>NC_051313.1:124086843-129086843 GCF_015220235.1 Choloepus didactylus | reverse complement strand
ACATACATGAAATATGGAGCAAGAAATTCAACACAGAGAAAGGCTCAGGTTAAGTCTTAGATATTTGTGCTGGTTTGGAGCTGTTATGTACCTCACAAAAGGCCATGTTCTCTTAATCCATCCCTGTGGGGGCAGATGTATTATGGGTGGGACCTTTTAGTTCAATGGAGATGTGACCCAGCCCATTCAGGGTGGGATTTAATCCCTTTACTGAGGTCCATTATGAGGATAAAAGAGAGAAACATCCATAGACATTTGGAGACAGCCATTGAAACCAGGACCAGGAGAGAAGTAGAAGCAGATGTTGCCATGTGCCTTGCTATCTGACAGAGGAACCCCGGATGTCAGCAGCCTTTCCTCAGAGAAGGCATCTTCCTCTCCATGCCTTAATGTGGACATTTTTATGCCCTTAGAACTGTAAATCTGTAACCTAAGAAAACCCCATTGAAAAAGCCAACCCATTTCTGGTATATTGCATTTTGGCAGCTTTAGGAAATTGAAACAATATTCAACTCTAAAAAAAATTAGGATTTGGTCATTTGAGAGATAAACTAGAAGCCAGTCTCAAAAACAGTTACCTTGTTCATGGTTCCCAAACCCTGAAAAAATGGTTCCAAATGCTGAAGACTCAGACTCAATCCTAGCCTGGGATGGGTGAGAGTAAAGAAGACCCATCATCACCCAGGACTGCTAAAAAGGAAAAACTCCTTGTTAGTAATAACTAACTGCTACCATCTAAAAAACAGAAAGGTCTCAAATTCATTTTACAAAGGGAATATGAAACACCAAAGAATGAAAGAGGAGAAAAACAGGAACTCTCCAAATTTCTCAGATAAGCTTCAGAATCTGCCAGGATACTTCAACATTCTCAACACTGAAGAAAAACAGGTCAAAGCACATACACATGAAACACCACCCCCCCAACCACCACCACCACTCCTCTCTCTAGATCCACAGGCATCAGTGAGTGAACACAGGCATCAGTGGGTGAAAACAAGTCACATGGGTGCATCTACCTCTTGGCCAGCTATGTGTCAGTGTGGCAATTTCCAGAAACCTCTAGGCATTGACACACCCTTTGACTCTGGGTCAACTGTGTTTGCTCTTTTTGACCCGTATGCAAAACTGATTAGTTTTGATTAAATGCTGTTCATCTTCTGAGGGTTTGTAGATGAAGCTTATATCAAACTGAAATCCACAACTGAGATGCTCTAAGGCATTGGTATCAGAATTTGTACCATTACTCAATAATTGCAGTTGGTAGCCCTTAATCTTAATGGTCTCCACAAATATAGGCATACTTGACCCCTCCACCACCACCACCATCCCCAGGCATGCATGCACACTCACACACTGACTGCTTCTCTGTGTGGGTCACTCAGCTGAGTGCATATCTATATCCTTTACATGTGACTGATGGTCAAGAAAAGGCTGCACCTAAAAAGTGGATAATACCTTACCTGGTGCTCTATCTCCTGTGGCCTGATACTCTAACAGACCAGACCCCCAACCCTTTTTACATTTCATCCTGGGCCTGGCAATGAAAAGAGGAGTTTGGGGGAAGACGAAGAGTAATAAATCCCCTGGCTACTTCTTCCTCCTCCTTGTGCCCTGCAAACCTCCATGATCAGCATCTCACAGGCATTCCTCACAACCACTGCTCCCTAATCAAGCTTCAATTTAAATCCTACATCGGACTCCAAGGTAACCCAATTTTAGTTTATTTCTGAAAAGTAGATGAATCAAGCTTCGGTCCCTGGTGTACCAGAAACTCACCACTGGTGTGGATCCATGTTGTATCTATAATAAGCCACAGAAAGGTTCAGAGCTAACTTTGGAGACAGCAGAATTCAGGAAATGCTGTGAAACTCGTTAGTGCCCTTAGTGGGTCAACAAGGAAAGAGGCTCTGCTTAGAAGGAGCATCTGTGAAAAGGGAGACTGGCAAGCCAAACACTGGAATCGGGGGGAAAAATAAAGACAATCCCAACCCAATCTTGCAGATCACACAAATACACAAACCTCTGCTCACACTGCAGAGTCCCAACCCCTGTAACCCCAGGTCTGCCCTCAATTCCTCCATTCCTCCTCAACCCAAACCCCGATGGATCCCTGACCTCAAGGCCCCAGCATTCACCTGTTTGACTTGGGGTAAGATGAGTTCCCGGCATGCTGAACCGGAACTCCTACTTTGTTTTCCCATTAGAGACATTACTGTATACTGTGGGTACCTCACAAAGCATCATTATAAAATGCAATAATTAAGATGTATTATGATTTACATAGAATATTGCGGACTATTTCTATGGAAAAGGTGATGCGAGTACCAAAACACCTACTTAAAAAAATTTCTGGAATGAAATCTCCCAAAGGCTTGAAAATACCTATGTAATTCGACAGCTCACAAACTTCTTTTGAAAACAAACAGTATCTTCATACCTCAACCGTGGGCTAGATATAAAAAAAAAAAAAAAAATTCCTCAAAAGAATTTACTGAAGAGGCCTCAACCCTACATTAGATGAAAAAGAATGGTTCTCTCAGAATGCTTCTCAATACAGTGGACAAAGTCTATGAGAGAGCAGGATATGAAAATAATCCTTCTCTAAAACTAGCTAGTATCTTACTCCACTCAAACTGAGTTATACATCTTACTCGTATTCAGGCAGCCTCTAATTTTCAATCTCTCAGCACAATATTCAATAGCAAAGTATAAATTCTGAAACTAATATTTATTAATAGAATATGAATATCACACTAAACTCTCAAGAAATTACTAAAACACCATGCTGCTCTAGAATTTTGTTGCACAGTATGTCATTACAATTAGCGGGTCATTAGGGCTTGGGAAACTGCTCATCTTATGAATTTTTATTATTTTAGTACTTGATGTAATAAAATTTGACCCATATACCACAATTACACATTGCCATTAAGGTGGGAAGTTATGACCAATGAAGGAATATAAAACCTGTATTTCCCTGTCATTGGGTGAGTGTGGTGGCAAAAGACACCAACAAATCATAAATCTTACCTTAGCTTATTAAACAAAATCGGCGCCACACTTTGTGAGATCATTTTGGCGTCTTCTGACACACTTTCTTCCAGTACAAACAGCCCGTAGGGAGCTGAACTTGGTAGAGCAAGGACGAACATTTGGAAAGTGTGCTTCCTGTTTTATCTTCAGAGTCTCTTTAACAGAACCATGCAAGTGCCTGAGCACCGGTTGATTCCTCAGCTGAACCAAAGAATATGACTTGTGACTCTGAGGATGGATTGCAGTAATGCTTCATGCTTGGGGCAAGGCTGGCAAACCACGTACAGGTTGTAGCTATTAGAAAATTCAAGAGCATGACTGCTCAAGGGCGGACACCCAAGCAAGGTCATGATATTCAGAAATTCTTTCACCAGCAGCACACCTGCTCCCCATCATTCACCAAGACGCTAACCATCACAGGTGCCTTGGGAACTCCCACGAACAACACTGTGAATAAGCCAGGAACTGTATCAAGAAGGACACTAGTTCTCGCATGTGTGTGTGTGGATGTGTGTGCACATGTGTAGAGAAAGAACCACGTCCTTCAAAAGAAGGCAAGCCTTACTTTTGCTTACATTTTAGTACTTTCCCTTTAAAAAGTATTCATAATCATCAATGTAAAATAAGCTGTAACAATACAAACCAGGCTATATTCTCTGAAGCATTTCCCACATTTCTAAAGAGCCTGAAATTCACTATATTTCCTGTGTTCCAAGGGTTCTAAAAACGTTACATTTTTCCATGTACCAAGTATTAAAAATAACAACGAATACAATCAATTATCCAAAAATGCTATTTCAAAACAATTATCTTTATTACTTTGCTCACAGTGGAGAGTGTAGCTAGTTAACAGCCTCTAAAACATGTATCAAGGCACCACAGTTGAAGTGGAAAGTGTTAACGAAAACATGCGCTGGCCAGTTAAGCTGGTATTTAAATGTAGCACTAAAAATGCATTTCACACCCAACTTCATCAATCACCAACCAACCTTACTTTACATTTTGGCTACCAAAAGAAAATGGGATTTGTTTCCCTGAAGAAATATGTCACTGCTCTGCTTGAATTATTAAGCTTTACTATTAGAGAGAGAAACAGTCCAAAAAGGTGGGGGTGAGGAGAAGGGCAGGTGGGAATAATATTA
Organism: Choloepus didactylus; assembly: GCF_015220235.1. Lineage (NCBI taxonomy): Eukaryota > Metazoa > Chordata > Mammalia > Pilosa > Megalonychidae > Choloepus > Choloepus didactylus. The sequence goes on along the minus strand of NC_051313.1, from coordinate 129,082,668 downwards.
GATCCAGGTCGCCATCTAGAGACGGACATCAGCATTGCTCATTCATATAGCCTTAGGTATCAGAATACAGTAGCAACAGAACAAAAAGGTATGACTACCATCTTATTTAAAAAATCAAGATAGTCTGCAAACTCCTTTGCAAAACTACATAGATAAAAGAACACTGGTCAAAAATGTGTACAATTTAACAAGTACTATAAAATACTCCATATTCGCACTAGCCCTAAAATTTAACCTTTGAAATAAAATCAAATAACGTTTTTAACTCCAGATTAAAAATATACTTTAAGTAGGAAAAACTATTTAGAATTCATCTCTAACTTCTCCCCCTTTTTACTCATTATCTTCACTTTCCACACCTTTCACTTCCATTTTGCTTCAAATTTTTATTTCTTCACCTTTCTGAAAAAATAAGAGCCCCGTCAAGACATGAGTATCCCAAAATACACACTTGGTTCTAATTTCTAAAATAGGTGACACTGAAAAAAGCAAGTTCAATAATAAGTGACTATGAAGGCTGCATTGATAAGTAAAAAGAGAGATACTTTGGTATGATAATTTAGAAAATCTTTATAGCCAAAGATATCTGGAGGGAGATCCATTAAGGAGAAATAGCTCAAATTTTAATAGAATGGATTTAAGTTAATACCCTTAAAAACTTATGAAGTGATGGTTAAATCTACTAAACTACACAAAATCTTCCTTCATTTTTCCAGGAAAAGTTGTTTAGGGAAGTCAAGATTCATTGTCCAAGTTATATGTTCTTTCTATCAAGACAAAAAGATACAAAAAGCTTCATCAAAACTCTCAGTTATGCTTCTGGTTCAGTAGTACAAGCTTCTACTAGGAAAAACATTCAGTCCCCAAATCCTTCATTCAAGACACTTGCAGCTGTTCCATGTAACAATGACATCCAGCAACTAAAAACCTATAATATGCAAACTACAAAAGTACATTAGAAAATGCACTTAGAAAGGGCAACTATCCAAAGCAACTGCAGGATTGTCTAAATATGTGCAAAGAACAGCTGAGGACTTCTCCTTTTTCCTAGCATTTTTAAACTATGACTTGCCTCAATGTTAAATAAGTTTTTGCTGTTCTCAAGGAAGGAAATGTGAATACAGCCTCTTGCTTTCCTAAGTTTCTACAAATGAGATAACTTGGAAAGATGATCATTCCCTTTCTTCTGTGGGTCAACTGCTAAATCTAAAGACATTTTAAAAATATACTGAAAGTAGGAATTGGAAAGGGAAAAAAATGACAAGAATTTTTAAAAGCTAATAAGAGCTTCACAGAGGACAAGCAAATGACATCCTATCAAAGCCTTTTAATAAAAATATTTCACAACAGTTTATAATGTCCTTTGTTCCTGAGTAGGTTTTAAAGTATTATAGAGCTGTATCTATTTTTTAACTTCCATCTTTCGTTCATTTATTAAGTGCCACATATGTATCAGACCTGAGCCGGTTGTCAGGGATCCAAAAGCTAGTAAGACCTAGTCTTTGGCCTTGAAAGCTTCACAATCTAATATATATTGATTAAAATAAAGTCTCTATTATTTTTGATGCTCAAGGAATGGCATGTTCTTCTACGGTAACTTTTTTTATCAATGGTGCATGCCACATAATAGGCTTTCAATACATATTTGCTTGAATGACTGCATTTCACCCTGATTCTTGTTTCATGATCACTGAAAAGGATTGTACAAACTTAAAGACGAACAGAACTTTAAAGATAAATCTTAGCCTGAACCCACATTCTACAGATGGATAATGGGGCCAAAAATAGTTAAGTGACTTGCCCAAGATAAATAGCAGAACTGGGACAAGAATCTAGGACACCTAACTTCCAAGTATTCTCCATCATTTAAATCACTGAGGACAAAAGATCCCTTCCACTCTTTCTTCTATGTGTAACTGGTTCGTTCGTTCAGCCTTTTCTTTTAACCTAGTCTCAAATCTTTCTTTTGACTCTTTAATCATCTGCACAACTTCCTCTTAACCATCATGTGAGATCACACTCTCTTCAACTGTGAAGCTCACATTAGCTATAATTCTAATGTGACACTTCATATCAATAGTAAATGAGCTGGAGCATCCAGGCAGAAGATGGGGCTCTGTCTGTGAATCTGAAATCATATCCCATCCATCTTCTCCTGGGCACCCCACCATGTCCACTGTGGATGTGTGAGTGGAGCCCAGGTGGGAAGGAAAAGCAGTCATTCCAGGGGGCTATTCTCCAGCTCCCCTCCCTCCCCCCAGCAACTCTTACCTCATGCACTCACCCCTCTGAGAACAAGCTGGGGATGAAACCAGAAAGAGTCCCTCTTCAAAAACATCTATTGTTTTCCTAAAGTCTTGTGCCAATACAAAATTTTTAAAAATTACTTTACATCATCTCTCACCTAGAGATACGACATAAAACTACATAACTAGTTTGGGTACATATATTATTTTTTTGTTGGTAAACTTTTGTATGCATTTAGAATTCTCTTGAATATCAGAATTAGCAAAAATTCTGGAAAAGTGATCTGTAACTAAAATTTCAGGAAAGGTGATTTAAAAGTAAATTCTAAAGAATGTGGACAAAGGTTGTAGACACAAATAAAGGCGGCTGATATCACCAGTAGTTGGTTAAAATGTTAATAGAGCAGCAGAGCAGAGGATGGTAAATTTTACCTTTTTTTATTTTTATAGGGCCACCATTTGAAATAATTGATCCCAAAACAAATGTCCTCATAGCACAACATCTAATTATAAATCAGAATGGAACAAGAAAAACGGCAGCACCCCTCATACATAAAAATTGTTCTTTGAAGCCCTCATATGCAGCAATACAAAATGCTTTCCGTGCGACCAGAAAAATTAATGCATTTACTAAATCAAAATTATATCACAGCCTTAAGATAACTGCATAATAATTATAATGATAAACTTACCACTGTTTGGAACTGTTTGTGGTGAATTCTTTAACTTTACAGTATTTTGTTTCACTTTTGTGGGTTTTTCTGAATTCACATCTTTTTTCCCTTTTCTCTTTGGGGGCTGGGGAGATGAATTGTCACTGGATCCGATTGTTGACTTAGATTGACGATCATTTCCCTAAATGGCAAAAAATTAGATCCTTACTATTGCCTAATGAACTCCCAAAGTAATTCCCAGTAAATGGGTCATTAACTCGTGGTAAATGGGGCAGGGGTGGAAGAGGGGATGGACGTATTGTGCTGATTCTTCTACTGTTGGCTTGGATGCCTACATTAACTCCAAATTATCTTCCCATGGGCAGAAGGGGGAAGCAGAGGAAGGAAATACAAATAATAGTAACAATTGTAGAGTACTTAATATATACCAGGTATTCTTTAAAAGTATTTCATTGCTCACAAGCACCCTGTGTGATCCGTGCTATCACTGCCTGTCGTCTAGATGAGGAAAGGAGGCTGGGAGGGGAGGCAGCTGGCCCAAGGCCCCACAGCCAGCAAGGAGCAGAGCAGGAAGCCCCCAGGACCTGCATGTCCTCTGCCATAACCATCCTCTCAGACCTGCACCGTTCTGAAGAATCAGCAGGTACATATTGGGTGAGGAAGAGTGACTGTTAATCTAGAAATGTTGTCTTAAGTCATTGTGAGTCCTTCAAGCAGACATACTCTGTGCTTCTGGAAATCCTCCATTATCAGTGAGGTGACCTCCGTGGTCTCCATGAACCGCAAACGCAGAGTAACACACAGACACAACTGGTTCAGGACCACGTGCCCCCAATTCAGTGCCCTGAAGGTGCCATGCAACCTGCCTGCCCCAGATTCCTCTAGACAGCCACAGGGGATCACTCCTTTGGTGGTTGCCTGGGTTCCCCAGGAGCTGCTGGCAATGGAGGGTGAGGTTGCATGTCCGTGGCCCCTGTCACCATCCAAAGTAGACACAGGAGTCGCTACAGTGGTGGCTACCACGAGTGCCCTGGGCACAGCTGTGCTGGTACTCAGCCACTGCCTGGCCACTGCTGCAGGAAGAGACTCCCTCCTAATAAGGCAGCCTTGGCTCTCGGCTGCTCAGGTGCTAAATTTACCTGTGTGTGAGGTGTGAGGCTGCAGGTAGTGGAAAGAATGCGCGTTTTATTGACCCAAATAGCTGGGTCAGAGACACTGCTCTGCTGTTAACCCCCTTTGAGATCTTGAGCTAACTCACTCTTAACTTCTTGGAATCTCAATTTCCTCATCAGTTGAATGGGGTGACTATATCTGCTTTTAGGTCTATCATGAGGATGAAATGGGACAGTTTACAAAGTGAGTAGTACCGTGCCTGGCATATAGTATTTGTTCCATGAGTATCACAGAGTTTTCTCCAGGAGCAGGTATTTAATATCTTTGTCTTAAAAATCATATTAAACTCACACCATATTGGTTGCAATCTTTATGCAACATCTGTACTATGCTAGCATCTGAAAATAAATGTAATAATATTAAATAAACAAATCTGCCTAGAAACCCATTATAACTGTTTGCTCATTTTAAACATTTATATATTCAGTCATCCAGAAGCATTTAAACAGCTTTAGCCACCACCCAATTAAGACTAAGAATAGAAAAATCCACAGCTTACAAATGAAGTTATTTATGCTATTTTGTCATAGCCTACAAGAAAATGAATTATGCATAGATGCATTAACAGCATGAAAACTTGTCCAAATCTATAACACTTTTTTATGTAATACAATTTCCTATTCCAACTGCAATTTAAACATAGTTTCCATTTAATTATTTCATTAACTGCAACCAGGGTTCTTTTCTTTTCCCCTTCCCTTCCTTTCCTTTTCTTCAGTGATTCTTTCTCACAAGGCAATAAACTGCCTGACAAAGGAAATGGATAGTATGATAATAGTGGAGATTCTCAAACCTTCAGCCAGGAGACATATTCCAGGCTATTTTCAATAAAGCCTCTTCATCCTGGGATTTTAAAATTTTAAAAGCCTTGGATGAGAGGAGCAACCCTTCACAAGGAATCAGCAAGCCTACTAGAACATTCAGAGATGCTGCTGAACTTACAAGGACTAAAATGGAACCTAATGAGGGAGAAACTCTGAATCTCATTGTATTTATTCACAAAAGGAGTATAACAAGGGAGAAGCTGAAGCTCCATCCTGGAATACCTGGTGATTAATCTTAAAAATCAACATTTGTTAATTATACAAGAAAGTTCTGATTTATGACATTTCTGATAGGGACACCCTGAGGTGATTTCTGAGCATTAAGAAAGACTCACTCCTTACTTCAAATAAATATGTAAGGCAAATCTTTGGTAAGTGAAACTCATGCATTCAATTACCGAGTGACAACTATGCACCAGGCACTTTGTAAAAACTTAACTAAGCTGAGAGAAAGGGAAGAATTGTTTTTTAACCTTGATTCATCTAAAGTGTTCATAATTTTAAAATAAATGTATAACTATATATTTTATAAATTAAATACTTATATAATTCATTATGTATTTAAAAATATAAAATATATAAATAACACATATATAAATATAAAGAGGGGGAGAGATTCTTTTCTTTTCTGAGACTCCCACCTGTGGCATAGATATATACACAAGTATCTCTCTTTCTCCCTCCATCTCTCTCTCTTTCTCTCTCTCTCTCATATCTCATATAGCTATGCCAGATTATAACAATAATATTACTGAGCACCTCATGAGCTGAAACCACATAAACACTAATAATGATCAAAAAAAAATTACAGCTAAAGCATTATCATCACCATTTTACAGAAAATGGAATTAACCTACCCAGATCTAATTTTTCTACTACACTGCAGGGCATGGGAAACAGCTATTCTACAGTATGGTTCCCTAAAATAGTCATCCTGGAATTAACACATTACGGTTTTATCCCAAACTAGAAGGAGTCAACAATGTAGCATAATATTACAGGGTGTCCTACCCAGAAACTAGACCCTGTGTGAGACTTCATCCATCATCCCACCTAATGCCACACATACATATCATAGAACAGCAAACCTCTGACTCAAACAAACAAAAACAGCCCTTAAATCACCCCTCACTCTACTGAAATTTGGAATTTTTTTTTTAACAGTTCCCTAGGCTCATTCCAAAAAAGATCCAACCAAGACAGGTTTCTTACATTGCCACAGTAATCCCATTCCCTACCTCCACACACACAAAAAAGTGCCAAAGTTATATACACAGCAAAACATCAAGTTTAAAATAATTTTGAGAGGAGTCTGCTTTACTGAGCAATTTTCACAACATGTATATTCCGATGCTGCACCCAGGGAGACTATGAGCAGCTGGACTGAAGCCTTGCTCAGACTGACTTTTCTCTCACTGGCCTATATGGCGATTGCCAGTGAGAAACCCTTTGACCAAAATGACCTCTTTTTCAGTATATGGAATTTATTTTAATATATGTATAACTTGTTTCACAGGGACGTTGTGATTCATGGAAAATCATGCAGTGTTTTTACCAAAACCTTAACAATTGTAATATTTGATCCTGTAAATTTTCTGATCATAAGATGTATTAGCCAAATGGTAATAAGAGCAACAAAAGACAATCTAGTCTTTGGTCTTTAACTGTCAAGCACGTCTCTTATTTTACGTCTCTTCCACTAGAGGGCGCCTCGGTTCCATGTGGTATGATCTTGCAGCTACATAGGACAGCCTTCCTCTGATGGGTTTAATTTTTATACTCAATAGGACGTTGGACTATTCACTCGTATCTTCCTTTTGTTTTAAAAGCTAGAATCACAACTGAAATTATTCTCAATTTGCTAGTTTCTGTAACTCTCCCAGCACCGTGACTCCGTAAAAGGAGTGGCTTCTGGTCTTGTCCTGGCTGTGTTGAAAGGTCTGTTTGTCCCCCAAAGCCCCTTGTTACCTACACTCCCTACCATGAAGGCGGGGCCAGGGAGGTCTCACAGACTGAATTACTTACACACCATCAGGGTCCCCTGTGCAGACCATCACAGCTTTTTTTTTTTTTAAGTTCTATTGGGCCTCCTCCCTCACTCCCTTCTTTATGCAATAAATTCCTAGAAAGCTGTGTGAAAAAATGAATTTCTAAAAATCTAGTTCTGTGTCCCCTTTGATTTACATCATAAGCTCAGGGTAGCTTTCCTGGTGGATTTGGCAGTGTTTCCTAAAATTTGAAGCTAAGCTCCCCCCACCCAATCACCTTCATTCACACCCCTTCTCGGAGCCAACCAGTTAATGATCTATAAAATGCGTACATTCTCCAGGGAACCAATTAATTAAAGGAAAGGAGTAAATTAATCCTTATGTTAAAAATTGACTTTCTGAGTTTCGATTTATCCACGTAAGATATTCTCCCTGGGCGCTCACTGCCAGTCATTCACTAAACAGGCTTTAGTGAGAACCCTGGCTCAAATGTAACCTAAAAGAGGCCTCCTCTAAAACAGCACACTTTCTCACTTTCTCTTCCTATATCTACGTGTATTTTCCTTCCAGCTTATCTCTCATTAATATCATATTTATTGTTCATTCATTTGTCTATCTCCTCCTCTAGAATGTAAGTGCCATATATTTTTAGTGTTTTTCTCTGGAATCTCTTACCCCCCAAGCCCAAGAACAGTGCCTAGGACATAATAGACACTCAATAAATACCTATTGGGTGAAGGAATCAATCAGTGATGGCAGACCATTACAAAGCACTCGGGGAAGAATTAAGACAGATGTCCATCTCCACTGCTGCCGCCTGGGCCGAGTCACCTGCATCACCACCTGGGCTCCATCCTTCCCACCACCTCCTGCTTCTACTCTTAAGCTGACCCAGTTCTCTGCAGACACCACAGCCAGACAATCTCTTAAAACTGTAAATCAAATTTTACTGTCCTCTTCTTATAACCCTCAATTGACTTCTCATCAAGGAAAAAATCCCAACTCCCTGCCTGGCCTACAAATCTCTCCTTGATCCGACCCTGTCTGCCTCTCCAATTTCATCTTGGACGGCTCTGGACTCCTTTCTGCCCTCCACACATGCCAGGCTCCTTACTGAGGGCCTTTGTCTCTCTGCTTCCTCTGCCTTGGATTCTTTTTCTCCCACACCCACACCCCTGCCTGACTGGCTCCTTTAAACCATTAAAGCCTCACTTTCAGAGAATTTTATATAAAATAGTGCCCTGCCACATTTTATTTGCCTCAGAGTACTTATCACCATCTGAAATTACCTTTTTTGTTTATCTGTTTAGAATTTAGTTTGTCTACCCCTCTCCTCCTGCACACACACATGCACTAGAATAAGAGTTCCATGGGGTCCGAGAGCTTGTCGGTCAGTCCACTGCTGTGTGCCCAGTGCTTAGAGCAGTTCCTGACACTTAGTGAGTGCTCAATAAAAACATGCTGAGTGGACGATGATTGAGTGGATGGATGAATGGATGGATGGATGGAGGGAGAGATGGAGGGAGGGAGTACTGTGGGAACACTATGGAAGAGGGACACACTCTGCTATCATTTCATTTTTAAAAGTCATAGCATGGAAAGGCTAAAGGTGATAGAATATATTAATTTGTGGAATTGTTCATTTAACGTTTGTCTCCCCAAGTAGACCCCGAGCCCCATAAGAGCGAGAGTCCTGTATGTTTGCTCATCACTGTCTCCCTGGGGCCGAGTACCATGCCTGGAACACAGAAAACTCAATCAGTCATCATTAGCTGAACCAGTCTTCACAGTACGGACTCTCAAAGCTCTTCATAATGAGTGAGCAAGAAAGAAAATTGCATGCATGGGCATGAAATGTGCATTTTAAAGAATACAGATTATACATTTTCTTATGAGAAATTTAGATTTTCCAGATTTCAGAACAGTAAACCCAAAATTGCACAGTTTAGTGATTGTGAGTTCAAAGGTGAAGTCTGACAATCCACTGCCCCTGTAAGCCTGGTTCCATTATTCGGCTACACTTAGTGCCTCTTTAACCACCACTCTTCCAACTGCACTGTGAGAAAGAGCTAGTATTTGCAGGGGAGACAGAAGAGATTCCTCTACAAAGTCCTGAAGAAGAACAAGAGAACAAAATACAATTTTTAAAATTTTAATTCAAGTGTTTTATCTCACTTTATAGTAGCTAAAATATATTTCAACTACTAGAATATGCTTCTCACTCCTCTTCCTCTGCATAGCCCTTGAGTTAGGCCTCCTCAAGCCTCAGTTCACTGGGGGCTCCGGCTCACCCATCCCGTCACTCAGTCTGCACCGATGAGGCCTGCGCTGTGCCAGGCTGTGCTGGGGAGAGAGACTCCACACTGATTTAGACACCTCTCTGCTCTTCAACTACAGCCATTATGTGGATGACTTTGCAGATCTACATCTCCGTCCCTGAGGTCCTCTTCAGCCTCCAACTCTGCCACTTATAACTGCTTACTGAACACTTTCAATTAGATTCTTGATGACACCTCCAACTCAACGTACTTGAAATTAAACAATAGTACTACCATTTCTCAGACATCCAAGCTCAAAAACCTGCAGTCATCTTTCGCTCCTACCTGTTCATTAACCCCATGTATCCCATCACCGAGCAAATCCTTTATTTCTTTATGAACAATAATCACTTCCTGTTACCCCTGCCTCTCCTTGGTCTAGGCTCTTAATATCTTATACCAAGGCTACCACACTTGTCTCATAACTGATATTTTATCTATGACCTCTTACCACACTAAGTCTTTCTCCACATTAAAAAAAAATGCAATCTTCCTAAAATGGGTACAGATCAACATTCTCAATTCTCAGAACATTCAGGAGCTGCCCTCTACCCAAGGATAAAGACTAGACTCCTCTTTCTGGCATTCAAGGTCAACTAAAATCCTACACCACCTATCATGTCAGGTACACGTGGACGGGCCCTCCACACCTGGACGGACCCTCTGTTCGGTCAGCCTGAGGGATCCACTGTCCCCTGGTGCCAGGAGCATGAGCTCCATGAAGGGAATCGGGGCTCAATCCCGCCCCTGCCACTTGCTCACTGGGAGCCTTTGGATGTGTGACTTCTTTCTCTCTGTGCTTCCTTCTCTCTTTTTAAAATGAGGATAGCAACTCTACCTGCCTCATGGTGGGGGGCTGTGAAGATCAAATCAGTGCCGTCTGCAAAGAGCTTGGCATAGTGGGCAGCCCTCAAGAGTTCACTAAACATCAGCCAGCCTTATTGCTTTGCTCACATCTCTTCCCCAATTCATCCATCCATTCCATCTGGAACCCCTTTCTGCTCAGCAGCCTTTAACGGAATTGTAAAGGCATAGCTTTCAAATTCAACTTCCTCCATGTACTCCTGTCAGCAAACATACTGATTCCTTCTCTCTCTTTCCCTCACGTTTACTAATCTCACCGCACATTTGGTGTTCAGCTTAGCTTGCTAATTACCTTTTCGAGGTATGTTCTCTATTTCATCTAGATTGTGAGTTTCTTGAGGTCAAGGGTAATTGTCATAAACAGCACAATATTCTCAGCAAATGAGTGGGTTATAAACATCGGTTGTTTGCTCTGCTGAGTTCAGCATCACTTATTCACCCAAAATTATTTTTCTTATTTCAAGAATTTTACATGATATAACTAACAAAAAAGGGAGGGAGAGATGTAAATCACCATTAGGAGATAATATAATTGCCCAACAACCACTCGTTTTACAAAATACCAAGATAAGACTTTTGCTTAGTTAATTCAGAAGGGAAAATGTCAAATCAGTTCTGATCAAGACTGATCAGGCAATTCAATCAAAAGGGCAGAAAGAGAAGCCTCGACCAGAACAATCTGTCAAAGCAAGACTCCAGCGCGACATGAAACTCATCCCCATGAGGGGGACAGACTGAAAACACAAATAGGTTAAGGAGTTATCTAGCAAATGCCTGTCGTATTTTCCACATAATAGCATTTAATCCGTGTTTGCTGAACTAAAGAATAAATGAGTGAAAAGTTGATGGAGAAGGGTGATGGAAAAGTTTTGGCAATGGAGGATAGTGATGGTGGCACAACATTGTGAATGTAAATAACAGCCCTGAATTGTATATTTGAAAGTGGGTAAAATGAGAAACTTTTTGTGGTATATATGCTACCACAATAAAAATTAAAACAAAAATGAAAACAATACAAAGAATGAAGCTTAATGTAAACAAGGGAGTTTAGTTAAGACTATAATCATAATAATTTTGGTTCATCAATTGTAACAAATGTAATGCACTAATGCAAAATGTTAATAATAGGGAAAACTTGGTGGGGGGGTGGGGGCAGTGGGGTACATGGGAACTCTACTTCCTGAATGATTTTTCAGTAAACCTACAACTGCTCTAAAAAAATAAATTAAAAAAATGGATGGGGATCTAAATATTTGGAATGATGTTCAATATTTTGAAGGAATATAACTGAGGATTACCATTTTCTTACAAAAACTTCCTTTTTTTTTTTTTTTTTTTAGTCTTTATCAGAGATAGAAAGCAAGACTGGATAGAGCACTGATATGATCTAATACAGTATTTCCTATAGTTTTATGTATTATGGCCTAAATATCAACCATGAAAATCGGGTCTATATATAAGGAAAAAAATATCTATTTTGTAATCCACATTTTTAAAACATTAGTTCTCTTTTAGGACCTTAATTGTAACACTGAGGTTCTAGTGTTGTTTCATGTAATTGCCTATATACCACAAGACAGCTAAGTTTTATTTCTTCAAATTTAATTGAAACCCAAAGGACAGTCTCTCTGTATCGAACAGAAATATAGAACATTAATGAGTAAAGCATCTGATACTTACACTCCCTTTAGACTTTCTGGATCCTACGATAGGAGGTAGTGAAGAGGCTTTCTGACTGCAGTGCAGAAACAAATTGCAATTTAGAAATCTGAACATTATTTACAAATAATACAAAATGTAATATAATCATCATCCCTGCTTGGAAGTCAACTGTTTACTGACATCTGCGTTTCACCAAAAGTACCATGTATTTTTCCAATTTCATAAAGAATATTATAAACTTTTCAAGTTCTGTTCCAAAAGTTTTAATGATTTCCTGTATAATCTTATAATTGACATTTACAAAAAAAACTTTTAGTAACACCTTAAATATTTTCATAGCATTCTTCTTCAAATTCCAAAATTTTCTATCTTCATTAAAAAAAAATTTCCCAGGCTAAGTAATGATTTTGCCAAATTGAGCTAAAAACAATGAACTTCCCTTGTTTCTATAATGTCTGTTATGTCTATCTCTTACAGAAGAACAGAATGGTAAAATATTGGGGTTTATATTCAGGGAGTTTTTAAGCTAGCCATTCTCACCAAATAAATAAATAAATAAATAAATAAATAAATCTACTAGACTGTAAAAATAAATTATTTCACCTATGTCTATATTAATAGGAAAAGACCCATCTTGGATCCCAGCTGAACCTCACCAAAAACAGGAGGCCATACATATAAAGGTAAATCTTACTAATTTGTATGAGAAAGGCTAAGATGAGATGTTCTTATTACCATCAAGTACACACTGTAGCTCGCAGCAGGCTAATGCAGTGTTGCTTAGCAAGGAGTCAAAAGATTCAATTTCATGGATGGGTAAGGATGGATGGTTAGCAATAAGTCTGCTGGTAAACAATTCTAAAGTACTGGAAAATCATGTGCTCTTACATGGTTCAAACACTTCCACTGAAATTCCATTCCATCTATTACTTATTTAGAAACCCTTTGACCAGCCTTTCCATCAGGCTACACAAATTCTAAATTAATGGAGAACAAATTGGTGACATTCTGCTCGATCTCTACAAGTGCCATCCACCCTGGCAGAAAACAACCACAATGAAGTCAGTTTCCAATAGCAAAGTGGCCACTGCATTTCTATGAAAAGCAGCAGAGATGGATCCTGGGACATCATGAGCAAGCCAAGGCATCCCTGCATCCGCCAGGGCCCAGGGCTCTTCACGCAGTGTCTCTACTTAGCCGAGAAAAAATGTTCACAGTGCAGGTGTGCAATTAAAAGTGTAATCCTTAAATAGTTCCATGTATTAGATGTACACCCAGCCTTTCTCTTTATTTGTACAAGTGGGACTACATTGTTTTAAATTTTACAGTTATTTAAAGGCATGCAAAATATTATGTTTTTGTTTTTAAAAACACTTTTGGATGTTTCTGTCTGACCCAACTGAAAAATAATTTGCTCTAGCAAAACTGTTAAGACATTAATAAAACTTCTAACAGTGTTTGCTATTTTGAAACTTATTGCCCCATCTCTTCTTCACAAGACTAAATTTTTATATTTATTATATATTCTGCATGGTAAAAATCAAACACTATATAGTCTTTCATGGATTCTCAAAAATTATATATTTGTGTAATAGCTCTCAATCTCCCATCACGACGATAAAAACAAAGATTAGTTATATCACAATGCTTTCTCTTCTATCTGATGAAAAAGACTGTCATTTACATAAACTATACTCGTGGACAGCAAAAGACCCAAATGGGTATTTCAAGTGTCAACTAAAACATGAGAAATGAATAAAGATGAAGACTTACCCAAAAGGTCTTCTCACTGTTGACTTGTCAAAAAGTAATTCACTGTAAGGCAATTTCTTAAACTTATCTCTGCCGACAGCCACATAAAACTGCCCATTCTCCAACTCTGCCCCACTTTCAACAAGTTTTCCTTCTAAAGTATAAAGTCTGTCAAAATAGTAAAGCCAATAATTAGACTTTTAGCAAGCATTTAAATAATTACTTAAAATCAAGAAGTAAATAAAAACATTCTATTCTTAATTTGGTTCATTTGTTACTGTTCTAATCATTGAATTATGAAAGTCTCAAAGTCATTAAATTAAACAAAATGCCAATGTTATAATGTAAATCCAGTTAATATCTAACGAACCTAACAGGCTAAAATAAGGATCCCCTAATACTGCCATATTAAGATCTTGCAGGGAAAAATTTAGCTTGTACAGGATGTGGTGTTTTAAATAAAGCTCGGCTTCCATTGAAGATTGATTCTTCTATTTACATTTTTTGAGCATTTAAAAAAATAATACATTTTCTTAGTGTATTCATTGCGCTGACAAAGCCTCTGACCACATTCTGTGCAACAACAGCCTCCAGCCAAAGTATTAAATCCAAACAAACACAGAACTGGGTCAGACAAAAAGAGGTGAAAGGGCAAGAGGTAAAAGAACCCATTCACAGTACCAACGATGCAGAACTGCATAGCATTCATGCTTCTTTCTTTTTTTTTGCTGCCCCTCACAGGCAGATAGTGACATTATATCTTCCCAGAATCAAGGGGTTTCGCAAGAACCTCCCTTTACTGTAAAACTTCTGCGCAAACCACGGTAATATGTTACTTACTAAAAGAACAGTGATAATTTTACTAGATGATTTAAAGTGTCCACAGAATTTTTTTAAAGAATAGGAAAAAATAAACTATTACAAAACTTAAAACAGAAAGATAATGCACATTTTTGAAGGTTATAAACAAGTGTTAGTAAATTGAAGAATTTCAAGTTAATCACTAAAATAAGATTTCTCAGACTTCTTGTATAATAAAAGTCAGTAACATTTGCAAAGAAAAAAATTGTGTTGATCTGTCAGCTTGTTTATTGATTACATAATGGCTATATATGCAGGGATGAAATACAATGAAAATAGCCACCAAAATCCCTGAAATCTGTTTGTGTTTAGTTATTACATTGCTGCAAAAGTCTTTCTTTGTAACATTGTACTTCTACCCAACAAGTCTAAATATCAACACTTAACCCAGATTTCTGTTTTTCCTGCCTTGACCTAGTCCAGGGTTTCTGAATAGCAGCACTATTAACATTTTGGACAAGATAATTCTTTGTTGGGAGGTAGCGGAGCTTGTCCTTTGCATTGTAGATGCTTAGTAGCACCCCTGGCCTCTACCCACAAGAAGGCAGTAGCACCAAACCCTCCCTGGCTGTGAAAAAGCAAAAACAGCTCCAGACATTGCCAAGTGTCGCCCAAGAGCAAAATTGGCCCTGGTTGAGAACTATGAACTTAGATCCAAGCATTCTTCACCCTTCACTTTTCATCAAGGTTGGAAGATGTGAATCAGTAGTGAACTTTTTTAGCTAGAAAAAGCAACATAGGCATGGACTCTGGAAACAGCCAGGAGTTGACTTGTTTCTTCTGCAGATAAGGAAAGGGTATTGAGGAAATTCTAACCCATTTTAGCCTTCTTTTATATGATTTGTTTACCTACTTTCTACCTTTTGCTACAAAATACAAGAATCATAAATGGGGAGCCAAACCAACTTTTATGGAATGTTTTTGATACATAAATATACTGATTCATAAGGGAGGGGCCAACTCCTAAGAGAAACTGAGCAAATGCCAAGTGAGCAGCAACCAAATCTCACTCATATCTGGCATGACATTAAAAATTAAGTTTTTCTAAGCAGTCAAGTGTCTGGGGGACATACAACTATATTCTCATTTCTATATCTGTATTTGTATATATTTTATTTCTATCTATGGGTATCTTCATATCAATACAGGTGTGTCTGGGGATGCAAATGTATATACATCTTTATATGCTTAACATTATCTGTATCTTTATTGGGTGCATTTACATTTATGTGTATGCCAAAAGACAAAACTATATATCTAAAAAAGAAATCAATATATTATTATTTAGATTTTCCTTCACTGCTAACACAAAAATAAAATCCAAAAGGATCAAATGTTTAAGTGAAATTACAAAAGTACAAGACAAAAGCATGATAGAATTTTTTTATAATCTTGAAGCAAGGAAAACCTAAGCTAGTCATAAAACCTGATGATCATAAGGAAAGACTGATAAATTTGACTGCATCAAAATTCAAAATATCTGCATGCAAAAAGAAACATCAAGAATGTCAAAATATAAACTGGAAATGTATTTAAACTCACATGACAAAGAGCCAATTTCCCTGACACATAAAGAATGTCTATAAATCAATAAGATAAATTTACAAAGGCCATGACAGACAGTCCATGTTCCATTCAACAATGGAATATAAATATGTGGCACTTATTGAAAGAGTAGCTTAATAGCTAAGAGCACAGACTCTGAAGCCAGACTGCCTACTTGGCTTGAATCCTAGCCCAGCAACTCTCTATCTGCCTAACCTTGGGCGAGTAATTTTCCCCTCTGTATCTCAGATTTCTTGTCTATCAAAGGAGAATAATTAGACACAAAAATCCTCAACAAAATACTTGCAAATTGAGTCCAAGAGAACATTAAAAGAATTATACTCCATAATCAAGTGGGTTTTATCCCAGGTATGCAAGGGTGGTTCAACACAAGAAAATCAGTTAATGTAATATATCACATTAACAAATCGAAGAGGAAAAAAACACACGACCATCTCAATTGACACAGAAAAGGCAGCGTCAATTGAGATTTGATAAAATCCAGCATCCTTTCTTGATGGAACACTTTGAAAGATAGGAATAGAAGGAAGTTTCCGCAGTATGATAAAGGGCATATATGAAATATTCTCAACTAACATTGTATTTAATGGTGAAAGACTAAAAGCCTACCCTCTAAGATATGGGACAAGGAAAGGAATAAGACTGTCACCACACTTAACACTGTGTTCAGAAGTTCTAGCTAGAGCAATTAGGCAAGAAAAAGAAATAAAAGACATCCAAGTAGGAAAGTAGTAAAACTTCCACTATTTGCAGATAGCATGATCCTATATTTAGAAAGTATGAAAAAAAATCTACAACAAAGCTACTAGAGCTAATAAATGACTTCAGCAAAGGGGCAGGATACAAGATGAACACATATATCAGAAGTGTTTCCATACACTAATAAGGAGCAATCCAAGGAGAAAATCGAGAAGAAAATTCCATTTACAATAGCAACTAAAAGAATAAAAAATCTTGGAATAAATTTAACCAAAGAGACAAAAGACTTGTCACAGAAAACCACAAAACACTGCTAACAGAAATCAAAGAATACCTAGATAAATGGAAGGACATTCTATGTTCATAGATTAGAAGCCTAAATATTGTTGAGATGTCAATTCTACCCAAAGTGATTTACAGATTCAACACAACCCCAAACAAAATTCCAATGGCTTACTTTGCAGAAATGGAAAAGTCAATCATTAAATTTATTTGAAAATGCACAGGGTCCTGAATAGCCAAAAACATCTAGAAAAAGAAAAATGAAGTTGAAGAACTCACACTTCCTGACTTTAAAGCATATTACAAAGCTACAGTGGTCAAAATAGCATGGTACTGCCATTAAGATAGATATATTGATTGATGGAATCAAATTGAGAGTTCAGAAATAGACCCACACATTTATGTTCAATTGATTTTCAACAAGGCTGCCAAGTTCAGTCAACTGGGACAGAACAGTATCTTCAACAAATGGTGTTGGGAGAACTGGATATCCATATCCAGAAGAATGAAAGAGGACCCCTATCTTACGCCTTTTACAAAAATTAACTCAAAATGCATCAGTGACCTAAATATAAGAGAAAGGACCATAAAACTCCTAGAAAAAAAATGTAAGGAAACTTCTTCAAGATCTTGTGGTAGGCAGAGGTTTCTTAGACTTATCAGCCAAAGCACAGCCAATAAAAGAAAAAATAGATAAATGGGACCTCCTCAAAACTGAATACTTTTGTGCATCAAAGGACTTTGTCAAAAAGATGAAAAGGGAGCCTACTCAATGGAAGAAAATATTTGGAAACTACATATCTGATAAGGGTTTAATATCAAGAATACCTAAAGAAATCCTGCAACTCAACAATAAAAAGACAAACAATCCAATTTTAAAATGGGCAAAAGACATGAATAGACATTTTTTCAAAAAAGAAATACACATGACTAAAAGAAAGGCACATGAAAAGATGCTCAGCTTCACTAGCTATTAGGGAAATGCATATCAAAACCATGAGATATCTTTTCACATCTACTAGAATGGCAGCTATTAAACAAATAGCTAACTACAAGTGTTGGAGAGATGTGGAGAAATAGAAACACTTATTCACTGTTGGTGGGAATGTAAAATGGCCCAGTTACTGTGGAAGACAGTTTGGCAGTTCCTCAGGATAAGTATAGTACTGCAATCCTATTACTAGGTATACACTCAAAGAACTGAAAGCAGGGATGCGAACAGACATTTGCACACCTATGTTCACAGTGGCATTATTCACAACTGCCAAAAGATGGAAACAACCCAAGTGTCCATCAACAAATGAATGGATAAACAAAATGTGGTATATATGTACGATGAAATATTATTCACCAGTAAGAATGAATGGAGTCCTGAAGCATGCAACAATGCGAATGAACCTTGAGGACATCATGTTGAGTGAAATAAGTCAGACACAAAAGGACAAATATTGTATAATCTCACTAATATGAACTAATTAAAATAAGTAAACTCACAGAATTAAAATCTAGAATACAGGCTACCAGGAGATAGAATGATAGTAGAAAACGGGAAGTGGATGTTTAATGTGTGCAGAATTTTTAACTTGGTTGAATTTAAATGTTTGGAAATGAATAGAAGTTATAGTAGCATGTTATGGTCAGTGTAATTAACAGTGCTGAATTATGTGTGTGATTGTGGTTGAAAGGGGAAGTTTAGAGACGTGCATCTCACTAGAAAGCAAGCTAGAGGATAAAACATGGGACTGTATAACAGTGAACCCTGTGGTGGACAATGACCATGATTAATAGTACAAATATAAAAATGTTCTTTCATAAACTGGAACAAATGTACATCACTATTACACTAAATACATCACTATTACAAGGAGTTAATAATAGAGTTAATAATAGACTGGGATATGAGAAAAAAATCACCTAAAGCAAACTATGGACTATAGTTTACAGTAATATTTTAATATTCTTTCATCAATAGTAACTAATGTACCACAAATGGTAAGGGTCAATAATGGGGGGGATAAGGAGCATGGGATGGGGCTTTTTTTGTTTTGTTTTGTTTTTGAGTAATGAAAATGCACTAAAATTGATTGTGAAGATGAATGCACAACCATGTGATGATACTGTGAACCACTGATAGTATACTTTGGATGGATTGTATGGTGTGTGAATATATCTCAATAATAAAACTCTTAAGGAAAAAAAGAAAAATGGGAAAAAAAGAAAATAATAACAGCACTTGCCTCATCAGGTAAGAAAGCTGATTAAGTAAGTTAAAAATGTAAAGTACTTTGAATAATATTAAGAAATGATCAATAGATGTCATTCTATATATTAAATAAATAAAATTTAAAAATGAATATTATTTTATACAACATGAGTGAAAGGTATGTTAGTTTTACAGTATAGTTGAGAATGTGAGAAAATAGTTCCTCTAATACTCCTTTTGGTGAGAGTGTAAATTAAAACAAACTCTGGAAATGTCTATAAAAATTTTAAAGGCATATACCACTTCAACTTCTAGACTTCAGCAATTCAACTTCTAGACTTTAGTCGCCTGATAAACTCTGCTTATATAAAAAGACATGTATATGTAATAGCAAAAGATTGGAAATGACCTAAGTTTCCATCAAGAGAAGAATATTAAAATAAATTGGGGTACACTCATAAAATATAATGCTTTATAGTCACTAAAAATAATCAGAGCTGTTTATACTGATAAGAACAATCTCTTAAATAATTCCCTTCAAATAATTAAGGACTGACAAGAGCTACTAGATGTTTTTGGTCATGAGAACTGTTTAAAATGGAGAGTGATGAGGATTGTACAACTAAGTGATGATAATGTGAGATACGGTTGGATTATTGTGGACATAACATATGCTATGTGAACTTAAGAACCCCCTAATTTATAAGGCAAGCCCTCGATCTTGAGGCTTGCTCTGGTGAAACTTAGGTTGTAGCGGGGAGGCTAGGCCCATCTATAATTATGCCTAGGAGTCACCTCCAGAGAACGTCATTTGTTGCTCAAATGTGGACTTTCTCTCTCTAAGCCTAACTCTGCAAACAAATTCATCACCCTCCCCCCGACATGGGACAGGATCCCCCAGATTAATGAGTCTTCCTGAAGACATGAGTCACAGATTCCAGGAATGACCCTGACCCTAGCATCAAGGGGTTAAGAATGCCATTTTGACCAAAAGGGAGAAAAGAAAGGCAACAAAATAAGGTTTCAGTGGCTGAGAAAATTCAAATAGTCAAGAGGTTGTCCTAGGGGTTACTCCTATGCAAGCTTCACCTAGATATGCCAAACGACCACAGTATGATAAGCCCAAGTCAACAGTAGTCCCAAAAACCTTAAAGAATACCCAGATCTCTATCTGAGACTCTAAAAAAGTTTCACTCACTAAGTTTATTCTTTAGAAACTTAAATCCTTCAGATTGCTCCTATGCTAGCAAAGTCCCCAAACCCAGAAACAATAGCCTCTTCAAGAACATCACCTAGATGTGTCCCCTTTTCCCATAAAGTTGACACCCTTTTTCAACATGAACAGGTTAGGGAGGTCACTGCCTAGACATCCCTGAAGATCAAAAAGTGACTAAACTAGAGGAAGGGGTAGCAACAGACAAGATGCAATTTAACAAAGGGTTATGAATACTGAATCTTTAAGTTGCTTTTTCTTGGTTGCTATGGTGTTAGAATAGCTAGAAGGAAGTATTGAAATGCTGGAGCTGTAATACATGGCATCCTTTGAGATTTGTTCTACGGCTACTTGTATCATAGTTTGAAAGCTGTCACCTTTTTGTATGTATGTTGTGTTTCACAACAAGGAAATAACTTAAACTATGGTACTGTAACTCATAGCAACTTTGGAAATTTCCTATAAAACTACTTGTTAAATCATATTTTGAAAGATACTACCTTTTTGTATATATGTTATATTTCACATTAAGGAAATAATTGAAACTGTAGAACTGTATCCTATAATATTCTTTGAAATTTGCTCTCTAACTACTTGTTAAATTGCACTTGAAATGTTAGCACTTCTATGTACATATGTTATAATCTACAATAAACAAAATAAAAAAAAGAACAATATCCAACATTTATTACATGGGAAAAAAAGCAAGGTACATATATTGTGTTCCCATTTGTGTTTTCTATGCATATGCATAGAATATTTCAGGTATAAGGCAAAAAAGACTGGGGAGAGACACTGGGGGTCTGGGATAGGAGAGATATTTGCTTTTTATCTATACCCTTGTCCTACTTGAATTGTTTACCACAAGCAAATATTATTTTCAGTTAAAATACCTAATTATATTTAAAATTTCAATGGCTGTCAAACTGTATATATTAATATATAAACATATATACATTAAGCTATACATTGACTGAAAGATTTAAGAAATCAATTTGAGAACTTATTTTATTATATATATCTCTACAGACATATATGAAAATAGGCATAAGAACTTGAAAACTAAAGTGTAATTTATTAATGGCATATGATAGACCAGGGTTAAAGAGGGATTCAAGAAGAATTACCAGAAAGCTCTTGATTATATTTGTGTGTATATTTTTATGTATGTATTGTTAATATGTTACATAGCTGTATATAATTTATGTTACCTTCCCACTAAAGGAAAATAAATAAGTCAGCCTTCAGCAACGGATTCTTTCATAAGCGTCACAATTTAAATGTTATAATTTTAATCATCAGCATCTTCCTACTAACCCTCCTGATGTCTGATATCTTAAGCTAGGCAAACAGTTTGGACCATCCTATAGTCAAAGATATCTCCTGAGAAAGAAGGAGAGTTAACTGAGAGTCAGGAAGTTTGCTCACTCAAAAAAGTACTGTGCAACCACAAAAAAAAAAAAGTTGATGCCTGCCTGTTTGCCCTAAAACAAAAGAAAAAAAGTAGTTAATACTTGTTGATGTGATACCATGAGCTAAGGATTGCTTTAAGCTCTTTATATGGATTACCGCATTTCTTAAAACAATCCTATGAGGTAAGTACTGTTATATATCCATTTTACTGATAAGGAAATGGAGGTTTTCAGTGCCTAACTGGTAGATGGGAATTGAAATCTAGGGCCAAGTAACTCTAGAGCCTCCTGGAAAGATCCTTAACAGTTCTGAAACCCACCCACATGCAAGAAGATTACTCTGACATACCTATGGACAGCCCCAGTCCTTAGAGTTATTTTTTCCGTAATCATTTGTAGTACATGATCCCACTGATTCAGGGCTTTTCTTGGGATGAGGAGGCGGGAAGCTGGGCTTATGAGGTCTCCATTTGCAATCAAACTGGAAAAAAGCAAAGCCAAGCCAGTTGAGCTGAATCATTTGAAACAGTTATGTCTCTAAAATTACAAAACAAATCCCAAACCAAGCCAATTTCAACTCCAAACATAAAAGGATCCAACTTACAAGATAGTGCAAGGTTCCTGGAGTGATTTTTTAAAGCGAGCTGACACATTGATCCTGCTGTGGATTACTGGTTTTACCTATAAAAGCAAAGAAAAGAAATATAAATCACTGAGGTTATGTTAGATTCTGTCTATGAGGAAAAGCTACAGGTTCCCAAACAACTGGTTGT
Organism: Choloepus didactylus; assembly: GCF_015220235.1. NCBI lineage: Eukaryota > Metazoa > Chordata > Mammalia > Pilosa > Megalonychidae > Choloepus > Choloepus didactylus. Next base: position 129,060,158 of record NC_051313.1, on the reverse strand, counting down.
GTGTTTGTTAAAAGCTTGCTTTTTTTCCTACTTACGCAAACACTCTCAGCTCACCCTCTATCAATATTACGCTCCTTTAGCAAAGCTCTCAAGAAAAGAAAAGCAAAATTTCCCTTGAGTCTGGGGCATAGAGCTCACAATCTTTGCAAACAAAGGAAACTGTTGAGCTATTATGAGAATTTTAAGTTGACTTTGTAAACTATGCTTTCTGTAAAACACAAATAAAAATAAACCTATAAATTTTTAAACCTGAAATGCCCTCCTCCTCTGGCCACCACATACCATGCTCTGGCTTCTCTCCTCTCCCATTCTCACTACCCTGCTTTCTGATCCCATTGCTCCCACCAGGCCCTTGACCCCAACTTTTTCTCTTAAGCCTGACCCTGTCAACTTTTCCTCAGCCTTCAGCTGCACTCCCAAGCACCCCGGATTCCTGGACCCCTTGCATCTGTGTGCATCTTCCCCTTTGCTCTTCTTTTGCTTCCAGGGTCCCGTCTGCTGCTTGAGAGAACCACACGGGCCTGCTGACTGCCTTGGCCTCAGACAGGGCTTTGGGCATCAGCTGGACCTCAGTGTTGCTCAGCCATCCCTCTGCTCCTCTCAGGTCTACTGCTTTTTCCATTTCCTACAGTGGATAATCCAATTCTTTCCCTCTCATCCTAAATCCCACTCCTGACACACTCACTTTCAGCAGATCATTTTCTTCTGAACTTCAAGAAAATAGTGACCAATTATAACTATACTTCTCAGGAGTATTTCCAAAGTCAAAGGTGACAAAATGACTACCCGCATTCACCCTGCCAGAATGGGGTGAGCCAGTGCTACTAGTGCAGGTCTCTGGATACAAATAACATGCACTTTCCAATATATCACACTGTCTCTGTTATTATATTTAGATTTTATGTCACAGACTGTAATATCACAGAAATAACATGCTTTGGGTGAATCTGATAAGCCCAAGGAAGCAATTTAATCCAAGTTCAAAAATTCCACAACACTTAGTGGGACAATATCACGGCTAGGTCAACATTCACACTAAAACCTGCATGACTCAAAAATATGAATTTTTCTTTAGAAAAATAAACTCAATGAAACAAACTGTAGCTTTGAAAATATATATTGGGAATGATGAGCTCAAAGTCTATGAAGTCTACAAACTGAACAACAGACTAAAAGTGACATTCTGAACCCTAGGACTAATTGCCAAAACTTTCCATGTGAACCAATTCAATGCCTCACACCTCATTTTCTTGATCTGTAAAAATGGGGATAATCCTGCTAACCTAGCCCAAAGGGACATTCGATGGACTAATTAACGAAAGTGGCAATACCATTCCCTGGGGCTGTTAGGCTGAATGCTCCAGAGAATCCATCTGCCTCAAATCTCAGTACTCTTCACTTTTTGAAACCTTGGGCCAAGAAAACCAAACTCTCTCTAAGGACTTGTAGAAATAATGCTGTTAATTGATACCATCACAAAAATCTAATGACTACTGACCTCTGGTAAAAAAAAAAAAAGGGGGGGGGGTTATAAATTTAAAAACTCAATTTTAAATCTCTCCTTAAAAAACCAATAACAGATTTTGGTGACTGTCCATAAGATGGAATTAGACATTTAGGAAGAAAAAATGCAAAATATAGGCCAACATACACAAAGAGGCTCCCATTTCATTCTCCCTGTTGTGTGCATTTAAGAGAAAGCGGATTCTTTGAAATGGTAATCTTTGAGGAAACTTCTGTTACTTTGCAAAGACAACACACAAGATTAAAGCGGAGAAAAAGTCCCTTACAAAATATTTAATCAAATTTAGCCACTTTTTGCTGAACGAGAAGGGGCCGAAAAATTTTTAAAGACACCAGAGTAGAAAATAATTTACCTGGGGGTCAGTATACCAGAAGCATCCAAACTACAGACTGTTCTAAAGGAATTTTTAAAAATAATCATCTGTGTTTTTTCAATATTATTATTTTTAAAAGGAAGAAAGATTGGCTAAGATGCCTGATGGGTAATATTATGATCCACCAGCTGAGCATTTCTTATTTTTGATGGTATGTACCAAAATGGACAATTAGAAAGTGCCTCCATCAGATGATATTTTGTGCTGAGGAAATCTACTAAACTTCATGGCATAAAGCCATTTATCAAAGAGATGCTCTAGATGCATGAACTGAAAGTGAAATTTGAAAAATAAAGGCTATATAACAATTGTTGAGAACATTGACCAATCCTTGTAAAAGAATAGTTGATTCACTTTCTCCTTGCATTTTGATAGACAGTGTAACTTTCAATTCTAATAATTAGGAATTTTGCCATCCTCAATCTGAAGATCCATAGAGATCTTCCGGAACACAAAAATTACATAGTTTTACTATTGCTATCTGCCACTTTTTAATATTTAAGGAAATAAATTCTGATAATTGGTGCAAATTTTGATAAATAAAATGTATTTGCTATGTTTATGTCCCTAAAATTGTATTTTCAACCCTAAATATTTCTTTTCTTTTTCTTTCTTTTTTTTTTTTTTTTTTTTACATTTTCGAGTAAATGCAGATAGAGTTCTACTTCTGGTTAGGAAGTAGATGGCTATAAGAGGCTGTTGCTCCTATTATAAAAGCAAAAGCTAAAATCATAGCTTTTTTAAAATCTGTCAGAGAGTTCAGGATATAAAGAAGTCCAAAGGAACTAACTTCCAGAGAGAGAGATAAACCCTTTCTATGCGAGAACCCCAGCTCCTTTAATCTTCAGGAGCACAGCAGGCAGAGGAACAAACTGTCCATAGACAGCCAGCCAAACTTTTAACAGCAGTGTGTGGGCTGGCGTGCAGAGGGGGCCCAGATGTAGAGCAAGTACACTGTCCACCAATCCTTCCCCAAGGGATCTGCTCAAGTGCACAGAAATCCAACAAAATCTAGAAGCAGGATGGAATAACAAGGGAAGATCTCCCATGGTGTGGAAAGCTGAGGATGTGGCTGGAAAGCAGAGATATTCAGCAATGTAAAAAGCTAAGAGTTAATTTAAAAGTAGAGAGAGATCTCTAGAGTCCCACCAACATTAAATTCCAGGTCCTGCTGGAAGAAGTAGACTGAATTCACCTTCTAAATATTTGAAACCACTGATGAACTGAAACTAAGCTGCAATTCATTCTATACCAAGCTCAACTACAGATTATACTAAGAGATCAGCCTCTCACCCTAGCAGCCTGACAGAGGGAGGGATAAGTTTTTCTTTGGGGATAAAAGCTATTTTCAGCTTTTATCACTCTTTTATACAAAGTGATCAATATACAATAAAAACACAGATATATGAAAATAAAGGGGGAAATGCAAGCCATTATCAAGAAGAAAAAAGTCAAACCTGTGGAATAATTGTGATGTTGAAATTAGCAAATAAGGACATTAAAATTACTATTATAAATGTTAAAAGATTCAGTGCATGTTAGATCAGTTATCTCACATATTTCTGATGTTCTTACCAGCTTCCATTTTTTGTGCTTCACTCTGGATAATCTCTATCTTTGAGTTGATTCATCATTTCTTCTATTGAGTATAATTTGCTGATTAGTGCATCAGAGATATGTAAGCAATGATCTAGCATATGTGTAACTGGAGTCCAAGGAGAGGACAACAACAATGGGCCAGAAGTATTTGTAGAGAAAAAGGCCAAAATTTTCTAAAATTGATGAAAGATATCAACTCACAGATTGAAGTTCAGTGAGCCCAATCAGGGTAAATACAAAAGGACCATACTTAGGCACATCATATTCAGACTGCAGTCAGAGAAAATACGCATATTAAACTCAGAGGAACAACAATGAGAATGATCACTGGCTTCTCATCAGAAATGATGTCGGCCACGAAACAAGGGAAATAAACCAGACAGAAACCTGGATCTGCAGGAGACACTGAAGGACATCAGAAAGGTAAACATGCATAGTTATAAAAAACTTCTTGCAATTTTATTCTTAAAACAAATTTTTAAAGATTATTTAAAGCAAAAATAATTATTCAAGAGGTTTGTAACATGTAGAAGCAGTAATATTTAATGTAAGAACACGGGGCAGGAGTAATGGCAAATGGAATTATGCTGTTGCTTGTGAGTTGATATAATATTACTTGAAGGCAAATCACACTGAATTAAGGATGCATACTGTAAGTTCTAGAGTAGACACTGGGGAAAAAATATTTAGCCAAAAAGCCAATAGAGAGGTAAAATGGAGTAATTTTTAAAATGTTTGCTTAATCTAAAAAAGGCAGGAAGGAAGAAACAAAAACCAAATATTAAATGGAACAAACAATAATATGGTAGACTGAAATCCAATCATTACCAATAAGGTAAGTAAACAACACACGTTTATGAGCAATACAATTTATAAGAGATACATAATGCCTATTTCCTCTCTTAAATTGAATAACAGATTTATATTACAAGGGTTTTCTTAAACAAATATTCTTTATAAACTTAGATATTTCTTATCAAACATTATATCCTGCACAATACCTGACATGCTAAAATATCTATTTGTGGTTGTTTGCACCTGTATGTACCCCAGAACATCATGTCCTTAAAGCTAACCCATTCCTGTGGGTGTGGACCCAATGTAAGTAGGATCTTTTGATGAGGACACTTCAGTTAAGGTGTGACCCACCTCATTCAGAGTAGTAATCCTCTTACTCCAGTTCTTTAGAAGAGAATGAAATTCAGACACAGAGAGAAAGCCATGGAAGCAAGAAGCTGAAAGCAACAAAACCCAGAAGAGGGGGGAGAGACCAGCAGACGTTGCCATGCACCTTGCCATGCAACAGAAGGGTCCAGGATCGCTAGCCACCAGTTTTTAGGAAGAAAGCATTGTCTGGATGATGCTTTGATTTGGACATCTTCACAGCCTCAAAACTGTAAGCTTATAAAATTCCCGTTGTTAAAAGCCAACCCATTTCATGGTATCTGCTTTCAGCAGCCCAGCAAACTAAAACACTGTTCTTCTAGTAGTGTGCTCTTTTGGACTTACAACAATTAAGCTCCAGAAATACTATTTATCTGGAACAGAATCACCCCAAGCTATTTGATTTTGATGGTATCTTACAACAAAAAAAAAAAAGAGAATGAGACTTCACAGTTCAACAATATCATGTGATCTGAACCCCATCCCTCCTTGCGACCATTCTGTTTCCTATGCTAACAACTTCTTCTCTGCCCATCCTTAATGTTGGTACTTCCCAAGGGTTTATTCCTGCTCGCTTCTTTAATCCAAATACTCCTCCTAGTCAACCTTATCCAATTCAATGTTATGTTATTGTGCTGGTTTGAATGTATTATGTCCCCCAGAAAAAGCCATCTTCTTTGATGCAATCTTGTGGGGCAGACATATTAGTGGGGATTAAGTTGGAACGTTTGGATTATGTTGTTTGCATGGAAATGTGCCCCACCCAATTGTAGGTGATAACTCTGATTAGATAATTTCCATGGAGGCGTGGCCCCACCCATTCAGGGTGGGCCTTGATCAGTGGAGCCATATAAATGAGCTGACAAACAGAAGGAACTCAGTGCAGCTGTGAGTGACATTTTGCAGAGGAGCTACAGCCAAGAGGGACACTTGGAAGAAAGCACAGGAGCTGCAGATGAGAAACAGTTTAAAGACGGCCGTTGGAAGCCGACTCTTGCTCCAGAGAAACTAAGAGAGGACAAATACCCCAAGTGCAACTAAGAGTGACATTTTTGAGGAACTGCAGCCTAGAGAGGAACGTCCTGGGAGAAAGCCATTTTGAAACCAGAACTTTGGAGCAGATGCCAGCCACGTGCCTTCCCAGCTAACAGAGGTTTTCCAGACACCATTGGCCATCCTCCAGTGACGGTACCTGATTGCTGTGTTACCTTGGACACTTTATGGCCTTAAGACTGTAACTGTCTAACCAAATAAACCCCCTTTTATAAAAGCCAATCCATCTCTGGTGTTTTGCATTCTGGCAGCATTAGCAAACTAGAACAGTTATCAACGTCATTTTGCTAATGATGACCAAATCTCTACTTTCCTCCTGTCTCCAAGCCTGTATACCAAACTGGATATGTTAACGTCCAATAGATATCTCAAACCCAACATGCTCAGCACTGAACTCATTTTCTTCTGCAAAACACACTTTCTTCCCTATAATGCATACTTTAGTTTAATAAATGGCATCACTATTTACCCAGTTACCCATATTAAAAACCTAGGAATCATACTGTCCCTTACCACCACTCCAACCAATCAGTTACCAAGTCCTACCAAGCCTGCTTTCTAAACACAGTTACCAAGTCCTACCAAGTCTGCTTTCTAAACACTGACTCTTTCACCCACTCTTCATCCACCTCTACTGCCAACACCTTCCTCTGGGGTATGATAGATCATGTCAATTAAGTGCTCAGGTTTTTGGAATTTAGAGTCTATTTTCAAATTCTGGTTCTGCACTAGTGTCCTTAGGCCTCACTTTCATCATTTCCAACACTGATGTAGTAATAACTACCCCTAAAGAGTCGGTATGCATATTAAATGGAATGACATTTATGTAGTGCTTATCACTGTGCTTGGCACATAGTGTGGGCTGAATAAAGGTCCCTGTTGTTATTTGGGTCTTTGTCACTTCCCACCAGAACAACAGCCACTAATTACTCTCCCTGCTTCCAGACTCTCTCTGACCCCAGTCCTTGAATCCATCCTCCTCTTTGCTGCCAGGATGATCTCTTTAAAACACCAATCTCTTATTAGTCCCCTGCTTAAAAAAATGATCAGTGGCTCCTCAATGACTACAGAAGAAAGCTCCCATTATTCTGCATTAAATAAAATCTCCTTCAAGTTATGCTTTTGTCTCCTTCACCAGACTGACTCTTCATACTCTTAGCACCAGTCATGCAGAATTATTGTCTCTTCCCTGACCATCCCAAGTTATCTGAGTTTTTGCTAATGTTCTTCAGCTGCTTGGAGTAACCAACCATCCGACTTTACCCACAAATGTTCCCGGTTTTAGCAATGAAAGTCTCAAGTCCCAGGAAACCCCTCCGTGCTTAGCAAATCAGGAGGCTGTTCATCTTACTCATAAATTCTCGTCCCCTTCAAGGTCTGATTCAAATATCAGCTTCTTTCTGTAAAACGTCCTTATCCTTTTCAAATAGGACTAATTGCTCCTTCATCTATGTTCCTACAGAACAATGAATGGTTTTCAAACTTTGGTTGATATTAGAATCACCTGGGGAACTTGGCTTTGTGGTTTACCAGCAAGCCCGTGTATGTTTCAGATGCACAACAACCGTGGGGAGCCATTGTTCTTGCACTCCAGGATAGGACAGCTCTCTTACAGAACTTAAAATGATATGCTGGGTTTTTTAACTCTTATTTCTCTATTTGCTCAAAGGAAATAAACATCTTTTCATCTTTAAATTCTGAGCACCAAGTCTGCCAAGTAATAGGTGGTCATTAGATGTCTGAAGGAGAGATGAAGGATTGTAATTAATATATAGTTGGAAATAATGTAACACAAATTATTTAAGTGCAACCCACTTAATTTATGTAGGCTAAAACACCACAATGCCTCAAGAGCTGCCAAAAATTTATTAGATATAATATACATATTTATACACCAAATGATATGCAAATAATTTTATTTTTTAGTTGTTTAGTGGATGGAGAAATAAGCCTAAAGCAATAGAATAGACACAAAATAATAAAAGTAATTTAAAAAGTCTCTAAACATTGGCTGATTCATACTTCATAGTAGGAAATGAATTCTTTATTTCTACCACACAGATAATGTCATCTCTCTAACAATTCTCCTCCCTGTTCTAATTCTGTACATTTTCACGTATTCTGTGCATGTGATGAAGTTAACTCATCATCAAAAACTCTATTAAAAGACAAAAAAAAATTTTTTTTAAAGACCGCTAAGACACAGATCTGTGAAATCTGTTTGTACCTGGACATATTCAGCAGAGTAACTTAACATGAGTTTTTTGTTTTTTGCTTTTTTTTTTTTTTGCATTATTAAATTTGCATAAACCACCTGCATATTTTCAAGACACCTCATCACCCCTACATCCAAACAATGACAAAATCCTACAGCTTCCCTGTCCTCAAAATTGCTTTATCTTTCCCCCTAACCCACAGCCTGGGTCCAGGAACTCACAGTCCCTCACAAGAGCTGAGCCTGGCGCTGATAACCAGCATCCCTGCCTCCAGCATGTTTCCTCTCTCATCCACTACTTTTAAATTAGCCTTCCTGAAACACAGACCCAAATGTGTAACATCCCTAAGCAAACACCTTCCAAGACTGCCACTGCCTTCAGATTAAAATCCCTGTGTCTTGGTCTGATATTTGAGATCAAATATGAGTTGGCCCCCTCCTACCAACCTCTGATTTCTCACTATTCTACTTACGACTTTCTCCAGCTGTAAGTTTTGTTTTCTTTTTTTGAAGACTCAGCTCAAATGTCACTTCCTCCAGGAAAACCTCACTCAGCTGGGTATAATTTCTCTCCTCAGAAATTCTATATTATATGTCTGAATCTCTTTCACAAATTTTTCAGAGATATAGCATATTTCCCTTACATTATTATGTTTGTGTGGATCATATCTCTCATTTATTTGTTTGTTTTAGTAAATAGCCTCATCTATAACCCAAAGACCCACCGTGGTGCTGTATGCATGGAACTCACTCAGTATGTACTTTCAATAAGCAAAAATTAGGACCAAATTTTAAGCATTATACCATGCCCATAACTGTATCAAGCACTTTCCATGCATTACCTTGATTTCTCACAATATCTTTATAAGATAGTTTCAAATAACAGTTTACACATCAGAATTTATAAAATACTTTCATTAATATTCACATTTGCTCCTCAAAATAACTTTATAAGGTAAGTATTATTTAATATTCCAGTGGCACAAGTGAGAAAAGAGGAGCCTCCCCACTCTCAAAGTCACACAGGAAACAAAGAAGCAGAAATACCATTTACTTCTGCTAATTCCCAATCCAGGGTTCTTCCTAAGAGCCTGTTAATGTTGCTCAAGACAGAAGTTGGCCACTAATGTGGGCACATATTTGCACGCATTTAAATAAAAACTTTCTCGAATTGTATATAACTGAAAATATGCAAATATGTATGTATGTTGGCATATCTAGACCACCCTTATTCTCTGGACCCAGTATCTTCTTAAAACCATCCAGGTTTCTCTCCCCTTGGCTGCTACTCATCAAATAGTTTTTGCTTGACTATAGCACTATAATTTATTTCCAACCCCAATGGGATGAAAAATGGAAATTCCAGAAAGGCATGGTGACACAATCAATCCAGCCTCAGTAATATTTTGGAGAGAATATTTTCATCAACATTGTCATATATTTAAACATAAAAAAAAAAAAATTTCCAACCTAACTTAAGTGAGAACCTAGTTATAGAGGAGATCTCTAATCATAATGAACAAGCTGTTTAGAACGTTCCCAGAAGGGCCCAATTAGCCTCTGTGATCTGATGAAACTACTCATGTCTAACCTGGTTCCCTGCAGGTCCCCATGTTGTTGCACCCAGTCCAGGAGCTGATTCCCAGAGGAGGGGTTCATCTTTCAGGTGTGGATTATCATCTTTTATCCAGAGGACTATTTTTTGTTAATAATGGATTCCATAACATCAGCTTGAAGATTTGACTTTTGAGCTGTTCTCTAAATTAATGCCTCCTTTCATTGAAACAGGAAAACAATTCAAAACAAATGAACAGACAAATGATCGTGGCTATTCAAAACACAGCAAAGTAAAGGATTTCTTTTCAGCATAAAAGTGACCCAAAAGGTAAAATAACCATCATAAATAATATCTTCCTCAGAAAACTCTCAAGTGTAAGGATATATTTAAATAAACATTCATACTGTTGTCTTCTTTAAAAAAAAAAAGAAGAAGCCCATCAATTTTCAGCAATTTTGACCCATTAAATCAATTTCCCAACAGCCCTCAAGTTTTTAAGCTATTGGCATCCTGGTTTAATTTTCCTTTATTGCACTTTGTGAAATATTTTTAAAGGGTAAACAATCCTAAACATTTGAATACATAGTGTTAAACCTTAAGTTCATTAACTTCATTCTAAAATAATTATTTGCAACGGAAGCTTTATCTTATAGAAAAACTAAACAGGACTTGCATAGTTGATAAAGCATTCATAAGAAAGTCTGCATGGGTTTTTCTAATGCTATGCTGAAGAGAATAATATGACCCCATAAAGTTAAAAAATAACTGATTAACCCAGGAGAATTCTTTGGGGAAATTACGGGAACTACCACTAACCAAGCACTGAAAAAAAAGGTGTTTTTGAATTGTTTTTCTTTTCTTTTGTATTCCTTCTTAATTTACTACATCATGCTTACTATCTTACTATTGTCGATTTTTTAATTTTCCCCAATGGGATTTGGTAACCAAGCCAATCTAGGCAGTGGAATGCAAAATTTCCACGAAGAATGTGACCCAGCTGGAAGTGTGTACATAACAATGCAAGATGAAAGTGAGCAATACTAACTGTGCAGGGGGCAGTCCATTTGGGCACAGGGCAGCTTCTATCTGCATTTAAATAAGTCAATTTCAACCCCAGGAGACCCATGAGGAATGTGCTGACTGTACATGATCTACACTCAGTCTTTCACAAATTCTAAGGCGGCTGGCTATTAACCCACCATCACAAGGCAAGGCAAGGGAAGCTAACATTTTGAGGTACTATTAGTTTTTCACCCACTAAGAGTGACACTGCTCAGTGCTGAGAATTCAGCATGGAAGAGGGCAGAAAAAGCCCTTGCCCTCAGGGAGCTTATGGGGTATGGGGGGCAGTGGGAGGTGAGGACAGTAAAGAAGTAAACTAATAAACAAAGCAGCATGGCATTATTCGGGAGCACTGGACTGGAAGTCAGCTTCAAGTTCAAGCTCAACTGCTCACTGCTACCCAAGTCAAGTCACTTCCCCAATCTGGGTAAGCAAAACTACTCAGCTATAGGAAGAAGGAACTGCAACTGCATTTTGATAATCTGTAAATTCCCTTCAAGTTCTAACAATCTCTGAAAATACTAATGTGTCACTAAAGTGAAATTTATCTTGAACAAAAATAAGAGCTTTTAAAATTAAACTATTAAAAATATAGGGGTAAATCTTCAGGTCCTTGGATTTGGCAATGGATTTTTAGATATGACACCCAAAGCACAAGCAACCAAAGAAAAAATAGATAAACTGGGTTTCATCAAAATTTAAAACTTGTGTACATCAAAGGACATTATCAAGAGAATGAAAAGACAACCTACAGAATGGGAGAAAATATTTGCAAACCATTTATCTGGTAAAGGTCTAGTAACCAGAATATACAAAGAGCTCTTACAACTCAATGACAAAAAAAAAACTCAAATTTTTTTCAAGGAAATACAAACCAAAACCACAATGAGATACCACTCCACTCCTGGTAGGATGTTCATTATTTAATGAATAGAAAATAACAAGTGTTGGTGAGTATGTGGAGAAATTGGAACCCCAATTTCAACTGTTGGTGGGAATGTAAAATGGTGCAGCTGCTGCACAACAGTTTCATGGTCTCAATAAGTTACACAAAGAATTACCATATGACCCAGCAATTCCACTTCTGAGAATATACCCCCCAAAATTGAACATAGATACAAATACTTGTAAACAAATATTCACAGCAGCATTATTCACAATAGTCAACTCAAATGTCCATCAACAGATGAAGAGATAAACACAACGTGGTATATACATACAATGGAATATTATTAAGCCACAAAAAGCAATGTGATGCACACTACAACACGGATGAACCCTGAAAACATTATGCTAAATGAAAGAGGCAGACACCAAGAGCACAAGATTCTGTGCCTACCCCCAAAATAGGTAAATCCAAAGAGACAGAAAGCAAATTGGTGTGGTTGCCAGGGGCTGAGGAGGGGGAAAAGAGGAGTGACTGTTTAATGGGTGTGGGGTTTTCTTTTGGAGTGATAGAAATGCTTTGGAACTAGATAGAGGTGGTGATTGCAAGTCTTGTGAATGTACTGAATGCCACTGAATCGTTCATTTTAAAATCATTCATTTTATGTTATTTTAATTTGACCTTAATAAAAAAATTAAACTATTAAAAAATATGACCTTCCTACCTAAGTATCATATAATTACTAAGGCAACAGGGAAGAACACATTACAATACACATCAAATGGGATCCAATATAGGTGTCACGTTTCCTCTCATAACTATTAGGAAAACAATATAACATTATAACTATATAACTATATAGATATATAGATATATATAGACACACACACACATACATATGTATTATAACAACATAACAATAGAACATAAACTTTGTATTTTTTAACTAGGTTTTTTAATAAAATCATCTGTAAATTTAAGTTTCAACTGCTTACTAGATGTCACAACTGCAAACATTCATTTCACAAGATAAAAAGAATTAACAGGAGTCAGTATTAAAAATGTCTTGAAGGCCAGAAGAACTCCCTGACACAGTAGATTTTATTATCTACTGTTCATGTACACACCAATGATTATCACTGATTCACATTGTCCTAAATTATTTAAAGGGAGTTCTCATGTGTCACGTCCTTAACCAATTCTATTTGATATGCTAGTGCTAAATGCCTGAGGCATTTCCAAAGAAATGTTTTTCTTGGAATGGTACTAAAGGCTAAATTTAAGAATTTAGACATGTTTCCCTCTCAAATTAATCCAGCCTCAAGAATTCATGTTTCTTTTTCCTATTTATAAATAATAATCTATTCTCAGATAGAAATATTGGTGAAATACACTTTGATTTCTAGAAATTCACTTTAAGGCCAGTGTTTCAGGATGTAAAATGAAACATACCTAGCTATGCCTTCTTCAAATTATCAGTCTCATAAACAATCCCAGATAATGCATATTTCTGTGGCCCCTTAGTGAGCACTGAGGGAGGCTCCCAGGAAGGAGTTGGCCACACCAACCACCAGCCACAATGCAGTGGTCGAGGATACAATGAAGCACCCGAAGGCAGAGCAGAAAGAAAAGTCTCCCATGGATGATAAACCTCTTCCAAAGGGAAAAATATTCCCTCAAAGACACCCCACATTCTGAATTCCAAAGAAGTCTGCAGCAAAATCCTCTATACATCCCATTCCTTATTGACTTTCAGCATAGAGGGTTTATTCATACAATGATACCTATCAGTTGTCTAGTATGTGCCAGGCACTAGGCTAAGTGCCTGTACACAGTTGTAAATAAAGCCAAGATCCCTGCCTAGCTTGTACACTGCCACTTGGCTGAATTCATTCATTAGATCTAGGAGCTGTGCTGAGGATTTTTCAGGATTTTCTGTATATCAGATCATGTCATCTGCAAGCAGTGAAAGTTTTACTTCTTCCTTTCCAATTTGGATACCTTTTATTTCTTTTTCTTGCCTAATTTCTCTGCCCATTAATAGTAGAGGAGGTCAGTGACAGACAACAAATAAGAAATCAAAGAGAAAAAATACATAACCACAAATTATGAAGACTGCACTGAATGAAATGAGCCAGCCCTGAGCTGAGACAGAGATGTGCAAAGGCTCTGAAGAAGGAAAGAGCTGGCATGTCTGAGGACTAGAAAGGAGGGGGGAATACCTGGAGCACAGAAGGCAAGTGGAGAAAAGGACAAGATTACAAAAACTGGCAGGCACAAGATTATTCAGGGCCTCATAAACCAAAGCAGGATTTTAGCACAAGTGCAATTATACTTCACCGCAGATTTTTACAAAGATCATTCTGGCTGCTCCATGGAGAACAGATTGGAGAGAAGTAAGACTGGAAGCAAAGAGACCAAAAAGGAGGCTGTTGTGTCATCTAAGTGAGGGATAGTGGTGGTTTTTCCCATGGGAAGACCAAGGAAACAGAAATGGGGTAAATCCAAGAAACATATTATAGTTAGAAATTTGAATTTACTGGAAGAAGCATGTGGATAATGAGGGGAAGAAAGCTTGAGCAGTTGGGTGGACAGTGGTGCTATTTACTGTGAAGGAGAAGAAAATATGGGGCTGTGGAATCAAGAGTTTAGTTTTTGACATTACACCTGAGATATCTATGAGACATCCAAGTAGAGGTGTCATCCATGTTGGCAGGCCAGAGCTAAAGGAAGAAGTCAGGGCTGGAGATACCAATTTAGGAATCATCAACATATAGGCAGTATTGAAACCTTAAGACAGAATGAGCTTACCAAGGAAGGGAGTAGAAAGCAGAGAGAGGGGTCCACAGCCAAGCCTTGGGTTTGGGTAATGGAGAAAGACCTTTCTATAGGGGGGTGGGAGAAAAGTGAACAGAGAAGAGGGAAACCAGAAAAGTGTAATGTTGCAGAAGAAAGAAGTGTTGGCCGTACTGATTACTGATAGGAGATAGATTAAGGTGAGAACAGGAAATTGAATTTGTCAACGTAGATAGCTTTGGAGAGATTTACGAGTGAATTACGAGAGGAGTGCAGGAGATGGAACCCTAGTGAAGTGAGTTAAGAGTTAAATGGTGATGAAGAAGTAGAGATGAATTTGCTTGGCATTATTAATCTCTAGGAAACTAAAAACTCTACTCATTCTCAACCCACCAGAATAAGTTTAGGATAAGCTCTTTACTCTATCTGTGTGTCACTGTTTCACACATCTAAAGCCAGGCATGGAGTCATTTAGGACAGGGAGAGAGTGGATTTCCAGCCTCCATTGAAAGAGAGAATCAGCTGAGCCAAAGGAGCCAAGAAAGGGCAGATTTTTGAGGACATACATTGAAATGTCATGTATATTGGGTCATAAATGAGGGGGTGTGGACTGCATGGGACTTTGTTGACCAAGAGGGTCATGGAGTAGGTCAGATGGACAAAGGAGAAGGAAGAATGAGCCCAAAGAAAGTAAATCACCACTTCTACACCAAGGCAGCAGGTTGGATCATACAATTTAATTCTACCCTGGAAAATTCACACTAAATTATTATTTCATCTACTTCTCCTTTTCCTAAGGGATTGCTTGAACCATTTCAATAAAAAAGGGAAACAAATGTCAAAACACTGCCAAATTCAGAGTGTTTTAGGGAAGTCTAAATTATTACATATTCTTGACAGTATCAAAAACTGTTCTTTCAAAGCTAGAAAATTTGGGGCAAAACTATACTGTTGCTAATATTTTAAATTAATATGTTTTTTCAAAACTGTGCAGCATTACATTTCCAGAGCCATAAGAAGTGCCCTTTAACAATGAATTTCTCACTGTCTGATTTATCCTGATAAATAATTCAGAAGTGGAAAAAAAAAAACTATAAATCTACAGATTTTGACTGGAATGTTATGAAGCAAAAGCAATGGAAATTATTTAAATATAATTGTTAAGAAACTTATGGCATCAAATCAATAAAATAGTATATTTCGCCATCTAAAAGTATGGCAAAAACTATGTAAATGTAAAAAAAAAAATAGCAGAAACAATATAAATGAAATTTAAGTGAAAAGAGCTTTGTATAGAATAAGTATTCTATTATTACAACTTTGCATGTATGTAGGTATACAGGAGTTCTGACACTCAGAATTAAGCCAAACTTTAAAGGTTAAAGGCATCATCTTCCACAGGACCAACCTCACTTTAGACATCAGCCACAGGTTTGGGGGTTCCAAGGGCCACTCTCACTTTTGACAAACTTGCTACAAATTCAGGGATTCCCACTACATTCTCAGGTTAAAAAAATTCACTAGAGTGACTTGCAGAACTCAGGAAAACACTATATTTACAATTACAGTTTTATTATAGAAAAAAGGATGCAAACTTTTTATAGCAAAAAAGGAGCCAGCCAAAAGAAGAGATGCAGAGGGCAAGTTCTGGGAGGGTCTCAAATTCAAAGTTTCTGTTGTCCTTTCCCAGTGGAGTCAGGAGACATCACCCTCCCAGTGAAGATGCATGACAACACTCAAAGAATACTGTCAACCAGGAAAGAGCACCATGCTTTGGTGTCCAGAGTTTTTATTAGGGTTTCATTAAATAGCCATGATCAACTGAATCACTGACCAGGTGCTGGAACTCATTTTCCAGTCCCCCATCCCTCCCTGGAGGTTGAGCGGATATCACATGGTTCAGAGCACCAACCGTCTAACCACATGGTTGATTGCCCCAACCCTGAGTCCTCTCTCCAGCATAAACTGCCAGGTGTGGTAGGTAGGGAAGACCCACCTTGAATAACAAAGACACTTCTATTACTTGGGAAATTCCAAGTGTTTACAGTTTATTTCCCAGCGGCCAGGATAAAGGCCAGACCTCTCTTTGTGGGGCCCAAGATCCTTATTACACAGTTTGTGTTAGTACATTTATACCATATGAACAAATCTGACTATATAAAAATAAAAACATTTTCCATGGCTAAAAACATCACATATGCATATATATATAATACATATATAAGGAGAAAAACTAGAAGAGTATGTACAAAAATGAAATCAAATTTTTTGAGTGACGAGCGTAGGGGCAATATAATTTTTGTTTAAAAAAAATCTTTTACTCTTTCTAATCTAGGATTTTTACAACTGTTAAACTATAATGTTAAAAAGTAATTTTAGGCTGCTCTGCGCCGGGCCGGCCCGGCGGGCGGGCGCTGGGTTGTGGGCTCCGGCGCGCCCGCCTCCATGCTCACCTCCCGCGAGGCGAGCCGCTGCAGAAGGAGCGCCAGGCCGGGGCGGAGTGCGGGCTCGCGCGGCAAGTGAGCGCCGAGGTCACGAAATGGATTCGAGTGAACCGGAGACCCAGAAGATGGAAACGAAGGGAGAACGAAGAGGTGTTTGAAAAGAATTTCAGTATGTTGCTTCGCAGAAGTTGAGACTGCCTATTTTCCCCTGAAACTGTATTAAGTGAAAACTTGATTTGTCGGTGTAGTAAATATTATGAAGTCAGAAGAGTCAAAAGTCAGCGGTATACTGGGAGGATGTTGAGACTGCATCAAATCCTTTGTGAAACTAGATTGAGATGAGCAAACAGATTTGAGTTGATATGTGAGAAATCTAAAATGGATACTCGGCGGAGTCTTGTCTATATCCTGCCATAAACATTAATCGCCTACAGATATTTTACAAGGAAAGAAGAAGTTGTTTCTTCAGTGGAAATCACTGAGGCCGCATCCAATTTTCAGCTTTAAAGAGTTCCTACAATATGAAGAAAAGCTCACTCAGCTGCATGGCTGCCTTGTCCTGGGCTCTGAAATCCAAAGGACGTGTGCCTTCGCGTTATACTCTCAGACTTGTCAGATGAAGAGGAAACTCAGAACTCATCTATTTCAAGCCCCATATTATATACATGAGGAGATGCAATATTCAAAATAACATCCCCTAGTCATTTCACATGATAAAATGAAATTGGTAACTTGTCCATTTCAGTGCAAAGTTATGTTAAAACTAGACATTAAACAAATGAAATTAGGTAAAATTATGTTAAATTAGATTGTAGCAAAGAATAGGTGAAGATATCGAATCATTGGGAAGCTCAGTAAATTGCAAAAATCCTATTTGCTGCCATGACAGAGCTACACACTGGATGTAAAAGAACCCCGTAATAGGAGTAAAAGTGTTGGGAGAAAACATGGTGAGAAGGATGTACCTATCTACCTGTTGATGAGCAGGTAGAATGGTGTAGCCTTTCTGAAGGTCAGTGTGGTTGTTCCACAAAAAGTTAAGTATGTGGAGACCAAAAGGTTCTGCATCCTCATTATGGGCTATGTCATTTGAAGATCTGAGAGCAGAGACATGAATGAACATTTGCAAACTGGTGTTCATGGAGGCAGTAATCATGATTTACAAAGGGTGCAGATGACCTAAGGGTACATTGACTTAAGAATGGAATAGTGTACTGTGGTGTACACATACAGTGGAACATAGAGCAACTACAAGAAGGAGTGAAGCTGTGAGACACACGAGGTGAATGGGTCCTGTACACAGTATTTGAGTGAAGTACACCAGAAATAAAGGCAAACACTTTAATGCCTCACCAATATGGACTAACTACAATGTGTAAACTCAGAATTGAATCTTAGAACATAGCCTAACGTGGACATGATTATTGTAATAGTCCCTAGATTGTAAGCTCTTACAGCAGTTAACTCTATCCCTGAATTGTAATGCCTGTCTCTAAACTTTGAGATGCTGATCCCCTAGCATATAACCTGATTGGTCTCTGGAACAATGCATATCTCTGAGACACCTGAAACTCAGAGCTAGAGCTCGGCAGATATGAATGTCAGTATTAGTGCATACAGCCACTGTTCAAAGAAAGAAAAAAAAAGCTGAAAAAGAGCCCAGACTTCAATTAGTGATATGAATGAAGCAGGTCTGGTTAAGACCAGGGCAAGCCAGGCCAAAGGGTAAAGGCTGAAACTGATTGTGTTTTAAAACTTGAACTTCCATATGAGACCAAGGGAATAGATATCTATTTGGTACAGAATCTAAATTTTCTAAACGGTACAACTCTACAGTCGATTTGTTCAAACACCACAATTCCATGGAACTTTGAATAGAAAGTGAGATATGATAGGTTAGTGTAGGCTGGAGTAAAATAGTGACACATCCCAGAGTAATTTGGGCAGATAATAAAAAACATATTTACAGCCTCCCCCTCCCCAGCCCCGAGGATCTGGGGGAAGGTGCGGATGTGTTGGACATCCTCACCTGGACTGGTGTTGATGTTGTCACAAACATTGGGACTGGCGATTTGATGTGCTGAGCCCTCGATCATGGGACTTGCTCTTATGAAGCTTGCTACTGCAAAGGAGAGTCTAAACTTGCATATAATTGTGCCTCAGTGTCTCCCCAAGTACCTCTTTGTTGCTCAGATGTGGCCTTCTCTCTCTCTAACTGAGCAATCTCGACAGGTGAACTCGCTGCCCTCCCCCCATGTGGGACCCGACTCCCAGGATTGTAAATCTCCCTGGTAATGCAGAATACGATTCCTGGGGATGAATGTGGACCTGGCATCATGGGACTGAGAATATCTTCTTGACCAAAAGGGGAATGCAGAACGAGATGAAATAGTTTCAGTGGCTGAGAGATTTCAAGTGGAGTTGAGAAGTCACTCTGGTGAACATTCTTATGCACTGTATAGATAACATGTCTTTGGTTTTAATGCATTGGAGTAGCTAGAAGGAAATACCTGGAACTACCAAACTCCAACCCAGCAGTCTGGACTCCTGAAGACAATTATATAGTAATGTAGATTATAAGGGGTGACAGTGTGATTGTGTAGACCTTGTGGATCACACCCCCTTTATCTAGTGTATGGATGAGTAGAGAAATGGGGATGAAAACTAAAGGACAAATGGGGTGGGATGGGGGGGATGATTTGGGTGTTCTTTTTTCACTTTTATTTTTTATTCTTGTTCTGGTTCTTTCTGATGTAAAGAAAATATTCAGAGATAGATTGTGGTGACGAACACATAACTATGTGATCATACTGTGGACAGCGGATTGTATACCATGGATGATTGTATGGTGTGTGAATGTATTTCAATAAAACTGAATTTAATTAAAAAAAAAAAACCCATAGCAAAAAAATAGTTTAAATATAATTTTGATATTGCATTATATAAAACTTCAATGCTATATGCTAAAATTAAAAGGGAAGAAGAGCTCTAAACAATACTTATTTCTCTTTGTCCCCTTAAAGATAAGCTTGCTTTCTAGAAAACTTCTGTTTCTTTTAGTAACTGAATTAAATCTCTCTCTGTAGAGACAGAACATTCTGATTTGCTAGAAAGTTAGAAATGGAAATATTTAGGTGAGAAGGGGTCAAGGATAATTTTATTTTGCAGTTGTCTAGTATGGAGTTGTGTGTCACTTTACAGCATTTGGAGTTTCAGATTAAACCCTAAAAAAGAAAAAAAAAAAAAAAAAAAAAAAAAAAAGTAATTTTACCAAGGTGGTACTTATGCATGAATAAACAATAGACCATTGGAATAGACGAGAAAGCCCAGAAATAGACCAAATAAGTATATATGGAAATCTAGTACATGATAAAAGTGGCATCTCATATCATGGGGGCCAAGATGGGCTTTTTAATAAATGGTGCTAGGACAATCTGGGAAAAGACAGAATTAGATTCTTCTCTCAAACTCTACACAAGAGTAAATTCCAAGTGGACTGGTGATCTAAAAGTAAAAAATAAAACTATGTAAGTACTAGAAGAAAACATAGTGAATTCCTCTTTAACCTTGGTATGGGGAAAAAGCTATCTAATTATGACTCCAAATCTAGAGGCAATAAAAGTAAAGTGATAAATTTGACAACATAAATATAAAAAAATTATTTTTCATGGCAAAAAAAATCAAAAGCAAAGTACAAAAACAATTGACAAACTGGAAGAAAACACTGCAATATATACCACACACAAAACAATAATATCCCTAATATATAAAGAAATTTTAAAAATGAAATGAAGGACCAAAAATCTGATTTAAAAAAAAATAGGAAAAGACGTGGACAATTCACTTAAAAAAAAAAAAAGAAAGAAAAAGAAATGACCCTTGAACATATAAAAATATTCAAACTTAAAATTAGAAAACTGCAAATTAAAACAACGAGATACCACTTCTCACCTATCAGATTTGCAAAAATTTAAAAGCATGACAACACATTCAGTTTTCCAGGTTGTGGAGACAGGCACTCTCATACATTGATGATGGGAATGCAAACTGATACAAGACGTCCAGAAAAATTTGGCAATATCTAACAAAACCACATAGTCCCTTATTTTTTGGTCCAGTAATTCCTCTTCTAGGAACCTACCCTGAATATATACCTCCAAAAATGCAAAACTACATCTAAACAAGGTTATGCATCGTAGCATTGTTTGTAACTGCATAATATTGGAAACATTAACACCCATACATAAGAGAATAGTTGAATAAACTATGGCACTTCATACAGTTCTGAAGCTGTAACAAAGAATGAAAAAGATCTCTATATACTGATATGGAGAGATTTCCAGGACATTGTGTTAAGTTAAAAATAACAAAGTACAAAAGAATATCTGTAGCGTACAACCCTTCACGTAGTAAAGAAGGGAATATAAAATTAATATATTCATGTGTCTGCTCACTTGTGCAAAAGAAGTACAGGAAAGATAAACCAGAAACTAAGAAGATTGGTTTCTTACAGGGAGTGGACAGGAACAAGGTAGAGAGAATAAGTGAACAGGAACTGAGTAGTAAGGCTGGGAGAGAGGGGCGACACTTTTCTCAATATACCATTTTATATAGCTTATGATGTTTAGAAACATGGCAAATCATTCAAATCAACCAGAAGGTGAGGGAAAACCAAAATGGAACATAAACAGTAACAAATGAACCTAACTGTATTATAGATGAATAACATAACCACAATGAAAGCATAGAGAAGGTTCTCTGATAAAAAGAACCAGAGCTCCTTGGAGAAATGATTAAACCCAGGACTAGGGAGGGAAAAATACAAGAGGAGCCTGGAACATCTCATGTTGCTGGAAAGCAAGTGTTCAAAAAATGGCCAAGGTCTGTTCAAATGACCCAGAAGCTATCATGAAATAGTCCAAGTGACCAAAACTGGGATCGTGTAAGCAACAAAGTAAATAATTATAGTATTGGGTTTTAACCCATAGAATAAAATAAATATCTATGGGTTCATAATGATAAAAATGATTGAATAAATAAATAGGATTTAGCAAATGATTATGACTACTGACTCATATAGATATTTCTTTTTAGTTTCCAGAAGGAAATACCTGAAATTATTGAACTGTAATCCAGTAGCCTTGATCTTTGATAATGATTGTATCAAATCACTATCTTGTGACTGTGTGATTATAAAAACCTTGTGACTGACACCCCCTTTATCCAGTGTATAGCTGTATGGGTAGATGAGTAATAAAATAAAGACATACATAAAACAAAAACACAAATAAACAAAAAAAGTTATGGAAGCTAAAATTTGTGGTTGAAACACTGAATGATGAGAAACAGGATATTTGCAGTCTCAAAGTATCTCCCCACAAACAGTGGAAAGGTAAACCAGGCAGACAGCACCTTAGCCAACCCATCACAGTTCCCTATGGCCTCGTGGACTCCCCGATATGATACACTGAGAAGGGCACATCATTTCCTGGCATTTTTGTCAAAAAATGAAAACCTCAACCCAATCATAAGAAACCTCAAGCAAAACCACAGAGAGGGGTATTCTACAAAATATCTGATCTTCAGAAGGGTCAAGGTCATGAAAGGTGAAAGAACAGTCACAGATAGGTAGAGACTAAAGAGACATGAAGCTAAATGCAATGTGGTTTCCTAGATTGGATCCTGGACCAGAAACAAAGATATTAGTGAGGAAACTGGCAACATTTGAATAAGGTCTGTAGATTAAGTAAATACAGTATACCGATTTTAATTTCCTGCTTTCACTAAGTAGACTTTGGTTATACAATGTGCCAACATTAGAGGAAGCTGAGTGAAGTACAGAACACAGGAATTCTTGTTCTACTTTCGCAATTTTTCTCTAAGTCTACACTTATTTCAAAATTAAAAGTTAAATAAATGTAACATTTAATACTCAGTGTAACTACAGATCTAATACATACAGAGTGTCCTTCTCCCTGTCTTTACCTCTCTTTCCCTGTCTTTTCCTGTCAGGCTCAACTCTGCACTTGCAATGTAATAAAAAACAAAAACCTCCTGAGACCACCCACAGTAGCCTTCATTTATAACTAGACTAAACTTAAGTACTTTCGTCATATAATTACATTTGGTTTTAGGTTTGGTTTCAAAGAAACTTGACCCTCTATTGCTCTGTGAAGCCAAGACACAAGTTTCAAAGGACAACAGCAACAAAAAATATTCAAGCTATGTATGACACCAAATTATTTCTTATACCATTAAAACAAAGAAGAAAGCACAGTTATCTCCTGAAGGTCAGTCATGGATTTTGTCACTAAATGACAAAGGGAGGGAGTATCTTTTTCCACATACCAATCTTACTGGCTCAGAACAATAAGAAACAATGGTTTGTTGTTAACCAGTGAACCTAGCTTAATTGGGAAAATATTTGCATCTCCTAAGTGAAGAACTAGGTCAGAAAAACCTCATCTCCACATCAAAACTCACCATCCAGGAGGTCAAAGCACATGATGTAGATAAAGAAAAATGTTCCAGGTTCAGTGAGGTTTTTTCCTCAATTAAAAACGTAAGAAACCTCAAAAAGTAACTGTTCAAAACTATTGATGGCACAGTGCACACACACCGACCCCCTCAACTTTATGCAGTTAGCATGCTATGAACTTATCTGTAACCTACTTGAACGAAATGTATTTACCTGAGGTCAGAAAATGAATGAGGACCCAGCCATTTTTAGGAAAACACTCAAAGAAATGAAACTTATATTTGGTTTATTAAGACCAGCAAAAATCTAACAGTTTATGATACTGTCTGTCTCACTTGTAACTAACGATTAGGAAGAAAACCACATCCTAGTCCCATCTCTTTCTTTACTTCCTTCTTTATTTGGATTGGTTTGATTAGGGTAGTTTATTAAAAAGCAATGCCATACAACCCAAAGTAATTTGGGCAGAGAATAAAAATATATATGCAGGGCCCCCCCTGAGGAGCTGAGGGTAAATGCAGAGGTGTTGGACTTCCTCACCTGGGTTGTTGCTGATGTTCTCACAGACACTGAGGACTGACAGCTTGGTATGCCAAGCCCTCTATCTCAGACTTGCCATTATGAAGCTTGTTACTGCAAAGGAGAGGCTAAACCTGTTTATAATTGTGCCTAAGAGTCTCCCGCTGAGTACTTCTTTGTTGCTCAAATGTCCCCCCGCCCCACCCCAGCTAAGCCAACTCGGCTGGTGAACTCACTGCCCTTCCCCCTACATGGGATCTGAGTCCTGGGGATGAATCTGGACCCTACATCGTAGGATGCAGAACATCTTCTTGACCAAAGGGGGGACGTGAAATGAAACAAAATAAAGTTTTAGTGGCTGAGAGATTCCAAATGGAGTTGACAGGTCACTCTGGTGGGCATTCTTAGGTATCCCTTTTTAGGTTTTAATGTATTGGAATAGCTAGAAGGAAATACCTGAAACTATCAAACTCCAACCCAGTAGCCTTGACTCTTGAAGATGATTGTATAACTATGCAGCTTACAAGGGGTGACAGTGTGATTGTGAAAACCTTGTGGATCACACTCCCATTATCCAGTGCATGGATGGATGAGTAGAAAAATCGGGACAAAAACTAAATGAAAAATGGGGTGGAATGGGGGGGATGGTTTGGGTGTTCTTTTCTACTTTTATTTTTTATTCTTATTTTTATTCTTTCTGGTGTAAGGAGAATGTTCAAAAATAGATTGGGGTGATGAATGCACAACTATATGATGGTACTGTGAGCAGTCGATTGTACACAATGGATGATTGTATGGTATGTGAATATATCTCAAGGAAACTGAAAAAAAAAAAAAAGAAGCAATGTCATGGTATCTAAAACATTTTGACTACATCAAAGACAACATCAGATGTAGAAGAAAGGGATTCACTCAAATGCAATTAAGGCCATGATTGTCTTACCCCCAATCTGTCTACAGCAGTGTGAAACAATAGCCAGACCATATATAAATTAGAATTCTGGCCACTATCTGCACCAGTCCAGGAAGCCAAACTACAGTCCCTGTAACAATTGACCCAAAATAGCCAGGACTTCTTGGATAACTGGCACCTTCCATAATTCCCACCCATCCTCCAACCCCTCCTTCCCCACCCAATCACTGCTTTCAATTTAGGAACAACCAGGGGAAGCCAAATATTCTCCCTTACCCAATTACAGAGGCTGCCCCTCCTCTAGACAGGCCACCTCCAGCTTTCCCTGTGCCATCAGCCTCCAATCAAGTTATACCTTAAGTCTTCCCTCCCTTTATAAAGCTTCCCACACCTCTGCTTGCCTTTGAGTCTTTGCCAAACTCAAGTGATGGTGGTTGACTCTCTTACTATAGTAGGCTCTGAATAAATAACCTTGGCTGTTCTCACTTGGGTGTTCTTCATTCATTCCCACAAGGGAAAACCTTGGAATCAGTAGGTTGACCTTGAAGTGAACCTGGCCTCTGGTAATAATCTTAAACCAGAATCTCCAGAGCCTGCCTAGTTCAAACCAAACCACCATCTAGTAGTGAGGGAGCAAGATATCACATTCTGTCCCCTTATTCTGAAACAAAGTTACTTAGTGGATGGACTACCATCTTTAATTATTCCATTAATAGTTTTGCATTACAGAAATAAGCAAATCATAAGCTTCTCCCAGAGATAGAAATAGCAGCACAAAAAATTGGTTATTTTGCCCTATGGAGGAACTCTTAGAGGATTAAAGTCTAAATTAACTGTCCATCTTGGAAAAATAATTTAGATCTTGGTTTCTGCCCCACAAAGGTAGTGAGGATTTTGCCCTCTATGCTCAGAAATTAAACCCCATATTTTGAAGACATTATAAGGAAGTCCTTGTATCTCACCCCATTTCTGCAAAGTCATTTGAAATAAAAAATGAATTAAAGAGTTTGGTTACATTAGCACCTTATTTTAGTACTTTTCAACAATTGCGGTTCACAAAATTTTCTCTAATTCCAGTGTACATTTATTTGTATTTTTTAAATGAATTACTTGCAAAAATCCAGAACACTTTCCCATTCTCTTCATCATCAAACTCATTTCTCTGCCTATAGCTGTCTGTTCCTTGGCACAATACCAAGGCCAATTTCCAATACATGTAAGTAGAAAACAAATCACATTTATTTTATTGTCTCTGATTTTTTTCACAAAATTTAAAAGACCTAAAACTGGTTTTCAGTCTCACAACCTCCCTATTCTTATCACTATGATACTTACTCATTATTAGTTCAGGCCTCCCTTCCCCACTCCCATGTTGAATTGCTGCCCAAAAACTAGTTTGATTTTTCTTTACTACCATATGTCAGAATATAGAATTAAAATTGTGGATCAAGTTTCATACACTGTTCCAAAACTAAAAAGAAGAAAGAAAAAATTCCTGTTCTGATCAACTGACGTAAGACGAAGCATTTATACCGATGAAACTTTGCAGTTAGTAAGCATACCTACACACAACTTCCAATTTTCCCCGTTGATGGAGAAGAGAAGGGACATGGATAATCAAAGCTCTGGCTAATTCAAAAGCCATTTAAAATTAAAATTCCTTTAATCAGCCCTTTTCATTTTGCCAGCACATTTACTGTCTCCCTTTTTGACTCAAACAAATGATAAAATTAGTCTTCCTTTTGAGGAAACACCAACCAACAAAGGGATATTCCCTCATAGTTCCTAAATCCAAATTTTAAAGTTTATTATAGATGATCCATAATATTAATCACACAAAGACTGTTAAGAGCCAGCTGACATATATCATAGCTATAGACAGAACAGATACAAACTAGGAGTCCAAGTTTATCTAGCAGGAGGCTAAACACCATCATTCACAGCAATAAAAGCTAAGAATTTATGAAGATCTTTCACTTACCTTCTCATTTAACTTACGCCACACTATACTCTGGCTACAGTATTTGTTCACTGCTCTCCCCCAAATAAACAGTTCATGCCTTGAGCTCAGAGACTACATCTTGTCACATTCTCATACTCCAGTGCAGCACAGTGCTTGGCACAACGGCAAACATCTGTGGAGCCCACCACACAGCCATGAACAAGTCAGACGGGTCCCTGGCCTTTCAGAGCTTACCATTAACTGGATGGTATGTTTGAGGAGTTGAGTTGAATTGAAATACAAAGAAACCTAGGTTAGAGCTGGTATTGCTGCTATCACCAGTTCACAGTTGGGGAAACTGAGGCCCAGAGCTGGCCACATGGCCCTAAGGCGACCCAGCCCAGGACTTCTGACTATAAACCCTGAGGTCTTTCCACTTTGCGTGAGCATTCTGCTTTAATTCCTATTGACACTTTCTTTGCCAACCCTACTTCTTGAAACTAATTTCTTCAAATATCTTCAGGGTCTTTAGCAACTAGCAGCACGTGATGTGTTTGAATTTCACATATACAATTAGTTTTCACTGCAGCCATTCATGTTCAGTCAATCTGTTAACATTATAATCTTATAATGATGTGTTGCTAGTAAACAAAAGGAGTATTCTTTAAGTAAAATAATTTTTTAAAACCTAGTAAATGTGCTAATTTGTCTTTCCCCTGGCAATTATTAGTCTCTGCTTACTATATACTTATCTTGATTTACACTGTAATGCTTAACATTTGTCATTATCCAACAGATGGCAAGAACAAGGAAATAAGATCCAGATTAATGTTCTGCCATTTCCAAGGAAAAAAACATAGACTTCTGAGTGAAGTGTCAATTCCCTGACAATTAACAAGAGTAGTCTGTATGTCAAAAAATGTCTAACAAATGTTAATTGTTCAAGAACCAAAGAGGAATACTTTTTCTAAGGACATGTCTCCTCCATATACACAGAAACGTGACAAGCTCTCCTGCCCAGATTTCACAGTAACTCTGAATCCCATGTCTATTGGCACAGAGTTGTTGAACCGAGGATTATAAAGCAGATTCCCTTGTGTAGATTTATCTTCAGTTATTAGATCTCTAGGTAATTAAGAGTTTAGATTCCTGTAAAGGGATGTTAAACTGACTGTGCTGTGGACATCTGACTATGCAATGTTTATGAATTCAACTATCTGAGGTCAAAACTTATATCAGAATATCTTTGGCAAAAGAAAGTTTGAATAGTTGAATGTTCTAAGAGTTGAGAATCACTAAATCACCAGTTGACTTGTTATAGCCAAAGACAAATTCTGTCAAATTCCAGTCCAGTACTATCATACCCAGAGGTCTGTTGACCAAACTAGTGGCCAGTGCAGCTATGAAATAGTATACCTCTATGTCCTTGTTCATGCCCTTCTTACCCAATCTCTAATATGTCTACTGAGCTACTGATTTTTCAAGGTCTAGCTCCTCTCTGACATGTCCTTTCCCCTTACCATGCAATATTAATTGCATTTCCCTCAGAATGCATCATTGTGCTTAAACACTGTGGTGCACTTATCACATTTTACTATGTTATTTGGATACATAGCTACAATTTTGGCTAGACAACAAGTTCTTCCCTGGAAAGCAAGGGCTATATTCATATTTTTCATCCCATTCCATCCAGTTCAACATCTGGCACATAATAGATGCTCACTTAATACTCCTTGATAATTATAGCTCCAAGACAGTTATTACCTTTTTCCATTTTACCAATGAGGAAACAGTATTTTAGGCCCCAGAATCAAGATCTAAACTCAGGTCTATCTGGTTCCAAAACCCATGTTCCTTCCACTAGGCCATGCCATCTCTCACTGATGAACAACGCAAAACTGAAGTCTTCAAATGAAAACAGAGGGG
Source organism: Choloepus didactylus (assembly GCF_015220235.1). Lineage (NCBI taxonomy): Eukaryota > Metazoa > Chordata > Mammalia > Pilosa > Megalonychidae > Choloepus > Choloepus didactylus. The sequence continues at coordinate 129,031,705 of NC_051313.1, read as the reverse complement.
CATTCTCTACTGACAGAAACATTTAAATTAAGATTTGGAGAGATAATTCAGGCTAAATAAGCTAGTCACCCAAAATGTATGTAGATTAATAACACAGCTGAAGGAAAATTTTGATCCTCCTTCCCTTTACATTTAAGATAGACTTTTGGAAAGTCTTTATTACAATTTTTTTTTTCCTGTGCATAGAGCATCAATAACAAGCAGAAAAACAAGCTAATTGTATCTCTTTCCAAGCTAGACTAGTTGAAAGATTCATTGGGAAAAGAAAAACAAACAACAGAAAACACTGCCATTTCTGCTTTATTTCAAATCCTCATTCTCATCCTGCAGTTCCAAAATTATATAAGATGAGGTGAGAAAGAATGGTGATAACCTGAAGGAAGGATAAAGTAAAAACAGACAACTTAGGCAATAACTTAATATTAGTCTTTTAATGTTCCAGAGTGAGGAATAGGGGAGAGATTTCCCCTACCACCCCAAATTGGAACCAACCTACCTGTTTCTAAGATTAATCTACTTTTTGCAACGAATTCTAGCTCAATTTGTATCTTAATTACATTCAATACAAATAATTCATGGAATCCAGGAGATGACACCAAATCAATCCCACACAAACACTGAGTCTTCACTGCATTGTCTTCTATTCCACCATCATTCATTTTTTCAACACCATAATGAAGACATGAGGGAAAAAATGGGGAGGAATGGAGGCTTGTGTTCAAATTTCCACACTGTTTTCCTTCCATTTAATTGTGATGCTTACAAAATATGAAATACTGAAAACAAAAAAAAAATTATTTAAGAAAGCAAGTCTCTTACTACTTTCTTGGATGAGAAGGAAAAAACAGCTACTTTGCTCCTTAAATTAAAAAGATTAATATTTCACCCGATGTATAATCCAAATTAAAATCTTAAGTGAACTCATTACCAAAGTCTGTGGAATTAAACAAACAAACAAAAAATTCCACTAAAAGTGCTTCAGAATTACAGTACCCCAATTAGCACTAACCATAAACCAGAAGCCAGTTTTGTTCGCAAGGGCTGTCTAGTCAATTCCTGGCTGATCCCTCCTGGTATTACTTTCATTATGAGCACTCAGAAGAATAATTGTGTTTGGATGGCTTGTTGTTGCAATTCGGTTTCCAGGTTACCAACTACCAAACAACTCTAGGCTGAATGTAACTTCTAGACAAGCTGTTCCAAAAACTTTAAAACCTGCCACATGCATCAAAAGATAAATCGCAATCTTCACACCCATGGGGAGTAGAATAATAAATCAAAGTAAAGGGTCACACTGTACAAACAGTATTGGTCGAACAATCTTGCACTAAAAAGTCAGTCTGTCCAGCTTCAAAGGAGGAGGAATTTGGCCTCCAAAAGCATTTATCTGAAAATTTGGCCTTTTAAAATAGACCACCAGAAAGAACACTTAAGAATTTTTATCTTGTGAATTTGCTTTGTTCTTATGTAAGGCAGACTACCTTCTTGGTTCAAAACTGATCCTTTTCTTTCTAGATTACTCTGTGCAGATAGACTCAAGAAGGACAGTGAGAATTTGGAGAGGAAGTAGGAAAAGAGCCACAGAAACTGAGGGTCAGGGAAACAGGATCCTTGAGGAATGATTTTCTAAAGTGGCATCATTCAGTCTGAAGAAGAGAAGGCTAGGCAGTGGTTTAATAATATTTTTCAACTCCATAATGAAACTTTACCCCAAACAGTGTTGCCCAGTTGTGTTACATAAAGGCTTAAATTGCAGGTTAAGAAACTAGGTATTTTCATCACTAAAATGAAATACAGTGAAAAGAACAAACATTTTCTCTATTTTAAAAATACAATATTTGGGGAGAAGAAGAATACTGAAATAAAAAATTGGATGCCCTTTCCTTTTTCTTCTCAGTATGACAAAGCTACATATTGGCACATTGGCTTCTGTTCCAAGCTCTCCCAGTCGTCTCCCTTTACTCAAACAGTTACTGTAATTTTACCGTTTCTCTAAAATCTTTCCTGTCTAACTGGAAAATGTGAAGAGAATTCCCTCTGATAACATGTAATTCCCATGGCTCTCCCTTCACTCAGAGCCCTATAATATGCATCAGGCCAGTGCTTATGCAAAATGCTAATAATTCAATCTAAGTCAAGTCTTTGTTTAATATTTTTTATCTATACATCTTCACCAGTACTACCTGTCTTACAAGTTCCTAACTGACTGCCACCCTCTCTTTTTGGGTAAGTAGCCTAGCACAGTAGCATGATAATTTTAAAAGTTCAACAGAAAGGGGCCAATTTGCACTCACACAGTGCAAATGGTCTGATATACACAGCTTTATTTTATAATTCCATGTGAAGACTTTATTAATATGCTTAAATAATAAATGTACCTCAGATCAATGAGGAAAAAAATCCTTAGGTGGTTGAATAACAAATGAAACTGACACATTCTTATCTGCAGTTGCACTTCTAAGGATCTCTAATTTTTATGAAGTTTTAAATAGTACACACCATCTGTCCTATTTGAAGGAAAAGAATTTATTTTGCCAAATTATTTGGGAACTCTCTACATGTCTTTCAAATACATAGAAAAATTTTATATCATCTACTTCTTCTATGTGAGTCCAAAATATCTTTAGCAAGACAGTCTTCAAAAATTGTCAACTGAAAACTCTTTTTTTCATTAGAATGGATGATGTATTATACATTAAATGGTAATAGTTTAAACCTAATCCTTTGTTTGATAACAATCACTGACATTCAAATAAGCATGGCATTCAGAGGAGTTACAGTCACTCATCCACTCATTGATTCATTTATTAAGCAATCCTTTCATTTATAAACCATAATTGATTTCATCTCACCTATAACTTTGACTCTCAAAAACCACGTGATGAAATAATCTAGAATATTTTTTGCCAAAATTAACATGTTGATGTTATCAAGAAATAAAAATCAATTAGGGGGATCAACAATGCATAGACTGACAAAAAAATTATATTTAACCAAGACATTAGAGCACATATATTTTAAATTAGAAAATAAGGTATAAACCACTCTAGAAAGAGATAAAGTGAGCAGCTGGGTGATGAAGTTTTTCTTTCTCGTTTTTTTTTTTTAATCATGTTTAATAGGTGTTGCAGTAAAGGCCAGAAGATGAACATGCAAAGAGCTTAAAGAGTATTGAATTAACTAGTAAGTTAAAGAAATGAAGAGAGAAGATGGGAAAAGGTGAGACTGAAACATGCAAAACTGTTAAATGTAAAACATGAAATAAGGAAGAAAAAATATTTAAGAAAGATGGAAATGTGGCCAAAAAATTAAGCACAAAAGGTTTTTAATAATTCTATTTAGAATTATTTCTAATATCTAAATATATCATTTGGGTATATTTAGAAATATTTAGATATAGTCAGAAATATTTAAATCTTGCAGAAAGTCACTTTATTCAATTAGTGGCATGTGAATATGGTAGAAAATGTTAGGATTCACCAGATTTAATTCTACATGTTGCTAATATGTTTCTACTCAGTTCTGGTGACAAATTATATTTCAGAAGATCCAATTAAATGGCTCCTTACGTTCTTTATCCTGTATTTGCAGTTCTCTATAGGAGAAGTTTCCCAAAACATAGTGGGACTTTCTCAGTAGTCAGAAACATGAGAAATTGTTTATGGATTGGAATAAACCAGTTACCCAAATATAAAATATGTGGACTTAATTCTGGGAACAATTAGGAGGAAAAAAAAAATCAGTTCTTCATTTCAAGATCCTAAAAAATCAAGAGGTATGGAAAGGAAAGGAGCCTATGTGCTAATTCACAAATTAACCATCAAATATATTAACATCTGGAGCTGTGCAATAACAGTATCTAAATGCTGAGACTGAAATAAATTCCTTGGGTAGCAGACTGTATTTCCCAAAAATGGGTATTTCCAGCCCCACATACTTTTCCAGAACTTTGCCACTCCCATCAAGAGATAGAGTCTATTTCTCTCTCCCTCCCTCTCCCCCTCTCCCTCCGTCTCTCCTTTCCCCTTTCCCTCTCCCTATCCCTCTCCCACTTGCCCTTGCAATCCTGCCACAAGTATTTCAGGAAGCCCAATCTAGGCCACAAGGAGAGACCCCATGGTAACAGCAGGTGAGGAGAGAACTAAGGCCCAGCCCTGGTCCAACATCAGCCACCATTCAAGTGAGTGAAGGAGCTTTCAGATGATTCCAGCATCCAGCCTTCGAGGCGTCAGCGAAGGCTCCAGATATCATGACGCCAAGAAAAGCTATCTCTCCTGTGCCCTCTCTTCATTCCTGACACACCAGATATGTGAGCAAAATAAATAGGTGCTCTATGCCAGTAAGTTTTGGGGTAATTTATAAGAAATACTTTGTTTCTGAAAATCTAAAAATTTTAAAACAAAGAAAACAGTACTATTTAAAGCAAAACTGATCACGGCCATCTTCACAAACCAGGAAAGTAGCATGATTAGTACGCACTCAAGAAAATATATTTCTGTGTGCCAGGCACTGTGTTTGAGGCCCAAGTAGTAGACAGATGATATGTGACCTCTCAGAATTTATGATCTAGGAGAAAAGATAGATTCCAATCAACTATTGAACCCCACAAAGATAAAATTCAAGTGCTGCAAGGGAGAAAGTCCCCGTGACTACCTAGAGTGGGGGGGCTGACCTAATTAGGATGGTCAGAGAGGACTTCACTGAGGAAACGAACTTGAGCCATTGCGTGGTATTTGTCTTAATAGCCCAGGAAACCAAGGCAAACAACAAATAGAGCTTCATGCTAAAAAAAAAAAAAAAAGCGATAAGAATTTGGTCATTGAACATTGAAGCCTGGTAGTTAGGAAAGGGACAAAAGGATTTTAGGGGAGAGACAAGCCCAAATGATAGGGACTGTTAGCCAATAAACTTTTAGTACAACATTGTCTTATATTCTACTTTAAGTTTTTGCCTTTCAGAACAAGTTTGTTCCATGTTCAGCACTGTATTAGAGGAACTTTGGAATAATGAAGAATTATAGGTAAAAAGTAGGGTGGAATAAAGGGGGAAAAATAATAACAATCACAGGAGATGATGCACTGAGAAGAAGAGAATTTAAAAGAAGCAGAAAACTGGAGCCAGAAATGAGTAGAATAGTGACTGGTGAGGATTCTGGATTTTCCACTATACATGAAATAAGGACTGGAGGACTTCATATTCACAGTTAAGATTATACCAAAGATACACAAGAATATTCCTCATTGACATGTACAACTGATTTATAAAGGCCCTTATTTTTGTTAGAATTATTCTATTTTACTAGATTCAACATGGCAACTAACAGCCATGAAGAGCTTCTGGTTGATGATAATGCATGTGTGAGTCTAAATATTCGGTACATGACCAAGTACTATCTCCCAGCTTCATCTTGGGGCTGCTCCTCTTCTGCCACTCTGGTCAAGGCCTTTATCATGTCCCAACCAGACTGCAGCAGTCCCTCAGTCTTTACAAATACACGGTTACTCCCTGGAATGTTCCCTCTCCCACTATCTGCTAGAAATTCTTACTAATTTAAGTCTCAGTACAAATGCAGTTTGTGATTTTCCTGACTTCCCCAAGCAGACTTCCATGCACACCCCCTTATACTCTTAATACTTTATTATAGAAATCATCTTATAGTATCTAAATTGTGTTTTTTTTTTTCCTATTTGCCTTCCCCTTTAACATACTTTCCTTGAGGACAGATGTGTCAGCTCACCTTTGCCTTCTACCATACCTTGTACAGTGTCTGGCACTACAGTGAATGAATACTTCTGAAATGAACAAGATGGATGTATTCACTTGGAAATACTGTTTCAATTTGGGGGCCTCTGTAATTCCTAGATTCCTAAACTGAAAGAAAATAAAAGACTGCAAGCAAGAAGAAAATAGTAAGACATAGAAGTTAGTAGTTAGTACAGTGGTCAGAGATTAAAATGACATATAACAAAGAGTTTTCTCAAGCCCATTAATGATACTCTCTCAGCAATATGAAATTTACCACCAACCCATACTTTACTTGATCATGCTGATGAGGATAATGATGAATACTTAAGAATACTGAGAACCCCTCTAACTTTTGATTGATAGTGCTATAATCTATGTAACTATTGAGACTAAGTTTATTGTTATTGGCTTTTTGTATGATCAAATAAAGATATATTGTTGATAAAATATAATCAAAGCAATGCCTGTGAATCTATAATTAGTACCTAATACATTACTTTTTTATCTGAATAATCAACTGGTTTTTCTTGCATAATCATAACATATATCTTTTAGATTTTTATGTCAATGAAGATTTAAAAGAAAGGTTGCCTTACTCTTAATCCAACTTTTTTGGTCAAATGATCTGTTTGAAAGGCTAAATTCTTTCTTGAAAAAAAATGAAATTGATATATAGTGATATATAAATAGTATGGGAAGAAATGAAAAGAGGACTTGAATAGTCAAATCTGTACTCTTCTATATTTTATCAAATGATAATAAATTTAGTCAATTATCTAGGCTTTCTCTTTTCTTTTTTTTCTGAATTTCTTACCAGCTTTTATATGAATTTTTAATGTGAAATTAATTATTTTTGGCACTAATTTTACTTCCTTGATTAAAGGTTTGAGGAGTAATCATACAGAATGGTCAAAATATTTTACGAACTTAAATTGTATGTGCTAGCTTTGTCATGTTAGCAGGAATGAAAATGAATTAGCTGCATTTATATACACAATTTGGGAAGCAAAAGACATATTAAAATAATTGTCATTATCATCAGCATGTTATTGAACTACACAGATTAGCATGTTGCAGAGGAGATTTGCTTTTCTTCTGGCTCTCCACTTGGATCAACTGGAATTCATTACCAAATATGTTTTGCCACCAGCCATAAAAGCTAACAAGGCCAGCTACACACTTTATGCTGCCCCATAAAAACCGAGGGCATGGCGCATGATCTGAGTTTGGACAATCCGACATGCTAGGACTTTAATTGGGATCTAAAAGCAAAAAGAAAATAGGGCATAGAGAATTAAGTTTGGTTGTAGTGGTAACAGTTAGTGTACAGCTCCCAGAAATGGCAGTTCTGATAATGCCAGAGGAGGTGACTGGTGTTCTGTATCAACAATGGTGGAGGTAAAATGTGTAGCATCCAGTTCTCAGGGCAGCAGCTATTGCACTAGCAATGGTAACTCTGTGGACTCATTTTGTGGTCAGTTTTACCTGTGGTTCTAGCTGCCCAGTCTCCCTTTATTTCTGAACTTGGATTTCCACATCTTCCACATCTGAGAGTTAGTCCATATCCTCTTAGTACTAATTCCTTTTCTGCTTATGTGAGCCATAATTAGATCCTGTTGCCTGTAACTAAGAATACTGAGTAATAAAGAAATTGATTCCAAGGGTAAATGTCGACAACAGATCTGCAGGAAAATGGAAGAAACCTAGAATTTGTTGTCAGGCAGGCTTTGTTGGGGCTGAAGGCAGTGAAAAATCCAAATAGCATTAATGGATGGAATTGGGGAGTCCATGGCATGCTGTAGTGAAGGAGCTAAACCATTGTTAGATATCACCCAGAAAGGGCTACAGGAGGTAAAGTTTGGGGGAACTAAATACCTGTCATAGACTAACATGAAGAACATGGAAATTCAAGTGCTATATATGAATTAGTTATTCGTAACGAAGAGCGTAAATAAGAGAATGACAAGTTCAAATCCCTGCATTGTGAAAACACTGCATTTAAAATAGGCTTTCTTGTTTCAATGGGGTAATAGGATCCTGGGGTGGCAGAAGACAAGTAGCAGCACTTACTCCTCAGCTACCAGGCAGGCATAGTAACCAAATAGGCAGCAGAGTCATTTGGTAATACAGTGAACTGATCTGTAAGGACCTATGTGGTCACTAAATAATCATGGAATTTCTAATATTTAAAGAGGTATATAACCCACTACTTGAAATCTCCATTCCTTGTCATTAACGGCCTAATTTAAACCACCAGTTATCACAACCCCAAAATCATTTGACCTAACAGCTCCCCAAATTGAAGGGAATACCTGATGTAGAAGGATTCTACAATAATACCACAAATAATACCATGAGTCTTTCTCAAAGTCTTTTCAAAGGGAGCTGAAGCAATTTATCAGGGTGATGAGCCCTGGGGATGGGAGTAAAATACCCAGGTCACTGAGGAACTAACAGACATTGGCTCTTAACAGACATGATTTTCAACCCAGAATGGTGCTTCCATTCATAAATATGTATACTTCAGGAAGAAATTCTTGCAGTTGTGCACTGAGATATGTACAAAAACATACACATTAGTATTGTTCATAATTCAAGGAAGGAAGGAAGGAAGGAAAGGAGGGAGGGAGGGAGGGAAGAAAAAAGGGTATTACATTTACAATTTGGTATACAAGTTTTAAAATATTGAAATAGGATCATAGCAGAACTAGAAAAAAAAAAAAAAAGACATACCCAGAGATCACAAGTTGGGACAGGATGTGGAAACTAAGGAGACATTAGTTTGAAGAGAATGAGTATATTTTCAGAGATATGAGTAATCTAATAATTTTGGCAGAAACAAAACATTTTGAACCCATTTTCTATTTGAAAAGAATTCTCACCATTTGAATCTCGGAGGAAAGCAGATCCCACCCCCACTTCCAGAAGGTGAAAAGGCTGGTTCACTTTCTCAGCCCATTTGCAGCTAAGCCCATCAGATCATGGCCTGAGCCTGGCCCAACAGTCCAACCCAGAACTAATGATACAACAAAGCAGAGAAGGTAGAAGTGGTATAATCAACAGAAGCAACATCCAGTTTCTAAGGGGGTGGCAGTTGCAGCAGCCACATTCAAGAGTTGGAGGCAGTGGTCTGAGCATCTGAATGTCTCCACTGTTCAGTGGGTGGTGGGATTTTCCTCAACGGCCTGGTCCTTTGGCATAATGTGGCCTGGACTCCCTGTAACTACTCATTGTATGAACTTAGTTCTCAAGCCCTATCAGAGATTTTGAAGGATATCCAATATGCTTTTAAAAATTCCTTTTCTGCTAAAATAAGCCATAGACATTTTATTTTATTTACTGCAAAAACCTCTGACTAATACACATTTTTCACTCTCTCTATAGCTCAGTCTTTATGAAATTACGCAAACCCTCAGTATTTGAAGAACAACTCCAAGACTCAATGACACACAGAAGTTTACTCTGTGCTACTTTATTTACTGGAATACTTCTCTTTTCAAGTGTTTATTTTATAATGATCTATACAATTTGTCCAATGTCTATTCTGCGGTCATCACAGTAAAAACTAATGATGAGTAATACCTAGCATCTGTAGAGGGTTTTGTAGCTGATCAGCACTAACATTACATTTTCTCTTTTGGGTCACAGCCTGGTAAAGCATGTAACGTGATGTCAGTGACCCCTCTCTTACTCCACTTAACAGCTACCCAAAACACATGGCCCTTAACATCAGCAACAACATGCCAAGACTTCCACTGACTGAGGTCCAGCTATGTTATCAGGGACAGGGTAAGAAGTTTAACTTCTATCTCTACATTTCTCATCCTCACAACAGTGCTTTAAGGGAGGCCTTAGCATTTCCACATTTCAGATAAAGAAAATGAAGCCCATGGAGAACTGCTTGAGTTCTTGGAGGGGGAAATGCAGTTTTCTCCAACACATGAGTCCCTCATGAGTCCCTTTCCACTTCCCTTCCTCCAACCCTGCAGTCTGCTTTGTCTGCCTAGTAACTGCACATGAAAATAAATAAAAACTCATTCAGTGTTTCTTGGCTCAATATCTCTTTCTCTAATCTCTTCACACTCGGTAGTAAATTTCCATGTAGAAATATTTTGGGCTTCCTGTGGGAGCCTTTTTGTAAACACACATGCCAAAGTCATTTCAAGTACTGTATTGGAAACACTCAATATAAATATCCTTTCCTACAGGGAATATTAGCAGAGGCCAAAGAAAAAAAAATGTCAATTAAGAATACAACTAAAATAACTCTAGGCAAGATTTTGTGACTAATGATCACTTGTTAAAGAAGGACATTAAGGAGATTAAAAGAAAACTGTACCCCCCCTTTTCTGGATTTACTTCTTAATTTTTAGCCTTTCTTATATATCTTCTCCTTCCTATCATCATCAAAGAAGGCATGATGAATAAATAAAAACCTTCACCACCCCTCAAATACCCCTTCAAGAAAAAAAATGATACTAATCATTTTGAAGGAAATTTTAACTCAGAAGGAAATGCTTCCCTTTGCACTAACACAAAATACATTATCACACATTCTTCTTGACTGTGAGCTCCACAGGGCCACGTTTTAGTCATCAACTTCCTCCCCTAAAATGCAAATAATCAATCTCTTCTCAGTAAGGTTGTCATGAGGCTTAAACTAGATAATCCTTGTAAACAGCTTAGAACACTGCTAAGCACATAGTAAAGAGTCTCTTTGTCTCTCTCTTCCCAACCTCTCCCCTCCTTCTCTCTCTGTTCCCCTCTCTCAGGTGGGTTCCAGTTTTGTGTATTTCCCAACATTTGGGTTGGCTCAATATTCAATCCAGTTAATACTTCAAAGACTTCTGACTCTCGCTGCTGTGAAAAAAACAAACAAACTGTGTCCCGTGTCAGTGAAGAGAAATACCATCTCTCCAGTTACCCAGGACAGAAACCCAAGAATCATCTGACCTACCTCTCTTCACTACTCCCACATCACAATCAATCACCAAGTCCTGTCTCTCAAAGCTGATCCTTCTACCATCGTCACAGCCTCTCCCAACAGGATACCACATTCATCTCCATCCTTGGCCCCTGGCTTCCAGCCCTGCTGTGGTAGCAAGAGTGATCATGGCAATTCCCTGCTGAACCCCTTCATTAGTTTCCAACTGTTATTAGGAGAAAGCCAGACCTTAACAAAAACCCCTTATGGCTTGATCCCCATCTACATCCTAAGCCTCATCTCTCATGTCTCCTTCCCCACCCTTCTACCTTACCCACTTCCCATACTTCAGCCAAACAGAATTTGTGTAAGTTCCTAGAATGTCCCATACTGTCTTTCATCCGTGGACATTCACATGTGCCATCTTCTTTGCCTGGAACACTCTTCCTCCCTATTTGCCTGGCTGACGTCTACTCATCCCCTTTAGGTCTCAACATAAATGCCACTTGTTCCAGGAAGCTTTTGAGGACTCCCCTGGTCAACGGTAGCTGCCTCTCTTGCACCCTGTGCCTTCTGTATCCTCACAGACAGCACATTTCATTATGACAACTTGTTTACCAACCTGTCTTCACTAGACAACAAGTGTCATGAGAGTCGGGATAATGACTAGCTTACTCACCAATGCAAATCCAACTAGCATGACGCCTGGCACATAAAAACATTTATTTGATGAAATAATTTATGGTATTAATTCTTAACCATCAAAAAGTAAGAGCAATAAATTTGTGATTAGCGTCATTCCCTTGAGCTCCATATCCTCCCACGTGAAAGGAGGTTTAAAATAACAGCAATTCATCTCTAGGCTCCTCTTCTCCAGACACTGCAAACAATGAAGCCATCTTCTGTAATCCTTTCAGGTCATTTAGATGGCATACTGGAAGAATGTCATTATGATTTTATAATTCTGTCTACATACCTAGAGTAATTACATGGTGTCTGGGACACACAAGATAAAATAATATTGGTATAGAATAACCAAGATTGTCTTTCTATTTATAACAAGTGTAGGACAGGACCTCTTGACAACAGATTTGATGCATACCAGAGATAGAGAGCGCGATAGGAATTCCTAAACAAATACAGAATTACAATTTGAATATGGTTATTTATAAGCTAGTAAATTGGGGAAGTGGGAAGGGGAATAGACTTCAGGAATAAATAAAAGAGTCACAAAGCTACTGAAAATTCTCAGCAGACAAATCACATTGCTTATACAACATATTATATATATATCTATGTATATGTGTTTAGATAGACAGATAGATGAGGGGAGCCAGATAAAGTTAATATTATTGATAAAATAATTGAACTAGAAATAGCAAGGGAATTGAAATCTGATTAGGAGAAGTGTAGGCTATGGGAAAGTAATTTAATCAAATTTTCATGTACTATTTGACTAAATTATGTATCAGCCAATTGAGCTTTCATGAGACACAAGCTATACATTTGCAAAAACCACACCAAAATAATCTCCTTGATACAGTGGAAAAAAAGTATAACCAAAAAAAGGTGACTTTTTTTCTTTAAGTCAGTTTCTTAAAAACAGCTGTAGAAAATCATATACTAGCTAATGCAAAATCCGTAGTACTGGAAATTGAGTTATCAGCTCATTTTTAGGAAAACAGGCTACGATTACGGACTTTTATCTATTAGCATATAATTTATAAAATGCAACTTAGATAATATTAGATGACTTGCATAAAAAATTTCTAAAGGTTGGCAGCCCAGTTAAATTAGGTTGTATAATTTGAAATAGCAAAGGTGGCCAAGGAGGTTCATAAATCTTTGAAACTCAAAGCTACTTACTGCTAGAAGAGAAGAGAAGAGAAGAGAAGAGAAGAGAAGAGGGAGAGACAGAGAGAGAGAGAGAGAAAGGGAGGGATGGAGGGACAGAGGAAGGAAGGAAGGAAGGAAGGAAGGAAGGAAGGAAGGAAAGGAAGGAAGGAATTCATTACACGTCATTCCTTCCTTCCTTCCTTTCCCGTCCTTCCTTCCTTCCCCTCTCCCCGTTCTAGAAAGAAAGGAAGAATGCATTAGAAATTTCCTAGAGCGAAATGTTCCAGGTTAAACATTAGACACTGCAAATAAACCCCACAATCCGTTACACTAAGAGGTTTTTCCCCCAGATCACAGGTTGGCCGAAATCAACCTTATTTCAACAAACCAAACATCCAAACTATGTAATCACAGGATGACATCCGAGCTTGATCTTGCTGGCTGCTTATAAAGGAGTCTTTCACAAAGATAAATGGGAATTTTCATTGTTGACCAAGTCAGACACTAAGGCATACCACCTGCATACTTCATGCTGAAATAAATCAAATGCAGATAAATAGCCCTGCCTTATTTAAAAAAAAAAAAAAAAAAAAAAAAAGCCTCCATCTGTTTTGAAGTACACTGAAACTGGCTATATTTCTGTACATAAAGATAAGGCTGTTGGCCTCTACCTGGGAGACAGAGCTTTTTAGCCGTTTTACAGTATAGTGACAGAGATCAACTGAATTACCCACATACTCTCTCCTGGCCTTAATCACCGGACACTTGAGAGGACAATGGCTGTTTAGGGGGACAGTCTGGGTCCAGGGACCTGAGTAGAACTAACAGTTCCTCAGTATCCAAGGCCAAGTCCTTGACTGGGTACGCACAGTGTTCTCACCATGTGACCTCACAAGGAAGGGTCCAAGGATTTATTGCTGCTATGAGCTACTGGGGATCTTGAACAAAGTTTCCCACGGTGCAAAAACACTTACCCATGCGTTAGGTATTTAAGGTTATACACACACAAGCGCACACACACACACACACACACAATCTGTTCTAAATTAAAGAGAAATTAAATTTGAACTCTCTAAACCAAGTGTCTACATAGCCTATTCAAAAGTGAATGTATCACCACAAATGACTGTAAGTGCTTGTTTCTTATTAATGTTTCCTATTCCTCTGAGTTTCAATTCCCTTGTTCTTTGAATTCATCACTCTCTTGGGTTCTATTTTCTCGACACACAGTGTGTGGAAAAATTGCAAACATCTTTTTGGATAGCTGCTCTGTCTGTCCAGGGTGCTATGCTACCTTCAGTTCTAAATACTAAACCACATTCCAAAAAGGGAATAATCTCTAAATCCTTTACTTTCATGGTGTTACTTCGAATTTTGTTGTTGTTGTTACTGCTGCTGTTTTTTTGATGCTGACTGGAAGTGTCAGCAAATCACAGGGCCACGTGCCTGTTTATACAGAAAAACTGAAAACTGGGAAATCAAAGGTAGCAACATGGGTTGCTGCCAGGCAGCTAACAGTTTTCCCCCACACACTGCCTCCTCCATGAAGGAGGGTGACAAACTGTGCAGTGGGGTCCTTCTGCATTTCCCAGGGAGGCTCTTGAAAACAATCTAACCCAAAAGACCGTACATTAGAGGGCATTTTGAAATTTAATTCAATCTCAGTTCATGCCTGCCACCCTGGGGGCACAAGTTCAATATGTAAGTCAGAAGAATATATTTGCCTGGTGTGTTTATTTTTAAAATAGATTAGAAGGAGATCTGACACTCTCTTTCAAAAAGTATTCAGTAATCTTCAGCAATTAAAAAAGAAAAAAAGAAAAAAAAAAAACCTTCCTTCAGTCTGACCTAAATTCTTCACCCTTCACACCACAGCTTAATTTTGTTTTCCACTTTTTGGTTCCCAGCTGTGATAGAGAAGAGCTGGCCAGTCACCATAGTCTTTGTAAGCACTGAAGCCAATAATTAAATAGGTCTAAATCATTTGTATAGTTATCCAATCTTTTTTATTATTTTTCATGTATCTTACTTTATAAAACTCTTTCCAGAGTCCTCCCACAGCAATTACCTTGCAGAAATTTCTAACTGACACATGGTATGTGTCTTTTTATACCTGCAATGCTAGAATCTAACCATCTGTAGGGCTTTCAGTAGGCTCTCAATAAGTATTCTTGAGAGAATATGAAACCATCCATGAGCAGTAGTCAATAAATGGCTAAGCATAATTCATTTGTTTTCCTTGACTAGATTCTGCATTTCACATTTCCGTATCATTCCTACCATAAGGAAATAATCAAAAATACATCTTGATCAGTTCCTCTGACTTCAGCAAAAATACTCAATAAGTTTATTCTAACAATTATGCTAAAATGTGAACCTAAGTATTGGTTTTCTAGTATTTAAACTACCCTTTCAACCAAAAGGTTAGTATTTAAACTGCCCTTTCAACAAAAGGTTAGTAAACTTTGATACAACTTCAAATCATGCTACATAATCCTAAAATTTCATCATATATATTTCAAATCTGAATCCCGTGCAGAACAAGAAGTTCTTCCCTATTCAATGGGTGGTGGTGTTGGAGTTGCAAAAAGGACCTCATTTTAGTGGGGACTTAAATGAAATTTTTTATTGAGAATGGTTTGGTACTTCAAACCATTTAGTTGCTAACTTAACTACTTTATCATATATTTAAATTTTTTCTTAAAAAGTTGATTATTTTGTCTACTAAATGTATATCGATTAGAATTCATCACTATAAAATAAAAAATTACATATGCTGTAATTCTGATTTCTGCCAATTTAACAGACAGCCAATCTCCTAGAATCATGTCTAAATGCCAAACAGAGAATGCAAGACATTTGGAACAAATGTCACAATACTTGTTAATGGCCAAACTAAAATCACCAACCTTTTGACTTTCAGTCAGAACTGATTATAGTATTATTGATGGATATTTTTCATTAGAGCAATATTTCCCAGATTGACTTAAAAACTACTTTCTTTCTCACTCTCATTCACATGCCCACACAGCTCAATACGGGGGTGGAGTGGGGAAGATAAAACAAGGAAATGTGAAACAAAAAAAGAATATAGTCCAGTTGTTGCTCTTTTACAGAAAATTTGGTCCTTACGGATCGTTGGCAAGGTCAAACCCGCCTTATAATCACCATGATCGCTGACATGAATTAGGTGTCCTTGAAAGAATGCTTCTTAATTAGCAACTATATTAGAAAAGTAGAGAAAAGGGGTAGAAATAAAAGAATGGGGGGGGGTCATTTCAGTTACTGAAGAAAAATTTGTAAATGTAGGTTTTATTTTCTTTGATTCTTCAATAAGTCAGTAAATGTGAGAACCATGATCTGAAAAGCTTCCCACAAGTTAAAGAAATATTCAGGAGTTTAACTATTTAGTAGTGTCCCTTTGAACCCAAAATTCCCAAGCTAAAGATCAGTGAGTTAAACCACATAGCCCCATGCCTTCCTGCAGGAGGGTTAATGATTACACTTGACTTAATGTCTAGCATCCCATTCCCAACCAACAGTCTTTAAATGGACACAATCTCTAATGAAACACTGAGATTTGATAATTATGAAATTGAAGTTAAGGACATTCCCCTGAGTAACAAACTGGAAGTTTAACCCAAGTTCACAAAACTTTTCAGACAGAGGCAAAGTCAAGATTTCAAAAACTCTCTTCCTTTCTCTCCTCTTCATGGTACTCCTGCAGCACTCCACCCTGCTAAGAAGAAACACAATTAACCCAAATTCTCCATAAAGGAAAATCTAAAATGAGGCAGCTGTTTTCAAGAGGACTGTGTGGTGGCTGATCCAGCAAGGAGTTCCTTGGGAAGACATTCACTAGGGTCTTAGTTCAGATTTTAATTTACAGATTTCAGTTCAGATTTTAATTTACAGATTTCTTCTTAAGGCAGCACTTCTCCAAACAATAGCTAGCACACTTATTCAGGGGTGGATTGCTTAGAGTAAGATGAGCCTGATCTTCTACCTACCACTTCACTTGTGGCTGACACCTCCACCAGCAGGCAAGGAAAGAAGACAAAAGGGGAAACTCAAGCCAGATGTTCAAATGTATATTTTTAAAAGTATAAATGTGAGGATTGGCTGCTGTTTTTTAGATGGGATTAGGAGAAACTGAGATTAACTAGGGATTGCTGTGAGGTAAGGATGGACCCCCAGTAAAAGAAAGAAATTGCAAAGCAGGTCTGGGGGCATCAGCAGTAAGCAGGCAGAATCACTCAAAGAGGAAGCCCTTGTGGCATTTTACAGAAGCTGCATGACCTTGGGAGAAACAGTGTTTGCTGATAACGTTTCCCCCAGTTTTCTATGTGTCTATCCTTCAAGCCTGATAAATGGCAGGGCTCCTTTCCTTTTCCAGCAAAGCTGATTTTCATGCTTTTGGTATGAGACAGGTCTTGTGTCTTTCACAGAGGTAAGTATTAAACAATATCCCCTCAGTTATCTATATTGTAATAGTTCTTTTCTTTTTCTTTTTGCAACTGGAAAATGTGGTCCTCAAACTTCAATATCATTACTAGTCTACAACATGACTGTAATTATCTACCCATCACCCTGACTTAGAGAGAGGAAAATAGTTTTATTGCACTAGCTCCCCAGATGATGCACGTCTTGTTCAATTTTGCTCCCCAGCACTACTCCCACTGTATTGTACAGCCTGGATGTTCAATCATATGGGAGCAGAAGAGATAAGGTAGAAAAACAAGAAAAAAGAAAGCAGAAATCATGGTCATTGCAAACAGAAGGGTAAGAGCACAGCATGGGCTGGTAAGGGAGAGGCAGGATATCACAGATTCAGACTCAGAGGCTTTCACTGTGTGTGGGAAGGGAGGACTCCCACTGATGCTTCAGTTCAAGAGGAAACGACCTGGAAAGTGGCCTTGGAGAGGAATGAGGAAGCGTAGCATGAGATCTGGATCTAGGCTGAGAGGAGAGGCAGGAGGAACCCACGAAGGGACCAGGAGGTTACAAATAGAGACGAGCTGCCGAGGTCAGAAACCGTCTTAGTAACATCACAGATACAGGGAAACCACAAGGAAAGGTGAAAACATAGTGATGTGAAATGACACAGAAACAGAGGCAAGAGTATGAGGGGAGCCTGGAAACTCTAGTAAGACCAAGATCTCGGTGTTCAGGGGCAAGGGGAAGACTGCTCGGAGCACACAGCGCTGCCCCCTACTTCGATTCCTTTCTTTCTACTTCTCCCTCTTTATTCCCCTCCCCTGACCTCCTGCCACTCAAAGTAGTGGCCAAATGAGACCCTGTGCTTCGTTCATTTTGGCAAAGAGGCCCATTACATTTCTGGCTTTCCCTGCCCGGACAGTAGGGCAGCAGAGGAGAAAGAGGGGAAAGAGGACTGGCTGTCCTTTCAGTGTCTCGTCAAAGACAAGCCTCATGGAACATAAAAGCACGAGCCACAAAAGAACTTCAAATGTTAAGGTGACACACAGATTTCAGTTACTGTGACCTGTTATCAGCAAGTGGATACCATCCTGTCGGAATTATTTACTATCTTAAGAGCAACTGGATTATATCGTGGACTTGGCTGAGGGTGCCCTGGGAGAAGGGGAGGAATGTCACTAACTTCCAGCAATCACTGGTGGGGTTTCCCATCACAGGTGAAAACCCCACACATGGGCTAGGACCCAGTGTTCCATGTGCTGCATTGCCCCATCAAGCCACACAGGTCTTTCTGTAGTAAAATGCCCTGGGAGTAATTAGGATTAAGATGCTCTGAGCGATTAGGAAAAATAAATCATGTAAACCGGTATTGTGACTTTTATCATTCGGACCCATCACCAAAAACCCAAACAGTATGAAATTCCCTCAGCTTTGTAGGAAATGCCCCGGTTTTGGTGAATAACTAACTTTACTCCTTCCCTTCATACTGACGCATATTTGAATAAACACTTTTAATAGTACTACTGTCCTGAGACTTCCCATGAAACAACTCTAAACCCTCCTCTGTATGTTCATGTTCGAAACCCACTTCAAAATTAATTCTGTGATATCCTCCCTTTATATGCTATCCTGCTTTAAGGAATACCTGTCAACAATAGTATTTGCAAAAACAAAAGATGCAACAATAGTTCAATTGGCTCTCAGAAGATACCATGATTGAAAGGAAATCACCACCTTAGGCAGAGAAAATAGAAATCTATAATTTTTGGTGAAAGACCAGCATCTGTGAAATTGGTTCTCCAATTCTGAACACAGACATAGTCCTCTAAATTACAAGTTTGTTGAATTCCAAAAGTTCACTGGTATATCACTTGTGGACAAAAGAACAGTATTTCCTCACAGTAACAATTATACAAACAATAGTTAATCATGGTAGCCCACAAAACCCTTTTCAACTTGTGCTCTACTAAAACATAGCAGTAACAATACTGTAGAACCAACAGTTAAAGTAATGTTTTTATGGGGAAATGCATTAGAGTTCTCTTTTGGGATGCTGGGAACACAAAACACTCTTTTGGGCAATGAAAGTAGGGCTCTCCTTCCTCAAAGCAGGCTTCAGAATGGGGGTCATGGTGTGGACTTTGGGGAGCAGGGTCTCTGGGTTGAAGATCAGGACTGGGAAAACAAAATAAGGAAAGTGAATATACTGCTTGTCTAGACTGGAAGTAAAGGTTGGGAAGGATGAAAACAAGAGAGAGGGCTCCAGGGAGAAAGTGGGAGAGTGGGTTTGGGTGGGTGGGGGAAAGCACTGAAGGTCTTGGACAAGCAATTTCTCACAACCTCTCCCCACCTCTTTCACATTCCAAAATTTCCTCTACTTCTTTCTTTTTGTTCTCTTTGGAAAGATTTGTGGGGAAGGACTCAGAAGAAATGTAAAGGCTTCCATAAGGGTCTTTGCAGCAAAAGGGAAGAGGTGGGGAGGAATCACCAGTGATAACTAGAGTGGAAGAAGTGGAGTCTTCAGTTTGGAGAACAGGAGTGAGTTTTTCACAAGTAAGATGTGCATAAGTCAGAACCTTCTCTGTGTGACTCCTGCATAGGCCCAGAATAAAGAGGAAACAATGGCTACTGCCCCCAAAACAGTAGAACAATTAGCAAATGTGAAGGCTTTCCATTTCTTAATCTTTTAAGAAAAAAAAATTGTCAATAAATTTGTTGCATACCTGTTGCACTTTTCATCAAAGACACTGTAATCCAGAATAAAGATGCTATACTTAAATTTTTAAGGCATTCAAACATTTCAATTTCTATTGCAAAAATCCAGGTTCAGTCACCAATGACATGCATGGTAACCTATCTCAAACAGGTATGCATCCTTCAAACACAGTTATATCCAGAACTAAAGGACTATTCTGTCCTTTGTTACTACTTGCTATAGATATCAACTTTGGCTGTAACATAAACACAACCTGAAAAAATGTATACCTTTGTCTACTTTAAGCTAAGTCCATCACTTTCATAAACAATTTCCCACACACTGGAATTCAGAAATACAAACTAAAACATTAATTGCTTTAAACAAAGTATCAGAATAGGACCTCTTCTGAAAATAATTTTAATAATGAATTTAACTTCACATTCTTCAAATACTGTACCATTAGAATTTTTCTTATGTGCGTTTCTTTTCTAGAGAGACCTACTTGGTCCTATCGGGAGTAAACATGATGTGAGAGGAAATGGTGATTGCTGAGGAGAGCCTCTCCAGAACCCTGGACTTCAAATGAGAAAATCTACTTTTTCTATCAGTCATTTGTCCCCTGACAGCACATGCCCACTGGAAACCCTGGTTTATGTGGGTCAAAATGGGAAGTGTGGCATCTGGACTGGTAAACAGAGTCCCAGTCTGGGTCTAGGTCAATTTTCCCTCTGCCTCACTGGGACATTTAAGGTCCCTGCCTTAGCTTTGTTTTTAATCTGCTTCTCTCACAAACTAAGGAATAACTTCCTACAGGATACCTGAAAATTCCATGAGGGTTTCAGAAACTATGTGGGATGTGATGGTCTGAATATCTCTTTCACAAGGCTTACTTCCAGTATTCACGCAAGCTTTTACTGACAACACTCATGTAAATGTGAATGCAAGTTAAAGTAGGGCTGTTTTCCTGCACATCATACAAAGTCATTCTGTGACTCAGAGGTAGCCAGGGTGATCCTGGCTATCTCAAACGCTGGGCTGTGAGAAGCAAATCAGGACAGGGGATGCAGTTTTGGTAAAGATTTATGTAACAGTGCTCAGTATTTCTTCACACCTGACAGGGAAAATCCCTATGGATTTCAGTCAGACCTAGCTAGCAAATGGGAAAATAAGAACATGCTGCTTCTAATCCTACAAGTCTCAGTCTCTTCATTTCTGATACTGATCCAAAGAAAGGGTCACCTTTACCTTAAAACATATAATATCTCATTTATATAAATTAGAAAACTCAGCACTTACAGTTAGAATGCCACCAAATCTCTAAGACACACAGAAAGAAACACAAGAATGGCATTGTTCTTTATTTTGAACCTGAAAAATATTATTCACTTTACCTCTGAATTAACAAGTTCCATTGGTCTTTTCTTGGTTTCTCCTATGTCCAAGTAACTGGAGGGGAGAGGAGAAAAAAAAAAACAATAATGGTTGCTTTTACAGCTTTTGAGTCAGTTATGTAAATTTCTTTCTAAAAAATATTAAAAAGTAAAGCAAGTCATAGGAAATACTTAGGCCTAAAGCAAAAATCAATAGCTACTAATTAAAAACAATTCTAGTAGCATGAACTGCTGTCAGCATTGTCAACCAGAGCTGAGCCATGTTTACACTACATTTCAAGGGAATTGAAATCTTAGAAATACATACTTCTATTAGGAAACATTTTTTTTCTCATCATGGTTAGATATATTTATTATATATATATTTCTGATTCTTTTATGAATTTGAAATAAAGACTGGTTTATCACTCAAGCTGCTTAATAGCCCCATTAACAGCTGACTTTAGATCAAATAAAGTGAAGAAAGCACTGATAATGTACATTAGGATAACAGCTGGGAAATCTTTTTCCTATGAGAACACTTGAATGATACAGAAATGCTCAGTCATGTGGGGTGGTTCAGATATTGGTGTAGCTAAGAGACAGATGAATAGACTGGTTAACCTCTGGAGACCCCTACTATTCCATTACTATTTGCTACAGATATTAACTAGTGAGCATTCTTCAGCTAAAGTACGCACAACCTGAAAACTTTATATCATTGCCAACTTTAAGTTATAACTCCAACACTGGGTTCTGTTTTCAGTTTTGTATGATCCTTGCACTATGCTTCATACATAAATGGTGATAAATAAATATTTTAACTTATAAATATAAATCTAGCTCCTAATTTCTAATCATGTGTATGTATATATATTTGTGGGTGTGTGTATATATATATACACACCTAAAAATACTGTAATTGCTGAGTTGCCCAAAAAAATTTTCTATTGGAATTACTTCTGGCTTTTGGCTATTGAAATGTGGTTTTTTGTTGTTGTTCGCTTTTCTGGATAGAATGCTTTAGTTAAAGCAATACAATTCATTTCTTCCAAGCAAACTATTTGCATAAGACAGTGCAAATACTCCCTCTGACATTGCAATAAAATAGCTTGTTTGTGAATCTGCAGGGATGATTTCTGTTTTAATCCCAACACTTTCTAACTGTGTGAGTACAAGAATACTAGAAATGAGGGTAGAGAAATCCACAGAGCAACGGGTTAGTTCTTTCCATATAGCCAGAGTGGTTAGCAAGACCGGGAGTGACATGACCAGGCCTTGCTGGCCACATTGTCTTTGGGACACATGGCTAAGGGCAAAGTTCTTCAAAGCACTGGGTGGGCTGACGCATGTCTTTGGTTGAAGGGCAATTGAAAGACATTATACTGCTTTGACAGAAGCCTCAAGAAATAAATCTGAAGGGTTAGTAAAGTTCTGCCTAAAGGTAACCAATTTGCAAATGTTCATAGGTTTCATAGGTCAAGAGAAGCACATGGAAACTGTGAGGGCAGAGTTACTGCTGGTTAGACATTGAAAACAATTTCAAGGCCAGTCTGAGAATTTTCACCTATTGGTGCGGTCCTACATGATACTCAAGCAGCAAATAAATACTGGTGCTTAAGAGATAGAACATGTGGTCTACCAACCAGGAGCATGGGCAGAAAACGTGATAGAAATGCAGAAAATCAGGTTCCACCCAGGTGTACAGAATTTAAATATGTAATCTAACAAGATTCCCAAGTGGTTTGTGTGCACATTCAAGCTTGAGGGCTGACAAGTCAATTTTGACTTGAAGTTAAGTTTGATTATACTAAAGCCATGGAAGAAGACTGGTAATTAAATAAGACACAACCGTGTTGTATCTATTGTAATCAATACGATTTCTGTTTCAGTTAATTCAGTAAATCATCATTTTTTAACTAAAAAAAAATTCTCATATGTAGGAAAGTGATCTCATATTGAGTGAATTTCCAAAATGTATAAGGAAAGTTTGGGGAAAACTTCCTAGAATTCTGCCACCACAAAATACAGGTTTAACAGCTACCTGGAGTTTAATTATGGTTTCTAAAAATATTAGGAAAATCTTAGTGAAAGTAATTCAAGCAGAAAGTTGAATTACTTGCATTTGAAATGTATTCTTCCATTGTTGCTGTATTCCTTAATTAACATCATTTAGGATCCAAATGAAAGTACATGAATCACCTTCAATACCATTGAGGTATTGCTTCGTTTGTTATATGAACTTACAAGTGCTAAGCTTCAAATACATTTAACTGTTAAATCCCCTTGGCTTCTATCATTATAACTATAGATACAACTACTTTAGCACAGATAAACTATTCACCTGTCAGCATGGAAAACTAACAACCATGGGCAATGTTATAACAAAGTTTTTGTTGTGAATTAAAAGCAAAAATAACCATGCAAATCTCTTATACACATAAAGGGTATTTCTCACATATACTTGAAAGGTAAGATTGACGTGCACTTTCTATTTGGTTTGGAACTGTATCTATTTTTATCTTTGGAGTTGGTAATGACAAATAGACAAAAGACAATATGAGTTACTAAGGTGATCCTACAACAATTTTCAGCAGATAATAGATTCCGAATCAGATTTCCATTACCACGAAAATGTTTTATGTGGAAATTATTCAACGAAAAATAAAGTATGAGATGAAAGGAACTAGACATAGAGATGCCTCGCATGTATGTAGTTCTTTGGTGTTTACAAAACACATTCCCTTCCACAGCATTTACTTTTCAAAACGACCGTCTGAGGTAGGAATGGTTAAGTTCCTTTTCTGTATTAGGAAAATGTTTAGCTAAGTCAAGTGACTTACCCAAGAATACAGAGTTATAAATAGCTCAGCCTCAAGTCTTCTGATTTGAAGGTCTAAGTTTCTTTGAAGCACACAAATTTCGTTTTGTTCTTTTCTACCAAGCTAGGCAATGCACCCTTGCCGGGAAGTTTCAGGGAAGGAAAAAATAAATCCAAATATATCCTTCACCTTCCATAAAAAGAATGCCTGGTATAACAACAGGGAGAAAACCCAGAACTCAATTTATAAGAAGTAGGAAGGTTAGGATGGATTTCGACAACCTTAATGACATTTGAAAAAATAATTCTATATAGTTAAGAAGAGAATTCACAGGGAGCGCAATCAACTTTTCCAAGCGCTATGCTAATAGCAGAAGCAAGCAGGCTGTGAGAGGAGGAGCACAAAATCAGAGTTTGGTCAATTGCACTTGGAATGAAAGGCTGAAAGAATTTTAAACGGGGGGGAGGGGACAATAAGAGTAGGGGAAGGAAATGCAGAGAAATTCTCACGATAATATAGTATCCAATACTCAGAACAATCTTCTCAGTAAGAGCGATTTTTAAGAAACTTTTATCGAGCTAAAAGGATAGGTTACAAGAAAAAGAAAAGGAAAGGGAGAGAAAAAAAGAGGGGAGGAAGCAGAACGCAAAATGCTAAAGTATCAGATTGGTCACTGACCTTGTTAAGAAAACTTTTTTAAAAGATTCCTGTTGTTTAGACACAACTTTTAAATCTGTTCCTACCGCTACCCAAGGGAAATCCCTTCTCCATTCACGCTTCCAACCTCTACCCTCAACCGCAAGGGGAACTTTGAGAGGCATGCGGTTACAGCCGCTCAGCTCCCTGGGTGAGTGTGGATGGGGGGTGGAGAAGGGTTGTCACGCATTTCTTCACCACCTGAAGTGGTGAGCGGGGTGGGCAGAGGGACTCACTTGAGTTTCTTGAAGGCTTCCTGGCCCCCAGCCACGTAGTTGCCCCCGCTCTGGATCTGGTCTAGCTTTCGGATGCGGTGGCCGGTCCGCGGGGTGTAGATGTTCCTGACCGCCCCAAAGGGCGCCTGAACGCCGCCTGTCACCTCCTTCAGGAAGACGTCAAAGCTGGACACCTTCTTCTCGTGGATGACGACGCGGCGCCCCGCGAAGAAGGGGTCCCCGTTGCGGTACACCAGCACGCTCTTCACGACCGGCTGCGACAGGTGGCTGGACCTGGCGCTGGAGCCGCTCATCTTCCCCGCGGGACGCCGCCCCGACTCGCTTCTCAGGGGCAGGCACCTCCGCTGCCCCAGCGGCCTCTCGGCACACACAGCGCGTGGACGACTCCTGAGTAACGAGAAACAGACAGACCCAAAGGTGAAAGAGAAGGGACGGCTGTGCGCCTGGCGTCCACCTCGCCGAGACCCTACAGGCTGCGAGACTCGGAGGAGGCGTTCAAGGGTTTCACCACAGTCTGCACAACCAATCAGCGCTCGCAATGCCCACACACCTGCTTCACATGCTACCCGCAGAATCCAGGTGTACGTCCCAGAGCAAGAGCCACGCGAGGGGCTTTAACCTGAGTTCGGGGAGAAGGGAGAGAAGTGGGGGTTGGGGGACGTGAATGGTAACTACGATGAAAGCCAACTCTTGACAAAGGACTTAGTTTTCTTTTCTCTCTTGCTTCCTGACCCCTCACCCCTCAAGCTCCCGCGTGCTCCCAAGTTAGAGCATTCGAGAGCCTCACTGGAGTTGCTCGCATTTTTCTTTACCGATTCAAAAAATAGATGCCTGAGGTTCACTGAGAGACAGAGACGGAGACTCCAGTGTCCGAGACCCCTCGCCCCTCCCCTGAGACCGCCGCCGCTTGGTGGCGAAGTCGAGGGTATCGTTTGAACTGGGCGGGGAGCGGCACGCAGCCAGGCCCCGAGTGGGAGGGGCAGGTGGTGGGGTCGCCGGGGAGGCGCCCCGGGAGGTGGTACCTACCGACACTCGGGGGCGGGTGGGGAGGGGGCGGCCGGGGCGCTCGCCCGGCTGGGGAGGGGGCGCCGCGCGGGGGCGCAGGGCGGGGATGCCGCGCTGCGGCTCCGCTGGCACCGCCGTGAACTCGGCGGCGGCCGCCCCTCGTTCGCGTTGTTCCTCCGGCTGCCGTTACCTCTGTGGGCCTCACTGGTCCCCGGGGAACAGAGTTGTTATTTCCCGCTGTTTCCATAGCAACTGCAGCCACGCGCGGGGAGCGGAGTCCGTGAACTAGGCCTGGCGCGCGCCTGGCTCCCTCGGGCTTTGCTGGCTGCCACAGGCAGAGGCGCAAAAGAAATAAGGGCGGAGGGTGAGGGATGAAGGGGCAGCCTGGGTGGCATTTTCGTGCACTCATTCAACAAACAGGTGCCTACTGTGTGCCAGGTGATGCGCTAGGAGCTGGGAATACTGCAGTGGAAAGGAGCCTACGATTATTTTGAGAGCCTACCGAATGCCTTACTCTCCGCCTGGAAAAGAATTTTTTGCTGCCTTCAAGGAGGCTAAATGGCTAAACGGTTGGCTGTGCCCAAGGTTCCACATCCATGCTGTTTGTGTGTAGATTAAATAGACCAATGGGGCAAGAGGGGGAGAAAGGAGCTTTGAGAATATTATGAATCGCAGTAAAAGAGGTGTTTTGTCCAATTCAGTCTGGGGGACACATATTTTGGGACCAGAAGAATTCTCTTAAGATGCAGCTTCCAGTTAATCTCTGCCAGTGTTCCCTTTATTCCTCCTCAGAGCTGTGTGTCATGTGCAAACTTCATTACTGGGTGTTCCTAATTCATCATACATGAATTAAAATATTAATATTAACTACCATTAATTGAACTTAACAACAAACCAGGCATTATGTTATGCACTTTACATAGATCATCTATTTAATGTTCACAGTAACTTCAGAGGTAAATATTCTTTCCTCAGATGAGGAAACTGAGATATAAAGAAATCAAATCAGGTCACACACAAGGATTCTGTCAGATTCCAGATACCATGTTCTTAACCACCATGGCAAACCAACATAAAAAGTGAATATGGGGGACATTGCAATCTCATGCCAAAATATTTTTGTTAAAGTCACTTAATACATTAAGGCCTTCAAAGTTCACGGTTTTCAAAAGGAGGAGGGACCATCCTCATACACAACTCATCACTAAATCCTGTAGGCTTTACCTGCTTACCGTGTCTTAAGTCCTTCTGCTTCTCCCCATCTCCACTGTCCCTTCCTTGATTCAGAACTTTGGTAGAAATGCCCATTCTGTAAATTGTCACATATCTAAGCAGTTAAAAATAATAAAAATGATATCTTACTTCTTTAATTTATTGATTCCCATTTAGCATGCAAGAAGCCTAAAATGAAGACAGGTTTTTCCTTACTAGGCGGCAGGCTGATACCAAGCATACCTTTATTCAGAGTAATCACAATCCTTTGAAACAGTAAACACTGAATCCTATTTTTTGGTATTGCTTCTTGCCATAAAGTGAACCCCACGGAAATCCATCGCTGCTTATTTTTAAATTTTAAATTTGGTATAAACCAAATAACTGTGAATTACTATTTTCTTTCTCTGAAAAATACATACAATTTCATTTTGAGAGATTTAATGTCCGTAAAAGACTCTGTAGTTCACTAGAATATGATCTGCAAACTCAATGTTAAAATGATAACTTTAAAAGTAGAGGGGAAGAAAGTTGAGAGAATTCACACAGAGAGCTTCTATTTTATCTGTGCTGCCTAAGGAAATATTATCTTGCCTGGATCTTCCAGCACTTAGCACCATGGTAAAGGTAAGTGTTCAGTAAATATTTGTCAAATGAATTAGTCTGAGAGTGAAGGGTGGTGCAGGCATGAAGAAAGAAGGGATGTTCCTTGAGGGTAGTTGGCGAGTTTGAATAGCTAATATGATGTGCCAGAGCACAGAGCACAGAGAGATAAATAAATGAAAAATTTTAAATACAGGCTGCCAGCTAAAGTAAGACTGTATTACATGCCTCTAATCAAAATTCCAGAAGGAAAATGCAGCAGAGGCTTTATTCAAAGAGTCAAATTGTTGAATTGTTCAAAGGTACAAATTATCATATTCAGAAAGTCAAGTGAATCCCAAGCAGGATAACTACAAAGAATTAATACCCAGGGCCAACATAGCAAATCTATCATACAAAAACAGACAAAAAGAAGATCTTAACAGCAGCAAGTGAGAAAAGACCAGTTATCTACAAAGGAAAGACAATTAGTTTAATGACTGACTTCTCAAAAGCAACAATAGAAATCAGAAAACTGTGGAATAAGATCTTTGATGTGCTGAGAAAATAATTGCCAATATGGAATTTGTACCCAGCAAAATTATCTTTTTCAAGAATGAGTGTAAAAGGAGAACATTTACCACAATGGAAGTTCACTAATGGAAATTCTGAAGAACTTAGCTCAGGCAGGAAAAAAAGAAAAAAGGTTTTGAATGAAAGTCTAAGGCAAGAAGGAATGGGACGGAAAGACATTGGTGACTGTGGTAAATACTTTTAATGATTGTATAAAACAATAACAACAATGTCTGATGTGTGACCTTTATGCTACAAATAGGACTAAAATACTAGAAAATATTAGCATATAAATTGCAAGGAGAGTAATCAAAGTTTAAGAATCATGACTCTTGTTTTGTGGAGGAGAATAAAAATAATGAAAACTTGAGATACTATTATATAGGCATGTTATAATATCTAGGGTAATCTTCTAAAATAGATATACTGAATATAACATGGGGGAAAGTGGAATAATGAAGTAGAAAAATAGTAAATTAAAAAAACCTAAAACATAGCATATATAAAGCACGAAATTTGTGATAAAATAAATCCAATGAGATTAATAATCCCAATCATAGGAAATGTTCTACATTATCAAATGAAAGAAAAAGATTATTAGACTGAGGGGAAAAATCCAGCTCTATGCTTTTTACAATGAACATACCAAAAATAAAAGGACACAGAAGCTACCACTTCACGCCCACTAGGAATGGCCATAATTAAATAATCAGACAATAACAAGTATTGGTGAGAACGTGCAGAAATTGGAGCCCTCATGCATTGCTGGTGGTAATGTAAAATGGTGCAACCACTGTGTAAAACAGCTTGTCAGTTTTCTAAAAAGATGTACATTGGGTTACCATAAGACCCAGCAATTTCACTCCTAGGTATATACCCAAGAGAATTGAAAACATATGTCTACAAAAAACTTATACACGAATGTTCACAGCAGAATTATCCATAACATCCCCGAAGTGGAAACAACCTAAGTGTCCATCATTTGGTGAAGGGATAAACAAAATGTGGCATATCCATATAATGCAATATTATTCAGCCATAAAAAGTAGTGAAATACTGATACATGTTGTAACACGGATGAACCTTTAAAATTTATGTTCAGTGAAATAAGTCAGGTACAAAAGGCCATGTATTGTTTGATTCCATTTATATTAAATGTCTAGGATACGCAAATCCATAGGGACATAAAGTAGATTAGTGGTTGCCAGGAGATGGGGATAGGGGAAAATTGGGAGGTATGAGGTTTCTTTTTGGAGCAATGAAAATTTTCTGGAATTAGTTAGTAATGATGGTTGTACAACACTGTGGATATATTAAAAACCACTGAATTGCACACTATAAAATGGTTAAAATGGTGAATTTTATCTGGGTTTTATTGCAATAAAAAGGAAACTGGAAGCAAAAGGATGGAAAAATATCTATCATATATACCAAAAAAAGTTAGCCAGGAGAAAAGCTAGGACTACTATATTAACAGCAGGCAGAGACTTCAAGGCAAACGGCATCCTTATCAGTAAAGAGGATCTTCCCCTAATGATACAAAGTTCAACTCACCAGGAAGATATCCCAGTTTTGCATTTTTGTTAGTTATACCACCATAGATCCAAATAAAGCAAAACTGACAGAATTACAAAGACAAATCAACAAATCTACCATCATAACGGTAATTTATAGCATAGCTCAAGAATTAACGGAAGAAACAGACAAAAAATGTTAGGACAACAAATATTTGAATGACCCACTTAATGACCTTGACCTATTAACAGTTGAGCAAACTTTTCCATAAGGGGCCAGACAGTAAATAGTTTAGGCTTTGAGAGCCAAAAGGTCCCTATAAAAACTCCTCAACTCTGCCATTGTAGCACAAAAGAGGACAAACAAAACATCAACAAATGGGCTATGACTGTATTTCAATAAAATTTTATTTAGAAAAAGAGGCAGTGGGCCATATTTTGTTCGCTAACCATAGCTTGCCAACCCCAATAATAGAGAGCTATAGAAAGGCTAAAAAAAATAAACCCTCATCTCAAAAAGTGGTAAAAACAACAGTAAAATAAACTCAAAGGAAGAAAATGATTTTAAGAAGCACAAATTAATGAAATAGGGAAAAAATCATACCATAGGAAAAAAACAGAAAAATGAGAAATCATACCATAGAGATGATCAACAAAGCCAAAAGTTGATTCTTTGAAAAGACTGATAAGATTAACAAAACTCTAGTGAGATTAATTAAAAGAATGACAGTGTAAAGAAACAATGGCAGAAACGGAAAAAAAATGAGGTATATCCCATACATGTGCAGACCTTTAAAAGATAATAAAAGGATGAACAACTCTGCCAATATTTTGAAGAAGGATGAAATGGACATATTTCCCAAAATATATAACTTCCCAAATCTTACTAAAACAAAAACAAAAAGACTAAAAAGACCCAAATAGCTTCACTAGTGATTTCACTGGTGAATTCTGGCAAACACTTAAGGAACTATAATTTCACTCTACTACAAACTTTTTTTGAGTTTAGCATAAATTTTCCCCAAATCTTGCAAGAAGAATAAAAGAAAAGAAAATTACATAAAAGAAAAGATTCTAAACTAAATCTTAGCAAACAAAATCTAGGATGATACATTATAAATAAGTTGAATTTATCCCAGGAATGCAAAATTGGTTTGACATTAGATAAATCAATTAATTAACTCCTTGTGTTATAGATTAAAGGAGAAAAATCATATGATAGTTTTAAAAGATGCAAACAAAATTCAAGCTCCATTTAAGATGAAATCTCCTAGTAAACTAGGAATTGAAGATAATTGCCTTTACATGATAAAGGACATCCACCAAAAAAAAAAAAAAAAGAAGAAGAAGAAGAGGAAGAAGACGTGACATTATACTTAATGATGAAACACTGAAATCAGTCTCTTTGAAATGGAGAACAAGATGAACTGCCAAGCATGTCTCTTCATAATTGTGCTTGAGTTCCTACCCAGTTCAGAAGGGAAAGAAAAAAGAAATAAAGTGGATATGGGTTGGAAAGAGACTAAATTGTTCTTCTTCCCAGATAATATAAATGTATGTGCAGAAAATATAAAAGAATCTATGGATAATTATTATACACCCAGGGGAGTGAATCTCCCTGGCAATGTGGAATTTGACTCCCGGGGAGGAATGTAGACCTGGCATCATGGGATGGAGAACATCTTCTTGACCAAAAGGGGGATGTGAATGGAAATGAAATAAGCTTCAGTGGCAGAGAGATTCCAAAAGGAGCCGAGAGGTCACTCTGGTGGGCACTCTTACGCACACTTTAGACAACCCTTTTTAGGTTCTAATGAATTGGGGTAGCTGGTGGTAGATCCCTGAAACTATCAAACTACAATCCAGAACCCATGAATCTTGAAGACAATTGTATAAAAAATGTAGCTTATGAGGGGTGACAGTGGGATTGGGACAGCCATAAGGACTACACTCCCCTTTATCTAGTTTATGGATGGATGAGTAGAAAAATAAGGGAAGGAAACAAACAAACAAACAGACAGACAAAGGCACCCAGTGTTCTTTTTTACTTTAATCGCTCTTTCTCACTTTAATTATTATTCTTGTTATTTTTGTGTGTGTGCTAATGAAGGTGTCAGGGATTGATTTTGGTGATGAATGTACAACTATGTAATGGTACTGTGAACAATCGAAAGTATGATTTGTTTTGTATGACTGTGTGGTATGTGAATATATCTCAATAAAATGAATGTTAAAAAAAGAGTTTAGCAAGGTTTCTGGACACAAATGAATACAAAGATCTATTGTATTTCTATACATCATTAGCAATAAACAGAAAATAAATTTATAAAAACATATCACTTTTTGAGTCAGATTATTAAGTTATAAATTTTGAGAATTTTAAATTTTATTAGTTTTCAAATATATTGTTGTAATGTTGTAATAACATCCTCTTATTATCTTTTCAGTATCTGTAGCATCTATGATTAAGTCCTGTTTTCCAGTTCTGATTTAATTTCTTTGTGACATCTCTCTTTTTTGTTATGGGTGAGCAAAGGATCAAAAACAGCCAAGACATCCTTTAAAAAGAAGAAAAATGTGGTAGGATATACCCCACAAGATATCGGGACTTATTATAAAGCTGTAACACTTACAATAACATAGTCTTGCTGCAGTCCTAGACAAATGGACCAATGGAACAGAATGGAAAGCTCAGAAACAGATCTACATTATAGTTGAACATTATATATGGATACATGACAGAGGTAACAATGCATTCCTGGGTGATACACTATACAATAAATGATGCTGGGACAATTGGTCATTCATGTGGATAAAAAGAAATTGGATCCCTCTCTCACAACACACACACAAATCAATTCCTGGTGTATAAAACCTAAATGTGAGTGGCAAAACTTTAAAGCTTTTAGAAGGTAATATAGGAGGATATCGTCAAGACCTCAAGGTAGAAAGAATTTCTTAAACAATACACAAAAAGCACAATGCATAAAGGAAAGGATTTATAAATACAGTTTAATTAAAATTAAGAACCTCTGTTCAAAGAAGACAGCCATGGAAGAGAAAAAAGCCACAAACTGGAGAGGTGATATTTGCAAAATATACAACCTTTAAAGGACTACTACTGACAATATATGAAGAACCATTATACATCCAAAACGGGAAGGGGAAAAAAAAAAACCTAACTCAGAAAAAAAATGGACAAAAGACTTGAGCAGGTTCTTAACAAAAGAGAAAATCTAAATGACTAATAAACATGTTAAAAGATGTTTAGCTTCATTGGAAGTCTGAGAAATTCAAACTAAATTTGCCACTGGACTAGCAAAAATTAAGTATGTCATTAAGTGTCATTAAGGATGCAGAACAATAGGAATTCTCATCCGCCACTGGGGAGATTATAAACAACCACTTTGGAAATCATTTGTCATTTCCTATAGAGTTGAAGATGTATGTGCCCTTAGACCCAGTAATTCTTCTACTTGGTATGTCTCTTAGAGAAACTCCTGCCCATGTTCACCAGGATGCATGTAGAAGAATGTTTATAGAAGCATTTCTCATAATAAGAAAAACAAACAATCCAAATGCCAAACAACATAGAATGGATAAATAATGATACATTCCTACAATGGAGCACTATACAACAATGAAAATGAACTTAACTGCACGCATCTATACATGGAAGTCTCTCACAAACACTTCATGAGCAAAAAAGAGCAAGACAGAAGAGTTCATCTGTAATAATCCCATTTGTATAAAATTCAAATGCATGCATAGCTAAATAATTCATTGTTTAAGAATCCAAATTGGTACAACTATAAAGAAAAGAGAGTGATAGATCCAAACTTTAGGATAATGGCTACCCATTGGGGTAGAGGAATAAAGGGGATGGGATCTGGCAGGAGCATACTGAGATCTTGTAGGAAAATGATACATTCTTGAGCTGGTAGGGGTGGTGGTACATGTGTTCATATTATTGTTTTTGTTTTATATCCTTCATATATAGGATAAATATTCCTGGTGGGTTTTCAATATTTAGTAATTTTTTTTTTCCAAAACAAAAGTCAAGATAAGTAGACTAATTCTAATTTAGAAGGAAGGAAAGGAGAGAGAGAGGGAGAGAAGAAGAGAGGGAGGGAGAAAAAAAGAGAAAGGAGGAGGGAGAGGGGAAGGAAGAGGAGCTACCAAGAGGGTATAAGCAAGATTTTAGGTGCTTGTTGGCAATCAGGAAAGAAGAGATTAATGTGAGCAATAACAACTGGGGAGGGCCCCCAGAGGCAGTGGATCTTGAGCTGGTCCTTGAAGAATCATCTGGATGAGACACAGTGTAAGAGATGGAGAGGAAATAAAAGGAGTCATAGAGAGGGAAAGACGGTGAGCAAAGACAATATGGAGGAACAGGCAAATCATCACCTGACGGAGGCTGGCTCAGGAGACGAGGAGGAGGCTGTGTGGCTGGGGAGTTTGGGGTGAAGGACAGTGACATATATCCCTGCATAGGCAGGGTGTACCCCATCACGGAGCACCTTGAAAGTCAGGAAAAATCAGTGAGGCTGCCTGAGAGAAGGCCTGTGGCCTGAGCTGATCAGTGTCCCTCTGAGCAGTCGGAGGAGACCCTGAACCACATAGGGGTGCAGGGGCTGGTGGGAGGGGGGGAGTCCTGGGTGGCCTCCTTAGTCCCTTAGCTATCTTGGGGAATCCAGGCTTTATAAGCCTGCTATATCAGAGATGCCCCGTGGTGACTGGAGAAATCCCTACTCCTTCTGGGGCTTAACTATGTGGATTCTGGAATTCCCTGCATAAGTGGGATGTGGGGCTCCCACCGCCCTCTGCTCAGCAGCAACTCTGCATCTGAGCTGGGAGTTCCCTGAAGCTGCCTTCCCTGTGGAATTAGGACAGAAACCCTGAAAACCATATGCCCAGAGGCCCCATTAGAGTGAGCAGTGACTCGGGGATGTGGCTGTGCCCCACGAGGGACCTGCAGAGGATCCCTGGAGCTAAGGGCCCTGTGATATGGGGTTGTTCATATGGGGTCCTGCTCAAGATGGGCTCCAGCAACATACCTGAGGGGGCGAGCCAGCCTGGATGGGTTCTGTGTAAAACTCCACTTCTTACACCTTTAGGGATAAGGGAAGCTCCAAAGGGGAGATTAACATAACATAACAAACATAACATAAACATAATGTAACATAACATAACAAACATAACATAACATAACATAACAAGGATAAAGCATTGCTATTTTCACTGTGTAGAATGCTGAATACCTGGTTTTTGTACAGTTGGAGTCAACTCTCAGCTGTCGTTTACCTCATCAGAAAGGCCGTCTCCAGTCACCCTGTCTAAATTGCCCTGGTCTCTGTCAAAGCCACTATTACATTTCCTAGCTCTCAGTGCTTATCACTCTCTAAAATGCTCAGGAAAGCGGGGCATTGTCTATTTTGTCACGGCTCCATCTGAAGTGCCTAGAACAGTGCCCGGCTCGTAGTTGGTGCTCAGTGAATCACTATTATATCCGTATGTGTGTAAAAAGGAGATGAAAAGGGAGAGTAGGAGAGGGGAAGGGAGGGAGGGAGAAAGAAGGAGGAGGAAGGAAGAAAGGAAGAAGGGACGAAGGAAGAAGGGAAGGAGGGTGGCAGCATCCTAGCTTTAGTCTCAGCTCCGTCCGCTACAGGAATTCACATGTCTAGGTACGTATGGAAGACCCACCAGGAATGTATTTTTATAAGAAATTGAGGCCTCTCCTGGGGGGGGGGGGGGGGTCGACAAAAACCTCCTCCTAAAGAAAAAGGGAGTAAGAGAAAGTTGATCCCAGAAACAAAGCCTAGACCATAGGAGAAAGACAGTCTTAAGAGTAGCATCACATTTGTCAGCTCCAGTCCCCAGATACTCATTATGGGGAATGGACATGGCTATAAAAGCTGAGATAAATATTTCACTCCAAATACTATAAACCTTTGAGCACCCTGTCTAAAAAGAATGTGGGAAGGGGAGGGAGCTGTGCTTGTGCAGGGAGTGGAGGCACGTTGGCTGCTCCCCTTGAACCTGGGTACTCTCACGTGGCATCCATGGCAGGGGAGCGTGGCAAGAGACAGTGTAACCCACAGAGGGGACCCTGCCCCATGCCCAGTGCCCAGTGCCAGCTTCTGGCTTTGGAAGCAACAGAGGCCTCAGTCGAAGACAGCACCAAAAGGAGCTGGAACAGGGAATGAGGAACATGTAGAAGTTGTGCAGAACTGTTTGAGAGCTCATTCCCTGGGAACTCCAGAAATAACTGGGAGCAACTTTGACAGGGGAAGGTTATGGGATGCACAGGTACTTTTCATATGGAAGCAAGAGCCTGGCAAGCCTTACTCGTTTCCACCTCTTTTATCCCCTGGTCCGATATGGCCTGGGAAAATTCAGGAGTTGGAGTGATGAGAGTGAGAGACAGAAGTCTATAAAAAAATTAATAGAATGTAGTAATTTTGAAAAAGATAAGTTATAAACAATTACAAATATCAGTTTGGGTTTACATTTAGAAACAACTTGGAGAGTTTTCACATCTCTGCAATTCCCTTCACAAACATGCTCACTTCTGGAGATCCAGTTCTAAGGGATGGAATTAATGAGATTTTTTACCAATAGGTCCACTTGTAAACCACAGAAATCCTCAAAGGGATTCATCAATGCTCCAGGCCTTCTGGAGGCATTTAACTAGCCACCTGGAGGATTCTCCCATCTCTAGACAATTATTTCACAGCAAAGAAAAAAACTGCCTGAAGTTTTCAGCAGGAGGGCAGATCCCACAGTCAAATCCTTTGGAGTCAATAAACATGTCAGATGGACCACATAGCTGCTGCAGGTCAGTTAGGCACAAAACTTTACTCTTAAAAGGATTGCTCTTTTCCTATGCCCAGATATCATATAGATAGGACCAAAAAATTACATACGCCAGATGACAGAGGTCTTTTTTTCAGGGCTTTTTTCAGAATATGACTTCTGAAATTGATTCATTCAATATTTATTGGTAATAATAGACTTTTACTATAAGAGAAAAATTAAGAAAGTTATCCACTAAGATTTTTTTTTTGTTTTTAAATACATACACATTCAGATGTATTCATCAAATTATTTAAATCTCTTATCTTAATAAAGATCTGCATCATTTCACAGGGATGATCTCAAAATTGATTTTAAATCACCTAACTGAAAATGTCACTATACTTCGAAATAGATTGGCTGTATTGTTTTATTTATACATCACACTTGTAATCTGGTTTTGAATACTGGCTCCATTGCTGAATACTGGAGTCACAATGGGTCTGTTACTTAAGTTTTCTAAGCCTTAGTTTCCTCATTATAAAATGAGCAAGAAAAGCCTACCCATATAATTTTAGGAGAACAAATATCCAGTGCTTATGGATGTTCTTGGCACATAATAAGCCCCCAGTCAATACTGTCTAGTATTTTTAAAGCTAATTTTTCTTCTTCTCTTGTCCAGATGAGTGTGGTAAATTCCAGAGAATACATATACAGCAATTGGCCAGACCCAGTAGAAGACAACAGAGCAGGGAGAAAACAACCCTACCGTGGACTGAGTCTTAAAGATATCACCGCTTGTGGAGGACCTCATCAGTGCTCCACACAGATCCTCTCCAATCCCTTTGACCCCTTGGGGTCATCCCACCCAATCCCTTTGACCCTTTGGGGGCATCCCACCCAATCCTTTTAACCCCTTGGGCGCAGCCCACCACTGGCTTCTGTGTGCCTGTGACTCTTGTTTGGCAGGCTATTAGCTATTTTCGGTAAGGGTATCCACTGTAATTTGGGTGTGACAAGTAACAAGCAAACATGTTTCCTAGTCCTAGGAGTTGATTCATAGCACTGGCATGTTGTTCACCTAGTCCTGGTAAATTCATTGTGCCAACCGTGTCTTGGAATGGGGGGAGGCAACTAGCATTTAATAACTTCCATGTTCCCAGCACATACTGTGCTAAGCCCTTTACATGTATTTGGAACCAAATAATGCACTGGTTAAAGAAGGGAGCTCTAAAGCTGGGATTGAGTTCAGGTTCAGCACATTGGGTGAGCCATTTAACCTCTCAATCTCCATAATCTTCTCATCTGTAAAGTGGGAGTAATAATATTACCTATTTCATAGGATTGTAGTGAAAGTTAAATGAGATGATGCCTGTGGGGCCTTTGTACAGGCAATAATAAATGATAGTGCTTGTTATATTAGGAAAAAAATGTCTATTCATTCTTTTTGTAATTGTTGCATCAAAGAAAATTTCAATTTAAAAAATTATTAGTATTCCAAAATATTTTTCTTTGTGTGTACACTCATTAGAAAAAAAGTGTGATAGATGATGGTGGTGTCCTGAGGCTGACATATTTAGCCTATAATATGGATAAGATACCATATATACATTTTAAAAGAAAAGGAATTTTAGGGTTTCTAAAGTGAGAAGGTACTATAAGGGGATTATTCTTATTTGCAGAATATTTACATATCCATTATTTGTAATTCATGTAGTGCCAATTCTAGTCATCTACCATCCTCTTTATTTTGCAGATTGTTCAATCTAAAGTGTGGAGACACGGAAGTTCCCCTGGCTTAATAAACTATAGAGCAGGGCCTTCCCAAAGCTCCAGAGGTCTGAAGGCGGTCACTGGGCTAGGAAAAGGCTAAAAGCTTTGCATGTCTGAAAGTGGACTGCAATTTAGATGAGGGAATAATCTCTGAGCTCCTGCTGTGCTCCTTCCATGCTCCTGTCTCCCATCCCCACTGCTTCCCATCTAGCACCCAAAGAAATTGTCCCTAAAAATATGTAAATACACCTCATGGCATTAGAAAAAATGTACCCTCCCAGAGATACCTGAAAAGGGTCACGTAGGAAACTACCTTGTATGCTATAAAGACCTGTAGAAATGAGTAGAATAAAACTTTCTTTTGCATGAACACTGAAGACAGAGTGTGCTCCCCTTCTTTCACACTTAAGTGTCTGGTATACATTTATCAGTTATATTCATTTACTTCTTTTCTGGGAAAGAGGACAGATCTATGTCTTAGAGTGGACTGAAGTTGAATTTAAAGCCTACACCATCAAATGTCACTACAAGTCTTTAAATGATCATTCAATTGCATGAGCTACCAGAAAAGGATGTAGCAGAAGTTGGGATGGAAGTAATCATCAACTCATTAACTCTCTGATTTGTTTCAGTGTATGTATTGATGATATGCATAATTTGAATCATAGATGTATTTGTTTTGCTCTTATACACTCTAGTTTCTGGAAACCGAAGAACAAAGTTTTACGCTAGTGTTACAGAAAACCAGAAAAACAGTGGGAATTCTTCAATTATAAAGAGTGAGAACTAGAGTAGAAATTGGCTTTTTAAATAATTTCTGCCTCAGTAGGAAGGTGTAAGAAGCTGCTAGGCTGACTTTACTTGCCTGCTAGGCAGCTGGAAGTAGATATAATATTGAAAATTTTCCTTGAGTAATTCCACTTGTGAGCATAATTTACTCTCTCACACAAGGAATTTGCTGTGTGAGAAAAGCTATTTAAACAAAGTAATTTCTTCCCCATGGTGATTAAATAGTCCAGGTAGGGGAAAAAGAAAACTTTCAAGAAACCAGGCAACCTAAGCTCAAAATCCTTTCAACACTTGGGCAATTCTCCATTCCCTTCACTTACAATTAAATTATTTTGGTCACTCTCCATACGAGCAAGCCTTTCTTCAATTCTGAGTTAATAAAATTGGAACTCATTTTCTTCTGCTTGACTCTATTAATGACTAACTACCTTAGGAATGGTTTTGCTATACCAAACTGAGTTTTGCTTTTCTATCTCTCAGTTCTCAATTCTTTACATGCATAGTCATTAAATAAGTAGGTATAAATATCTTACTGACATAAGTGGCATTAATAAATTAAACAGAACCAAAGTATATTAAGGCAGTTAGTGGCTTTTTAAATTTTTTTTCTAGCAAGTTCAAGGTACTTTGGGTCAATGAATTTGGCTTGCTGCCTATCCAAATTACTACTAGATTTTGTTAAAGTAAAAATTAGAGTAATGCATACCTAAGGTTGTTAATTTTTGTTGTTGTTGGTAAACTGCATTAATCCTTGGGTGATGTATTTTTTTGTCATTCAGGTTTTGAGCAATGTAACAATGCAATGGAACTGGATTGGGCCTGTCTCAAATATTCCAGGGGCTTCTTTCATATTTTCACACTACTGACAGGCTAAATTTTTCCACTGACATAACCTCAGAACAAATTTTACTTTTTTAAAAATTACAAAAGAACTTCACCATCCTGTAGTACCAACCAGTGTGCTCAGATGGCACTGTCTCCAGCTCCATCACCATCACAAGGCTATTGCTGGGAATATCTTAGATGTTCAGTTTGGACTATCAGTTTTTTAGTTAGTTCCTTTCAAGGATTTTCTTTAATTCACTGACAATTACAGTGAATTAAAACAGTCCTATTTCTTAGTACCTAGTAGGGTTTTTTGTTTTGTTTTGTTTTGTTTTCAGGTAAAACGTCTTAACTCACTGTGAATAATAATAAATAAAAGAATTTGAGGCAAGAAAACTACCCCCCACTGTGAACAACTAGGAGAGAAGTTAACCATTACAAAAGAATGATTTTTCAGGAAATTATGTCACTGGTACAGAAGTTATTGGTTAACAGCAATCCAGTTTCTGGAATTAAAGGAAAGAGCTGCTTTAGTGCACTATGATGTCCTGATGTCATTCAGAGTTCAGAAATTCTAATCAAGAAACTTTATATCAATCAATAAGAGCATAGAGGTGAGTATTTTTTAGACATTCTAATATTTTCTACTCACACATATTGATTTCTAAGTAATTATAAACCAACAACAGATGTTTTGTATAGCATTTTTCACAATATAGCATTTTTCAATCCCTCAGTTTTATGACCTATTTGATCATTTCCTAATGACATTTTCAAGTATTATAGTCAAACCGTACACAGTAAAAACCATACTGAGTACAGATTTGACAAGTGCTTTTTTAAAACATTTACTTGAATAAATGGTTTTAAGAACATTTAAATTAAAATACAGTAAAAGTTTACCTAGTAAGAACCAGGCATGACCTAATTTTTCTCACAATTAACTCAATTTTAATCTGAAGGAGACAGATGACAAAATAAGCTCACATCAGGAATTTACTTAAGCCAGAAGAAGGTAAAGGAGGAGAGGAAGGAAGACACAGATCACCACATTTCATTTATTCTAAAATGTACATCTTTTTCATATCTTTAAATTCATGAAATCAGGATGTATCTTACAGCCAATGAAGTCTTATAATTGTCATTGGCCAAGTGCTGGGCATGAGTAGTTGTATGCATGAGCAAGTGAGAACTTGGTCACAAACTGCTCACAGCGTCATCACTTCCACTGAGTTGTGAATATGGTTGTAAAGTTTAATCGAATTTTAAAATGAACTTTTTAATATTACACTATGATTTAGCAATGAAATGAAGTTTTATGAATGCTTTAACTAATTTATTTTGCTTACATTTTCTTTTATATATAAGAATGTGTACTAGTCAGGGTTCTCTAGGGAAACAGAAGCCACAGGAGATATCTGTAAATATGAGATTTTATAAAACTCTCTCACACCACTGTGGGGATGCACGCGTCCAAACTCTGTAGGGCAGGATGCACGAGTCCAAATTCTGTAGGGCAGGCCGCGAGCTGGCAACTCTGATGAAGACCTTCAATGAATTTCCCAGAAAAGGGCAGTTGAAGGAAAAAAAGTGCAAGTCTCTCTTCTCCTTTAAAAGTCTTCAAGTGATTGGATTAAATCCAGCTGATTGGATTCTTTCATTGGGGAAGACACTCCCTTAGTTGATAGTAGATGCAATCATCCACAGATGGAATCAATTGACTGATGATTTAATAAACTAGCCTTCTGGTTTATTAACCAGTCATGAAATGTCCTTGCAGTAATGGTTAGGCCAGACACCTGGACACCATCACCTGGCCAAGTTGACAAATGAACCTAACCATCACAGAATAGTATATGATGTATGTCTAAATAAGTCTAAAAGAGTACTTTTAATGAGCATACAATTTTTAAAACCTATGTGATAAGAAAGCATTGTCATCATTGATTTGGAAATGTCTTTCTTTGTTAGGGGTACATAAAATAATGGTGTATCTTGTAATCAAAGGTCTCTTGGATTGGAAAAAGTAGCATCATGCCAGGCTATAGTGTCAATACTCATAAATCTCTCCTACAGCTTTACATTTACAGCTGGAGTCCCCAGCCATTTGATATTCTCTGACAGACTGATGTCGTAGTTGCCATCACTACTTCTTCATCCCTGAAATCATGGAGTTTCCCAGTAGACCATAAAGCAAAGCTGGTGGCTGCTTCTCAGGATCCAGGGGTCACCCTTTACTCTCATTAGCATACTTTAATTGTAAGGTATTACGGAAATCAAAAATAAGTTTACCAGGTGTAAGACCTAGTTTTGGAGTATAATTCAGGAATAAATTATGTTTAGAATTATAAGTCCAAATTACCAAAGATCCATTATTTGTTATGGCAGAAAAGAATAATATAGTTTGGAAAACATTCCCAATAAGAAGAGTTGAAACAAAAAGGGGGGTGTTCTGATTTGCTAATGCTGCCATTATGCAAAATACCAGAAATGGATTGGCTTTATAAGGGGGCTTTATTTGGTTACAAGGTTACAGTCTTAAGGCCATAAAGTGTCCATGGTAAGGCATCAACAATAGGGTACCTTCACTGGAGAAAGGCCATTGGCATCTGGAAAACCTCTGTTAGCTTGGAAGGCATGTGTCTGGCGTCTGCTGATCCCAGGTTGTGTTCCAGCTCTACTCTCAACTCTTGTATATTCTACAAAGTATATCTCTTGGCTGCAGCACCTCCTGTCTGTGAACACTTTTACAGGACTCCAGTGATTCAATTAAGACCCTCCCTGAATGGATGGGGTAACACCTCCCTGGAAATTATCCAAAGGTCTCACCCATAGTTGAATGAGTCATATCTCCATGGAAACACTCAATCAAAGGATAACAACCTAATCAACACTAATAGGTCTGCCCCACAAGATTGTATCAAAGAACATGCCATTTTAGGGGACATAATACATCCAAACTCGCACAGGGGGTCTAGCTAACTATCTATCCACTAAATCTGGAACATATTCTCTGCACCTTCTGATTAGTTTAAGTTCTGCCATACTGTATTGAAATTTTGGCACTATGAGACCTTTCCTTAGGCCTTAAGGCTATATTAAAATGTATGAATGCATCTTTATCAATTTCAAAACTTCACTTCCATATTTGAGAAACTGGGGAAGGTCTAGAATAATTTACAACCTTCCCATAAGAGTGATAGATTAAAACTCTTCTCGCTTCATCATAGATCAGACACCTGAAAAAGGCTTCACATTATGTCTTAATTTCCAAGCTGCTATGACAAATACCACACAATGGATTGGCATAAACAACAAGAATTTATTGGCTTATGGTTTCAGAGGTTAGAAGTCTTGCTTCCTCCTGGGGTCAGAATCCTTGGGTTCCTTGGTTTTCCCATCACATGGCGATGTCCTCTCCTTTCTCTTCCATTCCTGCTGACTTCCAGCTCCTCCTCATGGCTTTCTCTCTATAAGGCCTCCAATAATAGGATTAAGACCATCCTGATCCAGTTGCCCACCCCTTAACTAAAAAGAACATCTTCAAAAGGTCCTATTTACAATAGGTTCATACCCACAGGTATGGGATTAAGAGTAAGAATATGTTTTTTTCTGGGGTACATAACTGAACATACCACCATGGTGTGTCCTGTAACAAGCTGGATTTTTTAAAGGATGAAATGGTGAACTTTAATAAATGGTACACCATGTCAAATAAGGTTTTACCCTGCTTTATCTTCACAATATAAATTACTTTAAAGGGATTTTTCATGAAATTACTATATAATTCTTTACTATTATCTAGAGCCAATTCAAAGGTATTACAGTATAAAGTGTCCGCACATATTTTTTTAGAAGCATACAGATGTATGCTTGTTAAGTGCCTCTATCTTCACAAGCCAAAATTTCAAATATTTTGATAGAAGTTAAATCTTTACAAAAACTAAAAACGCTGCCTACATTCAATACCTTCTCAATATACCTGTAGATACTACATAAAGGTAGAAGTTGCAGTAAATATCAGATACCACCATATACCATGTATTTTCTTCAAAGGAAAGGGTGTTAATTTTAACAGTTTCATTCTGAGAAATCCTTTAAAACAGCTGTGTAGTGCAGCAGTCTTTAAACTAAAGGCACTATCTTAAAGAAACTGATTTCAAAAATTAAAATTGGAAAAGGAAATGCAGTGGCAGGTAGGCATGATCTTAGATTAAAAGAATGTAAATGAGGTTAGATTTATATAGGTACAATTT
Organism: Choloepus didactylus; assembly: GCF_015220235.1. NCBI lineage: Eukaryota > Metazoa > Chordata > Mammalia > Pilosa > Megalonychidae > Choloepus > Choloepus didactylus. The sequence continues at coordinate 128,987,617 of NC_051313.1, read as the reverse complement.
ATCTGGTTTTGATTTCTAGACTAGGAATTACCTGCATCATTTAACTCTTCCTGACAAGTGTGAATTAAAATAATCAATCAATAAATAAGCAAGCAAGCATAGGAATAGTGCTACCTTCTGTGGCCACATTCCTGAAAAATCTTCAAACATGATAACAGCTATATTTTGCAAACCGAGGTGGATCATGTGAGGCAAGCTGAACTAGGAAAATCATCTTGCAGACTCTGAGGCACCTTTAGATTTGGTGCAGGGAGTGGGGGGCATCTAGAGAAAACAGTCAGGCTCCTGAAAACCGAGGAAATTAAACAAAGCAAGATGCATCGTTCAACCAAGTGGCATGGACAAATCACAATAACCCATTCTCAGTCCTTAATTTGAATTCTATTCAGCCTTTTGTAATAGCTTACTTACAAACCTTAATTTACATCTTTATTAACCAATCACAAGAATGTATAGACAACCAATTGCAATAGCCTACTTACAATACTTCATTTAAACATTTACCTACTGTTTAAGTTTGCTAATGTTGCCATTATGCAAAATAACAGAAATGGATTGGTTTTTATAAAGGGGATTTATTAGGTTACAAATTTACAACAGTAAATTAAACAGCATCTCTCAGCATCTCCAAGCGTCTAGGTCTGGGTCAGCTCTTAGCTCCTCCCCAGGGCAAACTCGGGAATTACATATCATATCTTCAAAATGTCTCTTCTCAGCTTTTCTGAGCTTCTTCTTTCCACAGGCTCTTAAAGGACTCCAGTGATCTAATTAAGACCCACCTGGAATGGGCAGGGTCACACCTCCATGGAAATGATTTATTCAAAAGGTCTCAACTACAGTTGGGTGGGTCACATCTCCATGGAAGCAACCTAATCAAAAGGTTCCACCCTAGTCAAAAGACCAGTAAGTCAGCCCCCACAAGATTGCATTAACGAACATGGCTTTTGTGGGGGACATAACAGATTCAAACCAGCACACCCACCAATCACAATATACCAACATTTCAAACCCTTCATTTGATCTTTTAAAAACCCTCGTGCCAAACAACCTATGCATCTCCCCCTTGAGCACGCTCGTGCTCATCCCTTGAGCATGTACTTTCTCTTTCTTTTCAATGAACTTTATTACTCGCTTATATCTTCTTGTCTCATCCTTGAATTCTTTCTTGCAACCAGAAAGCAAGCCTGGAATGAAGCTCCCGTAACATCTTCTTCGAGGAGAACAAAGCTCCAGTAACACACCAGGCCCCAAAGAAGCCCACCTACCACTGTAGATGCAATATTTAAACAGGAAGATTTTAAAAGCTGAACTTCAGTTTGGAATAATGGAAATGAATCCTCTGCAAATAAATCCTGCATGCATTCTTAAGTCATAAAAACATAAAGAAAAACAGAATTTAACTCCGTGCTGGAATCTGGTAACATTAGGTTTGCACTTTTTAATGCCTACCATGAGCGGAAAATATCTATCAACATTTAAAGCGATGTATCTTCTAAAGAGAAAAAATGGTCTTAGGGTTTGTGGACTCTTATTATTATACATCATGTGGTTTGCATACACACCCCTCCCAGGGGACACTGGGCAATGTCTGGAGATATTTGTGATTGTCAGAGCTGGGTAGGCAGAGCTCTACTGGCATCTAGTGGATGGAGAACAAGAATGCAGATAAATAGCCTACAATGCACAGGCCATCCCCCAACAAAGAATGATCTGGTCTGAAGTGTCAGTAGAGCTGAGGTTGAGTAACTCTAATATAAGAATACTAAATACATTTTGACTAAAATTTCAGCCAAAAACATTTTAAAAACCATAAAGTTTGATTCTTATGAATTCAGTCTCTTATGTTTGATTACATTCTTCTGAGTTATATTTTTTGTTTCATACTTTGATATATTTACAATGTTTAGCCACTACTTTTCAAAACAGAAAATATATTTGACAGCCATCATGAGATACAAATACAGATATTCTTGTCCCTTGGAGAAATACTAGAAGATTGAAGTTGTTTGAATTAACTTCAGATGGGTCTGAATGTTTTCATTAGAAAAACATGCCTGCTAGAGAAAGGTGCATTGAGAACAGGAAAGAAGAGAAAAAAGAATGACTGCAGCAGGGTCATCCCTTCAGCAATCAAGGAAACGTGATTCTTTTAGGACTGGGATCCATAGCCTGAGATCTCTGAATGCTTAGGCTCTATGACACTTACAAGAGTCTGAATGCTATTTTCAACATTTCAAAAATAATCTAATAGTCATTGAACATTTGTCCACAATAAAATTTCATAGGCTCATTAAAACAGAAAACTCAGGGTATTGCATATAAGGTTTATTTTATGTGATGTAACCTTGTACGAATTTCTAGATCCTTTGGCAAGAAAGAATACAAGGAATCCTTTGTGGTTAAACAAAAAGTTGGAAACCACTGCTGTAAGGAAACCTGACAGTTGAAATCAATAAGTGTGGAAAAGTAAAACCAAAATACAATATGGTATGGATTTTCTCCCCTGGTTTGCAACTTGCAGTACTTCTTACCATAGTGTTTGGTATATAACTATAAGCTCAATAAATATTTAATGAATAAATGAATGAATAAATATGCAACCAAATTCTTGCTTTTCTGTTACACCCTACCAGAGCTCCCAGGGCCTATTTTTTTCAAAGGTCCCCCAAATTTTCTTAATGATACTTAGATAAATCTTGAATTTTTAAAAGAGGTTAAGAAAGGAACTCCTGCTCCTAATTATACAAAGTAACTTAGAGTAGACCTCTTGGAATTTTTGACTAAAGAAAGCCAAGAGAACTGGAATTTGATAGTTTTGGAAAAAAAAATACATAGATCCATAAAAATTCAGACACATGGGGATTGAAGTAGATTCCGTACAATTGTCTTACAATAATTTTCAAGTTCTGATTACTAGTAGTTGTGCTGGTTTGAATCTATTATGTCCCCCACAAAAGCCATGTTCTTTTAATCCAATCTTGTGGGTGCAGATTTATTATGGGTGGGACCTTTTGATTAGATTATTTCCATGGATGTGTGACCCACCCATTGAAAGTGTGTCTTGATTAGTTTACTGGGGACTTTTATGAGAGTTCAGGAGCTGACACAGACCCAGATGCTTGGAGATGCAGACAGAAAGATGTTTGGAGATGCTAAGCTAAGAGATGAAGCCCAGAGTTTGCCCTGGAGAAGCTAAGAGAGGACCCCCAGACGCTTAGAGAGAAACACCCCGGGAGAACAGGCAAAGATTCATAGGAGCTGAGACAGAGAAGCTAAGAGAGACAGAAGTGCAAGCAAGGATGCACAGAGTCTGAAAGTGAGAAGCTGAGACATATCTTGGAGGAAGCCATTTTGAAATGCAACCCTGGAGCAAAGGACCAGCAGATGCCAGCCACGTGCCTTCCCAGCTAATAGAGGTGTTCTGGATGCCATCGGCCTTTCTTCAGTGAAGGTATCCTCTTGTTGATGCCTTAGTGTGGACTCTTTTATGCCCTCAGAACTGTAAATTTATAACCTAATAAATCTCCTTCATAAAAGCCAATCCGTTTCTGATATTTTGCATAATAGCAGCTTCAGCAAACCAGAACAGCAGTCTTTGTAAAGGCAAGCCTTCCTGGAATTGAAAATGACCTCTGGCTTCAGGTATGTCTTGTGTGGATGCTACATTTATTGTGTTCTGATATGCTTGGTCTACTGAGGCCAGTCCCCCTTGAGCAAAGGCAAAGTACCATCTTGAGTAGGTGGATACTTCCTGTGTCAGTTATCCAAGGAAAAAGAAGGTGCTCAGGCAGGAACCAGGAATCAGGGAAGTTGTCTTACACTAGCAAGACTGGGAAGTCTAGCCTCCCTCTGGCCTTCTGGGCTAAGCACTCCTGAATCATCAAGGAAGAAGCCCCTGTCACATGGGTCTGTGTGTGGTACCCACTAACTTCAAATGAGTATACCATGTTTCATAAATAAGATTATCTAGATTAGTTATCCTTTGTATTCCTTACACAATTCTTTTCTAAATATGTTCTGAAGACACCTACATCAAAACCTTTTAAAGGGATTCTAAAATGCAGACTCCTGGGCCTTGCCTCAAACCTTCTGTTCTAGTTTGCTAATGCTGCCAGAATGCAAAACACCAGAAATGGATTGGCTTTTATAAAGGGGATTTATGTGGTTACAAAGTTACAGTCTTAAGGCCATAAAGTGTCCAAGGTAATGCATCAACAATCGGGTACCTTCATTGGAGGATGGCCAATGGTGTCCAGAAAACCACTGTTAGCTGGGAAGGCACGTGGCTGGCATCTGCTCCAAGTTCTTGTTTCAAAATGTCTTTCTCCCAGGACATTCCTCTTTAGGCCGCAGCTCCTCTTCAAAATGTCACTCTCAGCTGCTCTTGGGGAGTTTGTCCTCTCTTAGCTTCTCTGGAGCAAAAGTCTGCTTTCAAAGGCCATCTCCACAATGTCTCTGCCAACTGCAGTTCCTCTCTCAGTTCCTGTGCTTTCTTCAAAGTGTCCCTCTTGGCTGTAGCTCCTCTTCAAAATGTCACTCACAGCTGCACTGAGTTCCTTCTGTTTGCCAGCTCATTTATATGGCTCCACTGATCAAGGCCCACCCGGGCCACACCTCCATGGAAATATCTCATCGGAGTTATCACCTACAGTTGGGTGGGGCACATTTCCATGCAAACAACCTAATCCAAACGTTCCAACTTAATCCCCACTAATATGTCTGCCCCACAAGATTGCAACAAAGAATATGGCTTTTTCTGGGGGACATAATACATTCAAACCGGCACACCTTCTTAATCAAATTGGATCCCTCAGGTATAAAATCATATTTAAATGTTCCAGTTTTGAATCAGATTTGCTATGGGGGTCTCTAGAGTAGCTTAAGCCAGAACTTGAAAAGGGAGCAGAATCAACTCACACCCACTAGAATGACTATTATTTTAAAAATGGAAAACTAATGCTGGTGAGAATGTGGAAAAATAGGAGCCTTCGTACATTGTTGGTGGGAATGTAAAATGATGCAGCTGCTGTGGAAAATAGTTTGGTGATTTTTCAAAAAGTTAAACACAAAACTATTATATGACCCAGCAATGACATAATTATATACCCAAGAGAATTAAAAACAAGGACAGATATTTGTATACCAATGTTCATTGCAGCATTACTCACAATAGACAAACGGTGGAAGCAATCCAAACATCCATCACCAGATAAATAGATAAACAAAGTGTGGCATATACATACAATGAAATATTACTCAGTCTTGAGGAATGAAGTTCTGATTCATGCTCCAAAATGGATGAAACTTGAAGACATCATGTTGAGTTAAATAAGCCAGACACACAGAGACAATTATTCCATGATTCCATGTATATGAAGCAGCTAGAATAAGCAAACACATGGAGACAAAAAGTAAAGTACAGGTGTACATGTTACCAGGGGTAGAGGTAGGGGGAGCAGGGAGTTAATGCATAATGGGTATAGAGTTTCTGTTTGGGGTAATGGGGAAGTCCTGGTAATGAAAGGTGGTGAGGACAGCACAACATTGTGGATGTGATTAATCCCACTAAATGGGATGTTTGGAAGTGATTGAGATGGGAAAGTTTATGTTGTATATATGTTTCCACAATTTAAAAAAGTAAGTGACTAAACAGACAATGACAGTTAAATGCAATATACGATACTGAACTTGATCTAATAATGGAGGAGAAAAGGTCCAAGAGGACATTATTGGGACATTTGGAAAAATGGAATATAGACTGAAAGTTTTATATCAACGCTAAAGTTCTTGAACTTGGTAAGTGTACTTAAGGTGGTTACATAAGTGAATATCCTCATTCTGAGGAAATAAACATGGAAGTATTATGTTTTCGAGGAGCATAATGCATACAACCTACACTCAAATGTTTAGAAAACAGATCAATGATAGACAGACAGATGATAGATAGATAGATAAATAGATAGATAGAAAAAACAATATGGTAAAGGTGGTAAAATGCTAAAATTGGTGGATCTGGGTATCTGGGAGAGGGTCTGTGGGAGTTCTGTGTATGAATTTTGTATTATTTTTGCAACTATCCTATAAGTTTGAAATTATTTCAAAATTAAATGTTTAAGGGGGGAAAAAGGGTAGCAGAACCTGAGTTCAGTTCAGAATGGTGGCGATGGCAGTAAGGAAGACCCAAGGGAAAGAGCAGAGGCACCCTGAGGCCAGGCCTCTAAGCCCATCACAGAGAACGCTCCTTACTCACCATCCTTGAGGATGTATTTGTTTTTATTAAGGAGACCCATGTGCTGTTTCCATATGGAGCTTGATGAAAATTAAAGCTACAGTGACTCCCAGTCATCTCCACTACAACCAGCACACCATCTCTACTCTACCACCACAGCCCAAAGCAGTGTGGTTTCAGGGTAACTCCATTATTCCATCTGAGTTACTACTGTTTCAGTGAGTACATGTAAGGACAGGCAATGGGCCCATCCTGCTCAGTTTCCTGGGCTGGCTCCTCCTCCATCCCCATGGGGTTGCTTCCTGTGTCTCAGAGACTGCAACCTGGGCCCTTTTCTCTTCTTTTTCTCACACTTTCCCTAGGCATTTGCCGGCACTCCCATAGCTCTATTGGTCAAAAACTCCCACATTTATATATCTAGCCTAGACTCTTCACAGCCCCAGACCAATGTCTCCAGTTGCTTATTCAGTTGGATATTTACTTGGAAATCTCAAACTCACCATGTCCAAAATGCAACTCTGATCTTCTCTCTAAACCATTTCTTTTTTTCCAGGGTTCCCTTACTCAGTACATAGCACCGCCATTCACTTTTTTGCTTCTCCCATAATCATGGATTTCATCTTTACCTTCTCCCTCTTGTCAAATACCAAGTTCTACCCATTCTACTTCCCAAATATCTCTCCAGGCTATCCTCTTCAGAGCCACTGCACCTGCCTAGTCCATGCCCACCCACCCCCATCAACTATTTTAGGGATGTCTGCAGCAGCCTTCCAATGGTCTTGATTCTGCTTTTCTCTCGTAGAATCCATTCCACAAAGGGAAGCCAGAGTGATCATTTAAAAATGAATATGTAATATCCACCCCCCTCAGGTTTAAAAATCATTAATAGTTCCCCATTTCTTGAAGAATGAAGTCAAAACTCCTTAACATGGCTGACAAGGCCCACCCAGCACGATCTAGCCCCTGCCTACCCCACCAGACTCATCTAGAATCACTGACCTCCTCACCCACCCTGCTCCAGGCACAGCCACCTCTGATAGTCCTCTCAATGCACCAAGCAACACTAGTCTTCCCAAATGTTTTCCCCATTGTTGGAAAATTTTCTTAGTTCCTCCATTTCATCTGGCTAATGTGTATGCATCCTTCTGTTCTCAGCCAAAATGCCACTTCCTGAGAGGCTTTTCCTGACCTTCCAGGTTAGGTTCACTTATTATAAGTTCTCACAGAACCCTGCACAGTTCATTCAGCACTCTTAACAGGTGAAATTGAATAATTATTTGTATAATCATGTTTCTAACGTCAGTCTCTGCTATGAAAACTCCCTGAGGGTACGTATCATGTTGTTCTTTGTATTCCCAGGTCCTAACATAGTTCCTGGAAAATATTTGTCAAAGGAATGAAGAATGACCAGAATGCATTTTTGTTTCCAAGAAATATAGATGAGGACACAAAGGAATAGAACTTGCTTCCTCTGAAGGCACAAAATACCATGGGAAAGCCTTGCTTCTGGGTCCCACTGATGTTGACTTTCAGCATTCTCAGTCCCCTGTGTCTTCTTCTCTGTCCAGTTTCCTTTGCTTATAAGGACTTTAGCCATATTGGATTAAGGTCCACCCTCATTCAGTTTGGACACACCTGAGCTAATAGCATCTTCAATGTTCCTATTTATAAATGGGTTTACACCCACAGGACCAGAGATTAGGCCCTGGACATGCTTTTTGGGAGGACATGATTAAATCCCCATCAGTAACCAATAAGCTGTAGAGCTAAAGAGGTAAGAAAAGAGGTGAAGAAATTTTAAGATTATGTCACATAGGCGCAGAAATCTTTTGGGATTCTGTCATGTCTTGGGATGAAAAGGAAGATGGTGTTCAAGGTCCAATTTCTTACTACCCTACTAAAAACTGTTCTTATCAAGATCACCAGTAAGCTCCACAGTGCCACATTCAAAATAGCCTATTCTCATTTCTCATCTTTTCTACTGTAGATCTACCTATGGTAGCATATAACATAATTGGTCACTTCCTCATTCTTGAAACAATTTCTTCATTTGGCTTCTAGAACCCCACCCTCTTCTGATTTTCCTCCTATTTCTAGGCTATTCCTTCTCATACTTTTCTGCTGGATTCATCTCCTCCTCCCGACCATTCAACATGGAAGAATCAAACATTCAATCTTAGGACCTTTTCTCTTTGCTGTCTAATTCACTTCCTAGTAGGTCTTACTTAATCTTACAGCTTTAAAAGCTTCTATATTATCCCCTGGAGCTCCAGACTGCTTACTTGACATCTATACTTAAATATCTGTCTAGTAGATTCTTAAATTTAACATGGCTAAAAACAAACACCATGCCATAACCTGCTCTCCATGCAAACCTGCTCCTGTCCCAAATTCCCTATCTCAGTAAACAGCACTACCATTACCCAGCTGTTCAAACCAAAAAAATTTGAAGTCCGCTTCTATGTCTCTCCCTCTCTTATATCCCATCTGCAAATCTTATCAACTCAATGTTCATTACATAGATCCAAGCCCATCCCTTCTCCTCCTCTCCACCACTTCGACCTCATTCCAAACCACCATCACCATCTTTCTCTCCCTCTCTCCCCACTTATCTGTCTATTATCTCCTTTTCACACAGCCAATGATCCATCTAAATATAAACCAGATCATTACCTCCGTGCTCAAAGTTTCCCAATGGCTACGACCCTTCTCAAATGAAAATCCAAATCCTTGCTATGAATTACAAGCAATGTGTCTGGCCTTGTCCCAGTGTTTTTCTAAGCCTCTGAAAGGGACAACTAAGATAGAGTTGTTTCACTGTGCTGAAAGCAAAGTTTAGAAAAAGAATTACCACATATTTCCTCAAAGAAATATCTTTGAGAGTATGTAACATTTTTGAAAGATTTATTTAATCACTAAGGCCTTATTAAAATGAAAAATCTACCAACCACATTCTCTGTATCCAAGGCTCCTTACAGACTTCAAGTCCCCTGGAAGCAGTGTTTGAAGTCCTCCCTTGTCCTCAACGCCCAAATCAAACACCCCCTCTTTTGTAATATGCCTTCTCTATCTACTGCCCTCCTACTCCATGCCCAATCCTAATAACCTGCAGAATAAATGGTGCTCTCCTGTGTTTTTTTAGCTTCCTGTTCACACATAGTGATTGAATGGAAATCTGTGAAACTCAAAGAATTACTACTGTGAAAGGGACAACAAATTAACTCACATTTAAAAAAATATGCATCTATACCATATTTAATCAATTCTAAGGCTTACCTTTTTTCATATTTTTAAGACTAAAAGTGGAGACGCGGAGCAAGATGGTGGACTGGTGAGCTGTATGTTTTAGTTACTCCTCCAGGAAAGTAGGTAGAAAGCCAGGAACTGCGTGGACTGGACACCACAGAGCAATCTGACTTTGGGCATACTTCATACAACACTCATGAAAAAGTGGAACTGCTGAGATCAGCGAAATCTGTAAGTTTTTGTGGCCAGGGGACCCGCACCCCTCCCTGCCAGGCTCAGTCCCGTGGGAGGAGGGGCTGTCAGCTCCGGGAAGGACAAGGGAGAACAGCAGTGGCAGCCCTTATCAGAAACTCATTCTACTGATCCAAACTCCAACCATAGATAGACTGAGACCAGACACCAGAGCATCTGAGAGTAGCCAGCCCAGCAGAGAGGAGACAGGCATAGAAAAAAACAACACGAAAAACTCCAAAATAAAAGCGGAGGATTTTTGGAGTTCTGGTGAACATAGAAAGGGGAAGGGCAGAGCTCAGGCCCTGAGGCTCATATGTAAATCCCAAAGAAAAGCTGATCTCTCTGCCCTGTGGACCTTTCCTTAATGGCCCTAATTGCTTTGTCTCTTAGCATTTCAATAACCCATTAGATCTCTGAGGAGGGCCCTTTTTTTTTTTTTTTACTCCTTTTTTCTTTTTCTAAAACAGTTACTCTAAGAAGCCCAATACAGAAAGCCTCAAAGACTTGCAATTTGGGCAGCTCAAGACAACAGCAGAACTAAGACAGCTCTGAGACAAAAGGCAATAATCCAGTGGCTGAGAAAATTCACTAAACACCACAACTTCCCAAAAAAAGGGGGGTGTCCGCTCACAGCTATCATCTGGTAGACAGGAAACACTCCTGCCCATTGCCAGCCCCATAGCCCAGAGCTGCCCCAGACAACCCAGTGTGACGGAAGTGCTTCAAATACCAGGCACACACCACAAAACTGGGCGTGGACATTAGCCTTCCCTGCAACCTCAGCTGATTGTCCCAGAGTTGGGAAGGTGGAGCAGTGTGAATTAACAAAGCCCCATTCAGCCATCATTTCAGCAGACTGGGAGCCTCCCTACACAGCCCAGCAGCCCAGAACCGCCCTGGGGGGACGGTACTCACCTGTGACATAACACAGTCATCCCTCAACAGAGGACCAAGGGGTGCACAGCTTGGAAGAAGGGCCCACTTGCAAGTCTCAGGAGCCAAACGCCAATACCAAGGACTTGTGGGTCAGTGGCAGAGACAAACTGTGGCAGGACTGAACTGAAGGATTAGACTATTGCAGCAGCTTTAAAACTCCAGGATCACCAGGGAGGTTTGATTGTTAGAGCCACCCCCCTCCCTGACTGCCCAGAAACACGCCCCATATACAGGGTGGGCAACACCAACTATACACGAAGCTTGGTACACCAATTGGACCCCACAAGACTCACTCCCCCACTCACCACAAAGGCTAAGCAGGGGAGAACTGGCTTGTGGAGAACAGGTGGCTCGTGGACGCCACCTGCTGGTTAGTTAGAGAAAGTGTACTCCACAAAGCTGTAGATCTGATAAATTAGAGATAAGGACTTCAATTGGTCTACAAATCCTAAAAGAACCCTATCAAGTTCAGCAAATGCCAAGAGGCCAAAAACAACAGAAAATTATAAAGCATATGAAAAAAACAGACAATATGGACAACCCAAGCCCAAGCACCCAAATCAAAAGATCAGAAGAAACACAGCACCTAGAGCAGCTACTCAAAGAACTAAAGATGAACAATGAGACCATAGTACGGGCTATGAAGGATATCAAGAAGACCCTAGAAGAGCATAAAGAAGACATTGCAAGACTAAATAAAAAAATAGATGATCTTACGGAAATTAAAGAAACTGTTGACCAAATGAAAAAGATTCTGGATACTCATAGTACAAGACTAGAGGAAGTTGAACAACGAATCAGTGACCTGGAAGATGACAGAATGGAAAATGAAAGCATAAAAGAAAGAATGGGGAAAAAAATTGAAAAAATCGAAACAGACCTCAGGGATATGATAGGTAATATAAAACGTTCGAATATAAGACTCATTGGTGTTCCAGAAGGGGAAGAAAAGGGTAAAGGTCTAGGAAGAGTATTCAAAGAAATTGTTGGGGAAAACTTCCCAAATCTTCTAAACAACATAAATACACAAATCATAAATGCTCAGCGAACTCCACATAGAATAAATCCAAATAAACCCACTCCGAGACATATTCTGATCACACTGTCAAACACGGAAGAGAAGGAGCAAGTACTGAAAGCAGCAAGAGAAAAGCAATTCACCACATACAAAGGAAACAGCATAAGACTAAGTAGTGACTACTCAGCAGCCACCATGGAGGCGAGAGGGAGTGGCATGATATATTTAAAATTCTGAGTGAGAAAAATTTCCAACCAAGAATACTTTATCCAGCAAAGCTCTCCTTCAAATTTGAGGGAGAGCTTAAATTTTTCACAGACAAACAAATGATGAGAGAATTTGTTAACAAGAGACCTGCCCTACTGGAGATACTAAAGGGAGCCCTACAGACAGAGAAACAAAGAAAGGACAGAGAGACTTGGAGAAAGGTTCAGTACCAAAGAGATTCGGTATGGGTACAATTAAGGATATTAATAGAGAGAGGAGAAAAATATGACAAACATAAACCAAAGGATAAGATTGCTGATTCAAGAAATGCCTTCACGGTTATAACGTTGAATGTAAATGGATTAAACTCCCCAATTAAAAGATATAGATTCGCAGAATGGATCAAAAAAAATGAACCATCAATATGTTGCATACAAGAGACTCATCTTAGACACAGGGACACAAAGAAATTGAAAGTGAAAGGATGGAAAAAAATATTTCATGCAAGCTACAGCCAAAAGAAAGCAGGTGTAGCAATATTAATCTCAGATAAAATAGACTTCAAATGCAGGGATGTTTTGAGAGACAAAGAAGGCCACTACATACTAATAAAAGGGGCAATACAGCAAGAAGAAATAACAATCGTAAATGTCTATGCACCCAATCAAGGTGCCACAAAATACATGAGAGAAACACTGGCAAAACTAAAGGAAGCAATTGATGTTTCCACAACAATTGTGGGAGACTTCAACACATCACTCTCTCCTATAGATAGATCAACCAGACAGAAGACCAATAAGGAAATTGAAAACCTTAACAATCTGATAAATGAATTAGATTTAACAGACATATACAGGACATTACATCCCAAATCACCAGGATACACATACTTTTCTAGTGCTCATGGAACTTTCTCCAGAATAGATCATATGCTGGGACATAAAACAAGCCTCAATAAATTTAAAAAGATTGAAATTATTCAAAGCACATTCTCTGACCACAATGGAATACAATTAGAAGCCAATAACCATCAGAGACTTAGAAAATTCACAAATACCTGGAGGTTAAACAACACACTCCTAAACAATCAGTGGGTTAAAGAAGAAATAGCAAGAGAAATTGCTAAATATATAGAGACGAATGAAAATGAGAACACAACATACCAAAACCTATGGGATGCAGCAAAAGCAGTGCTAAGGGGGAAATTTATAGCACTAAACGCATATATTACAAAGGAAGAAAGAGCCAAAATCAAAGAACTAATGGATCAACTGAGGAAGCTAGAAAATGAACAGCAAACCAATCCTAAACCAAGTACAAGAAAAGAAATAACAAGGATTAAAGCAGAAATAAATGACATAGAGAACAAAAAAACAATAGAGAGGATAAATATCACCAAAAGTTGGTTCTTTGAGAAGATCAACAAGATTGACAAGCCCCTAGCTAGACTGACAAAATCAAAAAGACAGAAGACCCATATAAACAAAATAATGAATGAAAAGGGTGACATAACTGCAGATCCTGAAGAAATTAAAAAAATTATAAGAGGATACTATGAACAATTATATGGCAACAAACTGGATAATGCAGAGGAAATGGACAATTTCCTGGAAACATATGAACAACCTAGACTGACCAGAGAAGAAATAGAAGACCTCAACCAACCCATCACAAGCAAAGAGATCCAATCAGTCATCAATAATCTTCCCACAAATAAATGCCCAGGGCCAGATGGCTTCACAGGGGAATTCTACCAAACTTTCCAGAAAGAACTGACACCAATCTTACTCAAACTCTTTCAAAACATTGAAGAAAATGGAACACTACCTAACTCATTTTATGAAGCTAACATCAATCTAATACCAAAACCAGGCAAAGATGCTACAAAAAAGGAAAACTACCGGCCAATCTCCCTAATGAATATAGATGCAAAAATCCTCAACAAAATACTTGCAAATCGAATCCAAAGACACATTAAAAAAATCATACACCATGACCAAGTGGGGTTCATTCCAGGCATGCAAGGATGGTTCAACATAAGAAAATCAATCAATGTATTACAACACATTAACAAGTCAAAAGGGAAAAATCAATTGATCATCTCAATAGATGCTGAAAAAGCATTTGACAAAATCCAACATCCCTTTTTGATAAAAACACTTCAAAAGGTAGGAATTGAAGGAAACTTCCTCAACATGATAAAGAGCATATATGAAAAACCCACAGCCAGCATAGTACTCAATGGTGAGAGACTGAAAGCCTTCCCTCTAAGATCAGGAACAAGACAAGGATGCCCGCTGTCACCACTGTTATTCAACATTGTGCTGGAAGTGCTAGCTAGGGCAATCCAGCAAGACAAAGAAATAAAAGGCATCCAAATTGGAAAAGAAGAAGTAAAACTGTCATTGTTTGCAGATGATATGATCTTATATCTAGAAAACCCTGAGAAATCGACGATACCGCTACTAGAGCTAATAAACAAATTTAGCAAAGTAGCGGGATACAAGGTTAATGCACATAAGTCAGTAATGTTTCTATATGCTAGAAATGAACAAACTGAAGAGACACTCAAGAAAAAGATACCATTTTTAATAGCAACTAAAAAAATCAAGTACCTAGGAATCAACTTAACCAAAGATGTAAAAGACCTATACAAAGAAAACTACATAACGCTACTAAAAGAAATAGAAGGGGACCTTAAAAGATGGAAAAGTATTCCACGTTCATTAAATGTCATTAAGATGTCAATTCTACCCAAACTCATCTACAGATTCAATGCAATCCCAATCAAAATTCCAACAACCTACTTTGCAGACTTGGAAAAGCTAGTTATCAAATTTATTTGGAAAGGGAAGATGCCTCGAATTGCTAAAGACACTCTAAAAAAGAAAAACGAAGTGGCAGGACTTACACTTCCTGACTTTGAAGCTTATTATAAAGCCACAGTTGCCAAAACAGCATGGTACTGGCACAAAGATAGACATATAGATCAATGGAATCGAATTGAGAATTCAGAGATAGACCCTCAGATCTATGGCCGACTGATCTTCAATAAGGCCCCCAAAGTCACTGAACTGAGTCATAATGGTCTTTTCAACAAATGGGGCTGGGAGAGTTGGATATCCATATCCAAAAGAATGAAAGAGGACCCCTACCTCACCCCCTACACAAAAATTAACTCAAAATGGACCAAAGATCTCAATATAAAAGAAAGTACCATAAAACTCCTAGAAGATAATGTAGGAAAACATCTTCAAGACCTTGTATTAGGCGGCCACTTCCTAGACTTTACACCCAAAGCACAAGCAACAAAAGAGAAAATAGATAAATGGGAACTCCTCAAGCTTAGAAGTTTCTGCACCTGAAAGGAATTTCTCAAAAAGGTAAAGAGGCAGCCAACTCAATGGGAAAAAATTTTTGGAAACCATGTATCTGACAAAAGACTGATATCTTGCATATACAAAGAAATCCTACAAGTCAATGACAATAGTACAGTCGGCCCAATTATAAAATGGGCAAAAGATATGAAAAGACAGTTCTCTGAAGAGGAAATACAAATGGCCAAGAAACACATGAAAAAATGTTCAGCTTCACTAGCTATTAGAGAGATGCAAATTAAGACCACAATGAGATACCATCTAACACCGGTTAGAATGGCTGCCATTAAACAAACAGGAAACTACAAATGCTGGAGGGGATGTGGAGAAATTGGAACTCTTATTCATTGTTGGTGGGACTGTATAATGGTTCAGCCACTCTGGAAGTCAGTCTGGCAGTTCCTTAGAAAACTAGATATAGAGTTACCATTCGATCCAGCGATTGCACTTCTCGGTATATACCCGGAAGATCGGAAAGCAGTGACACGAACAGATATTTGCATGCCAATGTTCATAGCAGCATTATTCACAATTGCCAAGAGATGGAAACAACCCAAATGTCCTTCAACAGATGAGTGGATAAATAAAATGTGGTATATACACACGATGGAATACTACGCGGCAGTAAGTAGGAACGATCTCGTGAAACATATGACAACATGGATGAACCTTGAAGACATAATGCTGAGCGAAATAAGCCAGGCACAAAAAGAGAAATATTATATGCTACCACTAATGTGAACTTTGAAAAATGTAAAACAAATGGTTTATAATGTAGAATGTAGGGGAACTAGCAATAGAGAGCAATTAAGGAAGGGGGAACAATAATCCAAGAAGAACAGATAAGCTATTTAACGTTCTGGGGATGCCCAGGAATGACTATGGTCTGTTAATTTCTGATGGATATAGTAGGAGCAAGTTCACAGAAATGTTGCTATATTAGGTAACTTTCTTGGGGTAAAGTAGGAACATGTTGGAAGTTAAGCAGTTATCTTAGGTTAGTTGTCTTTTTCTTACTCCCTCGTTATGGTCTCTTTGAAATGTTCTTTTATTGTATGTTTGTTTTCTTTTTAACTTTTTTTTCATACAGTTGAGTTAAAAAAAGAAGGGAAAGTTAAAAAAAAAAAAAAAAAAGAAAAACAAGGAAAAAAAAAGATCTAGTGCCCCCTTGAGGAGCCTGTGGAGAATGCAGGGGTATTCGCCTACCCCACCTCCATGGTTGCTAACATGACCACAGACATAGGGGACTGGTGGTTTGATGGGTTGAGCCCTCTACCACAGGTTTTACCCTTGGGAAGACGGTTGCTGCAAAGGAGAGGCTAGGCCTCCCTATGGTTGTGCCTAAGAGCCTCCTCCCGAATGCCTCTTTGTTGCTCAGATGTGGCCCTGTCTCTCTGGCTAAGCCAACTTGAAAGGTGAAATCACTGCTCTCCCCCCTACGTGGGATCAGACACCCAGGGGAGTGAATCTCCCTGGCAACGATGAATACAACTCCCGGGGAGGAATGTAGACCTGGCATCGTGGGACGGAGAACATCTTCTTGACCAAAAGGGGGATGTGAAAGGAAATGAAATAAGCTTCAGTGGCAGAGAGATTCCAAAAGGAGCCGAGAGGTCACTCTGGTGGGCACTCTTATGCACACTTTAGACAACCCTTTTTAGGTTCTAAAGAATTGGGGTAGCTGGTGGTGGATACCTGAAACTATCAAACTGCAACCCAGAACCCATGAATCTCGAAGACAGTTGTATAAAAATGTAGCTTATGAGGGGTGACAATGGGATTGGGAAAGCCATAAGGACCACACTCCACTTTGTCTAGTTTATGGATGGATGAATAGAAAAATAGGGGAAGGAAACAAACAGACAAAGGTACCCAGCGTTCTTTTTTACTTCAATTGCTCTTTTTCACTCTAATTATTATTCTTGTTATTTTTGTGTGTGTGCTAATGAAGGTGTCAGGGATTGATTTGGGTGATGAATGTACCACTATGTAACGGTACTGTAAACAATCGAAAGTACGATTTGTTTTGTATGACTGCGTGGTATGTGAATATATCTCAATAAAATGAAGATTTAAAAAAAACAAAAAAAGAAGAGCATGGTAGGTTTAGGGAATGGGGAGTAGTTTTATTTAGTTGGAGCAGATTGTGCATTGCAGTAGGAGGAGAGGTGGTGGTTGAGACTAGAAAAATAGCATCTGAAATATTACAGAGTATAGTGCACCTGTTTGAGTTACCTGTTACCCATACATCTTCTCTAAGAACTTTCCTCTCCACAGCTTCCACTGAAGATGTGATCCCAGTTTGTCATGTTTTATCCACATGACCTCACTGTTTCAGAGTCACAGATGATTGAACCCCTGAGGTTCTTTTGACTTCCAGTTTCTTCCTGTCATTTCTCTATGTCTGAATTTCATTATCCTTATAAAGGACTCCAGTAATCTGGATTAAAAGCCAATTTGATTCAGTTGGCCACACTTTAATTGAAAATAACATCTTCACAAGGTCCTATTTGCAGTGGGTTCACAACCATGGGAAAAAATTAAGATTAAGAACATATTTTTTTTTTTTTCCCCCTCTGGGGTACGTAATTATACCTACCACAGGAGACATGTGGGCAACAGCTTAAAGAAGAGAGATACAGTAGACTGATTGCAAAACTGACCCAAATCCTTCATCCCTCCCTGAATCTACACCCTTTGCATTGTGACTTTACTGTTCCTTCCATCAAGAAGTAGACTCTATTTCTTTACCCCTAGGCTAGCCTTGTGACTTGCTTTGGCTAATAAAATGGGGCATAAGTGATTTCATGCAGTTTAAGAGAAAAAAAAAAAATGTTCAGCTTCACTAGCTATTAGAGAGATGCAAATTAAGAGCACAATGAGATAACATCTAACACCGATTAGAATGGCTGCCATTAAACAAACAGGAAACTACAAATGCTGGAGGGGATGTGGAGAAATTGGGACTCTTATTCATTGCTGGTGGGACTGTATAATGGTTCAGCCACTCTGGAAGTCAGTCTGGCAGTTCCTTAGAAAACTAGATATAGAGTTACCGTTCGATCCAGCAATTGCACTTCTCGGTATATACCCGGAAGATCGGAAAGCAGTGACACGAACAGATATCTGCACGCCAATGTTCATAGCAGCATGATTCACAATTGCCAAGAGATGGAAACAACCCAAATGTCCTTCAACAGATGAGTGGATAAATAAAATGTGGTATATACACACGATGGAATACTACACGGCTATAAGAAGGAACGATCTTGTGAAACATGTTACAACATGGATGAACCTTGAAGACATAATGCTGAGCGAAATAAGCCAGGCACAAAAAGAGAAATATTATATGCTACCACTATTGTGAACTTTGAAAAATGTAAAACAAATGGTTTATAATGTAGAATGTAGGGGAACTAGCAATAGAGAGCAATTAAGGAAGGGGGAACAATAATCCAAGAAGAACAGATAAGCTATTTAACGTTCTGGGGATGCCCAGGAATGACTATGGTCTGTTAATTTCTGATGGATATAGTAGGAACAAGTTCACAGAAATGTTGCTATATTAGGTAACTTTCTTGGGGTAAAGTAGGAACATGTTGGAAGTTAAGCAGTTATCTTAGGTTAGTTGTCTTTTTCTTACTCCCTTGTTATGGTTTCTTTGAAATGTTCTTTTATTGTATATTTGTTTTCTTTTTAACTTTTTTTTCATACAGTTGATTTAAAAAAGAAGTGAAAGTTAAAAAAAAAAAAGAAAAACAAGGAAAAAAAGATGTAGTGCCCCCTTGAGGAGCCTGTGGAGAATGCAGGGGTATTGGCCTACCCCACCTCGATGGTTGCTAACATGACCACAGACATAGGGGACTGGTGGTTTGATGGGCTGAGCCCTCTACCATAGGTTTTACCCTTGGGAAGATGGTTGCTGCAAAGGAGAGGCTAGGCCTCCCTATGGTTGTGCCTAAGAGCCTCCTCCCGAATGCCTCTTTGTTGCTCAGATGTGGCCCTCTCTCTCTGGCTAAGCCAACTTGAAAGATGAAATCACTGCCCTCCCCCCTACGTGGGATCAGACACCCAGGGGAGTGAATCTCCCTGGCAACGTGGAATATGACTCCCGGGGAGGAATGTAGACCTGGCATCGTGGGACGGAGAACATCTTCTTGACCAAAAGGGGGATGTGAAAGGAAATGAAATAAGCTTCAGTGGCAGAGAGATTCCAAAAGGAGCCGAGAGGTCACTCTGGTGGGCACTCTTATGCACACTTTAGACAGCCCTTTTTAGGTTCTAAAGAATTGGGATAGCTGGTGGTGGGTACCTGAAACTATCAAACTACAACCCAGAACCCATGAATCTCGAAGACAGTTGTATAAAAATGTAGCTTATGAGGGGTGACCATAGGATTGGGAGAGCCATAAGGACCACACTCCACTTTGTCTAGTTTATGGATGGATGAGTAGAAAAATAGGGGAAGGAAACAAACAAACAAACAGACAAAGGTACCCAGTGTTCTTTTTCACTTCAATTGCTCTTTTTCACTCTAATTATTATTCTTGTTATTTTTGTGTGTGTGCTAATGAAGGTGTCAGGGATTGATTTAGGTGATGAATGTACAAATATGTAATGGTACTGTGAACAATCGAATGTATGATTTGTTTTGTATGACTGCATGGTATGTGAATATATCTCAATAAAATGAAGATTAAAAAAAAAAGATTGATAGTAAAACTTTAAATAAAACAAACAAAAAATAAACCAGCCCTATGGAAAACAAAACAACAACAACAAAAAAGACTAAAAGTGTAACGCACCTTACAATTGTTGAAATTGGAATGCACCTTACAATTACTTATAGCTTACACCCAAAGCACAAGCAATGAAAGAAAAAATAGATAAATGGGAACTCTTCAGAATTAAAAGCTTCTATACCTCAAAGGAATTTTTCAAAAGGTAAAGGGACAGCCAACTCAATGGGAGAAAATATTTGGAAACCATGTATCTGACATGAGACTGATACCTTGTATATATAACAACAATGACAATAGTACAAACAGCCCAATTATAAAATGGGCAAAAGATATGAAAAGACATTTCTCTGAAGAGGAAATACAAATGGCTAAAAAACACATGAAAAAATGTTCATCTTCACTAGCTATCAGGGAAATGCAAATCAAGACCACAGTGAGGTATCATCTCACACCAATAAGAATGACCGCCATTAAACAAACAGGAAAGTACAAATGCTGGAAAGGATGTGGAGAAATTGGAACTCTTACTCGTTGCTGGTGGGACTGTATAATGGTACAGCCACTCTGGAAGACAGTTTGGTGGTTCCTCAGTAAACTAGACAATGAGCTACCCTGTGATCCAGCAATTTCACTTCTTAGTATTTACCCAGAGAATCCGAAAGCAGTGATAAGAACAGATATTTGTACACTGATGTTCATAGCAGCATTGTTCACAATTGCCAAGAGAAGGAAACAACCTATGTCCTTCATCAGATGAATGGATAAGCAAAATGTAGTATACACACACATGATGGAATACCATGCAGCAGTAAGAAGGGATGAGATTGTGAAACATAGGACAATATGAATGAATCTTGAAGACATAATGCTGAGTGAAATAAGCCAGACACAAAAGGAGAGCTATTGCATGTTACCACTAACGTGAACTCTGTGAAAAATGTAAAATAAGTGTCTTATATTGTCAAATATAAGGGACTTAGAGATAGACAGCAGCTAGTAAAGGATGAACGATAATATAATAACAACAGACAAGATATTGAGGGTGATCTTAATGATATGGGAATGCTCTGGTGTGATTTTTGGTTGTTAATTTTCTTTTGGTATGGTAGGAGTATTTTGGAAGGAATGAAAGATACTTGTTTTCCCCATTGTTTTGTTTTGTTTGGAAATGTTTTTTTTTTTTAATTTGATAAAGAAATTTTAAAATAAAAAAACAATTACTGTAATTAGAATGTGGAGTTTATCTGTGATTTTTCTTTTTTGGCATTACAGAGTTATGGTTATCTTGAAATTGATGTTTGTGGGGACCCAGGACCTGGGCCCCCTCCCCTTCATAGTGACTTCACATAGCTGCCTACTTTACCAGAAGAGACGTTAAAAGTTATCAGACCTCCCCAGGGGAGGAAAAATGTACTGTAAACAAAGTATTGAAACTATCCTCCCCGTCACTGTTGATAACAAATCTCCACACCCTTGTGTCACAAGATCGTGCAGAAACTCTGTTCTCACACCCTTCTCGCCCTAACCCTTATAAACCACCCTCTGGCACCCCCAGCTTTCGCCGAGCGCTAACATCCATCTTTCCCGGCGCCACGCCTTGGAACCATAACTCCTTTAAGTCCTATTAAACTAATGTCTAACTCCGTGCCTGGCGTGTTCTTAGGTCCTAGGGCTAAGCTGGGTTGTAACAATGTTATCTTAGATTTGATGAAATACGGAATATAAATTCTGTGCGTGCATGTTCCAGAATCTTTGTTATCAAGAATCTGGAAAACATTATTCCATTTGTCAATTATTTTTACTACATTAAATTTAAATATAAATTAAATGAGTTGGGGATGTTCCTAACTTCCTCACTTCTAATTTGCAAATTTCAACATATGAATGAAAATGCAAAGTATTATACACATGTCGAGTATTTTTTCACCTTTAACCGGCTTTCGACAGCTCGTCTCATCATTTACCTGTAAACGTGCCCCACCTTGTCGGAGCCCGTCCCTCCTCACTTCAGTGGAACGCAAACTCCTATTGGCCACGAGACAAACGCGGCGCACCCCACAAGGCACCTTCCGAGCATGCGTGGGAAGAAACAGGCAGAGCGGCCTTCCCCGCGCATGCGCGGTACGCAGCGGCCGCAGCTTGGACGCCCGCTGGAGCCGGCGTGTTGCGGGCTTAAGAGCTGGTGTCGGGTATGAAGGGTTGGTGTTTGGCTGCGGCGTCCTCCTAGCTCCAGGGCCATGGAGTGCCTGCGGAGTCTGACCCGGCTGCTGCCCCGCGCGGTGGGACTCTCCCGGCGGTCCTTGTGTGCCGTGGCCTTGGGCCGGACCCATGGGGTTCGTCCTGTTGCCGCCAGCGGCCGCGCGGCCCAACTTCTCGGAAGGAGCCCGGCTCTGCAGCTGTGCGGGCCCCGCCGGCTCCGCGTGGCAGGTACCTTCCCTCCCCACCCTACAACCTTGGGACGCAGGTCTTGGAGTGACCTTAGGTCCCCGTCCCGACCTTCTAGCCTGGTTGTGGCGGCCCCGCACGGCGTCCTAGGCCGGCCTGGGTCTCCGGCTCCGCCTTGGGCGCCGGGTGATTTGCCAGCTTGCACAGGTGCGCGGGACAAGCTGCGTCCCGCCAGCTCGTGATGTGACTGCCTTGCTAGCGTCCAAAACAACCCACCTCTCTGCTCTCTCACCGCTCCTTTTCGCAAATCTTGTGACGATAGTTGGAACCTTGAAAAATC
The DNA here is from genome assembly GCF_015220235.1 of Choloepus didactylus. NCBI lineage: Eukaryota > Metazoa > Chordata > Mammalia > Pilosa > Megalonychidae > Choloepus > Choloepus didactylus. Next base: position 128,964,900 of record NC_051313.1, on the reverse strand, counting down.
CTGTTTGTCGCTTTGTGGTTTGCAGAGCGCGTTCACCTGGTGCCTTGGTTACCACCCCGCTTAAGTGTTCCTGTGAGAAGGACTTTTAAACACGAGTTGTACGCTTACTCATCATGATAGTTCGGAGGCCAGGTTTTTCTGTCCCTTCTTTATACCAGCTTCTAGACACATTTACACCATTGTCCAGTTACGCAGGTAGGCTGAAACACTTCTTGGTGAGAGTTGCTCCGGAAAAACATGTGACTTTATTTTCAAGTATTGTAGAGCTAAACAGCCAGAGAGGAGTGGGGGTGGGAATCCGAGTTCAAAAGCATGGTGATGCGTTTTAACATTTTCAGACAATTTGGATGCTAATATTGCTTAGAAATAAAAGATATTGAAATGTATGCCTTTCTCAAAAATACAGTACTCTTCTCAGTTGTACTCTAAAGTGCCTTCCAAAGTAACTCACTACCACCGCCTCTTTCACCATGCTTATTCCTGTCATTGGAGATTCTTTTCTAGTTGGTTTATATTCCATGTACCCATCTGTGACAGTGCTTGGGAACCCAGTTTCTGCCCATCTACTGGGAGAGCTTTAGGATCAGTACTGAGAATCAGAATCTTAATTCTGGTGACACTGTCTAACTTGTAACTTACTACCTTTATTCGCCTAACCCTTATACTTTATGTTTTGTAGAGGGAAACAGCAAACCTCAGATATTAACAAATTACGTAAGCTGTTAAATATATATAGTTGGAAGGGACTTTAAGATCAGAAATGAGAATATATTTACATGTTCTCTGGAGTCAACATTACTTTGGAAGCATAAAATAATTGGTGATATTTTTACACCTACATTCCTCTTATGTTTAGTATTTTAAAGTGTCTTTTGTCAGTTATAAATTTACTTGCTTTTATCTCCTGCGCATTTTATATAGACTTATTTTCAAATGTAGATTTGTTTTCATTTCAGTTGAATGGTGTATATCAAAAGTACTCATTATACAGTGTATCTGACATACATAGAAAAGAAGTAAAATTTGTCAATTTCATAATTGATAGTTCAGTCCCATCATAGAATGCTGAAAGATAAGGTGGTAATTGGAACCATTGTTTTCTGAAGTATATAATTTGCATGAAAAACCTTCTTAAATTGTGGAGAAAAGAATACTGGACATTTTCTTTTAGCTCAGTACATTGTGTTATGTATTTGTTCATCGAACTCTGAGATATCGTAATAATTAGAAAGGAAAAGAATGGTTAGGATCAATAAATTATTCTCTCACCTAAGCCATTAATTATTTAAAAATCCTTCCCTGCCTAACCTAACAAAATCATCTCCAAATATTAAAATTAACCGATAAAGAGAGTTTCATCTTTTTCCCAAAGCATAGAAGATTTTAAAAATAGTAAAATAGTCTGAAGGTCTCCGCATAACTATGAGAATTGTATTTCAGCTACACGTGAAAAACCAATTGTATGACCACAGGGAATTTTCATTTATTCTTCAGGTGAAATGATCCGGTTTAGAACTTCTGATGTCTCTCAAGCCACTTTAGCCAGTGTGGCCCCAGTGTTTACTGTGGTGAGTATGTATGGTACATTTGATAATGTATAGAGAGCACTTCACATGCTTATTAAGTTAATGGGGTTAGATTGTGGCCAAGATATTAATTTTTGTTTTTTTAGTGAATAGTATAAGTTATGTTGTCTTTGTTTTGTGGGTAGCCAGTGACCTGAGTACCAGCTAGATGCTTAACAGAGTTCTTGAAATTTGGCTAATGACTGTAGAGCTCTTCTTTTAATACTAGAACAGGTCATTCATATCACTGTTCAGAGCTTCCTACTTGAGCACTCAAGATTTCCCTGTGAGTCTGTTTAGAAGTCCTTAATGGCTATCAGTAATAGAGAGCCTTGAACCTGTGCTATACAGGATAATAAGCGGGAGCATCTTGGAGGCAGCACAATGTGGTATTTAAGAGTACATGCTTTTTAGGGTCATGCTCTTTGCAACTTTATCTCAAATAGCTCAGCAAAAAATTGATAAGAATAATATGTACAACAACACTGTATGTATATTTAGAGAGAGGAAATAAGACCACTGGACCAAAATGTTAACAAAGGGTGACCCTTGGTGAAAGTTATACTAGGAATTAGTTGTAATATTCTTACAACATTTTTGGCAGGCTTTTAATTAAAAAAAAAAAGTTTTATTTTAAAAAAATATATTCATGCTCTGAGCCAGACTTCCTATATTAGTATTTCTCCCTCTTACCATAAACTGAGTGTACTTGGACAAGTTGTGTTAATATCTTTGTGCCTTAGTTTTCTCATTTGTAAACGGGAGAGAATACTATTTACTTTTTAGAATTGTTGTGAGGATTAAATTAGCTCATATATGTAAAACTTAGAATAGTGCCTGTCACATAATCATTAAATATGTATTAGCTGTTGACATCATTATTATCATTTAGGCTTATTAACATAAGAATTTTTCTTTATAAACTATACAGAGCAAGATCACCCCCAGAATTACATGTAAAATTTATCACTGTCACTTAATGTTATTATTTGCCAGTTTAGAGAAGAATACAAAATCAGATTTAAATAATGAAGGGAGATTCACTGCTGGTGAAGTAATTGCCTACCAAGAGCATTTAAGAAAATCAGTTGGTGGTATTAGAAATAAGAGAGTTTAGAAAGTGAGCTATTTACAAAAATAAACATTTTTTAAAAATCATAGCTTTTATTGATTTTATTTTTTTTTTAATCAGAAAAAAAATTCCATTACCAGGGTCTGGATGGGGGTACAGAATGGGGGAGTTAATGCTTAATTGTTACAGAATTTCTATTTGTGGTGATAGAAAAGTTTTGGTAATAGGTGGTGGTGATGGTAGTACAAAATTGGAAGATAATTGATAGCACTGAATTATATATTTGAATGTGGTTAAAGGGGAGATTTTAGGTTGTGTATATGTTATTACAATAAAAATTTAAAAAAGAAACAATAGAGGACTTATAACACAAGCAATGAACCCTAATTTCACTTCAGACTTGACTGCTAGCAAGCATTATGGAAATCTATTCCCTCTACTTTAGAGGAAATACATGCATTTTCTGCTTCATGTTCTCTCTTCAAACCTTCAAACTAACAGAAGAGGCTTTTAATATAAATCTTTGATTCTGTAGCACCTACCAGGGAGATTTCTTAGCCTCAACTAGATATTTAGATTCATAAAATAGGCCTCACTTTGTTCAAGTTACTCAGAAGCTGATAGGACAGGAACCACAGCAGGGCAGCTTCAGGTGTTTTCCTCTTCAGAAGAAGTCCTTGCAGCAATCCAGGGACTTCCCTGGCTCTCCAATGACAGCTGAAGTGCAAGGAGATGAGATTCTCAAAGGTGGATGTGAGATCCACCTTGGCTTAGAATCCCCATACCTATAGGGCCAGTATCTCTTGTAACAATCTAAGAGGCACAGCTCCCAGTACCCCACAAGGAACAAGGCCAGTTATGAGAGCCACCAACACCCAAGAAAGAGCAGAGCTATGACTTCTTACCAGGTATCCATAATTTGTTCATAGTCTTCCTGGTCCCATGCAGTCCACCAGTCAGTGGTTATTTTTACTGTATGGAATGTTGCCTAATAACACAACTGATACTCCTTCTTTATCTGATTTCTAGGGGAACTGAGATAGAAAGTAAATCCAAGATCACATTTGTCCTTAGCTAAAGAAAAAGGGTGGTTCTTTTAAACTCTTGACTCATAACTGGATAACCTAAAGAAGGGCAGTTACGACTTATATCTGCCCTTTAATATTTTGATGTTATTACTCATAATATAAATAGTATACTAAGTTGGAGGGAAATGATATTTTGTTTTTGTATTATCTCTTTTCAGACAAAATTTGACAAAGCAGGAAATGTTACTTCTTTTGGTGAGTATTTTTAGTTATTTTCTTCTGAATCAGTTTTTTTTTTTTTTGTATTCTTTGTGTATAGTGAGTATTGAAGAGCTCTTTCTTCAGCATTTGTCCATCAACCCCTAATTAGAACTGGCCACACCTGACTGTGCTTATTTTCCCAAATTGTTTTTTTTTTTCTCTCAGGTGGCCACTTTTGTCTAATGCTGCATTAAAGGGGTGTTTTGGAGAGCAGTGCCTAATGTAGAGCTGGAGCACAAAGACACACTTTTCCCTTTTGTTTCTCTTCTGTTATTCTCCCTTTCACTGCCCTACTCGTATTCGTTCTCTTCTTGTACTATGATTAAGGTGGAATCACATAATATCACTGACTTTGCAGTGGCAGTGTGTGAGGGTAGAGCACTGGATGGCAGACAAATGGAACACCACCACTTATGACTCTCTGTGGACAGTAACTTTTTTTTTTCCCACATGTCACAAAATAATTTTATTCAAATTCATTACAAAATCTTGGGCTAACATCTTGGTCTTGAACCACTTTTGAATCATCTAACATGGTATCAAGAGAATTCCCTTCTCTTACATGACATTGTTTGAGATCCAGGTCTTGAGAATCTGTGTTTATGGTACAGATGGAAATGTTATCCTGAGCTTTAAAAACTCATTTGCATCACTTTGGAACAGTTGGCTTTTTCATTTGTTCAGTGGGGAGTGTTTTTGATTTCCATTTAATGGACCACTTTTGTTTCTTTAAGCAGTTTTAGTCACACACCATACAATCCATCCAACATGTACAATCAATGCCTTGGTATAATCACAGAGTTGTGCTTCCATCACCAAAATCAATTTTATAGAGCATTTTTCATTTCTTGAAAAAGTCTCATACCTCTTAAATCCCCTATTATTGACACTTAGCATTGACACTTCATATTGATGAAAGAATGTTGCAATATTACTGTCAACTATAGTTCATAGTTTGCATTAGGTATGTTTTTTCCCATATATCACCCTATTATTAACACCTTGTAATAGTGACGTACATTTGTTGTAGTTCATGAAAGAACATTCTTATATTTGTACTATTAAACACCTTCATTGTCCACAACAGGGTTCACCATGTTATACAGTCCTATGTTTCATTCTCTAGCTTTTCCTCTAGTGACATACACAACCCTAAACTTCTTTCAACCACAATCACACGTGTGATTCAGCACTGCTAATTACACTGATAATAAATAATATGCTACCACCACTCTATCCATTTTCAAGCATTTACAATCCACCTTATTAAAAATTCTGCACAAATTAATTATCAGCTTCCCATTCTCTACCCTCATTCTAATTCCTGATAACCTATTCGGTAGGTATTGATATCATGTTACTCATTATATTTAGTTCATACTAGTGAGATTATATAATATTTGCCCTCTTGTGTCTAGCTTATTTCACTCAGCAAAATGTCTTCAAGGTTCAGTCATATTGTCGCATGTATCAGGGCTTCCTTCTCTTTTTTTTTAAAGCAATTTTATTGAGATAAATTAAAATACCATACAATCAATCTAAAGTGTACACTGTCTTCTAATATATTCACAAAATTGTGCATACTTCACCACAAACAATTCTAGAACATTTTCACCCTGAAGTAGGTTCACTCACTCAGTTATACAGTCCCATGTTTTATCTTCTGGCTTTCCCTCTAGTGTCATACACAACCCTAAACTTTCCTTTCAACCACAGTCACACCCACATATCATTGCTGTTAGTTACACTCACTATAATGTACTCCTATCACCTCCATCCATTTCCAAATATTTAAATTCAATCTGGTTAAAAATTCTGCACAAATTAAGCAGCAGCTCCCCATTCTCCACCCTCATTTTATGTTCTGGTGACCTATGTTCTAGATCTTAACACCTTGAGTTTGCTAGTTATATTTAGTTAATAGTACTGAGAACATACAATATTTATACTTTTGTATCTGACTTATTTCACTCAGCATAATATCGTCAAGGTTCATCCATATTGTCGCATGTGTCATGACTTCATTTCTTCTTACAACTGAATAATGTTCCATCAAATACATACACACATACACAACACACACATATATATATACACACACGTTTTGTTTATCTATTCATTGGTTGATGGACACTTGGATTGTTTCCGTATTTGGCAATTCTGAATGATGTTGCTATGAACTTTGGGGTGCAAATGTCTGTTCATGTTCCTGCTTTCAGTTCTTCTGAGTATGTACCTAGTACGGGGATTGCCAGATCATATGACATTTCTATACTTAGCTTCCTGAGTAACCACTAAACTGTCTTTCACAGCAGCTGCACCATTCTACATTATCACCAAAAGTGAATAAGTGTTACTATTTCATCACATCCTCTCCAACACTTGGCAGGTTTCTGTTTTGTTGTTGTTGTTTAATTCAATTAGTTGTTTATTTGGGGGAAATTCATTTCCATCTGTGGCAGTAAAATTGACTATCAGCTGAATCAGCTACTGGGAGTCCATTTACACTTATGGTCCCTCTGTAATTAGTTTTACTTTCTAACCCAGATAGTTTTTTGTTTGTTTGTTTGTTTTAAATTTAATTTTATTGAGATATATTCACATACCATACAGTCATCCAAAGTGTACAATCAGTTGTTCACAATACCATCATATAATTGTGCATTCATCACCCCAATATAGTTTTTGAACATTTTCCTTGTACCGGAAAAGTGAGACTAAGAATTAAAAAAAAAAGTAAAAAAAGAACAACCAAATCATTCCCCACATCCCACCCTATTTTTCATTTGGTTTTCTTTTTTGTTATGATTGTCTCTCTTCTTTTTTTAAATTCATTTTTATTGAGATATATTCACATACCATGCAGTCATCCAAAGTGTACAATTGTTCACAGTACCATCATATACTTGTGCATTCATCAACCCAATCTATTTGTTGAACAGTTTCCTTGTACCAGAAAAAGTGAAAAAAGAATAAAAAATTAAAGTAAAAAAAGACACCCAAATCATCCCCCTACTCTATATTTCATTTAGTTTTTTGTCCCCATTTTTTACTCATCCATCAATACACTGGATAGAGGGAGTGTGATCCACAAGGCTCTCACAATCACACCGTTACCCCTTGTAAGTTGCATTGCTATACAATTGTATTCAAGAGTCAGGGCTACTGGATTGTAGTTTGATAGTTTCAGGTATTTACTTCTAGCTATTTCATTGCATTAAAGCCTAAAAAGGGTTATCTATACAGTGCATAAGAGTGCCCAGCAGAGTGACGTCTCGACTCAGTTTGGAATCCCTCAGCCACTGAAACTTTGTTTTGTTTCATTTCGTATCCCCTTTTTGGTCAAGATGTTCTCAGTCCCACGGTGTCGGGTCCAGATTCATCCCTGGGAATCATATCCCACATTGCCAGAGAGATTTACACCCCTGGGGGTCAGATCCCATGTAGCGGTGGGGAGGGCAGTGAGTTCACCCACTGAGTTGGCTTAGCTAGAGAGAGAAGGCCACATCTGATCAACAAAGAGGTACTCGGGGAGACTCCTAGGCACAATTATAAGCAGGTTTAGCTTCTCTTTTGCAGTAATGAGCCTCATAAGGGCAAGTCCTGTTATACAGGGCTTGGCACATCAAACCATCAGTCCTCAAAATGTTTGTGAGAACATCAGCAACAATCCAGGTGAGGAAGTCCAACACCTCTGCATTTTTCCCCAGCTCCTCAGGGGGACCCTGCATATATATTTTTATTCTCTCCCCAAATTACTTTGGGATGTTGCTATTTCACACTAACCTATGCAAACCTACCAGGTCTCACTTCCTCTTAAAAGTTCCATGTAATTATGGTATTTAAACAAACTGTACTAGTTAAATTGTCTAGGAAATATAGCTCTTGCACCAACTAACCATCTCTTCCCTTGGTCTCACATGGAATTGGAGGCTTTAAAATGCAGTTAGTATTGAACTTTACCCTTTCCCCTAGTCCTAACCACATCTGCTTCATTCATATCTCTGGTTGAAGTCTGGACTCTTTTTCAGCTTTTTTAACAGTTGCCATATGTTCTAATACTGACATTCATATCTCCCGAGTTCTAGCTCTGAGTTTCACGTGTCACCCAGATACCCAAAGTTCCAGGGATCAAACAGGTTACACACAAAGGGATCAAGATCTCAGAATCTGGAGATAGCCATTACCGTTCAGGAATAGATGTGACTGCTGTAAGAGCTTACAATCTAGGGACCATTACGATAAGCATTCCCCTGATAAGCTGTGCTCTAAGGGTCAATTCTGAGTTTACACATTGTAGTTAGTCCATATTGGTGAGGCATTATAGTGTTTGCCTTTGTTTCTGGTGTAGTTCATTCAGAATGCTGTCTACAGGTTCCATTCACTTTCCTGCCTGTCTCACAGCTTCACTCCTTCTCGCAGTTGCTCAATATTCCATTGTATGCACGCAAAACAGTTCACCATTCTGTTCCTCAGTCGATATACCCTTACGCCACCTCTACCCATTGCAAATCATGGATATTGCCTCCATAAACACCAGTGTCAAATGTCCATTCATGTCCCTGCTCTCAGATCCTCCAAGTGAATGCCCCCTAATGAGGTAGCAGGACCTTAAGGCACCCACATACTTAGCTTCTTACGGAACCACCCCGCTGTTCTCCAGAAAGGCTATACCATTCTGCTTCCTAACCAACAGTAAATATGTACATCCCTCTTTCCATGTTTTCACCAGAACTTTTATCCCTATTTATATTTTTTCATACAATTTTATAGAGCTATAGTCACATACAGTGTAATTATTCACAGTGTACAATAAGTTCACGATATCATCATACGGTTGTGTATTTATCATCACAGTCAGCACTTTGACATATTGGTTTCTATGGGAAAAAAAAAGTTGTTGGTTTTTCTTTTGTTTTGTTTTGTTTTTCTTGAGATTGTTCACAAACCATACAATTATCCAAAGATCCAAACTGTACAATCAGTTGCCCACAGTACCATAATAACAGCTGTTATTTTTTTTCAATTTTTAGAACATTTTCATTACTCCAAAAAAGAAATAAAGATAAAAAAAAAAAAAGGAAACTCATATCCTCTACCCATTGCAAATCATGCATACTGCTTCCATAAACACCAGTGTGCAAATGTCCATTCATGTCCCTAACCTGCCCCCCTCCATTACTGATTCATAGTATTGGTATAGTACATCTGTTACTGTTGATGAAAGAATGTTAAAATACTACTATCTGTAGTATATAGTTTGCAATAGGTATATATTTTTTCCTATATGCCCCTCTATTTTTAACTTCTAGTTATAGTGTCATACATTTGTTCTAATTCCTGAGAGAGATTTTTAGTATTTGTACAGTAATTACGGAGGTTGTCCACCACAAGATTCACTGTTTTATATATTCCCATAGTTTAACCTCCAGCTTCCTTCCGGTGATATATGTGACTCTGATCTTCCCCTTTCTACCACCTTTACACACCATTCAGCACTGTTAGTTATTCTCACAATGTGCTACCATCACCTCTGTTCATTTCTAAATGTTTAAGTTCACCCTAATTGAACGTTCTGCTCATAATAAGCAGCTGCTCCCCATTCTTTAGCCTCGTTCCATACCCTGGTAACTTACATTTCATGTCTATGAGTTTACATATTATAACTAGTTCTTATGAGTGAGACCCTGCAATATTTGTCCTTACGTGTTTGTCTTTTTTCACTCGATATAGTACCCTCAAGTTTTTTTCATTAACCCATTTTTTAAAAGATGGTTTTGTTCACATACCATACATTCCATCCTAAGTAAACAGTCGATGGTTCCCTGTATAGTCACGTATTTATGTATTCACCACAATCACCACTATCTATATAGGGACATCACCATTTCTTCCACAAAGAAAGAGGAAGAGTCAAAGAAGGTACAGAGACAAAAGAAAAAAAAGAAAGAAAAAAAGAAACATGACAGGAAGCAACAAAAGGAAAGATAGCATTAAACCAAAGTAGTAGAATAAAGAGTCAGACAGCATCACCAATGCCAAGAGTCCCATACCCCTCCCTTATGTCCCCCCCACCATATTCATTTAGCTTTGGTATATTGCCTTTGTTACATTAAAGGAAGGATAATACAGTGTTTCTGTTAATTATAGTCTCTAGTTTGCATTGAGTGTATTTTTCTCCCACTCCTACCCTATTTTTAACACCTTGCAATGATGGCATTCATTTGTCTTGCCTCATGTAAAAACATATTTGTACCTTTTATCACAATCGTTGAGCACCCTAGGTTTCACTAAGTCATACAGTCCCAGTCTTTATCTTTCCTCTTTCCTTCTGGTGTCCCACATGCTCCTAACCTTCCTCTTTCAACCACACTCACAGTCATCTTTGTTCATTGTACTTACATTGCTGTGCTACTATCTCCTAAAATTATGTTCCAAACCTCTCACTCCTGTCTTTTCCTTTCTGTCTGTAGTGCTCCCTTTAGTGTTTCCTGTAGAGCAGGTATCTTGTTCACAAACTCTGTCATTGTCTGCTAGTCAGAGAAATATTTTAAGCTCTCTCTCATATTTGAAGGACAGTTTTGCCGGATATAGGATTCTTGGTTGGTGGTTTTTCTCCTAGTATCTTAAATATATCACACCACTTCCTTCTTGCCTCCATGGTTTCTGCTGAGAAATCCGCACATGGTCTCATCAAGCTTCCTTTGTATGTGATGGATCGCTTTTCTCTTGCTGCTTCCAGGATTCTCTCTTTATCTTTGATGTTTGATGATCTGATTATTAAATGTCTTGGTATAGGCCTATTCAGATCTATTCTGTTTGGGGTACACTGTGCTTCTTGGATCTGTAATTTTATGTCTTTCATAAGAGATGGGAAATTTTCATTGATTATTTCCTCTATTGTTTCTGCCCACTTTCCCTTCTCTTCTCCTTCTGGGACACCCATGACAAGTACATTCCTGCATTTTGTATTGTCATTTAGTTCCTGGAGACGTTGCTCATATTTTTCCATTCTTTTCTCTCATCTGTTCTTTTGTGTGTAGGCTTTCAGGTGTCTTGTTTTCTAGTTTCTGAGTGTTTTCTGCCTGTATCATATTGAGAAAGTTTCCTTCTATTCCTATCCTTTGAAGTGTTTTCATCAAGAAAGAATGTTGAATTTTGTCAAATGCCTTTACTGCGTCAATCGAGATGATCATGTCATCCTTCCGCTTTGATTTATTAATGTGTATTGCATTAATTGTTTTTCTTGTGTTGAATCAGCCTTGCATAGCTGGAATAAATCCCACCTGGTCTTGGTTTATAATTCTTTAAATGTGCTGCTGGATTCAATTTGCGAGTATTTTATTGAGGATTTTTGCATCTATATGCATTAAACAGATTGGTCAATAGTTTTTTGTTTTTTTTTTTTAATTATCTTTGTCTGATTTTGGTGTAGGGTGATGTTAGCTTTATAGAATGAGTGGGGTAGCTTTCTTTTTTGAAGAGTTTGAGCAGGATTGGTATGAATTTTTTCTTGATTGAGAGAAAAATTCACACGTGAAGCCATCTGATCCTAGGCTTTTCTTTTGGGGGAGCTTTTTGATGACTGATTCAGTGTCTTGTGATTGATTTGTTGAGGTCTTCTATTTCTTCTGAAGTCAGTGTCGGTTGTTTATGCTTTTCTAGGAAGTTGTCCATTTCGTCTAAGTTGTCTAGTTTATTAGCATATAGTTGCTCATAGTATCTTCTCATTATCTCCTTTATTTCTGCAGGTTTAGTAGTTATGTTTCCTTTCCCATTTCTGATTGTATTTATTTGCATCCGCACTCTCGCTCTCTCGCTCGCGCTCGCTCTCTCTCTCTCTCTCTCTCTCTCTCTCTCTCTCTCTCTCTCTCTCTTTTGTTAGCCTAGCTAGGGGTCCATCAGTTTTGTTGATTTTCTTAAAGAACCAACTTCTGCTTTTGTTGATTCTCTCTATTGTTTTCCTGTTATCGATTTCATTTATTTCTGTTCTAATCTTTATTTCTTTCCTTCTGTTTGCTTTGGGGTTAGTTTGCTGTTCGTTTTCTAGTTCCTCCATGTGAATAGTTAATTCTTCAATTTTTGCTCTCTCTTCTCTTTTAATATAGGCATTTAGGGCAATAAATTTCCCTCTTAGCACCACCTTTGCTGCATCCCATAAGTTTTGATATGTTGTGTTTTCATTATCATTTACCTTGAGATATTTACTAATTTCTCTTGTAATTTCTTCCTCTACATACTGGTTTTCTAAGAGGATGTTGTTTAGCTTCCCTATGTTTGTGAATTTTACAATCTTCTGCCTCTTACTTACTTCCAATTTCATTCCATTATGTTCCAAGAAAGTGTTTTGTATTATATCAATATTATTAAATTTGTCGAGACTTGCTTTGTGACCCAACATGTGGTCTGTCCTAGAGAATGTTCCATGAGCACTTGAGAAAAAAGTGTATCCTGCTGTTTTGGGGGGGGAGGTAGTGTTCTATAAATATCTGTCAAGTCTAGTTCATTTATCATACAATTCAATATCTCTGTTTCTTTATTGATCCTCTGTCTAGATGTTCTATCCATTGATGAGCGCATGTATTGAAGTCTCCAACTATTATTGTAGAGGTGTCTACTTCTCCTTTCAGTGTTCTCAGTGTTTGCCTCATGAATTTTGGGGCATTCTGGCTTAGTGCATAAATATTTATGATTGTTATGTTTTCTTGATGAATTGACACTTTTATTAATATATAGTGTCCTTTGTCTCTTTTAATTGTTTTACTTTTGAAATCTAATTTGTCTGATATTAATATAGCTACTCCCACTTTTTTCTGGTTGTTGTTTGCATGAAGTATCTTTTTCCAACCTTTCACTTTCAGCTTTTGTTTATCCTTGTGTCTAAAGTGAGTTTCTTGTAGACAGCATATGGATGTGTCCTGTTTTTTAATCCATTATGCCAGTCTGTGTCTTCTTTTGGGGAGTTTAATCCATTAACATATAGTTTTATTACTTTAAGGACAGTACTTTCTTCTACTTTTTGGTCTTCAGGATTTTATATGTCATATCTTATTTTTTTCCTCTCTCTCCTTTTACCCTTCCTGATAATCTTTATTTCTACACTCTTCTCCAAACCTCTCTCTCCTGTCTTTTCCTATCAGCCTGTAGCACTCCCTTTAGTATTTCTTGTAGCGCCGGTCTCTTATTCACAAACTCTCTCAGTGTCTGTTTGTCTGAAAGTATTTTAATCTCTCCCTCATTTTTGAAGGACAGTTTTGCCAGATATAGAATTCTTGGTTGGCAGTTTTTCTCTTTCAGTATCTTAAATATATCATACCACTGCCTTCTTACCTCCATGGTTCCTGCAGAGAAGTCTGTGCATAGTCTTATTGAGCTTCCCTTGTATGTGATGGATTGCTTTTCTCTGGCTGCTTTCAGAATTCTCTCTTTGTCTCTGACATTGGACAATCTGATCAGTAAGTGTCTTGGAGTATGTCTGTTGGGATTTATTCTGTTTGGAGTACACGCTACTTCTTGAATCTGTAATTTTCTGTCTTTCAAAAGAGTTGGGAAATATTTCTTCTATTATTCTTTCTGCCCCTTTTCCCTTCCCTTCTTCTGGGATACCCATAGCACATATGTTTGTGCACTTCATGTTGTCATTCATCTCCCTAAGACCCTGCTCATATTTTTCCATTCTTTTCACTATCTGTTCTTTTGTGTGTATGAATTCAAATGTTTTGTCTTCCAGTTCACTGATCCTTTCTTCTGCCTGTTAAGTCTACTATTTTTCCCTGTGTTGTGTTTTTCATCTCCTCAATTGTGCCCTTCATTTCCATAAGTTCTGCTATTTGTTTTTTCAAGTTTATGAGTTCTTCTTTATGGTCATCCAGTGTCTTCTTTATATCCTTCTTCTCTTTTGCCATATCTTCCCTCAGCTGACTGATTCAATTTTTGAATTGAATTAGGGGCTCCGTTTGATTATTAATTATTTGTTTCAGTTCCTATATCTCAGTTGAAGTATTAGTTTGTTCCTTTTGCTCATCCATATTTTTGTATTTCCTAGCATGGCTTGTTATGTTAAGCTGTCTAGGCATTTGATTTTTTTGATTAGTTTATTCTGGAACTTCTTTTCACTCTTTTACCTGGGGTTTTCTTGTTTGGCTTTGTTCTCTATCCTTTGGTGTTCTGTTCATCTTATTTTAGACCTCTAACTTTGGTTCTATTTAGTTGATCAGAATTTTTCACCTCTTGTTTTTCTGTTTCTTGCTATGCCTCTATGTAGCCTTTTTATGAGACGGTCTCCTCGGATATGGTCAACCCCCATCAGGTTTTCCCAGTCCAGAGAGGCCCAGGTCTCAGAAGGAAGACATGGAGTTTCCTTGTGAATGAGACCTTCCTATGAGGCCTCTAGACTTGGTGCTTTTCCTATCCTGTCCAGCAGGTGATGCTTGCCAGCCTGCAGCTCCCTCATCAGTGTAAGGAGGTGTGGTGTCTTTAATTCTCCTGCTGACTTGGACACTGTTGGGGGCATGGCTGTCTCAAGCTGGTTTCTGATTTCCAGCCCCTGGGGTCTGAGTTCCCAGGAGGGCTGCCACTGGAGCTGGGCCACGCCCCACTCTTCTTGGGGAGGTTAAATGCCCTTCAGGGAATTGTCTTCCTCACCAGGCTCACTGCTTTGCCTATTTCAGCTCTATTTTCTGGGTTCAGAGGCCAGTTGCAGATACTGAAAAGAGCTACTTATAATTGTTATTTTAAAAAGACAGAAAGAAAAAAGTCCCTTTTTAAAGCATTTCCCCAGCCTGGAAGTTTTGTCAGTATCAGAATAGAGCATTTAAAGTTGCCCTTTTGGCTATTATCTGGATAATTACTCTCCAACAGCTTTAATTCTGACCTTGCCAGGGGGTTATTGAAGTGTAAAAAGTTGAGTCAGAGAGCAAGAAAGGAGGAGGGGCAAAATGTAGGGGGAAAAAAACAGCCTTTTTGGATCCAGGGAATGGGTGCCCCCTGGTATGTGCACCCCCTTCCTGGAGCCCAGCTCTTCTCTAGCACCCCCAGCTTGAAAAGTTAATTAATTTGTTAATTAATTCTCCAGTTGAGACTGGGTTGAGCCCCCTTTTTGTTCCCAGCAGATTGTTTTTTTTCCTTTCAGGGAGCCAGCTGTGAGACAGTCTGAGAGGTCTAGGCGGGGAGGGGCGCCAGACCCCTGGTCGGGGGAACTTAACAGACTTCGTTGCAGTCTCAGCTTTTTCACTATATCCAGACTTGTGTACAATGTGTGACTGGTCACTGGAGACCCCGAAAACAGTTTCATATAGTTCCTGTTTAATTACTAGCTGCTGTAGAGGAGAGACTAAATTCCACTCCTCAACACGTCACCATCTTGTGCCACCTCTCTGTATTTTTTAATAGTGGCGATTCTAGTAGGTGTGAATGATATCTCATTGTAGTTTTTTTAATCCAATTTTATTGAGATATATCACATACCATACAGTCATCCAAAGCGTACAGTCAGTTGTACTATCATCACATAGTTGTTCATTCATCACTACAATCAATTTTTTGAATATTTATATTACTCCAAAAAATAAGAATAAGGATAAAAATAAAAGTAAAAAAGAACATCCAAAACATCTCATATTCCTTTTCTCCTACTATTATTCATTTACTTTTTATCTCCCTTTTTTCTACTCATTTGTCTATACACTGGATAAAGGGAGTATGAGCCACAAGGTTTTCACGATCACACAGTCACACCTCTAAGCTATGTAGATATGATCGTGTTCAAGAATCAAGGATACTGGGTTGCAGTTCAGCAGTTTCAGGCGTTTCCTTCTAGCTATTCTGCTACACTAAAAACTCAAAAGGGTTATCTATATAATGCATAAAAATAACCTCCGGAATGACTTGCCAACTCCATTTGAGATCTTTTCACCAACGAAATGTTACTTTGTTTAATTTATCTTCCTCGTTTTGATCAGAAAGGTTTACTCAGTCCCATGATTCTGGGTCCAGGCTTATCCCTGGGAGTCATGTCCCATGTCACCAAGGAGATATATACCCTGGAGTAAGGTCCTACATAGCAGGGAGGGAAGTGAGTTTACCTGCCAAGTGGGCATAGAGAGAGAGAGACAGGCCACATCTGAGCTTTAAGAAAAGAGGTTCTCTGGGGGTGATTCTTAGGCATTATTATGAGTAGGCTTAGTCTCTCTGTTGCAGAAACAGGCTTCATAAGGGCAAGCCCCAAGATCGAGGACTTGGCCTAATACAATGTTATTCCCCAATGCTTGCGAGAATATCAGGAATTCCCCAGGTGGGGAAGTTTAATGTTTACACATTTTTCCCCAGACCCTCAAAGAGGCTTTGAAAATACTTTTTATTCTCTGCCCAAAATACTCTGTGATATATCGGGGCTTCATGCTAACCTGTACCAACCAACCAGATCTCACCCCCTTATTCAAGGTTCCATGTAATTATGGTTTTTGAATAAACTGACCATACAAGATAAGTTACATAGCATGCTAGAGAAAGTATAGATTTTGCACCAATAAACATCTCTTCCTTCGGTCTCACGCAGAAGTTGAGGTTTTGAAACTAGTCAATATCATCCTTTTCTCTTTAGTCTGAATTAACTTAGTTCCCATCAAGTCCATTTTGTTCATATCTCTAATTGAAGTCTGATCCCTTTTTCAGCTGTTTTTAACATTTGCTGTATGGGGTAATGCTGATATTCATAGCTGCTGAACTCGGGCTCTGAGTCTCAGGTGTCACACAGATACCCAAAGTTACAGGGACTGACAAGGTTATACACAAACAGCTCATCATCTCAGAATTTAGAGATAACCATTCCAACTCATGAGTAGATGTGACTGTTGTAAGAGCTTACAATCTAGGAACCTTTACCATAAGCTTTCCATTGATAACCTATGCACTCAGATTCAATTCTGAGAGTTTGCACATTATAGTTAGTCCATATTAGTGAGGCGTTAAAACATTTGTCGTTTTGATTCTGCCTTATTTCACTCAACATACTCTTCTCAAGGGCCACTTAGGTGCATACCTCACAACTTCATTTCTTCTTGCCACCTCTCAGTATTCCATTGTATGTATGGTTCACTATTCTGTTTATCAGTTGATGTACCCTTAGGCCACCTCCATCCATTGCGAATCGTGAACATGGCTGCCATAAACACCAGTGTACATTGTCCACTCATGTCCCTGCTATCAATTCTTCCAAGTATATACCCAAAAACAGGGTTGCAGGACCATATGGCAGCCCCATAGTTAACTTCCTGTGGAACCACCACTCTGCCCTCCAGCTGGGCTGCACCATTCTACTTCCCTACTAACAGGGAACAGGTATATCCTTCTCTCCACATTTTCTCCAGCACTTGAATCCCTCTGTTAATTTTTTTAATGGTTTTATTCATACCCCATACAATTCACTGTGAATAAGCAATCAGTGATTCCCAGTATAATCAAGTAATTGTGCGTTCACCACCACAATATATACAAGGACATTTCCGTCTCTTCCCCAAAGAAAGAGGAAAAGGAGAAAAAAAAAGAAAAAAGAAAAATACAGAAGACAGAAAAAAATAAAAACAAAATACTATGAAAAGGTCACACAACATCACCACCACCAAGAATCCCATATCACTCCCTTATATCCCCCCTTATAGACATTTAGCTTTGGTAAATTCCCCTTGTTATAATTAATGGAGGCATCTTACAGTGTTACCATTAACTATAGACTCTAATTTGCATTGATTTTATTTTTTCCCCTATACCATCCAATTTTCAATACCTTGCAATATTGACATTCATTTGTTCTCCCTCATTTAAAAACATTCTTAAATTTGTGCATTTAATTACCGTCATTGACCACTCTAGGTTTTGCTAAGTTATACACTCCCAGTCTTTATCTTCTATTTTTCCTTCTGGTTTCATACACACACTTAGCCTTCCTCTTTCGACTGTACTGACATTCATCTTTGTTCATAGTCTTTACAATATTGTATTACCATCACACAGTATTATGCTATCCATTCCATTTTTGCTTCTGTACAATCAATCCTGTTGTACCTTCTGTACTCATCAAATAACTGATCTCTAACCTCTTTTTATCTCCTGATAACCTGTGTTCTCAACTCTCAAATTTCAGTCATCAGTGTTAGTCCATATTAGTGAGACCATACAGTATTCGTCGTTTTGTTTCTGGCTAATTTCCCTCAACGTAACGTCTACTGTCTACCATTTTGTCTTTTGGATTTTATATGTAATATTTTATTTTTATTTTTTCCTCTCTTTCTCTTTTTACCCTTACTGATAGTCTTTATTTCTACACTCTTCTCCAAACCTCTCTCTCCTGTCTTTTCCTAGCTGCCTATAGTGCTCCCTTCAGTATTTCTTGTAGAGCAGGTATCTTGTTCACAAACTCTCTCGGTGTCTGTCATCTGAAAATATTTTAAACTTTCCCTCATTTTTGAAGGACAGTTTTGCCAGATATAGAATTCTTCGTTGGTGGTTTTTCTCTTTCAGTATCTTAAATATATCATACCACTGCCTTCTCATCTCCATGTTTCTACTGAGAAATCTGGACCGTCTTATCGAGCTTCCTCTGTATGTGATGGATCGCTTTTCTCTTGCTGCTTTCTGAATTCTTTCTTTGTCTTTGAAATTTAATAATTGATTATTAAGTGTCTTGGAGTTAGTCTTCTCATAGCTATTCTGTTTGATATATGTGGTGTTTCTTGGATCTGTAATTTTATGTCTTTCATAACAGATGGGAAATTTTTAGTGATTATTTCCTCCTTTATTTTTTCTGTCCCTTTTCCCTTCTCTTCTTCTAGGATACCCATGATAGGTATATTCGTGTGCCTTATGTTGTCATTCAGATCCCTTAGGCTCTGCTCATATTTTTCCATTCTTTTCCCTATCTGTTCTTTTGTGTGTAGGATTTCATATGTCCTGTCCTGCATTTCATAAATCCTTCTGCCTCTTCAGATCTCCTGTTTTATGTTTCCATTGTGTTTTTCATCTCTTCTATTGTGCCTTTCATTCCCATAAGTTCTGCCAATTGTTTTTTCAAACTTTTGAGTTCTTCCTTATATTTTCTCTGTGTCTCCTTTTTATCCTTATCTTTTCACCATTTCTTCCCTCAACTAATTTATTTGATTTTTTAATTGATTTAGGAGATTTGTTTGATTAATAGTTGTTTCAATTCCTGTATCTCAGTTGAGTGTAAGTTTGTTCCTTTGGGCCAATTTTCGTTTTTCCTGGTGTGATTTGTAATTTTTTGTTGTCTAGGCATCTGGTTTCCTTGATTACCCCAATCAGATTTTCCCAGAGCAGATGGGCCCAGGTCTCAGGAGGAGACTGTATTCAATATGAGGTTTCCCTGAGGATGAGACCCAGCTGATTGTCAGACTTTCCTGTGAGACCGCTAGACTCTACTTTCCCTGTCCTGCCCAGCAGGTGGCACTTGTCAGCCCACAGCATCCCACTGGTATAAACAGGTGTGGTCCCTGTAATTCTCCGCACACCCTGTCCTGGCCAGGGACCAAGGATGTCAGAAGTCAAGTTTAAGTTGTTTCTGGTCCCATACCCCCACCGGTGCTACTGTCTGAGTTCTCTGAGGGAGGACAGGTACTTAAACTGGGTCCTGCCCTGCTTTTCTTAGGGAAGATACACCCTTTAGGGAGTTATCTCTTACAGTTTAATTCCTTCTTTGTGTCTTTGGCTGTATTAACACCATACTTGCCTGGGTCAGTGCTGACAATTGAAAATACCTGAGGCTTTCTCTAATGAGCTACTTGGAATGGGAGGGAAAGAAAAGGAAAAAGAGAGAAAGCCCCTTTTCAGAGCCAGTTCCCAGAAGCCCCCGTTTCACCAGTCCACTGGTGTTGGTACCTGCTTCTCTGTATCCCTTTTCTTGGAACACAACCATTTTCCAGTATTCTGAGCTCAGCGGTCTCCAGAAGCCTCTGTTTTTATTTATTGATTTATTTTTTCCCATCAGCCCTCCTCTCTGCTGGGAGCAACTGTAATGTACTTTCCTGCTTGTTCCTGAAACCAGTGCTTGTAACTTGTTCAGTTGTCCAAATTTGTTAATTAAAACTGCAATTGGAGCTTGGTTGAGTTACTTTCTCTCACTCCAGGTATCTTGCTTCTTTTCCCCACAGTGAAGTTTTCCAACTCAGCCTGCTGTGCTGGTGTCGGAGGGGCACCAGCTCCCCAGTTTGGGGAGCTTTACTTAGAGTTCTGTGCTGTGATCTCAGCCATTCTACCCATTCTAGACTGGTGTACAGTGTGTGTCCAGTCACGGATATCCCCCAGCAGTTGTTCCAGAGTATTTACTAGTTGTTCCTGACTACTTACTAGTTGCTCTTGAGGACTAACTAAATTCCACACCTCTCTATGCTGCTATCTTTTTTTTAAAAATTCATTTTTATTGAGATATATTCACAAACCATGCAGTCATACAAAAAAAAAAGTGTACATTCAGTTGTTTACAGTAACATTATATAGTTGTGCATTCATCACCAAAATTAATTTTTGACATTTTCATTACCACATACACAAAAATAGTAAGAATAAAAATTAAAGTGAAAAAGAGCAATTAAAGTAAAAAAGAACACTGGGTGCCTTTTTTTTTCTTTTATTCCCCCATTTTTCTACTCATCCTTCCATAAACTAGACAAAGGGGTGTGTGATCCATATGGCTTTCCCAATCACATTGTCACCCCTCATAAGCTACATTTTTATACAATCGTCTTCAAGATTCATGGGTTCTGGGTTGTAGTTTGATAGTTGCAGGTGTTTACTGCTAGCTACTCCAATTCACTAGAACCTAAAAAGGGTTGTCTATATTGTGCGTAAGAGTGCCCACCAGAGTGACCTCTTGGCTCCTTTTGGAATCTCTCTGCCACTGAAGCTTTCTGTGCTACCATCTTGCTCTGCTTCTCCCTCTCATTGTAGTTTTAGTTTGCATTTCCCTAAGAGCTGATGGTGTTGAATGTCTTTTCATGTGCTCCTTCGCCATTTGTATATCCTCTGTGGAAAAATACCTGTTCATGTCTTTTTCCCATTTTTTTAATTGGGTTATCTGTCTTTGTTGTTGCATTGTGGAATCTCTTTATATATTCTACATCTTAAATCCTCACTGGATATGTGATTTCCAAATATTTTCTCCCATTGAATAGGCTGCCTTTTCACCCTCTTGACAAAGTCCTTTGAAACACAAAAATGTTCAGTTTTGAGGAGGTTCCATTTATTTATTTTCTCTTTCATTGTTTGTGCTTTGGATGTAAGGTCTTAGAAACCACCTCCTACCACAAGATCTTCAAGATGCTTCCCAGCATTTTCTTCTAGGAGTTATGGTTCTGGCTTTTATATTAGGTCTTTGATCCATTTTCAATTAATTTTTCTATAAGGTATGAGAAAGAGTTCCTCCTTCATTCTTTTGGACATGAATATCCAGTTCTCCCAGCACCATTCATTCAAGAGACTACTCTGTCTCAGTTAACTGGACTTGGCAGCCTTGTCAAAAATCAACTGACCACAGGTGTGAGGGTCTGTTACTGAACTCTCAGTTCGATTTGATTGGTCAGTGTCTCTATCTTTATGCCAATATCATGCTGTTTTTATCACTAGCATTGTAGAATGCTTTAAACTCAGGAAATGAGAATCCTCCAACTTCATTTTTCTTTTTCAAGATGTTTTTGGCTGTATGTGGCCTCATGCCATTCCAAATAATTTGGTAATTGGCTTTGCCAATTCTGCACAGCAGCTGTTGGAATTTTTATTGGGATTGTATTGAATCTTTAAATTAATTTGGGTAGAATTGAAATCTTAACAATGTTTAGTCTTCCAATCCATGAACATGGAATGTCCTCCCATTTCTTTAGGTCTTTGGTTTCTTTTAGCAATGCTTTGTAGTTTTCTGAATACGGGTCTTTGCACCCATGGTTAAGTTTATTCCTAGGTATTTGATTATTTTAGTTGCTATTGTAAATCTGATTTCTTCCTCAGATTGCTCATTATCAGTGTATAGAAACGCTACAGATTTTTGCATATTGGTCTTGTACCCTGCAATTTGCTGAACTTGTTTACTAGCTCTGATAGCTTTGTTGTAGATTTTTCAGGACTTTCTAACTGTAGGATGGTGTCATCTGCAGATAGTGAAACTTTTGCTTCTTCCTTTGCAATTTGAACGCCTTTTATTTCTTTTCTTTCCTAATTGCTCTAGCTGGAACTTCTGGTACAATGTTGAATAACAGTGGTGACAGTGGGCATCCTTGTCTTGTTCCCGATCATAAATGGAAAGCTTTTAGTCTCACACAATTGAGTATGATGTTAGCTGTGGGTTTTTCATATATGGCTTTTATCATGTTCAGAATGTTTCCTTCTGTTCCTGTCTTTTGAAGTGTTTTTATCAAGAAAGGATGCGGGATTTTGTCAGATGCCTTTTCTGGGTCAAACAACATGACCATGTGGTTCTTTTCCTTTGATTTGTTAACGTAGTGTATTATATTGATTGATTTTCTTGTTTTGAACCACCATTGCATACCTGGGATAAACCCACTTGATTGTGGTGTATAATTCTTTTAATGTGCAGTTGGATTCAATTTGCGAGTATTTTGTTGAAGATTTTTACATCTATATTCATTAGGGAGATTAGTCTGTAATTTTCTTTTCTTGTAATATCTTTATCTGGTTTGATCTTAGGGTGGTGTTGGCTTCATAAAATGAGTTAAGTAGTGTTCCCCCTTTTTCAGTTTTCTGGAAGAGTTTGAGCAGGATTGGTAATTCTTGGAATGATTGGTAGAATTCACCTGCAAAGCTGTCTGGTCCTGGGCTTTTCTTTGTTACGAGGTTTTTGATGAGTATTTCAATATCTTGTGATTGGTTTGTTGAGATCTTCTGATTCTTCTGGAGTCAGTGTGGTTGTTTGTGTGTTTTCTAGAAAATCATTGATTTCATCTTAGTTGTCTGATTCGGTGTACAGTTGTTCCTAGTGTCCTCTTATGATCAGCTTTATTTCCGTGGGTTCAGTAGTAATGTCTTCCCTCTCATTTCTGATTTTCATTTTCATCTTCACTCTTTTTTTTCTGTGTCAGTCTAGCTAAGCATTTGTCAATTTTATTGATCTTCTCAAAGAAACAACTTTTGGTTTTATTAATTCTCTCTGTTGTGTTTTTTCTTCTCTGTTTCATTTATTTCTGCTTTAATCTTTGTTGTTTCTTTCCTTCTGCTCTCTTTGGGAGTATTTTTCTGTTCTATCTCTAGTTTTTCCAGGTGTTCAGTTAGGTCTTTGATTTTAGCTCTGTCTTCCTTTTCGATGTTGTTTAGGGCTATAAATTTCCCCCTCAGCGCTGCCTTTGCTGTACCCCATAAGTTGTGATATGTTGTGTTTTTGTTTCCATTTGTTGAGATATTTATTGACTTGCAATTTTTTCTTTGACTCACTGTTTTAAGAACATGTTTAGCTTCTGTATATTTGTGAATTTTCTAGTTCTCTGGCTGTTGTTGATTTGCCAGCTTCATTCTATTACAATCGGGCTAATTGCTTTGTATAATTCAGTCTTTTAAAATTTATTGAGACCTGTTTTGTGATCCAACATTTGGTCTGTGCTGGAGAATGATCCATGTATATCCTGCTGTTTGGGGATGTAATGTTCTGTATATATCTGTTAGGTCGAGTTCATTTATCATATTGTTCAAGTTCTCTGTTTCCTTATTGATCCTCTGTCTAGATGTTCTATCTGTTGATGAGAGTGATTTATTGAAGTCTCTAACAATTATTGTAGGGACGTCTATTTGTCCCTTTAGTTTTGCCATTTTGCCTGATGCATTTTGGGTAACCTGGCTAGGTGCATATTTATGATTGTTATTTCTTTCTGGTGGATTGCTCCTTTTAGTAATATGTAATGTCCTTGTCTCTTATAATGTTTTTACACTTAAGGATTATTTTACCTGATATTAGTATGGCTCCCCAGCTCTTTTTTGGTTACTGTTTATGTGTAATACCTTTCCAGCCTTTCTTTTTCAACCTATTTATATCCTTGAGTCTAAGGTGAATCTCATATATAGCATAAAGATTGATCATTTATTTTTATCCATTCTGCCAGTATATATCTTTTGATTTGGGTGTTTAATTCATTAAAGGCAGTACTTGTTCAGTCATTTTATCCTTTGGCTTTTGTATATCATATCTTATTTTTGTCTCTGTTTTTATACTTTTAGTTACCCTGATTATCTTTGTTTCTACACTTTCTTTGAAGCCTTTGTCTCCTGTCTTTTCTTTTCAGCCTGCAGAACTCTGTTTAGTATTTCTTGCAAGACAGATCTCTTGTTAACAAACTCTCTCAGCATCTGTTTATCTGTGAATATTTTAAACCTTACCTCATTTTTGAAGGATGGTTTTGCCAGATAAAGGATTCTTGGCTGTCAGTTTTTCTCTCAGTATATTAAATATATCATTACCACTGCTTTCACACCTCCATGGTTTCTGATGAGAAACTGGCACTTAATCAGGCATCCCTTGTATATGATAGATTGCTTATCTCTTACTGCTTTCAGAATTCTCTTTATCTTTGGCATTTGTCATTCTGATTAGTGTGTGTCTTTGAGTAGGTCTGTTTGGATTCTCTCTCTTTGGAGTGTGTTGTGCTTCTTGAACATGTGCTCTTACGTCTTTCATAAGAGTTGGGAAGTTTTCTTCCATTATTTCCTCAAACATCTATCTGGCTCCTTTCTTTCTCTTCTCCTTCTGGGACAGCTATGACATGTATGTTTATGCACTTCACGCTGTCATTCAATTCCATGAGACCCTGCTCCGATTTTTCCGTTTTTTTCCCTCTACCTGTTCTTCTGTCCTTAAGAATCAGATCTTCTGTCTTCTAGCTTGCTGATCCTTTATTCTCCCTATTCAAATCTGCTGAATGCCCTAGTATGTTTTTATTTCATCTGCTGTGCCTTTCCGTACCATAAGTTCTGTCATTTATCTTTGCCTGCTTTCAAATTTTTTTATGCTCACCTAGTGTCTTCTTAATATCCTTAATTTCTTTAGTCATATTTCCCTTCATCTCCTTGAGTTGATTTTGAGATTTGTTTGAACATCTTTGATTAGTTGTTACAAATTCTGTATGTCCTCTGACTTTTTGATTTGTTTCTTTGACTGGGCTATATCTTCCTGTTTATTAGTATGGCTTGTAATTTTTTGCTGGTGTCTGGACATCTGGCTATCTTGATGAGATTATTCTGAAGATCAGTTTCTCTCTTGTCTAGGATTTTGTTGTTGGTTGGGTTTGTTTTAAGGCTCTTGTTTGACATTTGGTTCGTCAGTATTTCCCAGCCAAAACAGAGCCAGGGACCCACACAGGAGGTGCAGATCAGTTCCAGAAGGCCTTGGGGAGAGTGTCTGAAAGATGCCAAAAAGCCTTTTTTTTTCCAGCTCCCCAAAGCTACACTTTCCTGATCTGTCCGGAAGATGGCACTCTTCAGCCACCTGTTCTTTGCAGCTCTAAGCAGGGTATTTTTAGCCCTCTGCCTGTCCTCCTCTGACACTGGTTAAAGCAATGTTGCGACAGCGCCTGTCTGGGACAGACTAAATCACTGGAACCCAGTGGTCTTAAATTCTCTGGCCAATAGCTGGATCAGTCCTGGGCCATGTGCCCGCTCTGTTCTTGGGGAGGAAGACTTCTGTGGCTCTCCCAGTCTATAACAGCTCTCCAGGCAGAGACCAGGCTGTCCTGAAGCTGCTTGCCTGAAGGGTGGGGGTTAGGCTCCAGGAGTTGCAGCCATGTGAGTTACTCACAGTTCCTCACTCCAGTTTGTCATTCTCTTTGTCCCATTCTTCCTTGGATGCTTTGCAGTACTCCCCTGGTCTCCAGAGCCCCTGGACAGTTGTTTCAGACAGTTTCTGCCTGTTCACTGACTGTTTTTGGAAGAGGAGTGAGCCCTGCAGCTCCCTACTTCACCAT
Organism: Choloepus didactylus; assembly: GCF_015220235.1. Classification (NCBI taxonomy): domain Eukaryota; kingdom Metazoa; phylum Chordata; class Mammalia; order Pilosa; family Megalonychidae; genus Choloepus; species Choloepus didactylus. Next base: position 128,939,012 of record NC_051313.1, on the reverse strand, counting down.
CTTCCCAGAAGTTCAATGGGGCAGTTACTTTTTAAAATGAAATTAGTCATTATTTTGTTGTCTGACTTGAGAAACAGGTTCAGGTTTCCCTTCCCCTCCACCCATTATCCTGTTTCTGCTGTTGCTGAGATCCTATTCTGAGTGCTTTATGCACCTAGCTCCTTCAAAAGATTGTTCTAGTAACATCTGTTTCACCAGTATGGTTTGACACTACAAGTACAGATACTACTGTAATGAGTATAATTTCTGTAGTTTCTGTCAACTTTTATGCATTCTTTTAGGTAATTTATTTTTCAGGTGGACAAATCCAATGTGTTATTTTCTTATTTTGTATTAGTCCTAGAGAAAAGAAAATTGAACTTACCTGTTCACAGACTTAAAATACTAAAGATAATGCTGCAGCGAGAAAAAAAAAAAAGATGTGTAAGGTTTATATTCAAGGAAGATGATCATTCTCTAGAGCCAGAGATTGTTACTATGAGTTCTGTTGATCTATATCTATGGTTTTATATTGATCCCAAGGGGCTTCCAAGTACCAAGAAATTTTATAAATTCTATATAAGAGGAGCAGAGAATAATTAGAGTTTAGCCATATTTGGCCTGAGTATGTTTTTGACCTGAAAATGTGTACTTTGGATATAGAAAGACTCATTTTAACTCTTCATTGTGATAGTAATAGAAAATCTGTTACCTCAATAGCGGTGGTAGGAGTACTCTGACATAAAAATCTGAACTCGTCAGTTTATTAGGTTAGTTCAGTCTTGTTAATGAAATGTTTCTTTTATAGAAAGGAAGAAAATTGAATTATACCAAGAGTTAGGTCTTCAAGCCAGAGATTTGCGATTTCAGCATTTAATGAGCATCACAACCAGAAACAATAGGATTATCATGAGAATGGAGGTAAAGAACTTTTTTCATCTACATTTCTCCGCTTCATTCTTTTAAAAATTACTTCCTATCTTGATTAATATCTAGGTTAAAAGTAATTTTGGAATAAAAACAACCTATGTGAAACATAGGGTATTCTTTAATTGACATGTTAGTAAGCGTAAAACTCGTTTTACACGGATTATAAACATATGCTCTTGCCAGAAGTCAGCAGCACATAATACTGCTCTCATATATGTTGGGAAAGTTCTTACTCTGATCTCTATTCTGATGACTTGAATAATATTCACCTTAGTCTCTAGCTTTGAAATGAAAGAATCTTGATTTATAATAGATACAATATTTTCAATTGTATGCAGTTAATGTGTAATTATAGTATAATTTCACTTTTTCAGAGTTATCATAAAAGGTGAAGTTTAGGATTTAGAAGCAAGTATGGAGACATGGCCCTGCAGGGCATGGGACTTACTTTCTTCATAAAAGCCTTTAATGGCAGTTTTTTTATGCATTCACCTGGGTAAAAAATAAAAAATGTAAGCAGTCTTCTCCAAAGTGATTTTCTCAACTTTCTTGTTATCAGAAGCTAGCAGCACCCTTCAAAACAGTAACTCTTTGATGGATTGACTGAAAAAAAAAAAAAAAAGTCTACCCAATATCTGACTTTTCTTTTAATAGAGAAATTGTAGGTTTACAGACAAATCGTGCAGAAAATACAGAGTTCCCATAACTCCCCCACCCCCAACTATGAACACTTTCATTAGTGTGGTATCTTTGTTACAGTTGATGAAAGGATAGTTGTACAATTGCATAGTTGGACTATTAGCTATGGTCCATAGTTTACTTTAGGAATCCCTGTTTGTGTACAGGCTTGTGGTTTTTTTGTTTGTTTGTTTTTTTATTCTAGTAACATATAAAACCTAAAATTTCTCCTTTTAACCACATTCAAATGTGACATTAATTATGTTCACAATGTTGTCCTACCATCAATTACCAAAACTTTTCCATCATCCCAAACAGAAATTCTGTACCAATTAAGCATTAACTCCCTATTTCCTACTCCCACCCCAGCCCTGGTAAACCTATATTCTATATTCTGACTCTGAGTTTGCTTATTCTAATTATTTCCTATCACTGAGATCATACAATATTTTTTTTTCTTTTTTTTTGTTACATACAATATTTGTCCTTTTGTGTCTGGCTTATTTCAGTCATGTCTTCATGGTTCGTCCGTGTTGTTGCATGCATTAGAACTTCATTTCTTTTTAATGCTGAAAAATATTCCATTGTAGATCTATATACTACCTTTTGTTTATCCATTCATCTGTTGATGGACACTTGGGTTGTTTCCACTTCTAGCAATTGTGAATAATACTGCTGTGAATATTGGTGTGTAAAAATCTGTTCAAGTCCCCACTTTCATTTCTTTTGAGTATATACCTAGAAGTGAGATTGCTGGGTCATATGGTAATTCTGTACTTAACTTTTTGAGGAATCGCTGAACTGATTAGTACAGTAGATGCGCCATTTCACATTCCCAGTGCCAATGCATGACTATTCTAATTTCTGCACATCTTCTCAAACACTTATTTTTCAAGTTTTAAATAGTAGCCACTAGTGGGTGTGAAATGGTATCTCATTGTGATTTTGATTTGCATTTCCCTACTGGCTGATGATGTTGAGTATCTTTTTGTGTGCTTTTTGGCCATTTCTGTATCTTCTTTGGAGAAATGTCTATTCATGTCTTTTGCCCATTTTTTAATTGGATTTTTTATCTTTTTGTTATTGAGTTGTAGGCTTTCTTTTACATATTCTGAGTATTAAGTCCTTATCAGATATTTGGTTTCCATATATATTCTCCCATTTTGTGGGTCATCTTTTTGCTTTCATTATGAAGTCCTTTGCACAAAAGCTTTTAATTTTGAAGAAGTCCCATTTATCTGTTTTTTTTTTTTTTTTTGTTACTCTTGCTTTTGGTATAAAGTCTAAGAAGCATTGCCTAGCACAAGGTCCTGAAGATGCTTCCATATGTTTTATTCTAGGAATTTATAGTCCTGGTTCTTATATTTAGGTCTTTCATCCATTTTGAGTTGATTTTTGTGTATGGTATGAGATAGGCATCCTCCTTCATTTTTTGCTTATAGACATCTAGTTTTCCCAATGCCATTTCTTTTTTTTCTTTTTTTTTCAGTTCAGTTTTAGATATATTCACATACTGTACAGTCATCCACAGTGCACAGTCAGCTGTTCACATTACCATCATATAGTTGTGCATTCATCACCACAATCCATTTTGAACATTTTCCTTACTCCAAAAAGAATGAAAATGAGAATAAAAATAAGACTAAGAAAGAACTCCCAAAGCATGCTATCCCCCCATCCCACTCCATTTTTCATTTAATTTTTGTCCCCATCTTTCTACTCATCTGTCCATACAGTGGATAAAAGGAGTGTGAGCCACAAGGTTTTCACAATCACACAGTCACACTGTGTAAGCTACATAGTTAATACAATTGTCTTCAAGAATCAAGGCTACTGGGTTGCAGTTTGACAGTTTCAGGTATTTCCTTCTGGCTAGTCCAATACACTAAAAACTAAAAAGGAATATCTGTATAGTACATAAGAATGCCCTTCAGAATGACCCCTTGACTCCATATGAAATCTCTTCGGTCATTGAAACTTTATTTTGTTTCGTTTTGCTTCCCCTTCATGGGCAAGAAGATTTTCTCAATCCCACGATGCTGAGTCCAGGCTCATTCCCGGGAGTCATGTCCCACGTTGCCAGGGAGGTTTATACCCTTGGAAGTCATGTCCCACATAGGAGGAAGAGCAGTGAGTTCACCTGAATGGGCTTAGAGAGAGAGGCCACATCTGAGCAACAAAGAGGTTCTCTGAGAGAGACTCTTAGGCACAATTATAAGTAAGTTTAGCTTTTCCTTTGCAGTAATGAGCTTCATAAGGGCAAGCCCCAAGATTGAGGGCTCAGCCTACTAAATTGTGAGTCCTCAGTGTTTGTGAGAATATCAATAATAACCCAGGTGGGGAAGACCAACATTTCACATTTTTCCCCAGTTCCTCAGGTGGGCCCTGCAAGTTTATTTTTATTATCTATCCAAATTACTTTTCCCAGCATCATTTCTTTTTTGTTCATTTTATTGAGATATATTCACATACCATGCAGTCATACAAAACAAAGCGTACATTCAGTTGTTCACAGTACCACCACATAGTTGTGTATTCATCACCAAAATCAATCCCTGACACCTTCATTACCACACACACAAAAATAACAAGAATAAAAATTAAAGTGAAAAAGAGCAATTAAAGTAAAAAAGAACACTGGTTGCCTTTTTTTTGTTTGTTTTTTTCCTTCCCCCATTTTTCTACTCATCCATCCATAAACTAATCAAAGGAGAGTGTGGTCCATATGGCTTTTCCAATCACATTGTCACCCCTCATAAGCTACATTTTCATACAGTCATCTTCAAGATTCATGGTTTCTGGGTTGTAGTTTGATCATTGCAGGTATTTACTGCTAGCTACTCCAATTCACTAGAACCGAAAATGGTTTGTCTATATTGTGCGTAAGAGTGCCCACCAGAGTGACCTCTCAGCTCCTTTTGGAATCTTGTCTGCCACTGAAGCTTATTTCATTTCCTTTCACATCCCCCTTTTGGTCAAGAAGATGTTCTCCGTCCCACGATGCCAGGTCTACATTCCTCCCCAGGAGTCATATTCCAAGTTGCCAGGGAGATTCACTCCCCTGGGTGTCTGATCCCACGTAGAGGGGAGGACAGTGATTTCAACTGCCAAGTTGGCTTAGCTAGAGAGAGAGGGCCACATCTGAGCAACAAAGAGCCCAGCACCATTTCTTGAGGAGACTTCTCTTTCCCGATTGAGTGGACTTGGTACTCTTGTCAGAAAATCAGTTGACCATAGATGTGAGGGTCTATTTCTGAAAACTCAATTTGATTCCATTGATCTGTATCCTTGTTCTAATACCATGCTGTTTTGACCGCTGTAGCTTTGAAACAATTTTATAATCAGAAAGTGTGAGTCCTCCAACTTCATTCTTTTTCAAAATGGCTTTGGTTATTCGGGGCCCTTAAGCCTTCCATATAAATTTGATGATTGGGTTTTCCATTTCTGCAAAGAAAGCTGTTGGAATTTTGTTTGGGATTGTGTGGAATCTGTAAATTGCTTTGGGTAGAACTGACTTCTTAATATTTGGTCTTTCAATCCATGAGCATAGACTGTCCTTCCATTTATATAGTGTTTCAGTTTGCTAGGCTGCCAGAATGCAATATACCAGAAATGGCCTTTACAATTGGGGGCTATTAGGTAGCAAATTTATAGTTCTAAGGCCATGAAGATGTTCAAATTAAGGCATCCAGAGTAAGATACGTTCTCTGAGGAAAGGCTGCTGGCCTCTGGGGCTCCTCTGTCACTTGGGAAGACACATAGTGACATCTGCTGGTCCTCTGTTGTGGTTAGCTTCTGGTTTCTGTGGCTTTCTCCAAAATGTCTCGGATTTTGTTTCTAAGTGGCTCTGGGCTTCTATCTTAGCTTCTCTGTTAGCTTCTCCCTGGGGCAGACTCTGGATTACATAGCTTAGCTTCTCTCCAAAATGTTCCTTTCTTTCTGTATCTCCAAGTGTGTGGGTCTTTGTTGGCTCTGAGCATTCTATCTCCCTGAGCTCTCTTAAGGACTCCAGTAAACTAATTAAGACCCACCTTGAATGGACGGGGTCACATCTCCATAGAAATAATCTAATCAAAAGATATTACCCACAATAGGTCTGCCCCCACAACAGTGGATTAAAAGAAGATAGTCTTTTATGGGGTACATAACAGATTCAAACCAGCACATACAGATATTTTAAAATTTCTTTTACCAGTGTTTTATAATTTTTCATGTACAAGTCCTTTATATTCTTGGTTAGATTTATTCCCAGATATTTGATTCTTTTTAGGTGCTGTAATCAACAGAATTTTTTCTTAATTTCCTCTTTGGATTGCAGTTTCTAGAAAACTACTGATTTTTTGCATGTTCTTGTAACCTGCCATTTGCTGAATTCGTTTATCAGCCCTGGTAGCTTTGTTGTGGATTTTTCTATATATAAGATCGAGTCACCTGCAAATAGGGAAAATTTCACATCTTTCTTTCCAATTTGGGTGCCTTTTGTACTTTTTTTGCCTAACTGATCTGGCTAGGACTTCATGTATAATGTTGAATAATAGTGGTGACACTGGGCATCATTGTGTTCCTGATCTCAGAGGGAAAGCTTTCAGTCTTTCAGAATCGAGTGTGATATTAAGAGTTTCATATATGCCCCTCATAATACTGAGGAAGTTTCCTTCTATTCCTAGTTTTCTACCTGTTTTTATCAAGAAGAGTTGCTGGATTTTTTCAAATGCCTTTTCTTCACCAGTTGAGAGAATCATGTTTTTTTTCCCCTTTGTTCTATTAATGTGCTGTATTACGTTAATTGATTTTCTTACAGTTGAGCCACCCTTGCATTTCTGGAATAAATCCCACATGTCTTTTCACAAAGGAAAGTGTCTGTCATTTTTTTTTCTTGTGATGTCTTTATCTGGCTTTGGTATTAGGATGACATTGGCCTCATAGAATGAGCTAGGGAGTATTCCCTAATCTTCAAATGTTCAGAAGAGTTTGAGCAGGATTAATGTTAACTCTTTTGGAATTTTTGGTAAATTTCCCCAGTGAAGCTGTCTGTTCATGGGCTTTTCTTTGTTGCTGGATTTCTGATTTCTGATTCAGTCTCTTATAATTGGTCTACTGAGATCTCCTATCTTCTTGAGTCAGTATAGGGAGTCTGTGTATCTATGGAAATTTGTCCATTTCATCGAAGTTATCTAATTTATTGGCAGACAGTAATTCATGGTATCCTTTTATAGTCCTTTTTATTTTTGTGGGGTCTGTAGAATGTCCCCCCTTTCATTTCTGATTTTAGTTATTTGCATTCTTGTTTTTTGGTCAGTCTAGCTAAAGGCGTGTCAATTTTATTGATCTTTATCTTTTCAAAGAACCGCCTTTTGATTTTGTGGATCGTATATTTTTTTGGTTTTTTGTATGTTTTTTGTAATTGTCTATTTCATTTATCTCTGCTCTAATCTTTGTTATTTCCTTCCTTTGGCTCACTTGGAGTTTAGTTTCCTTTTTCTAGATCCTCCAGTTGTGAGATTAGGTCTCTAATTTGAGATCTTGCTTCTTTTTTAATTAAGCATTTGAGCTATATATTTCCCTCTCAGCATTGCCTTTCCTGCATCTAGTACATTTGGTATGTTGGGTTATCTTTTTCATTTGCCTGAAGATATTTCCTAATATGCCTTGTGATTTCTTTGACTTATTGGTTAAGAGTGCATTCATTTCCACATATTTGTGAATTTTCCATTTTTTCCTGTTATTAATTTCTGGCTTCATTTCATTGTGGTCAGAGAGATACATTGAATGATTTCAATATTTTTTAATTTTATTGAGACTTGTTTTGTGACCTAACATACGGTCTATCCCAGAGAATGATCATGTGCACTAGAGAAGAATATGTATTCTGCTGCTATTGGATGAAGTGTTGTTCTGTATATGTTTGGTCTAGTTTGTTTAAATTATTGTTCAAGTCTTCTATTTCCGTATTGATCTTCTGTCTAGATGTGCTATTCATTATTGAAAGTGAAGTATTAAAGCCTCCTGCTATTAACATAGACCCATCTGTTTCTCCCTTCAAGTCTGTTAGTAATTGCTTCATATATTTTAGGGGCTCTGCTCTTAAGTGCATATGTTTTTATAAGTCTTATGTCTTCTTGTTGAATTGACTCCTTTATCAGAATATAGTGACCTTCCCTCATAACAGTTTTTGACTAAACATCTGTTTGATCTGATATTAGTATAGCTGCTCCAGTTCACCTTTGTGTTTTACTTGCATGGTATATATTTTTTTCTATCCTTTCACTTTAAGCTTACTAGTATCTTTGAATTTAAGGTGAGTCATTTTTAAGGCGCTTGGTTTTTTATTCATTCTGCCAGTCACTGCCTTTTGGCTTAAGAGTGTAATCCGTTTACATTTAAAGTAAAGAGTAATAACAAAAGACTTTCTTCTGCCATTTTGCTACATGGTCTCTGTAAGTCTTATACCTTTTTTGACCCTCAATTCTTCTTTTAAAGCCTATTTTTATATTTATTTGATTCTTTGTATTATATAATTTGAATCCCTTTTCACTTCTTTGTGTATATATTTTTCATATATTTTCTGTGTGATTACTGTGGGGCTAAATTTATAATAATCACATTTAATTTGACACTAACTTAACTTCAATAGCATACATACACACTGTTCCTTTACTTTGTTGCCCCCCTTTTTTTGTACTTGTTATACAATATATGTTTATACAGTATTTGTCCAAAACTATAGTTTTACATTACTTTGTATGCATTTGCATTTTAGAACCTATAAGAAGTAAAAAGTGGAGTTGCATACCAAGAAATAGAATACAGTATTAGTAGTATTTGTAATTGCCCATGTGATTATCTTTACTGGAGGTCTTCAGTCCTTTATGTCACTTTTTTTTTTTTTCCTTTATGTTACTTTAATCTACTAGCTAGTTCCCCTTCCTTTCAGTCTGATGAACTCCCATTAGCACGGCTTATAGGGCAGGTCTAGTGGTGATGAACTCCCTTGGTTTTTATCTTCAAATGTCTTAATTTTGCCCTCGTTTTTGAAAGACAGTCTCGCCAGATGTAAAATTCTTGGTTATCAACTGTTTTCTTTCAGCACTTTAGATATTTCATCCCACTACCTTCTTGTTTCCTTACATGAGACTCACCTTAAATTCTATGACAAATCAGCACTTAATCTAGTTGGGACTCCCTTGTACATCACACATTGCTTTTCTCTTGCAGCTTTCAGAACTCTATCCTTGTCCTTGGTGTTCAGCAGTTTGACCCTGCATCAGTGTGTAGTTCTCTTTGAGTTTATCCTGTTTGGGGTTTATTGAGCTTCATGAATGTACGTATTCATCTTTCATTAAATTTGGGGAGTTTTTTTGTTATATTTCTTTGAATATATTTTCTGCTCCTTAATTCTTTTCTTTTTTCTGTTCCTCAGACTGAATCCTTTCAATTATCTTGTCTTCAGGTTCACCGATTCTTTCTGTTGCCACCTCCAATCTGCAGTTGAAACCTTCTAGGGAATTTTCCATTTTTATTATTGTCTTCAACTCTGTTTGGTTGCTTTTTAAAATTTCTACTCTTTCTTGAGTTTCTCATATTGTTCATTGTTTTCCTGATACCCTTTAATTCCTTCTCTGTGTTTTCTTTTATCTCCTTGATCATATTGAGGATCATTTTTTTAAAAGTCTTTGGCCAGTATGTCTAAAATCTGTTCTTTGTAGATGATATCTGGATTTTTAGCATGTCCCTTTGGATGGGACATCATTTCCTATTTCTTTGCTTGTGTTGCATTCTTTTGTTGCATACGGTACATTTTAGTATTTTTAAAGTGTTAACTCTGGAATTTAGTCTCTGCATTGTAAATTTGGGTCAGATAGTGATATGACAGAGATTTCCTTGAGTGCCAGGAGCTAACAAAGAGAAACAAACCAATGCCAAATCACCTTTCACAGAGTTTGCATATTGGCTCTGTGTTGGCAGTTGCTCTCCTTCAGAGTTTAGCCATCTTATCAAAAAGATCAGTCTGAGGCCCAATGTGAAGTGAGGGTCTTCTCTGTCTTTTATAAGCCTGTATCTTGTCCTTGGCTGATACTTGCTCATGGTCTTAGGAAGTCCCCCATTTACAGGAATTTCAAATGCCCCCTCTACTCCCTATAAAATAGAGTCCCACTCCCCCCACTCCAAGGTCTATTGTATGACTTGATACAGGTAACCCTTTGCCCCAGGCTGCCTTGACTTAATTGTTTCTTCTTACACGGCTTTTGCTGTCTCTTCTGTGTGTGCAGGAGAAGTCTTGGGAGTGTGAGCCCTAGACGAGTTCACTAGTTCACTCTTTTATGCTGCTGCCCAATTGCTTGTCACTGACATACAGGCACCCCAATATGTGCATAGGGGTTACTCTGCTCTTACGGGAACAATCTGGGACCCACAGTAGGGGCATGCTGGCTCTACACCACGCCAGCAAGAGGAGAGGGAAAAGCCAGCAAGTGCTCCAGGTGCTTCTGTGGTTTTTGAACTTAATTTTCTTGATTTGGCATTTTCCCAGTTACTGCAACCCTTTAACTGTTTTCTGGAGTTTTGAGGAAGATGGCTTTGCCAGTTTTTGCTAGTTATTGAAAGATTCTATAGGGGAATGGCACCATCTTGGTTGACTGGAAGCCTCTAATACCTAACTTTTAAGAATTTATTATGTGCCTTTTATTCCCTATTGCTCTCATGATTACCTTGGAATTCTTAATAAATATATAACTTGTGTAAGTAATTACAGTTCTATTGAGAGTGAGTTAGAGGTATCATGACTTATGGATAGTTTATGTTCCTATTTTTTTAAACACATTTTTTTATTAAATAAGCGATGAATTTTACTGTAATTTGGTTATGCTTAATTAAAAACTAGTGAAGTATTAAACCTCATTTTATGAATGTTATTTTTTCTAAAAGTTCTACAATTTGTATAAAAACATATGCGTGTCTGTATAAATATACAGATGTATCGTTTTATTTATCTTTTACAGTATTTGAAAGCTGTGATAACTCCAGAGTGTCTTTTGATATTAGATTATCGGAACTTAAATTTAGAGCACTGGCTGTTCCGAGAACTTCCATCACAGTTGGCTGGAGAGGGTCAACTTGTCACATATCCTTTACCTTTTGAGTTCAGAGCTATAGAAGCACTCCTGCAATATCGGGTGAGCCTATTTTAAGTAGCTTTTTGAGTTTGTTCTTGCTTTAAGATGGTTTTGAGTAAGAAGACAAGTTGGTATTGTTACAATAGCTCTTGCCTTGGCCACACACTCTCCAAACAAAAGCATTTCTAAGGTTCCTCTATGCAGAAGGTACTTAATTCTTAAACTTTATCACCCAATCAGTTAGAACTAAGGGCTCTAGAGTCTCTTTAAGAGTTTCTTAATGACATTCAATGAAGCACATTTCAATCTGGCTCCCTTTTTGTATAATTTTCATAGCTGGGTTAAGGGGTAATAGTGAAAAAAAACTTAACCAAAATATGATATAAATTAATATATACGTCAAACACTTAAATGTATTCTACTTTATTCTTAACTAAATTAAACTATATGTTATAAATTGCTTACACATGATAAATATTATAGTGCAAGTCATTAATCAAGTCATTCGTATACTTTACAAATGTTCTTTGATTTGTTGGTATGAGTCTTTGAAGCCGCTAAATGATGCCTCTCTTTGAAATATGGTTGGGCATAGGGAGCCATAAACAATTCTAATGATTTCCCCATTAAATTGATAGTCATTGGGTACCTGGGGATCTTGTCAGCCCCTTTCCTCGCTCCTGTAAAACTTTCATTATCCCTTCTCCTCTCACTAGTTAGGATAGATTGTTTAGGAGTTGGCTGCATGCAAGAGTTGGCACTAGGAGTGAACTAGCCAGAGGGGGAGAAGAAAAGGAGGGTAAATGGGACATGAGGTTGGTATAAATTGGGTGAATCTGGTACCCTTCTGTTTTGTCTGCCTTGCTCTACTAAAAGGACAGCAGATAGCTACATTCCCTGGTCAGGTTAATTAGGCAGTGGCACCAGCTAGTACCAGTCAAAGAAGTGGTAATAGTCGGAGCACAGTTATTAAGCAGGAAAAAAGGAGAAGTGAGTAAAAAAAAAAAATTATCAATGGTTATCAACAGTGGTTAACAGGCTGAACAGGCTGGGTATGCTTTCAGTTGCTCTTGCTGTTTGGAGAAAGGCATGGCTCTCAAAAAGGGAAGGTGAGTGTGGGGAGGGAGAGGGACTGGGCTGGTATGAGTCTCTTCTGCCTAGAGATTGACCTTAGATAGAATAGAGGGAGCTCAAGCTGTCAGCTGGGGCACACATTCTTCTTATCATTAAATGGAGTCCCGAGAAGATTGTCTTCTGAAAGACCACTATATGATATGCAAGAATAGCCACCTTCACTCTGGATGAATTAAAAAAAAAAAAAAAAAAAAAAAAATCTCCCCAAACCCCGTTGAGGGGCCATTACATGCCATGAACAGACATGCCCCACACAAATAGCCATCTCTGCCCATGACCCTTGGCAGCCTTCCCAGCTGCTACCTGAATCCACACCTAGCTGGGCAGGGGGTTTGGTATTTCTTTTCAGTACTTAAATATTAGGTCTGTCTCAGTTTGTCTGTCTAGCTCTCCTTCCCACACAATGCTTCTTGAACCTCAAAGCAACTCCTCAGTACCTGAAATAAACAACAGGATGTCTACAGCAGACACCATGACTCTCTTCTCCAATTTCCTTACCAAAAAATTTTAGATGCACAGTAATTGTGTGTTTCTAAGATAAACAAAATATGCTGGAATTTATATTATTGCTTAATTTTACTACTTAATTCATTTACTGTTATGCTGTTTGCCAACTGTCATGGAAATATTTCAGTATTTTAACAACTGGTATAGCCATGTAGTCATACCAGTATATACCTGCTGAATATCAACATCAACCTTGCCTATATTAACCTGAATAAAAGCGTATTTTTTAGTTTAAACGGTTTATTTTTTAAAGTCCAAGTTATGTTTTGGTTTTCAAAACAGCTTTGTCCTTAGAATTTAGAACCGTATTCTGTTTACAAAGAACACAGGTATTATTCACCACATGTAAAGTTTGTGTTTTAACTATGGAATGACATTTTGTTTTAATCAATCTCCATTCCTTTCATAATAAGTGCCTGTAGGGAGGGAAATCTTGGGAGAGCGAATTCCCTGTCAACCAAATCTGAGCCTGTGTGACAACATTATGCATGGTTATCTTTTAAGCCACTAGCTTTGGAATAGTCTGGAATAGGCATTCCAGTAATGACCATGTTCTGAAATGTTACCAACATTTCTAGCTGTTACAGATTTCTGTATCTAATCAGAGGATTCACTGATTCTGAGTATTCTAAAAGGATTGTTTTAATTCTTATGAAAGGTCATGTTGTTATCTAGATCAGCACCCTTCAGGGGAAACTTAGCATTTTGCAGCCACTAATCCTTGAGACATTGGAAGCTTTAGTGGATCCCAAACATTCTTCTGTGGACAGAAGCAAACTGCACGTCTTACTGCAAAATGGCAAAAGGTAAATATGGGTGATTTACCAAGTTGGGAGTTAAAAGCAGATACCTTTTTTTTTTTTAATACTTTATTACTGGACAACTTCATATGATTATTCCCTTTAAATTCAGATTTATTGAGATATATTCACATACCATACAGTCATCCACAGTGCAATCAGTTGTTCACAGTACCATCATATAGTTGTGCATTCATCACCACAGTCAAAAAAAAAAAAAAAAAAAAGGTAAAGTAAAAAAGAACACCTAAAACATTCTATCCCCCCCCCAATATCCTGTTTTTCATTTAATTTTTGTCCCCATTTTTCTATCCATTTGTCCACACATGGGATAAAGGAAGTATGAGCCACAAGGTTTTCACAATCACACAGTCACACCCCCTCCATTATTGATTCATAGTTTTGGTATAGTACATTTGTTACTGTTGATGAAAGAAAGTTAAAATACTGCTAACTGTAGTATATAGTTTGCAATAGGTATATATTTTTTCCTATATGCTCCTCTATTATTAACTTCTAGTTATAGTGTCATACACTTGTTCTAGTTCATGAGAGGGATTTCTAATATTTGTACAGTTAGTCATGAGCATTGTCCACCATAAGATTCACTGTTTTATACATTCCCATCTTTTAACCTCCAGCTTTTCTTCTGGTGACATATGTGACTCTGAGCTTACCCTTTCTACCACCTTCACACACCTTTCAGCACTGTTAGTTATTCTCACAACATGCTACCATCACCCCTGCCATTTCCAAACATTTAAGTTCACCCTAGTTGAACATTCTGCTCATAATAAGCAACCTCTCCCCATTCTTTAGCCTCATTCTATATCCTGGTAACTTATATTTCATGTCTGTGAGTTAACATATTATAATTAGTTCATATCAGTGAGACCCTGCAATATTTATCTTTATGTGTCTGTCTTATTTCACTCAATATAGTGCCCTCAACATTTCTTCATCAACCCATTGTTTGACAGTTTTTTTCACACACCATACATTCCATACTAAGTAAATGATTGTTGGTTCCCTGTATAGTCATGTATTTATGTATTCAACACCACCACCATTATCTATATAAGGACTTCTCCATTTCTTCTCCAAAGGAGGAGGAAGAGTCAGAGAAGGTAGAGGCAAAAGAAAATGAAAAGAGGAAGAAAGAAAGAAAAAAAAAAGACAACAAAAAACCAAAACTTGATAGCTAGAAAGTGATTAAAGGAAAGATAGTATTAACCTAAAGTAGAATAGAGAGTCAGATAGCGTCACCAATGCCAGGAGTCCCATACCCTTCCCCTATTCCCCACCCCCCCATATGCATTTAGCTTTGGTATATTGCCTTTGTTATATTAAAGGAAGCATAATACAATGTTTCTGTTAATTATAGTCTCTAGTTTGCATTGATTGTATTTTCCCCCCAATCCCACCCTGTTTTTAACACCTTGCAATGTTGACATTCATTTGTTCTACTTCGTATAAAAACTTATTTGTACCTTTTATTACAATCATTGAGCACCCTAGGTTTCATTGAGTTACACAGTCCAGTCTTTATCATTTGTCTTTTGTTCTCATGTCCCACATGATCCTAGCCTTCCACTTTCAACCATATTCACAGTCATCTTTGTTCAGTGTACTTACATTGCTATGCTACTATCTCCCAAAATTGTTTTCCAAACTTCTCACTCCTGTCTTTTCCTTTCTGTCTGCAGTGCTTCCGTTAGTGTTTCCTGTAGAACAGGTATCTTGTTACAAACTCTTGTCATTGTCTGTTTGTCAGAGAATATTTTAAGCTCTCCCTCATATTTGAAGGATAGTTTTGCTGGATATAGGATTCTTGGTTGGTGGTTTTTCTCTTTGAGTATCTTAAATATATCACCCCACTTCCTTCTTGCCTCCATGTTTTCTATTGAGAAATCTGCACATAGTCTTATCAAGCTTCCTTTGTATGTGATGGATCACTTTTCTCTTGCTGCTTTCAAGATTCTCTTTGTCTTTGACATTTGATAATCTGATTATTAAGTGTCTTGGCATAGGCCTATTCAGATCTGTTCTCTTTGGGGTATACTGTGCTTCTTGGATCCGTAATTTTATGTCTTTCATAAGAGATGGGAAATTTTCATTGATTATTTCTTCTGTTATTGCTTCTGCCCCTTTTCCCTTCTCTTCTCCTTCTGGGACACCAGTGACATGTACATTCCTGCCTTTTGTTTTGTCCTTAAGTTCCTAGAGACGTTGCTCATATTTTTCCATTCTTTTCTCTATCTGTTCTTTTGTGTGTAGGCTTTCAGGTGCCTTGTTCTCCAGTTCCTGAGTGTTTTCTTCTGCCGCTTGAGATCTGCTGTTGTATGTTGCCATTGTGTCTTTCATCTCTTGTGTTGTGCCTTTCATTTCTATAGATTCTGCCAGTTGGTTTTTCGAACTTTCAATTTCTACCTTATGTACACCCAGTGTTTTCATTATATGGTTCATCTCTTTTGCCATATCTTTCCCTAAACTTTTTGAATCAACTTAGTATTAGTTGTTTCATTTCCTGTATCTCAGTTGAAGTGTAAGTTTGTTCGACTGGGCCATAACTTCGTTTTTCTTAGTGTAGGCTGTAGTTTTCTATTGTCTAGGCATGGTTTCCTTGGTTATCCCAATCAGGTTTTCCCAGATCAAAACAGGCTCTGGTCACAGAAGGAAGAACTATTCAGTATCCATTTTCCCTGAGGGTGTGTCTTAGAAAATTGGTACACCTTTTGAGGCCTCAGGTCACTGTGCCTTTCTGCCCAGCAGGTGGTGCCTGTCAGCCTGTCACTCCAGACTAGTGTAAAGAGGTGTGGCCCGTGGCTGTTTTCCCCCAGGCTCTGGAGTCTGGTACTGAATGGAAGGCAGGTAGTAGAGCTGGGCCTCACGTCTTTCCTCTTAGGGAAGATAAACCCCCTAGGGAGAGGTCATTAGCATTTGAATGGTCTCTCTCTGCCTGTGCTATCTCAACTTGTGTCTGGGTCAAAATGCTGGGAACTGAAAATGGCTTAGGCTTTCTCCACTGAGCCGAAACAGGGACAGAAAGCCCCCTTCGAAGGGGCCAGCCTGCAGCCACCCTCCGGCTCTCCAAGGTCAGTCATCACCCAAAGCTTCTGTCTGCTTGTTGGGGATTCGTAGCTTGTATTGTTAATTAAAACCCCAGTTGGAGCTCAGCTGAGCTGTATTCACTTGCTCAGAGAGAGTTGCTCTCTAGCACCACAAGGGTTTGCAGGCTCAGGCCTTGGGGGGAGGGGGCTCCCAGCTTGAATCTGCAGATTTTACTTACAGATTTTATGCTGCGATGTCGAGCATTCCTCCCAATTCAGGTTGGTGTATGATGAGTGGACTGTCATGTTTGTCCCTCCGCAGTTATTCCAGATTATTTACTAGTTGTTCCTGGTTGTTTATTAGTTGTTCCATGGGTACTATCTAGCTTCCAGTCCTCTCTATGCTGCCATCTTCTTCATAGCTTTTTAAAGTAGGAAAGTATCTCTCTCAGTTTGCCAGGGCTGTTATAACAAATACCACAGACTGGTTGACTTAACAGAAATTTATTGTCTCACAGTTTGGGGGAGGTGCTAGAAGTCCAAAATCAAAGTGTTGGCAGAGCCTTTCTCTGAAATCTGCAGTGCCAGCAATCCATAACCCAGCCTCTGTCTTCTTCACATGGCCATCTCTCTCTTTCTCTCCATCTTTTCCTCCTAGCTGTCCAAATTTCCTCTGCTTATCAGGATTCTAGTAATATTGGATTAAAGACCACCCTGTGTTAGTATCGCCTCATTTTAAGTGACGGCATCTATCAGAGGGTCGTATTTACAAATGGGTTCAAATCCACAGGATCAGGGTTGGAAATTGAACATATCTTTGTGGGGGGGCATGATTCCAATCCATAACAGTAGCCTAGGTGGGAACTTGAGCAAAAAAAGGGGCACATACGCTAATGTTTACCTGAGCAGCTATTTTGCAATGAAACACTATTAATGAGCTCTTTTGCACATGTGATCTCATTTCATCATATCAGTAATCCATTTGGCAGTTCAGTTGCTGTTGTCCTCATTTTCCAGATGAGAAAACTGGGGTTTAGAGAATTTAAGTAACTTGACTTAACTTACATAGCTAGTAATTAACAGACCTAAATTCAAGTCTAGTTCTCTTTCTCTCCAAGGTCTATGTTTGTTATTGTTCTTTTTTTTTTTTTTCCAGTCAAAATCCATTCCAGAATTTAAGAGCAATAATTTAATTTGTATCATAAATTGTATTAACATGCGCTAAGGATTTGTATTCCTAAAATCCCTTTACGAGTTAATGGTTCAAATTCCTGGATTGGTGGTACCATGTCCAAAAAATGTTGGGGTCTTTTCATCATGTAAGAGTAACTACTCGAGGGACAGTGCAAGGTGGCGGCACAGGGAGATGTGGACTTTGGTTCGTCCACTGGAGCAACTAACTAATGAATAGTCAGGAACAACTAGAAAATAGTCTGGAATAATTGATGGGAGTCATCTGTGACAGGACAACATCATACAACAGTCAAGAATGGGTGGAATGGCTGAGATCACAGCATAGAACTATAAGTAGTGCTCCCCCACCAGCACAACAGGCTGAGTTGCAAAACTTCGCTGGTGGGAAAAAAGAAGTGGTCCCTGCTGGGAGCAAGGGAATGTAGCTCAACCAAGCTCCAATTGCTGTTTTAATTAACAAATTTGGACTACTGTATACATGCTGTGAACACAGATAAACCTGGAGCAAGCAGGAAAAGAATCCAGAGGTTTATCCTGGCAGAGAGGAGTATGGCTGATGGGAAAAAAAATACATAAATAAATAAAAACAAGAGGTTTTGGAGGTGAGCTTCAGAATACTGTGAAAAGGGCTGTGTCCCAGAAAATGGGGCACACAGAAATGGGTACCACTCTCAGTTCTTACCTGGTGAACTGGAGGGCTGAGGACTGCTGCTCTGAAAAGGGGACTTCTTGCTCTTTTCCTTTTTTTTTGTTTGTTTTTTTTTTTCCCCTCTTATTCTAAGAGCTCATTAAAGAAAGCCTCAGGCATTTTCAGTTGTCAGCATTGACCCAGGCAAGGGGGGTTAAGATAGAGACTCAAAGGAAAAACTCAAGTGTAGGAGGGCAATTCCCTAAAGGGCTTATCTTTCCAAAGAAGGGGGCAGGTCCCAGCTCAAATTGTGGCCCTCCCTCAGAGAACTCACTCCCCAGGGCCTGGTGAGCAGGGGACAGAACAGCTTAAGGACACTGGCTTCTGACACCCTCAGTCCCCTGTCTGGGGACATGGTCCACTGAGAATAAAATATACTGCATCTCTTTACAAACCAGTGGGGAGCTGTGGGCTGACAAGCAACCACCTTCTTGGGCAGGATAGGAAAGCACAGAGTCTAGAGGCCCTCACAGAAAAATCTGACAATCTTCTGGGTCTCATCCTCAGGGAAACCTCATACTGAATACAGTCTTCTTCTGGGACCTGGGCCCATCTGCTCTGGGAAAATCTGATTGGGGTAATCAAGGAAACCAGATGCCTAGACAACAAAAAATTACAACTCACACTAGGAAAAATGAAGATACGGCCCAGTAAAGTAAAACGTCAACTGGAGATATAGGTAATTGAAACAACTAATTATTAATCAAACAAATCTCCTAAATGAATTCAAAAATTTAAATCGAGTTGAGGGAAGATTATGGCAAGTGAGATGAAGGATATAAAGAAGAATTGGGCAAACATAAGGAAGAACTCGAACGTTTGAAAAAAAACAAGTAGCAGAACTTATGGGAATGAAGGGCACAGTAGAAGAGATGAAAAACACAATGAGACATACAACAGCAGATTTGAAGAGGCAGAAGGAAGGATTCATGAACTGTGGGACAGGATAGCTGAAATCCTACACACAAAAAGAACAGATAGTGAAAAGAATGGAAACATATGAGTAAGTCTCAGGGAACTGAATGACATCATGAAGCACACAAATATACATGTCATGGGTGTCCCAGAAGGAGAAGAGAAGGGAAAGGGGGCAGAAAGAATAATGGAGGAAATAATAACTGAAAATTTCCCATCTGTTATGAAAGATACAAAATTACAGATCCAAGAAGTGCAGCGTACCCCAAAGATAATAAATCTGAGTAGACCAACTCCAAGACACAATAATCAGATTATCAAATGTCAAAGACAGAGAATATTCTGAAAGCAGCAAGAGAAAAGCAATCCATCACATACAAAGGAAGCTTGATAAGACTATGTGTGGATTTCTCAGTAGAAAACCGTGGAGGTGAGAAGGCAATGGTATGATATATTTAAGATACTGAAAGAGAAAAACCGTCAACCAAGAATTCTATATCTAGCAAAACTGCCCTTCAAAAATGAGGAGAGTTTGAAATATTTTCAGAGAAGCAGAAACAGAGAGTTTGTGACAATGGTACCTGCTGTACAAGAAATACTAACGGGAGCACTATAGGCAGATAGGAAGACAGTAGAGAGAGGTTTGGAAAAGAGTGTAGAAATGAAGACTATCAATAAGGGAGAGAGAGGGAAAAATAAAAATAAAATATGACATCAAATCCAAAAGACAAAATGTTAGACAGTAGACATTACTTTGATGAAATTGGCTAGAAAACAAAAGGACAGACACCATATGTTCTCACTAATATGGACTAACATTGATAAGTGAAATTTGAAAGTCGAAAACAGAGATTATCAGGAGATAGAAAGAGGTTAGAGATCGGCATTTGATGAGTACAGAAGGTTCAACAGGATTGATTGTTATACATCCCACAAATTGCAATGAATAGCACAATAGTATGTGATGGTAACACAGTACTGTAAGTACTCTGAAAAAGATGAGTGTGAGTATGGTTTGAAAGAGGAAAGGCTAAGGGCATATATGACACCAGAAGGGAAGACAGAAGATAAAGACTGGGTTTGTATAACTCAGAGAAACCTAGAGTGGTCAGTGATGGTGATTGAATGTACAAATTAAAGAATGTTTTTTAAATGGGAGGGAGAACAAATGAATGTCAACATTGCAAGGTGTTGAAAATTGGATGGCATAGGGGAGAAAAAATACAAGCAAGTGCAAACTAGAGTCTATAGTTAATGCTAACATTGTATAGGATGCTTCCGTTATTTGTAACAAAGGCAATATACCAAAGCTAAATGTCTGTAAAGGGGGGATAATAACAGGAGTCATATGGGAATTCTTGATGGTGGTAATGTTGTCTGACCGTTGCATTGTATTTTATGTTAATTTTTCTTCTATCGTTTGTATTTTTATTCTTCATTTTTTTTTTTTCTCCTTTTCATCTTTCTTTGGGGAAGAGATGGAAATGTCCTGATATATTGTGGTGACGAATGCACAATTCTGTGATTATACTGGGAATCACTGATTGTTTACTTAGTGTGGGTTGTATGGTGTATGAATAAAACTTAAAAATTAACAGAGGGATTCAAGTGCTGGAGAAAATGTGGAGAGAGGGATGTACCTATTCCCTGTTGATAGGGAGTAGAATGGCGCAGCCCAGCTGGAGGGCAGTGTGGTGGTTCCACAGGAAGTTAACTATGGGGTTGCCATATGGTCCTGCAACTTCATTATTGGGTATATATTTGGAAGAATTGAGAGCAGGGACATGAGTGGACAATGCACACTGATGTTTATGGCAGCCATATTCATGATTGGCAATGGATGGAAGTGGCCTAAGGGTACATCACCTGATAAACAGAATGGTGAACTGTAGTGTATACATACAATGGAATACCTGGCGGCGGCAAGAAGAAATAAAGTTGTGAGGTATGCATCTAGGTGAATGGACCTTGAGGACAGTATGTTGAGTGAAATAAGCCAGAATCAGAAATACAAACATTATGACACCTCACTAATATGGACTAACTATAATATGCGAACTCTGAGAACTGAATCTGAGAGCACAGGGTATCGGGAAGGCTTATGGCAAAGGTTCCTAGATTGTAAGCTCTTACAGCAGTCACATCTGTCATGAGTTGGAATGGTTATCTCTAAATTCTGAGATGCTGGGCTATTTGTGTATAACCTTGTGGGTCCCTGTAACTTCAGGTATCTGTGTGACACCTGAGACCCAGAGCCAGATTTCAGCAGCTATGAATATCAGCATTACCCCATACAGTAAAGATTAAAAAAGCTGACAGAGATCAGACTTCAATTAGAGATATGAATGAAATGAAGGAAACTAAGGTAAACCATACTAAAGAGGAAAGAATGATACTGTGTTTTAAAATCTCAATTTCTGTGTGAGACCAAAGGAAGAGATTAATTTAGTGCAAAATCTATACTTGCTGTAGCAAGCTCTATATTTTAACTTGTATGGTCAGTTTATTCAAACACCATAATTACATGGAACCTTGAATTAGGGGGTGAGATCTGGTTGGTTTGTACAGGTTAGCGTGAAACCCCGATATATCCCAGAGTAATTTGGGCAGAGAATAAAAAGTATTTTCAAAGCCCCCTTGAGGGCCTCTGGGAAAATGTGGAAATATTAAACTTCCCCATCTGGGGAATTCCTGATATTCTTGCAAGATTGGGGACTGCTTCAATTTTGGGGCTTGCCCTTATGAAGCTTGTTACTGCAAAGGAGAGGCTAAGCCTACTTATAATGGTGCCTAAGAGTCACCCCCAGAGAACATCTTTTGTGCTCAGATACGGCCTCTCTCTAAGCCCACTCAGTAGGTAAACTCATTGCCTTCCCCGCCATGTGGAACATGACTCCCAGGGGTGTAAATCTCCCTAGCAAGGCGCGACATGATTCCTGGAGATGAATCTGGACCTGGCATCATGAGACTGAGAAAGCCTTCCTAACCAAAAGGAGAAAGAGAAGTGAAACAAAATGAAGTTTAGTGGCTGGGAGATCTCAAATGGAGTCAAAAGTTCATTCTGGAGGTTATTCTTATGTATTATATAGATATCCCTTTTTAGTTTTTAGTGTATTAGAATAGCTAGAAGGAAATACTTGAAACTGTTGAACTGCTGTCCAGTATCCTTGATTCTTGAAAACAGTCGTTTAACTATATAACTTATACAGTGTGACCATGAGATTGTGAAAACCTTGTGGCTCACACTCCCTTTATCCAGATGAGTAGAAAAATGGGGACAAAAAATTAAGTTAATAATAGGGGGAGAGGAGGAATGTAAGATGTTTTGGATCTTCTTTTTTACTTTTTTTTTTTGGTGTAATGAAAGTGTTCAAAAATGGTGTGCACAACTATATGATGATACTGTGAACAACTGATTGTACACTTTGGATGATTGTATGATATGTGAATATATCTCAATAAAATTGCATAAAAAAAGAGGAAATACTCTGTCCTTATATTATCAATGCCATATTTATTAATAGTAGTAGGCTCTCCAACCAAAATATCTTAGATTCATAGTCATTTTGTTTCTGAGATGAATAGTATATGCCTAAGTGTGTATTTATATCACTAAATCATTTTACTGCTTAATTTTGTTTGGGGAATTTATTCTTAATTTGCATGGTAAACATTAAAATATTTTCTAACAAGTCAGATTTTACCATGAATATATAAATGGTCTACTTGATGAGACTCCCTAAAAAGGCACTGTTCTTGTAATGAAATGCTTGTCATGAGTTTATGCTGTTGATCATTTCTGTACTATTACTGTTATAGTCTTTCAGAGTTAGAAACAGATATTAAAATTTTCAAAGAGTCGATTTTGGAGATCTTAGACGAAGAAGAATTGCTAGAAGAACTCTGTCTGACAAAGTGGAGTGACCCACAAGTCTTGTAAGTAAACAACTGTGCTTTATTATTGTTTTTCTTAGGGATGATTTTGCCAAAGAGAATATAACATTTTTTCTCGAATATAGAATATCAGTACTTCTCAACCCCAATTATTTCACTTTTTCCTAATTCAATTTAATTAGGTTATATGGAGTATATATTGTGTACTTAACACTGTGCTTGGGTTCTGGTGAATATAAAGATAGACACACAATTAGGTTTATCTTCAAGGAGTTGACCACTAAATTGGCACACACATTTACCCAAATAACTTAGGGAGAACAATAGAAGAGAAATTCACATGAGGGGAAAAAAATGGTGAGAAGGAGGGGGTGGAGAGCAGGGAAAGGGAAAAGAGTAGGATATCAACATAAATTCTCTAAGTTTGGTTTAATATAACAGTATTCCTCTTATAACCTTTTATCTCTTACGAAATAAGAAATCATTCACTGTTCTTAATTCTGCATACTTGTGTTATTTTATAAATACCAAAATATTTTGGTATTAGAAATCAGATATCTTTTTAATGTGTATAGTTTCTATAGCCTGTACAGATTTTTTAAGCATTTTGTGAAATTGAGTGTGTTCTAATAAGAAAATATTAAGATAAAAAGGGCTATGTAACTTTTGACAGTATAGTAGATAGATGTAGCAGGAACATGAACATACTCTAACTTTGGATTGTTTTGCTTAGGACAGTGTCTCTTCAACATGCTTTGTGATATAAGTATTTTTTACAGAGTACTTTATTCCCTTTTCTCCTCCTCCTTGGTGGGGGAGGGGTGTAAGTAAGGGGGAGCAAAATAACTATTGACATCATTCAAGAACATTTTTCTTCATATATGAAAATGACATATATACACTTTGGAAAGGAAATGTTTTTTATGTACATTTTTAGCTTTTGCTTTAGTTTTACCTTATAGTGATTTTGAATTTGCATTTATTCATTGCATTCATGCATCTGGATTTTCCTGTAATTGATGTCATATATTTGCATGAAACTCTTTGGATTGGGGTCATGGAATAGAGTGACGCTAACTAGCCTAACTGGGGATGGAACCTGTGCCTTCAGCTCATCTGGATAGTGTTTAGGATCAGTTGATATAGCCACTCGTGGATTGACCTCAGTCACAACAATTTAAAAGACAAAGGCTAGATTTTTCACTGGTGGCTGAATATTATATACTAATTCAGGAAGTCTTTTGGGACTAAATATATGATGCACATATTGGAGGCATGTTAATTATGTTAACTGTTTTACTTGAAGTGAGAAGAGCAGTACTGGAATTGACCATGCAGAAGAGATGGAGTTGCTTTTGGAAAACTATTACCGATTAGCTGATGATCTTTCTAATGCCGCTCGAGAACTCCGGGTACTGATTGATGATTCACAAAGTATTATTTTCATCAATCTGGACAGGTAAGAAAGCATTATATAAAACAATTAGTGTTTTCTTTATAAGATAATTATTATAAAGTAATAAAGCCTTAAAGGAACTCATTTTGGTAGGAATTACATTATCATCATCTTTAAACAATCACTACATGGAAATATCTTTTTTTTTTTTAAAGTGGTGTGGGTTTGATCCATGTGGTCTTTAATAGGTTAGGAATTTGCTGTCTATAGTCAGTAGGCCATTCTGATCTGAATAGATGCTCTCCTCTCCAGCCACCGTAATGTGATGATGCGGCTGAACCTACAGTTGACCATGGGAACCTTCTCTGTTTCACTCTTTGGACTATTGGGAGTTGCTTTTGGAATGAATTTAGAGTCTTCTCTTGAAGAGGTAAGACTGTATTAAGTGATTAGGGTTTTTTTTTTTTTAATGTTTTGAAGATCAAATTGTTAATGGATTCTAAAAACCCTTGGTAAAATAAAACAGATATTGTAACTTGCTGAAAATTGAGGCAGTATGGTTGTACCCTGTTATAGCATAGATATAAATATAGCCTAGGTTACTTTATGTTTCCCAAAACATAACTACATGTGAGAAGGGTTTGATATAACAGTTTTCCTCTGTGAAACAATGTTAATATAAATGACTCCATCTGTGAAAATAGATTTGATATTTTGGCACATTCTGGTGCTAGATTCCATGTACTGATAATCTAACAGGTCTATTCTCTGACTCTACCTGATACCCTAGTCCAACTCATTATTGTCTTTTATCAGCAACACTGTATACTTTTAAAGAGTAGTCTTTAAAAGTTGCAAATCTGAATGTGTCAGTCTTCTGCATAAAACTATTCAGTGGCTTTCAATTTCCCTTAAGACAAAAATTCGCATTCTTTTGCTGTAGGTCTTTCCGTGGTCTGGTGCTGCCTCCATCTCCGTCTTGTCTCCAGCTACTCTTCCCCTCATTGTCGGTTGCTCCATCAGTGTTCCTTTTCATCCGTGCTGCCTCCACACCTCTTCCCTCAGTTCCTGTCTTTTTTGTGCCTAGCTCACTCCTCCTACTTACCTGTCAGGTTTCATTTTGTGTGTCTCTTCCAAGGAAAGTCATCACTGATTGTACCCTCAGCCTAGCCAAGAAAAAGTACTCTCCTGGCTATACATGCCCAAATAATCCCACGTTCTTCAGTTTTCCAGTTATCTGTTCATAAAGTCCCTGAGGCAAGGTAGATATTCAACATTTTTAATGTTCCTCATGGTAAAATGTAAATGGAAAATAACTGCAGTATATTTGTTCATTCATCTCTCAAGTGTCTTATTTAGTGCCTACTATATACTGTGCACTGTTCTAGGCCCTGGGGTCATAGCCCTGAGTCCCTGTCCTTGTAGAGGTCACATTATAGTAGAGGAGAGATATGATAAACAGATATATAGTATGTTGGGTGATAAGTGCCACAGAGAAAAATAAAGCCAGGTAAGGAGATAAAGAAATGTAGGAGGTGGTGGGATGAGTGACATTTTAGAGATAGGGTAGTTAAGGAAGATCTCTCTGAGGAGGTGACATTTGAGCAGAAACCTGAATGGAAAGGGCAAATGGGAAGATTTGGGAATCCCTCTAAGCAGAAGGAACCACAAATGCAAAGCCTCTGAGGCACAGTGAGTGAGCATGTTTAGGGAAACCCAAGAAGGCCAGAGTGGTTAAAAAAGAGGGTAGTTAGGGGGTGAGTGGTAGGAAATGAGGTCAGAAAGGCAGACAAGTATGAGATTATGTATGTAGATTGTAGTAAGGGGTTTGGATTTATTATAAGTATGAAAGGAATCTATTGGAGGTTTTTGAGTCCAAATCGAGAGTAGTAGAAAGTTCAGAAGTAACCTGAATTATCTTAGGTAACAGACCAATATCCAAAAACCTTTGCAAATTCTCCACTTTGTGACTACCAAACTTTTTGTACAGGTTTCTCCTTTCTCCCGAATCATTTTTGTTAGGAAACGTTTAAATACATATGCTCATTTCTACAAGCTATATCCACTTTATACTCATTCTTACATTTTTCTCTCACTTAATGCCTGTTTTTAAAAGGAAGATTTTTTGAACTTCTCTTCTGATAGTTTCATTGTATGTAATCATAGGTATAGATAATCTGCCATGAGATGAGAGTAGTAGATAAGTGAGCTGAGTTTGCTCAATAGTTGGGTCACCGGCTCCCACCGAATAAGATGTCAGATCAGTGCCTTAACAGAGGTACAAATTACACATCGTTGGGTTTCCTATTCATTAAATCCATGAAGCCAAAGGTCTCTCCTCCTATATAGTTAGGGCTGATGTTTACAATGGTGAGTCTACGGTAGGAAAAACTTATTTTTTACTGTTTATTTTAAGATAATTTCAAGTTTATAGAAAAGTTCCAAGACTAGTCAAAGAATTCCCGTATACATTCACCCAGCTTCTCCAAACATCAACATATTATCACACATTTGCTTTATCAGTCTATCTTTATATACATACTTCTGTTTTATTTCAGAGTATGCAGCAGGTGTGATACTCCTTTACCTGTAAACATTCAGTATGTATTTCCTAAAAATATGGACATTCTCTTCCATAACCATGGCAAAATTGTTGGAAATTAGGAAATTAACATTGAAACAATACTGTTTTCCAGCCTATAGACCCTATCAGATTTTGCCAGTTGTCTCAGTAATGCTCTTTATCGCAAAGAAAATCTTGGGTCCCTTGTGCATATAGTCGTCATGTCTCCTTAGTCTCCTTATTTAATCTGGAACAGTTCTTCATACTTGGGCTTTCATGACCTTGACATTTACGAAGAAAACAGGCTAGTTCTTTGACCCTTGATAATGTTTTCTCAATATTAGGCTCTGGTTTTGTGTCAGCATGTTCTTTACATCGCATCCATCAGGAATACATGGTGTCAATAGTTTCAGCATCCATGGATGATTCTTGCCTGAATCAGTTATTACTATGAGGGTTGCCAAATGGTGATTTTCTAATTCCATCATTCATTCCATGTTTTTTTAGTTGGCCTTGTATTGTAAAGAATAGCTTTCCCTTTTCTCCCACTTCATTTCTTTCAGTATGGATTCCTGGATTCTTATTTTAATCAGAATAGAGTTATAATCTGTTACTAAATACTATTTTGATACTTGGCTTCTGAGTACTTTTTTCCCTTTCATGCTGGCTCTTAAGTACATTTGACATATCCTTATCAGTTTGTAGTGCTTTCTTAGCTTCTGGCACATCAAGATATTCAAGGCAAGACAAACTATTTCTAAATGGTGTGAATGGGGTAAATAGTGGAGGTGATAAAGGGCATTGAGTTTGAAAAGTGGAAGCCTTAAAACACCAGGCAAGGAGGAACAGCCCCTCAATTTTGCAGGCACAGCCAAGGCAGAGGGAACACTAAACCTCTAACAGACACCTGTCCCTTTCTTTGTTCTCCTAAAGGCCTTCATACTGTGCTGTGTGTTTATAATGGAATTTTGAACTCATTGCCTCTGACTTAACTTTCCCCTCCCTAACATCAAACTTCATGTTTAAAAGGAGGCAGATTGCTGCTCAAATATGAAACAAATTTCCAACATTAATGGCTGGTCAGTTGTGTAACAGGCTGTAGGGGGAAATAAGCTCTCAGTTATTGGAACTAACCAAGCAAAGGCTTATGATGGGATTTCCTTCCTGTGGGAGATTAAATTAATACATTAACTAAAAATGTTGTACTGCAAATATATCACAGCTTAAAAAATGATAGGTCAAAAGTTTACTATAAGTAAGAAGTTCTCAAACTTTATTGGTTCACAATGTCCTTACTGTAATAGTAATTTTTTCATAGCATCCCTAGGCCAAAAGAAATACCTAGCAATTACTTTTATGAGATAATTGGGTCCAAACAGCTTAATAACAGTAGTTCTTACAGTGTCCCACAAATGTTGCTCGTTTCCTTTGAAAATTTTAAATATTCTGGGGTGCTGCAATGCCCAGGGCACCATGCTCAGCTTACAGTTGGAGAACTGCAGCTATAAGCAGAAAAATGGAAGTAAGTTGTGTGTCTTCTAGGATTATGACTATTAAAATTTGTATGCATGTAAACAAAGATCAGAAAGAAACAAAAAAAGGCAGTAATGTTTGAGTCATAGACTCACAGATTATTAAAATATATTTAAACTGTTAAATCACATTTCCCTTCTAATTAATTTTATGATTCTTGGTCTCTGGGTGCTGTCAAGACATTTGTTTTTACTTCTTTTCTATAGGAGAGACCTGTGTAAGTAATAAAAGACTTCTTTTAAACTCTGGGGCAGTAATAGTTCAGGAAATGCTCTCTCTATGGAACCTATCCTTTTGTGCTTGAAATTAAACTGTGTTGTTTTATTTTAGGACCATAGAGTGTTTTGGCTAGTGACCGGAATTATGTTTATGGGAAGTGGCCTAATATGGAGGCGTTTGCTTTCATTCCTTGGACGACAGCTAGAAGCTCCTTTGCCTCCCATGGTATGAAGGGTGTGGTTCATGGTGGTATAGCAGAGGGGCTACAGTCATGAGCTCTGCAGTCAGCCTGTATTTAAGGGATCACAGACTTTGTGACCCTGCACAAGTTATTTAATTTCTCTAGGCCTCCCTCAGTTTCCTCATCTGTCAGTTAAGACCTAACCACTGCTTCATAGGATTGGGAGAATTAAATGGGATAATATGTGTAAAGCACTTAGCACAGTGCTTGGCACAATAAGATGGAAATATATTTTGTGTAGAACACCATGACAGGCATTAGACATGTAGACAGCTGTTAGTAATTCTTGTATGAATCAATTATTGCTGTGATTTTATCAGATATTACTATTTTATCAGAACCAAAACTGAAGTGTAGAAAATGTGTGTTCTTGTTAAAAAAAGATACAGAAAGTGTACCTTCTTTTTTCTCTTTATCCTTGAAGATCATACCAATGGAAAAGTGCTTGAGATGCTGATATTTTGATATATGCATACCATGGTAGGCAGCCCTCTCCTTGTTTAGTAATCACATAATATGTCATGCTGCTAGTGACTTTTCTTTTAAGAAAATCAAAAACCAAAAATAAATTTTCTCCTTTATTTAGATGGCCTCTCTACCTAAAAAGACCCTTCAGGCAGACAGAAGGATGGAAATGAAAAGCAGCCTCAGGCAAGATGGACTTGGATCAAGCAGTAGTATCCTAACAAACCGTTAGGAACACCTGGTGGGGACTGCATATTTTGTTATTGTACTCACAGGAGACTTCTGATATGCTTTTATAGAATCAGAGACTTGGGGGGGGGGTGGGAATCTGTGATATTTAAATTACAATGTCTGATGGTAAAAACACATTATGGCAGGTACAGTACTAGAACTTACTTGGATATTCAGAATTCTGAGTAAAGAAGCAAAGTACTTGCTTTAAAAAGGGAAAAAATTTTATTTCCTGCAAACTTAGAAGAACTGTTTTTATAAGACATGGCATGAATCATGCAGAGATTAATATAACACAAGAACAGACTATTTTTATTTAATTTATACATATTAAAGTATAATTTTAATGCCAAATGAAGCCTATAAACTTGATGAACCCACAGTTAGGATATCAGGTAGCCATAGTTTGTAGTCAGTACGGGCATATCATGTTCATGTTAATTTCCTAATTTTCAGGTGAATGAAAGCTAGCAGAATATGTATTAACCTTAAAACAAACTTGAAGTTTGTGCTTTAAAATTAAGCATTGACATATTATTTTCTTGTATTTGCCTCTTTTTTATAAGGCAAATAAAGATAAGGAAATGTCAATTTAATATCAGCATTATTTGGGTTCCAGTTAAGGAGATTTTGCTGTAATTCTGGACCCCCTGAAACTGTGTTTCTTTTGCTTGGCTATAATTAAAGCCTTTGAAGTACAGTAGAAAGCAAATGCTTCCATTCTGTTACTATTTTATAGCTGCATTGTTCATTGCCTGGTTTTTAAGAGCATATATATAGATGTGCTACCCTACTCCCAAAAAGGAGTATTTATGTAGCCCAGCCAATCTATGTTGCCTACACCCCAAATTTGACAGATGGGCTTCCTAAAGCAAAAGGGCAGTTACATTTTAGAATTGTGATAACATTTAGTTATCACAATAAGAGATTTGGACTTTCAATCTTGCCTTTTTTTATATTTTCTGGACTTTAAGTACACTTATGCAGTTGACTATTACAGTTAAACTTTCCTCCAAAAGTAGCATGTATGGAATATTCTATAATGTCCTTAAGAATCCAGAGCAGCTCCTGTACTGCAAATGCAGTTGTAACAGCAAAATAAATACACCTAGCCTGATGATGTTGAGGATACCCTAATATGTCATATGAGGAAGTTGAGAGGTCCATTTACTAGGGGATTTGGTGAACAAAACTACTACTCCAGTAGCTGATTTGAAAGGAAACAGATGAAGTTACAAGTAAGGTCTCCCCACTCCTGTGAGTTGTGATGAGAAGCCATTAGAAGGAGCTGAGGATAGAAGGGCACGAGACACACTGGCTCATCTTGGAGCACCGAGTGGCCCACTCTGCACCTCACCATGGGCCTAGAACATGCCTGCTCTGTGGTGTGGTTGGTGGAGAGTAAATATACAGCCCTCTGTAGCATTTTAAGAGTTCAGTGGTTTTCATGGACATCTTGATAAAATTACATTTTGATTTCACAGCACACTCTTCTTTGGCATACCTCAGAGCCCTCTACTGCTAATTCTGTTAAGTAATATTTATTACCTGTTTTAGAGATAACATAACTGAGTTATGAAGACTTTGGCAGCAGAGGGCAAAATTTGATTTGACTAAGATCAGGAATAGAACAGAATTTGGTAATTTTTCCTTGTAGTGTTACTGAGTTAGTGAGTTTGTCATAGCCTATCAGTAAAAGGTATAACATAACTACCTCATAAGTCTAATAAGGGAAGTTACTAATGGTTTATAAAATTCTTGGAAGTATTTTTAGATCAAGTATGATTTCAAATGTCAGCTAACTCTGCTTTGGTAACTGCAAGATGCTTCTTTTATTATTTAAGGGAGAGTTAATACAACAGAGTCTATGCCAAAGAATATGAAACTTAATAGTTTTAAATGTGGAATTAAAATAATCTAGCACATTAACTACTATTTGAAAGTAAGGTGACAGAATTTCAAACACTCAGTGATATGAGTAAGCAAGCAGTTGTATTTCATTTCACATGTACAAGCCCCAGTTGTGATACTCGTAACAGACTGTCTTTTTCTTCTAAGAAAATGTGGCAGAATAGATGTCATTTTAAGATATCATTCATGTTTGCATTATTCTAGTAAAATTAGGTTGTAATAACCACTTAAACCATTTCATATTAAAAAGCTACTTATTTTGGTGAGTTATTCCCAAGAATTGTAGACAGTTTCATTTTCTGGAATTGCAATATTAAACTCACATTTTGAATTTAGGATTTATTTTCATTACTTAAACTACAAAGATGGTCTAACAATGTATGGTATAGGGTATCTGGAGACCGAGTTCTATTCCCAAGTTCACTGTAGACGTTTAGTCTCTTAGATCTGTGATACAAATGGCATAAAGCCTTGAAAATATTA
Organism: Choloepus didactylus; assembly: GCF_015220235.1. Taxonomy (NCBI): domain Eukaryota; kingdom Metazoa; phylum Chordata; class Mammalia; order Pilosa; family Megalonychidae; genus Choloepus; species Choloepus didactylus. The sequence continues at coordinate 128,907,088 of NC_051313.1, read as the reverse complement.
TATATCTAGATATTAGAGACAAAAACTGCAAATATATAAAATGTCTGTGGATCTCTTGAAATATAGTTCTGATTTACTAGTATTGTACATGTTCAATTTTGTATTAATGAGAAATCATAACCCTATAGAGGATTCCATTATAATTATTAAGCATTTCAGAGTCAGTGCTAACACTGACTTTAGTGGAATGAAAATTTAATCTACTTATATTCAAATGTCATAGATTTAGTTTTTTTCTATATGTTAGGTTTTACATAGTTACCATACAGTTGGCCTTCAACAGCAGAAGTATACTTTAAATCATTTTTTGCCTATGGGGTTGGTATGGTTAAATATCCTATAAGCTTGGAAATTTGCTTCCAGCCTTATAGGTTTCGACCTATTCCACGTGGTTCTTGCTGTTTAATAGTTACAGGTATATTAAATGAGAAACATAAATCCCCAGGTAAATAAAGATCACGTTTAAATGTCGACCCTGTCATTTGTTGATGCATAATCACATAGTATGAAGGTATGCATCCTTCTGCTGGGAAGAACCAGCATCTGAGAGAGACAGGCCTTTGCTGAGATGCAAGGTCGATGACATTCGAGTGTGTTTACACTCATAGACTTCTCACTTTTTATGTGAATATAATTAAGTAATTTCTGTTCCCCTAAAAATAAATTTCCTTTAATTAAAAATAATTCTAATAGGTTGAGCTGCCAATAATTGTTAACCAAATGGGGTTTTTATGGCCTTTTTTGATGTGCCATAGGGGAACCATGCAGCTAGCACAGCTCTTTTTAAAAGAACAAGATGCTCTCTGATCTGCACTTATTCATGGTGTTTTCCTATGTGTATCCACCATATGCTAACAATTTCACCCCAGTAGCTTTTTCTTAATTTCTGATTTAACTTTCAACCCTTCATCTGAGTTGCTTTTCTTGTCTCTCTCACCAGTCTTCCCTCTGCCTCTAGAGAACCTGACAAGGGAAGAAAAGGGCTCTTGTCATTTGTTACTTTTCCTGCTTTTTTCTCATTTCACTAGTGTCAGAAGAAAAAGGTTGATGCAGAAATACTAGTTGATCTTGTATCATTTTGTAACTCACTTTCTGATGTTTACAGATAATAATGCCTTCAGAGTTTTTGCTCTGCTAATGTACAGTGTTAGTTAGCTGAACCCTGTGGTCCATTCCTTACCCTTAAATGTGCTACATTGCCAGACTGGCAGATGAACTCCACCTACTGAAAACAGCCCAGGGCAAGCGAAGCCAGGGCCTGCTTCACTCCTCTTGGTCTCTTACCAGTCAGCAGCCTTCGGGTCATGCCAGATCTCCCTTTCTGTTCTCATCCTCCTGTTGGCACAACTTGTGGCAACCCAAGGCAATGAAGGCCCCTCTTGGGATGACTTAAAACTAGTGGAGAGTCATTAGGTTGTTGTTCTTTTCGAACAGCCATCTCTGCAAAATCATTTGAGGGCACAGAAAGTTGAAAGATTTTTATATTTATCCTTCACTGTATATAATTGAAAATACAATAATCCTCATTAAGAAAAGGCATTTACAATAAGTGATTTGGAATTGTGAGATTCTCCTTCGCTGCATACTTTCTCCCCACTTACTGTTCCCCCCCCCATTTTTTCTATATAATTTGATTTCTATTATACTTTGATTGGAACAGGACATCAATGAAAGGAAAATCTCTGTACACAATTCCTCCTAAAAATGTCTTCCTAAGGGGTAACCACAGAGAGAGCCTTTGCAGGCTTGGGAAGGACAGGATAGGTATTTGTGTGGAATAAGAAACAGGCTGTACAACAGGTCTTAGCACAGATAATAAGCTAGTTAGGGGAGGAAAGAACAAAGGTTTAGATGCAAAGGGAACAAAGAAGTAAGTTTTGGAAGAGGACATGAATAACCAGAGTTTTGGCTATGTCACATACTTCTGATGTAGTCATAAGTTACTATATCAGATTTCCAGGCAGTCTGGCCATTACTGTTGTGTCTCCATCCCCCAGGGACCCCACCTCTATTAGGACCTAAGGTGGCTCTTCTGGATGTGCCACACTGTCCAACAGAACTCTCACTCTGGAGCACTAAGCATGAGAGAGGGAGGGGCAGATTAGGAAAACAGAGTGATATCTTTAATCTGAGCCAAGGCTATAGATGTGAAGCGCCCCAGAGAGTCGGGCTCCCATAGAACTCCTTTCAGCAGCAATGACAACTTCATTCTGTAGGGGGAAATAATACAGATAGAATTATTAATTCATAACATCTGTTAAATTCCAACTATAATCTGGGCATCATGGTATACTCTGAGGATATAAAGATGACCAAGACATTGACCATACCTCATGGCTTGAGCTTAACTCCTTTTTCCCTTTGTTTAAATACCACTTTCTCAGACCCATAGGTTCAGAAAAGTACACCTGAGGAATTTCACCCTAATCGCTTTTCTGGCACATAAGGAATAAAGGAGAAGTGCCCTAGTACATGTTTATTCCAGAATTCTAGTTGTGGTACAACATAGCATATCTGGAATAATAAGGACTTTCACAAGGAGCTGTCAGTAGAGTTTAATACCATCTCTTACTTCCCTTGCTGCCTGAAACATTTTAAGAGCTGTCATCTTTAAGGATTGCCTTCAAAACCAGCTACAGGTTTTTAAACATTTCATTGGTAGCAAATCTTTATACTTTGAGTTTGGATTTGATTTTTGGAAACTGCCAAATGTTATTCTGAACCAAGGCTGGTAAATAAGGGGTAGGTGATGAAACTGATTGTGTTTTGGTCAGAAGCAGTGTATGACCATGAAGCAACCAAACCTGAGGAAACAGTTTTTCATTGATTTAATTTTGAAAACTACTGATGGAATCCAGAAATAATAACAGTTAGCATTTATTGGACCTTTGCTTGTATTATCAGGCACATGTAAAGGGCTAAGCATAGTATCTCTTTTAATACCCCAGTGTCAATTAAAAGGGAAAATTTTAATGTGATTTTTTTTTCAGAAAAATGAACCAACTAGTAATTTCTTCTCTCTTCCCTTATTTATAGAATTACTCATTTACTAATTTGTCTGTGTTTGGCCACGAGCTGATCTCAACTCCATTTCCTAGTTAAGTCATAGTCATTCCTAAAATCAGATCTGCCCTCACTTCTTGCTCTCTCTGTGCTTCATCAGTCTGTCGACTCATATTCCAGATCCAGCTCAGGCCCCATGGGCCTTCCCTGATTCCACCAGCAGAGATTTCTGCAACAGTTGCTGTCTGACCCTCTGGGGCTCCTGGGCATCATCTGTTGCCTTACCGAGTCACTGAATGGTCTTAAGGACATACTAATTCTCCACCTAGATTATAAGCTGGCTCTGAAGACAGTACCCTGAGAGGTCTCGGAAATACAGAGACAGTAGCAACACCACTTAAGTGCCAAAATTCATTTTTTAATAATTGCATTACTTAATGCTCATATGTCATAGAACAGAAAAGGAGTCTTTGTAAACATAATTTTTATTCAAGTCTCAGAAAAAGGCCACTACTGATCATCCCCAGATTGTCCTTGTCCATTTTTTTTTTTTTTCCTTGTCCATTTTTTAAATGTAAAGTCTGATTTATCTTTGCACTCAGAGTGCTTCAGTGCTCCCACTTTCAGGTAAGTGTTGGGAAAGTATAGTAATTTTAATATTGACCCAAGTGAACTGTAGTTAGGAAGGTGAATTTGCAGTGTTTTATAGAAAATCAAATACAAATTACCTTCAGATGATTTATACCACTCCTCCTCAATTAGTGTAGACAATGTTTGATGTATTTATAAAATTTTTTTTATTGTGGTGACATAACATAAAATTTGCCATTTTTAAGTGTGAAATTCAATGACATTAATTACTTTTACAATGTTGCACTACTATCACCTTTCATTACTAAACTTTATCACCCAAACGCTCTTTCTAATACATGGATACTTGATAATATCTAACTTTGGAAAATAAATAAAATTTTAATTAGAGGTCAGAATTATGATATAAAATATTCCTGTGGCCAGACCTTTTGAGAATCCTCCTATACACTGAAATAATCCATCTTTCTTCATTGCAGTTAACCCCAGATTTTTGTTATCAGGCTTGCCTGTAAATGGGTTAAAGCAAAGGTCATTGGAACTGTTGGCCACTAGAGGGCAATTAAGCCACAGTTCTGGGCAGGAGCCCAGGCCACAGCATCTACCAAGCCTTACAGACTTTGGACCTTTCTGCTGTCTCCTGGGTTACAGACACAGGTTACTGAACTCCAGAATGCATGAAGCCTTCCCCAGCCCTCATTCCCACAGTTAATTCTGTTCACACCACTCTTAGCATTTATTCCTCTGATTTGCATTTCTTTTTACTTTCTCTGTGTATTAATCGTATTTTCCCTCAAGATTAGAAAACTATCTTGTTTCTTTATGTATCTAATAGCCTCAGACAGTTCTGTATGGCATTATATCTTGAAATAAATGAATAGATAGAATCAACAGTTTAGAAGTATAGTCTAAGACAAGACCCTTTAATCTAAAATTTAGTAATACCTATAAAAATTTAAAATGTGCACACCCTTTGATCTAGCAGTCTCACCTGCAAGGATATTTGCATAATTATATAAAGATATAGGTGCAATAATGTTCACTACAGCGTTGTCTGTGATAAGTAAAAACTGGAAATAACCTAAATGTCCATCAGAATGTGAACCAGTGAAATAAAATATAGTACACGTGACAATAAAATCAGGTAGCTCTACATCTCCCTGTCTATAAAGGGGGCGTATATAGTACATGAAACAAAACAATGACAGATAGAAATAGTGTTTGTCTCTATAGTCATACAAAAACTCTGAAAATAATGTCTGGAAGAAGACACAGCAAAATATTAATAATGGCTGTTCTATAGGGCAAGGGTTGGCAAACTTTTTTATACTTACAGGTATCCAATACAATGAATCAGTTCTGCCACTGCAGTACAGTAGCAGCAGTAGATAATAAATGAATATGGCCATGTTCCAATAAAACTGTTTACAAACACTGAAATTTGAACTTCATATAAATTGCACATATCATGAAATACTCTTGATATTTTTTTTTTTTCCCACTCATTAAAAAAATAGCCAGTTTTAGCTCATGGGCTATACAGCAACAGGCAGCAGACTGGATTTTTAGCCTGTGGGCCACAGTTTGCCAATCCTTGCTACAGAGGACGAAACTGGAGGGATGAGGAGGGAAATTTTTCAGCAACAAAAAAAATGATGGGATTTCATGTCTTAATTTTTTTGTGTGTGTTCCTGTCTGGTTTTTAAATAAAAAGAAAATATAAAATAGAAACAAAATCCCAAGAACAAATGTAAACATCAACAAAGTATAGTCTTTGTACTTACCTTTTCCTTTGACCTCACAGTTACCATAGCACTCCCAAACCTTGAGCTTGCCTGTAAAACATTCAGTCTGTTAATGGCCTTTTGGGAACATAATATTTTACAATTTAAAATGATAATAAGGGAAAAGGCATTTTTCATAATTCCTTTCTTCAGTCCTTCAGCAGGTACTTACTTCAGGAGAAATCAACACATACTGGGCCTGAAAAAAAAAAAAATGGTGGAAATGAAGACTATTAATGTTATTGCTGTTCTTATATTTTTAAAATCAATATTAATTATACCTTTACACTGGTATAAAAAAATGCTTGCCCTTTGACCCCAAAATTCCACTTCTAGGAATTTAGCTCAGAAAATATAATGAGATGTATAAAAATGTTTATATGTGCTTTTCACGTATAAACAAAATCTGCCATATTATTTAGAATAGTGAAAGTTGGACGGGGCCTAAGTGATTGATAATCATCACTTAAATAATGGTTAAATACATCACTTAAATAATGGTTAAATAAACTATGGTTTATCTACAGATAAAATACTTGGTAGCCCATACATTTCATATTGTATAAGTATTTAGACTGACATAGAAAAATGTTTGACATATTGATAGATTAAAAAAATAGTTTATAAAGTTGTGCACAAAATCCTGCACAATATGACCACAACTGTTAATAAAAATAGACACATATACTACCATGATTAAAAGTGAGCTTTAGAATCAGATCTTGGTTCAGTTCCTTATTCTACCCTTTTTTAGCAGTGTGACATTGAACAGATTACCTCTCTGATCTTCAATTTCTTTTTCTGTAAACAGGTATAATGCCAACTTTATAACTTTGAGGTGTAGATTATTTGTATATAAAGTGCTTAACAGTGCTAGGCACAGAGTAAATGTACAAAAAATGGCTGCAATTAAATTCACAGAAAAAATACTAGGATACATATCAAAAGTTAACAGGCATTATCTCTACAGAGTAGAATTTTAGGTAGCTGATTAATTTTCTTTGTACTGTTGTATTTTCTAAAATTTTCACAATAACCTTTCATTAATTTTGCAATCTGAAAAATATTTCTTTTAATTTAAAAAATAATAATGGCCATGTGTTTTAGGCTCAGGAAACACATCCGAGAAAAGGAATAAAACAAAGCCATTAAACAGGAAACAAAACAGGAGATGTCTGAATGAAACGTCAATGGCTGTGGCCAGTTTTCTTTCTTTTACTCATAACCAAGCAGTCCAGGTTGTGACCAGGGACCGACATGATGCTAAAAGCCCAGCTGTTCATTAGCTCTGCAGGTGTAAACAATGCAGAACTGCAAGAATATAAGCAGCCATTCCTATAAAATGAGGACAAGTGTTTGTGTTTTGACCTCGGGACCTCTGAGTTCAGGTAAAAATTGCAAGAGTTTTACAGTGAACATGATTTAATAAGCAGTCAGCAAGTAGTATCCTTTCCCAATATGATGTAGAATTTTGTAAAACACTTTACCTTTTCTTCTGGACATGGAGTTATCCATGATTTGCATTTGCCTGTCATGTCGCCAAGGGTAGTGTGTTTGCCATTATATACATAAACGCGGCCATCTTCCCCACCAATCAGTCCAGAGGTTATATCTGCTATCCTCAGTGGGGCTGACATGATGATTTCATCTGTAAACAACAAAGACTGAAGGAAGCAGGTAACAACTGCTCCCTGTCCTTTTCACTGTTGCGCTGCTGAACACTAAGCCTACCCTCCACAAATAGCATTGTGTCCTTTAAATAGTCTACCCCGATTTCATCCTGACAAAGTCAAAGGCTTTTGTTTCCTATTTCATCATTTATCAACAACAGCTGACAACAGTGACTCAAAGGTTCTGTGGGCACAGAGGTAGAGGGAACAAATATTACCACCTTCAAGAAGTAAAACTCATTCTTGCTGTATATCCAGCTCTAGTCTTACCTGATTCAAAATGTATCTAAAGGCTTGTGGGGCCACAGGCTATCAATTATATATAATTATATATATATACTTATATATATATATTTTTTTTTATTAGGGCAGAGCATAGATCATACAATTAGGATGATACAACCAGTCCATTGGGCATATTTTGATTGGTTAAAGCCACTGTTCCTTTCCTACCTAAGCCATCGTTATCCAGATCACTCAAGTGCAGAACTCTGCCAAATCGAGAGAAGCGGCGGTCTCCACTGAAGGTGCTGAGCAGAGAGGGCTGTGCATCATGTGTTAGTTTATACATCCGAGTGGTTCCACCCTGGTGCAAGGTCATAGTCAGGAATGCCATTTTAGACACGTCATCTGAAATAAACCAAAACGATAAATCAGAAGGGCCTGCTGACATCACAAGAATGAAGATAAGATATAAAAGCACTGAATAGAATCAGATTCTTGCTTCATGCTCATATACTTCAAATGATGGAGAGCACTCAAAACCATCAGTTTTAGTGCTGGTCAGCTCTGGTTGTTAGAAGGTACAACTGGCTTGTGCACCAAGACCCAAACATTGGATAAGCTCAGTGATATCCCATCAAATAGGTGTTCCTTCTGATCTTACCCCTCCAAAACATTCCTTACACAACCATCTTTTTTTATCATTTCTTTTTGCTTTTATTTTTTATAATATATTTAATGTATAAAATACAATATACTTAATGCACACAAAACTCTGTATATATTAGTTATAAAGCATAATAAAATGAACACCCATAAACCTACCACCAAATCCAAGAACTAGAACATTACTAATAAGTGGCATTCTATCTGTGTGTTCGTTTCCTATCCCATCTCTCTGTCCCCTCCTCCCAAGGGTAACCACTATGCTAAATTTTATCATTCCATTATTTTCTTTTTACAATATAGTTTTATCCCATATGTATGCTCAGACAAAATATTTGGTTTTGTTTTTGTGCTTAATAAAAATAGTATACCATCATACCATATGTGGTCTCTTAGAACATTTTTAAAATATGTTCCAAAATTCATTCATATTGTGAGGTAAAGCCTCAAACTTAGTGTGACTATAATCTGTCCATACTCCTACAGACAGGCATTTCAGTTTTTCCAGTTCTTAACTATTATGTTACTATGAATATTATTGAAAATACCTTCTAGTGCATACATGCAAGAGTTTGTGATGTACCTAGGGGTTATAAACTAGATCATCAGGCAGGCAAATGTTCAATTTTCGTGAGGTATTATTATTTCTAAACTGGTAGTGCCTGTTTACCCACAAATATGCATGAGTTCCCACAGAACAACCATCTTTTTTTACATCACCAGTCAATCTGCTTATGTCACTCTCCAGACTTACACCCTTTGGATGAAGTCCAAACTCCTCACAAGGCCACCCATAATCTGAATCCTCCTCAGAGCTCTAGCATTGCTTTGGAGCACGTCATCCTTTTCACCCATAGGCCATATTTCTTAAATCTGGTCTCTGCCTGGAATGGACACCCCTTCCCCCACACCCCTCATTTCCCCCCATCCCTCCTTTCCCCTCTGCTGGCTAACATCTGCTCAGCCTTCAGGATTTGGCTCAGGTGTCACCTCTTCTGTGAAGCCTTTCCTAACGTCCCTGGTGCCTAGCTCCACTGTAGCATGGATCGCAGCAGAGCATAATTTTCCATTTGCTGTGTGTCTCCTACGTCAGGCTGCCAATTCCAGAAGTGATGGGACCATGTCTTTGTCATTTATCCACTCTATCTAGTACACTGATGGGTTCATCACAAGTGCTTAATAAATGGTTTTTAAGTGAATGAATTTTTAACAAATTCAGAACAAAGGTAGTTATTAGATTTTTGCCTGTAAACTTAATCATTTGCAACAAAGCTTTGATTTCAGAAACTGAGTGTATGTTCCAGAAACCATAACAGCATCAGTGGCTTGGCGTGATGGGCCTCTGAGTGGCTTCCTCTGAGCCAGGCAATGTCCAGCAAGGGGATACAGTCACACATCAGTGTCTAGTTAGTATCATGGATAATGCAGGTTATACTTTGATGAGAAAGTTATTTGTTTTTACTACAACCTTCTGCCCTTGTTTATAGCAGACTGGGGGCTCAAAAAGAGGAAACAATAGCAGTAAGAACAGCTAAAAAAAAAACATAAGAAATAAGAAACAGTACTGTAAACAGTACAGTGGTTTATATTCAGGGTGACAGCCCAGAGGCATAAAAAAAGAAAGGCTTAAATTAGAAATAATCTGTATTCCTTTCTTATGTTCCTCAATGGAACTTGAGCTCCTGGAATGATGAGGAAAATAGTAATCCTTCGAGCTCTCTGTCCACCCATCCCCCTGCCTGCAGGTCAGACACTTGGTCTGGTCCTGCTGCATGTGGTCTCCCAGGGGCCATGGCCAGGGCTGCCTCCTAGGTGCGGCCTGCCACACAGACCCCAGCTCTCTCAGGGACATGATGAGGGCAAGGATTAGAAGACCTGAATATGGCTGCCCATCTGAACCATGTTCTCCAACCCAGTTCAATCAGTTTTTAAAAAGCACAAGATTTTCTGTTCATCTGAATGATTCATGAGTCTACCTCTCAAATGGTTTAAAATGCACAAGGGCAGGGAAGAGATTAGATATCGCGATTTTGATATATCATGAGTTGGCATAAAAAATTAAATAGGAATTTTGGGGGAGTTTAGCAGCAGCCACAGATGAGTCAGGCCAACAGACAATGCAGAAAAAGTTTAGGAACTCAGAAACGCATAAAAAAGATGTATAGGGTATAATATCAACATACTTTATCTTTTGATACCAAAAAAGTACTGTAAACACCCCATAAAAGAACAAGAAAAAATTCAGACTTTTTCTCTGGTATGAAGAGAGGGGCAAAAATTTTATGCAGATTTTCCAGATCATGGGGGCACCGCACCCCTAACACTGGCAGTATGGAAGGGATAACTATCGAGAGGCATATTATATAATTTAGAACAATTTCATTAACATGATTTTTTTAATTCTCAGAATGTAAAAAGGAAAGATTTAGATACCTTAAAATTTCAGCCTTTCAAAACATCTGATTCCACTGATAATGCAAATTAAACAAGGATTTTAGACACACAAAAAAAAAAACCCAAGGTAAACTTTTGCATGTCTATTTCTATTATTTCAGTAATATATAACAAAATAATTAGGCAGACCCTTGGTTTATAAGAGTTATATCCTGAGACCTTTATGAATTCCCATATCTTAGAATTCCACAATAACAAGCATTCCTTCCATGATGCTTATACTTGCCGGTTAAGGACCATTATTTTGTAGACCTCAACTTTTTCTTTATTTCTGTAATAAGCACTTATCCCTCGGTTTTCTTTGAGGGAGAGGGCAGATTTTTAAAGCACATGCAAATGTTTCAATAGTTTCTCAAGGATAACAAGTGGCAGCAGGAAACAATAGAGCTATTGTGAAACACAGCTGGGCTGCTGTCTGCCTCGTGGCTTATCTCCCTCATGGGCCATGGGAAAGAACCTGTCTCACAGCGAGGTTTCGAACTGTGATGTGAAAAAACTATGGATTATATAAGTCACATCATGTCACAGACTCAGAATTGCAAAATACTCAAAACTTGAAAAACCTATGGATTATATAAGTCATGTCATGTCATGGACTCAGAATTGCAAAATACTCAAAAGTTGAAAAGCCTATGGATTATATAAGTCACGTCATGTCATGGACTCAATTGCAAAATACTCAAAACTTGAAAAAACTACGGATTACATAAGTCACGTCATGTCATGGACTCAGAATTGCAAAATACTCAAAACTAGGAATGTTAAACTTACGAATGCCAAGATGATAAGTACAAAAAGTTTGGAAAATTTGGGGGGAAAAGGGATAAAAAAAGAAAAATAATTTATATATCACTGAATATGGCTACATGTACATATTTTAAACAAAATGGGGATTTTGTGAATAATAAAATGTTCTGCTTTTCATATTTAGGTTATTTCTAAATATTTTGCTCTATAAATACTGTAATCTATTGTTCTGAATAGTTTTTGAGAACAGAGTGATAATGTGGTCCATACAGGGTCCAAGGGAATAAAGATTTTTAAGGTTCCTGACATATTGCCAAACTTCTTTATTTCAAAGATGTATTTCTTTACATTCTCATCAGCAGTATATGAGTGCCCATCTCAACTCACCCTTGCCATTATTATTGTTTTCATATTGAAAGTACTTCGTAGTTACTAATTAGTGCCTTAAAATCCCCATTTGATATTTAAGCTGTTAGTTGTGTACAGTGGCCAGTCTGAACCAAAGATTCTTCTGAGCCAGAGCACTAATGCATGCAGACAGAAGACAGGGTGAGAGGGATGTAGCTGAGGGAACTAGCTCCTTACATTACTGCAACCCAGACCAACAGATCCCAGCCTGGTTTCACAGCACCTCCGGGGGGTTCCTAATTACCTGAAAGTAGATCAGAATTCTCAAATTTATAAATGAAACTCAGTAAAATTCACTTTTTAATATGTCAGTCTGTACCATACAGCTGTGATTCCCAAACTGTGCCCTGAAGTGCTTCAGTGAACTCACAGGGATGTTGCAGGCACTTTAAATTTTGGAAGGAAACACAAGGACATTTGTTCACAGTTTCTACAGTAGATCCATACATCATGTTGTTGCAAAGCTGGGTTTCTGGGGGTTACAGTGATAAAACATGCCGGTAGGGATGTCAAATATGATTCCAAGGTTTAAAAAGTTGTGCAGGGAAAAAAATTTTATAAAAATAAAAAAACAAAATAAAAATAAATAAAAAGTTGTGCAGTGTTCAACAGGCACTGTTGTTACAACATAAACACAAGGCAGGCTTCATGGGCATGTGACCATGGGTAGAAGGGCCCTGTGCTTGGTTTAATGCTCTCCTCTCACTAACCTGAAATTCTTAATAATTTTTGAATAAGGGGCCTATCACTTTTATTTTGCACTGGGCCCCACAAATTATGTAACCAGTTCTGCACACTTAACTATTTGCATTGATTATTTAATAAACAGGACTGTTAGGTAATCCTTTTGGCCTAGGGAAATACAAGTAAAAGTGGTGAAATCTGGACAAGATCAGTAGATTGTATCAGTGTCAATAACCTGGTTGTAATATTATACTACAGTTTTGCAAAATGATATCATTGGAAACTAAAAGTGTACACAAGAGCTATTATTTTTTACTACTGCATGTGACTGTAATTATCTCAAAATAAAGTTTAATGTATACACACACACAGTTTATGATACAAAAATTACTGAGACAGAGCCCCAGAACCAAGAAAATCTGGGAAACTCTAACTCACAGCACTCTAGCAAAAAGAGTGGTGTGGAAAAGAAAATTAGTTATGTATTGCAAGAGTTTAGAAATCAGTACACCTCGTACTCTGTAAAGGAAAAAAAAAAAAAACTAATACTAACTCAGCAAGTTTTTTATTCTTATAATGTTATGTCCTGAACCATGCAATGAAAAATTTTGCTATTCCTTTGCCTAATCCACTTTTGATTATTCCACTCTCTCCCATAGTGTATGAAACAAATAAAAATCTTTCTGAAAAACAGTTTGACAATATGTAATAAGAACCTTAAAAAAAAATTAGATCATCTAGTCCAGGAGTTCAGCTTCCAGTAATTTACCAAAAAACTACTTAAGAAATACAGCAGAGATTGATGTTCATGAGTTTCAATAATACCTTATTCAAAATGGTGAAAAACTGGAAAAAGAACTAAATTTTCAACATTCAGATGATATTAATAAATGTTGGTATGTGCATATGGAAGAAATGCAAAACTACCAAAAATCATGTTTTAGGAGAATATTTAACGAGAACATGCTCAAGTTATAAGTGAAAAGTTAGATGGAAAAACAAAATAATATGAGCTTAAATTTTTAAATATCATATAAGGGGTGATTTTAAAATATTTTCTTCTTTATGCATGCTTGTATTTTCACAAATTTCCACAATAAGAATTTTTTACATTTATAATTTAGAGGGAGTCATTTTTTGTTGTTTTAACTCCCCCAAAAAGTAAACAAAATAATAGTTTAAGATAAATCCCTATATCTTCAGAGTGGATCTATTTCTAGTGAACTGATGGATAAAATTTGCTGAGCTCCTCCTTGGCTCTCAGCTCAGTGGGATAGGAGCCTTACAAATGTGCTGAGTTACTTTCATGTATTATTTTCAGCAAAACTTTGAGGTAGATATTATAATCCCTATTTTGTAGGTGATGATACTAAAGTTCAGTGAGGATAAGTAACTTACCCAAGGTATTAAAACCCAGGCCTGTCTGCCAACAGATACCTTAACTGCCCCCCCCCCCACCCCACCCCTGGGTGATGTGGTCAGGGAGCCACGGGAGTAAAAGGAAGCTAAGTGCTACAGTGTAGGACCTACCATGAGTCGGGGCCCCAACCAGCAGCACCTGTGTGAGGGTCCCATCCACCATCACCTGGCCACTTGACAGGGAAGTACCCAGTTTCCCCATTGCCTGTGAAATACAATAAAAGAATCATGTAGAGCTAAGAAAACTTCCCCTGTAGTGCCCACTCTGCTGGGGAGTGGCTGCCATACCTTGTCTCCAGAAATGGTAAACCAGCTTTGACAATTTGGCGGGAAATAGCCATACACCCTTCCGAGGCTTAGCTTCTCATCACTTCTGTGGGATAAATGGCCCAGCCTGGAATAAAGCACATGGGGCTCAGGCTGCAAGCCCAGAAGTAGAGGCCAGCCAGCTATTCAAAGAAGCAGGCAACCAGGGACTGGTCCGAGGAAAGTGGTCACCCCCACATCCATGCCTCCCATGTGATCTCTGTCTCCGTGACCCTGGCCAGAGCTTGGCGTGGGTGCATGTGTACCCCAGAGTGAATCCCAACATCCAGGCTCTGCAGATGCCTTTCTTGAAAATACATGAAAGGACAGAGAAAAAATAATTTAGATCACCCTTGATGCCAATTTACGCCAAATATAAGGACACCTATTTATCTCATTTCTGAACCTCTACGGAGAATTTGCAACCTTGCCAGAGCTTTAGCTTTTCCCAGAAAGGAACCAATTCTGTAGCCACTTTCTCTGAACCCCTGTTCAGTGGGCTTCCACAGCAGTGGCCCCTGGCCCCTGGTGCTCACTGGTCCCCAGGCTGCCCGTGCCAGCCCTCACCTGCCGGCGTTCTTCCAGGTCGGGCTTCCAACCAACAGCAAAGTTCTGCTGTTCATGCTGACGCCGTGCAGGGAGTATCCAAACCAGGCGAAGTCCTCCTCACCTCTCACCAGCCAGTCGGCTGCCTCCACGTTCAGCTTTTCTAAAGAAGATGACCAGGCCCTTTTACTTTATATGGGAAGACTGCCAGAGTGGAAAGAGCAGATTTTTTTTGTTCCAAGCACATTTTTTTTTCTTATTGTGCTAACATACATAACATACAATTTGCCCACTTTATTCATTTTTAAAGTAAAATTTAGTGGCATTAATTACTTTTATAATGTTGTGCTACCACCACCTAACATATAAAAAAAACTTTTTTTTTTTTAACCACTCAAAAGAGAAACTGTACCCTTTGAGCAGTAACTCCTAAGAGTGGGCCCTTTTTGCAGGTTGATGAGAAACCGGGATTCATTCTGCTGAGATTTTGCCAGAACTCATATATGCCCCCTAGCTGATTCCAAGACCCCAATGTCAGAAAAGGATCTCACACTTCCTATGAGAAATACATTTCTAGAGTTCATTTCTGGAACATGGTAGAAGCTATTTTAAAAGAGCCTCTCCTTTGGAGAGGAGAGAATCATTGGGATGCTTTTGGTTCTAAGTATTTCTGCTCTCACACTGAGAAACTATGAGAATAACCTATTGGCCCCCTTCTGTATCTAGAAATTGAAAATACAAGAAAACTTTTTTTATATTCAGTGACTATCTATATTTATGTATATCACTTGGCAGACATCTGGAAAGTATCAGATGATATAGAATAGGGAAAAGGACATAAACCCACATGCAAGAGAAGAAATCACAGAAGTACAGAGCAGCTATACCCCCCACCCCCCACCCCAAGCATTACCTTTATCGTTCTGGCTGGTGGCAGAATAAAATGCAGCCACAATTCCCCTCTGCTTCCCTCCACCTGGTGCAAAAGGGGAGCCAATCACCAGGTCGGGCTCACGGTCTCCATTCATGTCTGTGGCCAAGAGTGCCCAGCCCAGGTTACAGTAGATGTCCTGGAAGGAAACCAGGAAACCACTTTTTATTCTGCACTGCAGGCACTCAGGGTGCAGAGAGTTTTAATTTTCTGCACCTGGCTAAGGTGGAAAACATACCTGGCAAGAAATGGTGATATTAGGGGAAGACGGCATTCTTCCTTCTTTAGAACCAAAGTAGATGTACACCTCACCCTAGACATGGACAAATGGCAGAAAGGTCAAAAGTCTCATATGGTGACCCAAGAAACTTAAATAATAGCAAAACAAAGAGGGCTGGCTGTGAAATAAGTCCCCATCAGTGTCAGGCACCTCATGGCCAGAAACCTGTCCTGTGCATCATTGCTGGGCTGAAATGACTTTTTAAGTCTGACACTTCCATCAGACTACGAGAGCCCACAAAAGCAGAAACTGGGTCAACTGACCTTTGCCTCTCCAGTCTTGCTCCTGGTCTGCCATACATAATGGTTCATCATTTGCAGAATGAACCCTGCAACTGCTTCCCCATGCCAGGCCCAGCACAGTTTATGGCTCCTCCATGAAGCCTTCCCTGATTACCCCAGCCCATCATGTGCCTCCTGGCTCAGCAGACCATGTCTGCACTGCTCATTTGCCTTCAGACACATTGTATGCCATTATTTTGTGTCATAAATCAATTCCTGTCTTATACTTGCCTTGTCTCCAGCCCCATTCATTAGTCATTGTACAAGTCTTTATTTCCCATGAGCCAAAGTACTGGGGAATCAGGAGCCAAGTACCGGGGACCCAATGACTATTAATAATCTCTGTCTTCCCAAAAGGCTAGTAAACGGGCAATGATGATACAGCCTAGAGAGTGCTATGCCAGGGGAAAGCCTGAGATGCTGTGCAAGGACAGTGACACGTCATCTAACGCAGGGGTTAGATAACACTTCCCACAGAAAGTGGCATGTCACTCCTAAGGAAAAAAACGGGAGAAAGGGCTTTTCAGGTGGAGGGAGCTGTATGAGGAAAGATCCCAAAATGAGAGAGCATGATGGGCTCAGGAAGTCACCAGTTGTTTACACGACTAGAATTAGAGCATGAAGAGGAAAGGCAAGAGGTGAGCCTGCAGAGGGGAGCAGGCACGGTCCCACACGGGGCCCAGATGCCCCGTGCACTGCCATGACATGAAACACACGTAGGGAGAAAGCCTGGTGGTCCCCAGGGCCAGGAACTCTGCTCTTCGTAAGAAAATGGGATAGGTTGGGACCTGTGCATGAAAGAGAAGGTCCAGGAAAGTCACCTCTCTGCTGTGATGACAGGAAGCTACGGATTTGCTGGAATTTCTTTCTCCCTTTACTCAAATTCAGCATCATGGTGGTAGGGGGTGGGGGTGGGGGAGGGGGAGGAAGGTAACATCTCATGGAACTGGGAAGGCCAGTGAGGTAGGAACAGGTGCTGCGGGGTAACCTGAGATCATGTCAAGGACCCAAATGGGGGCCCAAGGTCTGCTTTTTTTCAGAGGCTCTATCCAGCCCTGGCCTCCCCTAAGTGCTCCTTCCCTCCCACCCCATTCACCCAGCAGCAGGGAAACACCTGCACCCACCCCCACGCGCACAACAGCCTTACCCTATACGTGAGCTGCTCGGAGCCCACTGAGGGGGCTCCCACGGCCAGGTCCGGCACGCCATCCTTGTTAAAGTCCAAGACAGCCACGGCAGAACCAAACCGACCTGAGGGCTGAAGAGGCATGAGTTACTTCTCCCCTGGCTAAGCCACAAGCTTCAGAAGAGCACAAAAGAGGCTGTTCAAGAGAGGGGTGGAGAGGTCCAGTGACCCCACCAGACCTCTCCAAGGGCTAAGGAACAAAATCGCAGCAACCTGTAACACCTCTGCAACACTCCAGTGGACAGCTCGGCCCGAAGGGTATTTGTTGCATGTGTCTGTCAATGTCTTGAGGGGAAGATGAAGTACCAGAAAGTAAAAGATCAGTTCTCAGGAGTTCTAGGTTTTCAGAAAATAGTCTAGCATGCAACTGTACCCAACATTCAGCACCAAACTCCTTTAGAATGTATCCAAATTAATAATTAAGTGGCAGCAGCAGCTAGCATTAGTTGAGTATTCAGTTGTTCTAGAACCAAACTGCCCGATTTGGTGGCCACCAGACACAGGCTGCTATCACATTTAAATTTAAATTTAAAGTAATTAACAGTAAATAAAATGTTTAAAGTCAGTCCCTCCATCACATTAGCCACATTTCAAATGTTCATTAGCCAATGTATTAGTGTTTACCATATTGGACAGCACAGATAAAGAACATTTCCATTGTGGCAGAAAGTCCTACTGGGTAGGGCTGAAGAAGATACTGTTCTAAGACGTTTACATGGATTAAAGTAAGTACTGTCATTATCCCCATTTAACAGATGCAAAACTCGGTCCACCTAGGGACAATTTTCTTTCAAGGTGGATTTCCTAGATCTTTGTTCTCCTATTGTCTAGAATCAGCCTAGACCTAAACGAAACTCACTGGGTTCTCCTGTTCTTTTATAACTTAAATGACAATGAATGGTCTTTCACAAGGTTGACACTTGCCACGTAACACTCAAGTGCTAGTATCCACATCTATTATTTATTGGCTAATCTCTCACACCCATGTGCAATGGCATCTATGAGCACTGCCCCTTGCTACAAGATAGGAACCCGATAAACAAGATGGAGCTGCTTGGGGACAAAAAGCATGTTGGGGAAGAGTGGAGAACCAACAAGTAGTCTTCCAAGGATTGGTTAATTTCATCACGACCAGCTGCATCATCAAGCCCTTCGGCAGGTTAACCATTACTCCTAGAGAAGCCCAGAATTTCAACATGGACTAGCACTTGAACATACAAACAAGGACACACGAAAGTTAGTAGCAGAACCAGGGCTAGAGTGCAGGATTCTCATCCCTGGTCATGCCTTCATCTGGCCATCTCCCAAATTATCAAAGGTCACTGGGGGGAGGAGGACATCTCCTTCCTTGCTGCAATAAACTTTTTATTTTGAAATAATTTCAAACTTTCAGGACAGTTGTAAAAATAATACAAAACTCAGCACAGAGAACTCCAACATACCTGCCACCTAGAGCTAACAATTTCAACATTTTGCCACATTTGCTGTATTATTCTATCTGTCCATCCATCTATTTTTCTGTACATTTGAGAGTAGGTTGTACACATTGTGCTCCTTGAACACATAACACTTCCACGTACATTTCCTACGAACAAAGATACTCATTTATCTAACCACCTTAAGTATAGGTAATCCAAGTAGACTTTGAGAGAGTTTATTACCCACAGAGATCATCTGCTTCTCTTATTCCCAGTCTTCTTGAGCTTAGACAATTATACTTTACATAGCAGACAGATGGAATGGCTTTGTAAAGAAGTAAGAAGCAACAAGAACGTGTGGATTTATTTTGGAACTTTCTTGTGTGGGTCAGAAGGCTCCAGAAAATCCTGCCCCTCTGGAACTATGTGACCTCACACACTGGCCATTCCACTTATTCACACTTCTCAGATCAAGGGCTCCTTTCATTGGAGCCTAAACTAGACCATAAACCATTCTGTTTTTCATTTTTAAAAGTATTTTCAGAGACCTGAAACAAGATGGGCTCTGCACCCACAGAGGCTTTGAATAACCAGCAAGAACTTGCTGAAACATCTTTCTCAAAGCTCCAGAAAAGTCAAAAGACTGAAGTAACAGGGCATGCACCAAATCAAGAAAAAGGCTACTTAAGTTGTAGGATTTCCTGGTGCCCTGGCTGGCCCCTTCCCCACCCTTCATCAGCTCTACAGAGTTGGCCTGCACTCCCAGTCCAAATCTGTGGTCCCAGTTTTGGAGGGAGAAGGGTAACCCTCGTGTACATACTGGGAACATGCATGTCTGGCCCATACTGTCAGGTAGTGTCCTGAGGGATTCGCTGTCCTAGCACTTGCTGTGTGTAAGGCAGTTCATAGAGCTCTCCTACAGAACACAGTGGGAGAGTAGCCGAGTCGTGCTGCCTTGGGCTATAGGACATACAGTGCAGTGCCTGGGACAGTGAGGAAACTGTTTCCTAGAAAGAGGGAATATTTAGAACTGGAACCATGTAACAAGGGAATTCCTAGGGCTTCATGTGCATGCCCAAGACAAGATGCATGCACAAAAAGGATCAGAGGCCACCACACTTTGGACTGGAGTTATTCTCTAAACTCTCTGTATGGATAAGCCCTGAGAGAGCGCACTCGCACAGATCAATCTGCAAAAACTGGGAAAAGTGCTTTATTTTTATTTTTCTTCTTCTCCTTTTTTTTTTTTTTTTTTTTTTTGTTACCTCCTGGCATTCAAGGAAAGCGTCTGTTACAGAACAGACACTGCAGAGTCTGAATTCCAGTGATAACATTAAAATATCAAAATGTCCAGGTTTTCAACAAAAGATTACAAAATATACAAAGGAAAAGGAAGTGATGGCCCAGGCAAAGGGGAGGATTAAAGCATTAGAACTATCAATGAAGAGAATCAGACCTGGGGCATTTCAAAGACTTTAAAAAAAACGATCCTAAATATGCTCAAAGAGCTAAAGGAAAACATGGACAAAGAACTTAAATCAGGTAAACAACAAATGAACATGAAGAGAATATCAATAGAGAGATGGAAATTATGAAAAGGAACTAAACAGAGCTGAAGACCACAGTAAAAATTCTCTAGAGGAGTTCAACAGTAGATTGGAGCTAGCAGAAGAAAGATTCAATGGACTTGAAGATAAGATGATTGAAATCATCCAGTCTGAGAAGCAGAAAGAAGAAAGAGTAATGAAAAGTAAACAGAGCCTGAGGAATCCATGGGATACCATCAGGCATACTAATATATGCATTGAGGGAATTCTAGGAGAAGAAAGAGAGAAAGTTGCAGAGAGAATGTTCAAAGAAATAATGGCTGAAAACTTCCCAAATTTAATGAAAGACATGGATATAAACATCCAAGATGTGAAATGAACACCAAACAGGATAAACCGAAATAGAACCACACTGTGCCATATTATAATCCAACTGCCAAATGCCAAAGATAAAGAGAGAATTCTGAAAGCTGCAACAGAGAAGCAATGTGCCACATACAAGGGAGCCTCAAAAAGATTAAGTGCCGATTTCTCATCAGAACCTATGGAGGCAAGAAAGCAGTGGGAAAACATTTAAAGTGTTGAAAGCAAAAAATTGCCAAAAAAGAATTCTATATCTGGCAAAACTGCCTCTCAAAAATAAGGACAGACACTCCTAGATAAACAAAAGGTGAGGGACTTCATCACCACTAGACCAGTCCTATAAGAAAAGCTAAGGGGAGCTCTGCAGGTTGAAAGGAAAGGGCACTAGACAATTGACTGAAGCCACATGAAGAAATAAAGATCTCTGGTTAAGATAATGATGGGGGTAAATACAAATACCAGTACTATGTAATCTGTGACATAAAGGTGGGGGGGACAGAGGGCCATAGGAACATAGTGTGTGTGTTCTACTGAAGTTAAGTTGGTATCAAAACAAACAAAATTGTTATAGATTCAGGATGTTAAATTTAAGCTCCATGGTAACCACAAAGAAAATATCAGAGAATATGCAAACTCACAGAGACAGAAAGTAGAGTGGAGTTTACCAGGGGTAAGGGGGCAGGGGCAATAATCTTCCAAAGTAACTGAGAAAATGGAAGTTAGAGGGAAATAAGCAAAGAGAAATCAGGGTAGGGAATATAATGAAGTTAGGTGTGAATTTAAAACTAAAAAATATACATGTGCTAATGGGTGTAGGGTTTCTAGGGCTACTAGGACAGTTGTAGTAATGGATAGTGGAGAGGGTACAGCAACATTGTGAGTGTGATTAACCCCACTAAATGGAATGCTTGGGAAGGGTTGGGATGGGAAGACTTATGTTGTATATATGTTCCCACAATTTAAAAAAAGAAGAAAGAGAAATTAAAAAAATAATAACTAAACGAGACACGTGATACTGGCTGGGATCCAAGAATGGAGGAGAAAAGCTCAAAAGGACATTATTGGGACATAAGAAAAAGTTGGAATATAAAACGTAAGCTGTATATCAATATTAAATTTCTTGAACACAATAACTGCACTTAAGGTGATTAAGTGCATATCCTTGTTCATAGAAAATGTACATGGAAGCATTATGTGTCAAGGAATATTATGTGTGCAACCTGCTTGCAAATGTTCAGAAGATAGATGGACAGATGGACAGATGAACCCATAGATGATGGGTGGATAGATGGATGATACGGGAAAGGTAGCAAAATGTTAAAATCTGTGAATCTGGGTATCTGGTAGGGTGGGGATATGTTAGAGTTCTCTGTAGGGGGTTTGTATTATTTTTTCAACTGTCCTGTAAGTTTGAAATTATTTCAAAATAAAAAGGTTTTTTTTCATTATTTTTAAGTATTTCAGGTATTATTTTCTATTCATAGCAAAAGGTTAGGTGGACAAGAACCACTACCTCACCCAAAGCCCGGGTTCCTTCCACTGGCCCCTAACACTCGGTGCATCCAGCACCAGGACAGCGTCACCCAGAGCCCCACATTCTAGACAGAGCCCGCTTGTTTCTACCAGAAGGACTGAAACCTCTGATGTCTGCAATCCCCTCCTGGTTCCTCGTACCCCAAAGAGGAGTTAATGCTCAGCCTATGTGAGCGACACTGGACAGCCATTGTGGGTTTTTTTCTGGTGATGAAGAACCACTTAAAACAAACCAATGAGATCTGAACAAAGTCTGGGTTTAGTTATTAATACTGTACCAGTGTTGGTTTCTTATTTTTGACAAATATACCTTAGTTATATAAGATGCTAATATTAGGGGGAATTGGGTGAGGGGAATGCAAGAACTCTATAATATCATTGCATGATCATGAGGGTTGTATTATCAAGAAATCACATCCTGAAAGCAGTTCTAAATAACACATTATTTGTGAAGATGGTAAACTAAATGTTCAGATTTAATAATAAAATGAGATAAATGAAGTGAACATTTCAAAAATGGAAGGTGTTACACAAATGTAAGGAACCAGCCGTTGTTACTATAATTATTCTTGTTATTGTTATTCATTCCAGAGAATTTGCCATAAATTACAGTGGCTTATCAACCACTAAAAGAGAAACCACGATGGCTGTCTCACCTGGAAGCCCTCCAGGATCCTGTGAGCCTCCTTGTCCAAGTCCAAGTCAACAGGGGGCAGGCCCAGGTCGTTGCCATAAAGGAGGTACACGCGGCCGATCTGAATGCGGCCCAGGCGACTATAGCCCGGTGCACCCACCACAAGATCACCGTAGCCATCCTGGTTCAGGTCTGCTGAGGTCATTGCCCTGTAGGGAAGAAGGAGGGACCACTGCAGCATCCACCGATGCGATGGGTTAAACTGCCTCCTGCTTCTTTCTTTCTAGAATCCAACACTTTAACTTTCTCCCACTGATTTTTCTATCCTGAATGACATTTTGGATTATTCTTTCTGAGGTTGTATTCTGTTTGTGTGATTTGCAATCTCACTTTCAGAGATAATCAAGCTGGACAAGTCAAGGCTTCTGTGCAATTCTGTATCACATCACCTGAGCAAGATGAAAAG
This sequence comes from Choloepus didactylus, assembly GCF_015220235.1. Taxonomy (NCBI): domain Eukaryota; kingdom Metazoa; phylum Chordata; class Mammalia; order Pilosa; family Megalonychidae; genus Choloepus; species Choloepus didactylus. The sequence continues at coordinate 128,883,949 of NC_051313.1, read as the reverse complement.
CATCCTCACAAAGCAATGTGTTCTACTTGCACAACCCAGAGCGACCAAAACACGATCCTGGGCTCAGCCTGAGAACAGAGAAGAAAATTGTTCCCAGCCAAACTATTCTAGCCAATGGCACAAGCTGCTTTCTGATCTGCTCAACTAATTTCAATCTGTTACCTGATCATATGCAAGTGTATATTAAATATATCATTTTATTTGTGCCTTGTAGTGGCACAAATCAAATGTCCAACATAGTTAGTGGACACTCTTTAATGAGATTCTGTGATCTACTGGTTTTAGAGATGGACAGTCTGAGACAATGATTCAAATGTCTGTCGGGGATGAAAGACTTAAGTTATTTATTTATCCCAGTTCCTACGGTAACACCAAGAACAAATGGACATTAACAAGAAAGTGAAAAGACAACCTACAGAATGGGAGAAAATATCTGATAAGGGTTTAATATCCAGAATATGTGTAGAACTGCTACTACTCAACAACAAAAAGACCAACAAACCAATTTTAAAATGGGTGAAGGACTTGAATGGACATTTCTCCAAAGAAACTACACAAATAGCAAATAAGCATATGAAAAGATGCTTGATACCATTAGCCATCAGGGAAATGCAACCCAAAACCATGATCAGAACACTTCACACCATCTAGGATGGCTATTATTTTTAAAATGGAAAACAACAGGTGTTGGCAAGGAGAATTTTTTAAATGAAAAACAACAAGTGCCAGCAAGGAGAATAGTGCTTGGTTGATGGAAATGTAAAATGGTGCTTCCACTATGGAAAACAGTTTGGTGATTTTAAGCAGAGGGGGGAGGAAGATGGCAGTTAGGAGAGACAGGGCAAAAAAAACTTCTCCCTGAAAGATACTAGATAAAAGACAAAAAGTGCTCCAGAATACCAGTTCCAGTGATGCACCAGCTAGACGAGGTCTGCTAAATCCACAGGGACCGTGCACCTGGTCAGACCGAGAGTCTGAGTTCCGAAACGAGTGAGTGAGCCTGCTGGAGGACCAGCAGCCACGCCATGGTTGGGAGATACCAGGGGTTGGCGTTTGCAGATGGATTAGTTTAAAAACCCAAAAGTGGCTGCAGACTTGGCAGCGAGGACTGCACAAGCCAACGTGGCAGGAAGTCCTTCCCGCAAAACACACACAGGCCTCAGTAACTGGTGTGGACAATAGCTTTTCACACACCCGCAGCTAATTGTCCCAGAGCTAGAAAGGTGAAGGCCCGCACAAAGGGGGAACGTGCCACACCCCATACAGACTTCTTCTCGGAGGGCTGGGAATGCCCCTGCAGGGTGCCATGGGCCAGAGCTATGCAGCACAGCCCAGTACCACGGGAGTGCTTCCCCAAAACTGTAGGCACACCACAGTATCTGGCATGGGTGATAGCCTTTCTCACACCTGCAGCTGATTGTCCCAGACCTAGGAAGGCAGACATCTGCGAAAAAGGGGGAAACTGCTACACCTCATACAGCCATCTTTTCAGCAGGCTGGGAACGCCCCTGAGCAAAGCAGTGGCCCAGTGCTTCCCTTGCGGACTCTGCTCACCTGTGACGCTGTGCTGTCTTACACCCACAGAGGCCCTTGGAGGTGGGACCGCACAGAAGTCCCAGGGACCATACACCAATACCAGGGACTCGTGGGTCCGTGGCAGAGAGAAACTGTAGGGAGACTGAAGCAAAAGTTTGGACACCTACAACAGCTATTAGTCTCCAGGATCACATGGGAGATTTGATAATTAAAGCTGCCCTCCATTCCTAACCGCTCAGACACACCCCCTGCATTCAGGGCAGGCAGCACCAACTACACATGGAAATTTGGTGCACCAATTGGACCGCCACAAGATTCAGACCCCCACTCACCACCCACAAAGACAAAGTCGGGGAGAACTGGCTTGAGGGGAACAGGTGGCTTGTGGATGCCACCTGCTGGTTAGTCAGAGAAAGTGCACTCCATCAAGCTGTAGCTCTGAAAATTAGAGATAATTGTTCAAATAAGTCTACATAACCTAAAAGAACCCTCTCAAGATAAGCAAATGTCAAGAGCCCAAAAACAACAGAAAATTTTAAAGCATATGAAGAAACCAGAAGATATGGATAACCCAAACCTAAATACCCAAATCAAAAGATCAGAGGAGATACAGTACTTGGAGCAAATTAATCAAAGAACTAATGACAAACAATCAGATCATGGCACAGGATATAAAGGACATGAAGAAAACCCTAGAAGAGCATAAAGAAGAATTTGCAAGAGTAAATAAAAAAATAGACTATTTTATGGAAACAAAAGAAACTGTCAATCAAATTAAAAAGGTCCTGTATACTCATAGTACAAGACTGGAGGATGCTGAGGAGGAAATCACTGACCTCAAAGAAGACAGAACAGAGAGTGAAAGAACAAAAGAAAGAATGGAGAAAAAAATTCAAAAGAATTGAAACATAGCTCAGGGATATAAAACACACAAATATAAGAATCATTGGTGTTCCAGAAGGGGAAGAGAAAGGTAAAGGTCTAGGAAGAATATTCAAAGAAATTGTTGGGGAAAACTTCCCAAACCTTCTAAACAACATAAATACACAAATCATAGAGGCACAACAAACTCCAAACAGAATAAATCCAAATAAACCCACTCCAAGACATATTCTGACCAGATTGTCAAATGCTGAAGAGAAGGAGCATGTGCAAAAGCGGCAAGAGAGAAGCAATTCACCACTTACAAGGGAAACAGCATAAGACTAAGCAGTGACTACTCAGCATCCACCAAGGAGGCAAGAAGGCAGTGGCATGACATATTTAATGTTCTGAAAGACAAAAATTGCCAACCAAAATTCTTTATCCAGCAAAGCTCTCCTTCAAATTTGAGGAAGAGCTTAAATTTGTCACTACTAAAGGGAGCACTATGGACAGAGAAACAAACGAGAGACAGAGGTATGGAGAAAGGTTCAGAACTAAAGACATTCAGTATGGGTACGTTAAAGGACGTTAAGAGAGAGAGGGAACACAAAAGCTAAGAGATGAAATAAAGAGAAACACCCAGAGAAGTTTAGAGAAAAACCACAGATGGAGAAGCCTGAAGCAATGAAACCCAGGAGAGAAGGACCAGCAGACATTGCCATGTGCCTTGCTATACGACAGAGGAATCTGAGCTTGCTGGTAACTGGTCTGCAAAGAAGGTATTGTCCTGTTGATGCTATAATTTGGAAATTATGATGGCCTTAGACTGTAAATTTGTTAAGCTAATAAACTCCCATTGTTTAAAAAAAAAAAAAAAAAAAAAAGAGAGAGGGGAAAAATATATCCGACAAACATAAGCCAAAGGATAGGATGGCTGATTCAAGAAATGCCTTCACAGTAATAACACTGAATGTAAATGGATTAAACTCCCCAATTAAAAGATACAGACTGGTAGAATGGATTAAAAAATATGAAGCATCAATATGTTACATGCAAAAGACTCATCTTAGACACAGGGACACAAAGAAATTGAAAGTGAAAGGATGGAAAAAATATTTCATGCAACCTATAGCCAAAAGAAAGTAGGAATAGCAATATTAATCTCAGATAAAATAGACTGTAAATGCAAGGATGTTATGAGAGACAAAGAAGGCCACTACATACTAATAAAAGGAACAATTCAACAAGAAGAAATAACAATTATAAATGTTTATGCACCCAATCAAGGTGCCCCAAAATACATAAGACAAACATTGGCAAAACTAAAGGAAGCAATTGACGTTTCCATAGTAATTGTGGGAGACTTCAATGCATCAATCTCTCCTACAGATAAATCAACCAGACAGAAGACCAATAAGGAAACTGAAAACCTAAACAATCTGATAAATGAATTTGAATTAACAGACATATATAGAACATTACATCCCAAATCACCAGGATACACATTCTTCTCTAGTGTCCATGGAACTTTCTCCAGAATAGACCATATGCTGGGCCATAAAACAAGCCTCAATAAATTTTAAAAAACTGAAATTATTCAAAGCACATTCTCTGATCACAATGGAATACAATTAGAAGTCAATAACCATCAGAGACTTAGAAAATTCACAAATATCTGGAGGTTAAACAACATGCTCCTAAACAATCAGTGGGTTAAAGAAGAAATAGCAAGAGAAATTGCTAAATATATAGAGACAAATGAAAATGAGAACACAACATATCAAAACCTATGGGATGCAGCAAAAGCAGTACTGAGGGGGAAATTTATAGCTCTAAATGCACACATTAAAAAAGAAGAAAGAGATAAAATCAAAGAACTAATGGAGCAACTGAAGAAGCTAGAAAATGAACAGCAAACTAATCCTAAACCAAGTAGAAGAAAAGAAATAACAAGGATCAAAGCAGAAATGACATCAAGAACAAAAAAAAAACAATAGAGAAAATAAATAACACCAAAAGTTGGTTCTCTGAGAAGATCAACAAGATTGACAAGCCCCTAGCTAGACTGACAAAATCAAAAAGAGAGAAGACCCAAATAAATAAAATAATGAATGAGAGAGGCAATATTATTGCAGATCCCAAAAGAAATTTAAAAAATTATAAGAGGATACTATGAACAACTGTATGCCAACAAACTAGATAATGTAGAGGAAATGGACAATTTCCTGGAAACACATAAACAACCCAGATTGACCAGAAAAGAAAAAGAAGACCTCAGCCAACCAATCACAAGCAAAGAGACCCAATCGGTCTTCAGAAAGCTTCCTACAAATAAACGCCCAGGGCCAGATGGCTTCACAGGGGAATTCTACCAAACTCTCCAAAAAGAACTGACACCAGTCTCACTTAAACTCTTTCAAAACATTGAGGAAAATGGAATAGTACCCAACACATTTTATGAAGCTAACATCACTCTAATACCAAAACCAGGTAAAGATGCTACAAGAAAGGAAAACTACAGGCCAATCTCCCTAATGAATATAGATGCAAAAATTCTCAACAAAATACCTGCAAATTGAATCCAAAGACACATTAAAAAAATCATACACTGTGACCAAGTGGGGTTCATTCCAGGCATGCAAGGATGGTTCAACATAAAATCAATCAGTGTATTACAACATATTAACACATCAAAAGAGAAAAATCAAATGATCATCTCAATAGATGCTGAAAAGGCATTCAACAAAATCCAACATCCCTTCTTGATAACAGCACTTCAAAAGTTAGGAATTGAAGGGAAATTCCTCAATATGATAAAGAGCATATATGAAAAACCAACAGCCAGCATTGTACTCACTGGTAAGAGTCTGAAAGCGTTCCCTCTAAGATCAGGAACAAGACAAGGATGCCCACTGTCACCACTGTTATTCAACATTGTGCTAGAAGTGCTAGCCAGGGCAATCTGGCAAGACCAAGAAATAAAAGGCATCCAAATTGGAAAGGAAGATGTAAAACTGTCACTATTTGCAGATGATATGATCTTATATCTGGAAAACCCTGAGAAATAGATGACATAGCTACTAGAGCTAATAAATAAATTTAGCAAAGTTGTGGGATACAAGATAAATGCACATAAGTCAGTAATGTTCCTATACACTAGAAAAGAACAAACTGAAGAGACACTCAAGAAAAAGATACCATTTTCAATAGCAACTAAACAAATCAAGTACCTGGGAATACACTTAACCAAAGACGTAAAAGATCTATATAAAGAAAACTAGATAACTACTAAAAGAAATAGAAAGGGACATAAAAAGAAGGAAAAATATTCCATATTCATAGATGGGAAGGCTAAATGTCATTAAGATGTCAATTCTACCCAAACTCATCTTAGATTCAATGCAATCCCAATCAAAATTCCAACAATCTACATCACAGACTTGGAAAAGCTAGTTATCAAATTTATCTCGAGGGGGAAGATGCCTCGAATTGCTAAAAACATTCTAAAAAAGAAAAACAAAGCGGGAAGACTTACACTCCCTCACTTTGAAGCTTATTATAAAGCCACAGTAGTCAAAACAGCATGGTACTCGCACAAAGATAGACATATTGACCAATGGAATTCAATTGAGATTTTGGAGCTAAAACCCTAGATCTAGGTTGACTGATCTTTGATAAGGGCCCCAAAACCACTGAACTGGGATATAACAGTCTTTTCAACAAACAGGGCTGGGAGAGCTGGATATCCATATCAAAAAGAATGAAAGAGAACCCCTACCTCACACCCTACACAAAAATTAACTCAAAATGGATTAAAGACCTCGACATAAGAGACAGTAACATAAAACTCCTAAAAGATAATGCAGGGAAACAACTTCCTAGACCTTACACCCAAAGCACAAGCAACAAAAGAAAAAACAGATAAATGGGAACTCCTCAAGCTTAGAAGTTTCAGTACCTCAAAGGAATTTGTCAAAAAGGTGAAGAGGCAGCCAACTCAATAGGAAAAAATATTTGCAAACCATGTATCTGACAGAAGACTAATATCTTGCATATATAAAGAAATCCGACAACTCAACGACAGTAGTACAAACAGCCTAACTATAAAATGGGCAAAAAATATGAAAAGACAATTCTCTGAAGAGGAAATACAAATGGTCAAAAAACATGAAAAAATGTTCAGCTTCACTAGCTATTAGAGAGATGCAAATTAAGACCCACAACAAGATACCATCTCATACCAATTAGAATGGCTGCCAGTAAACAAACAGGTAACTACAAATGCTGGAGAGAATGTGGAGAAATTGGAACTCTTATTCCAATTTGTTGTTGGGACTATATAATGGTTCAGCTACTCTGGAAGTCAGTCTGGCAGTTCCTTAGAAAACTAGACATAGAATTATCCTTTGATCCAGCAATCGCACTTCTTGGTATATACCTGGAAGATCGGAAAGCAGTGACATTAACAGATGTCTGCATGCCAATGTTCATAACAGCAATATTCACAATTGCCAAGAGATGGAAACAACCCAAATGTCCTTGAACAGATGAGTAGATACATAAAATGTTGTATATTCACACGACGGAATATTACGTGGCAGTAAGAAGGAATGATGTCATGAAACATATGACAACATGGATGAACGTTGAAGACATAATGCTGAGCGACATAAGCCAGGCACAAAAAGAGAAATACTGTATGTTACCACTAATGTGAATACTGAAAAATGTAAAATAAATGGTTAATAATCTATAAGAACAGATAAGTTATTGTGGGTAAATTTAACATTCTGGGAACACTCAGGAATGACTATGGTTTGTTAATTTCTGGTGGATATGGTAGGAACAAGATCACAGAAATGTAGTTATCTTAGTTTATCTATTTTTCTTATCTCTTTCCTAGGATATAGTCCATATATTTTCTTGGGGTAGAATAGGAACATGTTGGAAGTAATGTAGTTATTCTAGGGCATTTGTTTTTTCTTATCCCTTTGTTTTGGTTTTGTTTGAAATAATTTTTTATTGTCTTTTTTTTTTAATTTTTTGATAAAGTTAATTAAAAAAAAAAACATTAAAAAAAATATGCAGAGTCCCCTGAGGAGCTGGGGGAAAATTCAGAGGTGTTGGGCTTCCTCACCTGGATGGTTGCTGATGTTCTCACAAACACTGAGGACTGGTGGTTTAACGTGCTGACTCTCCATCCTGGGACTTGCCTTTAAGAAACCTGTTACTGCAAAGGAGAAGCTGGGCCTGCTTATAATTGTGCCTAAAAGTCTTCTCCTGAATCCCTCTTTTTTGCTCAGATGTGGCCCTCTCTCTCTAAGCCACCTTGCAGATGATCTCACTGCCCTCCCCGCTACATGGGACCTAACTCCCCAGGGTGTAAATCTCCCTGGCAAAGCACGATATGACTCCTGGGGATAAATCTGGACCTGGCATTGTGGAATTGAGAACATCTTCTTGACCAAAAGGGGGATGTTAAATGAAATGAAATAAAGTTTCAGTGGCTGAGAGATTTCAAATGGAGTCGAGAGGTCACTCTGGTGGACATTCTTACACACTATATAGATAACACTTTTTAGGTTTTAATGTACTGGAATAGCTAGAAGTAAATACCTGAAACTATCAAACTCCAACCCAGTGGCCTTGATTCTTGAAGACGACTGTATGACAATGTAGCTTACAAGGGGTAACAGTGTGACTTTGAAAACCTTGTGGATCACACTCCCTTTATCCAGTGTATGGATGGATGAGTAGAAAAATGGGGGCAAAAAACTAAAGGCAAAATGGGGGGGGGCATGGAATGATTTGGGTGTTCCTTTTTCACTATTATTTTTTTATTCTTATCAGTTTTTCTGGTACAAGGAAATTGTTTAAAAAAAATAGACTGGGGTGATGAATGAACAACTGTATGATGGTAATGTGATCAACTGATTTTTATTTTGGATGATTGTATGGTGTGTAAGTAAATCTTAAATAAAAAAATAGATAGGGAGATACGTAGACAAAATGATATAGCAAATTTGGCAAATCTATATAATTTATAGGAATTCAGGAAGATGTTGGGGTTGTTTCATTAGGTTTAGATCATGTCTGCAACAGCATTTTAAGCCTGAAAGTATTTCAAAACAAAACACTGAAGGAAAAATAAACTACAGCTGCATTTGAGCTGCTCTACCTAAAGAAAAAAAAAAAAGTTAAGCATAGAATTATTATGACCTAGAATTCCAATTCTAGGCATATATCCAGAAGAACTGAAAGTAGGGACTCAAAACAGGTATTTGTACACCAATGTTCATGGCAAACTTATTCACAATAGCCAGAAGATGGAAACAATCCTATTGTCCATTGACAGATAAATGGATAAACAAATGTGGTATATCCATATAATGGAATATTATTCAGCCATAAACAGGAATGAAGCTCTGATACGTGCTACAACATGAATAAACCTTGAACTCATCATGTTGAGTGAACTAAGCCAGACACAAAAAGATAAATCAATCCACTTAAATGAAATATCTAAAATAAGCAAATGCATAGAGACAGAAAATAGATGAAAGGTTACAGGGACTAGGGGAAGAATAAATGGGGAGTCATTGCTTAAAAGGTAGAGTTTCTGTTTGGGGTCATGAAAAAGTCTTCGTAATGGATGGTGGTTATGGTAGCACAACGTTGTGAATATAATTAATACTATTGAAGTATACACTTAAAAATGGTTATAGGAAATTCTATGAGATGTGTGTGTGTGTGTCAGTCACCATAGTGGATGGATGGATGAAGAATGAAAAAGCATGGATGGCAGAACAGATGAAAAGGAGGAAAAGAATAGACGGCAGAATGGATGAAAAACAGAAGAGCAGTCTTCTAAATGGTGGCACTGAGCCCAGGAGGAGGCCTTGTTTTGTATCTTTCAGGAAGGAGGCCAAGAAGTGCCATTATTCACAAGTGAAAGGCCAGTGAAGGCAGCATTCACTTCCCACTTCCTGTGCCAGAACCAAATGCATTCACATCCTGAGAAAGGGTTCTCGGTAAACTGTTTCAAGAAAATGCAATGTGGGTTGGACTTAAGAAACTTGGCCTCTTTTCAACATTATCATGATGCACAAGGTGTTTACCATATCAAGTTAGAATATTCGAATCACTATAGTAGCTACCTGTGGTATAATGGGAATCTGCTTATATCTTTCTAATGTCATTAGCTTCCAAAAAAATCTGAAAGAAATTATTTCCATCAGCATTTGAAACATTATAAATGAATATTCTATAAAAAATTCTTCCATGTTGCAATTATTTAATAAAGTGAAAGCTCCTTGTGTTTAAACATAGTTTGACCAGTTGTAAGGAGACGGTTTCATCCTTGCCATAATTTAACCACTAAATTAATGTTTTTGTGGATGATGAACTGATTGGTAAATGAGGGACTAACAGGTACCATTTAAAACATTTGTTGAACAATGGAATGAAACTAACAGTCATGAAAACATTCACAGATAACATATACTTACACCTACCAGCCAAGTCTTGCATAGGGAAATGACAGGAAGTAAGATGATGAGGGGCTGGAGACATGCTTTAGTGACTGCTGGGAGCTGCCTGTAAACACTGTCCATATGTTCCGTTCAAAAGCCTGGTACACAAATGATAAGGAATCCTGAAATAAAGGAATAATTACAACAGGTAAAGACATAGCATCATCAACAAAGCTACTGTTTCCAGTCAAAATACTGGATTTTTGTGAAGGAAATAAATTGTTCCATGTGCTAAAAACCCAAACATTGACTCCTATCAACAAGAAAGGTCACTTAGGACAGGCAGTTGGAAGAGTGAAATCACTACCACACACATCTGCTGAGGGATGGTTCAGTCATAGCCCAACAGGACAGGTCCAGCATGGGAAGCAAGTCAGCTGGGACTTAACAAACCACCCAAGTCAGGATGATCTATACTAATTTGCAGAACTTAACTGAAAAAAAAAAAAATTATGGACTAAAATCTTTAAAAAGAAAGGTTAGTTCAATCTAGAACTTCAATTATATTTATGTATATAGACTTTCCCTCCTCCCAAACAAATGAACCAGAAGTATACCAAAATGACAAAAAATACCCTCCAAACCAAACCCAAATCGAGATGCTACTGTATTTGCTTCGAATCCCAAGAAGCCAGGCAGGCCTGAGCAGTGGTACACAGAGTGCCAGAAGCTGTAAGCTAGAGAATTTAGAGGACAAGCCCTTCATCTTGGGATGTGGAATTGTTCTTAACATGGTTACTGCGGAGACACAAATATAGGCTGAAGAAGCACAGGTTATAAGGACCCTGCAGGAGAGACATGGCTTCTGCTTTCCCCACTCTAATGCTTCTGGCAGGCTGCACACACATTGCACATCTTAATGCCCTACTTGTAGCTTGCTCACTCATCCAGGAAGCATTTAGTGAAATCCTATTGTGTGCCAGGCACAAGAGGCCATGGGAACATAAAATCATTCCCTTAAACAACTTTTGCAAAGGAAAACAGACGCAGATACAAATAGTTGCAAGACAAAATGATACGTGCCCTGATAGAGGTTTCCAGGTCCAGGACTGACTACATAATTGGCGGAGCCCAGTACAAAATGAAAATGTGGAGTTCCCTTGTGCAAAAAAGTGTTACAAATTTTAAGGAGCAACAACAGCACATCATCCCAGTCATGGGCCCCTTCTAAAGTGTGGGGTCCTGGGTGACTGCACAGGTTGCACGCCCAGGAAGCCAGCCCTGCCCATGTCCTGGCCCAACTCCCAGAGACACCGTGCACAATGCTTTTTAAACCCTTCTCCTGATATTAAGAGCCCTCCACAAGCCAGCACTCACTAACCCTCCCAATCCTCTCATACTTCCTTGTATCCCTTGTCTTGTGTTCAAGTCAACCAAGACTACTCCCAGATTTCCAAACAGCCTGAGACTTTCCTAACATGCTACCAAAAATCTGCCCTGTGACTGCTGAAATCCTATCTACTGTTCAAGGCCTAACTCAAATGCCACTTCCTCCATGAAGCCTTCTCCGATAGCCTTTCAAAGGTAAAAAGTATCTTGCTACTAACTGTCCCCCCACCTTGGATATACTATGGTGTTTGTTGCATTCTACCCACATAATGGTTCTTTGTGCATTTGTCTTTTAATCCCTACAAGACTGAAAGTTTTTAAAGGTCAGAGTCTCTTTCATTTTTGTTAGATCCCAGAAGAAGAAACTAACATGTAGAAGAAGTTTCTAACCCAGGGGCCCCGCAGCTTATCTCACAGAAAACAGGTGCTCCATAAACTTAAGAATGAAGGCTGTTCCAGCTACAGTGGCACCTCAAAGACGGGTAAGGCAAGGTCAGATAGGTCCATAAGATGAACAACCAAAAAGGCCTGCTCTCCCTAGTTAGATAATGCAGCTGCTTTCCTAAAAAGAATACTATCTCGGAGGTGGGGCAAGATGGCGGACTGGTGAGCTGTATGTTTTAGTTACTCCTCCAGGAAAGTAGGTAGAAAGCCAGGAACTGCGTGGACTGGACACCACAGAGCAATCTTTGGGCATACTTCATACAACACTAATGAAAACGTTGAACTGCTGAGATCAGCGAAATCTGTAAGTTTTTGTGGCCAGGGGACCCGCACCCCTCCCTGCCAGGCTCAGTCCCGTGGGAGGAGGGGCTGTCAGCTCCGGGAAGGAGAAGGGAGAACTGCAGTGGCAGCCCTTATCAGAAACTCATTCTACTGATCCAAACTCCAACCGCAGATAGACTGAGACCAGACACCAGAGAATCTGAGAGCAGCCAGCCCAGCAGAGAGGAGAGAGGCATAGAAAAAAACAATACGAAAAACTCCAAAATAAAAGCAGAGGATTTTTGGAGTTCTGGTGAACATAGAAAGGGGAAGGGCAGAGCTCAGGCCCTGAGGCTCATATGCAAATCCCAAAGAAAAGCTGATCTCTCTGCCCTGTGGACCTTTCCTTAATGGCCCTAATTGCTTTGTCTCTTAGCATTTCAATAACCCATTAGATCTCTGAGGAGGGCCCTTTTTTTTTAATCCTTTTTTCTTTTTCTAAAACAATTACTCTAAGAAGCCCAATACAGAAAGCTTCAAAGACTTGCAATTTGGGCAGGTCAAGACAAGAGCAGAACTAAGAGAGCTCTGAGACAAAAGGCAATAATCCAGTGGCTGACAAAATTCACTAAACACCACAACTTCCCAAGAAAAGAGGGGTGTCCGCTCACAGCCATCATCCTGGTGGACAGGAAACACTCCTGCCCGTTACCAGCCCCATAGCCCAGAGCTGCACCAGACAACCCAGTGTGGCGGAAATGCTTCAAATAACAGGCACACACCAAAAAACTGGGTGTGGACATTAGCCTTCCCTGCAACCTCAGTTGATTGTCCCAGAGTTGGGAAGGTGGAGCAGTGTGAATTAACAAAGCCCCATTCAGCCATCATTTCAGCAGACTGGGAGCCTCCCTACACAGCCCAGCAGCCCAGAACTGCCCTGGGGGGACGGCACTCACCTGTGACATAGCACAGTCATCCCTCAACAGAGGACCCAGGGTGCACAGCCTGGAAGAGGGGCCCACTTGCAAGTCTCAGGAGCCATACGCCAATACCAAGGACTTGTGGGTCAGTGGCAGAGACAAACTGTGGCAGGACTGAACTGAAGGATTAGACTATTGCAGCAGCTTTAAAACTCTAGGATCACCAGGGAGATTTCATTGTTAGGGCCACCCCCCCTCCCTGACTGCCCAGAAACACGCCCCATATACAGGGCAGGCAACACCAACTACACACGCAAGCTTGGTACACCAATTGGACCCCACAAGACTCACTCCCCCACTCACCAAAAAGGCTAAGCAGGGGAGAACTGGCTTGTGGAGAACAGGTGGCTCGTGGACGCCACCTGCTGGTTAGTTAGAGAAAGTGTACTCCACGAAGCTGTAGATCTGATAAATTAGAGATAAGGACTTCAGTTGGTCTACAAATCCTAAAAGAACCCTATCAAGTTCAGCAAATGCCAAGAGGCCAAAAACAACAGAAAATTATAAAGCATATGAAAAAACCAGACGATACGGATAACCCAAGCCCAAGCACCCAAATCAAAAGGTCAGAAGAGACACAGCACCTAGAGCAGCTACTCAAAGAACTAAAGATGAACAATGAGACCATAGTACGGGATACAAAGGATATCAAGAAGACCCTAGAAGAGCATAAAGAAGACATTGCAAGACTAAATAAAAAAACGGATGATCTTATGGAAATTAAAAAAACGGTTGACCAAATTAAAAAGATTCTGGACACTCATAGTACAAGACTAGAGGAAGTTGAACAATGAATCAGTGACCTGGAAGATGACAGAATGGAAAATGAAAGCATAAAAGAAAGAATGGGGAAAAAAATTGAAAAAATCGAAATGGACCTCAGGGATATGATAGATAATATGAAACGTCCGAATAAAGGCTCATTGGTGTTCCAGAAGGGGAAGAAAAGGGTAAAGGTCTAGGAAGAGTATTCAAAGAAATTGTTGGGGAAAACTTCCCAAATCTTCTAAACAACATAAATACACAAATCATAAATGCCCAGCGAACTCCAGATAGAATAAATCCAAATAAACCCACTCCGAGACATATACTGATCACACTGTCAAACACGGAAGAGAAGGAGTAAGTTCTGAAAGCAGCAAGAGAAAAGCAATTCACCACATACAAAGGAAACAGCATAAGACTAAGTAGTGACTACTCAGCAGCCACCATGGAGGCAAGAAGGCAGTGGCACGATATATTTAAAATACTGAGTGAGAAAAATTTCCAGCCAAGAATACTTTATCCAGCAAAGCTCTCCTTCAAATTTGAGGGAGAGCTTAAATTTTTCACAGACAAACAAATGCTGAGAGAATTTGCTAACAAGAGACCTGCCCTACTGGAGATACTAAAGGGAGCCCTACAGACAGAGAAACAAAGAAAGGACAGAGAGACTTGGAGAAAGGTTCAGTACTAAAGAGATTCGGTATGGGTACAATTAAGGATATTAATAGAGAGAGGGGAAAAATATGACAAACATAAACCAAAGGATAAGATGGCTGATTCAAGAAATGCCTTCACGGTTATAACGCTGAATGTAAATGGATTAAACTCCCCAATTAAAAGATATAGATTCACAGAATGGATCAAAAAAAAGGAACCATCAATATGTTGCATACAAGAGACTCATCTTAGACACAGGGACACAAAGAAACTGAAAGTGAAAGGATGGAAAAAAATATTTCATGCAAGCTACAGCCAAAAGAAAGCAGGTGTAGCAATATTAATCTCAGATAAAATAGACTTCAAATGCAGGGATGTTTTGAGAGACAAAGAAGGCCACTACATACTAATAAAAGGGGCAATTCAGCAAGAAGAAATAACAATCGTAAATGTCTATGCACCCAATCAAGGTGCCACAAAATACGTGAGAGAAACACTGGCAAAAGTAAAGGAAGCAATTGATGTTTCCACAATAATTGTGGGAGACTTCAACACATCACTCTCTCCTATAGATAGATCAACCAGACAGAAGACCAATAAGGAAATTGAAAACCTAAACAATCTGATAAATGAATTAGATTTAACAGACATATATAGGACATTACATCCCAAATCACCAGGATACACATACTTTTCTAGTGCTCATGGAACTTTCTCCAGAATAGATCATATGCTGGGACATAAAACAAGCCTCAATAAATTTAAAAAGATTGAAATTATTCAAAGCACATTCTCTGACCACAATGGAATACAATTAGAAGTCAATAACCATCAGAGACTTAGAATATTCACAAATACCTGGAGGTTAAACAACACACTCCTAAACAATCAGTGGGTTAAAGAAGAAATAGCAAGAGAAATTGCTAAATATATAGAGACGAATGAAAATGAGAACACAACATACCAAAACCTATGGGATGCAGCAAAAGCAGTGCTAAGGGGTAAATTTATAGCACTAAACGCATATATTAAAAACGAAGAAAGAGCCAAAATCAAAGAACTAAAGGATCAACTGAAGAAGCTAGAAAATGAACAGCAAACCAATCCTAAACCAAGTAGAAGAAAAGAAATAACAGGGATTAAAGCAGAAATAAATGACATAGAGAACAAAAAAACAATAGAGAGGATAAAGATCACCAAAAGTTGGTTGTATGAGAAGATCAACAAGAGTGACAAGCTCCTAGCTAGACTGACAAAATCAAAAAGGGAGAAGACCCATATAAACAAAATAATGAATGAAAAAGGTGACATAACTGCAGATCCTGAAGAAATTAAAAAAATTATAAGAGGATACTATGAACAACTGTATGCCAACAAACTGGATAATGTAGAGGAAATGGACAATTTCCTGGAAACATATGAACAACCTAGACTGACCAGAGAAGAAATACAAGACCTCAACCAACCCATCACAAGCAAAGAGATCCAATCAGTCATCAAAAACCTTCCCACAAATAAATGCCCAGGGCCAGATGGCTTCACAGGGGAATTCTACCAAACTTTCCAGAAAGAACTGACACCAGTCTTACTCAAACTCTTTCAAAACATTGAAGAAAATGGAACACTACCTAACTCATTTTATGAAGCTAACATCAATCTAATACCAAAACCAGGCAAAGATGCTACAAAAAAGGAAAACTACCGGCCAATCTCCCTAATGAATATAGATGCAAAAATCCTCAACAAAATACTTGCAAATCGAATCCAAAGACACATTAAAAAAATCATACACCATGACCAAGTGGGGTTCATTCCAGGCATGCAAGGATGGTTCAACATAAGAAAATCAATCAATGTATTACAACACATTAACAAGTCAAAAGGGAAAAATCAATTGATCATCTCAATAGATGCTGAAAAAGCATTTGACAAAATCCAACATCCGTTTTTGATAAAAACAGAAGGAAACTTCCTCAACATGATAAACAGCATATATGAAAAACCCACAGCCAGCATAGTACTCAATGGTGAGAGACTGAAAGCCTTCCCTCTAAGATCAGGAACAAGACAAGAATGCCCACTGTCACCACTGTTATTCAACATTGTGCTGGAAGTGCTAGCCAGGGCAATCCGGCAAGACAAAGAAATAAAAGGCATCCAAATTGGAAAAGAAGAAGTAAAACTGTCATTGTTTGCAGATGATATGATCTTATATCTGGAAAACCCTGAGAAATCGACGATACAGCTACTAGAGCTAATAAACAAATTTAGCAAAGTAGCGGGATACAAGATTAAGGCACATAAATCAGTAATGTTTCTATATGCTAGAAATGAACAAACTGAAGAGACACTCAAGAAAAAGATACCATTTTCAATAGCAACTAAAAAAATCAAGTACCTAGGAATAAACTTAACCAAAGATGTAAAAGACCTATACAAAGAAAACTACATAACTCTACTAAAAGAAATAGAAGGGGACCTTAAAAGATGGAAAAATATTCCATGTTCATGGATAGGAAGACTAAATGTCATTAAGATGTCAATTCTACCCAAACTCATCTACAAATTCAATGCAATCCCAATCAAAATTCCAACAACCTACTTTGCAGACTTGGAAAAGCTAGTTATCAAATTTATTTGGAAACAGAAGGTGCCTCGAATTGCTGAAGACACTCTAAAAAAAGAAAAACGAAGTGGGAGGACTTACACTCCCTGACTTTGAAGCTTATTACAAAGCCACAGTTGCCAAAACAGCATGGTACTGGCACAAAGATAGACATATAGATCAATGGAATCGAATTGAGAATTCAGAGATAGACCCTCAGATCTATGGCCGACTGATCTTGGATAAGGCCCCGAAAGTCACTGAACTGAGTCATAATGGTCTTTTCAACAAATGGGGCTGGGAGAGTTGGATATCCATATCCAAAAGAATGAAAGAGGACCCCTACCTCACCCCCTACACAAAAATTAACTCAAAATGGACCAAAGATCTCAATATAAAAGAAAGTACCATAAAACTCCTAGAAGATAATGTAGGAAAACATCTTCAAGCCCTTGTATTAGGCGGCCACTTCCTAGACTTTACACCCAAAGCACAAGCAACCAAAGAAAAAATAGATAAATGGGAACTCCTCAAGCTTAGAAGTTTCTGCACCTCAAAGGAATTTCTCAAAAAGGTAAAGAGGCAGCCAACTCAATGGGAAAAAATTTTTGGAAACCATATATCTGACAAAAGACTGATATCTTGCAATATATAAAGAAATCCTACAACTCAATGACAATAGTACAGACAGCCCAATTATAAAATGGGCAAAAGATATGAAAAGACAGTTCTCTGAAGAGGAAATACAAATGGCTAAGAAACACATGAAAAAATGTTCAGCTTCACTAGCTATTAGAGAGATGCAAATTAAGACCACAATGAGATACCATCTAACACCGATTAGAATGGCTGCCATTAAACAAACAGGAAACTACAAATGCTGGAGGAGATGTGGAGAAATTGGAACTCTTATTCATTGTTGGTGGGACTGTATAATGGTTCAGCCACTCTGGAAGTCAGTCTGGCAGTTCCTTAGAAAACTAGATATAGAGTTACCATTCGATCCAGCGATTGCACTTCTCTGTATATACCCGGAAGGTCAGAAAGCAGTGACACGAACAGATATCTGCACGCCAATGTTCACAGCAGCATTATTCACAATTGCCAAGAGATGGAAACAACCCAAATGTCCTTCAACAGATGAGTGGATAAATAAAATGTGGTATATACACACGATGGAATACTACACGGCAGTAAGAAGGAACGATCTCGTGAAACATATGACAACATGGATGAACCTTGAAGACATAATGCTGAGCGAAATAAGCCAGGCACAAAAAGAGAAATATTATATGCTACCACTAATGTGAACTTTGAAAAATGTAAAACAAATGGTTTATAATGTAGAATGTAGGGGAACTAGCAATAGAGAGCAATTAAGGAAGGGGGAACAATAATCCAAGAAGAACAGATAAGCTATTTAACGTTCTGGGGATGCCCAGGAATGACTATGGTCTGTTAATTTCTGATGGATATAGTAGGAACAAGTTCATAGAAATGTTGCTATATTAGGTAACTTTCTTGGGGTAAAGTAGGAACAGGTTGGAAGTTAAGCAGTTATCTTAGGTTAGTTGTCTTTTTCTTACTCCCTTGTTATGGTCTCTTTGAAATGTTCTTTTATTGTATGTTTGTTTTCTTTTTAACTTTTTTTTCATACAGTTGATTTAAAAAAGAAGGGAAAGTTAAAAAAAAAAAAAAAGAAAAAAAGAAAAACAAGGAAAAAAAGATGTAGTGCCCCCTTGAGGAGCCTGTAGAGAATCAGGGGTATTTGCCTACCCCACCTCGATGGTTGCTAACATGACCACAGATATAGGGGACTGGTGGTTTGATGGGTTGAGCCCTGTTCCACAGGTTTTACCCTTGGGAAGATGGTTGCTGCAAAGGAGAGGCTAGGCCTCCCTATAATTGTGCCTAAGAGCCTCCTCCTGAATGCCTCTTTTTTGCTCAGATGTGGCCCTCTCTCTCTAGCTAAGCCAACTTGAAAGGTGAAATCACCGCCCTCCCCACTACGTGGGATCAGACACCCAGGGGAGTGAATCTCCCTGGCAACGTGGAATATGACTCCCGGGGAGGACTGTAGACCTGGCATCGTGGGACGGAGAACATCTTCTTGACCAAAAGGGGAATGTGAAAGGAAATGAAATAAGCTTCAGTGGCAGAGAGATTCCAAAAGGAGCCGAGAGGTCACTCTGGTGGGCACTCTTACGCACACTTTAGACAACCCTTTTTAGGTTCTAAAGAATTGGGGTAGCTGGTGGTGGATACCTGTAACTATCAAACTACAACCCAGAACCCATGAATCTCGAAGACAGTTGTATAAAAATGTAGCTTATGAGGGGTGACAATGGGATTGGGAAAGCCATAAGGACCACACTCCACTTTGTCTAGTTTATGGATGGATGAGTAGAAAAATAGGGGAAGGAAACAAACAGACAAAGGCACCCAGTGTTCTTTTTTACTTCAATTGCTCTTTTTCACTTTAATTATTATTCTCGTTATTTTTGTGTGTGTGCTAATGAAGGTGTCAGGGATTGATTTAGGTGATGAATGTACAAGTATGTAATGGTACTGTGAACAATCAAATGTACGATTTGTTTTGTATGACTGCGTGGTATGTGAATATATCTCAATAAAATGAAGATTAAAAAAAAAAAAAAAAAGAATACTGTCTCAAAACTCTACCAACCAATCAACCCAAAACTAGATAAGCACTTACCCAATCGAGGCACAGACGACCACAGCAGGCACCCTTCCCAACATGGGTTCCTTTTTTCATTAAAAAATGTTGCTCTCAGATAGAGAGCTGGAGCCATTATCTTTATTCTTCTTTTCTGCTGGCTCCCACCTGCCTTCTTCCTCTAATAAATCTTAAACTTTATACTTAAACTTTGACTCACTGCGTTGTCTGGATTCCTGAATGACTCCAACCAAACAGTTTTCATCTTTTATTCCCTAATAGAGTGTCTTACACCTTAAAGATGCCGTTTCATATATAAGGGTGTCACCAGCATGGGGCTTTGCAGGGCGAGCGTTCCATATTGCTGATGTGCTTTGGACTCAGGTCATAAAGGATTGGCCTGGGGGCGCAGGGCTACCGTGGGTTCCACTGAACTTGCCAGAGGCCACAGAGGCCCAGATTTACATGTCCAGGCATCTCTGGGACAAACCAGATTTGGAGGCCAAGGGTATTCACTGGCCTGATGCAGGCCCAGGTAACTTTCAATGGATAATTAAATCCTCAGTGGCTGGACAAACCAAGATATCACAAGAAGCAGCATTTTCCTCTTTCTCTGTTAATAGCAGAAAATTCTTACTTGGGTCCAGGAATCCACACTAAAGAACACTCCTCTCTCTGTATAGTTTATATTTCTTTCAATGTCTTCAGTTAGAAATGCAGTTGAATTTCTATGAAGATCATTTTTCTGCACTTTTGAGCTGCTGAAAAGAGACAATGATGAAATGGTTAAGACTGAGAAAATGATCTATCCCCTGAATAACTGAATTGGGGTATATATAGTCAAATTAATCACAGGTTAACAGAATATAAAATTTTAATATCTGAAAGCTGAAAGAACCCACCACAGAAAACAAACAAACTTTTAGAAAAACCTCCATAGGAGATGCCTCAGAATCTTTTAGTAAACACACATTTCCAAGGTTTAAAAGATGGCTCTTATAAGAAACAATATTTCTTATATAGTCTCAGAGTTCTAAAATGGGAGTAAAAGGGAGGGAGGCGGGGCAAGATGGCGGAGTGGTGAGGAGCAGAATTTCGTCTCTCCCCTAGAGCAGCTGGCAATTACCCATGAACTATATGAAACAGTGTTTTCGGGATCTCCAGTAACCAGTCACACATTGGACACAAGTTTGGAATTGGAGGAAAAGCCGAGATCGCAGCGAACATTGTAAGTTTCCCGGACCAGGGGTCTGGCGCCCCTCCCCACCCAGACCTCACAGACTGTCTTGCTGCCGGCTCCCTGAAAGGGGGGAAAAAAAAAACCAAAAAACAGCAATCTGCTGAGGGCAAGAAGGGCGGCTCAAACCAGCCTCAACTGCAGAATTAATTAACAAATTAATTAACTAACTTTGGGAGCTGGGGTGCTAAAGAAGGGCTGTGCTCCAAGAAGTGGGGGCACGTAAAAGCAGGCACCCATTCCCAGACTCCAAAAAAGCCATTTTTTTTTTTCCCCCTACATTTTGTCCCTTCTGGCTTCTCGCTGATCCCTTATCTTTTTGCATTTCAATAACCCCCGGCAGGGGTGGAACTGAAGCGGTTGGAGAGTAATTATCAGACAATAGCCCAAAGCATATCTTTAAATGCTCTATTTTGACACTGACAAAACTTCCAGGCTGGGGAAAAACGTTTAAAAGAGACTCTTTTTTTTTTTTTTTTTTACTTTTTTCTTTTTCTTGATTTCTTTTCTACTTTTTTTTTTTTTTTTTTTTTTTTTTTTTTAAATCTAAAAGTAATATATGTGGTTGTTTTCTATCGGAAAGCCCAAGTTGAGGGACTAGGCTGGGCTTAAGGGGAGACAGAGTACCTACAGTGTCTTTGAATTCCGTATTCACTACTGAAGGCCTCCACCCCCGTCTTTAATTGGCAACACCCCCGTCTTTAATTGGCAACTCAGGCTGACCAAGGAATCTACCTGGAGAGGCCCCAAAGAGGAGAGAGGAGAAGGGAATAGTGCCCCTGAGAGACAACTGGAATTCTGAGGATTGGGAGAGTGGAGGGAGGCCCAGCTCAACTGGCAGTCCTCCTTCTGGGAATTCAGACCCCAGGGGCTGGAATTCAGATTCCAGCTTCAGTCAGCCACGCCCCTGACAGAATCAGAGTCACCAGGAGAACTAAAGTCTCCACACCTCCTTACACTGGTGGGGGAGCTGCAGGCTGGCCAGCGTCACCTGCTGGACAGGAGAGGAAAAGCACCAATTCTAAAGGCCTCATAGGAGGGTCTCATTCTCAGGAAAACTCCATACCCTCCCAATGAGACCTGGGCCTCACTAGACTGGGAAAATCTGACTAGGGTCGACCATATCTGAGGAGACCCACTCACAAAAAGGTTACATAGAGGCAGAGCAAGAAACAGAAAAAACAAGAGGGGAAAAATTCCGATCAACTAAATAGAACCTAAGTTAGAGGTCTAGAATAAGTTGAAATGAATAACAGAGGCCAACCAACAAGAAAACCACTAAGTAAAAGACAGAAAATAAGCTCCAAAATAAACTAATCAAGAGAATCAGATGCCTAGACAACTTAAGATAACAAGCCATACCAGGAAACACGAAAACATGGACCAGCCAAAGGAACAAACTAATAGCCCAGCTGAGACACAGGAGTGGAGGCAACTAATGCTAAATAAATTTGATGAAATGAAGGAAGATATAGCAAAAGAGCTGAAGGATATAAAGAAGACACTGGCTGACCATAAAGAAGAATTCATAAACTTAAAAAAACAAATGGCAGAACTCATGGGAATGAAGGCCACAATGGAGGAGATGAAAAACACAATGGAGGGACACAACAGTAGATTTGAACAGGCAGAAGAAAGGATCAGTGAACTGGAAGACAGGTCATTCGAATTCATACACACAAAAGAACAGATGGTGAAAAAAATGGAAAAATATGAGCAGGGTCTTAGGGAGCTGAGTGACAACATGAAACGCACAAATATACGTGTTATGGGTATCCCAGAAGGAGAAGAGAGGGGAAAAGGGGCAGAAAGAGTAATAGAAGACATATTCACTGAAAATTTCCCAACTCTTATAAAAGACAGAAAATTAGAGATTCAGGAAGTACAATGTACCCCAAATAGAATAGATCCCAATAGACCTACTCCAAGACACTTACTGGTCAGATTGTCCAATGTCAAAGACAAAGAGAGGATTCTGAAAGCAGCAAGAGAAAAGCAATCCATCACATACAAGGGAAAGTCAATAAGACTATGCACAGATTTCTCTGCAGAAACCATGGAGGCAAGAAGACAGTGGCATGATATATTTAAGATTCTGAAAGAGAAAAACTGCCAACCAAGAATTCTATATCCAGCAAAACTTTCCTTCAAAAATGAGGGAGAGATTAAAACATTTTCAGACAAACAGACACTGAGAGAGTTTGTGAATAAGAGACCGGCACTACAAGAAATACTAAAGGGAGTGCTACAGGCTGATAGGAAAAGACAGGAGAGAGAGAGTTGGAGAAGAATGCAGAAATGAAGATTATCAGGAAAGGTAAAAGGAGAGGAAAAAATAAGATATGACATATAAATTCCAAAAAACAAAATGGTAGTAGAAAGTACTGCCCTTACAGTAATAACACTAAATGTAAATGGATTAAACTCCCCAATAAAATGGGAGTAAAAGGTTTGAATTCCTCCTAGACTACTAAAAAAATAAAGATATTCTAATGTTGCACATAGAAGGTCAAGAAACTGGTTTATAGCTGTTTGGGAAACTGGTATGCAGGCTTACTGATGTATTTTTAAAGATATCCAAAAATTAATTATATAATAAAAACGCATTTACAAAGTCAGATATTTTCCCCAGCCTCTTTATACATAAGAGAGATGCTCAGGAGGGCCAGATAGTCTTCCAAAATGATTGAAGTTAGGAAGGCAACAGAAACAAATGAAGAGGGCCCCACATAAGACACCAGGGAGTGTAGAGATTCTGACAATCTGGAGATTACAAACCCAATCAAAGGCGTTCGATTCAATTTTTTAAAATCTGCCTAATTCAAATAAATTAAATGAGGATTAACTGAACATTTTCTGCAAATATTCAATTCTTCCAAAGTTCTAAACTCCCTCTCACTTTAGCAACATTCACGGCAATACCCTCTGTTTGAATATCTAACCCTTACCCTAAATATCTCCATTTGAACATCACTTCCTCAAGGAAAGCTCTCCTTTGGCTGGATTAGGACACTCTGTATTACAGCCCCAGAGTGCCCTGTACTTTCCTTAATAACACTTAAAATATTTACAGATTCTTCTTCAGTGCTGATCCACCTGCTAGACCAAACATTCTATGAGAGTGGGAACTATTTTTGTCTTGCTCACAATTGTATCTTGAGCGCCTGAATTAGTTCCTGGTACCTAATGATTAATAAATATTTATTGAATGAATGAATGAATGAATGGTGGTTGGTACCTGAGTCTAGCAGGGGACCCCATCTCTTATAATGCAATGAGGTCTTCCTTCTCGGGAATCACTGCTACCTCATTGCTAAATATGTTTTCAGGGTGAAATCTGGACAGTTTATGAGTAAAAATGATAATAATGATGGGTAATAATAATATTAACTGCCACTTTGTGAGCAACTTACTATGTGTTAACTGCTTTATATCCATACCATCACTCTGGCATTAATGCATATATGTATTTTTCTCCATTTTACAGAAGGAGGAAGCTGCTGTAGCTTAGGAGGAAAAAAAAATCACACCATTGTAAATGGCAAAGCTGGAATTTTAACCTACATCCACCTGTCTGTCTGCAAACATCAAGCTCTCAACCCCGTAGGGAGCCTGTAGGGAGCCTCCAGGTCGGATGCTCGTCTTCTAATGAACACTTTTGAAGCCCACTTACCCATGGTTATTGTTTTGCTGGCCTCCACATGCTATGAACAGAGGGTTCTCAGGTAGGTTGCAGTCACTGGGGAAAGAGTCAAATGAATTAGGCATTTTTCTACCTTCTTTCCAAGCATGAACTTTACTGAAAATCAGTGGTGCACTGCAAACCACCTGCAAAAGGCTTGGCTTACAGGTGTTCATTACTGATCCAATCAGGACTCATAAAGGACCCAAGTCCTTCTAGCCTGGGGCAGGTAAACCAGCTGCAGGTGGTTAGGCCAATACAGGCTGCCCCACATTAGCCGCCACCCCAGACTCACAGTCCTCCTCTTCCCTGCCCACTCCACCTGCTTTGCTGCTCAGTGCAAAATGAAGCACCTTAGAGACTGTGAAAGAAACTTGTTCCCAACTATCATGCCTTCTGCCCAATTATGCCCATTATGTCCAAGAGAATCTAAGAGGTGAAGTCTTTAGATCAGGGGTTTAAACCCCATCTCTGAACCAAAGCACCTGGGCAGCAGGTATCACTGTAGGGGAGTCTTTATTTTAGAATGAACACTATTTTTAAGGAGAGGAAGGCTCAGAGTAGTAGTAAAGCCAGGAGCCTTGCAGGGGAGAGACTCTGCAAAGGAGGTAGAAAGAAGCTGGAGACAAACCCTTAATGTCAAAGTCCTTCTCAGGGCCAGCCTACGACATTCATGGAAATTTCTGCCTTGCTAACTTAGGACAGAGATCAAGAGACAAGAAATGTGATCCTTCCCAATTATTTCCTTCTAATTAAAGGATACCAGCTACCCATCTTTCCTTAGCTATGTGAAGAACCAGATAAAAAGAAATATTAAAAACTGTTTTCCAGTTTAAGGATTGTTACGCATGGTTTATATAGAATAAATAAATGCAGGTCACTCACTCTAACAGGGTCATGTGCTATGAATCCTCCCCATATAAACTTAACTTCTAATAATAATTACAGTACTAGGAGCCAACACTTATTAAGCGCTTACTACATGATAGCTCTTTAAATGACTGATGTCATTTATTCCTCATGACAACTCTATTACCATCCCCATTTTAAAGATGAAGAAACTAAAGCTGAGGGAGGTTTAACAACTCACTCCAGATAACTCAGTAGTGAGTGGCAGGTCTCTCAAATTCCAGAGCCTCAAACTCTCGACGACTGTGCTGGCATGCACCTAAAAATCCACAACCACAGAGAGAGGGCTTGGGGATTTCATTTGAGGTTTGACTATTAAATATGGCATTCATATTAGATTGTTTACGCATGCCAAGTTGTCACTCACCGAGTCTTAACAACAACCTCAATATTTACCAGGGTGAAATAGAATTTGTCATCAAAGGATATTTTGTTTTAAATACAATATATAATTAGCCTTAACAATATTTGAATACTAGCAAATGTTTTTAAGAGCAAAGGAACATCAGCCAGTGTATATTATTCCAGAGCCTATCTGGGCCACTCTGGCTTATAAACACCCATCCCTCCTATGATCCGTACCTGGAACGGCTGCCCACGCTAGCTCCTACCCAGAGAACCCCTTCTCACCTTTTCCACTGCTGTGGCTGCTGCTTAAGCTTCCCACCTGCCCCTTCCAGCATCAGATGCTGCTTCAGATGCTTCCTGCCCTACATGGTTCAGCAGTGGGGAAGGGGCTACATACTCAGGGTTTTGATGGGACCTGGGTTCTGCAAGGAACCTATGGGAGGTGAAAGCTACATTCAGACTAAGCTTGGAGAAGTGACAATCCCAGTCTATCCTGATCTAAATTCCAAGTCTCTTTGATTGACACACTTCCTCAGCACACAGAAGAAGAAAAGCACCTGGAGGCCAAGCAGCTGTCCTATTGGGGCTGGGTGTCAAATTCTGATAGAAGGCTATGCCTTACCAACGCATCCATTTCTGGCTTTATTTTGGAGGGTGTGGGGGGAGGTGGGGGGCAGGAGAAGTATCTGGGGTTCTCTCTGTTTCTGTCCTTTTAGTTTTAGGTGAAGCACCCTTTGAAACCCTTGAACCCTGGGAGGCCAGGCTGGAGAGGAGGGGCCACCACGCCCCGTTGCTGGTGGCAGCAAGGGCACAGCGATTGGAGCCACTCCAGAGCCTGTGGAGAGCTGGCACTTAAGCCCACAGCTTGTGTTCTCCCAAAAGAAACAAACGGAGAATCAGCTGTGGAAGCTGATTCCTTCCTACCTAAGCCATTTCTCACAGACCACAAAATCTGCACTCTCTCTCTCTCTCTCTCCCTAAAACATGAGAGGCATCAGCAAATCTAACTAGATGGGAACCCGTCAAGATTTTGAGTTGGCCACATTTTCATTCTTTTCTTCCTTAATTAGGTTAGAATGGCACTTCATGAGATTTTTTTTTTTTTTTTTTCAATCGGTTGAAAACCCTGGGAGTTGTACTAGGGAAGAGGGCAGCAAGTCAGAGAGTGATTGGCATAAGAAACCGAGTCAAACTCACCTGGTCCCATTCTCTAACATGAAGCTTGTTAGATGGTAAATCTTAGTGGACCAAAATGCCATATCATCCAGTCCTCCAAGGAAATACTCCTGGAATTGTTCCACCAAAAACGGGGACTTTGTAGAGTAAGTGGGATAAAGCTACAGCAGAGAGAAAGAAAAGTAAATAAATAAATAGGGTTCTATGCCTGGTATCTGTATAACCCTTCAAATTAAGAGCATTTGTATGAATAAAGTCCTTACCTTGGAAACAGCTAACAGCTCACCATACCTGCAACATAAACAATAACTTGACTGTGGGTTGTGCTTTCTACAGAGAAATGAGGCAAATAATGAAGAAAAATCTCCCTCAACAGGTATCCACTACCACACAACAGGATTTGAATGAGCAAAATCCACACATCTTAAACTCTCTGGATACTGAGACATTGAAAACTGCACTGATGAAGTCACAATAAAATTGGATACAAAATTTCCTCTGGATTACACTTACATTTCCAAGAACTGAAGATACGAACAGTCAACAATTACATTTTTGGTGATGACTTCTCGACCATAGAGTTTCTTATAAATTCCCAATAGATCTTTGACGGGCACATACCTAAGAAATGTATTAGAATAAAATTAGAGTTGTTTTCATAATGAAGCTGAAGATAATATCAACAACAGCAAAAGCAACAGCAGCTAACAGTTATTCCATGATCATTATGTGCCAGACACTGCAAGGGCTTTACACACACTATTTATTTAACACTACCAATGACCTAGGGTAGTTACTACCATCATATTCCCATTTTACATAAGAAGAATCTGAGGCACAGACAAGTTAAATACTTCTCCCAGTGATACAGAGCAAGCAACTAATTCCTTAATCAAATATTTTGAAGGTACATTCTAAGACAGGAAACTAAGTACAAAAGGGTATTTGTTTGTGAATTCAGAATATGAGAACAATTTTAAAGATTTCTTCTTTTTAGTGAAATTAAACTCAAATACGGCTCCTTACCCTGACATCCCAGTTTCAGAGTGCACAGTATAAAGTAATTGAAAAGAATTCTAAATCAGGCTTTTAGTTCACAGCTATTAGTTATTTCAGTTTGAAGACAAGAAGCATCTTAAATATTAGACTTATACTGAATCATCTTTTAATCTTAATTTCAAAATCTTTAGAGTATAAAAGACAAAACTCACAACCAAGAAAATCTGATTTTAGTATATTAGAAAAAAAGTTAAGATATCCATTTTTTATTTTATGAGAGCACCAAATTGGTACTCCCAATAAAAATAGCTTAAAAAGCTAGACAAAATAACAAAAATATTTTTTTTTAATGAATCACAAAACTAGCAAGAAAGTGAAAAATTTCCACAAAGGTTAACAACAAATGGAAAGGGGAAACCTTGGGTGGTAAGCAAGTGGGAAAGCCAACTTCTGCCCAAGGACGACTGCCAAATCCTGGTAACCTGAAGTTTCCGGGATGGCTGTGTGGAATGCCGATAGGGCTTAGGAACTACTCAAAATGGGACAGCTCACAGGAGACCAGGACACAAAAGGCTACACCTTCCAATGAATACAAACTATAAATAAACCTACCACACAGCAAAGAAATCTGCCTGCCTTGATCTCGGCAATGGGGAGAGAAAGGAAAAAATCTCTCTCCACCCCCCACCCCGAATTTGTAACCACTAGTCAGCCTTCGCATACGCTTTGTCCTGCATTCTTGTTAGCTGTGTGGTCAGAAAAATTTTAAAGTAGTAAAGTAATAAAAACTTAAAAGTAACTTAAAGTAGTCCTGAATAAGTAGGCTTCCAGGCCAGGACAAGTCCTTTCTGGAGAATGCAATTCTAACTGGAGCACCAATTATTTTCAAGGAGCACAGAATATAACCAAAAGATGACCAGTGTAACTACATTATGTCTGAAAAAATAGACTTTAAGGCAACAAGCATTATGAGACATAAAGAGGGTCATGATGATAAAAGGTTCAATTCACCAGAAAAATATACAATTTTGAAAAGTGAATGTACCTAACAGTGCATCCTCAAAGCATATAAAAGTAAACCTTGACAGAACTATAAGGAGAAACTGAAAAATCCACCATAATTTAGGGAATGATTTTTTAAGAAATCTCTCAGTAACTGATAGCTCAAACTGACAGGAAAATAAAGAAATAAATAGCACAGTTATAAGAAGATTTGAACAGCAAATTTAACAAGTTTGAGCTGGTGGCGCATACAGAACACTACACCAAAATTGGAGAATTAACATTCTTTTCAGCCATGCTTGGAATATTTTGAAAAATTTGACCATAAACCTAGGCCATAAGTCAAGACTCAACAAATTTCACAAGAAACCAAAGAAAGTAGATGGAAGTAAATAAGAGTACAAAGTAAAGAAATAGAAAATGAACATATAATAGGATCAATAAAACCAAAAGTTCATTCTTTGAAATAATAAAACTGAGAAATATCGGACAAGATTAATTGTTTAAAAATATGAGAAGGCAGAATAAACAACATTAAGGATGACAAAGGGAACACCAGTGTAGGTAAACAGGCCTAACAAGATATTTAAGTACATAGATTGAATGGGAAAGTCCTAGCAAAATACAACTTACCAAAATCCTTAAAAAGAAACTAAAAAACTGAACAGTCCTATGACCATTAAGGAAGTTTAAAAATTCCCACAAACAAAGCACCAGGACTACATAGCTTTACAGGTAAGTTCTACCAAACATTCAAAGAATCAATGTTCTATCTTACATAAACTTTCAGAGAACAGAAAAGAAAGGAACACTCCCCAACTGATTTCATGAAGCCAGCATAATCTTTATACCAAAACCAAACAAAATCAGAACAAAAAAGGAAAATTATAGTACAAGTTCACTCATAAACATAGGTGCAAAAACCCAAAACAGCAAAAACAGATGCAACATATATAAAAAAGATATGCCATGATAAAATTGGTTTTGTCCCAGGCATGTAAGACTGAATTAATATTAGCAAATTGATTAATATAATTCTCTATATTAACAGATTAAGAGAGAAACTAACTCAACAAACACAGAACAAGAGTTTAACACAATCTGAAATCAATTTATGATTTTGAAGTTATTAACAAACTAGAAATAGAAGGAAACTTCCTTAAGCTGATAAATGTATCCAAAAAAATCTACAGTAATCATTACACATAATGATGAAATTTTGGAGGATTCTCTTTTAAGATCAGGAACGAAATAAGTATGTGTAATATCACCACTTCTATTCAGATTCACTGAAGATATTAGATATTAGGTGAGACACAGCAAGAAAAAACAAAAGGTTTAAAGATTGAAAAGGAAAAATAAACTGTCACAATTTATAAGCTATAAATTGTGAATATATAGTAAATTCAAAAGACTTTTCAGATAAATTATTAGATAAGAAGAGAGCTTAGAATTATTGCTAGATACAAAATTGAAATCAGAAAGTCACTTGCATTTCTATGCATCAGCAATCAATTAGGAAATATAACTTTTAAAAGTTACCGTTTATGGTAGAAAGTAAAAATATTAAGTCTCTGGGATGAAATCTAATAAAATGTGTAAGACCTTTGTGGAAAAAAATTGTGAAACTTTAGTGAACGTTATTAAAGACAACAATGAAAATATATAGCATAGTTTATGGATAAGAAGATTTAACATTGCATGGTCAATTCTCCCAATTGATCTCTAGATTCAATAAAATTCTAACCAATATTCCAAAGTTTTTGTTAGAACATGACAACCTGATCCTAAACTCTATATGAAAGAGTAAAGGTAAAAGGATAGACAAGCTGTTTTTGAAGAAAAAAAGCACAAGGTGGGGGATTTGCCCTAATGGATGTCAAGAGTTATTATAAAGCTACAGAAATTAAAACGATTGGTATTGCTCAGGGATAGTCAATTAGATCAATAGAATACAACAGAAAGTCCAGAAACAGACCCGTACGCATAGGGAATTTTAATTTATGATAGGGCATTTCAGGACAGTGAGGAAAGGGTAGACTATGGATAAAGGTTTCTAAGGTAGTATCTATGGGAAAAAGTGAAATTAAATGTCTACCTCAGAATGCGTAAGAAAATTAATTTCAGGTAGAGTGAAGACATAAATATAAACAATAAAACTATACAACCCTCAGAAGACTAAGAAGGAGGATAACCTCATGACCTCAAAGTAGAAGAATTTTTAAATAAGGCATCAAAGGTTAAAAACTATAAAGGAAAAGATTAATATAGCCAACTACATTAAAATTAAAAAATTATTCAAGAGACAACATAGAGTGAAAAGACATGCCACAAACTGTAAAAAAGATACTTGTACCAAGTGAATGAAAAAATGACAAATTAGAACACTCAAAAATAAAGATAAAGAACTTAAGCAGAAAAATAGGTGAAAAATTGAAGAAGGCTTTCACTTAAACACAAATGATCAATAAATTATGAAAAAATATTCAACCTCATTAGCAATCTGGGAAACACAAATTAAAAAATGAATGAGATACCACACACCAAGCAAGTTGGTAAAAATTTAAACGTTGGACTATACCAAATACTGAAGAAGGTGTAGGATAAAACAGGAAGAAGTATAAACTGAGAAGACCTTTTGGAGAAAGAGTCTGGTATTACTTAGTAAAGTTAAACATGTGCAAGCCCTACAATTCAGCAATTCTACTTCTGGTGGTGTTTACTTGAGAGATTTTCCTCTGGTATGAAAGTGTATTATGAAAATTTTTTCAGAGCAATACTGTATGCAAAGCAAAAACACTTAAAACTAACTATATATCCGTCAACACTAGAATAAAGTAATTCTCTTTGGTACATTCATACAATGGAGGATCACACTGGTGTGAAAATGAATGAACTACAGCTGAACATATCAATATGATTAAGTCTCAAAACCATAATTTCAAGCAAAAATTTACAGAAGGATACATACTATGTAATTCCATTTATCAACTGTAAAAAAATATTTTTCATATGAATGCACACATATGTAGTAAACTATAAAGAAAACAACAAAATGGTTAACAGGAAACTTAAGATCATAGTTACCCTTAGTAGAGAGAAGGTGATTGAGGAACTTCTAAAGTACCAGTAACTCTCTATTTCTCAAGTTGGGTGGTAGCTACCAAGGTGAGCATTATCTTCTTATTCTTTTATTTGTATTATACATTTTTATGTTTTGTATATTTTGCAATTAATTTTTTAAAAGACTTTACTTAGACTATCCTAATGCACAATTTTACATCTCAAAGTTTATAAATGTAGGTAATTCCTAATTATATGGTAAATTAATTTTCTAGGAAACAAGGATCAAGCTATTAAATGCCATTTAATCACGTTTAAATGTATATTACTCTTACCAGCGCCGTGCGAGATAATTAAAATTGAACTCAAACTGGCTCAAAACATCTCCTCCTATGGTATAAAAAAAAATTTACATTTGGTGAGTTATGGTAACATGCAGCATCCTTCTTCAGCACGAGTTTTCACAATTCAGATTATTAGTTCTTCACATGATTACATGTTTCTGTTAATTGTTTTAGGTATACACATGTCTTTAAGAGAAGGCAATCTTTAAAAAAAAAAAACAACTTAGCTAATGAAACATGAAATTAAGAAAAAATCGTCCATATAACCAAAGGATTTTTCACCTTAAGGAAGGACAGACCATAAGGATTCTTTTCAGTGAACACCTGTCACCACTTAATTTGTATATTTAAAGGTAATTTACTACAGAAAAAAGATGGCGTTAACCAGTTTAAAGCTAAAGTATTAGGGGACAATAGCTAATGCATTTTAATACAATATAAAGGTAATGATTTTCTAAAATTATGACAAATAAAATATTAAGTTTTGCTATGAAAAATTACACATATCCACAATTTTTCAAAAATACATATCTATGTCAAATGAGGTACACCTGTTCTCTAAAGGAACTACAATATTCAAATAGATAGCTAGTTACCACATGCTACTGGCAAGATATGATAAAAAGATACATATTTAAAAAACAGTATTGATATCATTATTAGTGAAATATAACTACCACAGGAGAAAGTTTTGCAAATGTAAATAAACAGTACCAAAATCACCAGCTGAATGAGCCTCAGAATAGGAGCCGTGAAAATCAATCTGAGAAAGAAAGAGAACCATCTGGTATAGATCACAAATTGTGGCCAAAACTTTTATCCCCACAATCAAACATGTAGTAGGGAGTTGACAGCATAACCCAATGAAATGCTGAGGATGTGTAATGGGAAATGCAATATTCACCCAAACATTTTCCTTTTTTTTTTAAGTTACTCTTAGTTTAAAAAAAAAAAAATCATATTGGCAGCTGAGTTGTATACTTAATGTCTGATAATAAATAAAGCTATTGCAGACAATTGTGCCTTATAGGGTATATACACAGTCTCCATTAAGTCCAAGTTTAAATTTCTAATGTAATGGAATCAATATCAATCAACCAGGAGTTACATCACCAGGTAAGATCACAATTTTCAGTTTGGGAATAGGACACTTTTAAGGGTAAAAACAGAGGGGAAACAGACAAAAAACCTGGAACCACTACTTGTAAATAAAACCAAGTGGCAGGTATTCCTTTCCTTATCAAGAAACATGGGTCATTAAAAACAGCTTTAATACAGACATGAAACTTTTCAAATATTGTTTGTGGCTAGAATAGACAATCACATCTATCATTGTTTTCAATGTGCTTTAGTCACACTGCCCTTTTGAAGGAATTTACCCAGGTGGCAAATAAGAGTAAGAGGAATGAAAAGGAAAAGATGGAAATCTAACAAAACATTACTTTCAGCAAAAAGTCATGTTTCCACACATCTGAATACCTGAAGTTTTCCTTTCCTTCAAAAGAGTCCTTTTTCTTTTTTCAATCCTTAAAGTCATTGACCAGAAAGAGATATACTCACAGCTCCCATTGTCCTAAGGAATCCCTGTTCGATACCCAGGCTGTGCCAGCTGACATCTGCCACCATGTGAGAGGTAATTCCAAACAGGAAAGCTACCAATTTCTCTGTGTCCTGCCAAATAAGCAAGTTAGAGTCGTGTGTGTTTGGGTTATTTTATAACAATAATCCTATTTAAAAAACACCAAGTCTTAACAAAAAAACAGAGGCAGGTATATTGTCGTTTCTAGCTACCAAAAACCACCTAAGACTTTTTGAAAGGTTTTGTACTGTCTTGGAAGTGCTTTCAGATTAACTACTATTGGAGCAAAATGACCAAGTGGCATACCCCAAGCATTTTTTTAAAATAATACATTCAAGTATTAAGTAGCAATCACCTATATCCCAAGTACTCTATTTGGCATTGAGGGTACAACTATAAATAAGCCCTCACACATTATGGGAGAGGAGGGTAAAAACAGGGTAAAAGCAGGTACAACAAAAATACTTAGCAAGGTAAGAACTCAATTTTTTTTAGGATAGGGGCGCACCTACCTTCTCCCAGGGAAGGGGATAGTTCTCCCGGATGTAATGAACGCTTGCATTCAGAAATGGAGTCCAGTGTGTGCTCTCAGACACATCATGGAATTTTCCTGACAAACAAAAGAAGGCCTCAGGATTCTTTCTTAAAAAGTTGGAGATTCTCAATCAAGTATTCACAGAACCAGCTCTTCCACCACTGCCTACTGCTTGTGTCCCTTCGCCTTCTGTCCTCCAAGCCCTGAAGTCTCTTGGAGTTCAAAGGAAGCCTCCAGAACAGAAGAGCTAACCAAGATTTCAGAGCAGGTACAGTCTCTGTCTGCAACACGACCGAGCCCTACAGTAAATGGAAAGGAGTCTAAACTGGTTCACAGTGTCTCATATCCCTAGGCTCCGATATGGGCTAGACATGTTTTTCAATTTCTGTATCCTAAACTCAAGGAGACAAAAGTTTTTTTGTTTGTTTGTTTTTACAAAATCCAAAATGAATCATCCTTACTCTAAGAAACCATCAGTTATCAAGCAATCCTTTCTAAAGTTTACAAGTCAGTTGGAGAGTCAGCCATGTTTGCTTCTACTCCCACTTATGGCAAATGTCCTTGCTACTATAATTAAAGAAATTAATTCACTATTAGGTAAACTGATGAAATATGAGTACGAAAAACAGAGCTGTTTCTGTGGAAACTAAATGTCTAGGAAAATCAAGTGCTTTTGAAAGATACAATAAAAGTGAATCTCCCTCACCTACCCACCCCCCAAAAAAACCCTACTTTTAGCATTAGGTATGACACAACAATAAGAGATTTGGGCAAATTCACTAAAATCTAAGAGGAATTTGCACTGA
The DNA here is from genome assembly GCF_015220235.1 of Choloepus didactylus. Classification (NCBI taxonomy): domain Eukaryota; kingdom Metazoa; phylum Chordata; class Mammalia; order Pilosa; family Megalonychidae; genus Choloepus; species Choloepus didactylus. Next base: position 128,848,619 of record NC_051313.1, on the reverse strand, counting down.
AATTCCTTGTAATCATTATATATTTTTTTAAAAGAATTATAAACTATATCAATCATATACACCCAATCACATCAGATAAGAGAATATGTGTGACAGAGCTAGGATTAAAACTCGCAGAGTTCTTGTCCAGTAATAGCAATGTTCTTGTAGCATTCTTGTAAGTCTGTATCCAGGGTCTGTAAGATAATTTATTTTTGAGTTTACGTGCTCTGAATCAATGTGGCCTAGGTCCATTTTAAACTTGAAAAAGTAAAAGCAGTATTTTATAAATTTAAAAAGAAAAAAAAAAAAAAGAATATCTACTACTTTAAAAATAATTGGAAAATGCTGGATGAGTAGTTTGCATTCCTTTTTCACTCTTTCCAGAATCTTTATAATCTGTTGCCAATCTCTAAAAATGATACAATGTTTCTCTAATTTATTTGACCAAAAAACTTCCTTTTTTCCTTTCTTTCCTTTTGTGTAAGCTATCAAGGGACTGCTAAAACATCAAAAGACAGAACTCAATGAATACAGCTTGGAAGATGCCAAATTGGAAATAGGGTAGAAAAGGGGAGAACTGCAACGAGCAGGCAAAATAACAGGATAGGGAAAAGATAAATTAAAAAGAAACAGGGGAAAAAAATTTTACAGATAAGCAAAATACAAAAGCTAACCTGTTTGGGATCATAGTTATAGGGGGGAGTAGCTGTAAATATTTCACCAGCCCTAAAGGTATTACTGTATTAAGAGAATGGGATAGTGGCTAAGGACCTCCAGACACCAACAACAGTTTACACGGTGACCTAGTGTGCTGGACGTCTTTGGTTTGTTCCTCCAGATCCACTCCCCACTCTCCTTCACCAAACGTTGTGCCTTGGAGGCAACCTGCTTAGAAAGGCCTCTCTGCCCTCTGGCTTTTGGGTGGGGTTGGGTGAGGCCAGTGGAGAGAGCTCGCAGGAGATGGGGAGGAGAGAGGACAGAGAGGTCAGGCTATTTTAATCCCTCAGCTCCCCTTCTTTGGGTGAGGCTGGCCGTGTCCCCTGACTGAAGGTCTGGCTCCAGGCACACAGCCCTCTCTCTGCAGTTCCAGTATCAGCTCGTCTCCCTTCCTTTATATCAGGCTCAGAGGCCCAGAGGAATACAAACTACTAATCCAGCATTTTCTAATTATTTTTAAAGTAGTAAGATACTCTCTTATCTGATGTGATTGGGACAAGTGTATGATTGATATATATTATAATTCTTTTTTAAAAATATATAATGATAAGGAATTTCAGTGCAAATTCCTCTTAGATTTTAGTGAATTTTCCCAAATCTCTTATTGTTGTATCATACATATCTAATGCAACAGTTTTTTGGGGGGTGGGTAGGTGAGGGAGATTCACTTATATTTTTCAAAAGCACTTAATATTCCTAGACACTTAGTTTCCACAGAAACAATTCTTTGTTTTTCGTACTCGTATTTCATCAGTTTATCTACTAGCAGCTTTACTGCTCCAGTACAGCACTATCCTTTGTGACTTCCTTACATGCTTTCCACACCTTTGTAAATAGTCCCTTTATAAAACTCCCCACAAAGCACTCAGTTTGAATACCTTCTTGGTCCTTCAGGACACCCAACCCATAAGCTCAGTTACTTATAATGCTACTTTGGATTTGTGTAACACACGACAAAATACTAAGTATGAATGCCAGCAACAACCCAGTGAGGTAACAGGCATTATTATTACTATGTTACAGGCATGGAAACCGAGACTCAGCATGTAAGTAACTTTTCCAAAGTTACATGCTTAACAGGTTATATAATAGGAACCAAAACTCAGACCTTTCAACCTCTTGCAAAACGTTTTCTCTCAATGCCACAAAGCAGTAAAGCAAATGAGGACTCAAAGAATGGTTTTCATAAAAAACAGTTAAAGTTTTCATAATATTTATGCTTAAGTAGAAAATGTACTTTTTCCACTTAAATGGAAAATGCACTTTTGTGAAATAAGTCATTGGCCAACAATAGTGGAGAACATAATGTGCTATTTATATTTAAAGTCAGAGCCATTTCTATTAACCAGGTAAAAGTGACATTGTTTGGTCTGCACTCTTCCATCTTACCTCCTTTGCAGATGTCGGGGTAAAAACAATCAGGAAACACGGATCCAGCCTGATATGCATCTTGGTGTTCAAGTAAGAGCTGGGGAGTAGAAAAATATAGAGATTAGGAGGCAAGATTCAGCTATCTGGGAAATGCAGGGCTTGTCAATTTCCAGCTATGAGATGGAAGGAAGGAAGGAAGACAGGGAGAAAGGAAGAAAGGCGGGCAGGCGGGAGGACATAAATAATATTGCAAAAATCCATGCATAATCCAAGAGAAAACACCACAATATATAATTTCAGGTTCTTTCCTAGAAAACACAGGCAGGCTAATTAAGAACTAGGAAAAGTCACCTATTTGAATTTCATCTCCTTTCATTTTTTCTGTCCAGCTACTAGAGCCGGATTTCCTACAGCAGTTAAATAGAAAGCTATTTCACCAGCGCACAGCCAAACGAGTTGATTTGAGATTTTGTGGCCATTCGCTGGCATGCGCAGAGCTGCTAAAAATTCTTAGCTGAGGCTGCCCTGCTAAAGATTCTCAGCCGAGGCTGAACAAGGCTGGTTCGCTGTTAGCTAATTCAGTGTTCCACGGGACTTTACAGCCCATAACAACCATGCATAACGATAATCAACTGTTATTTATCAGAGTATAGTTGCCACTTGTGCTTTAGTGTAAGATTACCATCCCTCATGCTTTTGGAGGGTGAAAAATATATATATATCTCCTTTATCTTTTAAAGTGATGCACTAGTAAATACTGGAGGTTTTCTTTGAAATGTTTTTCCTTGGTGGACTTGGTTACTTCGTTTCCATCCCAACCTGGCTGCATGCTAGAGACTAGAATACAAAAGACTCACAGCTGAGGTCTGATGTGGCCCAGCCTCCTCCACCGACCCTACTTCTACCACCTTTGCCTCTCAGCATAGAGTGCTTGGTTTTTCTGCAGCAATGGTAGCAGAGGCCCCAGTGTTTGGGCTCTAGCTTCATAAGTGCTTATCTATTTTGCTAATGAGGACCGTGACTGACGTGACGAGGCCCCAGCACCAATAGTTAAAGTAGTGGCTTCTTAATTTCCAAACCATATATGAGACAGTTGGATCTAAACTGGCAAATGGGACAGAGGCTTTTTCACTATGGCGTAGGGAACAGGACATTTCTGTGTATTATCCCAGGAGTCCTTTCTGGATTCTCAGCCTAGAGCCTTTTCCTTTTTTTTTTTTTTTTTCCAATGTGAACCATGCATGGAGGCAATAAGAAGTATATTCAAAGAATGTAAGAAATAAGAGAATAGAATATCATCTATTCTTTTTCTGACCAGCATTCCATTCCTCTCCTTCTGTGAACAGAATCACTTACACCTGAGGAGAACCCATTCATCTTGATCAGGTGGGGCTGATTCCTGTGTAATGACCAGCAATGCACCCACCGACCCCCCCCCCCCCCCCCCCCCCCCCCCCCCCCGCCCTCATCTTTGGCTTAGAGATGCACATTCGATCCAAGCTAGTTCAATCAGGATCTTCCCCCAAAGTTCTCAGTCAGCACCATGGGAAAGATACCTCTTTCCTTTGTGGCTGATAAACTTTAAGAATATGAGTCTTGGGCTCTCACTGCTCGACACCTGAGAGAGGCAGAACATCATCTAGACCCCTTGATCTCCCAGCACTATCAGTTATAGAACCAATAAATTCCCCTTTTTTCCTAAAGGTATCTTGAGTTGGACTTTTGTCACTTAAAAATAATAATTAACTTTACTGAGTATTTACTTTACCAGCCACTGTTCTGTATTTCTCAGTGAGACAGGTAATGTTATTTAACCTGACAAAATAATTCTGAAATAAATTTGAAAACTAAAGGTGCAAAATAGGCTAGAAACTGCTGGAATAAAAAGAAGAGTAATGAGGAAGGATGAATTCCCCAGATATAAAACTGCATTTCAAAGCTAGAGACATTAAAACTACATAAAAGTTAATGACAAAAAAATTTATGTGGACTTAACTACATAAAAATTTAAGAATTCTGCATGGTAAAAAGCACCAGAAAAAGACGTAAAAGAAAAACAAATAACCAAAGAAATTCGATAGATGAAGGGTTAATTTATTTTTAAAATTAGCCATTAACTATAAATCAAGATAAAAATAAATTTCCTAACAGAAAAATTAGCAAAAGACATAGGCAACCCATAGAAGTAATAGAAACAGCCAATAAACCTTGGAAAATATACTTAACCTCATTAATAATAAATTAATAATTAAGATGCCAATTAAATCTACTACAAAATACCATTTTTCACCTATCAAACTGACAAAGATGCAAAAAGAATAAAAATTAAGTCCTAAGAGTGATCTGTTACCAAATCTGAAGATACTTATCAAGAAATTTCAATGAAATAGATGGGCAATTAAGATTATCAAAACTTCCTCTGTCATATATGCCTCCCCTGTTTTGTTTTGTTTTTCATTTGTTTCTGGGCCAAGGGTATTCAGCTGGTAGTGCCAGAGCTAAGCAGATTTGCCAAGTATGGTCAGGAAATTGATCACACAGAAGGAGGTTGAACATATAAATAAATATATTAAGAATAATGTGAGCTAAGTTTCATATTGTCGGAGAAAATAATTACAAATACGGATCCAGAGAAGGCAAGACTAAAACCTGTAATGCTGGATTGGAATTGGAAATATTGGTGTAAACTTACGGTTTTAAATAGGTCAATAGATGACAAGTAGATAAATGATAGATGGATAGACAGATAGATGATAGGTAGATAGGTAGATAGATAGATAGACAGATAGACAGATACAAAAACTAGCTTGAAATGTCTCCCACTGGTCAAATTTGGGATAATTTGAGCATCTAACTAAATAATGATACTGATATATTATAAGCCATTGAAAAAAATAGGAATCCATGAATCCATATTGAAATAAACATATAAGTGAGAGAGAAAGGAAAGCTCTACCTTATAGCAAAAAGCCAACTAATAGATATAGAGGGATCGATGGAAACAGATAATCACCATTAGGCCACCATCGTAATGATTATTATAGGCAAGAATCACCAGTGAATGCTAAAACTAGTGGGTAAAAGTTTGATGAAAAACAGAATATTTATGTAAACTCAATGTATTGCCCCACAAAATATTTAATCACTAATTAATTAAATAGAAAATGCTTACTGATTGACTTTACAGTATAAAAATCTGACAGATGATAAAAAACTAACATCACCAGGACTTCTGCTTCCAGGAAGATGGAGTAAACATACTTTTCCCTATCATTCCTGCTATGTACAACCAAATTCCTGGACATTACATGTAAAACAAATATAAGAAGACTCTGAAAGATGGAGATAAGTAAGCAGGCAGGCTAAGGAACACAGGACCCAAGGAATGAAACTGAGATGAATTCCCTGGGTTTTCTTTTTGCTTCATGTATCACAAACTGGATACTGGAAAAGCCGGCAAGCCAGAAATGCCAGTGGACACAGAAAAAAAAAAAAAAAGGCCCCAAAGAAAGCCTGCTCTCTTTAGTCGTAAAACCAGGAAATGGGCAGCCTAGCAAGGCAGAAAACTTTTAAACAACAACCTCTCTACTCCAGCCAAACATCACAGAAAGAAAACTGTGGCCTCACCCTCACCCCCACCAGCTAAGGCCAAATGGGGAGCAGAGACTTCCATTCTTGACAGGCTATAACCAGGCACCCAGCACCCCCACCATGGGGCAGTGTCAGAGAGGGCCATGTTGGGAGTTAGTACTTTCATCCCTGCCTGCCAGTAATGACTGCCGCCACCTCCACCCCTTAGTGTCCATTAGGAGACGATTAGGGAAGCCGGAGTGTCCTATCCCACCTGCCAGTAATGCGACAACCTCCCCTTACTCACTGGAGTGATGTCAGAGGAGACCTAGGGGAGAGTTAGAAACTTTTGCCACCATCCAGCAGGAAGGAGGCCATCCCACCCTCCTGTGTCAGTGGAGGCCCTGGTGGGGAGCAGTAATCAGGCACTCCAACCCCTGCCAGCCAGGGAGTTATCAGTGGAGGCAAGTGGGGAGCCAGAACTCCCACACCTGCGTGGTGGTAACAAGGAGGACCTACCTGTGTGTCAGCACAGACCAAGTGGGGAAATCTGGATGTCTGTCCCCACTTGGCAGTAAAGAGGCAGTGTTTCCCCTTCTCCTGCTGAAGTGGTGCCAGAGGATGCCAGCTAAAACAGAAGCTTTAAATAGGATCCAGAATCACCTAATATAAAACCCAAAATGTCCAGGTTTCAATCAAAATTCAATTATCATTTTACGGTGTGTTTATGTAATTGTGAAAAACTTGCTACTGACACTCCCTTTTCCAGTGTATGGACAGATGAGTAACAAAAGAAAGACAATAAATAAATAAATAATGGGGTGGGGGAGTATGGGATGTTTTGGGTGTTCTATTTCATTTTTATTTGTATTCTTTTTTTTTTTTTTTGGAGTGATGAAAATGTTTTAAAAATTGATTGTGGTGATGAATGCACAACTGTATGATGATACCGTGATTATACACTGATTGTACACTTTGGATGCTTATCTGGTATGTGAATGTAGCTCAATAAAATTGCATTAAAAATTCAATCATCATATCAAGAACCAAGAAGATCATAAACAGAATAAAATAAGACCATCAAGAGATGCCAAAACTGTGATTACAGAAATATTAGTACTACCTGACAAATATTTTTAAGAAGCACCATAAAAATGCTTCAATGAAAATTGTGAATATGCAGAAACAGAAGAAAAAATAGAAAATCTCAGCAAATAAAGATATAAAGAAGCACTGAATGGAATTTTAGAACTGAAAAATAAAATAATATGAAATAAAAGTTATCACCAGAAATGGGATAAATTGACTCTTCATGCTTCTGATATTATGCAATGAGAAAAATATAAAATCACATCGATGTACCATGATATTCCTGCCAAAATGCATAACCTGCAGGAGAATCTAATGAAGTAACATCAGACAAAACCAAATTAAAGTACATTCTACAGAGTTACTGAATTATAATTTTCAAAAATGTCAAGTTCATTAAAGACAAGATAGGTCTCAGAAATTGTTCTAGATTGGAGGAGACCCAAGTGAACTGATAACTAAACACAACATGTTGTCCTGGATTAGACCTCGACCCATAAAGGACATTACTGGGACAACCGTGGAAATTTGTATGAGGTCTGAAGATTGGGTGATGGTGTTATTTCAACATTGATTTTCTGATATTGTCAACTACACTGATTATGTAACAGAATGACACTGTTTCCAAGAAATACACAATGATGTGTTAAAGGACAATGGATCTCTGATTAGCACTTAACTCTCAAACGGTTCAGGAAAAAAATAATAGGTATAAAAAGAGAAAGAGAATGAAACACGGTAAACTGTCAACAACTGAAGACCTTGTAAAGGGCAAACAGGAATTATCTGTCCTATTTTTACAACTTTGTTATAAGTTTCAGATTATTTCAAAATAAAAAGTTAAAATAGGGAATTGGCTAAATAAATTACAGAATATTCTAGGCAATAAAAATATGTAATTGTTAAAAATGATTCTGTTAAATGTTAGATTTCATCAAGTTTTGGAAAATGTCAATAATTATTTCTTCAAATATTATTTCTGTATCCCTCTCACCCTCCTTTGGGGATTATATCTGGCTGTAAGGATGAGGATGAGCTTCACTAGAATGAGGTGAGATCTGAGATAGGCTTGACAGTTGGAATAGGATGTGAACTGGTGGACTTGTGAGTATATCTGGCAACTTATTTATTATAAGATGATCAAGAGAGGAAAGGGGACAGCAATATTTCATGCCTGAATGGCTTGGAAAATAGTGGTGCCATTGTCAGGAATGGGAAATAATAATTTTAATTTTCATGTATGCTCTTCTGCAAACATGCTAAAAGAAACCCTGACATTTTATGCTGCTTCTCCCCCAAAACTTCACCAGAAGGAGCCTGCAGTACAACAGGACCTGAGCCCCTTGCCCGAGCAGGCCAAGGGGAGGCTGGTCCTGGAGCTAACGCCCAGCACAGAGTGGACTGTTGGTCAGTGACGCGAGACGGAGCCATTTCTCAGCATCACTCGATCCTGGAAAAAGCAATGCCAGGCTATCTCTTCTACAAACAATCTAATGTGCCTGTTCACTACCCTACCAAGGCAGGGCTGAATATCACACCTATTTCATCTATTTCCCGAAGTCTGTTTCCCACCATCGACTGTGAACCTGCTCATGTAAAGCAGAATTTATGGAAATACAACAGTGAACAATGCAGATGTCGTCTTTGCCCTCCTGAAGCTTGCAATCCAGTGGAGTCAGACAGAAAGAAATCCATTAAAAGATATATTATGTAATTACAGATTGGGTAAGTCCCACACAAAGGAAACAAAACTGGATGCTGAAATAGATTGGAGGGCAGTGGCAGCAGGAAAGAATCTAAGACAAGGTTTTTCAAACTGCTGATTGAGAAACATTAGCAAATCATGAAGTCTATTTAGATGTTCACAATCAGATTTTTAAAATAGGAGATAGATATAAAGACAGATAAAAACAGAAAATATTAGAGTGTATCACATATGGTAAGTGAAATACTGTTTCATGAAGCTATTGTTTCTGTTGTATATAGAATTATGCATTTATGTATCTACTAGGTCACAATGCCAAGTCTATTTGTTACAGTGAATGGTGGTAAAAGTAAGTTTGAAATAAATGAATTGAAGCTATGGTCTCAGGGAAGGCTGCTCTGAGGAAGACATTATACCAAACACCAATGAATTGGTTGACTGGTATTTTATTTTTATTGACTAGTGCAACTTAATGCCCATGCTTGTATCTGTAAAATGAAGCAATAAAACAAAAATTAATAACAGATTTTATTCACGGAAGCAAAATTGCTACAAGTTGCTCTTTTCAAATATTAATTCTCTTATTTTTAGTGGAAATCCATCTTAAGTTCTAAATGTTTATGAATAGTTTTAAGTAATTAACAGAACTCTTCAAAACGTATTGGCAGTAATAAAATTGCCACCTTAAAAAATGTTTCTAAACTCTCAATTTATTGACACGGAAAGATATCTCTGATATATTAAATTTAAAAAAACAGGTTACAAAATAGTGTATAGGGTGTAATATTTTTAAAGAAGAGTGCCAATATATGCAGGGAAGATGCCTGGAATGATGATATCAAGCAAAATGTTAACAATGGTTATTTTGGAGAATACAAATATTTTAATAGTAAGTTTCTATAAGTTTTATAATCAGAAAAGATGAAACCTTTTTTATGTGGAGGTTGGTGGCCAGGGAGAGGACAGCAGCCAGCCAAATAACTCCCAATGCTCTGTTTCAACACATCATGTTCACACTCTATTTTTGTAGAAAGAGAATAAGTATTAGGGCAATAATAACCACTAATGTGATGTTGACCTGGTTCTTTCAGTTCTCATAAATTAAAAAACTGATTTCTTGGCTTTATGCATTAATCTATTAATAATTTGGCTAGTGTAAGTCAAGTCGACTTGGTTCTTACAGTACTTATAGATTAAAAAACTGATTTCTTGGCTTTATGCATTAATCTATTATTAATTTGGTTAGTGTAAGTCAAGTCTTTGAAGTGCAATCAGCTTTGGATGTATTAATAAAAGCTAATCTCAAAACCAAAAAAGTTCAGATACTGCCCAAAGGTGGTACAGATCTTGCTGAGATATTGCTAGCTTGTGGGGATCTGTCTACACAGCTTGCCAGCTAGCATCCTTCAGGCCCTGTTCCCTCTGTATCACTTTGACAAACTGTATCAGTGAGTTGAGAGGTCACCAAACTCAGAGATTAGTAGGGGAAAGGGAAACAGCAAAGATCCTTACACATGGAGAAATAAAATGGATCATCAATCTTTGAAAAGAGACTTGACAATAATAATATTATAAAAGGTAAAATAAACCCTATCTATCTTTATTAGTTAAAAGGGGAAAGTGTGAGTACTCAGAGCACTTAGTCATGTTCAGTGACAATATCAGATTTTCAAGTAGGGCCAATGCTGAGGAGCATCTGGTGTCAATTTAACACATTTTAAATTAAGTTACTTATATAATTTTGAATAAGTCTCTAGTAAACACTCAGCGTTGCCTATTCAGGCCCTGAATCAGGCAGATTCTCACTTCCCCTCCTCTTCCTGCCTACTTTCTACAAGGGTCAAAAAGATGACAATCAGATACAAACGTTTTTTTCTAGAGGTCCTGCTAAATTGGCGAGTAATAAAGTTGAAATTAAGGACTAAAAGTAGTTTGGGATATAACAGAATTCAGTTATCCTGCCTCCCTGCTTTCCATACGGATCATCAAGACTCATAGGTAATAATTTGATCCAACTCTGATGTCATGAGGGAATGTTAACTAGTCTTATCAAGTTTGAGTATTTAATGATCATCTTTGTTTAATATAAAGATCATTTATTTAATTAAATGATCATAATTGAATATAATATTAAGGCTCAGAATGGATTAAACTAATTTGAGGATGACTAAAGGTGAGGCAATACAGTAGTAGAGATTGGAAGGAATATCCCAGTGTACACTTCTGAGTGAATACTTCCTTCTCCCTGTGGTGATGCAATTTTACATAACACACAGGGACAAGAAGTGAAAAATAAATGATTAACTCAGATATGACCTCTTTTACAAAAACAAAAATTATAGACTAGCTTTGAAAATTATTTTTCAAATATTATTTCGAATTGTGATTCATATTATTAAAATATTTAAATGATGCTAAGTGGGTATGTGTATAAGCATATAATGTCCAAATAGCTCGTGGAGGCAAGCCATTCTCCTGGACATACATCTTTTAACCCAAAATATCAATATTAATATAATTAATATTATTAAATATGATGAATATTAATATAATTAATATGATTTAATGTGATTACTATTAATATATTTTGCAGAGACATAGAAGTGACTCTTAAAATTACTTTTTAAATATGTTTAAATATCTGCTAGGAACTTTCTTTGCCACCTCTGGAAGGAAGTTAAAGCACATGGAATAAAAGAAAAAGCAAGCTTTATACCTCTTTATAGTTAACACTCCCATCTTGAAGTCTGAGGTACTCCAGAGCTCTGTGTCCTAAGAGAAATTAATTAATTAATTAAATTCAAATATAACTTCATGTAAATTCAAATGGAATTTACTAGAGATCATTTTAAAAGGAAAATATATAATTTCATGGTTGTAAATATCAGTGAAAATTAAGTCTGTTGTACTCGTTTATAATTTTCATTGGACATAATTAGATTCATAAAATGTTTATATTGTTATAACAAATCAAATTTGCATGATTTAAAACTCTTGCTTAACTAGCTATATGAGCTTGGGTAAGTTACTTAACCTCTCTAGGCCTAAGTTCCCTCCTATGTAAAATTAGGTAAATAGCATCTGCCTCTACAGGTTTGTTGAAAGAACCACAGAAAATGAATGCTAAGTCACAAGCACAATGGCTGACGTATGGTAGGAGCACAATAAACAGAAGCTGTCACCATCATATTTTGCCAAAGAACAATCCACTAAGGTAAATACACCCAATAGTAAATACAATAAAGGGCCTAAACCATGGATTGAGTCAGTGATCCTCAAATGTTTTTCATCATTGGAATACTCTGGAAGGGTAAAAAACCTCAGGAGGCCTCCTACTCCACACACAAACCCACACGCATACACACACACCTACAATCGAAATATTCTTAGAATCAACAGGAAGACTAACCTTGCTTGTCACAAGACATCCAAAGATGTTATCTCATTTTTACTGTGACTCACATCCAACTTTTTTATTCATCAAGAACAACAAAATAGACAATACTACATCAGAAGCAATAATGCCATTAGAGATAAATCCACAGCCACACGTATAATCTCTATCTATACCTATATCTATATATACACGATTCCAGTGATTTACAGACAAAAACAACTAAATGAGGCCAATCATTGTCAATTAACTCCCATAAATGTAAACCTTCCACTCAGGTCTTATATAAGAAATGAAAAAGCTAGCAACCAAGATATTTACAAAATTATCTAAGTTACTACTTAAATAAATGCTAGTTTTTTAATCTCTATTTATATAAAAAAAAATCTGAGCAGATTCTATTTCAGGAGTTGCCTTCAATTATATTCACAGCAACATACATTTTACTCTTTTAATATCTGTTAGGACCTTTGTTTGACAACTACTAAAGAAAAGTGAACAATTATCTGATTTTACTAAAATTTTAGATTTCATCTGTTTTGTAAATTTTTAAACTCCAAGGATTAAAATTTGAATATTTCCATTTACATCTGTTTCTCTTCAGCATACTTCAATAGTTTTAGTAATTTCACAGAACTTGGAGTTGGAAAACACTTTAGAATTCATTACGAAGTTCAACTCCCTCATTTTACAGAAAAGAAACAGAGAATTTCTCCGTCACACCTCTGGTTTACAGCAGAGCTGGTATTAGAACCTAGGTTTGATTCTCTTTTCCACCATCTCCTACCTCCCTCTTGGTAATAAATGTTTAATGAAAATAACACCAGACAGGTAATTCTAGGCCAGGTCACTAACAAACTTATCTTAGGTGTGAAATTCCCTAAGATAAGTTTTCTCATCTGTAAAATGAACTGGACTCCAGGACCTCTTGTGTCTCTTCCATTTGTAAAATTCTACCCACCACAGCTCGATTATTCATGTCTATTTTGCACTGATGAAGTTTCCTATTTTATTTGTAATCTTGCTCTGCTTTGTAATTTCTGGATGTCGTATAACTATAAAATATCGGTATTGTTCTTTACCTAAAGAAAACCCAGAACATCAGGTATATCTGAAATTAATCTGATATCCACCGCAGAATGTAGTTATAGCTAACTGTATTAGAAATTGGCTGATATTTTCCATGTGTTAAAAAATATTACAAACACACTCTTATAATATCCATAATCTTATCATCTACCTATATCCAGATCCTTTTGCCTTTGCCCTGGCCCTGGCTTGCTGTATCCCTCTCCTCACCAATTCCTGCCATTACTCTGGGCACTTCCAATGTCAATGCAGACAACCATTCCAACACCCTTACTTCCTTGTCCTCCCCGAAGCCAACCACTTTTAAAGCCACTTGACGTAGGGACCCAATCCCATGGCCACAGGTGGCCCTTTTCATATCCTTGGAAATGCCTGTCCTCAGAAATGTAAAACAAAATAAATTCCTCACTCCTACCATACCCCTCACCACCCCCACCCCACCTTCTCCTCTCATTCTATCAGTTCTGCTTCATTGCAGTCTCTCATTGGTCTAGCCCTTCACTATCCGCCCGCCCAGTGAAACACCCAGGGACCCTAAGACCAAAGAGGCAGGGGTTCTCTTGCTCACCTGCCCCTCCACTGAGCCCCTCTGACCATATCCCCATCCCTGGACAACTCTAGTCACCCCTTTCTCCTTTGCACTTCTGGTCTGCTCACTGCAGCTGGGGAAAAGAGCATCGAATCTTGGGATCGACTTTAAATAGCTTCCTTAATTTCTTTTGATGGATTTATTGTCCTTCAATACATTTCAAAGCATCAGAACTTACCTATTTCTACGTGTGTTGAAATTCCACATGAAGAACCTCTAGGGCAGAGATAAGCCAGCATGATCAGCAGGCCGGACCAGGTCCTGAAAGCAGACATGCTGTCATTACTTGCTGGCTCCTATGCCGATTTGGGAAATGTTCGGAGCTGCAGCAGCACCCTGACTCTGAAATCAAAGGAGAGGCCCACTGCTTTCCCTCCCAGCAGGTCATTGACACAGGAAGCCAAGCCTCATTTCAAAATATCATTTTCCAAAGAAGTCAACTGTTCAAGTACTGTTTAGCTTCTCCAGAACAGCAAACAAACTCTGTCCACCTTGCAAAAATAAAAAAAAATGAATAAATAAAAGTGATGAACTAAAATCTTAATGGCCCTAAGTGGAAGCATTGCTATCTTCTGGCTGAGATTATCTCTAGATTTCATTTTAATATGAAATTTATATGGAGACACAAGCAAAAATTTTTCCAGATGATTTTTTGCTTTCTAAAAAAAAAAAAAAGAGAGAGAGAGACTCACCTGTGTATACTGATAGTCAGTATGCTGGACTGCCTCATCTCACAAGGGCTGACAGCTCCTGCATCTTTTCCACACATTTGTCAGGTTGCTCTGCCTCCTGGGTCTCAGAAACCACAAGTGCTGGGAAAGCTTTTAGGACAATCATCTGGAACCAGCTTCCCTATCAGTATTTGGCAACAGATTCTGACACTAAAATGGGATTACACAAGAGCAACCACTCCTCATCTCCCTTACAGAGATTATCTGAAGCTTGTTGCACGATCAGATTCCTGAAGCCCAAGCAAAAATGCCAATTCTACTGGAGGAATGAGTCAGGGCCAAGAAACAAAGGTTTGGAAGATGCCAAGCTGAGAATATATCTGTTGTGAACTATCTCACCAATAGCACTCAATCCATAGGAATAATTAGGTTAAACTCCTCAAGAAAATGATGGTGATTTTAAAGCTGAAATTATGCATATTATATATTTAAAGCAAGAAGGTAGCTTCTAAAAGAGAGGTGGGCAATGGTATCCATTCTCAGATTAGCCAAATGGAAGAAAGGAACAAGAGAAGATGGGATGATTTGAAATTCTAAGTTGTCTGCTACGCATTTCCTCGTAACCTTAAGTGGGCCACCTGCAAAACTCCAAGGTAAGAAATCCCACAGCCCTCTGCCAAGCCTGAGAGCATTAGGCCCAGATGCTTCTGATTATTTTTAGGCCACGGCATCAGCTAACATTTTATTTGGTTTAACAGGACATTTAATAAAGCTGAACACATTTGGATTTCACAGAGAAATCTAGATTTCTAGCTTCTCTTTAAAAAACAAAAAGACTGGCTACATGAACTGACATTCCCAAGTGACATGACAATCAGCTGGAGCTGGGGAGCCAGCTGTCCCCCTACCCAGATCATGCCCCCCTAGATGTCATCCAGTCCCCACCACCCACACGATGTGTGCAGGCTTCCATGCCCATTCAGCCACCACGGGTCTTTGAGTTTGTCCTCCCCTCACCGTGAGCTCCCAAAGCCTGTGGGTAAGATGGTGGCAATTATAACTTGGGACTTTGATAAGCTCAGAGAACTAAGAGTCAGTCACTGGTAATAGTACCAGGGTTGCAAAGCATCAGCAGGGAAAAAAAATAAAGCTCCCTGGGAATGATATCTAACCAGATTTAACAAAACAAACCCACCCAAAAAGCACCAGAGAAGGAAACAGGCTCGTTAACTAAGCAATACTAACCTGAATTTCTCATTATGCATTTTTTTGTGTTTAAGATTCAGAGTGACAATTTCAATGGTTTAAGAATATCAATTATAAGAAATTATGAACATCATAAAATAGAACAGGAGGGAATTATTTGCTCAGAGAGGTGCTATAGAGTGATGCTTACATTCATCACCACACAAGACCTATCTTACAAGCAAGGCTAATGGGAATTCTTAAGACTTGAAGGAAAGAACACTAGGTAGTGGATCAAAACATCAAAAAGAAATAAAGATCTCTGGTAAAGGTAACCATATGGGTAATTATAAATGCCAGTATTATTGAATTGTAATTTTTGGTATGTAATTCCACTTCTCACTTCCTACAGGTGATAAAATGTAAATGCATAAAAAGTAATGATAAATAGATGGTTTTATAATACAATGTACAAAGGTATAACTTGTAACAAGTACACAAAAACTGGGGGGATAGAGGGTATAGGAACAGTGGATTTGCATGTGTATGTTTATCAAATCATATATGATTGTTATAGATTTAGGATGTTAAATTTTAACCCAGGGTAACCACAAGGAAAATACATGAAAAATTTATTCACACGAAAAATGAAAAGGGTCTAAAAAATGGTAAAATTCCAAATAAATAAATAAATAAATAAATAAGTAAGTAAGTAAATATGGAAGTAGCCATTAGAAGAATTAAGGGTCAAAAAAGGTATAAGACTTACAAAGACAAAACAGCACAATGGCAGAAAAAAGTACTGCATTATCCATAATTACTTTAAATGTAAATGGATTAAACTCTCCAGTCAAAAGGCAGAGATTGACAGAATGGGTAAAAAAGCATGACCCCACTATATGCTGTTTACAAGAGACTAACCTTAAATTCAAAGACATAAGTAGGTTGAAAGTGAAATGATGGAATACCATGAAAGTAGTAACTAAAAGAGAGCTGAGGAACTACACTAATATCAAATAAAAAGACTTTAACTCAAAAACTGTTATGAGGGACTGTGCCAGTTTGAATGTATTATATCCTCCCAAACGCCATTATCTTTGATGTAATCTTGCGTGGGCAGACCTATCAGTGTTAGATTGTAATTCTTAGAGTGTTTCCGTGGAGATGCACCCACCCAACTGTGGGTGATGACTCTGATTGGATAATTTCCATGGAGGTGTTGGCCCGCCCATTAGGTGGGTCTGAATTAAATTACTGGAGCACTATGTAAGATAGACAGAACGAGCAAGCTGCCACAGCCAAGAGGGACACTTTGAAGAATGCACAGAAGCTGAGAGAGGAGCTTCAGCTTACAGAGACATTTTGAAGACAGCCGTTGAAAGTAGACCCTTGTTCCGGAGAAGCTGACAGAGGACAAATACTCTAAGTGCAACTAAGAGTGACATTTTTGAGGAACTTCAGCCTAGAGAGGAACATCCTGGGAGAAAGCCATTCTGAAACTAGAACTTTGGAGCAGACACCAGCCACATGCCTTCCCAGCTAACAGAAGTTTTCCAGACGCCATTGGCCATCCTCCAGTGAAGGTACCTGATTGTTGATGCATTACCTTGGACACTTTATGACCTTAAGACTGTAACTGTGTAACCAAACAAACCCCTTTTATAAAAGCCAATCCATCTCTGGTATTTTGCATTCCGGCAGCATTAGCAAACTAGAACGGGGACAAAGAAGATCATTATATACCGATAAAGGGGTCAATTCAACAAAAAGACATAACTAGTATAAATATAAATGCATATAATAGAAGAGCCCCAAAATATATGAACAACATATTAACAGATTTGAAAGAAGAAATAGATGGTTCTACATTAATAGTAGGAGACTTTAATGTACCACTTTCAATAATGGCTAGAACATCTAGACAGAAGATCAATAAGGAAAAAGAAGACCTGAATGATATTCAAAACCACCTATACCTAACAGAAAATACATAGAACACTTCACCCAACAGCAATAGAATACATGTTCTTCTCTAGTGCATATGGATCATTTTACTGGGCAGACCAATACTTAGGTTACAAAACAAATCTCAGTAAATTAGAAAATATTTAAATCATACAAGATATTTTCTCTGACTACATGCATGAAGTTAGAAATCAATAACAGAGGGAGAAATGCAAAATTCACAAATGTGTGGAAATCAAACAACACACCTTAAACAACCAGCAGGTGGAAGAGAAACTCACAAAGGAAATTGGGAAATATATTGAGGTGAATGAAAATGAAAATACAACATATCAAACATATGAGATGCAGCAAAGGCAGTGCTGAGAGGAAAATTTATAGCTCTAAATGCTTACATTAAAAAAGAAGTAACATTTTCATTACTCCAGGAGGGAAAAAATAAAAGAAGTAAGATGTCAAATCAGAAACCTAATCTCAAAATTGAATGGTAGTGATGGCAGCATAATATTGTGAATGTAGTTAACATCAGTGAACTATATATTGGAATGTGGTTAAAAGGGGAAATTTTAGGTTGCATATATGTATTAGAATATAATTTTTTTTAAAGAGTCCATAAAACTGTTCTACACAGTGAACCCTAGATTAGACCATGGACTATAGTTAACAGTACAATTACAGAAATTTGCTTTCATCAATTGTAACAAATGTACCACACCAATGCAAGGTGCTAATGGGATAGCATATGGGAACCCTGTATTTTACGCATGATTTTCCTGTAAACCCACAACTTCTCTAATAACAAAAAAACCTGGAAGAACAAGAAAGAGAAGAACAAATTAAAACCACAGAGAGCAGAAAGAAGGATATAAAAAGACTGGAGTGGATAAAATTGAAATAGAGAATAAAAAACAATAGAGATAATCTCTATCAAAACAGAGAATCTTTGAAAAAAATCAACAAATCTCGCAAACCTTCAGCTAGACTGATGAAGAAAAAAAGAAGACACAAATAACTAAATCAGAAATAAAGAGGGGAACATTACTACAAACCCCAATGAAATAAAAAAAGAATACAATGAACAACTGCACATGAATAAATTAGATAATCTGGATGAAATGGACAAATTCCTAGAAACACACAAACTACCTACACTAATCCAAAAAGAAATGGAAGATCTCAACAAACCAATAACTAATAAAGAGATTGAATCAGTAATCAAAACATCCCATCAAAGAAAAGCCCAGGGCCAGGTGGCTTCACAGGAGAATTTTACCAAACATTCCAAGAAGAATTAATACCCACCCTGCTGAAACTCTTTCAAAAAAGAGGAAGGAACACTCCCTAACTCATTCTATGAAGTCAACATCACCCTTATACCAAAGCCAGATAAAGACACTACAAGAATAGAAAACTACAGACCAATATCCCTTATGAATATCGATGCAAAAATCCTCAACATTAATACTAGCAAACCGAATACGACAGCATATTAAAGAAGTCTACAATGAGTGCTATGGGTGTGGGATATGTGGTTTGTGCGAGGTAAGCATGAGATTCAGAGGAAGAAGCTGCTAGTGTGGGGAGATGACTCGGTGCCTTTGAGTCACTCCTGAAGCATGGGGCTTCCTGAGGAGGCAGGCATGCTTGTGATTACTGCATCTGTGATTAGCCACAGGGCCATTCCTGCACTGATCAGTTAGGGGGAAGATGGCAGATTAGGCAGTTAAAGGGCACACCCCTTCTACAAAAACAGCTAGCAGGCAGGCAAAAACTCTGAATCAATGGTTCTGGGGCTCCAGAGGCCAGAGTATCACTTTACAGCATCCAAGAAATAGTAGGACACAGAGACTGAGAAGCTGCAGCAAAAACCGTCAGTGAACCATTCCCATGGCAGTGGCCAGCTCCCACCCCTCACCCTCAAGGCTTGCCTCAGATACAGTCTGAGCTGGCTGTCCCACATGGAGAGGGGCATGAAGGTCTTCCGTCCTGAGAATGGGGGGAAAGGGGGACACGGTCAAGTGCTGAACATGGCTTCTGATTGGTGGGTTTAGACTGCTGAATTCCAGCTCTGAATCGTGGTTCTAGACTGCCCAGAACAGGGATCCCTGCAGCCAGTGTTTCAACACTGCCCAGTGGGGGTTGAAAAAATACACTCCCACCTTAGGGCTGCAGGGAAAGGTTTGCCCAAGAGTGCCATGTGCTGGGCAGGCCTGGAAAGTGCATCTTAGGGGAGGTGAAAGGAAAAAAAAAATTTTAAGGCATTTTGGCATCTTTCCTGAGCCATTCCAAAAGACCGTTTGGGACTGATCTGCACCCCCTTAGCAAGTCCCTGGCCCTACTTTTTTTTGTGCAGAATTTTTAACTAGGTTGGCTTTAAATGTTTGGAAATGGATGGAGGTGATGGGAGTACATTATAGTGAGCGTAACTAACAGCAATGATATGTGGATGCAACTGTGGTTGAAAGGAAAGTTTAGGGTTGTGTATGACACTAGAAGGAAAGCCAGAAGATGAAACATGGGACTGTATAACTGAGTGAGTGAACCCACTTTAGGGTGAAAATGTTCTAGAATTGTTTGTGGTGATGTATGCACAATTCTGTGAATACATTAGAAGACAGTGATTGTACACTTCAGATGGATTGTATGGTATTTTAATTAATCTCAATAAAACTGCTTTAAAAAAAAAAAAAGGAACTCCTGATGCATGCAACAATATGACTGAACCTTGAAGACATTATGTTGAGTGAAATAAGCCTGATACACAAGAGGACAAATATTGTACAATCTCACTCATATGAACTAAATATAATAAAAAACATGATGCAAATATCTACCAAATAGGTTATCAGGAGTTAGAATGAGGGTAGCGAATGGGGAGCTGATGCTTAATTTGTGCACAATTTTTAATAAGGTGGATTATAAATGTTTGCAAATGGATAGAGGTGATGATTGCACATTATCGTGAGTGTAATTAACACAATCAATTGTGCAGATTGAAAGGGGAAGTTTAGGGTTTTGAATGTCACTAGAAGAAAAGCTAGAAGGTAAAACATGGGACTGCAAACATAGTGAGCCCTGTTGTGGATGATGATGTGGTTAATAGTACAAATATAAGAATGTTCTTCCATGAATTATAATAAATGTACATCACTATTACAAGCTATTAATAATAGAGTGGGATATGGGAAAAATGCACCTAATGCAAACTATGGACTACAGTAAACAGTAATATTTCAATATTCTCTCTCATGAATTATAACAAAGATACCAACCAAGGCTAAGTGTCAATAATAGGGGGGGAATAAGGGGTATGGGTTTTTCTTTCTGAAGCAATGAATGTTCTAAAATTGTGGTGACGAATGCACAACTCTGCAGTTCTACTGAGAATGATTGTATACTTTGGACAGATTGTATGGTGTGTGAAAAAAACTGCTTAAAAAAACTTATAAAACATGATCTAGTGATATTTATCCCAGTTACGCAAGGGTTCTTCAACATAAGAAAATCAATAAGTTAACGGAAACAAGGGGAAAAAAACACATGGTTATCTCAATTGATGCACAAAGGACATTTGACAAAATCCAGCATCCTTTCTTGATAAAAACACTTAGAAAATTAAGAACAGAAGGAAATTTCCTCAACACGAAAAAGGGCATATATATGCAAACCCTACAGCTAACATCATATTCAACGGTGAAAAACTAAAACCTTTCCTTCTAGGATCTGGAACAAGGTAGGATACCCACTGTCACCAAACATTGTACTGGGTGTTCTAGCCGGGATGATTAAACAAGAGAAAGGAATAAATAAGAAGCATCCAAATTGGAAAGGAAGAAGGAAAACTTTCCCTATTTGTAGATGACATGATCCTATAAACAGAAAATTCAGAAAAATCCAGAACAAAGGGACTGGAACTAATAAACACATTCAGCAAAAGTGGCAACATTCAAGAACATCACTCAAAAATCAGTAGTATTTCCAGAAGTACACTAATAATGAATAATCTGAAGAAGAAATTTTTAAAATTCCATTTATAATAGTAACTATAAGAATCAAATACCTAGGAATAAATTTAACCAAAGATTTAAAGGACTTCTATACAGAAAACTACAAAACAGTGCTAAAATAAATCAAAGAAGACCTAAATAAATGGAAGGACATGAAATCTTCATGGATTCAAAGACTAAATATTGTTAAGATGTCAATTCTATCCAGAGTGATGATTTACAGATTCAATGCAATCCCAATCAAAATTCCAATAGCCTTTTTTGCAGAAATGGAAAAGTCAATCACCAGATTCATACTGAAGGGTAAAGGGCCCTGAAAAGCCAAAGCTATCTTTAAAAAGAAAGATGAAGTTCGAAGTTTCATACTTCCTGATCTTAAAACTTATTATGAAGTCACAGTAATCAAAACAGCATGATTGTATGGTTTGTGAACATATATCAATAAAACTGCATTTGAAAAAACAGTATAGTACTGGTACAAGATAGACCAATGGAATCAAATTGAGAGTTCAGAAATCGACCTTCACATTTACGGCCAACTGATTTTTGACAAGGGAGCAAAGTTCACTAATTCGGGAAGAATAGTCTCTTTAACAAATGGTGCTGGGAAAACCAGATCTCCATATGCAAAAGAATGAACACCATATATAAAAATCAACACAAAATAGATCAAGACCTAAATATAAGAAGCAGAACTATGAAAGTCCTAGAAGAAAATATAGGAAAGCATCTTCAGGACCTTATGTTAGGCAATGTTTCTTAGGTTTTACAACCAAAGCACAAACAACAAAAGAAAAAATAGATAAATTTTTCATCAAAATTAAATTCATCAAAATTAAAAACTTTTGTGCATCAAAAGACTTTATCATGAAAGTAAAACGACCATCTCAGAATGGCAGAAAATATTTGGAAACCATATATTCGTTAAGGGTTTAATATCCAGAATATATGAAGAAATCCTATAACTCAACAACAAAAAGACAAACAACCCAATTTAAAAATGGGTAAAAGACTTGGATAGACATTTTTCCTAAGAAGATATACAAATGACCAGACAGCACATGAAAAGATGCTCAACATTATTAGCCATTCAGGAAACGCAAATCAAAACCACAATGAGACAGCATCTCACACCCACTAGAATAGCTACTATTTAAAAAATGGAAAATTACAAGTGCTGGAGAGGTAGGAGGGACTCATTCATTGTTGGTGGGAATGTAACATGGTGCAGCTGCTGTAAAGACTTTTTGGCAGTTCCTGAGAAAGTTAAGTATAGAATTACCATATGATCCAGCAATCCCTGTTCTAGGCATATACCCAAAAGAATTGAAAGCTGGGACTTGAAGATTATTTGCACACTCATGTTCATAGTGGTATTATTCACAATGGCCAAAAGATGTAGAAACCTAAGTGTCAAACAACCAATGAATAAATAAACAGAATGTGGTATATGCATGCACTGGAATATTATTCAGCTGTTAAAAAAGAATGAAGTTCTGATGCATGTGACAACATGGATGAAACTTGAATACATTATTCTGAGTGAAATAATTCAGACACAAAAAACAAATATTGTATGATCTCATTGATATGAAATAATTAAAATAAGCAAATTTATAGAGTCAGAATCTAGAATATATGTTATCAGGGGTTGGGGTCGGGGTAGGGTTAGGGAATGGGGAGTAATGTTTAAACTGTACATTGTTTCTATTTGGGCTGATGGGAAAGTTTTGATAATGGATGGTGGTGATGGTAACACAATATTGTAAACATAATTAATGGCACTTTGAATGTGGTTCAAAGGGGAAATTTTAGATTGTATATATGTTACTAGAATAAACATTTTAAAACAAAAATATAGGACTGGACAACATAAACAGTAAATCCTAATGTAAACAATGGACTATAATTCTAGTACAAGTATAAAAATGTTATTTCTTGAATTGTAACAAATATAGCAATTTGTTCTTGAATTACAACAATATAAAAAATACATGGTGTCAATAGGGTATATATGGGAACTCTTGTAGTTTATGGATGCTTTTTTTTTTCTCGAAGTTAAAAAGACACATATTCAGTATGATCCTAATTATGTTTAAAGTAATCTATAAGCATAGAAAAATGGAAGGAAATACAGCAAAATGTCAACAGTGGCTATCCGTGGATAATGAGATTATGGGTGATTTTATTTTTTTTTTTTATTTTTGCTTTTCTTTCAACATTTCCACCATAAGTATGAATTTCTGTAATAATCAGAATAAAATATTACTAATTTTGTTTAAACTGAAAAACAGTAAAGTAACCAACAACATGGCAACTTCCAAGAAAGAAGAGAGAGAAAGAGAGACAGAGACAGAGAGAGAAGGAAGGAAGGAAGGAAGGAAGGAAGGGAAGTAAGTAGGAAGGAAGAATAGGTGTAGGAAATATTTTTCTTTTCATCCCACACCCCTTATCCTAAACAGGTGGCTTGGTGATAAACAAGACAGCATGAGTCTCTCATTTAGCACTCTTCTGAAAACAAACACAAAATGCGAACGAAAATACACAGGTACCTTAAGTGAGGAGGTGGTGTTTACAGCCAGAGAGCCTCAGGCTTCATTTGGGTCCCTTCTATCTATGAGACCCTGGGCAAGTTACTAAAAATCCTATGCCTCAGTTTCCTTATCTATAAAATGGGTATAATTATAGTATCCACTTTATAGCATTGCTCTGAGGATTATATAGGTAAGTACATACAAATTTCTTAGAATTGAACCTGGTATACAGTAAGTGTTCAATGCCTGCTGACTATTATCATACAAAAGAAAATTTCCTTCTTCTAAAAGATTCACCACAGATTTCTATTAAATAACTGTCTTCTTTATTGAATTTAAAATTAATCAAGAAAACTTATTTTTTACTTAAGTATTCAGGAACACATTTTTAGAACAATTTAGATATGTGCATATAGCAAAATTGGGTATGGCTTTTTAAGTGAAAGTGGGTTTCCTTGTGGAGATAAATGAGATACAATTTTTGTGTCTGGAAACTTTTTTTTTTAATAAGTGTTCTAGTTTGCTAATGCTGCCGGCATGCAAAACACCAGAAATGGATTGGCTTTTATAAAAGGGGTTTATTTGGTTACACAGTTACAGTCTTAAGGCCATAAAGTGTCCAAGGTAACACATCAGCAATCGGGTACCTTCACTGGAGGATGACCAATGGTGTCCGGAAAACCTCTGTTAGCTGGGAAGGCACATGGCTGGCATCTGCTCCAAAGTTCTGGTTTCAATATGGCGTTTTCCCAGGACATTCCTCTCTAGGCTGCAGTTCCTCTCACTCTCAGTTGCTCTTAGGGTGTTTGTCCTCTCTTACCTTCTCCCAAGCAAAAGTCTCTTTCAACGGCCATCTTCAAACTGTCTCTCATCTGCAGCTACTCTCTCAGCTTCTGTGCATTCTTCAAAGTGTCCCTCTTGGCTGTAGCAAGCCCACTCCTTCTGTCTGAGCTTATATAGTGCTCTAGTAAACTAATCAAGGCCCATGCTGAATGGGAGGGGCTACACCTCCATGGAAACTATCCAATCAGAGTTATCACCCACAGTTGGGTGGGGCGCATTTCCATGGAAACAACCTAATCCAAAGGTTCCAACTTAATCCCCACTAATATGTCTGCCCCACAAGATTGCATCAAAGATTATGGCTTTTTCTGGGGGACATAATACATTCAAACTGACACAATAGGCAAAGAACTTCCAGTTTTTATTTTTTTAAAATCACTTAACAAGAAAAATACTCAACCAAATTTTTAAAAATTGGAATGGATTAATTTACAATAAAATAGTCAACCTAAAATATCAGCCCTTTTATTTAAGGCCAAGGAGGCCAATCATTCCCGTTTAAGCAGCAGAATTGCACAGTTGATATTTTTACCTATATTTGATGGTATCATTGTGCCAAAACTAACACCTAAGTTCAACTTCTTAAGATGATAATAAAAGGATGTTTTCAAGTCTGAATTTGGGCCCTATTTAGATACTTCTGTGCTTAGAACATACTTGAGAAAACTATAAGGAGATATGAGCACAAGAGCCTGAGATGAGTAACTATCTCTTCCTCCCTAATTTGACATTAAATTTAATAGACTTTTTAGGAAAAGAGTCAAGCTACTAGTCATATAGACACTTAAAAGAAGAAAAAGAAGATTTGTTGAGGCAATAAGCCTCAGGAAAGCATCAGAGCAATGCTCCAAAAGGAGCAGAAACAAAGGAGAGCGCTTCTGTTTACAGGTGACGACAGTATTGTGAAGACGCTCAGAATCAGCCCCAAGGAACACAACTGTCTGGCTTTATTATACTCTATGCACAGTATATTTTTTCCCCTCTTCTGAATTCCTCTCAAGGTAATGTGGAATTTGCTTAATAAATGAAGGGTCATAAAGAAGATGGAAGACCTCAGTAAATTCAGAATTAAAACACCAGAACAGAGAGTAGCCATTTGGAATTATCCTTTTATCAAAAGTTATCCGAGCCTATTTTATATTTTCTATTCCTTTCTCAAACAGAAATTTCAATTCAAAGACTACTTATTTTGAACAAACTCATAAGCTTTAGTTATCTGATATGCATAGACTAATTAATCAAAATCCTGTTTTAAATCCTTCAGAGAATATTATATATAAGGAAAAATTTTTTAGTTTTGATTTAAAGCATCCTCATTCTCAAAAAAATATTTAATGAGAAAAACTATTGGCTTAATTTAGAGTTTCTACATGGCTAAAAAAAAAAAAAAGCATGAGTACTTTATTCATAAAGAATTCTAAACTGACCCTCCTTACTACATGAAGTTATGGTGAAGGATTTGTGCTAATTGACCTCTTTCCTTGTAGGGCCAACAGCAAGCATCTGGCAAAACCATGAGCTGGAATTACTGGTGCAAAGTGCTAACGTGGAAGAATTTCTGTCTCTGTAGTACTAACTGGCTCATTCAAGTTTTGAAACTGTGATCCTGGTTCATTAGCACCATGCTTGACCCAACTGAAATAATTAATCAAATACCCATTGATGCGGGGTGAAGGACACAGGATGGGATGAAAGGGGGATTGAAAGCAATAGTTATATACATCACAAGATACCATGATATGTAGTGAAAATGTAATTTGTCTGTCAATATATTGCATTTGATGCTTGAAAATAATTGATCATAGCTATTGAACAAAACTGCATCCAAAGTTTTTATAATATCTGAACACCTGGAAATGTAGAGCACGCTGGTATGACCCAAATTTGAATACGAGCAGAAGATCATCGAACATAAGTGTATCAGGAAGCTAGAAGAAACAAATAACATACACTTTATAGGTAGTAACCTACAAAAAATGTGGAGATTAGGTAAAAATTAAGTGAAATGATTCATAATTGTTCCCATTTCAACTTCCTCTTTGGAAGGCCCCAAAACTGGCCTCTGGAAGATCAACTTAATACAACTTAATACAGGTAAGAAATGGCACCTCAAAGGACTGATCATAAGTATATCTCAGACATTCATTTTCATAATGGTTTTTGAGACACTGACTCCACTGAAGTATTGTAAAGGAAGGCTCCTAGGAAAGTTGGATTAAATTACATGAAAGTTGAGAAGACTAGGATAGACTCAAAAGTCAGCACTCACTTTTGTATTTATGAAAACAGAGCAGATGCCAGTTTAGAGAATGTAGCTGACAGCATTACAAACGAACCAAACAGCAATATTTAACTATGTTCTCTACAAAACAGTAATTGATGACATTATTCGAAAAACCATCCTAGGGCAGAAAAATACTGGGAAGTAATAAGAGATGAATTTCTCTAGTCAGACAACTGAGTGAGGAGGTAGTTATTCTGAGAACTTCTCAAATAAAGAATATTGTACTGATCTGAGAGTTGGGGGAGTAGCAGGAGCTTCTCCATGAGATTGAAGAAAGCAACAGGAAGCTTTCTCCTCCAGGGAAGTCAGGACCCGGCATCAGTGCAGCTTGAAAGTGGCTCTTTTCTGATGACAGAACTTTACAATATCTTGTTACATTACACACACGGTAACCCCATACAACTTGGAGTTCCAACATCACTGCTGTTGAGTTTAGGGTCTGACGTATTTCTCATACAAGTGTGTAAAAGCATCTTCAACACCCTGTCTGGTCTTGGCTGAGGTTTCAATAAATAGAATCCCATAATTCTTGGCCAGTGCATGGGTTTGTCTTGTGTCAATTATCCTTGTTGGCAAATCACACTTGTTTCCTACCAGCACTATGGGTACATCATCTGAGTCTCTAACTCACTTCATCTGCTCCCTGTAGAAGTTAATATCTGCAAATGATTTGCTATTATTGATGGCAGACACACAAATACATGTCTTCATGTATTTGCCTCTCATGGCAATGTTCTCCTCTTGTCCAGCTGTATGCAGTATGTCCAACAGACAGTTTTCACCACCTATTTTTGGTAAGAATCTTCTATGGTGGGTTCATACTTATCTACAAAGTGGCTCTGGATTAGCTGGATTGTCAGTACACCTTTCCCAACATCACCTGCTCCAACCACCACCAGTTTATACTCAGTCATCTCACACCAGCAAGAATCTCAAGCTCTGCTGTCTCCACTTCAGATGGATACAGGACTACAATCAGGAAAAGTGCTGGAGACCCCAAAACCACCATGAAGAGCCCCCACCAGGGAGCAACTGTCCAGAAACTTTTGAGATAAAGCATACAATTTCAGTTTCCTATTGCATCATCATCATCATGTCATTATAATGAGTGGGGGAGACAATGGAAAAAGGTGGGAATTGGTAGTGGAGATGCCCAGGACAAGAGCAGGCAAGGGAAAAGAGGGAACAGGTCCTCATTGACTGGTGACCTTGTCCTTGAAGGCTCCCTGATCACACCAAGACAGGCTGGAGGGGGTGGGGTGTCAGGGCAGCCTAGGAGATGACAGGAGCCAGAGGGAATGGTTCCCAATCTGAATGGGAACTTGCAGAGGGCACAAAGAGGTGAGGGGTGGGGGGAAGGACTATATTGTGAATTTCCTGAGCCCTAGGCACTTTTGCCTCTGAGGGCCCCTTTCTCCATTAAAAAAAAGTAAATAAATAAAAATTGAAAATCAATTTAATCTACTGATTAAATTAAATTCATCAATTTAAATGAAAATTATGTAAAATATTCATCTCAAAGATGAATATATTAACCTATTAACACAGGACCTAAAAGTTCATTTTTGTCTTCTGATTGTAGAAGAAATTAATATATTTTTGCGGGCCTCTAAAAATATTGTGGATTGTAGTCACCACACCTGCTGTGCCTAATGCGTAAGTTGGGGGTGGGGGGTGGGGGCGGCAGCACCGTTTGAGAAGGAAACTGTAAAAAAGACAGGCAAACTAGGGAAATTTTGGGGTCAAGAGAGGCAGTCACAGTTAACTTCACCATTCTGGGCCTCAGTTTCCTCAACTCAACTGAATGATTTCCTCAAGTAGAAATTAGCTGTCAGTAGGGCTCCTTCTGCAGCCAGTAGATGTAAACCCAGTCACAAGTGCAATATGCAACTGGCAGCCTCTCTGAGGCCTCCCTCTCTTTCCCTAGCAATTCCTTCAATAAAATATAGAATGAAATAGTGACTCCACACCCACAGATGACTAAACTCCGCTGTAATAACGTCAGCTAGATGTGATGGCCTTAAGACTGAATGGCTCTGACTCAGCAAAACAGAGTCCAAATTTAAATCACTGCCCTGGAACTTTACACATAAGAATTCAGTGCCCTAGGAAAAGGTGAAGAGCCCATAGGCTCAGGCGAACAACAACAACAACAACAACAACAAACAAAAACACCAAGAGACTCTCAATACAGTAGGAATTGAGAAGGGGACATATATTAAGAGTAAGAATTCTAAAATCAATGTCCAGCATTAGGCTTCGTCAGTATAGGACTGCTATTTTAATTTTTATTCTAAAACTCCTATTTCCGGAGTTTTAGGCCCAAGTCTAATTTTTCGCTGGATGAAGAATGACATTTAAAGGTAATCATACCCCGATTATTTCCATTTTGGTAAAAGGTTCCATTTACTAGATGGCAATCTAACTTGCATCTTACTAGTGCCCTGACCCGCCCTGACCCAAGGCAACTAGTATGACTTTGAACACTGCACTGCATTTAATATAGCAACTCTACTAAATTGTCTCCCAGCAAACCTATTGGGTAGGTATTGTCCCATTTTACAAATAAGAGGAATGAAGTAATTTA
Source organism: Choloepus didactylus (assembly GCF_015220235.1). Classification (NCBI taxonomy): domain Eukaryota; kingdom Metazoa; phylum Chordata; class Mammalia; order Pilosa; family Megalonychidae; genus Choloepus; species Choloepus didactylus. The sequence continues at coordinate 128,819,037 of NC_051313.1, read as the reverse complement.
CCTAACGACACATAGCTTGTAGGCAACAGATTATGAGTGTGGATCCAAGTCTGTCTCTGAAGCACGCTCTTGTATACCAAAAGTATCACCGCTCCCAATAGCTAGATACATATGCAGAAAAACAGACAAGCAGCAAAACTTAGTGCCGCACTTCGCCTGCTCAGAGAACCCTCGCCCCAAATCCTACGTGTTCGTGAGCTGCAGCGATGAAGAAAAGGGATCGTGCGGTTAGCAGCCGGAGCAAGCACCAGCGCTCTATGGACTGAGCACAGATTCCTTTGGCAGAATAGATGCTGGATTTGCGGCGGAGGGGCTGCTTCTTTTGGCGCCAGATTTCCCACTCGCAAACAACCCTCTTCTTTCCTTCCCATTCCCAGCGATTGGAGATCGAGAAATAGATAGAGACAAATGAGCACCGAGAGGTGAAAGGTGATGTGGTCCCAGGAGCTGCGCCCATCCTCTGTCCCAACCCTTCCAAGGAGAAGGTCGCGCAGCGCGCAGAACCCCCGCTGCCCTCAGGGCAAGGTCCCGAGTCTGGAGCGGCGGTGCAGCGCGAAGGACGCGGGGAGAGGCGCTGCTCGGCGTCACCGCCGCCTTCAACCCTGTACTCCACCGCCCCCTCGCGTCCCCGCCGCGAACCCGCTCCTCCTGCTTCCCCGCAGCCCCTGCGCTCGCGTGCACGCGCTTGCTTGCCTGCTTCCTGCAGACGCTGCCAGCCGGGCCATGGCGATCTGCTTTAGGCTGCGGAGCTGCTGGGCCGCGCGTCTTCTCCCGGCTCCTTCGAGCCGCGGTCCCCTCCCCCGCCCTGGCGCTGGCAGCTGGGTGCCTGCGGCGCCGCCCGCGCCGGGCAGGGCCCAGGCCCGCGGCTATGCCGGAACCCCGGCGGGCCTCCCCGCGGCGCTGCTGCGCACCGACGGCTTCGTGGGCGGCCACTGGCTCCCGGCCGCCGCCACCTTCCCCGTGGACGACCCGGCCAGCGGCGCTGCGCTGGGCCAGGTGGCCGACTGCGGGGTGTCCGAGGCCCGCGCCGCCGTACGCGCCGCCTACGAGGCTTTCTGCAACTGGCGGGGGGTCCCGGCCAAGGTGAGAACGCACAGGGTCCAGGGGACGAGGGCTGGCCCGGGACTCGGAGGGGAATGGAGGGGGCTTTGCCCCAAGGTGAACCCAATCACATCGTATTTCCCCCAACCTCCCAATTCTCCCGGCAACACAGTGCAGAAAGTCATACAGGAGAGGAGGAAATGATCAGCAAATAAACTGGAGCATCGGCTTTGGGACGGGTGCTAGGGACACTGCTCCAAACCCCTTAGTGTCTGGAAGCTTGCTGCCCAGTCGCGGCGGAGCACGAGCCGGTAATTACACGCGAGCTGTTGGTTGTAGTGGAGAGGAGTCGACCTGTGGGTATGGAGAGTGGAGGATCTGGAAGGTGAGTGAACATGATTGGCTCTTCAGGGCACCTGAAAGACCCGCCGGGCTGCTGGGAGACCGTGTAGGAACTGCTGCAGTGGTCTGGAATTAGGCGGATTAGTGAGCGGGGTTGGGAATGGAGAGGACTGTAGTTCTCATTGACTGTAGTTGGAAAGGACGAAGTCCAGGACAATACTCCAGGTTTTCAGCCTGGATGGATAGATTTTGCTATTTATTGACAGAAAATACTAGAAAATTGGGGTGGGGGTGAGGCATGGAAGGGCTTAGAGGCCGAGGACAGAGTAAGAAGAAAACAATTTAAGAGATTTTCTTCCTCCTTCCTTTATTATATTGCACCTGGAGTATAATTATAAATAACCCCTAATGCTCATTTCTTCCACCCTCCAAGGCCCTGACACTGAATTTAAGCGAAATCATTTTCTACCCTATTCTTCAGTCTTCCCTCTGAAGATACACATCTTGTAATTAGGTCTGAGTCCCAGAGAGTTAACATTCATTCACTTACCAGTTGTCTACTGAGTGCTTTCTGTATGCCATGCACTGTTGGAAGTGCTTGGGATACATCAGTTAACAAAACAAACATTCCTGACCTTGGGAACTTACCTGGGGATGGGGTTTTAGTAAGTTTATTACAACCGATGAATGCTAGGAGAGAAAAAGGGTAGAGAAGGGTAAAGGGGCTCAGGGGCCAAAGGGATGGAGCAAGATGCAGTATATGTAGTGTGCAGGTAGACCTCCGTGAGGGCTTGAGATGCAAAGGCCAAGGAGATGAAGGAATTCTGCTAGAGCAAAAGCCCGGGGTGGGAGCCATGCTCCATGGGGCCCAGTGGAGTGAGCTGGGGGAAGAGTTGTCAGAGAGATAATGGGGTTGGGGGTTGGATCCCATGGGTCTTCTAGGCCATTCTGAGTATTTCAGGATTTTCTCTGAGTGCAGTGAGGAGCCATTTCAGGGTTTTACGCGACAGGGGCATGAGCTGACTCCAGCTACAGTGTTGAGAATTCACTGTAGGAGGGCAACGGTGGAAAGAGACACAGCTTAGGAGGGTGATGGGTAGTTTAGGTGGGAGATAATGATGAGTTGAATGAGGGTGGGGGCAGTGGAGTTGGCCCTGAGTAGCCAGGATCTATTTTGAAGGTTTAGCCAACCAGATTCCCTAAGGGGTTCTTGTGTGGGATAAGGGAAAGAGAGGTGTCACTTTTGACTATGGGGCTTTTGGCCTGAGTAGCCAGAAGGACAGAGTTACCAGGAGCTGAGATGGGGAAAGGTGTGAGTGAGCAGCCTTGGGATGAGACATTGGAGCTCAGTTTTGGACATGTTCGAGTCTGAGGTGTCTGTAAGACACCCAAGTGAGCATCCAAAGTAGGCGGATGGGTGTATGGGTGTGGAGTTTGAGAATGAGGCCCGGGCTAACAATAGAAAGGTGGAAATCATATGCATGTTTTCAAAACTACGGAAATGGCGAGATCACAGGAGAAGAGTGGATCAAGGCATCATTTTGGAGTCCCACAAGGGTCCATAGATCTCAAGACTACTCTTCACTGCTGTTCCACCAGGGTATCTGGGGAGCTCTTCCAAGGCCATCTCCAGTTCAGTGGTTACCTGGACACCCCGGGGCTGATGTTGGGGCCTCTCACTGAAACTGCTCAGACCACACTCATCCTATGTCAGTGTCCCTTGAACCTGAACCTGACATCAGCTTCTGTCTTACAAGGGCTCAGGTCTTTTGAGGGAACCTTCCTTCTTGAAAGGAGGGGTACTTGGATCAGGGAACATCTTTTCTGGATTCATCCCACGCTTGCCTCCAGGCCTCTGCTGTCTCTCTCCCCAGGTCCACATTCCCCTCCCTTCTCCAGGCCAATCCACATCCCAGCTGTTCTGGAAGGTCTAGTTCATGGTTACTGCTGCCATTGAGCCTGTCACTCCACACAGTGTTCTCATTCTTTTCCCTTCTCTGAACCTGTAGCCCTCGTCCACACGCCTTCTCTTGTGCTCCCCATTGACATCTTTGCATTGCCTTGTGTTTGTTTTCATCTTGTTTTATGATCTCCCTTTTTCCACCTTGTGAATTCCTACAGGATAGGGAATGGAAGGGAATGGATATTTATGGACCACCTTATACACTGATGTATGCAGCTCCTACAGTCATGTAACAAATTACCACAAACTTGTTGGCTTAAAACAACACAAAATTATTAGTCCTGCAAGTTAGAAGTCTAAAACAGGCCAGCAGGGCTGTTTTCCTTCTGTAGGTTCTAGAAGAGAATCCGTTGCCTTGCCTTTTCCAGCTTCTAGAGGCTGACTGCAATCCTTGGCTTGTGGCCCCAGATCACTCTGACCTCTGCTTTGTCATCAGATCTCCTTCTCTGACTCCGACTCTCCTGCCTCCCTCTTCTAAGGTCTCTTAGACATTTGACACACTTGAAAAATCCAGGTTAATCACCCATCTCAAGATCCTTAATTTAATCACATCTTCACAGTCCCTTTTACTACGTAAAGTAACAGAGTCACAGGTTCCAGAGTCATTGGTGTGTGTGTTGGGGGGAGGGGTGCTGTTAATTGTGCCTACAACAGCGAAATACTGCTCGTAGTGCTTTCCGTGCGTTTTGTGTGGTCCCTTCAGCAACTCTGCTCCATGCTGTGGGTGAAGGGCCTGGCTAAGTGAGGCTCTTACTTCACCCTCTGTCACTTTGCTGCTGGCCAAGTGCAGGAGCCGGGATTTGAGCCCCATGTGGCTCTGTCCGCTGTGGCTTCCCAGAAGCCATGTCTGGGTCTTCCCATCCACATAGATTCGTCCCCTTCCTGGCTCCTATGTTCAGCCTGGACATTATGCTTTCTGCCCACAAGCAGAATCTGCTTTTTATTCTTACAGTTCTCATGTTGTCTCATGTTCTTCTCTCATCCTCTCTCAGCTTTATTCCTAGCCAGCCGTTTACTCTGATATTTCATTCCTTTCTCTCAAACAAGGCCTCCTAGATTTTAGTCCTTCATCTCTCACCCAGAATAACCCACCGTACACTGGCCTGTATTGTCAGGTTATTAACTGGTATTGCACAGAACGATAGTAAATAAAATGTAATCCCTTAAGTAATATTGTTTAGAGATGCCAGTGCCTTTTCTGTGGGGGGGTTAAAATTTAGAGGCCTTGATCTCAACAACACCCTTGAGAGGTGAGAAAATGCAGCATGTTAACCTGTGCAAAATAGGGTAGGGAATTAGCCAGAGAAAGACTGTTAGCAGTGATTACACATGCTCAGACTCTGTGAGTGGAATAAGAAAATAATTAAAATCTCTAGGTCACTGTGTGGATTAGAATGTCAGAATGACAACTTGGGTTTGTTCGTTGCAGTGGCCAGAACTGCCGGCAGTTCCTAAAAAATAAACCAGAGATTCTTTCCTTTGGAGTCACCTATTCAGATGTGGGAAGCTAGAGTTCTGGGGCAGATTTGTCTCCAGAGTCCTCTGTGTGGCCCCATTGGCCTGGGTTCCCTTGGCCTCTTCTTAAGTGTGCAAAACCCTTCCTTGCACTGCACACATCCTACCCTGACTCCAGTCTGTGGAACAAATCTAACTTGCCGGTAAGTCTTTAAATTAGGGAACGATTCCTTTGTGTGGTAAAATCAAAGTTATTAATATTTACCATGAACAATAATAGCTGTCCCACAACTCTTTTTTCTCTTCTGTGATTTATGATTGGGTAAACGCCTATAGATACAACCTGGAATTGGTACTTTACTATTTATCAAAGTAGTCTCCATGTATTTCTCCCAAAATGAGACCATATGTATTAGTTATGGTTCTCTAGGGAAACAGAATCAACAAGAGATAGCTATAAATACAAGATTTTATACAAATGTCTCACGCAACTGTGGGTATGCACAAGTCCAAATTCCGTAGGGCAGGCAGCAAACTGGCAACTCCAATGAAGATGTTCGACGAATTCCTCAGGCAACGAACTGGCAACCTCGATAAACGTGTTCGATGAACTCCTCAGGAAGGAACTGGCAATTTTGATGAACTCCTCAGGAAACACTTTGCTGGTTAGCCAAAGAAGTGAAGGTCCTCTGTCTGTCTTGCTTAAATGTCTTCGGCTGATTGGATTAAATCCAGCTGATTGCATTCTCTCATTGTGGAAGACATGCCCTTCACTGATGTCATCAGTCACAGCTGCAGCCAATTGACTGATGATTTAATAAACCAGCCTTCTGGTTTATTAACCAGCCACAAATGTCCTTGCAGCAACGGTTAGGCCAGTGCTTGCTTGACCAGACACCTGGGTACCATCACCTGGCCAACTTGACACATGAACCTAACCATCACACCATATAACTGGTATTTTAGGAAACTGAAGATTTTCTAATAGTCTCTCTTACACTTGGCATTTCATTGCTTCTTTATCTTTTTTCTTTTTCAGGAGAGGAGTTTGTTACTTCGGAAATGGTATGACTTAATGATTCAAAATCAGGACGACCTTGCCAGGATAATCACAGCTGAAAATGTAAGTGCAGGGTCCTGGATCGCCACCCTAAAAAACTGTCCAGGCATTCTTAGCCTGAAGCTTGAGAAACCCTCTGACTGCCCTTCATTGCTCTTATCTACATAAAGAAAATGTGAATTCTTGCCTAATGATTATGTATTAAAAATTAATTTGCCAGTCACAAACATTTTCTAATTAAGCCCCAATACTTGTATTTGCTAAAACAAAATCTAAATGTTCTAGTTTATTCTCTAATAATAGGCAGAAAATAGATTTTAGAGAGAACTATATGAATGCTGCTTTTATACCATTCCCATTTTTTTCCTACATGACTCTGTTCATTGATTTTTCATGTTGTTTTTATACATTTAAAAATGTACCAGTAGACATGCAGCTGCCCAGAGAGAGGGTGCCGGTGTCCTGTGTCAGAGCCACCGCTGGGGAGGAGCAGCCGCTGCCACCCAGGACCAGGGAGGAGGTGAGAAAACTGTGGACAATCCCAGGACTGCTGACAGGAGTGTGGAGATCTGGAAGCTTGGAGGCGGCCCACGGCAATTGGCACAAGCATGATTTCTTTGATCATTCCTCCTAAAGACCAGATTTCACTAGTGGCAAAAATGTTAGCAGATGAGTTTGGAACTGTATCTACCATTAAGTCACTAGTAAACCACCTTTCAGTCCTGGGAGCCATTACATCTGTACAATAAAGACTCAAACTTTATAACAAAGTACCTCCAAACAGTCTGGTGTTTACTGTGGAACAATTTTAACAGAAGGAAAGGAAAAGAAAGTAACATTGACTTTGAGCCTTTCAAACCAATTTATACGTCATTGTAGTTGTGTGACAACAAATTCCATACAGAGGCTTTTAAAGCATTGCTTTCAGATGATGCAAGTTTGGCTTCATTGTAATAGATGTAGTGGTGCACTTTTTGGTACACTCCAAGGAAACACAAGAGAAGCCCTGCACAAATTCACTGTGGATCTCCCACAGAAACATGGTAAAGGAGGTCAGTCTGCCTTGCATTTGCCCATTTAAGAACCGAAAAACAAACCATGTTCAGAAAGTAGCTGAGAATGCTGTGCAGCCGTTTATTTCTGAGGACAAAGGGAATGTGGCTAATATTTTAGCTGGATCAGCTAACTTTAAAACTGAACTCAATCTGGTATGTTTCATGAGAGGTTGCAATCAAAAGTTTTAAAATTAGTTGATCTCTCCTATGGCAGTGAAAATGGATTCAACCAAGCTATTGAGTTATCTACAGAAGTTCTCTCCAACATGAAATTTATTCAAGAGAAGAATTAATAGGATGATATGTTGATGAAATCAGCCAAGATACAGGCAAGTACTGTTTTGGAGTTGAAGATACACTAAAGGCTTTGGAAACAGGAGCTGTAGAGATTCTAATAGTCTATGAAAATCTGGATATAATGAGATACATTCTTCATTGCCAAAGCACAGAAGAGGAGAAAGTTCTCTATCTAACTCCAGAACAAAGAAGGATAAATCTCACTTCACAGACAAAGAGACAGGACAGGAACATGAGCTGCTTGAGAGCATGCCCCTGCTGGAATGGTTTGCTAACAACTATAAAAAATTCGGAGCTACACTGGAAATTGTCACAGATAATATCACAAGAAGAATCCCAGTTTGTGAAAGGATTTGGTGGAACTGGAGGTATCTTGCAGTACCAAGTAGATATCCAGGGATTGGAATACCAAGGAGATGATGAATTTTTTTACCTTGATGCCTACTAGGTAGTCAACACAGGTCCAGCAAACTGCCTTGCCCTCCAGTATCCAACCCATGGACCATACCATGGTGGAATCCAAAAAGATCCTTGCCTTACAATTGGAACATCTCTAGAACTTAATCCATGAGCACTGGATAGTGAAAAGAAAACCAAAACAAAACCAGACCCAATCTATACTTTGGTTTATCATGATGCCAGTGCAGCAGCCTACAACTAAATTCCTAAGTGCCACTTGGGAATTTGGAGGATTTTATGTTATGTGAATATATCTCAATGAAATTACATTAAAAAAAAAAGTGCCACTCTACTAATTTAAAAAAGAATCACAGTTTTTACTTTTACTCATTTGTGAAATTGGTGCTCTTGTATTTTATAGGGGAAAAAATGATTTTTTTAAGCTTCATACATAGAAGCAAAAATACTTTAACTGCTGTAAACCTTCAAAAGTTAATAGAAGATCATTAGAAAAAAAAGTACCAGTAGTTCCTCTATTCTATAATTCAATACTTTGTACCATAGCCACAACATAGAGAAGATATTGAAAGGAGAAGAAATTAGAAGATGCAGTTCTGGCTTCCCCTCCTAATTTGTAAACATGTTGAGAATGCAAATGTCTTGCTGGTGGATGGTGGGACAGCCATGTGTATCTCCATCACCCTCTCTACAACCCTATTGGTCTTGTAATGGGAGACTTTTCTATACTCTTTGCAGCCCTGAAGAATTTATAAACCCAGAAGTCATGCTTTTGGTCTAAGAAGGTAATAAATGAGTCCTTTTCTGATTTAATTCAGGGAAAGCCGCTGAAGGAGGCCCAGGGAGAAATTCTGTATGCTGCCCTTTTCCTGGAGTGGTTTTCAGAGGAAGCCCGCCGCATTTATGGAGACGTCATCTATACCCCAGCAAAAGACAAGAGGGGCCTGGTCCTCAAGCAGCCTGTGGGTGTGGCCGCGGTCATCACGCCGGTATGTGGCAGGATCAGCAAGGTCCTGGGGGAGGGGAGATGGGCCAGGACTCAGGGACAGTTCATTCTTCCTTGGGAAGATGCGAGCTCATCCTTATCATGTGTTCTTGATTTCCTGGTTCCCTTGCTGGGCACTCAGGTGTGTTTCCTGGTCCTCCGCAATAAGGGTGGGTGTGGTGGCAGCGAGTGGGAGGACGTGTTTTCTGATGCCCGTGGAAGGGAGTGGGCGGACCCTCAGGAAGTCCCAGAGGGTTTTCTGACTTGGCATGTGGCTTTTTCCTGGCATTGCCCAGCACTTCTGAAAAGATCTTCTGGTATTTGTCATTCATTAAAAGAGACTTATGACACATTTTCTAATAAGCCATAGTTGTGTAAATGTTATGCTTAATTTACGGTTATCACCAACAGCAAAACATTTGTGCACCTGTGCAGCAGGCACCGGGCCAGGATGTATAGGTAAAGAGAGCTAAGAAATACAATGTTGTGTCTGCCTAGAGGGGCTGCGGTGTACACCTGGGGCTCCCACCTGTCACCCGGTGACCAGCCTTTTCCTTCAACCTACCTTCTGCTTGGTCCCATGTTAACTTGTCTACAATAGCTGCCAGCTGGTCTCAAGACTACCTTCTTTTCCTGCTCAGGGTAGTTGCAGATGCCAACCCCTTTACTGCCGAGGTGACTCTGTGTGACTCGGAGCTCGCCATTCACTAGTTGTGTGACCCTGGGCAAGTTACTGTCTCGGTTTCCTCAAACATGCAACTGTAGATAATAATACTAACTGAATAATACTGTGCTGTGGATTTAATTAATTATAATTTTAAAGTGCTTAGAACAGTGCCTGGCATAGAGTAAGCAGTATATAAGTATATGTTAAATTAAATTATTGCACCACTAAATTGTATACTTGAAAGTGGTTAAAATGGGAAATTTTATATCGTATGTTACCATAATAAAAATTAAAAAAAAGAAAAAACGAAACCCTCTTATCAAGTTTCAGTGTCATATCAAAAAAGAATAGGCACAATTTTCTGAAAAGGCTATTGAAATACTCCTCCCTTTTCTAACCACATATCTGTGTGAGATTAAGTTTCCTTCATATTATTAAACCAAGACAACATATCACAAGAGACTGAATGCAGAAGCAGATGTGAGAATAAACTGTCTTCTATTAGCTAGGCATTAAAGAGATTTTAAAAATGTAAAACAAAAATGAATAAATAAATTGAAAAATATTATTCTTATAGATGTGTAGATACCTACAGATAAACATGTATATAGAAGGAAGCATTAAATTATCTGCTAATTTTAAAATCACCTTTGCCAATATGTTGTCTCAAGTATGTAGCTTAGGGGTTGGCAAACTACAGCCTGGGGGCAACATCCAGCCTACCACCGGTTTTTGTAAATAAAGTTTTATTGGGACACAGCCACACCCATTCATGTACGTATTGTCTGTGGTGGCTTTTGTGCACAACCAGAGTTGAGTAGTTGAGACAGAGACTGTATGTCCTGCAAAACCTAAAATACTTACTATCTGGCTCTTTACAGAAAAAGCTTGCCTACCCCTGCTGTAGATGATTTTGTCTTGTATTAAATTCTGAAAACGATTCCAGTCTTTTTGAGCCTTTGTCTCCCGAGTCCCTCAAGTTGGCAGGTGGCAGGTGTCCGAGCTCACCTGTGTGAGAGTGGAGACCAGCCTTGTCAGTCAGTTGGGCAATGAAATTCATTGACTGACTTCCTGACCTGCTTCCCTTTGGACAGATGAGTCAGCCCGTCCTCTCACATTCTTACTTCCTCTGCTCTTATGGCTCCAGTGGAATTTCCCCAGCGCCATGATCACCCGGAAGGTGGGGGCTGCGCTGGCTGCCGGCTGCACTGTGGTGGTGAAACCTGCTGAAGACACTCCCCTCTCAGCCCTGGCCCTGGCAGAGGTGAGTCTTTCTCCTTATGTTTGTGCAGAGCCAAAACAGACCAAAAATGGGTATTTATCCGGCACAGAAAGCAGCAGCCTTGAAGCCTCCTTCTTTGCCACTGCTGCTCAACCCTGCTCAATCCCGTAATTCATCAGAAGATACAAAAATGGTGATACTTGACTTCTTTCATTTCTTTTTTCATGTATTAGCTGGTCTAATTCTATAAAGCAAAGCTTGCACTCTTGCACCCTTGATTCCACAGGTGAATCAATGACTGTTTTTTGGAAATCTCTGATTCTTCTTGGGAAAGAAAGCCAAGTTTTTTTTAAAAGAAGGTGGCATTGAAACTCTCACTCTAAGTTTAATTTCATTTTAATGAAGTTCAACAGCATATTAATACTAATGAAACAATAACACTAATAAAAAAAAAATCTTACTTCAGTCCCAAATAGATTATTTTGTTGTACACTCCTGGAGTATTTATTTAAGCTTAAATTTTTCCCATTACTTTTTGGATTAAAACTTCTATTTATTTCTGCTTTCTATTTTTTGCTTAATAATTTGCTGCCATGCATCTCCTGTTTCTCCTTCTAGCTTGCAAACCAGGCCAGAATTCCTCCAGGAGTATTCAATGTTGTTCCCTGCTCTCGAAAGAAGGCCAAGGAAGTAGGGGAAGCTCTTTGTACTGATCCTCTCATATCCAAAATTTCCTTTACTGGCTCAACAGCTACTGGAAAGGTATGTGATTTCTTTTTAAGTCTCAAAAAAAAAAAAAAGAAAAGAAAAGAAAAAGAAATGGCATTCTAATGTTTTCCTTTTATCGACTATTAAATACTGTTTCATCTTGATGACCATTTTTAGGAAGATTCCCAGCAGAGTGTTAAAAGCGCTGTCAAATAAAGCAATGTCTGGTCATCCTCTGCAGACAGTTTGGATGTAGTTCCCGATTGACATAGGTTTCTTTTTGACAATACCAAAGGGCTTTTGGCGGGAAAGAGAGTCCCATTATTTGTTGTTTGTGAAGTAGCTAAGAACTATCCATTATCTTTCCTCAATTCTGGAATGCATTTCTTTCCTAATTCAATGTTGTTGGAATTAGAGATTCCAGAAGCACAACTGGTGTTGAAATAGGTGTCTTAGAATTGAACACAAAATGTATTTAGTATAAAGGTACTTTCAGAAATGGAAAGGTTTTTTTTTGTTTTTTTTTTTTAAGCTTTTTTCCCCTTTAAAGTTGAGTTCTTTCCCCTAAAACTTCAAGTGCATGCCTTTAAGTGGATTTTCAACCTATCCTTTTAAATGTTCAAAAGAAATAAAAGTTGGGGTCAGAACCAAAGGTTTTTTTTTAAATGGTGCTTCTCTGGAGTTGATACACTTTTTTCTGCTAGTACCTATATACATTTATACTCATGCCAGTTATGTACCTAAGCCCAGCAGTCATAAATAATATAAATAATATAAATCTAATCTGAAAGGTTTTGTGGACCTGTGGTAGTTTTTAGAAATCATGGCAAGCAGGAAGGAATCAGGCAGGTGTAAAACTCCTAGGCACGATCACTTTTGTCATCCTGTCAACTCACACTCTCAGAGTGACACTTTGGGATCCTCTCCTTCATTCACATCAGAAATGAGATTTTTAGATCCATAAACTCGTGTCCATGAGATTAATGGATCTCACTATACCAACTTATTCTCAGAGGGTTTCAAATGTCACTGTGAAGTAATTTGAGAAAAAGAGTCAGTCCTGGGAGAAAGGGTTGTAAAACACCATTCAAGCCAGAGAAAATCCCAGGATGCTGGAAATTGCTTTTCCTCACTTTTCTCTGCAAAATATCACCACCTGATGGACCTCCAGGAAAATGCCCAACCATCTTCCTGCCAAGTCCAACTTTGCCTCTTAAATTTTTTTACCCAGAAAAATGATTTGCTTGAAGTGGCTTAAAGGGGTAGCTAAAGCAATAACTGACTAATCAATGTAACTGTTGACTGCAAAACTAGATAGCTTTAAACAGTATGTCTTTGTAGGATTGCAAGATCTGATTCTGAATACACCAACACCTGCTGCCTGTTCTGCAACTGAAGTGACATTAAAAAGGAGGGAGAGTAGGTGTACTGAGCCAGAGCTCTTATTTTTCTAGATACAAAAAGAAATAAAGAAAAATGCATATGTTTACAAAAAAAACTAATCAAGAGATCAAAGGCCTTTCCTGAGTTGATCTTTACAGTCAGTGGCCAAGCTCCTGGTCCTCAGGTGTAAATCTTGCCTCTTAAGTGAACCACGTACAGCAAGCTTGTTTTAGTGATGCTTGCACTGCCCTCAAGGGGAAATCACCCTTTCTGGAGCCCTCTGGAGGGAGCATTCATAGCACCATGAGTGGTCATTTCACCCAAGGGAAACAGAAACAGTGGCCCAGGACAAGTGGCCAGATCTAGAAAGATGAGTGGGACCAAGCAGCCTCCCTCTGCAGGGCGTCGGAAGCTGAAGTCCTGAGTAGGTCAGCAGTGGGAACCAGAGCTGAGAGGATTCACTAGGAGATGGCAGGAGTTACACGTGGTACAGCAGGAGCCGCGGCGGGCCAAAGCCAGGGTCAGGTCATCATTGTGGGGAGCAGAGGCTGTGTGTGGGAAAGGACACTGTCAACAAGGACATGACAGGTGCACACACACCGTGGGCAGGTGCTGTGCCCAAGGCCCCGAGGAGGCGAGACAGAGTGACACAACCGTAAGGAACTTTTATTACACTGGGGCAAATCCAGGAAAAATGAATTGCTTGGCAGATGGCATTTCTCAAAAATTCAAAATGAAAATAGCTATTTTGAGTCCAATTGAAAAAAACTGATCTTAAAACTTGTTAGTACTTTGTTGAATAGTAACATTTCAATGAAAAGATGGTTACTACTTTTTGATTGCTGGAATGTTCACACCTGGGAACACAGAGAAATATGAGCACAGACACAGCTTCCCAGCCATTCGTTCCAAATTTTGACCAAGGACCCTACCACAAAGCCCACGACTGAAAAGTGTGCGTCTCGGAAACCGTTCCTAAGTGAGCTTGCGAAGCCTGCCTGCTTCACTTGGACTATCTCAGGTGGTTCTCTCTTCCCTGCAACGGTAACTGGAAGAAGACCTGCTATTCTGTTATAAAGAAGTAAAAAGTCCCTGGGCAGCTTTCCTCAACCATAAAATCACTTAATGGCTATTTAAAGCCTAATGATTATATGTATCAAAAAGCCTTACAATTGTGCTTTGAGCTAGCAATCCTACTTCGATTAAATTATCCTGAGGGAAAAATTGCAGTGTTGTTTTCAAAAGCAAGAGATTGGAAACAACCTAAATGTCCAACAGATGGGGGCTGCAGGCATATAAAGGAATATCACCAAAGCTTGTGTGCTGATACGACAGCATCACATTATAATGTTATGTGAAAGGAGCGAGATATAAGATGGTAGGAACATGTCAAGATGTTCCAGATAAACTGTTAATTGGGAAAATAAAATAGGTTATAAAACAGGATAATAATACCATCCTGCTTTCTTTATTTTAAAAAAAAGTAGATATGTATGATCCTGCATGGCTTATTCTACATGAATATCCCTCAAATCACTCACCTCTGTATTATGATTTTTTCAGTCTATCATATAATTTTTAATAGGTAATACGCTTATATGGTTTAAAAATCAAAACAATACAAACGGGTTTACATTGAGAAATCTCATCCTCCTGTTCCTGACTCCCACTTCCCCCACATTATATAATTACTTTTAGTCTCTTGTTATCTTCCAGGTGCTTCTTTATGCAAATACAAAATACATATTCTTGCTTCCCCTTTTCTTAAATGAAGTATCATCCTGTATTCATGACTCTGCACCTTGCTTTTTCCACTATTGGGTACTTTTTTAAAACAAAGGCTTGATAATCCTGGGTAGTTCATTTTGATGCTCACAGCATTCTGTCCTCTGCTTACAGATACTGTTGCGCTATGCTGCAGACTCCGTGAAAAGGGTCTCCATGGAGCTAGGTGGCCACGCTCCATTCATTGTGTTTGATAGTGCTGACGTGGACCGGGCGGTAGCAGGGGCTCTGGCATCTAAATTTAGGAACTCTGGACAGGTGAGCCCTGTGTAGTTTTTCAGGGTTTGGGGTGGAGTGTATATGTGTTTTATCTGTGCCCTCCCCATCTCCTGGAAGGAAACTTCCGGGTTCCTTCCATCACTGATCAATTCATTCACTCTTTCAGTACATATTTACATAGTGTCACACACAGTGCCAGACCCTGAGGGTCCACAGGGATGTAAAGCGCAGTTCCTGGTTTGGGGGAGTTTCCTGAATAACAGATGTCTTTCAGTCAAATTGTCCTCTCTTCTCTTCTTTTCCTCAACCCTTTAAATTTGGTTATTTTAGAGTTTTCCTTCATTGAGCTTTTCTCTACTGAATAAGTACAATCATCTCAGACACAAAACAGCCTTGAATGGCAAGGGCCTGGGATCCATTGTCTTAGGGAAAGAGAGGAGGAACATGTTAAGGAGATGATGCCTTGAAATATTCAAAACGCCGATGCCTGCTAAGACCTCCCTGGGTCGTTTTCTTTCTGCAATGGTGGGGCACCCCCTGAGGGTTGCACACCCGAGGACCAGCCGCATACCCAAGGGGCGTGCCGGGTTGTCCTTGGGAAAGTGGTGGCCTGAGCTCACCTCTCAGTAGACAATCCTGGAATAGGAGATCTGGTGGGGACCTTCAAGGTCATCTGCTACTAACCTCGCATTTATACAGATGAGGAAACAAAGCTCTTTCTAGACTAATTACCTTGCCTACGGTTATATATATCCTTGGGTTGCAGTCCCAAGTCGGTATGGAGCTGGGACTGTCAGCCAAGGGTCCCAATCTCCCAGTTTCTGTCCAGGTTTCCACCAGGATCCTGGCTTTTTAAGAAACATTCTTAAAGCACTTCATCTTAAAGTATCATCAATAAGAGGTTTTAAATGTGTTCCAGAAACAGAATAAATACTGCTAGACGGTTATACGGTGAAAAAAGGTGAAACACTGTGCAATATTCTATATTAAATAGTTTTCACCCTGGGTTTGGCCTTTATCAACTCATGTTTCCCCCTTTCATATAACTCATAAATGAGCTTATTTTGTTTTTTTTTTTTTTCAGAAATATGTCCTTTCACAAACTCAGATTGCCAATGTGTATAGCCTTTAGAGTTACACTATTTGTTAAAATTTTTACTTTAAGCCAATAAAACCATTTATTTAAAATGCATAGGACACAAAATTGTATGTACATTTGTTTCAATTAGGAAAATGCATGAATAAGAAAATAGACTAAAAGAAAACTTATCATTGGTAACTACATTTGCTGTAATGTAGCTATATTTTAGCATTTAAAACTATTACGTCTAATTAGAAAAAATGATTCAGGCTGACGTGGAAGAATGGTCTCCTGTCCATTTTCAAAATGTCAGCATCAGCCAAATATTTGGAAAGTTTAAGCTAAGAGATCTACGTGAGTACTTGACCTTGCTCCTTCTATCCTCCATTCTCTGTGCCCACTTCTGACACCACAGCATCACTTCCTCTCGAAGGGTACAGATTTTTTTTTCTATTTATTCTTTAATGGCTTATTCAAGTCTTGTGAAAAAGTTTGGGTTTAGTGGCCATTTTTTTTTTCCACACAGATATTTATACTTGCTTACTCATTTAACCACAGAGGTGCAGGAGCTATGGAGGGCATGAGAGAGGAATGTGCTCTTGATGAGTGCAGTTATCTTTTGAGCCAAGCCCATGTGGGGAGGAAAATAGCTGGTTGGACTCATGATGAGGACCACGTGGGGTTTTCATGTGCAGACACCTGGCAGCACTCACTGTATATTGGTTGGGTCGGTAGATTTGTACAAACTATCTACGTGCGTTTCTTTTCTCTTATGTTTAGACCTGTGTTTGCTCTAACCGTTTCCTGGTACAAAGGGGTATCCATGATTCCTTTGTGAAAAAATTTAGTGAAGCAATGAAGAGAAGCCTGCGAGTGGGTAATGGATTTGAGGAGGGAACTACTCAAGGCCCATTAATTAATGAAAAGGCAGTGGAGAAGGTAAGTTAGTTTTACTGTCTGTTAAGGTAAATTTCATGGTTTTGATATCAAAAGCTTAACCGGCAAACAAAATAACTTTGGTAAGATGCCCTGCAAGGCTATTTTGCAAACAGCTGAGAAATCTGAAAAAGTTAATTTCTACCAATTTGTATGACTTGGGTGGCCTCAGCTGGCAATAAGCTTTTCTAGTTCTGTCTCTCAGCCCTTGCAAGATCGGTTGCTGCTAGTCTCCTACTGCCCTTCCTGCCTCTCCTGTTATAGGATAACACAGAGCTTCTCTCCTTCACCACCTCAGGGACCACGATCTTAAAACACCAAGTTCTTTAATTTTTTTTTTGAACACCTAAAAGGAAAGGAAGACCAGCTTCATTTTGTGATTGTTATGGTTTAACTGAAATACAGGCATTAGTCTATTGTTTCTTCTCTTGACTGCGAAATGCCCTTCCAGAAGAATCCTTGGTGAAAGTCTCCCAGCAGGGAGATTTATATTTGCATATGCCATGTTCAGGATTATTTAGAGATGTTGGGAAAGGGAGGTTGCTTTTGAGATTAGGAGGGATTTGTTTGTTCAAGAAAAAAAGGTAACAATTTAGACTACTAGCTGGGTAAGATTTCTTTCCTTGATCTACTATTTTAAAAAAATAGGATCTTCTGTGGAGTTGCTTATAAGGAACTTTCTTGTAAGACTAAATATCCAGTATGCTCCCTAGATAAGGCTCTTCTGATAAAAAGGATTTTAACAGAATAATTTAAATCAGGCAGAAAATGGAGGCTGGAGATCACGTATGGGAAAGAAATGAGAGGAGACGGCTTAAGGAGACCCCAGAGTGGAGGCACACCCAGCCTCTGCACGTCATCTGAGGAAACCCAGATCCAGTTACAGCCAAGGCAGTACTTGTTCCAGTTTGCTAAAGCTGCCATTATGCGAAATACCAGAAATGGATTAGCTTTTATAAAGGGGGTTTATTTGGTTAGAAATTTACAGGTCTAAGGCCACAGAAGTGTCCAAACTAAGGTATCAACAAGTGAATACCTTCACTGATGGAAGGCCAGTGGCGTCCTGAACACCTCTGTCGGCTGGGAAGGCACGTGGCTAGTGTCTGCTTGTCCTTAGTTTCTCTCTTTTTCATCTTTGCTTGTTCTCCCAGGGCGTTTCTCTCTAAGCGTCTGGGCATCCTCTCTTAGCTTCTCCAGGGAAAACTCTGGGTCTCATCTCTCAGCTTAACATCTCCAAACCTCCTTCTGTCTACATCTCCAAGCATCTCCAAGCATCAGCATCTGGGTCAGCTCTTAGCTTCTCTTAAGTACTTCAGTGAACTAATCAAGACCCACCCTGAATGGATGGGGCCATACTTCCATAGAAATACTTTAATCAGAGGTCTCACCCACAGTTGAGTGGGTCACATCTCCATGGAAACATTCAAACCTTTCCACCCAACAAGACTGGGTTAAAAGATCATGGCTCTTCTGGGGTCCATAATGTTCCGAACTGGCACAGCACTCAAGTGGGTAATAGCCGGACCCCTGTTCAGTGGTCTCTGGAGAGGATGAGGAACAAGCCCGGGGATTGCTGCTCTGAAGAAATACAGAAGCCTGCTAGGAGAACACAATTTCGAGAGTAAGGGTAGATGCCCCAGAGCAGGGCTCTCCTGACTAAAGTGAAGCCTGCCAACTCAGAATAAGCCCAAGCTTGCAGCTGTCCCTCTTACTCAGGGGAGAGGCTAGAAACAGCAAAGGCCACCCATTCCAAGCACCTCAGTTATTAATCCTGTCCTTCATCACAAAGATGAATGACCAAGGGTCATGGAACTTGAGGGAAATCATCAGCAAAAGAGAGGAAGGATGGGAAGAACAAATAGGACCCCTTCTGAAGGAAATCAGAAGTAACTTGAAGCAAGCGGGAATATCCATTTTAGTAATACTTCTAGAAAGAAAGAATTGAGAAAATGGAAGAAATGAAATTATCAAATAAATAACAGACAAAAACATCTCAGAGCTGGGGAAAAAATAAGTTAATTCTTCGGACTGAAAGAGTTCACCAATTGCTGAGTAGAATGAATGAAAAGAAAAAACCCAGATATAGTTTGCTAAACTTTCAGAATTTAAAAACATAAAAGAAGACCCTAGAAGTTTCCAGAGGGGGATAAAGCTACCTACAAAGGAGGGAAAACTATTTTTGAATCAGACTTTCCACCAGCAACACTAGCAGACAGTGGAGAAATGCACTCAGAGTTCTGAAGGAAAATCAAAATTCCATAACCAACCAAATTATCAGTCAAGTGGTGTGCAATATAAAGTACAAGACATATAGTGAGAGGAAACTCAGAAAGTAAACCACTTTCAATGCACCTTTTTCAAAATAACTGCTTGTAAATGTGAAAAGGAGCAGTGGTTAAGCAAGCTGGGAACACTTGGACAAGCTAACTCTCCACCATTGAGGAGAATGTATTGGCACAAAATGAAAGTGAAGTCCAGGAAAGAGGACAACATGGGATTCAAGACACTGGAGCTAACCTAGGAGGCCAGGAGTGTGATGAAAGCAAATCCCAGGAAGATAACTGAACAGCAGGCCTAGAAAGAAGTTGGTGCATATCAGACCACTCAACAAATAGTAGGATCACACCGCTGGAAAATCAAAGAGCGGGAATGAAGGAGGCGTGTGCTTACCACGTACCCTCACACTGCTTCTGTATCTGCATATTTGGTTCTTCCTTCCTAGAAGGAACTAGAGTGTTTTGTTTCTAACCTTTTTTGTTTTATAAGAAGGGAAAGAAAACCAATTAAGGTTTTCTGCAGTTTAAACATTCTAAGAGATGGTATCATTTGGAAAGTAACCCAAGGGCCCTTCTTTTTCTCCTCCCACAGGTAGAGAAACATGTGAGTGATGCAGTCTCCAAAGGGGCCACCATTGTCACAGGCGGGAAGCGACATCAATTTGGAAAAAATTTCTTTGAGCCCACCCTACTTACCAGCGTCACCCAGGACATGCTTTGCTCTCATGAAGAGACTTTTGGGCCCCTGGCACCAGTTATCAAGTAAGAGCATCCAGCCTACAGAAGACAAGGGAAACCTAGAGAGAGGTCATTGTGCTGTTTGAGGGATAGGTTGTGGGCACAGGGGAAGCTAGAGAGGCAAAAGTTGTGTTATCAGTTGAAGAGCTCAGTTCAAGTTATAGGGTTTTTAGGTTGGGTTTTTTTTGTTTTTTTTTTTTCATCGTCACTTATTTAGACCATAAAATTTACCAAATTCTTTACTCATCTTTGCTTTCTGCTGAATTATTTTTTCTTCTTAATGGAGTACATCCTCAAAGAGTTCTTTAAAGGGAGTTTGTGGGAAGTGAACTTTCTGAGATTTATGAGCCTGAGATGACCTGTTTTACATCCACAAGCAAATAACCATGTAGCTAAAAAAAATTCTAGGTTCCACGCTTTGAAGGTATCACTCCTTTGTCTGTGAAATCTAATGTCCTTTTTTCTTTGCAAAACTCCTATTAGCCCTTTGTGTTATTGAGGAAACAGATCAGGAGAAAGAGAGCTGGTTTTCTTTACTCTCCCCCTTGCAGATTTTGCTTATGACCCATCTTAACTTTGGCAGATTCGATACAGAGGAGGAGGCTGTGGCGATCGCTAATGCCACTGAAGTCGGGTTAGCAGGTAAGCATTCTCCTTGTTGACTAGCAGTCATAGTCACCTTCTCAGACTCATGCTGCCATTTGCCTTTTCAACACTGCCCTGTGTTTTGAAAAAGAGACTTCAGGAGAGTATGTTTTGTTGCTTTCTGAGAGGCAAGAATAGATGATGTGCAAGTTCATGTTCTTTTGCCTTGTCCCCCACAGTACATATTTGGGAGCTCTGATGAGAGTCAGAGCTGAGGATGAAGCTGATGGAGAGAAGCAGCAGTGCAGATTGTTCTAGGTGGAGAATTGCATGCATCCCAAAAGCGCCACGTTCTCTGAGGCCTAATGCCCTGAAATTCCAAGTGCTTTTTCTTGCATTTTTTCTGTGACCAGAAGGCCTAGCTCCTGAAAGCGTGAATGGAAGATGAAGCCCTAGATCAAGGACAGAGAGTGTCAGGGACCAGGCCAGAGTGGAGCCTCAAGGAGTGGCTGTCGTTCTTTTGGTCTTGAGATGATCGAGGTGGCCACAGTACATACTCTCTATTCATAACCCTAACAAAAGTCTATGTGCATAAATGCATTCGGTAACTCTGTATTTAGTATCCACAGTGCATTAGGGACTGAGGAAGATGCAAAGTAACATAATACAGCTGTAGCTATGGAAGCTTCCCTTCTAGGTGTAAGAGAACTGCTAACAGCAAGGGAAAGGATAAGCATGTGGTGAGAATCTTACCCAGTGCTACCTCCTCAGTTATAATAAAGCTGGGGTAAGATACTGTGCTTCTATAAGGTTGAATCCAATGTTCATTACTTCCTTTCTGGATGAGACAGTGGTAGGGGAAGCTGCGCCCTGAACTAAGTCACAGATGATAGGCAGGATTCTGACTGCACAGAGATTGGAAGAGAGAGATTCTGGGCAGAGGGGACTAAGTGAGTCAAGAAGCTAAGCAAGAAAGGTGAGGAGAATTTGGATTGACCAGTTTGAAGGAGATGGTTAATGACTAGAGTAATCGGGGGTAAAGCTGAAAATGTTGACTGAAACCAGGTTAGGGAGGGTTTGGATACCTGCTAAGGGATTTAACCTTATTGTGTAGATAACAAGGTGCTGCTGAAAGGTTTGAGCAAAAATATCATGTGGATAATGTAACAGAGGTGTGTAGCATGGGTTGAATGGTAGAAAACAGCAGCCAGAGAGGTTATCGTTAACAGTCCTCAAAAGGAGAGTGAGAGCCTACGTGAGAGTGGAACAGAAACAGCAAGGTGAGTTCCATGGGTTCCAAAGATGAACAAATGGTCAGGACCAACTCAGGGCCTTCTATGGAAGCAGGGAAAGCAGTGAGGATTCCAGGCCTGAGTGACTAGACAAATAGTCATCAGTGGCAACTCAGCTGTGGAAGTGATGTCTTTAGTGAATATCCTACATACCACCTATGTCTCTCTATCCCCGCAACAGGTTATTTTTACTCTCAAGACCCAGCCCAGATCTGGAGAGTGGCAGAGCAGCTGGAAGTTGGCATGGTTGGCGTTAACGAAGGGTTGATTTCCACCGTGGAGTGCCCTTTCGGTGGGGTGAAGCAGTCTGGCATTGGGCGAGAAGGGTCAAAGTATGGCATTGAAGAGTATCTAGAACTCAAGTATGTGTGTTATGGAGGGTTATAGGATTCTTCAGTCCTTCAAAATATAAAAATAAAAAGGAAGCTTACCTCCATATGTGGGGACATGCCATCCATTATTTTGAATAGATGTTTGGGGTCTTCATAGATGATCTGAAATACAAATTTTTAAAAAACTCATCCAGTCCTTGTAATCTTAAGCAGGTCTTGCCAATCCCATCCCTTCCATTACTTTACTAGGGTCTAATAGGTGCCACATGCTAGTGGCTGCAGGCTCCAGGAAAGCCAGCGTCGAAGCCCTGGGACCTAGCACACCCCGTCTGCCTCACAGCCAAGCTCAGAGGAGGCAGGGTGGCCTTTCAGCCTGGTCTCAAAGGCTGATTACTGACTGTGCACTGACAGAACCATCTGCAGCGTGGTTCAAGATCCTGGGCCCAGAGGCTGCCTGGGAGACCCCTGAGTGTGAGCAATGGGCTGGTCAAGGGGCCCAATACCCCCTCCCTGGCCATCGGCCCACTGGGCGCTAACGACTTATTGTATCTTGGGAGGTGTTGCAGCAGAGGTAGAATTACTTGGCTTTTAAAGATTTCTGAAATAGCAGAGAATTGCCTCTGCTTTTATGAGGAAGGAAGGAGCACCTCTCCCTTTTTCTGGACCGTTTTTTAAATTGAAGTTTCATCATTCTAAATTTACTGCTTAAGGATTATATTTTCATTTCTATTTGGTTTTCTGTTTAATTTTTTTTTTTTCCTTAGGAATTGAGACTAAGCATAAAGAAAATACTAGCAGAAACAGCTTGGTAGAAGCTAGGCCTGACCCCTTACTGAGGAGCTCAGTTACCTTGTACCGGCTGTTCAATATTTCCCATCCCTCAGGTGGAGTAGAGGGTCTATAAAATGTCTTACTCACCTCCATGGGGTTTTGTGAGCTTAAGAGAAAAGTGAAAATACTTCGTGCCAAAATGAAAATTCCGTGTAAGTGCAGGAGTCCTTGTATTATTAGCAGCACCCTCCCCGCCCTGTGGCTTTGCCCAGGTGATGGGAGGCTGGTGCCCACCTGTCCGCCCACCTGAGCCCGAGTAAGTGGTTGTCACTGCAGCCTGCTCTTCCCGTCCTCAGGTAGTGCTGCTCCTTCTCTGCCAAAAAAGCAAAAGCGCTTTCACCACTGTAGTCTCAAAAGGGAGAATTTCCATATTGTCAGTCCACCTGAGGCTTGAATTTCAGGCACCTTTTACCTGAAGAGTTTTTAAAGCTTTGCACGAAAAGCCCCATGACCCCCGTTGCCTCTCACCCTCAGAGAGGAACTTGGATCCAGAAAATCATAGTTGCTTCTGGGCATGTGTGAGGTCAGCTCTCCCACCCGTCCTGACACTGAGGCATAGGAACGCAGGCTGTTCCTGGCTGGACATGCAGAGATGAAACTCCTTCCTTTCCCACCCTCCCTGGGTGCAGAATCCACTGACATTCTGGGGCATTCTGGGTAATGGAAGGAAGCCGTGAATGAAAGCAGTGCTAGATGCAGTTGCTCCAGAAGCCCACCCAGGACGTAGCCTCCCTCACTGTCCAATCGATGGTGGGAGAAGGGGACTGTGGTCGAAAAATTAAAGGGTCTGGAAAGTCCCTGTGCATGCAGGGGTGGCTGCTAGGCCTGAGGCCGCTTCGCATTTGGCCTGGATTATACCAGCCACACCAATGCCAAGGAGAAGGAATGAGCTCATATTAGTTTCCCATGAACACTGCCCATCTCCTGTCCAGAACCACATATTCACAGTTAACTGCTACTCTTTAGTTTTATAGTTCTAAATTATTTCAAATAACATTCTAATTACTTATGACTTGGGTGTGTCCATCTTTTTTCTATGAAGAATAAAAATGCTCTGACGTTATTTTTTAGAAGTTTGGAATACTGATGCAAATAAATGCAACTTTGTAAGCCAGTGGCTTTCTTGAATGGGTGGCAAATTTTGAGCTTTCTTGTGTATTTGGCTTACCAGGTACATAAATTAAAGTCCAGACACTCATTGCAATATCCTTGATTAATTTTGTAGTTAAAATAACTTGTAAAGGAAATAATATATTGTCTAGTAAAATGGTACTGGACGTGGGAAGGGAGAGAAGGGGTCTTTAAATAAACATTTTTTTGTTATTTTTCAATAAGGTAACCATATGTGATGAATGGGATAGTTTTTAAAATGTATTTTACAACATGAAATAGAAAGGGACCATTAGAATGGGGGCTGGCAAACTACAACCCACAAACCAAATCTGGCCTGCCACCTGTTTTCTGTATAATTTGTGGGCTAAGAATGTTTGTTTGTTTGTTTTTAATTTTCAAATAGTTTTAAAAAAAAATCTAAAAAGAATAACATTTCATGGCACATGAAATACAGGAAATCCAGACTTCAATATCCATAAATTGTTTTATCATAATACAGCCGTGTCCATTCATTTACAGAATGGTCTCTGGTTTTTCATGCAGAGTTGAATAGCTATGACAGAGACGATGTAGCCTACAGAGCCTAAAGTATTTCCTGTTTGGCTTTTTATAGAAAAGTTTGCCAACCCCTGATCTATACCGAGAAGGAGATATTGACCTTTTTGGGTTTATTGGGCATTATTTGATTTAACTGACTACTACTGTGTAAAGGTACTTTTCTGGACATTGCTATAGTGAGTTCACACCAAGAGCTTTCCAGCAATTATCACATAACTCAGATGAAATTACCCAGATAACAAGAGTCCAGTGCCCTTGAAAAATCACTTCTTGCTTCTTTGCTAACTCCAGCTATGCAGAGATTCCCTTATTTAAAGAGCTGGTTTGCATCTGATATCTATCTGATTGAGAGGCTTTTAAATTATTTTATGTAAAAAAATGCTTCTTCTTTTCTCCATATCTATCTTAATTCTTATGGAAACACTCAGTGAAAATAACAACCAGAAGCACAATGTAAACAAATCTATTTTATCGTTAACTTATGTTTTTAATTTTAAATTGTGCCATCTCTGAAGGCTGGGTCCCAGTATTCTAATTACTCATCTTTAGCTATTTTTAGGTAGCATTTTAATTTAATAATATTTATGCTGTGATTTTTTTCATGCTACTCTTTGTAGGATAAACTTGGTAATAAGTGTAATGGTGAATATATAAACATTTTGCTTTTTAAACATGTGCACAACTCATTTTTCCAGTTTTTAATAACCATATATATATATGTATATATGTATCAGTGACTTGTTGATAGAGTGATGTGTGTATGTGATTAATAAATGTTGAATTAACATTTCCTGTGTCAGTGTTAAGGTTTCTGGTGGGGACATTTTCTTAGCAGGTCATCATCTGAGTTTTTGTTGGATATTATTAGAGCAGTTCGGAAGTATGTAAATAGGGCTCCCTCCCGAGAGGGCTGCTAGTCAGTGAACTCCTTGGCCCTGGGAGCCTACATGTGAAAGTTTGTCCTACCGGTTGGTGCTTATTAAATATTCGCTGAACTGGACTGAGAATTCATCTAGCTTGGAGGTGTGGCTGCCTAAGAAAGGAGCAGGTGGCCTCTCAACACTACAGCTTTCTCAAAGTAGGCAGTCTTCCTCCTGCACACCCCACTGTTTTTATACACTTTTTCCCCAAGGTTTGTTAGTACAGAGAACAAGAAGGAACAAACTTTCTGAAACCCTGCCATTCGGACATAATCACTGTTAATTACTGTAACAATGTATTTTATATTTTCATCCAGTGTTTAAGAAATTCCATGTGGCCTCATTGATTGAATGTAACATTACATGTGTGAGCTTTTAACCAAGGTATAAGATTTTTGGTGGCAGAAACAACAGTGTCACTAGACACGCATCTCCCACTGTCATTCATTTCTTCTGTGCATTTCTCTTAATCTGCTTTTGAGTTTTAAAATTATTTTGTCACCTGGGGAAATAATCTACTTACCTCTAAATTTACGGATTTTTTTACATGTATATTTTTATCTTAAAGTTTCTTTCACCTTCTAATTATCAGTAAATTTTTACCTGTTAACAGCTGCTTTATCTCTGATTAAGCTTATGGCAGATTTAAAAGCAAATTGGTATGGTTTTCATTTATCAAGTCTGTGAAACTCGTCTGGGACAAGAACAGGACCTGCTATCTTGGCTCAGCCTGGAAGTGTTGAAGGGCTGCAAGTACTTTCCACTTGTATGTAGTATTTATAAATGAATGGAAATCGGTTTGGAAGTCAGCAGTCTGCAGATTTACCAGTTTGTGTGTGCACAACTGTGTGTAGAAATCTACTCAATTTTATCTCATCTATAGATAGACTTCTGTAATCATCACAATCAAGGTACAAAACTGTTTCATCACCACCATGGGATTCTCTCATGCTAGCCCAAAGTTTTCCTTTTTAGTAAAGTCACTTGGCAAGGCCATTGGTTTTTAAAATTTTTTTCATTGCAGTATGATATTCATACAACAAAGCGCACATAAGTGAATAGTTCACTGAATTCTCAAACAACACACCCATGTTAACAAGGACCCTTCCAGTGCCTGCTTGCACTCCTTCCAGGATGACTGATTTGTTTTTCAATGACGTCATCTAGGCTATAGGTCTCTGTTGAGGACTTAGTGCTGGGAAATATCTCCCTTTTCCTCAAAGAAGAGCAACAGGAAATACTAAAGCTTTGGGAAAGCTTTAAAATAAGAGTTTCATGCTAAGTCTTAGGCTGTCTCAGAGTTATCTCAGGAAGTTTTTTTTTTTTTCCTCAATCCCTTTATTTTCAGAAATGGAAAGCCATCATTGTTGAGATCATAAAGATTTGGCTCATTTACTTTAAAAAATAGTTTGGTTTCCCATTAAATTAATACCAAGCTTTTATAGGACTGAGGATGATCTAGGAGCCATTTAATTAGTTTCACTGACTACAATAGACCCATTTTCATAACCAGCATCTTTACTTCAACAGGTTACTTTCTGTATCAAAGTTGCTACTGGATTGCATTAAATGGCATGGAAAGGAGGGGGGAAAGCTAAGTGGTACCATAGGATCCCATTTCTATAAAACTAGAAAATTCAAGAAAATATATAGTAACGGATCAGTGGTTGCCTGGGTAGGGAGATGACAAAGGGGCACAAGGAAACCTTTGGGGGGTGACATATCTATTCATTACCTTGATTGTGGTGATCATTTCACAGGTGTCTGTGTATGTCAAAACTTAACCCAGTTTTACTCTTTAAGTACGGGCAGTTTACTGTATATCAGTTAAACTCAACACACTGCTATAAAAAAAAAAAAAAGGCAGTGAAGCTTCATAGCTCTTTCCAGTTAACCCCTGTTGGCTGCATAAGAGGGAGGCAGCCCTTGTAACAGCCAGGCATGGCTGTTTTACAAGATCAATAAAAAACACCTCCCTCTTCCCCAATTTGGAGATGAGAAATTGATGCTGGAGTCAGACAGACGGAGTGCAGTGTTGGCTTTACTACTAAGGAGAGAAGCTAGGTTAGGAAGGGATGCAACTTAGGTATACACTTCCCTGAATTTAATTTGCTCCTCCCCAAAACTGTAGACCTTCAGCAGGGGGCAGGCTCTGCCCACTAATGGCCGAGAGAGAAGGTTGGACTTCACTTTCTCGGCAGCAGGTTTGAAGCCCGGGAGAGCACAGGCCAAGGTGAACACGCTCAGTTTGTCTTCTACCCACCAAGCAGGTAGCACCGGGGGTGGGAGTGGTGTTTACCTCTGACTCAGCATAGATGGCAGATCCCTTTGTGACGGAAGGATCAGACCGCCAGGCTGAGCTGCCAGGGCAGATAAGGAGGCATGGCAGGGAAAGCACACTGCAAACCCAGAGAAAGGGGAGGCCCAAGGTCCCATCCTCCAGGAGAGACCAGGGAGGCTTTCTTTCCCTTTGCTTTTTACTCTCTTGACAAGCCAAAAGGAATTCCTCTTAGTCCTAGGAACAGAACTTCCAGGAAGTCTGAAAGAGCCACCAGACTTTGTCCTCCAACCTTCGGAGTGGGGATTTGTGTAGTGGAGGGGGAAAAATAGCATGGACTTTGCAGTAAAAAGAAATTTGCATTCAATTCCCAGATCTACTACTTATTGGCTATACGACCTTAGGCAAATTACTTAACCCCCCTACCCTTACCCCCAACTCCCGCCATTGAATGCAATAACAGATAAGTAACATCTATTTTTCTAGATTGATTGTAGTGATCATTTGAGATAAGGTGCAAAATGTGTGTATTATGTATATTATGTATATAAAGCACCTAATGAATGTTCACTCTCTTTTTATTCTATTAACCTCACATTTGGGGTGCCATCCTCCATGCCAGAAATTTTCTATTCTGCACAAAAATAATACTTAACAACTTTGGTCACTGGAAGGGTAGATTTTATGTTCATGAAGCTAAGTAGTGGTGTAAAAAGCATCACACTTTCCTTCTGATGCTATAGATAGTATTGAACATTAATGGCTAGCTGTCTAGAAAGTGTAGCCATAAGCAAAGAAATTTTAAAAAAATAATAACAAAATTGCACCCCTATGCTTTTTAGTTCTGCCTTTCACAAATAATAATAATTTAAAACAAGATGGTTCCATAAGGATGAATCTTAGAGATTCTTTTCAAGGGCCCATGGGAAATATTTTCTCTGTCACTCCTGCCTGATGGTTTAAACTGCCCACCTCTCTTCCTAATCATAACAAAGTGATCCTAGTTTCCCCCCATGTGTTACAGGAGAGTTGTGCAACAGAATATTGTCTAGGTGATGTCACGTTTGTTGCCACAATAGCCCACCTCATTCTAATCTTACAAAAAGAATGTCAAGGACTTCGTCCAGTCCACCACCTCAGTACCATGGAAATGGGAAGCTATGCTTAAAACCAAGTATTAAGGATTAACAAATAACTGACAGCCTTGATGTATGTTAGCCTTTTAAAGTAGCTAGATGCAAATATCTAACTGTTATAATTCACTTAACTTGTTTCTTTGATGCTGGTGCTGTGTTTTATAATTGCATAATCTTTACCTTGCAATTGGACAGTAATGAGTTAACTCTACTGGCCCCAGTTTCTTCTATCTCCTTAGCTTATTTTACATGCCCCAGCTGGATTTGTCAGTTCCTAATGAATGTTAATTAAACAAGTTATGACCCAGTCTTAACCTGTAACCCAATGCTTACTTAGTCCTTATTGTATTACTTTGTTCAGCTTATCTCTTTACTTATTATCTCATATTAATTAAGTGATTTATAACCATTTAGCTTAGCCTCCTTACTTATTATCTTATGTGGATGGAACTATTAAAATTCCATGTAACCTGTAACCCAGCTGGGGCTGGGCTTATACACTTTCAACTGAACAAATCAATCATGTCTCCAACATACCAACATTATCTCCACCTCCCTTTGAATTTCATAAAAACCCAAAGTTTATCCAATTCGGAGGGACAGATCTGGGGTTTTATCTCCTAATCTCCCTGCCTTGTGCAACCTCAATAAAAGCTATTTCTCTCTTTGAAATCCCAATATCTCAGAATTAATCATTGAGCATATCGGGCAGCTTACCTGGATTTGGCTGGCATCACGATGAATCAGTCAATTTGTCAGGCTACAAGTAACTCCAGCACAGATGTGCTCTAGGGTTCTGCTTTGTGGTTGGTAACAGTTTAATTTTTTTTTCATCTGTTTAAAAAAAAAGGTTTCATAAATTATTTGAGTACAAAAACTGTGGAACAAACAAATACCATTTTTTAAACAATGAAGTGAATGTCAATGTCTAGTTGTTACAGAAAGTATCTGTAGAGGCCAAAGTATCAAGGGCATGTCATCCTCATTAAGATTGATTGTATTTCAGAGTTTTAGATATATACCAAGTTGCTGTTTTATTCTGTGTATGGCGGTCCAAATGCATCCCTTTCAATACATGCTCAACAAATGTGCGATGAATTAATAATCACTTGTATTGTTTTCAATGTAAACTGAAGCTAAGAGGAGCCCCATTGGAGAGGATCAGTGTTTTCGGGAAAAGAAAAGGTAAAGAATGTTATAATGCTACCTTT
The DNA here is from genome assembly GCF_015220235.1 of Choloepus didactylus. Classification (NCBI taxonomy): domain Eukaryota; kingdom Metazoa; phylum Chordata; class Mammalia; order Pilosa; family Megalonychidae; genus Choloepus; species Choloepus didactylus. The sequence continues at coordinate 128,789,151 of NC_051313.1, read as the reverse complement.
TTAACTTCAACTTACAAATCATTAAACCCCACCTCCCTTCCTATTGCCTCCTGTCCTTAAAATACAATCTTTACTCAGCTCTAACTTCCAAGAGCTGCTTTCTAGAGAGAGCACAGACATGGTGGCTCTCCTTAGCAAAAGAATAACAACTGGGGGGCTTTGCCATCTATGGGTGTCCTGGTCAGTGCAAAAAATTGCTGCACAGAAGACTCTCTGGTCATCTCCATGGATGACAAACTATACTGCTTAGATAAATTATTTTAATATACACAGCCATTGGACTCTGCAGGTCTTACCAGAGAAACTGTGTTTGGAAAGTCATCCTTAAAGGCAATCACGGGTACCGAGAAAGAAATCAGCCCTCTTGAAATCCTCATTTAACTCACCTTCCCTATGGTGCTGCAGATAAAAACAAATGTTAAGCTTTCTTTGAATGTGGGCAATAAAATATTGTGCCAGCGATAAAAACACACAGCTTTTTAAAGTTTAGAGTTTCACCCAGCCTTTATTCCTGCTATCAAGCATGCCAGTTAAAAGAGCAATATTTTTGTTTTGTTTTATGACTCAAAAACGCCAAGAAAACAGGTCTTTTAAAATAAGAGGATACACGTCCCGCCCAGCGTGAAAGGAGGATGCTAACATGAGTTAGTTTTGTGTTTTAGCTCCCATTGGCTGGTCTTGGATTGGAAGATTCCTGTTGGGGATCCTTCCATTTTATAACTACTCTATTACCTGTCCTTTGAGCAGTAGCTGAATGAAGCTCCATTTCTGATGTAGCCATTCATGGAAACTTTTGGATTCCTTCTTCCCATCTTTTCTTGGCTGAAGATTGTGACCTAGTCACTGTCAGACTCAGATTCAGACACCATCAAGCTAGAGTTGTGTTCTGTGCTTCGGTGTTTAATACCTAAGGAGAAGCAGACAGGAGCATCTTGGGGAAAATGCCATTGTTCACTCTCAGCTGTCATTCTGGTCACAGGTCACGTAAGGAGCATGGCAGTGTGCTCTGCACGCTCAAAGCAGCATGCAGCAGGCAGCTTGGCCTGTGCGGTGATTAATATCAGGGACTTCGGCATCACAACTGAGTTCAAGTCCCGCCTTTGACACTCAGTAGCTTCAAGATCCTGGGGCAACATATCTAAACTGTCTGGGCTTTCAGTTTCCTCACTGATTAAATCTGGCAAAACAAAACATCTACCCCACGGGTTTATGGTGAGGACTGTGTGGAACCATGAGGAACCAGCACATAAAGCTCTGACCCAGCATTTAGCACACAGTAAGCATTCGAAAAGTGAAGCTGTTGTGATTGTACTATTGGGCTCAAGCAAATATTTTTTGATAGGATATTTCATTGCTAGGGCTCAGAAGAAGAGACAGAACAGGGATAAGATGTGATCCCTGCTCTCAAAGAACTTACAGTCCAGCTCAGGGCTTAAGACATCTACTCACAAGAAGATGGCTTGTAACAGGGAAAGAATGGAATGTTCTTGTATGAACCAAGAGAAGATACACACACTCACTTGTGGCTGGGATTGTTTCTGCAATCTTCACATAGGATGGGATCTGAAGAGAGAGGAGGATTTAGATGAGGAGAGAGGGGCATGGAGTGTGTAGAGACATCCAGGATTACCTGGAGAAAGCCACTCCGTTTCAAGCAAAGGATTTTTGTAGGGAATGATGAATGACGGGCTGGAGAGACAGGCTGGGACTTCACAGCAAACAGCAAGAATGTGGTGCGTTTTGGATTTTATCCTATAAGCAGAGGGATGATGGTTAAAATGATTTCTAAAACAATAATAAAACCACAGTGTACAGGATGGAAGGAAGAAAGAGGCCATTTGAGCTGACTGCAGAAATTGAGGCAGTGCCGGGTAGAGGCTGAGAGCCCAGGCTCTGGAGCAGGTGGCCTGGGCCACGCTGCCTTTGGCACTAACCGTCTATGTAACTTGGGCAAGTTTCTTTTGCCTCAGTTTTCTCTTCTGTAAAATGGGGATAACCATGGAGCTGCTTGGTAGGGCTAAAATTAAATGGGTAAATTGCTGAGAACAGTGCTGGGTATGTATTAAGCATTAAATCCCTGTTAACTGTTATTGTTATTAATATTAGTTCAGATATGTTGTTATAAGGACCTGAACTAGACTGGGGATAATGAGAATGAGGAGGGAAGAGGGCAAAAGATGGCGCTAGACCAGGTGGCTGGGGTGGGGGCCATTGGGGAAGAACCAGTGACTGAGATTTAGAGCCTGGGTAATAAGAAGAGTGGTGGTTCTCTGAATAGAAACAAGAAAGTCTGAAGGACCAGTGTATTTTAGGAGCAAGATGGGTGAGATAATGCAACTTACAGCACCTTGAGCTCTTAGGTATGAAGTCGCTTTATGTAAAATACCTCTGATATTAACTTATGTAATGTAAATGGTGAACACTCAATAAAGTTATTCTATTATTTTTATTTATTTCCAGTGACGCTTTCCCTGACAAAGCCCCTTAACTACCCTCTCCTTTCACGATCAGTCATTCTGGCCTCTTGTTCCTGCAGGGCCTTGTCCAGGCTTCTCCACACTGAGGTGTGATTATCTTCCTTAAGGCTGGGAGCTCCTAGAAAGCCAAGCACTGGCCCCTTTCAGCGCCCAGTCTCCAGAGCCCAACCCGGTGTCTGTGCACAGGGCACGCACTCGACATTTACCATGCACAACTTTTTGCATCTCACAACGTGGAGGGTGATTATGTTCATCTGTAAGAATTAATTCAGTTACAAATTCAGAATTACACTGAATCCAGAGAATCAGTGCTAAGCAGCCTCAGGGGCAAGGGGAGTTTCATTAAGTCTGCAAGACTTTGTTAAGATGAGAATTATCTTTGATAAGAATCAAGAAGTTCACTGATGTGAGCAAGAGGTGGTTTTAAGCACAGGTTTTAAGCACTTTGTCTGTGAAGAAAGTCAATTTACTGAAAAAGTCTTTGTTTCCTCTATACACATAGGGCTAGTTAGCCAATGCAGCTGCTGAACCATGGCTACGTATGATTTCAAAGTCCAAAGGTGATGTTGCTGCACTTCTTGTCTGGCAGACCTTAAGGGAACGGCATTCAGAGACGAGCTGGAGTGAAACAGCATCACGTGCCCCATCACCCTCCAACCACCAGTAGAGAAAAGGCAGGCACTGGGGACACCCCCGTTTCAAAAGCAGTCTTTGCCCTGGGGTCATTCATCTGATAAGCAGATGCTCAACTGATAACGGCCTTTTCATATCACTCATAATGCCTCAAAGCACCTTGCCAAAGTTTCATTATATGTGTACTCCAACTATTGCCCACCAGTCAGCCTATCTTGGGAATTGATGTAAGTTTTCTCTTCACAGAGTCCCAGCCTCATCCTTGCTTTCCAACTAAAGAGCTGACTTCAGCCTGTTGTTCTCACTTTCACCCAAGATAACTCTCAGGCAAACACCTGGATTCAATGATTTAAGGTACTGGGAAATCACCTTGGAAACTGTCTTACCATATCCGGGCTTCAGCTCCATTCTCTCCTGTTCATCCATGTTATCCGGGATGGTGTTTTCTTCCTTATTTTCATCTGAAAGGAACAATGAAAAGCTCAACTCAGATTCTCAAAAAGGTAAATGGGCTCCAGGATTTGAAACACATGGAGGACACTCTAAAGGAAATGTTTTGCATTTAGTATATAATAGTTGGCACCTTTTATTAATGATAAACATGGAAAGCCAGGTCTGAGTTCAGTAGGAGAAAAGTATGTCATGCATCTTGAAGAAACACATTTAGGAGCAGGAATGGCCCCATCACTACTGCCACCTAACTGCAGGCTCTCAGCTAAGCCACAGTGCAGGGACCAGGGACCAGAGAAATCCTCAATGTCAGTGTGTTGGCCCAAGAAGCTTTTCTCCATGAGCAATTACTTACTCAAAAATCTGGGAAAAGTTTCCCCCTAAATTTATACTATCCTGGAATTTCCACAGGTGCAAAAACGAAAAGATATCAAGAACTAGCAATCAGAAAAAAAAACAATAGAGAGAGATTACAATCAACTCCCAAAATTAGTTAGCAACAATCCAGTCTTTCATTTTCTCACAAACAGCTAGGTAAGTCCTGAGTGCCCCATCCTATGCTTCAGAGAATTATTTGAAAATGTACATCAAAACCATTCTAAGATAGGTAGAGAAAAGACAGCAACTTCATAGCACAAGGTAATTTTCTGATTGTTTGGTGATTGGGAGCATGCGCCTCTCACCCAAGGGTTTGAAACTTGGATTTAGCACTTACTAGCTGGGTGACTGAGAAAACTGTGTGACTGACCCTTCTAAGCCTCCATCTCCTCATGAGTAAAACAGGACTAAGAACAGTCTCTATCCTATATAGCTGATGGAAGGACTAAATAGGATAACACATGTAAAGCACTTAGAGTCATCAATCACAATGACAAATACTTAAAGGCATCACCATCATCAACATCATCATCATCATCACCATCATCTTACCTGATACATGCACAAAGGTGCAAAAACTTTAAAGCCACGCACAGTAGGGTGACTGTCTCCCCAGACGGTTTTGGGAAAATGTAATGGGATTTAGGCCTCTGTGGTGCCTGGTTCCCTTTCACCACTTTCCTTTGGAAAAGTAATCACAAATCAAACTAAGATAATGTATAAGTGATTTTTTTTGACAAGGGACTACTAATTATGGTAAGCCCGTTATTTTTGAACACGTCTTCCCTATAGAGTATTTGTAATATTTACTATTGAAAAGTGGGCCCAGTGTTCTCTGTGCGTCTCCTTACGGGAGGGCTGGGGACAGAACTCTGGAAAAGTCGGCTGATGGGCAGCTCAGGGGCTTCTCAGAGGTCAGCTTTATGGGAAAAAGGAGAAGAAAAAACCTATAGCAAACACCTCTTAGAGTTTTACGTTTATTAAAGAGGATTTGGGGAGATCAGACTGTTGCTTCACACAATTACAATAATCAAAATCTAGGATTCGCAGCCATAATGAACTCCTAGAATTCCTTCCTCTAGGGAAGCCAGTACTGCTCCCTACGTCATGTGAGGCTGATAGAAAATAACATCAGATTTGATAAGGAATTGTTGAACCTCCTAGAAACAATAACAGCTGCAAAGAGAAGACTCTGCCTCTGGTGCTTTCATTTACCTAGGCAAACAGGACTTGTGGCAGAAAATGCATTAAAAAGTACTTTTAAAGTCTAGTTTGTTTTCTTAAAAAAGTGATTGTCGAATAGTTTAGCAGTTTAACAAACCCAAGGAAAAGCTACTGAAGTTGTCACTTCACATTTAATGAGGTGTTTTCATTTCAAATAAACAAATAAATAAGCACACAAGGTACCTCTTGCAGCCTCGGATGCAAAGCCAAGTTAAAGCCCTTGTTAGCACTATCAGAGTAAAAGCCAAGGCTGACTGACACATAGAATATATTCCACGCTGAAAAACAAGAAAATCAGAGTCAACACTGTTATATACTATTTGCAAAACAATTTTATTGGGATGATTTACAATGAATATTTCTGGGTCCTTACAAGCATAGGCCATCTGTAGTGTTGATAACATCTTATCAGGCTGGTAGCAGAGCATAAGCAAGATAAAATATGAATAAAACAACAACCTAAAGTCACCCGATTTTTGTCCAGTTGGAGCTCACAGAGCACATATTTCATGCTGGCTTGAAAAGAGAATAATCTGAAGTAACTAAAATCAGTGTAATTACTTTAGAATGCCTCTAGCACAGCAAAATATCCGTTCTAGAATCAAAAGAATCACAAAGTTCTGGCTTGGCATTAATAAAGCAAATGAAGCATTTGTATGTCTGCCTGCTCCATGAATTCACTTTTCGCAGAGCCAGATGGCAATTCAGAAACTACCCAATCTTCATTCCCTGCACATCCTTGAAGAAGCCCAGTGTAAAAAGCTTTTCAACAGCAATTCAGGAACAGAGAGACCAAGGGAGCAGAGGCACAAAGCTTAACTCTATTAAATATTACATAATCTCTTTGGAATAATGATCCACGGGCTGGCTATTTTCATCTTTCTTAAGTAGGAGTGAGTGGGAATGTAATTTGACAGTCAGCACTTAAACAATTGTCTCTGCCAGTCATGCCCATCTGCATCCCCAAGACAGTGAATTTACCCTGAGAATCAGACTGGTCTTAAAATAGAGTTTCCTCCCCAGAACAGAGTTAAGGGTAACAGTTTGGCCTGCTGAGGCTGTGGCTCCAATTTTTGGTACTTGCTTGGGTGGAGAGCCTGGAAGAGGGGCCAAATTCCCATCTTCCTCTGATTCCCGCAGGTCCACACCAGGCCCCCTTCACCACAGGGCCACAGCGAGCCTAAACCAAGGCAGGTACAACCTGGAAATGCTGCCCATGTGGCCTAAAGAAACTTTTTCTTGGAGATGCTAAGGATCGTTAGCCAAATTTGCTCAGCCAAAGCAAATTTCCTCATTAGCAAGTGTTATGTAAAAGCCTAAACACAATCCCAATAGTAATTAGCTCAGTGAATTGTGGGGAGAATCTTTTTTATTTTAATTCAGTTTTATTGAGATATATATGAATATACCATACAATCATCCATGGTGTACAATCAATTGTTCACAGTACCATCATATAGTTATGTATTCATCACCCCAATCTATTTTTGACATTTTCCTTACACCAGAAAAAATAAAAATAAGAATAAAAAATAAAAGTAAAAAAGAACACCTAAATTATCCCCCCATCCCACCTTATTTTTCATTTAGTTTTTGTCTCCATTTTTCTACTCATCCATCCATACACTGGATAAAGGGAGTGTGATCCACAAGGTTTTCACAACCACTGTCACCCCTTGTAAACTACATTGTTATACAATCGTCTTCAAGACTGATAGTTTCAGGCATTTACTTCTAGCTATTCCAATGCATTAAAACCTAAAAAGGGTTACCTATATAGTATGTAAGAATGTCCACTGGAGTGACCTCTCAACTCCACTTGAAATCTCTCAGCCACTGAAACTTTATTTTGTTTCATTTTACATCCCTCTTTTGGTCAAGAAGATGTTCTCAATCTCATGATGTCGGGTCCAGATTCATCCCCGGGAGTCATATCTCGCGTTGCCAGGGAGATTTATACCCCTGGAGTCAGATCCCACGTAGAGGGTAGGGCAGTGAGTTTGTGGGGGAGAATCTTAACTCACTAATTCACTTGGTTTCAGGCAAGAAAAGGGCTGAATGGTCACAGCTGCAAAGCTAGGCAGTTATGTCTGGCACTTTAGAATGAGTTGTCTCAAAGCTCCTCACCCAGAGCCACCACCACACGAGCACTCAACACGGTTGCTTCCCCCGTCTTGGATGTAACGCTGGATCAGATTCTCTATCCACATCCGAGAGCAAATGCAGCGCTTTGTCATGGGGTCGCAATGACTGTGGCTGGAACACTTCAGAAAGGAACCTTGGACAGGAGTGAGCAGGGCCGAGGTTTACCACGGAGGGAAGGAGAAAGCCTTGCTTCAGCTTCTCTTGTGTCTTCTATGGCGTAGACCATGAGTAGATGCATCCTGTTGAAATAAAAGCCTCTTCTGGTTTGGCAGGGGTTCTGGACACAGTGTCTCGGCACTGACACAGTAGGAAGCAAGTGGTAGAAAAAAGCCAAACCACATCTTGTAGCAAAAGCCTTAGAAATGTAGCAAAAATGGAGCACCCTCTGGCCTAAGAAAAACTCTAAGAATTTATCCACTGAAAATAATCAAGGATGTGCTCAAAGATCTATCTACAGTGTAGCAACATTTAAAATAGTGAAACCAGCAATGCATGGAATCAGTCTCAAAGACCATGAATGGAGGACTAGTTGCACAAATTATGGACCATCTCCTAGGTAGAGTACTATGCAGACATGAACATATCATTGAAGATAAATTTTAAATGAATTAAGGAAATGTTCATAATATAATTTGAAGTTAAGAAGCAGAGGAAAAATATACATCAAATTAGCCCAAGAATACTAAATATTTCTAGAGATGGGGGAACAGGAGGACATACATAAGAATCTTTACAAAAATTATCTTTGGGTGGGAATAATAGACTCTAGAATCTAGAGAAATATTTTCTTCTTTATTCCTGTCTGGAAATTCCAAATTTCCTACAATAAACACTTTTGCAGTAGAAAAAAGGAATTATTTTAAAAATAAGTTCCTTCCACTGTATAACAGTGACTCTTGTGGTGGACGATGACTGTGATTAACAGTATATAAAAAAAGTTCTTTTATGAACTAGAACAAACGAATGACACTATTAGGAGTTAATAATAGAGTGGTATGTAGGGAAAATGCACCTATTACAAACTATGGATGATAGTTAACAGTAATATCTTAATATTCTTTCATCAATAGTAACAAATGTATCACACTAATACCAGAGGTCAATAATAGGGGGCAATAAGAGATATGAGACGTTTGGAGTTTTCTTTTCATTTTTTTTTTATTATTTATTATCTACATTTTTGAGTAATGAAAATGTTCTAAAATTGACTGCAGTGATGAATGTAAAACTATGCTATGATATGTGAGTCACTGATTACATACGTGGGATGGATTGTATGGTGTATGAATATACCTCAATAAAATTGCATTTAAAAAGTTTTTAAAAATGTCATTCCATATTCCAATTGAGAATGTCAATTGTGGGTAGACATATATCTGAAACAAAATAAATTTTATTGCCCAAACATCACATACCTTGTAACTCATATTTTCCTCAGTGTCTATTCAAATGACCGCTTCATCGTAATAAAGGATTCACACTCCTTTTAAGCAGTGGATAGGGAACTTGGACAGAGAATACATTTCCATCCACACTTACGAATCAGCTTGATGCCCAGGAAAGTGTGACAAACAAGGAGCTAAGAAAAGAGGTACAACTGGAAAGCACTTAAAAGATATCTTAAATTTTCAGTAGTCTCCATAACCACATTACCAAAACCTAAGGCACAATGTCCAAGGTAAATAAATTAAACAAACATAGCTTTTCCAGCCAATAACATTTTCTGTCTTTAACAGTTTTATGAAATATAAATATGCAATTTCTGACAATGACCATTATCTGTGAGTATAGTTTTTAAAATTGACCCATGACCAGTATTTCTTTCATTTCCCTCGAAGACAAAGAGTAACTGGAAAACATGTCATGGGAAAACTACTAGAGAAATAAATGCAAGACAAGTGCCTGGATGCTAATGTGAAAACCTGAGTATGGTTATGTCTATTTGCACTAATATACACATTGCTCATTTGCACTAAGGTCTGTCTATCAGCTGTGCTTTGAGACTGAAGAGCTTGTATTTGTGCATAGAAACAAACCACTTCCAGGTCACAGGATACACCCCTGTGTCCTCCCCATCAGAGCTGTAGCTGTCCACCTTCCCAGCACATGTGCCTCTCAGGCCAGGTGCTGTGTGGCCCCTCTCTCCTTGTTTTCTCTGCAGCACTGTGATATGTGGGGACATTTTCTTAGCTCCTTGCTTGTCATTCCTCTTTCTGTACCAATGAAATGCATCCATAATTGGTGCATCTGATTCTTTTAGAACGTTCCCCCAGGGGACATATCTGCCATGTCAATCCTCAAGACCTTGAAAAGCAAGAAGTCTGCCTTCTCCTTTGAGAAGTACTTTTAATAATAACTTTACTGAAGTTCCTTCAGGCTTTTTAAGAGAAAGTTTCCACAAATCTACCTTGGCAAGACCCTCAGATAAAAAGCAGTCAATAATTTGGCAACAGGTATTAAACACCTTAAAAACCTATGCCTTCTGACTCAGAAATTTTACTTGTTTATCCCAAAACAATAAATAATGGAGTTATATACAATATATAAGCAAAGCCAAGCCACATCTTGTAGCAAAAGCTACAAGATACTCGTGACAAATAGATAATTCAAAAGCAGAGCCATGCGTATTTATGAAAACTTGATATAGGAGAGATCTGGGATTATAGTCTGGGAAAGGATAGACTAGTCAATAAATAGCACTGGGGCAACTGATTATCCATATGGAAAAAAAATAAAACTGGATCTAACCACAATTCTAGATAAATAAAAATTTAAATGTGATAGACCAAACTTTTAAAATTCTAGGAGGAAATATAGGAGAAAGTAGCTTGCAAAACACCTTGCACATTTTGTTCCAAATTTTCTTTTAAAATTTTGTTTAAATTTACATGTACATAGAAAAAGGACTATAATAATAAATAGTAAACTTTTAAAGGTGGTTATTTCTAGGTGGTGGAATTAGGGGAGTTATTCAATTTGCTTCTTTTTGCTTATAGATATATTCCATTTTTATTTTATGGTAAACACATATAACCCTTATTATAAGAAAAACATATGTATTTTTTAAAACTCATGCATTGTTACTTGTCTCTTGAAAATCTACATTTTGTCTGGATCAAGCTGTGTCTGCCAAGATAGTAAATTTAAAACAAACACTAGATGTCCCAGGTGATTTGCTCATCCAGCCTCCACAAAGTCTGTAGATTCCAAGTATCCACTCTTAAAAGCAAAATAAACTTATAAAGCTAAGTAATTGTTTCGCTGAGATTTGAAATATAACAAAACAGAAGCTTTTAAAACCATATGTAAAATGTGAAACACTTTTGGGCACCTCTGTGAACTTTTCAGCCAAAATGAATCCAGTCAGTCTTGAGGCTTTCTTAACCAGGAGAGAATTCAGAGGACCCATGAATAGGTATATATGGGCTCTTTCTCTGGAATCATCAAAATCTTAAGAAGTGTACAAGACCTTAAAATAAAGCTTGTCAAAATGCATGTGATGCAGATTAGCACCACACAGAGAACTGTAGCTATATTATGTGGTTATAAAAACTTACATAATAAAAGAAGATGATGAATAGCTTAAGAGTCTACCCTAAGGAGTTACAAAAAGAAGAGCAAAGTAAATCCAAAGTAGGTAAAGGAAGAAAATGATAAAGATAAGAGCAGAAATCAATGAATCAGAAAACAACCAGAAAACACAGCTCCAGATAGAAATTCTTCAAAAAGATATTCACAATTAACAAACTCCTAATTAGACTTACTGAAAGAAAGAGAGAGAACATAAATCACCAATATTGGGAATGAACAAGAAGTTATCTCACAGATTCTACAGACATTAAAAGGATAATAAGAAAAATACCATGAACAACTTTATGCCAACAAATTCAGCAGTTTACATGAAATAGATACATTTCTTCAAAAATACAACTTACCAAAACTGACACAAGGAAAAACAGAAAATCTGAATAGTCTTACATTTATAAAGAAATAGAGTTTTTTTTATTAAAAACCTTCCCAAAATAGCTAGAGGTAGATACTTGAAACTGCCAAGCTCCAACCCAGTAGCCTGGACTCTTGAAGACGATTGTATAACAATGTAGATTACAAGGGGTGACAGTGTGATTATGAAAACCTTGTGGATTGCACTCCCTTTATCAAGTCTATGGATGGATGAGTAGAAAAATGGGGACAGAAACTAAATGAAAAATAGGGTGGGATGAGGGGATAATTTGGGTGTTCTTTTTTACTTTTATTTTCTGTTCTTATTCTGATTCTTTCTGGTATAAGGAAAATGTTCAAAAATAGATTGGGGTGATGCATGCATAACTATATGATGGTACTGTAAACAGTTGATTGTACACCATAGATGACCGTATGGCATGTGAATGTATCTCAATAAAACTGAATTTAAAAAAAACCTTCCCAAAAAGAAAACGCCATGCCCAGATGATCTTATGGTGAATTCTACCAAACATGCAAGGGAGAAATAACACCAGTTGTACCCAAAGGTTTTCAGAAAATAAAGGAGGACAGATCACTGCCCAACTTGTTTTATTAGGCCAGGATAATCCTCATACCAACCTTGACAAAGATATTGTAAAAAAAAAAAAAAGAAAGAAACATATAGACCAATATCCTTCATGAATAGAGAAGCAAAAATCCTTACCAAAATATAAGCAAATTGAATCCAGTATATAAAAAGGATATCATGACCAAATATGGTTTATTCTAGGAATGCAAGGCTTGTGTAACATTCAAAAATCCCACATGATACACAGAAACTAATTCAAAATGGATCATAGATCTAAATATAAAATCTAAAACTATAGAACTTCTAGAAGAGATCAGGAAACAATATTTTTGGTCTTGGGATAGGCAAAGGTTACTTAGAACACAAAAAGCATGAAAATAAGAGAAAAAATGATAAATTAGACTTCATCAAAATTTAAAACTTTTGCTCTTTGAAAGATACCATTAAGAAAATTATAAAGGCAAATCACACATGGGGAGGTAAAATCCAAACACATATCAAACAAAGAACTTGTATTCAGAATGTTTAAAGAACTCTAACAAGAAAATAAGAAGACAAACAATGCAATTTTTACAACAGGCAAAAGATCTGAACAGACACCTCACAAAAAGTAGTATAAGAATGACCAATCATCATATGAAAAGATGCTCAATATCATTAATCATTAAGGAAATGCAAATTAAAACCACAATGAGATACCACTTACCATAAGATTGAGTAAAATGTTAAAAGACTAGGTGGGAAGATGGCAGTGTAGGAAGCTCCAGGAACCAGTTTCTTCACCAGACAACTATTAAACAGGCAGGAACTGTCTGAATCAACCATTACTCTTCAGCATCCAGGGAAGAGTGAGAGAAGAGCTTGGTAAATTAAGGTAAATAACAGTAAATTGCTCCCTCGGCATGGTGGTTACTGTCATTCATCCCCTACTCTCGCAGCAGGCAACAGTGGGGTCCCACCCTTTGGCATAGCCTGCTGGTACCGGGGAGGGACATAGAAACATGGTTCTCCAAAACTGGGGGGAGCACAGTCCAATCGCTGATCACTGCTTTTGATTGCTGGCCTGACTGAGGCAGGCAAAGGAGACTGGATACAATGAGATACCATTTCAACCCACTAGAATGGGTACTATTGGAAAAACAGAAAATTACAGAGGTTGGAGAGGATATGTAGAAATAGGAACACTCATTCACTGCTGGTGGGATATAAAATGGTGCAGCTGCTGTGGAAGACAGTTTGGCAGTTTCTCAGAAAGTTAAATATAGAATTATCATTGACCTGGCAATCCCACTTCCAGGATATACCCAAAAGAACTGAAAGAAGGGATGTTAAGAGATATTTGCAAAGTGATGTTCATAGTGGCATTACTCACAGTTGCCAAAAGATGAAAGCAACTTAAATGTCTATCAACATATGAATGAATAAACAAATGCGGTATATGCACACAATGGAATATTATTCGGCTGTAAAAAGGAATGAAGTTCTGATACGTGAAACAACATGGATGAACCTTGACGACATCATGTTGAGTGAAATAAGCTAGATACAAAAGGGCAAATATTGTATGATCTCACTGACATGAAATAATTAGAAAACATACACTCATAGAGTCAGAATCAAGAATATGGGTTACTAGGGACAAGAAAGGAGTAAGGAATAGGGAGTCATTTAAGCATTAAAATGTACAAAGTTCCTATTTGGGATGATGGAAAAGTTTTGGTAACGGATGATCGTGATGGTAGCACAACATTAGGAACATATTTAGCAATACCGAATTATATATTTGAATGTGGTTAAAAGGGGAAATTTTAGGTTGTGTATGTGTTACTTGAATACAAATTTTTAAAAATCCATGGAACTATACAAGACAAACAGTGAATTCTAAGTTAAACCATGGACTATAGTTAATAGTTGTGAGGAAGGAACTGACTTGGAAGAACTTTAAAATACAACACTAAAGGAGATGGTTATTTATCAGTACATTAGCCCACAGGTCTTCCCAGCCTGGATGCACAGCACCCATTAAACATCAGTAATATTTAGGGGGGGGAAAAAAACCCCACAAAGTATCTCACGATACTCACAGCTGTCATCGATGAAGGCTGAAGTCATAGGCAGAGTAAGCTCTTATATTTGGGAAGAAACAACTGCCACAGGTGGCTGGGTGACTCTTCTGGCTGTGTGACAAAAAAATAAAAGGACAGTGACTAAGCTTAGGTTATTCATTCATATATTGTTACCCAAATAAAATAATTTGCTTTTTAAAAATTGATTATAAATATCCTGTCAACATGGTATTTATCCTACAGGCATCAATTTGGAGAGCACTTTTGAAAGTTTTGGATTCTTCCCATAAAGTTGAAGAGTTTGTCTGCAGGTTTAAGCTTTTGTACTGAAGTCCAGGCTTAGCAATGACATGTAGTAATAACCAAGAGGTTAGCCACAGAATGTGGGCAGCAGTTGCAGAAAAGGAGCAACGGAATGTGATTTCAGCTTCTATGATTACCTGGGTCTTCAATCTTTGACTGAAGCATCACCAAACCACCACCACCACCACAATGTTTAAGCTCTAATTAACAGTCAGGCTGAACATACAAAAGATAAGAGTCTTCAGCCCCTAAAAGTAAAAGTTGGAAGTTGGAGTTGGCACAGGGGAGGGCCACCTCAATTGTGCAGGCTGTGTCCTCAGCCCAGCTGAGGGGATAGCAGAGGCTGAAAGCACCTCGTGTTCCACTCACTGAGCCAGGGCTGTGCCCACCTGGACAAAAACTCACCTGATTCTAATTCACATAAATGCATTAACCCATGGGCTAGCAGCCATCTAAAAGGAATAGTAAGCTGGAAAGCCCATGGCATACATTTTCCCCTGAAACCTGAGTTGTGCAGCTGAATGTATATTAAATGCCCTTGCATCTAAAATAATGCTGAATCATGGGGAATGGAGGTAGGAGTAAGGATGGATGCATTAAATGTCAGGCAGAGAAAACTAAGATACAGACAATTTGCCACCATTCGAGAAAAGCAAGCCACAACCTTCTAACATTAAAGAGCAGGGTCAACCAAGTACTAAGAGTTAGACAGAAAGTAGGGAAAAAAAAAAAAAGTCCTTTCATGTTTTCTCTACAACAGAGCCCACTGGAAAAGAAAAAAAAAAAAAAAATTTTACCATGCTAGTCAGGCACCAAAAAATGAGATGAACCTGTGCAACAGAAGGCCATTCTCTTTCACAGGCGTACCTGGCTTAACAGTGACATTTACAAATCCTTCTCCAAAGGCGTTTTTGCAAGAAACAACTACTTTGAAGGCATAAAGTCCTACTGACAACTGCAACATAAATAAAAGTTACAGAGGGAAACATGCAAAAGACATGGCGGGTCCACTGCCTAGAAAAGTCTAAAATATCCCCAAAGCCATGCTCCTAATGTTAAAAGAAGGGGTCAGGAGAAAGGCTCCTTTGGATTTACCCAGGGACAGCCATGTGTTTGAAGCCTGTGCTTCTGAACACGGAGATCAGCTACACAAGCCTTTACCGTAGTTATAGATGAAGTGGACCAGCCAAGGAGCAGTTCTCCAACTTGACTGTATGGGAATAGCTCGGGAAGTGTGTTAAAATGCAGATCCCACAGAATCCTCCTCAGCAGGTCTGAGGTGGAGCCCAGGACATGCACATTTAATAAGCAGGGCTGGTGAGTCTACCAAGGTGGTCTGAGCAGCACACTCTAAGAAGCAGAGCTTGTTGACAAGGGGGCTGATAAAAGCTGGTGTTGCACCTTTAGCTGTGCATCTCAGGAGATGAAGACAACATGGCTGGCTGGTAGGAAAACCAGACACTTAGCAGCTGAGTCCATTTATTTACCTTTATAGGCCAGGAAGTTTCCTCCTGTGAGGTGCTTATATAGTGGAGCAATATTTGTTAATCAAAATGATTCGTGAACTGGAATGGAATTCTTGGTAACTCTAGAAATATGCCTGGTTGAGAACCAGAGGTAACTAGAATGTCTCTAACATGAAAAAGAGAACCAGAACTTTTTATCTCATCAGAGATACCGCTGGGCAACCAATCTCTTTTCCTAGAACTGCCCTGCCAATAAAGAAAAGCTGTCCACAAAGCCCCTTATTTAATCACTTGCCTGTCTCCCTACATGGTTGTAAGTTTGTTCATTTACAGCTTTCTTTTAGTCTCTGTCAAGTTTTAAGTTTAGGAAGGTGTTAACTGAATTCTACTGTTAGCTGTCAAATGCAACCAGTCTCTAGGTTACTTACTTGAGAGAGGTTATGAGTGCAAGTGTTTTCGTTCCATTTCACCTAGGTAGACTACAGGGTGGCTTATTAAACTCCATTCATAGCTATAGGTGTTTCTGGGGACAAAAAAAGAAATATAAGTAGTTATCAGTTCTTTGCGGTCATATATATATAGTGGGCAGAGGGGAATGGACAGCCTTAACTCCACTAGTATAGATGACTTCAGATGTACTGGACTCAAATTTCAACTCTCATCCATCTAAAAAATAACACGGTGTGCTGGTTTAGATGTATTATGGCCCCCAAAACACCATTATCTTTGATGCAATCTTGTGGGGGCAAATGTATTAGTGTTGATTAAATTGGAATTCTTTGATTGAGTGTTTCCATGGAGATGTGACTCAATCAACTGTGAGTGAAGCATTGGATTGCATAATTTCCATGGAGGTGTTATCCCACCCATTCAGGGTGGGGGTTAATTGGATCACTAGAGTCATACCAAGGAGTTCACAGACAGAAGGACTTCAGAGCAACTGAGAATGACATTTTAAAAAAAGAGCTGCAGCTACGATAGGACAAAACGCCCCAAGAGCAAAATTTTGGAGAATGCCATTTTGAAACGCAACCTGGGAGCAAGCAGATGCCAGCCACGTGCCTTCGGAGCTAACAGAGGTTTTTGGAACACCAATGGCCATTCTTCAGTGAAGGTACCCTGTTGTTAAGGCCTTACTTTGGACACTTCATGGCCTTAAGTCTGTAATTTTGTAACCCAATAAACCCCCTTTATAAAATCCAATCCATTTCTGGTATTTTGCAAAAAGGCAGCATCAGCAAACGAGAACACACGGTTGCTGTATTTCTTAAACAAAATTTCTTTTTTGTTTTAAACACATACAACTTACATAAAACTTAGAAAATATAAAAAATTTAAAATAATCCTTAATCTCACTGGCAGCATTTTATAACTTTCCTTCCAGGTGGTATATCTGACTCTCTATAAATGTCTTTAACATAGTATAATCTGCTATTCTTTTTCTCCTTTTAATAAAAGGAAAGGAAATTTCAATTTATTTGATCTGTTGTAGGCTTAACTGAAGGATGCAAAAACTGATTAGATATCCCCATGTTAAGATGAAGCTGTCTCCCATATTGAGAGACTAGTAATTAAAGAAACCATATACTTCAGTTCAAAGGACTAACATGCAAATACTAAATGTTATTATCTCTATTTATAAAGTTTTGACCCAGATATGATAGGGAAGAAGTAAATAAAGGAATTAACCCAGATGAAAAATATTCAAACACCTTAAGAATAGCTATACCATAAGAAAGAATACATTTGACAGGTCACAGGGATGGTGTTCTAGTTTGCTAATGCTGCGGAATACAAAACACCAGAGATGGATTGGCTTTTATAAAAAGGGGGTTTATTTGGCTACACAGTTACAGTCTTAAGGCCATAAAGCGTCCAAGGTAACACATCAGCAATCGGGTACCTTCGCTGGAGGATGGCCAAGGGCATCCGGAAAAACCTCTGTTGGCTGGGAAGGCACGTGGCTGGCATCTGCTCCAAAGTTCTGGTTTCAAAATGGCTTTCTCCCAGGACATTCCTCTCTAGCAAGCTTGCTCCTCTTCAAAACATCACTCACAGCTGCACTCAGTTCCTTCTTTTTGAGTCAGCTGATTTATATGGCTCCACTGATCAAGGCCCACCCTGAATGGGTGGGGCCATACCTCCATGGGAATATCCCATCAGAGTCATCACCCACAGCTGGGTGGGGCACATTCCAAGCAAATCTAATCAGCACCAAAACGTCTGCCCCATAAGACTACATCAAAGATAATGGCATTTGGGGGACACAATACATTCAAACTGGCACAGATGGGTCAAATGTTTACTGAGTAGTAGAGCACTAGATAAGTAGAAGAAAGAGCATTTTGAAAAGCATTTTTTGAACAGCTGGTATGGGAATCTAGATAACCTCAAAGCCATGTCATATACAATGGCAGTATCTGCAAGCAAACCTTTGGGCACATCCCACCTCCATCTCCTCAGAATGGAATCTTCCCAGGCTCCATGGGTTATCACAGGTCAAAATCATTCCACAGGGACATGGAAACCTCTCCTACTGTAACATATCACTCTGCTTTGCATCATTAGTAGTTTATAGCTTTCAACCTGACCAATTAAAGGGCATACATCGTATTTAATTCCCTGTACTCCTTTTAAAACTATTTCAATAAACTTTGATGCTTATGATCATCAAATCCTTGTATTCTTCCCTAGAACCTTCATTTGTGATCTCACAAAATGTGAAAATAATCAATGTTACAAATAACCTGTAAAGACCTGTTCTCCAAAAACACCCAGGGTATACAGGACCCTAGTGGTCAAAGAGGAAAGTCAACCTCTCACCTGCAGGTGGCGCTGGCACAGCAAAAGCCTTCAGTTCAACTTCCTTTTTTGGTAAAGTTATTATTAGATTATCATAAGCAGACACCATGAGTTCTTTCACTAAAGTTAATTAGAAATAGTACATTCCATTACATGGTATAGTGATGTTATATTCCTGTCCTACAATAGATTAATTTTATGTATCCATAAAATAAAATAACACATATCTTGGAAACTACAGCAGGTATTCAAGTGGTACCAGGCAAAGTGCAGTCTGCAGATGCAGTGGTGCAGGCCCCTGAACTCTTGTTTACAGTCCCTGACTAAATGAGAACAGAAACTGAGGCTTTTAGAAACTTCTGTAGCAAGACAGAAAGTAGATTACAGCATGCTAAGGGTCGGGGAAGGCGGATGGGGAGATGGACAGGAATGGGGATCTAATGCTTAATTGGTACACAGTTTCTGTTTGGGGTGATAGCAAAGTTTTGGTAATGGATGGTGGTGATTGTTGCTGACAGGGCGACGCAGAAATGAAACACAGATATAAAGTTAAGATTCAAGGGAGCAGGGGACCCACAGCATCGTGTGCCAAGTGGGTGCTGATGCACCTGTGCTCCAGTTACTTATTCGTTTGTTACACAAAGCTAGACTATGCTACGTGATCAAAAGCATTCAGGGTCTCTCAGATATTAATCTTTACATCCTGCTGCAGATAAGAAGGAACAATCTGGGGTCAATGGTTAACACTGCTGTCATAGTCACAAAACACACATCTTTACAGGGCGTGCTTACAATGGCGTTCCATGCAGGCTTATGACCCAGCGTTCCAGGCCACCGCCCCGGACATGGTCTAAGTGACCTGAAAAGCTTGGTTCCTCACAGGTGATAACAGCACAACATTGTGAAAGTAATTGATCCCACCGAATTGTATACTTGAAAGTGGTTAAAATGGGACATTTTATGTTGTATATATATTACCACAATAAAAGTTTCATAAAAAGAAACACAACAGTATATTACAAAGAGTGAACCCTAATATAAACTGGGACTTTCATTAATAATATAATTATAATAATATTGGTTCGATTTTAATGAATATATGACATTAATGTAAAATGTTAATAATAGGGAAAACCCTGTGTATGTGTGTGTGTGTATGCATGGGAAATCTGTACTTCTTGCATGATTTTTTTGAACACTTACAAACTGCTCTAATAAATAAATAAATTGCCTGAAACTCAAGTGCAGAATCACTTTTGATTTTTCTTTTTTTTTTTTTAATTTTACAAAAGAATTAGACTATGATGGACTGGAAATAAAAACAAACTGGTCTTCACCATGTATAATTTTAACAGCACAGTATTAGATAGTTCTGCTGCAGAACTCAGAAAGGTAAAAGTTCTTTTTCTTAGTGAGGGAGGGCCCATCAATGATAATTCTTTTAATAACTATATATTTTTTTTCACATTAGGAACTGTCAAATTCTTTCTAGCTAAAGGTAAGTGAAAACGGTTATATACAGTATAGGAATCATCTTTATTCTTTCCTATAACACATGGCTTCACTGTTATAAAAATTTTTTTTCAATCCAAAGATTGTTACCAAACAAAAGCAGTGGGTTCTCTGCCCGATGCCCTATGACACCTGGGTTTCAACGAGAGAAAGGGTTTAATGCTACACGTGAAGCAGGAGAGCCTATGGCCCACAGGCCCAGAAATCTGTCTCCCTCAGAGTCTAAGGAGTTTAAGGTTTTTCTGGATTCAAACAAGGGGGGATGGAGTTGTTAGTATTACAATACTGTAACTGAGAAGTTAGGATTTGAGAGCTGATTATGATTACTGAATCATTATATAGATATTCCTTTTTACATTCTGGTAAAGCAGAGTAGACAGAGGGAAATACCTGAAACCTGAACTCTAATCCAGCTGCCCTGATCTCTGATAATGATTCTATAGCCTTTATCTCGTGCCCTTTTGATTGTAAAAACCTTGTGACTAACCTTCACTTGTACCCATTTATCCAGTTTTTTGACTTTAAAGACAGCCCCTAATGTTTATTAATGAAGGGTCTTGGGTCAGCCCAGAACTAACTCACCCCAAGTCCAAAGTTGTCTTGATAACCAAAGCTGGATCTAACCAAAATGGGCCTGCCTGACAAGTGCATTAGCTTAGACTTTAACCTACAAGTCACCTATACCTCGTTATAATACTAAAAATCACGCCCATCATCATTTTAAAGCCGCCATTTTCTTACATTCTATGGTGAAGCATGTCATCAACCCGTGCGTGCTCAATAATTGAATCACTTCTATTTACATCATCTGGGGCCATTGTACTCATTATTCTAAAACCTGCCCATCTTTTGCTACTATGAAACTATCAGAATTATTACAGTTTGGGGAGACAGATTTTGGACTGATAGGCCATCTGTTCTCCTGCTTTGTGCCTAGCAATAAATATTCTGTCTTTGAAACCCCAGTGTCTCAGGAATTGGTCATTTGAGCTCATTGGGCAAAGAATCCACAACCCTGGTCTGATAACAACAGAACCTGTAAATAGGGCTGAGACCAGGCTGTAATAGCCATTAAAATAGAAAGTATAAATGAGAGTGAGACTAGTTGAGTTTCAGTAATTTCAGATATTAACTTCTGCCTATTCTACAATACAGAGGAAAACATCTATATAAAGATTCAGTAATCATAATCATTTATTAATTCTTAATTTCTCAGTTACAATATCAGCTCTATGGGAAATAGTAATTGGTCCAATTAAATAGAAATTAGATATAATAGATATGGATCTTTCCCAATGAATTCACTGGTGACAGACTACTTAAACTGAAATAACATTTTCTCAAATGCAAATCTATTTTTGACAGGAAAAAAAAACCCACCTTAATAGTTTTGGCCTTATATTTCCTAGAGAAGAGGTTAATCTCAGATATGGAGAAAATAATAATAAAGTCCACCTGAACATAACAAAATGGCTTATCTTACCAAGTTCAAGAGATAAGGGGTGCACAACAGAGAGACAACTAATCTCTAATTCCCAACTCCACTCTGCAAAATA
Organism: Choloepus didactylus; assembly: GCF_015220235.1. Lineage (NCBI taxonomy): Eukaryota > Metazoa > Chordata > Mammalia > Pilosa > Megalonychidae > Choloepus > Choloepus didactylus. The sequence goes on along the minus strand of NC_051313.1, from coordinate 128,767,605 downwards.
CCACATTTATTTGCAGAGACAACTCTACATCACTCAGTGGCCTTTAAATGAATACTCAAGCAAGAAATTCTTTTAAATCTAAATGCCAGGATATGCTTTAGTTTATTGAGAAACTGTAACTGAGAATTAAGAATTAACAAATGGTTGTGATTACTCAATCATTTTATAGATGCTTTTTTTTCCTTTTAGTGAATTGTAGAATAGCCAAACATTAATACCTGAAATTACTGAAACTCTGTAACCAAGAAGTTATGATTTAATGAATAATTATGACTACTGCTTCATTATATATGTATTATTTTTTCTTTTTGGTTTATTAGAGAGAAGGAAACACTGGAAATGTCTGAACTATAATTCAGCTGCCCTGATCTCTGATAATGATTGTAAAAGCCCTTAACTTGGGCCTTTGTCCATTTTTTTTACTTTAAAAACTTGTAAGGGCAGACATCCTAATGCTGAAGGAGGAATCTGAGTCAGCCATTAACTGGTTCCAGCCCAGTTTCACTCCTTTCCATTTGCAAAATGTTTCCGCTTACACTTGATATCGAAATGATAACTCTGTCTCCCTTCCTCTCTGCTTATCTTGCTATTGAAATTGTAATGACTTCATCTCCCCTTGTTAGAATCCACAAAAACCTTGGACCTCCTAGACTCGGGGAGACAGATTTTTTAGGCTCCCAGGCCATCTACTCTACTGCTTTGCGCCTAGCAATAAACTCTCGGTTTGAAACCCTGGTGTCATAGGTTGGCTGTTAAGTGCATTGGGCTGAGAACCCCACTTTTGTTTGGTAACAAAAGTGTTGTGTCATCTCCTTTTGCACAATGCAATTCAACCCAGCCTACTCCGTTTCTGGCCTTGGAAACCAGAAAGCTCAAGAGTCGACTTTTTTTTTCCTACAAGAACCAACTTTTAAAACTGTGTCACTGGAACTCCTAGAACAAGCAAATTGTACAAGGGCAAAAGGAGGCCTTTTGATAGCAAAAGCCATCAACTCAAAACTTAAAAAGCAGGAGTTAGTCTGGTTGGAGGTGGAGACCCAGATACACCTCTGGGACAGATCATCCCTTTGTTCTGCAAAAACTCACCTGACTAAGCTGTTTAGTATACATAACCTTAAGCAGAGCTCTTAATGTTAAATAAAGAAGTCTGAGCAGGTGGGGCTCCCAACAATTAAACCATTCTTTCCTTGGACCAAGTTCCCATAATTATTTCAGAATCTATTAAAAGCACTCAAGAAAGCACTTGAAGTACTGCTAAACTTCTAGAGACTAGGGAACTTGTCACCCATGTTTGTACGCTCCATGAATTCCTAGCCTAATCCATAACCATAACAGATGCTCAATGACTGTTGACAGATGAATAAAATCTTGGTTAGCATCTTATTAAAGTAAAGAGGGGGTGAGGTGGGGCATATGGGAGCTCTTCTTTCTGCAAGATTTTAATTTTTCTGTAAACCTGCAACTACTCTAAAAATAATAAAAATAAATATTTTTTTTAAATGAAACCAAAAATAGGTAAACAGGATAGACAGAGAAGGAAGACAAGCAAACTGCAAATAATGTTATTGGGGCACAATAACACAGAATTGATATTTTGAATTAATGGAGAATACTTTACAAGAAAAGAGTAAAATGTGGAGACTTGAAAGGGAAAAAAAATGGCTGCTCAAACATTAATGACAGCACTCTCCAGCAGAACATGAATTAAGCATGGAATACAGGAACATTTTATCTTGCAGTTATGAGTTTAATAAGGGGGGGATGGTAATCCACAGGTCACGCCAGAGCTTTTCCAATGGCAGCACTTTCCGAGGTGGCCCTCACATAACCTAAAACAGAGCGTCTCCAAATTTAGGTGCTTCAGAATCATCTCAGGTGCTTACCTAAAGTCCAGACACCTCAGCCACACCCTTAGAGAAGGGGACCCTGTGGGTCTTAGGTACTTGCCCGGCATGGCAAGAATGGTTTGTCCCATTGGTTTGGACACAAAAAGAAAGTGATTTATTAACCTCACAGTCTCAAATCTGCCTCCCCAAACTAGAGAAATATGGCTTTTTATTAAAATCAAACAAAGGAAGGTGGAGGCAAGGATGTTTGGGATATTGGCATATGGTGGTTGGTTAGTAATATCTAAATTAACAACTACAGGTTAACTTTTTTGCAGCTGGCTGTTTAAATATTCAAAAAGGGACTGCAAACTAGCTACTTCTGGTAATTGGTCCTTTATTGTTATAGATGGGGACTGTGACATTGCCAGAACTGGTAATGGATGGACCTCTTGCTTTCTTTTTGGGGTACAGTGTTTCTTTTTCCTGTTGTTCCTGCTCACTTTAATTCCATTCCCAGGGTATTTTATGTACTAGGGTTGCTTTACGTTCAGGGTCCTTCTTTCAGTGCATGCACAGCAAACTGGTTTGGACTGCTTTTTAGATAAGGCGGGCTCAGCAGCCTTATCTGGGAATTTTGGTAACAGGAGGGGGCCATTGGCTTTTTATCTGGGCATCCCAGGAGCTGGAGAGAGTGGGAGGGGCCCTTGGCTTGGGTAAGGCTGGGGTCTCAGGCCTGAACTCTATCCTTAGGAGCTCTGATTCAACAGGCCCAGGGTGGGGCCCGTGAAACCACATATTAACAAAGACCTCTCTGGGATGATCCTCATTATGGCTTCATCACACTTTGACAAACCCCAGATTTGAAAAAGTTCCTCTGGCCATATCTCCACCTCCACACTGCTGGGCTCAAAGGGGCTTGGTTGGCCCAGGTGTGGCACAGATCACCAGAATCAACGCTCAATAATTATTTAATGCCATGGGTGTATCCACTATAAGCAAACTGAATATATGGAAGCAAAGGTTTACAATTAAAATGACTCTGCTTATTTGCTTTCCAGAAAGATCTACTATGAAAATCTTTTCAATACAAAGTTTTCCAAGTGTATATAAAGTGTGATTTTATTTTCCAACAAAATAGCTATTATAATAACAAATAAACAATTTGAATTCCTGTTTCCAGAAAACCATTCCAACATGAGATTTCCCTTTTGTATCTTTCATATGTAAAGTAATTCAACTTTCTAAGTACTCTATCAGAAAGCAAACACACAGCACCTTCACCTCCTCAGGTTGATGTGAGTTGCTTAAGTCAAAAACAGGAAACTGGAGCCTGACCCTGATGTCTTCAGGTAACAGTGTCCCACCTGCAGTGGTCGCCAGCAGCAGCAGTGAAGAAAACGGGCTTAAGGAGGGGCTCATTCCGCCTCCCCGGTGGGTGGAGGTTGTCTTCTGAGCTGGCCTTGAGGGGCATTTGTGCAGGCTTCCTTTGATGTTTCTTAGGAGCCAGATTTGGCCTCAAAGAACTTCAAAGGAAAAACAGAAATGAGTCAGTTAGGAAGAAAAGAACAGCAAATGTGTGGAAACATACAAAATTGTTGCTATCATTTCTCCATGTCAATGAGAAGCCTGTACGTTCTTGTCACAGGGCCATATTCTGGGCAAACCATTCACACAGGGAAGTTTGCTCAAATACCAAGTGCAGTTCCCAAGAAGAGGCAAAGCATTTCATACTTGCTCCCCTTACAAACCCAACCTATGAAATTATGATAGAATAAATCATACTACTACCGTAGTTCATCAATTCCATCATGTAACTATTTTCACATTTTACCATCTCAAAAATCACGCTATGTCTGATAATAGCAATGGGACAACTGCCAGGCAGGATATAGATGTCATTGCTTGCATGTGCACATCAAACAGGTAGAACTGGTGTCGGAGGCTTGGAAGAAAGCCCCAAAGACAATAAGAAGCACTCTAAAAAATCCCGCATAACCAACACTTGCGAAGGCACTGTCAGCCCAAGGGGGCTTTTGCAGCCAAAAGACTAAAGAGGATGCCAGGCTTGTTCTGAGGCATGAACTTTTATTTAGGACTGACTTACAAGGAAATGGAAGTCAGCTGCTCTGAACGGCAGTGGGTTCAGAGCTCAGTGTGTAGGTACTCCCCAAAAGCATGGGGTACCAAGGAGTGGTTTACAAGGGTTAGGACAAAGACATTCCAATGGGTAGAAAAGTTGTTGTGGTTTGCTAATGCTGCCGGAATGCAAAACACCAGAAATGGATTGGCTTTTATAAAGGGGGTTTATTTGGTTAGAAAATTACAGTCTTAAGGCCATAAAGTGTCCAAGGTAATGCATCAACAGGGTACCCTCACTGGAGGATGGTCAATGGTGTCCAAAAACCTCTGTTAACTGGGAAGGCACATGGCTGGTGTCTGCTCCAGAGTTCTGGTTTCAAAATGGCTTTCTCCTAGGATGTTCCTCTCGAGGCTGTAGTTCCTCAAAAATGTCACTTTTAGTTGCTCTTGGCGCGTTTTTCCTCTCTTAGCTTCTCCAGAGCAAAAGTCTGCTTTCAATAGTCGTCTTCAAACTGTCTCTCATCTGCAGCTCCTTTCTCAGCCCCTGTGACACTTCAAAGTGTCCCTCTTGGCTGTAGCAAGCCCACTCCTTCTCTCTGAGCTTATATAGTGCTCCAATAAACTAATCAAGGCCCATGCTGAATGGGCGGGGCCACACCTCCATGGAAATTATCCAATGAAAGATCTCGCCCACAGTTGAGTGATCACATCTCCACGGAAACATCCAATCAAAAGTCTCCAACCCAATCAACACCAATAAGTTTCCTGCCCACACAAGACTGCATCAAAGATAATGGCGTTTTGGGGGGCATAATACATCCAAACCAGCACAAGAGTACAAGCGCAGGAGGGGGGGTGGGTCTTGTGACATAGGGAAGGATCGATTGTAGTCAACAGGAAAGAGGGGAGGATTATAGGTTATCTTGTAGATAATAGTATCTCAGGGGGTTTCAGGGAAGAAGTAAGCTATAGATTACATTTAGTGTTGGAGGCCTGATCATGCAAGGAGAATAGGACAAACCTTAACTGACCTAGGTCACATAAGCTGCTGTGTGCACAATCTTCAAGGCCCTTGGGGAAGGCCCTGGGCCTGGACTCCCACATTCCAGCCCCCCACAGCAATTTGCATTGACTATAGGATGGACACTGCATCCATTATCCACAACAATAATACAGTAAACAGCAGAGTACAAGTAAACCAGTACATATGGACAGTAATCCCATAACTAAGTGGCACCACGGCCAAGTTAAAGAATTAAACCATTTGGACAAAGGGTTATCAGATAAATCTTCAATATTTTGTAAATGATCTTGTATGTGATTAACAGTTTGTGAGTTATCAGGTATATATACACAACACTGAATATTAATTAAAGCACAGGTACCACCTTGGGCAGCAGTTAAAACATCCAGAGTCATTCTGTTTTGTAAGACTACTTTCCTAAGTTGTGTAGTTTCATCATTAAGCAATGATACAGCTTATTTTGACTCATTGAGCACTTGCATGCTGTGGTTAGCTAAAGCAGCTACATATTTTTCAGTTACTATGGTAGCACTACCTGGGGCTAAAAAGCTAAAGGATAAAACCACCAGACAGTCTGCTTTATTCTATATCTAGTTTTTACCATTTACCAATTGCTGGGTGTATGTAGTAAAGTGTCATAAAGGGTAGCAGGCACAGGGTTGCCCCCATGTGCATCATCCAATCCAGTCATAGAGCAGGTAGGTCCAGAGCCATCCCTTAGGAAACAGATAAGCTCCGTGGCTAATATTAACATTTTGCCACTGAAAACAGCTATCCTTTTGTAGGTGGATGCTCATGCTGCAGATTTCAGGGGGCAGCTATCCCATTTCTTTATACCCTTCAGTATACCCCATACAAACCAGAGCCACTTTATACATGGTTACAGTCTCGGCAGTGAGCCATCCTAAACCATCATGTACCAAGTACCCAAATATAGGCTAGACTAGGGAAGATAGGTAAGAATAAGATTCAGTCATGGAGGGAAAAATATTCAGTGACACAGAGAAAGGGAAGAAGTCTTTCCACACTTGTGTCGGTGAGTGCGTTGCCACATCAGCATAGTGTCCCAAGTTGGTTGGCAGGAGCGATGGTCCATGTGAGGCTGGTGGTGCCGGATGATGCAACTCAGTATATACCCAGCACCGAGACCTGTTATGTGCGGACGTTACTGTAGATGCCCACTCAAGAAATGTTATTTCCTACAGTGCTATGGGTGAAAAGAAAGATGTTTATGGGGTATAATAAGAGGCAAATCTTGGTGGTCTAACAATAAACAAGCTACATTTCCATCAGTGGATACCAGTGTCCCGGGTGAGGGGCATTATGAGCGGGGCTTTAATGCCACATCTTTTCCCCTTAGGGTTGCAAAAGACCCCACCCCCCCACCAAGGGGTTGCATCCATGGTTAGCCTAGGCATAAGAAGAGTCCATAATGTCACACATATAGTACTTTGAGGTATAGGGGGTCCCGGGTTGACAATGTATATAGGCTTTGGCATTTTAAAAATAAATTGTGGTCTAATACTTAGGTTTTGGGTGATCCCAACCTCCCATGGGCTTAGGACGCCCAGTCTCCAAGGCTGCACCGGCCAGGACCAGGGCCAATCCACCTTATTTTCCCCAATTTCTAGTGCTTATGGCATAGGCAAGTGCAAACTACTATCGTTACCTTGCTGCAGTTGTAAGGTTGCTGGTCCCTTTACCTGAATTTGCAAAGCTTGCATGGGTTCAGCAGTTACCACCTTGACAGGAGTGGGGCAGCTGCCCTAGGCCTGGAGTTGATACTGATTAGTGTTGAATACAGGCATTCAGTCCATTCCATTCTTTTAAAAGGCCATTCATTCTCTCAATCAACCCTGTTGCAGTGGGGTTGTAGGGCAGGTGGAATGTCCAGAGGACATCATGCTCAGCAGCCCAGGCTTGGGTTAGCTGCCTGGTAAATGGGGTCCCTCTATCACTGTCCACACGTGTGGGGACCCTAAAGAAGGCAATTCATTTCTCAAGGCTATGTATTGTAGCCTGCTGGTTGGCCCTGCCCACTGGGAACGCCAGCAGCAGTCCTGTAGCTATATCTACCATGGTGAAGGCATATTTTGCTACTTCACACAGGGGAAGGGGGCCAAGACAGTCTACTTGCCACTGGACGACAGGGATCTGATCTCAGCCGATGTGCCCAAGTCAGTGAGGAAGCATCCTGGGCTGCTGCAGCGAGCAGGAGGGGCAAGCATCCACTACTTTTAATTGGTGTCAGTGGTGCATAGCTGGAACTGCTGTGCCAGACTCCACAGGGTCTGATATCTTCAGGTCAGGGCCCTGTTTTTCAATGCAGCCACTCAGCAGCTTCATGCTTTGTTGGTGCTAGGCTACAGATCTTTGCCAGGGTGTCTGCTTCTATGTTGCCTCATAATAAATTGGTGTTATGGGCAGAGACATGAAAAATGGTTACCCTGCATTTGTGAACAATGACCATCCACATGGGCCACAGATCAGCCCACTGGCTGCTTTGCAAAGTTCCAGTCTCCCACCAGATGATGTCAGTACTGGGCTGGACGGCCATGGCCATCCAGGTGGCAGGTTGCCCATGTGACAACCCATCCGTATACCATGGAGAGTTGGCGATACTTCCTTCTCCATTAATGGTGGGCATGGGAGGAGCCACCTCGGGAGGATCGACTGGAAGTGGAGCATGCTGCTCTTCCACATAGGAGACCAGTCCTAAAATTTCATGCATCTCTGCACTCAAAGGGCTGTTGTTAAAAATGCTGCGTTGTAGGAGGTAGGCTTTCCATTTTATTAGCATGCTTAGCTGAACACTCCATGAATGGGGCTTGTTTATAGTGTCACATATCTACTCCTGTATGGGTATGTACAGACAGACCCTGTCCATAAGGTCACTGGGCACCTATGAGTTAGACCTTTGACTTATAACAGAGCATTATAAGCCATGCACATCTGCTTTTCCAAAGGGCTATATCTGAGTTCTGTGCCCTTCCATAGTTGGGACCAGAATCCAACAGGTACACATTTAGCCTGTTGCCTTTACCACAAACCCCACCCAAAGCCAATATTGGCAAATTTGCAGGGTATATTGGGTTCCACTCCACTTAAAGCCTGTGCTTGTGCGATAGCTCCCACTTTTCCTTTCCTAATTAGGGTGTCCAAATGTTTTAGAATTTGTACTACATTGAGTATAAACAGTTTCCAATAACCTAATAAACCAAGAAAAGCTATTAATTGTCTAGGAGTATGCAGTGTGGGATAACCTTGTATTTTATCAATGACAGCTGAAGGAATAGCTTTAGTTTTACCCAACCAGACAATACCCAAGAACTTGACAGAATGTCCAGGCCCTTGTAATTTGCTTCCATTTGTTGCCCATCCTTGACTTTCAAGGTGGGTGACCACAGTGCTAGTGGTGATTTCTAGTTCTGGAAAAGAATTACTCGTTAGCATGATATCATCCATGTAGTAAATCATAGTGACATTTTTAAGGGTGTCCATTTCTTTAAATCTTGTGCTACCAGTCCATGGCAGATGATGGGACTGTGGAGGTATCCTTGTGGAAGCACAAAAAAATTGTTGTTTTTCCCACATGAAGGTGGGCTCAGGCTGACTGGAGAGATCTAAAGAAATACTAAAGAAAACTTTAGCAAGGTTTAACACAAAGTGAAGTTGGCTTAATTGAGTACTTATATCCTGCAACAAGTTAGCTATATTCAGCACAGCTGCAAACAAAGGAGGAGTTACTATATTAAGTTCGCTATAATTAATAGTCAATTTGCCAGGTACCATCCAATTTTTTCACTGGCCTGATGGGGCTATTAAATGGACTCAGAGTGGGGATTATAATGCCCACTCTCTCTAATTCTTTGATGGTGGCAGTTATTGTTTTATGACCCCCTGGTAGTTTATACTGATATACTGCCACAGTATGTCTAGGGCAAGGCACCTTTTGATCAGGAGCTGATACTAGGGTGGTGGCAGCTGCTGTGCCGTCTTCCCTCGTTGGAGGATCAGGGTGTTGAATTTGCTGTGTCTTAAGTTTTTTTGGACCATAGGATGAGCATTTTCACTGTGATGCTTAGGTTCATGTGTCAACTTGGCCAGCCAACCAGCCAATCTCACAGACCCAGGTGTCTGGTCAAGCAAGCAAGCACTGGCCTAACCATTGCTGCAAGGACGTTTGTGGCTGGTTTATTAAATCATCAGTCAACTGACTGCAGTTGTGACTGATGATGTCAGTGAAGGGCATGTCTTCCACAATGAGAGAATGAAGTTGGCTGGATTTAATCCAATCAATCAGTTGAAGACTTTTAAGCAAGACAGATAGAGGATCTTCACTTCTTCTTCGGCTGCCCAGTGAAGCATTTCCTGAGGAGTTCATTGAAGTTGCTAGTTCATTTCCTGAAGAGTTCATTGAACACATTCATCAAAGTTGCCAGCTCGCTGCTTGAGGAGTTCATCAAACATCTTCATTGGAGTTGCCAGTCTGCTGCCTGCCCTACGGAATTTGGACTCATGCATATCCACAGGTGCGTGAGACACTTTTATAAATCTTATATTCATAGATACCTCTTACTGATACTGTTTCCCTAGAGAACCCTAACTAATACATTTACTTTCTTCAGTTTTTATTTCCCAGGCAGAGAGGTGCTCATCATCTTTTGATGAGGAATCAACAGGGTCCCACACTTTAGGTTGCAATCAGGGGAAGCTAGGATATGCCTAACTTGCCCTTTGGGCAGCTTTTGCCCTCTTACTCTAGTGTACTGGCATGCCAGTATTTCTAAACTTTTAACCAGAGCGTCTTTCAATTCTTCTTGGGTCAATTGCATATCCCTTTCTAACCTCAATTCTTCTTCTAACTGGCATATTGCCGCAATGGCTGTTAGGGCCTTTTCCATGACTGCATACACAGCCTCCAAGATTAGCCGCTACTGCTGCAGCAGCCTGATGGCTTTCCTTGTTCTCATGAAATCCTACTAGTCCTGTGGCCTATTGCAGGAGGGCTATTAGTCCAGCTGGAGAGTTATACACATCTCCATACTCCCTCAGCAGACCCAATTCCTCTAGGAGGGTAGCTGCCCCTCTCCATGTAGACATTCATTCATTTAGGATGGTAGGCACCCCTCCCCTCACAGATGTCACAGGCCACCCCAGTATCCCACCCAGGGACTTCCCCTATCCTTTCCCCTAGTTCATGTCCTCAGTGTGTGGGACTTTTTTAGTCTCAGGGCTGGCAGCTCACCAAATATCACGGCCCAAGGGGGCTTTTGCAGCTGAAGGACTAAAGAAGACACTGGGCAAGGTTTGAGACATGAGCTTTTGTTCAGGACTCACTTACAAGGAAGTGGAAGTCAGCTGCTCTGAATGGTAGTGAATTCAGAGCTCATGTGTGTGGGTACTCCACACTTTGGGGGCGCTGATTAGACTGGTTATAAGGGCTGGAAAGCAGGGAGAGGAGGTGCAATGAGGGAGCAGGGGTCTTATGACATAGGGAGGGATCAACTGTAGTCAGTAAGGAAAAGGGGAGGATTACAGGCTATCTTGTAAATAATAGTATCTCGGGGAGTTTCAGGGAGGAGGTAAGCTACAGATAAATTTGGTGCAGGATGCCAGGTTTTACAAGGAGAGTAGGTCAAACCTTAGCTGACCTAGGTCATGTAAGCTGCTGTGCGCACAGTTTTCAGGGCCCTTGGGGAAGGCCCTGGGCCTGGGGCTCCCACACCAACGATACCTAACAGAGATATACAGAACAGTGCACCCAAGGAAAACAAAATAAACATTGTTCTCAAGTGCATATGGATCATTCATCAGGATAGACCAGAACATATGTTGTGTCACAAAACAAGTGTCAATAAATTAAAAAATATTCACATAATACAACAAAAATTCTCCAACTACAACAGAATGAAGCTAGAAATCAATAACAGAGGGAGAAATGGAAAATTCACAAATATGTGGAAGTTAAACAACATACTCTTAAACAACCAAGGGTGGAAGATGAAATCACAAGGGAAACTAGGAAATATCTTGAGGTGAATGAAAATTAAACTACAATGGTTTTGTAGCTATGACACCAAAAGCACACACTACAAAAGAGAACAATAAGCTAGACTTCATTAAAATTTCAGAAATTTGTGCTTCAAGGGATACCACCAGGAAAGTAAAAATACAATCCACAGAATGGGAGAACATTTTTGCAAATTGTATGTCTAATAAGTGACTTGCACCTAGAATATACAAAATATAATTACTACAATTCAATAATAAAAGACAAATAATCCAATTTTTAAAATAGCCAAATAATCTGAATGGATTGTTCTCCAAAAAAAGATATACAAAGGGCTGATACACCCAAGAAAAAAATGTTCAGCATCAAAACTACAATGAGATACCACACCTACCACCATGGGTATAATTAAAAAGACTGACCATAACAAGAGTTGGTGAAGATGTGGAGAAAGTGGAAGCCTCATACACTGCTGGTGATTTTGTAAATAGTGCAGGCACTTTGGAAAATAGTCTGGCATTTACTTAAACAGTTAAACATAAGAGTTACCATATGATCTCGCAATTCCACTCCCAGGTATATACTCAGAAGAACTGAAAACATATGTCTACACATAAAATTGTACATTAATGTTCATAGCCGAATAGGCAAAAACTGGAAACAACTCAAATAACTGTCAACAGAAAAATGGACAAACATAATGTGGCATATCTAAACAATGGAATATTACTCAGTAATAAAAAGGAATGAGGTTATATACTAGAATATTTAAGGATCTTGAAAACATTATGCCTAGAGAAAGAAGCCAGAAACAAAGGACCACATATTATATTACTCCATTTATATGAAATGTCTAGAACAGGCAAATCCAAACAGACAGAAAGTAGCTTAGGGGTTGCTCAGGGTTGTGGGGGATTGGTGGGGTTGGGAGATGACAGCCAAAGGGTGTGAGGATCTTTTGGGGGATAACGAAAATGTTCTAAAATTGGTGGTGATGGTTGTACAATTCTGTGAATATACTAAAAGCCATCAAATTGTACACTTTGAATGGGTAAACTGTATGGAATGTGGATCAGATCTCAATAAAGCTGCTTTTTAAAAAAAGAAAACTATGAGAGAATTTGTAATCTTTGAGTGGATAAGGTCTAAGTATGATATAAACCCAAAAGTCATAACAGAAAAATATGGATAAATTTTATCCATTAATATAAAATATGAATAAAATTTTCATGGAAAACATCTGTATAGACAAGTCAAACTATCAACAACAAACCAGACAACTTCTGTATTTTCCAAATATTCCAAATATTTGCAACTCATGTCACAAAGAATCTTTGTAATACACGTGAGCTCCCTCAAATCAATAACCATCCAACAGAAAAAGCCACAGACAGAACACAGAAAAGGAAACAGTACCAATGAAAAAACTATGAGATACCATTTTTCACCTATGAAGTCTGTCAAATATGAAAAGTTTCATGCCCCCGTCTGGTGGTGTGGATATGGGTGCAACCCTTACTAGTGAGAATGTAAATTGTACAACTTGTATGGAGGACAATGTGGCACCACCCACATACCCAGCAGTTTCACTTCTAGGAATTTATTCCACAGACATACATATTTGAAATCATGTACAGACTAGGTTACTCCTGAGAGCAACACTGGTGTTAGCAAACAGACTGAAAACAACCTAAACATTCATCAGCAGGGGACTGATCAAGTGAAGGGCAGTCTGCTCACCTAATGAAACAGTCTGCATTTGTAAAGAACAAAGAGGAAGCTCTCCGCATGCCTGTATATGCCAAGATCTATTGTTAAGTGAAGAAAGAAAAGTGCAGAACAGTGTATATATTATTCACTCTTTATGAAAAAGGAGAATGGGGTGAGGAAAAATATAAGTATGAATCTGCTTGAAAATGCATAAAATACCTCTGGAAGAAAACAAAAGAAACTGTTCACATCAGTTATAACTGGGAAGAGGGCCCTGGGATGGAGACTTTTTCGTTTAACAAGTAGTATTTTGTATCTTTCAGGTCATGTTTAAAATATTTACTGTTTTTAAAAGAATAAACAAAGAAACAAACAAAATATTCCGCTACTATACTTGGTCACTGGAGGCTTAGATCTACTCAACACTGAGAGCCATGAGGAAATAACACAAGTGAGCAGTTAGAGGCTCTGTGTGCATGGGAAGTTATAAGAGGTCATATTCAGGAAGGAGATGCTTCTGCACAGTTACAGACAGGGATGAGGTATGAGTAGAGTGGCTAGATTTTAAAAATAAAAGTACAAGATTACCAAATAAATGTTAATTTCAGATACACAACAAATAATTTTTTTATGCAACACTGGAGACATATTTTTACTGTATTTTATCTGGCAACCTGAGCTACAAGAAAATGTCTAGGCTGCCCTGGGCAGCTAGCGAGAACTGTAGCTGGTATATGTCTCTCCCCAGAAGTTCTACACACACCATACTTTCAAGAGAAAGAGCTGATATTTACAATTCATCCACAGAACGGATAGTTTAACCCAGATTTCAGTTGATATCCCAAATCCCCCGTTTCAGTTTCCTAGCTACTAAGACAAATACTGTACAATGGGTTGGCTTAAATGATGGGAATTCATTGAGTCATGATTTTAAGGCTAAGAGAAGTCCTAAATTGAGGTGTCAGCAAGGCAATGCTTTCTCCCAGAACACTGTGGAGTTCTAGGGCTGGCTGCCAGTGATCTCTGGAGTTCTTTGGAGTTCCTTGGCTTTTCCATTGTATGGTGATATCCTCTACTTCTCTTCTGGGTTCCACTGACATCCAGTTCCTTGCTATTCCCATGGTTTCTCTTTCCATGTCTAATTTCTATTGCTTATAAGGACTTTAGCCCTATTGGATTAAGGCCGACCCTCATTCAGTTTGGTCACACTTTAATAAAATCTTCAAAGGTCCTATTGACAAATAGGTTCACACCCACAGGACCAGGGACTGGGACCTGAACATGCCTTTTGTGGGGGATGTTCAATCCCCAACACTCACCTAGGACATCATTTCATGTAAGCCTGAACAATTGAACAAGAGAAAGAACACAAGGAGGTATTCTCATTTAAGACAAAGAAAGAACCAAAATAAGAGAAAGACCTAGAAAAGAAACCACTGAAAAAAGGGTTGTATTCTTATTAACTTCTAAAATTCATTAACTTCTATTTCAAAAAAATATATAGAATTAGCATGTTACTCTGAAAATAAATTATTTTTCACAGCCAGCTGACACCTTTCATTCAGCTGGGGCTGAGTGTATGAAAAAAAAATCCTTCATGTGACAGCCAGAATCCAACATATTTGATATTTACTTAACTGCCTTGATTTGTGATACGGTTTGCCCAGAATATACTGTAGAGAAAAGGAAGAAATCTATTACTCACGTATTTCTCCTTCCATTTCACTGCACTTGGATTCACTTTTGATCTCAGAAAAGTCACTGTAGCTGTGACAGATTAACTCAGCTAATAACAACCCCGAAGTGTCTGGAGACAGTTCTCCTGGGAATGTGATAAAATTGCTTGCATGTTACCCAGAATGTTCAAATGATGACAGGAGCCAGTGCTAGAAATTCACAAAATATGCCAGGACAGAGGCCTCAGGAGAGGAGAGTAAAGGCTTCACACCACCCCTCCAGGCCCTCCTCCCCTTCCCAGCCTTCTCTCTAACAGCCCCAGTCTCCCAGCGCCCTCCCCCTGCCAATCCTCAGCTCAAAAGCCCGTTCTTCTACGAGGCCTTCCTCAGCTTCCCAAACACGACCTTTAAGCTGACTTCACTGCTCCCTCTTCTGGACATGTCCCATGGCTACATGGCCATTAAAATTATAATTAACATTTATACAAATTAGCTTTTATTTTATAATGTCCCTGTTTTAGTTTCCTAGGAGCTTTAAGCAAATAACCATGAAATAGGTCAGGTTAAACTTTGGGAATTTATTCACTCACAGTTTTGAGGCTGTGAAAATGTCTAAATCCAGGCATCAAGACTATGCTTTCTCCCGGAACTCTGGCCTTCTGGGGCCGGCTGCCGGTGATCCTTGGTTCCTCCGACACATGGCGAGGCACATGGCGGCATCTCCCGGTCTCTTCCTTCTCTTCCAGGTTCTGTTTCAGCTTCTTGTTTCCAGTGGTATTCTCTCTGTGTGTGTGTGTGTGTGTGTGTCTGAATTTCATTCTGCTTATAAGGGACTCCAGCCATAGGAGTAAGCCCCGTCCTGATGGAGGTGGGACAAACCTTAACTAGGCAGGCTATTTACAGTGTCCTGGTTCACACACACAGAAATGGATTAGATTTAAAAACATGTTTTTCTGGGGTACATACAGCTTCAAACCACCAAAGTCCCCAACTCTTTACACGCATTAGTGAAATCCTCTGGGAAAAAAATAACCAATTACATATTATTATCCCCAATTTATAGATCATCAAACTGAGGCTCAGAGAGGCTAAGGTGTCCAGGAATTAGAACCCAACCGAAGTATATCTGACTCCATGCTCTTTCTGCGCTGCTTTATGTGCTCCTTAGGTGTCTCTCTCCTTCATTAAATAATATATATTTATTTATTTATTTATTGGGTTTTCTTCTAATTTACAAAAGAAGTAAGTGTTCATTATTGAAAATCCAAGCACTTAGGCATGCTCTTGTTTTACCAGCCATCCCCTACCCGTTACATCTATAGTCGGTGTCCAAGAAGGAGTCTGTCTTACCTCAAGAAATAATATGATCTGAAATATGAGTTTCTCCTATAAGTATGATGAACAGTTTCAAAGCAAGGCAGTTTTTCCAGCAGGACTGAAAGTCCAAGGAAATAAATATCAAATGAATAATTTTCCCAAACTTTTTCAAAGAAGACATTGATTATTGTTGTGGACATTAAGGACCCTTTGTCTTGTGTTGGTTACACATGTTTTATATATTGTTCAGATAAACAAGGCTTTACAAAAATGACTGGTGTGAAAATTGAGGATATTTTAAATCTAATCAGCTGAAGGAAAAGATTCAGCATGAGCCTATTGAGGTATCCTTAAAAGTTCACTGTATTCAAACACCATAAAAGTTTAATATGCCTTGATGTTTTTTAAGATGAATTATTTACTTGACAATTTCTTACTATTGCAGTTTTTCAAATAAGGTTACTTATGATAGCTTACTTTCCAAAAACCCTACACAAATGGAATATAGACTTTTTAAATATTTCACTTTCCACAAGTGTTTATGACTATGTAAATATTGTTCACTAATAAGCCACATAAAATCATACATCCTTATTTTTAAAACTTTTGTCTTCTTGTAGTTAATAAATATATCAATTGGTTGCTTCTTTAGTTTTCTATATACCTATTTATTTCCCAAGGGCAATAATAAAATTGTAAAACGTTTTTCATTAGTCAAACTCATTACTCAAAAATTGAAGAAATAAATAAAATGCTGAGTTAAAAAGGACCTGAAAAATTGGGAGTTGTATATAGGGATGGTCACGTAAAAATATTTAAACAAATAAAAGCCCCATAACTATCTGGAGTACCATCATTTCATTAAAAAAAATGGTATTGTAGTACTGTAAAAGTAGGAAGGATATAATCTCATAATAAAGGGCAACCTTTAAATGGAATAAATCTTGCCTTGTTAAAAACTAAAAATAAATATTATTAATAATATATTGGAGGAGAGGCGGGGCAAGATGGCGGACTGGTGAGCTGTATGTTTTAGTTACTCCTCCAGGAAAGTAGGTAGAAAGCCAGGAACTGCGTGGACTGGACACCACAGAGCAATCTGACTTTGGGCATACTTCATACAACACTCATGAAAACGTCGAACTGCTGAGATCAGCGAAATCTGTAAGCTTTTGTGGCCAGGGGACCCGCACCCCTCCCTGCCAGGCTCAGTCCCGTGGGAGGAGGGGCTGTCAGCTCTGGGAAGGAGAAAGGAGAACTGCAGTGGCAGCCCTGATCGGAAACTCATTCTACTGATCCAAACTCCAACCATAGATAGACTGAGACCAGACACCAGAGAATCTGAAACCAGCCAGCCCAGCAGAGAGGAAACAGGCATAGAAAAAAACAACATGAAAAACTCCAAAATAAAAGTGGAGGATTTTTGGAGTTCTGGTGAACATAGAAAGGGGAAGGGCAGAGCTCAGGCCCTGAGGCTCATATGCAAATCCCGAAGAAAAGCTGATCTCTCTGCCCTGTGGACCTTTCCTTAATGGCCCTAATTGCTTTGTCTCTTAGCATTTCAATAACCCATTAGATCTCTGAGAAGGGCCCTTTTTTTTTTTCTTAAATCCCTTTTTCTTTTTCTAAAACAATTACTCTAAGAAGCCCAATACAGAAAGCTTCAAAGATTTGCAATTTGGGCAGGTCAAGACAAGAGCAGAACTAAGAGAGCTCTGAGACAAAAGGCAGTAATCCAGTGGCTGAGAAAATTCACTAAACACCACAACTTCCCAAGAAAAGGGGGGTGTCCGCTCACAGACATCATCCTGGTGGACAGGAAACACTCCTGCCCATCGCCAGCCCCATAGCCGAGAGCTGCCCCAGACAACCCAGTGTGACGGAAGTGCTTCAAATAACAGGCACACACCACAAAACTGGGCATGCACATTAGCCTTCCCTGCAATCTCAGCTGATTGTCCCAGAGTTGGGAAGGTGGAGCAGTGTGAATTAACAAAGCCCTATTCAGCCATCATTTCAGCAGACTGGGAGCCTCCCTACACAGCCCAGCAGCCCAGAACTGCCCTGAGGGGACGGCACTCACCTGTGACATAGCACAGTCATCCTTCAACAGAGGACCCGGGGTGCACGGCCTGGAAGAGGGGCCCACTTGCAAGTCTCAGGAGCCATACGCCAATACCAAGGACTTGTGGGTCAGTGGCAGACACAAACTGTGGCAGGACTGAACTGAAGGATTAGACTATTGCAGCAGCTTTAAAACTCCAGGATCACCAGGGAGATTTGATTGTTGGAGCCACCCCCGCTCCCTGACTGCCCAGAAACACGCCCCACATACAGGGCGGGCAACACCAACTACACACGCAAGCTTGGTACACCAGTTGGACCCCACAAGACTCACTCCCCCACTGACCACAAAGGCTAAGCAGGGGAGAACTGGCTTGTGGAGAACAGGTGGCTGGTGGACGCCACCTGCTGGTTAGTTAGAGAAAGTGTACTCCACGAAGCTGTAGATCTGATAAATTAGAGATAAGGACTTCAATTGGTCTACAAATCCTAAAAGAACCCTATCAAGTTCAGCAAATGCCAAGAGGCCAAAAACAACAGAAAATTATAAAGCATATGAAAAAACCAGACAATATGGACAACCCAAGCCCAAGCACCCAAATCAAAAGACCAGAAGAGACACAGCACCTAGAGCAGCTACTCAAAGAACTAAAGATGAACAATGAGACCATAGTATGGGATACAAAGGATATCAAGAAGACCCTAGAAGAGCATAAAGAAGACATTGCAAGACTAAATAAAAAAATGGATGATCTTATGGAAATTAAAGAAACTGTTGACCAAATTAAAAAGATTCTGGACACTCATAGTACAAGACTAGAGGAAGTTGAACAACGGATCAGTGACCTGGAAGATGACAGAATGGAAAATGAAAGCATAAAAGAAAGAATGGGGAAAAAAATTGAAAAAATCGAAATGGACCTCAGGGATATGAAAGATAATATGAAACGTCTGAATATAAGACTCATCGGTGTTCCAGAAGGGGAAGAAAAGGGTAAAGGTCTAGGAAGAGTATTCAAAGAAATTGTTGGGGAAAACTTCCCAAATCTTCTAAATAACATAAATACACAAATCATAAATGCTCAGCGAACTCCAGATAGAATAAATCCAAATAAACCCACTCCGAGACATATTCTGATCACACTGTCAAACACGGAAGACAAGGAGCAAGTTCTGAAAGCAGCAAGAGGAAAGCAATTCACCACATACAAAGGAAACAGCATAAGACTAAGTAGTGACTACTCAGCAGCCACCATGGACGCAAGAAGGCAGTGGCACGATACATTTAAAATTCTGAGTGAGAAAAATTTCCAACCAAGAATACTTTATCCAGCAAAGCTCTCCTTCAAATTTGAGGGAGAGCTTAAATTTTTCACAGACAAACAAATGCTGAGAGAATTTGCTAACAAGAGACCTGCCCTACTGGAGATACTAAAGAGAGCCCTACACACAGAGAAACAAAGAAAGGACAGAGAGACTTGGAGAAAGGTTCAGTACTAAAGAGATTCGGTATGGGTACAATAAAGGATATTAATAGAGGGGAAAAATACGACAAACATAAACCAAAGGATAAGATGGCTGATTCAAGAAATGCCTTCACGGTTATAACGTTGAATGTAAATGGATTAAACTCCCCAATTAAAAGATATAGATTCGCAGAATGGATCAAAAAAAAATGAACCATCAATATGTTGCATACAAGAGACTCATCTTAGACACAGGGACACAAAGAAACTGAAAGTGAAAGGATGGAAAAAAATATTTCATGCAAGCTACAGCCAAAAGAAAGCAGGTGTAGCAATATTAATCTCAGATAAAATAGACTTCAAATGCAGGGATGTTTTGAGAGACAAAGAAGGCCACTACAAACTAATAAAAGGGGCAACTCAACAAGAAGAAATAACAATCGTAAATGTCTATGCACCCAATCACGGTGCCACAAAATACATGAGAGAAACACTGGCAAAACTAAAGGAAGCAATTGATGTTTCCACAATAATTGTGGGAGACTTCAACACATCACTCTCTCCTATAGATAGATCAACCAGACAGAAGACCAATAAGGAAATTGAAAACCTAAACAATCTGATAAATGAATTAGATTTAACAGACATATATAGGACATTACATCCCAAATCACCAGGATACACATACTTTTCTAGTGCTCACGGAACTTTCTCCAGAATAGATCATATGCTGGGACATAAAACAAGCCTCAATAAATTTAAAAAGATTGGAATTATTCAAAGCACATTCTCTGACCACAATGGAATACAATTAGAAGTCAATAACCATCAGAGACTTAGAAAATTCACAAATACCTGGAGGTTAAACAACGCACTCCTAAACAATCAGTGGGTTAAAGAAGAAATAGCAAGAGAAATTGCTAAATATATAGAGAAGAATGAAAATGAGAACACAACATACCAAAACCTATGGGATGCAGCAAAAGCAGTGCTAAGGGGGAAATTTATAGCACTAAACGCATATATTAAAAAGGAAGAAAGAGCCAAAATCAGAGAACTAATGGATCAACTGAGGAAGCTAGAAAATGAACACAAACCAATCCTAAACCAAGTAGAAGAAAAGAAATAACAAGGATTAAAGCAGAAATAAATGACATAGAGAACAAAAAAACAATAGAGAGGATAAATATCACCAAAAGTTGGTTCTTTGAGAAGATCAACAAGATTGACAAGCCCCTAGCTAGACTGACAAAATCAAAAAGAGAGAAGACCCATATAAACAAAATAATGAATGAAAAAGGTGACATAACTGCAGATCCTGAAGAAATTAAAAAAATTATAAGAGGATATTATGAACAACTGTATGGCAACAAACTGGATAATGTAGAGGAAATGGAAAATTTCCTGGAAACATATGAACAACCTAGACTGACCAGAGAAGAAATAGAAGATGTCAATCAACCCATCACAAGCAAAGAGATCCAATCAGTCATCAAAAATCTTCCCACAAATAAATGCCCAGGGCCAGATGGCTTCACAGGGGAATTGTACCAAACTTTCCAGAAAGAACTGACACCAATCTTACTCAAACTCTTTCAAAACATTGAAGAAAATGGAACACTACCTAACTCATTTTATGAAGCTAACATCAATTTAATACCAAAACCAGGCAAAGATGCTACAAAAAAGGAAAACTACCGGCCAATCTCCCTAACGAATATAGATGCAAAAATCCTCAACAAAATACTTGCAAATCAAATCCAAAGACACATTAAAAAAATCATACACCATGACCAAGTGGGGTTCATTCCAGGCATGCAAGGATGGTTCAACATAAGAAAATCAATCAATGTATTACAACACATTAAAAATTCAAAAGGGAAAAATCAAATATCATCTCAATAGATGCTGAAAAAGCATTTGACAAAATCCAACATCCCTTTTTGATAAAAACACTTCAAAAGGTAGGAATTGAAGGGAACTTCCTCAATATGATAAAGAGCATATATGAAAAACCCACAGCCAGCATAGTACTCAATGGTGAGAGACTGAAAGCCTTCCCTCTAAGATCAGGAACAAGACAAGGATGCCCGCTGTCACCACTGTTATTCAACATTGTGCTGGAAGTGCTAGCCAGGGCAATCCAGCAAGACAAAGAAATAAAAGGCATCCAAATTGGAAAAGAAGAAGTAAAACTGTCATTTTTGTAGTTGATATGATCTTATATCTGGAAAACCCTGAGAAATCGACAATACAGCTACTAGAGCAAATACACAAATTTAGCAAAGTAGCGGGATACAAGATTAATGCACATAAGTCAGTAATGTTTCTATATGCTAGAAATGAACAAACTGAAGAGACACTCAAGAAAAAGATACCATTTTCAATAGCAACTAAAAAAATCAAGTACCTAGGAATAAACTTAACCAAAGATGTAAAAGACCTATACAAAGAAAACTACATAACTCTACTAAAAGAAATAGAAGGGGATCTTAAAAGATGGAAAAATATTCCATGTTCATGGATAGGAAGGCTAAATGTCATTAAGATGTCAATTCTACCCAAACTCATCTACAGATTCAATGCAATCCCAATCAAAATTCCATCAACCTACTTTGCAGACTTCGAAAAGCTAGTTATCAAATTTATTTGGAAAGGGAAGATGCCTCGAATTGCTAAAGACACTCTAAAAAAGAAAAACGAAGTGGCAGGACTTACACTTTCTGACTTTGAAGCTTATTATAAAGCCACAGTTGCCAAAACAGCATGGTACTGGCACAAAGATAGACATATAGATCAATGGAATCAAATTGAGAATTCAGAGATAGACCCTCAGATCTATGGCCGACTGATCTTTGATAAGGCTCCCAAAGTCACTGAACTGAGTCATAATGGTCTTTTCAACAAATGGGGCTGGGAGAGTTGGATATCCATATGCAAAAGAATGAAAGAGGACCCCTACCTCACACCCTACATAAAAATTAACTCAAAATGGACCAAAGATCTCAATATAAAAGAAAGTACCATAAAACTCCTAGAAGATAATGTAGGAAAACATCTTCAAGACCTTGTATTAGGTGGCCACTTCCTAGACTTTACACCCAAAGCACAAGCAACAAAAGAAAAAATAGATAAATGGGAACTCCTCAAGCTTAGAAGTTTCTGCACCTCAAAGGAATTTCTCAAAAAGGTAAAGAGGCAGCCAACTCAATGGGAAAAAATTTTTGGAAACCATGTATCTGACAAAAGACTGATATCTTGCATATATAAAGAAATCCTACAACTCAATGACAATAGTACAGACAGCCCAAGTATAAAATGGGCAAAAGATATGAAAAGACAGTTCTCTGAAGAGGAAATACAAATGGCCAAGAAACACATGAAAAAATGTTCAGCTTCGCTAGCTATTAGAGAGATGCAAATTAAGACCACAATGAGATACCATCTGACATCGGTTAGAATGGCTGCCATTAAACAAACAGGAAACTACAAATACTGGAGGGGATGTGGAGAAATTGGAACTCTTATTCATTGTTGGTGGGACTGTATAATGGTTCAGCCACTCTGGAAGTCAGTCTGGCAGTTCCTTAGAAAACTAGATACATAGTTACCATTAGATCCAGCGATTGCACTTTTCGGTATATACCCGGAAGATCGGAAAGCAGTGACACGAACAGATATCTGCACGCCAATGTTCATAGCAGCATTATTCACAATTGCCAAGAGATGGAAACAACCCAAATGTCCTTCAACAGATGAGTGGATAAATAAAATGTGGTATATACACACGATGGAATACTACACGGCAGTAAGAAGGAACGATCTCGTGAAACATATGACAACATAGATGAACCTTGAAGACATAATGCTGAGCGAAATAAGCCAGGCACAGAAAGAGAAATATTATATGCTACCACTAATGTGAACTTTGAAAAATGTAAAACAAATGGTTTATAATGTAGAATGTAGGGGAACTAGCAATAGAGAGCAATTAAGGAAGGGGGAACAATAATCCAAGAAGAACAGATAAGCTATTTAGCGTTCTGGGGATGCCCAGGAATGACTATGGTCTGTTAATTTCTGATGGATATAGTAGGAACAAGTTCACAGAAATGTTGCTATATTAGGTAACTTTCTTGGGGTAAAGTAGGAACAGGTTGGAAGTAAAGCAGTTATCTTAGGTTAGTTGTCTTTTTCTTACTCCCTTGTTATGGTCTCTTTGAAATGTTCTTTTATTGTATGTTTTTTTTTTTTAATTTTTTTCATACAGTTGATTTAAAAAAGAAAGGAAAGTTAAAAAAAAAAAAGAAAAACAAGGAAAAAAATATGTAGTGCCCCCTTGAGGAGCCTGTGGAGAATGCAGGGGTATTCACCTACCCCACCTCCATGGTTGCTAACATGACCACAGACATAGGGGACTGGTGGTTTGATGGGTTGAGCCCTCTACCATAGGTTTTACCCTTGGGAAGACAGTTGCTGCAAAGGAGAGGCTAGGCCTCCCTATGGTTGTGCCTAAGAGCCTCCTCCCGAATGCCTCTTTGTTGCTCAGATGTGGCCCTCTCTCTCTGGCTAAGCCAACTTGAAAGGTGAAATCACTGCCCTCCCCCCTACGTGGGATCAGACACCCAGGGGAGTGAATCTCCCTGGCAACGTGGAATATGACTCCCGGGAAGGAATGTAGACCTGGCATCGTGGGATGGAGAACATCTTCTTGACCAAAAGGGGGATGTGAAAGGAAATGAAATAAGCTTCAGTGGCAGAGAGAATCCAAAAGGAGCCGAGAGGTCACTCTGGTGGGCACTCTTACGCACACTTTAGACAACCCTTTTTAGGTTCTAAAGAATTGGGGTAGCTGGTGGTGGATACCTGAAACTATCAAAGTACAACCCAGAACCCATGAATCTCGAAGACAGTTGTATAAAAAAGTAGCTTATAAGGGGTGACAAGGGGATTGGGAAAGCCATAAGGACCACACTCCACTTTGTCTAGTTTATGGATGGATGAGTAGAAAAATAGGGGAAGGAAACAAACAGACAAAGGTACCCAGTGTTCTTTTTTACTTGAATTGCTCTTTTTCACTCTAATTATTATTCTTGTTATTTTTGTGTGTGTGCTAATGAAGGTGTCAGGGATTGATTTAGGTGATGAATGTACAACTATGTAATGGTACTGTGAACAATCGAAAGTACTCGCATTGCTTGCTTAATTCTAACCTGCTCAATGCTGATTATTTGCCTTTGAATATTTTTCTTCAAATAAAAGGGGAAAAAGGTGCATTAAATAATCTATTTTGATACACTGTTAATATCTATTTTGCCCAAACTTTTAATGCTTTCTCATACTTTAACCCGCCATACTCCACAGGCTCTCAGCCAAAGAGTTTAACACACACTACCCAGAGGTAAGTGGGTTCTGACACATCTTGTTTAATTTGCCGTACACTCTTTCTATCATGTATTTTGAGTTCTGGAAACAGTTCTGACCCATAAAGTATGACAAAGGATGCACAAATAATATTGTTGGACCTATCAAAACCAAAGAAAGAGCATCACAGTGGATGTTAAAATGAAAGTTTTAGTGAGGCTCAATGTGCACTTAAGAAAATTGTCAAGGAAAAAAAAAAAGTAAATATCAGCAGGTGTGATATGCAGAATTCTAAAATGGCCCTGTGAAGTTCATCCCCTGGTGTCACTCCCAAGATTATGTTAGTTACAAAACAAAAGGGATTTTGTAGACGTAGTTAAGGTTACAGCTGGCCTTAAAACAGGGAGATTATCCTCGTAGGCCTTGTCTAATTATATAAGCTCTTCTAAAGCAAAGAGTTGCCTGGTGGCAGAAGGGGAAGTCAGAGAGAAGATACTCACATAAGAGAAATAGTCCACTGCTGGCTTTGATGATGGAGGGGGCCGAGTGGTAAAAACCTGTGTGGCCTCTAGAGCTGAGAGCAAACCCCAGCCAAGACCAAGCAAGAAATGGGGACCTCAGTCCTACAACTGCAAGGAACTAAGTTCTGCCAAAAACCTGAATGAGTCTGGATGTGGATTCTTCCCCAGATCTACCAAATGAGAACATGCTTAGCTGACAACCTGACTTTAGCCTAGTAAGATCTGGAGCAGAGAATCCATTGGAGCCCATTCGGACTCTGACCTACACAACTGTGAGCTAATAATGGGTGTGCTGGTTTGGATGTATTATGTTCCCCCAAAACGCCATGTTCTTTGATGCAATCTTATGGGGACAGATGTACTAGTGTTGATTAGGTTGGAATCTGTTGGTTCAGTGTTTCCATGGAGATGTGACTCAATCAACTGTGGGTGAGAGCTTTCATTGGATTATTTCCATGGAGTGTTGCCCTATCCATTCAGGGTGGATCTTATTTGAATCACTGGAGTACTTTAAAAACAGCCACACAGGCCTAGATGTGGAGCAACTGAGAGTGACATTTTGAAGAGGAGCTGCAGCTAAGAGAGGACAAAACTCCCCAAGAGCAACATTTTGGAGAACGCTATTTTGAAATGCAACCTGGGAGCAAGCGGATGTCAGCCACGTGCCTTCTGAGCTAACAGAGGTTTTCAAGATGCCAATGGTCATTCTCCAGTGAAGGTACCCACCCAACTGTCGATGCCTTACCTCAGATACTTTATGGCCTTAAGACTGTAACTTGGAATCCAGTAAACCCCTTTTATAAAAGCCAATCCATTTCTGGTATATTGCATAATGGTGGCATTAGCAAACCAGAACAATGGGTATTGTTTTAAGCCACTGAGTCTGTGTTCTAGTTTGCTAATGCTGCAGAATGCAAAACACCAGAGATGGATAGGCTTTTATAAAACAGGGGTTTATTTCGCTACACAGTTACAGTCTTAAGGCCACAAAATGTCCAAGGTAACACCTCAACAATCGGGTACCTTCACTGGAGGATGGCCAATGGCATCCGGAAAACATCTGCTAGCTAGGAAGGCAGCTGGTGTCTGCTCCAAAGCTCCGGCCTCAAAACGGCTTTCTCCCAGGACATTCCTCTCCAGCAAGATTGCTCCTCCTCAAAACGCCGCTCACAGCTGCACTCACTTCCCTCTCTTTGAGTCAGCTCATTTATATATCTCCACTGATCAAGGCCCACCCTGAATGGGCAGGGCCACGCCTCCATGGGAACATCTCATCAAAATTATCACCCACAGCTGGGTGGGGCACATTCCAAGCAAATCTAACCAGCACCAAAATTTCTGCCCCACACAAGACCACAAAGATAATGGCATTTGGGGGACACAATACACTCAAACTGGCACAGTTTGTGATAATTTGTTACACAGCAATAGGAAACTAAGACAGCAAACAAGTAGGTGGATATCTAATGGTATTATGACATTCTGAAGAGTCTCACAAACATCACTGTTCTTAGGAGCACTGGTGAATCATAGAAATAGGGGCTAGAAGAAACCAGAGGCATCTCATGATGGGAGACTGAAAACAAATGGAGGAAGGATTGCCAATGTTGCCTCCTCATAGGGACTTTGCTTTAACAATACAGTATAGTATGATTGATAACTTCTATTGCTAAGAATGGGGCATTTGTCTATGTAACCAAGAAAACATTTTTATTAATATATAGCTGAGATCAAGAGAAAGGGAATATCTTGGTGCCATAAATATAAGAAAAAGGAAGAGACTTCTGGAAGATGGTGGTTAGGAGACACAGGGCAAAAAAACACCTCCATGAAAAATACTAGATAAAAGCTGGAAAGTGACCCAGACACAAGTTCCAGCAATGCAGAAGCTGGACAAGGTCTGCTAAATCCACAGGGACCGTGAACTTGGTGAAACCGGGAGTCTGCATTCTGAAACAAGTGAGTAAGCCCACTGAATATCCAGCAGCCACAATGCGGTGTGGGGAAACTGTGGGTTGGCTTCGGAGTCAGACTAGTTCTTTTTTAAAAAACCCAAAAGTGGCTGCACATATGGCAGTGAGAACTGCACGGTGAAGCGTGGCAGGAACCAGCTGAGGGTACGCCTCAATATCTGCCGTGGAAGACAGCCTTTTGCGCACCTGCTGCTAATTGTCTCGGAGCGAGGAAGGCAGAGATGAGCCAAAAAGGGAAAAAACCACACCCCTTAGAGCTATCTTCCTGGCGGGCTGAGAAGGCTTCTGCCCAGCGCCAGCGCCACAGCCCAGAGCCGCGCCAAAAACCCAGTGTGATGGGAAGTGTTTCCAGCAACACGTGCACACAGCACAATATCAGGCAGGGACAACAGCCTCTCACGCACCCACAGCTAATTGTCCCAGAGCTAGGAAGGTGGAGCTTTGTGAAAAGGGGGAAATTAACATGCCCCATACAGCCATCCTTTTAGCAGGCTGGGAACACCCCTACATGGCCCGGTGGCGGCCCAGAACTTCCCTTGGGGGATGGCACACACATGTGACATAGCACAGCCTTTCATCAGCAGAGGCCCTAGGAGGGCACAGCTTGGAAGAGGGACCCACTCAGAAATCCCAGGGACCATATGCCAATACAAAGGACTTGTGGGTCAGTGGCAGAAACAATCTGTGGCGAGACTGAAATGAAGGTTTAGACTCTTGCAACAGCGTTAAATCTCCAGGAACACCTGGGAGGTCTGACTATTAAAGCCGCCATCCCTCCCTAACCGCTCAGACACATGCCACACATTCAGGGTAGGCAGCACCAACAACACACACAAATTTGGTGCCCCGCAAGAATCAGACCCCCACACTCCACAAAGACAAAGTTGGGGAGAAATGGCTCGAAGGGACAAGGTGGCTCGTGGATGCCAACTGCTGATTAATTAGAGACAGTGTGCGCCATCAAGCTGTAGATACAACAAATTAGAGATAAGTTTTTGAATTAGTCTACATATCCTAAAAGAACCCTACCAAGTTAAGCAAATGCCAAGAGGGCAAAAATAACAGAAAATTTTAAAGCATATGAAAAAACCAGATGATATGGATAACCCAAACCCAAAGACCCAAATCAAAAGATCAGAGGAGACTCAGTACTTAATCAAAGAGCTAAAGACAAACAACAAGAGCATGGCACAAGATATAAAGGACATGAAGAAGACTCTAGAAGAGCATAAAGAAGAAATTGCAAGAAAAAAGAAAAAAATAGATGAACTTATGGAAATAAAAGAAAAGGCTGACCAAATTAAAAAGATTCTGGATACTCATAGTACAAGACTAGAAGAAGCTGAACAACAAATCAGAGACCTGGAGGATGACAAAACGGAAAATAAAGAACAAAAGAAAGAATGAGGAAAAATAAAAAAAATAGAAATGGACCTCAGGGATATGATAGATAATATGAAACCGCCAAATATAAGACTCATTGGTGTCCCAGAAGGGGAAGAGAAAGATAAAGGTCTAGAAAGAGTATTCAAAGAAATTGTTGTGGAAAACCCAAACCTTCTACACAACATAAAAACAAAAAGCATAAATGCCCAGTGAACTCCAAATAGAATAAATCCAAAGAAACCCACTCCAAGACATATTCTGATCAGACTGTCAAATACTGAAGAGAAGGAGCAAGTTCTGAAAGCAGCAAGAGAAAAGCAATTCACCACATGCAAAGGAAACATTAGACTAAGTACTGACTACTCAGCAGCCACCATGGAGGCGAGAAGGCAGTGGCATGACATATAAAAATTCTGAGAGAAAAATTTCCAACCAAGAATTCTTTATCCAGCAAAGCTCTCCTTCAAATCTGAAGGAGAGCTTAAATTTTTCACAGACAAACAAATCCTGAGAGATTTTGCTAATAAAAGACCTGCCCTACTTGAGATACTAAAGGGAGCCCTACTGACAGAGAAACAAAGAAAGGAGAGAAAACTACGGAGAAAGGTTCAGTACTACAGAGATTCAATACTGGTTCATTAAAGGACAATAAGAGAAAGAGGGAAAAAATATACCTGACAAACATAAACTAAAGGATAGGATGGCTGATTCAAGAAATGCCTTCACAGTAATAACACGGAATATAAATGTATTAAACTCCCCAATAAAAAGATATAGACTGGCAGAATGGATCAAAAAAAAAAAAATGAACCATCAATATGCTGCATACAAGAGACTCATTTAGACACAAAGACACAAATACATTGAAAGTGAAAGGATGGAAAAAATATTTCATGCAAGCTATAGGCAAAAGAAAGCAGGAGTAACAATATTAATCTCAGATAAAATAGACTTTAAATGCAAGGATGTTATGAGAGACAAAGAAGGCCACTACATAACAATAAAAGAGGCAATTCAACAAGAAGAAATAACAAGCATAAATGTTTATGCACCCAATCAAGGTGCCACAAAATACATGAGAGAAACACTGGCAAAACTAAAGGAAGCAATTGATGTTTCCACAATAATTGTGGGAGACTTCAACACATCACTCTCTCCTATAGATAGATCAACCAGACAGAAGACCAATAAGGAAACTGAAAACCTAAACAATCTGATAAATGAACTGGATTTAACAGACATGTATGGAACATTACATCCCAAATCACCAGGATACACATTCTTCTCTAGTGCTCATGGAACTTTCTCCAGAATAGACCATATGCATAAAACAAGCCTCAATAAATTTTAAAAAATTAAAATTATTCAAAACACATTCTCTGACCACAATAGAATACAATTAGAAGTCAATAACCATCAGAGACTTAGAAAATTCACAAATATCTGGAGGTTAAACAAAACACTCCTAAACAATCAGTGGTTTAAAGAAGAAATAGCAAGAGAAATTGCTAAATATATAGAAACAAATGAAAATGAGAACACAACACATAAAAACCTATGGGATGCAGCAAAAGTGGTACTGAGGGGGAATTTTATAGCACTAAACCCATACATCAAAAAGGAAGAAAGAGTTAAAATCACAGAACTAATGGAGCAACTGAAGAAGCTAGAAAACGAACAGCAAACTAATCCTAAACCAAGTAGAAGAAAAGAAATAACAAGGATTAAAGCAGAAATAAATGACATAGGGAACAAAAAAACAATAGAGAGAATAAATAACACCAAGAGTTGGTTCTTTGAGGTCAACAAGATTGACAAGCCCCTAGCTAGACTGACAAAATCAAAAAGAGAGAAGACCCAGATAAACAAAATAATGAATGAGAAAGGTGACATTACTGTGGATCCCGAACAAATTTAAAAAATTAGAAGAGGATACTATGAACAACTGTATGCTGACAAACTGGATAATGTAGAGGAAATGGAAAATTTCCTGGAAGCACATGAACAACCTAGACTGACCAGAGAAGAAATAGAAGACCTCAACCAACCCATCACAAGCAAAGAGATCCAATCAGTCATCAAAAAGTTTCCCACAAATAAATGCCCAGGGCCAGATGGCTTCACAGGGGAATTCTGCCAAACTTTCCAAAAAGAACTAACACCAATCTTACTTAAACTCTTTCAAAACATTGAGCAAAATGGAACACTACCTAACACACTTTATGACGCTAACATCAGTCAAATACCAAAACCAGGCAAAGATGCCACACACACAAAAAAACTACAGGCCAATCTCCCTAATGAACATAGATGTAAAAATTCTCAACAAAATACTTGCAAATCGAATCCAAAGACACATTAAAAAAATCATACACCATGACCAAGTGGGGTTCATTCCAGGCATATAAGGATGGTTCAACATAAGAAAATCAATCAATGTCATACAACACATTAACAAATCAAAAGAAAAATCAAATGATCATCTCAATAGATGCTGAAAAAGCATTCAACAAAATCCAACATCGTTTTTTGATAAAAATACTTCAAAAGGTAGGAATTGAA
Source organism: Choloepus didactylus (assembly GCF_015220235.1). Taxonomy (NCBI): domain Eukaryota; kingdom Metazoa; phylum Chordata; class Mammalia; order Pilosa; family Megalonychidae; genus Choloepus; species Choloepus didactylus. The sequence continues at coordinate 128,736,621 of NC_051313.1, read as the reverse complement.
GGGAAATTCCTCAGTATGACAAAGAGCAAATATGAAAAACCCACAGCCAGCATAGTACTCAATGGTGAGAGATCAAAAGCCTTCTCTCTAAGATCAGGAACGAGACAAGGTTGCCCACTGTCACCACTGTTATTCAACATTGTGCTAGAAGTGCTAGCCAGGGCAATCCGGCAAGACAAAGAAATAAAAGGCATCCAAATTGGAAAGGAAGATGTAAAACTATCATTATTTGCAGACGGTATGATTTTATATCTGGAAAACCCCGAGAAATCGATGATATAGCTACTGGAGCTAATAAATTTAGCAAAGTAGTGGGATACAAGATTAATGCACATAAGTCAGTAATGTTTCTATACACTAGAAATGAACAAACTGAAGAGACACTCAAGAAAAAGATACCATTTTCAACAGCAACTAAAAAATCAAGTACCTAGGAATAAACTTAACCAAAGATATAAAAGACTTATACAAAGGAAACTACATAACTCTACTAAAAGAAATAGAAAGGGACCTTAAAAGATGGAAAAATATTCCATGTTCATGGTTAGGAAGGCTAAATGTTATTAAGATGTCAATCCTACCCAAACTCATCCACAGATTCAACGCAATCCCAATCAAAATTCCAACAACCTACTTTGCAGACTTGGAAAAGCTAGTTATCAAATTTATTTGGCAAGGGAAGATGCCTCAAATTGCTAAAGACACCTTAAAAAGAAAAACGAAGTGGGAAGACTCACACTCCCTGACTTTGAAGCTTACTATAAAGCCACAATAGTCAAAACAGCATGGTACTGGCACAAAGACAGATATACAGATTAATGGAATCGAATTGAGAATTCAGAGATAAACCCCCAGATCTATGGCTGACTCATTTTTGATAGGGCCCCCAAAGCCACTGAACTGGGAAATAACAATCTTTTCAACAAATGGAGCTGGGAGAGTTGGATATCCATATCCAAAACAATGAAAGAAGACCCCTACCTCACATTCTACACAAAAATTAACTCGAAGTGGATCAAAGACCTCAATATAAAAGACAGTACCATAAAACTCCTAGAAGATAATGTAGGGAGACATCTTCACGACCTTGTATTAGGAGATCACTTCCTAGACCTTATACCCAAAGCACAAGCAACAAAAGAAAAAACAGGTAAACAGGAACTCCTCAAGCTTAGAAGTTTCTGTACCTCAAAGGAATTTGTCAAAAAGGTGAAGAGGCAGCCAACTCAATGGGAAAAAAAATTTTGGAAACCATGTATATGACAAAAGACTGGTATCTTGCATATATAAAGATATCAAACAACTCAATGACAATAGTACAGACAGCCCAGTTATAAAATGGGCAAAAGATATGAAGAGACAGTTCCCTGAAGGGGAAATACAAATGGCCAAGAAACACACGAAAAAATGTTCAGCTTCACTACCTATTAGGGAGATGCAAATTAAGACCACAACGAGATAACATCTCACACCCATTAGAATGGCTGCCATTAAACAAACGGGAAACTACAAATGCTGGAGAAGATGTGGAGAATTTGGAACTCTTATTCATTGTTGGTGGGACTGTATAATGGTTCAGCCACTCTGGAAGTCGGTCTGGCAGTTCTACAGAAAACTAGATATAGAGTTACCCTTCTATCCAGCAATTGCACTTCTCGGTATACCTGGAAGATCTGAAAGCAGTGACGCGAACAGATATCTGCACACCAATGTTCATGGCAGCATTATTCACAATTGCCAAGAGACGGAAACAACCCAAGTGTCCTTCAACAGATGAGTGGATAAACAAAATGTGGTGTATACACACAATGGAATACTACGCAGCAATAAGAAGGAACGATGTCATGGAACATACGACAACTTGGATGAAACTTGAAGACATAATGTTGAGCAAAATAAGCCAGACACAAAAAGAGAAATATTATATGCTACCACTAATGTGAACATTGCTAGGGGAGAATGCAGAGGTGTTGGACTTCCCCACCTCGATGGTTGCTGATGTGCTCACAGACATTGGGGACTGGTGGTTTGATGGACTAAGCCCTCAATCACAGGACTTGCCCTTGGGAAGACTGTTACCGCAAAGGAGAGGCTAAGCCTGCTTATAATTGTGCCTAAGTGTCTCCTCCTGAATGCCTCTTTGTTGCTCAGATATGGCCCTCTCTCTCTAGCTAAGCCAACTTGGAAGATGAAATCACTGCCCTCCCCCCTACATGGGATTTGACACGTAGGGGTGTACATACCCCTGGCAACATGGAATATGATTGCCGGGGAGGAATCTGGACCAGGTATCGTGGGATGGAGAACATCTTCTTGACCAAAAGGGGGATGTGAAATGAAATAAGTTTCAGTGGCTGAGAGATTCCAAAAGGAGTCAAGAGGTCACTCTGGTGGGCACTCCTATGTACAATATAGATAACCCTCTTTAGGTTCTAATGAACTGGAATAGCTAGCAGTAAATACCTGCAACTATCAAACTACAACCCAGAACCCTTGAATCTTGAAGATTAGTGTATAAAAATGTAGCTTATGCTGGGTGACAATGTGACTGGGAAAGCCATATGGACCACACTCCCCCTTTGTCCAGTGTATGGATGGATGAGTAGAAAAACGGGGACCAAAAAAAAACAAAAAAACAAAAAAACCACCCAGTGTTCTTTTTTATTTTAATTGTTTTTTTCACTTTAATTTTTATTCTTACTACTGTTGTGTGTGTGGTAATGAAAATGTTCAAAAATTAATTTTGGTGATGGACGCACAACTGCATGGTGGTACTGTGAACAATTGATTGTACGCTTTGTACAACTGCATGGTCTGTGAATATATCCCAATAAAATTGAATTATTTAAAAAATAAAAAAAAGAAAGAAAAAGCAAGACTAAAACAGAAAGCAGGAGCTGACAACTTAGGGGCCCACAGGAGTATGGATCCTGGATATAGGCCCTGGGAGCAAGGGCAGTGCTTTCAGTGGCCACTTTGGAACAGGATATATGGCCTTAGGCCACAGGAACAGGAGAATAGGGACTGAGCCTGATGGATGAAGGTCAGACCCGAGAAGAAGAACTCCCAGAGAAGAACTCTACCTTTTGGCTGGAGAAGAACAGGGACACTTGCCTTCTATGCAGCTACTTGGGTAGAAAAAAAGTCACTCAAGGGAAATCAGAACCCCAGGTCTGTGTTTCCTGCAGGTATAGAACCCAAATTTACTTGACCAGCACAATGTGGGACCCCAGCTTGAGAAATGAATGAAAAATCTTGCCCAAGTCTGCTAAAACCTAGGCAGGTGAAATGTAAAATCTGTCAAGAGGGATATTTTTCTGACACAGAGCACACAGAACTCTCACAAGAAAACAACTCCCACTGAAGATGTCACAACAGAAATTGTAATACACCTTAACAAATCAATAAGAAAGAGAGTTGGCAGACGTAACAAATAGGAGCAAGAACTGGAAGTAAAGGAATATCTGGGAGACACTACAAAATAAGTCTGCTTGAAGTAGTGAAAGAGGTTAAAGTGGGGAGAGGAGACAAAAGTTATAATGCAATAACAGAACAGTAAGGTTTTTTTAAGGGCATAGTTTAAGAGATCCAAATCAGAAGTATTATAATTAGAAATAAAGACACTGAATTTTAAATTCTATAAACTGAAATATAAGTTATATCTGAGGAAATAGTCCAAAATGCATTTCAAAGAAATAATGAGTGGGAAAATACAAATGGGAAAATCAGTCTTGAAGAAATAAAGATCCAACATACATCTCCTGATGGGTCCAACAGGAAAGAATAAAGAGAACTGGGAAGAGGCAAGACATGAAGAGATAATGGCTAAGAATTTCCAAGAGTTGAAGAAAAGACAAAAATTCTAAGATTCAGGAAGGATTAGAAGTTCTGAACAGGATAAAACCAAATCTATTTCTGGCCTCAGGGAGTTGAAACTGCAGAATACCAAAGTCAAACAGCAGATCTTACAAAGAACCAGAGAAGAAAGACAGATTATCTGAAAAGGGACAACAGTTAGACTGACAACATGATCTACTCAGCAACTACAGATGCTAGAATACAATGGAAATCATATCTTCAGACAAAAAAAAAAGTCAAAATAGAACTTGATATCCACTAAACTATCACTGAAGATTAACAATGAAATAAAGATTTTTTTAGATAAACACTGAGTTTACCACCCATGGATCCTCACTAAAAAAGATAAACAAAAATTGAACACAGAGAGATGCAAGAAGCATTGGTAAACCAGAAACTGTCTAAAATGTCTAACATATTGGTAAATGACAATAAAATATTATTCAAACTAAATGAGAAATCAGTGGTTTTGAAAACATAAAGTATAAAACCGTAATTTGTGACAGAAAGGTGGGGGGATGCAGGGGTATAGGAACAGTCTGGGTATACTAATAAAGTTAAGCTGATAACAAAACAGATGAGAAGGCTATAGATTTAGGATGTTAAATTTATGTCCCATGGTAACCATGAAGAAAATATTGGAAAATATGCAAGCTCATAGAGACAGAAATTAAGAGTACAGGTTGCCAGGGGTAGGGAGCAGGAAGAATGGGGAGCTAATGTATAATGGGTATAGGGTTTCTGTTTGGGGAGGTGGGAAAGTTGTAGTAATGTAACATGGTGAGGGTACTGCAATATTGTGACTATGATTAATCCTATTGTTTATGCTTGGGAGTAGTTGAAATGGGAAAGTTTATGTTGTATACATGGTCCCATAATTAGAAAAAAAAAAAAGAGCAACAAAAGAGACAATATCAATCATATGTAATACATGATCCTGGATGAGACCTAGCAAGGAAGGAGAAAAGAGCTCAAAGAGACACTCTTGGGACATAGGATAAAACTGGAAGATAGACTATAAGCTTTTTATCATGTTAAGTTTCTTGAACTTGGTAACAGCACATAAGGTGTTTACATAAGTGAATATCTTTGTTCTTAGGAAATGTGCAAGGCAGTGTCAGGTGTTCAAAGAGCACGATGTATACAATCTACACTGTTCAGAAAATGGATTAGTAAATAGACAAACAGATAAATAGTGATAGATAGATATAGATACGATATGGAAAATATGGCAAAATGTTAAATTGGTGGATCTGGGTATCTGGAGGGACAAGGGTATGTTGAAGTTCTCTGTATGGGGTTTGTATTATTTTTGTTAGCTGTCCTATAAGTTTAAAAGTATTTCAAAATAAAAAGTTTAAAATTTAAAAAAAGACATCAAGACTTGATATTTCAAAATACAAAAAAAAGGTAAAAAAAAAAAATAAAAATAGTAAGGGACTATACAGGTGGTTGAGAGACATTAAAGATTTTTAAGCAAGGGAGTAATGTGTTCATGTATCTGCTCCAGAAGGGTAACCCTGGAGGGGGACTCAAGTAAGGCACTCGTGAAACAAGAGAGGAACATATTTCAAGAAAATGAGAATGGTCAACAAAGTGGAATGTTGAAGAGAAGTCAAGTAAATGGGGCCAGAAAGTTTCCTTATTTTGGGAAGAGCAGTTGCAGCATCATGGTGGCTAGGAATGGCCAATTCAAAGGGGAGATTCAGACAGCAAGGACCAGGAGTTAGGACTTGGACATGTCTTCTGGGGAAACACAATTCAACCCTAACAGTCATATCAAAAATATTCTTTTTCTACTTCCAATTTTTTTAAGGATATAGAAAATATTTCCTGAAAAGAAAACAATAATAATAATACCTAGTTTTTACTGAAATGTTACTGCATGCCAGGCAATGGTCTAAGAGATTGTATTAGGGTTCTCTAAGGAAACAGAATCAATGGGAGATATCTGTTGTGGGAATGCACAAGTCCAAATTCCAAGAGGCAGGATGCATGAGTACAAATTTCCTAGGGCAGGCCGCAAGCTGGCAACTCTGATGAAGATCTTCGATGAACTCCCCAGGAGAGGCTGGCTGGCTGAAGAGGTAAAAGTTCTCTCTTCTCCCTTCAAAGTCTTCAACTGATTGGATTAAATCCAACTATTGGATTCTCTCATTGCGGAAGACACTCCCTTAGTTGATTGCACATGTAATCAGTCACAGATGGAATCAATTGACTGATGATTTAATAAACCAGCCTTCTGGTTTATTAACAGGCCATGTAATGTCCTTGTAGTAATGGTTAGGCCAGTGCTTGCTTGACCAGACAACTGGGTACCATTACCTGGCCAAGTTGACACATGAACCCAACCATCACAGAGGTTTTATAAATATTTTATTTCACTTTTATGGCAACCCTCTTAAGTAGGTTCTACTATTATCTTCTTTGAGATGAGGAAACTGAGCCTTATAATTTAAATAATTTGCCCAAAGTGAAACAGCCACTAACCAGCCACATGACCAAACCAGGCTGGTTGATTTGGCACTGCTCATTGCAGTGCCCCAGCAACTGCATGCCTGGTTTTACACATTTATTTAAAGAACATACTTCCCCTTTGTTTGGCTGGAAAAAATTAAATCAAGAATATATAACCACAAATCCATTCTTTTACCATAATAAATTGTTAAAGCTCTCTATTTTTAATAAGCAAAGATCTTGGCCTAATTATTTTTGCTATTCTGAAAGGAAATTAAATCCCAGCTTTAGCATTTTACATGACAAAGGTGAGATGAATAAGTCTTTTTATCACCTGTAGTTCTAATAAAAACTCCTATTTATTATTCTTACATGTCTCTTTTTAGTTGCCAGAGGAATTCAGCTCTCTAAGTCTATAACTGAATTGATATCTCCAGTTTTCCTCATTTTATTAAAATTAATATAAAACGTTAATAATGTAAAAATACTGTAAAAAATAAAATTTTACATTTGGCATAACTTCAGTATAGTCTCTATAATTATGGTCTTCTTTATAATAATATAAAGGATTTGGACAATGTACATCTTTTAGGAAAAAAAACCCCACTAACTTTCACATAAATTTTTTTTTTTTTAATTTTGGTTGACTACAATTTATTTTGTCCATTGTTATAACAATTATTATTCAACTTTTCTATTCAAGCACTGGAAAAATACTAACATTTAACCCACAAACAAAAATTTTAGGGGGAAAAACCAGCAATAAAAATGGATGTATTTGTATCATACTTTCCTCTCTCTATATAACTAAGAGAACAAAATGATAGTAAGAATGATTATTCTACTAACTTCAGGTTTATGCTCCTGATTAATTTGTGACATTTTCTGGAGAGAGTTCAAAGTGAAGAAGAGGAAAGCCTTTAATCGGTTTTAACCTTTAGATTACAGTAAGGTACAGAAACAAAAAGAATTTAGCAAATGATAGCAAAGACCACATAAGTAGTACTAAGCGAAGTTGAAAAGAGACGATTCCATAGGTCTAAGAAATGCAATTGACGAGGTTGGAAAAACGCGCAAATTTCCTTGATTATTATTTTACTAATAAAAATCAATCAGTGCGGAGATCAGATGTCCTTTCCTAGATGTTCAGAAGAACCTTAGGAAACCCACCTCCGAAACTCAGGGCTTCTTGATTCTGTTGTTTGTTGTTGCTTTGGCATAATCTTCCTACTTGGCTGTCCTTCCCTCTCAGCACTCAGCCAGCGGCGCTAGGAAGTAGGATTCTCTACCTGGTGTCGCTGCCCCAGTCTGTGCTGCTGGCCCGAAGCATCACCTGCTCCTCTTTACACACACACACACACACACACACACACACACAAACACACATACTCGCGCGGGTATCTCCTGTTAGAGGCGAAGTACCGCCCCACCTAAGCAAAATCTTCGCTTTCTCTTCCCCAAGACTTGGCCCAAAGGAGGGGCTCTTACCCAAACCCGAGACGAGTTGAGGCTAGTTCTGCCCCCTTACCTCCAGCAGTGACAGCGACCGCAGCCACTGCCCAGACGCTCCTCTGGTCTGAGCCCGGCCTGCCAGGTCCGCACGAGCAGCACGCGTCCAGCGAGACAGCAAACCCAGAGGCCCCCCGCCGGCTTCCGGGCTGAAGCTTCTGCAGGTGCGTGGAAAGCGTGCGCTGGTGACGCAGAGCCTTTTCGCTGCCGTGGTTACTGCAGGGACGCGCGCACGCACACACACGCCCCCAGGCAGGAACCCACGGGCTCCAGCTGAGTACCGCCGAGCTCTCCGCGTGCGCTCTAAGGATGGACCCTTGAGCGACAGACTCCCACCCCGCAGGAGGGGGCCGAGGAGGCTTTGCATAACGGTAAGGTATTTCACTTGAATGTTGTGAAAGGAAATAGTGGCTTAAAACAATTTGGTAATTCTTTAATGTAATCACCACGGAACAATTATTTTTTATATTTACTCTTTCACCCATTCTAGACTTTTTTTTGCAATGTGATATGAGGTAGAATTCTATCTTGATGATTATTCCAAATGAATTAAGCAATTTATGCCAGAACCATCATTTTCCCACAGAAATGACTACCTTCAAAATGCAGGCTACCAATATTTTAGCATTCTCACTTTTTACTTTTAAAATCTTAGTTTATAAAGTGAAAAAATTGTGATTAACATACAATTTCACATTGTCACTACAAAGGGAATATTATGTGTAATGATCTATATAATGTGTAAGGCTTGTCTTTTTTAGGTGTTTTAGTTGTTAATTTTGGCACTTTTGATGAAATTCTCATTCTAATTATTCCCAATGTTTTGCCTTTTCCTTTACTAAGGAAGCCAAATATATATTCTTGGTAGTTCTTGGTGGGGGGAGAAGCAACATGGAAAGCTGTTTTTTCCCATACAAAAGGGAAAAACAGCAGTGTAGGCAGAAACTAGAAGCAAGTAAAAACTTTAATCCCATCCTGGTCACAAAACAAAACAAAAAAAAAACACAAATAAACATATTGAAACAAAGTATAAACAAGTAAACTACTTTATTTAAAGTACTCTGGTGCAAAGAAATGTTTCTTTAAAGCACATTTAAAGTGCCCTTTATTCAACGCTTGCAAAATAATTCAGTTTTACAAGTAGCAATACTAAAAGCCTATTTCTCTTTATACATTTACTTTTTTTCTTAGAAAAACAGTCCAATGCTGCTATAAACTGACTTTAATCATTATCAAACCTAACTTTGTCTTTCTTGGTGAGATAACTACAAACATGAATAAGAGGCAAGGAGTTTTAAATCATCAAGTTTCTTTATACATTGTTAGCTGACAAAAGAAGTCCAATGTACAATGGTTATCTTCTACTTAACTTTTTAAGATGACCTGAATTTGCCAAATATAATTAAAAGATCCAGTTCCAAGGACTCTGTAACCTCTTATGACATTAAAAAGTTTTTTTTTTTCTTTGAGGGCTTATTTTAAATACTAACAATTCTAGTACCTGATTGAAAAAACAAATCAAGTATAAAGTCTATCCCGAGCCGTTGTTGGCCCCCTGCTTGGAACCCAGCTGACACTGTGACCATTACTGAAAGCTGTGACAGGCTTTGTGCCCTTAATTAAGAGCCCTCCTATTCTGAACACGGGCCTGCTTTAGTTTAAGTAATATTAATATTTAGTTCTGAAATCTGAGAACACAATCCATGAAATAAGGTCACAGAAGGATTTTCTTCTTTTACAGTGATCCAGTATATTAATTCCTCCATATTAAACCTATCTTTCCAGACAGGTAAAATTGTATTTACTAAAATCCAGAACAAAACTACACAGTACATTTAAAACTCATATTTGAAAAGCAGGTCACAATATTATATCTAAGCTACACAGAAGACCCCAGTGATCACTAGGAAATCTGCCACAGTCCAGTTTTTCCAACCCAAGTAGGTCCAAACTTCGGGGAATAACGTGGCCCCCTTCTGCTGCTGCTCTGAAAAATATTCGATCAAAACGAAGCTTACAAGAACCAGGTATTCCAAGATTAGAGTTCATTTGTGTATCCCATGTATACTGGCAATGCTCAGGCTTGCCTAAAAACTCCCAGACATCCAAAATGTTGTTGGGTAAACCACCACATTTGGTAACCTTAAAGAAAAAAAAAAGGAAGACTCTATAAAACTTAGTCGTTTCCCCTGTCTAACTGAAAAATGTCTTTGCTATTACCACTTCTAAGTTTAACATTTCAAAGCAGAATATAAAAAATAATTTATTAACAAACAAATGCAAAATAGGTGAATACATTATAAATATTTTACTGCATGATAAGTTGATAATATAAAAATATAAAGGGAGCCAGAGAGGTTTAGAAATGCCCCTTTTCTTTTGCCATAAACAGTTGCCAGATAAAACTCATAAGATGAATATAAAATTTATGACCTTGAGTTAATGTTGTTAGTTTTTCTTGTTTTCTTAAAAATAGCTCAAATAAAAACATGGCAAAATTGCTATTCTACTTTATGTGACCTAAAAATTTCAATTCCCTTCACAATTTTATTTAAAATTTTTTAACATGTCAATTCTTCCCTCTCCTATTTACATACCATATATTTTAAAAGTAGGAAAGTCAGTCAACAAGTACCATAAAACACAGCTGCTATATTTTGTAGAACATGTACACAAGAACACGAAGTTGCTGGGAGAAGCAGGGCACCATTTTTATTTTTATTTGGTATACTGCATTCACTTCAGCAGGAAGTCCTGACTCCAGCATGTGGCAGAGTGAAACAGAACAGAATCTCTATTTCAAACACTTTCAATCTGAAGCATGATCACACTTCAGGAGGGAAAAAGGCAAGGCAGGTTTTACCATTTAGTATGTTCTAAAACTATAAAGGACCTTCTGGAAAATCCCAACATGTCTCAACTAAACTAAGGGGAAAGGGACTTTTGTTTCAGACTTGTTCATGGCAGTGGCCCACTTCTTTAAAGGGGTAATAAAGGCTGACAAAGGCCAAGAAAAAAGGGCATCTCAGAAAGAAGAGAGTAAGGGACAACTATGATAGTCAAACCTTTGTTCCTACTTTGCAGCTAGGGACACTGCAAATAAACTCAATGTTTTCTGAACTCCTCACTATTTTCTCTATACCCCTCTTGTTAATCCAACAGACATTGTTTTGTGTTGTTCATTTCATATGCGGTATTTGTTTTCCCCCATTAATGTAAGAGCTTCTCCTGCCTGTGCTTCTCAAGTGCTAGACATATAGAACAGGCTAAATAAATATTAGGTGAATTGCATTTGAAAGGTCACATATACATTTTGACCAAACAAAGGTCCTAGCTTTAACAGCTTTGGTCAAAGGAACCAAAATTAGTTCCACAGCAATAATCTGCCCATAAACATAGACCTGACTTTGTCACTCACCTCTTGATCCCTTAAATTTGTATCTCCTGCAAATATAACCGTAGCTGACTCTGGAGCCTCTTGCATTTTATTTAAAACTACTTTTAACTGATTGATTCGTTCTGTAGTATGCCCTTTGGTGCTCTCCAAATGGGAAGTCATAAGGCAAAGTTCATTTCCTGACACACTTACCTGCAACAGAATAAATAGTCATTAATTTATACACTGACCACTAATGCTGAACTTTGTTAACAGAATCAGCAGATTGTTCAGTTGACTGGTATATATTAAACTAAAACTATATATCAGTTTAAGATACCAAACCTCTCCCCAAAGAAGCACCTACTCATACTTCAAGACCTACCTCAAATGTCACCTCTACTCTGAGTGAGCCCTACCCTAATGTCGCCAGGTGGTCAGTGGCTCCCATCTCTATATTCCCACAATTCACTGGAGAGAATGCTTTTAAATCCCCTTAGAACAAATTACAGCACACTTATTTCTCCCCACAAGGCTATGATCACTTGAAAACAAAGATGGTTCTTACTTACTGCTATATTATCAAGAGCCTGACACATAGGTATTCAAAAAATGTTACTTAAATGAAAATCATTTACCATCTATCATTCAGGACCAACAGTGTAGATCTGTCACTTACACTAATTGCCTTAAGAATCAAATCCAAATTCTTTAATATTGGGCATTTATGCTCTTCTATAATTTGGATCCAACCTACTTTCCCAACCTCATGGCACACTACCTCTCTTCATGCCCTCTACACCCCACTGAATAGAATGCTCACTCATAAATGCTCACATAAATAACTCACCTCATAAATACATACCTTGCCTCTTCCAACCTGCAAAAGTTTGCTCTTGGTGGTTCCTTCATCTGGAATGGAACCTCTCCAATTCCTAATGTCTACATGTCATCTGTTTTTCAGGGCCCAACTCAAATATCACTTCCTTCATGAAACCTTCCCGAAACAATTCAGGCTAAAAGTCATCTCCCCACCTCTAAACTTCCGCAGCACATCACTATTCCTTTTCTGTGGCACTTATGCCTTTCCTTTGTTTTAGTTACTATATATACAGTCTTTCCCTTACTAATCTGTAAAAGCTATGAAAGCAAGATCTATTTGACTCAATTTTGTTGGCCTCACAGAATATAACATAATACCACAAACAGAACAAAGAGTAAAAAAAAAATACTGTTCTAGAAAGCAAATGTGGAATGCTATAGCAAATTCTTAAACATTCTCAGAAAAACATCAAATTGAGTAAGGATTCTATTTTTATGAGTTTATCTAATTTAAAATTTATGTAAAGACTTAATTTACAAAATTCTTTAAGACTATTGAAAAGAATCTCTAAGTGAAGAACAAATTTTTTCTAAAGACAATGGCTTAAAAAAAGAACATCATGGAACTATAATAAAGTCAATCCTTTTTTTAAAAAGCAGTCAATTGTTTAAAATTACTTACATTCACACACAAAAGGTTTCTCATCATTTTTGTACTTGGAAAAGGAATAATCTCTTGGCTTTTTAATTTCACTCTTGATTTTTTCAACATTATAGCTGTGAAATATCCTTCTTCATGACCTTCAAATAATTGTGGAAAATAATTTAGGAAAATATCCTCAATGATATTTTCTATTTATCACAATGTCCCCTACTGAAGATTTTATAACAACAGGTATAGGTATTTAACTGGATCTGAATCTTTAAACTATTACTTTAAAATAGTTCAAGACAGCCAAGTCTATATATTTACCTGCCCCCTTCCAAAATTCAACTGAATGTATGGAAGAACAGGTATTAGAATGGCATCAGACATCATCAAGGCTTATCTGTATCTGGGAGGTATGGGGCAATCTCCCAGTGATTCTTTAATTGGCTAAACCCATTAGAGACAAAGGGAGTTAATTATTTTAGTTAACATGTAACAGATGGAGAACTTCAGTAATTTTTTATTTCTTGTTTTTTATGTGGCACCTGTGAAAGGTGTCTCCAGGTGTTTAGGGAAATAGATGAAAAGGCTTTATTCATATCTGGGTGCAGACTTCACACTTACATACTGCTTCAGACTTTATATTCACAAATTGCTCCCCAGTGAGAACGAGAGCTTCCATTACAGCCTGCTTCCCGCTTTGAAGATTACATTAGAATTTCCTGCTCACTTACAGTCCCAAGATTGTATTTAAAAAGTCACTGTTAGACTCCCAGGGTTGTGGATCTCCCTGGCAACGCAGAGTATGACTCCCGGGGATGAGTGTGGACCCGGCATCGTGGGACTGAGAGTATCTTCTTGACCAAAAGGGGGATGCAAAATGGGACGAAATAGTTTCAGTGGCTGAGAGATTCCAAATGGAGTCGAGAGGTCACTCTGGTGGACATTCTTATGCACTATATAGATAACACCTCTTAGGCTTTAATGTATTGGAATAGCTAGAAGTAAATACCTGAAACTACCAAACTCCAACCCAGCAGTCTGGACTCCTGAAGACAATTATATAATAATGTAGATTACAAGGGGTGACAGTGTGATTGTGAAGACCTTGTGGATCACACCCCCTTTATCTAGTGTATGGATGAGTGGAGGAATGGGGATAAAAACTAAAGGACAAATGGGGTGGGATAGGGGGATGATTTGGGTGTTTTTTTTTCACTTTTATTTTTTATTCTTGTTCTGGTTCTTTCTGATGTAAGGAAAATGTTCAGAGATAGACTGTGGTGATGAACGCATAACTATGTTATCATACTGTGGACAGTGGATTGTATATCATGAATGATTGTATGGTGTGTGAATGTATTTCAATAAAACTGAATTTAATTAAAAAAAAAAAAGATGATCTAACAACAAAGATAATTTACAGCATTTTCTAAATGAATTTAAGGTTAAAGGCGATTATCAATTGTATTTTTCCGTGAAAGTTTTATCTTAAAAAAGGTAAAAAGAAAACTCCCCAGTAGAAACTGAAATACGCCTTTTTCTTTTATTCCTCCACACTAATGGACATTCAAAATTACACTCCTTGATTATCCTGCTCCTTCCTTGATTTGATAGGCAGTATATTTGAAATATTTAATTGACCAAATATTCCTATTTCAAACCCAGTGCAGACAATGAAATACTCTTTTGGTAAGAAAATGTAATGTGTTAGAAAAGAAGAATGGGTAGTGTTTGCTAAGGGTCTTTTCATGTAACCTTTTTCAGCAAGTCAGAAACCAGCTTTTCATCTTGCTTATTTTAGAATTTTCTCGTTGATCTGTGGGCCCAAGATCCCTCTCTTTGCAGTAGTAGATAGATGGTAAGAGGTAGAAAATCTTATTTTAGTCTTATATTTATAAAGGAATAAGAGGAATAAATGATATTATCTGGTGTAACAAAGCTAATGCTTTGATCAAATGTTTCAGTGTAACACACTAATCTAATGTGATATAGTGGGTGTGAGCTATAGAGAAGGCATTTGTGTTACAAGAGGTAACTTTATTTTGTGATGAATGTGAATACTCGGCATAAAATTAAAGTGCATGCAAATGAAAAAAAAAAAAAAAGTCACTGTTAGAATTTCCAATAAAATGAGGAAGTACTCCAAGAAGGAGGAAAACACAGGATTCAAAAAAAGAAGAAATCCAAAGCAGGAGAGGAGCCAAAAAAATTCCTGAGAATACAGAAAACAAGTTCCACAAAAATAGAGACAGACAGACAGACACAGAGAAACTGAGAAAGAACCATCTCCTTAGCGATTCTGGATTAAAGAGTAAATAAAAATTAAAATCACATACTATGTAAGAGTGAAAGTCAAAGAAAACACTGTATAAAAAACATGAGAGGTAGTCAAAGTGGTACTTTAAATATACTTAGTAAAAACAAAATAGATGGAAAAATAAAAAAAACTATGGAAAAATAAAAAAACTAAATTATTCAGGGCAAAAAGCAGAAAAAGAATAATAAAAATAAATCAAAGGCAATATTCACAATTGCCAAGAGATGGAAACAACCCAAATGTCCTTCAACAGATGGGTTGATAAACAAAATGTGTTATATACACACGATGGAATACCACACAGCAGTTAGAAGGAACAATGCCGTGAAATATATGACAACATGGATGAACCCTGAAGACATAATGCTGAGCAAAATAAGCCAGGCACAAAAAGAGAAATATTGTATGTTACCACTAAAGTGAACACTATGAAAAATGTACAATAAATGGTTTATATTGTAGAATGTAGGGGACCTAGCAATAGACAGCAATAGCAAAGGGGGAATGATAATCTATTAAGAACTAATAAGTTCTGGAGGGTAAACTTAATGTTCTGGGAATGCCCAGGAACGACTATGGTTTGTTAATTTCTGGGGGATATGGTAAGAACAAGTTCACAGAAATGTAGTTACTTTAGGTTATTTGTTTTTCTTATTCCTTTGTTGGGTTATAGTCTATTTTCTTGGAATAGGGTAGGAACATGTTGGAAGCAATGTAGTTATTTTAGATTATTTGTTTTTTCTTATCCCTTTGTTTTGGTTTTGTTTGAAATGTTTTTTTTATTTTTTAATTTTTTGATAAAGTTAAAAAAAACATTAAGCGAGTGTGAAAAGAAAGTAAATGAACAATGCGGGGAGGAGGTGAATGAAATGTTTTGGATGTTCTTTTTTATTCTAATTTTTATTTTATTTTTTGGAGAATTGAAAATGTTCAAAGATTGATTGTGGTGATCAATGCACAACTATGAACTGATTGTACACTTTGAAGGATTGTATGTTATGTGAATATATCTCAATAACATTGCTTTAAAAAATAAATCAGAGGAATTAATAAAGATAAAGTCATTAAAAAAAGGCATAAACACAACACATTTATCACACCTTAAATTTCTAACAATCTAATTCACCAAAAAGCTGGTCTGTGTCTCAAATTTTAGTAACTTCTATTTTCTTGAAAAATCATCCGTTTCAATGACTTTTTCACATTTACAACAATAAGCTGTATATTCTCCTGTAGTTCTTTTAGTATCCTCTGTGTCTGGGCTTATTTTTCTCAAACTTATTATTTGTGTTTTTTCTTCTCTGCTCCTGTAGGATAACTTTGATCTACCACTGATTTGTTTGTCACGGAAAAAGGTAAGTTAAATAACAGGAAAACTGTTACCTGTAATAATCTCATAACTTCTTGCTCTCTTCTTTAGGTAGCTATAGTATGGAGGAATAACTTCCTGAAGAAATATCACATCTGGGCTGTACCTAATTAAAAATATCAACTTATGATAAACAGTAGGTATACCACTTCATTTTCAGCTAGCTAGATGAAGGAAATTCCACAACATAAAAGAAACACAGAATTATTAGCCTCTAGGACATTTAACATTAAATGTTTATAATGAGTTTTGATAACTGTAGAATGAGAGAGACCTGTGCTATTTAACTCATAGTACTATAAAGATCAAATTAAAAAAAAACTTAAAAAACTAAATACATGTGACAACCCTTTAAAGCTAAAAGAAATGGAATGCTAACAACAGAAATCACTAAATGGAGAGCATACAATGGTCCTACGCTCTAATAGAGGATTTCAGTGTTCTCTCTTTCAATCCTCTTTAAACAGTTACCCACAATGAAGAAAACTGAGCTCCAGAGAGCTTAAGAGACTTGCTCAAAGTCAAAGAGCCAGTATGTGGCAGAAACAGATATTTTTGATAATTTTATTTTCACAGCAATTATGTACAATGTTTAATAAGTAAAATGGCACTAGAGAGTTTCTAACAAAAATTAGTATTCCCTCTCCACCCCCAGAAATCCTTCTAAAGGTAACTGCTTTCAGTTCTTCTACATATTTCTTCTCAGAGCTGGACTTTGAGTCCATGTCTATTCCAAAGCTCATAATCTTGAACTGTTTGCAGACGTAAGACATAATTATTGTGCTACTATTAAACTGAAGTAATAATACTTACAAAGTTAAATAAGAACACACCCCTCGAGCCCTCTCTTGCAGGTTGTTTAGATCCAATCCATCAATATTCCAGGTAATTAAACAGAACATACTGCCATCTTCTTGGTGAATATTTTGAGATAAGCTGATTTTAGAATGAGTGGAATCAGTTGTATCTTCATTGCTTAGGTCAACACTGGCAAGATCAGAACAAAACACAACATTGCAAATAATCTATAAATTGATAATTTAAAAATTATTCTAGGTTTTTGTAGCCCTTATTTTACAGATGAATACATTTAAAAAGAGCCCTAAAAGTATCTGCCTATAGAAAAGTGAGAGTCATATGACTGAGGAAAAATGGTGTCTTACTGTGTTATCGAGGTAACTAATCACTCATACTTAGGCAGTATGGTCAACTCAACATCCTTCAATAAGAGGTCACTAAAATGACTGTAAAAACCATGACCCCCAAATCAGAACAAGTAATGTAAGATACCCAAGTTTAAATGGATTTATTTAAAATTGTATTTTAAATGAGATCCCATTGTGGCAGGTAAATAATAGCCACAAATTCTTTGCTACTTCTCCCATTGAGAGGTGAAGTCTAATTCCCCTCCCGCTGAACCTGGACCTTAGTAACCTGCTAGACCAATAGAATATGATGGAAATGCTGTTCTGGGACTTCTGAGGCTTGGTCACAGGAAGCTTGCAGCTTCCACTCAGGCCTTTTGGAACCTCTCTGGGAACCTTGAGCTGTCAGGGAAAAAGCCCAACTACACCAAGCTGGCCGTGCTGGACAGGCCATCATGTATGTGCTCCAGCCCAAAATCCTACTGACCCTTCCTTCTGCCATCTCCGCCTAGGTCCCAGACATATGAGTGGAGACACAAAACATTATTAAAAGATTACTGCTAAGGATGTATTTATGTACTAAACATATATTTAAGAAATGCATTTTTGTAATTTTAATAAATCTAATGCCAATATTTTAATTTATTTTGAAATAATTTCAAAGTTTCAAAAACTGCAAAATAGTCAAAAGAAGTCCCTGTACCCCATTCACCACATTCCCCAAATGTTAACATTTTACTTAATATTTATTAGTTTTATTTACTTATTTTTTTTTGAAACATGAGAAAATGCTTCTGTATGTATTTACTAAAAGCAAGGACATGCCTACATATATACCATAGGACAATTATCAAAAGTCAGCACACTAACATTGACACTATATTATTATGTTGTTTAAAAATGTATTTACGGGAGAACCTAAGATGGTGGCTAGGTGAGACAGGGCAAAAAAACACCTCCGTGAAAAATACTAGATAAAAGCCAGAAAGTGACCCAGAACACCAGTTCCAGCAATGCACCAGCCGGACAAGGTCTGCTAAATCTACAGGGACCGTACATTTGGTGAAACCGGGAGTCTGCATTCTGAAAGGACAGGCTGGGAACACCCCTGCATGCCGGGCGGCCCAGGGCTTCCCTGGAGGGCCGGTGCGCACTTGTGACATGGCACAACCTTCCCTCAGCAGAGGTCCTGGAAGAGCACAGCTGAGAAGGGGTCCTACTCGGAAATCCCAGGGACCCTATGCCAATACCAAGGACTTGTGGGTCAGTGGCAGAGACAATCTGTGGCAAGACTGAAATGAAGGCTTAGATTCTTGCAACAGCCTTAAATTCCAGGAACACCTGGGAGGTTTGATTATTAAAGCTGCCCTGCCTCCCTAATCACCCAGACACACGCCCCACATTCAGGGTGGACAGCACCAACAACACACCCAAACTTAGTGCACAAATTGAAACCTACAAGAATCGGATCCCCACACACCACAAAGACAAAGTTGGGGAGAACTGACTTGAGGGAAATAGGTGACTCACGGACACCATCTGCTAGTTAGTTAGAGAAAGCATACGCCACCAAGCTGTAGATCTGACAAATTAGAGATCGGTATTTTTTATATCCGTAAAGAACCCTATCAAGTAAAGCAAATGCCAAGAGACCAAAAACAACATAAAATCTTAGAGCATATGATAAAACCAGACGATATGGAGAACCCACATCCAAACACCCAAATCAAAAGATCAGAAGGGATACGGTACTTGGCGCAATTAATCAAAGAACTAAAGACAGACATGAGAGCATGGCACAGGATATAAAGGACATGAAGAAGAGCATGGCACAGGATATAAAGGACATAAAGAAGACCCTAGAAGAAAATGAAGAAGAAATTGTAAGAGTAAAGAAAAAAATAGAAGATCTTATGGAAATAAAAGAAACTGTTGGCCAAATTAAAAAGACGCTGAATACTCATAATACAAGATTAGAGGAAGGTGAACAACAACTCAGCCTCCTCAAGGTCCACAGAACGGAAAATGAAAGAACAAAAGAAAGAATGGAGAAAAAAATCGAAAAAATCTAAATGGATCTCAGGGATATGATAAAATAAAACATCCAAATTTAAGACTCATTGGTGTCCCAGAAGGGGAAGAGAAAGGTAAAGGTCTAGAAAGAGTATTCAAAGAAATTGTTGGGGAAAACTTCCCAAACCTTCTACACAATATAAATACACAAAAGCATAAATGCCCAGAGAACTCCAAATAGAATAAATCCAAATAAACCCACTCCAAGACATATTCTGATCAGACTGTCAAATACTGAAGAGAAGGAGCAAGTTCTGAAAGCAGCAAGAGAAAAGCAATTCACCACATACAACGGAAACAACATAAGACTAAGTAGTGACTACTCTGCAGCCACCATGGAGGCGAGAAGGCAGTGGCATGACATATTTAAAATTCTGAGAGAGAAAAATTTCCAACCAAGAATACTTTATCCAGCAAAACTCTCCTTCAAATTTGAAGGAGAGCTTAAACTTTTCCCAGACAAACAAATGCTGAGAGATTTTGCTAATAAAAACCTGCCCTACTTCAGACACTAAAGGGAACCCTACCGACAGAGAAACAAAGAAAGGAGAGAGAGATATAGAGAAATTTAACAGACATATATAGAACATTACATCCCAAATCACCGGGACACACACTCTTCTGTAGTGATCATGGATCTTTCTCCAGAATAGCCCATATGCTGGGACATAAAACAAGCCTCAATAAATTAAAAAAAAAAAAAATTGAATTTGTTCAAAGCATATTTTCTGACCACAATGGAATACAAATAGAAGTCAATAACCATCACAGACTTAGAAAATTTACAAACAACTGGAGGGTAAAAATGAGGGGGAGATGAAAACATTCCTGGATAATCAAAAGCTGAGGGACTTCATCACCAATAGATCAGTCCTATAAGAAATGCTAAAGGGAACTGAGCAGGCCGAAAGGAAGGGACACAAAACACTTGACTGAAACCACATGAAGAAATAAAGATTTCCAGTAAAGACCACATGGTAAATACCAATACCAATACTACTGTATTTTTGATTTATAACTCCACTATTTACTTCCTACAGGATCTAAAATACATAAACTGTAATGATAAATCAGTGGTTTTGGACTCAATGTAAAATATGTAATTTTTGACAAGAACTACATAAAAGTGGGGGAGTGGAGGAGTATAGGAACATAGTTTATGTGTCCTATTGAAGTTAAGTTGGTATCAAAGAAAAACAAGATTGTTACAGATTTAAGATGTTAAATTTAAGCCCCATGGTAAACACAAAGAAAGTATCAGACAATATGACCAAAGAGATGAAAAGTAGAGTATGGGTTACGAGACGTAGGGGAAGGGGCAATGGGGAGTTAAGAAATGAGTGTAGGGTTTCTGTTTGGGTTGAAGGGAAATTTCTAGTAATGGATGGTGGGAAGGTGATAGCATTGCAACATTCTAAATGTGATTAATCCCACTAATGGAATGCTAGGGAGGGGTTGGAATGGGAAGATTTAGGCTATATATATGTTTCCACAGTTGGAACAACAACAACAAAAAAGACAGTCTAAATAGATAATGACAATTAAATGCCAAGGATGATCCTGGATGGGATCTGAGGATGGAGGAGAGGAGGCTCAAAGGGACACAGATGGAACATAAGAAAAAAAAAAAAGGAAATACAGAATGTAAGCTTTGTATCAAATGTTGAATTTCTTGAACTTCTTAGCAGCGTTTAATGGGATTGCATAAAAGAATGTTCTTGTTCATGGGAAATGTATATGTGAATTATATTGTTTGTTCAAGGATGTGTGCAGCTTGCTGTCATGTGTTCAGAAGACAGAGCAATAGATGATGGATGATAGGGAGGGAGGGAGGAAAAGAAAGAAATGGTGGTGTGACAGAATGTTAAAGTTGGTGGATCGGGGTATTGGGGGAGGGGGGTCGGGGTATGCTGGAGTTCTGTGTATGGGGTTTGTATTGTTTTTGCAACTGTTCCTGTTAAGTTTGAATTTATTTCAAAATGAAATTAAAAAAAAAAATGTATTTACATTTTACCAGGGATGCTACTAACATCCGAATCCAGGATCACATGTTGCATTTAAAACGGTGCATCTCTTTTAATCTCCTTCAATCTGGACTTGTTCTTCAGTCTTCCTTTGTCTTTCATGACCCTGACATTTTTGCAGAATACAAGGCATTTGTTTTGTAGAATGTCCTTCAATTTGGGTTTGTCTGCTGTTTTCTCATGATTCGGTTCAGTTTATGCATTTTTTGGAAGGAATGACATAGAAGTGATAGTGCATCCTCTTCAGTGAATCACACAGAGGCACCTGTTACGAATTTGTCCCAAAACTGGTGATGTTAACTTTAATCACTTGATTATATGGTGCTGTCCCCCAGGCTTCTCCACTGCAAAGTTATCATTTTCAAATATCTTATTTCTCATCAAACTTTCACCTACTAGTTTTAGTATCCATTGATAATTCATGCCTGAAGTAATTATTACTATGGTAATGAATTAGCAAGGGCCTGGAGACAACGTGTCCATACATGTCTAAAGTAAAGGTCAACTTATCTATACGCAACTAAAGTCCAAACTAACTTGTCTGTACATCTTGAAATCACCCAAACACGCCTAAGCCAAGTTATCCGTGAGACAAGCTATCTGAGACTGTCCGAGCTTGCTAGGGTGTTCTGACATTTTTAAAACCTAGGTCTTGATTTCTCCCAAACTAGGACGTTTTTGGGAGTTGATACGTTTTGTTAGTTAACATCCCATCCTCTTACAAGGCTTGCGTTTCTTATTGTTTTTGTTTAACCAATTGTATTTTTGTGTAACCACATTGTATTTATTATATAAACTGCCCCTTTCTTGAAAAAATGGCGTGCTTTTGTCTCAGCATGGAGTGTTTCCCAATTTGCAAGTTGTCTCCTTTTGATAAATAAAACAGTCTCTCTTTTCTAAATTCCTAAAATTTGTCCTTTCCTTAACAGTATCCATTGATGATACATGCCCAAAATAATTATCACTATGGCAGTTCCTAAAGGGTGATTTTTCTAATTCTGTCACGACTTCTACATTTAGTAGTCGGAATTCTGTTATAAGGAAGTGTTCTCTTTTTCCCTAGATGAATGTATTTACAGTAATACAGATTCTTATTTTATTCTATGGATTATATGTTATCATTATTCTGTTGCTAAAATTGCACAGATTTGACAGGGAAAAAGGAGAAAGGAGGCTTTTGAGCTGGTTCCTGTGTCCTTCTGCAATGTCTCCATCATTTTTTGTACACTGACTTCCTAGCGCCACAAAATATTCCAGGATCATCTTGTGCTATACCTGACCTTTCCCTGGAATTGGTCATTTTTAAGGAGCCCTAGTTCCTTTCAGTGGAGAATGGTATTTAGAAGCTAAGATCTAAATGCCAGGTGAAATTAATGCCAATTTTGCAGCAAAAAATAAATCTTTTGAATTGTTTTACATGAAAATAATCTTCAAGAGGATCAAAAAATTCATGTTTAAGAGCAGATGAATTCCATTCTCCCTAAAAGTTATCTCTCACAGTCAATTATCAGTTAATTTTAAACTTTTTTTCCAAAGTCTTACTCCTGAATTAAAAAAGCCAGGCGGTTCCAGTACCTGGTCAAAAAAAAATAGTTCATTCCCTTTATCAAAAGCATTATGAGTAGGAAGGAAGGAATACACTGACTCTTTTTTTCTGTCAAGTCTTTTTTCACAAATTGTATTTTTTTAAAAAAGAAAACATTATCAAAGACAAGGGTTTCTATCACATTATGCCCCTTACCTTTTTTCCAAAGTTAACATTGCCCCACCTATAAATCAGTCTATCTCACAAAGAATTATAAGCACATTCTCTACTCTCCTCAATGGAAGGCAACCCAAAGTCCCACCAATAATTGGGAATGCTATGAAGTGATGTCATGGGGAGAGCATGATGATGTTAATAAAAACTAATATTTATTAAGTTCTTACTATGTGTGCCAGGCACTGTTCCAAGTGTTTTACGTGTATTAGCTCATTTCATCTTTACAACAACCCTATGAGATTTTACTATTACTGTTCCATTGTACAGATAAAAGAAAGTGAGGCAGGGAGAGGTTACTTAGCTACTAAATGGGAGATGTGGGCTTAGAACGTTTGCATTCTTGCTCCAAAGTCCATGCTCTTAATCACTATGATGTCCTTTCCTCCTCTAATTTCACTATAATCCAATTTCATGTCTTTGCAATATATGCAACACCTACAACATTTAACGTGAGGGGGAAAACTGGACATTGGTAATAAAAAACTTCCATTCAGAAAAAGGGAAAGCAAAATAAACTTCAAGACTGGTGCTGTACAGAAATAATAAGGGAACTGATAGTAATCAGTGCATCTTACGGGGGAAAAATTTGTTGACTTCCTTCCTAAACAGTGGAATAGTGCCTTAGTCAGATCTGGTGGCTTAGGTGCTATGTGCTAGGCCAGTGCTCCTCAAACTTTAAATCACCTGGGAATCTTTGTTAAAATGTAGAATCTGATTCACTAGATCTGGGCTGAGATTCTGCATGTCTCAACCAAATCCCAAGTGGTGCCATGCTGCTGATCCCTGCAGGGTCCACAGCGAGTGATAAAGGCCCTAAGACAGAGATTCTCATCACTGGTCCCACATTAGAATCACCTGGGGAGCTTTTATTTATTTATTTATCTTTTAATAACCTAGGAGGTATGAATTGTTCCAATTTCTTTATTGGTTCTGATTTAGGTTGCAACTAACAGACACTAACTCAGCAAAACAGGGGAATTTATAAGTAAACAGAAATATGTCACAGGAATGCAGCCATGCTTCTTGCACCCCAACTTCCTCCACCTCATTCTCTCTTTTCAGACCAGCGTTCAGATAGCTCCCAAATCAACACATCACAGTTCCAGATCCACAGGAAGATTCAGACTTAACTCCCTTGGTCCTGATCTCAAAATCCCAGGAGAGAGGATTCTGAATGACTAGAAGCTAAGTCCATACCTAGCTGGCCTAATTGGTTCTGTCTATTACAACATGAGAGCAGAGATACATCATTGTGAGTAGGATGGACAAATCCCCAATAAGAGAAGCTGGGAAGACAATGAAAGGAACCTACGATCTTAACACATTATAAAGTCAGTGCCGCTGAAAAAGTAAAAGGGAGAAAAGAGTTTCCACCATCAAAAGTCGACTATACAAGGTGCCTATCTAGCTGGGAGAAATTTTATACATTTAATACATATTCATTGAGAGCTTATTACGTGGCAAATACTGTGTTATTTGGGAAATCAACAATGTATAAAACACACACTGTCTTTAACTTAACCAAATGTGTAGTATAGGAGATAAAAAATGTTAAACCTCAATTATTATATGGACAAACCTATTAGGACAAGAGTCATGTAGATGCCAAAGGAGTACCTAAAGAGAGAAACCTTATCCGGACATGGAAGGATCAGGAAAGCTTCCTGGGGATAAATCATGTCTTAAGCTGGGGCCTTTAAGATAAATATTAGTTAGCAAAGAGAGAGGAAGAAAAAGTTCCAGGCAGAAGTAATAATTAACTGTTAAAAAGGCTGAAAGGCAAGAGAAAATGGCCCACTGGAGAAAATTTAAGTTTGGTATGCCTGGAACTCTCAGTAGATAGAAAAGGGAGAGTAGCAGGAGTCACCCAGAAGGATAGGCAGTGGTCAAACACCGCGGAGGCACTTGTAAGCTATCTAGACTCTATTTTATAAAGAGCAGTGAAATCATTGCCCTCCCCTCTACGTGGGATCTGACACCCAGGGGAGTGAATCTCCCTGGCAACATGCAGTATGACCCCTGGGGAGGAATCTAGACCCGGCATCGTGGGATGGAGAACATCTTCTTGACCAAAAGGGGGATGTGAAAGGAAATGAAATAAGTTTCAGTGGCAGAGAGATTCCAAAAGGAGCGGAGAGGTCACTATGGTGGGCACTCTTACGCACAATACAGACAACACTTCTTAGGTTCTAATGAATTGGAATAGCTAGCAGTAAACACCCGAAACTATCAAACTACAACCCAGAACCCATGACTCTTGAAGGCGACTGTATAAAAATACAGCTTATGAGGGGTGACAGTGTGATTGGGAAAGCAATATGTACCACACTCCCCATTGTCCAGTGTATGGATGGATGAGGAGAAAAACAGAAGCCAAAAAAAAAAAAAAAAAAAAAAAAGCACCCAGTGTTCTCTTTTACTTTGTTCTTTTTCACTTTAATTTTTATTCTTCTTATTTTTGTGTGTGCGGTAATGAAAGTGTTCAAAAATTAATTTTGGTGATGAATGTACAACTATATAATAGTCTTGTGAACTGAATTTACATTTTGTATGATTGCATGGTATGTGACTATATCTCAATAAAAATGAATTTAAAAAAAAACAGTAATGGAATCCTGGGAGGGACGGGAACTAGAATAACAGGAGAGGATGTGCATTTAAAGAAGAAAAAATAACAAAAACACCCTGGTTGGCCAGCGGGGAGTAAATAAATATAAATTTAAGGAGCAACGACATTTCCAAGTAACCATAATTCAATTCAGGATATTGCCCCGTTCATTTGTTTCAAACCCCTCGATTACAGTTTCCCTATAATTAGAATCAAATCTTACAATTCAGACTTTTCCTCCCTGGATTCCAAATAAGACACGAAGTGACAGTGTAGACCTCGGGACAAAAGCATCATTCCCTTTGCCTCTGGTTATTGATCCGTGCCCGGACGGGTGCAAGGCAGGTCCCAGGAGGCCCAAAGCAACCGCGCGCGGACTGGCTCCGTGCTCCCCTCACCACTTACCAAGTTTCGGGCTCAGAGGGGGTCTGAAAACGGCTTTCCAAGGCGCTCTCATCCACGCACGGCTCAAAGAAGGAGTTCAGCGCTCTCTGAAAAAGCAAAGCCACAGGGGTGGGGTTTGTGCGCTCCACCAACAAAGGTAATAAGCAGGAAATGAGAAAACGCGAAACCGTACTTCCATCTCCCAGTCGTTCTCTGCCAAGTAGCACTGAGCCACCGCCGTGTCGCACCTCGCGACCGACGCAAACTCCACACACAAGAGTCGCCGTTTCTTCACCCTGGGCTCTTCCTCACCTCGCGCCGCTTCGGGACCAGGGTCCAGATCGCTGCCGGGCTCCATCGCTCACCGCCTCTTTAGGCCGGCAGGGAAGCCGACACCCAGCGTTGCGCAGGCGCCTCCTGTACCGGCGCGGCCGCTCCCACAGCCCAAACCGGAAGCGCGGTTGGTACTCAGAGGGCAAGGGGCGCGTCTGCGCGAAGGCGAGCCCTGAAGCCTGACGGAGTCCAGTGGGGGCGGGCCGGCGCATGCGCGCGCGCTCACAGTGGGGAGGGACGTCAGTGCACGAGCCTTGGAGGCGCGGCGGCTGAGAGGGCTCTAGGGGTGTTCGTGCTTTGTGTCCTTGTTCTTTCTCGAGCTCTGGGTTTTCCTGACTCTTCCGAGGTTTATTCTTGCCCACGGCCCGGAGCTGACGAACCGCCCACTATGAGCTACCTGACACAGAATCTGCGGGAGACGATGAAGATCGTAAGCAGTGGTCGCGGCTTTGTTAGAGTTTTGGAAAAGGTACCGGAGACGAAGCCGCGGCTTCTAATGTAGGGAAAGCACTGTGCTTGGTGCGCAGGGAGCACTGAATAAATTTCTCTTGCTAGATTCCATTCCAGTGCGCCTGTTAATTTACTCTAGTAAAAATGATTACTACTTTAATGGAGCGCCTCCTATGTGTTAGGTCCTGTGCATAGATTATCTCATCCAAACGTAAGTAAGTAGTATGGTTGTCACTCTTGAGGAGACAGTTCCTCGGTACTAGAGCTGAAAAGGATTTTAGTATTCTTTCAACGCCTGCAGTATTCGGGAGAAAAAGTTTAAGAGATAGCCTCCACGTTTAAGGCATTGTCACAGTCTAGAAGATGAGTAATTGCATTAAGGTATGAAAGCCGAGTACTAGGTAGAGTGGTGGAATAGAGAATTGTCCCTGTATGGTGAGTTGGGGGAGGTTTCGCAAAAACATTTCAACTGAGTTCTGAAGAAGTGCGAGTTAGGACCGCGAGGAAAAGGTTGTGCATTTCAGAGGCCTGCGCTTCGAAGGCCCAGAGATTCATTTGGGCGAGCAGCGAGATTAAGGTGCTTCAGACTTAGGCAATAACAGTCGTTGGGCCCTTTGCATCTGAACTGGCCAGACTCCTAGTTTCCAGTGTCCTTATAAAACAGCATCATATTTCATAAGAAACATTTATAAATAAATGTGAATAACAAAACCCTTGGTATTGGGGCTTTGAAAGACGTGTGACAACCTAAGAACTTGTAGGTTTTTTCCTAGGTGTTTTAATACCTGCATGTCTGTTTTTCTTCCGATTAAGGATTCAGGACTGGGAAATTTGGGAATAATTTGTAAGTGGAGTTTAAGCATTGATCAGTTGCAGTCATTTGTAGAAGAATGTAAGGCTTTGTAGGTCTCCTTCCTGGAACACATCTCTTGGTCTGTATATTTTAAAAGTAAATAATAACTTCTCTAACTCTCTCTCAAGGCTTTTATGAAAACAGGAAATAATACTTAGACAAATGCATTTAATGTTTTCAAATAGCCAATGCTATAAAATTGAAGGACATACTACTCTTTCATATTGATGTTTTGAAAGATATATGATCCAAAAAGTGATGTATTAGTTTAAGGAGAAGTATGAATTCCTTAAAAAAAAAATCTGTAGTTATTTTCCTTGTTAAGCTTTCTAGTAACCTTATGGCTGTGTCTGGTTAAAATCATACCTTGAACATACACACTGGAACAGGCACACTGAAACAGTCATAAACACTCACAGTGAATGAATCGTCATTGGTGGTAACTTGCCTTCCAAGAAGACTGATATATCTTGAACCAGATATATACAGTTTCTCAGACAGAAATTTCAGTAAGGACGAATATTGGTTCATACTGTGTCTAGACCAGTACTGTCCAAAAGAAATATAATGCAAGCTACAAGTGCAAGCCACAAGCATGCTTCTAAATTTTCTAATAGCCATGTTTAAAAAGGTTAAAAGAAACAGGTGAAATTAATTTTAGTAATATATTTTAAGTAACTCAATATATCCAAAATATTATTGTAATATGTAATCAATATAAAAAAGTATTATTGAGATATTTTACTTTTTTGTATGTGTAGTTCGTCTTTGAATTCCAATGTGAATTTTACACTTAAAATACATCTCAGTTTAGACTAGCCACATTTCAAATACTCAGTAGTCACAGGGGTCTAGTGGCTGTTCTATTAGACCACGCAGGTCTATACCGAAGTAGGTGCTCTGTGCTTGTTAATTTGATCTAAAAAATAGGTTTTGTGAGTGTTTATGTTTCATGTGGGCAGTTACTAGGGCTAAAGTATATATTTATGCATAGGGATCTATAAATCTAGCTGTGGATATGGTTCTTTTTCTATTACTATAATAATATGACCTAGTGGTTCTCAGTCAGGAGAGATTTTGCTACCCAGGAGACATTTGGTAATGTCTAGAGATGTTTTTAGCATCACAACTAGGGAGGGGTGCTATTGGCATATAGTGGGTAGAAGCCAGGGATGCTGCTAAATACCCTACAGTGCACACGACAGCCCCTCAGAACAAAGAATTATCCAGTCCAAATGGTAGTGCTGAAGTTGAGAAACTTTGACGAATCCTCTTCACCACTCACTTTGTATATTGGGTGAAACTTGGTAAATTGCTGTTCTCTTGTTCTTTCTAGATATAAAGCCATGTCGTTGCACTGAACTTTGAATTCTTTGGTCAAATCCTGGGACTTCCACATGTCTCAGCTTGAAAGAATGTGGTATTTCTCTAAATCTCTGGTTTATAATTCTTTATATTACATTCTCTTTGTTGAAATAACTAGTGTGTTCTTTTCTCCTCACTGGACCCTAACTGTTAAATTTGTTTTATGCCAAATAGTTGTCCCTCTCCAGAGATTTTTCAAGGCATGAAATGCTCATTTTTAAATGTAAGATTTTTCAAGGCAAGACTTGTTAAAACTCTTAAGTCAGAGTAAGGAGTAAATGGTCTCCCAGAAACATCTATACTCTTTCTGCCTTTGCAGAGATAAAAAGGGATAATGTCTCTTTCTGAGCATAAGGAGCAAGTGAGATGTGCTTAAAGCTGTGGCCTTACTGGTTAACTAAAAACCCTAATAGAGAGAACTACCGCTTCATGAAAACAGGGCTGCATTTTCTTCTTAGCTGTGTAAGACAGTTCTATCCTGAGTGCTAACCTCTTGACAGATTGAGTCATCTTTTTTTTTTCACAGTGTACAGTCAGTTTACAGTATAATCATATGGTTGTGCATTTGTCTCCACAATTAGCACTTACACATGTTAATTATCTGAGTCATCTTTTTAGAGTCAACTATATTGAGTGGAATAACACTTTAAAATTTGGATGACAATCTTCCAAAGAGGTTTTTTTTTGATCAGATGTTTTGACCCAGTGTATGAACCAAATCTGGTAAATGATGGTGGCTTTCTGTTCCTCCAGAAATAATCTGTTGAAGAAGACACTTCCTGGTTTCCTGGTACACATGTCAAGTCCAAGATCTTACCTTAAAATTTATTTATTTTAGCCTATTCTTTTTAGAAACCTATCTTTTATAAAACATTGATAATGAAAAACTAACCCTTAAATGTCCTGCTGTTACAAAGATCAGTTTTAAATCAGTCAACAAACTTAGTGCTATGGGACTATAACGAAGTCTCAACCACATTTCCTTGTCCTCTAGGAGTTCATAATCTAGGAGAGAAGTGGGTTCCAAGGCACAGTCCCATAAGAGTCTCTGTGAGTAAAAAGTGCTCCATCATTAAATAAGCTCAGGAAATATTGCATGTTGTATCCCTTTTACATGTTAAAACTTTTATAAACATGTTTCACTTCATTATGTTTAAGTTATTTGCCAGTGGAACCTTTCCACGCCTCCTGCAGTAACATGTGGAATCTTTGGGACAGACACATTTTGGGAGTCAAGTGACAGGCACTGTGCTAGGATGTGAAAATACCTTATGGAATCCAAAAAGCATAAAAGTAAGGAAGTGGAGTTCAGAAATGAGGTAAAATTGTATAGAGAGCCTTAGAAATTGAGATGAAGGTATATAAATGAATGACATGTCCAAAGAGGAAGAAAGACTAGAAAGAAGTGGTGAGGATTTAGCACTGACTCTTGAGGATGAGAACAGGCAGGGTTGAGAAAAGGAAGAGGCGCGTGGGCAGCAGACAGAAATGGTTGGAAAGGTAAGAATAGAACAACTTTTGAGGCTATTCACTGACTACAAAAGGATAGTGACACTATCTTAAATTTTTCAACATGATATACAGGCATATTTGACATTTTCAAATTCATCATTGACCATTAAAATTGTCTAGGTACAAGAAGTGCACAAAAAATAAGACAAGATTTGTTCAAAGTTTATGTACCAAAAGATTCATTGCAGCATTATTTATAATATCAAAAATAGGAAAATCCTAAAAATCCAAACATAGGAAAACTGGTAAAAGAAATCCACAGTAGCTCCATGTGAAGGAGTCGTTTGCAACCTTAAGCGTCTTGTCTTAAAAAATGATTCACTCACATGGGAGCATGTCGTTTAATGATGGGTTGCATATGTATTTATAAAATTAGACAATTTTGTCTTTTATTTATTTTAAAACATTTATATAGCACTTCCTATGTGTCAGACACCAAGGACCTTGTAAATATGAACTCATTTTTTTATGGCAAAATGTACAATAGAAGTCAAAAGATGATAGTCTGGAAAAGAATGGCATCATATGACTAGGTGTTAAAATCTGTTATGGTAAGAAGAGTTGTAGAGACAAAAAAAATCTAATAATGAAGGGGACACGGAGGATGTTAGGCTATTGAGAGAAAAAAAAAATGTAGACAACCAATAAACATGAAAGGATATTTAACATTGCCATTTGTCTCACTAATGCAAATTAAAATCATGAAATACCATGATATGCCTGTCAAATTGGAAAAATTAAAAGTGATAATATCCATTACTGATGAAGAATGAGGGCATGAGGCTCTTGTTTGTTACTTTTGGCAAGTAATATGATCAATCTATTGCATTTCTGTGATGTTTGATTTTTTTATAGTAAACGAATGATTTTATTTTTGTAATAAAAAAACTAATGAGGAATGAAGTACTCATACAAGCCACAATGTGGATGAACCTTGAAAACACTATGCTAACTGAAAAAATAGCCAGACAAAAAGGTCACTGTTGTATGATTCCATTTATAAAAAATATCCAGAATAGGTAAACCCATTGAGACAGATAATAGATTTGTGGTTGCCAGGGGCTGGGTGGAAGGA
The DNA here is from genome assembly GCF_015220235.1 of Choloepus didactylus. Classification (NCBI taxonomy): domain Eukaryota; kingdom Metazoa; phylum Chordata; class Mammalia; order Pilosa; family Megalonychidae; genus Choloepus; species Choloepus didactylus. Next base: position 128,704,677 of record NC_051313.1, on the reverse strand, counting down.
GAATGGGAGTAATTACTTAAAGGGTACAGCTTTCATTTTGAGTGATGAAAATATTTTGGAACTAGATATAGGTGATGATTGTATAGCTTTGTGAATGTGCTAAATGACATGGAACTGTTTGTTTTAAAATGGTTAATTTTATGTTATGTGAATTTCACCTCAAAAAATTTTTTTAAAAAACCTAATAAGGAGAGGCAAGATAGCTCAGAGATAGGATTTAAGATAAGATTAATAAAATAATGAACTCACATCAAGGGTTATTGATACTGTACGGAAAAGGGATTTGGCATCAGCTCATAGCACAAATATAGTTTGTAAAATTAATTTATAATTTTAGCAACAGTGAATGGATGAACAATTTCAAGAGAAATGATGAATTTACATTTCCTCTGCCATGGAGGATGGCCAAGGTATATAGTTCTCTCTATGTAGAGTCTCTAAAAAGCTGCTGACGTTTTATTGTTTTATTTATTTATTTATTTATTTATTTATTTATTTATTTTTATTTTTTTATCTTCATTTTATTGAGATATATTCACATACCACGCAGTCATACAAAACAAATCGTACTTTCGATTGTTCACAGTACCATTACATAGTTGTACATTCATCACCTAAATCAATCCCTGACACCTTCATTAGCACACACACAAAAATAACAAGAATAATAATTAGAGTGAAAAAGAGCAATTCAAGTAAAAAAGAACACTGGGTACCTTTGTCTGTTTGTTTCCTTCCCCTATTTTTCTACTCATCCATCCATAAACTAGACAAAGTGGAGTGTGGTCCTTATGGCTTTCCCAATCCCCTTGTCACCCCTTATAAGCTACGTTTTTATACAACTGTCTTCGAGATTCATGGGTTCTGGGTTGTACTTTGATAGTTTCAGGTATCCACCACCAGCTACCCCAATTCTTTAGAACCTAAAAGGGTTGTCTAAAGTGTGCGTAAGAGTGCCCACCAGAGTGACCTCTCGGCTCCTTTTGGATTCTCTCTGCCACTGAAGCTTATTTCATTTCCTTTCACATCCCCCTTTTGGTCAAGAAGATGTTCTCCATCCCACGATGCCAGGTCTACATTCCTTCCCGGGAGTCATATTCCACGTTGCCAGGGAGATTCACTCCCCTGGGTGTCTGATCCCACGTAGGGGGGAGGGCAGTGATTTCACCTTTCAAGTTGGCTTAGCCAGAGAGAGAGGGCCACATCTGAGCAACAAAGAGGCATTCGGGAGGAGGCTCTTAGGCACAACCATAGGGAGGCCTAGCCTCTCCTTTGCAGCAACTGTCTTCCCAAGGGTAAAACCTATGGTAGAGGGCTCAACCCATCAAACCACCAGTCCCCTATGTCTGTGGTCATGTTAGCAACCATGGAGGTGGGGTAGGTGAATACCCCTGCATTCTCCACAGGCTCCTCAAGGGGGCACTACATCTTTTTTTCCTTGTTTTTCTTTTTCTTTTTTCTTTTTTTTTTAACTTTCCCTTCTTTTTTAAATCAACTGTATGAAAAAAAAGTTAAAAAGAAAACAAACATACAATAAAAGAACATTTCAAAGAGACCATAACGAGGGAGTAAGAAAAAGACAACTAACCTAAGATAACTGCTTAACTTCCAACATGTTCCTACTTTACCCCAAGAAAGTTACCTAATATAGCAACATTTCTGTGAACTTGTTCCTACTATATCCATCAGAAATTTACAGACCATAGTCATTCCTGGGCATCCCCAGAACGTTAAATAGCTTATCTGTTCTTCTTGGATTATTGTTCCCCCTTCCTTAATTGCTCTCTATTGCTAGTTCCCCTACATTCTACATTATAAACCATTTGTTTTACATTTTTCAAAGTTCACATTAGTGGTAGCATATAATATTTCTCTTTTTGTGCCTGGCTTATTTTGCTCAGCATTATGTCTTCAAGGTTCATCCATGTTGTCATATGTTTCACGAGATCGTTCCTTCTTACTGCCGCGTAGTATTCCATCGTGTGTATATACCACATTTTATTTATCCACTCATCTGTTGAAGGGCATTTGGGTTGTTTCCATCTCTTGGCAATTGTGAATAATGCTGCTATGAACATTGGCGTGCAGATATCTGTTCATGTCACTGCTTTCCGATCTTCCGGGTATATACCGAGAAGTGCAATCGCTGAATCGAATGGTAACTCTATGTCTAGTTTTCTAAGGAACTGCCAGACTGACTTCCAGAGTGTCTGAACCATTATACAGTCCCACCAACAATGAATAAGAGTTCCAATTTCTCCACATCCCCTCCAGCATTTGTAGTTTCCTGTTTGTTTAATGGCAGCCATTCTAATCGGGGTTAAATGGTATCTCATTGTGGTCTTCATTTGCATCTCTCTAATAGCTAGTGAAGCTGAACATTTTTTCATGTGTTTCTTGGCCATTTGTATTTCCTCTTCAGAGAACTGTCTTTTCATATCTTTTGCCGATTTTATAACTGGGCTGTCTGTACTACTGTCATTGTGTTGTAGGATTTCTTTATATATGCAAGATATCAGTCTTTCATCAGATACATGGTTTCCAAAAATTTTTTCCCATTGAGTTGGCTGCCTCTTTACCTTTTTGAGAAATTCCTTTGAGGTGCAGAAACTTCTAAGCTTGAGGAGTTCCCATTTGTCTATTTTTTCTTTTGTTGCTTGTCCTTTGGGTGTAACGTCTAGGAAGTGGCCGCCTAATACAAGGTCTTGAAGATGTTTTCCTACATTATCTTCTAGGAGTTTTATGGTAGTTTCTTTTATATTGAGATCTTTTGTCCATTTTGAGTTAATTTTTGTGTAGGGGGTGAGGTAGGGGTCCTCTTTCATTCTTTTGGATATGGATATCCAACTCTCCCAGCCCCATTTGTTGAAAAGACCATTATGACTCAGTTCAGTGACTTTGGGGGCCTTATCAAAGATCAGTCGGCCATAGATCTGAGGGTCTATCTCTGAATTCTCAATTTAATTCCATTGATCTATATGTCTATCTTTGTGCCAGTACCATGCTGTTTTGGCAACTGTGGCTTTATAATAAGCTTCAAAGTCAGGGAGTGTAATTCCTCCCACTTCGTTTTTCTTTTTTAGAGTGTCTTTAGCAATTCGAGGCATCTTCCCTTTCCAAATAAATTTGATAACTAGCTTTTCCAAGTCTGCAAAGTAGGTTGATGGAATTTTGATTGGGATTGCATTGAATCTGTAGATGAGTTTGGGTAGAATTGACATCTTAATGACATTTAGTCTTCCTATCCATGAACATGGAATATTTTTCCATCTTTTAAGGTCCCCTTCTATTTCTTTTAGTAGAGTTATGTAGTTTTCTTTGTATAGGTCTTTTACATCTTTGGTTAAGTTTATTCCTAGGTACTTGATTTTTTTAGTTGCTATTGAAAATGGTATCTTTTTCTTGAGTGTCTCTTCAGTTTGTTCATTTCTAGCATATAGAAACATGACTGACTTATGTGCATTAATCTTGTATCCCGCTACTTTGCTGAATTTGTTTATTAGCTCTAGTAACTGTATCATCGATTTCTCAGGGTTTTCTAGATATAAGATCATATCATCTGCAAACAATGACAGTTTTACTTCTTCCTTTCCAATCTGGATGCCTTTTATTTCTTTCTCTTGCCAGATTGCCTTGGTTAGCACTTCCAGCACAATGTTGAATAACAGTGGTGACAGCGGGCATCCTTGTCTTGTTCCTGATCTTAGAGGGAAGGCTTTCAGTCTCTCACCATTGAGTACTATGCTGGCTGTAGGTTTTTCATATATGCTCTTTATCATGTTGAGGAAGTTTCCTTCAATTCCTACCTTTTGAAGTGTTTTTATCAAAAAGGGATGTTGGATTTTGTCAAATGCTTTTTCAGCATCTATTGAGATGATCAATTGATTTTTCCCTTTTGACTTGTTAATGTGTTGTAATACATTGATTGATTTTCTTATGTTGAACCATCCTTGCATGCCTGGAATGAACCCCACTTGGTCATGGTGTATGATTTTTTTAATGTGTCTTTGGATTCGATTTGCAAGTATTTTGTTGAGGATATTTGCATCTATATTCATTAGGGAGATTGGCCAGTAGTTTTCCTTTTTTGTAGCATCTTTGCCTGGTTTTGGTATCAGATTGATGTTAGCTTCATAAAATGAGTTAGGTAGTGTTCCATTTTCTTCAATGTTTTGAAAGAGTTTGAGTAAGATTGGTGTCAGTTCTTTCTGGAAAGTTTAGTAGAATTCCCCTGTGAAGCCATCTGGCCCTGGGCATTTATTTGTGGGAAGATTTTTGATGACTGATTGGATCTCTTTGCTTGTGATGGGTTGGTTGAGGTCTTGTATTTCTTCTCTGGTCAGTCTAGGTTGTTCATATGTTTCCAGGAAATTGTCCATTTCCTCTACATTATCCAGTTTGTTGCCATACAGTTGTTCATAGTATCTTCTTATAATTTTTTTAATTTTTTCAGGATCTGCAGTTATGTCACCTTTTTCATTCATTATTTTGTTTATATGGGTCTTCTCTCTTTTTGATTTTGTCAGTCTAGCTGGGGGCTTGTCAATCTTGTTGATCTTCTCAAAGAACCAACTTTTGGTGATATTTATCCTCTGTATTGTTTTTTTTTTTTTTTTGTTCTCTATGTCGTTTATTTCTGCTTTAATCCTTTTTATTTCTTTTCTTCTACTTGGTTTAGGATTGGTTTGCTGTTCATTTTCTAGCTTCTTCAGTTGATCCATTAGTTCTCTGATTTTGGCTCTTTCTTCCTTTTTAATATATGCGTTTAATGCTATAAATTTCCCCCTTAAGCTGCTGACGTTTTATTCTACTTGTTTAAGTGGCCCTTTCACTCCAAGTCCTGAGATTTTTGTTCTAATCTGAGAACTTTAGAAGAAATTAAATTTATTTATTAAAAAATTAAGAACACAACGCTAAGCAAAGCTTTATAATTTTTCTCAGCCACCCTAGGAGTTCCAGGAGCTCTTGGAATACTGTTCCTCAGTGAGCAGATATTATTTAAAATTCTTTATTTTACTGTTCAGTTAGTTGGTTTATCGTTGGAGAGCTAAGCTAGTCCACTGGCCTAGGCTCACCAAATTTACATTCTTGCCAGGCTTCGTCTTTCCTGGAAACTACTCTGTATTCTAGGACTAGATTCCAAACTGTAGCTCGACTGCAGAAATACCATCTGTCTTCTCTGCTTTCATGTGTAAGGTTTTCCATACGCAGTCTCCTTTCTTGGTTGACTCACATTTTAATACATATACCAGTTTTCTCCATGTGCCACACTTGTGCCCTTTAGAATCAGAAACTTTTGCTGAGACAGACGTACATGCATTCCTTTACCTGTTTATCAGAGGCAGTGGTGGGGAGCTGCACAGCAATCGGCAGTAGTTACAGTGATTATGATGACTATTTTAAAGACCAGAATGCTCTGAAATGTCATAGTCTAAGGAGAATTCTGTTGGGCTTCATATTAGGGACCCTCTCATTGCTGTTGATTATCAGGCATCCCTTCTCACTGTCTGCTGTAAAAGGTAAGTGGGGAAGAGAGAGATTGTGTGTGTCTCCCTGAGTATTCTGTCCATGGTGGAAATTGAGCCTAGAGGTTGGGTAAGGTATTGTGGCAACATGAGTAATGTAAACTCCAGAAGAGACAGCATATGAAGGCCATATGGGAAAGGGACAAATGATTTGTGTGTGCACATGTGTAACAGTTTTTGTGCTAAACTGAGGAGTCCAGTGTGTAGGATGGGGTTGAACTATAAAGATTCCTGCCAACCTGCTGATATTGTCCAACCTGCTGGTTTCCAAGAATGGAACATATCTGAGCAGTTCTCACTTTTGGTAGGGCTATGGCAGGTATATTTCCAGCCCAATGGCATTATAAAAGGCTCACATCTTCTTACAAGACATCTAATGAATCAGGACCATCTTTAGCCACTTAGTGGCTGCTTAGGACTGCTAGTATTGACCTCATTGACTGCAACAGACCAAGGTGAGACATGAGAGGAGGCAGTTTTGCACAGTGGTTAAACCTAAGAGCCCTGAGTCAAACTTGGATTCGCTGTTTTCTCATCTGTAAAATAGAGATAATAATGGTATCTGTTTGAAAGTTTCCTGAGGAGATAATGCAGGTACAGTGCTTGGTGTGGTCTCTTAACACAGCTAGCTACTTTTGATAACTGTATAAGCACATGTGCAGCCTCTGGCCCATATTTTGACTAAGGTTGAGATCTTTTTTGATAGTGTTCTCCCTCTCCCCCCATACTCCAACAGAGAAGGTAGCTCTCCACTGCTGTTTCCACACAAGACTGTTTAATAACTCTGGGAGGTTGAGTAGTATATTCCTTCATCATTTTCTTCCATTGGCTTGATTCCTTTATTTTACTTAGGGAGACAAGAATTGGCAAACATACAAAATATTTTTCTTGGCCATGACAGGCTGAAAAAAGATACAAAATGATCTTTATCCCACTGTACATTTTAAACCATTTTTGTATATTGGTATGGCCTTTGGCCTTTCAAGTTGGACAGAAGAAAAATAAGCAATTCAAACCAGTATTCTGCAGTAGAAAATCCAATGTTGACATTTGTTTTACCTTTTGTCATCCCAGCCAAAATTAGATAAATGGAATTTTAAAAATTGACCTCTACTAAACACTCTGTGCCTTAAAATTATACTAAACTGCCTTTGGTATCTAAAATGCTCTCATATTTGTTTCTATTTCCTGAACTGCCTGGTTTTTTTCCCCATCTTTACCTGGCTAACTCCTACTTGTCCTTTAAGACTCAGAGATCATTCTCCAGGAAGCCTTTCCTAATGCTTGTCTCCTAAAAAAAAGTTAGGTATTCTTACTTCAGACAACCTCCTGCATTCATCCTATCTGCAGCATTTCTTCCACTGTGGTGGTTTGTGTACTTGTGTTTTACACTGTGAGCTCCTTAAGAGCAAGGCTTAGATCTCATTTGTCTTTGTATCACCTATGCCTGTTACATAGTCTCAAGTAAATGCCAAAATAAGGTGAATTTACATCTTATTTCTTTGTGGCCTGTATTATTAGTTTATGAGGACATCTTGTGGCCAGATTGTATAGTGCTATAGGCATATTTCATCCTAGTCTAATGTTTTTTTTTCTGTTGATGTACCTATTGGGCAAAATATGACATATAATAGTTTAGAATGGTTTATCTTTTGTGATCCTGTTTTGTTTTGTTTCAGGGGCTTCTAGGGGAAAAAAACCCCACTAAATTTGTGATTTGTGAAAATCTCAAATGTCTTCCAGGTGGAAGGACCCAAAAAGGCCGCAATACATCTAGAGACTTTATAACTATAGAGCTACTTGAAGGTAGACAGACCTAGATCTAAAGAAGGCTGAAAAGCTCAGATGGAATGTTGCTTTCTGCAGAGAAATGGAGATTAGCAAGAATACGGTTTTTCCCAAAATATTCCTTTTTCTTTAAAAACAATTTACATAATGTTTAGTTTCTAGTGTGGAGAGATTGGTGGTTTTGAATTTCCAAATCAGTTTTTTAGGGGAGATTCCCAGTTTAATAGTTCTTGACAATGGACCATTTAGGTTTTTCTTACACCACAGATTGAATATTCAAAATTCTTCTTTTAAAATATATTTAGGTGACTCCTGTCTCTGCTGCGCCTGGGAAAGTGATTTGTGAAATGAAAGTAGAAGAACAGCATACCAATGAAATGGGCACTCTCCATGGAGGTTTGACAGCCACCCTGGTAGATACCATATCAACGATGGCTCTGATAGTATGCACGGAAAGAGGAGTACCTGGAGTCAGTGTTGATATGAACATAACGTATGTATCCAAACTGTACCTGAAATAACCATTTTTAAATGTGGTAACTCATTTCAAACAACTGAAATTAAATATCGTTACAAACATGAGATTCACTTAGCTTGTCATCCTTAAGTACAGTTGTAGATTTGCGCATAAGAGTTCCACAACCTAAAAATCTAGAACTAGAGCAAGTAATTTCTTATACAGTCTATATCAGTAGTAAAGCTGGAAAAAGCTTGAACATTTAGCTTCTAGTTAACTGTTTCATACAGTCCTTAAAAGCAACGTTCATACAATGTCTTGGGATTGTATGAAGTATATATACTTAAAGTCTGAATAAAATTCAAAGAGAAGTTGGAGAAAACTTCATATACACATTGTTATCTTGTTGTAACAAGGTGAACACAAATGTCCAGTCTTAAGAACAGGCTGCTATCCTGTATCTTTCACTGAAGTTCTGCAGGTCTACGTTACATGACCAGGGAGCAGTACTCCAGATGTCAGGCTGTCTCTCACTCTTGTGAAAGTAACTGCAGGGGTCAAAATTTGCCATAATATAAAAAGATTCAATTCCAACATAAACTAATACTGTTCTAAGTCCTATGCTGTAAGGACTGCAGGGCCCAAGAATTTAGGGGTAAGAATTGCTTTTTCCACCAAAGCAGCAGGGGTTAGGCTGGGAGAGACAATGTTGTAAGACATGAGGGCAATTGAAATGTGTAGGTTATTGGGCTTTTAAACAGTATAAACCTTTTACTGGGAAATTTAAGAAACTTTTAGCTCCCCTCTTACAATAGAAATAATTTACATTGAGGGTGCAACAAGAAAATCTAAGGATAAGATACAAACAAATGTTCTTTTGGAAATAAGATGTAGAAAAACAGAAAGAAAAGACTGCTTATGTTACTAGTGAGCATATTCAGCAGTCTTTATCTTATTCCATGTGATGAGGGGTAAGACCAATGTAAAGACTCTTAACTTTTCCTTAAAAGCTTCTAATAAGAGTAGAGAGATCTTCAAACCCAGCACTGCACTTCATGATCTTGTAAGATACTGCTGCTGTCACAACCCTAAAGAATTTTTAACATATCATTCTTTCAGCCTTTCAAAGTGTTGGCAAAAGCATTGGCTGCTATTACGAGTTGCCCGAGCTTCCAAAATTGATTCACTTGAACAGAAAGCTGGACATAGTCTCAAAGATTTATAATTGATATTTCAAAACTAATGAGTGAAGTTTCATTATTCACTCTTTGTACTACCACTGACAATGCTCTCTTCCTTTCACCTTAAGTTCCATATTACACAGACCAAAGATACCTGTCAGACTATGACTTAGGTAAAAAATCTAGTTTAGGATCTAGTTTAGGATAAGAATACCAATAGCAAAATGCTAGCTTCCAAATGCCTCGGATTTAATATTTGTTCATCTTACAGCACAGGGGTTTGCTTATCTCCCCCTGGTTTAAGTTAATAGCCTTTTGCCAAAATTCTTGACTTATAAGACAAAATTTGGGGAAATAATAAAAATTAGGTAAATTGTTACTAAACATGCCATTTTCATTTCTCTAAATTGAGGTCTTTGGATTCAAAACTAGCCTGTTGTCTCTAGCAATGAAGTACAACTTTCTTATACCTCCCAGCCACAAATGCTCAAATCTTTTCACTTCGTTTTGAATCTGACAAAAATGCATATCCTTTAAGACTGCTAGGGTTATTAAAAGCAGAAAGATAAAAATAAACTGTAAAAAAATTATTTCCTTTTAAACCATTGACATTATCTTAAACAGTCCTCATCCCTCAAAGTTTTAAGTTAAGCTGAAGTCAGCTGAATTAGACAACTTATGATTCCAAGTGGGTAGGAAGTTTATCTTTTAAAAATATGTGTATATAATTCCTCATCAGGGTTCTAAGGACCCTATATTAGTTCCTTATACTTCTTATATTAAGTCATTTTAGAGTTGAGTAAATTCTCAATATTGATAATGACAAGATTAAGACACCAAGTGATACTCCAGCTAAAGTAAATTAAATGAAGGCTAGAGGAAATCTTTCACTAGCCTCAAATAAATATGAACTTGGGAAACTTAAGGCACACAAATCCTTTCCCATATTTATGGGAAAAGAAACTTGTTTGAGGATAAGGAAGATGGAACTTGGTCAGAACCAACCATTAAAATTTCACAGGCCAGAAAGCTTAAATGGTATGTTTCTTGAACTATTTTTTAGGAGTAAAATAAGTCACATAGGAAGAATGTTATAAGATGCACACAACTTTCCCTTTTAAAAATTATTTGCCTTTAACTGTATTTAAATTTGTTCCTTTTTAAGGTATATGTCACCTGCTAAAATCGGAGAAGATATAGTGATTACAGCCCATGTTCTGAAGCAAGGAAAAACACTTGCCTTTGCATCTGTGGATTTGACCAACAAGGCCACAGGAAAATTAATAGCGCAAGGCCGGCACACAAAACACCTGGGAAACTAAGGGAACAGCGGTCAGACCTAAGGAAAGTCCCAACAATGGATACTGTGTAAATGTGGTGAATTTTTCAAAATAAATTAGCACAACCAGAGAATATAGCTAAGAAATATTTTCTTGGGGGAAAAGGATATAGAGACCAAGTTGCATAGGGTGGGAAAGGGATTTAAGCTCCTTGAATTTTATTTTTTAATAATATGTACATTACTTGGACAAAAAAGTTCTGAACTCAAAAGTGTTCTGAAAAGTTTGCAGGTAAAGCAGAGAAGCTATGAGGGGCACTTTGTGATAAGATTACACAAGTAATATTAAGCTAATGGAGAAACATAAATTTAATGGTTAATCCTTCCCAGCTCTAAAATGCCATGCCACATTTCCATTTCTTTTATAACCAAATTGTAAGATTATGGAACTTCAGAATAAATGAACCATAGCCCATATTGGAAAATAAAATATATTGAGCCATGTAGCCTAAAATAGTCCTCAATAAAGTTTGAGGCAAAGCATCTTAATGATATAGAAAATAACACAATAGGACCATATGTGCTGCTTTTCTGTGAAAATTACGGGACACCTTTTATATTAAAGGGGACAAAACCTACTTAATAGCCCTTTTTCTAGTACCTAGAATAAAACCAGGTGATCTTGAATCTCCGTCTATAGTATTAAAAAGACCATGTTCACCAATTGCCTAGTTCATTTCTCAAAAATCTCAAAGTTTTACTGATTGTGGCACTCTTAATTTCTAGTATCAGGGAATCTTAGTCATATCATTACTAAAGATTGAAAGGAGGAAGCAGCTTTAAATAAATATGAAAACAGGCAAGCTAACAGCTAAAGGTTGGTTATCCTTTGTTTTAGAATAGCTGCTAATCTGCTCAAAGTATAAGAAGCAGACTTCCTAATAGCAGTCAGCACACAAATCTTGATTTCTAGTATTTCCCACTATAAAGAACCTGGGCTCCTTGGAGAAATGGGATTCCAGGGATTCCAGGGCTGGTAGCTGGAACAAGGAAATTACAAGATAACTTATCTTGTGCCTGAAAAGTCAGAAAGTGCTAAAAAGATAGGGGAATGCAAATTATGTAGCATTGGAAAAAAAGGAATCTGGCAAAGGAGGGCTCTTCCTTACAATAGAATGCTGATAAACATGGAGGGGGGCTAGACTTGAAACATCACTCAAGTACAAAATAAATAAATTTTATATTTTAAGAAATTGGCCTGGTGTATGGGAATCCTGTATTTTATGCATGACTGTCCTGTAAACCCACAACTTCTCTAGTCAATTTTTAAAAATTGACATGTACTCTTCAAAAATATGTTATGAAATACAGAAAAGGCTGACGACCTGCTCCAGATTAAAGGAGACTAGAGAAATGACAACCAAATGCAACAATCTTGTATTACAGAAAGAGAAAGCACTATCAGGGATGTTACTGGACAATTAACAAACTGGAATACAGATGGTAGATGCAAGTATATCAACATTACATTTCCTGAGTATGATAACTTTACTGTGGTTATGTAAGAGAATATCCTTGTACTTGGGACATACGCTGAAGTACTAAGGGGTAAGAATTGATGTATGCAACTGACTCAAACAGTTCAGAAAATATGTATAAATACATGTAGAGAGAATGAAAATGTGTCAAAATATTCTAAACAATGTGAGTAAAGGTATACAAGAACAACTTTTCTATATTTGAAATTAAAAGTCTAAAATAAAACAAATCACTGCTGTAATGCCTAACCTGTCAAACATAAGTATAAATCAAAATAGTAAAATGCTTAAGAGCTTGGTCTCTCGACTTAGCCTGGGGTCAAATCCTCCACTACTCATGAAGTGAGCTTGAGCAAGTAACCTAACTTCTCCATCTGTTTCCTCTCAGGGTTAACAAATGAGTTAAAACAAGAGCTTAGAACAGTACTTGGCTGTAAGCATTCATAACCACTCAAAAGTATTAGTACTATTTCAAATAAATTCTAATTTTCAACTGATGAGGAAGACATATTAAAGCATTTTGAAATAATTAATTTTTTTTTTTTTTTAATAAAGCAAGGCATAAGACAGGCTAATAACTTGAAAGTTGATCAAAGGTCCTTGATTCTTATTCTTGTCAAATACAAACCCAACCACCAGGACTTTTTTCCCCTCTTTCCCCACACTGACTGTTGAGCCATAGGCTATAAAATAACTCCTTGAGGTTATCAGTAACACTTACCCAATGACTTTGAAAAAAGTTACCACTTCAAATTTGTGTATTCACCTGAATAGTCAGGGAACGTTCACCTATTTTATTTAGGTTTTCATTTTTTCAAATTCCAACCAGAAGCTAAATACAATTGGAAACCAGTAAGCACTAGTTTTACTCCAAAGGAGTAGGTCATTCAGATGTACTCCAATAAAAGTTGGCAACCCTTAAGCAAAGCTTTTCTTCATGTAAAAGGAAAAAAAAAAACCAAAACTATACAGTAGTCTTATGTTCATTGCACAAAATGAGTTCTGCTTTTAGAACTTTGACTTTTTTTTATTTTAAACAATTTAAGATCCCAGCTTTTATTAACTTTCTACTCCAAAAAAACCCCTGCAAGTTTTTCTTTAGGATGGTGTAGAAACCAGTATTTCTGCACAAGTCACTGGAATTTTTTCTTTGTAATAAAATCTCCTCTTTAAAATCAAAAACAACATAAAACACCAAAAAGGAAAATCCTCTACCTATCATGGTTTCTGCAGCTATGAATGTATTTCTCAGTTTTACAGCTGCTTTAGCTACTTCAGACTCCAGGTCTGCTTTAAATGTGTATAACTGTATCCACACTTAGCAGAATACTCTTATAAACAGTAACTTGGGGAAAGAGATCTGGAAAAAAAAAAAAATACATGTATTTATGAGTACCAGGAAACAAACATGGCCCAGTAAAATATGAGGCAAGAATGCCTACAATGAGATGCTTTTTTTCATTTAAGATTTCTTTCCCATGTTGTCTTTTTTTTTTTTTAAACTACTTCTGGTCATTAGAATGAATCTGACAGTGCTCTGGAACTTCGGTGATTATAGCAAAGCTATTAAGTTTTTAAAAATGTATTTATACCTGCTACATTCACTTCTCACCCTCTAAATACTGATGACAGATGTCAAAGAGGCAAAAACCAGCCCAAATGGGAAGACCATCAAAAATGAGTATCACCTTGTGCTTTCAGATACATTTAAGCATTTCAGTGTACAATAGTCCTTTCATTTCACATTTTTAGTAAGATGCTGATGCAATGCAGCAAATATGCAAAGCACCTTCTTTCACACAGTCTGCGCAGAAGACATCTAATTTAAGTTCTGAAATACAAATGATTTTAAAAAAATCCAGGATGAACAAGTTTCAAAATGCATAGTGTTCTGTGCATGAGTCCATTTTCTTTAAACTCTGAAAGAATAAAGTGGTAAGAAAACAAGAAAAAAAAAAAACTGCTGCTTCATTCTCTGATCTTCTCCATTTTGCTGGTCAGTTGAGTGCTCTATTCTGGCATATAAGGACGGAGGTGATCCTCTATGGTGCCAACTGCCCAGTGGGTGAGCTGTTCCTGTGGCAGGTAGAGGCAGATGCTGCATAACTTGAAGATTGTAGCTTTGTTTTTTGGAGTCTGGAAGGGAGAAAATTTTAAGATTCTTAATAAATAAGACTTAAAAATTGCCACATGAAATCAATCTCCCACAACTTAGTAGGCTCCTATGAACACATGGTCCCTACCCACAAGGGATTTGAGTTAGGAAGATAAAACCTTACCATACAAGATGCATGAACATAGAGTGAAAATCATTGTAAACTAAATAAATACTTATAGAATTTATGCAAAAGAATGAAAATATAAAAACTTAGGGAAATCAGTCATAGAATACTTGCTCAAAGAAAGTAGGGTTAAGGACAACTCAGATAGCAAGACCTGAGTAGAGAAAAGCAGGTAATGTGGTAACTGTAGAAACTAGGGAGATGATTGGAAGTAGGTAAAAGAAAAGATTTAAGCATTCCTGGGGCAACCTTTTTACTATAACATCTGTTTAAAAGGCAGAAAAGAAGAAAAAATGAGAAAGCAATTTGACTCTTCTAGTTTGAAGCAATCTATGTATGTAAATGACTATTTTAGCTTATTTAAAGCATCACAACCATCTTACAAGTATCATTTGCTCCATTTAACAGAAAGAACATGCTCACAGAAGTGACTTGTCCAAAATCTCACAGCCAGTAAGTGGCTGAATCTATATGAGACTCCACCAACTCCAGCTGTAAGCCTCTATACCACCTGCCCATCCAAGATTATCCTTTGGTCTAGTCCTTGTCATATATCTCATGTTATGACAAGGGCACAAGGTCCTTGGCTAGCTGATTTTGCACAAGTTGTTTGTTTCCTAAGCTGTAAAACGGGAATAATAATACCTTCATTTTTATTTTATCAAATGCCTCTACTGAAATTAATCTTTCTTTTATAATTCCCATAGTTCTCTTATCTGAAGTATACCCTAATTACTTAACATTGGTACTAGATAGAAAGTAAATGTGTAATCTTTCCAAGGAGTTTGTCAGCTCCTTGAAGGTAGCAGTTCTAGTAAAATTAACCTTTGCACTTTTTTATTATCTTGCACACACTATTAAAAAAGAACAACTTATGTTTAGTATGAATACTTTAGGCCTTTAATCACCTGAGGCTTTCCCTGCTGACAAAGTAAAAATTTCAAAATCTCCAACAGTTTATATGAACCCACCCACCCCACCCCCGCTTTTTTTTCTTAGCATTTATCATTATCTAATATACTAGGTATTTTACTTTTTAATTGTGGGGTCCCCTACACTAGAATGTAAGTTCCGCAAGGGTAGGAATCATCTATCTTATTCATTGCTGTAGAGTGCCTGGCACTTAGTAGGCACTCATTTGTTGACAGAATGGTAAATAAATTAGAAGTTGCTCTTTTTAAAAGGTTAATAACACAGATGTGCCTCAACCCTTTAGATTTTGATATAAAAGATCCAGATATAACAGATCTTCTCAAAATATACTGTTTTACAAATCACCTGAGGATCTTGTTAAAATGTAGATTCTGATAAATAGGACCAGAGTCAGGCCTGGAGAGTCTCCATTTCAACAAATACCCAGGTGATGCTGATGCTAGTCTACTGACCAACACTTTAGATACAAGAGTTCTAGAGAAAAGTTCTAGGGTAATGACTCGCTAACTCTACTGTACACTGGAATCATTACTTACAAAAGCTCCCCAGGTAGTTCTAATGTGCAGCAAAGTTTGGAAACCCTTGTTCTAGGGTGAGGGCCAGAAGATCTGTTCTTTTTTTTTGTAAAAAAAAAACAACTTCAAAAATAAGTGTTGAGGGGGCAAATCAGAATTAAAGTGTTTTGCAAAGTAAACAGCTGAACCAATAATGAACTAGTATCTTCAAATGAGCCCTTTAAAAGTGGTTTTCAAAACAATGCTAATTACCTGCAAGTGCTGTCTGTCAATGAAGAGAAACACTGACTGGTTAGGATTGTTGACAACAATTCCAGTCTTGTCCTTGCGGCTCAGTACATGCAGAAACTGTTTTTCATAGTCACCGTGATGAAACTCAAATTTGGCCTGAATAAGAAATACAAATATTTCTATGTAACTAGAAACTTACATACCTGAAACATCTGTACCCACATGCATTATCAGGCTATATGGTAGCCAAAAGTTGCATCTGGCTAGTTAAATTTTAATTAAAATTGAATTTAAACTCAGTCCTTCAGTAACACTAGCTACATTTCAAAAAGCCTCTTGAGGTAGGGAACTTTTCCTTCATCATAGAAAGCGCCATTGTACAGCATTACCTTCGAGAAAAGCTCTGCACCAAATGACTGTATCTTAATACTGTTGATTATTTTAAACCAAATTTCATAAAATCGAATTTTCAAACTTACTCAGTTCAAGATTCCCACCTTAGTACTTAAGCCCCATAACATCTCCCTCCTTTTGATTACAGCAAACAAATATACTGTGATAGCTCTTGGAAAGAAATCTTGTTAATTTAAATATCAGCTGTACCCGTCTCACTAGCTATGTGACCATATGCAAATCCTGTAACTTCAGCCCATTTCAAAGAACAGTTAATAGGATTAAATGAAATAATGTAAAAGCCCACACCTGAAATATAATTTCATCCCTCACATGGATGGGCTTCAGAGAATTTATGAACCCTCAATTTTTATTATGTATTAATGTGCAGTTTTCCCACAGCTAACCTGAGATTGACCTGATAGCCTAATCAGATAAAAGTGCCATCTAGTTTATTTTATTCTTTCCTATGAAATGAATGCTGTTTCTTTTTAAAATTTACATTAGTCAGATTCTAACTTTAATAATCTTATTTGTTTTTGTACCTCTGAACAATTCAAATTGTTAGTGAACTCTTGGCATATGAAAAGCAATTATTAGATACTGGAAGACATGAATAAAGTTAACCCTTAAGGAGCTTATCCACTGCTGGAGAGGACAAGTACATAAAAGTACAAAACATAACTTGCTTCAAGTCCTTTTCTTGAACAAAATGTGGTTTATTTCGGAAATCCTAAATTGGGTTCCTTATCATCTAAGTGCTATGGGAAGAAGAAATAACTATTATAAAATGGTGCAGCCAATGTGGAAAGCAATATGGCAGTTTCTCAAAAAGTTAAATAAACACAATTACCATTTGACCCGGCAATCCGACTTTTAGATATTATACAGATTTTGTACACCAATAGTTAAAGCAGCATTATTCACAATAGTCAAAAGCTTGTAACAACCCAAATGTCCACCAACAAATGCATGGATAAACAAAATATGGTCCATACACACATGGAATATTTGGCCATAAGAAAAAAATGAAGTTAGGAGACCTGCTACAACATGGAAGAATCTTGAAAACATCATGCTCACTGGAATAAACAAGACACATATGCACAAAAATTACACGATATCACTTATCAGAATTTCCCCAAGGAAACTATCCTGGTTCTCAAAGGAGTCTGATCTAAGAAACACTTTTCCCGAAGTTGATTTGTATATAAAACTATTCAGCAATTAAGTCAATTTAGTAGTGGTTCTTACTTAACCTTTCTTGACATCTTGCTTTTGACTGGTTTGCCATTTGAGGTACCTGACAAATTCTAGACCTAATTTAAGGGCATTTTACACAGGTGTTATCATCCTCATTTTTATCTACAATATATTTATATGTAAATAAAAAAGGAAATCCACCAAAATATTAATTATGGTTAGTTCCAGGTCAAATATAGATAATTATTCTTTTTTGTACTTAAAAAATATACTCCACCTCATCCCCAATTTCCCGCTGGAAAAATGTAGCTCCCATTTATCACAGTAATTCAAATTTCTAATACTCTATCTTTCCTCTTCGACCTTATTTGGAATAGTTAGGTAAAAACTGTTTTGTCTAAAGATAAATACTTTTCTTTGAAATCATGGCTAATGCTTGAGTTGACTGTGCTAGGCATTCTCTTAGCATATGGCACAGGGTGTGTGCGTGTAGTCACATTTTCTGAAGCTCATCCATGGGTCCCTTTATTAGTCAACACATATGGACCTTATAAGATTTTCTCTGGCCATAATTTCAAAGACATTCAATCTCAAGACATTCTATAATCCAAATGCTTCTTCTCTTGCATACAATATCCAAAAGAACAGGAGGAAACCAAGACACAAACTTATTAGAAACATATTTCCAAAGAACTTCTCAAGTTCAGCTCTACTCTAGGAGTTTTCAGTTATTGAAGGGCTTACCACACTTCAGAATAAAATACCTGAACAGGCCTAAAAGGCTCATCAGATTCCTTCCACCTAGAAAACAGGAGACAGACAATTTTTTCAATATCATTCCGAGGCCAAAGAATGAAATCCATCTCCTGAGTACAGCCAATTACGTCCTATAAAATGGAAAAAAAAAATTACTTTCAAAGAAACTTAAAAGCAGCACTGCACATTATAGGGTTTGATTTTACAAATGCAAAAAGCCCACTATATGTCATTTTATCTCATAAGAGGCAATAATAATAGGACTATACACAATCTGAATAGCTCATGGCCCAATTCTAAATTTTATTTTGTAGCAAGTCTACAGTCAAGTCACTCAGTCTAATGTTTCTCATACCAAGGCCTAGACTCATCAGTATATGGTGAACTACAACTAAAATTCTGATTTTATGACTTTTAGGTTTTGTTTCTTTTTTTAAGTCCCTTTATTTTTATTTGTATTCTTCAAAATCAAAACCTATTTAACAAAGGTGTCTTGGAACTTCTAATATGAATCATTACTTTCTTATTACAGCTCAAATGCTATTTTTACTATGTGCTGATAGAAAACTACCTTTCTCCATTTTTTTCCCTCTTCTTCATTATCACAGACTAGCATATAATTTTCAAACACTAATAAACCTGTGCCAAACCAGTCTGTACTTATCTCCAGCCTTCCAACAAATTTACCACTAATTATGGGGATTTTTTTGCTCAATTATGCCCAGATTGACTTTGAATGTGTTGCAGAAGTTTAGAAGACTGGCAGCATAATACCTGTTTTTTACTCATAATGGAGTATGATGTTAGTTCCCCCATCAAAAAAAAGAAAAATGTAATGAACAGTAGTAACATAACATTCACATCAATAATGTACAACATTATTAGCATAATACCACATAAGCAAAGTTAATTTAGGTTCTCCATGTTTTATTTCAAATCAACTTTGGAAAAAAAAAAAAACCTACTTTAGAAATTTTAAAACAATTTTATGTGTAGCATTTAAGTTATTAAAAATATTTGGCAACTGCCAGTACCTAACATGGGTTAAAGTGATTCCTCCAAACACTTTATAGAACTACACTTTTCCAACCCTACCAAACACAGGACTCGAATAATGCATGGGTTGGGACAAAGTAAATACATGATGAAAAAAAACTTTCAAATTTTGGAGAAAGCCAGATAGCAGCTAACTGAGAATGAATATTACATCTAGAAGTCTAATAAACTAAAAATTGTAACTCTTTATTTTTAATATACTACTAACTGACAATTTTTTATAGGCCTTGTAAAAGAACCTTAATTTCTGGTTACACAAAACTTGAGATTCATTACCATGTAGTATCTACTCATTTTTAGGAAAAAAAAATACAAGTTCAAGCCACAAAAACTTACATACCAAATCAAGACTTAACAACAGAACTTACCCTTCTCATAGACTGGTATCGAGGAGCATGAAGCTGTACCACATCCTTCTGTAGAAGCTCTATGGAACTTTCCAGGGAATAGCTGGAATCTCGCACACCTTTCAGGATATTTTCTTCATAATTATTTGTCATGACTGGTATAACCTCAGACACTTCAAAAAGTGCTGCTTTTTTCTTCTGAAAGAAAAAAAGGTGCATTGACTGACAGCATTCGTCTTTTAACTCCAAATCCACATTACAATATTAAGTAACTTTATTCTAATTTAGCAAAATTCTTAATTGTCTGAAGTAATTTTCCCTCTGAAAACAGATTTTCAGATACTGATCTTTCATCTCCTCTCCTCCCAACCACATAAAAATATACTATTCTCAGAATTTTTAACTGCCCAGTTTTATAGTATTATGGTATCCACAGCAAGTATTTATTTTAGACAGTAACATTTCTTAAAAATTTGAGGAAAAAACACCAGGCAATCCTACAATTAAAGAAAATGATGCAGTCTTGATGTAATTTCATTTAACTGGTTCTATATACAGCTAAATTAAAATCTCAGCAGTTTAAAAAGAAACTTATTCAGACAAGTTAATTGTTTTACTCCTCAAATGGTTCAATCTCCATTACTCTTCCTGGTCATTACATAATCACAGAAGCGTCAATATTTTAAAGAAGAAAAAAATGCTTACTAAAACTGAGTTTCAAATTTAGGTAAGACCAAGCACTTATCATCAAACCTAGCCTATAAAATCCTGTAATATAGAGTATACATCATGAACTATTGATGACAATTACCCAGATATTGTCCATTCATGGAATAAAAACAGGTTTTTGTAGGTAAACTAGTTAGTACAATTTAGGGCATCTTGCCACTTCTATCTTGGATTCATTCCAGTGAACTCACATTATTACACCTCAAAGTAGAATCTAATCCTATCAATTGTACAGCCAACTTGATTAAACAAAAACAAAACCAAAAAAAAAGAAAGAAAATAGGGAAGTAAATCCTTGATACTATTCAATCTTGTGACAATCACTTTAAACCTTCAAAGCAAATCATTTTTTGAAGCCACTTTACAGTGCTCTGCTTTAGGAACTGAAAGTGTTCTATAATGCAAGTAATCAAGAGCTAAGAGTGGGCTAAAAACCTAGGAAACTTTCAAATACTAAGACTATATTTCTCATCTGAAATTAGCTCACAATTTACGTACAAAAATCAAAGTAGCACTTCCTTATATTCACAACCTACTCTCACGTCAAATGGCCTTGATTATTTCATAAGCTGTCCATTTTAAGTCACAAAAAACTGCTTTTATCATCTTGTTCTTGCTTTCTAATAACTCACTATTTGTATTTAACTGTAGAACTAATTCTGATAACATTTTTTAAAAAAAACTTAAATTTCCTCTTTAGGTCAGTCTGAATTTTTAAAAAACTGCAATTGTTAATACAAATTAATCATTACAGTATTCAAGTGTCTCTAAAATTTAAAGTGTATTCTATTTCATTAAATATACCAAAAGAAAAGGTATCTCCATCTAGAACTAAAACAGGCTGACTTAAGCATATAACATTTTGATTTCAATTTACCACTTTCAAGCATCCTATTTATAATTTATATCTAACAATCTTTAATTTCATTTTTAAAGTTCCCTATGTAACTCCACACAAACTAAAATTTTACAATGTTACCCACCCCGTGTCAACTAAAAGTGGACCCTAAGCTTTAAAATTATACATTTCAAAACCAAGGAGTACTCAAGGGATTTCCATTCATGGTGATACTGCAACTACTCAATTCAAAGAATTACCCATAAGGATGAGCAACAAAGCATACAAAGCAGACTTCTCCCAACCACTCTTCAACCTAACATTCATAGCTATATAAGAGCAACAACTAAGTAAAATACACTTAAAAAAATCACTTGTGCTAATTCACATTTTAAGAACTTTGAATTACCTTCTCCTTGAATACAAAGGCAATATACATCTTGAAGTCAAACTGGTCAGCTAGAGATTCTTTTTTCTTTCTAAGCTGAGCACGTAGTCTGTTCAGAGCTTGTTTCTTCCGGGAGTTTGGGTCCCCCATTTTGAAATACAGGTGGTACTAAAGCCTTTGGAAATTGTCACTAAACTATGGGCACTTTTTCTCAAGACTCAAGTACAACAGAAACAAGTCATTTTTTTCCTGCTAATATGATTGAATAGCTAAAATCACGACTGTAACCCAAAAGCCGCACCTTCTGGCAATATTAGCAGACTCATATTACAGGGTCAAGAAACAAAAGCTGCTGTCCATTCATGTTTGGACAATAACGTTTGGGGTCGCACGGGAAGAAGGAAGGGAAGGAAGGAAAGAAAGAGGAGAAAATACTGGAACTAACTTTTTGGAAAACACATTTGATGTAACTGCCAAAATACAGGCTTTAAGGGGGAATGAAAGCCTATTATCAGCATTTAGGTGTGCAATAAAACACAGCTGATACCAGTCCAATCCTTAAAATCCATTCGGATTTTTTCCCCTTTTTAAAGGGATTATGAAAAGGAATGGAGAGGGGGAAGTGTGATCCTTGCTTTCCAAAATACGAAAAAAACAAAACAAAAACAAAACACCGAAACGGGGTAGCTGAATGAAACTGAAATATTCAATTGGCTTTTACCCAGCCAGATCCATGGCTGTAGTACCTAATTAACTCTTAGTTATTTCAGATTTCACTATTGCTATCGTCAGTGCTTGTTATTGATTACACTTGGTGGTGAGCAAAGAGAAAAGTGCAAAATCGGTAGAGAAGAAAGGGAAAAGGTACAGGGTTTCCCTGCAATCAACTACAGTGTATACCGGGGGCGGGCAGCTGTTGCCCAAAGGAGCCATGAGAAAAAACAGCGGAGTCATTACCAACTTCCCCATCACCCAAATTTTCACCCTCAGGCGGCTGCTAATGCTGCTGCCAAGGAGAATCATGATGGCGGAGAGAAAAGTGGGTATATAATACGATATAGTAATTATTCCGGCTCTGTAGTTAGACCTGATTAATGCCCGCGATCCCAACACCCCCCAGTCCTGCAATGAGTCCTACATTCCCCAAGGGAGCCTTCTCTACAAATCTGCCCCCGTTCAAGATGGTGGGGAGTGCGATTTATCTTGTGAGCATTGTTGAGGCAAAGGCGGCGGGTTCTTCTCCCAAATCCCAGGCAATGCCCGGGGACCACCTGCCTTCCACCCCCCAGGTCCCACCCCCACCCCTTGCCTTCAGCGGCAGCGACTCACTAGCACCACGAGAGACACAGGATCGCTCAGGTTTTCACTCATTTCATCGTGGAAACAATTCCCGCCCGGGTAGAGTAGGCGGGTGAGGGTAAATGGGAAGGATCAGTGGGAAAAAAAAAAATAATTGTGTTAATATTGCTTTTTAAAGTAAGCCCATCAACCAAAAAAAAATTATTTTTAACTCGCGGATTCTGGATTAGCTATCTCTCACGTTGAACAGACCATGTTTCCCGAGATTGGATTGTTCAGGGCGGGATCATTAGTTTCCCGAGGAGGCAGGGAGTGGAATTGAGGCAGCTGGGGCGGGGTGGGTGACAGGGAAATCCCCTCCCTGTCCCCGCGGAAACCGGGACTCACTGACCGACTCTCGGGCGGGGTACGGGCCCTCTTAGCCGCAGCCTGCGGGCGGAGCGGTGGCGGCGGCGGCGGCGGAAGAGGCGGCGCTGCTAGCAGCACGGGCAGGAGCCATGTCAAGAGAAAACCACCAGCCAACTGAGCCCCTCCATCCCCGCTGCAGTGCGCACTGTGACCGGGCCGCCCGCGCTGCTGCCGCCGCTCAGCCCCCACCTGGGACCCATAGTCTGGCTCGGCGCCCCGGGGGGCGAAGGAGGGGAAGGACGCGGAGAAAACGGCGACCGCGGAAAAGAGAGAAAAAAAGGCGGAAAAAGGAGAAAGAGGGAGTGGGGGAGAGGATTGGTACTGGCGGCAGAGGGGGAAGAGGGGAAGGGGAGCCCTGCGCTAAAGGGTCTGTCAGCGAAGTAAACCCCCCAAAATAAAGTTATTTCAGTTCAAGCATCTGCTCTCGAGTCTTTCTTCCCCCCACAGTCGGGCTCCGGCTCTCAGGAAGATCGAAGATACCCGAAGGAGGGAAGAGCTGAGGCGAATGGTGAGAGTCCGCGGTGGCACAGCCTCGTGCCCCCCACCGGTAGCTGCGGAAGCGGCGGCGGCGGCCTCGGGCGCCTCCCGGGTCCGGGGCAGAGTCGCGCTTGAAAAAACAAGCAAGAACAAAACAACTTAAAATGGCAGCGACGGCCGTTGCGTCACCCGCCCCTCACTGGCACCACCCCGAACCCTCTGCGGCTGCGCAGCCCGCGGGCCTCCACCATCTACGCACGAACCAAGGGGGAGGAAGAGAAGACCGTATGCGAATAGGTTAACACGGTTATCAAGGAGAAAGAAAGAAAATCAAAGAAGAGCATTTAAGAAAGTCCTTGAAGTGTTGAGTTTTTTCAGTTAAGCTTCTTGGATAAGAGTACCCCTTCAAAGGAGAGTTTGACAATAGACTCTTCCCTTTCCTCCATATGGAGTTTTCATGGGGCGTGGAAAGGTGGACCCCGCCACTCCCTCCGCTCCCATTCGTTCCCTAGTCAGGATGTTCCGTCTCTTGAATTGGCTCTTCCCCAGCTACGGCATAAACCACGCCCCCTTGCCCTCACCGACCAAGCGCCCGGATGAAATTGCTTTTTCCCGGAACTTGTCAGCTTGTTGGACTCGGGCTGAGCGCCGACCCAGCAGAGCTATCGAGCTAGGCCGGGAAATGGGCGGAGAGTGGGCGAGGATGGGGGCGCGGTGAAGGAGGAAAGGAAAGTACGTGTTGGCGGGTTGGGAGGGGCAAGATTCTTATTTTACATTTCATTACAACTTTATTCCTAAACCACTGATTGGTAGTCCTTCTGGGAGTATGCCCCGGGGTTATCTTGCTGGGAAAACAGCGAATTCAGTTCAAAGACCTAGAATTTAAAAGGCCTGTAACAGAAGATGCTCACGTTTCACGCAGCTGTCTGTTCCCACATCGTCACGTGCGCGGGCCGGGAGGCGATTCTCAAGCTTTGAACTTGGTCAAAGGCGCTGCTCACGCTTCGTCATTGTAATTTAGGAGAGAAGTAGGCGAACCTGCCCCGTGGATTTTTCCCCCTACTGTCAGAACAGAATTTTTATTAGGATCCCCCAGGTCCTGGGATCTTGTTCCTGAACTTTATGGGGTTCTTTAGCGTCGTCAAAAGGTGAAGAGGGTGCTATGGAACGTTTGGCCGGTGAGTCACGTCCTTGGCGCCCGAGAGCATTGATCCTATTTTTCAGAGCTCTAAAATGCAGATAAAAACGCAAGGATATATAAATTAGTATTTTTTTTTTTTTTTTTTTAATTAGCGCTAGTTCATGTCTTCCTGACCTGGCCTAGATTTGTAGCTGCAATTATCTTCATGGAAGAATTTTTTTAATAAGTTTTATTGAAATAATTCACATACCGTATAATTACCTATTTAAAGAGTTCAATTCAGTGGTTTTTAGTATATTCAGTGTTGTGCAGACATGATCACAATCAATTTTAGAACATTTCATCACCTCAGCAAGAAACTCTTTATTCGTTAGCTGTCGCTCTGTTTCTCCTCCCCAAGTCCCAAGGAAGGCTAAATCTCCTTTTTGTCTCTTCTATTCTGGACATTTCATATAATGGAATCGTATAATATGTGGTCTTTTGTTGACTTCTTTCACTTAACATATGGCTTCAAGTTTCATCCATGTTGTAGCTTGTATCAATACTTCATTCCTTTTTATGGCTGAGTAGTAATTGCATTATATGGCTGTACCACAGTTTGTTTCTATCCATTCATCAGCTGATGGGTATTTGTACTGTTTCCACTTTGGGGCTATTATGAATAATGCTACTATGAACATTCATGTACAGGTTTTTGTTTGGATATGTTTCAATTCTCTAGGAGAATTTCAATGCTTAGTAATGGTGTTCCTGAGTTATAACATTTAGTCATTTGAGGAACTGCCAGATGGTTTTCCACAGTGACTGCACCATTTTACATTGTTAGCATGTCTTTGTATTTGGTCATCCTAGTGAATATTAAAGTGGTATCTCATTGTGGTTTGCATTTCTCTGATAATGATGCTTAGCCTCTTTTCATCTGTTTATTGGCCATTTGTTTATCTTCTTTGGAGAAATATCTGTTCAGAGCCTTTGCCATTTTTAAATTGGGTTGTCTTTTTATTATTGAGTTGTAGGAGTTCTTCTAGATACAAGTCCCTTATCAGATAAGTGATTTGGAAATATTTTCTTCCATTTTGTAATGTCTTCTCACTTGCTTGATGGTATCCTTTGCAACACAAACGTTTTTAAATTTGTGAAGGCCAATTTATTTTGTTGTTGTTGTGCTTTTGGTGTCATACCTGAAAAACCATGGAAGAATTTTTACACTATAATAATCATTGGGGAAAAATCAAGAGGATAGAACAGATGTTGGGGGGTAAAAATGCAGTTTTTTGTTTCAGCTACTATGAAACAGAACCAGAGATACCCGGTCTAAACCTAAGCAAATGCATTGTGTGCCATGGGTCTGATATGAGCCAAGAAATACCAGCAATGTACCCTGGAGGAAGAAAACACCTCTAGTTCAATTTTCTCTGCTCCTGATATTTACCATCTTGGAAGGGCTATAAAATGGGAATAGTAATCAAAGGAAATAAAATTGTTAAAAAGTCATGACCACAGGACCCCCCCAGGCGAGTGAGTCTCCCTGGCGACATGGGACATGGATTCCTGGAATGAGGCTGACCCTGGCATCAAGGGATTAAGAATGCCTTTTTGACCCAGAAGGGGAAAGGAAGGCAACAAAATAAGGTTTAAGTGGCCAAAAGAATTCAAATAGAGTCAAGAAGCTGTCCTGGAGGTTACTGCTATACAAGCTTCTCCTATATATGCTAAATGATCACAGTATGATAAACCCAAGTCAACAGTAGTCCTCCAAATCCTAAAGAATACTGGGATCCAGATCTAAGACTCTATAGAAGTTTCACTTACTAAGTTTATTCTTCAGAAATTTAAATCCATCAAAGAACTGCTATGACAGCCAAGTCCCAAAACCCAGAGGTAATAGCCTCTTCAAGGACTTCAACCAGATGTGCCCCCTTTCTCATAAAGTCAACACCCCTTTTCAACATGAACAAGTTGAAAAGCTTAGACATCCCCAAGGTTCAGGAAAGTGATTAAACTAGAGGAAGGGACAAGATGAAATTTGACAAAGGATTATGAACACTGAATCTCTATATAATTTCTTTTTCTTAGTTGCTAGGGTGTTAGAATAGCTAGAAGGAAAGAATTGAAATGGTGGAACGTAATCGATGGCATCCTTTGAAATTTGTTCTGTAGCTACTTGTGAAATTCAAATTTTAAAGTTACCACCTTTTTGTATATATGTTATATTTCACAATAAGGAAATAACTGAAACTACAGACTGTAACACATAATATTCTTTGAAATTTGCTAACTACTTGTTCAATTGCACTTGGAAAGTTATTACTTTTATGCATCTTATATTCTACAATAAAAAATATGATTAAAAAAAAATCATGACCATAATGTTTGTCAGTGACATTCAGATAAAAGTCAGATAGAACTCCCTTAGAACTACGGAAAAAGTCCACCTAATTTTGTTAGAAATGGCTTCTGTAGGGTTAGCTTGCTCCAAACATAATGGGATTTCTGGGGTGATGATGGTGACACCTTGACTAATATATCTGATTTATTTCCCCTTTGGGGGATTAAATTTCACTGCTATACACCTGGTGCGAAATTGTCTTTGTTGAAATGCAGATACCACCATTTTAATAAAATAACACTTTAAGAAGATTCTGTGCCAGCCTCCTTCCTGAAGAAACAAAATCCAGATCAACTCACGGCTCCAAGGTTAACCTATTGGCTTCAAGGCACGTTATCCCTGGGTATCACAACTTCCCACATTTATACCAAGTTACAAAATAATTACTCAAGTTTGTATTTACATAGCCTAAATATCTGGCAGTAAGATACCAAAAAAGTACGTAATAATTGTTCTTAACTATTCTCTAAAAAAAAAAAAAAGCAGCATCCTATTTTACCTTAAAATATACATTATCTTTACACACGTTCTTTTCTCTTAGAAAATCTAGTTTTCTCTGCACACTTGCCCCCACTCCTTCGTTTATGGCCAGCAAGCAGAGTAGATTTATCAGGACGTCACAGCTATTTGATCCCATCATTAGTGCAATTAAATTTATCAGACATAGGTCCTGATTTTTGGTCATATATATAATTAACATCTACACAGAACAAGTTTATGCCAAGATGATACAGGCCTAGAGAACTAGTTCTGATACTCTACAGTTTGATCCTAAAAGTAGCAACACCAGGTGACTTGTCTCCAAATTTCAAACTTAAAGATTTACCATCTAATAACTATGATAATATGGGCTAACTGTTCCATTCAGTGTGTTTAGGAAGGATGTAGTGGATAAATTGAAAAAATTTGACTGCTGAAACTTTTGTTAGAAATATGCCATCACCATTAGAAATAAAATATTAAAATACTATAAAGGTTTTTCTCCACTAATTCTACCCTCTTCCCATGTGCAGAGAACTTTAAAGCAAATTTGAGCAGTTAACAAATCAAGGAAAATTTTGGTATTTGGGGAATTCTTTTCTTTCTTTCCAGAACACATTTCACCCTCCATTCTACAAGGATAGGTATTGAAAAGGGAATGGGAAAGAGATATACATGTATAATAATTTCTTTCATTGGTAAGGTTATTTATTCCACTTATCTATATTCTCACAAGTATATTCTAATTACAGAAGCCATGAATTCTTTGTCCAGTAATAATGCATGTTTGTATTTACATATAATCCTATGTGAAAATACATAATATGTAAGCATACAGAGCACCATTACTCTTTCATTTGAACATTTTATTAATTACCTATTGCTGCATAACAAATTATCCCCAAAATTTAGTGGTTTAAAACAACCAACATTTATTATCTCATAGTTTTCGTGGATCAGGAATTTAGGAGCAACTTACAATTGTGTGATTTTGGCACGGAGTCTCTTGAGAGATTGCAATCAAGATGTTGGCTGGGGCTGCAGTCATATGAAGGCTTCATAAGCATGGCTTTTGGCAGGAGGCCTCAGTTTCTCACCACATGGGCTTCTTCGTTGGGCGACTTCAATGTCCTCACTTCATGGCAGCTGACTTCCCCTATAGTGGGAAATCTCAGAAATCGGGAGATGGAAGCTGCAATGTCTTTTATGACCTAGCCTTGGAAGTCACACGCAGTCACTTCCACAATATCCTATTGTTTACACAAATCAGCCCTATTCATTGTGAAAAGATAGTGCATAAGGGATGGGGAGGGGGTCACTGGGGCCATCTTGGAAGTTGACTACCATGAATATCTTTTGTGTTGTGTAAAAACAAAGTAGCCATATAAGGACATTTAACAAACACCTTCAATTCTGTCATAGTCAAGACAAAGTTAGGGTTCAGCAAGCTTTTTCTAAAGGATAATAGTAAATAAGTTAGGCTTTCAGACCATAGACTATCTGTTACAACCACTCAATTATGTTGTACCGTGAAAGTAGTCATAGACAGTAAATAAACAAATGAATGTGGCTGTGTTCCAATTAAACTTGACAAAATAGCAGGCTGTAATTTGGCCTGCAGGCTGTAGTTTTGCCAGCCATTGGACGAAATTAAGTTGAAATAACAAATCCAAAATCTCAGTGGTTTAAACAACAAAGGTTTATTTCTCAAACTTACACTATATTTCCATCATGGGTCTTCAGGGAGATGTTCATTGTAGTCTTTCAGGAATTAAGAATTATGGATCTTAGATATGACTAAAATCATGAGCAATAAAAGAAACATAAATTGGACTTCATCAAAATTAAAAATTTTTGTGACTCAAGAAAGGGGAGAGACAATTACAGAATGACAAGGATTTGATATCCCAAATTTATAAAGAACTACTACAACTCAACAACAAAAAGACAAACAACTCAATTAAAACATGGGCATAGGACTTAAATAGACATCTCTCCAAAGAAGATACACAAAATGGCCAATAAGCACATGAAAAGATGCTCAACATCATCAGTCATTAAGGAAATGCAAATCAAAACTACAATGAGATGCCACTTTATACCCTCTAAGATGGCTATTATTAAAGAAAAGAAAAGAAAAGAACAAGTGTTGGTGAGGATAGAGGGAAATTGGATCCCTTGTACATTGTTGGTGGGAATACAAAATGGTTCAGCTGCTATGGAAAATGGTTTGGCAGTTCCTCAAAAAGTTAAACATAGAATTAACATGTAACTGAGCAATTCCACTTCTGGTATGTACCCAAAAGAACTGAAAGCAGGGACTTGAACAGATACTTGTATACCAATGTTCATGGCAGCATTATTCAAATAGCCAAAAGATGGAAACAACATGAGTGTCCATCAACAGATGAGTGGATAAGCAAAATGTAGTATATGGCTGTAATGGAACATTATTCAGCCATAAAAAGGAATGAAGTTCTGATACATGCAACAATGTGGATGAACCTTGAAGATATCAATGCTGAGTGAAATAAGCCAGACACAGAAGGACACATATTGTATGATTCCACTTATATGAAATATTTAGAATAAACAAATTCATAGAGACAGAATGTAAATTAGAGGTTACTAGGGGTGGAGGCAGGAGGAAGGGAAGTTATTGCTTGGTGGATACAGAATTTCTCTCTGGGGTGATGAAAAAAGTTTGGGTGATGGATGGTGCTTATGGTAGCACAACATGGTGAGTGTAATTAATACTGCTGAACTTAAAAAGGGAAATTTTGTTATATATATGTTACCACAATTTAAAAAAAGAATTATGGAAACTGAACACATGCTTCTGTGATCTTTGAAGCAGAAAACAGGAGTGTGACAAATCCCACAATGGTTCTTAAAGCTTCCACTTGGAAGTGACATCACTCCCACTCTCATTTCTTTGGCCAAAGAAAGTCACATGGTTACATTTAACTTCAAGGAATCAAGGAAATGCAAACCAACCCAGTGCCCAGAAGGGTGATGAAGAAGATACATTGGTGAACAGCCCTAATGCTACCAGACATGTATTGTTTACAATTCTTTCGCTCTCATTCTACCACTAGATCTCTTCTGTTTTTAACTGAAGATCACGCAATTATCAATGTTTTGAGAACAAGAACAAAACTCCCTGTGGAAACTCTAGACAATGTTGTGGTTTTTTTTAAATCACATTTTGCTACTCTGTTTTTCCTAAAGCACTCTTGCCCCAATTGTTTCAACTCAGGTGGATATATTATCATCGCTTTCAGCAGACAATATTTATGTTATATAACTTAAGGTTTTTCTTTAGTGAAGAAGAATTAGCATTTCAGCTTTCCAATTCACAGATATGTTTGAATTGGAAGATATGTTTCCTACTGTTAACAGGACAAAGAAATATAAGAAATATAAGCTGTTACCCACCTACTTTCCTGCAAACATTAAAGAAATTAATCAATTACAAATACTGAATGCCTTCTATATATTCACACTGTGCTGTGTATTTTGAAGGATAGAAAACAAAAAACAAAAAACAAAAACTTGTCCTTAAAGAGTTTTAAATTGTTTCCAACATAATAATAAACACTTGAAACAAAGTAAATAATACTAGAGAGTATAATTAAGAGCTGAATTGTGAGCCAAAGGTTCACAATTGGATTGCAATCAAGTAAAAAGGAGGTCAGTGAAGGCTGGATTAAACAGGTGGGATTAATGAAGAAAGTATGATCAAGTTAAACTTGCAAGTTGGGAAGAATTTGGATAGGTTTAGGTGGGAAAGAGAAGGAAGAGAAGGAAATTTTTGGAAAAGGGAACAAAATAACTGAGAGCAAGAAGGTGGACATTAGCCTGGTGTGTCTATTGGGCAGGAAAGATATTAACCTAAATACATTGGTAGGTGTGCATTCAGAAAGAGCAGGAAATAATTTAGAAAAGGTAGAATGAAGTTCTTATTCAAAATGGCAACCTGAGCACAATCATTTGTCTCCCCTCCCTCACAATACACAATTAAAAAGAGTAGTATGATAATTGTTAAATGAATAAAACCATAACAGCTAAGAGAATGTGAGGTGGACAATTGGCAGAAAATAGATTTTACTAAAGTCTGATACAATGATGCTCAGCTAGGTGCTCCCTGCCCTTTCATCCTAAAGGGATGCCTCCCTGTTTAGCTCCATCCATGAACACAGATCTTCTTGTCAGCCTCCTGTTTCCAGGAATGAACTAGCAGGAAAATACTCCTATATATAAACAGAGGAAACTCTCCCAACAGAAATCAGCCCATTTCCTCTTTTTTACATACACCAAAATCATGGGACACATTAAAGAAATAGACCACATGAAATAAAAAAAACAGAAGAAGCGAAAACAAAAGTTGACGTCTCAAAAACAATTCACAAAACAGAAAAATAATTTTCCAAAACTCTAATTAGTATTCTCAGGGATGATCTAGAAAACAAGTACATAAAGAGTGGAATGTATAAATCAGAAACAATTAGAGATCAATAAAGAGCACTTGGAAATTAAAAATATGCTTGCCAAACTCAAGAATGCACTAAAAGAGTGAAAACATAACAGAAAAGAAGAGAAAGACCAAAATTAGAGAGAAAATATATAAGACCTAGAGGTCCAATCCAGGTATGAGATCTAACCAACTGGAGTTCCAGAAAGAACTCCTAAACCAAGGATAGAGTTATCAGAGAAATCATTGAATAAAACTTCTCAAAGCTAAGATAGCCATTAATCTTCAGATTGAAAGGGCATATTGAAAGACAAGCAAGATAATATTAGAAGCACTAAGGAAAACAAGACGACCCAAACAGCATCCAGAGAGGAAGAAAAAAGTAAGTCACCTACAAAGGAATGGAAATCAGACTGGCAATTGGATAACTATCTGCAATTATTAGATATCAGAAAATAATAGAATCTTTTCAACAAATGGTGCTAACATAAGTGAATAGCCATATTGGGTAATAAAATCTCAATGCCTGTATTAGTTAGGGTTCTCCTTGGAAACAGAATCAATGAGAGATGTCTCTGATTATCAAATTGTAAAAGCGACTCACGAAACTGCGGGAGCAGACGAGTCCAAATTCTGCAGAGCCGTCAACAAGCTGTCAACTCCAAGGAAGACGTCCGACGAACTCCTCGGGAAACTAACCGACAACTTTGACGAACTCCTCAGGAAACGAACCGGCAACTTCGACGAGCTCCCCAGGAAATGCTTCACTGAGCAGCCGAAGAAAAAGTGAAGGTTC
The DNA here is from genome assembly GCF_015220235.1 of Choloepus didactylus. Lineage (NCBI taxonomy): Eukaryota > Metazoa > Chordata > Mammalia > Pilosa > Megalonychidae > Choloepus > Choloepus didactylus. The sequence goes on along the minus strand of NC_051313.1, from coordinate 128,671,774 downwards.
TCTAACCATCCGGCTTATAAGCCTCCAACTCATCACCCCGACCAAATCCAGCCAATTGCATTCTCTCACTGTGGAAGCACGCCCCTTGATGAGTCATCAGTCAGCTGCAGTCAATTGACTGATGATCCGACAAACCAGCCCCTTGGTTTATCAACCAGCCTCAAATATCCTCACAGCAATCGTCAGGCCAGTGCCCGCTTGACCAGACAGCTAGGCCACCTAGCCAAGTTGACACATGAACGCAACCATCACAATGCCTATCTCAAACCATACATAAAAGTTGAGATGAATCCTAGACCTAAACTTAATGGCTAAAACAAAAAGACGGAAGAAACACAGGAGAATATCCTCATGACTTATCAGTAGTCAGAGTTTCTTAGGCAGGATATTGAAAGCAAAAACCATCAAAGAAAGAATTAAAATTTAAATCAATTAGATTTTATAGTTTAGCTCAATAAAAGACATTAAGAAAATGAGTTGCAAATCCTCACAATGGGAAAAAATATTTCCAAAATATTTACTTTCCAAGGACTAGAATCCAGAATATATTAGTAGAGAATGACTACAACTCACTTGTAAAAAGATAATCCTTTTTTTAATGAGCCAAAGATTTTATTAGACACTACCCAAAAGAAGATATACAAATGACCCATGAAAAATTGCTCTAAAATCATTAAACATAAGGAAAATGAAAATTAAAACTGAAATACTGCTACATACTCACCAATATTGCTAAAATTAAAAAGTCCAATACCACCAAGTATTGGCAAGGATGTGGAGCAAAAGGAATGATCATACATTGTTCATGGGACCATAAAATGATAGAACCACTTTGGAAAAAGGATGTGTCAATTCCTTAAAAATGAAACGTATACCTAACCTATGACCCAGCAACTCCACTTCTAGATATCTATCCAAGAGAAATGAAAACTAGGTCTATAAAAAGAAGTATACAAGAATATTTATGGTGGTCTTATCTATGATAGCTAAAAACTAAACAAATCATATGCCCATCAATAGGAGAATGGATGCATAAACTGTGGTATATTCATACAATGGAATATTATTCAGAAATAAGAAGGAACAAATTGTGATAGAGACTACAACATGGATGAATCTCAAAAACGATGCTGAGAAAAAGAAGCCTTATACAAGAGTGAACACTGTATGAAACCATCCATAGGAAGTTTTAAAACAGGCATAAGTAATCTCTGGTGGTAAAAAAAAAAAATCAGAACAATGATTGTTTCTGGAGGGAGGGAGATTCAGGGATTTACTGGGAAGGGACATGAAGGAATGACTAATATTTTGTATCTTGATATACATTTGGATTGCTGTGTTGGAATTCAGTGAATCGCACATTTAAGACGAGCATTTTGTTACCTATAAATTTCACCTCAAATTAAAAAAATTATAAACAAATAATGAACTACAGGTAATGATATGCCTGCTGAAGTGTTTGGGAGTAAAGGATAATGAAATTATTTTGAAATTGATACAAAAATAATATGGATTGATAGATGAATAGAGATATTAATAAGTGCATAGATATTTGATAAAGCAAATATAGTATAATGTTAATTGTAGAATCTAGGTAATAGGTATATGGGTGTTCACTATAAAATTCTTTAAACTTTTCTGGACTTTTGAAATCTTTCATAATAAAGTATTGGAAAATAAAACAATTATGCTAGTTTGAATGTACTATGTCCCCCAGAAAAAGCCATATTCTTTGATGCAATCTTGTGGGGCAGACATATTAGTGGAGATTAAGTTGGAACGTTTGGATTAGATTGTTTGCATGGAAATGTGCCCCAGCCAACTGTGGGTGATGACTCTGATTAGATAATTTCCATGGAGGTGTTACCCCACCTATTCAGGGTGGGTCTAAATTAAATCACTGAAGCCATATAAATGAGCTGACAAACAGAAGGAACTTAGTGCAGTGCAGCTGAGAGTGACATTTTGAAGAGGAGCAACAGCCAAGAGGGACACTTTGAAGAACGCCCAGGAGCTGAGAGAGTTGCTGCAGTTGAGAGACAGTTTGAAGACGGCTGCTGAAAGCAGACTCTTGCTCCGGAGAAGCTAAGAGAGGACAAACACCCTAAGAGCAACTAAGAGTGACATTTTTGAGGAACTGCAGCCTAGAGAGGAACATCCTGGGAGAAAGCCATTTTGAAACCAGAACTCTGGAGCAGACATCAACCATGTGCCTTCCCAGCTAACAGAGGTTTTCTGGACACCATTGGCCATCCTCCATTGAAGGTCCCTGATTGTTAATATGTTACCTTGGACACTTTATGGCCTTAAGACTGTAACTGTGGAACCAAATAAACCCCTTTTATACAAGCTGATCCATTTCTGGTATTTTGCATTCTGGCAGCATTAACAAACTAGAACAACAATGAAATACTGTTTTCAACATTTTGAAAGAAAATTACCTTAAGCTTAGAATTTTAAGTACAGTTAAACTATCAGTCAAATGTGAGGGCAAAATAAAGCTCTTTTCTATGAGGTAAGGAGAAAAGGACATGTGTTTTTTGCCTACCAAGAGTCTCTTAGGGTATCCATCCTTATCCCGTTTTTAGTCCCTGTGGATTGTGTAGGACCATCTCACCTCTCAAAGTTTTAGGGGTGGGCATGTGTCCCAGGTTTGGCCAAGTAAGCTACTTCATGATGAGCCAAAAAGGCCTATCAGACCCTGTGCTGGTTTGGATGTATTATGTCCCCCAAAATGCCATGTTCTTTGAAGGAATCTTGTGGGGACAGATGTATTAGTGTTGATTAGGGTGGAATCCTTTGATTGTTTCCATGGAGATGTGATTCAATCAACTGTGGGTGAGGCCTTTGATTGGATAATTTCCATGGAGGTGTTACTCCACCTATTCAGGGTGGGTCTCATTGAATCACTGGAGTCCTATAAAAGTGTTCACAGACAGAAGGAGGTGCTACAGCCAAGAGGTACACTTTGCAGAACAGAACGCACAGGAGCTGAGAGTGGAGCTGGAATACAACCTGGGATCAGGAGACGCCAGCCACATGCATTCCCAGCTAACGGAGGTTTTCTGGATGCCAAAGGCCTTTCTCCAGTGAAGGTACCCTATTGTTGATGCCTTACCTTGGATACTTTATGGCCTTATGACTGTAACTTTGTAATCCAATAAACTCCCTTTATAAAAGCCAATCCATTTCTGGTATTTTGCAAAATGGCAGCATTAGCAAACCAGAACAGAGCCTTCCTCAGATATTTTGCTGTAAACTATTAGGAAAGCAGGTTTTATGTTTTGTTAGGATCCCAATCTGTGACAAGAACATGAGCCAAGAGAGATTCTGGTGTCTGTCTTTGCCAGCATATGAGGTGAGCTTGCTTGAGAATGAAGCCAACATAGAGGGAAGCACAGCCAGAAGATGGAGAAAAAGAAACAATGCAGTGATGACTTTGAGCTGCTGATTCATTGTTGGACTTTCTAATGATCTGGGCCTACAAATTCCTGTTTTCCTTAAACTGGGGTGGGGAAGTTATAAATGATACAGTGAGGAAGTCATATTTTTCCCCTCAATTAGGAAAAAAAAATTAGAAATGCTGAGAAAAATTTCTAGATATGAAGCAAATTAAAATGTGGCATGATTTTTGACCAACTGATGGAATGAAAGAATATTGAATCTATTTGTATGGATGCTAAGAACACTTTCTCTTGTATGGCCAAGAGATCATATGTATACCAGGGGAAAAAATTATTCCTGGCACAATATTTGGTTTTACAGGGAACAATATTTACATAGTCATAATAATGTAAACTCTCTATACTGGTGTCATGCTTTTAGTATAAACCTATAGGCATAACATAATTCTTAAATATTGTCACACACAGAAGAAATATACTCTTTGACAATGTGAAACTAAAGATACATCTGAAAAGTGGTTGACTAGTTGAAGGGGAAGGAGAAATGGAAGGAAGGGTAAAGCCATTAATAATCTCATTTAGCTTCATAAGGAATCAAGAAACACTCTCAAATATTGATGGCAAGAAAAATGGTTCAAAAGAACTAAAAAGAATAACTAGCAAAAATTGGGAGGAGGATGTTTTAGTATATTGGAATGGCTAGAAGGAAATACCTGAAACTGTTGAACTGCAACCCAGTAGCTTTGATTCTTGAAGACGATTGTATAACCATGTAGCTTACACTGTGTGACAGTGTGATTGTGAAAACCTTGTGGATTGCACTCCCTTTATCTAGTGGATGGATGGATAAGCAGAAAAGTGGGGACCAAAACTAAATGAAAAATAGGGTGGGATGGGGGGATGGAATAATTTGGGTGTTCTTTTTGACTTTGATTTTTTATTCTTATTTTTATTCATTTTTATATAAGGCAAATGTTCAAAAACTAATTGGGGTGATGAATACAAGACTATATGATGGTACTGTGAGCAGTTGATTGTACACTATGGATGATTGTACGGTATGTGAATATATCTCAATAAAACTGAATTTGGAGAACCTAAGATGGCAGCTAGGTGAGACAGGGCAAAAAAACACCTCCGTGAAAAATACTAGATAAAAAACAGAAAGTGACCCAGAACACCAGTTCCAGAGTAGCACCAGCCAGACAAGGTCTGCTAAATCTACAGGGACCGTGCATTTGGTGAAACCAAGAGCCTGCATTCTGAAATGAGTGAGTGAGTCAGCTGAAGTCCCTCGGCCACGCTGCAGTGTGGGGAAATGGTAGGCTGGCGTTTGGAGATGGACTAGTTCTTTAAAAAAAAAAAAAAAATTCCGGGAGCAGCTGCAGATATGACGGGGAGAGCCCCACAGTGAAGCACGGCGGGAGCGGGCTGGGCTAACGCCTCAGTGTCTGGCATGTAGGATACCCCTTCCCACACCTGCTGCCAACTGTCTCAGGCCCAGGAGAGCAAAGGGGAGCCAAAGGGAAAAAGGACCGCACGACTTGCAGCCATCTCCCCGGCAGGTGGGGAAGCCCAGTGTCGTGCCGGGAATTCCAGTGTGACGGGGAGTCTTTCCTGCAGCACCATGCACATGCCACAGTGTAAGCTGTGGACAGCGGCCTTTAATACACCGATGGCTGATTGTCCTGGAGCTGGGAGGGCAGTGCTGTGCAGAAAGGGGGAAGTTAACACGCCCCATTCAACCATCTTTGAAGCGGGCTGGGAGTGCTCCTGCACGGCCCAGAGACCCAGGGCTTCCCTGGAGGCCAGCACACACTTGTGACGCGGTGCAGCCCTCCCTCAGCAGAGGTCCTGGAAGAGCACAGCAGGGAAGGGGGAACTACTCAGAAATTCCAGGGAACCTACACTGATGCCAAGGATTTGTGGGTCAGCAGCAGCAAACAGCCTTGGATCTCTGGGAACACCTGGGAGGTTTGATTGTTAAAGCTGCCTTTCCTCCCTAACTGCTCAGGTGTATGCCTCTCATTCAGGGCAGACAGCACCGACAACACACCCAAATTAAATGCACCAATTGGACCTCACAAGAGTCAGATCCCCACACACCACAAAGACAAAGTTGGGGAGAACTGACTTGAGGGGAATAGGTGACTCACAGACACCATCTGCTGGTTAGATAGAGAAAGTGTACACCACCAAGCTGCAGTTCTGACATATTAGAGATCAAGTAAAGCAAATGCCAAGAGGCCAAAAACAACAGAAAATCTTAAAGCATATGATAAAACCAGATGATATGGAGAACCCAAACCCAAACACCCAAATCAAAATATCAGAAGACACACAGTACTTGGTGCAATTGAACTACAGACAGGCAACAAAAGCATGGCACAGGATATGAAGGACATGAAGAAGAGCATGGCACAGGATATAAAAGACATAAAGAAGACCCTAGAAGAGCATAAAGAAGAAATTGCAAGAGTAAATAAAAAAATAGATGCTCTTATGGAAATTAAAGAAACTGTTGGCCAAATTAAAAAGACTTTGGATACTCATAATACAAGATTAGAGGAAGGTGAACAACAACTCAGCCTCCTCGAGGACCACAGAACAGAAAATGAAAGAACAAAAGAAAGAATGGGGAAAAAAATCGAAAAAATCATAATGGATCTCAGGGATATGATAGATAAAATAAAACATCCAAATTTAAGATTCCTTGGTGTCCCAGAAAGGGAAGAGAAGGGTAAAGGTCTAGAAAGAGTATTCAAAGAAATTGTTGGGGAAAACTTCCCAAACCTTCTACACAATATAAATATACAAAGCATAAATGCCCAGTGAACTCCAAATACAATAAATCCACATAAACCCACTCCAAGACATATTCTGATCAGACTAACAAATACTGAAGAGAAGGAGCAAGTTCTGAAAGCAGCAAGAGAAAAGCAATTCACCACATACAAAGGAAAAAACATAAGACTAAGTAGTGACTACTCAGCGGCCACCATGGAGGCAAGAAGGCAGTGGCATGACATATTTAAAATTCTGAGAGAGAAAAATTTCCAACCAAGAATTCTTTATCCAGCAAAGCTCTCCTTCATATTTGAGGGAGAGCTTACACTTTTCACAGCCAAACAAATGCTGAGAGATTTTGCTAATAAAAAACCTGCCCTACTTCAGATACTAAAAGGAGCCCTACCGACAAAGAAACAAAGAAAGGAGAGAGAGATATAGAAAATTTTAACAGACATATATAGAATATTACATCCCAGGTCACCGAAACACACATTTTTCTCTAGTGATCATGGATCTTTCTCCAGAATGAACTGTATGCTGGGACATAAAAACAAGCCTCAATAAATTTAAAAAAAAAATGAATTTGTTCAAAGCATATTTTCTGACCACAATGGAATACAAATAGAAGTCAATAACCATCAGAGACTTGGAGAATTCACAAACACCTGGAGGATAAAAATGAGGGGGAGAAAAAAACATTCCCGGATAATCAAAAGCTGAGGGACTTCATCACCAATAGATCAGTCCTATAAGAAATGCTAAAGGGAGTTGAGCAGGCTGAAAGGAAGGGAGACTAAACAATTGACTGAAACTACATGAAGAAATAAAGATTTCCAGTAAAGACCACATGGTAAATATAAATACCAGTACTACTGTATTTTTGATTTATAACTCCACTATTTACTTCCCACAGGATCTAAAATACATAAACTGTAATGATAAATCAGTGTTTTTGGACTCAATGTAAAATATGTAATTTTTGACAAGAACTACATAAAGGTGAGGGAATGATGGAGTATAGGAACATAGTTTATATGTCCTATTGAAGTTAAGTTGGTATCAAAGAAAAACAAGATTGTTACAGATTTAAGATGTTAAATTTAAGCCCCACGGTAAACACAAAGAAAGTATCAGAGAATATGACCATAGAGATGAAAAGTAGAGTAGGGTTTCCAAGAAGTGGGGGAAGGGGCAATGGGGAGTTAAGAAATGAATGTAGGGTTTCTGTTTGGGGTGAAGGGAAACTTCTAGAAATGGATGGTGGGAAGGTGATAGCATTGCAACATTCTAAATGTGATTAATCCCACTAATGGAATGTGTGCTGGTTTGAATGTATTATGTCCCCCAGAAAAAGCCATATTCTTTGATGCAGTCTTGTGGGGCAGACATAATAGTGGGCAATAAGTTGGAACGTTTGGATTAGGTTGTTTGCACAGAGATGCGCCCCACACAACTGTGGACAATAACTGATGGGATATTTCCATGGAGGCATGGTCCCACCCATTCGGGGTGGGCCTTGATCAATGGAGCCATATAAATGAGCTGGCTCAAAGAGAAGGAACTCAGTGCAGCTGTGAGTGACGTTTTGAAGAGGAGCAAGCTTGCTAGAGAGGAACGTCCTGGGAGAAAGCCATTTTTGAAGCCAGAACTTTGGAGCAGACGCCAGCCACATGCCTTCCCAGCTAACAGAGCTTTTCCGGACGCCATTGGCCATCCTCCAGTGAAGGTACCTGATTACTGATGTGTTACCTTGGACACTTTATGGCCTGAAGACTGTAAGTGTGTAGCCAAATAAACCCCCTTTTTATAAAAGCCAATCCATCTCTGGTGTTTTGCATTCTGCAGCATTAGCAAACTAGGACAGATTTTGGTACCGAGAGTGGAGTGCTTTTGCTGCTGAGTTTGCAAATACCAAACATGTTGGAACGGCTTTTCAAATGGATAAGGGGAAGATTCTGGAAGAATTGTGAGGAGCTTGATAGAAAAGGCCTAAACTGCTTTGAAGAGACTGTTTGTGGAAATATAGACTCTAAAGTTACTTCTGATGAGGCCTTGAACCAAAATGATGAATGTGTTGTTGCAAACTGGAAGAAAGGCAATCCTTGTTTTAAAGTGGCAGAGAATTTGGCAAAATTGAGTCCTGGTGTCAGATGGAAGGAAGAATCTGGAAGCAACAACCTGGAATACTTAGCTGAGGAGATCTCCAGACTACATGTGGAGGATGTAGCCTGGTTTCTTCTTGCAGCTTATAGTAAAATGCGAGCAGAGAGAGATAAACTTAGAACTGAACTCTTGGGTTCAAAGAAACCAGAAGCTAATGGCTTGGAAAATTACAAGCTTCCAGGGGGTGGAATTCCAGAAGCTACAGCCCAATGTGAGGATGTAACCAAACATGGAACCCAGCCGCCATTTCAGTACAAGCCAAGATTGGAGATGGAATTATCCAGAAAGGATTTGTGGAAACTCCTATTGTCTGATGGCTTTGACCCCTGCATGCTTCATGCGAAGCCAACAGAATTTTTGTGAGATCTTTACAGACAGAGCCGCTGCCAGTTGGGACTGGAGGAGAAAGACAAGGAACAAATTGAAGGAAAAGTTTCTTCAAAGACAGAGCCATGGAAGTTGAGGTCTGGAGTCAAGAGGCCTTGGGCTGGGAGAGTGGAGCAGCCCACACACATGGAAAGGGTGAGTTTGCCCCGGAGGTTGAGTGTGGGCATTCCACCTCGATGCTCTGGAAGAGTTTTTCCACCCGAGGTCCCAAAGAGGGTGGAGCACATTCCCAGGGAATTGGGGAGAGCCTGGCTGCCACCACACTGTTCGGAAGGGGTTGAGGGTGTGCCCCGGAGATGGAAGGGAATCCAGGAGCTGCCCCGATGTTTGAGGAGGGTGGGGCCGAGAAGGTGGTCTCCCCAATGTGTGGATATGTTGGAGCACTCACCCAAGTGTTTGGAGAGGAAAGGGCTGCCAGAAAGGCCCTTAGGAAGGGTTAGACTCCCGCTCTCTCAAGCCCCAAGGTTGCAACTTCGTTCTGTTAATGACTCTCAGACTTTGAAATCTAATGGAGTTTGTCCTGTAGGTTTTAGGAACTGTTTTGGTCCTGTTAACCCTGTTTTCCTTACTCTTTCTCCTTATGGCAATGGGAATGTTTATCCTATGAATGTCCCTCCTTTGTATATTGGAAGCATATAACTTGTTCTAAGTCCACAAATCCAAAGCTAAAGGAAAAGTATGCCTTAGGACTGACCATGCCTATATTTGATTTTGATGGGATCTTGTACTTAACTATTGTTACTGAAATGATTTAAGTTTCTGTGGCATTGTGGGATGAATGTATTTTGTATTTGGAAAGAATATGTTTTTCTGGGGTCCAGGGGGTGGAATGTGCTGGTTTGAATGTACTATGTCCCCCAGAAAAAGCCATATTCTTTGATGCAGTCTTGTGGGGCAGACATAATAGTGGGGATTAAGTTGGAACGTTTGGATTAGGTTGTTTGCATGGGGATGCGCCCCACCCAACTGTGGACGATAACTGATGGGATATTTCCGTGGAGGCATGGCCCCACCCATTCGGGGTGGGCCTTGATCAGTGGAGCCATATAAATGAGCTGGCTCAAAGAGAAGGAACTCAGTGCAGCTGTGAGTGACGTTTTGAAGAGGGGCAAGCTTGCTAGAGAGGAATGTCCTGGGAGAAAGCCATTTTTGAAGCCAGAACTTTGGAGCAGACGCCAGCCACATGCCTTCCCTGCTAACAGAGCTTTTCCGGATGCCATTGGCCATCCTCCAGTGAAGGTACCCGATTACTGATGTGTTACCTTGGACACTTTATGGCCTGAAGACTGTAACTGTGTAGCCAAATAAACCCCCTTTATAAAAGCCAATCCATTTCTGGTGTTTTGCATTCCAGCAGCATTAGCAAACTAGAACAGCAAGTAAAAAGAAATATGGTTTAAAGTAATTGCTTCGAGCATATGCTAGATCAAAGAAATCAAAGAAACAGAAATATAAATGACCCTTAAACACATCAAAGATACTCAAACTCTTTTTTAATAAGATAAATGTATATTAAAACAATCCCATGATACCATTTTTCATGCATTAAGTTGTTCAAGACCAGAAAATGTAATAACACACTGGTTTGACAAAACAGAAACTCTGATGGAGAATAAATTAATACAGGCTCTATGGAGGGCAATTTGTTAATTTTGTCAAACTTAAAGTGTTCTTTGATTTGAAATTTCTACTTCCAGGATTTTTCTCCTACAGATATTCTTATATATGTTCAAAATGACTTGTGTACAAGATTTTTCACAGAGCAGAATTTTTTTAATACAGCAAATAAGGAAAATAATTTTCATATCCCTCAATATGGAACTGATTAAACTATGGTACCTCTTAAATATGGAAATACTATACCATACAATCATGAAAATGAATGAGGTGACCCAGGAATTTTATTCCTATACATATATATCCCAAAATGAAGCGTGCACATGTACAGCAAAAAACATGTACAAAATGTTCATATCAGCATTATTCTTAATAGCTCCAATTTGGACACAACTTAAAATATCCATCAAGAGTAGAAAGGACAAATTAATTGTGGTACAGGCATACAAAGAAATACTTTACAATAATAAAAATGAACTAAAGCTACATGCAACAACATGGATGAATCCCACAAACATTGGAGTGAGCAAATATAGCCAGGTACAAAATAATACATACTGTAGGACTCCATTTATATAAAGTTCAAGAATAGACAAAATTAATCTATGGTAGCAGAAGTCAGGATGGTGAGGGAGGGAGAAGATAGTAGTGTTCTGGTTCTCTATTCCTGCATACAAGACTACCCCAAACTTTGTGGCTTAAAACAACAATCATTTATTTTGCTAACACACCTACAATTTGGGCAGGACTTGGGGACAACTCATCTCTGCTTCACACAGCATCAACAGGGACAGCTCAAAAATGGGGATGGAGGGAGTGAGGGGACTTGACAGCTGTAGGCTGAACTCATGGGAAAGTTTGCTGGCTTACATGTTTGGCAGTTGGTGCCAACTGTTGGCTGGGACCTAAGAGGCTATTGGCCAGCACACCTACAGAGTCCTCTCCATGTGGCTTCTGGCTTTCCCTCATCGTGGTGGCTCAGTTTCAAGAACAAACATCCCAAGAAACAGGAAGTGAAAACCATCAGTTGCTTAAGCCTGGCCTGAAAACTGCACAGTGTCACTGTGTTGAATTTTATTGGTCAAGCTCTCTATTAAACCAAGATTCTGATTCATTTCTCAATGGGAGGAGTGGTATCAATTTGGGGGCCATAATTTAAAACTGCTGCAGGTTTTAATTAGGAGGGCATGAGAGGGTGTTCTGGTTTCTTGTGGGTGGTACACAGATGTCTTCAATTTGCGATAATTCACTGATCTGTACACTTAAAATTTGTGCACTTCTTTGAACATGGGCTCTCCTTCAATAAAAGAAAAGTTAAATAAATTTTTTTTAAATGTAGAAATTCTTCATGTCCTCAGAACAATCTCTAAAGACATAGCAGCATGGTATTATGGTTAAGTACATGAGCTCTGGGTTTGAATCCTGGTTGTGCCAGTTACTAGCTTTTTGCCTCAATTTCTTCAGTGGTAAAACGGGGATTAAAATTGCCTTTACCCCATAGAGTTATTGTGATGATTAAATGAGTTAATATATGAAAGCACTCAGGCTATTAACAGGAAATAGAAAGTGCTCTGGAAATGTTCCTCATTTTCACTATATTAAATGAAAAATCACAATATATATGTAAAATAATGTCTACAGTAGGCTGCCATTTGTGGGAAATGAACAGACATACTGTAAGGACCCAGGGCCTGGGGCCCCAACACCTTCTCCATTATGAGACACACACAGATGCCTACATGATCAGGCAATAGTCCCCCTCTACCCCCACCCCAGGGGGAAAGCATTAAAACTCCCCTCCCATAATCATTGTTAGTAACCAAATCTCAGGAGACCTTGTTGTAACCAAATCTTATGAGAAACTCCATTGACACAAAACATTATAAACAGCCCCCCCGCCTCCGAGCCTTGGCACACCTCTCTCTCTCTGCGGAATGGCAGAATGCTGACTTCACTCTACCAACCTGCTGCCATTGGGGAAAATCATCTCCTGTTTTCTAAGTCCCTAATTAAACTCATGGGTAACTCCATGCCAGGAGTGTTCTTTGATTTGGGGGCTAATCTGGGTTGGAACATATACCTATTTCCTTTACAGGCATAAAATATCTATGGAGTTGAGATACATAAGAAGCTAGTAACATTGGTTGCCCCTGAGAGAGGATCTGGGTGACAGGGAAACAGGAATTGGAGGGAGACCTCACAGGGTAGATTTTAGTAGCCTTTGAATTTTCAACTATATGAAGGCTGCATCTGGGAACCGGGCCTGGGGGTAGAGCAGAGGATTGATGCTTTCCATTATTAGCTTTCTGTATTTTTAAATTTTACTTTGATAAAACACCAAAAGAAAAGATAATGTGGGTCAGATTATAGAGGGCTTATATAGATCTGGTCTTCATTATGGCCTGAGAATCGCACCAGAAATGGTGATAAAGAGATGGATTCAATAGACATTTAATAGGAAGAGTGAAAGAGTCTAAAAGTCTGGATAGAAGATAAAGGAAGTAAGTGAAGAGGACAACAAAGTTTTTGGCCTGGTTGACTAAGAAAATGATGATGCTATGGCCAGAGGCAGGGAGGTGGCAAGGGGGAGCCAGATTGAGAAAGGAGAGGCATTCAAATTGCAGTGCTGATGAAACATCCAAGAATAAGTAAATAGTAGGTAGTTGGTAAAGAGGGACAAGAGCTCAAATAAGAAAGTAGTAAAGGCCTTTTTTTTAGTACAGAGGCAGTGGCTGCAGGGAAGATGATATGACTTTGGAGTGAAAGAATAAAGAGAGAATAGGGAGCCAAGGACGAAGGAAAGGGATGGCAAGAGGAATAGAAAGCAACGAAAAGAGAAGGTACTGCTAGCAATATAGGATGGAAGCCAAGGAAGAGAGCATTTGAGGTAGGAGAAATCATGTTTTTTAAATGCAGCAGAGAATTCAAGAGAATGAGGCCCCAGAGAAAAATAATGGATTTAGCTAAAAGAGGTCATTGTTGACCTTTAAGAGAATGTTTCAGTGTAGCTGTGGGGATGGACACTGGGTTGCCAAGAATGCAGTAGACGAGAAAACAGATAGAGAGCAAATGGAACCCCAGGGCATAAATCATTCATTTAAGAGGTTAAGTAGCCATAGAGAGAAGAAGCATGGGTGGGGGGTGGAGGATGACTATCACAGGGACCTGTTGCATAGCTGAAGGTACAAGGGTCAGAACCTACAAAGTGGGAGAAAGAGAGTTAGTGTGGAAGTCAAGTCCTTTAGGTGATGCATTGGACAGATGGGAGATTCTGAATGAATTTATTTGAGAAAGTAGAGGGTATAAGTCTCCCAGAGAGCTAGGAGGGAAGGATGAGAACATGGCTGTGAAGATACATGGAGGTGGGAATTAGGATAGTTGTAGGAGCTTGAGACTTACTAGTGACATGCACAAGGATGGCAATGAATATGGGGGAAAGGGAATAGAGGGGAGCTTGGGAGAGAAATAAAGTCTATTAGAGAGATTATGAATTTCAGAGAAGTCAGTAAGAATCAGTAAAAGATGACCCAATAGTAATAATACCCAATTGCTAATAGAAGCTTAAGCATCTATAAGAAAAAGAATTAAGGACAGTTTGGAGCAGTTTACAGAACCCAGGAAACTCCCTTTTAAATCATTTTCTGCTATTGTGTTGACATTTCCAATGTTCTGGAGGTAAAATAGAAACCCTATTCTATGCCAAAAACTAAACATAAAGGTCTCTTGCATAATCTGAAGCAAGATTTTTAGTACCAAATCTACCATTCCCTGCTCCAAGTGAAACATCTATCTAAATGTTCTTCCAAAGCAAATGTTAAAATTTTGGAGAGGAATGCTTTGCTAAACAAGGTTAATTGTGACCTCTGTGTTATAGGCCTGAAGAAAGACACGAACGTTGGAAGTAAAGACGTGAGTTACACAGTATCTTGGCAGCTGGCATATATTCAATAGCTCAACAATGTCATCAGATCACAAACAGGCTCTGTCCTTTTTCTCTGCCAATCCTTATTCTTGTTGATTCATAACTGCAAAATGGCTGCCACATTTCACAACACTGTAGTCACATTCAAAAGCAGAAAACAGGGTAGCCAGAAAAGCCTTTATCCTCCTGCAACTACTCTTGCCAGGGGAAAAAGTATCTTTCCCAGAAGTCCCTCAGTAGATGTCCCCTCAAATCTCTTTGTCTATATAACTGGATCACAAGGCTACTCTTGTCTAATAGGGGCTGGGGAAGAAGATAGCTGTTCCTGGCTTAGCCAATCGTGACTCATCCCCTAGGGCTGGGTGCATCCCCCAAACAAAGGCAGGGTGCTGGTAGCAGGGGAAAAGTAGGGAATGGCTACTGGGTAAGCAAAAGTCTGTCACTGTGAATGTAGCCCATATACATATATGTTTGGTCTTAATTCTGTATCACATTTTGTAGTAGGTTTTCTGGGATTTTGTTTTTGCTACTTTTTAAGTCTTTCACTATTGTAGTGAATTAAAATAATATAAGGGGCTTTTCACACTTTTATGATGCCTCAGAATCTCTAAAGTGAGTAATGGATTTTTTTTTTTTTTTTTTTTTTTGTCTGACCTGTTAGCAAGATGTGCTAGTTTGAAGTTGTTATATAACCCGGAAAACGCCAAGTTCCTTCAATCCATTCCTGTGGGTGGGACCTTTTGATTAGGTTGTTTCAAATCATATGTGACCCAGCCCATTAAAGGTGAGTCTTAATCCTTTACTGGAGTCCTTTGTGAGAGGATAAAAGGCAGAGACATTTGGATAGGGTTTAGAGAGAGAGAAATGCCCCAGAGAGATGGACCAGCAGATGCCAGCCATGTGCCTTCCCACCTGACAGAGGAACTCTGGATGCCAGCAGCCTTTCTTCAGAGAAGGTATCCTCTTGTTGATGCTTTAATTTAGATATTTTTCATGGCCTTAGAATTATAATTTGTAACCTAATAAATCCCCATTGTTAAAAGCCAGCCCATTTTTGGTATATTGCATTCCGGCAGCTTTAGTAAACCAAAACACAAGTCTTCAGTGGTAGCAACTGCTCACCAAGCTTCGCAATGCTGCCCAAAGACAAGAAGAAGAAGAAAGATGCCAGAAAGTCAGCCAAGAAAGACAAAGACCCAGAGAACAAATCTGGGGGCAAGACCAAAAAAAAGTGGTCCAAAGGCAAAGTTCAGGACAAGCTCAATAACCTAGCCTTGTTTGATAGAGCCACAAATGACACTCTGTAAGGACATTCCCAACTACAAGCTTATGCTCAGCAAAGGACTTATCAAGCTGGTTTCAGAAAACAAAACTCAAATAATTGATAACAGGAACACCAAGGATGGAGATGCCCCAGTTGTTGGTGGAGATGCATGAACAGTTCTAACCAAGTATACATTTTAAAACTTATTAAAGTGGGTAAAAACATGAGGGGCATTGCACTGTCATGATGTCTCAGCATCTGAGATCCTGCCATCAGGTTCCTCAGTGGTCACCCCTGACACCTGCTTAAAGAATAGAAACAGATTCTCCCTCCCTCCTGCATCCTACCTAGGTTTGCACCACAACAAAAGTCAAATACAAACTCCTGAATTCCCACTCTGGCTTAGTCAACTCTGGCTGCAGCTCCACCCCTATAACACCATTAAGGCAGAGCCCCAGGTCCACTGTGTGCCGCCTGCTCCCTGCCTGCTCGGTTAAGTCTATGCTTCTGAGTGTTTCCCTGTTATGACCTTGCACAGCATGCCACCCCTCTCTGCTTTAGGACCTGAGATTATTAATAAACTTTCTTTCATACATCTCTGGTGTCACCTGTCCTTGCCACATCTGACTATCTAGCTTAAGAACTTTTCAATAACAATATAGGCTGTGTTTTCTTTGTGTGTGTGTATGTCTAGTGTTTGGATGGGTGGGTGTTTTGCATAATAATTTATAAGGATGCTGGGAGATTGGATTATGCCCCCCACAAAAGGCATGTTAAAGTCCCAACACAGTTCTGTGGGTGTGAACCCATTTGTAAACAGGACCATTGAAAATGTTATTGTTAGGATATGCCCAAATTGAAGGAGGGTGAACCTTAATCCAATATGGCTGAAGTGCTTAAAAACAAAGAAAATTGGACACAGAAGGAGAAGCCAAAAGAAACTAAAAACCAGAAGAGAAAGGAGAGGACATCACCACATTACAGAAAAGCCATGGAACCCCAAGGATCACCAGCAGCCAGCCCCAAAATGCCAGTCTTTGGATAGAAAGCATCACCTTGCTGATGCCTCAATTTTGGACTTCTCATCTTAAACGATGAGCCAATAAATTCCCATTATTTAAGCCAATCCTTTGTATGGTATTTGTTTTACCACCTAAGAAACTAAAACAAAGGAAATACATATTTTTTTGTTCTAGTGCTTACCTTTATAACTAAAAATTTATAAAATATACTTAATCCCCTATTACTTTAGACAGAACAAATTGACTAGATAATATGAGCACTGATGAAATTAGTGTATTTCCACTTTTTCCCTTTTTCTGTACTACTCAACATTTATCTTTAGATTTTAAAGTCTACTTATTCTACTAGTATTTGATTTATCAGCTTTAGATGATATATTTTTATCTCTGGCTGTTAAAATGATTGATCAGCATTAACTTAAATTACCTCTCTTCTTTTCTCACTCTTCCTGTCCCAACTATTGCTCATTATATACCTTCTGTATATTCAGGTGGAAATTAAAATTACTGTAGGTGCTTGGGATTTTTAATGACATACAAGGGAGATTTTCTTGCTTGGGAGACTGGTAATAAGATAGCTTTTCACTTTGATAAGGGAACTGATTATATAGTCTGGTCATGAAGGAAGAACAACCATCTTCCTTCATAATTTTGATGAGATATAAAAGAAAAGATTTCTTGTAATCAGTATTGTGTGGAACTAGAATTGAGGAAAATTCTTATCATGGAGAGCTATGTGACTTTTCTTCAGCATGCCATCAAAGAACTTAAATCCATGAAGAAGATGGGGTACACCCAAGTTGTTTTTGTTTTTGTTTTTATTTTAAATAAATAAACATTCATTTGTGCTCTTCATATGAGAGGCATGATGTTGAACCTTTTTTTCCTTAACTTTAAATTTTTTAAAAAATTTTTATTGTGGTAACATACAACATAACATTTCTCATTTTAACCACTTTCAAGTATACAATTCAGTAGTGTTAATTACATTTGCAATGTTATGCTACCATCACTACCATCCATTACTGAAACTTTTTTATCATCCTATGCAGAAACTCTGTACCCAATAAGCATTAACTACTCATTCCTCACCCCTGTCCTTAATATACTATAATCTACTTTCTGCCTCTATGAATTTGCATATTTTAGTTATTCATACAAATGAAATCATACAGCCTTTGTCCTATTGTGTCTGGCTGATTTTGCTCAACATGATGTCTCCAAGGTTCATGTTGTAGCATTTGTCAGAACATAATTCATTTTAATGGCTGAATAATATTCCACTGTAGGTATATGGCACATTTTTTTTATCCATTCATGGGGTGATGGATACTTGGGTTTCTTCCACCTTTTGGTTATTGTGGGCAATGCTGCTGTGAATATTGGTGTAGAAATATCTGTTTGAGTCCCTGCTTTCAATACCTTTGGTTAAACACCTAGAAATAGGATTGCCAGGTTAAGGTTTTTTATTTTCTTCTGATTCAGGCTTTGGCTCCAAAGCTGTCTGATCCCAGAGAACAGCATAAAATGGGGCAATCATCTTTTGCCCTAATATTAGAACTCAGCTTGGTTTCACTCTACTTATTAGTGCAGCTCATGCAAACCCTGACCTTCTAGACTGTCTGTGTACACCACTAGAGCCTCATGTCTCCTATTTCTCAGCTGACTGCTTTAAATGGAATCACCTTTCTACCAGATTTATAGGATGTACTGAGCCTCTTCAGCTACTTATTAGTTCTTTAGGTACTTGAGCCCTTACCTGTGGGAAACTGAGTCTTCCATGTTGCCTGAGGCATATCTAGGGTGGTGGCTTGGAACGCTAAGCCGCAGGCCTGCATGGAACGCTGTGTGGGCCCGCCCTGTAAAGATAGGTGTCTTGTGACTATGACGACAACATTTACCATTGTCCTAAACCTAGATTGTTCCTTCTGATAAGCAACAGGATGTAAACATAGGTATCTGGTGGGCTCTCCCGAGCCTGAGGACATTTAGCATATACTCCCTGATCTTCTGAAATAAATAACTGGAGCAAAGGTGCATTATTGTCCACTTATCACGAGATGCAGTGGGCCCCCTGCTTCCTTAATTCTTAACTTTGTGTCTGTGTCTCATTCCTGCGCCGCCCTGTCAGCAACACTTACCTACCTGTCTGCTAAACCCCTCCAAGTTAGCCACACTCCTAGTCCTGTCCTCACCACAGTAACCTTGTCTTATTGCTGCTTGAATCCCAGAGTTGCAATTAGGTGGAAAGCCAAATGAGAACACTGCTCTGAGAGCCAAGAGGGAGGTGTTTTTGTATGTGGGGGGAGTTATCTTTAACAGATCTTGGTAACTTTTCCTGAAAGGGTCAAATAGTGAATATTTCAGATTTTGCAAGCCATATATGGCCTGTTATAACTACTAAGTTCTGCAACTGTACCACAAAAGCAGCCATAAATAAGACATAAACAAATGAGCATGGTTGTTGTTTTAGTCTCCTAGCTGCTAAAACAAATACTATACAAAGAGTTGGCCTAAACAATGGGAATTTATTGCCCCATGGTTTGGGGGCTAGGAGGAGTACAAAGTCAAGGCATCAGCAATGTGATGCTTTCTCCCAGAAGTCTGTGGCATTCTAGGGCTGACTGCCTGTGATCCTTAGTCCTTGGCTTTTCCATCACATGGCAATGGGTTCCATTTACTTCCAGCTTCTAGCTGTTCCCTGGGGCTTCTCTCCTGTGTCCAATTTCCTTTGTTTTAATGACTTCAGCCATGTTGGATTAAAGCCCACCTGAATTCATTCAGTTTGGGCACACCCTAACTAATAATATCTTCAAAGGTGCTATTTACAGGACCAGGGATTGGGACCTGAACATGGCTTTCATGGGGAACATGATTCAATCCCCAACAGTTGTGTTCCAATAAAACTTCATTTATGATTGTAAAGTTACTGTGAAAATCAGTTTGGTGGTTCTTCAGAAAGTTGAACATACAATGACCATATGACCTGGAAATCCCACTTCTTAGTATAAACTCAAAATAACTGAAATTATGCACTATGGTAGTTTGAAGATGTTATGTACCCCAGAAAAGGCCATGTTCTTTTAATCCTTTCCTGTGGGTGTAGAAGTATTGTGGGTGGGACCTTTTGAATAGGTTATTTCATTTGAGATGTGACCCACCTCATTCAGGGTGGGTCTTGATCCTCTTACTGGAGTCCATTTTAAGAGGATAAAACACATACAGAAGATAAGGAATGAAATTCAGAGAAACACCCAGCAAAGTTTAGAGAAAAAGCCACAGATGGAGAAGCTAGAAGCTGAAGCAATGAAACCTGAGAGAGAAGGACTAGCAGATGTTGCCATGTGCCTTGCTATCTGACAGAGGACCCCGAGCTCACCGGTGTAACCAGACTTCAGAGAAGGTATTATCCTGTTGATGCCTTAATTTGGACATTTTCATGGCCTTAGAACTGTAAATTTGTAAGCCAATAAATTTCCATAATAAAAGGCTACCCATTTCTTGGATATTGCATTTCATCAGCTTTAACAAACCAAAAACAGAGACTCAAACAGATATTTGTATACCCATTATTCACAGAGGCATTATTCACATTAGCCAAAAGGTGGAAGCCATCCAAATGTCCATCATCAGGTGAATAATAAAGAAAATGTGGTATACTCATACAATGGAATATTACTCAGCAATAAAAAAGAAATGAAGTTCTGATACATGCTATAACATGGGAGAACCTTAATAACCTCACATTGAGTGAAATAACCCAAACACAAAAAGACAAATATTGTCTAATCTCACTTATAGGAAATAACCTAGAATAAGCAAATTTATAGAGAAAGATAGTAGGTTACAGTTTACCAGGGCTGGGATTTAAGAGAATGGGGAGTTATTGCTTAATGGGTACAAATTTCTGTTTGAGGTGAGGGAAAAGTTTTTGTAATGGATGTTGGTGATGGTAGCATAATATCATAAATGTAATTAAGATTATTGAATCAAACACTTGAAAGCAGTTAAAATGGGAAATTTTGAGTTGTATATCTATTACTACAATAAAGTTACTTAAAAAGTAAAAAATAATTGTTTATGGATGCTGAAATTTGAGTTTGTTTTCATGTGCCATGAAATACTATTATTGTCTTGAATTTTTTTCAACCATTTAAAAATGTAAAAACCATTCTTAACTCATGGACCTTAAGAGAATAGATTGCAGGTTGGAGTCAGCCCATGTGCCGTTGCTTGCTGAATCCTGGTCTATAAGACTAAATGTCAAAAATAGGGTAGAATCAATGAGAATCCTAATGGACATAGGTTCATTAATTTTTTTAATGAGAAGGCATGTGATATCCTAATGAGCTCTACAAAATTATTATGGAAAGAACCTTGTCTCATGGGGTTTGGGAACCTTACCAATTGCCCAATTTCAGGAATATCTAAAACCAGAAAATGAAAAAAGAAGGAATATATGGGCATCTGTTCCTCTCAGGTTCTTTGCCTTTCTTTTGAAATTAACCAGAAATGCAGGTAAAAGTTTTCTTTGGGTCAAATGGTCTCATCCAATTTATTTTGGCCTCAAGAAAGTATTTTAGGATGTTCTCATACCCAAAATATCAGAGAACTGTTCTTCTTAGTCTGATTGTGCTTTATCTGTAACTTGTAGTTTAGAATCGATAACTTAAGCTGAATTTTTAAACGTGAATCACGTGGAAAATGCCAAAATTTTGTTTAGGTAAATAAGTTTTGCTTACATAAAATTTTAATGATTATAGTAGCCTCCTGAATAATTTTAAGCAGGTCATTATCCAAACATCCATTGTTATAACCATTGACACGTTGGCCTTTTTTCTTTTTAAATGAACTTTTCATTTGAGAATAATTTTACATTTACAGAAAAGTTGCAAAGATAATGCAGAGTTCCCATGTAACCACCCAGTTTCCCCTAATGTCAACATCTGACATTGCTGTGGTAGATCTGCCAATTAAGAAACCAATATTGCAAGACACTGATGAAGATAATGGAATAATATGTTTCAGGGCTCCATCACCCTATAAAGCTTTGAACAACCATACAAACTGGCAGAAACATCTTCCTCAAAGTTCCATAAAACAGTTAAAGGATTTCAGTAACAGGGAGAGTGCCAACTCAACAAAAAGGCTACCTAAATGTGGTAGGATCTCATGGCCTAGCTGGCTCCTCCTTTATCTCTTCACTTGCTCAAGATGGAGTCAGACCACACCCCCAGTGTGGATCCCTGGTTCCAGTTCTGGAGGGAGCAGAGTGGCCCTCATGCACACGCTGGGAATATGTACATCTGGCCCAATCTGTCTGGTGGTGGCCTGAGGGACTCACTGTCCCAGAACTTGGCCCGCATGTAGAAGGCAGCTCACAGAGTTCTCTTACAGAACATTGAGGGGGAGCAGTCAAATCATGCTGCCTGGGGCAAGGGATTACTGGCTCTGAGATATACAGTGCAGTCCCCAGGACCATAAGGAAACTGTTTCCCAGGGAAGACGGGACATTCATAATCATGTAAATGAGCAAATTCCTAGAGCCACATGCACATACCCAAGACAAGACGCATGCACAAAAAGGATCAGGGTGCCCCCTAGGCTTCAGCCTGGAGCTATTCTCTAAACTCATTTTGTGGATAAGTCCTGAAGGACAATCTGCAAGGCAAGAAAAGGTGTTTCCTACTTTTCTTTTCTTTTTTTCTTTCTTTTTTTTTTTTTTTTCAGTTAGCTCCTGGCATTCTAGGGAAACTCATTCAAACTACTAGCTGGATACAAGCTTTAGAGACAGATGTCACAGAGTCTAAATTTCAGTGATAACATATTAAAATATAAAAATGTCCATGTTTCAACAAAAGTTACAAAACATACACAGAAATAGGAAATGATGGCCCAGGTAAAAGAGAAGATCAGAAACCACCAACGAGGAGGACCAGACCTGGGACATACCAGACAAAAATGGTATTAAAAATGTTCAGACAGCTAAAGGAAAACTTGGTCAAAGAACTAAAGGAAATCAGGAAAAGGACAGATGAACACAAAGAGAATCAACAGAGAGATGGAAATTATGAAAAGGAACCAAACAGAGCTGAAGACCACAGTAATAGAAATTAAAAATTCCCTAGAGGAGTCAACTGCAGACTGGAGCTGGCCAAAGAAAGAATCCGTGAACTTGAAGATAAGACAATTGCAACATTCAGTCTGAGGAGCAGAAAGAGGAAAGAATGAAGAAAAGTGAACAGAGTCTGAGAAACTTGTGGGATATCATTAAGCACACCAATATATACATTGTGCAAGACCCAAAAGGAGAAGAAAGAGAGCAAGGGGCAGAGAGAATATTCAAAGAAATAATGACTATAAACTTCAAAAATTTAATGAAAGACATGAATATACACATCTAAGACACACAACAAGTTCCAAATAGGATAAACCCAAATAGATCCATACTGCAGTATATTATAACCAAACTCTCAAAAGCCATGAAAAAAAGAGAGAATTCTGAAATCTGCAATAGAGAAGCAACATGTCATGTACAAGGGAGCCTAAATAACATTAAGTGCTGGTTTCTCATCAGAAATCATTGAGTTAGGAAGGCAGTGGGATGGCATATTTAAAGTGCTGAAAGCAAAAATATGTCAACCAAGCATTCTATAGCCTGCAAAACTGTCTTTCAAAAATGAGGCTGAGATTAAGACATTCCTGGATAAACAAAAGCTGAGGAAGTTTGTCACCATTAGATTGACCCTACAAGGGATGCTAATGAAACTTCTGCAGGTTGGAAAAGAAAGGACAATAGGCAATAGAACAAAGCCATATGAAAAAATAAAGGTCTCTGGTAAGGGTAATGACATGGGTAAATAAAAATGTCAGTACCATTGGATTTTTGGTTTGGAAATACTTCTGACAGACTCTAAAAGGCAAATGCATAAAATTTAATGAAAAAAATCAGTGGTTTTGGACTTATAATACATAAACATGTGATTTGTAACAAGAACTACATAAAGGTGGGAAGACGGAGGGATATAGGAACACAGTTTGTGTATACCATTGAAGCTAACTTGGTATCAAACCAAATGAGATAGTTATGGATTTAGGAAGCTAAATTAAAGTCCCATGGTAATTACAAAGACAATATTGGAGAATATGCACTCTCACAGAGACAGAAATGAGAGTGTGGGTTTCCAGGAGTGGGGACAGGGGAAACGGGGAGTTTATGCATAATGGGTATAGGTTTTCTGTTAGAGAAGATGGGAACATTTTAGCAATGTAAGTGGTGAGGGTACTACAATACTATGGATGTGATTAATTCCATTGAATGATATGCTTGGGAGTGGTTGAGATGGGGAAGTTTATGTTGTATATATATTCCCAGAACTAAAAGGAAGGAAGGAAGGAAGGAAGGAAGGAGAGAGAGAAAGAAAGAAAAAGAAAAGAGATCTTGACAATTAAATGCAATACATGATCCTGGATGGAATCTAGCATGGGAAGAGAAAAGGCTTAAAAGGATATTAATGGGATATGTGAGAAAATTGGAATATAAGCTGTAAGCTTTATATCAATGTTAAATTTCTGGAACTTGAGAACTGCAATTAAGGTGGTTAAGTAAGTGAATGTCCTTGTTCTTAGGAAATGTACATGGCAGTATTAAGTGTTCAAGGGGTATGATATATACAACCTACATTCTAGTGTTCAAAAAATGGATTGATAAATAGACAGAAGACTGATAGATAAATAGTAGGTACAATGATATGGTAAATGTGGCAAAGTTAAAAGTGGTGGATCTGGGTATCTGTGCAGAATAGGGGTATGTTGGAGTTCTGTGTATGGGGTTTGTATTATTTTTGTAACTGTCCTGTAAATTTGAACATATTTCAAAATAAAAAGTTTAAAAAAGAAAACCAATATTGGTACATTACTATCAATTAAACTCAAAGTTTCATTCAGAGTTCATCTGTGCTAAAGTTTTGATAATAAAATCAAAATAAGCTGTTACAATTGGACTACCATTTTATACAAAATTAGGCATAAAAGATTAGCAACAGTTTAGTCTCCAAAAATATTAAGAGTAGATTATAACTTCAGAATACATCTTTTTATTTATTCTTTCCTCTATCTTCCTTAATTATTTTAATGAATTCATAAGAAAGAAGCCCCATCAGATTATTTTATTATTTAAAAATTCTGAAGGGACCCCTTAACTAGATATTTGAGGATACTCAATATACAAAATGGAATGGAAAATAA
Organism: Choloepus didactylus; assembly: GCF_015220235.1. Lineage (NCBI taxonomy): Eukaryota > Metazoa > Chordata > Mammalia > Pilosa > Megalonychidae > Choloepus > Choloepus didactylus. The sequence goes on along the minus strand of NC_051313.1, from coordinate 128,646,958 downwards.
AAAGGACAACTCTTTTTTTATAAAATAAAGGCCAACAAAGGACAAAACCAATGCGTTTGTAACTTCCTAATAAGATCACTTGTTTTACTTCTGTTAAATCTGTAGCTGCTAGTTTTACCATATTTGGAAAATAAAACTAAAAAGGAACAACCTCACTCTAAACTAGTTCCTTTTTTAAAACTTTTATTTTCCAATTAGAAATATATAGTGCTTTTTAATGTTCATCTTACATGCTAATTTATTTTCTGCCTTTTCTTGATTTAAACATCCAATTTTCCTATTTCATTAAAAAAAAAAGAAACCTTACTAAAGTACTCTGCCTGTTTCCTTGTGCCTTTTTTTTGGTGCGTCAGCATTGCTTACGGATTCTTTTACTTCTCTTAGTCTGATTCTTTTACCTCTCCTAGTCTCAAGAACACTTTTGCTCAGCCCAGGCTTAATTCTCAGCATAGGAGTTATCTCAATAGGGGCGGACTCCTGAAAGGAACATTCACCTGTCATTCAGGTAATACAGGGAGTTGAACATGCTTTTCTCTTTTGATACGTAAAGAGTTAGATGCAGTTCTTTTGAGCAAAACAGACTGATTAGGCTGTGAATCATTAAGACCAGAAATCAATGTGTAGTGTGGGTATTGAATCTTTTATGGGATTTGTAATAGTCAACTTTAAAATATCTGCTTCATTTTCCTCCACATTTTCGGAAAGCCACTAACATACAGTTTGTTTTTGCTTTTTACCTATGTTCCTTCCTCTGAGTTGCCTCTGGATGTGGTTTTAGTAAGCATGTAAAGGCCAGAAGACATATAACTGGAGGATAAAAAGGAAGGGATAGTTCATTAACAAGACATTCTCATGGTTTCTCTCACATAAAGCAATTTCTCCCAATCTTCTTAGTAATGCTTGAAATTCCTTTAATAAGGGACAAAATGTTTTGGGTCTTACTTTGAGATAAAGGATGGAAATGGAACCATTCAGAATGCCCAGGTTGAAGGGGCAAGCAGCAAGGGGAGTTGGCGAAGGATTTTAAGCAAGGGACAGCTGGAGAAGCAGAGCTCAGAGGCGAGAGATGCATGGGCAGCGGCAGGAGGAGTGGGTCTTAGGAAGGAGGTCAGTAGTATTGAATGCCAAAGACAGGACAACACAGCAGTGTGAAAGTCAGATTGCAGTCCATTGAGAACTGACTGGGAAATAAGACGTGGAGACACGGAGTGTAGACTTCTCTTCTGAAAAAGTGGGCTGTGAAATTGAGAGAGATGGTGGTAGCTAGAGATGGTCATAAAGTTAAGGGAAATTTTTTTTTCTAAGAAAGTTATGTAAGAATGTTTTAACTGAAGGAAAAGGAGCCAGCATATAGGAAGACAGATAACAAAATAATTAAAAACTCGGAAGGAAGGGGAGGAACTAGAAGGAGCAGAAGTGTCAGGATAACTTTGAAATGGTTCTGTAAAAAATAATAACAATAATAAGTATATGCAGAGAGATAAAGCAAATGTGGCAAGATGTTGATAGTTGTTGAATCTAGGTAGAGGGTATGCAGGTTTCCATAATGCTATTTTTCAATTTTAATGTATATATGAAATGTTTCAAAATTAAAAGGGTTTGAGAAATTTGGAGACAGGCCATATATTTTTGAAATTTTTCTTTTAAAAGTATTAGAAGATATACAAATATAATGCAAACATAAAATTACAACTGACTGTTATGATCTAACTGTGCTGATTTCTTTCATAGTCATACCTAATGGAATGCAGATAATATTGTGGTATGGACCTACAGAGATTGTTCCACTTGAATTTTTTACTTGTCTTTTGGCTTGTTTTGCTGTTATCTTTGGTTTTGTTTGCTTTTTTTACTTTTTATTATGGAAATTGACAAACATACACAAGAGTGGAGATAAAAAATGGATATAGAATGGGAAAAAGTGGGTATAATCTTCTTTAACAATCATCTTTATCATCTACTTTAACAACCAACATTTTCCCCAATCTTTTTCCATGTATTCTCCACACATATATTTTTATTTTTATGGAGCATTTTAAAGCAAACTTAAGACATTATGTCATTTCACTTTTTAAAATACTCAAAGTATTTTAGAGGCTATTTCTAAGGATAAGGGTTTTTCTTTTCTTTCTTTTTTTTAACATGGCCACAATGTCATTGTCACACCTAACAAAAATTTACAATGATTCCTAAATAGCACATAATATTTTGGGGTAAAGTTTTTGAAGTCTCTAATAATTCTTGATATTGTTTTGGTTGAATTTTCTGATACTCTTAATTGGCCTTTTACAAATTGAACTAATACAATATTAAGGACGTATTTACAATTTTTTAAGAAATTGAAGTTCAACAGTAAACACTTCCTGTGATAAAAGATAAATAATGGTCCTAGTGTCCAGAAAAGATGAATTAAAGAAAAATTTTATGTAAAGTCTCAAAAAATATTTATGACAGATTGGCAAAAGTATAGGCAAACAAGTAATCTCACAGCATATTGGTGGGAGTGTAAATTGGAGAGCCATCAATTAGGATCACAGATGGCATGTTAAAAGAGCAGCTGAAGAAAGTTTAACAAAAGGAGTATTTATAGAGCTGTGTGCAGGGTTAAGGGAACCTACAAGGGTTGTTGAAGCCCCTAAGAACTAGCAACTGGAGGAAGTGGTTACCTCCCCTAGGGTCTGAACAAGCAAGGGGAGGAAACTGTAAAAGAAACCTGGGGAGAATCTAACTACTGGGGGGAAGCTGCCCAACTGGAGCTGTGGCATTTGGTAAAGGAATGCAGCTACTGCCAAACCCAGACCTGGGGCTCCTTCCTCCTGCCCTCCCATTTGTGCCTGTGTCTCTCCCAGAGAACTTGATCGGAACCCACTGCCCTCCCCGCTAAGTGGGACATGACTCCCATTTACACTCCCAGGAGTGTAAATATCCCTGGCGACACATGACATGACTCCTGGGGATGAGGCTGAACCTGGCATTGTGGGATTGAGAAAATCTTCTTGACCAAAAGCAGGGAAGCAAAATAAAACAAAATAAAGTTTCAGTGACTGCGAATCTTCAAATGGAGTTGCAAGGTCACTCTGGAGGGTATTCTTATGCACTATATAGATATCCCTTTTTAGTTTCAGTGTATTGGAACAGCTAGAAGGAAATACCTGAAACTGTCAAACTGCAACCCAGCAACCTTGATTCTTGAAGACAATGATATAACTATGTAGCTTACATGGAGTGACTCTGTGATTGTGAAAACCTTGTGGCTCACACTCCCTTTATCCAATGTATGGACATAGGAGTAGACAAATGGAGACAAAAATTAAATGAAAAATAGGGTGGGATGGTGGGATGGAATGTTTTGGGTGTTCTTTTATAATTTTATTTTTATTCTTAGTTTTATCTTTTTTTTGGAGCAATGAAAATGTTTAGAAATTGATTATGGTGATGAATGCACAACTATTTGATGGTACTGTGAACAATTGATTGTATACTGTGGATGATAGTATGGTATGTGAATATATCTCAATAAAACTGAACTAAAAAAAAAAAAGAGCACTGGGGTGAAAGTTTTATAGATACCAGTCTCCTGGGATATAGAGCAGGGTAAAGAAAGGTGGAGTATAAACATAAAGGGGTAAACAAACTACCCAGCACAGAGGACAATTTAACATTATCTATCAATTTTAAAAGAACACTCTTGGATCTAGCAATTCCACTTCTAAGAATTCACCCTACAGATAAACTCAAATGTACATAAAGCTGGACAATAAAAGTAGGGGTATTTTATATTTGTTGACAGCTCACTATGTATGATACACCAAGAGGGGCACTTTATATTTAATCCTCACAGGGACCCTATGAGGTTGACACTTTTATTCTCCACATTTTATGCTTAAGGAAATTAAAGTTGGTAAAGCTAAAACATTTACCCAGAATCACACAGTGAATAAGTGACAATGCTAGAATTAAAAACCCATTCAATCTGACTCCAGAGTCTGAACCATAAAGAAAACTATCGCAACACTGTTTGTAAAAACAAAAGACTGTGCAAACCTAAAATTTGGGGACTAGTTATATAAATTATAGTAGATCCACACAATAGAATACTGTGCAGCCTTAAAAAGAATGCAGCAGATCTACATGTGCTTATGTGGAAAGGTCTCTGAGATACACAGTATGTGCAAGGAGCAGGGATCCCGTAACTGAGAAGTTAGGATTTAAGAAACGATTATGATTATTGAATCATTACATAGATATTTCTTTTTATTTTCTAGTATGTTAGAATAGTCAGAGGGAAATACCTAAAATTTCTGAACTGTAATCCAGCTCTTGATCTCTAATAATCATTGTGTAACTAAATAGTCTTTATCTTGTGATTGTAAATACATTGTCACTGACCTTCACTTGTACCCCCTTATCCTGTTTTTCAACTTTAGAGTCTTACGATCACTAAAGACAGCCCCTAATGTTTATTAATAAAGGGCCTTGAGTCAGCCTAGAACTAACTCACCCCAATCCCAAAACTCTTGTTAGACGGAACTGGATTTAACCAAAATTAGTCTACCTCCCATGTGCATTAGCCTAAACTTTAACCTATACACCTAATTACAATACTAAATATCACTCCCATCATCATATTAAGACTGCCATTTTCTTACATACATTCTGCAACTAAGCGTGTAATCTGCATGTGCTCAATAATAAGATCATCTCTAACCTCATCATCTCAAGCCACTGTGCTCATTATCCTAAAACCTGCCCATCTTTTGATACAATGAAACTATCAGAGTTACTGCAGTTTGGGGAGGCAGATTTTTAGGCTGATAGGCTGTCTGATCTCCGGCTTCACATCTAGCAATAAATTCTCTCTTTGAAACCCTGGTGTCTCAAGGATTGGTCATTTGAGCACATTGGACAGAGAACTCACTGCTTTTGATGGTATCTGTGGGGACCCAAGGCCTGGGTCCACCCTCCCTTCCCTCTCCATAGTGAAAGTAAGTTATTGCATGTAGCAGCCTACTTGACCATCATCAGACCAACCCAGGGCAGGAAAGAAGGTACAAATGGTATCATAAACAAAGCATTAAAACTCCCTTCCCCTGATCACTGTTGATAACAAATCTCCACACCTTTGTGTCACAAGACCCTGCTGACACTCCATTCTCACACTCTATGGAATGTCTTTGTCCTAACCCTGGTACCCCCCTGCTTTTTGAGGAATACTAATCTCCATCTTTCCTGGCCAGCTGCTGCCATGGAACCATCTCCTGTTCTTAATCCTAATTAAACTCATGTCTAACTCCGGGCCTGGTATGTTCTTCGGTCTTAGAGCTGAGCTGGGTTGGAACAGTATCCATCTCAGAGAAGGAGAACATCATATATTCTATACTCATTTGCACATAAAAATGAAAGGGTACCCAAGAAAGTTTGAATGACAGTTATCTCTGGGTAGGACTGATGATTGAAGGGAGACATTTTCAGTGTATACCTTTTGTACTGTTTTAATATTTCAGTGTGTGTATTATTTTTCAACAAACATATAACAATAAAAAATTACACATACACATGCAAACATATGAAATAGAACAATAACAGCTAAGATTTATTGAACACTGCTTAAATGTTTTACATGTGTTATCTCTTTGAATTCTCAAAAGCACCCTATTAAGTTAGTATAACTCTACCCCCATTTTTTAAAATGGAGGAATGGGGCACAAAAAGATTAATTCGTCCAAGGTCACCCAACCACTAGGTGGCAGAGCTAGCATTTGAATACAGTCTAGATCCAGAGCCAGTGCTCATAACTCCTCTCCATATATGACTATATGATTATTGTCAGTTTACTGACAATTTGGCCAAAGTCATATTAGCTTTTTCAACAGCTCTATTGTAGAGTTGGTTACCAAACCTGGTACCTTGGACCACTGTGGGTTTTGTTTGTTTGTTTGCTTGTTTTTAACATCTTGTTACATTTATTCTAGTCAAAATGTCAACCTGTTGGTTTGGAATCAGAATTCCACCTGTGGAAACAGTTTTGAATCTTTAGTTAAGTCATTGTGCTAACTATTCCTACTAGTTTGGGGTAATCTTTAAAATTCATAAGTATGCCTCCTGTGTCAACATGTAATTTACTGATACACTTGCCAAACAGGATAGTGATAGGCAGCATAGCTTTGTGTAAGGCTCATAGAGACTCCTGGACAAGTTGACGGTGATGTACTAATACATCAACATGGGATTTTTTTAAACTGCTGACTCATCTGTCACCATTTCTTCATCTTGTCCTCAATGGGTTTTGTTAATCATTTTGCTGGAATTATTTCTGTTGTATTTCCATAAATTTATTATTATAACTTCATCCCCCATACTGCCCTTTTTAAGAGAGACTGGATTGAAAGGGTTTGTTTACAGTTCATATATGCAGGCTTCTATTATCTCATTCTTACATATCTCTTTGCAAACTATTTGTACAGCAGTATTTGTTCACAATATTGCAAGCAGTCAAATTCAAGTTTACTAGTCTCTATTTTCAGAATTAAACTAAACTTTCTCCTCTTTTTTTAAAAAGGTTGAGTTTTCTTTTTTGGGGGTGGTGGTAGTGATTTTGCCCAGCTCAGTCTTTTGATTTCTCCTTTTGAGTCCCACGATTTCTCAAAGAGTAATTATAGTGACTTTGAGAAGCAAATGGACTACTTCCTTCAGTATCCTAGCAATGTATTTTTTTCTCTTTCTAGACACTTAAATTCAGTAAAAACATCCGCATTATGATCAGATGCTCTTCCACACTCCTGTCTTGGGCTTCAATTTTCTTCTTTGTTAAAACTTTGCAGATTACTAGGCATTGCTTTATAAAGAGGAAGAAAAACAAGTGGTGGTTTTCTTGCCCACTGTTCTCCCTTAGAATTTATACTAACTCCATCAAAGCTGCAGAGACTATCCTTCCGGGTTCCTTTTTAAATTAAGATCTATTTTTAAAAATGCTTTTCATCACAGTTGTGGTGAAGGGACAAAGGAATGCCTTTTTTTTTTTCCTCCCTTCCAACCTTGTTCGGCTCCGAGTGAATGGGGTACACCTACTAGTGGGAAAGGTCACTGGAGTGTGCTTTTTCTTCTATTTCCCCTAGCACAGTTGGTGCCCTCTGGGCTGGTCTGCTCTTTGCTCTTTTTCTCTTCTCTATTTACATAAACCTTCAGGTGTGCAAGCATTCGCAGTTTCTGCGTGGCATACTCTGTGTCCTGAGCTTATGTTGTGTGCTGCAGCCCAGTTTACCAGACAGACTTGCAGAGGAACCCACTTAACAATAAAGGGGTATGTGGTATCCCACTTGTGTATCTCCTCTGAGAATCTCCAAAGAAAGACAGAGGCTGGACCTAGGCATGATTTGGAGTCCCCAATCATGGGCCTGTTCATGAAATGTGATGCCTGAGCTAGTCACTCACAGGGCCCCGTGCAGGGCTTAATGATCAGTTGTGGCTGTCTTGAAATTATTATTAATACATTTTCTAATAAGGGGCCCCAAAATTTCATTTCAAACTGGATATTGTAAATTAGGTAGCTGGACCTGCCCCAGCCCTAATAACTAACTGCACCTCAATTCCAACATTACTTCTAACAAAATCCTCCAGCTTTTAAGGAGGAGGAGATCATTTTCAGTTTATTCTAGGTTTTTTGCTTTTAGAACACCGTGCGTGTAGGTGTTTCCTAATATTGCATTCGTTTTTGGGTGGGTTCTCCCCCTTTCATCTTTTGTATAAACCTTTTTAAATTCTGAACTCCTTAGAAAGCTCTTTGTACTCACACTGGTTTCTTTAGATGCCTCTCTCTTTTCATTCTTACTGAGATTATTCATGTTTTAGACTGGATTTTGTTTTTCAGCTCTTCTTAAACACTTTCAGGATCTTAAGTCACTGGGCATTTTTTCTTTTCAATGAGTTTTTTTTCAATCTATTTTCCAAAAATCTAGTTCATATCTACTCACAAATTCTCCAAAGAAAAAAAGGCATTGAGCAAATCTCTAACAAATAAGAAATCATATTAACTTCCCCTATTTCTCTTGTCATCTGAGAATACCGGCCTTATCTCTCTTTTTGCAAGCCTGTTTAGCTGAACCCTGCTTGGCCACTAGAACTTGCTCTTCTTTTCCATTCAGTTGGAAGAAAATGATTCTTTCACACATTCATTTCAAAAGTATTTACCCAGTCATCGGCAAGAAAATAAGCTTCTTGGAATGGTAGACAATAACATCGCTATCTCTAATAGATTTACTTCTTGTGATTTCTCTTTAGTTTAAGAATATCTTAACCTTCAAGAGCAGAGGTCAGCAAACTATGGCCCTCGGGCCAAGTCTGGCCTATGACCTGTTTTTGTACTGCCCAGGAGCTAATAATGACTTTTATATTTTTTTTAAGGGCTGTAAAAAGCAAAGGCAAAATAAAACAAAAAGATGATGCAATGGAGAAAACCTAAAGGGTTTACTATCTGTTCCTTTACAGGAAAATTTGCCAACCCCTGATCTAGATAACAGTGTCAATTTGCCTTCCTTTTCCACTTAAGTCATAGTAGAAAAAAATTACTCTAAGCTTTATCAAAAAGAACGTGCAAGTGTAACCAAGAAATTAGGAGTCAGGGGATGATTATGATTACTGAATCATTATATAGATACTCCTTTTTACTTTTTGGTATATTAGAATAGACAAAGGGAAATACCTGAAATCTCTGAACTATAATCCAGTTGTAATCTATCAATCATCCTGATGATGATTGTATAGCCTTTATCTTGTGCCCTTGTGATTGTAAAAAAACCTTGTAACTGACCCTCACTTGTACCCCTTTTATCTGGTTTTTCAACTTTAGAGTCTTAGGATCACTAAATACAGCCTCTAATGTTTATTAATGAAGGACCTTGAGTCAACCCAGAACTAACCCACCCCAATTCCAAAGTTATCTTGATAAATGAAGCTGTATCTAACTAAGATGGGCCCGCCTGACATGTGCAGTAGCTTAAACTTTAACCTGTAAGCGACCTATACCTCATTATAATACCAAAAATCATGCCCACCATCATATTAAGGTCACCGTTTTCTTAAATACATTCTGTGACTAAGCATATAATCAATCTGCACATGCTCAATAATTAGATCACCACTAATTACATCATCTAGAGCCATAGTGCTCATTATCCTAAAACCTGCCCATTTTTTGATACTATAAAACTATCAAATTAGTGCAGTTTGGGGAGACAGATTTTTAGGCTGATAGGCTGTGTAATCTCCTGCTTCACTCCTAGTAATAAACTTTCTCTTTGAAACCCTGGTGTCTCAGGAGTTGGTCATTTAAGCACATCAGACAGAAAATCCACTGCTTTTGATTGGTATCACAAGGGATCCAACCTCCAGTGGGTCCTTAATCCTGTATTTCTCTTCACATCAGCTATTTCAAACCATTTCCACTGGGTTTAAGAATGTTCCCTGGAGTTCTACGCACTTGGCAAGACCACAGACCCTTCTGAGGAAGGTGTCCCAAGCACAGAGCTTTCTACTGTGAAAGGAACTCTAAAATGACCTTCATACCCTGGGTTACAAAGTGGTTCCTTGCAAAGGAGGCACACAAGATGGACGCCTTGTGCTGACAATGGGACATCAGGCATGCGCAGCTTGGAGAACCTGATTTAAACTTACAAGAAATAGGAGCAAGAAATAGAAACCTAAGCTCTGAAATCAGCTTGGGACAAATCTCCTTCTGCTTCAATGGTGTGGCCTAAAGAGCAAAAACAGGTTTCCAAGAGAAGAAGAAATTCTGCCTTAAGACAATATCATCTCTTTTCTGGATTTCCAGCCCGCTGCTCTACAAACTTAAGACTTGACAGCTCCCACAATCACATAAGCCAATTCTTTAAAATAAGTCTCTTTATATATATAAATGTGTATGTGTCTAAATATATATATATATCCTCTTGGTTCTGTTTTTTTGGAGAACCCTGACCAATATAGATTTTGGTATTGAGATTGGTTCTAGGGGAACACATTCCTTTTTTTATTTTTTTAAGGTAATTTTATTGAGATATATTCACACATCATAGTAATCCAAAAGCATACGATCAATTGTTCACAGTGTCATCACATAGTTGTGCATTCATCATCACAATCAATTTTTTGAATTTTCATTACTCCAAAAAACAAGAATAAGAATAAAAATAAAAGTAAAAAAGAACACCCCAAACACCTCATACTCCCCCCCCCCCCATTATTCATTTTCTTTTTGTCCCTCTTTTTTCTACTCATTTGTCCATATACTGGATAAAGGGAGTGTGAGCCACAAGGTTTTCACAATCACACGGTCACACTGTATAAGCTATATAGTTATATCAGCTTCAAGAAACAAGGATAGTGGATTGCAGTTCAACAGTTTCAGGTATTTCCTTTTAGCTATTCTAGTACACTAAAAACTAAAAAGGGATATCTATATAATGCATAAGTATAATCTCCAGAATGACCTCGTGACTCCATTTGAGATCTCTCAGCCACTGAAACTTTATTTTGTTTAATTTCTCTTCCCACTTTTGGTCAGGAAAGTTTTCTCAGTCCTACCATGCTGGGTCCAGGCTCATCCCCAGAATCATGGCCCATGCTGCCAGGGAAACTTACACCCCTGGGAGTCATATCTGGGAACAGATTCTTAAGGATGAGTTTTCTGAATTGGTTCTTGGGTATCTGGAATTGTTTCTTCAATCTGATTAGATTTTATAAGCACTAATGACTCTATTTCCAGTAGTAAAAAAAAAAAAAAAGGCAATTTGAGAAGAGCCACAGGGAATTATTCTCAGACTTGAAATCTAATGAAATTTGTCCTTCTGGGTTTTGGACTTCTTTAAGACCCATGAACCTTTTTTCCTCCAATTTCTCCCTTTTGGAATCAGGATGTCTAAACTATGCCTGTTCCACGATTGTATCTTGGCAGCAGATAACTTGTTTTCCATATTTCACAGGCCCACAGATAGAGAAGCATTTTGTCCCAGGATTGGCCATACATAGAGTCTCACCCATATGTAATTTAGAGGATTTAAAAGATGAGATAATGCTTAAGAGTTAATGCTGGAATGGGTTAAGGCTTTGGGGAATGCTGGAGTAGATGTATTTCTCATGTGGAAAAGACATGAATTTTGGGGGTCCAGAGGGCAGTCTGTTACGAGTTGAATTGTATATACTGATGTATTGAAAAGTCCTAATCTCCAGACCCATGACTGTGACCTTATTTGGAAAGACAGTCTTAGAAGATGTAATTAGTTAAGATAAGGCCAAACTGGATTAGTGTGTGCCCTAAACTAATATGAATTGTGTCCTTATAAGAGCAAAATTTGGACACAGATACAGACAGACACAGAAAGGCCATGTTGAAGATGGAGACAGAAGTTGGAATTATACATACACAAGTCAAGAAATCTCAAGGATTGCTGGCAAACACCAGAAGCTTTAAAAGAGGAAAGAAAGGATCCTCTCCTACAGGTTCTGAGGAAGTATGACCCTGATGACACCTTGATTTTGGACTTCTAGTCTCCAGAACTCTGAAACAATAAGTTTCTGTTGTTTCAAGCAACCCAGTTTGCATTCTTTGTTATGGCAGCCCCAGCAAACTAAGACAGAGACATATTAACAAATGCAGTGTAGGAACATTTTTTGAAATGCATTAAAAAAAAATAATAATAATAAGATGGATGGATACAGAGATATGGCTGTGACAAAGCAAATAAAGTAAAATGTTAATAGTAGAATCTAGGTAGTGGGTATGCAAATGTTCAGTGTAAAATGTTTTCAACTTCACTATATGTTTGAAAGTTTTATATTAAAATATTGGAAAAATTAAATGAAAAAGGATGAAAAAAAGAAAACTCTAAAGTGATCAAATTGATAATGTAGCTACACAGAGAAAATATTTCAAGTAAATTTTGAATGCAATTTTGAAAATCACCAACTCTGTAGTTATACTTTGTGTTAAAGGAGAAATAGCTATATCAGGTAGCTATTGATATATCATTTAAGAAAATTAAGATAGGTTGATGATTCCTGAAAAGAGCAAATTAAATCCTTTGAAAAAATAGTTTTTGCACAACACAGAATAGCCCAAATCTGGAATCCATCAATTAAAACAATGATCCTATGAAACAAATTTTGGAATGGATGTACAATTTCTTCAATACCAAGAAATATAGTTTTAACCAATTCTCACCACTGAAGGATGTTCGTTAAGCACATTAATGCTGTGGAGTGAGAAAACAGTCTATGGGGAAAATATACCCATAAGAAAGTTAACCTGACAAAATAAACCAGATTAAGTCAAATGGACAAAAAACTGAAAGAAGACTGAAAAAAAAGACAACCCAAAATAATGCTGGATAGGAGTGAGGGGGCCACAGTTAAAGGCATCTAAAATTTTTTTCTCATGTCTTAAGCTTATTAAAATATTTTACACTTAAAAAAAGATTTGAAAGCATCTGAAAAACACGCAAATTGTTTGAAAACCCTGTATGGCAAATTTAGAAGTTTGCAAACATCATTTAGGTGTTTGTTTGCTAAGGAAAATAAAACAGCCTCTCTCTCTCCATGAGACAGCATATGGTGGTAGAGTTCCTCCCAAATCTATCTTATACCAGATGGCAACCCCGAGGTCTGTGCAGCAGTTACAAACAAGGCGTTATCTGGAAGGGAAGGGACTGTGGAATTTCCATGGGTTGGGAAACTACCTTGTTTTTCCAAATACTCGGCTCTTACAGGTTTATGACACTGGAGAACTTTGATCACATCTTCTACTTGAACCACTCTCCCTTTCTATATTAACAGAATCTTCCCAATCTTCTAATATTTCAGTGACTGAAAGAGCAGAAACGTAGGTTCTCTGCTTTCAGTGTTGGTTCTCAAATATGCCCAGGAGTCTGCCTAATTTTCCCTCAACTCCAGCCTCTTCATAAACCTCAGGGCAGCACGGCCGGGCTCCTCCTCCGGCTCCATCCCTGCACCTGGGACAATCCACTGGTCTGGATACCGAGCGCAGCTCTCCAACAGCACTTTGTCCTCCCGCTTGCTCCGGAAGCACAGGCAGCTGCCCGCTTCTTGAGCCCTCACCCCATAGGTCCGCATCTGGTTCAGCCTGTACTTCATCAGAGAGGCGGGCTCTTGCTGCTGCTTCTGCTGCTGCCATTCCGACTGCCACCACTCGGCGGAATCATCTATAGAAAGATGTTTTATCCTTCAGGGAGCAGCAGTCCTACCCTCTCCAAGGGTTTATGCAGCGGCTCTACTGTCTCCAAACACTGGGGTGAGGGTTTAAACATTTCTAAGCATTGGGAAGTCTTCTATGTCCTCAGCCCCACCCTCTTCAAGCATTGGGGCGGCACCCAAACTCTGCCATCTACAAGGTCCAGGTCCCATCTCAGAACAGTAGGGTGGTGTCCAGGCTCTTCCCAGTCCCTGGAGAATGTGTTCCACCTTCTCTGAACAACGGGGCAGCCAAGATCCCCTCAATTTAACCAGGCATCCGAGAGCCCTGAGATGGCAGCACTCTTCCTGAACAATGGGGTGGAAGGCCCGCCCTATGCAAACTCTGGAACAAACTCACCTCCCTCTATGTGCATTTGTGAGTCCACTCTCCTGGCCCAAGGTTTCTTTGCTCCAGACCTCAGTTTCCATGGGTTCTGTCTGAAGTTATTTTTCCTTCAGTCTGTCCCTTTTCTGTCTCCAATCCTGATCGGCACTGAGATGGCTGACTAGTTAATTCCTCACATGGGGCTCTATTCTCTGGGGATTTGCTTTCTGGAAACACAGAATTTTTCAAACCATCAGTTTTTGGTTTCCTTGTACCCAAGAGTTCAGTTCTCAATTTATCCCCCTCCTCTTGCATTTTACTATAAGCTGCTAAGAGAAGCCAGGCTGCATTTTCCAAATTTAATTTGGAAATCTCTTCAGCAAAGTATCCCAGCTCATTGCTTTCAAATTCTCCCTTCCATCCAACACCAAGACTCAATTTTGCCAAATTACCTGCCACTTTAACACAAGGGTCACCTTTCTTCAAGTTTGCAATGACGCATTCATCATTTCTGTCTAATGCCTCATTTTAAGTATCTTTAGACTTCATATTTCTACTAACAGTCTCTTCAAAGCAATCTAGGCCTTTCCTATCAAGCATCTCACAATTCTTCCAGAATCTTCCCCTCGCCAATTTATAAAGCCATTCCAGTCTTTGGTATTTGTAAATTGCAGCATCCCACTTCTCTGGTACCAAAATCTGTTTCAGTTTGCTAAAGCTGCTGGAATGTAATATACCAGAAATAGTTTGGCTTTTAACAATGGGGATTTATTAAGTTACAAATTACAATTCTAAGGCCATGAAAATATACAAATTAAGGCATCAACAAAAGGATACCTTCTCTGAGGAAAGGCTGCTGGCATATGGGGTTCCTCTGTTACATGGGATGAAACATGGTGACACCTGCTGATTCTTCTCTCCTGGTGTTTGGGTTTGCTAATGCTGTTGTTAAGCAAAATACCTGAAATGGATTGGCTTTCAAAAAGGGGGGCTATTTGGTTACAAGTTTACAGTCCTAAGGCCACAAAAGTGTCCAAACTAAGGCATCAACAAAATAAAGGATGGCTGAAGGTATCTGGGAAACCTGTTATCCGGGAAGGCATGTGGCTAGCATCTGTTGATCCCAGGTTGTGTTTCAGCTCCTCTCTCACCTCCTGTGCATTCTTGGTTCTTTCTCCCAGGACATTTCTCTCTAAGCACCTGGGGGTCCTGTCTCAGCATATCCTGGGGCATCCTCTGGGCTTCATCTCTTAACATCTCCAAACGTTCTTCTGTCTGCATCTCCAAGTATCTCCAAGTGTTAGCGTCAGCATCTCTCCAAAAGTTCTCTCAGCTGCTCTCCAACATGTCCCTCTCAACTGCTCTGAGCTCTTTCTGTTTGTGAGCTCTTTTACAGGACTCCAGTGATTAAATCCAGACCCACCCTGAATGGGCGAGGTCCATATCTCCATGGAAATAGTTTAATCAAATGTTTCACCCATGGTTGATCGAGTCACATCTCTATGGAAAAACTCAATCAAAAGATTCCAACCTAATCAACACTAATACATCTGTCCCCACAAGACTGCATTAAAGAATATGGCCTTTTCTAGGGGATATAATATATCCAAACTGGCACACCTGGCTTCTGGTTTTAATGGCTGTCTCCACATGTCTCTGGGTGTCTCTCTCAGCTTCTCTGAGCTCTCTAAATTTCACCTGTCTTTTATCATCTCATAGAGGACTCCAGCAAGGGGATTAAAACCCACCATGAATGGGGTGGGTCACATCTCCACTGAAACAACCTAATCAAAAGGTCCCACCCAACTATAGGTCTGCCCCTACAAGAATGGATTAAAAAACATTGTCTTTTCTGAGGTACCTAACAGTGCCAAACCATTTTGCACAGTCATTTTGCATAAATTAATATTTTTAAAAATTGTTTAAAAAAATCTCATCACAGTGTTGCCTGCATTGTGTTCCTAGGTTCTTGGCCATGCTGTGAGAAAGAATTCAAGGGCACAGCACAGATCGAGTAATCAGGCAGAAAATTTATTAAGTACACATGCAGAGAAAGAGCATGCAGGCACTCTCGCAAGAGGAAAAAGGTAAGAGGTCCCAGCACTATGGGGGCAATCTGCTTTTATAGATTTTTTGGGGTACCTTAGTAACTATTTTACTAGCCTCCCCTTTTTCCTCCTTTGTTGATGCTTGATCCTAGATGATTCAGGCAGGGTCAGTTGGCCCCAGGTGCTCTTTATTGCTGTTCTTCTCAGAGGTATCTTTCTCTTTGTAGCCTGACTCCTTCTTGGAATTTGCCCTTTGCTCATCAGCCAGCCACTGCCCTAATTCTAACCCTGCCCCAGTAGTTCCCATAATGCTAAACTTGACTATCAGGGAAAAAATCAGATAATAAGCAAAAACTTCCCCTGATATTTATTCTTACTTGAGGAATAATTTTAGGAAATGCAGTTATTTGATTTCTCCCCTTCTTTTAGTTTCCTTTGTGTTCAAGCAAATACCAATGCAATGGGTCAGCATAAACAATGGGAATTTAGTAGCTCACGATTTAGAGGCTGAGATAGAGATCCAAATCAAGGCATCATCAAGGTGATGCTTTCTCTGCAAAGACTGTGGCATTCTGGGGCTGGCTGCTGGTGATCCTTTATCCTTAGCTTGTCACATGGTAAGGCACATGGCGACCTCTTCTGGCCTCTCCTTCTCTTCTGGTTCTGTTGATTTCAGCTTCTGGCTGCTCCCTGTGGGACATTCTATCTTTCTGAATTTCATCCTGCTTATAAAGGACTCCAGTAATAGGATTAAGACTCATCCTGGTCACACCTTAACTGAAGTAACCTCATTAAAAGGTCCTACTTACAATGGAATCACACTCACAAGAATAGATCAAGTTTAAGAACATGGTTTTCCAGGGGTACGTAGAGCTCCAAACCATCACACTCCTCATAGTAGATTATAAGCACAATTAAAAGGGGAAAGAGGCTTATCTGAGTTTGCCAGGCTGTTATGACAAATACCATGTAATGTGTTGGTTTAAACAACAGGAATTTATTGGCTCACAGTTTCAGAGGATAGAAGCCCAAAATTAAGGTGCTGGCAAGGCCTTGCTTTCCTCCAAAAATTCGGAGCCTCTGGTGCTGGCTTGCCACAATTGTTGGGATTTCATGGCTTGCATATCTACCTCCCATCACATGGCCATCTCTCTCTCCTTGTGTCTGCTTTTCCAGTTCTGCTGACTTCTGGCTCCTTGCACCTCTGGCTGTGCCTGAATTTCCCTTTTTTTTTTTCCTACTTACTATCCTTTAGTTGCTGCCTATTATCTTTAAAACAAATTCCAAAGATATTACCAGTGTCTGACATTGTCCTCCATGATCTGACCTCTGATTATTTTTTATTTTCCCAAAGAGGGCCCTGGATCTGGTCCTGCCACCTTTAACCTCACCACCACACAATGCTCCAGCCATAAAGCCCAACTTGTTGTCCCCACCTAAGAGCCTTTGTACTTGGTTTTCTCTCTGTCCAGGACATTCTTCCCCACATTCTGCCTGGCTGGCCTCTTCTCATCCTTTCCATTTCTACTACAGAGAACCACAAGAATCCAAGCTCTATGTACCATCTGTTTACTGCTGCGTCCATGGTTCCTTGGCCAGGAACCATTCCAGGGTAGGTACTTAGTAAATAAGTGAAGGAATGAAAAAAATGACCGTCTGGACCCTGTCAGTTTTGTAGGCTATGAGAAAAAGTTTGGGTTCTACTACTTTTTTAAAAAAAATTATTTTAATATTTTAATTTATTTTTTGTTTTTACAAAGTAATACTTCCTTTTCCCTTTCCATACCCTTTCTCCAGTAACCCTTAATCTGCTTTCTAACTCTGAATTTGCTATTTCTAGTCATCTCTTATAAGTGATATACAATTTCTGTCCATATCTGTCTCGCTTATTTTACTAAGCATAATGTTTTCAAAGTTCTTCCATGTTGCAGCATGTCTCAAATTTCGTTTTTTCTAATGGTGCATAATATCCTATTATGTGGATGTATTGCATTTTGTTTATCCATTCATTTGTTGATGAACACTAGGGTTGTTTCCAGCTTTTGGCTATTGCAAATAATATTGCTATGAATATTGGTGTACAAGTATCTCTCTGCTATTCTGTTTTCACTCTTTTTTGGGTATGTGCCGGTTTGGATGTATTATGTCCCCCAAAATGCCATGTTCTTTGATACAGTCTTGTGGGAGCAGATGTATTAGTGTTGATTAGGTTGGAATCTTCTGATTGAGTGTTTCCATGGAGATGTGACCCACCCAACTGCAGGTGATAACTCTGATTAGATAATTTCCATGGAGGTGTGCCCTGCCCATTCAGCATGGGCCGTGATTAGTTCACTGGAGCCCTATAAAAGCTCAGACAGAAGGAGCTCACTGCTTGAAGATGGCCGCTGAAAGCTGACATTTTGGAGAACGCCATTCTGGAACACAACCTGGGAGCAGACAAATGCCAGCCACATGCCTTCCCAGCTGACAGAGGTTTTCGGAAACCATCAGCCATCCTTCAGTAAAGATACCCTATCATTGATGCCTTACTTTGGACACTTTATGGCCTTAAGACTGTAACTCTGTAGCCAAATAAACCCCCTTCATAAAAGCCAATCCGTTTCTGGTGTTTTGCATAATGGCAGCATTAGCAAACTGGAACAGATTTTGGTACCAGAGAAGTGGGGTGCTGCTGAGCTTGCAAATACCAAAGATGTTGGAATGGCTTTTTCAATGGATAAGGGGAAGATTCTGGAAGAATTGTGAGAAGCTTGACAGAAAAGGCCTAAATTGCTTTGAAGAGATTGTTGGTAGACACATGGACTCTAAAGATACTTCTGATGAGGCCTTGAACGGAAATGTTGAATGTGTCATGGCAAACTGGAAGAAAGGTGACCCTTGTTTTAAAGTGGCAGAGAATTTGGCAAAATTGAGTCCTGGTGTCAGATAGAAGGAAGAATTTGAAAACAATGAGCTGGGATACTTGGCTGAAGAAATTTTGACACTACATATCGAAAGTGTGGCCTGGCTTCTACTTGCAGCTTATAGTAAAATGCAACAGGACAGAGATAAGCTGAGAAATGAACTCTTGGGTACAAAGAAACCAGAAATTGATAGCTTGGAGAATTCTGGGCTTCCAAAAAATGAGATTCCAGAAGCTACAGCTCCACATGAGGATTTAACCAAACATGGAACCCGACCACCATTTCAGTACAAGCCAGGATTGGAGATGGAGTTATCCAGAAAGGATCTGTAGAAAGTCCTGTTGTCTGATGGTTTTGATTTTGCTAAGCCACCAAGATTTTTATGAGATCTATATAGATGGAGAAAGAAAAATATCTTCAAGGAAAGAATCATGGAAGTTGAGGTCGGAGTCAAGAAATCTTGGGCCAGAAGCAGAGCAACCCATGCATATGGAAAGGGTGGGTTTGCCTCGGAGGTTGAGGGCGGGCTTTCTACCTCAATGTTCAGGAAGAGTGCTGCTACCCTAGGGCTCAGAGAGGGTGGAGCACGTTCCCCAGGGACTGGGGAGAGCCTGGCTGCCACCTCACTGTTCAGAGAGGGGAGAGCCTTTGCCCTGGAGAGATAGAGTCTGGGTGGCACCCAATGTTTAAGGAGGGTGGGGCCAAAAATGTGATCTCCCCAATGTGTGGATATTTTGGAGCACTCACCCCAGCATTTGGAGAGAAAAGGGCTGCTGTGTAGACCCTTGGAAAGGGCTGGACCCCCCTCTCTCAAGCCCCAAGGATACAAGGTCACTCGATAAATGACTCTCAGACTTTGAAATCTAATGGAATTTGCCCTGCGGGTTTTAGGAATTGTTTTGTTCCCTTAAACCCTGTTTTCCCTTCAGTTTCACCCTTTGGCAATGGGAATATTTATCCTATAACTGTCCCTCCTTTGTATATTGGCAGCAGATAACTTGTTCTGAGTTTCATAGGTCTACAGCCAGAGGGGAATTTTGTCTTAGGACAGACCATGCCTGTAACTGATTTTGATGGAATCTTGTACTTAACTACTGTTACTGAAATGATATAAGTTTTTGTGATATTGTGATGGGATGAATGTATTTTGTACATGGAAAGATAATGTCATTTTGGGGTACAGGGGGTGAAATATGCTGGTTTGGATGTATTATGTCCCCCAAAACGCCATGTTCTTTGATGCAGTCTTGTGGGAGCAGACGTATCAGTGTTGATTAGGTTAGAACCTTCTGATTGAGTGGAGATGTGACCCACTCAACTGTAGGTAATAACTCTGATTAGATAATTTCCATGGAGGTGGGGCCCCGCCCATTTAGCTTGGGCCTT
Organism: Choloepus didactylus; assembly: GCF_015220235.1. Taxonomy (NCBI): domain Eukaryota; kingdom Metazoa; phylum Chordata; class Mammalia; order Pilosa; family Megalonychidae; genus Choloepus; species Choloepus didactylus. The sequence goes on along the minus strand of NC_051313.1, from coordinate 128,627,051 downwards.
GATTAATTCACTGGAGCCCTATAAAAGCTCACATAGAAGGAGCTCATTGCTTACTACAGCTGAGAGACATTTTGAAGATGGCTGTTGAAAGCTGACATTTTGAAGAACACCATTTTGGAATGCAACCTGGGAGCAAGCAGACACCGACGACATGCCTTCCCAGCTGACAGAGGTTTTCGAACACCATCAGCCATCCTTCAGTGAAGGTACCCTATTGTTGATACCTTACCTTGGACACTTTATGGCCTTAAAACTATAATTTTTTAACTAAATAAACCCCCTTTATAAAAGCCAATCCGTTTCTGGTGTTTTGCATAATGGCAGCATTAGCAAACCAGAACAGGTATTTACCTAGAAGTTGGACTGCTAGGTCAAATGGTAATTTTATATTTAACTTACTGAGGCACTGCCATATTGCTTTCCACAGTGGCTGTATCATTTTACATTCCCACCAACCAATGCACTAGAATTCCAATTACTCCTCATCCTCTCTAACACTTGCTATTTTCCATTTTTAAAAATAATAGCCATCCTTGTGGGTGTGTAGCAGTATCTCATTGTGGTTATGATTTGCATTTCCATCATGGCTGTTTGTTGAGCATCTTTCATGTGTTGATTGGCCATTTGTATATCTTCTTTGGAGAAATTTCTATTCAAGTTGTTGGGCCCATTTTAAAATAGGGTTGCTTATAATTTTGTTGTTGCACTGTAAAAGGGCTTTATATATTCCAGATGTTAAATCCATATCCAATATATAGTTTGCAACTATTTTCTCCCAATCTCTAGGTTGTCTTTTTACTTTCTTGCTAATTTGCTTTAATGCACAAAAGTTTAAAATTTTGGTGAAATCAAATGTATCTACTGTTTCTTTTGTTGCTTGTACTTTTGGAATCATATCTAAGAATTCCTTGTCGAATCCAAGGTGATAAAGATTTGCCCCTATGTTATCTTCTAACAGTTTTAAATTCTAGCTCTTATATTTAGGTCTTTGATCCATTTTGTGTTAATTTTTGTATATGGAATGAGGTAAGAGGTCTAACTTCATTCTTCTGCATGTAGATACAGAGTTTTCCCAATACCATTTTTTGAAGAGACTATTCTTTCCTCCATGGCATGCACTCAGTATCGTTGTCAAAAATCAATTGGGAGGCGGGGCAAGATGGCAGACTGGTGAGCTGTATGTTTTAGTTACTCCTCCAGGAAAGTAGGTAAAAAGCCAGGAACTGCGTGGACTGGACACCACAGAGCAATCTGTCTTTGGGCATACTTCATACAACACTCATGAAAACGTGGAACTGCTGAGATCAGCGAAATCTGTAAGTTTTTGCGGCCAGGGGACCCGCGCCCCTCCCTGCCAGGCTCAGTCCCGGGGGAGGAGGGGCTGTCAGCTCCAGGAAGGAGAAGGGAGAATTGCAGTGGCTGCTCTTATCGGAAACTCATTCTACTGATTCAAACTCCAACCATAGATAGACTGAGACCAGACACCAGAGACTCTGAGAGCAGCCAGCCCAGCAGAGAGGAGACAGGCATAGAAAAAAAAACAACACGAAAAACTCCAAAATAAAAGCAGAGGATTTTTGGAGTTCTGGTGAACACAGAAAGGGGAAGGGCGGAGATCAGGCCTTGAGGCGCATATGCAAATCCCGAAGCAAGGCTGATCTCTCTGCCCTGTGCACCTTTCCTTAATGGCCCTGGTTGCTTTGTCTATTAGCATTTCAATAACCCATTAGATCTCTGAGGAGGGCCGTTTTTTTTTTTTTTTTTAAATCCTTTTTGCTTTTTCTAAAACAATTACTCTAAGAAGCTCAATACAGAAAGCTTCAAAGAATTGAAATTTGGGCACGTCAAGTCAAGAGCAGAACTAAGAGAGCTCTGAGACAAAAGGCAATAATCCAGTGGCTGAGAAAATTCACTAAACAACACAACTTCCCAAGAAAAGGGGGGTGTCCGCTCACAGCCACCATCCTGGTGGACAGGAAACACTCCTGCCCATCGCCAGCCCCATAGCCCAGAGCTGCCCCAGACAACTCAGTGTGACGGAAGTGCTTCAAATAACAGGCACACACCACAAAACTGGGCGTGGACATTAGCCTTCCCTGCAACCTCAGCTGAATGTCCCAGAGCTGGGAAGGGGGAGCAGTGTGAATTAACAGAGCCCCATTCAGCCATCATTTGAGCAGACTGGGAGCCTCCCAACACAGCCCAGCAGCCCAGAACTGCCCTGGGGGGACGGCACTCACCTGTGACATAGCACAGTCATCCCTCAACAGAGGACCCGGGGTCCACAGCCTGGAAGAGGGGCCCACTTGCAAGTCTCAGGAGCCATACGCCAATACCAAAGACTTGTGGGTCAGTGGCAGAGACAAACTGTGGCAGGACTGAACTGAAGGATTAGACTATTGCAGTAGCTTTAAAACTCTAGGATCATCAGGGAGATTTGATTGTTAGGGCCACCCCCCCTCCCCGACTGCCCAGAAACACGCCCCACATACAGGGCAGGCAACACCAACTACACACGCAAGCTTGGTACACCAATTGGGCCCCACAAGACTCACTCCCCCACTCACCAAAAAGGCTAAGCAGAGGAGATCTGGCTTGTGGAGAACAGGTGGCTCGTGGACGCCACCTGCTGGTTAGTTAGAGAAAGTGTACTCCACGAAGCTGTAGATCTGATAAATTAGAGATAAGGACTTCAACTGGTCTACAAACCCTAAAAGAACCCTATCAAGTTCAGCAAATGCCACGAGGCCAAAAACAACAGAAAATTATAAAGCATATGAAAAAACCAGACGATATGGATAACCCAAGCCCAAGCACCCAAATCAAAAGACCAGAAGAGACACACCTAGAGCAGCTACTCAAAGAACTAAAGATGAACAATGAGACCATAGTACGGGATATGAAGGAAATCAAGAAGACCCTAGAAGAGCATAAAGAAGACATTGCAAGACTAAATAAAAAAATGGATGATCTTATGGAAATTAAAGAAACTGTTGACCAAATTAAAAAGATTCTGGACACTCATAGTACAAGACTAGAGGAAGTTGAACAACGAATCAGTGACCTGGAAGATGACAGAATGGAAAATGAAAGCATAAAAGAAAGAATGGGGAAAAAAAATTGAAAAACTCGAAATGGACCTCAGGGATATGATAGATAATATGAAACGTCCGAATATAAGACTCATTGGTGTCCCAGAAGGGGAAGAAAAGGGTAAAGGTCTAGGAAGAGTATTCAAAGAAATTGTTGGGGAAAACTTCCCAAATCTTCTAAACAACATAAATACACAAATCATAAATGCTCAGCGAACTCCAAATAGAATAAATCCAAATAAACCCACTCCGAGACATATACTGATCACACTGTCAAACATAGAAGAGAAGGAGCAAGTTCTGAAAGCAGCAAGAGAAAAGCAATTCACCACATACAAAGGAAACAGCATAAGACTAAGTAGTGACTACTCAGCAGCCACCATGGAGGCGAGAAGGCAGTGGCACGATATATTTAAAATTCTGAGTGAGAGGAATTTCCAGCCAAGAATACTTTATCCAGCAAAGCTCTCCTTCAAATTTGAGGGAGAGCTTAAATTTTTCACAGACAAAGAAATGCTGAGAGAATTTGCTAACAAGAGACCTGCCCTACTGGAGATACTAAAGGGAGCCCTACAGACAGAGAAACAAAGACAGGACAGAGAGACTTGGAGAAAGGTTCAGTACTAAAGAGATTCGGTATGGGTACAATAAAGGATATTAATAGAGAGAGGGAAAAATATGGCAAACATAATCCAAAGGATAAGATGGCCGATTCAAGAAATGCCTTCACGGTTTTAACGTTGAATGTAAATGGATTAAACTCCCCAATTAAAAGATATAGATTCGCAGAATGGATCAAAAAAAATGAACCATCAATATGTTGCATACAAGAGACTCATCTTAGACACAGGGACACAAAGAAACTGAAAGTGAAAGGATGGAAAAAAATATTTCATGCAAGCTACAGCCAAAAGAAAGCAGGTGTAGCAATATTAATCTCAGATAAAATAGACTTCAAATGCAGGGATGTTTTGAGAGACAAAGAAGGCCACTACATACTAATAAAAGGGGCAATTCAGCAAGAAGAAATAACAATCGTAAATGTCTATGCACCCAATCAAGGTGCCACAAAATACATGAGAGAAACATTGGCAAAACTAAAGGAAGCAATTGATGTTTCCACAATAATTGTGGGAGACTTCAACACATCACTCTCTCCTATAGATAGATCAACCAGACAGAAGACCAATAAGGAAATTGAAAACCTAAACAATCTGATAAATGAATTAGATTTAACAGACATCTACAGGACATTACATCCCAAATCACCAGGATACACATACTTTTCTAGTGCTCACGGAACTTTCTCCAGAATAGATCATATGCTGGGACATAAAACAAGCCCCAATAAATTTAAAAAGATTGAAATTATTCAAAGCACATTCTCTGACCACAATGGAATACAATTAGAAGTCAATAACCATCAGAGACTTAGAAAATTCACAAATACCTGGAGGTTAAACAACACACTCCTAAACAATCAGTGGGTTAAAGAAGAAATAGCAAGAGAAATTGCTAAATATATAGAGACGAATGAAAATGAGAACACAACATACCAAAACCTATGGGATGCAGCAAAAGCAGTGCTAAGGGGGAAATTTATAGCACTAAACGCATATATTAAAAAGGAAGAAAGAGCCAAAATCAAAGAACTAATGGATCAACTGAAGAAGCTAGAAAATGAACAGCAAACCAATCCTAAACCAAGTACAAGAAAAGAAATAACAAGGATTAAAGCAGAAATAAATGACATAGAGAACAAAAAAACAATAGAGAGGATAAATATCACCAAAAGTTGGTTCTTTGAGAAGATCAACAAGATTGACAAGCCCCTAGCTAGACTGACAAAATCAAAAAGAGAGAAGACCCATATAAACAAAATAATGAATGAAAAAGGTGACATAACTGCAGATCCTGAAGAAATTAAAAAAATTATAAGAGGATATTATGAACAACTGTATGGCAACAAACTGGATAATGTAGAAGAAATGGACAATTTCCTGGAAACATATGAACAACCTAGACTGACCAGAGAAGAAATAGAAGACCTCAACCAACCCATCACAAGCAAAGAGATCCAATCAGTCATCAAAAATCTTCCCACAAATAAATGCCCAGGGCCAGATGGCTTCACAGGGGAATTCTACCAAACTTTCCAGAAAGAACTGACACCAATCTTACTCAAACTCTTTCAAAACATTGAAGAAAATGGAACACTACCTAACTGATTTTATGAAGCTAACATCAATGTAATACCAAAACCAGGCAAAGATGCTACAAAAAAGGAAAACTACCGGCCAATCTCCCTAATGAATATAGATGCAAAAATCCTCAACAAAATACTTGCAAATCGAATCCAAAGACACATTAAAAAAATCATACACCATGACGTAGTGGGGTTCATTCCAGGCATGCAAGGATGGTTCAACATAAGAAAAACAATCAATGTATTACAACACATTAAAAACTCGAAAGGGAAAAATCAATTGATCATCTCAATAGATGCTGAAAAAGCATTTGACAAAATCCAACATCCCTTTTTGATAAAAACACTTCAAAAGGTAGGAATTGAAGGAAACTTCCTCAACATGATAAAGAGCATATATGAAAAACCCACAGCCAGCATAGTACTCAATGGTGAGAGACTGAAAGCCTTCCCTCTAAGATCAGGAACAAGACAAGGATGCCCGCTGTCACCACTGTTATTCAACATTGTGCTGGAAGTGCTAGCCAGGGCAATCTGGCAAGACAAAGAAATAAAAGGCATCCAAATTGGAAAAGAAGAAGTAAAACTGTCATTGTTTGCAGATGATATGATCTTATATCTAGAAAACCCTGAGAAATCAACGATACACCTACTAGAGCTAATAAACAAATTTAGCAAAGTAGCGGGATACAAGATTAATGCACATAAGTCAGTAATGTTTCTATATGCTAGAAATGAACAAACTGAAGAGACACTCAAGAAAAAGATACCATTTTCAATAGCAACTAAAAAAATCAAGTACCTAGGAATAAACTTAACCAAAGATGTAAAAGACCTATACAAAGAAAACTACATAACTCTACTAAAAGAAATAGAAGGGGACCTTAAAAGATGGAAAAATATTCCATGTTCATGGATAGGAAGGCTAAATGTCATTAAGATGTCAATTCTACCCAAACTCATCTACAGATTCAATGCAATCCCAATCAAAATTCCAACAACCTACTTTGCAGACTTGGAAAAGCTAGTTATCAAATTTATTTGGAAAGGGAAGATGCCTCGAATTGCTAAAGACACTCTAAAAAAGAAAAACGAAGTGGGAGGACTTACACTCCCTGACTTTGAAGCTTATTATACAGCCACAGTTGGCAAAACAGCATGGTACTGGCACAAAGATAGACATATAGATCAATGGAATCGAATTGAGAATTCAGAGATAGACCCTCAGATCTATGGCCGACTGATCTTTGATAAGGCCCCCAAAGTCACCGAACTGAGCCATAATGGTCTTTTCAACAAATGGGGCTGGGAGAGTTGGATATCCATATCCAAAAGAATGAAAGAGGACCCCTACCTCACCCCCTACACAAAAATTAACTCAAAATGGACCAAAGATCTCAATATAAAAGAAAGTACCATAAAACTCCTAGAAGATAATGTAGGAAAACATCTTCAAGACCTTGTATTAGGAGGCCACTTCCTAGACTTTACACCCAAAGCACAAGCAACAAAAGAGAAAATAGATAAATGGGAACTCCTCAAGCTTAGAAGTTTCTGCACCTCAAAGGAATTTCTCAAAAAGGTAAAGAGGCAGCCAACTCAATGGGAAAAAATTTTTGGAAACCATGTATCTGACAAAAGACTGATATCTTGCATATACAAAGAAATCCTACAACTCAATGACAATAGTACAGACAGCCCAATTATAAAATGGGCAAAAGATATGAAAAGACAGTTCTCTGAAGAGGAAATACAAATGGCCAAGAAACACATGAAAAAATGTTCAGCTTCACTAGCTATTAGAGAGATGCAAATTAAGACCACAATGAGATACCATCTAACACCGGTTAGAATGGCTGCCATTAAACAAACAGGAAACTACAAATGCTGGAGGGGATGTGGAGAAATTGGAACTCTTATTCATTGCTGGTGGGACTGTATAATGGTTCAGCCACTCTGGAAGTCAGTCTGGCAGTTCCTTAGAAAACTAGATATAGAGCTACCATTCGATCCAGCGATTGCACTTCTCGGTATATACCCGGAAGATCGGAAAGCAGTGACACGAACAGGTATCTGCACGCCAATGTTCATAGCAGCACTATTCACAATTGCCAAGAGATGGAAACAACCCAAATGTCCTTCAACAGATGAGTGGATAAATAAAATGTGGTATATACACACGATGGAATACTACGCGGCAGTAAGAAGGAACGATCTGGTGAAACATATGACAACATGGATGAACCTTGAAGACATAATGCTGAGCGAAATAAGCCAGGCACAAAAAGAGAAATATTATATGCTACCACTAATGTGAACTTTGAAAAATGTAAAACAAATGGTTTATAATGTAGAATGTAGGGGAACTAGCAGTAGAGAGCAATTAAGGAAGGGGGAACAATAATCCAAGAAGAACAGATAAGCTATTTAACGTTCTGGGGATGCCCAGAAATGACTATGGTCTGTTAATTTCTGATGGATGTAGTAGGAACAAGTTCACTGAAATGTTGCTATATTATGTAACTTTCTTGGGGTAAAGTAGGAACATGTTGGAAGTTAAGCAGTTATCTTAGGTTAGTTGTCTTTTTCTTACTCCCTTGCTATGGTCTCTTTGAAATGTTCTTTTATTGTATGTTTGTTTTCTTTTTAACTTTTTTTTCCATACAGTTGATTTGAAAAAAGAAGGGAAAGTTAAAAAAAAAAAAAAGAAAAAGAAAAAAAGACAAACAAGGAAAAAAAAAAAAAAAAGATGTAGTGCCCCCTTGAGGAGCCTGTGGAGAATGCAGGGGTATTCGCCTACCCCACCTCCATGGTTGCTAACATGACCACAGACATAGGGGACTGGTGGTTTGATGGGTTGAGCCCTCTACCATAAGTTTTACCCTTGGGAAGACGGTTGCTGCAAAGGAGAGGCTAGGCCTCCCTGTATTTGTGCCTAAGAGTCTCCTCCTGAATGCCTCTTTGTTGCTCAGATGTGGCCCTCTCTCTCTGGCTAAGCCAACTTGAAAGGTGAAATCACTGCCCTCCCCCCTACGTGGGATCAGACACCCAGGGAAGTGAATCTCCCTGGCAACGTGGAATATGACTCCCGGGGAGGAATGTAGACCCGGCATCGTGGGATGGAGAACATCTTCTTGACCAAAAGGGGGATGTGAAAGGAAATGAAATAAGCTTCAGTGGCAGAGAGATTCCAAAACGAGCCGAGAGATCACTCTGGTGGGCACTCTTACGCACACTTTAGACAACCTTTTTTCGGTTCTAAAGAATTGGGGTAGCTGGTGGTGGATACCTGAAACTATTAAACTACAACCCAGAACCCATGAATCTCGAAGACAGTTGTATAAAAATGTAGCTTATGAGGGGTGACAGTGGGATTGGGAATGCCATAAGGACCAAACTCCACTTTGTCTAGTTTATGGATGGATGTGTAGAAAAGTAGGGGAAGCAAACAAACAGACAAAGGTACCTAGTGTTCTTTTTTACTTCAATTGCTCTTTTTCACTCTAATTATTATTCTTGTTATTTTTGTGTGTGTGCTAATGAAGGTGTCAGGGATTGATTTAGGTGATGAATGTACAACTATGTAATGGTACTGTAAACAATCGAAAGTACAATTTGTTTTGTATGACTGCGTGGTATGTGAATATATCTCAATAAAATGATGATTAAAAAAAAAAAAAAAATCAATTGGCCAGGCTCTCTCTCTAGCTAACCCAATTGGGCAGGTGAACTCACTGCCCTCCTCCCTACGTGGGATCTGATTCCCAGGGGTGTAAATCTCCCTGGCAACGCAGGATATGACTCCCAAGGATGAATCTGGACCCGACATTGTGGGATTGAGAACATCTTGACAAAAAAGGGAGATGTGAAATGAAACGATGTAAAGTTTCAGTGTCTGAGAGATTTCAAATGGAGTTGAGAGGTCACTCTGGTGGGCACTCTTATGCACTATATAGATAACCCTTTTTAGGTTTTAATGTACTAGAATAGCTAGAAGTAAATACTTGAAACTATCAAACTGCAACCCAGTTGCCTTGACTCTTGAAGACAATTGTATAACAATGTAGCTTAAAAGGGATGATAGTGTTTGTGAAAGCGTTGTGGATCACACTCCCTTTATCCAGTGTATGGATGGATGAGTAGAAAAATGGGGACAAAAACTAAATGAAAAATAGAGTGGGGGGGGATGATTTGAGTGTTCTTTTTTACTTTTATTTTTTATTCTTATTTTTATTTTTTCTGGTATAAGGAAAATGTTCAAAAAATAGATTGGGTTGATGAATGCATAACAATATGATGGTACTGTGAACAGGTGATTGTATACCACAGCTGACTGTATGATATGTGAATATATCTCAATAAAACTTTTAAAAACATCAATTGGCCAGGGATTGTGGGAAGTTGGTGAAGTAGGAAATTCTACCAGAACAACTATTAAACAGGCAGGAACTATCTGAATCAAGTATTTCAAAATTCTGGAGTCCAGAACCATGTATAGCATCTAGGGAAGAGCGGGAAGAAGAGACTAGTAACTAATGGTAAAAATCAGTAAATTGTTCTCTCTGCATGGTGGTTACCAGTGTCCATCCTCCACTTTCTCAGAAGGCCATGAGAGTAATTTGCTGGTGCCAGATAGAAATCCACACAAATCCCCAAGATCTGAGGTGGGCGCAGGCAGATCGCTGATCACAGCTTTTGATTAGAGATTTTGGATTACTGGAGGCCAGGCCCTGAGAGCAGACATTATTTCAACCTGCTCCAGACAAAGGCTACCGAGGAGAATTAAAGACTGTACTTTTCCTTGGAGCTACAGAGGACAGTGGAACGGCTGCATTTGCTAGGCAGGTCAAGAAAGTGCAGCTTTGGGGAGATGTGGAAGAAGCTTTTGGTCTCCTTCTTGACCCCTCCCTCATCCCCTTTCCAGGGCAGTTTGGAAGCAGCTGGTGCTCCCTTTGTAAGTGCTGGGCCTTCTTCCAGCTGGGAAAGACTGAATTAGGAAACACCTCTCCAATATGCCTCCCACTCCCAGAATTTGCCCTTAAGGCATAAACAGTTTGAGACAACCAAAGAAATGTAAGAAAAAATTGAGGCAGATGCCTAGGGTAAAGGCTTACCTGCTTTAAGTAGGCAGTGGAAAAGAGAGAAGGTCTGACTTCTGGGAAGCAGAGGGTATAAACAGGGGAACAAGTAAGGCCACTAGGAGGCTGCTCTTTCTTTGTCTTGTAATATTTTGTTGCAAACTTTATATTTAATATTTTAAAGTGTTATTACTGGGATTTAGTCCCTGGGCTGTCCCTAAGTTTGTATCCAGCTAGTGAAATGACAGAAATTTTCTTGAATGCCAGGTGCTAATCAAAACAAACAAACCAAGGCAAAAAGCACCTTTCACTCTCCTTGCAAATTGGCTCTGCTTTGGCTGGTGGTCTCCTTCAGAGCTTAACCCTCCTATCAAGAAGAAGCGCAGGGTCCTCTATGTCTTATCCGAGCCTGCGTGGAGCAGGAGCTGAGGACCTGCTTCTTCTCCTGGGCTTGTGCTTGCTTGAGGCCTAGGAATTTCCAGTTCAGTTTGCAGAAATTTGAGTGAACACCCCCTCTACACACTTTGAAATAGATCTCCTCCCCCTCCTTATTGCTCACTTGAATGACTTAATGCAGGTAGTCCTTTGCCCCTAGGCTGCTTCAACTTAATACTTTCTCACACTGTCTCAGCTGTCTGCAAGAAGTTTCTCTGCCCTCAGGACAAACTCCGGGAGGGTGAGCTGAGACAAGTTCCCCACTCACTCTTAGACTTCCACCCGATAGATTGGCGCTGATACGTGCACCCCAGTATGCACACAGGGGCCACTCTGCTCTCTCTGGAACAGGGCCAGGAACGTATAATGAGAGTGCAAGCTGGCTCCACCCTGTGTTGTGGAGGTGGAGGGGGAAGGACCAGCAAAGGTGCTGGGTGCTTCTTCTATGGCTTTTGAAATATGGTTTTTCTTCCCCCATACCTACCCCTCCCCCCCCTTATATCCCTGTCTTCTAGACATTTAGCTATGGTATATTGCCCTTGTTACAATTAATGGAAGCATATTACAATGCTTCTATTGACTACAGACTCTAGTTTGCATTGATTATATTCTTCCCCAATACTATCCCTTTTCAACACCTTGCAAAGTTGACATTCTTTTTTCTCTCACATGTAAAAACATTTTTATATTTGTACATTTAATCACCATCATTGACCACTCTAGGTTTCACTAAGTTATACAGTCCCAGTCTTTATCTTCTATCTTTCCTTCTGGTGTCATACATGCCCCTAGCCTTCCTCTTTTAACTTTACTCACAGCCATCTTTGATCAGTGTACTTACAATATTGTGCTACCATTTCTGAGTATTGTGAGTATTGTGCTATCCATTCATGGATCTGTACAATGAATCCTGTTGAACATTCTATACTCCTTCAGCATCAAATGCCCAATCTCTACCCTCTTTCTATCTCCTGATAACCTGTGTTCTTAGCTTTAACTCTCGAAGTTTGCTCATTAATGTTAGTTCATATTAGTGAGACCATACAGAATTTGTCCTTTTGTTTCTGGCTAATTTTGCTCAACATAACATCCTCAAGGTTTATCCTTGTTGCTATATGCTCCAGGACTTTCTTCTGTCTTACAGCTGTGTAACACTCCATTGTGTGTATATTCCACTGTTTATCCACTCATCCTGTTGATGGACATTTGGGCTGTTTCCATCTCTTGGCAATTGTGAATAATGCTGCTATAAACATTGGCTTACAAACGTCCACTTGTGTCGTAGCTTTCAGTTCCTCTCAGTACATACCTTGTAATGGAATTGCTGTATCATATGGCATTTCTACACTTAGCTTCCTGAGGAACCACCACACTGCCTTCAGAGTGGCTGCACCAATCTACATTCCCACCAACAGTGAATAAGTGTGCCTCTTTCTCCACATCCTCTCCAGCACTTGTAATTTTCTGTTTTGTTTTGTTTTGCTTTTTTGATAATGGCCATTCTAGTAGGTAGGAGATGATATCACATTGTGGTTTTCATTTGGATTTCCCTAATGGTCAGTGAAGTTAAGCATCTTTTCATGTTTTTGCACCACTTGTATTTCCTCTTCAGTAAAGTGTCTGTCCATGTCTTTTGCCCATTTTTTAATTGTGTTGTTTGTCTTTTTCCTGTTGAGTTGTAGGATCTCTTTATATATTCTGGATATTAAACCTTTATCTGATATGTGGTTTCCAAACATTGTCTCCCATTTTGTAGGCTGCCTTTTTACTTTTCTGACAAAGTGCTTTGATGTACAAAAGTGTTTAATTTTGAGGAGATCCCATTTATCTATTTCTTCTTTCATTGCTCACACTTTGGGTGTGAGGTCTAGGAAACCACCTCCTATCACAAGATCTTTAAGATATTTCCCTACATTTTCTTCTAGAAGTTTTATGGTCTTAGTGCTAAAGTTTAGGTCTTTGATCCATTTTGTGTTAATTTTTGTATAAGGTTTGAGATAGGAGTCCTCTTTCATTCTTTTGGCTATGGAGATCCAGTTCTCCAAGCAACCATTTATTATGTTTGTTTGTTTGTTTGTTTGTTTTTCACAAAACAAATTGTGCATTCGATTGTTCACAATACCATTACATAGTTGTACATTCATCACCTAAATCAATCCCTGACACCTTCATTAGCACACACACAAAAATAAAAATACTAATAATTAAAGTGAAAAAGAGCAATAAAAGTAAACAAGAACACTGGGTACCTTTGTCTGTTTGTTTGTTTGTTTGTTTCCTTCCCCTATTTTTCTACCCATCCATCCATAAACTAGACAAAGCGGACTGTGGTCCTTATGGCTTTCCCAAACCCATTGTCACCCCTCATAAGCTACATTTTTTTTAATTATTCATTTTATTGAGATATATTCACATACCACACAGTCATACAAAACAAATCGTACATTTGATTGTTCACAGTACCATTACATAGTTGTACATTCATTACCAAAATCAATCCCTGACACCCTCATTACCACACACACAAAAATAACCAGAATGATAATTAAAGTGAAAAGGAGCAACTAAAGTAAAAAAGAACACAGGGCACCCTTGTCTGTTTGTTTGTTTGTTTGTTTGTTTCCTTCCCCCACCTTTCCACTCATCCATCCACAAACTAGACAAACAGGAGTGTGATCCCTATGCCCCCCCCAATCCCACTGTCCCCCTCATAAGCCACATTTTTATACAATTGTCTTCAAGATTCATGGGTTCTGGGTTGTAGTTTGATAGTTTCAGGTATCCACCACCAGCTACCCCAATTCTTTACAAGCTAAAAAGGGTTGTCTATATTGTGCGTAAGAGTGCCCTCCAGAGTGACCTCTCGGCTCCTTTTGGAATCTCTCTGCCACTGAAGCTTATTTCATTTCCTTTCACATCCCCGTTTTGGTCAAGAAGATGTTCTCCATCCCACAATGCCGGGTCTACATTCCTCCCCAGGAGTCATATTCCACATTGCCAGGGAGATTCATTCCCCTGGGTGTCTAATCCCACGTAGAGGGGAGGGCAGTGATTTCACCTTTCAAGTTGGCTTACGTAGAGAGAGAGGGCCACATCTGAGCAACAAAGAGGCATTCAGGAGGAGGCTCTTAGACACAACTGTAGGGAGGCCTAGCCTCTCCTTTGCAGCAACAGTCTTCCCAAGGGCAAATTCCGTGGTAGAGGGCTCAATCCATCAAACCACCAATCCCCTATGTCTGTGGGCATGTTAGCAACCATCGAGGTAGGGCAGGCCAATACCCCTGCATTCTCCACCAGCTCCTCAAGGGGGCTCTGCATATTTTTTTCCTTCTTTTTTTTTTTTTAAACTTTTTTTTCTAAATCAACTGTATGAAAAATAAAAAAAAAAAAACATACAATAAAAGAACATTTCAAACAGACCATCACAAGGGGTAAGAAAAAGACAACTAACCTAAGATAACTACTTTACTTCCAACATTTTCTTACTCTACCCCAAGAAAGTAACCTAATATAGCAACATTTCTGTGAACTTGGTCCTACTATACCCATCAGAAATTAACAGACCATAGTCATTCCTGGGCATTCCCAGAACATTAAATTTACCCATGATAGCTTATCTGTTCTTCTTGGATTATTGTTCCACCTTCCTTAATTACTCTCTATCGCTAGTTCCCCTACATTCTACATTATAAACCATTTATTTTACATTTTTCAAATAAGCTACATTTTCATACAGTTGTCTTCGAGATTCATGGGTTCTGGGTTGTAGTTTGATAGTTTCAGGTATCTACCACCAGCTACCCCAATTCTTTAGAACCTATAAAGGGTTGTCTAAATTGTGCATAAAAGTGCCCACCAGAGTGACCTCTCGGCTCCTTTTGGAATCTCTCTGCCACTGAAGCTTATTTCATTTCCTTTCACATCTCCCTTTCGGTCAAGAAGATGTTCTCCATCCCACGATGCCGGGTCTACATTCCTCCCCAGGAGTCATATTCCACGTTGACAGGGAGATTCACTCCCCTGGGTGTCTGATCCCACATAGGGAGGAGGGCAGTGATTTCACCTTTCAAGTTGGCTTAGGTAGAGAGAGAGGGCCACATCTGAGCACCAAAGAGGCATTTGGGAGGAGGCTCTTAGGCACTATTATAGGGAGGCCTAGCCTCTCCTTTGCAGCAACCATCTTCCCAAGGGTAAATCCTATGGTAGAGCACTCAACCCATCAAACCACCAGTCCCCTATGTCTGTGGTCATGTTAGCAACCATCGAGGTGGGGTAAGCCAATACCCCTGCATTCTCCACAGTCTCCTCAAGGGGGCTCTACATATTTTTTTCCTTGTTTTTTTTTTTACCTTTTTTTTTTTTAAATCAACTGTATGAAAAATAAAAAAATAAAAAAACAATTAAGAAAAAAAAAACATACAATAAAAGAACATTTCAAAGAGACCATAACAAGGTAGTAAGAAAAAGACAACTAACCTAAGGTAACTACTTTACTTCCAACATGTTCCTACTCTACCCCAAGAAAGTTACCTAATATAGCAACATTTCTGTGAACTTGTTCCTACTATACCCATCAGAAATTAACAGACCATAGTCATTCCTGGGCATTCCCAGAAGTTAAATTTACCCATGATACCTTATCTGTTCTTCTTGGATTATTGTTCCCCTTTCCTTAATTGCTCACTATTGCTAGTTCCCCTACATTCTACATTATAAACGATTTGTATTACATTTTTCAAAGTTCACGTTAGTGGTAGCATATAATATTTCTCTTTTTGTGCCTGGCTTATTTCGCTCAGCTTATGTCTTCAAGGTTCATCCATGTTGTCATATGTTTCACAAGATCGTTCCTTCTTCCTGCCGTGCAGTATTCCATTGTGTGTATATACCACAATTTATTTATCCACTCATCTGTTGAAGGACATTTGGGTTGTTTCCATCTCTTGGCAACTGTGAATAATGCTGCTATGAACACTGGAGTGCAGATATCTGTTCGTGTCACTGCTTTCCGATCTTCCGGGTATATACCGAGAAGTGCAATCACTGTATCGAACGGTAACTCTATATCTAGTTTTCTAAGGAACTGCCACACTGACTTCCAGAGTGGCTGAAACATTATGCAGTCCCACCAACAATGAATAAGAGTTCTAATTTCTCCACATCCCCTCCAGCATTTGTAGTTTCCTGTTTGTTTAATGGCAGCCATTCTAATCGGTGTGAGATGGTATCTCTTTGTGGTCTTAATTTGCATCTTTCTAATAGCTAGTGAAGCTGAACATTTTTTCATGTGTTTTTTGGCCATTTGTATTTCCTCTTCAGAGAACTATCTTCTCATATCTTTTGCCCGTTTTATAATTGGGCTGTCTGTATTATTGTCATTGAGTTGTAGGATTTCTTTATATATGCAAGGTATCAGTCTTTTGTCAGATACATGGTTTCCAAAAATTTTTTCCCATTGAGTTGGCTGCCTCTTTACCTTTTTGAGAAATTCCTTTGAGGTACAGAAACTTCTAAGTTTGAGGAGTTCCCATTTATCTATTTTTTTCTTTTGTTGCTTGTGCTTTGGGTGTAAAGTCTAGGAAATGGCCGCCTAATACAAGGTCTTGAAGATGTTTTCCTACATTATCTTCTAGGAGTTTTATGGTACTTTCTTTTATATTGAGATCTTTGGTCCATTTTGAGTTAGTTTTTGTGTAGTGCATGAGGTAGGGGTCCTCTTTCATTCTTTTGGATATGGATATCAAACTCTCCCAGCTCCATTTGTTGAAAAGACCATTATGACCCAGTTCAGTGACTTTGGGGGCCTTATCAAAGATCAGTCGGCCATAGATCAGGGGGTCTATCTCCGAATTCTCAATTCGATTCCATTGATCTTTGTCTATCTTTGTGCCAGTACCATGCTGTTTTGAGAACTGTGGCTTTATAACAAGCTTCAAAGTCAGGGAGTGTAAGTCCTCTCACTTCGTTTTTCTTTTTTAGAGTGTCTTTAGTAATTCGAGGCATCTTCCCTTTCCAAATAAATTTGATAACTAGCTTTTCCAAGTCTGCAAACTAAGTTGTTGGAATTTTGATTGGGATTGCATTGAATCTGTAGATGAGTTTGGGTAGAATTGACATCTTAATGACATTTAGCCTTCCTTTCCATGAACATGGAATATTTTTCCATCTTTTAGGTCCCCTTCTATTTCTTTTAGTAGAGTTATGTAGTTTTCTTTGTATACGTCTTTTACATCTTTGGTTAAGTTTATTCCTAGGTACTTGATTTTTTTAGCTGCTATTGCAAATGGTATCTTTTTCTTGAGTGTCTCTTCAGTTTGTTCATTTCTAGTATATAGAAACATTCCTGACTTGTGTGCATTAATCTTGTATCTTGCTACTTTGCTAAATTTCTTTATTACCTCTAGTAGCTGTGTCGTCAGTTTCTCAGGGTTTTCCAGATATAAGATCATATCATCAGCAAACAATGACAGTTTTACTTCTTCTTTTCCAATTTGGATGCCTTTTATTTCTTTCTCTTGCCGGATTGCCCTGGCTAGCACTTCCAGCACAATGTTGAATAACAGTGGTGATAGCGGGCATCCTTGTCTTGTTCCTGATCTTAGAGGGAAGGCTTTCAGTCTCTCACCATTGAGTACTATGCTGGCTGTGGGTTTTTCATATATGCTCTTTATCGTATTGAGGAAGTTTCCTTCAATTCCTACCTTTTGAAGTGTTTTTATCAAAAAGGGATGTTGGATTTTGTCAAATGCTTTTTCAGCATCTATTGAGATGATCATTTGATTTTTCCCTTTTGACTTGTCAATGTGTTGTAATACATTGATTGATTTTCTTATGTTGAACCATCCTTGCATGCCTGGAATGAATCCCACTACGTCATGGTGTATGATTTTTTTAATGTGTCTTTGGATTCGATTTGCAAGTATTTTGTTGAGGATTTTTGTATCTATATTCATTAGGGAGATTGGCTGGTAGTTTTCCTTTTTTGTAGCATCTTTGCCTGGTTTTGGTATTAGATTGATGTTAGCTTCATAAAATGAGTTAGGTATTGTTCCATTTTCTTCAATGTTTTGAAAGAGTTTAAGTAAGATTGGTGTCAGTTCTTTCTGGAAAGTTTAGTAGAATTCCCCTGTGAAGCCATCTGGCCCTGGGCATTTATTTGTGGGAAGATTTTTGATGACTGATTGGGTCTCTTTGCTTGTGATGGGTTGGTTGAGGTCTTGTATTTCTTCTCTGGTCAGTCTAGGTTGTTCATATGTTTCCAGGAAATTGTCCATTTCCTCTACATTATCCAGTTTGTTGCCATACAGTTGTTCATAGTATCCTCTTATAATTTTTTTAATTTCTTCAGGATCTGCAGTTATGTCACCTTTTTCATTCATTATTTTGTTTATATGGGTCTTCTCTCTTTTCGATTTTGTCAGTCTAGCTGGGGGCTTGTCAGTCTTGTTGATCTTCTCAAAGAACCAACTTTTGGTGATATTTATCCTCTGTATTGTTTTTTTTTTTTTTTGTTCTCTATGTCATTTATTTCTGCTTTAATCCTTTTTATTTCTTTTCTTCTACTTGGTTTAGGATTGGTTTGCTGTTCATTTTCTGGCTTCTTCAGTTGATCCATTAGTTCTTTGATTTTGGCTCTTTCTTCCTTTTTAACATATGTGTTTAGTGCTATGAATTTCCCCCTCAGTACTGCTTTTGCTGCATCCCATAGGTTTTGGTGTGTTGTGATCTCATTTTCATTCGTCTCTATATATTTAACAATTTCTCTTGCTATTTTTTCTTTAACCCACTGATTGTTTGGGAGTGTGTTGTTTAACCTCCAGGTATTTGTGAATTTTCTAAGTCTCTAATGGTTATTGACTTCTAATTGTATTCCATTGTGGTCAGAGAATGTGCTTTGAATAATTTCAATCTTTTTAAATTTATTGAGCCTTGTTTTATGTCCCAGCATATGATCTATTCTGGAGAAAGTTCCATGAGCACTAGAGAAGTATGTGTATCCTGGTGATTTGGGATGTAATGTTCTATATATGTCTGTTAAATCTAATTCATTTATCAGATTGTTTAGGTTTTCAGTTTCCTTATTGGTCTTCTGTCTGGTTGATCTATCTATAGGAGAGAGTGATGTGTTGAAGTCTCCCACAATTATTGTGGAAACATCAATTGCTTCCTTTAGTTTTGCCAGTGTTTCTCTCATGTATTTTGTGGCACCTTGATTGGGTGCATAGACGTTTACGATTGTTATTTCTTCTTGTTGAATTGTCCCTTTTATTAGTATGTAGTGGCCTTCTTTGTCTCTCAAAACATCCCTGCATTTAAAGTCTATTTTATCTGAGATTAATATTGCTACACCTGCTTTCTTTTGGCTGTCGCTGGTATGAAATATTTTTTTCCATCCTTTCACTTTCAATTTCTTTGTGTCCCTGTGTCTAAGATGTGTCTCTTGTATGCAACATATTGATGGTTCATTTTTTTTAATCCATTCTGCAAATCTATATCTTTTAATTGGGGAGTTTAATCCATTTACATTCAACGTTATAACCGTGAAGGCATTTCTTGAATCAGCCATCTTATCCTTTGGTTTATGTTTGTCATATATATTTTTCCCCTCTCTCTATTAATATCCTTTAATGTACCCATACCGAATCTCTTTAGTACTGAACCTTTCTCCAAGTCTCTCTGTCCTGTCTTTGTTTCTCTGTCTGTAGGGCTCCCTTTAGTATCTCCAGTAGGGCAGGTCTCTTGTTAGCAAATTCTCTCAGCATTTCTTTGTCTGTGAAAAATTTAAGCTCTCCCTCAAATTTGAAGGAGAGCTTTGCTGGATAAAGTATTCTTGGTTGGAAATTTTTCTCACTCAAAATTTTAAATATATCGTGCCACTGCCTTCTCGCCTCCATGGTGGCTGCTGAGTAGTCACTACTTAGTCTTAAGCTGTTTCCTTTGCATGTGGTGAATTGCTTTTCTCTTGCTGCTTTCAGAACTTGCTCCTTCTCTTCCGTGTTTGACAGTGTGATCAGAATATGTCTCGGAGTGGGTTTATTTGGATTTATTCTATTTGGAGTTTGCTGGGCATTTATGATTTATGTATTTATGGTGTTTAGAAGATTTGAGAAGTTTTCCCCAACAATTTCTTTGAATAGTCTTCCTAGACCTTTACCCTTTTCTTCCCCTTCTGGAACACCAATGAGTCTTATATTCGGATGTTTTATATTATCTATCATATCCCTGAGTTCCATTTTGATTTTTTTCCCCATTCTTTCTTTTGTGCTTTCATTTTCTATTGTGTCATCTTCCAGGTCACTGATTCATTGTTCAACTTCCTCTAGTCTTGTACTGTGAGTATCCAGAATCTTTTTACTTTGGTCAACAGTTTCTTTAATTTCCATAAGATCGTCTATTTTTTTATTTAGTCTTGCAATGTCTTCTTTATGCTATTCTAGGGTCTTCTTGATATCCTTTGTATCCCGTTCTATGGTCTCATTGTTCATCTTTAGTTCTTTGATTAGTTGCTCTAGGTACTGTGTGTCTTCTGATATTTTGATTTGGGTGCTTGGGCTTGGGTTATCCATATCATCTGGGTTTTTCAAACGCTTTAAAATTTTCTGTTGTTTTTGGCCTCTTGGCATTTGCTGAACTTGACAGGGTTCTTTTAGGATTTGTAGACCAATTGAAGTCCTTATCGCTAATTTATCAGATCTACAGCTTCGTGGAGAACACTTTCTCTAACTAACCAGCAGGTGGCGTCCACGAGCCACCTGTTCTCCACAAGCCAGTTATCCCCTGCTTTGCCTTTGTGGTGAGTGGGGGAGTGAGTCTTGTGGGGTCCAGTTGGTGTACCAAGCTTGCATGTGTAGTTGGTGATGCCCGCCCTGTATATGGGGCGTGTGTCTGGGCAGTCAGGGAGGGGGGGTGGCTCTAACAATCAAATCTCCCTGGTGTCCTGGAGTTTTACAGCTCCTGCAATAGTCTAATCCTTCAGTTCAGTCCTGCCACAGTTTGTCTCTGCCACTGACCTACAAGTCCTTGGTATTGGCATATGGCTCCTGAGACTTGCGAGTGGGTCCCTCTTCCAGGCTGTGCACCCCCTGGTCCTCTGTTGAGGGATGACTGTGCTATGTCACAGGTGAGTGCCGTCCCCCCAGGGCGGTTCTGGGCTGCTGGGCTGTGTAGGGAGGCTCCCAGTCTGCTGAAATGATGGCTCAATGGGGCTTTGTTAATTCACACTGCTCCACCTTCCCAACTCTGGGACAACCAGCTGAGGGTGCAGGGAAGGCTAATGTCCATGCCCAGTTTTGTGGTGTGTGTGTTATTTGAAGCACTTCCGTCACACTGGGTTGTCTCGGGCAGCTCTGGGCTATGGGGCTGGTGAAGGGCAGGAGTGTTTCCTGTCCACCAGGATGATGGCTGTGAGGGGACACTCCTCTTTTCTTGGGAAGTTGTGGTGTTTAGTGAATTTTCTCGGCTACTGGATTATTGCCTTTTGTCTCAGAGCTCTCTTAGTTCTGCTCTTGTCTTGACCTGCCCAAATTGCAAGTCTTTGAGGCTTTCTGTATTGGGTTTCTTAGAGTAATTGTTTTAGAAACAGGAAAAAAAAAAAATTAAAAAAAAAAAAAGCCCTCCTCGCAGATCTAATGGGTTATTGAAATGCTAAGAGACAAAGCAATTAGGGTCATTAAGGAAAGATCCAGGGGGCAGAGAGATCAGTTTTTCTTCGGGATTTGCATATGATCCTCAGGGCCTGAGCTCTGCCCTTCCCCTTTCTATGTTCACCAGAACTCCAAAAATTCTCTGCTTTTATTTTGGATTTTTTCTTGCTGATTTTTGCTATGCCTGTCTCCTTTCTGCTGGGCTGGCTGCTCTCAGATTCTCTGGTGTCCGGTCTCAGTCTATCTATGGTTGGAGTTTGGATCAGTAGAATGAGTTTCCGATAAGAGCTGCCACTGCAGTTCTCCCTCCCCCTTCCTGGCGCTGACGGCCCCTCCTCCCAGAGGACTGCGCCTGGCAGGGAGGGGCGCGGGTCCCCTGGCCGCAAAAACTTACAGATTTCGCTGATCTCAGCAGTTTGACATGTTCATGAGTGTTGCATGAAGTATGCCCAAAGTCAAATTGCTCTGTGGTGTCTAGTCCACGCAGTTCCTGGCTTTCTACCTACTTTCCTGGAGGAGTAACTAAAACATTCAGCTCACCAATCCGCCATCTTGCCCCGCCTCCTCAAGCAACCATTTATTGAAGAGGCTGAGAAGCTATGTTTTCTTAACTCAGCATTTGGCAGGTTAATGCAGCCCTTTAACTGTTTTCAGTAGTTTTGAGGAAAGTTGGTGT
Organism: Choloepus didactylus; assembly: GCF_015220235.1. Lineage (NCBI taxonomy): Eukaryota > Metazoa > Chordata > Mammalia > Pilosa > Megalonychidae > Choloepus > Choloepus didactylus. The sequence continues at coordinate 128,604,921 of NC_051313.1, read as the reverse complement.
CTTAAGATTTCTCTGCTGCCTTTGCCTCAGGGGGTTGGAAAAAATGGCTGCTCTCAGATCACTCCAGTGATCTGAAGTAGCCGATTAAAGGTAGAGATCTGGGATCAGACCACACATTCCCGGAGTTGGAGGACTCTTCTTTTTATCCTACCCTGGCACTAGCAATCTGAGCCAGGAGCTGGAGCTTCAGTCCTCATTGCTGCCTCCCAAGAGGCTGGAGGAAGAGGATGGTAGTGTAACTGAAAAGTTAAGATTTAGGGGATGGTTATGATTCCTGAATCATTGTGTATGTATGTGTGTGTGTGTGTGTATGATATATATATTTTATATATATATGTATATGTATATTATACTTTTTTACTTTCTGGTATATTAGACAGAGGGAAATACCTGAAATCTCAAAACTGCAATCCAGCTGCCTTGATCTCTGATTATGATTGTATGGCCGCCTTTCCCTTGTGTCCCTGTGACTGTAAAAACCTTGTCACCAGTACCCCCTTTCTTTTTTTTTTTTTTAACTCAAGTCTTGTATTCACAAGGACAACCCACTAATGCTAATGGAGGAATTTGAATCAGCTCAGAACTTACCACGGACTTGTTCTTGTAATGGTTAGTTTGATTTTAGCACAGTTCCACTCTTTTATATTTGTAAATTATTTCTGCCTATACTTGCTATTGAGATGGAAAAACTGTCTCCCCTCATTTCTGCTTATACTTGTTATTGAAATGGTAACAATTGCATGTCACCCTTGTTTCTGCTTATACTCATTACTGAAATGGCAACAACTCCATCTCCCCTTGTTTGAATCCATAGAAACCTTGAACTCCTTAGACTCAGGCAGACAGATTTTTAGGCTGATAGGCCCTCTGATCTGCTTTGCACCTAGCAATAAACTCTTTCTTTGAAACCCCACTGTCATGGATTGGCTGCTATATGCATTGGGCAGAGAATAAACCATTTTTGTCTGCTATCAGAAGCCACTGGAGGGAGGGTGAAAGTCACAGGTCTTTATCACAAGTTTACTGTTGGGGACAATTAAGGTAGCATATATAATATTCACCTTCAGCGATACCGGTAACATGCAACATGGCCGCCAGGGCTGATGCAAGAACAGCCTAAGCTATAATTAGCCTTCTTCAAGGAAGTAACAGTAGTTCCCGCCTAAGCAGTAGCTAGTTCGCGCCTAAACAGTAGCCGCCCATTGGCCATCCACCCCAGCAACAGCTACCACCATTCCCAGACCCCCAGCAACAGCAACCGCCAGTCCCCCTACATCTGCCTTCCACCCTAGCAACAGCAGCAGCCAATCCTAGATCGCCACCCGTCTTTACTAGCCACTCCCTCCACCCTTAGAGTATATATACCCTGCCTCTTCAATAAAATTTTGCAGCTTGATCAGAAACCTGTCTTGCTGTCATTCGTCGTGTCTCTTGTCCCATACCATTCCTCCCTCACAGGACTCGGAGCCTCCGTTGAACGTCCCGCGGGCAGGGACAGTTTACCAGCCTCTTCCTCCTGCTCCTCCCTGGACACTGCACAGTGCTCCTCTAGATTCTGGAGTTTCAAAGTGGTTGATTTAGGCAGTTCCTGCCAGTTCAATAATTATTCTGATGGAGAGATTGACTCCTGGAGCTTCCTATTCCACTGTCTTCCCACCTCCTTCTTTTAAAATTTAGGTCCTCACTGCTATATAAATTTCCCTGTGAGCACCCCCTTCACTGCATTCCATAGGTTTTGGTATGCTGTGTCTGTTTCCATTTGTCAGAACCTAAATGGGGTTCTGCCTGGTACTGTTGCCTGCAGGGCACTGGTTACACCTTCACTGCTATAAATTTCCCTCTGATCACCCCCTCACTGCATCCCATAAGTTTTGGTATGTTTTGTCTCTGTTTTCATTTGTCTGTAAGTATTTTCTAATTTCCCTTGTAATTTCTTCTTTAACCCACTGGTTGCTTAAGAGCGTACTGTTTAATTTCCACATATTTGAAAATTTCCAGCTTTCTTCTGTTATTGATTTCTAGCTTCATTCAATGTGGTCACAAAGGTAACCTTTTATGATTTCAACATTTTTAAATTTACTGCAACTCCCCCTGTGCCCTAATGTATGGTCTATTCAAGAAAATGATCCATGTGCACTTGAAAAGAATGTAGTCTACTGTTGTTGGGTGAAACGTTCAATATACGTCAGTTAGATCTACTTGGTTTATAGTATTATTCAAGTTTTCTATTTCCTATTGATCTTTGTTTAGATGGTCTATGCAGCATTGAAACTGGTGTATTGCAGTTTCCAACTATTATTGTTGAACTGTTTATTTCTCCTTTAAATTCTGGGAATGTTGGCTTCATATATTTTGTGGATCTGCTATTAGGTGCATATACATTTATAATTGTTAAATTTTCTTGTTGGATGCATCCTTTTATCAATATATAATGTCCTACCTTGTCTCTTTTAATAGTTTTTTACTTTATGTCTATTATGTCTAATATTAATATAGCCACCCCCATGCTCTTTCAATTTGCATGATTTTTTTTTTCCATCCTTTTACTTTCAACCTATATTTATCTATGGATCTAAAATGGGTCTCTTTAAACAGCATATAGTCGGGCCATGTTTCTTTATCCATTCTGCCAATCTCTGCCTTTCAATTGGAGAGTTTAATCTATTTACATTTAAGAAAATTACTGATGAGGCAAGATTTACTTCTACCATTTTGCTAATTTTTTTTAAGTATTATACTTTTTTTGCCCCTCATTTCCTCCATTATTACCTTCCTTTCTGTTTAGATGCTCTTTTATAATGAGGCATTGTTCTAGTTTGCTAATGCTGCGGAATGCAAAACACCAGAGATGGATTGGCTTTTATAAAAAGGGGGTTTATTTGGCTACACAGTTACAGTCTTAAGGCCATAAAGTGTCCAAGGTAACACATCAGTAATCAGGTACCTTCACTGGAGGATGGCCAATGGCGTCCGGAAAACCTCTGTTAGCTGGGAAGGCATGTGGCTGGTGTCTGCTCCAAAGTTCTGGTTTCAAAATGGCTTTCTCCCAGGACATTCCTCTCTAGCAAGCTTGCTCCTCTTTTGAATCACTTCTTTCCTTTTACATGGATTTTTCAGATATTGTCTTTATGGTTTCCATGAGGATTACTTTTAGGATACTAAGTCTATTACAATTTGGTTTGTACTGATTCCACCTTGATTTTGATAACCTACACAGACTCAGTATCTATATCCCTCTATCCTTCCTTTTACGTTGTTCTTGTCACAAATTACATCTTTATGCAATGTTACCCAATAACAAAGACTAATGTTGTTTTTTATGCATTTGATTTTAAGCTTCTTAAGAAGTAAAAGACAGCATTACAGGTGAAATATGAAATAATACTGGCTTTTTTTTTAATTTAATTTTATTCAGATTGTTCACATACCATACAATTATCCAAAGATCCAAAGTGTACAATTAATTGCCCGTGGTAGCATCATACAGCTGTGCATCATCACAATTAATTTTTTTTTCAATTTTTAAAACATTTTCGTTACTTCAGAAAAGAAATAAAAACAAAAAAAGGAAACTAAAATCCTCCCATACCCCTAACCACCCCCCTCCATTATGGACTCACAGTATTGGTATAGTACATTTGTTACTGTTGATGAAAGAATGTAAGACTACTACTAACTGTAGTATATAGTTTGCAATAGGTATATTTTCCCCCTATATGCCCCTATATTATCAAGTTCTAGCTATAGTGTCATACATTTGTTCTAGTTCATGAGAGAGATTTCTAATATTTGTACAGTTAATCATGGACATTGCCCACCACAAGATTCACTGTTTTAAACATTCCAATTTTTAACCTCCAACTTTCCTTCTGGTGACATACATGACTCTGAGCTTCCCCTTTCCACCACATTCACACACCATTCAGCACTGTTAGTTATTCTCATAACATGCTACTGTCACCTCTGTCCATTTCCAAACACTCAAGTTCAACCTATTTGAACATTCTGCTCAAAATAAGCAACTACTCTCCATTCTTTAGCCTCGTTCTATTCCTGCTAACTTACATTCATGTCTATGAATTTACATATTATAATTAGTTCACATCAGTTGAGATCCTGCAATATTTGTCCGTATGTGTCTGACTCATTTCACTCAACACAGTGCCCTCAAGGTTTCTTCATCAACAAGTTTTTTTTTTAAGACAGTTTTGTTCACACACCATACATTCCATCCTAAGTAAACAACCGATGGTCCCTGTTTAGTCACGTATTTATGCATTCACCACCATCACCACTGTCTTTTTAAGGACATCTCCATTTCTTCCACAAAGAAGGAGGAAAAGTCAAAGAAGGTAAAGAGACAAAAGAAAAAAGAAAGAGAAAAAATAAACCTGACAGCTAGGAAGCAACAAAAGGAAAGACAGAATTAAACTAAAGTAGAATAAAGAGTCAGACAACATCACCAATGCCAAAAGTCCCATAACCCTCCCTTATGTCCCCCTCTTATATGCATTTAGCTTAGGTATATTGCCTTTATTACATTAAAGGAAGCATAACACAATGTTTCTGCTAACTATAGTCTCTAGTTTGCATTGATTGTATTTTCCCCCCAATACCACCCTATTTTAACACCTTGCAATGTTGGCATTCATTTGTTCTCCCTCATGAAAAAACGTATTTGTACATTTTATCACAATTGTTGAACACTCTAGGTTTCACTGAGTTATACAGTCCCAGTCTTTATCTTTCCTCTTTTGTTCTGGTGTCCCACATGCTCCTAACCTTCCTCTTTCAACCATACTCACAGTCATCTTTGTTCAGTGTACTTACATTGCTGTGCTACCATCACCTAAAACTGTGTTCCAAACCTCTTACTCCTGTCTTTTCCTATCTGTTTGTAGTGCTCCCTTTAGTGTTTCCTGTAGAGCAGGTATCTTGTTCACAAACTCTCTCATTGTCTGTTTGCCAGAGAATATTTTAAACTCTCCCTCATATTTGAAGGACACTTTTGCTGGACATAGGATTCTTGGTTGGTGGTTTTTCTCTTTCAGTATCTCAAATACATCACACCACTTCTTTCTTGCCTCCATGGTTTCTACTGAGAAATCCGCATATAGTCTTATCAAGCTTCCTTTGTATGTGACAGATCGCTTTTCTCTTGCTGCTTTCAGGATTCTTTCTTTCTCTTTGGCGTTTGATAATCTGACTATTACGTATCTTGGCGTAGGTCTATTCAGATCTATTCTGTTTGGGGTACGCTGCTTGGATCCTTAATTTTATGTCTTTCATAAGAGATGGGAAATTTTCATTGATTATTTCCTCTATTATTGCTTCTTCCCCCTTTCCCTTCTCTTCTCCTTCTGGGACACCCATGACACATTGTGCCAGTTTGAATGTATTATGTCCCCCCAAACAGCATTATCTTTGATATAATCTTGTGTTGGCAGACCTATCAGTGTTAATTATATTGTAATTCTTTGAGTGTTTCCATGGAGATGTGCCCCACCCAATTGTGGGTGATGATTCTGATTGGATAATTTCCATGGAGATGTTACTCCACCCATTCAGGGTGGGTCTAAATTAAATCGTTGGACCATATAAATGAGCTGACAAGCAGAGGGAACTCAGTGCAGCTGTGAGTGACGTTTTGAAGTGCAGCTGAGAGTGACATTTTGAAGAAGAGCTACAGCCAAGAGGACACTTTGAAGAAAGCACAGGAACTGCAGATGAGAGGCAGTTTGAAGAAGGCCATTGAAAGCAGACTTTTGCTCCAGAGAAGCTGAAAGAGGACAAATATCCCAAGTGCAACTAAGAGTGATATTTTTTAGGAACTGCAGCCTATAGAGGAATGTCCTAGGAGAAAGCTCCAGAACTTTGGAGCAGGTGCCAGCTGCATGCATTCCCAGCTATAAGAGGTTTTCCAGACACACCATTGGCCATCCTCCGGTGAAGGTACCCGATTGCTGATATGTTACCTTGGACACTTTATAGCCTTAAGACTGTGAATGTGTAACCAAATAAACCCCCTTTTATAAAAGCCAATACATCTCTGGTGTTTTGCATTCTGGCAGCATTAGCAAACTAGAACACATGTACATTCATGCTCTTCATACTGTCATTCAATTCCCTGAGACATTGCTCATATTTTTCCATTCTCTTCCCTATCTTTTCTTTTGTGTGTAGGCTTTCAGGTGTCTTGTTCTCCAGTTGCTGAGTGTTTTCTTCTGCCTCTTGAGATCTGCTGTTGTATGTCTCCATTGTGTCTTTCATCTCTTGTGTTGTGCATTTTATTTCCATAGATTCTGCCAGTTTTTTTTTCAAACTTTCAATTTCTACCTTATGTTCACCCAATGTTTTCATTATACCCTTCATCTCTTTTGCCATATCTTCCCTAAACTTTTTGAACTGATTTAGCATTTGTTGTTTCAATTCCTGTATCTCCTTTGAAGTGTAAGTTTGTTCCCTTGACTGGGCCATATCTTCATTTTTCTTAGTGTAGATTGTAGTTTTCTGTTATCTAGGCATCTGGTTTCCTTGGGTACCCCAATCCAGTTTTCCCATATCAGAATGGGCTCAGATCTCAGAACAGGGCTATATTCAGTATCAGGTTTCCCTGAGGGTGTGTCTTAGAAGATCGACACACTCTGTGAGGCCTCTAGCAGCTGTGCTTTTCCTAACCTGCCCAGCAGGTGGCGCCTGTCAGCCTGTTACTCCTGACTGGTGTAAGGAGGCATGCCACCTTAGTTTCTGTTTTCGCTGTTTCCCCCCAGGCTCTGGGGTCTGGTTCTGAATGGAAGGCCAGTAGTTGAGTTGGGCACCACCTCCTTCCTCTTAGGGAAGATACACCCCCCTAGGGAGTTATCATCTGCATTTAAATAGGTTCTCTGTCTCTCTGACTCTGCTATCTCCACCCTTGTCTGGGTCAGAGAGCTGCAAACTGAAAATGGCTGATGTTTTCTCCACTAAGCTGCTCAGGTTGAGAGAGAGAAAAAGGGACAGAAAGCCCCCTTTCAGGGCCAGTCCACAGCGCCCCCAGTTTCACCCATTGGCCAGAGATAGCACCTGGTCTTCTGAGCTCCCCCTCCCAGGACAGAGGAGTCTTCTGGCTCTTTAAGGTCAGTCGTCACTAAAAGCCTCTGTCTGCTTTTTGGGGATTTGTAGCTTGTATTAAGGAGTCCACATTTCTTAATTAAAACCGCTGGAGCTGGATTGAGGTATATTCCTTGTTCAGAGTGCTGTTCAGAGTGCTGCTTTATACCACAGAGAGGTGTTAAAGTTCAGCCTGCCATGGGGGGAGGGGGCTTCCAGCACTTTCTGCAACTTTTACTTACAGATTTTATGCTATAATCTCAGGCATTCCTCCTGATCGAGGTTGGTGCACGATGTGTGGACAGTCACGTTTGTCCCCCAGCAGTTATTCCAGATTATTTAACTGGTTGTTCCTGGCCGTTTATTAGTTGTTCCAGGGGACTAACTACCTTCTATTCCTCTCTATGCCACCATCTTGCCCCCTCTTTCAATACTGGCTTTTTAAATTTGCCTGTAGTATTACTTACACCTGAGATTTTTATTTCTTCATCTAGCATCAAGATACTGTCTGGTGTCCTTTCCTTTCAACATAGAGGAGTCCTTTTAGCATTTCCTGTAAGGCATGCATAGTTTAGTGGTAATGAACTCCTTCCCCCTCTACCCCCCAGAAATGTCTTAAGTTTTCCCTTTTTGAAAGACAACTTTACTGGGTATTTTATTCTTGAGTAACTTTTTTTTCCCTCCCATCACTTTCAATTTGTCTCCCACTGTATTCTGGTCTCCATGGTTTCTATCGAGAAATCAAATATTCATCTTCTAAGGATCTCTTAGATGTGACATGTGCCATTTTGCTTTTTTTTTTCAAGATCTGTTTTCGTCCTTGGCTTTGGACAGTTTGATTATAATGTGTTTTGGGGTTGATCTGTTTGGGTTCATCCTGCTTGGCATTTGTTGAGCATCTTTACTTGTATGTTCTTATCTTTCATCAGATTTGGAAAGTTTTCTGCCATTATTTCTTCAAATATTTTTTCTGGCCCCTTATGTCTCTCTTCTCCTCTGGGACTCCTATAATGCATATATTGATATGCTCAATGGTATCCCAGAGGTTCCTCAGGATCTGTTCTTTTTTCTTTTCCCATTCTTTTTTCTTTCTGCTCCTCAACTTGGACAATATCAATTGATTTCTCTTTTCGTTTCCTGATCCTTTCTTCTAATTTCTCCAAGCTTTTCTTGAACCCCTTTACTGAATTTTTCACTTCAGTTACTTTACTTATGAGTTCCAGAATTTCCATTTGGTTCTTCTTTATCGTTTCTACCTCATTATTTAAATTCTCATTTTCTTCATATATTCTTTTCCTGATTTCTTTACGTTCTTTGCCTATGTTTTCCTTTAATTCACTGATCCTATTTATAAGAGTTGTTCTAAGATTATTGCTTAGTAATTCCAGAGACTGTGCTTCCTCTGCAATATTTTCCTTTTAATTGTTTTTTTTTTTTTTTTTTTTTTTTTTTTTTTTTTTTTTTTTTCCTGTGACTGGGCCATAGTTTCCAGTCTCCTTGTATGTTTTATAATTTTTCATTGAGAACTGCCATTCTGAGTATTATGTTGTGGTCACTCTGGAAATCTAGTTCTCCCTTTCTTCAGTTTGCCAGACCAAGAACAAGAAGGAAAAAAAAAAAGAAAGAAAGAAAAGGGGGAAGGAAAAGAGGAAAAAAAAAAGAAAACACTACACACAAAACACCCACACAGAAAAAAGAAGGAAAAAAAAACAATAAATAAAAAGAAGTGTACTGCCTCTCTAAGTTTCCTGTAATGTTCGGGAGGGAAGTCAGAAGCTGCTGCTTTCAAGGCCGAGACCCAGGCCTGTGTCCCTGCTCATCCCTTATGGATCTGTCAGACTTAAAAATATAACACTGAGAAAGAAAAAAAAAACAACCAACTAAAAAATAAAAAAAAATAAAGAAAAAAAAGAAAAGAAAAAGAGATGCACTGGCTCTTTATGTCCTTACAGATGCTGATGTGAGGGCAGAAAATGTGGCATCTGAGAAAAACCAAGACTAGTGCCTGCACTGGTCCCTCGGATCCACCAGACTAAACAACAGAAGAGAAAGAAGGAATCCAACCAATGAAAAAGTGCACTGATTCTAAAAGTTCTGCTAATTGCTGGTGTGAGGTCAGAAGCCTCTGCTGCAGAGAGGACTGAAATCAAGGCCAGAGTCTATGCTGTGCCCTCAGGAGTCTGGGAGACCAGGAAACAAAGAAGGCCAAAAACAAAACAAAACCAGCCAAAGAAAGAGCACTAGACCTTTACATCCATGAGGATGCTGGTGGGAGGCTGGAAGTGCTGATGCTCATAGAGTAGAAACTAAGGTCAGCTTCTGCCCTGGTCCATCAGGGATCCCCCAGACTGACCTCGACCTTCAACCCTAACCTTCAGAGGAGGTGGTCTCCTCTGCCATCCTGGACCCAGTGGCTGCTCCCAGAATTTAGGCTGCATTGCTGCAGCTGCAGCCATTTCCAAGGCTGTTGCTGTGGGACTGAGCAAGGGGAGCTGGTCACTGGTTCGTGATTTCACTTAAAAAAGATGAACTCGCAGAAGCCTCTCACTTTCTCTGGTGCTCCTGTAGTTGTTCTAAATGTCCATTCTGCTTACAGGGTCACCACCTGTGCCAGTTTGAATGTATTATGTCCCCCCAAACGCCATTCTCTTTAAGGTAATCTTGTGTGGGCAGACCTATCTGTGTTAGATTGTGATTCTTTGAGTGTTTCCATGGAGATGCACCCCACCCAACTGTGGGTGATGACTCTGATTGGATAATTTCCATGGAGGTGTTGGCCCGCCCATTCAGGGTGGGTCTGAATTAAATTACTGGAGTGCTATATAAGATCAGATAGAAGGAGTAAGCTGCTACCACCAAGAGAGACACTGAAGAAAGCACAGGAGCTACAGATGAGAGACAGTTTAAAGATGGCTGTTGAAAGCAGACTCTTGCTCCAGAGAAGCTGAGAGAGGACAAATATCCCAAGTGCAACTAAGAATGCCACTTTTGAGGAATGTACTAGGAGAAAACCATTTTGAAACCAGAACTTTGGAGCAGACGCCAGCTACATGCCTTCCCAGCTAACAGAGGTTTTCCAGACACCATCGGCCATCCTCCAGTAAGGTACCCGATTGCTGATGTGTTTCCTTGGACATTTTATGGCCTTAAGAGTGTAACTGTGTAACCAAATAAACCCCCTTTTATAAAAGCCGATCCATCTCTGGTGTTTTGCATTCCAGCAGCATTAGCAAACTAAAACACCACCTAAGTAATGCCAGTCTCTTTTTCCAGTGTTTTTGTTTTTCCAGTGGAGGGAGCAATTTGTAAAATTTCCTACTCTGCCATTTTGCACCCATGCTCTCCCTGAACTTCCTTTCTTCTTTAGGAAATGGATATGGATTAAGGCCTGCCCTCATTTAGTTTGGCCACACCTAGATAGCATCTTGATGATCCTATTCACAAATGAGTCCACAAATTAACTAATACATTTTCAAAGGGTCCTATTTACAAATGGGTTCACACCCTCAGGATTGTGGACTAAGTTTAAGAGCATGTCTCTGTTGGGGTACAGAATTCAATCCCCCACGGGGTTCCTAGAGGTACACAGGTAGCAAAAATATCAGCTGATAGCCAAACTGAAGGAAAAGATACAAAAGCTATATAAAGGAGATTTATGAATTTAAGAGGCATAGCATTTTGAAATTATTTAAAGCAGTACATCTCAACCTAGGAAGTTCATTAGAATCAGCCTGGTGATCAGAGTTGTACATGTCATCATCCACTGTGTTCAGGGTTATAAAAGCCTGCCCCCAAACTACTGGAGAATAATCTCTGGAGAAGGGACCAATCAGGAACCGTGAATGGCCTGGGGCTTCATACTACTTATAAGCTAAAAAGCTATCCTGCTATATTCTGTTAGTGTTTCATGAATACTGGCAGAAGGCATGAGACTCCTGGGTCAAAAACAAAGAACTTTATTACACATAGCAAAAGCAGTAGCCAGAGCTTCATGGTTATGCCAGGTCCCCTTGTCCCCCAAGTCCCACTGGGCAACCCAGGTGCCTGCATTTACATGCTAGAGGTTGCATTATAGGAGAGGAGCACTGAGCTTCTATAAGATTTACCACTTATATTATTAGTTGAAATAAGCTTGCTCAGGCATCACCTCATCACCCAAGGCCAACTGCTGCAAACTCTGGGATTTTTCTTAATCTAATAGGTTAGATACGATATCTAACCAATATTGTTTTGAATTGCAGTTCTTTATTTTTAACTAATTATTTTTAAGTCTTTTCTTATGTTTAAGTGACATTTGTGTTTCTTTTTTTGTGAACTCTGGGTTCACATTTTTTGTTCCTTTGTTAGAGAGAAAACCGAGTTGAAGTGAGTAAGAAATTTGCCCCAGGACATGCAAGTAAGTGGCAGAGTTAAGATCTGAACCTGGGTTTCAGTGACATCTGTGCCAGTTATCAATTTATTGCCTCTCAGCTCCAAATTCATCCTTTTGCCTGCTCTGTGAAAATGGATCTGGATTAAAATATTTTTCCTTTGCCAGCTGGCACTGAAGTTTTGTCAGTAGAGGGTGCTGGAGAGACACTGCAGGAGGAAAAGGGCTGTGCGTCCTGGTTCTGGTGTTCTTAGCTAAGCTTCTGCAATACAGGTGGCTTTTCCAGGACTAGGCTCCTACAGTGCTTAGTGGCCATCAGCATCCAGCAACCCACAACTTCCCAGGCATCTTCCCCTTGGGTAATTTTGTAGTAGTAGAATGCCTCTGGCAAGACATCTCTCACTGAGGAGCTTCCCCTGGCCCTCTAGAGGGCAGATTTCTGGCAAGTTCTAGAGGGAAGATTTCCAGAAAGTTCCATGGGTGCCACACTATAGGAACTTCTCTGCCACAGCCACATCCTCTCAAACAAGGTGTGGATGTCACCTGAGGTGGGAGTGGGGTTTACCTTGAAAGCACTGTCTCAGCTAGAGCAGCAGTGGCTGCTCTATAGTTCTTAAATTCTTTAGAGTTCTCTTTACTACCTTGGGTGCTAAGGCAGAGCATCTAAAGACTTTCCTCCTCCCCCAGGTCTGAGATTCAGACTTCAGTGGAAAGGGCAAGACAGTGGCAAAGAAGGTGTTGTAGTGCAGTGCCGGCAGAACTTGTGGGAAATCTTCCCTCTGCAACTTGCCAATTAATGTGAAGCTGAGAGGCAATCTGTTGATAAATAGCGCACAACCTGCCATCAGCACTGCAACTCACAGTTTCTTTGACTACGGAAAATAGAGATTATATTTACAATGTTCACTTAACAGAGTTTTTGATTAAAGTGAAATGGCATATATGAAATAGTTTATAAAAGATACAAATGTTAAGATAGGATTAACAATTATTTGGTTTAAAGATGCCTTTCCTTGGTTTCAAGCTCTCTGATGATAATCCTGTTGACTTTTCTCAGGCTCTAGGCCACCTGAAGTTTTTCCTTAGACAAAGCTCTAGTTCCTCTCTGATTTGTTATTTGCTAAAACAGTCACTTGGTGGCTTAGCATCCAGGCAGTTTTCCCCTAGGACTTACCTGTATTGCTTTAGCTCGTTAATTTTCCAATTACGTTGATGTATACTTTACATACAATAAAATTCACTCACTTTTAAGTATATAGTTTAATGAATTTTGGTAACTATATAGTCGTGTACCTACCACCACAAACAATATATAAAACACTTCCATAATCCCCAAAATGTTTCCTTAGTCTCAGCTAATTTCTTAAAAATTTTTTATTGTGGTGGCACACAATAACACTAAATTTCCCATTTTAACCACTGTCATGTGTACAATTTATTGGTATTAATGACATTCACAATATTGGGCTACCATTACTACCAGCCATTACCAAAACTTTTTCATCACCCTACACAGAAACTCTGTACTCATTAAGCATTAACTCCCCTTTCCCTCTCCAACCCTCCCCACTCCCAAGTGTCCATCAACATCTGAATGGATAAACAAAATGTGGTATATATATATATACAACAGAATATTATTCAGCTGTGAAATTATTCATGCTATAAGGATGAACCCTGAAAACACTGCATTGAGTGTAATAACCCAGATATTTTAAAAATTGAATTTAAAAAATTCAAACACTAATGAATTATATAAAGGAAATATCTTTCCTACACCATTCCAAAACTAACCAGGCTATTAGCAATTAAAGCTAAAAATTGGGTAAGTGGGCTTCATGATATGTCCTGAAAATGTCATTTCTCTTAACTTTGTAGGTAACCCCTCTGGTTTGCTTTACCATTTTCATTTAGAAGAAACTTTTCTTTCCCAGTTTTTTAGTTCTGGAGAGCAATAAAATTATGTGCTTTGCTTTATATTTTACCTAATACAGACTACACAAAAACAACATTTTATATATTTTTGAATGATGGGGCCATATTGTACCCATTCCTGATCTATGGAAATCAGCTTTCACCAGCCATGCTTCAAAACTATTTGTCAGTGATCTCTTTTTATCATGTGTATAAATGAAGATATTGTGAAAGTCTGATTTACTATTTCGAGTGGCTGGTATTTCAAAGTCAAATGACACAATGCTTACACTTATCACTTACTCATCAGCAAAATTCTTGTCATTCTGGAAACCCCATCTTCTATTGATAGTTTTCCAAAAAGTGGATTGTTTCCTTTATGAATTTAGATTAAAAAATTTTTAATTTTGAAATAATTTGAAACTTACAGGACAATTGCAAAAATAATACAAAACCAATACCAGGAACTCCAACATACTTTCCACTCAGATACCCGTATCCACCAACTTTTAACATTTTGTCACATTTGCCTTAAGTACAGTTATCAAGCTCAAGAAAGTTAACATTGATATAGTCTATATTCTAACTTTTTGTATACCCCAATAATGTCCTTTTGGGCCTTTTCTCTTCCATTATTAGATTTAGTCCAGGATCATGTATTGCATATTGCATATAATTGTCATTGTTTCTTTAGTTTTTTTTTTAATTGTAGAAACATATATAAAGCATAAACCTTCCCAAAGCAACCACTCCCAAGCATACAATTTAGTGGAATTAATTACATTCACAATGTTGTGCTACCCTCACCACCATCCATTACCAGAACTTTACCATCACCCCAAACTGAAATTCTATATCCATTATTCATTAAATCCCATTCCCAACTTTCCTCACCTCAACTGTCTGACTTATTTCACTTAACATGATGTGTTCCAGGTTGAGCCATATAACAGGATGTATCAGAACTTCATTCCTTTTTAAGGAATGAATAATATTCCATTGTATGTATATACCACATTTTGTTTACCCATTCATCTGTTGATGGACGTTTGGGTTGCTTCCATCTTTTCAGTCATTGTGAATAATCCTACTATGAACATTGCTATACAAATATCCTTTGGGCCCAGTATCGAGTCCCTGCTTTCAGTTCTTTTGGGTATATAACCAGAATGAATTTGGATTGTATATGCATATTTTCCCCAAATAAAGCTATGACCCTGCATAGCTCTGTCAAAAAATGAGAGGTTACAGGGTACAAAACTGAGAAAGCATTCCTTAGAGGCAGTGCTTTGTGAAGTTAATAGATATTCCCTTCCCTCTGAGAACGATAATCCCATAAAAAGTTAAAAAGTAGGAAAAGACACTTATACTAATATTTGTGGAAGAGTAAAAGCTCTGACTAGACTCCAGAGAGCCCAAATACACTATCTTCTCGCAAAGTTATTTGGGAATTTCATAGAATTAAAAAAATAATAATAAAAGCTAGACCTAATTATTACTAAGGTTTTACAGCTCTTTCAAATTGAAATGAGTTATATCCTCAGTGCCTAGAATTGTTTGGTAGTATTAGAGACTCACTGGATAACTGTAGTAATTCTTTGCCGAATTAGGCTTTACGTAACTCCCACTGCACCACACCATAATCGAAATACAAATAATCAAAAGATATAAAGCGCTTATTACAACTAGCTATTACCAGGACAGTCAGTGGAGCCGGGGCTTTACGCAAATACAAAAGAAGTCGTGCACCACACGTCCAATGCTTGTTCTTCTGTCTAACGAGGGTAATTTTTTCCCGCTTGTGAAGGGCAAAAGGATTACACTCTGAAAGGAAATTACTGTGTTCCGAGGGCAATGGGCAGGGTTGGAGAGCACTGACTACCCCAACCCGCGCAAACTCCACCAAGCCCCAACCAAATACACGCTACTGCTTACCGCGCAGGCGCAGGAAGGAGCGAGGAAAGCGAGCGGAGGGGAGAGACGATTGGCCGGATTCCGTCGGCCCCACCCCGCGTTTGCGTCAGGTGATCACGTGTTCCCCTGGGCGGGCGGCCGAGTTAGTGAAGGTTTACTGCGGTTCGTGTCAGCGACTCCAGCTGTTAGGAACGAGAACGGGCTGGTCGTAGGTCTTGTGGGAGGTGTCGCTGCCACAGTTACGTGCGTTCGCTGCGACTATTGAGCGTTTCCACCCGGTAAGTGTGGGAGAGATGGCAGGAGGTAGGCACGCAGGGTCGCATGGTGTCCAGCTCCTAGAAAACCTCCTTTTCGCTCCAGCCGGCCTGAAGCTGCGTAGCCGTCCGGCGTCCAAGGACAGGGTAGAGGGGTTGTTGGAAAGTGTTGCGGGAGCTGGGGCTAGGGAGGGTGGGAGGTGAGGCGAGAGGCTGCCCCATTGGTTGGGTCGGTTTTGGCGCGCTCTCCCGTTCCCGCTCCCTATTGGCTGGCGGGACGCCGTTATCAATATACGCGCCGCAGTTGGTGGGATCCCGCGCGCGGGACGAACTGCCCGCCCCCTCGCCGGGCGCTGGGCCTGGAGCGGGGAGGCGGAACTGGAGTGGTGCGGGCGGTTCTGGTGCAGCTGGAGTGAAGGATTCAGCTTGGGGATACCCGGCTCTGGCGATGGGGCGGAACATCTATTCTCTGGTCAGCATAGGGATCTGAGAAGTCCGCGAACTTGGCTCAAGGGAGAAAATCGCTGAATCCGCATTCCCCATTAAAAAGACAATACTGTTGGTGACACTATGGTTTCTCCTATTAGCGTTTCCTTTGTTAGGGTTTTAAATCTAGTTGTTTAAGAGACAAGATACAGAAAAGAACTAGAGAATGAAGAGCAAGTAAGGTTGCAAGATTTGTGGAAAACCTGTACAGGATTAGATTTACTTGATCAGTGGCTTTTAACTTTTTAAATCGTGACACGTCTTAAAACGTTTCACATCGCAACTTAGTATGCAGCCGCATAAATACGAAGTTTCATGAAACAGTATTTATCTTCAGGTGCCTTGCACTCTGATGTCTTCTCTCTTCATTTCCATTTTCTTCATTTATGTTATTTAGAAGAATGTTGGTCGTGACCCCACTGGATGATTTCCGTACTTGAGCCACAATTCGCAATTCGGGAAACATCGCCCTGAATCAATTTAGTGGGTCCCTGCGAGCATTTTCTTTAAAATGGAATAGATTAGAAAATAGGATACATCACACATAACTACATTAAGTTTTGTTTCCTAAACATGTTTGTTTGTATGAGTATGTGTTTGCTAGCGCAGAGTGTAGCATGTATTAGCGTGGGGGCGAGTCGTAGTCAAAGTTTTAAACCCACTACAACTCAGTAAAGACATGGCCACAAAAATCGAAGATCTATTAGAGAGGCACAGATATGCTTGGAACATTCAAATGTTGAGTTTGGAGTGAGTCTGGCTCGGTAGTCTTAATACCACATTACCACTCTATCTCCTGCTCTCTCTTCCTTGTTTCCCTTAGTCTCAATTCGAGTTGGTGGTTAAAACATTCCCTACAAATGAGACCTGATATTTGACCTGATAATAAATCACTTTTAAATTTATTGTTGGTTGTCAGAGCTGAGTTTATGGTTGGTTAAATCTGCCTTCGAAACAGTAAAGTTAGGGATTTTCTTTAGGGCGGAGTTGAACATTTAAAACACCTGTTTTTCTTTTCTAGATGACTATTTCTCACTTCTTTGATAGCCCTGTATTTAATTAGGTCACCATCACATTTGGTAAATGTGTTTAGAAAGCATAATTTCCGTTTTGTAACAAGACTTTTTTCCAGCCAGAATTATGTGTGTGTATCATCAAGATGTCACTAACTTTTAGTCACCCAAGTCATTGACAGGGCTGAGTGTGGGTATAGTGAGAAAATATACGTAGTTCCACCACATGGTAGTATGACTTTTATGATCGTAAATACTTTCAACAAAAAATCTAAACTCCACTTTCAGGTGTGAACCATATTCTGTTTTTGAATTACCAGTCCTCTGTGTTTCACCAGCTGTATAATGAATCCCAGCATGAAGCAGAAACAAGAACTCCAAGAGAATGTAAAGGTATCTGATAGTTTTTTTAATCCTTTGTAGAAAGCATGTGATTAGAAGTATTTCGATATAGCCAAATTTAATCTGGCTATAATTTCTCTAGACTTGAGTTACTGAAATTTTGGAGGACATGTAATACTAGAGAACTTTTAAAAAATTAATTATGGTTTCTTAAACTTGGTTTTTGCTACCCAAGTGTATTAATTTTGAAAGCCATCCAATGTTGTTGATGTGTCACTAGTTATATAATAATGTTGGAACATGTGAATGGCCAACTTAATTTTGCTTTTATTTAAAGTATATCAGATAGTCACAGGTTCCAATATCCTGGCACCCTTTTTGAAATTAATTTACCATAAATGTAAGGGTTTATTTCTGGACTCTCTAAGTCTATTCTGTTGATCTGTATGTCTGTCTTTATAACAGTACTACGTGTCTTCATTAGTGCAGTTTTTGAAATTGGAATATGTAAGTCTTCCAACTTTGTTCATTTTCAAGTCTGTTTTAGCTGTTCTGGATCTCTTAAGTTTCTATATGCGTTTAGGATCAGCTTGTCAATTTCTGCAGATCAATTTGGGGAGTAAGGCCAGCTTAACAGTTAAGTCTCCTGATCTATGAATATCTTTCTTTTTAGATCTTCTTTAATTTCATTCAACGTTTTAAGTGTTCAGATTTTGCATTTCTTTTGTTAAATTTATTCCTAAGTATTTTATTTTTTTGGATAGTATTGTAAATGAAAGTGTTTTCTTAATTTCATTCTCTGTTTGCTAAACTACTGCTACTTTTGAAATACAGTTGATTTTGATCTTCTGTCCTGCAACCTTGCTGAGCTCTTATTCTAATAGTTTTTTAGAGTTTGCTATCTACAAGTCTCCTGATTGCTTTGTTTCTGCACTTATATTCATGAAACTATTTTCTTAAAATCCTTTGTATCTTTAGAATCAGTTGTCTTTGATCACAGAGACACATTTTGCCTTACATGACATATTTTTCTAGAGTACATCATATTCATTGCCATTTAACCTGCTTAATTTGCAGCCCTTTTTTAATTCCTGTATGAGAGCGTCACTGGAAATTTTATCCCAAGTATCTATTCTTATAACAGTATGGCAGATTTGGTTTAATTTTTGATTGTAGGTTGGTCCATTTTTGCTTCTTAGTGGACACATTATTTACAAAAATACTCAAAAGTTACAATTTGAGATCACACTCTAGAATGAGTTCTGTGTCTGTATTAAAATTCTTTGCCTTTTTTTCTTCTCCTGATTTTACCAACTCAACTCTATAAACATCCCAAATTAGTATTGATTAAAGTAGTTTTAGGGCGAATTTTTTTCATCAGTTCTTTTTCAAAGTACGTGGAGCAAATAACCCAGAATAAGAGAGAGAATGAATGACAACATATATAAGTCTCATTGTACTTTTTTCCTGAAGGATAATTTGGAGGAGGGGGAACTTCACTTAAATTCGAATATGAATCAAAAGAAGTTTTGAAGAACAACAGTCCAAATAATTCCACTTGAGAATGGAATTTGTACATTTGTATATTTTGCAAGTTTTTATTACAACTAGTGGTTCTAATAACTTTGAATTGTTCCAAATGAATTTACCCCTTTGCCAAGACACAACTTGCACTGTATAAGGATCCTGGGAATAAGACAGCATTTTCTGGAAAATTGCATCAATTTGTAGATTTAAATTAAATAGAGTAAATAAAGGCCTTTGATAAGTGAAAGCAAGTGTATTTTGATAAGTTGTTTTGTTTGCCTTGTCTTTCTCAGGATCCTTATTTTTCTTGAACACTGCTTTGTATTAATAATTTGTGAATTTGATTCCATCAGCTTCCATTTAGAATGATGACATCTTTCCCCTGTGCTTTGTGTGTGTGTGTGTGTGTGTGTTCATTATGGACATTTTCAAATATTGAACAGTAGAGTGAATAGTGTAATACTGTCAGTTTTTCCCCCCAAGCCTCAACAATTATCAATATATGGTCGGTCTTGTTTAATCTATAGTCCCATCCACTCTCCTTTTCCTCCATCGGATTATTTTGAAGCAAATCCCAAGCACATAATTTAATGAATTTTAGCAGATCCTTGCATTTGAAGAAAAGTCTAATATTAACTAGCTATGGTAAAACTCCCTGGATATAAAGGTACTTAGGTTCTTTTTGGTTCTGTCTCCAAAATTGTGACCTCAGTTTACTTATCTGTAAAATGAGGGAATTATGCTAGAACTAGGTCTGTAAGAGTGGATTTTAATCTGGAATCCATGGATTTCTTGCCAATTGTATGCAAAGGCATACAATTATGTATGTGGTTGGGGGGGCCAGTTCATAGATTCTCAAATTGTTTCCTAAAAAGGTTAAGCCTATAAGTATATAAGAACCCTTCTGGCTCTAAAAAGCCTATTATTCCTATGTAGAAACTGTGTAAAGAAAATGATAGTAAGAATATTACATTTTTTAGACCACAATGAGATACCATCTAACACTGATTAGAATGGCTGCCATTAAACAAACAGGAAACTACAAATGCTGGAGGGGATGTGGAGAAATTGGAACTCTTATTCATTGTTGGTGGGACTGTATAATGGTTCAGCCACTCTGGAAGTCAGTCTGGCAGTTCCTTAGAAAACTAGATATAGAGTTACCGTTCGATCCAGCAATTGCACTTCTCGGTATATACCCAGAAGATCAGAAAGCAGTAACACAAACAGATATCTGCACGCCAATGTTCATAGCAGCATTATTCACAGTTGCCAAGAGATGGAAACAACTCAAATGTCCTTCAACAGATGAGTGGATGAATAAAATGTGGTATATACACATGATGGAATACTACATGGCGGTAAGAAGGAATGATCTTGTGAAACATATGACAACATGGATGAACCTTGAAGACATAATGCTGAGCGAAATAAGCCAGGCGCAAAAAGAGAAATATTATATGCTACCACTAATGTGAACTTTGAAAAATGTAAAACAAATGGTTTATAATGTAGAATGTAGGGGAACTAGCAATAGAGAGCAATTAAGGAAGGGGGAACAATAATCCAAGAAGAACAGATAAGCTATTTAACGTTCTGGGGATGCCCAGGAATGACTGGTCTGTTAATTTCTGATGGATATAGTAGGAACAAGTTCACAGAAATGTTGCTATATTAGGTAACTTTCTTGGGGTAAAGTAGGAACAGGTTGGAAGTAAGGCAGTTATCTTAGGTTAGTTGTCTTTCTTACTCCCTTGTTATGGTCTCTTTGAAATGTTCTTTTATTGTATGTTTGTTTTTGTTTTTTAATTTTTTTTTCATACAGTTGATTTTAAAAGGGGAAAAAAGTTAAAAAAAAAAAAAAAAGGAAAAAAGTATGTAGAGCCCCCTTGAGGAGCCTGTGGAGAATGCAGGGGTATTGGCCTACCCCACCTCGATGGTTGCTAACATGACCACAGACATAGGGGACTGGTGGTTTGATGGGTTGAGCCCTCTACCATAGGATTTACCCTTGGGAAGACGGTTGCTGCAAAGGAGAGGCTAGGCCTCCCTATAATTGTGCCTAAGAGCCTCCTCCCGAATGCCTCTGTTGCTCAGATGTGGCCCTCTCTCTCTAGCTAAGCCAACTTGAAAGGTGAAATCACTGCCCTCCCCCCTACGTGGGATCAGACACCCAGGGGAGTGAATCTCCCTGGCAACGTGGAATATGACTCCTGGGGAGGAATGTAGACCTGGCATCGTGGGGCAGAGAACATCTTCTTGACCAAAAGGGAGATGTGAAAGGAAATGAAATAAGCTTCAGAGGCAGAGAGATTCCAAAAGGAGCTGAGAGGTCACTCTGGTGGGCACTCTTATGCACAATTTGGACAACCCTTTTTAGGTTCTAAAGAACTGGGGTGGATACCTGAAACTATCAAACTACAACCCAGAACCCATGAATCTCGAAGACAGTTGTATAAAAATGTAGCTTATGAGGGGTGACAATGGGATTGGGAAAGCCATAAGGACCACACTCCACTTTGTCTAGTTTATGGATGGATGAGTAGAAAAATAGGGGAAGAAACAAACAAACAGACAAAGGTACCCAGTGTTCTTTTTTACTTCAATTGCTCTTTTTCACTTTAATTATTATTCTTGTTATTTTTGTGTGTGTGGTAATGAAGGTGTCAGGGATTGATTTAGGTGATGAATGTACAACTATGTAATGATACTGTGAACAATTCAATGTACGATTTGTTTTGTATGACTGCGTGGTATGTGAATATATCGCAATAAAATGAAGATTTAAAAAAAAAAAAAAGAATGTTACATTTTTTAGGGCCAGGTGTTATAAAATTTTAGCTTACTTGCAGAGAAGTTGCATCTTGGAAATGTTCAGTTTTTTGTGACCATATGTTAGCCTGAATATTTGGCCATAATTAAAAGCAAGCATTTAAATAAATTAACACCTATTATTTTAAGCTTCCAAAGTTTTATTTTCTTCTCTTTGTCTGGGGACTGTTGACTAATCTGTAATCTAAATTGTATCTGAAAAGTTGGTATATTTGTTCTTACATTAGTTGGCATTGGTCCTTAAGTTAAATAGTGAGATAATAATCAACAGTAGAAACTTTACCGTGGGAAAGGTGAACTCTTGTCAAGTGAAGTACAGTGAAGAGAATCAGTAACTTTCTCACGCTAATATGGTATCATGTTCTTGCTAGCCTTGTTTGAGTATTCACCATTGTTTGCTATCCCATGGTGGCTGTATAACTAATGATTTTTGCTAAAATGGGGCTTTCAGATCAGGAAATATCCAGGAAGATATTTACATATTATGAGGAAGACAATATATTTTCCAAAACAATAGCTTGGGCATATTGGAGTGTTTTAATAATGCTTCAAGCACTGACATTTTAGCGATTTCCTAATGAATGGGCTTAAAGTAAGATTGCTTCTACAATCAGGTAATGATTGGAGAGGGATCTATTTCATATGTACTTTGTTTTGTGTAAAATACGTTCTTGAAAATTATATTCCTTTGGTGAATACATATAAATGTGGTAGGGGATATTCATGATTTGAAGGAAGCCTGAGATGAATCCTTTTGATTGGGTGGGGGGGGGGTGGTATTTAGTAGTGTAAGTAATTAACGTTTTCTCCCAATTTACCTCTCTTGTGGGTTTCTGCCATAAATGTTACTATGTTTGGTTTTGTAAAAGTAGAGTACCCTTAGGGTTCTAGTTTCTGTGTGAAGATCTTTTTAAGAGGGTATACTGATATCCCTGTTGTACTAGAATTTCATCATATAGTATATGGTTTGTACTACTAATTAGAGTTTAGAAATTTTGTTTTTTTATTGTATTTCTATTTTAATTAGATGGGATTAGTTGACAAAATGTTTATAGCAAAAGCCTTTTGAAATGAGAGGAGAAAAGATAACTTGTTTGTGTCAAGTTTAGGTGACTTGACCCCTTCTTAAGAATTTTTTCAAACTTTATTATTATTTTAGAGAAATAAGGTTGCTAAGTGATTAAACCAATATCCTCATGGTTCATATATAGCTTTATAAAATTATGTAGTAGCACCAAGTATTAGCATTTTTAGTATTGCTTTTTTTCCCCCAAAGTATAGTAGAACTAAGTAAGACACTAACAATCCATATAAAGCTCAGTAACCAGATAATAAATTACCTTGACTTTTAGAATAGTCCTGTCCCAAGAAGAACTCTGAAGATGATCCAGCCTTCTGCAGCCGGATCTCTTGTTGGAAGAGAATATGAGGTATGTATTGAGCTAGAATGGGTAGTTAATACTTGTACATTGAAAACCTTTCCAAGAGTTCCTTGCTCAGAAATGCCTAAATCATTGAAATGTGGACATAATTAAAGAATAACAATTACATGATCCCTGAAGAAGTTGATTTTAAAGGTTATGTATTTAATTGTTAAAAATTTATATGAGTACCTATAGTAGAACTGAATGTTATAATTAGTTATGAATTAATCTTTAAGAGGAATGTTGGTGAAAGCTTTGAGAATAGAATGTTAGATTCTTTCCTATACCCCTGTGTTTAAATGATGGACTCTCATGAATGAGGGTATCAAGATTTTTGCAGGTTGGGAGTCAGGTTCATAATATGATCAAGAGAGATACAAATACAGAATGAGGAAGAAAATGTTGCCTTTCCATGATTTTGAATTCTTTATTTAAATACAATAAAAATAATTTCACCTTAGTCTTAGACCCAAGTCAAATCTAAAATTGCTGCTGCAGATAAAACTCCTAAAATATAGCTATATCATTTGGTAGATGTTTTAATTTTTTAAAAGGCGATCCAGTGACATTAAAAAAGATATAGATATGATTTCTCTATTTTTAATAAATAAGTGATGAAACACCCAGCTTTCTTGTTTATTAAATCAAAATAAATGAGATTAATCTACATATTTCCATTGTAGTCAGCCAAAGGCTTATCCAAAAAGAAGCATGGGAATGGTCAGTTAACATCTAAGACTTCCAGCTCTGGAGTAGTTCTGAACCCAGAATATAGTGAAAATATAAATCTTGAAGGAGTCACCCAAGAAGCATTTGATCTTATGGTTAAAGGTATGTAAAAATACATAACTTTTATCTTAAAATTTAAAATTATAACCCAAGATAAATATTATTCATTATAGAGTTAGTAATTCTGCCCATAGACTCTTTTTTTATACAGTTTTATTGAGATACATTCATACCCACTACAGTCATCCAAAATGTACAATCAGTTATTCATAGCATCATCGTAGAGTTGTGCATTCATCACCAGAATCAAGTTTTGTATCTTTTCCTTACTCCAAAAAAAAAAAAAGGCAAAAAAGAACACCCAGAACTTTCCATCCCCTCCATCCCACCCTATTCTTCGTCTGATTTTTGTCTCCATTTTTCCATTCATCTGTCCATACATTGGATAAAGGGAGTGTGAGCCATGTGGTTTTCACAAATGATGCAGTCATATCGTGTAAGTGACATAGTTATACAATTGTCTTCAAGAATCAAGGTCACTGGGTTGCAGTTTGACAGCTTCAAGTATTTCCCTCTAGCCACTCCAACACACTAAAAACTAAAAAGTGATATCTATATAGCACATAAGAATACCCTCCTAAGTGACCTCTCAACTCCATATGAAATCTCTCAGCCACTGGAACCTTAAGTTTTGTTTCATCTCTCATTCCCCTTTTGGTCAAGAAGATTTTCTCAATTCTACAGTACTGGGTCCAGGCTCATCTCCAGGAGTCATTTCCCGTGTTGCCAGGGGGTTTCACACTCCTGGGGGTTTCACACTCCTGGGAGTCATGTCCCACGTAGCAGGGAGGGTAGTGAGTTCACTTGCTAAGTGGGCTTAGAGAGAGAGGGCCACATCTGAGCAACAAAGAGGTTCTCTGGGGGAGACTCTTAGGCACAATTATAAGTAAGCTTAGCCTCCCCTTTCTGCCCATAGACTCTTAATCTGGGGTTACTTGTATGTTTTACTTGTATATTTTTGCTAATTTAAAATTTCTTAATAACTATAAATATACAAACATTGTAAATTTGGACAGATCTGATCACTTGTTTTGGTAGGATCCAAATGTGGATGAAATAGTGAGGAAAAGGAGAGTGGTAAATATGGCAGCTCTGGTATTAGATTGCTTTGTAAGGGTTTCTATGACTTGGAAGTACGCTTTTAAGAAGAAAAATGTTAAGAGAATAAATTTGGAGAAAGAAAGGAATTTAAATATTCCAGGAGAATGTTAAGGTAAGATTGTCAGTAAAAATGGCTGAAGTAAAGGGAGTGAGTGAAAATGAATGAGAAGAATTATGTCTGTAATGAATATGACTGTTTAATGGAATGGCAGTGGAAATCAAAAGAGAAAGGCAATGGTATTTTATGAGCATTATGGAAGATTATTACTTCTGTACTATTTGTAGATCATTGGGTATTATTAGTAATGAGAAAATTGAGGCCCAGAGAAGTTAATTGACTTGCTCAAGGTCACGGTGACATTGGGCTTATTCCAAGTTGCCTGGAAGGCAGTATGGAAAAACATAAGTAGACAGTATAATTTTATTAGGCAAAATTAGGAAAGGTTGAATGAATACAAATAAGAAGCTCTTCAATAATGTAGAATAAACAACAGGATCTATCACAATCATATCTGATTTGGTTAAAATTAAATCAATGGATGGGTGAAGAAAACCCTGAAGTTATATAACAAACAACTTAACTATACATTATATTGCTCTCAGAACCACAAAGAAAGAAAAAAATCCATGTAACTTGAACACAACTCTGATTGTAGACCCTCCATGGGTTATATTGTATGGATAAGAAGAACTGCAAGGAAATCTTGAATTTTATTAAGTTGTTGGCAGTGCTTTTGGTATAGCAGTTCTAAAACTATTTTGTGTATATTTTAGGATTGAGCACACGTGTAATGTCTATTGGGGGTGCGATTCATAATGTGAAGAGGGATACAAATATGGAATGGGGAAGAAAGGAAGAACCCTTTGTTGTTTTATTGGAATTGGGGTTACCAGTATAAATGATAATTTTTTTTTTTAATGTATTTCCTGGTTCTGTCACTGAAAAGAGCCTGGAAACAAATGCCGCCCCAGTAGCATGGATTGGCAAACCTGGCATCCAGTTTTTGGTTTGTAAACACTATTCTCCACTAAAAGCTTCTTGGAGAAATGGCTGCTTCCAATATTGGGCAGGGACAACTTGTGTCAGAAAATAAGGAAGTACTCAGAAAGTACTGTACATGTCAAAAGGACACAGAGATCATATTAAGAAGTTCCCAATGGGAAAATTTGAGCATCAAAATGAATAATGACAAGAATATTATTGTACATGAGTCCATACTGATATATTTTTTTTATTTGGGTTGGGGTAAGAAAAGTCCTTAGAGAAGAATGACAACAACTAAATGTAGAAGGAATTACATAAATAGAAAATTACTTCTTTTCATCCGCTATAGAAGATTTAAGCAAGAAACATCAATGGAGTTAAAATTGGGTAGAAGATTGTTGTGGAACATGACATTCACACAGATTCAAAAGTTTTACTCCACAGATCATTTACTAATTAAGGGAAAAAGGTATCTTAACAAGGGAGAAATCTAATAGATATCTTAACCAAATGATTAAATTTAACATTTCCAATATTGTGACGAAATGCATTTGGTGCATTTCTAACTTTCATCTTTTTAAAATAGGTATTACTAAGTAATGTGGGTAGTATTGAGTAAGATTTGGCAATACTTTTTTAAATAGAAAAAATTATTGAGCCTCTATAGCAGTATATAACGGTAATGACTTTTAAAGTTATGTGTAAAGAATTAATTTATTTCAGAAAATCCATCTTCTCAATATTGGAAAGAAGTGGCGGAACAACGGAGGAGGGCGCTCTATGAAACACTTAAGGAAAATGAGCAAGTATGTACTGAATATAATTATTTGTGGCATTTACAAAAATTCCAGGATTGCTTTCCTTCTGCTGCCCAGCATGTTTGGTTCAAGCAATATAAACTAGCTTTTATGTTGGTCTAGGAAAGGGTGATTAGAAAGGCATCTGTTAACAGAATTATTATGCAAAAAGAAGTCTGTTGTATTGAGAGCCAGAGATACCACCTTTGTTAGGAACTTTGTGCTTAATTTGCCTATCAATTATATACCTGGAGGCTGTAGTTTATAGTGTAGTCAAATGTATGGAATACTGAACCTTATTTATATTATCTAGCTTCATAAAGAAATTGAACAAAAGGACAATGAAATTGCCCGCCTGAAAAAGGAGAATAAAGAACTGGCAGAAGTAGCAGAACATGTACAATATATGGCAGAGGTGATAGAGGTAGGTATTTTTAACATTCACCTGATTTGAAATCATCTATTTTTCTATAAAATTGAAACAGTAGTGATTGATCAGTAAGTTTTTGGTCTCTGGAATCAGATTTCCTGTGTTTGAGTCTTAGCTCCCTGCCTTAAACCATTAGATGTTTTAAGTTGGGCAGGTTGTTTATCCTATCAGGACTTCAAATGGGGATAATAATGCCTACTTGTTAGACTTGTTATGAGAAGTAATGAGTATAATGCATGCAAAGTTGAGAGGAGTGTCTGGCACATAGTAAAAGCCCAATTACTGTTAGCTGTTACTATTTATTATTATGAAGCAATAGAACATCTATTTTCTTGATGAGTTATAAAAAACAATTGACTTCTATCCAAAAAGTACATGGAAAATTATTATACTTCATGGTTGACATAGTTTTAGGCAGTTTTTACTTTTAATGTCAGTGTAACTTTACTGTCATTTATAAAACTGTTAATTGGTGCACTAAATAAGTTTGGTGATTTTATGATTTTCTTTTTTGGGGGGAATAGCTAATGCTCTTATAAGTATTAGCTGAGTATTATATTATTATTAATAATAATTAATAATAATGGTATAATAATAAACTAGTATTATACCAGTTTTCACCTGAAGTAGATCTTAAAAGTTATTCATGTTTGTAAAAGGAAATCTTGATGGGAAGAAAAGTTTCTTAAATCAAAACTTTTTATGTACTGAATTGCTGCCTTGTATTTTAGAGAAATGACAGAATTAATGCTTGACATTTTCATTTGCAAGTTCTATAAAAACTCTCTTAACTGCTAAAAAAGTATTGGTCCACAATAGATTGACAATTAGAAAACCTGATCCTTCACTATAGATAGTTTGAGTTCTAATTTAAATTCTACTCTGAAAACATTTCAGTGCTTAAAAAAAAAACTTAGCAAATTATTAAACCCTTAACTTTTGCTGAAAATATGATCTAGCAATGATAGAAACTTTGGTATAACACTTAATTGTAAGTGAATTTTATTGAAAGTACCATGAAAAAAACCTCATTAAAAGCCTAGAGTAGGCTATATCAGCACCCTGATAATGGACTTGGAATATGAAGTTTTTCTAATAAATTATTGGTTTATTCTTTAAAAGAGACTGAAAGATGAAACTCAGGATAACTTTGAATCACTGGATAGTCAGGAGTTTGATTCTGAAGAGGAAACTAGTGAGGATTCTGAAGTGGAAGACTCAGAAATTGGCACATGTGCTGAAGAAATTGTATCTTCCTCCACAGACGCAAAGCCAAGTGTATGAAATTTGTTAGTGTTTGACTTTTCAGAAATACACTGCCAAAGTTTACCTCCACCCTGTAGCAGAAAGCATAACTATATAATACAAACTCTGGAATCAGACTTCCTTGTTTGAATCCTGGTACTCTATTATTGTATCAAAATACAAATACTATGTATTTTTAATCTATGATACTTTCTGTAAATAGTATTTTCTCCGTTGTCTGGCATGACTTGTGTATATGATAAATAAACTTCAACCTCCTAACAAGAAGCATTGTGTATCTCTTGGAAGAATCATGTATAAGAAACCTATGTAGAAGGCTTTTATATTGTTTTTCTATTCCTCTGCTGTCTTGGAGGAAACAGAGGAAAACGGAAGAAACAGAGGGAAAATGAGTTTATCCCTGTTTATACTGAGATAGCCAAGGTTTTAACTCCCAAATGTAGTTGCACCTCGAGTTCGCTGAAGGCACTATTGACTTCCAGGTCCCCCATCCAGATATTCTTTTTTTTTTTTTTTTTTTTATTCATTTTATTGAGATATATTCACACACCATTCAGTCATACAAAACAAAGCGTACATTCAGTTGTTCACAGTACCACCACATAGTTGTGCATTCATCACCAAAATCAATCCCTGACACCTTCATTACCACACACACAAAAATAATAAGAATAAAAATTAAAGTGGAAAAGAGCAATTAAAGTAAAAAAGAACACTGGGTGCCTCTTTTTGTTTGTTTTTTCCCTTCCCCCATTTTTCTACTCATCCATCCATAAACTAGACAAAGGGGAGTGTGATCCATATGGCTTTCCCAATCCCATTGTCACCCCTCATAAGCTACATTTTTATACAGTCGTCTTCAAGATTCATGGGTTCTGGGTTGTAGTTTGATAGTTTCAGGTATTTACTGCTAGCTACTCCAATTCACTAGAACCTAAAAAGGGTTGTCTATATTGTGCGTAAGAGTACTCACCAGAGTGACGTCTTGGCTCCTTTTGGAATCTCTCTGCCACTGAAATTTATTTCATTTCCTTTCACATCCCCCTTTTGGTCTAGAAGATGTTCTCCATCCTATGATGGAGCATGAAAATCTGTTTTTCAAAAGATCCATAAGTGAATTTGATTAGCCCAGTAATTTGAGTGACTGGGATGCTAAGACTCTTTATTTGAAGCTTAAAATAATGGGTAATGGTGATAGTCCTTTAGCAAAACAAAGTGGGAGGCAGGTGAAATTCCAGTGACAGAATGCAGAAGTAGCTAAGTTATGAACCTTTTCTATGTTCACACATTTCACACACTGGTATAGTTCAAAGTGTATAAATGTTGATGGAATAAGAAGTAATGGGGAGAAATTAATTAGAGATTCCCCATGTAAACTACAGTTTGACGGACGAAAAAGGCAAAATTGAGGGAAACTGTTTGCAAAGTATGTAACATTGGGATTGAAGAAGTTCTATGAACAAGCATGCAAGTAGTTTTATATAAATTGGCAATAAAGAGCAATGTCAAACTTTAAAGGGTTAGGCAAGTTACTTACCTTTGGGATAAAGCCTTCCTCATAGTGTTACTGTAAGTGTTAAAACCTTTAACTACAGTGCCTGAACTAAGCACTGAAAAAATGGCAGCTACTAATCGATAGCAGCATAATTTAATAAAACTTTATGAGATCTAAGATGGCGGCATAGAGAGGAGTGGAAGCCAAGCAGTCCCCCTGGAACAGCTAAAAAAACAGAAACAACTAGTAAATAAGCCAGAATAACTGGGGGGGACAAACATGACCGTCCACTCGTTATACACCAACCTGAAATTGGGAGGATCACAGCATAAAATCTGTAAATAAGAACTGTGGATCTGGAAGACGGCAGTTGGGAGAGACGGCAAAAAAACACCTCCATCAAAAATAGTAGATAAAGGCCAGAGGGTCACCCAGAACACTGGTTCCAGCGATGCAACAGCTAGACATGGTCTGCTGGATCCGCAGGGACCACGCACTTGGTGAAGCCAGGAGTCTGCATTCCGGGGCGAGTGAGTGGGCCTGCTGAATGTCCGGCAGCCATGCTGTGGTGTGGGGAAGCCGTAAGTTGGCAATTGGAGTCGAACTAGTTCTTTTTTAAAAGCCCAAAAGCGTCTGCAAATACAGTGGTGGGGTCTGCACAGGGAAGTGCGGCAGGAACGGCATCTTCACAACTGTGGATACGCCTCAGTATCTGGCGTGGATGATAGCCTTTTGTGCACCCACTGCTAAATGTCTCAGAGCGAGGCAGGCAGGGGTTAGCCAAAAGGGGAGAGAAACCATGCCCCTTGCAGCCAACTTCCCAGCAGGCTGGGAATGCTTCTGTCTAGCGCTGGTGCCACAGCCCTGAGCTGGGCCAGGAAACCCAGTGTGACAGGAAGTATTTCCAGCAATGCACGCACACGCTACAGTGTCTGGTGTGAACAGTAGCCTTTCCACACCCGCAGCTGGTTGTCCCAGAGCTGGGGGGGGGGGTGCGGAGTGGTGCAAAAGTGGGGAGATTGGCACGCCCCATTCAGCCATCCTTACAGCAGGCTGGGAACGCACCTACACGGCCCGGTGGCCCAGAACTTCCCTTGAGGGTCAGTGTGCACTTGTGACGTAGCACAGCCTTCCCTCAGGAGAGGCCCTAGAAGGGCACGGCTTGGAAGAGGGACCCACTCAGAAATCCCAGGGACCATATGCCAGTACCAAGGACTTGTGGGGCAGTGGCAGAGACAATCTGTGGCGAGACCGAACTGAAGGTTTAGACTCTTGGAACAGCCTTAAATCTCCAGGAACACTGGGAGGTTTGATTGTTAAAGCCACCCTTGCTCCCTAACCACTCAGACACACACCCCACATTCAGGGCGGACAGCACCAACTACACATGCAAAACTGTTGCACCAATTGGACCCCGCAAGAATCAGACCCCCACACACCACAAAGACAAAGTTGGGGAGAACTGGCTTGAGGGGAATATGTGGCTCACAGACGCCAACTGCTGGTTAAAGTGTATACCACCAAGCTGTAGATCTGAGAAATTAGAAGTCTCTGAATTAGCATACATATCCTAAAAGAACTCTATCAAGTTAAGCAAATACCAAGAGGCCAAAAACAACAGAAAATTTTAAAGCATATGAAAAAAAACAGACGATATGGATAACCCAAACACCCAAATCAAAAGATCAGAGGAGATGCAGTACTTGGATCAATTAATCAAATAACTAAAGACACAATGGGACCATGTCACAGGATATAAAGAACATGAAGAAGAGCATGGCACAGTATATAAAAGACATGAAGAAGAGCCTAGAAGAGCATAAAGAAGAAATTGCAAGAGTAAATAAAAAAATAGATGATCTTATGGAAATAAAAGAAACTGTTGACAAAGTTGAAAAGATTCTGTATACTCATAATACAAGACTAAAGGAAGCTGAACAACAAATCAGCGACCTGGAGTATGACAAAATGGAAAACGAAAGAACAAAAGAAAGAATGGGGAGAAAAAATCGAAATGGACCTCAGGGATATGATAGATAAAATAAAACGTCCAAATATGAGACCCATTGGTGTCCCAGAAGGGGAAGAGAAGGGTAAAGTTCTAGAAAAGGTTTTCAAAGAAATTGTTGGGGAAATTTTCCCAAACCTTCTACACAACATAAATACACAAAGCATGAATGCCCAGCGAACTCCAAACAGAATAAATCCAAATAAACCCACTCTGAGACATATTCTGATCAGGCTGTCAAATACTGAAGAGAAGGAGCAAGTTCTGAAAGCAGCAAGAGAAAAGCAATTCACCACATACAAAGGAAAAAACAAGACTAAGCAGTGACTACTCTTCAGCCACCATGGAGGTGAGAAGGCAGTGGCATGACATATTTAAAATTCTGAGAGAGAAAAATTTCCAACCAAGAATACTTTATCCAGCAAAGCTCTCCTTCAAATTTGAGGGAGACCTTAAATTTTTCACAGACAAACAAATGCTGAGAGATTTTGCTAATAAAAGACCTGCCCTACTTGACATACTAAAGGGAGCCCTGCTGACAGAGAAACAAAGAAAGGAGAGAGAGATATGGAGAAAGGTTCCGTAATATTAGATGAAGATGCATTTTTAAGCCATATGGTGACCACTGAATATGAGTTTGGCTTTATTAGCATCATAGTCATCGTAAGACACAACCCTATATTAAATTATTTTTAATTCCATATTTCAGAGAGGAATAAACAGACATTGCAGAATGGTGACATTATGAAGGAGAAAACATACTTTGTATCACATCCTATTCCATGCTACCATTTCTTTCACTCTGTTTCAAATGGATAACTCAGGTTTATGCTATGGCTTTCTTTCTGAAACACTAGATGTCAGAAGATGAAGATACTTGCATCACTTTTCTGACTTGTTGATTGTAAATGTGGTCATCTCACTTAACTTGTAAAATGACTCTTAGTTTCCTAATTGATAAAACAGGAATTAAGACTAAGAATAATTAAAAACTATTAAATTTAAGTCTGAAAATATAGACTTCTTTTGAAAATCCAAAGAAATACTCTTAGACTTTTTGAGACCATTGAAAAATGTGTATTCTCAATTATGTTTTATTGGTTGGTGTAGATGAGATGCCATCGTCTGGAGACAGGCATGGGATATATAGAAAAAGACATATAGAGAACAGTGTTGATGAAAATATCTATTTATATATGGAGAGACATCTGTTATTGTAGCCATTGAACCACTAAATTTAAGTAGCAATTATTAACTTCTATTTCATACACTGAAACAAAAGAACATTAATTGTAGGCCCAAGATTTGCTATTTATTGCATAGTTAATGGAAAATACTGAACCATTTTAGCTTCTGAGTTCAGATAAAGGGTTTGGGAAAAAAAAAATCTATTTATTCTCTGATCCCTAAGCTTGTATAGTTTACAGTGAGAATTCCTATAAACAAAACAAAATTATCTCAATGCATTTAGTTCCTTGGTTCAGATAAAAATAATTTGAATAGCAAGGGTTATGTGTAGGCATGTTTGTAAATATATAAAGGAGGAAGAAGGGGAAGTATTGATCTGTATTCAGATTTATTCTGTAACCTATGTATGGTGAGAATAATGCAACAGTATCCGCATCTGTAAAATTTATAACACAGCCACTATTTTGTGATATCAAATAAGATGATTATAAATATCTGAAAATTAAATACTATTCTGAAACTTAAAAAAAAAATAATAGAGGGGCATATAGGGAAAAAATATACCTATTGCAAACTAATTACAGTTAGTAGTATTTTAATGTTCTTTCATTAACAGTGACAAATGTACTATACCAATATTATGAGTCAACAATGGAGGAGGGGTAGTTACAGGTATGGGAGGATTTGAGTTTCCTTTTTTTTTTTTGTTTGTATTTCTTTTCTGAAGTGATGAAAATGTTCTAAAAACTGAAAAAAAAATTAATTGTGGTGATGGATGTTCAGCTGTATGATGGTACCAGAGGTAATTGATTGTTTGGTTGTACACCTTGGATCTTTGGATAATTATATGGTATGTGAACAATCTCAATAAATAAAAAAATTAAAAAAAAAAAAAGATTTCCCACAGGAGCAAAGTCATAAAATATGTATTTAAGAGTTGTAGAGTTGGAAGTGAAAATTCACCTGTAAGTCAAGTAAATTTTCTTTTTGATTAAAAAAAAAAAAAATTATGAGATGATGGGAATATGTGTGCTGTCTCCTAGATGGCCATTGAGTATTTGAGATGTTGTAAGTGAATAAATGAATTTTTCATTGAGTTTTAATTTATTTTTGGATAGCTGCACAAGATGGTGGGTACTATATTGGACAATACTGCTCCACAAGTTTCAGATGTGGGCCACTAGCCTAAAGATAGAATTAAAAAACAATATTCTGGGTAAAGGGGAGGGGAATCAGCTGGGAGGTTGTTAAAATGAATAATAAACAGAAGAGGTAAATAGAATAAGATGACTTTGCAAATAGAAATTATTTCTGAAAAAAAGCCAAAAAATGGAATGCCAGGATTTGGTGGTGGGGAACAAAAGAGGAGAGGGAATTGAAGAGAATTTTAAATGTATATTAATGCAAGAGCTAAAACTGGAAGACTTCTAGAAGAAAAAACAGTGACCTTAGGTTTGGCAAAGGTTTCTCAAATAGACAAAAAAGCATAAACTGTATCAATAAATTGGACTTCATAAAAATAAAAAAGTCTTCTCTTTGAAAGAAGTGTGAAAAGCCACCAACTGGGAGAAATAATTGAAAACCATCCAACAAAGGATATGTATGCAGAATGTGTTTTTAAAAAAACTCTAAAACTCAGTAAGACAATTTTAAAAATAGGGAGAAGATTTGGATATGCCACCAAAGAATACACAGATGGCAAATATGGACATGAAAAGATGCTCAATATCATTAATCATTAGGAAAATACAACTGAAAACTATGATGATACTGTTACATGCCTTCCAGAATGGCTAAAATTTAAAAACAAAAACTTAACCATACCCCAGTCAAAGATATGAAGCAACTGGAACTCCCCTACACTGCTGGTGGCAATTTAAAATGGTAAAACTGCTGGTGGAAATGTTTGGCACTTTCTTCGAATTTAAATATACATGATCCATGTGGTCCAGCCATTCTACTCCTAGGTATTTGCCCAAGAGGAATGAAAGCATATGTTCACTTGAAGACTAGTCCACGAATTTTCATAGCTTTATTTGTAATAGCCCAAATGTCCATCAGGAGGTGAATGAATAAACAAGTCATAGTATATATCCATACAGTGGTGTGGGGCCCAGAGCCCGGGCCCCTCCCCTCCACAGTGACTTCACATAGACGCCTACTTGACTTGGACAGACATTAAAAGTCATCAGACCTTCCCAGGGGAGGAAAAAATATAGTGTAAGGGAGCATTGAAACTCCCCTCCCCGATCACTGTTGATAACAAATCTCCACACCCTTGTATTATTAGACCCTGTTGAAACTCTGTTCCTACACTTCCCTTGTCCTAACCCTTATAAACCATCACCTGGCACCCCTTGCTTTTGTGGAGCACTAACTTCTAACTTCCGTCTTTCCCAGCCAGCTGGCGCCATGGAACCATAACTCCTGTAAGTAAGTCCTATTAAACTCATGTCTAACTCCATGCCTGGTATGGTCTTTGGTCTGGGGGCTAAGCTAGGTTGTAACAAATGGGATTCTACACCACCATAAAAAGCAACAAATTATTGGTATACACAGCAACATGAATGAATCTCAATGATATTGCAACTGCAAACCAAAGTGAAGGCAGATTAGTGGTTGCCTGGGGAGTGGGGTGGAATTAGGGATAGATTTCAAGTGGAAACTTGTATGAGTGTTGCATTTTAAGGTACTAAAAATCTAGAGAACTGTGACCTTAGAGATGGAGAATTTGGAAGAATTTTCTCTGAAAGATGAGTGATTTTCAATCAAGTATCAAATGTTAGTAGAACATCCCAATGGAAATACCTTGGAAACAGTGTCAGAGGTCACGTAAGCCTAGCAAGTTAGAATAGGGAGTTATATGAAGTTGGTTTTTTAAAAAAATAGAATTGAGCTCCTTAAGGAAAGTGGCGAAAGATTAAGACTCAGTTGAGAAAAGGTTATGTGCGAAGCCTGGATTAGACTAAACTGATGTAAGTTAGTTCTATAAGGCTAGCATAACCGATGACAAAATAACTAGGATGACCCATGAGGGTTGGGAGTGGTAGAAATAGAGCTCTAGTTACTTAATTCAAATGGAGAACTAAACAAAATAGCAAATCTAATCCATCATGTATTAAAAAGATAACACATGATGACCAAGTTAGTGTTTATACAGGAATACAAAGCTGTTTCAATATTATATTAATATTAAGAACACTTGAAGTTCTTTATATTAAACCAAAAAAAAAGGCAGATCATTTTAATAGATGGTGAAAGAGCATTGGTAAAATTCAACACCTATTCCTGGTAAAAACCCTTAGTAAGCTAGGAAAAGAAAAAAGAAAATTTAACCTGGTAAAAGCTATCTTTATGCCTAACATAATAATGGTGAAGCTTTAGAAATAGTTGCAAGGATAGCAACTAGACAAAGACGGACCCCAATTATTCCAAATTCTTTTGGAGTTCCCTAGCTGGTACAATAAAATAAAGAGGGTGTGCCGGTTTGAATGTATTATGTCCCCCAGAAAAAGCCATATTCTTTGACGCAGTCTTGTGGGACAGACGTTTTGGTGCTGATTAGATTTGCATGGAAATGCACCCCACCCAACTGTAGGTGATAACTCTGATGAGATATTTCCATGGAGGTATGGCCCCACCCATTCAGGGTGGGCCTTGATCACTGGAGCCATATAAATGAGCTGATGTGCAAAGGGAACTCAGTGCAGCTGTGAGTGATGTTTTGAAGAGGAGCTACAGCCAAGAGGGACACTTTGAAGAATACACAGGAGCTGAGAGGAACTGCAGTTTACAGAGACATTTTGGACATGGCCTTTGAAAGCAGACTTATGTTCCAGAGAAGCTAAGAGGAAAAACACCCCAAGAGCAACTGAGAGTGACATTTTGGAGAGAAGCTGAAGCCTAGAGAGGAACGTCCTGGGAGAAAGCCGTTTTGAAACCAGAACTTTGGAGCACATGCCAACTACATGCCTTCCCAGCTAACAGAGGTTTTCCGGACAACATTGGCCATCCTCCAGTGAAGGTACCTGATTGTTGATGACTTACCATGGACACTCTATGGCCTTAAGACTGTAACTGTGTAACCAAATAAACCCCCTTTTATGAAAGCCAATCCATTTCTGGAGTTTTGCATTCTGGCAGCATTAGCAAACTAGAACAGAGGGTAAGTATGGGGAGGGAAGAGAAAAAGCTCATTAACATGAAAATCCAAGGGAAACTAGAATAAAAGATTTAGTAAAGTGTCTAGATATAAGAATAATAATCAAAATTAGTTCCTTTTTATAGAGCAACACAAACTGGTTTGAAAACAATGGGTGGGGGGTGGGGAAAGGACAGGAAGAAAACTAAAACTTGACTAAAAGATGTGAAAAATATTTCCTTCTGAAAATTTGTTAAACATGCCATATTTCTTCCTGTCTTTTATCAAGGTTTTTTGCAGGCAATAGAAACTGACTCTGGTTAACAGAAGCAAAAATGAAATTCATTGGAAGAATATGGTAGCTCTAAAGGAGTAGGGAGCAGGGCAGCCCCGGGGATCCTGTAACAGGTGCTAATCAACATTGTCTTGGTGCTGCTTCTGGAATGATTTTCTTTCTATCACAGTACAAGATTCCTAGTTCACCGGTACAGTAAGATGGGCAGAGCTAGGCCTGTTACCACTCCTTGGGGAGAGCAGGTTCCTTTACTGACAGGCCAGTTAAGACTACATGGTGGACAAGAGAGAATCATAGACCTCTTCTCCCCGTCCCCCTCCCCCGCCCAACAAGATTGAAGTGTTCTCAGAATAAAGAATAGATTCTTAGTCAAAAAGCAACAAATGTCTAGTACACTGCTTTAGGGCACTCCTAGCCCCAGCCCTAGTTCCTTTTGACTTTTAGATCTAAAGTAATTTAGGTCATTAGGTAAACCAAGAAAGATAGAAATTGGCACATAAATATCCCAGGATCTCTGGATGCATTAATTCTGAGGCATGTGTGTGCCACATTTCCCAGAACTGTTCCTCAGCAAGATTAAAAATTCTGTTTACATGCAGTGCTAAATTGCTTAATAACATTGTCTTTTACTGTCTCCCATCCCTTCCCTACTGCTAATTCCTGAGCTCACCTTCCAAATAAACTCTGTATGCAAATCCTTATCTCAGGTTTACTTTGGGGAGAACCCAAATATTGGGGAGAGAGGAACCTGAAAGAGACAACAAAAGAAAACAAGGTAATTTTTTGTCATAAAAGCTTTGGTAAACCAGGTTAAAATTCAAGTCTTAGCATGGAAATGCCTCAAGGCCCCGAATCGGGACCACATATTTTACCAATTTAAAGGGATGCCAGAGACCAAAAAGACTAGAACAATATGACTAGGCTGCCTTACAAGCTACTCTTCTGTAGATAAAATGTTAACCAAGAGCTTATATGTAAGCATCGTCTTGAGGGGGGCCCGCAGCAATTTCTGGATAAGACTGCTAATTGAACACAGGCATTCAGTTTCTCTTTCTCCCTGAACTCCATTAAAATAACACTAGGCTAGATGAAAAAGTGATAATGCAGAGAACAGAGAAAACTCACCAACTAGAAGTATTGCTAAGCAATACCATTTCTAGAAATTTATTTCACTGATAGAGTCACACATGTGAAATGACAAATATTTAAAGGTTATTCATTACGACTTGGAACTATCAAAAGATTGGAAATAACCTAAATGTCCATACAGGACTGTTCATATAAATTATAGTGTAATGGAATGCTTATGAAGCAGGAAAAAAGGATGAATAAAGGTATGAAACCAAAACCAAGATAAATTGTTAGTGTTTATAGAATGCTACGATGTGTTAAAACAAAAAGGACTAAGAAAGGGATATATATATTATGGGTTGCATTGTGTCCCCCAAGAAGATATGTTCAAGATCTAACCCCTGCTCCCGTGACTGTAACCTTATTTGGAAATAGGGTTTTTGAAGATGTGATTAGTTACAATGAGGCCAAACTGGATTAGCGTGGGCCCTAATCTAATATAATGTGTCCTTATAAGAGGGAAGTTTGGACAGGCACAGACAGAGGGGAGAGGGCCCTGTGAAGATGCAGGCAGATGCATCTATAAGCCAAGAAACGCCAAGGATTGCCAGCAAAACCAGAAAACCGAAGAGGCAAGGAAAGATTCTCCCCTACAGTTTTCAGACGGCAAATGGCCCTGCTGGTACTTTCATTCTGGATTCATAGCCTTGAGAAAAGTGAGTCAATAACTTTCTGTCCCTTTAAGGCATTCAGATTGTGGTACTTTGGTACAACGGCCCCAGGAAACTACAGCATGTATATTTTCTTGTGTATACATAGAATGCCTTCGGGAAAAGAAAGACGAAACTGCTTCTTTTCCTTATCTGATGATTCTTCCAGAAATAGGAAGCTCCAATAGCTGCACACTCCTGGTTTCAGCAGAGCTGAGTGAATAAACTAAATATGCTCAGCCCAGCTCTTCTTCCTCTGGGAAGTGAGGTACTCACAGGGAGTTGTTCTCTGCTGCTCCTCCAGGTTCAGGGACAGGCGGAAGTCAGATTATCAATCAAGTGAAGAATTAAGACATCTTTAACATTCATGTTTTCAAACAATTTGCCTCCATGCACTCTTTCTCAAGCAACTGCTGGAAGATCTGCTCCAACAAATGTGTGAGTAAACCAGAAAAAGGGAAAAAATAGTATGGTAGGAAACAGGATCCAACACAAGAGGAGTAAAAGGATGCCTGGATGTTAAATATTTCTTAGCTGTATGGCAGATGCAAATTGGAGCAAGAGGACGGTGGCCTCCATGATGGCAAAAAAAAAAAAAAAGAAAGAAAAGAAACAAAACTCCAGGGAAAACAAATATCATACAAGGAAGAAAATTAATCATACTATACTAAGGAACTCAGCCATGAGAAATATCTAAATAATCGTGTTGTCTTCAGAAAAAATTATGACACAATTATGTTGAGAGAAGAGGAAGGAAAGTGGAATTAGGCAAGGGACTGTGTTAGAATGCTAAATTCTCATCTGCCACACTAAGAAGTAAAAAGAAAAATGTCTAAAATGGAAAAATTCATGAATTAGCAATGACGTGAATTATTTAGAAATCTGTAGATACTTACAGAAGAAACAG
Organism: Choloepus didactylus; assembly: GCF_015220235.1. NCBI lineage: Eukaryota > Metazoa > Chordata > Mammalia > Pilosa > Megalonychidae > Choloepus > Choloepus didactylus. The sequence continues at coordinate 128,564,574 of NC_051313.1, read as the reverse complement.
CGAAAAGAATTCAAATGGTTGCCTCTGGGAGTGTGAATCAGGAGTTGGGTAGGGGACTGACTGCTCTTTCTCATTAGAGGCCTTGCATTATTTGATTTTTTAAAACTATGTATGTGTATTACTTTGAAAAAACAAAGATTAATTGAAAAAATGTTTTTAAAAAGCTCTTAAAGTGATCCAGACTCTAAATGGGGCCCCTGATTTCCAGCCCTTAATCTATCCCTGTTAAACAGCGGATTCTAGTTTGAGAAATGGCGTTACGCTATTCGCAGAATCCACAAAGGATGAAAATAAAGGGTTGCTCAGCAGAACATAGCTTTTCCTTTTCTAAGGTCTGAAAATTTTTCCCCCAGAAATCTTCAGTGCCCCTTCACGTGATCTGACCTCTGAACCTGGAGGAGCGTGTGACCCCATGTGATGATATGGCAAACATCCTGAACAGCATCCCTAAAATAAATACAAGTCAGGATGGTGAAACTACTTTTTTTTATAGCCCCTTCGTGAAAGGTGGAAGCATAACACTAAAGCACAGCTCAGTCAAAGTAATTCTGTGAAAGAAGAAAGTACATAACAATCTATGATGTCTGGAACTTAATTAAGCTAGGAGTACATATCCTTTATAGGTACTTTTCCCTAAACATTATTTTTTTGCAATACAGCTTTTGGTGAGGTTGGGCAGCACAAACTTCAAGTGCAGGTTTTCTATTACATATTCTCTTCCCATCAAAATAGAGTGAAATTCTTTTTATGACAATCTAAGAGCCTCACTTTAGGCTGTCTTTAGGCATCTGAACACATGACACTCATTTCTACCCAGAGTTGGGCCAGTGGAGTTGTGGGCTGCTCCCACTGAGTGCTAACCCCCACCCCCCACCTCCAGTTGGCCTTATGGACAGGAAGATCACCTTCTGACAGCCAGAAAAAACCCTCAACCAAAGAGATGGCAACTGGAAGTCCTCTATTGAAATAGTTAAGGCTGAAAGCATACTGATGGGTTAAGGTGTGATTGTGGTTTGGGGTAGGATTTAGTATTTTTGGGTGTCTTGGCTTAATATCATCTAACAACCCCCAAAGCTCACCATTAATCATAACAGTTCAATTACATGGGTTATGCCTCTTCCAATGAATTCCTGTTTCGCACATTTAATTTTTATGAGGTTATTTTAAACAGCAGTGCTTTTCAGAAGCTTGGTTGTTGCAGTAACTATGAAAATTTATATAAAACTTTTCAATTACCTAAAAGAAAACACTGAAGGATGATACATCAACTTTTATTAGTTATTCCAATTTTCCAGGCCAATACATTGGTACTCATGGCTGCATCATGTAAAGATATTTAGATAAATTAGTTTCTGTGAAAACCAATTAGGAAATAGAGCACCTCCGCAAAATTCTGAGGCCATCCAGACCAATTGTCATTAGCCAACATTTGCAAATGACATTTTGGAGGACTATGGTCTTTAAGCTCCTTCATGCAAGACAAGTTATTGCACGTTATGACAGAGAGAACATAGCAAGTCCAAAATTTAACAAGGAGGCTGCTGTTTGTTTCACTTTTGATTGTAGGCTCATGTTTTTCCTCAATAAAACCAATGAGAATAGGAAGAAAATTCAGATGTTTGGCTTTTCTCTGGCTGACAGGGTTTAAGTAACACCAACATGCTATATACTCTGGAGCAGCAGGATCTTTATTTTTGGAACCATTTCATGGTTTCGCAACAAGTCAGCTACTTCTTGCATGTACCTAGTTGCAAATCTCCCAGCAGTTGGTCCTCCTGTAAAACAAGCATTTGCATTTCCAGAAGCATTTGATATACCTAGTTGCTAGACAAAATTTTGGAATCCTCATGTGTTCATATTCTTGTTGCTAGATAGGTGACACTTTGTAGTCTTTGAATTTTCCTGTCTTTCTCTCCACCTCATGCACCACTTCGAAGACTAGGATGTGTGCATTGAACTAGGAATTGTATTTTGATAAGCAAAAGCTAAGTGGGTAAATCACTGAAAGGTCACTGCCTGCCAAACACTCCTCCCTGGTTCTTTTAATCAGGCACCTAGAAGAGAGTATTGCAAGGCAAATAAAATTTGACTGCATTTATCTAGAAAATCTGCACTATCTCCTTCCTGATTCTCTTTCAACACTTGAAAGATGGAAGGATACCAGAGCGTCAGAGCAAACAAAGAAAAAATCAAAAGGTTGGGAAGCAAAACCAGGAGCTAACTGGTAGAAGAAATGTTTTTCCTGTGCTGTTGGCCATTGCTATCCATTCTCCTAATACATTTCTCGCCCCAACTCTTTTGCACATCTAGGGCCTTACCAAGTTTTTCTTGCTCTGGTTACTGACCTGGTTCTAGACTCCACTTTCACCATGTATCTGAATCCCAGCTCTTCTGAGTTCAAATAAACCTCTGACTCCAAGAAGGTATTAGCCAAGAAAGCACTGGATGAAGACTATTTAGATGGTGAGGAATAGTTGGCGTAGTTGGCTATATTCTAGCCCCTCCCTGGAGGTTTTTTTTTTTTTTTTTTAAATTCATTTTATTGAGATATATTCACATACCATGCAGTCATACAAAACAGAGGGTACATTTGATTGTTCACAATACCATTACATAATTGTGCATTCATCACCTAAATCAATCCCTGACACCTTCATAACCACACACACAAAAATAACAAGAATAATAATTAAAGTGAAAAAGAGCAATTAAAGTAAAAAAGAACACTGGGTGCCTTTGTTTGTTTGTTTCTTTCTTTCTTTCTCCCATTTTTCTATTCATCCATCCATAAACTAGACAAAGGGGAGTGTGGTCCATATGGCTTTTCCTAATCCCATTGTCACCCCTCATAAGCTACATTTTTATACAATTGTCTTCAAGATTCATGGTCCTACTTGAACTTCTCTTACTTGCACCACCGAAATGCAGGGCTCCCAAGAATATTCTATTCAACTTTAAAGCTCTAGCCAAAGCCTGGACAGAAGCACTTTCCTTTATTTCCCACCAGCACAGCTAAAGCAGTGACATTTTAAAACAGAACTCTGTGAACTAACATCAAACTAAAGGATTTTGATCTTTTTTATAGTTAGCTAGCTCTTTCTTCAAATGGTGGCTATAACTATATAGGGAAATGGGTCTCCCCATATGCTGGGTGGCATTTAACTTTCTTTCCTGTAGGAATATCTCCTGAATTTCCTGTCTTCTTTCTAGCTCTATACCAGTGGTTCCCAACCATTTTAACCCCAAGGACCATTTTTACTATTTTCTCTCATGGACCTCCTTCTTTGAAATTTTGTCTATCAGACAACATCTAAGTAATTCATCTTCCCATTTAAGAAAAAATCTAAGACATCAATAGCTGCCAGCCAGAGTTTCTTATTAGGAGACATGTTGCTATGGACTATCTATAAAATTTCTTTACATATCTTGAAATTTATTAGGAAAAAAAGGGATGGGGAGTGAGCTTGGACTTGACAGTTACTAGAGCAGGATGTGTGTAAGACCATTTACCGCTTAAATTTCGAACCAAGTAGATATTAATAGTTGTCTTTCCCTGACGTGGCTATTAGCATTCAGTAGGTGTTTTAAGAGCATCAAGTTCTTGATTTTTCTAAGCTGTTTTCAGAGTAACACAATTTTACAAGATAAAAAAATAAAACACTGAGTAGTTTTACTCTGGGTTGGAATCATATCACTAGGTTGAAATTATATCAACTCAGTATAGATTCTTTGATTTTTTTTTATGTTTATGGAAGCTCTGAATCAGTTTCAGTATATGTATTTTTAATTAATAAAAATGGGAAAATATTTAGTTAGTAATTTATTTGATGGACACATTCTTTTAAAACATGAGATCCTTGAGGAAAAAATAATTAGTAATCTTTGGTGGTGCCAAGACAACAAACTAATAATTTAGGTAAAAGAAATATTGTTGGAATTTTAAGATATTGTTGGAATTTTAAGATTAACGCTGTGAGAAATCACAAAAGAAATTTACAGCATTTTGACAAGCAAAAGGATTTTGAAACCCCTGTTTTAGCCCATCTTGTTGAATCAATACCTGTGAAGGCCAACATTCCAATTCTATAGGCCGCTTGAGCTCTCTTCTCTATAGTCAGAGATTCATTCCTCAACATATGGCCAAGTACCGACATTTTTTCTCTGTGAAAAATATTGTCAGCTGAAACTAGGTGTTCTTCCTCCTTCTTCTCAATGAAAAAGCCCTTAATGGTGCCTGTCCAGAATTTCTGGAGGCAGTGATACAGCCTGACAAAATAGTGATAAAACCGAATCCAAAATCGTTTACAAACAACACAGGTCCTACCCATTGTGTAAAAAAGCCAGCGGTTCTTCAGCTACACCACAGGCAGGTAGGAACATGAGGGAATAATCAAGAACTCCAGAATGCATCACTTAGCAACACTGTAGAGTGGAATCCACAAATCAAGGGAAAGCAAGGTATGCCTACATTCTTTAGCCCGACTTTCAGGCCTTCTACAATTTGAACTAAACCAAGTTTTACTTTCACTTCTCTGATGCATAAAACCTCAAGTTAAGCTGGTTTTCCCCTAACATACACTAAACAGATGCTCAGGTTAGAATTTTTGGATTCATTCCTTGAGTTCTATCTTTGTTTCATATCCCATATCCAACCTATCAGCAAATCCTATTGGCTCTAATTTCAAAATATATTCCTAATTTGGGACATTCTGCAAAATAAACTTGCCTGGAATCTTCATATATATTGTTATGAAAGTTAAAAATAAAAACAAAAGAACCAGTGGATTACTGTTCTAGATTAAAGGAACCTGAAGAGACATGACAACTAAATTCAATGCGTAATCCTTGGTTGGATCCTGTATAAATAGTGCACGAGTGTGTGCATGTGTACATGGGTGTGTGTGTATGTGTGTGTGTTATGCTACAAACGATGTAACTGGGACATTTGGGGAAATATAGTCCTGTGCTGTCCAGTATGGTAGCCACTAGCATCAGGTGGCTATCGAGCAATTGAGCACTCAAAATATGACTAGTAGATTAAGATATGCTGTAAATGTAAAATGCACTCTGGATTTTAAAGACTCAGTCTGAAAAAAAAAGAACAGAAAATATTTTACTAATAATATTTATATTGATTACATGTTGAAATGCTATTTTAGATATATTAGGTTAAGTAAAGTATTATTAAAAGTAACTTCTGTCCTTTTTACTTTTTAAAATGTGGCTACTGAAAATTTTAAAACACTGAGCATGGTCCTTCCTCCAGGCCTTTGCTGCCCTTGTTGTTCCCTCTTCCTGGAATGCTGTTCCCACAAGACACCCACCGGGCTCGCTCATCACTTCCTCAGGCCAGTCCTCAAATGTAACTTTCTCAGCGAGGGCTCCCCTGACCACTCTCTTGAACTTGTGCTCTTTTCCCTCCCCAGTCCCCCAACTTAGTGCAATCATTTTCCCACTTGTCTGCCTTACTGTTCCCCCTGCTAGGATATAAGCCCTGTGAAGGCAGCAATTTTTATCTATCTGCAGTTTGTTTTCTTATCGCTGTTGAATCTCCAGTGCCGAGAACAGTCCCTGGTACATACCTTGTTCATAGTAAGTATTTGATAAATACTTCCCAAATAAATGGAAACTTGGGAGATCTTGTTTTTAGCAAACAGCTATTGTTCCCTGCACGAAGACGACAACTTTCTCAAAATCAAAGGAATGGTTTTAAACTGCCAACTCAGGAAAAGCAATCATTGGTATTTAAGGAGTCACTCAGTAAATACTTATCTTTAGTGTTGATTGTTAGGGGCTCCTTTGTGATGGTGCTCATAGGTTTTGGGCTGGGAGCATGTACACACAAGTGAGGGCTCTTTGGGGCTGTAAGGAACTTACAGCCTCTGTTCATAGATACCAGGACTTGGAAATGCAGCTCTTTTTTCTCCACTTAGCTTTAAACCTGAGTGTTAAGTGTTATTATCCCATTGATAGATGTAGGAATTTCAAAACAAGAATAAATTCAGGTTGAGAATGAGGGTGCTGTGTAAATACCAACTCAAGGAGGGCATATGAAAAAATGCAGCAGACTCTGTACATGAGACTAGTAATTCAAAAATAATTTTTATTTTAACTTACACGATTGAAACAGTGATGAATACAAATGCCACAAAACTAAAAGTACCCTCCAACCAAAAATAAAATGCAGAAGTGAATACAAAAGATATGGAATTAATCACTCATGCAATATTCAAAATATTTAAAAAACAAACAAAAACCTGCTGTAACATCTGTGACTTGACTTTCTAAAAAAAGAGCCATTTCAATCATTTAATAGTACTATAGTCTGTACAATGTATCTTTAAAATGAAGGATATATGCATATATATAATATTTATAAATATACAAAAATATACATTATAACTTCACAGTCAAAACAACTATTTGCCAGGAAGCCTGACAAACAATTTTCACTTTAAAATGACAAGAGTCCTTTTGAAAGTCTTGCTAAAATGTGAATATTTAAAATTACATCTAAATGATTTTTTTTATACAAACACATCCATGGTACAGTTGATATTCCAGTTTTAATTACACTCACACATTATTTTGATACCTTGGCGTACCCCACCTTGTATACTCTTACGAGGAAGAAAAGGTATTTAATAAGTGCTACTAAATAGTCTTGTTCTTTAATGGACTTGCTATCCTGAACTGAAGCTATTGTTGTAACTATTTGGCCAGGAACGCTACCCAGGGGTGAACGCTTTTTCTGGGGCAGTCATCATCATTCAGGGCTTCTTTCTGCTTCCTAATCTTGTGGCCATTTTTACAGAAACAAGGGACCCCTTTTACTGTCCCTCCACTCCTACCTCATCAGGATTCCTTCAACTTCCAAATTCTTCCATCTCAAGGAGCACCACAGCTTTCTGAACCCATGACTTTTGGTTTTGATTTGTCTTAGCAGCAAAATACCTCTATGGAATGAGTATCATAAAATAATGGCTCTCTTTAATATAAAAGAAACTTAAGCTTTGAGTTTTTTCTGTTTTTTTAAGAGTACGGATATAATCTTAATAAGGTATTTGGTCATCTACCTATCTTTTTACAATAATGAAAACATGAATTTGAAATTTCTATGATAGAAGAAACAAAATAAATAATGGGAGTTTTAAAAATAAGAAATTAAACAAAATTAAACTCTTCTAATGGGTTATTTTTCTAAGGCCTGCAGGCAAACTATTATTTGAAGAAATTATTTTTTGTGTGTGTGCTTTGTATTTAAAGTAAAATTAGGGAGTTAAGGGGCCACTCAACCCTGAGAACATGACAGAGAAAAAGTGCAAGGCATATGATGTTTATCAAAGTATCACATGACTATTTCCAGCTTATAGAACTTCCAAAAAAGTACAAAGATGGCTATTTTTAAATTCCATACATATTAGATAAGAAGGACTCTTCTACTAAGTACTGTCGGAAATAATCAACAATGTAAACTACTGAATTCTACATAGTCTTATTCTATTGGCAAAAGGAAAAAGTAGATAGGTACTGTGAAAATAGACTTTAAATTCTTTCTATACCATATTAAATTTCCAGACAACTTCAGCAGAACTCTTCAAGTTTTAAACATGTTCCAATGAAATTACAGCACCATCCTGATTAAAAGGGCCAGATGTTAAGACAGCTATTAGGCAGAGTTAACTTGTAATTAAAAGGCCGAGGCAACTTCAGTTCCATGACGACTTCCAACTTTAACACAGTCTCGAGGAAATTTGTCCAACTGTTCATATGCCAGCCGCCCATCTTCTCCTAGAGATGGAACACTAATCATGAATACCTACTTGAATTTAACTTTTAAATTCATTACTCAAAAAAATAAATACCAGTTTATTAGGTAAGGATTGCTATATCTTGGAAAAGCACCTTCTATTATTCTTAATTATATTCTTATTTTCTGGGTAATATTTAGAACAACCAAGAACTTTTGAACTAACATCAAGAGACCAAAAGAATTCCAGAGTGTGAAATAGAGTATAAGTCCTTATGGCCATTTCGAAAATAAACAGATCTATTCCTGAGAAATCATATGGATAATATTATTATTGCATTAGGGATTTCAATGTCTGACCCTTGACTTCAGTGCATTAAACTTTCACATAAACATATGTTATATACTGTTACATCTAAACGATCTTTTATAAAGGTCAAATTTAGGCTTTTAAGCCTCAGTTAAAAAATGACTCTGTTATATAAATACATGGTAGCACCATCTGCCAGCCAATAGTTAATTGTTCACACAGTCAAGATGCATTTGTAAATTATTTGAATATTTTATTTTGATTTTCTTATTTTTAAAAAATGTGTAGGAAAATGGGAAAATGAAAGTGCTGATACCAGTGTTAAGAAATAGACTTTCATACGCTTAATACAATCGAGGCAAAGATGGAAACAATTAGTTGTGTTCAATCAAAAGTTCACTGGAATGAAGATATTTCAGGATATTTGTTTTTCCCATTGCTTTGTTTTGTTTGGAAATGTTTTTTTATTTGATAAAGTTAAAAAAAAAAGTTCACTGGACTAATGTTCAATTGTGAGGGAAAAAAACAGTAAAAATAATTTCCATGGAATGCTGGAAATATATTAACATGAGTGGTTTCAGAAAAAGGGGTGTAATTATAGATTTTAGAATATATTTCAGTCTCTAAATAGAAGCCTGTCAGTAAATCAAAAATCTGTTTTTAAATTTTGTTTTATTTTTGCACATTTAACTTTTTCAGGAACACATCAAATACAAAAGTAGAGTTTTGTGGGTAGTTATTGCTTAATGGGAACAGAGTTTCTGTTTGGGGTGATGACACAGTTTTGGTAATGGATGGCGTCGGAGCACAACATTATAAATGTAATTAATGCCACTGAATTGAATACTTAAAATAATTAAAATGGTTATGTTACATATATATTAACACAATAAAAATGTGTTTATGGAAAATGCATAATCTAAGGTAAGAAAAAAAAATAGATAATTGTTTGTACTTAAAAGAAACTTGCATGCTATATTATGTAACTTTCTTGGGGTAAAGTAGGAACATGTTGGAAGTTAAGCAGTTATCTTAGGTTAGTTGTCTTTTTCTTACTCCCTTGTTATGGTCTCTTTGAAATGTTCTTTTATTGTATGTTTGTTTTCTTTTTAACTTTTTTTTTCATACAGTTGATTTAAAAAAGAAGGGAAAGTTAAAAAAAAAAAAAAAAAAAAGAAAAACAAGGAAAAAAAAAAAAAGATGTAGTGCCCCCTTGAGGAGCCTGTGAAGAATGCAGGGGTATTCGCCTACCCCACCTCGATGGTTGCTAACATGACCACAGACATAGGGGACTGGTGGTTGGATGGGTTGAGCCCTCTACCATAAGTTTTACCCTTGGGAGGATGGTTGCTGCAAAGGAGAGGCTAGGCCTCCCTGTGTTTGTGCCTGGGAGTCTCCTCCTGGGTGCCTCTTTGTTGCTCGGATGTGGCCCTCTCTCTCTGGCTAAGCCAACTTGAAGGGTGGGGTCGCTGCCCTCCCCCCTGCGTGGGATCGGACGCCCGGGGGGGTGAATCTCCCTGGCGATGTGGAGTGTGACTCCCGGGGAGGAGTGTGGACCCGGCATCGTGGGACGGAGAACGTCTTCTTGACCAAAAGGGGGATGTGAAAGGAAATGAAATAAGCTTCAGTGGCAGAGAGATTCCAAAAGGAGCCGAGGGATCGCTCTGGTGGGCACTCTTACGCACACTTTAGACAACACTTTTTAGGTTCTAGAGAATTGGGGTAGCTGGTGGTGGACGCCTGGGGCTATCAAACTACAACCCAGAACCCATGAATCTCGAAGACGGTTGTGTGGGGATGTGGCTTATGAGGGGTGACAATGGGATTGGGAAAGTCATAAGGACCAAACTCCACTTTGTCTGGTTTATGGATGGATGTGTAGAAAAGTAGGGGAAGGAAACAAACAGACAAAGGTACCCAGTGTTCTTTTTTACTTCAATTGCTCTTTTTCACTCTAATTATTATTCTTGTTATTTTTGTGTGTGTGCTAATGAAGGTGTCAGGGATTGATTTAGGTGATGAATGTACAACTATGTAATGGTACTGTAAACAATCGAAAGTACAATTTGTTTTGTATGACTGCGTGGTATGTGAATATATCTCAATAAAATGATGATAAAAAAAAAAAAAAAAAAAGAAAAAAGAAACTTGCAGTGACTCCTAAAAGCAAAAGACCCTAAATTTCAGAGATTTTTGTTGCTTATCTCTGAGGCACATGCTGTTTTTTCCCTAGTTTAGTAGGTTTCAGGTGTTGGAGAAGAACCCTTTTTTTTTTTTTTTTTTTTTAGAAATGAGATATTTATGCAAAGCCCTAATATATAAAGTAGATAAAACAGCAGGTTTCCAGTTGATGGCAGAGGGAGATGGAGACAGAGGACGAGGGTTAGGCCCGTTCATTCCACGCTCCCTCCCTGCCCACTCAGGCTAATGAACACAATTTGAAAAACACTAATACCAGGTCAGTTCCTAGTTCATCATGGATAGATTGGAAGTTAAAGGTGTTAAGTCCCTTCTTTGGAGTCCCACAGAGTTCTAGGTGGTCTAGAGGGCCAGGGTTCCTTCTCAGAACCCAAATGGGACTAGATGTCCTTGGGCAAGTTACACAACCTCACCACGCCTCAGTAAAATGGGGCTAATTGTGCTTCCTCTCTTGTGGGGTTGTTGGGAGGACTGAATGAGCTACTCTAACAGAACAAGGCAAGCCCAGGTCATTACCCCATATTATACTAGTGTCACAACAGAGGCTCTCGGGGCATCTCACTCTTAACTAGCATTCATTTTTCAGCAGGTTTTGATCTGTGTTGGCTCCTCCACTATTTAATCCTTCAACAGCCTGGTGAAGTAGGCAGGGTGTTGGAGAGGAAAGCCCAAACTTTAGGGTATCAGGCAGAGTGATTCTAAGCAGGTCTAATGTTCAGCTGGGATGTACTGGACTGCCCATAGCCATGGTTAAAACAGCTTTGCCCAGTGTAGAATCCACCTGCCTCATGTGGCCTCATGTGCCTAAATTTAAAAGGCAATTAATTAAAATTCAATAAAATTAAAACTTCAGTTCCTCAGGCACAGTAGCCACGTTGAGATACTCAATAGCCACATATGACCAGGGGATGCCATATTGGACAGTGCAGACCTAGAACACTCCAGTCACCACAGAGCGTTCTATTGGACAGCTCTAGGTTAAAATATTGAAATAATTCCACACTGGTTGGTAAATAGCTGCTTCCCTGACCCCCTTGAGTGCCCTGCAACAACTCCCAACCCTTTATCACAGTATATCTCATCAATTCCCATTGTAAATATTATTTTCACTATTTTAATTCATCCTTTGTGTGAGATAAACATTCACCAGTATTGTGTATCAGGGTCAAAGGAGATTCATAACATTGAGTTCAGGGGTTCTCAAACTTTGTTACATATTAGAATCACCCAGGAGGCTTTTGAATGCCCTGATGCCAACACACACCTCAGACCACTTAAATTAAGTAGAATCTTTGGGGGAGGAATGCGGGACACTGATTACGTGCTTCAACTTGGCGGGCCTGGGCTGGGGGACCTGATCAGCCCCTGGGGAGGGTGGTGGGCACGGGCGACAGCACCCTCCGCAGCCCCCTGGGCCTGGGAAAGTGAGGCCGGAGGCAGGCCCCATTTCCTCACCCAAAATAACACTGTTAGGGGAGGCTTGCCGGAGGGAACCGCCTTTTCCCCACCCCCTTATCTTGCCCGGACACTCCCCGTTGCCAGTGCAACTCCCATTACCACCAGTGCGCATACATTGTTGCCAGACACCGTTACCGGAGCAACTCTCGCCCCTTTTCAATCAACCTCCGCGCCCTCTCAGAACCAATCCAAGCCTTTAACCTCTACAGCTACCCCGCCCTCTAAACGCCCGATATAAGCTTGTACTCTCCCCTAATAAACTCTCTTGGTTTCTTCACCCTAAAAGAACCGTGTCCCGCCTGTTCCTTTCTCGCCGCCCTCCATACTTTGCACGCCACCCCGCCGGGGACCTGGCCAAGTCCCCCGCCTCGCCCTCGCCTCCGGGAAAGAGCCCCCGCCGCCGGTACCCTCCAAGCAATCCTGAGAGCCTAGGATTTAGCAACCGGCCGCCACCCCCCCCCCCCAGACGAGTCAACTGCGACCGCAACTGGCGCCCAACGTGGGGCCCCTGGAATTGAAAGTCCTCTCCACGCAGCGGTCCAGTAAAACCACCCGCTCGCCCGGACGCCTCTCCAGCTCCCCTTCTCCTCGCCTGCAAAGTAAGGGCCGCCTCTCCCTCGCCGCCCCGCGGAGCCGCCTCTCCCTCGCCGCTCCATGTCCGGAGCCGCCTCTCCCACGCCGCTCCGCGCCCGGGCCGCTCTTCCTTTCCCGCGTTAACCTAACTCTTACCCCTGACTACCTTTCGTCTTCTCTTCCTATGTCCCCCCATTCCTCCTAACACTCTTCCTCCAGTAGCTTTCCCTCTTCCCCTCCATTACTTTGCTGTGGTCCTTTGTCTTTGTTTCTTTGTTTCGCGCGGTGTGCCTCTTTGCGACCGCCCCCCCCCAAACTGCTCTCGCTACTAGAGGCTCCTGCCTTCTATTCTCGCCGTCTCCTTCGGCCTCGTGACCACGGTTTACCTCATTTTCTTTACTCAATAATCAACCCCCCTTTTCCTTTTCTCACTCCGCTATGGGTAATCGTCTATCTGCACACCAAGCACCCCAAGTTCGTGCTCTGGCTGGTCTCCTAGACACACATCGCTGTAAGGTGTCTGTCCGGCAGCTGCAAGTATACTGGGACCTCCTGCTGCCCTTTAACCCATGGCTCACCACTTGCCATCTTTGGGACCCTGTTACTTATGATCGCCTTATTGATCGGGTCACCAACGCCATGGAACATGAGAGCAAGCGCTTCCCTCCCGGCTTGCTCCCCACCTTAATAACCGTCCGCTCCTGCCTTCAAGGCTCCCTCCCCCCTGATCGAGGCCCCATTAAATCCAAGGAGGCCCTATCAACCCAGTCAACAGATTCAGACAGCGATACTAATGTAGACCACGATTCGGACACAGAGTCCTTAGTCGAGCAGATTAACAACGCGCTCGAAGTGACTCCCAAAAAACAAAATAACACTGAGCCTCGCCAAGATGGCGAACTTCCTCCTCCTCCTTCTTCTTCCATCGAGGGGAGGAAGTGCTCCAGCGATGACGTCAGCCCTAAGCTGGGCCGGAAACCGCAAGCGCTTTACCCCGCCCTTTCACAGGGCGGAGCTAGTCCACCATCTTATGCCTTAGCCACTCCCACCGCGCCGCCGTCTTGCGACGCTTGGGGCCTCCCACTTCCGCCTCCCCCTCCGTCAAGCTCCCCTTCGGAGCCGCTACCGGCAGCTGCCGCCGCTCCTCCCACCCTGCCGACTAACAACCCCTGGCTGCCTTCTACACCTCAAGGCAACCCTTGGGGCAACGCTCCCCCCACCCCCACTCCCGCGCCAAGCCCTCTGCAGGCGCGTCCTCCTTTCTCTCGTGCTTTTCGCTGCTTTCCTCTTAACCTTACCCCCACACCACAGAAACCGTATGACTGGTATCCCATTGACTCTGATACTATTAAGCAGCTTCGCAGGGCCGTCAAGGAGGACGGGTTAGGTAGCCCATACGCTTCCCAAATACTGCAGGATCTCGGCATGGACTTTTGCATCCCCCAAGACTGGGCCTCGCTTGCCCGTTCCATTCTTAACCCCGGCCAGTTTGTTGATTGGCGTGCTCACTTCCAAGCGGAAGCAGCTAAGCAAAGTGAGCAAGACGCAGCCACTGGAGTCTATCATCACCCCGAAGCCTATTTAGGCACAGGAGCATTTATAAATGCATCTGCCTATATTAATGCACCTGCCACCTTTTGGCCTATCCTTTGGGGAATCGCCTTACGAGCGTTTGCCAACTGCTCTGCCTGTCGGCCTAATAAATTCACCAAGCTCTTCCAGGAGCCGAGTAAGCCTTTCACCACCTTTGTCTCCAGAGTCGAAGAAACCTGCGCTCGAAAGCCCTCCAGCCGCACCTCAGGTACAAGCAGCGCGACCGGAAGCCGTACCTCAACTGCAAACAGTGCATCGCCAACCCCACCACCCCAACCTTTTCTGCCACCCTCTCATTACTCCTCTCCCATCCTCGACCTTATCCAAGCGGCCTTCACCTCAGTGAATTCCTCCAACCCTAATCTTACCTCCTCTTGTTGGCTTTGCCTCTCCACTTCCTCCCCTCTGTATGAGCCAGTTGCCTCCAACCTCTCCTTTTCAGAAAACACAGAGGACAGCCCCTCGGAATGCAATTGGAATACCTCTGCCGTCCCCCTAACCTTTCATTCAGTCTCCTTTACAGGAAAGTGCATCCGCCCTCGCTCAAGTAACTCTCCCAACCTCACAGCTTGTGCCGACTACTCATCTCCCAGCAGCTCTGCAAAATTTCTCATTCCTCATAACTCCTCCCAATGGCTCTGCTCCTCTACAGGGCTTACCCCCTGCCTTAACGTGCAAACCCTCAATACAACTAATGAAACTTGCCTCCTAATTGTCCTCATCCCTAGGGTCCTATACCATAGCGAGGAAGACTTCTTCCTCCGCCTGGAAACAACTGCAGCTTCTGTCCCACTGCAAAAGCGAGAGCCCATCACCGTCCTCACGATTGCCTCCCTCCTAGGTCTTGCAGGCGCTGGCACCGGAATCGCTGCATTAGCCAGTCAAGGCTCCGCCCTAACTCACCTCCGGGCGGCTGTTGACGAGGACATTCGTCACCTACAAGACGCTATTTCCCATCTTAAAAATTCTGTCAATTCCCTCTCTGAGGTAGTGCTCCAAAACCGCCGAGGTCTCGACCTTCTCCTACTCAAAGAAGGAGGCCTTTGCGCCGCCCTAGGAGAAGAGTGCTGTGTATATGCCAATTCCACGGGTCTCGCCGAGGACAGCCTAAAGAAGGTCCGAGAGGGGCTGGAACAACGCAAAAGAGACCGTGAAGCCACCAGCTATTGGTCCCACATCTTTACCCCCCTCCTCCCTTACCTCCTCCCTCTCCTCGGCCCCCTACTAATGATTATTCTAGCTCTCACCTTAGGACCCTGCATTATCCGCAGAATTGTCCAGCTTGTAAGGAAACAAACGGATGCTATTTTCTCCTCGTTCGTGCAAGTCCAGTACCAGCGACTCGCCACCTCTGACGCTCCCTACTCCGAGATGACAACCAACCCTCCGCGACCTCACCGCCACCGGTCAACCCGCCGACCGCGAGGCCCTTCTCAATCGCCTGAACATCGCACCAACCTCGAGCTCCAGCTTCTCTGAACCTCCAACTTTAAACCCCCCACCCTCGTCCATCCCGCAAGCAGCAAGGCCCCTGTCGAGCGCCCGGGCGCCACACCAACGCCGAGCTCCAGCCTCGCTGAGCCACCGTCAACCCCTTTTCCCCTCCCCGGCCTCCCCCTTCCCTCATCCCTTAGCGGGCCTCTCCGGTAAGCTTCTTCCTTTAATTAGAAAAGAAGGGGGAAATGCGGGACACTGATTACGTGCTTCAACTTGGCGGGCCTGGGCTGGGGGACCTGATCAGCCCCTGGGGAGGGTGGTGGGCACGGGCGACAGCGCCCTCCGCAGCCCCCCGGGCCTGGGAAAGTGAGGCCGGAGGCAGGCCCCATTTCCTCACCCAAAATAACACTGTTAGGGGAGGTTTGCCGGAGGGAACCGCCTTTTCCCCACCCCCTTATCTTGCCCGGACACTCCCCGTTGCCAGTGCAACTCCCATTACCACCAGTGCGCATACATTGTTGCCAGACACCGTTACCGGAGCAACTCTCGCCCCTTTTCAATCAACCTCCGCGCCCTCTCAGAACCAATCCAAGCCTTTAACCTCTACAGCTACCCCGCCCTCTAAACGCCCGATATAAGCTTGTACTCTCCCCTAATAAACTCTCTTGGTTTCTTCACCCTAAAAGAACCGTGTCCCGCCTGTTCCTTTCTCGCCGCCCTCCATACTTTGCACGCCACCCCGCCGGGGACCTGGCCAAGTCCCCCGCCTCGCCCTCGCCTCCGGGAAAGAGCCCCCGCCGCCGGTACCCTCCAAGCAATCCTGAGAGCCTAGGATTTAGCAACCGGCCGCCACCCCCCCCCCCCCAGACGAGTCAACTGCGACCGCAGAGGAACCCACAGGTGGGTATGTTGCAAAGATTCCTGGTGATTCCAATGTGTAGCCAAGGTTGTGAACCATGGCTGGTGGTGAGAGTGGACACGGGGCTGGGGTGAGCAGTGTGTGTCAAGAGTTAAAGTGAAGCTGGAATGAAGATCACTGTTGGAGATGGTGCAGCTGAAGTGAATCTTGGGGCACATTCAAGGGGGATAAGCTTCCTTAGATTGCACGGGAAATGTAAGCATCATTTGGCTATGCTTTACAAATATTTGGCCTACCTTTGTTGTTATTTTGGAACACTAAGGGATAAACAATACGCTGGGTACATTTTTAGGGAATTAAATAATTTCTCTGCCTACAACAGACATAAGGAATAGCTGTTTTTATCTTTTAAACAAACATGCTGGCTAAGATTTCTGTGTGATAAATGATATATTTAATAGCAGAACAAAGCCTTATTAAACCAGTAACTGTAAGAAGGAACGCTGAACAACGAATGCGATTTTCGCAGTGATCATAATTGCCATATGATTCCCCTTCACATTATTAAGCACCTATAATCAAACTAGGGTGGCTTTTTTCCAAGTAGTATTATTAACTGGATTATGTTTAAAGACTTCCAGGAGTATAACTTCTACATTTTAATAGCATTTTGTAGTAGTAAAGTTATTTACAACTACTACTTATACTTTTTTTTTATACTGAGTTAAGATAGGCTATTCCCACCCCATCTAGTCCCTAAGAAAAAAAAGTATGAAACAAGCTAGACATGAATCTTTATAAAGTGAAGTGAAGTGGAAGGGTTATCTAGATACTCCAGGGAAAAATAAATACTTAAACTTTTTTCCTTGGTGTCAGGGCAAAGATGGGCAGTCTAGCAGGGCAATCAGAGGTTAACCTGAGATTCAGGGTGGGGCTGAGGCACCTGGGGGTTTGGGGGCATTCTCTGGGGGCTGGATGCCTGGTAACCCAACCTATCATTGTCTTCCAGCTGTAATGCCAACCACAAACTGGCAGTCTAACCTCGAGTACTCATTATTGCCTCTGCTTTATGGTTTGACTTCTGTCTTGGGTTCCAAATTGTGCAAAGACTGACTAGAATAGCCCCGGAGAGAAATTGTCACCCTCAACATCCAGAAAGTTGGAAGAAGGAGTTGGGGAGAATGGACATCAATCAGTCCCCTATACTGTGTGTGTATGTATGTATGTATGTATGTGTGTGTGTGTGTGAAGTGTGTGTGTGTGTGAATAGATGGGTCTGCAGGAATAAAAGCATATCTTCGCAATAAGGTACATGAAACTTTTCCTTCTGTTCCCTTTGAGAGTGTCAGAAGTAAACAATAATGTAAAAACAAAAAACAAGAACAAAAAAAACTCACCAAGAGACAAGAGGGTTTCTGAGGCCACATTTCTGATTTCTTCAGTATCAGACTGACACAATGTCACCAGCATTTTAATGCTTTCAGTAGCCTAGAGGGGAAAAGTAACATAAATAGTGTTCTGACAGTTAGGTCTGGGGTTACATGAGACTTGCCATTTCAGAGCTGGTAGGGACCTTAAAAACCAGGGGTTTCCAAACCTAGCTGAGTGTCAGGATCACTTAAGGAGCTCTTTTAAAAGTACAGATTTCTGCACTCCCTCCAGATGTACTGTATTGGAATTTCCTGGGATGGAGCTAGGAATTGTATTTGCATGAGCTCAGATGATCAGCTAAATTCCTCATTTCACAGAGGACTCCAGGTCTAGAGAAGTGAAAAGACTAAACTGCTTTCCCAGAATAGAATCCACTTCCAGTTCTTTCCACTGCATCATACTGCTTCTAAAACTGCTCTAATTTAAGAATTCCTAATATTTAGCTTATATATCAAAATAGAGGTATATAAAGGTCAACAATATTCCACAAACACTTAGTGGGCATTCTATGAACCAGACAGTGAACAGGCATTAGAGACTCAGCACTGAACAAGCCATAGTCCTTGCCCTCAAGAGTTTACAGTCTAATGTAATGACAGATTATTAAATAATTAAAGTAATTATTACAATGAGTGATACAATTATTACAATAGGCTAAGTCAGGGTGCTATGGCAGAATATGACTGGGAACATAACCTGGTTTGATCAGGAAAGTCTTCATGGAGGAAGTGGTATCTTTGAGGAGTTGGCCACATTTGGGCATGGGGTAGGTGTGTGTAGAGTGGCTGAGGGAATGGAGAAGGAAATAAATCCCAGGCAAGAGGAACAGCTTGTGATAAGGCCCAGAATCTAGAGAGGTAGCCAAAGATGAGTTTGGAAAAGAAGGCAGGGACCAGCTCAAGGAGGGTCTTACAAGGTGTGCTAAGGGTTTTGAACTTTATCTCAACATCATGGAAAGCCAGAGAAATATTCTGAGGTTCATATTTTAGTACCAACATTCTAACTGCAGTGGTGAGGATGGACTGAAGGGAGTTAAGACTGTTAGGAGTCAGGGAGACTGGCAGGAAGCTTGCTCTAATCCAGGTGAGAGACGCAGATGTCTGAGTAGGGGAGGGAAGGATGGATAGGCTCAGGCTGCTAAGGAAGTGGGAGCTACAGAATGGGAAGGCTGACTGGTGGAGAATGTGGTGAGGAGGTTATCAGTGAGGACTCCTAGGTTTCTGGCATGAGCTAGTGAGAGAGGGATTCACTAAGATAAAGAAGACTAGTGGTGGGGCTGGGTGGAGTTTGAGGTGACTTCCTAGTGGAGATCTCTAAGAGTAAGCTGCATACATAGGTGGGAAGGGAAGAACTTTACTAGAACTATTGGGAGTGATTAGCACATGGATGACAATGGAAACCATAGGAGTAGACGTGTGCCCAGTGAAAGGAATTATATGGAGAAGAGGGCTTAGGATAGAGCCTTTATAAACATTTAGGGGAGGGAGAAGAAAGGGAACCTGCCTTCTCCAAGACAAAAAAATTCTTGCCAAGATTCCTGAGGAGTTGAGGAAGGATAATCAATTCTGATTTTCTTCCTTGGAAGAAAAGTAAGCTAATGAAGCAGGTGTAGTGGTTCTGGGCCAGGACATACAAAGTGGAGTGGGCAGCATGGGTAGACTGTGGATTATTTTAGCCCACCGAGACAGACTGGAGACCCCAAAGTTGAGGGCCACTTGTTTTGAGGCCTTTATTTCCCAAGGTTGTTTCCAGATTGATAATAGAAAAGAAAAACGTGAGATGTCTGCTTGCTGGCATTAATTTTTTTTTTTTTTTTAACTTATTTTTCCTTATAGTTAGCTACAGTTGATTGGTTTGGGCTGATGAAATCAGGAGTCTGCTTCGTGTCAGGAGCACTGTTTCACACCATGCTCCATGGAGTCCCTTTCAGGAGCTGGGGGAAGGGAATGGTTTAGGAAGAGGTGTCCTAGTTGGCACAAAGGATCCTAAAGGATAGGAGAAAAGGGAGAGAGGGGAGGAATCTAGGGTTCCCAGATTTGGGATATGCCAGAGTTTAAAACTGAATCCTCTGCTTTAACCTTTGCAGCATGTAAATCCATAAAAACTCATACGATCACTGTATCCTTGTGTATTTGTTTATATATATAGGTAAACAGACATTTATATATTGCAGACATCAGTCACTGATGTGTCAGGACAGCACCCAAACCAACAGCAATCAAAGTGGACTTTTTGGCCACCTGAAGGCAATTTTTTTTGACCAGGTAAAATTTCCCAGAGCTGTTTTTCTTCACAGGTCATTAACTTTTCCTTTTGAGGTATTACTCCCTTTCTTTTTGTCCCATTAGTTCTGCAGGTCTCTGCCCCTTATCCCATGTGCCCATTTAAGATTATAGCAAATTCTAAGGTGTGGCCCTCTCATTCTTTTCTGAAGAGTTATTAGGCTTTTGTGTGTGTGTGTGATCAAGGTAGGTCAAACATTATATTTTGACTTTTGAAAGGTAAACTCTTTGTACTAGGAATCTCAGCCCTTTCTTTTTTTCATTTAAGTTTTAGCTCTTTCACTGCTCACTAACACCTCTCTCTGACAAAATTAAGATTGGTTAACTGCTTAATAAAAATAGTTTGTGGAGAAGGGTCTGGGAATTTAGTAACAAATTGAATTTTATTACTTTCTTGCAAGTTTTATTTGTCCCTGCTATTTTCTGCACACAAAAATTGATGCAATCCCCATATCATCTCTCTTTTGGGATAAGAGATGCTGTTGGGATAAGATGCCCTTGACTGTTGAAAAACACAATTGTTTTTTGAAAATTATTAACAAAACCAAATCACATTTACTTTCATATACGAAATGCTGTTAAAAAAATACAAAAAGACTCCTGAACTAAAATGCAGTGCAAAGTAGATGAAAATGTTGCAAAAACAGGAAGGAAAGCTGTTAAACAGACCCAGCTTAGCCCTGTTTTCCAAGCTGGACTGCAAGAAGGCCCTGTGGCTGGACTTTACCTTAAGACTTTTCAGGGCCAGGCAAGCTGCCTTCTGGAGCTGGAGGTTTTCCTTTGTTAGTGCTTCACAGTAATAGAGCAAGGCCTGAAAGAGAAGGGAAAACACCATTAAGACATTTTGATCTGCTTATAGTGTTAAATAAAATAAAATGCCCATCTGCATTGGACATCACCAGGAGCAACCCCTTTCTGAGAAATGATAGGGAACGTTGAGAAGACAAAATAATTGATCACAAGGACAGGACTTTCTGAGACTCGATAAAATTGCAGTTTGAGCAACATTTAGTCCTTTAGTATAGGCCAGTGTCGGTCCGGTAGAGATAGCCTATCAGAAGTGGATAAGTATATCATACTAACCAAAGTCTATCTGTTCCCCACTGTGTAAGACCCTCCTATGTAATAAGAAAACTAATTGTCAACAATCATTGTAACTTCCCACTTAAAAATCCCGTAAGTGCTTTTATAGGTGCCTGTGACCAGATGGCCACTGAAACTCTCATTTCAGTTTCCTGTTTGAGATCTCCCTGCTCAAGCAGTTTCTCTTTCAATAAATCCTTTTAATGCTTTAATTTGCATGTAATAAGTTTTTTTTTACAATAGTTTAGGAAATATACATCATTTTTACTCCCTGAGATAAACTTCAGTATAAAACTAGGTATTTTGCACTATCTACAGAATAAAAAAAAAATCATTAAAATTCATGTTGATTAAAAGAGCTATTTGATTATTCAATAACTTGATCCCTTATATTCTACCAGGTCAAGGAATTTAGGGCGACACAAAGTTGGAAGATACAAAATTATGATTCCAGCTTTGGAGGGGCCCTTAGGTCTAGTATAAATGCTAAGACAGGTTAGAAGGAGCTGCAGAGAAGACACGCGTTAGGTGCCATAAGAAAGCTTCAAGAGGCTAAGTCAGTCAGATGGAGAAGA
Organism: Choloepus didactylus; assembly: GCF_015220235.1. Classification (NCBI taxonomy): domain Eukaryota; kingdom Metazoa; phylum Chordata; class Mammalia; order Pilosa; family Megalonychidae; genus Choloepus; species Choloepus didactylus. Next base: position 128,543,024 of record NC_051313.1, on the reverse strand, counting down.
GACTCCATCTAGAGTTCCAGTGCATGAAAATGGTGATGTTTGATCTGGGCCTGAAAGAATGGGTTAGATTTCAGGTGGGAAGCTGGGGAGTAAAGGGGATTCCAGCAAGAGGCAATTGTATTATTAGCAAAGCCACACAGGCAGGGAGGGTACAGCTTATTTGTAAAATAATGAGTATTCAGGTTGGTTGGGAAGGAGGGCATGTGAAGAAGACAGGACCAGCTGAAGACGGCTTCTCAAGGGTTTTAATGCACCCTAAGAAACCTGGGCAAAGAAGGGCCAGCGAAGATGTTGAATGGGGGAGCCACTTAATCCGCGTTGTGCTTTAGGTTTTTCCAGAATGGGGTGAGGCATGATCAGAGGGGTTCAGAACAGTTGGGGTGCACTTGCGGAGTTTGTATGACAACGGATGAAGGCCTCCACTGGGAAATGGTGTTAAAGTGGACAGGGCAAGACTGGAGAGCCATTGGAGAGGTCCTGGATATGAGAAGTAAGGGAAGGGAAGGAAGTTAAATCTGAATTTGAGGTTTCAAGGCAAGCTATTAGAAGAATAATGTTACATGAACAGAAATAAGGAAGACTGTGGAGAAGGCAGAAAGTTCCAGTGAGAAGATGGTGATTTGGGTTTAAGATTTGCTGAGTTTGATACATGGCATATGGATGGATGCTCTGTACAAAAATCTCCACACAAAAATAAATTTTCTTATCACCAAGCTAATTCTTCCTAGTTTCTAAAACATAAATGTATTTATTATTAATTCAAATGAGTAAGAAGCACCTTACATCATATTTGTTCATAGGAAACCAAATGGTAATTACTTTTGAAAAGAACTGGGGGTGAAAAGGAAGGACTGAATTTCATTTTATTGGGCCACATGGTCTGCAGTTTTTGTTATTTGCCTAAACTACTTTTATTTTCAAATGCAGAACTCACGTTGGATTACCATACTGAAAACACTCTAAGAAGTATCTGTTGACTCAGTAACTGGTATTACCCTGTGATTTACACGATATTTCTCAGATGTTTTCCTTTTCCATGACCACGTCTTATCCAGGTCTTAATCTCGTGTCTGGATCATCACAACAGCATTTCCACTTTCAGCACCTCTGCTGTGAGGAGGGACCCCCTGCCTGCAGTGTGGATTACGAACACACTCACCTCCCCTCTCAGAAAAGTTTAGTGCCTCCTCTTGTTTTTCTGGCATCAAATTGGAACTCCTAGTTATGGGCTTTTCAAGCCTTAAACCAGTTGCTTCTCACTATCTCTCTATTTGCCTTCTTTCCCACCACACACCCACTGAGGTCCCCGGGTGCTGTACTCCCCAGAGAGAACCCAAGCCCTCTCCTCTCCTCTTTGACAGGTCGCGTTTCTCATTAGTTTCTCATTACCTTCAAAGTTTGCTCTAGACCCAGGCCCCACTATGGGTCTAGAACATAGACCCACCAACCACTATGCAACCAGCACTCATAGTTTCCTTCTATCTGATTTCCTAGGACCTTAATTTTCCATGTTTTTATGGCCTTGGTTGTCATTATTTACATTTATATGTGTTTATATGTGCAGATATATTTCTAATATGTACCTCAACTTCTTAACATGTGATTTTGGGCAAGTTATTTAACTCCCCTTTGCCTTAAAGTGTCTTCATCTGCAAAATTGCAGTAATAATAAGACCCATTCCTAGGACTTCTGTGACATTAAATTTGGTGACATTTGTAAAGGACTTAAAAGGTTCCTGGCACAAAGCCAGCCCTCAACAAATATAGCTCTGACATTATTTTTTAATTTTGTAATACATCTGTGTATTCAAACTTTGTTTACAGGAAAAAAGATACTTCCCTAGGGCGAAGACATTTTTGTTGTTGTTTGTTTGTAATTTATTTAACTCCTCACAGCACCTAGAATGATATTCTGCACTTAATGAGCACCCACCAAATCTGATAACACCAGAATGCCTAGAATGAAGCAATTTGGAAGTAAAAATCAACCACTTAATGCTGTGATTGCTCATGAGATGCCGTAGAGAACCACCAGTCACTGATAGCTGAGATTAAACTCACCCTGTTTCCTCAGTTCTGTAGACAACTCCCTTCTTTTTCTTTAATTGGCATATAATTCACATACCATAATATTCTCCCTTTGAAAGTGTACCATTCAGTATATTAACAAACCATCATCGCTATCTAATTCAAGAACATTTCCATCACCACAAAAAGAAACCCTGTACCCACTTAGCAGTCCTTTCCACTACCCCCTCCACCTATTCTCTGGTGACCACTAATCTGCTTTCTGTCTCTGTGGGTTTGCCTATTCTGGATGTTTCATAAAAATGGAGTCATACGATATGTGGCCTTTTGTTTCTGGCTCTTTCAGTTAGTGTAATGTTTTCAAGGCTCATCCATGTTGTAGCATGAATCAAAACTTCATTCATTTTTATGGCTGCATAATATTTCATTGTATGGATGAACCACATTTTGTTTATTCATTCATTAGCCAATAGACATTGGATTGTTTTTACTTTTTGCCTATTGTGAATAATGCCCCTATGAACGTTCATGTGCAAGGTTTTTGCATGGAAAGATGTTTTCAATTCTCTGGGTAAGCAACTCCATTCTTAAGGAAAGCAAAGTTATACAGTATAGGTTGTTATAGCAGGAATAATAATAGTAATAACACTAACTAGCTCTTAATTCTATTAATAGAATAGTTAGAGCCTGGGCTTCAGCTCGTCAAGACCTCTCTTCTGCCTGCCTTTTAACTTCTAACAGATTCTTCTTGGGGGTGAGCAGCAAAAGGAGGATGAAATAAAACCCAAATGCTAGCAGGACAGCCAGCCACAAGGGTTAGCCTCCCTTGTAAAAGGAACCATGTGGTCCTACCTCCCATCAGCCTCCGACAAAGCTCCCACTACCACTGGTGGACTGCTGCCCAGATCTGCATCTAGCACTTCATCCTTATTGCAAAAACCCTACAGGATGTGAAAACCCTTGAGGGGAAGAGCAATTTAAGTTGTTAGCAGCGATTTAAACCTTGATATTTATGAACATATGGTTTTGGTAAGCATTAACCCTTTGGTTTGGTGGTTAAATCTTGAGGGCCCTTGGGAGATGTAAAAGAAGGAAATGGGCAGAGGAAAACACTGAAAGTTCATCCACTTTATAATTTTAACAAGGGCTGGACTTGGACATCAAAAACCAACTGATGATGACTTTGCAGAATGCAAAGGGCCATTATCCATTCAGTTCGGTTACCTTGGTGGAAATATTATTTTTGTCTGTCCTATTTCAGAAATAAATATATTGTAAGCACATGCATATGAATATATGAATATATTAAGCTTATTTATTCATTAGCTCAATGAACAAAAGACCAGCCACTTGTCATGTGCCAGGTTAACATACTAGGGCAAACATGCCTATGTTGATTTTAGAGATGTTACCTACTCCTGTTAGTTCTGTCTTAGACAGTAAGCTCCCAGAGGGATTTCTAACATGGCCCTGTTATCTACAGTAATACTGATGCCCAAGCACATGGTTTCTGGGCCATACTGTCCCTTTGAGCATGAGCAGTGAACCCCTACCGACTTGAGTAGGAACAGGGGATGCACAATTCAAGAAAGCATTTGGCACTTCCCTGTTTCTTGCTCATTTAGTTTGAGTGGTTGCCTCGGAAACAGGGGACTGCTGGGACACTTGGATTGATAATAGTCCTAGGAGGCAGATAGAAGGCATACTGTGAAGCAGGAAGCCCCCTGTTGCAATGCAGTCAGCATCTCCTCTGGCAGGCTCTCAGTGATTAAAGGAACAACCACTACCCAACTGAACAGTATAATTGCAGAGGAGTGGTATTTCCTACTTGTCCAGGTGGGAGGAAAGCAGCATAAAATAATGAATCAACAATACAACTTGTACTTGGTTCAGTAGCTACATGATCCTTGAAGCAAGGTTCAAGGTTTATAGTAACACCAGCTCTCATCTAGTTATTTTGGTATTTCCTTAGCCCATCTTATCAACTTTCAAGAGTTTAATGTACTAATTTCTACTATTTCAAGTAAGAAAAGGTGGAATGAGTTCAGGCTTTGAGGTCAAACAGTTCTGAGTGGTATCCAAGTTTTACTACTTAACTACTGTGTGGTCTTAGGCAAGTTTAACTCCTCGGAGGCCCAGTTTCCACATCTATAAAATGGAGATGTTAGAGATGAGCTAGGTAAGTGATGTAACACAGTGCCTGGTGTTTAGTAGGTACTCAATAATTGGCAGTTTTCATTAGTTTTTGTTTTTCAGACTAGATTGGAAATTCCTCAAGGGCAGCAACTATCTTCCCTTTATTTCTACTGTGTCCATAAAACTCTCCTTATAGAACTTAATAAAGTCTATTTTCATTGATGAAAATGGAATTCAGGAGTAAACATGAGAGCTGAATTAGAATGAAAATATACAGCATCTGGCCTGGGGGATGTGCCCTGCAAGTGGAAGGTGCACACAGACAGCCAAGGAGGGTTGTGTTGTAATTGTGGTTGTTGCTGTTATTTCTAAGGGGAAGCTAGAATAGTGGCTCCTCGTCATGATCAAAGAGTACCAAATCCTTCTCACATACATGATGCACACTTAGATGAGTGGATTCCCAGCTACCAGCAGTGCTTACCCTTCTTCCTGTTTTTCCCTCTTTTCAGTGGAGGTGAGGGTGGTGTGGTGCGAAGAACAGCCTTTTGAACTAAACCCCTAAAAAACTACAACTTTGTAGTACAATGAAATATCTTCTCTTGAGTATATAAACATCCCACCACACCCTCGCTTAGGCAATGACAGAGAAAAATTAAAGAAACTCCTCTGGAGAGTTCAACATTTGACTTTTTCAAGGACAGGAAGGATTGGCCAAGTTTAATTCTCTTGAGCTGAGCTGAATTTTAATGTGGGATAGGTTTTTTTTAGAATAACTGTTCAAATTATAAGGGGCTCTCAGAGGACCATGCTCCCTGCTTGGACTGGGCCCCAGTGTGCTTGAATTGCAGATGCCTATTCATCAGGATGGCTAATTAAAGCAAAGATGAAGGAAATAAACTCTTCCCTGGCAATAGGAGTGATATTTTTTAAAATGAAAAATATTCTAACTCTTTGACCCAATAGTTTGATGACTTAACCCCAAACTACTCATATATGTATTTCTGTGTACATGTACATATACATAGATGTTCACTGTAACATTTTTCATAGTTGGAGACTATATAAATGTCCATCATAATAAGAAAAAAATAAACTGTGGGATATCCATACACTGGGACATACATCTGTCAAATAGACTGAGATAGACCAACATGTTTTAATGTGGAAAGTTAATAGCCATGATATATTAAGTTACAAACATTAGTTACAAAACAGAACACACAGTGTGATCTCACTTTTTATAAATAATAATAATTATATATGTTAGCATATACATAGAAAAAATCTGAAGGAATATTGTCTAAATTATTAACAGTTTTGTTTGGGGGCTGCACTTATGGGACACTTTAGTCTATATTTCTGTAGTTGTTTTACATAGAGTATATATTATTAATAAGCAGACAATTATTTTTATAAAAGAATAGATGGTAAAATATTCATAGTAAATGGCATAGAATTAAACAAGCTTCCCATCTCATGTCCATGACGTAATATCCTACCTTTTCTCTGAAATGCTCATTTTTGGAGGCTGCTGCCAAGTAAAGTGTCACAGACTCATTAACTTCATTGTCGTCTTCAGTTAATAGCAGAGCTAGAGTCCTGAGTACCTCCTGTTGGGCGGGGAGGTTGTTGGGTGCAAGAGCTGACATGGTCTGTAGCAGTTTTTCATCTCTTAGTGATTGCAGAGTCTGAACCGTGGAAACTAGAGAGTAAGAAGAAAACAGAGCTCAATATATTATATTGTATTATATGGTATCATAGCATATCCTATCTTATTATATAAATAAGACTCAAGTACATATGAAAGTGTATACATAACAAAAGACATGCATATGAAAAATTAGTATAAGATAAAGGTGGCATTTTTCAAATTCATGAGAAAAAAACAGATTATTCAAATAACTCTTGAGCACATGGGAAGAAAATGAAGGTGGACCTCCACCTCAGAATGGCTACTAAAATAACTCCTAGATGAATTAAATAATCAAATGTGAAATACACAGTGAAGAAAATTTAAGTAAACATTTTTTTACAATCTTCCTAATAAAGCACACCCTATGACCTGTATCTTTTAGTCAGGCCCATCCAGTAAAACCCTAACCCTGGACAAATTCAACTCTGCTTTCTCTTTATTCGGGAGGCAACTGAGCCCTGATGGAGAAACCCAGTTAGTTGGTTGAAATATGGGGGAAATATGGTTTATATATATATATGGTTTTGAGTCCCGTTTGGATAAATTGACTGTGTTCAATTTGACTAAGGAAGTGCTCTAATTAGTTACTCTAATCTGTAACTAGATATCCAGTATAAATGTTCCACTGGTGTCAAAAACATCAGGATGAGAATGTGGCTGGCTCAGTACAGATGGGAAAACAGAAGCTGAAATTCAGGTGCACTGATGAGCAGCATCTTCTGCACCAAGGACAAGTTTGTGAATTATCCGAATTTTTTTGTTTAAATTTCCTATTTCTCCCAATGTGGATATTCTGGTACTTTCACTGCTTTATAAATAAATATCCTAGTAAAAAGTCTTGAGATATTATTACCTATAACAGCTAAATAAATAAATAAATAATCAGCAGAAAACAACTGTTCAATAATACAAATATATTAGAATACATCTAAATGGAGGAATATTATTAAACCAATAAAAACTTTTTCAAAGAATTTTTTAACAACCAGGGATATAATGTTCACTAAAGAACAGTGTATCACTCTATAATGAATAATGCCGATTTTGAACATTAAACTCATGCCCATTCAACTGAAAAAAAAATGCATTAAATTTTAACAGAAGAATGGGCAATTTGAATTATTTTTCTTTATACTTCTCTATGTTTTCTAAATTTTTAAATGAAGGCCTTTTGCTTTTATAATGTAAGGAAGAAAACCCATACTTAAAAGGTTAGACTTGTTTTCATCGTCACTTCCCCTTCTGACTGGTAAATGAGCAGGCCTTCTCTGGACCGTGTCATAAGAGGTTTAGAGATGGAAACTGCCATCGAGGGAACTCCCTTTGGTATTAACTGAGTCAAACAGAAATTTACTTAGAACATTGACTTTGTGACCAATTTAATATTGAGAAATGGTGAATATAATAAAATGAGACCCCATGGTCCTAAAATCGTGTTCCCCTGTGTTCTCTTCCTGTCCTCTGTACCTATGAGCTATTTGTAACGGGTAGGTGCAGACCCTCCCATGTTCCATGCTGGTGTGGTGCCGAGTGGGGGAAGATTTTCTTCCTCTTGCTATGATGCTAACTAGTATGCTGAACATGCTGTCATAGGGTTTAAAGCTCTGGAAAGAGGAGGGCTAAGCTGGGCCCATGCCAGACATGTTGCTGCTGCCTGGTGCTGTGCCAAAAACTCTACCTACTCCCAGAACACATCTCATTCCTCCCTGTCCCTGGTAACCTGCATTGTCAGGCTTCTGTGGATTTATAGAACACAAACCTGGAAATTAGAAACCAGCCCCTTACTACCTGGCTCCATTCCCAAAGAGGTTTTGGGGATACTTCATTTCTAATACTTGAAGTGCCATACGAAAAGGCAACTTCATCACCACCTCTCTATGTTGGTGTTTGCTCTCCTTATTCCCTGGATGTGCATCCTTAGATTTGCCTTTCCACCTTTTCTTCCTTTCCTCTCCCACTGTCACCCTATATGACCTTCTTGTGAATTCCACTTCTGCAAACTATTATGAAAGCACCATGGAAAAAAAGACAACTTAAAATGGTATTACCTGTAGGCTTGAACCTACAAATGGCAAATACCTTCACAGAGGAAAGAAATTACAGAGAAATTTAAATCATTTACCAGCTTCTTGTTAATGGCACACCTTTACTGGATGATTAGGCAGTTCTTAGTAAACCCCTGATTCATTCACAAGAGGCTGACTAATGTTGATGGTCCAGAGGTCATGTAGAGGACAAATGTCAGCTCAATTGTTAACTTAAACAACAACAAGGCTACCATCACTGTTAGAAAGACCAGTGATAAGTCCAAATTGAACCACCATCATGGTGTGGCTAAAGAACACGTCCCACCTTGCTTGGCCAGCTGGCCCAGGTAACTCTCTAGGTCACTCACACCATGGCTGGCAAAATAACTGTGATACTGGAAAACAGTGATGACTTCTGAGGAGAGGCTGGAGGGAAGCAGGGGCTCAGCCCGGTCCAGAATTTGGGACACCAGCGTTTGAAACACTATTTGGAAGGGGAAGATACAAAGCAGCTTTTAAGAAACATGACCACTCATCCATTCTCTCATTTTATAATTCGTTCATTCTTTTTTTTTCTTTTTGAGGTTTAAGATATATAGAACAAAGTGCGTGAAGTGAACTAATCTTCAGTGTGCAGCTGGATGAGTTTTACTTACATATATACCTGTGTAACTGACGTTCAGATCGAGGTATAGAACAAGTGCCAGCCCCCGTAAGGCTTTCTCGTGCCCCTTTCCAGTCTATTCCACCTGCCTCCACTAGACGTAACCACGAATCTGACTTCTATCAGCAAGAATGAGCTTTGCCTGTTCCTGAACTCCATATAAATGGAATTATACAACGTGTACTTTTGTATCTGGTTCCTTTTACTCAACAAAATATCTGTGAGATTAATCCAAATGGTTGCTTGTAGCAGTAACTTATTGTTTTTTTTTTAAATTTCTGTATCTACCATATTGTATGAATGTATTATAATTTATCCACACTCTTGTGGATGAGTATTGGGTTGTATCCAATTTTTGGCCCTTGTGAATAAAGTTGCTATGAAATGCTTAGGTATGTCTTTCTTTGTGAACATAAGCACTTATTTCTCTTGATACATTTAGGAGTGGAATTGCTGGATCCCAAGGCAGGGGTATATTTAGCTTTAGTGGAAACTGCCAGTTTTTCCTAAGTAGTTGTACCCCTTGACACTGTCATACTGGTGACATTTTAATGAAAAAAGTATACGCACTTTAGTAACACAGAAATACAATATTTTAAAAATCACTGCTGATATTGTGAATTAAAACATGTTCAACATCTTTCCTTTCTTAAATTTAACTGTTTTCCCTGGAGAGTGAGTTATTTCTTAATTTAATTTTTAGGGCTGGCCTTCTGTGTGCTCCCTGCCCCCAGGCTGCAGGGGGGTGGGGGGACAGACCCCACCAGCACTCACTCTTGCACCGAGGGACAGAAAAGTCGTCCCCACCACTGTCTCGTACCTGGGTCTGCGAGTCCTGGATATTCTTTGTTTACAGCTCTGTCAAAGCTGGCCTCTAGCTGCTTAATCACTCTGTCAGCTGAGCTGTGGTAGACACCAACCGGGCTGCAGCACTTGGTCCAAAACGACAGCAAGGACAGCTTTTTATGAAATTCTGGAATGGCTGAAAAAGAAGAGCAACCCCCCATCACACGACAATCGTTTTAAATGAAGCAGAGGAGGAGATGTGGCTGGGTGGGGGAGGCATCGTTGGGGGCCTTTTTGTTGGTTTTTAATCCTGCGTGTTTCGATCTGACCCACAAGTTCCTCTCTGGTTGGCAGATGGGTCCAAAGGGCCAAAAAGTCATATGAGGAAACCATCCAGCCTGGGGAGGGGATGAAAATGCAGCAAAAGCAAAGTCAACTGCTTTCAGAGATAGAAAACACAGAAGCTCTTCCCTTGGGAGATGTTCCAGTGATCTCATCTCCTGTAACTTTATAGCCAAAAAGCATAAAAGGTAAGAGAATCACACTTGAGGTTTTTCTGAACAAGGTGGAATGTAGCATTAGTTAGTGGCTGGAGGGATTTTTTCAGCATGCACAGGTGGTTCTCCAACAGAAATGACTGCCCAGCACTGCGCTAGGACATGGTCAACATCTCACTTGGGTATGGGTTGTGATGAGGAGGACCTAAGGGTGTCCCCCACAGTCTGCACTTCTGGCCCCATTTAATGCCTCTCAGAGACTTGCCAGGGTCACCTACTCCTGGCAGGGATGGAGGCAGGAGGCAGAAATGTCCAGGAAGAAGGCCCTCCCCCAAACCTACAGAGAGTTTGGGGAACAAGCAGAGATAACCTAGAAAACTCGAGCACTCCCCTAGTTCCACTGAATAGCTGATGTGCATATCTTCTGACAGTTGTCTTGCATTTTAAGGCAGAAGCTCTTGTCTTCACAAAAGAGCCCTACAGCCAGACCTCACAAATCCAAAGGCATCTTCCCCATAACAAGTTCTGCATCAAAAATTCTCTAAACCAGGGCTCTCCTGGAGGTCTTTGAATTCACGTACTTCTACCCTTCCCAGCAGGATTTGGAAGCATGGTCCATTTGAGGGTCAGCTGCAGCGGGAGTTGTCTTAGCCAGCTCCATGGAGCAATAACAACCCTGATTATCTGTCCTCAAATGGAAATGCACCAACAGAAAAAGCCTGTGAAATGTAGCCTGTGCCTGTGAGGTGTGTGCTGTTTCTGTCCTACATGAGTTCCTACCTTCAAGAGGTGGAGGCCTCTCTAGAAACAGCTATGCCTCTGCTACTTGGCTTAGAGGCTGGGTTAGGGAGGCCACACTAGTGTGAGAAGTTTCCCCTATATCATGGCCCAAGAATGCTTCGATGCTATCCTGACAAAGCAATGAACAGGAGCAGGCAGGGGAGTGGGCTGGAGGTGTCATCGTTTCTATGAAGGCGGCATCATTTGCAGGTCCTTACCTTCCATGACAGAACCGATGTTTCCTATGTTCTCGTCACTGACAGCTGCGAGTTTCTCCATCACTTGGATCTGCCTGGAAAGCTTCTCTAAGAGATTTCTCACTACAAATGGGGTTTTGCTTGAGAATACAATTTGCTAATAAAACAAACAAAAACCAGTGTTTCAATAATGTTGTTGTCAATAGAGCTCACACCAGTTCCCCTCCCCAACTTCATCCTTCCTCAAATGCAGTGATGCAAAATAAACCCATACAGTGCTTTTGTTCCAGTTTGATAAGTTTCCTCATTTCATGGCAGTTACAACATTGGCTGAAATCAGCCATATTTCTGTTGCTCTATACTTTTTCTCATGCCTGTATAAATTCTGTAATTTTCTCATAAGGGTAATGTAAACTTGCCTTTCCTTTTGTGTACCGTAAAGCTGATCTTCCTCTTTGAAACTGGGAGGGCATATTTAAGCTACATCTTGGAATGTAAGCAGTAAAAGGTTTATTTTGTGACAGCAGTGATTTTTCACAGCATGGTTTTACTTCCTTATTTTCAAGTGGAAAATTAAGAGTGTGTTTTATAATAATCATAACTGGAATGAGCACTCTTTCATTATAATTAATGAGTGCTTACTATGTACCAGGAGCTGTTCTGAGCCCTTTACATGTATTAGGTCAAGTTATTTCTCCTAACAACCCAGTGAGGTTAAGTCCTATTGAGACCCCCTGTTTACTGATGAAGAAACTGAGGCACTGGTTAAGACACTGAGACAGGTTAAGTAACCTGCCCTGGGACAAAAAGCAGTAAGTGGTTTCACTTTTGTGCTGGTCATAAGAATGCGGAGGGGCCTGAGAGTGGAAGGGACATAAGTCATCCACTGCCTGAGGGTTGTACTTCTTTTCTTTCCTCTCAGAAAGCTGCCCTGGTCCCCTGGTGGACATGGATGCAGGATGCGGGCCTGTACTACCCTGCTATTCTGCCTAAAGCATTTGGACTCTAAAACAAATAGGACTTGCAAATGCGAAAGTCTGGTGTAACAGTTATGTACTAATGCTTTTCATGTAAGTAAATACAGTAGAAATGAATGGCTTTATTTTTTAAAATTGTTGTGGCTGTTATGATTCTCATGGAACGCCCGTTTTTATCTCTCTTATATACCAAATGAATGCATATGTCCACTGATTCAGGAGGGAGTACAAATGAGAAATTAAGTTTCCAGTCCTCATTCCTTTGTTCTACGTCTTCACAGCTAGCTTTTGTGTTTTTCTAGCATGGATTTTTCCAACTGAATTGTTGTAATCATGACTTTATTACGGGGAGACACATTACACTGAAAATTGAATACCAATCTTTGAGAGAAAATGTTCACCTTTTATGGAAGAGAATTCTCTCAAGTGTCACAAAATAACTACTTTACCTCTAAAGGGTAAACTGGTGGCTTGCTCAGTACAACATCAGGCTTAGTAAGTAAGGATAAAAGAGCTGTGAAACCTGACCTCATCCAAATGGTCAGTGAATATAGAATAGCTATCAGTAAATAAGTCTTTGCCTATCTTGCCAGAAAAAAAAAAATTGTACATTCTGCCACATTGCTTGTATCATGGTTTGTAAACTCAACACTAAACAGAAGAGATCACCTGGGGTGCTGGTCAACCAAGTGTCAAGAGTCATAACAGCCAACCAGTTTCCCACAGCACATAAGTGGTCTGAGGCTACACTGAGGTTGTTTATTTCTTCCACACCTCATTGCCACGTGTTACTGAAGAAGCAACACTGCCCTGCTCCCGGCCTCCTGCGAGCATCCTAACACCTGACCTTTCCCTTGTTTCCCAGGTGGTCTTGTGCTCTAGGACAGCTCTTAGAAGCCTGAATCCTCATCATTTTTCCCCCTTCCTACCTATCTCACTCCCCTGAAACCATTATTACATTTACTTCCACATTTCCCCCCCACACATATCCAGGCAAGTTGGGAGAAGGAAGAACAAGATTAGGAGAAGACAAGGAATCGGGCAAGGAAGAGGCATTTAAGTAGATGCTTGGGGGAGAAACACATTGTTCAAGGCTGCTGAAACCCTTCCTGCAACAAAAAGAATTTAAAAATATTTTTTCACTGTTGCAAAACCTTAAGCAGTAAATAGCTTGAAATGTGCAGAAAAATGAGCTATATGGTGTGCAAGAATGACAGCTAAGAGGCAGTAATAATTCTCATCGCTGATGAGAAGTTCTTATTCAAGGCCTGGGAAACCTTAGGTATATTCTTCAGCATTTTGCTTTTAGCTATCTAGGTGGTGAATATCTAACTCATGTGACATAATCACATATTCAGTAGTACTTGATTTCAAGCTCCATTTCTAGATGGCCAGGTGCAAATACCTTTTTCTTTCATTTTAAATCACATTACAGCCATCTACTACCAAGTGAGGTGAAAGTGAGAGCTAAGTATATTCTACCTACTACCTTTTAAGGTCTGGAGACCTAGGTTTTAAGAAGAAAGACACAGGGTTGAGCAAGGATGCACCCACACCCTTAGAGTTTTCCACTTGGCTCCAATCAAAGCAGGATTATTCTACTATCCCTGAATTCTCATTTCATCTCACTTCTTAAACTAAAAAAAAGGAAGCACACTTTCCTTGTACATAAATGACATGGTCTCTAAAATACAAATGGAGTCACCAATCCTACCTGAACAAGTTGCGTGCAGTACTGTAGGTGCCTAACGATGGTGATGTCCAGGCTTTCGTTTCCTGTCGTCAGGGGGAGTGGGCTTCCTGCCACACTGGTCCCAACTCCTGTGTCTTCCGTCAACGCTTCGCTAAGATGCCCCTTGGCTTCTGGGTGTACTGCCCTGTAACTGTTGAAGCAGGAAGGTGGGTGAAACCACAGGTCAACTTGACATGGCTCCTACAAGGCCCCCAGTAGCACCCACTGAAAACAGTCTTCCATTTTTCTATCTTGCAAAAGTGGGACACCTTTCGAAAACTAGTTTTTAATTCAGCCTGGCTGCCAATTTGTGTAATGTTTAAAACGTCATGCAGACAAATCCCTTCCAGAGTTCTCGTTTGCTTCTCAGGCACAACAAACCATTTGTAAAGTAGTCTCACCAAGAAACGGGCCCTTATGTTGCACTTTTCTGCTCTGTTGACAGCGTGATTTGACAAATTTTGTGGGATTAAACTTTCTCCTCTATTTACAGTTTCCCCAGAGCAATATCACTAAGAAATACTCTGTCCAGGCTTTTTCCTGGCTTCAGATCAATTGCTATTTGAAGAACAGGAAAAAGAGAAGTCACCAGGAGCAGAGACATGTTGTTCTCCTCCAGACAAAAGTTAAAAGGGAGTTTGACTATTTCAAGGCATAGCTTAGTTTGGTCTCTCACACTTTGTTAAAACCCCACTGTTGAACTGTCTAAAGTTATATAATGATCATATACTGGTTTTTCAAGGTACTTACATTAAAAAAAAAATCTGTTGCCTCCATCAACTAATTTTATTTTAAAAATGAATCTGTGAGTTAGGGCGGGAGGTAATAGGAGTTGCATTTCCCATGTGGAAGGACAGACTAACAGGTATGTTAACCAAGGTCATACAGCTAGTCAGTACAGGGCACCTTCCGGCTTCTAGTCTTATGATCCCCAGGCTACACCATTTAAAAAGATCATGCTCCAGAGCTTAGGGCTTTGAAAGCTTTACGCTGATTCACATTTGCCTCCAAGGGGAAAATGTTCAGCTTGTATCCTGGCAGTAAACACATATTTAAAACACACACACACACAATTTCCCCTAATACTTCTAATGATATAGAGTAAAATTGATCAAGACGATAGTATCAATGTTCTACAAAATATACAAAAGCTGCAATGTTTTTGTTATTAAAATATTTCTTGCAGCAAGAAGAAAAAAAGCTTAGATTGATGCCTGACCTTGATGTTGAGGTAATAGCTTAAGCTAACAAGATAAAGTATACAGAAAAATATTTGGTTGAGAAGTCTTTCACAAATTCTATCATGCTAGATAAGTCTCAATTAAACATGACATTCATTTAATGCATTTTCTTTGCTCTGCCCATTTGCTCAAGGGATATATTTTATTTCACATGTTTTGTTTTGGAAGAAGAAATCCTCAAGGAACAAAAACCAAGAACTTTAAAACCTACCACAGAAAGGATTGTGAGGGTTCAAGAGCCATAGCTTGTTGTAACTTGAAAACCTGTTTATATCACATTATGCCAAAAGTAAAGGAAATGGTAGGAAATCCACCTCTTCCTTTGGAAAGGTGTTTATTATTCTTTTGCAGCAAATGGTGGAGGTGAGTATGTTCTACTGTGCTGGTTTTGCCCACCTAAAATTACAAAATGGGTCCTCGGCTGTAGCTTCAAAAACATGGTTTGGCTGTGCAAGGGAAATAGGTGCCCTGTGCTATATCCTGCTTTGACATGCACACTGATGAGCTTAATCTACAGCAAAGACTCACTGGCCTGAAGGAAACCAAGAGACAGATCAAGAGGGAGGGAAAGCAAAGCACAACTAAACAAAGGCATTAGTAATAAGATCCAAATCAAGGAGAGCCAGGCCCAAATGTTTTATCAAGTAAGAGTTCTCCAGAAATGTGCTCAACCTAGTTAATTTGGAATTCATTACATTGGGGTCAAGTTGTAGACACGGAACACTGTGAGAAAACACGTACTTGTATACACACACACACACACACACACACACACACACACAATCTTCCCCCTCTCTTTACAATGAGGAAAAACAATTTATTTTCACTTAACCCATAAAGGGTGAACAATATTTAAAAGTTGTACCTGACAGTAAAAAGGAACTACAAGCCAATTGGTCATCCAAGTAGGGAGCTTTAAGTTTTCTGGAGATGTCCATCAGAAACCCTCCGATTGTAACAAAGAACTTTTATGAACAAAGCCATGAACAAAGAAATATAAGCAGATACTAACTTCAGACTTACCTATTTTTCTCAGTCTCAGTGTCTGAAAATACTGAGTCGGCACCTCCTCCAACATTACAAACCTCGTCCTCCTCCTCATCAAAATCAGAGGTGTTCAGGAAATCAAAGCTTTCTAAAGCACTTTCAACTGTAAGACTTAAACTGGAAGACCTGCTGCGGCTGACTGCTGGTTTGCACTGCAAAGGCAGAAGGCACCAAGGAAAACATCAACACAATCGAAAGGAGAAACAGAACACACGCCATGCAATTTGAGATGCAACACTCTGAATTCTTTTTTCAAGCTTTTATTTTTGTTGGCATTCTTTTATGCATTTAAAAATCTTCATATTCGAAAAAGAAGTACAGCCATGGATTAAATGATACAGTATCTGGGATTTGTTTCAAAATAATCCAGAGGGAAGTAAGTAGGTAGAAGAATAGATGAAACATGATTGGTCAGGAATTGGCACACTGGGATCCATTATGATTCTCTCTCCTTCTGTTTGAAATTTTCCATAAAAAATTAAAAAAAAATTTTACAGCCAAAAATCTTGAGAAACATAACCGCCACACTCCCTCAACCTCATGCTCAATCCCAAAGAAAACATAACCCACAGATAAATTTTAATTTGTTGCAGCCACCGATTCAATGCTAAACACTAACCAATATCTAATTCCAAGTGGCAATTTCTTCAGTATCCTGAGACAAAAGTTAGCCATCTAAGACACTTATATTAAAGGAGTAACAAAACAAGTCCCAGAAACAAAAAACTGCTCAAATCCACCTAGCCCATGTTCCTCAAGTAAGAAGCCTGAAATCTTAATTTTACATTCATGGCATGTAACTTTTTTTTGCAACTGAGGACAAAATGATTGGTGTGAGCACAAGAAGCCATCCTGCTTCCTCTAGAGCTATCCCTTGGAAGGAGTGAGTCCTATAACTTCTCTGACGGGCCCCAGAATTACATGAGCAAATTTGTTACATGGTCTAGACCATTCTATATTGCTGGAATAAACAGAAACATTATAAATAGGATAATGCCAGTTTTTATGGACACAGAAACAGAGAGAAGTACTTCCAAATGTTCAAGAGGATGCTGAGGTGGATTGAATGGGACAAGTCCTGCACATAAGAAGAACTAAATGTCCTCCATCCGGTTAGGTGGCACTGCTTGCTGATTTCTTAACACAAGGCATGAAGGGCCTTGCTGGGATCTCTCTCTGATACTCAAGATGGCACGAAAGCACATGGGAGAGCATCTTTTGATCTTTTAAATCACAGTTGTTTCATTCACCCTCAGTGATCTCCGTCCAAGAGGCAGCATCATTTAGTTTCTGATCCTCAAGGTGTTTAGCATCCTAGGAATGTGAAGGGGAAAAAAAGAGAATGCTTTGTCCAGCTGATGCTTTAATTCTGGCTGGATACAAAGCCACTTGCCCCAGACCTAAACGCTGATGACATTTTAAATCTCAGGGGAGAGAGGTGCCTGGTCCAGACTCAACCCACTTTGATTCTTCTCTCCTAAGCTAGCTGTCTGCAGGACTTGGTCTTGTACAATATCAATGTGTTTAAATATTGATCATAGCAAAGAGAGGTCCAGTTGAGGATTGCAGTAGCAAGAGAGCTCTGGAGTGACAGACTGAAATATCACCCAGGAAAGAAATTTGTGACAACCAGGCTTTTTAAGAGACTAACAGATGACTTGCTTAAGTGTTTCCTGATGGACCGAGCTACTTATCAGTACCTCAGATGCCTGGAAACATGAGCTGCCAACACCACTGGCTTTGTTTAAGGCATTTGCGTTAGGTGGGGTCAATTTGTGTCTCAGCTTTTTGAAATTAAGACCTTTGGCCCAAAAAGTAAAGCCTGTCAACTCAGTAGAATAGACAAGAGCTTTTCAAGGGGAGAAATGATGCTCTCACTGGAGAGAAGCAGCCTCCACGCACATGCCTGAGCTGATGCTTTTTAGTTATGCGTTACAGAAAGCAGATTCAGAGCTTCCCTTGACAAAGGCTGTGCCTACAGCTGAACTAATCTGTCATGAACATTAGAAGATTTGGAGAGGCAAAGCATGAATCTGCCTTGGGCACAAATCCCTTCCAGAGCCAGGTCAGCATGACTGAGCAAGCGGAGGGGGATGAGATTGTCAGAAAAGCCTTGAAAATGTAGTTCCAGCTGCCACCAGGAAGGCCACATCTTAAATAAAACAGGCATACAAAGAGATGCTACTGCCTTCTGCAGGTTGAGTCTCTGCCTGCCACCATAACCTTATTTTCAAGCATATTTACAGAAAGGTCCCCAAAGAAATTCTTTTGCAAGAAAAATAACCCAAAGTTCTTCTCTACATTGCAAAATAAATCAGTGTGGCAAAGCAAAAGAATACAAGAAGTGGCAGTGGGATTTTGGACACATATCCAAGTCTTGTTTTCTCATGTAGTATTTTTTTAATTAAAAAAAAATTTTAAATGTGTGTGCCAGGTAGAGGCAGATGCATTCTGACACAGCAATAATGAGCTCATAGGACCTCCCAACTGAGGGGATATCACCCCTCCTCACTCCTAACCTCCCACTTCCACCCCAGCCTGTTCTGATCACTGTAGATTTAGGAAGGTACCTTTGGTGGGTCTGAGGCTCCCTGGTGTCTAGGGCATGACTGAAGGTTGTTCCCTGATAATCAACATGAGGCACTGAGACATGCTGATTTGGGCCAAGTCCAGTAGGGCTGGAAGTCCTCCAGCAGGCAGCACAATAGCGATAGCAGGACAGGAAGCCCCAGGCTCTCACATCAGGGCTGGCTAACTCTGACTCCAGTCAGGGTAGGGATTCCCTGCTGCCCTGCTTCCCCCAGAGAATGCTCTATCCAGGAACATCTCAGTGATACTATGATTATCAGAATGCCACCATTTCCCATTTGAGAATAGAATGATTAACTCTGGGACTGGAGAAGTTTAGACATTTTGGGGGAGCTATTAATTTAAGCCCTAATCATTTTAGTTATGTTGATTTCATGTTGTCAGGAAATTAAAAATTAATATGCACTCACACTAAAAAAAAAATCAATGGCATTTGAATGATCTATCATCTAATGATCTTGTGATGGGACAGGGTAAAAATAAAGATATGCTCTCTTAAATAGAATATCAGTTTGAGACATCTCCCACCAAAACTAATCCAATTTTCCTGAAAAGGTACTTACTTTTAGAATATCATCCAGATGCATGACTTCTTGGTTCAGATCCTGAAACTCTTTATATTGCTCTTTATGTGGTTCTAATGCGAGGAAAAGCCCATTAAAGGCATCCTCCAAGCTTCCATCTAGAAAGGACCGACAGCCTTCGGACTCTCCGCTGACAGAGCCCTCAAACAGCAGCCTCTCCGAGGCTACCGGCACCTCTGCCGAGGTGAGCCTCTTGACCAGCTGCTTTGTGATATTTCCTTCAAAGGTGTCCAGTTCCACTGGCTTGAGTTCAGAGGCCTCATCTGACTCTTGCAGAAGTGCCTCTGCAACATCTTTCTCCAGGAATAGGCGGTCAGCGCCAGCACCCGCGGATTGAGGGCCGGCCTCAGAGGCAGCCAAAGTGGGCTTCTTGGGCTCCTCTGTGTGTCCCTCCAGGTGTGACTTGGACCCTTGCCCTTCTGCCGAGGAGTTTCTGGAAGACTCTGAGCTGGTGTCGTCCGTGCTCTCACTCTGGGAGGCCAGGCTGCCGTGGTTAAGGTATGCAGGGGTGAGGGTGATTTCTGGATGTGCCGAGCACGTGTTGGAGGGAGAGCCAGCTGAGCTGGCGGAGAGGGCACAGCCCCCGTTCGGCAGGTCGTTGAAGCTGAAGGATAGTGGGGTTTTCTCTTCGGCTGCCTTTCCATTTTCAAAGATGTCATCAGGAAGATTAGACTGTGTATACAAAGTACCTCATTATTATTTGAAGAGCAAATGATGCATTGGGCATGGTTTATTTCTACAAAATGTAAAACTATTAAAATTTTTAAAGACAATTCAGGACTTTCACAATATTAACATCTGATTTGTTGATTGCTTTGTGTTTGGCAACAAAACAAAACAAAACAAAAAGATAAAGCACTAAAACCCTGTTTCCATTGTTGAATCTAAGTGAAAGTTCATTCACTTTTCTATAGCTTTGACATTTTTCAAAATAAAAGTGGGGCGGGGTGGCTTGTTTCCTAAATTCCAGGATTTCGCAATATTTGGCAGACACAGTTATGAATAATGCTTTTGGATTTTTTTTTTGCATCTATCTTAAAAGACTTTCCAATTTTGATGCTATTTCACTCACAAGATGATTTGCTTTAGTACTGCTTCAGTTTTCATAAATTACTATTTTTTATTCTCTATCCCCAAATCCCAAGTCCTTGAAAATACTATTTTACAAATATATAAATGTATATGTAAATTTCATAACCAAGCTATAAATATGTCAAGGCCAGCAGTAAATTTGTACAGCTTCTATAAAAATAGAAGAAAAATATAAAACTGAACATCTATCTTTCAGAAATGCAAACCCCAGGGCTCTCAGGACGTCTAGAAACACTGAGTCTCCTGTCAAGTGGACCAGGGCTGTTTCACAGGTATGCCCTGTGCTTTATGAAGCAGAACGCCGAAGACAGAGGTCAGAAATATCCAGGTAACAAAGATAATAATTTATGCAGGCATTATAACAACTGTTAAGTCGTCTTTCCTCACACTGTAGTCTGTGTTTAGTATTAAGTGCCAAATGTTGCTCTGTGGAAAAATTTTCTTGTAATTTGAGATTAACCATTTCCAAATGGGTAATTTTTCTTAGATTCCTGATTAACATTGGCCAGATTTACATTTACTATTTTTAGGGTCAACGGTAAATACCAAGCCAATGCCTATTTTCATTTATATAAAACAATAATTATCACACTAGCACTAGGAATAAGTTTAGGAAACAAAATGTACAACCAATGAAATAAGTGGGGAGCAGACAAGCAGAAAGACAAAGGCTCCCTGTTCTACTACAGCAGTTTCCTGGTCCTGTCACTGCCACATCTGAGGCTGCTAGATCCCAACCGTGCAGTTTGTTCAACCCTAACTGTCCATCTACTCCAGTTGGAAGGTGATTCACTTAAACCACAGGATGAAGGAAAGCACATGTCACTAGGATACCCAAGAAACCTCTGCAGGCTCAATTTCTTCACCTCTAAAACTGAGAGTGTTTGGCTCTATTTGTAATTATCAAATTGTGCTCCTCAAAATGCTGGGGGTGGTGGAGATAAGAGTTCCCCGAGGAAATGCAGAGGAGGGGCTGGGTTCTGGCCTTCCTCTTTTCCCTCCAGCTGAGCAACCCCTTGTTCACTTCAGTTTGCTTTTTCCTCTATTTGTACCCCTCCCCTTCCCCCAACTTATGTTTTTAAGAAAGATAAAAGGTGAGCTTTGGGGAGAGCAATGGGGGAAACCCTGGAGTCCTACTGCCTGGATCTTGTCTGTGGGGGTCCCCTGGGCATCTCACAGAGCCCTCAGGTCCTCTGAGTGGTCCAGCCCAGATGTGTTGGATCCTCTGATCTCTAGGTGGCTCCAAGGGCAGTGGGAGGTATTGACCGTGTCAGGGCCACTGGGGAGTCAAGATTCACACTCAAGTTCCACAGCCCTCCCTAGTCATCACTCGAGTCCCACATTCACACCCATTTGAGTGGCAAGTACTGATTAGAGTATGTTGGGATGCCTTCTGCAAGGGGACTGACATCTTCCAAGGGACACCCTTATATAGACACACAACAGTACAGCACAGTTATCACTGAAGTATGACTATAACGAGGGGAGGGCCCCAGCGTGGGGATGGCCACTCCTGAGAAAGAGGCGGTCCTGGCCCTCAGCCTGGGAGGATGGTTGGGCGTGGGACAGGAGGACGAAGAAGCACATTCTAGACAGAAGGAACATCGTGGGCCCAGGTGTGAGATCCTGGAAGGGCGTGGTGCCTTTGGAGGACAATGGGAAGTTCAGGGTTGTGCCAGGAAAGGATCAAGAGTGGAGAGGTGAGAGCTGGGCCTCGAGCAGTGGGCTGTGCCAGGCGGGAACAGGACCTTTGTGCTTATCCAAAAGGCCACACGAAGACATCAGGTTTTTTTTAATTTTAGTCTTGTTTAAATTGTGCTATTAAAACCTCTACCAACTCCCCCTACGTCTAGCATATCAGCATGAATATACACATTACATCAATAGTATACAACCATATTAGCTATATCATCTTTTGGTACATGTTTTCATCCATACCCCCATCCCACCCCCATATTTCTTTCCATTTTCCTTTGAAGCTCTACTAGAGTTTAGTCTGGTGCTTTTCATCTGTGTTGTTTAACTCAATGAATGACTAAGACACAATTTTTATTATTAACCAGAAAAGTTTTAATCATTTTCTCTCTGGACAAAGACTATATTTATATGTCTGTAAAGAGCAGAATATTTTCTATATATTAAGTATATGCATAGGAATATATATGTATATGTGTGTGTGTATATATATACACGTTCTTGTGACATAATGTATAACATAACGTATATGTATTTAGATGTGTGTATATATACATGCACATACATACACACACATATATGTATATATATTTATATGTTTGTGTGTATCTGTATGTATGTGTGTCTATATATAATATGTAGCATATTGCCTTGCTGAATGTGAATGAAAGGACTTCTTTTAGAAAATTAACAAGCACTACAATAAACGAAGACTAAGAGCCTCTTTAAATAAAATGTGTTCTGATAAAACAGATTTAAATCCTTGTGAGTTCCTCGAATGCCAGTCCTTGAACATTCAAACTGTGCATCAAAGCTGATAAACTTGTTTAACTACAGAAATAAAATCTACTTTGACCATAACTGTAATTGTATTTTTTTAAAATGAAAATCTTGTTACCATGGATATCTTTGCCACAGTGGAGGAGAAAACCACAGCACAAAAATAGGGCTCATTAGAAGAGAAGGACAAAAAAAAAAATTAAGTTTCATGCATGACCAAGCTTTCCACCCCAAGGACAGGCCAGAGTTAACCCTTTCCCCAACCCAATGAGAGAAAATAAAACAAGAGATGTGCAAAAACAGAGAAGAAAATAAAACAAGAGACATGCAAAAACATACATGCCACAAGCCCCGGCAGTCAAGCACACCACGCTGCAGCAGGCCACACTCACATAGAACTCTAGCACGGCCTTGGGGCTCAGCCTGAGGGAGGGCAGGTCACCGAAAGAGCGGCTGCGGTGCAGCTTGGCAAAGAAAGTGTCTTGCAAGGCACTCAAGACAGACAGCCCCCTTGGCTTGCCCGGTGAAGGATGTAACCATTTCTTCAGAAGTCAAAGCAAGATTGGGGAGTTAGTGGAAAGCATCAGGTTACGATGTTTTGCTAGCTTTTTGGCAAGCGTTTTTGATTAAAACAAGGAGGACATTATGCACATCGACTTCTTTAAAAGGCTGACATTGGAGAATGTTTAGGAAAGTCTCTGTTATTATCAAAGCAGTAGGTGAACAGGGTGAGGGGAAAGAAAAGACAGAGGAGGTTTATCACCCGAACATATATGGCTAAAGGCACATACTCTGTGACTAGGTAAACTTGAAGAATAGTATTATTGGGAACACTGAGAATCCCTCACATCACACTTTAAGCTTTTCAAATATGGGGTGCAAGTGCAGGCTCACTCATCCCAATTTCAGAGACAACCCTGAACTTACGAAGAAGGAGTGATCTTTGAAGGTGGGTGTTTCCGGGGTGCCCTGGCTGTATATGGACATTCTCCTCTGGAGAGCCGCCGCCTTGTTCCCAGCTCCTGAGGTTGGGGTCAAGTCCTCCACGTCAAATGGACTACAAAACAAGAGGTCCTCACTGGTGACATTCTTACACTTGTAATCAGCAGACCTTAGGGTAAGAGTGTCCGGGGAGAGTTGGGCTGGTTTTGGCCAAATTCGCTTGCCGGAAATACACCAAGATAAAAGAAAGGGGAACAGATAACTGACTCTGGACCCACCCAACAGACCTGAGATTATTATCCCAGCTTAAAACACAATTTACTGGCCATCTATAAACATATCAATTCTTGCCCCAACCCAACAAGATGTTGAAGATTAATTGGGGAAGAGTCTGTAAAAACTGAGCTTTCTAGGGATAGAGACTTTAACAATACAAGACAGTAACAGATTATTGTTCAGTCCTAAAGAAGACACTCAGAAATAGAAGCCTGTTTATTTCAGTTGACACAGAGCTGCTTATGTGATTGAAATGAGAATGACATCCTGTTGCCAATGACTCCACTTACCACCATTCATCCCGCAGGATGAATAATCTTATGTTTGAGATGTCAGTGACTACAGATTATGAGGAGAGAAGGACCAGGCAGAGGATGTGGACACTATTTCAATGACAAGACAACAGGCTCTTTGCTGTTTCCGTGCTTGACTCTCAGTATTGTAAAGGAGACCCTGAATATTAATACCCAACAGCCCATAGTTTACCAGGTAATAAATCAGGGGATAATAGCAAATGTTTTGGGCAACCAGTGTTTAGTAACTTTCTCAGGAGGTGACTTCAGAAAACCACTTTTTCAGTTCATTGGTTTGAAAAGAGGTATCCCTTGCCCTTTGGAAATAATCTATTTCAGTAAATAAGAGCTTGAAGGGACTAAGGGTATTAAGCATTTTCCTAGGCAGTGTGAATATATGAGATAAAGAGGGATAAATAATGAAAACATCGCAGTGAGAATCAGGACCTCTCTGAGGGTAAAGTATCTCATATTGGATCATCGTCTTCTTCCAAATAGCTCTACACGAGAGCCATAGTTCTCTCCAGATGCTTAAAGGCAGAGGGGAGGGAGGGAGGGAAGCAGGCAGAAGAAAATATTTTAAAATGGGAAGTAGAGGGGGACAGTAGTGATATGACACAGGCTTCTCCAGATTTGGCATGAGCATAGCCTGGCGAGCTTGTCTCGGATGGAGCCAGAGATTCTGCTTTTCTACAAGCTCGCTGGTGAAGCCGATGGTCCATGGACCACCCTTTGAATAACACTAGCCCGTAGCACATATTTCTACATGATGAAATTGAAAAGGGCAACTTACTACCAGGCGATTTCCAGGTTCAGTTTGATGGTGCCGAGGTCATTGATGTCCACAGCCACCACCTGAGGACGGGCTGCAAACAAGTCTCTGGTCTCGCAGGTCACACTGCCCACCAGGATGTGGGAGGCCAGCCCCTTGAGCTCTGTGACCTAGGAGAGAAAGCAAGGGCCTTACATGTCAGCAGAGGAGAAAGGTAAACATTCTTCCCTTTTCCTTTTTGTTTCTTAGCTAGTTTGAATGTTTTTGTTTGTTTTGTTGTTGTTTTTCAGAATCATGTTAGGAATCAGAGTGGCTATTTCTAAAGCTCATTATGGTAGGTTGAGTTATGTACCTGTCCCCCACCAAACACATGTTCTTAATTTGCATTCCTGTGGGTGTGAACCCATTGTAAACAGGACTTCATGAAGTTGTTATTTTTGGTTAAGTTGTGATCCAAAATGAATGAGGTTGAGTCTTAATCAGATTAGCGGAGTTCTTTACAAGTAGAAGAAATTCAGATACAGTGAGTAGGAGTAGCTGGAAGCTGGAAGTCAGGTGGAACCCAGAAGGGAAAAGAGAGGACAGTGCCATGCTCCAGGAAAGCCAAGGAACTCAAGGGTTGCCAGTGAACCAGAATGCTGCCAGCCTGGGTGGAAGCATGCACATCTTCCTGCCTCTGAAATGGTGAAACAATAAATAATGGTTTGTTAAAGCCAACCCACTGTGTGGTATTTGTCAGAGCAGCCTGGAAAATGAAGACACCCATCTTACATTTACGTCACAGTGAGTGTCTTTGAGATGCACTTGGGGTACAGAGAGAAGGCTGTGGGGTGGACGGGCAGCAGGCAGACAGTACTGGTAAAAGTCCCCACCAAACTGGATCATCCAGCATGGCACCAAGAAAGACATTGAAAGGCAAAGACAATACTCTACCTTGATGGAAATTAATCCAACAATTAGGGGCAGGAAAACCATTTCTTCTCCATCCCAGCTCTGTTTGCCATTTACTTCTATTTTCCCTTTCAGTTTCCACCTCTGTCGGCCATACTTCATGAAAATCTAAGGAGAAGAAATAAAAGGGTCCTTATGCTCTACTGCCCTCACCCACCTTCCCAACCCAAACACCAAGATCCAAGGGGCAATAAATAAACAGCAATTGCAGGTCTTTCCTTCTCCATCATCTTTTCTCCACCCCATTTTATCCCTTCTTCCACACTTCCTGAGCTCTGGAAGGTGGAGGAGATGGTGAGTGGGGGGAGACTTTTAAAAGAGAATAAATTCTGCTTCTCTAAAACAGAGAGAGTGGAGTGTTGTCTTTAGTAAAAGGTCACTGTACAGTGCCTTTCGGCTCACTCATGTTAAACATTTCTTTCTCTTGTTAGTTCTATGTGAAAAGAAGAGCCAATGAGATTAGTTCTCCAAACTCCTAGCTCCTTTGAAAAGATGAGAAACTGTCAGCAAAAATCTACTGAGCAGTCAGAAGCAAGAAGTAAGACACCCTTCCTCCCGATGAAGGAGTGGGAGCTGGAGAAGGACTTTGAAATCCAGCATAGTCTGGGGAGAGGGGGTGAGTCTCTCCTTGGTTAGAGAGCTGTAATGTTTAGGGGAAGATACTTTTTTTTTTTTCTTCTCTCTCCAAGAGGTATGATTATAGAGTGTTTTGGAGGAGACAGTTAGACAAAATTATATAAATTTCCGTTTGAAGGGAGAAAACATAAAAGACTTTTTCACTTTATGGAATACATTTTTATAAAGAGAGATCTAGACACTATGATTCTTCGGTTATGATCCTAGATCGGATCTTGGATCAGAATAAAAACCTGCTATAAAGTATATAGGAACAATTGGTAAAATAGGAATATAGACAATGTATTACATGACATTAGCTGAAGTGCCAATATTAAATATCCTGGTGCTGAAAACTGTAGAGTGGTTCTATGAGAAAATGGCTTTTCCAGTCTTGGGAGTCTTTAGGGGTGATGTCTTATGATGTCTGGACTTACTTTAAAATAGTTCGGCAACAAATAAAATAAAAAAAAAATAAAATAAGAAAATAAGAAATTAAAGTAAATGTGGCATGTTGAAAGTTGGTGAATCTAGAAGAAGAGCATGTGGGAGGTCTTGTACCAATCTCAAAGCTTTATTATTGCTTAATTTCTTTTTTTTTCCAACACAGTAATGACAACTGCCCCTTTTCTTTCAAGTTCTCAATTCCACCAACTAGAATGACTCAGTACTCACTTCATATTGATCTCCAGGACAGAGGCGAGCAAAGCCAGCCAGACCTGTAATAAAGCAATTGGGATATGAAATGCAGAAAATATTTCCCCTCTTTACAAACCCACATTGGCAACATTTTTAACTCAAGTAGTTACCAACCTTTTTGAAAACCCAGATAACATTTTGAGGGGACTACTGGTGGAAACAGCTATTATAGAGAATTCCATCTATCTCATCTAGAGGGGACATTCCTTGACAGAGTGATGAAGAGTAGTTTCTGGGGTAGGAAATGCTGTTTCAGTGGAAGTGAGAGGTCAGTGGAACTTTGGCTGATTTAAGGTTCAATCAGGTTCCAGTGTCAGAATATTAAGGCCAAAAATATATAAGTTCATTTGTTTACCCAACATATTCACATGAAAATTTGAATTGTGTTCTTGCTTTTCTTTCTGCCCCAAAATTTGTGATTTCTGATAAATGCCTCCCATTTGGGATGAGATTTTATGTATTTATCTCCCTTGCTTCTCCTCAATTCACTCATCCTTCTGTTTTCCTCATCCTTTTTACCTGGCATAATGATGCCATCATCTACTGTGTTATGAAATCACTGAAGATGGATTAGGACCAACACAAAACCAAACCAACCAAACTAAACCAACTAACCAACAAATGAAAACAAACAACCCCCCATAATGAAGATGAGGGCCTTTCTTCTACCACAAAGTCCAGCAAGTCTTTGCTAATCCAGTATGAGAACTGGAGAAGCAGCAAGAACAGACTTGATGGCTGCCATCTTGGGACATCTCAGGAACCCTGGGTTTGATTAGTCTTTTCCTTCATTTCTTAAATATTTATTGAGAGTTCACTGTAGGTGAAGGTATATTATGCTAGATATTGGGCTAACAATCTAGAAATTAAGAGACTTTACAGATACAATAATAGAGATCAAAATATAGTTAAAGCCCAAAGGAATGAGACAGACAAGGACTCGTAGGCAGCAAGACGGAGTTAAACCTGAGGTTTATTTCTGTTTTGTCTACCAGGTAGCCAGAGCTAGATAATTTACTTAATCCTAGTTTCTCCACCTTTAACGTAAGGATAGCAACATCTGCCTAATGAGAGTTGTTTGTAAGAAGAGTGGGCACCTGGCACATAGTAAGTGCTTAATAAGTGGTAATGATTATATATTCAGGAATGGGATGATTCTACTTATTGAGCAAATGCCATATGCTGTTTATTTAAAAGATGTTATCTATATGAAAAGAGAGAGCAAATTGACATATGGGGGTCAGCAGGGGGAGTCAGTAAAAGGAAATATATACTTTTTTTCTGTATTTTGAATTTTTATGAGAATGTATTGCTTATATAATTAAAAAGATTAAAAAAAGATACTGTGTCATTTAATGTAGGGAAGTTTTGTGGAGGAAGGTGGCATTTGAGTAACAGACTTTCACCACAGTTAAATGATGGCATAATTGCGGGGATGCTTCCAGGCTTAGGGAATGCTAGTATCCATTTCTTGAACACCTGCTGTGTGTCAAGCATGAATACAGGTGTGGGGAAGAAAGCATGCAAGTCACATGCACATAGTGAACGTAGGGGATTAAGCTCATCAGCAGAAGCTTTTTGGTAATCCCAGTTTTGCATTAATCTGTTTTGCAGAGTTAATGGAGTTGTTTCTGTGCTCATCACAGTGCAAAGCCATCTGCACCGATAGAGACCCATAAACTGAAAGTTCTGAGAAATGAGACAAATTTAATAAAAGCAGGCAAAAATCTTTATCACTTTTTCATCTTCTGATGAAAAGAGACAATAAAATTATATGATTAAAAATTTCACTTAAGAATTCAGTGATAAATTGTAGTGAACTTTTAATAAAAGTCAATATTTATGATGTAATATTAAGTAAAAAGAAAAGAAGGATAAAAATTTATAGAAAAATAAATCCATAAGAAAAAAGTCTAGAAAAAACATGCACCAAACTGTCAAAAATAAAGAATGGAATTATGGAGAACTTTCCATTTTTGACATTAAGTAGTCATTTTTATTTTACTTTTTTCAAAGATCATGTATATGTTTCATAATAAAAAAAGAACAAAGAAATTTTAAAAATTGCACACACTGGCAAGCAGCATACAGAGGAAAGAGTAGATGGATACTCATAATTTTGACAAAGTTGAACATTGGGTGGAGCAATTGTGTATGTTTTTAACTTTTTCTGTATATTTTCTCAATGTTTTAGTAAATGGAATGTTACTACTTAAAAAAATTTAAATCAGAGATTCAAGAAAACAAGAATAATCCTTGTCTCCGTTAACCCAGTGATTTCACAGGGACAGACCAGGAGGAAATAATCATGCAAATATCCCTTCTACACCAAATAACAGGATAAAACTAATTCCTTGGTACCTCAGCATCCACAAGCTGCCACTGATTACCTTCAAATTCTGGGTTGTTTTGTATTAGTTTAAACAAGATTTTACCCATGTAAACTGGGGATGGTATCACACATTGTGTTCTGCCTTCTACGACTAGCCCTGTTAGTTGTGAGCCTGGTTGTTGAATGAATGAATCTGATTTTCACCTGACCAAGCATGGTTAAGATGATGGAGAATGGGATGCTTAAAAAAGCACTTGCTTTTACCACCACCTGTCAGTAGGTGGCAGCAACTCACCAGCTCGACATGCCTTGCTACCCATGGAGCCAGTCCATGCAGGAACAGCTTTCACTAATAATTAGAACACAACAAGCCACTTAAAAAGAGTCACTGAAATAAGAGCAGGATTAAAGAACCTAATTTTCACTAATAATTTTCTGGAAGATTTAGTTGGTCTTTTTTTAAAAAAATGCTTCTGAAAGAAAGCACAATTGACTGGCTTTTACAAATCCCAAGGCTGAACATGCTAATTCTACTAAAATTCAAAGTGCTCTTTAAAAACCTCTGCAGATGATTTCCAAATTAATCCATTGCCTGTTTACCTGTGCAATTACGACAGATAAACTGGATTAAAAAGAAACTGACCTGATCGTGTTGCTGTATAAAGGTGAGTAAAGGGGAAAATCCTTTCAAGGTTTTGTTTTGGTTTTTTTTCCTTTCAAAATTATCAGAAATTTCATACCCAAACAATTAAATGGGAGAAAGGAACTCGGTAGTGATGTTTTTGAGCTTCTCAGCCCATGCTATTAAAGCAAAATTTTTTGGAATTGCTTATGCTGGGGCATTGATACCCTTATTATAGCAGTAACGTTCCAAATGGCAATAGCCAGGAAAAACAGCCCCAGTGCTGTGCGTCTTAAAGTTCTATCTGCTTGTATAAGCCGCTCATGGTACTGGGTGCAGAACTGGTGCGAACAGTGGGGCAATTGCAATTACAGCCTAATGTCTTTTAGGCCTGGCCAGCTGGCTTTCAGGCTTTGGGCTGGGGGCCTGCTGGGATTTTCAGCTGGGTAAAGCTTAATGTTCTCTCAGTGCTTTTACGATCACTGCTATGCTGTCTAGAAAGCTTTCAGTAAGGACACTCAGTAAACTACCACCAGAGGTTATCTCCAAGGGATGAGGGGGCTAGTGGATTTTTATTTCCATGGTGCATCCTCTTGAATCTTCTGGATGTTTTACCGTGCACCCACATTACTGGTGTAACAGCTCATCCACGGCCTCCTGTGGAGGGCCAGTTGCTACAGTGTGCAGCCGCCCACCCTTTTCCTCCTTTGCTTGGGGTCAATTCTGTGGGAAGAATACTCCCCATCGTTTTTTTCTAGTTCTGTGATGCTCCTCCTTTCCAAGAGTGACACTTCCTACTCCAAGGGAAACAGCCAAGTAGCTGAACAATTACTTAAAAAAATCAGGCCTTGCTGATTTTTTGACCAAGCATAAATAATGCAGATTTGCCAGCCCACTGGTAGTTCTGCCTTCTCTGGGGGCCTGACCTCTTCTTGCTGCCCTGAAAGCTGAAAGAGACCTTGCACTTGGGCCAGTACAGAGGTTTGAATATACACAGTGCCTGGAAATTCATGTGAACTAAGTACAAGAATTGGGAAAAGAGCCAGTTCTCCCTAAGGGACCACTTTGCTTAACCTCATGGTGAACTATGGATCTGGTTCTCCCTCTTTAGTCCGACATTCGAGACTCTTCACAATCTGGGCCCAAGTAACTCTCCACAACTCTTCTTCCAACCAGCACTTCAGCCACAGTGGTCTGCTTGTCATTTTTGAACATGCTTTTTCCCTTTCTGGTGAGTACTATTCCAGTGTGGGTCCATCTGCTCAGGACAGTCATCAAAGGTTACATTGTGGACCCTTCCTTTTCTTTGCTCCCCTCCTCCCGGACAGGTCAGTGGCACCCCACCCCGTGGCAGCCTGGCCACACAATTGTCTTGCAGGTCATTCATTCCACTGCATTAGAATGCACTGGCTTATATGTCCATTTCCTCCAAGGCTGTGTGGAACCCAAGGCCAGGGACCATTCTTCATCAGGATGGAGCTCAGTAAGTGCTTGATCAATTGTCTCTGATCATCACCCTATTCCCCATCTATTTTTAAAAAGATCTTTATCTATGTGTTGGGAGTAGAGAGAAAAGGGAAATGTGCAAACGGTGTGGCAAGAGGAAGTTGGGGTTACCAGGTCTGAGGATATTATGAAATATTCTCAGTTTGTCAGTATGTATGTGGGGGTGGTTATTTTTGCCAGAATGAGTAACATAAGAAAGTAGTCAATTGCAAAGGTGTAGGATTTCTTGGCACTATGAGGCTTCCCTTTATCACAGGAGATTTCCATGGGGCATTACCCCCAAAAGGCTTCACAGACATAGTTTCGAAGTTTTCATGTTAGATTAGGAAAGAAGAAGGGAGAGAAGTCAATCAACAAAAGAGAATCAGTTTCAGGTCCTGGGGGCCCCTTGAGTCTAGATAGAAGAAAAGGAAGCAGACCAGGCAGGAAAGAGGGAATGCAGCAGAGAGGTGGAGATGCAAGAGCAGGGGCAACAGAAAGTTCTGTCAGTACATCATGATAATCCATTATAACCCAACGCTGTTATTTAGCCGGGTGGCCAGGTGACTTCTATGGATGACAGGACCCCAACATCGGCCCCCTGCTGGAACCAGGCCTGAGGCCCCAGATCTGGCAGGTGGGAGCCTTTCCTCCTCTTTACTCCCAGGGACCTACGCGCCAAGTGGAGGAGGATCTCCCCACACAGGAGACCATTCTTTGGGCAATGGTTTATAGTATCTGCTCCGCTGTTAGAACTTCCATCCTAATATGGGGTAGGTGGTGGGATTTCAGATCCAAGACTGACCCTAACTTACTGTCTGACTTCTAGGACAAGTCATTTAACCCCTCCGGGCCTCCATTGCTCATCTGTAAAATAGGGGAAATTATCACTCCACCAAAAATTGATGGTTTGGTAATTGTGAGCATCAGAAACAGATGAGATACAGTCCTCCTTGTATTAACAGTGATAAGATGTGCGTGCTCTGAATTTCTCTTAGGCTGTGAGATCTGCAGCTGCACTCATCTGCATGGCTTATGCGTGAGTGTGGGGGGAAGCAGAGGGAAGCATTTTCGACTAAACACTGATTCAGGGCAGCTCATTCCCCAAATCAGGCTGATTATATACTCATCCTGAGTTTTAAAAAATATTCCAGGTCCCCATCCCGGAACCTTGGGCTCTGACTTGCTGGGGTGGGGTCAAGGCCTGAGTGTTTGGGGAACTGAAATGCAGGTGAGGACCCCAAAATGAAGAGAATGGACCTAAAAATCTAAAAAGAGAACAGATGCCTGAATATCAGTAGTAAAAGAAGTGTTGAGATGAGAGACATCTAAATAGCAAATGGATTCCTATAAGATCTGCCAGAAGAATGTGGCCATTTGGGAGCTCAGGGTCAAGGTGTTTTTATTCTAGGTATACCCCCTTCAGAGAAGCTCTCACAGGTCATGCTAAATACTTGACAGAAAAATTTCCCTCCTGAGTTAGATGACTCATTCGAAAATGAAGCTCTCCTGCTGAGTACTTTTGAAAAAAGTCCCCCTTCTTTGCTCTTAATTGCATAAAGTAGACAAGAGGGTGATTAAATCCCCATTAGCAACCGAGGGATCAAGCTGCTAAGAAACTTCAGAAAAAGAAAAGTTTTTTGAACAGCAGCTCCTTTCAGTGCAGTGGAATATGCCAGAACTAAGAAGAAAAACAGACTCCTTGTGATGTCTGCTTATTTGACAGTCCTATCTGGCTACTCAGCCTTAAATTTGACAACAGATGGGCGATGCTCCACGTTCTAAATGAGAGCCCCTTTTGTTCTGAAGATGCTGTGGTATAGATCAATATTGTTTCTAGATTGGAACCTTCTGGAATAACCACTGAAAGGCACTGGGAAAAAAAGGAAAAGGCACAGTCCACTGTGGGAGTGGCACCCAAAATTGGTAGGCAGTTTACATGGCTTACAGGAAACATGGGGGGTCAAGAAACTATTTAAATGACATAATGAAGAAGCCAACAGACACATTCAGAGTGTGGGACACTGTACAGCAACGGTTTCTACAACAAGTCAATGACAGGAAAAAGGGGAAAAGGGAGGGGGTCTGTATTACATTAAAGGAAACCTCAAAGATTACTTAACAATCAATTATAATGCATGGACTTTGGATCCTGATTTGAATGAAACAACTATAAAAAGCATTTTTGAGACAACTGGGGAAAGTTGATAATGGAATGGGTTAATAACAAAGACATCTTTGTTTGATGTGATAATATGATAGTAACTGGCATTGTGGTTACGTAAGAAATGCACCTATTCTTTAAGAAATGCATACTGAAGTAAACAAGGGTAGAGTGACCTATCTGGGCTTTATTTTAAACTATATCATGGAAGGAAAAAAAAAAAACAGATGAAGCAAAAGTGGCAAAATCCTGCTAATCATTAAATCTAGGTGAAGAGTTTATGAAGGTCCATTGTAATGTTCTCTGTATTTTTGTGGATGTTTGAAATTTTGTCATAGTAAACATTTTTTGAAAGTGTGAAGGCAAGTTTCAGGATGAGAAGGTTCTGGAGCATCCATAAATTAACGTAAGTGGGGAGAGTTGAGAGTGGGTGGTCCAGGGTCTTTGCAAGGAAAAATAAAAAGTGTGTGCTCCCAAACTTCGAGGAGCTCTGCAGAGATAGCTCCTTACTCTCTCTGAGCAGGAAAAAGAATACCTTTCATCTTGATCGAGAACTCTCCCAGCAGATTCTCTAGCTCCGCTTCAATGGTGCACATATTCTGAGAAGAGGACAGGAGAAAGGGATTAGAGCTAGCTTCCTCTTACACAATAGCTCAAAACACAGCACGTTGCACAAACAACAGAGCAAGTATTTACCTGTCTGCAATGAGTTACACTGCACTGCCTGTATTATTTTTCTTCATAGCAGTTTTATTAAGATATATTCACATACCATACAACCCATCCAAAGTGTACAATCATTGGCTTTTAGTATATTCACAGTTGTGCATTCATCACCACAAATCAATTTTAGAACATTTTCATTATTTACTTCAAAAAGAAAAACCTCATATCCTTTAGCAGTCACTCTCAAGTCCCTCTATCCTTCCCCATCTCTATAAAACCACTAATCTATTTCTATCTCTACAGATTTATTTATATTTACATTTAATATAAATGGAATCATACAGTATGTAGTACTTTGTGTTTTGTTTCTTTCACTTAGCATAATGTCTTTCAAAAATTATTATTATTATTTAATCAGAGAAGTTTTAGGTTTACAGAAAGTCATGTAAAAACTACACTGTTCCCATATACACCCCTGTTGTTGACACTTTGCATTAGTGTGGTACCTTTGTTACAACTGATGAAAGAATATTAAAATAGTACCATTAACTATGTCCATAGTTTACATTAGTTATATATTTTTCCCATATACTATCCTATTATTTAGCATCTTATTTTAGTGTTACACATTTGTTATAATTCATGAAAGAATATTCTTATACTTGTACTATTAACCCAGTTCATCATCTGCAACAGGTTCACTGTTAGACAGTCTCATATTTTATCTTCTAACTTTCATTCTAGTAACATACATGACCCAAACTTCCCTTTTCAAGCACATTCACATTCATAATTCAGTGCTGTCAATTACACTCACAATAATGTGCCACCATCACCACTATCCATTTCCAAACCTTTACAATCAACCTAAATACAAATTCTGTACAAATCAAATGTCAGCTCCCCATTCTCTACCCTGATCTGTAAAGTATTCTTGACAAAATGTTCAATCGGAGTCCAGGCAAGCCTCTTTTTCACCATACAGGAAATGTAGGGCATAGAAGAACAAGTTAAATTAGATTGCAAGCTAGTGGTTCTACAAATACAGAATGTAGGATAATCTATAAGAACTGGTCTGGATGTTACAAAAATTGAATATTATGAAAAAAATTCTACATAAAAGAGAGGAAAGAGATATAACAACCAAATTCAATGCATTAAACTCTTTTGCATCCCGATTTGGAAAATGATCCAATACATTAAAACAGCTACAAAAGACATTATTGGGCCAAATGGGGGAACTTTGATAATTCTATACAACTATTGTTAATTTTCTTAGTTGTGATCATGGTATGTGATTATGCAGGAGATCAACATGTTATATAGGCTACAATTAAGAGATCCTTGCTAAAACATTTAGGGGTGAAATGTCATGGTTGCTACTACTTATGTCACAAGGCTTAGGAAAAAAAGTATGTTTATATGAAAATAGAGACGGAAAGCAAATATGGGGAAATGTTACCAACTGGTGAATCTAGCTAAAAATATATGGTGTTCATTGTACTATTGTTTCAACTTCTCTACAGGTCTAACATTTTTCTAATAAAAATTGGGGACAAAAGTGCCCAGGAACTAAATTCTGCTTTGGGTGATAAGGTAGAGTTCCTGCTGCAATGCCACAGCACTCCAGAAATGCTTCCTGGGTTTGCAGAGTGTCCTTTCCTTACCCAAAGGATGAGGGCACAGTAAAGGCAGAAGGAGCTGACACTATTCATGCATGTGGTTGGAAACATAACTACCCCCACCCTGCTTCCTCAATATATGAGGAACTAACCAGAGGAATCGGAGTTAGAAATCAAAAGGAAAATTGCTGTGGCCAGGGACTGTCCCCTTCTGCTGCTTGTCAGCATAAGCTTTTGATGCCATCTCTGCTATCCTAAGCAGCTGTCCCCACTCCAGTCCCCATGGTGGCATCTGCACACTTCTCCCTAAGACACCAGCCTCTATCAAGGCTGTGTTCTTGAAGGTAGTGGCTCCAACTTAAACTTGGCCAACTCAGAGAGCACTAGCAGGTATTGCTTGCCATTTGAATTTTGTTTGCCGAGGACTTCAGGATTGATTCCTAAGGCTAGATGTTCTGATTCCTATTTGCATCTTTGTTCTGCTCCAAATGATCACTCTCTTGAATTGGCACTTTGGTGGAATGCAAACAGAGCGACACTACCTCATTCCTTGTAAACTCTCAGTATCTTAAATAGCTTAGTAAAGCTGGGGTAAACCTCATGAAATTTGAGCTCTGTGCAGCTTGAAAACTTTCAAAATACAGTCCTGGTATTGGAGACCAATTTTCTTCAATTGGTGTGATACCATTGGATGTCTCTGGGAAGGAACACATTACAGTTTCCAAAATATCAACTATGTTATTACACGTATTAGGATTGCTATCAGTGTCTTTGAAAAACTTTGGGGGAGGGGCAGATAATTTAACAGTTAGGGACACCCAGGTTCAGAATTATTTTCTGTCTCACCCATGCAGCCATTGATGAATAATGTGGCACCTGCCAAAGCATGAGAGACATCTTGCCCTAAACCTTCTCAGTGAAATAATCCTGGCTTTCACTGTGAAGAAACAAAACCACCTGATGTCCAGTGAAGTATGAAGCTACAAAGTCCTGGACTTCATTCCTCTGTAAGGCAGCCTTTTCTCTTGCCGAATTTGCCCTCTACCTCTTTGAGTCCGTGAGCAAAGTCATGATGCTATGCCCTAATACTTGACTCAGGGCAGCTATTTCTGAAAAGACCCATAAATGTTCTAGGGCAGACAGCTCCTAAAAGCTTCTGGCCAGTTATCTGCTGGTGTACTCTGGCCAACCTTTATAACTGGAAACTGCTCTTTTTACTTCAGAGTCATGTAGAAATGAGGTCTCATGAATTAGAGTTTCTTCAAAGCCAGGGATTGTTAACTTGGGGGCCCATAAACTTGGATGCGGGAAAAAAATCACGTCTTTATTTTCTTTAACCTCTAACTGAAATTTAACATCTCCTTACATCAGGAACACAGAAAATAAGCCACAGCTGCATTAGCAGTTCCTGTGACATTGTCATCAATAAAAATATATATTTCATGTCACATTATTTGTTGCAGATACCTTGAAAAGTCATTTATACTGTTTACTATTTTGAAGTGTCAGTAGTTAGTAGATCCATTGCTAGATCTTGAAATTTGATGTGTTAATGTTCTTTATTAACCTCACAAATTTGATTTTAAAAATATTTGGTAGCTGTATTGACAATTTTGAAACAACTAGATTTCAACATAATTTGTTTCCTCTGAATTCCCAAGTATTTTATTTTATGCATCTAAAAAACATTATTCTGAAAAGGAGAACTTAAAAAGTCTTGTTTTAGGTCTTGAAAAAAGACCAAATTGGCTCAGACAAAAGGAGACACTGGACTGTATATACGAAGCGATCCTGCTGCAGGTCGCCCAAGAAGTGCCCGTAGTCCCAGGGGCTGAGACTAATGCTCAGCTCTGGGACTTGTCTGCCAGACCCTCACCAGGCCCATGACTTCATTCATGAAATCTGATCTCTGAACCAAGACTCATGGGATAGTGAGAAGTGCTGCTTTAATAATTCAGTCATTTCATCAAAGACATTGGTATTAGGTGACCCCAGGGGGAGTCACACTTCTGTCATGGCTCATTATTGTGTCTCCTTTAAGGGGGAAGGGATCTTTCTCACAATAAAAAGTAGGGGACTGATGCCCACTCTGATGTCCAGAGCAGTCATTCTAAGCTCAGGTCTGTTCAACTTTCAAGGGTAAAGCTAGGTTGTACATTAAGGAGAATCTGGAAGTGTGTTTATACGGCAAAAGTCAGGGCAAAGGGACCTATTTTATTTCTTCATTTGCTGAATTTTCCAACCAACATTTTCAATCTTCTTGTGCAGAGATGAAGCACAAAAAGGCAGAACAGAGCATATAAAGAAGGATAAGATTTGATCGGTGAATGCCTCTGCAGAGCCTAAAAGCTCATTGGGGTAAAATAAGCAACATGTTACAAGGCACCAGGAAACAGTGCCAAGGAGTGATTTATAGGAATTCATAAAGGCACATGCTCTGGAGTATAGTGAGAGCCCTGAACAAAAATACCACTAACCCAACCCAATGATAGTCATTAAAAAAATTTCAATGATAGGCTCAAAAAGTGCAAGAGAGGCAAACAGTGAAATGTATGGCTTTAAAGAGTGGAATGAGGGTGTGGGTTGCCATTGGCCTTGTTCTTGGCAGTCACCAACAATTCAGATCAGGCTAGGTGGAGTGAGCTGCTCAACAGGTTAGCACTTACCTCTGTGTACTCTTTATAGCTCCTGTTGATCTCTGACAGGCTCTCTCGAGCAGCTTTGCTGGCAGGGGAATTTGTGAAGGCTTGCTTCATTTTGTGGGCGCCATCTTGGAGCCGTCTTTGGATACAATAAGCTTCATAGAGTTCATCTACCTGTCAGAACCAAAACAGGAAACACCAGGGATATAAATACTTGTCATGCTTGAAAGAAGTTCCAAAGGCCCCTGATACGCACTAAGGTACTTTATGTTTCTGACCTCAACAAGGAGAATCTTGTAGAGGTGTCATCCCTTTAGACAGAGACTGATCAACTTTATTTGAGCCACTATGATCCATTTTCTATTTCAAAACAGATTTTACCGTGGTCCTTCTTTTCAAAGTACACAAAATGAAATTGTACTTAACACTGGTGGACTGTGTGAGACAAACACTGTATAATGAAGACAGGAGCCTTCTATATATGGAATAAATACTGAAAGAGTTTGTCCAGTTTCACACCAAGGTGAAAACTTTGTAGGATACTAGGCTGTTATCACTTTATTTTAAGAGGTATTATCATAAGGTGATATTCACACATCCAGAGTCAGCATTTTTTTTTTAAAGAAACTGATGCTATTTATTGAAAACAATTTTTGTAAAGTCTTGGCTCAGCAATAAAGAGGGAAAATGAGGTTACGTTATTCTTAAAATTAGGGTGAAGCACAATGGTCAAAACTTAAACTGAACATGTAAGAGAGCTGTGAATTTTTTGTATGTAAATTATACCATAATTAAAAGAAATAAATTTAAGTGATGAAAATGAACTTTTTATTGCTTTTCCTCTACATGTATGCTTCTAATAACACCTACATATATGCTGGATGCATATTTGAAATAAAAATAATATACCCTTAACAAATGGGTAAATAGCCCCCACAACAAAAAACTGTCTCAAAATATCAATAGTGCTGAGGTTGAGAAAAGCTAAAGTTATTCCTGATGATTTTTAAACTCTATGGTCTTCTACTGTCTTCAGTTATCAATACTAAGCAAAATATAATTACTATAAGAATTTTGGGGCATATAAAAGAGGACATCATCAGGGATTAGCAGAAACAGACAAAACCTATTACTTCTGGAAGGCGGTTACCTACATAAAACTACTTGAATTTTCGTTTCAGTACAAACTTTGTTACCTCAAAATGGAAACTTAAGCTGCAGATACAGAAGAAGATGGAGAATAATAGACTGGATTTTAGAGTTCAAGATTTCCCTCTTGTTCTGAAGGCAAACTTTTAGCTGTTCACAAAAAAGCACTACTACTACCTGTTAGAGTAGTATAATTTTCCATACTTTCACAGAAAGTATGCAGAAATTTCTTAATTATGCTTAGTCTAGAACGTGAGCTTTAAGAGACTCGAAAATTATTCTTAGTTAAATGATTCTTTGGTGCTATTTATAGTTCATTAGTTCCTTCAACTTGACTGAGAGAATTCCCAAACTCTGAAAAGAATAGTCTCTAGTCTTTGGGATCAATGGATTCGTCTCTCATTAAGAGGCAGTTTTAAGATTTAATGAGTGGCATATCTGCTGATAAACTATTCTTGTTGGTCATTGGCATAAAAGATGGGTCTTATCCTTTAAAACTAAGCTAAGACTTACCTGGTGAGCCTGTTAAAAGTTGAATACCCAGGCTCAGCTTTGAGATGCTGATTTAGTTGATTGGGGCTGGGTTAGGAATTTGAAATTATTAATTGCAGTCCATTCTGATGTGGGAGGTCCCCACAAAACTTTTAGAAACCCTAGTGCCAATACCTCTTCCAGTGCAAGCCAGGCTGTTTCACCCATGTGGTGTCTGAAGAAATTGCACCTGCAACCCTTTCCCCACTCCTGGGAAACTCGGACTTCTCTGAGATTGTCATTCTCAACAAGGAAGCCATGTTCACTGGACCATAGATATAGCCCTAATGGCTTAGTCTATTATCTTGCCTTTAAAGAAAAGTTTACCATTTTCATTCAAATATAAATCTATCCTAGCCAGATAAAGTTAAACTTCAGGATAGACAAAGAATACTTACATACATGATCAGGGCAGAAACCTGATCCATTTGTAGGCAAACACCTGTTTTACCCACTGTCAGCAGTGGCTCTCATCAAACAAACTGATCAATTGATTGACTCATTCAATCAAATATTATTTATTAGGCATCCTAAATAAGGTTCTGTAAGTAAAATACCACTGACCTTTAAAAATCTTTAGGTTTGTTACATCTAACATGGATACAAGATGAATAAATACATCTCTACGAAATAATGATTTTTTTCTTTCTCTGTTTTTCAAACTAAACAGAATAATTTTTCAAAGCTTGCCTGCCACACAAATGTCTTTCATTGTTTTATTTATTGAGTTTAGAGGAAATAAGAGCAATTCCAGATTGGCCCAGGTAGTAAATACCTTTCAAAGCAGGAAATACGAAGGCAGTAACATATACATATGTATACATTCATAGGATGATCTAGCTTGAATAAATTCACCTCCTGCCCCTCATTTCACTGAGTGGAAAGCAGAGGTCCACACAGATTGTATTACCCAGTGAGTAGAAGAACGGGGACAAGAACCTAAGTCTCCCCTTTTGGAAGAGAGGCTAAAGAGTTATGGATGGGAACTGTGTGATAGAAACAGGAAATGCAAACCATGTGATTTAGCTGCCACCAAAGGGAAATCTCTTCTAGGTTGCACCAATAACTCCTGATAAGTGTCCAGAAAAAGGGGGTGAAAGCACCGCTTGTTGGCTGGTGGGATCCTCTGTGAACCATTTATATAGCTCAGGTTGGAGCATATCCAGGGGAGCAACTGGGTTGGAAAGGCCCTTGCAAACCATGCCATATGAGGAAGTATGGAAGGAACCAAAACATGAGAAGGATTTAGGGGGGCACATGGCAACTGCTTTAAATTCTTGAGAGACTTTCATGAGGAAGTTTATGTTGTACCAAGTTGGACGTCAGACCAGGGTAAAGTTAGGAAGCAAGAAGTTGTTTTTAGGGTCAGTTTGGTTCAATCTTATGATTAACCACATTATACTGAGACAGTAAACCCTCTGCTAAGAACAGCGCAGGCTACATAGGAAATATTTAATAAATGTTTGGTGAACTAAAGAACAATCAATGGTTCCAGATTATCAGGATTCCATTCTTAATTTTCCTCCATTTCTACTGCCTATTGGAGGACTTAATTGCTTATTTCTTAGGTGCCAATTAGATAAGAAAT
Source organism: Choloepus didactylus (assembly GCF_015220235.1). NCBI lineage: Eukaryota > Metazoa > Chordata > Mammalia > Pilosa > Megalonychidae > Choloepus > Choloepus didactylus. Next base: position 128,501,130 of record NC_051313.1, on the reverse strand, counting down.
TCTTTGTGGACTAGAAGCTAAGCTCAACTTAACAGAGTATTGATCAGTAACAGAACTGAAAAAGAGGCAAAGACAACAGGACCTTCAATTACCTTACTAATGTGAAACTCCAGGCGTCTCATGTATCTTTCAATGGTTTTAATTTGCTGGAATTAAAAGAAGAAGTTTGAAAAAGTGCAGCCATTTACAGTTTAATAAATCAAGGCTTGTGAGGACATTTTAAAAAATTTTCTTATATTCAAAAGTATCAGAAAGTGCTAAATATCTCCCCTTTCCTCCTACCTTTGTTGCTATTTTAGATAACATCTACTATCAATTGGGAAGTGTTTTTTAAAAATATTGAATAAATATCCTGAGATATGAACTTGAGTGAGTTGCTGGAATTTTTGTATTAACAAAATTAACAAAATTGTTTAACACCAAGGGAGGCTAATCAACTGGAATTTACTGGATTCCTGGTAGGACAGTATCATGTTGGAGTATTCTAAAAAAGTTCCATGTAACATTTTTTCAGTTCTAAGATGGACTTTTTTCCCCTTCACCTTTTGATGTTTCTGAAATTGGGGTGCATTTTACAATTGCTACTTTAAGCCAGGTGTCAGACAGCTGCCTGGGCATGCCCAAAGATAATCATAGCTGCTTATATGTCTATAATCTCTTCATTTGAGTTATACGTATTGTCGGTATTACATGAGTTCAATTTAATTGCCCTCTAAAATGTGTTCAAAACGATTATGCTATGATTCAGCACTGAAAGAAAAAGTTTTTGTGTACACAGAAAGGCATGGAAATGGAGCAACATTATGTATAATTAAAACAAAAATTCAGGTCTAAACAGGCCTAAAAGTTTTGTCAATAAATATAAAATACAAATTCTAAGTGAAAATCAAGAATTGTGTCAAGAGTTCAACAGGAATCATTTTTTTCCCCTTAGGTATGCATAAAATAATGGTGCATTTTTCAATCAAAGAGGTCTTCGATTTGATGAAATATGGTAATTAATATTTAGAGAGAACCCTGGTAAGGATCTCCCAACCCTTGGGAAGTTGCTAAACTTACTAAATCACTGAGAAACCCTACAACCAGGTGGCATTTTTATGGAAGTGGCCTTGAACATTTTATTGACTCTGTAGGTCACAGTACTTCATCATCCTCATTAGACAAAAAGCTGAATTTTTCCAGGATTAGAAAAATCATCATTTCCCTAGGATCTTACTATCTTAAAGAGGATCTGAAAAGCATCTGTCACTGACTTCTACTCAAGAATGCAGAACTTTCTCGGTGGTACCTCAACACAGAACGAAAACTTACCTTGTCTAGGTCATACAGGACACCCTAAAAAGAAAGGAATATCTAGATTAAAACATATCTTCCTCCAGATCATGACTGATATTACTAGAGGGATTTAGCCTGCATTTCTGCACTATCTGTGAAATAACGATTAGCCCTGCAAGTTTGGCTGAATTCTTTGACCTATGTTTTACGAGTAAACATCTGTCTTATTTTAAACACCAATAAAAGTATTTTTAAGAACCAATATTGATTTGTACTTTGGGTTCCAGAATTCTTTCCTGTCTTCTCTGCTCCTTGGTGGGACTCTAAGTTTCTCACTTGCTTTGAGCTCTCTTCTCTTCCATGCTGAACGGCATGTAAATTCATGGTCACTTAAAAAACATTTTTTTAAAAATAAATGGTGTTAACATAAAATATAGTAGTAATGTATTTATTAAAAATATCTTAGCTTCCTGTTTAAACATGTAAAATTGGTATTGAAGAAGAGCACTTGAGGGTAGTGTTTTTCTACCCAGGTCGTTTGCAGTGTGCTCACAGTTTCATAGTGGAGTCCACGTGTGAACAGAGATGCTGCTCATGGGGAAAGCTGAGGACCCAGGGGGACCTCTCAAGCAACACCGTCCCCACATCCCCCAATGGGAGAGCAGGTAGGAAACACGAGGGTCTGGATTCACAGGAGCCCCAGCATGGTTCACCATTGTTCTAAGGAGGGACATTCGCTGCCCGAGGATGCTCGAGGGCAGTGAACAGCTCTCAGGTCCCCCCACAAGGAGGTCCACGGAGATTGAGGCAATGCATTCTTAGAATATAGAGTCCATTAACCTTATCCCTTGGAAAAAGGTGAGAACATATATTTTAGCACATCTTCTAAAAATGAAAAAGATAGCTATGAGTGTATAGGTGTACCTCCTAGGTATAGGCAGGCTTTTCTTGGGCTTTTGGATGCCTTTGAATATTCAGGTGTAACTTCATTTAGAACTGAGTAAAATCACTTAAAATAGTGAATATGTTAGAAATACCTCTTCAACCAGGCACATCTTCACATTAGAAGAGAGAGACTGTGCAGGCACCTGAGCAATACAATATGCAATTGATCTGGCCCAAGGACGCCTAGCCCAGCTTCTCATATCACTACTCCCTGAGCCTCCTTTTCCTCCCTAATTTCACTGACCCATCACATTTACTAAAATTTGGAGATTAGGCAAAAGTTCTCGGTTCCAAATTCTGTATGTCAATATGCTAGGAAAACCTCGACTTTTCATTTTCTTATAATTATTTTTGGGAGGCCGAGGGAGTTCTTTAAAAATGAATTTTTCCTGATTATAAAGTTGATCTGCATAAATGTGCTTAGAAAATCCTGAAAAATATTAAGAGGAAAATAAAGTATTAAGATTTAACCTCCTTTTTCCTACTAAAACACACATCAGGATGCAGACAGTACTCTATCCCTTGGATCTCTTAAATGTCCCTCCCCATCCCCATTATATAAAAGAAGATAGCCGGAAAAAGAACACTGTGCTAACAACATCCCGATGACTGGATGATACTTACAAGGCGAGAGTTTCTTCTCATATCTTTTAACTGAGCTGTCAACTTGTCCAACTCCGTCTGGTGAACCTCCAGATATTCACTATAAAGATAAGATGGGACAGAATTTTGAACTCTTTGACCATCAAGTGGCAATTTGTGCTGACTGCTGATCTTCTTCTGAAAAGGGGTTAAGAATCTGAGCTTTGCTTGGTGAGAGGGCAGAATTAGGGAGGGAGAGGGCTATCTCTGTATCTTCCCATCCTCTCAACATTTTGAAAGCTCTAGTGGTTGCATCTGTTACCATCCAGTGGTCAAAAAGAACTCCTGTGAATCTGAGAGTCCAAAAAAGAGAAACCAACCGGGAGGGAAGGGGCAAGACACCTATAGAGTCAGCCCTCAGTGCGGCTCACCGAGTTCTGTCTAGTTAAATACAACGCGGACTCTGGATGTCTCCCACACGCCAGGGAAGTTTTATTCTGGGCACACAATCCCTATAACATACTTAGGAAGGTCTCAGAATCCTCTTCACAGCCTCTAAAATGGATATGCCTGTCCACCATCATTAAGTAAAATTTTATACCTTCCAGAGTTAAACATAAATGCATTATTTGTTCACGTCTCCTTCCATCTTGTGGATAGGATGTGGAAGGCCAACATATTTCAAATCTTTGGAACTCATTTAAGGCTTCTCTAATCATGGTGAAGGAATAAACCTATCTACAACAGAAACAGATGTTTTAAAATTTATCTCATAAGACTAGCTTTTCTCTAAACCCCCTGGGCATTTTAGAGGTTTCAGTGCACTGTTGGGTTCAATGTTCTTACTCAAGTCCATTTTTCAAGGCCCTGTAGACCTCTTCTACCCTTTGTGGCTGAGGCTCTTTGGGAGGGTTGTTGTTTTTGTGCCCCAAGTTGTGCATTTTCTTCAGTTTGGCCTGAGGCTTCTTGAGAGCGGTGGAATTTTCAATGAAGGAGTTACACCTACGGAAAGAAAAGAAGATATTGTGAGTCTTGGGAATCCAAAAAGACACCTTTTTAGACACCTTGTGTTTGATCAGTGTCCTTTAGGGAAGATGATGTTCCCTTGTATATTAACAGATCTGAGCCATCCTGTATTTAGTTTCTTGGTATTAGATTTGTGTTAACTGCTGATATCTGAAAGCTTTGCCGGGCAGCACTACCCAGAGTCAAAGGTCGGCTTTAGGTGATGTGCAGAGTGAAAATATACAGACCCACTAGAACCTCATAAGATGCTGAAGACAAAAGCTTCCAGGTTGGAAATAATAAACAGGTAGTAAGATATAATCCAACTACAAAATACAAGTGCTACACAGTATCAGTCAGGTACAAGCATCTGTAAATATGACAAGGATGTGAATGAATACATTTTTTTTACAAAGGACTACAAGCACGACAAATGACTAATTTTATATAGCATTAAAGTAAAAAGCACATGTAGTTGGACTGACAGCTTTTTTTTGTATTTGTTTTTTAAAGCTTGACTTATGGAGCAAATTAGCAAATTATATTTAGGTATAATTTATAAATAAATATTCAACATCACTGTTAGTGGCACAAATACAGCCTGCAATGGCAAGATGGATACTTGACAAATCCAAAGTTCTGATCAGATTAGGAGACTAAGAGGTCAGACCACTCACTGACCCAGCTATCAGTGGGAAAGCGGAGACACGCTGAGTCTCCAAGGTGCCTGTCAGGCACCTCCCAGGTTAGTTACCAGTTATTCTCCTCTCCCATTACTGTATGTACCCAGTGAGACAATAGAGGTAAAAGTGCATGAGGCCCCTCTAACTAGGAGATCTTTATCACAGCAGAAAATATGAAGACAAGCTTCATTACAGGTTACCTACTTCACTATCTGCACTTACTTTCTTGAGTTCCCTTGAGTCCTGTGTTAGAGGAGAGGAGATTCCAGGGAAACCAGAAGACTAACTTTCCCAGCCCCGTGACTGAATGACATCTGCTCCCTGGAGCCAATCTGCAGAGGCCTAGTCTATACCCACTGCATAACTGCATACCAGACATAGTCCTGAAAATCTGAATGCAATGTAAAATATGGGGTGGCTATACACATATAGCACTAGCTTATCCTAAATCCTTAGCAAATCTTCTTTGTAGGAAGAATCCTACTAGAAAAGAAACTGAGACATTTAATATTTTATGCATTACATCTTTTCAATGAAAAAGAGATTAAAACAACATGTTAGTGCACACATGTGTATGTATGTTTGTGTGTACTCCTGAGTTTGCACCACACATTAGACCCTCTTCAGAACATCAAAGCTCGCTTCCTTCTCAAGCTGCTTCCCCAGGAGAACTATACACTACTTGCCTGGATCGCCTCTCTTGGAGGCCGCTGAATCCTGCGAAGGACTGACTTCTAATGATCCCATTGGGCCCTCCAGGAGAGAAGGACTGGGATCCTACCAACATGATTTCTGGGAGGCGAGTTGGAGGTCCTGTAAGACAGAGGAAAAATGATGGCAAGTGAAAGGCAGGCTCAGGCAGAAAATACACTACGCTTGTCAACAGTGATGAAAAGGGAAAGACTGACACAAGGTGAAATGAGTCATGGGGCCATTAGATATTTGTAAGATTTCTTTCCTATGACATATGGTTTTAAAAAAAATTTTTTATCATAATTTTTTATTGTAGAATATAACACACATACATAGAAGTGACAACTGTCCAAGTGCAATTTAACAAGTAGTTAGAGAGCAAAGTTCAAAGAATTTTATGGGTTACAGTTCCACGACATAAACTTTTTAAGGCAAAGTGTTCAGCTCTCAGGGGAATAAAAGATACCCACCTACCAAGGCACAAATAGATATAAATTATACAAAAATATCAAGCACTTCAGCTTTCCTTCAGATATTCATTTTGACAAGGTTCATCCATACCTTCAAAAATAAGAAGACCTTGTGATGTCTACCTCCACCCAAAAATAAGAAACAAGAGAAACAAAAACACAAATAGGCCAAGTCAAAGTTTCATTTAGGTCCTGCATTAAATTCAAAACAATAGTTAGGTCTTAGGGTAGAATTCTACACTTACAAGTCATAAGGCTAAAAACACTAGGTTTCTTTGGAGATAACCTTACTTAAACTTGTTCTCCCATTTCCTATCCTTAAGTATATTTTGAAAGACAAGATTGTGCCACCTATTGTGGCAGTGCAAAATAAGAAGAGTCAAGGGAGTGCTCAAACAAGAAGTGATAATCTAGGTTATGATAAGAACACAAGAGAAGAGGGAAGAAAAGAGGAAAACACAGCAGAAAGCAAACAACCCTCACTTCAGTTGCTGGCTGTCTTTTATGAAGACTTGCCACAACTGACCAAGATGCATTGTCAAAACACGACTTCAGCTGGACTGAAGCTCGAGGTTAATTCCCCAAAAGACTGCCCTAGAACTGTTAGGTAACTTTATTCCCTTTGGATCAGAAAGAGGTCGACGGCACAGACCATTGTCTTACTACATTACCTCAGTCCAGAAAAGGGGACCGGCTAGCAGGAGAATGGTGAGGCAGCTACTGTCCAGGTGAAAGACTTGCAAAGTGGGCAAACACCAAATTGGTGTAATTGAATAACTTCAACAAGTGCCCTTTAAAGACCCTACAAGAAAGAAAAGCTAAAACAACAGCAGCAGCAGCAGCAGCAGCAGAACTTTCTAGTAATCCATCCAGATGTAATGGGACAGCCAATTTCACCAGGGTCCCCTTAGAGCTATAGTAGCAGCCCAGCGAAGGAACGAGGTTTGTTTGGGTTGCTCCCCCAGGGAGAGAAGGGCAAACAGCCCCCTCCCCCAGGGGACTGCAGGTTTTAAAATCCCCTCCCACCCTCCCTCTCCAGGAGAAAGAAGCTCTGGGATTTGTATGCATTCTTGCAGGGTACAGGTGCTGACTCACTTTGCAACAAGCCTTCGTATTAGGCTTGCTCTTTGATCTGCGTGGGACATAAATTCCAGTCCAGCTGAACACCAGGAGGTTATGTTTTGGAACATTTTCTAGAATTTTAAAGCAACATTATTAAAGTATGTATATCCAGTAAAAGTAATTTTTAGTGCATAAGTGACTGGACAAAATGTAGGTGCAAATAAAATTCTGGTTTCTTATACTACCCCTGACCCTCACATAAATCCTTAATAAGTTTCTCCTAAGTGCTCTTTGCTAGTTCCTAAGGGTCAATCTGTCCACATTTCATTAGGAACAACTTCTTTAGGCTCATAAAACATGCCTGTGCTTCTCCCTTTGTAAATGTTTTCGAGAAAGAAATGAACGTTTGTCCTGGATTCTAAGACAGCAGATTGCAAAATGTTTTGGGAGGAGGGAAAATCCTCAGAAACCTTTCATTAAATTTACATGCAGAATGTGAGGGGCTAAACAATTTTGATACTGTTCTGTTTTGCCTTTCTGGTATTAGAAAGGATGGTTATCTACCAGGAAAGAAATGGGAAGGCAGCTGAAAGGCTAAGATCTGTGGTTTGCCATCAATTCCCCCTAAAGGCTGCCATAATGTCCCAGGACAGCAATAAAGCAAGCATGGCTGCACACACAAAACTAGGTCCTGGGAGAAATAAAAGGAGTAGGTTGGGACAGGCTGGAGTCAGAGGTATTGAAGGCAAATGAATATTGAAAAAAACCTCCCATCACCTGGGTCCATCCCAAGTCAGGACCTAACTCTGAAGTAGGGGTATTCTGGTTCGGATGTATTATGACCCCCAAAACGCCATGTTCTTCAATGCAGTCTTGTGGGGGCAGATGTAGTAGTGTTGATTAGGTTGGAATCTTTGGGCTAGGATGTTTCCATGGAGGTGTGACCCACCCAACTGGGGGTGATAACTTTGATTAGATTATTTCCATGGAGGTGTGGCCCCACCCATTCAGCGTGGCTCTTGATTAGTTTACTGGAGCCCTGTAAAAGCTCAGACAGGAGGAGTTCAGTGCTGCTGCAGCTTAGAGAGACATTTGGAAGACGGCCATTGAAAGCTGAAGCTGACATTTTAGAGAATACCATTTTGAAACGCCACCTGGGAGTAAGTGGACACCAGTCATGTGCCTTCCAAGCTAACAGAGGTTAACCGGACACCAATGGCCTTTCTCCAGTAAAGGTATATGCAGGTTTATGCCTTGGTTTGGACGTTTTCATGGCCTTCAGACTGTAAATTTGTAACCAAATAAACCCTCTTTATAAAAGCTAATCCGTTTCTGGTATTTTGCATAATGGCAGCATTAGCAAACCAGAACAAGGGGTAACTGTTCTTCTAACTTCCCTGGCACTTCCCTGACTTGCAACTCTCTTTAATCATCTCTTTGACCACTGTCTCCCACCTTTTGGTGCTCTGTCTTCAGGCTACTCTCTGGCTTCCTAGAGGTCCTGCTGACCTGCTCTACTTTCCAGCTCCCAGCAAAACAAAGCCATACTACTTGTTTTAAGGCTCTAAGGACTTAGGTTACCCTACCAGAGCAATTTGCATTTTAATAGAGGACATTCCACAGGACAAAAAGCTTTAATCTAAAGAAACGACTACTGTAGAATTGCAGTATCAATGCTGGTAGGGTACTAGAGTGGTACTAAAATTTTGGAGGACAATTTGACAGTATCTCTCTAAAATATAACACAAGCTTATCCTTTAACACATCATTTCTACACCTTGATATCTCCTCTAGAGAAACATCCAAGTACACAAAGAGGCACATGTAGGAATGTTCATTACCAGCAATGTTTGTAATAGTGGAAAAGAGGGAAATGAAATAAATGTCAATCACTGCAGGAATTTGGCTAATACACTGTGGAATGGGATGGAATATTGTGTAGCAGTTAAAAATAATATGCAGACATAGAAAGGTGCCCAGGACACACTACAGAACAAAACAGAATATGATACCAGGAATGTTAAAACCAAAACAAAATAAAACTATGTACATGAATAGAAAAGTTCTAGAAGAATACACAGACAGTCTATGGGGGGTGGGGGGTGGGACTGAGTGATGGTCAGGACGATTTTAATTTTATCTGCATTGTTATAATTTTTACAGAGAAAATGTATTTGGGTATTATTTGTGAAATGCAAAGTTCTTTTTTGAAATTGCAGACATTCGGAGTCGTCTACAGTTGGGAGGGGAGAGGAAGAGAGAGCCCATACACAAGAACTAGCATATAAGATAATCCTGTTGACTAACAACTATATTTGTATAGTTGTTTACATTTATATCTTACAAAGGAGAAATATGATTTTTAAGAAATAATGAATTAGGTTTCATAAATTTCAATTACACCAAAACAGTCCAGATTCTCCAGTGAAGTCCTTGTTATGAGTTCCGGACCTGTGTCTTGACTTCTTTATTTTAGTCTGCAAAACTTTTAGAGATGGGATGGCCCTCCTTATGATATGCACTATACTCAACTATATTGCTAAGGTTCACCAAATATAATATTCAATAATCTAGAAGTTCCACAGGAAACAACAAATTCTTCTTTGGCTGCAGCTACTTGAAACTGTTGGTGCTTTGAAAAAGGCTTCTGACTCCTACGATTCTGACTTCTCACCTGGAATTTCTGAACACTGCAGCAGAACTAACATACACCTTAAAATTCAGCTTTATTGAAATATATTCACAAACCATACAGTCATCCATGGTGTACAATCAACTGTTCACAGTACCATCATATAGTTATGCATTCATCACCCCAATCTATTTTTTAACATTTTCCTTACAACAGAAAGAGTCAGAATAAGAATAAAAAATAAAAGTAAAAAAGAACACTCAAATCATCCCCCCATCCCATCCTATTTTTCATTTAGTTTTTGTCCCCATTTTTCTACTCATCCATCCATACACTGGATAAAGGGAGTGTGATCCACAAGGCTTTCACAATCACACTGTCACCCCTTATAATCTACATTGATTAACATTCACTTTTGAGTGTTAAATCCTAGAAAGGTTTCCAATCATAAGCAAACATAAAACTGCTTTGGCGCAGCTCTTCACACTTTGCTTTGCTGCATGAGGCCTAGGCTATTTCACCAGGCAGTCACCCTGCCCTGCCATTTCCACAACCAACAGGAAGAATGGGATCTTTAGGGAAAGATCCCAAGTACCTTGACTAAGAATTGAACAAACCTACCAGGCTGAGCTGAACCTCATGGCACAGAAGCCAGAAAGCCACAGCTGTTTCTACACCTGACTCTTCATGCAACGAATACCTCTGCCTTATTCCCCGCCATGCAGAGCTAAGTTCCAATGAAACACATAGAGTCTCTTTGGAAATAAAAATCGGTATAGGATATTACGTTTTCTGTTATGAACTATGACACAGGTATGCTGGGCTGGCTTGTGGTGGATGCTACCGCCTCACCTGAAGCCCCTTTGTATCTTTGCATTTCATCTCTGTCAAATCAGCAGGCAGTTTTTGGACAAGAGCCCTGGGTGCTCGGAAGCTGCAGGGTCTGGGAAGAGGCTGAGACAGATAAAGAGATGAAAGGATCAAGAGTTCCTGCCACCAGGTCTCATGCCTTGAGGAATTAGAAATAAAAGTTGGAATATGATTGCAATATAGAGAGGAAATAGCCAGCCATCTGCAGAACTTACAGATAACCTGGCTCTTACGAATAAAATGAAAGAAATCAACACTGGCAGGTTGTTTGGAGGATTGATAAAGATGTCTGTCCCATAGCATCCTTAAATTGCAACTTGAGGAAGTGCTACCTACCAGAGGAAGTAGTAAAAGAGAAAGAAAAATGTTTGAAAAGTCCTGTCTAGGTGACAGTTCTATTTCCCATTTATTTTTATAAACAGGTATTTTGGTTTATACTTTCTTATGAGTTTGATTAGCTTGAGTTAGCAAAAGTGTCTCCCCAAATTTAAACAATTCCAAGATAGAATAGGGGACCTCTGCATTCAGGCAATTGATCCATAGGTCAATTGACAGGTTGCTAGTGTGACAGGCTTGCAAAAGTAAAAAATTCTACAATCAATTCTTTAAGCGATGGGAGCAGGCAAAGGCCATGAGGGTATTTCAGGGGAATGATGGAAGTGTTTTAAGTCTGTGTTGTTGGTGATGGTTGCACAAGAGTATAAAGTTACTAAAACTAATCAAACTGTATAAACATGGATAAATTTTATGGTGTGTGAATTTACATCAAACTATTTTTAAAAATCACTCTATCTGGTAGAAAAATGGGGACAAAAACTAAATGAAAAATAGGGTGGGATGAGGGCGATGATTTGGGTGTTCTTTTTTATTTTAATTTTTTATTTTTATTTTTATTCTTTCTGGTGTAAGGAAAATGTTCAAAAATCGATTGGGGTGATGAATGCACAACTATATGATGGTACTGTGAACAGTTGATTGTATACCATGGATGATTGTATGGTATGTGAATATATCTCAATATAACTGAATTTTTTTAAAAAAATCACTCTATCTGATAGAAAGCAGGTTAGTGGTTGCTGGGGGTTAGGGGAAACAGATACTTGGGTGTGACTGCTAATGAATATGGGGTTTCCTTTTGGGGTGATGAAATGTTCTTGGTCTAGATAGTGGTGATGGTTGCACAGCACTGTGAATGCACTGAAAGCCACTGAATTGTACACTTTAAAATGGTTAAATTGGCCAATTTTATATTATATGAATTTTTACTCATTAAATTTTTTAACTTGTCATGTGGTTATGGCACACTGAAAAAAATAATCTCTATCAACTTCTCTCAAAAGTCATTTTACCTCTACAAGCAGAAGTACCAAAAAATCATAAGGACACGAGAAGGAAGATCTGAATCCATAAGCAACTACTTGAGAGTTGAATGTTCTCCTGATTTGATCCTCTCCCCCAATAAGGCCACATAAGAAGCAGCCTGCTCCCCACGGCACATTCTGAGTCATTTCTTTATGCCCGATTTGTGTTCCTCTATTCTCCTTTCCTAACTACTGCCATCCTGTTTATGCTTCCCCACATCATGGTCAAGAGCAGAAGTATAATTCAGTTGTCTGAAAAGAGGCATGTGGGCCAGATGTAAATAGCCCACTATGCTAAATGATTATTTAAGATGAATCCTAAAAATAGGTGTCTGCTTATTATATGGTTGCAAGGTAACTATTAAGGAGCAGTTGACTAATCTTAAAAAAAAGAAAAAAAGAAAAAGTAGATATATTTAAGTCAATGGCTATTTTTTATGTACTACTTTAAAATAAATCAAGGCAATGCTAATGTTTGCTTCTCCCTAGTCAACATTTCTTTGCCATCCAAATACTAAATACATGCTGAACTGACTAAGGCTAATAATGCGAATTGAAGAAAAAAATGAATAGACCCACTCAATATAGCCTCACTCCTTGACAAGGAGCTGGAAGAACCAAGGCAAGGGGCCCTTAAAGGCCTCTTGAGTAAGTACTAAACTTGCTGAACCTCAAATTCTCTACTGAATGAGGGTAGTAATTCCTCCCTATTTTAACAGGCAAGCATTGTAAGGTTCAACAGGGATCAAAGTATCATTTGGTCTTTGTGCTGGTTTGAATCTACTATGTACTCCATAAAAAGCCATGTTCTTTAATTCAGTCTTGTGGGGGCAGACTTACTGTCGTTTGGATCTTGTGATTGGGTTGTTTCCATGAAGATGTAACCCACCCAACTTTGGGTGAGACTTTTTGATTAGATTATTTCTATGGAGATTTGGACCCTCTGGGTCTTGGTTTTGTTTACTGGAGTCCTTAAGAGAGCAGGGGGATGCTTAGAGAGAAAATGCCTAGAGATATTTTGGAGAGACCCAACACAGACCCAGATGTTTGGAGATGCCAAGCTAAGAGATGAAGCCCAGAGTTTGCCCCAGAGAAGCTAAGTGAGAACCCACAGACACTTAGGGAGAAAACCACTAGAATCAGAAGCTGAAAGCAGTGCAACTCGGGAGCAGAGGACCAGCAGACACTAGACACATGCCTTCCTAGCTGATAGAGGTGTTCCAGATGCCATCAGCCTTTTCCTCAGAGAAGGTATCTACCTCTTGATGTCTTAATTTGGACATTTTCATGGCTTTAGAACTGTAAATTTGCAAACAAATAAACCCCCATTGTAAAAGCCAATCCATTTCTGGTGTATTACATTTTCGGTAGCTTTAGCAAACTGGAACAGTCTTACAATCAGAAGTCTACTTGGACATCTTCTAACCTACCTTCCCATCATATTTGTAGGTGTTAGGACTTGTGCTTAAAAACAAACAGAATACAAAAAATGCTTTATACAAGGTAAAGTGCTAGGGAAAAACAAAGATTGTTATAATTAAGACTTAGGTTGAACTAACTCAAAAGAAATGAAGGAAGAAAGAGAAAGAAAGAAACTTATTTTCGGAATATCTGGAAACTGATAAGGTTGTTTTCTAAGACTCCATCAATCAACACATACTTACTAAGTGCATATTATATGCTCAACACTGGCAGGATGGTACCTGTTTGTCCAAGTCCCAAAGAGAACCTAACACTGGTCCCTATTTAAAATTTTTTAAATAATTTAAGTGGAGAAGAAAAAAAACGATTGAACATGAAGCAGATGGGACACAATTTTAAATGTAAGAAATAACAAAGTGAAATTTTAAGTGGTATCTATTTCTCATTGCTCCAAGCAGCAAAGACCATAAGAATATGGACTCCAGAATCAGACAAACTTTACTTTTTGAACTTATGCAAGTTACTTAACTTCTCTGAATCTCAGTTTACTCATCTGCATAAAAGTAAAAACGGTTCAGAGGATTTTTGTGAGGTTCAAAGGAGATAATATAAGTATACTTATCACAGTGCCTGCTATGCAGCAAGTGCTTGATAAGACTAGCTGTTGATAATATTAATAATAATAATTTAAAATAATAAAGAGCTATCTCAGAAGAGATGGGGGTAAATGAGACAGGAGCAGCCAGGAAATTTCATGAAGAAGAGAAAACTTGGGCTGGGGCTGGAAGCTGCGTCTGGAAGAATGAGTACGATCTGAATAGCCAAGGAAGTTGGAATCTAGAATCATTTTGAGGATAGCATTTTTTAGATAATTAAGAAGCAGAGCTACTTTAAACATTAACTGATAAGGATTGAAAACAGAGGTACTTTGCAAGCCCAGTTCAAAAGCCAAAAAACTTTTTAAACTTTTTATTTTGGGACAATTTGAAGCTTATGGAAAAGTTGCAAGAAAAGTACAAAAACTATCATACCCTTTACCTAGATTCACCATTTTTTAACATCTGCCACATTTTACTTTGCCTTCCTCTCTTTCTTACACATTATTTATTCCTGAATCATTTGAGAGTAATTTCTATGTACATATTAATATATATATATGTCCTCCTCCCCATCATTGGGTAATTTGTGGATATGATGCTCCTTTACTCTTAAATTTAAATATTTCAGTGGGTATTTCCTAAGAACATGGACACTCACATAACCACAGTAGAATGATCAACATCAAGATATTCAACATCAATACAGTACTATTATTTAACTAATACAGTACTATTATTTAATAAAGGCCTTATTCAAATTGTCCCAATAATGTTCGTAATATTGCCCCCATCCCCTCCCCCACACTGCCCCCGAATTCCAGGAGCAAATCCAGGATTATGCACTGCCTCTTGCTGCCATATGTCTCTAGTCTCCTTTAATCTAGGACAGTTCCTTGGCCTCCCTTTGTCTTCCATGACATTGACATTTCTGTAAAGTTCAGACCAGTTGTTTTGTAGAATGTCCTTTAGTTTGGGTTTGTCTGATATTTTCTCATGATCAGATTCAGGCTATGTATTTTCGGCAGCAATGTCACATTAAGTGATGTGATACTGTCCTCAGGGCCTCACACCAGAAGGCACGTACTGTCAGTTGGTCTCATTACGTCTTTGATCTTTGAACTTGGGCTAAGGTGATGTTGACCAGGTTTCTCTGCTGGAAAGTTACTATTTTCACTTTTGTAATTGATAAGTCATAGGTGAGGAGGCACTTTGAGGCTATGCAAATATCTTGCTTCTTTAACCCAGGATTCTTGCCCAAATCAATTATTACTACGGTGGTGGCAAAATGGTACTCTTCTAATTGCATCATTCTTTCTAATGTAAGAAAGAATTTTCCTCAATCCTTTTATTTGTTGTTGTTGTTTTTTTTTTTTTTTTTGGTTTGTTTTTTTAATGTTGGTAGGGACTCATAGATTTTTATTTTATTTAATGGGTTGTAAACCATCACTATAGTTTATTTTGTTGCAAAGCCAGTTGTGTCTTGAAGCATTTTCTGGGCAGCTCAGCCCATGAGATCTCTCCCTGTGAACTACAGAACTTTACCTTACTGGTCAGAGTAACACATTCAAGGGCTCACTTGTATTATAGTTATTTCCTGAATGTCTCATCTTTTCAACCAGGCTACAAACTTCCTGAGGGTGGGTACCATCTGTATTTTGGAACTCCTCTGATACTTAGTACAGGGTAGGGTATAAAAAAAACATTGGCTCTGTAGCCAGGTCTACCCAGGTTTCACCTGAGTGACTGGTCCTTACCAAGCCCCAATTTCCTTGTCTAGAAAAAGAGGATATCAAAATTTTGGGTGATTTTGGGTACAAAAATCACCAAGGTTGTTGCAAGAAGAAAAGATAACACTTTATATGTAACAATCGTCTTTCCTACTAAATACAACTTGCCCTTTAAAAAAAATCTGACTTTTATCAATCACATGGAATGTGCTAATTATAAAACCATACACATTTTACAAGTGAAGAAATAAAAACAGATGAAGTAAGTAATTTAATATTCCTATCCTCTTCCCCCTTCTCTCTTTTTCCCCCCTCAAAGCAATGACAGAGTACTTATGTTCAAGTTATTTTAAGGTAAGTCTAGTTGAATCATTTGAAGAGTAAAGAACAAATGTTAATAGCATGCCTTTTCACTGGGACAGTCAATTGTAGGAACTTCTAGATAATTGACACTGTTTCTGCCCTGGGGAAAATGAAAACTGTTTCTTCTTCCATTCTGGTGGATTGAATAAATGCAGCTTGGACTGGGATAATTAGAAGGGAAATGGTTCAAAGACGTTAAAACTGGCTTAAATCTCATGAGGGGTTGGGTTGATTTTGACTAATGTTGTCATAACTCATTTTAAAATGCAAAGTCTAGAGCATTCCTAGGCCTTCATTTGGTGCAAACTACACATCCTGGTTAAAAGAAAAAGGCATTTTGCTCTTGAAGACTGGGGCTGTTTGCAATAACAAGTGGATCTACCTATTAAAAACAATAACAACAACAAAATCCATGCATATCGAAAGGCAAAAAGCTCTTGGGAACATGGGCTGTGTAGACAGCTTGGCTCATCACTCTGAAGGAAAAATACACCCACCACCAACACTCATTTTCTTATTATCCAGATTCAAAAACAAGGCTGCTACATAGAAGAAAATGGCCCTGTGCCTGGCATTACCATCTCCTCCAGGCGTTCTTGCTTGTGGCCTGTTTATCCCTAGAGCTGGCAACTCATTTCTAGCTAATGGTGATTTTTGCTTCTTTACTTCCAAACAGCAATCCAAACGATACTGACATCTATTCTATTGCTACTTGGACTTTTACTGAAATTACCATTTTTATAAGCTCATATTTTTCATTGTTATCATTAGCACTCTGCTGCACTTTTGGAAATCCTAAACAGAAAAAGCCATTAGGTTCTGGGGGAATGTACCCAGCAGTGTGTGAAGTATAATTATGCACCATGTGCTTGTTCCATTGCCTAACATGTGTGACTAACACTGGTATTCATTAATGGCCATGAAAGCTGGGGAGAGAATGGAATTGAGCCTTATAAATAAAACATGTCATATCTCATATATGACTTCTTATCTCAGGATAAGAAGTTATTTGAAGTTATAGCTTTTCAGAAATGGCCTACATAATCAAACTGATAGATTCTTCAGATGGCCAATTAATTTATTTCTGGCTCTCCTAACAAGTCAATTAAATTTGATGGAAGATTGACTGGCAATAATGCAATGACAAATATAGCTAAAAATACTGAGTTATGGTAATGTCATATGATCACGGCCTTTGTTTGAGGTAAGAGGCTACAGCTAAATCCTTGCAACATGAAGGTAAAGCAATGCACTTAAAACTAAGGCATCCTTTCAAATGCGAGTTACAGTCGTCATTTTATTCCTGTTGTTATGACAACACTTTTAAAAGCAGCACTTCAAATGCTAAGCATTCAAGCATCTTATTATAGTCTTGAAAATAATACATGAGGCTGTTAAGTGCTGCTCCTAGGAGTTTAAAAGGGGGCCTGCTGATCCTCAAGAGATGAAAAGTTAGAACACTTGGACTTCTTTCTTAGCTTTGGACCCTTGAGCTTCTCAACCTTCCTTCTTCTACCCTCAAGGGAGTGAGGGTGTCTACTCACCCAGGGGAGGGAAGCTTAAAGAATTTATGTGGGAAGATACATCTTATTATTCATAGTCTCTTTCTGTAGTTGCTTTCGTGAACAAGGAATTCTTTCACGACCTTTATATTGCATTCACTTGATTACAGTCTGCATCACACAGTTTTTAGAAATCTGTAAATGATGGTGTGTTCTATGATTGACTTTGATTGCTTATCGTCAGCTATTGAAAAGATTCCCATATGTAAATGTCAGTGTGTAGAAAGAAAGACTTTTCATGACTGAAGAGTCATGAGACTAGTATGTGAATTAGTAACTGATAAAGGGAAACTCGGTGCAGTCCTGAGCCTGTCACATGAGTCAATGAACTGTTGTGTTTGTACCACAATCTGACAAAAGTGTGGAAATGTTTATGAAACTTAACATTTCAATTTTTTTGACAACACACTAAGAGAAGGATGTTTCTACTCAGGAAATGAGCCAGTTGAATGTTGTCCCTATCCAGTCATTACGTATTAGTAGGCTGACTTTTTTCCATCATGTTTAATTCTCTCTGCCTGGAAGTAAATTTCTCTGAGAATTTTACTTTGGTCTTCCTAAATCTATAGCATTTTGTATGAAGTTATATGAATTATGACATATAAAAAAAAATGGAGGAAGAAGACTGTAACCAACTGATTCATCTCAGATGAACCTAGTGTTAAAGAGTGACTCTTGAGTCCTGACAAGAAAAAGAGGTGGTGCTAGGTATGCCTGTGCCTCCACAGAACTGTAGCTTTCCAGAGGCCCGCGTTGATGTTCTCTACATGGGAACTTCAGCCAATTAAACTGCTGTTAATAGGGATAGTGGTTTCATTACTGCTCCTTGCTGCTGCATACTAAGAAGGTGGCCACATGAATACCATCTGCTGAATTATTTTGGTTGCCCAAAACAAATAATTTATAATCAGAATGCCAAGCAGTGAAGCATAGCTATGTGCAGATGCCCAGAATCTCAACAAAGCAGAATTATGTCCCTTTTTATTGTACACCAAGAATTTTTATTAATTTATTACTATCCCCTGCCTTGTCCAAAGGATTTGAAGCTGCAAAAGCAGTTGTGAAGCAAAAAGTCCATCTAACCCTTAGATTAAAGTACAATTACAAAGAAAGAACAGATATTTACGTATCTAACACTGCATCCATCAACCTATGACAAATTCCCAGCACCAAAGACAAAAGAATATATTAGAGGCTTATTTGTACCCTAGTGAAATGTCATATTATGTGGCTTCTGAGCTCAAGGAACTGTCACATTGTTTCCCCACTCTGGCACCCACAAAACTCCTAGTTCTCAATCAGGCTAGTAAGTTAACTTCTCTTTGTTGTCTACAACCCTTTTCCTTGTTCACTCTCCTTAGCCAATCTATTAGAGGAGAGGCGCAACTATTTTTATAGAGCAGGAAATGAGGGGTTAGAAGACTTTTCCCGAGACTACCTGTCTCCTCTAATGCACACCCAACCATCTTTCTCGCCAGCTGAAAACCCAGTTCTTTCCTATGCCACTTTCTATAATCACTCATAGAATTTACTCCATCCTCTGGCTCATATCAGGATTGTTTGGAGGATCACTTTTTTCCCCTGGGACTCTCAAATCTCACTCTGCAATACTTGGCCTTCTTTTGACCCTTGTCTCGTACATTTTTCCTCAGGTTCCCTGGTGAGAAAGTGGTTTTCACTCATTTTTCTGTTCCTGAATTTCACTGTTCCGATCTACCCCATCCCAGTGAGCCTGGCCAAAGTTATAAACAGCAGAGACAGAGAGAGAGAAAAGTGTTGATTCTTCAGATGGTTGTAGAACTCAAAAATCCTTACCAATTAAATAATTTATGCTTGGGAAAAAAGGCTGGGGGAAGGACAACATGAGGCCCAAGAGTCATACCAACCAGATGCAATGCGTGGACCTTGTTTTGATCATGAGTATAACAAACCAAATGAAAAAATTTCACTTCTGAGACACCCAGGACATTTTAATATGGGCTAGATATTAGATGACACTAAGGAAGTTTTACTAATTTTGTTAGGTACAAAATGGCATTTAGGTTATGTAAGAAGATGTCCATACCTTTGAGATGCTCACTGAAGCATGTAGGAGTGAAATGACATGAAGTCTGGATTTACTTTAAAATGCTTTAACCACAATTTTCAAAAGGGATGGATGAAGCAAGAGTGGAAAAATCTTGGCGTTTGTTGCAACCGGGTTATGGATATACAGGGACTTCTTAAACCATTCACTCTACTTGTGTGAATATTTGAATATTTTCATCCAAGAATTTTAGGGTATGTACTAGCCCAGTGCTAATATAAGAAGACAATCCCCAAATGGTTTATGGGTGTTAGAGCACGCCTCTAGCATAAAGCAGGCAAGGATAGCCTCAAAGGCAACAATTTTTAATTCTTACTCCTTTCATAGAGCACTTTAGGACACAGTGAATGTAAAAATTGGGAATCTAGGATGGATGCAATACACAGCCTGTCCTCAGATCTCAGTGCAGATGAAGAAGAGGTCACAAGGAAGGGATATTTGTCTATTTTCTCTAGTAGAAAGGGATTTGGTTTCACTTTTTAGCTTGGTTGCTCAGTTTATGAGGTAGGTCTACCATAGCCCACTTCAAAGCAAACAAGCAGCCTATAATTTGACCACACTGGTGGTCAAGTTAACTGACTTTAATAAGTTCCAGATCCTCCTAATTTTCCACTCCACTCAGGTCAACATCTGTGTTAACACAAAAAACCCAATCTAGGAACCAACAGAGGAGGGGAATTGTGTTGCCAAAGAGCTTTAGGATTTGCTTTTGCCTTATGGCTTGTAGGAAGAAGGCTGTGGGGATGTTCTGGGACTTTCACTGCACAAAAGAGGACAAAGAAGTCTGAGCCTATCAAGACTTGAAGAAGGAAATCCATACTTTGAACTTGTTAACATCAGCCATACAAAAATGAAAAGATGAAATAATTTCCATATAGGGAAATTAGCCAGTGAACAAAGGCCTCCTCTATCGTAAGGAGCTTTCTGAGAATTTAGTACAACGTGCTACTAGGACCAGGAAATCCTTTGGAGATCAAAATAAACAGAAAGAAGCGTTCATCTTTAGGTGGCTGCACAGCTGTACGTATCTCTAATTTCACCTAGGGTCTTCCAAGAATCATCTTTATTGGTGAAGGGGATTTGTAACAATACTCTGTGTTTGCAGACTGTGCTTTTCCAAATGCTTTGATATCTACTCCATATCCTATTACCAACCCTATAAATTAGGTGAGGACAGTTATCATCATTCCTGTTTTATGGGTAAGGCAACTGTTCTAACACAGTTGGCAGAGCTGGGGCCAGAATCATGGTTTCTGCCTCCCAAACGTGGTCTAGTTTCTACTCGTCTACTGAGAAAGTACAATTTCCCCCCTAGTTTCCTTTGCTTGTTTCTTAACATGACCTCTGTCAACCTGGAGTGGAGGGTACTCGGAATGCCCCACGGCCCCACGTGCTTCTTCAATCAGTATCAGGCTTGTCTCATCATCACCCTCCTTGTCTTTCACTTCCTTACCCATAACCATTCTCCACCACGAGATGCTCGCTATGGTTTAACAACACAGTATAACAACAACATTTTAAATTTCACAAAAATAAATGGAAAATCTCTGCTATTCAAGGGGCGATGTCCTGTACCTTATAATAAATTCAGAAAGTAACATCCACTGGTAGGAACCATGGTGGATTTAATCATGTTCCCCACAAAGACATGTTCAAGTCTTGACTCCTGGTCCTGTGAGTGTGAACTCATTTGTAAATAGGACTTCCAAAGATCCCATTTGGATGAGGCCAGATTGAATCAAGGTGGGCCTTCTTCCAATATGGCTGATGTCCTTATAAGCAGGGGAAATTGGAAATGGAGGAAGAAGCCAGAAGTGGAAGCCACCAGAGGAGGCAGTTATCACCCTGTGACGGAGGGATGCATTTACATGCCAAGGAATGCCAAGGATTGCTGGCAAGCCAGCACCAGATGCTACAGACTCTGAGAGAAAGTATCGCTTACCAACAGCTTGATTTTGGACTTTAGCCTCCAACCCTGTGATACAATAAATTCCTCGTTTATGCCAACCAGTTTGTGGCATTTGTCATAGCAGTCTTGGCAAACTAAGACAGGATCTCAGTATTTGGATTTATTTGGAGATATCTGCTATCCTAAAATAAATATTTAACTTACGTCTCAGCCTCTGTACCTTCCTCTTAATACTACTATCAATAGTCTCTAGGAAAAGCCTAATGTAGTGTACCATCTACTAACATAGGGGTTCTCAGATCTGTCTGCATATTAGAATAAACTGGAGTGTTTTTCAAAAATGTCACTGTCTGACCCTCATCCCCAGACATTTTGAATTTGTTGATCTGGGGTGGGGCCTGGGCATACATACTTTTCAAAACACTCCCCAGGGTTTAATTTTTCTCCATGTGCAAGTATGCAGTAATCATCAGTCACATTTGCCTCCTAATATGTAAAAAGCTAACGGAGTCATCAGCATTCTTTGTTGCTTGATTCTAACCCCATTACAAAAAATATTTGAAAAAGGAATTGCAAGTCTTTACCAGAAAAACAGGATAAAATTCTCTCTCTTATTTAATGGCAGACAAGGAATGGTCCTGGAAAGTTAGGATTTAAACGAAAAACTTTGCCAATGTTGTGAAGACTTAAAAGTAGCCGAATGTCAGGATTGGAACTTGTTGTCATCTATTCATCTGTTTTCTAGTGCTGTGCTAAGAAAACAAATGTCTTCTGCTTCGGTGTCATTGATACCAAAGAATCCAGCTTGCTTAACTTCTCTATATCTCAGTTACCTTCTTTATAAAATGGGGATGATAAAAGAACCAAACTCATCAGCTGGTGGTGATAATTAAATGGGTTAATAAATGTAAAGTACTTAGAAGAGTGAATAAATGTTCACTAATGTTATTGTTACAGTAATAAGGATGTATTATCAAGTCATTTCCAGTTTAATAAGTCTAGATCGAGACTTCCTGAGATCTTCCTGTGCAAAGTTTCAAAGTAAGTTGATTTCATTGGCTCTCATTTATGCTGTATAATCTCAAGTCTCTTGGAAGTAGAATTGGTAATTTGAGCTGGCCTTCAATTATAAAGACTATGTAATATCTGAAGAGGGATCAAAAATAGTTGGTTCTTCCTATTTTAAAAATTCGGTTGGCATTAAATATGGTGCAGGATATTTTGCCACTAAGCAGGCGCTTTTTTTCCTTCCTGCAATTTTATTGAGATATAGTCACATACCATACAGTCATCCAAAGTGTACAATCACTTGTTCACAGTATCATAATATAGTTGTGCCTTCATCACCACAGTCAATTTTTGAACATTTTCATTACTCCAAAAAAATAATAAAAATAAAACAAAGAATAAAAATAAAAGAATAAAGAACACCCAAAACAACCTATCTCCCCAATCCCTCTTATTATTAATTTACTTTTTTGTCCCCATTATTCTACTCATCTGTTCATACACTGGATTAAGGGAATGTGAACCACAAAGTTTTCAACAATCACACAGTCACACCACGTAAGCTCTATACTTATACACTCGTCTTCAAGAAACAAGGCTACTGGGTTGCAGTTCAACAGTTTCAGGTATTTCCTTCTAGCTATTCTAATACACTAAAAACTAAAAAGGGATATCTATATAATGCATAAAAATAATCTCCAGACTGACCTCTTGACTCCATTTGAAATCTCTCAGCCCCTGAAACTTTACTTTCATTTCTCTTCCCCCTTTTTGGTCAGGAAGACTTTCTCAATCCCACGATGCCAGGTCCAGACTCATCCCTGGGAGTCATGTCCCACTTTGCCAGGGAACTGGGGAGTCAGTTCCCACATAGCGGGGAGGGCAAGTTCACTGGCCGAACTGGTTTAGCTAGAGAGAGAGGGCCACATCTGAGCAACAAAGAGGATCTCTGAGGGAGACTCTTAGGCACAATTATTAGTAGGCTTAGCTTCTCCTTTGCAGTGACAGGCTTCATAAGGGCAAGGCCCAAGATTGAGGGCTCGGTGTACTAAATCGATAGTCCCCAATGTTAAGCAGGTGTTTTTAAAAATTGATTTTCTATGGCATGATCTGAATGTTTTTCAGCAAACACCCTCCAGAAAATCAGCCACTCTGAATGCTTTCTTTTTTTGAAGGCTGCCATTCACTTTGTATGTTTCTCACACCTCAACACAAGACTTTGGAATTGAAAGGACAGAGAACATTGAATGTGGGTGTTCAGGTACAATCAAAATGGGATGAGCAGAATTCAGAATGTGAGCTAGGCAATGTCTTTCAAAAATGACATGCATTCACATCAGAATGTGTTTTGATCTCTAAGAGGTGTAGAATTTTTCTCTGCACCAAAAATATATCATTTGACAGGGTGGATCTATTGTTCTGGAGTCAGCGTGTGGGTGTTCCAGCCCCAAGAGCAGATGCCCCCCAACTGTTCAGACTGGGGTATTCAGGGTGAAGAGAAAAGGAGGTCATATTGTGGACAGGTGGCAAGACACAGTCATTCACTGCAGCCCCTACCCTTCCATCCCCCTCAAGAGTTGGATTCTGGATTATGTCGTGTGCCACAATTAATATTCACAGCAGGAAAGGGCAAGTGTCAAATTTCTCAGTTTTGTTTCCAGTAGCAATTCCAGAGTCAAGGAAAATTGTTTAAGGAAGAGCACTTGTTTTAGTAAATGAAAGTACTTAAACTTTTTACACACTTACATTTCACATATTTCTTGAGAATGGACTCAGGGACAATTTTGTGCCACCACAAATTAACATCTAATTAACACAGGGCCTTAAGTTATATAGAATCTTAGAGATTGTCACAGCCGGTGTCTTTGTAAGGGATGGAGAGAAGCAAAGAAGTAAATATAAGGAAATAGCAGGATCAAGAAGCTTAAAAACACACGTGCACACACAGACACAAGTTGTGTGGTATGTGGTTAGATAACCAGTTTGCAGTCACATAACTGGCATCAATCTCCTCTTTGGAACAATGACTTCTGCTCAGTTTCTGTCAAATGGTTATCACAATATTTACATCATAAAGTCATTGAGAGGATTAGGGAATATTAAGCCTGTAAAATAGGATGATAGCCACAGTATGTACACAGTAAAATTGATGCCTATTATTGTTACTATTATCAAGGTCAAGGATAAAAAGACAAATGGTCTTAACTAAACAATGAAAGTTGTATGTCTTTATGCTTTGCCTTATTTTGCTAATACAAATTTGCCTTGCCAGGACCTAAAATCTCAAGTGATGAATTCTGGCATAGTGATATGATTACTATGAAGTTGCAACCCAATTGTCTAAACTGGGGAAGTCATCCTCAACTCTGCTAATATTTTCTGAGGACAAAATCTGATTATGGCAAGTAATCTTGCCTTTGAAAAACTGCATCACTTTTATCCCAAAAAAGGACAATTGAGGGTCAAATATACAGGTTTCTTTTTCTCTTCATGAAATTTCCTTTGCTTGCTCTTTTTGGATCTTTAGGAAAGCTTGATACAGGAATAAGAATATAAGACTTAAGCCCAACATGCATGGTTTTGACTTTTGACCTTCACTGAAAAGCTTTGGATTGACTATCTCAATTTAACCTCCTCTGTATAACTCTAACATAAGACATTTTGTTTATAATTCATTGTGAGGGGAATTTGCCCTTTGAAGAACTGCTATGTTTTGTATGTCCATCTTTCTGATAGCAATAACTTAAGTGATAACTTACCATGTTCCCCTTTTGGCTTGGCTACAAGGAAGCTCCAAGCAAAATTTGCTGCTCAATCACAGCAAGAACATTACTATTTTTAAAGCTAGTGTATTTGGTTTCTGTAGCTCCTTCCTTTGATACTGATTTTCTATTTCTTTATTGTAAACTATCATAAGGTACTTCAAATTTTTGAAAAATCATGGAGTATAATTTTTTTAGTAAACTTTAACCAAGTCTTATTCTTCTCTCAGCTATTATATAAGAGACCTTGGCAGCTATCTACTGCTTGATAAAAGTCACGGAGAGATTTCTATCCATATCCATTCATTGCCCCATAATTTGTTCCAGCTGCTTGTTTTAGTTTTAGTTTTTGAAACCATCAAATCACAGAGCTTAAGGAATAATGTGGAAACTAGTAATCATTACTGTAACTCCTCTATAAATCTTGATAAAGGAAATAATAATAATTTCCATTGAATTATCCCTGTAAAAGAAATTTTATTCAAGCTAACAGAGAAACCAAGCAGATAATTTCTCTTGCCCTGATTTCAAAAATGGACACTTAACAGAAAAGATCAAATACGAATTGTCAGTGAATCAAAGCTATTGTTCTGGAAATTATATTCAAATCCAAATCCAGTCAGTCCAAATCTGAGAACTCTATTTGTAATTCAAATCAAAGAAAAAAAAAAATACCTACTTCTGCTTAACAAACCAGTGGAATTTTGCATATCATACAGATGGGTTACCGCTTTAAATCTTTTCAGATACAGATATAGAAGGATAAATCTTGCATGGATTAACCAGATCTGACACTATTCATTTTTCTTCAACTGCAGGTAATTATCCTGTATAATTCTTGCATGCACAAATTAACACTGTGTGAATGAACAATGATCCTGTTTTCCTACATTCAGTAATTAAGGCAAAATTGATTAAGGGATACTTTACATGTGGGTTTGAATCAGACAAATGTTCTTATAAAGGGAAGGAATAATTCGTTTTTTCTCTCAAATCTGCTTTTCTCCATTTTCCCTCCCTTTTCTAGGGTTGTTCAGTTCTCTGAGGCATTGTGAGAGATAGTCATTTGCAATTAGGAAGGAGAAGGCTTGCCACAACACAGCATTATTCATCAGGATGCATCGCTTACTTAGAGAGAAAGTGCCCATATCGTTTCCTGATGATCGGGCATCTTCTTTAGAGACTCACTGCATACTTAGCTGGAATGATGAACCATTTGGCCGGATAATGTAAAAAAGCTTCCCAGCGATTAGAATAGAGCCTGAAGAGTCTCAATGATGCTTTGATATTAACTGAGAATCTAAGTCTGAAAACTGCAGGGACAGTCTGACATTCAAGTTGCTAAGCCAAATAATCTGGCAACCACAACCCAGCTAAGTTATGTGGGAGAACTGAGACTTATTGAACATGCTGCTAAACTGGCAGTTGCTGTGGGAAATGGAACTCTCGATTGGGGCCCTTTGTGCATTTACATCCACCATCATAGCCTGGACTTGGAAGTCAGAAGACGCAGGTTTGAAATCAAGCTCTGCCTCTCATTTCTCTCATCTATGAAATGGAGATGTTAATGGTTATTCCTTCAGGATTATTGTGAGGATTAAATGAATTAATACATGCACCTGGCACACTGGGAATGCTACTAAGTGTTAGCTATCATCATTATCAACTTACTGTTATATAAAAATTTTCATTTAGATTGGGTGTTTCAATGACCTAATGGGGCTTTCTGTCAACATGCAGTATGGAATACACACACACATCTGTAATTAAGAATTTGCATTTATTGAAAATAAATTGCGGTGGTTTCAGACTCCCCTTGTGCCCAGGAAGGCCTCAGCTGGGTTTTTGCATGGTTTATCTAAAGGGAGATGATGGAGAGAAGATTATTTCCACCATTGTGGAATCTTATGTGCAGGGTCTAGCTGGTTTTTTTTTTTTTTCACCCCCAATTGTATTATAAAGGAGTGAGACTAGTTCCCTAAATGAAAAACCACACAGCCCCTCAATAAACTCTTTTTTTCAGCACTTGTATTTTGATAACCATATATTCAGCGTAGCCCTTTTGCCTCTTTTTGCTTTGGCTATTTTCTTCCAACAGTGGGGAAAGAGGCATTTTGCAACAGAGAGCCCCAAAAAATTACATCTGGAAAATATCTTAATGTAAAGAAACACACACTGAGGTTATAAAAAAGAATGACCCTTGAAATAGGAACATCACATGTCATTTCTATCCTATTTTAGACTAAAGACCATTCTGACAAAATGCAAAGGGCAAACTTTTTTTGGAATGTCATGGGAGCCTGAAAAGGGAGCAGTTCCTGACCTTTCTTATGTCATTATAGGGGCAGGTTCTCCCTGGCCAAGCAAAGTATCAGACTGAGAGCATTAGTCAGGTAATAAGAGAAAAGTCATGCGTCAAAACCCCAGTGAATTTTAGCTTCAAATAGTCCCCATGTTGCCGACTGCTGGGGATCGGCAGGCAGGAACAAATCAGCGCTGCCCCCTCCAGCTTTACAGTGTTTGTTGGAAAAGCTAGTTGGGTGGACGTCCTGCGGTGGGAAAACCCTGAATTAGGAGTCAGAACACATCAGCTCTAAGCCAGCCTTCTGCACATACTAGCACTGTGATCTTGGACAAACCAGTCAAACTCTTTGGCTTTAAGTTTTGTTTCCTAGTTTGTAAAATGAGGGATATTAATATTAGTCCTGCTTACATCACAACGTTGTTCTATAGCTTAAATGGGACAATGAATATGAAAGTTGTAGAAAACTGCAAAAATTCACAGAAATGTAAGATGTAATTACTTAAGCAATACAAAGGTATTATTATACTACCTTATATAATAGTATATTATACAGGACCTAGAACTTGAAATTCAACAGCAAACTTTAGGTATCATGGAAGGAGATGTGCAGAAAAGAAATGGTAGAAAAAGAAAAAACAACGAGTAGCTGCTGGGGAAGTAAGGATGGCCCGCTGTGGCCAACTGAATTTTAGGTGCAAAATCATTGTGTTAGTTCAGTTACTGCTCTTCTCCAATTTTTTCTCCATCTCATATGTATGTCTCCAATTTGAGGACACTCCCCAAACGTAAAGGTTTGAATCACCTATACTTGCCACATCAAGACAGCTCACTTCCAAAGGAAGTTATTTGGATATCGGTGACAGTAGCACAATACTGTGAATGTAATTAATACTATTGAATTGTACACTTGCAAGTGGTTAAAATGGGAATTTCTGAGTTCTATGCTTGTTCCTACAATAAAATTTTTTTTTTAAAGCTATTTGGATTCTTATACAGACATTGGGTTACCCAGTCTGAAATTCCTTCTCAAAGCTACCAATTCCAATTTCCTAAATCCTCCTCTGACAAACAAGCCAAAATATGTGAAAATTTGTTTGTGAGGTGAAATTCAGGAATGAGTTTCTTAAGCCCATATTCTCTAAGAGGAGAAGGTGGGCTTTGGATCACTGTCCTGTTATTTACCTCAGGGTGGAGAAATTTCATGGAGATAACATAAGACTGTGGATTTTTTTAAAAAAACTTTTTACTGCTTCTAACTGTATGGGCCATTCCAGTTATTTTTTGCTGTATAATCAACGATCCCAAAATGTAGTGGCATAAAACAACAACATTGAGTCAGGAAGCCAGAAAGGGCTTGGCTGGGCAGTTCTAGCTCAGGGTCTCTCACGCAGTGAGATGGTGCCAAGACATGGGACAGTGAGGGCTGGAGCAGCCAGGGCTGGCCAGGTGTCTTTCTTCTTACAGCCTTGAGCCTCTCCATGTGGTCAGCAAGTGCAAGCTTCCTGCTCTCAGTGTGGCAACCCCAGGATAGTCAGGCAGCTTACATGGAAGCTGGTGGCCTTGAGTCAGTGTTCCAGCAAACAAGGAAGAAGCTGAATTATCTTTTATGATCTAGCCCTGGAACACATCTTCTCTATTGGCTGAGAGTCACCATTTTGAGGGAAGGGACCATAGACCCCATGTCTTGGTGGGAAGAGTGTCAGAGTTACATTGTAGGAAGACCATCATGGAGGGGGTGGATTTTCTTGAGGCCATCAAAGGAAAACATCATCAACCATATGTATTGACTATAAAAAGCTAGGGTTAAGCTGTAGCAGGTCAATATTTATCCCTGACACTGATAATTATATAGATTATATATAGATTATATAGATTGTCTCCTTAATACCACCTTGTGAGTATTAAGGTGTATCTCACAGACCATTTGGTAACTTCTAGTGTGGTAAACCAGGCAACTATTTTGCTGCCTCCTCTTCCCTATCCCTGGTGGCTTAATGACTTAGTAACACTGTTTAAACTTCCTAAACATTCCATTCCTAAACGTTTCATTTGTGTTCTGCTATATACCACTGTCCCTTAAAGACTGTCTCATAAGCATACATTCCTGTGACTCCCCAAGCTCCCCATGACTTCCCAGGGCAGCTGCACTGGACATAAGTGATTGACACTGAACGTCCATTCCAACACCCCTCCAGGGTGCCTTCCTGTATTGAAATGCTGAAAACAGCATTTCCCAGAACCCCTTGCAGCTAGTATTCCAGATGTGATGTAGGTGCCCCCATCAGATGTACCTGCACAAGATTTAAAGGCAGATATCGGGGAGAAGAGACTGTGTATATTAATCTCCCATGATTGCTGTAAAAAATTATCACAAATTTAGTGACTTAAAACAACATAAATTTATTATTTTATGGTTCTGGAGGTTAGAAGTTCAATGTGATCTCAAGGGGTAAAATCAAGGTATCAGTGGAGCTGTGTCCCCTTTTGGAGGCTCTAGGGGAGTATCCATTTCCTTTCCTTTTTCCAGCTTCTAAAAGCTGCCCACATTCCTTGGCTTGTGGCCCCTTCCTCCAGCTTCAAAACCAACAACGTTGAATCTCTGACATTTCTTCCATAGTCACATGTCCCTCTGACTACAGCAGGGAAAGATTCTCTGCTTGTAAGCACTCTTGTGATTTAGATTGGACCTAGCTGATCACCCCATGTAAAGGTGTTTTATCCATGTAAGGTAACATATTCACTGGTTCCAGGGAAAAGGACTGGGACATCTTTGGAGTGTGTATCTGCATGTGTGCATGTATTATTTTGCCCATTACACTGTACTTCTGCATCTTCTGCTGGCAACCACCTTCCTAGAGTGTCTGGTTTCTTTGTGGTGGCTTCCTGATTGTGACTGTTTCCTGATCATGGCAGTGGTAGCCTCATTCTGGAGCAGGCAGCTTTCCAAATCAGCAGGCAGCTTCTTGATCATAAATCAGACAGTAGCTCCATTAGTGGTCCCGTTTGTCAAGGTGACTTTCAAAGTTGTTCTGGAGAACTTGCCTAGAGTGTGTTTCCTTGGTCTTCCTGACCCAAAGATTCTGTAAGCCAATGTATACCCTTTCTGGTGACTGGATTCTGTTCTCTGCAACTAAACCCTGAGGAATGTTCTCAGTGCCTTAACCCTATGTGTGTACATCATCTCAGCCCAATCTCTCTCTCTTTTTAAGCTCTACTTATTTCTGAGGTTGATGTAGCCCCAGGACAATACAAAAATTAGAGGTTGGGAGGATATGGATCATACTAAAATGGTTAAAATGCTACAAATAACCTTATAAATTAAAAGTATGGCATGTCCATTCAAGGATTGCCAGCTGGTAGTTATCCTGGAATTGTCATTTAGGATAGTTAACCTTGAACCTCCACATAGCAGGGTACCTAGTGGGGTACACATTAATGAGAAGGTAAACTGTCACAGTTAAGGCCAAGGTCAGGTCGCTCCAGGCCTTATTCTATAGCAAAAAGTAGGGAAGTCAAATGTTATAAAGGGAATAACCTCTTGTGAGTTGCACTGGCTCCAGGAAACTGTCACTTTGAATTTATTCCTCCTATTTGAGAAGGAAAAAACTTGTGCTCTTTGTGTTCATTTACATTGCTTTTATATTTCTAAGGTACCCATCCCCACCCCCTCCTGGCCCTTGCCTCCCTTCCAAGAGTCCTCCTGGAGGACAAGGACAGAAAGGGACAAGCTTGAAGAGAATGCAGTCATTGTTTCTTCAATGAACAATCTGCTTGAGAAGGAAGAAATCACTTCCAAGTCTAGTGATGAAGGCCAATAGCTTTTAAAACTAAAAGATAAATGGCAA
The DNA here is from genome assembly GCF_015220235.1 of Choloepus didactylus. Classification (NCBI taxonomy): domain Eukaryota; kingdom Metazoa; phylum Chordata; class Mammalia; order Pilosa; family Megalonychidae; genus Choloepus; species Choloepus didactylus. The sequence goes on along the minus strand of NC_051313.1, from coordinate 128,469,964 downwards.
ATACAAGAAAGCATTACAAGATATTATTTTTCTGCACATAATGTTGTGTTTTGGTTACGGTCTCTTGCCCATCTTGTTTTAGTGTCATCTTCATCATTTTTAATGGCCTTATTTCCCAATGTTCACAATCAACCTTAGCTGACCTTCCTTGCAAGGCATGCCTCCTCGCTCTCCTCAGCTTTACTACCTTCGATCTTGATCTTAAATCTAGGTCCACAGGCAGTGAATTAACACTTGATGCCCACTACGTGATAGGCAGCAGGCAAGCCCTGAGGATACAGAAACAAATGAAACAAACCCTCGGTACCCTCACAGGGCTGTCTTCCTAATCTTCTTGATTGGTAATCTTCCCTTTTCCCTTCCATTTATCTGCACCTTATAATAAATAGGCACATGGATGAAATCTTCACTGACTACTCCAATCACAGCCATCTCCTTTCTCTGACCTCCCATAGCACTTATTTCTAAGGTGACCATGTAACTTCTCATCCAAACCGGAGCACTTGTGAGTGAAAGTGGGTGCTATTAATAATTATGCTGCAACAACAGGTGTCTACGGGGCAAACCAGGACATATGGTCTCCCATAGCACACTGCCCAGCACAATTATATGTTCTTTGGTTGCTTTCTGTGTTTTAGATACCTCCTACTTCTCTACCAGACCCATGAGCTCCCTATGAGTTATAATCCATGTCTTACATTTATATATATATATATAAAACTTGTGTCCAGATTCCAGAAGAGGTGCTCAGTAAACATGAGCTTAAGTTGAAAAAAAGTGGTATGCCACTAAATTACATAACATTGCAGACTTGGACTTAAAATCCACCTCAGAAATAAAATTAATTGTTAATCAGTTCATTATATTCCAGAATGTTGAACAGTGTGAAAAATATTCCCTTCATTTAAGACTCATCCCTCCTTGGTCTGGCAGAGAACCTCATTTTGATCTTATGAAATGTAATACAGAAATATTGCACCTCATTTGCTTTCACTGCTAAAAAATGTAATTTCCTTTTTAATTAGTGGAATGAATGTGTGAAAACATTCCTCTCCTCCACAACACTCATCAGTGTCATGTAAACAGTGCACAATAAAATAAATTGGAGTGGCCTCTTTTCTTGATGGTGTTCTAAATTTCCTTGAGGGAGGGCAACCTGGCATGGGGTCATGTGTAAAATGATCTTTTCTAGGTAGCCTGCCACATTCTGACACAAACATCCATTATTTTTAGGGAACATTTCCAACCTAAGTGGGAAGAGTGTACTGTGCCCAAAACCCTGAGCCATTAACCCAGAGAGGAACTTGGTGGCCTCAGAGAAGAGGAAGGAAGAGGGGAGAGGACATGCAGGTGTTTCATATATTTATTAATTCATTCATGTATATTATTGGTTGAATTAACTTGAAGGCCTGCATCATGGTGAGGTTTTAATTTTCAGGGGGACATGTCTCAAGCAACTACTGCTTATGAGGATATGATTTCAAAAGTGGGGAGAAATGAAGGCAAATGAAGGACTCCTAGACGAAAAGAAACATAATCATTTTCCTGTTCTCAACAGATCTTTCTAATAATGACATGGTAGGTGTTTACATGACAACTGCTTCATGACACCATTCTACATCTAGGTTTGCCTTTGGGGAACCAATTAAGTGATGCTGGCCAATTCGGATCCCCTCACCCCCACCCCCAATTCCCTTGTTTCATTGTCTGTTTCAGCTGGTATTCTTTTCTGGCTGAATGGCCACACACACAAGCTGTCTATCTCCCACAGCTCATGGAGCTCAGTTTGGCAGATGAAAATAACCCTGTAAAGGAGCTGTTCACCAGCACAAGGCCCTGCTTGTAGCCATCAGAGCAGAGGAAGCCCAAGTGGAAAGTCAGATCTGCCATTGCCCTGAGGAGCACCCATTGTATAAATAATGACTTTCACTTCTACCACCACTTCCTCCCCAAGAAAAGCAACAAAATGGTTTAAGCCTTCTGATTTCTTTTCAGAATAAAAACAAGACAGCCCATTAAACAAAATGAACAGTCAAATCAAACGCTAGTTTGCAAACCCTTCAACTCAAGGGACTGTCGTCTGCACAATCCAAGCATCTAATGTGAAATGTAGAAGCTGCACTGCTCACCTTCCACAACTGCCTCTTTCTGTGTGTTAGTCTCTTGTCTCAGAGGAGTGAACTAATAATCTGTGAATTAAATAAAAATATAACAGGGAAGTGACTTGGTTACTGTTAAAAGTGGGCGTGTGATTGGTATCACAGTTGGGCTGTGGATTTTTATCAGAGCAGGGATGTTACCATTTTAATGACCTCAAATTTGGGATAGGACACCTGGCAATCATCTGCAGGCCCCATCAGTGGGGAATTTTCATGTGAGTTGAGGTACCAACATCTAGAGATAAACATCTCCTCTCCAGCCCCCCTGCTTCTCCAGGTCACCCTTGAAAGGGGATGGGTCCCTTCTCTGCTGGAAATAATTTTACTTTGCAATTAACACAAGGAAGAAGAGCCATTTCTGGAGTTTGTGTTTGGGTACTCAGAATTTTATGCAAGTCCCTCTCTAGCTTGGTTTTTCTTTATATCTACACAGAAGATAAAACAGTCAAAGCAAAATCTCACATTAGTGTGTCAGAGGAAGAAGGAAGCAACACCAATTGGGGTCTTTTGGAAAAGCAACATATGCAGCCTGTTTTTACTAAACAGATTCTCCGGTGTCCAGGTTTTCAGATATTTGGATGCAGTAGATTTTTGGGCAAAAGCCATGATTTGACAGCATCTCAACTGAAGGGGGCGGCTGGATGCAGGAGGCTCCTCCTGAGGGCTGGGCTGGGAACAGATGGGGAGAGTCCCTTTCCTCAAGCCACCTCTACCCTAAGTAGACACACTTCTGCAATTTGTTCCTTCTGAATAGCTACTGACTGCTTCCTAATTAACCACAGGAGAATAGCCGGGATGATGCTGGTTCTTGGAGAGTTCAAGGCTATTATCCCTCTCGCCTGTGACAGCTGCTAAAACACAGTTTGATGGAGACACAATGGAGGTAGACAGTATTAGTGGGGTTACTCAGAGGCAGGTCCAAATGAGAGGAAGTAGACAAATCAGCTAGTAGGAATACTGGGGTAGGGGTGGGGAAGGAGGAGGGGTACATTCTTAGAGCCACATAAACCTGATGGAAAACAAAAAGGAAGAAACGAATGCCTGTCAGGTAACAATGGGGCAAACACATACAGAATATGCCCAGCCCTGTAGAGATGGCTGGGGGCAATGATAAGACACAATCCTAGAACTTCAGCCAAGTGCCTGGACATGAGAGTGCATTTCCCCTGATAAAAAGACTAAAGCATTTTCCTGGTCAACGGGGAGGTCTCTCCAATATTAAAAAAAAGCCTCTGAGTTGTGGATCTTCCCTCTGCCCTGCACCCAACAGAATCAGCACCGTCCTCTGGGTTTTCAACTTGTTCTCTTGCTCCTGAATCTGATGGCGGTTCAGAGGGACCCGCACGTGGTTCTGCCACCTTCACACCTGGATAGCTTCCACTTGTCTGATTTCAAACAGCACCCACTGCCTTCTAAAGTGACGAGTCTGTATCCACTCGCCCCAACCCCTGGCGAGGGAGACAGGGGTTTATAGCCTATGGGTAACAGAGTTGCAGAAGCTTCCCTTCTCCAGGCCCTTCCTGCGCCACGGAGACCTGCCAGGGTGGTCCTGTCCCCAGGTCTATCCCCCCACCCCCTCATCTTTCCAGACACAAGCTAGGAATCAACGCAACATATTGCCCTTTCCTGTCCCTCCTCCCAACTCCCATCCCCCCCTTCTTAATTTGGAATTCAGACACGGTGGGAAGGGTCTGGTTCACAGCCAAGCGCAAGCCGGGCTGATGTCCGCCTTGGGGCAAGTTAGGACCCGCGAGACCGTGCTCCGGGCCCGGAGCAGAATTCCCTCCTCGGCGCTGAGATTGCCCGAAGTCGCTCGGTGGCAGGGGGCCATTGGGGGTCACGGAGGATCCCCATTTGGGAGCGCTCGCACCTGCCCCTCCCCGCCCCAGAAATGCCCCAGTCCCAGGCACTGCCACGGCGCTCCCTACCCGTTGTTCTACCCGGCATCCCTCAACACTGCCTGCAAAAAATGCGTGTGCCCCTTTTGCTCAGCAACTTCCAGCTCTACCCTTCGGGCACCTGATGCCCGAACCCTCCAGGGCAGACGAAACAGACGCGATGCTCCAATCCCAAGAGCCTTCATATGCAAGGCTCATTGAAGTCGAGAACATCCCCACCCCCACACTGGTTGTAAGGAAAATCATAGGCGAAAAAGAAAAAAAAAAAACAAAAACAAAAACCCTGAGCTTCACCTACCTAAAGACGAAGGCTCGTTGTCATGACAGGGGACACTCAGGGCTCCTCTGGCATACAAAAGCCTCCGTACCAATGTAGTGCTCTGGACTGCCCGCACCTCCGGCTTTGCTGACAGCCGGAGTTCCTCTCTTGGGTGAAGCGGCAAAAGGCCGGGGGAAGCAGTGGGGTCCCTGCGCCCAGTCCCCGGCACCCGCTGCCCTCCCACGTCCGCTGCCCGCAGCTGCGGCGGGCGGTGAAGTTGCGGGTCCCGCGGGCGCGAGGGTGGCGGAGCGCGCAGCCAGCACCGCGGAGCGGGCGGAGGGGCGGGGAACCGCGAGGAGGGGGAGGCGCGGCAGCGGGGGCTGGCGGCGTCACTTGTGCAGGCAGGGAGGGCTGCTGGAGACAGCTGCTTGACAGTTACTTTAGCCCAACTCCAGGAGGCTGCGCTTTGGTGCCTGCCTCCAGCTGATCTTGGGCACGCCAGATTCCTTTGCAACTAGCTGTGTTGCAGCTTTGACTATCCATGGAATCCGCGCTGGGGAGCGAGCTCGGTGGATAGAGCCATTGAGAGGGAAAGGGTAGGGGGAAACCAGGCAAGGCAGGGCCCTTTCAGCTAATCTTTTGGGATCTCTAACAAAGGCTGTGCCTTGAAAACAATGGACAGGGGAGAGGGGGTAAGAGACTTCCGTTGCTCATTGCAAAAGTTGTTCTGGAAAGCCCCTCGGCTCGGGGAAGGGCTGCTTTGTGTCGCCGTCCACCAGTGCTTGGTTGGACAGAGATCTTATATAATAATGGGGGAAAACAGAGTTGTTTTCTGTTTTGTTTTGGTGGATTTGAATTATACATAAAGCTTCCCTTTAGGGTGTATGCTGTGGGTCTGTCAGTCAAAAAAATAAAAAATAAAAAACATTCCATATAAAGGTCCTTTTGAAGATGGAAAAGAGCCTTTTGGGAGAGTTATCATACTGGGAGTCTTATAGGACCTAGAGCCCTTGCCTCAGTTTCTTCATCTGTAAAGCCACCATACAGAATAAATGATGTACCTAGAATGTGTTATATGAAACAGTACTGTGAGGTGCATCCACCCCTGCCCAACTTGGGATTTAGTTACTTTGTGAGGGAATTGGTAAGAATCAGTGAGTTTAGACACTGACCAAAAGGAACACCCCAGGAGACTGTGTCAACCCTGGAAATACCTGCATCCTATTGTGGTGGGGAGACTGGGTCCTCAGGCCTGGAATACAAGCAGCCCAAACCATATTCAAAATGGATCAAAGACCTAAATATAAGAAAACTCCTAGAAGAAAATGTAGGGAAGGATCTTCAGGACTTGTGTTAGGCAATGGCTTCATAGACTTTACATTCAAACCACAAGCAAAAAAAGAAAAAATAAATGAGACCTCATCAAAATTAAAAACTTTCGTGCATCAAAGGACTTTATCATGAAAGTGAAAAGACAATGGGAGAAAATATTTGGAAAGCATATATCTGATACGGGTTTAATGTCCGGAAAATATAAAGAAATCCTAGAACTCAACAACAAAAAGATAAACAACCCAACTAGAAAAGGGCAAAAGACTTGAATAGACATTTCTTCAAAGAAGATATACAAATGGCCAAAAGCACAGGAAAAGATGCTCCATAGCATTAGCCATTAGGGAACCGCAAATCAAAATCACAATGAGATAACATTTCACACCCACTATTGGGAAATAATAGTCTTTTCAACAACTGGTGCTGGGAGAACTGGGTTTTCAGATGAATGGTTAAACAAAATGTGGTATAGCCATACGATGGAATATTATTCAGCTATAAAAAGGAATGAAGTTCTGATATATGTGACAATATGCATGACCCTGGAAGACATCATGTTGAGTGAAATAAGCCAGACACAAAAGGACAAATATTGTATGATTCACTGATATGAAATAATTAGAATAAGCAAATTCATAGAGTCAGAAACTAGAATCTAGGTCACCAGAGGCTGGGTTGGGGGTAGGGGATGGGTAGTTAATGCTTAAATTATGCAGAGTTTGTATTTGGGGTGATGGAATATTTTGGTAATGGATGGTGGTGATGGTAGCACAACATGGTGAATATAATTAATAGCAGTGAATTATATATTTGAATGTGGTTAAAAGGGGAAATTTTAGGTTGTATATATGTTACTACAATAACACCTTCCCCTTTTGGCTGTGGAGTGTTTTGTGAGGCTTGGGTATAAATGTAGGGGTGTATACATGCAGAGGTAGAGGCCAGAGGAACAAGAGAAGCATGGAAGTGGTTCCCTGGGCTGCTGCCTTTAGATTTCCCTTGAGGTTGCCCTACTCATCATTCTGGATTTGGGGCCAAAGCTATGAAGAGGAATAAAAGGGTTCAATAAGCTGCAATCCTCCTTGAGCTGGCTCTCTCAGGAAGGGAGCACAGTGTGTGGGGTAGAGAGGGTGAAGAGCCCTACAGGCCCAATTTCATTCCTTGAATTGGAAGCTCCTGGCAATGGGATCTGTCTTGGGTGATCTTGTAGCCCCCTAGTTCCTAGCACAATCCTCGAGATCAGATAAATGAGTGAATGGGCCCAGGCACCACAGGTCAAAACAACGAGGACACAATCCTCATTGGATTGTCTTGTCCAAATCCTAGGGAGGTTAAATGACATGTCCAAGGTCACACAACCAAATGAAGAGACAACACCAGAGCCCAGGTCTCCTGGCTCTTACTCCAAAGTTCTTCACATTGCCTCTCAAACTGTATCCCTTGCTGTGGTCATGAGCAGTTAATTACTCCTTGTCCCCACTCTCTCTTATAATGCTGTTTGCTTTCTTCTAGGGTTCCTGCTACTGCCTAAGCAGGATTCCTTCCATCCCTAAAATGTCAGTGAGCAAAGCATTCAAGCATACCTTGGCTGAGCTCTTGCAACCTCATCCAGGGAAATAGTAAAGACCAGTGCTTGTCAGGGATTGGGAATGGGGGTATCATAAAAAACTTGCCTAGCAAGTTTGTTGTTCTTTCACACCAGTAGAAAGGAATGGCACCCTCCAAAGGAGAAACAGATTAAAGCAAGTTGTTTTTTTTTTTCCTTATATGTCAATTTTAATTAAAAACACTCATAAGTACAAATGATAGCTATTATTTAAACAGATAATTTGAGTGTGACTCCGGGGCTAGGCACTCTGCTAAGGGCAGGAGACACATTAGTAAACACAATAGTCGCAGAACATGCCTCATGGAGCCCGGCGATGAGGACAGCTGTAAATGCGTGAGATGAGTGTTGTGAAGGAGGAAGTACGGGATGCTATGGGAAGTGTTATTACTTTTGGTACCATCAGACAGGGTGTTTGTACTTCAGTAGCACTGAAAATGGCCTCTTTCAATAACTCAACTTTATCCTGTCCTCTCATGGACATTTTTAAAGCTAGTCTTTGGTCAAAGAACAGAATCATCCAAGCCAGCCTGACTGTTCTTTCCACCACCAGTCAATCCTACTGAATGCACAATTCACCCAAAGAAAGTGAAGAACATCTGAAATGCAACCAGTTTAGCTTCTTGATTTAGACCTTCAGGTATGTAATACAGAACTTGGAACATGCCTGAAGATGCACTGCCATTATGAAGTAAAGTTGATGCTCTAACTGGAAGGTCCTCTTAGACATATTGGATATATCTAGTGACCCCTATCCATTCATATTTCTCTATTACTTTCTGCCTGTGATGCTGGTAGATTTGGGCTTCTACTCTTGGTCTAGTTGACTACTCTTAAACTATATAGTAGGGATGTAGACCGAGCAGAAAGGAAACTTTTCAGTGGCCTTCTCCACAACCATTGGACAGTTACGCCCACTCCAACCTCTCCCACTGGTAATGCTGAATGACCCTCCCCTTCATCATCCAAGCCCAGAGAGAGGAGCCAGACACAACTGAGATCTAATCTCTCTTTATAACTGCGATGTCTAATATAGCAAATCTAACACACTGATTTGGAAGTTCCTTCGGGTTCTTCAAAGGTTCTTATGACCTTCCTCTATAGTCATATGGCCACGCAAATGAATGGCCAATTCATGGCTTGGCATACTGCCAGTTCTAAGATTCCTGAACTCCTTCCTAATACTATAATTCTACCTCTACTTTGCTCATATCAGTTGAATTCTCTATTTGCTGCTCTGACCAATTGCTCTCTTCACTCCCCTCTCTTTGTTTTTAATTTTCTAATTTATGAAACGCATTCCAGTCACTCTGTGAGGGAGATTAAAATGCAGATTCTCAGATCACACACCTCCCCCCCCCCCCATTGTGAGTCTGTTGTTTTAATAAGCACACTGATGGCTCTGGTGCAGTAGTCTTAGAACACACTTTGGGAAACACTGGTCTGGATGAGATCCAAATGAGTGCCCAATCCCCTAGACACTGCTCTGTGGTTCCAGACTCCTTTCCAGTAGGATCTCCACCACCCTGCAATGCTCTGGCATTTTCTACTGTGCTCAGTGTCCAGGCAACAGCCCTGGAAAGAGTCCTGGACTCAGAGTCAAGACACTTGGCTTCTATTCTGGTTCTTCTGATTGAGAATTTAGGACGCATCTCAACCTCTGTGGACCTCAGTGTCTTCATCTATAAAATGAAGGGTTGGCAACCTAATCTTCAAGTTTCCTTCTGTCTGTAATGATTCTTGCTCCCATCTTATAGCTCAGTTATTTCCTTCGCCTGAAAATTCTCTGCTGACCCCTTGCCCATCACTTTTCCTCCTACTCTGAGTGTCTAAAATTCCTGCCTGCCTACAAAGCCCTGCTCCAACACTCTTTCCTTCATGACAGTTCCCTTTGCTCTCCATGCTCTACCCAAGTCCTCCTCTCCAGTCCTGGAAGCACTGTGCCCCCTGAATACAGACCAAATACCTTTGTTCGGTTGTAAGATACACGGTAAACTTCTCCTCACTAGTTTATAGGCTCCTTGGTATCAGGAACTATGCTTTCTACAACCTAAAGTATAGTAAGCTCTATAGTAATGGGTGCAGAGGATGGCCAGTAAGTATTGACTGAATGAGGAATGACAGCAGACACTGCCCCTGCTGGCTTCTGTCACCTTTTACCCTGGAAAAAGAGCATAACAGAGCTGTATTTATTGGCATCAGAGCTGCATCTGCAGAAGCCTGTTGCAATCTGACAACTGCCAGTTGGGTCTTGCTTACTGGCCTCTGAACTGCTGAGCAAGACCCCATTTTCCTTCATTCATGTCTGGTATGGATGATAAGGTCCTCAAGGGAGTAGACATCTCAGGCTGTTTCCTTACCATTGTCATACATATCTACTTGCACAATGGGAAATTTGTTTGGCCAACACCCTAGCATTTTAGTACATCTCAGGAATGAATGTCCCAGGGTGATAAAGTCAGCCTTTTGAACTCAGGCACACATCCCCAATCCTTCTTCTTCATCCCCACTTCTTCCCCTACTTCTAGCTTCAGCCCCAAATGACCTGGAAGACTGCATGCATAGAAGATACCGAAATGTTCAAAGTTGATAGGAAATAAAACATGCCCTAACTATATCAAACAATCCCCTTCTATCCAGACACTTCAGATTGGATTTCTCATACATTGTTATGTTAAATATAGATGTCATTTTCTTCAACATAATCTAGTCCAGCGATTCCCAATTTTTCTATCCCAAGACCTATTTACACAGTAACAATCTAAACCAGCAGTTTTCACACTTGTTGGTCCCAGGAAATCATTTAACTTTTAAAAACTATTGAGGATCCCAGGGACCCCATGAAAGGGTCTCAGGAAACCCTCAGATCATATTTGGAGAACTACTGATCTAGACTGACAAAAATTTTGGCAGAATGTTAACTTTACAAATGCCTACAGCTAATGAACCCCATAGGCTGAAGGTATGCATAAATTTAATTCAGTAAGTAATACTGCATAATGATATTAAAATAAGTATAACAGAATTCAAGACAAATGTAGAAGTGATCAAAAACTATCAATTTCTGTGTTAGCGCAATGCCTGGTACTTGATTTTAGGTCCTAAATTCATAATTCTCTTCCTATTTCTCTCATTATCAGGGGAAATATTCCTGAAGGCAGGGACACTGTGATTGATCTGTCCTTGTATTCCTGGGCCCAATGCAGCCCCAAGCATGAGGACATCTTACATTGTTCCTCTCTGTCCACTCTCCACTCTTCTCCATCCTGCTCACTGCCTTGGGGGCTCACCTGCAGGGACCCTGCGTAGGGACTCTGCCCTATGATGTCTAGTTGGGTTTGGTCAATGAGGAGCCTGGCAAGGATATGGGAGAAAAGGCAGGGAGTGAGTTCAGGATGTTCATTCCCAGGCTCAACCCTGTGGGGTCACTTTGGCTGGCTGTGTTCCTCCATAAAAGACAACTGCCCTTCCCAAGGAGGCCCACTCTATACAGTTCTCTCCTCACAGGTTCTTGCAACCTCTTCCTCTCCCATCCTTTGGGCCTAGCAGTGGTGAAAGTGCAGCTGCTCCTAGCTCTGACAGTCCCTGTAGTTTTCACCCACTCTTTCCATACCTTCGAAATTCATCTCTGTAACCAAACCCTCCTTGAATTATTCTAATTTGAGAGTATCATTGGTTTTCTGTCAGTGCCCTCATTGATACATCAATAAGAGATTAATAAATGACTATTGATTCTTGAAAATATTTAAAAATCTGCTTTTATCCACTCGTTCATATTTTAACATATTTCTTCCTTAGGTAACTCCTTCAATTATGTTCATTTCTCTTTCCATTTGAGGCCAGAGACATGATTGTACATTATCCCATTTAATTCCTTTCCCTCTCTCTACCCCCAACTATGCAAAGATCTTTCCAAAGGTCCCCTCCCTAATTCCTGAAGTTCAGACAGTTAACTTCAGGAGGTCATTTTAATAGGAATGACAAGCCCAGAAAGCCCCATTCCTTAAAGCCTTGCCACTGGTTGTTAACCTTCACAATCTTCATGGACGTTATTTTAGATCCCAATTTACCTGTGAAACTGAAATCTCAGAGAGGTTAAATGAGCTGTCCACTACTATTCCAGCAAACCTAGGGGTATTAAGGCAGCTTAAAAAAACGGGGAACAGCTTCTGAAGCCATAACCAGGGTTCCTCCTGGCTGGATGCTCTCTTTGCCTCTCTCAGCAGGTCTCATCATCCTGCCCCTGGGCTGTGAATCCAGCTGCGAGTTAAAAGGGCCTTATGCTCCTCCAGCGGGCCTGGAAACCATTAGGGAGCCTTGCTAGCCCTGGGGACCCATTAAGGCCTCTTTCTTTCCTAAGTCACCCATTCATGGTCTATACCTCTCCCTACTAACATACATTTTATGCAAAATTGGGATTCGGATACCAGATCCATCCCTGTGGGCCTTTCACAGTTTTGCTTTGCAGAGGTGAAAAAGTGGAAAGCTGATTCCTGCAACACCCGCTTGCTCAGCCCACAAAGCCTTCTTTGGTAGCAGGAACCAGTTCTTGGCCCCATTTCCCCTCTTTCCTCTGGGCTCACACGCAATCCCCGTCCCAGTCCCCGGCAGCTTTGGAAAGGAGCTGTGACAATGGGACAGAGAACTGTCACCTTCCATAATTAGCCAGGCAGACAAGGCAGCTGTAATATCACTACGTTGACAGTGCTCTCACACCTAATAAATTATTCATGCCATCAATGTGTAATTGGCTGTCACATTCAAAATAGGTCATTCATGCTCAGGCTGCAGTGCATGAAAATTTCACAGGAATGGCAACAAATCCAAGTGATTTGGTTTAAGCAAACCTCCAAAGAAAGTGGCTTCTCCAAGGAATCCCTAGTGTTAAATATCTTTTATTGAATCCTGGTTATGTTTTCATTAGCAGAAGCAGAAAGAGGCTGAAGCAGCTGTCGGCTGGCAGGAATAAGAGTGGGGGAGATGGAGGCGCTTTTTTTTTCAACCTCATCCTTCACATGGCCCTCCCCCGACGAGCCTCAAGGGGCTCCTGGAGGAAGATAAATGTGAACACCTGCTCTCGTTTGTTCTCTGCACCCAAGATGACGGCCTAGTCAGAATGAGGATAATCACTCAGCATTGGCAGGTTCTAGAAGAGCAGAATGCAGTCAGGCCTCTCTGAGAAGTGCCTCTAGCCCCGGGTGCTGCCTTCACAGAGGAATTCAAGTTCAACAGCTGTTAGGCCGCGTGCCCCTGTATCTTATCCAAATCCACTGACATCGGGGCCTCTTCACCCAGAATACACTTGTCCCCTTGTTGGCAGTAGAGACGTTATTCAGCTCAAGTGCCTGGTAGAATAAAAATATTTCACTGGCTATTTCAGTGTTTGAAGAGTTCCTGGCTTGTTAACGTGTTCTTATAATGGTTTTTGAGGACAAGAAAAACTCTCTCATGGGAGGAAGAACAATTTTCCCTAAGATTAGGATAAAGAAACATAATTGAAGACATAGTTTGTGGAATATGAGCCAAAAGAGAACGTTCTGTTAGTCGTTGACTGTTAAATGGATGTGTAACTGAGGGAGTCTGATAAATCTTTGGGGGAAAGGGAAAAAAGGAAGGGAGTTTAGCAATGGGACAGCACTCTTGCCTGCCTAATATTAGGAGGATAGACCAAAAATGTCTCCGGATCTCTTCTAGCTGAGATTCTATGACTGTCCAGCCTTGGAGCAAAAGGCCAAGAAATGCAAGCATTTTAAATTAGAGTGTATTGCATCAAATGAATGCAGGAAGTTCTGTAAATATGGAGAGTTCATAGGCGCTTCTCCATAATTCTCATGTTTATCTTAGCAGTGCCCGTAAGGATGCCAAGCCCTCCTTCAAATCTTCACCTTCAGAAAGCCTTTCTGGGTTAATCCAGGCCTTCTCCTCGATCTTTCCTTTAACCTCCCTTTGTTGTTTGTGAACAGTTGGCCATGTATTACTTAATTCCTGGTCTTACGAAACAGCCCATATAGGTTATATAGGCCAATCCCCATAAGCTAGAGATTAATCTAAGAATCATCTTCTCTTGAATATTTGCTGCTTTATAGTCAACATTCCAACAGGTTGGTTCCTGAGTGCCACTATTCTGGGTACTTGAAGTGAAATTTCATTAAGTATCTACCATTTACTATTTATTCTATGTATTTATACATATAAAAATATATTTATGTGTATGCTATTTATATATATTTATTCCATATACTTATCTGTCTAAACTCCTGATTCCCCACCACTACAATGCCCACCCCCAAATCTGCTCCTCCTGCAGTTTTCAGCATCTCAGCAAAGAGCAAAGCCATCCTTCCAGATGCTTAGGTTAAAGCCTTGAAGTCACGCTTGGCTACTTTTCCCCCTGACCTTCAATATTCAATCCATCAGAAAACATTATGGATTTCCTGGTATCAGGCCTGGTAAGGGCCTATCAACTCTATTCTGGACTATTGCAAGAGTCTCCTAACTGGCTTTCCAGTGTTTGCCTTTTACACCCAATCCCCTCTTCTTTATTTTCAACACAACAGCCAGAGGGATTGTTTTGAAAGGTAAATCAGATTATGTGCCTTTGCCCAATGCCTGCCAATAGCTCCCCATCTCACATAGAGTAAAAACTCAAATCCTCACAGTGGCCTATAAGGCTTTACACCCCAGAAACCTTTCTGATCTCATCTTCTATGGTTCTCTGCCTGCTCACACTGCCCTCTGGCTACATTGGCTTCCTGTTTTTTCTGAAACACTCTCTCCTCGACCTCCATGTGGTCAGTCCTTCACTTCCTTCAAGTCGCTGGCCATTTGTCAGGGAAACCTTCCCTGACCACCATGCCTTATCCTTCTCATCCTGCTTTATTTTTCTCCACAACACTTATCTCCATTGGATGCACTGTATTTTTACTTGTTAACAGTATTTGACTATTGCCTGTCTCCTTCCACTAGAATATAACTCCACAAGGGCAGAGACTTCATTGTATTCCACTAAAACCCAGAGCCAAAATAGAACAGAACCTTGCACATGGTAGACATTCAATAAATATTTGTTAAATGAATGAAACAAAACAAAACAAAACAAACCTTATGGGTCTTAATAGCTCATAAACTCCTCAGGGGCCATATCTTTTCATTTTGTTATTCTTCTTTAAAGGAAGCTCAGTAAGTGCTAATTTTGATGTATTTATGCGGAGATCCTAAAACTGATTCTCAACTAGGCTGAAATTAGTAGAAAGAACTCCCATACCTAACTCTACAGTCCTGTTATGAAGAAAACTCTAAGATTATGTCAGATATGCTTAGCTTTGATCAGAGTCAGCTCATGTGGAAATTCAGTTCCCGACTATAAAGTATAGGCTCAAGAGAAAGAGAAAGCAACTACCCTGCAGAATTTCCGAGATCTTTCCTGGTTTTTTGGTGTATCCATTTGTAACTCTTTTTAATAGCAAGACTTTTTCCCCTCAAGCAAGTTAAAACTACTCAGAGATGCCTAATAAAGCTAGACATTCTTGCTTCTCGAAATGCTTAGCAACCAGGAGCCGAGTGTCCCCCACTAAATGTGCATGGGTGTGTGTGGCAGTGCTTTAAGCTTTCTCCTGTTGCGGCTGTTTTGAAAAGGCTTCCTTGTTCTTGAATTAACATGCAGGCCAAGCAGACACATGCTGGTCTGCCTTATGGGACCTGGGGCTGCGGGCAAGAGCCAGCACTGTTTGGGGATGATCAAAGCTCTTCTAATCCCATGTAATCTCCCAATGTAAAGGTAATGTATTTCCAATTTGTTGTTTCTTTGGGAGATGCTTCCTGATGCCTGGCACCACCACTCCTTGGTGAATAGGGAGATGCAGAACAGCCCATGGAAAAACCAAGAAGATAGTCCCGAGGCATGCTCATGCAACAGTCATTCATTCCAAGGAGGTCCAAAGGCTCCAAGACTCGGAGGCTGTCAATCTGGGATGACATGTAGGAATCCAAAGAATCAAATGGGGAGAGGAGTACCTTGAAATAATCCAGAGGTCTAAGTGGGAAGAGTCCTGGATACCTTCTATGCTCCATCTTCTTTTACCAAATTCACTGTCCAAGAAGATACTTAATCTTGGGCTGCGAGAATAAGTCTTTTGTCTTTCTGTGTTTTTCCCTTGTATGACATTGCCTTCTCCTGCCCGCCCACCCCCTCTCCCCAAGGCATTCTAGTATTGCTTTTCTGTTTTGGACCATTAATTTTTCATCATCCTTCCAGATCAACTGGGATTACACAGCAATGTAATATGGTGACATACATCCTCTTAAAAAGGGGAGTTTAGCAATGATAAGACCCTACCAGCAGACAAGGGGGAGGGCTAGAGGGAGGGATGGTTAAGAAACTCTCAATGACCTTAAGAGATAAAAATGATTTGAAAATTGATGTCCTAGACCAGGTGTCTGCAGACTTTTTCTGTAAAGACCCAGATAGTAAATATTTTAGGTTTCTTGGGCCAAGAGATAAAATTGATATTATTGAGATACTTATATATAGCAAGAGAGAAAACAAATTCTCATACATTTTTGTTGACAAATTTCAAATTAATTTAAATGATTTCAAAGTAAATAATAATGATTGAGCACATTTTTGTTGTTGTTATTGTTGTATTACCGGCCTGCTAAGAAGTATTTAATTCTTTTTCTTTGGGATAGCATTTTGCTTAATTGGGGTTCAGGGTCAGTGTGCCCTATCATCAAATTGATTGCAAATGTTCATATAAAAAGCATCTTATTTTGCAGGTTATACAAAAACAGGCAGCAGGCTGAATTTGACCTGCAGGACATGGTTTGCCAAGCCCTGCCTTACACCAAGAAGAGTGCAGACAGTTATTGACTCACTGTGAGTAATTTGCTAAACTTTTCAGCATTACCTGGTAGGTCACAAAGGCATAAATATCTTTCTTTCTGGGCATATCGCCAATGTTAAGAAGACTCACAGGGTGTCTTCTGTCCTTTGTGCTGTAGTCCATGTTGTAAATAATAAAATGTGTTGTCTTTTCACATACAGAAGTTGATGCTTCTGATCCCCTCATTGGTTGTCTTCCCAGATTTGGGAGAGAATTTGGATTGATCCATCGTAGGTCCACCCTGCTACACCTCACCCTGGTATCATTCACAGCCTCTTTGACCCATTATGTGCCCTGATTGTAACTTCTACTGAGTGGTACTCAATACATATTTATTGATTAATTCACAGCAGATTGATAGATTGCTTTAAAAAAGTCACATTTTTAAGCAACTGGGCTGATGTTTGTCCTCCTGAACATTTGTGGGCACATTTTAATATATTCATACACAAATATACAAAAACAGACAATCATGATTTCCTCCAATAAGTTTTACCATAGAAAGTATTTTGAAAGCAGTGGGAATTAAAAAAAAAAAAACAACAAAACACCATTAGAGGGGACATTGTTGAAGCATCATTTAAAATTTCAATTACTTCCCTAATATGCTGTAACATATATATAATTCAAAATGTCAGTGACTGCTATCTTTAAATTAGAAATGTTTTAACACATATAGAGAGCCCAGCCTTTCTCAATTCCCCTTTTTAAAAGAGCTCTGTAAAGTGGCGATGGGGGAGGCAGTAACTGGTTGGTGTGTTTACCGCAAGTAAATATTTACCCAGGGAATAGGTCTTGTATACTGTTAAAGATATGCTCCATTTTCTCCACTTCCAGAACAAGCCTGGAACAAGCACAATTCCTGAACAAGGCAAGGGGACTCTCTCCACAAGCATACTCCTACAGTGTATATTGTTCTTTGATACTCCAAGAATTTTCATAGGGAGAATGGTTGGTTAAAGCAATAAAAAAGGGGTACAAAATCATGTATTTCATTCCATGCCAAGCAGTGGGGTTATTCTAAGCTCTGCCTTAGTCACATGGTGGAGATCAGATAGCAGCCAGGCTTGTTAACTCATGAGCCAGAGGGACCTCTATATTCCCAGGAAAGCATTTGAGGCGAGTAGTCTCAACAGCTTTGCTCCAATCAACTTGTGTCTTTAAATATGTCAGCTCTTCCCGTGACAAAGGCCAGAAGTAGGAGAAGAGGGAACTGTATAGATTTGGGACAGCTGAGAAAAATCACAGTTTTATAATATCTGGCATTTATATAATAAGCCCTTAATGGTTTTCAGTTGTATATTATCTCCTTTAACCTCACAGCAATTTTTTGAGGGGCAATCATCATGAAAACCACCACCAACATCACCATAACCACTACTACTATCACCATCACCATCATCACCCCCATCACAATTCCCACTGCCATCATCACCACCATAACCATTACCACCACTATTACCATCACCATCATCACCATCCCCACCACCATCCCCACCACCATACTCATCACCATCATCACCATGACTATCTCCATCACCTCCACCATCACCAACACCACCACGATCATCATCACCATCACTGCCACCACCAACTATCACCATCATCATCATCCCCACCACCACTACCATCATCATCACCATCATCATCACCATCACCTCACCATCATTTATCACCATGCACACATGGAAGAAGGAAACTGAAGCTTCTGAGGGGTTAGGTAACTTGCCTGAGGTCAAACAATTAGCAAATTAAAGTAGGACTTGAACTAGCTCTTCTAGGTCCAAATTTCTGCTCTTTCTCCTATGTTACCTTACCTGAGTTCGAAAGTCTGAATAGCAAAAACCAAAGATTTAAAAACAATGGTAGCTTCAGAATTTCTGTAAACTAAGTACTTAGTACAGCAATATGGTTAGAGGGAGGGTTGGGCACTATCTGAAAGCAAGCACACTATTTTTACTCAAATGGTAGAGTGCAGATCACTCAAAATATCAGTTTTCTTAAAAGACTTAAAAAAAATCATTTAAAAAATTCATTAAGATTTAAAATTTTTATTTTCTAGTTTTTTATGGAGATTAATATGGGGCTGAAGCACTTCCCTCCCCTAAGACATCCTTGGTACCCCTCAACATAAAAACCAGGGGTTGAAAGAGAAGAGTTTGTTTTTCCTAATAGCTTAGTCGTGATTTATCTGAAGACAGGTAAGAGCATCTTCCACAAATCATATCTGCATATTTGATTCTTTAGTATATTTCTCTTTTAAATACCATTTTATCATTGCATTGTGCGGTTATAAATAGATAGAAAATCCCACCATAGAAATGTTTTCATATTTATTCCCTCTCAGAGCTTTCTGAATGCCAATAGAAAATTAAAAAAAAAAAAAAATTTCAACTGTTCAGCCAGCTGACTCAACTTTTCATATGAAAGTTGTTATTTTCTTCCTGTTTCTTAGCACATTACTTTATACACTGAATGGACAGTTTAGCATGAAGTCAAGAGAGAAGGAACCAGCTGGTCTTCCTCTGTTGCTGTTTGAGTCGTGTGATATAAATATTTAAACTTCTAACTCTCGATGATCCAAAGACCAAGAAGGAAAAATGTGCACTGGAAAGGTGACATAACATCATCACTTTCCAGAAAGCAGCAACTTGTTCTTTCTTCTCTTTACTTTGTTTAGAAACGATTATTTCCTGTGGTTAAACCTCATAATACAGAAGATAAAATACCTTCAGGATCTTGTTTTCTGTTTACAAGGTTTTCTATCAATGAAAATCTTTATCAATCTTGAAAACAAGGTTTTCCCTCTGCTTCAATTGGGAAAAGAGATACCCTGCCCTCCCAGAAGTTCACATTATCCTCACCTTCATATTTGAAGGTTCAAAATTTACCTTGCATCCATCAATGCCTCCTTAAGTATCTTCTGCCTGAAGCATTTGTCAAGCAAATTGAGGCATGAAAAAAAGGTAATATATGGAAAGTTCATGTGTGAAAGAATGACCATAATATAAATTAAATTATTATTAATTTGCCTTTTGGAGTAAAACTTGCCATTATTCCTGCTTTTTTTTTTTTTTTTCCCTTTCCCTCTGTGGCCTGTCTTCTACTGGCCTGTCCTCCCATGGCCTGTGTCCCCAGTGGGCAGTGATTGTAAACACCAGTGGCTTATCCTCCATCCCACTCCAGGCAGAGGTAGGGTTGGCACAGCTGTATTTCTACCTGAACAGCTCAGACTTTCTGATCCTGCTCTCCAGCAGGAGCCTGCAGCCCCAGCCTCTATAGGACATTTGAAGCATCTGCTGAGGGACACCCAGAAAGGGGTCTTGTGTGGCTCTAGTGCCATGAGCCCAGCGGGCTCCAAGCCAGAGACAGGGAGGTCAAGTGGGGAGCTGCCACCAATGCACATCCACCCACAGACTCCCGTCCAGCACAGATCCCCCCCTTACCACTCCAGCACACTCCCTGTTCCAGCTTCCATCCTCAAGCTGTCTGTGTACTCTCCCAAGAGTGCCTGTGTATCCCTGTCTGAATGGCTTATGCCTGCCTTTTGATTGCCATCGTCGCATAGGTCAAACTTTTTCTCTTAAAAATATCTATGGTGGTGATGGTAACTCACCCAACATTGTGAATGTAATTGATGCCACCTAAAAATGGTTAAAATGGGAAATTTTGTTATAGCTATACTGCAATAATTTTTTTAAAATGAAAGAATATCCAAGAAGGATCAAGCAGATTGCTTTTTCTTGAAGGGAAATTCTAGATGACTATGGGATCTGCTCTGTCTACACAGTGCAAGGTGAAGTGGCTCTTTTAGTTTAAATGACCTGGTTTGTCTATTGACAAGGATTAAACGGTTCAAATCCATTATGAATCCCTACTTCACTCCAGAGAGTGCAGATGCTATGGAATCAGTGTCCTCCTAGTGAGCCAGGGACCTCAGCATTTCAGGGTCCCCAGACATGGGCACCTCTTTGTAAACAGAGGAACATATTGAATGTTGAGGAAGTACACAAATGTCCAGTATCCCACCAACACCTGCATGTTGGTTTTGTTTTCTTCTCCCCATTCTCATTTGCTAGGACTAGTCACTTTTTTCCCCCCTCCTCTCCCACTTTTCTCTGTCCTTTTGGTATTTGAAATAGTCCTTTGAATTTGACTAATCTAACATCTTTTCCTTTAAAATCTCTTCTGCACTGCTTTGGATGATAAAAAGTTGTACTTATGGAAGGTGGCCCAACACTGTAAAATTAATCAATGCCACTTACAATTGGTTAAAACAGCAAATTTTATGTTATATATATGTTACCACAATTTAGAAAATTTTTAAAATATCTTCTGTAATTAACTTAATTTTAAACATCTTAAACACAAGAGCATTTGGCAAACAATTAATAGGCAAAATTTAGTCATCCAAAAATAAATGTGAAGTTTAGCAAACTTGATACTTGTTAAGCACAGTCTACTATACGAGGCCTAATTAAGTGGATAAATAACATCTCCTTAATAAATATCTGGGCTTAAATAAGTGAAATGGCTTCTACCAAGGAGGGAGGAGGAAGGGCATACTCCCAATTTATTCTAAGAATTTAGCCATTACAACTATACATTGCTTTTTCTTTTAAAAAAATTTTACTACATATATGATGGATAAGCATGTACTTTTAGTTTCCAACTCAAGCCCTATGGAAGACACACTCAAGTATATTTTACAGGATTCCTAAAAAGTTAAGACTTTGCTGACTGTTTACAGAGGTATTAAAAATAGAGATTAAAATGCTTTTCTTGTAATATTGAGCCACTTTATTGACGTGGATCTGATCTAAATAGTTACTCTGAGGTCACTGATGATCATAAATCAGAGGAGTGGACTGGTGGCCAAAACAGCTTGCATAGCTTTAGTGCAATGTGCTATTTTAGTTTGTGCCCCTGAAATGACACCATCTCTTTGGCACCAGCCAAAGAAAGCTTCCTAGACATCTATGGGAAGAGAATGTTTTGCAGGAATCCAAGAGAGAGGTCACACAGGCATGAATTACAGTGGGGAGGTCTGTGTTTGCTCCAGACTCGGTGACAAATAAAGTAGGGAAAATGACTTCAATCAAAGCACGTATCCACGATTCCATCGTTGAAAGTGATCCCAGCAATCTTGATGGCTTCTTTCTGCCCCTTCTCTGATCACCTTACTTCGGGTCTACTCAAGAACCCCAGACAGACTGTAGGTTTTTGAGAAGGATCAAACATAGCTTAAAAATATGTATTATATTTATATGATATAAAACATGGCATACTCAAGCAAAATGCTCTAAATAAACTCTTCCTCACCAGGGCTCATACACTTTTATTTTCCATTTCTCAATACCTTTTCCACAGAGGATATGACCTAACCAGTCTGAACTTCCTGGATTTATAAGTTTTGTGCATAGTCTTAGTTTAATCTTTTCTTTCTTTTAATATTGGAAGGGGCAAATGTAACTTAGAAAACAATATAAGAATACATCAGATTACAACAGATTGTAGATGTTTATCTATTTAAAAAATAAAACCTACCTTTGCTTTAAAAGCAGTCTACACAGAAACTAGGCATCTGTTCTGATTACAACTTTTTTTTTTAAAATGTTGTTTGCAATCATTTTGCTCTCTCACGTTGAAATGCCCTTGGAAAGGGAAAGAGTGCTAACTTACTTCACTGGCTTGGGGGAAAGAAAGGGGTTTGGTTCAAAAGTGAGTAGCATTATTTTCAACCATCTGTTAGGCTCTGTAAGAGCAAAAGGAAGCTAGTGGTTGAGTGGATTTCCTTTTGGCAGGTCATCTCCGTTAGGGTGAGTCCACCTGTTTTGGGGAGGTTAAAGGAACTTTCCTACATACAGTAATCCAGGATAGGAGAGTTATTTTTATGCTACACTGCACTGCACCAGCTCTGGGGGACATTCTAAGATCTGGGAAAAGCTTTGCAGTTCTCTGTGGTCTTTCTAGAAGGGAGATCTTAAAAGGAATAAAGTGTCCAGAGAATATAAGAGCCTGAGAAATGCTTTGCACACGTAACTATAAAATCACAGTGTTTTAGTATTCTAATCATTGAACTTGACAAGAGATTACTGAGCAGTGCTAAAAATGGATGCAGTGAAAGCTTGTGTTTCTAAGGAAAGAAGCAATTGCAGCTTTAAGTTGTGCCAAAAAGTAATTTTGGCTGTTAAAATGCTGACTGACCACCACCACCTGGCAAACCATTTCCTTCCCCACACAGATTCTGTTCTTGAAAGCCGGCCAAGAGTCTCCACTTGCATGGTCCATCTTTTTTTTCTTCCTTATCATTATCACTACTACCACCACCACCACCACCACCACCACCATCATCATCATCATCATTTTATAGTTATCATCACTATTTTTATCCATCCAGCTATTTCTACTAACATTCACCAGATTGACTATTGAGATGGCACAGTGACAAAACAGATGACAGCCCTTTAATTGATATGTTTGAAACAACATTGGGAAAGGAGCCTCTAATTCTAATTACTGTTTTTTCAATACCTTGATAATCAAATCAGTCATCCCCTCCCCCAACCCAGAAAGAATATAGTCTACCTGATAGTAACCATTTTCTAAATGGCATGATGATGATGATGTTGGCATTGTTTGGAAAGCAAGCCTAAGGGTGTGTGTGTGTGTGTGTGTTTGCGCGCGTGTGTGCGTGTGTGTGCATGTGTGTGTGTGTGAGAGACAGAGAGAGAGAAAGAGAGAGATATGCGGGGGTGGGGAGAGAAAGAGAGAAGAGATGATAAATATCGGAGTTTGTGGTAAGTAGGCAGGGGACTGTTCTTTCTTTCTCTCTTCCTCTAACCATATGCAACCCTGTAGAAAAAAAGCAAAGTCACATACCAATGCTTCTTAGTTCCGTGAACTTGAAATTTTTTCTTTAACTGCAGAAAACAATAGCTGAAGTGAACAGGATCTCAGAAAGGCAGTCAAAAGAAATATATTGTGAGCATGACTCGTATTTTTCCCATATACCTAAAAGGTTTATACATACTTTTAACCAAATGAACCTGTATTTGTGTTCCTTTAGGAGAAAAGGGTTTTTAAAAACATGTCCATTGCAAAGAAGTATGGTTGCCCTAGTAACAAGCTCCAGGGTGTTTTCTTTTCTTTAAGTTAGAGGAACCTGGTACCAAAAGCTTTCTGCTTTCTCAGGTGTGATAAGTGAGCTGAAAGCATCGATGGAACCTACAGCAACCATGAATTCTTCCAGGTAGATGTATGCCCCTGTGCAGAAAAGAGTAAATCATAGAATGCTGGAGTTTTTAAAAATGAGATTTCAGAGAATGTTTAAACACCACTCTTATTTTAGACGTTCAGTGAGGCTGAAAGAAGTTAAATGAGTTGCCCAAGACCCTCCAGCTGGATAATTACAGGGGCTATAATCCAGGCTCCTGACACCTTGCTCAGTGCATTTCTACCATATCATACCTCTGGAAGGTTATGTGTAAGTTGGAGTTCTGTACATAAATCCTATTTTGAATATACTAGGGTAATCTAAGACGTGAAAAAACTCTCTGCTGAATCCCCTGTAAAAGTAACCACTTTTTAACCCATTTTTATAAACCCATTTTTGTGAATACACAGTCAGAATTAGTGTCTATTGAGTGCTTACTATGTCTTAGGCACTATTCTAAGTACTTTCTCTATAAAGACATTTGATCTGCTTCCAGTCCTATAAGTGAGGAAACTGAGGCATAGAGAGATAAAGTAACCCACTCAAGGTCACAGAGTAAAATAATGGCTGAGCCCAGGCGGTCCAACTTCAGAGCTAAAGTTCTTGACTATTATTCCACCCAGAGATTTTTTTAAATGAGGCATCAGCTGGGCGAGTTTTCACATAAATTGGCAAACATGAGTCAGAACTCTGAAATACTGGATGTTGGACTTGCAAAGATTTGCTCTCTAACCTTTTATGGATTAAGTTAAATGAGATAGTCAATCTGGAAAGGATAAAGCATACACACATGTGAAGGGCAACACAAATCAACTATGAAGTATAATCTGTACAACAACCCTGCAGTATTATTGTCCCATTTCACCACTGAGGAAACCAAGGTACAGTTTAGCAAATTCAACTAGGTAGTAAGCGGCAGAACCAGAATTTGAACCTGAATCTTGTCTGGCTCACAGCATGACACCTGAGATTGAAATAATCATTCATGAAACTCATGAATGGTCACGAGAGACCCTACAGGTTCTTCAAGCCCTGCTTCCTCTCATGGTGGGGCCATACAAAATCCTTTTACCTGGTATGGAAACATCAATCCATACATGGTGCTCTGCAGTACTTCAGTTAGAGAAAAATCCCTTCAATGAAAGAAATGAGGGCTGGGCATTTTGGAATGCCATTCCCAGAGATGGGGTGAATAATTACCAAATTATCCAATCTAAGCTTATCTTCTTGGTTGCAAACATTTTTTTAAGTCCTGAAGGGAGTAAATATCTAAATAGGTATAATCAGAGAAAAAGTTCAGTAGAAGTGAAAGCTGAAGAATGGAGACTTTGATCAAACTTCAAAATAATAGCGGCTCTGAATGCCTTTGATCGAAGTAAAGCCATAGGTTGAGACTTTGGTAAGCAGTAACAAAACTTGAGTAGATATTTTTCAAATTGATTTAAGTTTGTGATAAACGCCCAAATTATGATTTAAATAATTTCAGTGATTATGAGAAAATAATGGAAAGACAGATATCGAAATGTTAACAGTGGTTACTCCCAGATGATTAGATTACAAGGGATTCTGATCATGCTATTTCATACTTTTTAATTTTTCTACAGTGAACTTGTATGCCTTGGATAATCACAAGAAACCTTACCGGTATTCTTTTTAAAAATTACTTGATATGGTTTTTCATATGGTTTATTATGGAAAATAACCAAATTTATGAGGTCCCTGAGTCCAGATTGCCATTTATTTGGGGCAGTTCCTAATTCTAGAAAAGCCCTTGCCTATGGTCCAATTTCATATACAACATTTGAACAAGACCTCCCTTGATTACTAGAATAACCATTTAAAAGAGCAACCCTTAAAGTGGAATCCACTCCATAGATCTATTTATGGAAGGGCAGTCAAAAAAGAATGGATAACTAAGCAGTGCCAGTGGGTACTGGAAGCTACCACAGCCTCAGCATCCTAGCCTGGAAGGAAAACAAAAGGGAAAAGGAATAGAGAGTAGGAGTGCCAAATAAGAATGAGGATGAGTGAAAAAGTGAATAATCCATACAGAGAGAGAGAAAAGGAGGTGGGGCTGGAAGTGCAGATCAAAGTAATATGGTATCACAAGACCACTCCTGTTCCATTTGTCTCCTTTCAGATGTTACATAAGAGAGAGCACAGAAGAGGGGCCAGGGGAAAGATTTAGTTCTAATCTAACTAAACCTTTAGCTAGTCGTGACTCAAAAAACAAAACAGACAAACAAAAAAACAACAATACCATATTTGGAGGAATCATTCAACTCTCTTTGCCTTGTATTCCTTCAGTGTCTAAATATCTATCTGCAACCCCATTGCATCCAGAATGCTTACTTGTCATCCTATCAAAGTACTCAAATCCTTGCCTGTGACAGGCAAAAGTTTCCAAAAGTAGCAAAGCAAAGCAAAGTAAACCAGAATGGCTCCTGACAGAAAGAGGTGTTTACCTTCACCAAAAATGTCATCTTCATCGACCAAGAGCTCTTGGCCCTCCAGGAACTGCATTTTGCAGAGGACAGTCAGCCAGAGGGAGCAGGCATGCAGTAAAAGCAGTCTGAGCAGCCACAGGGCCTCTCTAGGTGATTTCCTTCCCCTGGGTTGCCTAAGTGCTCCGGAGGGCAGCTTCCGCATCTGCTCTCAAGAAAGCAGCTTCATTCATACAATAGGCTTCTTGAGGCTTTTGAAGAGTGAATTCCAGGTGGAGTAATTCTCACCACCGAGAAGAATTTCTTTGGAAGAGGGCTGCAGATCTGATTGAATCTGAATACAGATATCACTTAAAGTCTGAGCATAATGAATTCTATTTCAAAGCAACAACTTTCATATTTTCTTAAAGAGGAAGGTGGGCTTTTAACTTTCTTGCTTATGAATCCGAACACAATGGGTAGTGTTGAAAGAGAAGGGGTTCACATTTCTCATATCTTGGTTTTGCTTCAATGACAATTTATCTAAAAGAAAAGAAAGCCACTATGCTAAATCAAAGCAGGCATTTGGAGGACAGAGATTTTATTTCACTCAGTTACAGTCGCATTTTCTTTTTTGCAAACTTCTTGCATTTGGCGATTGGAAACTTGACAACATTTAAACCAAATTTACACAGATCTAGATTACTGTTGGCTCAATTAAATCTATGGTCACTATGTAGATAACTAGTTTTGGTCAAACAACTTCCATTTCACAGTATTTATTCAGTCTAATACTTTAGACTTTATCACTATAGGAGAAAGGAAAAAATGTAACACAAAAGGCAGTTCCTCCCAGAGGGAGGAGTAACCACTGAGCTTTCCTGTGTGAACCAGTGGCTGGCGTTACCATATCGAATTACCCAACATGTTCTGAATTCTGTATGGCTGTACAAATCTCTGAGTAATACTGCAACTTCATTTGGGGGTTTCCCAGGGCTCTCAATTGTGTTATAAAACCTCTCAGGCAGTCAGAACAGAAAATGCAAATGGAGATTGTTGAGAGGCTGTTGACTCGAGGTGCTGTTGACCACTGGTGCTGTCTTCTGGTAACTTTATTTTTTCCTAAGCAGTTTTGAAGAGACTCAGTGCTACCTTCCGAGTGGAGAACCTGTCTCCTCCTCCCATAACTGCACTGTTAGAAATGCTGAAATCACACCAGCTTCTCTCAGAGGAGACTATGGAAAATGGGGCAAGGGAAGTCCAGCAGTGAGAAAAAACCACTTTAGAGGAATTATGGGATCAGTCATTGAGGGCTAATTGAGCACCAGCTGTGTCTTCATCCTATAGCAGTGGTTGTGGGGAGTTACAAAGAGAGTATCCAGCCTGGGTCTCGATGGGCCCTCCAGTGGCTCTCTACCAGAGCTGGATTCATCTCAGGAGAGAGTTTCGAAAAAATGTGGGAGTGCCTGGGATTGCACAATGACTGAAGGGTATTACTGTTATTTGGAGTCTTGGTGCTCAGTGGCCAGGAATGGTAGCCTTCCTGCAATGCTTGGGACAGTTGCACAAGAGGAAGGGGGAACTGTCCAGCCACAAATGCCAATAGTGCTTCCCTTGAGAAATACTGAGAGGCTGACAGCTGGAGAAACACCCTTCTCTAGATTTCCTTTTCTTTCCTGCTTTCTGAAGCTTCCACCACCTCCTATTCTGATTCCTCTTTGTATGCTGTTTCTGGTCAAGGGATTGCACTTAATTACCTACATTAACTTAATTTAAATAGACCCGAGTATAGGAAATCTGGATCCAGTCACCATGCTCCGTACAAAATCTCAATAACCTTTAGTAAGGTTTTCTCCGTCCTAGCTTCCCTAAAGTTGTTAGAAACACGGCTAGTAATCTCAATGAACAAATCACAAACACCACTGTGGACTCCTTGAAAGCAGGGAATTAGAAAACCTAGTCCCTGCTCTCCAAAGTTCACAATCACCTTAGAGAGAGAAAGTATATATGCATGATGAGTTAACTAATAGGGAAAATCAATGAGCTACAGATGCTTGCATCAATATGGATGAATTTAAAAAACATTCTCTCGACTAAAACAAGTCTCATTAAAATATAAGTGGTATGATTCTATTTATATTAATGTCAAGCATGTGCAAAATGAAAAAAATATATATATATAATAGCTAACACTTACATAGTGCCAGGTACAGTTCTGGATGTTTCAACTCAATTCTCACACCAACCTTAGGAAATAGGTGTAATTATTATGTCCATTTTAGTTGAAGGCCTAAGAAGTGAAATGACCCACCCAAGGTCATGCATCCAGTAAGTGCTTAGAGCTGAGATTTGACCCATGTTCCAGAGTCCACAGTCTGAACTGCCATGCTACACACGCTCTCATATATAGAAAACATAAAGGACTGCTGAGCTATTTGCAGCTTCCTGACCACAGGTACTCCCAGTCCTACTCACATGTCTTCCTTGACCTGGAAGACCCCCCTTTGCCCCCTCTGCCCTTCCAACTTGAGGAACATCTGCCCATCTCTCTGGGCTTGACCTAAGCACTACCTTCTCTGTGAAGCCTTTTCTGACATCCCCAGGTGGAAATGCTTGCCTCTTCCCTTGGGCCACTTATTTATCTATGTATCTATTTTACCCCTACCCTTCACTCTTCAAAGGCAGGGGCCACTTTTTAAAACTTTGTATCTTCAGCACCCTAGCATAATGCCAGGCAGAAAGCCAATGATCAGAATGAATAAATAATGACTAAATGAATGGAAGAACACTCCAGTATTAATATTGTAGAACAGGAATAATTATCCACCACAAGAATATTATTAATATTAGAGAACAATAATTCCTCCTTGAAAATCTTGAATATTAGTCCTAGATTGCATACTAGAAAAGAAGACTAAAGCTGAGAAACTCAGTGCTTAGAGCTGGGGAAGTCAGTGAGATGTTCAGGAGTTGTAGGTCACAGGGGATAGTTTGGCTAAGAAGGGATGATTCCGGAATAACTGCAATCAAAGTGCCTTGCTTTTTCAGTGATGGGGACAAACACTTTTGAAGACTGGATTTGGGGAAGAGAATGAAAGGAAGGATGAACCAGGTTGAGAAACTGGAGACCACTATTTTGATCAAAAACTGATTTGTGACAACTGGGCCAAGTTAAACAACAGAACTTTGTCGAGATCATAAGCAAAGGAACAAGGTAAAGCTCTTATACTCTAAACAGTTGGTGCCCACTTTGTGCCAGCTGTACCAGGTGTGGAAGTTACAAAGGCAAGCAAGGCCCAGTCCTTCCTCTGAAGAACTTTACTCACCCATTTCTGTGTTCTTTCATTTACTCATTTGAAAAATAACAATGAGTGCCTACTATAGTTCAGACATAGTGGTAAATACTTAAGTAAATGTGTAAGTGACTGTGCATATTTCATGTTGAATATATAAAAATCATGCATTACTATTTTGTGGTTATGAGAGTTTAGGTTATAATGATCATCTATTTATTAATTTTAAATATTTCTGCATGTTTTGCTGTTTTGAAAGAAAAAATTACCATCTGTGAAGCTCTGAGGGGAGGAAGCCACACTGGTGGGAAAATGTCATCATTCAATGTGGGCTTTCCATTTTAACAGAGCTGAAGAGCTTCACAGTCTTCTCTCTGCCTCCACTTCTGGAGAATTTCCCATCCCCCCACCCCAAAATTGTGCTTAAATACTTGATTTTCAGATGCAGGAACTTCAGAGCAGGGAAGAGAATCTGAAATAATTAGCGGTAAAACATCCAGAAACAGAAAGGAGAACAAAGTAGGAGAGAGGAATTGAAACTGTGAGGAGTGGATGGGATCAAGAAAGAAAAAGCAGGTGAAAAACCACAGAGCCAGAAATAATCTTTTCCTTGGGTAAGAAATGCACATAAAATGTACATTTTACATCTGATATATAAATGCACATAAAATGCATCTAATTGCTAAATGCCATGTCCAAGATGCTGGAATTAAAGAAATATGATTTTAACAGTGTTCCTGTTTTCCTATTGCAAGGAGGAAGGACATCATGGGGACCCCGGGGAGTCTTCCGCTTACCTCCCCCAGCTTCAGAGCCATCTCTAGGCTGAAGGAGCCACTTACTGCAGGTGCTGCGGAAGCTTGCAGGACAGGTTCAGCAAAGCCCAGGACAGAGATACTCTCTAATGGGTCTGAAGGGGATGGAGGTAATTGCCAACTGAACAAAGCTATTCATTCATCTCAGGAAGGAGAGAGAAGAGCCCAGCAAAAACAGTCCCACTGGCAGGACTGCATTGGGTATGGTTTGCAAGGTCATAGCCATGGGCTAAAGGAAGGATTGCTGGGCATGGTTAACCTATGGCGTGTGACTTTTTTTTAATGGCATGAAAAGGCACTGAGTTTCAATTTTGGCTTTGCTTCTACCCAGCTCTTTGACTGAAATTATTGAATCTGACTCTGACACTGTAAAGTAAGAACAATCAGGAGGTATGCCAAAGGATGGCTCAGGCTTCTCCCCGCAGGTTGCCCCAATGTCAAATACAATCTATGCCAAAACAGTGTGCTTACTATATAAACACAGCTTCAAGATGCAGTTCCTGACCTGTATCCTCCTTCTCAACCAGAATGCAAGCTTCCTGAAAGAAACCAAAATGTTGGACTTGTCAGATCAAGACTTTAAATCAGCTATTTTAGATATATGTTCAAAGAACTAAGGAAAATCATGTCTAAAAAACCAAAGGAAAATACGAAAACAATGTCTCAACAAATAGAAAATATGAATAAAGAGAAAGAAATTATTAAAAAAATGAAAAGAACCAAATAAAATTCTGGAGGTAAAATGCATAATAGCTAAAATGAAAATTTCACTAGAGGGGCTCAACAGCAGATTTAAGCAGGCAGAAGAAAGAAGCAGCAAAGTTGAAGACAGGTCAATTGTGATTATCCTGTCTGATGAACAGAAAGGAAAAAGACTGAAGAAAAATAAACAGGACCTCAGAGACCTGTGGGATTCAAAAGTTAGACAGTTAAAGACCACTAGTGCAGATCCAATGTTGAGTGGAGTTGCACCACAGCTGGCTCTTTAGGCCTGGGGAATGCTGTCCAGGGCCTGGGAGAGCCTAAGGAAACTGGCGGCTGATGGGATCTGGACAATGCAGAAGATGGGCCTAATAGCTCCATTTCTGCAAACACTAGCTTCATGGCTTATCATTCATTCATCTCCTGATCTGTTTTTTCTTGGTCTCAATTTCTTCATCCCAGGGATAGCAATGGGAGCAAGTTGAGACTTGTCATGTTCTGATACTGGCCAAATATTTTCAAAAACTCTTCCTAGCCTGTATCTTTTCAATATATATGTCTTGGTGATCTGTGACTGCACAGATCACAGAACAATGTTTGGAGAAAGAGATAATCAAAGACTACATTTAAAAAGGAGGAGAAATAAAGAAGTAGCAAAAGAGAGAGAGAAAGAAAAGGAACATGAAAGGAAGGAAGGTAGGAAGGTAGGTAGAAGGAAAGAAAGAAAGAAAGTGAGTAAATGTCAGAACATTTCTCTTTTGGATGGAAAAACTTCCAGAGTGTATCTGTTTTTTAAAGTTTCTCTGGGAAGATATTCAGAGACACCACTGGATTTGAAATTTCAGCCCTCCAGGAAATTCAGCTGTGGGTCATGTGTGAACGCTACAGGGCAGAGGTAGGCTGTGGCTATGGCCTAAAAACAAATAAGCTCTTATTCCCAGGTTCCTGGATGACCTTACATGAGCTCCAATTCTTCTTTTATCATGCACCAACACCATGAAAGACCCAAATGCATTTGTGGCAATTTGGACAGAAATCACCATTCCTCCTTATACCCTGGCAAGCTTGATCCTGAAGACTCCTTACTCCTTTAAAGTTTTGTTTTGAAATGTAAACCACAACAAAGAATGGAAATGTGAAAACAAAGCCCCACAGTAAAAGGAAAGACAGTTGGTCCCATGTACTGAATTGTGGCACAGTCCTGCCAAGGGAATAAGGTCCCACATTTCCATGACTCTGGCTTTCCAGTATTCCCACCTATCATTAGCTTGACAGTGATTTTATAGCTTCTAACTCTAAAGAACTGGAACAACAAAGCTGCTGCCCTCTCCCTTTACACAATGTGGCCAAAACACCACCAAGCTGGTGGAGAAAGATGATGATCCAACTCTCCTTAATGGTAGAAGGAAGGAAAGGGTCTGATTCCTTACAGTTCAATGAGCAGCCACTGGAAAAGGGAGCTCCTCTCTCCTCTCTCCCTTATAACTAAAAGAAAAGGCTGGCCTCAAAAAAGGAAGGAAGGAAGGAAGAAGGGAGGGAGGCGGGGAGGGACAGAGGAAGCAGGAAGGAAAGAGAGAGAGGAAGAAAGAAAAAGAGAGTGGGGGGGAGACAGAAAGAGAGAGAGGGAGGGAGGGAGGGAGGGATGCAGGATAGAGGGAGGGAGGAAGAAAGGAAGGAAGGGAAGGAAGGCGCTGCTTTGATTCCAAATGCAGTACTTGACCATGGAGATAACCTCCAAGCAGTGAGGTGATGAGCTCAGCTTCCTCTCTCGGTCTCTCCTGGCCTCTCCTGTCACTCTCAGATTACTGCACATGGGAGTTTGTAGTTATTAATCACTTTGCACATTTCAAAATATTCTTTTCCCTTTTAAATATGAGCTAGGGTTGCCCATGGAGAAAATCTGTTATTACCAATATATTTTTACTTTGAGCACCAGGACTGACTGTCCTTTCCTCTCCACGCTCCTTCTTGCCCTACTCTCTGAATGCTCTTCAGCTGAGAGGTGTGAAAAATAATCTAAGGTTTGTTTCATCTCTACACATGCATGTTAGTCCCTCCTACTCACCTCTTCAAAACAAGACCTTTTCTTCCTTTTCCTAGAATCAAATCGAGTACGATAACAGATTGAAAAGAGCCACCCATCCTCTCTGAGACCACAAACAGCTGAAAGCAGTGAACCAAGAGTGATAAACAAGGGTGTAGACCCAGAAAGAAAGCAACTTAGGTCACGGTGGGAGGTGAGCGGACAGCAGCCACCCCTCCAAAAAAACAGGAATCCAAGAAAAGAAAACCAAACTCAAACCTCATGAAACTTGAAGTAGAAGGTTTTCAAAGTTGTTTCTACTGCAGATTTTAGAGACCTCTTCCACTTACCCCAAGAGACCCGAGAGTTATAAACCCAAATCCTTACAAGTTCAGTATTGAGGTATGGAGAAGGTGTGAGGGTCCTCTCTCAATTTCTGCATGTGAAGGGTCTCAGTGTGACTCAGGATACTCCTTATGGTCAGGTTTTGTGAAATGGTGAGTTGGGTGAGCTTTCTGGGGGTTCTCAATTCTATCAGGGAATATGCAAGCAAACTTGGAGTAAAGGAGTGTAGGGACAAATAAAGGTGAGTGAGTGTGCCTGTTCCGACGTGGCCTTGGAAGAAGCCAAAAGCATATCACTATCAACTTTCCATCTTCTAATACCCTGGAAACGGGTAGTAGTGATGGGGGCAGGGGGTTGTTAACCACCCTGAGGTGAAAGAGAGGTCCCCTAGAGATCAGAAGTTTATTAGGGGTAGAACAACTTCCCCGCAGGGAAAGCCCCTGGGGTTCACCAGATCAGGAGATATGTTAAAATGATGGGTGAATTATTTTCTTATAAAATTCTATGCAATGTTTCAACAAAGCACAAAAAAGGGGAGGTGTCAAATGTTGATTATGTGTGTATTAGATGGGGGGAGCAGGGCGGGGAAGGAACAATTCTACTCTCTATCTGTAGTCACTGCTCAATCTAGATGTCACCTAATGTAGAACACTTTGCAAATGCAACCAGCTGCCTGTTGCATCTGCGTTGCTCAGTTGCCATTATTTATAGAATGGCATAAATGTCCCTGGTGCTAGTATGAAACTGGGTGCTGAGCAGAGGACCAGTGTTCCTGGAATAGCACCTAGTAGTGTTTCTTTCACTGGAAAAGACAATGATAAAAGCTTTATGCAAAAGTAACATGTTAATACTGATTTTAGACATTATCTGGTAAACAAAATTTTGTTAAATTCCTGTTCAGAGCAGATAAACTGGGGAGTAGGGGGTAGTTGGTAATGCCTGTCTTAAAAGCAAGATATTCCCTTATCTTTCTCCCTACTTCCTCTCCAACAATCACTCTCAGGATATTTGTGCCCTGCATTAGCTCTTGTACACCCAGAAGATCTCGTGGTTTACTTCATGATGACAATCTTAACATAAATAAAGGCACATTTCTCCTAAGACTCTTAGGAGTTGTGTGTAGCTCTCTCTTCTGAGTTCCTTATGAGGTAAGATAGGGAGTTGGGTCTGACTGTCTTCGTTTTATTGTTGGGGAGATTAAGGACAAAGAAACGAGGTGAATAGGTACTAGAACACAAGTATCATGGCAGTCAGTGGAGCAAACCCAAATGCTCTGAAAGAGCCAGCAAGTCAAGATTATAGAAACTTGTGCCCAGGAGGTTCTTAAAGAGATGACTGAACTGCTCCATTGAAATGAAAACAAAATATATTCATCTAGAAAAAGCCCCAATGTGCATATATCTAACCGGCAAAGCAGACAGGGTGGGGTGAGTAGGGTTTGATGCATTGGGGCTAGTTTTTCAAATCTTATTTTCTATACTGAATTCTGCAATCTTATAGAACACAGTCCAGGTATTAGACTTGATCCTACAGGGTGTAGGTCCTCTTTATCTGTTTTTAAGCCAATCTCCCCTGCTAGACCTTGAGTTGGTATTGTCTGTCAACTAATGAGGCTAGGGTCTTCAAACTTTATTAAACTAAAGATAAACTAAAGATAATTCTTCTATAAAAGGATCCCTTTGAAAGCTCCTAGAAGGCAAATGTCAAGCAAGACCTTAGCACGTTTGTTTCAGGACTTTGCACAAGATCTGATGGGAATCAGTGTTTTACAAATATTTTTAAAATGAACAAGTAATTGATTCTCAGCAGTTTTCTAGTCCTCAGAGATCAGAGATTTTGGAAGTTACCCTATTCCACATCTCAGTAGTGGAATACACCTGAGACAGGAAGTGAGTGATCACCAGGTGATGCGTTCATTGTCAGGCTAGTTGGCAATACACTTTTGCCGTACAGTGAATTGTATTCCACCTTTCAACATGTGGTGGAAGAACAATAATCACACAGTCCCAATAATGGTTTTTATGTTCGGAAGACTTGTATTGTCTTCCAGGTACTGCTGACCCCAGCCTTGGAGAGAGGGACAAATAGATATTTTCTCATGAAAATTAATAAGCTAATCCATGAGTTTTGAAATTGAATAGGCTTCTTTACATGGCATTGTCTGTCAACTAATGAGGCTAGAGTCTTCAAACTTTATTAAACTAAAGATAATTCTTCTATAAAAGGATCCCTTTGAAAGCTGTTTAACAAAGAATTTGAAAACAACATGAGTATAATAATAATAATACATGTTTCTCCATAATTTTCTTTCTAATTCCTTTGGCCCAGGTTTCTGCTCCTATAGTTCTTTCTCTTTTTCCCTTTCTTTTTAATGCACTTAAAATAAACTGTATAAACAATTCTTAATAGAAACACTAAAAACTGGTACAAGGGAAATACCATGGTAGGGAACATTATGAAGGTTTGGTGAGAATAAAAAAGTCCAAACCTTGCTTCTGGCATTTTCTGGGTAGGATTTTCACTGGTCCCTAATACACAGAAGAATGAGCTTTGGTAGCAATATTTAGTTCCCTTTTCTTTATATTCACTGGGAGAAGAGGAGCATGTGGGAACGGAACTTGTGGTAAAGACAATCTTGCCACAAAAGGACCCCACCCCTGCTTACCTTCCGCTGGCTCTAGTCGTAAATATGTAGTGAGTGGTAAATGTAGGGCCTTCTGTATTCTACAGTGAGCATTGCCTCACCATTATTTCCAGTGGAATGAACCGGAATGCAAAATTGACACCTCTTTTGAAATATGATGAAGCAACACAGAATTCAGAAATAGGATGACCACACTTTCTGTACTATATTGCACTCTTTTTGCACAATGTGTAAGAACACAATATGAGAAACCCATGAAAAGAAGGAAATAGAACAATTGAGGGTGTGGGCTAGGCAGGCTGCCAGGTAAAGGGCAAAATTTTAAATGCCCCACCCAGCCAACATCCTCTCCTTTCTTATTTCTGTCTTCAAGTCTCTACTGCTCTCCTCTCTTCCATTATTCTTTCCCATCATCCACCCATCCATCCAACATTAACTGAACACCCTGTTAGGCCAGCTGCTAGGCATAGAGACTGTGGGTGGTATATGGTTAAGGTTAAACACCTGGCTCTGGGGTAGGGATGGGGGTGCTGATTTGTAGTGTTTGTTGATTGTCATGGTGTAAATACTCCCACCATGCTGATTTCAAGCTACCAATGTGACATCACTGAACACAAAATTGGGAACAGAGTGCAGCAGCACACATTATATGTTACACCCACCAAACACATACATTAGATGTAAATGACCTCATGAGCACAGCTGATAAAGGTGAAGTGTAGTAATTAGAAAGTCATGCGTTTATTGAGTATTTGTTAACTTTGTTATTAAGCTAATTTATTTAACTGTAAGGTTACATAATGTAATTTTAGATAATAGCTGTTTTATCAATCAGCTTACAATATTACTAAAAATTTCACAATTAGCTCTTGTGAACAGGTATAAGATGATTCCAGTACACCTCTGGGCAGCGATAAGTCATGTAGGCTGTCTAATTTATGGAAGTTGTTATCTAAAAAGGATGGTAGTAGCCATACCATTGATGTAATAGTATAGGAAGGAGCTGGGTATAGCATTAGTAGTGAGACACCCTAAAGTAAAATTCTTTGAGGAAAGGTTGGTAATTTGGACTCAAAACAAGTACCTAAGTATACACAGAGAAGGGCTGGTTTGAACTCAGCATGGGGCCCTGCTTTCCTATTCAGGAATATTTTATCTTATCTCTAGTCAGTGTCTTTAGACCCAAACACCCTCATGCAGTTTTCATCCTTGGCAGTGTATAGACTGGGCAAGAGAGAACTCTAACTTTGGAGCCCACACTGAGATACCTCAGCAGGGCGGCAAGAATAGGAGGGAACCAAGACCACTCTGCTACTGAAGAGTCACACCTGCTGCACCACTCAGGACCAGTCTTTAAGAGCGAAACCTTGTGGCAGTGAAACAAACAGCATAAATTAGATCAGTGACATTTTCCAGTTGTTTCCACTATTCCTGCCAACAATTCAGAGGCTGGAGAGAACTTAAGGGAGATATAGCAGACTTCTTCCCAACATGGCATATGTGGATTTGAGCAAATACTTTTTAAATTAAGAGTTCTGACCATTTCTATTCTGATTCGTGGAACAAGTAATATCTGACATTATCTACCATGTATGTATGTGTATGGCTGCTTAGAGAACAGGACGTATGACAAAATGTTAGCAAGCAGTTTTTTCTGGATAATAAGTTTTGGGGGAAGGGTTTTCTTTCTTATATATACTTTTTCTCATTGTTCGAACTTGTAATAATTGAGGTTTTGTTTTGTTTTTGTTTTTTCAAAAAATGAACAATCAATACCTGCCAATTGTAAAATAAAAAAAGGCAAATAAGGTTAAAAGAAGGAAGTGAAAAATCATCCATAATCCCACCAGCCAGAAATAACCACTGTTAATAGTTGGGTGTATAATCTTCCAGGCCTTCTTGCATTCTTTGTAACCTCTGGTCAGCTTTAGGTTAATCTGCCCCATCTCCATTTCACAGACCTGTGTTTCCCTGCACAAGGGGTTGGGGACAGTGGGAAGTGGGATGGGGTGGGGGCTGGGGGCAAAATCCTCATGGCTCACATTATTAAGTTAGGGTTTTCGGTACAACAGGCCCTTCAACCCTGCTCACAAATTTTTTAACCCATCCCTAATTAGCCCTTTTTCATTCCCCACACCTATTTCAAAGCTTAAACCATTCTCCTTATCTCACCTCTTGCTTCAGAGAAAATATAGACCATTCATGTCTGACTCTTTCACTTCCTTCTTTTCAACCTTTAAATGTTTACCCATCCTCTCTTGCCCTGTGTTTAAGATAAAAACCTATCTTTACCCTTTCCAAAGTCTGTGCTTTTTCTCAAAAAAAGAAAGAAAAAAATCACATTTTTCTTCTGACTCTGCAAGTAATCCATGCCCATGGTGAAAAATTTGGGAAAAATAAGATAACACATGGGAGAAAATAAAAATTACATGTAATTCAATCACTGAAACAGTCACTGTTAACATTGTAAATCATGATTGTGTATACATGTACATTAAAGCAAATATTTTATACAACTGACAGTTTTCCATATATGCTATTTTATGTCTTTTTTCCACTTAAAATATATCATGAATATTTTTGCACATCATAAATTTTCTTCTAAAATGAGATTTTAAAAATAATTTTTAAAGCTAAAAATAATTAAAAAATTTTTAAATTGTGAAAGCAGTGCATAAATTAGAAACTACAGTTAAAAGGGAAGAAAAACTTAAATACCTATAATCCCCCCTCTGAGATACAATCAGCTGACATAATTTTTATGGAAATCTATTTTATAAACATAGGTTCAGCCAGGCATCATTCTAAGTAATACACAAGTATTATTTCCTTTAATCTTCATAACAACCCTATGTAGTAATTATTTGTTGATAATCTCTGTTTTCTAGATGAGAAAACTGTGGCTCAGAGAGGCTAAGTAAACTGCCCAAAGTTACATAACTGTGTTGTGTGTTAAAAGTGCGATACAGATGTAGGCAATGGGGTTCCCGAGATTAGATTCTTAACCACTCACCTACACAGTTCTCAACTTACAGAAAACATCTTTCCATGTTGATAAATAGCATTCTGTGCCATGCTTTCAGAGATCTACCCACCCCAGGATCAGATAAATATTGAGTTTTGTTTTCTTGTAGTTCTTTTAATATTTTATTTTTCAATTAATAGTTGCATGCAGAATTACTTTTGTTTATGCTGTGACAGTGGATTCTCATTTCAGCTTTTCCCAAAAGGCAAAGCAATGATTCATCTTTTGTTTACTGAACAACTTATCCTTCTACACTAATTTAAACCGCTACCTTTTTTTCTGCTTCCATCTTCTCTTGCTTTCTTTGGAAACTTGCTTCATTTATTATCTGCCATCTCTTCTGGATCCTGAATACGTGAGTTAGCTTTGAGTACATTTTCTTGATTAATTGATTGATGCACTTATTCATTCATTACCATTTATAGAGGATGCAACAGTGAACAAGATAAAAAATCTCCCTTGGGCACTACAGTCTAGAGAAGTGTACAACACTTTTTAAAAGCCCTTATACAACACTTATAATGTGCCAGACACTGTTCTTAATGATTTACATATAATATTAAATCACTTACCCTCATAACAAGGCTATGATGTAGTTACTATTTTTAACCCCCATTTTACTTTTGAGGAAATGAGGCATGGAGAGGTTAAGTAATTTGCCTGAAGTCATTACTTAGCTGGTAAGTTGGAGCTGGAGAAAGGTCAGCTGCAATTTGATGCAATAAATGTTATTTACCATAGAGGAAGTATAGGATTCCGTGCAAGCTCTTAGCAAGGGCACTTGATGGGGTCTTAGGAATGAGAAAAGATTTTCAGAGGGAGTGACTCCAAATGATTCCTGAAGAATGAGGAATAGGGTGGACACCCACAGGTTAGGGGAACTGGGAGTGGGTCAGTGGGGAGTGGGAGGTTGGGGTAGAAATAATTACACTGGAGAAAGCAGTATACAAAAGCCTAGAGAAGAGAGAAAGAGAAAATGTTATGTACTAGAAGCTGAAAAAATTGATGTGTGGCTGGAGAAAAGTATGGGGTGGGGCAGAGAGATGGAGGGAAGTAGAAAGTCCTAGAGTTGGAGGGGTCAGCAAAAGCCCCATCATCCTGGGCCTTGCTAGTCATTTTAAGGAATTTTAACTGTAGTCTAAGTAGAGAAGGAGACATTGAGGAGTTGTAAGGAGAGAGAGGACTCTAACTGCTGGGTGGAGGATGCATACCAAGTGGCAAGAGTTATGTGTGGGGTAAGCTGCCAGGGGGCTCTTGCAGCACCCAGGTGAGAAATGATGTTGGTTTTAATTAGAGCCAAGAAATGAGGATTCAATATTGCTTGGGCAGAGATTGATTGGACACACAGTCAGGAGAGAGGAGTCCGTGCTGAAGACCTGGCTCTTGGTTTGACTGATAAGTCTCCCATGTTACTACATAAGGCTTTGGTAAAATGTACATAACAAACAGATCAGACTTGATATTCACATACTCTGCAGGGGAGAAAGGAAAACTTGCCGATGTTCTAATCATAACATAGCTATGACTTTGCTCTTCATCAGCCACTAAACCTCACTAAGGGAGGTCTGCAAAGTTTATAAATGTGGCCAAATGTTAAGACTAAGTGCTGGGGGTGGGATTAGGCATAAGTAAAGAATTTTTTTTGGCAGCTTTCCTGAGATATATTTCACATACCATAAAATTCACCATTTAAAGTGTATAGTTGAGAGGTTTTTAATATATTCAGAGTTGTGCAACCATTGACACAATCAAATTTTGAACATTCTAAATACCCTAATAGGATATTCACAGTCACTCCCTACTCTGGTTTTCATTCTCCACCCCAGCCCGATCTACTTTCTGTCTCTATGAATTCACCTATTCTGGACATTTCACATAAATGGAGCATATAATCTATAGCCTTTTGCGACTTGCCTCTTTCACTAAGCATAATGTTTTTAAGGCTAATGTTGTAGCATGTATCAGTATTTCATTCCTCTTTATGGCCAAATAATAGTCCATTATATGTATATACAACATTTTGTGTATCCATTCATCAGTTGTTAGACATTTGGGTTGTTTCTACTTCTGAATAATGTCACCATGAAGATCCACATAGAAGTTTTTGTGTGAGCATATGTTTCCATTTCTCTCAGTAATAAGAGATTGGAATTTCTGGATCATATGTAACTCTATGTTTAGTATTTTGAGGAATTGCCACTGTTTTCCAAAATGGCTGCACCATTTACATTTCCACCAGTAATGTATGAGGGCTCCAATTTATCTACACCCTCACCAACACTTTTTATTGCCGGTCTTTTTAATTTTAGCCATCCTAGTGTATGTAAAGCAGATCTCATTGCAGTTTGATCTGCATTTCTCTAATGACAAATGATGTTGAATAGCTTTACATGTACTTTTTGGCCATTTGTATATCTTCTTTGAAGAAATGTCTATTCAAATTTTTGTCTACTTTTTACATTGGGTTATTTGTCTTTTTATTACTGAGTTGTAAGAGTTCTTTATATATTGTGTATACAAGTCCCTTGCCAGATATATGATTTTCAAGTATTTTCTGCCATTCTAGTAGGTTGTCTTTCCACTTCATTGATTATGTCCCTTGAGGCACAAAGATTTTTGATAAAATCCAATTTTCTATTTTTTTTCTCTTTTCTCTTTTGATTTTGGTGTTATAGTAAGAAAATCATTGCCTAATCACAGGTCACAAAGATTTATTCCTATGTTTTCTTGTAGGAATTTCATAGTTTTAGCATTTACATTAAGATTATGACCCATTTTGAGTTAATTTTTGTATATGGTAGGAGATAGGTTCCAAATTCAGTTGTTTGCATATGGATATCCAGTTGTCCCTGCACCATTTGTTGAAAATACTTTCTCCCCCCACTGAATTGTCTTGGCATGCACAGTTTAAATGCTGCCCTCTGTATTTTTCTTCTCTATCAAAATTAGCAAAAAAGAAAAAATGAAGAAAGAAAAGAAGAGGAAAAACCAAATCCACATTCTTTTCTTTTCTTTTTTCCAATGGTAGAAGCAGTAGATCATCAAAAACAGAGAATGTACAAAAGGTTTCAGCTGAATTGGTTTCAACTGGGTTTCTTTTCTGACACAGATTATGCCACCAGTGTTGTATCTTTGCTCAGTGTAGAAGTAGCGAGGCTCCTCCCAAGTCCCACTATCTTGGAAGCTGTTACAGCAGAGCGGTCTGTGAATTGTAGCTATATAAGTAAAGTCGAAACCCCCATAGAAGTAGCTAACAGTTTTCCTAAGGGCTTAAGGTGTCTATCAGGTATGTAAGAGAACTTATTCTTGTGCCAGGGCAGGAAACAAATATAATTTAACTGCATAACTTATTTAATTATAATGCCAATTTGTAAAATGTTTTCAAGATTTGTAAAGAAGTGCACAAGGTTTAGCATTTACATTTGCCAAATGAAATTTTAAAAATACTTAAATCCTTCTGATAGCACTTTTGGCAGTATTGTAAACTGGATTGATGAGTCTTTTTGAGAATACTTTGGCAACAGGTCACATACTGTTAATAGTTTGATCCAGTAATTTATTTTGGAAAATCATCTAAGGAAATAATTCAAGAGAATACACACACACACACACAAAGCTGTGTTATTTATAACAGGCAAAATTATAAAAATATCCCAAAGCCCAAGAATCAAGGAATGGTTAAACAAACTATGTTTTATAGTGCAAAGCTATAGAACCATAAATAATAAATACCCAAACTATCGTGATATATACAAAGGCATATCCTAAATAATGCTGAAGTGAGCAAAGCAGAATCTGTATATACCTTTTAATTTAAAATAGCCTAAGGATGGATGGATGCTAACAAATCTCAAAACTAATTTAGCACAATATTAATTGCTAGTATCCATTTCAACAAAAAAAAAGCCTGCTTAAATGTTCAATGGACATTAAAATAAACTCTTTATGAATGCCAAAATAGACACTTTTATATTTCTTCAATGTACCTTTTTCCTAGTTATTCCAGCTTGCTAAAGCTGCTGTTTATTCAAAATACCAGAAATGCATTGGCTTTTATAAAGGGCATTTATTGGGTTACAAATTTACAGTTCTAAGGCCATAAAAGTGTCCAAACTAAGACATCAGCAAGAGGATACCTTCAGAAGAAGATGGTGGCATAGAGAGGAGTGGAAGTTAGTTAGTCCCCCCAGAGCAACTAATAAACAACCAGGAACAACTAGTAAATGACCTGGAATAACTGCTGGGGGACAACCATGACTGTCCACACATTGTATACCAACCTGGATTGGGAGGCATGCCTGAGATTGTAGCGTGGAATCTGTGAGTAGAAACTGCAGACCGAGCCGGGAGCCCCCGCCCCCCACTGCCAAGCCTCGCTGTGATAGAGAGCAGCACTCTCTGAACAAGAGAATATACCTCAGTCCAGCTCCAACTGGGGTTTTAATTGGCAAACATGGACTGCTCAATGCAAGCTGCAAATCCCCAACAAGCAAACAAAGGCTTTTAGTGACGACTGACCTTTAAGAACGAGGGGACTTCTGTTTCGGGAGGGGGAGCCCAGAGGACTGGGTGCTATCTCTGGCCAATGGGAGAAATTGGGGGCCATGGACTGACCCTGAAAGGGGCTTTTTGTTCCTTTTTCTCTCTCTCAACCTAAGCGGCTCAGTGGAGAAAGCCTCAGACATTTTCAGTTCACAGTGCTCTGCAGTGGAGAAAGCCTCAGGCATTTTCAGCTTGCAGAGCTCTGACCCAGACAAGGATGGAGATAGCAGAGTCAGAGAGATAAAGAACCTATTTAAATGCAAATGAAAACTCCCTAGGGGGTGTAACTTACCTAAGAGGAAAGAGGTGGTGCCTAGCTCTAATACCCACCTTCCATTCAGGACCAGACCCCAGAGCCTGGGGGAAAACAGCCACAGGCCACATTTCCTTACACAAGTCAGGAGCTACGGACTGACAGGCTGGGCCAACTGCTGGGCAGGTTAGTAAAAGCCCAGTGGCTTGAGGCCTCACAGGGTGTGTCAATCTTCTAAGATACATCTTCAGGGAAACCGGATACGAATATTTCCTCTTTCTGGTACCTGAGCCCATTTGGGTCTGGGGAAACCTGATTGGGGTAACCAAGGAAACTGGATGCCTAGACAACAGAAAACTACAACCTACACTAAGAAAAACAAAGTTATGGCCCAGTCAAAGAAACAAACTTACACTTCATCTGAGATACAGGAATTGAAGCAACTAATGCCAAATCAATTCAAAAAGTTTAGGGAAGATATGGCAAAAGAGATGAAGGCTATAAAGAAAACACTGCGTGTACATAAGGTAGAAATCGAAAGTTCGAAAAAACTGGCAGAATCTATGGAAATGAAAGGCACAACACAAGAGATGAAAGACACAATGGAGACATACAACAGCAGATTTCAAGAGGCAGAAGAAAACACT
This sequence comes from Choloepus didactylus, assembly GCF_015220235.1. NCBI lineage: Eukaryota > Metazoa > Chordata > Mammalia > Pilosa > Megalonychidae > Choloepus > Choloepus didactylus. Next base: position 128,425,900 of record NC_051313.1, on the reverse strand, counting down.
CAGGAACTGGAGAACAAGATACCTGAAATCCTGCACGCAAAAGAACAGATAGGGGAAAGAATGAAAAAATATGAGCAACATCTCAGGGAATTGAATGATAACATGAAATGCATGAATGTACATGTCATGGGTGTCCCAGAAGAAGAGAAGGGAAAAGGGGCAGAAACACTAATAGAGGAAATAAGCAATGAAAATTTCCCATCTCTTATGAAAGACATAAAATTACAGATCCAAGAAGCACAGTGTACCCCAAACAGAATAGATCTGAACAGACCCACACCAAGACACTTAATAATCAGATTATCAAATGTCAAAGACAAAGAGAGAATCCTGAAAGCAGCAAGAGAAAAGCGATCCATCACATACAAAAGAAGCTTGATAAGACTATATGAGGATTTCTCAGCAGAAACCATGGAGGCAAGAAGGAAGTGGTATGATATATTTAAGATATTGAAAGAGAAAAACCACCAACCAAGAATCCTGTATCTGGCAAAACTGTCCTTCAAATATGAGGGAGAGTTTAAAATAGTCTCTGACAAATAGACAATGGCAGAGTTTGTGAACAAGATACCTGCTCTATAGGAAATACTAAAGGGAGCACTAGGAAAAGACAGGAGTGAGAGACTTGGAACACAATTTTGGATGGTGGTAGCAAAGCAATGTTAGCACACTGAACAAAGATGATTATGAATATGGTTGAAAGAGGAAGGTTAGGAGCATGTGGGACATCACAAGGAAAGAGGAAAGATAAAGACTGGGACTGTATAACTGAGTGAAACCTAGAGTGCTCAACAATTGTGATAAAATGTACAAATATGTTTTTTCACCTTGCAAGGTGTTAAAAATAGGGTGGTGTTGGGGGAAAAATACAATCAATGCCAACTAGAGACTATAATTAACAGAAATACTGTATTATGCTTCCTTTAATGTATCAAAGACAATATACCAAAGCTAAGTGTGTATAAGAGGGGGGCATAAGGGAGGGGTATGGGACTCCTGGCATTAATAATGTTGTCTGACTCTTTATTCTACTTTAGTTTAATGCTGTCTTTCCTTTGTTGCTTCCTAGCTGTCATGGTTTTTTTTCTTTCTCTTTCTTTTTTCTTTTTCTTTTGTCTCTCTACATTCTTTGACTTTTCCCCTTGCCTTGTGGAAGAAATGGAGATGTCCTTATATAGATAGTGGTGATGGTGGTAAATACATAAATACATGACTATACAGGGAACCACTGATTGTTTACGTAGGATGGAATATATGGTGTGTGAACAAAACTGTCTTAAAAAAATGGGTTGATGAAGAAAACTTGAGGGCACTATACTGAGTGAAATAAGTCAGACACATAAGGACAAATATTGCAGGGTCTCACTGACATGAACTAATTATAATATGTAAACTCATAGACATGAAATATAAGTTACCAGGATATAGAACAAGGCTAAAGAATGGGGAGCAGTTGCTTATTATGAGCGGAATGTTCAACTAGGTTGAACTTAAATGTTTGGAAATGGACAGAGGTGATGGAAGCACATTGTGAGAATAACTACAGAGCTGAATGGTGTGTGAATGTGGTGGAAAGGGGAAGCTCAGAGTCATGTACGTCACCAGAAGGAAAGTTGGAGGCTAAAAGATGGGAATGTATAAAACAGTGAATCCTGTGGTGGGCAATGTCTGTGATTAACTGTACAAATATTAGAAATCTCTTTCATGACCCAGAGCAAATGTATGATTCTATAAATAGAAGTTAATAATAGAAGGGCATATAGGGAAAAATATACCCATTGCAAACTATATACTACAGTTAGTAGTACTTTACCGTTCTTTCATCAACAGAAACAAATGTACTATGCAAATACTTTGCGTTAACAATGGGGGAGGGGTGGACAGGCGTATGAGAGGATTTGAGTTTCCTATTTTTGTCTTTATTTCTTTTCTGGAGTAATGAAAATGTTCTAAAAATTGAAAAATAATTTAATTGTGGTGATGGATGCACAGCTGTATGATGGTACCAGGGGCAGTTGATTGTACACTCTGGATCTTTGGATAATTGTATGTTATGTGAACAATCTCAGTTTTAAAAACTGCTATTTGGAAAAAAAAGAAAAGAGGACACCTTCACTGAAGGAAGGCCAGTGGTGTCCGGAACATCTCTATCAGCTGGGAAGGCACGTGGCCAAGCGTCTGCTGGTCCTTTGTTCCCAGGTTGCATTTCAAAATGGCTTCCTCCAAAATGTCTCTGGGCTTCTGTCTCTCTTAGCTTCTTTTAGCTCTCTGCTTGCTCCTCCTTGGGCGTTTCTCTCTAAGCACCTGGGAGTCCTCTCTTAGCTTCGCCAAGGCAAACTCTGGGCTTCATTTTTTAGTTCAGCATCTCCAAATGTCCTTCTGTCTGCATCTCCCCACATCTCTAGTCTGGCTCTGTGTTGGCTCTTAGCTTCTCCCAGGGGCAAACTCTGGATTACATATCTTAGCTTCTCTCCAAAATGTCTCTTTCAACTTCTCTGAGTTCCTTCTCTCCGTTAGCTCTCTTAAAGGACTCCAGTAAACTAATCAAGACCCACACTGAATGGATGGGCTCACACCTCTATGAAAATAATTTAATCAAAAGTTCTCACCCACAGTTGGGTGGGTCACATCTCTATGGAAACATTCACTCAAATGGTCCCACCCCACAAGATTGGATTAAAAGATCATGGCTCTTCTGGGGTCCATGATAGTTTCAAACCAGCACACCAGTCATTTCCCAATGTATTGAATCCCTATTTTAATATCTGGGAAAAACACTTAGAAAGAAGTTAGAAAGTTTTCTTGGAATTTAGCTATTAAAATGATTTATTCCTGAGAAGTTTAAACAATGCATAATGAGACATTATTTCTCCAATGCTTGATAAGCATTGTAAATGTGTCTGCACATAATTTAGGGCAAGAAATAGGGCAATCTTTAAGCCTTGAATACAGGATGGCCTTGCAGATAATTTAATTAATGTACTGTGTGTTTAATTTCAGGATTTTGGGGGAGCAAAATCTAGACTGCCCATGATGGGTCCTAGGAAGAAGCATGCAAGAAAAGTGGTTGGGAATGGGGGAATGGGTTTGTAAAAGTAGGATAGGGTAGCCACATTGCAGCTGACCATAGACTTAAGTGGTTAAGCCTAGTGGGTGCACACAGCTGGGGACTACTGTGAGGGAACATACTTCCCTTGATTTTTCCTTTTTTATGCTTTAAAATCTTTAGCAGAGAAAAATGACGGGAGATAGGAAGATGAAATGGATGTTATATTAACAATTTTCTCCCAGATTCTGGTGAACTTTGGGCTTTGAATTTGTGACTGAAATTTCAATTCTCCAGCTGGCCCTGATGGAGGATATCCTTGTTGTAATTTCTTTTGTTCCATCTGCTGTATGACCTGATGATATTCCAGCTTCTGAGCTTCAAGTTGGTCATGTTGGTGGTGTAGCTCTTTTTGTTTCTGAAGCTCATCTGCCTTCTTAAGTTCATTTTCTTGTAAAGAGACATGATTTTCAAACTCTTTCAGTTCTTCATCTGTGAATAACTGTTGCTGATCCAATGTCTTCTCTGAGGAAAGGCCTGATGGCATCTGGAGTTCCCCTGTCACATGGGAAGGCACCTGGCCAGAGTCCTGGTCCTCTCCCAGGTTAAGCTTCTGGCTTCTGTGGCTTTCTCCAAAGTGTCTCTGGGCTTTTGTCTTAGCTTCTCTCTTAGCTTCTCCTAGAGGTAAATTCTGAATTACATCTCTTAGCTTCTTTCCAAACTGTCTCTCTCAGTTTCTAATCTTTCCCTTGATTTTATGTTTCTACATAAAGGAACACATTAGAAAAACTCCGTCTTCCTCACTCCCTCACTCATCCTCCTCATTGGAGGAATGGTGACTTAACCGATGGGTGACTTCGTGAAGAAGGCTCTGAACAGGCTCCAATCAGCCCCTTCCTCTCTGTTTTGGAGCCAGTTCTGCCTGCATGTTCTCTGTTCCTCCACACACTAATTTGTATTGGGACAAAGTCCCCTGGGGGAGGCCTGTTGTTGCCCAGTGCTGCTTATGACTGGCTGTGAAGTCTGCCTAATTCTGGGGTTCAGGATTAGCCCATCACTTGGCCAAAATACCTAAATGACCCTTTCCAACCTGGCCTTTGTCAGCATTGGAAATGTATCTGATTTCCTCTAAGACAGGTGAGATTTTTATTTTGATCTTCCTACCTTCTGTGCCTAAGTGTCAGTTGTTTCCAAATTCAGGGAGGAAAAAAAAAGGAATGCCTCTCAAGAAAAGGATCTTGTTAACTCATTTTCAGATACTCCTTTATACTGTAAGAAGCAGGTTTAAGAACAGAAGCCAAGGAAAAATAAGGGAGGTACATGGTATTAAATTCCAGTTTCCAAGCTCTTTCTCTCCTCAGACCCATGAGAGTGAAGGGCAGGATGGGCTGCAGCCGGAAAAGAGGCAGTGGTGGGAATTAGGGAATAACTTTGTCCATTTCTAGCTGCTTTTATTCCTATTTATCAATCAACAAACAATTAAGGAGAGCCTGTTCTAGGCAAGGCACCATGCTAATCCCTTCCGAAAACACAGAAAACCCCAAGGCAAACAGTTCATCCTCAATGATTTCCAGTGCTGTTGGAGAAACAAGGGCACTTCAAAAAGATAAGTAAGTTACAAGACAGGCCATGATCAGTGCCAATGAGTTTTACACTCAGATAAAAGTGCCATGAAAATTCAGAGAAGGAAGAAAACTCTTTGGAACATTTTGAATTAAGAGATTGGGGGTATGGTTGTTGGGGCAGTGAGTATTCCAGGCAAGGGGAGCAGCCTGTGAAAAGGGCCAGAAGGAAAAAGGTTCAAGACGTTTCAGTGAGCAATTTGAGCAATATTTACGGAGTCCCTGCTGTGTGAAAAACACTGTGCCAGGGGAATGAGGCAGACACAGTGTAATGTGGCAGTCAAGAGGGCAGGTTCTGAAGTCAAAAAAGGTAGACTGGGATTCCACTGGGACTCTTAACTACCTCGGTGTGCTTGGGGCAAGTCACTTAACTCCTCCAAGCCTCAGTTTCCCTCTCTGTGTGCTGGGCACTGTCGGTACTGAGGACCCAGCATTAAGAAAAGCCCCTAATTATTTTGTGCTTACCATAGTAAGTGTCTGAGCACTTTATAAATACTGACTCATTTAATCCACAGAGTAACCCGGTGAGGTCAGTACTTTGAATATCCTATTTTATCGAGGAAGAAACTGAACAGAGAGGCACAGTAGCTTGCTCTAGGTCTCACAGCTAGCAAGTGGCAGAGCCAGGGTGCACACCCAGGCAGCTGGCTCCAGACCCGTGGGTTAGCCACTATGCTAACTGGCCTTTGAGTGGAGGGTTTGTGTAGGGGTGTGGCAGTGGGATATGTGATTGTGGTGGATGTGTGGTGTTGACCTTGACCATCAGGGCAAGGAAAAGAAGAATATCTTGCAATCAGGGTTCTTTTCAGTTTACTGCTTTGCTGCTTGTTCAAGATCTTTGGGCTTAAAATTATAGGTTTTATGTGGCGATTGAAGGCCTTGCTGTAGAGATAAGTATAAAGTTATTTTAAGCAGATGACTCTTCGGGTGATATAGATTAAGGTTTGGAGAGGTGGCAGAGGAGACTAATCAGAAGGAGATGATGAGGCCTGGATCTAGGGCACCAGCAGTGGGAATGAAAGGGAAGAATATTAGCTCCATTTAAAAGTGTTTAATATACAAGTATATCCTGGTACTTAATGCTATGGCTATGTAAAGCTGTGGATTCTAAAGAACTCAGCAATCACCAGTTAACTAATCTACCAAACATTCTGAGAGGTATAGTCATCAGTACAAGGATGCAGCTGATCTTAAGAATGTGTACCGTTCCTTGATAGTCCATCTTTTTACTTGGTTTTATGGAAATACATATCTCCTGAGAGAGGTGGGAGAAAAGAAAGTTGCTGTTTGTTTACTGTAATAAAGATGAGCATTTGAAAAGGAGTAATGTTTAGCTAAAACAGGAGGTTTAGATTGCTGTTAAAAGGGTGAGAAATATTCCTGGCCATATTAGTCCTATGAAATCTCATAATTTAGGAAATGACATACAATCTGTGCATTTTCAGTAGCGATATCAGAAAGTCAACAGCTGAGTTTGCTTGAGGTCTCACTTGGGATTCAGTGGTCTGGAAACTGAAGAATGACTCAAAATATCTTTGTTTTGATTGAGGCCAGATGGAGAGAACTTGAGCTGAATTATTTAGCCTTCCTGCATTTAACCCTTTCTTTGATTGTCTGTGGAGATCTCATCGGAGAAAGCTCCTGTTCTAGATGGCACTTTTCAGACCTCTACTACCAGAGAGGCAAATACTTCATACCTAGCAACTACAGGAAAAGATAATGTTCACTCTTTTCATAATAATTTTGGTATAGTCTCAAATTTCCAGAAGAGTTCTAAGAATAAATGTAAAATAAAATAGAATACAATGCAGCCATTTATGAAACACACATGTGTACATAAATTATTTTTTGCTTCCTATTAATGGTAAGTCATTTTGCTGGGAATACAAGGATAAATAAGATCTCTCATGGAATTTTCACAGTTAAAAGAAAAAGCAAGCTACAGAATTATGTATAGCACAAACCTATTTCAATTTTTAGAAAGGGGTATGTATGTGTATGTGTGTGTGTGTGCGTATTAATCCTCTTTGGGTTTCATTTGACTTCCTGGATAAAATCTGTGTCTTTCATCTCTTGTGGAAAATTCCCATATCTTATGTTTGTTTTTTTTAACTATTTTTTTTTTTTGGAAATAATTATAGATGCACCAGAAGTTGCAAAAAATAGTAAAAACAGGTCCTGTGCAGCTTTCATCCAATTAACCCCAATGGTTACATTTTATATAACTAGAGCACATTATCAAAACCAGGAAATTGAAATTGATACATGTGTGTATAGTGTCTATGCCATTTTACTGTGGGAAACTGAGTTTTCCATGCTCCCTGAGGCATATCTGGGGTGGTGGCTTAGAACGCTGAGCCGCAGGCCTGCATAGAATGCCATGCAGGCCTGCCCTGTAAAGATGTGTAACTTGTGACTATGATGATGAGGATATACACCTGATGTAAGTCTTGTGACTATGACGTTCCTGATGTAAATAAGATGTGCACACCTGATGTAACTACACCTGATGTACCGTTAGCATATGCACGTGATCTGCTCTAATAAATAGCTGGAGCAAAGATGCATTGGCGTCCACTCGCCCTAGAGGCAGTGGGCCCTCTGCTCCCTTAACACTTAGCTTTGTGTCCGTGTCTCATTCCTACGTCGCCCTGTCAGCAGTATTTTATAACATGTGTAGATTCATGTAACCATCACCACAATCAAGATATAGATATATTCCATCATCACAAAAGATCTCCTTTGCTCTTTCCCTTTATAGTTACACGCACCTCTTTCCCTCCCTCCTCCTCCACCCCCCACCACTATCCCAACATCCCTAACCCCTGGCAACCACCAATTTGTTCTCCATCCTTATAATTTTGTCATTTCAGTAATGTTACATAAATGGACTCATACAGTATGCGACCTGTTAAATTGGCTGTTTTCACTCTGCGTAATGCTCTTGAGATCCACCCAAGTTGTTCGTGTATCAATAGCTCCTTCCTTTTTATTGTTGAATAGTATTCCGTGATATGGATGGACCACAGTTTGTTTAGCCATTCACCTACTGAGGGACATTTTGGTTGTTTACTCTTCTTGGCTATTAAAAGTAAAGCTGCTATGAACATTTGCATACAGGTTTTTTTATGGATGTAAATTTTAATTTTTCTGGGATAAATGTCCAGGAGTGTGATTGCTGGGTCGTATGCCAAGTACTTGTTTAGTTTTCAAAGAAACTGTCAAAACAGTTTCCAGAGCAGCTGTACCATTTTACATTCCCACCAGAAATGTTTAGGAGATCCAGTTTCTTGGCACCCTCACCAGCATTTGTTGTTTTATTGTTTTATTGTTTGTTTGTTTGTCTTGGCTGTTCTAATGAATGTGCAGTGATATCCAATCTTGGTATTAACTTGCATTTTCCTAATGGCTTGTGATGTTGAACATCTTTTCAAGTGTTTGTTTCCCATCTGTATATCATCTGGTAAAGTACCTGTTTAAATCTTTGGCTCATTTTTAATTGAGTTTTCTTTTTCTTAATTTTAAGATTTGAGAGTCCTCTCTATAGTCTGGATATGATCTTGCCCTATTCTGGGATTTTTATTAAATGGATGTTAGACCGTCTTACTCCCTCCATGTTGTTTAACTTCTCTTTCACATTTCCATTTCTTTGTCTCTCTTGGATGCACTCTTGATAACGTCTTCAGATCTATTTTCCACTTCACTAATTCAGTTTTCATCAGTGAACTCATCAGCTGTTAAACATATCCAGTGATTTTTGAATTTCTATTATATTTTTCATTTCTAGAAGTACTATTTGGTTTTTTTTCAAATTTGTTTGGTTGTGCTCTATAGTTTCTGTTTTCTTACACATTTTCAAATTTTAAACATATTAAACATGGCCATTGATAGTCAGTGTCTGATAATTTTGTTATCTGAATTCCCTGTGCATCTTCTCTACTGCCTGTAATTTCTGCTAATTCTATGAGATGCCTTCTTTCCATGTGTGCTTAATTCCTACCAGAAATCACTGAACTACTGATTTTTTGGAATTTTACTCACAGTAATTGTTTGAGGCTTTGGCCATGGATGGGTTCCTTCACAACTTTGTTTCTGCCAGGTATCCAGGGTTACAATCAGTGTAGGACTCTTCTAAATTGAATTCTTGACATGAGGTATTTCAGACCAAGTACTGTGAATCTACTCTGCCAACCTTTGTGTAAGCCAGCTTCTGGTTCCAGATAATCAGCTTCTTTCCTTCTTCCTCTCAGTTTCAAGGTTTGCTATAGATCCATGTATTCCCCAGTGGTGGGGTGGAGTAGCTAGTTTATTTCTAGTTCTTATCTTGAGGGTGAACACTTTGGCGTCCCAGCTTTGTAGCAGTGGAGTTGGGAAGAGGGAGGATTCCCTATTAAACCTTGCAGGCCCTGAGTTTTGTCTGCTGTGTAAATATACATTTTAATTTAGATACATTTTTTAATGATGAGATTATGGGAGATTTAATTTTTACCTGCTTTCAATTAAAAAAAAATAACCAAAAAATTAAAATAAAACAGAGTGCTAAAATAAACAAGAACAAACCTGAAATACTTTTTAAAGGTCAACATGAATGAGAAAAAGGTAAATACATATCCAACTGCATATATTTAAATTTACTACTTAACACCAATAATTATGGAAGAGTTGAATGGTCCTATAGGATAAGAAAACTTTTGGTAAATGTTTCTGTTAAGGTTGAAGAGAACCTTCTCAAGTCTGAAGTCCCTCTTTAGAGAAAAAAAGAAGCACTGGTGGTATACTGGTGAGCACTGCTACATTTCAAGAAAGAGGGTGTATTAGTTTCCTATCGCTACTATAACGTGACATGGCAAATTTAGTGGCTTAAAACAATGCAAACTTATATCACACGTTCTGGAGGTCAGAATTCCAAAATGGATCTCACTAGGCTAAAAGATGTCAGCAGGGTTGTTTCTTCTGGAATCTCTCTAGTTTCTAGAGCTACCTGCATTCCTTGGCTCGTGGCCTCCTTCCATCTTCAAAACTAGCAATGTCCAGTTGAGTCTTTGTCAAGCTGCATCACTCTGATGCTGACTCTTCTACCTACCTCTTACACATTTAAGGGTCCTTATGATTACACTGGGGCCACTTGGATAATTCAGGATAATATCCCCATCTCAAGGTCAGCTGATTAGCAACATTACCTCTATATGCAACTGTAATTCTCCCTTGCCATGTAATGAAACATATTCATGGGTCCTGGGGATTAGGACACGATGTCTTTAGGAGGGCCATTAATTTGCCTACAGTAGAGGGAGAAGTCTTTGGGTCATGTGGTCCAATTAAGATGGAGAATTCTTTTGCAAACTGTTTGCAGATCAATGACTTCTTTTAACAAACAAACATTCTATTGTAAAATGAAACACAGAGAAAACCACACAAACAAATGTAGAGCTAATGGATTATTATAAAGCAAACACTATTGTAACTTCCACCTAGGTCTAGACATTGCACTTTGACAGCCATCGCAGAAGTCCCCTCCACGTGCCCCATCCCCACCCCAATCAGTAACTTTCAAAATTATAACATGGTAGACACAACTATGGATAAATTCATTTTCCTCTGTCTTGCAAAGGTTTCAAACCCTAGAAATTTGTAGGACCTCAGATGATCACAACTAAATAAACTGAGCACTTTGAAAGTTGCACAAAATCAACTACAGCAGAAAACTAAATGATTGCCTCTTATAGAATACCAGAATGGGATTGGATGAAAAGCATAAAAGGGAGTAAATCATTTTTCTCCCTCTTTTGGCTCTGGTATGATTTCTTCCCTGTAGCTACAGAGAAGGAACAGAGGGTACATAATGATGTTTCCCTTCTGAGGCTCTCCTTGTTTTTAAATATGATGCTCACGATCTCAGCCTGTGACCCCCAGAAGCATAAACCAGCACAAAAAAAATCAGATGAACAGGTTGCCAAGCTTTCTGCAGAACCAGAGCTAATGCATCTTGCAAAGCTCCTTGTATAATAATAATAATAATATATTCTTATAGAGCCTGTTCTTTCAAAAGGGCTTTAACGGATAGTCTTAGTTCCTAGGAGTAACTTTCTCAGCAGATGAAAATCCTTGCTATCACATGCCTAAAATTAAGGTGCATATGTAATTGACTGAATTATTCTTTCTGGGAATAAAACATTCAGTGAAGCAACTTCTTGGGGGAGTGGGAAGTGAAGTGTATTTTTCATAATTGAACTACTGAAGTAAGTCGCTACCAGGGAAATCATGAACCAGATATTTCATTATTATAATATAAAATTTTCACAGAACATTATTGAGTCTCATCATCCTTATGAATATGGTATTAAGTTTACTAAATTACCCAATCCTAGCCCAAAATGTTTTGTTTAATACTGTGTTTATGATTACTGTATTAGACAGCTGGGAAGCCACGTGTTGGGGCCCTGCCGAGTTGGGAAATTATACATTTGATGGCTATGAAATTGTGCTTGATTGATTTAATCACTGTAATCTTTGGCATTGTGCAGATATGCAACCAAGAGGTTTTCATTCAAACAATTATGCATGATGAAGTCACATTACATGGGAGACTCATCCCTGTGTTTATTTCTGTCTAAATGGAAAGGAGGATGGAGAGCAAGGCATGATCCAAGCTGCAGGATTGCTGGATGAAACTACATTAATAGCCAGGGAAAAGAATAAGGGTAAGAATAAGTGATGGGCCTAATGAAGGGTCTGTGCCATACCTGGCTCCCTCTGGACTTGGCCATGCAAAGAGATTGCATCTAATTAAATACACACCTATGACATTATCCCTCAAAGAGGACTAAAAGGCGGAGGATTTGGCACACAGTAGGAGGTTCAGAGAAATTAGTTTCTTTTCCCAGAACAGTCCTTCAAGGGGAGGTAGGAGCTCTGGAGAGGTAGAGCTACCCTAGATCTGTTCCCTTTTCTCCATGACCACCCATTACCTAAATAGCCTGGAGGCAGGGTGGGGAAAAACAGAGCCTTCCTCCCTCTTGGCTCTAGATTCATTCAAGCAGCTGAACAAAAAAGGGGTGTCTCCCCATTGATAAGGGGCACCTAATTAGGGGGGCTAGTCAGTTTTTAAGGAGGCTTTAAAGAAAGCAAGCAGAGCCTAACCCATTCTCAGAGCTCTGGCTAGGAAGGAAGTGTGCTGCGGTTTGAGAAATGGCTGTGAGCTCATTTTCACAAGCTCTGGGGGTGTGAATTGGAGGGAGGCTGTGTGTGGGTGTGTAGACATGAGGAACAAGAAGAGAGGATTTCGGAGAAGTTTGGTCCAAAATAGCATCCAAGTACAGTGTAAAGGATGAAGATGTTATCCACCACCACCAGGCACAGTATCATAGTGTGGTAGAAAGAAGCAGGACCTTGGAAACCATCTGCTCCAACCCCTTCATTTTGTTGATGAGGAAATTGAGACCTGGTGAAAGTGATTGGAATCACATAACTGGGCAAAAGCCAGGCAGACCCTGGGAGGCAGGACTCCAGAATTCTATAACTGTACACTTTTCCTGGGTGATTCAATTGTACTTACAAATCTGTTTATGTCATATAATTGGCCCCTCTTCTAACTGGCATAAAGCTTCCATTAGGGCAGAAGTTACTGGATGAATTCAAACACATATTAGTTGTTTTCCTGTGAGATAATTTGTGACCTAATTTAATCCTCAAAATAGCCCTGTAAGCTTGGTATTTTTATTTTTATTTTTTTTCTGGCTAAAAAGAAAGGGATATTTTTTTTTCATATTCATTTTATTGAGATATATTCACATACCACACAGTCATACAAAACAAATTGTACATTCGATTGTTCACAGTACCATTACATAGTTGTACATTCGTCACCTAAATCAGTCCCTGACACCTTCATTACCACACACACAAAAATAACAAGAATAATAATTAAAGTGAAAAAGAGCAATTGAAGTAAAAAAGAACACTGGGTACCTTTGTCTGTTGGTTTGTTTCCTTCCCCTATTTTTCTACTCATCCATCCATAAACTAGACAAAGTGGAGTGTGGTCCTTATGGCTTTCCCAATCCCACTGTCACCCCTCATAAGCTACATTTTTATACAACTGTCTTCAAGATTCATGGGTTCTGGGTTGTAGTTTGATAGTTTCAGGTATCCACCACCAGCTACCCCAATTCATTAGAACCTAAAAAGGGTTGTCTAAATTGTGCGTAAGAGTGCCCACCAGAGTGACCTCTCGGCTCCTTTTGGAATTTCTCTGCCACTGAAGTTTATTTCATTTCCATTCACATACCCCTTCTGGTCAAGAAGATGTTCTCCATCCCACGATGCCGGGTCTACATTCCTCCCCGAGAGTCATATTCCACGTTGCCAGGGAGATTCACTACCCTGGGTGTCTGCTCCCATGCAGGGGGGAGGGCAGTGATTTCACCTGCCAAGTTGGCTTAGCTAGAGAGAGAGAGGGCCACATCTGAGCAACAAAGAGGCATTCAGGAGGAGGCTCTTAGGCACAGTTATAGGGAGGCCTAGCCTCTCCTTTGCAGCAACAGTCTTCCCAAGGGCAAATCCTGTGGTAGAGGGCTCAACCCATCAAACCACCAGTCCCCTATGTCTGTGGGCATGTTAGCAACCATCGCGGTGGGGCAGGCCAATATCCCTGCATTCTCCACCAGCTACTCAAGGGGGCTCTGCATATTTTTTTCCTTGGTTTTTTTTTTTTTAACTTTTTTTGTTTTTAATCAACTGTATGAAAAATAAAAAAAATTAAAAAAACATACAATAAAAGAACATTTCAAAGAGACCATAACAAGGGAGTAAGAAAAAGACAACTAACCTAAGCTAACTATTTTACTTCCAACATGCTCCTACTCTACCGAAAGGGACGTTATTAAACAATATCATGTAGACCTAAGAATTTCAGGAGGACCAGAAGACAGAAATGGATGCAATGCAATCAGATACCATACTCAAACACTTTGGAGGCTTCAGTGAAAACTCCCTGCTGCCACTACCATTTTTTTGTTTGTTTGTTTCAGCTGTCATTTTATTGCAAGATGATACACACCTAATTACAATTTGAAACTATAATTTGATAATCTCTATTCAGGCACCAAATTTCTTTAAAAGCAAACTGCTTATTCAAAAGTGATCATTAACAATTGAAAATGCAGAGTAAGAAGAATGAAAAACATCTTACTGGCCTAATAGATTGTTTTATTCTCTTACCATGCCACATTCAAACTTTTCATTTTTAGTTAAGGTACACTGCAACTTCAGTAGACAGCAATACACAAAGATTTTGTCACATAAACTATTTTCCATTTAGGCAGTCAACTGTTTCTAGCTGTCTCAACTGGGATAGGTGCATTTACAGAACTGGTTGTGCTTGAGCCTTCTTTGCAAGCAGCTGTAGATCTGCAATGCATTTGGCAATTGTCTCCTTTTCCGGCATGTGGAGATGCTCTGCACCACGTGCTTCTCCACCCAGTTTATCATGTGTTCTTGCACCTTTCGATGCATCATAGTCTGCACAGAGATCTGGTAGTCGAGGCAATTCTTTACCTCCTTGAATACTCTAGGCAGCCATTCCCGGTAAGAAACCTCCAAGGCCATAGCATTGTTATTCCTCTGGACATCAAAAAAGTAATGGCGCTTCTGCACCAGTACCTGCTGTGATTTCTCGAACTCAATTGCATCTTGGATGTTTTTGATGGAAGCCTGCTTCACCTCTTCTAGTTGGGCAATTTTTTGCCCATTGAGTTTATCAGCAAATTGTCCAATAGACGCACCATATTTTTTAATTACATAGATGAGCAACCCTACTGTTGATAAGGTAGAGAAGGTCTCTGGAGTAATCATATATATTTCTTTGGATAGAAAATACAGCATAAGCCCAGTTCCGAGCATGCAGGGCCCTGTGACACTGGTTTTAGGATAAAGGAACTGGAAGAATTCCTCAGGGATCAGCCTGAGGAGAACTTTTCCTCCATATTCAGGAAGAAGTGGTACAGGGGCAAAATCTGGCTGCCCTGTATGAAAGATTCTTGCTGCTTGTAATACTCCTAGACCTAGGAGGGCTGCACTCTTCAGAGAGGGAGCTGCTGTGGCGGCAGCAGAAAGTACCACTCGGGACAGCATGGTCAGCGAAGGTCCAGGGAGCAGTCGTCGTATCCCTGTGACCCCAAAAGGAGCTGTCACTACCATTTAACACACAAAAAAATGCAGCTTCCACAAACAGTGGTGGTCACATCTATGGAGATAAGAACTGGGATACCAGAAGCTCTGCCTCTGATACCCCACCACTGTGTAGCCCGAGACTTCATCATGTTTCCTTCTTTTATTATTTTTTAATATTAAAAAAATTTTTTTAATTGTGGTAATATATATACAACAAAAATGCAACTTTAACCATTCATAAGCGTACAGTTCAGTACCATTAGCCACATTTACAATATTGTGCTGTCATTACCTCAGACAGAAACTCTGACCCATTAAGCAGTAACTCCCTCATTCCTCCCTCCCTGTCAGCCCCAGGTAACCTATAATCTACTTTCTGTCTATGAATTTGGAGATAACTAGGTATTTCATATAAGTGGAATCATACTATAATTGTTCATTTTGTGTCTTATTTGACTTAGCATAATGATTTCAAGGTTCATCCAGTTTGTTGCATGTATCAGAACTTCATTCCTTTTCATAATTAGGTAATATTCCATTGTATGCATATATACTATGTTTTGTTTATTCTTGGGCACAACACTTAGGTTGTTTCCTTTTTTTGGCTATTTTGACTAATGCTGCTATAAGCATTGGTGTACAAGTACCTGTTAGAGTCCCTGCTTTCAATTCCTTGGGGTATATACCTAATAGTGGAATTGCTCTGTCATATATTTAACTTTTTAAAGAACCACCAAACTGTTTTCCACAGTGGCTGCACCATTTTACATTTCTACCAGCAAAATACAAGGGCCCCAATTTTTTCACATCCTTACCAACACTTGTTATTTTCCATGTTTTTAATATTGCCACCCTAGTGGGTGTGAAGTGGCAACTCATTGTGGTTTTGATTTGAATTTCCCTAATGGCTAATGATATTGAACATCTTTTCATCTGCTAATTGGCCATTTGTATATCTTCTTTGGTGAAATGTCTATTCAAGTCCCTTGCCCAATTTTAAACTGGGGTGTTTTTCTTTTTGCTGTTCAGTTGTAAGTGTTCTTTATATATTCTGGATGCAAATCCTTTGTCAGATATAAATCTCCAAACATCTTCTCTCATTTTGTAGGTTGCCTTTTCATGTTCTTTATAATCTCCTTTTATGCACAAATTTAAAACTTTTTGATGAAATCCAATTATCCTTTTTTTTTTCTTTTGTTACTTGTGCTTTTGATGTCATGTCTAAGAATCCACGAACAAATACAAGGAAGGTCCTGGAGATTTTCTCCTGTTTTCTTCTAAGAGTTTTAGGCCTTTAGTTATTATATTTAGGTCATCAATCCATTTTAAGTTAATTTTTGTATATGGTGTGAGGCGGGGGTCATTTTTTATTCTTTTGTATGTGGATATTCAGTTTTCCCAGCACCATTTGTTGAAGAGACTATTCTTTCTCCACTGAAGCGACTTGGCATCCTCGTCAAAAATCACTTGGCCATTGAAGCAAGGGTTTATTTTTGGACTCTCAGTTCTATTCCATTGGTCAATATGTCCATCTTTATGCCAGTATCACACTGTTTTGAGTACTGTAGCTTTGTGGTAAGACTTTGTATCAGGAAATGTGAGTCCTCAAACTTTGTTCTTTTTTTTCAATATTGTTTTAGTTATTCAGGGCCCTTAACAATTCTGTGTGAATTTGAGGATTGGCTTTTCCATTTCTGAAAAAAAAAAGGGGAGGGGGACAGCTGCTGGAATTTTTATCAGGATTATAAAAATTGCTTTGGCTAGCACTGACCTCTTAACAATATTAAGTATTTCAATCCATGAACACAGATGTCTTTCCATTTATTTAGGTCTTCTTTAATTTCTTTCAACAATTCTTTTATAGCATTCAGTGTACAAGTCTTTTATATCTTTGGTTGTATTCATTCCTAGATACTTTATTCTTCTAGGTGCTATTATAAATGGAAATGTTTTATTAATTTCCTTTTTGTATTGTTCATTGTTGGTGGCTAGAAATATCACCGATTTTTGCCTGTTGACCTTGTACCCCATCAATTTGTGTAATTATTAGCTCTGGTAGCTTTCTTGTGGATTAGTTTGATTTTTCTCTATATAGGATCATGTCATCTGTAAGTAGAGAAAGTTTTACTTCTTCCTTTCCAATCTGGACGGGTTTTATTTCTTTTTCTTGTCTAATTGCTCTGGCTAGAATGTCTAGTACAATGTTGAATAACAACAGAGAAAATGGGCATCCTTGTCTTGTTCCTGATTTCAGAGGGAAAGCTTTCAGTCATACCATTGCGTATGATATCAACTGTGGGTTTTTCATACATGCACTTATGTTGAAAACATTTCCTTCTACTCCTACTTTTCTCAATGTTTTTATCAAGACACGATATTGGATTTTGTCAAATGCTTTTTCAGCATCAATTGAGATGATCATCGTTTCTTTTTTTTTTTTCTCCTTTACTATCTGTGTTAATGCAGTGTATTGACTTGAGTGATTTTCTTATGTGGAACCACTCTTGCATTCCTGGAATAAACTTCACTTGGTCATGATGTATAATCATTTTACTGTACTGTTGGCTTCAGCTTGCTACTCTTTTGGTTAGGAATTTTGCATCTATATTCATAATTGTTTTATACTTTTCTTATCTCTAATTTTCTTATCTCTTGATCTCTTTATCTGGCTTTGTTATCAGGGAAATTCTGGCCTCAGAGAATGAATTAGGAAGTTTTCCCTCCTCTTTACTTGTTTGGAAGCATTTGAAGATTGGTGTTAACTCTTCTTTGAATATTTGGTAAATTTCACCAGTGAAATCTGGCCTAGACTTTTCCTTCTTGGGAGATTTTTCATTACTGATTCAAGCTCTTTACCTGTTTTTGGTCTGTTGAGATTTTCTATTTCTTCTAGAGTATATTTAGGTAATTTCTGTGTTTCTCAGAATTTGTCCATTTCATCCAAGTTATTTAATTTCTATTCTCGCTCTTTTTTTTAACTTTATATTTTATTATTTATTTTTAATTTTTGTTCTCTTTTTTAATGCAATTTTATTGAGATATATTCAAACAGCATAAAAACCATCCAAAATATATAATCACCGGTTCACAGTATCATCACATAGTTGTGCATACATCCCCATGATCAAATTTAGAACATTTTCATTACTCCAGAAAAGAAATAAAGATAAAAAAGAAAACCCTAAGCCTCCCAAATTCCTTATCTCCCCATATTATTGACCCATAGTATTGGTGCAGTACATTTGTTACTGTTGATGAAAGAGTATTAAAATATCACTGTTAACTACAGTCCATAGTTTGCAATAGGTACATTTTTTCCCCATATACCCCCTTTTTAATTCTTTTTATTTCTGTAAAGCCAGTAATAACTCCATTTTCACTTTGGATTTTAGTTATACGTGCCTGGGAATTTGCATTTTGTACATGCTCCCCAGTGATGCTCCCCAGGGATGCTGTTCTGTCGGTCCACTTGGAGGACCACTGCTCCAGGTCCTTGCTATTCAAAAGTGTTTCAGGGACCAGCAGTATCTGCATCACTTGGAGGGTCCATCCCAGATCTACAGAATCAATATGCCTCTGAACAAGATCCCCAGGTTATTCATACACCCCTTAAATTTTGAAAAACTTAGCTCTAAATTAGTGGTTTTCCATTCTGGTTGCACATTAAAATAAAGCAGGTAAGTTTTTTGACTTGCTGAGTTGAACTTTTTATTCACTGTATATCCTGGGGAGAGCATTTTCATGAGTCACTTGGGCAGTAGGGCTGGTGGGACCCTCAAGTGCACACTCAAATTGCCAAGGTGCCCCCTAAGCCACTGGGCTGCCCTCTAAGGTGGATGAGCCCTGGTGACCACTTCTAGGATGGATTTCCCTGACAAGGTTCTTCATGCCCTTTTCCAGCCTCACCTCCTGCCATTCTGCCTCTCATTCTGTTGGGCTGTACTGGCCCCATTTCTGTTCTAACCGACTGAGCTCACACCACCTCAGGCATTTGCACATGATGCCTTGCCCACCTCGTGCTCTTCTCTTCCAAGCTCTATGTGATCAGGTACTCATTTTTTAGATTTCAGGCAAATGCCATTTTCTCAAGAGATCTTCCCAGAACCCTATCCCATCAATCCAGGACTGCTCCCTGTCTCTTTCTTCCCCACTACCCTGTTTTATCTTCTTCAAAGCACTCATTATTCTTACAATATGAAATTATCTATTGGTTTATGTGTTTATTATTTGCCTTCCCTACCAAGGAGACCAGGGACCTTGTCTGTTCCCTGCTCTATCCCTAGTGCCCCACATGGTAACTGCTCAATAAATATTTGTGGAATAAATGAATAAACTGGTCTGGGGATGTACATTTGAGGAGAATTGATGGGACAGAGTTCAAATGCATATTATAAGAGTGGCAAGAGGACTTTGAAGAGTCTGTGGTAAGTCTGGGAATGGGGAAGAAAGCGCTAAGGAGGCTGAGTATTGCATGTCAAGGGGAGGCAGGACAAAACCAAAATATCATGTCATCAATAAGAACAGAATAAACCAAGAAAAACAGAAACATCTGATCAGGATTTTTACACAATGACGTATATATTATAAACCTCTTACTCCTTCCCTACAAAGTCTTCCGTAAAGTCCACATCACCCACTAATAATTTGGGTGGGGTAGAAAATTATTTACGAGAAACTCAAAGAGGTTCTAAATTCTGCATACAGGTTGGTTCAAGGCTGAAAACAGAAGGGTCAGGTTTTAGGAAGCAAGAGCAAGATCCAGACAGGGCTGACAGCTGGGCTACTTTTCATAGATCCCTCAGGCTTTACCCTTTCCAGGCCTACTGAATAGGAATCTTTTGGGGGAAGAGACTGAGAATATGTTTAGCAAAAATTTTATTGGAAAATGTGGGAAACCACAGGTCAACGGTTTATAATCTCCAGGCCAAACCGTGAATAACATCCCATTGTGCTGAGAGAGACTGAAAGACTGCCGAGTCACTGTGGGTAAAGAACTGTGGAACAGGGAGAAAGCCAGAGAAATATTGTGGCAAATTTCAATAAGTGGCAAAAAAGGTAGATTTCAGTTGAGTTTCTGTTTTATAGTAATTAAGAGCAGGCATTTTGCAATCAGACGGCCTGAGTTTGAATTCTGGTGCCTCCACCAACTTAAGTGTGTGATCTCAGGCAAATCATTTAACTTCTCTAAGCCCCACGTGCCCCATCTGAAAATGGGAATAATAAAAACAATCACCTCACTGTGCTGGTGTAAGAAATAGAATAGATAATCCATGTAAAGCACTTAGAATAGTGCCTGGAATATAGTCAATGCTAGCCAGCTATAGTATTATTGTTGTTGTCATTATTGTGATGGTGGTGATGGTTGTACAAAATACTAAAATGGACTACTGAAGAGAACATTCAAAGGGACTTAGAAGAGGAAGCAAAGACCACCAGCGAGCCTGGCACTCAGAATATTCAATACCAATTTCAACATAGGCTCCATCCTCTCCCAGAATGGACACTGGCCACAAACATCAACATAGGTTCACTGAAAACAAGCCAGCCTGATATTATTGCTTTCTTTGTCAGGGAGACAAAAATCAGGGAGATCAGGGTGACATGTTGTACTAGATTCAGCGAGTCACCCGCAAGTACTCTTAGGATATTCTCATGGACACATGAGATGGACACATGTGCTGGATATAGGGACTGGTCAGCTTGTTATAAATCCTAACCAGGTAGCTGAATCCTACCTGCTGTGGCTCTCCCTATCACTGGCCCTGTCAATATTTTAATCAATAGGTTGCATAAAGGATTTGCAAATTTATTTTTGGCAACATTATTTTTCTCACTATGAATTCTTAAAAGGAATCCCAGTATACAAAACAGACAAAAAAGACCTGCTCTGGTTGAAGGGTTAGAGGAAGCAGCTACGGAACCATTAGAGCTCTGTGATTTGAAACCTTCTGAGCCAAAGGGAACCATGGAGGCCACACTCACCAGATTTGCAGATCAGTAAGCTAAGGGTGGGGTGAAGGGCAGGAGTGGGGGTGGCGGTGTGGGGGAGGTAGGAAGTGATGCCACTGGATGAGAGCACCAGGATCCACAGCCATAGGAGGCAATATGGCAAATTGTCTAAGAGCTTGGACTTCAAAATCAGCAAATATGGGTGTGACTGAGCAAGTATTTAACACTGCCAAATCTCAAATTCTTCAGTTTCAAAATGAGCATGGTCATTGTTCCTACCTCAAAGGGTTTTGTTGAGAATCAAAATGGAGAAATAATGAACATAGAATTTTTGGCATACTTTTATGATTATCCTTACTTTGTGGAACCAAACCCAGCAAGATGAGATTTAACAATGTATCCCACAAAGATAGGCAGAAAACATCTGTTAATGGAATCTTGAACCAGTACCCATGCTAGAAGTGGGTTTGTTCAGCTGTTGAAGGTCATAGTCACCTTCATGCTCTTTGGACTGCCTTATGGCATGGATTCAAGAATAAATGATAGAAAGCAAGAAAGGAAGGAAGGGAGGGAGGGACAGAAAATGAAAGTATCTGTCAAAATATATTAATTTGATCTGAATAGATATTTCTCCAAAGAAGATGTATGAATGACCAATAAACCCATGAAAAGATGCTGAACATCATTAATCATTAGGGCAATGCAAATCAAAACCAAAATTATATACCATTTCACATCCACTAGGATGGTTAAAATAAAAGTGTTAAAAATGTAAAATATAATAGTGCAGCCATTTTGGAAAACAGTTTGGCAGTTCCATAAAAGTTACCGTATGACCCAGGAATTCCACTCCTAGGTATATAGCAAGGAAAATGAAAACATATGTGCACACAAAGACTTATGCATGAATGGTCAAGCATATTCATAATAGGCAAAAATTGGAAACAACCTAAAAGTCCATCAACTAATGAATGGAAAAATAAAATGCGGTTTATCCATACCATGGATATAAAAAGGAATGAAGT
Source organism: Choloepus didactylus (assembly GCF_015220235.1). Lineage (NCBI taxonomy): Eukaryota > Metazoa > Chordata > Mammalia > Pilosa > Megalonychidae > Choloepus > Choloepus didactylus. The sequence goes on along the minus strand of NC_051313.1, from coordinate 128,404,088 downwards.
TCAAATACATGATAGTATGGATGAACCTTGAAAACATTATGCTAAGTGAAAGAAGTAAGTTCCAAAAGACTATGTATTGTATGATTCTATTTATGAAATGTCCAAAATAAGTAAATCTATAAAATACACTGAAAACCATTGAAATGTACACAGTAAACTGGTGAACTGTATGTTATGTGAATTATATCTCAATAAAGCTATTATATATAAATATTCATTTGGAAATTCTACCAAACCATTACTTTTTAAACTATAACAGTTCAAATAAACATAAAGAATTAGGAAATATTTACTGCAAGTATAACAGAGAATAGGAATTATTCTTTAACAAAGTACTTTTCCAAATAATCGAAAATAAATAAGAAAAAGATCAGCACAGTAGAAAACTGGGCAACGTGCAATATATGCAAGAGAAGTATACATGAATAATAAACTTAGAAAAGCATCAAACTCATTAATAGCCAGTAAATAATAGAGGAATGGTAAACTGATATAGGCTTTATGGAGGGCAAATTGGCAACATGCTAAAAGGATCTCAAAAATATTCCTCTCTGTTAATGCAGTAATTTCACATCTAGAAAATAAAAAAGAATATGTACAAATGTACTCACAAAGGCATTGTTTATAATAGTAAAAGAGAAATGGCTGACACCAAATATGTGACAATAAGGAAATAGTTAAATAAATTATGGTACCTTGAAATATCATATAGTCATTTAAATTATGTTTTTGCCAAAGACTACATAATACTAGAAAATGCTCACAATGTAAAGATAAAAGAAAAAAAAACCATAATACAGAATATACATATAGGAAAAAAAAACACACCAAAAAATGTAATAGGATTATCAGTGGTTTCTATTATTTTGCTTGAAACTTCTCTGGATGTTCTAAAAGGTCTACAATGAAGATGTACTCCTTTTTAAATCATAACAAAGAGAAGTGTTTAATTTAAAACAAAGAAATTTCGAACATAAGGCCAGCCACACTTAATCCTCACTTAAGAGCAAGGTGTATCTGGAACATCAGAGGAAATTAAGACCTAATGTTTATTTCCAAGATGGAAATAAAGCACAATCGTTTCACACTTTACTGTTCAAGTAGAAAACTCAGGGGAAACATATGTAATAAACGCCTTCCAGCTTGGATGAAAATCTTAATGATGGAAGGAAACAGCAAGGCCCAGCCACTGGCGCTTCCTTGTTGGGAGGGGAGCTATTGCTGCTGTTGGAAGGCTGCTCGCATCCTGAATTTTTGGTTGTTCCTATACACATCATGTTATTGAAAGCCTAATTATTCAATGCGTAAATGTTTTGAGAACTGAAGTCATCAGCATCTCAATAAAAGAGAAGTGTTTATTCAGAGTCTGCCCAGGCAGCTTTCCTTCCCACCTCCATTCGTTAATCTAAAGCTTTGTGATCAACAGTGGATTTGGGGTTGCCACTCTGAATGCCAGTCAAAATTCTGCAGACATATCGATAACACGAGGTCAGTCAGGGCTGACTGTTTATTTTGAAATGAGCTCGTGGAAGAAAACAAACTGGCTGTTGAGCTATGAGAATTGAATCAGAGCTTCCTTGCAACTGCCAGAATGGGATTTTGATACTTCATTAACACAAGCAAGAAAAACCTTTAAAGTGAAAAGTGCTTTAAAAAAAACCGTATTATCAATGTGAGCAAGTGTTTCACCTTCTACATGCTCTGTTTTCCAGACCTGTTGATTGCAGTTTCAGGAATATTTTTGTTAAGCTGTGTCTTTGGCATATCTCTTAACCTCTCTGAGCCTGAATTTCTTGGTTTTTGATATTTTGATTTTGATTTTGCTTTAAAGTGTTAAAAGTCTATAATTCACTGAAAGCCCGTCTTTTATTCATACATACACACATGTAATATCACATGGATATATAAATATATAACACGTGTTAAGTAAAATAAAAAGGCCACCTGCATTGGGTGTTTCCAGGAGGGACCCCCTATGTAAAATGGAAACAATGTCAACCAATCAGAACATTTCCTTATGGCCTTCCAGGTTTGTCCTGTATGTTTCCCCTTTCTACCCCTCCGTGGAGCTCCCTTCTACTTTCTGAATGGGATGCTGCCTGGTTCATGAATCACTCAATAAAGCCAAGAAATCTTAAATTGCATAAAAAGTTTTTCTTTTAACACATTTTAATGACTGGTTTAGACTCAGGGCCTTATTTATACCAGAGATCTTCTCTGAAGACAGAAGACAACCGGTTCAACCAAATGGCCACAAAAATGTCCTCTTCCTTCTCCAAACTCCACGTATCTTCCCATACCAGGTAGCACGGTGTCTGAAATCCCACCTTCACAGATTTGTTATTTAGGGTTAACCATGACCCATTTTATGTTACTAACGATGCACAGTGAATGAAGGAGAGGAGCACAGGTGCAGAGTCACTGCCTGGCTTTGAATCCTGGTCCTTCTACTTAGTGTGAACTTGGGCAGTGTCCTCATCTGGCAAGTGGGTCTAATATTAAACCTCTGTCAGAGGCTTTTTACAAGAATTAAGATGATACATGAAAATTCTCATTATTATTTCTTCCGGTGGGAGAATTTCAGAGCACCTCAGAGCATGATGCAAAAAGGGCCCAGACTGGAAATGGTGGTGGGATGAGGCTAATATAAACCTGAACTACTGGATGCTTTTACTTAGGCCTGAGGTACACTGTACTGAGATTTGCATATTTTTGGATAAAGATTTGATATGATTTTTCCTATTTCATGAATTAGTTCCTTCCCATCCTCAACTCCCTTCCATAATTGCCCAATTAACATTTTCTGTCACTTTTTGTGGCATAACTAGAAACAACAAGCTTAATTTTTCTCTTTCAGCTGTTGTGAGTCCTATCTGTAGGTTGCAAATATCTCCTCTATGCCGCACTCCCACTGGGTCTATATCCGGGTAAAGCAAGGCTGGTTATTTTCGAAGATATAGAAATTTTTGCTGATTTCCTAGCCCTAACACAACATTCTTTTTCCTGTTTTTAAAAGTAACAACATGCTTCTACTATCCTATGTCAAGTTCCCAGTCATCTCCTAGTCACCTTAACACATCCACCCCACTACGCGGAAATGTGTCTTCTGCAAACAGAATGCAGGGAGATTTCCACCTTTAAAAGGTCCTGATGAGTTTAATGTGAATTGGATCTTATTCTTCTTTCTGGAACCAAGAGTCTGGTGCTAATAATAAGACTTTTGCAGAATTCTGGGCAAGAGCTGTTAATGCAGGTTGATAGGAAGTGTTTGCTAATGCTGCCATTATGTAAAATAGCAGAAATGGATTGGCTTTTATAAAGGAAATTTATTGGGCTAAAAATTTACAGTTCTAAGGCCAAAAAGGTGTCCAAACTAAGGCATCAACAAGAGGATACCTTCACTGAAGAAAGGCTGATGGTGTCCGGAAAACCTGTTAGCTGGGAAGACACGTGGCTGGCATCTGCTGAGCCTTTGCTCCTGGGTTCTGGTTTCAAAATGGCTTTCTCCAAAATGTCTCTGGGCTTGTCTCTTCTAACTTCTTCAGCTCCTGTGCATCTAAGCATCTGGGGGTCCTCTCTTAGCATCTCTCTCTCAGCTCCTGGGCATTGTTGCTTGTTCTCCCAGGGCATTTCTCTCTAAGCATCCAGCGGTCCTCTGTTAGCTTCTCCAGAGCAAACTCTGGGCTAGCATCTCCAAATGTCTCCAAGAAAAAACAAAGCATCAGCGTCTGTGTCAGCTCTTAGCTCTCTTAAATACTCCAGTGAATGATCAAGTCCTGCTCTGAATGGGGAGGCCACACCTCCATGGAAATGATCTAATCAAAAGTATCCACCCACAGACAGATGAGTCACATCTCCATGGAAACACTTAATAGAAAGGTTCCACCCTAATCAAAAGATTAATAAATCTGCCCCCACAAGATTGCATTAAAGAACATGGCTTTTTGGTGGACATAATATATCCAAACCAGCATGGGAAGCCTCTGGTAATGCTTTTCTGGGGAAGGGAAAGACCAGTTCTCATGACTTCTTCCACACCACACCGGAACCCAGAGCCAAAGAAATGGTCCCTCTTTCACCCATATGACCAGTTTTAGTTTGTAAAATTACAAACCTAGTTTGAGTACTTGAAGCAAGTTAGTGGTTGTGGTGGTTTGGAGCTATGTGTAGCCCAGAAAAACATGTTCTTAAGCTTAATCCATTCCTGTGGGTGTGACCCATTGTAAGTAGGACCCTTTGATGAGGTGACTTCAGTTAAGGTGTGGCCCAGCCCAATCAGAATGGGTCCTAATCCTATTACTAGAGTCCTTTATAAAAAGAATGACATTTAGACAGGTAGAGAAAGCCACTGGAAGGAAGAAACTGAAGGTCAACAGAAACTGGGAGAGAAGGGAGAGTCCTGGAGAGGCCACCATGTGCATTGCCATGTGACAGAGGAGCCAAGGACCAAGGATCACTGGCAGCCAGCCTTAGAACACCAGTCTTCAGGAAGAAAGCATCATCTTGATTTGTACTTTTTCCCAGCCTCAAAACCATGAGCTAATAAATTCCTATGGTTTAAGCCAACCCATTGCATGGTATTTGCTTGAGCAGCCCAGAAACTAAAACAGTCAAATAACTTGGTGATTAAAAGCATAGGTTTTACAATGGACAGACTTGGGCTCAAAGTTCATTTAGCCACCTACTAGCTTTTTAAATAGAGAATGTCTTAGCCACACTTTCCTCCTTTGAATTATAGGAATAGAAATATTCCCTCATAGAAATTAAATAAAGTTACAAATGTAAAGCATCTAGCACATAGTAGGAGCTCAATAAATTATTGTAAACATTATTATTGTTAGTGGTCAGCCAGTGACCATATTTCTGATCACCAAATATGGGTGGTGGAGAGAAGGTAGCCTACATTTACCTAGGGAACTGCATCCCTAGGTTGAAGCCCTCTGCTAGGATGCACTGAAGAATCTCATCCTAGATCCCATTCTTGACCCTGAATATTTAATGCAATCCAAATTTTCTCTTTGCTATTCCACTCAGCACTGTTGATCCTAGAGCCACTGAGAAGCTGCTAAGAATTTCAATAAACACCATGAATTATTTTGAATTACTCTCCCATCAGGCTTTGTTCAGATTCAGACAGTTATAAAGCAAGTAAAGCGCATCCTAATTTATCCACCAGAACAAATATGAGTTGACCCTGTTCTACCGGAAATTCTTCCTTGGAAATGTATACACTTTCTACATGTCACCAATAGTGAGCAAAATCAGAACACCTGGTCATTTCAGGTAGGACCCAATAACATAATGTTTTACAATTATGAGCATTTTTATATAAACAGATTTTTAAAAAATAGAATTGTAAATTTTCCTGATATGAAAATAAGACCATGGCTAAGCTTTTGATTTCCGTCCCTGTCTCTCTCCCTGTTATAGCTGCAGGCACAACTATGGTTCATGAATTATGCAAGCAGTTGGCCACTCACGCCTATAAGGAACAATAGAGTGGTGGGTGCACGAGGCTGTGTAACTCTCCAGGTGCACAGTAGCACCTGCCACATCCTTAGGTGCATGTGGGGATATAGGCAAGGCTGATGTGGAGCCATGGGGGAACTTGTGGGCAGTGATGCCTTATCTCATTCCTTTAGCCAGTCTTCCTGCTCCCAACAAATCAGAGGCTTCCACCTGCATGATGGAGCCCGGCTCTGAGGAAGCAAGTGAGGTGAGCCAGGATTGGGGCACAGAAGCTGAGTGAGGCCGGACAGGAATCGGAGAATGGGGAATGGGGTACACGTCTCTTCTCTGGTCCTCTGAATGAACACATTCATTCAGTGTCCCAGTCATCTAGCTCAAATTCCTCTGCTTCACTTCTCTGTGGGGTAACTTTCTCCATCTCTGTATGAGATACAGAAACAGGGGTGGGCCTCAAATAGTTGAAATTCTTTTCTATTTCGCCTCTGCCTTTGCTCTCCTTCGTTTGAACAACAGGGTGTAGAGTTTGGACGAAAACCAACAGGGCTATAGAGAATTTTATCTTTGGATAAGGCTTTCAATGACTGCTTTCTGTGTCCAGAGCCCAGAGTGGCCTTTTGAGTAAGTAGAAAGCACTTATCAACCCAAACAAATATTTTCCCAGGTTTCCCTTCCCCATGGAGTCACACTGGATTCTAAAATGAAAACAGTCAGCATAAATTCTTGCTTACCCTGCATACTTTTTCTCTCCAAAGCTGAGGAAATTCCAAATTTAGGAAGGCAGGCTATCAGGCTAAATGACAAAGTATGAAACATGGTAGAAGAAAGGGCGTTTTCTCTTCACCTCTAGGGAATAGTTCCTTGCTTTTGGCCCTGTGCTAGCCATTTGGGCTTTTACTGAACTTGAACTGGTTGCAGAACTAGGGGTATGAATCTGTACTGGGTAGGCCTACTGTCTCCTGGCCTGTCTGCCAACCCGTTTAGCCTTGTGTCACCTGCATCCTAGGATGGCTGGCCTTATTGGTAACACCACAGATTCTGGAGCCTTATTGCCACAGGTCCAAGCCCTGCCTCCACCACTAGCTAACTCTGCAATCTTGGGCAAGTCACTTAACCTTTTCATGCCACGGTTTTGTCATCTGGAAAACAGAAGTGACACTAGCACCCACCCATGGGTTGTCAAGAAGAATAAAGGAGGTAGTATTTATAAAATACTTAGAAGGATGCCTGGCACCTAGTAAGTGCTCAATAAATGCTAATTATTATTATTTAATTCAAAGGTAATTTAGAGAACCAAAGGTGGTTACTTTGTCTCTTGGCATTGCTGAAGCAGTGTTTGAAGGATCTTGCTCTAGACATGGACCTTGGGGCTGGGCCTCAATTGTTTGACTTATAAGGTTTGAACTGATGAAAAGTGACTCTGGTCCAGGGTATCTGCCTCAGTATCAACTTTTAAAGGCTAATAGTGTTTTATCGATTTCTGGTTTCCAAAAGAGCTTTTCTTTCTCTTTTTTATAGTAATAAATGAAAGACATATTTGTAGTAAAAATTCATAAAATACTGAAGTATGGAAAATTAAAACCAAAAGCATCCACAAATCCCATTTTCCAAAGACTGTTAACAATAATTGGCTTTGAGTAGATAGAAAAGGTAATTATAGATTTATTTGGATGTTGCCACATCCCGGATCCAAGTTCCTTTAGTTCTCCTGAAGCAGAACGAATTATTTGGTAGTGACTACATTACCAGTGTGGAAACATTTGATTTAGTGAAGTTTTTTTCTTTTAGTTCCATTTCTAAATGACTCAGCTTGCCTCATTACTTCTGTCCTTGTAAGATTCATTCTTTACTACTGTTGCATTTTGCTAATCACATATTTCTGAGGCCAAGTGAGCTCACCACTTATTCAGGCACTAAATATTTATTTTTCACACACAAAAATCTCATTAGACATTAAAGAAGAATACTTGCTCCTAATGACTTGCTTGCCATGTGATTGGGAGTCAAAGTAGATGGCTGATGTGCTTGTGTTTGTCTACATATAAAGTAGGTGTAATATATTAGTTTGTCATATGGTCATAATAAGGTCCTAAACAGTACAAAATGCCTCCATTCACAACTAAGATATTGTATTTTTGCAAATTGATAAATTGGACTTCAAAATTTTAAAACTTCTGCTCTTTGAAAGATACTTTTAAGAAAATGGAAAGACAAGCCATAGATTGGAAGAACATTTTTGCAAGGCAAATATCTGTTAAAGTACCTGTATACTGAATATATAAAGAACTCTCAAATCTCAACAGTAAGGAAAAAAAAACAATAAAAGATGTGAATAGATATTTCACCAAAGAAGATATACAGATGGCAAATAAGCACATAAAAAATGTTTAACATCATTAGTCATTAGGGAAATGCAAATTAAAACCACAATGAGATATTATAACACACCAATTAGGATGGCTAAAGTTAAAATGACCGAACATACAAAATGCTGGCAAGGATGTAAGGGGAACTGGAACTCACATACACTGCTGGGGGGAATGTAAAATGGTACAACCTCTTTGGAAAACAGCTTGGCAGTTTCTTAAAAAGCTAAACATACATGTACCACATAACACAGCCATTCCAGGCATAGATATGTACCCAAAAGAAATAACCACATACGTCTATACAAAGATCTGTACATAAATGGTTATAACAGCTGTATTTGTAATAGCCCCAAAAGGGAAACAACCGAAATACTCATCAACAGGTGAATGGAAAAGAACACTGTGCTATTTCCATACAATGGAATACTACTCAGTAATAAAAAGGAATGAACTATTGACACATGCAACAACATGGATGAATCTCAAAATAATTATGCTGAGTGAGCAAAGCCAGATAAAAAAGTACATTTTATTTTGTTTATATAACTCTAGAAAATACACCTAGTCTATAGCGACAGAAAGCAGATTAGTGGTTGCTTGGTGATCTAGTTTGCTAATGCTGCCGAAATGCAAAACACCAGAGATGGATTGGCTTTTACAAAAGGGGTTTATTTGGTTACACAGTTACAGTCTTAAGGCCATAAAAGTGTCCAAGGTAACATGTCAGCAATCGGATACCTTCACTGGAGGATGGCCAATGGTGTCTGGAAAACCTCCGTTAGCTGGGAAGGCACGTGGCTGGCATTTGCTCCAAAATTCTGGTTTCAAAATGGCTTTCTCCCAGGACGTTCCTCTCTAGGCTGCAGTTCCTCAAAAATGTCACTCTTAGTTGCACTTGGGGTATTTGTCCTCTCTCAGCTTCTCTGGAGCAAAAGTCTGCTTTCAGCAGCCGTCTTCAAACTCGCTGTTATCTGCGGCTCCTGTGCTTTCTTCCAAGTGTCCCTCTTGGCCATAGCTCCTCTTCAAAACATCACTCACAGCTGCACTGCACTGAGTTCCTTCTGTTTGTCAGCCCATTTATATGGCTCCATTGATCAAGGCCCACCCTGAATGGGTGGGGCCACGCCTCCATCAGAGTTATCACCTACAGTTGGATGGGGCACATTTCCATGCAAACAACCTAATCCAAACGTTCCAACTTAATCCCCACTAATATGTCTGCCCCACAAGATTGCATCAAAGAATATGGCTTTTTCTGGGGGACATAATACATTCAAACTGGCACACTTGGGGTAAGGGGTCACAGAGGGCAGGATGAATGAAATACAGTGGAGCATGAGGGAACAGACACTGTATGAAGAGGCAAATTCATAGAGTCAGAAAGCAGAATAATGTTACCAGGGGTGGAATGGGGAATTAATGCTAAATGAGGGTGAGTTTTGGTTTGGCATGTTGAAGATAGTCTGGAAATAAATAGTGTTGAAAGTTACATAGTATTGTCAAGGTACTTAATATTAAAGAATTGTTCCCTTAAAATAGTTAAAATGATCTTTACATTATTTATAGTTTACCACAAAGACAAATAAATTTTTTTAAAAAGAAATTAAAAGGGAAGATTATATGATTTTACTTGTATGAAATAACTAGAATGTGCAAATTCATAGAGGCAGAAAGTAGATTACAGGTTACCAGGGATAGGAGATGGGGAATGAGGAATTAACGCTTACTGGGCAGAGTTTCTGTTTGGGGTAATGGAAAATTTTTGGTAATGGTCAGTGGTGATGTTAGCAAAACACTGTGAATGTAATTAATAAATTTTATGTTGTATATACATTACTGAAATAAAAATGAAAAAAAAAAACCCAACATATGTTAAAAAAAAAAAAAAAGCAAAACACGATGCTGTAATTCTAGAAATATAGCCTCAGATTTTCAGAGTAGTACTTTTTGTTTCTGGTGCCTTTGTGAAACTCTCTCCAAAATTTTCTCTGCTTAGAGGCCAGATTAGCACAAGTGATACATATATGTATGCACACACACATAAAATAAAGCAAGCACGCATCTAAGCTTTGGAGTCTGACTGGCCTAGGTTCTGATTATGACAAGACAGCTAACTCTCCCCTTATCCCTTAGTATTAGAACTCCTGAGTATTAGCTGAGCACATGGTTGCCTGGTATAAAAACAATACTTTTCTGACCCTCTTCAAAGTTAGGTTTGCCCATGATTAAGTTCTGTCCAATGGGATATAAGCAGAAATATTATGTGTCACTTCTGAGAAGTATCCCAAAGGATGGGACACACTTCTTCGGCATTCCTCCCTTCTGCTGGGTGGAGTGAGATGGAACCCGAGTGGCCCCATGGACCATGAGGAAGAAGTCACATGTGGACAATATTAAGCAACAACGCAGAAGGAGTCTAAGACCTCGACATCCTGAAGCACCATATTAACCCTCAACTATTTATCTCCAGCCTTTTCATACATGAAAGAGAGAAATAAACTTCTATATTTTCTTTGTCTCTCTTTTCTGACACACACAACTGAGCCTTGTCCTGATATACTGGGAAATTACTCATAATTTTTTCACCTATAGAATTTGAATAATAATTCCTATCTCAAAGAGTTATTGGGAGGACTAAGTGAGATAATGCATTTAAAGCACTTGGCATTGTGCCTGGCCATAGCAAATGCTCAATAAACTATAAGCTCCAATTCTCATTATTATTCACATTTAATCATCCATGATTCATGAAACAAAATCAGCCTGATGGTCTTAGCTCAGCGATCACTTTGTAGTAGTAGAGGAAAGAAGGTACTGGGACTCTCTCCTTGGCCCAGGTACCCTGGTAACCAACAAGGCAGCCCTGACTGAGAGTCCTCGTGGGCTCTGCACATCCCATCAAGACCACCGAGGCTGCCACTGGGACCTCGGGAAGCCTGTCCAGCCTCTCTGCCACCTTCTGATAACTAAATGAATGCAGCTCTCTGAATGAAATGAATGAGCCCAAGACTTAGAGAGCCCCAGTGCCTTCTTTCCTCTATTACTACAAAATGATCAGTGAGCTAAGACCATCAGGCTGATTTTGTTTCATGAATCATGGATGATTAAATGTGAGTAACAATGAGAATTGGAGCTTATTGTTTCTTGAGCATTTGCTATGGCCAGGCACAATGCCAAGTGCTTTAAATGTATTATCTCATTTAGTCCTCCCAATAACTCTTTGAGATAGAAATTATTATTCATATTCTATAGGTGAGAAAATTATGAGTAATTTCCCAATACATGCACAATGTATTGTGACTGACAACAGCCTCATTTATTTATTTTTCCAGTTGGTAGTGGAGAATTTTCTAACAACCACAAGGAAACACCATGACTTGAGACGTAACCATACTTTCTGGATTTTCAGCAGGGGCACCAAGTCCATGGGCATCCTAATTTTACTTTCAGTAACTTGGCTGTGCCTGTTCAAAAGGATAGAGGGCAACTTTGCTAAGAGAAAAGGTGCCAGTTACTGCTTGGAATTCAAAAGCTTCCTCTCCCTTTGACACTGCCAGAAAACGACCAGGAACAGCAAGTACAGGTAAAGTGGATTCTGAAAGGCAAGAGGTGGGATCTGGGGCTCCACAGGCCAAGTGATTTTTTTGAAAAGCTGAAATGAAAGACAAGGCTGTAAGTGAGCAAAATCTTTTGACAATTACAAGTTGCTGACTGGCCCTGAATATCTCAAAGGGGAGCACATTGTTCCTGGAAATTCTAACCTAAGTGGATTATAAACCTGAGAATGGAAGGCATTTACTCAGGACACCCAAGCTGGCTCCTGTACCTCCAGCTCTGACATGTTCTTCCTCACATGATGAAAGGGGCTTTGACAAGATGACTTTTTATTCACCCCATCCCCCACAATTTCCATTAGAGATGACTTTGGAATAAGAAGTAGGGAATTCCACGACTACCAGGCCCCTGGTTAACATAAATCTAACTATCCATGGGTCCTAGGTAAAGAAGTGCCTGGGCTAGTCTTATTGAGAGCAGTAAGTCACTCTGAAAAATTTCTGTTATATTTTATACCATTTGGAGCAACAGTGAATAGAATGGATGACAGAATCAACATTCAAGGATGTAGAAAAGCTGAAACAACTTACTGACATTTACAAAAGCATCACAAAAAATGCTTCTGATGAGAATGCATAAAAGATAAATCAGCAAATAAGCAGTCAACACCTAAAGAGAAACTTTGACATTGCAAAGACAATGAGAGCAGATAAAAAAGATGAGCTGCTTGGATGCTTGGAGCTTCCTACACTCTTGCCGTCTGGAGAAGCAGATTGCAAGTCACTCCCCTGGGGGTTTTGAAAAGACTGGACTGATTGAACTCCTGTTGACTTGGGTGAATTGTTTAAAGCCGTTTCCATGTCATTTACTATTATAATAATGATGGTTTATAGTTTAAACTTATCTGTATATTGTGTTAGAATGAGAGAGTTGAATATTTTCTAAGGGTAGCTTGTTGCATGGTTTGGGAATATTCAATAATGCCGTAGAAGAAAACAAATGGGATGGATGAAACTCATAAGAGGTGATAAGTAAAGATGAGTAGTTAGTAAGTAGAGCATGTTAAATAAAGATAGAAAAGTGGTTGAACAAAGAGAATCGTAATATACCTGTGATAATAAATATATGAGGCACCTGGGCACTAAACAGGCATGAAACATATGAAGCACTAAATATATAAGAAAACCCAAATATTCAGATACACAATGTATGCATAAGCACTCAGTGTTCATGAGGCCCTAATTTGGCCAGCCTTTGGAATCATCCATTATGTCTGTATATTCTCTTCCTAAGAAACACAGATAAAAATGATTGCTGTTCAACAGGATATTCAACAAGCTACAGCTGTGGTCAGGCATCACCGTAAGCATCCGTGGTAAGGCTGATGCGGCAGAGAGGGAGAGACAACAGGAGATTTGCTTACCCCATTATTCAGGTGTTGTGGTCCTTCCAATGCATTTGTGCCCTATTTATGTTACCTTACCAGATCTCTTTTCCCTTGCTTCTCTCTATGTATTTTTAATTGATTTCAAAACCTGTGTGATTCGAGCATTTTAATTTGGTCTTTGACCCCTGGGAGAGCTTGCATGGTAATGTACTCGGAGGTACAATGCATCAAAGTAAATTTCCACAAGACACCCAGGATTCTGGAAACCTTGACCAGAGATCTACAGTGATCATGCCCCCCCTGCTAGGTTCCTAAGGAATATCCATGCACAGTGGCCAAGAGCCATCCAAGGGCCCACCTGTGGCTTTAGGACCATGGAATTCACAACCAAATCTCATGGAAGGCTCCCAGGATGTTTGGCACTTAGAGCTGCAAGAAGTCGTCCTTCTGCTTAAAATAGGTGGACACTTAAACTGGTCAGATGGCCTCCTTGGCCCCAACCTCCCAGGACCATATCCAAACTTCACTTCAAAGAGTCAAGGAAAAAAATTGCAGTGCCAGAGACAGCCAGCCAAGGAGAAGAGTTAAGCGAGCTGGTCTAAGCTACTTACTTCAGGTCTTCCCAGGGAAGATGCACCCATCCAAGCCAGAGGGAGCCCTGCATCCCTCTTCCTCTACCTGATTTCTGGGATAAGAGAAGTCTACACAGAGGGAATTCAACATACAGACTCAGAGTTTCAATTCCATTTTCACCCACCATCTCATTTTGAAAGTTCAGGTTCTTAGCACCTTGGCCCTGGGGGTAAGACAGGAGCTTGGCACTCCACCTGGTGGTCAGAGGGTTGTAATAACAGGTTTCCTTAGGAATCAGTGGGGTAAGAGTCACCAAGGCACTTAGTAATGGTTTCTTTTCTCAAGGGCGCTACAAATGGTCATGAGATAAGTTACTGTACAAAGAGACCCTTCATTTGGAGGCTAGTTGTCCTGGGTGACCTCTAAAGTCCATTCCAAATCTTAGATCTTATGAGGGTTTCACGATGTCTTTGTTTACAAAAGATGTTACAGACCTCACTTTCCTCGGTTCCGATGTGTACAAATTTTACTTTCCACAGTTTGGTTAAGTAACGCCATTCCCCAAACAACACGGTTCAAATGGCAGTTACCATGATATATTAACTATGAGTATTGCATAAAGTACAAACTTTGCTTCTAGCTCTTCAGTCCACAAATCCCTACAGAAATGAGAGCCACACATAATGGTCAGCAACCAATTCCTTTGCTTCTTTCAAAGTCTGTCAGTGATGGGCCACCATGCCTCAGTTATTCAGATGAGGCACAGACAGCAAAGCATGTAGTTTTGCTGCCTCCTTGTCTCTCTTTCAACACAAGACAAAATGCCCATGACAATAAATATGAGGCGTGATTAAACACATGATTAAACCCACGTGACATTTGACAAAAATGGATAATTGAAAAAGAGAACTGGCCAAGAAAGATGAAAATGCATCTAAGAAATGAAAAGTGGTAACATTGGAAGTGAAATTTGAACTGAATGTAAATGGAGTTACAGAATTAACAGCTGATCCTGAGACTGTTGACACTATTGACACTGGAAAGACTCTAGTCTTACTGACATAAATGAGAAAAAGGAGGAAGATGTCCCACTGGAAATGATGCCACCTAAACTGGCCAAATAGCTTACTTGGACCCAATCCCCCAGGCTCATTTCCAAACTTCACTTTCAACTTTCATGAAGTTTATAGAGCAAAGAAGAAAACATTTGGAAGCTGATCCAAACTTAGGAGTAAGACAATTTGCCAAGACATAGAAAAGATGCTTGCTGTGTTGTAAGTTTTACAGAAGGCAAGCCGTGTTACTAAGCTCCTTTTGATACGTTTTTTTTTTTTACAAAGAAACAAAACACCTTAATTCTCAATATTTCTAGTGTTTTAAATCACAATGAATTAAATACATATTAGTTATACTCTGTTTCCATTTCTCTATACATTTATAGCTGACAGCAAGAGTTTTTAATGTTCTGATGAACATTTTTAAAGTTCATGGAACAATTATTTTCCCCATTGAGTATTAACATTGCTTTATATGGTTTCAGCTTACACAGTCATTTTATCAGTCCCACACTACCATGAAAAGTGAGCACTGTCTGTAATCTTTAGAGCAGGGTTGCAAACTTAAATGCTAAAGGAGCCAGGAAGGTAAGCTAAATCAAAGAAACCGGCAAAACACTAACTCCTTGGCTTCCATGGGGAGTGGTAGAAAGCATGGGAACTAGACAGCAATGTTCTATCTAAAAAGGGCAGCTTCTAACTAAACTCTACAAAAGAAATGTTGGCCCCAGGTCACCAGACCTTATGATTTTTCAAGAGATGTCTGAAATCTGGATTTATGTGTGAAACCTCACAGTTTTTAAACATTGACAGTGATTCAAATTTAAAATATTCTGTGAACCAAACAAACAAAATGCCACCAGTTCATGCCTTAGTTTTAAAACACCTACAAGAGGAACATCTAGTGGAAAAAAGTCAAAGAGGTTTAGTCCCAGGAAGGGTGAGAAGTCAGATGATGGAGAAATGTTAATGCTTCTCCCTCCTGACTTGTCTTATCTGTGGGTAGAGAAAACCTTTGATTCCCACCATTCTGCCTTAGCATTAAGGAATTACCTCTGCAGAACATTCACTGTTTAAATATGTGTAGGTTACCTGAAATGGGAACACCTAAGCACATGTTCATTGTTACCAGATTAACTAGATGTCACGAAGCAGAAAGTCAGATTCTTAAAGGATAGGAAGCAGGTAAGTTTTGCTGGATGTATGGAATAGAAGGCATATAAAATAATTGGCTGCAGCAGAGGATAAAATACAGGGCTGCAGGGACAGGGATCTTTGAGGTCCCACTGAAGGGGAAAACTGAACAGTGGGAGTAGGTGTTGAGGGGTCAGAGCACAAAGCAAACTTCATCTACTACTTCATCGTGGTTTTCCTGTTCTGTGTTACATCCATTGGGCCATACACTGAGCCCCTGGATTGCTTCTGTCTGCCCATAGTCTTGAAAAACTGCAGTTCAAGTTTTTAAATAAGACTAGAAACTGTCAAATTGATTTTTAAAACCATCCTTAGATGTTAGAAGGAGAAGAGCCATCTGGAATTTCTATTTAAACAAGTAACAGCAACCTCAGCTTTTATAAATGAGGACTCTGTGTTGGAAGAAACTCCAGAGGCCCCTTAGCTGATCCTCTAACCAAAACAGGAGTTTCCTCTTTGACAGTTTAGGCTGGAGGTCAGCTGAGCTTCTGCTGCAGCACTGTGGGGACTTCTTTCACCTCCAGTAAATCCAATCAGCATCCTCATGAACACACTTGTTCTGCAGGCAACAAAACTGTTGCTAAACCAAGTTTCAGGGTATCACCACCATCTTGCTACGTGGGAATAGATTATTTGCAAAAGGATGGTTTGAGGTTAATAAAAACCAGGGATATATTACATGTTAGGCAAGACTGCAAAAATAGGATCTGAAGGACAAATATGATTACTCATATAAACACATCATTATTTTCAGTTTGAAAAGAATATCCACCCACCAACGAATCATTTACTAGCTTTGAGAATGGTTTCCTTTTTAGAAATTGTATCAACAATGTTATAGGAATTTAGGAAAAACATGCATGATCTTATGCAAGAAACACTTTGATTTTTGCATCTTTCCTCTGACCAACTGTTACTCAAATGCACACTTATTTTACAATGCTGTGATCACAGGGTTTGTATCATGTGGTTTTGGAGAAAGACACTATCATTTTCTTACTGAATCTCCATTCATTCCTTCTCTCTTGCCAGTAGAACCCTGATTTTGTTCAGAATGGCAATGTGTCCAGCTTAGATGATGAATCAAGGTTGGTGAGCCAATCATGGCTATCCTCTTCCTCATTCCCCCTGTCAGAGAAGGGGTGATATGTGAATCAGTTCTGGCCAAGGAGACATAAGGGGATGTAACTGGGGTGCTTCTAGGAAAGCTCTCACTTTCATATTAAAAGGGAATTCACTTGCACCTTCTTCCTGCCTTGATCACAGACATGATGGCTGGAGCTTTTGCAGTTATCTTGTGACCAAGATGTAAAGCTCAAGAAACTTACAGAGATACTGGCTTTAAACAAGCACCAGAAACTGGATTTCTTGTTTTATGAAAAAATAAACTCTGTTTGAACTGCTATGTTCAGATTGTCTGGTAGTTGAATTATAATTCTGATTTAAATATTTTGCTTCTACTTAATTTCATAATTATTCTCTGCAATGGATATAATATTTTATTCTATTGATGTGCTATAATTTACTAAGCTATTCTATTGTTGAAGATTTAGATTGTTTTTAGTCTTTTGATATTACAGACAATGTTTCAACAAACATCTTTGTGCATTTAGCTTTTTGCTTTTATTAATACTGGGTTAAAGGGTATGAATATCTTGAAGGTTCTTCAAATGTTTTGCAAAATTGCTTTCCAAAAGGATTAAAGAAATTTACAATGTCTCCAAGAGTATATGAATAAAACAATTTCACCATAAATTCCTTGACAATGGCTATTATTTCTTTATTTTTGACCAATTTTTCACGTGTAAGATGCTACTCCATGTTGCTTTAATTTGTAGCTCAGTTTTCAAGGAAGGCATTAGTCATGTGTGAATGTGTGTGTGTGCTTTTCAAAAGGGTATAGAGATATGCCTTATGAGTTGTAACTGAGGGTGATGGTAAAAATATTTAATAATTAGCACAGGAAAGGTATTGATAAATCAGAATGGATACCATCCGGCATGCCATACTGGTGCCTGATGGATGGTTTTCCTAGTTTTTTGGGTAGCCAGCTCCCTTTGTGGAATGCTTCCATTAACTCCCTCTTGTCCATATAGTCCAAAGTCCTGAGCAGCGGTGATGTGGCCCCACCAACTCTTTGGCTATGTGCTGCCATTTCCCCCTCTTTCCTCCCACTTTTTGGCTTCCTTTAACACTGGACAGTCCAACTGTGTCTAAGCATGCTGATAAACATGACATTTCCATTTACTTTCAAGATCTAGCTCAGATTCTGCCTTCCCTGGGAACCCTTTCCCGCAATACCCCCAGTGCCCCAGGAAAGAGTAAGCCACTTCCTCTCTTGTGATACTTCCTCTGTGTGACCCTGGCACTTTGTACATGCTTCTATTTTAGCACTTACTGTACTGTACGTGGCTGATTCACTGCACTGTGAGGCCCCAGGAAAGCAGAGCTCTTAAACTTTTCAACTTTGTAGTTCTAGCTAATAGCATAATACAGAGCCCATAGGTGGTACACAGCAAATCCTTGTTAAATTAATGGCATTTTATAGGTCTACCATGCTTTGGAATAGAAGGCTTTCTTTAGCTGTAATCATATATATGATCAAGAGGCTACAAGTGTCCCTTCTCGTTAGTATAGTTTCAGGTGCTGGATAACTAGCAAGGATGGATTCCAGTGATCCTCAACCGTGGCTGCACTTTGGAATCACCTGGGGAGCTTAAGAAACTCCCGATACCCAGGCTACAGCACAGAACAATTAAATCAGATTCTCTGCTGGCGGGATGTGGGCATTTGCGGTTTTAAAACTCCCCAGGTGATTCCAATATTCAGCTGCCGTTGAGAACAACTAGTTTAAACAATCCCGAGCAGTTAATTTTAAAAAGTTTTTAGTGTGAACCCATTATATAGTAAACACTGTTACGCATTTGGGGGTGGGGTGGGGAGGTGGTGGTTAACCCTGAAGGAGGAGAAGGAGCCTCAGAATTTCAATATTAGATATAGTGCTTGTCCTATAGGAATTACAATCTTTACAACTGCAAGAAATCATAGCAAAAGGTCTAAAATGCTATCTAGATTATATGGTTCAGATAAGGGCAGGAATTAGGGCCTTATTGACACTTGGGGCCAGAAAATTCTTTGTTGTGAGTGGTGTCCTGTGCATTGCATTCTTGGGTGTGTAGCAGCATCTCTGGCCTCTACCCACTAGAAACCAGTAGCAGGCACAACCTTCCTCCACCAGTTACGACAACCAAAAATGTCTCTGAGTACGGCCAAATGTTCCCTGGAAGCAAAACCATCACAAGTCAAGAGCCACTGATTTAGATTTAGATGATGCATTTTAACAAGACCCCTAGGTGATTTGTATGTACATTAACTTGGAGAAACAAGCGCTGGTGTAGTTCCCAAAGTGTGGTTCCTGCCAGCAGCAGCAGCAGCACCTGGAAACTTGGAAATGTAAATCCTTGGGTCCCATCCCAGACCTACTGAAGCCAAAACTCTGTTTTTTAATAAACCCTCTGAGTGACTCCAATGCATGATTCAGTTTCAGGGCGACTAGTTTAGAGCCAAAAGGGAGATTGGATGTTTTGGAGCATTCAGAAATTCTTAGGCGTAGAGCTTGACCTGGGCCTTGAAATTTGCAAGGTGGAGGGGAGGGTATTTCAGATGAAGAGAACAGCATTGGAGAAGGATTTTCAGATATACATTAGCCCTTAACCTAAATTGCCAAGTACCTCTTTTTCTATGTTCTACTTAATTTTTCTCTAAACTTCCTCAAGCTATTTGTTTCTTGGTGTTTGGGATAGAAAACTATTTCCCCTGCAATTTATAGTATTTGAAATGTTCATCAACTTGTTTAAGTAACTCTATGAGAACTCAACAAAACAAATGATTACTTGCAAAAACACAGGGGTGTGTTTTTGAAAACTGTATAATCAAATACTTACAATCAGACATGTACAAATCAATACATGTTTACAACAGCATTTCTCATTTACAGAGATTTTGTGTTGTGAATTTTTTTCTTCATTTTTACCTTTTTTATTAGAGAAGTTGTGAGTTCACAAAAAAAATCATGCATAAATTATAGGGTTCCTATATACCACTCTATTTAAATTATTAATATATAGTTAATAAAAATGTTGTTAACTGATATTTTTGGTGAGTTTGTATAAATCCACATGTTTTCACGGAAGACTTAACATCCTAAATCTACCCCCAAACCTGCAGCTAGAATGATACTGTAAATCAAAAACTGTGATCTCTTCATTCCCACATTTAAAGCCTTTCAATGGTTTCCCACCACCTTAGCACAAAGTTCACTCTCATCATTTTTCAAAAGGCCTTTTACTGCCTGGCTCCTAGTTTTCTATAGACTAAGTTGTGGGCAAAATAAGTAAATAAATAAATAAAATGGACAAAAATAAAAAATTTAGATAAAGACAGGCTGGTTTGTTTTATGACCCTAGGTTACTGTGCAATGGGAATAATTGTTTTCAATCAATCCTGTGGTTCCTGAGCCTGCCAGGCCAGACAGTTTTATGAGATTTGTGAATAGACTGGGCAATGTAGGATTTTAGGTAGTCATGTTTTTCAATCATAGAGCGTTTATTAACTTTTCCACTTGGTTCAAACTATTGGAGGAATTTTTGATAAGTGTATATATGGCCTCAGTTTTTTGTATTGTCACAGGCTCCACACAGCACTGAATCATAGTGTCCCAACTATGTCCCAGACATCCAATGAAGGCAGGTCAGGGGACCCTGGACAGCGATATGAAGGTTGAGGGAGAGGGTCATTGGCTGACTCAGCTTTCTAGCTTGAAGTGTGCCTGGCCACCATTCACCCTTTGCCTTCTTGGCCCTGGCCATACAAAAGCACTTGATTTCCCAACACCATGGTCTGTCTCAACTCTAGACCTTTGCACAAGTTGCTTTTTCTGCCTAGAAGGTTCTTACTGGCGTCTTTTTGCCTGGCTAACTCCCACTTTCACTTCACTCTCAATTAGAGGTTGCTTCCCCCAGGAAGACTTTCCTGACCCCTGAAGGATTCAAGACCAGGATAGGTGTCCTTTATGGGTACTTGGAAGCCCACCTCCCCCACTGGACTCCCAGCTCCTTAAGGGCAGGGACTGCACATCCCCTGAGCCTTGTCCAGTGCCTGACACATAGTAACCATTTGTTAAGTGAATAAATGAATGCATGACTATTTGGGTTGAGGGGTTTGTATTTGTATTTTAACCCCCAATTCTGACCCCTTCTTCCCTCCAAACTAAAATTAGTTAGCTATGCAAGCTACATTATTTAGGCGTTAAGCACAGTCAACTTTTGTTTTCTTCTGTTTGTTTGCTGTCTTTTCTTTCTGCTGTTTGTGTAAACTCCGCTCTTTGAACAACTCTTTGGGGGAGCAGCAGGTCATCCATCACCAAGGAGCCCAGCACTGAATCTGCTGTTCTTAAGTGCCCAGTGTTACTGTTTTTGTTGTTTCCATAGCCTCCTCGACCAGCAGCACAGAAATGCTGACTTGAGTTCTGGCCTCCAAGCTTTCTCCAAAAACAGACCACTAAGTGAAAGAGACAAAGAGCAAATTTTCTATATGTTTAACAGGCATTATTTCATCACTCCCTGGAGGAGAAACTAATACAGTATTCAAGAAAGGGGCTGCTGACCTCAAATTTGTTTTCAGGTGTAATAAAAAAAATCATTCCTTAGTGAAGGCCTACCTAGAAATCAATTAATTTTGAGCACATGCACATACATACATGTGCATATATACATGTAGATCCATATAGATTCATGGTGTATCTATATATTTGCTCATAAACATATTTATACATGTATGCACATATATTTAAATATGTGTATGTATTTATGTATATATGCATATCTAACTAAACATAGATATGCATATACAATTATATAAATACAAAGACTATATATATTTATAGTCTTATAAAATTTTAATAACTTAAATCAGTGGTCAGCAAACATTTTCTGTAAAGGGCTAGATAGTAAATATTTTAGGCTTTGAGGGCCATGCCATCTCTCAGGCAAATATTCCACTCTGCCCTTATACCGAGAAAACAGTGCTAGACAACATGTAAATAAATGAGCTTGACTGTGTTCCAATAAAACTTTACTCATAAAACAGGAGTGGATTGGACTAGAACCTAAGGCCTTAGCTTGCCAAATCTTTTCTTAGATGATAAGTACGATTGGAATATTTTAGCAAATGGCATTTAACATAAAATTACATAAAGTTTAAGATACTATGTAACATAGCTATATACATGATATTTTCATCTCATATAATATGGTAGAGCATAAATTCTATGGACAAGAATATAAATTTTGTCTGCTGGCTCATAATATTTAAATCCACAAAAACGACAAGAAGCTCTTCCACTTATTACTTACAAGTTTACAGAAAGATTTATCCAAGTTGTCTGAATTAATCATTTTTCATCTTTAATAATTATAATAATGTTAGTAGGCATCAATACTTTTAAAAGCTCTAGGAATTAAGATCCACTGCAAATCATCCAGATTTGCTCACCCATCCAGCAAGCTCTCAGGAAGTGGATGCTTTTTGACTTCCTGCACTTTAACATGGATGTGCTAGTTGGATATATTATGTCCCACCAAAAGCCATATTCTTTGATACAATTTTTTTGATTAGGGTATGATCTTTTGAGTGGAGGTTTCCATGGAGATATGACCCACTCAACTGTGGGTGCTGACTCGGATTGAATGTTTCCATGGAGGTGGGGCCCCCCCATTCAGAGTGGGCCTTAATTAGTTCACTGGAGTCTTATAAAGGGGCTCACAAACAGAACGACTTCAGAGCAGCTGCAGCTAAGAGAGGACAAAACGCCCCAAGAGCAGCTAAGAGTGTTATTTTGAAGAGGAGCTACAGCCAAGAGGACACTTTGAAGAATGCACAGGAGCTGAGAGAGGAGCTGGAACACAACCTGGGATCAGCAGACACCAGCCACGTGACTTCCCAGCTAACAGACATTTTCTGAAGGCCATTGGCCTTCTTATGGTGAAGGTATACTTGTTGATGCCATAGCTTGGACACTTTTATAGCCTTAAGACTGTAACTTTGTAACCAAATAAACCCCCTTTATAAATGCCAATCCATTTCTGGTATTTTGTATAACAGGCAACATTAGCAAACCGGGACAATGGAAAACAAAGTATACACTTCATGTTTTTCCCTCTCAAGTTCTGAGAGAACCTGCACAAGCAACAGTGCTATGTAAAGATAACCAAATTATTTTAGACATATGACTGGACATAAAAAAGAATTTTTATTCCTTACTGGATCACATTCAGCTTTCCGCCACAAAACCCCTTGCCCAGGATGAAAGTGGGGCACCCAGCCCCAGCCTGTCCAATGTCAACCAAAAATACCACATCTGGGAGGGATGGCAGCCCCAGGAGCCTCTCCCGTGTGCCCAAAGTGAAAGAACGTCATGGCGAGGATCCCCCTGTAGGGCTGCCTGTGCATTTTCAAGTGAGAAAGATTAAACTTCCAACATGAAATGAGGTGTGTAGTTCATCCACAG
This sequence comes from Choloepus didactylus, assembly GCF_015220235.1. Lineage (NCBI taxonomy): Eukaryota > Metazoa > Chordata > Mammalia > Pilosa > Megalonychidae > Choloepus > Choloepus didactylus. The sequence continues at coordinate 128,380,922 of NC_051313.1, read as the reverse complement.
TGACAGTCAGCACTGTTGTTTGCAAGTTACAAAAGAAACAAATAAAAAAGGGGTTTAAGACAAGTCCACATGGGTGAACTTTAAGATATGGAATATTTAGGCCTGTTTGCCATAAAAGTATGGCAAGTCACTTACTGAGCAGATTATGTAAAGACTGGCAAGTCACTTCTTGTCCTTTTATATAGGGTTAAGTCTTCAAAACTTTCCAAATAATCTTTCCAGAATGTGTATTTCTAAAACATAACACCAATCATTCAGCAATTGAAGAAGAAAAATACAGGGAATATATTTTTTACTTCCAACCTTAAGAATATCATTGAGTAAGATGTATCTCAAGATTTATTTCTATTTAACTCTTTCCTTTGTTTTGTTCTACACAAGCTGTCAGTTTTTCAAAATTAACACACCTTAGTAACTGCCATCTACTTTAAAGGTAGTTAAACCTTCCATTCCAATCCTAAATTTGTACATTCATCAGAACACATTCTTTCTCTAGTCTCAGCTTGTTCCATGTAATCTTCAGACACTTATTTGTTCAAATAGTATTTCTAAATTCACATGTTAAAAATATTCTAATAAATCTGACCTCAGTGCCATTACGGTCCTTTACCACGATTCTTTCATTTTCTACGTCACTATGAGACTAGAGCACAAACAGAAACATCTGAGGTTGTGTTTCATAAGTTCCAAGTGTACAACAGTGGACTTTGCAGGACTGTGAGCAGTCCACAGAGTAAATGAGTAGGACTGAACCAATGGAAATGAGAGTATTAATGTGTTAACTGTCTCAACTGCCCAAGACATATAGACAGTTTCTGAATACCTAAAAAAAAGCAATAAATCTGAAAAACAGCTAAAACCATAGTAATACCCAGACCCAATGAAAAGAAATGAAAGATGGAAATAAAAATGGGAAGACTGATAGGATCTGGTTGTAGAGATCAATATGAAAATGGAAGAATGAACTGGGTGGCAAGCACAGAGAGGCTTAGAAACAACCACAATCAGGTAACTAAAAACCACATAATCAGAGGCAAGCAAAAAAAGTCTTTTTATACCTCATAATACCTGCCCCTTGGTCCCAGCACAGCTCTGTCATAGCAGTTCTGTTTGGCCTGGATGGGCTAAAAGCTTCTCCTTTATTTCCTACCACTCACCACTCACTGCTATGCCTCCCACCTGCCCTTACCCCTCTATCCCCAGCTTCAGGTTTTCTCCTGCCAAGAGGGGAGAGGAGAGCCTGCAAACAGACACTGGCCAGCAGTCAGCATCCGGAAACTGCCTGAATGAGCCAAGCATCCCTCCTCAGCCTGCCAATCACAGAGACACCATTATGCAAGGGGCTCAAGATTCTCCTGGGCTACCCAAGGCCTATTCCCAATCCCCACCCCCAGGTGGAGGCAGGTAACTGAGGAATACTCTTTAAGAATTTGCAAGGGATTATTTTAGAAGAGAATCCATGCCAAATTTTGTGTTTGGTACCTGTTTTTATTTTTTTATTTGCAGGATCATATATAACATAAAATTTGCCATTTTAACCATTTTAAGTATATAGTTCAAGGGCATTAATTACATATACAATGGGTGCTACCAACGCCACCAGCCATTGCCAAAACTTCTTCATTACTCCAAAGAGAACCCCTATACCCATTGAGCAATAATTCCCTATTCCTCCTCCCCCAAATAATTTTTTGTTTGTTTTTTTTGGCGTGTATCTTCAAAAGGAGATAAAACCTTTCCAAGTTCCTTTCTTAAGGTGCTTTTAATATTCTCACTTGTTGTTTCCCTTTTAGGTTGCTATAACCACCATTCAAATATTTTGTACTCCACATCATAAGCTGAGTTCCCAAGTATTTTCAAATATCCTACACACACACACACACACACACACACACACACACACACACACACAGATTTTCTATATCATCCTCTCCATTAAATTCAACATCATGGTATTCACTGGTGATCACTTCCACCCTTAAGCCATTGCTTTGCACTCAGAGAATCCCCCTGCCTGCTTGGTGGAGCCAAGAGGCCTTGGTGTGCCTCCTCCTGCAGCAACTCCTTCTCTCCATTCTGGTCAACAGAAATCCAGAGAGGCCCTGGGCCTCTCATCTATGATGGCTGACCCTGCCAAATGGCCCCCAGTCTCCAGTAAGATTCCACCTCAGTCAGACCAAGTGTAGCTCAAAGTGTTCCTGGATCAGATTACAAATCCGTTTATTAGACAATCTGCCCATTCATCTACAAAGTGTGACAGGACTACTCACCTGCAAAGCTCTTCACAGAATTTACACCACAATGATATTTTGTGCTCTCATTTTCCTACCTGTGCATTTGCTAAATAACCCCAAATAGCCCAGGGTTTATAATTTTTCATTTGAAAAAAGTATAAGATATTTATATCTCATCCTAGCCAATAAAAAAAAAAAAAAATCCCTAGCCATGAACAGTCAGAAGGTGTGGCTTCTTGTAATAAGAAGTGAAGAAACCATTACAGCACCAATTTAGCTTCTTGCCCATGTGAACAGTATTTCCAAAGGGGATTTTTAAAAAACTCACAAACTCTGTGGACATGTTTTTCCACCAATTAAAAATTATACCATCATAGAGCTCTTCACTTTTTCCTCTTTAACTTGACCTTTTCTTCATGGTCAATGAGCTCTGGCCTCCCAGGCGGTACCTTTACAATTATCCTATGAAGCTGACTCACTAACTTGTTGCACATTTAAAAATGCTTTCAGAGGATAAAAGCAAAAGAACCTTCAGAAAATTAACAAAATGAAACTCTATAATTCTATGCCCGACACAAAATTTGCTGTAAGTTTTGTATATTTCCTTCCAGACTTTTAAAAGGTTTGAATTCTCACTTAAAAATATATCTATCTAAAAACATATGAGAGCTAATTATAGAAAAATAAGAATATAACAGAAAATCATAAGAGGAAAACAATTAGCATAATTTCTAATTCTTCCACCCAGAGATAAACACTGTTAACATATAAAAGTTCAGGTTTTCTTTCTGTCTCCATATACAAATATGTTTTTTAAAAGGATTACTTCTTAATACTCTTATGCCTCTGTTCCACCTTCTTCATTCATTCAAGCATTTATTGAGAATCTACCAGTGTACCAGCCAGCACTCAACTGGGGTTAAAACAATGAACAAAAGTGACATGGCCTCTCATGGTTCTGATGATGCTTTTGGCCTAAAGGGGAAGATAGATCTCAAACAAATAATTACTAATTTTCCTTTGAAGATGAAATTTTATTTGTCATCTGCCTTTTCAAAGATCTCCCGCAGCCTCACCCACACACCCTCCAATCTCCATTTTTTGTTCCCTAAGAATCCTTCATCACAAACTAAAATGAGAAGAGTCCTATAAAACTCCTTCCTCTTCATACATTTCACCCCCTTGTGTCCTTCAGGGCAGATGAGTCAGTGCACTGAATCAGCTCTGTAGAGCACAGATTGTACTGCCCTGTGTCTTTGCATAGTTTCTGATAACATCTACAAGAGACACAAGAGTTCTGAGAAATCTACTAACCGGAAGAGGAAGACTTTGGAACAGGAAGTCAGATAGAGCTGTTAAATATAGCACAGCTATATAAGAAGCTGGGCTGGGAAAGAGGAAACATCCACTCTCCTCTTTGGCTGCCAGGCAGCACTTTGCTTTGGGGAAAAAACAGACAAATTTTGTCATGGCTGAAAGCCTAAGAAATTAGAATTCAAATGCTGCTGGGTGCTGCTGCCCCATTGCCTTGTGGCATGGGAATGGGATGCTGTGGAATCTCAGTTCCAGGTTCCCTGAAGGCCTCTTGCTCAAACAGAAGTGAGGAGGGATAAGGGGCCTTGGGTATAGGAAGTAGGGATCTCCATAGCCAAGGGCCTGGGGAAATTAAATGAATAATACATTTCCCCAAGTTCCCACTGTGATTTGGTATGGAAAGATGGACTTATGATTCTGGACTCCCTAACACTGCTGAGGAAAATGATCTATAATTTTCAGTAGATGAAGAAAAGAACTGTTAAATGCAAAACGCTATTAACAGAGGATATCCCGTGTTTGCTTGGTAAGCAGAGCCTTATAGTGTACCTGAGTCACGTTCTGCACCCCAGAGGAGTTTATTACTTATTTGATAACACTTGTCTTTCCTCTAGGTTGAAGGGTTGAATACAGAGCACCTTCTGATTCATTTTTATATTCCCAGCACTGACACAGAGCCTGACCTACAATAGCCTGACACTCAATGCCAGGACAAATCCTTACTTAATAAATTGTGAAAGTGACATACTGAAAAACATCACAGAAATGAAGTAAGTGGGTTTCTCCTATATACACAAGAAGCAAGATATGATCACATAAAGTTTCACTTTGTAGGGGTACAAGTAATTATTTTTATAATTATTATTTCATCCTCACTTTGCTTCTCTAAATGTTCTCTGCTTTCTAAACTTACTTCTCTTCCTCCCCACCCTGTTACCCTTTGTACCTTCCTCTCTGCCCACCCTCAACCTCTCTTCTTGGCCATCTTAGGCACCCCATGGCTTCAACTAACTCTTCTCTGCCAGCGACTCCCACATCTACATCTATGCCGAGGCTGTTCCCTGGGCCCAGACCTGATCTTTCAGCTGTCTGGTAGACATTTTCACATTGATTACCTGCAAGGACCTCAAATATAACGTAACCCCAAATGAGCCCACTTTGTACCCACCTGCCCCCACCCCCCGTCTGCTCTTCTACCTCTATTTCCCAAGGTGCTCAGTGGCATCAATTCAGGCATCCAGTGCAGGAAATGCTGGAAATGCCTGTGACAGGAATGTCAGTACTGCTTCTGCCTCATTTGCTTTGACATGCCAAGATGAGTATGGTAGGCAGAGTGATGGTCCCCCAAAGATGTCCATGTCCTAATCCCCGGAACATGTGAATATGTTGACTTACATGAGAAAAGGGACTTGCAGATACAACTAAGGATCTTGAGATGGGGGGAGAACCCTGGAATATCTGAGTGGGTCCATGTAATCACAAGGGTCCTTATAAGAGGGAGGCAGGAGAACCAGTCAGAGAAGGAGACGAGACTATGGAAAGAGAGGTTGAAGGGAGGCTGCCACCAAGGAATCAGGCAGCCTCTAGAAGCTGGAAAAGGCAAGAAAACACATTCTCCCCTAGAGCCTCCAGAAGTTACTCGGCCTTTGATTTTAGCCCCTAAGACCAATTTCAAACTAGCCCTGTTCACAGAGGCTGAAGCGAAGCAAGGACTTGGTTTGATTTCACCAGGGAAAAACAAGAGGGTTTGAGGGTCTGGAAATTCAGGGGCACATGAAGGACTCACTAACTGAATTGGAGGCTGTTCTGGTTTACTAAAGCTACCATTATGCAAAATACCAGAAATGGACTGGCTTTTATAAAGGGGATTTATTAGGTTACAAATTTATAGTTCTAAGGCCATAAAAGTGTCCAAACTAAGGCATAAATAAGAGGTTACCTTCATTGAAGAATGTGGATGGCATCTGGAACACCTCTGTCAGCTGGGAAGGCACGTGGCTGGAGTCTGCTGGTCCTTTGCTCTCAGGTTGCATTTCAAAATGGCTTTTTTCAAAATGTCCCTGGGTTTCTGTCTCTCTTGGCTTCTCTTACCTCTCTGCTTGGTTCTCCTGGGGCGTTTATCTCTAAGCGTCTGGGGGTCCTATGGGTTTCATCTCTTAGCTTAGCATCTCCAAATGTCTTTCTGTCTGCATCTCCAAGAGTCTGGGGCTGTGTCAGCCCCTGAGTTCTCTCAAGGGCTCCAGTAAATGAATCAAGACCCACCTTGAATGGCTGGGGCCACACCTCCATGGAAATAATCTAATCAAAAGGTTTCACCCACAGTTGGGTGGGTCACATTTCCATGGAAACAACCTAATCAAAAGATTCTATCCATAATAAGTCTGTGCCCACAAGATTGCATTAAAGAACATAGTCTTTCCTGGGGTACATAACAGTTTTAAACTGGCACAGAGGCTAAGGCAGAAGAGTGCTGCTGTGGGACCTTCCCTCCCAGAAGTAACGGGGCAAGGGATGCGTGAGGGTTTTCCTTGGACCAGTCATAGGTCATCCAGGAAAGAGACAAAGTGTGGGGACCTCTATCCAATAGGGTCACCTGGCGGGCGAGGCAGAATGTGGAAAGCAGCTGGAGATGCTCTGTGGAATGCTGGGGGCTGAGGAAGAAGCTGTGGGTGCTGCAGAGAGAAGCCAGGAGACTTCCTGAAGTATTCATGAACGAGCAACCCAAGAGAGTGAAACTCATGTGCCAAGCCAGGGAAAGCAAAGCTCAAGTAAGAAGAATCCTGCGCCTGAGTTCTTCTGAGTTTTGACTATTACATGAGACTGGACATGTTAATTTCTGAATCCAAGAAGTTTTTGCAACTAAAGTGGTGAGAAGATTTATCTGAAGGTGACTAGGAAAGTTTGGGCCTCCCTATTTCTTATTCAGGGGAAAGAAGATCCCTTTCCCCTCAATAAAGTTTATAGGGACAGTGGGAGGCAAAACTAAAGCTGCATTTTGATATATGTCATTCTTCTCGCTTGTTCAACACACCTGTCCCACACCTTGGATGGTCTTCTTGGCCCAGGTCCTGCCTCTCCTACCTGTCCCTGATCTCAGACCCCAGAAAGATTTTTTTCTGCCTTACTTAGTATCCCTGCCTCCATCTCCCTGCTCAGGTCCATCTTCAGTCCTGAGGCCCCAGCAATCTTACACAACTCTCACATAACCTTATTACGTGCTGCTTAAAATGTTCCAGCTTCTTAGCATGACATTAAAGGCCCTTCCCAATCCCACACCCTTTCTCTCCCACCATGTCCCCTGTCCTCTATCACTGGGACTATTTGCAGTTCTCTGAACATGTCATGCACCTGGAACACTTCCCCCAGCACCTTCTTCACCCCTAGCCTCCTGCACCCCCTTCTCTGATAAAGTCCTTCATCATTTTGAAATATCAGGTCCTCCATGAAGACCTGGCCAACCTTCCCAGGCAGAATTTGCTCTCCCTCTCTTCCTCCTTTGGGCCCCACTAGCACTTTACTCATTCCCTGTGCCTAACACTGTGCTGGAGACACAATGGTAGAAAAGATACGGTCTTTGTGCTGAGGGCCCTCAGGATGCCCAGTCTAAGAGGCATGGACAAGCAGAGAGGCATTACAGTGATGGGGGTGGGCACTGGCACCACCTGGCTTTGGTGTAATATACTTTTACAATACTGGATTATAAAATTACAGAGTAACACATCTCCTCCTCTATACTGTGAGCCTCAGGGAAATTCCCGAGGGCAAGGGCCAGGTCTTAATCCCCTTTTTGTCCTTTAGTACAGTAACTTATGCACAGTAGGTAGGCACTCCGTGAGGGTCAGTTTAGTAAAAATGACTAGATAATAATTCTACCTTTGATTTGTGTAGTGATTTATAGGCATCAAAGCACTTCTTACTGGCCCATCTAATTTACCCCTTTTTGACAGGCTGCATATTAGAATCATGTAGAGAGCTTTTTTAAAAATGCTCTTGACCAGGCTCCACCCTGCAGAATTGCTGATTTAATTAGTCTTGGTGTACTCAAACTTAGTTTAAAAAAAAAAAGTAGGGTTGAGAGAAGGCCTATTCTAGGAGGCTCACCAGGCATTGCCTCCATTTGGTTTGTGGGGAAACGAAGCAGAGAGAAGTTAAATAACTTGCTTGAGCTCCTGCAGCCTGTTAAGGATGGAATCAGGACACAGCTGGTTCTGGTCCACTGTTACTACAGTGCTGGCTGGAGCTCTGATTCACACATAGGGGCCTGCTGGCAGGCTGCATCCTGGCTTAGAAAGCTCTAGTGGAGTTGGCCTCATAGGGGGAAGGCAAGCCATGAACAGTAGAGAGACCAAAGGGAAGGGCAGCTTCCTAGAGCCAGTGTCAAAAACAAGAGAAGACTTGCTTCCTTTTGCAGGTCAGAGAGAATACAGTATTCTTCACCCCACACCTCTTTGCCTGTCAGCCGTCATCTTGATTAATTGCTTTTTTGAATTCACTTGCCCTCTTTCAGTGACTCAACCTTAGATTCACCAGCCTGATGTGTTAATTTGGTTGGTTAAACAAAAGGAATCTCTTAGAAGTCCTCTTAAGACCTTGAAGGCCAAATTTCTCCAGAAACATTCATTACTGCCACTTTCCAAGGTTCATAAAAATACCAATGGAGAACTAGGAAATGTTTCCTCAATTTTAACTTGAACTGAACTTTGTCCCAAACCAGGAAATGTGAAGAAGAGTAAGACACCATAAGACAAGTTTATCACACAGATAGCCCCCAAGATATGAATAAGTTGTATTCCAAAAGTTTGTTTGTAAATCAGTTGTTTGGAACTCATAATAGACTTGCCTGCAGAAGTCATGTCTTAAATAGCAGTGATGTTCACAAGCTCACTCACAAAGTCTATTTAATTAATGGGACAAATAATATTACAGACACAACACAGGGAAGAATTCCAGAAATTCTCCATGATTATTTCTTGGGAAAAAAAGCAGAGTAAGGAAAGAACTACACTCCCCAGAGAGCCACTCCCAACTCTGAGTCAGGTGGGAAGGAAGGCCACACAGTCTTTTCACCGTCCTAGGCTGGTGCAGCCCGAGGGCCAGCATGGAAGCCATGTGGTAAGATGTGGGGAAGGAGAGCTGGGGACACAGAGGCCCTGGAGGAGTTTCCAGGGTAGGGTTAGGATTAAGTAATTTAGAAGAGGAGGATTGAGAGAGCAGTTTCAAGATAAAAGAGCTGTAGAGGAAACAAATGGAATTTTTCTTCCAAGTGTTACCACAAGTAATTAATTAAATTCCTTTTAATGTTCTTCAAGAGGTTCAAGTAGAGACTGGAACTATTTTTATAGTACATTTAGTTACTAGACTGCATTTCCTCTGATATGACTGCATGCTACAACTTCATCCCTTTCCCCACTTTTTCATCTATGGAATCTCTGAAAAAAAATTTTTTTAACAATGTCTCCTTGGAAAGGAAGAATTAAGCAATGGGGAAGCTGAGGCAGGATGGGAATGCCATGAGAAAAGGTAATTATATGGTTTAATAGTTTATGAGTCAGAAATGAGATTATATATAAAAAGTGTGTATAGATAGACACATATGTGTATATGCACATACATGTACATAGATGATAGACAAATAATCTAAAGAGATCTCTCAGAGAGGAGGAGTGTTTCCCGGGACAAAGTCTTTGGGCAGTGACTGGGGTCAAGACAGGGATAGCCAGGACTCCACAATCCCTGCCACATTAGTTTGGATCTTCTGTCTGATCCCTTGAATATATACACCTAGTCACAGAGCCACATCTTAGTTGCTCTTCTGCAAAATAAAAGTTTATAAAGGACATCTAGTTGACCTATGTTACACTATAATGGATAAGATTAATTTCATGGTATCATTTCTGTATTGCACTGAGAATCTAAGGAAAGCTCTCCGTTTCTTAGGCTGTATATGCATATTACATTTTCGTACTCTTGTGTTCCATAATAAAGCAAAGGCTGGAGTATAAGTCAATAGAAGCAAGTATTTGATGCATTATCCTCTCACATCATATACAAAAATTCACTCAAAATGGATCATAGACCTAAATATAAAACATAAAACTATAAAAACTCTTAAAAGAAAACATATGACTAAATTTTTATAACCTGGGATTAGGCAATGGTTTCTTACATATGACACCAAAAGCGTAAGTGACAAAAAAATAAACTGTACTTTTTTGTTTCAAAGGATACTATCAAGAAAGTGAAAAGACAATCCAAAGAATGGGGAAAAATACTTGCAAATCATTTATCTGACAAGGGGTTTGTATTCAGAGTATAGAAAGAATTCTTAAAACTAACAATAAAAGACATAACCCAACTTTTTAAAAAGAGCAAACGATTTGAATAGACATTTCTCCAAGGAGGATATATGAATGACCAATGAGCACATGAAAGGTGCCCAATATCATTAGTCATTAGGAGAATGCAAATCAAAACCACAACGAGATACCACTTCATGCCCATTAGGATGGCTAAAATGAAAAAGAAAGACAATAGTAAGTGGTAACAAGGATGTGAAGGGATTGAAACCATCAAACAATGTTGGTGGGAATACAAAATGGTGAACCACTTTGGCAGTTCTACAAGAAGTTAAATATAGAGTTACCATATGACTCAGCAATTTCAACCCTAGAACATATGTCCACACAAAGACTTGTACACAGATGTTTATGTCAGTATTATTTGTAACCACCAAAAAGTGGAAACAACCCAAATGTCTGTCAACTGATGAATGGGTAAACAAAAAGTGGTTTATCCACATTTGGCTATAAAAAATAATGAAGAACTGATTCATGCTACAACATGGACTAACCTTGAAAACATTATGTTATGGGAAGGAAATAAAATACCAAAGTCCACAGATTGTATTATTCCATTTATGGGAAATATCCAGAATAGGTAAACCCATAGAGACAGAAAATAGATTAGTAGTTGCCAGAGATTAGGGGAGTAAGGAGCGAGAAGTGACTGTTAATGGATTTGGGTCTTCTTTTCAGGGTGATGAAATGTTCTGGAATTAGACCGTGGTGATGGTTGCACAACTCTGTGAACATATGAAAAGCCACACTTTAAAAGGGCCATTTTTATGGTTTGTGATTTATATCTCAATAAAGCTGTTTAAAAAAACAAGCATAATGCATGATCCCCGTATCCATAGAGGGCAAGGTCTGGGACCATCAGTTATTCTGTTGCCATGTTAAGCAGGTGATTTGATCAAGTAGCTCTCCATTGTCAATCACTGGAAACCTGATTTACCTCTCTCCTTTTGTTCAGAGAGGTGAGCTTATGCAGAATGCTCTTTGGCATAGAGGAAGGTGTTCCTTAGAGTAAGTGAAAATAGCATCCCACCTACCGAATATTTGTCATCTATGTTCATTATTTTTATTTCTTTCAATTTTTCATCATTAAATAATTACAGATTCCCAAAAGGAAGCTCCAACTTTTGATTGGATAATATTCAGGTCGTATTCTCTGAAAGGTCAATTATTTTTTCCTGGAACAGTGGTTCTTCAATGGTGGTCTTGAAGACAGCTGGTGGTCCTTGACTAGCTGTAAGTCAAGTATCTACAATTCCCCCATCGTCAGGGTGTGGTGAACTGGGTGGGGTGTGTGTGCTTTGTCTAAAGGGGCAGCAGCTTCAGTACCAGGGGACTGTTACCATGTAGGAATATGAGCCTGCTTTTGTTAACTCTTTCCAGTTTTAAAAACAGAAGCTGGAAATGTGGGTTTTTATGTAATATCTTAGTAAATGCTAATAATTACATTTTTAAAATTAAAAATTACTTGTGCACATCAAACAAAACATTTGTGGGCTGAGTTCCACCCATAGAACACAAGTTTGTGACCTATGCTTTAGGTGGTCTCTGCACTAGCTCTTTTGTACAATTAAGATTCATAACATCAATATTTCAATTCAGAAAGTTAGCACTGAAATCGTACTTGGAGTTCATCTAGTTAACCTCCCACTCTGCGTTAGAATCCCTTCTACAACAGATGGCCACACTGAATTTAAGAAAATTAATAATTCAAGCCAGAAACGTGTAGTTTCTTCTTTGGTTTCATATTTTAAAAATTATGCGGTGCGTAATTAAGTCAGGAGATGAAGGTAGAGATAGGTTGAGTATAGGCCTAAGATGTGGGAATGGAAGGTGCCTTGATTATTTTTTCAATAATTTTCTCTCTCTCTCTTTTTTATATCTTAGTTTTCCAGTTCTTCTTTTTAAATTTTTTATTGTGATAGTATTAATTATTTTCTCTTACAGTTAACCTAATTCATTAAAATGCATCAGCAAGGTTGGGACCTTAGGTTTTCTAGAATTCCCAGAGAGAAACATAGAAATTTTTACCTAGAGCAGCTTTCAGAATCAATGTCATCCAACTCCCTCCCTTACAGATGAGGGAATTAAGATCATGAAGTTTAAACTACTTGCTTAAAGACATGTCAAATATTTGTGGCTGAATCCTACTGTAGTTAATTTTCTTTTCAATGGGTCAAGTTGCCATTCATAAGTAGGACCCAAAGAGAACTATGCAAACCTTGAAATTTCCAGTAGCTTGTTCTACCTGACTCTCTCAGCAGCACTCACTTTTTGAGAGAAAAAGATAACAAATAAAAAATAGTTTTTTAAAAAAAGAGCTGGTATTTGACTTCCTGAGCTACCTTAATGGAATAGTTTCATAACTGACAAGTTATCTTTAAGTAGAGCCAACTGATGGCAAGAACAACAGACAGCCCTCACAACTCATTTCACTAGTTCCCCATCTTCCAAATAAAGACCTTTTTGAGAGCTGTTGATAAGTACTGAATAAGTCAATTTTGTGTTTCACTTCCTCTATCCTCCTTCTGAAGGAGATGCTGGCAAAATGGAAGATTGAAGGAAGGATGTGGAGGAGAAATGAAGGATTTAAAGAGCCCACACATTGAGAAATTCATTCCTAAATAATTAAGAACTGCTTGTATTTTGGCACAAAATACTACGCTACTCTGTTTGGTCTTAGGGGCAAGGAAATACACGGCCCAGCAAGAGTGTGGAGAAGGGGCCATGGGATAATGCATTTGGCTTGCATCGTGCCTTTCCCCTTGGAACAACACCTACACACAAATTTGATGAGCCAAAATGGGAATAAAAACACAGGCAGTAATAAGTACCTCTTATTAAATGCAGAGATATTTATGATTCACATTAAAAGTCAACAAAAGCCTCAGTTCCGGTAATCATCAAGACTTTTTGCTGCATTTATGCTTGGCCCTTCTCTTTAATTACACGGACTTGTCCCCAATGTATCGGAATGATAGACTGGAACACGATTACTTCAGCAGGGGGTTAGATCTTTTGAGCTTCATCATTCATGTTAGCCAAATGCTAAATTTCAGCCTGTCTCTCTTCTAACTACAGTTAAACCTTTTGTGTGAATCCAGGAGGGAAAATAGTCTGGCAAATTCTGACAAGCATCTCTTCAAGAGTACATTTGCACGCTATTAAGAAGCACAGGCCAACTGCTGCTGGGTTGTCATGGCAACAGACATACACACCATTTACACATCAGCTTGTGAAATAAGCACAAAATAACAAAACCTTTCCAGCAGGATGGGATGTGAAGTGAAGAGCTGCATCATCTGTGCAGTCTAATGAAATGGTGTTTCTGTCTTCAGTGGGGCTCTGAGGGGCATGCTCCCACTGCAGGTTCTGCCATGTTCCTAACCTAGTGGATAATTCATAGGCTCTTCCCTTCCCTATTCAAACTTCTGACAACGCGGTCAGTTGCTTTCACCAAATCCTCATTTCCTTTCCATACCCAGTTTATGATTTGACGCCAAACAAAATTACAATGATAGAAAAAACTAAGTGCCTCCCCTTATTCCTCCCAGAAATACATTTCCCTGGTTTTCCAAGGAGAGTTTCTGAGGTTCTCTTCTTTTTTTTTTTTTTTTTTTTTTTTTTTTTAATAATAATTTTATTGAGATATATTCACATACCACGCAGTCATACAAAACAAATTGTACTTTTGATTGTTTACAGTACCATTACATAGTTGTACATTCATCACCTAAATCAATCCCTGACACCTTCATTAGCACACACACAAAAATAACAAGAATAATAATTAGAGTGAAAAAGAGCAATTGAAGTAAAAAAGAACACTGGGTACCTTTGTCTGTTTGTTTCCTTCCCCTACTTTTCTACACATCCATCCATAAACTAGACAAAGTGGTGTTTGGTCCTTATGGCTTTCCCAATCCCATTGTCACCCCTCATAAGCTACATTTTTATACAACTGTCTTCGAGATTCATGGGTTCTGGGTTGTAGTTTGGATAGTTTCAGGTATCCACCACCAGCTACCCCAATTCTTTAGAACCTAAAAAGGGTTGTCTAAAGTGTGCATAAGAGTGCCCACCAGAGTGACCTCTCGGCTCCTTTTGGAATCTCTCTGCCACTGAAGCTTATTTCATTTCCTTTCACATCCCCCTTTTGGTCAAGAAGATGTTCTCCGTCCCACGGTGCCAGGTCTGCATTCCTCCCTGGGAGTCATATTCCACGTTGCCAGGGAGATTCACTTCCCTGGGTGTCTGATCCCACGTAGGGGGGAGGGCAGTGATTTCACCTTTCAAGTTGGCTTAGCCAGAGAGAGAGGGCCACATCTGAGCAACAAAGAGGCATTCAGGAGGAGACTCTTAGGCACAAATACAGGGAGGCCTAGCCTCTCCTTTGCAGCAACCGTCTTCCCAAGGGTAAAACTTATGGTAGAGGGCTCAACCCATCAAACCACCAGTCCCCTATGTCTGTGGTCATGTTAGCAACCATGGAGGTGGGGTAGGCGAATATGAGGTTCTCTTCTTATACTGGAGAGAATGAGGGTGCTGGATGACAAGGAAGAAATCCTTTGTAGGCTTATAGGAAATGAGGTGAATCATAGTTTGAAAATCTTCTCTCGAAAACGCAGTTCTAAAAATAAATAATAAATAGCTACTCAGTCCAGTAGTGCCCATGGCACAGGACATCAACAATAGAATGGAATTCTACGGAAAAAACCCACAATGTCCAAAAATGTAGACTAAGTGGAAGCTGGATCCCTGAAGGTAAATCTCAGTGATTTAAAGTGGAAAAGAAGGATGGAATGTATCCCTTCCATTAGCTTTGAAGTGAAACCACAGGAACTCTATTCATGAGAAATAAAATTAGCTTTATGTTCAATTTTCATGACATTTGTTATTGCCATAAGCATTCCACAGCATGATTTAATTGTTGCTGAAACACCTAAGGAAAGAGAAGGAAGGAAAATAAAGTGTTTGGTCATTGAATGACAAAATAATCATGAATCTGGGAACATTAGTAGCTAGAGATGGAGTTAGCTTTGCAAGTGACACATGACTAAAAGATACACTTATGATGATAATATTCTTCAACTGATTCGTCACTTTTTTCCTTCCTATAATTATGAACACTCATCAAATAAGCTCTGACATTAAAATTTTAAACTGCTTCCTTTTAGTTCTGCTTTTCTATCTTGTCATTATAAAACTTGTAGTAATTCCAATTTTTAATTCTTGGTCTCTAAAAAACAAATGCAGGAAAAAAAAACCCAACAGGGAGAAAGATCCCCTCACTGTATATATATTCTCAGAGATCCTGTTGCAAGGCTGTTACCTTCTGGGTATTACTCTTAGACATGGTAAATTGATAGGCTGTAGGGGTAAAAAAAAAAAAAAAAAGAGCAAAAAAAGTAGTCTTCCTCTTCCAGAGATGGCAAACTGGCATCCAGCCAGCTGGCAGACTTTTGTGGGGGATTTGGAGGGGCTAGCGTAGTTTTAAAAGAAGTGGCATAAAAGTTTGCCACAGTCCTCCCCATTCTCTGTTGTATTACATCTAGATTGTTCTACTTACTTATTTTGCATACATGAAGGCTTTGAGTTTGCAATCTACACACACATTGGCTATGCTTCTCAGATTTTCTCCTCTTTCTTCAAATCAAGTCCTTCCTTCAAGACTTAATTCAGGTGCCTCCTCTTCCACAAAGCCCTTCTGACCTACCAGTCTTGCCTGGTCATGTCCTTCCCCATATCCAGAGCCTGTGGTTTTAGCCTTCATTCTCTCTCTAATTTGGTAATGAAACTTAACAGTAACTAAACAGTAAACTCCTGGGGGGCTGGGTTTGTGATTTGCCCTACTTGTGTTTTAACCCAGGGTAGGGGTGTTAGTTGTAGTATGGGAACTCAGTAAACCCTTGTCACTTTGACAATCGATGGACATGCAGGAACCGGCAGAGTAAGGGAGTGTGGATTTGCATCAGATTCAAAAGAAAAACGCAGAGTACAGTGAAGTCTTTAGAGCCCCTCATGGCAGGAATTGTTCTTTGGGGAGGTTGCGATTGATATTTTGGTTATTAGTAGAATATTAAAAATACACATTTCTGCCAACAAGTAGGATGAGCATATATATACAAGTGCTTTCATAATATCACCTAGGGAAGTCATGGAATGGAGTTTAAATATTATGTGACTATATTAGTTTCCTACGGCTGCTATAACAAATTACCACAAATTTAGTGGCTAAACAATAAAAACATTTTTTTTTTTAGTTCTGGAGGTCATAAATCCTAAAAACAAGGTGTTGGCAGGGTTGCATTCCTTCTGAAGGTTCTAGGGGAGAAGCTATTGATTTGTGCTTTCTGTCTTCCAGACGCTGCCTTCTGTACCTTTCAATTTTTGTCTCTGACTCTGATCCTCTGACCCAAGAAAATGACTGATTTTTGGGGGGGTAGGAGAAGAAACAACCATATAACTCTGTTTTAAAACAGTTGTGTTTTATTTACTGATATTCTAAAATTATTTATAGAATTAAGGAGACGTTGACAAGTCTTTGGCATAGCAGCAGCTAGTTCTGAAAATGGAGATCAATTATTTTTTTCAAGAAAAAGAATTGCTCACTGGTTAGAAGAATGTTGCCTGAGAAACTTCTAATTACAAAGAAACTGAAACTTCAAAAAATAAAGGTACACCCTTGCAAACCCACACAAGCGTTTAATTTTGGGCATGACTCCACAACTCCTGAATGATTAGGGCTGAAACCTGAGGAAACTAGGACCACTCATTCCCTCCCAACCCTCTTGGTTAAGCACCATTTCTTGCTGCAATTCATGCCAAACATGTATACTCCTGTATTTGGGTGGCCCAAATTTATTTAATCTCCAATCTAGAGTAGAAGGAAGGAATGGATGGAGCTTTCCATACAGGAAATGGGGGTAGGAGACCAAGAAAGAGAAGATGAATGTATATTTAAGTCATTCAAGAACTTTTATGTAGATGCAAGGAACTTTTGTCAAAGTGGCTACAAGATAGTTTAACAGAAGACAAATGAATGCAACTCTATGTTTACTACTAGAAACAAAGGCTCTGTGTGAAATCTTGAATTTACGGGGAGGAAGAAATGGAGGAGCCATAGGAAAGTGAGTTTCTGTTTGTTCTTCCCCTGATCCCTCTCCCTTATTCCTCAACTTCAGGAGGATGTTTATTTAATGGTTGATTTTGCTCTGCTGGGCTCTTCCCTTCCCTTCTACTATCATTTTGTAACACGTTAATTTTTCCTTCTCTTTTTTTTTTTTTCTGGGAAAATACAACGAATGAATAAAGACTTATTGGTACTCAAAAAAAAAAAAAAAAAACAAGTGCAGATTCAAGCATGTAGTGGTGTCTACTTTTTAGCTTTTTTCTCTACAGACCACCATATAGAGACTAATTATAATTGGTTTAGCCAGGAGAGCTATTGCCTGGAGAAAATGAAAAAAATTCTCTTGGCAGGAAAGACAGTAACAGCAGGGAGAAATTGGATTTGTAAAATGGGGTTGCACATCATACCCTCCCTGATTCTAGTGTTTCTTTCTGTGGACATACGTTGAGCTTCTATCGTGAACCAAACATTGCCAGTGCAAGGTTACAAAGAGGAATAAAATCATATTTGTTCTCAAGGAGCTCACAATCTAGGACGAAAGAAAGAAATGTAAACTAATAATTATTGTACAGTGTGAAATAAAGCAGTCAAAATTACACATATATCTTGGAAAAATCTCAAAGATGAGAGAAAGCTAAATGTTCTCCATAAGAAGAAAAAAGTTTAGTTCAACAGTCCTTGTTAAGAGTTGTGTTTAGTGACAAGGGCCCAAAGCTGGGATTCAGGTTTGTACGTGAAAGGTAAAAATTGATCATTATATAAACTTACTCAATAAGGAGCTATGCTTTTATAGAAAAATAATATGAATGGATAATGTGTTGTAGCTATCTTTACTTCTTTCAATTAAAGTCTGAAGAAATGTTTAAGTTGCGTTTAGAAAAACCATAATATGGCGCCACCTGCTGTTGACTACCCAGGTTGCTTGCATTAACTTGGTAACTTGAAACCCAAGTAGTGATCTTGATTAGCTCCTATTAGTTCTTACTAATGCAGTAATATAGTGATATATGTTTTTCTTGGAAAATCAGAAACATAGAGGAGGCATTTGACATTTTGACTGAAGCAAAACCAGAAATATCCAGAATAATCTATGACTGAAAATAATGTTTGTGTATTTTTTTTCAGTGAACTATTTTTCTTTTCTCTCTCTTTTCCTTTTATACGGTAATTTTTAAACACACAAAACATAGAGACAATAATATCAATTTCATTTAGCCACTACCAACTTAGAACAATAAACAGCACCATGTGGCCAATTTTGTTTTATCTATCTACCCCTCCCCCTTTCTTTTTTTGCTGGAATATTAGAAATCAAATCCCAGGCATCATATCATTTTATCCTAAAAAAAAACTTTAAAATTCAGTATGTATCCCTGACAGATAAGACCTAGAAATCATGCATTACATAACCTACAAAATTAACAATAATTTCTTAATATTTTATAATATTCATTAGGTAATACTAGATTTCAATTAGATAATTATGAGATTCTCTTGTGTTATTCTTTCTGCATTATTTTGAGTGGAGATTCTTCTATATATAACTTTCTCTCATCAATTGTTTGGTTACTTCTCCCACCTTTTCACTCAATACTACTTATTTGTCAAAGAAATGAGTTACTTGTCCAGCAGAATTTCCCACATTTTGGTTTGGGCCAATTGCTTCCTCATCGTGGTGTTTAACTTGTTCCTCTATTCCTTGTATTTTCTATAAATTAGTAGTTGATTCTAGATGAGATGAGATATTCATTTTATTCCAGTTCAATCTTTTGGCAAGACTACCTCATAGGTGATGCTATGTGCTTCCTGTTCATCAAATCTCGAGGCATGTTACGTTTAGTTGTTCCACTTGTGGTGATGCTAAGATTGATTGGTGGGTTCAGGTGATGTCAGTCGGATCCCTCATTATGACTTTCCCCAAAACCTTTCATTGACTGCTTTGGCATCCATTGATGATGGTTGTTTGTATCTATTATTTTATGAAGATTGCAAACATTCTATAAAGTCTATTATTCTGTCTTCAATTTTTAGCCAGGATTTCCCTAGCTATTTAGTTAGCTTGAAATACAGTTCAGACAGGAAAGAAAGGATAAATGTGTGATTTATGTCTTTAACAATATTTTTAGAAAATTAAGTTAGTGCCCTAGCAGTCCCTCATGTGACCAATAAAGTTTGTGTATGTTTCATTATGAATTTATAGATTTTTATATATTTGATGTATTTCATTCCATTGAAGTTATTATTCTTTTTGGTGCCCACATTGTCCCACCTTTGCCAATGTGTGTATTTTTAACATAAATAGTCTAATATATGGCAAAGTTGTCAAGGAAACAGGCACACTCTTGCAGTCTCAGGATAAATTATTATAACTTTCAAGGAGGGCAATTTGGCAACAGTTATCAAGAGCCTTAAAAATATCTGTACTGTAAATTTTTAGATGCTGGGGTGTTGTAATAGCCGGAAGGAGGTAAATGACATGGTGGAACTGTACCCTATAACATCCTTTGACATTTGCTCTCTAGCTACTCATTGAATTGTGCTTTGAATGTCTTCACCTTTCTGTATATACCCTAAATTGCATAATAAGGAAAGAACTGAAATTGTGGAACTGTAACCCATAACAATTTTTGAAATTACCTATATAACTGCTTGTTGAGCTATACATTGAAAGTTAACACCTTTCTGTAATGTTATATTTTACAATAATGGAAATAGCTGAAGTTGTGGAACTGTGACCCATGACATTCTTTGAAGTTTGTTCCCTACTTGTTAAATCGTACCTTGAAAGTTATCACTGTTATGTATATATGTTAAAATTCACAACAAAAAATGCATTAAAAATATTTGTACTATTTCATCAAGTATCACACTTAAAGGAATTTTTTCTATTAAAATGATCAAGAGATGTAGACAACAATTGTACTTATTTGTTAATTCTAGTGAAAAATTAGAAAGTGATGTCAATAGAGTTTGATACTTTTGAATTATAAAATATTATAGCTACCATTAAAAAATCTAGTTTTTTTTTTTTTTAAATCCAACTTTTAAAGAATTTTTATCATGGGGACATTTTTATGACTTCTGAGAGTCCAGCTCCTTGCCAAAATTGTACTGTGATTTTTCCATCCTGATCGTAAACAATTATAAGGGCTTTACTGATCAGGCCTCCCTGGGGAAAGCTGCAGTCCCCACTCAGACTTGGAGCACAGCTAGTGCACTGCAGTTTCTGGAGGGAGTTACAATCCAGGACTCGGGGCTCCTGTCCGTCAGGCTCTTTGCCCATGACCCATGGCCCTCCTTAAACACCTCTGCTGAGACCTCCTTACCAGGGAGAAGAAGGGCAAGACCCTGAATCCACTTTACTCTGTATTCAGTACTCCCACTTCTAGGCTTGCCTCCCCCCTTCTCCCAGCCACTAGATCCATAAAAACTGCTGCAGCCTTTTGTTTGAGGCTCCCTCTATGGTGAGATATACTCCCAAATCCATGTGCTGCTCCATCTGACCCTGGGCCAGTGGCACTGTTCCATAGGAGAAAATGGAACAGGGAGCCGGAGCTTTTTTCTGGGTTAATCTCTTAGCCCATAGCAGTTATTGACTAAAGCCTTCACTGTTGTTTCCATTTTGGCTTTAACTGTTTTAATCAGCTACTTTCAACACCTGGCACCTCAGTTCATTTCTCAGCTCAGTTCAGCTCTTAGCAACCACAAAAATTGTATACATAGTATGATCCCTATTATGTATATATAAATATGTATATAAACAAAAGCCTAGAAAGACGTACTTCAAAATATTAACAATAGTGTAACTAGATAGTAGGGTTATAGGGTATTTGATGTCTCCTTTATATTTTTCTCTATTTTACAAATTATCTATAATAATAAGTACCACAATAGATCTTATTATAAATCACCTAGTTAGAATAATAAACCAAAGTAAAATGTCTTACTTTTGTGTTAGTGGAAATCACATAAGAAAGAACCTTTCTTCCTTAGCTAGAAGGTGATTCTAACTCAGTTAAAGAAGGAAAATAGGAATGAGCTGGACTTGAAATGAAACATAAAGAAGGCTTCTTCAGATATGTTGTATTTTCCTTCCCAGCATCTGCTCATTGAAATTAATTAGGCTTCTCTAGAACAAAATTTCCCCTGTCCTGTTCAACGAGGCAATCTGATAGTTTAGCTGACTGTGAATGGGGACATCAAGATAGATTAAGATGGATGTGTCTGCCGTGTGTAATGGGATTCCACAGGGTGTCTCCTCCCACCAGTTCCTTTCTGATACTGACAATTTCTGATTTTTGGCATCCTAATGTCTAGGTGACACTTCACAAAGTCTGACAACCTCTGGTCCAAACCACTTATTAAACCCTTAATCTCTGCTTTCCCATTTTACTACCAAAGTGATAGATATTTGATGTCAAAATTTTAGATAACCCCAATGAGCCAAAAGAAAATAAAATTCACAAATAATTCCATTGAAATAACTTTTAACAAACTAGTATATATCCTATTTCCTGGATCTGTATGGCTAGCTTGTAAGCTCTTTGGGGACAGGATCCACATCTAGTTAATTCTTTGTATCCTTTGCACAGAGTAAAGTGCTCACCTCATTGGTGTCTACTGATGAGGGGAGTGAGGAGAGGTAAAGGGAGAAAAAGGGAAAAGGAAGAGCATTCCTGGACAGAGCAACTACATGGAAAAAGGCATAGATGGAAAAATGAGCTTTGGGTGTTAGAGGGACAGAGGACACCAGCCTGGGTGGATAAGAGGGATCATGTGAGGGAATTTGGGAAGATAGACTGTGGCAAATATGGCAAGACTGTGGAGGGTATTGACATTTGGCTGAAGCATGAGTTCTTAAGGGACCAGAGTACAATCTCCCCTATTACATGAATAGCCCTACATTCCTTAATTCTTTGACTCAAATAATTGGCTGGTAAAGAAGGTTGGTGGCAGAGGAAGTTAATGTTTACCTTTTTTAAAATGCTTGTAATTTTGTAGAAATAAACCCATACAATTTGATGGGATTATGTACATTCTGTTTTTAGGTATAATTTAAATAGAGCAAAATTCACCCTTTTTAGTGTACCATTCTACGACTTTTGAAAAATGCGCACAATAGTGTAACTACTACCACAATTAAGAAAAGTTCCATCATACAAAAAAATTGCCTCATGCCCTTTTCTTGTTAACTCCTCTATATAGTCTTTGGCAACCAATGATCTGTTTTCTGCCCTTATAGTTTTGCCTTTTCCAGAATGCCATATAAGTAGAATTGTAGAGTATGTAGCCTTTTGAGCCTGACTTCTTTCACTTAGCATCATGCATTTGAAAATAACCCACATGTTTGTATGCATCAGTAATTCATTTCTTTTTATTTCTGAGTAGTGTCTCATTGTATGGATATACCATAGTTTGTTTAATCATTTACAATTAAAGGATGATAAATTTCTTTTAACTGTAACACATATATTAATATTCTACCTTCAATCAATCAAAACTGTTTCTAAAATTTAGAATTTTTTTTTTTTTTACTAATTTCAAAGGCAAATGAAAGCAGAAAAAAGAGGAAATGCAAACACACTATGCATTAATTTTAGAAGTGTGAATGTTACTTTCAAGTAGACTGTAACCATTACCCACATTTGCCCCTGCACTTGGTCCTTGCAAGAGTGTTTGGGGTTCATGTTCCAACAGGACATCTTTTCCTTTCTCCCTTGGGTAAGGAGAAGAAGTTAAGTAGAAGTGGATGTCCAATAAATGGTATTCTCAGAGTAGTCAGCGAAAGGGAATGGTCGAGGGTCTCCAGTTCTGTGTCCTTCTGAAAGTAGCCTGGCCCCAGACTGACTGGCCCTCTTAGAGGCAGGAGAGCCCCACCTTGCTCCCCCCACCCCCCAACATATTGACTCATAAAACTCAGATCTCCTCCACCTCCCCCCACCCATGACCTCACAGAGCCAACGGAGCATCAGACTTCGCTAAGGCTGACATTTTTGCCAGATTCTGCCAGTGCTGCTTCTTCAGTTTCATTGTTATGCCTACTGCAATCCATTGATATTTCACCATGATGTGTCCTTTGATAGTACGGAAAGCTATTTTCTATGTTTCTAGTCACTTATTTGAAAAATGAAATTGCCATTCTTTCAGCTACACAACATTCTCTGGGTTCAAATTTGGAACTCTGGGTTGAATATCATTGGGTCAGTAATCAGATATATATGGCACACCCAGTTAATCTCCAAATATTAACAGTAAATGGAGAGAAGAGGGGCTAAGAAGGAGTGGAGAGGGGAGAGACAAAGACTTAGTGGGAGGGAGAGAAAGAGGAGAGTGGTGAAAGTGGCATCTGTTTATTCATTTAACTGTAATATAACTGTAACTGCTTCATGCCCACTCCTGCCCACAGATCCTAGTGTTCATGCGGGCATTGGGAGTTCTTAGAATTGAACTAAGATATATTGAAGGGGGGAAAAAAGGCATTTTTAAAACTTATACTTTAGGGTTCTTCTAGGCAAGGAATTCAAATAAGTTCCTGTGGCTTTTACATTTTCTGTAGCTCGGAGATAATACCTTGGATTTATATAGAAACTTTTTTTGAACAACAGTGCTTTGGAAGCCTAGAGCTAGGGGAACACTGGTTATTATAGCAAAGAGACTTTTTTAGGGTTAGAAATATAAAACCATCAGGGCCTTTAAAAAATTTACAGGAATAGATAGGAAAGTTCATCCTCCTTCACCTCTCTTAAAAGAAAGGAAAAGAAAAGATCTTTTGAATTTAAACTGAATGTATGACACAATATTTTCTAACTCTTTTCAGAATATAAGTAATTAGATGCTGGAATTGAGACGACCATACGGATTAAACTAAAGATGATGCACACAGGGTTCTTCTAAATGTTTCTTGTGATGAAAAAATACGAATATTCCCAGATGGTTTTGGATGTATTATTTTTGGACTTCAAGGAGGAATCATTCCCTTCACTTAGTACCTTTAGTGGGTAATTGTTCAGGAAGTATAGAGGTTGAATTTTCCTAGAGGTCAAGAACTAGAGCTAGAGGAGGTTGAAAGGGGCTTGAAGGGAAGGAGTGCAGGGTGTTGGTAAGCTGCTTCTTTATCACTCTAAGTGCTGTTTTGTTTGCGCTTTAATACATGCAACCAAATTGTAAAGTGTATTCACGAACAAAAGAACCTTGAAGAAACTGTATGGGATTAAAAGTTACACAGATCATTGGCGTTTCTGAGTCACAGGCTAGTCATTTTTTAAAGCATTGTGCTCAGTAAGATGATTTTATAAATGAAAGCTATTTACATGTGAAACTAAAGAGTGAACACAAACACTAAAGGCTGCATAAAAGGTTTTTTTATTTTTCAGTGCTGTATGATTAATCAAAGCTATTGGGTGCAGAAGGGAGGGAAATTGCTTCCGTTTGTTGTATTTGGCTGTGAGCATGCTTTATTAGATATTTACATAGGTATGCATTTTGCCACATGTATAAAAGAGAGCCAAATTTCATTATTTGAGGTCTTACAAATTCAGATTTATGGTCATTTTCATAGAGAGAGGCTAAAGTTTGCCTTTGTTTAACAGATGAAAAATAAAGGGCTGAAGAGCAGACTGAAGAGATTAATCTTCTAAAGCACTTTGGAAGTTCTATATGTAAACTATAGTGATACTAATTGTGCCAGTTTAAATGTATTATGTCCCCCCAAATGCCATTATCTTTGATGTAATCTTGTGTGGACAGATGTATCAGCGTTGATTAGATTGTAACTCTTTTGAGTGTTTCTGTGGGGATGCGCCCCACCCAACTGTGGGTGATGACTCCGATTGGATAATTTCCATGGAAGTGTTACCCCACCCATTCAGGGTGGGTCTAAATTAAATCACTGGAGCCATATAAATGAGCTGACAGAGTGAACTCAGTGCAGCTGAGAGTGGCATTTTGAAGCGGAGCGACAGCCAAGAGGGACACTTTGAAGAATGCACAGAAGCTGAGAGTAGCTGCAGATGAGAGACAGTTTGAAGACGGCCGTTGAAAGCAGACTTTTGCTCCAGAGAAGCTAACAGAGGACAAACACCTCAAGAGCAACTGAGAGTGACATTTTTGAGGAACTGCAGCCTAGAGAGGAACGTCCTGGGAGAAAGGCATTTTGAACCTGGAACTTTTGGAGCAGACACCAGCCACGTGCCTTCCCAGCTAACAGAGGTTTTCTGGACACCACTGGCCATCCTCCAGTGAAGGTACCCGATTGCTGATGTGTTACCTTGGACACTTTTATGGCCTTAAGACTGTAACTGTGTAACCAAATAAACCCCCTTTTATAAAAGCCAATCCATCTCTGGTGTTTTGCATTCTGGCAGCATTAGCAAACTAGGATACTAATTAAAATCCTTCATATTTTTATCCTTTAAAATAAGGAAACTGAAAATATCTAGAAGACAATACTTTGTTAATCTATTTTGAGTTACTGTACAGTTTTCTTTTTTTTCTGTACATTTTTAAAAGTGAAGACAATTTAAACTTTTCAAGAAATCATTTAGATGAATTCAGAATACAGACTTCCCTGTAATTTTTTTGAATTGGTAACCGTTCACTAGATAATGGAGATTACTGTGGTTTTAAATGCAAGACCATGACAATTTTTAAGAGGGTAAACAGAAGAAACTCTTGAGATATGGAGCAGGAATTCCCTCTAAAAGGAAGTTCAGAGGAGAAAGGCTGAAGGCCTGGAGGAAATACTTGTGTGGAGGTGGAAACCAAGAAGAGGCAAGATCTGTCTGTCCTTCCACTCAGCCCCTCGACCAGTCCACAGTAGCTGCTGAGGATTTGGTTCAGGGCCTGTTTGCTGACCTCTCCAGACAAGTCCCGGCACAGCAAGGCCAAAGCCAACCACTCAAGTGAGTGGCATTTTCAGGGATCTGCAAGTCTCCTATAAGTAAATGTTCAATTTTTAAAATACTGAAACGAAAAAGAGTAAGCCTATTAAGAATTTCTTAATAAATTGTATCTTTAAAATAAAAAAAAATAAGTTTTAATGGTATAATCTAATTTACTAAAATAAAAACTGGTGTTTGTATGGTTCTGTACAGCTTACAAGATACTTCCATGTGCATGATCTTCTTTAATGCTCGTAACTGTTGTGTGCATTAGATCCCACTGGCCCAGTTTTGCTGACAAGGCTGCTGAAGCCCAGAGACGTTAAGTGAAGCACATGAAATCGCATTGGTGAGTCTGCTGTGAGTTAGCGATGGGCTGACCTCGATGACGAAGTACAAACTAGTCACCCAGATTGGAAACAAAGTCCACAAATTTAGGACCTCTGAGCCAGGGCCAGTGCCAGGATCTAAATATAAACGATCTGTGTGTGGTTTCTATTTCTCCTTGCTAGGCAGCGGAAGGAACACCATTAATCCTTCCAGCTCTGCTACCTAAAATAGGTCACCAGCCTCGTGGTGGCCCTTTGACAAAGGGAAAACTAGGGAGTTGTGGCCCCTTTCAGGACTGGAGGGAGGCATCTCCCCTAAGCATGGTGGTACTGAACATGCTCCATGTTGCTGGGGAGAGAAAGGGCCCACCTAGGTGTGAGTCACCACATCTTGGTATGATTTGAGAAGCTCTTGCCCTGCCCTATTGTATGCCTCAACCCAGCCTCTGCTGCAATGGTGAGCAAGACACCCTGGTTAGAAAACAGCAGCAGATAAGCCAACTTGAAAGGTGAAATCACTGCCCTCCCCCCTACGTGGGATCAGACACCCAGGGAAGTGAATCTCCCTGGCAACGTGGAATATGACTCCCGGGGAGGAATGTAGACCTGGCATCGTGGGACGGAAAACATCTTCTTGACCAAAAGGGGGATGTGAAAGGAAATGAAATAAGCTTCAGTGGCAGAGAGATTCCAAAAGGAGCCGAGAGGTCACTCTGGTGGGCACTCTTACGCACAATTTAGACAACCCTCTTTAGGTTCTAAAGAATTGGGGTAGCTGGTGGTGGATACCTGAAACTATCAAACTACAACCCAGAACCCATGAATCTCGAAGACAATTGTATAAAAATGTAGCTTATGAGGGGTGACAATGGGATTGGGAAAGCCATATGGACCACACTCCACTTTGTCTAGTTTATGGATGGATGAGTAGAAAAATAGGGGAAGGAAACAAACAAACAAACAGACAAAGGTACCCAGTGTTCTTTTTTACTTCAATTGCTCTTTTTCACTTTAATTATTATTCTTGTTAGTTTTGTGTGTGTGGTAATGAAGGTGTCAGGGATTGATTTAGGTGATGAATGTACAACTATGTAATGGTACTGTGAACAATCGAATGTACGATTTGTTTTGTATGACTGCGTGGTATGTGAATATATCTCAATAAAATGAAGATAAAAAAATAGATTGGGGTGATGAATACACAACTATATGATGGTACTGTGAACAGTTGATTGTACACCATGAATGACTGTATGGTATGTGAGTATATTTCAATAAAACTGAATTTAATTAAAAAAAAAAAAAAACAGCAGCAGAATGGGAAACCTTCTGAACAAAGGGGAAGAGGCAAGTTGCCTGTGTCAAAGGGATCATCAATGGGGGCTGAGATTGCCTGGGAAATAGGCACTTGTGGACAGTGCTCCACTCTGGTGCCGAGGCCAGGCAGACCAGCTCCAGGTTGTGGACGCATGCGCCAGCAGAGGGAAGGCTGAGGGACCAGGCTTTCACTAACAAGGCTCTGGAGTAGACAGCAGAGAGGGATCTGGTATATCTGAAAGCAAGAAGTTGTGTAGTTGCCTGAGACTAGCACCAGCTCTGAGTTCAAGGGTAATTTGTCTCAGATAGGAAAGAATTCAGGGACTTGAGGTAGGTAGTCCATAAAGATTTTATTTGGTTGGGGTTGGTTTTTCTCATGCTATTTTTCTCAGAAACCTGAATGTTTAGTACAGCACAGGAAGAAAAGGTTCCCATTAGACACCAAAATTCACTTCCCCCCAATTATCTCTTTTACTACCATCAGATACTGCCATCCGTGGAGTCAGCCTTTAGGTGAGACTCCAAGAGCTGTGTGCATGTCAGCTGGGAGGGGTGGCAGGTTGGATTTTCTGGGCAGAGAAGGTTGGAAGTCTATAAAGGCCACTAAATTGAGGTCAGTTGATTTGAAATTGAGTCTTGGCAATAATAGCTCCAATTCCGGACTTGAACAGAAGTGACTTTGAATTTTGGCTGTTCTGCCAGGTAGCTGTGTGACCTTTAATGAATTGTCTAACTTCTCTGAGCTTCAGAGTCCTCACCTATTAAATGGATAAAATTACCAAAATCATAGGGTTGTACTGAGGATTAATAGAGTTAATGCCTAATAAAGCACCTGGCACAATGCCCGACTCAAATTACAGCCGCAATAAATGATAGATGTTCCCTCTTACTCCCTTCTCTCCGAGCCCTCAGTTTTCACATACAAAGGGAATAATAATATTGATCCTTCCAACTTCACAGGAAACTTGTGAGGCTTCACTGAGATAATGTATGTAAAATCACCCCTCCCCATAAGAATTATGGTTTTTCATCATCCTCATAAGACTGACACATTAGGGCTCATTAACTGGTTCATATTAGCCCCAAGAAGCTATAGGGGAGAGTGGGTTTGATTTGAAATGACCAGATGTAAGGAAAGCCCCTGAGAACGGGTCACTCTCAAGGACTGAATGGGAGATGGGATAACAGGGGAGACACCATTTAACAACTCAAGGAAGCAGAGTACTGGGAGAGGTTACTCCCAAAGAGGCAATGAAAGAAGGGGTGGATAGGAAACCAAGAACAAACTTGGCCTGAGCATGAAAGAATATTTATGTACTGACTGTACCAAGAGCTTGAGTGGGCTGACTAATGTCTTACAGATGATCAGCGGCAAGACCAGGAAAAAGTCCCATGCCCAGGGCCCTTGCAGCCCCCTACATTGCCTTCTCAGACGACATAGAAATGGATATTGCATTAGGAGATAGGGTGGAGGAAAAAATGTGTAGTTCACCCTGAAGATTATATTTCTCATCTTTGAAAACCAAACAACTTCATTTTAATTGCTGGGGGAAATAGAAAGGAATTGATTTTTATGTTTGTTTGTTTTGGTTACTCTACTAAAAACTAGATTAAAAGCACAGAAGTTAAACTACAGGATTTTTTTTTTTTAAGAAATCATGGTATTCTTTCACTTTTTTTTTTTTTTTTTCTGTGTGTGGGATGTTGTTGTTTTAAATGCAACACACAGAATTTTAACTTAGGCAAAGAAAATGGAGATGACAGAGCTGGGCAGGCAGAAAACTCTTCCACCTTAGCAGGACTCCTGACTCCAAAGTACATGTCCTCCACAATTTAGTCTTAGCTTGTCAGGGCCAGTCGAGCCTTCACTATAGAACGTCTACCCCTTCTCTCCCAGCTTTGTTCTCCTGAATCCCCTCTTCCATGACAGCCTGGCTCTGGGTCTCACATTGAGGAAAAGCAATCTATCTTGTGTATGTGTTCTGAAATCATATAAGGCATCAAAGCAAAAAATGTGGGCTTGACACCTGGTCCAATATATTCTGAGAAATAAATGCATTGCTGGTTGCATATAGAATCCCTGGGAGGCTTCATGCCACTAGTACCAAGGCACAGGTGAGATACAGTGCACTTGCAGAGAGGTCAGAGTCCCTGATTTGCCTAGAGAGTCTCCTGAGAGGGGATCAGAGCCGGGAATAGAATTCAGAAGCCCCAGACCTCAGGGCTTGTCCACTTTGATGAACACTGTCCTGTGCTTTTTGGTGACCAGAGATCTTACCACCTGCAAATAATTATATCTAATAAAAATATAAGTTAAAAGATGGCGGCCTCCGCAGTTAGGAGTGCTACGGCGTTGCGTACGAAAATTGGCCGGCCCATTGCTTTTGTCAGAAAAATTCCCTGGACCGCGGCTTCGAGTGAGCTGAGAGCACACTTTGCACAGTTTGGCCATGTACAAAAGTGTACTGTACCTTTTGACAAAGAGACTGGCTTTCACAGAGGGATGGGATGGATTGTGTTTTCTTCAGAAGAACAACTTCAGAATGCACTACAACAGGAAAATCATATTGTTGATGGAGTGAAGCTTCATGTTCAAGCTCATAGACCCAAACTTTTGCAAGGGGATCAAACATCTGATGAAGAGAACAATTTTTGAGAATATTACTGCCTATTAAATGAGTTAAACATAAATGAAAAAAAAAAAAAAAATATATATATATATATATATATATATATATATACATACACACTAATGGAATACTACTCTGCAATGAAAAGGGACAAATCACTGATGTATAAAAAAACATGGATGAACCTCATATGAACTATAATGCTAAATGAAAGAAGCTAGATTCAAAAAGCTCTACACTGAATGATTCTATTTATAGGATATTCTGAAAAAGGCAAAACTATAGGGCCAGAAAACAGATCAGTAGTTGCCAGGGACTGGGGTGGAAGGAGAGGGTGACTTTAAAGGGCATGAAGGAATTTTGGGGGTGATGGGACTCTCCTATATCTTGGTTTGGATGGTGGTTATATGACTATAGGCACTTGTCAAAACTCAAAGAGCTATATACACTAAAAAGTAAATTTTACTCTATATAAATTATACCTCAATAAACCTGACTAATAAAATTCTAAAGAACCATTAATAAAGATTGAATGACATATATGTTGAAGTGTTTAGATGAAGTGTTCTGATGTCTGCAACTTATTTTGAAATGCATTTAAAAAACAAGGTTTATTGATGGATTTCTGTGATTATGGTTGGATATATGATAAGAAATGAAGTAAAATATTAATGGTAGAATCTGGATGGCAGTTATATGGGTGTTCACTGTATAGTTCTGTCAACTTTTCTGTATGCTGAAATTAATAATAAAATATTGGAAAACATTAACAATACATCTAATGCATTTTCTTCACCATTTGTTCCATCTAGAGGGTTGCTTGTGGGCCCACAAAATTGCTGTCATATGCTCTGATAAGTTCAAAAGAGCATCTTTTCTCTCCTTTTGAAACCATCCTGATAGGAGTAAAGCTCCCCTTTGATCCAAAGGGGGAAAATCTTTTGACATTCTTTGCAGACTCTTTTACATGTATTTATTATCAAGCAAATATCCTGGTCTCCCTGGGTTCTATTTTTTTTTTTTTTATTTAATCTTGTCTACCAGCTCTTCTTCCTGCAGGATCAGCCCTTGGATGCCTCTTCTAACCATTCTACAACTGAGATAAATGCCAAGTTGGCCACTCCCAAGCATGAGAACCTTGGAAAACAAGCACCAGTGGAATCCACCCGGGACTGGAGGAGAAAAGTCATGTTTCCAAATCACCCTCCATTTTGGTAGAGGATGAAGAGTCACCCTTCAAATGAATGTGGGATAGTTTTCTGAAAGTACAAATGCCCAGCCTCTCCAGACTACCCTGACTTTTTAAACACTCTGCATTACCATCTGGGGCTTGAAGGAGCAGCACTGCATGATTAGAGTCAGAGACACACAGGCTACATGAATAATTAAGTGTATGCTTCAGTCTCCATCCATTACAATCCACTTTTTACAATAATAATCACTATATTTATATTTAAGTGAATCAGATTAGATGCATTTAAACTTCCCCAAACTCTGTGTGCCTTCATTTTGATTTGGCTGTATGGATCCCATCTGAAGATATTTACTTCTATTTACTGACACAGAAAGGTAATAAAGTTATGTGTTAAATTAAAACAAACAAGTTGCAAAACAGGGTATTATTATATTGCCACTAAATAATATATTTAGTAGAATTTAGAAAAAGAAATGAGAGTACTATGCCATAAGATCACTGATGGTGTGGACAGTTCTGGTGGCAGATGGATTGGGAATTCTAGATGACTATCCCTCTCTCTGTTATACATTTCTATATTGTTTGATTTTTATACAACAAAGACACATGAGCTCTGTATCAGGTCAAAACAAAATAAAAATGTTTATTTTTTTAGGGTTACTCTCCAAGCTTGCAGTCACACTAATGACAATCATGATAACTGGTGTGTACACATGCACACGTACACATACACATGCACATGTGCACACACATAGATCTATACATATGCATATATACACACATACATATAAATATACACATACATATATACATATGCATATACACATGGACATACACATACACGTATACATACACACATGCACACAAATATATACATTTACATACACATATGCACATATACATATACACATATACAGACACATACTCATATATGCATGTGTGTGTGTATATATATGTGTGTGTGTGTGGGTGGGTGTATACATATATAAAATAAAACTGTTACTCAGTTAAACATTTTCTTCAATATTAGTATATTAGAGGAAATCCTGGTACTCACATAATGGCTTGAATTTAGGCTAACATATTTTGAGGTGGTTTCTATCCCCCAGCCTCCTCACCCCTACCCCCAAGCGCCCCCACTTAATACACTAGGAAAATGCTAATGAGAAAATATGCTACTTTGGTTAACTTTTTGCTTCTAACCAGGGACCAAGTTGTCATCCTAATGATTAAATTTTAGACTCTTTAGATCTATCCACAACCTGAGAATAAAAGGCTGCAGGATTTTGTCTCCAAGCTCTCAGTCCTATAATCTGTCGTTTTCATGTTTTTTATTCTTGTAAGCTCTATTTGTTTTTTCTTCCTTTCCTTCCCTTTTCTCTCCAGACCCTCTCTTTTGTATGTCTTTGGCTGGAGACAGCTAAAATACCTGTCCAGATCAGTGGTTCATACAAAGAGAGTACTTTCTCCACCAATAGAACCCCCTTGAATTATTCAAACTATCTCCCTCTCTCAGGTTTCCCATTCTTTTTTTCCTTGACAGTATAAGCTGGAATTGGGCATCTGGCAATTGCATTCACAGACTCAATCATTCAGGTAGAAGGAGGAGGGTTAGGATTCTACAGAAGCAGTTATTCTTCTGGATGATGAGAAAACAGGTAAAGCCAAGTTTGAAGATATATAAATAATTCTAAAGCCAGCATAAATAGTAATCAGCAGAGTTGCTGGCAAACTAGATGCGGAACTGGGGAAAACCCAGACCCTGGCGGCCAGCCGGCCTGCTGTCTGAGCTGAGGCTGATATGGACAACTTTAGCAAGTAGCTAGACTGGAGTCCAGGAAGAGGTGTGTCTAGTGAATTACAGTGAATGCTCTAAGACTTCTTTCTTCATTTTTTATACTTGCAGTGACCCCTCACCTACTGCCTCCCTGATCTTTATGTTTATGTCTTTAAAGGAAACAAACTAAGAGAAGAATTCTCCTGGTATTAAGACAGAACAGAGAAACCCAACAACTGCAGCACAAGGAATTTGAAGTTTGGTAGGAATTCTGATTAAGTCAGAACAACAGCAAGCTATGAAACCAGAGGCAGCAACATGGCTTCTGTTCTATCTAGGATGTTTGGGTGCCTGGATCCATGATGAAAAGCTAAATCTGCACCCATATGGCTTCCCCAAGCCAGTACAAAATCCTGGAAAGGAGGGGCCCCGGGGAGAAACGTGAGAGCAGCCAGACTTGACAGCACATCTGTAGACCCTGGCATAAGCCGGGATGGAAAGCTGATAGTAAGCTGGGCCTTCTCTGTAAGATGATGCTGGATCTCTCCGCAAGCAGGGGCCATCTGCAGAGTGGGTGGCCTTGCTTGGATGGAGGTTGCTGGGTAAGGTGCCCTGCACACGCTTCCTGCCTCAGGGCCCTCTGGCTTATACAGAGGTATTGAGAAGGGACTCCAAGAACCACTCCATGATCCAGAATCCCCTTGAAAGCCCTACATTGGATAAGGAATCAATGACTGGGTTCTTACCTCCTTGTATAGAAGAATTGTCAGTCTAGGATCCTGCAGACAGCAGAGTCCCTTTCCAAATCACACCCACACCCCCAACCACAGTCCAGGGGTCAGTCTGTGGAACTCAGGCCTCTGTCTGACCAGATCTCCTTCTCACCCCATCACAATTAAGAATAGCACCACCCTGAGTCAGGAGTCAGGCCAAAGAAGCAAAACAAGACAATTCAGTCACATTAGCACTGGGAAGGAAGTCCCCAGTGGTATCCTTGACACAGCAACATTCCCTAATCTTAAACTCTTATCTGCTTAGTCACTGTTGTGTCTTTTCAGTGGACAGCAAGAACTTGTTTTCATTCCTTTGATTGGGTTCCACAGAGAGTGCCCCCCTGTGGCCTCCTCCATCAAAGCTGTGCCAAGCAGAGTTCAACTTTTTAGGGACCTGAAGCAATAACTTCCACATGGGCTCCATAGACGGTTTGCATTTACTCCTACTGAACATAGTTCTGGAGATCCACAGTGGGAGAAAGCACTCAGGCCATCTTCCAGAGAACAAGAGACACCTCACAGGCACTGAGAGTGCTTTTGGGTCTGTCTCCCCGGCAGTCCGGGGTTGCTTCCTGCCTGGTGTGGTGCAGACAAGCAGAGTAGGTGGGGTGGGGGGTGGGGGGTAGGAAGTGGTAGCAGTGATGATACTAGAGGCTGAGGAAGAAGGAGCTGCTTTCTCCAGCAAAGTGTTTCCTTCCGGCCCATTTGGGGCAATGCATGGCAGTGGCCATGGTAGCCCCCATCGCAGAGTCCCAAATGCCACCATCACCAACCACATTGAGGCGCCTGACATATTTTTATGTCTTTTAATCTTTCCAATAATACCGTGAGGTCAGTATCATTATAATGGTTATAAGGAAGGTGAGTTAAGGGAGGTGAAGTGACTTGCCCACAGGCTGATAGCTTAGAAGTGGTAGAAACAAAACTTGAAGCCAAATTCCCTGTTACCAAAGCTTAGACATTTTCTGAGCTTTCTTTCCTTTAACCTCCCCTAATTGTCTGTGCCCACTCCTCATTCCTGTGCCTGCTCTGACACTGCTATCCTTTGTAAAGTCCAAGCACCCATGGAGCTATTGCTCTCTGCTGTACTCCTTTTGACCTGGACAGGCTTCAGGTAAGCAGAATGATATGGTTGACAGGGCATCAGATGATCCCTTTCCTCAAAATGTCTGCCCACCATCATATATTCGGGTCTTGTAGAGATCCAGGCTCTCTCTCTGAAAGCCTCTTTAAAACATAAATATCCTTATGCAGGGGAACACGTTACAGCTCTTGATACCTTGGTTCAATCATTTCCTATCTTACATTCTTACAGTCTAGCAAATAATCCAAATTTTTCACTATAGACTCTGGGAGTGTAAGGGAAGATGTGAAGGGAACTGAGGGAAGATGGATATTGGTAATGACTGCTTTAGTATGAATATAATTTTGATCGAACTCAAACCTTTACAGCCAGGAATTTTGCTACAGATTACAGGCATACAGAGCACATTAAGAATTGGTTCCTTCCTAGGCAGATTTTAATATGAACTGTTTTAAGTAATAATAGGTAATCATTGTTAATTTTCTTACATGGCTGTGTAGAAAAATGCCCTTAAAGAGATGCTCTAAAAAAAAGATATGGGGTTGAACTGTCATAATGCCTAATTTATTTTAAAATATTTGAGCAGGAAAGAATTAGAAGCAAGTATATATATGGCAAAATGTTACCAATTTTTAAATTGTTAATTGTTAAATTGTTAACTGTTAAATGACAGGTAGATGGGATTCACTATACTACTTTCTCTACTTTTCTGTATGCTTGGAAATCCCCACCCCCCCAAAAAAAACAAAACTTTTAAGTTGCTCAAAATCTGGGGTCCATTGCAAGGATGACAACTGGGCAGAATTCTAAGATGACTTCCATGATTTCCCCTGGTGTATGCACCCTGCATAATTCCTTAATCTTGAGTGTGGGTGGGACTTGAGAATATAAGATTTCACTCCCATGATGAGGTTAAATTGCACAGATGAAGGATTTGCAAATATAATTAAAGTCACTAATTGATTGACTTTGAGTTCATCAAAAGGGAGATTATTCTGGGTAGACCTGGCCCAGTCAGGTGAGCTTTTTAAGAGACAGTAAAAGCAGCAGACACTCTTCTATTAGCCTTGAGGCACTGAACAGCCTTGTGGAGAGGGGCACATGGCAGGAAGGGCAGGCAGCCTCTAGGAGCTGAGGGCCTCCGTCTTATAATCACGAGCAACTGAATTCTGCAAACAAGTGATCTTGGAAGAGGCCCTTGAGCCTCAGATGAGATTGCAGTCCTGTCTGACATCTTGATTGCAGCCTTGTGAGACCTTGAGCAGAGAACTCAGCTAATTCGTGCCCAAACTGCTAACTCACAGAAACTATGGGATAATTATCACATACTGTTTTAAGCCAATATGTTTGTGGTAATTTTCTATGTAGCAACAGAAAACTAACACAGGCTTTAACTGTTGAGTCAAATTTCATTGATCAGAAATGGCAGCTTAGCATACTGTGTTGGAAAGGATTCTAAGACTGGGCCTGGCCTCCTTGGGAGAGAAAGAGATGGAGCAAACTGTGGTTGATTAGCAATGTCTGCCATGGGCACAGAAGTGGAGGGTGGCAGCATGTGTGTCTATTTCCATTCAAGATCCCTTTGTGTATTTGAGGAAAAACAGGTTTATTAACTCATTTTTCTCAATTACAGGATAACCCCAAGGTGCAACAAAGCTTGGATTCCTGAGTTGGAGGGGATGCTGACAGAGAAATAAGACAGGAAAAGTTATCAAAGACAGAATTGAGCAATTGTAAAACATTGCCCTTCAGGCTGGTGTTTATAGTGGGAAGCTTTCCCATCCTTCCCTCCATCTTTGGTGTGTTCAAGCTCCCTCTTCACTGCCTTTTAATTCTCTGCCTCCAAACATGCACAGATCTTGTGTGAGTTGGAAATAAAACCAACCCAAAACAATGTGACTTGATCCTACTGCTATTTTTAACTCATGCTGACTCTATCACAGCAGTGCTCTTGACCCTCTGGTGCATCATCAGAATTCCCTCCTTCCCCAGACACTAATGACAAAGAAGGCAGGACCAACCTGTTTAATGTTCAGCTTGCATTAAACAGTTATTCATGCACCATCATTTCATCCTAGAACCATGTAGAAATCACATTACAGCACCCAGATGTTACTCTCATAATTTAAGTAAAATCTCCGTAATGAAGCAAGTCTTTACCCACAAGTTAATATTTTTAGACTATAGGCTGACTTACCATCCTTACTGGTGAAACAATGCACGTCCATACCCCATCTTTTCTCAGTGATGCATCACATGGGAAATTTATTGTCCTAAATCTATGACAGCACAACTGTTTTCCGATAAATAAAATGAGGTGTTGCGAAAACTGGAATTTGAACTTAAGGCAGGCTCAAGTGAAAGAAGCAGATGAGCAACGGGGTGAAGACTCAGAAAATTACTAAGCGCATCTTCAGTTTTATTAACTAAATGGAAACAAATGTTTTGCTGGATGCATTTCCTTGTATGTGGTGTGCCATTTGGAATCCAGCCAACCTGGCTTGGCCTCCTAGAGTATGGCTGTGTTTGCCACTTGTGTTCCTAAACCGCTCATTCATCTTAATTTAGCTGTCTTCACCAGGGCTTTTAACACATAAGAAAGAATCTCCAACATGTAACTAGGCTTAAATAACACTGTGTGATGGGCCTCTAATGAGAACAACGCCCAGCACTTAAACCAGGGCTTGGAAATGGGTGGTCCGCAGTTTTGCCTGGGAGTATAGTATTGGTTGTTACAGCATTGAAAATTAAAATAAATAAATAAATAAATAAATGCCAATGTTTAGAAATGTTTGTTTTTGGCTTTTTCTGAAAAGTTGGAAAAGCTGGCAACCTGAACCCCCATTCTTCATGAAAATAATTTAATGGCTTTGAATAGTTGCTGCACCTCTTTGGCAGGACAAATGCTTTCCTATTTACCCCAGTCCCTGCCACTCCCTATCACCTCCTCATATTAAGCACAAATGTCAGTTGTCTTTTTCACCATGGTTACACTGTGGTTTTTCTTATGACAGAAAGAAGAAAGTGAGCTATTCCTGGCACCCATGAAAATAAACCCATTTTACTCATTTACCCCAGTGGCCTACTACCCTTAGAGATTTGAATTTGCCGATATCCAAGTTAAATAAACCTCTCTAGCAACAGACACACACTAATTTGTTACTTATTTATTTATCACCATGGTTGCACCCTGCTTTTTCTTAGGACAGAAAGAAGAAAGTGAGTTATTCCTGGCACCCATGAAAATAAACCCATTTCACTCATTTACCCAATCGGCCTACTCCCCCTTTAGAGATTTGAATTTGCTGATATCCAATTTAAATAAACCTCTCTAGCAGCACACACACACCAATTTGTTACTTATTTATGGGTAATGGTCTTGGCATGTTTTTTCTTTCTCAGATTACTTCAACGCTGAAATCTCCCTTTCAGGACAGGCACCATAGCTCAAGTTCCTGTCGACTGGGGGAACCTTAGTGTTGTGATAATTTAAAAAACAGACGATTGGCTCCTTTAAAGGAGATGTGACTCGCTGAGCCTTTCATTTCATCCCATCAGGCTGATAACGCTTTCATTCAGACATTCCATTTTGTTCCCCCTGAAAAGAAACAAAAGTTCCAATTCCCATGCCCCCTTGATTGATCTGCTTTCCATCTAGATAGAAAAAAAAGAAAAGCGACCCTCTCTTGCTTGCCACTTGAAAGAAAGCGTAATTTTCTACCTCTAATTGTAAAGACAGCATTGGCTGTAGGAAGTAGGAAGAAGAGAGAAGTGGTGAAAAATAAATAAATGATCATTAGAAAAAGGGCTCGAAAGAGACCATCTGCACAAGGGGGAAGAAATGAGTGTTCGTGGGGAGAGGTGTGGAGGAGAAGCTGCTGAAGAGAGAGCAGCCGGCACCGGCCTGGGGACACTCACGATTGAGCTGCCGCCTGCGGATCCTGTCCCTCCATGGCCTGTTTCTGATCCAGTGTAATCGCGAAGGTAACACCATGGTCCCACAGTCGGCGGTCTAACACCTTCTCATGGCAGGGGAACAAGAGGGGCTCTCAGTTGTCCCGGAAGTGGAGTCCGGACGAATAAAAATTCAAAAGAAAAATTTTTTTTTCAAAACCTCTTCTCCTTTTTTATATCTGAGGCTTCCGTTTACTTCTTTTATCTTGTAACTTGCCTTTCCTTTCCTTCCCTTAACTCCCGACCAGCCCAAAGGCAGCTGCCTCGCTGGGCGGCCCAGGCCGAGCTCCGCTGAACTCCCCCGGCCTCCTGTGCCATGTTTTATGCATGAAGGTGATGGACGGTAATTTATGCGAGCAGAGACGGTCCCGGGCTCCTGTGTTTGCCTTCGTGTTAAAGGAGCCTGTACAGTGGCTGGGGAGGGCAGGTGTATCTAACCTCTCGAAAGAATGGCCTGAAATGAGAAGACCTCTTTGGAAGCAGGACTGAAAAGCAGAGTTGGGCTGCCAGGAGCCTGGGGCAGGACTGCCGGAGCCTGTGAAAGGAATTCTAAATTGACCTTCAGGCTCCGGGTTACAAAATGGCTCCCGGCAAAGGAGGCGCAAATTGAACACCCCAAACCAACCTTCAGGATCCGCGGGGTGGGGAAGAAAGCTCAACTCTGACCAATCAGTTTCGGACAAGTTTCCTTCTGCCTCGATATTCCAATAAGCCACGAGAATAGAACTTGCCGGAGGACCACCATTTCCTTTTTGGAGGGGAGAGGGTACTATAAATCCCCAATGACTGTAAGGCTTTGGAACACCTGCTTTAAGTTGGTGTTGCCCAATTAGCGATTTGTTTTAATGTTAATAAAGTTCACTAGCTCACTTTATTGCAGTAGCAGTTCTTTTGACAAGCCCAAATCTGGGCAACGCCCCTCACATTTTAGGGCACGCAATTTATTTATTGTGGAGCAAAATGGCGCCTGGAACATCATGGGTGCGGCAGGTTGAATTATGTACTCTGATTTAAACGTTTTTCTTAAATCTTACTCTTATTCCTGTGGGTACGAACCCATTGTAAATAGGACCTTTTGAGTATGTTATTTTTAGTTACAGTGTGGCTAACTGAGTGAGGATGGATCTTAAATCCAATTACTGGAGGCTTTATAAAGAGAAGAACCCTAAAGCCAGGGTCAGAGAAAGCCTGGGGCCGGGCGGAAGCAGGTGGTCAGTGGTAACCCGGAAGAGAAAGGAGAGGAGCGGACATTGCCGTGAGGAAGGAGAAGAGAAAGAAGAGGAGAGGACGTCGCCGAAGGACGTTGCCATGTGATGGAAAAACCAAAGAACCTAGGATTTCCAGCCAGCCAGAACTGCTTCAAGCCCTCGGAGGAAGCAAGGCTTCTAGCCTCTGAAACCGTAAGCCAGAAAATTCCTGTTGTTTAAACCAAAACTAGTTTGTGTTATTTGTGATGACAGTCTAGCAAAACTAACACAGTAGGCAAGCAACATATATTTGTAGAATGAATGAATGATTCAGTGATAGATAACACAGTGATTGTATGACATCTACATGAGTCTTTGGTACCAGTTAATCTGTTCAATTTGCTGTCTTCAAATATGTTTATTTGAACCTGCTCACCCATCCCTTTACCAGTATAATGAAAAACCTGGCTGGTCTTTGTACCTGGTTCCTGAGGAAGCAACCTCTGAATCTTTGGAATTTTGTGGTAAGAGTGTCTTTGGTTATTCATGATGTGCCCAGGACCACACCTGATATTTAATATGCTGAAGAGACAACAGCAAGGGGCTGGCCACACCCGCAGCTTTAGGTTATGGGGTCTCACCCACCAGAAAGATCAGCCAGGTGATGAAGGAGTTGGCACTTTGAGCTGCCTCATATCATCCCACCTCTCTGACCTCTGAGAGGGGAGAGGGGCTGCAGACTGAGTTCAATCACATGGACATTGATTCAGTTAATCATGCCTAGTTATGGGATCCCCCCCCCCCCCATTAACTCAGGCACTTTGAAGCCCAGGAGAGAGAGACATCTCTGTGCTGGGAGGGTGACATGTTTGTGACATGTTTGCCTCTACGTGGAGAGTATACAGAAGCTTGTATTTGAGACCTTCCCAGATTGCCCTATGCATCTCTTCTTTTGGCAGCTTATTTGTATGCTTTTACTATAATACAACTATAATCAAAAGTATGGCAAAAAGTGAGTTCTGTTAATCATTTTAGTGAATTATCAAACCCGAGAGGGCTGGTAGGAACCTTAGAATGTGCAGCCAGCTGGTCAGAAGTGTGGGTGGCCTGGGCCTCCATGTCTGTGATTTGTGTCTGAAGGACCATCTTGTAGAGTTTGCTCTTACTCTGTGGAGTCTGGCCCATTTCTGGGTAGTGAGAATTGAATAAAGTCAGAATTGAATTGATTGAGTTACTGCACTCTTTGCAATTGGTGTTGGAAGCTGTGCTGAGAGCTGTAGATGTTTTTGATTACCTACATATTACCTACATATTCCCAAGGAGGTACTCCCTCCTTGCCTACCTGTTCATGCTTCAGAGTCTCATTTTACCCTGAAGTTTTCCTTGGGACATCCAGACAGGGCCATCCTTCGCTCACTTATATTCTTACCCTCTCCCTCTCTTATACTCATCTAGCTCAAGCCTGCCAGCCCTAATTTATTAAGGCTTTCATTTGTTCTCTGATTTGTTTTAATGTGCACATCCGTATAAAAACCAAGCTCCTTGGTGACAATAACTGTGTATTCCTCTTCCTGAGCTGCCATGTACAGTGGCTTGCATGGGAAATTGTTGGCATGAAGGGGTGACATGGGGCAGCTATAGTCTGTCCCCTCAAATCTCCGTCATATCTTCTCAAGTCACCCCAAATAAATATACAGTCTAACTAAATGTATTGTATTGGCTGTAAAAACAACTGCAATACAGAACCTCTGGGTGCTGCACCCTCTTCCAAACAGATTGCTGCTCTGAGCCCTCTTATATAGAAACTCTAGAGCTGCTGTCTGGGAGGAGATCCCAATATATTGATTGCTTACTTCTTTCCAAATCCTTGCACTCTGCAAAGTCAGATTGCTCCAGAGAGCAAACAGTTATTGATCAAGGCGTCAAGAATAGTCTTGTTCTGAGGTTGGAGGTGGAAAAAGTG
Organism: Choloepus didactylus; assembly: GCF_015220235.1. NCBI lineage: Eukaryota > Metazoa > Chordata > Mammalia > Pilosa > Megalonychidae > Choloepus > Choloepus didactylus. The sequence continues at coordinate 128,338,801 of NC_051313.1, read as the reverse complement.
ACACCCAAGTTACCATATTTAGCCCAAGATAATCCATAAGCTTACTGAAGTCAGGAACTCTCTCATTTAGCTTTTGCGTCTCTTATGGTGCACAAGCCAAACTGGAGGGATATAGCTGAGAGATGGGAGTCAGGAAACTCATAATTGCAAGCTACATGATTTAGCCACATCTTAGTTGCTGTAACTTGTTTTCTTCATCTAAAATGGAATACTCTACAGACCTCACAGAGTATGAAAATAAAATAAGATAAAAGTACAATGACTCTTCAGGGGTTGGCAGAATATTGGGTGGGCCTCCAGGAGGCAGTCTCCTCTTCTAACTAACACTGCTTGGTGATAAAGTCTACACATTCCAGAGCCAAAATACCTCGGTGCCAACTCTTAGTAGCTGCTTAGTAGCTCCATGTGCTTCAGTTACTTCATCTGTAAAATGGGAATAAGAATAAGAGCTGCTGCTTTAGGATTGTGCTGACAATTACATGAGTTAATACAAGCAAAGGGCTTAAGTTCATGCTTACCATAGAAGAATTGCTCCATGTTGTTAATGGCTGTTATTAACTGGCCCATGTGATTTACGAAAGTTGGCAAATTCCCAAGAACTCAATTTCCTTATCTGCAAAATGAAAGGGTCTGGGGTACATTATATCAGAAATCTTCTGTACTAGTTTTCTGTCACTACTGTAACAAATCACCTCCAATTTAGTGGCTTAAAACCAAGATTTATTGTCTTATAGTTCTGGAGATTGAAGTCTGAGATGGGTGTTACCAGGCTAAAATCCAGGTGCAGAGTTGTGTTGCTTCTGAGGCTCCAGGGGAGAATCCATTCCTTGCCTTTTCCTCCTTCTACAGGCTGCTCATATTCCTTGAATCTATTTTCAGGTGTCTTACTTTCCTAGCTGATAAAACAAAATACATACAATGGGTTGGCTTAACAACAGGAATTTATTGGCTCACAGTTTCAGAGGCTAGGAAGCTTGCTTCCTCCTGGATTCAGTAATATTCTGGCTGGCCAGCAATCTCTGTGGTCCCTTGGCTTTTCTGTCACATGGTGGGCCTGTTTGGCTATATTATGTCCCCCACAAGAAGCCATGTTCTTTAATGCAATCCTGTGGGGGAAGATTTATGAGTCTTTTGATTAGGGTGGAAACTTTTGATTGTTTCCATGGAGATGTGACTCATCCAACTGTGGGTGATACTTTTGATTAGATTATTTCCATGGCAATGTGGCCCCATCCATTCAGGGTGGGTCTTGATTAATTTACTGGAGAATTTAAGAGAGAAGCTAAGAGCCGACATAGATCCAGATGCTTGCTGATGCTGAGAGATGCTTGGAGATGCAAACAGAAGGATGCTTAGAGATGCTAAGCTAAGGGATGAATCCCAGAGTTTGTCCTGGAGAAGCTAAAGGACCAGCAGACATCAGCCATGTGTATTCCCAGGTTACAGAGGTTTTCTGGACACCATCAACCTTTCTTCAGTGAAGGTATCCTCTTGTTGATGCTTTAATTTGGACACTATTATGGCCTTAGGACTGTAAATTTGTAACCTAGTAAATCTCTTTTATAATAGCCAATCCATTTCTGGTATTTTGTGTAATGGCAGCATTAGCAAACCAGAATAGATTTTTGTACCATGGAAGTATTTGCAAATGCCAAACATGTTGGAACAGCTTTTTAAATGGATAAGGGGAAGATTCTGGAATAATTGTGAGGAGCTTGACAGAAAATGCCTAGATTGCTTTGAAGAGACTGTTGATAGAAATATGGACTCTAAAGATACTTCTAATGAGGCCTTAAACAGAAATGATGAATGTATCATTGCAAACTGGAAGAAGGGCAATCCTTGTTTTAAAGGGGCAGAGAATTTGGCAAAATTGAGTCCTGATGTCAGATGGAAGGCAGAATTTGAAGATGATGAGCTGGGATACTTAGCTGAAGAGATTTTGAAATGAAATATGGAAAATGCAGCCTGGCTTCTCCTTGCAGTTTAGAGTAAAATGCAAGAGGAAAGAGATAAGCTGAGAACTGAACTCTTGGGTACAAAGAAACCAGAAATTGATGTTCTGGAAGATTATGGGCTTCCAGAAAGTGAGACCCTAGAGAACCGTAACTAATACACATGGCAATGAATGTGGTAATGAATTCTTTTTCTTGTGGCTTCCCTTGACTTCCAGCTTCTGGCTGCTCTCTGTGACTTCTCTCTCTGTGTCTGAATTTCATTCTGCTTATAAAGGACTCCAGTCATTGAATTAAGACCCATCCTGATTCAGTTGGCCACACCTTAAAATTAACGTCTTCAAAAGATCCTGTTTTTACAGTAGGTTCACATCCGCAGGAATGGAGTCAGATTAAGACCATGTTTCTTCTGGGGTATGTAACTCAATATACCACAGCAGGTTATCTGTGATAACCTGATGGGTTGCCATTCAGGACTTTTATACCAATCATAGTGATGTGACAGTTGTCACATGGGGCTTCGCTGCTGGACCCTGTTCCCTCACAGATTTGCCTGCTCCCCAAGTCTCACTTCCTTAAATTGGGGGAAGGTAGAGACCAAGATTAGGACAAAATCTGTATAAAATAGTCAATGAGAAGGTTTGAATGGCTGTTATGACTAGATGCAATTTCCTAGAATGGCAAACACAGCATAAGGAAACTATATTTAGGAGACCTAGAAATGGATGTTCTGACAATCTCATCTGTTCTTGACTTCTACAATTGCTAACTGCAATGTATTGCTGCTCTGTGTGTACTTAACTTATAAGTAAAAACAGGTAGCCACCAACTAGGCATATTAGAGATGAGTGTTGCAACATGCTGCAACACTGCCTTCGGTCATCTTCTTTGACCATCTGGCTCTTGAAATTCTGTTCTCACAGTGGAAATTGGATGCTGGGAATATATGGTACAACATGGAGTCTTTTTTATTTTTTTATTTTTTTGCAATCACTATCAGACTTTCTTTCCTCTTTAAGAAGCCACATTTCCTAAAGTCCCTGCTGCATGAGTCAGCCTGCTTTTCTGATGCACATACTTTACAACAGATGAAAGAGAACAGGAGGCCAGAGGGGGTGGAAAGTATGGTTAAGTCTCAAATGAGATGCAGTTGAAAAGTTTGCATTTCCTCATCATTTGTGAATTTAAATACAAATATTGCCAGCTTACTCATCGTGATCATGGAGAGTCTGGGGTCAAGGGGTTGAAACAAGAATAGAAGATCTTGCCCACATGTTTTTTTGTTGTTCTTCCTGGTCAAGTTGGCAATGCAGCAGATCCATGGCTTGTGCCGAGTACTCATGCGTCCCTTTTCTGACTCTGTGTGTTTTATCTTTTCTTTTATCCAGGACACATTCATACACGCCTGGAATAAATTGTTCTGTGGTGTGCTGTTCTCCCAAGCAACATTTTCATTTGTGTGAGTGTAGAATATCAATTTTACTCTTCTTTGGGGCTTTGTTGCCATCAAATTTTCTTAATTTGCAGAATTTCATGGCAGAAACACATGGTTCTGCTAGGAGCAATGTGTTAAAAATACAGAAAAAGAATAATTATGTGATCCTTTCTTCATTTTTCTTTCAACTCATTTTCAATAAATGAAAGCTAAATGTTACGCTCAAGACAAAGAGCACCAGCATGTCTGTTTCTACTTCAAAACAATCCTGGGGAGAAGCAGACCTTCAATTACTCAATGGAAAATGGAAACTGCTAAACCAAGGCACATTGTGCTACTTTTAAAGAAAACCACTAAGGAAAATTTGGTATTATCTTAAAATGAAGGCTTATCTAACACCAGGGGGAAAATGACAGCCAGGCACCTGGTTTGTTTCTTTCCTGTGACAAACACACACAAAAAGAACATAAAGTCTCAGTTTATTCTTTGGAAATTGGAATGGGATTGGGAGTCAAGTTCTAGTTGTGGCTTTCTGGCTGTCTTATCTACCCACATTTATGAAGTACTTACTAAGAGATGGGCTCTGTGTATACATATATTATTTTATTCAAAAATCCCATATTCTTATTAATAAGGAACTATTAGTAACTCCAATTTACAGATTAAAAAGTGAAGCCTAAAGAGTGGTTACTCTAAATAATAACCTATGATATACAGTACTTTACATAAATTCATATAATTGTCATGATAATTCAATCAGATGGGGAAACTGAGGCACAGAGACATTCATTAACTTGCCATGGACACATGCACAGCAAATAACAGAGATGGGATAGGAACCAAGATAATCTGGCCTCTAGAGCCCAAATGTTGAACTACAACCTATCTTATTTCCTCAAGTAATTTACAGAACACTGCAGAATAACTATACACTGCTATGCATATCCCATGCTTCTGAAGTTTGACAATTGCATTCCATTTTTGAAATATGTACCATGTAGCTTTGACAAAGACAACTAAATAATGGAGAATTAGAAAATTTGACAACTATTAGAGGATTCCCTTAGACAACATCACACCCCAACATCTGATTTTACAGCAAATGAAACAGGCTCGAGAGATTAGGTGACACATCCAAGCTTGCACAGCAGGTTGGTGGACCAAGGCCAAGGGTCACCTCTACGCCCTGCCCCCGGCACCTCAATACAATGTTCTTTCCAGAGCTGCTCAGATAAGATTTCACAGGATTTTTTTAGGTGTAGAGAATTTTTGGAGTAAAAACAGGTAATTTTGAGTTGGACTATGAAAGAAGAGGCAGTGAAGCTAAAGAAAGGTGAAAGCCTTCTGTCTGCTCTCTTCTAGCCAGGTGCAGCCCATCCATGCCCTCTATTTCTCTTCCTTTTCTTTCTCCCAAACCAACTTCTTCACCAGCATCTCTTTTTTTGTTCCAGTAGAGCAGCTCTACCTTCTACCCATCTGCTCAAGCCAGAGACCTAGGTGATCCTCCTGGATCCCTATCCTTCATGTCCCACATCCAACAACAGTTGATTTGATAGATTTTATCTCCCACTTGCCTTTGAAATCTGCTCTCTTATTTCTAACTATCTCCACAGTCACGATCCTGGCCCAAACCATCATCACATCTCACTTGTCACCTGAACTGCCTTAATTATCTCCTAATTGATTTTCCTACGTCCCAATTTTTGCCACTCACCCCAATCTGTTTGCCGTTTGCAGCCAATGCAATCTTTCGAAAATTCAGACCTGACCGTATCCTCCCACCACTTAAAACCCTTTAGTAGCTAAAAGGATAAAATCCAAATTCCTTAACCTTGCTTATAAGCTCCTGCAAATATCCCAACACGTTTCAGCTGCCACAGTGAACTTCTTTCAGCTCCCTGAATGTTCCAGTCTCTCTCTACTTTGGGACTTAGCTCATGCTGTGCCTGCTGCCTTGCCTAAGGGTCCATGCGCCCCACCCACCAAAAATAACCTTTGCCAGCTCAACTTTCAGTTTTAATGGAAGTATTCTCTCAGAAGCCTTCCCTGATATAGCTCCCCTACCCTCCCTCACTTGAGTCAGGTCTTCTTTCTGTAAGTTTTCATAGCCTCCCATATTTTTCTTTTATATTACATCTAGTGCCTGTAATTACTTGTTCCATATAAGTTTTTCCCACCAGAACAACAGTCAGCTTCATGACAGCAAGGACCAAACGAGGCTGTTCTCCACTGTCCCTCTAGTGCCTAGAACACATAGGTGATAGTTGATCAATGAACACAAGAAAAAAGACTCCCATCAGAGCCTCCATTTTGTCCCTTATCCTTTTTCCTTCCTCTCCCTCTTCTTGTCACCATGTTCCAATGTCTATTGTGGGACCACATGTAAGGGCCTTGAGGATTTTGGCACTTCTTCTCAGATGACTCACAATCAAGTTGGAAACAAGAGTCATACACACAATCAAGAGAGGAGGACAAGCCTTAAAAGGAGCCCTAAGTGGCCAGAGAAACAAGGGCCTCTGTTAGTTGGTGCGATCCAGAAAATCCTGCAGAAGATAAGCACACAAGGGAAGACAGATGAAAAGCAAGGATTTAAGAGGATGGAGCAAAGACACTGGGACAGCAAGCTGGAGTGGGAGGTTGGCACAGCAGGTAATGGGAGAAAAGGTCAGCAGGACAGTGCAGGGCAGACAGGAGAGGGACTTGAATGTCACACTTTCCCATCTAAAGACCCTGTTTAAAATACTACAGCCTTTCTACTGAAGACATAAATGCCTAGGAGTAAACAAAAGATCAATTTGTGTTCACACCAGATGAATACAGGAGAATGGCTCTTGCTGTTTTTATGTGAATGTGAGCAAATGCCCTATGCCCTCTAACAAACTGGAGTCCAACAAAGCATAAGAGATTGATTATCTATTGTCCCTGAAAAGAGCTGTCATAAAAGGAGTAGCCTTCTATTGTTTTCCCTGGGAAATAAGCCTGAAAATGCAAACTACAAGCCAGTATTCCTCCAGAGGTCACTGTCACTTTGGCCCTTTGATTGCCACTCTGTCCTGCAGAATAACAACAGTTAACTTATTTGGGTGCAGAGGTGCCTGCTCTTGGGCAGTGATGCTCAACTGGCCTGAAGGAGGGATTGCTGCAATTGGGGCAGAAAAGGGGAGAGAAGTGATCCTATCTTATTTCAGAGAGAGAGAGTCTCATTTTAAGTTTTCCATAGGCACAGTGAACTATGTGGTTATGCAGCAACGGCAGAAGATCTACCTATGTGATAAATCCTACACTCTTACTTACCTTTTTGAAGGCTCTTTTAAAATTAGGTTGTGGGCTAGAACTAGAAGGGAAGAAGAGTTTCAAGACTCACCTTTTTCAGTGGAAAAGATGGTGCATGAAGCACCTGTCTAGCAGTGTAAACAACAGGAGATAAAATTGCTCCCCAAGAGGGCAGTTATTGAATATGTCATGATAAATCCAGCAAATACTCAACACCTTGCGATAGCATTTATTCAGGAAAAAAAAAAAAAATTGAGAGCTCAAATAGTAAAGTTGATTGATACAATTGAATGATAAAGGGCAAAATGAAATGATTTTTTAAAAAACTGTTATATATGACACAAAATTTCCCATTTTAACCACTTTCAAGTATACAATTCAGTGGTATTAATTAAATTCATAATATTGTGCTAACATTACCAACATCCATTACCCAAAGTTTTTCATTACCTCAAATAGAAACTCCTTATCCATTAGGCATTAACTCCCCATTTCCCCCTACTCCTTCTCCTGGCCCCATGTTAACCTGTAATCTACTTCCTGTCTCTATGCGTTTACTTATTCTAGGTATTTCATATAAGTGAGATCGTACAATATTTGTCCTTTTGTATCTGGGTTATTTCACCCGACATGATGTCTCAGGGTTCATTCATGTTGCAACATGTATCAGAAATTCATTCCTTTCTACAGCAGAATCATATTCCACTGTATGGATATACACATTTTGTTTATCTGTTCATCGGCTGATGGACACTTGGGTTGCTTCCACCTTCTGGCTATTGTGAATAAAGCTGCTATGAACATTGGTGTACAAAAATCTGTCTGAGTCCCTGCTTTCAATTCTTTGGGGAATATACCTAGAAGTGGGATTTCCAGGTCTTATGCTAATTCTATTTTAAACTAAAAGAAATGTTTTTTAATAGGTTTTAGAATCTTAATCATTCCAATACGTGATCCCTGCCTGCCTGTCTGCCTTCTTCCTGTCCACAATTGTGTTTAGACTACCTCCCATGTGTTAAGTGCCAGGGATGCTGAGATGAATATGTCCTTTGGGGAGCTTAGGCTGGGAGAGGAAGGCAGTGAAATAAAGTGTTTGAGGCTACAGTCACAAGATATACAGAGTACATTGGGGAAGCCATACTTGAAGCCGTGTGGTGAGGGGTCAGAACCCCTCTTTGTATGAATGTGAGTGTATAAAGGCACAACATCCAGTGTGGTGAGTCCTGGGAGCTGCAAGTACGATAGCACTGATAGGATGTTTATGGGGACTGGAGTAGCGGTGACGGTGAGGAGATGGTGGGCTGATGGTGAGGTGATGGTGAGGTGATGGTGGGGTGATGGTGAGGTGATGGTGATGTGATGGTGGGGTCATAGAAGGAACAAGAAAGAGCCAGATTAGTTTTCTCAGTTGACTCCATCTTGGTTTGGGCAGGGGAACAGCCTCAATTTGGGCAGAAGAAAATTGTTTAAGCAGTTATCTGTTTAACCTTTGTGGTAGGCTTATTCTGGGGATACATCAGAATGTTGAGGAGAAATATTCCCTTATTATACTTAGTTTTAGAAGAGTCATCTTTTCTCTGGTCTTAATGTCATTGGATTTGGAGCCCTCCCAGCCTTGTCAGTTGAGAAGAGGATGAAAGACAGTGTTCAGAAGGCAGCTTCTCTTCTGTTCACCTGTAAGTAGATTCTGTTCACCATAAATTCAGAATCAGAGTCTCACAGATTGCGATATCACTGCACTACCCCTTCCTTTCACAGAAGAGGAAGTAGAGACCAGAGAGGTTAAATGTCTTGCCAAAGGCCACAAAACTAATTAATTCCTGGGACACTATTAATAAATACCCAGTTATTCTGATTCTTTCAGGACAGTGTTCTTTCCATATTCACAAGCCATCAGACTTCTTGGTTATAAAATATATGTACTTTTGAGCAATGTTTTAAACATTATATATTACGAGTGAGCAAACAGCATAATAAGGCATATGTTTTAAAAACTGTGCTATGAACAGTCAACTCGATTCCTGAATTGTAATGCCTATCTCTAAACTTTGAGATGCTGATCCCTTAGTGTATAACCTAATTGGTCTCTGGAACAACGCGTGTCTCTGAGACACCTGAAACTCAGAGCTAGAGCTCGGCAGATATGAATGTCAGTATTAGTGCATACAGCAACTGTTAAAAAAAGCTGAAAAAGAGCCCAAACTTCAATTAGTGATATGAATGAAGCAGATCTGGTTAAGACTAGGGCAAACCAGGCCAAAGGGTAAAGGTCGAAACTGACTGTGTTTTAAAACTTCAAGTTCCATGTGAGACCAAGGGAAGAGATGTCTATTTGGTGCAGGATCTATATTTTCTAAACAGTATAACTCTACAGTTGGTTTGTTCAAACACCACAATTGCATAGAACTTTGAATAGTAAGTGAGATACGGTAGGTTAGTATAGGTTAGAGTGAAATAGTGACACATCCCAAAGTAATTTGGGCAGAGAATAAAAAATATATTTACAGCCACCCCCTACCCCTGAGGAGCTGGGGGAAGGTGCAGAAGTGTTGGACTTCCTCACCTGGACTGGTGTTGATGTTGTCACAAACATTGGGACTGGCGGTTTGATGTGCTGAGCCTTCTGTCATGGGACTTGCCCTTATGTAGCTCGTTACTACAAAGGAGAGGCTGAACTTGCATATAATTGTGCCTAAGAGTCTCCCCCTGAGTACCTCTTTGTTGCTCAGATGTGGCCCTCTCTCTCTCTCTCTAACTGAGCCACCTCGACAGGCGAACTCACTGCCCTCCTCCCTACGTGGGACCCGACTCCCGGGGGTGTAAATCTCCCTGGCAACGCAGGATATGACTCCTGGGGATGAATCTGGACCCGGCATCGTGGGGTTGAGAATATCTTCTTGACGAAAAGGGGGATACAAAATGAGACGAAATACTTTCAGTGGCTGAGAGATTTCAAATGGAGTCAAAAAGCCACTCTGGTGGACATTCTTATGCACTATATAGATAACACCTCTTAGGCTTTAATGTATTGGAATAGCTAGAAGTAAATACCCGAAACTACCGAACTCCAGCCCAGTAGTCTGGACTCCTGAAGACGATTGTATAATAATGTAGATTACAAGGGGTGACAGTGTGATTGTGAAAACCTTGTGGATCACACTCCCTTTATCTAGTGAATGGATGGATGAGTAGAAAAATGGGGACAAAAACTAAATGACAAATGGGGTGGGATGGGGGGGTGGTTTGGGTGTTCTTTTTTTACTTTTATTTTTTATTCTTATTCTGATTCTTTCTGATGTAAGGAAAATGTTCAGAAATGGATTGTGGTGATGAATGCATAGCTATATGATTGTACTGTGAACAGTTGATTGTACACCATGGTTGATTGTATGGTATGTGAATACATTTCAATAAAACTGAATTTAAAAACACAAAACAAAAAAAAAAAACTGTGCTATGAAGCCAAAGATTCGGAAAATTTTCATGCCACTTATTCCCAGAGGGACATTTATCTAACTGGCTAATGTGTATTTTTATACGTTCACATTTTTAGGCTGGAGAAGGAAGTGATTGAAGAGAGATAAAGCAACAGTAAAGGGTCTTCTCTCCTTGACATCTCCGAGGGTCCTGGACTCATGGGAATCTGTTCAGCCTGCTTTAGGGAGGTCATCCAAGAAGCCCAGTTTTTCTTTCTTACCAGATTAATCCAATTCAGTTCAGAAAATGTAGTAGGCATTTGGGATACAAAGATGAATAATACATGGCTTTGCCCTAGGGAGTTTAAAATCCATGGGGAATCTACAGAGATGCATGAATAACATTACCAGATACAACGTGATCAGTGTCATAGCAGCAGCATTAAGTTGCGTGGGAGCTCAGATGATGGAGGACTCACTTGAGCAGGCAGGTTTGGGGAGGAGATCACATTTGAGCTCTGCCTTGAAAGATGGACAGGATGTCAGAGAGTGGAGAAGCATGAGAAAAAAAGGCATTCTAAGACCAAAGAATGTGGGGAAAATGACAGGTAGGATGGAGAGAAAGAATGAGGGAAGGTGGGGAACCACAAAGGCAGGCCTGAGGGGAGGCATCCCAGCTGAAAGTAAAACAAGCCTTCTACTTGTAGTACAGTAGGGGAAGCTCATTCTGGGCATCCATGGGCCTCTCTCACCACTTGGCTGTTCTGTCTCAGCCTCCTCAGGAATCCCCAGTTCTCATTCTACCTCCCTGCTCCACAGCTGGCTGACAAGAGAGTATCAGAGATACTCACTTATGCCACATGTTGCCATGTGAATGAGCCAAAGCAAAGAGAAATTTGGAGAGAGCAGCAGCTGCCCACTTAGAGCCTCAAGGGGTGAGAACAGCCTTGATGGAATCATCATGTTCCAAGCTGTGCTTTGAACCCAGGCATCAAAAGTTGACCCATTTCTTGGGACTTACCTCACGCTAAGAAAAATCTCAAGAGAGAGACACATAAATCAGAAGGAAAATATATTAGTGGGTAAGAAGGAAAATATATTAGTGGGTAAGAAGAAAAACTGCCAAGATAATTAAACATTTTGGATAACTGGTCAACATAACAAAAATGAAATGAACTTTTAAAATACCAAAAATATAAGCATTTACTGAGTGCTTACTGCATGCCAGGCATTGTGCTAATTGTGTTTTGGGAAATTATCCCTCATACATCTGGAAAGCCAAATCATAATTAGAAATGTGCTTTGCTAAAGTAGAACCTGAACCATGTTGAGTTAGTTGGTTGATGCTAATGGTTAGTGTTATCAAGTCAGGATAACCAATTCATCCTGGTTTGTCTGGGACTTTCCCAAAAGTCTTGTGTCTGGAGAAACCCGTCAATCCTGGGCAAACCAGGATGGTTGGTCACCCTATATCAAATTACGACAGTCCAAAGTATCTCTCTTCTCTAAAATGGTTAAGTTGTAGAGAGGTTTGGACATCTGTTTGAATGGGGCAACTACTCTCCTGGACAGCACTGGATGAACACCACCAAATTGCATCCTCCAATTCCAATTTTTATGTCATGCACTCCTTTCCAATCATTGCAGGCTTTCTTCCTGTGTCTAATGAGATGGAGATGGTGAGGCAGTACTACAGATTGGCTCACTCAGTACCAGCACTCCTTCTAGCATGCCTTCCTGCTCTGTAGTGGTAGAAATCTACAGCATTCTCCAGACTAGCTTGCAGCTAAAGCACCTCGTTTGATGTAGGCTCTGCTAGGCAGGTGGACAGACATGAGTCTTGGAAGGAGCCTGTGAGCAAAACAAGTTGGCAGGCTTGTGCAGGATGAGTAGACCTTTTGATAAGGACTGTGGCTTTTATTCTAAAGCCAGCTGAGGAAGGGACAACTTGTTGATTCAGCAGCTTCCTGATCATGGCAGAGGCATGGATCTTCTGGAGACCCGGTGTCACTAGCTCTCTTAGGCGGCCAGTTCTGAGCTGAAGTTTAGGCTAGCCTGTGTACCTTCAGTCCTCCCAAGGAATTTGTGAGCTATTGGTAACCATTCATAACTCTCCTCCTGCATAAATTAGCCAGAGGATTCTGTAATTTACAACAAAGAACACAGACAGATACAGATGCTAAATAGGATGCCATCACTAAGAGCTTAATAGTGGCTTCCTGGGATACTGCACTGAGAATTCTGAGACCTCATCCAGGCTTCGTGAGGGAGACCGTTCTGATGGATTAGGGATTGCTGTTATGGTACCAGAGAGAGAGAATAATTGCATTTGTGCTAGACTTCTGCTGTGTTTATGACTCTTGACAAAACCATGTCTTCCTCCTTTAGTTCTACTACCATACATTCATTTTAAGGTACCTTCTGTAGAGGTTGGAATTCTAAATTTTTTTATTTTATAGGTTTAGCTCTGGAAACCAGAAACTTTAGACACATTTCTTTAACCTTAACTTTAGAAATATAAGCTATGATTGTACTTAATGTGAATATTTGAATTATTGTTGACATAAGTTCTTGAAGAATGTAAATATTCTGTTGAAAATTTCTTGCTCAGCAAAGAGGAAAAGAAGATGAAAGAATATTTACATTCTACTGAACAAGGAGTATTACAAACAAAGTGACTAGTCAGAGGGCACAAAGATCTGACTCAAGTTTAAATCTCTCTCCTCATATGTATTCTGTTGCCTGTAATCATGATTACAACTTCGCTTTAATATTCAATAGTTTTAGAATAAAATTTTGTTTAATCTTGTCTAAAGTTTGTAATATATATGTGTTTGTTATAGAAAAACATACTTATTCTTCAGCTGTAGAATATGACTATCATATAAAACAGTTGGTTCACTTAAGCTATAAATGAAGTTATCAGCCTTGTGTTAATTTCTCTTCTACTATATAAATTGTTGAGGATCCCTTGTCAGTCAGAAAACATTTTGACTGACTCTCCTTACAGCGGTAGAAAGAAAATAATGCCACTCTTACTTAATCCAAAGACAACACAAAGCATGATTTCTTTGTCAACTCCTAGAGTTTGGGATAAATCCCTCATTGTCTCTCCCTTGCACCACCTACACCTGAAAAGGCTGACCTCTACCAGAGGGATTTTCACTTTCACCTCTCAGGGCCAAAGGGTGAGGCTATAGTGGAGATGCAACAGGCCATCCAGCTGCTAAAGGCATTTTGCCCAGGCATTGCCTGGTCTGACAACCCTAGAGTCTAACTGGGATGAAACCCCCATGTACCCAACCTGGGGTATGTGGGCAGGATAGAGAACTCTGAGTTGGAAAGAACTGAAAACAAATTTCATTTTTCTTCTCGTTTGATTAAGAGCAGGTGTCTTTACTGAGTGTCTTTTAATTGCAAGCAATAGAAATCCGCCATACATATAAACTGAATTAAAAACAAAAGTAGCAGAGGAAGGTATTTAACATGAGATTGCAGGGCAAGTGTTTTAGCCAGTTGTGTGATGGAAGACCATGGAGAAACCAGGCAGCAACTGCTCAGACTCTGCAGGACCTCATTTGCTCTTGGAAGCCACAAGGTCTCTGATTTGGGCTTCTGAGCACTCAGCTGACTCCCACCCCCCACCCCACCCCTACCCCCCGCACCCATGTGGGCAGTGTCATGGCTCTGCGGTTAACCCAGAGATTTCAATCCTGACGGCACTGTTTCAGGCCGTGTCCCCTTACTACCCCACTTAAAGCCTGAATGTCGTCAGCCTTAATGAGAATATCTATAGTTCCTATCCAGTAGGGTTGTGGTAAGGATTAAATGAGCTCAGCTATGTGAAAAGAGTGCCAGCACTTGATAATTACTAGCTATTCATCTGGTTGTATGCTCTTATCTTCTTTTTCTCTGTGGACTGGTTTTCTTTGCTTCACTGGGTCTATGTCCAAGCCTGGTGAGCCCACAACCGCTACACAGTTTCTAGGTCTACCTTTCCCAGTCCAAGCCAACAGCCAGACAGAATGTGGCTCTGAGTTTCCAAACTGAATTCTCAGAAGAAAGGATCACCTTGACTCAATTGTGATCACAGAGGAGGAGATAAACTTAGCTGTGGAGGGTTGAAATTGTATGTGTGTGTGGATGTGTGTGTGGTGGATATAGGTGACAGTGGTAGTTCTCAAAGAAAGAAAGGGTGTCTTTATGGGCTGGTTAATCCTCCCAAAAGGTGTGAGCCCATGTTGAGCCATTATCCAGATACCTTCCATCCTTGCCATATCTGTGTTGCATCTCTCCTTATCCCTGCCTGTGTTCCTTTGCTCCCATCTGCCCTTGAGCTACTGAAGCTGCATTGCTCATTGTACAGAGAATGAAGGGCCTGGGAATCTATGTCTTCTTTTCCCTCCCGGTGGCCTTAACCAGGGACTGCTGGTGAGGGATATGAACGCCTTGATTAGGGAAGAATTTGAGGCATAATTCACACTGTAGAACTCCCCTGCAAGATCAGGCAAGGACCGGGACTTTGCCTGAGATGGCAGCCTTGCTTGGCTTCTCCCTTTCCATGTGGCTTCCCCCACCTTATTAGTCTCCTCTGGGAGCATTTCCTCAATAAGTCACTTACATGTGAATCCTCAGGGTCTGTTTCTGGAACTTAATTTAAGACAATCCCACAGATCAAAAAATGAGCCTGAATCTCATTTCTGAGCTATTAATGAATGTAATTGATTTCCATGTGAAAGGGATTCTTTTTAATCGCTAAGATTTGATTTTGTTTCTCAACCTTGCATTCTTCAGTAGGGTAGACCCACCAAAAGAGGCTTATTGAGGGAGTCCTATCTCTGCCTTCAGAAAATGATCTTGCAAAGGAAACAAGGAGGACAGCCACTCATGGGAAAAAAGAAAAAGAAAAAAAGGAGAGAGAGCAAGAGGGAGGTTGGTCTGGAATGTGATTTGATCTCCTCTGCTGCTGTCTCCATCGCCCCCCTACCCCCTGCTAGCTGGCGAGAGCAGTTTTTTTTTGTTGTTGTTGTTTTGTTTTTTAATATTTATTTATTTTTTTAATCTTCATTTTATTGAGATATATTCACATACCACGCAGTCATACAAAACAAATCATACACTCGATTGTTCACAGTACCATTACATAGTTGTACAGTCATCATCTAAATCAATCCCTGACACCTTCATTAGCACACACACAAAAATAACAAGAATAATAATTAAAGTGAAAAAGAGCAATTAAAATAAAAAAGAACACTGGGTATCTTTGTCTGTTTGTTTGTTTATTTGTTTCCTTCCCCTATTTTTCTACTCATCCATCCATAAACTAGACACGGGAGTGTGGTCCTTATGGCTTTCCCAATCCCATTGTCACCCCTCATAAGCTACATTTTTATATAATTGTCTTCAAGATTCATGGGTTCTGGGTTGTAGTTTGGTAGTTTGAGGTATCTACCACCAGCTACCCCAATTCTTTAGAATCTAAAAAGGGTTGTCTAAATTGTGTGTAAGAGTGCCCACCAGAGTGACCTCTCGGCTCCTTTTGGAATCTCTCTGCCACTGAAGCTTATTTCATTTCCTTTCACATCCCCCTTTCGGTCAAGAAGATGTTCTCCATCCCACGATGCCGGGTCTACATTCCTCCCCAGGAGTCACACTCCACATTGCCAGGGAGATTCACTCCCTTGGGTGTCTGATCCCACGTACGGGGGAGGGCAGTGATTTCACCTTTCAAGTTGGCTTAGCCAGAGAGAGAGGGCCACATCTGAGCAACAAAGAGGCATTCGGGAGGAGGCTCTTAGGCACAATTACAGGGAGGCCTAGCCGGGAGAGCAGTTTTAACTTTCTGAAAAATAGACTCTTCCTGCCAAGACTGACTGCTTTGAAAGCTAAACATGGGAAGGCTTAAATGGAGGCAAGATAAGAGATGACATTTCTAGGACAAGCTGCCACCTTAGCTGATTCTCACTTAGTAACATTCTGAATTCTTATTACTAGGGTTCTTACTGCTGGTTATAAGGACAAGCACTTTGAAAGGATTTCAGTGAGAGATATTCTTTCAGGGAGGTATCATGCAGGCTACCTTGATTCCTCAGGCTTGAAGCCAACTGAGGAGCTCCTTTGGGCTGACTGGTCAGTCCTTGCTTGGAGCTGGGACCATCTCAGTACTAGACAGATGAGGCCGTCACTGATGGGGTGTGATTTGAGTGTCCCTAATTCCTAAACCCAATTCAAAATATTTCAGCCACCTCAACTTGACACTTATGACTGAAATTTCACTCCACAAATTCATCTCCTTGGTCTATTGTTAAAATGTAAACCTCCTGAGGGAGATAAAACATTTCCCTATTGCATTAACCAGGATTTTGTTGTTGTTGTTGTTGCAAGTGATAGAAAAAACTAAAAAAATGGCATAAGCATAAAACAAGATTTAATTGGCTCAATATTCAAGGTGCAGCTAGATTAGGTGCCAGAACAATGTCATTAGAAATCTGCCTTTCTCCATTCATCAGCTCTGCTTTCCCCTGGTCTGGCTTCGTTCTCAGTAAGCTCTTCCCAAAGGGTGGCAAAGATGGCAACTGTGTTCTCTTAGCAATCCCAAAAGAAGAAGTGCAGTTTCCTGTCATCCAGCCCAAATTTCAGGACTGCATCTCATTGGCTTAAATTGGGTCATGTGCTCTTCCATGAACTAATCACTGTGACTCTGACAAGGTCTCAGTCATGTGCCAGTGGCTGGAGTGGGGAAGAGGAGTCAGCCCCACCCAAACCACATATACTAAGAGAGGGAGGGTGTAGTTCAGCAAAAAAAACTTCAGGTACCCTTGTTAAGAGAAGAGAGGATGGGTGTCAGGAAGTCAAAACCACTTTGAAGGTAACAACTATTAGAAAGCAACGCCCTACAGGATGAAGTGCAGTAGAGATTGTAAGGACAAGATCTTCATAAGAAGAAAGCAGACCCTGTGTGGGTTTGTGTGTGTGAATGTGTGTGTGTGTGTGTGTGTGGTGTGTCACTGCCTTGGGGCTCTTGAGGAGATAAGGGGCAACTAGGGGCTGTGGGATTTTAATAGTGCACTCTTAGAGGCTGAGAAAGCTTCAAGACTCTGAAAAGTAACAGTCGATTCCCAAGTAGCATGGCAGGTACTGGGCAAGAGACCAACACTGCAGCTCACAGTTCATACTTGACTTTTAAGGCAAGCCCCACCTTCAGCCTTGTTTAACAGGAAAGAAATAATCTATTAATTCTTTTCTAAACCATAACCCAAGGATCTTTAGTCATCTTCATGTGATGTATCCTTAGGCTAGGTGTTGGTGCCTGGCAGGGACAACTGTGATAAAGCTGGGAAAGGCATTCTGTCTTGCTTGCTGGACTATCCCATGAGCTCTTTTTATTGTTTTCACAAATGGATAGTAATATGATTAACAGGCAGCTAACATTTACCAAGTACTATATTGGGAGGTTTTCTCTACCTCATTGCATCCTCACAGCAACCCCACTAGAGCTATCCTCTTCTTCCATCCTACAAATGAGGAAACTAGGGCTGGAGAAAGGTGAAGTGATTTGCCAACTTTGGAGTGGTACAGCCAAGATACAGATCCCAATAGCCGGATCCTAGACCCTGCATTCTTAACCCCTCATGCCACAAAAACTGAGAATCTGAAAACAGGAAGACTCAAGGGAAAATGAAGGGGAGAATTTAAAGAAGAAAAGATTGAAGCTGAAAGCAATCAACAATAGGGGATGGGAAGAGAAAATCCAGTTGTGTAGATATAGCTGCTGACAATCTGAGAACAAAGTGAAGGAGCCAATGTACTTTGAGAACATGCTGCCCTTTATTTGCTAAAGATGTTATCACTATGGGTGGGGTGACTGTATAATTGATTGTCCAAACCAAGACCTTTTGAGAGTGAAAGAGGGCAGTGTTAATAATTACACTGGGAAGACTACAGTAAACCGGGACTGGCCTGGACAACTAGGACACAAGGTCACCCTAACTAGGGCTACTAACAGAGAGCCAAGCTTTATCCTATTAGTGGTGATGGATATCACCAACTCATCCCTAGCCCTTCATCCACCATCCCTTTGTGGGCTGCAGGCTGGGCAGTGTAGCATTTAGTAACTGGCCCTGTGCTCTAACCCACCAAGTTGCTGCTTCCTTAGTGGGTGGAAGAAGGGACATCCACTCTGGGAGGAATAATAACACCTGACATTTATGAATTGTTAAGTTTGTTTAATAATGTTAGATACAGAGCTAATAAGTGAGGTGACCAAGACTTTAATTATAATTAAAAAAAAAAAAAACCTTTAATATTCTAGAAATTGGGTTGTCTTTCCAGGAACATGGGGAGCTACTTTTTATATGTATATATTTGTATTTAATTAGCATTCCATTCTTGGTTCCGGGAAAAAGTTTCTGAAAGCAATAATGTTAGATACTAAAGATAAAAATCTAAAAATAACAAAAAAGATATGAAATGGCTGTACCTATAGCTGCCAGGATGAGCCCACCTGGGCTAACACTCTTCAGGGTCCCTTTCCTAGATGACCACAGCCAAGGGGCTGAGCAAGGCCAACTGGCTTGGGGGAGCTCAGCCCGATGTATGGCTGGCAGCCAGAAAGCAAGGCCTGGACTCACACCAATCCTCAGGCCTCACTCCTAGCTGAGCAGTGCTTTAGGGCAGCTTCTGCCCACCAGATATATTTGGGGGACAAAAAACAGAATTAAAAGAATTAATTAACCTAGTTAAACCAGCAATAACTAAGAAAGGCAGTGTAGCAGGGTGGTTAATAGATTTAATTTTGAGGTTTCAAGCTCAGTTGTGTGACTTTGGGCAAGAGACGTTAGGGCTTAGATTTTGGGTGTCAGTTTCTTTGGGTCTCAGATCCCTGATCTGTGAAATGGGGATGAGAGCAAACACTGTTGGAGCTTTTACTTTGTTTTAGGGACTAGGCTAAGTGCTTTATGTAGGTTATTTAATTTCATTGTCTTAACAACTTTTAAGAGGCAGGTGCTATTATTATCTCAGTTTTGCAGACAAGAAAACTGAAGCTCAGTGAGGTTAGTAATTTTTCCAGGGTCACACAAATTTAAAAAAAAATACTATTTTATGGGGTTTGAGAAGATATTCATTCAGTGTTGAACATATTGATTGGAATACTGAAAGTACTTAATAAATGTTAGACCTTAATAAAAATAATGATAATAATTTAAGATCTAGCATTACTTTTATCTTACATTTACATTTGTAATTTGGAACGTACTACTTTGGATCATATTTCTAACCCACCATATGTCAGGAAGATCCTTTGGATAAAAACCCTGAAGCTCCTGCCCCACCCCGATATCCTAAGAGAACCACATTGTTGACATGACCCCATCCCTGAAAGCCTCCAGGAATCTGAAACATCCAGGCAGTTCTTGCTGCAGCTGGGAAAATAAACTATCCACATGCATCTTAAACCCAGAGAATTATCCTCCTAAACAATGTATCCTTGGTAGAGAGAAGGCAGCAGAGGTGTGGGGGGTGGGGAGTGGAGAGGGCGGGAGGGGGAGAACAGAGCATAGTTCAATCATCTGCCCAGCTCCTCTGAAACTGATACTTGTGTGCTGGGAACCCATTCCTGGCCATCCCACTCTGCCCGCCTCAAGTTGCTCAACTGTCCCCAGAAATAGCCTTACAAGGAGGCCAGTAATGCCAAGCACAGGTTTTGTGGACACATGGGGAGCACTTTAAAGCTTCCCTCTCAACCTTGCAGGACAGAATGTGTACCTGGGGTCGGACAAGATGGTCTTAATCATATCCCTCACTCCCAAGTTGTGTCTGGACAGAGGGCACAGGAGAGGCCCTCAGCTACAGAGAGATGCCACCTGCCTCCACTCCATCTACCAGAGAAGTAACACACAAGGGTTTAAGAGCATGGCTTTATGTGAAGGACAACACAAGTTCAAATTCCTGGATTCCAGTGGATTGTGTGACCTTGGACAAGTGACTCAACTAGCTCTTTGAGGCTTGGTTTCCTCATTGGTAAAATTGGGATAATAAAACCTTCTATGTATCTTAAAAGAAACAGGGTATGTCATGTGCTTAGCAGAGTGCCTGACACATGATAAAGTTTAATAAATGTTAGCTATTATTACCAATGTGTATTTATGGAGGATGTCACTGTGTTAGGCAGTGTGTCCACAGAAATACAATATAGAGGGTCTGACCTTCAGATCTCACAGACCCAAATAAAAGAGACTCACATAAAATAATTGGCAATTGGGTAGATGCTCAGTTGTGTGGTACAATGTGGGGTTAGAGAAGGGAGAGACAGGTTCAGGCTAGATACACCAAGGGGTAAGTGTTGAGGATGGTTAGAGTCTTAATGGGTGCAGAGAAAGAAAAAGTTCACTGGGAGCCAGATGTGTAAGTAGCACTCCAAAAGGAAACAGGAGCAGCTGATCAAGTGGGCTACCCAATTTGAGACCCATGGGTCTCAATGGTGAGGTAGATCCCCCTAAAGGAGTCATCTTACCTACCCCCCACCCTCCAGGGTCCTTCAAATCTCAAGCCTGTAAAAATCAGCATAGGAATCGAGTCCACTCTGGAATGAGAATCATAGGCAGTCTCCCCTACTGTGACTTTGAACTTTATATATGATAAACTAAGTGATACTGTGAGTTACTGGTATGAATTACTCATTTATTTCCAATGTGAATTGATGACAACTGTTAGTTGAGTGTGGCAACAAGATTGAGCTTTGTTCTGTTTTCATGTGGGTTTCTATTTTTCTTTGGTTGTCCATTTCCTACCTCCCTTATGTCCAAAGTTAAGCTTATTCTAGAGGGTGCTGAATTTGGATACAATACATATAGACACAATCACAGAAGTTTCTTCATTTTGGCCTAGCACTTTAAGTTCAGAGTGTTTTGCAATTATGTTCCTGAGGAGTTCTTGTTTTCTCTAATGAACTCTGCAAAATATCAGCCCAAGATGAATTTTTAGCCTGGGAAGGATTTCTCCCTTTATTTGCTCAGTTGGAAAGCACTGCTCTTTCTTTCTCCTTAAGCTGAGCGCTCTTTTTCTTCCCAGATGCCTCTTTTCTGCCTCAAGTCACTGATGGGAGATAAGAGCGATCTGTGGTGTTTTGTCCTCTTGATAGCTTGTTTCCAGATGAGAGTAAAGCTCAAAGTGATTCTCTCTTTGGGCAGAAGCACACATGCCATATTTCCTGAGTATTGCTTTGGAATAATAATCTGTTGGTTTCATAAACACTTTGTAAAATGTATATGATGATAATATAAATATTATTTTAGGTGTGTGCCATTTTCAGAGTTGACTGTGGGTTCAGCTGCAAGGCACCTGGCCTCGTGGGGAGATGGGCTGGTGGGTTTAGGGCAGCTGAGACTCACTGTTGCAATAACCACAATTGCCTTAGTTGCTGTGTCCCAAATGTCTATTTGAACTTAATCCTTAATAATGTCTGTCTACCCAAGGGCAATAGAATGTTTGTTCCTGGCTTCTGAAGCCATTGATATTTTAATTTTTTTCCCAGAGAAATATTGGCCTGAGGCCTCTGGAAACATTGCCTGGCCTTATGAAATTTTGCTTGACTGATTTTGTGGAGGGGAATTAACCCTGGTCTTAGAGTTTTTTCATGCAAAAGGGATAAATGAAAATTTTTACTGCTGAATAGACCCCCATTTGCCTGAGTCAATTACAGCTAATGGAATGACCAGCTCTATAAATGCCTTTTTAATGGGAATAAGATCTTCACAGGTCCAGACTGGATAGTGAGTAAGCCACAACACCCCATGTTCCCAAAACAAAAGTTTCTCTTCTTAGTACCTATAGTTTGGCAGGGATCCCATGCTGTGAGTATCAGATTATTATTAACACATGAGACTTTCTCATCAGGACTACGCCCTTCAATTGTGTGGTATTTGTGGTTAATATAGCAGTACTATCCTCCCATCTTGCTTTTTTAATTATGTAAATGAAATAATAAAATATCCAACTTCCCATCCACCTCAGAGGATGACGCTAGAAATAAAATCCTTACGAGTGGACATTTCAAAGTTAAGAAAATCTAGCCTTTGTTTACCTAAGGAAGTGTCCAGTAGGAGGTAAATCTCTCAGACACGGGCCCCTTTCTTATTCTGTTGGCCCAAGATGCACAATTTGGAAAGATGGGGGGGTTGGGCTGGGGTGAGCCGTGTTATCAAAGGATAAGAAGTCACATCACTTTGACTTCCAAAGGCACTTGCTAACTCCCCTGTTGGGCAGTTAGGGAAATACCCCCTTCTTAAAATTTCAGTCTCCTTTCTCTGAAAATGAACATGTCCCTAGAAGATGTGTGGGTGGGAGAGAGCAGAGAGCTTCAGGGTTACTGATAGCACCCGTGGGAGGGTCTCTGAGAAGACCACGCTAATGTCCATGCCTGCCCTGGATGGCAGGAGACCCTGCAGCCCCAAAGCCAACTGCCCACTCCCTCCCGGCCAATGATCAGGGATCCTGGAGTAGAGCATTCTGCAGCTAACTGTCCCTGTGAAGCCCTTGAGGAATTACTAGAGTAAATATCTCAGAGGAAGGAATTGTACTGCCTGAGGCCAGGCATGGTCCGGGACGAGTTCCTTTAAACAGAAGTTGGGGTCTCCGTGGTGGGCGTAGGACGCCTGGGTGAGCTGGGACGGAGAGTTTTTTCTTTCTTTCTTTCTTCCCCCAGAGAGCCCTGGGTTTGAGAGCTGGGAAGAATGATTAGGAATTGCGTGCACTCCAAAGGGTCATCCTGTAAAGGGTAAAAATATCTTAGGTATTATTCCATGAAAAAGGGGGGAAATCATGTTTGGTGTACACGGTTTAACCTCCTGCTCCGTGATTTCCTTAATTAACCCAACGCTTAGGTGAAGTGTATCACACTCATTCAGTCTGCGAGGCGTGGGGTGGAGAATGGGGGGCGACAGAGCAGAGGGGGGCCGTCCGGTGGCCGGCTGCCCCGCAGAGGAGCTCGGCAAGACCACGGGGCGAGCTTCCAAAGGATCACTAGGGGCCCAGATGAAGCCCCTCTCTTCCTAGATATGTCGCAGGAAATCGATTCTTGAAACTGCGAAGGGCGGTTGCTTGGTTTACATTGAGGGTCAACAGGGAGTCTGCAGCCACATCCACAAGGCACAAAAGGAACAAAAGAGTGAGCGCTCAGGTCGCTGTTTTGATGTGGTCCTCTTCTGCCACTTATCGACAACATCGCCTCATTACAGTTTCCGAAAGCACCTAGACTCCTTGGGTGGAAACGATGAGAACCAATTCAGGAAAATTAAAATTATTCAAGGCTGCATTTTCTCTATTCAATGACGATAGCTTTATTGAGTCTATGAGAAAATACGTATTCTTACAATCTATATTACCTATTTTATTGGGTAGAAGAATATCAATGAGAAAGGTTACCATTATTTTCAGCAGCTAAAATAGTATGTGGGCTTAACAGGGAGGTAGAGTTCTAATATCTTTTTTCTTACATTTGGTTAGTGCTTTAGAATTAAAAGTGGTATTACATATTTTCCAGTTTTTATTGTTGCCATTGCTCAGAAAATATGATCATCCTATAGAAAGACTTTGTACAAGAGAAATAGTATAATGATAAAATTTGCAGGCAGGAGAGGGGGTAGTTTCTGTGGAATTAACATTATAGCACTCCATGCAGAATGAACATGGAAGATTATACATATGTTACACTGGCTTGTAGATTCACTGGAAGGTTGGGGAAGATGCTATCAAAAGCCACAATTGTTCAAATCCTTTTATTCAGTAATCCAACTCTGAGAATAATTCTACCCTAAGGAAAGAAAAACAAAAAGACTGATATGGATGATATTGTTCATAAGATTGTTTAACAGTAGAAGAAGAAGAGTTCATTCAGAATATGGAATATTATGAAGACATAAAAACATTTCAGCATGTAGCAATATGAAAAACTGCATGCTCAAGTAAACTTAAAATGGTATGTTATACATATGACAGAATACTATTCGGCTATAAAAAAGAACGAAGTCCTGATGCTCACGGCAACATAGATGAACCCTGAAGACATTATGTTGAGAGAAATAAGCCAGACACAAAAGGACAGGTGTTGTACGAGCTCGCTGATATGAACTGATTATAGTAGGCAGACTCACAGAGTTACAGTCTAGAGTATAGGTTACTGGGGAATAGAATGGGGATAGAGAATGGGAAGTTGATGCTTCATTTGTACAGAATTTCTATTTAGGTTGATTGTAAAAGTTTGGAAATGGATGGTAGTGATGGTAGCACGTTACTGTGAATATAATTAATAGAACTATAGGGGTGAAGGTGATTAAAAGAGGAAGCTTTAGATTGTATGTATTACTAGAATAAAAACTAAATGATAAAAAAATAGGACTGTACAACACAGTGAATCCTATTTTAGATGAGGGACTGCAATTAATAACAAATGTAAAAGAATGTGCTTTCATGAATTATAATAAATGTACGATCCTAAAAAAAAAAAACAGTATGTTACAGAAGGAATATTGAATAACACTAGAAAAGAATATTTAAAATATTGAAGTTGAGTTAAAGTGGTCGAGGTACAGAGTCTGTAAGGTATATTGTCATTTTTGTTTGTTTCTAATTACACAATACAGAAGTCCCTTCTTGTTGTGATACATTTAAATAACATGGAAATATATAATGTGAGAAGTGGACCTCATCACCTCCCTCCCCTTACCCAGCTGCTCCCTGTTAATAGATTGGTATAAGCCCTCCAGATCTTCTTCCTTGGAGTTAACACATACACACAGACACATAGACACACACGTACACATTAAATTATTTTAGCATAAAAGTGATATTATATCTTGTTTTTTGCAACTAGGTTCTTTTAAAATTATACATTATAGGTCTTTCTGGATTAGTAAATATAGATCTTCCTTATTGTTTTTAGTGACTATATAATATGCTCTTTCCTAATATATTTAATTATTTCTCAAATGATAGATACTTGTTTCTTCTAATATTAAAATTATAAATAATTATGCAAATGACCCCCATTCTTGTACATTGCTCTTGATATGCCCTCTTAATAAATTTAAGCTTCTTTTCATTTATTCATTGACCATTTGTATTTCCTCTTTAGAGAATTTTCTATTGACAGCTCTTGCCAATTTTTCTATTTTGTTGTCCTTTTTCTTATTTTCTTGTATCTTAAGTTCAAATATTTCCTATTTGTAGGAGTCCTTTACGAATTTTAGATTTTTATTGAGATTTCACTAGATTTAGAGATTGATACAACATAGAATATTTCCATCCAGGAACATAATATATTTCCCTATTTATTCTAGCCTTCTTTTATGTCCATTGGCAATTTTATTGTTTTCTTCATTTAGCTCCTGTATGTTGCTTGTTATCATTCATATTACATGTCTAAAAGGAAACATTTTAATGGCTATTTACATAACTAAAATACTTTTTAATTGAAATAATTATCAGTTGAAATAATTTATTTTCTTAAGGCTGTAATGACCTGTCAAAGAATAACTCAGTGGAGTATAGTTAATTATTAGCCTGCTAACTTGCTTGTATACAAGGGAGGGCACTCAATAGATTGATTACATTATCTCTAACACATTCAAACCAGGATTTAAATACCAAAAAAAGAAGGAACAAAGAAAGAAGAATATAGCTTGGGAACAGTAAACTTTATTTTCCTTTCCCAAGCTGCTCATTAGGTGGCAGTTAGCGAAGAGGCCAGTGGAAGTATTCAGCTCTGAGCAGCTGGGTCACCAAAGAAAAGAGTTTCATTTGTTTATGGGTTCTCCAAAAACAAAACAAAACAAAACAAAAGGCAACCCACCCTTGCTTGAACTTTAAACTGTGACGTATTCGTGTCGAGTTGTCTCTGCACACTGTTGCTATGTTCTTTTTTAGCACCCCCACCTCTGTTAGGCCAGGCTCACCGTAGCCCTTATTAGAATCTCTCAGATCTTCAGCATAGGTTCATCCAGATGTGGAAATAAAGTTGCTAATAATAATATTTCACGTACAATTTTCAGAGACAAACTGGAGCATGGTAAACTGTTCTACTTCTGGAAGAGAATATGTGCAAGAATAGCCTTGACCATTTGGATAAAGGAGAGCAATAAGAAGGGACCCATCCCACCTGCTCTCAAAACATAGTATGCAATTAATGGCAAACAGTGTGACACTGGCACAGCAACAGATATACTGATCAATTGAATAGAATGAATTACCCTTTCTCAATGTCTGCATTGCGCGTCCCACTAGTCCAGAGTTTCTCTCCCAGGACCCCATGACATTATGGAGCAAATGGGCCACACAGCAGTAGATACAAATTTCCCACAATTCTAATTTGTATTTGAGCACTCAAACTTTACCATTGGCAAGAAATGCCATTGGTTGTTTTCCTTGAAGTAACAGGCTCATTTCTGTCATTTTAAAGAAAATGTCTGCCAAATACCCAAGTCTGAATAACCGGTTTGCCAGTTGTTCTTCAACAGAAAAAAATGTGTTCCATGAATAACATGACCACATGTTTTTTTTAGCCTGCAACTCAATCTCATAAGTGCTTGTCCCTGAGACAACCACCGTACTTGGGTATGCAACAGAAGCACTTTATGTGTACTTCTCATGGGAAGAGCACTTGGTGGTCTAGATTTAATAAAATCAATAATTTTTATTGCTTCACCAAGGATGTTCTTGAGGTGAAATGAGCTATTTAAAAAAAAAAAAAAACTGTAAGTGCGTGAGGGTGAAGAAAATAATGACTACTAGCACAATTTGATGTCACACTGCCTTGATTCTAGCTAAGGGGTCGAAGGTTGTTCATGTCATTACTTCTGCACAATTAATGTAAAGGTTAACACAGAGAAAGAGACAAATAATGACTCCCTATTATTATGAAAATAGTTCTGACCTCAAACACTTTCTGAAAGTGTCTTAGAGGCCCCCAGGGGACCGTGAGCCACATTTTGAGAACTGCCACAGTGGAATACAGGCATACCTCGGAGATATTGCAGCCTCAGTTCCAGGCAAGCACAATAAAGCAAATATCACAATGAGGCAAGTCACATGAATTTGTTGGTTTCCCAGTGCATATAAAGTTATGTTTACATTATAGTGTAGCTTACAGAGTGTGCAATAGCTTATATCTAAAAAAAAAACAAAAAAAAACAGTGCACACACTTTAATGTATACCTACACCAGCCCAAGCAGAGACAACAGCAACCACAAGCTTCACTGGTATTACACGTTGATGGAACTGGGGATGTGTCATTTGAAGAAAATGGTTATGAAGAAGGAGATTATGACAACAATGAAGAGGAAGACAGGGAAAGATGGTGCTGAAGATTGGCATGTGTAAGAAGTAAGTTTCTAGGAGAAGACTTGAGAATCCACTCAATCGTTTCCTGTTTTACTTGGTGCCCAACTGAAAAATTGTATCCTGTTTTTTCAGTCTTTTGGGGTGCTATGCAACATATACTTTTAAAGATAAAGTAATTTTAGATTGTTCTGGCTAGATTTATCTTCATTAACCATTAAAATATAATTGTTTTATATAGCTGGTTAATACAAAATGAATGTATTCCAAATTAAATTGTATTTATAAAGGTGGTGGAGAGTGCAGGTAATTCTAATTCTTTGGTTTAAGTCTTTATGGGGTAGCTTAAACTTAAGACATTGGTAGAACAGAGAGATGTGGTTAATTTTTTGTTTGTTTGTTTCAATAATTAAAAAGATATGAGAACATTAAGGAAAAGAAGAGACTCCAGAAAAATGCTAAATGTGACAAATTTATCCATATTCCATACCATTTCCTTAGATAATCTTATTTACTCTTAGAGTCTGTTTTCAGTTCAACAAACCATTCCTTCTTACTCCTCTTTAGCTTTATATTACTAGAAGTATATAAATATGACTTTGTTTTCCTCATGTTCCAACTTTGTTACTTGTATCCAAGATGTTATTGGTCTTACCACAATTTTCACTGTTCTTCAGCTTAAAATGCATTCTTCTTGTTTGTCTTAGTAAGGTTCTCCTAAGTTATCTACGTAGTCTTTAAAAATTTTGTTTTTATTAAATATTGAATTGATACAAATGAGTGAAAAATAAGATTTAAACACACTGATGCCCATCATCCAGTTGAAAACAGAATTACCATTACTTATTAATAAGTCCACTGTGTGTCTTTATCCTGCCCTCTTCCCTCCTCCCTCAGAGTAAGCATGCTCATGAATTTTGTGTTTGTCATTAACTTGCCTTTCTTTATATTTTATCATATGTGTTTATATTCCTAAACAGCATATTGTTTAATTTTGTATGTCTATTTATAACATAAATGGAATAATTTTGTGTTGTTCTTCTGCAAGTTGTTTTTTTCCTTCAAGATTATATTCCTGAGGTTCATTCAAGTTGTTTCGTAGAGCTGTAGTTATTTTCACTGCTGAATATATGAGAATTTATTTATGCATTTTTCTGATATGATGGACTTTAGAGTTGTATCCAGTTGTAATTATAAACAGTTATGGAAAATTCTAGAGTGTGTCTTCTGGGGACACCTGCCAGCGTTTCTCTAAGGGTTATAGTTAGAAATTGAATTGCTGGATCCTAAGATATGTGCATAGAAATGCACATACCTGTAGCATGTATTAGGACTTCATTCCTTTTTTTGGCTAAAAACATATTCCGTTGCATGGATATACCACATTTTGTTTATTCATGTATTTGCTGGTGGACTTTGGGTTGTTTCCACCTTTTGCTTATTGTAAATAATGCTGCTATGAACATTTGGGTAAGTTTTTGTGTGGACAAAGGTTTTCGTTTCTCTTGGGTATACAGCAAAGAGTAAAATTACTGGGTCCTAGGTAACTCTGTTTCCATGGTGCCAGCACACGTTTACATTCCCACCAGGAGTGTAGGAGGGTTCTAATTTCTCCACATCTTGCTGTCTGGCTTTTTGATTCTAGCCATCCTTGTGTGTATGAAGTGGTATCTCTTTATGGTTTTGATTTGTATTTCCTTTATGACCATTGACACTAAGCATCTTTTCATGTACTTAATGGCCATTTTTATATGTTCCTTGGAAAAATAGCTACTCAGAAATTTTGCCCGTTTTTAAATTGGGTAATTTATCTTTTTATTATTGAATTATAAGAGTTTTTTATATAGATTCTGGATACAAGTCCTTTATCACATATATGGTTTGCAAATATTTTCATTCTGTGGATTGTCTTTTCACTTTCTTAATGGTGTCCTTTGAAACATAAACATTTTAATTTTGATGAAGTCCAATTTATCTATTGTTTCTTTTGTTTCTTATGCTTTTGGTGTAATATCTAAGAATTCTTTGCCAAATCCAAGTTCATGAAGATTTACCCCAAAGTTTTCTCCTAAGAGTTTTATAATTTAAGCTCTTACATTTATATCTGTGATCATTTTTGAGTTAATTTTTTAATAGTGTGTACAAGTAAGGGTTCAACTTCATTCTTTTGCATGTTGATATCTACCTGTCCCAACACAATTTGTTGAATAGACTTTTCTTCCCCCATAGAATGGTCTTGGAACCCTTGCTGAAAATCAATTTACCATAGATACATGGATTTATTTCCAGACTCTCAATTCTATTCCATTGATCCGTATATCTATCCTTGAGCCAGGATCATACTTACTTGATTACTATTGTTTTGTAGTAAATTTGGAAATAAAAAAGTGTTAGTTCTCCAACTTTGTTCTTTTTCAGGATAGTTTTGGCCATTCTGAGTCCCTTGTAATTCCAAAGGAAATTTAGAATCAGCTTGTCAGCTTCTACAAAGAAGTTGGCTGGGATTGTGATAGGAATTGCATTGAATCTGTAGATAAATTTGGGGAGTAATGCCATCTTAACCATGTTATGTCTTTCAGTCTTTGATCATGGGATGCTTTTTCATTTATTTAGCTATTCTTTAGTTTCCTTCCGGAATCTTTTTTAGTTATCAGAGTATACGTTTTCACGTATTTTGTTAAATTTACTCTTAAGTATTTTATGCTTTTAATGCTATTGTGAATAGAATTGTTTTCTTAATTTCATTTTCAGATTGCTCATTGCAAGTGTATAAAAATACAATTGATATTTCTGTATTAATCTTGTACTTTGTAACCTTGCCAAAAATTAATTTATTAATTCTAATAGTTTTTTAGTGGATCTTTAGGATTTTCTGTACATGAGATCATGTCAGCTGTGAATAGATATAGTTTTACTTTTTCCTTTCCAGTCTGGATGAATTTTATTTCTTTTTCTTACCTAATTGCCCTGCCTAGAACCTCCAATAAAATGTTGAATAGAAGTGCAAGAATGGATATCGTTGTCTTGTACCTGATCTTATGGGAAAAACATCCCACCTTTCACCCTTAAGTATTATGTTACCTGTGGGTTTTTTGAGATGCCCTTTATTAGGTTACAGAAATTCCCACCTATTCCTCGTTTGTTGAGACTTTTTATCATGAAAGGATGTTGGATTTTGACAGATGCCTTTTTGCATCTGTTGAGATAATCATGTGGTTATTGTTTTTCTTTTCTTTTGATATAGTGCATTATAGTAATTGATTTTTGGATGTTGAACCAAACTTGCATTCCTGGGATGACTTCCAGTTGGCCAAGACATATAATTTTAAACTATATATTGCTTGATTAGATTTGCTGTAATTTTGCCTGTAGTTTTCTTTTCTTGTGAAATCTTTGTCTGGTTTTGGTATCAGGGTAATACTGACCTCATAAAATGAGTTGGGAACTATTCTCTCCACTTCTGTTTTTTGGAAGAATTTATGAAGAATTGGTGTCAATTCTTCTTTAAATGTTTGGTAGAATTCAGCAGTGAAGTCATCTGGTTCTGGGATTTTCTTTGTGGGTAGTTCCCCATCCCACCCAAGTGGATGAGACTCTTGCTTCCTGAACTCGTTTTATCAAGAGCTCAACTTTTTTTTTTTTTTTTTTTTACATCTGCTGGGCTGCTAAATAAGAGTGTCTCTGAAGAGGAAACTGGATATATATATAGGTATATGTAAGTGTGATATATATGTATAGTACACATACATGTCTATATGTATTCATATACATCACACATCCATATACATATTCATATATACGCATATACATATATACATTCATGTATGTGTATATCAGTATCTATCTATCTATCTGGGGACTTTGAAAACTAACACAATGAGTGGAGAAGAGCCACTGAAGGTTTTTGGCATAAGCCTGTAAGACTTTATTCAATGGCCAGGTTTTCCGTTTATCTAGATCACTGTGGCTGCAGCCTGGTGTGAGGGAGAACAATTTAGAAAGCTATACAATCTACTTTTTAAAATTTTTTTATTACCTTTTTTAAAATTCAGTTTTATTGAGATATATTCACATATCATACAATCATCCACAGGGTACAATCCATTGTTCACAGTACCGTATAGTTGTGCATTCATCACCACAATCTATTTTTGAACATTTTCCTTACACCAGAAAGAATCAGAATAAGAATAAAAAATAAAAAAGAGCACCCAAAACATCCCATCTCCCCCAACCCCCAACTAATATTCATTTAATTTTGTACCCATTTTTCTATTCATCTGTCCATACACTAGATAAAGGAAGTGTGAGCCACAAGGTTTTCACAATCACACGTTCACACCATGTAAGCTCTATAGTTATACAGTCGTCTTCAAGAATCAAGGCTACTGGGTTGCAGTTCAATAGTTTCAGGTATTTCCTTCTAGCTATTCCAATACACTAAAAACTAAAAAGGGATATCTATATAACACATAAGAATAACCTCCAGATTAACCTCTCAACTCCATTTGAAATCTTTCAACCACTGAAACGTTGTTTCTTTTCTCTTCCCCTTTTTGGTCCAGAAGGCTTTCTCAATCTTATAGTGCTGGGTCCAGGCTCATCCCTGGGGGTCATGTCCTACGTTGCGGGGAAGATTTACACCCCTGGGAGTCATGTCCCACGTAGTAAGAAGGCAGTGAGTTTACCTGCTCAGTTGGCAAAAGAGAGAGGCCACATCTGAGCAATGAAAGAGGTTCTCTGGGGGGACTCTTAGGCACAATTATAAGCAGGTTTAGCCTCTCCTTTGCAGTAACAAGCTTCATAAGGGCAAGTCCCAAGATCGAGTGCTCAGCCTTCTAAATTGGTAGTCAGTGTGTAGTTTTTTATTGCCAATTCAATCACTTTTTTTGTGATAAGTCTATACAGATTGTCTGTTTCTTCTTGAGTCAATTTCAGCAGTTTGTATCTGTTTGGGAATTTGCCCATTTTATCTAAGTTATCTAATTTGTTGGCTTATAATTGTTCATAGTCTTCCTTTATAATCATTTATATCTATAAGGTTGGTAGTAATGTTACCTCTTCTAATTCTGATTTTAGTAATTTGAGTCTTCTCTCTTTTCTTTTTTGTCAATCTAGCTAAAGGTTTGTCAAATTTTGTTGATTTTTTTCCCAAAGAACCAGCTTTTGGTTTCACTGATTTTCTATATTGATTTTTTTTATCCTCCATTTCATTAATGTCCACTCTAATCTCTATTTTTCCTTCCTTCCTCTTGCATTGGGTTTAGTGTACACTTCCTTTTCCAGTGTCAAATGGTGGCAGGTTTGGTTATTGATTTGTCATATTTTTTCTTTCTTAATATAGGTATTTTATAACTGTAAGTTTGTAAGCATTGCTTTAGCTGTAGCCCATAAGTTTTTGGTATGTTGTATCTTTGTTTTTATTCATCTTTCAAGTTTTTTCTGATATCCCTTTTGATTTATTCTTTGACCCACTGGAGTGTGTTAATTTCCCCTTGTTTATGAGTTTTCCAGTTTTTTCTGCTATTTTTTTTTCTAATGTCATTCCATTGTTTCAGAGAACATACTTTTTTTAATTTCAATCCTTTAAAACTTATTGAAGTTTGTCTTTTGCAAACTATCCCGGAGTTTTAGTCTATCCTGGAGAATGTTCCACATACACTTGAGAAGAATGTATATTCTGTTGTTGTTTGGTAAACTGTTCTGTAGATTTCTGTTAGGTATAGTTGTTTATAGTGCTGTTCAAGTCTTCTGTTTCCTCATAGATCTTTGTTCTAGTTATTCTATTCATTATTGAAAGTGAGGTATTGTGGTCTCCTACTATTATTGCTGAAATGTCAGTTTTCCCCTTCAATTCTACCAGTTTTTGCTTCTTGTCTTTTGGCACTTTTATATATGTTTATAATTGTTATATTTTCCTGATAGATTGACCCTTTTATCATTGTAAAATATCCCTTATTTCTTGCAATGCTTTTTGTTTTAAAAGTATATTTTGTCTGATATTAGTATAGCCATTCCAGGTTTTCTGTGGTTGTGTTCGCATGATATATCTTTTTCCATCCTTTTACTTTCAATCTATTTGTGTCTTTGAATCTAAAGTGTATCTTTTATAGACAACATAAAGTTGGATCATGTTTTTTAATACATCCTGACAATCTCTGCCTTTTGATTAGATTATTCAGTTCCTTTATATTTAATATTATTAATATAGTTGGATTTATGTCTGCCATTTTACTTTTTGTTTTTTATGTCTCGTCTTTTTAAACATTTTACCACTAATTAAAATTTTTGCTGTGGTGATTTGTTTAAGTTCTTTTCATTCCTCATGATTAAGGATATTTTCCTCTTAAATTCATGAGTTGATGTTGAATTTTACCAAATGCTTTTTCTCCATCTATTGAGATGATACTATAATTTTTCTCTTTTATTCAGTGACTATGGTAAAATATATTTCTTGATTTTCAAATGGCAATTGGCAAGACTGAATTCTGTAGGGAAGGCTGCAGTTTGGAAATTACAAAAGTGGTGATTCTGAAGTCTGACACATCTAAACATGGTAGGACAGGCTGCAAGCTGGAAACTGATGAGAGTGAAGATGTATTCCCCAGGAGAAGCTGGTTGGCTGAAGAAAAGGCAGACATTCTTCTTTCTGACTTCTAAAATATTCAGCTCTCACTTTAAGATCTCTAACTGATTGGATGATGAGACACCCCATATTACTTGGGGCAGTCTCCTTTGTTGATTGTAGATGCAGTTAGCCATAGGTGCAATCAACTGCTAATGATAGGTAAATCTATCTTCCCTCACAGTAACAATAACAGTGCTTGCTTGACCGAACATCTGGACACCATAACCTAGCCAAGTTGATATGTGAAATTAACCATCACAGGTTTTTAACCACAGCTTCAGTTAGTTTAATAGTTATTCAATTATTAGGATTTGCTTTTTCTTCTGATATTGGTTTTGGTAGGTAGTATTTTTCAAGGAATTTGTCCATTTCATCTTCATTTTCAAAATGATCTGCATAAAGTTGTTTATCTACCGTCTTATAATTTTTTTAAGTTTCTATAAGATATTTTTCATTCCTGACATTGGTCATTTGTTCCTTCTTGCTCTCTCTTTTTTCTTGCTCAGGCTTGCTAGGAGTTTATTAATTTTAGTGGTCATTGTGAAGAACCAGCCTTTAACTTTGTCCTCTTTGTATTTTGTCCATTTTGTATTTCATTAATTTTTATTTTATATTTTTTATTTTCCTCCTTCAATTTTCTGTGGGTTTAGTTTGCTGCCTTTTTCCTAGTTTCTTGAGAATAATGCTTAGCTTATTGATTTTTCAGCCTTTCTCTTTTTCTTATATATGCATTTAAGGCTATAAATTTCCCAGTAAGCATGGTTTTAGTTTGCTACAAAGTCTCTGATATGTTGTATGTTCATTATCATTTTGTTTAAAATATTTTCTGATTTCCATTATGATTTCTTCTTTGAACTATGGGTTATTTAGAACAGTGATTTTCAAAGTGTCATCCCCTCCAAGTAGCATTAGTATCACCAGGGAACTTGCTGGAAATGCAAATTCTCAGTCTCCACTGCAGACTTACTGAATCAGAAACTCTGGAGCTGCAGCCACAGATTCTTAAGGTGATTCAGATCCATGCTAAGGTTTGAGAACCACTGACCTAGGAAAATGAGATTGCCCATATTCTGCCTTCTTTTCTTCTAGAGTGCACTGGTTACTCTTAAAATTTTGCATTTCCATATAAAGTTTAGAATCAACCTATCAATTTCCACTTAAAAAGTTTGTTGGGATTTTAACTGTGCTTACATTGACTCTATTAACCAATTTGGAGAGAAATGACTTTTTAAAATACTGAGTCTTCAAGTCCACGAACATTTATTTAGTTCTTCTTTAATTTCTCCTAATGTGTTTGAGAAGCACTAATTTAGAAGTATCTTTCTTATTTCCAAATCCATGGTGATTTTATAATTGTCCTTTTTATTACTGATTTTGCCTTAATTGCCTTGTAGTAAGAGAACATATGGTACCTGATTTAAATCTTTGAAATTTGTAAAGACTTTCTTTGTAGCCCATGGTAAAGTAATTTTGTATAAAAGTTCAGTGTATTCTTAAAAAGAATGTGTATTCTGTAGCTGTTGGCTATATGTTCTTTATAAGTAATTAGGTCAAGTGTTTTATTGTATTATTCAAATCTTTCACATCTTTATTGATTTTTTTGTCTAATCGGTCTCTCAGTTACTGAAAGAAATGTGTTAAAATCTTTCACTATGATTTAAATTTATAGATTTTAGTTATGTCAATTTTCACTTTATATATTTTGAGGCTATGTTATTATATCCATACTAATTTAGATCTTTTTATGTCTCCCTAGTTAACTACAGCTTTTATCATTTAGAAATGTACCGACTTGTCTGAGATAGCTTATACCAGCTTTCTTTTTATTAGTGTTTTCATAGTAAATATTTTTCCCATCCTTTTTCTTTTAAGCTTTCAGTGTCTTTGGCTTTTAGGTATGTGTCTTGTAAGCAGCAAAGAGTGTTCTTTTAAATCTAATCTGTTAATCTTTGTCTTTTATCGATAGCAATTTGTCCATTTACATTTACTGTGATTATTGATGTAATCTAGCATCTTAGTATTTGCTTTCTGTTTGTCCTATTTATTCTATGTTATTTTCCCCCCTCATTTATTGGCTTCTTTTAAATTAATATTTTTTATTATTCCATTTTCCTTCTATTAGCTTTGTGGTTACACATTCTTTTACTATTCCTTTGGTGGTTACCTTAGAGATTGCAGTATGCATTCTTGAGTTATTAAGTCTTTGTCAGTTATTAATTTATTGCCTCCCAGCTCAAAATTCACTCCATTTCCTGCCTGCAAAAATTTCCTTTACCTGCTGGTGTAAAGTTAAGCTTTCTCTCTAGAGGGTGCTGGAGGGCTACGAAAGGAAGAAAGGGTTTTTTTCTTCCTAGCTCGGGTATTCTCCTCTCGCCAGGCCCCTGAAGAGCCTGATTTCTCCAGCTCTGGGCTTCTCAAGTGTGAGGTGGCCAGCAATGGTCAGCAGCCAGGAGCTTCCCCTGGGGCTCTCTAGGGTGGCTTTGCAGTGGGTTGTTGTGGCCTGCCAGGCACCTCCCAGTGGATAGCTTTTCCAGCACTCTCTTGAATGGCTTTGAGCAAGTTTCAAGGCATTCAGTTTTTGTTTTTTCTGGAATTGGCAGATGCCTCTTTGGGAAAATCAGCTCCTCATGCCAAGCTTATCTATATGCATTTCTTTTCTCTCCAGTGGAGGTGGTGGAAAGTAATTTAGTTATATTTTGAAGGTAGAAGTGACAGGATTTACAGATGGGGATTTGAGAGCAAGGCGTTATATTGTAATTCCATGTGCTGTTGACATATTTGAGCCTTATAGTGCCCCAAAGGCCTAGTCATGATTTTCCTTGCTCTCATGGGACATGTCCTGCCCACAACAGCCCACCTAGCTCCCCGGCTGCGTCCCACCTGGTTTTCACCTAATGGATTTCACCTCCCTGCAAGCTTGTAGAATTATTCAAACAAGCCAGTCACATCCTCCCATGGGAACCAAAGATCACCCTACCCCCTGACCAACAAAGCTCCTTCTGTTTCCCTGTCCTCTCAAGAACAAACCCTGTGTGGTCCTGTGTGGTGTGTGGCATCCTTCTCCTCCAGGCTGTGAGTATTTGTGACTAATAAACTGCTGTCAGTCGCATCTGTCCAGTGTCAGGTGTCATGTGTTTGGCATTCTTCTGCTATTTAGGGCAGGGGATCTCTCCTTCATCAATGGAGTAAATAGGAGGTGGTCAGAACACGTATAAAGGATGATTTCATGGTTTTGAATAATGGAAATGAGATATGAACAGGTGATATTGAAAGAGCAAGTAATGTGTAGGCTAGCAGGGGAGAAATGAACCATCAGAGATGAATAAGAAGGGAGACCGGAGGAGCCTGGGGAGACAGAAAAGGAGTAGGGTCATAGGATTGGATGTCCAGGTGATATCAAAGAATTTTTGGAGTTAGGATATCAGAAGAAGAACTGGAAAGATAGCATGAGAATAAAGATGAACTTGGTGGTAAGAACAAATTCATATTTTAAAATAATCTTTTATTTGCTCATTATATGCATTTTTACATACATTCTATTGATTTACATTACATTTATTTTCCAATAATAGTTGAATAATTTATTATTTAAGATAAATCACAAAATATAATTCCTGAATTTCAAGTATTTCTCTTATACATATTGTGAGACATGAAACAGAATAATGGTACATCATTGGTGTACATCTTAATGAGAAATAGGTAATCAACATTTTTATTACAAATTGTGAATTCACAGTTTAAGGAGATAGATTCCACCATCGCATTCTTGTGTCTTTTATTAAGAATTAAAGAGGTAGTGTATATAATTACAAAGTAAATTTT
This sequence comes from Choloepus didactylus, assembly GCF_015220235.1. NCBI lineage: Eukaryota > Metazoa > Chordata > Mammalia > Pilosa > Megalonychidae > Choloepus > Choloepus didactylus. The sequence goes on along the minus strand of NC_051313.1, from coordinate 128,300,934 downwards.
GATGTTCAGATCAGTGGAGTGTGTACACGTATTGGAAACATCAACATGTAATACAGAAACCTAGTTAACAATCATGTTTTCCTAGGAGTAACTTTTGCATGTCTTATACAATCATATGTCATAAAAAATTACAGACATTAGCAGAAATGGGTAAATTATTTGCTTATTTTAACCATTCAACAATGTTCTTAAATGTTCAGAAGAGGGGTTCCTAATTTTTTCAAGATACAGATCTTTACTGTTGTTTCTTCTATGATTTTAAAGTTTTTGTATAACAAACCCACTTTATTAATAATTAGTGTTCACATATCTTATTAATCAAAGAGCTACCTAATTGTTAGAACTTATAAGCAGCATTAAATAACAAATTTGTCACTGAATTAATATAGTTTCAGTATGAATAAAATTTGACATTTGAGGCAGCCTCGGCAGCCTTGTTTTAGTAAATATATGATTTCAAGAAAGCTTTTTGAAAAATTGAAAATAGCTCATGAACCCTTCCTTCTCAACTATCTTCATGGACCCCATTTGGGGACTTATTTTTTAAGAGACAAAAGGTGTTTTTTTATAATTTCTCTTTCTTTTCAAATGCCATCTTATTTTGCATTTTCTTCTTTTGATCCCTCTTTTATCCTTCTAACCCAACTTCTGCCCCCTCTTTCCTTTTTCCTAATTTCTTCTTGGAAGTTTTCCCTCCTCCTGCTTTGTTTCATCTATGCTTAGATTCACATCTCTTCCTGTTATGCTTTGTTTTCCACAGAGCATTTCTTCCTTTTGGGTTCACTGGTTCTTTTTACAGAGAATTGTGGATAGAAAAAGTAAAATATTGATGAATCTGGGTATGTAGTGAACCACAAATGTGAGATGTGTGAAAATCTCACAAATGCAGCATAAGAGCTGTTGCTGATGTTAATAAAGCATAGTCTCTTTTGATTTAAGCTTCTTGTGTTCAAGATGTAATATCAGTAAATTCTTGAAATTTTCATGTTGTTTGGCATCCCTGTGAATTAAATATATTACTAATGAACAACAGTGAGAATGCATGTTTTAATACTTTTTCATTTTTTAGTGTATTGAGACAATTTTATTCTTATTCTTTAATTCAACATCTATGATTTTTTAAGGTAAGCAAGACTCTAAAAATGCAATATGAACAAAAAATATGACTCTCCTCCCACCTTCTTAGTGATATACCAAGTGACTGTCCGTGGGTCGCCATGATTCTGCTGTTTACTCCAAAAGGTTGATATAGTTGATATTTGTTTTTCACTTACCAGTCACTCTTCTAGATGTGTCTTACCATATGACACAACCCTATGAGTCAAGTGCTATTATTATGTTCTTTTTACAGATGAAAATCTGAGACATAATACAGGGAAATTCAGTAACTTGCCCAAAGTCACACAGTAGGTGATAGAGACAATTTGAACTCAAGAAATCAGATTCCAAGCCTGAGGTGTGTTGATCACTGTACTTCATAATCTTCTTAGAAGGCAACTTCAAAATGCACACATTGACCTCCAATTCCTGTTACCTTCATCTCTGCTCCATTTCATTCACCCACTAATACAGAAGCACCTTTAGCCCTACCTTCTTTCAGAACTGCTCCATTTCCAAGACTTTAGACTTAGAGCTCTCTCTATATATATCAGCTGCCTCCTTATCTTTCATGCCTCCTGCTTCTTCAAAATGAAGAACCTACTCTGCATCTTCACTGAGCACTCTCAACTCTTTAATCTCCAAGGTCCCACTCATGCCCTGTTCCTGGTTGCCCTTACTACTCTGCCACACCATGAGGGCTTGACATTGCCCCAATTCACCTTGCATTTGTCTACCTTTTGACTTCACCCATTCTTTCTGTCTGGACTATTCTTTTTCCCATTCCTCCCCTCCATTTCAGCTTATTAAAAACTTAAATCTCAATCCCTCCTCTCCCCACAGAAATACAGTCTTCTCCATAGTGCTCTCCTGGGTCATTTAAAAAAGTCAGATGTAATCTCTCCCCTCAGCAGTCCCAAGACTTAGTTTGTACAATAAATAGCATGCTTGTTTGAGACTGCCTTGTGATATAGCTGTATGTGAATTTGCTTGGCTTCCTTCCTATCCTATAGTCATAACTTAGAAGATAGACTCGAGTATGGAACTTAAACTAGACTAGAGTATGGAACAAAGAACTTTACACCTGATTACACCTGAAAGGAATGTTGAAGATATTCTAATTCAACTCCTCATCAGTAGGTAAGGACACTGAATCCTTTTTTAAGAGCTAAGTCTCACTAACAGTGGAAGATAGAAATTTGTTTGTTCCTTCCTTCCCTGAATGCCTATTATGAATCAGATCTATGCTAAGCACTCAAGCAACAGTCTATGCTTTTAAGAAATTCAGAGTCTACTGGGGGAAACAATTAATAGAGTACTATAATGCAAAGTGATTGGATAGCTGTTTATGGAATCATTAAATGAATATATAAATGAATGCATGAGTCAAGGAATTTATTTTTGTAGTAATATTACGTGGTCATTTCAATCAAAATTTGTGGAAACAGATTTTGTAATTCAGTTAATAAAATCACATTCCATAGGAAGGAGTGTCAAATCTGATTTGTGCCAGGCAAGCTGAACTCCATCGTCTCAAAAAAAGAGAAAAGTTTATCAGAAATGGTGAGGTAATGTTTTCCATTTTACTTGCTCTGTTTTAGTTTTTCTCTCTTAAGGTTTTTTTATTTTTATTTTTATTTTTTTCCCCATATGCTCAGGATTTAGCTCTCTAACAGCCTGAAAATAGCACTCTCTGACACTCTCTGACAGCACCCTCTGACAGCCTGAAATAATTTTTGTTCTGTTTGGTAATTAGCTGTATGTTTGTTTCAACCAGACCAAAGATTCTGTGGACTTACCACTCATCTTATTTACTTATTTTTAAACTTGAATGTTCTTGTAATGCTAGTTCCTCTCATTCCCCAGAAAGTCAGGTTTTCTGACAGGCATGGTGCCTGCCTGCTTTAGATGCCAAGAGGGTGTTAGAGGATGCATGGTAAAGGTAAGGGCATATCCCAGACCCAGGGGATGCCCGACCTGTGAGATTGCAGGTCTGCTCTACTTGCGGTGCACCAGGAAGGACTTCCAGTCGGGAGGCGTTAGGGGGAGTTTTATTTGAAAATGGTTCCAGAACCTGTGAGGGAGATAAAACAGGGAAATATGTTTTTGAAACTTCCGTGCCTATTGTTTTGCCAGGACCTGTTTGGTACCTGGCACTCCCCTCTCCCTAAGAGAAAGCATTTCTGTACTGCTTCAGCAGAACATGGAGCTTAGCATTTTTAGTGTGTTGAACATAGTCCGTTAAAACATGACACGTGTGTCTTATTTTTATCTTAATGTAATGTGCCTCACTTCAAGGGATCCTCCTTTGTGAAAATCTAAATTTACATATGGTATACAAAAACTTTGGAACCTAATGTTGGCAAAGGTACAGATAAATGGCTAATCACAAGTCTTATTTCTGGGAGGGTGAACTGGCTTTCTGAGTAACAATTTGGTAGAGTAAATTAAAAGTTTAAACATTGTTATGGGCTGGATCCAGCAGCTCCACAACTAGAAATTTATCCTATGGAAATCACTATGAACCTGTGCAAGACAAACCTACATGTTTATTAACCCAAGCATTGTTTGGAGAGTGAAAAGTTAGAAACAAATGTTGTTCAAGGATTGATTAAATAAAATATGTCAAGGGAGACAGCCATTAAAAACAGTGATGTAAAAAACTACACTAAAGTGGAATATTGCGCCAGTTTGAATGTATTATGTCCCCCCCAAAAGCCATTATCTTTGATGTAATCTTGTGTGGGCAGACCTATCAGTGTTAATTAGATTGTAATTCTTTGAGTGATTCCATGGAAATGTGCCCCACCCAACTGTAGGTGATAACCTGATGAGATAATTTCCATGGAGGCGTGGTCCCACCCATTCAGGGTAGGCCTTGATCAGTGGAGCCATATAAATGAACTGACTCAAAGAGAAGGAACTCAGTGCAGCTGTGAGTGACATTTTGAAGAGGAGCTACAGCCAAGAGGGACACTTTGAAGAAAGCACAGGAGCTGCAGATGAGAGACAGTTTGAAGATGGCCATTGAAAGCAGACTCTTGCTCTGGAGAAGCTAAGAGAGGGCAAATACCCCAATGCAACTAAGAGTGACATTTTTGAGGAACTGCAGCCTAGAGAGGAACGTCCTGGGAGAAAGCCATTTGGAAACCAGAACTTTGGAGCAGACGCCAGCCACGTGCCTTCCCAGTTAACAGAGGTTTTCTAGACGCCACTGGCCATCCTCCAGTGAAGGTACCTGATTGCTGACCTTGGACACTTTATGGCCTTAAGACTGTAACTGTGTAACCAAATAACTCCCTTTTTATAAAAGCCAATCCATCTCTGGTGTTTTGCATTCCGGCAGCATTAGCAAACTGAAACAAATATATTGCTTAGTAAACATGCAGGTACAAAAGTGCATTCAGTATTATCCTATTTTTTTTTTTTTTTTTTTTATAAAAAGTGTGTGTATGTAGGAACAGGAAAGAAAGATTAGCTAGACAACAAAATATAAATTGTTCTTTCTGGGTGGTGAGATTATTTACAATTTCAATTTTTTCCTTGCATTTAAAAATATTTTTCCTAAATTTTACAGTGGAAATGAATAATTTTATAGCCAGAAAACTGAATAATAAACTCATAAATCCATTTTAAGAGCAACAAAGATAAACTGGGCTATGGCTGCTTCTCAAGATTCATAGTGGAATTCTTTTATGTTTATGATCTTTGTTATCAAAGCACAATATAACCAAATAGTCTTTAGCATCAATATTCTAGACGTTTCCAAGATAGAATTGTTTTCTTAAGAAATTTCCAGTAACCCCCCCCCCACAAAGTTACCATATCCCTTTCTTTCCCGAGCAAGAAGACAGGTTTCTGCTTTGTTGAAAATGAATAAAACATGGATTGTTTAACAGCCATTAAAATGTTTGAAGTTGATGTATTTGCCCCAGCACAGAGGGATACCTAAGATACATCAACGAGTAAAAAAAAAAAAAAAAAAAAAATGCAAGTTGCAGAATGTATCTATTGGGATTGCATTAACAAACAACAGTGACAGTGATAAGTCCCCCCCCCCCCCAACTATATGGAACATTTTATTGGGAGCAAATACATTTAGAGAAATGCTGATATGTCTAGAAATAGGTCCAGGAAGACACACATTGAACTGTTACCAAGGGCAACCATGGAGAATGAGAAGGGGGGGCAGGAAACAGTATTTCATGGGAGGTATGGGTGGCGTTATTTACTTTTTACTTTATACACTTCTACATTGTTTGAATTATTTTATAATTCAAATGTATTTAAAAGCAAATAACTAAGAAAAGAAATTTTAATAAATGTCTGTGCTTGCAAACTCAGAGTAGAAGCTATAGAGTGGATTTTACTCATTTTAAATGATTAGAATTTTAAAAAATAAATTTTCTGCATTTTCAGAGGATCAGTGGTATTGATAAGAAAGAAGAATCTCTTCTTGGTGATTATTTTGCAATATAAAAAGGGCCCTTTCTAAGATTTTAACTCAAATATTTCAAATATAATCTTAAAACATAGTCACTGAAAAGTAAAAGATTTACAGTTTTGGAGTGTAGGCAGGCAGAAACTCAGTGGGCCATTCCCACTAAATTCATGCTCAGGCTTGGGCACAGGCAAAAAATGTGACAAGAGTGATGATTGTCTTCAATGACCACATCCTTGCCACAAGCTTACCTACCCCCTCCCTCATTCCTGTCTTAGCAAACCACACCATTTCCCTCTCATAATGTCCCTCCCTTTCCTATACCAAAAAACAATTACAGAAGGAATCAGGAACACATTCATATAAATGTATAAATGATGACTCTCTTAAATGTTATACTTCCCTACCCAGATTTGCTTTTTAACAGGCCAACAAAGAAATGAAGGTATGCATCAATCAGAATTTGGGGGTACAGGTGGTCACTAACTATGCTTAAAACATCCATGGCACCCTTTGGAGTGACCTAGGGAGCAACAGGGGTTCTCTCACTTACAGATGATGGTATATGTCAGGATCCCGCTGGAGTCGGGTTTGGAAGCCTATATATAAGTCATCCCAGAGTAGACCGTTCTTCACCACATGTCTGATGACATCAACCCGGCTCCGGATCTGAAATAGACATGGAACAACATGCGGGGGGAGGGGGGGTGGCATTTGCATCTATTGCAAATCTACTACATCCTCTGCGTCTCTGGGAGAAGCAGCTACAGTGATGGCAGGGAAGATTTAGAAGAGAAGTCTGCTGGAGCAGACTGCAGGCTGAGTGGAAAAGGAGGCACACTGAGTATAGTAGAAATTGTGGAAAAGAAAACAGAAAATGGATCAAGAGCTGGGGGAGTATCGAGTCTGAGAGCACAGACTCTGGGGTCAAATTGCTAGATTCTAGTTGTGTAATCTTGGTGGCCACTCTGGGCCTCAATTTCCTCACCTTCAAAATGAAGACTATACTAATAGAACATTCCTCATAGGATTGTTGTGAGTTTTAAATGAATCAATGTATATAAAATGCTTGAAGCAAATGTTGGCACATAAGAAACTTTAAATAAATGTTTGCTATCATCACCACCACCAGGACCACCACCACCATCATCATCATCCCCAAAGTGGCATATTCAGGTCTCCTACCTGAACATTCAGAGGCAAAGAAGGGCCTGCTGATTTACAGTAATCAGCCATGCTTCAAGCCTGCCACAGAGCAGGATTATCTTAATCAGATGGCCAAAGCCCTTATCTTAGAAAATCCCAACTCCTGACACTGAAATTGTTCAGTAGTTAAAGCAGCACAGAATTTGGAGACAAGATAGAGATGGTTTTAAGCCCCAGCTCTGCACTTACTAATTATGTGACATTAACCTTGCTAAGCCTCAGTTTTCTCTATGATACGACTGTTGTGAGGAAAAAAAAAGTGATAATTTATATAAAAAGCCTGAAGCAGCATGAAGAGAAGATATCCTAAAATAAGCATGTTTTTTACAATTCATCAGTACCAGTGTTAAAGTTTACCAAGAGCTTTTTCAGTATCTGGCATCACATTTTTTTCCTCTGATAAATATTATGTTAATACTGGTAGAGGCAAATTTTCATAAATGACATGCTAATGGCACAGAATGATCAGGAGATTACCATTTAAGATTTATTTCGCTTTCCAGCTCCAATAAAACAATTATGTCCATTGTGAACTGAGATTACAAACATAGGTCAGAGTATCTAATCCTGTGCCAACAGAGATTTGGAAACACAATTTCACATTTGGTTAGGTTGAGGTCTGCCAATCTAGGATGCAGTACTGATAGCTACTTCCTCACAGTGGGGGGTGGGAGTGGGGGGTGGACTTTCTTGATCTTTCCATCCAGAGAGGAACATATGGAGAATTTGGGGTAGATTTGAGAAATGGTCATGGTGTAAAATGGGAAGGTTTTGATGATCGATGAAATTTGAGGATGAAGAAAAGGAAAGAGTCGAAGGTTACTCCCTTGTTTCCAGCTTGGCTGACTGGGTAGATGATATTGCCAACAATCAAGACAGCAAAGGAGAAGCAGCAGTTTTAGAGAAGGAAGATGATGCATTGCATTTTGAATAGGTTGCAATGAGGTGCCATGAGTTTGGAAATCTCAGTGATGATGTCCAGCAGGCAGCTGGCTACAAAGAATTCAAAACTTGGGCAGTACTGGGGACAGCTGGAGACAGTTCTGGGCTGGACATGCAGATTTTGGCATCATTAACAAAGAAATGGTGCCAGCACATGACATCAGGAAGACACTTACAAAGAAACATGAGTTGAGCACAGATCTTGGAGAAAACGAAGAGATTTAAGTGGTAGCTGGAAAGAGGGGCTCCAGAAGAATGCAGAATAATCAGGAAGCGAGAAAAACAAGGGATGCAGTGTCACTGGTTCAAAATGATGGACTGATCACAAGCATAGCATGTTTTCTCTATGCTTCAAGACCCAACTGAAATGTTGACAAAGATATAAATGGTCATGATGAAGAGAAAATGAAGTTAGTTGTTGACAGGAAAGAGATTTCAACTAATTACACCAAGTTGGAAAGCAGGCAGATGAGTGTTATCCAGGCAGAGGCAGCAGAATCCCAGGAAGTAAGTGAAGAGGCATTCACATGTGAAAGGAGGAGAACTAGCTACCGTGGCTGACAGCAGGGATACACAAGCACAAAAGAAAGTACATGAGGAGGCGGGGCAAGATGGCAGACTGGTGAGCTGTATGTTTTGGTTACTCCTCCAGGAGAGTAGGTAGAAAGCCAGGAACTGCGTGGACTGGACACCACAGAGCAATCTGACTTTGGGCATACTTCATGCAGCACTCATGAAAACGTGGAGCTGCTGAGATCAGCGAAATCTGTGAGTTTTTGCGGCCAGGGGACCCGCGCCCCTCCCTGCCAGGCTCAGTCCCGGGGGAGGAGGGGCTGTCGGCTCCGGGAAGGAGAAGGGAGAGCTGCAGTGGCAGCCCTTATCGGAAACTCATTCTACTGATTCAGGCTCCAACCATAGATGGACTGGGGCCAGACACCGGAGAGTCTGGGGGCAGCCGGCCCAGCGGAGAGGAGACAGGCATAGAAAAAAAACAACACGAAAAACTGCAAAATAAAAGCGGAGGATTTTTGGAGTTCCGGTGAACATAGAAAGGGGAAGGGCCCTGAGGCGCATATGCAAATCCTGAAGAAAAGCTGATCTCTCTGCCCTGTGGACCTTTCCTTAATGGCCCTGGTTGCTTTGTCTCTTAGCATTTCAATAAGCCATTAGATCTCTGAGGAGGGCCCGTTTTTTTTTTGGTTGTTTGTTTGTTTGTTTGTTTGTTTTTTAATCCTTTTTTCTTTTTCTAAAATAATTACTCTAAGAAGCCCAATACAGAAAGCTTCAAAGACTTGCTCTTTGGGCAGGTCAAGTCAAGAGCAGAACTAGGAGAGCTCTGAGACAAAACGCAATAATCCAGTGGCTGAGAAAATTCACTAAACACCACAACTTCCCAAGAAAAGGGGGGTGTCCGCTCACAGCCATCATCCTGGTGGACAGGAAACACTCCTGCCCATCGCCAGCCCCATAGCCCAGAACTGCCCCAGACAACCCAGTGTGACGGAAGGGCTTCAAATAACAGGCATACACCACAAAACTGGGCATGGACATTAGCCTTCCCTGCAACCTCAGCTGATTGTCCCAGAGTTGGGAAGGTAGAGCAGTGTGAATTAACAAAGCCCCATTCAGCCATCATTTCAGCAGACTGGGAGCCTCCCTACACAGCCCAGCAGCCCAGAACTGCCCTGGGGGGACGGCACTCACCTGTGACATAGCACAGTCATCCCTCAACAGAGGACCCGGGGTGCACGGCCTGGAAGAGGGGCCCGCTTGCAAGTCTCAGGAGCCATACGCCAATACCAAGGACTTGTGGGTCAGTGGCAGAGACAAACTGTGGCAGGAGTGAACTGAAGGATTAGACTATTGCAGCAGCTTTAAAACTCTAGGATCACCAGGGAGATTTGATTGTTAGAGCCACCCCCCTCCCTGACTGCCCAGAAACACGCCCCATATACAGGGCAGGCAACACCAACTACACACGCAAGCTTGGTACACCAATTGGACCCCACAAGACTCACTCCCCCACTCACCAAAAAGGCTAAGCAGGGGAGAACTGGCTTGTGGAGAACAGGTGGCTCGTGGACGCCACCTGCTGGTTAGTTAGAGAAAGTGTACTCCACGAAGCTGTAGATCTGATAAATTAGAGATAAGGACTTCAATTGGTCTACAAATCCTAAAAGAACCCTATCAAGTTCAGCAAATGCCACGAGGCCAAAAACAACAGAAAATTATAAAGCATATGAAAAAACCAGACGATATGGATAACCCAAGCCCAAGCACCCAAATCAAAATACCAGAAGAGACACAGCACCTAGAGCAGCTACTCAAAGAACTAAAGATGAACAATGAGACCATAGTACGGGAGATAAAGGAGATCAAGAGGACCCTAGGAGAGCATAAAGAAGACATTGCAAGACTAAATAAAAAAATGGATGATCTTATGGAAATTAAAGAAACTGTTGACAAAATTAAAAAGATTCTGGACACTCATAGTACAAGACTAGAGGAAGTTGAACAACGAATCAGTGACCTCGAAGATGACAGAATGGAAAATGAAAGCATAAAAGAAAGAATGGGGAAAAAAATTGAAAAAATCGAAATGGACCTCAGGGATATGATAGATAATATGAAACATCCAAATATAAGACTCATTGGTGTCCCAGAAGGGGAAGAAAAGGGTAAAGGTCTAGGAAGAGTATTCAAAGAAATTGTTGGGGAAAACTTCCCAAATCTTCTAAACAACATAAATACACAAATCATAAATGCTCAGCGAACTCCAAATAGAATAAATCCAAATAAACCCACTCCGAGACATATACTGATCACACTATCAAACACAGAAGAGAAGGAGCAAGTTCTGAAAGCAGCAAGAGAAAAGCAATTCACCACATACAAAGGAAACAGCATAAGACTAAGTAGTGACTACTCAGCAGCCACCATGGAGGCAAGAAGGCAGTGGCACGATATATTTAAAATTCTGAGTGAGAAAAATTTCCAGCCAAGAATACTTTATCCAGCAAAGCTCTCCTTCAAATTTGAGGGAGAGCTTAAATTTTTCACAGACAAAGAAATGCTGAGAGAATTTGCTAACAAGAGACCTGCCCTACTGGAGATACTAAAGGGAGCCCTACAGACAGAGAAACAAAGACAGGACAGAGAGACTTGGAGAAAGGTTCAGTACTAAAGAGATTCGGTATGGGTCCAATAAAGGATATTAATAGACAGAGGGGAAAAATATGACAAACATAAACCAAAGGATAAGATGGCTGATTCAAGAAATGCCTTCACGGTTATAACGTTGAATGTAAATGGATTAAACTCCCCAATTAAAAGATATAGATTCGCAGAATGGATCAAAAAAAATGAACCATCAATATGTTGCATACAAGAGACTCATCTTAGACACAGGGACACAAAGAAACTGAAAGTGAAAGGATGGAAAAAAATATTTCATGCAAGCTACAGCCAAAAGAAAGCAGGTGTAGCAATATTAATCTCAGATAAAATAGACTTCAAATGCAGGGATGTTTTGAGAGACAAAGAAGGCCACTACGTACTAATAAAAGGGGCAATTCAGCAAGAAGAAATAACAATCGTAAATGTCTATGCACCCAACCAAGGTGCCACAAAATACATGAGAGAAACACTGGCAAAACTAAAGGAAGCAATTGATGCTTCCACAATAATTGTGGGAGACTTCAACACATCACTCTCTCCTATAGATAGATCAACCAGACAGAAGACCAATAAGGAAATTGAAAACCTAAACAATCTGATAAATGAATTAGATTTAACAGACATATACAGGACATTACATCCCAAATCACCAGGATACAAATACTTTTCTAGTGCTCATGGAACTTTCTCCAGAATAGATCATATGCTGGGACATAAAACAAGCCTCAATAAATTTAAAAAGATTGAAATTATTCAAAGCACATTCTCTGACCACAATGGAATACAATTAGAAGTCAATAACCATCAGAGACTTAGAAAATTCACAAATACCTGGAGGTTAAACAACACACTCCTAAACAATCAGTGGGTTAAAGAAGAAATAGCAAGAGAAATTGCTAAATATATAGAGACGAATGAAAATGAGAACACAACATACCAAAACCTATGGGATGCAGCAAAAGCAGTGCTAAGGGGGAAATTTATAGCACTAAACGCATATATTAAAAAGGAAGAAAGAGCCAAAATCAAACAACTAATGGATCAACTGAAGAAGCTAGAAAATGAACAGCAAACCAATCCTAAACCAAGTACAAGAAAACAAATAACAAGGATTAAAGCAGAAATAAATGACATAGAGAACAAAAAAACAATAGAGAGGATAAATATCACCAAAAGTTGGTTCTTTGAGAAGATCAACAAGATTGACAAGCCCCTAGCTAGACTGACAAAATCAAAAAGAGAGAAGACCCATAGAAACAAAATAATGAATGAAAAAGGTGACATAACTGCAGATCCTGAAGAAATTAAAAAAATTATAAGAGGATACTATGAACAACTGTATGGCAACAAACTGGATAATGTAGAGGAATTGGACAATTTCCTGGAAACATATGAACAACCTAGACTGACCAGAGAAGAAATAGAAGACCTCAAACAACCCATCACAAGCAAAGAGATCCAATCAGTCATCAAAAATCTTCCCACAAATAAATGCCCAGGGCCAGATGGCTTCACAGGGGAATTCTACCAAACTTTCCAGAAAGAACTGACACCAATCTTACTCAAACTCTTTCAAAACATTGAAGAAAATGGAACACTACCTAACTCATTTTATGAAGCTAACATCAATCTAATACCAAAACCAGGCAAAGATGCTACAAAAAAGGAAAACTACCGGCCAATCTCCCTAATGAATATAGATGCAAAAATCCTCAACAAAATACTTGCAAATCGAATCCAAAGACACATTAAAAAAATCATACACCATGACCAAGTGGGGTTTATTCCAGGCATGTAAGGATGGTTCAACATAAGAAAATCAATGAATGTATTACAACACATTAACAAGTCAAAAGGGAAAAATCAATTGATCATCTCAATAGATGCTGAAAAAGCATTTGACAAAATCCAACATCCCTTTTTGATAAAAACACTTCAAAAGGTAGAAATTGAAGGAAACTTCCTCAACATGATAAAGAGCATATATGAAAAACCCACAGCCAGCATAGTACTCAATGGTGAGAGACTGAAAGCCTTCCCTCTAAGATCAGGAACAAGACAAGGATGCCCGCTGTCACCACTGTTATTCAACATTGTGCTGGAAGTGCTAGCCAGGGCAATCCGGCAAGACAAAGAAATAAAAGGCATCCAAATTGGAAAAGAACAAGTAAAACTGTCATTGTTTGCAGATGATATGATCTTATATCTAGAAAACCCTGAGAAATCGACGATACAGCTACTAGAGCTAATAAATTTAGCAAAGTAGCGGGATACAAGGTTAAGGCACATAAGTCAGTAATGTTTCTATATGCTAGAAATGAACAAACTGAAGAGACACTCAAGAAAAAGATACCATTTTCAATAGCAACTAAAAAAATCAAGTACCTAGGAATAAACTTAACCAAAGATGTAAAAGACCTATACAAAGAAAACTACATAACTCTACTAAAAGAAATAGAAGGGGACCTTAAAAGATGGAAAAATATTCCATGTTCATGGATAGGAAGACTAAATGTCATTAAGATGTCAATTCTACCCAAACTCATCTACAGATTCAATGCAATCCCAATCAAAATTCCAACAACCTACTTTGCAGACTTGGAAAAGCTAGTTATCAAATTTATTTGGAAAGGGAAGATGCCTCGAATTGCTAAAGACACTCTAAAAAGGAAAAACAAAGTGGGAGGACTTACACTCCCTGACTTTGAAGCTTATTATAAAGCCACAGTTGCCAAAACAGCATGGTACTGGCACAAAGATAGACATATAGATCAATGGAATCGAACTGAGAATTCGGAGACAGACCCTCAGATCTATGGCCGACTGATCTTTGATAAGGCCCCCAAAGTCACTGAACTGAGTCATAATGGTCTTTTCAACAAATGGGGCTGGGAGAGTTGGATATCCATATCCAAAAGAATGAAAGAGGACCCCTACCTCACCCCCTACACAAAAATTAACTCAAAATGGACCAAAGATCTCAATATAAAAGAAAGTACCATAAAACTCCTAGAAGATAATGTAGGAAAACATCTTCAAGACCTTGTATTAGGCGGCCACTTCCTAGACTTTACACCCAAAGCACAAGCAACAAAAGAGAAAATAGATAAATGGGAACTCCTCAAGCTTAGAAGTTTCTGCACCTCAAAGGAATTTCTCAAAAAGGTAAAGAGGCAGCCAACTCAATGGGAAAAAATTTTTGGAAACCATGTATCTGACAAAAGACTGATATCTTGCATATACAAAGAAATCCTACAACTCAATGACAATAGTACAGTCGGCCCAATTATAAAATGGGCAAAAGATATGAAAAGACAGTTCTCTGAAGAGGAAATACAAATGGCCAAGAAACACATGAAAAAATGTTCAGCTTCACTAGCTATTAGAGAGATGCAAATTAAGACCACAATGAGATACCATCTAACACCGGTTAGAATGGCTGCCATTAAACAAACAGGAAACTACAAATGCTGGAGGGGATGTGGAGAAATTGGAACTCTTATTCACTGTTGGTGGGACTGTATAATGGTTCAGCCACTCTGGAAGTCAGTCTGGCAGTTCCTTAGAAAACTAGATATAGAGTTACCATTCGATCCAGCGATTGCACTTCTCGGTATATACCCGGAAGATCGGAAAGCAGTGACACGAACAGATATCTGCACGCCAATGTTCATAGCAGCATTATTCACAATTGCCAAAAGATGGAAACAACCCAAATGTCCTTCAACAGATGAGTGGATAAATAAAATGTGGTATATACACACGATGGAATACTACGCGGCAGTAAGAAGGAACGATCTCATGAAACATATGACAACATGGATGAACCTTGAGGACATAATGCTAAGCGAAATAAGCCAGGCACAAAAAGAGAAATATTATATGCTACCACTAATGTGAACTTTGAAAAATGTAAAACAAATGGCTTATAATGTAGAATGTAGGGGAACTAGCAATAGAGAGCAATTAAGGAAGGGGGAACAATAATCCAAGAAGAACAGATAAGCTATTTAACGTTCTGGGGATGCCCAGGAATGACTATGGTCTGTTAATTTCTGATGGATATAGTAGGAGCAAGTTCACAGAAATGTTGCTATATTAGGTAACTTTCTTGGGGTAAAGTAGGAACATGTTGGAAGTTAAGCAGATATCTTAGTTTAGTTGTCTTTTTCTTACTCCCTTGTTATGGTCTCTTTGAAATGTTCTTTTATTGTATGTTTGTTTTCTTTTTAACTTTTTTTTCATACAGTTGATTTAAAAAAGAAGGGAAAGTTAAAAAAAAAAACAAGGAAAAAAAAAAAACAAGGGAAAAAAAAAGATGTAGTGCCCCCTTGAGGAGCCTGTGGAGAATGCAGGGGTATTCGCCTACCCCACCTCCATGGTTGCTAACATGACCACAGACATAGGGGACTGGTGGTTTGATGGGTTGGGCCCTCTACCACAGGTTTTACCCTTGGGAAGACGGTTGCTGCAAAGGAGAGGCTAGGCCTCCCTATGGTTGTGCCTAAGAGCCTCCTCCCGAATGCCTTTTTGTTGCTCAGATGTGGCCCTGTCTCTCTAGCTAAGCCAACTTGAAAGGTGAAATCACTGCCCTCCCCCCTACGTGGGATCAGACACCCAGGGGAGTGAATCTCCCTGGCAACGTGGAATATGACTCCCGGGGAGGAATGTAGACCTGGCATCGTGGGACGGAGAACATCTTCTTGACCAAAAGGGGGATGTGAAAGGAAATGAAATAAGCTTCAGTGGCAGAGAGAATCCAAAAGGAGCCGAGAGATCACTCTGGTGGGCACTCTTATGCACACTTTAGACAACCCTTTTTAGGTTCTAAAGAATTGGGGTAGCTGGTGGTGGATACCTGAAACTATCAAACTACAACCCAGAACCCATGAATCTCGAAGACAGTTGTATAAAAATGTAGCTTATGAGGGGTGACAAGGGGATTGGGAAAGCCATAAGGACCACACTCCACTTTGTCTAGTTTATGGATGGATGAGTAGAAAAATAGGGGAAGGAAACAAACAGACAAAGGTACCCAGTGTTCTTTTTTACTTCAATTGCTCTTTTTCACTCTAATTATTATTCTTGTTATTCTTGTGTGTGTGCTAATGAAGGTGTCAGGGATTGATTTGGGTGATGAATGTACAACTATGTAATGGTACTGTCAACAATCGAAAGTACGATTTGTTTTGTATGACTGCGTGGTATATGAATATATCTCAATAAAATGAAGATTAAAAAAAAAAAAAAAAAGACATAATGCTGAGCAAAATAAGCCAGGCACAAAAAGAGAGATATTGTATGTTACCACTAATGTGAATTCTGTGAAAAATGTACAATGTTTTATACTGTAAAATGTAGGGGACCTAGAGATACAATTAGTGGAGGGGGAATGATAATCTAATAAGAACAGATAAACTATGGAGGGTAATCTCAATGTTATGGGAATGCTCAGGAGTGATTATGGTTTGTAAACTTTCTTGGATATAGTAAGATCATGTTGGAAGCAATAGAGTTATTTTAGGTTTTTTTTTTCTCTTATTCCTTTGTTTTCTTAGGGGTTGTTAATTTTCTTGGGGTATGGTAGGAACATGTTGGAAGCAATGTAGTTATTTTAGATTATTTGTTTTTCTTACTCCTCTGTTTGGACATGGTTTATTAATTTTCTTGGGGTATGGTAGGAACATATTGGAAGCAAAGTAGTTATTTTAGGTTATTTGTTTTCCTTAATCCATTGCTTTGTTTGAAATGTTGTGGGGTTTTTTTGGTTGTTGTTTGCCTGTTTGTTTTTAATTTTTTGATAAACAAAGTTAAAAAATTGAAAAAAAATCAGTAGAAAAATGAGAGTAAAAACTAAATGACAAATAGGGTGGGATGGGGGGATGGTTTGGGTATTCTCTTTTCACTTTTATTTTTTATTCTTATTCTGATTCTTTCTGATGTAAGGAAAATGTTCAGAAATAGATTGTGGTGATGAACGCATAACTATATGATCATACTGTGAACAGTTGATTGTATACCATGGATGACTGTATGGTTTATGAATATATTTCAATAAAACTGAATTTAAAAAAAAAATGGAAAAAAAAAAAAAAAGAAAGTACATGAAACATTGACCACTTCCCTCCCCTATGCATGGCTCCCTGGCCAAATTCATTCCAACAGATCTCTGCATAGATGGATTCCATTTGTGGGGAGAGTTAGGGCAGGCAGCCCTCCAGATCAAGGCATCCACATTTTGACACTTAGGGGTCCCTCCTGACT
This sequence comes from Choloepus didactylus, assembly GCF_015220235.1. Lineage (NCBI taxonomy): Eukaryota > Metazoa > Chordata > Mammalia > Pilosa > Megalonychidae > Choloepus > Choloepus didactylus. The sequence continues at coordinate 128,283,806 of NC_051313.1, read as the reverse complement.
ACTAGCAAACTGGTAATAAGCTGACCAAATACAACCTTTAGCTCTGTTTCTTGTAGTCTGCAGTTCATGTAAAAAACTGAATTAGCTTTCTCTATTTATAAATCTGAGTATTTCACATGAAGATCCAGATTTTAAGTTCTTTGGAAATTTCAGAAGATCCTCTGGAGGCGAGTAGGAGCATCCCTCTTTTGATCTGGCATTGGCTGTCCACTTGGTGCAGCCCCTACCCAGCTTCACCCATTTACAAGATTTGCCTTGGGCCAATCTATGAGATTTTAAGTGTGTAACCCGTCTTCAAGTAAAGCCCACTGGATGACAAACCCTACGCATATACATAGAGCCTCTGAATCAGCTTTTAAATGTCTTTTTATTGGGAAATATGGATCGATCCCTTAATTCTTAAAAATCACCTACAAAGGAAGAAGGATCAGCCTGGTGCCAGGTTCCTTATAAGCAATGTTGTCTGCAGCTGTAAGCCAAGGAGCCTGCCTTCAGATGTCTCAGGAGAATGATTCAGAAATATATGCTCAGTCAATGTATCTTGCAGTGTGAGGCAAGAAAGTACTCCAAGTTGAGCTCCTATACATCCTTTCTTGGGGAGTTACTTAAGGAGAAAGTCCCATAAACGAATAAAGCCAGGAGAGGGAAGGCATGAGTGAGGTCTGGGAAGCAGTGAAGGGATGTCCCAGGATGACAGATTTTCAGCAGACCTCAAGAGGGGCCCATCCAGATGGGAGCAGGGGGATGGAGAACTGTAGGCGCCCTGGGTCTCGGAAAGATGGAGAATCGGTGTGATAGAACATACAGTTGTAAGTGTGAAAGGCAATTAATGCAAAAAAAAAAAAAAAAAAAAAAAAAAAGTAAAGCAATATGAGAGGGATCCAGGTATAAAGAAGAGAAGGTCTTCTAAGTATAGGCTTAGCCTGCTTTAAGCAAAGCTCAGCATATAGAAATCTCATTAAAATCCCAGGAGATAAAAGTACTGAGAGAGACATGCTACACATGCCTGTGTATGGGGTAGGTCTGATGATTTAGTATATTTAAGTCTACAACAGAGCTGTCACTTGCTTTATCCAACAGATATGTTAGAGAAAGCTGTGAATAAGCTTTCTTTTCTATTTCTTCCTCCAGTTAAATATTTTCAGTAAACTTGTCATTTTAAAGATTCTAAAGATGAGTCTCCTTTAAGGCTTATAGATACTTTCATGTATAGATTTTGCAAATCCAGATTTCAGAGGCAACATGGTAGCTAAGGTAGCTTTGGAGCTAGACTGCTTGAGTTCAAATCCTAGCACCACTATTCAATAGTTACATGAAGTTGGGCAAGATATTTAACATCTACAAAACAGGGAATATAATAATCCCCACTCACAGAGTTGTTCTGAGGATTAAATAACTTAATATTTGTAAAGAATTTAAAGCTCTGTTTGACATAGAGCAAGCTAATTAAGTATTTGCTAATTTGTTAATTTTTATTAATTTGTTATTTTGTTTAAAATTTGTGTAAACCTGTTTTTCTTCTGTATGGTGTTTCACATAGAGTTCTCCTGTATGTGAAAATTCAGTTTTTAAAACCCATAAAGCAGGTGGTGGATTATTGGTTCTGTTCTACTGAAGTTTCAACACAGAATTCTCTTCAATAGCAAGTACTTCAGTAAACATAAGGATACAATCCAATTTATAAAAATATATTTTAAGAACACATCAATTACTTCTATTGTGTTAAGGTATAGTTCAACCTCTATAATTAGAGCATCACACATTTAAATGACTCCTGCAATAAGCTTCTTAAGGGCAGACTGTACATCCTCCTAACTTACCTAATGATTCTTACATTTATATAGCATTTTTTTACATTTTTTATTGTGAAATATATACAGAAAGGTGATAACTTTCACAGTACAATTCAACAGGTAGCTGTAGAGCAAATTTCAAAGAATGTTATGGGCTACAGTTCCACCATTTCAGTTATTTCCTTCTAGCTCTTCTAATACCCTAGCATCTAAAATATATATTTATATAAATATTCAGTATTCATAATCCTTTGTTACATCTTATCTTGTATATAGCATTTTTAATTGCCATGTATGTTCACATATGTTATGTCATTCGACTATCACAACAACCTGGTAAAGTGGACATAAGCTCTATGGTAGTTAAAAAAAAAAAAAAAAAAAGACAAGGCTCAGGCAGGTTAAGTAACTTGCTCAACACCTCATAATCAGTGAGTGACGGGGATGGGGTACCAGTCCCAATCTTAAAGTGTCTCCAAAGCCACAGCTCTTTTTTTTTACATAATGCTGCCACAGTTCAAGTATTTGCTCAAAATTGGAGTTCAACAAAATATGTGTTAATTTATGTTGATTTAAGTCCCTTTACAGAGACACCCACTGGCTCCATTTGTGGTAGGAGACACCACTGGAGAAAAGGGAAAGGAAGGAAGAGATCAAAATTTGCAGGTCCAATAAAAGCTTAGGCAGATCAGGTGTCTGGAAGTAAGCAGGCAGAGAAGTTAAACTTTGCGAATGGCTCAAAAAGAAACATGTGGACTTTAATTAATAATAGTGTTTCAATATTGGTTAATTGGTTGTGACAAATGTACTATACTAATGTAAGATGTTAACAATACAGTCTTACTATTCTTGCAACTTTTCTGTAAAACTATTCTAAAATAAAAAGTTCATTTTAAAAGGAAAGAAAAAGAGAAGGAAGGAAGGGAGAGAGGGAGGAAGGAAGGAACGAAGGAAGGGAGGAGGGAGACAGAAAGAAGCTCTTCCACCAGGGTTGCCACTTACTTCCTCATAGGGATGTTCCCGGCTTGGTCTTTGTTTTGGAAAGGATAAATCTAGAAAGTCAACCAAATAGTCGTACCCTCCAGGAAAAGGGTTGAAGTCTTCATCTGTCTCAATCATCTGTGCAAATGACAACACGATAAAGGGAAGAAGCATATCAATCTGGTGATTAAGGACTTTTAAAAATTTTTGGAGTTTGTAAGACCCAAATATTGTTAAATGATAGCAATGAATTGGAAATTAATACAGAATTTCAATATCTCTCTCCCTCCGTTTCCTGAATTGATACTATTCAAATCCTAGTCTTCTACAATAGCAAAATTGCTTTATACCACTAACTTCAAATATATATGCAAGGTTATCCTTATCTTAAATACTATTAGTAATGAGACATCAAATACCACAATAAGTTTGCAGGCTGGGGAATAAATAAGATGGGGATTGTTTCTCACCATCACGTAACAGCTAAATGTAAATAGTTTCATTGAAAACTCCAAAATTTTTTTCTTTTCCATATGAATTGTACAACCAAAATGCCATAAACATCTAGTGTTTCCCCAGTCTTTGGATTTCAATGACAAATTCCTGAAAAATATTTGGGAACTAATATAGGTGTCAAAGTTTTATTCTGCCAAGAACTTTAAAAAACATTCTTACATGGAGCATCATCATTATCTACTATCCTTTTATTTCATTAAAGGAAGGATGATTTAACCCCTCAAAACCAGAAAAGACATACTCTTGGAATATGACAGTTTATCCCAAGAAAAGAGAGTTGACATCTTTATACCAACATTCATACCCACACTCATACTAATGGCCAGTGAGTACTTTGTCAGAGACCGGCATTGACCTCCAGGACGCGTTTGGGGAATCACTGCTTTTGAGAATGGGAGGTGTCCGGAACTAATATGTGGGGGTTGAAAGGTAAATTGGAAATAGTCCTTGTTCTGATGGTATCGTTCCCTGTTTCTAAAAGTGTGAGTGTGGTTCATTTGTTGATGTACCTTGAACTTTGCTCCCCATTCAGGCCCTAAATATAAGCCAGAAGTTACTCACCAACTTGGCAGTTACTCCTGGCCCATTTTCAGGCCTCCTCTTTCTCTTGTATCCCCTGATTGTCAGGACTTACACCCTAAGCTTTGGTGACCAGGGCATAACCTGAACTATTTGGCTTGTGGGCTTTATGTGTACATGCCAAGGCACAGTGTAGTTCCAGGCTCTTGGTTTGTGCAATGCAGTCCTCACCACAGCTATGGGAAAGAGTTATCTGCTTCTTTCTCACCCTTTCAAACGGGGTGGATAGAGCCTGCCGTGCTCAGAAACAAAGAAAAACAAAAACTTCATAGTGATAGGAAGTAAAAGAATGCTCTGAAAGAGAAACTGAGCTGAACTTCAAACCATTGTCTAAATTTTCAATGAGGGATGGTTTATGACATCGTCAAATCTGTTCTTTGTTAGGAGTTAATGAATGCTTATTGGAATACTATAGAGTTTTCATATATTTCAATAATACAAGAAAGCAAAGGAAAAGTATATTTTCACTTAATAGCATACCCTGACCACAAGATTATAATCCTTAAATCCAGCCCAAGTGAAGTATTCTCTTATCCAGGATGAGTGAAGAAATATTTCATCTTCTACAGCAGCATTCAGGGTTTGTAAGTATGGTTCAAAGTCCCAGCAATCCTTGTAAATTTTAGTCCCTGCTGGGGGTGCTACAATGCCCTTGCTTAAAAACACAAAAAAGAGAGAACAGTGAAAGAAGAGAACAACAAATATGGACCCAGAAGGCAAATGTTAGCACTGAAATGTTAAAAATCAACCAGACTTAGTAGTTTTCAGACTGCTCAGATGCTCCCAGGGGTTCCACAAAAGTAAGACCATGTGAAGGCTGGGATCCACCCCTGCCTTAACCAGAACAGCTCTTATTAATTATTTAGTATGATGGGTTTCCAAGTATGATTTCATTTGAAGAAAGAAGTCCATGGCTAAAAAAAGAATGAGTTTCAAAACCACTGGTTTGGACCCTCTTGGCCCATATAACTAAATGATGAAAATATTGGCTATAATCTGGTCATCCTGGCTTTATGGGTGTCTGCAGATCTCCTCCACCACCCTTGCCCAAATAGAATATAATTTCCACAAAAGTAACAACCACGACTGACTGGTCCATAGAAGGTTCTCAACAAATATCTGTTAAAAATATGAATGGCTTTAACCCTATATTTCAGAAATATATCCTGCATTTTGGGTCTCTAACATAGGGTCTTCTTATTGTACTAATCAAACTGCAACTGACAGGCAGATGGGCAATTTCATCCTAAAACCAAGAGAGCAATAAAGACAGCAGACTTCACAGGCATTCCTAAGTCCCACCCATCCAGCGTGAAGAGAGATCATTGCTTGAAACATGAACTCTTGAACCCTTAGAATGGAATAAAATATGATCTGACAAGGGAAGTATTCTATTATGAAACTCAAAGTTGGAAGGAGGGAACTAGACTCCAGTCTAGTCAAGATTTGGCAAGTGATGGTAAGTTTCTGTGTCCCTCTTCCCACAAAAACACTTTTAATCCATTGCATACCCAAATCTACAGTGGTACTGGTTTCTATAATAAATTATTTACTAATTCCTAAAGCTTTTAATTTCTAAATACATCTCAGATCTTATTCTCCAACTTCTTGCCCTTGTCTCAGTTTAGGGCCTAATTTGTTCCACAGCCTCCCAACTGGCCTCCCTGATCTCAATTATTCTACCTATAGACTTTCCCCAAATACATTCTTCTCAGCACAGCCGAAATGTTTTTTTCTAAAACCCAACTGAATACACTTTCTTCTTTGCTTCAGAACTTTCTGCAGATCCCCTAACTCAAGGACAAATCCAGGTTCTTTGACCTGGCTTACAAGGCCTTTCCAGCCCTAGCCCCCAGCCCAGCATCCCTGCTGCATCCTTTTCCTCTGCCTTCACTCACCAGCCTGCCCCAGGTAGGTGGAAGGCTTCATGAGGGCACAGACCTTTTCACAGCTGTATTCCCAGTACCTAGTATGATGCCTGCTATGTAGAAGAAGCTGGGTAGGAAAGCCATACATTTAGCATTCACCAAACCCGCAATACTATTTATTCCTCCCTTCTTGGGCACATGCCATTCCCTCTGACAGGAATCTCTTTCTCCCTAATTATTCTACTCACAGCTCCCTCCTCATCTCTTAGAGCTAACTCAGATGTCAGGAATTCCCGATCAAGTTTTCCTTGGCTACATTTCATGCTCTCTCTGTCCCCTTCTCCCCTCACAAAGCAGAGTTAAGCATTTAGTCTCTGTGAGTCTCTTACATTCAGTCTTAACACAGGGTCTCAACCACTGACTCTCTTGTTACCCAGAATGCCGAGGTATGGCACAATTATACAAATGCAAATTCCTGAGCTCTGCCTCAGATCTACTGAGTAAGAATCTCTCAGGGTAGAATCCAGGGTTCTGCATTTATACAAGTTCCTCAGGTTATTCTCATGTTCATTAAAGTTTGAGAATTATTTTCATAGGATACATCTGGAAGAGTGGAGAGGGATGAAATTTGCATGTTAGGCAAATACCAGATGACCAAGGCTCTTGAATGCTCTGCTAATATAACTGAAATAATTAAAAACCTCTCTCATCCCTGATCTGGAGAATAAAAACAACTTTTACCCTGAAGGTCATAGGGAGATTCTAAAGAATTTTAAGCAGGGTAAGAAGGTTACTTTGGCAGCTGTGTAGAGTGGGTGTTTTCAAAAGTTTTGCCCATGATCCCAGTAACAACTATTTTACACCAGGATCCAGGAAGTTCACACAATACCAAAGGTGCCTATCAAACAAAAGTTTCTTGCAATAATACATACCCTTGTTACACACAGTTGGGTATTTTTCATTTTTATTCTTATTCTATTCTATCCTATCCTATCCTATAATTAATTTAAAAAATTAATTTAAAAAGTTTAAAAAGCCCTGGCATGGAGGATGGATCAAGGGGGAGTAAGACAGAGGCAAATCAGGGGCCACTGCAGGAATCTAGGTGAGAAATCAGAAAGAGGCCACGGCAGAGAGGCTGGAGGTGAGTGATGGATCTGTGAGGGATTTATGAGGGAAAATTAATATTTGATAACCAGTTTGATATGGGAAGTTAGCAAGAAGGCAGTTGCAGCTGGCTGTGCCATTCATGCCAAGTTTGTAGAGGAAAGGCAGGCAGAGGGGTGTGTTTTGGCTAATTTTCTGCACTGCTCTCCACAATGTTTAGTCCATTTCTAAATAGGGATGAGGAATGTAAGATTCCAAAGGGCTTAGGAGAAGTATGTATAAAAATATAGGTTTGTGACATCAATGTTATCTCTTTTTAAATTGCGTTTCTGGTATATTGTTACTTGTTCAAATGTATTGTCTGTGGAATAGGCTACTGGGTAATGTTCATGTAAAAAATGAAAACTGTCATGCTTACTGCTTTTTACTTATATTGGACAACTGATTTTTGAGCTGTAATAAAGGTCCTTAAAAAACCTTCCTCATTCTTTACATTTGAGTAATTATTACATAGTATGAGAAACTTGGTAGAAAAAAAAATTGTCTTTTTTTGTTCTAGTTTTGAGAGATACTTATTGAATATTTTATTTGAATGGTAAGAATTTTCTATTTAAAAAGGTGACGTATGAATCTTACTGTGTAACAAGTAAAGTATGTTAGCCGACATAATATTACTACGAAATCTGTTTGAAGCAAGAGGTATTGACCTTTATTTTCCCATAATATTGAGAAAAATTCATCAAGCATTTTTATCCTCTGCCAATAATTAAGCCAAACCTGTCTGTTGGGTCCTTTAGCATCCTACCCAGATCAAGGGTAGATCCAGGTTGTGGGGTCCAGGTTACCACATCAGAGATTTTCTTGATAAGATTGTTGAGTTCATTTGGGTCATTTTTGATGTTTGTTTCCTTAATATACCTGGGAAATAAGAATAGCCCCATGTAAGAAATTTTATTTTTAGATGAGATGCACAGTCTGATTAGTACAATGACAGAATTTTTTTTTTTTTCTACATTCCTACTTCTCCCTCCCTTATCCTGTGGAAAAATAAGGACTATACTTGGGCTAATGTCCCTAATTAGGGAAGAATTATTAGTAAAGAGGATTGTGTTTACACTTCTTTCTCACATAAAATCAAATGGTGATTGGAATTGAAGTTAGATCCAATGACATGGTGATTGGAACATCAAGGCTGCTGATTATAAATAGGCAGGAGTTGCACTCTTGTGCTTAATATTAATTAAAATATATCAACCAAATATTATTTGACAGGTATTATATTAAGTGCTTAATGTGTGACCTATTTTATCATCACAATGCCCCCATGAGAATGTTACCATTATTATCCTTAATTTATAGAGGAGGAAGCTGAGGCTTAGAAAGACTAAATGACTTGCCAGAGATGAAACCACTAGTCATCAGTCCAGCCCCAGCTCTCCACCCAGCCAGAGCTGGGCCCAGCCTTCACGCGGTGCCACAAAGAGGGCCTCACCCCAACTTTGGGAGTAAAGTCTGAAAAGTCTCTGCATTCACAGCTGTTAAAAAACCACCTATTGCAAAAGAGCGTTCACCTCCTCAGTCGTAATCCATCCTAAGATCTAGTTTCTAATTGTGCTGTTGATCAGAGTTGGCTATCTCCCATATCTAATTCCAAACTACGGTGTTTCTTGAAAAACTTTACTTCATCAATTTTAATGTTATATAGAAAGGTGACTGTAGTGGTGTTGAGGCAGAAAAATAATGGATCTTGAGAAAAAGAATGTGCCATTTTGTTTCATCTGATATGGGTTATCTAGGTAGATATTTCTTTTGAAGGGAATTTTACTTTCTTTAGCTACAACTTGGTAAACTAGGCTTGAAACAATTTTTTAGTCAGATGAGCAAAAACATTTGTAAGCATTTGTATTTCTTTAGCAGTAAGGTGACTTACATTATTTTTGATCTCTGAATCAATTTTGCAGCTATGCATAAACATGCCACTTTACCCACAGATGTTACTAGTTTTTCCCTTCTTACACATGTCACTGTCCTTGCTGGTACAGACAATACTTTTCAAGTCCTTTGTTTGAAGGATTTTCGAAGTCCTTTGACTTGTCTTCTTATTAACTCTAGTCCAAAAATGGCTCACTAACTGGTCTCTCTGCCTGCAATCCCCCCTCCCCTTCAAACTATGATACTATCAGATTATTCTTCCCAAAAAATGATGCTATAGAATTTGAGTTTTCTGTTGTTCACAAAGTTCTGTAACTTATTGGTGCTGCTCCCCCCACCTCCATCCCTCCCTGTAAAATAATAATAAAATCAATACCTCAGTGATGCCCCCTGAGGGGTACTGTAAACTGCAACATTTGTCTTCTACTTAATATATAGAAATGTGGCTTTTAATTGCTTTGAATGATAGCATCACATTAAGTGATCAAGTGTCCTATAAATAAAATACCCACCACATCCAGTTCTTCTCCAAGTCCTTTCAATTCAACCTACTTAATATTTCTTGAATCGTAATTATCTCCTCAGTCCCCACTACCACTCATCATTCCTCCTTGGATTATTGTAATGGTTTCCCACTGGGTTTCCAGGATCAATGTTCCCTTTCCCCTTCTCACCACACACATACACAGCCTAACCTCCCCAGGGCACATCTGATCATGTGCCTGCTCCTCATTAGACTCCCTTTCCTTCAGGTTAAAAGCCAAGCCACGTACTGTGACATAGAATGCTGTTCACGCCTGCCTCCCTAGCCTCTCTGCACTCCTTACACACGTCCCTCAGTCCCACTATACAGAAACACAATCTCTCAGCTCAGCATCTTTTCATCTTTGCTGCTCAATGCCTACTCATTCTTCATCCCTTAGCTTTCGTAGTCTCATCCTGGAAGCATTCTCTGATGCCCACCCATGTCCCCATTGCCTTCAGAACAAATTTGCATCATAGTATTTACCATTCTGAATTATAACTGTTTTTTTTTTCTCTTCCAACAGACCATCAACTCTCAGGACAGACAATATTTCATCCCTAGTTTTCCAATGCCTAGCATGGGGCTGCTCAGGAAATGACAAATCAATGTATAATAAATAGCCTTAATCAAAAGAGATTCTTTTTTAACCTTAGAACATCTCTGGCAACATTTGGAAAATATGAGAGGCTAAATAATGTCAACTAGAAGGATAAAGGAAAGAAATACATCTGTAATAGGCCACATTAAATGATTACACATATATAGAAACAGCGTCAGAGACAGAAGTCCAAAGTGATGAGTCACATTTAATGATGAGGCACATGAGGCCCAGAGATATCAGATATTTGGTTCCTATAAGTGGTGGTAGGACCAGAGTCCAAATTCCATGTACACTGCTTCTTGTGTACTGTGCTGCCTCTAGTTGAAGGCAATCCTTACAGAATTTTTGTCATAAAACTTTCCTCAAGGACTGGTTTCCTTATTATCCAACAAATTTATAGTTAAGTTTATTGTCAGAATAGAATGACACATGTATTCCCTGCCTGCAGCATAGGAAGTCCCTGCCCTTTATACACAAAATAGTCCAAATATCTGCATCAAAAGTCAACCTTTGTGAAGCAGATGGTACTTAACGTGTTAGAATAATATTATAGTTAGGGGCTGAGTCACTGCATGTACTCAGAAGCAAATAAATTCTATACACAATTAACAGAATCTTATAAAAGCAAAGTTAAAACATCTATAAGATTTTGTTAACCATTGAAAATCGTAAAACTATGCTCCAAATAGTATAAAATGGATAGTTATATTGTATATATTGTTTTTTCAAGGCGTTGTGCATTCTACAAAACATGCATGTAACCCAACTTGATAGTGTCATAAATATCACTTAAACAAATATGCTAGCTTTAACTAGCTTAGGTGTTGTTTTAGAAGAACTGTTTGCCTTTTAAAATGTATACCAATTTACTTAGATCCATTTTTTTACTTTAATTTTATGTGCTTGCACACAGTTCTATGAGTTTTAATGCATGCGTAGATTCATGTAACCACCACCACAATCAGTACTCACAAGCTCCATCACCCCCAAAACTCCCTTGTGTTGCCCCTTTGTAGTCAAACTCTCCTCCCACTCCTAACCCCTGGCAACCATTGATTTTTTCTCCATCCCTATGGTTTTCCTTTTCCAGGGTGTCATATAATGGCATCTTTCACTCAGCATAATGCCTTTTCACTCTTCCATGTTGTGTGTATCAATAATTCTAGTTCTTTTTTTTATTGTTCAGTAGTATTCCATTATATGGATATACCATAATTTGCTTATCCATTCACCTGTTGAAGGACATTTGGGTTGTTTTGGTGATTATGGATTTAGCTACTATTAACATTTGTATATAAATATCCAAGAGTGGAATGCTGGATCATATGGTAAGAGTTTGTGTAACTTTAAAGAAACTACAAAATTGTTTTCCAGTGCACCCCTGCCATAACTTGGTATCATTAATTTTTCAAATTTTTGTTAATTCTAAAAGCTATTTCATTGTGGTTTTAATTTGCATTTCCCTAATAGCTAAGGCCATTGGGCATCTTTTCATATGCTTACCTGCCATCCATATATCTTTTTTGGTGAAGTAGCTATCTGTTTACATTTTTGCCCATTTTTTATTAGGATCTTTGTTTTCTTATTGTAATTTCTGAGTCCATTATATATTCTTTTTCTAATTTATTAAGGTAGAAGCTTAGACTTTTTATTTGATACCCTTCTTCTTTTATAATATAAGCATTTAATGCTATAAATTTCCCTCTAACCACTGCTTTGGGTGCATTCCATGAATTTTGGTATGTTCAAAGTATTTTCTGATTCCCCATGAGATTTCCTCCTTGGCCCAGGGATTATTTAGAAGTGTGTTGAAATTTGCCAGTTATCCTTGTTTTGATTTCAAGTCTAATTCTATTATGATCAGAGAACATATTTTGTATGATTTCAATTTTAAATTTGTTAAGGTTTGTTTTATGACCCAGAATATAGCCTCTCCTGGTGAACATTCGACGTGTACTGGCAAAGAGTGTGTGTTCTGCTACTTTGGAGTTGAGTTTTCTATAAGTTTTCTATAATATAATGCTTATATTATAAAAGATATTAATATAGCCATTCCAACTTCATATGTTTTTCCATTCTTGTACTGTTAACTTACATCATTATATTTAAAGTGGATTTCTTATAGACAGCATATATAGTTGGGTCTTGTTATTTTATCACTTCTCACAATCTCTGTGTTCTGATTGGTGTTTAGACCATTTGTATCTTTTTTAATTAAAAAAACAATCATTTTACTATATCTCAAAATTTTGTGGGTCATGAATTCACTGGGGTTTGGATAACCAATTCTTTTGTTTCACATGACACCAACTGGGATCACTCCATATTATTTGGCTGATAGCAGGACTGGTCTGAAAGGTCCAAGATGGCTTCATTCACATGCCTGAGGACTGTTTACATTTAATGTAATTTTTGATATGTTTGCATTTTTAAAATAATTGTATTATTTGTTTTCTGTTTTTTTTTTTGTTCCTGTATCATTTATTGTCCCTTTATCCGTTCTTTTGTGTTATTTAAATGTTTTTTAGTTTTCCATTTAGTTTACCTATTGACATTTTTTTATCTTTTTATGTGGTTTTTTTTTTTTTTAGTTGCTTCTCTATGGGTTACAAGATAACATGGTTAACATTTCACAATCTATTTAGAATTAATATTTTTCCACTTTGTGTGGAGTGTAAAAATGTTTCCACTATATAGAACATTTTATGCTATGTACATTGAAAAATCCCATCAGACAATGTTACAATTTTTACTTCAACTATTATAAATATATTAAAGAACTGATTAAAAGAAAAACAGTCTATTGCATGTACCCAGATATTTACCATTTCTATTGCTCTCCCTCATTTCTGAAGTTCCAGGTTTTCTCTGGCATCATTTCCCTTCCATCTGAAGAACTTCCTTTAGCATTTCTTTTAAAGCAGGTCTGCTAGAAGTGAATTGTCTTGGATTTCCATTATCTGAGAATGTCTTTATTTTATGTTCATTCTTGAAGGATATTTTCCCTGGATATAGAATCTAGGTTGACAGTTCTTTTCCTTTAAGCACTTAAAAAATGTTATCCTACTACCTTCTGGCCTTCATGGGTTCTGATTAGAAATCCACAGTTATTTGAATTGTTCACTGCATGTAATACATTCTCTTTTTCTGGTTGCTTTGAGGATTTTTTTCCTTATTTTTAGTTTTTAGCAATTTGATTTGGTTGTATCAGAGCATCAATTTCTTTGAGTTTATCCTGTTTGGGGTTTGCTGTGCTTCTGAAATCTCTAAGTTTATGTCATCTGCTAAATTTGGGGAGGTTTCAACCATTATTTCTTCAAATACTTTTTCTTTACCACAGTTTTTCTCCTCTTCTCCCAGTGATTCCAATGACATGAATATTAGACCTTTTGTTATCCTTCCACTAGTCCCTGAGTTTCTGTTATTGACTTTAGTCATGTGTTTTAGTTTCCTGACTGCAGAAACGAATAGCATGAAATGGGTTGGCTTAAACAACAGGAATTTATTGGCTTACAGTTTTTAGGCTAGGAGAACTCCAAATTCAAGGTGTCATCAAGACGGTGCTTTCTCTCAGAAGACTGTGGCCTTCTGGGGCTGGCTGCTGGCAATCCTTGGTCCTTGGATTTTCTGCCACATGGCATTGCTTGTGGCAGCCTCTCCTGGCTTCTTTAGGTTGTGCTGACTTCCAGCTTCTTCCTGTGGCTTTCTCTCTCTCTGGTTTTCCCTATAAGGCCTTCAGTAATAGGATTAAGACCCATCCTGAGTCAGTTGGGCCACACCTTAATGAAGTAACCTCATCAAAAGGTTCTAATTACAATGAGTTTATCTTCACTCTAACTTGACATAAGAAATTAACACAAAGTTCATTTTGACATTTAATTCCTTAGGTGACTAACAATAGCAGATCAAAAGGGAGGATAGGGCTGCTAGATATATATTTTTAAAAACAGTGAAGAAGTATCACTGGCAGTGTTTTCAAAAAAAGTAACAAATAGACATCACACTTTACTACCTGGGGCAAGCACCTTGGTGGACTGTACTATATCTGCAATAATATCCTTCAGTGAACCCTTGGGATATCAGATATTCATTCTTTAAATTGACCAAGTCCCTCAGAGTTCTGTACAGTTGAAGTTTTACTTTATAGGTTAGTCTACAATGCATTAAATTATTAAACTCGCTAGTACAGCACTGTCCAGTAGAACTAGGGTGCAAGCCACATGTGTAATTTTAAATATTCTTGTAGCCAAATTAAAGAAGTCCAAACTAAGAAGTAAAATTAATTTCCTTGATTTTATTAAACTCAAAATATCCAAACTTTACCATTTCACTATGTAATCAATTTTTAAAATTATTGATGAGATATTTAACATTTTTGGTACTATGTCTTCAGAATTCAATGTGTGTTTTAAACTTAGAACACATCTCAATTCAGACACTAAATTTTCATCAGAAATACTTGCTCAGTATTTAGATTTCATAAAGTTTACAGTTGTAAAAGTAGATTCATTGGTTCAGTTTTTCCAAACATACCTAGAAGTTTTCCAATAACTTAATGATGTACCAAAAATTTATTTTATATACAGTATTCACATCCACATTGATAAAACTGGTTCATCTTTTTCAGAAGAATTGATTTGACTTTGAAGCAAAAGCATGTCAGTTTAAAATCTACGCCTTCCAAGTTTAATAAACTCTTGTGTCAACTCATTAATATTGACTTTGGACTCAAAGGGGTATTGCATAAATTGAAAAGCAATTTTAAATTATCAATACTAACAAAGCATTCTTCAAATTTTTCTTGTGGCTTTTCAGAAAATTTACTTAATGCTGTGATTACAAACAAAATCTTCTGCATATTGATTCATGTGACAAAAATATGTAAAATCATTTTTATTGAATTTTATTATAATAAGTTTCAATTTCATCATAAATACTCATACCTGCATAACTAAATCACAAAAAAATATTTTTCTTCCCTGGGATCTTCAAATTTAGCTTGTTCATGTGCAGTATGATATCTGAGAAAATGTAAACCACATTGCCAGATTTTGTCTTTGGTCACTGAATATTTGACAAGTGTTCTTTTTGTTTCAAGAAAATTTTGAACTGGAGTTAATAGAAGTTTTCCATGACTCAATCAATTAGCATTGACAAAGGACATAAGATCTCAAATTCATTGTCTTCTATTTCAGCAGTTCCATCAACTGATGATGACTCATAGCATTTGTATGTTTACACGGAATGATTTTAACAACTGTATCCATGACAGTTTTCATAGAGTTTGCTTCAGAAAAATTAATGTAAGTGCTTTCAAAATGTATCATACAATGGAAAGAATTAAAGGAAAGAACATAAACTTCCTATTTTAAATTCCAGAAAATCTAGATTTTTGACTCAACATAGCTGAAGTTATGAGAAAAACTAAGTTCTTCATATTTAGCTGAAATTCTTCGTCAGATGTAAAAGATTCAAAAATATTTCATGAAGAGTTCAATTTTTTAGGGCTGCAAATTGACAATATTTCTTCATATACTGAGAAGTCCTTAGAGACTGTTTGCTCAGTGCTATTTATTAAATAGTTCATTTTTCCAACCACTGATTCGAGATGCCTCATGTAACATATTTCAGATCCATAGCTGTATATGAGTTCATTTCTGTACTTTTTATTCTGTACCACTGGCTATTTATGCAACACTCTCACAATATTTTAATTATAGAAACTTTATAATACATTTTACTACCTGGTAAGATACTCTCCCCACAATGTTCTTCTTTATCAAAGGTTTTTTAACTCTTCTTATCTTTCTTTCCCCAAAATTAACTTCAGGGTCAATTTATCTACTTCCAAAAGTACATATTACTAATTATATTGGAACCACTAACTTTATATATTAATCTAGAATAAATGCTATCATTTTGTTATTTCATCCAAAAACCCAGTATGTCTTTCCATTTGTATAAGCCCTTTTCTGTGTCATTCGGTGGCAGGTTAAAGTTTCTTTCACACAGACTTGCACATTTCTGGTTAAGCTTATTCCTGGATATTTTTCCCTCTTTGGTTGCTATTATAAATGGGGTCTTTTCCGTAATTATATCTTCTAACTAGTTTTAATTATTTGGAATGCTTTTCAGTCGATTCTCTTGAATTTTCTAGATATAAAATCCTATCATCTGGAAATAGCTATAGTTTGACATCCTCTTTTATTATTTTTTATTTCTAATTCCTTTATGTCATTTTATTGTACTGTTTCAAGTACAATATGGTTGGCTTAGTCAGAATGCTTTAGTGCTTTCCCATGGTGGTGCTCTCTCTCTCTCTCTCTCTCTGTGTATGTGTATACATATATATATGTTTTAGAGTATTTTTGTTGAATTGGGAGCTTAAATTTTCTACATCTGTGGACATATCATGACATCTGAGTTCTTAGATCAATTATTCAGTTGGATTATGTTATCCAGTGATCTTATATTGAAAAAACTTGCATTCATGAGATGAACCCACTTGTTCTTTATTGATTATTAATTTAATGTATTGCTGAATATAGTTTAATAATGTTTTATTAAGATATTCATAAATAGGATGGTCTGTAGATTTTTTATACCATTTTTGTCAGATTTTATTACCAGTGTTCTACTCATTTCATAAAACAATTTAGAATATGTCTCTTTTTTTCCTTATATCACAATTCATTTAAAGTGGGGTTTCTCAACAGTGGCACAATAGACATTTGGGCTGGATAATTCTTTGTCATGGGGGAGCTGCCCTGTGAATTGCAGGATCTTCAGCAGCAGCCCTGGCCTCTACCCCACTAGATATAAGAAGTGGTCCACAGTTGTGACACCCCAAAATATTCTGGACATTGCCCAATGTCCTCCAGGGCTCAAAATCACCCCTGGATGAGAACCACTGATCTAAAGCTAAAGAAAAATAAACTGCAATTTTTCAAATTTTTAATCTACTGATCTCTGATACCATTAGAACCATTTTATTATTGTTTGGGGGATTAACTGAAGATCTTTCACTTTTTGTAAAATATCTTTTTTAACCTTTTCCTTTCAATATTCTAAGAAAATTTTCTAACAAAATATCAATAACTGAAATAATCTCGTTTTCCATCTCATTGTATAAAAATGGTTTTTTTTTATGCAAATATCCTAGCTATTTCATAATTGGCTAAAGTTACAATCATTAAAAAATGTTTGGGACATTTAATTCTGATTTCAGATGACTAATCATTTCTATGTTGACTATTAAGAGGAAACTTATCATATTCCCTATGTATTTGCTGAAAACATCTCTTAATATTGTCCACTTTATTATTTAAAAACAATTTTTTTACCCAACAGTTTTTTTCTCTGTTGAAGCGAATTGCATTTGCCATGCATCATGAAATTTGCAATAAATCTTCTCTTCTAATCTCTTTTTCTCTTTCCAGCTGTGGTACTACAAGTTTTTATATCTGCACTCAATTCTGCATCAATAGATGCCTTCATTTTAAATGTAAAAATGTGTCCATATTTTCCTGAACTAGAAAAATTATTTATAACATAAGTATTTCAAGGTAATTACCAATTACAGTTAATCTAGGTATCACTTTAATGTGAGCTGGTTACATAAAATATTCAATTAAACACACTACATCATATCAGTGCATAGAAAAAGTAATTTGAATCAATCCATGGACATCAACTGGATGTGTTTATGTATAATACTAGAAACAAAACAATGCACATATGCAACATGCATGATACAATACAACAATACTATCTCACACAGCGCAATGGTTAAAGTGAAATGTAGTCCTACCAAAACAATAAAGTTGCATTTAACAGAAAATATTTTCTACTGCTTCAGTTTTAAAATTTAAATTTAAATTACTTAGAATTAAAAAATTTGCTTCTGTGGTCACACCAGCCACATTTCAAGTGCTCATTAGCCACATGCAGCTAGTGGCTACCATATTAGACAAGTCAGCTCTAGCAGGTCTAATCAAAATTTCAAAGGAAATTAATAATCTTGCAAATATTTAATTTAGACTTAGTAATGCATATGAAATTTTCAATATTTTCATTTTTATCACAGGATCCATGTTTTGAGTTAAAAGAGAAAGCACTTTGGTGGCTCAGGCAACTGGAAGCAGTAAAGTCCCCAAGAAGGGAGAAAGACAATTGGTATCTAAAGACAGTTGATAAGATTGACTAAAACATTTCTCAAATTTGAGGTTCCCCTTGAACAAAGACTCCTGTTTGAGAAACACTATTAAAAGGGAAATGTTAACTCTTTAAATGGTTACTTCATATCAAAGTGACCATGAAAGAATCATAAATGTGGATACTTTACAAATATGAAATCTTGTGGTGGTGATACCCAGTATTAAGGTTGTCATGTATTTCACCATTAAAACGAAAACCCAACATTTAAATATTCTCAAGGATAATTCATGGACCTCCACAAATACACTTGAAAAACAAGACCTAGAAGTTCTATTGCCATAACAGAAATCATTTCAGATATTCAAAATATGGAAAGATAAATTCAATTTTATAATGATACCACTCTATTCTAGGATACAATGTGGTGTAGAGAAAAGAACTTTGCAGCTAGGAATACCAGGGCTCCATTCTCAACTCCACTGTTTCTCTGACAGGGTGGCTTTAGGCAAGACCTTTAGCCTCTATGAGTTTCAGATTCCCCATTTGCAAAAAAAGGCATAATACCTACCTCTCAGTGTACCGTGAAGATTAACTTAGATAACTGAGTTAAAAGCTTCTACTTCAGATCCTATCACATACTTAATATATATGAGTTGCCTTCCTCTTTCCTAGGGATTCTTTCAGAGAAAATCTGTCTGAATGAACCTTGACTGCCAAGCTTGGCTTTCATTCTTTCATTCATGCTCTCTGTTCTCAGATAGCTTGTTAAGTCCAGATTCCGACTTAATCACTCTCTTCCTCATTTCATGTTCTGTTCACGGCTAAATAACTCATCCTGGCAGGCATCAACTTATATGTAAAAATATTGTGCAAAATATTCAGCCATACTTGTCTGATGGGTGGGATTCCACAAAATATCCAGCAAAGGGACAATAAATTTGGGGTTGTAGGTCCTTCACCAGCCGAGCCTTGTAGTTCAAGAGCTTCTTCCTTTCTGTTTTAATGAATTGGGCTTTCCATTCCTCTGAAATGACAAAGTTTGGATGAGATTCTTCTCTGTTCAGAAATAACAGAAAAACAAAAATGCCCATAGAGTGGTACTCTTTTAGGAGACAAAATTGATACACGACTAAGAGAGAAATAGAGCAAAACTCTCTTTGTCATCAGTGGAGGGGTCCCCATTCCACCGGCATTGTTTGTTTGTTTTCAAATTTCAGTTGGTCTCTAGGAGAAAGTTACCAGAACAGCCAAAGGCACAGAGCCCTCTTCTTATTTACGTCAACTCATCAGGACCATAGCTGAGTACACAGGGTAGCATCATAGTCATATCTTGCATGCATGCACATTTTACATGTGCTGTAATTCTTCTAATTATTAACTTTTTACTAACATGGAAATGACTTTATTGTATTCGTAATTTATAAAAATAAAGATTTGCATCATACCCTGGCAATGCCCAGTGGTTAAGAGTATGGACATTGGAGTCAATTAGAATTCTGATCAAAATCCAGCTCCATCATTTATATGTTTTGCAGCCTTAGGCAAATTAATTAATTCTTTAATTCTCTCAGTCTTTGCTTCATGCTCCATCATCATAATTCGAGCTGGAAATTTTAAGTTGTATATCTGAGGTTTAAAAGTCTGCTTCCCCAATAAGATTGTAAACTTCTCATAGGGAGGAATTAGGTCTTAATTATCTTTGTATTAATTCTCACAGCATTTAGCAAAATGCCAGACTTGATGTTTTGTATTACTTCAATATAAAATATTACCAGTAAACTTTCCACCACTGAAAGTCATTGGAAAGCCTGATGCTCCTCCAGCGAAATCACTCATCATTAGAGCAACCTTCCCAGGCAGCCTTCCCCCATTGGGCCTGGTGCAGTCCACGGTATTGAGTATTTTATGACCTGTGGAGAAAAAAAGGTGTTACGGGTATTCAAAGTGAATTCTTTAAAATCGTATTTGAACTCCTAAGTCCACAAAGTCTTCCATGTATAGCTTGTATAAGCTGACTATCTGATGATAGAAGAACTGCTTATGTCCAAAGAAAAACAAAAAGACTAAGGCTAAAGTCTTAACCATCTGAATTTTCAAATGAAAATTCATCCTGTTCGATTCAGCAGGTTGTGAGTGTCTGATGGGGATAGTTAGCTTGGCTCCACTCCAGGATCATCAACAGAATGCTTTCCTAATCTTGGTCAGCTGTCTCCAGATGTTGAGCCCAAAGGATCCAGGGTAGAGAGTAACTGGATCAGCACAAATCCCTCAAACTTTTGCAAATTCCATGCAAAGCTCATATTCAACTGATCATTGTCAGTGAGGCCATCTTCTCACATAAAATGGCGGAAGTGTATGATTATATTATATGATAATATGTCAAGATGAAAATAAAGACATTAATTCATCAAATGCAATTTTGAAGAAATTACTATAGGTGCAATCTGAAGTATCTGTTGCTTATTTGGAAGAGTTTTGCACCCATCACTATGTAATGGTATGTTACTGGTAAATTGTTCTCTGGAAAGGTATCTGAATGATAGCCCATTTTTCAAATACAAGAATATAATATACTATATTCTGTTAAAGTGAATGTGAAAGAAGATGAACATAGGATGAAATTTTGGGTAGCCATTATTATCCTTTCTACAAACAGTGTTTTTGTGTTGTTGTTGTTTTTTTCCATTTTTGATGGGTAAGGAAGTACCTTTGTATTCCACAATAATGCAAGTGTCCATTTCAGGATGAACACCATCCATCAAGATCATGAATCGAAGATTCTTGTCCACCTGTAATTTAACAATAAATTGAACAACTGAGTATGTCAGTTTGGCTTTTAATTCAAGATTTGAAAAGGATGTAATCTCTTATGGCAAGACTGGTTAATTAGTTCCTTAAATTGGAGAAAATACCCCTTGTTCAGAACTGGATTTATTAACCTGTGCTATAGAGATATATTAGAGTTAAATGGAAAGAAAATAATCCTTTACTGTCCGTGGTAAATGTCCTCCAATATTTGGAGCTTAAGTGAAGGTTGTTTCACACAGCATTGAGTAATGACAAAATTGGCCATATTTCCTTCATCTTAAAGTGACAACCTAACTTAAAATTCACCCTGAAAAATACAACTAGAAAATGTGAGAAGATCACAGATATCTGACCTGCTTCCATATTCCAAAGGGCACTACATTGATATTAGTCAACTGGACACCACTGTGACTCAGATTCCAAAACACAGGTCTTTCTGTGTTTCCCACATAAATGGGAATATCTGGTCTTCTCTCAGCAAGCTTCGTCAGTGTAGGGTAACTAGGATCAAAAGGATAGAAAGGTTGAAACGTTAAAAATAGGACCATCTGGCATAACAGACAGTTTGCTCCTTATACATCATGTTAACTGAGAAGCAAGGAATTGAAACATCTAGACTATCAGTAGAGTCTAGAAAAGAGTTTCTGCTCAAGGTTGACTGTAATGGTCAGGGAAGTCTTCTGGAAGACTTCTCTTCATTGTTAAAAAATATCATACCATAACGTGTACATCAACCAGATGTGCAAGTTCCACATTCTTCCACCTTCCATACTGATGCTACTTTGAGTAAGGGTAGTTCTAACAGAAGGTACAGAGCAGAAAAATGCTGAAAATGTTGCTGGCAGGTGGAGATTTCCTTGTTTTTATTTCTTTTTGTTCCTCAAGAAACAGCTACCAATGCGAGAAAGAACCAGGACACAGCATAGGATGAGAAGAATCTGTGGGTCAGCCACAGTTTGGGAGCAGGTTTTCAACCTTCAAAGATTGATAGTCAAGGTTCAACATGCAGAATGTATGCTTTGTCCTTGTTAAGAAGGGTCAGAGTTTACCAGTGAGGCAAAACTGTAAAATTTAGTATAGAGGAAAACTCCACTAAACATTTCGATAATCTTTGACTAATCTCGTCTCAGTACACAATCGACCTTCCCAGTAGTTTTGAATACCTGTTATCATTAGTTTGACTCTCATTTATTGAGCATTAATTATATAAAAGTGTTGGGTACCGCTGTGGAATGTGATAGAAAGACAAATAATAAATTAATAGCTAGACACCTGTTACTTTTTGAACATGGTGCTGGGTACTTTCACATGTTATTTTATTTTATCCTCACAACAAAACTCTGAGGTTTTTTGTTTGTTTGTACAGATGAGGAAACATATTCAGAAATATACAACTAACAAAGAGTAAATTCACATTCAAATTCAGCTTTTCTGATTCTAAACTTAGTGCTTCTTCTATTAGAAGACAGTTCCTAACTTTAATGAATGCACTCTGTGGAAGAAGAATCAGACTTGGACATTGTGCCAGTTTGAATGTATTGTGTCCCCCAAATGCCATTATCTTTGTGGTCTTGTGTGGGGCAGACGTTTTTGGTGCTGGTTGGATTTGTTGGAGTGTGCCTCACTCAGCTGTGGGAGATGATGCTGATGAGATGTTCCCATGGAGGTGTGGCCCTGCCCATTCAGGGTGGGCCTTGATCAGTGGAGCCATATAAATGAGCTGACTCAAAGAGATGGAACTCAGTGCAGCTGTGAGTGATGTTTTGAAGAGGAGCAAGCTTGCTAGAGAGGAACGTCCTGGGAGAAAGCTGTTTTCAGGCCGGAGCTTTGGAGCAGATGCCAGCTGCCTTCCTAGCTAACAGAGGTTTTCCAGAGGCCATTGGCCATCCTCCGGTGAGGGTACCCGATTGCTGATGTGTTACCTTGGATGCTTTGTGGCCTTAAGACTGTAATTGTGTAGTGAAATAAACCCCCGTTTTATAAAAGCCTATCCATCTCTGGTGTTTTGCATTCTGCAGCATTAGCAAACTAGAACAGATTTTGGTACCAGAGAAGTGGGGTGCTTTTGCTGCTGAGTTTGCAAATACCAAACATGTTGGAATGGCTTTTTAAATGGATAAGGGGGAGTTTCTGGAAGAGTTGTGAGGAGCTTGATAGAAAAGGCCAAAACTGCTTTAAAGAGACTGTTTGTGGAAATATGGACTCTAAAGATACTTCTGATGAGGACTTAAGCAGAAATGATGAATGTGTTGTTGCAAACTGGAAGAAAGGTGATCTTTGTTTTAAAGTGGCACAGAATTTGGCAAAATTGAGTCCTGGTGTCAGATGGAAGGAAGAATCTGGAAGCAACAACCTGGAATACTTAGCTGAGGAGATCTCCAGACTATGTGTGGAGGATGTATCCTGGCTTCTCCTTGCAGCTTATAGTAAAATGCGAGCAGAGAGAGATAAACTTAGAACTGAACTCTTGGGTTCAAAGAAACCAGAAGTTGATGGCTTGGAAAATTACAGGCTTCCAGGGGGTGGAATCCCAGAAGCTACAGCCCAACATAAGGATGTAACCAAACATGGAAGCCAGTCGCCATTTCAGTACAAGCCGAGATTGGAAAAGGAGTTAAGCAGAAAGGATTTGTGGAAAGTCCTATTGTCTGATGGCTTTGACACCTGCATGCTTCATGCAAAGCCAACAGAATTTTTGCGAGATCTTT
Organism: Choloepus didactylus; assembly: GCF_015220235.1. NCBI lineage: Eukaryota > Metazoa > Chordata > Mammalia > Pilosa > Megalonychidae > Choloepus > Choloepus didactylus. The sequence continues at coordinate 128,260,230 of NC_051313.1, read as the reverse complement.
ATAGACAGAGCCATTGCCAGTCTGGACTGGAGGAGACAGACAAGGAAAAAATTAAAGGAAAAATCTCTTCAAAGACAGAGCCATGGAGGTTGAGGTCTGGAGTCAGGAGGTCTCGGGCTGGGAGAGCGGAGCAGCCCACATGCATGGAAAGGGTGAGTTTGCCCTGGAGGTCGAGGGCGGGCTTTCCGCCTCGATGCTCTGGAAGAGTTTTGCCACCTCAGGTCCCAAAGAGGGTGGAGCACATTTCCAGGGAATTGAGGAGAGCCTGGCTGCCACCACACTGTTCTGAAGGGGTTGAGCGTGTGCCCCGGAGATGGAAGGGAATCCGGGAGCTGCCCCAAGGTTTGAGGAGGGTGGAGCCGAGAAGGTGGTCTCCCCAATGTGTGGAAATGTTGGAGCACTCACCCAAGCATTTGGAGAGAAAAGGGCTGCCCCAAAGGCCCTTAGGAAGGGTTAGACTCCCGCTCTCTCAAGCCCCAAGGATGCAACGTTGTTCTGTTAATGACTCTCGGACTTTGAAATCTAATGGAGTTTGTCCTGCAGGTTTTAGGAATTGTTTTGCTCCTGTTAACCCTGTTTTCCTTACTGTTTCTCCTTATGGCAATGGAAATGTTTATCCTATGAATGTCTCTCCTTTGTATATTGGAAGCATATAACTTGTTCTAAATTCACAAATCCACAGCTAGAGGGGAATTATGCCTTAGGACTGACCACACCTAAATTGATTTTGATGGGATTTTGTACTTAACTTTTGTTACTGAAATGATTTAAGTTTTTGTGATATTGTGATGAAATGAATGTATTTTGTATTTGGAAAGATAATGTCATTTTGGGTTCCAGGGGGTGGAATGTGCCAGTTTGAATGTATTGTGTCCCCCAAATGCCATTATCTTTGTGGTCTTGTGTGGGGCAGACGTTTTTGGTGCTGGTTGGATTTGTTGGAGTGTGCCCCACTCAGCTGTGGGAGATGATGCTGATGAGATGTTCCCATGGAGGTGTGGCCCCGCCCATTCAGGGTGGGCCTTGATCGGTGGAGCTATATAAATGAGCTGACTCAAAGAGGAAAGTGAGTGCAGCTGGGAGTGATGTTTTGAAGAGGAGCAAGCTTGCTAGAGAGGAATGTCCTGGGAGAAAGCCGTTTTCAGGCCAGAGCTTTGGAGCAGATGCCAGCTGCCTTCCTAGCTAACAGAGGTTTTCCAGAGGCCATTGGCCATCCTCCGGTGAGGGTACCCGATTGCTGATGTGTTACCTTGGATGCTTTGTGGCCTTAAGACTGTAATTGTGTAGTGAAATAAACCCCCGTTTTATAAAAGCCTATCCATCTCTGGTGTTTTGCATTCTGCAGCATTAGCAAACTAGAACAGACATAGACTATAATTTAAGGAAAAATAAGATATATATCATAAGAAAAGTATAAAAGTCTGCATATTAGCACTTAACAACTATAATAATATTTCAGTTCTGGCACTATGTTAAACACTGTTCAAATAATTAGCATCCAGGGGAATGCTTTTCTCCCCAAACAAAGGATTTGAAAAATCAAGAATTCTTTCAATCTCTGGGTTCAGCCACTAAATCCTGTGCTTTAAAGGACTATGGGTGTTATGATAAATTGCTCTAAAATAGATGTTCATTATTTGCAATTTTTTAACTACTGACAATTCTTACTGGCATCTATTAATGACATCATATATTACAATACTCACTATATTTTGCTTAATAAAATCACATTTCTTTGAGTAAAGTGTATTGGACTTTTCTCTTGTTTTTCTGAATCAGGGAGGTTGTGTTCTGTAAAACAGGTCAAAAGTCTCCCTGGCAAATGACCCCCATGTTTATTAGGAGGCTAGATGAGAGTCAAAGAGTAAGGATCTATCAAAGAGACAGGCTCAAAAGAGTAAAATCTACAAACCTCAGTAAGTAACTTTTCAGAAACAAATTATTTGCAACACGGCACAATCAATCTGTTGTGATACTACAGTTGAGAAGTGGTGTTCTGCAAAATATATTTGCTCACACAAGCCCCTGAAACTAAGACTAAATCAGTTTTCAGACTAGTGGTTGGAAGTACTGGGCTAAATGACATTAAAAGTCTTTACTTTCCCTAAAATTCAATGTAGCACTATATTCCCATAGAATATCTCATTAAGACTTTAGACAATTGCATCTTCTAACAGACACATAACAATGGCTGTGTTTATATGATTTTGTTTTTAAGGCTCAAATGTTTCCCTTTTAAAAAAAAAAGAACAGCTGTAGGTTACAGAAAAATCATGTGGAAGTAAACAGTTCTTATATACTCCCCCTTCACACACAGTTTTTCCCTATTATTAACAGTTTGCATTAGTGTGTACCTATGATACAACTGATGAAACATTATTATAATTATACTATTAACTATAATCTCTATGCTATATTGTCCCTATATAAGCTATAAAAAATTTCTCCCACATAATTTGTTATTATACAATGCATGGACCCAGGGCTTTCAGATCCCCGAAAATGGGCAAGTTTAGTTCTAGAAGCTTCTGTGGGACAAAAGTACCATGTAGTAGATGATCAATTTTTAAATCATAGCAACACAATACCCTAGTGGGCTGTGATCAATTAAGAAAAGTGTTGCAGGTAATTTACTACTAAAAAGGTTAATTACTTATGTTTGTAAGTTATTTCTTTAAAAAATATAAATTGTAGCATGTTCAGGCCTTAGAAACCCCAGATGCTTTGGATTAGAAAATCAAGGAGCTACTCAACCAATAAACAGCCTATTCTTGGTTACCATGGACATTTCTAACCCAAATAAGTACCGTACGTGAACTTTGCCTGTCACATAGGCTCACAGCAAAAAAAAAAAAAAAAAAAAAAGGTTGAAATTGCTTCATTAGAACATTGTGGGCATTGCTGGGTGTTTATATTGGCAACCCAGCAGAAGTGACAGGAACTTCAAACTAGTAATGATCGGACATGACCCTGTAATTAATCAAAGGTGTTGGCAAAATTATCCGCCCTTTCCTGATAACTCAGTTCATTCTCACGTATTTGTGGTTTCATGACCTCTTCAATTCTTCTTTCTCCCCCCTTTTTGAAGGGAAGTTTCAGTTCTTACCCTCATTATCATACTGCTGTGGTTTCAGTCAGGTGTTGGATGAGGTTAACTCAGCGTTAAAAAGTTGGGAGCTCTCCTGAGGAGCTGGGGGAAAATGCGGAAGAGTTGGACTTCTTCACCTGGATTGTTGCTGATGTTCTCACAAACACTGGGGACTGATGGTGTGGTATGCTGAGCCCTCTGTCTTGGGGCTTGCCCCTGTGAAGCTTGTTACTGCAAAGGAGAGGCTAAACCTGCTTATTGTGCCTAAGAGTCTCCCCCTGAGTGCCTCTGTACTGCTCAGATGTGCCCCCCCCCCTCTCTAACTAAGCTACCTTGGCAGGTGATCTCATTGCCCTCCCCACTACATAGGACTTGACTCCCAGGGGTGTAAATCTCCCTGGCAAGGCAGGATATGACTCCCGGGGATGATCTAGCATTGTGGAATTGAGAACATCTGCTTGACCAAAAGGGGGAAGTGAAATGAAACAAAATAAAGCTTCAGTGGCTGAGAGATTTCAAATGGAGTCGAGAGGTCACTCTGGTGGACATTCTTACGCACTATTTAGACAACACTTTTTAGATTTCAATGTATTGGAATAGCTAGAAGTAAATTCCTGAAACTACCAAACTCCAACCCAGAAGCCTTGACTCTTGAAGATGACTGTATAACAATGTAACTTACAAGGGGTGGCAGTGGATCACACTCCCTTTATCCAGTGTAAGGATGGATGAGTAGAAAAAGGGGGACAAAAACTAAATGAAAAATAAGGTGGGATGGGGGGTGGGGGTGATCTGGGTGTTCTTTTTTATTTTTATTTGTTATTTTTATTCTGATTCTTTCTGGTATAAGGAAAATGTTCAAAAATAGATTGGGAAAAAATAAAGGAAAAAATAGACTGGGGTGATGAATGCATAACTATATGATGGCACTGTGAACAGTTGATTGTACACCATAGATGATTGTATGATATGTGAATATACTGCAAAAAAACTGAATTTAATTTAAAAAAGAAAAAAAAGTTGTGCTGGAGCTGGCAGACTACAGCTCATGGGGCCAAATCTGGCCTGCCACTTGTTTTTGTACAATCTGCAGACTAAGAATTGTGTTTAGCCTTTTAAATGGTTGTTAAGAAAACCAAAAGAAGAACAATATTTCGTGACACATGAAAATTACATGGCCTTCAAATTTCATTATCCAAAAATAAAGTTTTACTGGGACCCAGGCATGCTCAATCATTTAAGCACGGTCTACAGCACCAATTGAGACACTGACCATATGGCTTGCAAAACTTACATATTTACACTCTGGCACTTTATAGAAAAACTTTGCTGATTTCTGCTATAACTGTTGAACTGAAAAAGGAAGTCAACTTTAATGACCCTTAAGCCTAAACTTCTACCATGAGGCCAGAGAGTGGGAAGTGAAAGGGTGGGAAAGGTTATTAATCCTTGTCATGCTCCCCATAATAGCACCTTCTTCACTCCCCATTACACCAGGTATGAAAGCACATTTAAAAGTAGGAAATTTCTATGCAAATGTAAGTATTTATCTTCATTAGTCTTCTTTCCAGCATCCCAACTGAACCCAAAGTGAGCAGTGATTGCAAAGGAACCTGAAAACACCTTTTGTCTTTTCTGCTACATTGTCTTATGAGTTGAGTCCTTGGGACTTAATTACCTCAGGTGGTCTGAATGCATATGACTGATGTAAATTAGGTCTGCTTGGCACAGTCTCTCCAGCCAATCAGATGGAGGCTCATGAAGCAACCACCATCCTCGGGCAAAGGCAGGACCAATTAACCAAGGGTCAAACACTATCCTCTTGTCTCCCAATTTGAGGTCCATGCAGGCATGAGTGAGGTATGTGATCTGTTGGAAGAGGGTGATATTCATATTAATTCATATTATCACTTCATTACTGGTCAGTCACAATGAACTGAAGGGTTTGGGCTCATTAGCTAACAGATCACATTGGAGAACTTTGCTCCTAAGCATGATCAGGCAAAACCATAAGATTCAAGTAAAACTCAGCAGAAGCCTTCATATAGAGCAAAGCCCCCAATACAGGTTGCTAGTTTATTAGAGTAGAAACTCTCATGGTTGGTTTTAGGTGTCAAAACAATTGACTTGAATAATCTAGAAGATGGCGGCTAGGTGAAACAGGGCAAAATAATACCTCCTTGAAAAATACTAGATAAAAACCAGAAGGTGACCCAGAATACTGGTTTCAGCGATGTACCAGCTGGACAAGGTCTGCTAGAACCACAGGGGCCGTACACTTGGTAAAAATGGGAGTCTGCATTCTGAAACGAGTGAGTAAGCCAGCTGAAAGACCCGCAGCCACGCTGCAGTGTGGGGAAGCCAGGGGTTGGCATTTGGAGACAGACTGGTTCTTTTTTTAAAAAAAAAGGGAAAAACCCAGGAGCGGCTGCATTTGCGATGGTGAAAACCGCGCAGTGGAAGCATGGCAGAAGCAGTCTGAGCCAGCCTCTCGGTGTCTGGCATGGAGGATAGCCCACTACAGATACCCTCAAGGCCAGGGGAGTGGAGGGGAGAGCCGGAAGGAAAAAGAAACTCCGCTGCTTGCAGCTGCTCCCCAGCGGGCTGGAGACACTCCTGCCCGGGGCCGTGCCCACAGCCCAGAGCAGCGCCAGTTGTCCCTGAGCTGGGAAGGAGGAACTGTGCGAGGAGAGGGGAGGGGTGAAGATGCCCCGTTCAGCCATCTTTGCATCAGGCTGAGAGCACCCCTGCACGGCCCAGCAGCTCGGGGCTTCCCTTGAGGGACGGCGCACGCTTGTGACGTAGCATAGCCTTCCCTCAGCAGAGGTCCTGGAAGATCACAGCTGAGAAGGGGGCCCGCTCGGAAAATCCAGGGACGCTACATCAATGCCAGTGGTTTGTGGGTCAGCGTCAGAGAGGATCGGGGGCAGAACTGAAATGAAGGTTTAGACTCTTGCAACAGCCTTGAATCTCCAGGAACACCTGGGAGGTTTGAACATTAAAGCTGCCCTGCCTCCCTAGCCACCGGGACACATGCCCCACATTCAGGGCAGATGGCTCCAGCAACACACCCAAATTGAGTTCACCAGCTGAACCCCACAAGAATCATTTCCCCACACACCACAAGAACAAAGTTGAGAACTGACTTGAGGGGTATAGGTGACTCACAGACGCCATCTGCTGGTTAGTATACGCCACCAACTTGTATTTCTGAAATTAGATTGGTATTTTTTTTTACAACTTGAAAGAACCTTATCAAGCAAAGCAAATGCCAAGAGGCCAAAAACAACAGAAAATCTTAATGCATATGATAAAACCAGATGATGTGGAGAACACAATCCCAAAGACCCAAATCAAAATATCAGAAGAGACTCAGTACTTGGCACAATTAATCAAAGAACTACAATCGAGGAATGAAAACATGGCAAAGGATATAAAGGACATGAAGAAGACCATGGAACAGGATATAAGGGACATAAAGAAGACCCTAGAAGAGCATAAAGAAGACATTACAAGAGTAAATTAAAAAAATAGAAGATCTCATGGAAATAAAAGAAACTGTTGGCCAAATTAAAGACTCTGGATACTCATAATACAAGATTAGAGGAAGTTGCACAATGACTCAGTGTCCTAGAAGTCCACAGAACAGAAAATGAAAGAACAAAAGAAAGAATGGAGAAAAAAATTGAAAAAATTGAAATGGATCTCAGGGATACGATAGATAAAATAAAACGTCCAAACTCGTTGGTGTCCCAGAAGGGGAAGAGAAGGATAAAGGTCTAGAAAGAGTAGTCAAAGAAATTGTTGGGGAAAACTTCCCAAACCTTCTACACAATATAAATACACAAAGCATAAATGCCCAGCAAACTCCAAATAGAATAAATCCAAATAAACCCACTCCAAGACATATTCTGATCAGACTGCCAAATACTGAAGAGAAGGAGCAAGTTCTGAAAGCAGCAAGAGGAAAGCAATTCACCACATACAAAGGAAACAACATAAGACTAAGTTGTGACTACTCAGAGGCCACCATGGAGGCGAGAAGGCAGTGGCATGACATATTTAAAATTCTGAGAGAGAAAAATTTCCAGCCAAGAATACTTTATCCAGCAAAGCTCTCCTTCAAATTTGAGGGAGAGCTTAAATTTTTCACAGACAAACAAATGCTGAGAGATTTTGCTAATAAAAGACCTGCCCTACTTCAGATACTAAAGAAGCCCTACCAACAGAAAAACAAAGAAAGGAGAAAGAGATATAGAGAATTTTAACAGACATATATAGAACCTTACATCCCAAATTACCGAGACCCTCATTTTTCTCTAGTGATCATGGATCTTTCTCCAGAATGGACTAATATGCTGGGACATAAAACAAGCCTCAATAAATTTAAAAAAAAAAATGGATATACTCAAAGCACATTCTCTGACCACAATGGAATACAAATAGAAGTCAATAATTTGTGAATTGTAACTCCACTATTTACTTCCTACACGATATAAAATACACAAACTCTAATGACAAATCAGTGGTTTTGAACTCAATGTAAAATATGTAAGTTTTGACAAGAACTATATAAAGGTGGGGGAATGGAGGAGTATAGGAGCATAGTTTGTGTGTCCTATTGAAGTTAAGTTGGTATCAAAGAAAAACAAGATTGTTATGGATTTAAGAGTTTAATTTTAAGCCCCACAGTAAACACAAAGAAATTATCAGAGAATATGATCATAGAGATGAAAGTAGAGTATGGGTTAAGCGAAATGGGGGAAGGGACAATGGGGAGTTATGAAATGAGTGTAGGGTTGCTGTTTGAGGTGATGGGAAATTTTTAGTATTGGATGGTGGGAAATAGATAGCATTACAACATTCTAAATGTGATTAATCCCACTAATGGAAGGCTAGGGAGGGGGTAGAATGGGAAGATTTAGGCTGTATGTATGTTTCCACAATTGAGGAAAAAAAAAAAAAAAAGGACAGTCTAAATAGATGACAATTGAATGCCAAGGATGACCCTGGATGGGATCTGAGGATGGAGGACAGGAGGCTCAAAGGGACACAGTTGAGACATAAGGGGAAAAAAAAAATGGAAATATAGAATGTATGCTTTGTATCAATGTTGAATCTCTAGTACTTCTTAGCTGCATTTAATGGGATTGCATAAAAGAATGTTCTTGTTCATGGGAATTGTATATGTGAACTGTAGTGTTTGTTCAAGGATGGGTGCAGCTAGCTCTCATATGTTCAGTAGACAGAGCAATAGATGATGGATGATAGATAGGGAGGGAGGGAGGGAGGGAAAGAAATACTGGTGTGACAGCATGTTAAAGTTGGTGGATTGGGGTATCAGGGGAGGAGGGTCAGGGTATGCTGGAGTTCTGTGTATGGGGTTTGTATTGTTTTTGCAACTGTTCCTATAACTTTGAATTTATTTCAAAATAAAATAAAATTTAAAAAAAGCAAAACAAAAAAACAATTTACTTACCTACTGAACTTAAACTAGCTCCTACACACTTTTTTATAGTCTGCACTGCAGAATATCTTTTGTGACCAGTCCCTTCAAGTAACCACTTAGACAAAAAAGCAGTTAAACATGTTAAGACAGGCATTTGGAAGTTAAATGCTAGAGTGGCTGTAAATAAGAATATGAATGAATGATTCCCCATAAGTTTAGGGAGCTGGACTTGACATAGCCACACAGATTGAACTGACAGTTGGTTAAAAAACGCTGGCAAGGTTTTGTTTTCCAAATTACCTGCTAAATCACTCCTTCAGGATGCCAGTATCCTCCAAGAATTCTACAAACAAGACTCTGAGTCAGGCATAGGCCCAGGGATTCCAAATTGATTCCTCACTCCCTCTCTGTGATCTGGCACATCCACAGAAAGGGGCATGTAGTCAGGAAGCAGAGATAAGGCACCCAAGACTCCAGTGTGGGAAGTCAGCAGATTGGGTGTGGAGAGGTCAAGGAATCAAGTAAGTTTGGAGTTAGGCCTATTCTGATTATGTTCTTTTGTTTCCTCTAAAAAGTGCTTCCCAGATATCCAGGGAAAAAATGAGTTTTTGATTGTTTGCCTCTCCCAAAATACTAAAGGGTTTCCTCTGAAGGCAAATCTCGGCCTATTCCTACATGAAACAGGCTCTAACAACCCTCTAGGAATCTCATCTGACATAGACAAATTCCCATTCCACCCTTACTACACCATTAATGATACCCTGGGGTTATTCTTCATAATTCTAGCCCTTCTAAAAAAAAGCTGGAGAATGCACAAGATAAAAGATGTAGGGGGTAATGTGCAGAAATATGTAACTGGACTTTCTATCAGACAGCAAACTGGTCTTGAGATATTTCTGAACTTCCTTCACTAGTTTTGCATAGCTTGCCCTTGGGAGCCTCCTCTAAAGCTTCTTTCTGGATATATTTACTTGTAATCCTTAGCAACTCTTGGTGTTCCTAAAGGAAGTTTGCTCAAGAGTTCAGGATGATTTTATTATATGTCCTAATTAGCCACCTCAAAGAGTATTCAAGGTAATTTGGGTGCAAATACATATATAACTACAACAAATTGACATCTTAGTTTTATTTTTGTTTTTAAGAATATTATAACATTATGTTTCCTTACCTGCACTTCTCCAAAGGCCAGCTCTTCAGTGGGTCTTGGTTCTGAATCCCAGGGGTTAGGAGGATTCAGTTCTAATAGTGAAAGTCCATATTCTTCATCCATTTCAACAACTAGAACAATGGAGAACAAATCTGGATTAACAACAAAAGTGGATTTTAGCAAGCATGACTAAAATAAAAATACATGGCCCAGGTCCACAAGAGTGCCAAAACCAAAGGAAAATCAAAGAAAAAGGAAACACTTGGGCCAAGCAGTGAGGTGAGGGCTAAGACCAAATCAATTGATTGCTTTAGGGAACTCATGAAATCTCAGTCACGTTAGAGACATACAAACAACTTTATTACAATTCAATGAAAATTAGTTGGAGATGAGTTCAGGGTGGCTCTGGGAGTCTTGAAGAAGGAGTACTTGGTTTGTTTGCAAGAGCCAAAGTAGATTTGAAATAGGAGGCAATCCTCAAGTTAGACTGGAAAGATGAGGTATTCGGAGAAGACAAAAGAAACATGGTTATGTAAGGCCAAAGGATGAGGGAACAGCATGTGCAAAGGCGTGGAGGCACGGGAGAGCTTGGTAATCACAAAGCCACTGGTCATTTATGACTGAGGAAAGTGGTGCTTGAGTCGGGCAGGGAAGAGAGGGGGCCAGAGTAGGTCACAAAGAATCCGAGGTACTATAATGAGGAATCTGGATTTTATCTTGTGGCAGTGAGGGGTGTGCCGGTTTGTATATTTATGTCCCCCAGAAAAAGCCATATTCTTTTAGCATTCTTGTGGGGGCAGACATATTAGTGTGGATTGGGTTGGAAACTATTGGTTCAGTGTCCATGGAGATGTGACCCACCCAACTGTAGGTGATAACTCTGATTGGATCATTTCCATGGAGGCTCATCCCCGCCCATTCAGCGTGGGCCTTGTTTAGTTTACTGGAGCACTATATAAGCTCAGACAGAAGGAGCTCATAGCTAGCTGGAGCTGAGACAGACATTTTGAAGATGGCCATTGGAAGCTGACGCAGACATTTTGGAGAACACTATTTTGAAATGGAACCTGGGAGCAAGCAGACGCCAACCATGTGTCTTCCCAGCTAACAGGTTTTCCAGATGCTAATGGCCTTTCTCCAGTGAAGGTACCCTTTGTTGATGGACACTTTATGGCCTTAAGACTGTAATGTGTAACCAAATAAACCCCCTTTCATAAAAGCCAATCCATTTCTGGTGTTTTGCATTCCATCAGCATTAGCAAACTAGAACAAGGAGCCACTGAAGAATTTTAAACAAAGATGCCAGGCACTGCTGGTGGTCTACACAGAATCCACTTTCTCCTTCTTCCTTACTATTAGCATCTTATTTTTATTAGGGGTGGTTAAAAAATCAGGATTTCCCAGGCTCCCTTGCAGTTATGAGTGACCATAAAACATAGCTCTTACATGCAGTATGTGTAGTTCTCACCAGTGAGATGTGAGCAAAAGTTTATTGGTGAGACTTTCAGGAAAACTCTTCTTTTCATGGCAAAAAGGGGCAGACCAAGGACCTGCCTTTTGTCTTTCCCCTTTTATGTTTTACTTTTTGTATTTTTTGTTATTAGAGCCTTTGTAGGTTTACAGAAAAATCATGCAGAAAGTACAGAGTTCCCACACACACCATTTTCCCTATTGTTAACATTTTGCATTAGTGTGGTACTTCTGTTGCAATTGATGAAACAGTATTATTATAATTAAGCTATTAACTTTAGCTCACTGTTTACATTATGGTTCATTCTTAGTTTATACTGTTCTATTGGTTGTTTTTTTTTTTTGCATGTGATAATTTATATACAACCTAAAATTTCCTTTTTTATCCTTTTTCAAATATACAGTTCCATGGTGTTAATTACATGCACAAATTTGTGTCTCTATCACCATCATCCATGATGAAAACTTTTCTATCACCCTAAACAGAAACTCTGTACCAATCAAACATTAACTCTCCATTCCCCTTCTCACCTGATCCCTAGTAACGTGTTTTCTAGTTTCTGAATTTACGAATTTACATTTACTGCTTTTTTCATATACGTGACATTACACAGTGCTTGTCCTTTTGTGTCTGACTTGTTTCACTCAACATAATGTCCCCAAGGTTCATCCGTGTTTTGCATGTATCAGAACTTTATTCCTTATTATGGCTGAATAATATTCCATTGTATATATGTACCACATTTTGTTTATCCATTCATCGGTTGATGGAAATTTGGGTTGCTTCCATCTTTTGGCAATTGTGAATAATGCTGTGAACATTAGTGTGCAAGTATTTCTCTGAGGCCCTGCTTTAAATGCTTTTGGTTTTATACCTAGAAGTAGGATTTCTGAGTGTATGGTAATTCTATACTCAGCTTCCTGAGGACTCTCTAAACTGTTTTCCACAGTTGCTGTACTAGTTTACATTCCCACCAACAATCTATGAGTGTTCCTATATCTCCACATCCTCCCCAACATTTATTTCCTCTTTTTTAAAGTAGTTGTATGGTGTGTGAATATATCTCTATTCACACAGCGTACAATCCATCCAAAGCGTAAATCAGTGGCTCTCTACATAATCACATGGTTGTGTGTTCTTCACCACAGTCAATTTGAGAACATATTCATTATTCCAAAAAGAAAAACCCCATAATCCTTATACTTCCCTATTATTGACACTTAGCATTGGAGTGGTACCTTTGTTACCACTGACAAAATAATATTAAGATATCACTTTTAACTATTGTAAATAGATTGCATTAGGTGTATTTTTTCCTATGCACCACTCTATTATTAATATCTTTTAATAGTGTCAAACTTTTGTTTCCAGTTCATAAAAGAATATTATTACATTTTTACTATTACCCAGAGTTATCATCCACAGCCAGGTTCTCTGTGTTTACAGTCCCATGTTTTATCCTCTGGCTTTCTTTCTAGAGACATACACAACCCCAAACTTCCCCTTTCAACCACAATCACACATATAACTCAGCACTGTTAATTACACTCACAATAATATGCTACCACCACCTCTATCCATTTCCAGACATTTACAATCAACCTAATTACAAATTCTGCACAAATTAAGCATCAGTTCCCCATTCTCTACCCTCATTCTATCTCACCATGTTAGGGCTTGAACATATCTTTGTGGGGAACATGATTCAATCTATAACAGGTTTCCTGTTTTTTTTTCCTTGTCAATTAGCATAATTTCTTTCTAGATGCTAAATATTAATCTCTTGTTGGTTGTGAATATTGCAAAAACTATCTCCCAACCTGTCATATGTCTTTTAATTTTGTCCGTGGTATCTTCATTAAGCAAAAATTTTTAGTGTTGATGCAGTTATAGTCATCAAACTTTTCTTTGCCCTATGAGCTGTGCTTTTGAAGTACTGTTTGACAAGTCAAGAAGTTCTAGTCCATCTCTAGGTCACAAAGATATTCTTCTGGATTTTTTTCTTTTACTTTAATAGTGCTATCTTTAGCATTTAGGCTACCAATCCATGTGAAGTCCACTTTTAGGCTGAAATGTATGAAGCATTAGGAATAAAAGCTTTAATTAATACTGTTTACCAGTAATTCAGCTATCTTGAAACAACTCCAAATACAGAGAAGCTTTTATGGGCAAAGACACCACAGTTTTACTTTAATGGCAAAAAAATAAAACTGTTAACATTCTAAATTCCAACAACAGGGAAATGACTAAAGAAATTATATAAGTTAATACTCAATGTAAACATACCTTAAAATATGTTTATACAGAATATTACAATTAAATATTAATAATATCTGTGATAATATTAACAGATAAGAAAACAAAAAGAATTTATCTAGAGTAATTACAGCTGTTTGTAAAAGTGTTGCTAAAAAGAAGATTGGAGAATAGTACAACTAGGCAGATCAATAAGGAAATAGAAAACTTGAACAGCACTATAAACCAACTAGACTTTACAGACCTCTATAGACCACTCCACCCAAATTCAGCAGAATATACATTGTTCTCAAGTGCACATGGAACATTGCCTGGTACAAACCATATGTTAGGCCATAAAAAAAAGGTTTTAATAAACAATAGATCGGTATCATACAAAGTATATTCTCCAACACAAGGAAATGAAATTAGAAATCAGTAAGAGAAAGAAATTTAGGAAATTCAAAAATATGTAGAAATTCAACAATACACTTCTAAATAAATGGATAAAAGAAGAAATTACAAGGGAAATCAAAAAATACCTTGAGATGAATGAAAATGAAAACACAACATAACAATACTTATACAGTACAGCTAAAGCAGTGCTTAGAAGGAAATTTAAACCTGTACATGCCTATATTTTAAAAAGGAAGAATGATCTCAAATCAAAAACATAACCTTCCAACTTAGAATACCAGAAAAAAAGAACAAACTAAACCCAAAGTGTTGGGGATTGATTGTGTCCCCCACAAAAACATGTGCAAATATTAATCCATATTCCTATTTGTAAATAGGACCTTTTGATGATTTTATTAGTTAAGATGTGACCAAGTTGACTCAGGATGGACTTATAAAGAGAGGGAAACCAGATATAGTAAATCAGAGAAGGTTACAGGAAAAATCCAGAAGTCAGAGGAAAACAGAGGAGCAGACACAAAGAGAGAAAGGGTGTCACATATGATGGAGAACTTCCATCATCAGAGCACTACTGATTCCAGGGAACGCATGACCTTGCCAACAGCTTGATTTTGGACTTCTAGCCTTCTAAAACAGAATGGCTGTAATAACAAAGATGGACAATAGCAAGTGCTGGTGAGGATGTGGAGAAACTGAACTCTCATACATTGCTATGCGAATGTATAATAGTGCAGCACTTTGAAAAACAGTTCGGCATTTCCTCAAAAAACTAAAACAAAGAATTACCATATGTCCCAGCAATTCCATTCCTAGGTACATACACAAGAGAAATGAAAACATATATCCATATATCCACACAAAAACTTGTACATAAATATTCATGTCAGTATTATTCATAATAGCCCCCAAATATAAATAATGCAAATGTCCATCAGCTGATGAATGGATAAATAAAATGTGGTATATCCATACACTGGAATATTATTCGGCCATTAAAAGGAATGAAGTACTGATACATACTACAACATGGAAGAACCTTGAAAACATTACACTAAGTGAAAGAAGCCAGGCACAAAAGGCCACATATTATATGATTCCATTTATTCCTTGTCCAGAATAAGTAAATCCATAGAGACAGATAGTAGATTAGTGGTTGTCAGTGGCTGGGGGAATGGGGACTAAGGAGAGACTGCTAATGGTTATAGGGTTACTTTTTTTCTTTGTTTGTTTGTTTGTTTGTTTAATCTTTTTTTTTAATTTTGTTTTCCCTTTTTTTTTAATATTCAGTTTTATTGAGATATATTCACATACCATACAGTCATCCATGGTGTACAATCAACTGTTAACAATTATCTTTTTTTTTATTAAATTCGGTTTTATTGAAATACATTCACACACCATACAATCATCCATGATATACAATCCACTGTCCACAGTATGATAACATAGTTATGTGTTCATCACCACAATCTATCTCTGAACATTTTCCTTACATCAGAAAGAACCAGAACAAGAATAAAAAATAAAAGTGAAAAAAGAACACCCAAATCATCCCCCCATCCCACCCCATTTGTCCTTTAGTTTTTATCCCCATTCCTCCACTCATCCATACACTAGATAAAGGGGGTGTGATCCACAAGGTCTTCACAATCACACTGTCACCCCTTGTAATCTACATTATTATATAATTGTCTTCAGGAGTCCAGACTGCTGGGTTGGAGTTTGGTAGTTTCAGGTATTTACTTCTAGCTATTCCAATACATTAAAGCCTAAGAGGTGTTATCTATATAGTGCATAAGAATGTCCACCAGAGTGACCTCTCGACTCCATTTGGAATCTCTCAGCCACTGAAACTATTTCGTCTCATTTTGCATCCCCCTTTTGGTCAAGAAGATACTCTCAGTCCCACGATGCCGGGTCCACATTCATCCCCAGGAGTCATACTCTGCGTTGCCAGGGAGATTTACACCCCTGGGAGTTGGGTCCCACATAGAGGGGAGGGCAGCGAGTTCACCTGTCGAGATGGCTCAGTTAGAGAGAGAGAGGGCCACATTTGAGCAACAAAGAGGTACTCAGGGGGAGACTCTTAGGCACCATTACATACAAGTTTAGACTCTCCTTTGTGGTAATGAGCTTCATAAGGGCAAGTCCCATGCTCGAGGGCTCAGCACATGAAACCGCCAGTCCCAATGTTTGTGACAACATCAACACCAGTCCAGGTGAGGATGTCCAACACATCCGCACCTTCCCCCAGATCCTCAGGGCTGGGGAGGGGGAGGCTGTAAATATATTTTTTATTATCTGCCCAAATTACTCTAGGATGTGTCACTATTTCACTCCAGCCTATACTAACCTACCGTATCTTACTTCCTATTCAAAGTTCCATGCAATTGTGGTGTTTGAACAAATCGACTGTCGAGTTGTACCATTTAGAAAATTTAGATCCTGTACCAAATAGATATCTATTCCCTTGGTCTTATATGAAAGTTGAAGTTTTAAAACACAATCAGTTTCAACCTTTACCCTTTAACCTGGCTTGCCCTGGTCTTAACCAGACCTGCTTCATTCATATCACTAATTGAAGTCTAGGCTCTTTTTCAGCTTTTTTTTTTTTTTTTTTTTTTTTTGACAGTGGCTGTATGCACTAATACTGACATTCATATCTGCCAAGCTGTAGCTCTGAGTTTCACATGTCTCAGAGATATGCATTGTTCCAGAGACCAATCAGGTTATACGATAGGGGATCAGCATCTCAAAGTTTAGAGATAGGCCTTACAATTCAGGGATAGAGTTAACTGCTGTAAGAGCTTACAATCTAGGGACTATTACAATTATTGTGTCCACGTTAGGCTATGTTCCAAGATTCAATTCTGAGTTTACACATTGTAGTTAGTCCATATTGGTGAGGCATAATCCCTCTCACCATGTTTTCTCCAACACTTTTACTCCTATATATATATTTTCCTACAATTTTATAGAGTTATGTTCACATACCATACATTTATCCACAGTGTACACTCAGTTGTTCATGGTATCATCATACAGTTGTACATTTATCACCACAATCAGCACTTGAACATACTGATTACTACAAGAAAAATTGTTTTTTTTTTTTTTAGCAATAAGAAAAAATGATAAAAAGAAAAATAACATGTCATACAATACAATATACTACTAAGGACAGCAAATAACACCACTACCAAGAATCCCATATTACTCCCCTATATCCCCCTCTCATATACATTTAGCATTGGCATATTGCCTTTGTTACATTTAATGGAGGTATATTACAATGTTACTGTTGACCATAGA
This sequence comes from Choloepus didactylus, assembly GCF_015220235.1. Classification (NCBI taxonomy): domain Eukaryota; kingdom Metazoa; phylum Chordata; class Mammalia; order Pilosa; family Megalonychidae; genus Choloepus; species Choloepus didactylus. Next base: position 128,243,111 of record NC_051313.1, on the reverse strand, counting down.
CTCCAGTTTGCTTTGATTATGTTTTTTCCTGAATACCATCCCTTTTTCAAATTTCTACATGGTTGACATTCATTTGCTTTCCCACATGCAAAAACATTTTTATATTTGTATATTTAGTAACAGTCATTGGCCACTCCAGTTTTTGCCATGTTATACAGTCCCAGTCTTTATCATCTATCTTTACCTCTGGTGTCATACATTCTCCTATCCCACCTCTTTCAGCTTTACTCACAGACATCTTTGTTCAGTGTACTTACAATACCATGCTACCATCACACAGTATTATGCTATCTATTTCTGGATCTATGCAATCAATCCTAAGCATTCTGTAGTCCTTCAGCATCAAATGGCTGATCTCTGCCCTCTTTCTATCTCCTGGTTGCCTGTGTTGTCAGCTTTTAACTCCCAAAGTTGGTTCATTAATGTCTGTTCATATTAGTGAGACCATACAGAATCTGTCCTTTTGTTTCTGGCTAACTTCACTCAACATAATGTCCTCAAGTTTCATCCACATTATTACATGATCCATGTCTTTGTTCTGTCTTACAGCTGCATAATATTCCATCATGTGTATATACCACAGTTTGTTTATCCACTCGTCCTTTGATGGACATTTGGGCTGTTTCCATCTCTTGGCAATTGTGAATAATGCTGCAATAAACATTGGTTTACAAATGTCTGTGTCTTAAGTTTCAGTTCCTCTGAGTATAAACCCAGCAATGGAATAGCTGGGTCATATGGCAAATCTGTATTTAGCTTCCTGAGGAACCTCCATACTGTCTTCCAGAGTGGTTGCACCATTCTACATTCCCACCAACAATGAATAAGTGTGCCTCTTTCTCCACATCCTCTCCAGCACTTGTCATTTTCTGTTTTTTGGATAATGGCCATTCTGGTAGGTGTGAGATGATATCTCATTGTGGTTTTGATTTGCATTTCCTTAATAGCCAGTGAAGTTGAGCATTTTTTCATATGCTTTTGAGCCATTTGTATTTCCTCTTCAGAAAAATGTCTGTTCATGTCTTTTGCCCATTTTTTAATTGGATTGTTTGTCTTTCTGTTATTGAGATGCAGGATTCCTTTATATATTCGGGATATTAAACCCTTATCTGATATGTGGTTTCCAAATATCATCTCCCATTGTGTAGGTTGCCTTTTGACTTTTCTGACAAAGTCCTTTGATGTACAAAAGTGTTTAATTTTGAGGAGATCCCATTTGTCTATTTGTTCTTTGGTTGCTCGTGCCTTGGGTGTGAGGTCTAAGAAACCACCTCCTTTCACAAGAGCTTTAAGATATTGCCCTACATTTTCTTCTAAGAGTTTTATGGTCTTGGTGCTAATGTTTAGGTCTTTGATCCACTTTGAGTTAATTTTGGTATAAGGTGTGAGATGGACATCCACTTTCATTCTTTTGGAAATGGATATCCAGTTCTCCAAACACCATTTATTGAACAGGCTGCTCTTTCCCAGTTGCTTCGGCTTCACTGCCTTATCAAAGATCAGTTGTCGATAGATGTAAGGGTCTATTTCTGAACACTCAATTCGATTCCATTGATCAGTGTATCTGTCCTTATGCCAGTACCAAGCTGTTTTGAGCACTGTAGCTTTGTAATATGCTTCAAAGTCAGGTAGTGTGAGACCTCCCACTTCATTCCTCTTTCTCAAGACATTTTTGGCTATTCGGGGCACCTTACCCTTCCAAATAAATTTAGTTATTGGTTTTTCTATTTCTGTAAAGTAAGTTGTTGGGATTTGAATTGGTATTGCATTGAATCTGTAAATCAGTTTAGGTAAAATTGCCATCTTAACTATATTTAGTCTTCCAATCCATGAACATGGTATGTTCTTCCATTTTTTCAGGTCTTGTTCAATTTCTTTTAGCAGTTTCTTATAGTTTTCTATGTAAAGGTCTTTTGTGTCCTTGGTTAAGTTTATTCCTAAGTACTTGATTCTTTTGGTTGCTATTGTAAATGGGATTTTTTTCTTGATTTCCTCCTCTTGTTGCGCATTACTTGTGTATAGGAACACTACAGATTTTTGTGTGTTGATCTTGTAGCTTGCTACTTTGCTGTATTCATTGACTAGTTCTAGTAGCTTTGCTATAGATTTTTCTGGATTACCTACATATAGAATCATGTTATCTGCAAATAGTGAAAGTTTTACTTCTTCCTCTCCAATTTGGATGCCTTTTATTTCTTTTTCTTGCCTAATTGCTCTAGCTAGAACTTCCAGCACAATGTTGAATAACAATGGTGATAGTGGGCATCCCTGTCTTGTTCCTGATCTTAGAGGAAAAGCTTTCAGTCTCTCCCCATTGAGTGTGATGTTAGCTGTGGGTTTTTCATATATTGCCTTTATCATATTGAAAAAGTTCCCTTCTATTCCTATCCTTTGAAGTGTTTTCATCAGGAAAGGATGTTGAATTTTGTCAAATGCCTTTTCTGCATCAGTCGAGATGATCATGTGGTTCTTCTGCTTTGATTTATTGATGTGGTGTATTACATTAATTGATTTTCTTGTGTTGAACCAGCCTTGCATACCTGGAATAAATCCCACCTGGTCATGGTGTATAATTCTTTTAATGTGCTGCTGGATTCGATTTGCGAGTATTTTGTTGAGGATTTTTGCGACTATATTCATTAAAGAAATTGGTCTATAATTTTCTTTTTTTGTAGTATCTTTGCCTGGTTTTGGTATTAGGGTGATGATGGCTTCATAGAAAGAGTTAGGTAGCTTTCCCTCTTCTTCAATTTTTTTGAAGAGATTGAGCAGGATTGGTACTAATTCGTTCTTGAATGCTTGGTAGAATTAACATGTGAAACCATCTGGTCCTGGGCTTTTCCTTTTGGGGAGCTTTTTGATGACTGACTCAATCTCTTTATTTGTGATTGGTTTGTTGAGGTCATCTATTTCTTCCTGAGTTAATGTTGGTTGTTTATGCTTTTCTAGGAAGTTGTCCATTTCATCTAAGTTGTCTAGTTAGCATACAGTTGCTCATAGTATCTTCTCATTATCTCCTTAATTTCTGCAGGGTCGGTAGTTATATTTCCTTTCCCATTTCTGATTGCATTTATTTGCATCTGCTCTCTCTTTTTTTTTGTTAGCCTAGCCAGTGGTCCATTGATTTAATTGATTTTCTCAAAGAACCAACTTCTGGTTTTGTTGATTCTCTCTATTGTTTTCCTGTTCTCAATTGCATTTATTTCTGCTCTAATCTTTGTTATTTCTTCCCTTCTGCTTGCTTTGGGGTTAGTTTGCTGTTCTTTCTCTAATTCCTCCAGGTGAGCAGTTAACTCTTCAATTTTTGCTCTCTCTTCTCTTTTAATATATGCATTTAGGGCAATAAATTTCCCTCTGAGCACCGCCTTTGCTGCATCACATAAGTTTTGATAAGTTGTGTTTTCATTGTCATTTGCCTCGAGGTATTTATTAATTTCTCTTGTAATTTATTCCTTTACCCACTGGTTTTCTAAGAGGGTGTTGTTTAGCCTCCATATGTTTGTGAATTTTATGACCTTCTGCCTTTTATTTATTTCCAACTTCATTCCATTGTGGTCTGAGAAAGTATTTTGTATAATATCAATATTTTTAAATTTGTTGAGACTTGCTTTGTGACCCAACATGTGGTCTATCCTAGAGAATGTTCCATGAGCACTTGAGAAAAAAGTGTATCCTGCTGTTGTTGGATGTAGTGTTCTATAAATGTCTGTCAAGTCTAGTTCATTTATCATACAATTCAACATCTCTGTTTCTTTAGTGACCCTCTGTCTAGATGTTCTATCCATTGATGAGAGTGGTGTATTGAAGTCTCCAACTATTATTGTAGAGGTATCTATTTCTCCTTTCAGTGATCGCAGTGTTTGCCTCATGAATTTTGGGGCATTCTGGCTTGGTGCATAAATATTTATGACTGTTATGTTTTCTTGATGAATTGACCCTTTTATTAATATATAGTGTCCTTCTTTGTCTCTTTTAATTGTTTCGCTTTTGAAGTCTAACTTGTCTGATATTAATATAGCTACTCCTGCTTTTTTCTGGTTGTTGTTTGCATGAAATATCTTTTTCCAACCTTTCACTTTCAGTCTATGTTTGTCCTTGTGTCTAAAGTGAGTTTCCTGTAGACAGCATGTAGTTGGGTCCTGTTTTTTAATCCATTCTGCCAGTCTGTGTCTTTTTATTGGGGAGTTTAATCCATTTACATTTAGTGTTATTACTGTAAGGGCAGTACTTTCTACTACCATTTTGTTTTTTGGAATTTATATGTCATATCTTATTTTTTCCTCTCCTTTTACCTTTCCTGATAATCTTCATTTCTGCACTCTTCTCCAACTCTCTCTCTCCTGTCTTTTCCTATCAGCCTGTAGCACTGCCTTTAGTATTTCTTGTAGTGCCGGTCTCTTATTCACAAACTCACTCAGTGTCTGTTTGTCTGAAAATGTTTTAATCTCTCCCTCATTTTTGAAGGAAAGTTTTGCTGGGTATAGAATTCTTGGTTGGCAGTTTTTCTCTTTCAGTATCTTAAATATATCATGCCACTGTCTTCTTGCCTCCATGGTTTCTGCAGAGAAATCTGTCCATAGTCTTATTGACCTTCCTTTGTATGTGATGGATTGCTTTTCTCTTGCTGCTTTCAGAATCCTCTCTTTGTCTTTGACATTGGACAATCTGACCAGTAAGTGTCTTGGAGTAGGTCTATTGAGATCTATTCTATTTGGGGTACATTGTACTTCTTGAATCTCTAATTTTCTGTCTTTTATAAGAGTTGGGAAATTTTCAGTGAATATGACTTCTATTATTCTTTCTGCCCCTTTTCCCCTCTCTTCTCCTTCTGGGATACCCATAACACGTATATTTGTGCGTTTCATGTTGTCACTCATCTCCCTAAGACCCTGCTCATATTTTTCCCTTTTTTTCACCATCTGTTCTTTTGTGTGTATGAATTCAAATGACCTGTCTTCCAGTTCACTGATCCTTTCTTCTGCCTGTTCAAATCTACTGTTGTGTCCCTCCATTGTGTTTTTCATCTCCTCCATTGTGGCCTTCATTCCCATGAGTTCTGCCATTTGTTTTTTTAAGTTTATGAATTCTTCTTTATGGTCAGCCAGTGTCTTCTTTATATCCTTCAGCTCTTTTGCTATATCTTCCTTCATTTCATCAAATTTATTTAGCATTAGTTGCCTCCACTCCTGTGTCTCAGCTGAGCTATTAGTTTGTTCCTTTGGCTGGTCCATGTTTTCGTGTTTCCTGGTATGGCTTGTTATCTTAAGTTGTCTAGGCATCTGATTTTCTTGATTAGTTTATTTTGGAGCTTGTTTTCTGTCTTTTACCTAGTGGTTTTCTTGTTGGTTGGCTTTGTTCTCTGGCCTCTGTTATTCAGTTCAACTTATTCTAGACCTCTAACTTAGGTTCTATTTAGTTGATCAGAATTTTTCCCCTCTTGTTTTTTCTGTTTCTTGCTCTGCCTCTATGTAACCTTGTTGTGAGTGGGTCTCCTCAGATATGGTTGACCCTAGTCAGATTTTCCCAGTCTAGTGAGGCCCAGGTCTCATTGAGAGGGTATGAAGTTTTCCTGAGAATAAGACCCTCCTATGAGGCCTTTAGAATTGGTGCTTTTCCTCTCCTGTCCAGCAGGTGGCGCTGGCCAGCCCACAGCTCCCCCACCAGTGTAAGGAGGTGTGGAGACTTTAGTTCTCCTGGTGACTCTGATCCTGTTGGGGGCATGGCTGACTGAAGCCAGAATCTGAATTCCAGCCCCTGGGGTCTGAATTCCCAGAAGGAGGACTGCCAGTTGAGCTGGACCTCCCTCCACTCTCCCAATCCTCAGATCTCCAGTTGTCTCTCAATGGCACTATTCCCTTCTCCCCTCTCCTCTTTGAGGCCTCTCCAGGTAGATTCCTTGGTCAGCCTGAGTTGCCAATTAAAGACGGGAGTGGAGGCCTTCAGTAGTGAATACAGAATTCAAAGACACTGTGGGTACTCTGTCTCCCCCAAGCCCAGCCTAGTCCCTCAACCTGGGCTTTCCGATAGAAAATAACCACATATATTACTTTTAGATTTAAAAAAAAAAAAATAGAAAAGAAATCAAGAAAAGGAAAAAAGGAAAGAAAAAAAAAAAAGTCTCTTTTAAAAGTCTTTCCCCAGCCTGAAAGTTTTGTCAGTGTCAGTATAGAGCATTTAAAGATATGTTTTGGGCTACTGTCTGATAATTACTCTCCAACAGCTTCAGTTCCACCCCTGCCGGGGGCTACTGAAATGCAAAAAGATAAGGGATCAGTGAGAAGCCAGAAGGGACAAAATGTAGGGGGAAAAAGTGGCTTTTTTGGAGTCTGGGAATGGGTGCCCGCTTTTACGTGCCCCCACTTCCCAAAGCCCAGCCCTTCTTTAGCACCCCAGCTCCTAAAGTTAGTTAATTAATTTGTTAATTAATTCTGCAGTTGAGGCTGGGTTGAGCCTCCCTTCTTGCCCTCAGCAGATTGCTGTTTTTTGGTGGTTTTCTTCCCCCCCTTCAGGGAGCCAGCAGCAAGACAGTCTGTGAGGTCTGGGTGGGGAGGGGCACCAGACCCCTGGTCCGGGGAACTTACAATGTTCGCTGCGATCTCAGCTTTTCCTCCAATTCCAAATTTGTGTCCAATGTGTGACTGGTTACTGGAGACCCCGAAAACACTGTTTCATATAGTTCTCGGGTAATTGCCAGCTGCTCTAGGGGAGAGACGAAATTCTGCTCCTCACCACTCCGCCATCTTGCCCCTATAGGGTTACTTTTGGGAGTGATGAAAATGTCTTGGAACAAGACAGTGGTGATAGTTACACAATATTTAGAATGTACTAAAACCCACTGAATTATACACTTTATGGTATGTGATTATATCTCAAGAAAAAAGAAGAACTATAAAATTGCCATGGGGAAAAAAATAAACAGAGGGATACAAGTGCTGGAGAAGATGTTGAGAGAGGGATGTACCTATTCACTGTTGGTGGGGAAGTAGAATGGTGTAGCCCATGTGGAGGGCAGTGTGGTGGTTCCACAAGAAGCTAAGTATGTGGTTGCCATAAGGTCCTGCAACCACATTATTGGGAATATACTTGAAAGGACTGAGAGCAGGGATACAAATGGACATTTGCACACTGGTGTATATGGTGGCAGTATTCACAATTTGCAATGGATGGAGGTGGCCTAAGGTACACTGACTGATGAATGGAATGTTGAACTCTGGTATATGCATACAACAGAATATTGAGCAGCTACAAGAAGGATTGAAGTTGTGAGAAATATAACTAGGTGAATGGATCTTGAGGACGGCATTTTGAGTGAAACAAGCCAGAAATGAGCAAACAAACATTATAACACCTCACTAATAAGGACTAACTATAATGTGTAAACTCTGAGAATTGAATCTTAGTGCACAGGTTATCAGGGGAATGCTTTTTGTAAAGGTCCCTAGATTGTAAGCTCTTACAGCGGTCACATCTATTCCTGAGTTGGAATGGTTATCTCTAAACTCTGAGATGCTGAGCTCTTTGTTTACAGCATGGTCGGTCCCTGGAACTTCAAGTATCTGTGTGACACCTGAGACTCAGAGCTAGAGTTTGGCAGCTATGAATGTTAGTATTACCCCATACAGCAACAGTTTAAAATGCTGAAAAAGAGTTCAGACTTTAATTAGAGATATGAATGATGCAGATCTAGTTAGGACTAAGTCAAATCAGGCCAAAGTGTAAAGGATGATATTGACTACGTTTTAAAACTTCAACTTCTGTGTGAGACCAAAGGAAAAGATGTTTATTTGGTACAAATTCTGTATTTTCTGTAGCACACTAAATAATTTACCTTGTATGGTCAGTTTATTCAAACCCTATAACTACATGGAACTTTGAATGATGAGTGAAATCTGGTAGGTTTTTACAGGTTAGTGTGAAACCCTGATACATCCCAAAGTAATTTGGACAGAGAATACAAATGTATTTGCAAAGTCCACTTGAGGGACTGGGAAAAAATGCAGAAATATTAAACTTCCCCATCTGGGGAATTCCTGATATTCTCACAAGCTTTGGGGACTACCAATTTAGAAGACTGAGCCCTCGATCTTGGGGCTTGCCTTTATGAAGCTTGTTACTGCAAAGGGGAAGCTAAGCTTACTTATAATTGTGCCTGAGACTCACCCCAGAGAACGTCTTTTGTTGCTTAGACATGGTCTCTCTCTCTCTAAGCCCACTTGGCAGCTAAACTTACTGCCCTCCCTCCTCCACTCCACCCCCTATCCCCTACTGTGTGGACATGACTCCCAGGGGTGTAAATCTCCCTGGTGATGCAGGACATAAGCCTGGACCCAGCATTGTGGGAATGAGAAAGTCTTCTTGACCAAAAGGGGGAAGAGAAATGAAACAAAACAAAGTTTCAGTGGCTGAGAGATTTCAAATGGAGTAGAGAGGTCATTCTGGAGGGTATTCTTAAGTACTATATAGATATCCCTTTGTAGTTTTTAGTGTATTGGAATAGCTAGAAGGAAATACCTGAAACTACCACACTGCAACCCAGTAACCTTAACTCTTGAAGACAATTGTATAACTATGTACCTTACATAGTGTGACTTTGTGATTGCAAAAACCTTGTGGCTCACACTCCCTTTATCCAATGTATGGGCAGATGAGTAGAAAAATGGGGACAAAATTAAATAAAAAATAGGGTGAGATGAGGGATGGAATGCTTTGGGTGTTCTTTTATATTTTTATTTTTATTCTTATTTTTATCTTTTTTTGGTGCAATGAAAATGTTTAGAAATTGATTATGGTGATGAATGCACAACTATAGGATGGTACTGTGAACAACTTATGATTGTACACTATGGATGATTATATGGTTTGTGAATATATCTCAGTTTTAAACAAATGTAAAAAAAAAAAGTCCCACCCACAATAGGTCTGCCCCCATGAGACTGGATTAAAACAACATGGCTTTTCTGGGGTACATAACAGATTCTAACCAGCACAGGTACCAGGTTTATCTCTTTTTTTATGTTTGAGGAAACTGATTAAAGTCCAGGCCTGAGGCCCCAGCCTTATCTGAGTTAAGGGCTCTCTTCTGCTCCCCCCCATTCCTGGGATGCTAAGATTAAAAAAAAAAAAATCCAGCCATAGAAACCGCCCCCCTCATGTAAGACTTTGGAGCCCACCTTATCTAAAAAGCAGTCCAAGCCAGTTTGCTATGCATGCACTGAAAGAGGGACCCTGAACTTAAAGCGACAAAGGAATATAAAATACACTGTGAACAGAATTAAAGACAGCAGGAACTACAGGAAAAAAGAAACACCAGACCCAACAAGAAAGTGAAAGGTCCATCCATTACCAGTTCTGGCAACGTTGTAGTCCCCACCTATCACAATAAAGTACCAAATAGCAGAAATAACTAGTTTGCAATCCCTAATTTGAATATCTTAAACAGCCAATGGCAACAGTTAACCTGCGGTTGCTAATTTAGCTATTTACTAACCAATCACCATATGCCAATACCCCAAACATTCTTGTCTCCACCTCCCTTTGTTTGATTTTAATAAAACCCACATTTCTCTAGTTTAGGGAAGCAGGTTTGAGACCGTGAGGTCCCCTGTCTCTGCCGGCTGTTAAATCACTTTCTTCCGTGACCAAAGCAGTGTGACAAGCCATTCTTGCTGCTCTGGGCAAGGACCCAAGACCTGCAGGGTCTTCTCCAAAATTAAGACACGAAGAGATTGAATAAATTGCCCAAAGTCACATATGTGAGTGATCTGAACTGGCTGTCAGGCCCCATTTCTTTCACTTTTAACCACTTTGCTATAATGTCTCTCTTTAGATCTTGTCCAAAAGATTTAGGAGTTTTCCTAAAAACCCCTAAGCAGCTGTAGATTTATGGGCTCCTTATTCATAAGATTGATAGTCCATTGTCCTTTCACTTAAACTAACAGTGTCTATGTTCAAACTGTTTTTGCTTGTCAATTTTATGCCAAATAAATTTAGCAATATTTGCACAGCACATGTAACTGGTTCCCAGTAGCAAGGTAGTCTGCATGATTTCCGGGCTAAGTCAAAAGTCTTGGGGTGGGGCTTACTGGAGAAAGGCTCTAATGGTCCAGACGTCTCTTTGACGGGAGGGAAAGGCAGAGAGGCTGAACTTGTTGTCAAAAGCAATATGTAACTCTCTCTAGAATATACCATTCTGTCTCCTCTGGGGTGAGTGGCAAAGGACATGCACCTCAATAAGAGTTGCCTCTGCTCCTGGGGAACTGGGAGGATACTTAAGCAAGGTAGTCTCTTCTTAAAAAAAGCACTTGGAGTTGGTCTCACAGAGACACATGGGTGAGAGTGGCCCTAATAGTCTTTACCACATACCCTGCTCACAATAATGTGAGCCTGAAGGAAACATAAAGGCAGTATTATCAAAGTCCACAGTCTGGACAGACAGCCCAGGAAGCCCCCACCTCAGCTACCTTTACCACTGGTAAAGGCTGTGATCCACTGGGAGGGCCGCCCCTGAATGGTCCACATGGGCTTATATATGTTTTCCTAATAGGTATTAGTATATATAATATTTGCAACTGGCTTTGTTTTTTCTTTATATAACAGGAATATTCCCTTTTTTTATTATAGCCTCTTCCATAGTGTCCTTTTCAGGATATACCAGAATTATTTCCAATATTTAAGTTGTTTCTATTTTCCCTCTTTTGTAAATATTATTGCTGCAAACATTCTTATACATCCTTTTGACAGTGATTATTTCCTCAGGATATGACCTCAGATGTGGAATTTCTAATTCAAAAGATAAGCACTTCCTAAGTGTAATAGGAAGCCACTGGAACATTTTGGTGAAGTTGGGGAATGATATGAAGTGATTTGGATTTTTAAAAATCAGACTGGGTGCTGTAAGCAGAAAGGATTGTAGAAGGCCAGTGTAGAAGAAGCAGGGAGGCCAGTCTTCGAGGACTTGGATGGAGGCAGAATGCATTTTGGCATAGAGGTAAAAGGATTTATTAATGGTTTGGATGTGGGGGGTTAAGGAAAGAGAAGACTCAAGGAAGATTCCCAAGTTTGGGGCTTGTTCCATTGAGTGGATGTGGTGCTACTTACTGAGATGGGGAAGGCTGGAGAAGGAACAAATTTGAAGATGAGGTGGGGTGGGCGTTAAGAGTTCTGTTTTAGCTGTATGCTTGAAATGATTGTTTGAAATCCATTTTGAAATATTGAGTAGGCAGTTGGATATCAGAGTCTGGAACTCGGGAATGAGGTCAAAGCTGGAGGTAAGTTTTTTAGAGTCATCTGAGTAAAGATGGGTTTAAAGCTGTGGAATTGGATGTAATCACTTAGGGAAAGAGCAAAGACAAAGAGATTAAGATCAAGTCCTCTGATTATGTAACTATGTAGCTTACACGGTGTGACTGTGTGATTGTGAAAACCTTGTGGCTCACACTCCCTTTATCCAGTGTATGAATGGATGAGTAGAAAAATGGGGACAAAAATTAAATGAAAAATAGAATGGAATCCTTTGGGTGTTCTTTTTTCTTTTATTTTTATTTTTATTTTTGGATTAAGGAAAACATTCAAAAATTGATTGTGGTGATGAAAGTACAACTATATGATGGTATTGTGAACAGTTGATTGTACACTGTGGATGATTGTATGGTATGTGAATATATCTCAATAAAACTGAAAAAAAAAAAAAAAAGATCAAGTCCAAGGGCATTCCAACTTTCAGGAGTCTAGCAGAGGAGATCGAGAAGTGGTTAGTGTGGTAGCAATAAAAATTAGGACAGAGTACTAAACAGAACACCAGTCCCCAAAGATGTCCATATCCTAACCCCCAGAATCTGTGGCTATGTCAGGTTACATGGCAAAAGGGAATTAAGTTTGCAGATAAAATTAAGGTTGCTAATCAGGTGGCTTTAAAATAAAGAGATTATCCTGGATCATCAAGGGTGGCCCATGGATCTTTAGAAGTGGAAGATGGAGGCAGCAGAGAGTCAGAGGGAGGTTTGACTATGGAAGCATTGCACAGAGAGATACAATGTTGCTGGCTTTGAAGATGGAGGAAGAAGCCATGGTTCAAGGAACATAGTGACCTCTAGAAGCTGGAAAAAGCAAGAAAACACATTCTCCCTTAGGGCCTCCAGAAGGAACGCAACCCTGACGGAACCTTGATTTTAGCCACTGAGACCTGTGTTGGACATGCTAACCCACAAAACTGTAAGATAATAAATCTGTGTTGTTTTAAGCTACTAAATTTGTGATAAATTGTCATGGCAGCAAATGAGGGAACTAAAACAGAGAGCAGGGCTCCCCAGAAGCCAAGAAAATAAAGAACATCAAGAAGGAAAGAGTGGACCACTGTGCTGTATGCTGGTAAGAGTTTGAGTAAGATGACAATGGAAAATTGACAGAATTTAGCAATGTGGATATCACTGATGATTTTGACAGGAGATGCCGTAGTGGAATGGTAGGGAGAGAAGGTCAACTGGAGAGACTGAGAGAGAATGGGAGGTGAGGGAGCAGAGAACCTGAGTATGGACACCTGTTTCTAGAGTTAGAGAAATGGTACCATAACTTGAGGGAGATTTGGGGTCTAGACAGGGCTTTATGAACACTAGATCATTTGTGTGTGTGTATGTGTGTGTGTGTGTGTGTGCATGCGCGTGCTAGTAGGCAAGGGCAAAATTGATACAGGAGAGGGAGGGATACTTGGTGGAATGAAGTCCTTGAGTAAGTGTGAGGAGATGGGATTCAGTGCATGAGGGGCAGGCTTGGCCTTGGGAGCAGGGACAGTTCATCCCTTGTAGCAGGAGGGAAGGAAGACTGTATAGGCACAGAGCCAGGTGGGTGATAAATGCGGTGGTGAGAAAATGACTATCCATTACTAACTCCCCATTGCCGCATTGTAAGGTGACTGTGAGGGTAGAATGAAATAATCTACATAGAATACCTATTACTACGCCTGGCACATGCTTAATAAAATACTGAGTTTGGTTTTAATTCTCACACTAGCATTCCAAGGTGTTCCTTGTAAAGTGCCTTTGCAGTCTTATAATCTATTACTTGGAGGCACATGCTATATACTCCAGCCTACCAAATATGCACTGGGACCCAAACATGCTAAAGTTCCCCAAGCTGTTCCCCCTATTTGAAATGCCCTTCTACCTGTTGAAATTCGGCCCCCCTTTCAAGACCCAACACAAGAGCCATCTTTGGCATGAAGACTCCTGTGATCCTTCTGATCATTTCACATCTATTTTTATTGTTATTTTTATTTGTCAGTTTTAAAGATTGTCACAAGTGACATTTTACTACTGATAGAATACTATTTTAATAAACTAGAGCAGAGACATTTGTCCCTATTACCAAGCCCTTCTTACTTATATTTCTACAGGCTTTCTTGAGTAAATGGGAGAAAGGAGTAAAAGTGGAGCCCACATATTGAGAATCAGAACATAAACTCTAGCCTCTTTTCAATGCCTGAATGAGTGATATAATTTGAATTCCCCTAGTACTTTACTTCTCAACCAAAATTGTAAAGTTTCATCATAGTTGTTGAGAGTATTACTCACATGACCATATCTATCTCGTGTGTCTTCACAGATAAAACATATAGAGCCATTATTCTGCAGTGCACCATGTATATCTTAAGAAACTTCTCATATCATACTTGATCTTAGATGTTCACTGGATTGTCTTACCCACCCTGCATGTAAATGTAATCTCACTTAAGTTGAAGACTCTATCTTATCCTTGTTTGTATTTATTAATAACTGCCAGCACAATGTTTACACATGGGAAGGTCTCAATAAATATTTGCTGAATGACTGAATGAATAGATGAATGAATGAAAAGATCTTTTGGAGAAATTCTCTATTTAGAATTTTCAGTATTAATTATTTTTAAAAAGGCCTAATGTCCACAGTTTAAAAGCACAGTGTATCCAAAGTTTCAATTAAGATTCGAAACAAGTTGATAAGAAGGACCCTAGTAACAATACTAGCAGAATGTACTTATCAGTATTGATGATATTTACCCAGCTCATCTTGACAGAAGCTTCCTGGAGGATTGATATACTTCATGGTGCTCACATCCAACTTCCAGTTGTGCTTTGTGCATCGAACAGACCTGTATGAAATATTGTACTTAAGTTTATGAAATGGTAGAAATAAAAATTAATCTTTATTAGGCTTAAGTTCATTTTTTTGTCAAGAAATTAAATTAGCTGCTTGAATACAAAATATGTGAAAGGCAAACTCTTAATAGCTAATACTCAAAGATCTAAGGAGATAGACGCTAATCATCAGTAGGTGGTGGTTAAAAAATTAAGCTAAATTCTATGTCACAAAATAATACATGTTAAGAGATCAACAGAGCCAACAGAATAAAGCAGTCTTCAGGGATGGCTCTTTTATGAAAGTTAGGCTAGATGAGATCAGCTGGGGCCGAATGTATGTCTATGATTTAAAATCACTCTACAACCTCTGGCCCCTAGTATAGTGTTAGACTGAAGTTTTCATTTGTCAAAGAGAAAAGATTTCCCTATAGTTTAAGATTTCAGTGCAGGGCTGTCAGATAAAGTACAGGATGCCTAGTTAAATTTGAATTTCAGATAAACAATGAATAATTTTTAATATAAGTATGTCCCACAAAGTATTTAAGACATATTTATACTGAAAAATTATTTGTTGTTTATCTGATTATCCTGTATTTTTATTTCCTACATCTGGCAACCTTATCTCCAGTGAGAATCAGATTGTAACAAAACAGGGTCCTTAGTAATCTTTTCCCCATTTCTTACCATGATCTTTAAGGAAAGGGACTAGGGATTGGAGGTGGTGTATAAAGTTTCTATTTCTTCACTTTATTTTTATCATGCTTCCAGTGATACTTTTTTAGAGTTAAAATTTTTTTACAAACAAAGAAATATAGAGAAATATGTCTCCAACCAGAAACATCAGATTTTTTTAAACTGAAAATTTCTACTTTACTATATAAGTAAATCAAGCTAATTTTTCCTAGCTTCACTATATGCAGATTTTTAAAAAGCACTCCTTTCTAGTTACAAGGCAAAAAGCATATTCCACACTTCAGTCTAAAGAGGATTATTTTATGATACCTCCTTTCTAATTGATGAGTAGCCAACAACCTGTCAAAAATTAAGACAGAAGATTCTGACCACTGCTATTTAACATGCTGGGCCATGAAAGGGAATCTGTGGCAAGATTATATGCTCATAGGTGGCAGGCAAAAAGGAGGGAGGCAACAGCTTGGCAAGAAGGAAAGGTTGTAAAAAATAATTAAACTTAAAAAAATAAGAATCACAGCTTATGGTATTTGTTGATCTTGGTTATGTGCTAAGGAGCAAAATGACTAAGGAGGATGGATTAAAACAGGTAGATCACTGTTTTTGACTGCATCCTGGAAAAATAGAGATTCTTTAGGTGAATGGCTCCACACCTAGTCCAAGGGGAAGCAACCCAATTTGAAGAGGTGAGGAGTTAGGTGTGGGGGTGGTGAGGTAGTGTGTAAGTGACTGTGGGAATAGTTTGAATACATAAGTGTTCGATGAGATGCATCTGGAAACAGAGCTGGGAGAACCCGGTTCCTCATTTCCAGGAGAGTATTCCCTCCAGGTTAGACTATCAACTGAAATAGGTGAAAGAGATCACTCACCACCAAGGCTTTGGAATACAGAGAGAGAGGCCAGTCTGTGGTAAAATATATCATCACTAGGTTAAAATGAGCAAGGTAGACCCAAGAACAATCTGAGTCCTGTAAATAAGCTATCTGTACCTAAGCTACACAAGAAGATTGTGGCATCATCACAATAAAACTAATATTTTTTGGGTGCTAACCTCAACACTAGGCATTCTGTTAAGTGCTTTATGTGTTCGAAATAATTTCATCCTCTCAACAAGTCTACTAAGTAGGTAATAGTATCATCCCCATTTTATAGATGAGAAGACTGAAAGCTAGAAAGGTTAAGAAACTTGCCCAACTTTACTGAGCTAGTGAGTGGTAGAGTCAGGTTTCTATACCAGGCAATCTAAGATAGATCATACTCCACTGACTGAGCTCTACACCTCCTTAAGTGGCTGGCTAAGTGGGCACTGTATGAAAGAGCACATCAAGGAAATAAAACAAAGAAAACCAGAGTCTCAAAACTGCAGTATTTAGAAGAGAAAACCTCAACATCCCAGGTTGGTGGGAGAAGTTTACCAGTTATGCTACAATATCAAAGGCTTCCCTGACTTGAATCCACTAAGAGGACGGAAGGGAATCAAGATAGGGCTGTCAGCAAACTACCTAGAGATTCTTTTGGAGTCATCAGCTAAAAGTGTGCCCCATGAACGTCATCATTTATGTGAAGTTCAAATTTAGCTGTGTCTCCTGTATTTTATTTTCTAAATCTGGCAACCCTATCTGGGTTGTCAAGGAAGATACAGGTGCCACAGTGGCCAACATATGTGGAGCTGGGCTCTGAAATTAAGTACCCAGAGATGTAAATCTGTGTGCAGATGTGAGACTATTCTAGGCTTTGGGTGACTGACATATACAATTACAGCAGGGGACTCTTGAAAGATTACCCAGCTCCCTCTGAGTACACTCGTACTAAACTGCCCATAAATCACATGAGAAATAAGATTGACACCACAGTGGAAGGAAAAAAAAACCTAATGCCTGAATAATTAAAACCACATGGTCTGGTTAGGCTGAAGAGAACTTTGAAAGGTACAGTCAACCAAATAGATAAAGCGTCCACCCAAGATCTGTCCCTGGCTCTGACAGGCAATGCAGCTGTGTGGCAGTCATAAATGAACTAAATCAAACAATCCCATTCTGGTATTGCTCCTGCACTGAGCAGCACTGGGGAAGGTGATTTATGCGCAGGTGTTATCTGTTGACAAAGGGACAAAGGGGAAGGGGAGACACCAGCCCCAGCTCTTCCAAGAAATAGGAAGATTTACTGTTTAAGGCACAAACAGTTGAGGATCTGCCGTTTATGTTTTTTTAATCACAACTAGGCTGTCAGGAAAATACCATCTTCTCCCTACCAGGATGTGGAAAAGTACCTCTCCTCCCACACACACACTTCTGGGAAGGGGCAAAGGAAACTTATAGAAGGCTTGGGTCTTTGCGTACAAAAAACCGTGTAAATTCCTACCCTCCCCATGCACCTGCAAACACTCACTCACAAACAGACATGAGTACCCTGCAAGTTATACTGTTTATCAAGCTAGGAATAAATTTAAAGTTGGAGTTTTTATAAGAAAGAGGAAAATTAAGTAAAGGTCATGAGATTTTGAGATCAGAAAGAGGCCCTAAATGAGCAATTGTGAAAATTGCTAGGGGAAGAACATTTGCTGATTGGCTTCATTCCGATTTTCTAAACGAGCCATTTCCTGCCAAGTCCAATTGCAAGAAGGGTTACCAGTGAGAAAGCAAAGAACTCTTGGTACCTTCCTTCTAAGTCTTCGATATCTTTTATGAACAGGCCTCCTTGGTGCTTGCACATATTCTTGCATGCTCTCAGGTGGCTTTTATTCTTGTATAAGATGTAGTCTTTGCCAGTGCTCTTATTTCGAAGAAAATTGATTCCTTCCTTGAGACTGGCAACTTCAACAGGTGATAGACACAACAGGATCTCAGTCATCTGTTCAGTGCTGTTAAAGGCAGACATTTTGAAGGGAAAGGTTAATAATGTTAGGTTTCAAGAGATATTCATTCATGTACGTTTTTAAGCCTCTCCCTGCAAGTACCCAGACTTGGTGGGACTTGACAGCATAACTTCTGCCCTCATTTAAAACTGCATCCTACTTACTGAATGTCCCATTTCCCTTGAGTAATATATGCCCCTCTCACTCGCCTGCCCATGGTCTTCTCTCTCCTCTAACCAGGGTATTTCCAAAGAATGGCAGTTGCTCTTTCAGCTTCTGTTGTTTATCAGCTCTACCAAACTGATGCCTGCCTAGAGAGAGGATGTGTGCCCCAGCTCATGATAATGTCAGTTGATGGTGGGTTTCCTCCTCTTACCACCTCTTTTTTAGAAACAAGTCACTACATTCAGTTTCAGGAACCCACTATGCTCTCCCCGATGCTCTCCCTGCTTAAGAACAAACTAGAACTCAGTCAAGCCTAGGTTAAGGCTGCCTAGATACCCTCCCCCCACACCTCACCCCCAGTAGAACCTATCCCTTCTCAACGTGCACCACTACCCTGTAGAAAATTAAACATAATGCCAGGAACACTGCCCCGTTTCCTTACTTACATGTGATGCGGGCACATTTTAAAGCAGTCTGTCTTCTCTGGTTTTCCCTTCCAGCTACTTAGTAGACTGCCGGTTACGAGCGACCTTCATTAGCTATCAGCTTAAGGAAGTACTCCTCCCACTGCACTAAATTTGAGTAAGTTTAAAAGTTCCAGCAGCAAATGACGCATGTGTTCTTTCATATTTTCTCGAGGAAACTACAGATGTTATGACTTCTTTAATCCCAATTCTAAACACCTGTTGCTATGATGCAACTCTGAATCCTAATGGAAGATAATTTTTGCCAGAACCAAAATTTTGTCTATCCACTTTATGACATGAGGGTGAAGGTTTTACATTTTACTCCAAAACGAAAGTGGTTAAAATGCTCTTTATTTTAATTTATTGAGTCCAATCCCATGTATGACATTTTCATTTTCATTTTTAGAAGTACTGCGAATTTCTTAAACAGGAAATAAAATTAATTGAAAAAAAAATCATACCAAAGTAGTAAATAACAAAGAAGATACTTCCCATTTTAACAAATAAAGGCATAGGTCTGTAAAAGAGTAGGATTCATTTCCTCAGAGATTTTATCATTTCTTTCCCAAATTCCTGACATTTCTGTTCACAATAGACTTGAAATATTTCCAAAAGTGTATTTAAAAGGTATTTCATAGGAATGCCTTCTAAGCCTTATGTTGCTTTTTTAGCTTTGTGTTTATGAGTACATAGATCTGACCCCAAGCCCAGCTAAACACTGAGATAATTCCTGGAAAATTAATCTAAAATGTGAAAGGAAAACCTCTATAACTATTTTGTTTTACACACACAATTGAATGAATTACATAGCAAAAGTTCTGTGTCAGATTACAAACCATTCCATGTACCATGTAAAAGAGGTTCTACTAACCATAACTGTGGGGTTGAACTAACTACAGCTCTTTTTACCTGCGCTGTGCAAAGTCATATTAAAGAACCAGGCAAAAGGAGAACCGTGTGTCCCTATATACATGTTTTTTTCCTAATGGTTACTTTTTTCTAAAAGGAGATTTTTTAAAAATAGTACTGATACATTTACTTCCATTAAGGTAAGGAAAATAAAATTAAAATAAATTCTGGTTTGGGTATAAATACAATTTTTAAACTGAAATAAGGTTGTGATTTTTAATAAACCTACATTTCAATTTTTTAATACTCCAGACACAAAAGGATAAATATTGTATGATCTCACTGATATGATTTAATTAAAATAAGCAAAACCATAAGAGTCAGAAACTAGAATATAGGTTATCATGGGCCTAGTTAGAGGTAGGAATACTTAAATTATACAGAGTTTCTATTTGGGTTGATGGGAAAGTTTTGGTAATGGATGGTGGTGATGATAGCACAACATTGTAAATATAATTAACAATGCTGAATTAAAAGGGGAAAATTTAGATTGTATATATGTTACTAGAATAAGAGTTTAAAAAAAACAGTGAAACAGATTATAAAAAATGGACTACAGTTAAAAGTACAATTATAAAAATGTTCTTTAATGAACTGTAACAAATGTACTACACTAATGCAATGTGTTAATAATAGGGAGGTATATGGGAATTCTGTATTTTATGCATGTTTTCTCTGTAAATCTAACAACTTCTCTAATTAAAAAATTAACCATTAAAAATACATATAATGTTAGAATTGGTGGGGTACTTGGGGGGCAGGGTATGTTGGAGTTCTCTTTATGGGATTTGTATTATTTTTGTACCTTTCCTATAAGTTTGAAATTATTTCAAAATAAAAAGTTGTAAAAACTCATAAAAGCATATATATAGGGGTGCACATTTTTCTTTTGCCTCAGCCTTGGTGGTTCAACACAGCTCTGTAGTACCATGTCTTTATTTAAAATTTGGTATTTTATTGTGAATGTTTTGCATTAATATTGATTTTTTTATTATTGCATTAAAGTAATACTTATCCTGATTATTAGTCTTGTTGGAATCCTCTTAAATTTTGCACCCATAGCAAGAGTCTCACTAGCCTTATCCTAATCATAGCCCTGCTGTTTTCTGATGCTTAGTTATCATCTAAACTAGGAGGTAATTGGAGGTCAGCTCTGAAATCAATTCATGTAATTCCTAAGTTAGCTGCTTAATGATTCTTCTTCCAGGTCCCCTTCTGGAGATTAATAACAACCATAACATGTCTAATAACTAAATTTTAAAATTTTTAATACACTAGAGAGCACAAGAAAATAACTATAGTAACAACAACAACAAAAAAACAAACATTATTGGTTTGTTATTTTGAGGGCATATAGCATAAAGAGTGATGCTTTGAAAACTTCTGTAAATTCAAAAGCTTGAGATAAAGATTTCATTCATGCTCTGATGTCATCACAAACCCTAAGAATCTCTTCCCAATAGTCAGGGCTTCCAATGTCACAGCTAAGAGAGAGGAAGAGGTAGGATTGTGAAGTAAGCTTTGGGCCAAAGCAGAGAAAGGAACTTACATAAAGATTAGCTCTCAAGAAGCCAGGAATCCAAAGAGTTAAGCTCTGAGAAAAAGAGATGGGGGAAAAACTAGTAACTCATTCAGAATTGTCAGTCTGTAAATGCATTTTGCTACCTATAATTGCTAAACTATATTATTTTTGTTTTGTTTTAAAATAGGAAGATGTTCAGTGTTCTGTACACAAGAATGTAAACTCCATGGAGGGTAAAACCTATGGTGCCTGTCACATGGTATGTGCTGAATAAATATCTTTTGAATAAAGAAATGCTGGTACAAGAATAAAATGTGTACACCATGGTTCAAAGAGGGAAAGTTTACCTATTATTTCCTGTGATATCCAATGCTGAGTTTAAGGATTACTATGTAGAAAATCATCGGAAAATGCCTGCAAAGTTACAGATACATGGAGGAAAAAATTAAATTGGTGGCCCATACAAGTATTAAAAAGCAACTTATGAGAATTTTGTTTCAATTAAAGAGAAATAAAAAGTAAATATTAACCAAAGAAAATATACAAATGGCAAAGATACATATGAAGATATGCTCAACATCATTTGTCATTAGGGAATTGAAAATTAAAACAAGGGGATACCACTACCCACCTATTAGAATGGTTGAAATAAAAAAAAAAACTGATACTACCAAATAATGGGAAGGATATGGGGCAACAGGAACTCTTATTTATTGCTAATTCAATGCAAAATTGCACAGTCAAGCAACAACATGGAAGATGTCAGAGTAGGAAGTTCCAGGAATTAGTCCCTCTGCCGAAACCACTATGAGCACACAAGAACTGCCAGAATCAACTATTTCAGAACTCTGCAGTTAGTTGTTCACTTGCAGCATCCAGCGGAGTGTTTCACGAAGAAAGAGACTGCTAAAGTTTGGTGAATTTTGACATTTCATGTAGCAGCTACCATACCCTAACCTACAGCCTTGTGGCAGGCAGTGAGGAGGATATTGGCCCATGTTTCTGGTGCAGCTTTCTGCTACCAGGGTGGGTATTAAGGATCTTGTCCTCAAAAATTGGGGTTGTGGTTTCAGTCTGCCTGGTTATTCACTGAGGGATAGGCACAAAGGCTAGCTATTGTTTCAACCCCCTTGGGCTGAAGCAGCTTCGCAGGCAGCATCTATCAGAAGAATTTAAAGAGACAGAACACCTCTTTCTTTTTTTTCCTTTCTTTCCTTTTCCTTTCTCTTCTCTTCACCTCTTTTCTCATTAGATCCAGGCATTTAAGGAAATCTCTGTCAGATCCCTGGCTGACCACAGAAATAACAGAACAGAGGTTTTATTGACTATACATGACAAGGGCTATAGTTTTTTAAAAAATATTTTGAAGTCACTATGCAAAGAGACAACTGCAGCCCTCTCCAAGCAACAACAGCTATCCCTGGGGATGGAGGAGAATCTGATTTCCAGAGTTACTACATTGCAATATTCAAAATGTCTAGTGCTCAAGAAGAATTTACAAATCCTTCAGAGAAACAAGAAAGAATGACATCCATAGGGAAGCCCACACATTAAATACATTAGACAAATTCTTTAAATTAACCATCTTAAATATGCTCAAAAGCTGATGGAAATCATGAGCAATCAATAGAGAGACAGAAATTATAAAACAAAACCAAATAGAAACCCTGGACCTGAAATGCGCAATAGCTGAAATGAAAAATTCACTAGAGGGGTTTAACAGAAAATTTGAGAAGGCAGAAGACAGAATAAGTCAACTGAAGATAGGACAATTTAAATTACTAAATCTGAAAAGCAGAAAGAAAAAATAATGAAAAAACCTAAGGAATTTCTGGGACACTATCAAGAGTACCAACAAAAATATTATGGGAGTTCCAGAAGGAGACAAGAGAGAGAAATGAGGCAGAAAAATTATTTGAAAAGATAATGGTCAAAAATTCTCAAATTTGATGAAAGACATGAAGGCTCCACATTCAAGAATATTAATGAACTCCAAGCAGGGTAAACTCAAACTGAGACACATAATCAAAATTTCCAAAAACAAAAATAAAATCTTGAAAGCACCAAGAGTGAAGCAACTCATTACATGCAAGGGATTCTCAATAAGAGTAACAGCTGATTTCTCAACAGATATCATGGAAGCTAGAAGGTATTGGGATGATATATTTAAAGTGCTGAAAGAAAAAAAAAATCTGTTCAACTAGTAATTCTATATCTGGCAAAACTACCCATCAAAAATGAAGGAGAAATTAAGACATACCCAAGTAAACAAAAACTAAGGGAGTTTGTCACTAAAAGACCCCCCCCACGCACACACACACAAGAAATGTTAAAGGAGTTCTTCAGGCTGATGTGAAAGGACAATGGACTGATGGTAGTAAGAGGAAAAGGTGTTCACCCACGTATATTTGGAAATGAGTGATTTCTGTAAGACTAAAGCAAAAGGAACTACATATAAGCACTGTACTCAAGTTGAAAAGTTGTTTCCCATGGAGGTACAGGTTAACAATTCTGATCCTACTATACATGTATACTGGAATTGAACAATTAAATAAATGGATAGTGGATGGGGGAGCCAGGTTTCTTACTGTCGGGTTAGGAATTTACAGGTAAGCAAGGGGAGGAAGCTAGAATGATTCATGTGGAAATGGATTAGAGCTGGAGATATCAGTAAGAACTCATACAGAAATATTTGGAGATATGTGTATACACATGGGTTAGTATACACACATATATTTCCTTGCTCTGTCAGCTCAGAGGGCCTGGAAACAACAACACCCCATGGCAATGAGCATACCATTAGAAACCAGATCTTGGTTTCTAATACCATTCTCCCATAAAAGAAATCAGGACTCTTTGGAGTTTTGGCTGACTCTAGGACTGACTTGGGTGGATTCTTTCAGCTTAGAGCATCTCATGGTTCCACAAAGTAAAGAAGTACTCAAAACAAACAAACAAACCAAAAAACCCTATACTGCTGGAGTTATGTCAAAGGGACAGGAAACAACTGCAAGTGCTCCTATTGGCCAAAGCTAGAATGATTTGAGCAATGATATAAATCAGATCGTGTTGGGTTATAACCCAAAGTATAAAATATCCATGATTCCATGTGATATAAATAAATGATTGAATAAATGAATAAATGGGGGAGAAGAAACAAATCTCCTCTGCAGAGTAATTCCAAATAACTTATGTAGATTCTCCACCCTCAAGGAGGGGGAGCATAAATTCCTGCCCCTGAAGTATGGGCTATACGTAGTGACTTCTTTCCAAAAAGTACAGTTTGGAAATGGAGAGGGGAAAAAGAGTAACTTTGCTGTGGAGAAATATGACAAACACTACCTCATCCAGGTGATTAAGGTCAACATCAACGGTGATTAGTCATGTTGATAGTGTCTACCCTTGATATGATATAATGAAAATTATACTTTCCCACTCTGGCCTTCCTCCCCCCAAATCATAACCCCATCAGATAAATGCCAATAGAGAGGCATCCAATAAAATACTTGACCAGTACTCCTCAGAACTGTCAAACTCATCAAAACAAGGGAAGTCTCAGAAACTGTTACAGCCAAGGGAAGCCTTAGAAGAAGTGACAACTAAATGTAATATGTTACCCTGGATGGAATCCTGAAACAGAAAAACATGTTAGGTGAAACTAGGTAGAGCTGAAAAAATATGGGCTTTAGTTGGTAATAATGTATAAATATAGATTCGTAAACTGAAACAAAAATACCATAATAGTATAAATAAAAATAGGGGAAACTGGGTGTGGTATATATGAGAACTATCTTCTCAATTTCTCTATAAAACTAAAACTGTTCTAAAAAATACAGTCTATTAAAAAAGTAAAAAGTTAACTTGGTAAAAATTTTAAATCCATTATTTCAAGAATAAAAATAAATAAATTTTAATTTTAACTTTAAATTATGGCTAGATAAATGAGGAAGAGAATAAAGTGCATTCAAAATGGAATAGTATGAATCAAAGAACTAATGGATCAACTGAAGAAGCTAGAAAATGAACAGCAAACCAATCCTAAACCAAGTAGAAGAAAAGAAATAACAAGGATTAAAGCAGGAATAAATGACATAGAGAACAAAAAAACAATAGAGAGGATAAATATCACCAAAAGTTGGTTCTTTGAGAAGATCAACAAGATTGACAAGCTCCTAGCTAGACTGACAAAATCAAAAAGAGAGAAGACCCATATAAACAAAATAATGAATGAAAAAGGTGACATAACTGCAGATCCTGAAGAAATTTAAAAAATTATAAGAGGATACTATGAACAACTGTATGGCAACAAACTGGATAATGTAGAGGAAATGGACAATTTCCTGGAAACATATGAACAACCTAGACTGACCAGAGAAGAAATAGAAGACCTCAATCAACCCATCACAAGCAAAGAGATCCAATCAGTCATCAAAAATCTTCCCACAAATAAATGCCCAGGGCCAGATGGCTTCACAGGGGAATTCTACCAAACTTTCCAGAAAGAACTGACACCAGTCTTACTCAAACTCTTTCAAAACATTGAAGAAAATGGAACACTACCTAACTCATTTTATGAAGCTAACATCAATCTAATACCAAAACCAGGCAAAGCTGCTACAAAAAAGGAAAACTACCGGCCAATCTCCCTAATGAATATAGATGCAAAAATCCTCAACAAAATACTTGCAAATCGAATCCAAAGACACATTAAAAAAATCATACACCATGACCAAGTGGGGTTCATTCCAGGCATGCAAGGATGGTTCAACATAAGAAAATCAATCAACGTATTACAACACATTAAAAATTCAAAAGGGAAAAATCAAATGATCATCTCAATACATGCTGAAAAAGCATTTAACAAAATCCAACATCCGTTTTTGATAAAAACACTTCAAAAGGTAGGAATTGAAGGAAACTGCCTCAATATGATAAAGAGCATATATGAAAAACCCACAGCCAGCATAGTACTCAATGGTGAGAGACTGAAAGCCTTCCCTCTAAGATCAGGAACAAGACAAGGATGCCCACTGTCACCACTGTTATTCAACATTGTGCTGGAAGTGCTAGCCAGGGCAATCCGGCAAGACAAAGAAATCAAAGGCATCCAAATTGGAAAAGAAGAAGTAAAACTGTCATTGTTTGCAGATGATATGATCTTATATCTGGAAAACCCTGAGAAATCGACGATACAGCTACTAGAGCTAATAAACAAATTTAGCAAAGTAGCGGGATACAAGATTAATGCACATAAGTCAGTAATGTTTCTATATGCTAGAAATGAACAAACTGAAGAGATACTCAAGAAAAAGATACCATTTTCAATAGCAACTAAAAAAATCAAGTACCTAGGAATAAACTTAACCAAAGATGTAAAAGACCTATACAAAGAAAACTACGTAACTCTACTAAAAGAAATAGAAGGGGACCTTAAAAGATGGAAAAATATTCCATGTTCATGGTTAGGAAGGCTAAATGTCATTAAGATGTCAATTCTACCCAAACTCATCTACAGATTCAATGCAATCCCAATCAAAATTCCAACAACCTACTTTGCAGACTTGGAAAAGCTAGTTATCAAATTTATTTGGAAAGGAAAGATGCCTCGAATTGCTAAAGACACTCTAAAAAAGAAAAACGAAGTGGGAGGACTTACACTCCCTGACTTTGAAGCTTATTATAAAGCCACAGTTGTCAAAACAGCATGGTACTGGCACAAAGATAGACATATAGATCAATGGAATCGAATTGAGAATTCAGAGATAGACCCTCAGATCTATGGCCGACTGATCTTTGATAAGGCCCCCAAAGTCACTGAACTGAGTCATAATGGTCTATTCAACAAATGGGGCTGGGAGAGTTGGCTATCCATATCCAAAAGAATGAAAGAGGACCCCTACCTCACACCCTACACAAAAATTAACTCAAAATGGACGAAAGATCTCAATATAAATGAAAGTACCATAAAACTCCTAGAAGATAATGTAGGAAAACATCTTCAAGACCTTGTATTAGGCGGCCACTTCCTAGACTTTACACCCAAAGCACAAGCAACAAAAGAAAAAATAGACAAATGGGAACTCCTCAAGCTTAGAAGTTTCTGCACCTCAAAGGAATTTCTCAAAAAGGTAAAGAGGCAGCCAACTCAATGGGAAAAAATTTTTGGAAACCATGTATCTGACAAAAGACTGATATCTTGCATATATAAAGAAATCCTACAACTCAATGACAATAGTACAGACAGCCCAATTATAAAATGGGCAAAAGATATGAAAAGACAGTTCTCTGAAGAGGAAATACAAATGGCCAAGAAACACATGAAAAAATGTTCAGCTTCACTAGCTATTAGAGAGATGCAAATTAAGACCACAATGAGATACCATCTAACACCTATTAGAGTGGCTGCCATTAAACAAACAGGAAACTACAAAGGCTGGAGGGGATGTGGAGAAACTGGAACTCTTATTCATTGTTGGTGGGACTGTATAATGGTTCAGCCACTCTGGAAGTCAGTCTGGCAGTTCCTTAGAAAACTAGATATAGAGTTACCATTCGATCCAGCGATTGCACTTCTCGGTATATACCCGGAAGATCGGAAAGCAGTGACACGAACAGATATCTGCACACCAATGTTCATAGCAGCATTATTCACAATTGCCAAGAGATGGAAACAACCCAAATGTCCTTCAACAGATGAGTGGATAAATAAAATGTGGTATATACACACGATGGAATACTACACGGCAGTAAGAAGGAACGACCTCGTGAAACATATGACAACATGGATGAACCCTGAAGACATAATGCTGAGCGAAATAAGCCAGGCACAGAAAGAGAAATATTGCATGCTACCACTAATGTGAACTTTGAAAAATGTAAAATGAATGGTTTATAATGTAGAATGTAGGGGAACTAGCAATAGAGAGCAATTAAGGAAGGGGGAACAGTAATCCAAGAAGAACAGATATGCTATTTAATGTTCTGGGGATGCCCAGGAATGACTATGGTCTGTTAATTTCTGATGGATATAGTAGGAGCAAGTTCACAGAAATGTTGCTATACTATGTAACTTTCTTGGGGTAAAGTAGGAACAGGTTGGAAGTAAAGCAGTTATCTTAGGTTAGTTGTCTTTTTCTTACTCCCTTGTTATGGTCTCTTTGAAATGTTCTTTTATTGTATGTTTTTCTTTTTTGGTTTTTTTTTGTTTTTTCTTTTTTTATTTTTTTTTTTTTGTTGTTAATTTTTTTTTTCCATACATTTGATTTAAAAAGGAAAAACAGGTTAAAAACAAAAAACAAACAAACAAAAAAAAAAAACAGGAAAAAAATATGTAGTGCCCCCTTGAGGAGCCTGTGGAGAATGCAGGGGTATTGGCCTACCCCACCTCAATGGTTGCTAACATGACCACAGACATAGGGGACTGGTGGTTTGATGGGTTGAGCCCTCTACCGTAGGTTTTACCCTTGGGAAGACGGTTGCTGCAAAGGAGAGGCTAGGCCTCCCTATAATTGTGCCTAAGAGCCTCCTCCCGAATGCCTCTTTGTTGCTCAGATGTGGCCCTCTCTCTCTAGCTAAGCCAACTTGAAAGGTGAAATCACTGCCCTCCCCGCTACGTGGGATCACACACCCAAGGGAGTGAATCTCCCTGGCAACGTGGAATATGACTCCCGGGGAGGAATGTAGACCTGGCATCGTGGGACGGAGAACATCTTCTTGACCAAAAGGGGGATGTGAAAGGAAATGAAATAAGCTTCAGTGGCAGAGAGATTCCAAAAGGAGCCGAGAGGTCACTCTGGTGGGCACTCTTACGCACACTTTAGACAACCCTTTTTAGGTTCTAAAGAATTGGGGTAGCTGGTGGTGGATACCTGAAACTATCAAACTACAACCCAGAACCCATGAATCTTGAAGACAATTGTATAAAAATGTAGCTTATGAGGGGTGACAATGGGATTGGGAAAGCCATAAGGACCGCACTCCACTTTGTCTAGTTTATGAATGGATGAGTAGAAAAATAGGGGAAGGAAACAAACAAACAGACAAAGGTACCCAGTGTTCTTTTTTACTTCAATTGCTCTTTTTCACATTATTATTCTTGTTATTTTTGTGTGTGTGCTAATGAAGGTGTCAGGGATTGATTTAGGTGATGAATGTACAACTATGTAATGGTACTGTGAACAATCGAATGTACGATTTGTTTTGTATGACTGCATGGTATGTGAATATATCTCAATAAAATGAAGATTAAAAAAAAAGAAAAAAAATGGAATAGTATGAACCACTTATAGGAAAACAGAAACAAGAAATACAAAGACGGTAAAAGAAAAATGAAGGTGGAAATTCGGGGGGGAAGAGAGAAGTTCCGAGATGAATGTTGCATTGTGGAAGCAAACTGTTCTCCCTGGTCACAGCTAAAGGTCTAGGATGACTTTATATGCCATTTTATTTCTTCTATCCTAGTGATAAAGCTTGATGCTTTGGGAACAAATAATATACTTATTTAAGCTGCTAAAAAACATTCAAAATTTATTAAGTTCTTTTTATGGCAATTGTATAAGACATTTTCTGTCTTCAAAGGGTTGGGTTGAATGATATGAAATTGCCAAGAGTTAACAGTTTTTCATCTACAAAAATGACAGTGTCAGATGGTACAAGCTAACATACCAAACCAGCATTTCTATTCTTGCCACTTTATAAACAAAAATGATGAGCTTCTTTCTTATATAACAAGAATATACTCTACATTCACATAGGACTTTATGGTTTTCAAAGTGCTTATTTAATCAGTGTCTCACTAATCATCAAAACAAACCCATGAAGTGAATAGGACAGGTTTTTATTCCCATTTTTCTGATGAAGAAGCTAAGACATTTAATGGTCAAATAAGTAGTCAGTGTCTGAACAGAAGCTAGAATTCATGTCTACTGATTCTTAGAGTAGAACTTTTTCTATTCACCTTGAGTGAAGCTAATCCTTAATACATTTAAAATTTTTATGAAATATTTTAATGAAATTTCTAAATTCTATCATGCTTTGAGGTCTTTAGTTGGCTTGTCTGATCTTGTCCTATCATACAGTCATTAAGAAATTATGCCCTTTTCTGCTTATAAATTTGACACCAATATTTCTGCATACAAATATTTCCACCAAAAGTAATCTAAAGACCAATTTAACTCATGAGTATAGATGCAAAAATTCTAATAAAAATATTAATGACCCAAACCAGCAATACATAAAAAGGATAGAACAGTACATCCAACTAGGCTTCATTCTAGCAATGAAAGATTAGTTTTTTTATTTTCAAAAAAAAAAATAAGTTAACTCTCCACAGTAACAGATTAAAGAAGAAAAGTAATATAACCATTTCAGTAGACACAGAAAAAGAGTGTAAGAAAATTATATCCATTCATGACAAAAACTCATAGCAATTTAGGAAACTTCCTTATCTGATAAGGGGTATGCAAAACAAAACAAAACAAAAACCTACAGTAAATATCGCTAATGCTGACACATTGAAAACATTCCTTTCGTGAATGGAAATAAGATGAGGATATCTGCAATTACTACTTCTATTCAACATTGTACTGAAAGACCTACCCAGGGCATTAAGACAAGAAAAAGAAATCAAAGATATAAGGATTGAAAAGGAAGGGAAAGAAACATTTCACTTTTTTATGATAGTTAGATTGTGTACATAAAATGTCCCAAAGAACTTACAAATAAGTTATAGGAATCTATAAGAGAGTTGGACAGAGTTGTGTATACAATCAATAGTTTTTAAAAATCAACTTATTCACCTCTACCAGCAACAAACAATAAAAACTAGAATTTTTGGAATGATATCATTTACAATTTGTAATAGCATAAAAATATGAAATGTTTAGGAATGAATCTAACAAAAGATGTGAAGATGTTCATGGAAAAATTATAAATCTATTGAAAGGCATTAGGTAGGCCTATAAGTAAAGAATTACATTATGTTCATAGATTGGAAAATTCAATATTATAAAAATGTCAATTCACTCCAAATTGATTTATAGATTCAACACAATGTCAATCAAAATCCCAGGATTTGTTTGTTGGTTTGGGTGGTTGGTTAGGTTGGGTTTTATTTGATTTGTTTTGAAATGTAAAAACCTATTCTAAAATTTATTTGGAAATGCAAAAGGCCAAAAAGAAGAAGAAAGTGGGAAGATTTGTCCTGTCAAATATCAAAACTTATTGTAAAGCTGTAATAACAATGATAATGTAGTATTTGCCCAGTGATAAAGAAAATACCTCAAAGGAACTGAATAGAGGCTTGGAAACAAACCTACATATATAGTAACACCTGAAATATAGCAAAAATGGCATTGTATAGCAGTAGGAAAAGGATAAACTTTTCCATAAATATTTCTGGGATAATTGGGGATCCATACTGGAAAAATAAATTGACCTCTTGCATTATACAATAATCATATTCAGTTACAAGCACATAAAGGCAAGCAATAAAGCTTTTGGAGATAATATAGAAAATATTCACCCTTGGGGTAGAGTGGATTTTTAAAACAAAACCCAAAAAAGCACTACTCAAAAAGAAAATGATTGATATTTTAGAGTATATTAAAATAATTATTTAAGTTCACCCAAAGGCACCATAAAAAGAAGACAAAGCACAGAATGGGATATTTGCAATACACATATGACAAAGAACTTCTGTGAAGAACATATAAGAATGTCTACAAATCATGACTAAAAAGATAGACTACCAATCAGAATAATGGGCAAATGATTTGAACAGGCATTCACCAAAAATGGATATACAAATGGTCAACAAACATATAAAGAGGAGCTGAACTTCATTAGTACTTGGGAAATGAAAATTAAAACCACGATGAGATACCACTACACACCCACCAGAACGGCTAAAATTAAAACAACTGAAAATGCCAAATGTTGTTGATGATGGGGAGCAGTGGAAACTCTCACGTATTACTAGTGTGAGTTCAGGTTGGTTCAGTTATGCTAGAAAACAATGTGGCATTTTCTAGTGAAATAGAAATTGTGTGTATACTGTGACCTAGCAATCCTACTCTTAGCTAAGTCTCAACACTGGAGAAATGTGTGCATATGTTCTCCAGGATATATGTAGAGGATGTACATCATAGCCTTATTCATATTAGCCCCAAATTGGAAAAAAAAAAAAAGCCAAAGTGTTCAACAACAATCAAATGGATAAATTGTATGTTTCTATCAGATATAAATAAATTATAAGTTATAACAATGGCATATAGTATTATGGAATATAATACAGAAATGAAAATGAACCAATTAAGATTACTTATAATAACATACAACAATCTCTAAACAAAATATTGGGCAAACAAACAAGCAAACCACATACAAAAAATACATACAGTGAGATTCCTTTGAAATAAAGTTCCAAAACAAGCTAACTAAAGTATATTACTTAGGAAAATAATAAAACAATTACAAAAGTCAAGGTAGTATTCTCTAGTGGGGAAAGGAAGCTGTCATTAGAAAGGGGTATATGATATGAGATGTGGTTATTAAACAGGACATAGAAGGGAGAGAGTATTTTGTAGGAAGTAGAAAGGGCATTTTAATTCGTGTAAACAGGGGAACGCCTAAGGCCACAGTGAACACAATCCTAGGACAAGATACAGGTTCAGAAAAGATGGGAAGGACCCTGCCCTTTGCATTGGCCTTGGACTGCCCTTCTTGTAGGAGGGCTGAACCCTGAAAGAGATGATTGGCCATGCAAAGCCAATTTGCGAAGTCTGTGAAAGGTGTTTTTGCTTGGTTTGTTTGGTTTTGTTAGTTCCTGGCACTCGGGAATCTCTGTCATAATACCAATTGGATATAAACTCAAGAAACAGACAGCTCAGGGACTAAATTCCAGAGTTTACACTTTGAAATATTAAAATGTACAGTGAGAAACAGAAGATTACAAGACAAATAAAGAAACCAGAAATGATGGCCCATCCAAAGGGAAAGATAAAAATCCAGAAAGCATTAATGAAGACAATCAGGCTGTGGAAATACCTCACAAAGACTTTTGAAAAGTGATACTCAATATGATAAAGGACAGAAAGAAAAATACAGAGAAATAACTAAAGGATATCAGGAAAACAATGAATGAACAATATCAGATTCTCAATAAAGGGACAGAAATTTTTAAAAGGATCCAAACAGAACTAGTGGAGTTGAAGACCACAATAAATGAAATTAAAGATTCTCTAGAGGGTTTCAAAAGCAGATTGGAGTTTGCAGAAGAAAGAATCAGTCATCTCAAAGAAAAGACAATTGAAATGATTCTGACTGAGGAGCAGAAAGGAAAAAAGAATTAAAAAATGAACAAAGCCTAAAAGGCCTGTAGGAAACCATTAAGCATACCAAAATATGCATTATGGGAATCCCAGAAGGAGCAGAAAGAAGGAATATTCAAAGAAGCAATGACAGAAAACTTCTCAAATTTAACAAAAGACATATGTACATTCTGGAAGCCCTATGAACTCCAAACAGGATAAACTCAATGTGAAACAAGCCCAGACACATAGTAATCAGACTGTCCAATGCCAGGGATAAGGAGAGAGTTCTGAAAGCTGCAAGAGAAAAGTAACAAATTATATTCAAGAGAATCCCAATAATATTAAGTTCTACTTTCTCATCAGAAACCAGTTTCTCATTAGAAACCATGGAGGCAAGAAGGCAGTGGAACAAAATATTTAAAGTGCTGAAAGAAAACAATTACCAACCAAAAATTTTATATCATGCAAGACTTTCTTTATAAAATGAGGGATAGATTAAGACATTCACAGATGAATAAAAGCTGAAGGAGTCTTTCAGAACTATGCCTGCCCTACATGCAAGTCTAAAGCAAGTTTTTCAGACTGAAAGAAAAGGACACTAGACAGTTGATCAAAGCAATATAAAGAAATAAAGAACTCCGGTAAAGGTAACCATATGTATAATTTTAAAGGCCAGAACTATTTTATTGTAAGTTTTAATATGTAACTCTACTTTTTACTCCTTACAGTTTCTAAAATACATTCATGAAAGTAATGATGTATCCAAGGTTTGGCCATGTAGTATATAAATATATAACTTGTAACAAGTACAACAAAAGGTGGGGGGATAGAGGGTTATAGGGAAAGTGTATATGTATGCTATTGAAGGTAAGTTGGTATCAAATCAGACATGACAGCTATAGACTTAGGATGTTAAATTTTAGCTCAATGGTAGCCACACAAAGAAAATATATGAAAGATATATTCAGAAAGAAATGAGAGGAGACACAAAATGGTACAATACAAAAAAATAAAATAGGAAAATAGGAATTTACAAAAAATAAAATATAAAGGTAGGAGCTAACAGAAAAATTGATGGTCAAAAAAGGTATGACTTACAAAGATAAAACAGAAAAATGGCAGAAGAAAGTCCTGTATTATCATAGCTTCTTTACATGTAAATGAAATAAACTTTCCAGTAAAAAGACACAGATTGGCAGACAGAATTAAAAAGCATGATCCAACTATATGGTATTTATAAGAGACTCACCTTAAATTCAAAGACACAAGTAGACTGAAAGTGAAAGGAAGGAAAATATATTCCATACATATTGGAAAGATATAATAATATCCGATAAAATAGACTTTAAGTCAAAAACTGTGACAAGACAAAAAAAAAAGCCACTATGTACTGCTAAAGGATGAAATTCAACAAGGAGGCATAACAATTATAAATATATATATGCACATGGTCAATTAGAGTTATGTACCCCAGAAAAACATGTTCTTAAACTTATTCCCTTTCTGTAAATAATCTCATTTTAATGTTACCTCAGATAAGGTATGATCCAGGATGGCTCTTAATCCTATAACTGAGGCTCAAACAGGGAAGGTCACAGAGAAAGGGAGAAAAAAAAAGCCACAGAGGGAACAGCCAGAAGCTGAAAGTCAATGGAACCCAAAAGAGAAAGGCGTGGCTAGGAGAGGCTGCCATGTGCATTGCCATGTGACACCGGACCCAAGGATCAAGAATCACTGGCAGCCAGCCCCAGAAAGACAGTATGTGGGGAGAAAGCATCACCTTGATGATGTCTTCATTTGGAGTTCTCCTACCCTCAAAACCTTGAGTCAATAAATTCCCATTGTTTAAGCCAAACCATTGCATGGTATTTGCATTAGCAATGAAGAAACTAAAACCTGCACAAACTGGCAAAGTCCCAAAACATAAAACAAATATTGACAGATTGGAAGGAAGAAATCGATGATTATACATTAAGGATAGATACTTCAATACACCACTTCCAATAAGGAATAGAATACCTAAACAGAGGATCAATAAGGAAATAGAAGATATGAATGACACTAAAAACCAACTAGATATAACAGACTATGTAGAACACATCACCCAATAGCAATAGAATAGAAATTCTTCTAAACTGCACATGGATCATTCTCCAGAATAGAACATATCTTAAGTCCCAAAACAAGTCTCAGTAAATTCAAAAGTATTGAAATCATACAATGTAATTCCTCCAACCACAGTTGAATGAAGATAGAAATCAATAACTGATGAAGAAATGGAAAATTCACATATATATGGAAATTAAACAATGTACTACCATCAATAGGTCAGATAAAATCACAAGGGAAATTAGGAAATACCTTGAAGTGAATGAAAATGAAAACACCATATACCATAACTTATGGGATGAAGCAAAAGCACTGGTGACAGGGAAACTTACAGCTCTAAATAATTATATTAAAAAAGAACAAAGAAAGGCAGGGCAAGATGGCAGCATAGGGAGGTGTGGAACTTAATTAGTCCTCTAGAGTAGCTAGTAAATAGGCAGGAACAATTAGTAAATAGTCTGGAACAACTGCTGGGGGACATTCATAACTGGACACACATCGTACACCAGTCTGGAATGGGTGGAATAGCTGAGATCACAGCATAGAACTGTAAGCAAACCTCTCCAAACTGTGGAGTTCCCCCACCACCACCACCACTGGCATGGCAGGCTGAGTTGGAAACTTTCCTGTGGAAAAAAGAAGCATTCCAATAGGAGCAAGGGAAAGTAACTCAACCAAGATCCAGTTGTGGTTTTATTGAACAAATTTGGACTACTGAATACAAGCTACAAGCACAGATAAACTTGGAGCACAGGAAAGGAACCTTGAGGTTTCTCCTGGCAGAGCAGAGGTGGGACTGATGGTAATAAAAATTAATAATAAATTAAAACAGAGACTTTTGGAGACAGCTGAGCTCAGAATACTGGCAAACAGCTGTGTCCCAAGAAAAGGGGCACACAGAACTGGGTACCAACTCTGGTCAACCAGTGAATCTCGGGAGTGGGGGACTGGCTCTGAAAATGAGATTTCTTTCTTTTTTCTTTATTTTTCGCTCATTAGAGAAAGCCTCAGGCATTTGCAAGTGTCAGCACTGACCCAGGCAAAGGTGGAGTTAAGAGAGTCAGAGAGACAAAGGAAGAAGTCAAATACAGAATATAATTCCCTAAAGGGCATAACTTCCCTAAAAAGGGGGGCGGATCCAAGCTCAAGTGGCTGCCCTCCCTCAGAGAATTCAGACCCCAGGACCCAGAGAAGGGAAAAAAAACAGAAACAAGCTTGGCTTCTGACATCCTTAGCCCCTGGCCAGGTCAGGGTACACTGAGAATGAAAAGCAGCCCACCTCTTTACACCAGTGGGGAGCTATGTGCTGACAAGTACCACCTGCTTGGCAGGATAGGAAAAGCACAGAGACTAGAGGCCTCACAAGATAGTCTGACAACCTGCTGGGCCTCATCCTCAGGGAAACATGATACTGATTACACCTTCCTCCTGAGACCTGGGTCTGTCTGGTCTGGGAAAATCTGTTTGGGGTAATCAAGGAAACCAGATGCCTAGGCAACAAAAAATTATGAGTTATGCTAGGAAAAATGAAGATATGGCCCAGTCAAAGGAACAAACTTACACTTCAAATGAGATACAGGAGTTGAAACATCTAATTGAATATGTTCAAACAGATCTTCTAAATCAAATCAGTGAGTTGGAGGAAAATGTGGCAAAAGAGATGAAGGATATAAAGAAGGCAGTGGGTGGCCATAAAGAAGAATTCATAAGCTTGAAAAAAGCAAATGGCAGAACTTGTGGGAATGAAAAGCACAACAGAAGAGATGAAAAACACAATGGAGACATGTAACAGCAGATTTAACGAGGCAGAAGAAAGAATTTATGAGCTGGAGGACAAGACATCAGAAATACTACACACAAAAGAATAGATAGGGAAAAGAATGGACAAATATGAGCAGCATCTCAGGAAACTGACTGACAACATGAAGTGCATGAATAGAAGGAGAAGAGAAAGGCAAACGGGCAGAAACAATAATGTAGGCAATAATCACTGAAAATTTCCAATCTCTCATGAAAGACATAAAATTTCAGATCCAAGAAGTACACTGTACCCCAAACAGAATAGATCCAAATACAACTACTCCAAGACACTTAATAATCAGATTATCAGATGTCAAAGAAGATAATTCTGAAAGCAGCAAGAGAAAAGCAATCTATCACATATAAGGAAAACTCAATTAGACTATGTGAGGATTTCTCAGTAGAAACCATGGAGGTGAGAGGTCAGTGGTATGATATATTTAAGATACTGAAAGAAAAAACTGCCAAGCAAGAATTCTTTATCCAGAAAAACTGTTCTTCAAAAATGAGGGAGAGTTTACAATATTTTCAGACAAATAGACACTGAGAGAGTTTGTGAACAAGATACCTGCTCTACAAGAAATAGTAAAGGGAGCACTACAGGAAGATAGGAAAAGACAGAAGAGAGAGGTTCAGAGAACAGTATAGAAAAGAAGACTATGCAGACAAACATACACTGAGAGAATGTGTTAACAAGAGACCTGCCCTACAAGAATTACTAAGGGGAGCTCTACCGGCTGAGAAAAAAAGGAAGGAGAGAGAAGGGCACACTACTGAAGAGTCTTAGTATAACTTAAAGGAAATATAGACAGAGTAAAAATAGATCTGACAAATAAAAACCAAAGGAAAAGATGGCTGATTCAAGAACAGCCTTCACAGTAATAACATTGAATGTGAATAGATTAAACTCTCTAATTAAAAGAAAGATTGGTAGAATGGATTAAAAAATACGAACCATCAATATGTTGTTTAAAAGAGACTGATCTTAGACCTAGTGACACAAAGAAATTGAAAGTGAAATGATGGAAAAAAATATTCCATGCAAGCTACAGCCAAAAGAAAGCAGGGTTAGCAATACTAATTTCAGATAAAATAGACTAATGCAAGGGTGCCATAAGAGACAAAGAAGGACACTATATACTAATAACAAGGATTAAGGCAGAAATAAATGATATGGAAAAAAAATAGAGTAAATAAAACCAAAAGTTGATTCTTTGATATCAAAAAGATTGATAAACTCTTAGCTAGACTGACAAAGTCAAAAAGAGAGAAGACCCAAATAAACAAAATAGTAAATGGAAAGGGGGATAGTACTATGGATCCTGAGGAAATAAAAAATATCTTAAGAGGATAGTATGAACAACTCTATGCCAACAAACTAAATAATTTAGAGGAAATGGATAATTTCCTAGAAACACACCAACAGCCTAGACTGGATAAAGAAGAAATAGAAGAACTCAACAAACCAATCACAAGTAAAGAAATCCAATCAGTTATCAAAAAGATTCCTACAAATAAAAGCCCAGGGCCAGATGGCTTCACAGGGAAATTCTACCAAGCTTTCCAAAAAGAACTGACACCATTCCTACTTAAACTCTTTCAAAAAATTGAAGAAAATGGAACTATACGTAACTCATTTCATGGAGCCAACATTGCTCTAATACCAAAACCAGATAAAGATGCTACAAGAAAGGAAAACCACAGGCCAATTTCCCTAGTGAATATAGATGCAAAAATTCTCAACAAAATACTTGCAAATCAAATTCAAAGATGCATTAAAAAATTTTACACCCTGACCAAGTGGGGTTCATCCCAGGCACGCAAGGATAGTTCAACACAAGTAAATCAATCAATGTACTATAACACATTAACATATCAGAAGGGAAAAGTCAAATGATCATCTCAGTAGATGCTGAAAAAGCATTTGACAAAATCCAGCATCTTTTTGTGATAAAAACCCTTCAAAAGCTAAGAATTGAAGGAAACTTCCTCAATATGAGAAAGGGCATATATGAAAAAACCCACAGCCAGTATAGTTCTCAATTATGAGAGACTGAAAGCTTTCCCTCTAAGATCAGGAACGAGACAAGGATGCCTGTTGTGACCACTATTATTGAACATTGTGCTAGAATTTATAGCCAGAGCAAGGAAAAGAAGTAAACAGCATCTGAATTAGAAAGGAAGAAGCAAAATTCTCATTAGTTGCAGATGATATGATCTTATACTTGGAAAAACCATGAGAAATTGACGACATACCTACTTGAGCTAATAAACAAATTCAGTAAAGTGGTGGAATATAAGATTAATGCACATAAGTTGATAATGTTATACTGTCTATAATGTTTCTATAAGGAGACCTAAAGAGATGGAGAGATATTCCACGTTCATGGAAAGGAAGGTTAAACGTAGTTAAGATGTCAATTCTATCCAAACTGATCTACAAATTTAATGCAATTCCCATCAAAATTGTAGCAATCTACTTTGTAGACTTGGAAAAGCTAGTCATCAAATTTATTTTGAAGAGAAAGATGACTTGAATAGCTAAAAATATTCTAAAAAAGTAAAACGAAGTGGGAGGACTTACAATGCTTGACTTTGAAGACTACTATAAAGTCACAGTAGTCAAAACAGCATGGTATTGGCATAAATACAGACATATTGATCAGTGGAATCAAATTGAGAATTCAGAAATAGACCCCATGAACTATGGTCAACTGATTTTTGATAAGGCCCCAAAATCCACTGAATTGGGATATAGCAATCTTTTCAACAAATGGGGCTGGAAGAATTGGATAGCTATATCTAAAAGAATGAAACAGGACCCCTACCTCACACCTTATACAAAAATTAATTCAATATGGATCAAAGATCTCAATATAAGAGACTGAACCATAAAACTCCTAGAAGATAATGTAGGGAAACATCTTCAAGACCTAGTTGTAGGAGGTTGCTTCTTTTTTTTTTTTTATGAGCCAGATTGCTAAAGGTATTACTTTTTTTTTTTTTTAATCATCATTTTATTGAGATATATTCACATACCACGCAGTCATACAAAACAAATTGTACTTTCGATTGTTTACAGTACCATTACATAGTTGTACATTCATCACCTAAATCAATCCCTGACACCTTCATTAGCACACACACAAAAATAACAAGAATAATAATTAGAGTGAAAAAGAGCAATTGAAGTAAAAAAGAACACTGGGTACCTTTGTCTGTTTGTTTGCTTCCCCTACTTTTCTACACATCCATCCATAAACTAGACAAAGTGGAGTTTGGTCCTTATGGCATTCCCAATCCCACTGTCACCCCTCATAAGCTACATTTTTATACAACTGTCTTCGAGATTCATGGGTTCTGGGTTGTAGTTTAATAGTTTCAGGTATCCACCACCAGCTACCCCAATTCTTTAGAACCTAAAAAAGGTTGTCTAAAGTGTGCGTAAGAGTGCCCACCAGAGTGATCTCTCGGCTCGTTTTGGAATCTCTCTGCCACTGAAGCTTATTTCATTTCCTTTCACATCCCCCTTTTGGTCAAGAAGATGTTCTCCATCCCACGATGCCGGGTCTACATTCCTCCCCGGGAGTCATATTCCACGTTGCCAGGGAGATTCACTTCCCTGGGTGTCTGATCCCACGTAGGGGGGAGGGCAGTGATTTCACCTTTCAAGTTGGCTTAGCCAGAGAGAGAGGGCCACATCTGAGCAACAAAGAGGCATTCAGGAGGAGACTCTCAGGCACAAACACAGGGAGGCCCAGCCTCTCCCCCGCAGCAACCGTAGGAGGTTGCTTCTTAGACCTTACACCCAAAGCACAAGCAATGAAAGAAAAACAGATAAATGGGAAGTCCTCAGAATTTAAGGCTTCTGTACCTCAAAGAAATTTTTCAAAAAAGTAAAGAGACAGCCAACTCAATGGGAGAAAATATTTGGAAAACATCTATCTGATAAGAGACTGATGTCTTGTATATATAAAGAAATCTTACAACTCATTGACATTAGTACAAATAGCCCAATTATAAAATGGGCAAAAGATATGAAAAGACATTTCTCTGACGAAGAAATACAAGTGGCTAAAAAACACATGAAAAAATGTTTATCTTCACTAATTATTAGAGAGATGCAAATCAAGACCACAGTGAATTATCATCTCACACTAATAAGAATGGCTTAAACAAACAGGAAACTACAAATGCTGGAGAAGATGTGGAGAAAATGGAATTCTTATTCATTGCTGGTGGGACTATATAATAGTTCACCCATTCTGGAAGACAGTTTGGTGGTTCCTTAGAAAACTAGGTATTGAGTTACCCTACAGTCCAGCAATTTCACTTCTCAGTATTTACCCAGAGGACCTGAAAACAGTGACAAGAACACATGTTTGCACACTGATGTTCATAGTGGGATTGTTCACAATTGCCAAGAGATGGAAACGATCTAAATGTCCTACATCAAATGAATGGATAAACAAAATGTGGTACATACATACAATGGAATACTATGCAGCAGTGAGAATAAATGAGGTTGTGACGCATATGACAATGAGGATGAACCTTTTAGACATAATGCTGAGTGAAATAAGTCAGTTACAAAAGGAGAGATACTGTATGTTACCACTAATGTGATCTCTGTGAAAAATGTAATACAAGTGTCTTATATTGCAGAATATAGGGGACCTAGAGATAGACAGCAACTAGTGAAGGAGGAACGATAATCTAATAAGAATAGGTAAGATATTGAGGGTAATCTTAATGATATGGGAATGCTCAGGAATGACTATGGTTTGTTAATTTTTTTGTGGTATGATAGGAGAATATTGGAAGCAATGAAGTTATTGTAGGATATTTGTTTTTCTTATCCCTTTGTTTTGTTTTGTTTGGAAATTTTTTTTATAAATACAGTTGATTGAAAAAAGAAATGAAGGCTATCAGTAAGGGTAATAAGAGAGAGAAAAAATAAAAATAAAATAAGATATGACATATAAAATTCAAATGATAAAATGGTAGACAGTAGACATTACGTTGAGTGAAATCAGCCAGAAAAAAAAGGGCAAATACTGTATGGTCTCACTAATATTAACTAGTGAGAGAACCTTGAATGTTAAAGTTGAGAACACAGCTTATCTGGAGATAGGAAGAGGGTAGAGATCAGGCATCTGATGCTGAAGGAGTACAGAATGTTCAACAGGATTGATTCTATAGATCCAGAAATAAATAGCACAACACTGTGTGATTGTAGCACAATATTGTAAGTACTCTGAACAAAGATGAGTGTGAGTATGGGTGAAAGAAGAAGGCTAGGGGCATGTATGATACCAGAAACAAAGATAGAGGATAAAGACTGGGACTGTATAACTTAGTGAAGCCTAGAGTGATCAATGACA
Organism: Choloepus didactylus; assembly: GCF_015220235.1. Classification (NCBI taxonomy): domain Eukaryota; kingdom Metazoa; phylum Chordata; class Mammalia; order Pilosa; family Megalonychidae; genus Choloepus; species Choloepus didactylus. Next base: position 128,200,790 of record NC_051313.1, on the reverse strand, counting down.
TTGATTGAGTGTACTAATATAAGAGTGTTTTTACATGAGAGAGAACAAATGAATGTCAACATTGAAAGGTGTTGAAAACTGGATTATATAGGGGAAAAAAAATAAAATCAATGAAAACTAGAATCCATAGTTAACAGTAACATTGTAATATGCTTCCATGAATTGTAACAAAAGCAATATACCAAAGCTAAATGTCTATAAGAGGGGGATAAAAGGGAGTGGTATGGGATTCTTGATGTTGTTGTTGTTGTATGACCTTCTCATTTCATTTTATTTTATTTTCTTCTGCCTTTTTTTTATTATTTTATTTTCTCCTCTTCCTCTTTCATAGCCGAAGAAATGAAAATGTCCTTATATATATTGTGGTGATAAATGTGTAGCTGTGTGATTATACTGGGAATCATTGATTGTTTACTTAGGATGGATTGTATGGTATGTGAATAAAACTGGTAAAAAAATAAACACAGGGATACAAGTGCTGGAGAAAATGTGGAGAGAGGGATGTACCTAGTCACTGTTGGTGGGGAGTAGAATGGCACAGCCCAGATGGACGGCAATGTGGTGGTTCACCAGGAAGCTAAGTATGGGGTTGCCATATGGTCCTGCTACCCTGTTATTTGTTGTATACTTGGAGGAACTGAGAGCAGGGACACAAGTGGACATTTGCACACTGGTGTTTGTAGCAGCAGTATTCATGATTGCAATGGATGGAGGTGGCCTAAGGGTACATCAACTGATAAACCAAAAGGTGAACTGTGGTGTATACATACAATGGAATATTGAGCGGAGCAAGAAGGAGTGAAGTTGTGAGGTATGCAACTAGGTGACTGGACCTTGGAGATAGGAGGTTGAGTGAAATAAGCCAGAAATGAAAAGACCAATATTATAATGCCTCACTAACATGGACTGACAATAATGTACAATGTCTAAGAATTGTATATGGGAGCATGGGTTATTAGGAAAGTCTTATGTAAAGTTTCCTAGATTGTAAGCTCTTAAAGCAGTCACATCTATTCATGAGTTGTAACAGTTGTTTCTAAATTCTGAGATGCTGAGCTGTTTGTGTGTGACCTGGTCAGCCCCTGGAGCTTTGGGTATCTGTGTGGCACCTGGGACTCAGAGCCTGAGTTCAGCAGCTGAGAGTGTTGGCATTGCCCCATGCAGCAACTGTTAAAGAGGCTGAAAAGGAGATAAGACATCAATTGGAGATATGAACAAAATGGACTTTTTTGAGACTGGAGTAGATCAGACTAAAGGATAGAGGATGATATCAGCTGTGTTTAAAAACTTTGGCTTCTGTGTGGGATCAAAGGTTGAGATATTTATTTGGTACAAAATCTATATTTTCTGTAGCACACTACATTATTTAACTTGTATGGTCAGTTTACTCAAACGCCATAATTACATGGTAAATACAGAGTGAGACCTTGTTGGTTTGTACAGGTTAGCATGAAGCCCTGCTACATCCCAGAGTAATTTGGGCAGAGAATAAAAACTATTTGCAAAGCCCCCTTGAGGGACTGAGGAAAAATGTGGAAATATTAAACTTCCCTAGCTGGGAAATTACTGATATTCTCACAAGCATTGGGGACTACCAGTTTAGTAGTCCAAGCCCTTGATCTTGGGACTTGCCCTTATGAAGCTTGTTACTATAAAGTAGAGGCTCGTCCTACTTACAATTGTGCCTGAGAGTCACCCCCCAGACAACCTCTTTAAGCCAGATGTGGTCTCTTTAAGCCAACTCGGCAGGTAAACTCACTGCCCGCCCCCCACCCCCCATGTGGGACATGACTCCCAGGGGTGTAAATTTCCCTGTCAATGTGGTATGTGACTCCTGGGGATGAGGTTCATAGGACTGAGAAAGACTTCTGGACCAAAAGGGGGAAGAGAAATGAAACAAAATAAAATTTCAGTGGCTGAGAGATTTCAAATAGAATTGAGAGGTCATTCTGTAGGTAACTCTTATGCATTATATAGATATCCCTTTTTAGTTTCTAGTTTATTATAATAGCTAGAACTGCTGAACTGCAATCCAGTATTCTTGATTCTTGAAGACGATTGTGTAACTATATAGCTTAGATTGTGTGACCATGTGATTGTGAAAACCTTATGGCTCACACTCCCTTTACCCAGTGTTATGGACAGATGAGTAGAAAAATGGGGGCAAAAAGTAAATGAATAATGGTGATGGTGGCGGGAATTGGATGTTTGGGGTATTTTTTTTTTTTTTACTTTTTATTTTTATTTTTTTGAGTAAAGAAAATGTTCAAAAATTGATTGTGGTGATGAATGCACAACTATACGATGATGTTGTGAACAAGTGTTGTATGCTTTGAATGACTGTATGGTTTGTGAATATATTTAAATAAAATTGCATTTAAAAAAAGAAGAATAAAGATCCCAAATAAGAGACCTCACCTCACAACTAGAAGATCTAGAAAAAGAAGGGAAAATTAAACTCATGGCAAGCTGAAGGAAGGAAATAAGATTAGAGTGGACATACATGAAATAGAGAATAAAAAAATAGAGAGTATAAACAAAACCAAAAGTTGGTTCATTGAAAAAAGATCACTAAATTCAACAAACCTTTAACAAACCTTTAACTAGTTTGACAAAGAAAAAAGAGAGAGGAGGACACAAATAATTAAAATCAGATATGAAGAGGGGTGGGGAGCAAATTACTACAAACTCCACAGAAACAAAAAGGATTATAAGAGGATGCTATGAACAGTTGTACACCTACAAATTATATAACCTATATGAAATGGAAAAAATCCTAGAAACACACTGAATCAAGAAGAAATAGAAGATCTCAACAGATCAGTACTAGTAAAATGATTGAATCAGTAATCAAAAACCTTCCAACAAAGAAAAGCCAAAGACCCAGACAGCTCACAGGTGAATTTTACCAAACATTCCAAGAAGAATTAACACCAATCCTGTGCAAACTCTTCCAAAAAACTGAAGAGGACAGAACACTCCCTCCTAACTCATCCTATAAGGTCAACTTTACTCTCACACCAAAGTCAGTTAAAATATCACAAGAAAAGAAAAAATTCAGACCAATAACTCTTATGAATATAGATGCAAACATCTTCAACAAAGTACTAGCAATTCAAATCTAACATCATATTAAAAGCATTATACACCAGGATCAAGTGAGATTTATCCCAGGTATTCAAGGGTGTTTCACTATGAAAGAATCGATTAATGTAATACACCACAATTAAGAACAAAAGGAGAAAAAAATACATGATCATCTCAATTGATGCAGAGGAGTCATTTGACAAAACCCAGCACCTCTTCTGGATAGAAAAACTTAGAAAGCTAGGAATGAATAGAAGGAAACTTCCTCAACTTGATAAAAGACATAGATGGAAAACTCACTGCTAACATCATACTTAATGGTAAAAGACTGAATGCTTTCCCTTTAAGATCAGAAAGAAGACAAGATTGCCCACTGTCACCACTGTTATTCAACATTGTACTGGAAATTCTCATCAGAGAAATTAGGCAAGAAAAATTTTAAAAAAAGCCATTCAAATTGGAAAGAAGAAGTGAAACTTTGCCTATTTGCAGATCATATGATCTTATACACAGAAAATTCTGAAAAAGCCACAAAAAAGCTCTGAGAGCTATCTCACAGCCATCTTCTCTGTATCCTCCTTCCCCATCTTAGTCCAATCCATCATCAGCTCCCTTCTGGACCACTGCCATACCCCCCTAAGAGGTCTCCCAAATTAACTCTTTCTCTATACTGTACTGTTCTTTCCACTATAGCCGGAATAGCACATTTAAAATGGAAATTTCAAGATGACCCTGTCCTGTTGACCCTTTCCCACCTCTCAAAAAATGCATCAATATTGTCCCCTTCTTCTTAGAACAAAGAACAATATTCCTAATATGGCCTCAGAGTTGAACATTGTGACCCCTAATCACTTCCTCCAGCTCATTTTGAACTATGCCTTTCCTCCCAACACCTGGCTTTCTCTTATTTCCTCAAAATACCATTCTTCTTCCTCCTTAAGATCATATATCCAGAGTAGTCTTCCTTGACCCCCTTCTTCACAGACTGAACTCTCATCCTTTAGAACTCAGTTCAATCATCATGTCCTCTGGGAGGTCTTCCCTGATTCCCCAGATAAGGCCAACTCCCATATTACACATTTTCATAACACCATGTACCTTTCCTTCACATGACTTATCAAACTTGTAATTTCATCGTTAATTGTAGGATCAATTAATGGCCCACAACAGCATTTCTTCCAAAATCTTTTGTATGAACCTGAGATTTAAACATGCCACCATGCCTAGAATAGTTTTAAAATAGCTTCATGTCTGAGAACTAGCACTTGCAAAATGTTATATTTACACTTTAAAAATTAAATATACTACAGACAAAACCCCCAATTTATGACCAGGTAGTGTCTAAGGTTTCTTTGTTTTATAGCTGACATTTTACTATGAAAACAAGCTGCAGATGTTGATTAAGTTCTAACCCAGCTCACAAAATCTTATTTATCCCATGAAATTGTCAACATTTTATTGATAGGAGCTTTAAGACTGACTAGACTTTTGAGCTATGAATTCAAAGTACCTCTTAGTTAAAAACTTGAGTCCCTCCAGGCCCCATTCAGCCCTGAGGCTTTAGTGTCGCTCTTGGTCCTTAAGCCTTCTGAGCCCTGAGCAGAGCAATAAATAAAGTATTGTCAGAGGAAAGTTCCAGGGACAAAAAAATGAGGAAATGTGTTGACAGCGAGAGAAAAAAAATAAGAGAAGGCTTTAGAAAAAGAGGCATCATCCAAAGTGGGAGAAGAGGTCAGATGAAGTGGAAAAGGGCTGAGAGAGAGGGCATAGGCAGATGAGCTATCAAAGGGCAAGCTCTATACCCAAATAAACAGGTTAATTGCAAATCAGATGTTCCCAAGATAGTAACTACTGTAAATTTGTATATTCAAAATTTGTTTCAAAACCTTTAACCTCACTCTATCCCCCTCCCCCTCCAAGGCCTCTCAGTTCTTGTGGTTTATCACCAGAAGTGAGAACTACCCAAACTACCAACACTACAAAAAATAGGAATCCTAAATACAGTAAAAAAAAAAAAAAAATGTAAATAGTACCTTTGTTCCATTCCAAGTCAGAAGGGGCCAGGCAGCACAAGAACAGCTCCTTTGAGAAAGTAAAAACACAATGAAGTCAAAATCTGCTTTGAAATGATATGATCAGAACTTTTAGAATGGCTGAAGCCTGGCAATTTCAATTTGCTTATTAACAAATTTGATTTTGATTCTCTGTAGCTAGAAAACCCTTTCGAAAGCAAGTACAGGAGCAAAGCAGACAGTCCATTTTCTAGCATCAGGAATGCTCATCTAAAGGGATTTCAAATAGTGTCAAGAGGTCATTCTGGAAGTTATTCTTATGCATTATATGGATATTCATTTTTAGTTTCTAATGTATTAGAATAGCTAGAAGGAGATACCTGAACCTGTTGAACTGTAATCCAGTAGACCTGATTTTTGATGGTGATTGTATAACTACATAGCTTTTATTGTGTGACCATGTGATTGTGAAAACCTTGTGACTAACACTCCCTTTATCCAGTGTATGGCAGATAAGTCATAAAATAAAGACAAAAAATTAAAATATAAATAAATAAATAATAGGGGAGAATAAGGGGGTATGGATGTTTAAGGTGTTTTTATTTTTATTTTTATATTTTTTGGGGAGTAATGAAAATATTTTAAAATTGATTGTGGTGATGAATGCACACCCACATGATGATACCATGAGCCATTGATTGTATACTTTGATGGATTATATGATATGTGAATATATCTCAATAAAATTGCATTTAAAAAAACCCTCAGCCAGCTGATGTGTATTTCAATTGTCTTCATATATCTGCCAACCTTTATATTACCCTCCCAGCTCCATTCCTGAGAACCTGGAAAGAGGATGATGAACTTTAGATAAACCAATTTCCTACCAAAACCCAGTATATGAAGTGTGTGTGTGTGTGTGTGTGTGTGTGTGTGTGTGTTGCAGATACATGAGTGTGTTAAAAGAGGAGAAAGCATTAAGGAGGAATGAATTTATCACTGTACTCTTCTGGAAATAAGCCAGCTTGTCACGAATATAAACTTTGGGCTTTTTTAAATGCAATAATAATTGCTTTATTGTAAAAGTGAAGGAAGGATTGCTGTAGAATATTACACTAGGGTGTAGAGTTTAATTCTGGCCACAGTTTTTCCTGATTCCTCTGTGTTTCTGTCTTCCCAGCCCCCAGGGCCCACACTGGTGTCAATTCAGGGTCCACGCCTGGATTTCTGAGAACTCTGTAATTCCTCTTCTGGGTCTATTTTTTCCTATTTGACAAATATCCTGTCCTTTGTCTACTAACATTATCTCAGCTCTAGGAAGCAAGTCAGCCATGGCTCTTTAAACAAGTACAATAGAGTAAAGGACACTTTGACATTTTATCCTCCACCTATTTTTTAAAATTCACTTCCTCCTTTATTCCATTTCTCACTAATGACTCTGACTCCTAAGTTCCTGGAGAGTTCTGCACTTTACAACATTCAGTTTAAAAAAAAAAAAGAGAATGCAAAGTTTTCTAAATAATTTATCCATTTTAGTCTTGCCTCTCTAAGTAGACTGTGAGCTTCAGGAGCACAGGAACTGTGCCTTAGGATTCAAATGCCCCACAATGCTTAGAATGGTGTGTAGAAAAAGCTCAATGGCAAACCCCCATAAATTAGCAAGAGGACAGTTTTAACCCCGGCTGTTCTATTGGAGCAGGTAAGGCAATTCTTCTAGGCAACACCTCACCTCGAAAGTATTCATTTTCTCCCCCAAATCAAGAAGGTCTTGCAAATACTTTCTTCCCTAGTTCTGCTCACATCACAGAATATATAATAGGGCATACTACTCTTAAGTGAACAACTATGATTCTTTACATATGCGTACACCCATGTAACCACATACATATCAAGATTTAGAATATTTCTAGTGCTCTAGCAGAGTTCCTTATTTCCCCTCCCAGTCAATACCCACTCAGGCAGTAATCATTCTTCTGATAGGTGAGTTATGCCTACCTTGAATTTTACATAAAAGGAATCACACAGTTACATACTCCTTCACATCTAGTCTCTTTCTTCCAACAATACTACTGTGGGATTTATCCATATGGTTACAAGTAGCAGGTCAAAATTAATACCAAGCTTAGCAAGTAGAATAAAGGTATTTCTCCCTCAAACAGACTTAGAAAAGGAAAGAAGGGAGATCTTAAATAAAATTAGTATCAGTGTATCCAGGTATAAAAATTGTAATTTTAACAGTAGGAACCTGAATTCTCTTAAGGAGAGAAGAAGATTGGCAACAGCTTTTAGACTTCTTTATGTATTGACAAGGAAACAAAGAGGACTCTAGAATTCAGGTAAAAGGAGTTTGGAAGTGAGATCAAACAGGATGAAACAGAAAGAGAAGATAGAGAAGAGAGAAGCAGAACTTATCAACAGGACAGCAGAGGGACCTTGCAGAGAAAGATGGTCAGCGAGGAATCCCTGGTGACGGAATGGCTGGAGGACTTTTAAGGACATGTATGTGCCCTCGTGAGGGCAGGGATGTTGCCCTTTCACCACTTGTCTTCGTTCCCTAGGGCTGCCACAAGAAAGTACCACAAACCGGGTCACTTAGAACAACAAAAATGTATTCTCTCCCCATTCTGGATGCAGAAGACTGAAATCAGGTTATCAGTGGGGCCATCTTTCTTTTTCAGTTCATAAAGGAGAATCCTTCCTTGCCTCTTCTTTTCTCTGGTGGTCTGCTGGCAATCCATGGTGTTCTCTGGCTCAGTTGTCACATGGCATTCTCCCCTCTCTCTGTGTCCAATTCTTCTCTTCTTATAAGTACACCAGTCATATTGGATTAGGGACCTCCCTAATTTGGTTTGGCCTCATCTTAACTAATAACATCTTCAAAAACCCATTGTAGATTGAATCATGTCATCCACAAAGACAAGGTCAAGCCCTAACCCTCAGTCCTGTAGATGTGAACTCATTTGTAAATAGGTTCTTCAAAGATCCTATTAGTTAAAATGAGGCAAACCTGAATCAGGGTGGGCCTTAATCCAATAAGACTGGACTCCTTATAAGCAGAGGAAATTTGGACACATCCTGAGTAGGAGATAAAAGGGGAGAGATAACCATGTGACATAGGCAGAGACTGAGTAATGGACTGCTGGCAAGCCACCCCCAGAACACTACAGACTTCAGAGAAAGCACAATCCTGATAATGCCTTGATTTTGGCCTTCTAGCCTCCCAAACTGTGAGGCAATAAAGTCCTGTCCTGTTGTTTGAGTCAACCAAGTCCATGCACAGGACCGGAGGAGAGGACTTGAGCATTTTTCAACCCTTAACACCACCTCATGCCTTCAGCAAAGTGTGTGCCACACAAGGATGGCTTGTGTAAACAGTGTTTGTGGAACACAAGAGAAAGGGGTGTGTCCCATGTCTGGGCCATGGAGGCATGAGATCAGAAGATTATTGGTCAAAGAAATTTGAACCTAGAGGGGACCATAAGTACAAAACCACTAGGAATTAAAAAAGAAAAAAAGAACTGAAGCGAGGCATTACATTTCCCATCAAGTATGGGACCAGGAGCTAGAGATTTTTTACTTCAATCTGAAAGGACAAGGTGACCTTCAGTAAGCTATTGTATAAATCAAATAAGAGTTATGAAGAAAGGGGCAATGGGAGAACAAGAAAGTTCTAAACTAAAACCATAAGTGCTAATGAAAACCCCCAAATCAGCAGATGCCCTAAATTGTGGAATAATGTGCTAAAAAACAAATCTTGAGTCTGTGAAATAAGAGACCAATACAAGGAATCTCCCAGAAAGCAGAGGGAAAAAAGAGAGATGGAAATTATGAAAGAAAAATAATAACAGGAAGAATAATATATAATAACTAATTTGTGTATAATAGGAATTCCGGAAGGAGTAAAGAGAGCATATGAAGAAGGAATGATCAAAGAAACAATAAGAAAAAAAGTTCTCAGCTGAAGGAAGACGCATTTCAGTCATCACCTTGCGGAACATCTCAACTCCATTTGACGGTTGAAAACTGTTATAGGTTGACTTGTGCCCCCCAAAAGGAAATGTTGAAGTTCTAACCCCATATTTCAGAATGTGACTGTTTGGACATCGGCTCATTGCAAATGGGATTAACTAAAAAGCAGTCAGACTGAAATAAGGTGGACCCTTAATCCAATATGACTGGTGTCCTTATAAGAAGGGGTGAAGAGACACAGGACAAGAGGACAGCACCATATATGATGCACGCAGGGGCTGAGGTGCTGCAGCTGCAAGCCCAGGAGCCCCCAGGATGGCCAGCAACCCACCAGAAGCCAGGAAGAGGCAAGGCAGGATCCTGCCTTACAAGTTTCAGAGGGAGCATAAGTCCTGCCGATTCCTTGGTTTCAGACTTTTAGTCTCCAGAACTGTGAGACAATCCATTTCTGTTGTTTTAAGCCACGAAGCTAGTGGTAATTTGCCATGGCAGTCCTAGGAAAATGATATAGCAATGTTCACCTTTTTGAAACTCTCACTTCCTTTGGCCTCCATGGTACCGTTCTTGACTCTTCATCCTCCCTCATCGCCAATATACCAGAAAACACCAAACCTCATCCACTTGAAATGAATACCCTGCCCCGGTGCAAGTCCACATCTTCACTCATCTGTCCTCACCAGTAGCATCTACACTGGCCTTCTTGCATCTCCTCTTGCCAATTCTGCCTCCAACCCACTTGCAACATTACAGCTAAAGCCACCCTTTAAAATGTTTCAAGATTGATCATGTCTCTTCTCTGCTTTAAACTCGCAAGGACTTTCTATTTCCTCAAGGATAAAGTCCAGAATCCTTAACATGGTCTATAATCCACACCCTGATCTGACTAGTGCCTACTTCTCCAGCCTCATCTCTTACCACTTGCCTAAACCCTCTCTCCATTCTGGCCAATGTGACCTTCTTATGGTTTGTTTAATGTTCCATGGACTTTATCATTTCATCTGTTCCCTCGGCTTGAAATGTTCTCCCTCCCCATCTTTGCCTGACTAACTTGTACTCACTGCTCAGAGTTCAACTCAAATACCACTTCATCTAGAAATCTTTTCTGATCCCCAAGGATTTGGTTAAACCCAAGTATAAGATCCTATAGCATATAGAACTCTGCATTTCTCCTTCTTTACACCCAGCACACCTGTTATTACTTATTCAATGTCTGTCTTCTTCTCCAGAAATTAAGTTAAATGAGACCAGGGGCTATGCCTGTCTTGTTCATTGCTATATCCTCAGTGTCTAGCATGGTGCATATTTTTGAATGAATAAATGAACTGAATGTTATAGGAACACCGAAGAAGTACACCCAAACCTGTCCCAAGGAAATGAAGATCAGGTCTTTTCCAAATCTATTAAGACTATAATTTCTAGAGGAAATTTAGTCAAAACCAGAGGAAGTATTTATGCAAATAGTTGAATGTTTGTAAAGGGCAGATATATTTACAGAAGACAACTAAGGAGAACAGAATGAGTTTTAAGACAACCACTGCTATTCTCAAGTTTTATAATACAAAGTACAGGATGGTCTCAAGATCCAATAATTCTGGCCAGCAATATGGTTTAGACTCTGAGGAAATATCTGTTTTATTGAATAAACTCATATTGCCTAACTTTAGTTAAATAAAAATGTGTGCAGGGCAGACACAAACAATAGTTTCCAGAATGAGGCATTTGAAGTTAAATCATTGCCATAAATCAACAAAACCCCCAACTAAAGTCTTACACAAATGGTAATCTGGCCTAGAAAAGAAAGCAGTCCACAAAACATTTTAAATCATAGATTTTCAGGGCTGAGAAACACCTTACATTATCTAGTCCAATGCCTCCATGCCACCCCTAATTTGTATAGTATTGGACACTAAGGTCCCAAGAGGTTAAGTCACATTCCTAACATTACATGTCCTGTTAGTGGCACATCTGATGATAAAAACCAGATCTCTGTGTCAACAAATATCTCTTTTTGGAGTCTTGATCCCATAAACTACAATGAGACTTTTCCAATTGTGGTATGAAAAAGATTATCTGGAAGCCCTTACCCTCCACTAATCTCTGATCCTGATCCACCAAATAGCATATCTTTTATTAGAAGAAGGTGTTAGATATTGCTTACTTCAAATATACTTCCCTCTTCCCACCCCCGTGGGAAAGTCTTAGGAGTTAGTGATAGCAGTAACTGGAGAACACTGAGCAACTCATTAAATGGTAGTCTGTTCCATGGCATTGGTTAATATCATCCCCATCTGTCCTTTGTGAGCTCTGGGCAAATCAGACTCCTTGCTGTCATAGAGCATTTGGGAAACTTCTTGCATTTTAAAATAATTACGCAAGGACTTTTGATTCTAGCCAAGATGAATCGCCTCATTCCTCCCTTTTATAAGTAAAAAACATAAAACATAAGCAAATCAAGATAATCTTAAAACACGTTCAGATAACCCACCAGAAGGCATGAAAAGAGAAACACAGGAAACAAACAATAAACAAAAAATAATATGGCAGATTTAAGTCCTATCTTATTAGTAATTACTTAAATGCAAATAGTCAAAATACACCAATTAAAAGAGAAATTGGCAGAGGTGATTAAAAAAAATATGTTCTTACAATACGTAGTCAATAAGAAATTCACTTCAAATACAACACAGGTAGGTTGAAAGTAAAAGGAGAAAAAAGACATACCAGATACATATTAATAAGAAAAGAGCATGATTGATATATGACTATCAAATGCAATCAGCAATCATGAATTGTGAACTACACTTAAAAACAATTTAACCTGTGGATAGATGAAGTAAATATTTAAGGTCAAATAGATTCATATTACTATTTCCCAAACAAACCAACAATAATAATGTACATTACCTTCTTCAGTTTCCTTCTTAATAAAACACTGGCCACTTCTTCCTGTGGACAATAAGGACTGAAACCTGCTTGGATGGGAAAGGACATGCCCATCATATTCTCTTTCTCCATTGCAACACTGGCTCCTGAGATGTCGAAAGCTGCTGTGTTGACCTCAACTGGTCACACCCTCTCCAGATGGCTGTTAGCCAGTCTGGGATTGTATCCATGCTGGTGTGCGTTAGGGAACGGAGCGCAGCCATGACTCAAGGAAAGCAAGCACACAGATCTGTCCCGTTGTCTGTGGCATAAGGGAAGTTGGGGGAGGGGGCAAAAATTTTGTTTAAGCAGACTCAAGATGCAGCAGCAGCAGTTTGTGGCTGGTTCTCCTAGTTGCTCTTCCCCATCTGTTAGATTTTGACAGCACTGACATCTATCTCTGATGCACAGGGCAGGAAGCCATCTAGCATCTGAATAAGAGAAGTATTCAACAGGCCAGGGAATTCCTCACCTCCTCTTCCTTATTTTGTGCCATTGAAGACTGTAGCACTGGATATTATCTTCTTTCCTTATGAAGCCTTTTCCATTTCTACTTTCCAAACTGTCTAGTACTTAATTACCCATGTAAACATGGAAAAGCATGATGTTTACTTTAATGGGGCAAATACTGAATAAGGAGGAATATAATTTCCAGGATGATAAATTAAATGCAAAATTATGAATAACACACACACACACACACACACACACATCCTTCCAGAGTTAAACTCAATGCAGAATATATAATATTGACCAATGTTTAAGGATTGTCTTCAGTGTGGCACTTGCAAGAAACATATTTATCCTTTTCAAATTGTCAGGGTTTGAATCCAGGTTTTGCATTTGAAGGTCCAGTAAAGACCTTTCTAAGACCTTTCTAAGCCCTCTTATTCTTCCTGGTGATCTTTCTAACTACAAAGAAAGCATAAAGAAAAATATTCCAACTTTCTGTATGGTCAGATTTAAGGTCAGCAATTTTGAAAGGCATAACAAATATAAGGAGGAAACCATTTTTCTCAGCATAATATACGATATTCACTTCCAGGGCAGCTACAAAGAGTGAAACCTATATGTGGTGGTTTGAAACTGAATGTACCCCAGAAAAGCATGTTCTTAAAATTGATTGATTACTGTGAGTGTGGACCCACTGTAAGTAGTACCTTTTGATGAGGCTACTTCAGTTAAGGTGTGACCCACCTCATTCAGGATGGCTCTTAATCCTCTTACTGGAGTCCTTTATAAACAGAATGAATGCAGAGAAAGAGAGAAAGCCACAGAAGCAAGAAGCTGAAAGCAGTGAAACCTGGGAGAGAAGGGAGAGACTAGCAGATGCCGCTATGTGACAAAGGAGTCAAGGATCACCAGCAGCCAGTCTTCAGGAAGAAAATATTGCCTTGATGATACCTTGATTTGATTTGATCCCCAAAACTGTATGCAAATAAATTCCCATTCTTTAAGCTGAACCCATTTCATGGTATTTGTTTTGAGCAGCCGAGGAAACTAAAACACTATAAGATTGAATAATCACTAAAATTAGTTTAGTGAAATAAATGTGTTATGCCCCACATCCCCAAGGTTCCACTCTCATATGACATTTTTTTTTCTGGTGGTAAGCATTTGACCAAATATCTTCCTCTTTGGAAAATAAAAAATAAAAAAAAAATGAGTTTATAGGAATTAGGAAGGGTGGCAGATTATATTTTCCAAAGATGGTTGAACCAATAGTTATTCCATCCCACATGCTCTTATTGCAATGTGACTCAAAATCCTCCCACTGGGATGTGGGGTCTGTGCTCTCTCCACTTGTATCTTGGTGGGAGCTTGTGGCTGTCCCAAACAATGGAGAATGACAGAAGTAACATTATGTGACTTCTAAAGCTAAAATAGTACAGCTTCCACTTTGCTCTCTCTCTCTCTTTTGGGATACTCACACCTGGAACCCAGTTACTGTGTTGTGAGGAAGCCTGGGCCACACCAAGAAACCATGTGTAGGTGTTCTGGCAACAACCCCAGCTGAGGTCTCAGCCTACAGGCGGCATCAATTGCTAGACACATGCATCAAGGAGTTTTCCAGTGATTCCTTCCCCAGCCATTCAAGTCTTCCATCTGAAGCTCCATATGTCATGCAACAGAGACAAGATGTACCTGTGGTGCCCTATCTGAATACCTGATCTGCAGACATTATGAACAGAATATACCATTGTTTTGGCTACTGGAAACAAACAAACAAAAAAAAAAAAACAAAAAAAAAACTCAAGTAGTATTTAAATTCCCATTAGTATAAAGTGTAAACATTAAAGATATTGTCATGCTAGGGAGTCACAGACACACCACAGATACCACACAGTACATATATAAAGTAGGGGTTATTGGGAAAAAATCCACAACAAACACATGTAGTCCCCAAACTCTCATTGCCAGGCATAGGTGGCCTGGGTGCACTCTGCCCAGCATCCAGCAGAGAAGGTCTAGCCTCTACCAGCATGCTGCCTGCAGAATAAATAGCACTCCTCCCTCACACTGTCTTAGAATAAATAGCACTCCTCCCTCACATTGTCTTAGAACAAATAGCACTCCTGCCCTCACATTGTCTTACACATTTAGTTTCCAGGTTGCTATGCCAATTACCACACAGTGGGTTGACTTACAAACAATGGGAATTTACTGTCTCAAGATTTCTGTGGCTGGAAGGTTTATTTCCTCCAGAGTCAGTAGCGTTCTTACTGGCAGGCAGTCCCTTGGGGTTACTTCAATTTCCCATTACATGACAATGTCCTCTCCTTTCTCCTCTGCGTTCCCCTGACTTCTGGCTTCTGGCTATACCCGACTCTATCTGCTGGTAAACTATATTCTAGATTCTGACTCTATCGTGTTTGCTAATATTATTTCATATCTGTGAAATCATGCAATATTTGTCCTTTTCAAAGTTCATCAATGTTGTCACATGTATCAGAACCTCACTGCTTTTTATGGCTGAATAATATTCCATTGTGTGTATATACCATAGTTTTAAATACATTTGGTTAATGGATGGGTTGTCCCATCTCTTGACAATTGTGAATAATGTTACTATGAACATCAGTGGGAAAATATCTGTTTGAGTCCCTGCTTTCAATTCATGACTAGAAGTGGGATTGCAAGGTCATATGGTAATTCTTGAGTCAACTTTCTGAGAAACCGCCAAACTGTCGTCTACAGCAACTACACCATTTTACATTCCCACCGGCAATGACTGAGTGTTCCTCTTCCCCACATTCTCTCCAAAACTTGTTGTTTTCTGCTTTTTTAGTGGTAGCCATGCTAGTGGGTGTGAAATGGTATCTCATTGTGGTTTTTATTTTTGTTTCCCTAATGGCTAAGGATGTTGAGCATCTTTTCATGCGTCTCTTGGCCATTTGTATAACTTCTTTGTAGGAATGTCTAGTCAACTTTTTTACCCATTTTTAAGGGGTTGTTTGACTTTTTGTTTTGAGTTGAAAGATTTCATTATATATTCTGGATATTAAACTCTTACCACATATAGTTTCCAAATATTTTTCCACTGTGTAGGTTGTCATTTTACTTTTACGATAAAGTACTTTGAGGCAAAAAAAATTTTAATTTTGATGATGCTCCATTTATCTACTTTTTCTTTTGTTGTTTATGCTTTGGGTGTAAAGTCTAAGAAACCATTCCCAAACACAAGGTCCTGCAGATGCTTCCTGACATTTTCTTCCGGGAATTTTATAATTCTGGCTCTTATATTTAGGTCCTTGATCCATCTTGAGTTGTTTTTTGTATATGATGTGAGGTAGGAGTCCATCTTCATTCTTTTGTATATGGACATCCTGTTCTCCCAGCCCCATTTGTCAAAAAGGCAATTCTTCTCCAGTTGAGAGGACATGGCACCCTTGTTGAAAACCACTTGGCCATTGTATTAGTTAGGGTTCTCTAGGGAAACAGAATCAATGAGAGGTGTTTCTGATTATCAAATTGTAAAAGTGACTCACGCAACTGTAGGTATGCACGAGTCCAAATTCTGTAGAGCCGTCAACAAACTGTCAACTCCAAGGAAGATGTCCGATGAACTCCTCAGGAAATGAACCAGCAACTTCGACGAACTCCTCAGGAAATGAACTTGGATCTTCAACAAATGTGTTCAATGAACTCCTCAGGAAATGAACCAGCAACTTCGATGAACTCCTCAGGAAATGCTTCATTGGGCAGCCAAAGAAGTGAAGGTCCTCTATCTGTCTTGCTTATAAGTCTTCAACTGATTAATTGGATTAAATCCAGCCAATTGCATTCTCTCATTGTGAAAGGCACGCCCTTTGGTGAGTCATCAGTCACAGCTGCAGTCAATTGACTGATGATTTAATAAGCCAGCCTGTTGGTTTATTAACCAGCCTCAAATGTCCTCACAGCAATTGTTAGGCCAGTGTTTGCTTGACCGGACAGCTGGGTCACCTGGCCAAGTTGACACATGAACCTAACCATCACAGCCATAGATGTGAGGGTTGTTTTCTGAACTCTTAATTTGATTCCATTGATCTATATGTCTGTCTTTGTGCCATAACTATGTTGTTTTGATTACTGTGACTTTGTAATAAGTGTTAATATTGGGAAGTGTGAGTCCTCCAACCTTGTTTTCTTTTTCAAGGCTTTGACTATTCAGAGCCCCTTACCTTCTATATAAATTTCATAACTGGTTTTTCTATTTCTCAAAAAAAGGTTGTTGAAATTTTGATTGGGATTGAATTGCATATGTTAATTGCTGTGGGTGGAAATTATCCCTTAACAGTATTTAGTCTTCTAATCCATGAATACAGAATATCCTTCCATTTATTTAAGTCTTCTTTGATTTCTTTTAGCTTTATTTTATTGTTTTCTGTGTACTAGTCTATCTTTTATAGCCTTTGATAGATTTACTCTTAGATATCTGATTCTTTTAATTGCTATCATAAATGGAATTTTAAAAATTTCTTCTTCTGATTCTTCATTACTAGTGTATTGAAACACTACTGATATTTTGGGTGTTGATATTGTACCCTGCCACTATGCTGAATTTGTTTATTAGCTCTAGTAGCTCTGTTGTTGGTTTTCAGGATTTTCTGTATATAGGATCATGTCATCTGAAAATAGGGAAAGTTGTACTTGTTTTCCAATTTGGATGCCTTTTATTTCTTTTCCTTCCTAATTGCCCCTGCCTAGAACTCCTAGTACAGTGTTGAGTAACAGTGGAGATGGTAGACATTCTTGCCTTATTTCTGATCTCTTTGGTATGAGAGTAATGTTGGCCTTGTAGAATGAATTAGGGAGGGTTCCCTCCTCTTCAATTTTTTGGAAGAGTTTGTGCATGACTAGTGTTAATTCTTCTTGGAATGTTTCGTAAAATTCCCCTGTGAAGCCGTCTGGTCCTGGGCTGGTCCTTGGAAGGATTTTTGTTTGTTTGTTTCTTTGTTTGTTTGTTTTTTTGTTCCCTTATATTGAGATATATTCACATAACATACAATCATCCACAATGTACAATCAGTTGTTCACAGTACCATCATATAGTTGTGTATTCATCACCACAATCAATTTCTAAAGATTTTCGTTGCTCCAAAAAAAAGATTAAAATAAGAATAAAAATAAAAGTATAAAAGAACACCCAAAACATCCCATCCCCCCATCCCACCCTATTTTTCATTTAATTTTTGTCCCCATTTTTCTACTCATCTGTCTATACATTGGTTAAAGGGAGTATGAGCCACAAGGTTTTCACAATCACAAAGTCACATCATGTAAGTGACACAGTTATACAATCGTCTTCAAGAATCAAGGTTACTGGGTTGCAGTTCAACAGTTTCAGGTATTTCCTTCTAGCTACCAATACACTAAAGACTAAAAAGGGATATCTATATAGCACATAAGAATACCCTCCAGAGTGACCTCTCAGCTCCATTTGAAGTTTCTCAGCCACTGAAACTTTATTTTGCTTAACCCTTTTGTTCAAAAAGATTTTCTTATTCCCACGGTGGCTCATCCTTGGGCAGTTTTTGATTACTGAATCAATCTCTTTACCTGTCAAAATCTCCTGAGATCATCTATTTCTTCTTGAATCAGTGTAGGCACTTTGTGTGTTTCTAGGAATTTGTCCATTTCATCTAGGTTATCTAATTTGTTGGCCTACAGTTGTTCATAGTATTCTTTTACAGTCCTTTTTATTTCAGTAGAGTCAGTGGTAATGCCCTCCTTTTCATTTCTGGTTTTAGTTATTTGTGTCCTGTGTCTTTTTTATATAGTCAGTCTTGCTAAAGGTTGCCAATTTGATTGATCCCTTCAAAAAACCAACTTTTTGTTTTGATCTTCTCTATTATTTTTCATTCTCTATTTTATTTCTCTCTGTTCTAATTTTTGTTATTTTCTCTTTCTGCTTGCTTTGAGTTTAGTTTGTGCTTCTTTTTCCAGTTCTTCCATTTTTTTTTTATTTTGAAATAAATTCAAAGTTATATGAACAGTTGCAAAAACAACACTAGGCCCATACACAGAATTCCATCATACCCTGACCCCCCCTCCCCCGATAGTGCAATCCACCAACTTTAACATGCTGTCACATTGCTATTTCTTTCCCTCCCTATCCATCATCTATTGCTCTGTCTTCTGAACATGTGAGAGCTAGCTGCACACATCCTTGAGCATACACTATAATTCACGTATACACTTCCCATGAACAAGAACATTCTTTTATGCAATCCCATTAAGCGCAGCTAAGAAGTACAATAGATTCAACAATGATACAAAGCTTACATTCTATATTTCTTTTTCCTTATGTCTCAACTGTGTCCCTTTGAGCCACCTGTCCTCTATCCTCCAGTCCCATCCAAGTTCATCCTTAGCATTCAATTGTCATCTAGTTAGACTGTCTTTTTTTTTTTTTTTCAGTTGTGGAAACATATATACAGCCTAAATCTTTCCATTCCAACCCCTCCCTAGCCTTTCATTAGTGGGATTAATCACGTTTAGAATGTTGTAATACTCTTTCCCACCATCTGTTACTAGAAATTTCCCTTCACTTCAAATAGCAACCCTACACTCATTTCTTAACTCCCCATTGCCCCTTCCCCCATTTTTCTTAACCCAAACTCTACTTTTCATCTCTATGGTTATATTTTCTGATAATTTCTTTGTGTTTACTGTGGGGCTTAAAATTAACCTCTTAAATCCATATCAATCTTGGTTTTCTTTGATACCACCTTCACTTCAGTAGGACACATAAACTATGTTCCTATACTCCTTCATTCTCCCACCTTTATATAGTTGTCTAAAATTACATATTTTACTTTGAGTTCAAAACCAGATTTGTCCTTAGAGTTTGTGTATTTTATATCATGTAGGAAGTAACTAGTGGAATTACAGTTCAAAAATTATTGACTTCTATTTGTATTCCATTGTGGTTGGAGAATGTGCTTTGAGTATATTCAATTTTTTTTTTTTTTTAATTTCTTGAGGCTTGTTTTATGTCCCAGCTTATGGTCACTTCTGGAGAAAGATCTGTGATCACTAGAGAAAAGCGAGTGTCCTGGTGATTTGGGATGTAAGGTTCTATATATGTCTGTTAAAATTCTATCTCTTTCTCCTTTCCCTGTCTCTCCGCCAGCAGGGCTCCCCTCAAAATCTGAAGTAGGGCAGGTCTTTCATCGGCAAAGTCTCTCAGCATTTGTTTGTCTGTGAAAAATTTAAGCTCTTCCTCAAATTTGAAGGAGAGTTTTGCTGGATAAAGTATTCTTGGTTGGAAATTTTTCTCTCTCAGAATTTTAAATATGTCATGCCACTGCCTTCTCGCCTCCATGGTGGCCACTGAGTAGTCACTACTTAGTCTTATGTTGTTTCCTTTGTATGTGGTGAATTGCTTTTCTCTTGCTGCTTTCAGAACTTGCTCCTTCTCTTCAGTATTTGACAGTCTGATCAGAATATGTCTTGGGGTGGGTTTATTTGGATTTATTCTATTTGGAGTTTGCTGGGCATTTATGCTTTGTGTATTTATATTGTGTAGAAGGTTTGGGAAGTTTTCCCCAACAATTTCTTTGACTGCTCTTTCTAGACCTTTATCCTTCTCTTCCCCTTCTGGGACACCAATGAGTCTTAAGTTTGGACATTTTATTTTATCTATCATATCCCTGAGATCCATTTCGATTTTTTCGATTTTTTTCTCCATTCTTTCTTTTGTTCTTTCATTTTCTGTTTTGTGGATTTCTAGGACACTGAGATGTTGTTCAGCTTCCTCTAGTCTTGTATTGTGACTATCCAGAGTCTTTTTAATTTGGCCAACAGTTTCTTTTATTTCCATAAGATCTTCTATTTTTTTATTTACTCTTGCAATGTCTTCTTTATGCTCTTTGAGGGTCTTCTTTATGTCACTTGTATCCTGGGCCATGGTCTTCTTGATGTCCTTTAAATCCTTTGCCATGTTTTCGTTCTTCGATTGTAGTTCTTTGATTAATTTTGCAAGGTATAGTGTATCTTCTGATATTTTTATTTGTGTGTTTGGAGTTGGATTCTCCGTATCTTCTGGTTTTATCATATGCATTAAGATTTTCTGTTGTTTTTGGCCTCTTGGCATTTGTTTTGCTTGATAGGGTTCTTTCAAGTTGTAAAGAAAAAGGGATATCGATCTAATTTTTCAGGAACACAGTTTGGTGACGTACACTTTCTCTAACTAACCAGCAGATGGCGTCTATGAGTCACCTATATCCCTCAAGACAGTTCTCAACCTTGTTTCCACGGTATGTGGGGAAATGATTCTTGTGAGTTCAGTTGGAGAACTCAGTTTGGGTGTGTTGCTGGAGCTGTCTGCCCTGAATGTGGGGCATGTGTACGGGTGGCCAGGGAGGAAGGGCAATTCTAATGTTCAAATCCCCCGGGATCCTGGAGATTCAAGGCTGCCACAAGAGTCTAAGCCTTCATTTCATTTCAGCCCCAGACCCTCTCTCTCGCTGATCCATAAACCACCGGACTTGGCGTAGCGTCCCTGGGTTCTCCGAGCGGATCCCCCCTCCCAGCCTCACTCCTCCAGGAGCTCAGCCGAGGGAATGCTGTGCTACGTCATCAGTGCGCACCGTCCCACAAGGGAAGCCCCGGGCCATCGGGCGGTGCGGTGGCACACTCCCAGCCCGAAGCAAAAATGGCTGAATGGGGCGTCTCAGCCCCCTCCTCCTCGCACAGTTCCTCCTTCCCAGCTCCGGGACAACTGGCGGGGCTCTGGGCTGTGGTCACGGCCTCAGGCAGGAGTTTATCCAGCCCTCCAGGGAGCCAGCTGCAAGCCGTGGGGTTTCTTTCTGCTTCTGGCTCTCCCCTCCATTCCCCCGAACCCAAGGGTATCTGCTGTGGGCTATCTTCCCAGCCAGACACCAAGAGGCTGGCCCAGCCCCCTCTTGCTGTGTTTTACTGCATGGTTCCCACAATTGCTGCTGAAGCCACTCCTTTTTTTTTTTTTTTTGTAAAAAGAGCCAGCTGGTCTCCAAACACTGAACCCTGGCTTCCCCAGCCCGCCGCATGGCTGAGGGTCTTCCAGCCAGCTTACTCACTCATTTCAGAATGCCAACTCCCAGTTTCACCAAGTATATGGCCCCTCTGGAGCTAGGAGCCCTTGTCCAGCTGGCGCATCGCTGTAACCGGTATTCTAGGTCACTTTCTGGTTTTTAGCTAGTGTTTTTCACGGAGGCATTTTTTTCGCCCTGTCTCAGCTAGGCGCTGTCTTAGTTCTCCAGTTCTTCCACTTTTGAGGTGAGGTCTTTGATTTGAGATCTTTCTTATTTTTTAATGTAAGCATTTAGAGCTATAAATTTTCCTCTCAGCAGTTCCTGGGCTGCATCCCATAAATTTTGGTATGTTGTATTTTCATTTTCATTTGCCTCAAGATATCTCCTAATTTCCCTTGTGATTTTGTCTTTAACTCATTGGTTGTTTAAGAGTGCATTGTTTACTTTCCACATATTTGTGAATTTTCCATTTCCCCCTCTGATATTGATTTCTAGCTTCTTTCCATTGTTGTCAGAGAGGGCTCATTCTATGATTTCAGTATTTTAAATTTTATTGAGATTTGTTTTGTGACCTAAAATATGATCTCTCCTGGAAAATGACCCATGGGCACTTGAGAAGAATGTGCATTCTGCTGTTGTTGGGCAAAGTAGTCTACATATGTCTGTTAGGTCTAGTTGGTTAAGAGTATCATTCAAGTATCACTGCTCTGAAAGTTGTATAGTAAAGTCTCCTGCTATTAATGTGGAACCATCAATATTGTCCCTCAAATCAGGCAGTATTTGCTTCATATATTTTGAAAGTCTGTGTTAGGTGCACATATTTTTATGCACAACTTCTTGTTGAATTGACCCTTTTATTGGAATATAATGAATATCTTTGTTCCTCATAACGTTTTTGACTTAAAGTCTATTTTAATCTCACATTAATATATGTAGCCCAGCTCTCTTTCAGTTACTATTTGCATGGTATATATTTTTTTTCATAATTTCAATATATTTATGTCTTTGAATTTAAGGTGTATCCATTGTAAACAGCATATAGTTGGTCATGCTTTTTTATCCATCCTTCCAATCTCTGTCTTTTGACTGGGGAGTTTAAGTAACTACTTGTTCCCATTTACTAATGCTACCATTATGCAAAATACCAGAAATGGATTGGCTTTTATAAAGGGGATTTATTAGGTTACAAGTTTACAGTTCTAAGGGCATAAAAGTGTCCAAACTAAGGCATCAACAAGAGGGTACTTTCACTGAAGAAAGGCCAATGGCATCCAGAACACCTCTGTCAACTGGGAAGGCACGTACTGGCATCTGCTGGTCCTTTGCTCCTGAGTTCTGATTTCAAAATGGCTTTCTCCAAAATGTCTATGGGCTTCTGTCTCTCTTAGCTTCTCTCGGCTCTCTGCTTGATTCTCCTGGGGCATTTCTCTCTAAGTATCTGGGAGTCCTCTCTTAGCTTCCTTGGGGCAAACTCTGGGCTTCAACTCTTAGCTTAGCATTTCCAAACATTCTACTATCTGCATTGCCCTGCATACCCAAACATCTGGGTCTGTGTCAGCTCTTAGCTTCTCCCAGGGGCAAACTCTGGATTATATATCTTAGCTTCTCTCCAAAATGTCTCTCTCAGCTTCTCTGAGCTCTTTCTCTCTGTGAGCTCTCTTAAAGGACTCCAGTGGTCTAATTAAGACCCACCATGAATGGGTGGTGTCACATCTCCATGGAAATAATTTAATCAAAGGTCTCACCACAGTTGGGTGAGTCACATCCCCATGGAAACATTCAATCAAAAATTTCCACCCAAAAAGATTGGATAAAAAGATCATGGCTCTTCTGGGGTCCATAACAGTTTCAAACTGGCATACTACTGATAATGAAGGAATTTCTTCTGCTACTTTGCTATTTAGTCTTCATAAGTATTATACATTTTTTGTTCCTGAATTCTTTGGTTAACACCTACTTTCATATTTATTTGTGTTTTTTTGTTTGTTTGTTTGTTTGTTGTATTATACCATATTGAGTTGCTTCTCATTTCTTTCTAGATGTATTTTTCATATATTTTCCTTGTTGTTGCTCTACAGATTAAAATTTAACATCCTAAATATATAACAACCCAATTTGATTTGATACCATTTGACTTCAATAGCATATCCATGCCAACTGTTCCTATATGACTCTTTCCTGCTACCTTTTTTGTACTTGTTACAAATTATATCTTTGTATACTGTTTGTCCAAATCATAGATCTATCATTACTTTTTATGCATTTACATTTTATCACCTGTAGGAAGTTAAAAGTGGAGTTACATACCAAACAAACACAATACAATGGTACTGGCACTTATAATTTCCCATATGATTACCTGTACTAGAGGTCTGTATTTCTTTATGCTGCTTTGAACCACTGTCAAGTATCCTTTTCTTTCAGACTGAAGAACTGCCTTTAGCATTGCTTGTAGCGCAGATCTAGTTGTAATGAATTCCCTCAGCTTTTGTTTATCTAGGAATGTTTCACTAATTTTTAAAAGCAAGCTTTGCTGAATATAAAATTCTTGGTTTGCAATAGTTTTCTCTCAGCACTTTAGATATTTCAACACACTGCATTCTTACCTCCATGGTTTCTGATGAGAAATCAGCACTTAATCTAATTGGGAGAACCTTATACGTAATGCATTGCTTTAATCTCGCAACTTTCAAAACCTTCTCTTTGTCATTTGCATTTGACAGTTTGATCAGTACACAATGGGGCCTATTTTCCTACAAGTTTGTCCTGTTTGGTGTTCTGGGATTCTTGGATGTCATATTCATGCCTTTTGCTAAGGTTTGGAAATTTTCTCTCATTATTTCTTTGAATATTCCTTCTGTCCCTTTCTCTCTTTCTTCTCCTTCTTGGACTCCCATAATATCCAACAATCTCTTAGCCTATTTTTGCTTTTTATAATTCTTTTCTCTTTATGATCCTCTGCCTGACTCATTTCAGTTTTCTTGTCTTTGAGTTCACTGATTCTTTCTTCTGCCAGCACCAATCTGCTGTTGAAACCCTCTAGGGAATATTTTATTTCAGTTATTACAATCTTCAACTCCAGTAGTTCTGTTAGGTTCCTTTTTAAAATTTCTACCTCTTTATTAAAATTCTAATATTGTTCATTCATTGTTTTCTTCATATCCTTTAGTTCTTTCTCTGTATTTTCCATCGTCTCCTTGACATATTGAAGATCATTTTTTAAAGTCTTTATGCAGTATGTCCACAGTCTGGACTTCTTCTTTGATGTTTTCTAGATTTTTATCCTCTTCCTTTGGATGGGCCATCATTTCTTATTTCTTTGTTTATCTTGTACTCTGTTGCATATTGTACATTTAATATTTTAAAATTTTAAATCTGGGATTTATTTCCTGAGATACCTGTTTCTTGAGTTTGTATCCAGCAAGTGATATGACAGAGATTTTCTGGAGTGTCAGGAGCTAACAAAACTAAGCAATCCTAAGCAAAAACACCTTTCACTATCTTTGCAATTTAGTTTTGTGTTGGCTGGTGCTATCCTTCAGAGTTCAACCTTCCTATCAAGAAGGTCAGTCCAAGGCAAATGCAAACTGCAAGGTCTTCCCTGTCTTTTCTGGACCTGTGTCAAGTCCTGGGCTTGTGCTTGCTAGTGGCCTTAGAAGTTCCCTTGTTTGTGGGAATTTGAATGCCCCCTCTATTTCCTAGGAAAAAGACCTTCTCCCTCTGCAGGATGTTCTACCACAGGACTTAAAGCAAGAAAGCCTTTTCCCAGGCCACACTCCTCATTTGTTTCTTACACTGCTTTCATTGTCTCAAGCTGCTGTTGCTTGGACGGCAAATTCTGGGTTGGGGGTGGGGGCATACTGGAGAAGAGTTTCCCAAGTCAGTCTCCCTAGCCAGGACAAGGCTAGGGATCCACAAAGGGAGAGCCAGCTAACTCTAAACTGCCCTGTGGAGGATATGAGGATGGGGCCAGGCAGGGTACCAGGAGCTTCCTCCATGGCTCCCCAAAGGTGCACTTTTTTGACTCAGCACCTGCCCAGAAAATGCAGCATTTCAACTGTCCTCTGCAGCTCCGAGTAAGCATATTATCTTTAAGTCTCCTTCACTGCCTTTGTCCAGGGTAGGTTGGAACAATGGCTGCCCTCAGAGGTGGACCCCCAGCAATTCTAAGTATCTAATCAAAAGCAGTGATCTGCGATTGGCCTGCACCCTCCCCACCACAGACCTTGGGACACTAGGTTTTTATGCCCCTTTCTGGCACCAGCAAGCTATGCTAGGGGCAAGACTCCACTTCTGCCTGCCACAAGAGGGGCGGACGGGTGATGGTAACTACCATGTGGAAATAGCAGTTCACTGGTATTTACTGCAATTTACCACTGGATGCTGCACAGTGTTCTGCTGGACTCTGGAGTTTTGAAATAGCTGATTCAGACAGTTCCTGCCTGTTTAATAGTTGTTCTGGTAGAGTGACTAATTCATGGAGCTTCCTACTCTGCCATCTTCCCACAATTCCTCCATAAGTTATAATTAGCTATCAGTTGTAGGAGCTATTATGTTATTAGTCCTTATTGCATAAAAATTACTTCTCTACTGAGTTCAGAGTCACAGAGCACCTTATCTCAGAGTGTATGTAAGGGCAGAAGGTGAAGGAAGGACAGGAGAAGGAGAAAGGGCAAACATATAAAACACTGCCATGTCTGAAGATGAAGAGGGCACCGATGATAAGTGTCAAGCCTGAACATGAGCCATATTTAAAAAGTGATGGTAACAGTTACAGAAAGCTTCATACTTGTCAAAACGCTTTAAGCAGACATTCCATTTGATCCTCAACAACAAGGAAACTCTTGACACCGGGAGGGACATACAGAGAAGTTCTAATCCAGCTCCCTTACATGATTCTTTGATCATGCTTAATGAGAAACTACATTATAGGCTGGAGCAGGGTCTGTAAGTGTGTGCATTCATTTCCTAGGGCTGCCATAACAAATGACCATGAACTTGGTTGCTTAAAACAGTAGAAGTTTATTGTCTCAGAATTCTAGAAGCCAGAAGTCAAATTAATGTGTTGGCAGGTTGGTACCTTCTGAAGGTTCTGAGGGAGCGTCCATTTCTTGCCTCTCTCCTTCCTTCTGTGATGACGGGCAAACATTAGTATTCTTCATCTTGTGGATGCATCACTTTAATCTCCACCTCCCTCTTCACAGGTCTTCCACTCTGTGTTTCTCTCCTCCTATTCTGTTTCTCTCCTCTTCCTATAAGGGCCTTTGTCATCAGATTTAGGGCCTACACTCATAATCCAGAATGATCCTATCTTGAGATCCTTAATTTAAGTATATCTGCCAAGACACTTTTTCAAAATAAGGTTACATTCAGGGATTCTGGATGGAATTATATTTTGGGGGGCTACCATTCAACCCACTGCAACTTATTTATATGATTTTAGTTTGGGGAAGAAGGCTATTCAAACAGAAATAGAAATGAAATAGAAATAAAAACTTAAAGTGGGAAATGTATAGTTTCCTGAAGTTTGGGGTTGATAGATGGATGTGGTAAGACTTGTGGTTTATGATATCCTCCAAAAACTGACCTGAGCTAGCAATATTACTAAAATGGTTCTGGGATACTTACAGACTAAAGCATATCACCCTCCTGGTTTCTCTTCATGGAATTTTATTATAGAAAACAAAATGTTCTTTATTGTAATGTACTAAAATATATAATTATTTGAGAGGGAAAAAGCATGCATAAACAATCTAACAGAATTCGAGCTGCAGTCTACTAAATTCAGATTCCATTTCCATTAAGATGATGTACTAAATACCTGAGTGGACCCTCTTGCTAAAAACAACTAAAAATTTGACAAAAACTGGAAAGGTTCAATGAGCTGCCAAGAAAGTAATAAGTTCTCAAATCAGGAAGTGAGTGAAGACAAGAACTGAAATTGAGAGAGCACTATAGCCAACTTGTGCCCAAAGGCATTTTTACCAACTGAGGGAAAATTGAGCTTTGCATTTCATGGCCTCAAAGGGCTCAGGAGAGAAAAGCTCTGAGCCTGCTCAAATTGAGGAGTCCAAGAGGTGATCTTCCCTATAGTAGCTGGAGTCACAATGGGCTACACCTTCTATTTTAGTGCACTAGAAATAAACCCAAACTACTCCCTAACCCCTCACCTCTCCCTTCTCACCCCATCTCCAGAGGACAGCAAAAAAAAATCTATTAGTTCAAATCTTAGTGCTAAGTAGAAAGGAGAAAAAAAACACAGCTAAATATTAGAAACCATAATCTGGCTCTTATGCATATTTGTAGTCTGAATTCATACTACCTGGGAGAATTGGAGAAACCTCTTGTTGAATATTTAGAGTGACCCTGGACTAGTAGTTCCCATAAAGCCAGAAAAAGAAGCAAATGCGAATCCTCTCTGGAGGATCCCATTTTCAATCCAGGCTAAAGAAAATTTCTGCAGGGAAAATTCCAAGTTATTGAGAGACTGATAATATAGAGAATATCTTCATGACTTGGAAGTAGACAAAGCTTTCTTAGAAATGATTCAGAAAGC
Organism: Choloepus didactylus; assembly: GCF_015220235.1. Lineage (NCBI taxonomy): Eukaryota > Metazoa > Chordata > Mammalia > Pilosa > Megalonychidae > Choloepus > Choloepus didactylus. The sequence goes on along the minus strand of NC_051313.1, from coordinate 128,172,744 downwards.
ATAACCATAAAAGAAAAAAATAATAAATTGGGCTACAACAAAATTAAAATCTTCTGCTTACCCAAAGACATTGTTAAGAAAAATGAATAGGCAAGCTACAGACTGGGAGAAAATATCTGCAAAACACGAATGTGAAGAAGAACTTGTATTCATGATACACAACGAATGCCTACAATCCAAGAATAAAAAGATAAGCAACTCAATTTTGAAAAAACAGACATTTCATGAAAAAGATATAAATGGCCAATGAACACAAGGAAAATACCCAACATCATTAGTCATCAGAGAAATGTAAATTAAAACCAAAACTGGGTAGGAAATAAAAGCATAAAGAATGACTAATGTAGTTCCCCTTCTGGCCAAGATGCGGTTACAGAGACTGGACTTACCCAACTATCTGAAACAACGACTACGACAACAACAACAAAAAAAGTGACACAATGAAACAAAGTCTCAAAACTTTGGGCATTAAGCAATGAAGGATGGTAATCCCTAAGAAACAAGAAACAAATGAGGTAAGCCCAACAATTTGCCCCAATTTACTTTCTGGAGAGAGTTTCTGGGTTGCAAAGCAGGGAGGAGATCCTAGGGTGAGCCCTAAAATCTCCCTGAGTTGAGGAGACAGTTGAGAGTCTGGAGAGGTCAAGGTGGGTAGAGTTTGTAGGTCAGGGGACCAAAGACGAGAGAGCTGCACAGAGAGAGATCTGCAGAGTCCCCTCAAGCATTCATCTGAGTACTGATCAATGCATGTGTATGAGGAAAATGCCCAAGGCCAGGAAGATAACCACCTGAAATGATTTGAAGAAACAGCAATCAGAGCTCACACCAGGCTAGGCGTAGCATAAATCTGTGACGCTGACTCCTTGAAACCCATGTTCCATGAAGGCAGCACACAGATGGGTCACCCCTGTAACCCCAGGGCTTAGTCTTTGAAGGTATTCCAAAAAACATCTATGAAACTGAACTTCTAACTCTCACCCATACATTTCGGTAGGCCAAGGACAACTATGTACTTGGAGCCATTAATGTTAACCAACCAGCCTAAGACAAAGTGTTACTCAAGAAAAGTCTGTCTTCACCTGTGAACACCTCTCTGTACTCAACAAATGCTCACCACCAATACCACCACCGTCTCCCCAGCACCATTCCCAGCTTCCTTGTTCTCCTGCTGACCTGCCCTCCTTAGTGCTCTAAGCTCTGGAACTTTTTCTTACCCCTACTGAGCATCAGTACTGCCCTGTTTTCTTTCAGGAACTGACCCTCTGCTAACGTGTGAGAAGCTACTAAATAGTTAAATTGTTTTTACCCCTGGGGCTCTCCTTCTCCCCTTTCCAACACCGCTCCAGTCCCAATGTAATGTGTTATGCCACAGTAGTAGGAGTTTCCTGGAGACACAATATTTCAGTGCAGGAATGGCTGCGATGGTGGAAATTGTTAAAACTCAGAGAGAGCAAGGGAGAGTTCAGGACAAGGCCTGCTCGTGCCCCCTTAAATCTCATCAAAGACAAAGTCATTGCCTCTTCCTGTACACAAGGCCCACCCCTGGTATGACTCTAAATCAAATACTTGGAACAGACTCTTTCACAGGCATAAAAAATGCCCTATGTGTTTGGGAAAGGAAGGATAGGAAGTAGGAGAGAAGAATAAAAAGGGTTCATTCAACAAATACCAATGGAATATCTTCCCCGTGCCAGGCACTGCTCTAGGTTCTGGGGATTCAGCATTGAACAAATGGTTTTATTGCCTTTACAATATTTCCCCACCATGGAAATTCCCACCCTGGAGGGTAAGGAGCTTTTGAGTTTGTATTTTTAAAAAGTTTCCCCTTGTAACTTTGATTATCATCCAAATTGGGGAACCGCTAGTGAAGAAACAAGTTGAGATGTATCTCATCAATTGAAAAAGCAGCCTGTACTACCCCCTGCTGTTGACTTTTGGAAAACAGTTTTATTAATTACCTAGGCACTAATCTTTCTTCTCACGTTATACCTGCATCCAGAGGCCTGTCTGAGACAAGTGGGAAGTGGGTGATACTTGTCTTTGGTGACCTTCCAGTCTTTTCCCAAACACCTAGAGCTCTCCCAATCTTTTCTTCTTCCTTTTTTTTTTTAATAATTCAATTTTACTGAGATATAGTCACATACCATACAGTCATACAAAGCATACAATCAGCTGTTCACAGTACCACCATATAGTTGTGCGTCCATCACCAAAATTAATTTTTGAACATTTTCATTACCACACACACAAAAGTAATAAGAATAAAAATTAAAGTGAAAAAGAACAATTAAAGTAAAAAAGAACACTGGGTGTTTTTTTTTTTTTTTTTTTTTTTGCCCCCATTTTTCTACTCATCTATCCATACACTGGACAAAGGGGAGTGTGGTCCATATGGCTTTCCCAATCATATTGTCACCCTCATAAGCTACATTTTTATACTATCGTTTTCAAGATTCAACGGTTCTGGGTTGTAGTTTGATAGTTTCAGGTATTTACTGCTAGCTATTCCAATTCATTAGAACCTGAAAAGAGTTGTCTATATTGTGCATAAGAGTGCCCACCAGAGTGACCTCGCAGCTCCTTTTGGAATCTCTCAGCCACTGAAGCTTATTTCACTTCCTTTCACATCCCCCTTTTGGTCAAGAAGATGTTCTGCATCCCACCATGCTGGGTCCAGTTTCCTCCCCGGCCAATATTTTCTATGTGCCTGTAAGTTGTGTATCAGGCCCCACTGCACCCCCTTTGAAAGTACACCAAGTTCCAGGTATTTATCAATCCCCTCATCAGCTGCTCATCAATTATATTGGACAATATAACAATAATAAATCACGTGTATTGAGGACTTCCTATAAATCAGGCATGTTCTTTCTGCCTTCCACATATTTTATTGTGTAATCCCCAAAATAACTTCATGTAGTAGGCATTATACTTGCTTTACAGATGAGGAAAGTGAGACAAGAGAGAGTATATAACACAGCCATTTTTACTAGGAATGAGGTCATTCTTTATATATTAACATGCCCTTCCATCTTTCTACGATGTCTCTATCACTCCATCATAATGGCTAAGATCCCAAGCTTTAGAATTTAAAAAGATGGTGAGAGAGGGGGTAGGGGACAGTTCAAATCTGCTTCCTCAACTTATTTGCAATATGACCTTTACCTCTTTAAACCTCAGTTTCCACATCTCTAACAGGAGATAATGCCTATTTTAGGTAAGTTCTGTGGGGTTAAGTGACATAATGCATATAAAGGATCTAGCACTGTGTTTGACACATAGTAGGCTTTAAATACATGATAATTAATAGCATCCCAGTCACTCTATATCATATCCTGCTTGACACAAATTTTTGAAAATTAGTCTCTATTATAGCCCACCAGTATGGCCTATTTGATTATATGTATGACCCAGAACTATGTAATCCCAAGACTTCTTTTAAAACCAAATATATCAGAATTTCACACGTCAAGACATGTGTTCTAGTTTGCTAATGCTGCTGGAATGCAAAACACGAGAAATGGATTGGCTTTATAAAAGGGGGTTTATTTGGTCACACAGTTACAGTCTTAAGGCCATAAAGTGTCCAAGGTAATGCATCAACAATTGGATACCTTCACTGGAGGATGGCCAATAGTGTCCAGAAAACCTCTGTTAGCTGGGAAGGCACGTGGCTGGCGTCTGCTCTGGAGTTCTGGTTTCAAAATGGCTTTCTCCTGGGACATCCCTCTTTAGGCTTCAGCTTCTCTCCAAAATGTCACTCTCAGTTGCTCTTGGGGTGTTTGTCCTCTCTTAGCTTCTCCAGAGCAAAAGTCTGCTTTCAAAGGCCATCTCTAAAATATCTCTGTAAGCTGAAGCTCCTCTCTCCGTTCCACTGTGTGCTTCAAAGTGTCCCTGTTGGCTGTAGCTCCTCTTCAAAATGTCACTCTCAGCTGCACTGAGTTCATTCTGTTTGTCAGCTCATTTATATGGTTCCAGTGACTCAACTTAGACCCACCCCGAATGGGTGGGTCAACACCTCCATGGAAATTATCCAATCAGAGTCATCACCCAAGCTTTGTGGGGCACATCTCCACAGAAACAAAGAATTACAATCTAATCAACACTGATAACCTCTGCCCACACAAGATTACATCAAAGATAATGGCATTTGGGGGGACATAATACATTCAAACTGGCACAACATGTGATACTTTTTATTTTGGGTGACCCTTATTCCAAGAATGCTTTTGTTGCTTTAAGACAATGGGGATTTGTGATCTCCTGAGCTAGGTTATTAGATGCAATAGGGAAAAAAAAAAAAAAACAACTTTTCTTATAATTTATATATTATAAAAGTATATATATTCACTGTAAAATGAAAAGAATTTAAAAGTATTTAAGATATAGTCAAATTCCCCTGTTCCATCCCTGCCATTCTACTCCCCATGGTCAGCCACTGGTGACAGTTTGGTATTTCTCCTTCTAGACATTATGGAACACAGACTTCACTTGATCCACTCATCCCCTTTGTCAGATGGATGTTAAATAGCCACCTAAAAATTACGACCACTGTTTTTTTAACTTTGTGTTACAGATAATTTCAAAGACACTCAAAAATAAGCAGAAAAATATAATAACCTTCCATGTGTCTATCACCCAGCCCAACAACCATCAACCCATGGCCAACCCACAGCCCCATCCATATTCCTATCTTCTTCCCCTTTTCCAGGATTATTTTGAAATAAGTTCCAGACATTGTATCATCCATAAGTATTTTGATACGAATCTCTAAAAGAAAAGATTTTTCAAGAAAAACTGTATGCCAGTATTACATCTAGAAATTCTTTAATGAAATAGCCAGTGTTCACATTTCCAATTGTGTCATAAATGGGTTTCTTTTTAGTGTTTTTTAAAAAGCAGGATCTATGTAACCTCCTTATATTATGGCTGCTTGATATATATTTTAACTTTCATCTAATCAATAGCACCCTTTTTTTTCCCTTAAAATTTATTTGTAGAAAAAAATAAGTTTTTTGGCCTTTGGAATTTCCCCCAGTCTGTGTTTTGCAGATTGCATCCTTGTGGTATAGCTTAACGTGTTCCTCTGCCTTCTTAATTCCTTTAGTTGCAACTAGAGGCCTGATCAGATTCAGGTTCAATTTGTTTTACAAGAATACTGCATAGTTTGACCTTCTATCATGATACCCATGATGTGAAGATTTTCTCTCTTTTTGTGTTGTTAGCAACCATTGATGTTCAATACGCTGATTCATTATTTCATTAGCAGCTTTCAAAATGGCAAAATTCTATCATTCCATTTTCATGTATTAACTGTAATACTTACATAAGATAAATTCCCTTTATCTACTATTTGATTACCCAGCTGTATACTTTGTAAAGGAGAGGCAGGATAATGCTGAATTCTTTTCCCTTTATTAGTTTTCAAGATAATGAATTGGTCTCCCAGGATCCTCCAATATTTTGTAGTAGTGTTGTGAACCCACTAAGTTATATGTATTTGATGAGTTTCATTCCACTCCGGCTATTATTCTTACTAATGCTTGCTCTAATCATCCCATCTTGACCAGTGGGAATCTTTTTCATGTTAGCTTCTGTGAGTAGTTTAAAAATGACCCCAATAGTATTTGATAGCTCCTTGCTTTCTTGTCTGACAAGATAGTACAAGTTCATCTTATATATTTCCTACTCTAGACTTTGAATCCAGCTATTTCTCCAAAAAGTTTTGGTTCCTTTTGTTGGAACCAAATGTCTTTAAAAATGTCAATTTGCTCACATTTTGGGAATGTTGTAAAGAAATTCTGCAAACTGCATAGTTTTAAAAACAACTGATTATTTAAGAATTAATTATATGGACCTCTTGTTTCTTGTAATTGCTTATATATCTGTGTCCTTTTTGAGGCTACGAGCTTCTTGAAAACCACAATCTCTTCTTCACCAATACGTAGGCCAAAGTTTAGGGCATGTTAGACACTCAGATCATATTCATTGAATGAGAAACTTGGACTTTAGGTGCTGAAAGAAATTACCAAAAATGAGTTTCAGGAATATGAGGAAAAAGACCACATAAATAGAATAATTCATTAGCCTCTAAGGGATTATTTTAATACAATCAACATTTGCTTGGATGTCTAAATCCATGTTTGTTTAAAAAGCAGTTGCTTTTCTGAACCATCCCGTATTTTTAAAAGAGCACTTCTGAGAAAAGATGCAAGTCTTCGTTTCCCACTTCAGGTCATCTACAGCTGAGAATTTCAACCTAAAATGACTGTCAACTGGAAACAAGCAGGGGCAAGGCAGGTTTGAGGTAACAGCTGATGAGTGTGGCAAATGGTGGCAAAAGTAATGTTGGTGAAGGGTCCTGGCAGTAGTGGGGGAGTGGGAGGAGCGGGGCTGTTCGGCTGTGGGGCAGTGTATGGATGGAATGTAGTGAAGAGACGGCAGGTTGGCTCTGGACAGTTGGAGCCTTTGAGTGAGAGGGGTAGGATCTGATTTATAGGAACAGAGAGCTTTGGTAGGAAGGTAGGTAATGCAGGAGAGGTAGAGCAGGCTGATGTTAGTCTCCCTCTACTACTTCATCTAAGTTTTTGTTGAATTTTGCTCGTGCAAACCCCTTCTGTGAACTTTTTCCTCCTCCTCCTTTATTCTCTCTTGTTTCTCTTTCTGGTTAGCAGTTTCTTTCTCTAGTAGACCTCAACTGACTATAATTTGGAATAGAAGAATGGGATTTTTTTGGTTACTAAAGCAAAAAACCAACTCTGAGTACCTCCAGCGAATAAAAGTTCATTGTAAGCAAATTGTAGCTCAAAATCAATAGGAAAGCTAAGAGAATGGGCCTTGGGAATGAGCAGGATTAAAGTTAGTATAAAGTCTAGAAAGTGGGAACTAAAGGATTGGCCTCCTAGCAGAAACGGCCTGGTGGAGGATGTTGCTGCTGAGTAAACCATTTTTCAAAATCTCGATAGAGAGCTTGCTCATTCAGACAGTGAAAGGAAGTAGCTTCTGAAGTGAGAGGTGAACCACTGAATTTACTCTCCCACCAATACCACACATTACAGGGGAGAGGTGTTTGGAAATTGGCACTGCTGTTAGGAAAAAAGAATGAATGCTAAGCAACTCCCCACCCCACCCCCAAAAAGTGACTTTTATGCAAAGACTTAGATAATATCTTTATTATTTCTACTCACAATTGTTGTGATTCAAATTTTGTGGTTTCTCTCTTGAAATTTTAAAATTAGCATTTTCTGTTTCTTAAGAAGATGTAAAAATTAAAACCTTATGTCCTGGTTTGCTTTCTTTTGCTCCTATGAGTCAGTATCCTTAAAAATAAAATGCTCCTCACTTCTGGACTTAAGCCAGGCATTAATATTTTTTTACTGAGACCTGCTGACCCTGGAAAACTGCCCCTATTCTTACTCCTATGTCCTATCATAACTTTTCTCTACCCCACTAAAAAGAATCAGTCATCAAATCTAAGGTTTTTTTTTTCAACTTATTGTGGAAAATCTCACAATATACAAAGTAGAGAGAATGGGATAATACACCCACTTTACCCAATTTCAATGATCATCTCTACCCACCCACTCAACACATGTATATTCGCATACAATTTTGTCCTCCCTGGTTAGATGATTCTAAAAGCAATCCCAGACATTCTGATTCCATCCTTCAATATTTCAGTATGTATTTCTAAAACACAAAGATTCTATGTAACCATAACCACAATAGCATCACAAACCTAACACACTTTTGAAAAATTCCTTAGTATCACCAAATATCCAGTCAGTGGTCAAATTTCCCCAATTGTCTCATTCAGAACTTTGGCTCAAGTCAGGATTCAGACAGGGTCCATACATTAAAGCCAATTTTTTAATGGGAACCCAATTGCTGCCCAATCTTTTTCAATCTTGCTTTTAATTCTGCTGTGGCTTTCTCATTTCAATTCCCTCTTAAGAATTTAAATTCTGATTGGCTGGTAGTCTGGTCACTGAAGCTGCCTTTTGTTGTAAATTTGCGTGTGACTCAGGGACCCTCAGCCCATCTATCCCAGGTTAAGTAAGCCTATTTTGCAGTTTAGTTAAGGGAAAGTAGTCGGACCTTTTTCAAACTGCTTTTATTTTTTCTTCTAAAGGAATGGAAAAAGAAGCAACCCTCTAAAATGTACATTTTATTGATGGTAGTGTAGCTTATGATAGCTTCAGATTGGAACTAACCCAAATTTCAGCAGAAGGGGCTTGGATAAGCACACTATGATATATACAAACAATGGGACACACTATGCCACATTTAAAAATAATGAAGTTGCTCTATATGCAATAATATGGCAAGAGTGCCAAGTATATTCGTGAGTGAAAAATGAAAGCATGTGAATAATGTGATTCACTTTGCCTAGAAAAGATGTATTTCTATATATACATAAAGAAATCTGAAAAAAATAAACACCAAATCTTGGAGGTGGTATTTGTAAAGTTATGGACTAATTTCACTTTCCGCTTTTTACGTTTTTGTGTCATTTAAATGCTTTTAACAATACATGTCTATTCATTTTACAATGATAAAAAATAGATAATTCCATGTTGAAATATTTTATAGTTTTAAGATACTTTATACATGAGTTTTCTTTTGTAATCCTTCTCCAATATCAGAAATAGTTTGGAGTTGACTCTAACAACTGATTGGAAGAATATTTGAACATAGAACTCAGTAGTCTTCCTCTAATAACAGCAATAACATTGAATTATTACTATGTGCCAGATGCAGAGCTCAGCTTTATATACCTTATCTCACTTAATATCCAGAATATTTCTTTGGGGTAAATATCATTATCCACATTTTTCATGTAAGAAAACTGATGCTCACAGAGGCTAAGTCACTTGCTCAGGTCATAGCTGAGATCCAAATCTCAGTCTCTTTCAAGGTCTATAACCTTGCCTTCTATAGCACACTGATCTTACCCCACTAAATATAAAAACAAGAGCAATTCTCCCATTTTCAAAGCCATAATCTTCACACACTTCTTCTGGATAAACTTTAATAGGGTCACGAAATAATTAGAAGTCAAATACAATGAAATCAGGAGCCTCCAGTCTGTTTTCATGGTGAAAATGATGAAGCCCATCAGTATCTTTTTTTCAGGAAATCACATTTTTCCTCTAGAAACCTAAGGACACATATAGAACCCCAGTGTCACATTAACAGGCCAGAAAGCCCTTTGATCTCCACTTTCCTTGGACAAGAACACTGCATCTTCATCATTTTCACAGTATCTTTCATGAACGTTTAGGGCCAACACAAAATATCCCAAAGAAACAGTTTTCTCCATGACTATCAGTTTCCATTCAATTGCCTTCTGTGGGGAAGGCCTTTCATACTCTCCTCCTTTTGCAGTAACTGGTCAAAGGTCTTGAAAAAAGAGATTTGACTTTGAACTTCATGTTCACTATTACAGTCTTCTCTTTGATAGCCATTTCCAAATCAAATGACTTGTGCAGAGAATACCACATTTAAAAGGAACCTAGCCAACAGTCTGATTACCTAGGAGATACTGTCCAATCCAGGGTAGTTTCCCATGCTTTGGAAACTCTTACCATGACTTTGGTGGTGGTAACTTTCTGCCCTATGTTTTTTACATGAAATATTGCACTTTATACATCCAACCACCCACACGTAAGATTGCCTGGAAAGTGTCAATTTAGGGTATGCTTTCTGTTGTATGTTGTGAGGTTCTAATTCTGAGTTCAATAATTTAAGGATTAGCTTATTGTCCAAAGCACTAGACCAACTTGTCTAGTTCTCACAGAGTTCTTCCCATGTTTGTAATTCAATTTAAAATGATGAAAACAGAGAATTTAAAAACTGTCTGCATTTACAAAACCCAAATAAAAATTTTAAAGTGCAGCTCAATTCTGGTAACATTTATTCATGTTTTACTTGTAAACATAAATGATTGTATTTCCTTGTTCAAATCTGCATCAACTTGTTATATCCATAATGAGTCAGATACTTGTGTCTTCCGATTTAGAAGTCATTGAAGTTGCACATCCACAAGTACAGGCCTGGAGAGTTTTATAACTCCACATAACATATAATATTTGCATAAAAATAAATGATATATTTGGTTGGTGTTATGTGCTTTTATGGATTCCCCTAGGAGGAGATCTCAGCAAATATGCTAGGCAAGACTCTTTCTGTTGTTTTAAAATGTGCTCAAATTTTTGTACTGGGATTGAATAATACACAAAGATATTTAATTACCTTAAATTGGTATATAATTTCTATCTACAAGTAATCAAATTAGTACATCAAAAACCTTCTATAAAAACTGAGAAGGTTTTCTCTACTATTTTCTTGATGCATTTTGTGATTAATCACCAACTGCCTCATAATTCTATTTTTATTAGTTTTAGTATTTCATTGATGAATAGTTTATCTCCTACTTTGTCATTTAACGCTTCAGGCCTTTATCTGTTCACCATCAAATTTCCCTAAGAGTAGTGTTCTCATTTGCTAATGCTGCCATTTATGAAAAATACCAATAATGGATTGGTTTTTATAAAGAGGGTTTATTTGGTTACAAAGCCACAGTCTGAAAGCCATGAAAATGTCCAAATTAAGTCATCATCACAAGTATACCTTCACTGAAGGAAGGCCAATGGCATCTGGAAAACCTCTGTTAGTTGGGAAGTCACGTGGCTGGCGTCCGCTGATCCCAGGTTATTTTCTAGCTCCTCTCTCAGCTCCTGTGCATTCTTTAAAATGTTGCTCTTGGAGTGTTTTGTCCTCTCTTAGCTTCTCCAGAGCAAACTCTGGGCTAGCATAAGTCTGCTTTCAATGGCCATCTCCAAAATGTCTCTCTCAGTTGCTCTCCAAAATGTTACTCACAGCTGCTCTGAGTTCCTTCAGTTTCTCAGCTCTTTTATATGACTCCAGGGATTTAATTCAGACCCACCCTGAATGAGTGGGGTAACACCTCCATGGAAATTATCCAATCAAAGGTCTTGCCCACAGTTGATTGTATCACTTCTCCATGGAAACACTCAATCAATAGGTTCCAACCTAATCAACACTAATACGTCTGCCCCCAAAAGATTGCATCAAAGAACATGGCACTTTGGGGGCATAATACATCCAAACCGGCACAAGTAGTAACTCCACTTTATTCATCTCTGTATAGAGCCCAGTGTGGGAAAGGTAGTTCGTACTTACTAACCCTTTGCTGAATGCATGAATATATAAATTAACAACTAGGTGGTAAGCTATGGAGAATGTGAGCTATCCCTTTTAGCAAATTCCACACAGTGTTTCCTTGGTAAATACTTGTTTCCTGTTGGAGGATCTGAGTGCTCAACCAAAATCAGAATTGTGGTTGTGCCGTCTTTCTCCTCTGTGATCAAAAATTCACAAGCAATCCTTATCTTTTAAAGATACGTGCCTAAAATATTTATGAAAATATTTAGTGTTTGAGATTTTCTTCAAAATAATTGTGTGTGTGTGTACAAATGGGTAAGGGCATTGCTAAAACAGGATTGACCATGTATTGATAGTTGGCAAAGCTTAGTATAGGTTTGAAATGTTTTAAAGTTTCATGATGAACTTCACAAGTGATAGTCTTCTAATCATTTATAGATTTTTGTTTATGTACCTATTCTAGAAATTGTTAATCTCCCCAGAAAAGAGAGGTAATATTTACTGATTACATACTATAGTGAACATTGATCATGCTTTCTGGCAAATTTTAAAACTTTTTATTCTGATTTTGAAATAGTTTCAAAGATACGGGGTAGATATAAAAATAATGCAAACCCCATATACAGAATGCCAGCATATCCCTAACCCTGACCCAGATACCCAAATCCACCAATTTTAACATGTTCCCACATTTGCCATATCATTCTATCTGTCTGTCTGTTGGTCTGTCTATTTATCAATCCATTTTCTTAATATTTGAGTGTAGGTTGTATACAGCATGCTCCTTGAACACTTAAAACTGCCATGTATGTTTCCTACAACTGCACCTTAAGTGCAGTTATCCAGTTCAAGAAATTTAACATTGATATAAAGCTTACAGTCTATATTCCATTTTTTTCATATGTCCCAATAATGTCCCTTTGAGCCTTTTCTCCTCCCTTGCTAGATCCCATCCAGAATCATGTATTGCATTTAATTGTCCTTGCCTCTTTAGTTGCTCTTTCTTTCTTTCTTTTTTCTTTTTAACTGTGAGAACATAAAGAGTTCTGTCTCAACCACTCTCAAGCATACCACTCAATGGGATTCATCACAATCACACTGTTGTGGTACCCTCACTACCTTCCATTACTAAAACTTTCCCATCTCCCCAAACAGAAACCTTATACCCATTATGCATTAACTTCCTATTCCCAGTGCCCCTGGTGACCTGTACTCTAATTTCTGTCTGTATGAGCTTGCATGTTCTCTGATATTTTCTTTGTAGTTACTATGGGGTTTAAATTTAACATTCTAAATCTGTGGCAGTCTCATTTGATTTGGTACCAACTTCACTTCAATAGTATAGACAACAACTAATGGACCCACTACATGTACTGCTATCTTAGGTGCAAGTTATAGAGCAAAATGTCTGTATTCTGCTTGGTTAACAAAGGTATATTTGTAGCCCTTTAATGCAATAGAATTCAAGTTGTGTATAAAAAAACAAAATGATAATAGGAGAAAATTGCCTTCCTGTATAGATATATAATAGCAACATTTAGGGATATTGCAAATAAAGAATTCAATTCTTTAAAAAAAGATAGACTACACCAACTATGTTCTTATACCCCTCTGTCCCCCCACCTTTATGTAACTCTTGTCACAAATTACATGTTTATACAATGTGAGTCCAAAATCACTGAATTATCATTACGTTTTATATTTGCCTTTTAGATCTTATAGGAAGTAAAAACTGGAATTAAAAACCAATATTGAATTTATATTTACCTTTGTCATTACCCTCACCTGAGATCTTTTTTTCTTCATGCAGCTTTGATCTATTGCCTATTGTCCTGTCCCTTCAACTGCCAAACTCTTTTTGGCTCTCTTGTAGGGCTGATCTAGTGATGATAAATTCCCTCAGCTTTTGTTTTTCTGGAAATGCCTTAATCTCTCCCTTATTTTTGAAAGATAGTTTTGACACATATAGAATTCTCAGAACTTTCTCTACCAACACAGAAAACAAAAAGGAACAGCAGCTATGCCCAAGAAAATGCCTCAGAACAAAATAAAGTCACCCTTACTTTGGCCAGCAGGGGACTAGTAGCTCACTTGCCTACTCTTTTCCCTAATAAGCACTTTGGCATGCCCAACCCACCTACCCACAAAGTCAACTCTTCCATTCCCATTATGGAAATAGATCTACAGATAACTGAGGAAATCACTCCAACTACCTATGCTAATCAATTTTGTGCTTGATTTAAACATAAAAATGGGCCCATGTGGTAGGCTAATAATGGCCCCCTAAAGATGCCCATGTCCTAATCCTGGAGCCTGTGATTACACTATGTTGCAAGGCAACAGAGAATTAAATTTGCCGTTGAATTAAGATTGCTAACCAACTGACTTTAAAATAGGGAGATAATCCTGGATTATCCAGGTAGTCCAAGAATCCATAAATTAGAAGAGGGAGGCAGAAGAGAAGATCAGGGTAATGCTGGCTTCAACCTGCTCTTGCTGGCTTTGAGGAGAGAGGAAAGGAACCATGAGACAAGGAACATGGGTGGTCTGTAGAAGCTGGAAAAGACAAAGAAACATTTTCCATTTCCTAAAAAATAAAGTAAAAGCCACTACAGGTCAAGAGATTATAGTAACACATGCAAAGAGTAATTAACAAAGGATCCAACATTGGCACTCAGCTAGTTGTATGATCTTGGAAAATCAGCTTTTCTATACATTTTTCACCATATGTAAAGCAAAGTTAATATCTGTCCCAGTTAATGCAGTGTTGATGGGATTAAATGAGGTGTTATAAATGCCCATTCAGTAAGTGCTATGCAAATATAAGATATATTTTATTATTATTATTAATAGATTGTGGCTAAAGCTGGGGGTGAGGGGGGTACCTAAGCTATAACAGACATTCTCTGTTATTTGGAGACCATCCAAGTGACATCATCATCATATTCTATACTGTACATTCAACAAATATTATTGAGAGGCATATAGTATAATGGCTATGGATTAAGACAGAGCAGAATGCCACCTCTTCATGCCATTAGCTGAATGACTTAGCCTCCTCATCTTTCAAATGTGAATAACAGAGTTGTTGTGAGAAGTAAAATGAGATAATGTAAATAAAACACGTGGCACAAGTCTTAGCATATATCAAGACCTCAAATAAATGGTAGTTCTCATTTATGAAGAATGAGCACTTGGACATCAACCACTTTGGAACATTTAAATAATTTTCACATATATTATTTTGCTTGATTAGCCCAGCCTCTCTAGAGAAGAAACATGGCAGTTTATACCCATTTTCTAATAAAAAAGCAATGAGCAAAAAAGAAACATGCCTTGGCTATAGTAACCTAGTGAAAGGACTGGCTCCACTTGAAAAAACTTATGGGAACTACAAGAGCTAGAATAGTCCAGGAATAAATTTGTTTTTGCTCAAATTGGCAATACTAAAAGACTAGAAGAGATATTATTTTCAAATGAAAATAACAAGTGTGGGTGAGGAGGTGGAGAAATTGGAGCCCTTAGACATTGCTGGTGGGAATGTAAGTTGGCAGACTCTGGAAAACAGTTTGATGGTTCCTCAAAAAGTTAAACATGGAATTACCATATAACCCAGCAATTCCACTCCTAGGTATATTTCCCAAAGAATTGAAAGCAGGGGCTCAAACAATACTTGCACACCAATGTTCATAACAGCATTATTCACAATAGCCAAAAGATGGAAACAATCCAAATATCCATCAACTGATTAATGGATAAACAAAATGTGGTATATCTATACAATGGAATATTATTCAGCCACAAAAATGAATGAAGTTCTGATACATGCTACCAGATGGATGAACCCTGAAATCATAATATTGAGTGAATGAAATAAGCCAGGCATGAAAGGACAAATATTGTATAATTCTACTTCTATGAACTATCTAGAATAAGCAAATTCATAGAGACAGAAAGTATATTACAGAGTACCACAGGCTGGGGGAAGAGAAACTGGGGACTTATTGTTTATTAGGTACAGAGTTTCTGTTTGCAGTGATGAAAAAGTTTTCGTAATGGACGGTGGTGAAGGTAGTAAACATTGTAAATTTATTTAATGCCACTGATTTGTACACTTAAAATTGTCTAAATAGCAAATTTTATATGTATCTTACAACAATTTTTTAAATGAATTAAAAAACAGAATATGGGAAACAAGTAATGAAGATCTTCAAAATCTTTTCTTTTTAAATATCATTCAACAGGAAGAAAATGGGATGCTAGAGAAAAAGAATTTGGGTACATTAATAAAAGCCCAACTTAGGAGGTGGTCTTTTCAAAGGAGGGAAGTCAAATGAGACAAAAATCCCCTGCTAAATGTGTTTAGTCAGAATTTAGAGGATAAACCATGATAGAATCCACAAGAGGAGTTGGAGCCATTACAGAACAAACATCTGTATATAGTCCTCATTGTCCAAAGTGATGACAGAGGAGGAAAATAAATCTTAGATGTAATTAACTTGAAATCTTATTCAGTGCTTCCTCCCATGACCTCATGGTGAGTTGTTTGGCATTTCATCAGCTGAAGATAATAAGAGTCAAATAAGGAGAAAAGATTTGCAAGAAAAAAATGAAATACGTTCAGAGGAGATCATTTAAAAACAACAACCACCACAGACCAAGACAGAGATGCTGCTTTCTTTCTTTCTTTTCTTCTTTTATACATCACTCTACCATGCCTTCTTTGTCTCCCTGCCTTCTTTCTTTCTTTCCTTATCTTCTTCTCTCTCTTTTTCCCTTCCTTTTGAATTAAGCAATTCAGAACTCTCTCATCCATTTGGATTCAGCTCAAGCCTTGCCATCTTCTCTGGGAAGTCTTTTGTGCACATGATGTGTTTCTCTATTATAATATTTTTACAGGTCATTGTAACCATTTTGTTTTATTCCACGATAAAGTAATATTTGCAACCTATAGTCTAACAGTAGAAAAATACTTAAATCAATTAAGATATAGCCAAGAGGAACCTAAGATGGAGGCTAAGTGAGACAGGGCAAAAAAACACCTCCGTGAAAAATACTAGATAAAAGCCAGAAAGTGACCCAGAACACCAGTTCCAGCGATGCACCAGCTGGACAAGTTCTGCTAAATCCACAGGGACCATGCATTTGGTGAAACCGGGAGTCTGCATTCTGAAACGACAGGCTGGGAACGCCCCTGCATGACCCGGTGGCCCAGGGCTTCCCTGGAGGGCCAGCGCACACTTGTGATGTGGCACAACCTTCCCTCAGCAGAGGTCCTGAAAGAGGATGGCTGAGAAGGGGGACCTGCTTGGAAATCCCAGGGACCCTATGCCAATACCAAGGACTTGTGGATCAGTGGCAGAGACAATCTGTGGCAAGACTGAAATGAAGGCTTAGAGTCTTGCAACAGCCTTAATTCTCCAGGAACACCTGGGAGGTTTGATTATTAAAGCTGCCCTGCCTCCCTAACCACCCAGACACACGCCCCACATTCAGGGCAGACAGCACCAGCAATGCACCCAAACTTAGTGCACCAATTGAACCCCACAAGAATCAGATCCCCACACACCACAAAGACAAAATTGGGGAGAACAGACTTGAGGGGAATAGGTGACTCGCAGATGCCATCTGCTGGTTAGTTAGAGAAAGTGTACGCCTCCAAGCTATAGATCTGACAAATTAGAGATTGGTGTTTTTCATATTCTGAAAGACCCTATGAAGTAAAGCAAATGCCAAGAGACCAAAAACAACAGAAAATTTTAAAGCATATGATAAAACCAGATGATATGGAGAACCCAAACCCAAACACCCAAATCAAAAGATCAGAAGAGACACAATACTTGGTGGAATTAATCAAAGATCTAAAGACAAACAATGAGAGCATGGCACAGGATATAAAGGACATGAAGAAGAGCATGGCACAGGATATAAAGGACATAAAGAAGACCCTAGAAGAGCATAAAGAAGAAACTGCAAGAGTAAATAAAAAAATAGAGGCTCTTATGGAAATAAAAGAAACTGTTGGCCAAACTAAAAAGATTCTGGATACTCATGGTACAAGATTAGAGGAAGCTGAACAATGCCTCAGCATCCTTGAGGACCACAGAATGGAAAATAAAAGAACAAAAGAAAGAATGGGGAAAAAAATCGAAATGGATCTCAGGGATACGATAGATAAAATAAAATGTCCAAATTTAAGAATCATTGGTGTCCCAGAAGGGGAAGAGAAGGGTAAAGGTCTAGAAAGAGTATTCAAAGAAATTGTTGGGGAAAACTTCCCAAACCTTCTACACAATATAAATACACAAAGCATAAATGCCCAGCGAACTCCAAATAGAATAAATCCAAATAAACCCACCCCAAGACATATTCTGATCAGACTGTCAAATACTGAAGAGAAGGAGCAAGTTCTGAAAGCAGCAAGAGAAAAGCAATTCACCACATACAAAGGAAACAACATAAGACTAAGTAGTCACTACTCAGCAGCCACCATGGAGGCGAGAAGGCAGTGGCATGACATATTTAAAATTCTGAGAGAGAAAAATTTCCAACCAAGAATTCTTTATCCAGCAAAACTCTCCTTCAAATTTGAGGGAGAGCTTAAATTTTTCACAGACAAACAAATGCTGAGAGATTTTGCTAATAAAAGAGCTGCCCTACTTCAGATACTAAAGGAAGCCCTACCGACAGAGAAACAAAGGAGAGAGAGATATAGAGAAATTTAACAGACGTATATAGAACATTACATCCCAAATCACCAGGATACACATTCTTCTCTAGTGATCATGGATCTTTCTCCAGAATAGACCTTATGCTGGGACATAAAACAAGCCTCAATAAATTTTAAATAAAGTTGAATTTATTCAAAACACATTCTCTGACCACAATGGAATACAAATAGAAGTCAATAACCATCAGAGACTTGGAGAATTCACAAACACCTGGAGGATAAAAATGAGGGGGAGATGAAAACATTCCCAGATAATCAAAGGCTGAGGGACTTCATCACCAGTAGATCAGTTCTATAAGAAATGCTATAGGGAACTGTGCAGGCTGAAAGGAAGGGACACTAAAAAATTGACTGAAACCACATGAAGAAATAAAGATTTCCATAAAGATCACATGGTAAATATAAATACGAATACTACTGTATTTTTTGATTTGTAACTCTACTATTTACTTCCTACAGGATCTAAAATACATAAACTTTAATGACAATTCAGTGGTTTTGGACTCAATGTAAAATATGTAATTTTTGACAAGAACTACATAAAGGTGGGGGAATGGAGGAGTATAGGAACATAGTTTATGTGTCCTATTGAAGTTAAGTTGGTATCAAAGAAAAACAAGATTTTTATAGACTTAAGAGGTTAAATTTAAGCCCCATGGTAAACACAAAGTTAGTATCAGAGAATATGACCATAGAGATGAAAAGTAGAGTATGGGTTACAAGAAGAGGGGGAAGGGGCAATAGGGAGTTAAGAAATGAGTGTAGGGTTTCTGTTTGGGGTGAAGAGAAATTTCTAGTAATGGATGGTGGGAAGGTGATAGCATTACAACATTCTAAATGTGATTAATCCCACTAATGGAATGCTAGGGAGGGGGTGGAATGGGAAGATTTAGGCTGTATATGTTTCCACAATTGAAAAAAAAAGTCTAAATAGATAATGACAATTAAATGCCAAGGGTGATCCTGGATGGGATCTG
The DNA here is from genome assembly GCF_015220235.1 of Choloepus didactylus. Taxonomy (NCBI): domain Eukaryota; kingdom Metazoa; phylum Chordata; class Mammalia; order Pilosa; family Megalonychidae; genus Choloepus; species Choloepus didactylus. The sequence goes on along the minus strand of NC_051313.1, from coordinate 128,153,853 downwards.
AGGATGGAGGAGAGGAAGCTCAAAGGGACACAGTTGGGACAAAAGAAAGAAAAAAAAGGAAATATAGAATGTAAGCTTTGTATCAATGTTGAATTTCTTGAACTTCTTAGCTGTGCTTAATAGGATTGCATAAAAGAATGTTCTTGTTCATGGGAAATGTATATGTGAATTATATTGTTTGTTCAAGGATATGTGCAGCTTGCTTTCATATGTTCAGAAGATAAAACAATAGATGATGTATGATAGGGAGGGAGGGAAAGAAAGAAATGGTGGTGTGACAGGATGTTAAAGTTGGTGGATTGGGGTATTGAGGGAGGGGGTCAGGGTATGCTGGAGTTCTGTGTATGGGGTTTATATTGTTTTTGCAACTGTTTCTGTAAGTTTAAATTTATTTCAAAATAAAATTAAAAAAAAAAAGGTATAGCCAATGCTGTGGAATGCTACTCCACAATTAAAAACACAACACAAAACATGTTTCTGAGAATATTTAATGTCATGAGGAAATGTTCACAGACAAACATAATGCTAAATGAAAAACCAGAATATAAACTGTATATAAAACATTTATACATGCTCAGAAAAAAAGTGGGGAAGGATAACTGCCAAATAGTTAATGGTGATTACCCCTTCTATGTGGTGTGTGGGATGGGAAGGAGCAACTTTCACTCTTTATTTCATAGACTTCCATTGGCATAGTTTTTTCCCAATAAGAATATACTGCTTTTGGATTTTAAAATCAAATTGCTAGGGAAAAAAGATGGAAAAATCCTTAACAATGTATTAGCAAGTCAAATCCAGCAATTAAAAAACAATGATTATACGTTATGACCAGTGGGGTTTATCCTAGGAAGGCAAGCTTAGCTTACTATAGTCAACTGATTTTCAACCACAAAAGTGCTCAAGCAATCCAACAGGGAAAGAAATGTCTTTTGAACAAATGGTGCTAGAACAACTGAATATGTGGGGGGAAAAAATGAACCTGGACATTTACCTCACACCGTGCACCAAAGTTAATTTGAAATGGACCATAGTCTAAACATGAAGGAGAAAGCTATAAATCTTCTGGAAGAAAACACAGATCAATAGACTGGTGACTTAAAAGTAGGCAAAAGTTTCTTGGACAGGACAAAGAAAGCCCTAACTATAAAATAAAAGAAATTGACAAATTAGACTTTATCAAAATTAAAAACTATTGTTCATCAAAAGACACCGTTTTAAAGATGAAAGACAAACCATAGACCAGGAGAAAATATTCTCAACAAAAATCTGCCATAGGACCAAGTATGAGAGTAGATAAAGAACTCCTAAAATTGAATGGAAAAAGAGGTCAAACAACCACATTTTTAATGGACAAAAGATCTCAAAAAAGATATTTCACAAAGGAAGATTTATGAATGGCCAATAAACATACAAAACAGTGATTAATGATCAGAGTCTTAAAGAAATACAAATTAAAACTGATGGAGGGTGGCCTCGACCCCATGCCAGTGCTACAGCCAGATGGCAGGAGCAGCTCCAAATCCGGCCTGGTTCTGCTGTACCCCACTGCAGAGTCTAGGTCGAACATGTTCTCCACGTGCCAGGTGAGGCCAGTTCTGCAGTGGGTGTCTGGGAAGCAGCGAATTGGCATCTATAGGTTCCTGCCCTTCTTTTTTATCCTGGGAGGAATGATGGAGTGGATCATGACCAAAATACATGTGGGCTAGGAGATCTTGTATGATGTGCACAGTAGAAAAGCCTCAGAAAAACAATATCAGAGTAGGCTGGAAGATGCTTCAGGGACTGAGCTTCAGCATTCAATAAAGTAAATATGCAATTTCCCTACCGGTTTCATCTCCTTTAAAAATGTGCTTTTCAGATCTCTTGTTCTTACACAGCTTATCCTTAGCAGCTCTCCAGATTCCCAGGAACTGAGTTTACAAAGAATCTTTTTTATAGTTTTTCAGTCTCTGCTTAAATACTCCCTGAGTCACTGCTGGATAGCACTCGTGGGAAAATTATTACTTCCTAAAACATACACGCCCGTTGAATCTAGTCCATGAAATATTTCTTAATTCAAGGGTCAATCAGGATACATTTCAGGTCAGTCTGAATTGTTTGTGAACTCCTTTGTTTCTAGGCAACAAATGATAATCTTATTTACTTTGTTGTAGAATTCAAATTCAATCATGGACCTGAAAGTAACACCTTGCCCATAGTAAAATAATTTAAATCAGGATAAACAATTATGCAGATTTCATTTCTGCCAACTACCAAGTTGTAAACATTTTGCTAGGGTGTGGGGGATTCCTAAATGTCTGCACAATGCTCATGTCAAGTGCTCTTGTGAACAGAAATAACCCCCTCCCTTGCCTGGCTCCACTGACATAAGGGGGCTGAACCTCCGTGAGGACTGCAGTTGACAGCCTTCACACTCCTCTGAGATGAAGAAGCAGCTCTTGCATCCAGCTGCTAAAGAAAGCACTTGCTCCTTCTATAAGAAAATGAACCTACACTTGAACTAAATTAGGGAATCAATCTATTGGGAAAGATTTTACAATTTGACACAGAATAAGTTTGGGTCAGCTGGTGGATAAAGGAAAGACATCTTTCCATGCTTGCATAATCACATCCAACATCTTTTCAAACAAGAAAATATCTACATATTACAGAAGACTAAGTTTCAAAATAGTTTCTAACCACTGCTGACAAAAAAAACAAGCAGATGTTTAAGGTCACAGTGTCTCCTCAAGTTAATGATCTCTGTACAAATATCTCTTTTTAAATTTTTCTAGGTTTTTTTTTCCTAATTTAAGCTAGTTTATCTGTGTTAGACCAATTCAATGTAAATAAAGAACAACTGACTTCTCAGAATGCATTAAAGCAATACCTAGAGCAAGCTCAAAGCCACCACCAGGAGATGGCTTGAGTGTGAAGACTAGGGAAAGAAATATGGTACATCCTATTCTCATGCACAGTTATGTCACCTGAAGAGTTCTTGTGGGCCTAATATTAAAGACATTTTAGTTAGACTGCTGCATAAGAAATTAAAATTGTAGTATGAAGCATTTCAATTATGTGGCCTTCCTCCCCAATTTTAGAAGTTTAAACAATATTTGCTACATATAGATAATATGTAACATATACACTTTACAACAAATAATAATAAACACTAATAAACCATCATCCAACAGCCGAACAAGAAAAAAAAAAAAAAACCCTTCAGTGAGAAACCACTACACACCCATCAGAATGGTTAAAATTAAGGACTGCAACACCAAATGCTGGAAAAGATTTGGGTCAGCCACAACTCTGATGCATAATTAGTGGGAGTGTAAAATGTACAACACTTTCAGAAAAGTGGTAATTTTTATAAAACTAAACACATGCCTACACTGTAACCCAGCAATTCCACTGCTAGGTATTTATCCAAGAGAAATGAAAACATATGTCTACAAAAAAGGACCATAAAAATGTTCATGGCAGCTTTATTTATAATAGCCCAAAACAGGAGACAGCTCAGATGACATCAATAAGAAAATAGACAAATGAACTGTGCTGCATTGCAACAATAGACTACTTAGCAATAAAAAGGAGTGAACTGATGATTCATGGAACAACACATTGAACATCAAAAACATCTTGTTGAGCAAGAGAAGCCTTAAACAAAAGCATACAGTATGATTCCATTTATTTAAATTTTAGAAGGGGCTAAACTGATCTATGGTGAAAATAATCAGAATGATGCTTCCTGTGTGGGGTGACTAGAAGGGCATGAGAGAACTTTCTGGGTTGATGGTAATAATTCTGTATCTTCAAAGGTGTCTTATACAGATATATGTATTTGTGTGAACTACCAAATATTAAAAGTGCATTTCACTGGAAATAAAGGCAACCATATTGGAAATAAAAGGCAACCATAAACAAAAATTTCAAATTCTAGTTAATTATGTTCATGCTTAAGTGTTTAGGAATGAAGTATACCCACTGCTGTAACTTATTTTGAAATGAATTAAAAATAAGACGGATTGGGAGGCAGGGCAAGATGGTGGCATAGGGAGGTGTGGAATTTAGTTAGTCCTCTACAGCAACTAGTAAATAGCTAGGAACAACTAGTAAATAGTCTGGAACAACAGTTGGGGGACATCCGTGACTGGACACATATCTTATACCAGTCTGGAATGGGTGGAGTGGCTGAGATCACAGCATAGAATTGTAAGTAAAATTACCCAAATTGCAGAGCTGGCAACCCTTCCCCACTGGCATGGCAGGCTGAGTTGAAAGACTTCCCTGTGAGAAAAAGAAGCAGTCTACTAGGAGCAAGGGAAATAACTCAACCAAGCGCCGGTTGTGGTTTTAATTAATAAATTTGGACTACTGAATACAAGTCATGAGCACAGATAAACCCAGAGGAAGCAGGAAAGGAACCCTGAGGTCTCTCCTGGCAGAGAGGAGGTGGGACTGATGAGAAAAATAAATAAATAAATAAATAAATAAATAAATAAATAAATAAATAAATAACAGAGGCTTTTGGAGACAGCTTAGCTCAGAATATTGGAAAATGGCTGTGTACCAAGAAAAGGGGCACAAAGAACTGAGTACCAACTCTAGTTGACCAGCAAACTGGTGGCGGGGGCGGGGCTGGAGACTGTCTCTGAAAAGGATACTTCTTTCTTTTCTCTTCTTTTTCTCTCATTCTAAGAAGCTCATTAGAGAAAGTTTCAGGCATTTTCATTGTCAGCACTGACCCAGGCAAGGGTGGAGTTAAGAGAATCAGAGAGACAAAGTAAGAAGTCAAGTGTAGGAGATAATTCCCTAAAGAGCATAGCTTCCCTAAGAAAGAGGGGGGGTGGGACCCAGCTCAAGTGGCAGCCTTCCCACAGAGAATTCAGGCCCCAGGGCCTGGGGGAAAAAAACAGAAACAACTTAAGCTTGGCTTCTGACACCCTTGGCCACCAGGACAGGGTCTGCTGAGAATTAAAGGCATTGCACCTCTATATACCAGTGGGGAGCTGTGGGCTGACAAGCAGCACCTGCTGTGCAGAAAAGGAGAAGCAGAGAGTCTAGAGGCCCCATGAAAAAGTCTGACAACCTTCTGGGTCTCATCCTCAGGGAAACTTGATACCGATTACACGTTTCTCCTGAGACCTGGGCCTGTCTGGTCTGGGAAAATCTGACTGGGATAATCAAGGAAACCAGATGCCTAGACAACAAAAAATTATGAGTCACACTAGGAAAAATGAAGATATAACTTAATCAAATGTACAAACTTACACTTCAAATGAGAGTTGAAACAATGAATTAAAAATGTTCAAACAAATCTTCTAAATCAAATCAATGAGCTGAAGGAAAATGTGGCAAAAGAGATGAAAGATATGAAGACACTGGGTGACCATAAAGAAGAATTCATAAGCTTGAAAGAACAAATGGCAGAATATATGGGAATGAAAGGCACAATAGAAGAGATGAAAAACACAGTGGAGACGTACAACAGCAGACTTGGAGAGGCAGAAGAAAGGATTCATGAACTGGAGGACAGGATATCTGAAATACTACACACAAAAGAACAGATAGGGAAAAGAATGGAAAAGTATGAGCAGGGTCTCAGAAAACTGAATGACAAGGTGAAGCGCATCAATATACATGTCATAGGTGTCCCAGAAGGTGAAGGGAAAAGAGGCATAAAACAATAATGGAGGAAATAATCACTGAAAATTTCCCATCTCTTATAAAAGACATAAAATTACAGATCCAAGAAGCACAGCATACCCCAAACAGAATAGATCTATATAGATCTACTCCAAGACACTTAATAATCAGATTATCAAATGTCAAAGACAAAGACAGAATTCTGAAAGCAGTAAGAGAAAAGTGATCCATCATATACAAGGGAAGCTCAATAAGCTTCTGTGTGGATTTCTCAGTAGAAACCATGGAGGCAAGAAGACAGTGGTATGATATATTTAAGATACTGAAAGAGAAAAACTGCCAACCAAAAATTCTATATCCATCAAAATGTCCTTCAAAAATGAGGGAGAGTTTAAAATATTTTCAGAAAAAAATACGCTGAGAGAGTTTGTGAACAAGATACCTGCTCTACAAGAAATACTAAAGGGAGCACTGTAGACAGATAGGAAAAGACAGGAGAGAGAGGTTTGGAGAAGAGTGTAGGAATGAAGATTATCAGTAAAAGCAAAAACAGAGAGAAAGAAAAAAATAAAAATGAAATATGATATGACATATAAAATCCAAAAGACAAAACGGTAGACAGCAGACATTACATTGAGTGAAATTAGCCAGAAGCAAAAGGACAAATACCCTAAGTTTTCACTAATATGAACTAACATTAATGAGTGAAACTTGAAAGTTAAAGTTGAGAACACAGGTTATCAGGAGATAGAAAGACGGTAGAGATCAGGTATATCTGATGCTGAAGGAGTACAGAATGCTCAACAGGATTGATTGTATAGATCCAGAAATGAATAGCACAATACTGTATGATGGTAGCACAATACCATAAGTACTCTGAATAAAGATGAGTGTGAGTATGGGTAAAAGAGGAAGGCTAGGGTCATGTATGACACAAGAAAAAAAGATAGAAGATAAAAACTGGAACTGTACAACTTAGTGAAGACTAGAGTGGTCAATGATGGTGATTAAGTGTAATAATAGAATATTTTTACATGGGGGAGAACAAATGAATGTCAGTATTGCAAGGTGCTGAAAACTGAAGAGTTTAGGGGAAAAATACAGTCAATGCAAACTAGAGTCTGTAGTTAACAGTAACATTGTAATACGCTTCCATTTATTGTAACAAAGGCAATATACCAAACTGAATGTCTCCAAGAGGGGGATATAAGGGTGTGGTATGGGATTTTTGGTGGTGTTTTTATTGTTGTATGACCTTTTCATTGTATTTTTTTTATTTTTTCTTCTATCTTTTTTATTCTTAATTTTTTTCTCCTCTTCCTCTTTCATTGCGGAAGAAAAGGAAACATCCTCATATAGACTGTGGTGGTAAATACATAACTATGTGATTATACTGGTATCATTGATTGCTTGCTTAGGATGGATTGCATGGTGTGTGAATAAAACTGTTTAAAAAATAAACAGAATGATACGAGTGTTGGAGAAAATATGGAGAGAAGGATGTACCTATTCACTGTTGGTGGGGCAGTAAAATGGTGTTATTTCTAAATTCTGAGATGCTGAACTGTTTGTGTGTCACCTGGTGGGTCCCTGGAACTTTGGGTGTCTGTGTGGCACCTGGAACTCAGAGCAAGAGTTTGGCAGCTGTGAGTGTTGGCATTGCCCCATGCAGCAACCATTAAAGAGGCTGAAAAGGAAATCAGACTTTGATTGGAGATATGAATGAAATGGACATTTTTGAGACTGGGGTTGATCAGACTAAAGGGTAAAGTATGGTATTAACTGTGTTTTAAAACTTGGGCTTCTTTGTGGGATCAAAGGAAGAGATGTTTATTTGGAGAAAACTATATTTTCTGTAGCACACTGTATAATTTAACTTGTATAGTCAGTTTATTCAAACACCATAGTTACATGGAACCTTGTCCATGGTTGGTTTGTACAAGTTAGCGTGAAGCCTAACATCCCAGAGTAATTTTGGCAGAGAATAAAAAGTATTTGCAAAGCCCCCTTGAGGGACTGGGGAAAAAATGTGGAAATATTAAACCTCCCCAGTTGGGGAATTCCTGATATTCTTGCATGCATTGGGCAGTACCAGTTTAGTAGGCCAAGTACAGTTGAAGGAGGAAGGTTAGGGGTATGTGTGACACCAGAGGGAAAGATGGAAGATGGAAACTGGGACTGTATAACTTAGTGAAACCTAGAATAGTCAGTGATTGTGATTAAATGTATAAATATAAGAATGTTTTTACTTGAGGGAGAGCAAATGAATGTCAACTTTGCAAGGTGTTGGAAATTTGATGGTATTGGGGAAAGAATACAATCAATGCAAACTAGAGTCTATAGTTAACAGTAACATTGTAATATGCTTCCATTGATTGTAGCAGAAGCAGTATACCAAAGCTAAATGTCTGTAGGAGGTGGATATGGAGGAGTATCGGATTCTTGGCATTGGTGTTGTTGTCTGACTCTTTTATTGTATTGTATTGTATTGTATTTTTCGTGATTTTTCTTTCTTTTTTCTTCTCTCCTCTCTCCTCTTCCTCTTTCTTTGTGGAAGAAATGGAAATGTCCTCATATAGATTGTAGTGGTGAATGAATAACTATATGATTATACCAGGAACAGTATTTTGAAACTTCAGCTTCTGTGTGAGACCAAAGGAAGAGATGTTTATTTGGTGCAGAATCTATATTTTCTGTAGCACACTGTATAGTTTAACTTGTGTGGTCAGTTTGTTCATTGCATGGAGTTTTGAGTGGGGAGTGAGATCTGGTTGGTTTGCGTAGGTTGTACATCCCAGAGTAGTTTGGGCAAATAATAGGAATGTATTTGTGGAGCCCCCTTGAGGGACTGGGGAAAATGTGGAAATATTAAATTTCCCCACCTGGGGAATTACTGATATTCTCACGGGCATTGGGGACTGCCAATTTAGAGGACCAGGGCCTCAGTCTTAGGGCTTGCTCTTATGGGGCTTTTTGCTGCAGGGGAGAAGCTAGTCCTACTTATGGTTGTGCCTGGGAGTCACCCCTAGAGAACCTCTTTTGTTGCTTGGATGTGGCCTCTCTCTCTAAGCCAACTCTTCAGGTAAACTCACTGCCCTCCGCCCTGCATGGGATGTGACTCCTGGGGTTGGGCCTGGACCTGGTATTGAAGGATTGAGGAGGACCTCTTGGCCAGGGCTGGAGGACAGATGAGGCCAGGTGATGTTTCAATGGCTGAGAGATTTCAGGTGGAGTTAAGAGGTCATTCTGGACGATGTTCTTATGCTTTATACAGATGTCCCTTTTTAGTTTTTAGTGTGTTGGAGTGGCTAGAGGGAGGTGCCTGAGGCTGTTGAACTGAAGCCCAGTGGTCTTGATTCTTGAGAGCAACTGTAAGACTGTGTAGCTTGCGCTGTGTGACTGTGTGATTGTGGGGACCTTGTGGCTCACACTCCCTTTGTCCAGTGTGTGGACAGATGGGTAGAGAAATGGGGACAAAAGGTAAATGAATAATAAGGAGGGATGGGGGAATGGGATGTTTTGGGTGTTCTTTTTTACTATCATTTTTGTTCTTGTCCTTGTTTTTTTTTCTTTTGCAGTGATGATGATGTTCAGAGATTGATTGTGGTGATGAATGCACAACTATGTAATGGTACTGTGGACAGTTGATTGTGCACGTTGGATGATTGTATGGTGTGTGACTGTGTCTCAATAAAATTGAATAAAAAATAAACAGCATGGTACTGGCATACGTTAAATATATTGACCAATGGAATCAAATTGAGAGTTCAGAAATAGACCCTCACACCTATGGCCAATTGATTTTTGACAAGGCTGCCAAGCCCACTCAATTGGAAAGAAGAGTCTCTTCAACAAATGGTGCTGAGAAACTGTATATCCATATGCAAAAGAATGAAGGAGGACTCCTGTCTCACACCATATATAAAAATTAACTCAAAATGGATCAAAGACCTAAATTTAAAAACAAAGACTATAAAAGTCCTAGAAGAAAATGTAGGGAAGCATCTTCAGGATCTTGTACTAGGTAAAGGTTTCTTAGCCTCTCCACCCAATGCACAATGAAAGAAAAATAGATAAATGGGACCTCCTCAAAAATTAAAAACTTTTGCATGTCAAAGGACTTTGTCATGAAAGTGAAAAGACAACCTACTCAATGGGAGAAAATATTTGGAAATCACGTATCTGATAAGGATTTAATATCCAGAATATATAAAGAAATCCTACAACTGATGATAAAAAGACAAACAACCCAATTTAAAAAAAAGAGCAAAAGATCTAAATAGACATTTCTCCAAAGAGGATATACAAATGGCCAAAAAACACATGAAAAATGCTGAATATCACTAGCTATTAGGGAAATGCAAATCAAAATCACAATGAAATATCATTTCACCTATGGGAATGGCTATTATTTTCAAAAAAACAAACAGAAAATTGCAAGTGTTGTAGCGGATGTGGAGAAATAGGAACACTCATTCATTGCTGGTGGGAATGTGAAACGGTGAAGCCACTGTGGAAAACAATTTGGCAGTTCCACAAGAAGCTAAATATAAAATGACCATATGACCTAGCAATCCTGCCACTAAGTATATACCCAAAAGAATTTAAAGCAGGAACTCAAACAGATATTTGCACATTGAGGTTCATAACAGCATTATTCACAATTGCCAAAAGATGGAAGCAACCCAAGGGTCCACCAATTGATGAATGGATAAACAAAATGTGATATATATGTGTGTGTGCATATGTATGTGTATATATATATATATATATATATATATATATATATATATATATGTATATACACACACACACACACACACACACAATGGAAGATTATTCAGTTGTAAGAAGTAGTGAAGCTCTGATGCATGCAACAACATGGATGAATGTTGAGGTCACTGTGTTGAGTGAAATAAGCCAGACACAAGAGGACAAATACTGTATGATCTCACTAATATGAACTAAATATAATGAACAAAATAATGGAATTAATACAATTATTATAGATTATAGGTTACCAGGAGATGGAATGAAGGTAGCAAATTGGGAGATGATGCTTAATTTGTGCAAAATTTTTAATAAGATTGGTTGTAAATGTTTATAAATGAGTGTAATTAACACAATGACTTGTACAGGTTGAAAGGGGAAGTTTAGGGTTTTGTACGTCACTAGAAGGAAAGCAAGAGGATGAAACATGGGATTATGTAACATAGTGAACACTTTTGTAGATGATAAATGTAGTTAATAGTACAAATATAAGAATGTTCTTCCATGAACTAGAACAAATGTACGTCACTATTACAAGGTGGTAATAATAAGGTGGTAAATGGGGAAAAATACACCTAATGCTAACTATGGACTATATTGCATGATTTCACTGACATGAACTAATTATAATAAGCAAACTCACAGAGTTCAAATCCAGAATATAGGTTACCAGGGGATAGATTGGGGGTAGAGATGGAGTGTTGATGCTCAATTTATACAAAATTTCTATATAGGTTGATTATAAAGGTTTGAAGATAGATGGTGGTTATGACAGTACATTATTGTGAGTGTAATTAACGGCACTGACTCATGCATGTGAATGTTGTTGAAAGGGGAAGTTGGGTCATATATGTAACTAGAATGAAAGTTAGAAGATAAAATATAGGCCTCTATAACACAGAATATGGATGATGGACTGGGGTTAATAGTACAAGTATAAGAATGTTCTTTCATGAGTTATAACAAATGTATAACAATAATACAAGATTTTAATAATAGGGGGTATATGGGGTGTTCTAGTTTGCTAATGCTGCTGGAATGCAAAACACCAGAAATGGACTGGCTTTTATAAAAGGGGGTTTATTTTGTTACACAGTTACAGTCTTAAGGCCATAAAGTGTCCAAGGTAACACATCAGCAATCCGGTACCTTCACTGGAGGATGGCCAATGGTGTCCGGAAAACCTCTGTTAGCTGGGAAGGCATGTGGCTGGCATCTTCTCCAAAGTTCTGGTTTCAAAATGGCTTTCTCCCAGGATGTTCCTCTCTAGGCTGCAGGTCCTCAAAAATGTCACCCTTAGTTGCACTTGGGATATTTGTCCTCTCTCAGCTTCTCCAGAGCAAGAGTCTGCCTTCAATGGCCGTCTTCAAACTGTCTCTCATCTGCAGCTCCTGTGCTTTCTTCAAAGTGTCCCTCTTGGCTGTAGCTCCTCTTCAAAATGCTACTCTCAGCTGCACTAATTTCCTTCTGTTTGTCAGCTTATTTATATGGCTCCACTGATCGAGGCCTACCCTGAATGGGTGGGGCCACACCTCCATGGACATATCTCATCAGAGTTATCACCTACACTTGGGTGGGGCACATCTCCATGGAAACACTCAAAGAATTCCAATCTAATCAGCACTAAAATGTCTGCCCCACAAGATTACATCAAAGAATATGGCTTTTCCTGGAAGACGTAATACATTCAAACCAGCACATGGGGGAAAATACACTGAATGTAAACTATGGGTTATAGTTAATAGTACTCTTTTGATGGTCTTTCATTGATTTTAACAAAGGTACTACATTAATACAAAGTGTCAACAATGGGGGGCATATGGGAATACTATATTTTTTTATGACTTTTCTTAAACCTACCACATCTCTGATTTTAAAAATAATAATAGCAATTTTTAAAAATGAAATGTGGAGTTTGAACTTCTGGACTTATTAGTTATTACTACATCAACTGCAAAATTACAAAACTGAAGCTATTTCCCTATATTTTTAGCATTTGCTTTTATCTCAAATGTAAAAAGTAAGCAGTTTGGTGTCTTTATAAAAGGAAAAGCTCTCTGCAGCCTATTAAACAGACTGTCCCCCTCTCCCCACGGGAGCCCAGTGTGCAGTGGCTGCAGACAGCTGTCTCCTTGGTAGTATATGCAGCCTGTTGCTTATATGGGCTGCCCTAAGGGACCTCAGAGAGAGCCCTTTCCTGTTGGAGATGGCCCTGTCTGACCTTGTGCCGTCTCCAATCTAGGCTCCAGGCAGGTATATGAGGTACCTTTGGAAACCCCAGGGCATGGTGCCCGGGGTCCACATCAGCCAAGTCATCGCATCCATCTGCACCAAGCTTCAAATCAAGGAGCATGTTATTGAGGCATCTGTGGGGCCAAGTTCAAGTCCCCTGATTGCCAGAAAATCTCTATCTCCAAGAAGTGGGGCTTTACCAAGTTTAATGCTGATGAATTCAGAGACATGGTGGCTGAGAAGCATCTCATCCCGGATGGTTGTGGGGTCAAATACCTCCCCAGTTGTGGGCCCTGCACCACTGAAGGCTTTGCCAGCACTGCCCTGGCCCAACTTGTGCCCACCAATAAACTACTTTCTGGCCGTCTAAAAAATCAAGCAAAGCTCAGTGCTTTCCTCCTTCACTGTTACTCTGAGTAACTCATATTTTTTAAACCTATAACAGTGTGTGATTTGTATTTTATATAAAATATACCATTTTCTCATTTAATTAAATTAACATCTCTGCTCATAAATATTTCCTTTGTGAAATTAGATAGTTTTTTTATCATTTCTAGCATATTCCATGTTTTAAAAACATTTATTGTGAAATATAACATATATACAGAAACATGATAAATTTCAAAATACAATTTAACAGGTAATTACAGAGCAAATTTCAAAGTATAGTATGGATTACAGTTCCACAATTTCAAGTATTTCCTTCTGGCTGTTCTAATACACCAGAAGCTAAAAAGAAATACCTATATAATGATTTGGTGGTCATAATCATTTGTTCAATCCTAACTTGTCTGTTACAACTTCTTCTTCTCATTTGATCATTTTCTCAATCTTCAGGGATATTTGGGCAATGACCATTCTAATGTCTTCATGCTGAAATGGGGTGTCAACATTATGGGGTAGGGGAATGCAACCGGTTGATGTTCTGAGAGAGACTGGTACCTTTCGGTTTCAGGGCTTATCTGGGCACATGTATTTCTGAGATCAAAGCCTTTCTTATTTTCTGCTCATCCTCAGAGTCCTGAGTTCTCCTTTGCATTGCTTGGTGGACAGGAAGTTCTGCATTTTACCTTCCTAACCAAGGAGGCATATGCTTTATTTTTATTGTATACATCGTCCCCTGGGACCGTATTGAAGAAAGCCCAGCCTTTCCGCAGCTCTATGCTAATGGGCCACTGGATGTCAGTCGTGTGCCGCTTTGTACAAAGAGCCAGGAAAGCCAAGCAAACCAGAGTCAGGAATGAATAACGTTTAAGAAGATCACATAAAGTAACCAAAGATCAACTACTTTTGACCAATAGAGCTAAAAGTAGGTGGAAGAAACCACAGCAAGAGTCAGAAGAAAACGGAGACAGCACCACAATCTTGAATTAAAATTGCTCAAGCTGTTTAAATGCAATTGGTATAAAAATATCCCTTCTTCCCCTTTTATTATCATCAAGCTAACAATAGCTGAAGTCCAGCTGAATGCCCGCCAAAGGTGACCACACCTTCATGGGTAAGTTCCTACACTAGGTCTTCCCTTTTTTGCCAGGACTTTAAAGTAAATCACTAGGACTGAGCCCATGAAAGCATCACCAAGTTCCCTGACCCTGCTCTTCTCTACAATCCCAAAATCTCCCCCCTTGGCTTCTATAACATAGTGACTTCATGCTGCTGGAGAAAATCACTACCAAGAGAAATGAAGTCTTCGCAAATGTATAGTTTCTAGTCTCAGAAGATCCTCAATTTAGTTTGTCAGTTCTTTTCCTTGTCCTAGAACAGCTCTCTCTCCCTCTCGTTCTTTCTTTTGCTCTCTCATTCTCTCTTTCCTTCCCCTCAGCTAGTATCCCAAACCTTCTTTTCTCTCTCTCTCATTCTTCGTCAATGGTCTTACCTCCACAGAGAAAACTGGACCCACAAGCTTTCAAATCTTCACCTTTCCACCTCCCCATAAAGGTTTATCTGCATCTTCTCCCATTCTTACTTGTTGTCTCACTGATGGCAAGAAATAAGATAGACATTTTCCTATGTCTTCCAATTGTCCTCCAGCACTTTGCTCCATGAATCAATCTCAGTATCTCTACAAGCTAATGTAACAAGAATGCTAATGTAACAAGATGGAGAAAAATTTAATTCTCTTAGCAACCAGCAAGAAAATTCCTCTGGTGATTTGTTAGGAAAATTAATAGAGAAGCCCATTTAGTTTAAAGGTGAGACCACAAAGGGACCTGATTGTGGAGAATTATTCAGCTTTAAACAAGGATAGTAATCCCTTCCTCTAAAGAAGAGGGAGGGAATTGAGGAGAGTGGAGGTGGAGCAAACAAGACCACAGAAGACAATGTGGTGTGCAATATAACCCATCTCCAGGAACCTCTCCAAACTTGTTTAACTTATGAGATTCTTGTTCTGATGGATTATTACTAATGTGCACTTAGTGTGTATTTCTGTAGAAACTGGTGAAAGGGCCGAGATTTGCATTGAGGTACATGGGATGGAACTACGATAGCAGTTATAGATGTGGGAGTGAACCCAGAGAGGAGCATGAGGGAGCAAGCTGTCAGGAATCCACTGAAATCATGGAGTGGGGCCCTGGCATGTGGCTTTGGATCCAGTTTTCCTGCTTCTCTCAGAGGCAGGGAGATCCACTGACTTGCGCAAGTTTCTCCCATCCTAATCAAATACCTCTTTACCCTGAGACTCCTGTAGCTCCTTTTCACTTTCTCCTCCCCTTATCTAACCTTCTTTAAAGTATGGTCTGCACTTTTAGTGTGAACTTCAAATACCTCCCATTAACTCTGCAGGCCTCTGCCATCTAGCAACTGCGCCACTGCTCTCTGAAAGTGCACATACCAAGGTCATCAGTGATGTCCTCCTGAGAAACATGTGCAGTCTTATCTTGCAGGGCGTCCCCTCCTCATTAAATATAATCGATGACTTTCATGGTATCTCCCATCTGATTCCCTGACCTTTGTCATGGTCTGTTCTTCCTCTTTCTGCTGCTTAAATGTTGGCACAGAAGCCTGAGGAGCTGCATTTCCCACCAGTACCCAGAATGATTTTTATGGTCACTGAACTAGGGGGAAAAGCAAGTATAGTGAATTGAATATGACTACAATTGAGTCCTAACCTGGATGGTGCTGTTAGAATATGAATAAAGGAAAAGACTGAGAAACCAAATAAAGCTTAGAGATGGTAGAGGAGGTCAAGAACCTTAATATTCTGAGAAAACGAGGAACAGAGTTGTTATGAGGGTCAAATGGCACTACAGAAAGAGATGGTGAGATTGTAAGAGAGAAGGTGCACACAATCAGAGAGAGGAAGAAATAATGTTATGAAAATGAAAATATATCTGCTTAATTTAATAGAAGCCAAAATAGTTCCTTGATAAGAATAAATAATGGAAAGCACTGTGCTACATAAATTGTACTTGGAATGGGTTCATGCAGCTATTTGTCATAAATGTCTGAATCAGTGAACTACAAATACTTTTGTTTTATTACCTGTGGTAGGTTTTGGTGTCAAAAGGCATTCAGATTATATTTGCATTAAATTATAACAAGATAATCAATTGGTCACTAGATGAGCATTAGCAATAAAACACAGAAGAACTTTCCAAAATATATAATTTACCTAGTTTGTTGGACCATATTTTCCTCCTTTTTGGACATATGATCCTTCTTTGCATAGCTTTGTTCTTATCCAGCTTTCATTTGTATGACTACACTAGTTTTACTGTGATCCTACCTACTTTAACCCAGAATTTAGGTTAAAAAGTTCCATCTTGGAATATGCTCAAGAATATTGATCAGAGGAGCTGCCAGACGAACTGAATTACAACTTCATTACAGCTATTCTATAGCCCTGCACTGTCTGATATAGTAGCCACTAGCAACTTGTGACTAGTGTATTTATATTTACTTAAATGTGGTTATTTAAATTTAATGTAAATTAATTAAAATTAAATAAAATTTAAAATTCGATTCCCTGATTGCATTAGCCACCTTTTACGTGCTCAATTGCTAGAGGCTATTCCATTGTACAGTGCAGATATAGAACATTTCCATCATTACAGAAAATTCTATTGGCAGCGTTCCTACACATACACATACACACACACCATGGTCATCAGTCAATGATGATGAGAACAGCATTTTAAATAAAGTTTCTATGTCAGTGCAGGTGTCATATACCGAACTTTAACCTCCACACCCAGTTCTAATTAATCTACTTACCTAGTTTTATAAACTAATATGTTTTGAGATTGTTTTTTCCCAGGTGTATGACAGTGATCAGTCACTGAATTGGGTTACTAATGGATGTTAAGACATCTTCAATAAAAAATAATTTGGATACTCTCCCTTTTTGAAGCAGGGACATGAAATTATAAACTCAGGAAACCTCTAGTTTTATATCCTTCAAATTGAATTACTGATGTTCCTTAGCAAAACTTAGACTCCATAAACAGAGTGCTAGCATATTTATACTTACCAGATCTTTATATATCAGGTCTCAACTGTGCTGTTTAACCACCTGGAGACTTGATTTCTTCAGCTATAAAAAGGGAATTATATCATCAATGTCTTAGATTTTTTACAAGTAAAATGAGATAAGATGTAGGAAGGTGCAACCTTCATAGAAGTGGTCAAGGAATCATTAAACAATGGTTAAACAATAACCTTCTGGTCAGGTGGGGTATAACTTCAATGTCTCCTATACCTCTATCTAGGAATTGCTTTTCCCATCAAAGAGCCAGAAGCTTGTAGGAAACCCCTTCTCTCACCACAAAGAAATGCAAAACAGAGCCACAATTCACAAATAACCATTGTGAAACACATTTTGTAAGAAGATGATTTTGTGATTTTATAAAGCTGCCTGCAATTTATGCTTATTGCTATAGGGGTGACAGAATTCATTTTTGGGGAAGACTTCTTTTATTTTCAGGTGGAAGGGACACTTTGATAGGCTTTAATTGTCCAAGGTTGAGGCTTATAATCTTGTTTTGACGGTAACATAAAAATCTCTTTTCACTGTGGATAGGACATTGCTGAGCAGTGGAACTGTTAGAGCCTGATGCAAAAGGAAAAATGTGTGCCCTTATCTACATGGATCAAAATACCCTCCCATATTTTGAACCAAGTAGAAAAAGTTATTAAATGCTCTATGATTAAAAATATGACTATATAGAAAGCACTGCATCACCCAATCTATTCACATGCTGTTGTCAACCCTCACAAACCCACAATGAGGTCCCAGGAACTGAGGACTGATTGACCACAACTGTTCCTGTTGCACAAATGACTGTTCTTGTTGCACAATAATGCAGTTGTAAAACAAACAACAGCCTGTCTTTATTTAAACCTTTGATATTTTATCATGGATTTTTTAATTTAGTGTTGATTTTATCAAATATTAGACTAAATTATTATTGATCTTGATTACTGAGTTTTTCCATGCTCTTAAATTTTGTGCCTGAGTGAGAGCCTCATTGCCTCCCCTAATCCTGAACTTGTGGGTGAGAGATTGTCATGAGGTTAACTCTAATTCTCCTATGGTTTGGAGCTAGGAAGAAGAGATGTTGGAGTTATGGATTTTAGGAACAGGAGAGGGTCTGCAGAACTCCTGTCTGTGCAAGGGGGAGCAGACCCAGTAACAGGGAGACACTAGTGGGAGTGGAAAAAGGCAAGGAGGGAGACAACCAGAGGCACCCTTTCTGAAAGGGCATTCTGAAAGGCCTCAGGAGAAATGAGATCTGAGAACCCACCCAGGGTAAACCTTTTCCTTTCCACATTGAAGTTCATTCAGTCTATTCTCAAGTCTTCATTAAAATGTGTCAAGCAGTACAGTGATTTTTTGAGAAATGAAGAGAAGAATCAGGGACCACAAGAGGGGCAAATTGGCCTGGAGAAAGCTTCAATAGAAAGGAAAACAGTTACTTCATTGAAAAGAAACATGAAGAAAAGGAGAACAAAACACCTCACTATTATGTAAATCACGTGGCAAGCTCTATATTCCCTTGCCACTGATGAAAATTCCAGGTCCTACAAGCCCCAAAACTCATGCAGAGACACAAGAGGATCCTGACCTGATGGTTAAACCACATACCCAGGATCATCAGATAAGCTCATGAACTGAGGTCTGGAATGAAAGAAGGTTGAGGCTAAACTGGCAGAGAGAAAAATTACTGGGATTTATGAAATCACATAAAAGATTTGGTATCTAGAATTGTATTCTCAATGAGAAATAACATGGAGATTTAAGGGTGGGAATAGGGCAACATCACAAATATCACTTAAAGTTGATGGGAATTGGAGCATATTTACAGTGCTTCAGCTTCCACAGCCCAGTATGCCAAGAATAACTGACAGTCTGGATACCATTTACTAGAAATTATTGAGACTTTATATTAAACAAGAAACACAAAAAAAGTCATTCAAATATTAAGTCAGTTTTTTTTTATGACAGCTTAATTGTATTTCCAAACTTAAAGAAATGTATTCAATGCCAGAGGAAACAATAATCTATATTAGATAAAATGTCCCTAGTGTATATGAATGAAGGTCATTGTGGTAAGACTTTAGAAGCTGGAGTACACATTGTATGACCCAGAATTCATTGTTAGGAACTTCAATAAGTTCAAAAATATTTATTAAGTGGAAATTAAACATTGCTACAAATGTTGTTTAGGCCCCATAGAATACAAAGTGTACATCATGTCTGTATTTCCAGAGCAGGTGGTGGTGGAGAAGCTGGGAGCAGTGGAGAAGCTGAGCACAGCAATCTGAAATGAGAAGTGAGAAGTAATTCCTTCAAGAATATGTGTATATTCCCCAAAAGCCAAGGGGCAGGACCAAGAATAGAACACTTCCATTGTCCATTCCTGGTGGAGAAGAATAGGGATTTATCACTGGAATGGCACAGCATATAATTTATACACACACAAACATTCATGCTTGAGTTAATTGTTTAGCAAACTACCTAATGCCTTCTATAACATATACCTGTCACCTGGTTTCCCTTATTGATAACCACAGTACATTTTTCAAAACTAAGAAACTGATGTTGGTATATTACTATTATTTGTATAGTTCTAACTAAAAAACTTTACTTCCTTTCATATAAAAATATTCAACACACATTTGTCTGAGGTTTGGGGGAGAGGGGGATGGGTTCAGGCCAGCGATACTCAGAGGCACAGAAAAAGGCTTCCGGAGGGTGGTTAATTAGATGCCCCTGTTATGCCCATGCTAAAAAACAAACTCCATCACAAGCCCCCTTCCCCAGCATTGGAATAACTCCTTCCTCCCTTGAAATTTTCAGGCATAAACCTGCAGGGGTGTTTGGAAGTCTTTGGGATAGCTTCCATACTGCAGGATGGTGGGGTGGGCAGGGGAATTTCCCTAGTATCTCATCCATGGATTTCCTTGGAAAGGTGCTTCTAATGTGAAAAATGGAAGTCTTGGGGCTTCCATTTGGCCATGCCACAGGACTAGTGGCAGCCCAGTTTATTCCATTTATCTAGGAAAATCCTGGTCTGGTTTAAGAGTGCAGGTGTCATCTGGTCCACTAAGGCAGCTCTGAGAGTGATGGAATAATTTCAGATTGAAAATTTCAAAGGTTATTTGTTTAAAAAAACAAACAAACAAAAAACAACAATAACAACAAAAGACAAATGAAACCCCCAGTTGGATATGTCTCAGATCCTGTCCCTGTGCCTGATCTTCACACTCCCAGGGAGGCTCAGCCTCCATGGCTTGGAGATTCTCTCACTTCATCATCCTTGGGGTGGTGTTTTGGCACTGGCACTTTGTCTGCATAACCTCTGCTTAGTCCTTTGTGCCAGTGCATCCAAACCATGGCAGACAGTTTCTCCCAGCCCCTGAACCTCAGCTCCATGCCCTGGGAAATGATTTCCCTCTAATTAAGGCTGTAAGATAGAAATAATATGGAACTGATTTGCCCATATCTGAGATTTGGGTTGAAATGTCTTTCTCATTCATAGTTATAAATCTTACATTTAAATTCTTAAACTTTTGAGTTTATCAATTTTATTTGAAATACTTCATTAGGGCACAGTTTGATTTTTGTGGAGAGTGGGTTTTTAAAACTGGGCTTCATCATGTTTAAGAGGCAGCTATTAAGATGGACAGATTTTTATTTTATGGGGATGTTGGACTCTTTAAAAATTATCAGTTGAAAGAATATCAAAGAAGCAAGGGGAAATGTTCTCTTTGTGAAGGAACTCTGAAAGGAGTGCATTGTGTGAGACTAAAGAAAAACTTTATTTGGGTACGATTCTAATTGTATTCTTCCTTATGCAGGAGAAGCTGACAACCTATATTTTACTGATCAAAAAAGAAAATACAAGTCTCAACTTGTTTCTGATGTAGAACTCAAGAGCTCCTAAAAGAACAAATGGAATGAAATGTTTCATTTTTAATTTTCTTTCCTTCCCAAACTGTTAACCCATTGTTTATTTGGAAACGAAGTGGTATGGTAGAATCCAGGAACACAAGAATTGACCATTTATTTATCCTATATATATATATATATATATATATATATATATATATATATATATATATATATTTGCCTCAAGCTGTGCAAGGCATGGCCCCTGCCTAAGCAGTGTTTAATCTGCAATAAATGTTAAAACATCTCCAGTATAAAGCAGCAGTTCTCAACTGGGCATGATTTTGCCACACCTGCCTACTCCAGGGGACATCTGGCAATGTTTGGAGACACTTTTGGTTGTCACAAACAGAGATGGGGTGCACCTGGCATCTAGTGGGAAGAGCCCAGGGACGCTGCTAAACATCCTGCAATGCACATGACAACTCCCTACAACAAAGAAGTATCCAGCCCAAAATGTCAATAGTGCAGGGGTTGAGAAACTTGGAGTAAATATCATTAGTGCTCTCTGTGTAGTACAAACCGAGTTCCCCAAAAGAGAAAGCAGGAAGGATCACTCTGTGTTGGAATGATCAGTGAAGGTTTCAAGACCCCGTCTTCAGTAGTTTTTTCTGTGGTCCAGGCTGCCTCATTTTCTCCCGAGTCTTAGAGATCACATAGAGCTCCTTAATTTTATATTACTATCTTTCAGTCAATAAGTAGCTGGTGAAAAGTCCTTGCTTGGACAAGTTACTTGAGATATCTGTGGCTCAGTTTTTCACCTGGAAATTGAAAGGCTAGATTCATAACCCTCAAGGTAACTCCAGGCCTCGAACATGTGACAGTTCTCAGTCTGGTGACCTTATAACCCAAAAAGCACGACTCTCAGTCTTCTCTGGGTAATGCACCCCTTTGAGAATCTACGACTATCCCCCCCACAAGAGGCATGTAAGCACCACATTTTGTTTATTCAGTGGATCCAGAAACCCCCTAAAGCCCATCTCTGGACCTCCCCAAGGGTGCATGAGCCCCACATTAAAATTCACTGCTCCAAAGTTTCCTGAGTAATAAAATGTTATGGTAGCTCCCCTGATCCCTTGACACCTGACCCAGCTGTGTTTCTACAACTACCAAGCCCTTTCTCTTGCCCACACCACACTCATTTGTCTCTTGGCTTTCTGATTGTAATGACATTATTTTTTATTTTGCTGTTGCTGTTTTGCCAAGATTATTTTAGCTGACCTCATAGCTTTGCTAATCTAATTCACGTAGCAGATACTCTAACCCACTAGGCTGGGATATAACTACTTTCTCGTAATCCTAGAGACTGTTTCTGGATCCCTTAAGCTAAGGAAACTGCCAATGAATGTGTTCTTGAAGCCCTAGGGGAGAGAATCCCTGCTTTAAGAAGCTTCAGAAAGACCATGTAGGGGAGTCTGATGCTGCCCTCAGTTACATCAGCGTGCACAAAGAATGGGCTGACCCTACCTGGGAGAGGTGCCCCTTTGCACTGTGAAGATGGCCAGCAGACCCCAGAGCTATGCAGTTCAATAAAGCAGCCCCTAGCCACACATGGCTCTGGAGCCCTTGAATTGTGGCTGGTCCAAACTGAGATGGGCTGCTAGTGTTAAATACCATCAGATTTTGCAGACTTAGTACAAAAAAGGAATGTAAAGTATTTCCTTAATAATGTGTTATATTGATTACATTGAAATGATATTTTGGATATATTGAATTAAATCAAATATTTGAAAATTAATTTAATCTCTTTTTACTTTTTTTAAAAAATGTGTCTACTAGAAAATGTAATATCACACACGTGGCTTGCATATATGGTCTGCATTGTATGTTTATTGAAAAGTGCTACCTTAGAATCTCACTGAGGGTGAGTAATCCCATGGGGATTATTTTGTCCATTGGATCTACAGGAGCTGCTGAGTGTCTGGCACCCCAGCCTGAGGAACCAGTTCAGATGCCTGCATCCTTTAGATTAGACAAAGCTCAAGGATCTGGAACATAATTTTAAATATTCAGCGGCATGGTCTGTTGGTAGGATTTACAAGTGTTCTTGCCGTGACTATAAATCTCGAGTTGGAGCCCACTGGAATGTCAGTGACCTTCTAGCAAGCATTGCAAGGATGTCCAAGTATGCTTTTATTTGCCATGGTGGGTCCCAGCAAGTCACCCCACCGCGGCTGAATACACGGGATGAGACTCTGGAACTCTCTGCAAAAGACAAGCCTGCTCTCCTTGGGGATGCCTGGCTTTTCCCAACTGACTAGCACACAAGGAAAATACCCTGACACATAACAGACAGTAGTCCATGGATTTTGTGAAAAGATACTTTGAGACTATGTAAATTTCAAATTTTTTACCTACTAGTTTTAGTATCCATTCATTTGTGTTGGCTGAATTAATTATTACTTTAATGGTTGCCAAATGGTGATTTTCTAATTCCATCATTCGTTCTACTTATTAGTTGGAATTCTATGTATGAAATACTTTTTCTTCTCCCCATTTATTTATCTTTCACAACATGGACTCATTGATGTCTATTTATTCAGCGGATTATAATTTCTCTCTATCATTATTTATTTTGAAGATCAAGTTGTCTCAGATTTCAATAGTAAAAGCCCCATTCAAGCTGACTCCCAGGTCCTCTTGAGACACCTCCATCATTCTTTGAACACTTCTCTGCTTTCTGGTACAAGATGTTATAGGATCATCTTGTACTTTCCCTGCCCCAGTCTTCAAATCAGCCATTTTTCTAAGAAGCCCTCATTCATTTTAGTGATGAGAGGAATTTTAAGACCAACATCTGGATACTAGATGTGCTCATGGCTATTGGGGTGTTGCTGCTTCTCCTGGGCTCTCTCAGAGGACAGAACTAAGGAACATATGTGTGTATCTGCATATATACATACCCACATATGTATTTACATATTTATTACTATATCAATTTCTATATCTATAGATTTTAAAACATGAGTTCACACTGACACCTCCAATTCAATCCAAGAGCACAGGTTAATTTTTGTTTTCTCCCTTTCCACATTTATAACTCCCTTCTCTGACAATGATAAACCTTGCTCCTATCATCCTCAATATATTAACTTATTGGCTCATTCCCCCTGTCAGCTACTTTTGTTGATACCACAATAGCTCCCCAACCCTGGGAAAATGAACTCCTTTGCCCTCTCTGGTGCTGACAGCCTGTGGCAGGCCACAGTGCTGCTCCCCCACGGGTGTTCACCCTTCCTTGGCTCCCATCCCCCACACTGGGCTGCCCTGCTGCTACCATACCCTCACACGGGTGCCACGCACTGCCCACCCCTGTGCAAAGGCCTGTCCGGCTCTGCCCTTCCTGATGGCTTCTGGACTGAATTACTCAGGAAGGCAGGCAGGCATAAATCTCTTTGAATATCTTTGAGACAATTTGGAGCATAAGTAAACATATTCTACAGCTCTTTAGCACAGCCTAAAGGTTCTTCACCATCTCACTGGTCTACTTCTCATACAGTCAGGGGAGCGTGTTGTACCCATGTTCTCTTAGTACAAGTGTACATGTGTGCTTTCAATTTACAAAAGGAAGCCTTCACTGAGACTGTCACTGTGGAGCAGAATATTCATTTTCACTGATATATGGCATTGTAAAAAGAAATTTTCTCTGTTTATTAGAGTCAACACAGATATTTAACATCTGAGGTGTAGTTTTTTTTTTCCAATGAAATTTTGTAAAATGACTTACGAGTTCAAATGGTGAGTCTTGCCAAGAAGGCCTATAACAGAGTGCAGGAGGAGGAGGGTAGGAAGTAGCCCTCCTTGAGAATGAACTGCAACGTGAGGCAAAACCACATCTAATAGAAAAGCTATGTGACAGAGTCTTAAAGCACTACTGGAAAATGGAAGACATTACTATGATGCAAAGACACTGGAAAGTTGAATTAGAAATGCAAGTGCTGACACATGTAATATTTCAAGGTAATATTATATAATAACTTCTGGTAATGATATCCAGATATTTATGTAGACTGAGAAAAAAAATAGATACAAATACGTATATAATCCTCCAAAATGCATAGAAACCAAATATTTTGAACATTTGCTTCCTTAAGCTAAGAGGCACAGCATTTAAAAGAAGTTATTTTTTTTCTTGGCTATCAAAGTGATAGATATTAATTAGAGAAAATACAATATAGCAAAAAAGAAAAAAATAACAATCACATATACACTTACCAGTCAGATCTTTTTTATTAGAGAAGTTGTAGATTTACAGAAAAAATCATGCAGAAAATTCAGAATCCCCATAAGCCACCCCCATTAACACCTTATATTAGTGTGGTACATTTGTTACAATTGATGGAAGAATATTATTATAATTGTACTATTAACCATAGTCCATAGTTTACCTTGGAGTTTCCTGTTTGTGTTGAACAGTACTACTTATTTTTAACTTTTATTCCAGTAACAAACAGAAAACCTAGAGTTTCTCCTTTAAACTACATTCAAGTATATAATTCAGTGCTGTTAATTACGTTCATGATGTTGTGCTACTATCACCACCATCAATTACCTAAACTTTTCTATAACCCCAAATATAAACTCTGTACAATTTAAGCAGTAACTCCCCATTCCCTACCCGCACCCCAGCCCCTGGTAACCTGTATTCAAGTTTCTGACTTTATGAATAGTCTTATTCTAATTATCTCATATAAGTGAAATCATACAATATTTGTCTTTTGAGTCTGGCTTATTTCACTCAACATGATGTCTTCAGGGTTCATTCATGTTGTCACATGTATCAGAACTACATTCCTTTTAAATGCTAAATAATATTCCATAGTATTTATATACCATGTTCTGTTTATCCATTCATAGGTTAATGGACACTTGGGTTGCTTCCATCTTTTGGCTATTGTGAGTAATGCAACTATGAACACTGGTGTGAAAATATCTGTTTGAGACCCTGCTTTCAATTCTTTTGTGTGTATATCTAGAAGTAGGATTGTTGGGACATGTGGTAGTTCCTATACTTAGGTTTCTCAGGAATCGCCGAACTGTCTTCCACAGAGGCTATGCCATTGTACTTTCCCACCAAGATATTAGTGTTCCTATTTCCCCACATCCTCTTCAACATTTGTAATTATCTGCTTTTTTAAAAATAATAACCATTCTAGTGGGTGTGAAATGGTGTCTCATTGTGATTTGGATTTGCATTTCCCTGATGGCTAATGATGTTGAGCACCTTTTCATGTGTTTTTGGGTATTTCTGTATCTTCTTTGGAGAAATGTCTATTCAAGTCTTTTGCTCATTTTTAAATTGGGATATTTGTCTTTTTGTTGTTGAGTTGTAGGATTTCTTTATATATTCTGGCCATTAAATCCTTAACAGATATGTGCTTTCCAAATATTTTCTCCCATTCTATAAGTTGTCTTTTTACTTTCATGACAAAGTGCTTTAATGCACAAGAGTTTTTAATTTTGATGCAATCCCATTTATCGATTTTTCTTTTGTTGCTCACGTTTTGAGTATAAGGTCTAGGAAACTGTTTTGGTTTGTCAAAGCTGCTGGAATGCAATATTCCAGAAATGGGCTGCATTTTAACGATGGGGGTTTATTAGGTTACAAATTTACAGTTTTATGTCTGTGAAAATGTCCCAATTAAGGCATCAACAGAACAATACCTTCTCTGCATACCAGTTACCAGTGAGCTTGGGCTCCTCTTTCAGATAACAAGGCACATGGCAACATTTGCTAGTCCTTCTCTCCAGAGTTTTGTTCCTTAAACTTCTGGCTTCTTCTGTGGCTTTTTCTCTAAACATCTCTAGGTGTTTCTCTGAATTTCATCCCTTAGCTTCTGTATGTGTTTTATCCTCTTATAAAGGACTCCAGTAAGAGGATCGAGACCCACCTTGAATGAGATGGGTCACATCTCAATTGAAATAACTTAATCAGAAGATCCCTCCTACAATAGGTCTGTACCCACAGAAATGGTTTAAAAGAACGTGACCTTTTCTGGGATACATAACAGCTTCAAATTACCCCAGAAACCATTGCCTAACACAAGGTCTGAAGATGCTTCCCTTTGTTTTCTTCTAGCAGTTTTATAGTTCTGGTTCTTAATATTTAGATCTTTGATCCATTTTGAGTTGATTTTTGTATATGGTGTAAAGTAGGGCTCCACTTTCATTCTTTTGGATGTGGAGATCCGGTTTTCCCAGCACCATTTGTTGAAGAGAGTATTCTTTCCCCACTGAGTAGATTTTACAACGTTGTCAAAAATCAGTTAACCATAGATGTGAAGGTTTATTTTTGAACTTTCATTTCAAATCCATTGGTCTATATATCTGTCCTTGTGCCAGTACCATGCTGTTTTGGTTTCTGTGGTTTTGTAATAATTATTAAGATCAGGTAGCATGAGTCCTCCAACGTTGTTGTTCTTTTTAAAGATGGCTTTGTCTATTCAGGGCTCTTACCCTTCCACAAAAATTTGGTGATTTGCTTTTTCCATTTCTGCAGAGAAGGCTGTTGGAATTTTGATTAGGACTGCACTGAATCTGCAAATTGCTTTGGGTTGAATTGACATCTTAACAATATTTAGTCTTCCAATCCATCAACATTGAATGCTCTTCCATTTATTTAGGTCTTCTTTGATTCCTTTTAGAAATGTTTTGTAGTTTTCTGTCCTTTACATCCTTGGTTAAATTATTCCTAGATATTTGATTCTTTAAGTTGCTATTGTAAATGGAATTTGTTTCTTGATTGTTCATTATTTGTGTGTAGAAACAATACTGATTTTTGTGTGTTGTTCTTATACCCCACCACTTTGCTGAATTCCTTTATAGTTTAGTAACTTTGTTGAACTGCTCAGATTTAACTTATTAGTATCTCTATATATTTCCTTTAGATAGTGTTTGTTTTTTAAAATGAGATCATTCTGTGCATGTTGTTTATATCTTGACTTTTTTCACAATGACATATGTTACGAACATTTTCCCGTGACATTAGGTATTCTATGACATAATTTTAATGGCCATATAGTATTTTGTTGTATGGTTGTACCATAATTTATTTAACCAATTTTATATTGTTGGGCAATTAAAGGGTTTCCTTTTTGGCTATTAGATGTTATGTTGTAATAAATATCTTCAGATAAATCTTTGGTCACATCTTTGATTATTTCTTCTGAATAAATTCTTAAAAGTGGAAAGTGAGGTGCTGAAGCTGTATAAAATCATGTTAATATAATTTTCATGACATAAATAAATAGGATATACAAAAAAGAGTAATATATTTTCATGAAGTCTGTGACACTGTTTTTGAATATAATTAATTTGCTTCATTAGCATTTTGGTCAAATCATGTGCCTAATAAACCCTGAGAAACCTAAAGAACAAATTGTCCCCCGATAATCTCAGAAAAGCAGGGTTACGAGTTAGATACTGCTTCCAAGGGCTTCTCTTGGCAGTTGTGGTAATAAAGGAATTATTGCCTCATATCACAGTGACAGAGCAAAGAGTAAAATATTTATCTTGGAGTATCTGCTTTCTATCTTACTTGGATATGGAATTAAAAAACTCTTTAAAAAACATTTGCAAACCACAAAATACAATAAGCTTTGAATTAAGTGGGCTTCGCTTTATCCCTGCTGTTTGCCCAATTAAAAAAAAAAGTGCTACATAGAATACAATTAACTGTTAGTCTTGAGTAATATTAAAGTGTGCCTAGAAGCCAGAGACTAGACTAGATGACCCCTTGAGATCCTTTCTGGGTCACATAATTTCAGTTTTTATTTTCAATGAGTTTTATCTTACAGGACTTATCACCCATTGCTCAACCAACTCCTTTCCTCTTTACCACAATTTCTTCATTCTTTTATTTTTTTCTTTGCACTCACAAAGGGTGTCTTCCAACCCTCCACTTATTGTAATTATGCAATGTTTTTACGTAAACATTAATTTAGAAATGAAGGAGACAAAGGCACAGATTGCCAAGTTCGGTAATGCTTATACAGTCACAAGCGCAAAACATTTTGAAAACAAAACAATTTTTAAAGCATTGGTTTAAAATCTAATGTAATTTGAGTACATTTGAGGATACAAGAAAATTTCTCAAATTCTTAAGACTTAAAGTGCCGGGGAAAGTCAGTACTCTTTTTATTCAAAAGCTTCTATGGGAAAGACCAATGAAAAACCATCATAACATTATGTATTATTCATCCTCTCTAGTTTGCTGAACAATAGTTTTGTAATTTAACAAAATTTTTGTCTTCTATATGAGTCTATTAGTCTAGCACACTTTGTAAATGATTTATGTTCATTTGTTTGGTCGAGTTTTGAGTCGCAGCTGGTGTGTGTTGTATGTGTTTGTGTGTGCGCGCACATGTGGCGTTAGGGAAAACCATGTCGGGCACTGTAACGGTCTTCTCGTGGTTTCCTCCCCAGTATCCATGTCCCACTTAATCCTTCCCAACAGTCCCGACTTCCACTGGAGACCCATTGCTGCCCTACGCCCAACTATCCCACTTCAGGGATAGAGCAAATGGCACGTGCTAAGCCAAAGCGAGCCTTCTACTGCACTGGTGGCAGTGATTCCATCAGGATGAGCCTGTGGTTTAAGTCCTCATTCTTGTCAGAGTGAATATAGGATTTCTGTGGGAAATTCTAGGACATGTGTTTCTTTCCTGATAATGTGGGATCTGGATGTTAAGCCATGTAGGCTGCTAACCTCAGGATGAAGCCAACAACAGAGGAAAGACTTAAAGAGAAAATGAACCCCTGATTAATGCATATCTGGAGTTTGATTGACCTCTGGATCTTTTCAAAGAAATGTTCCTTTTTGTAGTGTAAGACAGTTCAAATTAAGCTCTCTGTTCTTTGCAACTGAAAATATCTTAAGTTATACAAAAATCTTAGACGTGGCTATGGACTGGAGAAGCAGGGGAAAAAGCAAATGGTTTGGGTCTTCTCCAAGAAGAATGCCCTCTGAGCAGCTCTTGGTTTAGAAATAGAGGAAAGTGAAGTGTGGAGAGAGGATCAAATCCACATATTTATTGTCATTCATATCTTATATAACCTTACTTTTTTTGGTTAGTTGTCCTGTCAATTATTGAGAGAGATGTGTTCAGGTCTCCAACTATGGTTGTGGGTTTGTTTCTTTCTCCCTTTAGTTCTGTCAGATTTTTTTGCTTCATGTATTTTGAAGCTCTGTTATGAGTCACATATACATTTATAATTGTTATATTTTATTGATGCATGACTTTTTTTATATAATGAAGTATCCTTCTCTTTATCTCTGGTAATACTCCCCATCTTGAAGTTTATTTTGTCTACAATTAATAGAATTACTCCAGCATTCTCCAGCTTTCCATGTTTCATATTTTTCCGTTCTTTTACTTTTAGAGAACACCTGTGTGATGTTCACAAAAAGAGGGAGGACTCAAAAATCTACACAAAACCTCTCATCTTTGCCTATGTATATCTTTTCCTCTTTTCTTGATGTTCCTATAATGTATCCTTTGCTGTTAGTTTAACTCTTGTGCCATGTGAGTCCTTCTAGTGAATCATCCAACTATTGGGTAGTTGTCGGACTCCTGAGCCAGATGTAATAACTGGTAACATTGTATTTAAATCTTCCATTTTCCTATTTATGTATACTTGTCTCAGCTATTTTGTTTTGTTTCTCTGTTCCTCTTTTCATTATTTGTTTTGTTTTAATAAATTACTATTTTAATGTTCAATTTGTTCTTTTTTTGTTTCCATTCTTCTGTTGAGATTTCCTATATGTTCACCTATATACTATATATACACATACGTATATAAAACCCAGCAATTCACTGCTAGACATTTATTTTAAGGTGTTTTTTAGAATATATTAAAACATTTAGAATTATTAGATCATAATTTATATTAGCCAGAAATTGGAAATAACTTGTATGTCCAATACCAGATTACTGAGTTGAATAAATTTGGTGTAGTGGAATGATATGCAGTCATCACAAATGATTTTTGGATGCCCAACAGGTGCCCCTTGAACTGAGAGTTTTCCCAGCTTGTTGGGTAGCCACGTTTGATTGGCAGTGTTTGTGGACCTAGATCCTGGGTGCAGAAAGACACGCTAAGTGACAGGGCCCAACAAAAGAATTACAAAAAGGTTTTCAAAATCCTTGTTAGAGGGGAAAAAATTCCCTATAAGTGATGGCTGTGACCTGACAAATAAAGAAAATGACATGGCTTCTACAGGCCCTGCCTTGAAAATTACTCCATTTTTATTGACCGTATTTGCTTAGTTCCATCGATTCTTATCATCAAAATATAGTGAATATTTTTATATGTTTCTCAGAACCGTGACACAATGAGACAGGTTGTGTTCAACAGGAGTTTGAGTTTAAATGTGGCTTTAACTTCTAGAGGAAGAGAAGTTTAAGTGAGCTTGCAGTCCTCTTGGAGATGCGTTGGATTGTCTTCCTATGCTCACCAATAGTTTACAGAAGGAAAAAGAATACATCTCACTTAGCTGCTGTGTTGATGTCTTGCCTCTTATAAAGTCATTACTCAAATGTAAATTAAAATAATATGTAATAATTGATTTAAGCTGGCTCCAAACAGTCATTTAACAGGGCCAAACCTATCAGCCAATATGAAAACTAAACGCGATGGAAATGATTTTACAACAGTTAAATGGACTGTGGAATGGGAAGACCATCTTACTTTGTTTCCAGAACATAGTGGTAACATAGCTAAGTATGTAAGTGCTTATTTAGTGCAGTTACATTGAGAGGCTTTACCTGTTAAAGAGTGTTTGATTATCCAAAATATTTCTAAATGTGTAGTTTCTAGAAAGACATCTATTCCAAGGATGATGAATTGTGGAGGGGATCAAAAAAATGTTTAAGTCCCTTGATGCCATCTGTGAAACATAACAATTTGCTTCACAGCTTCACAGCAAAATTGAAAAGTATCTGAAAGAAGTTTCAAATTCGATGAGGTGAAAGTGCATTGTGAAAAATTCCTTTGCTGAAATTCCCAATATTATTTAAGAACTACTTTGTCCTAAAGCAGTCCTTCATATTGCACATATTATATAGATCATTGTATTTCCATAAAAAAAGAAGACAACATTTATTACCAGGAACCACAAACAGTAATCACCATTCATTTCTTTTAAGATTGTGTTTTATAAGAAAACCCTTCAATGGGTGGCTATTTTCTTATGTTTAAAGTGTTTGAACTGTTATTTGAACAGCAAATGATATTAAAACTTTTTGGACACACTGAGAAACTATGTAAGCAAAATATTTAATTATTAATAAGCCAATATGTTATGATATCAATAACTGTTTAAAAAATAAAAACTGTCATTCTTCTGGAATGATAAAATACATCTATGAAACTAGGGTTTTACATTCATATAGAATGTTTTTGTTTAAACTATTTTCACACAATTAATCAATCTCAAGGATATTTTTGGTATCTCTGATTTTTGCCAGAATCAACGTGTCATGAATATGCATTGCATCTATATAAAAGAAAAGAGGTCAGTATTACTTTGTGGATACTTAACTTGAAATGTTTATGGGATTGGCTAATTTATGTTCATTTTTTATTATATTTTGATTTCTAATGTCTTCAGTTCCGTATTGTTTAAGCTTCTTTCATTTGAATAAATTAACTATTTCTAATGTTTGCTTTTTAAAAATGATTTAATAGAATATTGAGTTGCATTTTTAAAGAAATATATGATATTAGTTTAGAAAAGGTCTAGAACAGTTCCTGGTTGCACAGTAGAATCACCTGGAGCTTTTAAAAATCCATTGACCAGACCCCACCTTGAGTGGATTAAATCAGAATCTCTGGATGTGAATCCCAGGCACCCACACTTTTAAGGTTTTCCAAGTGATTCTAGTATATAACCAAGCTTGAGAACTACTGGTCTAAAACTACACACACGCACATATATACACATGCAGATCTACCTGTGGTTTGAGATTATGGGAAATTTTATGTTCTCCTTTTTGCTTATCTGTGTGTCTGAATTTTCTACAGTAAACATGTAATTGAATGCATGTAATTTTAAAAAGGCAATAAAAGTTAAGAGAAAAAAAATTGGAAGGAAGGAAGGAGAATAAAAATAAAATAAGACAATTTTACCCTGCATCTATATAGCAGGGATTCAAGATAATGGGGAGGTGAAAATAAATGGTGGGCAGCCCTCCTTCTACTGTCCTCACAAGTGGCTAAAAATGTGTTAGGAGCACAAGAGTGCATCAGGGAAGGAGCTAGCATCTACTGAGTCTCTGACATGTGCCAGTGCTTTAATGGTATCTCATTTCATCCTAATGCCTCCCTGCGAGGGGATAAATCATCTCTTTTTTAACAGATGGGGAAATCGTAAAAACGCTTCAAAGCGTTGAAGAGACATGCCCAAACCAGCACCCCATTCCAAGTCTCTTGAGATGTAAAGGTGGTTGGATTCAAGGGCATTTTCCATTTGTGTGTCTATCAGAAAGCTGTTAGTCTTTTTTTTTTTTTACTATTGTGGAGAATTCATACCTTTTGAAAACTTTTTAAATGCCGTTTCCTCTGCCCAAGACCCACCTACCATTGCTTATCCTTGGATAGGTGCAGATTCTTCACTGTGCAAAGTTTCACAAATGACTTTGTTTGACAAATTGTCTTGACCTTCTACTTAAGAACAGTTGCCACCACTTATTAAAAAAAAGACCCAGCAATACATTAGAAATCCACCCAAACTCCTTTGCAAATATGGCTGGGCCAGTGTTGTCAATGTGTGGTAAATATACAACAATTTTGCCATTAGCTGGCATAATTTGACAGCTGCCAGCAACAGATGATAAACAACCAAAAGAAAAAGAGGATGTAAAAGCTACAGAAACCAGAGAGTCAGACAAGAGGAAGATATAATTTAGATGAGTCAGCTCTAATATAATTTAGATGAGTCAGCTCTAATAAGTAAATTAATCATTTAAAATAGTGTGTCAATCAACTTTTTAAACTAAATGAACCCATGGAAACCAATTATGTTTTCCATAGGCTTTTTTTTTTTTTTTTTTTTTTTTTGCATCTGTAATTTTTTTTTATCATCATTTTATTGAGATATATTCACATACCACACAGTCATACAAAACAAATTGTACTTTCGATTGTTTACAGTACCATTTCATAGTTGTACATTCATCACCTAAATCAATCCCTGACACCTTCATTAGCACACACACAAAAATAACAAGAATAATAATTAGAGTGAAAAAGAGCAATTGAAGAAAAAAAGAACACTGGGTACCTTTATCTGTTTGTTTGCTTCCCCTACTTTTCTACACATCCATCCATAAACTAGACAAAGTGGAGTTTGGTCCTTATGGCATTCCCAATCCCACTGTCACCCCTCATAAGCTACATTTTTATACAACTGTCTTCGAGATTCATGGGTTCTGGGTTGTAGTTTAATAGTTTCAGGTATCCACCACCAGCTACCCCAATTCTTTAGAACCTAAAAAAGGTTGTCTAAAGTGTGCGTAAGAGTGCCCACCAGAGTGATCTCTCGGCTCGTTTTGGAATCTCTCTGCCACTGAAGCTTATTTCATTTCCTTTCACATCCCCCTTTTGGTCAAGAAGATGTTCTCCATCCCACGATGCCGGGTCTACATTCCTCCCCGGGAGTCATATTCCACGTTGCCAGGGAGATTCACTTCCCTGGGTGTCTGATCCCACGTAGCGGGGAGGGCAGTGATTTCACCTTTCAAGTTGGCATAGCCAGAGAGACAGGGCCACATCTGAGCAACAAAGAGGCATTCAGGAGGAGACTCTTAGGCACAAATACAGGGAGGCCTAGCCTCTCCTTTGCAGCAACCGTCTTCCCAAGGGTAAAACTTATGGTAGAGGGCTCAACCCATCAAACCACCAGTCCCCTATGTCTGTGGTCATGTTAGCAACCATGGAGGTGGGGTAGGCGAATACCCCTGCATTCTCCACAGGCTCCTCAAGGGGGCACTACATCTTTTTTTTTTTTTTTTCCTTGTTTGTCTTTTTTCTTTTTTTTTTTTTTTTTAACTTTCCCTTCTTTTTTAAATCAACTGTATGAAAAAAAAAGTTAAAAAGAAAACAAACATACAATAAAAGAACATTTCAAAGAGACCATAACAAGGGAGTAAGAAAAAGACAACTAACCTAAGATAACTGCTTAACTTCCAACATGTTCCTACTTTACCCCAAGAAAGTTACATAATATAGCAACATTTCTGTGAACTTGTTCCTACTACATCCATCAGAAATTAACAGACCATAGTCATTTCTGGGCATCCCCAGAACGTTAAATAGCTTATCTGTTCTTCTTGGATTATTGTTCCCCCTTCCTTAATTGCTCTCTACTGCTAGTTCCCCTACATTCTACATTATAAATCATTTGTTTTACATTTTTCAAAGTTCACATTAGTGGTAGCATATAATATTTCTCTTTTTGTGCCTGGCTTATTTCGCTCAGCATTATGTCTTCAAGGTTCATCCATGTTGTCATATGTTTCACCAGATCGTTCCTTCTTACTGCCGCGTAGTATTCCATCGTGTGTATATACCACATTTTATTTATCCACTCATCTGTTGAAGGACATTTGGGTTGTTTCCATCTCTTGGCAATTGTGAATAATGCTGCTATGAACATTGGTGTACAGATATCTGTTCGTGTCACTGCTTTCCGATCTTCTGGGTATATACTGAGAATTGCAATCGCTGGATCGAATGGTAGCTCTATATCTAGTTTTCTAAGGAACTGCCAGACTGACTTCCAGAGTGGCTGAACCATTATACAGTCCCACCAACAATGAATAAGAGTTCCAATTTCTCCACATCCCCTCCAGCCTTTGTAGTTTCCTGTTTGTTTAATGGCAGCCATTCTAATCGGTGTGAGATGGTATCTCATTGTGGTCTTAATTTGCATCTCTCTAATAGCTAGTGAAGCTGAACATTTTTTCATGTGTTTCTTGGCCATTTGTATTTCCTCTTCAGAGAACTGTCTTTTCATATCTTTTGCCCATTTTATAATTGGGCTGTCTGTACTATTGTCATTGAGTTGTAGGATTTCTTTGTATATGCAAGATATCAGTCTTTTGTCAGATACATGGTTTCCAAAAATTTTTTCCCATTGAGTTGGCTGCCTCTTTACCTTTTTGAGAAATTCCTTTGAGGTGCAGAAACTTCTAAGCTTGAGGAGTTCCCATTTATCTATTTTCTCTTTTGTTGCTTGTGCTTTGGGTGTAAAGTCTAGGAAGTGGCCTCCTAATACAAGGTCTTGAAGATGTTTTCCTACATTATGTTCTAGGAGTTTTATGGTACTTTCTTTTATATTGAGATCTTTGGTCCATTTTGAGTTAATTTTTGTGTAGGGGGTGAGGTAGGGGTCCTCTTTCATTCTTTTGGATATGGATATCCTACTCTCCCAGCCCCATTTGTTGAAAAGACCATTATGACTCAGTTCGGTGACTTTGGGGGCCTTATCAAAGATCAGTCGGCCATAGATCTGAGGGTCTATCTCTGAATTCTCAATTCGATTCCATTGATCTATATGTCTATCTTTGTGCCAGTACCATGCTGTTTTGGCAACTGTGGCTTTATAATAAGCTTCAAAGTCAGGGAGTGTAAGTCCTCCCACTTCGTTTTTCTTTTTTAGAGTGTCTTTAGCAATTCGAGGCATCTTCCCTTTCCAAATAAATTTGATAACTAGCTTTTCCAAGTCTGCAAAGTAGGTTGTTGGAATTTTGATTGGGATTGCATTGAATCTGTAGATGAGTTTGGGTAGAATTGACATCTTAATGACATTTAGCCTTCCTATCCATGAACATGGAATATTTTTCCATCTTTTAAGGTCCCCTTCTATTTCTTTTAGTAGAGTTATGTAGTTTTCTTTGTATAGGTCTTTTACATCTTTGGTTAAGTTTATTCCTAGGTACTTGATTTTTTTAGTTGCTATTGAAAATGGTATCTTTTTCTTGAGTGTCTCTTCAGTTTGTTCATTTCTAGCATATAGAAACATTACTGACTTATGTGCATTAATCTTGTATCCCGCTACTTTGCTAAATTTGTTTATTAGCTCTAGTAGGTGTATCGTTGATTTCTCAGGGTTTTCTAGATATAAGATCATATCATCTGCAAACAATGACAGTTTTACTTCTTCTTTTCCAATTTGGATGCCTTTTATTTCCTTGTCTTGCCGGATTGCCCTGGCTAGCACTTCCAGCACAATGTTGAATAACAGTGGTGACAGCGGGCATCCTTGTCTTGTTCCTGATCTTAGAGGGAAGGCTTTCAGTCTCTCACCATTGAGTACTATGCTGGCTGTGGGTTTTTCATATATGCTCTTTATCATGTTGAGGAAGTTTCCTTCAATTCCTACCTTTTGAAGTGTTTTTATCAAAAAGGGATGTTGGATTTTGTCAAATGCTTTTTCAGCATCTATTGAGATGATCAATTGATTTTTCCCTTTCGAGTTTTTAATGTGTTGTAATACATTGATTGTTTTTCTTATGTTGAACCATCCTTGCATGCCTGGAATGAACCCCACTTGGTCATGGTGTATGATTTTTTTAATGTGTCTTTGGATTCGATTTGCAAGTATTTTGTTGAGGATTTTTGCATCTATATTCATTAGGGAGATTGGCCGGTAGTTTTCCTTTTTTGTAGCATCTTTGCCTGGTTTTGGTATTAGATTGATGTTAGCTTCATAAAATGAGTTAGGTAGTGTTCCATTTTTTTCAATGTTTTGAAAGAGTTTGAGTAAGATTGGTGTCAGTTCTTTTTGGAAAGTTTGGTAGAATTCCCCTGTGAAGCCATCTGGCCCTGGGCATTTATTTGTGGTAAGATTTTTGATGACTGATTGGATCTCTTTGCTTGTGATGGGTTGATTGAGGTCTTCTATTTCTTCTCTGGTCAGTCTAGGTTGTTCATATGTTTCCAGGAAATTGTCCATTTCTTCTACATTGTCCAGTTTGTTGCCATACAGTTGTTCATAATATCCTCTTATAATTTTTTTAATTTCTTCAGGATCTGCAGTTATGTCACCTTTTTCATTCATTATTTTGTTTATATGGGTCTTCTCTCTTTTTGATTTTGTCAGTCTAGCTAGGGGCTTGTCAATCTTGTTGATCTTCTCAAAGAACCAACTTTTGGTGATATTTATCCTTTCTATTGTTTTTTTGTTCTCTATGTCATTTATTTCTGCTTTAATCCTTGTTATTTCTTTTCTTGTACTTGGTTTAGGATTGGTTTGCTGTTCATTTTCTAGCTTCTTCAGTTGATCCATTAGTTCTTTGATTTTGGCTCTTTCTTCCTTTTTAATATATGCGTTTAGTGCTATAAATTTCCCCCTTAGCACTGCTTTTGCTGCATCCCATAGGTTTTGGTATGTTGTGTTCTCATTTTCATTCGTTTCTATATATTTAGCAATTTCTCTTGCTATTTCTTCTTTAACCCACTGATTGTTTAGGAGTGTGTTGTTTAACCTCCAGGTATTTGTGAATTTTCTAAGTCTCTGATGGTTATTGACTTCTAATTGTATTCCATTGTGGTCAGAGAATGTGCTTTGAATAATTTCAATCTTTTTAAATTTATTGAGGCTTGTTTTATGTCCCAGCATATGATCTATTCTGGAGAAAGTTCCGTGAGCACTAGAAAAGTATGTGTATCCTGGTGATTTGGGATGTAATGTCCTGTAGATGTCTGTTAAATCTAATTCATTTATCAGATTGTTTAGGTTTACAATTTCCTTATTGGTCTTCTGTCTGGTTGATCTATCTATAAGAGAGAGTGATGTGTTGAAGTCTCCCACAATTATTGTGGAAACATCAATTGCTTCCTTTAGTTTTGCCAGTGTTTCTTTCATGTATTTTGTGGCACCTTGATTGGGTGCATAGACATTTACGATTGTTATTTCTTCTTGCTGAATTGCCCCTTTTATTAGTACGTAGTGGCCTTCTTTGTCTCTCAAAACATCCCTGCATTTGAAGTCTATTTTATCTGAGATTAATATTGCTACACCTGCTTTCTTTTGGCTGTAGCTTGCATGAAATATTTTTTTCCATCCTTTCACTTTCAGTTTCTTTGTGTCCCTGTGTCTAAGATGAGTCTCTTGTATGCAACATATTGATGGTTCATTTTTTTTGATCCATTCTGCGAATCTATATCTTTTAATTGGGGAGTTTAATCCATTTACATTCAACGTTAAAACCGTGAAGGCATTTCTTGAATCAGCCATCTTATCCTTTGGTTTATGTTTGCCATATTTTTCCCTCTCTCTATTAATATCCTTTATTGTACCCATACCGAATCTCTTTAGTGTTGAACCTTTCTCCAAGTCTCTCTGTCCTGTCTTTGTTTCTCTGTCTGTAGGGCTTCCTTTAGTATCTCCAGTAGGGCAGGTCTCTTGTTAGCAAATTCTCTCAGCATTTCTTTGTCTGTGAAAAATTTAAGCTCTCCCTCAAATTTGAAGGAGAGCTTTGCTGGATAAAGTATTCTTGGCTGGAAATTCCTCTCACTCAGAATTTTAAATATATCGTGCCACTGCCTTCTTGCCTCCATGGTGGCTGCTGAGTAGTCACTACTTAGTCTTATGCTGTTTCCTTGTATGTGGTGAATTGCTTTTCTCTTGCTGCTTTCAGAACTTGCTCCTTCTCTTCTATGTTTGACAGTGTGATCAGTATATGTCTCGGAGTGGGTTTTTTTGGATTTATTCTATTTGGAGTTCGCTGAGCATTTATGATTTGTGTATTTATGTTGTTTTGAAGATTTGGGAAGTTTTCCCCAACAATTTCTTTGAATACTCTTCCTAGACCTTTACCCTTTTCTTCCCCTTCTGGGACACCAATGAGTCTTATATTCGGACGTTTCATATTATCTATCATATCCCTGAGGTCCATTTCAAGTTTTTCAATTTTTTTCCCCATTCTTTCTTTTATGCTTTCATTTTCCATTCTGTCATCTTCCAGGTCACTGATTCGTTGTTCAACTTCCTCTAGTCTTGTACTATGAGTGTCCAGAATCTTTTTAATTTGGTCAACAGTTTCTTTAATTTCCATAAGATCATCCATTTTTTTATTTAGTCTTGCAATGTCTTCTTTATGCTCTTCTAGGGTCTTCTTGATTTCCTTCATATCCCGTACTATGGTCTCATTGTTCATCTTTAGTTCTTTGAGTAGCTGCTCTAGGTGCTGTGTCTCTTCTGGTCTTTTGATTTGGGTGCTTGGGCTTGGGTTATCCATATCGTCTGGTTTTTTCATATGCTTTATAATTTTCTGTTGTTTTTGGCCTCGTGGCATTTGCTGACCTTGATAGGGTTCTTTTAGGGTTTGTAGACCAGCTGAAGTCCTTATCTCTAATTTATCAGATCTACAGCTTCGTGGAGTACACTTTCTCTAACTAACCAGCAGGTGGCGTCCACGAGCCACCTGTTCTCCACAAGCCAGATCTCCCCTGCTTAGCCTTTTTGGTGAGTGGGGGAGTGAGTCTTGTGGGGCCCAATTGGTGTACCAAGCTTGCGTGTGTAGTTGGTGTTGCCTGCCCTGTATGTGGGGCGTGTTTCTGGGCAGTCGGGGAGGGGGGGTGGCCCTAACAATCAAATCTCCCTGATGATCCTAGAGTTTTCAAGCTGCTGCAATAGTCTAATCCTTCAGTTCAGTCCTGCCACAGTTTGTCTCTGCCACTGACCCACAAGTCTTTGGTATTGGCGTATGGCTCCTGAGACTTGCAAGTGGGCCCCTCTTCCAGGCCGTGCACCCCGGGTCCTCTGTTGAGGGATGACTGTGCTATGTCACAGGTGAGTGCCGTCCCCCCAGGGCAGTTCTGGGCTGCTGGGCTGTGTAGGGAGGCTCCCAGTCCGCTCAAATGATGGCTGAATGGGGCTTTGTTAATTCACACTGCTCCACCTTCCCAGCTCTGGGACATTCAGCTGAGGTTGCAGGGAAGGCTAATGTCCACGCCCAGTTTTGTGGTGTGTGCCTGTTATTTGAAGCACTTCCGTCACACTGGGTTGTCTGGGGCAGCTCTGGGCTATGGGGCTGGCGATGGGCAGGAGTGTTTCCTGTCCACCAGGATGGTGGCTGTGAGCGGACACCCCCCTTTTCTTGGGAAGTTGTGTTGTTTAGTGAATTTTCTCAGCCACTGGATTATTGCCTTTTGTCTCAGAGCTCTCTTAGTTCTGCTCTTGACTTGACGTGCCCAAATTGCAATTCTTTGAAGCTTTCTGTATTGAGCTTCTTAGAGTAATTGTTTTAGAAAAAGCAAAAAGGATTTAAAAAAAAAAAAACCAAAAAAAAAAAAAACCGGCCCTCCTCAGAGATCTAATGGGTTATTGAAATGCTAATAGACAAAGCAACCAGGGCCATTAAGGAAAGGTGCACAGGGCAGAGAGATCAGCTTTGCTTCGGGATTTGCATATGCGCCTCAAGGCCTGAGCTCCGCCCTTCCCCCCTCTGTGTTCACCAGAACTCCAAAAATCCTCCGCTTTTATTTTGGAGTTTTTCGTGTTGTTTTTTTCTATGCCTGTCTCCTCTCTGCTGGGCTGGCTGCTCTCAGAGTCTCTGGTGTCTGGTCTCAGTCTATCTATGGTTGGAGTTTGAATCAGTAGAATGAGTTTCCGATAAGAGCAGCCACTGCAATTCTCCCTTCTTCCCGGAGCTGACAGCCCCTCCTCCCCCGGGACTGAGCCTGGCAGGGAGGGGCGCGGGTCCCCTGGCCGCAAAAACTTACAGATTTCGCTGATCTCAGCAGTTCCACGTTTTCATGAGTGTTGTATGAAGTATGCCCAAAGACAGATTGCTCTGTGGTGTCCAGTCCACGCAGTTCCTGGCTTTTTACCTACTTTCCTGGAGGAGTAGCTAAAACTTACAGCTCACCAGTCTGCCATCTTGCCCCGCCTCCGCATCTAACTCTCCCGCCTGCGGAAGGGAAGAGGAAGCTATCGCCTCCCACCATCAGGATCGACTCGCAGACTCGCTCCATAGGCTTTTTAATGTCAATGCTGTACATATGCATAAACAGTAATATATAATAGATTAATATAGAGAGGGATTAAAGGAAAAATTTTTAATTAAAATAATCACATTCTGTCTACTTACTGATCTTGTTCTTTATCATCTCCCTCAGGTTCCCATGGGCAAAATCTTTGCATACAAAATTGCAATTCACCGTATTTATTGGGTTACTTTATTTTTTGGTTGGTAATCCCAAATAACTTAATAAAATTATAGATGAAGTCCAAATAAACTTGAAGACAGAGCTGGTTTACTTGCTAAAACAGTCCAAAATGCTCAAAATGACTGCCCTCATCTGAGTGGCTTCCTCAGATCACATCCAATCTCTGTCTTCCAAGAAACCTCCCTTGAACAGGATGGTACTTAGGGAAAATATAAGCTCTGGAGTCAGGCTGATCTGGATTCAAGTCCTGTCACTGCCAGTTATTGGTTATATGAGCTTGATAAAGTTTGATTTCTCTAAGCCTTCATTTTCAAAATTGAAAGAAAATGTCTCCCATGTGCTTCTTAGGAAAATTTAACATATAAAATGCCTAGCCCAGTGCTTAATACAGGGCATTTAACAAATGTTAGTTTGTCCCTCACAACCTAATTAACCTGCTGCTCCTACCCCATTCCTGCCTTCTGCACATTACTTTCAAGTTGGTGGTTCTCTCTGGATATTATAATGTGTCCTCCAAGAGAACACATGCTAAATGGACATGGGGGCCAGGTCCAATCCTTTATAAAAGTCATATAAACCCCAGTTATAGTGATGGGGCACCAATGTGTGTGGCTAATCCAACCTTTCCACTAGGCACAATTTAGGTGTGCAGCTAGGTCAGTGCTTATAGCTCTACTGGCTGTTGATACATACTGCTCCAAAAATGTGGCAGTGGCTGCTACGTTTTGTGTGTGTGTGTGTGTGTTTGTGTTTGTGTGTGTGTGTTTTAGTTCCAGCAAGGTATATTCCAATATCTAATAAAAAACCTAGATTTTTATATATGATATATAATTGGCAATGCTCAGACCAGAGCTGAGACCTGAAGGATGAGAAGGAGCCAGCCTTGCACACACAGCTGGAGGAAAGGACAGTTCTTCGTGGTGGGAACAGCAAGACAAAGGCCCTGAAGCAGGAGTAGGCTTTGTGTGATCAAAGAGCAGGAAGCCAGTCTGGCTGGTAGGGAGTGAACAGGGGGGAAGGTTGTAGGATGCTCCCATTATCTGTTGCTGCCTAACTGACCACTGCAAAACTTAAATAAACAAAATAAACTAACAATCAAAAAACCCAAGATTTTTAAACTGTCTGAATTAATAAATGATGGGTAGCAACATTTGAGCCCCGCAGTCAGTCACTTAAGGAAGGCTGTTGCTTTTCGAGCTGTGTGTACATGAGCCCAGGCTATGCTGCTGTGCCCCTGCACAGGTGAAATTATGTCACAAAAAAAGTGCTTGATGCTCTCTTGGATGGGGTCCAAGACACATATGCCTTAGAGCAAATTGCCTGTGTCTAGTATTTCTCCAGATGCAACATGCTGTTTTGCTGTCTTGGAGGTAGCTTCTGAAATATCTGTCCACTGAAAAATGTTCATCGATCTATAATATAAAATGTTCATCGATATATAACATAATATAAATATAAAGCCACACAGGATAAAGATCGTGCCTTATTCATATCA
This sequence comes from Choloepus didactylus, assembly GCF_015220235.1. Classification (NCBI taxonomy): domain Eukaryota; kingdom Metazoa; phylum Chordata; class Mammalia; order Pilosa; family Megalonychidae; genus Choloepus; species Choloepus didactylus. Next base: position 128,110,159 of record NC_051313.1, on the reverse strand, counting down.
GCAACTTCTGCAGATCAGAGCATATAGTACTGTGAATTCAGTAGGTGCTAAATAACTGCGAGTTGAATTGAACTTACTGATCAGTGCTGAAATGTTTGAGGGCAGAAAAAAATAAGTGGACTGAAGAAATACTTTGCTTATATTTTGATTTAAAAAGTGATTCTCACAGACTTACTGCAGCTGTGAGTCAGTTAGGAACACAAGCTGATTTCTTTGAAGGCTGGGGTAATTTCCATCAGCTTTAAAGCTTGTTGATTATGTGTGGATGCTTAGATGTAGTTGTGCATATTTAGAGTCGAATTCCTTCTAAACAGTCTTGCCTATGAATATTTCTCTTCAAAATTCTATCTTTTCCAGTTTTAAACAGTTTAAAACATGAACTAAAACATAAATTTAAAAAGAGCTTAAATCAAGCTGCAAAAAAAAAAAAAAAAAGTAGGCTCAAAACTGGAATTTGGAAAAGACAGCCCTCTCCATTTTTACACAAAAATAACAAGGTGATTGAATGTTATTCCAAATGAGAGTCATCACCTGTTATAAAAGCTACTTTAAGTAGTTGGTCAAACATCCCATTCAGTGAACTGGTGGAGTGGTAAATTAGATATATTATTATTACTGTGTGGTTCTGTAGCCAACTGTGAGAGACCAGTTACTGCCTATTAAATTAGCAGAAATGTAAAAAGCTTTGATATTCGATACCAATAGGACTTGGGAAAACTGGCTCTCTCAGGCCCTGATGACAATGTAAAATGATACCTTTTCAGAAATGCAATTTGGAAAGCCACAAAAAGTTCCTAGCCTTTGATCCAACTTCAGAGATTTTATCCTGAGAAACGTGTACAAATATAAACAAAAGCTATATGCATGAGCCTGTCCATTACAGCATTATTTACACTGGTGAAAAATGAGAAGCAACATGGCATATGTTTAGGAATATGGCAATGTTTAAAGAAGTTACAGTATATCTACATTATGGAATGTTAATTTCAAAGAATTGTTATAAAATCCATAGCAATATAGAAAAAAATGCTTGAACCTATGTCAAACTAAGAAACATAGAAAAATTGTAATATACAAAGTTGCCTTGTATTATAGTAAAAACTGTTTAAGTGCACATATATCAAGAAGAGTAGTTGGAGATACACCAAAAATGTTGACAGTTGATTTGTTGGAGATATAGCATTATAAGTAATTTTAGAGTATTTTCTATTTTTCAAATACTCCCTACTATGGTAATATTAAATATGACCTTCAGAGAAGGATAGTCAATATCGTCTTATTTCTTTCTCCAGTGAGTGATAAACTTAATTGTAAGTGAGATCTTCCTTAAATCCACCCTGCATTTCTCATGCTGTGGCTTAAGTATATTTTATCTCACTATTGTAGAGATACCAATTTCCATCCTCTATTTATTTCTGCCAAGGGCGCTATAGTTCCATGTTAGAGTTTTTTCAGCTCTTTCTATTTCCTCGGGGTTGCATGCAGGTGTGTTTCCAACAGAAGGTTTAAGCTGTAAATATATATTTAACGTAACAAAAGTCTTTCTTTTCAAAGACTTGTTCAACCTTTACTTGATTGTACTGCTGGTGCACTATAATTCTATAATCATATGACAGTTGTCTAGAGTCTATTCAAGGTCTTATCATTTTCAAAGGGGAAACAAAAAAAGGCCGACTTAATATTAAACAAGGGGCGTGGACTTTGATGTTCATGATAGCCCTTATCACTTCAAGTCTAAGTAAATCATGCTGTTCATCTTTCCTTGTGTGATAAAAAAAATGAAACTTTTATGGCTGTACATTGAAATTTCTCCTAGTTCCTTCTTTTCTTTTGAGTTGTGGAAACTTGAGCTGTATTTGAACAAAAATAAAATATCCATGATCTTATTTTGGGGGGTCCATTCCATTATTGTTGCCTTTGGATGCCTTTTTAGTTTTGCAGAAAACTTACCTACCAGTGATGGCTCTTGATGCAGGCCTTGGCAATAGCAGGTGCACTAAATACTATAGTTAAGAACCTGGGTTCAAGAACTAACTCTTTCGCTTTCCAGACATGTGCCCTCATAAAATAAAATACACCAAAACAAGAAGCTCATTTCTTATTACTTGTTAATAAAGTGAATAAGAATACCTAATGAGGATGCATTTTTAATGTGATTTTTTTTTTGTAAACCCTATAATGTAAGGTGGATATGTGGCTGTATGGATTTATTAGTGTGTATGTATATGTGTGTGTGTGTATCCAAGATATTAATAATGAGATGATGGTTATACAATTGATTGTCACTGAAATACACTTGTTCCCCTTAATATGAAGTCAGCCACAGATCTTAAACGTCTCAAAAATTGCTGACTCTGAGTCTAAGGGGTCACACAAGTTGTGGATTACTTATTGCAATGCTTTCTTGAACAATATTTATAAAATCACAAGGACACTTAGCCCTAAGTATCTCAACTGTCATATAGTGAATACTTATCAGATGTGTTGACATACTGATCCTCTCTGCCCTCAGGGCAGACAGGTGGAGCATGGAATGTGCTGGAGCTCCTTGATACCTCTTCCAGTTGAGCTGCCTTATCTGTTGATCTCAGTGTGCTGGGCAGATGTAATCATTTCTATGTGTGAATGTCAGGAGAAGGGTTGGGAAGCCCTATGATAGATCACAGTCTTATTATAGATCACTGGTTTATTCAAGTAATATGCTTCTTTCACTTGTCATTACTTTTCACTTTAATCATTCTAGCTGTTCCTGTTTTGTTGCTTTAAATTATTTAGAGTTAAGAAATGAGTGTAGGGTTGCTGTCTGAGGTGAAGGGAAATTTCTAGTAATGGATGGTGGGAAAGAGCATTACAACATTCTAAATGTGATTAATCCCACTAATGGAAGGCTAGGGAGGAGGTGGAATGGGAAGATTTAGGCTGTATATATGTTTCCACAACTGAAAAAAAAAAAAAAAAAGTCCAAATAGATGACAATTGAATGCCAAGGATGAACTTGAATGGGATTGGAGGATGGAGGACAGGAGGCTCAAAGGGACACAGTTGAGACATAAGGAAAAGGAAATATAGAATGTAAGCTTTGTATCATTGTTGAATCTCTTGTACTTCTTAGCTGTGCTTAATGGGATTGCATAAAAGAATGTTCTTGTTCATGGGAAGTGTATACATGAATTATAGTGTATGTTCAAGGATGTGTGCAGCTAACTCTCATATGTTCAGAAGGCAGAGCAATAGATGATGGATGATAGGGAGGGAGGGAGGGAGGGAAAGAAATAGTGATGTGACAGCATGTTAAAGTTGGTGGATTGGGCTATAGGGGGAGAGGGGTCAGGGTATGATGGAATTCTTTGTATGGGGTTAGTATTGTTTTTGCAACTGTTCCTATAACTTTGAATTTATTTCAAAATAAATAAAAAATTATTTAGGCTTTTCCCATGGACAGTGTTGCCTTTTCTAAACGTGGGATGTCCAAGGACTGCAGCATCTGTTAATGAGCAGCAAGGTTCCTGGCAATGTCTGTATCTGCTTGAAGGCATGATCAAAATGACCTTAGAACTGTGACCTAGACCTAGACAAGAGAGATATGTGGAATTCCACCAGATCTCACTTAGGAAACATTCATAAAATGTTCAGAATAAAATTAAACCTTCAATAAATTATTTTAATCTAATCAAATATTAAAACAATCCAGTGGGAGGTGTCAAACCAAATCAGCCTTGATACTTGTGTAATGTGTCCTTTGGTTTCAGCCAGCATGGGCTGTAAGTCTACCCCATGCGGAGGACTTGGGCTTGGAAATCTCCACCTGCCCCTCATGGATAAGAGGAAAATTGCCCTGGACATCCCAGCCCAAGCACTGTACCAAAATTGCTGTTATATTGGGCAGACTTAAGTGTTTCCTTCTCAGGGGTGAATTAATCTTGCAATGACTTAGAGAGAAGTAGAGACATGGTAAAACAAACAAGCAAACATAAAATTAGTAGTAATATTTTAGGTTTGTATGTGGGAATACACAATGACTAATGTGTATTTTAAGTAATGTAATGTTTAAGAAATTTTGAACATATTAATTAGATTGTTTAATAGATTAGCCTAATGGTTTCAAATCTAAAATGTGAATTGTCATCATTGATCTAGACTTACTTTAGATTGAAGGATTTATGACAACTTTACATGATTTATAATGACTAACCATATTTATAACTTTACATATTATATTATACTTATTTTGATATTTAGGAAAGTTTGTAAGTCAAACACCTGAGGCACTTAAAACATTGAATATTTAAATTTATAAATGTAGTTTAAACTATTTGCAAATGAGACCAAGCAGTCATCAAAGACACCTCAAAAGTGAATGTCTCCACTGTATTTATAATAAAAATATTATTAAAGGGAACTTAAAGTATAAAGGAAAACTAGGATTTTGCATTTGTTACTTTAATAAATCAATGTTAATTTGAAAATAAAAGTAACTCCTAAATAACTTGGAAGGGTGTTTAAAGATGCTGAAAGAACTATTGACAGAAAGACACCAGATTCAATTGGTTATTAAAAACTTCACTGTGAAAGGGAAATTTGTGAAATTAATTTTCTCAAAATAATAAAGTATAATGTGTTTCACACAAAGTGAAGGAATCTTATCATTGCCTTATTATGAATTAGGATTTTCATCATTAAAAATGAATTTGCTAGATCCACAATTTCATTGATCTCTCAGATTTAGAAATAGTCATTTTGAACTAAAATAGACCTCTATTTGTTTTACATTGCTATTAGCTTCATAAAGACTGGCAAGTTCACAGGACTCAAAGTTAAGACTCATTTTGGACAAAAATTGCAATCTTATATTTAAGTATGAAGGGCATCCACTCTCCCTTATTTATTTCAGTCTCTCTTTCTCAGAACACTATTAGAACTAGAAGGGATATATGAAATACATATATATATATATATATAATATATAATATAATATATATAATATACATGTAATATAATATACATGTAATATATATGTTATATATATATATATATATATATCTCAATTAAGCCTCCAAAATTTGCAAATGGGAAACCTAAGCACAGCAATATTAGGTCTTTTGGCCAAATTTACACTGGTGAGAGGGGGAACATGGTATGGTTGCAAGTTTACTGGATTTGGAGTCAGAAACCTTACTTTAGTTTTTTTCTTTTTAAGATACTTTTATTTTTACCAAGTACTTATTTCCTAGTAATAACCATTTGTTGAGCTCTTTACAGTTTTTAACTTGCTGTTATACTGATGTATTTCACTTCATCTCCAGAATAACCTAAGGAACTAGGTGGTATTTCAATTTTATACATGGGAAAATTGAAACTCAAAGAGGATACTTATCCAAAGCCAGAATTAGAAAAATCTAGGTCCAGAAGACCTAGTTTTAAGTCTTGTCTTCACCACTTGCTGCCCTGTGACCCTTAGGGAGTCTTCTGAACTTTCTCTAAAACCCTGGCATGGCTAGCTCAGCAGATTTTTGTGAGAGGAAAATGAGACAAATATAGGAAAGCACTATCTAAAAGTAACATGTTACTAGTTAATAACAAGGTTATATTAGAATATACTTTCTCTATTAACTCTGTCATACTTTGCTGACTAATTGTCAAGTTTTCCTTGCTTTCTAATGACTTTAATTTCCATCTTTGCCCATTTTTGCCCACAGTGAACATTTGTTGAGTGTGCATCTTAATTTTGGCACCATGCAGATATTATAGGGCCAGGCATGTGAAAACTCAGCTTATGCTACCCGGAGACTGCCTGGTATAGTGAGAAATGTAGAGGTAGACTAAAATCCTGATCTCAAGGTATTTCCTTCACCTCTCTGCACTTCCATTTTTCCATCTGTCAAACTTGCGATAATAATATTCCGTCATGAAAAATCATATCAAGAATTTAATACCCAGTAACAATGAATGAATACAAACCAAAAGGAATCACATGGACAAATCCTAATAAGAACCATTACCAGGGAAATGAAGCTGAGCAACTCCCAGAGCTCACACAGGGCTGTGGATGTTTGATATCTGAGCAAGCAGAGTAGAAAAACCTTGTTCAACACCCAGTGTATTCAGTAGAAACACAGAAGAGCCATGCATACAGCAAAGGCTACTCTAGATCAGCCCTAACAAAGAATAAAAACAAAAGCAAGCCTTGAAAGGATTAAGCTGATACATAAGAAAATCAAATGCCTGCTGGAACAAAACTCAAAAACCATTGTATTTAAAGGAAAGCAAATTCCAGATGCTATACAACTTAATCTCACTATGTCCAGTCTAATCAAAGATTCTGAGACATGCAAAGAAGCAGAAAAATACAACCTTAAATCAGGAGTAGAAACAGAACCAGAAAAACAGATAATCAGAAAATACACACACGTGTGTATGTGTGTGTATACACTAATATATATATATGTGTGTATATATATATATATATAGTTAAACAAATGAAAAAGCAAGCATGTGATAAATATCTAGGATCAAGATATCTTTTGAGGGAGATGCAGGGGCATGGGATAAAGAAGGAACATGTAGGTAAATGTAAGTTACTGGCTATATTCTGGTTTGGGTAAGATGGTGTTCAATATATTATTGAACTACATAAAGGGGACCATGAATAGACAAATGATGATGGTATATCATCAACCAAAGGTTATGATTAACCCAATGCTATGCATCTGAAATCCAGGGGAAGAGTAAACGAAAGGAGCGAAGCAAATGGCATGTATGAAGTGTCTCGGGCAGGAAATAGTATGACACTTTAGAACCTGAAAAACCCTTTGTGTATCTGTAGTTGACACATAGAGAGTCAACAAGACTGTCTTTCAGGACACTTACCAATCCATCAGAGGCAGTTGTTAAAAAAGAATGTTCATTTATTAAATCTTGGTGTGAAATACAAGTTTTATGGACTGAAACATTTAGCCAATTTAAAGCAGGGGGTGGGGGTGAGGGAGGAAAGAGGCTATAGTAGCACTCAACAAATGTTAGTTCACATCCCCTTCATAACTGTAAAATTCTGCATATGGCAGTATTAATGTTTGTTTTCATAAGGAGAAATAAAAAGAACAGGTAGGATGTTGTGAAAACAGTACTCAAAATGAGTGTCCTAGCTCTACCAATAATTAACTATATGATAAGAGGGGAATTATTCTTGGGCTGTATCTGTATTATCTGGGGCTTGGGATATTGAAATTTTTCAAAATGAGTTCCACAAAACACTATGGAGAGTTCCTTGAGATATTAATAGGAGCTTAGTGAAAAAGAATTCTGTGATCAAATAATTTTGGGAAGCACTATACACCATATCCCCACCTCAGAGATTCCTAATGCACAGTAGTATGTTAAAGACTCTGAGAAGCTCTACAGTGAAGAAACCAATAGAACTCTATTTATTGTACTCTTTCTAAAATTTACTTTTTCATGAAACACTTTTATTTTTTAAAGAAACATTTATCACTCTCTTTTGAAATAGGGTTTGGAAAACACTATTTTTTTTTTGGAAAATTAATCAATACAATGGTAATGCTGAACTTAAATGCGTGAGTGAGACTCAACTTATAAACCAGACTGAAACAATGCAATGCAAAGTATGTAGATAAATGCAGAGGCAGCACAGTTAATGGAGTCCAAGTCGGAAAACAATGTCACTGGAGTGACAGTATCAACATGGCGACATAAGACATCTGCTGGAAAAGTCTCTGCTCTGAAACAACTAATAAAAGAACAAATACCACTTTCCTGGAACTCTGGAGGACAATGGAGACTAGAGCAGGTCTCCAAAAACACCAAATTGAAGAAAAAGAAAAAGAAAATCACCAGAAGAAAAGGTAGGACCTGTACCTGCCAGTTCAGACCCTTTCCCCTCAATCGGTCTCAAGCAGCTTTAGAATCACACAAAGGCAGCCTGGCCCTGGCATCTGCTGCTGTGGACTTGGACCATAGAACCATTCACAGCAGCAGTGTAGAACCCCACTGGCGTTTTAGTTTAGTAAAGCTGCCGGAATGCAATATACCAGAAATTTACAATGGGGATTTATTAACTAACAATTTGCAGTTCTCAGGCCATGAAAATGTCCAACTCAAGGCATCAACAGGACAATACCTGGACTCTGAAGATAGGCTGCTAGCATCCGGGACACCTCTGTCACATGGGAAGAGATGGCCCTTTTCTGCTGAGTTTTATTGCTTTCAGCTTCTGGCTTCAGTAGCTTCCTCTCTGTTTTCTGTGTGTCCTCTCTCTCAGCTCCTCTGGGACTTTCCTTTAAACTTCTCCTGGGGCTTATTTTTCCCTGTCTTTTATCCTCTTATAAAGGACTCCAGTAAGAGGATTAAGACCCAACCTGAATGAGAGGGGTCAGAACTCAATAACCTAATCAAAAGTTCCCACCCACAATAGGTCTACACCCATGGGAGTAGATCAAAAAAAACATGACCTCTTCTGGGGTACATAGCAGCTTCAAATGACCACACCCACTCATATCCGGGTACAGAGACTCAAGTCCACAGAGACCCAAGTCCAGGGAGCACATGCTTACAAAAGGGCACCCAGGAAATAAAAGAGACCATGGAAGAACTGTTGGCAGGCTCTTGATTGCTGGCTTGTCTAAAGGAAAAGATGGACCTTTTTGAGCATTGACCCCATCTGGCTTCCTGGGGCAGGATACCCTAAAGAGGAAGTACCCAGAGGCAGAAAAGCTTCATGGGGTAAAAAGGGAGGGAACTGAACTGCTGCAAGTCTGGATGGGTCTTGGAACTGAAAAGTGTTATGAAAAGAGGACACTGAGTGAGGGAGAGAAGTGAAACAAATCATAGGAATGGGGAAGAAAATTCTGTACAAGAACAAACAAAATAGATCAGAATTCCAACAGAAGCAACAGAAGAAAGGAAGCTTTCTCTTGGAAGTGAAACAACTGCAAATAAAAGGGCAATCTTAAAAGTTGTGTCACATGTCCAGGGCAAGAACCAGGTGCAGAAGACATGAGAACATCTGAATAGTAAAACACAGGTTACTCCAAAGGGTCAGTATAAATTAGACCAACCACAAAAACCTTAACACATAGCCAATCTACAAAAACAAACAAACAAACAAACAGAACCCTGGGCAAGAAGGAAGAGGGAAGAACTTACCTTTAGAGTTATTTCATCAAAATAATCAAATGCCCTGACATCAGCAAATAATTACAAGACATACTAAGAAACAGAAAGATATGGCTCAGTCAAGGAAAAAAATTAAAACTTCAGGGGAGACACAGACTTTAAACAACTAATCAAAAAAGTTCTAACAAATCTCCCAAATGAATTAAAGAGGATGAAGGAAAATATGAATAGAAATAATCTAATGGTGGATATAGAGGAAAAGGTATTAAGAAAACAATGTGTGAACCTAAAAAAGAATTTGAAAATTTAAAATGAAACATAACAGAAATTATGGAGATGAAAGGCACAATAATGGAGATTAAAATACACTAGTGGCATACAAGAGCAGATTTGGACAGACAGAGTAAAGAATCAGTGAACTGGAAGGCAGGACAATCAAAAGTGTACAGTCAGAAGAACACATAGAGAAAGAAATAGGAATAATTGAGCAGTGTCTAAGGGGCTTGAGTGACAGCATGAAGTATACCAATATACACATCATGGGACTCCCAGAAGAAGAGAAGGGAAAATGGGCAGAAAGAATATTAGGGGAAATAATGGCTGAAAGTTTCCCAAATCTTATGAAAGACATAAATATACATGTCCAAGAAGGACAAAGTACTCCAAACAGGAAAATAGGCTAGGCCTACTCTAAGACACATACTAATCAGAATGTCAAATGCCAAAGATAGAGAGAATTATAAAAGCAGCAAGAGAAAAGCAATTCATCACTGTAATGGTTAGGTTCATGTGTCAACTTGGCCAGGTGATGGCACCCAGGTGTCTGGTCAAGCAAACACTGGCCTTACCATTACTGCAAGGACATTTGTGGCTGGTTAACAAACCAGAAGGCTGGGTTATTAAATCATCAGTCAATTGGCTGCAGCTGTGACTGATTATATCAATGAACGGCATGTCTTCCACAATGAGGGAATGCAATCAGCTGGATTTAATCCAATCAGTTGAAGAACTTCTAAGCAAGAAGATAAAGGACCTTCACTTCTTCTTCAGCTAATCAGTGAAGCATTTCCTGAGGAGTTCATTGAAGTTGCCAGTTCGCTGCCTGAGGAGTTCATCCAACATCTTCATTAGAGTTGCCAGTTTGCTGCCTGCCCTACGGAATTTGGACTCATGCATACCTACAATTGCATGAGACACTTTTATAAAATCTTATATTTATAGATGTATCTTGTTGATTCTGTTTCCCTAGAGAACCTAACTAATACAATCATATACAAGGGATCCTTAATATGACTAAGTACTGATTTTTCATCAGAAACCATCGAGGTTAGAAGGCAGTGGTATGATATATTTAAGGTACTGAAAAAGTAATACTGCTGGCCCAAAATTCTTAACCTGGAAAAATTGTTCTAAAATGAGGGGGAGTTTAAAACATTCACAGATAAACAGAAACTGAGAGAGTTTGTCATCAAAAGACCTGCCCTAAAAGAATTGCTAACGGGAGTTCTGTTCAAAAGGAAAAGACAAGAGAGTGGCTTGGAGTAGTGTGAAGAAGTGAAGATATTTCGTAAAGGTAATTAAATGGGTAAATGCAAAACCCAATAGTACTGTATCCTCATTATATAATTCTACTCTTTAATTCCTTTAAGAGTTGGAATACAATTGAATAAGAAAGTCATATTTCCTGATAATGAGCATGCAAAATATAAAAAAGTAATGTGGGACAAAGACAACATAAAGAGGGGGAATGGAGGGATATGGAAGCAGAGAATGTGTATTTGGGTCATAATGTTCTATACAATAATAGTTGGAGACTTCAATACACCACTCTCATCAAAAGATAGAATATCTAGACAGAAGATCAGTAAGGAAACAGAGAACTTGAATAATGTGATAAATGAACTAGACCCAAGAGATATAAAGAACATTGCCAACCAAAACAGCAGGATACACAGTCCTCTCAAGTACACATGGATCATTCTCCATGATAGACCACATATTGGGTCACAACAAGTCTCAATAAATTTAGAAAGACTGAAATTATACAAAGCATATTCTCTGACCACAATGGGATGACATAAAATCAATAACAGGCAGAGAACTAGAAAATCTGATATGCTGGTTTGGTACTGTAATATACCCCAGAAAATGCTGTGTTCTTTTAATCCATTCTTGTGGGTGCAGACCTATTGTGGGTGGGACCTTGGTTAGGCTGTTTCAATTGGGATGCAACCCACCCAATTTAACGTGGTTCTTAATCCTTTACTGGAGCCCTTTATGAGAGGATAAAAGGCAGGAACACACAAAGAGAGGGCAGAGAGAGAGAAACAAATAGAGACATTTGGAGAGAGCAACTGAAACCAGAACCCAGGAGAGAAGGACCAGCAGACATCACCATTTGCCTTCTCATGTGACAGAGGAAGCCTGGATGCCAGAAGCCTTTCTTCAGAGAAGGTATCAGCCTGTTGGTGTCTTAATTTGGACATTTTCACAGCCTTGGAATTGTAACTTGTAACTTAATAAATCCCCATTGTTAAAAGCCAACCCATTTTCTGGTATATTTCATTTTGTCAGCTTTGGCAAACTGAATCAGATTCTGGTACCAGAGAAGTGGGGTGCTGCAAGATGCAAATACCAAAAATGCTGGAACAGCTTTATAAATAGATAAGGGGAAGATTCTGGAAGAAATGTGAGACACTTGCTAGAAAAAGCCTAGATTGCTTTGAAGAGACTGTTGGTAGAAATATGGATGCTAAAAGTACTTCCAATGAGCCCTTAAACAGAAAGGATGAAGGTGTCATGGCCAACTGGAAAAATGGTGATTCTTCTTTTAAAGAGGCAGAAAATTTGGTAAAATTGAGTACTGGTGTGCTGACTGGAAGGGAGAATTTGAAAATGAGCTCAAACAACTAGCTGAGGAAATTTCCAAACTAAATATTGAACATGTAGCCTGGTTTCTCCTTACAGTGTATAGTAAAATGTGAGAACTGAACTCTTGGGTACAAACAAACCAGAAATTGATGGTTTGGAAAATTCTGAGTTTCTGGAAAGTGAGTCCCCCAGAGAATAGAGCCCCATGTGAGGATTTAAACAGTCAGCCATGTCAGTGATTGACAGGCTTGGAGATGGAGTTATGCAGAAAGGATTTGTGAAATATTCTATTGTCTTACATTTGGGAACCCTGTGAGCTGCATGCTCAACCAAGTTCTTTTTGTTTTTGTTTTTGTTTTGCAAGATCTGTATGAATGGAACCACTGCCAGCCTGGAATAAAGGGGACAGAAAAGGGACAGACTGAAGGAAAAATGACTTCAAAGGCAGAACCATGGAAGCTAATGTCTGGAGTCAGGAAACCTTGGGCCAGGAGAGTGGACCCACCCATGCCCATGGAGAGGGTGAGTTTGCCCTAAAGTTTACAGAGGACAGGCCCTCCTCCCCATTGTTCAGGAAGAGTGTTACCACCTCAGGGCTCTCAGATGCCTGGGGAATTGAAGGGAGCTTTGCCACCCCATTGTCCAGGAAGAATGCAGTTGACCCAAACCTCAGAGAAGGTGGAGCACATTCCTCAGGGATTGAGGAGAGCCTGGCCACCACCCCACTGTTCTAAGTGGGTTGAGAGTGTGCCCCAGAGATGGCAGAGAGTCCAGGTGCCAGGTGCCACCCCAGTGCTTGAAGAGGGTGGACCCAAAGAACCTGGTGTTCTCCCCAAAGCTTGGAGATGTTAAAATCCTCAAATCAGTGTTTAGAGAGAGCAGGGCTGCTGCCTAAGCTCATGGAGAGGGTGGGACTGCCACTCTCTCAAGCCCCGAGGACAAAACATCTTTTTGTAGATGACTCTCAGACTTTGAAATCTAATGGAGTTTGCCCTACAGATTTTCAGAACTGTGACTCCTGTTTTCTTTCCACTTTCTCCCTGTGGAAATGGGAACATTTATCCTATGACTGTCCCTCCTTTGCATATTGGAATCAGATAACTTGTTCTAAGTTTCACAGATCCATAGTCAGAGGGGAATTTTGCCTTAGGACAAACCATGCCTGTAACTGATTTTGATAAGATTTTGTACTTAATATTGTGCTATTGTGATGGAATCAATGTATTTTGCTTATGGAAAGAATATGTCTTTTTGGGGTCCAGAGGGTGGAGTGTTCTAGTTTGGAGCTGTTATGTACCCCAGAAAATGCCATATTCTTTTAATCCATTCTTGTGGGTGCAGACCTATTGTGGGTGGGAGCTTTGGTTAGGTTATTTCAATTGGGATGTGACCCACCCAGTTCAAGGTGGGTCTTAATCCTTTACTGGGGCCCTTTATGAGAGGATAAAAGGCAGAAACACACAGAGAGGGGGCAGAGAAAGAGAAATGCCCAGAGACATTTGGAGAGAGCCATTGAAACCAGAACCTAGGAGAGAAGGACCAACAGATGTGGCCATTTGCCTTCCATGTGACAGACGAACCCCGGATGCCAGCAGCCTTTCTCCAGAGAAGGTATCCTTTTGTTGATGCCTTAATTTGGACAGTTTCATGGCCTTAGAATTGTAACTTGTAACTTAATAAATTTCCATTGTTAAAAGCCAACCCATTTTCTGGTATATTGCATTTCTGCAGCTTTAGTCAACCAAAACACCTGCAAATATATGGAAGTTAAATTACAAACTTGATCAGTGGGTCACAGAAGAAATCACCAGGAAAATCAGTAAATATCTTGAGGCAAATGAAAACAAGAACACAACATATCAGACTTTATGGGATGCAGCAAAACAGTGTTCAGAGGTGAATTTACAGCCCAAAATGCTTATCTGAAAAAAGAAAAGCTAGCTGCACACCTGGAGACCTAGAAAAAGAATGGCAAACTAAACCCAAAGCAAGCAGAAGGAAAGAAATAACAAAGATTAGAGCAGAAATAAATGAAATAGATGATTTAAAAAAAATAGAGTGCATCAACAAAATCAAAAGTTGTATCTTTGAAAAGATAAATAAAATTGACAAACCTTTAGCTAGACTGACAAAGAAAAAAGAAATAGGACACAAATAAATGCAATCAGGTTGAAAGGGGGGGTATTGCTTCTGACTCCATAGAAATGAAAAGGACCATAAGAGGATACTATGAACAATTGTATTCCAACAAATTAGATGACCTAGATGAAATGGAAAAATTCATAGAAACACACAAACAACCTACACTGACTCTAGAAGAAATAGAAGATCTCAACAGACCAATTATAAGTAAAGAGACCAAATCAGTAATCAAATATCTCCCAAAAAAAGAAAAGCCCAGCACCAGATGACTTCTCAGGTGAATTCTACCAGACATTCCAAGAAGAGTTAATACAAACCTGCTCAAACTCTTCCAAAAAGTTGAAGAGAAGGGAACACCACTTAACTCATTTTATGAGGCCAACATCACCGTAATACCAAAGCCAGATAAAGATACTAAAACAAAATGAAATTACAGACAAATTTGTCTTATGAACATAGATGTTAAAATCCTCAAGAAAAACTCGCAAACCAAATCCAACAGCATATTAAAAGAATTATACACCATGATCAAGTGGGATTTATCCCAGGTATGCAAGTGTGGTTCAAGATAAGAAAAGAAAGTAATGTAATACATCACATTAAGACAATTAAGGGAAAAAGCTACCTAATCATCTCAATTGATGCAGCAAAGGCATTTGACAATATCCAGCTTCCTTTCTTGATAAAAACACCTAGAAAAATAGGAATAGAAAGAAACGGCCTCAACATGATAAAGGGTATATATGCAAAACACCTGCTAACATCATACTTAATGGTGAAAGACTGAATGCTTTCCCTCTAAGATCTGGAACAAGACAAGGATGCCCACTGTCACCACTGTTATTCAAAATTGTACTAGAAGTTCTAACCAGAGCAATTAGGCAAGAAAAAGAAATAAACTCATCCAGATTGGAAAGGAAGAGCTAAAACATTCCCTATTTGCAGACAACATGATCCTAAAAGTAGAAAGTCCTGAAAAATCTACAATACAGCTTCTAAAGTTTAGCAAAGATCAACATGCAAAAATCATTAGTATTTCTATATGCTAGTAATGAGCAATTTGAGGAAGAAATCAAGAAAAAAAAATCCATTTACAATCCGTTTACAATAGCAACTAAAAGAATCAACTATCTAGGAATAAATTTAGCCAAGGATGTAAAGGACCCATACACAGAAAACCACAAAACTTTGTTAAATGAAATCAGAGAAGATCCAAATGAATGGAAGACATTTTTTGTTCATGGATTGGAAGACTAAATACTGTTAAGATGCCAATTCTGCCCAAAACAATTTACAGATTCAATGCAATCACAATCAAAATTCCAATAGCCTTCTTTGCAGAAATGGAAAAGCCAGTTATCAAGTTTATTCAGAAGGAAAGAGAGCCCCAAATAGTGAAAAACATCTTGAGAAAGAAGAATGAAGTTAGAGAAGTCACACTTATTACAAATCTACAATGACCAAAACAGCATGGTACCAGCATATATATATAGACCAATGGAATCAAATTGGAAGTTCAGAAATAGACCCCATGTCTATAGCTAATTGATTTTTGCCAAGGCTGGAAGTCCACTCAATTGGGAAAGAATATCTTCAACAATGATGCTGGGAGAACTAGATATCCATATGAAAATAATGAAAGGGGACCCTTATCTCATACTGTATACAAACATTAACTCAGAATGAATCAAAGACCTAAATATAAGAACCAGGACTACAAAAGTCCTAGAAGAAAATATAGGGAACATCTTCAGGACCTTATGTTAGGCAATGATTTCTTAGACTTTACACCCAAAGTACAAGCAGTGGAAGAAAAAAAATAGATAAATGGGACCTCCTCAAAATTAAAAACTTCGGTGCATCAAAGGACTGTATCATAAAAGTGAAAAAATGAACTATTCAATGGGAGAAAATATTTGGAAACCACTTATCCATAAGGGTTTGATATCTGGAATTTATAAAGAAAACCTACAACTCAGCAATAAAAATGCAAACAACCCATTTTAAAAGTGGGCAAAAGACTTGGATATTTCTTCAAAAAAGATAAACAAATAGCCATAAAGCACATGAAAAGATGTTCAACATCGTTATCTTTTACGGAAATGCACATCAAAATCACAATGAGGTACCATTTCACAGCCACTAGAATGAGTACTATTAAAAAAAAAAAAACACAAAATTACAAGTGTTGGAGAGGATGTGAAGAAATAGGAACACATTCATTGCTGGTGGGAATGTAAAATGGTGCAGCTGCTGTGGAAAACAATTTGGTGATTCCTCAGAAAATTAAGTATAGACTCACCATATGACCCAGCAATCCCCCTTCTGCGGATATACCCAAAAGAACTGAAAGCAGGGACTCAAGCAGATATTTGCACACCGTTGTTCATGGTGGCATTATTCTCACTGCCAAAAGATGGAATGGCCCTAGTGTTCATCTTCTGCTTAATGGATAAACAAAATGTGGTATATACATATGATGGAATATTATTCAGCAATAAGAAGGAATGAAGTCCTGAAGCATGCAACAACATGGATGAACCTTGAAGACATCATGTTAAGTGACCGCCAGACACAAAAGGACAAGTATTGTGTGATCTCACAGATATGAAATAGTTAGAATAAGCAATCTCATAGTCGGAATATAGGTTACTAGGGGCTGGGGTGAGGGTAGGGAATGGGACTTGATGCTTAAATTATACAGAGTTTCTGATAAGGTTGATTGTAAAGTTTTGGTAATGGATGGTAGTGATGGTTAGCACAATATTGTGAATGTAGTTAACACTGAATTTTATATGTGAATGTGGTTAAAAGGGGGAAATTTTAGGTTTTATATATGTTAATAGAATAAAAATTTTGAAAAAAACAGGACCATACAACATGGTGAACCCTATTGTAAACCATGGACTATAGTTAATAATACAATTACAAAAATATTCTGTCATGAATTGTGACAAGTGTACCACACTAAGGCATTGTGTTAATAAGATGGTATATGGGAATTCTGTATTTAATGCATGAGTTTTCTGTAAACCTGCAACTTCTCTAACAGAAAAAACCTTAATAATATCACCTTCTTCTATCTCTCTGGAGATAGGCTTCATATCCTTTCAGGACATGCTTATTTGTGGAGCTAAAATAAAGTCAACCTTATTTACCAACAAACATTCTACTGAGACATCAGAAAACTCCCTTAATAAAGGCGATCTCCCATCCATTGATTCTACAAATATTGAGCACATACCACGTGCCAGCCAGTATTCTAGGGACTAGCATGATAGATGGCACCACTGTGTGTCAGAACAGAAGCTCCTCTAACGGCAAACTTTTAACATAATGTACAGAGCTAGTTTGAGGAACAGCGCATCAATTCTGCTGACCACCAGCAGATGGCAGTAGTACTCACTTGTTAAGTGGCATTTCAAATTTAGGAACAAATAGAAGGACCAGGAACCCTTTAACCCAACCTGTGATCAGAGGCACCCTGTAGTGTTGCTTTGTTACCCTGGGAGGGACAGATATTTAACCTCTCTAGGGTTGAAGTTTCCTTATGTGAATAATGGAGATAATAAAAGCATCTACCTTTTAAAGTTGTCTTGAGGACTAAATGTAACGAGGCATTTAAAGTGCTCAGCAGGAAGGAGGGGCTCAAAAATGTTAACAGATATTACTCAGTATGACAAATACAGTTCTCACATTATTTGACAAAAGAGGAATAGAATCAGATGGCTGAAAGTAGTATTGCTTCATAGAGTGATAACAATATTAACAGTAGAGGAGAAGGAGATGTAAATAACAAAAATATAGCAAAAAGCATGATAAAACCTTAAGGTAATCATTTGAATGGAAGCAAGAAATTGAGCAGTTTGTTTTTTTGTTTTTTTTGTTTTTTTTGTAATTACTGTTTTTCCACAGGTCACTTTTAGAGTATCTCAGTTGTCTGATAACTTCCTAGTTGCAATAACTCAAGTAATTGTGAATTATTTGTAGTTTCCCTATTTGTCAGAGGAGTATTTGATCTGTTGATGGACTTCCCAGTTAGATTAGCCAAGGGAACCACAGGGCTATTAGAAAGTTAGCTTGGTTTAAGCCTATTTTTTGGCAGAGCAAATAGTTGTTTCAAGACTCTGGAATGACTCAGGTAGTTAATATGAGCCAGAATTCAGAATTTAGAAGCCTCAGAGCCAGCTTCCTCACTCCTTGGAAAGGTCTGGGGAAGAGAAACTAGGGAATGGGGTTGGGATTTAGGGGTGGGTAGGACTCGATATATACCTTGGACAACTGCTTGAACAGCAAAAATTCCCCAATCAGAGCCACTCCTCTAAAAATGATCTAGATATGCAAATATAAGTTATATTGAATAAATTCATCCATGTGGGAATGCTTATGATGCTTTGGGGTATGATTTCAGTAAAATCTCGAGTGTTCAGATGAAGTGTTACCATTGCAGTCCACAACAGCCTTTGCTTTTCTCTCCTAACAGGCAGTGATGTCTCAAAGAAAAAGTATCCTTTTTATGAAGTTTCCACAGCCTAAGCGGATGAGCAACTGAGCAACGATATTCTCATTTATATGAAAATCATGTGATGAAATTGAACGAAGGAAAATAGAATATAGCCATGAACAAACATGATGAAATATGACAAGGACTTAGCATGATACTTATTAAATGGAAAGTAGTATTACTGCTTCTCATATTACTAAGCTTTTTAATTACGGAATTTGAAAAGATTTCATGAACTGTGTCTTTTTTTAAACAAATTTTATTGTGGTAACATATGTACAACACAAAATTTCCCATTTTAACCACTTCCATGTATATATTTCAGTTATATTAATTACATTCAAAATATTGTGCTACTGTTCCTACCATCCATTACCAAAGCTTTTTCATTACCCCACACTTCCCATTTCCTCCCTCACCCCCTACTCCCAACTCCTGGTAACCTGTATTCTATTTTCTGTCTTTATGTATTTGCTTATTCTGGGTATTTTATATAAATGAGATCATGCAATATTTGTCCTTCTGTGTCCAGCTTATTTCATTCAACATGATGTCTTCAGGTTTCATCCATGTTGTAGCATGTACCAGAACTTAATTTCTTTTATAGTTAAATAATAACCCATTGTATGTATATATCACATTTTGTTTACCATTCTTCTGCCATTGGATACTTGGGTTGCCTCCATCTTTTGGCTATTGTGAATAATGCTGCTATGATTATTTTGAACAAATATTTGTTCAAATCTCTGTTTTCAATTCTTTTGTGTATATACCCAGCAGTGAAATTACCAGGTCAC
This sequence comes from Choloepus didactylus, assembly GCF_015220235.1. Taxonomy (NCBI): domain Eukaryota; kingdom Metazoa; phylum Chordata; class Mammalia; order Pilosa; family Megalonychidae; genus Choloepus; species Choloepus didactylus. Next base: position 128,090,716 of record NC_051313.1, on the reverse strand, counting down.
TTGGTAATTCTATGTTTAACGTTCTGAGGAACCATCAAACTGTTTTTCACAACAGCTGTACCATTTTATATTCCTACCAACACTGTACTAGGGTTCCTATTTCTCTGCATCCTCACCAACACTTCTTATTTTCCTTTTTTAAAATAATATCCATCTTAGTGGGTGGGAAGTGGTATATTATTGTACTTTTTATTTGCATTTCCCTGGTGGATAATGATGTGGAGCATCTTTTCACTGCTTACTGGCCATTTGTATGTCTTCTTTGGAGAAATGTCTATTCAAGTCCTTTGTCCGTTTTTAATTGGGTTGTCTTTTTTGTTGTTAATTTTGAAGAACTCTTTATATATTCTGGATATGAAACACTTATCTTCTATTTTAAACTAAACTTATTTCTTACCCCCACCTCATAGACCCCTTCTTGAAATTGTTCCTAATGTCAGGTTTCAGAGGAGTTAGCAAACAAAGGTCAATCTTGAGTACACAGATGTTAATCAAAAGGAAAAGGAGTGTGAAAGAGACATTCACTAATAAAAACTGATTGGTATCCTTAACTGATTTTGTAACTGATGAGTTTCCTAAAAATACAGACACATATACACTTTGTGGTGGCTTGGAGTTATGTACCCCAGAATAACATGTTCTTAATCTTAATCCATTCCTTATAAATAGGATCTTTTGATGAGGTTACTTCAGGTAAGGTATGGTTCAACTGAATCAGGATGGGTCTTAATCCTATTTCAGGAGACCTTATCGAGAAGGCCACAGAAAGAGAAGCCATAGGGAGCAGCTGGAAGCTGGAAGCCAACAGAGCCCAGAAGAGAAAGGAGAAAATGCCGCCACATGTGACGAAAAAGCCAAGAAACCCCAAAGACTGCCAGCTAGCCCAGAGATACTGACCTTGGGAGGAAGTAAACTAGCCTGTGAAACTGTTGGCCAATAAATTCTTGTTGTTTAAGCCAACCCATTATATGGTATTTGTTTCAGCAGCTAGGAAACTAAAACTCTCTCTCTCTCACACACACACACACAGTAATTCAGTGGTGGTGAGGGGATGGGAAGGGGACAAAGTAAAAACAGTTCCTCTGACGTTTAGGTTCATGTGTCAGTTTGGCCAGGTGATGGTGTCTAGGTGTCTGGTCAAGCAAGCACTGGCCTAAACCATTACTGCAAGGACATTTGTGGCTGGTTAATAAAATCATAAGTCAATTGACTGCAGCGGTGACTGATTACATCTTCTGCAATGAGAATTCAATTGGCTGCATTTAATCCAATCAGTTGAAGACTTTTAAGCAAGAAAGATAGATAAAGGACCTTCACTTCTTCTTTGGCTAGCCAAAGAAGTGTTTCCTGAAGAGTTTATCGAACACCTTCATCGGAGTTGCCAGTTTGCTGCCTGCCCTATGGAATTTGGACTTGTGCATCCTGCCCTATGGAATTTGGACTCATGTATCCCCACAGTTGCGTGAGACACTTTCATGAAGTCTTATATTTATAGACATCTCTTGTTGATTCTGTTTCCCTAGAGAACTCTAACTAATACAGATCCTGTCATTCAGCATCCACAACACAATAATTTGTTAAAATTTTCTCTGAATTATTTTCCTCTAAGCTTATGACAACCTTATTGTGGTAGCAGAATTCTAACTAGCATTTTAAGATGACCCCCAATGACCCATGTCCTTGTGTATCCTCTCCCCTGGAGTGTGGGAGAGACCTGTGAATATGATGGGCTACGACTCCCATGATGACGTTATGTTTTATACAGCACAACTGACTTTAAGAAAGGGGGATTATTCTTGGTGATCTAATCAGGTGAGCCCTGAAAAGGGATAGGTGTCTTCCCAGCAGAAGAGATTCAAAACATGATAGAGATTTGATTCAAGGGAGATTCTGGGTTTGATGGTTTTGAAGATGGAGAAAGGGCCACTTGGCAAGGAATGTGAGTGGCTTCTAAGAGCTGAGAACAGGCTCTGGGTGACAGTCAGAAAACAAAGACTTCAATCCTACAGTTTCAAGGAATGGAAATCCATCAATCACCTGAATGAGGTTGGAAGGAGATTCTTTGCCAGAGTTTCTAGAAATGAAACTTTCTGGCATTATATTTTAAATTTCTGAGAGCTCTTTTATTTTCTCTGATTTCTAAAGATAGTATCCTGAAATAGGAACACTTGTTCATTGTTGGTGGGAATGTAAAATGGTGCAGCCACTGTGGAAAACAATTTGTTGATTCCTCAGAAAGTATAGAATTACCATATGACCCAGCAATCCTATTACTAGGTATATACTCAAAAGAATTGAAAGCAGGGACTTGAACAGATATTTGCACACTGGTGCTCATAGTGGCATTATTCACAATAGCCAAAAGGTGGAAGCAACCCAAGTGTCCATTAACAGATGAATGGATAAGCAAAATGTGGTATATACATACAGTGGACTATTGTTCAGCCATAAAAAGGATCAAAGTTCTGATACATGAAATAATATTCATGAACCTTGAAGACATCATATTAAGTGAAATAAGCCAGACACAAAAGGATAAATATTGTATGATCTCACTGATATGAGATAATTATAATAGGCAAATTCAGAGTCAGAAACTGGAATATAGGTTATCAGGGGCTGAGGAAGGGATAGTAAATGGGGAGTTAATGCTTGATTGGTATAGGATTTCTGTTTGAGTGATGGAATTATTTTGGTAATGGATAATGGTGATGGTAGCATAACATTGTGAATATAATTAACACTATTGAATTATATATCTGAATGTGGTTAAAGGGGAAATTTTAGATTGTATGTATGCTACTCTACTAAAAATTTAAAAAATATATCATCATGGATTCTTTACTTCTCATAGATTCAGTGTTTTCTTTGATCTCTCTGATAATACAAATTATTGGTGTATTTATGCTTACTTATTGAAGCATGATTTATATGCACTAAAATACACTCATTTTAAATGTACAATTCAATAAGGTTTGACAAATGCACGCACCTCTGTTATTACCACCACAGTCAAGATATAGAAGATTTTCATCACTAAAAATTCCCTGGTACTCCTCCCCAATCGATCATTTCCTAATCCCAGATCCTGGGTAACCCTCCATCTGCTTTCTGTCATTATGGTTTAGTCACATCCAATGATTTGTTTCCAGTTTTGGTTATCATGAATAAAGCTGCTGTAAACATTTGTGTATATATCTTTGCGTGGATATATCTTTTCATTTCACTTAGATAAAGATCTAAGAAAGCACAGGGCCTAAATTTAAAAAATTGATAAATTGAACCTCAACAAAATTTAAAACTACTCTATTAAGAAAATGAAAAGGGTGAAAATTTTCTTAATATGTCTATCTGAGAAAGGATGGTATGTAGAATATACAAATAACTCCTACTGTTCGATTAAGAAAACACCCAATAAAAAATGGGCAAAACATTTGAACAGAATTTTTCCAAAAAAAATACAGACGGCCAACAAGCCTACGAAAATATGCTTAATATCATTAGTCATAAGGGAAATGGTAATTAAAACCACAGTGATATGCTACCACGTGCTCCAGAATGGCTAAAATAAAAACAGCTGACAATATTAAATGTTAAAGAAGATGTAGAGCAATGGAACTCTCATACACAGTTGGGAGAAATGTAAAATGATATAATTACCTTGGAAAACTTTTTGGCAGTTTCTTATAAAGTTAACCATATTCTTAACATACAACCTTGCAGTTCACTCCTAGATACTGCCTAAAAAATTTCGGCTTATCCCTAAACTAGGAGAATTTTCTCTTATGTTTTCACCTGGAAGTTGTTTAGTTTTAACTTTTATATTTAGGGCTATGATCCATTAAGAATTAGTTTTTGGTATGGTGTGAGGTAAAGGCCAAAGATCATTGTGTTTTGTGTGGATAAACAGCACCATTTGGATAAACAGTTACCCAGCATGCCATTTGTTAAAAAGACTTCCCTTTCCGACTGATTTATGATGGCACCTTTGTAAAAAATCAATAGATCACATATGTGTGGGTATATTTCTGAATTTCCTATTCTTTTCCACTGATCTATAAGTCTATTCTTATGCCAGTATTGTTCCAGGTAGCTAAGGCTGCTGTTATGCAAAATACCAGAAATGGATTGTCTTTTATAAAGGGGATTTATTTGGGTACAAATTTACAGTTCTAAGGCCATAAAAGTGTCCAAACTAAGGCATCCATAAGAGGATACCTTCACTGAAGGAAGGCTGATGGTGTCCGGAACACCTCTGCCAGCTGGGAAGGCACGTGGCCAGCATCTGCTGGTCCTTTGCTCCCGGGTTGCGTTTCAAAATGGCTTCCTCCAAAATGTGTCTCTCAGCTTCTCTCTCTCAGCCTCTATGCATCCTTGCTTGGGTTTCTGTCTCTATTAGCTTCTCTCTCTCCGGTCCTGTGCGTCTTTGCTTGTTCTTCCAGTGCCTTCCTCTCCAAGTGTCTTGGATCCTCTCTTAGCTTCTCTGGGGCAAATTCTGGGCTTCATTTCTTAGCTTAGCATCCCCAAATGTCATTCTGTCTGCATCTCCAAGTGTCTCCAAACATCAGTGTCTGTGTTGGCTTTTGAGCTCTCTTAAGTATTCCATTGAACTAATCAAGACCCACCCAGAATGGGCGGGGTCCACAACTCCACAGAAATAATTGAATGAAAGGTCTTCACCCACAGTTGAGTGAGTCTCATCTCCATGGAAACACTCAATCAAAAGGTTCCACCCAACAAGATTGGATTAAAGGTCATGGCTTTTCTGGGGTCCAGAACAATTTCATATCAGCACAAGTATCATTATATCCTGATTGCTGTAGCTTTATAGTAAGTGCTGAATTTAGGTAGTATAAATTCTACAACTGTGTTCTTTAACAAAATTGTTTTGGCTATTCTAGGCCCTTTGGATTTCCATATAAACTTCCAAATCAAATTGTTAATTTCTACAGAAAATCCTGCTAGGATTATGATTGGGGTGGCATCAACATCTCTAGATCAATTTGAGCAGAACTGACACCTCAACTGTATTGAGTCTTCTAATCCATGAAAATATTATCTCCAATTATTTAGGTTTTCTTTCTTTTTTCTTAGCAATGTCTTATAGTTTTCTGTGTACATGTCTTACACATATTTTATTAAATTTATCCCTAAGTACTTAATGTTTCTTGATGCTATTTCAAATATTTAAAAAATTCCAATTTCTGATTTTTCATTGCTAATATGTAGAAATATAATTGATTGCATACTGACTTCATGTTCTGTGACCATGCTAAACTCACTTATTATTTCTAGTAGCTTTTTTGTAGTTTGCTTAGCATTTTTATGTACATGATCACATTGTCTGCAAATGCAGTTTTTTCTTCCTTTCTGGTCATTATGCCTTTCATTTCTTTTTCTTGCCTTATTGGAATGACTAAGTCTTCTAGCATAATATCAAATATAAGTAGGAAGAGTAGGTATTCTTGCTTTGTTCCTTAAAGAGGAAATAATTTAGGTACCAATCATTAAATATAAAATTAACTGTAATAATATTATAGATTATTTTCTAGTTTCCTGGGCTTAACAGAAAGTCCCCTCATATAGCTTTTTGGCTCCACCTCTACCTTTCAGTTTTCCTTCAAAGCCAAAATTCTGGAGTCATCTGTGCTCCTTCTCCTCCTTTTCTATCTCCTAATCACTACTCAACCCATTGCTGTTTGTCTTCTTCCCCCAACATTCTTCTAACATTGCTCTCTACAAAGAAATCAATATCTCCCTTATGGCTAAGTCTAAGTAATACATTTATTAATTAAATCCTTATCACATTTGACTTTTTAGCAGCACAGGACATGGTTAACCATTTACCCCTTCTTAAAATATTTTTTCTTGTGTTCCTGCCTTGACAGCTTCCCTTCCTGGTTTCCTACCACTTCTCTGCTGGATGTTCCTTCTCAGTCTCCAAAGTAGTCATTCTCCAAGATGGCGCCCAGTGACCTCCCCTCTTGGTATTCACATCCTTATGTAGTCACCTCTGCCATTGGCCTGGTTGATACGTTTGACCAGTAGAAAACAGCAGAAGTGTTGGTATGTCATTTCAAAGATTAGGTTTTAAAAGACCCTGCATTTTCTGTCCTGGCAGGTCTCTGTCTCTCTTGCTCTATATGTCTGTCTCATTATTCATACTGGGGAAGGCAGCCCTGTGGCAAGGAACCGTGACTTCAGCTCGCAACTAGTGAAGAACTGACACCTGCCAACAACCATGTGAAGCTGTGGTTGAGCCTCCAGGTGACTGCAGCCCCATCTGACAGCTTAATTACAAGCTCATGTGGGACCCTGAGCCATAACCACCCAGGTAAGCTGCTTCCAACTTCCTGACCCATGGAACCTGTGAACTATTAAATGCTTGTTGTTTTAATCTCTTGGGTAATTTGTTACACAGCTACAGGTAACTTACATGGTGTCCCTTGAGGTTCTTCTCATCTGGCTGACCTGTAATAATTAAAAATTCTATTCAGTTTCTTTTCTCCTTGCATTCCACGTTTTCCTGGTTAGCTCTCATTCACTTCCCAAGAGGAACTTGCTCTTTAATAACCAAATACTTCCCATTGTCATTTAATCAGATGAGTTAGATTTTCTCACCAACTCCTTTAACTTTAGTTACCATATGAGGAATCTTGAATATATGTGTCAGAACTTCTCCTGATCTTCAGACTTCCAAACCCAGCCACCTAATGGACATCACCCCTCAGATGTCTCTCAGATGCCTCAAACTCTTCAGGTCCAAACTTGAACATATCATCTTGCTCACCACATGTGCTCTGACTTTCAGACCGTGACCACTGACGGCCCATTCACCTCCTCGGGGCCCTGGGCCTCATCTTTGATTCTTTCTTCCCTGCTCCCCTCATCCATAGCTCTTAGATCTGACCAGCCCTCTGCTATTCCCCTAGCTCAGACTACCATTATTTCCAAGAGCCTCCTAACTTGTGTCTCGGCTTCTAGCAGTCTTGCCTCACTTCCAGTCCTTTCTACGCTTCCTACCAGGTTAATTATCTAAATCAGACAATCTGATTGGGTCGTTGCCTTACTTAAAATCTTCCAAGGACTCCCGTTGTTCTTTGGAGAAACTAAAACTCGCCTAGTGGCTCTTAAGGTCCTGCATGATATACTCCCTTCTTATCTTCTCCATCTCCTTCCATCTCTATTGCTTAAAACCTGCCATATTTCTTTCAGTTTCTCTATGTCTTATTTTTTCTCTATGTTTTACACATTCTGTTTTTTCTACCAGGAACATTTTTACTCCCTTTCCTCCTCCAACTTCCTAAGGACTCTGTATTCTCCACCTCACAACTTATGCCTGTTTATCTGTTTACACCCCCCTCTGTCTCTGTCTCCCCCTCCCTCTCTCTGTCTCTCCATGCTTCCATGAAGAGTCTGTGTAATCCTCCATGTTCCTCTGACAAATAGTGTGTGTTTGTCTCACATTTGATGGGTGAGTTTATAAAAGCACCTCTTCTCCTTTAGTGCTGTCTCTGTCCTCTGAATTTCTCTAGTTCTCACTCATCTGACATATACACATTTTGCCTTTATTTTTTTCAAAAAGGGTACAGTTATATTGGACCTTCTTAAAGGACTTGATTAATTTTTTGTCTGCTATCTGGCAGACACTGGACTAGTTGTAGGGCAACCAAAGATCACCTGTGATCTTCCTCCTAGGGAAGAAATTCCTTGAGGGTGGGTGGGGTCAAGCCCAGGTCATCTTTATAATTCTCCTGCAACCCAGACCAAGAGCCTGGTAGAATGGTGTGGTGTATTACTATGAAAATTGGCCTGAAAATCTCAAATTCTAGTTTCATTCTGACTCTTCAGAGCCATGGGCAAATCACTCCACAAATCTGAATTTACTTTCCCGCTGTGATAAAGAATAGTAATTACACTTTTTTTAACCTAAGGTGTCATTGTGTAGCTCAAATATGCCAAACCCTTATTTCTTCACTTGCCAGAGGTCATCTGTTAGTGCACCATTGATTCAATAACATAGTTTGCATTTGTGTTGTAAATTGGATGTGAGAAGCATGATGTTAGTTGTACATATCAATTATAAAAAGCATTCTGATTCCATTAAAATTAAAATGAGAAAAAGTGCTTCTTTGAATCAAGGCAAATAGTAACTACAGATGTGCTCACGTGTTCTGCACACTCGATTAATATTTTAGGAAACTAACTGATTGAGTTGGTTTTCCTCCTTCTTGTTCAGTCATATCTGTCAAGGATTTCTTGTTTAATAACCATTTACCTCCCATCAGAAGAACTAATTTTTCCTAGAGGTGATTGCAAGTTTAGGCTTGCATTTCATACTTCTCCTGAAAGGTCTATTTTAACCCAGATAAGATACACCTGTCTCTTAAGAAGGGCCCTAACCAATGGTGGCTCCTAAGAGTGGGAAGCTAGTCTTTGAATCATTACTTGGGGAGTGGAAATACTGTTGGTTCTCTCATTTCTGAATACCTCGCCGTTTTAAAACCAGTTCTCAATGCAGCAGGCAAGATCAGAAACTTACTTGGGTAGGTTCGTTGTTTGCTTGCAGATTTTTTCTTAACTTTTTCATTTTTTCTCCATGGGTTTAATCATAGGACATGGTTATAGAGATAGTGTGTTAGATCAATTTAGATACAGTATTTTCAGATTTTTAAATTCAGAGAGCATTCATTCACTATAAGGCACTACAAAATGTACTATACAGATATGAATATATGCCACTGAATTAAAAATAAAGATCCATGCATAATTTTCCAAAATAACTTTGCCACTTTGTATGGTAAATTTATTGCCACTGTGTTCTATCTTTTAAAAGCTCAAGTGCAATACAGAGCTTTTCCTCTGGAAAAAAAACAGTTTCTCTTACTTTCTAACAGATTTCAAATTTACAGCACTAGTTGTAGTGCTCAAATAAGGCCATATATATTTACTTAGATGCAGCTATAGCTAATCACATTTATAGTGGCAATTGGTTGCATATAGTGGTTTAAAAACTCTGAATCAAGAATAAATAGGCAGAGATGAACTTAAAAGTTTGAAAGTGGGAGGGCAGGTATGGGTAGGAAGATTTGCAGGATTAGGAGGGGTGGGCAGATTTCATACAACTAGCACACATTTCAGAATGTGAACTGCATTCTCTAAGCTGGCCCCATGGGTGAGCTGTGCCAAGGCTGTTCACTGCTTGCTGGAGTTTCCAGCTCTATAACAGTGCTCCTTTGAGTTCTCTGCTTCTTCTTCTGAAGCATACTTGAGTTTTGCACCCAAGAAGTAAATGACTTTGATCTCCAAAATCAATTAATGTTTTTTGAGTGTTGAGATAGGACATGCATTTGAATCCACCCCTTCAGTGATAGAGGAGCCAATCAGGATCCTGCTGCAGTAAAAAAAAGATTCTTTTGTTGAAACCCCAGCTTCATTTAAAAGAAGTCAGGGAGCACTGAAGTACAGGATTGCCATGCAGCCTTCCCTTTATTCCTTCCAGTACTCCAGGCTGCACTGAAAAAAAAAAATCTTTTGTCCTTGTTTTCACCAGTTAACACATAGTTTGGAACCTTTGGGGCTATTTCTGAAACTTCATTGGTATGTATAAAAAAAAAAATCCTCTTTAACACAGAAATTGAATGAAAGACTGTTTTGAGATGTTAATTTCTATTTATTGCAGAAAAAAAGGTATTTAATGAATTAAGGAAAGGTCTAGTGTAAAGAAATTGCCAACCTTTGAGAAAAACAGTTGGCGGCCTGAGGTACAGGAAGCTCTAGAACAATCAGTTAACTAATGTTTATTGAATGCCTACTTTGCCCAAGGCTGTTGAGGTTCGGAGACTAAGCTAAAGTCCTGCCTGCAAGTTACCTACATTCTAGTTGGGCAGACAAACCAATGAGTAAGGCAAGAATTAAGTAATAAAAACTAGACAAACACACAAGCAATGTAAGAATGCATTGCATGGTCATGCTTACAAAGGGTTGTTTCAGGAAATACATTCTTGTGGTTTAGAATACAGGAATCACCATGATCTGGAAAATCCTGGAAATTTTTCATTAAGAAGGTAGACATTGGGCTGGGATTTAAAAAATAGATAAGAATCAGATAACCTTAAGGGGAAGGGAGGAGGCAAATAGCGAGTCTTGAAAGCATTGAGTTCAGTTGTAACATAGTGGGGGAAGGGAGAGGTTGGAAGGATGGGAAGCGGTCAGGCTGCTAAATGCCTTTATGCCTGAGAGGCTTAAGATTGAGTCTTGGGGAATTCAAGGGCGATACCAGTTTTTGAAACTAGACAACCAAAGTGTGGGATTCCCTTTCCTTTTCTCCCTCCTTTCTGTCTGTCCTTTAAAAACCGAGCCTGATTCAAATGTCAGGGACATTCCCAGCCGCTGGGCGATAAGGCTGCGACTGAGGCGCCCGCAAGTATTCTTAGCCCTGAAGTTGTCCCTCTGGGGATGAAGCTCAGAGAAGTCAGAGAGAGCTGGACCAGGTAGGATAAGACCTAACATCAGGCTTTTTTCGGCCTCTGTGAAAAATGCTCAGCTTCCCAAATAAACCCAAAGGGGATCAGAGGCTCCACCACAAGTGAAAGGCGTTCTCACAATTCCAATGTCTGATTTTGCAAACGGTGGCTGCGAAGCACACGCTGAACACGCAAACAAAACTATCTTTTCACCATATGGTTACAGGTTTCGTCTAGCTCTTGCTCACAAGAAATGGAAAATTAATTAGACCGATGAAATGACAACGTTGCCACAGGGAGGGCTAAAAAAATCAGAGTGCGTAAAAGGATCCCGGAAAGAACCGGTTTCCGTGCAGACGGATCTGCAGAATCTGTGTAAATCTGCAGGTCTCCCATCCTCTCGTTCCCTCGGCCCGCCCGGAGGTGGGGACAGGGAATCGGGAAGCCCCCTGCACACTCGGCTCTCCACCCTCGCAGCCAGCAGATGGCTCCCGGGCGCTCTCTCCCGCTCGCTCGCCCCCTCTCCAGACGCAGGGATTTTGCGGTTTGGGAGGGAGGCAACCACGCGGGACGTCGTGCCTGCCGCCGCCACCGCCGCCGCCGCCGCAGCCCCTCGCGGCGTCTTCCCCGAGTGTGCGCCCCGCGCCGGGGACCCAGCGCCCCGGGCGCAGAGGCCTGCAGGGAGCGAGCGCGAGGACTGGCTCTCGCGATGTGAGGAGGAAACGCAGGAGCAGAAGAAGGAGGAGGAGGGCCGGAGCTACCCCCGCCCAGCCGGAGCCTGGCAGGAGAGCGAGGAAACCCTACTTCCCCGCCCCTTGCCGCTCTCCCCGCCCTCGCCCCACGCCTTCCGCTTGCACCTAGGGCCGTAGGTGCGGCGCGGAGACTGGGCGGGAGCTGGCGCCGGCCCGAGCCGCGGCGCGGAGGAGCGAGCTGGGAGGCGGAGCTGGCGCCGCAGCAGCCCTGCGCCCGCTCAGGATCCTGCCGGGTCCGGGTTCCGCCGCCGGGAACTGCGAGGAGGCGTCATGTAGCTGCAGCAGCAGCTAATCCACCTCGTATTTGCAACTCTTTTTTTTTTTTTTGGTGGGGCGGGGGACGCGGCAAAATTGTATCTCCGCCCCCCTTTCTTGCCCACTCCCATTTGCAAGCGGCATCTGCTGTCTTTAAAAAAATCACCGGCTTCGGGGAGGGCGGGAGAGCGTAAATCAGAGTTGGACCGGCAACATCCCCCCGCACCTAGAGGGCAACCATGACTGAGGAGAGCTCAGAGGTTCCCAGAGAGTTGATAGGTAAGATTCGCGCAGTTGTTGATTTTCCATCTTCCTCCGTGTACTCCTCACCTCCACCTCCCTTCCCACTTCTGCCTTCGTCCTTTTCCCGCAGGTCCCGCGAAGTGTGGGCGCCCCTTAGTCAGGAGTGGTGTTGAGTAGGGTCGCTGGGGGGCGGCGGGAAGTTTGCTCCCTCCGATTGCCCGAAAAGTCGAGCCCGGAGAGGGAAGGCGTGGAGAGGAATCCGGAGCCCGAAGAGGGTCGTCTGGGAGCACCGGGTCCCTTCTGCCGGGACTGTGGGGTCGAGGTTGGCGGAAGGAGGGGGCGGGCTGCCTCGGTCTTGGAGTTCTGGAAGGAAGAAGAACCCTTTACAGCGCCCAGCCCACTACCCCAAACTCGGGGAAGTACGAGAAAACCTAGCAGAAGGATGACTGGCGGTGCATAGTATGTCGTTTCTGGCACGTGTCAGGCTTCCCCCGAAAATACCCTGCAGGTGGTATCCCTTTGGCATGCAGACTTGGGGGAGGGGATCCTAGTCGGGTGTAGTGACTGAGCCTAACAAGGCGTGGCTTGGTTTAGCCAACCGGGAGCGAAAGAGTTACAAGGGCTGACGCAAACTCGGGCCAGGAAATTGAGGGTTAATGATAAAAGCTTAATTTTAATAATGATTAACCTATGATTCTCCCCACCCTGGATCTCTTAGAGAACCTTTGTATGGTACCCCATGCAAGGTGACCCATTGTTTGAGTCCCTTGAGATTGGGTGGGTGGGGGTGGGGGGCTGGATTTTAAGTCTGGGTTTAACTGAATTAGCTGGAGGATTAAAATGGCAGAGCTAAAGTGGTGGGGGGGAGTGGAGGATGTTCTAAAAACTCAGTTTATGCTTGTGTGTGTGTGTGTAGTATGTTGTATTATAACAAGTTATGTGTATGTGCGCAGCCCGTGTACTTTGATCCCCAGTGACCCATATTCCTTACTGTACCATCCTTGGCACGCTTCACAGCCCACAGCTCGGAAAGATGTTTAATCAGTGCTGACCAGAAGAGGAAGTTCTAAGCACCCATTCATCTGCATTCGTGGAATTTGCCCCTCTGTTTCTTGTTTGAGCCATAATACTTCCAAGGCATTTGAGTGTACTCTTTCTTTAGTGACTGCTATCTCAGCGGGTAAAACCATGTAAAGAAAATGTGCTGGGTTTGTATGAAAGCCCTTGCTCTTGCTTAATTAGGAAAAAACCGACACAGCTGACCCTTTACTCGAAATTTACCCCCTCCCCGCCCCCATCATACTCTTGGTATGCTTCCTCTGCCCAGCCCTGGAGGAGTCTGCCCCTGAGATAAAGCATCAGCTGCCTTTGCTAGAGTGAGTGGTCCATCCGGTTCTGGGAGGCTGAGGCATTTCCAACCTCCATCCTGAAGAGGAAACAAACGACCAGGGGGCCCTGAAGATGCCAGAGATCTGGAGAAAGAAAGTTTAGGTGAAGGCTTCCTTGGCTGGAGCCAGTTAGGATTACTAAAGAGGGTGGCAGGCTTTTAATTTGTGTAATGAGTTATCCCTTGAGCCTGGTGAAGAAAATTTTAGAAATGAGGTCCAAGAGAAAGGGTGGTGAAGGATGGGGTGGAATGAAGGCTCCTGGTTTGTATTATGGTTCTCAAAATAAATAGTTTCATGTATTTTAAAAGTTGAATTTGACCCTTACTAAAAATGGAATTTTCTCATTTATCGTCATTGCCCATCTCACACGTCTCTCAGCCAAATGATACATGCTTTTATGATATGCCTGATATGATTCTCTGGGACTTTAAAAAGTCTAGTTTGGTTGGGATAGAGAAACTCCTGCTCTTTCTTCTCTCTTTTATTTCAAGTGCTCCCAAAAGTTCTGTTCTGGTCAATTCAAAATGGCAACTGTGTGGAAAAACTCACTATATTCCCTTAAGCTAACCCCCCAAAGCATTTAAAAAATAGCTTTACACAGAACATTTTAAAATGCAGAGAAGAATAAAGAATGTGTCCCCATATTACATTTAGAGCTACTTTTAATCTTTTGGTGTATGACTTTCCAGTCTGTTTCCATGTGCTTATATTCTTAAGCCAATTTCTGATGCCCATTTTGTACCACCAAAATGAGGGGCACTTTGACATTCTGTTTTAGGAGAGGGAGGAGAAGGGCATGTTTTGAGTTCTGATAAGATAGGAGCTGCTTAAAGAACTCACAGTCCAGTGAGTTCCATCACACGCCCCTTTCCCCCAAACATTCCAGTGCTCCTTGAACATGCTGTGCTTTCTCTGGTTTCCATGCTGTTCTCTATGCTGATAAGTGCCCTTTTCCCCTTTGCTCTATTTATTTGTTAAATTATATACTTCATTTATTGTATACAATCTAAAACATAAATTGAAATACACATTGTATATGGAATTAAAGTTCTGCTGTATTCTTCTTGCACTTCAGGGAGTTGTATTGTACACTCCACTTTGGAAACCAGTGGTCTGTTTCCTTCTCCTTCAAGATTCAGCTCAGGTGCCCCCTCCTCCTGGAAACCTTCATGTTCCCCCTAGTCCATGGTCCAGTGGTAGTGTGAGCACATTTCTTTAATGGCAACCATCGTGTCCTTCACTAGACTGCAAATGCTTGGGAAAGGCAGAGACCATTTCTATTCCAGCTCCTAGTAGAGAACTGGGTACACAGGAAATACTCAGTTAACTGTTTGTTGAACATATGAATAAACCAAAATAATAACACAGCGTACAGTGCAATTGGAGCCTAGAAATGGGAGCTATGAACGCTGTGGAAATTGAGGAAGAATTTCCAAAGGATGTGGCCCTTGAGGGGGAGTTTTGAAGGATAAGTAGAACCTTACCAGAAGGAGACTGGGAAAAAGGTATCTCATGAAAGAGAATAATACATAGAAAAGTCTGGGAGCATAAAAGTTTGGATTTGTATCTTAGGGCCAAAGAGAAGAGAAGGATCTTGAATGGTGTACTAGGAAGTTTGGGTTCATCCAAAAATGACTATGACTCATTGAAGTATTTTAGACCAGGAGTGATGTCACACTCATGCAGAAGGGTCACGTTGGTTGCAGAGGGGACAGTTGGTGCCCTGATAGGTTGGAGGCCACAGATTTGGTCTTGGTGAGAAATTCTGAGGGTCTGAATGCAGGGTCATGCTCACGGTCAGGACTTGCTTAGGAGGTAGATTGTAGGAGACTTGGTAACTAACTGACTCCCTACCTGTGGGAGCTCCCCTAAGTTTCTAGTTTCATTAGTGGCTGTAAGAGGAATGGGGAAGAGAATGAGTTTAGTTTTGGACCATGGGGACTCATGAGTGTTCCAGGAAGACCTTCCCACCCCCATCCAAGTTTTTAGGTTTCCTCTCCCGTATTCTTCCTTTTCCATTGCCTTTGACTGCTCTATGGGAGGCTTTGCCCTTGGGATGTTGTGCTGTGATGATTTTGGAAGGACAGATGGCCAGGAGTGCCCTTCCCTGGCTAAATCATTTGGTCCAGTTGCCATGTTTTCCAGCCTTCTTCATAGCAAGGCACTCTTAGGAAAGATAATAATTGTATGCACTATGATGAACAGAGAGGCTGCTGGGGCCAGAGATAACCAGCCAAGGGCTGAGGGAGATCATAAATTCCTATTGTGCCTATGATCTGCATGCACTATTGTGCTTGATCATACTGTCCTGCGTTTTTTTTTTTTTTTCCTCATGTGTACATGCTGTTTTCCCAATAATATTTTATTATGCCTTGCATGGCCAGGAGCATGTCTTTTTAAATTTACTTCAGCATCTGAGCATACAGCACAAGGCACACAGTAGGTATTCATTAAATATTTGATGACTAATAACTAACAAGACTTATTAAAATAAGCAAATTAAAAAAAAAAAGATAACAGTGAAAACAACCAGAAACATTTCTCCAAAAGCTATCTCCTCCCCAAAGCTTTTTTCTTATTTATACAAGACTGTAAGGAAATTATTCCCTTCTTTCAGAAAGCATAAAGGATGTTATTGGCAGAAAGATAAAAATTGCAGTGAGGAAGAAAGTAAAATTGGAAGTCAAGGGAGACAAAGTTGAAAACAAAGTGCTGGTAAGTATTAGCGTTTATTTTTATCAAAATGTTTGGAAGTGAAAATGTTTCTCCCCTTCATAGTTTTGATTGCTTAATTTTCATGCAACTCAAATTTTGTGCTTTATATTTCTGTTCAAAAGTTTTGATGACCGTTTTGTCCAGGAATAATTGGAATATTTGTTCATCTGAAGTTAATAGGTTAATTTAAATTTTAGAGATTGAAGTTTTTAAAATTGTATTTCTTGAAAGTCACAGTAGTTATCCACATTTGATTCATCACCTAGAGCCTGATTTCGTATAATAGAGCTTATTTGTTTCTTTGATGTTATGATTGATTATCTGGCTTTATTTGTAATGACAAAGTTTAAAAAATTCATCTCAAGCCACTTTAATTATTTAATTAAATTTTCTCAAATGTTATATCCGAGTCCATCTTATGGGTGATGACCCAGGAATGTGAACAGAACATTTGTCATTTTACAGAGGTTTTTGGTGTTTCCGAGGGAAACACTTGCTGGAGGCAAGTGTTCCTTCCAATTTGTGAGCTGATGGGATCGGACCCTGGTGGGCATGGAGGTTTAAGGGAGTTGTCAGTGACTGAGCTGTGCCTTTCGGGAGGCAAAAAATATTTTGTGGTATTTTAATGGTTTCTAGATTGAGATTGTGGGGAACCTAAATCTGAGCTTAGATGAATACATTTTGTTCTTGTTGTTGGTGGAGAAAATATTCTGTTTAAAACTTTTTATCATGGGAATTTTCAAACATATGCAAAAAGAAAGAATTGCATATTGGACCCTTGTGTACTCGTCATCAGGTTCAATGATTTGCCACATTTTGCCAATATTGTTTATCTATCTCCCTAACCCCCCCCCCCCACACACACATTTTTATCCCCTGGATTATTTTTAAACAAATCTCAAACATATGTCATTGAAAGAGAATATTTTAAATAAAACTTTTCTTCAGTTGAAGTTGCCACAGAATTTGACATGTCTTTCAGATAGAACATCTGTCTTGAGAATCTTTTCAAATATCTTACTCTGGGATATTCAACCACCTTTCCTGGTAGATGTAAGTAAGGACTGTGCTGTTATTGATGGATGACTCCTATTTCTCCATAGTCGGTGCATACAGGTCAGGATGGCAGAGGCACTGAAGCAGGAAGACTTGAGTGACTTTTGCTCCACAACAAAATGTGTACATGTAATCAAGGTTATAGACAGCAGAAATGATTGGTGGCTTCATTGCTTTATTTAGGTTTAATAAAGGGTGAATTTCCTTAAGTGATTTTTATTTAAGGTTGTTGGACAACCAGAGAATGGTGTTATTTTTGGGGGGTGGTAGTGTAGGGAGAAAAAATTGTGTTTCTGCCATTTTTAGTTTTGTATGTTTAAAATAAATCTTTGTTCCTGTAGTAACTTCAAGAGCTGCACCCAATTCTATGTAACTTAAATATTAAGTACCATTTGCTACAACCACGTAACAAATGGTACTTGTTACTATTTGATATGGACACTATTCATTATACTAAGAATAAAACCATGACATGACTAAAATTTACAATGTTTAATTTTCAAAGACCAATTTAAATGTACAGTGTCATAAAATTAGCACCATTTAAAAATAATTATTAGTTTTTAATGTTAAGATTTTTTTGGCTCATCTAAACTTTCGCTATAGTTAAAGTTGTAACCAAATTACAAATGTATTTGAATTTAAGCATTTATCTCTCCAGATTGGGAATCTAAGTTTCTAGGAGTTTTGGTGCAATCTTATTTTGGCTGTTGTTTAACTTGCACAGGTAGGAATTATTAATAGAAATACTCAAGTTCTGGCTTTTTCTGACAGGCTTCCAGTTTGAGCAGAATGATCTAACAGTTAACCTTTAAGCTGTTGATTTTGGAGTTTATGAATTTGGAGGAATTCAGTTATTTCTTTGAAATAAACATTGGAAGATCTCCTTATCATCTCCTTGTCATTTACGTTTCTGACTTTCTTTGGGTCATCAGTTCACTCAAATAGGTTCCAAAGGAGTTGGCTTAATACTTCCAATAGATCTTGAGTTTTATTTCTTGTTACTTCCCTCAGTGTTTGTTGTATGTTACTTGGTTCCATCTTCTTATACTTTGAGACTTTATACTATTTCTAGCTTACCCTTTGTAGAGGGTTTATTGTCATCTTTCTTCTTCTCATGATCATAATAGGTAATATTTATTGAATGCTGCAGTAACTTGCTTTAGGTTATCCAACTAGTTATGACAGAGGTGGGATGTGAACCCAGATTTGTCCCGCTCACAGCTGATCTGTTTAACCATTATTCTCCAGAAGAAAAGAAAATATTCTTTTGTTGTTCAGAGGGTGCAAATTTTCAACAAGTGATTGGGAGAAATTTTGAACCTTAGGGTCAGTATTCCCTGCTTTTGTTTGAATTGACTGACTGGGCAGTACCTTAATTTGTTGCATATATTATTGGGCATCTACAAGTATGCCAGGCACAAAGTGCACATGAGGGAGACATAGTCTCTTACTTCAAGGGATCAGAGCTCACAGTCTCTAGTTGGGGAGATAAACAAGTAAACGAGGATATGGTTTGAGACGTGCTTTGAGTGGGATGAATGGGGGCTGTGAGTGCACATGGAGGAACTCCTAATCCAGGCTTGAGCAGCAGGGAGGACTTTCAGGAGGAAGGGAAGTCTAAGCTAACATTTGATGGTAGGTAGGAGTCAGCCAAGGGAAGAGAGTGGGAGCAGGTTCTGGACATGGGGAATGAAATGTTTGGAGGTCTGGAAGCCCAAAAGAGCTTAGCAGGTTGGAGAGCATTCACAGTACAGCTGGAGCAAGGAGTACCAGGTAGAGAATGGTCAGGAGTAAAGCCTTTCCTTTCCCTGCAGTTGGGATATCAGGTGAAGGTTGGGACTGGTTGAACAGGTCTCCTCTTGCCACTTGTTTCTTAAGACTTTCATGTGAGCTTTATTCTCCCTCTCTAGGGAGGCGGTAGGACTCAGTGGTTAAGGACTTGGATGTTAGAGTCACACCTGGTTCAAATTGCAGCCCAGGTACTTTTATAACAATTTGAAGCCTCTATTCCCTTCGCTAATGAAATAGAGGTTATAATAGTATCTGCTTCTATACAGTTGCTTTGAAGATTGAGTGATACATTTATATACTGCTGAGCACAATGCCAGCACAGGGTGAACACCCAACAGATGATAAAGCAATAGGACCAAGGGAATGCCCGTCCTTCTGAAGCCCAAATACCCACTGCTCTAATGAGGATTTGGGATCAGTTCACCATAAGGCTGAGAAGATTTTTTCATAGTTCATAGTACCTAATTAGCAAGACGGAGTGGGGGAGGACAACTGACTAGAAATTCTTTAGGTATGCTCTGGTCAAATGATATCAGTTAGAAGTTCTAGGGTGTTCTGGGGAACAGTATTGCATAGCCAAGTAAGTTTGGCAACCAGGGTGTTTGTTTAACAAAGACAAACCAGTTTCTTAACTGCAGGGCTTTTCAAAGCCATTAATACTTGTGCATTGTCCCATTTCTAAGAATGGGACAAAGTATGCTGTGTTTCCCAAACTTATTTGGCCATAGGTCCTAATGAATATTATTTGGGAAACCAGGATGGAACAGTCCAGAGCTGGTGCCTTTGGTGACAGTTTAAAGGAATGAAAGAACAGGCTATCCATCATTATGAGTGTTTTGCTGGGGAATGGTCCTTTAGCCCCTTATTTTTTACGGAAGTGATGGGCTGGTCTGCCGTAGACCACGCTGGCATGCAGTGCCATCTATTGCTGTAATACCTTTCTCTGTTGTCTTTAGGGGATGTCATCAGGAAGTAAATCTTAGCTTCTTATTATTTCCTTCTATTTGCTAATTGAATTGCCACTCATTTTTTTTGCAGTACCTGGACATTTTTTTGTAAATGTATTTTAATTTGTATATTTTTAAAATTAAACTTTGCATTTTAAAAATAATTATAGATTCACATGCAGTTGAAAGAAATAATACAGAGAGCTCTTTTGTACCCTTTACCCAGTTTCCCCTATCTTGCAAAATTATAACACAGTTTCACAACCAGGATATTGACACTGATACGTTAAGATACAGAACGTTTCCCTCACTACAAGGATCCTTCGCTCTGCCTTTTTATAGCCATAGCCACCTCCCTGCACCCCTCCCCCCCACTTCTCTTGAGCCCTGGTGACCACTAATCTGTTCTCCACTTCTATAATTTTGTTATTTCAAGAATGCTAAATAAATTGAATCCTACAGTATATTCCCTTTTTGGATTTGCTTTTGTCAATCAGCATAATTTTCTGACAGTCATCCAACTTGTGTGTATCAGTTGTTCATTTTTATTGCTGAATAGTATTCCATGGTATGGTTGTAGCGCACTTTGTTTAACCATTGCAAAGATGGATGGACATCTGGGCTGTTAACAGTTTTTGACTATTAGGAATAAAGCTGATATAAACATTTTTATAGAGATTTTTGCATGAATGTAACTTTACATTTCTCTGGGATAAATACCAGGTTGTATGATAATTGCATGTTTAGTTTTATAAGAAACTGCCAAACTGTCTTCCAGGGTGGCTATACCATTGTATAGTCCCACCACAAATGTATGAGGGATCTCATTTCTCCAAGTCCTTGGCAGCATTTCGTGTGTTGTCTGGATTTTTTTTTTTTTTTTTTTTTTCCTTTTCTTCTGAAGACTAATGATTGAAAGAAAAATATTGTCAGGAGGGAGCAAGGTCCCTAGTGACCTCTTTCCACCCACACTCCTGCTGCTGTTTGTCTGGGGAAGGGGTTCTTCTGTCCAGGATGGTGGCTCTGAAGTCTATGGAAGGTCTGTTCCTAGTTTCAGCTTTGTTTTTTGTTTTTGTTTTTTTTTAAATTTCTGTTTGACTGTGGAACATAGATTATTTTTTTTTTGCCAACCCTTTGGTTCTTCCACATCCCTCATAGAATGCATGAGAAGCAGGACTTCCCTTTTTATTAGATTGAGCAGGTAAGAGAAGTGGCATGCAACATTTGACTACTTTTGTTTGTTTATTTCCCTTTCTTAAAACAATTCATCCATTGTTCATCTATTTTTCTTGTGAAAAATTAACCTGGAATCCCTTTAACATATTTTCTTGTTGGGTTTTTTATTTTGACGTTTTTTGTGTCTTAGGCATGATTGGAATAGTTGTAAATTAACTTTTAAAAATATTGAAAGTATAGGAAGATGTTATTTTGGTAACATGCATCCCTAATATATTTTGGTGGCAGTGCTGCCTTTTTAAACTCAAATTATAAACTCTACACTTACCTGTTTGTTAAAATACATTAAAAAAAAGGAAGGGAATATCTCATATCCAAAAGTTTTGTTAGCATTTAGCCCACTTAATACATTGTGAAGTATTTTAAATCTCAGATATTCTCTGATAGGGGAATCATTTTTCTTTTATGATGGGCCATGTGCATTTTGCATGGCCAGTCAGTTTAATGTTTTCCTAATTCCCTGGTCCCTAATATCTAACTTGAATCAGCAGCACACCCTGTGACATGGTCACTTTTCATACAAATACCCACTTTGGAATTTGTGTCATGCAACAACTTTCAGATGACATCAACCTTAGCCACTTGTTTCCAGACCTTGTTTTTTTTTTTTTTTTTTTTTTTTTCCCCTTTTAAAAGCAGACCTGCCCTTTATAAACAATTTCCCATGGAACTTCAACAAATAAAGTAGATTAGAATGATATTTTAGGAAAAGAAATCTACTTTGCAAGTTTTTCATGAAACCCAAAATATAAGTCCATTCAGTGATTTTAGTAGAGCTGTTTTGAGGAACAAAAAAATTAGAAATAGGAGAGATTGGATTTTGTTTTTGTTGCATGGTGTAGAGAGACTCCCAATTCACCAGTTAAATAGTACAAATATCACAGTTTTATAAATAGCTATACTTGCAATCTCAGGGTGCTTTCCAAGTAAATAGATTTGGCAGAAGAAGATTTGAGTTCTGTTCAAAGTGGGCTATTGTGGAGGCACAGTTTATCTCATTGATGATCTCCAATATGTTAAAAATTGATGTAACACTTTTCAGGGTGTGTGTCTGTGTGTGTTCCATTACAGTAGTTAAAATATATTTAAAAAATGAAACTCACATGAAATGTTTGTAGACTGCAGTGGTTTCTGACAAATGCTGTTGGAAAATCATTGTTCCTGGCCTCCATCCATGTTTGCATCCCTCTGCGGGAGGCTCTTGTACCAGTTGTTGGGTAATTTGAATAGTTCCCTTTGTGGTACCTTTGGAGTCTCAACTTTTAAGGATCACTTACAATTCAGTGCATAGGTAATTTTCAGAGCACCTGGGTGAAGTTACATGACTAGAAAATGGAGCTTTAGAAAACAGCAACAACATTGTATCGATCTTCAGGCGTGGATTTCAGAGCACACATTGTTGCCAAGGGTCCTGGCAAAAGTTCTGGGTTACTTAAAATAAAAGAAGCCCTATTTGAGTGCTTCAGAATTGATAGGAACTCAAACCCAGAGCCCGCCCTAACCTGCTTTTGCTGATCCAGGGATAGAGGTTTGGGGGTGGGCTCTGGCCCCTGGGGCTACGTTTCCAGGAGGCAGCCTGTGGCTCTCTTGAACTTGTAACTTGAGCTGCATTTACATTCTGCTCTCTGGGTGTCTGCAACTGTCCCAGTTTCTCCAGTAGTGAGGACAGGTGAGTCAAATGACCGCGGACAAGGAAGCTGTTGAACATATACCAGCCTTGGTGTAACTTTTCATTGTTTTTAAAGAGATACTTTTTTCCAGCCTCTTGGATTTAGTCATCCTGGGGCCAGGACCTTTAGATAAACCCTGGGCGGGGGAGGAAGGGAAGGAGAGGCGGGAGGATGGAGTGGTGTGAAAGGGGCATTGTGAAAATTGAGGAAATCTAAACTAACTATGGAATGAATAGGGAGAACTCTGTTTTCTTAATTAAAACATAGTTACAGAGAAAACAAACAGACTTTAGGAAAAAGGTTACTGTAACAACTTTATGATTCATTTCATTGGAAACACTGCTAATTTCTATTGTTAAAGTCCGGAGAAAATGCAACTAAACTTTGAAAGAGGATTTCTTTATTCCTAATCATCCTCCCCTTGCTGAAGTGCTTGTTGTATTTTAATAGAATACAAGAATTTGGATGGGTATAGTTGGGACATATTGTTCTCTAATTGTTCATTCTATTTGTATTTATTCTCTCTCTAAATATATCACTTTCCCCAACTCTGAGGACAGAAGACTTCCCTCAGAAATGAGGAGAAAGAGGGATGCTTGGGGTGGTGTGTGTGTGGATTAGCAGTAACTAAAACAGTCTGTTTACTTTCACTCACTGGGTGCTTTCCCTCGTCTTGTTCTTTTGGGGAGGGGGTTTTTCTTTTTTAAAATATTCCCTTTTGATGACCTTTAGCCAGCAGGTGCCTTAGTCTTAGATATAGGCAGGTGCTCAGGAGGTCCCCTTAGAGGTAGGAATCAGAATGTACAAATGTCCTGAGCTTTATCTACAGCATCTCCAGCCTCTGGCAGGGGCCAGAGATGATTGTACTCAGGCCTTCCTAAGGGAGCAGGTGTGTCAGTTTCTGCCGATCCCTGGGCCTTGCGGTCTCCAGACGTTTATTGGCATTGGATCAGTAGATGTACCCTCTATGTAAGATCTGGTGTGGACAGATTGACCTAGGCAGATTCCGGGGAAATTTCCTGACCTTGCCCTCATCAATTGTTACCTAGAGGACTCACCATCCCACCAGGTGCCCAAGCCTGTGACAGGTTTCTTCTGTGGTGTCCCTGATAATTGGTATCCACTTTCTACTTCAGTATTTCTAGTGATGGGAAAAGCAAGAGTCTCAGAAAGTCCTTTGTAAGTTTGGGCTGGAATCTGTTTCTCAGTAACTGCTCCCCATTTATTCTAGACTAGTCTTCTGGAATGCCACAGCATGGTTTCGCTCCCTCCTACTCATGAGTGCCATTCAAGTACTGGAGATGGTTATCATGTTTTTCTTTGCTCTTATGGTCTCAGGCTAATATGCTTACTTCCTGAAATCTCATTTCTTGTTGTTTCAGACTTTTCACTTTTCTCATCACTTTGCTTTGAATACATCCTACTTTGCCAAGGAGCCTTTTGAACTGTTACACTGAATTAAACGGGCTTCCTTGGGGTCTTTAATATGCTCCTGTGGATTGTGCTTCTTGAAAGGTGCACTGATTGTGGCATAACAGAATCTGTTTTTCTGCAAGATAGTGATGGAAACATTGATCCAAGTGCAGGCAGCCTGGTAAAGAATACCAGCTACACATTGCTTGGGCACTGAAAAGTTTTGTTGTTATTATTTTTAAATTGTGTAAGTGTCCCTACACTTTGTATTACTAAAAAATTATAAAACAAAGGTAAGCAAAATGTAGCATTATCTGATCCTGTTATCCAGATGTAACTTTTGGAATATATCTATTTTTTCTCTACTTTTCTTTATGCTAGTAAATGTATGAATATATGACATTTTAAAAAAAGGGATCATGAATACTGTTTTGTAATCTACTTTAAAATTTAGCTTTGGGGGCAAAGCTTTCTAAGACAATTAAGTTTTATTGATATTGTTTTAAATTTCTGCACGTCTCTCCATTAGACCATTATGTAGATGTACCACCATTTAGTCTGACCACTTCTCTTACTGTCACATATTTAGGTGGCTTCCAACATTTTGCCTTGTAAGTGTGCATATCCTCATATTTGTTTTCCTTGGATAAATTCCTGGAAGTAGAATTGCTGCCTGACAGGTGTTTTAAATGATGCGATTTTGACCTGATTGTTGTTCAGGAAGTCTCAATAGAGAATAGTTCCCCACCTCATCAATTTTATTGTCTTTAAATAAAGTCCACTTAAGCTGAATAGGTTATTCTCTTTGTTCAAGTCCTTGGATTTCTCCACCAGTGCTCTTTGGACCCTAGCTCCTGAGGCAGACTTCTTTTGTACAATTTAGTGCCCTCTCTTCAGCTCTGCCTGTGTGGAGGTGTTGTCAGCTACTGTCCTCACAGGGATGGTGAAGTTCTGTGGCTCTTGTGTTTACTGAAGCCTGCGAGTTGGCTCCCGAATCACAGCTTTTGAGCGTCACTGTGTTGGCTTCTGCTTATTCAGCATGGCAGAAGCTCCTGTAGCTTTTTCCTTGGCTGACCGCTAGCTAGGTGTGAGGCTGTATTACACAGTTTAGATCTTTGCCCTTGTCTAGTCTTGGCACTTTCTTACCTTGGGTCCTTGAATGCGCTCATAAAGGTAGTTGAGCAGTTTTGAAAATAAGGCACATGACACTTTCATTAAATGAAGTGTAATTAACAAGAACCATAATAAGCTAATATGCATGGAGAGTTAGGCCTATGTCTTAAAAGATAAGTATCATAATGAAAGAAGACATTATTTTCCTCCCAAACAATTCTGAAGGCTATTTATTTCATCTGTATAAACTAACAATAAATGTCCTGCATCACAGAGTCCTTCCACACTCTGAATCCAGCTGCAAAGTAGTCCTTTCTTCTATTCCCACTTACCTATCCCACCTCCTGGCAGAGGGGCCAGGTGAAATAGACTCTCTGGTCTCTCCTCTACCTTGAGCAGAGGCTCCTCCTGGAGTCCCTCCTCCTCCCTGAGGCCTCAGGAATTAAGCTTGCTCTTCTCTCTCCTTTAAAGCTCCTGTTATGTGATACATTGCTGCTGAGATGGGCAGGTAGGATGTTTCTCAGGGACCCCCTTATTTGCTGCCTCGGAAGAGAAGCACACAGTACCTCTTCCATTTTAAGGGTTACCCTCTGACTGACTTTGTGGAACAAAGGAAAACATGAAAACCCAATGTGGGCAAGTTCTTGAGGCTTCAGAAGCTTGGCAGGACTGTTCAGAGTTGGTGTCTTCTGCTCTTTCATTCCTGACTTCCCTGCCCTAGGAGATGCAGAACACTTACTTGCTGAACACCGAGCTAAGGTGTGATTAGAAGTCCAGGCTGCTTGGCCCTAGTGTTATCAGTGGGCATTTTTGGTTTCCTGAGTCCATGTGTTCTAAATAACTTGTCGCTAGCAACCAAAAAGAGTAACCATGCCTCACAGGCATGAGAATGAAACCAAAAGCTGGAGAGAAGCACCTGTGTTTTCATTCTTGCTAATTCTTGGACAGTTTGCTTTGCCACTTGGAACATCCCAGCTCCTTTTAAATCTCTGTGTGCCAGTTTCATTTTTTTTTTTTTTAACCTGCATTTTTGGACTGCAGAGGTGTTGCAGTTTGAGGAAATTTTTTATACAATTTTGACCATTGAAGCACGAGCACTTCTTGTACTGATGAAAATCAAAACCAGCCTGCACAGAAGGACTTAGTCACATACGTGAGTTGTTTGTATGGATGTTTCCATTGAATTCTCTTATGTGTCTCACTCCTTATCAGAACTTTTATTCCCCTAAAATACATTGTTTGTGAATAAATTGTGAAGTTCTGGAAGCTTTTTGCTTCTCAAAAGTTTACCTTTTTAGAAAGAACTTTGCACTTTAAACAGCTTTTAGTCTTTATTTTACATTTCGCTAAGTTGTCTCTGTGGAGAACATGTTGGATCCTCTCCATTCAATATTTCTCTCTCTTCTGCAAAAGGCCTGTATGTAAGAAGTTGGTCCAATCTTTGTTGCTCAGGGTTACTTGTTAACCAAGCATCTGGAGCAAAGGAGAGGCTATTAGCACCTTGTCACTTAGCATTTCTTAAAGGTTGTCCCATTTGTTTGTTCTTGCTGCAGAAGTTTAATGAAACTGGCATCAGTCTTTACATCTGACATATGTAGGCTGTCTGCAGAGCTGAACAAGTGGTGTCAGCAAAACTATATATTCAGGAAGGCTCAGTTTCTTTTTGTCTGGATCTGTGCTCTCTTGGAATAGCCTGTTTCTTTACTCATCAGAGTAGGTCTCTATATATTAATATTCTGGATAGTGATGCTTATGGCATATTTAGCCTTAAATTCAGGAATAGCTTATTTTTTCAACGTCTTCATAAACATTTTATACCTTCCACTTTTTAAAACAGCTTTCTCCTTGTTATTTGTATTGTGTTATTGTATCATTCTGCCTGGGTTTGAATTCTGGCACTGTCATTTGTTACCTTCTAACCTTGGGCAAGTTATTTAACCTCTCTGTGCCTCAATTTCCTCATCTCTAAAGTGGGCATAAGAACCTGCCTCATAGATTTGTTTTGAAAATTAAAGGAGATATTACACTTAAAATATTGAGAATAGTGCCTGGCACATAGTAAATCATCAGCAAATCTTAACTATTGTCATGCGGTTGGTGTGGTGGATGATGCTAAATGTTTTGCACACAGGAATCTTGTTGTTGGTTGTGCATTCTTAGTCTCAGATTACTCTGGGATATTTTGTATAAATATTCCAAAAGAATCACCTCTACTTTGTATCTCTTCCTAGCCCGGTGCCAGATATTTGTTGGGATGTTCTCTCTGCTCAGAGACATTTTAAGCCAGCATAGGCTGTCTAGAGAAATAGGTTTAAGGCTCTGTGCGTTTTCTCAGGATATCTTTTTTACTTCCTGTTCACTTCAAATCTGAATGTGTTCAGAAATATGTTCAAGCCCCTCTGTCACCTCCAAGTTATTTAGATTAAAAAAAAAAATCGGTACCTGGCTCCTGTTCATGCCCCATGAAGCTTTGTCAGCCCCTTCAGACACTGCTTCCTGCCTCTGGTGGCTCACTCAGACGGCTTCCCGGATTTCAGTTATGATTGCCCTTGCTTCATGGGAGGAGGTGCATTATTTGTGTTCATTGGCTCATGTAGCTCTGCTTCCTCCATTCTCAAGGGGGTTCCTGGATTTGTATTCTGCAGGCCATGCTGGACTCTTGCCTTCTAACCAACCTTGAGATCAGGATTTTTCAGCCTCGGCACTATTGACATTTGGGCCTGACAATTTTTTCTTCTGTGGGACTCTCCTGTGCATTTTAGGATGCTTAGCTTAATTTCTGTCACTGAGGAGGGTGGAGTGCAATTAGCATCTAGTGGGTAGAGCCAAGAACATAATCAGGATTTTCTTCTCAAGCTAGTATCCTTGAAGAGATTATAAACTGTTCAAGAGCCCTCTACCCACTAGATGCCAATTGCACCCCACCCTCCTCAGTTGTAACAATCAAAACTGTCACCAAAAGTCCCTGGAAGGTGGGGTAAGGGTTGGGGTGGTGCAGTTCCTGGTTGAGAATCACTGGTTTAGGTCAGTGGGTCCCAAAATGTCAGAGAGCAGATGTATATGTAGTTATACTTAGAGCTCATAGAGTTTAACCTAAGTCTGAAAATGTACAGTTCTGTAATACAGTTATGATCTATTCACCTAAAATCTATGTGCATACCTATGGATATGTAACAAAAATTACAAAGTGCCCCAGACAGAGGCTTGTCTTGTTTTAAGATACCTAATAGGTTGACCAGCAGTTCTCAAAGTGCAGTCCTAAGAAGAGTAGCATCACCATCACTTTGGAACTTAGAAATTCAGATTCTCAGGGTCCATCCACACCTACAGAATCAAAACTCTAGGAGTGGGGCCCAACAATCTGTTTTAACAAACCTTTCAGCTGATTTTATATACACATAAGTTTGAGAACCACTGAGTTAGGCACTTACTTAGTGAGCCCCAGTAAGTAAGCCCCAGAGTAAGCCTTAATGAGAAATAGTCACAACCTTCCATAATCCTGCCTTCCATCATCAGAACTTTGAAGCCTGCTTATGAAATATGTCTTATTGGACAGGCCACACAATATTGCCCCCTTCTGAGAGCCTCCCATGCCCACAACATCCTTTAGAGAGTTTCCTTTTGCCAGCGGCCCTGTTCTTGGTGCCGGAGACACCACACCTTGTCCAGAGCTAATTGGACTAGGGGTGGATGAACTTGACCCCCAAGGTAAGTATCTATAGGATAACCCATAGCCTGTACCTCATGGTTCTGCCCAACAGGGCTGATCTATACCAGACAGAGATTCTTTCTGGAGTGTTTGAGACATAAAAGAGAGAGTCAAGAAGAAACCAGAAGGCACGAGACAGCCAGAGCCCTGTATAAGCAGAAGCCATGGAGCAGTGAAGAGGTTGTTGTGGCAAGAACAGAAAGATGGTGACAGAGCAGCCATATGGCTGCTTTGGTAAGGGTGACGCCTAGAGTTGGAGTTGAATCAAACTACTTAAACTGATATATCTGTGAACAGTATTTTTTGGTTTTCTAGGAGGCCCAACTGGGCAACTGCTGATAAGGTTTCCTGCCTTGCTTACTTCCCCCGATACCCTCATATTAGATCATTGCTAACTGAGGCAACTTCAATACGTATCTATTTCTTGTCACCTGGGTGAGCTCAACTCATATATACCCATAGACCAAATGGTCCTTGCAGACTGGCTTCGTGGTGTGCTGCTTCCTTGAAGGAGGGATTCTCAACCCTGGCTGTGCCCTTTGAGTGTGAGCTTCTGAATTAGGATGGATGAAGGTGTAAATGTAGGAACTAACCCCTTTTATTCTTTATGAGCACTCTCCATGCTGATCTCCTTTTGAGGTCTCCATTACTGGAAAGCAAGGGAGAATAGAGATTGTTGATTTCAGCTTGTTGATGTGTTGACTCTCCCCAAAGAAACCTGCATAGGGCAGACCCTACTTCACTTCTTTAGATAAGACCAAACAGGGCAACTCAGTTTTTTCCAGGAATCTATTGCATTGACTCCAATGTCTTTTCTCCTAAAGGCCTCTCAGAACCATCTCTTTTCAAGGGAGGTGGTAAGTATTAGAGTTTGAATCATTTTCTAAAAATTCAGTAGGTCTAAAGAAATTCACTTCAATTTGAATTATTGGTGTTAACCCCTATCCACATTTGTTAGTCCCTACCTTATCCTTCCAGTTGTCTCTTCCTCTCTTTCCCATTGAAATCTGGGAAAGAATACAAGTACCTTCATGCAGCAAATCCACTAGGATTCTTTTCACACAAATCAGTGAGAAAGGGGAATGGGTGGAGATACAGAATATTTTATATTGTTGTTCAGATGGTTGGCTGAGATCCCTTAGGGTGACAGACTCGGGAAATGTGGGCCAGTGCTTGTTTTCAAGGACAGCTTAAAAGATTTGGGGGCCAGCCAAGAACATAATCAGGATTTTCTTCTTAAACTATTATCCTTGAAGAGATTATAAACTGTTCAAGAGCCCAGGATTGTGTTTTCTGACTTTTTGTTCCTAGCATCCCTACCCCTAATAGTGCTCTATTCCTGGTCTACACAGAATATTTGCCCAGGAAATAATCTAGGCCTGGAGTGCAAATCTCAAGCCCAAACTCGTTTTCTCGGAGCCCTGGTAAGTCTGTTTACTCAGCAGCCTTATCTGGCATTGCCCATCTTTAATTTAGTGTTGTGCAGGAGGAGGGGATCAATACCCATGATGCAGTGGAAGAGAATGGCTCATTGCTAACAGCCGCACCTTGAACTGGACTCTGCTTTGGTCAGAATGATTAGCGCAATCAAGAAAGCCGTTATGTGTTCTCTGACTAGTTCCTTTGAACCCTTCCCCCCATTATACACAGTTCCTCACCCAGGGAATAACAGGATGCTTAAAGGAGAAGGGTTATCACGTCTCAGTGTTGTGGTACTGTCCACTGTTTGTGGCACTGTCTCAGGAATGTGTGTCAGGGTGCAAATGAGCTGCTTCTCTTTTCCATTTCTATACTTCATTTCAGAGAGAGAGATTTATTTCCTGTTTGCAAAGGTTTGGTATCATCATTTACATGGGAGAGAAATCGGATGTACTTTCAACTTTTAGTGGGTTACTGGTTTCTCCTTTGCCGGGAATGACTGTCTTTTCTTTCCATTGTGAGAGCTGTTCATGTCAATTGAATGCAGAGGTTTGTTTCCTTCGGCTTTCAGCGATGACAGTTCATTTCTTTTGTGTGATACAGTTATAATGTGTGATTTTACTTTTTTTAAAAAACAAGTAAAAACATCACTTAAAATTTTACCAACAGTTGTTGGAAAAACCAAGAAAGCACCTCATTTCTTATTGGTTCCATTAGCAACCCTTTGTACAATATAAACCAAAAAGCTCGTTTAGAACTGAGCCCAGGCTTCCCAAACTGAAGAAATAATAGACCCTGCTCTTCTTTATTTTAATGTCCAAATAAAGAAGTGTAATTGCAAAAAAAAAATGGATAGAAGTGCTGGGAGTGAAGTGCTCTTGTGCCCATACATTGAAAATTTTATGAAGCTCCAATTAACATATCACAGGACGCTGGTGTTCTAAGGAACTAGAGACCAGATAAGTTATTTACTTCAGTGTTTTGTCTTTTACACAGAGGGAATGTATGTTAGGATCTGTGTATTCTTTTGGACTGTTATCATATCTACTTCTACATATCTACAAATTAGCCATTTGGGAAAAAAAATATGTCAGGAAGATAATCTGTACATCCATCCTACTTTTAGGAAGATTATTGGAACATTTCATTTAACAGAATAATTACTATGCATCAACTGAGGGTAAAGGACCTGGGTTTTAACGGAAGAAGGCAGTGACTTGGGAATTGACTGGGAATAAAGTCAAGGGTAAGTCCTCATTCCACAGATCTCCTCCACAGGGCCCTTGGTTTGAGAAAAACAAGTTGCATAAGATATTGGTCTGCTTATTATAAATGTTTGGATTACTCTGCTTTGAAAATAAGATCTTGAGAAATGGAGCTGGGGAAAAGATCATTAAATAAATTTAATCTTGCTGATTGTGTGCAGTTGGTAGTAGGATGTCTCCTCTACAGGGGCTGAGCTGCTCTTACATATATTGGGGGTTAGGTGGGGAGTCGGTGCTAACTGGGAGAAGAGGAAGTAGATCTATCAGCCATGGTCCTGAATCAGGGGCGATGGATGAAAAGTATAAGGGGATGGGATAAGGCTTAAACTTAGAAAAATCTTCCCAACAGTCAGAACTGTCCAATAATAAAGCATGCTGATTTGTGTGGGTGAGGGTTGGTGGGGGTGAGTGTGTAGAGAATTGAGTATCCCCACTTTCGGACAAGTTCAAGTATAGATTGCTTGATTTTTTATTGACCTTTAACTGGAATGTGCAAGATGGTATTCAAGTAGGAAAATGGTTCTTTCATCTCTTAAGATTTCTGGGATTCAGAATCTTTACTCCTCCTATGTTGGATGATTTATGTTAGTTAGAGCTATTAAATGTCACAGATTTTACTGTTAAAGACTTAAAGTTCTATTAATGAGGTCCGGGCACAGCATTTAGTAAGGACTGCTGAGTCTCACACAGACCTGCTGTATGGATTGGTTCCATGTTTTAGTATAAGTACACTTTATTACTTTGAGGCTAAAATCTAATCAGAATATCTGGCCCTTTGGCTCTTGGTTGGGTTTATTGTTTGAGTTCTAGTATCAATGTGACAAGCTTTGTAGAGCATGTTTAACAGGGTTAGATTTTGGCACTTTTTTTTTTTATTAGAGAAGTTGTAGGTTTACCGGAAAGTCATACATAAAATGTCAAAATGCAGAGTTCCCATGTATCACCCTATTATTAACACCTTGCCTTAGGGTGGTTGGTATTTTAATAATTGTGCTATTAACTATAGCCTCATTGTTTACAGTAGAGTCACTGTGTTGTACATTTCCGTGCTTGTTTTTAAAATTTTTATTCTAGTAGCATATATAAATCCTAAAATTTCCCCTTTTAAGCACATTGGCATATATAATTCAGTTCTGTTAATTATATTCGCAATGTTGTGCTACCATCACTACCATCCACTATAAGAACTTTACAATCAACCCAAACAGAAACTCTGTACAATTCAAGCTTTAATGCTTGATTTCGGTACTTTTAAATCTTACTTTGAACTGAATCCTGCATACTCCTCACCTTCACTGGCAATAGACAATGGATATTATTTTCTGTCTTGCTGGAGGATGCAGGGGCATTTAGAAAGCCATTTTAGTTGTGGGAATGTAGGAATCAGGAGATCCAAGGGTTAGTGCTAATGCTTTAAAATTATCCTTAGGTCTGCTATTTTAGTTAATAATCTGGGGAGGGAAAAGCCTTGTTCTGGGAATATTGTGAGACTAAGGGTGAAGTAGAGCTTTTAGTATTGTAGGATAAAAGTGTCTGGCTAGTTCAGTTAATGCATGAAATGTTTTCTCATTTTGTAGTCCTCCGTTTCTTTGGTTTTCAAAAGGTAACACAGTCCACTAGGTTTTTTTTCCCAGGTAAATTGTGGAATTCTCCTCTATATATTATCATTTCTATGCCTCCATCCATTTTGGTGAGCAGTTAAAACAGACGCAGTCTCAACTTTGGACCCTTTCATTTTATTAGCAAGTTGTAGCCAATGGAGGCTGTTGATAATTTCTTATTGCAGAATTGTTTTTTGTAGGTTGTCCCTGCTGCTTAGTTGATAAATAAAACATTTCTCTCACGGGACCTGGGAAAGAACTGACATCTTTCTGAACCCGAAGGCTGTGTGTCAAGTATTGGCCTATAGGGCTGTCTGTTGTAGAACTTTCCGGGAAGTTGGGCCCATGCCCGACTTTACCTCTGAAGACATCATGGGAATGTGACCTGTCCATTGAGCTACTATGTTTTCTGGCAATTTTAATGCCTCAGATTGTAACAGGTAGTTGCCAATATTTATCAGCCATTTGGAACTTTAAATCAGACAAGTGAAAACAGTGTATTTGTTAGTACTTTGTGTTCTTGCATTGTGTCATTGAACTTATTGTTCGTCTCCCTTGAATATTCATCTCCACTTCAGAAGGTGGAAGCCTGATCTACATTTTTCATTCTTGCCCACCTTTTTTTGTACCATGTACGGCAATCAGTGTCTGCTGGTCCATTGACTAGATAAACAACACATTCTAAAATATCATTTTAAAAAAGAGATCAGTTTACAATAAATACATTGAAGTTATTTCCAGGTTTTGTTTTGCTAAAGTTAAGATCTGATATTATTTAACTTCTGGTTGCAGAATGGGGAGTATTCCTTCTGTTAAAAATAAATGTTGAAAAAAGGAGGAGGTAAAAAAGTGTATAGACACGGGAACAATTTTCACTGGAAGCTGAGATAGTGTGGGAGGAGAGTATCAGTGGGGTAGTTCTGCACCATGTTAGTCTATTTTGTTTAGACACTGCTTTTCTTGCAGCCCCTTTGCAGGCATCTAAATCTGAAGTTTGAAGACTTGTTTTGAGGGATGGGGGGATGGGTGAACAATGGATTTGTGGTTGTTGGTTTTGCTTTTAACGGACAACTAGAATTTTCACCTCATGGGTCAGAATGTTATCCGCTTATTTATAGCAAGCTTGAGTTGTTATGCCAGGTGGCTGTGGATGTTGGCATTCACGCAGACACTGATAAGACCTGAAATGAGGTAGCCATCCAGTTATGCGAAGGCTAAAAAAAATGGCCATAGGAGGACTAAGCTACATATTTAACACTGATGTAAAGTTGTATTTTTATTAACTAAAGAAGCAGTGCATTATTGTGTTGTTACTTTCCCTGAACCCTTCTTTCTAGTCTCTTTTTGGTGTTTAGCTGTCATCCATAACTGAGCTGAAACTGTATCTGCAAGAATTAAGTTTAAAGTAGGCAGTTTGAAGTTGCAGTCAGCTGCAGAGTGTAATGAAAACTCTGAGTTTCCAGCAGCATCCTTTCTTAACTGTGCCTGAGAAAGTTTTTACGAGCAAGATTTAAAGTGAAGTTCTATGGGACAGACTGCTGTACAACTTTTTTTTTTTTTTAATAAACAGTCGAGCAGGGAAAGATAATATCATTCTCTGTTTTAAAAACCTTCCAGTTTATAATCATCAAGGGTATTGGAATCTGAATTATCTTGTAAGTGATTGTAAGTGAAGGTGGAAGGTCATTTAATAAAAGAGAGGTCCATTTCCTTTTTGGACTGGTCAACCTCAGGCTGCCCCAAGGAGAGGCTTCTACCCCACCTAGAAAGCCCCTGCTGTGGAGTCAGTGATTAATTCAGTAATAGGCTGGGAGCCTCAGCCACACCCCTGGCCTCATGCTGGAAGCCAGGCATAAAGGGTGGGTGAGGCAAATTCTACTCTTGCCTCCTGCAACTTAACCCTCTTTCCAGATCTACCTCTTGAGCTCTCCTTTTTTTTTTTTTTTAAGTTTTATTGAGATATACTTCACATGCCATACAATTTACCCATTTATAATATACAATTCAGTAGTTTTTAGTTTATCTATGGAGTTGGGTGTCCACCACCAAATCAATTTTAGGACCTTTTCATTACCCCAAAAAGAAACCCTGTACCACTATTCCTCCCATCCCCCCACCCCCTGACATCTGATACTCTACTTTGTTTCTGTGGATTTGCCTATTCTGGACATTTCATATAAATGGAGTCATGCAACATATGGCCTTTTGTGCCTGGCTTCTTTCACTTAACATAATGTTTTCAAGGTTAATCAGTGTTGTCGCATGTATCAGAATGTCATTCCTTTTTATGGCTGACTAATATTCCGTTGTGTGTATATACCACATTTTGTTTACTCATTCATCTGTCATGGACATTTGGTTACTTTCCCTTTTTGGCTATTGTAAGTGGTGCTGCTATGAACGCTGGTATCCAAGGGTTTGTGTGGACGTGTCTTCAATTCTTTTGGATCCCCTGTGTCTCCTGCCCACCCCATCTAGGCCATTACACCACAGAGTCATGTACAGAAGATCGGATACTATGAGAGCATTAGGGAGGGGCACGTGGCCCTATTAGGGAGTCAGCCAAGGCTTTCCTGAGGACACAGTGTTCAAGCTGAGACTTGAAAAGATGAATAAAAATGTTTTCCAAACTGCAGGTCATGATCCATATTAATAGGTTGTGAAATCAACCAGCAATTTTAAAGAATAAAATAGAATAGGAACTACCAGAGAGCATCTATGTAGAAAGGGTAAGTATCGTCTGAAATTTATTTTCATTAGCTGTGTGTGAGCATATAGTGAGTTGCAGTGTGAAATGTATTGTGCACTGTGGGTTGAAAGTTTGAAAGTTCATGCCCTAGGAATTTTTGAAAAAATGATTTGATTATTAATCTTGATGTTTATATATGGCTCTACTAGCAAATGGAGGGACATAGGGCTAGAAGAGAAGATAATCTGCAGATCTTTTGAAGGCTTAAAGTTCTGTGATCTTTAAGTGTTTTAAATTATACATTTGTTCAACAAACATTAAAATATCTACCATGTGCCTGGACCTGTTCCTAATTAAACTCTGAGGCATCCTGTAAGATTCTTTTGGAGCTTGGAACCCGGCAGAGGACAAATAAGTAAAGAAGTGATCACAGTGTATTTCTGATGAAACTTGGTGTATTGAGCACATGAGTATCTCTAGTCCTTCTACAACACTTTAGAATGAGAAAGCAAAGGAATACAAAATATACAGGCCCCACAAAGGTGGGAAATTAGAAGGGACCACAGCAGATAAGAGCTGTCAATAGATTTTTGGGAAGAGTGGTAATGGACTTAGCAGAACGGTGAAAGCTGAACTCTAAGGGCTTCAAAGAGGGATGCCACTGAGATGTGAGCCAGTTAGCCCCATAGAACCCCAGAAAGGCCCAGGAAATGAAGCTCCAGGTCCTGCAGAAGTGGCTGAAAAGAAGGGAATTAGATGGAAGTCTTTAAAAGCTGTTAGGCCCCAGTCGGCCACCTCTACCCAGCAAATCCAGGTGACTGCCCCTCTTCTCATCTTGAAGGCCATGTCAGGGCTCATATTGTGAAACTGTAAATCATTAGCCACTAACACACCTAAGAGATAAGCCACACACCCTTCAGAAACAATGGTGCATTTAGGTGCATTCTCAAGGGGGGAGGAAGAAAGGGCCCAAACTCCTTTGAGGAGATGTGTCAGTCTCAGAGGGCCTGGGATGTGTAACTTGAAAAGGTGACTCCAGGGTGATTCTGGTGACACTACCCTCCCATCTCCAACCCTCCAACCCTTGCTTTCCATTCGTTGACTTTGTTCCAGGAGGCGGGTGTTTGTTGTTGTTGTTTGTTTTTGTTTTTCAAGGAAGTGGCTCATGTGATTGTGGGGGTTGGCAAGTCTGAAATTTGTAGGGCAGACTGGAGGCTGGAAACTGGCAGGAGTTGATGCTACAGCCTTGAGGCAGAATTTCTTCTTCCCTGGGAAACCTGTTTTTGCTTTCAACTGTTTGCATGAGGCCCACCCACATTATCCATGGTTATCTCCTTAGAGGCAACTGATCATCTACAAAATACCTACAGAACACCTTCACAGCAACACTAGATTAGTGTTTGATTGGGTAACTGGGTATGATAGCCTAGCCCAGTTGATACATAAAACCTAACCATCACACTACCTGTCAAAGTTTACTTTTGTAGGAAATCTAATTTCTTGGTGCATTATTTTCTTCTTAGCCAATAAGGGTATTGGCATAATATCCCTGGCATACACTGAATGCCTAGCCTTATGCTAGGTCTTGTGGGAGACGGCAGGAACAAAAAGGTAAAATATTGGCTCATGCCCATGGAACTTAAAATCTATTATATAAATTCTAAATTAAATGCTTTACAAATAAGATGTCTTGTCTTAAGTCCATCCTGTTCCTGCACCACTGCCCTCCTCCCACTCTCTTTCCTTTTGGGTGTGCCCAAATAAATTCCAAAGCACCAAAGCCTTACGGTACTTCTTATAGCAGCTTCACAAAAGACTGAGCTTCCTGTTTGTAATAAACTTATGGAAATTTTGTTTACTGAAGTCTGAGAGTATAAATTCCCCCAGCCAGGAGACCTCTGGGAGCTCTCCAGTGGTTAAGATATTAAGAATAATTTCCAAATTTTAGTCATCCTTCCTCTTGCTCCACCAAAAATTATTTTAGAAGGCTGACTTATATTTTTCTCCTGGGAAAATAGCCAGGCCTATTGCAAAACATAAGCTTTTAAAAGGATAAAACTCCATGAATGTAAGACTGTAAATTTTCTTGAGTGCCACACCCGTAATAAATTTTAATTTTAATTCCTAACACATTTTTCTTTGGGACTGAAGTGTGTGATAAGTCTCTTTAATTGAGTGTTCTTTACTTGGTTGGAAGATTAATATTCTGATATGAAAACTTTCTTTTTAGAGTTCGTATCTTTTTTTTCTCTCCCCATCCAGTCTTGCTATTGGGGTGACTTTTGGAATTCTCCACTCCCCCACCCCTTTCAAAGACTTCTCTCTTTTTTTCTCTAAGGCTTTACTCAAGACAGTTGTTTGAAATGTTGCCATGTCTTAAAGGGGTTTGCATTATTTAAGGGAACAGCTGGCAGACCTTCTATTTAACATCTCACCTTTGTTCTTTCCAGTGCCTGAAATTTCCTTTGCATGACTCAGTTAAAAAAAAAAAAAAAAAAAAAGGCTGGGAGGAGGATAACCCTTGTTTCCCCTTCCGGGTTGCAGAAGCCATTCAGGAAGATTTTAATTTAATCATGCTTGTTTCCTCTTGTGGTTTTACAGTATATGATGAATTTCAAGAAATCTCCTCCCAAATTAACTGTCAGGACTCTGCAAATGATTGAGCGATGAGGTGGGCTGGCCTCCCACATTTTTAGTTGGAAATTTTTTTTTAGTTTTTTTCGTGCACAGTATTATCTGCCCAGTGTGAGAACAATAAATTGAAAACAAACTGTACTTAGCCTTGCAAAATGGGTGACCTGAAATTTTGTCCAGCTGGAGAAAAGGCTTCTTTCCTCCTCACATCCCTTCCTGGGCCAGGCTGCCCTGGTGGTAAGCGGGAATTGCTGGCCCAGGCCTGGAGTGCACGGACTGAGCGGGTTCCCTGGTGTGTTTCTTTCCCTGGGCAGGTTGCTTCTTTTATAATTTTATATTTTTAGTGCCAGCATCCATCTGGATCCATAAGGCCCCGTTCAGAATGGATATAGTGGCTGCATTTAGAACGGATGTTTAGAATCTGAAAGGACCCAAGGGTGAGTGGTGAGGCCTGAAGATGAGGGGCCCGGTCTGCACCCAGGGTTCTGCCACAGTCAGGCAAATAGTTTGAGGACAAAGACCTGCTTGTGTACGTTCTCGGTGCCAGCATTTCCCAGATTTTTACCCAGGCAAGCTGGCTTTTTGTTTGTTTTTGGTTATTTCGGAGAAACCAGAAGTAGTCTGTTAAAAAAAAAAAAAAAGATATAGAGGCCTTAAAGTTCCAAATAAACCTATATTAGGGCTCTCTGCTTTGGAGGTTATCTGCTCCCTCTCTGGTTTCTTGCCTTTCGACTACTCTTTTCAGTTCTTGGAATGGGTGTGAGAAATAAAAGTTTGTAAACCATGTGATGAATTTAGCTAAAGAGGCCCAGGTAAGACTTAAGGGGAGAGGTGATGAAAACTATTGTGTCAAAAGGGGTTTTGAAATTATACATTCAATTATTTATTCAATATTCTCTTTTGATCTTTTTCAGACTATAGTCATTCAAACACTTGAACTTAGGGCAAAATATGCCAGGTAAAAGGGCATGAAAAATCCTAGAGGTTGTTTAAACTCTAAACAGTTAGGTAGGTCTTCTTCTGCCTGAATTTTTATGCCAGGTTTTTTTTTTTTTTTTTTTTTTTTCCTTAACATATTCACAATTATAGTCAACCTAATTTTTGTTACCCTTCCCTAACAATATGTCTGGTATATCCAGGCTCTTTCCTTAATCAGACAGGCCCCATCTTCCTTTCAGATATTTACTCACAGTCAAACATTTACTTGGCTTTATTGCAAGACCTGACTAATACAGACAGATGCACTGAATATAAATGCTCAGAACTAACTTTTATGATGCCTAAGCTTTGCTGTATGTACTGATTTATTAGAGTCAGAAAAATAGCAAACTGAGAGGAAATGAAAAAGAACCACTGAGTGAATCACATGAAGTCCTGGCAGGACTGGTACTTCAGGCACAGCTTGTGCCACTGCTTTGTTGAATAGAGAAACTGCAAAAACTATTCTCAATTAAAGGCTTCCTATATGCCAGGTACTGTACGCATGAACCAATTGAATCCTCACAATAACTGTTTGAGGTAGGTCCTATTATTATCTCCATTTTACAGATGAGGAAACCAAAGCTGGGGAGTTCAGGGGGTCTCCACATGGCTGCAGCAGAGATGCAGATTGTCAGGGCAGTACTCGTTTCCCCTGCATTGAGGAGCATTTCCTCCTTAGCCTGCCTGGACATGCAAAGAAGTTTTCTCTGACACCCTAATTGTAGCCTCAGCTTTAACACTTTTTTGGTAGGGGTCTTCTCTTGTCAATCGATGTTCACTGTTCGAATGCTGGGCGCACCTCAGTTATAAACGTGCCCCTCGCAGACACTGCAGGTTGCACAGTACTTCCCCCTTCCCCCTCTCCAGCCTAAATGCTCCCCAAATGCCCACCACATGGTGGAGGCTGCCAGCCTGAGGCTAGAGCAGGGGACTGGCTCTCCCATAGCTTCTCCTGTACCACTTCTCTCTAGGCTCTTCCTTTACTTGCTGTTGGTCTTTCCTTACAGGCACGTCAGGTAATCTCTTATCCTTGCTATACCCAAAGGCATTCTAAGTTCCACACAGTTGTCCTGCAAATGAAAGTACCCCCTTTCATAAATTGAGGATTTCTGAGAGGTCGGATTCATCCATATCCTCAGCTCTTAGTTTTCCTTTCACTGTGCTCGCCCAGAATTAGACACAACAGAATTAAAAGAAAAGGAAAAGAAACAGAAACTCTCTAGCCCCTTGCTATTCAAAGTGTGGTCCATGGGCCAGGAGCATTGGCATCATCAGGGAGCTTGTTAGAAATGCAGAATCACAGCCTCTCCCAGACTTACTGAATCAGAGATTGCATTCCAACAAGAGCCATGCGTGGTTCTATATGCACATTAACATTTAAGAAACACTGTGAGTCTACTCTGCTTCTCTTATTTTTTCCCAGGCTAAAAGTTAAGACGTGGTCACAGCTGAAAGCCTTCAATGTTGTTATTTATAGTGATGCTTGTGCTATTGAGGTTTGTGGATGACATTAAATTGAGAGATGTGTCTAACAACCAGGAAGTATTGGAAGTCACCTTAATTAAGTAGTAAAGTGATTACTCTAAAACTTAAAATTCTATAGGGAGTACTCCTGGCCCTAAGAAGCTGTGTGTGGAGAAATGGAGTGAGTACAAACCCAATCAGATTCTTGACTTTTGTAAGGAAACCTTTTCCTTGTATTTCCCCATCTGGTGGGCAGTCTGTCCTCCTAGGACTGCCAGGATCTCAGTTTTGAGTGGTCTTAATGATTCTGG
Source organism: Choloepus didactylus (assembly GCF_015220235.1). Lineage (NCBI taxonomy): Eukaryota > Metazoa > Chordata > Mammalia > Pilosa > Megalonychidae > Choloepus > Choloepus didactylus. The sequence goes on along the minus strand of NC_051313.1, from coordinate 128,049,595 downwards.
ATGAGATTGCTCTTATTCAGGAGCTAATTATTAAATCTTCATTATGGCTCCACCCTTGAATCATGTTAGGTTACTAGAAAGCAGTGTATCTGGAAATGTGTTACTCTGGTCCCCGAGTGGTCTTTCTAGAAGTAAGATTTAGCATTAGGCCCTTAGTTTCTAATCAGGAAGTTGAGAGGAGGGGAGAAGGTTCGAGGACTCTGTCTACAGTTTTAAAGCTAAAAACTGTCACTGAGGTCACTGATTATTTCAGATGCTCTAATGCAAAGTTCCATGGGACAACTCAAAAGTTGTTAGAAACAGTTTTCTCTATATACTTCCTTTTGTGATGAAAGCCATAACTCATGTTTCCATTTTCTTCTTGTCTTCCAGGAAGCTTCTCAGTTTTTTTACTATATACTAGAAGCTTCCTTTTATTTAGGGCTTCTAATTCTACTTCCATCTTTTCTTCCTTGACTTCTAATTATTGTTTTAATAGTTTGTTTTTTGGGGGATCTGCCTTCTATTTAAGTAATCTCAGGTTCCTTTTGTGGAAGTTTGTGAGGGAGTAAGTATTAACCTATTGTAATTTTAAAAAGAAGCCATACAATGTACTCATTTTGTTTCTGCTTTATTAACTCTACCTTTCTTGAGCATTTTCTCTATGCGGGACTCTGGGCTTGTTATGTGTCGGAACAAGCAGTCTCTAATTTTGTACCCTCTGTGCTGAGCGGCCATGGAAGGTGGGGCAGGAGGAGAGGTCTGTTTTGGGGAGCCTGCTCTGGTAGCTGTGTGTGCAGGGGGTTGAAAGGGGCAACATTTTAGCAGCTGTCTCGATGATGGTGGTCGCAGACTAGAGCAGACACATCAGAAATTGGAAGAGAGAATATGGGGTATGTGAAAGACCTGCTGGGGAAAAACAGGCTGGCTTGAGCTTCCTGGTTCAAATGCAGGGTGTGGTAAAGAGAAGAATCCATGTGGCTGGTTATCAGGCCTTGATGTTGCCTTGAGAAAATCCTCTCTAGTTCTTGGTTCTTTTCTCATATCTGGGGAACCTGATAAACTAAACCTTGGGCCAACAGAGTTACTTTTATTTTTATTATTTCTGAGATGTTTGTCATAAATCCTATTGTGGGAATTGTGAAGTGGCTGGAGAAGGCACCTAACTTTCTCTTTTTCCCTTTTACTCTGCCCCATACCACACGTCTTTTACCACTGGGGAGAGAGGTGAACTGAACTTCCTACCCAAGACCACTCTCATTCTATCTGCGTCCCATTTTCTAGTACAACTCAACCACAGTTAAGTCATGGGTGTGAAGCATGAAGTGGAAACCAGCAGCCTCCAGTACACCTTTTGTGGGGGTCAGTTGGGGAGACTGAGTTATTAACAGATAATCCTCCTGGAGGTCTGGTGTTGGAGCCCCAAACCCTTCTGAAAGCTGTCAGCTCTGGCCAGTGAGGTGCCCAAAAGAGACGCACAAGGGCAGTGCTTGTGTTCTTTTTCAAAATCTGAAATGGGAACTGGAGACACCACATACTTAGTAAAGCCTTTAATGAATACCACAATTTGAAAATTGTGTTTATCTGAGCCTGGGCTCCTTAACTCCCAGGAATGATCTGAATTAGGCAACTTACTGTGGGTAGAGTACGGTAAACGAAATGGGAATGAGCTGCTGTATTTAAAACAGCTAACAACATAGACTCTGTTTAAAGGAGCCAAGTCTAGTCCTACAAAAGTCTTAGCTTACATGTTGAGTAAGTTAATTAGTCTAATTGTGAATCATTCTGATTTATTCATCAGAGAAATCCTCTGTGCTGCAGCTTTTACTAGGCTTCAGTTGGCTGGCTCTTTCTGACTTTCTGTGAATATTTGTGAGTAATAAAAGAACTTTTTATTCATATTTTTAAAGAATTTAGTGTAATGTAGGTAAGGTTTACTAGTATACTAGCATGCATAATTCTAATGTGTGCTCTTCGACACTAGAAGTTATGCTAGTTTCAGATCTTTGTTTCCTTAAAAGGAGGGGATCAACTAATAGCAAGCAGCAAATAAGGGGGATGGCAGTCCTTTCAGTGGGGTGTGTATGTGCACACACAAGGTTTAGCCTGTATTTTTCAGTTTAATTTTCCTAAACCAGAGTCTGTTAACCTCCTGGAATATATATGCTAATTTATTGATGTATTCATGTTTCTGGGGCCCAGAGCTTTTATTAGATTTTCAAAGGAGTAGATAGTTCCCTAAAAGCTAGGAACCTCTGCTGAATCTTTTCTTGAATAAAATAACATTGCTGCAGAATTGAGCACTGGATCTTTACATATTTTCATGTCTTAATAAAATATTGTTATGGCTCTCTGAGATAGGGTTGGGCAAGTCCTGTTTACCCTGCATATATCCATCAGCAAACTTGCCAGCATGTGTTATGCTCAGGTACTAGTTGGTGACTATTAGTCATTGTAGACTAGTCAGTGAAAATTGTCAATGACCACTCACTAATAAACAGGGGCAGTCTTGCTTCAGGTTCCAAAATGTATCCAGAATGTTGTTTCTGTAGAGAAGAAATACTTTCTATATATAGTGTTTATAACATTGTTTCTAAGGAGAAGTAGCAATCCAGCTAGGTAAGATAGGAACTTATATTCTACCTCTTGGCACCGCACCCCCACCCCACGCCATGGGTTAGAGGTGGGTTTTGGAGTACAGGTGGGCACTATTTGGTGATTTCTGGTCGAGTTAGAGAAAGCAATAACCATTAATTTGCTGCATCTGTTTAATCAAAGACATTGCCCTAAACTTGCAGAGGAGGTTGGCCCTATTTTGGCATCTTCGTTTGAAAGAAATCAAAATGATTTCTTAGGTGTGTTCATTTGCATGTGTGAGTGAATAATGAAACTGTGGACACCTCAGAGAACAAGGAAGATAATTGCCACTGAAATGTCCTGGTTTGCATTTGTTCCGACAAAATAGGAAACAAAAAATATTAATAGCTTGTAGATATGGAGTGCTTACCATTTGCCAGGAACTGATTCTAAGCTTTTTACATTTAACGACTCGTTTTATCCCCCTCTTCCCTAACAAATTGCATGGGTTGAATAGGTCTTGTTCAGAAATAAAAAGAAAACAAAGCAGTATAATCAATCATCTCTTCTGTGGACTTGTCTGATGTTTGAGATAACATTCCCACCCATGATGGGGTATTCTTGGTTTAGGGGGAGATGCAGGGGAAACCTGCCTCCCAGTTTCTCTGCAGTGGGGGTGGGAGGGTTGTGTTCTGCCTTTCCCCAAGATTCAAGATTGTACAGGCTTTTTCTGTGCTTGTCTGCCCTTCTTACCCACCTTCCTCGACGCACACTTTCTACACACTAATTTCCTGGCCTGAAGTGAAATTACTCCTTGAGGAGATGGTTTACAGCACCTTGTTGCATATAATATAAGTAGTTGGTTGGTAAAAATGTGATCATTTACTATTTTCCAACTTTTATTGCGCACCCACCCACTGGGTTGCAGGGACTTAGGAGAGTCTGTGGGAAAACAAGAAAAAAAGAATCTTTGAACGTGATTTGTTCCGAGACTCATACGGAAGACAGCCAGGTAATCTAGTAACTGTGATGAGAAATGAGTGCTGCCAGAGGCCACACAGGAGGCTTTCAGACCCTAAAGGCAGATGTGGATAGAAAGTTCCAGGGGAAGGTGACATTTGAGTGAATGAGTAAATTAGTAGGAAACAGTACATTATTATTGTAAACCCCAGGAATGTTACAGTATTACAGCCTGTAATACTTTATGCAAATAGAAAGGTTAAAGAGATTTTCCAAATAAATGAACAGAAATACCTTCTAAAAATGGTGATAACTGAAATCGACACAAGACAGCCTGTACACATTAGCCAGAAGAGACGTAAGCTCTCAGTATTGTTTTGGGCCTTTTATTCTTTCAGTTAATTTTAAAGAAACCCAATGCTTTTATACAAAAGAATAGATAGGGTGCCTGTTAAAGTGCTCGGGGTTAAACACACACATACACGTACACACAGAGCACAGTTTACTCATCATAAGTGTATGTGTGTGTCCGTGAATGTTGCACATAATTTTAGCGTCTGCTCCTGTTGTGGGGATTGCATATCATTGTGTTGAAGAATTTGCAAACTATTGATAATTTCTGGAAATGTCAGAATGTATTCCAGAGCAGCTAGGACACTTAGGAGGAAGAAAAAATATGAGGTAGATGGAAAATATTTTTCAGCATGGCCAATGAAGTTATTGAAATGAAGCAGATTAGGCTTCTCTGGGCACTCAGAAGCTGCAAGAGCCACCCTAGTTCCTTGTGCTGTTATCTGTGTCTTAGTGTAATGCCAGTCTCCAAGCAGCGCTCTATCATTGAAGGTTTCTTCTCTAGGAAAATAAATATTTCAACAGAAGGGTGTTGGTGTTGGTTAGTAGCACCGCTGCCCAATCTGTTGTGGGCAAGGAATTCCTGGGGTGCTGGTTTGACCTCACGTGGGGAACTGTTGTGTTCTGGATGCTCAGCTGAAGTGTACTTCAGAAAAAGTTTGCAGAACGAGTGTTTCCTCAGCCTTTCCTAGCAGAGGGTACACCCTTCAGCAGAGAGAAGAAATTAAGTTGTCTTATTCTCCCTAAAAGCTGCCCAGGAAAATGCCAGAAGTACGATGAATGCCTTGGGGACTTATTCAACCCCTTCCCCAGTCAGCCTGAGGCTCCTTTTGGGTGCTTGGCAATCAGAATCTTCTCTTTTCCAAGTTCTTTGTAACCTTTCCTTAATGAACATAGTGTCCACACTATAACCTTTTGAAGGCAAACCATGGTGGTGCCTTCTTTGATCCAACTGGATTTGACAAGGAGTTACCTGTTTGATAGTCTGTGACTGAAGTTCTGTAAAGAGCAGTGCTTCTGTTAAGCTCTGGTAACTTATTCTTACCACATAAGCCCTGTTTTTTTTTTTTTTTTTTCCCTCCTTCTCTCTCCTCTGGCAGTTCTCTCAGCACTATGTCTGCCAAGGGTTAAGCAGCATCTCATTTTTTAATAAGCATTCCCCACGGTCTCAGGCCCAAGCTCTTTGTGTGTAGGTTGCTTCATTCAGCTTCAAAGGCAACACGATGACTTATGTCTGTGTGTACTGAGGGAGGAGTCTTGGGAGAGCTAGAGTTGGATTGTTGGATTCATTTTTGTATTTCCTTTTTTCTTCCCCTTTGGCGTTTTGCAAATATTCCAAATAATTCCAACTTTGGTTGTAAGGTTTCTCTCACAGTGACCTGCTGGCTAGGTGTCTCTTGAATTCCAAGAGATGGAAGCAGAGATGTAAAAATCTCCTAGGCAAATGAGATGAAAAGTGACTTCTGCCTTGTGCATTTGACAGTGGGGTCAACGTTTGGAGAAGTATTGGTAGAAAGAAATATATCAGTGCGGGGATGGTGGGGGGTGGGGGTGGGGAGATGGGTAAGAGAATGTGAACTAAGAAGTATTCCTGAAGCTGGGTTAGTTGTCATAGTTGAAGCTGTCCTTAAGGAATTTATAAATGGTTGACTACATTTTTGAAAATCATGGAAGTAGTTCCTGGTTACTTTTTCCAGCTTTCATGACAACTCACTTTATAGAAGAAAATAGTCACTGGATTCTAAACCTTTGGAGATGGGACTATTGAATTAATTTTTACATTCTCCACTGTGCAGGGATGTTTGTTTCTTTCTTGCTTTAATGCTTTTCTCTGCCCCCCCCCCCCCATGGTTTTCACAATGTAAATGTTTGAATTACCAAGAGGTTGAAGATGGTTCAGGATTCAGGGCACTTTGGTTTTCTAGCTCAGGATAGAAAGATAGAAGAGAAGTAGCAGTGATCCATCCTAGTAGCTGACTACTATGGCAGAAGGCAAAAAAGGCAGAGAAAGGAGAAAGAAGACATGACTATTCTGGCTGGGATTCCAAGTCTTAAAGTAATCATTTTGGGAGCCCATGGCTAAGAAAATCATGGATTTGTGGTTGGGTTGGCTTTTCTATCAATTCTTAGGTAATTCTCCAGATAATCAAGAATTGCAGGAGTTAACCTGATTTAATAGCCCACAAAGGGGCAGGTCTGTAGGAACACCTTCTCCTGTCTGCAGTGCCCACAGAGGGTGGCAAACCCTGTGCTTAGAGAGCAAAGGAAAGTTTAGTAGGCCCTGGAGGAAGACGCTGCCATTGCACAGTCACGTGCAGAGCTGGGAACCTTGACTAGTGTTATCAGGTTCATAATGCTAGGTCCTAATTATGTTGAAGAATTTGATACCTAAAGATGCAGTAATTTTCATTTGTTTGTTTGTTTAAACACATATGCCTATTGGTAGAAGGGCTATTGGAACAAAAGCTCTATTAGATATTAAACACCATGAAACACCCTAATCAGAAAAAAAAAGAAAAAGGGAAGCAAATTCCTGAAGTCAGAAAATTGCAGCAAATTTTTACAGAAGGCTTAAGCATGGCACAAGAATCCTGTGTTGATAAGTTTCACCATTTCTCACCTTACGTAGGGCTGGCTGTTATCTTGACCTCCTTTCATTTCACAAATATTAGAGTTCTTACTGTGAGCCAAACACTTTCTAGATGTTAGGAGTTCAGCAGTGAATAAAACAAGTTCCTCAAGCCTTTCTTCTAGTGGGAGAGACGGACTGTGAAGACAGATGCATGTACAATGTATTGTCTACTAGTAATGAGAAATAGGGGGAAAAGGGAGTAGAGTGGGTGCTGGATGCTATTTTAGAGACGGTGGTCAGGGGAGTGGTGACATTTCATAGTGACCTCTGAAGTGAGGGAGAAGGCTTCCCAGGGGAGGGAGCAAGTGTGAAATCACATCTGGAAGTGAAGTGTGCTTGGCCTGATGGAGGAATAAGAAGGCCGCTGTGGCCGAAGAGGGGGGCGCAAGGGGAGAGGATGAGGCTGCAAGAAGGGTGACGAGGGGCCACATCACACAGGGTCTTGTGGGCCCTAGAGTGGCTGCATGGTCTACACTTGGTCTATTTTGCAGCCTTACTCCTTTTGTGGCAACATTAGTTCTAGTTTGATACATATTAGTGTGAAGATGGAATTTTCCGTTTAAAATTTACTTTCCAGCCAATGCTGCTGTTCTGGAAATGGAAAGGTTCTTGGGAAATCCTCTGTTTTTGGAGGGGGTAGCGGATAAAAGCCTCTGTCCTCTTCACACTGGGCACGGCAGGCACCGTGCTGGGTGCTAGAGGGTGGAAGGAAGCCGACCCACGTCTGACCCTCAAGGACATCACAGTGTCGTCAAGGAGAAAGCAAGTGAATGAACCATTTCCACAAAGTCTAACAGGAGCTATGGCCGTGCTAAACAGAGAGAGGCATTGGTGTCACATGCATTTCACCGAACTTCAAGTTTCAGAGGAGAATTAGAATTAGTGAGGTTGGTCTGTGGTGGGTTTGTGGGCCAGTGGGCTGTGATGGGAGGGAAAACAAATGTCTTTCCAGAGCTGTAAGGGTCTAGACTGTGGGGAGGGACAAGAATATAGATGGAAAGGTAAGCAGTGGCCAGGAATAGCAGATCAGGAGGGGGCTTATGTGCTGTATCACAGAATAGAGACTTTTTCTTGAAGGCCGCTGGGACCATTTGACACACTTTAAGCAGAAAAGTGATACAACAGATTTATTTTAGGAAGAACATACTAGTGGCAGTAAGATGACAGAAGATTACGGATTACAGAATATTGCTGTATTATTTCATTTATATTTATTATTTTATTTATTCCTTAATATTTGCTTTATGAGCAGTCACAGTCTAGGCCTTCTAATGGGATCAGAGAAGAGTAGATATTTTTGGGGGGTGGGGGTGCTGGTTTCTTTGAGCTTTGTGTTAATTTTCTTGATTTATTGCTTAGTATTTGTAGAAACCCATTCCCTGTTGGGCATGAACTCTTAAGCTGTGCCCTGATCTGAGGTTTCCATCATCTCATGTGGGAGAGAATTCATTGAAACATGAATATTTTGCCATTATGTGAGGCAGGAATATATATTCTGTGGTGTTGACATATTGTCATATACAATGATCTCTTTAATCTGGAAATATTTGTACAAGTGTCATCTGGTGTAAAAGACTGGTATTTAATTATCTTAAAAAAAAATAAGGCAATCCACTTCCAGATTTCAGGGCTTTGCTGTGGGTCTGTTTTGTGGAAATGATTTATATTCAGAGACATTTTCTTTTTTCACAGCTTTGATATGTTATTGTTTTGACTTGTTTGGAAGATAATTAACTTATCTTGAGACTGATTAAAATAATTTGGGAAGTTTGATTATGTTGGTTAGAAAAATGAAATTATTACCTTCTTCCATTGCAAGATTGGTCATTTATTTATCCATACATTTAACAATAAAATGTATTCAACATGTACTGTGCAACAGGCTCCATGCTAGGTATATAGTGAACATGACAGACATGGCTTGACCAGCTGTGTTTGTTTCAGCAAAAGAGACAAACAAGTAGATGTGTACAGACATACACACTAATTGTGGTAAGGGCTGAAAAAGATGGAGCAGGGTATAAGGATAGGGAATGTGGAGTGGGATGGGGGCTGTCTGGGTGAATGGGAAAAATGTCAGATGAGACATTTTCAGGTAGTTTCATTTAAGATGAGGCCAGAGGAAAAGAGAGAGCTGGTCACGTGAAGAGTGAAGGGAAGGGGCTTCTAGACAGAGTCAGAAGAATGTGCAAGGGCCTCCGAGAAGGCATGTGGTTTTAGGGGAACTAAAAGGAGGACAGTGTGATCAGAGCATAATGGATCAGGGGAAGTCATGTTGAGTCACATGCATGTAAGGAGCTTGGGTTTTGTTTTTAAGCAGGGGAATAATCTAATCTGATATTTTAAAAAATGATTATGTGGGCTTTTTTTTTTTTTTTTATATACATCCTCAATGCTTGTTTTTTTTTTTTTTTTTTTTTTTAATTCAGTTTTATTGAAATATATTCACAAACCATACAGTCATCCATGGTATACAATCAACTGTTCACAGTATGATCATATAGTTATGCGTTCATCACCACAATCTATTTCTGAACATTTTCCTTACATCAGAAAGAATCAGAATAAGAATAAAAAATAAAAGTGAAAAGAGAATACCCAAACCATCCCCCCATCCCACCCTATTTGTCATTTAGTTTTTACTCCCATTTTTCTACTGATTTTTTTTCAATTTTTTAACTTTGTTTATCAAAAAATTAAAAACAAACAGGCAAACAACAACCAAAAAAACCCCACAACATTTCAAACAAAGCAATGGATTAAGGAAAACAAATAACCTAAAATAACTACTTTGCTTCCAATATGTTCCTACCATACCCCAAGAAAATTAATAAACCATGTCCAAACAGAGGAGTAAGAAAAACAAATAATCTAAAATAACTACATTGCTTCCAACATGTTCCTACCATACCCCAAGAAAATTAACAACCCCTAAGAAAACAAAGGAATAAGAGAAAAAAAAAACCTAAAATAACTCTATTGCTTCCAACATGATCTTACTATATCCAAGAAAGTTTACAAACCATAATCATTCCTGAGCATTCCCATAACATTGAGATTACCCTCCATAGTTTATCTGTTCTTATTAGATTATCATTCCCCCTCCACTAATTGGTATCTCTGGGTCCCCTACATTCTACAGTATAAAACATTGTTATGTGGGCTTTTTAAGAGAGAATAAATTAGAGGGTGGCAAGACAGCAGGGAAAACAGTAATTAGGGTATTACAGCACTGGAGGTGAGAGAGGATGGTTTGGTCTAGGGCAGTGGTTTGCAAAGTGTAGTCTGGACACTAGCAGTGTCAGCAGCACCTGGGGATTATTAGACATGCAAACCCTTCACCTTATCTCAGAATGTGAATCAGAAATCTAGAGGCGGCACCCAGAAATCTGTGTTTTTACAAGTCTGAAAGGTGATCTGATGATGCACAGAAAAGTTTCGAGAGCCACTGTCTCGGAATTGCCGGAGGAGATGACGAGAAGTGGACAGATTCAGAATACATTTTGAGTATGGAAATGATAGGAATGGGGTATGGGAGTTGAGGAAAAAGAATGAATTCGTGATGAGTTACAGCACCTGGGTAGATACTGACCTTATTTAGTGTGATGAGGGAGATGGTGGGAGCAGGGAGAGGACATAACTTTTGGACATATTGATTTAGAATGTCTGTGAAACGTCCAAGTGCAGATGTCAAGCTATTGGTGACAATATGAGTGAGTGCATAGCCCAGAGGAAAGGTTTGGTTTCAAGAAAGGAGCTTGGGACTTGTCAGTCTACAGGAAGTGCTTAGAACATTGGAATAAGTGTGATCACCCAGGGAGAGAGTGTAAAAGAGAAGTAGCAAAGGACCAAGCCCTGGGGAGTTCTTAATGTTCAGAGGAGCTTGAGCCAGCAAGGGAACAAAAAGAACAGCCAGTGAGAAAAGCAGAAAAATGTGATTTCATGGAGGAACATTTCAAGGACAGAGTGGTCAACTGTGCTTAATGCTTCCTGAGAATTGAGTAAGATGAGGCCTAGTTTTGTAATATAGAGATCATTAGTTAGGGCATTCTGTTTGGGTCTTCAGGGAAATTGAAATAAAAATTTAGGGAGCAGCTGGATTTACATCAGGGCTTTTAGATGAGAAGAAACCAGACAAACACAGCCCCAATTTTCTATTTACTAGTTTTCCAAACTGTGAGTTTTCATTGATTTCTCTGGCTCCCCTCCGGCTGCTAGTCGCTGTGCACAAACAAACTCTGAATGAGCATTTTGTAGTCCTAAAAAGGCGTAGCATATGGGCTTCAACAGCCGTTCATATTTTCTTTTATTACTATATTTAAAAACATCCAAGATTAAAAAAAAAAAAATTTCTGGCAACTAGCAAAACGGGCTGCAATAAAAGTTATTACTGGCTATTGATATGGGCTACTCAGAGCCTGATGTCATGTTGTTGAATCCATTTTCTTAAAATTGACAGCCTTTTGGTTAATCTGTCACTCAGCAAATTTATAACTTACCTGTCTTGTCAAGCTTCTGTTTGGTTCAACAAGTATTTCAAAATTTTCTTCTTTTGACAGATTGGGTCATAAACTATAAAATGTTTGTGCTTAGGTGGGAGGATGTGGGCCCAGGAAAAGCAATATTTTTCAGTGTATTTATCAGTATTTCATCTAGTCCTCATTGTGAGGTAGGTGGTATTTCCCCATTTTTGTACATGAGGAAATGAGATAGTAAAGACAACTCCTGTTTAAACCCAGGGCTAAAATGGATCTTTTTTCTCCGTCAAGCTCTTGGCAGAAGAGGGGCGGGAGTTGTGAGGACAGCTCTGCACTTATATTTGGATTTCCTGACAAGTGCTGCATAGAGCAGAAAGGACCCTTTAGATACCCAGTGTAGCTCTTGTTCCTTAAACACTAACCTAGGAGTTCTCTAGATTGTGTCATGAATCTTACATTAAAGTACCTACAGACCATGAGCTCCTTTGGGCATTTCATTAGAAGCTTCCTTTCTACTTTGATGTCATTTCTCTCCCTCTTGTGTGCATGATTAATTTATTTACCTTTTTTCTCCTGTAGACTGCAAGGCCTTGTGTCTTTTCTCTAGAAGTTTGATTTCTTTTTGTTAAGATGTCTCACCCTCTTATTCAAGTTCCACCATACAAATGTGGCTTCATTTTTGCTTTTCCCCCAGAGTTATCTTAGGGCATGTGGCTTTGGGGTACTGCCTCAGAGGCTCTGTTTGCCTTCACCTCTCCCCTGGCTCCTTGTGAAAACATTGATGGAAGTAATTAAACTGAATTGTGGGAGAAAGAAATCTCCCCGAATGATGAGCTAGACCAAACAGTTTATGCTAGTGAACATAGACATTTTAACCTAGCTATTCTTGAGCATGGGGCATCAAGTCTTGGACTGTACAATTGGTGCCAGTCTTAGGAGGGTCATATGTATTTCTAGTCACAAAAGATCTTTCAGTTATGTTGGAAAAGACAAAGGTTTATTGGAACAGTGGGCCATTTATAATGATAATAGATAGCTTATACCTAAAGCAGATGTCACGAACCCCCAGTGGCTTGCAGCATGCTCTAACATGCTTTAAATATAGGGATTAAAAATTTTTAAATGGGGTCCCAACATTTATGATTTGGAAGATTTCAGAGGTAAGTCTAGATTCTAGCCTTTCTTAAAAAAATTAGATCTGGGAATACTAGGCCTAAGTTTGTGCTTAGGAGGAATTGGAAGAGCCGGGTAGCAATTGAGCACTTCAGCCAAGGCATGCTGCCTCCAATTTGCCACAGACCCAAAGGTGCCCTGGTGCTTCACTGACCCTGACCCAGTGTTCCTTGCCATTTGTCATTGTCTCACCTGGTTTGCTCTTTTTACAGTGCCACTTTGGCGTTGTTGTGCATCTGAGTTCACGGACCTTCAGCCTAAATGATCAGGACATCGCACAATTAGAAGTTTGCATTATCCTTGTAAAATCAGAGCAAAAGAAAAGTCTCCCTGTCTATGTAAGAGAAATTGCTACTGTTTAGATCAAGATATAAGTTAGAGGGTACATAAGGGGTGTATAAGGGCTCTTGTGGAGAAGTTGAACAAGAGAGATGATTATTTCTTCATTCATACCTGTTTTGGTTTGCTAAAGCTGCCGGAATGCAGTATGCCAGAAATGAGTTGACTTTTACTATGGGGATATATAAGCTTACAAATCTGCAGTTCTAAGGGCATGAAAATGTCCAAATTAAGGCATCAATGGAATGATACCTTCTCTGAAGAAAGGCTGCTGGCATCTGGGACTCCTTTGTCCCATGGGAAGGCACATGGCCGGTGTCTGCTGTTTCTTCTCTCCCAGGTTTTGTTGCTTTCAGCTTCTGGCTCAGTGTCCTCCTCTCTCAGCTTCTGTGGGTGTGTCCTTGTCTCTCAGCCTCTCTGGGCTTCTCTGAGCTCCCTCAGTTTCATCTCTTAGCTTCTCTGGACTTCTCTGTCTTTAATCCTCTTAAAAAGGATGCGGGTAAAAGGATTAATTCCCACCTTGAATGGGATGGGCCACATCTCAATTAAAACAACCTGACCAAAAGGCCCCACCTACAACAGGTCTGTGTCCATAGGAGTGGATTAAAAGAACATGGCCTTTTCTGGGGTACAGAACAGCTTCATACTAACATAATACTTAACTGCAGATTTCTTCTTGTTTCAGACAGACTTTTTCAAAGATACTGAATGTATCTCAGTTGTTGTGGTCATTGTACATGTGTGTTCTGAAAGACAAGGCTGAAGAAAACAGTAAAAAGAGAAATCAGGGGTATTTTTGTGTTTTTTTTTTTTTACCCCAAAGAGTTGCTCAGGTTGGGTGTATATGAAGTTACTTGGAAATTTAGGCAGAGAATCTTTGATATGAGTTGTTTAATGATATGCTAGTGAAAAGCATGTGATTGTATTTCACATCAGGGATTCATGGTTAAAATAACCCATTTGTGTCCGATAAGGTCCACTGTCGTGGTCAGGAAATTGAAGATAGAGAGTAGAGAAAGGAGGAGGAGAAAGAGTTTCATCTTGCAGTTAGTTCAGCAAGCGCCAGTTGAATGTCTATGATGTGCCAGGCCTCGTGCTGCTGGTACTGCAGGCATGCAGATAGGTAGAACAAAGAGAACATATAGACTCTAACATGTAATTTCATTGGATTAGAGACTGGCACTTGGCCTGTTGAGGGATGTTCTCCCAGAGAGGTGGTGCCAGAGTTGAACCTTGAAGCCTACGAAGAGTTAACCAGGTATAAGCCAGACGCAAAAGGACAAATATTGTATAATCTCATTGATTTGAAATAGTTAGAAAAAGCAAACTCATAGAGTCAGAATCTAGAAAACAGGTTACCAGGGAATGGGGTGGGAATAGGAAATGGGAAGTTAAGGCTTAAAAATGTAACAAGGTTCCTATTTGAATGATGGAAATGTTTTGGTAATGGGTGGTGGTGATGGTAGCACAACATTGTGAACGCGGTTAACAGCACTGAGATATGTATCTGAATGTGATTAAAAGGAGAAGTGTTAGACTGTATATATGGTAACAGAATAGAAGTTAAAAAAACAAAATCCATGAAACTGCTGTATACTGTGAACCCTAAATTAAATCATGAACCTATAATTAATAGCACAGTTATGAAAATGTGCTGTCATCAGTTGTAACAAGTGTTCCACACCAATGCAAAGTGTTAATAATAGGGAGGTATATGGGACTCCTGTATTTACGTACAATTTTTATGTACATTCACAACTTCTCTAACAACAACAACAAAAAAAGGAGTTAACCAGGCAAGTAGGATATGATATTTAAGTGTGAAGTGCAATTTGGAATAGAGGAGGTGATGCTGGAGGGTCTTTCTTGAGTTTGGAGAGTCAGGGAAGAAGGGATTTAGATTTACAGGTGACCACATTTACATTTTGATGGCAGTGTGCTAACTGGTTTACAGTTTGGCATGGCTGGAAGCCAGGAGATCTGGAAGGTTGTAACCAGGTTAGACAATCCTTTCTGGTTTTAGAAGACAGATGAGAAAGGGCCCCGGAACCTGGAACATGCAACGCCTAGGCTGAGGTTGACCCCTGAGTTAAGTGAGGCCCTTCTCAGAGAGGCTGGCTCTTTGTCATTTTGAGAGACTGCCTCAGATGTCCATCTAGGACTCTAGAAAGGTTAAGGATGGTTGATGGGTCTTATCATTTCACTGAGCTCTTAAAATTATATCTTTCAAGTTGTTTTTGGAGGTGGAAATAGTGGGGAGGGGTTTTGCTAAAAGTTTGCAGAAGTAGATTGTGTTTATCAACATCACCTTTGCACAGGAAGTTTGTTTGATTGTAACATTGTTTCTATGGGACATCACATTCTGGTCTTCAAGAAGCAGCAGCTTTCTTGGGAGGAGGAGTGTACTTTTCTGTGCATGGACCTATGATTACAAAGGAAGCGTTACCCTTGCTCACACCCTGGGACTAGTTAATTCTAGACCTCCTGCTGTCAAAACAACTCTGTTTACTTTCATTTAGAAGTGGCACGATTTGAATGTTCTGTGCCTGTGCAAGGACTTCAGTAGCGGGGAGGGAAATAAGCCTCCAAAAAGTATTCTTGGAAAGGATCACATGTTCCTGGGACATCACCACTCTAAAAGATGCTTCACAGATGCTGCAGCCCATGGTAGGCTAAAGAGATTTTGTGGGTACTTTGTTCAATTAAAATTTAGATCAGGCTGTCATCGTTGCTCTTGAGGAAAACGCCATTCACCTCTTAAACCTCCTGTCTTGTGGCCTCTCTCTGATCCATTATCTGCACAGTTGTAGACTGATTTCCTAACTGGATATCTGCGCATATCATTTCCCTACTTAAAATCTTCAACAGTTCCCCCAAACTAATAACTGGTGGCTGTAAGCCAAGATCGTGTGTTTGTCTGACCCTGCAGCCTGTGCTCCTTCTGCCACCCCTTCCCCAGTTGGTGAGAGCTCAGTTCTTGTCCTTAGATCTCCAGAAAGCTACTTGGCTGGACTCCGGTGTCGTTCCCTCCCTGAAGAAGTGCCTTCACTACTTTAATTTTTACTGTTTGCCTTTGGCTTTTAGCAAAAGTTGATATTAGAAGCCTAGTGTGAAGGACATGTCTATATATTTTTATTAAAGCAATCATCAGTCTGTTTTCTATTCAGTGTTTTACTTAAGAGCTCATGAATACTTGTTGAGTAAACAGCTCCTACACTAAATTGCTTTTAGCATTTTGTGCCAGGAAAAAATATATATTTTTCATTTGAAGAACTTATATGCTTCCTTTTTAAAAAAATCAGTTAATTAAGTATAAAAGAATGTTTACTTTTTTGCCAGGAGCCTTGGAACTAAAATTTTCAATCATAATCGTAAAAGCCTAGGCAGTGGTTGAAATGGAAATCTGCTATTTTTATCTGCCCAGTGGCCCAGTCTCCATTTATTCATTTGTTTACAAATATTTATTGAGGGGTTGTCGTGTGCCTAGCACCAAGAATAGTGTGGCCAGTAAGATGGACAGGCAAAATTGGAAGTGGGTAGACTGGAAAGAAGCTATTGCAGTAGTCCAGGTATGGGATAATGGTGGCTTGAATGAGTGTTGTCAGTGGAGTTGCAAAGAGTGGATGGATTCCAAATTAAATTTTCTGGTAGAATCATGTGGGTTTGCTGACACTTGAAAGTGGGGAGTGAGGTTAAAAAGAGGAATTAAAGGTGATTCCCAGGTTTTTGGTTTGGTATGTGATGGTTACGTTTGCTAAGACTAAGAGAGGAGCAGGTTACAAGGGGAAGGGGTTGAGAGCTGAAAACATTTTGGACATGTTAGTTTGAAATGCCCATTACACATCCAACTGTAGATGCCATGTAGGGCTTCTGGAGCTTAGGGGAAAGTGGAGGATTAAGATTCTGTTTCTCTTCCCTCTTCCCTCCCCCCAACACTTGCACACACAGACACCCTTCTTCTAGGGAACCTCTGTTGCCCATTCCTGCCATGTGATTTTAGTGTGGTTTCTACTTCCCTGGCCACAGAAGAAGGTGTACATTTTGAAGCTGCTGGTTCCTGTGCCCTGGTCCCCTGGCCACCTTAGTCCAGGGGATGGACATAGGACCCAAGCAAGTGTCCTTCTTTGGGATCTTTGGAAATACTCCCCTGGAGACAGTCCCTCTCTTTCAGCTGGAGAGACCAGATGGTAGAAGCTCTGAGCTGCCTGTGCGTGCCATGATTCCTGCTACCTGGAGGAGGCCCTTCTCAACGGTAGAAATGATGCTCTTACCCAGAAAAGCAGAGATGAGAAAAATGGGAAGACCCCCTCCCTGCTTTTGCCCCACTGGGTCCCTTGGAGTGCCAGTGAGGCATTAAATGAATAAAGCAGTGTTTGGTCAAACAAGTTGGAAGAGAGAGGTTTCTTGATAGCAGAACTTTTTCAGAATTCTGAATATCAGATGTGTTTTATGCTTTTTCAAGAGGGAAATTAGTATGCAGTATTCCCCAAATTTATTTGATTGGAATCTTATTTTCAATGAAATACCTATAAATGTCTCTCAGTGGGAACCCAGCATGAAACATTGCATGATTCATGTTGCAACAGGTTGTCATTTTCTTGGTGGTGGTGATGGGAGGGGATGTGTGTGTATCTTTTTTCCTGAGAATACTGGGACAGGCTTCATATTACTTTTGATACTGAAGACCACAACCTTTTCTTTCTTCTAATATTTAAGAATGTTAGCACCAGCCATTATCTATCCTTAGGCACTATTTTTGGTTCAGAAACTTACTTGCTCAGCGTCACATCAGTGATGAGTTGCAGAAGAAAACAGAATTCACAGAAGCCAAAATGCAACTTAGCCTTTCCGCAAATCACCAAGGCATGAGCTCTCCTTGGTATTTTTTCTCCTGCTGGTGCTGTGTGTGTGTGTGTGTGCGCATGTGTGTTTACAATAACACTTAAAGTGGTTATCCTCTTTTCAGACACTTTGCTGGACACACACCAGGTGGCTGGGGCAGCTCAGGGCTGAGTGATGATTATGGTGTTAAATTAACAGCGAAAACTAAGAGTTTCCTGTGTAGCCCACAGTGGCAACCCCGGCAGAGGTGCCCAGAGCAAGGCTGGGGGACTGAGGGGCAAGTGGCAGGAGTGGTCGTACAACAGAGGCTCTGTTTGCCTTTGCCTCTCCCCTGGCTCCTTGTGAAAACATTGATACTGGTAATTAAACTGAATTGTGGGAGAAAGAAATCTCCTGGAATGATGAGCTAGACCAAACAGTTCGTGCTAGTGAACATAGATAGACCTTTTAACCCAGCTATTCTTGAGCATGGGGCATCGAGTCTTGGACTCTACAATTGGTGCCAGTCTTTGGGGAATTTCTGGACCCAGAGAGTGCCTTGCTTTCCCCATCCTCACGTCAATTCATTTATACCAATTAATTATTTAGAAAGAAGGAGTCAAGTTATGTGAACTTGTGTACCTTGGCTGTCTCTCTGCTCATGCCTTAGTGATTTGTGGAAAGGCTAAGTTGCATTTTGGCTTCTGTGATTTCTGTTTCCTTTTACCATCTGATAACCATTAGTGGAACAGGGAATTTGCAGTTCGTCTGTTTAAATCCTCTCCTTGTGCGTGCCTCTAGCCTCTCTCCACTTTTACTAACCCTAATCTTTGATAACTCTCTGTAGACATTTTAAACAACATGTGCTGGTTTGAATGTATTCTGTCCCTCCAAATGTCATTATCTTTGATGTAATCTTGTGTGGGCAGAGGTATCAGTGTTGATTAGATTGTAATTCTTTGAGTGTTTCCATGGAGATGCGCCCCACACAACTGTGGGTGATGACTCTGATTGGATAATTTCCATGGAGGTGTTACCCCACCCATTCAGAGTGGATCTAAATTAAATCACTGGAGCCATATAAATGAGCTGACAAACAGAAGGAACTCAGTGCAGCTGTGAGTGACAGTTTGAAGAGGAGCTACAGCTACAGCTACAGCCAAAAGGGGCACTTTGAAGAATGCACAGAAGCTGAGAGAGTAGCTGCAGATGAGAGACAGTTTGAAGATGGCCGTTGAAAGCAGACTCTTGCTCCGGAGAAGCTAAGAGACAAACACCCTAAGAGCAACTGAGAGTGACATTTTTGAGGAGCTGCAGCCTAGAGAGGAACGTCCTGGGAGAAAACCATTTTGAACCAGAACTTTGGAGCAGATGCCAGCCATGTGCCTTCCCAGCTAACAGAGGTTTTCCGGACACCATTTGCCATTCTCCAGCAAAGGTACCCGATTGTTGATGACTTACCTTGGACACTTTATGGCCTTTAGACTGTAACTGTGTAACCAAATAAACCCCCTTTTATAAAAGCCAATCCATCTCTGGTGTTTTGCATTCTGGCAGCATTAGCAAACTAGAACACAACATTTTACAATTAGGTAATTGATGTAATATTATTTTATTATCAATTATTTTAATAATTTAGTATTTTATTAATTATTTATAGCAATTTTCTTTGTTGGTAGATATTTATCTTGTGATTTCTTAAAAAAGGTCATAGCTCAGAGATGGACATTTAACAGCCCCTATTCGGCAATGATTTACCAGGCATGGCCCTTACCTCAGCTAGGTGTTTAGAATGTTTTAAGAGAAATGCCAGCTGCTCAGAGTACTAATAAGGGAAGGCATTTGATGGCAAGTCTTTAGGTGGCCTCTTGACTACATATGATCAAAGTCAGGAAGTGAGCTGTTGAGGATGGTGACATTTTCCGAAGCAAGAGCAATAACAAACTAAAATCATAGGCACTTTCATGTCTCTTCTGCTATTTGCACTTCATCACAGATCTGTGACATGTACTTATCCCATATTTACAAATGGGGAAACCAAGTCCAACATAGGTTAAGATACTTGATGAGCTCACCCAAATTATGGCCAGTCTGGAAGATAAACTCCAGTTTCCTGACTTTAGGTCTTTTCAGTTCATTCCACTATTCTGTGTGGATTTATGCTTTTTTCTTTCTATGAAGTGTAAGAAGACTTGCAGCAATATGAATCATAGGCACTGGTCTGTGTGTGTATTTGTTTTTTTTAAATTGCAATTTGCGTTGCAACTTGTGGTTCTGGTTCATATATTACTTGGGCCTTCTCTGTAGGTGGGAAGCTAATCGGTGAAAATCCTGGAAAACATGCAGTTCTGTTGATTTGACTCCATTAGAGGACAGGGAATGTATAATAACTCTGGGTTCCTGACTTTAAATTATGAAGATATGTCACATTATGAAAATGAAATAAGGTCTCTGAAAATTCTGTTCTGCAAAGTGTCATTAAGCAATTTCCATTTTGATGCAATGTCTATTAAAAGATGAATTTTCTATGAATGTGGTTGTGCTATTATTTTTAATCACTTCATGATTTTTTCTAAAGTTTGATTGTGAACTATTATTTAAAATAAACTACTAAAGGCAAGGAGGAGGATGAAACATTTTAGTCATTCTGACATGTCTCCGTGTGAGAAATGGTATTGAGGCTGTTTATATGAGATGGGGAGCTGAGGTTCATCTCTAGCTGCATGTACAGAAAATTGTGATCAGGTCATCCTGCTGGTGGGGTGGGAGGGTCAGAACTGAGGCTCTGAATCCATGCTCAGTGCTCTTTTGCTGGCATCCATATTTGTATGTGTGTGTGTGTTTTCCCTAGGTTTCCGTATCTCCTGAGGGCAGTTAAATTCATTTTATATGGACAGTGTACATGAACTTTATAGGAAGAAGGTGGAAACCTAACTTAGTTGTTTATGGTGGCATGTATTTTTCTCTGTCACCGTAACTGTTGGTCGCTTGACCATTTCCAGCACTTCAAGCTTAAACTCTTTTCGCTTTTCCCCTGAATTGTTATAACTGCTTCCCAACCTGCCTCCTTGCTTCCTGGCACACACAGCTTCCATCCATCCTCCATATTCCTCTGAGGAAAAACTCTTCACCGGCCACCGTAGCATTCAGGTCTTTGTTTTCTGGACCCTCCCTCCCTCTCCAGCCAGGTCTCCTGCCCCTTGCTGCATGCACCCTTTGCTCCAGCCTTTGAACAACTTGCTCTCTTGAAGATGACGGTTTCACCCCTCTAGGCCCTTAGATTGTACCACCCTGTGACGGAATATCTCCTTCTGATCCACTTCATCCTGCAGGACTCAGCTCTGGGGTTGGCTTCTCTAGGAAGCCCTTCCAGACACAGCCTCATCATTCATCAGCTTCTCAGCAGCCTGGAGCAACTTAGTATAAGATGGTGGTTAAGAATGTGGGCTGTGGTTGCACATTGCCTGTTATGTCAGTTCCAAGCTGTGTGGCATTGGACAAGTCACTTAACTTCTCTGTGTTTTAATTTTCTCATGCGGTAAATGGATTTTATAATTTTATTTATCTTATAGAATTGGTGTTAGAATTAAATGAGGTAATGTATGTAAATCACCCATAATAGTGACTGTACAGAAATTCTATTATTTTTTATATTTATATTTATTATTATTAGCTTTTACAAAGGGTAAAAAACTAGTTTTACTCCCTTTTTATATCCTCAAAGCCCTTTCACAGTGCATGGTACATAGTAGGCACTCAGTAAAAGTCGCTTACATGATTGAATGAAGCAAAACAATCAGTAAACACAGAGCACTTATTTTAGTGTTTGTCAAATTATGCCCTCCTTGTTACAGGAAAGGATTTATTTCAATCACTATTTTCGATGTTCCTTCTCAGGAACAATATATAGAGATAAATTTACATATCTTTTTCTTCCTCAGGCTCAAAAACCACTTAGAATTTCATTTTAAAATTCTACTCTTTCATTTAATATTATCAGATTTGCAAGTTTGGCATAGTTGCCCTTTAAAAGATCATGTATAGATTGAACATAAATATATCATGTTTAAATAAACTGTACACCTGCTCTAATAAGCAAATTACTTATTTGTAAAGAGAGTCATTATTTTCGATTACTGTGTCATAAGGCTTAAGGAGACAAATGTTTATATTTTATTTGTACTTTAAAAAAAATCAAGTTATCCACATCCATTTTCTCCTTATTGTTATATGTATCTACTTCTAAGTTAATAAATATCTTACCATAAATCTACTGTATACTTGTTCAAAATTCAAATGTCAGTGGTTCAGGTTTCCAGTATTTGTTCCAGTGTGTTTGCAAGAACTATTTAAAACCCATTTAACATTGATGAACTAAGAGCCTGAATTTCTCTATTTTTACATTTCTACTTCTTTATTTGTATTATAGTAATTGAACTCATCTCTCTGGCCTTGGTGATCTCACCTCTACTGAAAGGATGTTGGAAGGAAATTGAAATCTAGACTAACTCTGAAAACATTGAATATACAATTAATTATCTTTCCACACAATGGTATAACCAGCGAACGTCCTCTAAAAGATCCCTGCCCATAATGGTGTCATTGACATTTGAACTGTATGGAGTTGTTTTCTGAAAGGTGCTGTAGAGAAGACACAAGTGTGAGGGGTTGATTGTGGTGGTGGGTCAGAGGCTCATCAAGTGAACTTAATGAGGCCAGCCAGGAATGAGGGCAGCTCTGTGAATGATTCCTTTGTAATATGTGAAATAGAATACTAGAGAATGTTCTCTTAACAAAGAGTGCTGTTTGGTCAGAATGGACGTGAAGTGGTAAAGGGTTATTGAAAACTTCCATTCAGTGACCATTATTCTGATTCAGTCAAGACAAAAAAATTTTTTTAATCAAAAGATCTTACTATGTAAAGAAGGATACATAGCTATAAATACTCAGAAATATTTAACATAACAGGAGAGCAATACTTCATCAGCTATGATTGTACACTCTTAAGCTCTATCCCCAGAACTTTTGTCCCTTGATGGACTGTCTCCCACAGCTTACTTGTCAAATCACAGTCTGCTCTTTCCAAGAATAAGATGGACATAGCATGCAGGATTGTTCTGCAGGTTTTCCTTGCAGTCTGTCTTAATTTTACTAGAAAAAAAGGTAGTCCTTTTCCATTTCTTGACTGGTTTAATTAAGAGAATCTATATTTTTGGTAATCATTTTGCTATTTTGTCATTACCTATGAGCAAATATAAATTGTTTTTACCTATTGTGTAGGGTCAGTTCAGAGAATTTCATTCAAATGAAATTCTTTGTATTTAGCACTTTTCCATTAAGCGGGCCATTAACTGAGGTTTAATAACTTTTTTGATGAATGGGATGGTCTGTTATGAAAGGATTTCACTCTTAAATTTTGTTTTTTGGTTATGCTGCTTTTGTCTTTTGAAAGTTCTTTAAAATGTAAAGAATCTGCACTTAAGTTTTATATGCCAAAAGTTTAAGGGTGATCCCATTGTCTCAGAAATTGAGTCCCAGCCAGCATTAACCCTCCCATAGAGGGGCCCTAAAGGGTATCTTAGTTTTTTTTTTTTTTTTTAAGGAGTTTGTATATTCCATGAATGAAGAAATGTGCAGAATTCCCTTAAAAAAATTTTTTTTTCCTATCCTGGTTTACATTTTGTTTCCTCAGTAAAGTAAAATAAAACTACCCACAACAAACTGTTGGAGGTGGAAATCTAAAGTTACTACTTATATTATAGGCAGGAGAGTATTGACCCCCTCCCATCCCCTTGCACACCCCCACAAGCCCTAAGCCCTGCCTGGGGAGGGCAAATGTTTTCCCATCCTGAGCATCTGAACCCTCCTGGGAAGTCATTTGATATGTGAGCTCTGTATGCTGTAGGTGACTCCTAGCTGGCACACTAAGGTGGTGTTAGGATTTTCCTACCTGCAACTCACTCTGCTTCCCTTCACTGGGATTTGCAGAGTGGCTAACTGGAGTTATCACCTTCACTCACCTTCAGAGAAGGATACCCTTTTCTTTTTATGCATCCGAAATGTCTAATTCTTTGCTTACTTTGATTCCTATCATGGAGACTATCCACATTTTAATATTCCTCTTTGGGTGGTGGGTATTTCCGTTATTCAGATAGTAGATATTTCAGAGATTCTTCCTTGAGTAGACCCAGCAACAGCTAGCAGTGTGGCCACAGGCAAATTTGTAGCCTTTTTGGCTGTGGCATCTGGTTTCTGGCTTAGGTACCAAATGGGAGCTTCAGTTCTCACCAGGGTCTGCTCTGTCTCGGGCTGGGAATGAAGGGTGAGGTGTAAGGTCATCACTAAGGGCATGGAGTCTTTGGAGTTTGAGTCCCAGACCTACTTTTTGTTGACTGTGGGCAAGTTATTTGTCCTCTTTGGAGCTCAATAACTTGTGCCACCGGGGTTTTTATAAAGATGAATGAGGTATGGTATGAAACATTCAGCGTCATCATTTGCTGGCACATGCTCAGTAAGCGATGGAGGTGGTGACTTTTATCAAAACAGAGTTGGCATAGCAGTCCTCTCTCCTTACTTTCCAGGATCCCAACTTCATGCCCATTTTGCTTCTGCTGTTGAACTTAAGAAACCATCAACTCCATTATCTGTTTGGTGCTTTGCTATACATTCCTTAGTTAGATTTTTAAGAGGTTTCCTATAGCCTTACTGTAATGAGAGGCGATTTTAAAAATTGAACTGAAATATAAATTTGATTGACTCTCTGAATCTCTTTCCACAATTAACACTGGTGGGCAGATATTCCTTAGGAGTGTCCTTTATTTTCAAGCCTCCTGGTAAAGAAGCAGAGGGCTTCTCCTTACTTCTAAAGTCCGTTTCCATTAAAATCTTCAGTATTGAGTGTCACTTAATGTCTTTTCAAACAATTTCTATTTATGGACTACTGTTTATGTCAAAACATTTTGAGTATAGATGTTTATTTTCTGACAAAACCTCTACTTGTAGGCCTTTACAAATGACTGCAATCCTATTAGAATTTATTGCTTTTGGCCAGAACCCAAGAACATTGGCTCATTTGTTTAGAGTATGTTATTTAAGAGGCTGAAGACCACAGGTTTAATTCCCAGATAGGCCAATTAATGTAGCTTTGTTCTGTAACTTCAGATTGAACCCTATACCCTGGCCATCTGTCTTTGAAATGTTTGCCATTGCTCATGAGGGTCAGTGATCACACAGTCAAGAGATTGGATGGATCTGAGAAGACCGTGGGCCACCCGTTTTGGGGAGATTCATATGCCCTTGTGTGCGGGATTGTGAGTCAGCAGAATCAGCCTCAAAAAGGTTTGCTAGAGAAGATTGTCAAGAAAGGTACTGTTTTCAAAAATGCTGGGTAAGAATTGTTAAGTGATAGACCAGGGTCCAGAATTTAGGGAGTAAGGAAACTCTCGGACATTTGTATTCTGATCATATACTTGTAAATGGTTTCTTCCTAAAAGATAAGAGGAGAGTACCAAAAGGAATGATTTGACAATAGTGTCAGTTTTCTAATGAATTTAGATTTTAAAAGGAAGTGTACAAAAGAGAGAAAGAAGGCTCATAATCAAAGGGAACCAGCAGTACTAGGAGCTAACATTTACATACTATGTGCCGGACATTATTCTAAGTACCTTACAAATTATTAGGCCTCACAGTAATTCTTTTAGCTAGATGCTATTATTGTAGCCAAGTTGCAGAGGAGTAAACTGAGGCACCAAATGTTTAGGTATTTGTTTAGGTTACACAGTCCTTCGTAGCAGAGATGGGATTTGAATTGACACTATCTGATTCCAGAGAGATCAGAGCCTTGCAAAAGATGCTATGGACAATAAAAAGATTGTTAAAAGAAGTGTTAAAATGTTAGCGAGTATTAGAAAGTACCTAGTTTTTCTAAATGAACTTAAGCATCCTGGCCTGACAGTATTCACTTCTTTCCTGAGAAAATTTTGGATACAGATTGTTCAACCCCATCTATAATCTTTGAGGAACTACAGAGGACAGAAGAAGTGCTAGAAATGTAGTGAAGCACCAATGTGTGCTAGTGTGGAAGAGATTAGGAAGCGGATGTCTTAAAATATTTAGAGCTTGCTACATTTCCAGACTTGTTCTGTATGAGCCCAGTATAAAACTAGTATCAGAGAAAGGAAGGTAAATGGGGGCCAAGTTTAGTTGTGTGAAGTTTGAGCAAGTTTCTTCATTAGCTGGTGAGTAACTTGAATATGAGAATAGAGGTGTAAGGTGAATGAGACTTTGGGATGGGAATGTTTCAAACAGGATATAAACATCAGAGTGTGATTATATCATTAAGATTTCTTCTGATCTGTTTCTAAGAAAATGACTCAGTATCTGTGAAATTAGACCAGAGATTTATTTGGATCTTTGGTTTTCTATCTGTGAAGAGGCTGTTGACTCATATTTACAGGTGAAGACACTTGGGTCCAGAGAGGATGAGAGAGTGGTATTTCCCAAAATCTTTCTGCTGTTTGATGGCAGAGGCAGGCAGGGTGCTCACCTGCAGCCCACCTGTATAGAGCCATGAGGAGTCTGCAGGAGGCAACACGAGCTTGGGGCTAGGCTTACCTGTGTTCATATCCCAGTTCCGCAACTTACTAACTCTGACCTGCATGACTTCTTTGACTGCTCAACTGAAGAAATGGGATTTTTGTGAGAATTAAGTGAAAAGAAAGTGCTTAAGCGTATAGTGAGTGCTATGTGTGTATCATTCTTTTCCCTTCTAGTGAGGCCTGAAATCTTTCTGCATTTTATTTAGTTATTATTAACTGGTAAGTTTTCTGGCATGTATAAACTCGTGACCAAGAAGTTTCATTTGTGCCTTATTTTTCTCTTCGGGTTATGTGAACTTTTATAAGGCTATTGCTTACAGTTGCTGTGTATGTAAAAACTTTTAAATCTTCTAGGGCATTTGTGTGAATGATTCAACTAGAGGGCCTTTAAAAATCCTTTCTAGCTCTGAGATTATGTGATTTATTCTTTTTGAAAATGATGCCTTTTAACTTTCCTCCAGCTATACACGTGGTTACTGGTTACTGTGGTAACTACACTCTAATAATCCTATCAGGAAATATGATTCAACTATCTGTTTAATCTTATTTTCCAGACATAAAACAAGCACATAGCTTCCTTCTCAGTATCCTCCTATCAAATGTTCAGGCCTACGCACTGAGATTGTGTTGCAGGAGAATGCACGTCCCTGGGTGTTTCCTCAAATATTCATAGAATGTTTGTAGTATTCAGTGATCAGAAATGGTTCTTGACTTTCATACTCATTTTCCTAAGGTTGATGAAATTTTAGGTAGTCTGAATTGCAGTGAAAAAAAATGCAGAATTGTGGTTTCTAAGACATGAAACTAGAGAATTTAAGTTTATTTTGGATATCGAGTATCAAGAGTAACTGCTGGGATAGTTAGCTTTATATTTTTTTGAGCCTCATTTTACAAAATGCTCTTCTGCTGGGCCCATGAACTGGGAGGAAGATGGACCTCCTCAGCACCCCCTGGCTTCCTCAGCTCCCCTTGCCTTCCCCAGCAGGGGTCAGACGGGATTGCCAATTCTCTCTCTGCTCTTGGCAAGATCCTTTGCATTCAGTGTTTCCACAACTCACTGCCTTCCTGTTAGAACCTCCTCAGGTCTCCTTATTCCTGTTTTTGTCAGTTACTGCAGGAATCTTGGACTCCTAAATTGTACCTCATTCCTGTGTCCTAATCCTCATTTGATTCTTTACTTCAACTTTTCTAATCCTCTTCCCCCCTTCCCCTCCCGCCTCTGGAACTTGTGGAGCCCCTTTACCGTGCAGCGTCCTCACTTCAGACAC
The DNA here is from genome assembly GCF_015220235.1 of Choloepus didactylus. Lineage (NCBI taxonomy): Eukaryota > Metazoa > Chordata > Mammalia > Pilosa > Megalonychidae > Choloepus > Choloepus didactylus. The sequence goes on along the minus strand of NC_051313.1, from coordinate 128,022,420 downwards.
TGGCAAAACCCTCTGCTTCCTAACCTCATTGGTGAACATCCCCTTTACCTTCTTGCTTTACTGGAAACTTGGGTCTCCCCTGACAATACTGCTTCCCCTACAGCCCTCTCAGGTGGCCGCCTTTTTGTTGCCTTACCCCTTGAACCTCAACTAGTGGTTTGGGGGGTGGTATCCTCAGTTCTGTTTACACTTTGTCCCCCATCCTCCTCCCAAAAAGCCTTCTACTTTGAGTCTTACACCCACTACCCCTCCTTGTCCCAGCCATCTGTTATTCTACCTAACCACTCCCCTCATTCTTTGAAGATTTTCCTTTCGAGGTCACTGTCCCTCTACTCCTAGTTCTCCAGAGTTTCCATAATCATCTTGATAATCTTCCCCACACCTTTGCCTCTCAGTTTCTTGACCTCACCTCCCTCTATGAATTTGTGTTCTACCCTCCTCAGTCATTCAGTCTCATGGTTACAGCCTTGACCTTGTCGTCATTACCAGTAACCTCCATGCCTCCATATTCCCACTTCGAACCATCCCACTCTGACCACCGCCACTTCTCCTGCCAGCTCACCTTATGCGGTACCTCCAACTCGGACAGTCCTTGGACCCAGCAGGGTCCTCAGATCACCACCTTCACCATCTCAACGTCGCCCCATGTCCTTACTTCTCTCCCTTGCCAGCTTGAAATCCATCCATGACTAGCCAGTATAATCATTGCCAGATATATTACCTCACCACCCTTGTCCCTCTCTCACTTCATCATTCTCCCTTGACTAAACCACAGTTGTGGTTAAATCTGTCTCTCTCCACCCACTCTGCACTTGTACCCATGCAGCTGAGTATGGCTGGAGAAAACCACACCACTATATTGTCTCTTAAGTTTATGATCGTGAAACCCAAGGGGAGGGGCTTGATGCTGCCTGGCAGACATACCGTGTTTCTACCGTCCATTCATTCTCTCATTCTCCTAAACAACTATTGCACACTTTGTACTTGCTCTTCAAACATCCATCTCTTTATGCTCAGCTGATGATATTGCTTCCTTTCTCACTGATGAAAGAGAAATAATAAGGAGAATTTCTATGCTTCCCCCACACCTCTCCCAGTCCCCATACACCTTCTCAAGGACATCATTCCATAGATATTCCCCTCTCTTTCCTACGTCATCAATTTTTCCCTCTCTACTGAATTGCCAGTAGCATACATGTTATTTTTCCCATTAAAGAAAAACATCATCTTGATTCTGATTTCCTCTCCTGCTACCAGCCAATTTCTTCTCTTCCTCTTAGAAGAGAATGTTTTGAATGAGTTGTCTGTGTATATTATGTCTTTCACCTCCCATTCTATTCTGAAGCCATTACAGTTAGGTTTTCACCCCGAGTCATTTTCCACAGACCCTGCTCTTATCAGGATCATCAGTGACATCACATTGGTGAAGCTCGTGGCCCGGTCCCAGTATCCTCTTATTTGACCCATAAGCAGCATTTAAAATACGTGATCCATTGCTCTCCTTCTTGAAACACATTCTTCACTTGGCTTCCTGGACATAACTCTCCTTGTTTCCTCCTTCCTCTCTGGTTGGTCTTTCTCAGTCGTCTTTGATGATTCCTCATCTCCCCAGCCTCTACATGGAGTGCCCTTCCACATTTGAGCCTCTTCTCTATCTATATTCATGCTTTAAATACCATCTGTGTCCTGGATTCATGTCTGTACTCTGGGGATCTCACCTCTGAACTCCAGACTGCTTTATCTGGGCATTGCTTCTTGGATATGTCTAATGGGTATTTCCAACATAACATGTCCGCAACGAAAATCCTCATCTTTTCCACTTACCTCCAATCTGCTACGCTCACAGTCTTTCCCATTTTACTTAACAACATTCCATTCTTCCAGTTGCGTAGGAAAACTATTTGGAGTCATTCTTGATTTATCTTTCTTATGCACCCCACCAGCAAATCCTGTGGGCTCTACTTTCCATATATATTCAGAATTCATTTCTGTATTTCTGTCACTCTGGTTAAGCCACCACAATTTTTCACCTGGATGAATGTAGTGGCCTTATAAATGGCCCGCCTGCTTCAGCCTTATCCCTTTGAGTCCATTATCGGCACATGCTCAGCATGTCACTCTTCTTTTCACCTCTCTCAGAGTAAAAGCCAAGGTCATTACTGTGACCTACAGAATTTTATGTGATTGGCCCCATTGCCCTCTCACTGCCTACTTTTCTCTCATTTGCTTTTTCTTTTTCATCTGCTCTGATCTCCTTGCTGTTTCTTGAAATAGTCAGGCATGTTCCCACATCAGAGCTTTTGCATTTGCTATTCTTCTGCCTGGAATTCCTTTTGCTTTCTGTCTGATACCGTGTGGTATGCTCCCTACTTCCTGCAGGTCTTTACCCAAATGTCACTGTCTCGGTCAGACCTTCCTTGACCACTCACTTGACTGTCAACACCCTTCCCATCAGTTTCTACTCCCAATTCCCTACGTCCTTATTTCTTAGCATTTAGCACAATTTAACAGAGTATAGATTTATTTATCTCATTTCCTATTAGAGTGTAAGCTCTGTAAGCTCAGGGACTTTTGCTTTGTCTGCTGCTGATTCCCAGGACTTAGAACATAGTTTGCCTTGTGGTTGGGCCTCATAAATATTTGGTGAACTGAAGAATGACTGTTTCTTGTTCTGGGCATACTTTTAGCTTAAAGTTTCTGTAAATCTGTTTGCTACAAAGCACCAACAAAGCTAATTATTTTATTTCATGTTTTCTCTTGAAGTCTCTTTACTATATATGTCAAATTGATTTAAGACCATAATGGGGCGGCGGATAGAATGCAAATAGAAAAGAGTTCCTATGGCTTTTCATGTTGTTTCATTTGAGTCCCATTTGTAGTGCAGCACGCTCTCTGTACATTTGGAAATGTCAGCTTATTTATTTATACATATGTTACATTAGTCCAAAAATATATATATTTAAGGTGGCTGGTAGGAAGTGTGACGATGTAACTTAACATGCTGTTTCAATTGCCTTTTGAGTTGAATAGACTTGTACATTATTTACATCTATAATCCCCTCGCCAAGAGGCAGTTACCTGTCTATTGTTTTGTCATTCGCAGCATTCCATGCCAAAGCGTTTTGTAGTTACTAACTTTGGTTCTGTGTCTCATTTTTTGGTAACAGTGTCTTCAGTTCTCCACTTGTGAGCTAATTGATATTCTAAGGCAAAGAAGCTATTGAATAGCCACTTTCTCAATCCAAGTTAAATTCATCAAATTAACTAAATTCAACCATTTGATATAACTTACTAAAAGTCCAATGATGCTTTGCTCCACTGGCTTTTGCCTGTGAACTGCAAAGCACAGGACAGAACTTACTCGGGTGCATTCTGGTTTCTCTTATTTTTTTACCAGAGAGATGATTCAGGCCAAACCATGTTGCTACATAATAGTAACTTTAAAAAATATTCATTTAAAAATTAACAGACTGTAAAATTAACTTTTTTTTTTTTTTTTGGTGTATGGTTCTATGAGTTTAAAAAAAGCATTTTATTTGGAAATTATTTCATATTTATGTAGGAGTTGCAAAGATGTTTCAGAGAGTTCCTGGATAACTCTTCATGCAGGTTTTTTCTCGAATATTAACAGCTTACTTAAAAGTGGTAAAATTTTTAAAACCAAGAAATTAACATCGGTGTAACACTATCTACGATACTACAGGCTTTATTTGGATTTTACTAGTTTTTTCACTACATTCAATCCAGGGTTTAGTTGAATTGTCAGCCCAGTCTCCTCCAATCAGTTGCACCTCTTTCAAAGCATAGATGGATGAAGAAAGTGGTTTAAGTTAATGTTGTAAGAATGTATAAATTTAAGGTAGACCAAATGTGGGAGCTAGATGGAACTTTGGAGATGCTTTGATCCAGGGCCTACAGATGGGGGTCCCTGTAAGCTGAATTTGGCTCACAAAATGTTGGAAAAATGAGTTGAATTAGTTGTCAAAATTTAATGATTAGGAGATTTCCCATAAAAATCTAGTTGTTTAGCTTAAGTAAAATAAAATGACCACCTGCATTGGGCATTGCTGGGAAAAGCGATTAACCCACGGGGGTTTTCCGAGAAAATGGAACACACCTTACCAGGTTGCTGATAAGTGATAAAACTAATGATAAAACTAGTTTTGACTAGTAGAGACAACTTACCAGAACAAACAAAAACATATCATACTAAACAATATATCTGGCTCCTCATTTTGTAAGCCTTCCCTAAGTAAAATGGAAACCTAAGTCCATTCAGAACATTTCCTTACTTCCTTCCACATTCACCCTATATGAGCTCCCCCTTCCTAACTTCTCCTGGTACTCCCCTCTACTTTCTGAATGGGATACTGCCTGATTCATGAATCGTTCAATAAATCTCTTGAGTTCCTATTGCATGAAAAGTTTTTCTTTTATCAGACTTCTCTTCAAGAAATCGGTAGTTCTTGGAGCTGCGGGTCTGTATTCCCTGTTGGGGGTGATCACGTGGTCCTGAGAGTTGACTGTCCCCCTCTGTGGCCATGTGTCCCCTCTCTGTGGGCATGGATATTCTAGGTCACCACAGATCCCGCCACGCCTGAATGCTGCCCTGATCTAAGGCAGTCCCTTCATTTTATAGATGAGGATGCCCCAGGAGACCGGCGTAAGGGCAGAAAACCGTCCTGCCTGTCTGTGCTTTCTGTGCCCCCTTGGCCTCAATGAGGGCTTAAAAGGCATGGTTTTGGCTACTGTAGTGCAGGGAGGATGACAGCAGAGGGAAGATGGAGTATATGAGGGAGTTAGCAGTTCCCCTCAAGGTCTAGTTCTGCTCTTAGTCTTCTGCACCCTCACTGGTGCCACCAAACACCAGAGTTTGCAAACTGGTGTCCCAAGGCTGTATCTGGTTTGCAGTCACATCCTGTTTTGTTGTACATGGTCATGTAAAATATTGTATGAGTTGCTAACAGTTAAAAACCAAGAGATGCGCCTGAAAATCCAGATTTGTGATTTCTCGTAAGAAATCAGATGATCCGGCAACATGAGGCCACATTTCCACCTGACAGGGTCTCCTGGCCTGGGGTCGTGTCTTGTTGCCTTCAGGTGGGCACAGGCTGCTCTGGCTGCTCCCTCACACTTGTGGGGCATGTGCCATCCCTCTGGGCGTTTGAGTTTGCAGCTGCAATAATGTTTGCCTTAGGTTATTCAGTTGGAAATTAGGAAAGCCCTCGCAGGTTGTTTTCTGCCCTTCTTGCCAATGTTTATTCCCGACAAGGAGTTACTGAAAAAACTCCTCAAAGTTCTTGAGAAGAAAGGGAATCTGGGATAGGAACTTATGATAGGATTAGAGACAAGGCACGCTCAAAGCCAGCCAATTAATTGTGTCTTCTGTGCTCCTATCCTCTCTGTGGTGGTTTGGAGCTTTACGTGCCCCAGAAAAACACGTTCTTAAAGTTAAGCCATTCCTGTGGATGTGAACCCATTATAAGTAGGACCTTTTGATGACGCTACCCCATTTAAGGTGTGACCCGCCTCATTCAGGATGGGTCTTAATCCTATACTGGAATTCTTTATAAGAGAATGAAATTCAGACAGAGAAAGCCACAGAAGCAAGAAGCTGAAAGCAACAAACCTGGAAAAGAAGGGAGAGACCAGCAGATGCCTTGCCATGTGGCAGAAGAGCCCAAGGATAACTGGCAGTCAGTTTTTGGGAAGAAAGCATCACCTTGATGGTATCTTGATTTGGACACTTCCACAGCCTCAACTGTGAGCAAATAAATTCCCATTGTTTAAGCCAAACCATTTCATGTATTTGCTTTGGAGCAGCTTAGAAAACTAACATGGACATGCCGTCAGTTTCCTTTATGTAACCGAAAGCGTAATAACTAATATTAGCTTAGTGTTCGCCCTTTCAATGGCATTTTTTGTTTGAACACAACTCAAAGCACTATATTTAAAGAATTAAGTGGAAGCTATAATGGTGGAATTTCAGGCATTCATTGGTTAGTAGCCCTGTAATCTCATCCCAGGAATTTATAAATATAGTAACAAGAGAGTAGAGGAATCCCTTTTTGGATGATTAGAGAAACATGGAACAAATTACTGATGGGGTGTTGTACTTGCGTGTAACTCCAAGTCTACATCTGTGAGGCCCAATTTGGTAGCCACTAACCACATGCAGCCCTTGAGTGCTTGAAATGTGCCAGTCCAAACTGAGATGTGCTGTAAGGGTAAAATGCACACTAGATTTCAAAGACAAAAGAATGAAAGATGTAGCAGCATATTTTATACCAATTACATGCTTAAATGATGATATTTTGGATATATTGGGGTAAATGAAATATTGATTTTTACATGTCTTTGAAAAAATTTTAAATATGACTATAAGAAAATTTAAGATTACATACATGGCTCATTTTGGACAGAGCTGTTCCAGATTCTGCTGTATTTGATGGTAAGAAAGAGTGACCGGCCTGTTTTCCAGGCCTCAGTAAAGGAAAATACAAAGAACAGTTGTGGACAGACTGTGAATGATTAATGGTTTTCACAGCTCTTGGCTTTGATAAAGTTTATACTTAACTGCTCACTTTAGTGTAGTTAGTGCATTTAGATGGATACAAAGTTGCTCTTCACTTAATTGTATCTGTGGTAGGACACTATTGTCCAATGGATAAGTGCTTTAACTGGAAGACAGAATCGATGCTAGTTGGGATTCTAATTCTTTTACTTGACGTTGAGTCAAATATTTAATCTCCCTGAGCCTCATTGTCCTCTAAAATAGGGGTGGTGGTGATCCACTCCACTGTGTGAAGAGTAAGCAAAATAATGTGTAAAATGACCAGGGTAATATCAGGAACACAGTGTTAGCATAGTACATTATATTTATTTTGTTTTAATTATTATTCCTGGTAGTATGAAAAAAAATCTCATTAATCACTTTTATGTCATAAGAATAAACTGTCCAAGACAGTCAGAAAAAAATCACCTTTTTGGTTGTGTGATGTGATTTGGGTCTACCGCTAAAACATGTCTAAATGGATTTTTTTCTATTCACTACGTATGTGGCATAGGTTTTTATTGTAATAATGTCAGTCTTTCTGTTGTTGATATTCAGTGTTTATTGAACCCCAGCAGTGGGCTAAATGACGGATTCTCTGTTTTAGAAGGTGCTGGGCACCTTGAATTTTTACAGAAGTTGAAAGTATATAATAATAAGTGAGGGGGGGAGATAGAGTAACCAAAGCCATGTTAGGTAATAGGTAATAGGTAATAGGTAATGTCCTAGGTAATAGTACCCTACTTCCTCTTGCCCACTCCCATTTTGTGGTTTCAGGCACACATGGGTACTCTGTGATACACACACACACACACACACACACACACACACACATGAAATTTGAAGGTAAGGCTAAGTTTTTCACATCTTAAAGCTTTTATTAGGTGCCTATGAGACCTTATTAAGCTTCTGTGTGACATTAATGTGTGTAACCATGGGACATCTGTATGAGTTAACTGCAAGAGAAATCCTGAATGGAAAAATAGGGTACCAGGAAGAATTGAATTGTGTGGCCTTTATCTCTTCTCCTTTGGGTACAAAAGAATCAGATACTAGGAGCTGGCAGCTTGGAACTCAGGAGGCCCATTGATGGCCTGCTCTCAGATAAGAATGCACAGGTCAGTGAGTATTTTTTAAAGCTTATCTATTTCTCCCTTACATGTTAAAGGTACTACATTAATAATTTCCTGGCTCACACCCATGTCTCTTGTGCTACAAGTAGAAGCAAGTGTTGTATCTCCTACTTCTTTCCACAGTTTCACTTCTTGGCAATGACTTTTTGAATGATTAATAGAACTCTTGCTAGAGTAGCTTTCTGTTACCTATGGACAGTCTTGTAAAATTAAATTAATCAGATAGTATATGTAGAAATGCTTTGTGTGCTATAAACCCTTTCTAATATGGAAAGTCTTATTACTAATGGCCATGGCCATTGGCCATGAAGTTCACTCGAAATCATGCACAGATTCCAGCCAACCCCTCCTGCCACCACCTTTTGGTAGGTCGGGATGGTGCTTCCCTGATGCTCCTCCGAGCCACCCTGCCTGGATATCAGCTGGTAAGTCATGGCCATCGTGAGCCTGGCTTTACCCACCAGCTGTAGGCTCTGGTCTTCCTGCTCAGGAGATATGACAGCTGCTCTCTATCAGGAATACTCTGATTCTTAACAGGTGGCTTCTCTTCCTAAATTACTGATAATACTATTAATCTTAATAATAATAGCAGCTAACAATGGATTGCTTACTATGTGCCAGCCACTCTTGTAACTGATTTGCTCTCATTTGACCCTTTCAGAAATCCTAGGAAATAGATGTTGTTATTAGTCTCATCATACAGATGATAAGACTGAGGGGCAGAGAGATTAAATACTTGCCCAAAGTCACAGGATTGAGTCTGTCAGATCTCAGGTCTGTTGGAGACTAAGCGGATCCTAAGCTTTTAACCCAGTTTACTTTTTGATCTTTGCTTATGTTGTTTTCTTTCTCTCCTGCCATCTGTCTAAATATTACTTCTTCAAACACAAGGTCTACCTCTGAAGTGACATTTTCTTTAAGGACTCCAGGCTCTGCTCTCATGTGCCTTGATCATCCCCGATCTCATCCAGCTGAAGGATGTCTTGCCTGTGCCTGTGGTTTAACCATTGTATTTTTTCCTGATTGTTTCTTGTGCATCAGTCTTGTTTTCCCAAACTTTATTGTCCATGTTTCTAGAGTAGAAGCACTTTGTATGGTTTTTTCTTAAATTTTCCAACATACTTAGTACAGTAACAAGTAGGCTCATTAGAAAACATTTAAGAAAGACGTGGAGAGCATTTGGAGCAGACACCGTTAGTTGGTTGACCTGACTCCATCCACCACACTCTTCTTCTTAGCCTTTGGAGTGTTGATTGGTCTAGGGTAGCAATTCTCAACCAGGGCAGTTTTGACTGTTGGGACATTTGGCAATGTCTGGAGACATTTTTTTATTGTCACAACTTGGAAAAGAGGAGGAGCTCCTGACATACAGTGGGTAGAGGCCAGGGATGCTGCTAAACATCTCATGCACAGGGCAGGCCCCCCCACTGTGAGAATTATCTGTCCCAACACATCAATAGTGCTAAGATTGAGAAACCCTGGTCTAGAGGTAGCCATGTGGCACATGCTGCCAGTGAAATACAAAAGGGCATCTGTTGAGGCTCTCTGGAAAAGTTTTGCCTTCCTGAGGCAGGGGCATCTCCTTCCTATTTTCTGCATGACCTTCCTGCCTTTACATGACTTGAGCTTGTCCATTTTGTGACCAAGGGTTAAAAAACATGAAGATAAAAATCCGCATGCTAAGAATGGAGAAGTGGAAAGAAAGATGTGCTTGGGTCCCTGTTGGATCATTGAGCAGCTTACCAGTACTGGACTTCCCTGCATGCTGACCTTTTGTTGGATGTGATGAATAAATCTGCCTCTGTTTAAGTTGGGCTTTTTCTTATTTGCAGCCAAATACATTCCTAACTAATACACCAGAGAAACTTGAGTTGGGAGACACCTAAGTCCAGTTTGTCATCTAGTAAAGGACTCTTATTCCAATATTTCTGGTGACATTATTCACTGTGAAGGGAGTGAGTCTAATATGGTTACAGGTCAATAATCATTTAAAAGTTTTCCCTTTCTTTGAGTGAAATCTGATCCCTGAAGCTTCCACTCACGGATTTAGTTTTATGCTCCATGGTCTTGATTTACCTGGGCAGTATCTGCCACACTTTCACAGATGTCTTTGGAAAACCATCCTGATAAGTTGGCAAATGTGCTGACAGACACTCTCCCAGATATTCTGGAGGGATGTAGATCTAGAAAACAATACCCTCTCTTAGACCATTCTTCAGAGCCAGGTCCGTCTTTCTCTTCAGTGAGAAGAGAGGATATCACTCCTGGGGGCCCTCCCAAGGACTTTGGTTTCCTACCTGGGACTTCAGAGTTAACGCAAATATCCTAGATGCTTCTGATGTTATGACTACTATGAATGAACTGAAGAAGGGACTTTCAGTGGCTCGAGTGCTCCAATTCTGTCCTCCATGCCTTGGACAAGATGCCAGAAGTAACACCTTCATCTTGATTGCCTTTGTTTTCTGTTCATCCCACAAATAAGTGCCTCAGAACCTCTCAGAGTAGATACCTGTCATCATCTTAATCTATTGGCTTTCTGTGTGGTGTGGGATGTTGATGCTGCTTCTGCTTATCATCTTTTTATGGTGGAATGGGTGTGTGCTGGTTTGAATGTATTACGTCCCCCAGAAAAAGCCATATTCTTTGATGCAATCTTGTGGGACAGACATATTAGTGGGGATTAAGTTGGAACGTTTGGATTAGGTTGTTTGCATGGAAATGTGCTCCACCTAACTGTAAGTGATAACTCTGATGAGATATTTCCATGGAGGTGTGGCCCCACCCATTTAGGGTGGGCCATGATCGGTAGAGCCATATAAATGAGCTGACAAACAGAAGGAATTCAGTGCAGCTGTGAGTAACATTTTGAAGAGGAGCTACAGCCAAGAGGGACACTTTGAAGAAAGCACAGGAGCTGCAAATGAGAGACATTTTGAAGAAGACCATTGAAAGCAGACTCTTGCTCCAGAGAAGCTAAAAGAGGACAAATACCCCAAGTGCAACTAAGAGTGACATTTTTGAGGAACTGCAGCCTAGAGAGGAACGTCCTGGGAGAAAGCCATTTTGAAACCAGAACTTCGGAGCAGACGCCAGCCACGTGCCTTCCTAGCTAACAGAGGTTTTCCGGACACCACTGGCCATCCTCCAGTGAAGGTACCCGATTGTTGATGACTTACCTTGGACACTTTATGGCCTTAAGACTGTAACTTTGTAACCAAATAAACCCCCTTTATAAAAGCCAATCCATTTCTGGTGTTTTGCATTCCAGCAGCATTAGCAAACTAGAACAGGGTGAGTTGTGTCTTTATTATATACTGGTTAATTCACTGCTGCCCTGCTGCTTTTACTCCTCTACAAAATGCTCCTACTTAGGGTTATAGTTCAAGAAGGAGTCTGTTGGCTGCACTGTCTTCCCTTTAAAACTTCTGGGCTGGCCATTCATTCAGTTGAGTTAAATTTTCTTATGGTCTTTACAGGTTCACTGGTTGGGAGTGTAAGTAGAGATGGAGTTTGAAAAGCCAGAGATTTGGTTTATAGAGAGGTCAAGCCTGGGTTGATAGTGTGTCAATCTTAACCAGTAACCCAGCTGAAAATACTTTCTCAGTTCAGCACGAAGTCCCAGCATAGGAAACTGTACAAAGGTGTTTTTCCCTGGCATTCCTCCTTCACAAATGTCCCATATGATGCTCCCTTAGTTCTTAATGCCCTCTGGCTGCTGTGCCTGTATCTTGAGTTGGTGCCGAATCACAGTGTTGGGTGCTATTTAATTTTGAGTTAATTGGTCTTTCTGCTGCTAGGCTCTTGTGTGGTTTCTTGAACTCATGAATTAGTCATCAAGTAGTATTTGCCAGGCAGGCTCTCGCCCCCACTGCCATCCCTGCTGAAATCTGTCATCTGTCCAGCTGACCTTCTTTTAGAAGGATGCTGTTTGTGCTTTAGTAAACCACGGTGGGAAAATACTGAACCCTCTTCAAGGACCCTGTATCAACAGCCTTTTCTTTACTTTCAATCCTCACCTGTGCAGGTAGGTTTGGGCCTTATTTCAGAGTGGCTACTTTTAGTGCGGTCATGTATTGGGTTGGGGAGGAGGATGTGTTCTGAGACTCAGCAAAAGCTGTTTTATTATTTTTGTAGCAGCTAGTAACAGTTGAGGAAAGCCTGCAATTTGAATGAATTTTCCCAAGAGGACTCACTTCTAGCAGAAGCTAAATTGGAGTGGTTAGTTGGGATTTCCTAGTTAGAGCAGTTGTTGTCAGGTTCTGTTTCTTTTTACAAAGCGGGAAAGCACTTGAAATTTCAGAATTGCATCACAAAAACTCAAAATAGTCTAAAGGAGCATGTAGACCTCTGTGGTGTTATTATTCTAATTATTTACTGTTTAATAAGACCTGAGAAGCTTGTCATTTTCTGGCAGTCGTGAGTAGGAGTATGTTTCTCAACTCAGGGTAAACAATCTCTCTTCTGTGGTGAATGGAAATATGAAACCAGAAGCTCGTTTCTTAAGTTAGAAGTGCCTTTCTAACTTGAAGGTAATAAATGAAGTGAGGCTACAACTATTTTGACTTTATTGACGAAGGATGGACTAATGTAGGAGGAAGGGCACATCATTTTTGGTGGAATATTTATGGACTGTTTGATTTCTGGGTATGATTATCTCAGAATTTGAAATCACATTTTATTATTTTATGGCAGTGCAGGATGAAGCTTTTCATTTTGTACAAACTGTGATGGTTGTAAGCTTTAGCCTGAAAATTTGGACCAACTTGTCTTGTTCACTGGTTTTGTTCGTAAAACGAGTACTGCAGAAGTGTTTTCCTTGCATTTAAAAATAACTTTTTGGTAATAAAATAGTAATATTGGTTAAAAAATTTACCCAATCCAATGCATGGCCCAAATGTTTCTGAACCAATTTCTGAACCCAACCTGTGTTATGTCTTGGTTTTGGCTTTAAAAACAACATCAGCAGATGATGTTGGCCATAATTTTTCTTCCATGGAATAAATGATGGGTTTCTTTTCTGGACAAAGTGTTTTAATTGACTTACACTTTCAGTTCTGGTCTTATTAGATGGATAGTAGAAAAAGGGTGAGAGTAAGAAGGTAGAAGAGGTATTACTTAAACATGATGGGTAAAAAATAGAGGATTTTCTTTTATTTACTGGAGATTAGAACATATGCTATAAATACAGAAGAGTGAAAATTAGAAAATTAATCAAATAAGATATATTTAAACTTTACAATATTCATAAAGTATATCACCAGCTTTTCATTTAGAGCTTTCCTCGCCCGAGACAACCAATAGAGCCTTCTCAGGGGAGACACCTTCCCCCTACCCCTCATGTTAGTTGGGGCATATAGAGCCATCTTGTCAGTATAAGGGAGTGATGTATCTCTGAAATAAGTGCTTAGTAATCACTAGCTACTTGTATGAGAATCTATAACTTGTTCAAAGCTAGTCCTCCAGCAAACAGTGGCAATGTGTACCATGCATTTCTGAGAAGTAATGCGAGGAAATGCACTGCAAAACAGGGGGCTTCCTTTATAAGCAACTTAATAATATATTGATTCAAAGATGGTCCAAAGACAGGAACAGAGATTGTATGAATAAAGATAGCTAAAGTAGAAATCTTAGGATGACGATTTTAATATGTAGTTGTTGTGATCAAGAATATTGATTGCTCTGTCCAGTTTTAAGCTAAATGTGAATGAATAATCATGCTATGTATAAATTGTTCTGTGCTGTATGTGCATTTCTTTTGGGATCATGGTTCATCCTTTTTCTGCTGGGATGGGCGCTGAGCAGGGTGGTCCCTGGCGTCTTGGGCGCTAGAATGGGAAACTGTTCTCTTGGCTCATTTCTCCTGGGCAGAAGTCTGTAAATGCTGCTGTGGCTCTCTACCGTCCTGGCCAGAAAGGGTAGCCGGCAGGACTTGGACTTGTTGGATTTGTGCTGACACCCATTTAGCCCTGCTGTTTGAAGCCTTTACAGTTCTTTAGCGAGCTGGTGTTTCAAAACCACGTGACAGGACGAATGGCTTTCTCTCAGCGCTGCCATCTCTGCTTGCTAGCTTCTCCTGGCTTGTGGAGGCTGTGTCTCCATGTTGATGAGGACTTCCTGGCAGATTTGACACTGGACCTAGGATGGCAGAAGCTTTAGCCATTAAGCTGGAGCAGTGCTGGAAGAGAAACATGGAGGCACTCAGCAGAGCAGGACCTCGAGGCAGGCACACAGCCTTTGTCTCTGCCTAGCATTTTGTGCGGATGGGTTTGTGCTTGCAATTTGAGAGCAGGCCCTCTGATGAGCCAGCAGACACCATCCTCCAGTGGCATGCTAAATTTTTTTTCCCTGATACTGGGATTGTCTTCACTTTTGAATATTGTTGCAGAGAAACAGAAATGGAAACCATTTCCTGTGGGTGCCCTGATGTGCAGTGGGGGAACCAGGAAGCCAATCCGGAAGCATTTTTCTCATTTCTGAATCCCTAAGTCTGTCTCTTCCCTTAGACACGTCTGGGCAATTGCTACTAGTGTTTCCCACTGAGTACATGGGAGGTTTGGCCAAGTCTGGCTGAATGGTTTAGTCTTTTACTAAAACTTAAGCACATTTTAAAACAATGGAAAAAGTTTTAACTTGTCTTTGAGTGTGACATTATTGACCTAAATGAAGTTAAAGGAGTAGAAGGGAGTACTTTTTATTAGGCAGGGTTTGTCAGTTTGCAGGTGGATCAAGATCTACATGGGGTACCAGATGAGACATCTTTCAGCATCACTGAGGGGTAGTGGAGCAGGAAACTTAAAATGCAGTCATTGTCACCCAGGGGAGTGAATCTCCCTGGCAACCTGGAATATGACTCCCGGGGAGGAATGTAGACCCGGCATCGTGGGACGGAGAACATCTTCTTGACCAAAAGGGGGATGTGAAAGGAAATGAAATAAGCTTCAGTCGCAGAGAGATTCCAAAACGAGCCGAGAGGTCACTCTGGTGGGCACTCTTACGCACACTTTAGACAACCCTTTTTAGGTTCTAAAGAATTGGGGTAGCTGGTGGTGGATACCTGAAACTATCAAACTACAACCCAGAACCCATGAATCTCAAAGACAGTTGTATAAAAATGTAGCTTATGAGGGGTGTCAATGGGATTGGGAAAGCCATAAGGACCACACTCCACTTTGTCTAGTTTATGGATGGATGAGTAAAAAAATAGGGGAAGGAAACAAACAGACAAAGGTACCCAGTGTTCTTTTTTACTTCAATTGCTCTTTTTCACTCTAATTATTATTCTTGTTATTTTTGTGTGTGTGCTAATGAAGGTGTCAGGGATTGATTTAGGTGATGAATGTACAACTATGTAATGGTACTGTAAACAATCGAAAGTACGATTTGTTTTGTACGACTGCGTGGTATGTGAATATATCTCAATAAAATGATTAAAAAAAAATGCAGTCATTGTTCATTGTCTTCGCACTTAGGTTAAAAAAAGACAAAAAACTGCACTGCATTTAAAATCCTACTAATAGAACATTGGGTGAGGACTAAGAGTACCCAGGCTTGTTCCTGCTTCCATCAACTTTTAAAGGAACTTAGGAAAGTCCCTATTTCCTGTGGGGTGGGGAGCAGGGCAGGGAAAGTGTGAGGGAGAGAGAGACAGACAAAGCTCACTTTCTCTTTGAAGTAAGGAATTTCAGAATTCTTGCAGCAGGGAGTGAAAATTTAAAAGATTGTTTGAACTCCTTGTAAGAACATTTTCTTAGACCCTTAACACTGTGGTGGGTAACGTTTCTGTTATTTAGTGGGCGGATTTTTAATTTTTCTATTGGTTTTCTTATGTCCAACTTGTTTAGTCTGGGAGGTGGGGCTGGGGTTTGAAAGCTCATTGGAATCTCCGCTAAACCGTAGACACCTTTTTCATTATGTTTAATTCAGCTTAACTTCCAGAAATGATGTTTTAAACCCAAATGCTTAATTCTTTTTTCATCATATTTTTCTGGAGAAGGTTGGGACAGCCAAGGTTAAAAAGCTGCTCAAATTATTGTACCAACAGGAGAGATGTGGCCCAGTAGGGCTGCAGGCGGACCCCTGAGAAAAACCAAGTAGAGAGATAGATTGGGACTTCCCAGTTTATGTCTTTAGTTCACTTGAAGTGTTATGATTAGACCAAGACTTATTCATATTGAGAAATGACATGCAAATGACAGCCATATGCAAGTGGTTTCAGAATTATTAACTGTTCTGGAATGTCCAAACCATTGCTTAGTTTTACATAGCAACCTTGAAATAACTAGAGTGCTTGGGAAGCAAGGCTTTCCTCGTTAAACTGAGGTTTTATCTGAAGCCCATTTTGTTTTTAATCATGTTGGAAATGTTTCTAAAGTGCATGACTATGCCTTGGGGATGGGGTGCTTATCATCCTTCAGTGATTGAGACTTTTTTCAGTATGGCAGGGGGCTCATGACATATTCTTTTTTTTCCAGAACTTTACATTAGATGTGAGTGATTGAGCTGATTTTGAGGTGTGTATTCCTCAAATGCTTTGTGTGTTTTTAAAAAATTCTTTTTTCCTTATTCATTATTCTGATTATTTTCCTTCTTTTAAAAGTAGCAAAAGTGCAAAGGTTTTCATTTAGCTGATGGTTTTGCAAAGTTTGGAATATGGGTTATTCTTATAAATGTAAATAATGTGATTGTATAACAATGTCCTTGGCCTTGAGGAACTGTGAATTAAGTGAAACATGTTTTCACTGACTTCTCACTCCCCTCTTCCCAGTTTTTCTCCCTCTGCTCCTCCCTCGGACCCAAGGTCTCCCTCCTCTCCAATTCCAGCCTGATCTCAGTAAATGCTTTGACATTTGAAATTCATTTATATGACTTTAACCTTAAGTCATCTTGGTGAAAACAACTTAAATTGAGCTTTTTCTCCCAGGAATAATTGCATTTAGAACCTTTTCCTTATTTTTGGTATGAAAGGCTTTATAGCCTGCTAAAGGAATTTCAGGACCTGTAGTTTTGAGCAAGGGTATTTTTAGGTGGGAGCATATTTCCAGAACCATTATAATCACACTGTGTTGTGAACTGCTGCTCCAAGGCATGGGCGAATGCCACTCAGACAGAGACCGCTGGCATAATGGATAACCTTCACACCTGAAAGTTTGTGAGGTACTTCCAGAAAGGAGCAGTTTTGTTTTCTCCACTTAGAAGACAGTCAGTGAATGCCACTTCTCCTCTGCCTAGGGTTGTTACTCTGGAATTGTACTTGCACTGAATCCATTTTAGCAAACACTCGTGGAAGGCCGACCGTGTAATTAAAACCACTGCACTAGCTGTAGAGAAACCATCCAGTTCTCTTCTATTCTAAGGTACATAATGGGTGAAGAAATGGGTAGTGAGTACCTGACTGAAGTAGAATGATTCTTTTAAATTCTAGGCCTTGGTAGTATTTTTCAGGATGCCAATAGGTTTGAAAAAGGGATTTTGTTGAACAAGTAAATTTGGGGAAAGACTGATTAAGTGAAGTTGGAGAGTTTTTTTTTTTTTAATTGGAGTTCCAAGAGGGAGGTGGTGTGTTCAGCATTTCCCAAATTTGTTTGAATACAAATTGTTTATTTTTCTTGGAGCAGGTCAGGGGACTAGTGCTCCATGGAGAATATTTTGGAAAAATGCTCCTCTAGACCATGAAAGTGATCTTTTCCCCCGCTTTTTAGAGAGCTCTACTGGTATATATATGTTTATTTTTCAGAGACAGAAAACTTTGAATATTGTGGTAAATGGGTGCCTGTCAGTAGGTTTCTCCACTGTTTCCATGAAGAATTTTTGTATTTCACTTGGATATTAGTGAGGATTTGAAGGGGAGTTGGGATCCAAAGATGATGATGATGATAAATAGCATTGACTGAGCTCTCACTTTGCCAGTTACAGTGTCTAGAATTTTCTCTAGAATCACATTAGTGGGAAATGAGAATTAGCAGTTCTGTTTTATAGGTGAAAGGGAAACTTGCCCAATACGCTCTTATGGAGTGTTTATGACATGCTGGGGACTTTTTTTTTTTAAGGGGATGCCTTTTTATTTTGAGATAATTGTAGATTCATATGCAGTTGTAAGAAATGATAGATACACCTTTCACTTGGTTTCCCTCGGTGTTAGCATCTTGCCTAACAATAGTTCAATATCATAACTAGGAAATGAGTATTGATACAATTCATCAAACTTATTTAGATTTTATTGCTTTTACACACACTCATTAGTGTGTCTGTGCTTGTAAGTGCTTGCACATGTATCTGAGTGTATTTGGTTCCGTGCAATTTTGCCACATGAAAATTTGTGACCACCACTGTGGTCAGGATATAGAATAAAGATTCCTCCAGTATAGTTTCAACACAGGGATCCCTCATGGGGCCCTGTTCTAGCCACAGCCCCCTCCCAACGTCTGGCAATGACTAATCTATTTTCCATCTGTATAATTGTGTCATTTCAAGCATGCTGTGTAAATGGAATCAGACAGTATGTGGCCTTTTTTTTTTTTTAACATGCGGGCTACTTTCTTTTTTTTGGTAAATGATTAACAGAATAATGGATGAATAAGGGTCATTTGGGGCATTGTAGAGGAATATTAGTGGAAAATTATGCTGAGAGTGTTAACGTACTCACATTCTACATTAATTTATCTCTTCTATCCACAGGTTTCTGAGCACTCTTGCATGCTCTGTTTAATCTTTCCATAAATGTATTCTGTAATGTAGAAAATTTTCTGACAGAGGTTGTCCTGTATTACCTGACTCCTCTGGTTTATCTATTATCACCCCCTACCTCAAATTCGATGGCCAGCAAAACTAAATGCCATTTACTGTCTAAAATATGCTGTGCTCTAGCTCACTTCTGGTTCTTCTCATGTTCTGCCTGAAACAACCCCCTTCACTGCTCCCTACTGCCAGCCATTAATTTGTTCATTTCTACCAGTCTTTTACATTCCCAATGAGTGGTTGGCAATGTGCTCCTAAACCACCTGTCCAAGGAGGGCATATTGGCTACTTTTTTTTTTTTTTTTTGCTTCGATGCAATTTTGTTGAGATATATTCACGCACCACCATACAGTCTATCCAAAGTATACAATCAGTGGCTCACAGTATCATCACATGGTTGTGTGCTCATCACCACAGTCAATTTTAGAACATTTTCATTACTGTAGGGAAAAAAAAAGAAAACGCAAAACATCCCATACCCCTTATCCTCCCTTATCTTTGATCCCTGGCATTGGTGTGACACTACATTTCTGTCTTTGAAACAATATTAAGTTATTACTGTTAGCTATAGTCCGTACTTCGCAGTAGGTACGTTTTTTCCCATTTACCACTCTATTATTAACTTCTTTTAATAGATTCATACATTTGCTTTAGCTCATGGAAGGAATTTTTTATATTCGTATTGTTAATCACAGTCATTGTCCACCACAAAATTTACTAATCTTTACATTCTCATGTTTTAACCGTATCTGGCTTTCCTTCTGTTGACTCTAAACTTCTCCTATCAACCACATTCATACACAATTCAGCCCTGTTAATTATACTCACAATAATGTGCTACCATCACCTTCTATCCATTTCCACTCATTCAAATTCAACCTAGTTAAAAATTCTGCACATCTTAAGCAACCACTCCCTGTTCTCTAGCCTCATTCTATCTCCTGGTAGCCTATAGTCTAGACTCTGTGTCCACGAGTTTACATATTATAATAAGTTCATGTTAGTGAGGTCATACCATATTTGTCCTTTTGTGTCTGACTTATTTCACTCAATATAATGTCCTCAAGGTTCATCCATGTTGTTCTGTGCTTCAGGACATCATTCCTTTTACTGCTGAATAATATTTCCTCATATGTGTATACCACATTTTGTTTATCTGTTCATTAGTTGGTGGACATTTGGATTGTTTCCATTTTCTGACAATTGTGAATAGTGCTGCTATGAACATCGGTGTGCAAATGTCTGTTCTCGTTGCTGCTCTCAGATCTTCCAGGTATATCCCAAATAGCAGGATTGCTGGGTAGTAAGGCAACTCTAAACTTAGCTTCCCGAGGAACCGCCAAACCGCCTTCCACAGCAACTGTACCATTTTATATTCCCACCAGCAATGAATAAGTGTTCCTATTTCTCTGTATCTTCTCCAACACTTGTAGTTACAGATTTGCTTAATGGCTGCCATTCTAGTAGGTATGAAATATCTCGTGGTTTTATTTGCATTTTCCCTAATAGCTAATGAAGCTGAGCATCTTTTCTCATGCTTTTTAGTCATTTGTATTTCCTTTTTGGAAAAATGTCTATTCATGTTTTTTGCCCATTTTAAAATTGGGTTGTTTGTCTTTTTATTGTTGAGCTGCAGGATTTCTTTATATATTCTGGATATCAAACCCTTATCAGATATCAGATATGCGGTTTCCAAATATTTCCTCCCATTGAGTCAGCTGCCTTTTCACCCTTTTGACAAAGTCCTTGGGTTGGCTACTTTAATACACTGTTTCCAGTCTTTGCAGTAGCCAAACAAGGCAAGGATTATGAATTCTCCTTCATAGATGAGGAAGTGAGGATTTTGAGAGGTACAGTGACCTGCCATTCCCTCTGCATGGAAAACTCTTTCCTCACTTATCTTTGTGGCTTGACTTACTACCTTCTTTAGGCCTTTGCTCAAATGTTACCTTTTCACTGTGCCCTTCCCTCATATTTAAAATTGTTAACACTCCCCACCCCCACCAATTCCTTACTTGCTTTGTTTTTCCCTTCAACTTTGATCAGCATCTAACATGCTGTATGCCTTATTTATGTGATTATGTGTTTCCCCCCCTGCTGGAATGTAAATCTCTTGAAGGCAGAGATTTTGCATATTTTTGTTCACTGCTGTATCCTCAGCATCTTAGAATAGTGTCTGGCACATGTTAAATCTTAACAAATATCATTTGCGTAAATGAATGTTTTCGAGAGAAAAAATTTGTTTGTGTTAACCTGAGTGAAAGCATTCTCTTCTAGTATACAAGAGGATAATCATCTCTACAGGCCAGTTCCTGGTAGAATGCTCTACTCATTTAAAAACATTCAATAGGTTGAGTACAAATTCTTTCTTTCTTGCCTACTTAGAACATGTTTCTAGTAGTGACTTTTTTTGTTGGAAAATGATTGACTTTGGGGTAGCTCTTTCAGATTAAAAGAAATAAACCAGCAGATGTAGGTAATTGAACCTTGCAAACTATAGAAAGTTTATACTTCTGCCAAATTGAAGCATGAGTTCAGTGTTTGCATAACCACCTGTGTAATTACTCACATTAGCATTCCAACAAGTATTTGCTGAGCTACACTCGTCAATTTTGCAATAAAAGTATTTTCACATGTTGGCTGCTACAGTGAAAATTGGTTCCCCACATATATTCGGAAAGCTCGGCTCTGTTTCGATTATGTTGGTGTGTTCTAGTTATGTATAACTTTCACTTTCTTGGTAGAAGGGGAATCCATGATGAAAGTAAACTTTTGGTTGAAGTTTTTCTTTTTTGTGTTACTTTTGTAAGTGTTAGGAATGGAAACAGAAATAAATATTGCTCTGGGGATACATTAGGTAATATATACTCTGGTTGAAAAAATAGTTGTCTTTGTCAAAGTTGGGGAGGGCGTGATGGAAGCTGCTGAGCCTGATGAAGGTCCTCTCCTTTGGACCGTTTTGTGGTTTGGAGTAGTTTAGAGAGTGGCTGCAATGAAGGAGCAGGAAGGTGGGGGGTGGTAGGATGGTGCTGCTATGGCTGGAAAAGACCTCCAGGAGAGGGCTAGCAACCCTTGCTCCCATGCCCACCCCTACCCCAACCCCCCACCCCCTGAGTTTCCCAGGCCTCACAACCTGGGTGTGAACTGGCTGGGTGCTCTTGACATGTTCCTTGGTCCTATATGAGTTAAGAATGGTCAGAAGAATAAGGCTTGGAGAGAAAAGAGTTAAGGGAGAATGTTAATGCAGCAAGGAAGGAATTTGTATTTCGGGACAGGCCCCCATCTCTGAACAAGCCACGCTTTCCTTCTTTGTGGACAGA
Source organism: Choloepus didactylus (assembly GCF_015220235.1). Taxonomy (NCBI): domain Eukaryota; kingdom Metazoa; phylum Chordata; class Mammalia; order Pilosa; family Megalonychidae; genus Choloepus; species Choloepus didactylus. Next base: position 128,000,680 of record NC_051313.1, on the reverse strand, counting down.
TGCTCCTAAACCATCTTTTGTGCACTGGATTCAGACTTTTGTATGTTACTGAGGAAAATTCTGAGCACAATCTTGAAGGAGATTCAGAGTTCAGTCATTTGGTATGCCTGAAGCAGAGCTCCCTGAGCCTTATTCTGATTCACATTCGGGGTTGACCGGAACACCTTCTCTTTGTCAATAAAAGTATTGCTCGATTTAAAGAACTAATAGAGGTCAGACACTACTTATTTAATTCTTAGAATAGTTGTTAGCTGTCCTTTTCCTAAGGGAAATAAGTTCAGTTGAGTTACTTAAATCACACTTTTTCCATTTCTTGAAATAATTTCCATTACCCTGCCCTAGAAAAAGTAGGTGACTACAGAGAGAATATTGAGACAGAAATATAAAGCCATTTGGGTTAAATTAGCCCAGTACTCAGTCCTAGGACTCACTGAGTAGACAGCTAACACCTCCTATTAAGCACCGGCTGCATACAGATCAATGTTTTGGGTCTTCAAAGAGAAAATGGAATCAAATGAAACCAAAGGTTACGGCATATCATTTTTCAACTGGTGTTGCAAAATGATATGCTGCAACCGAGAACATAGGAAATGTCTTATAGTTAGTTCTGTGACTCTTCCTACTAAAACGTTTAACTCCTGCACTCTATAATTTTGAGTACTCGGCCACTCTTCATAAATGGTTGAAATATCTAGATGTGGAATTCACAAGACTATAGCATGTCCACATTGCTTTACGCACTTAAATGCGATAAAATGGCTTCACATGTATATCATTGCCCCTTGTCCCAGGCTCATGTTTTTTTAATTGGTTTAAAAGGTTGTATTGACCAATATATTGTGTAGAATGGTTCAATTATTGATTTACAGTAAGAAGTTACAATTACAATGAAGGAAGTCTATTAAGAAGGCTTTGTTTTTATCATAGCAAGGGAAATTCATCTGGTTTTAATTACCTGTCATTTTGTCCATATTTCAAAACTAGTACAATGACTAGTTTACACATTCTTCCTTTCTATTTCTGCTATAATGGAGAACCATATAACCAATTTTATCTGACTTTTGAGGAGTCTCTTAGGCTCAAATTAGTAAGTCTGCTGTCTATACAAGGCCTTGGTTAGAGGCTGGATTTAAATATTGGGTGGATCTGTCTTGGACTTGTTCTTGGAAATGCTTTTTGAACTTCCAGACAAGGAACTCATTATAACCCAATTTTCCCTGTAGCATGGCCCTGTGCCATAGACACCATTAGGGGAAAGGTTCAGTGTCTCTGGCTTTGGCTTTATCTTCAATCCATTGATGGGTTATTGCAGTCTACCTAACAGTTGAATGCAGTGGTGTATTTAGATTTTTTTCATGTTATTGGAGAAATTACCACAACTGCTACTCAGTCAGTCAGATGCTTGAGATCCTGTTTCCACACTGCTTGGGTGCCCCACATTTTTATGACACCACAGCTGTCTGGGTCTAGCTTCTGCCCCCACCCCCTCCCCTTTCCATCTGCCATCTAACTACTTCCTCACTTGCTTTGCCACAAGGTGGCAAATTCCCAAATAAGCTGTTAACTTTCCACCCTTGCCTTCGATTCATAGTAGCTTCTTTGACCAGGAGAACTTTTCTAGGCTAGGAACCAACCCTGGGGACACGGCTGCTGTCAGAAGTGCCGAAGCAGTCTCTGGAGCTTGCTTTGTATGGTTGGGTGTTGATTTTTCCTCTTGACTGAAACTTTTGCAAGGAAACTGAAAGGTGCTTTCAAATCAAGTAGCTGTGGCTCCCGCTCCCATCCATCCCCTGATTTTTAAAGCTCAAAATCTTATTTGAAGTGAGGAGAAGGTAGAAGGTTGCAGTCAAGGTTTCCCTGTTTATGAACAAGAGAACAGCGTCTTACCTTTGGATAATCCTTTTTCCTAGCAGCGTTTCCAGTCCTGGCTTTTTTCCATGTGTGTAACATCCACTGGGAGCTGTTTTTCGTTGCCAACTCTTAAAGCTTTTCAGACTCTCCCTCTAGTGCTCTCACAGCAAGCTGTTACAGTGAGAATAAAAAGAAGCACCTTAAACAAAGAATAAAATGCCAAGTTTCTGTCTCTTTGCCAGTCTCATTAGAAAACAGTAATAAAGTATGTATGCATATGATTATAATAATTAAATACTTAAAACCAGCCCAATAGGGGACTTTCTTAATGCTTTTGTAAGTATGGTATTTTCATTTCAGAGCTGGGATCTGGGTATTTTGGTTTTGCTTGAGACTTTCATCTCTATGGGAGAAGGAGGGAGAAGATACAGGAGAGAAGAGTATTCATTTTAACCATAGCTACAAAGTTCTGTAAGTAGTTTTATTACACATATATTAGAGCAGAACACATCAACCTTTCCATCATCAAGTTTATTTTGGAGGATGCGTAATCTGATGGTGAGCTCACTTGTCAAATATAAGGACGCAAATGGCCTGGAGATTAAAAAAGAAAAATGGAAAATAATTGTATACTGTTTGCATGATATGCTTGCTTCTAGGAGTGGAAAACCAGAATATTTTGTGCCATCTTGATGAAGTCATACAGTTACTGTATTTATGTGGGATGACAAAATATTATGAGATGGGCCTGCCTCATAGCTCCCAACCCCAGGAGATACTCTAAATTAGGAAGTGGAAAGAGTAAAGGGTCAGCTGAGAGTTGAACCAGAGTTTTATTCACTAAGCAGGATATATTGAGGACCTTCTGGGTGAGAGTGTATAATTTAAGAACATTAGTTTTGGAATCAGATTCAGATTGGAATCCTGGTACAGCCACTTTCTAGCTTTGTGGCCTCAAAGCAAATTTAACATTTTCAAGTCTCATTTTCCTCATCTGTAAAACTGGAATATGGTGATAATGCCTACCTGTAGGATTATTTTGACAATTAAATAAGGTAACACATACAAAGAATTTAGCATAGTGCCTGGCTCAGTAAGAGCTATTTGTTGTTACTGTCATTATTGACTTGTAGATTGAAGAAGTGTGTGGTGCGAGTCCTGCATTTTAGGAGCTTACAGTCCAATGGTGGCTACAAGATACACATAGAGGCTCAGGGCCTGTGTAATGCAGTATATAATTGTGAACAGAAATAAAGAGAGAGGGAATATCAACCTGCTGTGATGAGGAGTTGGGATTGGGGCCGCCATGTTGCATAATTCCAGGGAGAACCGTTCACATCATCATGTTTGTGAATCAGTTCCTCTGGAGTGGTCCAGTTTACTGGTTGGGATTTCCAATGGGGCCGTGGGAGGAAAGGTGGAATTTGGAATGATGGACAGGGGATGATGGAAGGGATGGATTTGGTATGAATAAACATGGTGCTTTTTCAGAGCTTTGCACTGAGGATGAGTAGGCAGAGGTTGTAAGGTTTGCAATGGCTCCAAGACTTTTTGCTTCTTTCCAGTTACTGAATGCTGGAGGAACGAACCCTCTGGTGTGATGGGCACAGGCCAGGATGAAATGCCATTTTTTTCCTCACAGTGTCTTCATTGGGTCTCCTTTGTGTAGGACTGGGAATGCTGTATTTCCAGAAGGGTACTTTCCTGTGATAGCCGTTTAGCCTGATTAAGTGAACCAAAAAGTTCATTTGCTCATTCTACCATTTTTTCCCATCTTTTTCTTTAACATTATTCAGACCTCATTTTGTTAAAAACCATGTTTACTCAGTATGTGGATAGATCAAGATGTGTGACTTTCTGGTTTTATTTTGTATAGCCTTAAATTTCTTTTAAACTTCTTTATGTAGTTTTTCTTTACTTTTCTTACTCCATGGAGTTTATTCTGCTCTTTTAGGGCATTCAAAGGTTTTCAGTATGTCATGACATAAATCAAGTGGCACTAGATGTGTTTTATCTTTAGGCTTCTAGTTTTTCGAAGCCATATCTTTGATAGATTTCAATTTTGAGAACATAAATAAAACTATAATCACCAGAAGTAAAAAGTATGTCCATTTAACTTGTAAATAGCTTTAGCTCAGAAGTCTCCTGAGTTATTTTTTTAAAACTCAGTATTTTATTGGATATTTGTGTTATTTGATGCTCTAAAGCAGAGGTCAGCAACTTTTTCTGTTAAGGGCCATATAGTAAGTATTTTAGACTTGCAAGCCATGTTCTCTGTCACAGCTACTTAATTCTGCCTTTATAGTGTGAAAGCAGCCATAGACAGTGTGTATATGGATGGTTGTGACTCGTTTACAATAAAACTTTGTTTATAAAAACCCGTAGCTGTCTAGATTTGGCTTACTACAGTAGTTTGACAACCACTGCCCTAAAGGTAAAGGGATTTTGTTAGATTGGGAAGATAATGGAAAATTAAAATAAGGTAAATTATAAAATTTCCAGATGTTAACTCTACAAGAGGCTTTAAAAAATAAAAGGAAAAATAATTTTCCCCTCATTGTTTGGATTTAATTTTGTTTGGTAATGAGCTTGTAAATGATCCCCAGATATCTTTGTTTACCTATAGTTTTTTGTTTGTTTGTTTTAAATCAAGTGTCTAAGGTCCCAAACAAACCTCTCTCTATTTTCTTTAGTAATCAATCATTCATTGTTTTCTCTGTACCAGGTACTGTGCAGGTCATTGGAAATTCACAAATAATTTAGGCACAAACCTTTCCTTTAGGGAGCACGGTCTAGACTCATTGCCAAATGTAGGCTCATACATTGGACCGTATCACATACATGCCCGAAGTACCAACAGATGAGCACTAAAAAAGGGGACTTTTGGGAGGACACTCATATCTTTCCTTTTTCTCTCTTTCCTACATATGTTTTTGAGACATCTGTATTTTTGTTTTCTTTTGTGTATTGTTAGAGAAGGTTTGCTTGAAGAATTAACCAATGGTGAGAATATTTTAATAACTTAGTTGTCAAAACTCCTAGTTTTGATGATTCAAGGTTATGCTTTTTTTTTTCCCCTTTATGTAAAGTTTTTACTTTGCCTCCTCAATTATTTCTTTGAATTTCTGTAACTTCTGCCTATCAAATTATAGACGAGCCCCACCGGTTTGCAGAGGGTTATATTCTGAACAGTATTGAAATACACAGATTTAAAATTTGTCCTATGTCCAGCAGCCCTTCCAGAGTGTTGTCCCCCAGGCGTGAGCATTCTGACCCTTGCAGATTGGGTGGAGGGGAGGGAGGGCAACCCATTGAAGGAGAAACAGCATGAACAAAAGACCCAAGCATCAAGAGGGCATGGAAGGTGGAGTTCTCCCAACCCAGGTGGCCTCTGGAGCCCAAGTGGGCTGATGTGGTTGGCAGGTATCAGTGGCGGCTGATGGTGGAAGACCTCGAAAGCCATGCAGACATTGAAATATGATATAAGAGCAGAAGAGATATAAAGCCGTTCCCTAGGTGGGGGAATGGTAAGAGAAGGTGGGCTTTAGAGAGGTGTTGATTCTTTAGTCAACAAAGGATTGATCAACAAAATGCAAGAGAGGTTAGAGGGAGCTATTAGACATCATAGTTTCAAGATGGAAAGATCTGGGCTCAGGTGACTACGGAGAAGCTTTGGCAAGGAAGGGAACTTTCATTTCTTTCTACTCTACATAATTATAGAAAGTATCCAAATGAACTGATTTTGAAGAAAGGCATAGAATTTATTGAGGTGAGAGGAAGTACTTTGGGTTAAGATGAAGGAAGAAACTAAAAAGATAGTTATGTTTTTTCAAATACTGTTGGCAGAGTATGCCAATGATGAAAACATGAGATAGTGAATATACAAATATATTAATGACAGCCATTTATGTACTCCTGTTAAAAATGTAGAGGAAAGCCCTTTTGTTGATTGGTTGGTTTTGCTTAGATTGTGGCTTGTTTTGAAATACAGGGAAATTCTGTTTTGTCCTTTCGGGGTCATGATGAGTCAGCTGGTGGGAATAAGGTAGGCTAGCATTGAAGTATTATGTCTTTATAAGGATTAAAACATACACAGGTGCAGAAGGTATAGAGAAGAAAAGTACCAGGTCTCTTTTAAGTATTTAAAAATGAAGCACACAAATACATAACAGTTCACAGAGCAGAGTGTGATCTATTTCCAGAGATATTAATTGAGTCATGCTTTTCTGTCTGTTTTTGCCAGTGATGATGCTCAGATCTACCTTGTGGCCAGCAACCCCCAGCGCCGTCTGGGTGGTGGCGGCTGAGGTCTCTGTGAACCGGTCTCTTCCCTGCTGCATTGAGTGCAAGCTGCCTGTGCCTGCCTGATGCTGCGTCAACACACGTTTGTTTTCCTGAGCACTGGCTGAGCCATTTCTGTTGTTTAGATTTGCTTTCAGAACGTTACCTCTACAGCAGAGAATCCAAGAATGTTGCTGTCACCTCATCTCCTAGTTCTCAAGGATGTCCATGCCTCATTGCCCTGAGAAATTAAGTGAAAGTCCCAGCAGACACTGCCTTATGTAATGAGTATAAATTCTGTAATCATACCAATAATGGAGAGGGTTTTGTTATGCAATCCACTTATATTTATTTTCTTTTCCCTTTGGCAAGCCTGATATTGTTATCCTCAAAAGCATAGCCACCCATGACTCTTTGGGGTAGATGTACTAGAAGTTCATTTTGTCTATTCATCCTTCCAAGTATCTGGTAAACATTTATGGAGTATCTGCTATTTGTTGGGTTCTCTGCTAGATGTGGGGATGTAATGATTAATAAGATAGTTTTCCCTTCAAGAGTTCATAGTCTTCGGGGTGGGGTGGATGGGGGCATTTGGACACCAAAATAGATATTAATGTAGTGAGCTACGTGCAGTGATGGAGATGCGTGCAGCCTGTCAGGAGATTAGTCTTATGCATGCCATTGATGGAAGGGTAGAGAGGACATCATTTAGGCTGGAGGAATCTCACTGCTGCTACCTGATAGCTAAAGTGAGAGGATGGACTGGAGATGCGTAGTTCCTCTGGGGCAGACTTTGGACTTCAGGTTGCTGGTACTGGTGTGAGGAAGTTGATGAAGAGGATTCAAGCAGTCATATGGTTATATTTGTGTTCTTGAAAGAGCCCACCAGGAGCTGTATGCAGTCTGGTTTTCAGGCGATGAGGAATGGAAACTGAGGGCCTCAATTATTTATATAAGCATTTCAGTTAGTAAACATTTATTGAGCACCTACTAAGTGCCAAGCCATGTTCTAGACAATCGTAATATACATTCACAGAGGTGAGCAAAAGAAATGCTAGTAAGATTTTTGGAGGTTGATTAATACCAAATAAGTCACAGTGTTGCTGGTTGTGATCTTGACAGACTTTGAATACATGCTTGTTTTATAGAAGAATAAATTGATTTGGGAATATTTTATCATGGATTTTGGTTCAGGCAGCTGTAACATAAGAATTAGCCTCTTCTTTAGTGCAAATTAGTAAGGTTTTAATGAGTCAGCCCTTGAGTTTTTCAAGGACTGATTATTCCAGTCTGGAAATTATTCTGGGCCTTGGCCTCTCATTTTTCTGCTCATTAGCACCTCTGCCAGAGTGGGAAGGAGGAGGGAAAGAGAAACTTCAGTTCGACTTGCCACTTGTTAGATTTGGTAAAGAAGGTGATGAAGTTAATATTTCATTTTCAAAACCAGATTGCAGATTGTCTGTGGGCTTGATCTAGCCTATAGCTTTTGCTTTCTTTAAGTATGTGTCACTCAGCGTCTCATGTGGCTGGTGGGATTGTGTGCCCATGCACACTGAGGAGTGAGACTAGCCATGGAAATTTGGTGTGGGCAAATAATAATCAATACGTTCAATTATTTGACCAATCGCAGTAGTTATTTGAAATATGAAAAAAGTTATCCTAATAGCAATATAAGGACATGGGATTTATTTTGTTACTTATCTAATATTTTGTTGTTACCTGGACTTTGTGGGGATAGTTTAGAAGTAGGAGCTTTAAAACAGAAACAAATAAAAACTCCCAAAGCATTGAAGAGGTAACAGTACCCATTTCGTAGGATTGTTGTGAGGATCCAATGAGTTATTATAAGCAAAGCCCTCAGAACAGTCTGGCATGCAGTGAATGCTGTATAAATACGGGCCATTATTATTGACCTACTTCTGGAAAGTGATCAGAATTCACATGAAGGTAACAAACAGCACATGAGTCATGTACAAGATTAGATAATACAATATTATCTTAGCTTTTGCTTCATCAGCAGCTGATTTAATGAGCAGACCATATTCAGTAAGTTCTCAGATTCAAACAAAGTTACAAGTGCTATTGTCAGAGGCCTACATCTGAAAAAATAACTTGTTATAAACTGAGGAATAGACACATACAGTACTTGGACTGTGCCTTTTCTGCAGCAGTCCCCAAAATAATAATTATGAAGAGCATATGCAGAGACACAAAAATCTATGAATAACTACATAACTCAGTCTGTGAAGTAATATGCCCACCACTCCTATTTCAAGACAAATGAAACATTATTGTAAATTGTTCTGAATTTTCTAAGTAAGGAGGTCTATAGTTCTTTAAAATAGAGGACTTAAAAACTCTTAAATAGCAATATATATTCTGCATTTCAGCAGCTTTTCAAGCTATGATTTCTAAGACCATCTTTTAGATTTGAGGATGGCAGGAGTTGGAATTCTTACTTGGAGGCATTTCATTCAATTCAGTGAGCCATTTGTGAGGTTCAACTGAGTGCAGATATTAAACTCGTATCAGGGTGAGAGATGGAACCCAAAATGACCTGTTTCTTGGCTGCAGTGATTTCTAATCAAAATGAGCTGCCTATACATGTACGTGGGTGATGACTTTATAATTGCAATTAAGCTATTTTTCAGCACAAGAATGAGGCCTCGGGGCAAGCAGTAAACATATATGCATCATATGAGATGGAGAATGATCACCAGATGGGAGGCTCTGGACTTCTTTTCCTAGTGGGTAATGACTTCATTGCCTCTGGCTGTGAGTTGGCAAATGGTCTGTTTGTCATCTTGGATATCTTTTGGAAGAAAGAAAAGCAACTAACAGAGCTTTGACGGAAGCAGTTCATAAGAGAAATAAAAGGAAAAGACCTTGAACGGATGGGCAAGTGGCAGTTAAAGTTTCAAGTATGTGGGCCTTTCAGATCGAGCCAAATCATTTTGCGATTGTAGCATCCACCTAAAGACAGGCGTGTCTGCAGGTTTTCTGGATGTTTTGAGAAAGTTTCAATATAAAAACTTTTTTTATATCCACAAGTTGATAAGTGCTATATTTGGCCATCATTGTACTCTTTAGAAGTCCAGTATTACCTTTGTAGAGTATTAAAAGGCCGCTGTTTCCTTTGGTGATGTCTCCTCTAGTTGAAACAGCTGAAGTTCTGCTATAGGAATGAAGGCTTCATATTATATTAAAACTTTATGTTTCCTAGCTATTTATCAAAAACAATGGCCTTATTATTTTTTCACCTTTAGATGTGGATTTCTCTACTTAACTTTGGTAGGCACAACCACAAACATAGGAATGGTGGCCCCAAAGGGAATTCTTCTTCCCCTCTTACAGCTCTGGATATTCTTTGTCACTACTCTGGGGAGACCCACCTGGCTGTGCATTCAGCAGTCACCCGTGGTGTTCTTGGGTTCCTAGAACTGTGCAATGTCCTGGTACCTGCTTCTCTCCCCTTAGGATATTCTGCCTGCTGAAAATGGAGTGGTTTTTGTTCAGAAGATAGGAGGAGGAGTTCTGTTTCTTATTTGGAGATGATAGGCCGAGTTTAAAGGAATCTGCCCTCTGGCTTTTCATTAGATGTTCAAAAATTATGGCACTGTCTGTTATATTTTTTTCATAAATTGTAATCATCTTAAGTCAAGTTATTTTAAATATGTGTTAGCTGCTTAAGACTTCAGTCAGATTGGAAGTAGCTGATCGCTTCTTTTCTCCAAATTCTAAAATGGAATAATCACCGGAATTGAATATCAGTGTTTTTTATTCTAGACACTCCGCAGCATCAATTCTGGTGTTGGGAATACGTGAGTCAGCATGAGAAAAGAAAAAGGCAATGAATTCAGTGTCTGCCTGGTGATCAGAACCAATTAAGCAGGGTAAGGCAGGCTAATGCTGGTTTGGGCAGCAGCAGTAAAGATTTCATCTGCCTGGTTCGCTGGACGTAGGATTCATGGTAATTACCAGCGGTATGCAATATCAGCAGAATGCAGTTTAGGAATTAAGATTCAGCAAGCAGACATCTGAATTTTCTGCATAGGAAAATTTCCTGTGTGAGACTAGCCGGTGGTAGTGAAATTTGTGCTAGGAAGCATTTCACTCATTTGCTAAGTAGATGATTGGCTTATTGTTTGTAAGTCTTTTGTGGTTGCAATTGCCTAGTTAAAAAAAGAGACAAACACTAAACTCTAGAATATTGCAAAACTAGACTATTGCAATAACAACAATATCTTAGATATATTACCAACTTCTTCCTAAAATTGGTTTATGTGATTAGGCAGCTCATTGTCCTTTCCTATTTGCTGTTTTGAGATCTTATTCTGGAGTGCTAGAATAATTGATATTAATAATAGAGGTTAGTAGATTTATCTCTAAGTTTCTCTTAAACCTCTGGAATGCGTATTGACATTATCAGATTATTTTTGAAAAGGGAAGATTTCTAGACTCTGCTACATTTTTAAAGAAATAACCCAGACAACTCTTTAAAAAGTTACACTTCCTGGCTTTTAATATTTGTGTGTTATCAAACTTGTGAAAGGATTTTTAGGGTTGGTTGTACAATTTGATTTGAAAACAAAAATAAATCTGACAATGTACTTCTTAAGAGATATTTAACAGAGTTAGAGGTAACTGATTGTATCTGAAAGGAGTGTTATTTTTCACTAATACTGTCCCCCTGTTAGAGTAGGTGGCTGTCATATTTCTGGCTGGTGGTGTGTACCCATAAGGCATTGCTCTTCACAGGTCATGTTTCCAGAGGACACTGATAATTACACTGCCATGCTGGCATGTGGAACCTACCCCTGGGCACTCAAAGGATGTAGGCTGCTAGGCTCTATCCCAGACTCTGGGAGTGATGACCTCTGTATGATAATTGAGGTCTTATAGAAGATGATGGGTTGAGGCTGATATGGAATATAACTCTCCCCTTCCACAGCCTTGTCAGGAATCATCAGAGCCTTCCTGTTCAATATGGTAGCCACTAGCCACATAGGGCTCTATGTATGTAGCTGTTTAAATTTACTAAGTTAATTCCAATGATGTATAATTACAAATTGAACTTAAATTAAAAATTCCTCCATTGCACTAGTCATGTGTAAAGGGCTCAATAAGCCCCACGTGATTAGTGGCTATCATGGTGCACAGAACTGCATGGTCTATTGGATTGCTCTGTGTTAGGGTACTAAAAAGAGAATTACTTTAAATGTACCTTCCTTAATTCACAGTGAGCAAACTGTCATCTATAGAGGTGCAGTGGCGTGCCCAAGGTCACACAGTTAGTAAGTGTAGAATTGAGAGTGGAATTTAGGTCTTTGGACTCTCAGCCTCATGATTTTTCTTCTATATTAAGCAGCCTTTCAATTTTGGGCATCACAACATGAACTAAAGGGAAGGGTTAATCACTGAAGTATCCACAGCCTTCAAAACTGAGAGACTCAATAATAGGGTTTGAAATCAGTTCTTACTACATAATTCTAACTTCAAATATTTGTGTGTGTGTGACAGCCATAGAATATGTTGGCGGTTTGGTACATGTACTATATATTGTCATCTGGTCCTTGTGATGCTCATCACAAAGATATATATGGCAATCTAGAATCGCAGGGTGTTAGTTGGACAGGACTTTTAAGAAGCTCTCTAGCTCAATCTTCTAGTCATGTATGTGATATTCCTGGTAAGAGCTCTGCCTCTTTTATAAAAGAGTTCGTCTTCCCACAGCTCTGATTGATCTTGCTGTTTTCTTCGTATCAAGTTAAAATGATATGATTTCCTGTGACTTCTATACATCAATCCTAGGTCTCTCTCTCTCTCTTACACACACACACACACACACACACACATACACACACACACACACACACACACAAAATTTATTTCCTCTGACATAGGTAGCCCTGCCAGTATTTGAAGACTGTTTTCATGTCCTTCCTATGCCTTCTCTCCTATGTGCTAAGTAGACCTAGTTCCGTCAGCTATTCCTCATGTGTTTCACCATGTTTCACCACCCTGCTTGCTTCTGCCTGGACCAACTCCAGGGGATGGCTCAGATCTGTGTGATTGAAAGTTTTACTTTTCATCCAAATGTATGCCATGGCATAGATAACAGTTGGAAAATCTCAGTAAGTCTCTCTTGAGGTAAAAATATGGCTACTAGTATCCCTGTGTATGAAGTATATTAACTTAGTTTACTTTGATCAGCAGTGATTTAGTTGCCTGTAAGAAATAATGTATTACTTTTATAATAATAAAAAGTTAGGCAAGTTTTAATAAAAATGATGCTTCTTTTTACAGTCCTGCATTGGGTAGTTTGGATCTAGTGAGTGGAACACAAACTAATGTTCCAAATCTCTCACCCTCCCCCCTCCCCCCTTCCTTCCTGCTCTCCAGCCACCAATCTTTGCATGCCTGCTGTGTGACAGGAACTGTGGCACTGAGGATACAATGATGAAAAAGAGAGTGGCTTCCTGCATGGAGAGAGGCATTAAGCAAATGATTTAATTATTTCCAGAGGGAAGGATGCAGTAGAACCACATTCCATTCTCTATGATGCCACTTATCAACTGGGCGATCCTCATCACGCCCTTCATTCTGATCTTGTTTTTGAGTTTCCAACGTGGCAGTGATATTTGGAGTAGCTTTCTTATAGGACTTTTGTAAGACTTAAAATCAAAATGATAGAATGCAGTTGGTGAGATTTCTATAAAGATCATGGTGGTGGTGGTTGCTGTCATTGTCATTGATAAATAATACGTTTTGGGGATGTAAGGTGGCTGATCTTTCTTGCTAAATTCCCTTTCTTTTTCACGTATTTCTTCCCTCTTATCCAGTTCTTCCACCATTTGATGATGAATTTTTTCAGCATACAGAAAAGTTGAAAGAATGTTAAAGTGAATACCCACATATCATCAACTAGACTCTACATTTACAGTTAACTTGCTTTATCACGCATTCATCTCTCCATCCCTCTATCATTATCCAGTGTTTATATACTTGTATTCACAGAGAAGGATGCATGGTGGTTATTTGCTCTGTGAAATGGAGCCCTGCCCATTGTAAGTTTTTTCTTCTTCACAGCAGTAATAATGGTGACTATGATGACACAAAATCTAGCACAAAATACTATACTATTAACTGGTTTAATCTTCATAATAACTGTAGGAGACAGTTGCTATAATTACTTTGCATTTCACAGATGGGAAACAGAGGTACAGAGAGATTAAATGATCTGTCCAAGGTCACCAAATGGTGAATAGCAAAGTCAGAATTCTAATCACACCAGTAAGGCTTATTAAAAAAAAAAAAATTGGTAGAATTAATGGAAAGAGAGACTTAAAGTAAATCTTAACACAGAAAGAATTGCTTTTCTGGGTTGCTTGTGACAAGACAAATGATTCCAGCAAATGAGCACTACCTATTTGGAAGTAAGTGTCTTACTGTTTACTGATTTATTTCCTTTTGTCTTAGTAGAAAAAAATTTGGGGGAAATGTAACAAGGTTTGTCTACTTTAACCTTAAATTATAATCTGACTAATGGTAGCTTTTAAGAATATTTATGGTGAGGTATATCTAATTGCATTTTCCAAGGTATCTTATCACTTAAAATAACTTACCCCTTCATTCTGTTCCCCCTCCCCTTTATCTCTTTCAGTTTTTTTGGTCTAAATTTATCAGCACATCACAATAAGTGCAAATTAAAACCTCAGATGGGACCATGTGCTCTCCCAGGTGGCTCACATCAATGTGAATGTGTGGACATGTTTCTATGCATTGTGGCCATCCAAGTCCTTTGCCTTAAAAAATACGCATTGGTGGGGCATGTGTGGGGTGAGGAACTCACCAGGGGGAAAGCAGAGATGCAGAAGCAAGTGGCCACCATGACACCATTCGTCAACACTGGTTGAATAACAAAGTGAAGAAATTTTATCCATTGAGAATAAAGGCATCCTCTATGATAAATGTTCACCTCTGTGGAAAATTTATAAACTTCTTGCTCTAGGCTCATTGGCTTCTGTAGGTGGGGGAAGCTTTTTACATTGAAGGAAAAAAAAGACCCAAGCTGAAAGAAACTGTATTTAGTTGACCCTTATTGTGGTCATTCATTGGTCATTATCATTGTGAATAAGATTGTTAACTGAAGAACACCCTTTTATGGTGGAAAATGAGATGACGACAGAGTTTACAATTTTGCTTTCATTTACTTTTCCTGTTAAAAATTTAAAAAGTACATTTATGTATTTATTTTGGGAACCTACTTAATGAGAACTCACCCATCACTGCTTGCTTTCTGCATGGATGATCTGCCTGAGTGGAAGGAACCCTTTTTACCATTGTTTAAAATGATTGCTATAGATCATAGTTTTACACAGAGGGTGGAGGTAACAAGAAAACATCACTTGTCCTCCTGTTGAGGTAACCCATGAGCAAGTGGGATGATAAAGTTTCCAGCTGGATGATGAAACCCGTTGTTCATGCCATTCTGTGTTGTGTCCTTCTCCTGGATGGCTTCTGTGGGCTGGGAGGCTGGGACTTCATATGTCACAAACTCTGTATCTCACCCTCCTCCCCAGTCTTTCCTACACTGTTGTTATTTCTTGACTAAGAGATAACACTCAAACTTTTCCTTATTTGAGAATCTTCCCCTTCAGGGCATGCGGGCTCCCAGTGAAAAAGCTGAACAGATTTATTTTGACAATATTGTCTGGAAGTCTTAGCCCTAGTTATTGCCAGGAAAATTTAAAATTGTCTGATTTTTTTTTAAGACTCTTTATTTGTAATTTTTTATGATATGACCTAATAAACAACAGATGAATCGTAATAGAATTATAGCAGTGTTTTCAGAAGTCCTCACTTGGTCATGGAATTACAGAACTGAAAGAGGTCATTCATGACCTCACTCTGTAAAGCACCAGAACCAAAGCCATCCTGCAAAAATAAGTAAATATCATGTTTAAGTCTTAAGGTGTTTTCATTAACTCATGGCACTTTGTTCCTTTGGTTTTGCACGCTTCACAGTCAGGAAGTTCTTCCTTAATCTAAAAGCCTAGAATAATGAATCCTCGGTCTCTTCGAGATGAGAGTCCTGTTCACTTATGCAGAGCTGAGGAAGTGGCTTAGAGAGGCCAAGCTGTTTTCCAGTATGGAATCACTAGTTAATGGCAGAGTTGACATTAGAACTCAGGTCTCCTATTTCCAGTCCACTGTTTTCTCCACCAAATGGAGTCATTTGGTTTAAGTCATTGGCTCCCCCAGCTGAGGAGAGATGCTGGTGAGAGACTTCATTCAGGAGGCTGTCATTCAACAGATACTTTTTGGTGAGGTGAGATGCCAAGATAAAGATATTTAAGACTAGTCCTGTCCTTAAGGAGAACACAGTCCAGAAAAGGGTTTGCAGGCATATTTGCAGTTAAGTCCTTTAAATAATTGAGATTTCTTGAAATTTCTCCTAGCTGAGCAATTCTAGCTTCTCTTACCAAATATATATTCATGTCTCTACCAAAATAAGTGCTTCTTGGTTAAACCCTCACAAAAGATGAAGTGCTGGTACATGGTGCCTACCGAGGGGGCTTGCGGGCATATTGGCTAAATATCACTCGACAGGGTGTCTTCAAGCAGATGGTCAGAACAGAAATCCTGGTGGCTTTGAAGGGCAGCATGTAGACCTAGGGGAAGGGGAGGGGAAGCAGTCAACAAGAATGCAGAACATCTTGAGGGTGGGCTGGGGCAGATAATGAATCCAAAGGAACAGTGGGTACATGAGGAAAAGTTGTGCCTGTAGCTGCCAATGAAAGGGTGGTCTTTATATGCACTTTCACCACTGGTTATCTAAGAGGTGTTGGGTCATCACAGTTTAGCGTAGAGGACTTATTAAAAAAATTATTGTGGCAATATATGCACAACATAAAATTTCCCATTTTATCTACTTTCAAGTATACAGTTCAGTGGTATTAATGTGGTATTGACGTTCACAATGTCATGCTACCATCACTACCATCCATTACCAAAACTTTTCCATCACCCCAAATGGAAACTCTGGACCCTGTAAGTAATAACTCCCCCTCTGCACCCCACCCTGCACCTAGTAACCTGTAATCTACTTTCTGTCTCTATGAATTTGCATATTCTTGTTATTTTATATCTGAAATCATACAAGATTTGCCCTTTTGTTTCTGGCTTATTTCACTCGGCATGGTGCCTTCAGGGTTCATCCATGTTGTTGCATGTATCAGAACTTCATTCCTTTTTATGGCTGAATAAAATTGCATTGTATGTTTATACCGCATGTTGTTTTTATGGCTGAATAATATTGCATTGCATGTTTATACCGCATGTTGTTTATCTGTTCAATGGTTGATGGACACTTGGGTTGCTTTCCAGAGGTCATGTTTTCAGTCAGGTAATGGCTTGATATTCACAGGGCGGCTTAAAAAGAAGCGCTGCTTATCTGGGTAAAAGATAGTTTGATGTCTGGATTATCTCCAAGTGTATTTTATTCCCTGGGTCATCATCTCTTTTCTACCTAATGCATTAATCTTAGACTTTCCTTCCCTTAGCTTGTAAGTTTTCCTGGAGCATCCATGAAATGTGAGATCTTAGTTTTAGGCACTTAGAATTGGGCAGATAAACTTGCTTTAAACAGATATACCTATTTGAAATAAATTTAGGTTTATCTCCTTTTATTCAGTTAACTATGTGCATCTATTGTGCATACACCTTTTCCTGGGTTATCATTTAATTTTGATGTTGTCATTTAATGCCAAATTTGGATGATTTAAGAATGTTGGAGGGAGAAGATTTCATTTTCTAAGCAGTCATAAAAGGGGCCTTATTTCCTAATGCTGGATTATTGCAAAAGAGAAAGCAGTGGAAGGACTGGATAAAGAACTATTTGAAAAATTAATTAACAAGATAGTGATAATATTTTTCTGATATGTGTGGAACTTTGCAGTTACTTTGAGACCTAATAATATTCATGCCCAAGACTGCTTCCTCCAAGAGCTCTCAACTAGGGATAATTCATTTGCTCCTATTCAGAATTCACAGCCATGACATACCTTTTTGATGACCCAAATGTCACAGGTACTTCTTTAGTCAGGAAAATTCAAGAATAGAGCAATATTATAATAAAATAATGCTTATCCCTTCCCCCCAATGGAGAGTCAATTGTGTCCTTGATCTGTGCTAATAATCCTTTTCTGAATCAGAAGTGCTTAAGATGATAGGCCAGTGCATCTTTTAATTATGGATGAACTTGTTTTTGAGCGGAAGGAGGTTTGTTTTTGAAAGCTTGATGTTAATGATACCTGTGTGTGTTATCGTCATTATAGTCAAAAGGAGTCAACACGGGCTTGCTTTATTCTGGTTTTGAGAAGGGAAGATGTAGATCAGGCAACTGCTTACTTTATGCCTACCACTGTGCTAAATGAAGCATGACACAGACAAGGTCTTCAGGGTGCATAGAAATTATTGCTCTATATGAGAAGACTTTTATGAGTAAATAAGGTAACCAATGATACAAGTCCTTGTAGCTGATTTGGGGTAAGATGAGAAGCATTAGCAGTGAGATGCTTAGTGCGTGGGTGCTGTGTGAACCGTGGGTTTGAAACCTGATCGATATGGTTCAAATTCTAACCCCTATCAGTATCGTTAAGGCAAGTTAAACTAAAACTCTCTGAGTCTTGGTCTTCTCTATCAAGTGTGGTTAATGGTACCTTCCCCACAGGGTTCAATGAGCTTTGGTAAAGTGCCTCACACTTCTTAATTTATAGCAGATTTCAAAATTATCTCCCTTCTTTTCTTTCTTCATAGTTCAGAAAAGGAAGAACTATTGTGAACTGGGGAGTTGAGAGAAGGCATCCTAAAGGATAATGTTTGATATTTATCTGAGCAGTCCAGAATGTGAGGCCAGTATCTTTTGGCTGGAAAATTGCTTGGGTTTCCCTGGTTGTCCAGGTATAATATGGACTGCAGTTGTTCCAAGTTCATCTGTTAACTAAGAATTCTAGCTTCCCATTTTCTGTCTCTATCAAGGGCCTGGACTATGTATGTAAACTTGCCCAGGTGGGGACACAGCTCATACATTTGGGAAGATCCTCAGCAGCCATGGTGCCCTTGACCGGGAGGCTGATTTCTTTTTCAAGATGGCTGTAGCTATTCAGGGTCCCTTATCCTTCCATATACATCTAATGACTGGCTTTACTACTTCTGCAAAGAAGGTTGTGGGAATTTTTATTGGATTTGCATTGAATTTATAAATTACCTGTGTAGTATTGCCATCTTAATAATATTTAGTCTTCCAATCTACGAACACGGAATATCCTTCCATTTATTTAGATCTTTTAAAAATTTTTTTTAGCAATGTTTTGTAGTTTTCTGTGTACAAATCCTTTACATCCTTGGTTAGATTTATTCCTAAATATTTGATTCTTTTAGTTGCTATTGTGAATGAATTTTTTTCTTGAGTTCTTCCAATTGTTTATTGCTTGTGTAGAAGTACTACTGATTCTTGGGTGTCGATCTTGCAACCTGCCACTTTGCTGAATTCATTTATTAGCTCTTGGAGCTTTGTTGTGGATTTTTCAGGATTTTCTGTATATAGGATCATATCATCTGCAAATAGGGAAAGCTTTACTTCTTCCATTCCAATTTGGATGCCTTTTCTTTCTTTCTTTCTTTCTTTCTTTCTTTCTTTCTTTCTTTCTTTCTTTCTTTCCTTTCTTTTCTTTCTTTTCTTTCTTTTCTTTCTTTCTTAATTGCTCTGGCAAGAACTTCCAGTAAATGTTGAATGACAATGGTGACAGTGGGCATCCTTGTCTTGCTCATGATCTTAGAGGTAAGCTCTCAGCCTTTAACTATTAAGTAGTATGTTAGCTGTGGGTTTTTCATATATGCCCTTTATCATATTGAGGAAATTTCCTTCTATTCCTAGTGTTCTACGTATTTTTATCAAGAAAGGGAGTTGTACTTTGTCAAAAGCCTTTTCTACATCAGTTGAGATGAATCGTGGTTTTTTTCCCTTCATTCTGTTAATGTTATGTATTACATTAATTCATTTTGTGTTGAACCAAACCTTGCATACCAGGGATAAAGGAGGTTGATTTTTAATCAAGTAAGAAATGAAGTTCTGTTTAATTGATTACAATTTGAAAATAACACTAGTGAATGTGGAGGGATGATTTGAATGGATGGATCCTCTTCTGAGTGGGTTCTTCATGTAATCTCTAGAGAACTCTGAAACCAAATTAGGCCTGGAGGAAATTTTACTTCCAATTTTAATTGATCATTGATATATTAAGGGAATTACAAAATTATTTAACTCTGCCTTTCAGAGAGCAACTGTTACTGTTTGAATGATTACTATTACCGTTATTGGCATTAGACAAATAATGTTTATTGAGTCATTATTGTTGGATAGGCTCTGTGCTAAAAAGCTTTTACATACATCCCTTTCCCTGAATCTTCACAGCACTCATAAGAGGTAGATACTGTTATTATATTCATTTACAACTGAGGAAGTAAGGTGTAGGGAGATCAAGTAATTTGTCCAAGAGCACACAGCCAGCAAGTGGTGGAGCTGGGGCAGGCCTGTGTGTCTTGAGAAGCACTGCCCCAGCTGGCTGACAGTTAACATTTGCAGAAATCATCTGACTTGCAGAATTCACATGGTACGTCTGTGCAATCTTCCAGTTAGGTCCTTAGCACCTATTCCTCTCTGTCTTTGCCTTTAAATCTCCCTTTAAATCATGCTAATTTAATGTACTTTGTGGTGAGCCCAGCTAGCATTTTCAGGGAAAAGCAAAATAAGGCATGTAGAGTGCAGTCCTCATCCAGGGCCTGGTTCTCATAAGTACCCATTCTGATTTCAGTATGTTCTCTGATTTGGACTAGCGCATCTCTTCCTGGGTGCTTTTCTTTCCTGAATGCTTCTGAAAGATGAGAACCTTCCTGCTGTGAAGGTTTCCCAGGCAGTCAGAAGTTTATTTTAAGTGTAATAATAGAATTTTGACTTACCCCCTTTATTCTAACGTGTTACACAGATAATGTCCCTTCCCCTCCCCACCCCCTGGATTAATATTGGGAAATTTTTGACTCATCTTGAAGCTGTCTTTAAAACTTATGATTTGGGAAATTAAAAAAAATACTTTAGGAGGAAATATGTATTTCTCTAATAGAGGCCTTCAAAATAAGCTGAGTAATGTAACAGTACTCCATAGTCTTCTCTTGGCAGGTAACCTAGAGCAGAGGGGAGTCCATCTTATTCTCAAGCCCTTGCCACCAGCATCTTCGTTGTCGGGGTGAAGCCTGTATAAACCTCTCCTGACTTTTAGATATTTTTGTGTTATCTCTAAGGTGGAGGCAGTACGTTCAAATGTGTCTGCTCACTAAAGGGAAACTTGCTGAGTGAATCAGCACCCATCAGTTCAGACTTGCCCAGACTGCATCTTAACAGACCAAGTTAACTAAGTCATCCTTAAGCCCTTCTAAATTCTAAGAGGCAAAAAATGACTTTTTTTTAATTTAACAGCGTATTCATTTTGCTTTAGATTTATGATTTATTTCTAGTTTTATGCATTTCCTACATATTCTGTAGTACTTGTGGCCCCATGTACATTTTTAGTTTATTTATGCTTATTTCACAGGAACTAATACATACATTTTAAACAATTTTAAATTACTTTTTTTTTATATTGGTTTTATATTTGTTTTTATGATGTTGGATTTCAGGTCTTGTTTAATAATGTTGCTCACGGGATATACCCACCAATTTTATTATCTTTTCTATGGAGGAAAATTATATATTTGTGTATGTATACACACACACCCACACACACACACACCTGTATGTTCATACATATATGTATACACATACACACACATTGATGAGCCTCTAATATTACAGTTTCTAGGAACATTACAGTAAAAAGTAAGCACAGTCAACTCCTTTTAACTGCTTAAGGTTGCATATAAGGCCTCTAGCACTATATTATCAGTGATATTTGACATGGGAACAGGCAGTCTTGCTTACTTGTAAAATGAATAAAAACGTGTCCTTTTGCTGCAAGCTTCAGTGTTACTGGGGCTCAGTTTCCTCATTCTCAAAATGAAGGATTTTAACTGAAGGCCCTCCAGTGTCAACTTTAAACTGACTGAATTGCCCTATTAATCTCCAGGGTCACAGAATTCAGTGATGTATCTAGAGTTAGCCTGAGGATTTCAAAAGCAAGATGAATGAAAGCTCCTCCTCTGGCTGTCAGGTGTGGAGATTATTCACGAACGTTGCTCTGTCCTTTGAATCTGGTAGGGTTTGCTGTGAATAAATGAACCCCATTATACCGATGGGGACCTCACTAAATCAAGTCCGGTATCCTCTTCACCTTCCAGTTGTGGAGCCAGAGCTCTCAGGGGTATGGCAGAGGCACATGGAAGGTTTGAGACACCAGGGCCCAAAGGGTGGACACTTCTGCCAACCCTGTTCATGCAGCTAGTGTTTCTGAGACCCGGCTCTTAGCACGTTGGACTTTGGCAACCACGGATTTGCATGTAGGGTTTTTGTTTGTTTTTCAACTGTTCTTTTTTTGTATCTAATTCCTCCTCTTTTTTTTTCCCCCCCAACTAAGCAGTAGATTCACACTGTAAAATCTGTGAAATGGGCTGTGATTACTCGTTCTCTGCCTTGATTTCCTCAACTAATAATTGACAATAGGAACCAGCCCTTTCATTCACTGTGATGTTGGAAGGAAAAATGGAAATAACCAATGCAAAAACTGCTTTGAATTTGGAGGAGGAGGGTAGTTTGATTATTAAAAGAAACGTCTATCTGTTTTTTTTTTGTTTTTTTTTGTTTTTTTTTTAATCATCATTTTATTGAGATATATTCACATACCACGCAGTCATACAAAACAAATTGTACTTTCGATTGTTTACAGTACCATTACATAGTTGTACATTCATCACCTAAATCAATCCCTGACACCTTCATTAGCACACACACAAAAATAACAAGAATAATAATTAGAGTGAAAAAGAGCAATTGAAGTAAAAAAGAACACTGGGTACCTTTGTCTGTTTGTTTGCTTCCCCTACTTTTCTACACATCCATCCATAAACTAGACAAAGTGGAGTTTGGTCCTTATGGCATTCCCAATCCCACTGTCACCCCTCATAAGCTACATTTTTATACAACTGTCTTCGAGATTCATGGGTTCTGGGTTGTAGTTTGATAGTTTCAGGTATCCACCACCAGCTACCCCAATTCTTTAGAACCTAAAAAAGGTACGTCTATCTGTTTTTAAAATTTGTATGTGACATTTAAAATGTTAGCACTGAATATTCATCAGGGGAGGAAATCTCATTTTGAATGTCATTGATAGAATGACGGCCTGTAAGTTATTAGAGTTGCATGCAAAATGTAAGAAAATGTGTTTAAAAACTGTTAAGATTAAACAAGCTACTGTTTCTATTCAAAGAATATATGTAGAAATAAGGGAATTAGAAGGTAATTCTAGGACATAAGAAAAAATAAGAATGTGTATTTTCAGATCTTACAAATTTGTTTTGTACTTAACCTTATTTTTTAATTAAATTTCAAGAGGAGAAAAGGTAATGTACATTCACGAATATTTTACTGCCCAGTGATTTTTTTTTTTCTTAAGAGCGATATAGTCCAATATGGTAGCCACTAGCCAGAAGTAGCTATTTGAAGTTAATTCAAATTAAATAAAATAAATTCATTTTCTCAGTTGTACTAGTCACATTTTATGTGTTCAATAGCCATATTGCCTAGTGACTCCTGTATTGGACAGCACAGATACAGACATTTCCAGCATCCCAGAAAGTTCCGAGTCAGCTATGTTCTAGAGAAATTGAGAAAAGGCAAAAAACAAACAAAGTTGTTTTTCAGAATTAAATAAAATCTCTGGCTTTATATAATTATTTTTAAATGTGCATTTGAAATTATTAAGGAAAGCACCAACATGGTGGCTGGACAAGAAAGCACTACTAATGTGAAAGATCTTTTTTTTTTTTCCCTCTGCTAAGGACAACCCTGCCCTTAATTTGCCGATCTCCAGAATAAATACAAAATAATCCCAGAACCAGTTCTTTGCTCAAGTTGTACTTCTTCCATAAAGATTTTCTTACCTTACTAGATAGCATATTACCTAGATCAATTCAGTAGTCACTTAATATGTCCATATTGAATTTAATGAAATTAAAAATGAAAAAGTCCAAATCAAGGCATCATCAAGGTGATGCTTTCTCCCTGAAGACTGTGGTGTTCTGGGGCTGGCTGCTGGTGATCCTTGGACCTGGGCTCCTGAGACACATGGCAGCCTCTCCTTGTCTCTCTCTTCTTTTCTGTCTGAATTTCATTTTGAAAGTCTCCAGTAATAAGATTAAGATCCATCCTGATTGGGTTGGGCCACATCTTAACTGAAGTAACCTCATCAAAAGATCCCTTCAGTGGGTTCACACCCTCAGGAAGGGGTTAAGTTTAAGAACATGTTTTTCTGGGGTGCATACATCGCCAGACCACCGTCAGAGTCATTTGGAATTGATTGAAGTCATGGGGAAAAATAGAAGGGAGAAGGGAGGAAGGGATGGACTTGCAACTAGGAGTGACCAGGGAGGCAAGTGGGAAACCTGTGGACTAGAGAATTTCAAGCTTGAGGAGCTATAAGAAATTCAACTGTGCCCAATGCGGAAGAGAAATCTAGTTAGAAAATGCTGAAAAGTATACTATGAATTGAGCAGCAGAATGATTATGATTTCAGCAGAAGCAATTTCGGTGGAGTTGTGGGGCAGGAGCCAATTTTGAATGGTAGTGGGAGAATTTGAGGCAGGAAAATAAAGACTCCAAGTGTAGACACCTCTTTTGAGAAGTTGGGCCTAAATGGAGGAGGGATTTAGATGGGCGCTACAAGAGTGTATAGTATCCAGGGATATAACTCTAGATTTAAATCTATCTGTTTAGATATTTGGATACGGAATAAGTGACATATTTGGTAGATAACTCTAGATTTAAATCTATCTGTTTAGATATTTGGATATGGAATAAGTAACATATTTGGTAGCTTAAGGTTCCTGTCAAACTGGACAAGATGTAATCTAAAGCCCAGTGAAGGTGTGGGCATTTACCTCCAGCACTTTAGTAGGAGAGGGAGAAGAGAGGAAGGATGCAACTTCAGGTGCAGGCAAGTGTGGAGATTTGGAGTGGGATGGCAAGGGATTCCATTCTGATCATTTCTGCTATCTTTGAGAAGTAGGAGTCAAAGTCATCTTTGTGGATGATAGGAGTGGGGTCAGCTGCTGGGTTGGGTCAATTTTTCCAGCTGTGCTTGGACGCCACCACTGCATACATGGAATAGGCATTAACTGGGTTCATCCAGAGTTGAGGCTGTTCTCTGGGTGTTATGAGGGATAAGGAACACACAGACTGAGGGTATTTGCAATGAAGAAGTGATTTCAGTGGGATGAAGATGGAGCGAGAGGTTGTAGAATGATCAGTGACCTGGCAGTGTCAGGGTAGCAGGTAACCACTGGTGGAGGTAGTTGAGTAGGAGATCTAGATGCAGTGTTTCCTCGCACTGTTCATGAGTCTTTTGTGGATCTTGTTAAAATGCAGGTTCTGATTCAGTAGGTCTGAGGCAGGACCTCAGATTTTGCATTTTTAACATGCTTCTAAGTGATGCCAGCACCTTAGGCCCATGGATCACATTTTGAGAAGAATTAGAAAGTTATGGTCAGAGAGTGGGATGTCAGAATTAGAAATCCCAGAGGCAGTACAGTCTCAATGTCCAGGGTAGGAAGGAGCAGATGAGAAGGTCAGAGAATGAGAGGGCCACTTGGTCATCAAGTTTCCTAGGATGGATGATGATGATGCTAACATTTACTGAACACTTACAATTGCCAAGTGCCTTATGTGTATTATCTTATTTAATCTTCATAACAACCTCTGATGAGGTATATGTTATGATCCCTTATTTTACAGATGAGGAAAGTCAGGCACAGAGAGGATTTTCCCAAGGTTACCCAGGCTTGTGACTGACTGGTGGAGTCAGTATTGAAACTGGAACAGTTCAAAGCCAGTACACCTCCAGAGCCCTTTGCTCTGAAGTGGACAGATGCTGTACAGCCCCTGGTGGTGCAAGTGGGGTAGGGCATAGAACAACTGATTTTGAGCTAGATTTTAGCATCATCTGTGAATGAAGTTGACTGTCTAGAAGAATGCCAGGTTCAGTGGTAGGCTTTTTACATGTTATCCCATTTAATCTTCACAGCTGTCCTACAGAGGAGGTTGTTATACCCATTTTACAGGTAAGAAGAATGAGATGCAGAGAGGTTAAGCAGTTGAAAATTGGAGGAGTTGACAAGTGAATTCAAATTGGTCTGGGTTCAAAGCCTCTGCACCTACATGTTTCACAACACCAGCACATACAAATGGAAATTCTTTTATAATTTTTAGATGGGCTATAGTTACCAAGGGATTGATCTCCCTGTTCTTTGCACTGACTCCAGCTGCATCCTGGAAATAATGTATCTGAACAAACATGAGACCAAGAGACCTGGCTTCTGGGCTTGGCTTTGTCTCCAGCTAGCAAGTTTGCACAAGTCTCTCCAGGTCTCAATGTTTATTCCTACGGATCACTTTCAGAGATACATTCTCTAAGTATAATGACAATTATAATGCTCCTTTTATGTTAGTATCTGCTAGAGACTTAGGCACTTGACATCTCTTATACGAGGAGATTTATTATTATCTTCAATTTAGGGATTAGAAGAAACTGGCAAAGGAGGGATGTGTCCTGAGGTTTGTTTGACTCCAGAGCTCATATTTTTGCCATCCTACCCCACTGCCTTACCTTCATCTATAGCCTCATGATGGATCATGTTCACAGGTGATACGCTGCTATAAGCAGTATTCATCAAGAAAGTGTTTATCAAACATTCAAAATTTGTACCCAGAATAAGAAATACATTTTATTTGATTTTGAGAAGTACACACACACAACACACACAAACACAGACCTACACACAAGACAGCATTGTGTGTGCACTATACACCCACTGATAACACTGAGACAAAAATTTCATGAAACAGTGCTTGTATTTTCTACCTGCAAGGCATTTGATTTTTCTTTACCAGTCTGGTTTAGTCTGTTGTATTCATATGCATACATATATATGTTCATCAAACTCTATCGCATTGATGGGTTGTAACCCTCAGTTTAAAGCACTGCCATAAATTATGTGCATTCCTGGATGGCTTGATATAATTACCTCAAATCTTAGAGTTTTTCTCCCTCTCTCCCTATTTCTTATCTCTAATTCAATGAAGGATATTTTTATCACTATCTGATTATTTACCTAACTGTATGATGTCTCCCCGACTCATCCTGCGCTAATCACACTTTGGCAAAGTGGAAGAATACTTCATAACCTTCCTTTGAGAAAAGAAAAGAGGGCTGTTTCTTTTTTCATTTGGTGAAGATGCTAATATGACAAAAGGGGAAGGAAGTGACATTTGTGCCTCATTAGCTTGAGAAGATGAGGTAAGGTCAGGAGACTTGGGCTGAGAATTTGAAATGGTTTAGGCTGGGGAGGGAATGCAACAATAGAATTCCAGTAAAAGACAAGTGAAACTTACTTATTGTTTCAGCTCTGCCATTTAGCTAGTTCCAGGCTGTCATCATCATCACAGTTGTCCAAGATCATGCATTGATTGGACTCCTTTATGAGCCAGTCCTTTTTCTGGGTACTTCATGTATGTTATCTCAAGTAGTTTGCGAAGGTACTCTCCTGAGTTTCTGCTTCCCTAATCTGTGGAGTTGCTTTGTTTCTTTTTGCTTAAAATTCTCTTGCTTGAAACCAAGAAAGAGCCTTAATGGTGACAGATGAATCATTTAACCCTTCCTGGTTTGTTTTCTCATCTGTAAAATAAAGGGATTGGGTATACCCATCCTTTAGCTCTGTGATTTTTAGCTAAATTTGGGTTCTAGTGACTCTCAAGGACATGTTCAAGAAGAGGCTGGCTAGCCCTGTTGGGGAAACAGAAGTTTTGCTAATAGGTTTGACCTTTACAGTCATCTGGTATTATTTCTGTACTCTTGGGGTGACCGTGACACTACTGTTTGTCAGTTCATTTAAAACATAAATAGGGGAGTGATGACTATAGAAGGTCCGTTGCCACACATGCTGCATGCAAACCAGGGAGACGCCTGCTTGCTGCTAACCCCTGCAAAGAGGTCTAGGCATTCTCTGCTGTGCATACGTGCTTCACCATGGCAGCTTCATGGACCTTCTTCACTCCTGGCCTGAGGTGGCCCCATTCTAGAAATTATGGTCATGCCACCATTTAAAGAGAATCCATTTATATCTGAGCGTGGCTCCTAAAGTGCTCTCAGTTACAAATGATGCACCACCACACTGCCTTTAAAAATATGTTATTATGATACAATCAGTGTGGCAGATCTCAGAATTTTGTATCTGCTGGTGGCTTGAAAAGAGGATCTGATGTGTAGTGACAAAAGAGTTGATGTTGTTTTGAAGAAGCCACATGTTCTTCATCAGGGGAAAAAGTTGGGTTAAGTTTCTTTTCTGCTTTGATAATGCTTTACAACTTGCAATAATGGAACTGCAGAAAGAATGAAATGATTGCGTCTGACAAGGTGTATGTAAATATTCCATTTCTGCACATCCACAGAAAGAACCAGGTGAAAAGAAATACATTTACACAGGTGTTTGAGTACAAAGTCTTCCCTTGAAACAAGGCATCTAAATAGAAAACTGAACTTGAGTGTGGCGTCCTTGCTCCCTATTGAGGGAGGGTCTGCTGTTTGAGGGAGAAGGAACCCAAAAGGAGATTAATTCCTCTCAGCAAATATTTACTGGGCACTTGCCATTCCTAGAAGTCCTGACATACCAAAGAGTAGAGGATCCTGGAGTTGGGAAAAGCCCACAGTGGACCTACATCATGGAATGGGAGTGAAGGAAGGTAACTGAGACACCTTAACCCTCTTATTTTAAGTTTGGGTAAAGTAAGGTCCACAGAGCCTGTAGCTTGTTCATTGTTAGGTGACTTGGCAAGTTTGAGGCCAAACCTGGGCTAAATTTGGATAACTCTCTTAGTTTAATATTATTATGGAATATTTTAATTTTATGTAATTTATAATATATTTATAATACATTGCAATTACAGTGCATACTTGTACTATAATTATATAATAATTTATAATGTAATCATAACAAGCACTATATAGCACTTCTTAGGTGCGGGCACTCTTCCGAGCACTTTATATAATATTGGCATCATGGAGTAAGTACTATTATTCTTCCTCTTTTAGTGTGGAGGAAACTGAGGCACAGATAAGGTTAAGTAACTTGCAGATTTAAATAGCAAATTGAACTGTGATTCAAACCCAGCCAGACTGACTCCCCAGTTCATTCTCTAAACCACTCGATCAGGGGTCAGCAAATTTTTTCTGTATGGGGCCAGATAGTAAATATTTTAGCTTTGTGAGCTATAAAATCTGTCACACCTGCTCGACTTTGTTGTTGTGGAGTAAAAGCAGCCGGAGACAATAAGTATGCAAATATGTCCCAATAAAACTTTACAGAAGTAAGCATGGGGGTTGGATCTGGTCCAGGGGCTAGACTTTGTTGACCTATGCCGCCTTGTCACAGCACACCCGTTAATTACAGCGGGATAGATGCAGCTGCCCGTGAAGTGGCGATCCAATTTTTAAAGGGATCTGGGGCCAGAAGTGAAGCATTTTTGTGTATTTCTTTTGGGCGAAGTTGGCCAGAGAGGATATCAGGCATCAGAACCGTGGACAGCAGGATGTTATGAGGCTCAGAGGCAGTAGAGAGGCTTTTTTCTCCCTCACATTTCTGGGTGACCTTGCATGAGTCCCTTAGCATCTGTCATTCATAACTCTCCACACTGGTAATAATGGTCCTTGGCATCTGACTCTCTCCCTCCCCTAAGTGTGTGTCTTGGATTAATGAGGACTTGTTTGTGATGTACTTGGAACTGGGAGTTTGGAAGAGGGGAAAAGTATTAAATGGCATTCATCATTTAGTTTGCTTGCAAATTAGAGAGCACTTCAGGGGCCTAGGGCTATTGAATGTTTGGCACAGGGAGCCCAATTTTAAAGGAAAGGCACTCCTGGTAATCTGCCCAACAGAGTGTGCACTTTGTGGGCATGAATTTACGGATTGCCTCTGTAGTGGTAGGCTTTAGGCAACGGAGTTATTTAAGAAAGTGAAACAGGTATTTATGTCGTTTTCTAATTAGCGTGCAATGAGAGAGTTCCATAGCTGACCTCATTATATATTGTCTCCATAATAAAATTTAGACTTCTCTGCTAAGCCGTGAATCTTAGCAGTATGGAGGATTTTTATAAATGTTTCCAAGTGAAATTTGGAAGTTAAAAGTTGAACCAAGCAGCCTCACAGGGAACCAGGCTGCTGCTTGCATTTCAATGAAGGAGAGAGGAAATTCATTATAGAGTTTGAAAATGCGGTTTGCATGCTAAGGCAGTTGTGGAAGAATTGGCCTTCCCCGGGGAGGTAAGAGGAAAGTTATAGTTTACTCCTTGTGGTTAAGGTTCCTTGCTAAGCACATATACTCCCTCTGATGCCCCCGTTTTTTGTTTTTTTTTTTTAAAACTTTGCAGGAAAATTCTTCTTCAAGGCCAAAAATAGGTATTGAGCAGAAAATGTTGGCTCAGGAGAGTTCTCAGAATCTTTGTGGGTTTGTTGTTGTTTTGTTCTGATGACAGAAATTATTTAAAAATCCAGTATGTGTAATCACTTAATCTTACTTTGGGAAGCTACGTCTTAAATGTTATTATTTAATTTCTAATGATATAAGAGCTGGTATTTAGCAAAGACTAAGTACATGCTAGATGCTGAGCTAGGGCTTTATCTACATTCGTATCTTAGTTAAGCATCATAACAGTCCTGCAGAGGAATATTCTTCATGTTTTGCAAATGAGCAAACTGAGGCAGAGAAAAGTTGCATTAAGTGGCTCAGTCAGGGGTATACATCTAGAAAATGGCAGAGCCATTAAAGTCTCCTAAACAGGTAAGTCCAGTGGCCAACTGTCTGGTTTGCCCAGGACGTGGGATTTTTATTGCTAAAACTGGAAAAGCACGAGCAAAACTGGGAAGAATTGGTCTCCCCTCAAGCAAGATATTTGATATCCCTCGTACCAAGGAGGCGCTCATTATAGCGAAGCTTTTGCTGATGTTTCCTGTGTGTGTGTGTGTGTGTGTGTGTGTGTGTGTGTTTCATTCTGCTAGGAGCTGCTGGTGTACACTACAGAATCTCAGAGGTCCCAAATCCTAGGGCAGTTTTGGAGCCAAATAGGAAACCTGCAAGACTGAGTTCATTGGGATTCCCAGCATAAACATGGTCCCATTTGTTGGCTCAACTTGAGTGGATAGAATAAATAGCACAATTCTGCTTGAAACTGTTGCATTTATAGTTTCATTCTTGCTTCAAAATAATGCTATAATCTGGAAGAAACAAGGCTGGGTCATCTTGGAGGATTTCACTCATTCTGCTCAAACTTTTCAAGAAGAGTTGCTGTGCCTCTGGGCACACCTGGAAAGAGGATACCTGGAAAGGGGACCAGCCAGCACAAGGCTTTTGTGACCTTTCTGTGCTTCTTTAAAGCCTGGAATCTCTCATGGGTGTGTCTCTGTTAAAACAAATTATTTTGGCTAGTGACCCATTTCCTAAGGAAACCATTAGTAAACACTGTCTTTAAATTATTTTTAAAAGAAGGAAGTTGGCACACAGAGTCCCAGATTTTGAGCTCCCTTTGTTGTCAGGGTAAATTCAGAATGATTATTAGAACTTCATATATCCAATATGGTCAGGGATTGGTATTTACTCAAAAGATGAATCCCTATGAATGTTCTAGGTCTTGCTTGCTTGCTTTTTCGCTTTCTTGCAGGCAAAGCCAACCTCTTCCTTGTGCTAGGGATTGCGGCTGCATTTTAGTTGTTTGGTTCATGTTTTGGGATTAATTTTTAAGACTTATTAATTAGATTCACACAGGGGACCTCGTAATCACTTAATTACTTTTGTGCTCATTGTATAATAATACAATAATGTCACAAGGTGTCTCATCATTTTTAGTTCATGTTTTGCTCAAGTTCCTCTGTGACTATGTTGCAAATAAAAGGCTCTCCC
Source organism: Choloepus didactylus (assembly GCF_015220235.1). Classification (NCBI taxonomy): domain Eukaryota; kingdom Metazoa; phylum Chordata; class Mammalia; order Pilosa; family Megalonychidae; genus Choloepus; species Choloepus didactylus. Next base: position 127,969,335 of record NC_051313.1, on the reverse strand, counting down.
AGAATGCCGTATTTCTTCTGTGATTGGTGTCTACTGTTTTGCAGTAGGCATAAATAAAATATAAGCTCTCAAATGATTAGCATAGAGAAAACGCTGGGGGATGCAGGGCAGCGATGGCAGGGGTGGGTTCCAGAGGAAGGAAGAGAACCAGAGAGAGGTGAGGGGGGGAGGGAGAGAAAGGCAGAGAGGGGGTGGGATGGTGGCAGCAGAGGAAGGGGGTCTGGGGAGAGGGGTTGTGGGGAGAGAGATACAGGAGCTACACATAATCGTGCAGAAAAATATAAAACAGAAACACATAGACACAGCGGGTAAGAGAGGCACATAAGGAGGGACTTGTGCATGCTCTTAAAGGGTATGATGCCCAAACATTCTGTACTCGACTAACAGTCTTTTACCTCTTTGCTTCTCTCCTCTGACTTTGCAGTTCTGGAAAGGTGAAATTTGAGGGCTGGTATAGTTAATTTAGAGCACAAACTCTTGAGCCAGACCATCTGGGTTTGAATCCCAGCTCTGCCACTTGCTTGTGGGTGGCCTGGGCAAATTATATAATCTCCCTGTGCCTCTATTTCTTCTCTTTAAAATGGGATAATAATAGTACCTGCCTTGTTGGTTGCTGTGAAGATTAAACAAGATAACCTGTGCAAACCTATTAGAACGTTGTACTAGCAGGTGTTGGCTGTTATTACCACTATGGTTGTAAAATGACCCTGGATATTGCAGGACTGATTTTCCTTTGAAAAATGTTCGCATAGCTCCATACATACAGTTTTTCTGAATACTGAAGGGGATCTAAGTTCCTTTCTGGTGTATTTGACCTTGAACCTAAAAATGCTAACCTGAGGATGGAATGAAGAGACAGTAGGCTGGGAGTGAGGAGACCCAGCTTCTAGTTGTAGCTCTGCCACTAACTAGTTGTGAGATGATGAGTTTCTCTGATCCTTTTCTCAGATTATTAACTAAAGGAGTTTTAGGTCTTTGAACAAATGATACAGGACATTTCTTGCATGTGTGTTTTAGAATTTGGCTATTATTTTACCTCTGCAGGGGTTTTGTGGACTTCTTGGAAAGATTAAGGGTTGATTATAAAGGGCATTCCTGGAAGAGAAAAACAATGTGTGTGCTCATTTACAGAATAGGAAAGAAGGAGAAACGAAGAGAATAAGGGGTCTGGCTCCCTAAAACTATGCTTATGATCCTGGCTGTTGGTATTTTCCCCTTTTTTCTTTTCCTGTTCCCTTGGGAGTGGGGGTCGGGGATGGTGTTTGAAAGAGTTACATCCTGGGGCTGAACTGAACCAAAAGACTCGAGACCTGCTGTGGAGCATGGGTGTAGTTCAAGGAAGGTGAATTTTTCATCCTTCTAAAACAAGTCTTATCATGTAATTCAGTCGTTGGTAGCCTGCTCTCTGGACCTAAGGAAACGGCAATGCGGACCAAACCTGTCTCTGGTGCCCTGTTATCTCACTTTCTAAATTCCTCTTTATTGCTGTCATGCTGCTTTGGATTGTCTGATGCTTACTCCTAAACCCTGTCTGTCTCGTGCCCAAAATTACCTTTTGCTCTTTTCTAAAAGGCATCCAAACTTGATTCCGTGAGTACTGCTGTCTTACTCAAGGATTGATTAGTGCAGATGACTCTGAGCTCAACCTTCCAGGGCATACTTGGATTTGAAAAGAGAATCTTTTAAAGAAACTAACTGTTTGAATGTTAAGGAAGATACTCTTGTGGCTGAGGACCTTTATGAGCCCCTCCCCAGTCATGAGCCACCCTGGGCCAAACCTTCCTGTGCCAACCCTAGCTGGCCTGCCATGGGATAGAGTACAAAGAGGCAGGGTGGGTAGTAACATGTAAATGTAGCCTAGTAATTAAGAACACAGTCTTGGAATACTATTTCTGCCTTTGGTAGAGGTACATCCCTGAGTCTCAGTTTACTCACCTGTGAAATGGGGGCTATCACGATATTTCACATACCATGAGGATTATAATGAATGCAAAGATGTTAGTCCACTCATGGTGCATAGAAAATCCTCGGGGCTGGCTTTGTGGGTGTGCAGTCACACAAGACATCCTGCACTTGGTTTAATGGTCTGTCATCACTGTCTTGAAATTTTTAATCATTTTTTTAATGAGGACCCTGCAAATTAGGGAGCCAGTCTAGCTACTATCAGACCACACTTGACTTCCACTCACTCATCTGGCTCTACTTCTTACAACCCAGTTCATCCCTCTTCTTTCTACTTTAAGTTGTTTCTCCGCCCCACACCAGGCCTTACTAAGAAAAAAGTTTCATTCCTTTGGGAAAAGAGCTATGGTTTGGTTCACAGCAAATAGAATATTCAAATACAGATATCCTCTGTTGCCCACACTTTTAGAAGTTACTTTTAAAATTCTTTTACAGCATTTCAGCTCTAATATCAAGTAGGGAGAATGATATCAGGTGAAAATTGATCCTGTGAATAGCCATGATTGAAGGCATTTGGATTGGGAAGTCTTGAAATGAGCCGTGCCTTTTCCCTCCACTTCCCCATCCTGCTCATTATCAGACTCTCCAGCCATCATCAGGTTATTTTTCTTTATCATTTATCTCATAAATGCTCCTGGATTGAGCTATTCCCAACAGTGTTACCTATGATGAGTCAAAGAAAGATATTACAGAAAATGCAGGTTCTCTTTGGTGTTGGGAGACTAGAGAGTGGCACAAAGCAGGCCTCAGGCCCACCCACTGATTCGCCTTCTGTGCGTGGACGAGCAGTTCAAGCTTTGGGTTGAGTCGGGGTGAAGCTGTGTGACCTTGGAAGTCCTTTATCAACTTGGAGCCTCAGTGTCCTTGATTTGTGGTTTCTAAGGTTGTCTTCAAATCCAGCATGCTTAGTTGAACACATAAGGACCATTTGTTAGACACGGATTCAGTGGAAAGGGAGTTCTTTGGAAAATAGAAAGGGCAGTTCTCTCATCAGGACTTGAGAGGCATTAGAACCCCCTTTCTTTGTTGCAAAGGTTCACCAGGCTTGCACAGGTCACCGAGTTGTAGAGTGGCAGAGCTAGACATTGAGTCATTGATATGGGATCCCTGCTCTAGGTATGAACTAAGAGTTCACATTATTTCCAGCCCCTTTATGTTCACGAGGGCCTCAGCTGAGCGTGGGGGCATCTGTAGACATATGGAACCCCTGGGCAAAATATGTGTTCTCAGCTGAATATCAAAATCACAACTTCCATAAATGTTCTCTCCCAGACTGAGAGAGCCACTGCTGAGAAGCAAAGTTGGCGACAATCTCTTGGAAGGATAGACAATTTCTGCTGCCTGTGCATTATGTAAATGTTATCAGTTAGTGGCAGAGAATGGAAAGCAAGAGGGCAATTGTGGGTAGTGATTGTAATTTGGAAAGAGCAAATGAGTACTTGGCTTTTTCATTAAGTCTGCTTTGATATAGTGGAGTGCACAACTATATATATAAGATATATGTATTTTAATGTCACAGAAACCTGTCTTGCTTACTCAACTGAAGTAAAATGTTGGTTCTTTTGGCTGCAGACTGACAGCTCATCTTGATTTCACAGGTGATTTGCTCAATATGGACCTTGATACAGTGACTTTTAGAGTAAAACTCATTCTGTAGAGCTCAGAAACTGTCCTGGCTCACCTATTCTTATATGGAAGGAACCAAACTATGTGGGCTGTTCAGGGAGCCTCCTGTCCTTAGTACCTTTAAAGTCCCATAGGAACACCAAAGCTACTTTTTGGTACTTATGCTCTTTCTTCTGTCTTGCAGGTGCTGACATCATGCCGAGCCTTCCTTGTAACCGCACGAATCCCCACCAAGGTAAGTGGTGATTAAGTTCCTCCTTCTGACATACACACACACACCACTCACGCACACTCACAACATACAACACACACTCACAACACACAACACGCACACAACACACACACTCATCAGTTCGTGACTTATGATTTAGGCTAATGTGTCCAGAGTTCTCTTAGCATATCCGTATCATCCGTCCTTCTCCCCAGGAAGCAACTAAAGGCTGTGATGACAGACAGTTATTACTCCTCGTCTCTCTCTTTTTGTGTAAAGGCATCCCAGGGAAAGTGCAGCATTTTACATTCCATATCTTAGGCTCGTGGATCCCAGTCATTTTTCTCTCTCAACTAGGACATGATTTCCACTTCCTGCAAGTGTGGTTCTTCAGTCTTCTAGGTCTAGTAATGGCACATTTTTCTAAGGCTTTGACAGGTGGGAAATAGCCTTCATAATTTTAAAGACTGCATTACCAGTGATGTAACCACCGTCGGCCATTCTCCTCTGGTGTTGCCTGTGAAAAATTAACACGGTGCCACTTTGTTCTTTAGAAGAACTATTTAGAATTTTTCAGATGTCCTTCATTACATGGTGCAAATTTAAAATTTGACCTGGTAGCTGATTGCCTCTTTTATTCTGTTTATGGTGAGAAAGAGGGTTGATCGTTCTTTTTATATGATGTGAACTGAAATGGTAACAGGGAATTGGGAGTTTTATTTTTTTTTCATGCTTATTGAGTGCTATTTTAGTAACTCATTTAATTCTTAAAAGAATCCTTTGAGAACCCACGAGGTAGGTTCTATTATCCCCATTTTACCTATGAGAAGACAAAGAGAAATTCAGTAACTTACCCAAGGTCAGACTTCCATTAATAAGTGGCAGATGCATGAGTCTAATCAAGGGAAACTGGCTGCAAAGCCCCTGCTTACCTAATTTAATGAGTGCTCTCCTAACTTATATATCTTCTCATTTAATTATCACAGTAACCTTATAGGTGAACTATTAGAAAATAGCTCAGAGGTGTAAAGTGTCTTGTCTAAGACCCTCAAGTAATGAGTGGGAGAAATGGGAATTAGATTTGCTGTATCCTACTCTTTTCAGCTTTCCACTGAGCTAAACTGCCTCCCCTGGCTACATACACAGAAATTGGATAAGTTTTGGCAGATACTTTCAGTCTTACTGTACTATGATATTTAGGTTGTGTCGTAGTGTGCCAGACTACCATGACAAAAACCACACGATGGGTTGACTTAAACAACAGGAATTTTTTGGCTTATTGTTTCAGATACTTGAAGTCCAAAATCAAGGCATTAGCAAGGCAATCATTTCTCCTTGAAGTCTGTAGTGTTCAGGTGCTGGCTTGCCACAATCCTTGGGGTTCCTTGGCTTGCATTGCTGCCTTCCATCACATGACGATTTCTCTGTTCTTGTGTCTGTTCTTTTGGTTTCCACTGATTTCTGGCTTCTTCCTGTGTGGCCTTTTCTTACTGACTGTCCGAATTTCTTCTGCTTATAAAGAACTCCATATTACTGGAGGCCTGTTTACACAAGTTCATACTTATAGGAAAGCAGATAACGAACGTGTATTGCTGGGATACACAGTTTAACCTACCATGGATTTCAGTGTTATTGTTCATTTTCATAGTACTTTCTTCTTCTTCTTTTTCTTTTTTTCTTAGAGAAATTGTAGCTTTACCGAAAAGTCATATAGAAAGTAACAGAATTCCCAGATAACCTTCCTTCCCATACATGGATTTCCCTATTATTATCATTTTGTATTTGTGTGGTATCTTAGTCCTTTCTTGCTTCTTAAAATTGAACATTTAGTCTTTGTTTTGTGCATGTCTTCTATGTGCCCAACATGGTGCTATAATTTTACTTGAAATTTACAAATGAAATGGACCTTTTAAGGCTTACAGGCTAATGATTTGCATGATTTTCACTGAACTTTGAAAAGGTACCATCCCACTGTTCAGTGCTAGTTATAGGTTTAGGGTACCTGCTCCCCCTTTTTTTTGTGATCATAAATGCTAAATTTTCTAATTTCTGAGGAATAAGTCTTTTGGTTCCACCCTTTTTTATAATATAAAGTGAATCCGTGTGCTTATAATGTGTTATAAATAAATCAATTATTATGTAAATGAACCAGACTAAAATACATTAAAATACCTGAAGGCAGGATAAAAGGAAGTAAATTAAGCATTATCCCACAGGTGAAAAATTAATGGCAGGAGGAAATTTGCTTGAGAAAATAGTCAAGGAGCCTTTGAATCGAAGTCTCCTGAATAATATGCTCACCCTAATTAAAAATGCCCTGATGCAGTGGAATGGAAGACAGATCACCTCTTGGGAAGTTGCCTGGCTCATTCTGTGCTTACTCTGCTCCTGAGGGAATGCTTTGCTTCACCATGTGATGTATACAACATCTTCACATCCAGCCTGGCTAGGGCACTTTGGACATTGGTTCTGGTTTCTGATATTGTCAGCATCACAAATAAAGAAAGGCCAGTTTTCTTACAAAGTGACCTGCCTGCAGGTTTTCCCCCATAGAGAAGGCGTGGCTTCATATGCCAGCATCAACCTCTGTTGAAAAGCCAAACCAGTGTCAGTGATAGGAATTTTCTGGGAAATATTCAGAACAGTAGTATACAGCAAGTACTGATTATGACAGGGATTTTTCTTTGGGGACTGATTAGTTTAACATTTTCTGTTTTGTCTTTTTATTGTGAAATGTACCACATCTGCAGTCAAGTACATGAAATAGAACTATATGTCTCAGTGAATAATCACAAAGCAACTACCTCTGTAGTCACACCCAGATCACCAAATAGAGCTTTGCCACCACCACCCCCACCACCCCCCAGAAATCTCCAGCTTTGCTTGGGAGTGGGTGATCATTAGATTAAAGAAGGCTTCCCAGAGAAGAAGAATTGGAAACTCCCCAGACATCAGCCAGGCAGAGAAGCGGCCTTCTGCTGTGAGAGATTTGGCAGTATGAAAAGGCATGATGCATTTGGGGAACTAGAAGGCGCCCTGGTTGTGGAGGAGGCTGTGGTGTGAGGGAAATAGGTCAAAGGTTGACAGGACCGAGGCCTTGCTGAAAAGTTTCTGCTTGGACTGCTGCCTGCAGATTAGGGTAGGTACTGAAGGAGGGTCACAGAATCACATTTAGATTTGCTCTTTTGCCTGTGGGATTGAGACTGTCCTACAGGGTTAGGGGGGCTGAAGAGGAGGGGGCGAGTGAGTAACTGCTGAAAAAGCTATTGATAGTCTGGGCTAATTCCTTTCTTTTATCCAATCAATCACTAGTATCTGTGGTTCTGTCTTCAAAATGCCTGTCTCTCAGGTCTTCATGTCTCCTGCATCTGTCTCAGCCACCTAACTAGTCTTCCTGCCACCTGCCCATAAATGTGATACAGTGTGTTCTTTAAACTACTTTTGAGGTGGGCTGAGGGTGAGTGGAGGTTCCAAGGATTAGGGGACTAGAAGGAAAGTCCTGATAAAAAACACCATGGATGTGCTTAGAGAGAATGATTCGAACCTTGATGTGATGTCTCTAGGTATCTCTTAGACTGCCCTCCCCATTATTAAAAATGGTCCAGTATCCTGACTCTGATCACAGACTCACCCAGTCATCCCCTTATTGACTCCTGATACAGCACCATCCACTCCTTTCAGTTTCAGCCTTGTCCTGGTTCTTTTAATGCTTCTATGCCTTTGAAAGTTCATTTTCTCTGCCTGGAATTCCTTTTCCACCACTTATTTGCTTGATAAACTGGAAGTCATTCTTCGGGGCTTAGCTGAAATGTCACTAAGCTTTCCTGGCTCCCCAAGGAGGCAAATGCATACCCCCAGCATGTTGTTTATCCTAGTGATAGCCCTCATGTACAGTAGAAACATATTAATTGACCTCCAGCTTCTATTCCTCTGCCAAATTGACCAAAAGCTGCCCATCCTTATCCCTGATGTTGCTGACTGATGCCCTCACCAGCTGCGTTTTCATAGCTTGTAGGCTGAGAAAATGCCAGTTCGCACCTACTCCCCACCAACTGACTGGTTTGCTCTCTGAGGGTCTGTGGTTTATAACCTGTTTATAGCAGTTATAATTACAATAGCAACATTATTTAAAGATATTTCACATGGCAGTGAAATAGGAGTGTGAAAAAAAGTGTCTATGAAAAGCTAAATATTGATAAACTTAAAAAAAAAATACTGTCTTGTTGAGGACCAAACAACTGTTAAAGATGGCGGGGAGGGGCATAAAAATCTAGAAAATGGATGCATTCAGATTGCTTTGCAAGTGTCTTCAAGGAAACTTAAATTGGAAAATTGGATTCCTGCATTATGGCTTTGGCTCATGGAAGAAAGACCAGTGGTAGACCAGCCAGTGGGCTTAACTCAAACAAAAGACTTTGGCACTACTATAAATTCTCTACTTTCAATGACTTTTCAAAACCTACCAACTACAGATCTTGATAAGAACATTTCTACTCTAAATGTGTAAATGCATACCTCCAATGTGACATTTAACTCTTGGAGGACAAGGAACACATCTCATTTCTCTTTCTATTTCTAATGCTGGCAAATAGTAGGCCTTCATATATGTCTGTTAGTTGACTAAGTGTATAATGAAAGAATGAATCCTCTTCCTACCTCCAGTCTGCCTCACCATATCTTCCAGATATTTAGGTTGAGATTCGTTTTTCTTCTCAAAGACTAATCCCACCAGTATATAATGGGAGAGCATACCACCAAAGGGCAGCACTAAGTTCCTTGCGGGTTTGGTTCTGAATGGGTTCTTTTGCCATTCCATTTCTAGGTTTAATGTGACAGGGTAAAATAAACTAACCCAGCCCAGCCTCCTGCTTGTCTGTAGTTGTACGCCCTGTGATTGGCTGCTATAGTAGGAAGAAAGCCTCTGAAATTTGGAGAAAGTTTGGTGGCTATTATACAGGAAAATAGGCAAAAAGTGAGAGATTGGAGATACTTTGTAAAGAAATGCCGATTATAAGAGAAGAGGGAAAGAGACACTTACTGAAATAAAAAGCATATAAATATTTATCTTTGTGCAGAGAGAGGGGACTTTTAACATATTTGTGTTTTATTTAAGCCCAGTTTAAAATTCCTAAATATTGTATTGAATTTTTGTGGCAGACAGTAGAAGGAATATTATTTCCAGTGAATGATTAGAGAGCAGCACAGGGAGATAAAGTTTAAGAAAGAAGCAAAAACAAATGTTAATTTCATCCTGTTGTGATTTTTTTTTAAGCAAAATTTTGAAGGGAAAAAGCATATTTAGATGGTTTACTTCATATTCAATTTCTCAGTGAACAAATACTGGAACAGAAGTACAAAAACTTTCAGTTGGGTTTGTCCCTGGATGAAATTTGAAAAGTTAGGCATGCAACTTCCTTTCATGCCTTTAGTAAAGTGAATAAGAATTTTTCTGAAATGGTATGATAAATCAAGGTCTTGTCTTATTGAGTGAATGGAGATACTAAACCAAGCCTACCTTCAGAAAGAAGCCCAATATCTTACTTGCTCTCAGACTGTCTTTAATTGTAACATTTTTTACCTTGAATTCTGTGTTTTAAAACCCTCATTACAGGTCTTTCTCTTCCTTCCTTCCCTGCCCCCTACCCCCACCCCAACTGCAGCTCGAGTTAACCTTCAGCTACTTGGAGATTCAAGGCGTCATCTGCAGCAAGCCAGCTCTGGTGAGTGTGCGCAACAGAAGCCTGTTTATCAATGCAAGACCATAACTTTTCTTGAATTCCTGAAGCAGTGAAACATCTTCTGGTTTCACTCTTTAAAGGTCCTTTGGGACACTGTCATGTAATCTTTCTCAAACAAGATTAGGGGAGATGGGAGTTTCAGAATGAGAGACTTAACAGTGACTCTGTGGGTAGGGGTCAGGAATTTGTTTTGACAAGGAAAACACATTCACCATAACTCAGTTTGAAAAGAACTAATTAGCTCTTATGTTAGCTGACAACATAAATGTGTGAATGTTCCTCAGAGATTTTAACCAACATTTAAAGGCATTTGTCCAGGAGAGAGTGTAGATGCTTGTCATTTTGGTCTAATCTTATTTTTTCAAATGCGTATATGATCATGTCACTCCCTTGCTTAAAACTCTTGGATGACTCTTGATTTCTCTCAGGATAAAATTCTAAATCCATTCCATGGCCTCCAAGATCCTGTAGGATTTGGCCTGTTGTCTACCTGCCCCCCCACCCCTCAACATGTTCCAGCCCTATTGGTCTTTGAGTTCTTCAAAGTGACTGAGTCCCTTCCCATCTCCACCCATGGTGCATGGTGTTTCCTGGGCCTGGAATGCTCTTTTGTTTCCCTTTCCCTCTTCTATGCTACTCCTCCCTTCTCCTTTATTTGTTTAACACATACTCATCTTTCAGTCTTGACTCAGATATATTTCCTTAGGGATGTCTTTCCTGACTCCCTGGAAATAGGTTAGGCATTCCTGATACACGATCATATTGCTTATTTTGTGTCTACTGATCTGTCTTAAACTTAACTGTAAATAAGGATTGATTGGGGAGATTTTTTTAAATTGCAGATTTTAGTACTGTACTCCATGGTTTTTTTTATTCCCCCCCCCCTTTTTTCCTTTCCTTCCCCCCCCCCCCCTTTTTTCTTTTTTCTCTCTCTGTCCTCCCCTATTGGAGACATCTCCTGTTGTCCCAGCTGGGAGCTGCTGGCCAAGCAGAAATGTGCAACAAGTTTTAGCACTAAAATTTCACAGCTTATTTACTATATATTACCATAAATGGTTTTTCTGGGAATTTACTAGTAAATGAATTTGTTATTGCTACAGTGTAGATTTTAAAAAACTACTTTGAGATATAAATCACATACAGTAAACTTAAGTGCACAAATTGATGTTTTGACATAGGTGTATGCCCATCAAACCATTACCACAATCAAGATACCCAGCATATCTTGTCACCCCCAGGTTTCCTCCTGTACCTTCATAAACTCTCCCTCTTGGCCCTGTCTGTTCCCCACCCGCGCCCCCCCCCCCCCCATCATCTGCAGGTAACACTGATTTGCTTTTTGTTGCATTTTTAGAGTTTTATAGAGGTGGCCTCATATAGTGGATACCCTTTCTTTTCTGGCTTCTTTCAGTCTGTTTAATTGTTTTGAGATTGATTCATCTTGTTGCATATATTAATAGTTTGTTACTTTTTATTCGTGAGTAGTATTCCATTGATGGCTGTCTCACAATTTGTTTCTTATTCACCTGTTGATGGACTTTGGATTGTTTCCAGTTTTGGGCTATTACAAATAAAGCTTCTGTGAACATTTATGTTCAAGTCTTTGATTGGATGTTTGCTTTCATTTCCCATTATTAAATATCTAGGAGTGGGATGGCTGGCATATCATATGATAGGTAATGTTTAGCTTTTTTTTAGAAACTGTCAGACTCTTTTCCATAGTGGTTATACTATTTTACATTTTCACTATCAGTGTATGGAAAATAGTTTGGTGTTACTGATTTTCTTTGTTGCTTTTGTTTTTTTTTGGTTTCTATTTCATTGATTCTTGCTCTCATCTTTTTATTATTTCCTTTCTTCTGCTTACTTTTTGCTTTAGTTTTTGGAACTATGAAAAGTGAGTGTACAAGTGTGTATGTATGTGTGGTGTTTGTTGATAACCATCCTAGAAGAAAATGTCAAAATTGACACTTTGTGTTGATTGGTATTACATGCAAATCTTTGGCAGTTTTCCGTAGTTTATCCTAGAGCAGTGTTTTATCCTATGGGTTCATAGGAACTAGAGTTTGGAAGAAAAATCATAGAGCCATATGTTTGCCCAAGTGGCCAAACATATGCAGGAGTGAATGATCATTCATGAATGATGATGTAACCAAGACCTTCTTGATGGTCCTTGTTCATGGATTTTTGTCTTATGATATGAGGGTTAGGGTGGGAGGACAAGGGCACTAGTAAAATGTTAATGCCAAGATAATTTTCAACATAGAGGATCTGACTGTGAGATTTAGTTATGAGAAAGGAAGTTGATGCAGCAAGACAGTTTTTACATGTGGCTGCTGGAATTGGTCTTGTCAAGCTTTTTCATCCTATTAATCCCTTTCATATGCCTGTCATTTAGAGGAACTAGATATAAAGATGTCCATCCACCTCATTCCTATGGAGCTGTTCGATCACCACAAATACCAAAAGACTATCTTTACAACATTACTTTAGTATAACTTTGTCCCATGGTGTGAACTTTGGAGATGAATTTCTTGTGAAACAGTGGTACTGCTTCTATAAAAGGCTAGCAGTTCAGAGACTGACAATACCGGTAACCTAGTGGTATTCAAAATTTGGTGTGTTTCAGAATTGCCTGTGTGCTTTTTAAGAATACAGATGCCTTCAGCATTACCCTCTCCCTGTCCTATCACCCCCCCTCCCCGAAACACACGGTCAATACATAACTGTTAGGATTCATTTGGTCAGGGGTGAGCATTTGTATTTTTGGCAAGCACTCCATTTGATTCAGCTCTACTCCAAATGTTGAGAACCAGTAACCTGTGCAACCTCAGACCCCTAAAATCTCTAGTTTCAGTGTTCTGTTATGTAAAGTCATAAGGATGATAGTGTTCACCTGTGGTATGCACAATCTGGCTTTGATTAGGAAATTCTTTTCCAGTTTTATCTGGAACACAGTAATTATGTCAGTGCTATTTTATCATGATTTAATTTTAGTGTGTAAATTCAGGGAAAATGCCTGGGTCATATAATTCTACTGTGTATGAGTGCAAGTGAACATGAGAGTGAGTTAGTGAAATGTGACTACTTCTATTTTCTTCCTTCTTGTGGAAATGTGGGAAACCCTTTTTCTTATTTTACAAGCCCTTGGTCTCAATGCTTTTATCATCAGTAACTTGAACCCAACACTCATCTAGTTTTATAGTGGTAGAATATTTGGACTGTTTGTTACACAACTGAAAACCTGCCATGATTTTTCTTTAATTATAAGGTTAATTGTTTGCTATGTTGTAGAGTGATGTTGCAAAATACCGGCTGTTTCTGTAAAAGGAATGAAAAAACAGGTCACAGATCTGTTGACTGGGGTTTAGTAAAAATTAAAAAATGCTGCCCTTAAACTTTAGGCAGGTTGTTCTACCTTATAAAAAGAGGTGGGGTGGGGATGGGAGTCTGAACCTTCTAAGGCAACTAAGGCTTATCTTCCTGATTATTTTTTAATTGTGGATCAGGGGTCACTGGAAATGTTCTGCTAGGGGTCTAAGTAAAAAGTATTCCAAACATTCTGTGTCTCCCCAACTGAAAAAGGAGGGAGAGAAATATTGACAAGAAGTTCTTTTTTTCTGATGAAATGATTTACCGTGGTACTCCTGCCTCTCTCACTTTGTTATGTCTTTATATCCTGCAAAGATGGGGGCATATTATGCAGGCTGTTGAGTGCTTTCATGTAAAGTTGAATTTGAAAACCTTGTTTCTTCTCCCACCTGTCACCTTCCTTCTTCTCTGTCACTCTATTCAATCCTGTGCAATTAAGGATGATTAGATATTAAGTGGAATTTGAATAAGCTAACTACTAATTACTTACACCCAAACTGTGAACTGAATAGATGCAATACATGTGAAGCATGTAGAAATTCCTTGTAGTAAAAAATATAATTACCCAAGGTGGCAAGGTTGGGGGTGGGGTGTAGAACAGAGACTAGTCCACATTCCAAAGTATCTGGCCTTTTAAAACATGTTTGTGCATAAGTATGTGCATATCAAACAGATGAGTCTAACTAGAAAAAGCCTCTAGTCATGTAAGTCACCCCACCAAGAGATCCTGAGATCTGGCATTAAACACTTCCGGGGACAATAATGATTCTTGGTTCCTTTCTTTTGGGAAATGTCTTTTGAATCTTAAATCACATCCTCTCCTATTGTCAGCTTCTGGAAGACGAGTGCGGCCTTTGCCAAGAGAATCTCAAAGGCTATGCCATTACTTTTCTTGAGAAACATGCCAAAGTAAGGAGCCCTTGCTCACAAAGCAACATTTTTTTCATTCTTCTAAATGTTTATAAATCCATTGTTCTTTTGCATTTGAATCTAACTCTGCCCCTTACTAGCTTTTGACTTGGCCCTATTACTCTCTCCAGGCCTCAGTTTCCATATCTGTAAAAGATGGGTATAAAAATGGGACCTGTTGTCAGTGGTATAAATGAGTGCATAGACAGAGTCTGGTGCATAATATACACTCTATAAGAGATTGTTATTATTATTGTCATTATTTATTATACATAAATTCCTTGCTGCTCACCGTTGTGCTTGCCAGTATAGTCTTCCAAGGATACTCCATAGACACCTCCAGATGAAATGAACCATACATTACCTAAGCGTATTATACTATGCTTATAAGATTAGAGAAAGCTAGCTGTTGTTTGTTTTAAACAGGGAGCCTACTAACTGGCAGAAGGTTGTATTTATTAAATACTTGTTGACAGATTCCTCTAGAGGTACTTACAGAAAAGTAACATTCTAAGGACTCATCACTTGTCTTTTTCTTTTTTTAAAAAAAAATAGCTGGGTGGTATAGGATCTGGAATACTTGAGTGAGAAATGTTTGCAAGACCCTCAGGGAAATCGGGGCTGGACACAGTGATGGGGAGGTGGCAGGGCATTGCATGGGGGTGGTTGTATGAGTGCTTGTGAAGGACTGGGCACCATTGTCTGGGGAGTCTAGGTCAGGCTCCCACTTGGCCATGATTGGGAAGAAGATGTCACCAGGGGAAGCTGGCTGTCCCCATAGGGACCAGAAAGGCTTGTAGTAGAAGGTGGTTATGCAAGACCCGCTTCAAAAGAAACCATAGAGGACCAGATCCCAACATCATCCATAGACCCAGAGTGGGGAATCCCAGCCTGAGGGACCTCTTTTGGGGACACAGCCACCTCAGGACTCTTTAGGGCCTTAGGAATAAGAAGGGAGCCCCAAAGGATGCCTTGGACCTTTGTGAGTCAGGCTCAGAGCTGATGAACTGAATTCATGAAACTAAAAATATTGGCACTTCTCAAACCTTGATGATCATGCAGCTACTTATATCCCTTACATTATAGTAACTGGCTGTCACTCTAGAATGAGAACTGGTTACATATAGGGTACCCTATAAGACATATTGACATTTCAGAAATCAGCCTCAGTTTCCTCACATGAAAGATGAAAAGATAATATTTCTCTCTAGTCTCCATTCTCTTCTGAGTGGTCCAAGCTCCTCTTGTCTCTCAAAGCCTGATCATAGAGAAGGCCCTGTTCTTAATTCGAGTTCATATTTGTTACTGAACAGGGAGATTTTTCTGGTCTTTTTTTTTTATCATCAGACTTATGAACTCCAGCTCCCTGTTTCTCTTCTCTGAGTTTTCTGTGTCTCAAATCTCTATTAGATGTGTCCTCTTTGCAAAACCAGGGTTCTCTGAAGCCCTGCAGTGATGGTGTGTGTGTGTGTGTGTGTGTGTGTTGAGGTGGGGGATTGGCACAAAGCACCTCTTTCTACTGGGAGTCCAGACTTGAAACAGATGCACCGTTTATGACAGTTCTTATATCAATAAAAAAATAACAATGGAAAGAAGATATCTACTCAAGTACTTCATCCTAACCCTGAGTGATCAAGGTTTGGGATGTGAAGCAGGATGGATGTGGCATTCCTGGTTTGTCCATGAACCAATATGGCTGTGAATCTGGAGTCTAACATTTATTATTTATGTGAGGATCTTACTACTTATTATCAGTATCAGTATTAATACTGATTTTTTTTTTTTTAATTATAGAAGTTGTAAGTTGTGGCTTTACAGGCCATCAGGTATAAAATGCAGAATTCCTATATACCATTCTATTATTAACACCTTGTATTGGTGTGGAACATTTGTTATGACTGATAAAAGCACATTTTAATACAGTTAACTATAGTCCATGGTTTAACTTAGGGTTCACTGTTGGTGTTGTGTAGTTCATTATCTTTTTCTTTGATCTCATCATTTTGACAAATAATTGCATTACTTTTCTTTTTAAGGTAAAGGCTTTGAAAGACTTAAATGAGTATTATTATTATTTAATTTGGCCAATTTTAGGAAAACCTAAAATAAAATCTAAAAGTTGCTTTGTTAATTGAATTGGTTAATTGCATACCGAGTGTAGTCCTTTTGTCACATTTTTACACAAATTAAGTGACATCAGGAAGTAGATGTGTGAGGATATTTAATGCAGTGATAATCTAAAGAGACTCAATTTTGCATGTGTATTTTGAGATCTGAGATCTAACTTGATACTTTTTCCTAAGTGATTGACATTGTTTCTTTTAATTTGAAATATATTCACAGTTAACCAATTAACCCTTTTGTGACCTGCCCTTTTTACAGGTTGATTTTGTATTTGTTTATAGGACTAGTTGTATGACCTGACTCTCAAGATTTTCAGTGTAAGTTTTAGACATTTCCAGCAATTCATTATAGTCGCCTAGCACTGAACCAAGTGCTAAATGTTGTATTACTGTTTCCTCAGTGTAATCCTTTCCAAATATTCCCTCTTCTTAGAAAGGCTGAAACTCTTCTAAGCATTTCCTTTTTTTTCTATCCAGGCAACAGGTTTTAAAATTTCATTTACACATCTCATAAGGTTACTTGTTTTAAAACATGTTTTTTGTTTGTTTTGTTTTTGTCTTTTACTGGTAGCTATCAGATTGCCCTCAGGTACTCACTGAGGGAGGTCTCATTCTTCTGCAATAGCAGAGATATAACAAGATTGCATCTCCAGGCAAAATCTTTGCAGAAGGAGAAGTCATGTTAGAATATGGGAACTTCACTCCACCTCTCAAAAGGGTTATATTTGAACCTGCCAGTTTGGCCTTTAGAAATACTTGCTTCAGTTCTGAATGTTTCTGACATCTCCTCCTACCCTCACCCAGACAATTCTTTGAGTCTTAAACTATAAGAGGAGTGTTTTAAGGAAGTGTTTTCTTTATTTTTAAGTTGATATGGTATTACTGTATCTCTGTGTAAGTATATTATATAATTTGCTTTATTCAAAATTAAAAACTCAAGTATTGGACTCACTACTAAGTAGTGCCCAACTGGTTCTTGCAGATGGTTGTAGAAACTGAGAAGTGCAGCATCTCCATGAAGATGGCATCTTCTGAGGATGTCAATGAAGTCCTGGCTCATATCGGCACCTGCCTGCGGAAGATATTTCCTGGACTTTCTCCAGTGTGAGTTCCCCCAGGGAAGGGTGAGGAGAGCAGAGATCTTGTTCTTCCTCAAAATGGCAAATGAGGAAATGAATTTCGCCTTCCTTTTGCCCCTTCACTTAGTTCTTCTCTTAACAAATTAAATATCAAAACCCCAACTCAAACCATTGTGTTTGATGTCTGAGGCTTTCCTTAGGGCTGTGCCTTATTTTTTGCTTTAAAGAGCTTAAGTGATGAAGGGATTTGGCCATCTTTTAACCTCTAGTTACAAGACTAAAACAGAAGCCTTTTAATTGAACTTCAGATTTACCCTAGCGTGAGTTGTACTCACAGCTGTTAGCAGAACGCCAGGGGCTGGAAGCTTTCTATAAAGGCATCACATAGAGTATTAATGAAGAGTCAAAACTCTTCATTTTCCTTGTTTTTTTTTTTTTTCCTTATCAGTGAGAAGAGACTTAGCCATAAAAATTAGCCTCTTTCACTTTCCTCTTAGTTTTCTGAAATACATATTAGGAATCTTCGTAAGTCCTGTCCTTAGATGCCGTTATATTTTTGGTAAACATTTTAAATCAGGATTATGCACTTGGGTAACAGAGTTTGTAGATAGGGAGTGTGTGGGTTGTTGGAATGGGGAATTATATTGCTGAAGAGAGAAGGCAGAGAGATGTTTATGTCAGAATGCTCCCTAAAATAATAGTTCGTAATGAGATTACCTTCCTGATGGAGTAGATGATACGCATCTTATAGAAATCCTTCTTACCCGTTGCTGCCCAGCTCCCTGAGGGTGTATACTGCAGGCAACCATGTCTAGGCTGGTTAGCTGTGCACCTTGCTAGGTGGGGGTGGAATGGGGATTTTGGGTACTATTGCCTGTCGTGGAACATGTCCCTGTAATGCTGCCCTTACAAGATAAGAGGCAACGCAGCAGGAAAACCTACCTTTGGTGTCTTTCAAGCCTTTTGAATGACTGAAAGTGGCTCAGTGGGGATAGGAACTTCCTTTCAGTCTCTTTGGCTTTAGAACCTGCTTGGTTCTCTTCACTGCTCATTATTTGGTTCTCTTTTCTTCACCTCACAGCTGGTAAAGACAGCAGAATGGAGGAAGTAGCCCTGCACTTTCTGGTTGTTCATACAGAGCTTCCTCCTTTCTGAATTATTGTTTAATCTGTTTGCCCAGAATTGCTGGTAATAGCAATTTTCTTCAGGAAACTGTTGATATGTTTTGTGGCCTTTTGCTGTTCTCCAAAACAAAGCTAGAGTTTTTACATTATATTAAGTCATTAGAACAGTGTAGAATTTATTTAGCAAATATTTACCAAAGAACTCCCTCAGACATACAAGATGAGTAGGAAGTTTCCTGCCTTCTAGGAGTTTGTAGTCTAAAGGGTGGGAAACTCAGCACTCTCAGATTTCAGAGAAGAGGAAGTCACGTTTAACTTGGGATGTCAAGAAAATAATGCTTGGATTTTGTTTTCCTTTTTTTGAGAAGAGGGCTTTTTGCTTTAGGGGGTGGGTTTAGGTCGTATGGACAGACAGAGTCAGTGAGGCTGGAGGCTGCAGTTGGGTGAGGAAGGGTGGGTGGAGATGCAACCTGCTGTCGGGGAGCAGCGGCCAGCCCAACCTGGCTGGAGTTGGGGAGCCTGCAGGTACCACTGTGAGGTAAAGGTGAGGTCCACTTGTGGAGGGCCTTGAGTGAAAACTTCATGGATAGTGAAGGTTTTTCATTTTAGAATAACATGAAACTTACATTTAAGGAAGATTTAATCCTAGAGTACTGCTTTATGGACCTTAGTTGGAAATGTTAACTCCTAAGCCTGAATCCCAGCCCACCACTTATTAACATGAGACTATGGACAAGTTAATTCACTTCTCAATGCCTCAGCATCCACATCTGTAAAATGGGAATAATGATATTAATGCTCTTTGGTGAGAAGTGTTAGTTATAGAAGCCATTGAAGTCAGTTATCAATAGGCTTCATAACAAAGGCCTACACTATTGGAAAGGAAATAGATGATGTGTGCAAGAAATTTCTTTGATGTTTATGTTTTTTGTTTGTTAACATGTAAACATGGTGAATAGCATCCTTGTAGGTGGCAGGATGTTAATCTTCTAACATGTTTTTTTCTTATACTCTCAGCATGTTTGTTCATTCTTTCCTGTGTGAGACACATTTGAAAGTTGGCTGGGGATTAACATTGGTATTTTAGGACAATTTTTTCTTTACTAGTATAATAAAAATGACATTGAAATCTCTTTATGAAGTTAAAAGTGGATTGAAGTATGAAAATGTGAAGCTATTGTGAAGAATAGGGACAAAATAGAAGTTTATGTATAAATATGGAAAAGATGCTTTCCATACTCAGGTGATCCCTTAACTTACTAAAACAGTAGGTATCATTGTGTTGTGGTATGGTTTGCATTAAAACTTGTACTATTCTGCAGACAGTTGCCATATTGCATAGAATAGGCACTGGAATTGAATTTTAAATAAATGAACTTCTTTAACTGGATTTTTAAAAAATTACCAATTTTTCCATGTCAACAATTTAGTTTGCATAGAGAGCTAGTGTGCTTGACTTCTGGTTCGTCATTTCTTGTCTAAACAACTATTTTCTGAGTCTTGTGTAAATTAAATGCACATAATGCAAATATAGTTGATTCATCTATACTTCAGCCTGCAAGTGAGTGACAGGCTTTGCTGATCTGTTTTCTAGGATTTTGGTTTGCCCAGTGTGGTACTTAATAATTCTGACAGCATATCCTTTGTCAGGCTGTCTGTCTGATACACTCTCTCTCTTTCTGTGTGACATATATCCAGATAGGCCTTTATTGTCATGTCAGTTACTACAGGTAGAAAACAACTTGTGTGGACTGAATTTTCCTCTCTCATTCTTTCTGTGCATAGAGTCAGAATATGTTAAGAAACGGTTCCTGCCTTCTGTAAGTTTAGTTCTTACAACTTTATCTCTGTTGTAAATTAATGCACTTGTTTCATGAGACCCCTTTAGCTCCTGTAAACAAAGTTAAAGAAGAAGAAAGATGGGAACTGTTAACAGAAGCAGAGCTGCTTGGAAAAGCTCAGACTGACACTTTTGAAAAGGGCTGTTGAGGGTTAGGGGAAACTCCTGTGCCTCCTCCCGGTGGCAGGCACAGCTGTGTTCAAACAGACCTCTGCATTAGCTGCTGCTTGCCCTACCCTCCAGTTGATTTTACCCTAACCACTGGAGTGTGAAGGTCCAGTGTTATTTTTTGGAGTGAAATTGAGGATCCAGTTTTTTTAAAATCTACTGAGAAACAACCCTAGACTGCCCCTTACCTTTTCTTAATCTCACCAGCTTCCTGCCAAAGACTGCCTTATTTTCTTCTTGCTTTTGACTAGCTAAACTCTATCCCATGTGTCATTGGAACAGCATGCCCTGCAGTTCTGCTGAAAAAAGCAAGAATTTAAAAAGAGAAATGTGATCTCAGATGCAGTTAGGCAAAAGTCCAGCTTGGTACATGTAAGATTTACTTAATTCAGCTGTATAAATGCCCAGATCTGCTTCTGACAGCTCTGCTATTTCCTTGCATAATATCTGGCTTCCCTATCTTGATAATGTCACTGAAATACCAGGATGATGATATGAAACCAAGAGCTCTACCAAGCATCCCAAATTGCCAGATTCTGTGACATCATTTTAGTTGTGAATATCTTGTCAAACCCATAGTCCTCTCGAAATTGAGACTTAGAGGTGCTTTCAAATAAAATAGAATCATGTTACACTTGCAGATCTCATGCATTTCTCCAAGAATTTAAAGGAATTAACCCCTGACATCAATTTGTTATACATGATTGTGCCTCAATTATAAAAATTATAAAAATTAGGGGGAATATTTTCAAGGCCAACACAATGTTGTATTTAAATGCTTTGGCACGTATTGAAGGTTTTCTCCAGTAGAACAAATCCGCCAGGCAACTTGTCAGAACCTAGTACATTTTATCTGGAATCCATCCTCCCAAAAAACTAGGAACATTTTCTTCTAGTATCTTACAAGGTGATTAAAGTTTATTATGATGAGTCTGAGAGCATTATACATAGCAGAAGTGCTTTTAAGTCATTAAAGAAAGATGGAAATATGTTTGGTATAATCTAGAGTCATTGATTTCACCGCCTCTCCCCTTTCATCTGCTTTTTGCTTTTTCTTCCTTTCCTAACTGCCTAGCCCACATGGTCCATTGCTTCAGCTGGGCCTTGTCAATATCCTCAACTCCTTCTGTCCCCACTGTTTTTCTGGCACGCCTGCCTGGAAAGCCTGTAACCCCACAGCAATCCAACTGCCCCTTTCTTTACACACATTTGGGCTGCTGAGGGCTGCGGGAGAAAATCTCACAGCAATCCAGCTTGTTGCCACCAAAATTTCATGACCTTCACTCCCAACTGGTTCCTTGGTTTCTTACCAGTCCCTGTAAAATCATTTTTATTTCCCAAGTTATTTCTCTCTCCTTTATTTTCTGTTTGTTCACTACCCCCCCAATCTCTCTCTTGTTCATACACACAAATACAGATATTTTTCTACAATGCCTGTCTAATCATCTTTCCCCACCTTTTACAGTCTTTTTCTTGACTCCCCCTTGCCCTCAGAATACAATCCAAGCCCCTTAATCTGAGGCTCCTGCTTTCCTCCCCAGACTCCTCTGCTACCCCTCTTCGCATCACATGTTATGTGCCAACTATTCTGAACTATATTCTGTTTTTGGTAAGCTCAAGCTTTATCATCTCTGTGCACACACTGACCCCTTTACCTGAAGCACTTTCCTGGACCCCAAGCTCCCCGGTCCCCCTCCTCTCCCAGGCTTCACCCGATTAATTCTCTTTTCCTCCTTCTGGTCTTTTGTGTAGATATGTTATTTACCCAAAAGCATTTCCAAACATAACCCCACCCCCACCCCGCCCAAGAATAAATTAAGTTGCTGCCGTCTTTCTACCTTATTCCCTGTACTTCCCCTGACTTAATAATTCTCTTACCACTTTGCCTGATTATTTATCTTTCTCCTAGTAGACTGCTTGCTCTCTGAGGGCAGAAACCATATCTGTTCTGTTTATGATTGTTTGCCCAGTACCTGGTAATGGTCCTTGGCACACTGTAGGACATTTAATTTAAAAAGTTTGAGTAAATTAATGAATTCATAAACTATTAATTAAATGATTCCTGTATAATAGCTACAACAGAATCAGATAACATTTATTGAGACTTTACCATGTGCCAGGAATTGTTCTAATAACTTTACAGGTATTAATTTCTTTTTCACAATAACCCTACAGACTGGGTCCTCTTATTTTGCCAGCTCTATAAACTGAAATTTGGGGGTGGTTGTCATGCCTTAAACCACTACCCTGTTCTCCCTCTGCATGTGTGGGTCGGAGCTTTGACAGGTTCTGAGAATGGGGGTGGGGAGAGTTGGACATGTATGTTGTCTGCGCCAGAGGAATTGTAGTCTAAAGAAAGAGATAGCCAAAGAAACGGCCATTCCAATATGGAGTGATCGGTTTCTTGACAAACATTTTATAGAGTGTTGTAGAAGGGTATAGGAAGAGATTAATTCTTTACAAATTAATAATGTATATTTGGTATACACATAATTTAATAATTCAGTTAAGCAGGACACTATTTTCTAACCATTCTAATGAAATCTAACATTGTAAACAACTAAATAATGTGGAGATTATTTGCATTGCTAAATAACCTTACGCTTTCCAAGGTAAGCCAAATAAAGGGGGTTACTGTTTGTTTCCTGTAGATTTCCTGGTGCTCTAAGAATGGGGTAACATTTACCAAAATTGAAGTGACATCAATCTTTGATTTAAAAAAAAAAAAGTCACATCAGAAAATAAGTTTCTGTGTGCATTTCAAAAAAATGTGGATTTTGAAATTTATTTTTGTTGTTGGTCTTACAGGAGAATCATGAAAAAAGTCTCCATGGAGCCATCTGAGCGACTGGCTAGTCTGCAGGCTCTGTGGGACAGCCAGACCATGGCCGAGCAGGGCCCATGCGGTGAGCATGCATTGTAAAACCAAAATGTAAATAGCTGGATAGATGCCCCCTGCCAGGAAGTGAAGTCTATTCCTAGTATGCTACTGTAAAGGTACAATTAGTTTTAAGGTATAATTAGCACCACGCAGCCTTTAGATTGGTGTACAAATCCTATATTTAAGCTGTACTGAAGCCTGCTGTATACTTACTATTGAACAGGGGGAGATCTTTGCTGTTTTCCCAAACTGAAAGGATAATCAGCATTGTAAACATTGGCCATATTTAAGCTTTTACATTTTAATTTAAAAATCATTTCACTGAAAACCCATCACTTTTCTCTTGTATGTTTCAGGTGGATTTTCTCAGATGTATGCCTGTGTTTGTGACTGGCTTGGATTTTCATACAGGGAAGAAGTACAATGGGTAAGTATAACCGTCCATACACACACATACCCTAGAGAATATTCTAATATTTGGCTGCCTTATTTTTCTCTTTTTTTCTCCCATCATACAGTTTTTGCTTAAAATCTCCCTCGGATTATATAAAAATCTGTCTATGACATTGTCTGATTTTCTTTGCACCTCTCTTGCTTCCTGATCATACGTGGACTGTTACCGTGACTGACTTATATTCCAAATAGGATGTGGATACAATTTATCTGACACAAGACACCAGGGAATTGAATTTACAAGACTTCAGTCATCTTGACCACAGGTAAGCCCCTTCGCCTTTTTTTCTACTCCTAATTTTGTTTTCGGCACTGCAGTTCTCTGTTGACACTTAGGGATGTACGTTAGCCTCAGAGTATCCTCTTCTAACGGAAATTGAGAGAAATCTAATTTCTGGATTTTGCCTTTTGAGGGATAGATAGTTTGACATGTCTTCATAATTATGAATGGGGGTGGGGGTGCCTGTAAGTACCTAAAACCTAGAGCTCATAGCAAATGTGCTGAATTTTACTGTGGAAACTATAATTCTTAAGTTCTTAAGTCAGTCTCTAAAAGTCTATTTAATCTACTCTGTATATAAAATGTAGTTCTCCTTAACCTAATTAGCATTTAAAACATTTTTTTCTATGAGGAAATTTTATACTGAAATTCTAACGACGACATTTAGTTCACTATTTCTTTGTGAATAATTGGGAATTGCTGTGGTACGGATGCATATAATGGTGGGAATAGGTTTTGCCAATATCTGCCTTGTGATAGTGATAATAGAATCATGAAACATGTTACAAATTACGTAGGAGATTTTTAGGTTTTAAGATCTTGAATATATTTAGGGATGTGGGTAGTATTGGATCAAACTCCAGAGAAAAGCTTTTTTCGGTGCCCATTCTTCCAGCAAGGCCAGAACTGTCAGATTTATTTTGTTCTGTAATGAAGTTAAGCTTTGGCCCCCTTCCACTGATTGTCCATAATAGTCATTTATCCTGGCCTATCCCATTCTCTGCAACCCTGGATCCCCATGATGAACCCCAGCCCAATAAGTCTTTTCTCTCTGTTTGGAATCGAGAGGGAGAAATCTAGGGTCCCAGCTGTAACTTTTATGCCATTTGGACAATTGGAATTGCATGAAGGACTCCTTGTTCCATACCTTTTCTGACCACCACCACCCTGCCCCACAAAGCACCATTTGAAGTGATTTTTTTTCCCACTTACCTGGCAGGCAATCCAGAATTGTAGTGGGGTCCCTGAAGAGCTCCAGCCAACTGAATCGGGTAAAGAAAAAGTATTCTAGGTGGAGATGCCCCTCTTTGCACAGCCTGGGTCTATGACAGACGATGAAAAAGCAGGGTTAGCTGTGTCTGTAGTTGTGACTGTCGGACCTCAAGCCTCAGGTTCTCGTAGTTGGATTTGCTTCCTTTTTGTGGAGCTGATAATCCCTACCCTTCCTACATGTGAGGGAGCTGCATACTCAAATTTCGGCAAGATGTTTCCTGTGTGGCTCAGGAAAAAGTGAACTGACAAACAAAAAGGGAAAATATTTTACTTTATATTTTCCAATGAAAAAAAGAAACATTACATGTAGAACAAAATAGGAGTGGATAGATGTAGAGTTATTAGCTCTCAAAGTTTTTGACCCCAGGACTGCCTTAGATTGTTAAAAATTACTGTTTTTACTTATGTGGGTTATATCTATTGATATTTTTCATTTTCTTACTAAAACTAATGTTAGAAATATTTACTTATTAACTCATTTTAAAATAATAATTACTTGCTAATGTAAATTTTTCTTAAGATACTTTTATACAAAATAACTGCATTTTCCAAAACAAAATTAATGAGTGAGAAGAGTGTTATCGGTTTACCTTTTTACAATACTCCTTAACATCTGACTTAACAGAAAAGAGCTGCTTCTGCATTCAATCTGATGCAATATGCTGTTTAAAGTACATAAAGAAAATCCATCCTATCCTTATACAGATGTGCAGTTAGAAAAGGGAGGAGTATTTTTAATAGGTTTTCTGCATAATTGTGGATATTCTTTGATATTTCTCTACAACTCAACAAGTGGTGGTTTCTTAAAGATAAGTTGCAATGTGGAATCTGAACCCATATCAATGAACATTTTTGTATTTATTTACTTTAAATCCATTGGTCTGTCTTGTACTTTGCATGGATTTACTCAGACATGATTTGTAGCATCTTATATTGGTCATTTGGCAAATGTTAGTTCACTGAATTATGCAGAACTTCTGATATTTTGCTATTGGATGATAGTAAAAAGTTATATTTGTTATTATAACCACTGATCTTAACAGAAAGGCCTTTAAGTACTGTAAAGCCATCAAGCTCACAGTAGGAGATAAAAAATTTCCAAAATTCAAAATTTTGCTTGAAAGCTATAATTTTCCTTGAGGTAACAGGCTCACTTCTTACAGTTTAGAGAAAATGTCTGCCACACACCCAAATCTGAATAACCATCATTTATCTGTCAATTTTTTTCATGGTATTGCATGAAAAAAGAAAAAGGAGTTAGTTGCAGCTCACAGCTCCAACTATTGCACAAATAGTTTCTATTGAAACAGTCATCACTTTGATACATAGCAGAAGCATTTTATGGATCATTTTGTTATATACAGAATATTAAAAATGCATGTACTCGAGGGGTGAGATTTACTAATATCAGTCATTTTTATTTCTTCATCAACCACATTCTTAAATGAACTTGACATTTTTCCCCTCTAAACCGTGCATGTGTGGCAGTGAAGAATACAGTGACTTCTAGCACAGTTTGGTGCTATTGCCTGGATTGGTGCTAAGGTGCCAGCAGTTGTACCCACCATTGCTTTTGCACCGTTCATGCAAATATCAACACAATGAAAAGGGCGTCTTATTATGAAAATAGTTTTGAACTTGTTAACCCCCAAATGGGTCTTGGGCCCCCCAAGGTTCCATAGACCACACTTGGAGAACATCTGGCCAGGAGGAATGAAGACACTGTGGGGGCAGCTCGAGGTGTTTTTCAGGCTTTCTTTGTTAAACACATAATGACTTTTACACTGGGAATAGGTAATGCATAGTGTCAATACTAAACTTCCCAGCTAATCTACTTGTTTAATTTGGGCATTCATCTGTTGCCATAAGGAGACTATCTAAAGACGCTATTAAATACAGTTACCTGGAATACGTAGAATACTATCCAAAATCGAGAAACTTTTGCCAAGCCTCTTAGAACGGTGCATTTTCCTGCAAGTAGATTTATTAATTCCTTAGTTGGAGAAGTTTCAGTCTACCGGTAAACACTGTATTACTGGAGTGGATCATAATCTTTCTCACTTGATTAAGGAGACAGAAGGACTCTTTTCATTACTGAGACTCGAGATCAGGGTTTGAAAAACTTTCCCTGTAAAGGGCCTAGATAGTAAATATTTTAGGCATTATGAGCCAGACTAGTCAACTCTGATATAGCTTAAAAGCAGCCCTGTAAAATATGTAAATGAATGTGTGTGATTGTGTTCCCATAAAACTTTATTTACAAATCAGGCATCAAGGCTGTAGTTTGCTGACCCCTGCTGTTGAGCAGTGGCCTTTAATCTGGTATGTGTATACCCATAGAATAAAAGACGGGTTACAAAAAAAACACTAGAACTTCTGTTTATCTTTATTTTTGGCTCATTTAAAAATTATCACCTTTATTTTATTACATATAATATATTACTGTTATAGTATTTTATATATAAATAATAGCTAAATGTTTAAAACTTAGGGGGTTCTCAAAATTTTTTTTACTGATCACTGGACTTGATCAATAAAATATGGCAATCATGGCTTTAGATGTCATCTCTCCTGCTAATGTCTAAATAATTTTATTTTTTCTTGCAGGTCTGATTTGATCACCCTGATCTTCAAATTTGTTCTCCTTTCTTGAGGATTTAATTTTCTCCCATGATTCTAACTATTAAAATGAGAGCCAGCTGCTATTATATAGAGGCTACTTCCCAGTTCTGATAGGTTGCCTTTATTCGTAATATTTTGTTGATCAAGTTACAAGAAATTATGCTAGGTGAACTTTTCCATATCTTACAAGCTTGAACATGCTTTCCATGAAGGAATCCCTCTGTCTTTAAATGATACCATGTCTGGAAGGATTTGTTGTGACATAATTTAAATGTGATATGGATCGTTTTCTGTAATTGAGAGATTTTACCAAAGTCATGTTCATATTGTCTCATTTAGGTGTGAGTTATGGAGAAGGGAGACAAGTTGGAGGTATAAGAGGAGAGGGGAAAGTGGGACTAGTAGTGACCTGGAGTTTGTTAGCAAAAACAGGCAGTAGTTTGCAAATCTATACATGTATCTCTATTTAAATGTGATTTGGATACAAGTAAGCGATTTTTTGGCTATTTACATTTATTAAGATGAGAGTCTACATGCATTTATATCCCGATTTCCCTGAATTTGATCATTATAGCCAGACTTCCTTCTAGAAGGCCAAACCCATTTCATATAGTTCTCCTAATTGGCCATCATTTGAAACTTTTTTTAAATTCTACTTTTCATCTCCATTGTATTTCGTCAGCATAGTTAGAGTTCCATGAGGGCTGGACTGTGTCTGTCTGATTCGTGCTGTGTGATACTCTGCAGTCAAACCAGTGGCTCAGAATAAAGCATTTTCAGGAGAAACTGTATCCCTCTAGGGGGAGCAGATCAGAAACCCCAGAAGTTGGGGGGACTATATAGAGAAAGCCCATCAGATTATTCAGCCCCAACCCCCCCCCCCCCCCCCAATTGTGAATCATTGCTTTAATGTCGTTCTTAACCCCATTTTACTCTGTGTCACTCCAATCTGTGGCTAAATCCTGCCTGGACTTTTATATATTTCTGTGTGTTTCTTTCCGTTTACTCACTCAAGTCCAAGTCTTTATCTTTTTGTGCCTAGGGATTTGTGTTTTTTTTGTTTTTTGTTTTTTGTTTTTATTAAATTCAGTTTTATTGAAATACATTCACACACCATACAATCATCCATGATATACAATCCACTGTCCACAGTATGATAACAGTTATGCGTTCATCACCACAATCTATCTCTGAACATTTTCCTTACATCAGAAAGAACCAAGACAAGAATAAAAAATAAAAGTGAAAAAAGAACACCCAAATCATCCCCCCATCCCACCCCATTTGTCCTTTAGTTTTTATCCCCATTTTTCTACTCATCCATACACTAGATAAAGGGGTGTGATCCACAAGGTCTTCACAATCACGCTGTCACCCCTTGTAATCTACATTATTATATAATTGTCTTCAGGAGTCCAGACTGCTGGGTTGGAGTTTGGTAGTTTCAGGTATTTACTTCTAGCTATTCCAATACATTAAAGCCTAAGAGGCGTTATCTATATAGTGCATAAGAATGTCCACCAGAGTGACCTCTCGACTCCATTTGGAATCTCTCAGCCACTGAAACTATTTCGTCTCATTTTGCATCCCCCTTTTGGTCAAAAAGATACTCTCAGTCCCACGATGCCGGGTCCACATTCATTCCCAGGAGTCATACTCTGCGTTGCCAGGGAGATTTACACCCCTGGGAGTCGGGTCCCACGTAGTGGGGAGGGCAGCAAGTTCACCTGTCGAGATGGCTGAGTTAGAGAGAGAGAGGGCCACATCTGAGCAACAAAGAGGTACTCAGGAGGAGACTCTTAGGCACCATTACATACAAGTTTAGACTCTCCTTTGTGGTAATGAGCTTCTTAAGGGCAAGTCCCATGCTCGAGGGCTCAGCACATGAAACCGCCAGTCCCAATGTTTGTGACAACATCAACACCAGTCCAGGTGAGGATGTCCAACACATCTGCACCTTCCCCCAGATCCTCGGGGCTGGGGAGGGGGAGGCTGTAAATATATTTTTTATTATCTGCCCAAATTACTCTAGGATGTGTCACTATTTCACTCCAGCCTATACTAACCTACCGTATCTCACTTCCTATTCAAAGTTCCATGCAATTGTGGTGTTTGAACAAATCAACTGTAGAGTTGTACCGTTTAGAAAATTTAGATCCTGTACCAAATAGATATCTATTCCCTTGGTCTCATATGAAAGTTGAAGTTTTAAAATACAATCAGTTTCAACCTTTATCCTTTGGCCTGTGTGCCTAGGGATTTGTAACTACTGTAAGTGGGAAATTTGGGTGACTCTCATGTTAATGTTAAAACTCAGATAATAGGGAGTAGTAAAATAAACATGTCAGCAGCTTCATCATCTGAAGCTAAGAGGTGAATGAAACAGAAATCTGTACTATGTGACACTGTTGTGGTAGATGCCTTTAGAAGGTGGCACAGGTCTGGGGGCAGGCAGTGCCCCTGTCACAGTTCTCATCACAGAGACACTCCTGATTGTCCTCAATCCTCTGATTTGCCTGGACTCTGCCCTTCTTCCGAGATATTCTCAGTATTGTGATGCTGTAACCCTTATATCACGTGGCTTACTCTTTGGCCTCCTGAACTAAGAAATGGAGAATCATATACCTCATGCAGAAGCTTCTAATGAGTCATCTAGCATGCTATTCTCTCTTCAATGTAGAGCAGCCTTCCTCTTTCTAACTTTTAAGGTCTGCTGGGTTCTTCAAGATAGATTTATAAGCAACTTGTGCTGTGATAATGTTTTCCCTTATTTGTTTTCTTACTATGGAATGTCAGAACTCAGTGTAGGACTAGGCGCCCTTTTGTTGCTGTGTAAGCATTGAAGTGTGAGGTTGACAATACTTATGCTAGATTTATCCTATTAGTCCCTGGAGAAGAAGAAATAATTAAGAAATGCTTGGAAAAATGCCTGCATAGTTATTTATAGGTTCCAAAATTTTATTTAAGTGTCTTACAATTTGTTCTGGTTTAGGTGTCAGTGGGCCAAAAAGAGGCATAGATCAAAAAAGACTTTGCTACAAATTTCTCTTAGGATCTCCCAAAGGACTGTGAGCTGACATGTTAAAAATGTAATTACACTAAATTTGGAGTGGCAGGGAATATTGAGCATAGAGGTAGTGGTACTGTGGAGGAGGGAATATATAACTTTAGGTACATCCATTTCTCTTGTTCCTGGAAGATTTAAGATTTTAATCTCATCAGGACTCCAAAGACTCAACGACATGCGTCATTGAGTTTAAACTTGACTTATGTGAACCCAGCCAGCACTTCTTTCCTTTCAAATTCATGCCTATGTGTCATCATATTTTTTACTCATCAAGGTAACATTCCTGAGTGGGATACTATCAGGAAAGAGGCTGGAGTGTGTATTACGTTTGGCAAGGTTGTCCTAAGGGCACTGGCTTAATTCTTTCCTAATGTAAACTCCATCTCTTTATCCTGCTCTCATTTAGAAAGGGAGAAATGCTCTTTGTAGTGTGGAATCAAGTGTGAATAGTGTTGGCCTCTGTTTGTATTGCCACATTTCTCTAAAAGATTCTTTAAAACAGTGCTCTCCAACATGGGTTAGACAGACCTGTGGGGTGAACAAAAAATGATGATGCATTGAGGAACAGGAAGAAAATATTAGGACTTGTTTTATGTTTACTTTTTTTCATCCATTTTATTTGTGTGTATGTATATGTTTCATACTGAACTCAGTATGTAATTATAGCACATATATAATTTACAGACAAACACACATATTTTGCAGGATGCATGCTCTAAATACTTTGCTGTTAGGAGTGAATGATCAGAAAATTTCCATGCCACTCTTTTAGACCTCTGGAAATGATAGTTACATTCTTCATAGAGTAGGTTACTAGTTTGACTAATAATTTACTGATACATAAGTCAGGTCTCTGTATAAACCAGGATATGGGAGGAACAGCTAATTTTTGACATTTTTACCTTTTTAAGCCTTTCAACTCCCATTTTTCAAGTGAGGTGTAAAGGAGAAAAGTCTACCTTATCCTCAGAAAGACTATCAAATGTATATCTCAGGAAGATACCCCGAGTTTTGCCAGCCTTTCCACAAGAGTACATATTCCATTGTGCACACCCACAGAGCATGAAGAGTAGCAAGATCCTGGATTCTTGTACAAGGCATCCCCTTTGAGCCTTTAAATGTTTGTAAGATTTATTAGGGGGAAATCTTCACTCCTGTGGTATGTGGATGTACTAAAAATAATCATGATGTAGTTCATTGAATTATTAGTCTCCACATTTGTGCTTTTCCCACATCTAGATTGTGGGTCTTAGTGGACATCCTTCAAATCTGTCAATTATTTTTGCTCCTTAGCACCTTAATGGCATATTTCACACTGTATACTTAAAAATCACAGTATTTTTACATTTCAGGGAGGTGGCAGGGAGAGGAAAGGATTAAAGAAGGAAATTTGGCCTGAAAAAAATAACCAGAAAAAATAAATTTTTATCAAGTGAGGCAGAACAGAAAGATAAGGTCAGAGCTACAAATTGAATAGATTATCTAAAATCTAGAATAGCAGAGAATTTGGCAAGATTCTAAATCTCTTGCCAACTTCTTTATTTTAGTGTTTTAAGTTTATTTTTAATACTCTCCCCAAAATATTAACGAATAGTTTATTTAAAATGTCCAAAGTAACAGAAGCACAATTGTTATTTGAAAATCACATCCTTCTATTGACTTTCAAATCAGAAACCCAGTGACTGGTTAAATGTGATGAAAGGGGTTCAGAGTCTTTTGTCTGGAAACCTATGAGGATCACCTTGGATTCCTCTATAGAGTCAGTTGAAGATGCTTTTGGCAGTATGGGAAACAGGTTTATCATTAGTGAAACTAAGTGTATCAGGTCAGTGGTTAACACAATGGACTCTTCTGTGAATCTGTCTGGGCTTGAATCCTGGCTCTGCCCCAACTAACTTTGTGACCAGGGGCAGCTTTCCTAAGCAATCTGGGCCCTGGGAGTGTTCATCTGTAAAGTGGTGTTAATAATATTACCTCCCTCATGGGGTTATTATGAAGACTATGTAGATTAATGCATGTAAAGCACTTAGTACTGTGATATAAAAATGTTTACTCAGTGCTTTCTATTTTCATGTCCTGAAAGGCTTGCTCTCTTTCTAACTGAACACTAAGTGACCACTTTTCTTAATTGAAAAAAAAAAAAATAGAGTTATGAATTTGCTACAAAACAGAAAATTTTGGATTTTCATTGACAAGTTCATGGTCTTTTCTCTGATGCTCTTGTCTTGACAATTTTATGACAGCTTTTTCTTCTAAAAAGATATAAATGAAAAACTTGGTTCTTTCAAGTTCCAAGGGAAGGTTTGCGTTATTCAGAAATGTCAGGTGAGGTGAAAAATAAGTTTCCAACTTTTATTACAAACCACAAACAGTGGTTGGCTTAAAAAATAAACAAAAAGCAAAACAAACAAACAAACAAACAAAAAAAACCCACCAAACTTTGCATGTAATAAATTTACATAAGGAAAAGGTTAGTGAATATTAATAGGCTCATCCCTCCTCAACACAGTATAAGAAATGATTATGCCGCATGACTCTAAAATCTATTAATGTACATCCGACCTTCTTTTTGGGCGTTTGGACTCATATAGTGTTCTTGCTCCCATTTTAAGGAAATGGTAGAAATAACCTAAGGAATTGCATAGAATACTATGTTGCCATGTTGTCCAGAATCATGAGATGGTTTCTAAACTGCTGTAACTCCTCTCTGATCAAAGGTCACATCATAATTTAGGTCTCTCAGGAGGTCAAAGCAAAACTCTCTGGGATGTGCAATAAGTGCCGTGGTCTGATGGTAAGATACTATTACCACTTCTCTCAATGAGAAAATCAGTCAGGATGACAACCATTGGTGTTTGGAACCTTTTCTTCTTTTGTAGTATAATCACAGCAGCACTTAGAAAAAACATGAAAAAGTGTTGGTCTGATTAACACAGACTACGCTAGGGAAATCTAGGTATTCTTTGCAGCAGTGCGGCAGCCTGTTTATGCCACTTTGAATATTTGTTGTGTGCTCACTTGTTACTGTGTCTTAAGAAAGCTGTGTAGGAAAATGAGCTCTCAGAAATGAAGTTAGTTATGTGCCATCCTGTGTACCTTTTTGTTTAAGTGAGGCCTCATCAGAGTTTTGGTCATTGCTGGCTCCATAATGTTGTTTGTTGTAACCAGGCCTCAGTTTCCCCAATCCTTGGCCTCCGTGCTTGTTCTGATTGTCATGGTGACTTGGGCATTTAGGGAGTAACGAATTCCAGGATTCCTGAATGTCACTCGGTTCAGACCTCGACTTTTACATAAGTGTCTGCAGAAGTGCTTCTTGGTTACCTGGTCTTCTCAGACTTAAAGTTCCTCATTTTCTGCATATTCCAGTTGGACCGAGAGGGTGGTAAGTACCTGAGAAAGTGAGGTTTTACATATTGTGTGTAGGTATACTTACTTTTGTTTCTGTTTCATAGCCTCGTGTAAAAAAAAATCCACAATTTTATTTTTCCATTCTGCTGTTGATCGGACATTCTGGTTGATGTACTGGCTCTAATGAGCAGTGCTTCTAAGGCCATTTGTATTTGTCTCCCTGGAGAAAAGTGTACAGTTGTGTACTAGGATGCAAATAATTGTAAAGTGAGCTGCCATGTCCCCTGCACGGGTCAAGAGATAGGCTATTACTGCTCCTTAGAAGACTCATATAGCAACTTCCAGTCATAGTTCCTTCCTTACCCTCCTCTCCCATCCAGTTGGAACAACTTCCTAAATAGTCCTAGTTTCTTTATAGTTACATCATGAAAGTTTCATATTTTAATTGGGATTGCATTAACTCTCTAAATCAATTTGGAAGAAAATTCTCTATTTTCCCTTGAATTTTGTTTAGCCACTAACCAACCTCTGTCACACGCTTCTCCTTTCCCTCTGATAATTTGCCTATCTTGCAGAACTTGTTATACCTCCTCTAATGCATTCTACCTACATTGCAGAAATTGCTGATTTCCTCTGCTTCAGTGCTTTTTTATGACTCCTTTATCTGCAGTCGTGGGCCCCTGCTATAGCTTTGAAGCCTTATTTCTCAATATCAGGCGTCTGGTTGCCTACTGCTTTATAACACACCACTCCGATTTTAATGATGCACAACCATAAAAATCACTTATTATTACCTATCATAGTTGTGGGGTTGATTTGGCTCATTGAGGCAGTTTGTGTTGGGGCTTTTTCAAGCAGTTACAGTCAGTTGATGGTTGGGGCTGGAGGCATCTGGAAAGCTTCCTCATTTACAGTCATAGGACTGGGGTCAATGCGGGCTGTCGGCTGACACACCTCCCTTTGGCCTCTGTGTGGCCTGGGCTTCCCCATGGCAAGTCATCTGGGTTTCCTGGGCGAGCATGCCGAGAAAAAGAGCTAGGCAGACTCCTCAGAAGGCATGTAGCATCATTGAAGGACGTTTGTGTTGTTCCCAGTTTTTGGCAATTACAAATACAACTTTTCTAAAAAATAACCCAAGTTTTAATGTAAATATAAAATGTTATTTCTCTAGTGTAAATACCTAGGAGTGGGATTGCTGGATGTTAGGGTAAGCATATGTTTAGATTAATAAGACATTGTCAAACTGATTTCCACATGGATGATACCATTTTGCATTCCCGTCAGTAATGTATGAAAGTTCCAGTTGCTTTGCATCGTTGTCAGCATTTGGTGGTGTTATTGTTTTTTTTGTTTTTTAATTTTATTTTAAATTTTAGCCATTCCAGTGTGCAGTGGTATCTCATTTGGCTTTTAATTTCCATTTTCCTGATGGCTTAAGCATCTTTTCACGTTTATTTGCTGTGCATATATTTTCTTTGGCGACTTTTTAAAGTTGGGTTATTTGTTTCTTATTGTTGAGTTTTGAGTGTTCTTTATACATTCTGGATACAAGTCCTTTGTCAGAAATATGATTTGCAAATATTTTTTTCTAGTACGTAGCTTGTCTTTTCCTTCTCAACACCTTTTGCAAAGCAAAAGTTTTAAATTTTGATTAAGTCCAATTTACCCATTTTTTCCTTTTCTGAGTTGGGCTTTTGATATCTGAACTTAAAAAAATCTTTGACTAAACCATACCCTGCTCTCCTCATTATTTTCTCTGCCTGGAATATCTTTGAGGATTCAGTAACTTCCAGTAGGAGGCCTTTCCTGACCTGTCTTTTTCTTGATCATTGCTTGTCTTATGTGCACCTTGTATCCCACCCCCACTCCCTACTCCCCTGCATCCCACAAGGCTTGTATCTCTCTATTATAATTGCTTTTACTTCCTGAATCTCCTGCTAGACTGTGCCAGATCATCAGCATCACAAAGACAGGGACCATCTTGCTGTGTTCATCGATGATCAAGCCCAGTGATCATGCACAGTGGCTGGCACTTGTTGACTTCGTGAATGGATAAAATTACTGGGCATTTTCAGGGTTCCATGCTTGAAAATGTTCCTAAATACTTGAAATACTGTCTTCTATTCTCCTTGCCTGGTTGGCCCCATTGTGTCAAGCCCTTTGAATCTTTCGCCTCTACTCCAGGCTGGATTACTTGCTGTCTTCCTATGTTTCTTACTGCACTTCTAACATGCTGCCTTTTCAGCATGTTTGCCATTGTGCTGTAGATAGTTGATAGGGGTCTTTCTCCACCATTAGAGTGTAATGGAGGGATAAGAGCTGCACTGGTGTATCTCTTAATCCTCAGAGCCTAAGACCCTGCCAAGTAATTAGTAGGTACTAAATAAATGCTTACTGAATGAGTTAAGATATGTGATTGTTTCCCTCTAAGTTGTTTTTAACATTAAAAAGCCTAGGAATTAACATAGTTTCAAGATACATAGTAGCCGAACTCTGCTGGCATGTAAAAGTCTCCATCCGTGCTCTTCCTGGGTATTTTTTCCTAGAGAAAAATCTTGGTTAT
Source organism: Choloepus didactylus (assembly GCF_015220235.1). Lineage (NCBI taxonomy): Eukaryota > Metazoa > Chordata > Mammalia > Pilosa > Megalonychidae > Choloepus > Choloepus didactylus. Next base: position 127,932,976 of record NC_051313.1, on the reverse strand, counting down.
ATCACCCATAGGACTTTTAACTTGATAACTTTTTGGGATTCTGAATGTGATCATTACAAAACATTTTGAAAATAAGGTCAAGAATTACAGAAAAAAATTAATATCACCTTTAATGCTATCACCCAGTTGTGGTATCCTCATGAGATTTTATAGTATTTTCTTCTCTTCTTTTAAAAAACAGTATCTATATAATATTTATGAATGGTTCCTTTTAATTATAGTCATTGACTATGTCACATGAATGTATAGCTATAATGCTGTATGTTTCTTTAAAACTTAACATTATAAGCATCTCTGGTGTCATTAAGTACTAGATTAGATTTTTCTTGTACCAGAATATCCTTTTCAGTGTTTTTGCATGCCATATGCAGAGATGATGCCATCTTATATACTGTATTAATGAAAAACCTGGTTCTAATAATAATGTACTTTTCAATTCCTGAAAATGACTTATTCTATGTCAAAAGCCAGCTGTACTTCAAATCAAATCAAATGACAGGAAAGAATATATAATAAAGAGATTCTAAAGTGTTGTCAGTACTTGGCATTAAATCCACAAAATGAGATGAGATGAGATGAGAATGATTTGTAGTCATGCCTGAATGGTGAAGTACAGGGGACTCTTAATCAGGGTGGGCTTTGGGGGTCCTGCATGGTGAGATGGAGTCAGCCCTCAGAGAACCTGCAACCTGCCATTATGAGGTGATAGGGAAAAATGCAGGGACTTGTTTGAGCACAAAGACATGGTCAGTGGAGGGATATGAAGAGAGTGAAAACCAAAAAACAGGTGTGGAAAGGGTTGTTGTTTTAAATCTAAAGCTTTTTTTTTTCCTTTGGTAACCCAAAACAAAGTTAATAAAGAGGCTTGTGGGTAGAAACAGTGGGATGGGGAACCACGTACGTGTCCAAGGCTTCTCTTTCCTTTGCCTTGCTTTTCTCTAATACTTGCGAACATGCATTTCATCTTTTTAAGGCATGTCTGATGGAACAGCCAGATATGTTCAGAGTCTGGGTTCCAGCCCTAGTTCTGCCCCTTTGGCTCAGTTTCACTCCAGTTTTTTCAATACCTCTGTTTCTTCATCTGTCAAATGTAAACAATAATACCTCCTAGGGTGGTGTTGAGATTTAAATGAGTTGATGTATGTAGAGTGCCAAGCACAGGGCCTGGCATCCAGGAGCTATCAAATAAATGCTGAGTCTCAGCTCCCTTTCCACCTTCTGTCTTTCATGTCTATTTCAGTAAAAATTTGAGTATATGTTATTTGCCATGCACTGAGAATAAAAATGGATATGGTCCCACTTAAGCTCCAAAACTTACATGGAAGATAAAACCTGGTTTTCCAAGAATTTACAGGCTGGGGTGGTAAGGGACAAATGTGTAAGCAACAAACTGTAATTTAAGGCAGAATAAAATACATGCTCAGTAGACATGCAAGCAGGGTGCTGGCTGGGGTGGCCAGGGGAGGATTTATAGAGGAGATGACATGTGATACAGACATTGAAGAATACGTGGATTTTCATACCTGGACACAGCAGTAAAAGAAAGTTGAGATTGTGAAAATGCATGATGTGTTTGATGAGTAGCGAGTTGTCTGCTATTTTGGCTTGAGCATGAGATAGGGATATGATGGGGGAGATCGGGCTGGAAAAATGAAATGGAGGCAGATCTCTGATGCAAGTAGTGTCACTTCATGGCTGAAGAGCTCATATGAAGCACACAGCACAAGTGTAACTGGGTTTTCTTGTGGTTGTAACTGGGTTTTCTTGTGGTTGTAACTGGTACTAAGAATTCTATGTCCGTAGACTGCTTACTAAGCATTAGGAAGGCATTACATGTCACATATTGCCAAACTAGACATAGTCTTTACTTTTAATATAAATTCCTTGGGCTGGAGAATTCATGACATACCTGATGGCTAAAGAATTTACAAAGAAGCAGTTTAAAGAAATAAGACTTGTTAGCGTGGAATTAGAGTTATAGTTTCTCTTAGAGCAGGAAGTCTCTCCAGGCATATGCTACTACCAACTTTTGGAAGTAGGAATCAGAGTCCTCACAAAAGGTAATTTATTTCAACTTTTAGGAATCCTTGTTTACATTGTACCAAAGATCTGTTTTTTTAAAGAATTTCACTGATGTTCATGGTCAACATAGTTTTGACTGGATGTTATGTTTATAAATAACAGAAATTAACAAGTAAGCCTGGATAGCATGGATTAAAAATAAAGTACAGATGTGGCTATTGTAAGAGCAGTTTCATGAAATGTATCATTTCTTCTTCTAGGGACCTGATACCTATCGTTGCTGCTCTGGAATACAATCAGTGGTTCACAAAGCTGTCCTCGAAGGACCTAAAACTGGTAAGTAATTGAAGATGCAGCAAACGTCGCTAGGCTATACTGAATTTCAAAAAGCCTGATAATTGTCCCCAAACATTTGTTTTTCTACCATACTGGCAAACTGCAGGAGACGTTTTTCTGTAAATCATTTGCATAAAATTTTGTAAAGTTTTTAGTGTGAGAGGCTTCAAAGAAGTACTTCCTCATATTTTCAGCTGCTTCAGGCACTTTTAGAAGATGAGCAGGAGGGTACGTTTTGTGTAGCCTTCAGTATGCACTCATTCAGTTGGCAAAAGCTGTTAAATTTCCATTTGCACAGCTGCAAATAGCAGATTATATGTTCTTATCTTGTGTTCCATTTCCTCAAAGTTCCCCTTCCTATGAATTTAGGAAAACAATGTCAAGTAGAGTTGGTCTGGTTGAATCAGGGTACTCAGCATTAATTTTCTAGATGAGCTTTTTCGGCAGATTTATGTGTAACCAAAATGAAATCAAAGTGGAATCTGTTAGTTTTCACAAGGTTTAGAGAGGGGCCCAGTATTTGGATTGTTTTACTAGTGGAAATAAGATGGTCTGTTAGGGATTTTGCCAGTTCAATGCAGCCATATGGACAGACGCTTATCAAAGAGTTAGCTTTCTGCTGCTGCTTTTTGGGACAGGAAATAATTTAGGTGTTTTATTGGGGATTCTCACATTCAAAATTCTGGCTTTCAGAGGTCACAGGGTCTGGATCATAATCAGACTAACCAATAGGCTTGAAATGAACAAATATGGGAGTGTGAGTTATGGAAGCTTCATCAGCTTAATGGGTAGTGTCCAAGGTCAAAGATGATGGAGCTAGGGATGGCAGAGGAGGGAGCCAGGTCAGCCCCGGGGAACAGACAGGCAGCTGAGATGTGCGACCTGGGAACAGAAAACTCTTGTTTGCTGCTTTGCTGGGATGGGGACCACTTCCAGGGCAGAGCCAGATCTGCAGGTGGAGAGGTGAGCCACTGGAGGGATGAGAACGAGATTAGCCTGGGGATTATGGAATCAGGGAGAACAATGCGTCTCTACTAAGTCAGTTTTCATGGCTAGTTCAAACATTCACCTGAGCTGGTGATTTTCTAAATGGGCCCCCAGGACAGCTCTGAGGAGGTTGTGGAGATACCAGTTTTGGAAATTGTCCCAACTCACTAGGACATGGATGTGTCCAGGCAATTGGTGTTGCCATTCAGTCATTATTCCTCCCTGGTATATGTCTTTTCAGCCTCCTTAGATGTCAGGAAAAGAAAATGTGAGCCTGGTCAGTTCAGTCCTGGACAAACAAAGCATGTGAATGCTCATGTGCTTTCTTGGGTGTTTAGGGATGGAAGGAAATGCTGCTCTCTTATTAACTGACATTTAAACATAAAAATACATGCGTGTGTATTTGTAATGTTTGGTATTTTAAAATGAAAAATAGTCTTTGAGTGATCATTCTACAAATCTTCAAAAAGAAGTCATTGTTTATATTTTTAACCTAAGGTTAAAAAGAAAGCATCCAGTCTCTTTGAGGGAAAGGACAACAGGAAGCTTCCTTCTCTGAATTCTTAAAACAAGATGTATATGCCAAAAAAATAGTGGTTTTTGTTCAAGTTATTGAACCCTCTGCATTAAGATTGCTCGTAGCCCAATCAAAGCTTGTTGTATCACAAGAAAAAATGACTTATTTGCTTTCTACTGGTCTTATGAAGCTAGTTTTTTTTTTTTTCCCTGCAGTCACTATTCCTAATTTGAATAGAGAATTTTAAAAAAAGATATATGATTAAGACCAAGTTTCTGTCCAGAATTCTTGATTCATGAGAATAGCTGTAGAATTGAGGTCTTGCTCAACTCTTTCGGTTTTATAACTTAGCCAAGTCAGTGAATTATGATTATGTCTCCTTTCACCCTTTTAAAAATGATGTAGTTAGACCAGGTAATGTATGAATCTCCTTTTAGTTCTAAAATCCCATATTTTATTTTGCAGTAGTTCACTTGTCACTTTACAGTGATTATTCTAGTTTTTATTGCATGTTTTTTATTTTAAATTTATAGGTGCAAACTTTTTAAGGAGTCCATGTGTCTTGGTTTCCTGGGGCTGCCGCTAATAAACTGGGTGCCTTAAAACAACAAATTTTTTTCTCTCCAATTCTGGAGGCGAGAAGTCTGAATTCCTTGCCTCCTTTAGATTCTGGTAGCCCCAGAATCTTGGCTTGTGGCAGCAGCACTCCAGTCGCTGCCTGTTTCTTCACATGGTTGTCTTCTCTGTCTGTTGTGTCCAAATTTCCCTCTTCTTATTAGGATGCCAGTCATACCAGATTTAGGGGCCACCCTAATTCAGTATGACCTCATCTTAACTTGATTGCATTTGCAAAGACTGTATTTCCAAATAAGGGCACATTCACAGGTGTTCTAGAGATTTCTCAGTGTGTAGAAAAACAATGCAGAATTAATGTAATCATGAATGGCTACGCTTCTCCCCTACTGGTATCTTAAAAAAAAGTTGGACACACTTTCATACATTTTCCGTGACAAATTTCTGTTACAGTATTTATACCCAGTGTGTAAGTTAACTCTTCATAGTCCCTGCTTTGGTAAATTACTTCTCTGGGTATCCTGCAAAGTAGCCCAGAAAAGATAATGACCCCATGGATTGCTTCTGAAAATTAGGATAATCCCCAGAAAACATTATCTAAGTAATCACTTTTTAATCATGACAAGACAGAATAAAATCAATTCCCCTGAACATTTATTGTAAGACAAAGAATTGTACAAAGAATTTCAAAATTGTGGTCACCATTTTGAAAATCACCGCTGTCAGCAAAATGTAAATTTCAGGCATAAGGTAAATTAGAATTAAGTTTCCTGTTGCCTCATCTATCAGTGACTCACATTGGAAATCCAGGAATAATGTGAAAGCAGCATTATAGACCGAATAAAAAAAATGATGTACAGTCTTGCCATTAGGGCATAACACTTTGGTTCCATATATTAACCATTTTTAATTGTAATCTTAGTAAACATTTCATTTTAATGATGCATTTTCATTTAACATCATATTCCAAGCATTTGCAATATTTCCACAGACTGTTTAGTAATATAAGGGATCATGATTTAACTCTTTTCCTGTCATTAGATAATTAGCTTGCTTCCCGCTTATCCCATTTTACAGAACAGTACAGCATTAGTACATCATAATGGCAGCTAACATGAATTATCAAGTGCTTCTTCAGCCTCCCTATTAAACCACATCAGACTTCAAACCTTAATTTTCACATCCATAAAAAGGGTATAATAATTTTCAACTAATAGCTTTGTGATGGGAGAATTAAAAGAGAATACACATGAAGAGTTTAGCTCAGTGTTGGCACATGGTAAGAGGTCAGTAAAGATACTTCATTATCAACATCACTATCATCATCACTTCCAATTAGTCTTCAGTTCTCCATTTTGGGCATCACTTTCTTTGGGAGGTCTTTTTGGTTTTCCCAAGACTTAATGAGATGCCATCTCTCTGTGCCCACAGCACCACCAAAATGGCCTTGTAAATATTATATCATGATTGCATATTTCATATTTACTTCTTGTCTTTCCCCTGCTGGATGGGATGCTCCTGAATGCAGGAGCTTTGTTGTGTATGTCATTGTATTCCTGGGACCTTCCCAGTGATGGTAAATAGTAGATAACACTCCATTAAGGTTTGTTGAATGAATGGATGTTTTATTGAATTAAAACTTTGCATCTGCATAGATTTATAAGAGTGAAGTGAGTTTGTTTTCAGTAGCCTTGTGGGATTGTCAAAGAATGTTTACCGTTACAGTCTACTGATGTCTGTGAACAGATCTTGAGGGTGGTGGGGAGATCCAGTCGACTGGAAGAATTGGTATTGGAAAACGCTGGACTTAGAACGTGAGTATTTTCCTGGATATACGAATATATTTAAAAAAATGCTTTTTTTGCCATTTACTTTTTAGTTAATACAAAGTTAGAAATAGTTGGACTACTCATATATTCTGAAAAATAACCCCATATGATCCCCATCATTATCATGATGATCAAGAATTTGATGGCAGCTTTTGCTGTTGTGTCTCTTGGTGTTTTTGAGGACATGAAGCGAAGTGGTTAAGAATGCGGACCCTGGACCCAAATGCCTCCTGGCCTTGGGCAAGTTGTTTAAAGCTCTCTGTGCCTCTGTATCTTTGTCTTTTAAATGGGGGTAATAATAGTGCCTACCTTACAGGATTATAGTTGTGAGTATAAATGAACTAATATATGTAAATTGCTTAGACAAGTTCCTTTCATGTAGTAGACACTGTGTTAGCTTTTATTATCATTAATGGTATGTATAGCGATACACATGATTTTACTGCTTTGCTTTGATCAGTTTTAGTTATTTCTCTCCCTTTTCAAAGTAATACATAGTCTTCATCTGGTAGTTCAGTAGTCTATATCCATGCCTTACTGAGGGCTGTAAGAGTTTGCATCTGTTAGAACAAAAGGTTTCCTGCTAACAAGTGGGAAGGTTGACAGTTTTGTAATCCTAGCACTTAGCGTGTTATTCCAAGTTAAACATAACTAAAATAGTGATTTTGATTTTTGTTAAAATACAGTGCTGGCAATTGTAGCCTTTAAACTCAATAATTAGAGCAGTCAGTTTTTCATTCATGAGTATTGCATGTAATGAGAACTAAGTTGCAGCAAACAGCTTACTGTGATTTTTGTGAAAAGCAGGTTTGATTCAGGATTTTAAAAAAATAAGTTATGGAGGGTCCAAATAGTCCTATTTAACAGCATCAGCAGTGTGCTTTAAAGGGATAATTATATATCTTCTTTTTGTTTTTGAGTAGAGGTTATGGCCAATCAAAATGATCCGTATTCTGGCTATGGCTTTACACATTCTCTTAGTGAAGATGTAAACTTGGCATAAAATAGATTGGGTGTTAATGAACATATGATACCTAGATTAACCTTTTAAGGGAGGTTTCTCCGCTTTAGATTTCACTCTAGCTAGTCTAAGCCTTAGGCATTTTTTATTCGAACAGTTTTAATTTCGTGTTATTTAATCTTATTGTTCTGTTTACTTGCAGAGATTTTGCACAAAAACTGGCCAGCGCTCTCGCGCATAATCCCAACTCAGGACTGCACACGATTAACCTTGCTGGCAACCCACTGGAGGATAGAGGTACTGTAGCATTCATATTACCATCTATGCCAGAATCGTAAGAGGATTAGAGTGTTTTAATTTAGCCGTGCCTCAGTAGTCGTATCAAGCCAAGTTTCAATTACGTTGTAAATGTCGTTGATGCTCTTGTTTGCTTCCAGTTCTTCCCTTCCTTTCATGAAAATATTCAAGCTAAATTTTTATTATCTGGTTAACACTTTTTGAGGTGATACAGAAGAAAAGAAGGATATTATTTTTAAAATACCGTATTAGCTATCTGTTGCTCTGTAACAGATTACCACACACTTAGGAGCTGAAATGAACACACATGTATTATCTCAGTTCCTTGAGTCAGTGTGGGTACAGGTTAGCTGCGTTTTCAGCTCAGGTTCTCACCAGCTGAAATGAAGTTGACAGCCGAGGCTGTGATTTCATCTGGGACCTGGAGTTCTTTTCCAGTTCACTGCTTGTTGGCAGAATTCATTTCCTTGGGCCTGAAGGACTGAAGCCACCATTTTCTTACTGCCATTTTCTTGCCACTCCTAGTTGCTTGAGGCTGTGCTCAGGTCCTTGTCACATGCCCCCCTCCTTTCACAATCTGGCTGTTTGTTTGGTCTTCGAGGCTTTATTTTCTTTTAAGGGGGTCACCTCATTAGATCAGGCCTACCCTGCACACACGTCTCTTTTGATGAACTCAAAGCCAACTGATTAGTGACCTAATCGTGTGAGTGATATTCCATCATATTCACCAGAGGGGGGGTATATAGGGTTTATACATCAGTGGGTGGGAATCTTAGGGACCAAGCACTGCAAGTATCTTTTAATATTTAACAAGATTTAAATGTGAGAATAGAGAAAGGTTGAAGGACTAGAGTACATGATGATGTACAAGAAGGTTTCATTAAAAGTGATTGCCTGGGTGAAGGAAAAGCCAGTAGATTTAGAAATTGAAAGATTGAGAATTTGAATTTATGTTTGGGGTTTAAGAAGAAACAGGTATCTTTAGAAGGAATATTTGTTTTCATTATCTGTTGCCTCTGGTGCAGATGTGTTCCAGCTCTTTGTAATAAGAGCCTTTCATCTTTCAATGTTGTATATTTGATGAGATTAATTATTAGATTGAACTGAAGATACTGATACAGACACTCAGTTTTGCTTTTTGTTCCTGAAATAGACATTGTTCTGTGTTGAAAAGATACCCTTGTGAAATTCAAGCAGAAATCTCAAGGGTAACTTCCAGCATCTAAAGTAGTAGATCTAAAGGAGGATTGTGACTGAATTAGAAAACTAGATCACATGGAAAGCATTGTCATAGCAAAATGAAAGTTGAAAATAATGGATGCATGTCCCTGGAATTGAAGTTCTCTGGGGTATAATGCTTCCTTTAAGTAAAACAAATGTTCTCTATTAATCAATGCTACAGAGAGGTGAGTGTGATAAAGTAGAAACTGTGTAGAACCCACTTTATAGACAAGGGGCTGCTTTGGTTTTGCATTTAATATGAGTGGGACTCAGCCATTTTTATCTGCTGAAGCTTTGGAATTCATAGAGAGAGATAATTGTTAGAGGCAGGTCCTTAGGGAGTGAAATCCGTAGTGTAGGTAGACCAAGAAGTGGCACCTTTGGTAATGAGGAAATGCAGATTAAACATCAAGATATCATTCCACACCCAGTAGAATGGCTGTCATCAAAATAAGCATTGTCAAGGATGTGGAGAAACAGGAACTCTCATACATTGCTGGTGGGAATGTAAAATGGTGCATTTCCTCTTTGGTTAGGCAGTTTTCTTAAAATGTTAAACATAATTTTGCCATACAGCCTAGCAGCTCTACTCCTAGGTATCACCAAAGAAGAAAGAAGCCTATGTCCAAGCAATGACTTGCACACAAACAGCGATATTATTCAGAATAGCCAAAAAGTGGAAACAACCCAAATGTCCATCAGCTGATGAATGCGTAAACAAAATGTGGGCTATCTGTATGATGGAATCCTACTCAGCAATAAAAGGGAACGAAGATGGATACTTGCTGCAATATGGATGACCCTCAAAAACATTATGTTAATTGAGAGAAGCCAGACCCAAAAGACCACATATTGTTTGAATTTGAGAGGGTGGGTGGGGATGAATGAGAGTGAGACCCTTCATCTCCTCTCTTATCGTGTACTTCCTGCCTCCTCGAGTGCTGCTGCTTTTATCCGGCCCTCACCTCTGAGCTTTCCTTTTGTCTGAACTTCTGTGATAGCTCTTCCTTCTGCCTGCAATAGATTTTGGTGCCTGTAATGCTGGTATCTTTCCTCCTACCCTCCACCAACTTGTTTCCCCACTCTGACCCTCCTCTTCCCCTTCTGTGATGGTTAAGTTCATCTGATAATATTTACATTATATATATATAGAAAATATAATATATATGTATTTACATACACCTGTTGGTTCTGTTTCCCTAGAAAACCCTAATAGACTTTTCCTCCACAGATACCCAACATCTAGCATAAGATATAATCAATTAATCTTTAAATTGACTTTGATTAATTTATCTTAATTCTCTCATTAGTTTTTTAATTGCGCTAAAAATGGTGAAATTTATGGAGATTTCTTTTGTATGGAGCCAGAACTTGTGCTCCAAGATGACATTTCCCTACCTTTTTTCTCCACATCCACACCTGGGAGACCTATTTTTGTGTATTCTTTCATCTATCTGTAGCCCATTCATGTGTGCTTTAATCATGAACATTCCAAGGATGCTTTCCTTAGCCTCGTATACAGCCAACTCTCCCTCATGGTTCTGGCTCACATACATTCAAATTATGACCCTCCTGAAAATATTTTCTCAGGCCAAGACTTTCCTTTTTTCTGCTACTAGATTCCTTCATTGCTGTATTTGCTAGTGCCCTTGGACAGCTGTCAATTCCAGTTTTTCTCACCTTTTTTCACTCTTGGGTCTGAGCTTCTTGAACACAAATTCCTTAGAGGCTCCTTTAGTTCGTGCTCAGTATCTGAAAATGAGTGGTAGCTTTTCTGCTTATGAATAGAAATTCAACAAGAAATCCAATTGAGTATGAAATATTTACTGACATTTCAATCTAGGGGAAAACATTAATGATTTTTATTTATGGGCTTTTCAATAACAGTATTTTATATTTGAAAGCAATCAAAAGCATGAAGGAGGAGTTTGTAATTAAATTGTATAGTATATAAAGTACAGCAGACTGTGGAAGATTATTTACAAGGAAACGCAAAGAAACACAAGGCAAATGGTGCCTTAGCAGCTAAGTAGCACAGAATTCTGAAGAATTTAACCACCAAAGAGAATTTGATTCTGCACCTGAACTATCCATTTAGGGACTTATTTGGAAATGCAGAGAGAAAGTTTGGCTCCTTGCTTCATGATATGAATGCCGCTGCAGCAAACTGCCATTATTTGCAGCTCAATGTCCTTTGTCATATCTTTGTACAGAGGATAGACCTTCAGCCTTCTGATTGCTAAGGGGCTCATGGTAAAGAGGTTAGGGTATGATTTAGTAAGCAGAGGTACAGTGGGAAATGCTTCAAATACCAACCAGATGGCCTGCTCTCCCTCTGAAAGAGCCATTCAAGGCACTGAAAAGAAGACACACTTACACAAGGTCTTCTTTTTCTGTTTACCAGCACAGTCTTGGCTGCCTTCTAACCCGGTGAGTTTTCAGATTGTGTGTCAAGGCTCAGCAGGTTATGAAATAAATTTACTAGTTCATGACAAGCATTAAAAAAATATATAGAGAAGGAATAGAAGAGGAAATAGAGTGCATTGCTCATGGGAACTTTGGTTTTAGTTTTTCTAATATATATATATATGCATATATTTAATATGAAATTCCTGCATTATGTCAAATGTAGTTCTTTATGTGGGCATGGTGAAAAAGGGTTGAGAGTCCCTGCTGGACCTTGTTAACTCATTTCTGTGGTCAGTCCCCTGGGCTGAATGGGTGTCCAAACAGGGTGTTCTTGGTCATCCCCATGTATCTAATACTTTGGATCTGATACTCTGTTTCTTGGATCAATGTTAGGTATTTTCAGACACCAGCTCTTTACTCTTCTGTGTATTTCACATTCTTTGTTTTCCTAAACATTACAAACTCTGTGTTCCATTCTTCCTAGTTATCTTTCCCAGTTGCCCTAGTTTATGACCTCAACCTTGAAAGGAAGACTTGTCCTTAATATCCCTCCTTCACTTTATTCCAAATTTTATTTTTTATTTTTTTGAAGAATGACTTCAAATCCTGTCTCAGAGTGTTTATCTTTTGGAAATGTTGTGACCTGAAGTATTTTTTTCTTGACTATCTGGTAGTGGCTCTGATTTGATCTTCTGAATAAGACAAGAGGAATAGATTTTAGAATCGCCATTTATAGTTTTTGATGCTTTATATCTCTTGTATGCTAGAGGGTTCTGGAGTTGAAATATGGAGGCTTGATTCTGGGCTCTACCACTTTCTAGCTAAGTTTCTTTGGAAAAGTTACCTGACTTCTCTGTGCCTCAATTTCTTCATCTTTTAAATAGATAATAATAGCACCTACCACATAAAGGTATTCTAAGGGTTAAATGAGAAAATGCACATAAAAGGATAATAGCGTGTCATATACTGTGCATTTAATGAATGATAGTTTTTACTATCTCTTTTGATTCATAAAATAGCTCTGTGATGGCATTACTCTTCTGTTTTATGGATGAGGAAACTGATTCTGTGTTTTACATGGCTTGGACAAAGCTTGCAGAATGGTACCTTATATGAATCATTCAGAATCTCCTGTAGGTTTTCCTGAGACTCAATAAATCATTCTCTTTCATACTGGTGTATGTGATTTTCTGATTTGGCTATCTGTATTTCCTTTGGAAGTGCAAGGAGACAATTTTGTATGTGCTTCTTGAAAAACTTTGGCTTATTCCATAGCGTATCAATAAATTTCCTGAAATTAATTACCTTAATGTTTAAAGAGTCCAGGTTTTTGCATGCCAAGTACTTTTCTTTAGATTCATGATTTCAGACAGTTGTCAGTTTTTGTGGTTACACAAGGTAAAACAATATTAAAAATCTGTACATTTGGATTTTAGGGCATTTGTAAGTCAGGTGTATTGAATCCATTTTTTCCACTATCCTTTTATTCCTATATTCTTGGTTCTAGACTTTCTGTGAGCCTTATTTTTGAAATGGAAATACTTTATTGTATTTTGTTTATTCATTTACTTATTGTTTCTGAACCGTCTCCAAAGAAACTGTAAGAATTGGTGGACTTCTAAATATTTTTAACTTAACTGTATTCTGACAACTACAGTGTTCAACTTTTTATGCTTTTTACCAGGCAAGAGGTCTTTTCTTTCCCCATATCATGATGCTAGAACTCTGCAGGCAGAATTTTGCTAAATTATTAATTTTGATGCTTCAAGTTAACAAAAGATTTACCTTAAAAGTTTTTATCCACATGTAGATTATACTGATATCAGAATATCAAAGTGTTAAAATTTTAGATGGTTATCATAGATTTTTAAGTGCATACATGATTAATAGACTAAATTTGCAGTGTCAGACTTTAATTCCCTGTATTCATAAGTTAATAACATCAGATGGCAAATTATGAAAGTAAGCATTTCATAATTTTTTATTAGGCAAAAATATTCAGAAGCAGAGGGAGCTATAATCATTTAATTTTGAAAGGAGAAATAAAAATTAGACTATATTTTCTCCTAAATTTGACATACACTTAAAAAATCACAAAAAGAGTAATCCATCCAGTAAAGAACTCCTTTTAGCAAGAAATTTTTCTTTAAACTCTCAGTCCTGACAAGATGACATTTCCCTACCTTTTTTCTCCACTCCTACCTGGGAGACCCATTTTTTTTATGTTCTTTCATCTCTCTGCAGCCCATTCATGGGTGTTTTAATTATGAAAATTCCAAGGATGCTTTCCTTAGCCTTGTGTGTATAAACCAACTTGCTGGTGTGGTTCTGGTTCACATATGTTCAAGTTTTGACACTCCTGAAGATATTTTCTCAGGCCAAGACTTTCCTTTTTTCTGCTCCTAGAGCCTTTCATTTCTATATTTGCCAGTGCCCTTGGACAGGTGTCAACTCCAGTATTTCTCACCTTTTTCATTCTTGGGTTTTATGTACTCTTTTATAGTTGGCGTCTTTTGCTTTCCTTTCTACAGAGGTTTTTAATAATGGATTTATTTTCTTGAGTAGATAGAAGACTATAGAGGCGATCTTCTTAGATCAGTTTTGGTGAATTGTGTTTTTCATAAGGAATTTGTCTGTTTCTTCTAAATTGACACATTTTTGGCATAAAGATTTTTATTATACTCTTCAATTATATTTGCAAAATCTATAGGATCCCTACTGATATCCCTTTATTCATTCCTGATTTTGATAATCTGAGATCTCTTTCTCTGTTTAAACCAGTCTTGATGGGATTTATTAATTTTATCAGTCTTTTGAAGAACAAGCTTTGTTAATTTTACTTATTGTATGGCTGTGTTCTACTTAACTGACTGCTCCCCTTTTCTTTATTATTTCTTTCCTTCCTTTTGTGGGGATTAATTTCCTATTCTTTTTCAAACATCTTGAGATGGATACTTACATAATTTCCAGCTTTTCTTCTTTTTTAATATATGTACTTAGGACTATAGATTTCCCTCTAAGCATGGATCTGTTGTATGTCACAATATTTAATGTCATAGTTTTATTTAATTCAAAATATTAAGAAAATTTCCATAGTGATTTCTTCTTTGATTCATTTGTTATTTAGAAGTACATTGCTTAAGTTCCAATTATTTGGGGATTTTCTAATTATCTTTTTTTATTAATTTCTGTGTTAGTTCCATAGCAGAAGTAGAGTATATACTAGTGGTTAGAGAGCATGCTCTGTATGATTTCACAGTAATTAGGAACATATGCTGTGTGATTTGTTGACACTTGGTTTAAGGCTCAGCATTTGGTCACTTTTGGTAAATTTTCTGCATGCACTTTAAAAAGTATATTCTGCAGTTATTGAGTACAGTGTTTTAAGTGTCAGATTTTGTTTTTTTTTTCATTATGGTCTTAAAATCTTATATCCTTATTGACCTTTTTGTTCATTTGTTTTATCAGCTACTGACAGATGTGTTTACAAAAAAAAACACCTCCCACTAATATGTGTGTGCATTTATATATGTATTTTCTTTTTATTACTGTCAGTTTTGTTTCATATATATTGAGACATTGTTATTGAAAACATACAAATTTGAAATTATTATATATTCCTCGTTAGACGAAATGTTCCATTTATTACTAGTAATGTATCTTAAAATCAAATGTCTTACATTATTATAGCTTCAGCAGCTTTTTTTTTTTTGGCTAGTCTTGGCAGTATGTATCTTTCCCCATGTTTTACTTTGATTTCTTGCCAGTACGTATATTTCTAGGTATGTCTCTTGAAAACATCTGATGTTGTTGTTCAGCTGAGCCATTGCTGACTTTCAATTGGAGTACTTAGTGCATTTATATGTATTTTTAGTGCATTTATATTTAATGTAATTATTGATTTATCTGGGTGAAAATTGCGATATTTCTATTTGTTTTTCTATTTTTCCTTTGTTCAGTTTTTTCTCTCTCTTTTTTTTTGCCTTTTAGATTAATTAAGTTTTTAAAATTATTCCGTCTTTTCCCCCTCCCACCTCCCACTAGCTTGTTATTCTTTTCCAAGATTTTGTCAGATAAAAACACTGCTCCTCTTTAGAATGTATAAAATGGATTAGCATATTCAAATCTCTGGAAATAGATTAAAAAAACATTTAACATTATTTAATACAGCAATTATCAAACTTATTTGACCATAGGACATTCTGGAAAGGTAGGCAGGAGCTCACAGAACACCCATCATCCTTTGGAGAAATACCTGTCTAGAGGCTTAGTCAAGCTGCAGGTCCTTTGGGTTGTTTCTACAGAAGTGATTTCTTAAAGCATTTGCTAAAATTTGCTGAGAATTGGGGGTTATATAATAGAGCAACAACCATCAAAAAGTTCCTTATTACTGCTTGTAGTTTGTGAGTTAGTCTCTGGGAACATGTGGCTAATATTGTCCTGTAGAATTCATGACCCTGGGAGGTGATAACTCACCTACTGTGGGAGGTTAGCTGAAGAACCTGTAGGAAGAACCTAAGACAATTACTTATTCCTACCCAGAAAGCAGTTCTGTGTTCATTGAAGTCCTTGGGTGAGTGAGCCAGTGTTCCCGGTTTCCTGCTTTGACCATTTAGAAAATGCCTGATTTTATTTTATTTTATTATTTTTTTTTTTTTCAGTGCAATATGACAAGGTTTATTCTAGTTTTCTTCCTTTCCATGTTTGTAACTCCTGTCTCTGACAGTGAGAAATCTGTCTCTATCTATCTTTTTTTTTTTTAATCATCATTTTATTGAGATATATTCACATACCACGCAGTCATACAAAATAAATTGTACTTTCGATTGTTTACAGTACCATTACATAGTTGTACATTCATCACCTAAATCAATCCCTGACACCTTCATTAGCACACACACAAAAATAACAAGAATAATAATTAGAGTGAAAAAGAGCAATTGAAGTAAAAAAGAACACTGGGTACCTTTGTCTGTTTGTTTCCTTCCCCTACTTTTCTACACATCCATCCATAAACTAGACAAAGTGGTGTTTGGTCCTTATGGCTTTCCCAATCCCATTGTCACCCCTCATAAGCTACATTTTTATACAACTGTCTTCGAGATTCATGGGTTCTGGGTTGCAGTTTGATAGTTTCAGGTATCCACCACCAGCTACCCCAATTCTTTAGAACCTAAAAAGGGTTGTCTAAAGTGTGCATAAGAGTGCCCACCAGAGTGACCTCTCGGCTCCTTTTGGAATCTCTCTGCCACTGAAGCTTATTTCATTTCCTTTCACATCCCCCTTTTGGTCAAGAAGATGTTCTCCGTCCCACGGTGCCAGGTCTACATTCCTCCCTGGGAGTCATATTCCACATTGCCAGGGAGATTCACTCCCCTGGGTGTCTGATCCCACGTAGGGGGGAGGGCAGTGATTTCACCTTTCAAGTTGGCTTAGCCAGAGAGAGAGGGCCACATCTGAGCAACAAAGAGGCATTCAGGAGGAGACTCTTAGGCACAAATACAGGGAGGCCTAGCCTCTCCTTTGCAGCAACCGTCTTCCCAAGGGTAAAACTTATGGTAGAGGAAAATGCCTGATTTTAAAGACTGTAAATTCCAAGGTACGAAACTTACCTCTAAGAAGTTAAAGCATGCTGATGTCTGAGGTTGTTAGCCCTAAGCCAGTTAAGTATTGGAGTCTATCTGCTAAAAGTGAAACTGTTGTCTGAACAGTTAAATATTGCACCATTCTTTTTGGCAACAATTGAATAGCCTGCATCTGCTTATCTGAAAGGAGATAAACTCATTAACACCAAGATTTAAAAAAGCGGGGAGGGAGCAATTATATCACCCTTCCTATGAGGATTTGCATTTAATATAGGATCACAAGGAGGGTAGAGCTTGGCTCCAAAACGTCTCTAATGGTAAACTTTCAGGTATGGTTATACTTAATGAAGCAATCTTTCTCTGTTCTCCTACCCTGTAGGTAGGACAGAGAGAAAAGGAGGCATGCTGGTAGATGATCAGAAAATAAGGCTGATGTTAGAAAGAAAAGTATGATTACTTCAAATGGAATCAAATTCAACTTAATTTTCATATAAAACAAATGTGACTCTAAGAACTTCATAATTCTGATAACCTCTTTTATTTTTCCTTTCTCAGGTGTGTCCTCTTTAAGTATTCAGTTTGCCAAACTCCCAAAGGGATTAAAGCATTTAAATTTATCTAAAACCTCATTATCACCTAAAGGTACAGTATATCTTATTTACTTAAAATTTTGTCCATCATATTTTTACTACATCGTGCTACCATAAATAGTTGGAATTATTACTCAGTTATACACCTACATAATACATTATCATGAATATAATTAACAGTGCTGAATTATGTGTGAATGTGGTTGATATTTAGAGTCATATATGTCATTAGAAGGAAAGCCAGAGGTTAAAACATTGGACTGTGTAACTCAGTAAATTTTGTGGTGGGTGATGACTGTGATTAACAGTACAAATATAAAAAATTTCTTCCCTGAACTAGAACAAATGTACAAAATTATTACAAGGAGTTAATAATAGAGTGGTACATGGGGAAAAATGCACCAACTACAGACTATGGACTTATAGTTAACCGTAATATCTTAAAATTCTTTCTTCGACGTTAAGAAATGTATCACACCAATGCTAAGGATCAATGATAGGGGAGGATAAGGGGTATGGGATATTTTGGGTTTTCTCTTCTCTTTTTCTTTTCTAGAGTAATGAAAAATGTTCTAAAATTGATTGTGGTGATGAATGCACAACTATGTGATGATACTGTGAGCCGTTGCTTGTATACTTTGGATGGATTGTATGGAGTGTGAATATATTTTAATAAAATTGCATTAATAAAGAAAAAAGTGGCTGCCTGAACTGGGCATTGCTGCAGTGGACCCCCTTCTGAGAAAGAATTTTACAGAAGACAAAAACAATTGACCTGAAGGGGCTTTCGGAGAAAATGGAATATACCCTAAAGAACTGCAGATAAAAAATACCTGGTGATAAAACAGTGTCAGTCCAGTAGAGATAGCTTATCAGAATGGACAGGCATACCATACTAATTAATATATATCTGCTTCCCACTCTGTGAGACACCCCCATGTAGAATGGAAACTTAACATCAGCCAATCAGAACATCTCCTCACTTACTTCCACATTTGCCCTACATAAGTTACCCCATTTCACCCCCTTGAGGGAGCTCCATTCCACTTTCTGAATAGGATACTGCTTGACTCATGAAGAGCTCAAAGCTGTGAAATCCAAAATAAATAAATAAATAATAAATAAAATGTATTACAGTACTCTGGTGGTTTTAGGTTAAAGAATTTATGTAATTCAATTTCTGATTGTCTAAAATTAAGTGCTTTCAGAGTAGAAGATAATGTAGAAATACACATGCAGCCTTTACCTCTTTTAACTTTGGGTCAGGGGTTGCTCGCTGGCTGTCTCCAGCCCCATCGTCACATTCCCGGAAGCAGCTGGTTGGGTTTCTCTTGATTTATCCTTGGAAAAACAAGTTGGCCTTGTTTTTTACAATTTTCAGATGTACTTTCTGCTTTACAGAAAACTGTTGGTCCTAACAGTTGGATCATCACTGTAGCTCTAACTCCTGGCTTTTCTGTCTCTGGAAAGTGTCTTTCCTTCCTTAGGCCCATTGTTAGCTCCACTCACTCCCTCGTGTCACTTATCCAGTTACTCACCAAATGCTATTGATTGTATTAAAATATTTTGCCATCCCTGGCCCCCACATGATCCTGCCATGTACATCTATTCTTTTCCTGATGCCTGAAGTGTTTTATTTTCATTATCTCCAGTGCCTGATACTATGCCTGGACCACTGTGCTAGTCAATAAGAATTTCTTCAACTGAATAACTTGCCATTTCTTACATATATCACTGTCATGAAAGGCAGTTTGTGTACTGGTTAAACATGTTGGTTTTCAAGCCTGACTGCCTGGGGTTGAATCCTGGCTTTTGCACTTACTAACTTTACACATGAATACAATTTTTGTATCTTTGTTCTTCAGGTTTTTCATTTCTAAAATGGACATAAGAGTATGTACCTCATCAGGTGGTTGTTTGGATTATGTGAGTTAATATGTGTACAGAGCAGTTTCTGGCATAAAGGGATCAATAAATACTAGCCACCACCATCATCATTTTGTGCTGTCTTGTATTTATGTTTTTATTTCGGCCTGTAATAACTTCAGTGTCCCTACCCAAAAACCTGATGAATTCCTGCTCATCCTGTAAGTTGCCACTCCTATCTCACTTTTTCTTTGGAGCCTCCTCAGAAAATCTCGGCTCATCCCACCCAGCAGAACTAGATGCTCCTTTCTCTTTGTTCCATAGACCTTTGCAAATTCCTCCATGTGTTGTTTTCCCCATTGCATTGTGATTGTGTCTTAGCCTGGGAGATTCTGGGATCTACGAGTTTTGCCTCATTCATTGCTGAAACCCTAGCAAGTCACACATGGCACGTACTTACTGAATGTGGATGAGTGAGGGAAGCAGAGCGGACCCCCAGGTGATCTTATATCCATCCAATCTTACATTAAATCTGAACATAAAATTACCATAAGGGTGATTCGAAATAATTACTAGTGCCTTGAATCACATAAGTTTATGTGTATACATTTATACACACGTGTTTAAGATTGAGGCATAAAAGTAGTTTGCCAAAGGGAAAGATTTCCCCAGGAAGCAGTGTTTTCTGAACTAGCACTTGAAGCCATCTACAGATCTTAGTTAATTTTAGCTCCTTTACATGCTCACTTTTCTGCCTCAGCAGATCTGTTTTATAAAAACCTCTTTCAGATGATCATCAATGTATTTGTGGTAAAGATTTGGAGGATACAGAGAAGTATAAATAAGGAAGAAAAATTTACTTACAATGCCAGCCCCAAACCATTATATGACTATTATATGATTGACTGTTGTCAATCTGGTCCCTCTTTCCACACTGTTTTCTTTAACAGTGTTTTTGTTTGTTTGTTTGTTTGTTTGTTTTTTGGGGTTATTGACAAAGACCTTTTTCCCCTTGTTCATTAGCCATTTATATTTCCTTTGTGGAAGTTGCCACTTCATATCCTTTGCCATTTCTCTATGTACAATGTTAATCTTTTTTCTTAATTATATAAATTCCTTACATGATAAAAGTACTAATCATTTTTCATGTCCTCCACAACTCTGTTTTTACTTTTTTATAAGATAGAGGATTTTAAAAATTAGGTATTATTTATTTATTTAAATTTATTTTTTTTTACTACAAAACCCAGAGGGATGTGGTGATTATTTGTATTTTCCAGGACAAGTTTTGGTTTTGAAGTACATCAAAGCCACCTCTAATTGATGTTTCTGTCCCCTAGTGTAGTTGGGAGTCTGGTGGTCCCACAGGCAAAGTGGTTCCTCAGCTTCCTTGTTGCATTCTCTACATATAGGGTCACCATATTTATGTCTTTCCTACAATAAAACATGTGAACGTTAAAAAAATATATATGTTTTCTGAATAAGTGTTGTTTTGTAACATGACCAGAAGAATTTCAGGTTATCCTTTCTAGGATGTATCTGTTGAAACTTTCTTTCAGTTGATTTCTTAAAGCTTTCTTAAAGTTCATACAGGATTACAAGGTTTTCGGATTCAGAGTAACTCAGATTAAATTACAGTTTTAAGCTTCTGCTGAATTCAATTAACAACTTAGTTCTATGAAACACTGCTAAGCATGGCTCTATAATTTGACAGACTTTTAAAAAATCTCCCTATGACATCTCCACTGTCTCCAAATACCCCTTCTCTACCTCAGATGTTAGCTAAATGATAGTTTTCCATATTTCTAGCAAATGTCCTGCTGGTTGCCAGATTATGTCAAAACAGGGCCATCTGGCGCCACCATTTTTTTTCCAGCTGTAAACACTCCAGTAATAAATGCAGAGAATGGTCAACATGACTAGATGAACCAGAATCAAGAAAGGCATGTAAATCTGAGTTGAGTTTGGGTTATAAGAGTCCTGATTTTTTCTATCCTACATTTTTGTAATTTCCTGCTATTAGTGGGTTTATTAACATGGACCTCACGTGCATGTGGGCTCAGGAGGCGGAAGAGGAAATCCTTCATTCTGTTTCAGTAGCATGAAGCTGAGCTGATAGCATGATCTCTCCGATTCTGTTCAGATGTTGGCCGACTGCCAAGCACTGCACATGTCAAGCAGCATTTCATTGTCAGGACTCATTTGGCCTTCTAATTATGGCATTTATTTATTCAGTTTTGTTATACCTCACTAAAGAAATTATTTTACAAATTATTTTCTTGATGAGTCTGGTGTTCTCCATATGTTTTGGACTCAATTATTACATTAAAAATATGTTGATGACAAGACAGACTGAAGAAAGTTGGTCATTTAAAGATTCATGGAAGTACTTCAAGAAATTAACCTTTTCTGTAGGTCATTCCAGGTTCTTTCTCTAGCACAATTAATCAAATCTCTACTCCTTCCTTGCCAAGTTTATATTTCTTACTTCTGACAGTACTTGCTTCATTGGACTGTGACTTTTTGAGCGTCTGTCTCCCCCCACTGGATGGAGTCTTTTGAGGGTCTTCAAAGCTTGTGCCTGGTACACAGTAGGCTTTCAGTAAGGATTTGTGGCAGTGAATAAATATTCCTAGTGGGACACTCACTTATTATCCTGGAATCTCGTCTGTTTTCTGACGGTCTTTGAACTTATTGAGGGCAAAGAATGGGTCTTATTTACATGTCTCTCCCATCCTCAGCATTTTATAAATATTTTAAAAACACTTACTGAATGTAGAGTGTATGGTCAAGAAGATCTTCCTTGTTGTTAACCAGAATATTTTTTACTCTACACCTCCATCGCCTCTCTCTGCACACCCGAAAGAACACTCACCCCTGAGAAATGGCTCAGTTGCCTTTATCAGTCACACACTGGAGTTGGTTCTTTGTAACGCTCCAAAGCTGGAGGATAAGACAATTACCCTCATCAGTACAACACACTGAACATCCTATACTTGAACAGGGGGCTGGTCATGGGGGGTTTGAACATGGAGCCCTCCACCCTTTCCTTGGAGTGCCCTCTGGGGCTGCTGTTACGACCGGTTCTGGCTCTCACTGGCAGGTCCTTCCCCTGGCCCTCTGCCCTGCAGACTCTGCCCAAGCATGGACAAAGACTTTCTTCTCTCTTTCTCCTTAATGTATTTGAGATATGCTAGGATTCTCAAAATGAATGAAAAACAAGAAAAACTTTTTTTTTTTTTAATAATGTTCCCAATTTAGGAATAGCTCTGTGTCTAAAATACATGATTTGGAATGCTGGTCTTTTATTAGAAACATGAAGAGCTTGCTATACTCTATATTTCTGTTATCCTAGGGACAGTTATCAATGATTTTGAGAGTGTGTGACCTGGAGAATCCTAGTGAGAGATCAGATTCTTCCAGACCCCTGTTTTATAATGATATACCTCATATATCCTCTAATAAGTCATAAAAATTTTTTGCCTGGTAAAAATCAACATACTACAAGGCTTTGACCTAGCAGGCTTGATTGAATTGCTGTTACCTGTATATAACAGAGCATAGTTCTCTCCTTATGGAACAATCTTGCCCTCCTCATGTTTTCATTCTTTATTTTCAGTTTATTTCAGTTGATCAACTTGAGCTGTTGATGTTATATATGTAAATAGTACATAGGGTATTAATTATAAACTTTTCCTTTAGATTGCTTCCTGTATGGCATACAGATTATCTCCTCACTGTTTGTAAAATCTGTTTCAGTCCAAATTTTGCCTTGAGTGTAATACATCAAGTAGAGCAGTATGTTCCTATATTAACTTCCTAGTACTTTAAATAACCTAAAGTATCTAAATTTGTACCTGCATCATTTAAATACTGTACACTAAGTCAAGAATCACCAAGTCTGGCGTCATTCCAAGACTTCAGAGAAAGCATCCTTTGTTGCCAAAATAGAATCCTTTTTCTCTGTGAAAAAGGTGGAGCAAAATGAAGCAGATTCCATTCCTCTCTCCTACTTAGAGCAATGGTGGTATCTGTGACTAACCTGTTCTTCCTGAGGGTGTGTCAAAAGAAGACACAATCATAGAGTTAGCTTTTTGGGACAGTGCTTATTGTTAACCTCTGTCCTGCAATTTGATGGGACTTCTGGGCCATTTATAGAAACTCACAAACCTCCTCTTGCTTTCTGGAGGGGAAATTGAATGTGGATCTTCTCTGTGTTGCAGGGGTGAATAGCCTTTCTCAGTCACTCAGTGCCAACCCGTTGACCACCACCACCCTTAACCACCTAGACCTCTCAGGGAACATCCTTCGTGGAGACGACCTCTCGGTAGGTTTTCCTGTCCTTACTTCCATCTTCAAAGAAGCTGTATTTAATAAACCTGAAATAATTTCTAAACATGACTTTCTAATTTATTTCCCTCTATGTCCCTTTGTTATGGTACCTTAAAATCATTTAGTTATAAGCTTATTAAAGACTAAAGAAAAATTCCAGAAATGTCCTTAATTAAATGTAGTCTATTCACCATAGTCATTTTTTCCCTTAATTTAATGATGCTGAGGTTCAGATTCTTTATGGAAATACTTTTTCTGAAGGATTTTTTTCTTTATTTGAAAACATTATTGTACCTGTTAAAATTGCCTCTGATAAGAAAGATTGGTAATGTAAACTGAATTATTTCATCACTAAGTAATATTTTTGGGAAGACTGGTGGGCTTTTATAGTTTGTAATTGAAAAGGTATATTGGAGTAAACTCTAGTTCTGGTATATTCCGTTAATATGCTAGGGAGACCTGTGTGTGTGCGTGCGCGCGCGCATGTGTGCATGCCCGTGCGTGCACATGTGTTAGGGACTGCTGTAAACTGGGGCCACTCTTCAGAGTGTGAAGGCAAAAATTTCCCCCTCAATTATAACAGGAGTTTTTGTGCAAGACAGATCTTGTCGATACAGTGTATTAGGTGTGAAGTCGTTCCTATATGTCACCTCTGGTCACCAGGGTAGAATTTAGAAGAAATGCTCCTTTAGTGACAGCAAGTAGGCATCTTTGAAGTATCTTAATTTTTATTCCATTGCTTTACAGGGGGTGAAAAAATGTATTCTCATTTCACTCCTGTTTTACTTTCCCCACGAGCCAGGGAATGTTGACCACTGCCCTTTTTGTAGTTTTGTTTTTTTTTCCCTCCTTTATGCTCCAAATCATTTGGATAATACTTGTTCCCTGTTGCGTTGTGACTTTTTCTATGTATTTTTCAATTTTAATGGTCATCTTCTCTGATAATTTGCAAATCTGCTACCACCCACAAAGGAACAAGAGTTCTGACGTTTCAGCGGTTTCCCTGAAACATTCCAGTGACAAACTAGAGAAAAGAGGGGGAAAGAAGAGACTGAGGATTAAATAATAAAACTCAGCTAAATTAGGGGCATTAATAGTCACCTAAGGCAACAGAAAAGCCCAGGACTTCTTTCCCCAGCCAGGCTTGTGCCTGGGTTGGGTCCTGTCCCAGCCTGCCCCTAGAGAGGGAGGGGTGGAATGATGAGACCTAGCTAGGGGAGTGGGCTTCCAGCTGGCTACAGGCTGAGGATCTGGGAGCTGTGCTGCCTGTGCCTTGCCCAGTGCCTTCATGGAAAGCAGCCTAGCAAGTCTGCCTCTTTGAAAAAGTGTTGGCCAAGCAGAGGGTCTTGTCACAACTTCAGGGTGATTAGAGCTCCCCCAGCTGGTGGTCAGGAGTAAAACCTCACCAAGCTTGTATGTCAGGCCACCAGTGCCAGGGAGAGAGAGGCATATTTGCTTAAGTGAGAGCAAGATGCTTTTTCTGAACCAGGACTTTTCATAATACAGTCCAATCTGCATGTCTGGTTTATTCTAAGTTACTTGCAGGTTGATCTTTTGCTCTTCTGAATACCTTGATATTTTTCTATAGCCAAGCTGCTACACTTCTATGTTTCCCAAGGGTTGGGACCCTCTCAGTATAGGCTTGCTTGTTTTTGCAAGTATCTGGTAGATTCCAGAGAAGCAGAGAAGAATTTAGCTATTTGCTTGCTGGCAGGTAGTGTGGGCTCTGGCAGTTGCTACTTATATAGGGCGGTTAGAAAACAATAGAGTTATCACTTCCATTTATCAATAACCCCTTGCATGGGGATAAAGGAAGAGTTTAGGCTCTGTGCTGCACCCCTCCCACCCCACCCCACACCCCCCAAAACCTGAGATATCTTAGCTATAGATGATGTTGAAGAAAAACAAAAGTACTAATAGACCCATTAGACCTGTCTTGTTGGATTTTGGAAGTTAATAAGGATAAATAAACCATTGTGCATGGCCAGAGACCATCCTATGGTTCCAATTCAAATTAGTGGTTACTTGAACACTTTCAAAAGTGATTAGCAGTTTGATATGGTGACTGCAATTCGGGTGGTATTTCAATCTGAAGAGTTCAAATTAATTAGCACTGTTCCAAAATTGTAAATGAAAACTGGGCTAATCAGGAAAGTATAACAAAAGGGGGTTGGGTAGTCAAGATTCCATTTGAATTTTTTTTTTTTGTAATTCAAACATAATTTTATTTTAAATATTCTTTGGATTTTTACTCTCAGGGAAGATGTTGGAATGACAAAAAAATTCCGCTAATCCTCTTGGGAAGAGTAGAAAATGATCCTGGGGAATTTGAGAAACTTCCTTTAAAAATATTAACTTATATGGGGTATGCGTGATTGTTTCTAGATCGTAACATTTTTTTTTGTTTGTTTTTTATTCCAAGTACATGTACAGTTTTTTGGCCCAGCCAAACGCCGTTACTCACCTGGATTTGTCCAATACAGAATGTTCCCTGGACATGGTAATTTTTAAAATATTGGTCTGGGGTCTCAGAAGAGCTATTGAGATGGGATATAAGGAACTTTGTCTGTAATAAAACATTCTTCTGGACCTACAAGTATTTGAAAATAAGAGAGCCTTCTTTCCTTCTCAGGTCTGTGGAGCGCTTCTCCGTGGATGCCTTCAACATTTAGCTGTGCTCAATCTGAACCGAGCAGTCTTTTCCCACCGGTATGGATGTGCTCCTGCTAGCCTTGTCAGCTAGGAATGCCGTTCGCTCAGAGAAAGTTGTTTAGATAGTGAAAACATACTGATAAATGGTAAATGTTGTGCTTGAAAGAAGAAGATGGCCTTAAACCATTATCTATGAATGTTAGGCCTTCAAAGTTCAAGCTTTTGTTCCATCTGTATTCACTATAGGTTCATATTCTTAGCAGCAACTCCAGCCTGTGTATACCAACTATATTATTCCCATATGTAGACATGTCCTCTTTCTTAATGTTGTAAAAGTGCTTTTAGAACTTCTGTAGGTATTTCTCAGTTGTGAACTTGGAAGTAATTATAAATTACCTCTGGGAAGCAAGGACAATGGTCATCCTAAATCTCATGCATTCTAATTTGTAGAAGTGGAGGGCCAGTCTGAGTACTTTACCTCTACCCTCTTGACTTAGAATTATTTGCAGAATAAGGCAGCAGATTTGAAACAGCAAGGCCTCCCAAACAAGCAATTTAGAAATTGAGGGGAAAACACAGAAAAATTGTGAAAAGTACATGGACTAATCAAATATAGAATTCAGGGATCATCTGGTATATTAATATTGTATAACACTTAGCATTCGTGATTGTGACTACAAGTCATTAACAATATTTTTTATTATATGCTGTTTAGTAACATGAAGAGTTCCCCAATATTAGAAATACTCCGTTTTTATAGACTAACTTTTTAAAAGCTTTATAAGTTCAAAGGGATAATCCTCACTTTTTGGAAAATTCAGTTATGTGGCAGGCTTTATTCCGCAATTGTGTCTTGCAAATGAATTACTCTAAAATTTAAAGTATTATCACTGCATTACTTTAGCACTGGTGTTAATCTTTGCAAAAGCAAAAATATGCCACAACTACTTCCTCTATAGAATAAGATCAGAGTGTGTAATGTCTAGGAGGGATAATGGTTGGAAGAAGATGAGAGTTTACCAAGATGCTTTCTTTTGGGGCGGGGGGAGGCATTTGAGAGTATTAAATGAGGCCAT
Organism: Choloepus didactylus; assembly: GCF_015220235.1. NCBI lineage: Eukaryota > Metazoa > Chordata > Mammalia > Pilosa > Megalonychidae > Choloepus > Choloepus didactylus. The sequence goes on along the minus strand of NC_051313.1, from coordinate 127,905,723 downwards.
CCAGTCACCTCATGTATTTTAAGGTAGCTTATGAAGCCATGATTTGGTGAGGTTATAATTAACTGGGGGACCAGGCGATAAGATAAAAGCGTAGACTCTAGAAATTTTAGTATCCTCAGCTCTCTTTAAGTTCATGATACTGTGAATTCAGTGATGACTGGTCTTCCGTAGAGCTGTTAAGCTTATGGAGCAGAACTGTGCTAACAAATTGCCTTGTCTTCCAAATGAAAGGTTGTGATTAAACCGTTTAATACCCAGTACCTTACCTAGATATAATCATAGAAAGCCCTTAGTAATTATGTTGAAATTAGGACATTTACACTGAGTTGAGGATCATTAGCCAGGCTATTTATACTTTTGTTCACAGATAATTTCCTAAGTGCATCAGTCATGATAGGTTAGGTTATTTGACAGTAACAAATAATCTCTCTCCCCATGGCCCCCAACTTTCAGCAAGTGTTTTTGTGACATGTCCTTTGTGGGCTGGCTATGGCTCTGTCCTTGTCATCTTCACTCTGGGATATAGAATAATCTCCATGTGGAACATTGACAGTCTCATAGCAGAGGAAGAAGAGATCATGTCAGTGCACATGCTGGCTCTTAAAGCATCTGCCTGGAAGCCACATACGTCACTTCTGCTCACATCCCAGAGGCCAGAGGAACTTGCATGACCAATCCTGCCATCAGTGGGGTGAAGAAGTATTATCTTCCTTCAGAAAGGGGCAGGGAATATTTGGGGAAATGGATTCATTTGATACCAATACAGAGTAGCAGGAACAAACCTATATTCAAAGATTAGTTTAACAATATTTGCTCATCAAATAATGAACAACAGGAGTATCGAAGTTATATTGTTCCACTACCTAGAACCAAAGTTGTTTGAAGCATATGATGTCATATATTCTACCAGAAATCTCTTAGATTTATTTTTCATCTCACATAGAGATTCTGATTGGTTAGATCATTCTTCACAAATAGCCTAGAATTGTTCTGTTTTAAAACTTTTTCCAAATATTGACAAGTTTTACTGGATCTCTGTACTTTAAATACTGTTAAATATTTTGTGGTTGGGCAAGGCCACTAGGATGTCCTCTTTCCTAGTTTTTATAAATAATTGCTTACTGTGCACCAGGCTAAGTACTTTACATACTTATTCAACCCTTCCATTACATCTATCAGATAGAACAGAAAAAGTACTCAAATTCCAGCTTGAATCTTGTTTTTCTCAAACCCTTGTAATATGGTGTTGAATCTACCTTATTGAATACCTGTATGATTTGATCCACTTACTTCCCACTCTAAGATCAAGGGGGCATATTGGAGCTTATGGCCATTTCCTTTTGGAGTTTTGTCTTTATTCTAAACTTTGGCTTAAAATGGTTAGATTTGCAGTATGGAGTTAATAGCTGAACAGGCTATTTGTCATGCAAACTTCATGCTGCTCAGACTTTCTGTGCTGATACTCAGCTTGACATCAGATTACAGTCTTGTACCTGTGACCTGCTGCATCTAGAAATATTGCCCGATGCAGGTAGTGATCTTTAGTATTTGATGCAACACATAGAAAAACTTTTATATAGGGGAGAAACACACATATCCTTTGATGTATATTTCTTTAAAAATCTAAACAGAGTTTCCTGAAGATCTAGGGGTGAAAGACAGTGAGTTGATTGGCAATGAAGAATAGAAATAAGTTTTTTTAAGAATTCAACATGACATCTTGAACATTTTTTAAAAATTGTCTTGAATTAATTTATTTCAGTTTCTGAAATTTTATTTATGTCTTTTTACCTTCAGATTTCCACTGGAAGTATTCTTTATTCATGGGTTATTTCACGGTGTCAAGTAACCAATGGATAATTTTGTGTTTTGAGATATTTGCCAATTTGGAAGTGGGGTGCTGGGATGGAAGTGTACCTGCTAGTATTACTCTTGTGTTTTCTTTTTCAGGAAAGGAAAAGAAGTGCCCCCATCTTTCAAACAGTTTTTTAGTAGTTCTCTGGCTCTGACACAAATCAGCCTTTCAGGCACAAAACTGTCACCTGAGCCCTTAAAGTAAGTGGTTAATTCATTTTTTCCAGAGCTTTTGAAGTTCAGTTTGTTACTATGAATGTGCTTGAATGAAGGAAGAAAGATATATAATACAATGAAAGAGAAGGCAGGTGAGAATGCCTTTTTATTCTGGGTACAAGAGTGAATTAAATTCTTTTTGATCACTGAGTGCATACATTGTATATCATGGATATTATTGCATCTTCTATGAAAAAACAAATCTTTTAGTTTTTTGACCTTGGCAGCAGTCACTCATCTTCTATTAAAGTTGTATGCACAAGCATCATTGACTTTATATTAACTTTGGTTCAGTCATTTTTAGGCATATTCTTGTGTGCATTTTTTATATCAATGTTTATTCTAAATTATTAACAGTATTAATCAAATTCTGTATACATTGTGTGTAAGCAACAGAGTCAACTATTTACATGGTTTGGTTTCTGAGTTACCCAGTCCACATGGGTGTTTTCTTTGCTTATCTGTTTGAAACTCTTACTTGGCAGCTGACTTATTTTACTGGTTAATATCTCTGGTGTAAGTGTAGTGGTGTGGTTCAGATTTTTAGCTATTTCTTGAGATTCCTGTTAATTGTTGCTAGAAATAATAAAAAAAATTCAGTGTACAAGGGCTATAGAATGAAATTCCTTTAAGTCTAAAGAAGATATTTCAGGTAGCTATGAATATGTACATTATCAGATATTCATAAATGTATGCACAGATTCATCCTTTCTACCATCTCACATGCAAATCAGCATTAATTTTCCCTCATAATTTGTATGGAATGTTAAAATCAATGCCTGCTATTCATTTTACCAGAAAATTAATCTTCATCTAATTTGTAAATTGCCTAATCTTTTTTTAAAGGTGTGAAGTTCTTGATTACAGTATTCCACCTAGTAAAATAAGACTAAAACAATGATGCCTTTCAGAAAAGCAGTGCTTTAAAAAGTCTGACTTTGAAGCTTTTCTCTTTTAACATTGCGTGAATATATTAGGGGTCTCTAAATGTAACAGCCAGAAATAGTAAAAGCCTCATGATTAGGCTATTTATATGGATATTAATAAAGCAATCATAATCAGTATTCTAAAGGGGTTCCATTATATTTTAATCATACTCATCATACTCATTCACTTATCCATTTGTACAAGTAATATTTATTGAGTTTCTACATTGTGCATACAGCAAGAGGGCACTGAGGAAAAAAACAAAACCAAAGTCCTTGTCTTCGTAGTATATCAGCAGGAGATTAGAATATTCAAAATAGCTTTAGCAGTAGGTACACTGCATGCTAATTCTTTCAGTGTGGTTGACCCGTGTATAATATAGAGTATCTCTTTATTGATTATCATAATTGATTTTATAGACTTTTCCATACCCAAAACACTGTATTTACTGTGGTTATTTTAGATATAAACTTGTAGATAAATACTTCAAAGATATTTTATAGTTGTTAAATCTTGTGACCTATTGTTACTTACGTGAATAGTTAATAACGTCAAATCAGTAGTCTTTCAACCGTGGGTTTTACTCAGTAAAAATCGAAATGTGAGAAAAAAAGGCTCAAGGGCCAAAGATTCTATAAACAAAATTCCCTATGTTGAATTTTGTGATTGGAATCTTATAATCTGATTGAGTGTGGTAATATAGTCTGAAAAGACATCAGGGAACTGAGGTGCTCAGTTTTGCGGGTGGAGAGGAACTTACAAAGCACCACCCTGTGCTAGACACTGTCCTGGGTGCTTACACATGGACCGTCCCCTTTCGTGCTGACAATAGTTGCAGAGAGTTGGTATCATTACTCCTATTTTATAGTTGAGGAAATTGAGGCTCAGAAAAGTAATTTGCCTGCAGTCACTGTTGTAGATTTTGAGATGAAATTTAGCAGGCAGGACATTTATTAGGAAATGTTGTTGGGGTTACTACCTGTGGAGAGGGGAGGACGGGAGATTGGCAGAGGGAGAAGTTGATCTGAGAGGCTCTCTCTGTAAAGATCTCATCTGACCCCATGGGAGTGTTGGAGCTGGATGAGCCTTCAGAGTTGTTCTGAGGTGGGGCACTGAGGCTGAGCCTTTATACCCTTGTGTGGATCCATCCTTGGATGCAGACAGCCCCTGGAAGGAGGCGTGGCCTTGGGCGAGGCACCCAAGAGGACAAGCAGCCGAAGGAGGTTCTGGTACAAGGGTCTGTCATCGTCAGCAGCTGTCATCGGCTCAGTGCTGTACCTGACCCCACCCTGCATTCTACTATACCAAGAAGGTCGGGTTGGATTAATATCCATAAAAGAATAAGCCAAAGGAAAGCAAGCTTTTCAGAGAGTGACACTAAGTTTGGACATAATATGTTTCAGAAGTTTCCCACTTAATTTGGGGGCTTTGGAAAGCAATACAAAGACCGTAACTGGTTATTTTGTAATTATGCTTTTCCTTTGGGGCTGTTTCAGTTCACATGTTAAAGAACATGGTGATACTGTTCCTTGGTGTTTCTTAAAATCCCCTTAATGGTGTGGTTTACATGTGTTTCAAGGCTAGGGTTTTCCTTCGGTGCTGCTCAGGGTACAGTGCAAGTTCATATTTACTGCTCATTCTTGTTCTCTCACTTTCTCTCCTCCGCTCTCTCTTTCCTGACCCATCCCTCCCTCACTGTCACAGAGTGCCCCTTCTCCCAGACCCCATCTCCCTGGCTATTTTTAAAAAGCATATTAAATGTACTACTCCAGAATTGTAAGTAGAGTCACATATCCAAAGTTGGGGAAGTTAAATACACATTCTTTTGTTATCCAGTTTGCAATAATGGTTGAGGATTAAGTCAGTTCTCCATCACTAGGTCAAAATAAACAATATATCTTGCTTCAGAGTCCAACCCCTACCCCCCTCCAGTGTATACTTTGTTGTTGCTCTGGTTTTTTAAATTATATTAAGGACAGTTTCTATGGTTTATTTATTTTTACTGGCTTCATGAATAGTTGCTTCTTTATCATTGACCTTCTATAGTTAAATATCTTAAAACACACCAATAGTTTCCTTGGCCTTAATCCACATGTAAGAAAAATAGGCAGTTTTTTCCTTTCATGTTAGCATTATAAAAATGTAATGTTAAAATATGTGGCTAAGTCCTAGTAACTCATCATGTATTTGAAATGAAGGGATCCAATTTGGTAAAATCCTAACTAGAAAGTAAAAGTTATTTGCTGAAGTTCACCGAACTGTTACAGTGCCAGGACTCAAGGCTTGTTTCTATGTCCAAAGCTTTTTAGCACCTCAATACTGTCCCCAAGAAAGAAAGGGGTGGGGAGGAGGGGGGAAGCAACTTTTTAGAAAAGAGAAACAATATAAAAAGTAATTGAACAGAAACATGTTCATGGATGAAATTTATCCATCCTTCTCATAAAGATAGTGCTTTAGAATAAGAGTTTATTAAATTGAATTAAAGAAACGAAACAAAAAACACTCACTTCCAAAATCCTTCTTCTTAGCAAATGTACATGGAAGCATTCAGTGTTCAAGGAGCATGATTTATACCACCTTCTCTCAAAGATTTAGAAAACAGAGGGATCAGTGGATGGATGGACAGATAGAATGATAGGCAGATGTGGCAAAATGTTACAAGTTGGTGAATATGGGTATCTGGGTGGTGAGTAAATTGAGTTCTCTGTTTGGGGTTTGTATTAGTTTTACAACTATTCTGTAAATTTGAAATTATTTCACAACAAAAAGTTAAAAAAATTTAAAGCACCCCACCCCCACCCCCACCCCCACCCTAGTCTCCTCACTGCAGGGGCTTGTTTTCAAACATCTGGAAGCAGCCAAGCCCCATGTGCTGTATCTCAGAGAGTGGGGCCAGAGAATCACCAGAAGGATGAAATCTCAGAGACTTTGGCATGAAGTAATTCCCTACCTTCCCACCTTACCCTTCCCCTGGGGTATTTTTGGGGTCCTTTTATTTGGAACGCTGAGAACAGATAGTCGCCCTCATGTAGCCAACTCTTTGTTTCCGCTAAGAGGTGCATTTTACTGTCTGCTTGGATTTCAGTAACTTGCACACATTCTGATCCCCTTACTGGAGAGTAGGGGTCATTCATGCTCACCTTTCTTCATGGGCCTAGTTTAGGGTCTCGTCCATTCAAATCTAATTTAATGGATGTGTGTGCATGTGTGAAATTTTTTTTTGAGCTGTCTCAGTGGCATTGGACTTTATTGGACTGACTTGTAAGAATGGAATAAATTCATCATTTTAGAGCGGTATGAGATCTTCATGAGTAGGCCAGTGTCCTCAATTTGCAGATGAGGAAATTCCTTTCCAAAAAGGTGATCCAACTTGCCCAGTGACCAGCTGGTAGCTGGAGAGCCAGGATCCAGGACTCACACTCAAAACTTGAACTGTATCTCCAGTGCCTTCCTGCCCTTTCCCATCCCACCTCTGCACATTCTTTAATAAACTCATCTCGATATAATTTTACATGCTGGAATACTGTGGAGCCTGGTTCCCTCACTAACATATTCCTTAGGGAAAACCAGCTTGTACTCTAATAACAATTGCCTGATAATATTCTAAACATTATTAAAGCTGTTCTCAAGCAGATGCAGATGGGAATTTATCTGTGATGAACACAATTTAGTTTCAGTGTGCAATTAGGTGTACTGTTGGTGTATCTGCATAGGAATAGCAGCTCTGTAAGGTTTGGAAGCTTAGCATTCATAAAGAACCTGCACTGTATCAGACAGAAGAATGCGGCAGTGTGGTTTTTTTCCCTGCTGTTGGGAGGCAGAAATAGAATTGGTGTTCTAAAAAGTGAGAGGAGTTGGCTCATGGTGCTTGATCTGTGATTTAGAAAAGGCATTCTTCTTTGGGTGTTACCCAGTATGATTACGTTTTTTTTGTGCAGCATGTGGAATTTGTACCTAATGTGTGTGTGTTTTCTCCCTTCAGGGCACTGTTACTGGGCCTGGCTTGTAATCATAGCCTGAAGGGGGTTTCTCTGGATCTCAGCAACTGTGAGGTAAGAACACCTGGAGACTATGCACTGGAATAGATAATAGCTTCAAAAATTTTTTGGTCTTTTTCCTGGAAAAAGTGTGATACTATGATTCCACAGTTTATAAATGAAGCAGAAAAACACACATTATGGAAATTTCTGATGTTTTTTAGTTTGCGAGTTTTATCTGTAAACAGCCACAGAACACCATTCAGAAAACATTCAAGTGTGTTTTTTAATCACTTGTGTTTTTTTCCATTCTTAGTGCCTGTTGCCTAAGTATTTTATGATAAAGCCCTGAAGTATCGAGTCATAAATGAGCTTTAACATCACAACAAGTGTCACACACAGCATTCCTTGTATGGATATATTTCAATAACCTAACTTGGATTTGGAAAGCCTAAAAAAGCTGGCTGCTTTGGTGTTAATTTTTATTTTTTAAAATTTGGATTTAAAACAGAAAATTTATAATGCTGTTTGAAATTACAGCTTTTCCAAATACTTCCCATCAAAGACTCCCATATAGAAGAATAAAAGCTAAAAACTTCTACATTTTAAATGGTACCTAAACATTCCTATGTTGAAACTTTTGGTTTGTGTGGAGATCAGTATGAAAACACCCAGGAGCAAACCCGCTGTCCATTCTCCTTTTATTTCTGGGCTTTTATGTCCACTGTTCTCTGTTTCCAGAGCAGTCTTACCATATCCCTCTTTATCCCCAAGGCCTCCCTCTCTTTGGGCGTTAGCTCAAGTCCAGCCTCCTACTTTCGTGGGTATTTGTCTGATTCCTAGGGCTTGATCCTAGCTCTGCATGCAATCCTGGGTGAATTCAGTATGACTAAATCTTAATTTCTGTATCTGCAAACTAGAGAGATTAGAACCTCTCCCGATGGGTTGTTATGAGGTTTATAGGATCTCTTCTTTGAAGAGTGCTTCTTAGAGTATCTGGCACACAAGCAGACAAAAATTGTTTGCTTACACTATTATCTCTCTCCCTGCCCCCACCCCATCCTTTTCTTGCTCTCTATCTACAGAATTTCTTCCCTGACTGCTTTCAGCCGTTTGTGATCTTGCTCTTTTCTAATAGCCTAGAACTTAATGACCATGACATACGTTTAGAAAATGAACTGCCAAGTGCCTTGCACAGTTATTAAATTTGTTCATACATGCTTTCCCATCTAGTTTGTAACTTTCTAGAGGGCCTGTTTTTGTCTGTCTTTGTTTTGTGTTTCTCTTAGCACCTAGTACACTGCCAGGCACCACTCCAACACTAACTGTTGAATAAGATTAATGCTTCACCTGTTTGAAAATTCTAGAAACTGACTTATCTGAAGTAGTACTATATAAATTTTTAGTGTAGAATTTTTCATTAATACTGATCTGGGGTGAACATCGACTATATGATTTACTAGTATGGTTGTTTTGAAAACAAAAAGAACTAAATGCAGAAACAAAACCGAAAAACTAACCTGCCTTGTGGAATTTTCCACATGTAAATCAATGCTCTTTCATTTATAAAGGCTTAGACCATAAAGTGGAAGCCTGTTCTGGTAGTATGAATTCATTATTTGTTTAACAGTACTTTATGAAGGGGCCTACCAATAATAAAAACAGTTTTTTATTGGGGTTGGGAGTGGCAGAATGAGAGAAGGGAAGGCTTAGTTTAGCAAAACACAGAAAAGCAAGTTGATATAAACAGACTGCTCGACTAGATGAAACCATGGAATTAGCAATGACTCATAATATGGTTTTACTCCTGATTAAATATTCTGACTGCTACCAATTAAAATCTTCCATTTAAATCTCTAATCAAAGCTGGAATGGGTATGGGTGGTCATCTGGTTCCCAAACTTACAGATGAAGAAACCGAGGCCTAAAGAAGACAAAGCAACTCAGCTTGCTATGGCAGTGCCATATCAAAAATATGCTCTCCTGATCCTCAGGCCTGTGTTAATCATAATACTGACAATAATAATGATGAGTTCACAGTATCATCATATAGTTGTGTTTTCATCACCACAATCAAATTTTGAACATTTTCATTACTCCAAAAAATAAAATTAAAATAAAAAAGAGCATCTAAAACATCCCTTTCGCCTCCTCCCCTCATTGTTCATTTACTTTTTTAAAATACGGTTTAATTTAGATATATTCACACACCCTACAGTCATCCACAGTGTACAGTTATTCCCAGCACCATCATATAGTTGTGCTTTCATCACCAGGATCAATTTTTGAACCTTTTCCTTACTCCAAAATAAAAATAAAAGCCAAAACACCTAATCTTTCCATCCCCTCCATCCCACCCTATTCTTCATCTAATTTTTGTTCCCATTTTTCCACTCATCTGTCCATACATTGGATAAAGGGACCGCGAGCCTCAAGGTTTTCACAGTCACGCAGTCGCCCCATGCAAGCTGCATGGTTATACAATCGTCTTCAAGAATCAAGGTCATTGGGTTGCAGTAGCCATTCCAACACACTAAATACTAAAAAGTAATATCTATATAGTGCATAGGAATACCCTCCAGAGTGACCTCGTAACTTCATTTGAAATCTCTCAGCCAATGGAATCTTATTTTGTTTCATCTCTCTTCCCCCTTTTGGTCAAGAAGATCCTCTTATTCCCACAGTGCTGTGTCCAGGCTCATCTCCAGGAGTCATTTCCCGCATTGCCAGGGAGATTTACACCCCTAGGTGTCACGTCCCATGAAGGGGGGTGGGTTGCAAGTTCACTTGCCAAATGGGATTAGAGCGAGAGAGGGCCACATCTGAGCACAAAGAGGCTCTCTGCGGCAGTGGGGGGGGGGTACTCCTAGGCACAATTATAAGTGGGCTTAGCCTCTCCCTTTGCAGCAACTAGCCTCACAAGGGTAAGCCTCCAGATCGAGGACTCGGCCCACTAAATTGGCATTCTCAGTGTTTGCTGGGAAAATCAGCAATAGCCAGGTGGGAAGTCCAGCATTTCCGCATTTCTCCTCAGTTCAGGGTGGGGGGAGGGGGCGGTGGCATTTTTGTGGGGGTAAATGGTGGACTACTGGAAGTTTATGTGGTTCAACCTAATAGACGGTTTTTTCTTTTATGACTTTTTTTTTTTTTTTCTTCTTAAGATAGGAATCCAAATCAAATGCTTGCTTTCTGGTGATGGCATTGGCCATAATTATTTTTGATGATTCCAACTTCATTTTGGCCATTCTTTTATGGATTATTGATAAATTGATACTACTAAGATGGGGGAAGCCTTATAGTACAGTGTTCTTCCACCATCTTTAAACTTGAATTGCGCTACTGGTGACCACGTTTATTGAACCCGCATTTTATACTGCTGCTCATGGGAATTAGTGGAACACAAAATTATTTTTCTAAACTATTATAATAGTGGCTTGACACATTTTTTTTCTTAGGACTAGATGTTCAGATGTAACTAGATTTCACTTGGCCTTTCTCCAGGATACAGTAAACCTCCCCCAAAAGCTGTTTGGGGTTATAATATTATCCCTGTAGTAATGCTCTGCGCTCTAAGTATTAACGGTTGCTCTTTAATCATTTAATACTTCCAGTTTATTTAGTGCTCTTAGAAAGAAGATTTCACTGCCTTGGAAATTTAAGATCATTCATGTATATATTTTTTTCTGTTCATTCTCCATTTAACCTCATTAGACATAACCCTTCTACACTCTTAGCATGCCAGACAAAATTGTGGTTGAATTCAGCACTTAACTTTCTCTGATGATTACAGAGATCTAATCTTAAAATCTGAAAGGTGGTAGGGAATGAAAGGTCTCCCTGACTCCGTATTCATCTTGGGAAGCCATTTCCACAGGGATGACGTACTCAGGATGAGAGGGTAACAAGCTAAGAGTCAAGTGTCTGATGAATAAAGTTGGTTGGCTTTGGACCATCTGATCCTGCAGCCTCTGCTGTGGGCACTGTAAGAGTTCAGCACCTCCTACAGATGCCCCTCATACAACACTCTGCCAAAGCCATGGAAACAAAGAACAGTTGTGAAATACCTTGAAGTCTTTATTCATAGGTAATTAATTTTAATATAAAACAGCTATTGTGTAGAATTCTAGAGCCAGATTCATGTCTCCTCTGGTAAAGAAAAAATCCAGTGATTGATTTTAAAATCAGGTTTGTAGGGTGCCATAGAAGGTAAATAACCACCATATAAGATGGTGATTGATTTCAGCAGAAGAGAGGAAAGTAACCTGGAAGTAGGAATTAAAGGATCTAGATTGGAAACTTAGAATAACTTTGATTCGGAAGTTATTTTTGCATTTACCATATGCTGCTTCCTCTCCTGTTCCTTCTCACCTTGCCTGGGGAGTTTGCCTTGAAGCTCTCGGCATTTCTGAATTTGCATGCATTAGTTGAAATGAGAGAAGAGATTTACACTTCATGCTATTAAAATAAAAAGTACCATGAAGGTATTTATAAATTCTGGAGCTGTTTTCCTAAAACACAAACATCATTGTTATTTGGAAACTTAAATCCAAAATTTTGTTCTATGTTCTTTTGAACCTGTGAGGAATAAGCAAATAAGTACTGGAATTATACCTTATATTTACATATAACTTCTATATTTACAGGTAAAACTGTCTTCTTTAAGGTGGTTCACATCAGTTATGATATCACTTCGTTTTCTTTCCCTTGGTCTATTAGTACAGAAAAAGAGTAATATTTTTATAAGAAAATGACTGAAATAAAGTCACAGTAGGCAAAAGAATGTCATAGCCAAGGGTGGGCACTTTGGAACGAAAACAGTCCCTTTTGAGACTGGCTCAGCCACTTGGCTTGTCATATGACTTAACATCTTTGTTTTTCACCTGTCGAATGGGAATAATAATAGTTTTGGGGATAGCATTTGGCATGAAATGAGCCCAGCATACATGAACCACTTTCTGGGGAGTAAGAGGATGTTATAGTGCCAGCCTTATTTTGAATGTTAGAAATTACAGCATAGATCAGCATTGCTGTATTTCTATTTAGAAGCTTTAAATATTTTGTCAGTACTAAAGCATTTTTTTAAAAAAAAATTGTCTTCAAAGCTATTTTTAAATCATTCAAGAAGAACCAGTCTCATCAATTTATAGTCAAACCTGTTTTTGACACAAAACAGTTTTATCCTCTCCTACCCCCATCCCCCATGGTGGTGACATTTGCCTCTGAATGGCTTCTGGCTGATGTAATTCACCCACAAAGAGTAAGGCCTTAGCACCACTGCAGATGTTCAAAGCAGTGTGTCTGTTCCAACACCCTGGAGGTTAATTCCAAAAGAAGAGTTTCAACACTGTTTTGTCTGGTAGTAGTTACACTGGCCAGTCATGTGTAAACTGGGCATCCAGATAACCTTCAAGAAGGCAATTGGTTCTGCATATCCAGATCTGTTTTAAAAAGTCATAATACTTAGTAGTTATGCCTCAAGAGAAGAGTAGGTAAATACTGGGACTGAATTCTTCAAGCTTAGTCTCCTTCCAGGTGAGAGAAAAATTTCTGATACTTCAGGGAAAATGCACAGGCTCATTATAACTGAGGGCTAGGCACTGGTCTGGATGAGGGTGTTAGTGACTTTTAAGAGGAAACTTCCCTACACATTATTCCACAGTTCATTGTGAGGTGCTTTCATGACAAACAGAAGAAAAGAGCACAAATATTAAAATTTGAGAAGAGTAGGAAATTGCAGCAAGTAAACAGATATTTTTGAGGCAATTTTATTCGATTTGAAAGTCAGTCAACCACTCTGGGGATGAGAAGGTGGGTTTGCTGTGTTTAGCATCATCTACTTTTCCTGTCAGTTTGGGTGTGGAACGCAAAGCTGAAAATGTTTCGCATTCATGGTTTTAACTGTGAATGTTTCCCAGGATAAAAATTAAATTTTAAAAATCAAAATTGGAATCCCTGTAGAAGAAAAGGAGGAAATTTGGGGAGTGTTATATATTTCACTTCTTTTTAAGTGGTAAGTGATAGGAAGAAGGAAAAGTGAATTATTAGAAGTTTTAGTGTACCTTGCTTTTCTGGATCCTCATCATGAATATTTGGGCATTAGAGATAAATAGTTCACAACATCTGGAATGTTCCATCTTCCTTGACTGAGAGGATACTAGTCTCTTGAAAGAATAAAAATTTTATTTTTAACATTTCAAAAAGAATTGTGATTCAGTCACATTTACTCCTCTTTGATTTTTCTTTCTTTTAAATAATGCTTGTGTGTGGGATCCAAATGAGAGCAATTTAAAAACCAGTTTTCATGCACACACACAGACACAGCCTCTACTTACGCAGATTCATTTAAAAGGATTTCATTTACAGTAATGGAAAAGCTTTATCGTTGGGGAATTTTAGACTTGTGAATTCAGTGTGATGTTCTTGGCAAATGAAAGGTTGTATTTTCTTATTTATGTTTCTGATTTTTGTTTTGGGAGCAGATTTTATTTGGAAGTATTTTTTCTGACTCTTTGCTTTCTTATATTTATATTGATAGAGTCTTTAGCTTCCCCTCTATTCTTGTTCAACTTACTGCTGATAACATTCTTTTTGTGTTTTTCTCCTTGGGCTTTCCTTAGCTTGGCCATTGTGTAAGTACGTTGCCCATCTATATTTCAAATTTATAATTTATGAGTAAATAAAATTAGGATGTATTGATACATTTGATTTTTTTAAACAGTAGGCAAATATGTTGGTTTTGTGTGTATGCTACAAATATCAGTCAACAGTATTTATATAAGAAGCAGAATTAAGCACTTAAATGTCACCTATATTTTCCATTTCCGTAAATGGAGTATTTTTAGTGATGTTTACAATAATAAAGAATAGAGATTTTCTTGTAGAAATTTTGCTTCACAACAAAGAGGTCAATATTAGCAAATAATGAAATTGTAAAGATCTATTCACTAATGTTTACCTTCTCAAAAGCCTAATTTTTTCCATGCTGTGAAAATCAAATTATGTGTCTTTACAGTTTTAGCTTTAAATTATTTCTTGCTTCAATTTTGACAAAGTCTACCTACATTTCACTTCAAGTATTAACAAGCTATCACCTGGAGCAATGCTTTTCAAACTATTTGTATTGAAGAAACTGTTTTCTTCTCTTTTGTTCTTTTAAAATCTCCAGTCTTTCATAAACCAATACTTTAATAAAATACAATAAAAATGAATTACTAGAAAAATATAAAAAGTCAAAAACAATGCAAGTTTCCAAGTTTTTAGATGCAACAGAGTTAAACTTATTATTCCTAAGGTTCCTGAAATGTTTATACTCAAATTCTGTATTTATTTCATCTCAGACCAGTAGCAAACTGTTTGTAGCCTGGCATCAGTCCAAGAACCAGACTTGGACTAGCAGGATACTGAGGAAGGCCTAGAGGTGGTATGAGAAGATGAACTTGGTGGGGTGTTTGTATAAGCTGGATAAGTTTGGATAAGCTCCTGAGAAAACAAGAAAACCCGAAATATGGGCCTGGTGCTCATTGCTAGCAATAGATCCACATACTGGTTAGAAGCTCTTTAGCTGTGGAGTTGGCCTTGGTTTCCCAGAAGTGTGCAGATGAGCCTCACTGGATTGTTTGTTTCTGTGTGATACTCCCTTAGAGAGCACACTTTAGGCACCTCAAAATAATCTGTTGTCCCCATTCAAAAGTGGGAAAAGCCAAACTTTAAACATGCCTGAGTAAAGAGCAGTCACATCTCTGTAGAACTCTGCTTAACACACAGATAGCCAGAAAAGCTGGCAGATTTTGTTTTGGTCCAGGACACCATCAAAATTCATCATCTCCCATAGTGGAGTGAGGTTTCTTTAAATTCTTACATCAAAACTAGAACAAGTAGAAGATAGCATCTTGTATGATAATTTTAGTGTAGAAATTTATACAAATTTTAGCTTTCCTAAATGAAAGAAGGACCTGCCATGTTCCTTGGCACATGGTAGGTTTCCAATAAATGACGGTTTGTCTTAGATTTGTAAGTTTATTGAGTAAAAGGTCACAGCTTGGGAAACTTTGCATCCATAAATATGTGCTGAGTGGAAACCAAAAGATATTCTGAACTCTGTGAAATTTGCTTGAGGTTTCATGGGAAAAGGTGAAAAGCATTGGGGTTTGTAGGTTGCCTTTCCCTTTGTAATAAATTAGGTAATGAGAAAAAAATAATTTGTTCTTAGTTTTACAAGAAGCCAATCACAATAACAATATTTTAGGCTAATCTGACATCTTTTTCTTCTGTGTCTCAAAATATTTGCACAATTCATTTTGTAATCAACCAAGTAGCTGTTACCTGCTTTATAGTAACAAGACCTCACACTCATTTCTGTACAGTAGTTAGGGCTGGATCCTTCCTGAAGTGGTTGGCATTCAAAGTAAGTCTTAATAGTCTCATTTGGTTGTTTTGCTGCTCCTTGGGTAGAGAGTTATACTTTAAACAGTAACTGTTCCTCATGTATTAAAGGAATTCTTAGATTTGCAAATGTCAGAAATGAAAGTTCTCATGGGTTGACATCACTGTCTTTTTAGTGGTGGACCTGGGTGGTTTCTGTCTTCTTTCTCTCTCTCTTTTTCTAATAATCTTAAGATTTAATGTTGGCTCATGTGTTATGAGACATATGGAAACAGCATCAATGAATAGTGATCGGCTCTTTGCCATTGATGGTTTTTTTTTTTTGGTGTTGATAAGCTTTCACTGTTTCTTTGGTACTGAGTTTATTTAAGACTGTCTTTCCTATTTTTAACTTGTTCATTAAACCTCCAGTAAGTGAAGACTTTACCTTGTGTTTGGTTTGTATTTCTCTAGCTGAGATCAGGAGGTGCACAGGTATTAGAAGGCTGCATTGCTGAAATCCACAACATTACCAGCTTAGACATCTCCGACAATGGTAAGTCAGAGATCAGAAAGTGAAAAAACAAATATTTGAAGTAAGTTAGTAGAGGGGAAAAAATCCAGCCTGATGTAGACAACCCCTTGATAGAAATATGATTTCAGTTCTTGACTGTTTTAATGTAACAACAAAGTTTATTTATGAGATAAATCTGTGCCCAAATCTTAATAAGTTGATCCAATGGCCAAACAGGCAAGCTCTATTCAGTAAAATAAGTAAAAAGTATCACCAGTGCATTGAAAAAGATAAAACTTTAAGTTCGACCTTTTGTATTCTTATTGATAAAATCACACCCTTATTTATTCAGAAGCTTATTTCATTAGCTTCATTTCTGCTGATTGTAGTAGCATGTTAGTGTAAAAACCTGTTTTGCATTGACAGTTTTAACTCCAGTTGGCTTCTGGTGAGGCATATGTTGGAATCTTCTCTCTCAAAGTGTTGGCAAGAGATGAAACTTTCTGTCATTATCTTTTCCCAATTCCTGCTGACTTTGTTTAGGCACTGATTGTGTAAGAGATTTAGATAAGCCTTTATAGAGAATGGGTTTATCCTTGGAGATAATAGGAAATGGAAAGAGAGCAATAAGTTCTTTGAAAATAAAAGATAAGTATCCCCAGGGTCCTCCTGGTGGTATCCTAAGTCATCCAACTGCCCAACTGCATGTATCCTTTGTGTAATTGTGTTCCATCTGAGAATTCCATTATGCACATGTGTTTTGATTCTCCACCTACTCTGATTTTTTGCAGGTTTAGAATCTGACCTATCTACCTTAATAGTGTGGCTCAGTAAAAACAGATCAATACAACACCTGGCATTAGGCAAAAATTTTAATAATATGAAATCCAAGTAAGAGTTTTGAATTTTTTTTATGACAATGATGAAAATAACCAGCCTCCTGAAAGCTTTTGATTTGATTCCACTGTCCACATCTTTAAAATCTCTTTAGAAATCTGACACCTGTATTGGACAACTTAGTCCAGATGATTCAAGATGAAGAATCAGTGAGTATTATTTTAAAACCTTTTGATTAAAATCATTCGTGGCCATTCTTAATAATTATTTGTACTGAATTAGTGCTGATACACTTTCAGATAATTTGATCTAGGTGTGTGTATTCTGTTATTGTTACTTTTTTGTGCTGTTATTGTTGCTTTTTGCAAAGGGAATAAGTTTTAATGCCTTGGTAGAATTTTGAATGTCTTTAAAATTTATTTATTCTTTACTTCATGTAACTTAATAGATGAAGAGTAGTATAAATGGACTCTGAAGCCTACCTTTTAATAAACTTACTATTTCCTAACTTCAGCTAATATACTGATCGGCAGACATGAATTTTTACAGTCCAGTTGACTTTATGACCTTATATCATGGTGAGAAAAATAATATTGCTAATTTTAATTTCATCTAATAATTATATAGAACTATAAGAGACTTAAGAGTTGCCCCTCATTTTCAATTGCTTCTTGAGTGCTAGTAATCCTCCTTATATTTTTCTCCCCTTTAATAGCTCCTGTCCAAAATTTGGTTGAGCATAAAGAAATGTAATTTCAAATAGTACCTTGTTTTGCCGCCCTTTCAAATTCATTAGAAAAAAGAAAAGGGTATTTTATGGGCGTTCTGGTTTGCTAATGCTGCCATTTCCTGAAACGCCAGAAATGGACTGGCTTTTATAAAGGAGGTTTATTTGGTTACAAAGTTACAGTTTTAAGGCCATAAAGTGTCCAAGGTAAAGCATCAACAATAGGGTACCTTCACTGAAGGATGGCCGATGGCATCCGAAAACCTCTATTAGCTGGGAAGGCATATGGCTGGTGTCTTCTTGCTCCCAGGTTGCGTTTCAAAATGGTGTTCTCCAAAATGTCAGTGTCAGCTTTCAATGGCCATATTCAAAATGTGTCTCTCAGCTGCAGCTTCTCTCCAAAATGTCACTCTCAGTTGCTCTGAGCTCCTTCTGTCTGTGAACTCTTTATAGGACTCCAATGATTTCATAAAGAGCCACCCTGAATGGGTGCGGTAAAACCTTCATGGAAACACTCAATCAAAGATTCCAACCTAATCAACACTAATACCTCTACCCCCACAAAATTGCATCAAAGATAATGGCGTTTTGGGAGACATAATACATCCAAACTGTTACAATGGGCGAAGGAAAAAGCTCTCTATCATTAATCTGTTTAATTTAGAGCTAGCCTGTCACACTTAACTTTCACTGATGCTCTTTGAGATTTTTGTCCCTTTATCTCAGAAGAACTATTTAGACTAAACTTGGCTTTTACAGTTTCTAAAATCCTCATAAATGTGTAATCTACTATGAAGAGTCACGTTCTTCATGTTTTCTTTTAGCTACTTTGGTCATGAGAGTGATTTCCTCCAACAATCATGCGAGGTCTGTCACACTGGAAGAAACTCTCTTTTTCCCTTTTGAATTCTTATGGTGTAAAAGCAAATTCTGTTGCAACCCTGGTAACTTTCTGGGAAAGCTCAGGAGCCATGAGATTGGGGATTGGAACTTTCCTCTGTGGCCCTTGCCTACACCTCTTTGGGGAGCTGTATGCTTGAGGGCAAGAGAAAATTCTGTATTCTCTCCTGTTTGTTGTGTTGATATAATTTCCAGCCTGTGGGTTAGAAAATGAAACTCATTATTGTTTAATGAACTCAAGCACTTCCCTTTGCCTCATTTGCTAATAAATCCCGTATTTTGTTTTCCTTATGCTTGGCTATTAAAGTTAGGCGTGTACTTAGAATGCAGTTTACACTTTTCAGAATTTATACTCTTTTGCATATTTAATTTGACTTTGCATCAGTCTGCTTTGAGTTTCTCAAATATTCCCATTATTGGCCCAGTTTTGGAAGATTGGGAAAGCTAACGTTGCAGAATCATATTTATATTCATCCTAAAATATTTGTTTCTTAGCACACATTTAGGAAAAATACATTTATTGATATCATGCTTTGCTTATTACACAAGAATCTTCAGACTCTTGTTTTTATAATTTTGAAATTCTCATTAAGGGGCATCTTGATATTTAAAGTATTCCTAAAAAACATATTTGGGGAAGGTAAAGTTTGCTATGAAATGTGAATTTTATTGAGTTCTAAATTTTGACTACTGTGTTTCTAATAATGTACAATGAAAAGCTTTTCATGTTAATGTCATTGTAAAGTAGATGACTTTTTCAAAAGCAATTACCATATATTTTTTCCTACTTTCTAATCAGTAACGTGCAAAGCAATTTAAAATGATTAGGAGGAGTTGAGTCGTATGACTACAGAAGTTCCACTAATAACTGGCAAAATTGGGATCATTTTTAAAAAGTTTTGAATATATAAAGTAATCATTTCACTTTTTACATTCTGACCTTGTGTTTGTAGAGCTTGTTCTTTGACAGCCCATGGAGTACTTTATTGGCCCAGTATTGCACATTATGTTCAGTTGGAAAACCTGGATGCCCGTGGGCTCTGGTGTTGCCTTCAGCTATAAACAGTGGGTGTCAGGCTGCTGCACCCAGAAATGGGACGGTCACACTGAGAGACCAAGGTGACAGGAAATCTTGTTTTCAAGTATTATCTACAAAGCCATGTTGTAACCAACAGGACAGAATATGTTTCTCTTGGGAGTGCCTGTAGCAAGGAAACAGATTCTTGGTTTAGGCATGTTCAGCTATGGAAAGAAATAGTGGGATTTCAAATAGTAATGGTACACAGAAGTGCAATAAATCAAGAATGGATGACCTTATAAATATGCATGCAATTCGGGCTGTTCTGTTCTCATTAATGACTCTGCCTATCATTTTTAAGTGTTAACTAGGGTGTATTAGAATTTGAATATAGTACTGAAATTGTTACACGCTAGCTTGCAGAATTGGCAGTTTCCCAGTGTTAGGAAGAAGTCGTGATATATCATTTTTGTTAGCAGTTGAATAAGAGATTATCGAAGTGATGAGAGATGTGATTACTGCTTTTTTATTAAAGTAGTATTGCATTTGTTTTCACTTAAATCTGAAGTTTCCTGAGTCTGAAGCAGTTTTAGTTAATTTTTTTCCATTTACTTGAGTGTGGGATCTCAGAATATTGGAAGTAGCCTTGCTAAACCAGTCTCAGTCTAAACCTATGCATGCTTCTTGGTGAGGATTTAATTGCCTTAGCACCATGCCATTTTACTTTTGAAATTTTGTTTCCAATTAATAATATTACCTTTTTAATTTTACCGTAAGATGTATTAAGATTGGAAAACATGCTCAAACATTGACAATAAGTATGGTTACTTGGTAGAACTATAACCAGACCCATTTTGCTGCTTTGTTGATATCTGAGTCTTGAAACCATTAATATCTTTATCCTGTCCCTGGTGGTCTTATGGTAGATGCACCTCTCACAGGGTAGTGTTTTGGAAGTCATTGTTTGGTGGGTAAGTGGGCAAAGATACACCCTGGCTGGGTGTGTGTTGGCGCACAGACCATCCAAACACATCCTGGGACTGCTAATCCCACAGGCCGCCATGGAACCCGATCCCGGATAACCCTAAGAGCTGCTTCCGGCATCTTACTCCTTGTAATGTTGGAGCCGCTTATGGAATAAACATGGAATTGCTTAGTGTGGCTGGGCCAATATAGACCACCCCAGGCAACCCAGAAGACATCCACATCCCTCAGGGGATCCGAATTCTGACTTGAGAGCCACAATGGTTCAAGTCCTGAAATCCTCATCCACTTTATTAATTCACTTACGGCTTAAATCAAGTATTGTAAATACAGATGCCCATGAGCCTAGGAAGGCAACATAAATAAGTAAAGTCAGCTGAGAATAAGTTAATTGGAAACTATATTAATTTTTTTCTTTCCCCAGATCCTACGCAGGCCAAACAAAACCTGCCTGCATATGCAGTGGCTTTCAATCTCTGACTTAATTGAACAGTGACTGGGCTGGTTTGGATTCACCCTTGACCTTATCTATGGAGGAATTTTATAGTTCACACAAATTTGTCTTTTTTTATTTTTTTAAATTAAGTGTGTTTTCTGATTGCAACTTATAAGAACAAACTAAGGGGGTGTTGGTCAAAATGTTGTAGTATAAGCTAATAGAAGCAGTTTGTTGTAGTGGTTAGGAACATGAAATCAGGAACCAGACCATTTGGGTTTGAATCCGAGTCCAACTTCTTTCTAACTATATGATCATGTTTGAATTACATAACCTCTCTGTGCCTCAGTTTCTTATTTGGGAAATGGCAATAATAATGGCACCTAGGTATTGGGTTACTGGGAGGCTTAAATGAATAAACACATGTAAAAAGTTTAAACAGTGGCTAAACATGGTAAATGTTCAGTAAATGTTAGCTTATTAATCCTAACTGGTTTTTATTTTTTGCATTTGTTCTTTATGATTATTTTAAGGTATCATTTCACTTTGTATACAAATAAAATGGATAAAAAGACAAAGTGTAGCCATACTTACACTAAGACATTTTTTGTTACATTTTATTGAGACACAGTCATCTACGATACATTCATCCACAGTGTACAATCACCTTTTCATAGTACCATCATATAGTTGTGCATTCATCACCACAATGTTTGAACATTTTCATTAGTCCAAAAAAAAAAGAAGTAAAAAGAAACACCCAAAACATTCCACCACCACCCCCTTCCCACCCTATTATTCATTTCATTTTTGTTCCCATTTTTCTACTCATCTGTCCATATACCAGATAAAGGGAGTGTGAGCCACAGGGTTTTCACAATCACATGGTCATACCTTGTAAGCTATATAGTTATACAGTCATCTTCAAGAATCAAGGCTACTGGGTTGCAGTTCATCAGTTCCTGATATTTCCTTCTAGCTATTCCAATACACTAAAAACTAAAAAGGGACAGCTATAAAAATATAACATAAGAATAACTTCCAGAATGACCTCTTGACTCCATTTGAAATCTCTCAGCCACTGAAACTTTATTTAGTTTCACTTCTCTTCCCCTTTTTGGTCAAGAAAGCTTTCTCAATCTCACAGTGCTGACTCCAGACTCATCCCCGGAAGTCATGTCCCATGTTGCCAGGGAGATTTACACCCCTGGGAGTCAGGTCCCACGTAGCGGGGAGGGCAGTGGGTTTACCTGCAGAGTTGGCTTAAGAGATTGGCCACATCTGAGCAATGAAAGAGGTTCTCTGGGTGTCACTCTTAGGTACAATTATAAGTATGTGTATCTCTTTTTGTAGTAACAAGAGAAGTTAAGATGTTTTTGTGTAGTGTTTTTATTTATGTCTTTCCACTGCTTCCCTAGGAAGAGAAGTGGCTGATATTCAGCATTACAACACAGTTTCTCCAAGTTTGACTCCAAAGGCTCATTTTATGCCGGAACCTTCACATCTCCTTTATCGGTGTCTTTTTTGCCAGCAGTTTCAAAATGAGACACTTCTTCACATGAGTACAACCCTTGTAATTCCCTTATAAAGTGGATAATTGAGTGTGATTGCTTTTTTTTTTTTTTTTTTTCCAAATTTTAAAACTTTATTTTAAGTTCTTTCAGACTTACAGGAAATACTTGACTTACAGGACATTTAAAAAATATTACAAATTCCATATAGATAATTCCAATATGCCCTTATCCCCAGATACCCAGATCCACAAATTGTAACACATTGCTCCATTTGCTGTATCATTCTTTCTATCTATCCATCCATCAATCCATTTTCTGAATACTAGAGTGTAGGTTGTATAAGCCATGCTTGTTGAACTTAATACTACCATGTACATTTCCTAATAACAAGAATTTTTACTTATCTAGCTATCTTAAGTGCAGTTATCAAGTTCAAAGAATTTAACATTGATACAAAGCTTGCAGTCTAGATTCCAATTTTTCAAGTGTCCCAATAATGTCCTTTTGAGCCTTTTCTTCTCCCTTGCTAGATCCCATCCAGAATCACCACCTGTAATTGTCACTCTTTTTTTTATTTATTAAGATGTTTTATTCACATACCATGCAATCATCCAAAGTATACAATCAATTGATCACACTGCCGTCATATGGTTGTTCATTCATCACCCTGATCTATTTTTTTAAACATTTTCCTTGTAACATAAAAAGTGATAATAAGAATTTAAAAAAATAGTGAAAAAAGAACACCCAAATTGTGTCCCTCCCCCACTCTATTTTTCCTTTAGTTTTTTGCTCCCATTTTTCTAGTCATCCATCCATACACCGGATAAAGGGAATGTGATCCACAAGGTTTTCAAAATCACACTGTCACCCCTTGTAAGCTACATTGTCATATAATCGTCTTCAAGAATCAAGGCCACTGGGTTGGAGTTTGATAGTTTTAGGTATTTACTTCTAACTATTCCAATACATTAAAACCTAAAAAGTGTTATTTATATAGTGCATAAGAATGTTCATCAGAGTGACTTCTCAACTCCATTTGAATTCTCTCAGCCACTGAAGCTTTATTTTGTTTCATTTTGCATCCCCTTTTTGGTCAAGAAGATGTTCTCAATCCCATGATGCTGGGTCCAGATTCATCCCCAGGAGTCATATCCTGCATTGCCAGGGAGATTTACACCCCTGGGAGTCAGGTCCCACGTAGGGGGGAGGGCAGTGAGTTCACCTGCCAAGATGGCTTAGCTAGAGAGAGAGGATCACATCTGAGCAACAAAGAGGCACTCGGAGAGACTCAGGCACAATTATAAGCAGGCCTAGCTTCTCCTTTGCAATAACAGGCTTCCTAAAGGCAAGTCCCTTGAAGAGGGTTCGGCACGTCAACCTGCCAATCCTCAGTGTTTGTGAGAGCATCAGCATGTCATTGTCTCTTTAGTTGCTTTTTTTTTTTTTTTAATTGTGGGACATGAATACAACGTAAACTTTCCATATCAGTCATTCCCAAGTATACTATTCAGTCAGATTAAGCACATTGACAGTATTGCAGTACCCTCACCACCTTGCATTACTAACACTTTCCCATCTCCCCACACAGAAACCCTACACCCATCATGCAATAACTCCCATTCACCCTGCCCACTGCCCTGGTCACCTGTTCACTATGAGCTTGCATATTATCCAATGTTTTCTTTGTAATTACCGTATAGCTTATATTTAGCATCCTAAATCTATAACAGTCACATTTGCTTTGGTACCAACTTCAGTAGTATACATAAACTATGTTCCTATATCCCTCTGTCTCCTCCAGCTTTATGTAGTTCTTGTCATAAATTATATGTTTATACATTATAAGTTCAAAACCACTGATTTATCATTACATTTTTAAAGATTTCTGTTTAAAAAAATTTTTGTTAGAGGACTCCTGGGTTTATAAAACAATCATGCATAAAATACAGGATTCCCCTATGGCACCCTGTTATCAACACCTTGCATTGGTGTGTGATACATTTGTTACAATTGATGAAAGGCTATTGTTATAATTGTACTATTAAATACATGTAGATCAAGGTTTAACTTAGCGTTCATGGCTTGTGTATTGCAATCCCATGGACTTTTTTAAAACATTTTATTCTATTACCATATAGACTACCTAACATTTCCCCTTTCAGCCACGTTCACATGTATATTTCAGTGCTGTTAATTGCATTCACAATGTTGTCTGCCAGCAATTGCTGCTTTGATAAGCCTGTTGTGAGTGCTGTGTGTTGTCCGCTCCACAGCCTCTGCAGTCGCTGTCCCTGGCAGACTCAAAACTCAAGGCTGAGGTCACTATCATCATCAACGCCCTGGGAAGCAACACCTCCCTGACCAAAGTGGACATCAGTGGAAACGGAATGGGGGACATGGGGGCGAAGATGCTCGCCAAAGCACTGCAGATCAACACCAAGCTCAGGTGGGCAGGGCAGATGCTGGGCTCTGAGGAATGGGTGCTAATTCGAAGGAAAGCCTTGGGAAAGCTTGTGAACAACAAGTACTGCAGAGCCAGCTCTGCCCAAGGGGTACTGGGCTCCTCATGAGGCCAGAAGAGGAGAGAATTTCAACTCTTCTGTCAAAATATCAGGGAGTGTGTTCCCTTGAGGGACCATAGTGGTCCCTTCAAACTGTTGTCTTATATTTCCATTGTGAAGTAAAACCTGACTGTCTTAGAACTGCTGCAATTCCCTATTTCACATCATTGTTGATGGCTGACCAGTGTGGGGATAAAGTCAGTATGAATCAGAGGAGGGTTTTGTAGCAGCACCAAATGAATAGAGCTGGGAAATGATGATACCAGGGGCTTCCCTGTTCTTGGCTGTGAGCCCAAGGTTTTATCTCCCCCTGTCAAGTATAAAGACTTAAAACTCAAGGGGTACATGAAAGAGGTCCAGTATTCAAAGGCATGCTCACACTGTCCAGCAGTCTGGTGAATGAAGAGTTAATTTGGATTGCCCCTTAAGGGTTCTTTCTTGATGTTTCCTTTGCTCTCTAACTTAAGAGTCAAAACCTTCTTTCTAAACTAAAGCCAAAACCACAGCAATTTCTTTGAAGGTCAGGATGTATGTAAAGAAGGTCATAGAGATCAGGAAGGGAATGCAATAGAAGTTGTGAGGCTGGGATCATCCAGACAAAAAAGACATTTTATGTGTCAGAGTGAATGGACAAATCCTGAAATGCTTCTGAAATGTAGTAATGCTAAAGGCAAAATAATATTTTTCTTCCAAGATAGATTTTATGTTTAAAAAATAAGCAAACCTCCTATTTATAGTAACTTAGGATTTGCCAGCAGAGCAAGCAAAATGCCACCAGTTCTTAGCATTTGCTAATTATGCCACGTCAGGGCAATGATGAAAACACGACAAAATGTGGCAAGATTCCCTCTAGTTTTTTTAGAATGTAAAATTTTCGGTAGAGCATCTTTTGGAAATAGCTCCAGCCTCAGGCATGAATGCTGGAATACTGTTGGGAAAATATCCAAGAAATTAGGTTTTAGGGTTTTCCTGATAGTAGAGCATTATGTAACTTAATGGTAGGGTAACGTGTCGTTGCTTTTAAGTTCAGTTTTTCCACCCAACTTGAGTGGCAAATGTGTCAAGACTATAATGTTGGAGGAAATACTTACCCTCATTTTGTTTGAAACAAAGATGGTCATTATTCTTTGCTCTCACGATACCATTGTACTGTTGCTTATAAGAGATTTCTATTCAGTGGACAAATCGTTTCCTCCACTCCTAAGTGTCTCTTCATTTATGCAATTTGGTTTTCAAACAGGACGGTGATATGGGACAAGAACAACATCACTGCACAAGGCTTTCAAGATATAGCAGTTGCTATGGAAAAGTAAGTTACTTAGAATTCCTTTCAGGAAAAACACAAAAGAACCCATGATCTCTGTGTTATCTGTAGAGTAATAGGAGCACCAATAAATTGGGAATCAGAAGATCTGGGTCCGAGTTTAGTCTATTGCTTACTAGTCCTGGGACCTTGGAAGACATTAAATTTCTCCTGGTTTGAGTTTCCTCATCTGACAAACGAGGGCGGAGATGCCTGATGTCCTTAGACACAGCGCTGTCATGAGGATTACATGATAGCAGTGGACAGAGACAATGTGGTAGTTCCCTTGTTTCCTCTTCTCTTATGGTTTCACAATCTGTTTCCACCGAGTCTTGCTTTTTTTGCCCATTATTGACAACTTCAGTTCCAGTGGTGAGAAGAAAGCTGAGGTTTAGAAAGTAAAAATGAAATTGAGAAATGGTAAACTCATGGCTAACTTGTATCATTTCTATAAAGGGCTTTCCTTATTATCTCAGTAAATAAAGTCTGCAATTATTATTTATTGTCAAGTTTACTTTCCATATGTTTTCGAAATGCCAGCAAGAGAAATGTGAACAAAAGATACTACGAGGCATGGGTGTTAAAAAAATACTAGAAATCTTTTATCTTTCTTAACTTTTCAATCCTCACATTAATATCATAAACATAGAAGTGATCAAAGCTGATTTACAGCGTTTAAAATGAGAGGTTGTGAAATAAGGGTGGGAAATAAGGGACCAATGGCATATAAGCTGTTTTCCCTGGGGAAAAGGAGGAAGTGCTCATTATCGTGTGTTTTCCCAGATTTCTCTCAATACACCAGGCCTCCAGCTCCCAAACCCAATCTGGTGTTTTAGACATAACTCAGGACCCAAAATTCTGTGCCCTCCATTCAGTCCCCAGTTCTGTCACCAATAAGCCTATGACCTTGGACAAAGTACTCTGTCTCTGATTAATTCTTCTTTCATACAATTGAACTAAATTATCTCTAAGTGCCTACCAGGTCTAAATCTCATGGTTCTGCTTTAGCCAGAAGGTCAAAGTTGTTAGCACCACAAGAGCACAAGGCTCAGCTCCTGAGTTCTTTCCCTGTTCTTACCCCAACCACAGCTAAGCCTGGGGAAGGCAGTTTGTACTATCCAGTAACCAAGGCTACCTCTTCCGGGAGCTTTCCAGGGCTGTAGAACCATCTGTGATTTTTCTTATTACACCACAAAGCTAATGCATCCAAACATTTACTTACAAATAGCTGCGTTTTGGTGCTAATAACAGAGATGTTGTAGACTGTCAGCCCAGACTACTACTTATGGGAAGCCCAGAGCATGCACATCCAGTGCCCA
This sequence comes from Choloepus didactylus, assembly GCF_015220235.1. NCBI lineage: Eukaryota > Metazoa > Chordata > Mammalia > Pilosa > Megalonychidae > Choloepus > Choloepus didactylus. Next base: position 127,878,272 of record NC_051313.1, on the reverse strand, counting down.
ACATTTTCAGGTTGATGGTGAGACTCCCTAGATCATAGTCTGCTGCTTACACTTTGCATCAAGATACCACTGGTTCAAATACACTGTGCTGGTCTGTAGTATGATAAAAATTGGTTGAGGGAAAGGAAAGGCCTCAAAAGTTTAAAAAAGACATTTTGTCTCTCAGTTTCAATTGGCTGAGTCGTTTTAAGCGAAACAAAAGCAGTTTTGCTAAAACAAAGCTAAGATAAAAATTAAAACATATAGAAATAATAGCAGCTCTTTGGGTATTTTGCATTGAGCCACCCTAAAACCTGGATTGGATGAATATGTCTTTCCTTAGGTAAAATCCATCCAGATTACTGCTGTTATTAAGTTGATTGTTAGTTTTCTTCGTTGATACCTTATTTCAGGAATTAGTTGTCAATCTCCTCTCCCAGTAGAAGTCATGTAAATATCCTTGATACTCACATTTCAGCATTATTTGTTGTTTAAAGGCCTAAAACAAGCTAGCTGCCTGTGCGATTCTAGCACACCATGAGAACTCAACATTTACCAGCGAGTGGCCAAAAAGGTCATTCTTCTTGAGCACCATCTTGCAGCAATGGACAGGTGCATCTTGAGTGGGAGAGAGAAGAATTCCCTTATGTTAGAGTTTGTGGTAGGAAAGCAATTGGTGGGGGTCACGTGGGTATGTCCCTAGTTTTTAACAGGGTCAGGGCCAAAGGCTGTAGTCTAAATCCAGAGTTCAGTGTGTTTTCCTCTTGCAAAAGTGACTTACTCCGTACTCTTCTGTGTAATCAGCTGGTCTGCAGCAGTGAGGTAATAGACACAATATCCCATAGTTGCTTCATTTGGTTTCTAGAGGCTGATGGACTTGGGTATTATCTTGAATGCAAATGGAAAGAGCTTGAGAGGTCAGTGGTTTTTAGCCAGGCAGGAAGCAGCCCCTCAGTGGCTTTTTTAAGGACCATCCACTTGTCTTGAACTTGTTTATTTAAAGGAGCCCAGAGAACGAACAGATTATTGTGGAGCTAATGGCTTTGCTTTGCAAGTCAATGTTTCATTTTTTATTTTTGTTTTTTTCCTCTACCAGTTTGGGTCTGGCTATCTCACATAATTACTGTGTGACCCAGGTACTTTCAGATCTATTGGTTATCGGTTGCTGAAGCCCAAGAAATTTTATCCAGGCTTGGTTCTGCTACCTTTAGTCTGCCTTTTCAGTCCCAGTATGAAAATTCTGTCATGATGTAATTCAAAACCAAAAATAAACAACAAAACTATATCCTTCAAAGTCGTGTCAGTTTTGTGAGACAGCATGTGTCAGTGAGGCTGGCTGTGCTGTTGCATATGTGAGTATTAAAGAAGGCTGCTCTGCAATCCAGGGGCCTAGGATGGTCTGGTGATTTCGAATTTTCTAAGCTACTTTTGCAACTTTTATTTTTAAAAGAGTGCTGAATTAAGGTAATGGGTGCTTATTTTTTTAAAAAACCTTATTTTCTCCTTTTTCTAGAAATTACACATTGAGATTTATGCCAATTCCTATGTATGATGCTTCTCAAGCCCTAAAAACAAACCCTGAAAAAACAGAAGAGGCTCTGCAGAAGGTATTGAAGACTCCACAACTTAATTGCAATAAATTCATATTTGAATTGAATTGTGCTAATAATTCTGAACATATGAGCAGTACTTTGTATTTTACAAAGCTTTCTTCACATCTTGTATTCTCATGCTCACGACTAGCATAATGCATGACTGGGGGAGGAATAAAATATGGGAGACTAAAACTTGACATGAAAATTAAGTGGAATAAAAGAACATTCTTGCGACATCAACATGCCAGAGCTTTAGCATAGATAACTTCCTGATCGTCCTTTGGAGAATGTGTGGAACTGAATATCAACTTGCACAACCTCTATACCCTTCATTCTTTACTTGATATTAGCCAAAAGGCTGAGAGGCAATTATATTCTTCTTAAGGGATAGAATCTTATCTTCCTTCTTCATCAAGAAATTTAGGGTATTATTGAGATCTTCCTCCACAATCTTTGTCTGAAAATGTGTCTAAACACATAATCTTTCTTATGTCCCTTCTTACAAACTCAGAGGTTGATGGTTCCTTCTCTTTTCAAAGCCCAGCCATCCACCAGTGCCCTTGACCCCACCACCTCTGTCCTATTCTGGAAACTTGCCCAGTGAGTCATCCGTTCACTCTCCCATATCTTCATCCTTCTCTTTCTATGAATACCTTTCCCTCTATTCTGAAGACATGCTCAAACACTTCCCAACTGAAGATGCCTACTCCACTTTATAGTGATACTTTGGGAATCTTTGAAGTCTTTCGTCCCCCTTTGTTCTCTCTCCTCTGCAGGTATGACCCTTCATTCAGTCTCCCAAGCCTCACCTTCCTTTCCCATATCCTCCTTAGTCAATCAGTCACCAAGTCTACCGATAATATAGCATAAATCTCTTCATTAGCTTCCCCCACCCCTCTATTCCTATTATAGATGCCTTAGTTATAAGCTTCATCATCTCTCACCACAATTATTTCCACGTTCTCCCTAACCCAGCATCTACTCTTGCCTCCTCTTTTCTATTTTCAATACTGTAGTAGAATGTAGCCATCTTAGATGGTAAGTCTGAACAGACTAAAACCTCAATCCATCCCTCCCCAGTGGCATTTAGGTTAAAGGCCTAGTTTTCTTACCACAGAATGAAATTCTGTCCAGAGTCTATCTCCTGTCCACCTCTAACTATATCTCTTGCCATCCTTTACTGTTCATTTCGTTCCACCCAGAGATCTCTAAAAATGCAAATTCTTGGGTCCCAGAAATTCTGGAGGTAGGATTCTCCAATCTTTTTATAACAAGCCGTCTTGGTGAAAGTAAAGCCTGAGAACCACTACTTTAGTCTAGACCATACTTATACTTTCCCCATGACTAGAATGTGCCATGTGTGCCTGTTGAGATTGCAATCAAGCATCAGCTCATCCATGAAGCTTCTCATGATTTCCTTTCCCCCTGGGCAGAAGGTTTTCTCTGGATTTCTTGTACTTTTCTTTGTCACTGGCCTTGTGACTTTGTTTTAGGTTACCTGTCTCCATGTCTTTTTCTCCCAGTGAACAGTGGGTTCCTTGAAGGCAGAGCCTATGTATTTTTTTTTTTTTTTAATTTTTATTGTAGTAACAAATATACAACTTAAAATTTCCCATTTTAGCCATTTTTAAGTGTACAATTTAGTAGTATCAATTAAATTCACAATATTGCACTACCATCACCAATATCCATTACCCCACCTTTTTCATCACCCCAAACAAATTCTACACCCATTAACCAATAACTGTCTCTTCCTATCCCATGTCCCTGGCCCCTGGTAACCTATAATCTACTATTTGTCTCTTTGAAACTTGCTTGTATTTTTAATCCTTTTTATTACCAGCAGCTAGCATTATACCTGGCATGCATGCTTGGGAACCCCTTAGACATTTGTTGAATAAAAGAGAAGAAGATTTTGGGAGCAGCTGTGGTGTGTGAAAGAAATCACCCACAATTTGGATTCAGATGTTCTCTGGCTTCAAATCCAACTCTTCCAGCTTTGCAGTATTCAATAAGTTATTTTTTCTGTACTTCATTTCCTTCCTGTATAAAGTTGGAAAAATAAAACTATACCATAACTATGGTTAAGCTAACCCTTAGCATAGAGTTCTTGCTTGATAGCTGGCACCACTTTAAATGCTTTTCATAAATTAACACATTAAATGTTTAAAACAAAACCATGAAATAGGTTCTGTCATATTTTACAGATATAGAAACTGAAGAGCACTAAAGGTCACTTTAGGCATTTGCCTAAAGTGACTGTGAGGATGAAAGGAGGTAGTATATGTGAAAAGCAGTTTGTAAACTATAAAGCAGCATACAAATGTTAGATACCTTTATACTTTCCAAAAGGATGTTTGTCAGCTTACAACAAAAGACATATTTTAGAGAAACCAGACTTCAAGATTCAGAAACAGCAGGTAAAGAGCTTGGAAGTTTTCTCTCCATCCTCACAGCAAGAAAAAAGCTGAGCAAGTTGAAAATCAATGACTTTTCTAAGATTTATCAGATAATTGAGGTGACAGGACAAACCACACCCCCAAAACTGGAGAGAGAGGAAGATAAACAGACGCAAAGCCAAGATCAGCTTGCAAGGAGTAAAAGCCACTGAAGCCAGTAACTGGTATTAACACTTAAATGGTCATTGCTGAATTGCTGGAAGTTAGTGTGGACTAGCTTGAGAATTAAAAACTCCCGGGGCCCAGTCTCAGGAGCACCCCTGCATTTTCATGGATTTTACCTCCAAGAACCCTCACCAGGTTCTGATGGTAAAGACTGGAGAAATATCCTCACATGCTTCCAGCAGGGAGTGGAGAAAAGTAACCATTTTGAAAAACACCCAGGCCCAGAGCATTCTCCATTAACAGAGACGGGAAACTACTTTATCAGAGCCTTACCTGACCTGCAGTTAGACACTTCAGCCCCCTCTAGCCTTCTTGTATCATATGGGGAGGGGGCGGGGAGACAAACTCTTCTGATGGTCACAGCCTCATGACTCTGACCCATGGAAAACCTAAGATTTAGTTTTAGGATTATATAACACTTCCACTCCCCACACCTTGCCATATCAACAGGACTCCAGGATAAAACCAGTGGATTACAGCAGATGGAGCTACTAGACACACACTCTATTTACTGAGTTCTTAGGGGGAACCCAAAGAAAACAGGAGGAAACAACCACCACAAGGGAAGTACAGAGAGCTGAAGGCTCCTGCACCTATTGCTACAGAAAACTTTACAGCCTATCTCCCAGCCAAAATATCTAAGACCTCACATTAAAAGCCTGATCCCCTTACTTAGTTCTTGTTACTAGATAGACCATGTCCAGCTTTTAACAAAAAATTAAAAGGCATGCTAAAAAGAAAGAAAAAATATTCTGAAAGACAGAGCAAGTATCAGAATCAGACTCAGATATGAAACAGATTTTGGGACCATAAGATAGGAAATTTAAAATAACTGTGACTAATATGTGAAGAACTTTAGTGGAAAAAGTAGGCAATGTGCCAAAAGAGATGGGGAATTTAAACAGAGAGCTGGAAACTTTAAGAAAGAATTGAAAGGAAATGTTAGAAATAAAAATACTATAACAGAGATGAAGAATGCTTTTGATGGGCTCAGCAATAGACTGGATATAGCTGAGGAAAGAATCAGTAAGCCTGAAAATCAGTCAATAGAAACTTCTGAAACTGAAATGCAAAGACAAAAAAGAATGGGGAAAAAAAAAAAAAACAGAACATCGAAGAACTGTGGAACAATTACAAAAGATGTAACATACATGTGTTGGGAATACCAGAAGACAGAAAGGAGCAGAAAAAATATCTGAAGTTATAATAGTTGAAAATTTTACTAAATTAATAACAGACACCAAACCACAGATCCAGCCAGCATAGAGACCACCAAGGATAAATACCGAAAGAAAAAAAAACAAAACAAAACAGCTTAGGCATATCAAATGCAAACTGCAGAAGACCAAAGAGAAAGAAAAATCTTCAAAGAAGTCCAGGGGAGCAGCAGTGGAGGGTGGGGGGCACACCTCACCTATAGAGAAAGAAGAATAATTATATCAGACTTCTCATCAGAAACCATGCAAGCAAGAGGTACAGTGAAATATTTAAAGTGTTGAAAGAAAAACACTTATCACCAGCCTGTAATTCTGTATCCAGTGAAATTATCCTTTAAAAGTGAAGGAGAAATAAAGACTTTCTTGGCTCAGACAAACAAAAACTGAGGGAATTTGTCACCAGGAGAAAAAGTTGGAAAAAACTTCAAGAAGAATTTGGAAAATTATATAGGTCAGAAACTGAGATCTATATAAAGAAAAGAATAAATGAAGGTCAAATCAAATATATTTCCTGTCCCTAATTGACCTAACAGACAACTGTTTGCTTAATAATAATAATGTATTGGGTGTTTAGAGCATTTAAATCAGTGAATTGAGTGGATAACAGTGTTACAAGGGACAGGAGGAAAGAATTGAGATCATTTTGTTATAAGGTATCTGTATTCCCCTTGAAACAATATGGTGTTATTTGAAAGTGGACTTAAATTAGTTATAAATGTATATTGTAAATTCTAGGGCAGTCACTAAAAAACTTTGAAAAGATGTACAATTCATCTGCTAAGAGAGGAGAGAAAATGGAATCATGCAAAATGCTCAAAACCAGAGAAGGCAGAAAAAGGGGAAGATTTAAAAAATAATGAAAAGAACAACAGTTACAAACATGAAATTAGATCAGCTATATCAAGATATTACTACAGAGCAGAATACTAAACATAGAGAAAATGGGGACCAAGAGCAGAGGAGGATACAAATATGTTAATTGGAAAATGTATGGTTTTTTAAATGAAAAATTAGTGACTTTAATGTTCATGTTTATTGGTTTTTTTTTTTAATGACACTTATCACACTCATACATTCAAATTTTCATTTTAACAGAATTCTAGCTTCTGGAATAAATATGGTTCTTTAATTTTACTAAAGAAAAATTATTTTGATTCTATATTCAATCTTTATAATTTTTTTTTTTTTTTCTTTTTTAAATATATGATTCCTTTTAAAGTGCCAGGATTTTTGCTTCTTGTGCTGCTGCTATTTCCGACAGTGAGACTGGCTCTAGACTGTATCTCCAGGTTTGCCATTTGCTGACCAGGAAACGTGATAATCATCGTTTGGCCCTTCTCTTTCTATTTGACTTCATCTGGGCCTCAGTCCTTAGCCCCAAAGGGAATTCACTGCCCTTGGTCTGAAACGGTGCCTGGAAGGGAAGCTTACCTGCTAAACCATGATATGAATAATTTCAGTGGTGATGTGTATTTGACTAATATTAAAGATACTTGGAAAATGTTATTCTTTCTGCCCATTGAGCTGGTTTTCAGAAACAAGCTTTGAATGTTATTTTTCTAAAAATTTCCTTCCAGGCTTAGACTGTGAAGCTTGGGACACTTGGGGAAGTCCATCAGTGCCTGAGCCAGCCTTGGCTACCCTGCCTGGGCCTGAGCGGAGCCTCCAGAATAAACAGGCTGCTCCCAGAATTAGGCCATGGCCGGTGCTCTATGAGGCTGAATGTTATTTGGCTCTTGAAGTCAAATAACAAAACAAAATTCCCGAAACTTGGTGGCAGTACGTGCCTGTCATATTTTAGGGCAAGGCGCTTTCTAGAAGAAACATTTTACATTGTTGGCAATGTCACCTTGAAAAGAGATGACTTCTCGGGAAGCAGCAAAAGCAAGTTAATATAATTTAAAGCCATGGCATTTAATATGTCACTTTAATGATGTTTCATTTCAAGGATCTTTTCATTTTTATAATTTCTTCATTTACATTTAGTAGAAAGGTACATTTTGTTCTGCTTAATAGTTTCCAGGGAAATGGTAATTATAGTCTGACTTTTAATTGTTCCTAATTGCTATTAAGTAGTAGTCATTTTAGCATATGGAAAATTAAAATAAAAATGTAATAATGCTGAGTGCTTCACCATTATTAGAAGTTGTTAACTGGGGAATGGTAGTGACAATTAAAAGCCAAATGGTTAAGATGTATTTTTAAAAATAAACAACAAAAAACTTAGATGGTACAGCTTAGCCATCTCAAATCATTATTTAAATCCAGTATTCCCAATAATTAACCCTACATTTTTTTGTTCAATATATATTTAATACACATTATTTCCAGTTAAATGCTTTAATTCAATCCAGTTATTACCATTTGTCCACCTGAATTTTTCAAAGGAGATTGTTTATGTTTAAAAGTACAGATACCGAACAACTGCAGGACTTCCCCTTTCTTGTAGAAATCCATTTTCTTGCTATACGTTTACTAAAATCAGCCCTGTTTTGAGAAAATACGAGAATCTGTTAGATTATCAAAATAGTATATGTCTTTGAGTATACCAATCTATCTTTCAAATTTTGTAGAAATTTTCCCCCCCTTAAAATAAAGAATTTTCCAAGTGCTGGAATAAGTCTAAGAGGGTCAGGGAATAACATATGTACTCCTTGGGGAAATTTATTTAACTTCAAAACTGTTTAGCAGTTAAACAGTTTATGAGAGAGAAGACTTGAGATTGTCTGCAGGAGTGCTGAAAAGACCCTAAATGGGGTCTCTAACCCTGCAGGCAATTAAACTTTTGCTCATCTTTGCCAACTACCTAGTCACATAGTAATTTTTCCAGTTATCTGCAAGTTAAATTTCTAACTAAAAACACAAATAATAAAATATGGTCTTGCCTTGATCCCTCCTCCTGTATGTTTTGTGGGGTCGAGACCTGGGCAGAATATGTGTGTTAGTGGCTTTGCTTTTAAGTTCCCCCAACGGGCTGTTTCACTTATAACTTTTTTCTCTGCTGAGTCAAAATGTGTTCTTTACACATGCATGTGCTTAATTTCCAGATAGAAAACTATCTGCTCCGGAATCATGAGACTAGGAAATATCTCCAAGAGCAGGCCTACCGCTTGCAACAGGGAATTGTCACCAGCACCACCCAGCAGGTAACAGAGCCAGTCTCCTCCCAGGGCCACCTGTGCTTCCACTTGCTCTTAGCTGACCCATCTAATGGCAAAGGACTTACATTGTTTGAATCATTCCCAACAACATGGAATGGTTTCTGAAAAATGACAACAAGTGTGTAAGTAGATTTTGGGGGTAGGAGTAGAGATAAAGGGAGGGAAATATAGGCTATTTGTAATGACAAATCTGTGCTTTGAATTGCTGATGATTTTGTACCTTCTAAGATTGCCAGTAAAGTGTATTTTAGATTTATGTACAAATATTAGCAACCATGATTATAGATAATAAAATTTGAGGGCAATCAGATTAGCTACTCTAGGGACAGTCTGTTCCTTTCTCTCTATTCCCTCACAACCCCATGAGTAGGAAACAAATTTCTAGATTATTCTGAAGAGTTGAGAGTTTGTTGAATATTATTTGGCATTCGAGTGCTAAAGACAAACTGAGATACTTTACTGTTTTACTTCATTCCTATCCTTTCTAGCTAACTTGAGAGAGGGGGGAAAAGTAATTAAAGTGGTTTTTAAAAATATATATTGAATTTTTCCCTCCAAAAATAAAAACCAAAACAAAGGCTTATAAGATATTTGAGAAAAACCAATAGCATGTCAAAGAAAGAGCAGAATGAACCTAAGAACTGAGCCCACATAATTCAGAGTATAGCAGATGACATTTGAAAAATTGTTACTAGTGTGTTCAATGGGATTTGAGAGAATATTGAATCTATAAAGTAAGAATAGGTTGCTATGGAAAGGAGTAATCAGAGAATAAGAAATAATACCAAGAAATTAAAAATATGATTACTGTAATATAGAGTTAAGTAAAATGATAGGACAAAACTAAGCTATTTCTGTGCAAGAAAAAGTCAAGGAAACATGGAGATAAAAAATATGAGATGAAAAATATGAGAGCAAAGTAAGTTGAAATGGCAAATAGGCTCAAAATAACCAACATCCATCTAACAGGAGCTTAAAACTTTAAAAAAAGAGAGAGTATTTTCTTAGGGTAGAAAATAATAGAAAACCATTTCACATGAGCCTTGGGCTTAACGTGGCACACTGAAATTAATCAGAATGTGTGAGGAAAAGACCCATACCTAGAGTCATCCTGGTGAAATTTCAGAACACCTAGGATAAAGAACAAAAATTTAAAGAGTTCTAGAGGGAATAAATGGGCTATCTTAAAAGGAAGCAAGACCCAACCCTTAGCACTGATCCCAATTAGTGGAAGGGAAAAGAGGCAATACCACTGAAGTTCAGAGAAGGATTAATTTTGAGCCAAAAATTCTGTTCCAGGTATTCTATCAATCAGATATGAGAACAGAATAGAAATGTTTTCAGACATGGACTCAGCTATTTTACCCTGGTATTCCCCAGAAGAAAAAGTTACTTAAGGATATTTTTCAGCATTACAAAGAAAAACAATAAAGCACACAATGGGAAGGAATAAATAAGAAACTGTAGCGGAAAAGAAATCATAGAAAAGTTGAAAGACAGTTTTTTGAAAATTGCTACTTGGGGACCATTTATTTTGAGTGGCAGGGGTTAAAAGACATAGAATTATATGTTATTCTCTATGAGTAATATTATCATGATTTTGTGACTCCGTTTTAGTGGGTTAAAAAATTTAATATCAACTAAAACAAACGGGGACTTAGTTATTGTTAAATAAAAGAATGTAAATGTGGAAAATCTTGATAAGGTAAAATTAATGAAACTCACTAAAATTACGAGTTGAAGAGGGAGAAAGTTGAGTGGTAGTATAAGCATGCTAGCTAAATTTTTAGTTTTTATTTCACGTAATTAACTGTTGTACTCTAAAATATAAAGATAAATGTATTTTATTTTAAATGTGAATTACACAGTTATTTTAAATTTAAAGTGAAAGCCATCAGAAAAATTAAGGAAGCAGAATACTTGAAGTGTTTGTATCTGCAGATTGAGAGGAACTGACTGGTAGTGAAATTTTGGTTATTATAGACAAGTTTGTATGGATTGAACTATTTTCTTTGTGTAGATGTCATTAATTTTATTTTTTTCTTAAAAAAGAATAAAATAAGGTGTCCATAATAAAAGCAGTGTGCTAATATTTCAATTATTCATGGCTATGCATAGATATTTGTGAAAAAGTGTTCACCAAAATATTAATGATGGTTATCTCAAGTGGGAGAGATTGAGTTTTATTTTCTAATACTCCTCAGTAGTGGTTGACTGTTTTACAGTAAATGTGTATTTATATAAGAATTTGTGTTAAGGAAAAAAAAATAGTATGAGTATCAGTGAAGTAGCAGGGAGTATTGAGAAAGAAAACATTCTTTTGACCTTAAAAATCTGTTTCTTTTTTCCCTGTGTGAGATTAATATTAGCCAAGTACTTTATGGTTAACTGTTATTTCCTGGTTTTCACGTTTTAACATTCAATGCAACGAGAGTGCTGAAATCTTACGTTGAACCCTTGCCTTGGGTTTCTTTATGAGCTACTATGCAGGTTCATTTTTGTAATTCAATCTTTGAAACTTTTTCCTCATTCAGAAGGGATTTTGCCCTTCCAAAAAAATTACTGCAGCAACCTTTAATGGTTATTCTTATAAATAAGTTTCATCTGCTCAATGAAGAAAAATTTGTGCACAGGAGAACCATGCGGATATTTAATTCTGTGTAAGTGGCATCATTCTAAATTATTTGGATCATGAGAGGGGGTATATTGCTGTCTTTTTACTTTGGAGGTTTCTTAGGACATTATGACAAGCAGTTTCCAAACTTTAATATTTTCCATTGCTTTAGGGGGTATTTACCTTGACGTTTCCAGAACTCAGGAAAAGATAGAACAGACCCTGTGTGACTATTGCTTCTGCTGCTCTGAGCCCCATAGCCAGGCATCACACCCAGGTGCCACAAAGGACTTCAGATATGTTCCATGGAATGTTGATATCTTTCATGTTAGTCTCTTGACAGCCTTTGTACAGGAGAAATCTTTATAAGAGTCAACATTCCTCCTTTGCTCTTGGTCTCTTCTTTTCCTGCTCATAGCCCTCTTAAGCAGGGGTCAAAAACTTTTTCTGTAAAAAGCCGGATAGTGAATACTTGAGGCTTTGAGGTCCATCTGATCTCTTTCCAACTACCTGACTCTGCTGTTGTGTGAAAGCAGCCATAGACAAGACTAAATGAGTGAATGTGGCTGTTCCAATAAAACTTTATTTACAAAAGCAGGTGGCAGACCTGCAATTGACCTACTTCTGCTCTTAAATCTACTTACCATAAAAAAAAATGCAGTTTACTGTTTATAGCTCCTTGCATTGTTTTTGTTCACATGCAGACTTTTTGTACTTGCTGCCATGACTTCTTTGCTGTCCACTCAATTTGTAACCTTTTGAAATGTGGCCTCTGTCCCATCCGTCTACTGAAATGGCTCTCTCAAAAATTTCCTCATCCCCAAATCCAGGGGCCTTTTCCGTTTGTCATCTTTTGATGAAAGGAGGGAGTATCACACAGTGGTTAGGAACTTAGGCTGTTGAGTCCGTTAAAAAAGTTTAAATGCAGGCTTTGCCATTTGTTATCTGTGGGAACTGACCTAATCAGTTATTAATGTATTAAAGCCTCAGTTTCTTCATCTGTAAAATGGGGATGATGATAGCTCCTGTTGCAGAGTGTGCTGTGAGGAATAAATCAGATGAAATGATGCAGGCAAAGTACATAGCTCCTTGCCATATATGTTTGTTGCTGCTTTCATTTTTATCATGAGTACCATTGTCATTATTGACCAGGCTATCTGTTCCAGTTTGCTAATGGTGCCATTTTGCAAAATACCAAAATGGGTTGGCTTTTATAAAGGGGGTTTATTTGGTTACGCAGTTACAGTCTTAAAGCCATAAAGTGTCCAAGGTAAGGCATCAACAATTGGGTACCCTTACTGGAGACTATTGGCATCCAGAAAACCTGTTAGCTGGGAAGGCATGTGGCTGGCGTCAACTTCTTCCAAGTTGTGTTTCAAAATGGCGTTCTCCAAAATGTCAGTTTCAGCTTCCAATGGCCATCTTCAAAACGTGCCTCTCAGCTGCAGCTTGCAGTGAGCTCCTTCTGTCTGAGCTTTTATAGGGCTCCAGTGAACTAATCGAGGCCCACACTGAAGGGATGGGGCCACACCTCCATGGAAATTATCTAATCAGAGTTATGACCTACAGTTGGGTGGGTCACATCTCCATGGAAACAACCTAATCCAAAGGTTCCAACTTAGTCAACACTAATACATCTGCCCCTGCAAGATGGCATCAAAGAACATGGCTTTTTCTGAGGGATGTAATATATACAAACTAGTACACCATCTTTCTTAAAATTCACAGCTTGCTTCATTTGTCAGTGTCATGCTAACTATTTTTCTGCTTTTCTTGTCTCTTTTCTGTCCCCTTTCTTTGCAGCTCTTTCCATTCTCATCTCCCCAGTGCAGTGACTTTTCAATGTTTTGCACTTAGTGCTCTTTCCTTTTAGGTGTCTAATCTACTTCTGCAGTTTTAACGAGCTCATCTGTTGTGGATGACGCCTGGCGTTTATCCCTTCAGTCCCTCTCTCTTTCCAGGATACTAGCTTTTCAACTGCTTATTCAGCTTCTCCACCAGATGGCCCTCTGGTACATCAGGGTCACTGACCAAGACCAAAGTCATCCCATTGAACTCCTGACTTTGCCATTTCTCTCAGTGCCCTCATCGTTCACAGGGAATAGAACCTTAGAGTCATCTTGCTCTCCTCATATGCTTTCCTTGTCCAGAGGTCACTGTGTTCTGTCCATTTACCATCAAAGTGTCATTTGTAGCCATTCTTTTTTTTCCCATTTTACTGTCAGCCCTCTTGCCAAGGTTTTCATGAACTCCTTCCTACTTCTGTTAAAAAGAACTACAAGAGCACTTTATTCATTTCCTGTGTCTCCTGCTTTACACAGCTGATACCTTTTGTATCAGTCAGAGAAGCTGAGCTATAGTATTAAGAGTAAGGAATGTTTAGACCCTCACAATTGTGGGAGGAACTGAAGAAGTGAAGTTAAGAAAGGTGAGTTGGAGAATCAGGGAAGGATTCACCAACCAGGCCTCCTAATACATGGGTGAAGGGGACCAAGTTGGAGCTTATATAAAAGAAATCTAAACTGCCAGATTTCAGCCGCAAAGATGTATCTCTGATGGGGGAGCTCATTGGAGAGATTAATGGGAAGCTATTTCCTCTGTGAACTCTTCAACCTCTATGCCTCTGCTCCTGAGGGGTTTCAGGTGGGCCTGGGGCCACTATTGGTCAGCAAAACCATTGGTGGGAAGAAGAGCTGGACATAGAGCAGGGAACAGCAAGGACAAGCTGGAAACCCATTGGGCGCCTCTGCAGCTGTCACTGCCTGCAACGAGCTTCAGAGGATAAGGCTGCTATTGTACTAATACCTCTCAAAGCTCCTACGAGGTACTTTTCTACCAATTCTAACCCAGAACTGGATGCATAGTGAGATTATAGGGAACATACCTCCCAACTTAACCAAGTCGACACATTCTAGCACACTATCCTGATTAAAGTTCTAAAAGGAAGCTGTTCTCCATCACTTCCCGAGCCTCCAGGGGATGCTCTGTCTTGTACACCATATCCAAATTCTTTAGCTATGCTTGAATTGTTTGCTGTATTTCCTCAACCTAACCTTCCAGTCTGTTCTCCCACTAAAAGTTGCCTCTGTTCCTAAGCAGGAGATAGAAACCACACACCTCTGAAGGTGCTGCTGCTTGTGCTTATTCTTCTGTCTAAAATTCCCTTCCCTTCTCTCCATCTGTAGAAATCCTTCAGGGCCCAGCTAAAAAGCTACCTTCTACCTCAGCTAGACATGTTCCCTCCCTTGACCAAAATCTTTTAGAACTTTATATCATTCATTTACTCAATGAATAAATGCTCACTTAGGGTCTATCATATGGCAGGCACTATTTTAGGAAATGGGGATTAGGCAGTGAACAAAATAAAATGTTCATGTCCTTGTGGATCTTATCTTATATGGCACTTTATGTCTTGTACTATTTCTTTCCAGTTCCAGGTTTTTAAGTTGCTTGATGTCGAAGAATGTATCTTATTCAGGACTGTATCACCTTCATTGCCAAGTGTTTGTTCTGTGTATTTCTCTTGAATTGAATAAAGAAATAGATATGTAGGAAGATAAAATTTTCATGAACAAATGCAAAGGAAGATATGAATAAGCTATTTGCTGAAACTAAGATTAGTTGTCACAACTTGTGAGCAACCAAAGATGGCATTTATTGCTAACAATTCTAAGTCCTACACTTGGGTTCAACAGCTGAACAAATCTGAAAAAGACTAATCAGTCACCAGCAATGAATTAGTTGTGTGATGTGGTTGCCAAAGAAGCCAATTTGACCTGTACTACTTTAATGGAAATTTCTGCAGTAAAGAAAGTGATAATCTTGTTTGGCTCTGTGTTTACCAGTCCACTCCTCCTCTGTTATAATCCATTGTATTGAGGGGGAATACTTCACAAGCGTTCTAAAGAGAAGAGAACATTCAGGGGAGAAGTGATATGGAACATAAGGAATCTCAGAACTGTGTCGTGGTAGAACATGTCAGGGTCGTTCCTTTTACTGGGAAGGTTTAGCCTGAAGAAGAAATTAGAGGAGAAAAGATAGCTATGTTCAAATTATGTGAAAGAATGTTCAGGATATTCTCAAGGGGAAGATGTGGGACCTGTAGGAAGGATGTGGGAAGACAGATTAGGATTCAAAATAAAGGCCATGTCCCAGATGAGAAGTGAATTTCTTGTCATTTTGGGTGTTCAAACTCATAGTAGTCAACACTTATACTGTGTTGCTTTAGAAAAACTAAACACCGTGGTTTATGGTGAAGGAGAGTGATTAAACTAAAAAGCCTGAGTCTTTTTATGAGAGGTCTTTTGATGGGATGATCCAAGAAAAATTTAGTCTTTCAGATTACAATCTTCTTTATTTTTCATACTTGTAGGCCATTGGTTCTTGAAATATGAACCAGTAGTCAAAATCTTTGATTTCCTTTTCTTTTCAGGATTCTCAGTTTGCAGTCTGTGGAATCATTCTGTGTCATCTTAAATGAATCTTTTAACTTTTCTGGGTCTGGAGCTCTTTAGGTGTAAAAAATCTGAACGTGACTTATGTGGGTATGCTAAACTTTAGCAAGAACATGCTCAGAAGAATCTTTGAAACATGAGTTTTTATGTCCTCCTTGAATTGAAGAACTAAATCCTTATGTTTCTTTTTGATGTGATTGAAAACTGCTCCATTTAAAGACCATTGTGTTGAGTTCATTTAAACCCCCTCGGTGAAATCTGGACAGCACCCATTTCATAGTTATCTTTGGTCTCTCCTGATTATTAAAGATTATTAAAGATCTTTATAGTGCCACATCCACATGCTTCTCAAATTTGTCTTTTGTGGTCCCAGACATATATAAGGTCCTTTCTTAGTATGTGGCTTATTTTGTCTCTGGAAATTAGGTAGTTAATGCATAGCTTTTTAAAGTTATGAATTATTGATGATCCTTTTTGCTTCAAGAAGCACAGAACAATACATTAGTTAGAAGAGTTCAAATTCATCTCAAGAAGATTTTTAAAATCTTTCAGTTAGTTCTCTGCAGGGCACTGTGTAAATATAGAAAGTAAAGATATGATCCCTTGCCTATAAGCTTACATTTTAGTTGGAGAGGCAATGCAATGTGAGAAGCATCATGCGTATAACTTTCATTTTCCCACAGGGAGCTCAAGATAGTTCACTTACATAGCTTCAATGTATTTTACAGTAATATGATCTGTTCTTAATGTACTTCAAAGTTGACATTACTGATCCTTTGTCAATCGAGTAAGTGTTTTGAGTGCTGTTACTTTACTTGGTTGTCTTCATAATATGCTAGACAAGAAGATGGGGGTAGACATTATGGACCTTATTTTATAAAAGTTAAAGGTGAGAGAGATGGTGCTGCAGCAAGTGGGCGCAGGGTCTGTAATCAGACTTTGTTTCTGACTGGTGTAGGGAAGTTTCTATTTATTTTGGGATTTAGTAGGGAAGAGAGGCTTCCCTACTAAACTTTGGCTTCCTGTAGTTGTGATATCAAATAATTCAAAATAAATAGAGAAGTGTGAGTTTAAATTCAAAAGAATATTACCAGATTGTTAACCCTTGCCAGACAAATTATCAGACCCAAGTGAAGTGTCTGGAGAATTAATGAGATTTATTTTTTTTTAAACATGAGATAGACAACCTGCAGCTCTCATCAAAATACTGGAGAAACTTTTTAAGCCAAACTCTGTTTTTTTTCCTTCAGATCTGTTAGCTTGCTTGATGTTTCTTCCTCTTCTTACCAGATTGTTAACCCTTGCCAGACAAATTATCAGACCCAAGTGAAGTGTCTGGAGAATTAATGAGATTTATTTTTTTTTAAACATGAGATAGACAACCTGCAGCTCTCATCAAAATATTGGAGAAACTTTTTAAGCCAAATTCTGTTTTTTTTTTCCTTCAGATCCGTTAGCTTGCTTGATGTTTCTTCTTCTTCTTATAGGTATAAATATATCAGAGCATAATCTTACCTTTTTTGTAATACAGCTTTTGTCTACGATAGTGATTTACCATTTCCCTTTGGGTGTTATATTTATTTTTTGGTGGCTCTTAATTTACATAGCTGACTACCTGATATGATTGAATTAATTTAAAAAATTACTTTCCAGGGGATGTCCTGGTTTCCATAATATTGGAACCAACTGGCTGTGGGCCTCAAGTTGTTGTCAGCTCAACAGTCTGTGGCGTATTTCATTTCTCTTTTTCCCCTGTACTTAGTCCTTTGTCTGGCAAACAGAGAGCACTTAATAAAAGTTAATGAAGGAGAATTATTGTCTAGCAAAATATCTTTCAGTAGCTACAAGATTCTGAATCACAAAGAAGTTTTCACTTTTGTTCTACATTCTGCATTTCCTAAGGCAGGAAAGGGGACCAAAATGTCTTATGTGTTTTTCTGGAGTTAATGTTGCCAAAGGTTTCTTATGTAGATAAAGCAAATCAATAATTGATCATAAGCTGCGTTCTCGAAGATTCTAGTTAGAAGATGTTTTCATCCCCATTCACTCTGTGTTTTTATGGTTTGGAGCAGATGATTGACAGAATATGCGTGAAAGTACAAGACCATCTCAACTCTTTACGAAACTGTGGGGGAGATGCTGTCCAGGAAGACTTAAAATCAGCAGAGAGGCTCATGCGTGATGCTAAGAATTCTAAAACGGTGAGTTTGACTGTAGGCTATGTAAGTCTTGCATATTAAATAAAGAAATGAAGACAGTTCAGGTTGTAGACCCCAGTGAAATGTAAACTCTCCAGTGTCTGTGATGAAAAAGAGAGATTTTAGCATGGATAAATCAATAATCAAGAAATCAAATTTTAGAAGCTATAAAATGATGTGATTTGCTGCAAAATTAGTGGGAGGAGGGCGGGGCAGGAAGTCAGTAGGAGTTTAGATGAAACAAGTTTTGACATGAATTTGTATTCATTGAAGCCTGTTGGTGAATTCATGGAGGCTTTTTATACTATTTTCTTATTCTTGGGTACGTTTTAACTTTTCTGTAATGAAATGATTTTACAAAATTCAGTTTTAGAAACTAGTTCCAACTTTGGTTGGTACCAGTTCCACAAGGGTACTAACGAGTAGCAAAGTGAAGAATTGGTCTTTGCCTCCTATGCTAATTACCAATAACCAGAATATAGAATGAAAAGCAAAGGGTCAGTATGATTTACAAAGGATGTAACTGGGTCCTGAACACTGAGAGGTTGTAGTTTAAATGAATAACAACTCTTTTAAAATTATTCTACTTTGAAGATGATGGCACAAAACTCTCCTCTCTCATCTCTGTAAGGAAGCTTTAATCAAAAGATTTTGTTCCTCAAAGTCTGACTTAATAGAGAACTAACTGGGAGTCAAACACCTGGGATCTCCTCCTGGTTCTGGTATTAGAATCAAACAAACAGTGAATGTCTTAGGTAAGGAACCTTGTGGATTAGTCAATTCTCTCATACCCCAGATGAGGGCATTAAGGCACAAAGGGGTGATGTACTCTTTCTGTGGTTTCAAAGCAGGTTAGTGACCAAGTGGCCAACATGGAGGTTTCCTAATCCCCAGTGTAGTGTTTCTTAAAGTTGCAGTGATTCGTTGCATAATGCCTAAAAAGTATGTGGGCCTCAGTTCAATAATCGGTAAGAGGGGTCTTTAATTAAAGGAGATTATTCCTAATAATACTTCTTCAAATACTGGCTTTCTCCACCATTTTCATTAACTCTTCAGTGACTTTGGTGCTTATTTAAATATTTGTTCAGTTATGGAGAGTTTACTTTTAATTTTTCTTTCAGTTGTTACCCAATTTATACCATGTTGGTGGTACATCTTGGGTGGGAGCCGGTGGCTCATTATCCAGCCCAATTCAGGATACCCTGGAATCAATGGCTGGAGAAGTTACTAGAGTTGTAGATGAGCAACTAAAGGTTTGTGTCTCTTATTATTTTGGGAAATGAAATTGTTATGATCCAAATATGTATGATAGCATTTCCTACCATAGCTACATGTTTTATAGATGTGTGTGTATGTGTGTATGTGTAGATGCACATGTAGTAAAAATTAAACAGTGTTTTTTCACAGCTTTTATAAGCTTTGGAATAATTTATATTATGAGGTCAAGTAAAATCTCTCAAAATTCAATTTCATTTTTAATGGTAAATTTCTAAATGTACTTAATATATGATATATTGCTGTGACTTCACTTGTAAGAGAATGGTTTTTACTTGTAGGGCAAAAAGAGAGGTCTGTTTCAAAAAATAATCTTGGATATTATACTTGATTTGGAGAATTGGAAACATGATAGGAGTTATGCTTACCACGCCTGGATGCTGCTTACCTGGAGATTTGCCCACTACCTAAATAGATAGTAGTCCTTGGAAGGAACTGGTTAGAAGGGATTTCAAAAAATGGAAAAGAAAACAGAAAACGAAATCTCTGAAGTTTTAGGAAAGTAGAGTAACTGAGGACCAGATTATTTTACATTCAGAAAGTTTTTATTATTTCATTTCTGCCTGGTTCAAGGACACCTTAAAAATTTTTGTCTAAATGTCTCTATTTGTCCTGTTTTCTTCTGAGAAAATAATTGCTGTGCCACATAAAGATTTGATATGCAACTCTGTGACTTTGTAGCTTGTTAATTACTCTCTTTGTAATGAAGGAGAAAAGGTTTTGGATTATTTAGGGGTTTCAGCCCCTGTCTTCCTTTGCATATAATGTAAAGAGATGCTTGTATGTCATTTATTTTATTTGTCCATGGTTTTGTGTTATTTTGTTTTGTTTTTGAATTTTTACTTGATTTGATTGTAAATTCTTCTCACTTCTTCTTGACCTCCAAGGCCACAACTCTTATAGGTTTTTTGTTTTTTATCTTTTCTCTCTTTGTGCTTAGTTGTTGTTTATTAAAATTGTTTTATTATTAGAGGAGTTGTGGGTTTACAGAAAATCCTGCATAAAATACAGGATTCTTATACCCCACACCACCACCACCACCTTGCACCAGTGTGGAACATTTGTTACAGTTGTTGTTAGCACTTTTTTATAAATGTATTACTTTTTCAACAATAGTTATATGTTTTATAATTGATGAAAGATTATTAAAATAGTATTACTAACTGTTGTCCGCAGTTTACATTAGGTTTACGTATTTTATTCCCATATACCCCTATTAACACCTAGCATTAGTATGGTACATTTATTATATAAAAGAATATTCTTACACTATTAACTGTAGTCCATCTATGCTAGGGTTCACTGTATTGTACAGTCCTATGTTTATCTGTCAGTTTTTATCCTAGTAACATATACGTCCTAAAGTTTCCCCTTTTAACGACATTCACCTATACAATTCAGTGCTGTTAACCACACTCACAATAGTGCACTGCCATCACCACCATCCATTTCCAAACGATCAACTTAATTAGAAATTCTGCACAAATTAAGCATCAGCTCCCCATTCTCTAGTCCCCCCCTTCTATCTTCAATATTCTAGATTGAAGCTCTGAGTTTGCTTATTATAATGAGTTCATATCAGTGAGATCATATAATATTTGTCCTTTTATATCTGGCGTATTTCACTCAACATAATGTCCTCAAGGTTTATCCATGTTGTCGCATGCATCAGGACTTCATTCCTTTTAACAACTGAATAATATTCCATCATATTTATAAACCACATTTTGCTTATTGGTTGATGGACGTTTGGGTTTCTTCCATCTTTTGGCGATTGTGAATAATGCTGTCATGAACATTAGTGTGCAAATGTCTGTTTGAGCCCTTGCTTTCAGTCCTTCTGGGTATATGCCTAGTAGCGGGTTTACTGGATCATATGGCAAATCTATGCTTAGCTTCCCGAGGAGCCACCAAACTGTCTTGCACATCTGCTGGTCTCTCCCTTCTCTTCTGATTTCTTTGCTTTCAGCTTCTTACCTCAGTGGCTTTCTCTCTCTGTCTCTATTCATTCTGTTTATAAAGGACTCCAGTAATAGGATTAAGTCCCATCCTAATTGAGGCAGCTCACACCCTAACTGAGGTAGCCTCATCAATGAACAGATTAGATTTAAGAACATGTTTTGTTTTGTTTTGTTTTGGGGTGGGAGGGGGGATACACACAGCTTCAAATCACCATGGTAGGAAAAATGTGTTTTTCTTACAATCCATATTCAGTTTCTTATAAATTACTGTGGTCCTTATTTATTTCATTAAAAATAACAGATTTTCCTGGACACAAAGGACCGCCACAAATTCTCTAAAATTAACGTATTAGTACAACCCGAAATGAATAAATTATTTTTTAAAAAATTATTTTGTAAAAATAACATATTAAAATTTTTAAAGGGAGGGGGACCACAGGCCTGGATTCGTGTTTTGGGTTTGGTACTAGCTAGCTATGTGCTCAGAGCAAGTTGTCTAACTTTTCTGGACCTAGTTTCCTTTTTGTACGAGATTGTCTTAGTGTTGAGATGATCAGGACGATTCTTTTCAGCTTTAATATTCGATCATCCTGAATTCCTGGTCAGTGGTAGAAATTCTGAATATTGGGTGAGAATAAGTTCAAATAGCTCTTTGAGCAAATTTTCAAAAGTATTATTTAAGAAAGCCATATTATTATCTAAGTGACTGGATGTGCCACCTTTCTGAACAAACTTCCTGGAAGGGAAGAAAACGGTGAGTTTGGAGAAATTCCTTCTTTGAAAAGAGGCGATGTTTTTTCTGGACTGGCCAATCTTAGGTATTTTTAAAAGATAAACCTCCACCTGTTTTTTATCTTTTGATTCTGACATTTATTCCAGGAGTAATAGTAGATGAGTAAGTGGAATCTGAATGTTTTAACATAAGGAAACTTACATTTTATTCTCCTGGACTTAAATTTTAGGGCATTTGTTTTGGACCAGGAAATTCTTGATTTCATTTCTGGCTTAAACCAAGTAATTCTTTGCTGGTAAATTTCAGGTTTACTTAGGAAATGAGGTCTGAGGGGTGTAGGTGCCTGTTTGTTAAGTATTAGCTCAGTTTG
This sequence comes from Choloepus didactylus, assembly GCF_015220235.1. NCBI lineage: Eukaryota > Metazoa > Chordata > Mammalia > Pilosa > Megalonychidae > Choloepus > Choloepus didactylus. Next base: position 127,856,091 of record NC_051313.1, on the reverse strand, counting down.
GTGAAAGAAGAGTTCTCTGATTGTGTTTTTCTTTTCCTTTTTTTTTTTTTTTTTTCAATTTTGTACACTATATTTTCCAAAGCAAGTGCAAGAGAGGTTTCAGAGTACTTTAGTGTATGGAAGTTGAATTTGCTTATAATGAATTACAGCAAGCTGTTGGCTCATTGTGACAATATGAGAATGCACAACTGCCATGTTAAGGGTATTAATCTAATTTATTTCACAAATGTACTGGTTTTCTAAATCTGATTATTTTTACAGTGAAGAAATCTACTCCCTAGTTACTCTCATTTGGGAGATACATGCAAAATAAAATCTGATTATCACAGAGATAGTTTACTAAGAATTTCAAGAATTGATGAAAGATGAGCACCTTGAGATTTAGGGCACCCAGCAAAACCCAAGCAGGATGGATCTGTTTTTATCTATCCTGCTTTGGTTTTACTGGGCATGTTAAATCTGAAGCAGAGAGACTAAGTTAGGAGTTGTACTGCATTCCTAGAGGGGAATTAAGAAGTGTTTGGGATCATTTTTGATTGTCACATGACCAGCAAGGGAAGGGGACAGTGGTCCTAGACATCCTGCAATACAAGGTTCAGTTACACACTGCAAGGAATGCTCCTACCCAAAATGGCAATAAAAAAGGCATCACTAGAGCTGAAATAGGTCAGTGTACAATGTAAAAAGGTCCAATTTGTCAGAAATAGATAACAGTTTCAATCTGGTATATATCCAATATGACTCCATATGTACCAGCATATTTGACAAAATTATAAAGAGAAATTTGACAAATTCGCCATTATGGGGATCTTTAAAAATGACTCTCTCAGTAATCTATCAATAAACAAAAAGAATAATGACAGACAAATTTTTAAGAGTGATCTAGTGGACCTATATCATCAGTGCCCCCTCATCAATAGGCGAATGTAAGTTCCTTTCAAGGTTACATGGAATATTTATGGACATTGCCCATGAGGTCATATAGAAAGTTTCAACATTTTTCAAAGTCCATAATCTCTGGTTCCATTTCAAATAAATTAGAAATCTGTCAAAAAGATAACAACAAAGGGGAAAAAAAAACCCACATCTTTATAAATTAAAAAATCACTTCTATCCATGGGTCAAAGTTGTGGGCGTTATTTAAGTTAGAGTATATTTAAAATTGAACAATAATGTTCAGTATCAGATGTTTAATATCAATAAAGTTCAGTATCGACCTGTGAGATTCAACTAAACCACTACTAAGAATGAAATGAATAATCTTAAATGCTAATATTGGAGGTGAGAAAGGCTGAAAACTGATGAGCTAATAAGCATATGACAATTTAAGGAGAAAAACTGTCTCAGAATAAAACCAAGGAAACTATAAAAAGTATACTATATAAGAAAAAAATTAATGATAGGAAAGAACTATAATATATAATATAATACAAAACAGATTAGCCAAAAGTTGATTCTTGAAAATGCTAATAAATAGACAAGTAAGCTCTTGGCAAGATTAATCTAAAAAGAGAGAGAACAAGGAAGAGGCACAAATAAACATTATTGGGAATGAAAAGTTGGATATAAATGTAGATACACCATAGATTTTAAAAGGCAATAAGAGAACATTATGTTCCATATTATACCAAATAATTTGAAAACTAGACAAAATTGGCATGGAATTTCTAGTATAGAAATAGAACTAGGTATAACCAATAAAGAAGGGAGAATTACCGGCCATTTTCATTTATGAACATAAACGGGAAAAACTTAACTCACTAGTAAACTACATCCAGTTATGTATAAAAAGTAACAATGTATTATGACCAAGTTGGGTTATCTAGAAACACACATTAGCAGAGTATTATCATCTCCATCGATGAAAAAATTGATAAAAGTCAATACCCATGTATGATTTAGGAGAAAAAAAATCATCAGCAGACTAAGAATAGAAGGGGACTATCTTAACCTGAAAAAAGGAATCAATATAAAAACTAAGCAAATATCATGATTAATGACCACATATTTAAAACATTTCCTTTGGGGAAAGGTACCATTATAATGGAGGGATCTGGTGGATACTCTTTTTATTTTTTAGACAACTTTATTTGAGGTATAATTTACATACAATAAACTGGACCCATTTAAAATATATAATTCAAAAGTGAGTTTGGTAACTGCATACAGCCATATATTCACCACCATAATCAAGATACAAAACAATTCTACCACCTTCAAAAGTTTGCAGTCAGCATCTCCCTTTATCTGTACCCTGGATAACCACTGAAATGCTTTCTATTACTATAGATTATTTTGCATATTCTAGAATTTGATATAAATGTATTCATGTGGTGTGTAGTCTTTGGGGGTTTCTCTTGATCACTTAGCATAATGGTTTTGAGATTCATCCACATTGTTGCATAAATCATTAGCTTGTTCCTTTTCTTTGTTGAGTAGTATTATATTGTGTGAATAGACCACACTTTTCCATTCACTTGTTGATGAACTTTTGGGTTATTACTAGGTATTAGGTATTAAAAATAGAAGTGTTTTGATCATCTTATACAAATTTTTGTGTGGACACAGATTTTCTTTCTCTTGCATTAAATACCTATGAGTGGAATTGCTAGGTCATATGTTAGGTGTGTGTTTACCTTTGTAAGACACTACTAAACTGTTTTCCAAAGTGGTTGTACTGTTTTACATTCCCACCAGTAGTATATGAGAGTTCCAGTTGCTCCACATCCTCATCAAAGCTTGGTAATGTCAGTCTTCAAGCATTCTCATGGGTATATGGCTGATTCCTGTGGTTTTAATTTGCATTTTCCTAATGGCAAAAGATAATGGCTTGTGGCCATTCTTGTGTGTGTGTGTGTGTGTGTGTGTGTGTGTGTGTGAACATTTGTTTAAATCTTTTGTCCATTTTAATTGGGTTTTTTCTTTTTTATTATTGAGTTGTAACAGTTTTTTAAAAGTATGTTTTGGATATAAATGCTTTGTCAGACACAAGTGTTGTGAATCCTTTCTCCTTTGAATTGCCTTTTCATTTCCTTAACAGTGTCTTTCAAAAAGCAAGCATTAATAGGGGTATTCGCCTACCCCACCTCGATGGTTGCTAACATGACCACAGACATAGGGGACTGGTGGTTTGATGGGTTGAGCCCTCTACCATAAGTTTTACCCTTGGGAAGACGGTTGCTGCAAAGGAGAGGCTAGGCCTCCCTATGGTTGTGCCTAAGAGCCTCCTCCTGAATGCCTCTTTGTTGCTCAGATGTGGCCCTCTCTCTCTGGATAAGCCAACTTGAAAGGTGAAATCACTGCCTTCCCCCCTACGTGGGATCAGACACCCAGGGGAGTGAATCTCCCTGGCAACGTGGAATATGACTCCCGGGGAGAAATGTAGACCCGGCATCGTGGGACGGAGAACATCTTCTTGACCAAAGGGGGATGTGAAAGGAAATGAAATAAGCTTCAGTGGCAGAGAGATTCCCAAAACGAGCGAGAGGTCACTCGTGGGCACTCTTACGCACACTTTAGACAACCCTTTTTAGGTTCCAAAGAATTGGGGTAGCTGGTGGTGGATACCTGAAACTATCAAACTACAACCCAGAACCCATGAATCTCGAAGACAGTTGTATAAAAATGTAGCTTATGAGGGTGACAATGGGATTGGGAAAGCCATAAGGACCACACTCCACTTTGTCTAGTTTTATGGATGGATGAGTAGAAAAATAGGGGAAGGAAACAAACAAAGGTACCCAGTGTTCTTTTTTACTTCAATTGCTCTTTTTCACTCTAATTATTATTCTTGTTATTTTTGTGTGTGTGCTAATGAAGGTGTCAAGGATTGATTTAGGTGATGAATGTACTACTATGTAATGGTACTGTAAACAATCGAAAGTACGATTTGTTTTGTATGACTGCGTGGTATGTGAATATATCTCAATAAAATGAAGATGATTAAAAAAAAAAAAAAAAAAGCAAGCATTAAAATTTTTTCATGCTTTTGGGGTCCTAGCTAAGAAATCTGTGCCAAGATCATAAAATTATTAAGTTTTCTTCAAGAAATTTTTTAGTTTTAGCTTTTACATTTAGACCTATGACCCATTTCAAGATAGTTTTTGTGTAAAGGGTATGATAGTGGTCAAGGCTCTTTTTCTTTCCTTTTTGGCATATGGATAACCAACTGTTCCAGCACCATTTTTTGAAGATTTTTCTCTCTCCATTGAATTCCTTGACATCTTTGTCAAAAAACAATTAACCACATATGTTTGGGTCTATTTATTGACTTTCTATTCTGGCCTATTGATCTATATGTCTATTCTTTGCCAATAACACACTGTCATTGGTTAGTGTTGCTTTATAATCTGTTATAAAATCAAGTAATACAAGTCCTTGCACTTTTTCTTCTTTTAAATTGGTTTGACTTTTCTAGGTCACTTGAATTTCCATATGCATTTTAAATTTAGCGTATTTTCACAAAAGTTTTGCTGGAAGTTTGATGGTTTTTGTATTCAATCTTGTTCAGCTTGGGTGGCATTGTTGCCTTTAAATGTTGGGTAGTGGGCATCATTTTAAACCAAGTAATCACACTTAGCACCAAAGATAATGAAATGTGCCTCATAATGTGATGCCATGAGAAACAATATTGCATTACCTATGTAGTATTAGGCCCCAAATGTTTAACCTAAATGTAATTCCCAGGAAACAATCAGACAAATCCAGAATGGAGAACATACTATAAAAGAGGTGGCCTGGATTCTTAAAAAAAAAAGAAAGAAAAGGTCAGTGTCATGAAAAATAAGCAAAAACATCAACAACATAAAGTTGAGAGACTATATAAAGGAGATTAAAGAGAATGGTAACCAAATGAAATGACTGAACCTTGATTGAATCTTGAATTGAAAAAAAAAATCGCTGTGAAGAACAGGTTTTGAATAGCTGAAGAAATTTGAATGTGGTCTGTATATTAGATGTTTAAGTTTCTTGGATATGAGAATGGTGTTATACAAGGTTTACGTCAATGTTTGTAAGAGATAACGTGCTGATGCCCTTAGTCATGAAGCATCATGATGCCCACGGCTTACTTTCAAATGATTTGGCGAGAGAAAGCAAATGTTGCAGATTATTAGCAATCGGTAAATCTTAGGGAAAGATGTTAAGGATGTTTGTTGCCCTATTCTTTCAACTTTCCTGTAGATCTCAGATTTATTTTTAAATAAAGGGGGGGGGTCTTTAAATCAGAAATTGTGCAAAAATGAAAGTCTTAACCAGTGCAATATGACAATCAAAAGAAATGAAAAATAAGAGGATAAAAAAGGAAGAAATAAATGATCATAAATTGCAGATTTTATGATTGTCTACATTGAAAATCTGAAAAAGAATTTGCAGATAAATTATTGGAATTAGTAAGATAAGGTTACTGGAGATAGAGCAATTTACAAAAATATATTGCATTTCTATTTAGCAGCAACAAATAGTTAGAAAATGTAATTTAAAAAATTGTCCCTATTTTAAAGAGCAACAGAAAATATAATGAACCCAGAAATAAAGCAAACAAAAGATATATAATACCTCAATAGAGAAAAATTATAAATCTTGATCGCAAGTCTTTGGAGAAACTCAAAAACTCAATTAAAATATATGCCATGTTTATGTATAAGAAGAGTCAGTGCCACATAATGTCAGTTTTTCCCAAATTCATCTATTAATTGAAGGCAATTCTAATAAAAATTCCAACAGGTTTTTAATGGTGCTGGGCAAAGCTGATTCTAAAATATATGGAAAAGCAGTGCTCAAGAATAGTCCACATAGTTATGAAGAACAACAGGAAGACTAAGACTTAACAAAAATCTAAATACTAGGACACTATGCAGAGGTAGACAAACCAATGAAACAGAGACCCCAGAAATATACTTACACATATGTATGAGCCTTAGAAATGACAGAGGTAGCATTGAACATAAGTGCATGGACTATTCCATTCCCACACTCAGTGAGTTCCTGGAGTTATAAAAACATTTATGAGTTCCATAGAGTTTGTTCCAAGAAGTGTTCTAGGCCTTGGGGATACAGTGTAGAACTTTACAATCTGATGAGAGAGATACAAGAGACAACAGACAATCGCCATGAGGCACCATTTCTGTTTCTGGGGCCTGGTGCCTCTTGGTTTCCATGAACTCACAAAATTACATGCAAAATTGCCTATGTAACTTTTCTGTATGAGTGTTCATCAAATTCTGAAAGGGGTCCAAATTCGTTAAAAGTCACTGAATTCTTGACCATTGTATGACATATGTATAATAAGATTCTTACTGGGTATTATGGGATCACCAAAGAGTGTCATCACACATAGCTTGGTGTACAAAGGGAGTAGGGGGAGAAGAAACTCTTCTCAAAGGTAATACATGAGCTGAGTGTGGAGAGAATTCTAGGCTGAGAGAACAGAATGTAGAGCACAGAGAGAGAACCTGATCATGTGAGAACTGCAAACTGTAATTGGGTATGAATAATTCTAAAGGGAATACAGAGAGATGGCAAGAAATGAGGCTAAAAGTTAAACTGCCACCAGATTGCAGGGGTTTCTTTGCAATTTGAGGAAATGTCTAGGAGTAAAGTTAACATTTTTTTGGAGATTGAGGTGGTAGAGAGGGTTCAGGTTAGGAATAGTCTAGGGAGACTTGCAGATTTCTGACCTAGGTTGGTGCCATTCATCACCCTAAAGAACTTAGCAAAGATGTTTAATTTTGCTGTTGTAATTATTGTTGTTTGGGTAAGGTTGAGGGGGAGGACGAAACATGTTGTGGTTGACCTTTCTATTGGAGAATATCCAGGTGGAAATGCTTAACAGTCTGTATTACACATGCATTTTATCATGTGTATTATACATGTGACTGTAGATAAACATTTGAGTAGGAATCATTGGAATATAGATAGTATTTGAAATCAAGGGGAGATGAATGTTGAAGAAGAGGGTCTGGTGGGCAGTAGGGTCATAGAACTTGGAAGGAGACTGTTCAAGGTCTAGGCTTGAGGGCTCGACACAAAGGAGAGGTTTGGGGCCCCACTGGAAAATTTATCCTGCGATGGTTTCTCCCCTTTCTGCAAGCGCTGCCACCTCAAAGCTCAGCCTGGCAGCCTCAGGAGCTGTTGACACAAGCGAATAGGGGAAAAAAATTTGTAACAAAAGGAAAACAATGTTCCAGTCCACAGGCATTGGAGGAAGGCTGGAGTAGGATACAGAAGACTTCCCATCTCAGCCAAGTAACCTTGAGCAAGTCAGTTCTTTCCTCTTGGCCGCAACATCCTCATCTCTAAAACAGGGATGCTAAAATTCTGCCTTCACTAAAAGGGTTGTAATGTAGATCAAAGGAAATTATGGATGAAATTACTTTGTAGAGTATAAAGTGCTGCATTTTATTTTGGTCAGTGTTGGCAATAGAGGTGGTGGAAGAGAACGAAACTACAAAATATCTGTAGAAGTAAATGCCTAAGGCTAGCATATGACCTGTGGGTCATAGTCATAAAATCATGGATTTGTAGAGCAGAAAGAAATCTTAGAAATCATTTTTCGGGTGGGAACACAGAGATCTGGAAAGGTTAAGCTAGTCACATAATGTTCCACAAAAATTTCCCATCAGGACCTCCACTGGAAGCCAGGCCTCCTCTCTCTAGGCCTGGGGTTTTTTCGAATTAAATTAGCCCAGTAATGGAGGAGTACTTTCAGAAAGTCATTGATTTGGTAATGATTATGACAGAATCAAAATAGAATATTGATGCCCAAAGTTGTTCTTATCAGGAGTGCTGGACTTCTGGAACAGTAAGTGTTGAAGGCCAAAGGGGAAAAAAATTTGTCTTTAATTAATTTATTTGTATCTCTTACAGGTGATTGGTGTAGTAACTTTCTTGTAATAATGTACTAATTCAGTGATTATTCGACCAGAGCTATAGGGGACAGAGCACTGTCAAAATATTAATGGCTTGTGGAAATTTCTCAAGTAGCTGCCTCCCACTTTTCCTCACCCAGTTTTCCCCAAGAGCCTTATGAACAGCCTGCCAGCCCACTGCTCGTCCTACAGTATAATAAGAGTTTTTACTAGGGGGATTGTGCTGTGCATGTGAGCATGTGAGCCAGCCGCTGTACAGTCTTTCAGTAAGCACGCCACAGTAGTCCTTGTTAACTATGAAATAGGAATAGGAGCAAAGCCTGGACTTCAGAAACTGGGTTCACATCAATAAAAGCAGAACCTCTGAAATCAGATTAATAATGATTAATAATCTGTGATATACTGAGCTTTTATTCTGTGCTAGGCACTATTCTGAACACTTTGCATGTATATTATCATTTAATCCTCACTAGTCCTATAAGGCAAAAAATATTTTTTATTGCCATTTTATAGATGAGGAAAGTAAAATAGAGGGATCAGTAACTTTGTCCAATGTCATTCAGTTAGGATTAAAATTAGGTCTGACACTAAGGCTCATGCCCTTTCCATACTTACCAGCATGTCACCTTGGGCATATTATTTTAACTTCCTTTAGTCTCACATTCTTCAACTGTAAAATTATCATATGAATAGCTGCTCTACCCACCTTCGTAGATTTGAAAGAATAAAATGTGCGAACCGTTTTTCAAGCTCTGAAGTGCTGTATAAAAGTTTTTGACTGTTGTTAATGTGGTTTATAAAGTGCTATATAAACAGTATTTGTCTGTTAGTCTTTTTTAGTATTGCTATAATAATTATTATTTCACCTAATGCTACAAGGCTTTTCTTTAAAAAGAGTAAAACTGGCAGTAATTTCTTGGGTTTCCTGCTACTGTTGTTTTGGTAAGAGATTTTGAATGGGTCACCCTCATTTTGGGATTTCTGTGATTTGAAGGATCACACAAGACTTCCTAAGTGATATGTTGTCTGGGATATCTGTAACTTTATTTTCTAGAACCAGGGAGAAAAATCTGGTATGGTAATTAGTGGTAAAGGCTTGATTTTTTTTTTTTTTTTTTAATCTTGTCATCAAAGCCTTTTATTAAATGAAACCAACACGCAGCACTTAAGATGCCAGAGTGAAGTTTGTGTGGTCCTGCCAAGTGTCTGATTTAAAGGGATTGCCTGAGATCTACAAGCATCCCACTGTCACAGGCACCCAGGGGCGGCTCAGAATGGCTGGGCACACCCCAGGACGCTATTGTGTCCCCGTTCCCCAGGGACTCGGGCGTCATCTCTAAGCTCCTCGGTTTTATGGCGGTGCACTCCGTGCAGTGTCATCATATCTCTCCCCTCCACTGTGCTGCATTGCAGGTGTTGCTTGAGTCCATGGTTGATGCTGCCGAGAATCTTTGTCCAAATGTGATGAAAAAAGCCCACATTCGACAAGACCTGATTCATGCCAGCACTGAAAAGATTTCCATTCCACGTACCTTTGTTAAAAATGTCCTGCTGGAGCAGTCTGGAGTTGATATCCTTAACAAAATTAGGTAGGTTTATAACGTGAATAAACCTAGGATATGCAATTTCTGTGAATGCAGTCAAGGCAGCTCAAAGCGTGTTGTTGGCTTTACAGTATATTATGTGGTCAGGCATGTCTAACAGGCATAGGCTGTATATAAACGTGGCTGTGCATAAATGCATAAGTTTTAAACATTGCCAAAATCAAACAACCACATATAGGCCTGTGTTACTTAAGAGCACCTAATTATCTGCTCTCCTTAAGGGTTTTATTTTTAAGAGGGTAATACATGTTTGTAATTTCTGTTTTTGTGTTTTTTTTTTTTGTTTGTTTGTTTGTGGGTTTTTTTTTTTTCTTTCTAAAGTTTATCTTTTGCCTTAATAAATCATTAGCTTGAGGATTAAGGTCAGTTTGCTTTCTGCCATCCTTCTATTGTGAGAAATGCACACCTATAAAGAGAAAACAGACCCACCAGGACCTTAGTATATTTTGACTCAGGGTTATTTCAGTGGGTCTGTGATATTTTGTATGTACTAATGCTGCCTTTGGGACATTTACATAGATTTCTGTCTGAAAAGATTTGAAAAATATGCCAAGAAATGGATATTTAAAATTTGTGATCACCAGGAAACTTTATTAAATTTTTGCATGGTGACTTGGGGATGAACAGTAGCATTACATTACAGCTCAGATAATTCTCAGTTGTGTTTCTTAGTTGGGGAATCGAATGACTTGAAACCAATTTCAGAAACATTTTTAGTTTCCCATTTTAACCATTAATAAATCTGTCAAAGAATATTTAGATTAGCAAAAATAATAGTTCCTATCTGGAGAGTTAGAAGTTGGTGGTTGTGGGAACACATATTGATGTGGCTAAATGACAGTCTGTGCACAAAATGAGAGTCAAAACCAAAGAAGCCATAAGATTAGATCATCATTATGTGGATATCAAAGGCTGACACCTGAATGCTAGATTATAGGACTGAGAATTTAGGAATTCTGCAGTAACTGGCGAGTCACAGGTCTAAGATGCAGCTGTCATCTTCTTATAAAATCTCCTAACACCTACTCAGTTGAATTATAAGGAAGGACTTGAGAAATAAAAAAAGACTTTGAAGAGTTTATGGGACACCTCCCTACCCCCACAGATTGGTGAACTTATGAACTCTGGCTCTCACTAGGTATGTTTACTTAGTTCTCTAACCTATAGTTTCAGACTTCCATTGATTCCCCTTAAATATTAAGAAGAAAAATATTTTGACCATCATTCTTTCATAATTATGGATTGAACCACCAATAGATCACCTTTTGATGCCCTTTACTGGAGTACCAAATTTTGTTAAATGTGGTCACTTCCCTTGAAAATGGGAAAATTCTGAAAATTGAGTAACAGCATAGAACTCCCTATATCACTGAATCAATTATATGATATCCATTGACTTCTTACATGAGTTTTTATAGTGCACTATACTGAGTGCTGATAGAATGAAAATATGCACACCCACACATGCATGTATGCATTCATAAGCAGGTGTGTAGATGCAAGTTCAGTTGATCCATTTCCTCTACAAATTTTGCAAACTGAAAGCTCCATCAGTAAGAAGGTAAAGCTTCCAATTACAAAATGATGGACTAGCCCTGATCCATTAAAAACTAATTGCATTTTTAACAGAGAGTCTTTCATTGCTACAGTCTGGAATAGATAAACCACCCCGTCTCACCTTCGGAGAGAGAGGAGGGGAGAGAAAGAGAGAAGCAAACTATTGACTCGATAAGTTTTACGAGGAAGTAAAATTCCCAAACATTCCTGAAAAGAGAAGTGCTTGTTAAAATTAGACCCTCAGCCCCTCTTCTGGAGGTTTGAGTTGAGACCCAGAAAATGTATTGTGAGACCCTGTGAATCTTATCAATGGACACCTCTGAGGAATAAAACAAGAAAGTATTAGATAAACCATTTAGATGGCAAGACCTATTTCAGGGTCAGGAATTAAAGAAACATCCTTTTACTTTTATCTTTATCCCAGAAAAATTTTTATGGCAGGCATCAGAGATTTAGTGCTTTTCATTCTTTTTGTTCTACCACCAGAAGCCTTTCTGGGCAGAGAAATCTTAATGCAAATTATTGCGTTTAGGTTAGAAAGGTTTTCCCCTGTTACGTGAAATACAGTTTCAGCTATAGCTTTAGGTTTAAATAATTTTGTTTTGATAACTTCTTTCCCTGTGCTAAAAACTTAAAAAGTGTTGACTTCAAACTGTGTTTGAATTGGATATATATCTCTGTAGCACATTTATCTTTAAATGTACAGGGTTATTCAGACTGAAAACACACCTGGAAGTTGAATTCTTGGAAATACCAAATTGCTAAAATGCTAACATGCCAGCCATCTGACAGAATCTTAATGAAAACCAAAGCCACCCTCTGTTGTCTGGGCAGCTTTTAGAGGTCAGACAAGAGGCACCAAAACTAAAAATTGTAGTAACTTCTTCATAAAAGGAAAGATTACAGTTAATTTGTACTACTCAGAGTAAGATGATAAGTCAAAGCTAAGGCAGTGGAATATGGTACCATTTGGTGAAAAAGTTTAAAAAAAAGGAAGGAGGGGGTATGTTTGCATATCAAACTAATGAGGGCTTAACAACCAGACTAGACCTGCTTATGTGGTCCAGCTCGGCTTTGATTTCATTTATGTCAATGGATGAATTGTTCCTCACCTCATGGTGCATCTGGTTCCCATTAATTTTGTCTCTATGCAGTTGTTCTTCATTTCTACCATTAAATCTTGAGTTTTGAAATTGCAAAGGCATGCTGAAATTGGTAAAGAAAGTCTATTACCTGTATGTTTATGGCAGTGTTTGAGGTTGTTTTTGGAAATCTTTCCCCCCCCCCTCCACACATCTGATAGTCCATTTTCAAAGTTAGACACAGAATCAGAGTTCACCTTATCAACATAGCATCAAGGGTGGGTGATTTTTGTTTTCTCTTGTACAAATTAAAATGCTCCTCTGTCCTTTTGATTTAACGTAGTGAAGTGAAGTTGACAGTGGCCTCCTTCCTGTCTGACCGAATCGTGGATGAAATCCTGGATGCACTCTCACATTGCCATCATAAGCTGGTGAGTGCTGGGAAGATACTGAGGGGGATCATATCTCCATTCTTCTGTGTGCTGGACAGCCTCCAGCATGGGGCTGAGGTTTCTTTTCTATAATTCTCTCCTAGTTTTTCACCCTCCTCTTCTAGCATGCTTCTAGCCATTCTAGAGCATGTAACACTTTCTCCACCAGGAATGACAGAGGGAAATTGAAGTATTGGTATCCAGAAATCCTGTTGTTCATTAACAACACAGATAAAAAGTTTTGGTAGGAGATGATATTGAGAGCGACTTCTAAAATTAACATTATTTAGATTATTCAGTTTATCTATGTTCATTTTGTAGCATGATTGAGAATGCACTATTCTTAAAAACAGAGCAGGAAAATGAAACATTTTGGAGTCCAAAGAAAGTGCAAGAGTAAAATGGGTATGTTACGGTAATTGGTAGCTGCTGACTGCCTAACAGGCCTCTGGTGAAAAGAAATTCCTCCATATAGAGACTGGTTCTACAATAGAGCAAGGGAATTTACATCTAAGATCAGAGCATGTGAAAAATATTTCAGAATCTTCATATTTCTTGAACTTCAAGCAGTTCTCTGAGGTACAGTTGAAGATTTTATAACTGATTGTATCTTGTGTCTCAAAAATACTAGCAATATGATATAGTAGAAATCTTCCAAGCAAGTTATGCCAGTGTTTTTTTTTTCTCCAGAGAAAGAATTATAGGCTAACTGTATAGGATACAGGTACCCAGTTTATGGCACTGAATTTTTGGATACTAGAGAACACCAAAAGAGAAGAGCAACCGCGAATTCTGCATGAGGCAGACAAAAAGAGTATTTTGAAAAATTCATTTGACCACAGTGTTTAAGATTATCAGCTAAATTGAGAAACTCAGAAGAAGCTTTGGGAGACTTTTAGAGCAGCTTAATATGGCCACAATATCCAAACACAATGTTATTTTTCTCATTTTTGATTTTTGTTGCATTTTACCAATAAAATATTGTTTCGTGACATTGGAAATATAAAAAACTGGTTCATCTCCAGAGAGTTTTAGAAGCACTAGTCTCTAGTTTCTGGCACATTTAAGAACCACTTCATTGTTTAGAGCTCCCAATTCGGAGTTTTTTTTTAAGTAATCAGAAACAAAACCAGTAGAGATCCTTTTGAAAAGCTTTATTGATAACCCACAGCTCCAGGGACTTACTTGATAACACAGTTACGGATATTGTGTCAATGTGACTCTGCATGTAAGAACTACCCTGGAAGTTTGAAATTTTCACTTTTTGCATGTGCCTTTCTTTGAAGATTTTAGATAACTGCTCAGAAAATATCAACTTTTTTTGTTTTAACAAATGGAATGGGATTGTGTGAAGTGAACTTCACTTTAATATTTATACTGCTAATTTGGATTGTGGAAAGAAAGCTTAACTGCTGTATGAAAGAAATAGTATTTTCAAATTGATGTTGAAGAGTATCTTCAGTGAAATTCAAATAACATTAACATTTTCTCCAACTCAGTGTTTAGCAGTGTGCCCAAAATTTCCATGGCATTGTCAACTGATTCTCATCATTTCAAAATAATTAAATCAAAGTTCCTGGTGATGGACCAGCTTAGCACTAGCACTTATTAATTTCAGCCCAGCTACTTCCACCTCTTACCATTTAATTTTTTAGCTTTACCTAAAGCATAGCATTGGAAATTAATAAATCGTACCAAATATGGTGTTTGTTACAGGAAGACAATGAAGGTAGCAGTAATTGCAGTTTTGTTAGCAATTTCCTTCCTTTCAGCCCTTTAAAAATAATGAAAGTTGGAATCATTTCATTTCCCTTATTAGATACTTTTGAAAACTAAGTATAGAAGAAAATTTCTTCAGAGGATATACCAAATAAAATTAATTATTTTCTTCTAGTTTCCTCATTTGCTAAGAGAGGTTTGTAATTTCTTGCTAAAAACACTCTACCCTGCAAAGAAAGATAGTAAAACAGGTAAGTTACTCTAGTGTGAATTATTAAAAATTTCATTAGCCACTTGCCAACCACTGCACCATCTTGTGGACGACTCCTTCAGGAACTCAACTAACCAACTCTTCCTTTCCTCTGTGCTTTAATTTCTCCTTGTATATGCCCTGACTCTCTAGGCTGACCATTTCAGTAGACGTGGCAAGACCTTTCCTCAGCAAGAGTCCTTGGAGGTTGAGTTGACTGAGGAGAAGCCAGCAGTTAAACGCTCCATCATCACAGTGGAGGAGCTAACAGAGCTAGAGCGATTGGAAGATCTAGACACTTGTATGGTAAGACGCATCCTTTGGTGGCACCATTATCCCATTCATTTGACTCTGCTATTGTTTTAAAATCAAACGTTTATAAACCATATAGAACAAAACTTTCCCACAAAGACAGACAATTTTTTTTTTCCAGAAACTTGCTGCCAAACAGAGGCTGAGAATGAAGCTAATAAAACTTAAGCTTCAGGGCCCCGAGCTTGCACGGGTTCCTTCCAAGTCCCTATACCTAGCTTTCTTTTTACTTTCAGTTTTGAGCTCTTTTTCTTAAAGAGTCTCCCCATTCCCTACTCCTCACACCTACCCACCCCCTACCCCAACTGTAAATACTTTAATTAATACAAAAACCTGGATCTGTAGGGGAAAGAATTCTTAAAGTATTCAGGAGAAATAGGCATTTAAAATAGACTTTTAAAGGGCATTTATGGCAGGAAAATATCGTTAAATAAAGCTATAACCATTAAAAAAATGTAGGGAAGAACTTTTTCCCAAATAAAATATGTAACTACGTAACTACATAAAATAGGTAACTGTATTTTTCTTGGTCCTATCATTTTTTTTTTCTCTCTGCTGCTGTTTCCTTTGATTCCTTTATACAAGTTTTTAGCATACCCTTAATTTTGAATTTCCTGTCTAGTTCAGATTCTGTTTCATTCAGGTGACTTGAGATACTGTAGAAGATGGAAAAAACACTATAGTATTTACCTAGTAGTAGAATTTGATGCCTTACCCATTTTCTGAATTTCATAGGGTCAACCATCTGGCCATATAACTAGAATATTTAGGTGGCTGATGTATATTTTATTTCTCTGAGAACAATTTTACTTCAGTCTTTCATTATTTTTAGAATGATATTAGTATAGCTGTGGCTCACTTTACCATTATAAATAGTTGTATGTGGCTATTTCATCCTCTGTATTCAATATATTTAGATTAATAAGACAAATTTTTTTGTAGTAGTTCCTTATCATCTGAGATGGTGATAGTCCATGCTAGGTTTGGGCTACTTGTATGTCCAAATGTTTCTGTATTAGTTACCGATTTTAGTAATTTAAATACAACCACTGTTAAAGAATAGTACTTGTTTGTAACTTTCAAAACCAAGGGCAATATATATATCTGGTGTGGCCAATATTATTTTTCTAGTCCAGAGAGAATGCAATGCTTGGAGTAGTTTCCTTATTTATAAACTGTTGTTACTCTTTTTTCAAGTCTGCAAATAAATATAGTATGTCCATCAGATAAAACCTTGTCATACACAAGGAGAGTAGCAGGAAAGCCTAATTTTAAGTAACATTCTAGTATAAATGGATAAAGATGAGAATTTCCTATATAACTAGATAAATCTATAAATACTCTTGGTCTATAGGGAGGGAATTATCAAGCTTTTAAAACTGTTGCTTGATCAGTAAGTTGTGAAATGTATGCTTAATGAGTATTTTAAATCTTTTGCATTTTGAGGCAATAAAACTCAAGGTACTGTGTTATCATAAGATAGTTGTTCAGAAAGCTCTTAGACTAGGCCTAAAAGAAAATAAGTAATAGCAAATAGATTTAAATTAAACAATTAAAATTAACTCTGCATATCACATTTCCTGCCAGATTTATTGGGGCATGTATAAGTTGGAAAGGGGCAAAGGAAGCACAGGCTAGTAAAATGCATTTTGTGTATTGGTTATGTGGTTCAGGATGACAGTGTTGATTATGAAAGCCTGGCTTACCTGCTATAATATTGGTTTTAAATTATATAAGCTCAGTTTGGTTTTGTTTGATTGATTTGCTTTTTGTTCTGTGAAAGAAAGAAAAACGTGTTCTCTTTAAATAAAGGTGGGGTAAGTATGTGGGAGAGGGATCATTAAAAAAAAAAAAAAATGCGTATTGTGGACCGCCATCAGAATTGAATGGGGAGCCATGCTGCAGACCCATCCAGCTCGTAGTGGCTTCAGTTTTCAAAAACTTCCTGTTGCCATGACACAAAGGCAGGAGTCATATAGATCTCTCTGAACAGCTCTCTAAGGACGGCCCAAGTCTGAAGGGTGGAGGTTTTCTGGCTCAAAAGGTGAAGGAGGCAAAGCAGTTAGGGCCATTTCTGCCGCGAACACTGGTTGACTCCTAGGGAGGAGCAGGGGCTCACGCACTGGATGAATGACAGAGAAACATAAGACAGAGCTCTCTATGAAGCAACAGATACGTGGGCAGAGTTTTCAAATCATGGAAACAGTATTTTTTAGTTCTAACAAATTTTGTCTTTAATCATTGATCTAACAAGGCTAATAAATTCTGAAATAGCAGAAAACCAGAGTTACCATTGTCTTTGGTGTTAGGTTAATGAAAAAAGAATATTTTTGTGTAAAAAGCACAAGTGAGTGGCTTTTGTGCCCTAAGATTTCCTCGGTACTCTCAGCCTAATCATCCATACTAAGCCACCCAAAATAGCATCATTCTCGTGGTGGAAGCTACCCCAAGTGAAGGAAATCCATTCTTTGAGCTTTGGGCTTCTTTTCCTAAGCCAGTGCTGAAAACATAGCTAATTTGGAAGGAGTAGAGCATTAGCTTGGCCTTTTAAAATAACCTGCACTGCCACCTCTCATATTCAAAATAGCAAATGATTATTTTTCTCATCAGCACCTATTACTGAATATTTCAAGTTGTGATGCTTGTGTGGTAACATTAAAGAAAAAAAACTTTAAATGCATATTTCAGAGGAAGAGAAATTTTATTTGTGACAGTTTTCTAAATAAGCTGATGTGTTTTCCTTGGCAGCATTTACATCTTAAGTGATCCTGAAAGTTAGGACGCAAGATGAACTGTTGTTTAGAAAATTATTAGAAGTAGAAGTGCCTGCATGCAACCTTTACTTACCTGGAATTATAAGCCCCTGGCAGGTAGAAATTGTGCTGTACACGGAGCTAGAGTGCTGTTTAATTTGATTGCTTTGGGAGATCTGTAGCTTTACTATTATCTAAAATGTTTGTTTATAGCCCAAAGAGCTGTGAAACATCCCTTTGTGCATTCCAAAGTAACTTTGACTCATCACAAACCTTCTTTTCACAGATGCAAAATTGTTAAGAGATTCTGGGACTTTTTTGTCCTTCATGGTAATCTGCTAAATCTAGTTTTTAACATTTCTGTAACAAACTTAGTAGAGATTCTGGGCATTTCTTTTTTCCCTGCTGCTGGATGTCTAATCTTCATGTTTCTTCCATTTCTCCCTGGTCCTAAAGTCAATTCCACTTCAGTGCTTAAGTCTTTTTAAAGAACCAGTAGTTATAATTATACCAGGGAAGGTTTAAGGGCATAATTTAGGGGTAGAAATTTATAATTTGAATTTAAGGATTGCCTTCCTGAAGATAGAAACAAACCATATGATTGATTTCTTTGAAAGAAATTCATCACTTAGTCAACAACTATTAAACTTACGCTTTGACTAGTGACGGTTGAAATAAGAATGATTGAGTGATTTGATGGGGCCTGTTATCTGCAAGAGAAATGACTGAGAGCTTCTAATAAACCTTAATTTCCCAAAGTTAAAGGGGAAAAAGAAGGCTGTTATTTTTAAATAAAGTGGCAGAGAGAGGAATCATTTTTTAAAAAGCTCTTTATCTCCAATCAATTACCTTTTTTATGAACGTGGAAAGAAACTAAGAGGTCATCTGGTCGGTCTACCTAGTAGGAACCAGAGGAGAGGAAGAGAGGGAACAAGAGCTATTACAATATATTGTGATATATTACAATATATTGTAATATATTACAATATTACAAGAGCTATTACAATATGTTGTTTTCCCAATGTAGACCTATTCTCATGCCCCCAGGGATTCTGGCATTCCTTTAACTCCTGGGAAGAAAAGTTGAAGGTATGAAAACTCATCTTAGTCATTTATTTAACAGACATTTATATAGTACTTATGATGTGCTAGGCCTTGTTTCTAAGTTCTTTATAAATATTAACCAGTTTAATCTTCATAACAACCTATGCATCAGGTCTTATTATTATTATTATTATTTTTGAACAAATAAGGAAATTGAGATGCAGAAAAGTTAAGTAACTTGCCCCAGGCTACACAGTTAATAAGTGATAGAGCTAAGATTAGAGGCAAGCAGTTTGGTACCAGATTCTCTGTAAGCTTAACAAGTCTGCTGTAATCGAGATACAGATTTTATACATGGTATATATTATAGTACATATTTCTTTCAATCAGAATTAAGTTTTAAGTTATGTTTAAATAGACTTTTATGTAAAATATCTGTTACTAATCTCAGATTAAATTAATATGTGAATAGAAACAAATGGAAGGCATGTACGTTGAAGAACATAAATGCAAGCCTATGGTTTTATTTTTCGTTTTTTTACTAGAAAAGTTATAGGTTTACAGAAAAATCAAGCATAAAATACATATACCACCCAAGCTGCAGTTTTTAAGCATTAGTGGGAGCAAGTGTGTAAAAAATCTGACATGCTCAGTTGTTATCCAATTGTTAGAAATGAATTTGCCCACTTTGGGCTTACTTGGAACATTTGGTACCTCTCCACGTGTTATTTTGTTGGTGACGATGATTAATTAGCTTTTCAATGTACTTCTTATCATTTCAACACACATGCCTTGTGTGTTATGCAGGAACATGTATTTACTTGGAATCTTTATTGTCCATAGACCATCTGTTCTTTCTCAGCAACCAGGTGCTCTTAGTAAATCAGTGTTCTGAACCGTATCTTTCAGTTTTAGTTTCTTATTGACCCTTAGGGTATTGAAGGATGCAGTTCTCATCCTACTGATTAGCTATCTCTGAATATTTAATTTGTCACTATATATAGTTTACCACTTTCCAGAAAAGAAAGCAGAAGTTTAGGGTTTAAGGTAGTGTGCCAAGTGGGTGAAGAGACACTGTCTGCTATTTAGGTATAACTAGCCACTAATTTCATGTAATTTTTTTCAATTATTTTAATGAATGTTATACTGGTTTAAATCAAAAGATATTCATGCAGAGGAGCAGTTCATCCTCTTACTCCTATTTCCTGGGAAAAGAATTTTAAAAGGCTTGAATCTGAACAGAATACATCTTTGTGAATCCTGTCTCCGATGATAAAATAATTATTTTGCCTTAACAAATTCAACCTCATATTTCAATGTATAATTAATTAGCTTTTTAATTCAGACTAAAATTCAGCAAAAGTCCATTTGTCCTGGTGAAAATACTATTTTTCTTTTAAAAGAAATTGCCTCACTTTCAAGTGCCAGTAGTTATTAATTGAATTAATCTATGACCAATGTTGCCAAGTACAGACTATTAAATCAGTGTCATTTAAAATTAGTTGCACTAATAGCAGATGTGTGCAGAATATTGTTCAAGCCCTAATTGTTGGTTCCCTCATATTTAAACACTAAAAAGCAACCTACAATGAGTCCTTAATTTCCAAATTCTAAATTTCAGAACTATAGTACAGTCTCTGAGCCCAACTAAAATATGTATGTATGCTTCTCAAAGTTTCTAATAATTTTTTAGCAGCCCTTTTTGAAAATGACAGAAACACACCCTACATCTCTGGAGAATTAATCGTTCTCTCAGATTCCAGAGTTTCCTTAAGCTTTTAATTTTTGACTGGAATGAATACCACTTGCAAAGGCATTATTGCAGAGAACTCCATTCTAAGGATGAAAGGAGGCCTAAGGTACAGCATTCATTGACACTCCCCCCACCACCAACAAAGAGACAGGGGTATCCCATGATCCCTTTGCCACCCCTTTCACAGTCATTCCTGGGAGGATAAGAACCTTCTACCTTTCCCCTGCTTTACCTCCAGAGCCCCAGAGTTCACATCATGAACCAGACTCCCCAGAAAGAGGATGGAGAAGACTTAATAAATCTCTATTAAAAAAACAGAATATTAACCAATTGTGACTAATCAGGGGATTCCAAAAAGCAGCATCCAAATTGTGCAGGTTAGAAATGATGGTTCTTAGGAGCTTAATTGTTATATTCGATAATTATAGAAGATAATTTTGGCCTTCCCTCATGAGTTAAATTAAGCCAAAGATTCTAATAACCTGTGGATGTATAAACCAGAAATCATCTGGTTGATCCCTGTGTGTGGGTGTGTGTTTACAGGTGGCACAGAGGTATACTTAAACTTTCCTTAAATAGAAAAAAATGTTTAATGATGTCCAACTAGTTAAGTCCTTTAAAGCAACTATGGATTTAGTGACTCTTGGGTTTAGTACAGTAGAAACAATAAGAAATAAAATAATTTTTCTAAATTCAGTCTCACCTCATGTTTTCACAGTACCACAATGACACGTTTGCTTCAACAGCCTTCTCTTGTAGAAAGCTCCAAATTATCACGCTTGCCAGTTAAAATCAAAGACACAAAGATTTTTTATCTTTAATTTCTGACAATATTCAAACTGCACAAAAGAGAATCTTTAGATATTAAGAATGTACATCTTACATATATGTATACAAGAGAGCCTGTCTAAAAAAGAAGATGAAGAGTCCTTAAAGAGGCCTTGTTTACCTGGAGGTGAGGGGTAGGAAATATCTGGTGAAGGGTGGGTGGTGACTCTCAAAAGAACACGGGGGGAGGAGGTGAATTCACTTTATATTGGTGAATTGTTATGTAGAGATGAGCTATCAAAAGACCTCCTGAAACAGAAATGCCTAGAGTAGAAGATTCATTCATTCATTCATCCAACTAATGCTTATTTTAGATCCACTGTGTACCAGGCCCAGTGCTTGGGTTACTAGGCTTCTTGCTGCAAGTAGAAGATGAATGAACCAATACACCACACACCAAGTTTGCCCTGTTAGATGGCAGAAGTGGCAAAACTAGTTTTGATAGACCGCAGAACTCCCATCTGTGTAAATCCCACACAATGGCTTTGCTTGGTTGTTGAAAGATGTGACCCTTACTGAAATGAGGTAATCTAGAGAACCTTGAATTAGTACAAAATACATCTTTCAACCCTCTAGTCACAGCCCCATAGTGAGTCATGAATTAGTTTAATGGTTGTGATCAACATTAATAAAAAATACTGATCCAAAATAGAACATGAAGTATCAGATTACGCCAAGTGTTTGTGTCAGTTACACATACCTGAAATATATTTCTTACAGCAAAAAAGTTTGCAAACGTTCATCTGGAGGAGCTCATCATATCTGCTGTATTTCAACATCCCCACACTTAGAAAGCACACAGCAGCTCCTTGCATTGACTTTCTCCTTTCTCTACTGCACTTGAGGGCAGGGAAGGGCCTGAGCAGAATTGCAGGAGTAGATGAGCTTATGGTGCTCTGGAGAGCCCTTGCTAACTGGAGTCAGTCCTTTCTTCCTGTGTTTTGAGGTCCCGTAAAATTGCTTTTACCAAAGTGTGCTTTTGCATTTTGACATAGTCTTCATTAAGGGCCATTTTCAGAATTAGCCCTGTACTACTTGTTGCTGCCTGTGCTGTTTAGACTGTCTAATCCACTTTTATGGTGACTCCTGTTCACTTTATCCCCAGATGCCCTAATTACAAACATGTACAGAAGAAATTCAGGTCTTTATCAGGAATAGTGAAAATTCTGAGGAGTGAGTTTGCTCTCTATCTCATAGACATGATGAATTGTGCTTTCACAATTCATAAGAGGTTGTGCCTGACTATTGTATTGTCAATTGAGAGGCTCGGAGCTGAATGTGCACAAGAAGTGTTCAGGGCCTGAGGAAGAATAGTTTGTTATATTCAGCCTTAATTTTGACTTCATTTTCTTTCTGTCCCTCTCTTTCTCTGTCTTCCTAATTTCCGTCTTTAAAAAAAAACCTTTCTGTTCATCATGGGCCTGAACTCACTTTTTTGATCAAAGTGGTTATATGTTAAAACGAAATATTAGTTACTGTGGGAAAATACTCTAATCGAGGTATGCAGGTTGCTATGGAAGCACAGAGAATGGCACTCAGCCCAGCCCGGGGGAGGGGTGTCGTCAAGGAGGGCTTCCTGGAGGAAGGTTCTAAGCATTGTGCCTGGCACGCAGTGGGTCCTCAGCAACCGGTGGTGGAATGATAGATGGCGTTTCAGAGACATTAGCTGGGAGGAAAATGAGTAAGTAAATTTAGCAGAAAGCAGTATATGTAGAGACCAGGAGTCTGGAGGTAACATGGCATCTTGAGGAACTGTGATACTATTTTGATATGATGGGAATATAGTGTAGATGAGGGGAGAGGATCAGTGAAAAGGCTGCAGGAGAAAATATGAGGCAAATCATAAAGAGTCTTGTAGGTCTCACTAAGGGACGGGTAGGTCGGTTGGTTGGTTGTTCATTTGTTATTTATTCCTTTAATTATAGGTTTACAGAAAAATCATGCAGAAAATGCAGAGTTCCCATATACACCGCCCCATCCTATCCCCATTATTAACCCCCATTATTAACACCTTGCATTAGTATTTGCTACAATTGATGAAAGAATATTATTATAATTGTACTATTAACTATAGTCCAAAGTTTACATTAGGGTTCAGTGTTTGGGTTGTACAGTCATTCATTCATTCTCAAGGCAGCAAACAGCAACTAAAGATGAGGAATAAGGGAGAAAAGGCAGGTTTTAGCAGAAGCAGATATAGTGATTTCCATTTGAGGTGCCTGTGAGGCCCTGGGGGAGATGTCCAGTGGGAGTAATAGAGGTGGCTCTGGGGCTCAGCATCCAGACAGTGGACTGGTGGCATCTGTGCACAAGTAAAGCCACTGACCAGGTGAGCTCACCAGACCACCCTTTGTGAAGGGATCGCTGCCTCTTCAACTCTATAAGCACCTTTCTTTTTCTGCATTCATGACATGTCTGTCAATTTACTTTGAACCGCAAGCTTGTATATCCAACTGCCTGATGTCTCCATGTAGATGTCCACCAAATATCTCAAGTGAAGTATGTCCAAAGCAAAATCATTGAGATTTCCCCTCTATCCAACCAAAACCTTCACCATACAGATGTGTGATACCACGTTCTGTTCTACCAGTTGTCTCTGAGTCTGGCAGTCAGCCTTGATCTCTTTCTTTCCCTCACTGTCCGTATCTGCTTCTGTCCCTTATCCTAGCGACCTTCGGTTTTTGCCTGAACTCCTTAAACAGACTTGAAACTTATGCTTCTGCCTCTGCTTTTGCTCCCTGCAGTCCATCCACCCTGTGCTTAGTAGCCAGAGGACCTTTCTAAGGTATAAATTAGATCACTGAGAAGGTGTAAAACCCACCGATGATTTCCTATTGCTAGAATAAATTCAGCCTTTTCCTCATGTTCCACAAGCCACTTCATGATTCAGCCTCTGCCGCTCTCTTCTTGTTCACATCCTCCAGCCACTGTGGCTTCTTGCTAGACCTTGCTGAAGCCTCCATCTCAGCCCTTTGTTCTTTGAGCTTGGAACACTTTTCTCCAGATCTTCCCATGGCTGCTTTCTTCCCCCTTTCAGGTGTCAACTCAAATGTCTTCTCAGAGAAGTTTTCTTTGGCCCCCTTAGCCAAAGCCCTCCTAGTCATTCTACCAGAGTATCCTATTTTATCCTGCTTTGTCTTTTCAGTACTTATAAGTACTTGAAATGATCTTGTGATCTTATCTACTTTTTGTCCATCTCCCCACAATAGAATATAAGCTGCTTGAGGGCAGGGCTTTGTGTTCTTGACCACATATCCCCAGTAAATAGAGCAGTGCCTGGCATATAATAATTGCTCAGTAAATTTTATTTAATGGCCTCAATTTGCATTATAGTTACTTGTATGCTCTTCTTTCCTAATAGATCCTAAGCTCCTTTCTTGTACAAGAGTTACATCTTAATTTCTATATGGGTAATGCCATCAATAAATGTCAGCAATAGCAGATTTCTCTGGGAACTTTAGAAAATAATTTCTTTACATGGAGTTTCCTGTGTTTAACCTGTGCGGTTCAGTTAAGGAGGACATTATAGGTTACATCCTTGGTGACTTAAGGTAAAAAGGAGAAAAAAGAACACCATCCACCAGCTGTGGGACATGCACTCTGATTGGTGCTTTGTTACAGCAGCTGTGGGGAGTGGGTGTGGGGGGGGGGGCTATTTTAACCCATTATTTTCTGATGAGAATCCCAGAGCTCAGAGATGTTAACAAACCTGCCCCATATAACACTAGTTACAGAGTACCAGAGACAGGAACCCAACTGCAAGCACTCTGACTCCATGAAGCACGTGCACCTGAAAATAAAAGCTTACTAGAGAGAATGAGTGGGGTGGAATTACTTGAGCTGGAATTTGGGAATGAAAAAAAGAATTGACTACACTAATGCGAGGTATTAATAATTGTGGGGAATGTGGGAACTCTGTATTGATACATGATTTTTCTGCAAAACTACAATTTCTCTGATTAAAAAAAAAAAAAAATTTGAAGTGTCCTAACATGTAAGTGGGATGGGGGAAAGGAAAGAAGTGTAGAACTCTGCCTGATGTTTTTGATCATCTAAGTAAAAACTAGGGTGGACCAGATAAGTTCAATGATTCAGTCTCTAATTATAGCAGTTATAGTTTAGAAACATTAATTGGGGGCAGGGGGTATAAATGTTCATTCTTCATCTGAAATGTGGAAATTTAGACCGTTAAATTGGCCTATCCAAATTTTCAGGTTCGTTAAATGTGCCTCAGAAGAAGACCACTATCACTGCTGGAATTTGATACTTTGGCTTTCTCATCTCTCAGGGCCAAGGCCAAACCTCTATGACAAGTCTATCCCTTAACAAATTCTAAATGTAATATAAGTGCTTTTTAGCTTTGGCCTTTGATGTGTATGCTGAAGAAAATCATACTGACTTTCATACTAAAAATATCCTGGAATACATGGAAACTAAGCCAAAAAATTACTTTCTTGCTCCAGATACAACTGCAAGGAATTTGTTTTATATGTTCTATTCTGGATTATATAACCTTCCATATATTTATTTGTTGAATTTATATATGCACTGCCTTCTTTGACAAACTCTTTTAGGTGGCAAATTTAATAATACGATAGATTAAAAGGTAAGGTGGAGTAAACACAGAGTTAAGGGGAAAATGAGGAAGTGATAATATAGCAAACTTCAGGATCAGGGTCCATGCTAAGACCATATGACTCTCCATTATGCTGATTAGGGATGGGGCTTTAAGCTTGGAAATTCTAGATTTAATCTTCGATTATAAAAATTGAGGTGTATAGTCATTTCTCAGCTTCAAATCCACTTTAGCCCTTCAGCAAGTATGCAGTTGAAATCCAAAAATGCCATACCCATGGCCAAAATGGCTTTGTTGTGAGAAATATTTCAGAACATCCTCTATCGTGGCCATAGCAAAGCCTCAGTAATACTTTTAGTTGAGCACTGTGTGGTCTCCACTCCCCTGTGGCTTAGTGAAGTAACCTTCTGTATAGTTATTTCATGTTGAGACTTTAAAGTTGGAAAATGTGAATGAAAGACATTCGTACAGGGTTTGTACAGTTAATATTAAGTAAGGACAATAGATAGGGCTGTGCACTTATATTCTGAAAAACATTCTTGTTTTATCAAAACAGGAAAATAGTTTATCCAACTTTTCACTACAGCATTCACTTTATTGAACAGTTAACATCTTAAAACGAGATCAAAACCAAGGAAAAATCAAAAGTGGCAAACAATGATGCATTGTTTTTGACAAATTTCCTTAATTTGGGTGAAATACATTATATTAATAAGAATGATGATCTAAAGTTATGAGCAAATAACCATCAAAATAATGGATCTGGGCCCCTCGTCTCTTGCTTCTATCATCTGGTGAGAGGCCTGCATGCTCCCTCTCGGCATGTGTACTCAAAAAATTTTCTACCTACTTGAAAATTTTTAAAATTAAAAAAAAATTTAAATTAAAAATTTTTTAATTTTTAAGTTTTTTAAAAAAAATTAAAATGGATCTGTAATTTTGAGAGCGCTCCCTTGAGAATCCATTCCCTTTGCAGAATCTCACTGGAGATTCTCACTTGAGAATCCAGTCAAAGGAGATATTAAAAGGAGTTGATTAGTCCAAATAGTTAAAGATCATGCTTCCAAATCACACCAAGTTTTAAGTAGTTTTGGTGGTGAGCCATCTTTATCTAAAGCTCTATTTGAGGCTGTAGAGTTAGAATGAAGGGGTTTCAGGACATAATCTCAGACAAGTTTGGCAATTCATGAAATCTAAGCCACTTCATTTGTGACTTTAAATCAGCAAGAATGTGACCTCCTGATTTCTGATTGATTATTGCAGCTGTCCAACCAGAATCCGAAGTCAGCAGGCCCTAAAAATCACCCTTCAACCTTTTTTACCTGTTACCACTGGAGTTTGACTAAAGTTTTTTCAAGCAGTCAAGCAAATTGCTGTGATTTAATATGGGTTTGTTTTTTTGGTTGTTGTTAACTATTAAGTTTGTCATCTGTATAGAACTTAATATTCTATGGACGTATCAAATGTGCTACATTAGCATTTGTGGCTTGTTTTTTGATTATTCATCTTGATATCCATTCTGGAGGACAGTATTTAAATCTTGTCCTTACCTTTTCATTCTAGCCTTCTATTGTAATATGGTTTTTCCAAAGATCTGGACCTAAAAGATATCACTCAGATATAACACCCAGGTTTTTATATTATTATATATGACTATTAAAACTCCAGGTAGTTTTTCCCAATTGTTTGTCCTTTTGCAGTAAAGAAGATGTTAAAATGGCATTCAACTTTTTATGACTATTGGAGTAAATATTGGGCTTAATAGCACAGTCAAGTAAATAGCACAGTAAAGTATAATAAAAGAGTTTCCCCACTCTTTTATTATAATGCTACAATAGCTCATACCTGAACATGTATTAAGCCTCATGCTTCTCTGTACCACGTTACTAATCAATGCCCTCATCATAAGATACTTGCTTGAAATTGGTGCCAAGTAGTTTCATTCTTGAACCCATGCTTAAGAAAAATGTATTAAATTATATTCATTCTTCAAAGAGAACATTCAAGTGTGAAATTTCACTTTGCCCTCAGCCTCAAGAAGATGCATTAAAAATGAACAAAAAGTGAATCATTTACTATTTTCTGGAGGAAAATGTGACAAAGATAGGAAGATAAAGATTTAATTTTCTTGTATCAAAAAAAAAATGCAGATCTGGAAAATAAGGAAATGAACCATTTTTATTGCAAAATTGTACTCCACTGTAATCTTCACTGTGGCCTGTCATCCCTACTCCCTGAATGTTTTTGTTTTAACATCCTGGTGCCATTTTAACCTTTATATGAAATGAGACTCTAGATATGAAAGTTAATGAGTATAATGTGAATAGTTGGATTTAATGTTGCATTCAGTAGGAAATGTGGCACATCACTAAATCTCGGGCCCTTTGTCCATTGATTTATTGCCGCTTTCTGAGTTATGACTTCCACCTGCCTACTCTTCCTAAAGTATTAAAAGGAAGACTCTATGCCATGTAATACTTACTGTAGGAAGGATTAGACTTCTCTTTTTCTGAGTGATGATTTCAGATTTTAAAAGTGGAAAATGCATAAAATTATTTT
This sequence comes from Choloepus didactylus, assembly GCF_015220235.1. Classification (NCBI taxonomy): domain Eukaryota; kingdom Metazoa; phylum Chordata; class Mammalia; order Pilosa; family Megalonychidae; genus Choloepus; species Choloepus didactylus. The sequence goes on along the minus strand of NC_051313.1, from coordinate 127,827,755 downwards.
TTAAAGTACAAGTGTGGTAATACTACTCAGATATTTGAGTGTATATATCAATTAAGAATCACTATTTTCATTCCTCTTGAGTATTAACCTAGCCAAAACTCTAGGAGGAAATATTTAAATGTTTAAAATCTAGTTCATTAGATGGGAATTACCCACGTTAATTTTAAAAGTAAGTGCACAGAAAAGTACAAGGTGATCCTTGTTATCAGAAAGCAAGGATTGGCTCCAAGCCTGATGGCGTAATTTCACAGACTACAAAAGCCACACTGAAATGGTTTCCACTGGGAAACTGAGCACCAAAAGAAGAATAGTAATAGTGTATGATATGTTGAATTTATCAAGTAAAAGATCTGTGAGTCTATAGTAGTAATCAGAAAACAGCTAAACAAAAAGAGAGGAGGATACAAAGAACTTAAAAAAGGGAAAGTTGTTCTTTACAAAGGAATGGGGGCTAATAAATGTAAGAATGATAGATGTAGAAAATTACAATTGTGCAACTCCTGGTATATTCATTAACCTGGTAGGGATTGTCAGTATTTGCAAAAAAATTGACTAGTCCACATGGACTAAAAGTATGACCTCACGGAGTTATTATCAGTTACCAAGGGAGAAGGTGCCTTTACAGTGGAGCATTTGGGAGGTCACTGCCTAATCAAGTGATCAAACTCAGCATCACCAGTAGCAGAAGAACCTGAGATCATGTGCCACCTGATATGATTCAGTCAGTAGGTCACATCATCAAGCAGTATTCGTGCTTAAAATGTTTCACCTGAATCTAATTATGAGGAAATAGACAATTCCAACATGTGGAGATCTATGAAACAATTGGCCTGAATTCATCAAGAAAGTCAGTGTTATGAAAAACAAAGGTAGAGGGCTGGGGATGGGGTGCTGTGTTACATAAAGGAGACTAAAGAGATGCAACCAGATACTCTGGATTATTAGATTATTAGATTAGATTACTTCCTGGATCCGAAATGGGGTTGGGGGAGTGTTATAAAACATTAGAGGGACAATTGGGGAAATTTGAATATGAACTGTAGTCTGTATATGAGACGATAAATACATGGCTATGTAGAATATAATTTTTAGGATGGTTGTGCAGAAATATTTAAGGGTGAAGTGTCAAGATGTCAGCAACTTTTAAGTGGTTCACGCAAAAATAAAGTAAGTGTGTGTATGTATGTGTGTGGTTGTGAAAGAGGGAGAATATAGAGGAAATAAAGGAATGTGACAAAATGTTAACTGGTGAATCTAAGTGAAGTGAAGAATACACTGGTATTTATTATACTGCTCTTGCATCTTTTCCTATAAATTTGAAGACTTTTCAGAATAAATAGTTGGAGTGAAGTTAGGTATATATATATACACACACACACACATATACACAAAAAGTTTATTAGTTAAGGAGGCAGACACCAGTCCACTATCAACTAAGGATCCGTTAGGAAATTTTTTCACATCAGTATAAGATGAAATGAGAAATATAAGGACAACAGTTGTCATGAAAACATTCACAAAAATAAATTTATCTGTTTTAAAAGGCTATCCTTTTTAATGAAATTGCGTCTTTCCCATTTTATCTTTGTACCAAAGTGCCTATTTAGGAAATGACGTTATAGTAGTGATTTTCTTTTTTAAACCAGACTATAATATCCAAAAGTGAGGAGAACACTGGATTCATTCGGTGGTTTCATTCACAAGGATGGCCTCACCTCACCCCCACCTCCTTCCCACGTCCTGATGGGGTGACATTGAAGTCAGCGTTTCCTGAATGAGTTCCAAAATGTGTACAGAGGAATAGGGGAATAAACTAATGATCTTCAATCCATTGAAAAGTTAAAAGCTGAATTGTCATTTGCCATGTTTTCCTTCTTCATAGGAATATGTTTTGCTTGCCTGTCATTTTAGAAGTTGAACCTATTGAAAGGTTTCTTACCTTTGCTTATAATGATTTTTTGGTGGGTAATTGGGACAGAAGTATTTGTGTTGTTGAATTAACCTTTCAGAAAAGAGAAGGAAGCTCTGAAATCATTTGTGGGACTTAACCTTCAGCTATAACTCTATTATGTGTGTATCTACAACCACACCTTTAAGGAAGCTTTCGAAGGAAATATGGGTTGAAACAGGTGCAGGAGTCTTTAATTTGGTAAATTCAAGAATACTTGGAAAATATATTTTTATCTTTCCCTTTGCACTCAGCAAGGTCGTTTTCACACCAACAATGTGTCATAAAAATAAGCTATATTTGGAGAAAATTACCTAATATGGTATGAAATTAGAAGTCTGGAGATGGAGACTTTTTCAGAACACTACTGGTTGAAGTCTTTGTAATAAGCAAATAATATTGATGATTATAACAACAGTGATGGTGGCGTCAGTCCTAGGGTATGCTTCTTGTTTATGGGCTGTCTGTCCTGCGAAGGAACACAAACCACTTACTATAACAGCATTCACAAATTGAGGAGCCCCGTATTTCCATCCCATTTTACGTTAAGAAAAATTGACGCCTAAAAATAAGGAACTTGGGCAGTGGGATGGGGTTGGGGGGGTCAGCCCCATGTAGTTGGTGGCCATCCTTAAGCATGTTTTCAGCAGAGTTGTAAAAGATCCTTCAACGCACACACACAGTGCTTTTGCAAAGCCTCATTCTACAACTAGACTTCTTGATTTGGGGCTTTTAAAAAATTCTTCTCTTTTATGAATTTTCAGAATAATATTAATGATGACCAATGAGGTTTTAAAAATTTAAGTGGAGGTTTAATGTGAAAGGTAAATACCACTGACATGACCAAGGTGACCTAAATCCCCACCAAGTTAAGCTGTTGGTAGGTAACTGTGCTCAGTTCTGGCATCACCTCTTTCTGGAAGGAGAAGAGAGAACTCAAAGATGCTGAATCCTAAAATGTGGTGGGGCATGTAGAATGATGTAAAAGGCCTTCAAGAATGGACGTGTGTATGTGCCCATAGACACATTTTCCCCTCTTGATGACTGGGGTTAGCCCTGTGGCCCAAAAGCCAGGACCTGCATGTGGTTTTCTAGTATCCATCCAGTCTTATGTCCACCATGTGCCTTTGCAGCTATTGACGTCTCCATTCCCGAAAATGGGGTTAATGCCTTGTGGACTGGATAAATGGCACCTTGCACACACTTAGCAAAAGTGGTAATTTCTGCATGTTTGAGTTTGTGCAGTTTTGTTCAAGCTTTAATTGTGCTTCTGCTTATAAAAAGCTAGGTTATGTGCCTTACTTAAGCCAGTAATATTTTGACCTTGTTCCTGCCTTACTCCTTTGCCATGAAGGCTTTTTATGTATTTTAAAGCTTTTCTCTTTCTTTGTGAATGGTGTCTCTCTCCCTTTTCTAGTAATGCTGTTGCTTTATCTCTCCTCCATTCATATTTTGTTTTTCCCTTTCTTTTTGCTGCATGGAGACTCTCTGCTGTACAAGTGTAAGTATTTTTTGGTGGCTCTGCAGTTTCTGGCTGTACTAGTTTACATTCTTGGGCTCCATTTGCTTCTGTGCTGCCTGGCTGGTCTCCCAGGAGACCATAGTTTCGTCACCCATCTGCAGTTCCTGAATGAAATAGGCAGCAATTTAGAGATGAGATTGGATTTTACAAGATGGTTCAGCTAGCAAAACAGCCGGTGAATTTAAAATATCCCCAGCTACGTGCCTGAAAGCAAGCCGACTGTTGAAGAGGATACAAATGTTCAAGAGAGGGAAAGTGTCCCTCCTATTCATGCTAACATATAACATGATTACTTAAGCTTTGAGGTTTTATTTATTTGTTTGTTTACTTATTTATTTATTCTGACTTTTGTCATATTCCTTGTTTGGGGCCCAACCCAAGTTTATGAAAAATCCACATCATGATTCACTTCTTGTAATTGAGGCAATTTACTAATCTGCTTCTCAAGTAATAGTGAGTTTTTTTTTTTTTTAAACCTTTGGAAGAAAAAGTAATTAGGGATTCTTGGGCTTGGAGTGAAAGGGTTGTTTCTTATTCTTTGTGCAAATTTGATAAAACAAACAGAAAAACTACCTCCTATCTTTCTGGGAGTAGAAGCAGTTTAAACCTTGTTTTAAATTGGTGTGTCTAGGAATTATATGTTAAAAGTGAGTTTATCAGGAAAAGAGGTGCTGTGTTGTTTCTAAGGTTCCAACATTAGTCTTTAACTTTTGGTAAAAGTGGGCATATCTCTGTTGCACTAGATGCAGAATAATTTTAAATCCATTATAAAAATTGGGGGTCAAATGAATAAGATTTCAGAGTGATGCAGACATTGATTCTGCTTTTGGATACTTATCTTAGCAAATAGATCCTTGACATTTTGTTCATATTGTCTGCCATGAACAAAACAGATTTATTGATGGTTTGTGATGCTTAGACAAGAAAGGACTCTACATTTAGGATTTACCTTCTGAAGTTACATTTGAAAATAAGGGTTTAACACATTTTTCCTTATGCTTTTTGAAGGTATGTAGATTGAAAATTACTTCTGTATACTCCCAAAATGCATTTGTAAAGATATGTAATATCATCTAGGCCTAAAGTCATGGTTGGTGGTATTTAACCATGAATTGATTTGTGGAACATCCATTTGGAGTGTAGTATGCAGATCCTCTGTTTTCATGGCCAACCCCCTTCGTCTACTAGGAACCTTGTGATTTCCCTGACTCAGAAACTACTTCGAAGAAACAATTTCAGGAAATTAATCCTTTCACTTTAGTACAAAAGGAGAAGCGAGTTAGCGGTTCTAAAGAGGGAGATGAAGTAAGAGTCTTTTCAGGATATGCAGTTCAGTTAACCAAAGGGCAGGGGAGTGCAAATAAACCAAATCTTTAGAAAAACATTGAATTTTTCTTCATAAATATACACTTAGGTGGATAATTGTAAGGTTGATTCTTAGATTTTCTCTTGCTTTAGATTTATATATAATGGGATTATAGGAATAAGCCAATAAGATTGAACAAGTCAGTATTTTCTGTGAAACTGTTAAGGGAAAAAAAAATCCAAAGAAAAGAAGGAAAAATATCAGAGAAATAAGATTCTTTTTATTTTCCTCTGTTTTATACTTAAACTCCACAAGAGAAATAGATGGTAAAACAGTATCTCAATAAAGAGAAATATGTGTAACTGGGTTGCAATTTAGAAAGTAGCTTGATAGCAAGTCCTGCATATTATAGCAAAAGGTCATTGGCCTTGTCCAAAGATGGCAGAACTTCAGAACTAACAGATATGGTAAATTCAATGAAAGAGTTTTATGGGAAATAGAATTAGACTTTATATCTGCTTGTAAAGAGCACAATAAGGGAAAACAATGAAATAAATTAAAATGCAGTTTTTTAATATTCAAACTTTACATACTAGGTTTTGAGGCATTAGGAAGATGGGCCAAGAGAAGCAAACTAAATTCTACCCTTGAATTGATGTCAGCTACCCAAAATTCCTGATGATTTCATGTTTCCCAATATGTCTCTAAAATTAGGTTCAACTGAATGACTTATTTTTAGATGAGTGTTGGTTTATAAATGGGTCTCTTTCTATATATGGAAGATATATATACACACACTTTATAAAATGAATATAATCATATATACATGTAACATATATATGTTTTGTATGTTTTATGTTCATTTGGCATCCATTATAAAGGCTTTAATGATAGGGAAACTTGAGCCAGATTTTTTTTTTTGTCCATGAACACCCTTTCCTTAAAATCTAATATAGTCACAGAAAGAGATCTTTATTCTATACATTATTTTAACTTCTTTTCTATTTCTTTGTGACTATCTCAGTGAAATTGGCTGGAAATTCTATCCCAAGCTACTTCTTGATCCTTTAATATACAGTGGCTGTGCACAATGTGGATACAATACTAAAGAGCTTTCCAAGACTAAACACAGCATATATTTTGGTAGTTTGTGTCTCCTGAGAATTAATTATTTCCAGAGGTTTCTCTTATGAATAGACCAGTGAGGCCCCTCACTTCTCCACCCAACTACTGGCCAATTTGGGGGAGAACTGCATTGAAACTGGACTCCTTTCCAGTTGCATTGGACTGACTGTTTTTACAGAACCCGCAGAGCCTTTCACTTTATACATATTTCCCTGATTGTCTGCCTTTAACCAAACTTTGAAAGAACCAGGGAACAAATACATTTCAGGAAGACTTCTCTGGTTTAAAATACAATGGCTCATAATTTTTCTTCTTTTTTCTTTCAACAATTAATATTAGGTAAAAGATATTACTAAAACAGGCATTATTATAAAAAGTGTAAAGTTGTTTGCCTTTAAATTCAACGTGAACCAATTTAATTTTTGAACCAAAGGAAGTTTTTCACCTATGTGAATTTTTTGAGAAAGCCTTAACTGACAACCTATTAAATGAAATGAAAGTCTGCAAACTAAGTTGTTTCAGCCATGTTATCTCTTAATTTACACAAATACCAGTTTCCAGTAGCTATTAAACAAGTTAAAACATTCCTAAATTCCATCTGTATTGAATCAGTGGTGTGTAGAAAGGAGGCTGGGCTAGCCTTTGTAGATGGTTCCCTGGCACTTTCCTACTGATAATTTGAATGTTAGTCTTTGTTATCTCCAGGGCTCAATTTTTTCCTTTAAGTTTAATTTGTCTAGGTGATGACCCAGTTCCTTCCAGTTTTACATTTGGGTGACCCTACTGAGGAAGAAGATAATGTTTTTCTTAGGGGTGGTACTGCATAATCAACAACTGACACCAAAGCTGCAAACATGCTCTTTGGAAATTTTGGCCGTGGTTTGGGGTTTGGTCTAATTTTTTAAGGACTAGCAGGATCAACAACATCTTACTGAGAAGGGAAAGTAGATACAGACTTTTGAATCCCAGTTAGTCTTTACCTATTATGTAAAAACCAGAATCTTGGTGGCAGAAATGTGAAATAAAAGAGTTTCACTTAAGTCATTGAAGTGAGGCACTTGAGAATTCAGTGCTGCTTACCTTGATGCTGCTGATAACAAGCGATGAGTAACTTTGAGCAACTGATTTTTACAGCCTTTCGATCTTTATATCCATTTTAACATCCTCATGTACAGCTTAAAGTTAAGTACTATATCATTCATTGTTCCTTTCAGCTATATAAATAGATTTTAACTGATTAGGGCTGGGAAAAGAAAGCAAGAGGATAGCTGTATCTTCAGAGAAAATTGTGGAAACATTTAGAAATGTTTTGTTTCAGTCTTTTCCGTAAAGGCTATCTATCAGATGTTACCACACTATCCTTTAAGGAATTGAACGTCCTGAATTAAAATAGTCTATCCAGAATGTTTCTGAAGTTTGAAAGGCAAGTTTTCTGTGATTACCTTTCTAAATGCTTTATTTTATTGCTAGATGACTCCTAAATCCAAAAGGAAGAGTATTCATAGCCGAATGCTGCGGCCTGTTTCCAGGGCCTTTGGTGAGTATTTAAAGCCAATCGTTTCCTTGTAGCTATGAAACAACCTTCATCGAGGACCTCAGGCCCCTTTAGGGATGTTTCTTAGGGATACTCTGTATTACTAATGGGTGTAAATCTTGAGAGCGCCAAGTGACTTGTAAATGGATGTTTTCTATTCCGTAATAGACTTAAAGCTACTTTTGAAACTTTGTTTTTTAATCAGTCTCTCTACAATAAATTTGAGCCTTGGGCTTTGTCTTACTTTAGAAATGGAGTTTGATCTGGATAAAGCCCTGGAAGAGGTGCCGATTCACATCGAAGATCCGCCTTTCCCATCCATCAGACAAGAGAAACGGAGTTCAGGTTTTATCTCGGAGTTGCCCTCCGAAGAAGGGAAGAAGCTGGAGCACTTTACCAAATTAAGGCCAAAACGGAATAAGAAACAGCAACCCACCCAAGCAGCGGTAGGTGAACTGCAGAGGCCCCATCTCTCCTTTTCTTTCCCAGGTGGAAATCTGGTGAGTTTTGCTGAAATACTTTACGCAACATGAAAGCTTGTCGTTAATGAAAATAGAACCTCTCAGTGTGAGCTTCATGCAAATTATCTCAACTTGATGCTCAACTATTTTGGAGAAAACAGTGGTATAAGGTTTTCAGCTCTTCAGAACAGAGCTGCCCATGAAAGTCCCTAGAAAAACATCAGGCCTGTGGGTGGAGATAAACAGGCTACCTCTGTAGCATTTTACAGTGTCTGGGTAAAAAGATGTGAAAAAAGGATCACATAATTTGTTTGTAATTGAAAATAGTTTGTATTTGATTTTGCAGTACACACGAAATTCCCCCCCCACTCCCCCACACAAACAAATACACATATCTCCATATTCTAGCCTTCTGCTGTGGCATCTGTTTTGATAGCCTAGAACTGATGTGGTGGGAGAAGAGGCTGTAAGTGGGAGAACCAGCTGCGGGACTCTCAGAATCCTGATCTTTTTCTTATAGCAGAAGATTGAATTCTGTGTGCTAATAGGACTTAGTGTAATTTACCCCTTATCTCCCTCCAGGTAATGTCTTTTTCATTCCTTATAGCCAAACGTCTTGAAAAGTTTGTCTTTGCCTGGTCTCGCTCTCTCAATCTCTCTCTCAATCTCTCTCACCTTCTTTTCACTTTACAGTCCACCAAAATCTTCATTCTAGACCTGTCAACCCCGACCTAATCCAGTGGACATTTTTCACGTCATCTTATCTGATATCTCAGCAGTTACTTGGCACCAATAACTTCATCCTTCCTGAGAGGTATTTCCCCTGGGCCTCTGAGTTGTCCCACTCTTCTGTTTTTCACCTACCTCTTTAGTTATACTTTTTCATCTTCCCTCTGCCTGGCCTTCAAGTGTTTTATTTGCATTCTTCTTGGTCTCATTTAAAACCATGGCATCAATCTCTGTTATTGGCTCCTGATTCTTACCTCCAGCCCAGGGCTCTCTCTGCTCAACTCCAAATTCATATATCCACTTGCCTCATGGTCACCTCTGTTTGAACGCCCCAGAGGACCTCAAGCTCAACAAATTCAAAACTGTAAGCCTGTCTTTCCCTCCAAACTGCCCTTCCTTTTATATCCCCTGACCTTAAAGAGGCTTTGCCAATTGATGGTTAGAAACCTGGATATGACCCTGAATACCAGCTTCCCTTTCCAAACCCCGGCCTGCTCTCCACCATCCTACCTGGCCATACCTCATGCCATCCATTCTTCCCATGCTGTGTTTCTGTCCTCCAGTGCTGCACCTTTCTCTCAGTGCTTCCCACCCCCTAGTACTTCTTGTCTTTCAGGTCTCAGCTGAGGCAAGACTTCCTCCAGGCAGCTCTCTTGGTCTCCAGATTTTGCCCTTACCTGGCTGCCATTGCTGCACTTTGAGGAAGGCCATTCTCTGATATGAGTAGTGCCCAGTATGCAGCCCAAGTGTCCCTATATGGAGGTCCTGTGACCCCAAGCCTGATGCTGAGCATGTTATAGCTCTGGTCAATTGATGTATTTACTATATTAATATTTACTTTCCCATTAATTCCCTATTTCCCCTCCCCTGCACTAAAATGGAGGAGGAAGAGAAAAACAAAAAAAGTACCTGGAAACTGATTCAGTACCACTTTAATCACTAATTTGTGGGATTCTCAGCCACATTTATTAAGGAACAAGTCAACTAATTTTATAAAAATTAGTATTTAAAAAAATACTAATTTTCTTAGTTGAAGTAACTTTCAGAAGGTCTTTCCTTTGGGGAAAAGAGCTTCACCTGGATAAATTAGAGTGGGAATGCCATGTTTGAAGGTACCAGAATGTGTCTGCACACCTGTGAAGGGGAAGGGAAAAAACAGTGCAATGTGAGTTAGGATAACACCAGCTGCCAAATGAGGCAAACTTTTATGATGTTAAATCCCTGATTTTTCCGAGTTTATTTCTTGCTCACATCATAGTCCAATGTGGGTATTTCTGGTCAGGAACCCTTCAGTGGTCATTTAGGGACCCAGGCTGCCTTCCCCTTGCAGTTATACCTTCCACCGTTCCCTTGATCTTTGGAGTCCTGTCCATTCAACTAGAGGATCATAAGGCACTAAGGTTCACATGCACAAGATTTTATGGACCAGACCTGGAAGTAATGGACTTCATGTTCATTCAGATATCATTAGCCAGAACTCAGCCACATGGCCACCTCATGGAACAGAGCCTGGGAGACACATTCCAACCATGATGCCAAATAGTGGTGCAGAAGTGCTTATGGGGGCTTTATATTCATCCACCGCAGTTAGCAGACCCTTTTTTATACTTTCACCTATAATAACTATAGGCAAAAAGTATTCCCTAAAGGAAAAACCATTAAAATCTGCCTGGAACAGTGGAAGGAACACTGGACTGGGATTCAGGAGCTCTGCCAGCTTCTCGTCATGATCCTGCCACAACCTAACGTCATCTATCAGTAGAAGACATTCTAAAAATTATCTACTCATTATACAAAGGAATATAAAGCCCAGCACAGGCAACCCATTTGCCCATGTTCATAACCCTCAATTGCTATAATATTCCCTTCCCTCTACATGATATGTCAGTGTTAATAGATTTGCCTTGGATTTTTGCCGTGACCCCATACTACATGGCCCTGTAATGAAACAGACCAACTCTAATTAAAATCAGTTAAATGCTGGGTAATAGATTTTCCTCATACGTGGTTTCAGTAGTAGTATCACAAGGCTGAAGGGATTTTGAAGTCATCTGCTCAAGTGCTTAAAAATTCCTACACAGCCATCAGTTGGCCAGCCTGTCTACATTGAGCTCCTTCTCTGGAACAACCATTTTCTAATAGCTCTATTGCTAAAATCTGCTCCTGTAGATTCAACTTAGCTGTCTTATTAATGTCTTCTGGGTATGTATGGGGGGGTGGGAGTAGAGTGGGTGGGGTGGCTCATGTTCTTTAAGTACCTTCTGTTTATCAGACTTTCAAATATTTATGGGCCATTACTAAGTCTTTCTTTCTCCAAACCAAATGTCTTCAGCTCTTTGGATGTTCCTCATATGATATTGTCTGAAATCTATTTACCATTCTTATTATTCTCATTTGAATAAATTGCAGTGTGGCACCCCAAACAAAACAGAGTCCTTCTGTAGAATCTGGCCGCATCAACTCCCTCCTTTAAAATACTATACTTCTATTTACTCAACCACAGATTGCATTCACTTTTTTAATTGGCCATATCATCTAGATAACTGTTATTGGTCTTACTGTCAGGCAAGACCTATAAATCTTCTGTTTTTATAAGCATCTTTCAGACAGGAAAGGGAAGGAGGAAATAGAGTACATGCATCCGAAAATCAAAACTTACCAGAAGTCTGTAGCACACTTCCCCTTACATCTTACTGCCCAGAACTGAATTATATTTCTACCCTCAGCTGCAAGGGAGTCTGGGAAGATAAGTGTTTCCATTGGTCACGTTAGTACTCCAAATAAAATCAGGGTTTTGTTGCCAAACAGCAAGAGAGAATAGATACTGGGGAGACACATAGCAGTTTCTGCTGTTATTTATCCAGTTGAGAAAGTTTCCTTCTATCGTAATTTGCTAATTTTTTTTCAAAGAATGGTTGTTTAATTTTTTTTTTTTCAATATTTGTTGTAATCATGATTTTCATCTCAATCTACTTTTGTGGTGAGTCACATTAATAGATTTCTCTAATGTTATATCATTCATGATCATGATGATTTTCCTTTGTTTTAGTATATTGCTAGGCTTCATTTGCTAATATTTTATTAGGATTTTTGCATCTAAGTGCATAAATGAGAGACCTAATTTTCTTTTTCTTGTCTAGACTGTGTCTATTTTGTATAGCAAAGTTATACTGTCTTTGTAAAATTAGTTGGGAAGCTTTCTCTCCTTTTCTCTTCTCTGGAACGATTTGCATAGAGTCAACATTGTCTCTTCCTCTCCTGGGAAATCAGCTGGGCCTGTTGCTTGTGTGCTGTGTGCAGGTGATGCATATATGTAGATTTTTTTTTACTAGGGGTTTAATTTCTTTTGTTATAGATCTATTCAGGTTACCTAATTCTTCTTGAGACCATTTTGGCAATTTATAATTTTCTTGGAAATTGTCCATTTAGTCTAATTTTTCTTTTAGCTGTTTATAGAATTCTTTTAAGTCTTTAACCTTTTCTGCATCGATAGCTGTGTCCCACTTTTAAAAAATTTTCAAGTATACTTTTAATGCCTTCTCTCTTAATCAGTCTTCTGAGAGTATGTATTTTATGTCTTTTTGAAAAAGCTGGTTTTATCAGTTCTTTCAAGTTCATTAATTTTTCTCTTGTCTTTATTATATTTCCTTCATTTCCCGTCCTTTGGGTTTCTTATTTCTTGACTTGATTACTTAGCTCATCAATTTTCCATGTTGCCTCCTGTCTAATATATGCATATAAGATTCTGTGATTATTCAGCTCACTAATTAGCACTCCTTGGCTCCTTGGGTTTGTTTGTTCAGAGGTTTACTAATGTACCTAATTGCCTTTACCTCCCACCCAGCTCTCTCCATCCGACCTACAAAGACATCAGGAGGGATTTGGCAGATGCCTTGTCAAAATCCAGGTGCACTGCCTCCTCTATTTCCCCCATGTATTCATCCTAATAATCCTGGCAAAGGGAAAACGGAGGGTGGTCTCAAATGTCTATATAGTCCTCACAATCACCAGATTATCTTCCAAGCCTTTGCAAATTATCCTTTTATCATTTACATATACACCATAGATGCAAAATCTACCATCTTTAGATTTCTCAGATATTGCCAGAAGCGGTTCCTGATTTTATTTGCAAAGCCTTTCTCTGAGCTGGTTCCAGCCAGCTCAGGATTCTCTTGCTGTCCCTGAGGTTTCTGTTCTCCCTTTGAAACAGCCATGCTACGCTCTGCAGTCTGAAATTTATTCTCCTTGACGGATAGACCAAAATCAAATGGAATTTTGAGAACTTCTGATGTCTATATAGCCTTTCCCTTCCTTTTGCTAGAAAAATGAGCTAAAACAGCATGTGTGCTTGGCCTTGAACTGTTTTGAACCAACTACATTTCATTTTAGTCCTCGGCTTTTCTGCTGCTGTTCTTACAGGCCAGTGCCACCTCCTGCTTCCTGTTTTAACAGATGCACATTAAGCCACATTTCATTGAGGATCCTTCAGGGATACTGGACTTCTCTTGACCCTCTCTAGTCTTAATCTCTTTATCCCTAAAATGACAGGGCTGGACTGGGGGATCTGTAAGGTGCTGTCTAGCACCCACATCTGGTCAGTTCTGCAGGAAAGCAGAGTGTGTCTTTGAACACTGTGCCTCCCTCTCTGGTGTTCTCCATGTCCCCAGAGACCCTTCTTTGCCAGCTGTGAATTCCATTTCAAAGCAGGAAAAAAGCAAAGAGTCGAACGGAGAAACTTAATTTTTCTTCTCAAACAGTAAGGGGAGTCACTTGAGCAGAAGCCCCTAAGGGTAAGTGTGGGCACACTGGAAGGAAGCCCCTTGTAAAATCCACAGCCAGGCTTTGCTTCCTTCCCCTTCACCCGTCAGTCAGGCACCACGTGCGAGGTGCGAGGTCCCTCAGTGAGGTCCCTCACCCTCTGAGATCCAGTTTGATCTGTGACTAACCGAAAACTGGGATAAAATTCTTTTCTTCCTAGGTCAACTGGTAAATATAAGGGTAAGATATTAATGAGCAAAACACATGCAAACTATCAAGCATTGTGCAAATGTTAGGGGCTATTATTACTATAGAAATTCTATTCTTTGTTCTTTTGCAAAAGGAAAAATAACACAAGGAAGCCCTTTACTACTTTATCTTTTCTAATCAAAACAAAGGTTTTTAAGTGAGCTTTTTTCCCCATAACTGAATTATAGAATTTTGCTTTTTCAGCTTTTTCATTTGAAAGTCGTGCTCCAATTTAAAGCACCATTCAGATGAGACATATAATTGTTTTTTTTATTCACGTTTCATAGGGTTCTTTTTATCTATTTGTTGTCTGCCCCCTTTTCAGCATTTCACAAACTTGAACTCAAACACACAGTTCATTTTCGTAATGGGACGTTTCCTAATGAAGTAGATGATTGTTTAGAACAAATGCTTGGTCTTTTCTTTAAACAATGCATATGCAGGCATGAGCCAGATTACCCCATGGGCAACTTGAGACATGCAAATCAATGGTGGCAAATAGTAACTTCCCCACCACTTTATGCAAGACCAGATTTCCCACCACTTTATGCCCACACCAGATATCTAACCTAGATGTGAATTTGTCCAGTTCCGTGGAATGGTCCATACTCAGGCTCTTTTTTCAATGGCCCACAATGTATCTGAGTGAAATACTGTCTTAACACATCATCGCAGAAAGCAAATCAAGCATCTAAGCTCCAAGCTCACTGTGAGTTGTCCATTCAACCATTCAAAATAGTTTCATTATAGCTTGTCACTATGAGACCCAAGTTTCTGACTGCTTGCTGGACACCTAGTCCTCGATTTCCCACAGTGCCTCAAACACTTGTCTAAAATGGTACTCCTCCTCTTCTTTCCCAAATGTGATCTTTTTTACTGTTTTCCTTAGAATCATACTCCATTTACCTAGCCTAGAAACTTCCACCTCATCTTGAACAACTCCTTTCTTCCCATTCTCACTCCCAGAGTCCTTAATTAGACCTTTTGTCACCTCCAGATTAGACTGCTACAGGAGTCTTTGATTTGTGTTCCTGAACAGTTTTCCTCTTAAAATCTTTGGCCTCTCCAGTCTGTCTCTCATGCTGTTCCAGAATTATCTGCCCAAGATACAGGTGGGTCATGTCATTCTATTGTTAGCTGCCAGCCCCCTCAAAGAAAATCCATAGTCCTCAGCACAGGGTTCAAGGCTATTCATGATAGGTTCTTGTTTTATTAGTTTGGAAGTACTCTACTGGAGGTAATGAGATATTCAATTAAAAGTGATTTAAACAAAGAGAAATATTTGTTTTCTCACTAACAAGAAATCTGGAGGTCTTGAGAACCAGGTCTGGTTTAATCTAGCAGCATAGTACTAGCACCCAGGTGATTTCCACCTTTTTGTATTTTGGCTTTTGTCCTGGGGCTAGCTCCCTTGTAAACTCCAAGTGACTGCTGCAGCTCAGACATGACATCCTCTGTCAGATAACCATGCTGAAAAAGCACATTTTCTCCACTGAAGGAGAACCTGCCTGTGGACTCACCAGTAGATTTCTCCTCATAGTTTATTAACCCTGGTTGTATCACACACCCATGCCTACCAATCCCAGGCAAGGGGATGGAATTAGGGAATTGGGTTTATACAGATTAGTATTCACATCCTGAAACCAGGGCTCTACCAGCAAGAAAGTGAGGGAACAGGGTTGAGGTTTGGGAACGGCTGTTGAGTAAGCCACCACCAGGTTCCTGGCTCAGCAGTTAACTCTAGCCACATGCATCAGGCCACTGGAATTCTCAGCATTCTGGGAATGTATCATGGGTTTCGTGTTGCCATGAATTCCCTCTGCCCATATGTCTGCAGTGCCTTTCTCTGTCTTTAGAAATGCTTAACTCTTCAAGCCCGGTAGGTCTGAACTTCTGATGCCCCAGTCTTCATTAATCCTTCTCCAGGCCTTGCATTCACAGTGCGCTCCCCACTTTGGTTCCCTCCTGCCTTGTCTTATGGTTGTGCACATGACTTCAGTTGCAGTAGATTATAAGGGCCCTTATTTTAGCCAGTCTTGTGCCTCCCATGGCCCTCATCGCAGAGTCTTGAATCTAGCAATCAATGTTTGGTGAAATAAGTTGAATGTAAATACACATCTTGTCTGTTTGTTTTGCAGGTTTATGCTGCCAGCATAGTCTCTCAAGACGGTGAACAGAATGGACTTATGGGGAGAGTGGATGAAGGTGTAGATGAATTTTTCACCAAGAAGGTGACCAAAATGGATTCCAAGTGAGTTGAGTCATTTCATTAATACTATTTAATTCACTTTTGAATTATTGACAGTTACAGTTAAACTGAGTATATACTAAGGCCTATTTATAATGTATTTACAATCCCTTTTTTTTAATGGTATTTACTATTCGGATAGTTTGCACCTGGAAACTTATTAGAAATACAAATTCTCAGGCCTACTGAATTTGAAATTCCAGGAGTGGACCCCAGCATTCTGTATTTTTAACACACCCTCTAAGTTATGCTGTGGCATGTTCAAATTTGAGAACCTCCGTACTATTTGAAAAGAGACCAGAACTGTTTTCTCAGACTTTGTCACATTCACCTCTGGGATTCCATTACAGGGCAGTGAACATTGGCAGGCTAAAATTACTGTCTTTGAAATTCTTACTTGTTCATAATTTGATAAATTTGGGGGCCCTAAATCATTGCTAGACAGTGTCAAATGGCAACAGATTTAGTGCAGCGGTTTCAAGGTTAGCTCCAAGAAGTTCTTTCTGCATTTCCTTACAACTTTGCTTAGAAAACAATTCAGTGATACTTTTATTAACAGTTGTTTTGACTTGGAGCACTCCAGCCTTTAAGCATGATTTGTATCAAGTTATTTTATTTTCAACTAAATACAGATCCATCCTAAAATATACTCTTATCACAGATTTGTGTCTGTGAACTATTCTCTACCTTGAGATATCAAATTCAGGAACAAATTTAAACCACACTGATAAGCCGAGGGCGGGCATTCTGGGCGCAAGTAGAGAAGGAGCCTGTCCAGTCTATAGATTGATGTGCCTTATCTTGCCACAGCAGGATGGTGAGGTGGAAGTGAGTTAAATTTTTATATCCCTAACAGAATAACTTATTGAATTTTATAAGCTTTGGGACCCAATTATTGTCTTCTGTGACACTGACCTTGAAGCTCAGCCTACTATACTTGGTGGAATTCTACTCTGTATCCTTCAGGACCCAGCCTAAATGTCATTTATTCTTTGACACTTTCCTTTCATTGGCCCTCTGCCAAATTAATTGCTCTTTCTATACTGCTGACTTGACACTTTTTTTTTAATCCCCTGCATGCATCTGTTACAGCACACACACTCCTTTGAGAGTTTGTTAGGTTTTAATTTTTCTTTACAGCACAAGGATTAGTTGAATACATTCTCAATATAAAAGATTCAAGTAATACCAACCTACACAGGGCTAAATGCCAAAGTCCCTCTTGATGATTTGTTTTCAGGTCTTTTTTTTCCCAGATAGAATGCTGCTTTCACAAATAACACCTGAGTCTTATTTTTCATTATAATGGGAGTACTTTAAAATGAAAATATAATACTCAGTCTTTAGTGTATTGTCTGCCCTCAATCACTTGGCTGAATGAATTGAGACAGTCTTGGCCTGTACACATATAAACTGTAGGTGCCATCGTAGGCTCTCAATTTCCTAAACCTTAGAAATTGGTATTTAGTTAGTGGGGAGGCTTATGAGCATTTCCTTTGGACTGCGTGTGTTATCTTCCCATGTCATTTCTTCTACCTTTAGTGTGCTGCCTTCTTCTTTCATAGACTCCAAATGAATGTTGGGTAAATTTTAATGTGTAAAATCCATTTTCTGCAAAGATATTGCTCTAGGTGGCCTCTTTTCATGTTCCAATGCATAAATAGATGGAACTAGGTGTGTCAATTTTCATCAAATAATTTGATTATGGAATCTCCTTAAAGTTGTCTTATTTTCATTTCGTTTTGATATATAAAAAATAGTTTGCATTTTAAAACTTCAAATTGTGTGTGAGACCAAAGGAAGATATGTTTATTTGGTGCAAAATCTATATATTCTGTAGCACACCAGATAATTTAACTTGTATGGTCAGTTTACTCAAACACCATAAATACATGGAACTTTGAATTGGGAGTGAGATCTAGTTGGTTTGTACAGGTTACCGTGAAACCCCATACATCACAAAGTAATTTGGGCAGAGAATAAAAATGTGTTTGCAAAGCCCCTCTGAAGGAGTGGTGGAAAATGTGGAAATACTCAACTTCCCCACCTGGGGAATTACTGATATACTCACAAGCATTGAGGACTACCAATTTAGAAGGCCAGGACCTCAGTCTTGGGGCTTGCCTTATGAAGCTTGTTACTGCAATGGAGAGGCTAAGCCTACTTAATAAAGGTGCCTGAGTCACCCCCAGAGAACCTCTTTTTGTTGCTCAGATGTGGCCTGTCTCTCTAAGCCAGCTCAGCAGGTAAACTCACTGCCCTATCCCCTACATTGGGCATGACTCCCAGGGGTGTAATCTCCCTGGCATTGTGGGACATGACTCCTGGGAATGAGCCTGGACCCGGCATCATGCGATTTGAGAAAATCTTCTTGACCAAAAGCGGGAAGTGAAATGAAACAAAATAAAGTTTCAGTGGCTGAGAGATTTCAAATGGAGTTGAGAGGTCATTCTGGAGGTTATTCTTAAGGCATTATATAGATATCCCTTTTTAGTTTTTAGTGTATTGGAGCTAGAAGAAAATACCTGAAACTGTTGAACTGCAACCCAGTAGCCTTGATTTTTTTTAATTTTTGTTTTTATTTATCATTATTATTATTTTTTTTTTAGCCCTGATTTTTGAAGACAATTGTGTAACTATGCAGCTTACACAGTGTGACTGCAATTGTGAAAACCTTGTAACTCACACTCCCGTTATCCATTGTACAGACAGATGAGTAGAAAAATGGGAGCAAAAAATAAATGGATAATAGTTGTATTTTTAGTCATTTTTATTTTCTTATTTTGTTTTCTGGAGTAATGAAAATATTCAAAAATTGATTTTGGTGATGATTGCACAACTATGTGATGGGACTATGAATAATTGGTTGTACATTGTGGATGATTGTAGGGGATGTGAATATATCTCAAAAAAAAAATTAAGTTTAAAAGTTTATTTTCAGTTTGACATGTAGAGGGCTACCCATAGGTAAAGTTACAAAGGAACAACAAAGAATGTTTGAAAATCAAAGTTATACATGCTCAGAGTTTTAAAAGGCAAATGTTCTAAAAGACATTGTACCAAAAAAAAATTTTTTTATTTCCTCACTTCCTAGTCCCCAGAGGCAACCTAGTGTCAGTTCCTTTAGCTGTTTATTTTGTTTGCTTCCATAATTCTGACAAACATGCTTTTATTTCTATTTCCTGATTTTCAGGTTTAGATGGTAACTATAACTCTTGACTCGTTACATTAGAGGAGGACAATTTAGGGGCCACTCACACTTAAAACTCACATGCACACTTTTTTCTTCTCCCCGTCTTTTTTATTTAGTTATAGCATATTGTAGGTTAGAGCAGTACTTAGTTGTTTTCTTCTTTATAACCATGTGAATATTATTCATAGCTGAGTATAAGATATACTGTGATTATATTTCCTTTCCTATACAGCATTTTATTTCCCCTGGAGTTAATTGTCCAGTTTTTCCTTTGCTTAGTTTCTGTATTCTTATCACAGATTTGTCTTAATTCTCCAGTAAATGATTCAGTCTCCCCTAAGTACATTCAAGTATTCTTGGGTTCTTCTCCTTGGACACATCTCACGTAACTGCCTCTCACCAGCTCCAGTCTGGCCCATCCTGCTGCTGTCATCCTGGGATCTCCCTCCACCATCTTCCAAGGGATTCCCTTCAGCTCCCTCCTGTATTGTTTTCCTATTTCCTTTGGCACATGTTTTCCTCCTCCCTGGTTTACTCCCTTGTTTTGGTGGAGTTCCTCCTCTGGTTGCTTTCAGAGAAAGGAAGCATGGAGGTAAATTTGTGAAACTCATCTGTCTCTCATTTTGGCTAATACTGTGACTAGGTTTAATATTCTAGATTGGAATCTATTTTACCTAAGAATTTTGAAAACCCTGCACAATTATCTTCTAACTTCCAGTGTTGCTGTAACAATTGAGTGTCACATTGAGTCCTGATCTGTTGTGTGTCACTTTTTCCCCCTTCTTCTCCAAAAGTGTTTGGGATCTTCGCTTTGTCCTCAGTGCATTCATATTTTATAATGATATGTAAGTCATGGGGTGGGGGTGGGGGTATTGTCTTTTGTTGTTCTTGTGTTTTTGTTTTTTTTAAGCCAATTTTCTGGGCACTCAAGCCATTTCGATATGGAAATTCATATCTTTTGGCTCTGGAATTTTTTTTTAATTACTCTTTCATTATTTCTTCCCTTCCTGGTTCTCTGCACTCTTTTTTTCTTGAACTTCTGTTAGTCAAATGATATACTCTACTTATCTACTAATTGTCTTACCTTTTCTCTGTTTTTTCTTTGTCTTTTCCCCCCTACTTTTTGAGATTTTTTTTTTCAAATAAGCATTCTCTTATTTTTTATTTTGAAGTACTTTCAAATTTAGAGGACAATTGCAAAAATAATACAAACCCCATAGAGAGAACTGCAACGTATCTCTACCACTACCCCCCCAACCCCCGCTACCCAGATGTACCAATTTTAATATTTTGCCACCTTTGCAATATAATTCTCTTTTTATATCTATATCTATCTATCACTGTCATCTATCTCATTAGTCTGTCACCTTCTTAACATTTGAGATCAGAGTGCACACATGATACTTCTTGAACACGTAATACTTCATGTACATTTCCTAAGAACAAGGATGTCCACTTATGTTATCACCTTAAGTTGCAGTTATCAAGTTCAAGAAATATAATATTGATGTAAAGCTTACATGCTAAGAGATTTTAATTTGTCTTCCAAACATAAGTTTTTCATTTTTGCTATCACGTTTTAACTTTATACTTGTTTCATAGATGCAGTACTTTTTCTCTTTCATGTTGAAATGGAGCCGGGCAGAAGGGCTTCTGGGAAGTGTGTGGTGGGGCCTGTTGACTGTTGGGCTTCAAGTAGGATTATGTTCTTGGACCATTTTTTGGAAAGGAGGGGTTCCCTTGACTGTCAGAATCGTTAGGGATTTTTCTCTTCACCTTGTCTGATTTCCCAAAGAGGAAACTGTAGTGTCTTATCTTGGGCGCATAAACCTGGCCACTGTATTCTGGTAGCCAGCATGAGAGGAAAGGGCTGGGAGGCATCACCATTCAACATACAGGCTTCCGTGGCTCTCCCTGTCTTCACCATAGCACACCCACCTCAGCTGTGCCCCAGATCCCCCAGCTCAAAGTTTCTTTGGTTCACCCTCCCCAGAGAGTAAACTTGAGGTGGGCTCGGGACAGTCATCTAGCTCTGTAGTTTGAGAAGAGGATCTAATGGTTTCTTCCGTAGACTTTGACCAGTCCTCCTCTTTAAGTCCCACCTTTACTTCTACTTCCAGAAGCACCTGTTGTTTCTAATTCTTGAGCCAGTGCAAACTGGTTTGCTTCTGGATCTTCCTTACTGATGGTTTAGGTTTCAGTGCTCTGAGATCCTCTAAGATAGTTATCACTCATAGTCATTTTGGCTTTCAGATTTTATTGTTTTTTGTCTTTTCCCCTGTGCCCTTCTGCATTTATTTATTTTTTTATCCCTTGCTCTGATTTTTATGGGGAATCATGGGAGCTAAATGGTGTTCACTCTGCTATCTCTAATTGAAAGACAGTTGGATAATCTATTTCGTTTTTTCCATGCCTACTTCCCAAGATTTCAGAGTATTCTCTTTATGACAGCCCGTTACCAAAGCTCACTATCTTTTCATTCTGTTTCCTCTTCAGTGATACTACATTTAAGCAAGGATCCAAATCTTTGTTTGGATTGAGCACTAAGGGTGGAATCGCAGGTATTATCCAGTGACTGGAAAGATTGTTACCTGCTTATGGGGAGACCTGGTCCTTTGCAGTGTCCTCTAAATTAAATAAGGCAGGCACCCAACCTTTCAAAGAGTGAAGCCAGCTTTGTGGGAATTTTTCACAGGTAGAGAGGCACTGGACTAGAGCTTTTAAAAATGAAAAAAAACTCACCTCTGCTTTTTAATCCTACCACTAGCATCTTCAGATTCTCATTCTTACTTTGTATGTGCCTCAGTATCCTCACCTGTGGATATGGTGATACTATTCCATGTTCATCTTTATCTCCTAGATCCAGTGACTCAAATCAGCATTTTGAAATGCTTCAAATAGTTGCTGTATGAGCACTAATCTCCATGTTTATAGGTTGAATGATTTCTGTTGGAACTTACCACAGTAAAACCAACTATATTTATGTCTTGGTTTCAATTGCAGGAGACTGTCAACAAGAGGCTCAGAGTCCCATGAGCTTAGTGAAGGAGGAGATGAAAAGAAAAAGCGAGATTCTCGGAGAAGTGGCTTTCTCAATTTAATCAAATCCCGATCCAAATCTGAGCGGCCACCAACTGTCTTGATGGCAGACGAACCCTCTTCACCAAAAGGGGCAGTCAGAAGCCCAGCTGTGGACACAACCAGGAAAGACACAAAGCCAGCTGAACACAATGGCAATTCCGAACGGATAGAGGAGATAAAAACTCCTGACTCCCTGGAAGACAGTCAAGTGGAAGAAATGGGGAAATTGGACCGGAGTGACAGCAAGAGCAGCCCACAGGGAGGGCGAAGGTACGGGGTCCAAGTGATGGGCAGTGGTTTGCTGGCAGAGATGAAAGCCAAGCAGGAGAGGAGAGCTGCTTGTGCACAGAAGGTAAGCAAAGGTTTTTGACATGGGTGTCTTTGTGGTTTTGCCTCCACTCATTTTTTTATGGGTGAGAGTGGTAAAGAAAGCCTGTTGGTTAAATAAAAATCCAAAAACAAAAGACTTATAAAGAATCTGGATCACAGACGATGAGAACAGGGCTGTGTCTTCCACTGGGGCACTAGAGCGTCAGAGAGTTTGAAGGTAGGTCATTGGCTGAGAGTCCACGGGCTTTTTCCCACCTACCCAAGTAAGTGCCTTCTGTGAGTGTCATGGAAGCATGGGAGAACTGCGCCAAGCAACACTCAAATCCGGGAGGAGTCTGAACCTGCTGAATCCAGATTGAGTCCTAAGAGTGATTTGAGTTAGGAGAATGGAGAGAAGCAAATAAAATATTAAAACCTAATTATGTAAAGGCAGAATCTGTTTTTCAGTTATTTTATAAGTTATTCTCCTTTTCAAAACTAAAAATTCCTTGCTATACACCAGATTTAAAAGGCTAAAGGAAAAAAAGTAAAGGTATAATTATAATTAATTGAATACTTGTCCTTTGATAAAAGTAGTTGATTGCTATGAAGAAAAATTTCATAGTGTAATATAAAAATTGCTGTGTGTCCCCCAAATCAACTTAAAGTATAATTTATTCTTTGAACCTCTCTTTATAATATAAGACATTTTTTTCCCATTTCCTTTTTACTTCTATTTTCTCCAGCTACTTGAAGGATTGCATCCTATTGTCCTCACAAAGATTAATATACCCATGGTTAACCCAGGTTTTGGTTTCCATGCATTATCCTGAGAAGGGGACTAATGCCACATCTATTTTATCTGAAGTGTCAGGAAAAAAAAAAAAATAGTTTACCCTGATTAATTTTCAGAAAGTAAATAGTAAAGCATACACCAGGTGTGGTGGGTTATTTTACTTCTAAATTAAATCTCACATCTATGTGTTTTTGCAACTGTTCTCCCTTTGTTCTCCCAACCTTATGTAGCAATTTCCTGGTCACAGAGCCCTCCTAACTCACTACCAAGCCTTAGAAAGAACAATTAGGAGGGGGCAGTTGTTTAACAGTATTCTGCTCATTCATCAGCGGAAGCTGGTGTGGCCTTCACTCTTCAGAATTCTGGATAAAGACCTCTGCCACATCATTGGTGACTCAGGCTCCCAAGGAAATGTTTACATTTTAATAATCTGTTTAATGGAATTTCCTTACAACAATGAATGTGCCATTTTCATTAACGAGCTCTTTGTTTAATCACTGTTTCCAGTGATGAACCACTCCTTTTGGGGGGAAGATGAGAGGTGCTAGTGTTTGGGGTTTTTTTTGTTTTTTTTTTTTTTTCATTTGCTTTGGAGTCGATACATAAATTGGCTCAAAGTAACCAAATCTGTATGGTTTAGTATTTGTAGTTGCTCGAGGCTTACACTGATGAACTCCTAGCTCCATCTAGTGTCTGTTTAAAACAACAATCATAAAAGTCCTTTGAATTTAAAATTCAGACCAGGCCTTGGGATTCTATCAGATCAATAAATAATAAAAGAAAGTTTTTTTGAAAAATACGCTGTAGAATATTTTTCCCTAAAATACCATGATTGTGTTTTTTTAAGTTAGCACCATAAGCAGCATATCAGTATACAATTAATATTTTTTAATGGTGTCTTCACCTTCTTCTTGAGTAACAAGTAACTCACTTTACATTATTCACACTTAATACATGTACTTAAAGAAATAGAAACTAAAATAGAAATAGAAAAGGGAGATATGGCTTTTATCATTTATTAACAAGGAAGTATAACAGGTATTGGGTGCTTAGAGAATATATGTTTTCTTACAGTATATATGTACCATCTGCCCAGCCTTTTTTTTCCCCCAATGCAGGCAAGTCAGGCACTGGGATACAAAATTTAAGGAGATATTCACTGTCAGGTGCCAGCCCTGCACTTGCATGAGCCTGAAGGCGAGTGTATCCTTAAATTCTGTGCCATGGGTGCCTCGCTTGGCTCACCCTACTTCCAGCCCTGTTTAAAGGTTGCATGTTGGGCTTTTGTCTGGGCATAGGGCACACATGCCCTGCTTTCTAAAAGGCTATTAACTCTAGGACTGGGCAGGATGGGTTTGGGGACTGGTTAGGTCCAGCCTCTAAACAGCTCTGGCTCATGGGCTTAAGCATGCCCTGCTGTCCTGGCTGGGACTTCGTGGCTGGTCACAGTCCTGCAGACATTGTCCCTGGTGCAGAAGGCTCTGTGAACAGCCCCTGGCACGGTACTTCCTTTCCGTGGCGTCACTTTTCCACTGTGATGTCAAATAATGTACCTGCTGTAGTCGTAATTCCCCTGTACACATTTCTTGGAGACTTGCTCAGCTCCCGCTGTTAAGGAGAGTGGAACTTCTGCAGGCTTGCTGAGTGGACCCTCAGCATCCCTGGCCTGGGGGTTGCTCCCTTCTGATGGAGCCGTCACTCCTGGGAGTGTGTGGTCGCAACAGACCAGTAAACCCAGTAAATAGGTCAGATCTCGACTCCAGTTTCAAGTAAGTCTCCCTACATCATCAAAAACAATGTGAAACTAGGAATTGGCAGCAAATATTTACTTTTTTTAGGTTTGTCAGAAGCACAAGATGAGCAGGAATGAACAGTCCGAAAGCTGGGCTGTCTTCGGAGCATCGTCGTGCATCCTGTTCTACTTGGCTGCCTCATTTTTTATTTTTAGACAGTATTTGCCTTCTTAAAAGTAGAGCTGTGTCTCAGTGGCAAGGAAGACCCTGCCTATTTCAACCCCCCTTTCACCTATTATATGCATTGAGATTGGGAAAGGTTTCCACTGCCTTTAAAATTTGAATTTTGGAGCTCAAACGTAGCGAGGGTCCTGTAAATCTACAGAGTATAAGTTTCCCCACGGCTGGCCCTGGAGAGGCATGGAGCATCAAGGGCTACGGACCCGCACAGGTGTTCAACAATGAAAACAGGAAATGTCACCGAGCCCACCAGCTGCCCCAGACCCCATGCACATGTCTGATCTGTAGGGAGCCTTCTGTGGAACTGGCCACACTTCAGACCACAGGGCCCTGACTGCAAACACAGCCCAGGATGTGTTTCTCATAGCTTTGTCCCAGCAGACAAGCCTCAGGGAGGCAAACATGGCAACTTCAGTCATGTGACAGTGGTAAAGGCAAGGAGGCATTATTTGTTGTCATTTATTTTCTGCTTTGTTGTTTCTCTTACACATTAAACAAATGAACGCTTTGGGGGGTGGGGGGGTGCTTGCATTTTCTAGAAGCTTGGGAATGACGCCATCTCCCAGGAGTCTTCTAGCCTGCCCTTGAGCAGCACAGAACGGTTGGATGGAAGTGGAGCAGGTAAGTCAGGCCGTTGGCTGTCACCCCCCTGAGGAAAAACACTTATCTTCTGGTTCCAAAAGTCACGTGTGATCGAAAGGAGAAGAATAAAGGTGGGAGGCAAGAATTCTTGTTCCCAGCCATCACCTAAAAAACACCTTCTTTCACCTCACCTAGTTCCTCCTGGACAGGGTGCCTTTACCAATTTCCCAAGAGGAGGAAATTCTGATTATTTTTTTCATTCAGAAGAACCCCCAAATTGTAGACATTTTCAGGTTAAAAATAAAAAGTGGGCCCATGGCTAGTGTTTTAAAAAATCAGCATGTATAGTATGTGGAACTTAGCTCTTCTGTTCAGTATGAGGGAATACTCTTCCCTTTTAGCTTGAGTATCAGAGAGTATATCTTTGGGTGCTCCAATTTCTCAGATGTAGTAAAAGAATAAGATACTTTAGATGGGAAGTATTTGGAAAGTGACTTGTAAATGGCTTTTTAGGAGCTTCATTTTGCCCTTTAAAGTTTTCGTGCCTAGCTTTAGTACATTCATGCGGTAAGAATTGGAATGTAAATCAAATTAAACCAGCTTATTTATGCCATTGTCTGGTGAAATTAAGGCAGTGATAAAGAT
Organism: Choloepus didactylus; assembly: GCF_015220235.1. Lineage (NCBI taxonomy): Eukaryota > Metazoa > Chordata > Mammalia > Pilosa > Megalonychidae > Choloepus > Choloepus didactylus. The sequence goes on along the minus strand of NC_051313.1, from coordinate 127,801,296 downwards.
GGAGGGAGGGGATGGGATGACATTTCTGGAGAGCCCTGTCTGATTATTGTCCAGAATTGAGGCTTTACAGTTGGTTATACACATACCTCCTGCCAGATACGGAAAAGGTCTTCAAATGCATTAAGAACTCCTGTTCTCTTTGTACATTGTTATGGAGCTGGTGCATTAAATGTGAGCCTTGTCATCTCTGCAAAGTCAGGTGATCAAAATAGTGCCAAGTTCATTACTTTTCTACAAAGAATTTGTCTACCACCAGCGTGTTTTGATTCTGTTCTAAAATACCTGTTTTGAGGAATGACAGTAAATGATTAGAGAAACTTGTACCAGCCTTTTCCTAACTCCAAATTATTGGTCTCTCTGACTTTTGACTTTTAAAGTCGGCGTGCATTTTGTACCCATTTTCATTTTAGTGCCCAAACTGCACCCAGGTCTTCCAGAGAACCGTTTTGGTTTGGCAACACCAGAAAAGAATACCAAAGCAGAACCCAAAGTGGAAGTGGGCCCCAGGTCTCGGAGCTCTTCCAGCACACCTACCAGTCCGAAGCCCGTCCTTCAGTCCCCCAAACCCAGCCTGGCAGCACGGCCTACCATCCCGCAGAAACCAAGAACCGCCTCACGGACTGGTAAGGGTTTCACAGATCAGGGAGTCACATGGTGACCAGGTGGCTTCCTAGAGTTGGCTGGATCGAGACTCCACAGATGGTTTCAAGGGATACGGGTGAACCTGTGTATGGGGGAATTCTACAGGAGGGGACATGAGAAACCTACCAGAAGCTATGAAAGTGATGAGTACTGAGGGCTTTCTTTATTCAACATGGAGGCCCACTGTCGGGATCTGTCCTTGATGTCGGGCTACAGGTTGCAGGGGAAAACAAAAAAATCAGTCTTAGGTTGTGTTGACTCATTTACAGTGCTTGATAACAGTTTTCTCAACTCTATTTTCAGAGTGTGCAGTCCCTTAAAAAGCCTGCAATTTAAGGATCAGGGTCACAAATGGGGAAAACATAAGTTTGTTTTTACCCCATATTCTGTGAAATATCAAAGGTTTTAGAACAGGGCTTGAAAAACTATGGGCCTGTTATTGTAAATAAAGTTTTACCAGAGCAGGGCCATAACCATTTATGTACATATTGTCTGTGGCCACTATAGATCTCTGTAGGCAAAATTGAGCAGTTACAAAAGAGACCCTATGTCCCGCAAAGACTAAAATTCTTACTATCTGGCCCTTTATGCAAAAGTTGTCTGACTCTTGGTTTAGAAAATCTAATGATAGGAAAAACTTTAAAAAATATCAGATGTGGATTAGGCTTTGCTTTATTTTCTCTCACAACTACCCCACCTCCCTCTCAAGTCTTGTTTTTTTAGCTTTCTAATAAAGAAATTTTCAAATATATACAGAAGCAGAATGTATACTGTCATGAACCCCCATATCAGTTATTCACCTGTATGCTTTAATTTCTCATGAAAATTAGGCAAATAAGGATGGAAACATATAGTCAGATTACGCTCATCATTGTCATCATGATGTCATAGCTTGCCAAGGCTGCTATAACAAAACCACAGAACTGTTTGTCTAAACAACAGGAATTTACTGTCTCACAGTGTTAGAGGCTGGAAATCCAAAATCCGGGTCTTGGCAGACCAGGCTTTCTCCAGTGGTAACATTCTCGTGGTAGCTTCCTAGCAATCAGTCTTTGCCTCTGTCACATAGTGGTCTCCTCCAGTCTCCTACTTTGGATTCTACTAATATTGTGTTCAGTTTCCTCAGCTTATAAGCTCCCCAGTCATTGGGTTAAGGCCCACTGTGATTCAGTTTACCCATAACATTGCCAAAGATCCAATTTACAAATGAGTTCACAACACAGAGACAGGGTTAGGACTTGAACATGTCTTTGAGGGAGACATGATTCAGTCTACCGCATAATATTAGCTGATCATAATTGACTCAGCTTACTCTGTGCCAAGCACTGTTCTAAGTGCTTTATGTGGATGAACTACTAAAATCGTCATCACAGCTCTATTATACAGATGAGGAAATGAGTCACAGAGATATTAGGTTTACTAAGTCACACAGCTGGTAAATGGCAGCCAGAGAGTGTGACACCACAGCTCTAGCGGTATCCATTCTGCTACCCTGCCTTTCCCTGATGGGTGTGCTATTTGTAACGGAGGATGCACAGTGCGTCATATTAATTCATCAATATGCAGATGATTTGAGGAGAACAAGCAAAATAAGGCAGTATCCCTTGTGCCCACACTTATTCCACTTCTGATCTTTCCCATTTTCTCTCATACATTCCTTTCATCCACCCAGCAGCCAGCTTGGTCGATGTTCCCTGGTCTTCACAGCCTGTTGGCCCTTCTGGAAACCTGTGCATAGATTCAAAGAGAAGCCGCAAGGAAAGGATCACTTTAGGGAACTGAAGCAAATTACTTGGGACTTAATCTAAATTCTTGGTGATTCTACCCAGTTTTTTTTTCACAAACCTAATAAAGTTCTTCATGAAGGGCGTATTAGTCAGTGTTCTCTAGGAAAACGGAACTGACAGGATGTGTGTGTGTGTGTGTATGTGTGTGTGTATATACATGTATATTATATAAATATTGGGAGTTTTTTAATAAGAATTGACCCATGCATCTGTGGGGATGAGCAAGTCCCAATTCCCTAGGGCAGGCCGCAAGCTGGGAACTCCAATGAAGGTTTTCAGTAAATTCCCCAAGAGCAGCTGGCTGACTGACGTAAAGATGGAAATTCCCCCTTCTGACTGCTGCGATCATCACTTCTTCTTTTAAGGCCTTCTACTGATTGGATGTGATGTTTCTCATTGCTGAAAGCAATCAACTTACTGATGACTTAAATCCATGAAATATCCTCATAGTAACAATCAGGCCAGTGTTTTCTTGCTGCTACATGAACTTAACCATCACAGTGGGGAACACAAAAAATTTGGTGCCAACAGATTAGCTTCATAAGAGAAGGAGTGGAGAGAATGGAGGCAAAGACAGTTTAAATTAAAAAAAAAAAAAAAAAAAAAAAACTATGATGACTACTCAAAAGGAGGCTCTCAGCTTTCATTGTCAGCTAGTCATGACTCTAATCGGAAGTGAGGAGACAGCTCTTATAAAATGAATTTAACCTAGTTTATAAAGTACTTTGGCTCCTCAACTGCAAATGCTTGAATGTAAAACTAGTTGGATTTCCAATATTCTGTTGCAAAAAGTTTAGGTTTATTTACCAAATGTGTTAATTTATTTCTTCATACTTAGCATATAGAGAATGATTTAACAAACTGTTTTTATAGAACTTGAGAGTTCACAGGTAATTTGAAATACACCATCTCATTTCCTCACCACAGTTCTCAGAGATAGTGAAAGCAGGTAGAGCTGTTTTCACTACGTCTTGTTACATCCCTGCCTATATGATGAAGCAAGGGGGAATCTTGAATTGGAAGTATAAGGCTGAAGAGAATCTGGCTGTACAGGCTGTGTTCTACACAGCACATATACGTACTCACACCTGTGCACTCACATACATTCACATACACACACAGTTGAAAATTACCTTGCTGGTAAGAGAGCAGAGATGATGAGGTTTTTTTCTTTAAAGGAGCACTATTTAGTTAATCCTCTCAGTTAGAGTGAAAGAGCACTGGCTTTAGAATTAAAAAAAAAAACAAAAACGAAAAACTATGGAGTCCTGGTCCTAGTTTTTTTCCAGAATCTTTTTAGCTTAGCAGGTCATTTAAGTATTTGTATAGTGATTGCCAAAGTCCTTTCTGGATCTAACAGTTCACAATGATTCCAGGTTATTCTTAATGATCACAGTATATGTGTATATGTGTGTAAATAAATGCCCACACATGCATAGCTGCACATATATGTGTGAATATATTAGGAACACTTCACTGGATTTGACAGCATGTAAAGGCAATGGTTTTAAAAACTACATATTTTTTAAAAACCAAACGGTTTTTTTGTTTGAGGCAGAAGGAACATTTGGTTTGCTTACAGATCCTAATTTGCAAATATCAGTGCATTGAAATTCTGTGTCTGCAGGATAGACACACATCTGTGCCTAGCCTAACATAAGTATTAATTATTTTTCGATTGTAGATGGATGTTACTTCATTAAGCAGAAACATGAAACTAATTTCTAACAAGAAAAATTCTGTGATAATATTTTTTACTAGTCATTTGTATTTAAATTAACCTGGCTTATGTTCTTGGAATCTAATTTGTCAGTTTGATTTACATGTTTGTGTCTCCATAGAGGACATCCCAGATTCTCCATCTGGCCCTAGTTCCCCTAAAGTTGCTCTTCTTCCACCTGTCCTGAAAAAAGTTCCTTCAGACAAGGAGAGAGATGGCCAGAGCAGCCCTCAGCCCAGTCCCAGGACATTTTCCCAGGAAGGTAAGAAATTTCTTCCCTGGGCTAGTTCTCCCCAAGGAGAGTCATTTCAAAAGAAAGTAATTATTCCTGGACTTAACTGATATCTCAGAATTTGTTTAAGTCAGCATCTCTTGGATTAAATTTTGGGAGCCAAAGTAGTTTCTTAGTTCAAAACTTGATTCAACATTATTGACAACATTGGATATTAATGAAGGACAATATGCAGAGATTGGAAAGCATAACTGAGACATCTAGCCCAGAGGTCTAACTTTGTAAGTCATTATTGCTGCTCCTGAGCTGGCTCCTGGTACGTTAGGGGCACCTTAAAAATTATTTGGTAACTCATTTGATGTTTGCTGTAGGTTTCTAGGTCCCATTATTTCCAAGAGAAGCTTGTGGTAAATCACGGTTGCTGTGGTTGGGGAGCAGCCTGCCCAGGCCTGAGAGACCAGGTAGCTCATTGTGCTTGCTCGCTCATGAGGCCAGATGGTTCTCATTCTCAGAAGCACGTCACCTGCATGGACACTCTTAGGGTGTCATAGCTCTGGTTCGCTCCTTCTCATTTGCTGGAATAAAAGCAAAGAAAGATAATCCTGTGACTTGAATATCCTCTCCTAGAATAAGATCGAGTTGTCATCAGTGATGGCTGGGTGATTTCAGTAGCCCCGCCATTTCTTTTATCTACCTCCTCCATTCTTTTAAATGCATAATAGACTTTTGGGTCTGCCCTAAGTAAAGTATAATGTTAATGCTGCCTTTAAGCACCTCCTATACAGAAATTCTAGGACCACACAAGTCATCACCAGTGTGCTTGATGGCTCTCATTGTGGTCTGGGGTCCTTTTGTTTTATTGTAGATATATCTGATGTCTTAGAATACTTTGGTCTCTCTGGCTCTGACATCTTCCTACACTGGCCTATTATTTTCTTCTATTATTAATAGTAGTCTTCGATTGAACATGTTTCTGAATACTTTATGGCTTGAAAGTCTAATAAAAAAAATTATACTGTCTGCTCTCTCATACTATTCTGCAGATTAATTTGATGGGTGCAAGCTTTATATACCTATTGGCTATACCAGGATTGTGACCAAAGCTGGAAAAAACCCTTCTGTCAAACAGGGAAACTAAAGTCATCAAAGATATCTGGCACAATTTTCTTTTGCTAAAGGTGTTGAAATGCAGTATACCAGAAATGGGTTGGCTTTTACAATGGGGATTTATTAACTTACCAGCTTACAGTTCTTAGGCCATGAAAATGTCCAACTCAAGGCATCAACAGGCAATGCTTTCTCCCCGAAAACCAGCTACCGGCGATCTTCAGCTCCTCTCTCAGTTGGCCAGGCACATGGCGACATCTGCTGGTTTCTCCCTTCTCTCCTGGGTTTTGTTGCTTCCAGCTTCTGGCTTCAGTGGCTTCCTCTCTCAGCTTCTCTGGGGCTTTTTTCTGTGTTTTATCCTCTTACAAAAGAGTCCAGTAAGAAGACTGAGACCCACCTTGGATGAGGTGGGTCACATCTCAGTTGAAATAACCTAATCAAAAGGTCCCACTTACAACAGGTCTGCACCCACAGGAATGGATTAAAAGGACATGATTGTTTGTGCAGTACATTTAGCTTCAAACTATCACAGGCACCTATAGGCATTTCTCATAGAGTAAATGAATAGAGGGTTCAGTATTATAGCCACTGCCTTTGGAAGTCTGAATGTAGAAGGAGGAACATTTGGTGGTTCCATATCAGAGTGTCCAGATCCAGGAAGTGTCCCTGAGAGCCCTGTTCTCATCACATAGCCTCTTTCCATTCCTACCCTCCATTTTTCTCCTTTGCATCTTTACTTGCAAGGAGACTTTGAAAATGGCTTGAAAGAGTCCTTTTAGAGAGAAATGGGAGGCAGGAAAGAGGTGGTAGTGGTAAGTAGGAATATCCGTCTTGTCTAGAACAATTGAAATATTGAAGATTAAAACAAAAGACAGAAGGTTATATAAAAAAAAATTAACGTTTTTGGAAAATGATGTTTTCTAGATGCATATGGATGACCAAAAGAAAGCCTAGAGTAACCCATAGACCTAACAAGTAAGAATGTATATCCTAGACCTTCTCTGGGTTAACAAAGTGGGTAAAATAGAGGAATGCCACTAGCATGCCTTTAGCTGCTGTGGAAAAGTCCTGCATTCTTTCCCCAAGAATATAAGAAAGAGAATGAATTGCTGCACAAATATTTCAGAGCTTCAGGGATAGATGTTTGATTCCCTCTCTTACTCCCCCAATAGCAAATATTAGGAGTTGTTCATGCCCCCTATCTTTCCAGCTGGATGGTAGGTATGGTAGACCTGTGGATGGCATCAGTTTCCCATCTGGGGTCCAAGGAACAATAAACTAACCACAGAGATCATATAGATGGTATCACTGTGAATTGAAGTTGGACTGAAAATACACATGAGGTTTAAGAACAATTTGTAAGTGCTCAAAGTGGTAAGATCTTGACTTCAGTTCATGAATCAGCTTTTCCACTGCATCCGCTTGTGAGCCCTGTCTTTTTCTTTAGAAAATGTTCCTGATGTACTGTTTCCTATTTTCTCGTACATTGTTCATGCTGGTTACTCCATTTCCTTGTTCTGTGCCTCCCTTTGGACTAGCGTGCCCAACTAATTTCTGAAACAGGTAAATCACTATGATTCTTCTGAAGTATCCCATAGTGAATGTGATTTTCATTAATTCATCATGGAATCAAAATGGTAACACTGGGGCTTTTTTGTTAGTATCTTTTTGGGGCAGACTCAAAGCTCACCTCATTTTGCACGACATTTCCATAGTGTTGGCTGTTGAACTCTGTAGACAGGGGCATATGTGCCCAGGACTAACACTGTAGGTTCCTTGAATCCTAAGTGGGGTGGGTAAAATGATATTTAACTTTAATATTAATATTTTTAATATTTATGTTGACACACTGATGTATTTGCTAATATAAAGGGTAAAATGAATCCCTTTTCCTCAGTAGTGCAAAGAGGAGATTATTACAAAAGAGATTCAGATCATGACAGTGGCAAGCCTTCCAGTAGAGGGAAAAGATCTTCAAAACTGTACTCCACCATTGCAGAAGAGGAAGTGAATGCAATTGGGCACAGGAAGTCACAGCCAACAAATGGTTAGAGCCTTCGATTATCATCCCTCACTGACCCAAAGCTTATGAACTGGCACTAACAAAAATGAACTTCATTTGAGTAACTTCTGTCCTGGAACGGGGAAGGGATTATTCATAAAACAGATTTTTTTTTTCCATATGGCAACAAGATGGTCCTTCCATTTGGAGCAAAATATATTGACATGATAATTTAAAAAATCTAAAATTAGAAATTCTATGAGAAGGATTAAGTTACTTTGGAGTAGGGGTGACTCATCCTTTCAAATTTTTGTGATTGTGTACGTTTTTTTTTTTATATTGGGAGGTCATACCTCCTAAATCCTTTCCTTTATAGCCTTACCTTTCTGTTAGGTTTCAGCTGGGATTAGATCCAAAATTCTTAGAAAACAGTTTAGAGCCTTAGAGAATATTGGCGTAATACCTTGCATGCACTCTTTATGGAAAGGATCAGTTAAACAAGTCAGTGGCTATAAACAGACTTGGTGTCGTGTACAAGATCTTCCAGTGGTCATTTTATGATCCCTTAATAAGAAAAGGTACTTACTAACTTCTCAACCTTTTGGAACAATTTATTCTATTTTATGGCAGTTACTCTATGACTTCTGTCTTCCATTTGGCCCTATAATAAACTCTTTAATGTTCTGTTTGGGTAAGACCAGTCCTGGGAGACAAAAAGAAATAGTTCAAATCAGTTTTAACCTCCAATGGGAAATTTTAGAATAAGGCTTGCTACCTCAGAATGGAATTGCTTTTTCTGTAACTGAGAATATCAAATATTTTGATATATGAGATTTCCTTCAAGGACCTTTGACCTTGGAATGAAACCTTTTTCTTTATGTAGATCTTTAATTTGTCAGTGGTTAACATGTGTGTGTTTAGGCTCCCAGGGATTATGTGCATGACCCAGCATTTTAGCTATAACTTCATGCCCTTCACTGTCCTATAACAGCATCTCATAACAAGTTAATGGGAACAACCTTGTTATGGAGATAACTTATCTATTGCAAAAGGAAAAACTATTCTCAAACTTCAGCATTTTATTACTGATAGCAAACCTCTGGTGACCAATGTCACAGCTTAATAGCCTAGTGAGTTTTGATACCTCAGGGAACTGCTGGTAGGAAGTGCTACCCTCAGAACCTCCCTTGACATGGACTTAAAAACAAAAACAACAACCAAAAGCACCCAACAACTACCTAATAAGAGCCACAACGTTTGGAGCCAGCCTTCTAGGCTGACCTGTGGATAAGCCATGTGCTCTGGCTTGCCCGGTGTCTTGGCAAACATTAGCTTGAGTTAAAGACGTGACCCACAGCATAAAGTAAAGTCTATAGCTCACGTAGGGATGGAACATTCTGTTTGGGTCAGGGAGCACCTGCTCTAGAGAAAGACTGACTTGGTCCTTCATTTTTAAAGGATTTCCTGTGTGGTAGACTTGTTTATAGACAAACAATTACAACAAGTCTTCTGTGTATGAGATTTTCTCTGATACTGCCAAAAATGTATTATCTTCAAGTCATAAAAAAGTTACGTAAATAAACATCTAAGACACTTTCTGAAGAGGTGGAGTTATTTTTGAGAATATTTTAAATCAGAAGCTCTAGTCTCTGTATTGCCTCTTTTCAATAAGGATACCCCAATTAATATAAATATTTCTAGATTCCAGAAATTTACATTTGAACTACTTTATGAGTTAGGTCATTTGTTATTAACCAAGTACCCTTAATGCAATGTTCCTTCATCCAGAGGCTCCTAAAAGACTTTACACAATGTATAAGGCTCAGAGCCCACCCCAACCTCCAAATACCATAGCGATCCTTCAGTAAGGCATTGAGTTCTAGTCACTAAAGGATAAACACAGAGATGAGCCAAACCAGAGAAAGACAAGCAGAAGAAATTCTATTGCATATATTTCAATAACTCCAGGACCTTTTTGGCTTAAAATTCTCTCTGTGATAGGCTGTGTCAAATTTTTGTGGAATCAAATAGTACCATCTTGTATTTGCTGTCCCACCTTGATTTATTGAAATACCAACAGGCACCAAAAAGTAACTTTTACAGGAGCATCAATTAAATTAATTTTACATAAAATAATTTTAATTGTGTTTTGTTAGTGCCGATTCCTAGCACTTGACTGTCTTCACCTGTGAGAATTGCATAGCAGTCTGCTTTCTGAATAGTTTCTGGTTAACAAAGCAATTCTGTTAAACCATGGTGTATATTTACCTTTAAGTCTTTCGATAGTAGCTTTGTTTGCACGAACAGCTTTCCTATATTCCTAAGTCATGTATTCATGGAACAAACATAGGCTGTTTTCAAAGCATGCTGCATATTTTTATCATGACAATTATGCTTTGATTGTGTGGCTATTTTAAAATTGACAGATAAAATGTTTTTATTGGAAATATTTGTAACCGCGTCTTTTGAATTTCTTATCATTTCCTCTGTACATTTAATTAGAAGCTGTGCTATTTCCATTGGAATATATCCTATTTTCTTGAAGAAAAGAGTTCAGTTTTAGCTCTGTATGCCTTGTAATATATCCTGTTAGTACAGGCCATCTGATTCTGAAATTCTTTTTATGTATCACTACCTCTTCTACAACCCAACCTGAAGCCAACAAATACTTGGTTGGGGCTTATAGTCTATAAACCAGTGCTTTGTTTTACTTTTTTCTACCAGATCAGAGTTCTACTTCCCTATCCGAGAGCGCTCTGACTCTTGGCCAGAAAGTTTAAAAAAAAAAAAATCAGTGTCAATTACTGAATATTATTTTAAGGTCATCATTATGTTTCCTTCTAAGAAACAGGGATTTCTGTGGAACTTAAAATGGAGAAAAACTCAAATTTTCATGTGAATCTCTAATTCTGAGCTTATATGCACTTTTCAGAAGCTTTAAAATAAGCCTCCATATGTCTGTGTATGTGTGTGTGCAAAGTCAAATCATCTTCAAGAATCACAGATTTCATGTTTGAGCCTCTCTGCACCAATTATTGTGAATACGGAGGGAATATTTGCCTTGAATAAATTACTTGTTCACTTCCCTGAGTATCTTTTATATATTAATTTTAATAATACATGCAGTGGGAATAAATCTGTGTATAGAGACTCTCCAGCATTTTGTATAAATGTGTGTTGAAGAAGTGTAGCAAAACAACCTGAGTTTTCCTAATCTATAAAAGTCAAGCATTAAATCAGGCTGCCTTAGAAGAGGTCCATGTAAATTAGTTTAAAAAAATCTGAATTTTATAAATATGCTAAAATAAATCCTGGAGCTTTAACTTTCAAGCAGTCATAAATTCTGTTTAGATCATCCATTAATGGACACCTGACCAAACCTACTTTATAATTGTAATGAGCATCCTAATTCTATGCAATCAAATAGATGCTGCCTGGGGACTGGAAAACAAACTTGACACAGCATTCCCCCTACAAAGTTGTTTATGCCAGTAATATAGGCTAATAGGAAGGCAGGGTGCTGGGAGATCTAGGTGCTTTGTTTTCCAAACTCAAATGCATTAATTGTATGTCCCTTGGTTTCACTCTGCCTCTCTGTGAATGATGCCTACGTACAAGGCCAAGGATATATCAGCCTGGTGTAAGTCTCATTATCACGTTCACAATAGGTGGAGTCTAATCAGTGAAAGGGAATAATAGACTTAGCATGAATTTTTAAATAGTGTCACTGGAACACAGCAAAATGTTTGACAGCCCTCTAGAAAGACCATGTCATCAATTCCTCTTAGTTAACTATGTTGGAGAAATAGCAATTTTGCTTTTACTGGTACCGCATCTATGTCACCAGCCCAGAAACCAGCTTGTTAACCTAAGGTTTGCTTTATCCCACCCCTAACCCAGAAGCACAGTGTGAGTGACTCAAAAGAATCAACACGTGGGTGGAGATTGAAGGACTGTCCCATTTTTGCAGGGAGATCCCCCTGTTGGATTTCTCTGAATTTCATTCAGACCTGCAATCGTGACCATGGCTCCTCAGGTTATCTCATTTTCATTTGTCATAAACGTTTATGGTTCCATGGATTTTTCCATTTTTAGAGAGTATTCTGAGGACATACGAATAACATGATATAGGATTTCCAGGGAGCTAAAAGACTGGGAAGGGTGAAAGTTTTATTGTTATTTTTTTTAATTTGAAAATTAGAGCAAAATATTTGCCCTTAGAGACAAATGAACTATGTATCATCCTATTTATTTCTTCTTTGAACCTTCAGTGTTGGAAATTTATTTTGAGTCACTTAATAAAGAACAACAACTTATTTTGGTTTTAAAATTGAATGAAAAAAGTTTTCTAGCAGATACCACTAGTAATGTTATATTTTTAGGTTAGATTTATTACAAAGTGTCTTCAAGATGAAGTTAAAATTATGGTAAATAAACTTCGCCCTATTCTTATGTAAGCAGAAATTGAGAACTTAAAGAACTGTTTGTGTATTGTTATCAAATTGATTTTGTGATAAAGGGCAAAGTATTTATAGAAACTTATTTACCTCTTTTCCAATGCCTGGATTATTAACAGCTTCCAAAGGACCGATCAAAAAATACATTTACTTTTTTCACTCAAAACAAGCTGTAAAATAAATATCAATTATATTATTTTTTTGTTGTTGCTTTTTTCCCTCCACCTGAGAATTTGCTCAAAGTTTAGGTAAGAAGAACACATAATTTTGAAAAATTAATTTAGTCTTCCCATGAGGAAAATTTGATGTAGTTTACCTAAAGATTTAAATGTTTATTGTCTAGAAGTCAGTATCTGGTCCTGACAATCTTAATGGCAAGGGAAGTACTTTTTTTGTTGTTGTTTTTTGTTTTTTTGTTTTTTTAATTTTATCTTGAATAAATTCAAACTTACAAGAACAGTTGCAAAAACAATACAAAACCCATACACAGAACTCCAGCATACCCTGACGCCCCTCCCCCGATACCCCGATCCACCAACTTTAACATCCTGTCACACCACCATTTCTTTCTTTCCCTCCCTCCCTCCCTCCTTCCCTCCCTATCTATCATCCATCATCTAGGGAAGTACTTTTTTATGTTTGCCTTTTAACTATTAGGTTTAATGAGCTTTCACTTCCTGAAATGACCTTTAGTGGGTTAAAAATAGCCAGCTCCTGGCAGAAGGAGGTTTTATTTACCATGATTTTAAAATCAAAGTGATTAGAAGCATGAAATGAATACTGTAGCTTTTCCAGGACTATAACACTGTGTTCCTACTTGGGACATTTCCATTTCAGAGTGATGAGTAGTTGTACTTCTTTCAAACCACACAAAGTGTGTGCATTTGATATTTTTAGCTTAAGTGGTGTTTATACAATAGACATGGTGAGTAATATTTAAAAGCCCTTAATAGCTGTGCTGGGGTATGGCGTTTGAACGTTTTCCCAAGGTAGGGTAGGGTAGCAGTGAAGCTTTGCTCCCACTGTAAAGAACGTAGGCTTTGGACAGACAGATCTAGTGTTAAATGCTGGTTCCATGTTTTATAAAACCTGTCCTATAGGGAAGTGGCAAAGGGCAGCAATAATTAATAATATAGAGAGTGCCTGATGCATAACAGAGGCTCACTTACAGTAATTATTCTCCCATCATTACCTTGTAAAGACTCAGTGCATCCTTCATATTTATATGTAATTAGGACAGGCAAAAATAATGATAATTCCTTTATCTGGAGGTTGGCTCCAAAAGGGCTCAGTGTACTACAGGCAATATTTAATTCATTCCCACAAGACATTAAAATATATCCGTCTCCTAGAGAGTGGAACTGAAGTTATATGAGACATAGAAAGGTCTGACAAAGATTCCTGGGGACTTTCCCAGTGTCCATATCAAAAGTAGGGATGACTAACCCTACATGATCTGCAGAAGGCATCAAATGGAACATCTGTCCAACCAGCGCCTCCTCAGGGCTGTTTGTCCTGCTCTCTCTGCCGAGCGAGGGAGCAGCTATGATTGAGGATCTCTCCTCCTTCCTGGCATCTCCCTCCACTCCCCCACTGACCTCGCTCTGGGGCCCTCACCCTCAGACTCAGTTGTACCTATGAGAGATTCACCCTCTCATAGACAGGCCTTGGTTTTTGTGTTGTCTTGTTTCTGATTGTATCTGTTTTTGTTGGTTTGTTTTTCATTTCTGTCTAGAGTCTCTAAACATAATTGGTAAAGTTTCTGAGAAAGTTCACTCTGAACCCCCCATTTTCAGGGCCCCTGCATCTCGCCCCATTACTGGCCAGGCGTCTGTTGTGATCTTGTTAACCAACAGCATAACTTCCTTCCCTTTCTGTTTCAGCCTCAAGGAGAAGCTGGGGCCCCCAGCCCCATGAGTATCAAGAACGAAAGCAAGGGTCCTCCAGCAAAGATGGCCATCGAGGCAGCAAGTCCAGCGACTCTGGGGAAGAAGCAGAAAAAGAGTTTATTTTTGTGTAAAGGTGACCCATGCAGAAGTCTTGTGCAGGACGCTTTTGTCAGCCATCAGAGAGGACCTGGGGGCAACACCTCTTCCTAGGGTGCTGTTCTCTTGGTGCTTGCTTTCTTTTCTTTCAGTCTCTTCCTGTCTTCTTCCCTTCCTCCTTTCCTCCCTTCCTCCTTTCCTTTTCCTGAGTATAGAAACAGATCCATTTCTTAGGTAATCAAAGCACATTTGTTTGGTCTTTCTCCCAACCCTTGGGATTTGATTTCTAAACATTATTCCTATGCCTTCGACTTAAACCAGCAATTATTCCATGGGCCCTACTTGAATTTCTCTGAGGCAGCTGCAGATTGCCCTGCAAGAGGAGTTTTTTGGAGGTAAACGAAGTAACTGCACAAACACATAAGTGACACCATCCAGCAGACTCTGTGGGGTACCTGCTGAGTGTAACTGTGTCAGATCTGCCTATGACCCGTTATAGCAATTTACTCTTGATGTATGCAATTGCACATTGTAATTATATTAACAGAGCACACTAATAAATAATTTGTATAAATTATATATATGAGATCTTGGGTTATGGTTTTTACATTCTCCCATGGGGAACTTCTTCCTTCCTGATGTGGAATTGTACATTTAGCACTTGGTCGGTGATCTTTGTGTACCATCAACAAGCACAGCTAAGAACAGAGTGAAAGAGGCCCACGGCTGGTTCTACCATGTGCCCAGAGTAATGATGTATATAGTTGACTGGAATGAGGTTTTATGAATATTAGTGGTTTTTGAAGGCCTTTAATTTCCATCTGCATATTAGCTTTTAATGTGTGATTTTGAAAGAATACTTTGACATCTGTAAAAAATCAAAATACTACTCTTTTTAAGACATTTCACAAATATTCACTTACATTGCAAGCTGAAGGGATTTTATTCATATGTATATTTATACCAATAAAAAATGATTTTACAAGTGGAATTTTGACTTTCTCCATTGACTTTTTAGTTGGGATTGTGGTGGTGAACTTTGTTTTTGTTTCCCAAAACCAGAAAAATCACAGTTTCCAGATAATCAAACTGGAAGCTGTTACATTCAAAATAAATGTAACTTGCTGATTCCATTGCTTACACTCACTTTTGGGAGAAAGAATTTACCAAAGGGGTATAGAAGTATGAGTTTGATCCAGCTCCCATTGCTACAAATTAAGGGTCGTCCAAGGGATGCAAATGTGAGCAAAGTGTGATTTGAAGAGTCGCAAGCACTGTGGTCAGCTTTTTGGAAAAAAGAGTCATAGAATGTGGGGCATGTGTGGCATGACTATTTCTCCCTGCTCTCATGCCTGTAAGTAGAGAGAGACTGAATGGTTTGCTGCCCCTGTTGATTCCATGAGGCTGGGCAGTGCAAGATTGTTTCTTCCAAATGTAGTCTCTACTGTCGTAAATGCTGATGGGAACAGACATCTCAGTGGCTGTCATAGTGGGAGAAGCATTAGAGGACAAGAGTGGGCTGGTGCCTTGAGCCAACAGCCTGTGGGGAGGCAGGCACACAACCCAACTGAGCAGCACCACTGATAAAAGAGCATGGAAAAGGAATTTGTCTGTGATGCTCAGGAGGTGACATTTGTGCTAGGCCTTGAAGTATTACCTTCATAAAGACTGTGTCTTCACAGTTGTATCCCCAAGAAATGTAATGAGTGACCCATATTAGACCAACAGAAATGGTGGGGAGATCTAGAAAGTGAATGCTCAGTCTAAGAGTAATAAAGTTCATGTTCACTTAGAAATGCCATATGGTAAAAATCACAGCTACTATAGGTTACAACCTCTCTCTGGGTTGCAGCATAGGAGCTATCCTTGGAGGGAGAGTAGGAGAAAGCCAGATAGTGAATATCCTTGGTGCTTTACTAAGGAGTTGGAACCTTACTCCATATGCAGTAGGAACCATTGTATGTTAAGCAATAGTGTAATCAGATCTTGGAGCTATAAAGAGAAGCCCTCTGGGGTGGAGGCAGGAAGTCCAGTGAAGAGGTTAAGCAAGAAGTCTCAGTTCTGTTTTTTCTCTCCTGGTGATGGCCAGGAGGTGTCCACTCAGATGCCCCTTCATGAGAACCTGCTTTGGGGATCATGGTTGATTGACGGCCTCCCGCTGCCACACCTTCAGACCCGCTGCAGTGATCATGCTGAGGCCATGCTCCCCCCCTGCCCTGGCTGCTCCCAGCCAATGACTGAGCACATTAGGGCTACTTGAGCCAGGCCATTCCTGCCCTACACAGGCTCCTCTAATGGGTAATTTTTGCTCCAGGGCTCCCATTGACCTGGCCAAAACTTTCTCAGAGTTTGATCTGAAGCTTTTCCTACCCAAGTCTCTGTTCCATCTTCCCGCTGTGCTTTCACATGTGATCAACCTGCATCATGGTCTGAAGTCTCTCCCTGCCTATTACTCCCTCCACCTCTATCTCACAGGCATTTAATCTCCTGCAGTAGGATCCCATCCTGGCATCTGCTTTGAGAAGCTCAACTGACACTTCCATTTCTTGTCACCATCAATCAAGTTCAAGAGTACAGAAGGAAAGGCAGTTTTATTACGTGTGTCTACTGAGCCAGAGGCTCAAAGTGTGTGGTCTTTTTTATGTTTGTTTTGTGGATATATTAGAATTTATAACGTGTCTCTAAAAGAAAAGTGCCCTGAAGGCAGAGAATGGAATAATTTACTTCCTTTAGGACTTTAACAAACCAGATCCCGTTTTGATTCTTGTTACCCCATAAAGTGCCAGCAGAAGTGACAAGAACCAGGCCTGTGTTCAGGGCCCCAGTGAAGCCAAGTGCTGGAACAGAATCAACAGATCAGGGCTTTGGTGTTCCTGGACAGCCCACGGGACAGCAAGATGGCAGGGAGCCTGCTGATGGAACTGGGGTCAGGACCTTCCAGAAAACCCCAAGACCCCTGTGAGATGAGCAGGACTGCCATCAGGAAGGGGCTGGGAGCCTTCACATAATACTGAACTACAGATCATGGTTTTCCTGTTTGTGCCATAAGGAAACCCTAAACTAAGAATGAGGAGATAAGAAATTCACACCCTATCTCAGGTATGTCAAGCTGGGGCCAAATAATCCAGAAATCACTTCTGTGTGCTTGGGGATGCATCCATCGTGTGGCTGGATTGGGCAGGCTGACTCTCCCAATTTCACGTTTTCTAAGTTTAACATTGCTCACTTGATGTCTACTTAGCCCATATCAGTTGTCCAGCAATTGGTCAGGAAGGTGTCGTTTGTTGAAGAGAAGCCAAATTGCAATTAAAAATGGCACTGAAGAAATAAATCAGACACAAAGGGACAAATGTGATATGATTCCACCTATATGAAGTATCTAGCATAAGCAAATTCATATAGAGACAAAGTCAATTCGAGATTACCAGGGGCTAGAATGGGGCATTTTTGCTTACTAAGTACAGTTCCTGTTTGGGGTAATAGAAAAAGTGTTGGTAATTGATGGTGATGAAAGTAAATACCACCGAAGCACACTTAAAAATGATTAAACAGTGATTTTTGTTCGTTTGCTTTGTTACCACAATAAAATTTTTAAACGGAGAAAAAATGGAAACAAACTCCAGGAAGAGGGTAATCGACTCCTGGTTCATTAGATGGGAGGACCATCTGCAGTGGAAAATATTTCTCACAACTTTTGACCATGTTCCAAGTCGACTCTTTTCCCCATGTGATGCAGCTACTCTTGATGACTATTTTAACATTCCATTGCAAAACACAGTATACCCAGAGAAAATAGTTTTGCAGATTTGAAGGGAAAATCATTCTTTGGTAAAGAGGAAGAAATTATCACAACAGGAAATCTCAGTGTAGACAGCCCTGATTTTTTCCACAAAGTTGCACCTGCCCTCAATCCCAAGTGTGGAGGTCCCAAATTGAGAGACCTTGATAGGATTTTTCATTCAAGATTATTTTACTTGCTTGATTTACTTGCCCAAGGGTGACCCTGCCATAAAAGTAACATGATGTTCATTCTTGCCCCGGTCCCTCTGTGTTCTTTTCCGCACAGCAGGAACATTGACCCACATCACCAACAGCTTGTCCGGGAGCCCCAGTTGGAACCTGATTAGACAGCTACAGCTTCTGAAGCCTGACCCTCATTTCCACCCTTTTTAAAAGGTGCGAAGGAAGCAGTAAGTTTCACAGACCTTTAGTTCATCATGTGATGTTTGAGGTCCTGCTCTTCCCAAGTTACACACCCCAAATAGAAATTACCTTCCTGACTAGCTTTCTTAACCCAGAATCCAATTCTTTGGCCAAAGACCAAACTGGTTAAAAAGCAGAGCAGGGCGGCAGAGTAGAGAAGACAAGCAGCAACAGTTGAGCAGATTCCACATTTGTCAACTGCCTATTTGCTAAAAATGCTGGTGGGGTGTTCGTGGGCGTTCAAGTATGGGTGCCTGCACAGAGCGGTGGAAAAGCTTAGGTGAAAAGGGCTGGTTTGGAATTCCCTTATTCATTATTCATGGGGACTTATGGCACATCACTGGCAAGAGTAATGAGCATAGACTTCTATTTTTCTCTCTTGGGTTTTGATTTTTCATTTGCCTCTGCTGAGTTTTGACTGGACCAAGCAATACTGTAAGTGATAGCAATGCCTTGAGGCTGCCTGGCCCCAGCCTCTCCTCCCCCAAAGTACATGCCTGGGGCTGGGCAAAGTGTCTGCTCAATGAGCTTTGTTACTTTAACACCCCAGCCCCCTGAAATTCTTGACTCATACACCACAGTCCCAAAGCTGAGAGCAGAAGACCCAATTCAGTGAACTGGGTTCACTGTTTAATCTGTTGGTTCCATAATTAAGATGCGTTAAGCTCTACACAGTGTTTACTTTTGAATCAACAGCTTGTCTATGATGCGAAAATGGGAAAGGGGAATTTGGCCAGGCTTGGAATGCTCATGCTGTCTGCTGCGGTCTCCAGAATCCTCGAGGCTGAAAATGTAGAACACAGAGCTTTAGATCCATGAATTGCATCTCAGGATTTTGTAGGCTTAGGTCAGATTTTATCCTGTTTCATAATCAGAACTTGAATTTGTAGCTTCCTTTTTAGTGACAACTTACATAAAGATGAAGTCTCCAAGCCACATTGAAAAATCTATCTTATGAATTAGAATCTTTCCAGTCAGAGATTTCTTTAAAGAACAGTAGTGATGAAATGTGTTTCCTTCATGGGCACTAACCATGTCATTGTTGGATGCAGATTTGAATTGTCCTAGGATAATCCATCTATACTTTCTAATTACAGCTTGCAGTAGACTTAACTCAAAAATGCCACTTCACATTGCATACAAACTACACTGTGGGCTTGTTTCATGCATCCACTTTCAACCCAGTATGTTGGGGTTTAGGCACAACTCTGCAAATCTCTAGATATCTGTGATCACACAGTCTTTCCTGATGATTACAGCATACATTGAACCTTCATTTCTGAAGGTGTGGAGGAAGGAATTATCTCAAACAGTAGTTTCACCAGGGTAGCATACCCCCTGAGTTGTTTGCCATGTGATCAGGGAGTCCTGGATGCAGAAAAACTGCTACGAGGATGGGCCGCTGAGTTCCTAGACAGTGAGTCCCTGCAGAGAATTCAGAGATACGGATTATTCTGTGGAGAAGGGGGTCCTGGAACTGGGCCGTGCTGAAGGGTAGTGTTGAAACAGGGGAAAGCTCATCCTAGGGATGTTCCTAGACCCACCCAAAGGGGCTCCCATGCTCCTCCCTCAGGTCCTCCAAGGAGGGGGAGAAAAAGCAGACTGTTTCCCACTTACGGATTGCAAAGAGTGCCAGAGGATGTTTCTCCCTTTAGCAGCTTCATCGCCTCTGAGGCCTGGCCAGCCTTGGGAATGAGTTGTGTTCTCTCAGTGATGAAATCATTTTGAGGCTGGCTCCTCATGCAGCTATCTCCTCACGCTTGTCATTCCCCCAGGTGATCTTATCCGCTACCAAGGCTATAACTCCCACACGGGTGGCGCCTTCCTCATCTCGTGCTTCAGCACACCTTCTATTCAGCATCGTTAGGACGATACATAGGCATCAGAGCTCCACATGCCCGATACTGACTATTCATGGGTATGGAGAGGACATATGGCATGTCCAAACTCCATGCGACCATGAGAGATCTTCAGGACTTATAAGACTCAACTCTTGCTGGAGGTTCAGGTGGAGCTGGAACCTCCATGTCTTTCCATTTCTGTTAGAGCAGAAACAAGCGATTTTGGCCAAAATGTCGCTAAGCTTGCACAACCAGATACCATTACAAAGGAAGAGCCTGGTAAGAGGGTCATTTAAAAACAAGGATGTCTAAAAACAAGATGGCTTTTTGCAACGGAAAGACTTTTTTTTTTTTTCTGTTTGTTATTTTTTTTAAATGAGTGACAACAAGGGTTGTCTGTTCTTCCTGCTGTGTACAGCACACTCTATTGGTTTTCCTTGTTCCTGTGCAGTAGATAACTGGTGAAATGCCTACAGCTGTGTCCAATAGTGTCTCAGGAAGAGTTGTACAGCTTCCATTGAATGAATGCCCCTTGTTGGATACAGTCTGCTGAGTGGACAACCACTCAATTTGCCACATCTTGTGGTGATCTCTTAAGTGGCAGTAATTAGCTCCTGTAAGAGACCATCTTTTCCATGTCCATCATTTTAGAAATATTTATTAATCTGGGTTATGACTTTCCATGTTCCATCTTTCTCTTAACCAAATCTCTCCTTTCTATATAGCAATCACTCATACCAACCTTCCTAAAAGGCACCTGCTCCCTGCTCCCTGCTGTGCATTGAAAAGTGTTCTGCAGCTTAAAGAGAAGGTGGGGAAACATCCTTACCAACACTGGAGCCCAGAAATATTGTTGACCTCTTACTGGGCTGAACAGTACATTAAACACATTCCCTATTTAATTCAGTTAATCATTACAACAACCCCTATAAGGCAGGGACCATTATTGTGACCATTTTGCAGATGATGAAACTGAGGCTCAGGGAATTTGCAAACCTTGCCCAACATCTCATAGCTGGAAAGTGGAATCCCGGTCTGTTTTATTCCAGAGTGCTGCTGTTACACTCTACATGACCAACAAAGCAGAGACACGTGGTGGTTACTGACCACTAGCTGAGCAGACTGTCAGGCTGTGAAGTTCCAAATCCAAAGTCTCAAAATGAGCTGCGTTTTTCAAAAGCCAAGGCATCCAGCCTCAAAAGGGATGCTGCGCCCCAGCAGACCCCCTCCCTGCGGCCGCCTATCTCAAGACGGGCAGGAAGTTGGGGGTCTGGCCCTGAGAGCGACTTGGCTCTCAGCAGGCTGTGGACCGTCTTGCTCAAAGCATCCAGAAAGGAAGGAAGCAGCTGGCAGTGGCCCCCTTGCAGGCATCCTAACTGGAAAAGGTACTCCCAGTGCCCTGGAATCCATCAGGCAGGCCAGAGCTTTCCCCCAGGGTTAGGCTTCCGGGTTATGTTCTCTTTGAAGGTCCACCTGGAGAAACACCATGTGGGGCTCCCGTGGGAGGCCGAGGGATGGGAGAGGGCCTCAGAGCCCAGGGCTGGCACTTCCGTGGCCCAGGCACACACAGCAGAGACCAGCTCCTCCACCTGCCACTGGCTGCCAAATGGGCTGGAGGGATTTCAAGGTTTCTTTGAGTTTGGGTTGTGAAAAAAGTACATCTTTATTTTCTTTAACCTTCATTTGCAATTTAGCCTTTCCTTCGATTATGAAAATAGGCAACAAACTACAGTCGTATTAGCAGTACCTGCGACAAGAGAAAACAGATATTTTCATTTCACTTTACAATTGCTGCAGGTGTCTTGAAATATCATTCATACTCATCACTACTTCAAAATTATGTTAGCTATAAGATTTGCCACTAATGCTTAAGGAGTACAGAATGTTCAATGAGTTTGTAAAGGCTCAGAAATGGATAGCACAATACTGTGTGAAGGTAGTGCAATATTGCAAGTGTAATTAACAAAGCTGAGTGTGAGTGTGGTTGAAACAGGAAGGCTAGGGTCATGTATGTCATCGGAAGGAAAGTAGAGAACTCAGCGAAACCTAGAGTGGACAATGGTGGTGATTAATTATATAGATATAAGAAGACTAGAACAAACATACATCACTACTACAAGGTGTTAATAATAGGGTGGTATATGGGAAAAATACAATTAATGTAAACTAAGGTCTATGGTTACAGTAACATTGCAATATTCTTGCATTAATAGTAACAAAGGCAGTATACCAAAACTAAATGTCAATAAAAGGGGTATACAAGGGGTATGGGATTTTTTTTTTTCTCCAGAAGAAATGAGAATGTTCTCATACTAACTCTAGTGGGGAATGCATAACTATGTGATTATACCAAGAGCCATTTAGTTAGTTTTCATTTAGGATGGATTGTATGGTGTGTGAATAAATCTGTTAAAAAATAATAATAGGGGAGGATGGGAGACTTTTTGGGATTTCTTTTCTTTTTTTTTGGAGTAATGAAAATGTTCTAAGATTGATTGTGGTGATGAATGCACAACTGTGTGATGATACTGGGAGCCAGTGATTATATACTTTGGATGGATTGTATGGTATGTGAATATAGCTCAATAAAATTGCATTTGGAAAAGTAAAAAAAGATCCACTCACCACTAGATTGTGTTATTTAATGAATTAATAAAATTCTAAATCAAAATTTGCTCTTAAAATATTTTCAATAGCTGTAATTCAATTAGTTTCCTTTGTAATCCTCTGTGTCCTATTTGATTCATATAAAAGCTATATTCTGAGAAGGAGTCTCTAGACTTGATCAGACCGCCAGAGGGGTGACAGCACAAGTGAGGTTAGGAGCAGGCTTCGAAAAGCTGCCATCCCAGGCCCAGCAGGGCAGGCGAGGAGTACTCTCTCAAGCATGTTTCTGGAAATGAAGAGCAAAAGACTCCTCTCAGGGATACAGATTCCTTCCTGTTGTCTTCCAAGCAGTTTCCTATCCTCTCCCACCTGTGGGCCCCTAAGGATTTCCTTCAGTGGCTCCTGAAAAAGCATAAAATTTTAAAGTCAGTATTTATTTGCAAGAAGAAAATGGTTTTAACAATTGGAACAGATGCTCAAACTTCAGCATAAGACAAGGTCTTTGAGGCTGGCTGGGAGGCAGAGTAGACTCTGCTTTTTTTACCAGCTGCCTATGTGGTCAGACACAAGAAGAGAGATGGTTTCTTTCCACTAAAGATGGCTTGGGTCTTCCAAGAGATGGCAGTGGAGGCTCACTAAGATTCCTGGCCTGGGACCTGGTGCACTTTGGGAGAAGCTGCGCCCCTGCAGCCTCCTATTAGCAGAGACTTGAGGCATGACTGGGACAGCAGGACAAACAGAACCTGAAGTTCCGTGGAAATTGGCCCTTCTGCCATCTAAAGACCCTGGCCTCCTCCCACTATATATCACCCTCTTCATCATCCTGCTGGGCTAGTGGGTGGGAGGGCAGTTCAGCATGCCTGGCCTTGTGGGTCCAGGGGTACCTTGGAGGCCTGAGCAGAGAAGCAGAAAGTAGGAAACCAGCCCCATTGTGTGCCTTTGGATCTGAGGGCAGTCTTGTGGTCCTGAAGAGGCCATGTCCAAAGAAGATTTGGGGGTTGGCTAAGGGGGGCCTGTCCAAGTAGGAAAAGTAGTCTGTTCACTCTTGATGCTAAAGGAACACCATGGTGGGAGTATCACTGTGCAAATGGTTTGTCCTGGACAGGCCTTGCAAACCACTCCAAACGTTTAATAACTTAAAAAAAGAAAAAGTCTGTAACACTAATGAGTTCAACTGAAATAGGGAGGAGGAGATCAAAAGTCCTGGGGCATGAACATGTTAATTAGAGTGATTCTTCCTGGAAAGGTCAAGAGGAACAGCCATCCATCTAGCTAAATCCAATTTTATTTCACTGAACACTGGCCTGAAGTTAGCTCTCCAATCACTCCTGAAAGGCAAGCAAAACAAGACCCTGAGGTGAATGAACCGTTGTGAGCAGACCTACAGCTGGCACCCTCCACGATATTACACAGAGACGACAAACTCAAGCAAAGCAGTGAGAACCCCATGTGCCATGTGGATTTCTTGCAAATTTTATCCCAGCATGCTGCTTTTGAAATTCCAAGGATTCAGGCCACAGGGAAGAGGGCTGAGTGACCACTGGTGCCTTGTTCTCTGCTTTGATGGCTCATAGGACTGGGTCCAGCATTACTGGGACAAGATGCACTGGGACTAAGGGGCAAGAATGGCCTTGGTCTTATTGTCTAATTCCCTTCTGAGGCCCAACTTGGATGAAGAACCATGCAAAAAACATCAAGAGATTGGAGGGACTGCCATTCTTCAATTAAGCATCAGACTTAGCATTACCACGACCCAACCTATTTAATTAATTTCCCCCCAGTCATGAGTTCCATGGAATCTAGCGTTACAGAATATGCCCTCCTCTCTTTCCTGGACTCCTGAGAACCTCTGAAATACAAGGCAGGCTGCATTCCACCAGTTATAATTTCTCATTTTGTTAACTTTGTTGAGCACCTATCATGAGTCAGGAAATGGTCTGGTCAGACAAATCTCTACCCTCATGGAGCTGACAGTCTGAAACAGGAGGAAGAAAATACACAAGTAAATTCATGAATGACATAATTTTACGTAAGTGCTCTGACGAGAATAAAGCAACTTAAGGAATAGGCAGTGACTGGGGGTGATTATTTGGATATGAGAAGACTTTTACACACACACACACACACACACACACACACACACACACACACACACACACACTTATTGTTAGAAGATTTTGCCTCCCTATTGTGATGGATCCCGGGATGCACCATCCGGGTCTCCCTGACGGAGTAACGGATTTATCACCCCATCTTCCACTGGCAGACGGCTTCAGCCATCAGCTCTCTGCAGGACTTGCCTCTGCTGAAGAAAGCCAACTTGCCTGCGGTCACCCTCTTGCCCAAGGTCACCCTTTTGCCTGGGGCTCATCCAATGGCTGATCAATGCAGAATCTGTATAAAGGCTCAGTCCCCTAGCCCCAACTAAGGAGAGCTCTGAAAGGTCACCCCATCTTCAGAATCCTCCACAGGGTAGGCTGAGACCTCCATGGAGATGGCATCGCAGGCACTTTCCCCTCTGCTCAGTCCTAATTTGTCCCTTCGATCCCACAGGGGACCCCAGGAGCATTCCCTGATAACCCTCCTGCCTGGCAATCTCTACCTCAGGGTCAGCTTCCTGGTGAACCCAGTCAGGGAAAGCTTTTAACAAAATGAATAATCAAGTGGCTCAAATTTATGTAGAAATTATTTAATAGGACATATTTGTAGTTCAAATCAAACATTACTTGGCTAGGCTGCAGAGGCACTCTGAGAACTCTCCGGTGATCTGGATCTGCAATGCCTGCTGTCTCCCCTGCAAACACTGGCATTTATTCCTTTTCCTAGGATGGTATGGGAGGCCAGGGGAGCCTTCTCTTCTCATTCAGCCTCTTGGCATTTCCTGGCCTGAGGGATCATGCACTCTGGGGAGAAGCTCTGCCCCTGCAGCCTCCCAGGACAGCAAACTGATCTTCCATTAGCAAAGGCCACAAGAGCTGCATTCTGGAAACATCCAGGAATTCCCTTTCAGCTCCTCCCCAGCACTGTTACCATCTGTCTTTGCTACCCTGGAAGAGCTAGGCTGTGATCTTTTCATTAACCATTAACAAACATTTATGGAGCATCTGCTATATGTAAAACACTGGCCTATGACCCTCGACCCTTCTTGGAAACCACACCTGGCCCAGCATTACCAGACACCTGTCCAACCTGGGAGCCATCCAGAGAGCTTAAGCTTCTTGGAGAGCTCTCAAATATTGCTGGAGCTGGTTGACGGGCTTATACCCCTTTAGCTTGAATTTGCCGGTTTGTTTCTTTCCATGCTCTCAATTTTTTCTCTCTTGGCCACAGGTGCTTCCTTTGCCCAGTGGGTCCTCCACTGCCTCTCTATCCCTTAGTTTTCTTCTTACCCTCTATGATATATGCCAAATGATGAGTTTAGTACTTTTTTTAGTTTCCTGCGTTCATGAAATGTTTCCAGTTGCACTATTATCCATATTTTGCAGGTAAAGAAAACAGGAAAGAGAATGATCAGGCCATGGAGCTTCTAAAAGTTATCCAGAAAGGTAAAGATGATAAGGACAAGATTATAATAAGAAGGCAATAATAAGAATAAACATTATTTAAGCAGCTACTATATATGCCAGGCACTTTATATGCCTTACCTTACTTATTTACTCCTCAGATCAACCCTGTGAAGTAAGTAGTAGTATCATCCTCATTTAAGATAAGGAAATTAAGGCTCAGAGAATTTGAGTAACTGCCTGGTAATTGCATGAAACTTAAACCTTTAATAATCAGAGGTTCAACTCCTCTTAACACGGTCACACAGCTGGTGTCCTAGGCAGGGAATCACCAAAAACACTCACTCTTACCCACTATGCTATGCTGACAGGAGAAGTTGGTGACTGCACAGTGGTTCCCATGCCCTTCCTCTGTGATTTGGGCTCAGGCATGCCAGGATTTGTCCACCTGGAGATGACAACTGGTGTTTCTCCCCCATATTCAGGAAATGTGGTCCTTCCCAGACCACTCTTGTTTCTCTTCTCTCATTCTTTCCAGGATCTACTGTATCTTTCTTAGAGTGCAGCAATGTACTAAAAAGGACGTTTTGATGTGTCAGTAGGTAAAAGTGCTGTCTTTTATTACCAATAAAGGAGTACACCAGGAGCTCACTCCATTCCTGAGCCTTGCTCCATCCCTGACTCTGACTCAAGGATGGCATTATATGGTGCAAGAGGCAGAGATGTGGTGAGCATGCTCATTTGACTCTTTATATGGCTTTTTTTAAGTGAAACATTTAATAGTTTGTTCTTAGATCACATCAGAATGTCTCAAGATGAAAACAACTCAGTCAAAAAGCTCTATTCCTGTAGTAGACCTCATTCCTTTAGTAGGCTTTATTCCTTGTGCCCTGCAGCTGGGAGCTTTAAATCCAGAGGGACCCAGAGCCTCTGCAGCCAGCTGAAGTATGGCAGGTAATTGCAGATCTGTAGTTCCATTGACCATCTGTGAACATATAAAAGCTTGGGTTCAGGCCACTGTCATGGGGACCTGGGCATTTTGAGAGTTTGAAACTCCTCTGTCCACTTCCAAACACTTAAGTTCAACCTGGTTGAACATTCTGCTCATAATAAGCAACTGCTCCCTATTCTTTAGCCTCATTCTATATCCTGTTAATTTGTATTTCATGTCTATGCATTTACATATTTAGTTCATATAAGTGAGACCCTGCAATATTTGTCCTTGTATATCTGATTTATTTCACTCAATGTAGTGCCCTCAAGGTTTCTTCATCAACCCATTTTTTTTAAAATGGTTTTGTTCACCCACCGTAGTTTCCATCCTAAGTAAACAATCAATGGTTCCCTGTATAGTTATGTATTTATGTATTCACCACCATCACCACTATCTATATAAGGACATCTCCATTTCTTCCACAAAGAATGAGGAAGAGTCAAAGAAGGTAGAGAGACAAAAGAAAAAGAAAAAGAAAACAAAAATGACAGTTAAAAAGCAATGAAAGGAAAGATAGAATTAAACTAAAGTAGAATAAAAGCGTCAAACAACATCACCAATGCCAAGAGTCCCATACCCCTCCCTTATGTCCCCCGCTTATAGGCATTTAGCTTTGGTATATTGCCTTTGTTACATTAAAGGAATCATAATACAATATTTCTGTTAACTGTAGTCTCTAGTTTGCATTGACTGTACTTTTCCCCCAATACCACCTTGTGCCAGTTTGAATGTATTGTGTCCCCCAAAACACCATTATCTTTGATGTGATCTTGTGTGGGCAGAGGTATCAGTATTGATTAGATTGTAATTCTTTGAGTATTTCCGTGGAGATGCACCCCACCCAACTGTGAGTGATGACTCTGATTGGATAGTTTCCATGGAGGTGTGACCCCACCCATTTGAGGTAGGTCTGAATTAGTTCACTGGAGCACTATATAAGCTCAGACAGAAGCTGTGAGCTTGCTATAGCCAAGAGGGACACTTTGAAGAATGCACTGGAACTGAGAGAGGAGCTTCAGCTTACAGAGACATTTTGGAGATGGCCTTGGAAAGTAGACTTTTGTTCCGGAGAAGCTAAGAGAGGACAAATTACCCAAGAGCAACTAAGAGTGACATTTTTGAGGAGCTGAAGCCTAGAGAGGAACGTCCTGGGAGAAAGCCATTTTGAAACCAGAACTTTGGAGCAGACGCCAGCCACATGCCTTCCCAGCTAACGGAGGTTTTCCGGACATCATTGGCCATCCTCCGATGAAGGTACCTGATTTTTAATGACTTACCTTGGACACTTTATGGCCTCAAGACTAACTTTGTAGCCAAATAAACCCCCTTTTATAAAAGCTGATCCATTTTGCATTCCGGCAGCATTAGCAGACTAGAACACACCCTATTTTTAACACCTTGCAAGGTTGACATTCATTTGTTCTCCCTCATGTAAAAACACATTTGTACATTTTATCACAATTGTTGAGCACTCTAGGTTTCACTGAGTTATACAGTCTCAGTCTTTATCTTTCCTCTTTCCTTCTGGTGTCCCACATGCTCCTAACCTTCATCTTTCAACCATACTCACAGTCATCTTTGCTCAGTGTACTTACATTGCTGTGCCACCATCACCCAAAATTGTGTTTCAAACCTCTCACTCCTGTCTTTTCCTATCTGTCTGTAGTGCTCCCTTCAGTATTTCCTGTAGTGCAGGTATCTTGTTCACAAACTCTCATAGTCTGTTTGTCAGAGAATATTTTAAGCTCTCCCTCATATTTGAAGGACAGTTTTGCCAGATATAGGATTCTTGGTTGGCAGTTTTTCTCTTTCAGTATCTTAAATATATCACACCACTTCCTTCTTGCCTCCATGGCTTCTACTGAGAAATCCACACATAGTCTCATCAAGATTCCTTTGTATGTGATGGATCGCTTTTCTCTTGCTGCTTATAGGACTCTCTCTTTGTCTTTGACGTTTTATAATCTGATTATTAAGTGTCTTGGCATAGGCCTATTCAGATCTATTCTGTTTGGGGTATGCTATGATTCTTGGATCCTGTAATTTTATGTCTTTCATGAGAGATGGGAAATTTTCATTGATAATTTCCTCTATTATTGTTTCTGCCCCCTTTCCTTTCTCTTCTCCTTCTGGGACACCCATGACACACATTCATGCACTTCATGTTGTCATTCAATTCCCGGAGATGTTACTCATATTTTTCCATTCTTTTCCCTGTCTGTTCTTTCTCTGTAGGATTTTAGGTGTCTTGTTCTCCAGTTCCTAAGTGTTTTCTTCTACCTCCTGAGATCTGCTATTGTATGTCTCCATTGTGTTTTTCATCTCTTGTGTTGTACCTTTCATTTCCATAGATTCTGCCAGTTGTTTTTTCAAACTTTTGAGTTCTGCCTTATGTTTGCCCAGTGTTTTCTTTATAGCCTTCATCTCTTTTGTTATATCTTCCATGAATTCATTGATTTGGTTTTTTATTTGATTTAGCATATTTCTTTGAAAATCTTTAATAGATTGTTTCATTAAAGTGAAACAATATCTCAACTGTATCTTGATTGAGGTGTAAGTTTGTTCCTTTGACTTGGCCATATCTTCATTTTTCCTAGTGTAAATTGTAGTTTTCTGTTGTCTAGGCATCTGGTTTCCTTGGTTACCCCAATCAGATTTTCGCAGACCAGCATGGGTTCAGGTCTCAGAATGGGGTTATATTCAGGTTGCGTCTTAGAATGACAGACTTTCCTGTGAGGTCTCTAGTCACTGTGCTTTTCCTAACCTGCCCAGCAGGTGGCACCTGTCAGTTTGTCACTCCCGACTGGTATAAGAGTTGTGGCCCCCTCAGTTTCTGTTTTGGCTGTTTTCCCCCAGGCTCTGGGGTCTGGTTGTGAAGGGAAAGCTAGGCCCCACCTCTTTACTCTTAGGGAAGATACACCCCCTAGGGAGTTATCATCTGCATTTGAATTGTCTCTCTGACTCTGTTGTCTCCACCCCTGCCTGGGTCAGAGGGCTGCGAACTGAAAATAGCTGAGGCTTTTTCCTCTGAACCCTTCAGGTTGAGAGAGAGAGAAAGGGATGGAAAGCCCCCTATTGGAGCCAGTACAGGGACCCTCAGTTTCACTTGTCAGCCAGAGGTAACACCCAGTCTTCTGGGCTCCCCTCCTGGGACAGATGAATCTTCTGGTTCTTTAAGGTCAGTTGTCACTAAAAGCCTCTGTCTGCTTGTTGGGGGTTCGTAGCTTGTATTCAGCAGTCCACACTTGTTAATTAAAACCCCATTTGGAGCTCAGCTGAGCTATATTCACTTGTTTGGAGAGTGCTGCTCTCTAGCACAGTGAGGTTTTTGCAGCTGAGCCTGCCATGGGGGGAGGGGCTCTCAGCATGTTCCCACAGCTTTTACTTACAGATTCTATGCTGTGGTCTCAGGCATTCCTCCCAAGCCAGGTTGGTGTATGATGTGTGGATAGCCACGGTCGTCCCCCAGCAGTTATTCCAAATTATTTACTAGTTGTTCCTGGTTGTTTATTAGTTGTTCCAGGGGACTGACTAAATTCCACTCCTCTCTATGCCATCATCTTGCCCCTCCTCTCTCAGAGGAATCTTTTAAACCTGCATTCAGATGGTGCAGGGCCTTGCAAAAAGCTCAGATTTATTCCAAGAGCACCACCTGACCCCTGCCTAAGTCTCCAACCCAATATACTACACTTTGTTACAGGAAAACAAAGTCCCACAATTAGGCTTTTAAAAAGAAGGACACACAAATAGGGTGGGGCAACCTGGTAGGGCAGCCAGGTCAGAGAGTTGGGGATTATGACCAACTGCAATA
This sequence comes from Choloepus didactylus, assembly GCF_015220235.1. Taxonomy (NCBI): domain Eukaryota; kingdom Metazoa; phylum Chordata; class Mammalia; order Pilosa; family Megalonychidae; genus Choloepus; species Choloepus didactylus. The sequence continues at coordinate 127,770,405 of NC_051313.1, read as the reverse complement.
ATAATAATATGGCAGAAGAGTCACTAAGAGGTGAGTCATAGGCCAAATATCCCCTCACTTCAGCCAGGCACCAGCTCATGATCCTGTTTGGAGCGTGGAGGGGAAACTACTCAGCCCCTCCATTGGTGGAAAATGCAACTGAGTGTGGCATCAGTAGTGGTGTAATGTTCTCGTGGTGGAAAGAACTTGTCCCATCCTCTGTCCAGTCTCACTGAGCTGGAGTAATGAGTCACCTGGTCATCAGAACCCAACAGAGCTGCTTAGGGACCACTCGGTGGTGTCAAGGGAGCCTCGTGTATTCAGCTTGAAAAAAGAGAATAGTAAGGAAATAGTAAGGAGATCAGATATTTAAGGATGTCCTTAAATATCTGCAAATCTTGCTATGTGGGCTCTGGAGGGCAGAAATCACAGCTCTATGTATTGTACCAGGGTAACAGAATGGACTCGGTGAGATTTTCTCAGGGTCAGAGCTGTCTAAAGTGGAGTGGGTTGCTTCAAGTGGGAGGGGGTGTGTTCCTTGGTATTTCAGTCTGAGGTTGGTCGAACCATGTGTCTGTCAGGGACAATTAGAGGGCGGAGCCCTGTGGTGGGCATGTTAAAGTGCAACACTTGCCCCCCTTGCCTCACATTTCCAGAGAGGGGATGGCTAGCTCCACTCCACACCCCAGAAGGAAAAATAAGAGGGAAATAATCCCATTTCTTTCCACACACATGTGTATCTCCTCCCACTGGCCGCCTGGTGAATTTAGTGACTTTACCCATCAGTCAAATTTAGAAGGGGCTAGCATGCTCAGCGCAGCCCTGTGTTCTTACCCTGAAAGCTCTGTTACCCACAGAATCATGCCCTCTGGACATTTCTTTGCCATGTGATAAGTGGAGCACAGCAGTTTAATAAGCTGCAGGTGAAGGGGGAGCTTGCAGCTGCCCAGCAACTCCTGGGGCAAGTGGCTACATTTCATTTGGAAACTGGAAAATATTAGGAAGCTTCTCATGCCCACATCTTAGTCACATCCTCCATTCCAACTTTTTATCAATAATGAGGTTAATATGATCTTCACTTGCCTAACTCTGGATCTTATTTTTCAGTTGGGGAAGAAAGGTGGTGTTATTTAATGGATCTCTGAAACTTAACAGGGCAGGAAGCTGGAAACATGACCTCCTCCTAAAATCCACTGTGAGTGCAGTGCTTTATTTCCATCTATATCTGGAGAAAAGCCCCTGGGAGCTAGGATTTTAAAGAATAAATTTATTATTGGAATAAAGAAGTTACCTGTGGGTAGTAGCTCTGCAGTTCCTTTTAGTGCTAGCATATACATATTTGATATCCAGATTTTCTTTCTATTAAGGAAATATCAGTCCAGGTAATGTCAGTAAAACCACTTGAAATATATCCAGGAAAATGCTGATTTAACTCTGAGCTTTACGGAAAGGCAAGCATCTCAGCAGGTGTTTATAGCTTGTGTATGTACTGCACTCGGTTCTATTTAGAGGAAAGAACCCCAGGGAAGAAATGAATCCTTGCTTGTTCTATTTATTGGGGCAATTTTTAAGTCTGCCTCCCCCATGGAAGTTCGGGTAGGCGCTTAGAAAAATGTTAACCTTTCTCCTCGACATGCTTTACCCAAATGCATTCATTCTTGGGAAGAATGAAGAATTTGCACCTTAAGACAGGTGCAAATGTCAGAAGTCTAGAGCCTTCCCCTTCAGATACCAAACTTCTGCCTCTCCTCAGCAGTGCCTGTCAGTTCCAAGCAGATAAACTGGACCCCTACTGTGTACTTCATGCTGGCTCCAGTTCCTTACCTGACGTACACACACTCGTAAACATGCCCTAAGCCACTTCTCTTTCTCCAAATGGAAAGCTCCAGGTACCTGAGCATGTCTTCGTTGGGATCTCAGCATGTAAGAGACATCACAGGCTAGGCAGAGCTTGTGTCCAAGGGGCTCCCAGCTTGAATGAGGCAGAAACTTGAAGAAAACCAATTCACTGAGACCCTGTTGATCTTCACCCCTTACCACTGGAATTTGAAGAATGGGGCTGTTTGTTTTGGTTAATTCTAAATTTAAAAAAAGATCCTTCAGAAGGTGAAATTCCTAATGAATAATTCTTTGTTGCTCTCCTAACTGGCCCAAGGGGTCTATACATATGTCTAGGGCAGTGCTTAAGCCATTGGCTGCAGTTGATAAATGTCATTTGTTTTCCCTCCCCCCAGCCCTCTATAGAGGTAAAGAAAAGGACACAAGACACAGAGTCAGGATTCCTGGGGGACGTTAGCCGTGTCATCTCTTGGGCTTCATTTTCCTCAACAATGACTAGTTCAGTGTTTCCCAATTTGCCAGATGATTAGAATCTCCTGGATAGCTGTGTTTTTTTTAATCGTATTTTTAAATTGTAGAATATAACATATATACATAAAAGTGATAACTTTCCAAGTGCACATAGTTAGAAAGCAAATATCAAAGAATATTATAGGTTACAATTCCACAGTTTCAGTTGTTTCCTTATTATGAAATATAACATATATACTCCTAGATAGTTTTTTAAAATACGGATTCCAGGCATCTCCTAGGAATTTTAACTCAGCAGGTGTTGGTTAGGAACCAGAAATATTTATGTTTAATGAGCACCCATAACCCAATTTAGACTATAATCAGGTAAGGTTTGGGAAATGCTGAATTCAGGTGCTCTTGAAAACATTTACCAGATCTGGGGCTGGGAGTCATAGCTGGACCATATGAATTCGGCAAGGGTGTTGTGGTCAGTTCAATCCTCCCTCCCTTACTAATTCAGAGGATTTAACAGTGGAGCTTCATTGGAAATAGCTCTTTCCTAGCAGGGGCTTTGTTAGTAGCAGCAGTTAATTAAATTCCCAGATCACCTGGTAACTCTGTACTTATTTCTTCTTGCACTTTAATTCTGATTTTATTCAAGACTTCAGCTGATTTTATTAAAAGTCTTCAAAGGTTTTCAGCTTATAATAGCATCCTTAAAATTCAAGGACCGACAAAAATGAGGCATATTATGCATAAATGTGACCTTTTATAAACAGACATACAAATTTTATTAATCACTTTCTTCTCATTTGTCTTATCTTCAGCCTCAGGCTGTTCTCAAAGAGAGACACCTGTTCTCAAAAAGAATACTGCTATTATTTCATCAATTTTAACCAAGCTACCACAGTTAGGCAAATTGTTAAAAAGGGAAAACTACGTGTGTGAGAAGGGGTATGTGGATACTTTTATTTTCTGCATGATTTTTCTGGTAAACCTACAACTTCTCTAATAAAAATGTAAATTAAAAAAAGAAAAAAAAATACTGCTGAGTAGAAGAAGGGTTGAAGAAACAAGAAAGAAAAAGAGGGAGAGAAGGAGGGAGGGAGGGAAGGAGGAAGGAAGGGAGGAAGGCCAAATCTGCTCATCACTGTAAGCACTGAGATTAAAAAAAGGAAGTCTCATTTTAATTCAGCATTAACACAGTAAAACAGGAATTTTTACAAGGTGTCTTGGCATTAAGAACTTACTAATTTGTTTCTCACCGTGCAGTGGATGAGGTATGCTGACTTATCCACTCAGTGGGTTTTCAAACTCTTTTTAAAATTCACTAATGCACTGACAACTTGATAAAGGATACTCTGGTGCCAGTAGCTAAGTGAAAACAGGAATGCAGAGAGGTACATGTAGGCTGAATTTGGTTTCTGTTTTGTGGGTATTTGCCAAATCAGGTGAATCTGTCCTTCAAATTTCAGAGCATCAACAGACAAGGCCTAAACTGAGGAGTCCAATAAGAGACTTACCTCACAAAACTGGACCCTACAGGGCTGTACCACAATATCAGGAAATCTGGAAGGAAATACCCCCACCCCCGTTCCAAGGACTGCATTGAAGATTATCTGTTTTAAACTCTAGTGCCGAATCAAAGGGAAAGTCAGCTATCTCCCCTAAGAATTTATAAACACAGACTCTGCCTTATACTGCTTGCTGCCTGAGTTCATTCTACCTGGGCGTTCCAAAACAAAACAAATAAACAAAAGAACAAAAAACTCAAGCAAAAGTCTAAAGTGCCCTAGGAAGTTAATATCCCCAGTCACCTGCTATAAGTATACGTAATTCCCCTATAGAGAAAACCACCTTCCACCAAGTTCTCAAAGTATTGCCATAGAAAATAACTGAAATGGTGGAACTACAACCTATAACACTCTTTGAAATTTGCTCTATAGCTATTCGTTGAATTGTGCTTGAAAGTTAACACCTTTCTGTATATATCCTATATTTCACAATAAGGAAAGAACTGAAACTATGGAACTGTAACCCATAACATTTTTTGAAATTGCCTGTATAACTGCTTGATAAGCTGTACTTTGAAAGTTAACACCTTTCTGTATATATGTTATATTTTACAATAATGGAAATAACTGAAATTGTGGAACTGTAACCCATAACATTCTTTAAAATTTACTCTCTAACTACTTGTTAAATTGTACTTTGAAAGTTATCACTGTTATGTAGATATGTTACAGTTCAAAATTTAAAAATGCATTTAAAAAAGTATCCCCATAGATAAAGTTCCAAGAATTATATGCATGTGTACAGTCAAAATCATAAAAGACACAGGAAAAAGGCACTATGAATGAGATCTAGAAGGAAAAAACAGACCTCAGACTTTAGATGTGTGAAATAAAAAAAATGAAATATTAAATAATTTTATTTAATATGTGTAAAGAAATAGATTGAAAATATGAGAAAAAGGTACTATAAAATATGACTAGGCATATTTGAAAAAGATAAAAAAGATGACATTAAAAACATAAATGTTGACTTTAACAGTAGCTTAAATACAGTTAAAATGAAATACAGTTGAAATGAAAATTAGTGTATTAAAAGATCTGAAGATGTAATTCAATATGCAGCACAAAGAAACAAAGAGACTGAAAATATGAAGGAGAGGCTTCTATGAAGAGTTCCAGAAGGAAAGTGAGGAGGAGGGGGAGGGGGAGAGAGAGAATGAGTGTATGAATATGTATACGAATGTGAATGAGAGGGAAAAAATATTTGAATAGAAAATGGCTGAGACTTGACTAGAGCTGATGACATGCCTAGACACATTTTACTGAATCCATAGCACATCAATAACAGAAAGATTACCAGAAAACCACATGTGTTTAGAACTTAGGAAACATTTTTAACTTGTGGGTCCAAAAGAAATCATAGTAGAAACAAAAAAAATATGTAAATATATATATATAATTAAACAAAACATATGGGATGCAAATAAAGCAGTACTTAGAGGGAACTTTATAGCTTTGAAATGATTATATAAGAAATAAAGAAAGGCTTCAAATTAACCAGCAAAGTACCCATATAATTAAATGAGAAAAAGAAAGTCATTAAAGTTGCAGTGTTTTGTTAACCAAATTTACAAGCCATTTGGGGAACAAATACAATAAAGTCTTTATTCTCTGTGGTCACCTGGATTTAGCGATTGCTACCATAGATTTCATAGGTACTATACATCAGACATGAACCTAAGTGACATAAAACCTTTCTATTACTTAGGAAAGTGGAACCAGAGGCAGAAGAGGTAAGGAAGAAAACAAATTAAAAAGTGACTTTATTATTGGTATTATTGCCATTAAATTTGCAATAGGAAGATTCTGTATAAGTGGATGGAAAAAATATTGACAGTTTCAACTTATTTTAACAAACCTAAAGATTTTAAAGAACTGGTTTTGTACTTTAGTATACTATACTTAGTATAGTTTAGCAAAGTCTTCATTACATAAATAAATTGTATGTAACTAAGAAAAATTGATATTGTTGAAGCAATATAGAAATACTGATTATCTATTGTTTGCAAGACTCTGTGCCAGATCTATGTGTTGGGGGGTGGGGTGGGGTTGGTTGGGGAAAGGGAGCAAGGGATTTTGATGAGCCATTTGAATATTATAGACTTTAACTAACATACAGCTTGCCTCAATAAATCCTGAACTACTCAAAACAATCACTGTAAAATAACTATTAACTATTATTTTAGAATTAAGTCTATTCAAAGTTTTTGTTGTTAATGTGGGTGAAAAGGTATTCTCTTCCACTGTTAATGGAGTATAAATTGGCAAAATCAAGATGGTTGCCATTTTTAAAATATATATTAAAAATTTTAAATGTTATGTATTGTTCAGCCTAGCACTTCTACACTGAGAAGATTATCCTAAAAAATAATTATGAGAGTGTTTAGCTATGAGAAAATATTTAGCTTATCACAGCAGTGATTATGGTTATAAAAACTCAGGGACAATTAAAAGTTCATAAAGAGAATATTAGTTAAGTAAGTTGTAATATTGCCATCAAAATATTGTAAAGGAACATTTAACGACAAGGAAAAGTATTATTAATATTAAATGAAATAAATAAGTTACGGAGCATTTATAGTCCACTTTTCATGCATACAAAAAAATGACATACACCAACATGTTACTATGTTATATTTGGATGGTGAAATTATGGGAGATCTTTTATTTTTATTTTTTCTGATCTATATTATTGAAATTATCTGTACTATTCATGTAATACAAAAGAAATTTTAAAAGTATATTTTAAAAAAGCTGTTGCCAATGTTTTCTTATGATAAACACTACAATTTCTTTATGTCTTACTTTCTTTGGTCTTTGGGACTGGTGTGGCATTAAACTGAGGGCTATTTCCATGAATGCTAGAAAGCGGTGACTGTGGAGTGGTACTATATTGTCTGTGTGGTATCCACCATGTTTGTATGCTCAGTAATGATTGGGAGATGATGACAAAGAAAGCATGGTTTATATTTCCAGCTAGAAATATCATCCTGAGTTTGTAAAATGATACAAATATTCTAGCATAGAGTCAAATGCATGCATCAGGTTTAATTAGGAATGCTTCAAATTATAGACCACTGCTGTTTCTTGTACACCTAACCATCAATTAGCTATATTAATGAGGAAAGCAGAAAATGATTACAGGACAAAATGAAATCCAGCAGAGAATTTTAGAAAACAATTCATTTTAAAAGAATATATTTACAGCCTCCCCCCCCCCCCCCACCCCGGGTAGCTGGGGGAAGGTGCAGAAGTGTTGGACTTCCTCACCTGGACTGGTGTTGATGTTGTCACAAACATCGGGACTGGCAGTTTGATGTGCTAAGCCCTCGATCGTGGGACTTGCCCTCATGAAGCCCATTACTGCAAAGGAGAGGCTAAACTTGCATATAATTGTGCCTAAGAGTCCCCCCCCCCCCCGAGTACCTCTTTGTTGCTCAGATGTGGCCCTCTCTCTCTCTAACTGAGCCACCTCGGCAGGTGAACTCACTGCCCTCCCCCCTACGTGGAACCTGACTCCCAGGGGTTTAAATCTCCCTGGCAATGCAGGATATGACTCCCGGGGATGAATCTGGACCTGGCATCATGGGATTCAGAGTATCTTCTTGACCAAAAGGAGGATGCAAAATGAGACGAAATAGTTTCAGTGGCTGAGAGCTTTCAAATGGAGTCAAGAGGTCACTCTGGTGGACATTCTTATGCACTATATAGATAACACCTTGTGCCGGTTTGAATGTATTGTGTCCCCCAAATGCCATTATCTTTGTGGTCTTGTTGGACAGACGTTTTTGGTGTTGGTTAGATTTGCTTGGAATGTGCCCCACTCAGCTGTGGGTAATAATTTTGATGAGCTGTTCCCATGGAGGTGTGGCCCCGCCCATTCGGGGTGGGCCTTGATCAGTGGAGCCATATAAATGAACTGACTGAGAGAGAGAAAACTCAGTGAGTGCAGCTGGGAGCGATGTTTTGAAGAGGAGCAAGCTTGCTAGAGAGGAACATCCTGGGAGAAAGCCGTTTTGAGGCCGGAGCTTTGCAGCAGATGCCGGCTGCCTTCCTAGCTAGCGGAGGTTTTCCGGACACCACTGGCTGACCTCCAGTGAAGGTACCCGATTGCTGGTGTGTTACCTTGGACGCTTTGTGGCCTTAAGACTGTAACTGTGTAGCAAAATAAACCCCCATTTTATAAAAGCCAATCCATCTCTGGTGTTTTGCATTCTGCAGCATTAGCAAACTAGGACAGATTTTGGTACCGGAGAAGTGGGGTGCTTTCGCTGCTGAGTTTGCAAATACCAAACATGTTGGAACGGCTTTTCAAATGGTTAAGGGGAATATGCTGGAAGAATTGTGAGGAGCTTGATAGAAAAGGCCTAAACTGCTTTGAAGAGACTGTTTATGGAAATGTGGACTCTAAAGATACTTCTGATGAGGTCTTGAACAGAAATGATGGACGTGTTGTGAACTGGAAGAAAAGCAATCCTTGTTTTAAAGTGGCAGAGAATTTGGCAAAATTGAGTCCTGGTGTCAGATGGAAGGAAGAATTTGAAAGCGACAACCTGGAAGACTTAGCTGAGGAGATCTCCAGACTACATGTAGAGGAGGTATCCTGGCTTCTCCTTGCAGCTTATAGTAAAATGCGAGCGGAAAGAGATAAACTTAGAACTGAACTCTTGGGTTCAAAGAAACCAGAAGCTGATGGCTTGGAAAATTACCAGCTTCCAGGGGGTGGAATCCCAGAAGCTACAGCCCAATGTGAGGATGTAACCAAACATGGAACCCAGCTGCCATTTCAGTACAAGCCAAGATTAGAGATGGAATTATCCAGAAAGGATTTGTGGAAACTCCTATTGTCTGATGGCTTTGACCCCTGTGTGCTTCATGCAAAGCCAACAGAATTTTTGCGAGAAGTTTATAGACAGAGCTGCTGCCAGTCTGGACTGGAGGAGACAGACAAGGAACAAATTGCAGGAAAAATTTCTTCAAAGACAGAGCCATGGAGGTTGAGGTCTAGAGTCAAGAGGCCTCAGGCTGGGAGAGTGGAGCAGGCCACACGCATGGAAAGGGTGAGTTTGCCCCAGAGGTCGAGGGTGGGCATTCCACCTCGATGCTCTGGAAGAGTTTTGCCACCCGAGGTCCCAAAGAGGGTGGAGCACATTCCCAGGGAATTGGGGAGAGCCTGGCTGCCACCACACTGTTCTGAAGGGGTTGAGCGTGTGCCCCGGAGATGGAAGGGAATCCGGGAGCAGCCCCGATGTTTGAGGAGGGTGGGGCCGAGAAGGTGGTCTCCCCACTGTGTGGATATGTTGGAGTGCAGCTGTGAGTGACGTTTTGAAGAAGAGCAAGCTTGCTAGAGAGGAATGTCCTGGGAGAAAGCCATTTTGAAACCAGAACTTTGGAGCAGATGCCAGCCACGTGCCTTCCCAGCTAACAGAGGTTTTCCGGACGCCATTTGCCATCCTCCAGTGAAGGTACCTGATTACTGATGTGTTACCTTGGACACTTTATGGCCTTAAGACTGTAACTGTATAGCCAAATAAACCCCCTTTTTATAAAAGCCAGTCCATCTCTGGTGTTTTGCATTCTGCAGCATTAGCAAACTAGAACACACCTCTTAGGTTTTAATGTATTGGAATAGCTAGAAGTAAATACCTGAAACTACCAAACTCCAACCCAGTAGTCTGGACTCCTGAAGATGATTATATAATAATGTAGATTACAAGAGGTGACAGTGTGATTGTGAAAACCTTGTGGATCACACTCCCTTTATCTAGTGTATGGATGGATGAGTAGAAAAATGGGGATAAAAACTAAATGACAAAAATGGGATGGGGGGATGGTTTGGGTGTTCTTTTTTTACTTTTATTCTTTATTCTTGTTCTGATTCTTTCTGATGTAAGGAAAATGTTCAGAAATAGATTGTGGTGATGAATGCAGAACTATATGATCGTACTGTGACAGTTGATTGTATACCATGGATGATTGTATGGTATGCGAATATATTTCAATAAAACTGAATTTAAAAAAAAATCATTTTAGATTTTTGTTTCAGCCTCTCCATCAATTGTCAAAACTTAGCAAAGTGACATACAAGTATAAATTCTAATAGCTTTTGAAAAGAAATGGGGTGTTAACCAAAAAATATTAATTTCTTAGAGATCTTTTCATTTTCCAAATAAATTATCCTTTAGAGAAGTCATAACCAAATAATAAAATGACCAAAATATGAGTAGCAGGAAACTTAGAGACCAAAGGCTAGTCATTGATTCTGATATTATAATCCCTTGGGGAGTTTTTTTAAAAATATGGATGCAAGACCTCGCCCCAGACACTTGAATCAGAATCTCTGTGGAAGGGACTAACTAATCCCAAAACTGCACAATTTATCTTAAGTTGGTTCTAGCTGCTTTCTGAGTATTTGTTTTCCTTGGAGTTCTCTAGTTGAACAGTGAGGGTCTCAGGTAAATCACCTCTGTTTCCTCCAGCCCGATGTCCGCCACTCTACTCCCAGGTAGAAGAACCTTTCCAGTGAGACCATCTTAAAGTTGTCTCCTGTCAATACAGTTCTTTGAATATCTTCCTAATGGATATCTTCTCTACAATTTGGATGACTTTCCCAAAAGGAACTCTCCTTTTTGTATGAGGGAATGCAAAGTACTTAGACATTATCAACCTACTGCCATGGTAGATACACTTTTTTATTATTAAAATTATGCCATTGACTTTAACTCACTATTTATATTAGAGTTAATTCTTTGTGTTGTACAGTTCTATGGTTTGTTTCTTTATGTGGTTACTTGTGTATAACCTAAAATTTCCCTTTTTATCCCTTTTCAAATATGCAGTTCAGTTGTGTTAATTACGTTCTCCAAATTGTGCCTCCACCACCATCATCCATTGCCAAAACTCTTCCATCACCCACGACAGAAACTCCACATCAATTAAACATTGTCTCTCCATTCCCCTCCCGCACTCAGCCCCTGCTAACCTGTATCTTATTTCTGACTTCATGAATTTGCATATTCTGCTTATTTCATGTAAGTGAGCTCATACAGAATTTGTCCTTTTGTGTCTGGCTTATTTCACTCAACATGATGTCTTTAAAGTTCATCTATATTATAGCACGCATCAGAACCTCATTCCGTTTTATGACTGAAAAATATTCCATCATATGGATGTATCACGTTTTGTTTATCCATTCATCTGTTGATGGACAGTTGAGTTGTTTCCACCTTTTTGCTATTGTGAATAATACCACTATGAACACTGTCTTGCAAATATCTGTTTGGGTTCCTGCTTTCAATTCTTTCAGGTATATACCTAGAAGTGGGAGTGCCTCATGGTAATTCCATACTTTCTGTGGAATTGCAAAACTGTTTTCCAGTGGCTGCACCATTTTACCTTCCCACCACCAAGGTTTAAGTGTTCTTATTTCCCCAAATCCTCTCCAACACTTGTTATTTTCCATTTCTTTAATAGTAGCCATTCTAGTGGGTGTGAGATGGTATCTCATTATGGTTTTGATTTGCATTTCCCTGATGGCTAATGATGATGAACATCTTTTCATTAATGGTAGATATTTTGATAGAAAGAAATCTAAAAATGTCATCTTTTCAATGTAAATTGCAGCTCCACAGAGAGCTCTAAATGTCAGGTTCCTGGAAATTGTTCTGAGTTCCCTTTATTCTCCAATCCCCAGAACAGTGGTCCTTGTAGCTGTACTTTTCTCTTTTTTCCCCTAGGTTCACTTTTACAACTTTTAAAAATTATAATAGTTTAAATTATATGCTCACTGTAGAAAGTTTTAAAAAGGAAGAATTACAAATAGCCAAATGAAAATTAGCCATGAATCTCCCTTTTCCCCAGTCCACAGATAAACATCATTGACATCACTTGTGTATAACCCTCCATTTTTTCCCCTGTGTGTGGAAATATGTATCTTATTTTACAGAATTTGGTCACACTATATGTATATTTTGCAGCTTGTTTTTTAATCTTAACTGTGTGTGCAGAGCATTTCTCTGTATCACTAGACTTCAAAACCAAGATTTCTGCTATTCAGCAAAGCCCATTACGAAGACTTCTCATTATTTCTTTGACTACCCTCCTACATTAGGTCTTGGTTATTACTCCTAACAGTTGTCTTCATTTTTCCACTATTTTTCACAAAACAAAATTGGTCACCAATCTCATGATTTCATATAGCTTACTTCTTCTAAATGATGTTCGACATTGTGTTCAATAATTTCCCAAGGCCACTGATGCTAGCTAGTTTCTGAGTCCTTTGTCCTCTCCTCCCACTATGCTCCTCTCTAAATTTTGTACCCAACACTTTCCCCACTAGGGATGATATTTCCCCTCTTTTAATCTAAGCTTCACTCCTCAAAAATCCTGAAATTATGTCACCATCTTCCAAATGTTTATATATGGAAACATTACTATTTAAGTAGCTAACTTATATTGAGTGTTCACTATGTGCTCTGTGCTAAGAGGTTTATATGGATTTTTTTCATATAACCTATGCAACAACAATATAAGTACAGGTGAGGATGGTGACGCTTATTTTGAGCAAATTGCCTGATATCACATAGCTAGTAAGAGGCAGAGTTGGGGCCCTAAATCCAGAGCTGTTTGCCTGTAACCTATTTTATTTCATTATTAGTAACACAAGTCCATAGTCTATTCAGATTTTCTTAGTTTTTACCTAATGTCCTTTTTCTGTTCCAGGAGCCCATCCAGAATATGACATTATATTTAGTAGCCTCATATCCTTGGGCTCCTATTAGCTGTGACAGTTTCTCAGACTTTCCTTGTTTTCTCTTAACCATTTTTTTATGGTACAGATGCATCTCATTATCTAAAATGCTGTAGCTGCTGTAATTTATTGCACTACTATGTGGCTGTGATCTTCACAGCAGCCTTCCAAAGCAGATACTATAATCCACATTTTAAAGAAAACTGAGGGTCAGATGGAAACTAATTACCCAAGTTACAAAACTGGTAAGCGATGGAGTTGGGGACTTGACTATGACCATTTTCTTATTACTTGGACTTACATGGCTTACGCATGTGTTTTTAAAAATTAATTTGTGAATGTTAATATCAGAGTCTGAAGTGCCATAAAGGCAATCTATATTTATTCCAACTCTCCTATCTAATGCCCAAACTCTTCCTATAGACTCCCCAACAAAAGGTGCCAAGCATATGGTCAAAAGCCATCAGTGTCAGTGAGCTTACCATCTCTCAAAGCATCCAATCAAATTTTGAACAGTTCTGATGATTAGAAAAATCTCTGTGTCCCTCCAAACGATTTTCATCCTTTGTTCTTGGGAGTCAAACACAATCACCTAGGCCATCTACCCAAGAATGCTGTGCCACTCACCATGCTTCCCCCTGGACTCTCCTTTCCTGGCATAGCATGGCACAGTTTGCTTTCCCCTCAACATCCTAATTACACTACTTTAAACCACAGTGCCCTGCAGATCTACTTAGTTGCCAGTCCTCATAGCGCAGTATAGTACAGCAGTGAGATGTTGTATACAGCCGGGATTCAATAAACACTGTTGACTGACTTTGTCTCCTTGCTTAGTGGTAACTTCTTAGAATCACCACCATCATTCTTCCCCTGCTCCTTTCACAGCTATGGTTCTAAATCATCAGATCCAAAGGGCCCCAACACTGACATGCCTCCCAACTCTTTAAACGCGGCAGCTCCTGCTAGAAAACTCCCTGGAGACACAAGTTCAGAAGGGGAGTCAAGGGTAAGAACGGTGTTTTCTTTGAGTTTGACAAGCAAGTTGAAGGGCAGAAGGCAGTCGGCCGTGGACTACCAGAGACAGCTCCTTTCTCACAGCACGGAGATAGGCAGGAACTCCCCGGTGGCCCTGCGAGACCGCGCGCAGGGCGGGGCAGGGACCCACGCGCCAGGAGCAGGGCGGTCTCGCAGCTGCTGGTTTCGCTGAGAGCCCGCGGTCGGAGCTCTGGGACCGTTCAGCGACGCCGTGGCGCCACCAGCCGCCCTAGCGCCTGCCCACCGACAAATCCCCGAAGAGAATCGGAGAGAGAAAGAAGCAAGCGTGGGAGTCAGAAAATATCGTGAAAGAGTCATTACCAAAGTTCTCTAGGTGTTCCGTCTTCCTCCTTGCTGGTCTGTGCCTGAGTCTTGTGATCAATACCATGGACAGCGCCCGCGCCGTGACTCCAGGGCGCCTGGACGCAGCGGGATTCTGGCAGGTCTGGCAGCGCTTTGACGCGGATGGTGAGTAGAACAAGTCACCTGGAAACTCAGGTGTAGATCTGTTGAAGGGGCCTAGAGTTTCTCCTTCTTGAATGTCTTTCCCTGGAGGGAATGTTGTCTAGCTGCTTTGTTAATGCGGTATAGCTAACGTCTGGGAGCTGGTATTGTACATCTGGAAATTCAGGGTGGCAGAATGGAATTGCCCCTCTTCCCAATCTCTTCGCATGTATTTATGTGTGTCTGTGTCTGTATATATGTATGTATATAAGCATATTCGAGTCTTGTGGACTGAGACTCAGCTAACTGAACTCAGCCTTCCCTAAATGTGCTCATTTTCACTCAGTGACTTTGTTGTAAACTTCCCACTCTTTCAAAGGAAGAGTGGATTTTACTATCCTTCAAAAAGACACCCTCCCTCTCCAAAAAAGAAAACTATCTGAAAAAAAAATTAACTTATTAACATTTGCTGTGGTTTAATACTTAAAGAAACACAAAGAAAATACCTAAAAGGTGTGTTTTAATTCTGCAAACTAGAATTCAGTAACTACATTCTGCTAAATTTTCCCAAGCATCCAAAATCCTTGGGTTGGATTTTATTCCAAAACTCATTCTTACACATTGAATAAAATTCATTGCATTTAATAGCTTTCCTTTTCCAAATACTAATATAAACTCCGGCATAAACCATTTATTCTGGAGTTTGTATTTACTATTCAAATCCGTGTCTTCTAGATGTTGGCACTTAGTTACTGAAATAGTAAAGAATAGTGTCCATAGGGATTTCATAAATGTGAAATTAAAAACAAATTTAGATAAATACTAAAATGCCACATGTTATTCTAGATAAGTGACTATAATTCATATCTTTTCTCATTTAGAAAAAGGTTACATAGAAGAGAAGGAGCTTGATGCTTTCTTTCACCACATGTTGATGAAACTGGGTACTGATGTAAGTACTTGTACCACTAAGCATTAATTTATGTCTCTTAGTGAAATACAAGAGTTCAAGTGTTATGTTGATTTGTACCATCTAATTCCATCTGACCTCTTTTTCCTCCTTGGATGCATGCAATTTTTCTCCCTCTCCTGGCAACACTAAGGGATTTAGGCAGGTTTTATAAAAGGTTCAATTGTAGCATTAGGTGTACTGGTCATCAACTTTCAGTGTAACATCTGTCATCCACTCAGAGATGGTAAGTGCAGACTTAAATAACTCTGATTTGAATGCCTCCCTGGTTATGTCTCTGCTAACGAATTTACACCTGGAGATAAGATAGCCCACTTTGTTTACAAAAGTGGAAATTAGGTTCTGGGTGTTTGGTGCATATGATACTCTCTCTTTTGATAGCAAACCACAAAAAAAACATTTAAAATATTTTTCTATTATTCATTTTATTAGAAGAGGTTACAGATTTCTTATGCATTGATAAATCAGAAAGTAACTAACACACCTAGAACCCAGTTATAAATGTGAACCAATCTTCCCAGAATCCATGTCTCTCCATTATGGTAAATCTAATCTTGCGGGACATAGTTTAATTCTTGAAGATCCTGGTACCAAAACAGAGCAAAGAGACACATGGGCTGAGACCAGTGTGGGGGTGGGAGAGCCTGGTGCTGGCTTCATCAGGGGTGTATGATGGAGGGAGTAGCTCTGAGGACATTAGCATTTAAAATGAATTATGGAGATGGCTTATCCTCAGACTTTAATTGTTTACCTGGAAGAATCCTGAAATGCATCCCATTCTCCTGTAAGAGCTCAGTCTTGGGGAACTATGGACTCTGCCCCACTGAGGAAAGTATGGGAGGGGGCGGTGGTTGGGGTTGGGCATGGTCAGAAGAAAAGAAGCTGCTATCCTCTTGATCTCTGTCTCTATTTGTCTTTCTGTCTCCCTTTCATATTTTGTATCTTTTTTTTTTATCTTTCTCTCTTTCTCATTTTCCTGCTCTTCTCTGAGTCTGTTTCTTATCTCTGTGCTTATGTCTCTCTTCTCTCATTGCCTCTTGCCTTTCTTTCTCACCTCTCTGTTATTTCATCTTTTTCTTGATTCTCTCTGTTCTCTTTCTCATCTGTCTCCTTCTCTCTGTCTCTTATTTCTCTCTGTCCTTCACCTGTCTTTCTGTTTTTCCTTCAATCTCCAGTCTCTTTCTCAAATCTCTCTGTGTGTCTTTGTGCTTTCTGTTTTGTTTCCCTTTTCCTTTCTCTTGCTCTGTCTCTTGTGTCTTTCTCTGTTTAATCTCCTTTTGCCCTCCATCTCTTTTCTCTCTTCAGTTTCTCCTCTCTCTCTGTCTCTTGTCTGTATCTTTTTTTCAGGCTCTCATCCCTCTGTCCCTGTATCTTTTATCTCTTTGTGGGTCCTGTCTGTCTGTCTGCCTGCATCCTCCACCCCACTGCCACATGCAGCCTGTGAAATGAAGGAGGTGGCAGGTGTGAAGGATGGTGATGTAGGTCCATCTTTCCTCTGAATCAGATCATCTGCACACACATCTCTCTTTCATTTCTGCTCTGACAGCAGCTGAGAGTAGAGCAGAGAGAGCCCCCCAGTGAGTTCCCCTCCAATCTTGCTGCCCAGCATCACATGCCACATGTTCAACTTTGCTCACAGAGCTCCCACTTACTGTTGTAAACGCTAAGACTCGGAGCATTCTAGAACTCCATGGATCTGATGCCATTTTGTCAAACATGGACAAGAGTATTTAAGGTAAACAAAAAGATGAAGGTAAAACCATTTGAAGGCTTGGAGTAAGTTGGATGGTCAACTCTTGAAAATCTAAATCCCCAAAGACTTGAAAATTCACACCTTTTTAGAAACCTCCATGCTCTAGTGATTTATAGGAAAAGAGGAGAAAAGTTGCTGTCAGGGTTGAAACTGGAAGAGTCTTATTTTCAGTTATGGGGGAGTGGGGGATACTCAGAAACAAGGGTCTTCTCTAAGCTGAGGTTGCTGTGATATGTCTTCTTCTGAGGCTTTGGCTAACTTTAAGGGATTGTTGATGTTAGTAAGAGCCGAGAGGGATGCCATCCCTTGCAATTTGGCTCTTCTTATCACCACCCCACTCTCAGATCTGGCCCATGGACTAATCTTTCCACCCAGGGCAAGCCTGCTCATTGGAGGAAAGGACACAGCAAATGACTTACCTGTGTGCTGTGTAACTATGCTCAATGCAGGGATCCCTGTGGTCAGAGGTGAAGGGAATGGAAGATTGCAGAGTCCTTAAGCTAGTGGAAATCAAATTTTGGAGTGCTTAAGAATTATCTGTATTTATTAAAATGCAGACCCCTGGGTCCCTTCCCCTGGGTACTTTAATTCACTACATTTGGGGTCTGCCTGTGATCCTGAGCACTCTAAGTCAGTTTGCATCTCTGTTCACCCTCTGTCCCTCCAGGAACAGTGACTGCCCACGAGGGAGTGGATTCTAATCAGGCCACCCTCACTGTGGCAGCAGCCCCAGACCCCTCTACTCAGCACGTGGCTAGGGGGAGAGCTTTGGAACCCAGGGTGATAAGTAGTTTAAATTGTTAGTTAGAAATGGTATCATTTGCTGTTGGTTACTTTTAAAATACTGATGCATTATCCTGGGGGTCTGACCACAGGGAACTTGCTGGGCCCTCCAGGCTACCTGGACAGCCATGAGTAAGCAAACGATTCCTCACTGTGGGCTTTTCCCTGCTGAACAATGAATGGGCCCTAAGCAAGCCCTTCAAACAGGGCAGGACTTCACTGGTAGAAGCCCTGCTAGCTGAGGGCCAGTTCCTATTTGTTGGCGATTCCGGCTTTTGATCCGTGGTGCCCCAGGGAGCACAGAAGCAGCAGCCAGGGCGGCCCCCATGCCCAGGCAGCCCCTCACTCTGCTGTTGAGGAGTGGCAAGCGGTTCCTTGGAGGCCTGAATAGCTCCACTCTCCTTCACTGATTAGTGACAGAGACCTCGGAAGAAGACATTTTGAGGTTTCTAACTGCAGGCTGCCTGCTAGGCAATCTTGGAGTGCAAACAGCCTGGTTGTAATTACCTGTTCCTTGCAGCCTCTGAGGGGATTAACCTGATGGAGTCATCAGCTGCTTTTGCTGCTGCTTCTATATTCTGTGTTTTTATTTTTTTTAATTTTTTTTAATTTTTTTCTTTTTCAAACTAGGTCTAGATCTACCCAGCCCATTGCAGAGCATAAGTTTCTAAGGTTGTGTATACATCTCACATGAACAAATTGTACCTTATGGTGGGCCTCTTTCAAGGCCTCAGAGATTTATAAGTGCCCTGCCAGGGCCTAGAGGCTCAGATAAGGTGGATAGAGTCGGTGCAGATGGCAGATTGAGATGGATGGAACCCTAGGCTCTTCTGCTTTAGATCCATGAGACAAGTGAAAACGCTTTTGAGTTGCGAAAGCACCCACTGTATACATATTCCTACGGTGACATGGTGTCTTTTTGGGTCCCTACTTGTCCCAGTGTCTTTTCTGGACCCTCTTTGCATCAAGGCCTCCAAGGGGTTACCTCATACAGGGATAATTGAAGCTTAATCTTTTAAATGCTGAAAAGCTTTAAGATCTAAAGGAATATACATATCAACAGGATTTTCAGCTTGTGGGAGAAAGTTTTCTAGTCAGAGTAGCCTTTGGAGGACTCCTTAGATCACACCAACCACCTTCTTCCTATCCCTTGTGAGTAAAGGAGCCACATCCCCTCCCCATCCCCCCTGCCTCAAGTGGTAGAAAACAGACAGACAGACAGACAGTCACCTCAAGGACTCCTTGACAAATGTGCTCAGGCTAGACAAATGATCCAGGCATTATCTCCCATTTCTTTACTTGTGATTTTATTTCCAAATCACAAATGTCTTTTCTCATATTTTTAATTTGGTATGTATTCATTCAGAAAGGAATTAATTTTTAAACTAGGTCCACATTTGTAATCATCAAGTGAATACATTTGATGGATGCATTTACAGACTCAATCTGCCTGAGTCCTCTTTAACCATACTGGGTTTCTAAAAACAGAACCAAAGTCATCAATACAGAAGATGGCCTTGGTATGGCTAGAATGGAATACCCAAATCTTTTATTTAATAAATCATCACAATCATAACGCTAGTGGTTTGGGTTTGCTTTTTTTTTATGATAATGAATAGTTACACATATAGAAGCTGGTTTTAGTTCTTATTCACAAAATTCTTAGTCGGTTGCAAAAGACTCACTTTTACTGCAATTTATTCTGAATGAAATTTATTCCTACTTATCTAGATCCATTTGTGGGCTATATAAGCCATGAATTCACCTTTTTCTGTTGCCAGTATTTCATCCATTTATCATATTCTAATTCACTCCAACAAAAGTTGAGGAGTGAAAACAAGGAGGTTAAATTCCATTTTTATCCTTAGTGACAAAAGTTTGTGTACGGTTGGATGGGAAAGAGGCAAACTATTTACTAACATGAAATGTGGGGATCCACTCTGTTCCCAGGATCCATACCAAACCTTGAAGCCTGGAAAATCACACTCCATTAGAGGAGCCAGTGGCTTCAATCACCTAAGCTCAGAGCATCTTTTCTGCATCACTGTCGTGGCCCACCATCAAATATTTGCTGTGCTCCCACCCTCTGCAGTAATGAGATTCTGCCAGGGTCAAGAGCCTGGCAATAATGTCCCGGGACTGCCCTGGGTAAAACTGTTCTTGCTGATCAAGGTGCTCCAGGGCTTCCCAAGAATTGGCTTTTAAACTTTCAGGGTATCAATATTCAAAGCTTACGGTTGTATAACCAACTGCCAGAACCTATCCTGAAGATGTTCCAAAGCAAGTCACAAATCTTCCTTGAATTTTGTTTGAACTGCTTCTCATTAATAAACCACTTAATGCCGGGCTTTCTCTGCTTTACTAGATACTGTCTGCCTCATCTGCAGTGACTGCAAGGAAGAATGGAAAGCGCACCCCATGGGAAAGCATACCCCTTATCAAAAACACTGGTTTCTAATAAAATAAAATACAAGTTACAGTCTTCTTCTGCCACTAGCCAGCTGCACAGCACTTTACCCCTCTCTGGCCTGTTTTCGCCTTGGTAAAATGAGAGAGCAATGTCTCATCTCTAGGAAAGGGTGCTTAGCATTCTCTAATTCTGAAGGAAGCATGCATGTTGATGTATAGTGCAGCAATAAAATTATCATGAATTTGAATATTTTTCTTTTCATCTCCTAAGACCTAGGAGGTAGAAAGTTTGTGTCACCCTTTTACCAGATTTTCTACTCCCTGGGAAACATTGGCCACATGCAAATCTCATCCAAAGGGAGAAAAGGGCATGATGACAGCCCATCCAAATCAGGACCACTCAAAACCCAGCTGAAGAAGAGAAGGCATGCTGAAACACAAGGAGACTTTCCCCAGCCAGCGATGGGAAATGGGAGAGGAGAATTTCCATGGAAGAGGCTGGAACACATGAGATAAAAAAAATTCCCCAAAGAGGAAGGTCATAGGTCAGCAAGGAAGCCAGGGGCTGACAAGTGTAGCTAATTGTGTCTATCTTCCAGGGCCTTGTGAAGAGTCAGTGAAATAACATTGGCAAAGGAGCCTGGTTTGTCAATGCCATGGCTGGTACTCCATAAATGTTTGCTTTCCTGATCGCTCTTTGTCTAGTAAATTAGATATATGCAGCTGTTAATTCCACCCCCCCAACTTTTCCTTAAAAGAAAGTAAGGTATTGGCTAAAACCAGTACCACACAATGGGTTGGTTTAGACAACAAGAATTTATTGGCTTACAGTTTTGAGGCTAGGAGAAGTCCAAAATCGAGGTGTCAGCAAGGCAATGATTTCTCTCCAAAGACTGGAATTCTGGGGCTGGCTGCCGGTAATCCTTGGTTCTTGGCTTTTCTGTCACATGGCAATGCACAGAGCAGTGTCTTCTCTCTTTTCTGGGTTTGCTGATCCCCAGATTCTGGCTGCTCCAGATTCTGTAATTTCGTGGCTTCTCTCTCTGTGGCCTTCTCTATGAGGCCTCCTGTAATAGGATTAAGATCTATCCTGATTCAGTTGGGCCACACCTTAATGGAAGTAATCTTATCAAAAGGTCTTATTTACAGTGGGTTCCCACCCACAGGAATGGATTAAGAACATTGGTTTCCTGGGGTACATAACTCCAAGCTACCCTATCCTTCCTATCGTCTCCTCATTTGGGGGCAAGCCCTTCAGGGGCAAGCCTCAGTGGAAAGGAAGACAGGACAAGAACTCCTTCCACCAGCCTATGATGGAGGGCAAGGACCAGGTCTTTCTTGCTGAGTATCACTTCCTTAGAGGCCAGAATACTGTCTAGCACACAGCAGATAACAGATGCATGTGAAATGAATTAATAAAATCCAAGAATGAAATACATAATATACACATATTCAGGAAGTGGATTCACCCCCTGTAGCCTGTTTTCACCTTGGTAAAATGAGAGAGCAACATCTCATCCCTAGGAAAGGGTGCCTAACATTCTCTGATTCTGAAGGAAGCATGCATGTTGACATATAGTGCAGCAATAAAATTATCATGAATTTGGTAAGAGGAGAGGAGAAAATTGCAGAAAGTGAAGGATAAATATGGAAGAACTCTTGAAATGATTAAGCTCCTCTTTTATTACAGAGGAGAAACAGGAAGCCCAAGAAATGAAGTGTACTGCTCAAGATCACAAAGCTAGTTGGTGGCAGACTTAGATCCAAAGCCAGGGCTTGTCTCCCACTTTGGAGCCATTCCCAGTGGATGGTCAGTATTTAACACATAAATAAATGGACAGCTCCTAACCTCAAGGAGCCTACAGCCTAAACAGAGTGAGAGGGATAAGTTAGCTGTGCAACATTCTTATCCCTCTAAATGCATTTAGTTTGTTCCTGGTAATTCCCTTCCCTCATTTCAGCAGCAACAAGAGTCATTGGGGTTTCTTGCCTCAGGAAAAGTCCCCTGCAGAATGAGAGTGAATTAAAGAGTTGAGCTTAGCTTTTGATCTTCAAAATAGACTTTTGCAAATCATGGCACAGGCTAAAGGTGGAGAGAAAGGTTCTGGGTCCCAAAAGCCTGACTTCTGAGTACCATCAATAAATGCCAGGCTCTAAATGATGCTACAGCTCTTCTTGGTAGACTAGAGTTTCCATTGGGAAGCTGAACGTTTCCCAGTCTCCTTGTGTAAAATGCAGTGAGCTCCACAGTTTCCTTGGCCCCATGTGGATTCCCCGCAGCATAAACACAGATAAGCCTTCTCTGCTCAAGCAGCGAGTCCTCGACACAGCACAATGTTAGTTGACAGGCTGGAAAGATCTTTCAGTGCTGCCCTGCCAATGATGCCTCCTTTCCTGCCACTGCCCTCAGGGAGCCATGAGGATGGCAGGAAGATGACCCAAGCGTCCCTGTTCTCAGAGAGGCATGGGGCTGATGTGCTTCAAAGTGCATGATATAATGTAGGCCAGAGAAACAAGACATCCTGGGAAGGAAACCTTGTCACGTTTCATGTACGACTGATTTAAGTTCTTTTCTTCTGTGGTGGATTGGATCATGTACCCCAGTTTGGAACATGTTCTTGGTCTTGGCTCATATTCTGGTGGTTGTGGACCCATTGTAAATACCATCTATTCAAGATGTTACTTCGGTTAGGATGTGGCCCACATGAATCAGGTTGAGTTTTAATGTGGAATACTGCAGTCCTTTATAAGCAGAGTGAAAGTCAGACGGAGACAGAAGCCATGGGGAGCAGCCAAAAGCTGGAAGTCAACGGAACCCAAAAGAGAAAGAAGAGGATGCCACCAGGTACATTGCTAAATGACAAAAAAAGCCAAGGAACCCAGGAAATAGCCAGCCAGCCAGAGGATACCAACTCCAGGAGGAAGCAAGGTTTCTAAACTCTGAAACTGTGAGCCAGTAAGTTCCAGTTGATAAGCCAACCTACTGTATTTGTTTTAGCAGCTAGGAAACTAAAATACCTTCCCTGTGCTAATTTTTCAGCACTCGAGGTTTTCCTCTGGAGGCCTGTGCTCTCAGGAGTAGAAGTTTGTGAAAGTGTTTATCATCAGCCTTTCAATGTTGCAAGGATGATTCAACCACAGACTCTTCTGAAGCCCAGAGTCAGCCACTGACATTGGCAGGGACTGTAGTCAGTCAGCAGTGTCACCACTTCCTATCCCTTCTAACTCACAGTTGGAGGGTCTTGGACCAGGGATGGGGGGGTAGCATTAGGGAGAATGAATGTAGCATGACTCCTTGAGTCAGGAGTCTTGTCATCGGTCACTGTTTGGGATTTCTGTGCCTATCTACCCCTACACATGAATTAATTCTTCATTGTTAAAATACGTCACAGTTCTTTGTAATAACCTTGAAGTCTACCGATGCAGAACATTTTAGGGTGTATAAAACATTTACAGGTCCGCAAGATATGACAGCTTTGGTAACTCAACTACTTTATTAGCTTGCCTTAATCTTTAATATTTTCCCTATCTACTTGTTTTTTTAGAAAGTACAAAGAGAAGGTTAAGAGAATGAGCTAATGGCAACCTGGTGGCCTAGAAAAGCTGGACTTATTTAAAAATAAAACGAAATCTCTGAGTTCTTGGAAAGAAAGTCTACATGTCAATTGCTGTACAGTGTTTTGCCACAACCAAATATATAATAATGTCCAAATTAAAATTAGAAACCCTCTAGTCTCTAAGTTTCTTTTCACTCATATTCTAGGAATTCACTGGCTGTAACTCTTATCTAGTCAGGATTTTGGTTAGCAGTCAATTTGCTCGAGAAATTTCCATTGCTGCCCCCTCCTCTACAAGAGGGTGGGATCAAATTAAATGGCCAAGGATCTGCTTTCCAGGTTAGAATAATGTACTTATCACCCTGTGTTGCTTGGAATATTTGCTTTACTAACTACATTTTGGGGACTCCCAGGGACTTTAATGTGGTTTTATTTGGCACATTGCAGGACACCATCATGGATGAAAGTCTGCAAAAGGTGAAACAGCAGTTTATGGCTTCCTACGACATCTCTAAGGACGGTCATGCACAGATGAAAGAGGTATTTTTCATGACTGTGCCTTTCTTGGCTGTAATTTTCTTGACTGTTATCTTCTTGGACTGTAATTTCCTCTGAAAGGCAATATAATTCTTACATTGTATTGGAAAATTAGACCTTTCTGAAAGGCAGTTGGCCTTAAAAACATTTTTGAAGTAATCACCTTTCCTTTTTTGATCTGCTTAGTAACAAAGAGTGTGCAGTTCTTCCATCATTTCATTTAGGCCAACCAATATTTATACCTGTTTTACTCTCAAGGAATTGAGAAATCTGAGGCCTTTCAGTTACTTGATCCAACATTTGTCTCTTTGCACAGGTTGTTTAAATTAAACCTGGATATAAAGAAAAACTTACTGACAATAAATGAGTTTAAACTTCAGCATCAGCTCCCATGGAGGCTGAAAAGATCTGTCCTGGAAGATCATTAAAAATAAAACAGATGACAGCTGTCTGTCCCCTAATTCAACCCACATTTACTGAGCACCTACCAAAGCAAGGAACAGTGTCAAGCATGCAGTACCTTGGATGGTTCTACCTCTTGCCTTACCATTTTCTCTTTCAGTTACAAAATATTTATACAGTTTAGAAATGATTTCTACATATATTATGTCATTTTATACCCACAGTCACTACAGGAGATAGGTAGGGAACATCAATCTTATTTTACTGATGAAGAAACAAAGTTACTTTCAGCATTACATAGCCAGTAAGTGCAATGGTTTAAGCTCAATCCCACTTTAAGTATGAATCTATACCAGATGACCTAATCTGAACATCAGATATTTATTTCATAGTCAAAATTGCCAGCTATACATATTATCATGCTACCATATTTGGACAGTAATTATTATTGATGACAATAGTACTCTTTTTCTCCACAGAGCTTTGATAATGAGGCAAAATAATGTTTCCTGATAAAAAGCAGATATGTTTACCAGGAGACTGTTTTTTCAGGAAACTAATAAACTAAATCCTAGATTTATTGGAATAATGGTTTTCAAAATTTTTACTTAGAGGTAAATTTGTATATGGAACCAACAATTTCCATCATAAGTGATGTTGAAAGACCAGTTTATCTATAATTGGAAAAGTAAGCATAAACATTGAAGCAGCACCAAATAAAGTATTCACGACTATACGTTCACTGTTTTATTCTCCAGCTCCCAGAACAGAGCATAGCACAGAGTGGTGCGCAATAAATATTTGTCAGCTGAATAAATGAATGAAGAAAACATGGCAAATAAATGAAAACTAGATAATAATCTCCCTAATAAATGGTAGAAGCAATTATAAGCTTGGCAAAGCTTTGACATCCACACCAATCATTTGTCATGGAGTCCCACAAACAAGCAGAGTTAAGGTTGTTGCTTGTAGAGAAGGTGATGGTATAGGACTGGGTGATCTCCAAGGTCCCTTGAAATCCTGTAAGCCTGTGGGTCTAAGGAACAGCAAGATCTGCTGCTTCTCCTACTTTCTACTGCTGAAACACTGATTATTTAACTTACTCCAAATACAGGTAGCTGTGACATAAAAATTAGCCTACCTTTACACATTTTAGATGCTCTCCTGCAAAGTAAGATGGGGAACAGATCACAATTAACAGCCAAAGTGAGGCTCTTGGGGATTGTCTGTGGATTTGATTTGTCCAGGGTTTCTCTTTGCTACTCCAATCAAAATTGAAGCGAGTGGTTCTAAAGCCCCCAGAGCAGTGAATTACATTTTAATTGGGTTTGTTAGTGTGTGCCATCCTTATGTGAAAAACAAAAAACAAAAACGCTGCTTTGTCCTGAAGAGCACTTCCCCATTCCATTGGGCCTTGTGTGGGCTGGTGGGAAAAGCATAAAGTCCACATGGTAGACTATGAAGCCTTGCAAGTTAACCTTTCTGAGCCTCAATTCCATCATCTTCATCAACATGGCAGCTACTGATAATTGAATACTTAACTGTGTACCAGGTTCCTTGCTAAACAGTTTATAAACACTGAGTCATTTTACTTTTAATCTTCGCATAAGCCCCATGATAAAATATTAAATAATTCCATTTTACAAATGAAGAAACTGAAGCACTGAGTCTCAGAGATGCCAATTAACTTGCCAAAGATCAAATAATTGGTGAAAAATGGAGAAAGGATTCAGACCCACTCAAAAGCCTGTCACTTACACACTGCATTGTGTTATCCCCTGTTGGAAAATTGGGGATTTTTATACTTACTCCACATGATTGGTGTGAAAATTTAATGAGATGATAAATGAAAAGCACCTTGCCCAGTGCCTGCCAATGTATGATAGCTATTATTAACATGATGTGTCCTTGGGTTGGCTCACATCCAGCTGGACAACATGAATGGGAGTGTGAGCTATTCGTGCCTAAATGTCACTAGGAGCATTTGCTCTGGACTTACTCTGTAGCACTGTGCAAGAGAACTGCCCAGATTTAGAAGAAATGGTCATTGTTTATGAGGACAACTCAGACATGAGACAATAATTGAGGTTATTGCAATTCCTTAGATCAGTGAATATAGCCAAACTTCCCTATGCACTGAAATGAGTGCTATGATCACATAGGTGATGAAAATATTACCTTTTTTCATGGGATTGAGTAAAATAAATCAAACTGGTACTTACAAAGAAAGCAGATGGATCAATTACTGTAGTATCATACAGACAGTAATAACGTAAAAGAATAAAAACCACAGCTAAGACTCAAGAACCAAACCAGACAGCAATCCTTCCTGCTTTTACACATGGCACTGAAGTAATCTGTTTATACAGCAACTCACTAGCTTTACCTGGTGGTTAAAAAGTGTGGGCTTGAGTCAGATTGCCTAGTTTAAGTCCTGACTCCACCACTTACTAATTATGTTAACTGCTAGCAAATTCCTTACCTCTTTGTAGCTATAAAATAGTAATAATGGTGAGTACCCTATAGGTTGTTGTTAGGAGTAAATGAGTTAACATATATAAAGCATTTAGAAAAGGCATGGCATATATAAGCAACAAATATTCTAACATTTATAATTGTTATTGTAAGAGTAAACACATAATTTATAATAATATGTATTATAATATATATTATTATAAGAGCAAATATGTACATATATTTGCTATTATTATTACAGAGTTAAATTAATTTAATATTGGGGGCTCTTACAATAGCACCGGAGACATTTTAAGAGCTCAATTACATTATTATTATTTTACATTGTGAGCTCCTGGGAGGCAGATTCCCACAATACTTTATATCTAGTTGTGGGTGCAACAATGTTTTAAAGAACCAGTGTATCAAAGAATGGCAACAGAAAACACAGAACTGCCAGCTGGGCTTTCCATTCTGAGAGCCCTGAGCCCTTTTGTCCTATGGGACGTCCCACCGTGCCTTGTACCCAGGGAGCACTCCTTCAGCGGGGCACTGGCTGGAGTCACTGACTGCTGTTGCTTCCCATTCCTTCAGCTTTCCAGCATGTTCTTGTCCGAGGATGAAAACTTTCTTCTGCTCTTTCGTTGGGAAACCCCCTTGGACAGCAGTGTGGAGTTTATGCAGGTGAGTGCTTGGTTGTGATGAGGCCAGGATTGCAGCCACCCACCGTGTCTGCCACCACCCCTGCCCGGTCCCTAAGGGAGAGCTGTGCTCAGGACAGGACTAGGCAGAGAAGTCCTTTGTGATGTCAGAACTTTAGCCTCAAACTCCAGTGCGTGCTCTTATTCTCTGCCTCTGAGTTCTTTGCCTGAGCTGGAGGAAAGTCTCCAGCTTAGACAGGGGCCAGGCAGGAAGGCAGAAGGATGGACTGGGAATGTGGGTGGACAAGATGAGGTACTGTGGAGACTGGAGTGCACCTGCACCCTTTAAAACCTATGCTTCTGTAGAGCTCCATTGAACTGCTGCCTTATGGAACTATGGCCCAAGTGCTACCAGACCTTCTGATTGCAAGAAACACTAGAAATCTAGACTTTATGTGAAACTACCTATTTTTAAATGTTGGCAATTAATCCCATTTTTGAAAGCATGGTGCAGTAAAAAAAAAAAAAAAATTATAAAATAACTTACAAGTATGCTGATCCAGTCTGTAGGCCTTATGTTTGCAACCACTGGGCTTGAATACAAGCTAAAGGCAGAATCAAAGGCCCCACTGGCCCCTTTCTCGCTGGTGTTACCGCCCAGCTGGGGAAGGAAGACTGGGAAAGGGCAGAACAGGGTTTTCTCCAAGGCCCAGAAAGCAGACCCAGGCTGGCCACTGCATCAGGTGCCCACTCCTCACACAGGTACAAAGTCCCCAGTTAGGAGGTAATAAATAACCTGGCATCCTTTTGTACTGTTTTACCTCCTGCCCAAGTAGAGGTCATATAAACCTGGACCAAACACAGGCACAGAAAACTCACAGAAGAAATCTGAATGGGCCATAAATAAATGCTGGTATCAAAAGAAATGCAAAATTTAAAAAATACTTTTGATTGATAAAGGTAGTAAAGATTTTAAGAGTATTAACAAAAATATGCTGCACTGGCAAGGAAGCGATGGCAGACTGTTGCTTTTGCTCTGTAGGCAGGCATGTATATTGGAATAATCTTTACAGAAAGCAATTTTATAAAAATGTATCAAGAGCCTTTGAAATTTCATTATCCAAAGAGGTATTTTTCAAAAAATCATTACCCTTTAACTTAATAATTCTATTTCATCAGGTATCTATCTTCAGGATACAGAGATGGAGACAAAATGTTTCTGCTCATTAAATGTTGCAATTAAAATTAAAATTAAAACTGAAAATAATATCAATGTCTAACAATGAAGGAAAACCAAAGTAAATTATGATACAGTCACATGAGCTATTCATCCCAAAAATACTAATAAGCACCTAATGCCAGACACTGTTCTAGGCACTGGTGATTCATCAGAGAAAAGCCCTGTCATGGAACATTATGTATCATTAAAGAGCAAGTTTTCAAAGAATATTTAATGATTTGGAATAAATGCAACAAATATAAATATTAAAAAAAAAAACTGTCTATGCAATATGATCTTTCTTAACTTTGTTTAAAAAATATACAGATATTGTCCCCACTCCACGCCACCCACCCACACATATAAATATGACAGTAAGTAAAAACACACAAGAAAAATGTTGGTTGTTTTTAAGTGGTAGGATTTCAAGTGATGTTTATTTTCTTTGTATTTGTCGTATTTTCCAATTGTGCGTAGGATTATTTAAAATTTATTTAAAATAATACTACCAAAGTAATTTTAATGTTTGAAAATTTTCAAGGAAAATTTTCAAAGGAAAAAAATAGACCATCCAAATATATAGCAAACATAGTCCTCAATTCAGTTTTGTCATATATACATGAAATAGAAAAATGATGGATAGGAAATACATAGAAACGATAAGTGGTTATCTCTGGTGGGAGGCATTTCTGGAGATTACAGTTTTCTTCTTTTGGCATTTTATTCATTTTGTACAATAAATATGATTTACTTTTATAATAAAGAAGCATTAAAATGTTAGGCCTTGTGTAGTATCGAATAATTTTGAGAAATGGGAAAAGGAAACAGCACTATAGAGCCTTCTTATCTTTTTTTTTTAAATATATTTTATTTTTATTCTCCCTTCTAGTTTGTCAATTTCTTCCATAAAGAAGAGTTTTCCCTTTCCTTAACCAATGCATTTTTTCATTAATATCACTATTGATTCTTAAATTATTTTTTATTAAATGTGTTATACTCCATTACTGCCCTATATGTTTTAAAGTCTAAATTAATGTCTTTACTTTCCCCCTGAACCACATGAACAAAAAACACTTCAACTCCTAAAATAATTATTGCCCAGGACATTAGTTCTATTTTTTCTTTAATCATACACATTTTGTCCAGCCAAGCTTTGTTCCCATTTGCCCACATTTAGTACTGTCTTATTCACCATTCATTCTGGTATCTCATATTTCCCATCTTTATGTTTCTCCTTCTTCTTTAGTGAGAGTCTGTTGGTAATGATCTCTGTTTATGTTTGTCTGGAAATGTCTTTGTTTTGCCTTCAGTCTTTTAAAGGCTTGCTGAATATTTACATAAAAAACTTTGGCCTTCCAATGGCTTAGGGGGTACTAAAATTATAAGATAATTTAGACGGAAAATGTTTGGAGAATAGCATGAAAAATGCACATAAAAACTGTATTTGTTATTTAAAATTCCCATTCTTAGTTTTAGTATATTCACACAATAAAAGAATATACATCACATTTAACTGATTTTTGTAAGTCGGGCTAAATTAAGACAGAAATGGAGGTGGCAGGAATTGAAAAGGGTGAAGTTTCTGAACTCTGCACACTAAATAGTAGCATCAGCATCAGCATGTCCCACTATCCCTGCAGCTGGGATCTGCAATTGGGTCCTGAATTAGTCTAGAATTAGGGTGTCAGTGTTGGTGACACAGGTAACCCATTATAGATCTAAGGAAAACCTGTCCATTTTAAACACACTTAGTGCTACTTTTCATTTCATAAAGGAGTTAGGGAGCTTGCCATGGAATAATCAGAGATGGTCAGAATAACACCATTTCTTAAAGGACACAGTCCAGTGCTTTCCTAGAGTATTAGCTTCCAGTTCAGTAATTGTATCTTCAGCTAGATGAGTGCAGGCCTCAAACCAAAGAGAGAGATGGCTTTTCAGTGGGAATTATCGGAAATATTTTAGGTCTTCCACCCAAAACCAAGGCCACAAAGGCAAGTTACCTTAAGGACCTTCTCTGCAGAACATTTTTTGTTTTTGTTGTTGCCATTACATTAAAATTATTGCTATTTAGAGTTTTAGTTTTATGCAGATGTCAATCTGATTTATCTCCTTGCATGGGCCCAGGATTTGTCTTCCATCCACCAAGTGTGCAGTGTCCTGATAAAGTTAAACGGTCAAGTTGCTACAGATCAGCATATGTACCAGGGGCAGTTTTGATTTCAGTCCTGGGCTACCTTTCTGGGTTTGTGCTTTCCTATCATGTTGGACCTCTTAGTATCCCTCTCACTTTCTTGCCAGCTCAGCTATATGTTTAAAGAGTTGTTTTTAGGTATTCCATACTCGGAGGATTTCTCAATC
This sequence comes from Choloepus didactylus, assembly GCF_015220235.1. Lineage (NCBI taxonomy): Eukaryota > Metazoa > Chordata > Mammalia > Pilosa > Megalonychidae > Choloepus > Choloepus didactylus. The sequence goes on along the minus strand of NC_051313.1, from coordinate 127,739,249 downwards.
TGCCATATTGCCTGAAATTGAAGTCCATCCCTTCCTATCTGTAGCCTTTTAGAATGTTCCAAAGAGACCCTCCAATAAATGCATTGTGGTCTTTCTAAGTGGTTCTAAATAAACGCAGTGATCCGTTTTTTGGTGAGTTCTGCCCAAACCACTGCTGTTGCCAAAGGAAGTCTGAAACTCCCTTTAGAAAGTCTTATTTGCATCCAGTTAAGAATCATTTTCAGATGCTGAATCATAGTAGACATCAGCATAAGTCAGTCCCAAATTATCTGAGGATAAACAGATTGTTTTTTTATATTTCAGATTTGGCGCAAATATGATGCTGACTGCAGTGGCTTTATATCAGCTGCTGAGCTTCGAGTAAGTGTTGCTGGGAACTGTGGCTGGATGGAGGGTGGGTTTGTTCATCACTGGAAAGCTAATAAGTGTGTACCATGAGTTTGGTATTTGGGAGCCCAAGAAACATAGATTTGAATTTATTACTTTTTAAAAAGACTTCATGTTTTAAAAGGTTTCGAAAGTACAGGTGCTATTGCTCCCTCTGGGATACAGACATAATTGAGGATTTATGGTACATTTTTCATGCCTGGGGGCTATTCTTTGGATTCCATTATCCAATTTCCAGCAGTGACAGCCCTCCATTCTTGGATTTATTGCTTGCCAAAAACATTTTGCTTCTTCCTTAAAACAAACCACCAATCCTTAAAATAAGACCTTGGGAGAACTTTGCAGTTTATTTGCTCAGTATGTAAAATGTGACTCCTCTCTTGGTGCACAGAACTTCCTCCGAGACCTCTTCCTTCACCACAAAAAGGCCATTTCCGAGGCTAAGCTGGAAGAATACACTGGCACCATGGTGAGTAACTTTGAGGAGTGTCATCTCCAGGAGGACAGCCTCCCACTGCTCCAGTGCCCAGAAGCACTGCCTGGCCCTGAGTAGGTGGTCAAGAAATGTTTGCAGAAAAACTCATCTCTGAAAAAGCTGGCTAAAATCTAACTGCTTTAGTCTCTCTCTTGGAACCAGACTGCATGTATTTAAGGGAGAAAGCTGTTTGATATCATTGGGGAAACTAAAAAGGTCAGTGAATATTAGGCTACTAAGCACCAGGTCCAAATCCTCCATGTTAATCAGGGTTACAGAGAAGCAAGTAAACGAGGACTAGACAGTCATGACCAAACATCTGGGAGTTGCCGCTTGCCATGGTGGGTGATTTTATTCATTTAGCATGATGATTTAGAGTGGCTGAAAGTCAGACAAATGGGGAGCATGGCTTACCTCTGCCACATCCTATGAAGCCTCTCAGATGTATTTGCTTCATCTATAAAATTGAGATTAATAGGACCTCATTACTTTGAGGACTAAGTGAGTTGATGCAACTGAAGTGCTTCACATAGTTTCTAGAACATATCAAGAGGTCAATATATGTTAGCTTTTATTACAATTGTTGTCATGTCTTGTTGACATATTTTCATTATCCCCTCAGAGTACCCATGACCTTAATGACCCTGAGACTGTGTCAGTGTCATGGTTCCCAGGAAAATGGTGCAGTAGAAGTTGTCTTTAATGAACACATCCTCATATTCTGTTTCAGAACCTAATTTGCTGCATTTCTCTCAGTACTAGTTGATAATGTGGATTGGCTCCTCTACCTTTTGCCTCTCTCCCCCCACCCCACTCCCAGTCTCCTTCTCATCCCCAGGTGTGTGCCCCATTCCCATCAAACTCTGCAGGTTTCTTAGCTGATAGGCAAAGAATTTGTTGATAAAGTCTTAATCACCTGGAAGATCATTAAATTTAGTGTGTAGAGAGCTCTTGAGCAGATTCATCTTACTGCCCCTTCTGGTGAATAGTTGGGGATACAGATCACCGAGGAGAGCTTGTAGGTTCCTGGTTAAGCATGTACTGCTAGCATGAACAATTTAGGCCTTTAATAGGTGTTTTCCAAATACTGTGTTGTTTCTAGCAAATTTTCTACAGTGTTGTTGTTGTCCATGCTATTTTATACCTCTGATGACTGAGGCTTAGAAGAGAGATGAGTGAGTTAGGCAAGATCACTACCAAGTTGAATTCTTAAACTCAATGTAAAGATCAGATAGCTGAAAAAAGCTCGTTACCCTCACCAAAGCACCAGTTAAACTGGAAGCTGAGTTCTCCAGGCTTTCAGCCCTGGTTTCTTCCCGGCTCTGGACTCTGACTACTCTGAGTCTGTCCCGAAAGGAACAAGGTGCTCTGAACCGTGATTGCTTGTAAATGGCCTGGATGGGAAAAAAAGCAGATGCCATGGATCAACCCCCAAGACAGGATCTCAATCAACCAGTAATTTGGCTTCTTACTATGTTGATCTGTTTTAAACTGTGTGCAAAATGGGTGTTTGAAATCCTAAGTAAACATGTGTTCAGCACCAAGGGCAAAAAGGGAAACCCTCTAGAAACAGGACACAATTTGTCAGCTATAGGGAAACCCTGCAATCAAAAAAAAAAAAAAAGATGAAACAGGAAAATAATAATAATAAAAAAAGATGAAACAGGGAAATATGATTGAAATTGCTTGAGGGGCAGAATAAAATGAAAGTTGTTTTTCTGGTTGAATGTCTTTTAAACATTGATTTAATAGAAGGTTAGCACTAGCTATTGTCTTTATGATTTTGTTAACTCATAAAACATGTAATACAAAATGACATATTTGCATTCAGAATTTCCAGCATGTTTCCAGTATTTCGTTGAACCCCCCTCCACCTAACCACCTAATCCACTGCTTTTCTGTCTTGGCTTCTTAACACAGTTTGGCTAGTTTTTCCTCTTATTTTTCTTCACTTGTCTCTGGATAATCTTTCAAAATTCAATTAGAAATCATCTTGCCTAAATAAAATCATCCATAATCTTCCTCTAAAGTGAATCCAACTACCCCTGCTCTGTACCTTGTGTATATTACTGTCTTTAAATTTTTTTTAGTGTGTTAATATACTTGTGACATAAAATTTACTATTTTAGCAATCTTTAAATGCTCTATTCAGTGGTATTAATTACTTTCACAATGTTGTGCTACCATCTCCACCTTCCATTACCCCAACTTTTTCCATCATCTCAAACAGAAGCTCTGCACCCATTAAGCAATAACTCCCCATTCTCCCTCCTTACCAGCTGCTGGTAACCTCTAAGCTACTTGCTGTCTCTATGAATTTGCTTATTCTAGATATTTCATAGAAGTGAAATCATAAAATATTTGTTCTTTTGTGTCTGGCTTATTTTGCTCTAATTAATATTTTCAAGGTGTATCTATGTTTATGCCTGAGTAATACTCCCTTGTATGGAGATACCAAATTTTGTTTATCCATTCATCTGTGGAGGACACTTGAGTTGCTTTCACCTTTTGACTATTATGAATAATGCTGCCAAAAACGTTGGTGTTTAAATCTCTGTCCAAGTCCCTGTTTTCAATTATTTGGGCTATATACCTACAAGTGAGATTGCCAGTTCATATGGTAATTCCATGTAAAATTTTTGAGGGGCTGCTAAACTGTTTTCCACAGCAGCTGCACCAATTTACATCCCTCAAATAATGTACAGAGGTTTCCAATTTAATAAGCATCCTTAGCCAGTACATTCCCTTAAAAAAAAAATAAACAGCCATTTAGTGGGTGCTGAAGTTGAAGTGCTATCTCATGTGGTTTGATTGTATTTCCCTAATGGCTAATGATGTTGGAGCATTTTTCATGTGCTTTTTGGCCATTTGTGTCTTCTTTGGAGAAATCTATCTATTTCATTGACAAATTCTCAACTCTTACTCTAGAATCGAGTGTTTTAATAATAATGATAATTGAATACCCACTTTATGCCTAAGTGTTGTGCAAAGCACTTTTCAAACAACTCATTTGATTCTCATACAACTTTATGAAATAAGTATTTTTAACCCCCATTTTAAATTAGAAACAAACAAGACTACTGGCTTTTACTGGTCAATTATAGTAAAGAGTAGAGTGGAAATTCAGACCCAAGTCTTCTCTAAAGCCTAGGTTTTCAGACTTAATGCATATGTTTGATGCCTAAAAGTAAAATTATTCAAAAATAACTTTCAAAAGGGAAGAATAAAGATCTATTGACAGATCAAGATGAGAAGAGAATACTCCAAAGAAGTGAAAAGCAAGATGAGACGGACAAAGTCATGCTAGGGAAGTTACAGATTCTCTTAATATTTCAAAGATAAGATAATATAGGGGATCTGATAGCCACAATAGTCTATACCTAGAAAAAATTGAGTTTTCGTCCCTCATTAAATGCCTACATAATCCTAAAAATTAACATCTTCTTAACACCAAATAGGAGACACATCAATGAAAGGCAATGGGAAACAAGAAAGGGTTCCACAAAATTGTTCTGGAAAGAGAGGAAAGCTGATTAATTGGTGAAAGGAAGAAGAGTGAATAGTGCTGCATAAGGCCCCAGGGATAACTTCATTCAAAAACCTATTATAGAAGTCAGGAAAGGGCAGACAGTTTGGAAAGCCAATACTTCATTAAAAAGATGTGAAGCACACCACACAGAAGCCCAGCAGCCCTCGTTGCCTGGAGCTCTTCTCTTTACTGCCATTATGTCAAGTTTAAGAAATCTCAGACAAGCAACATTTTACAATTGAATGTCCTCAGATGAAAAAATCTGGCACTGTGCAATTTTTTATAGCTTTGGGCTTACCTCTATAAGCCAAGTCCTGTGAAGTACCTGAGAGGAATTTCAGTGGTCTTACCCAAACTTCTAAGGGAAATACCTAGGCTGGGAATTTTCCATTGGCCAAGGCTGTCTTGTTATTCTGTGTCTGTTTCATTGCTAAAAACTTGAGACTCTTCTGCTCATACGTGCTGCTGTTAAGTAGACTCATTTTGTTCTAATTTATTCCACAGACATAGGTCCATGGTCAATTATGCACCAAGGTCATAGGTAAGGGTCGAGGAATCTGGCGAAAAAGTTTCCATCCAAATTTCTGAGTTTTATCAGAAGACTGGATAAGTTTTAATGAGATGTCAACCAATCAATTTCAGTTTTTCTTTCCTAAATTATAGAAGTGACATACTTTTCCAATAAACTGATTTTAGAATTGAATTATAGTTTTGTTTTGTTTTTTTTTTAAACTTTTTACATCCCCCTAGAGATTTGTGGATGCACTCACCTTCAGAAATTCAACAGTCTAAAAAAAGATTTCTACATCCTGAGCTCTAAGTCACACATCAATCATGAAATCACATTAGTGCTTCTTTAATGGCTTTTTATGGAGCAATGGATGCAGTCAAGGCAATGCTGCATTTAAGATTTGGTTCCTGAGGTTTAGCATCAAGTGCTTTACTTAGAGATGTAACTTACTATTTGAATTCAAATTGAATGAGAGGCACATTTGAAAACTGGCTGAAGCATGAATAATGAATGAGATGAGGTAGAATGTCCAATCCACAAAGAAAAGTCAAGGTCTGTAGACCTTGTCTTATGCAGATTCCTAATTAATGTTCTGGACAAGGAGGGAAACAGCCTATTAACAAAAATCCAACTATGATGCTGAATTGAGAAGTAGTTCCACCAGGTGGGGGAAAGCTTAGCTGTCTGGGATAAGAAATTATTAGGTAATATTTGTTTCTTTTTAAATGTAAGCTAATGTCTCTGGGACATAAGTTCATATACCTAATTCCAGCACAGGTGCAGCTATGGTCCCTCGACCCTCGAGAACCCATTTCTCCCATCAGCCATACTGGAGCCTGCCTGAAGGACTCTGTTTGCTGATGGTATCAGGAAAAGTGCTCAGAATAAGACTTACTCCCTTTGGTGGTTTGAAGTTGTATGTACCCCAGAAAAAAACATGCTCTTAAATCTAACCCATTCCTGTGGGTGTGAACCCTTGGTAAGTAGGACCTTTTGATGAGGCTACTTCAGTTAAGGTGTGAACCACCTAAATCAGGATGGGTCTTAATCCTATTACTGGAGTCCATAATAAGAGAATGAAATTCAGGCAGAGAGAGAGAGAGAAAGCAAGAAGCTGAAAGCATCAGAACCCAGAAGAGAAGGTAGAGACTGGGAAATGCTGTCATGTGCCTTGCCATGTGACAGAGGAACCAAGGATTGAGGGCAGCCAGTCTTTGGGGAGAAAGCATCACCTTGATGATGCCTTGATTTGGACTTTTTCTCAGCCTCAAACTGTGAGCAAATAAATTCCCATTGTTTAAGCCTCTCCATTTCATGGTAATTGTAGGAGCAGCCTAGGAAACTAAAACACTCCCCTTCAACTACTTTGACAAAGTCATGAAATCATTATTTAGCTTTCAGCACTGGAAGGGACCTAGGCCCTCATTTAGTCATGGTTATCAAACTGTGGAGTTCCAAGGAACTCTAGGCCTCAGGGGCAACCTTGAGGAGGGAGTGGAAGCCTAGGAGATACGCATCTCATCCTTTCCCACCCACTGGTAGCATAGCTCCACTTTTATGTTTTACACATTGGGGTACCATGCAAGACGTCAAAACTGTTTAAATCACTGGCATAGCTATAACTAAAGAAGCTGAGGCCAAATCGGCACTGTGACTTGCCCAGTGTCACAGAAGGTCTGATTTCTGACCTGATGCACCAGGCATGTTCTAGGCTTCCCTCATTATGAACATTGCTTACAGTCATAGAGACCCTAGTAAACTAGAAGTGCAGCTACAGGAAGGTACGTGTACTGCTCACCCCCATGTGTACACACACAAGTTGGGGAGATTAAGCAAGTGATTTTTTTTTTTTCTGATTCTATTAAGTGAAGCACGTAACCAGTTTTCTGGTGGACTGAAACATAATTTTCAAAACTGGTGTTCAGGATTTTCCCCAAGACAATTGTGAGCAAAGGGCTTTTTTTTTTTCCCTTTGAGTAAATTAACATAGCAACAGAGAGGGGCTCTTGTCTTTCAGGGTAAGTTACTATTTACTTAAAGCTCAAGATCTGGCTTCCTATTAAGATGGAGCCTCTTATAATGCTGATGCCACAGAAAATATGCATGGGCTATCTTCTAGCAAAGTGTATCATTATCAGATTTTTACTGGATGTAGCTTTTATGTTCAATGGACATGATTGGATGTGTAGTATATTTGATTGTATAAAAATATAATCCTTGTTTTAATAGATTCTGCAATATGCAGTTTGGGGAGAAGGAGCCTTCTGATTCATTTCAAATATTAAAAATAAACTGATTTGGAAAGGGATGAGAGATGAGGGACTTCTGTATTTTTTAATGCAAATATATGTTGGATATATTCTCCGATTATCTCACTGACTCTTGTTCCCTGTATAGCCTCCTTCTATAGATATGTTTAGAGATATTCAGTGGCATCAAAGTGTGGTGAAGTCACAAAATTCACTCACACTACAACTCAAATATGCAAAGAAAATCTATCCCTTCTATTTTCCATAAACCATTCTGGCTTTCCAGATGAGTGGTCACTGGAGAAATTTTTATTTCTAGTCCTATCTTGTTTAAAGCTTAGTCTGACCTAATATTTTAAACAGCCCTTTGGACAATGCTAAATGTCTCTTGGAAAGGAGAAACTCAGCCTCTTTGATTTCTCAGTCATCTTCATCCAACCCAGATGCTTCTCCAAAAATGGCATCCAGTGGGTAAAGGCAGAGAAATGGCTGACGTGGCCTCATGGTGCAGGTGAGGAATTGGGGTCCCTAGGCACAATGCTTTGACTCCTCTGGTCTCCAGGGTGATGCCCTTTGGCCACTCAGTTGCTGCTATCTGGCTGGCATTCATGGATGAGTTTTGTGATGAACTCGTGGTCCAGGATCTTGGCTCCTGCAACTCTGCCAAGCGAATGGCTTGCTAACTCAGCCATCCCTTAACTCTCACTGCATGCGGACCACTAATTCTCTGCAACATCCTCCTTCCGGCCTGCTGGACTTGTGATCCACCCCCACCCTCTGTTCCAGCTAACCTCTGGAAGGCCCGCTGGCCCTCAACTCAGCATCCACACCACATGGGTACTAAGAGCGTCTTGGAAAAGCTAAGCCACAGCAACATTCTGTGCTTGATATTGTCCTTCCTCATCAAGGATCCAAGATCCCTCTCTAGCAGAGTTAGGTTGCACATCTGTCTACTTTACTCTCCTATCTCTGCCCCTCCTTCCCACAGTTTGTTGGGACCTAGAGAATATTTTCCCCTGTATGATATCCTTTTCAACTCCTTTTGCCTTTATTGAAAAATTTCTTCTTTACACTATGGGGAGTGCTTGGTGATATGAGTCCTCCAGGCTTATTTGTTGATATACTAATGGAGAAGATAAAAAAATTTCAGAAATCCTGTCTCAAAGCAAAAGGCCAGATTTCAAGCATATAACTGTTATGCAAAATCCTATTTTGCCTGTCAGAAACGGTGGTAGTCATCATTGCTGTCCACCAAATCAGTCCAGTTCCCCTACCAGGCAAATGGTAGTACTGGATCACATTGCTCTGCCCTTTTGAAGTTAGGTGTGGGCAGGGACTTGTTTGGCCAATGAAATTTTAATCAGTCTGTGACTTGCCACCCTCTTTTTCTTTCTTCTGTGGCAACAAGGAATGTTCCAGGTAGTGGCTACTTTGTGCCAGAATGCAGACAACATGGAGTGGAGCTCCTAGACAATGCATGAGACTAATTTAACATGAGCAAGAAATAAACCTCCGTCATGTTACCTGACTGCGATTTGGGAGGTTTAGTTACTATGACCCATTATGGGGAACACAGAGGCTGACAGTCAGTTTATTTTGTAGTAAATGTTAATCCTCTCCCAGGAAGATGGATTCCTCAGCCAATTTAGGCAGTTATCATGTCATCAGAAGGACAAAACAGAAAAGTACTTTTAATGACTTTCAAAATGAATCCCTATTACAAGAATTTCTTATAAGCACTTTTCCCTTTTGCCTTCTAGATGAAGATCTTTGACAAAAATCAAGATGGCCGGTTGGATCTTAATGACTTGGCAAGGTGAGTATCCTGGAAATGTCACAGATTCAGGAACACTTTCCCTAGGGATCTGATGACAGCTCACTTCTCTTTTGGAAAGGCAGAGATCAAATCTCACCTGGAGTCCTAAAGAATATGTGCATTTTACCCAATACATTGCAGTGATTCTGAATCATTTGGGGAGTAACACATCCCTTTGTGAAAATAACAAAGGCTCTTCCCCAAAATGCATAGAATGCAAAATTTTCATAAAATCTTATAGGTGGGTCACAGGCAGACCCTGCCATTAAAGGCCACGAAGGCCATTCAGGGTCTCACATTAGGGTCCCATGACAAAAAGAGTCTTGAATCCCATTCACTAGCTCCAGAAAGTTGAGCAGTTAGTTGAGGACAGAAAACAACTGAGCCAGACTCCAGCTAACTCTCTGGTTTCTCTAACTCTCTGGAGTATACTCAGTGGGGCACCATGAGCCTGAAGGCTAGAAATGGAGAAGGAAAGGATAAGAGCAGAAGTGGCCACAGAAATGCTGTCTGTGGGTCTGGCACTGTAATCACTTGCCCTGTGGGTCAGTGCATTTTGTCAAGGCCAGCTGACTTGAAAACAATGTGTGGTTGTCTGCAAAAAGATTAAAGAGATTCTGAGCAAAGTTGAAATCACTGGACTGTGAAATACACAGATACAACTATGGGAGAGCAAATGTAATGCCAGGTAACTCAGGATTGTAAACAATGGCAGTTGTAGACCGGCCAGTGATTGGAGGGCAGGCAGTTACAGGCCAAAGGGCAGCTGCAGGTATAGCTGGGGGAGAGGAATTCCAAGGACGGAGGGCAAGTCTTCAATGCAGGGTATTTACTCGGCAATAGCACAAACAGATCAGTGCTAGTTTTGTCTCTTGGAGGGCGTTAACCTGAATCCTGCACTCACTGCCTCCTCTCTGGACAGCTACATGTATCAGGTTCTGAAGGGTCTCTACGAAACAAGACACACCAGGAGGAACCCCTCCTCATTAATGATCAGGACGTTGACCCCAAAACTCCATAATATCTTCTTCTCTGGGCCTCACAGGAGCCTGTGTGTCCTCCTTGGCTATGTCCCCTAATGTTGGCTCACTTTGATGGAGAAGAGGCAAAAAGCCTTTGGCAGAAGGAATCTCACCCCTCAAGTCTTCCATCTGCCCCCTTGATCCCACCCTGGTTCACTTAGACCATCCAGGCAGGATTCCTCCCAAGTAGACGTTAGTTCTAGCTTCACAGAGTGGTGCAAGAGAGGGTACCCAAAGTCACCCAGACGATTCCCTCAAAAGATGGCAAACTGGGAGAAAACAGGGACCTTCAATCTCTTTTCTCCCTCCACCAAGTACCCCACCTGCTAGTACCCTCTGCAGCAGTGGCAGAGAGGTGAGGGGCCTGGAGCGCCCTCTTCAGACTGAAATGTGCCACTATCAGTAAGGTCCCAGAGCAGCTGCTTTATCTGTCCCATCACTGTTTTACTCCTGAAATGAAACCCATAGACAATATAGCGTACCTACACATATATGACGCCTAACCTACAAAATAAAGGAGAAATAAAAGGAAAATAGTTAATAATAAAATAGCATGTATATCAGTGTATCAGAGCTTAGACACAACCACAGTGAGGACATAATGAAATGGTCAGATGTTCGCACCTTTCAGTAACACAGCAGCTCAGACGTGTGACTGATACAAATGTGGCCTCTCGTCAGCTCTTGTATCAGAAGCATGGGTGCTGTTGATCTGATTTTATTAAATAATAAACAAGCCTCCATAGAATTCCAAACCAGAGTAAATCATCCCTCAATTTACACAATTCAGTATACCATATAGAAAACTCGCATAATTAGTAGACTGTGCAAAAAAAAATTACCTTGGGTTTTTATATAAATGGGAATTCACTTCTAGGCACAAATAATTATAAACGTTTTTTTGGTTTGTTTGTTTTTGTTTTTGTTTTTGTTTTTGTTTTACATTCATGAATGTCCATTTGCACATTTGAAAGTCAGATGAAACATAGGATAATTCATTCTGAGGGATTGTCCATGCAGTGTCTGAATATCAAGCATACTGGCTCCCATCTACAAAATGCCAGTAGTGTGCCCTTCATCACTGTGGTAAGCCAAAAGGCCCCTGCAGTTATGCACATACCCCTAGAAACAGCACTGCGCTGGTCCTACCTAGAGGATAGGGACTATACCTTAATCTCTTGAATAGCTTTGCATCTTGTGGAGTTTTATGTACATGGGAGGATTCAATGAATCCTTGTGGACTGAAGAAATCAAAGTAGCAATGAACAGAGATACAAAGCAACAAAACAGTTACTATATTATTTCAAAACCAATCCTTGGAGTCGGTGAATATTTTGTGACATACTTTATGCAACCTAAACTTTATGTTAAATACTTTATGTAACCTAAACCTTGAATTAAGATTGCAGGTGGAATTCAGTTTGCTAATTGACAGACTTTAAATGAGGAGATTATTCTGGATTAGCTGGGTGGGCTGGATGTAACAACAAGGGACTTTTACATGTGGGAGAGGGAGGCAGAAGGTCAGATTTGAAGCCATGCTGCTGGCTTTGAAAATAAAGGGGCCATGGACCAAGGAATGCAGGCAGCTTATAGAGGCTGGAAAAGACCAAGAAACTGATTGTTCCCTAGAGCCTCCAGAAGGAATGCAGCCCTGCCAACTCTTGATTTAGCCCAGTGAGATCGATTTCAGGCTTGGGTCTTTCAGAACTGTAGGATAATAAATTTTCATTTTGTAAGCCACTAAATTTGGGAGAATTTGTTACAGCAGTAATAGGAAAGTAGTACAACAGAGAATTTTAAAACATTTATACACAGGAATCTTTTTTTTTTTCCTTCTACTTTTGGCTCTGATATGTGGCTTTATTACTTCACATGTAAGCACCTCACAAATACATGTTCTCTGACTAGCAACATGATTTTGACCATCTGGGGCCAGCAAATTGACTTCCGTATCCTTTGCAGACTGCCAGAATAGTCAACCCTCTACTTGCATCAAATTAATTCTCTCAACCTTGGGCTTTCAGGAGAGCAAAACATTCCAAACAAAAAGTAGAATTGTGCTGTATTTTTGCTACCATTCTCTATCTAAACCCTTGATTACGAATACAAGGTGAGTCCAATGTTTTAGTTTTCTGAAACTGAATGTATTCCACTAAAATGCAATTGGGATTACACAGAAAAGGCATAGAAATATATTTGCTTTCTAAAACAAAAACACCAAGATGATTTTTAGTAGAGATATAACTCACATACCACAAAATTTACCCTTTTAAAGCATACAATTTAGTGGATTTTAGTAAATGCAGAAGTCTGTGTAGCCATCACTACTATCTAATTCCAGAACATTTTTTATCACACTAAAAAGAAAGCCTGTATTCATTCTCGGACACTCCCCATTCTCCCCTTTCCCCAACCTTTGGCAACGACTAATCTACTTTCTGGCTCTATGGGTTTGCTTTTCTGGGCATTTCATATAAACAGAGTCATACAATATGACTTTTTTTTTGTCTGGTGGTTTCACTAAGCATAATATTTTCAAGAGTCATCCATACTGTAGCATTTTTCAGTATTTTGTTCCTTTTTATGGTCGAATAATACTCCATTGTATGGGTACACCACATTTTGTTTATCCATTTATCTGCTGATGGGCATTGGAGTTGTTTCCACTTCAGGATTATTATGAAAAATGCAGCATTTTTGTGCAAGTTTTATGTAAGTGTATGTTTTAAATTCTTTTGTATTTATAACTGGGAGTGGAATTTCTGGTTCATATAGTAACTGTATGTTTGATTTTTTGAGGAACTGTTTTCCAAATTTTTCCAGTGTCTGCACCATTTTATATTTCTCAACCATTTATGAGGGTTCCAATTGCTCCACATCCTTACCACACTTATTCTTGTCTGTCTTTCTTTTTATGATAATCATCCTAGTGAGTGTGAAGTGGTATCTCATTATGGTTTTGATTTGCGTGTCCCTGATGGCTTATAATTTTGAGCATCTTTTCATATACTTACTGGCTACTTGTATATTTTCTGTGAGAGATGTCCATCAAGTCCTTTGCTCATTTTTAAACTGGGTTATTTTTCATTTTGTTGTTGAGTTGTTGGGGTTCTTCATATATTCTGGATATTGAACCTTTATCAGATATTTGATTTGCAACTGTTTTCTCCCATTCTGTAGGTTGTCTTTTCACTTTCTTGATGATGTCTTTTGACATACAGAAGTTTTTAATTTTGATGAAATCAAATTTATCTTTTTTTTGTCAGGTGTCATATCCAGGAAATCATCGCCTATCCAAGGTTATAAAGATTTAGTTCTATGTTTTCTTCTAAGAGTTTAATAGTTTTATCTTTTATATTTAGATTTTAATCCATTTTGTGTTAATTTTTGTATATGGTGTGCAATTTCCTTCTTTTGCTTGTGGTTACCCAATTGTCCCCGCCCCCCATTTCATGAAAATGCTACTCTTTCCTCATTTAATGGTTTAGCACCCTTGTTGAAAATCAATTGAGTATAAATATATGGGTTTATTTTTGGACTCTTAATTCTACTCCATTCATCCACATGTCTATCTTATGCTGGTACCACACTGTCTTCATTACTGTAGCTTTGCAGTAATTTTTGAAATCAGGAAATGCAAGATCTAGAACTTTCTTATTATTTTTCAAGCTTGTTTTTGATATTCTTGGTCCCTTGCATTTCCATGTGAATTTTAGGGTCAGCTTGTCAAGTTCAGAACAAAAAAGCTAACTAGGATTTTAATAGAGACTGTGTTGAATCTGTAGATCAATTTGGAGAGTATTGCTATTGTTTTTCTGTTTGTTTGTTTAAACAGTTTTATTCACACACTGAACAATCTATCCTAAGTGTACAATCAAGGACTCTTGGTATAATCACATAGCTATGCATTCATCACTACATTCTATATGAGAGCATTATCATTTCTTCTGAAGAAAAAAATCCCATGCCCCTTATATCTCCCTATTGTTGACATTTAGCTTTCATATAGCGCCTTTGTTACAACTGATAAAAGAATATTATAATGTTACTGTTAACTATAGACCTTAGTTTACATTAACTGTATATTTTCTCATATAACACCATAACACCATATTATTAACACTTTGTAATAGTGATGTACATTTGTTCTAGTTCATGTAAGAACTTCCTTATCTTTGTACATTTACTCACCATCATTGTACACTTTAGGTTTTGCTAAGTTACATAGTCCAGTTGTTATCCTCTACCTTTCTTTCTGGTGACATATACGACTCTAGCCTTCCTCTTTCAACCATACTCACACTTAGCTTTGTTAATTACATTTACAGTTTTGTGCTACCATCACACAGTATTATGCTATCCACTTCTGAACCTTTACAGTCAACCTTATTGAACATTCTGTATTCCTTAAGTATCAATTGCCCAGTCTCTGCCCTCTTTCTATCTCCTGATAATCTATGCTCTCGAATTTTACTCTCAGCATTTGCTCATTATAATTAGTTCATGTTAGTGAGCCCATACAATATTTTTCCTTTTGCTTCAGGCTTATTTCGCTCAACATAATGTCCTCAAGGTTCAATCTCATCGTTGCATGCCTCATGACTTCATTCCTTTCTGCAGTTGCACAATATTTGCCCTTATGCTCTTCGGTTGATGGACCCTTGGTCTGCCTCCATCTATTGGCAGAGTACTGCTATCTTAATATTAAATCTTCCAATCCATTAACATGAGATGCCTTTCCATTTATTTATGTCTTTATAATTTCTTTCAAAAATATTTTGTAGCTTTCAGAGTACAAGTCTTACACCTCTTTGTTAAGTTTATTCCTAAATATTTCATTATTTTTGATATGATCATAAATGTAATTGTACAGTATTTTGTTCACTGCTGATATATAGAAATACAATTCATTTTTGTATATTGATCGTGTAGCCTGCAAATTTGCTGAATTCATTTATTATCTCTAATAACTTTTTTGTGAATTCTAGGATTTTTTATATACAAGGTCATGTTGTGTGCAAGTAGATACAGTTTTACTTATCCCTTTCCAGTGTGCATATCTTATCTCTTTTACTTGCCTAATTGCCCTGGCTAGACTCTCCAGTACAATGTTACAAAGTTGAATAGAGGTGGTGAAAGCAGAAAGCTTTGTCTTGTTCCTGATCTTAGGGAGAAAGGTTTCAAGTTTTCACTATTTAGTATGATTTTAGCTGTGGGTTTTTCATGGTTGCTCTTATAAGGCTGAGGAAGGCCCCTTCTATTCCTAGTTTGCTAACAGTTTTTATCAGGGATGGATGTTGGATTTTGTCAGATGCTTTTACTGCATATTGAGATGCTCATGTGGTTTGTGTCCTTTATTCTATTAATTTTGTATGTTACAATGATTGATTTTCAACTGTTAAACCAGTCTCATATTCCTGGCATAAATTCCACTCCTCCCTCCCTCCCCTCCCTCTCTCCCTCCCTTCCCTTTATTTCTTATTAATTTATTTTTTTGTTTTGTTGTTTCTTTCTTTCTTTTTCTTTTTTTCTTTTTTTGTTCCACTTCATTCTTGAGGTATGATCCTTTTTATATGTTGCTGGATTTGGTTGAGTAGTATTTGTTTCAAAATATTTGCATTTATATTCATGAGATATTTGTCTGTAGTTTTCTTTAGTTATGATTCCTTTATCTGGTTTTGGTATCTTGGTAATACTGGTCTCATAGAATGAGTTGGGAAGTGTTCCTCTTCTTCTATTTTTGGAAGAGTTTATGAAGGATTGGTATTAATTCTTCTTTAAAGAGTTGTTAGAATTTACCAGTGAAGCCATTTGGTCTTGGACTTTTCTTTGTGGGAAGTTTTTTAATTCAATCTGTTTACATGTTCAAATTTTCTATTTCTTCTTGAGTCATTTTCAGTAGTTTGTGTCTTTCAAGGAATTTGTCTATTTGATCTAGGTTATCTAATTTTTGGCATACAATTATTCATAGTATTCTTAATATTTTTGATTTCTGTAAGGCCAGTGGAGACTTCTGAGGAACCACCAGAAATGTCAGAAAGTGGAAATTCTCTGGGGATCAGGCTTTGAAGACACTCCAACTTTGGTCTGCTTTCTCCAGTGGCTGCTAGGCTGCTGGTTTTCTCTGTGATTGTGGGATACTGGTTTTCAAGGTTGCCATGGAGCTGGGAGAGATGTGGATGGGAATAGGAAATTCTTACCTCTATGGAAGTTAAAACATCACAGAGCTCACTGTTCTTACCAAAATTCAGCTGTTTTTCCTGATTTTTTATTTTGATTTTGTCGTCTGAGTCTTCCCACTTTTTTTTTTGTCAGTCTAGTTAAAGATTTGTCAATTTTGTTGACCTTTTCAAATAATCAACTTTTGTTTTTTTATTTTATTTTCTACTTTCTGTTTCATTTATTTCTGCTCTATTATTCTTTTCTGATTTAGTTTGCTCTTATTTTTCTAATTTCTTCAGGTAGAAGGTTATTGATTTGATATCTATCTTCTTTTTAATACAGTCATTTACAGCTATAAATTTCCCTCCAAGTATTGCTTTCACTGCATTACACAAGTTTTGGTATGTTGTGCTTTCATTTTCATTCATCTCAAATTATTTCCTAATTTTCCTTGTGATCTCTTCTTTGACCCATTGGTTAAGAGCATGTTGCCTAATTTCTGTATATTGGTGAATTTTCCAGTTTTCCATCTGTTACTGACTTTGAGTTTCATTGCATTCTGGTTGCAGAAGATTACTTTATATGATTTTAGTCTTTTTATATTTATCATTTTTTGGCCTAACATGTTTTCTGTCCTGGAGGATTTCCTTGAGTACTTGAGGAGAATGTATATTCTGCTGTTGTTGGAGATAGTGCCCTTTATATGTCTGTTGGGTTTAGCTGTTTTGTAGTGTTCTTCAAGTCCTCTATTTCCTTACTAATTATCTGTCTAGATGATCTATCCATTACTGAAAGTGGGTATCAAGGTCTCTAACTATCATTGTTGAATTTTCTATTTCTCCCTTCAATTCTGCCTGAGCATGTGACATCCCTGGGCAAGGGCAGAGCCCTAGACATTTGTGTGGACTTCTACATTCTGAGAAACATGTAAGGGCTTATAAAGTCCCTAAAGACATCTCAGTCCCCAGATTTTCCTTTTAAGCTATTACCTACTGTTTCAGCCAGCTGAAATCTTAAACAATTGTTTATAGTTGCTTTTGACAAATGTCCTTAGAAAAAAGGCTTTTCACACTGAGTTAACTCTGAATCAAGTCAAATAAAGAGTCTTACAAGTGGAGTCTTCTGAGGAACCATCAGAAATGTCAGAAAGTGGCAATTCTCTGGGGATCAGGCTTTGAAGACACTCCAACTTTGGTCTGCTTTCTCCAGTGGCTGCTAGGCTGTTGGTTTTCTCTGTGATTGTGAGATACTGGTTTTCAAGGTTGCCATGGAGCTGGGAGAGATGTGGATGGGAATAGGAAATTCTTACTTCTATGAAAGTAAAACATCACAGAGCTCACTGTTCTTACCAAAATTCAGCAGTTTTTCCTGAATAAACACTCTCTTGATTGTTGCAGGCCTTTGGTTCATTTCCAGAATTCTGAAAAATTTGATTCTGGCCATTTTCGCATTTTCTTGTTGCTTTTATAGAGTTGAAAATTTTCAGAGGTCTTTACTCTGCCATTTTCCACCAAGATGAATTTTTCAAAGACTCTTTGATTACTACTAACTTCTATGAAAGTCTTTCCCAATTAATTTCTATGTTTCTTTTTATAGTATACAAACTTATTTTTCAAGCACCTATCCTATTATGGAAATTTCCTGTGTTATCCTCACAGTAGAGCTATGAATTTGCTTGTAAAGGAAACCGACAGATCATAATATGCTTTTTCCCCCCCTTTAGGATTTTGGCTCTTCAGGAAAACTTCCTTCTCCAATTTAAAATGGATGTAAGTAGCAAGATTTTCCTAGATTGGCTTATGGATTCCAGTTTCCCTATAGACTTGAGAGGGAAAGAAGAAAGGAAGGCATCTGTTTGCCTTGCCTTTAACTTGCCTTTAACTTGCCTTTGTCAGTCTAGAGACTGACACAGCTCTGAGTAGATTAAATGGGATAAGGGTCATTGACTCAAAGTTTATAAAGTTGTCCAATGCTCTGAAAGAATTGTACAACTGAAGGTCACATTGCTGGATTGAACGGTGTTTTTTCCATACACAGGCTTGTTCCACTGAAGAAAGAAAGAGGGACTTTGAGAAAATCTTTGCTCACTATGATGTTGTAAGTGTGTGTCTGTCTTCATATTGTACTAGCCATGTTTAGGTAGGAAGCTTGCGTAGACCCTGTATTTGGGGGTCATCCCATTGACAGACCATAAATTTATATGGTAAAGAGTAATATGACATGTGATGGTATATTAAGGTACCCCCAGCTTCCATATATAACTTCTTAGGCAGATTCCTTTACTGCCCGGTGCCTCATTTTCCTTATTTGCAAAATTGGGATGATAAGGATAATAATACCTGTCTAAAGTTTCTTTTTCTTTTTTCTTTCATGGATGGGGTTTTTTTTAAATGCAATTTTATTGAGATATATTCACACACCATAAAATCCATCCAAAGTATACCATCAGTGGTTCACAGTATCATCATATAGTTGTGCATTCATCTCACAATCAATTTTCAAACATTTCCATTACTCCAAAATAAAGAAAAAATAAAAAATAAATAAAAAGAACACCAAACCATCCTATATCCCTTATTGCCCCCTATTATTTATATATATTTTTTGTCATTGTTTTATTACTCATCTGTCCATACACTGGTTAAAGGGAGTGTCAGTCACAAGGTTTTCACAATCACATGGTCACATGATAAGAGCTATATAGTTATACAATTATCAAGAATCAAGTCTACTGGATTACTGTTCAACAGATTCATGTATTTCCTTCTAGCTATTCTAATACACTAGAAACTAAAAAGGAATATCTGTATAATGCATAAGAATAAACTCCAGATTGACCTCTCAACTCTATTTGAGTGCCTAAAGGTTCTTAAAAGAATTAAATGAATTCATGTTTGTGATGCTTTTGGAACAGTGTCAAGCATGTAGTAAATACTGTATGTGTTTTGTAAACACACAAACGGAGCAGAAATTTCTCTTTGTGTATTAAGGAAACTTAAAGAAAATGAATGGTCATAACCAGAACGTTTTTAGGGAAGAAACAAAATATTTTAATATGTATTCTAATTTATGGGCATTCACATTTGCATGGGTTATAAAATGGGTAGAAAAAAATAAAGGGTCTTAAGTTCAGACCAAGTTATAAATTCTAATATGTTCATTCAATCTAGTTTCTCCTGATTTAAATCTTTATTTTAATAATCATTTAGGAGGTGCTGAATCATAAGGCAAAAAAAAAAAAAAAAGTCAACTATCCTTGAAAGGATCATTAGGATATGCAATTCATACTTTGCCGAAGTGAAGCTTGGTGTTTCAAATGCAAATAAAGACAGTATATTTCATGTAAATGCTACTTGCTAGAGTCAAGGAACTCAGAACACTGCTTCCTATTTGGTGACATGGGGCGAGTTATCTACAATGAATTCTTTAATTCATGTGGAACATTCATATCCTACATGAAGAACCATAAGTTGGAACATGCTTGTAGTTGGAAAAGAATACTGATTTGATCTCCTTGGTGAATTTATTCCTTAGCTTTTTGACTTAAGAAAATAATATTTGCTTGATTGTATCCTTTATCTTTCAGAGTAAAACTGGAGCCCTGGAAGGCCCAGAAGTGGACGGGTTTGTCAAAGACATGATGGAACTTGTCAAGGTGATTTTATAAGGTCATGTGGGTTACTCGCATTGTGGATTGGGGTTGCCATTTTAATTGGTACCTTTTTTAAATTTTGAGATTCAGTGGAGCTGAAGATTAATGCTGTAGAGAAAACCCATGGATGCAGTCTATTTAGCAACCTTTGAGCTTCTCTAAAACCCAACAAATCTTCCTTGTCCTCCTAAGATTGTTTTGTAGTTTAAATGAAGCCCTCCATTGGAATATCTCTTTACTATCATTTAAAGGTTGTCTATTTTACCAATGGATCCCAGTACCATTTTATATCTTATGGTTTTTAGATTACAGAAAGTCCTTTTATCCCTGGACTTCATTATGAGAATAAGTAAAACTTTTAATTTAGTTTCATGACTAAATCCTAGATTTGGGCTTCTAATTTTTTCACTCGAGGGCTTCTCTACCACCAGCCAAACTGGCTATTTACCTGTTGAGACATTGTTGTGGTTGGGGCTGATACAATTTAGATTATATCTACATCATGGGAATGTTTTATGTAGGACAGACAATGTTTGAAAAAAGGACAAATCTCCTTTGAAATCCTGGTGAACTGTACTGATTGGCTGCATTGATCCAGTTAACCATATAATTTCCAACTTCTTTTCTATGGGATGTGTAGACACTGAATCTAATAGTGTCATATTCCTTAGATTATTTTTGAGGTTTCTACAGGGACACAAATGATTCTGGAATAACAGACCACTTCGAAAGTCTGATTAAAACTATAGAGCTTTGCAGCAGAAAAATGCCCAGACAGAAAAGAGTTCATATGCTGTGATTGGGCAGGCATGGATGAGATTTTTTCTGGCCTCTAATCAGGATGATTGAAATATCTTCTTTGGCTCCTAACTTTCATTATTCTCATCCAAACTGGTCCCTTGTCTCTTCTTTCTCCCCTCACATGTTGCTCGTATTGGAAATTATATAGACATTTGCACAGCCAGAATAATTGATGGGTGTTCACGTGATATTACTTTTTACATTGATTGCTAAAGGGAAATCTCATTTTACTCATTATCTATTTAATGCCAGAATGACTTCTGTAATAGAAGCTGAGCAATTATCTATGGGACATTAAAGGTGCAGGGCAGAAGGGCTTGCCAAACCAGAGTTTTAATTTGTTTTTGACAGAATGTATGGGATGATGACCTGGTTTTTCAGAGCTGTGTGGCTTCCTCTGTGGAATGGAACCCGGGTCGCTGACTGCCTTACTGTAGAGCCTGGTGCTTCAGAACCTTCCAGACCCCCAGCCAGGGCAAGCTCTCCTCCCCCTCCCCAGGCGCCGCCCCCACAGTCTGCACTCAGAGTGGAGCCGCGTGTGAGGAAACCCCGCAGGAGTGAGGAATCAGTCTTTAACCAAACACACCTCCCTTCTTCCTCCTTTAGCTATCCTTTTCAAAAGTTTATTCCAAACTTGTGGGAAAAAAGCAATTCCTGGGTCTGAGGACTCAAATATTGCTGAAACGCTTTCCTGGCATCCAACTCTTTGCCGGGTTGTGGGAGTCAGCAGGGTGGGCTTGAGGCATCAGGCTGTGCTGGACATGGAAGCCGCCAGACATGGAATTTGGGACTGTGGTTTTCAGAAGGACCACCACAGTGCTGGCCCTGGCTGCTGCGCCTCCTCTTTGTCTCTCATTTTTATTCTCTTCTCCTCTTCCTCTTTTCTCATTCTATGAAGAAAAAAACAGATTGGAAACTTTTTGCCAATAAGGCACTATAGGTTGGTAAAGAGTGCTTGGGAGCTTGACAGATCTGAGCCATCTACTAGCTGTGTGGCTGTGGGCAAGTTACAGAACCTCTCTGAT
Organism: Choloepus didactylus; assembly: GCF_015220235.1. Lineage (NCBI taxonomy): Eukaryota > Metazoa > Chordata > Mammalia > Pilosa > Megalonychidae > Choloepus > Choloepus didactylus. The sequence goes on along the minus strand of NC_051313.1, from coordinate 127,717,617 downwards.
CCCTGTCTGCTCATCCTTAAAACGAGCAGAACCAAGTCTATTTTCTGTGGTTGTGAAATTACTAGGAATAACACAGACATCTGGGAATATAGTATGAGCTCCCAAAATAGTAGTCTTTGTTATTTTAGTAGAACAAAGCGGCTGCCATCTTTGGAGTAAGTTCTGAGCACGAGCATATTTAGCATTTGAAAGGGAATTTCCTAAAAAGAATCAGCAGCTCAATCCATGGCCCTGCCATTCTAATGGATAATATTGTCTGAAATAATTATATTCGAGGAGCCAGTGCAAAGGGGGAGTTTCTATAAGTAGGCATGATTGTGCCAGGCAGCAATTAACTGACAGTTTTTAGCACTTGTCACTTAAAAAGTTTTGCTTTCTTTTCTGATTATAAAAGATTTCTACATATTTCAGGGAAAAATGCAAATTAAGGAAAGCAAAAGTTACAAAGCAGATGAGAACTCCCAGATTCTAGGTTGACCACCCTTAGTTCCAGGGCAGGCTTTACCATTCACTGCAGGGTGACCCTGAGCAAGTCATTAAGTCTCTCTGAACCTCAGTTCCCTTCTGTGGAAGGCAAGAATTCAACATAGATCCTGCCTCCATAAAGTTGTCATGAAGACTGTAGGAGATGGTCTGTGAGAAGCAATTAATGTTGTACTAATTCAGTAATTACTATTTATGATGATATTGAGGTATTGAGAGCTCAACAAATAGTGGCTGTTGTCATGACTCTATCACAAATCAATGTGGAAATTAATATAGCTCTTATAACCTGAGCTATTATGATCTTTATTTCCATATGATTTTTCTAAGAGGAAAAGCCTAGATGTCTATATCCATCATTATTTTGCTGGATTGCCTCTAAAAAGTATCACCTTTGAATTTGGATAATCTTAATAATTTTCAATGTTTCTGCCTTTGAATTGTCACTGAGTTTGACAATGGCTTTCAAAGATCAAAGGAAGAAGATGGAAGTAAAACCTCAAACAGCAACAAAGATGAGATATTTTTCAGAGAAAATAAAAGTGAAGGGAAAAATTCTAGACCTAAGAAATATCGATTATGACTCTATCCAAACAATTAGTTGGAAGCAGGGGTCAGCCTCACTCTTTGATGGGCTCATATCACCCCCAACAGAAACCAGAGGATCCCCCGCCACTTTGTCCTTGTGCCTATATTTCTGTGGGACTCCTGTGCCAGCCACCTTGAGACAGAGCAGGTTTTTTAAGGGCTTAGTCAGAGTGTGGTCAGTAATACAAAAGCAGTTTAGAGGGGCTCCCCAGATGATTTGTTGAGCTGAAAGTGTGTATGCAGTTAGTCGATTTTTGATGTTCCCCTCTGAAGCCAGTTAATTGAGGATGCATAGCTTTATGGATCTTTCCTAGTCTTTACTGGACCTTTCCAAGTCTTCTAGTTTGCTTAAAAATATTCTGCATATAATTTGAAGGTTACAGTCAAGAGATGACCATTGGTTGAGTCTGCCATTTCTTGGCTTCATAAACACTGTCCTCTCCTGTGACTGTTTTTCTTATTTTCATTTTCTAAGAAAGGGGCATGGTACAAGTAAACAAACTGATATATGGAATTTATTTTAGTGGCCAGCTATCAGAGCATGGAATAGGGTCAGCAGGGATCTGGCCCTGTTTCTTAGTTTAAAGACCTGGGTCAGGATCCCTGATGTTTGTAATAATGACCCTAGTAAGCTTATTTTGTAGTCTTTAACCTTCTGGAAAGCATGTATGATGCATATGCTGACTCTGTATTAACAAGTGGTTACCAGAAGATTCCATTTCCAACCATAGAACATGGTACCCGAGTCTGTCCTCTCTCAGGTAGATGAGATACCAAGACCCTGAGGGAGCAAACACAGTGATTGCCACATACAATTTTTAAGAGCCTGTGGCTCATTCAACACAGCATAAAAATCCAAGAATCAACAGCTTAAAATAGAAAGTGGAAAGGCAAGAAAATTAAGATTCCCTACTCCCAATGATGAGACTCAGGAAGTGAGCAGAGATGCTGGAAACCAAATAAATGGGTCACCAGGTGATGATCAGGATGTCTGCCAGGAGATGAAAAGTTCATTCTTTCCTCTGCTAGACACCCTGCCAGTTTGTCTCTGCTTTTGGAAATGGTAAGAGGGGAAAATACCTAACATTCTAAAAGGATTCAATCTACCATATATCCTTCCGAAGAAATAGCCCTTAGCACAAATTTTATTCTTTTAATTTTTTAAGTTGTGCAAATGATACATAAATCATAGAGAAACTTGAAAATAGAGAAAAACACAGAAGCATAGTCTCTACACCCTAACAGATCATTATGAACTGACTTGTCTCCTATATTTTGTATATAGTGGAGATTATACTGAATAAGCATTTCCAAATATGCCATTGTTTTAGTGACTGCATAATATTCCATCTCTGCCTAGATAATAATTTCCTCTAAACAGTCTCTTATTGTAATTTAGATTGTTTTCCATGTTTATGATTCAAAATAATGCTGTAATGAATATCTTTGTGCATAAATCTTTCCCTGTATTTGATCTAGTCCCAGGAAAAGAATTATTAAATCAAAGGGTCTGCACATTTAAAAATTCCTGGCACCCACTACCAAATCTTAGTAAACTTTTGTAGAAAGAGAAGTGTGTGTTTCCCCATTTTCTTCCTCAATGGCCTTTCTCCCTTCCCAACCTTTCTTCCCCTCATTGCCCAGAGAGCAGAAGTCTTCCATTTGACTCAGGTTTGCCTCTCAAGGGAAAAAGCAAGCTGGTATGGGAATATACACATATATGTTTATATGTATGTGTGAATATATGTATATACACATTCTTTTTTCACTATGATGTGCTGCTGCCTTAATGTACCCACAGTGATAAACAACTTTTAAAAAGAGTACAGGTGGCAAGGAAAGGTGATGTTTAATCCAAAAAAAGAATACCTAACAAGAATGTCAAGCACTGTGGGCACTGGTGATGGGCAGACTGAAGTAGTTCTTCCTGGAGCTTCTTAAATTACAGTCCAGCTACCTCTTATGCCATTCTCTAGTGGACTTCCCAATAGCTGATCAAGTGTTTCCATTTGCCTATCAAATTATCCAAAAAGAACACAAACACAATCCCTCATATACATTTAAAAATATGCAACAGGTGAAAATCAGAAGAAACGAGGGTCAAAATTGGCCCTGGATGTGGGATTTATTATCTGTCATTCCTTCCAGACAAGCGGAGCCTAATGGGCTTGCTGGCAGGGACGCAGCTGATGTCTTAAGCAAGCTGCCAGGCACCAATGTGTTTTCAGACATTAAAGTAAATATCAACATGGAGACAGAGAACATGTAATTTTGCATAGAGAACGAGGTTCTGGTTAATTACACATTGTGATCAGTAGAGAGTTATCCTAAGTGGATTACAATAAAATGCACTTACCACCATCAAAATTGTAATTCAGCTGCTCTAGTGGACAGAAGAAGCTTTTAGGCCATGCAGAACCCCAAGGTTATCATGAGGACTCTACGATAGAGATTTGGGGAATCCTGGTGAATAGAAGGCTTGGCAGTAGCTTTCATTATCTTAGGAGAGCTGGAATGTACAGGAAAGGGAGGGCATATGGCAAAAGCAGGAAGGCTACATTTGTGGACAGAGTCACTCATTAATTCCACAGCTATAACTTAGCAACTACTATGGGCTGCCACAGGGGGGACAGCCAGCCCCAGAGGCCTCCCTATTCCCAAAGTTCAAGGGGGCCAGATAAGTAGTTCTCAGCCAGTTATCCAAGATTCACTCTTATACTTGCACATGAGATAAGTGAGGAAAAAAATACATTTTTACATGAATGCTACAATAGAATTTAGTGATAAAGAGATACACTTTGGGACCCATTCTGTCTGAGTTTGAATCTTGGTTCTGACATTAATCAGCTCTGTGACCATGGACAGATTAGTTAACTTCTCTGTACCTCAGTTTCCTGATCTGTAAATTGAGTGCAGTAGTAGATACAGCTTACTATTGGGTTGTTCTGAAGATTAGAATTAATATATATAGAGTCTTTAGATGGGAAACCTGCAAACACTTAGATTAGTGACCTGTTATTAAAACTGAGACTCTGAGTATTTTCAGGTGATTAATCTTCAGTGATCCAGGCATTTTTGAGTAGTAGCATTCAGGGCTCCTGACTCCTAGTGAGTGGTCAAGCATTAAAAGACATAGCTTTAAAGGACTAAAGAAATTTCTTCTCCCACACACACACAAACCCCAAAATATTTCCCACATGTTTGAAGAAAATAATTTGTCAGAAAACAAAACATTTTATTCTTCAATTAGGAAAAGAAAACCTTAGAATAGCTTGAATAAAGTAAATACTTGGTAAATTAATTCAGACTATTGTGCAAATAACTGCCAGCTGAGTCTTTTCTAAGACTGGTAGTTGTCAAGAGGATCCTGGGGAACAGTGCTACTTACTGGAGAAAGGAGATAGAACAAAGGTTGAAGATGCCAAAATCCAAATTATCTCAGCTTTGCAATTGTTCAAATTGTTCCCCAATACAGAGTTCAGCTCGCTGTTTGCAGACCCTCTGGGCCACATGTCCACCTCTGCTTGATATGGACACCCATGGAACTATACTTTGTGAGCTCTGACAAAGAGAACCTCTTTCCAATGTGTTACATCTTGGCCTCACAGTCCAGTAAGTCCGGACACCCTTAGCAGAGGAGTGAAGTTCACCCAGTTTATCTATTGGCCCCAGACTCCTGGCTAATCCCCTCAATCCTGCCCCATTTTTGATGTTCATTCTTCTTGCTCTGCTATCTGGCTCTGAGTTCCTGCTGCCATCTTCCTTTCTTCCCCCTGTAACCCGCTATCAGGAATAGTTTTGGTGTCAGTTATTTTCCCAGTCAGATAATGCAAATTAGCCTGTTACATTATTTTCGCTCTAGTTGAGGAATAAAAGGTTTTGTTCCCTACAGAAGGTTTTTGTTTAGAGATTTCTTTGGGAGTGAGGAAATCTTGGGCTGGGGTTGAGTGATGGGGGATTCTTCCCAAGGCTCTTGAATCCAGAACTTGCAGGCAGCTGCCTCCTCTGCTTGCACAAAAGACTATTCTGGTAATCAAGGGGCTTGGAAAATCTGATTAGTTGGGTTTTCCTTTCTCTCTGGACATTGACTTACAAATTTAATTTCATACAGCTTCATTAAGCTAATCTTTTCTCTATGAAAATTGTGTGAAATGGTGGAATGAGCACTTAACTGGAGTCAGAAGATTTGGGGTTTAAAAAAGGATGTCTGAAACTTTCTATCATAACAAGATGTTTAAGCTCCGTGTGAGACTCTGTTCCCTTATCTGTAAAAAAGGTGTAAATATTTACCTCCAGAGCTATTGTGAGGATTAAATGAAATAACCTATGGAGAAGCACGTGCAAACATTGTTTGCTTTGGTAGGCTGTTGCTTTTAAAATATTTTCCTAGCTAACCTCCATCCCAGTTCCTCTAGTCCCTAAAATAGTCCCATGGAATAAATCCTAATTCCCTATCTCAAAAACATAATGTTTTAGTTAAATTCTCATTCGTGGTAAACTAGAGGCACAAAGACCTCCTACGGGAAGAGAATAAAATGAGTTTTCTCTCTCATCAGTGTAGCAAGACAGAGTTTGTGGCCATGAGCCTCTGCTTTGAATCAAAATATTTTTATTATGGCAGGTTTTCTATAGGAACTGCAGGGAAGTGATGTGGAAATAGGTCTTTCTCCTAAAGAGACATGCTGAGAAATGAGCCTGTCAGCAGAAACTTATCTTTGGCAGTGCTCGGTGGGGTGAGGAAATGTGTTTACTCCTTCATGACCACTCTCCTCTGAGTGCTTAGTGAGCATCAGGGGGGTTGTGAAAAGATGGGACCGCCATTGGCTTTCTGATTGACGTTTTAATTTTATTTTTGTTGTCTCCAGCCCAGCATCAGCGGGGTGGACCTTGATAAGTTCCGGGAGATACTCTTGCGTCACTGCGATGTAAACAAGGATGGAAAAATTCAGAAATCTGAGCTGGCTTTGTGTCTTGGGCTGAAAATCAACCCATAATTCCCAGGTTACTTTGCCTTTTGCTCTTATTGTGTTCCTGTACCCCTGCTGGTAAAATTGTATCTGTGCTGTGCTGTTGGTGGACATAGTGGGCAAACCTTCTAACAAAGGGTGTGGTATTCTTGGGCAAGGGCAGGAAAGCTAAGGCCTCTCTTCCCACGGATGGTGGATGGTGTGTTCCCGCCTCACTGAAAGCTCCCCACGCAGTGTTTGTGTCGTTTCCCCTCTTGATCCCTCCCATCCACACAAAGGCTCAGCTAACGTGATGAATCTGCTCTGCTTGTCCTCCCCCAGTCACCAGGCAGGCAGGGGCAGCTGAGTCCATTCATCTCGTGCTCTTCTGGTGGGCTTTATGCTGAATCTGAATGGTATGTGATATCCGTGGCAGTTCATGACATCTATAAATAGATTTTGATGTTAAATAAATGTGTAGCTGGAAACAAACATACTCTGGTCATTGTTTTTGTGCTGAAATGTTTTGAATGTTCTACTCAGTGGATTGACAGACAAACTATATCCCTGACTTTGGTGGGGGTGGGAGGGGTGGGCAGGAGAGCTAAGACCAATATTCTAACAGAACCCAACCCATACCACAAATGCTTTGGTAGCCCTCAAATGCCCTCACCAGGGCTGACATATTGGTGAGTGGGCATGAAAGCAAGAATTGCTGCTAATCAATAAATTTTTATTCATTGGACAGTGAAGACCAGAATTCTCGTCTTGGGCTTGGTTTTGTGCTTCAAAGCTTTATGAGCTCATAAGGCCAGGCAGGTGGGACTACCAAGGAATTCTGGAGCAAACATTTCCAAGCATCTGCTCTCTACCTCACTTTTTCCCCTTTGCATCATGGGCACCTACAGCTCCACCACAGCCCACTCACTTCACTCCTGGACCCTGACTCAGTCCCTGGGAGGATGGGTTGCTTTTTCTTGAATATGGGGGGACATTGATGTAGGGCAGGCCCCATTTTCCTTTACTGTCCTGATACTTTATTTTCTATAACACCCTTACCTGGTATCAGACTGTGCAGGACCTTCAAGTTTAAAGAAGTATTATAGACAATTCAGAAAAAGTACAGTGTAGAATAGTATATTTAAAGTTGTCACCCAAGAAATTCTGCCATTCACAGGGGTTCCCATCACTAGCACATCCTGATTCTAACCTGGTTCTCTTCCTATCAGGTCTTTCTCACCTCCCACATACAGAGCATAAATACTAACCACCACTACTTATTAAGTGCTTACTGTGTGCCCAGTCTACATGCCTGCAGTAATTTAATCCTCACTAAACTCCCATGAGGTTGATACTATTTGATCCCCAGCTTACAGAAGAAGAAACTGAGGCAGACAGAAGCTAAACACATCACAGAAGTGGGGAGAAAGAGAGTCTGGCCCCCAAACCCATCTCCTAATCACCACCTAAATACTGCCAATCTTCACCACCTTTCAGGGAACCTCAGCCCTCCCACAGGGTTAGGTCTCACGGTGGGAACCACTTTGAGTCTTCAGCAAGACATTCCCCCAACTCTCGGTTATTCAGTCTTTGGTGACACTTCATGGGGGCTCAAAGAGAGTCCAGGAAGTAGCACAGGGTAGGCTTCTTTTCCCCGTTGTCCAAATGTTGGACACACATTAACACATATGCTCACACACACACATACACAGTCACACCTGTCAAAGGATGAGCATTCATTTTCAGGGTTGATACAGTCAAAACCCATAAGAAGGGGAAAAAATTCTCTATCTTCAAATTCTCTATCAGATTGTTGGAGCTTTGCTATATCATTTACCCTACAAGAAGGACATGAATTCTTCTTCTTCATCAATCTCCTGCTTTTAAAAAGAGCCCTTTCTAGAGCTGGCAACAATAAAAACTGGATCCAAGGCTGAGCCATATCCACTAAATTCATGATTCTTCCTTTGGCTGCATGAAGAGAACCTTTGAAGTTACTGCTCCAGCAAGAGTTGGACTAAATTCTTAGCTAAGAGCCATCCTCCTCAATTTCTGTCTGGGGGTGGCTGTGGTGCGGGGGATGCAGAAGGGAGGTTTTATTTTTTTAGGATAAACTTGCCTGTGTGGGTCCATCGAAGGCATCTACTTGCCCTGAGCAAAGAGAAGTGTCTAGTCATGACATAAGGCTGACTCTATCAGAAACCTCCAGGCTTCCTGCCCAATCCTACCCTCAAATTGGCAAAAACATTTCCGAGCATCCAGTGAAAGGGTTGGTGGAGAACTTTGAGTGGAAAGAGCTGTGTTCCACTCAATGAGTGAGTTCACCTAGAAACATTCTCAAGAAATTTGACTTTAATCCTCCACAATGTAAATGCTGGTGGGTTCATTGATGGATGGGAATATAAATGGCCATAAGTCTTAGTTAGAAAATCAAAGGAGGAAACAGAACAGAGGAGGGTCTTCCAGAAGGCAGAGTCTCCTATCAGAGCCCTTGGTGTGTTTATTTGGTGGGTTGGGGAAAGGAGTGAAGGCATTCCTGAGAGCTGTGGCCATCCATGTTGAAGAGTTTGCTCATTCATTTGTCTAGCAAATAACTGAGGTGAGCATTGTGCCAGACACCAGGGCTATGGTGGTTGCTCTTTGCCCACAAACTCATTAGCCTCTGAATTCAAAGCCATCTGTGAGTTATCCCCATCCTAACTTGTCCCCTCTTTCTTCCCTGGATGCCCTGCACAAGGCGACTACGCCAGTCAAGGTGAGCTACATTCTTTCCCTGAAACATGCAATAAGCATAGCTGGCTTGGAGCTTTGCTGTATCATTCACCTACAAGAAGGACTCTTCTCACTCCTCTCCCCATATGGAAACCCTGTTCTTCTTTTAATGCCCAGAGAAAAATCTGTATCTACCATAAATGAAACCTTCTTCAAGGGTCAGGCCTCAGCCCCTACTCTTCCCACCCCCCACCCTGAATTACCATCCCAGTTATTCATTGTACTATGCCTCTTTATGGTGTTATTCTTCTACTTCTGGATATGGATATTGCAAACTTATTTGTATCAAGGATATATTTCCTACCATCCTTTATATATCTAGCATCTTAGTACATAGATGTGCTCAAGAAGGTTTGCTGTAGTTGGTGGTGGTGGTGGTGATGAGGCAATTATTGGTGATGATGGCTATGATGGTGGTGGTGATGGTGAGTGGGATGGTGGTGATTGGAATGGTGATGGTGTAATGATAGTGGATGTGATGTGTTAATAAGAAAGTCCAATCCTAGAGCTATTCTTTCTCATTTCTGTTTCTTTCAGGAGTACCTCTCCAAATTTACCAAGAATCCTTTGCACAGTTTCTCATCTAACCTTCCCTTTTTCATATCCCAATGCCTACTTTCCTAGAGACAGTGCTTAAAATATTCTTTTCTTAGGTCTGTATGACATAAAAGCAAAAAATTTAATAAAATTGGCTATATACCATAGCCTAAATTAAGCAGTCAAATGATAGATTTCAATCATTCTTTTTTCTACAATTTCATTAAACTGGTGTGGGTTACACAACTTTACTTTATCTTCTGATATTACACTATCTGATCAAATCAGCCCCAAATCCTTCAAAGCCCAGTAGTTTGAGCAGACTTATTATTCACATAAGAAACGGACTTTCTAACTGGACCTAGACAAGACTTGCGGTAAAAAGAACTTCAGATGCTCTGCCACCAGACCCATCGATTTCACTTTTGTCCAGTGATTGCTTATTTGTTTAGAAGTTCTTGAGAGTAAAAGTTTATAGGTTTTCATCAAGGTGGGAATACTTGGAGTCAATGATATTTCTATGAGATTTTTAGGACAACATGCGTTTCTACCTATCAAACAAACAGTCAAAAGCTGGCAGATAAAATCCTGTTTCTATCCCCTCATGGCTTTCCTCTCTTCTTTCACTCCAGGGTTAGGGGAACTAATTATTTTGAATGCAAACCTTCCCCCTTCACTGGTTCTCTGAAACAAGTTTGGTTTCTTCCCATCCACCTCCTGCTGTCTCTGGCATGAGTGGTTGACTCCGGTTTCTTCCCGGGTTCCTCTGCCCTCATTCATCGCACTCATGGCCTGCTTCTGCCCTCCTCACCTTCATCTGGTCTGTTCTTCCCACTTGCCATCTCATCACTCTTCCCCTTTCCCAATTAAAATCTACCCTTCTTTTGAGGGTGTCCTGAAGCTCCAGCTTTTTCACAAAGCCTGCTCCAGTACTCTCCACAGTGTGTCTTTTCACTCAGTTTCTATTATGCTCTAAGTAACACCCCGTAATTTTACTCCAATTCTTCTGTAGTTGTTTTATATGTGTGGTTTTGTCACCTCTGACAAGGTGGAAAGCTTCCAGTAAAGTCAGGACATCTTCCAGTAGCAACTCCAGGCCCTGTCACCATGTGTGCATGCATCTCCCAGCACAAAGTCCAGAACAGAGTAGAAATATATAAATGTCATGGTGTGATGGAGAGGGCCTTGACTATGAGGCTAGTGACCTGGCATTTCGTTCCAGTTCTGACTTTTCAGATTATCTCTCTACACATCAATTTCTTCATCTTCAAAATAAGAAATGTGGACTTCCAGTAAAAATGATGCTGTATGTTCAAGCTTTGAGCATGCCTCTCCCTGCACCCTCTTCACCACTGCAAATGCATGGCAGAGTCATAGTAAGTGACAGAAGAATTTTTAAAATGATGCTCGCAAATAAGGTGAGCCTCCTTCTGTACGATGAAGCAGGTCCTGCCTTCCTACAGGGCTCCAGATCCTTAAATGGAGGGGCAGCAGTGCCCACTAAAAGGGCCCCAGTTCAGCTGGGAGGCAGTATTCAGTTGCAGTTCTTGAAATCAGGGTCTGGGGATGGACTTCCCAGCCCATGGAAAGACACTGAAGAACCAAGAAGGTGCTGCTGGGCCTAAGGCTTATATGTGGCTCACATCTAGGGAGCTGGAAAGAAGCAGGTGTGGATTTATGGCCTGCACTTGTGCCAAGTCTCCCGCTGCTCAGTCATGGAATCTCTAATTTTAATCTTCAGTTTTTCTAGAGGAAAGGAATTGCAGGCCACCAGTGCAAGATGTGAATTCAGAGCTGGGTCCCTGAGAGGTCAGCGTGAGGCAACCACAAAGTCACTGGACAAGAACTTAGGAGAGAGGAAAAGAGAGGGGTTGGCATGGGGGGAAAGAAGCAGGGAGAGAGAGGGAGAGAGGGGGAGGGAGAGAGCTAGCAATAGAGATAGAGATAGATAGAGACAGAGATAGAGAGGGAGAGAGAGAGACACAGAGGGTGGGAAAGAGGAGGGAATCTCATTCACACAAGCCTACAAATTTTAATTCCAAAACTCATGAGGAAAACTAACATGAGAAAAACTGCTCCAAAATCAATATTCAGGGAATAATTAATGAAATAAAAATAATAGAGCCCCATGAAAATAGCTCTAAAATAAGTATGTCTGTTATTTGCTTACATATGTGTAGCTTATTTCTGGAAGGGAAAGGGTAATCCGTTTGCCTCCAGGAAGGAGAACTGGGTGGTAAGGGAAAGGATGGGAGGGAGATTTCACTGAATAAACTTTGTACTGTTTTGAGTTTTGAACCATGTGAATGTATCATCTATTTAAACAAATGTGTAAAATGTTATTATAATTATAATACTAAAATAAGTATGTCTGGGACCCCTACAGTAATAAAGCAATAATAACCTCTTTTTTAAAAAAGCAAACAATTACTTAGTAAACAAGCAGAATTGAAGCAATCAGGTGGATATAAATAAGAACCAATTAGAAATCCTGAAAATGAAATATGTGATCTTTGAAGAAAGGAATAACTTTGGACAGGTCATAGTTGGAAGAAAATTACTGCAAAGCACACTGGGAAGTGGAATTCACACAGAAATCTACATAGCAAGGGAGAATGAGAATAAAAAATGTGGAAAAGAGGTTAAGAGAGATGGTAGCTGTATTGAATCCACACATACATCTATAGCAACTCCAAACAAAAAGGACAGAAGGAATGGTGGCTAAGCAAAACCTGAAGAGAAAATGGTTTAGAATTTCCAGAAATGTAAAAAAGACATGATTTCTTAGAATCCAGGGAACATATTTGAGTGTTTGACATGGCAAATAAAAATAAAACCACCACACACTTTATATTGAAAGTGTAGAAAATTAAGCAGGAAACTCTCAGACGCTACCTGAGAGAAAAGAGAGATTTCCCTACAAAATACAGAAGGTCAGGAAACTTTTCAGCAACAAAGCTAGATCCCAGAAGATAATGGAATATTTCAAAGTACTGAAGGAAAATAATAGGCAACATAAAATATGTAACTTAGCTAAAATATTATTCAAAAATTAGGGTGAAATAATATTTTCATAAGTGCAAATTTAATTTATCTTGTCATAAAAATCTTACCACTGTCTTCCTCTTAAAATAGAATTAGTGCTTGGCTAATTGGCTTTCATGGAACCTGGTTCTGGTTACTTCTAAACATCTTTCAACCCATTTTCTGTGTTGTGAAAATGAAGATGATGTTGCAACAAAGTTAAGGGAATCATTTTCAAATCATGGAGTTACAACCTCTACCTTGGCTTGCATTCTTTCTTTGATAACAGTGTTTATTTATTTGTTAGTGCATGAAATGACAAGCCCCATTTCTCCCATCCACCCACCTCTCCAAAAAAGGAGAAGGACAAAGCATCTCTTCTCATATCCATCATAAAGAGAGGCTCAATGACCAATGGGTTGCCTGCTGCCCAGGGTCTGCCTACTACCAGGAGGCTTTCCTAAGAATGTTCTTACGGAGGTGGCAAAAACACACAAGTGGGCAGGCACTGTTCCAGCCTTTTCTTGAGCCACACTTGCTAATATCCCATTGACCAAAGCAAAACTCAGGGTCAAACAGTAGGGCGAGGACTGGAGGCACTGCAAAATTACATGCCAAAGGCATGGGTATGGGGTAGGGGAAGGATTGTAGCCTGTGATTTACTTACTGTAACCCAGGGAGATCTGGCTAAAACTCTTTAACCAAGATTTGCCTCATGGGTCTCCTTTTCACATTATTAGGCCCCAATAATTCATATTCTGTGTTCCTGTCACTCTTTTAAGCCTGTCCCATTATCAGCCACAATAGTTTTAAGGTTGCCAATGATTTTTTTTATCTGAGTCAAATAGAACTAGAGAATTTAGTTTGCTATTTTAAAAAGTAAAGAAAAAATAATCTGAGTAGATTGAAAACCTTAGTAAAATTAACGCCACCAGTTCCCCCATTTGTCCTTATTCAGGAATGCACATTAAGCTTCCCTGCTGCATGTAAAGGATTGGTTTCTAATTTTCCTTTCCAGTGTCCTTGTACATATGCTGGTTAGGTCGTTTTACACTCAGTATATGGATATGAGTCCTGAAGTCTAGAAAATCTATGTCTCAGCCAGGAGCCCACAGCAAATTATTCGTTAGGAAGGGGGCTGGTGGTCATGTCGAGATTCTAACTGGACCCAGGCGGCTCCTCTCCCCTCCCCCAACCCCCTACTGCCCCATGTCCCTTCCACTCTACTGTGTGGCCGGGTCACCCATCTCACTTACAGGGAAGAGGATGTATCAGTAGAGTTGAACCATTACTCAAAATTAACCAGATGGGCATATTTTTAAGGACAAACAGCCTCATTAAATACTTATAATATTCCAATATTGTAAAGGAAAAGAGTTGGGCAAATGTCTTCATTTAATAAAACTGTCTTACAGAACACAAAGAATCATGAAGGGCATGTCTGGAGATATCCATTCCAGTTTTGACTCCTGCTAAAACAGAATTAGTTTAACAACTTTTTAGCTCCCTTCGCTTGCCAAAAAAAAAAAACTTTTTTGAGGGAAAAAAATACTTGAGAAGATGCAAACAGATTGTGTTGTTTAATCTTTCACTTTCTCTCTTTTTAACTTATGGTTGTTTGTAGAAAAAGAAAATGTCATTATTAATGAAAACAATAGCTTGTAAGTTAGCAGAGCTGCCAGCATCAATATTCTAGAAACATCTGCTATGATGGAAGAGTAAGCCAACGTTTTCATTTTGTGCCTTAATTACAGATGTTATTGTTTAACATTACCCACTGACAACTGTTACCCCACAGGCAACTCAAAGCTGAGAGTTGCTTTTATGAACAAATATGCTTCAAAGGGGCTTGGCTTTGTGGTTGAATTCAGAAACAGTATAAACAGGCATGTGGAGCAAACAAACGCATTCCATGTTAAGAAAAAAAAAGGGGGGGGGCTTTTCCAGGTCAAAAAGAAAATATAATAGAAAAAAACCTATAAAATGAGAGGAAGAATACAAAACTACCTGCCTGAACTTGGAAGCGGGAGACCTGGTTAAAATCTTGAACGGACCACCCACTAGCTAGGGCTATGCACTATATGTCCTCATGTACAGCTGTGCCACTCCCACAGAGTGTGTGTGAGCTTCAGTTTCCTCATCTAAGTGGAAATAATAATAATAACAGTAACAATACTGTTTATCTTCCTGATTGGTGAAGAGATTGTGAGTGAATGAGCTAATGTCTGTGAACACATTTTATAAACTATAAAGCTCTACCTACACATTAGGTAGGGAGATAGTAGTAGCAGGAGGAGGGTGGCTTTGATTCATCATTTTCTTACCTTGTAAAGCCTGTGCTTCCTTCATTCCATCCCTGCCCCTGAAATCCCTTCAACGTGCCCCCTGCAGTTACCCACTGTTCTCCCCCTGGATCTGTGCCTCAAAACATCCGTGCTGACAGTGAATCCTGCCTGTACTGTTGTGGTCACATGAGGACACATTCTGTTTGTGTTGAATTCACTTCCCTTTCAAGCCTGTCCCTGTTTCTAAATTTAAAAGAGCTTTGGATCTTGCTTGTATGTAGTCCAAGGATGGATCCAGGAATGGGTTGGGAGCAGCAGAAAACTGCTGATCATCTGCTGGAGGGGGAGCTGATTTCTGAACAAAGGAGAGGACTAGAACCAAACACAGGGCTTCCTCCCCTTTTGGCCTTGACCCAGGGTTCAACTGAGCATTGGCACCAAGTTTCAATCTCTCTTCCACTCACATGATGCTTATGATGATTATTTGTGGACCACTTAGGATGTCCCAGGCAGGGCCTGGATTACGGCACAGCAAATGAGGACCTAGCATTGGGCACAAAATTTAAGGGAGTGTCACCAACCTCAGTAATCAAGATAAATTAACATTAAAATGACAATGAATGCACAAAAATCCATGATTAACAAAATATCAAAATTTTAGATAAAGACAACATGAGTATTACTAAATCTTGCCCCAGGTGCCAATATGGCTTGGCATGCTACTGGTGACAGCTGACTATTTTGAAATTTTAATTTGGGGGAGCAACATTGTACTTTTCCATTCCCTTCTTATTAATCAGGCAGGTAATGAGCTCTAAATCCCCCCTTTGCTGTAGGGGAGGTTCATGACCCTGGCCTGCGAGTCTCTGGTTTATTTCTTCATAAAGTCTAGGAATTTAGATAGCCTGTTGGGAAGATGGAAGGGAGAAGAAGATTTTGGGGGCAAAAGCAGAGGGTCGGCACATGTGCAATTGGCGGTGATGGTGCTATCTCTGCTTGTAAGGTTTTTTAGAGGGCAGCTATTCTTGAGTCTTTCTGGAAGGATGCAAAGTCCTTTTTCCTTAAGACAAATGAGCATTCTAAAAGGACTGAGCTACCTGACCATTTGGGCACCAAGAAACCTCTTATATATGAAAAGTAACTTTCCCTTTGGCTCAAGATGTTGGATGACCAGATTTTCAGCAGAAATCCTCTTCAAATCAGTTTCTTTTAGCTTTATAGTGTGAAGTATGATAATGAAGCCAGTGAGCCTTTAGAGAATGCTGAGCTACTGAACAACTTACTTGTCATGGGAGTAGATATTGACACAGCGAAGGAAAGACAGCCTGGAGTTTGTAATAGAATGGTTACCAATAAACAGGACCTGAAGATATTCCTTCTGTCCAAAGGAGCTAGTAAAGAAGTGATTGCTAACATCACATCAAGATATCTATGAGCCGTAACACACACATCTGAAAGTCTTTCAAAACGATGGGATCTGTGGAGAAAGATTCTGACATCAGACCTTGACATTGTAAATATTTTGGAACGTTCTCTAGAATCCTTTTTTCAGTCCAATAACAACCTAAACTTAGAGAATAATATAAAATTCCTCTATGCAGTTGGATTGACCCACAAATGTCTTTGTTGATTATTGACCAATGCCCCACGTACCTTCTCCAACAGCCTTGATCTGAATAAACAGATAGTTGTACTTTTGCAAAACATCTGTTTGTCCTTGGGTCACAATGATCCTGCAGATGTCATCAGGAAGATAATTTTTTAAAACCCTTTCATCTTAATTCAGAGCACCAAACGGGTAAAAGCTAACATTGATTTTTTACAGTCAACTTTCAACTTGAACAGCGAGGAGCTTCTTGCTCTGATGTGTGGTCCAGGAGCTGAAATCCTAGACCTTTCCAATGACTCTGCCAAAATAAACTACACAAATATCAAAGAGAAACTGTTTTCTCTTGGTAGTACTGAAGAAGAGGTACAAAGTTTGTCTTCAGCTATCCAGATGTGATCTTCTTGGCAGAGAAAAAATTTAATGATAAAATAGACTGCCTCATACAAGAAAAAAACAAACATTTCACAAATAATTGAAAATCCTTGGGTTCTGGATTCAAGCATAAGTACTTTAAAAAGTCGAATCAAAGCACTGGTAGATGCCAGCTATAATTTGAGTACATCCAACATTGCTCTCCTATCTTGGAATCAAAAAAGATATGAAGCTAAATTAAAAAAGGTGAATGGACAGAATGTTCTGGGGAATTAAAAAAAATATCTTATAATGTAGTGATATCATTTCATGTTGAATTTGGCCTTTCGAAAGGATGGATTCTGGTTCTAGGAGCTAAGATGGCAGCATAGAGAAGAGTGGAAGCCAGTTAGTCCCCCTGGAACAATTTATAAATGACAGAAAAATTAGTAAATAACCTGGAATAACTGCAGGGAGACAAACGTGACTGTCCACTCATCATACACCAACCCTAATTGGGAGGAATGCCCGAGATTGCAACATAAAATCTGTAAGTAAAAACTGCAGACCCACGCTGAGAGCTGAGAGCCCCTCCCTCATGGAAGTCTCGTGGTGCTAGTGAGCAGCACTCTCTGAACAAGCGAATATACCTCAGCCCAGCTCCAACTGGGGTTTTAATGTTAACTGCTTAATACAGATGTCGGAAATAAAGCGGTTCCTGTAAGGGAATAAACGCTCACTCAGTTTTGGAGGAGAAAAGAATTTATTTACAATCTTGCAAGATAGGGCGTCCAGCCAAACACATGGAAGACTGGCGCGCCAGAGGAAGAGAATGGCGATCTTTAAATCTCCTATTCCTAATTCACAAGTCCCTCCCCTGTTTCCCCATTGACTGGGTACTATAGAGGTTACAGCCTATCCGAGAACACTAACTAATTCATCTTTTGAGATTTTAATTGGTACAGCCAATCCTAGAGAGCCAACTAGCTCATTATTGAGATTTTGAACTGATCAGCCTATCCCCCTCAAATTTTTATTTTTTTTGCTGTGAGTTCCCGCCTCTGATATTACCTCATATCTCTTTACATTCCAGTAACTATGGTTACTTTTCCATATAAGGAGCAGGCAGATTCTCTCTTCTCTTTGTCTGGGTCTTGTTTAAACTGGTTTTGCCTCCATTTCCCTTATTCCATGCTGTCTCTATGTGAAAACTAAACTTATCCCTTTCTTACACAGACAGCGAATCCCCAACAAGCAGGCAGAGGCTTTTGGTGACAACTGCCCTTCGGAGAGTCAGGGGACGTATCTGTCTCAGGATGGGGAACCCAGAGGATCAGGTGCTATCTCTGGCCAACGGGTGAATCTGGGAGCAGACTTCTGTCCCCTTCTCTCTCTGACAACTTGGGCAGCTCAGTGGAGAAAGCCTCAGCTGTTCTCAGCTTGCAGTGCTTTGCAGTAGAGAAAGCCTCAGCCATTTTAAAATCACAGCACTCTGACCCAGACAACGGTGGAGATAGCAGAGTCAGAGAAACAAAGAATCTATATATATGCAAATGACCTCTCTGTAGGGGGCACAGCTTCCCAAGAGGAAAGAGGAGAGGCCCAGCTCTATTACCTGCCTTACACTCAGAACCAGACCCCAGAGGCTGTGGGAGGAGAGCCATGGGCTACAACCCCTTACACCAGCCTGGAATGACAGGCTGACAGGCGTCACCTGCTGGGCATAAAAGCACAGGGTGTGTCAGTCCCCTAAGACACAACATCAGGGAAACCAGATACTGAATATTTCTGATTGGGGTGGCCTAGGAGGTCAGATGCCTAGACAACAGAAAACTACAACCTACACCAAGAAAAACGAAGTTATGGTCCAAAGGAACAAACTTACACTTCAACTGAGATACAGGAATTTAAAACAACTAATGCTAAATCAATTCAAAAAGTTTAGAGAAGATATGGCAAAAGAGATAAAGGCTATAAAGAAAACACTAGGCATACATAAGGCAGAAATTGAAAGTTCAAAAAAAACAACCGGCAGAATCTATGGAAATGAAAGGCACAACACAAGAGACTAAAGACACAATGGAAATGTGTAACAGGAGATCTCAAGAGGCAGAAGAAAACACTCAGGAATTGGAGAACAAAACACCTGAAAGCCTACACACAAAGGAGCAGATGGAGAAAAGACTGGAAAAAGATGAGCAACGTCTCTGGGAACTTAAGGATGAAATGAAATACAAGAATGTACATGTACATGATGAAGTCCCTCTGCTTTTGATTATTCTGGAATGTTTTCACCTCCCCCTCATTTTTAACCTCCAGGTGTTTGTGAATTTTCTAAGTCTCTGATGGTTATTGACTTCTAATTGTATTCCATTGTGGTCAGAGAACGTGCTTTGAATAATTTCAATTTTTTTAAATTCACTGAGGCCTGTTTTATGTCCCAGCATATGGTCTATTCTGGAGAAAGTTCCGTGATCACTAGAGAACAATGTATGTCTGTTAAATCAAATTCATTTATCAGATTGTTTAGGTTTTCAGTTTCCTTATAGGTCTTCTGTCTGGTTGATCTATCTATAGGAGAGAGTGATGTGTTGAAGTCTCCCACAATTATTGTGGAAACATCTGTTGCTTCCTTTAGGTTTGCCAATGTTTGTCTCATGTATTTTGTGGCACCATGATTGGGTGCATAAACATTTATGATTGTTATTTCTTCTTGTTGAGTTGCCCTTTTTATTAGTATGTAGTAGCCTTCATCTCTCATAACATCCTTGCATTTAAAGTCTATTTTATCTGAAAATTAATATTGTTACGCCTGCTTTCTTTTGGCTGTAGCTTGCATGAAATATTTTTTCCATCCTTTCACTTTCAATTTCTTTGTGTCCCTGTGTCTACGATGAGTCTCTTGCATACAACACATTGATGGTTCCTATTTTTTGATCCATTCTGCCAATCTATATCTTTTAATTGCGGAGTGTTCTAGTTTGCTAATGCTGCAGAATGCAAAACACCAGAGATGGATTGGCTTTTATAAAAAGGGGGTTTATTTGGCGACACAGTTACAGTCTTAAGGCCATAAAGTGTCCAAGGTAACACATCAGTAATCGGGTACCTTCACTGGAGGATGGCCAATGGCGTCCGGAAAACCTCTGTTAGCTGGGAAGGCATATGGCTGGCATCTGCTCCAAAGTTCTGATTTCCAAATGGCTTTCTCCCAGGACGTTCCTCTCTAGCAAGCTTGCTCCTCTTCAAAACATCACTCACAGCTGCAGTGAGTTCCTTCTCTTTGAGTCAGCTCATTTATATGGCTCCACTGATCAAGGCCCACCCTGAATGGGTGGGGCCATGCCTCCATGGGAATATCTCATCAGAGTCATCACCCACAGCTGGGTGGGACACATTCCAAGCAAATCTAATCATCACCAAAACGTCTGCCCCAGAAGACTACATCAAAGATAATGGTGTTTGGGGGACACAATACATTCAAACTGGCACATTCCACCCCCTGGACCCCAAAATGACATTATCTTTCCAAATACAAAATACATTCATTCTATCACAATATCACAAAAGCTTAAATCATTTCAGTAACAAAAGTTAAGTACAAGATCCTATCAAAATCGATTACAGGCGTGGTGGGTCCTAAGGCATAATTCTCCTTTAGCTTTGGATCTGTGGACTTAGAACAAGTTATATGCTTCCAATATACAAAGGAGGGACAGTCATAGGATAAACATTCCCATTGCCATAAGGAGAAAAAGGAAAACAAGGTTAACAGGACCAAAACAGTTCCTAAAACCTGCAGGACAAACTCCATTAGATTTCAAAGTCTGAGAGTCATTTACAGAACAATGTTGCATTCTTGGGGCTTGAGAGAGCGGGAGTCTAACCCTTCCTAAGGGCCTTTGTGGCAGCCCTTTCCTCTCCAAATGCTTAGGTGAGTGCTCCAACATATCCACACATTGGGGAGACCACCTTCTCAGCCCCACCCTCCTCAAACATTGGGGCAGCTCCTGGATTCCCTTCCATCTCCAGGGCACATGCTCAACCCCTTCAGAACAGTGTGGTGGCAGCCAGGCTCTCCCCAATTCCCTGGGAATGTGCTCCACCCTCTTTGGGTCCTGAGGTGGCAAAACTCTTCCAGAGCGTCGAGGTGGAATGCCCACCCTCGACCTCCAGGGCAAACTCACCCTTTCCATGCATGTGGGCTGCTCCACTCTCCCAGCCCAAGGCCTCTTGACTCCAGACCTCAACCTCCATGGCTCTGTCTTTGAAGAAATTTTTCCTTCAATTTTTTCCTTGTCTTTGTCCTCCAGTCCAGAGTGGCAGTGGCTCTGTCTGTAAAGATCTCGCAAAAATTCTGTTGGCTTCGCATGAAGCACACAGGGGTCAAAGCCGTCAGACAATAGGAGTTTCCACAAATCCTTTCTGGATAATTCCATCTCCAATCTTGGCTTGTACTGAAATGGCAGCTGGGTTCCATGTTTGATTACATCCTCACGTTGGGCTGTAGCTTCTGGGATTCCACCCCCTGGAAGCCTGTAATTTTCCAAGCCATCAGCTTCTGGTTTGTTTGAACCCAAGAGTTCAGTTCTAAGTTTATCTCTTTCCGCTCGCATTTTACTATAAGCTGCAAGGAGAAGCCAGGGTACATCCTCCACACATAGTCTGGAGATCTCCTCAGCTAAGTATTCCAGGTTGTTGCTTCCAAATTCTTCCTTCCATCTTGACACCAGGACTCAATTTTGCCAAATTCTCTGCCACTTTAAAACAAGGATCGCCTTTCTTCCAGTTCACAACAACACACTGATCATCTCTGTTCAAGGCCTCGTCAGAAGTATCTTTAGAGTCCATATTTCCACAAACAGTCTCTTCAAAGCAGTTTAGGCCTTTTCTATCAAGCTCCTCACAATTCTTCCAGAATCTTCCTCTTATCCATTTAAAAAGCCATTCCAACATGTTTGGCATTTACAAACTCAGCAGCAAAAGCACCCCTTCTCTGGTACCAAAATCTGTTCTAGTTTGCTAATGCTGCAAAATGCAAAATACCAGAGATGGATTGGCTTTTATAAAAAAGGGGTTTATTTGGCAACACAGTTACAGTCTTAAGGCCATAAAGTGTCCAAGGTAACACATCAGTAATCGGGTACCTTCGCTGGAGGATGGCCAATGGCGTTCAGAAAACCTCTGTTAGCTGGGAAGGCACATGGCTGGCATCTGCTCCAAAGTTCTGGTTTCCAAATGGCTTTCTCCCAGGACGTTCCTCTCTAGCAAGCTTGCTCCTCTTCAAAACGTCACTCACAGCTGCAGTGAGTTCCTTCTCTTTGAGTCAGCTCATTTATATGGCTCCACTGATCAAGGCCCACCCTGAATGGGTGGGGCCATGCCTCCATGGGAATATCTCATCAGAGTCATCACCCACAGCTGGGTGGGACACATTCCAAGCAAATCTAATCATCACCAAAACATCTGCCCCACAAGACTACATCAAAGATAATGGTGTTTGGGGGACACAATACATTCAAACTGGCACAGGGAGTTTAATCCATTTACATTCAACGTTATTACTGTGAAGGCATTTCTTGAATCAGCCATCCTATCCTTTGGTTTATGTTTGTCAGATATGTTTTTTCCCCTCTCTTTCTTATTGCCCTTTAATGAACCAATATCGAATCTCTTTAGTACTGAACCTTTCTCTATATCTCTCTCTCCTTTCTTTGTTTCTCTGTTGGTAGAGCTCCCTTTAGTATCTGAAGTAGGGCAGGTCCTTTATTAGCAAAATCTCTCAGCATTTGTTTGTCTGTGAAAAATTTAAGCTCTCCCTCAAATTTGAAGGGGAGCTTTGCTGGATAAAGTATTCTTGGTTGGAAATTTTTCTCTCTCAGAATTTTAAATATGTCATTCCACTGCCTTCTCGCCTCCATGGTGGCTGCTGAGTAGTCACTACTTAGTCTTATGTTGTTTCCTTTGTACGTGGTGAATTGTTTTTCTCTTGCTGCTTTCAGAACTTGCTCCTTCTCTTCAGTATTTGAGAATCTGATCAGAATATGTCTTGGAGTGGGTTTATTTGGACTTATTCTATTTGGAGTTTGCTGGGCATTTATGCTTTGTGTATTTATATTGTGTAGAAGGTTTCGGAAGTTTTCCCCAACAATTTCTTTGAATACTCTTTCTAGACCTTTACCCTTCTCTAGAGAAGGGTAAAGGTCTAATGAGTCTTATATTTGGACATTTTATTTTATCTATCATATCCCTGAGGCCCATTTTGATTTTTTCAATTTTTTTCCCCATTCTTTCCTTTGTTCTTTCATTTTCTGTTCTGTGGCCCTCAAGTTTGCTGATTTTTGTTCAGCTTCCTCTAGTCTTGTACTATGAGTATACAGAATCTTTTTAATTTGGTCAACAGTTTCTTTTATTTCCATAAGATCATCTATTTTTTTATTTCCTCTTGCAATTTCTTCTTTATGCTCTTCTAGGGTCTTCTGCATGTCCTTTATATCCTGTGCCATGCTCTCATTGTTTGTCTTTAGTTCTTTGATTCATTGCTCCAAGTACTGTGTCTCCTCTGATCTTCTGATTCGGGTGTTTGGGTTTGGGTTATCCATAGCATGTTTTTTTCATATGTTTTAAAATTTTCTGTTGTTTTTGGCCTCTTGGCATTTGCTTTACTTGATAGGATTCTTTTAGGATATGTAGGACTATTCACAGACTTATCTCTAATTTGTCAGGTCTACAGCTTGGTGGTGTACACTTTCTCTAACTAACCAGCAGATGGCATCCACGAGTCACCTATTTCCCTCAACTCAGTTCTCCCCAACTTCGTCTTTGTGGTGTGTGGGGGTCTGATTCTTGTGGGGTCCAATTGGTACACCAAGTTTGGGTGTGTTGTTGGTGCTGTTCGCCCTGAATGTGGGGCATGTGTCTGAGCAGTTAGGGAGGAAGGGCAGCTTTAATAATCAAACCTCCCAGGTATTCCTGGAGATTTAAGGCTGTTGCAAGAGTCTAAGTCTTCATTTCAGTCTTGCCACAGATTGTCTCTGCTGCTGACCCACAAGTCCTTGGTATTGGCATAGGGTCCCTGGGATTTCCGAGTGGGTCCCTCTTCCAAGCTGCACCCTTCTAGGGACTCTGCTGATAGAAGGCTGTGCTACATCACAAGTGTGTGCCTTCCCTCACGGGAAGTTCTGGACCTCTGGGTCGTGTAGGGATGTTCCCAGCCTTCTGTAAGGATGGCTGAATGGAGCATATTAATTTCCCCCTTTTTGCACAGCTCTGCCTTCCCAGCTCTGGGACAATTAGCCATGGGTGCACGAAAGGCTATTCTCCATGCCCAACACCATGGCGTGTGTGTTGCTGGAAACACCTCCTGCCACACTGGGCTTTTTGGCGCAGCTCTGGGCTGTGGCTCCAGAGCTGGGCAGGAGTGCTCCCAGCCCACCGGGAAGATGGCTGCAAGGGGCGTAGTTTTTTCCCCTTTTGGCTCACCTCTGCCTTCCCCGCTCCGAGACAATTAGCAGCGGGTTTGCGGAAGGCTATCTTCCACACCAGATACTGAGGCATTTGCAAAGCCCACTCCCGCCACACCTCACCGTGGGGTCCCCGCAGCTGTATCTGCAGCTGCTTTTGGGTTTTTTAAAAAAGAACTAGTCCAACTCCAAACGCTAACTCACAGTGGCTGCTGGACCTTCAGCAAGCTCACTCACTCGTTTCCAAACACAGACTCTGGGTTTCACCAAGTGTACAGTCCTTGTGGATTTGGCAGACCTTGTTCAGCTGGTGCATCACTGGAACTGGTGTTCTGGGTCACTTTCTGGCTTTTATCTAGTATTTTTCATGGAGGTGTTTTTATGCCCTGTCTATCCTAGCTGCCATCTTAGGTTCTAGCTATTCTACTTTGATTTTAAGGTTATCTTTCCTTTTTTTTTCTTCCTAGCTGTCATGTTTTCTTTTCCTCTTTCTTTTGCCTCTCTGCCTTCTTTGACTCTTCCTCCTGCTTTGTGGAAGAAATGTAGATGCATTTATATAGACAGTGGTGAGGGTGGTGAACACATAAATATGTGACTATGCAGGGAACCATCGATTGTTTACTTAGGATGGAATGTATGGCATGTGAACAAAACCATCTTAAAAAAACATGGGCTGATGAAGAAACCTTGAAGGCAATATATTGAGTGAAATAAGCTAGACACATAAGGACAAATATTTCATGGTCTCACTGATAGGAACTAATTATAATATGTAAACTCATAGACATTAAATATAAGTTACAAAGATATAGAACAAGGGTAAAGAATGGGGAGCGGTTGCTTAGTATGAGCAGAATGTTCAACTAGGATGAACTTAAATGTTTGGAAATGAACAGAGGTGACGGTAGCACATTGTGAGAATAACTAACAGTGCTGAATGGTGCATGAATGTGGTGGAAAGGGGAAGCTCAGAGTCATATATGTCACCAGAAGGAAAGTTGGAGGTTAAAAGATGGGGATGTATAAAACTGAATCCTATGGTGGGCAATGTCCCTGATTAACTGTACAAATATTAGAAATCTCTTCCATGAACCAGAACAAATGTATGAGAATACAACTAGAAGTTAATAATAGAGGGACATATGGGGAAAAAATATATACCTATTGCAAATGATATACTACAGTTAGTAGTATTTCAGTTAGTAGTATTTCAATGTTCTTTCATGAACAGTAACAAATATACTACACCAATACTACGAGTCAACAATGGAGATAGGGTGGTTAGGGATATGGGAGGATTTGAGTTTCCTTTTTTTTTTTTTTCTTTCACTTCTTTGTCTTTATTTCTTGTCTGGAGTAATGAAAAGTTTCTAAAAATTGAACAAAAATTAATTGTGGTGATGGATGCACAGCTGTATGAGGGTACTGGGAGCAACTGATTGTACACTTTGGATCTTTGGATAATTGTATGGTATGTGAACAATCTCAATACAAATCAAAATTAAAAAAAAAAGGATGGATTCTATTTCTTAACTACAGATATATATATATAAAATAATTCTTTGGACATTTTATTTTATAGGTTTATAACAACTAATTGTCAGTATGCCCAAGTATAGTCCTCTCAGCTACCTTTACTCTAGTTTGAGTTAACGTAACATCTCATTCTATGACACAGGCTTTAGCTTTTATAGGAATGGTAGTTCCTGACGAAGTCTCTTCTGCCAAGTAATAGAAAATATTCATGGGCTCTGGCAGAATAGTGTACAGAACGATAGAAAGCTTCTGTGGTTTCTGTTCAGATTAAATAATTGACAGATTCATTTGGGTAGTTCTATTTCTTCTCATGGTTTTGAATGGCAACCTATTTTTATTCCCATGTATCTAACTAATGATTCATCTTTAGAATGGGATGCCAGTAAAAATCTAAAGGGGGGATTTCTCATTTCAAATTCTATATTTCATTTAAACCATTACTGTCTTTTTTGTTACTTTGCTTGATTTGTTATGGGTATATTTTGATTTCTTTTATGACAAGGACAACTGCACCACCCAAAAGTTAACATCCTAATTCCCAGAGCCCACGAATTATGTTCTATTACATGGCAGAAGTGACTTTGCAGATGTGATTGAGTAAAGGACCTTGAGATAGAGAGATTCCTGGATTATCTGGGTGAGCCAAAGGTAATCATAAGGGTCCTTAAAAATGGAAGAGGGAGGTAAAAGGGAGGTCAGAATGATGCAATGTAGAAAGGACCTAACCTGTGCTGTTGGTTTTGAAGATAGAGTATGGGGCCATGAGCCAAAGAATTCAGGCAGTCTCTAGAAGCTGGAAAAGGTAAGGAAACGGATTCTCACTAAAACTTTCAGAAGGGAACATAGACTTGATTTTCACTCAGTGAGACCCGTGGATCTGCAGTCTTGTATCATAATAAATTTTAAGCCACTAAATTTGTGATAATTTGTTATATCAGCAAATAGACAAATACTGCAGCAACAAAATAGATGATTAGTTGCATTGTAGGTAAAGAAGTTATAAAATGCAGTCCTTTTGATATTATGTCTGTATTTCTTCCTTTTATAAAAATAATTATATTTTTCATCTACCTATATTTCTAGAATAGCTAATAACTTAGTGTTTATTAAGCCCTCTAAAAGTGCAGATAAAAAACTGAATGCAAATACTGACCATAAAATCTAAATGAAGGAATAGTTTTGCCTAATCAATGTAGTTTAAAGAAATGATAGAAATTTGTTTGTGTATATTTATATTTTGTTGGCATTTCATCCTATATAAATAAAGAATGAGCAGGTTCTGGCTGCCTTGATTTTAAAAATGACAAATCAGATGATGTCTGTATCTTGAAGATATTCACAGTCTAGCTACTGATGTGAACTGAAAGTGAAAGGACAAGTTATATGACATTAATTACTTTTAGTTGGTTTCCACAGGCATTTGCTTTCCAGATGTAGATTTCAAATTAAATAACATAATGGTGCTTAACCTTTTAAACCTTGTATTCTATCAGTGATACCTCAAAGAAATTGATTCCTACACTGATGGAAACAAAAGTCCACTTTTTTAAGGCTGTTTATATTTTCAGTGATACTCATAATGATTTCCAGTAAACTATTTAATGGCAAAGATGGCATAGTTCAGAAAACATAGGCTTTAAAGAACACTATCTTTAGAGTGATATATCTGATATATAACTGTAACTGTGTATTTTAATTTGACTGAATTTGTTTTCTTATCTATAAGATTAAAAATTGACCTTGCAGAGTTGGCAAGGATCAAATGATTAGGGTCTCTAAGGTTTCATGCACATAGTAATTTTAATTAAATGATACTAGTAAGCTATGTTTAATAAATGATAGCTGTAATAAAAAGTTACGGTGGTTGTACTTTTAAAAATAGCTTTATTGATGTATTATTCACATACCATACAATTTATCCATTTAAAGTATACAATGCAATGTTTTTAGTATAGTCACAGAGCTGTGCAACCATCACCACAATCTAACTTTAGAACATTCTCATACCCTCTAAAAGAAGCCCTGTCAATTAACAGTCAATTCCCATTACTCCCTCCTACCTGCTAGCCCTCAGCATAATCATTAATCTACTTGCTGTCTATAATGCCTATTGTGGACATTTCATCTCAATGGAATCATACAATATGTGACCTTTTTTGACTGGCTTCCTTCACTTAGCATAAGGTTTTCAAGGGTCATCCATGTTGTGGCATGTTTCAGTACTTTTTTTAATTGCCAAAAAATATTCCTCTGTGTGGGCATAGTAATATCACTGAGAGTAAACAGAAATAAAAGTGTAAATTCCATTAGTCTTCTAAAAAAAAAAAAGCAGAGGGTCTTGGAGAAGCAGGAAGACAAGTTGGATTACCTATCTCCAACTTGAAAAGGAGACTTCTCTTGTTGGGATAAAAGAGGGCCATGGGTTCCAGAGCAGCTGGAACTGGGCCCAGCTTCGTGGTAAGATCCCAAACAAATAGTAAGATCCTGGAGGTGGTGGTGACGTGGTACATTCAGGTGCCCTTTACTCCAAGCCTTGCAGGGAAGAATCTGAGAACCAGCAGACCTGAGCAGTCTTGCAGACAAAAATAAAGTGGACAAAGAGATGAGGACCAAATAAAAAATACCTACACATATCCACCTTGGTACCCTACAAATCCCTGGAGTGATACAACGCTGGGAAGGGGAAGAAAGCCTTAAGAAGTAGTTAAAGTTTTAACCAGGAAAAATGGGGCCTCAAAGTAAAATATAAAGTGGTATTTCTTGCTCACCTGGATTTTGTGAACTAAGACTTATTTCTCCTATACACAAATTATCCCATTTAACCATGTGATGAAGGGATTATTATTATTCTTACTTTACAAACTAGAAAATTTGGGCTCATACAATTTAATTAACTGGTCCAAGGTTTCCCAGCTGGTAAGTGACAGAGCAAGATACAAATTCAGCTGTAAAACAAGGATAATGTTGACAACTTAGAGTGCATTAGTCCAAACTTTTTACTTGCAAGAGCAAATCTAGACTCACACCAGCATAAGCAAATATGTTTTGGCACAAAACTATAAGTCACAAAGGTAGGCCTGGATCCTGGGCTATGATCAAGGACTCAATAAATGCCAGTCTCTCTCTCTCTCTCTCTCTCTCTCTCTCTCCCTCGTTTCTCAGTCAGAACCTTTCTAAAGTAGGTAGAAGATGGCCCCTGACAGTTCCAGATCCATGTCTTCTCAGCAACCTAATGGCAAGGCTAATTTATTTCTGTAGTCACAACAAAAAAGTCCCAGGGAAACTTCTGATTGGCCTAGCTCCGGCTACACACCCATCCCTGAACCAATCACAATGAGCAAGGGGCAGGACACTTTAATTGACAAGGCTAGATCTACCACTACCCATGGACCAAAGCCAGCCCCACCCATTCATTTATGTGTTGTGTGTGTCTATTTTCATGCTATGATAGTAGAGTTGAGTAGTTGTGACAGACCTACAAAGCCAACAATATCTGCTATCTGGCTCTTTACATGAAAGTTTGCTGATCTTTAGTCTAGCTCATCCAGCTGCCTCTGTTGCTGAGGCTGACCTTCCTAAAAGATCCTTAATCTTTCACAGCAGAGCATTCTATTATCAGTGAAAGGAAGAGGACGTACTGTCCCAGCACAGCCAGTGCCCCCCTCATATAATTATTGTGATGTGTAAAGACATACCTGGTGTAAAATGCCCTAAACATAGTTCTATGCCAAAACTTTCGTTCGGTGGGTCAGGGTAGGACCAGGCAAGTATTGTAAATGGAGGCCAAAAATTATCCTCAAGAAATGGCAAGAAGGAAAGAAGAATGTGCTTCCCCCCGCTTTTTTTCAGCAAATATGAAATTCCTATAAATAGCCAGCTTCCAACATACCCTCTCTTGTCAACTGACACCATTCCCAGTCAATTAAAAGGGTAAAACAGGTATTTGAGGGAAATGGAAGGAAAAAATATATAAAGAAAGCAACTGCAAAAAAAAAAAAAAAAAAAAAGTCACTGAGACTCACTCTTTCTCAGCCTGGGGGCTCTGAAGTGCTGGGTGGGTCTATTTAATCACAGTGGAGACAGAACCTCCAAATAAATCTGCCCAATCAGGGAAGGGCCCCCCCTGACTTCTGCAGCTGGACTCCATCCTGCAGGGCTTCTGCCTTATTGCAATTCAGGGCAGGGGCTCCGTCCAGGGTCAATCCCCTGCCCAGGAAAGAAGTGGCACCTTTTGCCCTCAGGGCCGCAGGCCACTTCTCTTTTAACTCTCTGTTTAAATCCCTTTGAGGAGCGAATTGCTTCAGAAACCCATTCCCTCCTCCCTGTCTCCCATTCTCATGGAAGAATCTGATGCCAGTCATTTGTTACCAGTGTAAAGCAGCGGCACAGAAGAGCCAGATGGGGTCAGGAGTTAGAATGCCTGGGGTTTACTCTGGTTTATACCACAATTCATTCAACTCCTTCTTTTTCCTCAACATGGGAACTGTATTCATCACTAGGGCTGCTGTAACATGGTTCCACAAGCTTGGTGGCTTAAACACCCCAAATGTGTTGTCTCATGGGTTTGGAGGCTCGGAGTCTGAAGTCAGATTGTCTGCAGGGCCCTGCTCCCTCGGAAACCTGCAGAGAGAATCCTGTCTTGCCCCCTCCTAGCTTCCAGTGGTTTGCCAGCCATCCTTGGCAGTCCTGGGCTTAGAAATGCAGCACCACAATCTCTGCCTCCACCTTCACACGTCTTCTCCTTCCATTCGTCTGGGTCTGTGTCCAAATTGCCTTTTCTGATAAGGACACCAGTCATATTGGATTTGGGCCCACCCTAATTCAGTATGACCTCATCTTAACTAATCACCTTTTCACAGACAAGTAAGGTCACATTTATGAGACCTGGAATTAGGACTTGAACATATCTTTTTGAGGTTCACAATTCAATCCATAAAAGGAATAATGAAAATAACTACCCTGCAGCCTGTTTTGAGGTTTAAATGAGACAATGCATTCGAGACTACTTCATTTCTAATTGCTGACAGAAGATGCTCTTTCTCTGGTTTACAAAGTTGCTGACCTCCATGTGCAGTTTAAAGAAGAATTTTGGAGATGCTCACATTACCAAGCCCCAGAGAGTGAGCCATGACCTTCTGCTCCACCTCTTGACACAGCCAGCTTTGACCGTGACACCTGAAACTCCGAACTCCGTGGACTGTCTGGCTATGTTGCTCTGACTTTTTTAAAATTAGAGCTAGGACCCCAGCGATCCAAAGCAGCTAATCAAAAGCAGTGATCAGCAATTGGAAACCACCCCCCCCCACCACCATCTTGGATTTTTATGTCCCTCTCTGTCATCAGTAACTGCACCAGGGGCTGGACCCCACACTGCCTTCTGACAGAGTGGTGGATGGGTGAATGTATCTGCACTAAAGAGAGAGCAATTTACTGGTATTTACCGTAATTGATCAGCCTCTCCCTCTCACTCTTCCCTGGATGCTGTACAGTGTTCTACTGGACTCTGGACTTTCAAAAACAGACAGTTCCTGCCTATTTAATAGCTGTTCTGGTGGAGGGACTGATTCCTGGAGCTTTCTACTCCACCATCTCCTCACAATTCCCCCTGTTGCGGGAACTGTCTTGAGATCTACATTTTTAGCTTAAATAACCAGGCAGCCCTCTGTCATCTATCAAAATATAATACACATTTTCTCCTAGAAGTTGGGGTAAAATTCTGCCCCTTTAGTTATCTATGTGCAGATGGTAGAAGAACTGAGTGAGAAAACATTGTACACAGGGGTGGGGGAGCGGGAGAATAGTTTGAGGCAACCCTTGTATGGCACACACTCTTTGTGTCTTTTTTATAAATCTGCACCTTTCTGAGTCAGCACTGATTATCACATGCACAATTATAGTAATCTGCAGGCAAGCAGTAATATTGCTAATGATATCACTTTGCAGAGTGATTATCTGAGAGCCATTCTCAGCTGTTGCATCAGGATTACAGCATTTGTATAACTCCAAATTAAGCCAATGGTGGAAAAGGCAGCATTTGTTCAGTCAAAAGAGCTGTGGAGAAGAAGGCAGCCTGCAATTAGATAAAGCACACTGTCACCAGGGGGCTGGCAGGACTGGTTCACATGTTCTAGGGCTGAACGTGACCTTTAACAGATGTAGATTCTCAATATAAATCCCTTGAATCCAGAGCATTTTAGCTGGCTGCGTCATCTTCCCGTCTCTGCTTAGATAAGCATTTTCTAGGCTTACAAAGGTCATTATTGAGATTACTTAAGGAACAAACCAGCCAGCCCCATCTGTGATCTTGTGCTTGGGTGGTGCAGGGGTCAATTCCACCCAAATCAAACCCACTCAAAATTGTTCTGGGCATTTTTCTCTTCACTTCTTG
This sequence comes from Choloepus didactylus, assembly GCF_015220235.1. Classification (NCBI taxonomy): domain Eukaryota; kingdom Metazoa; phylum Chordata; class Mammalia; order Pilosa; family Megalonychidae; genus Choloepus; species Choloepus didactylus. The sequence goes on along the minus strand of NC_051313.1, from coordinate 127,685,635 downwards.
GGAGAGGGAAAAAAATTCCAACTTTTTCCCCCCATGCATTCATTAGGGTTCTCTAGGGAAACAGATCCAACAAGAGATATCTATAAATATAAGATTTTATAAAGGTGTCTCATGCAGCTGTGGGGATGCACGGGTCCAAATTCTGTAGGGCAGGCAGCAAACCGGCAACTCCGATGAAGGTGTTCGATGAACTCCTCAGTAAATGCTCTGCTGGGTAGCTGAAGAAGTGAAGGTCCTCTATCTCTCTCCCTTAAAAGTCTTCAACTGATTGGATTAAATCCAGCTGACTGCATTCTCTCATTGTGGAAAACACACCCTTCGTTGATGTAATCAGTCACAGGTGTGGTCAATTGACTGATGGTTTAATAAACCAGCCTTCTGGTTTATTAACCAGCTACAAATGTCCTTGCAGTAATGGTTAGGTCAGTGCTTGTTTGACCAGACACCTGGACACTATCACCTGGCCACGCTGACACATGAACCTAACCATCACACCACACAAAAGTGAGATCATATCCATCAGCTGTTCCTGCCAAGGAAACGCATCTCCAAATGTTTTGCCTTATCTTTTCAGCTAAATGGGTACACCAAGTGGTCTTCCAAACACAGAGGATCACTCCCAATACCTGAAGATTCAGGTAATCTCTTCAGGACAGAGGTGTCCACCTACATGACTGGGTGTTCAACATTCTACATTTACATTCTCCACCCCTTACCCCCTCCCTGCCCATCCTGAATCTCAGGAAGCCGAAGAAAGAACTTGCTTCCATGGAAGCCTGACCTTTGGTTTCTGCCAGACTTGGGTTCACAGAAATGTTAAGAGGCTCCCTATTGGTTACAACTTTTACCTGCAGCAGACTCACAACCTGTTACAAGATCATATTTGTAGCTCTCAGGGTATGCAAAAAGTTTTAACCAGATCTGCCTTATATGAGTCATCTAGCTCCAGCTAGAGGGCTGGGAGCCTTCCCAGCTATTGTTTGTGCCCCCCTCCTTGACGTGTGGAAAGGATTCCACACATCAAAACATTCTGTTATCTTCAAGCACAGCTCAAAGCCCATCTCTTTTAGGAGGTGGTCTTTGACTACCCAGATAGAAGTGGTCCCTTCCACTCAGAAAGAGAACAGCCGGCCTATATGGGAAAGAGCACTAGGCCAAGAGCCAGCAGGGCTGGACCCAAATCCCAACTCTGCAGAGAACTCATGGGGGGACCTTGAGTTAATTACCCAACTTCTCAGTTTCCTATTTGTAAATGGAGATAGAAAATAAATAACTACTCATAGAATTGTTCAAGGAATAATGCATAGGACTGGCCAGAACCATGCCCATTATGTGTGTGTGTGTGTGTGTGTGTGTGTGTGTGTTAGATTTCATTCTATTTTCTGCTGCCTTATTCTTCTTACACCTCTATGTAAGCAGAGGCAGAAAGCAGGAGGAAGGTAGCGGAGGCAAGACACAAAGATTATTAACGAATCCTCCTTAGAGGAAACTGGGACACTAAAACTGCTTCCTTCATTTAGCCAGGCGCCAGGTTAGACAAGGAGACATAATGAGTAACAGACAAGCCGCTACCGAAGAGCTTACAGTCTAGTGGAGAGAGATCAGTGCCACATGACCCAGCAGGGAGATGAACTACATATTTGGGTGGACAGAGAGCAAAGACACTCCCCCAAATGAGTAGAGGCCAGCTTCGGTAAATTATTGCTCAGAATTTTGCAATCCAAAAATCTAGAAAGATGTTATTTTAATCTCAGGTATATTTTATGTCACCAAAACAATTATTTTTTCTTCTGAATTATATAGAGTTTGGGGGATAAAGGACCTATCATAAGCTCTTCAGTGCTTGGTGCTACTGAAGATGTAATGAAAGTTCTGGGGACATGAAAACATAGAATTACATGAAAAGAACAAATGGTCCTGATGAAGAATTGGAGCCCTTGATGACATCATTGGGCTGCTAAATCTACAGCCCTGAAGCCTGACCTACCTTGAGACTTCCAATTATGGAAGAGGATAAATTCTCTTTTTAAGCCATTTTGAGTTGGGGTTTTTGACATTTGTAAATGGAGATAGAAAAAAAATAACTACTCAAATAATTGTTGAAAAGAATAATGCAGCTGGAGGTCCCACAGCTTCTCAAACTTGGCATGTCTTAAACTCAACTTATCAACAGTCATCCTTTACCTGTGAACTGGACTAATCTCCTGCATTCACATAGTAAAATTTATAATTTGACTGAGAGAATAACTGAATAGCTCAGGATGAGAGGCTGGTGTACAAGAGCAAGTTTTTAGTTAGTGTCTGAGCCTAGATCAGCATCAGAATTTCAACCTGGATTTTTTTAAAATTCAGTTTTATTGAGATATATTCACACAGCATACAATCATCCATTGTGTACAACCAACTGTTAACAGTACCAACATATAGCTGTGCATTCATCACCCCAATCTATTTTTGAACATTTTCCTTACATCAGAATCAGAATAAGAATAAAAAATAAAAGCAAGAAAGAACACCCAAATCATCCCACCATATCACCCTATTTTTCATTTAGGTTTTGTCCCCATTTTTCTACTCATCCATCCATACACTGGATAAAGGGAGTGTGATCCACAAGGTTTTCACAATCACACTGTCACCCCTTATAAGCTACATTTCAACCTGGATTTTTTCCACTTACATTTGTTACTTACTATGATACTTATGAGTTTAGGAATTTGAAAATGTCTCCAGACAGATCTATTGAGAAATTAATGGGTCTCATGCACATGTTTAGAGGACTGATAACTGAAATGCTGCTTGCATTTTAATGGCACTTAAAATTTGACCATTTTCCTATTTCGTGGGAATATGGTCCAGTCTAGGTCCTCAGGGATCACCTCTTCCAAGTACCTATTTGACAGTGAAGCCCGCATGCCTGCATCCCTTCCCCAGAGTGGTCAGCTCCTGCTCAAATGCCCCCGATGGCAATAAAGCCACTGTCTTTCCAGGTGATTCTTTCCATTTTTGGACAAAATAATTGTGGCTAAATTCTTTCTTATGATGATAAGATCTGCTTCCATCTAACTTTCATACTGGTCCTAGTTCTACTCTCTGTAGGACAATACTTGACTTCTTTCCTTCCTTTTCTACCTGAAATTCCAAAGCAGGAAGCCATTTCTAATTTTTCTGAGCCAAGAAGCATTGAAATACTTTTGTTGGGAGACTGATATTTAAATATGTGCAATACCTTCCATCAAGTCTTCATTTTGCAATTTTGATGGAGGATTTAATGGGAAACTTGTCTGAAATTCAAATTTTCTCTAAGGCAAATGCCTATTAAATACCTACAAAATATGTCAGGGACATACAATTGCTAAAGATACAGAGAAAAGTAAGACCCATTCCCCATCTACTAGGGAATTTTCAGTCTAATGGTAGTGGTAGAGGTAATTCCAAATTCATCCTGTGTATTAGTTATCTGCAGCTGTGTAACAAACCTCCCAAAACTTACTGTCTTAGAACAACCTCATTTACAATCTCCTAGCTTCTATGGGTCAGGCATCTGCGTATGGCTTACCTGGGTCCTGGCTCTGGGTCTCTTGCAAGGTTGCCGTCATTGCAAGGCTCCACTGGGAAGGATCCACTTTTTAGCTCACTCACATGGCTGTTGGCAGGATTCAGGTCTTGGCAGACTTTTGGACAGAGCTCTGCCTCAGTTCCTCATGAGCTATTGGCTGGGAGCATCCCTTGGTTCCTTCTCACATGAGCCTCTCCATAGAGCATTTCACAACAGGACAGCTTGTTTCATCGGAGCTAGAAAGTGAGAGAGCCAGGGAGAAAGAGAAAGAGTGCTAGCAAGACAGAGGTCACAGTTGTTTGTAACCTACTCATGGACATGAACTCCCATCCCTTTTGGATATTTTATTGATGAGAAGAAAGTCACCAAGTGTAGTTCACACTTAAGGGGAAAGGATTACATAAAAAGGTGGTTGCCAGGAGGTGGGCATCCATGGGAGCCGTATCAGAAGCTGCCCACCCCGTAAGTACACTCAAAGGAACCAGGGGTCTTCAGGGTAATGGCTGATTAAGGGGCAGGGAAGGTATGAGATGAGCCTAGAATATCTCATTATAACAAAAGTAAGGAAGTGTTCAAACAAATGACAGGGACATAGGAAATAGGAGCCAGCTTAAAAAGGATCCAACACATCAAATGTGGGAAAACTTTGAGTATCAGGATAATTTATATACATATATAAAATATATATAAAAATTGTAAACCATTGGGAAAAGGAAAATTCTTGAATCCATACTGATAATAAACAAGCCAACAAATGTAAAAAGAAGACTCCTGCTTGCAGTAGAATGCTGAGTGCTCCTGGGAAATGTTCAGGGAGTGTTGGAAATAGAAAATCATCATTTTGTAGCCATCATAGTAAGGATTGTTTCAGGCAAGAATCATTAGCTGATTCTAAATCTGGGGGGAAATTTGATGAGGAGCTGGATATTTGCATGGTCTTAAACTGTCTCCCCACAGATGCTTGTTAGTTGCAAGTAAAAAAAAAAAAAAAGTAGTAACTTTACAATAAAGAATTAAACAACACCTGAGTGATCCAAGTCTCCAGTGAGGGGCAGATGAACATCGTGTGCCTCCAGATGCACTAGATACCCTGAGAAGGACACATCATCACCCAGGCAGAATTCTGGCTGAGAACGTGTAACCTGAATCCAATTGTGAGGAAATATCATCCAAACCCTAAGAGAGGAACATTTTAAGGAAGAAAAAGACGCTATTGTTCAAAAATGCCATAAAAGATAAAAGCTGAGGAAATGGTCCAGATAAAGGAGACTAAAGAGACTTGATGACTTAAAGTCATTACATGACCCCAGACTAGATTCTGTTCTGGAAAAAATAAACCCTTCCATAAAGGACACTAATGGATCTAGTAATAAAATTGGAATATGCAAGGCAGATAAGCTCAGCAGTCCTCCACAGGGGGCAATTTTGTGCCCCCAGGGCAGATTTGGCAAAGTCTGGAGACATTTCTGGTTGTCACACTGGGGTGGGACGTGCTGCTGGCATCTAGTGGGCAGAGGCCAAGAACGCTGCCAAACATCCTACTATGTGCAGGACGGCCCCCACAACAAAGAAGTATCTGCTTCACAATGTCAGTGGAGCCGAGGCTGAGAAATCCTGGATTATATAAAAGTTGTGTTTCAGTATCAAATTTACTAAAGTTGATAACTGCACTATTGTTATATAAGAGAATATGCTTTTTCTTAGGAGATACTCATTTAAGTATTTAGAAGCAAAAAGTCATGATACTTGCAACGTATTCAGAAATGGTTCAGAAGAATTTTATGTTCATTACATTATATTATATTAATTATATTTTATATTACATTAACATTAGATTAGATTAGATTCCAGGGGTTGGCCTTTCTGTAATGGGCCAGATAGTAAAAATTTTCAGCCTTGTTGAAATGAATGGCCGAACAACTCTGTCATTAAAGGACAAAAGCAGCAATAGACAATAAGTAAATGAGTGGGTATAGCTGTTCTATTAGAACTTTATTTACAAAAATAGGCAGCGAGTCAGAATTGGCCTGAGGGCCATGGATTGATGACCCCTAAATATTATGTTATACTATATTAATATTAGGTTATATTATATTACTATATATACTATACATACTATATATACTATGTATATATAGTATTACTATATATTACTATGTAAATTTTATGTCTATTGCATTTTTCTAACATTTAGTTTTATCACAGTCCACAAAAGTATTGGCGTATGAAGGATAGAAAATTTGAAAAAAGAAAAAAACCTGGTCCTTCACCAAAGGTACATTTCCTGCTCTATATGGTGCTGCTTCTCATGAGAACTTTGGAAAATGTCTTTCTATGAGCCTATAAAGGATGAATGGCCCTAAATGATTTGAACGCAGGGTGATAAAAAATGCTCGTGCTGTGCCAATATGGTTGATTTAGAAATGTTATTTTTCTTCACTTCAAGTAACCTTCAGGATTAATTTTTTTTACTATTGATTCTGGAGATAAATCTGGATAAGGGGCATTCTCAGTCAAATACACATATGCTTGTTAATGGCAGTTCCCCCCCTTTCATCTTTTTTCAGAATCTGATAAAAGTCAGGAATATGGAGACATGGTTGAAGCAGTCCGTGATGTAAATGAGTAAGAACGTGCAGGGGCATTTTTCTCTCATGAGGCCACTTTGGCTCCCACTGGCACTCACTTGTGTAATCACAGCTAATTGTCTTTTGGAGGGACAAGGCGGGGGCAGAGAGCTGCTGTCCAATCTCCCAGGCTCCAAATGCAACAAGTAAAAGGCTCTGCAGTCTCATCTCCCTTTCAACCAACTCATTTAAGAGGAGGGCCTGGCTCCTGTCCAAACCAGCTCTTATGGCAAGGAATAAATGTGCCTCCTTGCCTTTAAGGTGACTAGTCCTTTGGAATGTTTCCTCTTGGGAACATTCGAGGGCGTTGACTCAGTCTGACCTTGAGGTTCTTCATGAGGAACGATTTCCTGTTGCTTTGTATAGACCCTCTTGAGTGACAAGAAGTTGACCGGTTTGTGCCTGAAGAGCAGGGAGGAGTCTCAAAGGGCTGGAAGGAGGGGGGGATGCAGATTTAAATTCCCTGCCAGCCTTCTTTTCAAAATGGGCCTCCTGTGTATCTCTTTTGAGCTCTCCCTTTCAGCACTCACCATATCCAACCACTTTTGATAAGCTTGAACCTGGGAGAGGTCACTCTGCAGGTAGCGAGGCAAGTAGAAAGTGAGGTAGATGGACAGAGAACACAAACTCAGCAGAAGAGAGAAAAGCCAGGAGAAGCAGGCAGAAGGAGTGGGCACTACAGCACTCGCCCCAGCCCTGGAATCCCCTGGCATGGAGGGAGGGCCCCTTACTCTTGGTGTCTCCTTCCCTCAACCCTCCCTCACCTCAGCCTAACTTGCTCTTCTCAGGCATCTGGTAAGTTCATTCATGGCCTCCCCCTTTCAGCAAGTTTTGAGGAGAGCCAGAGCCCATATTCCAGAAGAAGGGGACTAAATTAGTATTCTCGTTATAGGGGCTGGAAAGCTATCAGTCATCTTTTAGTCACTTATCCTTTGTCAATTGCAGAACAAACAAAAACAACAGTCCTTGAATCTGCCTGGGTGGTCTTTGGACAGTGGAAGGGAGAACCCACTGTAGAGAAAGGGAGAGAGGGAAGAGGGGAAGGGAGGTGTAGTTGGGATGAAAACCAGATGCCCTGGAGGACTGAACATGACTGTTCTAGTTTGCTAATGCTGCGGAATGCAAAACACCAGAGATGGATTGGCTTTTATAGAAAGGGGGTTTATTTGGCTACACAGTTACAGTCTTAAGGCCATAAAGTGTCCAAGGTAATACATCAGTAATCGGGTACCTTCACTGGAGGATGGCCAATGGTGTCCGGAAAACCTCTGTTAGCTGGGAAGGCACATAGCTGGCGTCTGCTCCAAAGTTCTGGTTTCAAAATGGCTTTCTCCCAGGACATTCCTCTCTAGCAAGCTTGCTCCTCTTCAAAACATCACTCACAGCTGCACTTGGGGTGTTTGTCCTCTCTTAGCTTCTCTGGAGCAAAAGTCTGCTTTCAACGGCTGTCTCTCATCTGCAGCTTCTGTGCTTTCTTCAAAGTGTCCCTCTTGGCTGTAGCTCCTCTGCAAAACATCACTCACAGCTGCACTGAGTTCCTTCCATTATGTCAGCTCATTTATATGGCTCCACTGATCAACTTTAACCCACCCTGGATTGGTGGAGCAACACCTCCATGGAAACCATCCAACCAGAGTCATCACCCACAGCTGGGTGGGACTCATTCCAAAGAAACACTCAAAGAGTTACAATCTGATCAACCCTGATAACGCCTGACCATACAAGATTACATCAAAGATAATGGTGTTTGGGGGACATAATACATTCAAACTGGCACAATGACCTCAAGTGCAATATTTTCCAATTAAAAGATGAGAACTTCAGTGAATGAAGTGAGTTTCGATGTTTCAGTGTTATTTCCTAAAATTTGCACACATAACCACAGGGTTGACTTATCCCAAACAAAAAAGGAGACTGGAATGCCCGATAAGACATTTGACAGGGTGCAAGAGAAAGCCTGATTTTCTAGTACTAACTCTCATTAATACACACAGAAAAGGGTGAGAGATTACAAAACACAAAGGAGAATGGGCGGTTTTGCAAAATTCAGGGCCCCCGTGGCTTAAGATAGTGGTAAATATACCTTGTTAAATGGTATAAAAATTATTTCCTTTGATTTAGCGCTGCATCCACTTGGAAGTTTGTCACTTTAAAAAGAAAACTGACATCATCTTTTTGAGTTACATACTGAAATATTTACAGATGAAATATGATGTCTGGGATTCAATTCGTTTCAAAGTAGTATGTGCAGAGGTAGAGAGGAAACAAAATTGGCCATGAGTAAATGTTGTGGGTGACAAGTGTGGAGGGTCATCATACTATTTTCTCCACAAATTTTCTATAATAAGTTATTTTATAAAAAGAAAGGCAACTGACTTTTGGACACAGAAATCTCAACAGACCATTATGCAAAAAGATATTTGTTGCAGGACTATTTACAATAGACAAAACCAGGAAGGAATCTAAATGTCCAAGAGTAACGAAATGGTTATATAAATGATGGTAGTTAGTGTGATCGGTACAAGGCAGACATCAAAGAATAAAGCTTTCAAAAAAGATGTAACAGAATGGAAAGATGCTTACAATATAACAGAGTTAAAAAACCAAGAAACTAAACTTTATAAACAGGATGATCCCAATTTTATTTAAATCATATTTATGTGCATAAATGCATGGGGAAAGACTAGGAAAACAGTCAACAAAATGTTAAATGTGGGTATGCCTGGTGGGATTTGGCATGATTTTTACTTTTCCTTTAAATTTGCCCTCATTCCTCTCACATTTGCTACAAAAAGCATGTGTATTTTATAAACAGGAAAGCAAGCATTATTTTTATAAAGGAATACAACAGAGGTCCATCATATTTCTGGAAGGAGAGTTGCACTGCAATCTAAATTGTGAACAGCTTTGTGTAAAAGTTGGGAAACATGAGAGGTAGCTTGAAATAAACTTGCAGCTGAGATGTTCAAGGAAAATGCAATAAGGATGTCTTATCTCTCCCTTAAATGCATTATCAGGACTCTCCAATGGGAGCAGACAAGACCTGTAAGCACCTCTCAGGGCAGAGAAAACTCCTGCTCTCACTCTGTAATTCCTGTGGCTGGTGGGAGAGGACAACCCAAAAACGTCCATGTCCTAATCCCCAAAACTTGAGAACATGTTACATGCAAAAGGGATTTTGTAGAAGCGATTAAGTCAAGAACCTTGAGATGGGGGGATTATCCTGCCTTATCTAGATGGGCACAGTGTGATCACATGGGCCCTTAAAAGTGGAAAAAGAGGCAGAGGAGTGAGTCAGGGAAATGCAACCCAAGGACTTGAGCCACCATTGCTGGCTTTGAAGATGAAGGAAGGGGGCCTGCAAACAAGGGATACAGTGTCTTCTAGAAGCTGCAAACAGCCTTTAGCCGGCAGCCAGCAAGGAGACAAGAGACCTCAGTCCTATAACTGCAAAGAATCAAATTCTGCCAACGACTTGAATGAGTAAGGAAATGGATCCTCCCCTGGAGTCTCCAGAAAGGAACACAGCCCTGGGATTCCCTGATTTTAGGCATGGGAGACCCATGTCAGACTTCTGAGCTACAGAACTGCAAACTAGTACATTTGTGTTGTTTAAACCACTAAGTTTGTGGTAATTTGTTATGGAAGCAATAAAAAACTAATACAACCACCTTTCCCTGTCGAGCCTCTTCCATTTTATCTGAATCTTATCTTAGCTGCCAACTGAAGCGTGTCCCTTTTGGCAAGGTTTGTTTTGCAGTATGTTCACAGCACACAGTAGTCGCAGGCTGGAAGGAAGAGAGCCTCCCAAAGAGCAAAGAAAGACATAATTTAGAGAAGAAAAGATCCAGCTGGGTAACCTCAGTCGTGAAGGCCTTGCAGTGATTTTTGTCCCTAAACCTTGCAGCAGGCTCTCTGCCTTCCCCATGCCGTTGCTTCCTAGCTAAGGTGCAGGCCTCAGCAGCTGTCCTGGCTCTGAGAGTGAGTTTGAGTCAGCTCCATAAATCCATTCCCACCTTCACCACAGCACTGCCCACCTCACACCCCAGCTCCCAAGCCCACAGCCCCTACAAAAGATGTAAGTCCTAACACTCGTCTTGTGGGTGTGAACCCATTTGTGAATAGGACTTAATAATTAAGAAGATGTTATTAGGTAAGGTGAGGCCAAACTGAATTGGGGTGGGTCTTAATCCAATAAGCGCAAAGTCCTTATAAGCAGAGGAAATTCAGACGACTGAGCAGGAGTTCGGAGAAAGTAGAGGAGGAGACAGGAAGAGAGAGACAGCTATGTGACGGGGGGCAGAGACTGAGCCACCACCAGAATACTACAGACCTCAGAGAAAACACAGCCTGCTGACACCTCGATGTCAGAAGTCTCACCTTGAAAACTGTAAGACACTAAATCCCTGTTGTTTAAGCCAACCTGGGTGGTTTTTGTCACAGCAGCACTGGCAAATGGAGACACCCTGTCCGTGACCTGAAACATCTGGCTCAGACCTTCCCAGGCTCTGCCCCAGGAGCCTGGCAAGTTGAAGACCTGTTCCGGGCTTTCTCCACCACTTTCTATTCCTTCAGCAAACACACATTGGGCATAGTAGTCTAGAATATTTCCCAAACTCCCCTGGTCATAAGAACCACTTGAGACCTTTTCACAAGTACTTCAACCTCCTTTGGTAAGTCGGGGGCAGGGTCTGGAATCTGTATTTTCAACAAGTGTCCCAGGCAATTCTAATGACCTGACAAAGTTGGGAAACACTGATTTAATGGTAACACAAGGTCCTGCCAATTATCTGTTGGCAAAACAGACTCATAGTTGCCCCTTCTGGGTAATCAGACCCTTATCGTCCCTTTCACATTGTACCAAGCTTGGTCTGTGTGACTGAGAGAAGGACAATACGTCTCCCCCTAGATTAGGTTATAGAAGACATGAGGCTTCCATCTTGGGTGCACTTTTTCTTGCTTTCTTTGGTCACTTGCTCTAGGGAATCCAGCTACTTGAGCAGCCCTGTGAGAAGACCACAGGGCAAGGAACTGAAGCCTCCTGCCGGAAGCCATGTGTGTGAGTTTGGAAGCAGATCTCCAGCCCTAATCAAGCCTTCTGCTTCTGGAACCTGCACCAACAACTTAAATACATCCTTAAGGGAGACCCTGATCCGAAACCACCCAGCAAAGATGCTCCCAAATTCCTGGGAGATAATAAATGTTTGTCAAGTCACAAAGTTTTGGGGTAATTTTTTCTGCAGCAAAGGAAACTAACACTGTGAGGTAGTAAGCACACTGAGAGGTTATGAGCCCCTGAGACATATTGTGTCTTGATACGGACACCTGGCCAGGGGATGAAATCCAGCCACACTCCAATTGCCAAGCCATGGGCTGCAACACAGCCTGCGTCAGACCATGGCGGTGGAGAACCTTTTTCTGATTCTCACAGGAGCATTATGTGGGCTGGTGGCAGCTCTGAAGGACGGATCCTGGCCCACGTGGTACCACTTAGATCTCTCTTCCAGACCCCTGAGCAGCTCCTTTTACAAGAGAGAGTGGAGAAACAGTGAAGCATTAAGAGGTCCGACTCATCATCACAGGGGTGATGAGAAGTGTTCCTTCCAGGTCCCGGAGAAATTGCCAGCATGCTGCCCACCCTGACTTCCCTCACTGACATCTCCCCAATGGCTTTCAAGGCCCAATCTGCCACCGGGATTCCCAGCCCTAATCTGAGCTTTGGTGTCCCGAGCGGTGCTAAGCCTGGACTTGAAGCTGCGAAGGTATTTACAGGAAAGGTCTTCTGTGCCTCAACAGCATCCCTGCCCCAGAGCCGTCAACCTCAGAAACTTCCCCTGTGTCTCAGCCACGGTTCCTAAACCTGACTGTGCAGAGAATCTCCAGGCAGAAACTATGGGACTGGGGTCCATGAACGTGCATTTAATTTGTGCCCCAGGCGATTTGGATGCAAGTGATTTGCAGACCACACTTTGAGAAGCACTAGAATGGACCAAGCCCCTGGGCCTCTGTCCCAGGCTCTGTGACTGCTCAGCATCCAGGCAGCTGTGACGATCGTCCATGCCAAGCCTCTGCTGTCCTCACCCGCTTTGCAGGAGCAGTGGATTTCGGGACACCCACTTTCCAGGACACCTCCACTAACTCCCACCATCGCTCCACAACGGCTATATCCATAGTTTTTCGATTGTAAAAACACATTCGCATTCCCTAATATGTTTACATTTACTTGTTCTTGAATTACATGCAATGACATATACTGCACTAATATATCCATTGTAAACCATACACAAAAACAAGAATATGTGTTAAGAAAAAAATTAACAAATGGATATAATCTTTCTTTCCTGCTCTCCAGTGGAGGGTCTTGCTTATTCCTCTTTGGAGCTCAGTTGTCTAGAACAGTGCCACCCAAAAAAGTGTGATGGCCAGTTTGAAAATTGTCACCTGTCCACAAGGAGACAAGTATAATCTATATTGTTCACCTATTTGCACATTTTCAATGAATGTGTACAGGGGTATGATTCCTCTCTTTTTCCCTAAATTAGGTTTGTTCAAATTATCTATCAATAATTATCTAATTATTATTTAAATACAATTTTTTGTCTGTTGAACCTGGCAATAAAAAAATTGTGGGTTACTTTACCTATATTTTTATTTCATGTTGCTAGCCATATATTTTTATTCTATTTGATAAAAGTAATAGTCCACAACAGAGTGGATATTTAGAAAATACACAACTGGTCCTTCACCCCAGACAGATGGGAAGTGCTGGCTCCATGCACAAGATGTCAGCTAATCAACTGTCTTCCAAACCCTTATCTCGCTGGGTTAGATGGAGCTTTCAGCAAGCTGGGACCCCCGTGGCCTCCCTTGGCTTCAGCCCCAAGTCTGCCTGACTCTTCCTGCCACCAGGTTTCCCCACCCCAGCCCCGAGCTCTTCTGACTGGTTGGCGAGGGCAGCAGCAAAGAGGCACAGATGACGACTCCGTGGCGGATCCCGCAGCCAGCGCCTCGGACCCCGGGCCCTCTCGGGCATCCGCAGGTGTTCTATTATGACCCATAGGAACTGCACATGTCTTTCTTGATATGAGTATGAGCTGATATCCCCCCTTGAGATAGGGGGGACTGTATATTGGGACTGAATGACTACAGAAGTATTCCAAGCCTTTGATAGCAGCTCCTAGACCCAAAGCTTGTTTCTCGACAAGTCCAAGGATAAGAGGAGTTCTCCCCTCGGTCTCGGATACGCAGGCTGTGGCTCTGTGTTGGCACAGAGGAGCCCATCTCAGAGAAGACACAGGCACTGTGTGTTGCACATGGCCTTCCAGCTCGGACACCTCTGTGCCAGGAGAAGAGTGTGAAAAGCAGGCTTTTAAAATGTTTTTTGTTTTTCACTCAGAAGTATAGGCCTGTGCCAACCCCTCCTTCACTGCTGCAGGAGTCAATGTTTGAAAGACACAGTGGCTTTTCCCTCCATTTTTCAGCTGCTGCCTGGGACACAGACTTCCCTAGGACACGTCTGTTAGGAGATGTGAGCAAGAAAGGAAAGTGTTCACCAGGCCTGTGTTTATTATAGTCCACGTTTACTTTTTAAGACATGTCTGTTACATGCCTGCACATTTCCCCTTATAAGAACAAGCATTGGAAGAATAACAGGTCCGACTCAAGGATCCCCTTTCTGGAGAGCCTGGGTTCAGACTGACCCTCTCGTGTCCTCTCCCCTGGCAACAGGGTCAAAATTTACCCCTGCCATTCCTTTCTGATGGTCCACTGACTGGCTTCCTTGCTGCTGTTCCATGTGAAAATATATCCAATTACATTTCCAGATTTCATTCAAAAATGGCACAAAGGGATGCCCATGAAATCAGCCCCACTGGAGCTCCCACTTCCTGATTCACAAAACTTTCTGATCTGTCTATAGAGTCATGAATACAGATTTTATGCAGAGGTTTCAGACAGGTGGCACGGGCTTTTTCTTTCCCTGTTTAGACAAATGTGAACCCCTAAGCAGACTGCTGTTAAACTGAGAAGGGAGCTCTCTTCAAGGGTGAAGACAGAAACAGGCAGCCCCACTGCTCAGTGTCTTGGATGCTCAAATGCTTTTCCATACCTGCATCTTCAATGCTGGATGTAAAGTATTTACTACAGAATAGATGTATAGTAGGTGCTCAAAAAAACGGGAATCCCCCTTTCTCTAGTTGGCTACCTAAAGCCACACAATAGTAATTGGAGGTAAATGTGAGCTTGGCCATAGAAATTCTGGGTAGTCAGGACCTGACAAGCAAAGGAAACGGGGGTAATAATTTATATCTGCCCATCCCTGAATATTCAAGGACCATGAGACTCATGAGGGATTCTTACCTCCGTGCCAGGATGAGGAAATGGACGCTGAGGTGCCAAGGGACTTTCCTGAGTCCATCAGGGAGAGAGGGGCAGAGCAGGGCCTCTGACCCAGGACTTCCCCTACGCTCCACCAGCCAATGGGGTGGGCAGAAGCGACGCCTCTTCTCCCATGGCTAACAAGAGCCCCGGGGAGCGCTCCAGAACCTGGGGGTTGGGGGTGGGAGGTGGGGGTCGTGCTGGGCATCAGGAGGTGGGAGCTGTTCTCCTGCAGCCCAGCCCTGCAGGAAAGGGCAGAGCCCGTGCCTTGGCGTCTGGCCTGGGGGCTTGAACACGGCGGTCGCTTGCTGAGGAGGCCAACAGCACATCCCTCCCAAGCAAGTCTAGTTTAAGGAGTGACAAGCTCTGTGACAGTGACTCTGGACAGCTCCACGGGTGTGCAGACAGCCTAAGGGTGTCCAGGACACTCTGCCCCCATGTGCCTCCTGCAGCAGGACACTGAAGCTGCCTGCTCAAAACAGAAAGGGTGTTCTTTGCACTTCCCTCACCATTTCCCACTTCCAAACTTGCAGACTGTTGCAAGCCATAGTCTCATTGAGACTGCAATCCCTTGAATGGCAAGGTCTTTATACTTCATTATATTTTCAGAAACTCACATAGAATCTGACACAGAATAGGCTCTTGGCAAAGGAGTGTTAGAGGTGAGACTGGATTTCTCTAGAGCAGGGTTTCTCAACCTTGGCACTATTGGCATTTGGGGCCAGATAATTCTTTGTCATGAGGGGCTGTTCTGAGCAGTGTAAGATGTTTAGGAGCATTTCTGACCTCTACCCATTAGACGCCATCCTCTTGTGACAACCCAAAATTGTCTCCAGACATTGCCAAATATCCCTTGTGGTGCAAAACCACCTCTGGTTGAAAAAAATAACTGATATTTTTGAACCTGTGCTGCATGCCAGGTGCTCTATTGATATTATTGCAAGGTGATCTTCAAAAAGGTAGGTATTACCATACATAGTAGGTAAGGAGACTGGGACACAGAGAGGTTGGGTAACTTGCTGAAGAACACTCAATTCAGAAGTAGCAGAGCTGGGCTTTGAAGCAGGTCTATTTAACACCCACACTTCCAAGAAGTGAAAATAACAACTGAAATAAGATCTGTATAGATGTCTGTGGGTGTTATATAATTGTTATTTAATCACCATTCTTATATCTTTCCCAGTTCACAGAAAGGTTGAAGCCTGAATGTGCATGTCAAGCACTGATTTCTATTTTTCTCCCTGGGACTATTAAACAAAGTGTTCATAATCTTAGTGTACATTTTCTACAATGTCATTTCAGAAATACATTAAAAATTGAAGATATTTCACATGGAATGCTTACTGGGCTCCCTCTGGTGTCAGCTATGATTATATTTGATGTCAAAGGAGCTCAGGCATGACCACATTTTCAAATTAATGAAGTATTTGTTCTTCATCAAGAGACAGTTTAAAAAATCTCACTGGCTCTCATGGACTACATTGTCAAATTGCTTTATACAGATTTTGCAACTATTCCATTAAAGGTCTATCATAAGTTTTATAATGTAAGGAAACAACTAGTATGAATTTGCTGTTTAAATTACTTTTTAATGGCTCCAAGGTGACATTTCACAAGATGGGACTAACTGTGTGTGTGTGTGTGTGTGTGTGTGTGTGTGTGTGTGTGTGTGTGTGTGTGTGTAGTCTGCCTGTATTGGCTATATTCATCTATCTATCCATCTATCTGTATATATATATACGTGGGTATATATGAAAATGTTCAGTCTCACTTTGATAAAAAGAAATACAAATTAAAATAATGTGGTAGTGCTTTACCCTACCAACTAAGAAAATCTTTACGTAAATAACATCTAATTCTGTGAGGGAAAAATAAAACAGATACTCTCATGCTTTACTGATGATCTTTTGATGTAACTGGAAGAACAATTTAACAATATACAGTAAAAGCAAAAAAATCTTGCATTGCCGAGGGCCGGCCTCAGCAACAGTCAGGGTCCTGATGGGGGGGCTGGAGTCGGCGAAGGAAGGAGACAGACACCTTGTTGTGTCTGGGTACGAAGATGGAATCTCCGACCAAGCAGAGCATCAGAGCTTTATTTTTATAATTCTCTGTAACATATACACTAGCATTCAGGCACACAATACTAGAATATTTTGGCTAAATCTCAGACATTATTTATTCTTACACAATGATCAATGGGCTAGCAGGGACAGACTCCCTGGAGCGTAGCAAGACACAGTGTTTCAGCAAAGGCATAACAGTTCCTGTTATTTAGTACCAAGCAACCTATAACTATTTTTTGTGTTCATGTTTTTGAATTTGTTAATCATTACCTTTTTGTTTCTTCTAGCTAACTCTTTCAAAGCTTGGGAAGGGGGATTACCGCCTAGTTGACAGGTGGCCAGTGGGAGTGAGCAGAAAGGGTGACCTATTGTCTTCTAAGAAAGGAGCAGGCATTGTCACTTACGCTGAAGCTAATGCAGGGTAAGCCGTTGGCTCATTAATGTAGCTAGGTGTGGGAGCATTCCACCACCACAGAGCCCAAAAGACGTCAAATGAGAAAAAGAGGCAGTGTGAATATAAGAAACAGCAGCAAGAAACAAATTCCTTTTAGGCAGGAGTCACAGGTGCCACTCGATGCTCCGCCTTGCGGAACGGTTACCACGACATGTACTGAAGGCCCAAGGACTGTGCCACTAGGCCGACTGCTGGGTGCTGAATTGGCTGCCTGCATTGCATAGCCTTTGGCCCAGTCATTCTATATCTAGGACTGTTTAAGCAAATGCTTCAGTAGAAGGAAAAAGCTATTTGGACATAGATGTTCACTACAGCGTCGTCTGAAATAATGAAACATTAGAAGCAGCCTCAGCAGCCAGCAATGAGAGAATGGTGTATCTTACTAAATTATGGTACATCACTCTAGCACAGTAGTGAATAAGGGTGGACTCTATAGTCAGACTATCTGGATTGAAGTGCTGGCTCCAATGCTAGCTCTGTGACCTCAAATATGTTTAAACTCTTTAGGTATAGAATGTGTCCAATAATAGCACCACCTATAGGATTAAAACTGAGATTAAACAAGATCAAATGCACAAAGCCCTTAAAAGAATGTGTTGCACAATTTAAGTGCTCAATAGGTGTCTTCTGATGAACTATTATGCAGCTATTGAAAATAAGAATTGTAACAATGATATCACTCCTTAGAAAAAAATCTAATTATACGATGTTTTAAAAACCAAGATGTTAAAATTAAAAACGTTGCACATAAAGGCTGGAGGAGAACATACAAAAATAAAAGTAAATCTGTCAAAATGGTGGAATCCATGGATGAGTTTTTTCCCTTAAATTTTCTATATGTCTATAATCTTGTCATTAAAATAGCAAAAGTCCAAAAAATATATTTACATATATATTCAACCAACAGTTAATAGATGCTTTCTATGTTTTAAGCAGTATGCTAGACTAAATAATTAAGACATTACAACAAGATTTATAGTTTAGTAGATGAGAGAGCACTCACAACATCCACTGGAGCATGTTAAATGCTATGGTTGAAGTTCAATTGGAGTCAACAGGGCCACAAAGGAGGGACATTCTAGATGGCCCTAAGAAGGGATGAATGGTCAAGAAAAGCTTCACAAACGAGGTTAATATTTGAGCATAAACTTGAGTGATCTTTAGAAATGAATTAAATAAAGAAGGGCAGGGAGAACATTCCAGGGAGGAAATACAACTAAGAAAGACAGCGGTGAGTTAAACTGAATGGTGTCAACAAACTGAAGGTACAGTGATATGACCCCCACAGATGAATGTGATGAGAAAAGATCTCTGTGGGGCTGGGCAGGGGCTAGATCCACAGCAAAGCTATGGCATCTGAGCTTGGCCCTGAGAGCTGTGGGGAATGCTTGGAAGACCTTAATCAGAGGAATGGCCAAGGAAGAGAAGGCACTATGTTTGCAAAACTGATGATGAGTGGGATGTGGGCAGTGACGGAGAATGGGGGATTTGTCTCTGTAGGGAGGACAAGGCTTTACCCTTGTTTGCTCCCCACGGTACTCCAATGTTGGAAATATTTATTAAGGAACCACTGCCATGGAAGGAAAGCACTGGAAGTATATAGAGGTTTGTTTCAGCATTATTTATAATAGTGCCTGGCATATTATAAGCTTTCAATTAATATTATGGAATGAATGCATAAATCTGTGTGTCTGGAGTTTAGGAAAGAAAGCTGACAAGTCTCTTTGGGACTCTTAAGCATTTAGATGGTGACTAAAGCTGTTTGTATATGGTCACCAGAGAAATTACATGGAGTAAAATCAGCATTAAAGGGCGAGCAGAGAAAGATTTGCCCATTAAAGAATGAAAGATTTGGTCTGAAAAGTACCAGAAAAACTAGTGAATAGTGGTGTCAAAAGAAATTCTGAGAGTCTAGAACACCTGAAATGTCATATAAGGTAAGGACAGAAAAGAGGCCATTGATTGGCAATTTGTAATCTTAGTGAGAACGGTTTCAGTAGAGGAGTTAAGGTAAAAGACGTGGAATGCAAGGTTAAAAAGTCCAAGATGAGGAAATATAAAGCAATCTCCTCCAATGAGTTATGTCTGTGTCTTCATTGCATGAATGAAGATTGTAATGAACTTACTTAATTTCAGCTTTGAAGATTATCATTTTTATGTATATCTACCCTGTTAGATTATCATCCCTCCCCCTTCCCTCCCTTCTTTCTTTACTTCTTTCTTTAATTTCTTATTGAATATCTACCAAGATGTGCCAAGATATGTGCAGGCAGACACCATTTTTCATCCAAGTTGATATCCCATAATTTGTTGAATGAAATACATTTGTACAAAATTAAGAAGCCTTGCTTACAATTGGGATATCATTTCACAGCCTCACAAAGAGGTTTTTTCTTTTCTTTCTTTTTTTTTTTTTAAATCATCAGCGACACAAACAGAACCAAATTGTAAAAGACTATCTTCATTAGTCTGCCCCAGCAGCTCATGCAACATGTAGTGGGCACCTATAGTATAGAATTACGGACACAAACAGATGGAGAAAGAAAGAGACAGACATAGAAAGAGAGAGAGAGAGAGGTACAAAGAAAAACAGACACACGGAGACAGAGGGACAGACCTATAGACAGAAAAAGACAAAGGGACATACACAAGGATGACAGAATCAAAGCAGAGACTGATAGAGACAAACAGGAACAGACAGAGAGAGACAAATAGAGAGGAAATGGACAGATGGAGAAATAGATGCAGAGACAGAGAGATGGAGATAGAGTGACAGAGACAGAGGAAGGGAGGGGACAGCAAGGGGGGAGAGAGGGGGGGAAGGGACAGAGACAGAGTCAGAGTCAGACAGAGTCAGAGTCAGACAGAGTCAAGAGACATACAGAGAGAGCCCAACAAAGACAGTGTGAGACAGACAGAAACTGCTAGACAGGGACTGTGGGACACAGACTGAATGTCAGTCAGTCAGAGACAGAGACAGAGAGAAACAGAGAGATAAAGGCAGATGGATTGGGACAGGTAAACAGAGAGCATCTGAGTGACAAACACAGAGAAAGCAAGAAATACAAAGACCACTGCTTCTCGCATCCAGACCTTTCTTCTGAGTTGAATCTCCTTACTTCAGTATATTCTTCAACAGTAATTCTTTCAGAATGTATACATGAGTAGTAAAACTTTTCAGTCATTGTCTAAAAAATATTTGCTTCACTCTCATGCATAAACTAATGT
Organism: Choloepus didactylus; assembly: GCF_015220235.1. Taxonomy (NCBI): domain Eukaryota; kingdom Metazoa; phylum Chordata; class Mammalia; order Pilosa; family Megalonychidae; genus Choloepus; species Choloepus didactylus. The sequence goes on along the minus strand of NC_051313.1, from coordinate 127,665,325 downwards.
ATCTAGGTACAGAATTTGAAATTGAGAGTTATTTTATGTCAGAACTTTGATGATATCCTTTCATTGTCCTATATATTCTGTGGTTGCTGACAAGAAGTCCACCACGTGATTTATCATAAGTAAAAGGAAAAAGAGGTATATATTTGTCTTTGTTACTGCTAAAGTATAATTGCTGATTGCCAATATTTATTTATAATTAATATCCCTTAATAATCTGGGAATAAAATATGTCAAAAGAAAACCCTGCATCATGCTTGAGAAAATATCATACTAATGATTATAATCAGCAATAAGATAAAAAAGCCTAATGCCATCACTTTCATTTATCATCATTCCTATTAGACAATGCATTTGTACAAGAAAGTTAACTATTGAAGATGACAAAGCAAAATTATATGATTTGTACTATCTACCTGGAAAATCCCAGAGATAAAAAAGCTAGAAAATGGAGATGATATACATCAATAAAGCAGCTAAATACAAAATTACAACACAAAAACCAATGATGTTTCCATCTATAAAATATGGTCACTCAGAAAACACAATAGATGAATCCCTTTTAGTATTTCCCCAATATAAATTAATAAATAACAACACCTGGAGTTAAACTCTATGAAACATGTGTAATAGCACTATAAAGAAAATTATAAAGTTCTAAAGAGGTACATAAGGAGACCGTACCACCTTAAAAATGTATTCACAAATGTTTAATGCTATAGAAAATTTTAACACAATTCTGATAGGATTTTTGGTAGAACTTCAAAAAAGAAAGCATCACGAAGTGCATTCGAAAGACAAGAACACTCAGAAGAGTATAAAGGGGGAATTACCACCTGATAAAAGACATCTGGGGAGTTAAGCTCCACCTCCTTGTTGGAGGAAAATCTACATACTTTTTTTTGGGGGGGAGACTTGCCTCGAATCCCTCATTTAGTTATTTATTCAATCATTTATTTGTATCAGTATTCCTCCCAGATTTTAATATGATGTTCGTCATGTTCTAAATATTATTGTCTAATCTTTTATCAACATATCTATACAATTTCCTTTCCACGGTTTTCCACAATTTTTTTCCTGTTGCCCATCCCCTCCCCAACTTGCATCCCTTAGTTGATATTTATGTAGATTAACTCAAGACACAACTTTTTCATAAACTTGACTGTACCTATTCTTATGTAATTATGTAATTTGTTTTTGCCTTTTATTAGCTTTCTTACAGAACTTTACACTTTTCTCCATACCTGCTTCTACATGCTTTATAATGTGTAGATCTCAATAGTTTAGCTATGGCTTTTATTATCTATTTTTGAGATAGCCAATATGTATATGAAATAAATTTTCTAGCCTTAGGTAAGATAAGCTGTTGATTATAGTTACCTTATATTTGGCAGTGTTACTAAATGGTGACTTGCTTTTCAATTTATCTTGTTCACAGCACAAATAGATCAACTGATAACTGTTTTGCCTCTTTTTTATACTTAAAACTTTTGAAAAATTGTTTGCCCCAAATTTCTGAATAATTTCAAATAAGTATGATGAAAGGCCTTTTTGTTTCATATTCCTGACTCATTATGAGACTGACAGTAGTATTTCACCATCATACACAGTATTGACCTTCTTTTTGAGATACATCTCAATCTACATTTTAAGAAACAATTCTATTTGTAAAAAATTTTAATTTTACACAAAAATTGTAAACATCATTTTTCTGTGAAGAATAGGTATCAAATATTCACATATGCCCTTTTACTAAATTTGAGATTAACTTGCTTTCTAACTTTTGGTTTATTAATATATCAAATCTAAATATTTCATGATGTTGAACCATCCTAGCATATTTAGAAGGAAATTTCTACAAGGTACTTAGAGAAATCACCAAGTTTGGGTGATTGGCTAATGTCCTGTAGGACTGGTGCCCAGGGTTAAACTGAAGTGCAAGATTACGCACTTCCATTTGTTGTTCCCTTTCCAAGTATCGCTTAGGTATAGCCTACAACTCAAGTCCTAAATAGAGTTACCTACTTACATCAGTAACTGTGTAGTTGTCACAATGCTGGAATAATTGAAATTTGCACCTTCTCCCAAGGACTCCAGGGATGTTTTGACTAACAAAGGCTTTGCTGTTTGAGTCTGAGGTAAATACTGAAGCAAAACTTACCTCAAAGGCCAGAAACATGACTTTTTGTCAATTTTTAGCCCTAAGTGAAAAGCTCTGATAACTGTTATTAGAAACAGATTATTTTCAGTGCCTGTGACTTCAGTGTATTTATTTTTATTGACAATATATTGCTGGTGAATTGCACAACTGCTATCCCCGGAAATCTGTGCAGCCTTTTCAATGAAAACTGTGGGTGGCTCTGAAAAGAGCCTTTGGTTTCAGTTTCCTTCCCACCCAAATCTTCCGACTAGGCACGGGGCTTTACCACTTAAAGGAGTTACTTGCTTGGTACTTGGTGGTGGCTCTCAACTTTTTTGGGCAGCAGCACTATCTGGATCTTCGGCAGGACGCCGCCCAGCGCAATAGTCACACCACCAAGCAGTTTGTAAAGCTCCTCTTTGCAAACGGCCAGCTGCAGGTAGCACGGGACAAGGCGAGTCTTCTTATTGTCGCGTGCTACGTTGCCCGCCAACTCCAGGATCTTGGTGATCAGATAATCCAGCACCGCCACCAGATACACCGGAACGCCGGCTCCGATACGCTCGACATAGTTGCCCTTATGAAACAGGCAATAGATTTGGCCCATGGGGAGCTGTAGAACTGCTCTAGATGAACCAGACTTCGCTTTGGCGCCGGACCCACTGCCCTGCTTCCTGCGAGCAGACACAACACACAAACGCGAGTTTTGCAGCTACGAAAACAAGCAACGAAGCAGTCTTACTGGGGTCTATTTATACTCTGACTGTAGGCTGTGATTTGCTATCTTGATTGGCCGATAGCCGGCTATCCAATCACAGAGCCTTACTGGAATCACTTGATTTACATACACGCCACTACCCATTATCCAATCAGATGTTGGATGAGCAAGACGTCATTTGAGGCTGTACCTATAAATACCACGCTTTATGGGTGAGTTGTTTTTGAACTGTACACTAATCTCTGAAAAGGTCTCCTGTCTGTTGAAGATAACTGAGGACTGGATGAAAGCTGTAATGAAAACTCCAAAAAACAGATCAAAGGATTCAGGAGGGTGAAAATAAAAAGCCCCATGCATGCCAAAAGCAAGGAGGAAGTGATTCATTTGCAGAAAGTGCAGAGCTTATAAAGGCTGATATGCCCATATACTGGCCAAGTGCTGCTAACACTATGATTTTCATATCTCACATCTTCTCAAGGAGTGAAGACCAAGTCTAACATGAGAATGATTGTTGGGCTATTATCAACAGAGCCCCATAAGGATCATCACCCTGTTGGTGCCTTAAAAGCTACTAAAATGCAGTTTTCAGCAATATCAAGACTTGTTGCAAACTGCTCCACCAGTAACCAAGCTTGGTTTGGAAAAGGAGCATTACACTGTTCCCAAGGTTCTTTTAAGAGCCATCTACAGTTTTGGCAAAGAGCTGTATTACTTTAATAAGTTGCTACACAAGTGCCCAGTGCAATTTTTCTAACAGAACTTGGGTGCCAGGTCTGTAAGGCTTTCTAAACAAATAAGTGCTGGACTGTTTTGTCAGTGCATCAACAAAATTACCACTGTACATTTTAAAAGCTTGCAAGGATAAACACTGATCCCAATTTTAGCTTTAGGGGTCAAGAATTAGGACAATAATTCTCCACAACAATGAGGCTCTCTATAAAAAGCCTCAATATCTACTTGGACACTATCTCTAGGAATGAGGGCCCTGAGGAACGTTGCTAGCCTCTTTTCTGTATTTTTTTCAATAATTTTGCTCTTCTCCCAAAGGCACGAAGCCTCGGGCTGTGAAAGGACCCTACCCCTACCTTGAGGAAGTCTGTGGAAGCAGTAAGTCTGCTTTCTCTCTCCACTGGCTGTGATAAATTTTTCCCAAGTTTTTCCCACAGACCACCTTTGTTACCTTAAAATTACTGGGACTCAAGGCCTAAACAGGTTTTCTTTGCCTGGTGATGTCCTCTGTACACCTATTTGTGAACAGGGTGATTGCATTGGGCTGTAGAATCCAACAATCCAACAAACCACAATTGACTGCAATATCTAAGTGGCTTTAGCTGAATCTCTACTTTTCTTACAGAAGCAAGTGGAGTTTTGCGGTCGCAGTTGATTTGTCTGGGGGGGGGGGGGCGGCCGGTTGCTGAACCTTCGGCTCTCGGCGTTGCTCGGAGGGTACCGGCGGCGGGGGCTCTTTCCCGGAGGCGAGGGTGAGGCGGGGGACTGGGCCCGGTCCCCGACGGAGGCGTGCAAGGTGTGGAGGGCGGCGAGAAGGAACAGGCAGGACACGGTTCTTTGAGGGTGGAGAAGCCAAGAGAGTTTATTAGGGGTGAGCACAGGTTATATAGGCTGGCATAGAGGGCGGGGGTTGTTACAAGTCAATGCTGAGGGGATAAAGGATAGGATTGGTTCTGAGAGGGTGCGGAGGTTAGGATTGGTTCTAAGAGAGCACGGAGGTTGTTTGAAAAGGGGCGGCAGTTGCTCTGGCAACGGTGTCTGGCAACAATGTATGCGCACCGGTGGTGATGGGAGTTGCACTGGCAACGGGGAGTGTCCGGGCAAGATAAGGGGGTGGGGAAAAGGCGGTTCCCTCCGGCAAGCCTCCCCTAACAGTGGTATTTTGGGTGAGGAAATGGGGCCTGCCTCCGGCCTCACTTTCCCAGGCCCGGGGGGCTGTGAAGGGCGCTGTTCACCCGTACCCACTACCCTCCCCAGGGGTGGCCGATCCCCTGGCCCAGGCCCGCCAAGTCGAAGCACGTAATCAGTGTCCCGCAGAGTTTGGTTCTCTATCTGTGGGTTCAAGTTCTGAGATGTTACAAATTTGACATGATGCGAATTTGACAACATGGTACACTATGCATCAAAACAGGATGCCAATATTTAAGTCAGGGGAGTTTGGGTTCAAGACCCCCTCTTTCATGATCATCTGGCTGCTTAGGCATTAAATATATATATATTAAAAAGATAGTATATTCAAATAATCGCTACTTTCCAGAAACGTTTCAATTTTCAATTAGGCATTCATATATTTCTGATCCTTTAAAAAAAATGGAGTGTATACATAAGGTCTCTTTAAATTAAAAATGGTTTAGTTAGTTCACTCCTGGATTTTGGCACCAAAAGAACAAACCAAAAAAAAAAAAAAAAAAAAATCCATTTCTCCATCTGTAAGGAAAGACATTTTATATTGAGAATAACTACCATGCCTTCCACTACTTTGGCAAAACCTCAGATGCAAGGCCTTTTGGCCAAACATCTGCAATTTCACATTGCTGGAACATTTGTTGTGTCCCAGAGGATTGCAGCTCTCTATAAGTTTGCGATGGCTGAACCATATGCAAATTTCACATGAAAGATTTTGAAGTGATGAGGAAGGCTGGTATCTTGCTGTATGCAGTGATTTCAGAACATAACTTCCTTGGATCAGGTTCCCAGGATGTTTTGTCACTATGCTCCTGAATTATGAAACTTGGAGTATGTGGGCTATGGGATAATTTTTCTTATTGAAAAATAAATTAACAAATAATAAAAGCTTTAGTACTGTTTGATAGAACATCTGAATGTAGAAGATCCATAAAAAGTATCCCTTGCTTCTGTGCAACAGACAGCCCCTGCAGAGTGCCTTGATATCTTAGCTGGGAATCTTCCAAGGAGTGGACAGATGGGGCATCTGCACCCACATTACGTGAGTGGACAACAACTCTAATCAAGCCTGGCTACCCTGATGAAACCCCATCGGGAACAGCAGCTATCTGCATAGGTCCCAAATCCTTGTCAATCACCATGAACTCTTTATTCAGAATTATTTGAGCAAAAACTAACTAGAAATGCTGGTACAGAAATAAATCTCTGTTCAGACCAAACCCGAGGTAGCTTTTATACCAGATGTCTTTTGGCTGAAAGTAACAGAAAGTGCCAGTTGAGCTGGTTTATGTAATAAATGGATGTCCAAAGGCTGAGAAGCTCCAGGTGGGAATAATCAGAACCCTGGCTCCTTAGCCCTCCTCCACTTCCTGGTCTTATGAATGATCACATTTTCAAGTGTTCATGTAGACATTAACAAAGCAAAGATCGCAAGAGACAGTCTGCTTCTCTGCATCCTTTCACTTCCCATTTTCTAGAACTGAGCCTACTCCCAGACACTGAGTCAATCATCTACAGAAGAGGAAAATGTGACAGATATAAGCCTAAGTTCCCTTCACAGAGATTACTGTTTTTTAAATAAAAGCCATCCTTTGTGGGTGTGAAGTGGTATCTCACGGGTGGTTTTAATTTGCATTCCCTTTGTAGCTAAAGTTGTTGAGCATCTTTTCAAATGCTTACTGGCCATCTGGATATCTTCTTTGGAAAAATGTCTATTCAAATCTTTGCCTATTTGCGGGATACTGATCACGTGCTTCGACTTGGCGGGCCTGGGCTGGGGGACCTGATCAGCCCCTGGGGAGGGTGGTGGGCACGGGCGACAGCGCCCTCCACTGCCCCCCAGGCCTGGGAAAGTGAGGCCGGAGGCAGGCCCCATTTCCTCACCCAAAATACCACCGTAGGGGAGGCTTGCCGGAGGGAACCGCCTTTTCCCCACCCCCTTATCTTGCCCCTGACACTCCCCATTGCCAGAGCAACTCCCCCACCGTCAGTGCGCATGCGCAGTTACCAAAACTACTCCCGCCCCTTGTCATTCAACCTCCGCGCCCTCTCTGAACCAATCCAAGCCTTCGACCTCTATAGCTACCCCGCCCTCTAATCGCCCAATATAAGCTTGTGTTCTCGCCTAATAAAGCTCTCTTGGTTTCATCATCCCTCAAAGTACCGTGTCCTGCCTGTTCCTTCTCGCCGCCCTCCACACCTTGCACGCCTCCGCCGGGGACCGGGCCCAGTCCCCCGCCTCGCCTTCGCCTCCGGGAAAGAGCCCCCGCTGCTGGTACCCTCCGAGCAACGCCGAGAGCCGAGGGTTCAGCAACCGGCCGCCCCCCCCCCCAGACAAATCAACTGCGACCGCAACTGGCGCCCAACGTGGGGCTCCTGCAATTCGACGTCCTCTCCACACAGCGGTCCCGTGAAGCCACTCGCTCGCCCGGACGCCTCTCCAGCTCTCCTTCTCCTCGCCTGCAAGGTAAGGGCCGCCTCTCCCTCGCCGCTCCCGGAGCCGCCTCTCCCTCGCCGCTCCGCGTCAGGGGCCGCCTCTCCCTCGGCGCTCCGGAGCCGCTCCTCCCTTCCCCACTACCCATTCTTCCGTCTGCCTCTCGTCCTTTTCTTCTATAACCCCCATTCCTCCTAACGCTCTCCCTCTTTCCCTCCATTACTTTGCTGTAGTCCTTTGTGTGTTTCTTTCTTTGTTTGGCGCCGTGTACCTCTTTGCAACTGCCCCCCCAGACTGTTCCAAAATGGCGAACATCCTCCTTCTTCTTCTACTGAGGGGAGGAAGTGCTCTAGTAATGACGTCAGCCCTAAGCCAGACCGGAAACCGCATGCGCTTTACCCCGCCCTTTCACAGGGCGGAGCTAGTCCGCCATCTTATGCCTTAGACCCCGCCCTTTCACAGGGCGGGGCTGGTCCGCCATCTTGTGTCTTGACCACGCCTACCGCGCCGCCATCTTGCGACGCTTGGGGCCTCCCACTTTCACCTCCCCCTTCGACAGGCTCCCCCTCGGAGCCGCTGCCGGCAGCTGCCGCCGCTCCTCCCACCCTGCCGACTAACAACCCCTGGCTGCCTTCTACACCTCAAGGCAACCTTTGGGGCAACACTCCCTCTACCCCCACTCCCGCGCCAAGCCCTCTGCAAGCGCGTCCTCCTTTCTCTCGTGCTTTTCGCTGCTTTCTTCTTAACCCTATCCCCACCCCACAGAAACCGTACGACTGGTATCCCATTGATTTAGATACTGTCAAGCAGCTTCGCAGGGCCGTCAAGGAGGACGGGTTAGGTAGCCCATATGCTTCCCAAATATTGCAGGATCTCGCCATGAACTATTGCCTCCCCCAAGACTGGGCCTCGCTTGCCCGTTCAATTTTTAACCCAGGTCAGTTTGTTGACTGGCGTGCTCACTTCCAGGCAGAGGCAGCTAAGCAAAGTGAGCAAGACGCGACCATTGGAGTCTATCATCCCCCCGAAGCCTATTTGGGCACTGGAGCGTTTCTAAATGCGTCTGCTTATATTAATGCCCCTGCTGCCTTCTGGACTGTCCTCAGAGGCATCGCCTTACGCGCGTTTGCCAACTGCTCTGCCCGTCGACCTGACAATTTTACCAAGCTCCTCCAGGAGCCAAACGAACCTTTTGCCACTTTTGTTTCCAGGGTTGAGGAAGCCTGTGCTAGAAAAGTTACCAACCCCCAAGCCCAGCTAGCGCTCACCCGGGAACTCATTCTAGAAGGGGCTAACTCCCCCTGTAAGCAAGCCATTCTCCCCTTGCGAGAAAAAACTCTTAATGACTGGGTTCTCGCCTGCAGCGCCTTTGACCCAGCTACCGCGTCCCTAGCCCAGGCTGTCTCTGGCGCTGTCACTGCCGCCTTAGCCACCACCACCGGTTGCTTTAAGTGCGGGCGGAGCGGTCATTTTGCCCGGGAGTGCCCCAATGCGGAGGTCAAACGCCTGCCTTACATGCAGCGCAATGGGCGCCCTCCTCCCACTCCCTGCCCACGCTGCCAGCGTGGCTATCACTGGGCGCGCGATTGCAAGAGCAGGCCCAGAGATCTTAGCAAGGATAACTTAAAAAACCTCTATTATCCATGGTGCCCTGACGGCAGTCAGCGCCAGGGCACTGAGCACGCTTTAAACTCCAAGCGGGGCGAGCCTCAGCCCCGCCCCTAAGAGGCAGCGTGCCGGCCGGTTCTAATAAAATTAATCATTTCACCGGCAGTAAAGCGCTTCTCTGGACAGTCCCTATCACTCCAGAAAAGCCTACTCGTAAGTTAAGAATAGAGGGACAATGGTACACGGGCACGCTTGATTCAGGGGCAGAAGTCTCTTGCATGCCCGCTCAGTATGCCACCATGTGCATGGTTCTCGATGGTCCCTCGGTAGTGGGAGCCACCGGTACCTCTACTTCTCTTCAGGCCATGAGACCCATTAAGTGGGAAGATGAAGAGGGCCACTCAGGCACCTTCCGCCCGTTATTTCTGCACACCATAGACCAAATTTTATGGGGCCGTGATATCCTTGCCGCTTTTGGGGCAGTGCTTACCGCGCAGCCCCCCCAATAATGTGCGCCACTGCTCGTTTAACACCTCCAGCGCCCGTTCCTCTGCAGTGGGATACTGAGGAACCTATATGGGTGGAGCAGTGGCCCCTTCCCACGCATAAATTAGTAGCACTCCAAGCCCTTGTCCAGGAGCAGTTGGACGCTGGCCACATAGAGCCTTCTACTAGTCCCTATAATTCGCCAGTGTTTGTTATTCATAAAAAGGCCACAGGGAAATTTAGGCTCCTCAATGATCTGCGGGAAATCAATAAGCATATTCTTCCCATGGGCTCCCCGCAGCCTGGCCTCCCCCATCCGGTGGCCATCCCAGCCCATTGTCATGTAGCCACCATTGATATCAAAGACTGTTTCTTTTCCATCCCGCTACATGAGCAAGACCGCCCGCGCTTTGCTTTTACAGTTCCCGTCCCCAGTCACGCGGGCGCGGCTAGCAGGTACCAATGGAAAGTCCTCCCTCAAGGGATGCGTAACAGTCCGGCCATCTGCCAAATGTATGTTAATCACGCAGTGGCCCCCCTGCGAAAGCGGGCCATGCTCATCCATTACATGGATGACATCTTGGTGGCCTCTGAGGACGCCGAGGCACTTCCTCTAATCCTTAAAGACCTCATTACTAATTTAGCTGACCTCGGCCTTACGATTCAGCCCGATAAAGTTCAAATTGTGCCACCATTAGCCTTCTTAGGGTTTAGTATTGATAAGACTATTACCCCGTCCGCTCCCCAGCTGGACATACCGGATCGGGTCACTATCACTGAGCTTCAACAGCTCTGCGGTCAGATCAATTGGCTCCGCTCTGCGTTGCCGATCACCACCGCGCAGCTCCAACCACTTTTTATGCTACTGAGTGTCCCTGAAGCCCCGCCGCTAGCAATCTCTCGGCACATTAAGCTCACCCAGGAGGCAAAGAAAGCCATTGCTGCCATTAACAAGGCGCTTGCTGCCTGTTGTCTCAACAGGTTTAGCACTAAAGAGGGCAATCTTATAGCACTCATCCTTCCTACGCCCGGCACACTCATGGGCTGCCTGTGGCAGGAAGGCCCTCTGCTTTGGGTGCACCCTGCTAAAAGCCGGCTTAGGAAAATTTGCCCCGCAGTGCGGCTCTGGATCAGCCTAGCTTCAGATCTAGTCACCCTGGCTGTTCATGTATTTGGAGCGCCGCCGGAAAAAATTGTTTGGCCCCTGGATGCAGGCCAAACCCGCCTGCTCATACGTGATAACCCGGACATGCAAATCCTCTTAGAAGGATTTCAGGGGGAATTCAGCTGCCATTATCCTAGCCATCGACTGTTACTGAGGCTCGCCAAGCTTCCCTTCCGCAGCCCCTTCCATCCTTTCCCCTCCTCTGCACCCATCCCAGGTGCCACTACCGTCTTCACTGACGCCTCCAAAACCCGTTTTGCCTTCCTCTCTTATTCTCAGGACCTCCCGGAACCCCGCCTATTCAGTTATGTCAACCTTCATTCAGTTCAAGTGGGGGAAATTCTGGCGGTGTCATACGCGCTAAACGCCCACTGCAACCACCCAGTAAACATTTTCACAGACAGCCTCTACACGTATCAGGTCTGCCGAGTCCTCGCATTTTCCACCTTTTTCCCCGGGAACTCGGCCATCGATAAAGCACTTTCTGACCTCAGAAGCATCTTAGAGTATAGACAAGATCCTTGGTTCGTTAGCCACATTCGTAGTCACTCAGGCCTTCCGGGGCCCTTGGCTAATGGTAACAGTATAGTAGACCAAGCGGTCTCAGCTCAAAATATCCAAGCTATGCTAACCCACACGGCAGCCCCTCCAGGGGATGCTGTTAACCAGGCCAAGTTATTGCATTCCAGGTTTCACTTTTCGGCTACCTCGTTACATCATTTATGTGGCCTCCCCCTAGACACCTGTAAACATCTTGTCCGCAATTGTGCCACTTGTGCGCCCTTTGCGCCGCTTGGCCCCCTGCAACCTCGGAGTCAACCCACGAGGCCTAAAACCCAATTCTAGATGGCAAATGGACGTAACTCACGTTCCGTCCTTTGGACGCCTCAAATATGTGCATGTAATAATTGACACCTTCTCGGCCATGTGTTATGCAGTCCCCCTTGCCGGGGAAGCGGCCAAACACTGTATCAAGGCCCTAAGACAAGGAATTCTCTTCATGGGAGTCCCCTGGGACCTAAAAACGGACAATGGGCCTGCTTATCGCAGTGCCTCCTTTGCGGCCTTTCTTCAGTTATATAACATCACCCATCATTTCGGCATCCCCTATAATCCACAGGGGCAAGCCATTGTGGAAGCAGTCCATCGCCGCTTAAAAACACAAATTGAAAAAGAAAGGGCAATGCTCCCCCAGGCAACTCCAGGGGACCTTATCATAGCAGCCCTTATTCACCTTAATCTACTCACATTCAATAAGGAAGGGCTTTCGCCCCTACATAAACATTGGGGGCCCTCATACAGGCCTACTCAGGCCCCGATGGTTTACTGGAAGGACCCAGAGAATAATGCCTGGAAGGGTCCCTCCCCACTCCTCGCCCAGGGGCGCGGGTTTGCTTGTGTTTTCCCAGATGATGCAGCACAACCAATCTGGATCCCAGGAAGGGCAATCCGGCCCGCCACCAGCAACCAAGCGTCTAACGAGACGAGAACGCCGTCGTCTCCGCAGCCTGGTGCACCAGATGACAACAGTACACCTGAGCCTGAACCCCAGCCCGAGTGAGACCCCAGAGAATATAGAGATAAGAGAAATTATACGCCTCTATAGGCAGGCAAAAGCCAGCCCCCTACACCTCCACAACCCTCACCCTAGTATTGCTTCCCTTCTTACGATCATGTTGGCTCTCGCCTCTTCTACCCGGGCCATCTCTCAGCCCCACTCCCCCCACCAACCTTGGAAATGGACCTTGGCACGATGGGAAGATTCCACAGTTATACAAACCCAAGTTACAGCAGGGCGACCTTCTTTTCTTGTCAACGCAACTGATTTATTTCCCACTCCTTTAGTACGCCCCACTGGTTGGAATCAAGCCCAATATTACATGTGCCCATCCTCAAACTCTGGAAAACCTTACTGTAATACTCCCAACCAATATTACTGTGCATACTGGGGATGTGAAACATTAGCCACTTATTGGAAGCCTTACACCACTGATCTTTACCTAACTCTAAAATGGGCTCCCCTGAACTGCCAGCCTCCTGAAGAACCCATTACCTGGGGTATCTATGGAGGTTATCACCACACTGCACCTACAGGTGACTGCTCACATTTAAATCTCACCGTGCAGCTCCCTGCTGATCCCTCTTGGCTCCTCGGTCGAACTTGGGGCTTTCGGATTTACATAAAAGGGACCGACCCGGTTTCCCTTATATTAATAAAAAAGGAGGCTGTACTAAAAAACCCCTCTGCCATTGGTCCTAATAAAGTCATTAACCCTCTTAGTCCACAGCCCTCCAGCCGAACCTCAAGTACAAGCAGCGCATCGCCAACACCACCACCCCAACCTTTCCTACCCCCCTCTCGTTACTCCTCTCCCCTCCTCGACCTTATCCAAGCGGCCTTCACCTCAGTGAATTCCTCCAACCCCAATCTCACCTCCTCTTGTTGGCTTTGCCTCTCCACTTCCTCCCCCCTGTATGAGCCGGTCGCCTCCAACCTCTCTTTTTCAGAAAACACAGAGGACAGCCCTTCGGAATGCAATTGGAATACCTCTGCCGTCCCCTTAACCTTTCATTCAGTCTCCTTTACAGGAAAGTGCATCCGCCCTCGCTCGAGTAACTCTCCCAGCCTCACAGCTTGTGCCAACTACTCCTCTCCCAGCAGCTCTGCCAAGTTTCTTATTCCCCACAACTCCTCCCAATGGCTCTGCTCCTCTACAGGACTTACCCCCTGCCTTAATGTACAAACCCTCAATACAACTCATGAAACTTGCCTCTTGATTGTCCTCATCCCTAGGGTCCTATACCACAGTGAGGAAGACTTCTTCCTCCGCCTGGAAACAACTGCAGCTCCTGCCCCACTGCAAAAGCGAGAGCCCATCACCGTTCTCACGATTGCCTCCCTCCTAGGTCTTGCAGGCGCTGGCACCGGAATCGCTGCATTAGCCAGTCAAAGCTCCGCCCTAACTCATCTCCGGGCGGCTGTTGACGAGGACATTCGTCACCTACAAGACGCTATTTCCCATCTTAAAAATTCTGTCAATTCCCTCTCTGAGGTAGTGCTCCAAAACCGCCGAGGTCTCGACCTTCTCCTTCTCAAAGAAGGAGGCCTCTGCGCCGCCCTAGGAGAAGAGTGCTGTGTATATGCCAATTCCACAGGTCTCGCCGAGGACAGCCTAAAGAAGGTCCGAGAGGGACTGGAACAACGTAGAAGAGACCGTGAAGCCACCAGTTATTGGTCCCATATCTTTACCCCCCTCCTCCCTTACCTCCTCCCTCTCCTCGGCCCCTTACTAATGATCATTCTAGCTCTCACTTTAGGACCCTGCATTATCCGCAGAATCGTCCAACTTGTAAGAAAACAAACAGATGCTATTTTTTCCTCGTTCGTGCAAATCCAGTACCAGCGACTCGCCACCTCTGACGCTCCCTACTCCAAGATGACAACCAACCCTCCGCGACCTCACCGCCACCGGTCAACCCGCCGACCGCGAGGCCCTTCTCGATCGCCTGGACATCACACCAACCTCGAGCTCCAGTTTATCTGAACCTCCAACTTTAAACCTCCCATCCTCGTCCATCCCGCAAGCAACAAGGCTCCTGTCGAGCACCCGGGTGCCACACCAACGCTGAGCTCCAGCCTTGCTGAGCTACCGTCAACCCTTTTTCCCCTCCCCAACCTTCCCCTTCCCTCATCCTTTGGCGGACCTCTCCGGTAAGCTTCTTCCTTTAATTAGAAAAAAGGGGGAAATGCGGGATACTGATCACGTGCTTCGACTTGGCGGGCCTGGGCTGGGGGACCTGATCAGCCCCTGGGGAGGGTGGTGGGCACGGGCGACAGCGCCCTCCACTGCCCCCCAGGCCTGGGAAAGTGAGGCCGGAGGCAGGCCCCATTTCCTCACCCAAAATACCACCGTAGGGGAGGCTTGCCGGAGGGAACCGCCTTTTCCCCACCCCCTTATCTTGCCCCTGACACTCCCCATTGCCAGAGCAACTCCCCCACCGTCAGTGCGCATGCGCAGTTACCAAAACTACTCCCGCCCCTTGTCATTCAACCTCCGCGCCCTCTCTGAACCAATCCAAGCCTTCGACCTCTATAGCTACCCCGCCCTCTAATCGCCCAATATAAGCTTGTGTTCACGCCTAATAAAGCTCTCTTGGTTTCATCATCCCTCAAAGTACCGTGTCCTGCCTGTTCCTTCTCGCCGCCCTCCACACCTTGCACGCCTCCGCCGGGGACCGGGCCCAGTCCCCCGCCTCGCCCTCGCCTCCGGGAAAGAGCCCCCGCCGCCGGTACCCTCCGAGCAACGCCGAGAGCCGAGGGTTCAGCAACCGGCCGCCCCCCCCCCAGACAAATCAACTGCGACCGCACCTATTTTTAAATTGGGTTGTCTTTTTGTTATTGCCTTGTACAAGTTAATACAGTCTGCACATCAAGCTCTTATCCAATTATATGGTTTGCAACTATTTTCTCCCATTCTGTAAGGTTATCTTTTCACTTTCTTGACAATGCCCTTTGATGTACAAGTTTTTAATTTTGACAAATTTACCTGTATCTTCCTTTTATTTCTTGCACTTGGTGAGTCATTTCTAAGAATCTGTTACTGAATCCCAGGTCATTTAGATTTGTCTTTATGTTCTTATGGTTTTAGCTTATATTCAGGGCCTTGATCCATTTTGAGTTCATTTTCATTTCTGGTGTGAAACAGGAGTCTAACCTGATTCTTCTGCATATCGTTTTCCCAACACCATTTTTTGAAGAGGCTATTTCCCCCCTGCATAAACTTAGCAGCCTTGTCAAAAATCAATTGTCTATAAATATGCAGCATATTTCCAGACTTTCAATGTCATCCTTTTAAAGCCAAGAAATATAGAACACAAACCTTACTTTCAACTATCTTCCACTCCAGAGGGTGAAGAGAAAAACATGTGACCCTACCCTAAATTGTGTGGAAAGTAACAGCAAAAAGGAGATTCAGTTAGTTACTCTTTTGCCAGTTGATTTTGGCTAGCCAGATTGTTTGGTTCCAATTTGAAATATCTTAAGAGATGGACAGATCTCATTCCAGTACATCACCATTCCTCCACACACACAAAAAAAAAAACAGCATAAAATGCGCAAAGAATTATCACCAATTAAGAAACCGTGGGCTTTGAGCCTACAAATCCCAGTACTCAGAAGGCAGTTAGGCTGATCCTCAGGAGCTTTTACATGTATCACAGCCAAAGTAACCAATAAGCTCTTAGGCAGCTCTACTGCTTCCATGCGATACTTCCAAAAAGCTCTAAGGTTTTTCCGCAGGTACAGAAACTTTACAATGTCCTCTAATAGAAAGGAGGGGAAATAAGAAACCAGGAATCCTAAAGGTCAACAACATTCCTCAAGATAGTCAATCCCTAGTTGGGGCATTCCCCAAACACTGAATTTCTTTGGAATCTCCCAAACCCTCAAATAACACTGCAGACACATAAGTAACCTTAAAGTTTTGGAAATATTGTATGTTTCCTAATTAAGGAAACATGCAATATACCTACCCCAACCTTTTCAACTATATTAAGAGGATTGAATAGAAAGAAAAATTCATGCATTTCCCCAAACCTTCAACATTTTGTGGAGCCAACAGACTCTTGTGGTAAACCAGATTACATAAGCCAGCAACCAACAGCTCACAACTCTTCCTTAGAGACCATTAAGTGGCTCTGAGAAGAGCCTTTGGGTCAACAGGTGGTTGGCAGCTAGATCATTTCACTTTGAGCTCGTGTATTTTGTGACGGCCTTGGTGCCCTCAGACACAGCATGCTTGGCCAACTCCCCAGGTAGTAACAAGCGCACAGCTGTCTGAATCTCCCTGGAAGTGATGGTTGAACGCTTGTTATAGTGGGCTAGGCGTGATGCCTCACCAGCAATACGCTCAAAGATATCTGTTACAAAGGAATTCATGATACTCATAGCCTTCGATGAAATGCCAGTATCTGGATGAACCTGCTTCAGCACCTTGTAGATATAAATGGAGTAGCTTTCTTTCCGCCCTCTCTTGCGTTTCTTCCCTTCTTTCTTCTGAGTCTTAGTCACAGCTTTTTTAAACCCTTTTTTTGAAATAGTAGTACCCTTTGAAAGCAACTCAGGCATGGCTGCTGCACTCCTCAACTCTCCAACGAACAAAGTAAACAAAGTAAACAGCTGTTAACGGCAAGATGAGTGGTATTTATAGGCCCGGCACTCATACGACGTCTTACGTAGCTAACATCTGATTGGATAATGAGTAGTGGCGTGTATGTAAATAAGGCGACTCCAGTACTGCTTTGTGATTGGCTAGATGGCTAACAGCCAATCAGATAGCAAAGCACAGCCAACCGTCAAACTATAAATAGGCCCCGTTAGCGGTTCCAACAGTGTCTTTTGCCATTATAACAGTAATGTCTGGGAGAGGGAAGCAGGGCGGTAAGGCGCGTGCTAAAGCTAAGTCTCGCTCATCCAGAGCAGGCCTGCAGTTTCCCGTGGGAAGAGTGCACCGTCTGCTTCGCAAGGGCAACTATGCAGAGCGTATTGGGGCTGGGGCCCCGGTGTACCTAGCGGCGGTGTTGGAGTACCTGACAGCTGAGATCCTGGAGCTGGCGGGCAATGCGGCCCGCGACAACAAGAAGACCCGCATCATCCCACGCCACCTGCAGTTGGCCGTCCGCAACGATGAGGAGCTCAACAAGCTGCTTGGTGGTGTGACTATCGCACAAGGTGGCGTCCTGCCCAATATCCAGGCCGTGTTGCTGCCCAAGAAGACGGAGAGCCATCACCATAAAGTCCAGTGCAAGTAACGCCTCCACGAAGTTGTGAAGTTCTTTGAGCTGAGAATCTCAAGGAAAAAGTAGACGAACTGAAACCAAAGGCTCTTTTCAGAGCCACCCACGATTTCAAAAAAAGAGTTTGGAGCAGAGTAAGACGTGAGAGGGACAAGCCACGAACGTAAAAACTGACAGGACATAATTTTATAACAATTCTCTGAAAAGATTTAGTTAAATGAAGACCCAACAGCATTGACAAAAAGCAAAAACTCCTCAGTCTTGACGTCCTTGGGAGAAGGAACACACAGATTAGGACAAGACCGTGACAACCTACGTAATTCCCCAGAAAGGATTATATGAGAAGATGGGAAAGCCTATTTTAGAGCTGTATTTTAATGAGTACAATTAACCCAAAATGATGACTGGATTAGACAAACGCAGGAAACTTGTAAACTTGCTTAACTGTTTTTGAGACCACGTCTACAAGACATAAAAGCAGCATACCTCTAGGCTGTATGACTTCTCTAGTGCCTACTAGGCAAAAGATTTTATTCAAAGATGAATGATGGTTCAATATCCTGAAATCTGTCCACATGGCATATTAGTAAACCAGGATAAAAGGCATATGCAAACACTTGGCACATATTATTTATATGAAAAACAATAGAAATAATACATTTAGGATATATAGCAAACAAAATACCATTTTGATGTTGAAATATTAGTGTCAATATATTTTGTTGGTAATGTGACAAAATAGCGTTCTATCATCAACCATATTAGGCAATAAATTCTTTAATAGGTTTAACACCACTGTAAACGCAAAATATCTTGTTGATCCTTTGCACTGCATATAAATAGAAACAATGGAAAAATGGTAAAGTGGCCACATCCAAAATTACAAAAATGAAAACAAATTGGTGGAAGAATAAATGGTATAAGTCAAATTCTCCAAACACAATGCAAAACAAAACAAAACTGCACAATTGTAACAAACCACATTCTTTAAACATCAAAGTTAAAAATTACCTTTCCTAACAATACTTACATTCACGAAATTATACTCAAACCTATAAGGTTGAATAAACATAAGGGCTACTGTTGAAGACAATTATGAAATCTGTTGGGAACCTTGCTTAGCAAGAAAAGGAAAATAAACCTAGGAAGTAGTAAAAATTACAAAGACATAGTTTGTAAAAATCTGTTAAGTATTTGGAAATACCAATGAAATATAAGAGTTTTGAAAATTGCTTAAATTGAACCTAGAAAGCAGTGAGGATTAAGGGTTATGGAAAAAAAAAAAAAGTCATCAATGAGCTACTGATCTCAAAGACCAGGCTTCCAACAGTGTTTCCTGTTAGATCTTTACGGAAAAGATAAAGGTGCAGCTAATCAAATGGTTCCAGTTATGAAAACATCTCATATTTTTGAGGAAAATATAATATAAAATCTAATGAAGAAAGCATGCTACTAAATATAGCACAGTCTCAGTTACAAATTAGAATCCACAAATCTTCCATTAATTATGAGCAATCAAATCTGTAGTCCATTAGAAAATCAACAGTGACTACTGGGATCCATCTAAGAATGTAAGCTTGCTTTAATGTTGAGCAAAATGCAAACAACTCACTTAATAAAGTTAAAGAAAAAAGAAAAGGCATTTGCTATTATGTTTAGTTCAATAATTTTTATTTCCTAATGGAATAATAGTACAGTTATCATTAGAAGACTTTTCTCATCATTAGTATTTAATATTATTCTGGAATATTAAAAAATCTTTTTTAAAGGATATTAAAATGATTCTGCTGCACCATGAGAATTAACAACAACAAAACCAAGTGCAAGTACCTCCTGCAGGCTTAGCCCCCACAATTAATTTTATGGAGTGGGAAGTAATTATATTGGAAACCAAAAGTTCTTTTCAAAGCCATCTATCCACACTTTCAGAGAATGAGCTGCAGTCAACTTGCAAAACACAGCATTTCAGTAAGTCACTTATATTCTATGTAATACTGATTGTAGCTACTTCAAAATTCTGGTGTTACTCTATAGATAATCTCTAGTTCCTGAAAATTGTAGTATATGATAAGGCATTTTAAGAAAATAAAATAGGACTTTTGGTGGGTGTTGGCTGTTACTTTATAAATTCAGAAAGCCATGTAGCAATCTTTCAGTAAAAGAACTTAAGTATTCCATTATAATCTGACTGTGGAAAAAAAGGTGGAGTACAGAGGAATAAAGATAAATGAAATTGGGAAGGAGCAAGGACTTACATGAGGATTGATGTTGAAGCCCAGAAGGGAAAATAAGTACTGATTATTATCTAAGTGGGTGAATGAGGAGCAGAGGAGTTAAACGAGCAATCATGCTCAAAAGAAGAAAGGAAACTTTCTGCTGTAACATTATAAACATAGACTTAACATCCACAAACTATGTGCAGCAGAGCTGAGTCTTTCAAAAAAAATTTTTTTTTAACTACACACCTTACTCCACAAATCAGGTAACACTCAGAAATACACGTGCACACCAACAGCTAAAAGAAGTTTTCAGAAACAATACCATACTATTGGGGAGGGATTCTGAAATTACAAATTTAAATGATTTCATTTTGTGCTATTCTTTTCTACCCCATTCCATTTTACAAACGGTTCCTGGTTTACTGTTTGGAATAGCAATGGGATAATGGATTTGAACGGCCCAATCGGAGCAGCCCACGCTTCACACAGGTTTGGCCAATAAAAGCAACCCTCCCCTCCAGGCCACTATGATTGGCCCAAAGAGTGAGAATGCTACCAGAGCTGAGCCAATAAGAATCCTTCCTGGGATTTTCAGGCCTGGAGACGGAAGGGAAACATTTAGAGGGGTGCAGAGTAATCTGGAGATTTTAGAAAATAAATCCAGAACTGCCAGTCTTAATTTGCTCCCTCCTCTTGGAGCAAATTAAGAAAATGAAGGTTACTTCATAAATAAATCTTATCGCTGTTAAAAGAAGTTGGGGGAGGGGAGAACGTCGAAGTATCTCAGATTCTAAAAGTCTCTGAGGACTCTTTCAGTCTCAGCAACTTTTTTTCAAGAGTACCTTTAACAATCCTGCCCCCCCCACATTTTCCTTAATCTATTTCACTGATGATTTTCTTTCATCTGCAAGAAAATTTGTCTGATGAGCCACGCCACAACTTTCAATTTGCCACAATGAACCTTTCCCCTGCACAATCGCCAATTAACTATGTTTGTTGTTTCACCCTGACCCCTCATCAGAGTGTGCTTTTCAATTAAATTAAATAGCCCTTTTCTTAATCACGGCTGAGAAATTTGTATACCAACACAGAAAATATGATAATAAAGTTTAACCTCAAAACTTCTGATGATTGGAGGGGAAAAAGCTAACATTCTGTGTTCAGAACTACTAATGGAAAATAAAGCAGAATATGTTTTTTCTGTTTTCTTTATTTTTTTTAGACGCACAAAATAGTTGCAAAAACAATACAGAGTTTCCCTTTTTCCTTCACCCAATTCTCCCCAAATATCTTTTACTTAAATAGTACAAGTATCAAAACCAGGAGGTTGACACTGTTAATACTATTAAGTAAATTACGGACCTAATTCAAATTTCACCAGTTCTTGCTTGGCTCTGTTTGTGTGTGTGTGTATGTGTGTGCAGTTTTATGAAATTGTATCATATTTATAGATTTGTGTCACATATGCAGTCATATAACCACCACCACAATCAGGATACAGAACTGTCCCATCACCCAAAGAAACTCCCTTATAACGACTCTGCTACAGTCCCACCCTCTCCAAACCCTAATCCCTGGCAACTACTGTTACATCCTCCATCAGTAGTGTCATATATTACTGGTTTATTCCTTTTTATTGTAGAGCCAGTTATTCATACAGCTATTGAAGGAAATACGAGAACTTTGCAGTTTGCAGCAATCATGAATAGAACTGTTAAAAACATTTGTGTGCAATTTTTTTGTATATAACCATTAGTTTTCATTTCTCTGGGGTAATTAACTGGAAGTGGGATTACTTGGTCATATGTTAAGTCTGTGTTGCTTATAAGATATTTATGAAAACTGTAAGAAACTCTCACTATTGCATTAACTCTGTAATTAAATCTGGAGACTTGAAATCTTTTCTGTGTTGACTTTGCAAATCCATGTCTACAGGTTAATTTAGCTCTTCATTTTCTTTCATCAGCATCTGGCAATTTCCGCATACAGATCCCATACATATTTTGTTAGATTTGCATCTATATATTTCATTTTTTAGGAGCTATTGTAAATGCTATGTTTGTTTATGTAAATGTTGATTTCCAATTTCTCATTCACAGCATATTGAAATATTAATTTTGCACATTGCCTTTGAACGCTGCAATCCTGTTGAACTCACTTGTTAGGAGTTTTTCATAGATTCCTTGGGATTTTCCATGTAGAAGTCTTTTCATAATTTATTATATAGGCTACAGTTATCAAAAGCTCTGTGGTAATGGTAGAAGAGTAGACATAGAGATCAATGGACAAGAATAAGGAATATATATATATATATAAAATGGAAGATGCTGAGGTCATTGATGAGATTCCTTCCCAGAAAAACAGGCTTTCAAGTGGCTTTACTTTCAGACTGTTAGGGAGATAATTCTACTAAAAATTAAATGGTTCCAAAAATAAATCTCAATTCTAGCACTTAAAAAAACATATTGCAAGCCTACCTAAGTTCAAACCATAAATTTGGGAAACTACCTGAATCAGATAAAACACTACTAAATCAGATAAAGAAATACTTATCTGCACAGATTACTGAATTGACAAATCACTAATCCACACGATCACAGCTATTCTTTTGGGAAAGTAGGTGAAACCAACCTTTAAGGTCCAGTTTCACAGCTCACTTGCCCCTGGTGTCCTAGGTGGTCAATACATAGGAAAATACCCTCTTGATACAAGAACATCAAGTGGCTCTGTTAAAAGCTGTTGACTTCTAGAGAAACAGCCCAATACCCTCACAATTCCCTGGAAAGCACAAAGTTACTGCATTCTGGAACTTATGGGGTTCAGGAGAGGACTTGATTCCCACCACAGGAGCTGAACTTTAGAACAAACTTTTCTCAGGACCACCCCAAACAAATAAAATTCCTCGGTTGCACTGCCAACATTTGGTGGCTCTTGCATTCCTCACTGCCTTTCCTGGAGATCACAAAAAACTCTTTAAGGAATCAAACACGAGAACACAACTTTTCCTTTCAAGAAAAAGACTCATGATGTGTCTTCAAATGTGGGTTTGGAATAATCTTTTTTGATTGGATGAGTGATAACAGTGGACCATATATAAATATTGAATGCTAGTTCGAATTTTGGTTGGATAGATGCCTGCCAGATATCAGCCAATCAGAATGCTAATCACACTCTTCCTCTAATCAAGAAGGTAAAATAGGCTGCAGACACTTTCCTCAGTTACACTCTACATACTATTATCTTTCATCTTTTCTCCGTTTTTGAAGGTAGGGAGCGGGTAAAAAAGGCTCACACAAAGGTCTGCTGTGGCTCCTTACGTGCTTGCACGAGCAAGTCGGCCTCCAAATCGGCATAGTTAGTCAGAGACTATTCAGCTGGCAGCGACATTACAAAAAGACAAGCATCATTCCTCATGACGCCACAGGACCAACACACAGGACAGCCTCCCGCGCAATATCCAAGAAAACCAAGCGCCACCACCATGGAGTTAAGTCCAAGTAGAGGGCTCAGGTAAGGAAACCCACTGAGAGATATGCGTTTCTGGGAAAAGGAAACAAGCAAAAATAGAAACCCAAGGTTCTTTTCGGAGCCATGCACAATTTGAGAAAGAGCTGTGGACAAATTCCAAAGAACAATACATGGTTATTTCGATAAATCACTCCATTTCTAAATGCTATCTTGACATCCATTTAAATTCAGTTTATAATTACTGCGAAAAACGAGGTTTAGTCCCATTTTATTTTAGCTTTTGATTTCAAGGCAGGGTAGCAACTGAAGTCGCAAACCAGGGAAAATTTTCACCAAAGGAGAACAATGCCAACTTCCCACCTCCACGCTGACTTACAGCCAATAAGAGAACTCCGCCTCCCGCATCATGGTGATTGGTCCAAAGGTAGGACACCTCCTGAGCTGAGCCAATGAGGGCCCTTTCTGGGATTTTCCATTCTGTAACCTAAACACACTTTTTCATTTATAAAGATGTAAGAAATAAGACTCTTGAGCTGATACAGAAATGTCTCCTTCCTGCCTCTTAGAGAAGATAAAGAGAAGAAAGGAGAAATGAAAGGAAACTACAGAAGTGAGAGTTTGGAGGACCGGGGGTGGGGAACAGACAGAATGGCATTTATATCCGGGTCTTGGGAGCTGTGCTGCTTCCAACTGCTCTTAAGTATGAGCTGTCCCAGTTCACCTAACACTAAATCCCTCGCACCGTTTTTTAAAATGCCATTTCAATTTGACTTCTATCACTTGCAAAAGACTGTCTAACAAATGCAAGCCAAAACTAATGGCACAATGAAAACTCCACCTACACCAAGACCCAGCAGTGCGGGCAAATAAATGCATTAAGACTTTAATTATGACCTTCCTTTTTTTTCTCAGCAATACTGATATCTTTGTTATTAACCCTAATCTTTCACTGAGGGAGAAGAGAAAATCCGAATGGGTGAAGGAAGAACTTAAAGGAACTGAACCGATTCAAAAGTGTTAATGTAAGTGGTGGAAGCTGAAAGAAGTCAAGCAGAATCTGAGGCTACCCGTCACATTCCTAAAGATAGCAGGTGACATTTTGAAAATAGTTCGAAAGTAAAGAAAGGAAACTCCTTCCTCCTTTTGTCTCCAAGCTAAGATTAGAATTCTAAGAACTAAGAGAAGAAAAATAAGAGAAAATCTAAGGGAAACTTTTATTTTCTTACAGGTAAATGGACAAATTCAATAGCCAGCGCTCAAGGGCCAGAATACTGATTCCATCTCTGACAACTAGCAAATT
Source organism: Choloepus didactylus (assembly GCF_015220235.1). NCBI lineage: Eukaryota > Metazoa > Chordata > Mammalia > Pilosa > Megalonychidae > Choloepus > Choloepus didactylus. The sequence goes on along the minus strand of NC_051313.1, from coordinate 127,641,081 downwards.
ACTTAACCGCTCCATGAAACAAGGATAACATATTTGTTGTGAGTAATTAAAGTATAAATGTATACAAAGCACTTTGAATATTGGCTGGCACACAGACAGTGCTCTATAAGTACTCTCAAAAGGAGCACCAGAAAAGGAGAAAATAGAAACCCAAGAATCAGAAAGGATAAGGCCACACTATCTTGATCTGTAGGCTAACGGTAGCAGATATTTCTTGGGGAGAACCAAAGAGAATCTGTGAAAAATTAAAACAAACAGTAAAATAATCCAGTAAAGTGGCAGGATGTGAAACAACACAAAAATCAACAGCCTTATTTATAAAGTATAGTCACTCAGAAAATACAATAAAGAAAAGCAACCAATTTTCAAAATATATCTAAGTACATTTCATAAGAAATATGCAAAACCCATGTAAGAGAAACTTTATCACCCTTCTAAAAAACTCAAAAGTAGATCTGAATAAATAAGACATCTTATACTCATGGGCAGGATGATACAATATCATAAAGATAATGTATTCAGCATAATCCTATTTAAGATGAAAAGAAAATTCATAGGAAAAAGGCAAATGGTCCTTAAATACATGAAAAGGTGCTTATTTATAATCAAAACAAAGGATAAAATTAAAATTACAGTGGAGTGTAAATTCCTTACTTCTCAGATGGTGAAAATTCCCATAACCCACCCTGCCAACAAGGCTGCAGAGAACCAGGCACAATCATATATTGCTGGAGAGAACATGAAACAATATTCTGGGGAATTTAGTAAAAGAAGACAAAATAACATATGCCTTAACCCAGGTTCATGAGAGATAATGGGTTGAGTGTCTGATTTGGATTAGAAGGAAGGGGAGAGGAGGGGGGCTTATGAGCCAGGCCTGGAGGAAGGAGTCAGTATCCGCAATGTAGAGAAAAAGTCCACTCAGGAAGAGATACCAAAGCATGGCTTCTTTGAAGAATAAAGAGTAACCTAATATAACGAGAGGGCAGGGACATGTAGTGGGAAGATATGATGATGCAAACTTTTGTAAATCAGCAAGCAAATAATACACTGCGAAGGTTGCATGAATTCTCAAATGTCTTTTAGACACGAAAATCTTTCTAAGAATTCTAGGATATATTGATACTGGGAAATCAATAATATGGGATTTATAATATCAAGCCCAAAGATTCAAAATAGCATGCTAAATTCAAAATTTCCTAAAAGGTTATATGTGTATATTTGTTACTTATTTTACATGAAAAAAATGCTTAGTAAAATAATAATAGTATTCTCAACATATGGGCCCAATATATCTCAACCCAAAGTCCAATATTATGTTTCATAGTGAAATATCAGTATCATTCCCAAAAGACTCAGGAACGTGACCAAAAAAAAAACTTTATATCATCATTATTTGATGACATTTAGTGATATTTTCAGGAATATTAGTCAAGAATTTTTCAAGTAATGATCTACTGCACTGTAAACATAGAAACATCTAAACAAAGAACTGAAAACAGAAATGACTATTTAGCAAAGCAGCCAAATACAACATTTCTGTAAAAAAAAAAAAGCTCTTTTTATCAATGAAGTAAATAATGTAATCCATATAGCCAATAATTATCACACACACGCACAAAAGAGCTACATAGATTTGGGACAAACATAAAAAAATGTCTAGAAATGCTGTTAAGAAAAGTCTAAAGCTAAGTGGATTAACATAAGATTATAAAAATGACATATTTTGATTAGTTAAGAATAATAAAATTTTTAAAAACATTGTTCCTGGAATTAAGCATATAAAGCAGCTGCAGTTTTCATTTTGTTTTTACAGAGACATTAACATTCCAGAAAATATGGAAAGAAAACTGAACCACAGATACATTAAACAAACATACATTTCATTTCTATTTATAAAGAAAATATAATAGTATAATGAAACCTATTGAAGACATCATGCTCAAAATTGTTCAGAGTGCCTCTTCCCCACATTAAATTTCAGCAGTCAACTATATATGAACTTTAATTAATTGGCATACAAGGACAAACTGAGATCCATCTAAATATACAAAAATGGCTTAATATGCAGTAATATTCAAACTTGTTTTGTTTTACAAAGGAAAAGGGAAAAATCTTAAAATAATAGTTACTGAAAAAGAAGGTAACTAAAAGGCATTTACCAGTTCTTGCTTATCTGGATAATTTTTGTTTCATGATGAAATACTAGTATTATGGCCATTAGAATCAGAATCCAGATCTCTCCGAACCTCCCCCCCAAAAGAGCACTCATTCCTATCGTTAGTTAATATTACTCTCTCAGATCTGTTTAATAGAATTTAAAAGATCCTGCTGCCCAGATGACCTAAATAGGGTGCAAATAAAATTTCCAGGGTAGTACTCCTCAACTGACTCACATACATGAGAAACAAGCACTATTTCTAAAAAGGAATAAACGCTCACCCAATTGTGGAGAAGAAAAGAATTTATTGAGGATCTTGAAAGAACCAGCGTGCAACCAAAATGTAGGGGTTTGGCAAGCAGAACAATAGACCCAACACTATTTATTCCCTATGCCTAACTCACAAGTCCCTCCAGTTTCTCCAGGGCTGGATACTTCAGAGGTTACATTCTGTTCCATAGGCCTAACTAGCCTGGGCAAATTTGAAACATGCAGCCCCTGCAATTTTGAAATATTCAAAATAAGTCTCCCCGGTGAACTTGAAACGTTTGAAACAAGGAACATTTGAAACAAGTCTCCACACCTGACTATAATTGTTATGCCCAGGCCTCTTTCCTTTCTTCTTTAACTGCAGAGCCAGTCTGAGATACTTTGGTAACAAGTTATGAGGCTATTTGAGGAACTCCACCCCCCCCATCACCCCTCCCCCAGTCTCCACCTTGCAAGGATAGTGGGCAGATAAACAGGAGGACAGGCCACTGGTTACAACTTGGCTTTTTAACCCTCTGCCATTCCCCCGAGCTGCCCCCACCCTGTGTGAAAGCTAAACTTAATCTAATTCTCACACACATTCAGAAAAATATTCATTAAAAACCAAAAGCACCGACCATCCATACTTTCAGAAAAAGAATTAGGACAGCTTCCAAAAAACAGAATTTATCACATCACTTAACTGATATCAAACTAGTATCTGTTGCCTCAAAATGCTCTGCTTGTTAATTTGCCATTTTAATACTTTATCAAAGTTAATCTATCATCAAAATTTCATGCAAATTGTTATACTAGGCATTTCAGCGTATTAAATACATCAGGATATTTTTAGTGAGTTTGGGTTGCGTTAATTTGTAAATTTGGAAAGCAAATGGAAAGTACTAGTAAAATAATTTTAACAGTGTTTTAATTGGGCCTTGAAACAGAGACTGAGAGAGCAGAGGCACACAGACAAATAAAGCTGAGAAGGCCTATGGAAAAGTAAGATTGGAAGGGTAAATGAGCACATCCGATTATTAACTCAGTGGGTGAAAGAGGAGCAGAGGGGTTAAGTGAGCTCCAATGCGCTCTGTAATGAAAAAGACCCAACAAGGGAAAATCACATTACAGCTGTGAATCACAAAGTAGACGCATCAAATCGGTAAAAGTCTTAATAGAATTAAAATACCCAAACTGTGGGCAACAGACAAAAATGTAACAGCACAAACAAAATAGCTGACGAAAATATTCAGTAAGCATTATCATTATCATCAGCGATGGACTTACTATTCTAATTCATTCAGGGTTTTCTCTGTTCCTTCCTTTTCTAACAATTCTCTTATTTTTCATAGCATGCTGTTCCCGACCAACATACGAATCATGAGTTTTAGTGGAAGTACGTCGGGATGAGGAGAGCAGCCAATGAGAGCATCCCACATCCTCTCAGCCAATAATGGTACTGTACCACGCTCAGGCCATAGTGATTGGTCCAGAGAGTGGGACAGTGAGCCAATAAGAACCCTCACAGGGTATTTCAGTCCTGGAGCCCGGAAGTTTCTGCTTATTGTTTTTTGCAGATTTAAGAATGGAAATAAAGAACTGCTGTTAGTGGTCCTGTCTACCCGCCCCCCCCCCCGCCTTTTTTCTTCTGAAGCAAATTAAAATAATGACGGTGACTGCAGAAAACATAAAAGTTTGTGGTGGAAAGGAGAAGGAAGGGACAGGGACAGAGAGAGAATGGCGGCTGTGAATCTTGGATTCCATACCCTGAAGACTTGCAGTTCCCACAGCTTTTTCCCGTTCTGTGTACAACCTCAGTGCAGTGCCGTTAACACCACCAAACCCCTCCTTTTTCTTTAGCTGTTTTCCTGTCTGTGTCTTTTACTCACAAGCCATGTTACTGACAAACTCAACACACAAGCATTATTTAACGGCCAGCACAACAGCTAATAAAATGTGTTTGGCTCTTAATCCAGACCAAGCATCACATTTTTGCTTTTAGGATTAAATTAAATGGTCATTCTCTTAATTCTAGTCTATCTTTGAGGGGTGAGTAGAGAATAAGACAGCAATAAAGAATAAGCTTGAAATTCTACTCTGGGATTTGTTGTTTTTGTGGCTTTTCTAAAAAGTATGAAGAAAATGAAAGACAAGTCTATGGTTGTATCCATCTGGGTCCAATCAAGAGAGAGAAACAACATAGTAATGTGAACAGAGAATGTTTAATATAAAGAATTGATAACTCTAACAGAAGTCTGAAGTAAGGAGAGATTGGCTAACCTCTTCGTTTCGTAGGGTTGCAGTAACAAAGTTCCCACAAACTAGGTGGTTTACAACAGGAATTTATTCTATCATGCTCTGGTAGCTAGAAGTCCAAAATCATGATGTCAGCAGATCATGTGTCCTCTGAAGTCTGTAGGGAAGAATCTGTTCCATGCCTCTCTCCTGGTTTCTTGTGGAGGCTTGCCGGCAATCCATAGTGTGTTCTCTGCCTCAGTTGTCCCATGGTGTTCTCCCATCTCTCTGTCTCCAGGTCGGTTTCCAAATTTTCTCTTCTTATAAGAACACTAGTCATATTAGTTTAACGGTCCCCCCTACTTTCTATGACCTCATTTTAATTTAACTAATTCCATTTGCCGTGACCCATTTCTAAATAGGGTCACAGCCTAAGGCCCCGGGTAACCTCACACAGGACTGCCACACATATTTTGAGGGGACCCAATTCAACCCATAACAGGTAGTAAGAAGTAAAGAGAACTCTTAAAAAAACACAGGAATAGCAGAGAGAAGGAGCTCATCTAGAGCTGAGTGAGAATAACAAAGACTGAGATCCAGATGGCAGAGAAGTCACCATGGTGCTACACCCATGGAACTTGCTGGAAGTCTGCCCTTTAGGGTGTGAGGGAAAGCTGTTCACAGGGAGGTCTTGCTGAAGGCACTCCAAAACAAAACTGTCTGAGGGAAAAGTGGTGTTGTAGGAAGCCGCTGGCCACTAGGTGCTGCCAGCTACTGTGCCCTGACAAGCCACGTCCTGGGGAAGCTGTGCTTGACGCAGGAGCAGGACACTGTGGAAGCCAGGCTCTCTGGAGAAGCCTGCCCAGCCAGCACACGCAAACCCAGGAATCAAAACCTCCCTCAACGTCTCTTTGGCATCCTTATTTACTAGGCTTCAGTGCTAGCTTGCAGAAGAAAAACACTGAAAGCCCCATATCCATTTTCACAGCGCTCAGGCCAAAAGGGTAAACTTGAAACTGATTGGCAATAAAATCATTAACTGATACAATGGTCAAACTCAGGGCACCGCTGGCCCTTCTGAGGAAAATTTCAGTTAAGCATCAGTGCATTCCTGGCTTTATCTTCACGGGCCCACCTCTCCAATCCTTGCCACTGTCACTAAGAATCTGAGTATGAGATGGGCAGTTCTACCTCTCGAGGCTTCCTTATTACTGTCTTGTCATTTTTCTAAAGTTGGTCATGACTAAAACTTGAATTCAGCTAAGTTCACTTCCAAGTCCATTCTACACAGCTGAAATAGAAGCAATGCCCTAACAGATACCCCCAGGAAACTATACTCATTTGCCCTGTCAAACTCAAATCAAGAGCATTACATCATTCAAATGTTAGCCAAATTGAAAACAGATGATAACAGAGGTAAGAGAGCTACAAATTCTATTCCCAATTCTATTTCCTAGTACAATTGAGAGAGTCTTTAACACTCAGTTATTTTTTATTGATGTAAAAATTCAGGTTCCTGCAATGGAATGTTCTCTCCTTATTGACATCAATTAAAGATAGGACCTGAAAAAAGCCACAGATGCAGTAATAGGTAAACAAGAACAGTCTTTCTACCAGCTCAGAAAGACAACAAGAAAGTCTCCTAGGTTTAAACCTCAGGATGATCTTTCGGCTACACACAAGCAGGAGATGAAGGCTGAGGCAGAGTTGTATGTGAACACAGCTTAGAACTGAAGAAGTTCCCCAATTCAGAGCCAATTTACAAAGATTGAGGGAGCTTTTTTTTTCTTTTTCATTTTAGCTTCAGGAATTTAAGGCAATGTCTTTCAGGTCACTGGCTTACCACTGAGAAAACAGGACAGACACTTCAGTGAACACACAGAACAAGTATTACAGTCTTAGCAAAATAGTTTGGAAAATTCACTAAACAAATGGGTGACTGCAATCTTCAACAATCAACAAAAGCAAACCCTGGGGATGGGAGGGGGAATTTGATTTCCAGAGTCCAATATTATAGTATTCAACATGCCCAGTTTTCACCCAAAATATTAAAAAGTATACAAAAAAGGGAAGAAATATGGCCCATTCAAGGAAAAAAGAAATTGACAGAACATGTTACTCAGGAAGCCCAAACATTGGATTTAATAAACAAGCACTTTAAATGAACTCTCTGTCTTTGCAGACTGACCTATGTGAGTACTCTCTTTCAGAGCTTATCCATACAATGAGTTTAGAGAACAGCTCAATGCCGAAGTGTAGGGACTACCCTGATCTTTTCTGTGCGTGCCTCTTGTATTGGGCATGCACATGAACTTAGGAATTCCCCCATTTACAAAAGTATGAATATCCTCTCTTCCCTGGGAAACAGTTTTCTCACGGTCCCAGGCACTGCACTATATGTCCCACAGCCAACAATCCCTTGTCCCAGGCAGCCACAACTTGTCTGTTCTCCCACAGCATTCTCAAGAAGAGTTCTGTGAACCATCTTCTAAACACACAGGGCAAAATCTGGGACAGTAGGCATGTGATAGGTGTGGTGGTTCTGTCTTTCAGGCTGCCACCAGACTTATAGGCTCCCAATATGTGCTCAAGGATTCCTCTTCTCCCTCTGGAACTGAGACCAGGGAACCACACTGGGAGTACAGGTTAGCTCTGTGCCAAGCTGGTGAAGGGATGTGAAGGGATGTGGGAGGGGCCAGTTGGGGCACCAGGAGATCCTACTGCTTTTTTTTTTTTTTTTCATTTTATTGAGATATATTCACATGCCATGCAGTCATACAAAACAAAGCATATATTCAATTGTTCACAGTACCACCACATAGTTGTACATTCATCACCAAAATCAATCCCTGACACCTTCATTACCACACACACAAAAATAACAAGAATAAAAATTAAAGTGAAAAAGAGCAATTAAAGTCAAAAAGAATACTGGGTGCCTTTTTTGTTTGTTGTTGTTTGTTTTTTTCCTTCTCCCATTTTTCTACTCATCCCTCCATAAATGAGACAAAGGGGAGTGTCGTCCATATGGCTTCCCCAATCACATTGTCACCCCTCATAAGCTACATTTTTATACAAATCATCTTAAAGATTCAGTGGTTCTGGGTTATAGTCTGATAGTTTCAGGTATTTACTGCTAGCTACTCCAATTCACCAGAACCTAAAAAGGGTTGTCTATATAATGCATAAGAATGTCCACCAGAGTGACCTCTCGACTCCATTTGAAATCTCATAGCCACTGAAGCTTTATTTTGTTTCATTTCACATCCCCCTTTTGGTCAAGAAGATGTTCTAAATTCCATGATGCCAAGTCCAGATTCATCCCTGGGAGTCATATCCTGCGTTGCCAGGGAGATTTACACACCTGGGAGTCGGGTCCCATTAAGGGGGGAGGGCAGTGACATCACCTGCCAAGTGGCTTAGTTAAAGAGAGAGGGCCACATCTGAGCAACAAAGAGGCACTCAGGGCGAGACTCTTAGGCACAATTATAAGCTGGTTTAGCCTCTCCTTTGCAGTAACAAGCTTCATAGGGGCCAGACCCAAGACAGAGGGCTCAGCATATCAAGCCATCAGTCCCCAATGTTTGTGAATCAGCAACAATCCGGGTGAGGAAGTCCAACACCTACACATCCTCCCCCAGCTCCTCAGGGGGGCCCAAATATATATTTTTATTCTCTGCCCAAATTACTTTGGGATGTGTTGCTATTTCACTCTAACCTATACAGAATTACCATATCTTACTTCCTAATCAAAGTTCCATGTAATTGTGGTGTTTGAACAAACTGACCATAGAAGTTCTATTGTTTAGAAAATATAGATCCTACACCAAAAATAAACTCTTCCCGTGGTCTCACGTGGAAGTTGAAGTTTTAACACACAGTCAGTTTCAACCTTTACCCTTGCCAATTGATTTTTGACAAAGCTCCCAAATCCACTCAGTTGGGAAAGAATAGTCTTTTCAACAATGGTGCTGGGATAATTGGATATCCATATGCAAAATAATGAAAGAGGACCCCTACCTCCCACCATATACAAAAATCAATTCAAAATGGATCAAAGACCTAAATATAAGAACTAGGACTATAAAACTCCTAGAAGAAAATGTAGGGGAGCATCTTCAAGATTATGTGTTAAGCAATGGATTCTCAGACTTTCCATTGAAAGAAAAAATAGGACCTCTTCAAAATTAAAATTTTAATGCATCAGAAGAATTTGTCACAAAAATAAAAAGACAATGTATACAATGTGACAAAATGTTTAAAAACCGCATATCTCATAAGGGTTTAATATCCAGATATTATAAAGAAATCCTACTATTCAACAATAAAAGGACAAATAACCCAGTTAAAAAACGGGTAAAAGACTTGAATAGATATTTCTCCAAAGATGATATACAAAAATACATGAAAAGATGCTCAATATCATTAGTTATTAGGGAAATTCAAATCAAAACCACAGTGAGATATCATTTCATACCCACTAGAATGGCCACTATTCAAAAAAAACAGAAAACCACAAGTCTTGGAGAGGATGTGGTGAAATAGGAACACTCATTCACTGCTGGTGGGAATGTAAAATGGTACAGCTGCTGTGAAAGACAGTTTGGCAGTTCCTCAGGAAGCTAAGGATAGAAGTACCATATGACCTGGCAATCCTGGCACTAGGTATATACCCAAAAGAACTGAAAGCAGGGATGTGAACAGATATTCAAATGCAAATGTTCATAATGGCATTATTCACAATTGCCAAAAGATGGAAGCAATCCAAATGTCCATTAACTGTTGGATGGATAAACAAAATGTGGTATATACATACAATGGAATATTATTCAGCTGTAGAAAGGAATGAAGTCCTGATGCATGCAACAACATGGAAAAACCTTGAGGACATTATGCTGAGCAAAATAAGCCAGACACAAAAGGACAAATATTATATGATCATACTGATAGGAACTAATTATAATAAGTTAGATTCTAGAATACAGGTTACTAGGAGATAGACTGAGGTTAGAGAATATAGAGTTGATGCTTAACTTGTGCAGAATTTCTATTTAAGTTGATTGTAAAGGTTTGGAATGGATGGTGGTGATGGTAGCACCTTATCATGACTATAATTAACAGCAATGAATTATATAGGAGAATATGGTTAAAAGGGGAAATTTTAGGCCATACTTGTTAATAGAATAAAAATTAAACAACAAAACACAGGACTGTTTAACACAGCAAACCCTATTGTCGATGATGGACTACAGTTAACAGTACAGGGATAAGAATGTTCTTTCATGAATTATAACAAATGTATGACACTAACACCAAGTGTTAATAATAATGTGGCATATGGGGAAAATGCACCTAATGTAAACTATGGATGATAGTTAATAAGACTATTTTAGTAATCTTTCATCAATTGTAACAAAGGTAACTACTATTAAAAAACAGTACAATTACAAAAAGTGCTATCATCAATTGCAACAAATGTTCCACACCAATGCAAGATGGGTGGTGTATGAGAATTCTGTATTTTATGCATAATTGTTCTGTAGGCCCATAACTTTTCTAATAAAAAATTTAAAATGTAATACAGAATATTTTTATGATCTATGGCAGAATTTCTCAACTTCTGCATTATTGATATTTTGGGCACATTAATTTTTTATTGAAGGTTGTCATGAGCACTGTAATCTATTTAGCCTTTACTTACTAGATGCTAGTAACCTTCACAAGTTTGTGACAACCAAAAATTTCTCCATGCACTGTGAATGTCCTCTTGGGAACAAAAACCATCCTTGACTGAGAACCACTCATCTAGGGGTAAGTAAAGATTTTATACATGAGACACAGAAAGTACTACCCAAACAGGAAAAGTCTAACATATTCAACTGCTTTCAAATTAAGAACTTTGGTCATCAAAAAGTTAAAGGTATTCATCACATGAATGATAAAGAACTAATTTCAGAATATATAAAGAACACTTATAAATCCCTAAAAAAAGTGAACATGAATCAACCTAATAGAAAAATGGGCAAAAGACTTGGACAGGCACTTCAAAACGAAGGCTATTCAAATATCCAATATACATATGAAGAAGTCCTTGACATCATCAGTAATCAAAGAACTGCAAATAAGTTAACTATACTCCCAAATAATTGGCAAAAATTAGAAAGTCTGATAATAACAATTGCTGGTAAGGATTTCCAACAACAAGAACAGTCATACAGTATTGGTGTGAGTATAAACTGGTACAACCACTTTGGAGAACAGTTAGGCATTATCAATCAACTGAAACTGAATATATGCATACCCTATGACCCAGCAGTTCCACTCCTATGTACATACTCTATAGAAATGTGTGTATCTGTGCACCAGGCTTCAGGTAATCAAATATTCCTAGATAGCATTTAAAAGCAAAACCTAAAAAGAAAAAACTCCACCTGTCCAGTAATAGAATGGATAGTGTTACATTTGTTCAGTGAAATACAATATAACAAAGAAAAATGAACAAACCAAAGATACATGCAACAACATAAATGTCTTATAGAGTACTGAGAAAAGAAGCCAAACAAAATTTAAAATCTGGCAAACTAACCTATTTGGGAGGCACCTGCGTAAGTTGCAATGCTATACAGTAAAACAAAGAAATGATAATCATAAAAATCAGGATGGTGGTTACTTCTGGGGGACAGGAGGAGTTGCGATCAGAAGGTGATGCCTAGAGGATTTCTGAGATGCAATCAACCTTTTACTTACTGACATGGAAGACATTACATTGATTTCTACTTTGCAACTTTTCACTAAATTGTGTATATATGTATTATTCATTATTATATAAATAAATTTCTACCATGAAACTTGTTATAAAGATTATAATATGTGCACAGTTGTTTCAGGACATTAAATTCTCTGTAGCCTACTTTGATGGAAGTCATAAGGTAGATGCTCTTTATGATCAGCTACAAACTGTTACAGTTACATGGATTCTGCCATGGAAGAGTGCAAGAACAGTAAAGTGCTCAGAGCTGAGGAGACTTGATGCAACGTAGCTACTTCCTAAACAATTCTTCCCTAGGCTTGGACAGGCTTTGCAGATGGAAGATAATCCCAGCTCATACTAGAGGGTGATCAGGTGGGAGCAGGTCTTGGTGGAATGTGGTGCAATTTGGTGCATAACAGGTGCTCAATAAGTGAGAAGGCAGGGAAAGGAGATTAGGAGAGAGGGCAGGGTAACCCTACGGATTATTTCAAAATGATTCCCAGGGACCAGGATCCACCACTTTGATTGTTAACAAGTAAACAGTGACTTGCATGGAGAGAATTCTCGGATCTACTAAAAATCAGTGTCCATAAAGGCCTCAGAATCTCCAAAGAATTTATGGCAGGACAATTGTTCCCATAAAGTCTAGATAAAATTAAAATAATAACAGATTTTCACATCCTGGTCATGCTCCCCTGCTTGATGAAGGAATTTTATCAAGCAGCCTCTTATATAAATAAAGTCTTGGCTGTCCCCGGGCAAGTCAACACTTCCGTTGTGGTGCAATTTAAGACCCTTCATGTATAATTGCATAGGGGAGCAGAACTCTCCTCTTCCAGATATGAAACCAATTGAGAAACAGACACAGGAGTCAGAAGGGCAAAAAAAAATCATTATGTCAGTTTATTGCTGGTAGAGCCAAACTGAGAGTGCGGCTTGGACATGTGGTCAAATTGATTTTCTGCTCTATGCACTCAGATCTTGACTTTGGACCCACCACTGGCTTGGATCTGCATGGTCCTCCTCTAGACACCATTTACTCCTGCAGACATATTTACACAGCAGTTTCCTACCTGCTAGGTCCAGGGCACTGAGATTGAGAGAGATTGGCCTCCAGACTCACCTCTAGGGCATGACCACATAGAAGCAGGAACCAGATGAAAGCACTCCCTTCTCGTGGGCAGTAAAGAGAAGGGCATCTAAGTCATGCACACTCTATGGCCTTTCTAATTCACCAACTGGATCAGTAAAGGGGACAGAAAAAAGGGAAGAAGCTGTACTCCAGTTCCTATGAAAGAGGTAGAAATTCCTACATCATCAGGCAAAGTATGAATTTGAAGAATGAGCAAAAATGGATTCTCCAGCCAACAAAACATGATACATAAAGTGATCAGTCTGGGAAAAGGAGAAAAAGGGAAGAAAAGAAGGGAATATGGAAATAGGAATGATATAAGGAAACTTGTTAGTAAGGGTACATCAACCATGGTAAAAAAACAGTCAAAAATCATACAGCATAATTAAACTTTATATCTCACTCATGTTTGCCTTCAATATAGTTTTAGAATGTGTATTGTGTGTTTTCTGTGGGTCTGAATGTGTGTCTCTGGGTGTGTTTTGCTCCAAGCACTTTTTCCATCTTGTGGCTCCATCCTCCTCTAGATTATCCTGAGTCCTTTCTATAAAGTCTTCAGAGAGGGAGAGAATCAGAACTGCATGTGGGGAATCTTGGCAATAATGCAGTAAAGAGTCCACACCTAATTGTGAGGAAGGCTGGGAAATGTGACTTATGTAGGTGCACAAGAAGGGGAAACAAGGTTTTGTGAGCAGTTCTTTGCCACGAAGAAAGAGAGGATGGGAGGGAAAAAAGTAAAGAAGAAAGAGGGGAGTGAAAGGAAGGTATGGAAGGAAGGAGGGAAGGAGAGGGAGAAGAAGGAGAGAGGGATGGAGGAAAGGAGGAGGTAGGCAGGCAGGCAGGCAAATACACAAATACACAAATTCTTTAGCTGCCTTTTACCAGAGGAGGCATCCCCATGGCCCTGAGATTTTTTCCTCCTAGTAAATAAACTGTCTCCACCTGGTTGAAGTATTCTAAGGGTGATACTAGGGCAAAGAACAAAGCATTCTTATAAAATAATACCAAAGGTGTGAAGGCTCTATAATGAGTGGGTATTTCCACATTCTTCAAATACGTTTCTTCTAAGAGGGATAAAACAGCAGTCCCGTGCTCTAGAGCAATGGAAAGTAAATGGAATAACCAACAAAGCTCTCCATAGAGCACATTGAAAGCACACTCTCAACTGGTTTACAAAGTGTCCTCATAAATGCTGTCTTAGACCCATGAGCATTCCCTAATGGTGAATGGGTGAACACTGGCGGGTAAACCTCAGAGTCAGTTAAGGGCATTCTTGCCAGAATTATACCCCTTTTACTATGGATTTTTGTTTTCTCAAACTATAGTTACAAGGCAGCACGACCTTTCAATGATTAATGTACAGGACCTATAATCCCCTTTAATGGGCCAGAACTGAAGTTGGAGTGATTGCTGTTTTCCGTGAGTCAAACCCAAGTGGGAAGGGTTGGAGGCAGGGCTAGAACTCACTATTCTGACTCCTGGACCAGGGTTCTTTCCACTGTCCATGCTATACCTCAGAAAGTATCTACTTAGCAGGACTCAAAGGAGTCACTGGCTCTTATCTACAGAACCTTAAAAAGGAGTTGTGAAGACATGACACACATTCATTGAAAGGCAAAAAGAGCAGAGGTGTGACTAAGGGAACAAATCACATGTAGACTTCATGCATCCACTCATGAATACAATTGGTAAATATTTAATGAACATTTCCTATGTACCCAGTATTATTCCAGGCACTGGAGGAAAAGAAAACGTCCTGCCCTCAGGGGGCTTACATTCTTGTGGCAGAGTGCTTTATATTAAGGAAGGGAAGTGTTTAGAGAGATGATCTGAGAAAGCCTCTTGTGGAATTGGCATTTGAGCTGAGACCTGAAAAGAGGTAAAAGGAACAAGGCTGGGGGGTGGGGAGGTGGCACTAGGGACCTGGGCATTAGTGGCAGAAGGAATTGCAAGTGTAAAGGCCTGAGGCAGGAAGGAGCTTCATGGGGAAGGCAGAACTGGCTGGAACTTGGTAAGCCAAGGGGAGAGCAGAAGGAGTCAAGACCAGAAAGGCTAGCATGGCCCAAGTCATATTAGGTCATGAAGAACAGAACAAGGAAATTAAATTTTGTCTGTTTTTTCCTTAGTTCACTAAGGAGGCTTTGGAAGATTTTTTTTTTTTTTAAGTTTTTATTTTAGTAGCATATATGAAACTTAAAATTTACCTTTTAAACCATATTCAGATAAATAATTTGGTGATGTTAATTACTCACAATGTTATGCTACTATCACAGTCATCTATTACCACATCTTTTCCATCACCCCCAACAAAATTCTGTACCAATTAGGCTTTAACTCCCCCTTCCCTAGCCCTCCCCAGTCCCTGGTAACCTGTATTCTAGTTTCTGATTGTACAAATTTGCTTCTTCTAATTGTTTCCTATCAGTGAGATCATATGATATTTGTCCTTTTGTGTCTGGCTTATTTTGCTCAACATTATGTCTTCAAGGTTAATCTATACTATAGCTTGTATCCAAGCCCTGTTCCTTTTCATGGCATCATAATATTCCATTGCAAAATGTACTACATTTTGTTTACTCATTCATCTGTTGATGGACACTTGGGTTGCTCCCATCTTTTGGAAATTGTGAAAAATGCCACTATGAACATTGGTGTGCAAAAATCTGTTCAAGTCTCTGCTCTCAATTCTTTTGAGTATATATCTAGAAGAGGGATTGCTGGCTCATATGGCAATCCCATACTTAACTTTCTGAGGAAATGCAAAAATGTTTCCCACAGTGGCTGCACCATTTTATGCTTCTATCAACAATGAATGAGTACTGCTGTTTCTCCACATTCTCTCTAACATTTGTTATTTTTTTTTTTTTTAATAGTAGCCATTCTAGTGGGTGAAGTGGTATTTCATTGTGGTTTTGGTTTGCATTTCCCTAGTGGCTAATGATGTTGAGCATCTTTTCATGTGCTTTTTGGTCATTTGTATATCTTCTTTGGGGAAATGTCTGTTCAAGTCTTTTGATCATTTTTTGATTGAGTTGTTTGTCTTTCTGTTGTTGAGTTATAGGATTTCTTTATAGATTCTGGCAATTAAACCCTTATTCAGATATGTGGTTTCCAAATATTTTCTCCCATTCTTTAGGTTTTCTTTTTACTTTAATGACGAAGTCTTTTGATGCACAAAAGTTTTGCTTTTGATGAAGTCCCATTTATCTATTTTTTTTTCTCATTGCTCATGTTTTTGGTATAAAGTCTAAGAAACCATTGCCTGACACAAGGGCTTTGGAATATTTTTAAAGCTGGAAGTAACATGATCATATTTACATTTAAAAACTTCTGCTTGCCATGTGGAAATGGACTGAAAGAGGGAGTAGAAACAGCGGGGCCAGGTAAAACCTATTTTATTAGCACAGGTAATTGTATTAGTTAGGGTTCTTTAGGGAAACAGAACCAACAGGAGATATCTATAAATATTATAAGATTTTATAAAAGTGCAAATTCTGCAGGGCAGGCTGCAAGCTGGCAACTCCAATGCAGGTTTTCAATGAATGCCCCAGAAGCTGGTTGGCTGAAATAGAAAAGAAAGTTCTCTCTTCTGACTGCTGAAATCATCACTTCTCCTTTTAAAGCCTTCAACTGATTGGATTAAACGTCTCTCATTGCTGAAGACACTCTTCTTAGTTGACTGCAGACATAATCAGCCATAGATGCAATCAACTTACCAATGATTTAAGTCCATGAAACTTTGTAGTAACAGTTGGGCCAGTGCTTGCTTGACCAGACAACTGGGCATCAGTGATCCATGGTTGTTTAAGGAATGGAGGAAATGAAAAATCATGGTAGAACTGACAGAACACTGAGTACTGGGAGAAATCACAGAAAAAAGGAGGACTTCAAGGGTTTTTGGTCAGATTAACTGGTGGTACCATAATGGAGCTGGGGAAGCCCAGGGCAGGGGTGTGGTTAGAGGAAGATTCAGGAGTTCTGCTTGTAGTCATGTTAAAACTGAGATACTGGATACTCGAGGAGAAATGAAGGCAGCTAAAGAGATAAGTAGTTTGGAGCTCAGGGAAGATGTCAGGGAACGTTCACAGTCAGATAGAAGGCATGTAAGGGAAGGGAACTGGCCAGAATCACCTTGGGGTTGAGTTTAAATTTTCAAGGACAAAGTTAGAAGTCAAGGAAAAGATAAAGATTCAGCAAAAAGGATTGAGAAGTAGTAACCAGTCAGGCCAGAATGGTGTATGACAATCAAGTGAAACAAGGCATCAAGAAGGAATAAGGCCTGGGAGCAACTATTGGACCTGCCAGCACAGATGTCAGTGATGGCTTTGACTAATGCTGCCTTGCTCAACTTGTGGGGACACAAGTCTGTTGGGAGTGGGTTCAAGCAGACCATGAGAATGCAAATAAGTCTTATGAAATGTTTCGCTCAATCATGGGGCGGTAATTTTCAGAGAAAATCCAGTGGTCTTTGTGCAAATAGTTGTAATCAGAAAACCACAAAAATCATTCAGTACAACCAAAATGTATTAAGTCTCCACTCTGAAGAAAGCTCAGTCCTATTGAACAGAGGGCTGGTGGAGGGAGAACTCCAAAGGGATAAGAAATAACCTCTTCCCCAAGAAGATTATAGCCAAGGGGCATGGGGTGTCAGGCTTCTGTAGGAACGGGCATTGATTCTGGTTGGAAGATCAGGGAAGACGTAAGTGACCTTGAGCTGATCTTGAAAGTTGAGGAAGATTTTAATGAGCTTTATCCACTTGTCAGTGAAATAATAAAGTAAAGTTAAAAATTAAACCATTGAGCCAACAAAACCCTCCCATTAGGAAACGCAAAGGCCAAAGATTTTGGATAATTATTTATCTCCTGGGAATTGGAACACTGTAAAATGCTGAGAAAAATTTATTTAAAAGGAGTGAGGATCCTGCGACCTACTTCCCTCAGGTTAGCCTTCAACCTTTTGTCCTTAATATTCTGCTCTTAAGATGGTGGGGATGGCTGTCTTTTTCCCTTAGAGAGTAGCTTATTTTCTGTTTAGAGACTGTGAAGGTGGGAAAGAGAAATCCTATCCTGAGATAATTCTGAAAAGTGAGAGGATTTCTTTTCCTAAAAAAAGCCCCCAAACTCTAGGTTATAAAATACCTCCAACAGGACAGCTGCAGATAATATGAATAAAATGAAGGCTCTAGAGGCCAACCAGTCATTTAAAAACGTATTTTTAAGGGTTAATATCATCCAAATGTTGGAACTAGACTAGATAATGTGCAGCTTAAGGTTCATACATTGGGCTTGCTTTTGGGGGATTCATTAATTTTAAAAAGTGCTGACCAAATCTACAGTGAAATGATAAATGTAAAAGCAGAGGAAGATTTTTATCAGGACTAAGATCAAATTAATCAAAACAGACCAAACCCTTCCAATGAATTTGTGTGGGGGAAAAAATAAAACAAAACGAAGCTCCACGTGACTTTGGGAAACAATGGGATGAAGAGTTTGGGTTTGAGGACTTTTATTTGGGAGTTATGAATGAGAGTCAAGAACTGCTTCTTACATGGAGGAAATGTTCAGTTTGAAGACCAGATAGAGATGACATTTGAGCTATTCATACCTTAAGGAAAAGTACGTTAAGGAAAAATACGTTAAGGAAAAGTGTCATTCTACAGGGAACTGATGGCTAGCAGAGGAATAGGTTATATGTTAATCCAAAAGGAACAAACACGGTAACAGTGTTGACAAGAGAAACTGATGGGAAACTGATATCGGAATGATCATTCTGATTTCTATGCTGGTTACTCTTCATTAACCCAGTTTCTAAATAAATAGATTAGGCTCATGACTTCTAAACTTGTATTTTTAACCAGGCCCTTTGCCCCAAGCTATAGACTCAGAGACACAATGCCTTCTTGCCAATCTTCCTTTCCAGGTCTTATACATATCTCAAACCCAACGTGTCCAAAACAGAATTTCTTACCTTCCCTCTGGAAACCTGCTCCCCTCCCTGCTCATTTTCCTGTCTCCACCGAGGACACCATTCAATACTCATTTATTCAAGTCATCCACCTAGAAGTCTCCCAAGATTTCCCCCCTCTCTCTCATCACCATATTCAAATCTTACTGGCTCTGTGCCCTAAACAAATTCCTGAACCTGGTCTTTTCCACCACGACCAGCCTAGTCCAGCCAGAATCAACTCTCACACAGGTGATGGGAACAGCTTCATCCTGAGTCTCTTAGTTCCTGGTCTTGTCGCTTAGGTCTGAGCACTACAGAGAGCCAAGGTGAATGCAGTCTCCTTACCGGGCCAACAGGGCTGTAAGCTGTGCAGCTCCTGCCCACCTCTAGGAGCTCATCTCCCACCATTAACTCCTTCACTCGCTCTGTACTGGCCACACAGGACTACTTCCTGCCTCAAAAAATGACGTACTTGCTGGTTCCCCTGCCTGGAATATTCTTCTTCAGAGCTGTTTTCTTCTCACTGTTCACATTTCAGCTCAAATAGAACCTTCTCATACCCAGGCAGACTAGGTAAAGTGGTTGCCCTCCTCTCACGATGCTGGTTACTTAGTCACTGTCACTGTTACTTATTTGCTTTCTTCATAACACATCATCCTTAGTTATTTCTTTTCATATTATGTCCCTCCTAGGATATAACTTTCATGAGGGCACACATCTCTGCCCTCCAATGGCTTTGTCCCATCTTCACCCCCTACTGCCAACTTCCACTGCCCTTGTTACCTGCAGCAAAACCATTATTGCTTATTACAAAAAAAACCACAAAAAACAAAAAACAAAACCAAAAAACTGGACAGCGCTTTTGTTATTAATAATAAGTATTATAGGGAGGGGGTAATTTAATGGGAACTAAGTCTTTCTGTCACAGATACAAAAGAAAGAGCTAAGGATGTAGAAAGTTCCATTAATTGATTCAACAAATATTTACTGGATCAATGATTGAGCTATTGGTCAGTGAACTCTTAGGTACTGGTATACACGAGAGCTTGTGTAGATAAAACTCCTGGGGTGATATTTTACCCTGAAAAGTATGTCTTCAATTCTTCCCACTACTAGAATTCTTTAAAATTAAATTAATTCCCCTAAGGTGTGGGCAGAAAAGTAAATTATTTTTGTGGCAGGGTAGTCAGTCCAGTTTCTGGTAAAGAGTGTGTGTGTGTGTGTGTGTGTGTGTGTGTATTTTAACAGTTTCTTTTCAGAAACACTATTTCTCCAGTGGGCACTGGTATGGATTTCAATTCAACTTTCAGTTCATTTCTGAATACTTGTGTGGACTAGAGGGCTTTGTAGTCTAACATCTGTGCTTCTCCATGATGTAAATGAGGAGGTTTCTCTGTTAGTAAGCCACTTAGCAACATACATATACATTATGCAATGTTTCCACTAATAGTTAAAAAGAATATCATCAAAGAATCAGATATATATTTACTTTTATATTAAAAGAAGCAGTATGCCATAGAAAGCAAGCAGAAAACAATTTTTATTTCACCAAAAACCCTTACCCCAGCCTCACTTATATCTACTCATCTCTAATAATTTTTAGATAGTCCAGTCTTATGGTTATTTTTCAGTCTCCAAAATTAATATCGTCTTATATTTAACAGATCCAGTGCAATGAAATATGAAAAACCCCAAACTTAATTTAAAGTTAAAGCTTCTCCCCTCCTCAGTTTGGGCCTGGAGAGGGAGGGGGTTTGGTTTGGCTTCTTGTTCCCTGTTTCTATCAGCTCCTCCCCTGACCCCTCTTGCTGGCTGAGGCTTCTGATCCTTCCAGGGCTGGTGGCAGGGGAGATAGAGCAGATAAGAAGCAGGAAGTATCCTTTTTGGCTGAAATCTTATGATTTGACTTTGATGCTATCTAGGTTGGACGGATGACCAAGGCCAATTCCTTCTCTTATGGGGTGATTTCAAGAATCCCTCAGAGATATAGCCTTATGTATTTTATGTGTATGCATATACTTGTAAGTGCACAGAAAACCATGAAAAGATGCATTATACAGCAGTCATCTCTAGAAGAGAACAAGGAGGACAGGAATGGCCAAGGGGGAATTTAACTGTCCCTGCAGTGTTTAAATGTGTAACAATATGTGGGAGACTGAATCATGTTTCCCACAGAAAACAAGTCTCGTGGGCAGGATTTTAAAAGGCTGTAAACTGGATCTCTCCTGAGGGGTCCATATTTGGTTCACAAGGAACCAGCAGGCACCTGTTTGAGCGTCTTTGTACTCATTGCTGTGGGAGGCATCACAACCTCCCAGCGAGGTATGGCCCCTTTCTCCCCTCTGCAGCGGCTCACTCAACAGACCCAGCCTTGGGTGTTTAGATTCTGAGGCATGTGCTGTTCACCAGTCCCCTTCCCATCACACACACACACCCCCCCCACACACACACACAGACTCACCAGATGGCCCCTTTAGAAGGCAGCCCCTATCTTTTGACTTGAAGTGAAGGTGAGGGCCCTCCTTCCCTCTTTCATGAAGGTAGGTGAGAAAATGACAGCAGAGAAGCAACTTTCTCTAAAGAAATCCTCTCTCAGTTTTCCACCTCAGCTAGGTGTACCCTGGAGGTGAGCTCAGCAGCTTCTTCTTGTCAAGTCTCCCTTTCTTGTCCCTTTGGAATATGGACACATTTTAGTCTCAAAATATAATGCCTTCAGTCAAATTGGAGTCAGAAGAATTGCATTTTAACAACCAGTCTCCCTCTCCCCACCCCCTACACTCACCATTTCTAAGGGTGTAGTTAGGACCATACATTCCCATCCTCCCCACATTGTGACTATGGCTGTTGCAACTATTTTATTACTCAAATTTATTTTTTAGTTGCGTTAGTATTCACAAAATCATTATTGTTGTGTCTTAGTTTCCCAGCTGCTCTGACAAATACCACAATGGGTTGGCTTAAACAATGGGAATGTATTGTCTCATGGTTTTGGAGGCTGGAAGTCCCAAATCAAGGTCTTGACAGGCTACGCGCTGCCCTGAGTACACTGCATTCTGGTGTTCTCGGCTGGCCACAATCCTTGGGGTTCCTGGACTTGGATCACTTCCCTGTTCATATGGCTTCACCTTCTGGCTTCTCCTTCTGCTCGGTCCTCTGTGTCTCTGACTAGATTTCCTCTCCTTATAAGAACTTCAGCCAGATGGATTAAGACACATCCTGATGTAATCTGGGCTCATCTAAACAGGCTCTTTGAAAACCCTATTCACAAATGTCTCCACACTGTAGCTAATAATGACATCTTCAAAGGTCCTGCTTACACATGGGTTCACACGCACAGGATCGCAGAACCTAGTCTCTGTGGGGAACATGATTCAATCCCCAAGATGTTGTAAAACGTAAACACTGAAGGTACAGTTAACCTCCCCCTTGGCCGTTGCTGTCTTCCTCATTCCCCTCTAGAGATGACCACTGTTCAATCAGAGTAATCACTATTTTTTCTGTACTTACAAGGATGTGTCCACAGTAAAATACATATTGCTAGATCATGTATATGTAGGTCTTACTTATTTTATCTTGTACTCATTGTTCTACAATTTGCTTTTCTCACCTGATATGTCTTTTAAATCTTTATGTTTTCCTACATAGATCCAACTAATTCTTTTTGATGATTGCATAGTATTCCAGAAAATATATGCACCTTACTTTATTAACTATTCAAATATTAGCAATCATTAGTTAGTTCCTGGTTTGTTTGGGTGATTTTATATGGTTTTTTTGTTTGTTTGTTTTGTTTTGTTTTACTTTTACAAATATTGCTACAATGAGTATCTAGGAACATACTACTCTGAGTGCCTGTGCATATTATTCCTGGTAGATACCATGATGCGGTAGTACTAAGTGGAAGGATACATGATTCCCACAAAAACCAGGCTATTTCCCCCACTCTTTTGTCTAAACTTGGTGAGAACATTCTTTTAAGTGTTTGTGAAACTGATAGCTAAGACATGATAAGCTCTGGTTCTTGGAATTTCCATATCTTTGATAGTGAGGTGGAGTGTATTTTCCCATGTTTGTTTATCATCTGTCTTTATAAAATATTGTTCTGACAGCTACCTATTTTTTGCCCATTTTCCTATATTTTGTCCTTTTTCATATTATTTTGAAGGAGTTTAAAAAATGCCATTCCCTTATCTAATAGCATGCTGTAAATGTTTCTCCCATTCTGATCTTCTATGGTATCTGTTATCATAAATAAATTTTGCGCTTTTTAATGTTCTTCAGTATCTTTATGTCTACATGACCTGACACCCATTGTGACTCCCAAATCTGAGAAATCTTGTCTTTTGTCTATTCTGGAAAATTTCCATGAATAAAAGTATTGCTTCTCCCCATTCTCTTTATTTTCTCCTCTTAGAAGTCCTATTCAACATATGTTGGTCTTTTTACTCCATATTCTTGATCTCTTCAGTTTGCTCCATTATCTCACTGAGTTTTATTCTTGTATAATTTACTTAGCTCTATATTCTAGATCATTAATTTTCTCGTTAGCTCAGTGTACTCAGTTTCAAATTACAATATCTGCATTTTTCTTTTGTATTTCAAGTAGTATCTTTCTTAATTCTGCCCAATCTATTTTTCACGATGTCCTGATCTCTTCTAATGTTTGAGAGTCTATCTTTTATTTCCTCAATAAATTTACCAATGCTTATATAATGTCTTTATCAGTTCACTCCATTTTTGGAAGTTCTCAACAGTCTAATCCTACCCTGTAGAATAAGTGTTCTATTATCCTACTATAATTCTCCAATGCAGACTCCTACAGCTGTCCAATCCTACAGATGACTTGCTTTGGATGGTTCTCTTTTTAAAGTGTCGATAATTGTAGACTTTGAGCTCATATTAAGTCAAGCTTCATCTGCAGTAATTCTGTGTGATCTGGATTGAAAGTATCAGGCCCAATTCTTAGGTCAGTTTCTCAGCTGGGGAGGAGTTCTCAGACAATGCATACCATGTGAATTCTAATCCCCAACTCCTCATACTATAGTTAGAATTTTCAGGGGAAGATCTCAATTTTCAAACCAGAGCTCTGACAGTGTAGATAAAAGTCATCACTGTCTCATTTTCTCACTGTTGCCACTTTACGTGTTTTGAATTCTTCGAGGCTTCTGGCTCTATATTAGGCTCACGGTTATTGTTTCCCTGCCTGGAATGAGTGTCATCCCCCAAACCCACAGGGATCTTGAGCGCAAGCCCCTATTTGCTGAAATTGATGCCTCCCACACTCCCAATCCTAGTACCATCAAAGAGTTTAAGGCCATGCCTCTAACTTTTCATTTCATCCATGTAGCTATTTCTTACTGTCTTTGGAGTTAAGCATTTTTAAACATGTTTATTATATTTAATCTCATATATCAGGTGTTTATAATACATAGTTTTTCAGGTAATTTAATCCACTGAAAGCTTGCAAATGAATTTTCAAATAAGGTTGTCAAGTTTTATCACCTTCTTGGTACTGATACCAGTTTAGAGACATAGAAGCACAGAACAGGAAAGATCCATAGACTAGATCCCTCATTTTAGAGAGGCAGAGACTAGGGGTAACTGAAGGAGGCCACACTATTGGTTAGTGACAGAGTCAGGATGACAAACCAGGTTTCCTGACCCTAATCTAGCACTTTTCCCACTCCTTATTTTTAGAGAAGTATGGGGACAGTATCATATATAATATAAGACCCTTATCTCTCTGTATTTGCTTTCTTTGCATTCTTTCATTTCAGTAAGTGAACGCCAGTCCCCAGGAGGAGAAAACCAAAATGCCTACTCCAGCAGACACCCAGGCCACTGCGAGAGGCGTTTCCAACCACGGTAATTCACACATGGCACAAATGCAAGCCTCCAGGAAAGGTAAAATTCTGCACAAAGGTCCCCTTCTGGATAACATCACCTTAACTTCCTTTTTGGTGTCACAATACAGCCTCTGTTAGCACCTGAGGTCAAGAATTCTATAGCATTGTAAAGTGTTTTTACTGAGAATTATTTCAATTCTCACAAGCAACCTTTCTTTAAAGCACACAGGACAGCTATGAATTAACATTGCTTATGGATGAAGAGAAAAAACCAGAGCAGATACTAAGTAGGAAAGGCAGAAACCTATCCTAGCTTTCCTGATGCTGAGCCCCCCGTACCCATTAGATCTCTCTGCTTAGGTCAGACCCAAACCTGCCTCAAAAGAAACCGGCTTCTCCTTTACCCCATGTCACAGAAGTCAACTCCCTCCTCTCAGCTCTTTGACAACTTAATGCTTTTCTACAATATGCCATAAGGAAAATGATGGAACAGCCTGCTTTGCCTTAAACTCTTAATGATATAAAAACTATTCATTAATTCTTTTAAGGCTACAGGCCTTTCATAGAAAAATGCCTTCAAGAAGTAAAATGCTAATCAAGATGCAATGCTTTTGTAATCCTCAACGTTTTAGCAAATATGTCTCTGGGAAGTGAGCATGTGTTTGGGAAAAAAGAGTTCTCCTAATCTGATCAACAAAAGAAATCAGAAGACATGCAGTCTAATACTCATTCAACAACTAACCACCATTTGACCTGGAATGAATACTATTCCATTGGTCTCAGATTCCTCATCTGCAAAATTCCCTAAGATATCACCCATCGATAAATATTTAGGAGTCTATTGAGCTATACCATTGACCAAATTCTTCCATCTTAACTCTCTCTTTCTCAAAATAAGTTTTATGGAGAACTTAAACATAAAAATTTACCATGGCACATCATAGAAACCAGAATACCTGTGTTTGCAATCCTGACTGCCATTTATGAGCTGTGTGACTTTAGGCAAGTTACTTAAACTTTCTCCAGCTCATCTCCATCTGCAAAAATGTAATAATAACAGTATCTACCTCATAGGATTTCCATGAGGATTAAGTTAGTTAAAATATATCAACCACTTAAAACAATGCCTAGCCTACAGTAAACACTACATAAACACCAGCCATTAATATTAGACTCCATGGTGCCCCCTCCTCAGTCCACTTTTTGGCAGTCATTGGAAATGTCATGATGTGTCTAAAGTGGGACTCATAGGCGGTCTCTGAATACACCAGATTTTCTGGTTTCTTCCAGTTTTCTACAACCTCTGCCCCACCATGCTACTCTATCCTCTGGTAGCCTACCCCATCAGCGACAGCTATATCAGGCAATACTTTCATCACCCACTTTACCCCAGCCTGTGATCACAAATGGCATAGTGCTAATAATATTAGTCCTCTTTTGCCTAAGCCTCGCCTTACCTGATAAGTAGAACCCCATATACTCTTCAATGTTCCACCTGGTTTTTTTGTTGAGTCTTCAAATATTGAATAAACCTTACTGACTGCTTCATCAGTTGATGCCCAACATTAAACTTCTGTGAATCCCTCTCTCTGGCCCATGCTGAGCACACCCTCCAGGTAGTTTCTCTAGGTACTGGTGCTCTCAAAGGCTCCTGACATCTTTGCTGGGCACAGCTGTGTTTCTGGGACACTCATAGAACTAAATCAAGGTATTTCACTGTAAGTGCAGAAATGCCTCCTCCCTCATTAAATGTCACATCTGGCTACCTAGTCACCAAGGGAAGCTGCTTATACTCCAGTATCCCCAGAGATCCTGAGTGAAAACAGCTGGACCTCCAGGTTCTGCCAGTGGTCCCTCTTGCTTTATCAGGCTCAGACATGGGTTCATGGGGCTTGGATGGAGGCAACAAGTCAGTGACATTCCTATCCCCTTTTCCTCCAGAGGTCCATGAGCTTGTGTATTGGTCTGGGATCAGTCAGAAAACCAGAAGTTACTATAGGCATTTCAATTAAAAAGAGGTTTAATATAGGGGTCTAGAAGCTTCCATAGATTTTGGAAGGCTGCGGGAGCAAAGGTAAGGTTAGCCACTTTCAGGAAATCCACAGGTGCAAGATGAAATACTGCTAATGATCCCAGCTATGAGTGGTACAAAGTGGGTGATTTTCAGGGACAGCCAAAAGCCACCAGCAAAAAACCCATGTCTACCATCACTGATGCTCAAATTCCACCCTTGCCTGCAGCCACCACCAGAACATAATGGTTTCTCATTGCATTCAGCTTTCCAAATGCTGTCAGCACACCCCTAATAACAGAATCTGGTTGGAATCCTGTTTGTGTGGTAGTCAACTGAGGGTTGCAGTTTTCAAGTATTTGCCCCTCTGTTACTGTGGAGATCTCAGCAAAGCAGGATGGCAGTGAGAATTAAAATACAATTATCAGTCACAGTTTTCTTTCTCCCTATCTATCAAAAATACCCCCACCAACTGGAAAGAATGCCACCTAAGGGCCAGTTGACAGTATAACCCTTTCTCAAATTCACAGAAATAAATACAGCAAGCTTGATACTTTGAGAAAGTACCTCCATCTATGTTGAGATTAAGGAAGTGTTCCTACCACACAATCCAAATTGAAGGCTCAATGACAGATTTAATACAATCTGAATGAAATCAAGAGGATGCCAAGAGCTGACAAGCCCATCTTAGAGCACAGCACTACAGGAAGAAAGAGCCCCGGCTCATGCTCCCCACTTGCAGTGGCAGTGTCAAGAGGTTGTGCAGACCACATGCAAGGTAAGGCCACCCAAGGTCCGCAGGGTGAGAAACAAGCACTATACCTAAAAAGGAATAAACACTCACCCAATTGTGGAGAAGAAAAGAAATATGTTCAGGATCTTGCAAGAATGGGGCTGGCAACCAAAATGTGGGGGGTTGGTGCCCAGAACAATAGAACATAGTACTATTTATGCCCTAAGCCTAACATGCAAGTCCCTCCCCTGTTTCTCTATTGGCTGGATACTCCAAAGCTTATAGCCTATTCGACAGGCCTAACTAACCCGCTCAAATTTGAAACATTCAGCTTGGGCAAAATTGAAACATTCAAGACAAGTCTCCTGTGAGAATTTGAAATATTTGAAACAAGTAACATTTGAAACAAATCTCCACCCCTGACTATAGCTGTTATGCCCATGTAAGTCACTGACACCACTTCTGTGCTCACCTGGCCTCTTTCCTTTGTTCTTTAACTGCAGAGCCTATCTGAGCTAGTTTGGTAACAAGTTATGAGGCTATTTTAGGAACTTCTACCCCCCCGCCCCGAGTCTCCACCTTGCAAGGATAGTGGGTGGATAAACAGGAGGACTGGCCACCAATTGCTGCTTGGCTTCTTAACCCTCTGCCAACCCCTGAACTGCCCCCACCCCGTGTGAAAGCTAAACTTAATCTAATTCTCACATGCAGTGGTGAGATGTGGGGGGCAAAGCATTCATAGGCCCACCTCCCAGCACTTTCCCCTTGAAGACTCCCCTGTGTTTTTAAGGATCTGCTGTTCAGCAGCTGTGACCCACACAATGGCATAGAAGAAAACATGTGTGACTCACAGAAATCAATTGAACATTTCCTCCCAGTTGGTCTTTCCCACAAATCTACAGTGTCACTGCAGAATTAAGATGAAATGGTGGGAATAAATCCATGCCCTCTCCTCCCTCCCACCCACAGCCACATGCCCACACACATATATCCACAATTGCCACCGTGTAACAGCCTGTCCTCAAAACCGCAAAAGTGCCCTTGTGCCAGGGGTCCAACACATGGGAACAAAATCACACACAGTTGGCATTGTGTAGTCCAATACTGTAGAGGTGAGCCACAGGGACTTCTGTAAGTACTTTAGCACAAAGGAAAAAAGAAAGGAAAGAAGTATATTAAATAAAAAGAGAGATGAACACACACACTTATGAAAGATCCTAAGATCATAATAGCTGTCACATAAAGAGTGCACATTCTGTGGCGGGCACTGCTCCAAGCACTTTACGGGTGTTAATACACTTAATCCTCCCAACAACTCTTCAAGGAAGGTATTACTGGTTTATCAGCCCCATTTTACAGGAAACAGAAATCAGGCCCCGAGGGATTAAGTAACTCAACCAAGTCACCCAGCCACAAAGAGGCAGCCCCAGGATTCAAACCACAGCAGTATGGCTCTTCTGTCCATATTGTTAGACATTATGTTATACTGCTATGTTTATTTTATTTGAGGAAATTGAAGAATGTTTTCATCTTAAAGTTTTTCAAATTCTCAAGAATTAAAAAAAAAAGCCTGACATGTTTGAACCAACAAAAAATCAACAGGAAAATATAAAAGAGGAACCCAAAATAGATGAGAAAGAAAAGCTAAAGAGGAAAAAAAACCTGAGGTTTATTTTGCAGAATTGTTTTGCAGTTATTGCAGAATTAAAATGTAATTAACAGGAGCAAGGAAAGAAATTATCACTACAGAAAAATCAAATCAGTGACTCAGAGCAGAGACTGGAAAAAATTCATGAAGAAAGCAGTAGGGAGCAAGATAGTAAATCAAAGGATGATGGATATGAAGAAAGGAAGAAAACACAGATTATACAAGAATAAATGAAAGCAAGATAATTAAGCATCTAATTCATAGTCTATAACTTCAAGGAAACAATGTAAAAAAACAGAACATACAACTTCAATATAGAAAATAATGTGAACTGAAATCATGAAGGAAATTTCAATAAAAAATATATCCAAGAGTTGATTTCAATAAAAAAGATGTCATTCACAGCAATAAAACAAAGAATCCACTATTCAGATTAATCCAGCAGAGACTGTTAAATACAACAAATAATCATGAGAAAGTAGAAGACAGAAGTATTTAAAGTTACAATATGCTACTTAATGGGGAACAACAGATGAAATAAGTTATTTTCTAGAAAATATAATTTACAAATTTGAATAAAGAAAAATAAGAAAAATAATATGTCAAAAATGCAAGAAGTTGAGAAAGTTGTCAAAAAGTTATCCCTTAAAACAAACTAATTTTTTTCCTATTAGTTTTACCAGAAAAAGTTTGCGAAATTTTGAAAGAGCAGAAAATGCCTATGTATCCCATGAAGAAATCCAAAATAATTTATGCATAGCCTAATTTCTCGCTCCTTAAGTGTACATGAGGCATGTGACTTCTTTCCAAAGAGTACAGTATGGAAAGAAGGAAAAAGAGAGAGAGACTTTACAATGGAGAATTCAGACAAACACTTGCTCATCCAGGTGATCAAGATCAATATCAACAGCCACTGATGGTCTTTCTTCCCAAAACCCATGACCCCAGTCTAATAATGAGAAAAACACCTGCCAAACTCTGACAGAGAGACATTCTATAAAAAACTAGTGCTCCTCAAAACTCTCAAGGTGCTCAAAAACATGGAAAGTCTAAAAAACCTGCACAGCCAAGAGGAACCTAAGGAGAGACAACATCTAAACGTCCTATGAGATCCTGGATGGGGACCAGGAACAGAAAAAAGACATTAGGTAAAAACTGAGGAAATGTGAATAGAGTATGCATGTTGGTAATAATAATAATGTTTTGATATTGTTCATTGATTGTGACAAATGCACCATACTATTGGAAAGTGTTAATAATAGGGGAAACTGTGGTAGGGCATATGGGAACACAATTATTGTGTAAATCTAAAACTGTTCTAAAATAAAAAGTTTGTTAAACAAAAAGAAAATGGCCATTATTCAAAACACTAGATCACAGAATGAGATGAAAACCTTTAAAACTTTTTTTTTTTTTTTACAAACTGGCATGGCAAAAATCACACACATACACACAAACTACAAATTAAGCTCAATTATATATGCTAATGTGAAATTCCAGCTAAAATATCAGCAGAATAAATCAAGCAGTTCATTAAAAACAGCCTAGTATATTAAGAACAAGAAGTGATATTCAAAGATAGCCAAATATTTTATTATTGGTAATTATAATAAACTTATAAGACCTTATTCAAGCCTCATCACACAACATGAAGGCGGCTTTATTATTATCCTGGTTTCAGTATAGATGCTTCGGGTAAGACATTGAGGCCACAGAGAGGTTAATAACTTCCCCAAGGACACACAGCTGTAGGGAGAAGAGCTGGGATTGGAATCCAGGCATCTGATTAATCCAGGATTAATCGATTAAAAGACATTTATTTAAAAATATTTAAAATAGCACCAAGATAGCTTACTATGATAAAAGTACATGTCATTCCAACAACCTAATGACTACTGTCAATTAACTGGTGGTGTAATGTGAGCAGCATTCCCAGTGAATTCAGTTATGACAGAGTGCCCAGTCTTACTACTCCTATTTAACCTTGTTTCGAATATGCCAGTGAATAAAATTACCCAAAAGGATGAAATGAGTGTTACAAATGGCAAAAATCTATTTTTTCATTATTTGAACATGATCATTTTTACTTTTCTTTTTTTGTCAAAACTCAAGGAAAAACTGGTGTAAATGATAGGAAAAAGAACTGTTATGTAAACAATTAAAAGTACTTTAATAATTGTGTGGGATTTAACTCCACCTTGGCACAGAGAAAAAGACTTGAGTACATCAGAAGACATTCCTGTCCTTGGCTTAGGAGCAGGCAAGACTACAAATGTGGTGTCCTCCTTAATTTAATCTGCCATCTCAGTGTGGTATTGATGAAAACTCCAGCGTAAAATTTTATGGATGGGGGCTTGACTAAATGCTTCCGGAAGGACAGGCTCTGATGTCAGTTTCTGGAACTTAGCAAGAGCATCACTACACAGCAGAAAACAGTGCTGGACAGTCCAGGCGCTTTTGCAACCTTGTAGTAGCCAGGGAACAATTCACCCAAGGCTCTGAGGGCAAGTGATCACATATTACCTCTGGGCTTTCTCTGGGATCGTCTATCAGACGCTTCCAGCCGTTGTCAAACTAACATGTCTGGACTCAACTCCAGGCCTCCCAGGGAACCCAGGCAAATTTTGTGCAAACTTAGATTACAGAATTGTGACAAAGTTTAAATACTTCTATAATGTAACCCTAGCCTATGCCTTTCAAGCATCATCTCTCCCCAGCCCCCAAACACGTTGATCTTCCATATTACCCAGGTAGAAGTCATATCCCAAACAACCCCACCTGTGCAAAGGGGTCACCCAGGAGTCATTTCCAACAACCTATTCTTTCTCTCTCTCTCAATCTTTTTGTCCTATCAGTCACTGCTTCTAGCCAATTCTTTCTTTAAATCCACTTAATTCCATCCCCATCTCATCAGCTCCTCCCAGAACCCAGCCTGGAAAACTCTTGCCTAATGTCTGCTCCGGCCAGCTCCAGGCATTCTTCCAGGTCTCCACATGAGCAACGGTTCTGAGGGAGCGCCCTCCTCCCGCCACTTCCCAGGGGTGTGGGTATCCATCCACCAGACAACTACAGAGTAACGTCTGCTCTCTTGTCTTTCTGCCTCACAGAAAAACACCAGTCTTCTCTCTTCCTGACGTAGGAAGGCGCTCCAATTATAAGACTCTCTGTGACCTCTTGTCTTAGGCTTTTGTTCTGTCCGACATGGGCTGGCCTTCATCTTGCAGCTCTGTAATTCTGTGGTTTTCGCCCAAAATGTGGACTTGAGCATTGCCATGCCAGCAATGGTGAACAACATAGTCCCACCCAACCAGTCCAATGACTCCACAGAAAGGCCCCCCACCGACTACCAGGACTACTGGAATGAAACTCTAAAGGAATTTAAGGCAGTGGTAAGTTTAAAGAAACTCTAGACTCTCTCTTTGACACAAACGGTTTGACTTAAGAGGTTATCCTATAAAAAGATGTGATTCATTTACCTAGTAAATATTTACTGAGCATCTACTATGTGGTGCCAGGAACAAAACAAGGAACATAATATAAATCTAAGGCTATTTTATCCCTACATACTATCTGTGAGTGCAACCAGGGTCTAAGTTAGAATGAAGGAAACAGATTTTACTCTTCAATGGACAGGTATGTATAAATCTTCCCCTACAATGATTAAAATTGCCACAAAAGTAAGTTTCACACATTATGTCTAGTTTTTCTTCCAACCTTCCACATTTTTTATTATCTTGCATATGATGTTTTCTTTATATGTATTTTAATTGGTCAGTTGTGTCAGGGTAAGGGGAAAGAGTGTATGAACATATATTTAGTTTTTTCAGTGAAACCGGTGGAATAGAGGAATTGGAGATAAAAGAGAAGAGAACTGCCAATTATTATCTTGTCTCTCAAGTCCTCACAATAAAGACTATTAACTCTTACCAAAGACAAACTGTAGGATTTTCTTTCTTGTCTAGGCCCCTGTGTATGACTGGAGTCCTGAAATCCAGGGAATCATCCTCAGCTCTGCCCATTATGGCTCGATCTTGGCTCCAATCCCTAGTGGCTATGTGGCTGGAATATATGGAGCCAAGTATGTGGTTGGTGCTGGTTTGTTCATATCCTCCATCATGACCCTCTTGATTCCACTGGCAGCTGATGCTGGAGTGACCTGGCTTGTAGTCATTCTGATCATTCAAGGCATAGCCCAGGTATCAAGGTGTTTTCTACGTATGAGTGAAATATGGGTTCCAGAATGACTGCACACATCTAAGGGTGGAATGGTTTCTGTTTTTCTTCTTTTCAGGTTACTGTAATGACAGGTCAGTATTCAGTTTGGACCAAGTGGGCTCCACCAATGGAAAGGAGTCAACTCAACAGCATTGCTTCATCAGGTAATTGCTATATCAGGTAACTGTTGTGCTGATCCTCACCTTATACACACTGCCCAAGAGTACTCTGCCTATCAACAGAACCAAGACTTTGTCTCCATAGCCCTTGCTCTAAACCACTATCCTACACTGTCAAAACTGAATGCTTATCACTCTCAAACAAGTAATGCATTTCTTAGGGTAGGACAGAAAAAAATGACTGGAGGGTCTATCATATGTAACAAGTAGTTACGGAATTCCTGCTATAACCAGGCAACATGTTATATGCTGTGATAGATGCTGGGTACACAACTTACAGGCAGTCCCTATCTTCCCTGAATGTTCTGTATGGTGAGAGATTAAATCTTAGGGAATTCCCTAAAATATTATTAGTCAATAATTATTGTTTGAGAGCCCACCACATGCCAGGTAATGTGCTAGGCACTGGAAATAATGGTATCCCTTTAACCTAAAACTTTCTCCTCCTCTTAATTTCACTGCCACTTCTTTGGTTCAGACTCTCAGAATTTCTCCTTTTAGTTCATAGCCTTCTAATCAGTTTCTTCACCTTCAGTTTTTTCCCTTTCCAACTTATTGTTGCCTGAGTGACATAGGAATCTGAAATAAGAATCTGACTATAATTCCTTTTTTTTAAAAAAACTTTAGATGTCCTCCCATTGCCTACAGGCTAAATTTCAAAATTCTTTACATGTCCTTTCCAGCCTTACTCCTCATCACTTCATCCGTTCCTCACCTCAGCTACATTACACCATTCACTATTCACCTTGGTATGTTTTGTTCCTTCTGTCATGATAAATTTGTCCTTCAAGACCCAACTCAAATATCTCTTAAATATCTTCATTCCCTGAATAGTTAGTTGCTCTGTCATCTATGCTCTAATTTATCACATTCTGAGATACCATATTCATCTTGGTATCTTCCCATAAGATGCTTGGCACATGGCAGACATCAATAAATATCTGCTGAAATACAGACTTTAAGAAGCAATGAAAGAAATGTGCCAATTTTTTAAAAAATTGCATTTTTCTACTTGCAATTCATGCATTATAATAAAATCATTCCCTCGCACCTCTACAACTTAAAAACAAAACAAAACAAAAACAAAATTGAATACTTACTGTGTGCCAAACATTCTTGTAAGTGCTTTGCACATACTATTTCATTTTAGCCTCAGAAAAACCTATCAGTCAGTTATATATAATTATCTCCATCTTACACATAAGGAAATTGAGACCAAATAGACTAACAAATTGTCCAAGATAACACAGTTACTGAGTGAAGGTACAGGATTTGAACATATATAATCTCGATTGACGCTCACACCTTTACTCAGTATCCAGCTAACCTTGGTTAAAAGGTCAATCTGTAGTAGTCACACGGGGTCTCAAGCAGGGGCCCTCTAACCCAGCACATCCTCACATCTTCTGTTCAGGTATTCTACTGGGAACCTTCATCGTCCTCCTCACCGGTGGTGAAATCTGCCAGACAATGGGGTGGCCTAATATCTTCTATATCTTTGGTAAGTTTTTGCCTTTCAAATCACAGAATTTTATTTGATGACAGGGAATTCTGGGCATAATTTTTTTCACTTTTTATTAGAGCAGATGTAGGTTTACAAAAAATCATGCACAAAGTACTGATTTCTTGTAGACCTCGCACTCCCCCCCCCCACCAACACACAGTTTCCCTATTATTAATGTTTTGCTTTAGTGTGGTACCTTTGTTACAATGAAGGAATAACATTATTATAATTATACTAAAATTACAGTCCATAGTTTACACTAGTGTTTATTCTTTGTGTGGTATAGGTCTTCGTTTTTTGTTTTAATTTTTATTCTGGTAAAATACACATAATCCAAAATTTCCCATTTAACCACTTTCAAATATGCAATACAGTGGTGTGAATTACATTCTCAGTGCTGTGCTATCATCACTGCCATCCATTACCCAAATTCTTCCATGATTCCAAATAGAAATTCTGTACCAACTAAGCATTAACACCCTATCATCTACCCCAACCCCAGACCCTGATAACCTGTATTCTAGTTCCTGACTCTCAAGAATTTGCAAATTCCAATTATTTTATACAAGTTAGATCATACAATATCTGTCCTTTGGTGTCTGGCTGATTTCACTCAACATGATGTCTCCAAGATTCATCCATGTTGCAGCATGAATCACAACTTCATCCTTTCTTATGGCTGAATAATACCGCATTGAATGCATACACCACATTTTGTTTATCCATTCACACACTGATGAACACTTGGAAATTGTGTATAATGCCACTATGAACATCAGTGTGAAAATATCTGTTCTAGTCCCTGCTTTCTATTCTTTCGGATATATACACCTAGAAGTGGAACTGCTGGATCATGGTAATTCTGTGCATAACTTTCAGAGAAACCAATAGACTATTCTCCATAATGACTGCACCATTTTATGTTCTCCCCAATAATGACTGAATGTTCCTATTTTTCCACATTCTCTCCAACATTTGTTATTTTCCATTTTTTAGTAGTTACTATTCTAATGGGTATGAAATGGTATCTCATGGTTTTGATGTGGATTTCCCTAATAGCTCAAGATATTGTGCATCTTTTCAGGTGCTTATTGGCCATTTCTTCGGAGAAATGTCTGTTCCAGTAATTAGCCCATTTTTTAGTTGAGATGTTTGTCTTTTTGTTGTTGAGTTGTAGAATTTCTTTATTTGTTAAACCCTTAGCAGATAAGTGGTTTCCAATTATTTTCTCTCATTTAGTAGGCTGTATTATTACTTTCATGATAAAATCCTTTGATGCTCAAAATTTTTAAATTTTGATGAACTCTCATTTGTCTATTTTTCCTTTCGTTGCTCATGTTTTTGGTGTAAAATCTAAGAAACCATTGCCAAACACCAAGTGCTGAAGATGTTTCCCTTGTTTTCTTCTAGGCATTTTACAGTTTAGGGTCTTATATTTAAGTCTTTGATCTGTTTTGAGAGAATTTTTGTATATGGCATGAGGTAGGAGTCCACCTTCATTCTTTTACACATAAATATCCAGTTTTCTCAGTACCATTTGTTGAGACTACTCTTTCCCCCTTGAGGGTTCTTAGCTCCCTTGTCAAAAATCAATTGGCCATAGATCTGAGGGTTGATTTCTGAATTTTCAATTCAATTCCATTGGTCTATATGTCCCTCCTTGTACCAGTAGCACATTGTTTTGATTGTTGTAGCTTTGTAGTAAGTTTTAAAATCAGAAACAATGAGTCCTCTAACTTCATTCTTCTTTTTCAAGATGTTTTTTTTTTGCCATTTGGGGCCACTTAAGTCTCCTTTAATATCTGTAAGCAAAGTTTTGTCGTTTGCCAGGCACAAGTCCTTTATGTCCTTGGTTAAATTTATTCCTAGATATTTGATTATTTTAGTTGCTGTTGTAAAGGACACTTTTTTCTTGATTTCCTTGTTAGATTGTTCCCTGCTAGTATACAGAAACATCACTGATTTTTGCATGTTAATCTTACACCCTGCCACATTGTGGAATTTACTAGCTCTAGTAACTTTGTTGTGGATTTTTTAGGATTTTCTATAAACAGGATCATGTCATCTGCAAATAGGGAGAGTTTTACTTCTTCCTTTCAAATCTAGATGCCTTCTATTTCTTTTTCTTTCCTTACTGCTCTGGCTAGAACTTCCAAAACAATGTTGAATAACAGTGGTGACAGTGGACATCCTTCCCTTGTGTTGATCTTAGAAGCAAAGATTCTAGTCTTTCACCATTAACTATGATGTTAGGGTTTTTCATATTTGCCCTTTGTCATGTTGAAAACGTTTCCTTATACTCCTAGTTTGCTGAGTGTTTTTATCAAGAAGGGGCACTGGATTTGGTCAAATACCTTTTCTGTATCATTTGAGATGGTCATGTTAATATGGTGTAACATTCTTATGTTGAACCACCCTTGCACACCTGGATAAATTCCATTTGATTATGATGTATAATTCTTTTAATGTGCCGTTGGATTCGGTTTGCAAGTATTTTGCAGAGAATTTTTGTATCTGTATTCAGGAGGGATATTAGTCTATAATTTTCTTTTTCCTTTGGCATCTTTATCTGGCTTTGGTATTAGGGTGATGCTGGCCTCAGAGAATGAATTAGGAAGTATTCCTTCCTCTTAAATGCTTTTGGATGAGATTATGCATGATTAGTGTTAATTCTTCTTTGAAAGTATGAGAAAATTCACCAGTGAAGCCATCTTGTCCTGGGCTTTTCTTTGTTGGGAAGTTTTTATTACCAATTCAAATTTTGCTCATTATTGGTCTGTGGAGATCTTCTGTTTCTTCTTGAGTCTGTGTAGGAGGCTTGTGTGTTTCTAAGAATTTGCCCATTTCATCCAGGTTATCTAATTTATTGGCCTACAGTTGTTCATAGAATCCTCTTATAATAACTTTTTATTTCTATGGGGTCAGTAGTAATATTCCCCTTTTTCATTTCTGATTTTAGTTATTTGTGTCCTCTATCCCTTTTTTTCTTTGTAAGTCTAGCTGAAGGTTTGAAATTTTGTTGAAAAAATGTTGGTTTTGTTGGTTCTATTGTTTTTTATTATCTATTTTATTTCTCTCTACTCTAATCTTTATTGGTTCTTTCTGTTCTAGTTTGCTAATGCTGCCGGAATGCAAAACACCAGAGATGAATTGGCTTTTATAAAAGGGGGGGTTATTTGGTTAAGCAGTTACAGGCTTAAGGCCATAAAGTGTCCAAGGTAACACATCAGCAATCAGGTACCTTCACTGGAAGACAGCCAGTGGCGTCTGGAAAACCTCTGGTAGCTGGGAAGGCACGCGGCTGGTGTCTGCTCCAAAGTTCTGGTTTCAAAATGGCTTTCTCCCAGGATGTTCCCCTCTAGGATCCGGTTGCTCAAAAACGTCACTGTTAGTTGCATTTGGGATATTTGTCCTCTCTCAGCTTCTCTGGAGCAAGAGTCTGCTTTCAATGGCCGTCTTCAAACTGTCTCTCATCTGCAGCTCCTGTGCTTTCTTCAAAGTGTCCCTCTTGGCTATAGCTCCTCTTCAAAATGTCACTCTCAGCTGCACTGAGTTCCTTCTGTCCGTCAGCTCATTTCTATGGCTCCACTGATCAAGGCCCACCCTAAACGGGTGGGGCCATGCCTCAATGGAAATGATCTCATCAGTGTTATCACTTACAGTTGGATGGGGCACATTTCCATGCAAACAACCTAATCTAAATGTTCCAACTTAATCCCCACTAATATGTCTGCCACACAAGATTGCATCAAAGAATATGGCTTTTTTCTGGGGGACATAATACATTCAAACCAGCACTGTCACATTCCCACACTTTTCTGATTTTTGTAATAATAGGAGAAATTAAAAAGTATTAAATAAATAAGCATGACAGAAAATATAGTGCCACTAAGATGACATTTTTCAACATCTTATGAAAGAAATTGCTCTGGGATCCTTGTGGGTTCAATTTAGAAGCAGGAAGGAATGTTATGATGCCCTTAAAGTCATAAGGTTATTCTAGCTACACACTCAGGTTACTAAAATTTAAATGTTGATTTGCAAGATCGCAATATTCACAACATGATTAGCCCTGGATATTATCAATTTGGTGATATACACATCAATATCTATTAGGATTTGATTAACTATAGCTAAACTTCTATCATAGTATCATACCCAGGGAGTTCAGCAACTATGAATATCAGTACTACCCCAAACAGCAACTGTTAAAAAAAAGCTGAAAAAGAGTTCAGACTTCAGTTAGAGATACAAATGAAATTGATCGGGTTAGGACTAAGGCAAGTCAGACTAAAGGGTAAAGGAGGATACTGACGGTGTTTAAAAACTTCAACTTCTGTATAAGACCAAAGGAAGAGATATTTATTTGGTGCAAAATCTATATTTTCTGTAGCACACTATATAATTTAATGTATATATCCAGTTTATTCAAACACAATAATTACATGGAATTTTGAATAAGGAGTGAGAGCTGGTTGATTTGTACAGGTTAGTGTGAAATTCCAGTGCATCCCAAAGTAATTCGGTCAGAGAATAAAAATGTATTTGCAAAGCCCCCTTGAAGGACTGGGGGAAAATTTGGAAATATTAAACTTCCCCACCTGGGGAATTAATGATATTCTCACAAGCATTGAGGTCTACCAATTTAGAAGGCCGAGCCCTCAATCTTGGGGCTTGCCCTTTCTGAAGCTTGCTACTGCAAAGAAGAGGCTAAGCCTACTTATAATTATGTGTACCACCCCCAGAGAACCTCCTTCATTGCTTAAATTTGGCCTCTCTCTCTAAGCCAACTCTTCAAGTAAAGTCACTGCAGTCCTCTACATGGGACATGACTCACAGGAGTGTAAATCTCCCTCACAATGTGGGACATAACTCCCCGGAATGAGCCTAGACCCACAATGTGGGATTGAGAAAGCTTTCTTGACCAAAAAGGGGAAGAGAAATGAAACAAAATGAAATTTCAGTGGCTGAAAGATTTCAAATGGAGTTGAGAGGTCATTGTGGAGGTTATTCTTACACATTATATAGAAATCCCTTTGTAGTTTTTAGAGTACTGGAATAGCTAGAAGGATATAACTAGAACTGTTGAACTGTAACCCAGTAGCCTTGATTCATGAAGACGATTGTATAACTGTATAGCTATACGGGATGATTGTGTGATTGTGAAAACTTTGTGGCTCACTACCTTTATCCACTGTATGGACAGATGAGTAGAAAAATGGGGACAAAAATTAAATGAATAATAGAGGGGGATGGGATGTTCTGGGTGTTCTTTTTTACTTTTATTTTTATTCTTATTTTTATTTATTTATTTATTTTTGGAGTACTGAAAATGTTCAAAAATTGATTGTGGTGATGAATACACAACTATATGATGGTATTATGAACAACTAATTGTACACTGTAGATGATTACATGGTATGTGAATATATCTCAGTAAAATTGAATTTAAAAAAAAAATCATGCCCAGACTTTTGGTTGACAAAGATAGCAGCATAAGATGCTCAGGGATGCCATTCCCTCAAAGAATCTTGTAAAGAATAAATGGCAAGTTGGCAGAAGAAAGTCCTGCATATCCATAGTGACTTTAAATGTAAAGGGATTAAACTCTCCAGTCAAAAGGCAGAGATTGGTAGAATGGATAAAGAAAGCATCACTCAATTATATGGTGTTTACAAGAGAGTCACCTTAAATTTAAAGACACAAGTTGATTGAAAGAGAAAGGGTGGGGGGAAATATTCCATGCAAATAAGAACAAAAAGAAAACTGAGTTATCTATACTAATATCAATTAAAATTGAGACAAGAAGACATGGTTATGAATTTATATGCACCTAATGGCAGAGGCCCAAATATTTACAGGTTTGAAGGGATAATAGATGTTTCTACATTAATAGTAGGAGATTTCAATACCCCACTTTCAGTAATGCATAGAACATCTAGACAAAAGCTCAATAAGGAAACTGAAGGCTTCAACAAGACTATAAACCAACTAGACCTAACATTCATATATACAGAACACTTTACCCAGTAGCAGCATACTACACATTCCTCTCTAGTGCAGATGGATTATTCTCCAGAATAGACCATGTGTTAGGTCAAAGACAAGTCTCAATAAATTTAACAATACTGATATCATGCATTTTATCATCTCTGACCACAGTGAAACTAGAAATCAACAACAGCAAGAACCAGAAAATTCACAAATAAGTAGAAATTTAAAAATAACCAACCAT
This sequence comes from Choloepus didactylus, assembly GCF_015220235.1. Classification (NCBI taxonomy): domain Eukaryota; kingdom Metazoa; phylum Chordata; class Mammalia; order Pilosa; family Megalonychidae; genus Choloepus; species Choloepus didactylus. The sequence goes on along the minus strand of NC_051313.1, from coordinate 127,600,235 downwards.
TGGGTCAAAGATGAAATCAAAATGGAAATTAGGAAATATCTTAAGACAACTGAAAACAAAACATACCAAAACTCATGGGATGCAACAAAGGCAATGCTAGGAGGGAAATTTATAGCTCTAAAGGCTTACTTTAAAAAAGAAAGTGATCTCAAATCAGAGACATAACATTTTACCTGAAGAAACTATAAAAGAGAAACAAACTGAGCCCAAAGTAAGCATAAGGAAAGTGTGCCACTTTGAATACACTGTGTCCCCCAAAAGCCATTATCTTTGATGTAATCTTGTGTGGGCAGACGTTATCAGTGTTGATTAGATTGTAATTCTTTGAGTGTTTCTCTGGAGATGCGCCCCACCCAACTGTGGGTGATGACTCTAATTGGATAATTTCCATGGAGTGTTGGCCCGCCCATTGGATGGGCCTTGATCAGTCAAGCCATATGAATGAGCTGACGGGCAGAGGGAAGTCAGTGCAGCTGCAGCTGTGAGTGACATTTTGAAGAGGAGCCACAGCCAAGAGGGACTCTTTGAAGAATGCACAGGAGCTACAGTTGAGAGACAGTTTGAGGACGGCTGCTGAAAGCAGACTTTTGCTCCAGAGAAGCTAAGAGAGGAAAAACACTCCAAGAGCAACTAAGAGTGATGTTTTTGAGGAACTGCAGCCTAGAGAGGAACATCCTGGGAGAAAGCCATTTTGAAACCAGGACTTTGGAGCAGATGCCAGCCACATGCCTTCTCAGCTAACGGAGGTTTTCCGGACACCACTGGCCATCCTCCAGTGAAGGTACCCAATTGCTGATTTGTTACCTTGGACACTTTACGGCCTTAAAACTGTAACTGTGTAACCAAATGAAACCCCTTTTATAAAAGCCAATCCACTTCTGGTGTTTTGCATTCTAGCAGCACTGGCAAACTAGAACAGTGACCTAATCGGAGGTAAAATACTAATTGTAGGTAGTGTAGAATAAACCAGTTGAGGCTGCAGGAAAGAGCACACCTGTGTGAGGTTTAGGAATGGGAGTAATGTGCAGAAAGATGCTGCAGAAAGGTCTCAAAGAAACATGGAGTGTTCCAGAGGCAATATTCTACCAATTCACAATTTTGCCTTCACCCACCCTGGTTGGGATCTGCCCAACTATACTCAGCTAATTTTTGTGTTTGTTTGAGTTTTGTAACATTCTCTGTTTGAAATCCCGTCTGCAAATTGCCTGATTCCTTACAGTAAGTCCCACTGATGTTTTCACTAGAGAACAGTCCTCTTGGACCAGGGTTCCTGTAAGATCTGATCTGTATATTCACCATGAAAAAGTGTGTGAAGATTGTTTACTATAGCACATCTACCTTCAACACTCCTGCCATGGAAACTTCAATAGGACAACCGACAAATACTATTCAACAATGAGGGAGGCTTACTCTGCTCATGGTTTTGAGAAACAGTAAGCAACATGTATGTAGTAGGAATTTTCTAATTATTTGTTGATTAAATACTGAAATTTGCCAACCCCAATGTGAAACACTGCTAATTTTCGTATCTATTCCTGGCCACTTGATGTCTTTGTATCCTTATATTTCAAAATCTAGCAAAACACCTGGTGTACAGTGGCTGCTCAGTGATGTTTCTGAATGAACATGTGAAGAGAACTCTTAGGATGTTCTCAGAATTCTGAAAAAGGGAATTTTAAGATGAGCCATATGGTCACCCAAAACTGGTAATATGAGTTCCTCAACACTGCAATAATGCATATATCAGAGGAAATTTCTTTACTGAGTGTTAATTTCAATTAATGTCTAGAAGTTGTCTGGACAATCAATTGTGTGTAATAATGTATTACTAACTCTCAGGTACTTGGCAAAAAGTAAGAGACAGATACGGCAAGAATTAAAGATGAAAGGAACTTTGCAGAAGTATGACTACAAGGAAGGATTCTGATTTGTCCTTGAGTAGTGAGAACATTTTCAAGCACATGGGGCAAACACATTAAGAACGTGTACCAGTTAGTTATAACCTCAATAATGGTGCATTTCAAAACTTCCCAAAGCTTTGTGGTTTAAAACAACAATCATTCATTCTATTTCTGTGGGACAGTTTGCCAGCTCTTCCCTCTTTTCTCATCTGCCTTGGACAATAGGGTAGCTGAGGCATATTCTTCCCATGGCAACAGCCAAGACCCAAGAATACAAGCAAAAACACGCAGTATTTCTTATGGCCTGGGCTCAGAACTGCCCCATACCACTGGCAAAAGCATGTTACATGGCCAAGGCTAAAGTGAAAAGGTGAGGAAATACCCTTGATCTGTGTTAGGACATGCAAGCGTGTAGATGGGGGGTGGGAGTGGGGGTGGAGGTGAAGAATTGGGGCTTGTCATTCTATCAACCACAAGAATCATCTCAAGGCAGAGTTAAACTGAGAGAACAATTCAGCTCTCACTAGATGCTCTTTTCCTAGGTGGAATTGGCTGTGCTTGTTGTCTTCTCTGGTTTTCTCTCATTTTTGATGACCCCATGAATCATCCCTTTATCAGCACCGATGAGAAGGAATACATCATATGTTCACTGGCCCAACAGGTATACTGAAGAAACCCCCGGCCACTCCCCACTATGTCTGGATGTCTCAGAGGTGAAGTGTATAGTACAGCAGAGCGCCTGTATTCTGATGAAGGTTGTATGTGCTTTCTTTCAGAGTCGTTCACCAGGCTGGTCTCTTCCCTTTAAGGCTATGCTCAAATCCCTACCATTGTGGGCCATTATTGTCTCTTATTTCTGTCGCTTCTGGGGTTCATATACCCTAACAGCATATACGCCAACATACCTCAGTTCTGAACTTCAAGTTAACCTCAAAGATGTGAGTACAAAGAAAGATTTTTCTGTTCTTCTATCAGAATGTTTCATTATATCATCCTGTCTCGCCCATGGCCACAAAATCAGCATATTGAGCCCAAAGACTCATGTAGGAAATGTAAACTGGCTAACTTAAATTCTGAATAATCTTAATGTGGCTTACTTCTCATTGGGACAGTGATATAGCTTTAGGTCAGCTTGGTATTCACAGAATGTCTTATTTTTTAAGGGATCCATGCAAAAATTTTATACTAAATCTAATCAACATTTGCTAAACAAGACATTCTGCTGGCAGCATAAGCCATAAAGGAATAACAAAACACATTCTGTAAGAAGCCTGAAACAGAGAAGTGTAAACAAAATATGCTGAAAAATAAGCCATTACCAACAGGATATAAAGTCTTCAATAGGATTTATGCCCAAATTGGTGGATAACATTTTTAAAAATTTTATTCAAGTATAATATATGTATAGAAAAGTGCACAGATGTATACAGCTCTCTGAATTTTCTCAAAGATGTCACAGCCTGTTAGTAACAATTCACAAAGCCATCAGTTCACTGTTATACTCTCGCTCATTGCATTCAGAAGGCAGCTTTCTCGTATTGACTCGGTGCCTTTGGAGAAAACATACCAACTGGCTAACAGAGAGTTGACCTTCTTAGCCATGGTCAGATTCTGGGGACAATAGAGGGTCCTGATGTAAGCAGGCTCGAGGTACTGAGGTCAGAAAGCCCAAGGAAGCAGTGGCTCTAGGTTTTCCCAAAGGAGGAGGGCCAGAAGTAGGCAATGAAACTGGAAGCCGCTAGCCAGAGAATGGGAGAGAGGGACTCCAGACAAGGAGGAAGCCAGTGCTGAGAAACAGACATCTGGAGGCTGGCTCCTGGGAATGATTTGCCTCTGGAGTGAGGCCAGTGAGCTCCCCACCCCCAGAGGCCAAGACTGAGGAGGGGGAGGGGTTGCATGAATGGAAAGACAAGTTGCAAGCAGATGGTAGAGCATCCCACACGGGTAAGTCAAGGGACCTGGACACACATCACTGCTCTCTGGGTATTTCAGCATTAAGTGACAAGATCCTGATGGCCTTTGTTTACTTACTTGTAAAACAAACAGCCTAGACTAGGTGATAGCTAAATCCTTCCTTTGTTTGAATTCTACACAACAATTAGTGGTCTCCTTTTCCTTGATATCAAAATTCTGTTTGTATTTTCTTTCATAGAATTTTTAATTTAGAGGTTGAATTGATAATACATCAACAATGTTCAATATTTTTTTAACTATATAAATAGGAATAGAGTGAAAATTCTTACTCCTACCCTATTCCTAATCTCTCCTGTTCTAATCTCCTATATATTCTTCCATGTTTCTTTATGAAAATGCAAACAAACATGAATATAAATTCTTATTTCCCAACTTTTTAAATACAAAACATTGTATGCTGTATATGCTGCTAAGCTTTATAAAGTTTTTTTTTTTTGCAATGAATGTATCTTAGAGACCTTTTCTTATTAGTACTTAAACTTCCTTACTGAGCAATATTTGGGTTGTTTCCAATCTTTTGAGCAATGCTTGAGTGACAACCCTGTTCACTTGTCATTTTGCATTTGTGAAACTATTTCTGTAGAGAAAATCTCCTCATGTCATATTGCTGCATCAAAGGGTATAAGCACAATGAACTTTTACATACATTGTCAAATTGCCTTCCAAGGAGCATTATTAATATTTCTAGATTCTGTTTCCCTATAGCATTATCACAAAGCATGTCAAACAATTTTGGATTACTGCTGATGTGACCCAATGAAAATGACACCTCACTGTGGCTTGATTTTGCATTTCTTTTCTTTTAATATTTTTTTGGAGCCACTTTATCTTTTTTTGGTAAATTTTGTGCTGATATGCTTTGCCTATTGTCCCATGGGCTTTGATCTTTTTACCGTCTATTTCCAGGGTTTATATACAAAAAAAGCATTAGTCTTTTTTTGCAATTGCACCTTATGCATATTTTTCTTCAGGCATAAAAATTACATTGACTCATTCCAGTCACAATGAAGTTATAGCAAGAGTGATGTGTATATAAGGAGCAATCACAGATGTGGACAACTGGTGTCATGGTGTGGGTGGGGATGGTGCGGGCAAGCCCTTCACCTGGTCTCTGCCTCTCAGAGTGGGATCCTGTCTTCCCTGCCATTTCTTGCTGGCTTTATCTTCATCATCCTTGGAGGTATGTTGGCAGATTTTCTCCTCTCCAGAAAAATTCTCAGACTCATCACCATAAGGAAACTCTTCACTACCATCGGTAAGGACTGAACAGGTTATAGGGGTGGATGTGGGAAGCTGAGGGTGGCCGCCTGTTTACTCTGTGTCCATCGTCCTGCCCCAGGGGTCCTCATCTCAGTCATGCTCACCGCATCTCTATACTGGGTCAGATCCAGCCTCAGCACCACCACAGCCTTCCTTGTACTATCTGCTGCCACCAGTGCCTTCTGTGTCTCAGGATCCATGGTTAACATCTTGGATATTGCTCCTCGGTAGGGACTCGTTTGCCTCATCCTCACGGGAGCTCAGTACAGGTCCAGTAGCCCTAAACCTGCTCTGATGCACAGGAAAATGTGGAATGGGCAACAGGTCAAGGGAAATGTCAACACTGGCCCCATGGCCAAATAATTCCTGGAAGGGACCCAGAGCTGGTCAACCACTGTGAACTTAGTTTTTCCAGGCAAAAACTAAAGTGCTCAGTGGCTTTTAACATTACAGTGCTATGACCCCAGCTCAACTGTGGGATATTCACCCAAATCTCTCTCTGTTGAGGAATACAGTCATTATACTGGGTCAGATAATTGAAAAGACTCAAGAGACTCTATAGGACATGCTCATGTAAGGCTTAAATAAAGGCAAATGAAATGGTATAGCAGGAGAAAGAAGTATAGGAAACACCAGAGATGACCAGGACTTCCAGACACAGTTTCCATGAGCTTTCATGGCCACACAACATACACTTCTCTAGATGGTGAGCCACCAACATACTTGGGAGGTACCTTGGTCTGAGGAGAGCCATCCTCTCATCCATTGAGGAGTCTTGTGTACCCAAAATAAGGCTGCAAGTCAGGCTCAAGAGCAGAAACCAAGAGAACATATAAATCAGGTGCAATCCACCAACCTGTACATTTTCTACAATGTCACAAGGTGCCCCTTGGACGTCTCAGACCTTAGCACAGGATTATATTAATCATTAGTCAGTACGTTTCATTCAGATCTGACCAAGGGCCAGCACAACTCCATGTCTCCCCACAGTGAAGCACAGAGTTGCAACAGAGCAGCTGAGATTAACCCTTTGCTTATAAGGGAATATTTCTCTCTCCCCCTCCCTCAGGTATGCTAGCTTTCTCAGGGGATTATCGCACATGTCTTCATTCGCAGCTGGAGCCATCTCGCCCACAGTTGCTGGATTTCTCCTCGGTCTGGTGAGATCCTAAGTTCTGATACAAACATTCCTAAGACCTCAACAAGTATACGGAGGATCTATAGTGGTCATCTAGCAGAAGTCAGACTAAGGGAATTTCTGTTTCCTCCTCTATGTGGCTCAATTCAAAGCTGAAGAGTCCCAAGCCTGGAGGACTTCTCATTCCTACTCTAAGCTCAGCTCAGGCAGGGAAATCACCACATGCTTGGAGTGTGAAGCCAGGGAGAGTACTCAATTTTATATGTTTTGGAAGTTCTTATCAAATGAGCTTCTCATGCTAATCATCAAATTTTCTAGCAATAAACAAGTTATTTCTCTGAAAGTAGAGGGTGGCCAGGTTTTCCCAGGAATGAGAAATTTCCCTTGATGCAGGACTTTCAGTGCTAAAAACCTGAAAGTTCTTGGCAAACCAGGATGAGTTGGTCATTCTACAAATATTTACAAAATGAATGAGCAAGGTGTCGAGCGAACAACAGAGTGAGGGAGAAACCTGCATCTCGCCATTTTGCTCATGAACAGTTAGCATAGAAACTTCTCTGACCAGTATTGCTTACATGGTGTTTTTACATTCATATAGCCTTCCAATCTAGAAAGCGTATTTAAAGATAATGAAATAAATAGATTCAACTGATGACTTGAGCATTTCCCTAAGAATTTTATTCACATAGAAATTACATGAAGAAATATGTACATGACATTCACATGGATATCATTCTTTAAGTTTCCTGTAGTTTTTCACCAGTAAGTTGGGAAAATGAAAGGAAAACAAAAACGAAAACAAAGAAAAGGTATTCTTTATGATATAAAATCCCTTTTCTTTTTGAAAGTTTCAATTCCCTTCCAGTTACCGACTAACACATTGTCAGGAAATAGTTGTTTAAAATGGAAATTCTCAAACTGACCTTGTCTCCCATCTTTCATTTGTTCATCCACTCATTTGTTGAACAAATATGTGTTGAAACAGTGGCAGGTACCAAGCACTATTAAGTGAATAAAACAAACACAAGTCTTGGCCCTCATGAAAACACATGAAGTAAGTAAAATATGTGGTAAATTAGCTGGTGAGTGCTAAGAGAAGAACAAAGCAGGAAAGCAGAATAGGGCATATAAAACAGGGGTGAAATTTCAATTTCAAATCAGGTGGTCATGGCAGTCTTCATTGAAAAAGAAACATTTAAGTAAGGACTGGAAGGGGGCAAGGGAGTGAACCCAGTGGATATCTGGGGGAAGAGCATTTCAGCAGAGGGAACAAAGAATGCTACAGCCTTAAGGCGGAAATGTGCCTGGCATATTCCAGAACAACCAAAAAGGCCATAGGGGCTGGAAGAGAGCTGGAGAAGAGGGCAGTAAGACATTGAGGGAGAATGTCTTAGTTTTCCAGGCTGCTAACACATGTCCTACACAATGGACTGTGTTAACAAAAGGGATTTATTGGCTCATAGTTTCAGAGGCTAGAAGGCTTGTTTCCTCCTGGGGTCAGTGCTGCTCTGTCTGACCAGCAATCTTGGGTTCCTTAGCTTTTCCATCAGATGGCAATGTCCTCTTCTTTTTCTTTTAAGTTCCCGCTGGTTTCTGGATTCCTGCTTTTCCCCATGGCTTTTTCTTTATAAGACCTCCAGTAATAGGATTAAGACACATTCTGATTCAGTTGTTCAGTTGGCCACATCTTAACTAAAAACAATGTCTTCCAAAGGTCCCATTTACAAGAGTTCACACCCACAGGAATGAGATTAAGATTAAAAACATGTTTGTTTATTTTCTGGGGGACATAATTCAACTTACCACAGAGAGCTTTTCTGAATCAGGTAGGAGAAGAATTGAGTGATGGTGAATGACGTCTAGTTTCCTGCCTCCAGGATTCAGAGTTTGGTTGGAGAAATATCTTCTTGCTTTTGGCTGCCATTGACATATCAGGCCTGGTCTTCTACCTCTTCTTTGGCCAAGCAGATGTCCAGGACTGGGCTGAAGAGCAGATAACCACCCACTTCTGAGCAAATCAAGTGATGCGAAAGGTCCCAAGATTAGCTGCTCATTGTTTTCCCTCACAGATATTCTACTTTTGTGCTTGCTTATCTGATTAGCCATTTAGTTTTAATTGCCTTTGCTTCCAGTGTCTTCTCAAAGATCTTGGTTATGTAACACTGAAGATTCTGCCTGGAGAGTTTATAGGAATAAAAAAAGGGGCTAGGTATTTAGCTGTGAGCTTCTGAAGGCCTAAGTGTGTTTGAATTTCTGTGTGTTTTCCAACTCTTTCCTCTGTTATCCTGGTAAAATCTTCAGGGTCTGGAGGACAGTTTCTCAGCAAAACAAAAGAAGCTAGAACCACAGGAGTGAGAACTTGGAATCATAAGGGGAGTTGTATTCAACCATGCATAAGATGAATTCTGAGAGCTGTCATAAAAAGAAAACCTGAAAAAACAGAAACCACAGTGTACACAATTCAAAGTACTGGATCAGGAAGCCAAAGCAGGCACAGCTGTTCTCATATCAAATGAGGAGGGATGCAGGACCATTTTGAGGCTTGGCATGGGTGGGATGCATGGGTGGAAAATGCCAAGAAGGAAAGGACCATTCAGATCCAATCCATTCTGACAAGAGGAATGAACATCCTGCAACTCGTGGGGGTGGGAGTTGGAAGGGAGTAGACTTCCACTGTACCAACTTGCTTTCTGTGGCTGCTAGATTTGGCATCAGAGCCACCTCTGTAATTACCTTTAGTGCTCAGGCACTTCCCAGAGTCAACCCTTTCACAGCTGCCTTCTTTGTGAACATAATGATCTCTGCCTGCCCCACATCTGGTTTGTGGATCCATGCAGATCCCTTCCATCTGAGTGAACCAGTACTGTCCAGTTTCTCTCCTGTCCCCTCAAAAATGTGTCCCTGCTTGTCACCCCCATCTTAAATGCCCTTCCTCTGCTTCCCTGACTGTTGGACTCCTACCCATCATTCAGTGGACCTCATCCAAAGTTCACCTCATTAACATCACAGGACGGGTCTTCCAAAAATGTGTCCAAGGTCTGGGTTCACTTGATCCCACACCAAATGTCTAGAGAATGTGCACAGTGTGTCTGCTTTCATTGAACTCCCAAATGGGCAGCATGGGGACCAGGAAGGTAAGCGAAAGCACTGGATGAGCCAATGAATTAAATGAATCAAGCATGTAATGAATGGTAATGAATATACACCCAGGGCATGGCAGAGACCAAGGTCAGACATAGCTTCAGACAGCTCAACAGCTCAGGAGGACAGATGAATTTAATCAAAGTGTCACACAAATGAAATGACAACTGTGGGCAATGAAACAACAAATGGTTCACCAGGCTATGGGAATAAATGATAAGGGCCTCTAAACTGGTCTGGTTTGAGGGAGGGCCACTAATACAAAATGTCAGTGGAGCCGGGATCTGAAGAACTATAGACAACTCTTGCAGGAGGAGAATGGGGAGAGCATTTTGGGAAGAAGGGATAGCATAAGCAAAGGTTCAATGGCAGGAGGGAACAATAGCGTATGGCCAGAGTACGGAGAGTGAGGGGAGTAGGTTTTTGAGGAGATTGTAGAAGTATTTAGGGGGAAAGAACCTGTGGGCACTGTAGGTCCAGGGAGCATATGCATCTATCTTGAACACAATGGGAAGTGTTTTCGAGAGAGGGGACATAATCAGGGTTCTGTTTTCTCAAAGGCTGCTCTGGCAGCATGAGGGGACTCGATTGGAGAAGGAGTCCACTGTGTGGGCCAAGAGCAAGAGATGGCTCCTGTCACGAGGATGTGAGGTGGCAGAAGATGGACATCCTTTGAGAGTGCTTTTGGAGAGGAACCTGACAAAACCAGGATAGTAAGTAAGTGAGAAGCAGATGTCCAAAGCGCCTGTTGGGTTTGGGGATGCAGCCAGATGGATGGAGATGCCTCACGCTAAGAAACCGTGCTGAAGTGAAGATGACGAGAAGGTGGATGGATACACAGGTCAGGAATTCACACATGGGATCTGAGTTCCATTTATCCATTTAGGAGTCATCTAGATATAGGTGGAGATTACAATTCTTAGCATGAATGAGACTGCCCAGGGTGACAATATGGCATAAGGAAGGGAAGCCTGGGAAAAAGCCTTAAAGAACGTCAACATTTTGTGGTCAGCTAGAGGATGATTCATCTTAAAAAAAGAAAAAAAAGGAAGGAAAACAGAGAGAATACGGTGTTAAGAAAGAGAGGGGAAGAGAGAATGTGTTTCACAAAAAGGAGAGAATGGTGGCCAATGTCAAATCTGCAGAGATCAAGTGAGGTGAGGAGTAAATGGAAAGTGAAGAAAGTGAGATGGGTGCTGAGAAGTTTGGCAGTGAAGCAGAAGAAATGGATAGGAGAGTAGTTGGAGAAGGATGAGGGATCAAGGGAGGAATTAAAAATTTGAGCATTTTAAAAATCCAAGCAAAGGATCTAGTTGAGAGAAAGAAGTTGAATATGCGAAAGAGCAAAGCACTAATGCAAGTATCCTGAGAAACTGGGTGAGGGAGGAGTTTGGGGTCCCAAAGCCTGGTTTGAAGGATGGTGAGAGATGGACTTAAGAAAGCTTCTTCCCTCTTGACAAAAATAAATAAATAAATATGACTGTCTGATGCAATTTTATCATCCTCTCTTCCCTAGTCTCAAAATAAGTGTAAAAGTTTTGACTAATTTCAGCATTTTGCTAGTTCCAGGTACATGGTATGAAGCTATCCATCATTTGCTCTATATATCTATGCTGTATCCTGAAAGAAAAAAACTAAACTAAAGACAAAATACATGGTGCATACTTGCTTAGTTTGAAACCAGATAGTCTGATATTGCTGCTATCCCTAATAAGAATACATTTTATCTACAGGATTTAAAAATTTGTACTATTACCAAACTTTCATTCTTTGTTACTCAAATTGCTCTTAAGGAAATAAAAACTAAAACACCACTTTGTGATCCTGTTCCAACCACATACTTGGGCTCTGCTTGAAAGCATCACTGATTGCTTTAAATAACAAGGGGCTGTCATTAGTGGTAACTGGGATAGTACTCTCTTGTTATCAGATACCCAGATTAATTAATCTGACATCATATTCTCCAAACCTAAAAAAGGGAAGTGGTCAAGATACAATCTAGGCATAATCGGGATTGCAATGAAGGTGCATACAATCTTTCCTAAGTCTAGAAAAATTTTATTTCTCTTTGTATTTGAAACTTTTTTTAGTTATTAAACAAGTCATCCATACAAATAGACATCTTTTGGGTTTCCCAGTCCAAACAGCTATTTGCCCTGCCTAATGACTATCTTTTAGTGCCCCAGGTGTGTTTCTACACTTTAGCTAAATTAAGCATTCCTTTCGTGTAGACAATCATGATGCATTTTATCCCAGGGAGGGGGAGAGGCTACAACAGGTATTTCACCAGCTGCTGAGAGAATATTTGATATCTCTCAACGAAAAGTCACTGCTCTAAATGCACACAATCCATCTGTTTAAAAAACTTTTCATGCAGTTTAGGATCTCACAGCTTTATTGAGTGATTCATCAATCGTGCAGCACCTCATTCAGAAAGTAGAAGGGACTCCATTAAGAGGGTAGAAAGAGGGAGATTACACAGGACAAATGCGGAAGCAAGCGAGGAAACGTTCTGATTGGCTGACGTTAAGTATCTGTTTTACATGAAGGGGGGTGATCTTCCAAAGTGGGGAGCAGAAACACATTGATTATTATGGTATGCTGGTCCATTCTGACAAGGTATCTCTCCTGAAATATCCAAACCAGGTGTTATTTATCTGCAGTTCTATAGGGTGTGTTCTGTCTTTTCAGAAAGCCCCAGCAGGGCAACTGTTTTTGTCTTCTAAAAAATCCTTTCTTGGAAAGGGGATCCCTCCTGGCAACACCCAGTGCAAGGAGCCATTTTATTTTACTTAAAACATCTGAAGGAAGAAAGGCATCTCTTGTTCTCCCCTCTTCTGGAATAGCCCGTATTTGGCAAAATTCCCCATAGAACTGTATGACTACTATTTAACAGGGCGTAAGATGGCATTGCAGTGGAGGCTTCGGCACAGCTGGCAAGATACAACAGAGAGGACATTCCAAAGTAAGGATGTGATTGAGAACTAGTCATGTGGCTCTAAAACCTTGCAGGACAGAAGAAAGGGAAAGCCTCAGGAGAGGGGAGATGGAGAGGCTTTGTTAGAAGTATAAAAATTGTGTGGTGAGCCCTCCACCCTGCCCCCTGCAGAGGAGGCGAGAGGCTGCCCCATCCTTCCACCCTGGTCCCTCCTCCCCAGGGTGGTGCCAGGCTGCCCCTTCTGCATTCCTCTCTCCTGGGATGGGGCCTTAAATGAAACCTGTGTCCCTGGTATCTGGGTTGGCCCTTGGCTCTGCATTTGGCATTCCTGTGGAATCTGAGGGTGTGGGGTTGTGACTATCCACCAGAGGGGCAGGGCAGAGAGGTGGCCTTGCATAGGTTAGGGCACGACTTGGTTAGGGCAGAGAATGCATTCATGTTTCTCATGGCCCAGATGTAGGTCACCCAAGAGAGCCAGCCGGCACCAAGGGACCACCTGGAAGGGCGAGGGGATATCCAGTGTTTTCTCTGGGAGGGGGGCGGAGAGCCAAGGGGCCAAGGAAGACATGCCCCTGGAAGAACCAGACGCACTGCCAGTGCATTGCCTACCTTGGGGACCTCCTGTGGACAAAGGAAACTCAGCTTTAAACATGTGCCGACCCAGGGAGCCTGAAGGCATCTGACAAACTGAGATTTTCCATATCCACAACCCCCACCCCCACCCTTTTTTTATCATCAGGGATGAGAAGGGGAGAAAGACAGAAGAAAATGATCACACCTCTCTCCCCCAAAGGAGATAGCCAGTCTGCAACTTTGTCCCAACTGGAGAGTCAGGGAAGGAATCCCACATTTGAATGAAAATTGATACAGTGAATTATAGATTGCAATTCGTATTTTCATTTACCTAATTGGGAATGTGTGTTTGCTACTTAAAGTGACCTCAGAACTGTTTATTTCTCAAGAAATCATTAAAAAAAAAAAAAAAAAGGTGGTGTGGAGGAAATCCAGAGTTTCATTTTTTGTTGTCTGAGCAGGTTTAAAGGGAAAGTGGAAGCACTACCCCTCGCTCCCTTCATTTCCTGAATACTTCAGAGCAGCTCAAACCTGGGGCCTCTTGGCCCTTCCATTGCTTAAAAGAAAGAGCATGAAGGTCGCTTACACAAATCAGCTGATGATGAGTTATATGCTAGCCAGGCTCAACCAGCTGTCAGGGAAGCAAAGCTCTCACACCATGAGACAAAATGAACGTGGTAACTGACACCACCTTCAAAACGCCCTTTTAAATCTTCAGTCACTCACCATGCGAAGGAAAACTTTTTTTTTTTTTTTTTAACAATTTTGATTAACGTTAAACATGGAAGGTAAAGAAACGTACAAAAAAAATTAGAATAAATTCAGGTGTGGCGGTGAAAGAACTACGACATGATAGCTAGGGGACAAAGCTCGGAGACCCCCTTCTCTTGGTGTCCTAAGCAAATGTTTATTTGGCTTGGTGGCCAATCCAGGGCTCTTGCATGGGGCACTGGCAGGGTAAGGAGGCATCCCTGGGAGGTGCAGCCTGCCTCTGGGTGTCAGTGCCCAAGCCAGGTGAGGCTGTGCTCACGCAGGAAGGAGGACAGCCTGGTGCAGGGAGCTGGAGCCAGATGAGGGTGAGGAGGGTGTCTGAGCTGGGTGACAGCCTGGCATGGAGTCTTGGGGCTTAAGTTGGTGGAGGAAGACTCCTACACAGAGGTGTGCAATGGTGCCAGCACCCAAGGAAGATGAAGAGGGTGTCCATATAAGGAGGAGGAGTGGCTCACTGCAGGGTGTGAGAGCAGGGGCAAGCTAGGAGGGCACCCATGCAAGGGGCATCCTGGTGTGGGGTGTAGGAGCTGGGGAGGAATGAAGAGGGGCATCCACAGGAGGGAGGGGATACCAGAGGCAACAAGAGATTGGTGACACACAGGGATTAATTAAATAAATACACTTATTAAGAATAATGGGAGTTCACTGCCTGAAAGAGGAGTTACAAATATGGAAAAGCAGAAAACTAGAATGAACTTGTGGTGTTGGATTGGAATGGAACTGTGTAAATTCATGGGTGTTGATCTTGACTAGCTGTCTGTAACTGTAAACACATATGTGCAACAGAATTCTGACACTAACTATCTGGGGTTAGTGCAGACTTCACAGGTTAAGGGCATGGTCTTCCACAAGACTGCCCTTCTGACACCAGCAGTAAGTTTGTGGGTTCCTAGGCCACCCTCATTTCTGACATACCGGCCAAAAATTTGGGAGTTCCCACCCACCCCGAGATTGATAACCTTCTATAATGACTCACAGAACTCTGGAAACTGCTATACTGATGATTACAGTTTCATTATAGCAAAATGGGTACAAACAAGAAGGATCCGAAAGAAGAGATGCATAAGGCGAGGTCTAGAGGGTCTCAAATGCAGAGTTTCTAGTTTCTCTCCCTGTCAGTCAGGTGACCCTCCCAGGCACATGGAAGTGGACACATTATCAACCAAGGAATCTCAACCAAGAGCAGTGACCAGAGTTTTTTCTGGGGTTTCATTATGTAGGCATGACTATTTGAATCAATCAATGCCCATGAGGTTGAACTCCATCTCCAGCCCCAATCCCCTCCTCATTATGTGGCTCAAACTCCTACCCTTCAATCATATGACTGGTTTTTCTGTGGTGACCAGTCCCCACCCTAAGACTACATGTGTGTCCAGCTCCACCCTGAGTTATCTCCTTAGCATGAACTATCAGGTGTGGTCTGGTAGCTAACCACGAATTACAAAGACCACTATCACTGGGGACATCCCAAGAGTTTAGAGGTTATTCCCCTCCAGCCTGGACAAGAGGGCAGACTTATCCTTGGAGGCCAAATTCCCTAACTCTGCACTCAGAGAAGCCGTGAGCCCATCTAAAGCCAAGATTTTGGCTTCTAAATACTATTCTCCAACACTAAGGAGAACTAGGGCTCCTTGGAGAGGTGGCTGATTCTAGGGCCAGATCAAGGAACATATAAGATGAGCCTGGAATGATGTGTTATACCAGAAAGTAAGAAAGGGCCCAAAGAATGATGGAGACATATCAGGAGAACAGAAGAGCTGGCTTGAAGAGCCTCCCATTGGCCAAATCTGAGAAAATGTGAGCATTAAAGTATATAATAATAGTAACATATTATAACCTACGGAATGAAATAGGAAACCATTGAGTCCATACTGAAATAAATTAATGAATAAATTGAAAGTCTTATGTGGAATGGGATATTTATGCAGTCCCAAAGAATCTTCCTACAAAGTACTTATTAATTTCAATGGGAAAAAAGAGTAACTTGCAGACACAACCTTAATCAAGTGAAGACAGCATGATCAAGAATGGGGCACATCAGCATCCATGACTCCTGGCAGGAGGGACTGAGGCCACAGGGACACCTCTGTGGCATCCTCACCCAAGATGCCTAATCTGAACCTAATGGAAGCATCTAATGAGCCTAATGAATCTGAATCTAATGGAAACATTGATCCAACTGAAACTGAGGGACGTTCCACAAAATAACTGGCCTGTTCTCTTTAATCGTGACATCCACGTTAAGAAAAGACTGAGGAACAATTCCAGATGAAGGAGATTGAAGAGACATGGCAACTAAATGGATCCTTTTGCTGCAAAGAACGTTACTGGTGCAACTTGCAAAATGTGAATGGGGTCTGAGGATTAGGTCGTAGAAATGTATGAAATGATTTTGATGGTTGTTTCGTGGTTATGTAGGAGAATACCCTTATTTGTAGGAAATACATCCTAAAGTATTGGGGGGCAGGTGGAAGAAATGGTGGTGAAAGACAACATTGTAGCAACTTACTCTAAAAGAGTTAAGGGGAAAAGTTCTTTATACTGTACTTACAAGTTTTCTGTATGTTTCAGACTTTTATCAAATTAAACAAAGTGGATACAAATAGAATTGCATTTATATTACAGCCCTCAAGTTGTATTTATTCAACTTATTGGTCATGATTGTGATCATAGTTCATCCAGGAATTGGTAAGCATCTGATCTAAAACCCCCATCGGTTAATAAAGCCCAAAGCTATGCATCTGGGAAAAAGTAGGGAAGCTCTTCCTCTACTGATCTGGGTTACTCCTGCTCATTTTCCGTCCATAACACTATTAACTTAGGGAATTCAGTCCCAGGAAAACATTTGCTACCCACAAAGCAATGTCAGCAATTTATTTTTATCACACAAAGTGTTTCAGAACTTTCAAAATTCCATTTCCTATTTTATCTTGTCTACTAAGAAGTTCACAGTGAAATATAATGTTCAGTTGCTGTGTTAACCTCATCCCAGTTTCCTTGTAATACTTCTTTGCACTATCTTACAATACCTTCTAATTTCCTTGTAATACCGTCCTTTGATCTAAAGAGTTTAATGATAGGAACATAAGTCTGGTTTCAATATTAAGAAATATTTTATATTAATGCATCATAGAGGAGGAAAATATACAATCATCTCAGCAGAAGTTACAAACATATTTGACAAAACTCTGCTTTCATTCTTGATTTTTGCTTTTCAAACTCAAAAAGAATTAAGAAAGGCAACTCATTAATATAATAAAAATACCTATTTTAAACTGACAACCAATTTGTTATTTAAGAAGAAGCCACAAAGTATCAAAGAATCCTAATATTAACCCATTGTTTTAAGTTTGTTCTAGAAATTTTGTTTAGGGCAAAAAGACCTGAAAAAAAGAAAGAAATATAACTAGTGAAAGAGAAGAAACAAAATTCTTATTATTTTCAGGTGATGTAATCATCTACCTAAGAATTCAAGAATCAACTTATAAACTATCTCACTAATAAGACTGTTATAGTTTTTCCAGTTAAAAGAGTAAATATAGTCAAACAATGTATTTCTTATATATAAGAAATAGGTTGTTATATTACAACATGTAAGAAGATGTAATGAATAAAAATTACAAGTAGAAAGTATAAAATTACAACCTTAAATTCTACAAGAAATGCACAGGAAATACATGAAGCAAACTGCAGAACTCAGCTGGGGAAAAACTGAATCCAAACTCAGCAGTGGCAGTCTTATCATGCTCTTTTATGTAAGACTGTACAATTATAGCTATCTTAATATCTCCCAAATAGATTTAGTGCTATTTAGCACAACTCCAAAACATACTGCAAAAGGTATTTTTAAAGACGGCCCAGTGATTACAAACTTTCCTGGAAGAATAAGCAGCTAATACCAGACAACAACATTTTCAAAAATAAAACTAATTAAGGTTGTTTGACCTGTCTGATATTTATGTATATTAAAAGTTTAGACCAATCAATATATAATGTAAAGGTTCTAGTAATACTAGGTATTAAACTAAATGTTAAGCCCAGAAATAGACATAAATATAGAAGAGTTTGTTTTATTAAAAGTTGTTATTTTAACTCAGAAGAAAAAAAGTGAATTCTTTAAAAACGATCTTGGCAAAACTCCATAATCGCATGGAAAAACAAATCCAAATCCCTACTTAACCCATTCAATCAATAAAAGTCTATTTTAGATGAACTAAAGATACTGAAAGTGTGATGGTTTGTATGTATCATGTCCCCCAGAAAAAGCCATATTCTTCAATGCAGTCTTGTGGGGGCAGATGTATTAGTGTTGATTAAGTTGGAACCTTTGGATTAGGTTGTTTCCATGCAGATGTGACCCACCCACCTGTAGGTGATAGCTCTGATTAGATAATTTCCATGGTGGTGTGGCCCCACCCATTAGGTGTGGGCCTTGGTTAGTTCACTGGAGCCTTATAAAAGCTCAGACAGGAGGCGCTCACTGCTAGAGCAACTGAGAATGACATTTTGAAGAGGAGCTGCAGCTAAGAGAGGACAAAATGCCCCAAGAGCAACATTTTGGAGAATGCCATTTTGAAACGCAACCTGGGAGCAAGCAGACACCAGCCACGTGCCTTCCCAGCTAACACAGGTTTTCCAGATGCCAATGGTCATCCTTCAGTGAAGGTACCCTATTGTTGAGGCCTTATCTTGGACACTTTATGGCCTTAAGACTATAACTTTGTAACCAAATAAACCCCCTTTATAAAAGCCAATCTGTTTCTGGTATTTTGCAAAACAGCAGCATTAGCAACCCAGAACAGAAAGAAAACATGAATTGTTTAGAAGGAAACACCTGTATGGCTCTGCTCTTCTTTCCTCCTGCCATGGGTGAGCTCAGGCCCACTCCATGGCTCCCTGCCAAAAGGCCACATGGCTGTGAAGTGTCACATGGAGAAGTGACTGACATTGTGAAGACACCAAGGCCACTCATAGGTGCACAGGCAATGGGAGCCCTATCTGTCGCCCAAGTGACTACATTCTGTCACCACACAAGCCCCCCAGAACTCCCCCATTTGCTGGCTCTTTCAGGAAACAGCAGAACTGTATAGTTTACTTCTCTTAACAGATCCAGACACATTCACCTAAATCTACTAAGTCAATAAAATCCATTGACACCCCCAAAACATAGCATACAAAAATTTTAAAAGGATTCAAGACCACATAATTATATCTTTTAATTTACAAAATCTCTAACCAAGTAAGTTTTTATGCCCTCATTGTATAAATTAATAAACATCCTTAGGCTAGTATACAACCTGCACATTCTTATAGTATTTCTGTAGAGAAACATGAGCTGCCACACAACACAGCAATGCACCATGAGGTCAAACTCTGGGAGACCTGCATGTATAATTATGTTTCTGCACGTCTTCTTGCACCAACCCCAAAGATGTTCATCTCTTGGAACATGTCACTCAGTGTCTCAGAGGAATTTAACACAGGCCAGAACTCGTTCCTTCTTTTCCATCAGGCCTCTAAGTGTCCATGTGTCCGAGGGCTTGGTCACTGCAGCTGTGCTTTTGTGTATAAACTTTGTCCCGACTATGTGCCGATGACCCTAAGATGTGTAACTTCAGTTTGGACCTCTCTATTGCACTCCAGGCTTGCACGCCTATCTGCCTACTGGATGCTTCTGTGGGATTCCTAACAAGCATCTCCAGCTTAATGTTGACAAAACCCCACCCTAGTCCTTCCCCTTCACAAGTCTTCCAATCTCAATAATGAACATCCCAATTCACCATCTTTGATTTTCTCTTTTTTGCAAGGCCACCGTCTCCCCACCAAGTCTGGCCAGCTCTACCTCCAGAATGCACCCTGAATCTGTTTCTCACCCTCTCTCGGCCTCCGTGCTGGTCCACACCACCAGCACTGATCCATGGAACTTCTGAAACAGCCTCTGTCCTGCTCTCCCCACTTCCTCTCTTGCCTCCCTGGAGTCCCTTATCCAGAGAGCAACCAGAAGGATCTCTTTAAGCATCAGTCAGGCCTGTCATTCCCCTTCTTAAAAGAGGCCAACAGATTCAACTAAAAGCAGAATTAAATTCAAACCAAGCTCTTACCATGCCCTGGAGACCCTAAAAACTACTGCCAAACTTCATCTCTCTTCACTCACTAGCTTCCAGCCACTCTGCCCTCCATTCTCCCTCTTAGACCTACCGAGCTCATTCCGATTGTGGGTCATTTACCTTGGTTATTTTTTAAGCTCAGAATTCTTTCCCCTGATTTTCATGTAGCCCTCCTTATCATCACTGAAGTCTCAACACATGTCCTCTCTTTGGAAGGACTTTCCTGACCCTCCAGCTAAAGCAGCTCCCCTGGATATGCTCTATCACGTCACCCTGTTTTAAGTTCTTCTGAGTATATCAGTGCCTGGAATTATCTATGTTAATACATAACATATATTAATATATATTGTTAATATATATTGTCATCTGTCTCCCTCCACTAAAATGTAAAGCTCTTTTAGGCACAAAAGTTCTCACAGTGTTGCTTACTGCTCTATTCCAGCACTCATAAAAGTGCTCAAAAAACATCTTTTTACTATCTAATTGAATATTAGAAAGCAGGGGTTTTTAATCTGGGATTTATGAATTTATTATGGGAAAAAATTACATCTTTATTTCTCTAAGTGCTAAATGAAATTTAACATTTCTTTTCATTATGAATGCAAGCAAAAAACCACAATGGTATTAACAGTTCCAGTGACTTTCACACCAATTTTTTGGCATTATTATTGATATTTCAAAATATACTGTTTTGCTCATCACTATTTTGATATTATGGCAATTATAGTAGATGACTTGTCAGTTCTCATCATTTAATGCATTAATAAAGAAGCCATATATTATCATAAATTTGCTTTTTAAATATCTTGATATTAAACATAATTGGTCACCTTTCAGCACAATTGGTCTCCTTTGGAATCCTATGCCTTCTTTTCTGAGTAGAGATTGAGAAGCTCTGATAAAAAGGAACCTCCACCAGGAGAATGCATCTCCCTTTACACGACTACTGTCCCTGGAATCTGCTAAAATAATCCAAAGAAGCAAAAGGAGACAATTGCAAAAACCAAGGACTATTTCATAACAAAACCAAAGGGAAATATTTGCAAGATTCAAAACAGTAAGGGCCAACTGAAAAGGTAACTTGGGAAACCAACCCACAGCTGCCTACCGGATTTAGGAGCTCGGTGCATTCTGAAGGAAATAAGAGAAGGAAACCCCCGGGGCCACACTCTCGCCGTCCAGCAGGATGAAGCCTTGAAGCAGGAGGCAGCATGGTGGGAACCTCCACAGAACCCGGGGGACCCCGGCGCCCCAGTCCCGTGCGTAGTGACGAGAAAAAAAAGCAGCCATGACTCAGCTCTTTCTTCTTTTCTCCCAACTTCTCAAATCAGGACGGAAGTTTTAAGGTGAAGCAACTTTGTAACATGTGTCGGTTGCAGAGTGAGGAAAAATACAAGCTAATCCCTCAAACAAAAAACCCGGATTCTGAGATTGTCTGACGTTACTGAAGATGCAGTCTGTTGAGATAACCATCCGGGCTCTACAAAACCAAAAAGAAAGGTCCACGAAAACACCTCTCGCACTGCTGCTGCTTGGAGATTCCTGTGCTCCCCAATCATTTACCCTAAAGGCTGAAAGTCAGATTTAGTGCTTTTATCCCCAGCCCTCAGGCTCCAGCCTGATGGGAAGATCCAAATGGTGCCCAAGTAAACAAAGAGGAGAATTGAGGACATTCTACCGACGCCACGTTTGGGCAAATACAGGCTCAGGTTGGATGTGACCCTAACCAGAGAGAAGTAATTAGAAATGTCTTCGATATTTTGGAAGGAAAGAGAAAAAGAATATGACTTGCAAATGAAAAATAAACACATTTTCGAATACGATTTATTCAGAAAGTGAAAGTGCAATGAAAATTAAAATATTCCTTTCTAAATTTACTAGAGGCAGCAAGGAGACAGTGGTAAAGAGGGGAGATGGGAGGACAACAAAGATAACGAGGAATGTTTAAGGGAAAAGAAAATAAAAGGACAGAAAATCAAGCACATTCATAATGACAATAAAAGCAGTTAGATTTGACGCATCTATTCAAAGGAGACATTTCTCAGAGTGGGGGAGATATGAAAACCCAACTACATGTGTGCCCTTTGCAAGAAACACATTGTGGCAGCCTGTGATCTGAGTAAAACAGGCCTGCAGATCTTGGTGCACAGCAGTCTGCATGACCTAGGCAGCTAATGTTTAACCTATTGTCTTTGTAAGCCAGAAAAGAGAAAAAGGATAAATTAACCTTAAAATGTAGCTTTAAAATGTGAACCTGGAAGGAGATAGGAGGTAAGAGGCTTCTTTTCTCACAAAGGGGCAACAATGTTAATCTAGCCTACCTGCTTCCTAGCCCCCAAGTGTTAACGCTCTTTGGGTTATTTACAAAGCCCCATCCCATAATTCTTTCCTTCCTGCACCACCCTCCAGGTCACAGTGACCTATCTGTTCCTGCATCTATGCTCCCCCACCCTGAGGAAGGCCTTTGTCTTAAACCCCTTATAAAAGGCTTTCTGTTCGCAGAATGGATCAAAAAAAATGAACCATCAATATGTTGCATACAAGAGACTCATCTTAGACACAGGGACACAAAGAAACTGAAAGTGAAAGGATGGAAAAAAATATTTCATGCAAGCTACAGCCAAAAGAAAGCAGGTGTAGCAATATTAATCTCAGATAAAATAGACTTCAAATGCAGGGATGTTTTGAGAGACAAAGAAGGCCACTACATACTAATAAAAGGGGCAATTCAGCAAGAAGAAATAACAATCGTAAATGTCTATGCACCCAATCAAGGTGCCACAAAATACATGAGAGAAACACTGGCAAAACTAAAGGAAGCAATTGATGTTTCCACAATAATTGTGGGAGACTTCAACACATCACTCTCTCCTATAGATAGATCAACCAGACAGAAGACCAATAAGGAAATTGAAAACTTAAACAATCTGATAAATGAATTAGATTTAACAGACATATACAGGACATTACATCCCAAATCACCAGGATACACATACTTTTCTAGTGCTCATGGAACTTTCTCCAGAATAGATCATATGCTGGGACATAAAACAAGCCTCAATAAATTTAAAAAGATTGAAATTATTCAAAGTACATTCTCTGACCACAATGGAATACAATTAGAAGTCAATAACCATCAGAGACTTAGAAAATTCACAAATGCCTGGAGGTTAAACAACACACTCCTAAACAATCAGTGGGTTAAAGAAGAAATAGCAAGAGAAATTGCTAAATATATAGAGACGAATGAAAATGAGAACACAACATACCAAAACCTATGGGATGCAGCAAAAGCAGTGCTAAGGGGGAAATTTATAGCACTAAACGCATATATTAAAAAGGAAGAAAGAGCCAAAATCAAAGGACTAATGGATCAACTGAAGAAGCTAGAAAATGAACAGCAAACCAATCCTAAACCAAGTAGAAGAAAAGAAATAACAAGGATTAAAGCAGAAATAAATGACATAGAGAACAAAAAAACAATAGAGAGGATAAATATCACCAAAAGTTGGTTCTTTGAGAAGATCAACAAGATTGACAAGCCCCTAGCTAGACTGACAAAATCAAAAAGAGAGAAGACCCATATAAACAAAATAATGAATGAAAAAGGTGACATAACTGCAGATCCTGAAGAAATTAAAAAAATTATAAGAGGATACTATGAACAACTGTATGCCAACAAACTGGATAATGTAGAGGAAATGGACAATTTCCTGGAAACATATGAACAACCTAGACTGACCAGAGAAGAAATAGAAGACCTCAACCAACCCATCACAAGCAAAGAGATCCAATCAGTCATCAAAAATCTTCCCACAAATAAATGCCCAGGGCCAGATGGCTTCACAGGGGAATTCTACCAAACTTTCCAGAAAGAACTGACACCAATCTTACTCAAACTCTTTCAAAACATTGAAAAAAATGGAAGACTACCTAACTCATTTTATGAAGCTAACATCAATCTAATACCAAAACCAGGCAAAGATGTTACAAAAAAGGAAAACTACCGGCCAATCTCCCTAATGAATATAGATGCAAAAATCCTCAACAAAATACTTGCAATTCGAATCCAAAGACACATTAAAAAAATCATACACCATGACCAAGTGGGGTTCATTCCAGGCATGCAAGGATGGTTCAACATAAGAAAAACAATCAATGTATTACAACACATTAAAAACTCGAAAGGGAAAAATCAATTGATCATCTCAATAGATGCTGAAAAAGCATTTGACAAAATCCAACATCCCTTTTTGATAAAAACACTTCAAAAGGTAGGAATTGAAGGAAACTTCCTCAACATGATAAAGAGCATATATGAAAAACCCACAGCCAGCATAGTACTCAATGGTGAGAGACTGAAAGCCTTCCCTCTAAGATCAGGAACAAGACAAGGATGCCCGCTGTCACCACTGTTATTCAACATTGTGCTGGAAGTGCTAGCCAGGGCAATCCGGCAAGACAAAGAAATAAAAGGCATCCAAATTGGAAAAGAAGAAGTAAAACTGTCATTGTTTGCAGATGATATGATCTTATATCTAGAAAACCCTGAGAAATCGACGATACAGCTACTAGAGCTAATAAACCAATTTAGCAAAGTAGCGGGATACAAGATTAATGCACATAAGTCAGTCATGTTTCTATATGCTAGAAATGAACAAACTGAAGAGACACTCAAGAAAAAGATACCATTTTCAATAGCAACTGAACAAATCAAGTACCTAGGAATAAACTTAACCAAAGATGTAAAAGACCTATACAAAGAAAACTACATAACTCTACTAAAAGAAATAGAAGGGGACCTTAAAAGATGGAAAAATATTCCATGTTCATGGATAGGAAGGCTAAATGTCATTAAGATGTCAATTCTACCCAAACTCATCTACAGATTCAATGCAATCCCAATCAAAATTCCAACAACCTACTTTGCAGACTTGGAAAAGCTAGTTATCAAATTTATTTGGAAAGGGAAGATGCCTCGAATTGCTAAAGACACTCTAAAAAAGAAAAACGAAGTGGGAGGACTTACACTCCCTGACTTTGAAGCTTATTATAAAGCCACAGTTGCCAAAACAGCATGGTACTGGCACAAAGATAGACATATAGATCAATGGAATCGAATTGAGAATTCAGAGATAGACCCTCAGATCTATGGCCGACTGATCTTTGATAAGGCCCCCAAAGTCACCGAACTGAGCCATAATGGTCTTTTCAACAAATGGGGCTGGGAGAGTTGGATATCCATATCCAAAAGAATGAAAGAGGACCCCTACCTCACCCCCTACACAAAAATTAACTCAAAATGGACCAAAGATCTCAATATAAAAGAAAGTACCATAAAACTCCTAGAAGATAATGTAGGAAAACATCTTCAAGACCTTGTATTAGGCGGCCACTTCCTAGACTTTACACCCAAAGCACAAGCAACAAAAGAGAAAATAGATAAATGGGAACTCCTCAAGCTTAGAAGTTTCTGCACCTCAAAGGAATTTCTCAAAAAGGTAAAGAGGCAGCCAACTCAATGGGAAAAAATTTTTGGAAACCATGTATCTGACAAAAGACTGATATCTTGCATATACAAAGAAATCCTACAACTCAATGACAATAGTACAGACAGCCCAATTATAAAATGGGCAAAAGATATGAAAAGACAGTTCTCTGAAGAGGAAATACAAATGGCCAAGAAACACATGAAAAAATGTTCAGCTTCACTAGCTATTAGAGAGATGCAAATTAAGACCACAAGGAGATACCATCTAACACCGGTTAGAATGGCTGCCATTAAACAAACAGGAAACTACAAATGCTGGAGGGGATGTGGAGAAATTGGAACTCTTATTCATTGTTGGTGGGACTGTATAATGGTTCAGCCACTCTGGAAGTCAGTCTGGCAGTTCCTTAGAGAACTAGGTATAGAGCTACCATTCGATCCAGCGATTGCACTTCTCGGTATATACCCGGAAGATCGGAAAGCAGTGACACGAACAGATATCTGCACGCCAATGTTCATAGCAGCATTATTCACAATTGCCAAGAGATGGAAACAACCCAAATGTCCTTCAACAGATGAGTGGATAAATAAAATGTGGTATATACACACGATGGAATACTACGCGGCAGTAAGAAGGAACGATCTGGTGAAACATATGAAAACATGGATGAACCTTGAAGACATAATGCTGAGCGAAATAAGCCAGGCACAAAGACAGAAATATTATATGCTACCACTAATGTGAACTTTGTGAAAAATGTAAAACTAATGGTTTATAATGTAGAATGTAGGGGAACTAGCAGTAGAGAGCAATTAAGGAAGGGGGAACAATAATCCAAGAAGAACAGATAAGCTATTTAACGTTCTGGGGATGCCCAGAAATGACTATGGTCTGTTAATCTCTGATGGATATAGTAGGAACAAGTTCACAGAAATGTTGCTATATTATGTAACTTTCTTGGGGTAAAGTAGGAACATGTTGGAAGTTAAGCAGTTATCTTAGGTTAGTTGTCTTTTTCTTGCTCCCTTGTTATGGTCTCTTTGAAATGTTCTTTTATTGTATGTTTGTTTTCTTTTTAACTTTTTTTTTCATACAGTTGATTTAAAAAAGAAGGGAAAGTTAAAAAAAAAAAAAAGAAAAAGAAAAACAAGGGAAAAAAAAAAGATGTAGTGCCCCCTTGAGGAGCCTGTGGAGAATGCAGGGGTATTCGCCTACCCCACCTCGATGGTTGCTAACATGACCACAGACATAGGGGACTGGTGGTTGGATGGGTTGAGCCCTCTACCATAAGTTTTACCCTTGGGAAGACGGTTGCTGCAAAGGAGAGGCTAGGCCTCCCTATATTTGTGCCTAAGAGTCTCCTCCTGAATGCCTCTTTGTTGCTCAGATGTGGCCCTCTCTCTCTGGCTAAGCCAACTTGAAAGGTGAAATCACTGCCCTCCCCCCTACGTGGGATCAGACACCCAGGGGAGTGAATCTCCCTGGCAACATGGAATATGACTCCCGGGGAGGAATGTAGACCCGGCATCGTGGGACGGAGAACATCTTCTTGACCAAAAGGGGGATGTGAAAGGAAATGAAATAAACTTCAGTGGCAGAGAGATTCCAAAACGAGCCGAGAGATCACTCTGGTGGGCACTCTTATGCACACTTTAGACAACCCTTTTTAGGTTCTAAAGAATTGGGGTAGCTGGTGGTGGATACCTGAAACTGTCAGACTACAACCCAGAACCCATGAATCTCGAAGACAGTTGTATGGGAATGTAGCTTATGAGGGGTGACAGTGGGATTGGGAAAGCCATAAGGACCAAACTCCACTTTGTCTAGTTTATGGATGGATGTGTAGAAAAGTAGGGGAAGGAAACAAACAGACAAAGGTACCCAGTGTTCTTTTTTACTTCAATTGCTCTTTTTCACTCTAATTATTATTCTTGTTATTTTTGTGTGTGGTAATGAAGGTGTCAGGGATTGATTTTGGTGATGAATGTACAACTATGTAATGGTACTGTGAACAATCAAATGTACAATTTGTTTTGTATGACTGCGTGGTATGCGAATATTATCCCAATAAAATGAATATTTAAAAAAAAAAAAAAAAAAAAAGGCTTTCTGCCCTCTTTGCATTGCACAGTCGACCTCCCTGGGAACGTGATGCCCACCTGACCTGAGAGAGTCGTCATGATGTCTCCATGACTTCTCACCCTGTAAGTAAGCCCTGAATAAAAGTTCATGTATCAGAAAATGCTCATTGTCTTCTTTAGCTTCTGGACTGGCATGACCCTCATGGGCTGTAATACACATATTAAAGGAAATAACTCAGAAAGGGAAAATTTAAAGATTATGCACAAGTATTCTAGGGAATCTGAAACAAGCAAAAACAAAAGAGAAATTTAGAGGTTACATTGTCAATATTAGAAAGTGAACTAGAAATCATACAATGGGAAAAGTGTGAAAATCAAAAGTAAATTACCAATCAAGATTTGTCAGTCAAAATCTTCTAAAATTATAATACAATATTAGCATATTCAACAGTAACTGCTTGCACATAAAAGGGAAAAGAATAGAAACAATAATAATGGAAAAGTTTAGCATAATTTTCAGTATTTGATAGGTCAAATACATAAAAACAAATCAGATTTATATGGTCTGAATAAAGCAACTAATGTGTCTTGCCCATGTAGCTGTGTCCAAGTCTGTACCTTGTAAATGGAGGATAAACCTGAACTAACCCTATGGGATACTTCCTAGCACTCTCATCTGCTTATTCATAAAAACAACCTCAATAATTTCTATATTAAAATATTTAGTTTAGCCTCTATTCTTTGTTACTTCTGATTGCATTTCATTGTTTGTACTTAATGTAATTAACTTAAACAAAATTTATTTACTAAGACTACATTGATAGACATGTTTAATTCCAGGTACAGATTTTTGCCATTCTTATCAGCAGTCTTGAGTATGCCTGCAACTTGGAGGGTTTTTTGAGCTGTGCTGTTATGGAAATTCTTAGTAGTGGCAATACTGAGTCAATCAAAATTTTTATTGCTAGCATCAAATTTCCCTCCAAGCATCATTTGTATTATTTCTTCCCATAGATTTGCTAACTAGCTGTTGCTGTTTAATGTGAAAAAAATTATTTCTGTATTAATGCGTTCATAAGGAAACTGACTGCATTCGTTTTTTGTTTCTATGAACACACTTGGATTTTTTAAGTAATCAGTCACATCATCCACTTGTAATAAGTAAATTTTCTTCTTTTCTAATATATATATCCTTTATTTTTTTCTTCCCTAACTTCACCTTCTTAAGCAAAAATCTCACTGCTAATGGCACAGATAAAACAGCAATCTGTATTCCATCTGTGCTCATAAACCCTATTTTCTCTCCTTTACTAGAGATGAACTCCAAGTTTCTATCGAAGGCCACTCCCTGCACTAGTGCTTGAATTTTACCCCCTCTGACTGACTCAAGTACTTCAATATTGAGCTTGTGCCCTGCCACAGCCTGAGGGGTCTTTGCCAGTCAAAAGACCAAAGCAGATGCCAAGCATTTTCTGAAACATGAACTTTATTTGGGGCTTACTCACAGGGAGGCAGAAATCAGCAGAAATCAAACAGCTTTTTACTCACTGGGCGGGTACTGCTTTCACTGGGAAGTTGGCCATGCAATTGAAAGAGGACAGTAAGCCAGTTATAAGGGTTTAAGACAAAGACATTCCTAGAGGTGGGAGAGCATCCTGTGACATGGGGATGGTGCAGGAAGGAAAGAATTATAGGATGGGGCTTTGTAAATAACCACAAGAGTGATAACACTTAGGGGGCCAGGAAGCAGGTAGACTAGATTAACATTCTTGTTCTTTTATGAGACTAAGAGTTTCTCAACCTCCTGCTTACTTCCCAGTTAAAGTTACAATTTACCTTTTTTTTCCTCTACTGGCTTACAAAGATGATAGGTTAAACATTAGCTACCTAGGTCATGCAGACTGCTGTGCACCAAGGTCTGCAGGCCTGTTTTGTTCAGCCCACACATGCCTGATCTCCTGTACCATGAAACTTCACTATCAGATCATTCCATCAACAGAGAAATATGCTACTGCATTTGTCTTCTGAAATAAGTGAACACAAAAGAAATTCCCTAATTTCACATCCCCCTAAAGCTACCCTGCTGTTTCTCTGCTCTCCTTTATAGGGCTGTCTATACTTGTGGTTTCCATTTCCTCAGCTCACATTCTCTCATGCTCTTTTTTTTTAATAGTAAAAACAGGATTTATTTGACCCATTCCAAATAACGCCAGTAATTGCTGACTCTTCTTCCAAATCATATTGAGTCTTTTTCTACCAAGTCTTCCCGTACTAGTTAGCTCTGTGTAAGGTTCTAGAGGAGGCCAATAAATAACACCCTCTTTCGCTCCTAAGTTTAGAATCAATTAAAAGTTAGTCATTAGAATCACACATTCTCTTTTTTCTTTAAATTTACTGTAAAATAAAACATAGATACAGAAAATTGCACAAAACAAATGTATATACCAAAGAATTATTAAAAGTTAGACATGCTTTTAATCACTACCACCCTGGTTATGAAAAATAAAATATTACCAGCACCTTAGAAGTTCTCCATATGGTCCATACTGTTGCCATCAGATAACATGGTCTTTAATAGTTAGGCCCGGCTGATTCCACATTAAAGAGAAATAAGTCTCTTTGTCTTGGTGAGAAGGTGAATTTTATTATGAGTGCACATGTAAAGAACTGGAGGAAAAAATTTTCCATGACCAGTTCGAAGTAAGAAAGGTGATTTTGGCTTTTAAAATCCAAACAGAAGAAAGCAGGAAAAAAAGAAAGAAGAAAAAAATAAAACTAAGTAAAAGTCACAGGATTCCTTAAAATTGAGTCTTCATTTTGTTTGTTCAGCATATCCTGTCACTTTATAATTCCTCTTCTGGTTCTGTTGACCATTCCAGCTTTGATCTTGTCCTTCGAGGAAAGGAAGATGTCAATTTATTAGCCCACATGTTGTTTCTGGCATCGATCCATCCTACCTCGGGCAGTTATCTTATTCCTGCAAGGAGAGCTGGAGGGTCTCCTTAATCTAACTAGGAACAGAAAGTAATCTGTTGATATTTGATCAACAGCAAGCTATTCTAACAAGGGTTTTTTCTTTTTAGGCTTAAAATGAATCAAGGCTGCTTGAGTACATTGTTAAACATCTTATAATTACTAAAGACTACACTAAGCATTTTCCAGCTAAAGGATTATATTGAGCATTTTCCTAACTATTCAGCTATCAATACTAATCATTACCCCCTCTCTCCCCCTAAAACTCCTGACACTTATAGTTATCTTTTCTTTATTTCTTTCTAGACGTCTTGCCTATGTGTATATCTCTATAGGATTTAGTATGGGCAATTTTTTAAAATTTGGTAGGCCATTTAAATCCCTTTTAATCTACTGGCTTCCCTTCATCCTTTTATTTTTTCTTATAATTTATTTTTGAAAGACTCTGAGTCTTTTAAACCTGTAAACTCTCCCACAGTTTGGATTTTCAGATGATAACCTTAGGATGTAGGTCAACATGTTCTCTGATGTATTTCACAAAAACAAAAACTGTACCCAGAGGATTGATCAGATCAAGTTTGATTTTCTTAGCAAGGCATTGGTGGAGGTGTGTTCTTTCATCAGAAAGTACATGATGTCTCTATGCCTCTCTTTTTCTGATGTTAACAGATGTAATGCCTGGATCCCCTAATTCATTGGAAGTTGCAAAATGGGTATATCTTAACCTATCCATTCTTATTCATGCATTAGCTGAAATTCTTCTGCAAAGAGATATTCCCTTTACTATTTATCTATTTATATAAAAAAGGCACCTATTGGATTCTCTTGAACCCATTTCAATGGACCCTTTCTCTTTATCATTCAATTGGATTATCATTCAATTTCAGTTGAAAACCATTTTGTCAGGGTCACCTTTAAGGTACTCATTGCCAAATCCATCAGTAAATTCTCAGGCTTATATAATTTGACTCCTTGATGCCATTTCCCACAGGTATTCACAGCCACCTTCTCAGAACCCCTTTTTCACCTCACTTCTGAGACACCACATTCTCCCACTGTTCTTAACTCATGGGAAGGCTCTCTTATGAGAGTCTCCCAGGCTTTCATAAGAACTGTCCCTTCTCTTTCTCATCTTTAAATGTTAGAGAGTCCCAGACTACCAAATTGATGCCACCATTCCTACTATCTCCCTTGAATTCCAGACCAGAACATGCTCTGGACTAGCAAGCCATCACCATCAGGATGTCTAATGGTTTCAGACCTAACATTGTCCCCTCTTCTCTCCAAACCTGCACCCCTTCATTCTTCCCACCTCAGTCAGCAACACCACATTTTACTCAAGGGTTGATCCTCATCTCCTCTTTCTGCTGCACCTCCACAAGTTCTGTGATCTCTGCTTCCAGCAACTGTCTTTCCATCTGATCACTTCTCACCTTCAGAGGCGTGTTTGTCGCCTATCTTCAGCCCAGTCCTGGATTTCTGCTTCAGCAAATATAAGGTAGAAAATGACGCCTACCACATTCATGCCTGACATCAGGAAAAAGATTTTAAACCAGGAAGACTCTGGATCCTGCAAAGTAATTAAAAATAATTAAAATGATAGGTCTTGCTTTGGTAATATTTAAAATATAAACAATACAGACTCAGCAAAGGGAACTTAAAAACATGGAAAAACTGATGAAAATAAGGTCATAATTCCATTCTACAGAGATGATCACTACATCTTTCTACACTTTAATCTTATGTCTTTTTACTCTTCTAGCTATGTCTATGTACATACATTTTTTACATCTATAAAAACAGCATTATGATGTACATAGTGCTAATGTCAAGAATGAATGTGTTTTCATCTAGAAATACATCATAAACATGTTTGCATACTGTGGGAGCCCTGGGCCCCCTAGTGTCTTGAAGACTGCACACAGCAGTTTGCTTGACTTAGGACCTATTTCAGGTTTGACCTATCCTTGTAGTATCAGGTGCTAAATGTAATCTATACCTGAAACTACCTCCTCCCTGAGACTCCCTGAGATACTGTTATCTACAAGATAATCTATAATCCTCCCCTCCACCCTGTTGATTACAATCAATACCGCCCTACATTGCACAACTGCCCAATGCCCCCAACCCCTGCTCCCGGCCTTATGCTCTCATACCCATGGGAATGTCGAGCCATTATAGCCAGCTTATTCAGCCCCCCCAAAGTGTGGACTATTTCCACGTTGAGCTCTGAACTTGCCGCCATTCAGAGACGCTCCTGAATCCATTCAGAGAAGCTCCTTACCACCCTGTTGGTAAGCCCCATAATAAAAGCTCATGTCTCAGAATGTGTCCAGTTGTGCTTTCTTTAGTCCTTTGGCTACAAAAGCCCTCTTGGGTTATGACATATACTGATAAATATTTGACTGTACCATAGTCTTTCCTGACTGATTAGTAATCTAGAGATGACTTATAATAAAATTTATGAAAGTCATCCCTTATTTCTTTATATTTAAGTTATTTTCCATATTTTGCTGCTACAAATAATAAACATCTTGATACTTAATTATACATACCTCAATCCTTTAATAAAATTTTATCATATCTTTTCCTTGGATACATTTTCCCTTTCAGTTTATTAACTTGATCAATTTCATGAATACATTTTATAACACTAAACCATTTTTATTTTCATAGAAAGTGGCCCACTTGATTACGATGTTTTTTATTTTAATGTGTTCATGGATCCTATGCATAGGTAATATATTTCATTTTTTTGTGTCTATATTCAAAGATGAAATTAAATTTACATTTTGTTCCAGATTTGTTAAAATATTTTTCTTTTTATATTTTTCAGCAGCAGAGGTTAAATTTTATGTAAATATATATAATGCATTTTGATCAGGTTTGAATTTGGACATCAAACCCTTGTGAAAGCTGGTTTACTGTTTCAAATTCTCAGAAGAGTCTTTATTCATGTTTGAAACTGAAGCTGAGACAGACGAGTTTCCTTCCTGAGTAGAAACAACTTGAACATTTCTGGAGCCTCATTTCCTTCCAACTTTTAGAAGTTAGCAGAAAAGTTAGTTAAGCTAAAAATATTTGGAAGTCAGCTCAGCAGGTATGAGTGAACCCAGTAGAAAATTAGGCTGTAGCAGGCTCTATGTTTGTGGTCAGGTAGCAGGCTCCTGGTCTCCTGGAATTCCCTCTTTCTAGTTAGTCCATTTCCCTGACCAGCGAACACTATGGTTATAGACGTTTCCTGCCTCTGATGCTGTAAGAATGTAGAATGTGATGTGGTGGGCTCCTCTTTGTGTGAAATTTGGCCACAGTGCTTTTTAGACCATCTCTGCCTCATCCAAACTGTGGGATAAGGAGCATGTGGCAGAACTGTCTGCACGCTGCACACTCCGACTTCTCATTTCATAGATATCCCCCCATATAACCTAACTTATGATCCACATAGTGCTAGTGGTGTGAAGGCACTGTCCTTGTGAATTCTAGCTTTATGACAGCATTTCCATTCTGACTCTCCTTCTTGAGTGGTTTTAAGACATGGTCTTTTGCTCTCTGTTTGACCATTATAACTAAAGATATAGATTACCCAGGATATTGCAGTTTCCTCAAGGCAGCCAGTGGCTTTGATGGTTGTTTACAAACTCACAGAGTTAGAATCTAGAATATAGGACACCAAGGGATGGCTTGGGGGTAGGGAATCGGGAATTAATGCTTAATTTGCACAGCATTTCTATTTCTATTGATTCTAAAGTTTTGGAAATGGATAGTGGCTTTGCTAGCACAACATTGTGAATGTACTTAACACCACTGAATTATATATTTGAATATGGTTAAAACAGGAAATTTTAAGTTATATATGTTACTGGATTAAAATTTTGAAAACCACAAGACTGTGCAACACAAACAGTGAACTGTAGTATAAACTATTGACTATAGTTAACAGTATAATTATAACAATATTGTTTCACTAATTGTAACAAAGGTATCACACTCATTCATAGTGTTAATAATAGGGAAAACTGTGTGTGTTGAGGGGAGGTGTGTATATGGGAAGTCTATTTTCTACATGATTTTTCTATAAACTTCTCTAATTAAAAAAACACATTAAAAAACTTCATAATTCACCTCCTACTGGTATATCCTTTGTATATTTTTCATATATATTACTTTCTTTCTCTGTACAATTAATATTTGAAAAATAACTCTCCTTACCTGATCAATGATGATTCCAGTCAGAGTGGAAGCAATTAGTCCTCCTATCATTCCAATTAGAGATGTGACTCCTTTTAAAAATGAGTAATATCTATATGTAAAAAGAATGACAATACAAAGATGTGAAGCAACACAAATGCTGCAGAAAAAGCCAACCTAGTCAAATCAGGCTTAAGAAAGATAACTGTTGATTTCATGAATTTACCACTGCTGCTTCTCAAATTCCATTAAAATGTCAGTTAAAATGTGTAAATACAGTCTCAAAAGTTGATATTAGCAGTAAAGAATATGAAGACATAGAGAAAACAAGATCATATATAGAGTGAAACCCAGTAGAGTTCGGAAACCTACAAGTGCATTTGAGAAATTCAGAAGGCAACGTGAGTTGTTAATGGGAACTGTTGGTTCAGGGTTAATGAGAAATTGAAGGGCTCTGTTCACTTGGTCTAGTTGCACAGTCTCAGACCCACAGTCGGGCAATCTAGCCTAGTTTATACACAACTGTGATTTGTCGATTCCTATCTGCCCAAACCAGCCTCAGCTGGAAATGAGCTGCAAAAGCAGTGAAGTCCCCAAGGAGGACAGCTCTCCAACACCCACTTCAGATAGAGCCACAGAGAATAATAGGTAAAGAAGGGGTCAGACCGTTCAGCCATGAGGAACAACAGAATGTCTTCTGGAGAGCAAAGCCAGGGTCTAATCATGGAATTAGTTTGTCCCAGGGCAGGGCATCCTTTCCTTTCCATCTCTCTGTCTCTGTCTCTCTCTCTCTCTCTGAGGGATGCATTGAGAAACAGCACCCACTGATGGTCACCTAGTGAAAATGCCACGGACCACGCCAGGACTGACTTTAAAGAGAAGCTGGAAATATTGCTGATTGTGGGAAACTTCCTGATTTTGCCACATTGATCTTGCTTTTCTTTATGTTTTTACCATATGTGTTCATTTTCCTAAGCACTTGAGTTATATTTGTCTATTTGTGATTTGTATCAATGGAATTTCATTGCAGATTTTTTTGTCTTGGCTTCTTTCCTTCAACATTATAAGTGTGAGATTCATTCATGATGACGTAGGTAATTATGATGCATTCTTTTTCATTATTGCTTGAATTACCTCAGTTTATCCTTCCTATATTTGGTGAGCCTGTAGTCATTTTATTTCATAATAGATTTTGATGATCATGAATAACACTACTAAGAACAGTATTGTAATACTGTACATATGTGGATGCGTTTCTCAAGGCTTTAAATTTAATAGTGGAATTCATGACATATATCATGCATATCTTCAACCTTCTAAAAAAAAAAGTAAGATTATTCCTTAAAGTAATTGTATCAATTTATACTCCCATCATCCACGTGAGCATTCCATTTGATCTACATGCCACCTAGTTATTTTTTAAATTTCCAATTAGTTTTTTTTCAAGGAATTTTATTGAGGTATATTCACATACCAGATAATCAACTAAAGTGTACAATCAATGGTTCACAGTTATCATCATATAGTTGTGCATTCATAACCACAATCAATTTTATAACATTTTCATTATTCCAAAAAAATAAAAATAAAAATAAAAATAAAAATAAAAATAAAAACAGAAGACCCAAAACATCCCATACCCCTATACCCCCCTATTATTTATTTATTTTTTGTCTTTGTTTTCTTACTCATCTGTCCATACACTGGATAAAGGGAGTGTCAGTTGTCAGGTTTTCACAATTACAGTCACACCATGTAAGCTACATAGTCGTACAATCGTCTTCAAGAATCAAGGCTACTGGGTTACAGTACAACGGTTTCAGGTATTTCCTTCGAGCTATTCCAATACACTAACAACTATAGAGGGGTATCTATTTAATGCATAAGAATAACCTCTAGAATAATCTCTCAATACTCTTTAAAATCTCTCAGCCACGGAAACTCTATTTGTTTCATTTCTCTTCCCCATTTTGGTCCAAGAAGGTTTTCTCAATCCCATGATGCCAGGGCCAGCTCATCCCTGGGAGTCATGCCCCAAGTTGCCAGGAAGGCTTATACCCCTGGGAGTCATGTCCCATGTAGGGGGGAGGGCAATGAGTTCACTTGCAGAGCTGGCTTAGAGAGAGAGGCCACATCTGAGCAACCAAAGAGGTTCTCCAGGGGTGACTCTTAGGCATAACTATAAGTAGGCTTAGCTTCTCCTTTGCAGGAATATGTTTCATAAGGGCAAATCCCAAGATCAAGGGCTTGGCCTATTAAATTGGTAGTACCCAATGCTTATGAGAATATCAGGAATTCCCCAGCTGGGGAAGTTTAATATTTCCACATTTTTCCCTAGTTCCCCAAGGGGGCTTTGCACATACTTTTTATTCTCTGCCCAAATTACTCTGGGATGCATGGGGGCATCACAATAACCTGTACAAACCAACAAGATCTCACTCCCTATTTAAGGTTCCATATAATTATGGTGTTCGAATAAACTGACCATACAGGTTAAATTAGATAGTTGACACGAAGTTTTGACAGAGTTTTTAACTTGTGTCAATCTGACTAGTGTACTTTGCATTTTTTTGATTAGTAGTGAATTTAAGATAGTTTCACATATTTTGTGGTCATATACATTTCCTCTTAAGTGTCATTTCAAGTACTTCGCCCATTTTCCTACCTGTCTTTTTAAAATTCATTTGCAGGAGCACTAATATGTTCTGGATACAGATCTTCTGTTGATTATACATACTGCAAATATCTTCTCCCGATATCATCTCCTGATGTCTCTCCATGTCTTAATAGTAAAATTATAATTTTTAAAAGTCTCATATATAATTTATTTTAATTTATCAATCTTTATGAATCTTGTTTAAGAAAAGGTATTTTCTGTATCAATTTCTAAAGACATTGTACTTTCCCTTTCATACTTGTACACTTGGGTCTTTAGTCCAACCAGTACAGATTTTTAAGAATGCTGTAAGGTAGGAGCTAAATTTGATGTTGTTGTTGATGATGATGATGATGATGTTGTGTGTGTGTGTGTGTATGTTGTGTACGTGCCAAAATATCTTGGCACCATTCTTAAAAATTCTTTGTTTTTCTCAAGTTTAGTTGTACTGGCAAATAGTTTTCCAAAATGCTTTGTATTAGTCAGGGCCCTCTAGGGAACCAGAATCAACAGGAGATATCTGTAAATATGAGATTTTATAAAAGTGTCTCACACAACTGTGGGGGTCCACGAGTCCATATTCCTTAGGGCAGGCTGGAAACTGGCAACTCTGATGAAGGTTTTCAATGAATTCCCCAGGAGAGGATGGCTGGTTGAAGTAGAGATGGAAATTCTCTCTTCTTTACCTCCATTGTATAGTTGCAGTCCTACTTCCCCTTTATAGTCAGGATCAATCACCCCAGCCAGTACAGTAATCTCCTTCTGGGCCTGCTGATTCAGAGGCATGAGAAGTCCAAAGTGGCCAGGTGACAGTCTTAACTTTTAGTTCAATAGAATTGTTGTGTCTCCAGGTGGAAGCACTCCTCCTTTTAGAACTAAGACCTGTAGACCAGCACAGCTTAAGTTTGCAGGGACAGGAAGCAAAAATTTTTCTAGTGTATCACTAGGAGTAATAGTGAGTAGTGCCACTCCCATTTCCACCTCTTGATTCCTGGACCCATGAATCCTGGCTATGGGAGAAACAGCACCATAGAGTGGATGCTGACTCACAGCATACATAGCCTCCTGGAGAACACTGCCCCAGCCCTGCAAGGAATTGACTGCCACCTAGTTGACACCATAATTGAGTCTTTAAAAGACCATTCTACTGTTCTATCAACCCAGGTGCCTCTGGATGATGGGGAACATGGTAAAACCAGAGAATTCCATGACCTCGTGCCCATTCCCACACTTCATTTGCTGTGAAGTGGGTTCCTTGATCAAAAGTAATGCTGTGTGGAATGCCATGATGGTGGATAAGACATTCTGTAAGTCCATTGATGGTAGTTAGGGTAGAAGCATTGTGTTCAGGGAAGGCAAACCCATATACAGGGTATGCGTCTATTCTAGTGAGAACAAATTGCTGCCCCTTCCACGATGGAAGTGGTCCAATGTAATCAACTTGCTACCAGGTAGCAAGCTGGTCACCCTGGGGAATGGTGCCATATCCAGGGACTGAGCGTGGGTCTCTGCTGCTGGAAGATTGGGCACTCAGCAGTAGCTGTGACCAGGTCAGCCTTGATGAGTGGAAGTCCATGTTGCTGAGCCCATGCATAACCTCCATCTCTACCACCATGACCACTTTGTTCATGAGCCCATTGGGCAATGACAGGAGCGGCTGGGGAAACAGACTAATTTGTATGTACAGAATGGGTCACTTATCCACTTGATTATTAAAACCTTCCTCCACTGAAGTCACCCACTGATGAGCATTCATGTGGGACACAAATATCCTCATGTTTTTTGCCCACTAAGAAAGATCTATCCACATACCTAGTCCCTAGACCTTTTTCTCACCAATTTTCTAATCATGTTCCTTCCAAGTCCCTGACCATCCAGTCAAACAATTAGCAATAACCTATAAATCAGTATATAAATGCACCTCTGACCAGTTCTCCTTCCAAGCAAAATGAGCCAGGTGCACCACTTGAAGTTCCTTCTACTGGGAGGATTTCCCCTCATGACTGTTCTTCAGGATATCCCAGAAAGGGGCTGCAGTGCTGCAGCTGTCCACTTTCAGGTGGTGCCTGCACATTGTGCAGAACCATC
The DNA here is from genome assembly GCF_015220235.1 of Choloepus didactylus. NCBI lineage: Eukaryota > Metazoa > Chordata > Mammalia > Pilosa > Megalonychidae > Choloepus > Choloepus didactylus. Next base: position 127,560,954 of record NC_051313.1, on the reverse strand, counting down.
TGTAAATAAGTCTCTAATTTTCTCTTCTTCAGTCAACTGTAAGGAACTCCCCAAGAGGCCATAGCTGTGGGCTGGGAAAAAAAGGCAATGTGGTAGAAGTGGGGGGCCATGAGCACTTGGGCCACTTCCTCATGTAACTTTCTAGTGCCTTCAGGACCTGCTTAAGCCCTATCTCATATGTACCATTTCCATTTTATGATGGAGTGCTGCTGTACCCACCCAACTTTATGGCTTGGTGAGTCACACAACACCCAGCTCATTATAGGCAACTCAGGTCTCATGGTGACTTGGTGGTCCATGGTTAAGCATTTGGTCTCTACTAAGCAGGCAAAAGCTGTTTCTCAAAAAGAGAGTAGTTATCTTCAGAGGATGGCCAGGCTTTACTCCAAAATTATAAGGGTCTGTATTTTGATTCTCCTATAGGGGCCTGCTAGAGGCTCCAGACAGCATCTCTATTGCCACTGACACTTTCAGCACCATTGGATCTGCTGGATCATATGGTCCTAGTGGCAGAGCAGCCTGGACCTGTTGCAGAGCCTCCTCTTGTTCCAGTTCTCACTCAAAACTAGCAGCTTTTCTGGTCACTCTGTAAATGGGTCAGAGTAGCACCCCCAAATGAAGAATCCAAATCCAAAGAGGCCAACTAGGCATTGTGCCTATTTTTTAGTCATAGGAGGGGTCAGATACAACAGCTTATCCTTCACCTTAGAAGGGATCTCTTGAAATAACCCACACCACTGGACACCTAGAAATTTCACTAAGATGGAATGACCCTGTATTTTTGTTGGATTTATCTCCCATCCTCTGACACGCAAATGCCTTACCAGTAAGACGCGAATAGTTACTACTTCTTACTTCTAGGGTAAGCAACATGATATCATCAATATAATGGACCAGTCTGATGTCTTCTGGGAGGGAGAAATGAACAAAGTCACTGCAGACAAGATTATGACATAGAGCTGTAGAGTTGATATACCCCTGAGGTAGGACAGTGAAGGTATACTGCTGGCCTTGGCAGCTGTAAGCAAACTGTTTCTGGTGGTCCTTACTAACAGCTATTGAGAAAAAAGCATTTGTTAGGTCAATAGCTGCAGACCAGGTACCAGGGGATGTGCTGATTTGCTCAAGCAATAATAACACATATGGAACAGCAGCTGCAATTGGAGTCATCCCTGGTTAAGTTTACAATAATCCACTGTCCTCCTCCAAGACCCAGCGGTTTTCTGCATGGGCCAAATAAGAAGGTTGAATGGGGATATGGTGTGAATCGCCACCCAAGCAATAATAACACATATGGAACAGCAGCTGCAATTGGAGTCATCCCTGGTTAAGTTTACAATAATCCACTGTCCTCCTCCAAGACCCAGCGGTTTTCTGCATGGGCCAAATAAGAAGGTTGAATGGGGATATGGTGTGAATCGCCACCCCTGCATCCTTCAAGTCCTTAAAAGTGTCACTAATCTCTGAAATGCCTCCAGGAATCTGGTATTGCTTCTGATTTACTATTTTACTAGTTAGGGGCAGGTCTAGTGGCTTCTACTTGGCCTTTCCTACCATAATAGGCTTTTTCTATCAAGCATCTCAAAGTTTTCCAAAATCTTCCCCTTATCCATTCATAAAGCCATTCCAACATTTTTGCTATTTGTGTCTCGCAGCATCTCACTTCTCTAGTACCAAAATCTGTTTCAGTTTGCTAAAGCTGCTGAAATGCAATACATCAGAAATGAGTTGGCTTTTAACAATGGGGATTTATTAAGCTACAATTCTAAGGCTGTGAAAATGTCCAAATTAAGGCATCAACAAGAGGATACCTTCTCTGAAGAAAGACTGCTGGCATCCTGGGTTTCTCTGTGAGATAGCAAGGAATATGGCTGGCATCTGCTCGTTCTTTTCTGCCAGGTTTCATTGCTTTAAACTTCTGATTCCAGGGGCTTTCTCTCTGAGTGTCTGTGAGTCCTCTCTTAGCATCACTATGGCATTTCTCTCTCTAAGCTCTCTCTAAATGTCTCTGCCTTTTATCCTCTCATAAAATGACTCCAGTAAAAGATGAAGAAGCACCTTAAATGGGCTAGGTCACATCTCAATTGAAACAACCTAATCAAAAGGTCTCACCCACAATAGGTCTGCACCCACAAGAATGAATTAAAAGAACGTGGCCTTTTCTGGAGTACATAACAGCTCCAAACTATCACATGCTTGTACCAGTTTACACTCTCACCAGCAGTATGAGGATTCCATTTGGTCCACCATGCCAACACTTGGTATTTCCCAACTTTTCCATTTTAGTCTTTCTGCCTAGCTGAAATGCAACATGTCTTTTTTCCTGTAGTTGCTTAATTTTGAGATTTCTCATTTTGTCTTTAGTTTTCAGCATTCTTACTATAGATACTTTAAATTTTATATTGTATCATGCTTGAGATTCACAGAGCTTTTACTTTTTTTTCAGAATATTTGTTTTCAGAATATTTATGGCTGTTCTCTCTTAAAATGCCAGTTACGGAGGAAGGAGGTGGGGCCAAGCTCAGGGGTCTGCCCTCCTCTCAGAACTCAGACCCCAGGGCCTGGGGGGAAACAGTCAAAACAGAAACAACCTAAGCTAAGAATTAAAGGGGTTATACCTCTTTACAACAGTTGGGAGTGACAGGCTGACAGGTGCCACCTGCAGGGCAGGTTAGGAAAAACACAGTGGTTAAAGCCCTCACAGGAAAGTCTGTCAATCTTCTCAGACAACACCCTCAGTGAAATGTGACACTGAATATAACCCCATTCTGAGACCTGAACCTGGTCTGGTCTGGGAAAATCTGATTGGGATAACCAAGGAAACCAGATGCCTAGACAACAGAAAACTACAAATTACATTAGGGAAAACAAAGCTATTGCCTAGTCAAAGGAACAAACTTACACCTCTATTAAGATACAGCTGAGATATTGTTTCATTTTAATGAAACAATCAATTAAAGATTTTCAAAGAAATATGCTAAATCAAATCAAAAACCAAATCAATGAGTTCAGAGAAGATATGGCAAAAGAGATGAAAGATATAAAGAAAACACTGGGCAAACATAAGGTAGAAATCAAAAGTTTGAAAAAAGTTCTGGCAGAATCTATGGAAATGAAAGGCACAACACAAGAGATGAAAAACACAATGGAGACATACAACAGCAGAGTTCAAGAGGCAGAAGAAAACACTCAGGAACTAGAGAACAAGACACCTGAAATCCTACACACAAAAGAACAGATAGGAAAAAGAATGGAAAAATATGAGCAACGGCTCAGGGAACTGAATGACAACATGAAGCGAATGGGTGTGTCATGGGGTCCCAGGAGAAGAAGAGAAGGGAAAAGGAGCAGAAGCAATAATAAAGGAAATAGTCAATGAAAATTTCTCATCTCTTATGAAAGACATAAAATTACACATCCAAGAAGATCATTGTGCTTCAAACAGAGCAGATCTGAATAGGCCTATGCCAAGACACTTAATAATCAGATCATCAAAAGTCAAAGACAAAGAGAGAATTCTGAAAGCAGCAAGAGAAAAGCAATCTATCACATACAAAGGAAGCTTGATAAGACTGTGCAGATTTCTCAGTAGAAAACATGGAGGCAAGAAGGAAGTGGTGTGATATATTTACGATACTGAAAGAGAAAAACCACCAACCAAGAATCCTATATATCGCAAAACTGTCCTTCAAATATGAGGGAGAGTTTACAATATTATCTGACAAATAGACAAGGACAGAGTTTGTGAACAAGATACCTGTTCTACAGGAAACACTAAAGGGAACACTGCAGACAGATAGGAAAAGACAGGAGTGAGAGGTTTGGAACACAATTTTGGGTAATGGTAGCACAACAATGTAAGTACACTGAACAAAGATGACTGTGAGTATGGTTGAAAGAGGAAGGTTAGGAGCATGTGGGACACCAGAAGGAAAGAGGAAAGATAAAGACTGGGACTGTATAACTCAGAGGAACCTAGAATGCTCAACAATTGTGATAAAATGTGCAAATATGTTTTTACATGAGGGAGAACAAATGAATGTCAACTTTGCAAGGTGTTAAAAATGGGTTGGTATTGGGGAAAAAATACAATCAACGCAAACTAGAGACTATAGTTAACAGAAACATTGCATTATGCTTTCTTTGATGTAACAAAAGCAATACACCAACGCTAAATGCCTGTAAGAGGGGGACATAAGGGAGGAGTATGGGACTCTTGGCATTGGTGATGTTGTCTGACTCTTTTTTTCTACTTTAGTTTAATTCTATCTTTCCTTTTTTTGCTTTTTAGTTGTCAACTTTTTCTTTTTCTTTTGTCTCTCTACCTTCTTTGAATCTTCCTCCTTCTTTGTGGAAGAAATGGAGATGCCCTCATATAGAGAGTGGTGATGGTGGTGAATGCATAAATATGTGATTATACAGGGAACCATCGATTGTTTACTTAGGATGGAATGCATGGTGGGTGAACAAAACCATCTTAAAAGAAAAAAACAGAACAAAACAAAAAAACAGGTTGATGAAGAAACATTGAGAGCACTATATTGAGTGAAATAAGTCAGATGCAAAAGGACAAATATTGTTTGGTCTCACTGATATGAATTAATTATAATATGTAAACTCATAGACATGAAATATAAGTTACCAGGATATAGAATTAGGCTAAAGAATGGGGGAGCGGTTGCTTATTATGATGAGAACATTTAACTAGGTTGAGCTTAAGTGTTTGGAAATGGACAGAGGCAACAGTAGCACATTATTGTGAGAATAACTAACAGTGCTGAATGGTGTGTGAATGTGGTGACAAGAGGAAGCTCAGAGTCACGTATGTCACCAGAAGGAAAGTTGGAGGTTAAAACATGGAAATGTATAAAACTTTGAATCTTGTGGTGGACAATGTCCATGATTAACTGTACAAATATTAGAAATCTCTTTCATGAACTAGAACAAATGTATGACACTATAACTAGAAGTTAATAATAGAGGGGCATATAGGGAGAAAATATACCTATTGCAAACTATGTACTACAGTTGGCAGTATTTTAACATTCTTTTATCAACAATAACAAATGTACTATACCAATATTATGAGTCAATAATGGAGGGGAGGTTAGGGGTATGGGAGAATTTGACTTTTCTTTTTTGTTTTTATTTCTTTTCTGAAATAATGAATGCACAGCTGTGTGATGGTACTGTGGGCAACTGATTGTGCACTTTGAATGATTGTATGGCATGTGAACAATCTCAATAAAATTGAATTTTAAAAAAGTTGCTTATGTACCCTTTTCTCTGCCCTTTCTTTCTAGCATTGCAGTTAAAGACATGGAGTCACCCTTTAAGAATGTCAAGGAAGTGACAGAGCCTTGTTAATGCATCACAGAGCACCCTAAGGACCCCTAATGGTTTTCCACTCTTGACACTCCCAAAGAGATGGTGGACACTACACTTCTAGACCTTCTCTGCCTCACTCAATCTCATCTACCTAATATGCTCACAAAATTACATCTGTGTGACTCCTCTTATTCCTTCCCGTTCTTCTTTCTTGCCCTCTCTGTTCTGCCCAAACAGATGCAACCCCTTTGCTCCCCTCTCAATTTCTGACAAAGATCAAATTCCCCGAAGAGTGCATTTGGAAATTTGTCCTCTAAGGGGTAAGGCCACATTCCTTTTAATAAGCAAGAGAGGTATATGATAAGGAATATTCTTCCTTAAATAAGGTTTGTCTCTATCCGTTAATAAAAATACTTTGAGCAATAGAAATCAATATTGTTGAGACATAATACATAATGCCATAAAGACAGAGGACAAACTAGCTCCAGAGACTAAGAATTTTTCCAAATTGTACATTGGTGATATTTATTAGCTCTGACACAACAAAATTACCTGGCTAATGTAGGATTTGAGCCCATTAGAGTGATACAGCTCAGGCCAAGTCAGATGCTACCCATAACACTGCTGGCAGAGATATTTCACATCCTACTGACCAGGCATTGGTAGATAACACTAGTGAGGAAGTAACTACAGCTAGTCAGCTTTGGAGGCTGGCATACCTACATAGGAACCCTCACTCTCCTTATTCCTAACCATGTGATTTTATATAAATTAATTTCTCTGGTCCTTTGTTTCTTCACCCACATTATGTGGATAATATTATCTCACTCAAACTAGGGCATGCCAGGAGCATAAAAAGTACCTAATAAATGGTAGCTATTTATAATTTCTTTTATCTATTTGTTTATATATTCTTAATTGGCCTGTTTTAAGAAGTGAATATGGCTCAATAGGTACTGTGCACTTTGTGTGAAACAATGTCCTTTTATATCTTTATACAATTCCAAGTACTCAAAATACCTGCAGATATTTTTGAAGAGGGCCTCTGAACAGAATAAATCAAATGTCCCCATGCCCTCATTATCCTGGTACTCACCTTGTATACAACTGGTGGGCAATACTCTAGAGAACTGTGAAAAACTGAATTATTCTTGGGTGATTTTGCCTCTTTATCCCCAGGTCACTGCCTAGCACAATTTCAGAGAACCCTGTTCATATTGGATCTCTGTTCACCAGGGAGTGATGGCCCCTTGAAGTCAAGTGTGAACAGCTTCCCTGGAGTTGCACAAATGGTGGAGCTGCTTTCATTAGTCACACTTACTACCTCTTTAAATAGGGTGCAACACAGTGAAAAGAAGAAAAGTTTTTGACTCGAACAAATCTGGATTAAAATCCCAAGTAAAATCTCAAACCAGTGGTGAAATCTTGGGCTGACAGGTATCTGAACCTCAGTTTCCTTAAGTGTAAAGTAAATATTACTAACAATTGTGGGTTGTCATGGGGATTTATAGTACATAATCATGCATACAATATCAATAGCAATGGAGCAGCTAACACTTACACAGTGTTCTGTGTTCTTGATGTGAATTATTTAATTTTCAGAATAGCCCCAAGAGGCAAGTATTCACTTGTTACTCTCATTTTACAGGTGATGAGACAGGCACAGAGAAGGTAAGTACTTTGCTTGAGGTAAAGGGCTGTGGTGATACTTTTAATCCCTAAGCTACACTTGTTCATAAACATTTGAGAGGTGCATGCACTTATACCTGTTAGTAAATACATGATTATTTCTTATGTTACATGTACAGATGCTTCTCTGCAACTTTTGGCCTGCTAGCTCTAAACTCCAAAACAGCTGAAATCTTAAGTCTCCCTTGAGAGCTTGTTACAAGAAATAAAGGGATTTTTTAAAACCTTACCTGGGAGCAATATCCAAGGGATTCAGAAACATTCCATTCAAGCTAAAGCTTCCTGTTGCATTAGTAAGTATCAGGAAAATAATAACGATGTGGAAGCTGGAACTCAAGTAAAGTAGGCACAAACTGAAGAAGGCAGGAAGGAGAAGGCCTGGGAAGTGATGCAGACAATAGTCAGGCAAATCCTCAGGATGGGGGTGAAACGTCCCCCCGTGCTTGAAAGTCTGGCTGGTCCTTACCTAGTGTGTTGAAGAGTTTCCGAATGGCAAGTAAGCTGAGAATATTCCTGGACTGGATGAAGTCTGCCATGAGACCTGACAGGATACCAAATATCCAGGCAAACAAATACGGGAGGGCGGACAGCAACCCATTCTGGGGAGGAAATGTCTCAGAATGAGTATGACGGGAAAACTTGCCCTGATACAAAGAGTAATCCCTGGACTTTTAAAAATGCGTACTCTCTTACAGGAATCCATCAACATACAAACCCCAGGATTACGCTGGGGTTGCACTACCCAAAAGAAAGAGAAGAATAGTTTTGAGGTCAGTAACAGTTGTCAAAATCTAATTTTCTATTTTAGGTGTCATGTACCTGAGAGCACTGGACAATAGGAGGAGGAGGATGTTGGGAGTGGGAAATGCTGGCCCTGGGAAACACAATAGAAGAAACAACGGTTACAATTGTAAATATGTATGTGGTGTTTACTCTGGGCCAGCTGCTGTTAATCCTGTCCACAACTCCGTGGTTTCATGGAAGAGAAAACTGAGTCAGAGAGAGCTCACATGACCTCACTGTGGTGCTGGTGCTTAGGTTGGGTTACTAAACATTCATTATATAGAATGCCATTATATAGACCATGTCTGAAGGTGTCTTCTCTGATAATCCTATCACCAAGCAACAGAAGGCTCCAGGTGTCAGTGATTCTCCAAGGCAAACCAGCAATGGGGCTGTCATTTTGAGATGACATTCCTTCCAGAGCAACACCTGAGTCTGCGGTTCACCACCCAGGATTCGTGTCCCTACCCAAAGAGAGAGGATTGCTAAGAGGTGGGCAAGGTGGCAGGGCTCAGCCACATGACTTTCAGGGAAGGACCCCAGTCCCTGCAAGGAACTGTGGTGCTGAACCTTAGGTAATACACAAGAGCCATCATGTAATGAACAGGAGGCAGTGAATCCAGGGGAGCACGGGTGCGTGTATAATGCTATAAGAGTGCTAGACAGAGTGTGTACACCTGTACCTTTTGTCCTGGGCAATGCTGACATAAATACTGGAAATGGTGAGTCTCCAACTAAAGACCATCAGGAAAACAGTGCTGCTGAGACTAAGGTCCCAAAGACAGAGAAATGAGCACCGACTCCTTCATAAAGTTAAAGTGAGAATGGAGGGTATACTCACCTCTTCTACATTAACATGAAACACGGAGTTGATAAACGTTGGGATGTATACGATCAAGATGGTATTTGTCCAGAAAAAAGCAAAATGACTGAGGGAAATGACCCAGAGTGGACGAGACTTTAGCATAGCCTTGAAGGGCAGAGATAGCCCACTTGAGCTGAACTGGAAAGGAACCCGTTAACAATTAGCACAGTAGAACAAGCTGGAACATGTTTGGAGCAGGATCTGGGGGAGGCTGAGGCAGAGTGTCTAACTTTTACCTCCTGGACAACGGAGGATGCAATGTATTCCTTCTCTCTGATGCTCATACATGGGTGGTCCTTCGGGTCATCATAAGCCACAATGAACCAGATAAGAGCTAGGGCACAGCCACAAGCACCTGTCAAGCAGACAGTTTAGAACTGAAATCATTTCTGCCTGTGGCGGGGACTCTTTCCCAGAGTGATGCTTTTCCCTATATGAGTCTGAGGGCCTCGACATCCTCTTTCTTTTTTGAATCTTTGCGACAAAGCTCACATTTTGTCAGGCTTCCCAGTATCCACAGCTGTCCCTACCTACAGAATGAATTTTACAGAATTAGTGGTAAGCTCTTGGCCTCTCCTGATTTCCTAGCCTCCCATCCCTCCATTCATGACAGCCGAGCTTCCCTGCCCTCAGCCTTCTTGTCTACAGACACCCAAAATGATCCAGCATACCCATCCCCGGCAAAGGCACAGCTGAACCCATACAGGGCTGGAAAATCACCAGTTCTGAGAGCTGGGCCTCAGCCTTGTTCCTGAGATTCAGCCCAGGCTTCATGCATTGTTTAAGTCCTTTAAGAGTTTGCCAAGTTGCGTCTTGTTTTTGAGTTTCCTATACCAATGACCCAAACTTAGGGAATCCTCTTTTAGGACAGGGAGGATGTAGTGCTCACTGGTCAGTTTTCCAGAAATACATTCATTCATTTGCCAAATATTGATTAAACACCCATAAAAACCATGCCCTTTATGAGGGATACTGCAGCAGATAAAATACACAAAAATCCCTACCTTCAAAGAGTTTATGTTCTAGTGGAAAATAAAGAAGGACAATAAAAAAAGAAATAAGTAAAATGTACTAAATGTCAGATGGTGATAAAGGTTATGGAGGGAAGTTATAGGGAGAAAGAGGGTGAGGTGTGCCTTGCTCAGGGAAGACTGAGATACAGCTGTGGGCTTCTGGGGCAAGGACACTCCAGGCACAGAGAGTAGTACACGCCAAGGCCAAGTCAGGACACCAGCATGACTGGGTGGAGGGTGGAAATAGATCAGGATGAGAGATAATGAGGCCAGACTAGGTGGAAGGTTGCAGCCCGTTGTAAGAGTTTAGGCTTTTATAACATGCTTTTAAGCAACATTGAAAGGAAATCTTCACAATGTACTTTTATTTCCTTATCCTGAGACCTCAGAACCCAATCTCAAGGCAAAATGTGAGTGGAGAGAAGAGAGCACCTAATAAAGGCATGTGCAATGCATATATTACTAGATGTTATTTTATTTAACCCTTGGAAAATTTGTATGGTGCCAGTAGGCGCTCATTACCAGAAAGAGAGAACTGAGGCTCAGAAAGGCTAAGTTACTTGCCCAGGGACACCTAGTAAATGACTATCGACCCTTAAGCATGGATGATATTGTCCGTGGAGGGAGGGAATATAGTCCTAGAGGAGAAGGAGCCTGGGGCAGAACTTTGAAGACAAGAGTTAATGAGAAGTAGAAGAGGAAACATCTGCAAGAGGATAAGAGGATGAGGCTAACAAGGAATGAGCAGCAAGATGAAGTCCAATGCTGGGAGGACACAATAACACATGTCTAGTTCTTAGCACCATGCCTGGCTTAGAATTCGAACTTAATAAATGTTGATTTCTTTCTCTCCTTTCAATGAGGTTGATGCTTTTTAATATTGCTAACTTCATATGATTTTTCACCTTATATTAAGTTTTTCTTTTTGCTGCTTTAATTCTCAATAATAACCAGGACTTTGTAGAAAATGACTCACCAAAAATATAGTAGACCATTGGCCAGCCCAGGGACTGACAGATAAATCCAGTCACAAGCAGGACAATGAAGGGTCCCAGCAAACACCCTAATCAGAGGCACAAAAAATATTCCTAATTAATGCAGACATATGAAGGTAGAGACAATATAGCCTCACTGTAGCAATTAACAATTTCCTGCGAAATATGTTTGTACAGAGTAACAATGATGAGCAGAATAAAACATTTGCTTTTCTCTCTTTTCCTCTGTTGCTTGCGATAAGAAAGCTTCTTCTCCATTCTAGGTAGTTTCTCCATGTTTGAAGCAAGGATGCTGGAAGAGGTGATTTCCAAAACCTTTCGCAGTTCAAAATATATGTTTCCTATGTTGCTAAGGAAGAACATGATACAATGAAACAAAAATGTGATTCAACCATCCTAGGCCTTCAATCCTTACCTGATAAACTTATAGAGGTAAGTCGGCCTTGTTCCAAGAGGGGAGCCCATTTGACCCATATTGCATGCTGAGCTGTTAATACTACACCCTGAAATGAAAAAGATTGGGCCAATTGATCTCTAATACTTCCCAGGAATTTAAACTCTGATCAGTTTCTGCATTATCTTGATACCTGGGCTATTCCCTGGACCACTCGGCACACAATGACTGTAGCTTCTCCAAGGTCAGCTGCCAATGGGATGAAGAGGGAGAACAGAGAGCTGAGGAATAATGTAGAGCCAACCATTTTCTTTACAGAGTATATTCCAGAGAGGTATCCAATAGGAACTGGGGTTAAGGCTGCACCATACAAGATGGAACTGAGGATGATTCCCTGGATTTCAGGGCTCCAATCATACACGGGGTTCTGAAAGGAAAGAGGAGAATCATCTAACTTCTCTGCATGCTGGAGATTGACTGTTCTATCCAGGGATGCTGGGAAACTGTTCTACCTGCTTCCCTCAGATAAATAGCTCCCTTCTACCCAATATTCTCTATCATGGGACCTTCTTTATTCCTTTATAACACTCATTTTGTGTATGTATTTACATTAACATTGGGATCCTTGACTATAATGTGACATTCTTACAGTTGAGGGCACCATCTGTAGCCCTAGTACTTATTATTGCATAGAGACATAATCAGTATCTGAAGTGTAAATATTGCTAAACTACAAGTAAGGTCTCCTATAGAGTACTGTGTAGTACGATACACCCTGCAAGAGTTGATTTCCTCTTGCCTCTTCTCTTCCTCTAACTCCTCCATTAATTTAAGCTCATTCACCAAATGACATCCCCCTACATATATACTGCTCCCAGTGAGAAAATCAGCAATAGAAAAAAACAATCAAACTGTAAAGAGAAGTTCTCAGGACAATGAAGGAAAAGGCCATTTTTCTTCCTTTGCTTGGTTCTGATGTGGTATGGTTTGTTGTCTTTCTTTGGAGTGGATTCATCTGTTAATTCCTAGGTTAGGGGCCCTGCTATACTTTTGTTATGTTATTAAAGCTGATAAAAGAAATTCTGAACATTGAACTTATTGACAGTACTCGGGACAAGGTTGCACGCGCTTTTGGACTCGTGGCACAGGTAGAAACTGGTAGTAGGTGAGGACAAGATTAAACTTCTTTGGATGCATCTAAGATTGTTAGCGCCATTCCCCAAACTTTCTCTGCTCATTCCTCAAGTAGGAGGAGCATCTTGAAAAATCAAGGCTCTTGCTGGTTATAGTGATCTTTTGGTGAAATGCGCTGAGTGGTATTTTGGTTTGGAATATGAAACAAGGAAGTAGGTAGGAATTCATGTGTTTGTTCTCTAATCACTATTTTTTTTTATTTTGAAATAAATTCAAAGTTATAGGAACAGTTGCAAAAACAATACTAACCCCATACACAGAATTCCATCATACCCTGACCCCCCTCCCCCAATAGCCCAATCCACCAACTTTAACATGCTGTAACATCGCTATTTCTTTCTCTCCCTCCCTCCCTATCATCCATCATCTATTGCTCTGTCTTCTGAATATATGAGAGCTAGCTGCACACACCCTTGAACAAACACTATAATTCACGTATACACTTCCCATGAACAAGAACATTCTTTTATGCAATTCCATTAAGCACAGCTAAGAAGTACAAGAGATTCAACAATGATACAAAGCTTACATTCTATATTTCCTTTTCCTTATGTCTCAACTGTGTCCCTTTGAGCCTCCTGTCCTCTATCCTCCAATCTCATCCAGGCTCATCCTTGGCATTCAATTGTCATCTATTTAGACTGTCTTTTTTTTTTTCAATTGTGGAAACATATCTACAGCCTAAATCTTCCCATTCCATCCCCTCCCTAGCCTTCCGTTAGTGGAATTAATCACATTTAGAATGTTGTAATGCTCTTTCCCACCATCCATTACTAGAAATTTCCCTTCACCTCAAACAACAACCCTACACTCATTTCTTAACTCCCCATTGCCCCTTCCCCCATTTCTCTTAATCTATACTCTATTTTTCATCTCTATGGTTATATTCTCTGATAATTTCTTTGTGTTTACTGTGGGGCTTAAAATTAACCTCTTAAATCCATAACAATCTTGTTTTTCTTTGATACCACCTTCACTTCAATAGGACACATAAACTATGCTCTGATACTCCTCCATTCCCCCACCTTTATATAGTTGTCTAAAATTACATATTTTACATTGAGTTCAAAACCACTGATTTGTCATTAGAGTTTGTGTATTTCATATCATGGAGGAAGTAAATAGTGGAGTTACAGTTCAAAAATTATTGACTTCTATTTGTATTCCATTGTGCTTGGAGAATGTGCTTTGAGTATATTCAATTTTTTTTTTTTTTTATTTATTGAGGCTTGTTTTATGTCCCAGCTTATGGACCCTTCTGGAGAAAGATCTGTGATCACTAGAGAAAAATGAGTGTCCTGGTGATTTGGGATGTAAGGTACTATATATGTCTGTTAAAATTCTCTATATCTCTTTCTCCTTTCTTTGTTTCTCTGTTGGTAGGGCTCCCTTTAGAATCTGAAGTAGGGCAGGTCTTTTATTGGCAAAGTCTCTCAGCATTTGTTTGTCTGTGAAAAATTTAAGCTCTCCCTCAAATTTGAAGGAGAGTTTTGCTGGCTAAAGAATTCTTGGTCGGAAATTTTTCTCTCTCAGAATTTTAAATATGTCATACCACTGCCTTCTCGCCTCCATGGTGGCCGCTGAGTAGTCACAGCTTAGTCTTATGTTGTTTCCTTTGTATGTGGTGAATTGCTTTTCTCTTGCTGCTTTCAGAACTTGTTCCTTCTCTTCAGTATTTGAGAGTCTGATCAGAATATGTCTCGGAGTGGGTTTATTTGGATTTATTCTATTTGGAGTTCACTGGGCATTTATGCTTTGTGTATTTATATTGTGTAGAAGGTTGGGGAAGTTTTCCCCAACAATTTCTTTGAATACTCTTTCTAGACCTTTACCCTTCTCTTCCCCTCTGGCACAACAATGAGTCTTAAGTTTGGAAGTTTTATTTTATCTATCATATCCCTGAGATCCATTTCGATTTTTTCAATTTTTTTCTCCATTCTTTCTGATGTTCTTTCATTTTCCATTCTGTGGACTTCTAGGACACTGACACGTTGTTCAACTTCCTCTAATCTTGTATTGTGAATAGCCAGAGTCTTTTTAATTTGGCCAACAGTTTCTTTTATTTCCACAAGATCGTCTATTTTTTATTTACTCTTGCAATGTCTTCTTTATGCTCTTCTAGGGTCTTCTTTATGTTGCTTATATCCTGGGCCATGGTCTTCTTGATGTCCTTTAAATCCTTTGCCATGTTTTCATTCCTCGATTGTAGTTCTTTGATTAATTCTGCCAAGTACTGAGTCTCTTCTGATATCTTGATTTGTGTGTTTGGAGTTGGATTCTCCATATCGTCTGGTTTTATCATATGCATTAAGATTTTCTGTTGTTTTTGGCCTCTTGGCATTTGCTTTGCTTGATAGGGTTCTTTCAAGTTGTAAAAAGAAAAAAATACCAGTCTAATTTTTCAGAAACACAGTTTGGTGATGTACACTTTTTCTAACTAACCAGCAGATGGCGTCTGTGAGTCACCTGTACCCCTCAAGTCAGTTCTCAACCTTGTTCCCACGGTGTGTGGGGAAATGCTTCTTGTGGGGTTCAGGTGAAGAACTCAGTTTGGGTGTGCTGCTGGAGCTGTCCGCTCTGAATGTGGGGTGTGTGTACGGGTGGTCATTTCAGAATGCAGACTCCTGGTTTCACCAAGTATATGGCCCCTGTGATACTAGCAGACCTTGTCCAGCTGGCGCATCGCTGTAACCGGTATTCGGGGTCACTTTCTGGTTTTTATCTAGTGTTTTTCATGGAGGTGTTTTTTTGCCCTGTCTCACCTAGCCACCATCTTAGTTTCTCCCTCTCTAATCACTATTATCTTGACTCCTCCATTCCTCTTTTTTTCTCCCCTTACCAAGTCCCCATCACTCTATGGCTGTATAGTTTAGTATTGTCTGTATAGTATTGTCTCTCTGATGGAAAAGGACTTACACTGGGAAATCTGGTAGGACTACCACTCTGAGGATAATGAATAATAACCAATGGGCATCCATATAGTATCCAGTGAAGAGGGAAGCTCCAGATCTTTTCCAGTAGACATGTGGGGCTATCCAGAGACTGGCTCAGAATGCTCCACCATGCTTTATAAATCCCAGAAGCTGCACAAGCAAAACCAGTACTCACCCTTACCCGTATCAGGTGTTGCAGCAGACTTTTGTTCAATTTTCCCTATGCATGGGAACAGATAACTCAAAACTTTTGGTGGTATTTCTTATTGCGTAAAGCCACCAGCATCCATAACAGAGCATGAAACAAGAGCCCACCATGGTTGGATTAAAACCACAGAGCTCAATTTGGAACTGCCCACATCAGAAGGATAAAACTGCAGTTGATATTTCCCTATTCAATGCATTCACTAGCTATCATGAAAGAAGGCACCCCATATATAAATTTCCCTACATAAATCTTATGAATAATTACATATAAACTTGTATGAGTTGTATAAATGACTTATGGGTACCAATAGATAATTTATAAGAGAAAAAAACTGCAATGACCAATAAACATAGGTGACAAATATAAATATATGCAATTCCATTAATAATAAAACAATATCTATTTTAAAGTTACAGCGGAATATCTGAAGGGCAAATTTTTAATGGAATAGTGAAACACAGTCGTTGATGATGGCAGAGGGAGTCTTCACTAGAGAATACCATTCATTCACGTGCTTCGCTTTTTTTCTCATCTTCCTTCCTCTTTTTTCCTTACTCTCTCTCTGTGGTGTCTGTTTGCTTTCACTTTCCTTGTTATTTTGTCCTTTTATAAAAAGTTGTCTTTTTTTTTCATAATTATTTTCTGAGTTCTGTTGGTGTCCTTTTTTTCTTTTTTTTGATTTTGATTCCTTCTGCTGTTGAACACAGCCTCCTGTCCTCTGGCCATCTCTGCTTTGAGCTCCTACATGGACTGTTCCGTAGTGTCCCTTCCCTAGCTATAATTGCTTCACTAATTTTTAAGTTCATTTTGTAATTTTATGTTACAATTTAGATTTGCTTTGCAAAAACAATTCTCTGGTGAGTTTTCATCATAAGAAAAATTATATCGCTCTATTTCTTCAGTTTTCTGTATCTTTGTATAGCAGCAAACTGAATTCCTTTTTTGGGACTCATATTTGAAGGAGAAGGATTTTTCCAGATTGTGTCAAGAGATTCCATAAGGAGGTGAATGTGCCAGAGAGAGGTTCCAAGTTCCAAAGCTCAGGAGCTCCTTCCTCTTTTGCTACAGTGAAGGATCTAAGATATGTCCGCCTGAGCAACCATTTTTCTAGAACATGGGGTACTCAATGCTTAAACTGAAGCAATAGAATTCCACCAATATTTTGAAATACGATTCAAGAAATATTGTAAATGAAATAGATTTTAACAGATTTTAAAGGTATAGTTGACACAATAAACTGCATATTTAAACTTTGCATATTTAAAGGGTACAACTTCATAAATTTTGAAATCTGTACATACCTGTGAAACCATGACCACAATCAAGATGATAGATACACTTTTCATTTCCAGAAGTTTCCTCTTGTTCCTTTGTGATCCCTCATTCCTGCCACATACCCACCACTAATCTGTTGACTGTCACTATAACTTATTTTCATTTTCTAAAAGCTTAATATAAATGTAATCATTCAGTGTTGGGGATTGGAATGATGACCCCCACAAAAGACATGTTCAAGTCTTAATCTGTATTCCTGTGGGTGGAACCAACCACTTCGTAAACAGGGCCTTTGAGGACATTATCAGTTAAGATGTGGACTCACTTGTGAATAGGCTCTTTGAAGATCCTATTTAGATATGGCCAACCTGAACTTAATCCATATGGCCAAATCCTTATAAGCAAAGGAAATTGGGCACAGTGGTCAGTAAAAGCCAGAGGTCAGAACAAGTAGAAGTCTGTCCGACAAAGCCAGAAGAGGAGACAAAAGCAGAAGGAGAAATGCAACCCAAGGAACCCCAAGGATTGCAACAAGTCAGAACCAGAATGGTACAAGACTCCAGGACAGAGCATGGCCTATTGAGACCTTGATTTTGAACTTCAAGGCTCCAAAACCATGAGACAATAAATTCTTGTTATTTAAGCCAATCTATTGTATGATATTTGTCACTGCAGCCCTGGCAAGCTAAGACAGTCATTATGCACTCTTTTGGACAGCGTATTTCATAAAGCATAATTACTTTGAGATTCATCCATGTTGCTCTGTGTATCACTAGTCTGTTCCCTTTTGGTGCTGAATAGTATTCCATTTTATGCATGTACCATAGTTTGTTTATTCATTCACCTTTTGATGAAGATTTTGGCTATTTCCAAGTTTTTGGTTATTACAACTAAAGCTCCTATCAAAATTTATGTACATATCTTTGTATTGATATATGCTTTTGGTTTTCCAAAACAAAATCAAAGTAATAGGTGTATGTTACATTTTTAAGAAATGCCAAACTATTTTTAAAGGTGGTTGTATCATTTTGCATTATCACCAACAGTGTGGGCAGGTTCCAGTTCTTCCACATTCTCACCAACACTTGGAATATCCAGTCTTTTTAATTTTGGCCATTTGAATCAATGTGTAGTAGTAATGTATCCATGTGATTTTGACTTGCTTGTCCCTAATTACTAATGATGTTGAACATTTTTTCCTGTGAGTATTTGCCATGTATGGTATCATCTTTGGTGAAATTTATGTTCAAATCTTTTACCTATTTTTGCATTGGGTTGTTTGTTTCTGTTTTATTGAAGATAATGATTTCAAGGTTCATCTACATTGTAGCATGCATGAGAACTTCATTCCTTTTTACAGTTGAGTAATATTCCACTATATGTATGTACCATACCTTGTTTATCCATTCATCTGTTGATGGACACTGGGTTGTTTCCACCTTTTGGCTATTGTGAATAATGCTGCTATGCATTATTCTGGTTTCAATTCTTATGGTATGTACTTAGAATGGAATTCCCAGAACATATGATACTTATATGTTTGACTTTTTGAGAAACCACTGAACTGTTTTCCACAATGGCTGCACCATTTTACATTTTCACCAGCAATGTAAAAGGGTTCCAATCTCCACATCTACACCAACACTTATTTTCAAACAACAGCTTCCTAGTGAGTGTGAAGTGGTATCTCTTCATGGTTTTGATTTGAATTATCCTGAAGACTAATAATTTTGAGCATCTTTTCATGGGCTTACCGGCCATGTATATGTTTTCTTTGGAGAAATGTATGTTCAGATCATTTTCCCAGTTTTTAATTGGGTTGTTTGTCATTTTGTTGTTGAGTTGTAGCAGTTCTTTATAAATCATGGAAATTAAACCCTTAACAGATACATGACTTGAAACTATTTTCTCCAATTCTGTAGGTTGTCTTTTAACTTCCTTGATAATATTTTCTGATGCACAAAATTTTAAATTTTGATGAAGTTCATTTTATCTATGTTTTTCTTTGTTGTTCATGTGTTTACAGTTATATCTAAGAAATCCAAAGTCATGACATTTTCCCCCTACGTTTTTGTCTAAGAGTTTTATGGTTTTGGTTCTCAAGTTTCAGTATTTTATCCATTTTGAATTAATGCTGATACATCATGTGGGGTAGAGGACCAATTTCATTCTTTTGCATCTGGACATCCAGTTTTCCCAGCACCATTTATAGAAGACAGTATTCTTTTCCCTTTCCTGGTATCCTTGTTGAAAAAACAGTTGGTCAATGGCTGTATGAGTACATTTCTAAATTCTCACTTCTGTTCCATTGGTGTATCTTTATGCCAGTTCCACACTGTTTTGATTATATGGCTTTGTAATAAGTTTTGAAATCAGTAAGTTTGAGACCTCCAACTCAGTTCTTTTTCAAAATTGTTTTGACTATTCAGGGCTCCTTGCAATTCCTTACGAATTTGAGGATCATCTTTTCCATTTTTCCAAAAATACTGCTGTAATTTTGATTGGAATTGCATTGATTTGTAACTGGCTTTGGGTAGTATTGACAACTTAACAATATTGTCTTTCAGTCCATGAACATGGGATGTCTTCCCATTTATTTAGGTCTTCTTTAATTTCTTTCAATAATGTTTGTAGTTGTCTGCATATGGTCTTTCACTACCCTGGTTAAATTTATTCCTAGATATTTTATTCTTTTAGATGCTATTTTAAATGGAATTGTTTTCTTAGTTTCCAATGCAGATTATTCAATGTTGGTGTATAGAAACACACCTGATTTTTGTATGTTAATCTTGTACCATGCAAGTTTGCTGAATTTTTTTATTAGCTCTAATAGTTTTCTTGTGGATTCTTTTAAATTTTTTCTAAGTAGGATCTTGTCATCTGTGAATAAAGATAGTTTTCCTTCTCTGTTCATGTCTGGATACCTTTTATTTCTTTTTCTCACCAATTGCTCTGGCTAGAACTTCCAGTACAATATTGAATGGCAGAGGTGAAATGGCCATTCTTTTCTTATTCCTGGTCTTAAGGGGAATGCTTTCAGTCCTGCATCATTGAATGTAGTTACTTTTTTTTTTTTACATTTTATTTTGAAATAAATTCAAAATTATAGGAATAGTTGCAAAAACAATACAAACCCCATACACAGAACTCCAGCATTCCCTGACTCCCCCGATACCCCGATCCACTAACTTTAACATGCTGTCACACCACTACTTCTTTCCCTCCCTCCTTCCCTCCCTCCCTCTGTAGTTACATTTTAAAATGTATTTTTCTGCTACTTCTTATTTCCTGCATCTGTTCTGAATCAGTTTTGACAGATTAGTTTTTCTCCTCATTATAGACTGTGTTTTCCTACTTTATGTGCCCAATAATATGCTTATTAAGATTCTGGACAATTTTATATTGTTTGATGCTGGATACTTTTGTATTCTTATACATATTCTTATGCTTCTTTGTGATGGACAAGTTAGTTACTTAGAAAGAGTTTAATTCTTTTGGGTCTTTATTAGGTAGAACTGGTACAGTGCTAATACTACAACTAATTATTACCCTAGTGGGCTAGACCCTTTTGTATATTATTTTCAATGCCCTATGAATCATGAGTTTTACTAATGTGACTTGGGAATTTGTATGATGCTCAGCTCTGTGTGAACACCAATGACTTTTCCATCTAATCATTTTGACTTGTTTGTTCCCCAGCCTCAAGTGGCTTCCTCATATGCCTATGGTCGTCTACATTCTGTTGAACATTCAAGGGCACCCTCTGCAGATCTTCACGGTTCTCTCTCTGTGCAGCTATTTCCTCTCCAGTGCACTCTGTCTTGCAAACTCCAGCTTCCTTTGTCTCCCTGGACTCTCAGCTCCAACTCCTCAACTTAGGGATTCCAGTGGGTTCTGCTTGGGTCCTCCCTCTTTGTATTGTGATCTGGAAAATCTCTCCAGTCAGCAAGCCGGGGCAATTGCAGAGCTTGTCTCATTTGTTTTCCTTCTCACTGGGTTCATTATTCTTTATTGCCCAATGTCCAGTGTCTTGAATATCATCCTATCATAAATTTTGCTCATTTTTAGATGCTTAAGGTGGGAAGTAATCCAGTGCCTATTACTTCATTTTGTCCAGAAGGGGAAAAACATTAAAAGAGACTTTACATATAGAGGAAGCACAAACCTTTCTATTTTTTTTTAACCCTCCATTTTCCTCCTTTTTGAACTGATTAGTGTATAGCTATTTTCTTACTCCTGTCCTACCCCTGTATGCTGGAAGTGTTGGGGGCACATAACTTTATCATTTCATAGGCCCACAGTTGGAGAGGAGTTGTGCCCCAGGATGGATTATTCCTGAGTCACAGAAAATTTACCTACATGGTATAACTTAGTAAAATCAAAAGACCAAATCACATTTGAGGGAAAAAATCAGGTTGGCATCAGAATACTAAATGGCAATATCCAATATCAGAAAACAGTGGCTCAATATCTGTAGTGCAGCCACACCTATAAGTTACTCAGAAAAAGTATATAGAACCCTAAGATTTTATATCCATCCAAGTTGCCCTTTAAGTATCAAGATCAAACAAATTTCATCAATATTATACCCACCAGTTTTTCCCGAGGAATTTACCAGAGGACAAGCTTTAGTTAACAAAGGTGTGATAAGGCCAATGTCACTTAAAGGACTGATGATGGGGAGAAATAAATACATTAACTATAGAACTAAGACTAAAACTGTGGTGGGATAAAGTAATTACAGAATTTATGTAATTACCATATGCCCTTACAATGTAGAAATAATTCAACTAACAAAAAATTGAATGAAAATAGGGATAGAAAATGTGATATAAAATAAGCTCCTAGATCACTTTTTACATAAAAATTGGGAGTGAAAGGCTAAAAACATCATTATATAAAAGAATAAAAAATAAAAGCAAGATGTACTACATTGCATCTAGTATGTTATCTTTAATGTAAAAAGGGGAGAAAATAAGAAAATATGTTCTTATTTGCCTGTATAAAGGAAAACAGGAAGAGCATAGTAAAAAAAAAAAAAAAAGAAAAAGAAAATCCTTCCACCTATCTCCATTTTTTTCTCAGCACCTACATTTTCTGATGAGTAACAACACATTACCTTCCAGAGATGAAATTAATGAAACATGAAAGTAGATTGCATATTTTTAAACTTAAAAAAGAGAATGTGTCTTTACCTTCTACTTGTGGCTTAAAACACTGTCCCCTTTTTTTCTGTTTCTCAAATTTCTCAATTCTAAAGTAGCCCTAATCTTGGGATTTATTTTTCTGAATATAGAAGGATTCACACAACAAACCCCTTCACAAATATCCTAGCATATTTTAATCTTGGGACATGATTATTTAGGCTACTTTTAGCATGGCAAATCAAGAGGAGCTTGACTATTTTTCTAGTTATTGTCATACAAGATATAACATTCAATCTCTGCACAAATTAGCTAGACAGGATTTTAAACTTATGAAAGTGGAAAATATTTTTGATTTACCTTTTCTTTAGCTGGGGGCTCGTTTTCTGAGAAGTTGGTCAAGCCACTTGGACCCGTGCTGTTCACCATCACTACCATCGTGAGGCTCAGACAAGTGCGTTGCGCCCATATCGCCAGATTACAAAAGTGCAGGAGAAAGGATAAACCATAACGGAAGGAAAAAAGACTTGGAACTGGAAAATAAACAGAAAAGCTCAATAGTTATCACAACCGAGGACAAGGCATACTTCAACTTTAGGAAGGGCCACTCAGAATTTGGAGATCTACATAGGAATTTCAAATGCTATTGTACTTACTGATTTCTGAGAAAATATAATACAATAGGAAGATGTGGGAAGGATTTTAGTCCCTAAAATATAATCCCAACTAAAATGCCCCAGAAAATTAGACCAGTTCTCCAAGTACTCGGTCTCATGCCTGTTTTAAAAGAACACTTTATAAATACCCTGGATTACTCTTGAAAGTAAGTTCCCTTACTAATCACAAAGATGTTTTCTCTCAAGGAGGCATTTCCATTTTCCAAATTTATGAGAATACTCTGATTGAGAAACTTGTGTGTGCATACTGAAAAAAAAAAAAGCATTTTAGAAACTGTAGCCTACATATTAAGGTAGTATAAAGCTAGAGTAATCATTAGTATAGTGTCGATGTAATTTCAGACAAATTCTCAACTGACAAAAGTAGGGAGTCCAAAAAGAGAGGCACATAGGCGGTCAAATGCCTTTGAATAAAGGCACCAATGCAATTTGAAGAGGGGAAAGTAAAGTCTTTTAAACAAACGGCATTTTCCCAGGAGAAACAGAGTATGTATTGGGAATCTCGCGATGACTGCGCCGGGAAACCCGGGTGAAGCTGCGGAGCGCTTGTCTCCTCCGCTGCAACTGATTCAGGGTTTCCATTGTTTGGGTCTCGCCGTAGGAGCCATGTGTTGACGACAATGTCTAGAAACTTCTATTTTGTCGTTGGTCATCATGATAATCCTGTTTTTGAAATGGAGTTTCTGCCAGTTGGAAAAGCGGAATCCAAAGATCATCGTTATCATAACACACGCTGCCCTCGACCTCATAGATGAGAACATGCGGCTGTCGAACAACATGTACTTGAAAACGGTGGACAAATTCAATCAATGGTTTGTTTCAGCATTTGTTACTGTGGGCCGTATGAGATTTATCACGCTTCATGACATATGGCAAGAAGATGGGATAAAGAACTTATTTATGGATGTCTGTGATTTGTATATGAGGTTTGCAACGAATCCATTTTATGAACCCAACTCTCCTATTCGATCCAGCGCATTTGACAGAAAAGTTCAGTTTCTTGGGAAGAAGCACCTATTAAGCTGAAGGCCGAAAAATTCCAAAATAAACAATGTCACTAGGAACAATGGACTTTACTCAGGAATGTGTACACTGTGAGTAACTTTATTAAATAGCCTGGGAAACTTATATACATATGTCTACAAAAAGACTTGAACAGAAATGTTTATAGCAGCTTTGTTTAAAAGGGCAGAATATTTGGAATGGATGACGATATTGTGGTACAGTAATACAATGGAGGTTTCTCAGAAATGAAGAGGAAGGCTACTGACACGATCAACAATCTGGGTGACTCTTAATGAATTGCAACAAAAATATGCTCACCTAAAGAAGCTAGGCACCAAAGCATATATGCTATATGAATCCATTTTTATGGAGTGCAAAAACAAGCAAAATGAATCTATGCTGCTAGATAATAGAATAGCGCTTCCCTCTGGGAGAGGAGGGGATAGACTGGAAAGGCACAAGATGGGACTTTTTAAGTGTGATGTTCTATGGGTCTTGGTTATACACCCATGTATAGGTTTGCTGGAACTCATCATAATGTACACCTAAGGTGTATGTATTTTACTGTATGTAACCTACATTGTTACAACCCAATGAAGGGTAATTTGTGGTCTTGTTAATTGCATTTTTAGTTGAATGGCTGGCATGGAGAAATGAATTTGACTTTTAAATGTTGATGCCATATCCAGACAGCTTGCCAAAACTTACTATTATTTCTAAAAATACATCTGTTAATTTGGGGAGGTTTCCTATATAGGCAGTGTGCAACTAATGACGATTTTTATTTCTTACTTTTCTATCCTCACATCTTTAATTTCATTTTCACATTCAATTAGACCTGCCAATGCCTTATTGATTACACTGACTATCCCTGGTTTTACACCATTGTTCCTGATTTTACCCAGAGTGATTCTAATGTTTCTATGTTTTGGATAATGTTTGTTGAAGGTTTTTGATGTTGTGTGCTTTACAAAGTTGATTCATTTTCTATTTTTGTGTAACAAATTAGCATAAACACAGTGCTTAAAACAACACCTATTTTTAGCT
Source organism: Choloepus didactylus (assembly GCF_015220235.1). Lineage (NCBI taxonomy): Eukaryota > Metazoa > Chordata > Mammalia > Pilosa > Megalonychidae > Choloepus > Choloepus didactylus. The sequence continues at coordinate 127,536,404 of NC_051313.1, read as the reverse complement.
CATGGTTCTGTAGGTCAGAAGTCTAGGTGTGGTGTGGCTGGGTTCTCTGCTCAGGGTTGCGAAGGCAGAAATAAAGCGATGAAACAGGATGACCTCATCTGTAGACTCTAGAGAAGAATCCATTTCCAAGCTCATAGATTGTTGGCAGAATTCAGTTTTCTGTGGATGTAGGACTAGGGCCCCTATTTCCCTGCTATCCATCAGCTCAGAGCTGCTCTGGACAACTACAGGCTGTGGGCATTACTTGTCGGGTGACCACCTCCATCTCCGAAGTCAACAGTGGAGACTCTCCTGTATGCTGAATCCCTCTCAAGCATCAAATTTCGCTAACTTTTCTGTTTCTGACCTCTAACCCCATATTTAAAGGGCCCATGTACTTAGAGCAGCCCCACCAAGATAATTTCCCTATTTTAAGGCCAATTGATTTGGAATTGTAATTACATATGCAAAATCCCTGCAAGCAGCATCTAGATTAGTGTTTGATTGAATAATAGTGTACACCAGGGGCTGGGCCTTGAGAGGACAATCTTAGAATTCTACCTTCAATAGTCCATCCTCTGGCTGAAAGATTTATGTGCGTCCTACATGGAAAACACATTCACCTCATCCCAAGGTCTCAAAAGTCTTACTTCATTAGAGTATCAGCTCAAGTCCAAAGCCTCATTGTAATTTCATTAGCACAAAATCCAAAAATTTCATCATCTAAATCATCTGTATCAGGTGTGGATGAGATTCCTGGGAGAAGTCCATCCTGGGTCACAATTCTTCTGCATCTGCAAGCCTGTGAAACTAGAGAAACAAGTTATATGCCCTCAACACTCCTAAAAACAATGGTGGGACAGGCATAGGACAGCAGCTATAGGCATTCTGGTTCAAAATGTGGGGAAATGGGGGGCAAAAAGAAGTCACTGATCTATAAGAGTTTTGAAGTCTAGCCAGACAAATGTTGGATTTTTCGTGGGGCCTGGGAATAATCCTTTGTGGCTCTTGGTTGCATTCTCTGGGCTCTCAGCTCTACCCTCTACGCTCTTAGTTCCACCCAAGAGTACATCAGGGGTTGGGAACCTTGCGGAGGTGGTCACCTTAGAATTCTGCATACTACACATCTATGGTTAATGAAGAGTTTTTATTATGAATGAGTGTTAAATTTCATTAAAAGATTTTTCTGTATCTATTGAGATTATCACACAGTTTTCCTCTTTTATGCAATTTATGTTGAATGACATTTATATATTTTCTAATATTAAATTACTCTTTCATTCCTGAGATATCCCCAACTTAGGTTTGATGTGTTTTTCATGTTGTTGTAAATTGTTAGGGTTGTTTTGATAATATTTTATTTAGAATTTTTATATCTTTATTCATGTCTTTTTTATTGCATTTTAAATTTTGTCTTATATACTTGAGGGTATTTTATTTCTATTCCTGTTGAATTTAATTGTTTAAAAATTCCTTTTAATTTGACAATTTTTCCAATGTAATTTATAACATTAAATCTATTTTTAGCACCTCTTTACAAGGCGAAAGGGCAGATTCTTTGTGAATGACCCAAAGACAGTCTGAAAAAAAAAGATATTATTTAGCATTTTATTTGAGAAGTCACAATGTTGTTAAAAGTTGTCAGGAAGATTGAATACTTGGTTAAATAGGATCACAGGTCATTAAGTAACGATACTTGGCTCTTTAGTTGAAGTGACAGTAAAAGATTTTAAAAGTAAATACAGGAGATAACATAGTTGTAAAAACTTTTTTTATAAAAATGAGAAGACTTGTTTCTTTTAAACAGTTAAGGACATGATAAAGTTAACAAAATTTTGATAAAACATAGATTTTTGTTTTATCCTTTTGCATTGATTATTCAGAGGAAGGAAAAAACCTTTACAACCTCCTACTAAGAATAGGCTGATAATCCAAGAAAACTTTGTCATTTTAATGGAGAGAAAACCAAATCTTAGTTTTGCATCAGTATACTATTTGATACTGACGATCTTAAAAAATGTTATAAATAGATCCATTAAATCTTATTTAACCTTAGCCACAAAAAATAAAATTCCTTTTCTGCAAACTGTCTCCAACTTTCTATATCCATTCAAGTTTTATCCTACATTTCCTGTTTCTCATTCTGTAATAACATTTTAATTTAGGACAAAACTACTCTCTTTTTCTTTAATAAAAACACATCCTGTATACTTATGTAGTTAAGTCACCAAAGGGATTTTGGAAACTGTCTTCAAGCTGATATTTTACAAAACACAATTATCATCAAAATAAAAGTTGTTAGAATAATGACTCAATTTGGTAAAATGTAAAATTACACATATATTTTTCATTTAAATATCTAATAGATATAATATTAGCTTATTTGTTCAGTAAATCTGTATATATTAAGGAAGAACATCTCCAAAAATGTATGTCTTTTTTTAAAATTTAACATTGATAACTCAGAAGACATAGTTGTTTTAAGTTTAAATTAATTGTAAAATTAGTATACAAATAGAAGATTTACAGTTTAAAATTTTCAGCTATGAGGTAGAAAAAACAGATTTAGAAACATAGAACTATAAAACACAAAAATAAAAAATTCACTGGTTTATATTAAAGAGCTGACTTGTCCTTGCTCCACTTTTTATTTATTTTTCATTTTTAATCAGGTTTTTGTTGTGTTTTTGGTAATGAAGCTAGTTTAGAATTATTACATCTATTAGAAGTGTTTGAATATTAATTAAAGAATGTACCTTATTTTTTGGTGGAGTTTGGGCTTTTTTTTGTTGTTGAATTTTTATATATTTCTTATGAAATGAATTTTATATCATTAAGCAACATTCTTGCAGAATTGTTTGAAGTAGTAAAAGATATTAAGCAAATTAGATGTCTGTAAATAAGTGCCTAGTCAGTCATATGCAGCTATAAAAAAGATGAATGAGGAAGCTGTTTATGTACAATTGTGAAATACTCTTTCAGATGTACTGTTAAGTGAAAAAAAAAAAAAAAGTATTAGTGCCTGGCAAATTAGTTGGCTAGTTTCCTGGACCGACCTCCCACTGAAAACAAATAAACAGGTTAGATAAGATATTTTTAAAGTAAACTGCTTCATTAAAAGCATGGATGATCTGGCAGAAAAGGTGAAATATCTAGTCCAAGGACCTTTGAGCCATGGTCCTCAAGACATCCACTGATGACTGAATGCAGATTTTGCTGTAAGGACATTTGGTCTCAGGTTTTCCGACCTCCTAGGGCATAGAGACATCAGGAGTCATATCCCAGGGCTCTGGCAATGGAAGAGTTTAGTGGGAAACCTCCCCCAAAACACTTTGATGCCAAAGACATACTGGGATCCTCAACCTTGCCAGGGACAACCAAAAAAAAATTGGCCTTCATGGACCTTAAAAGTGAGCAGAAGGAAGAAAACCAAAGGCCCTGAGAATTTTTAACCGTCAGCTAGCCCTTGCTTTGATTTGCAACCTTAATTCACTGTATTTGGGTTATCGAAAACACACCTCAAACCAAGGAGCTTTGTTTAAAATGGGAACACATGCATGCCCACCCCCCAACAATATTCAGTAGGGCTTGCTCCAAAGCTTTCTAAATACAGCCCTCAAAAAGTAAAGGGAAGGGAATAGACCAGGAAAGCTAACAGAAACACTACGAAAACCCCTGGGTGAGAGAAGAAGGCCATGACTTGGAGGGGCAAGAAGAAATCCCTACCATGGGCAAAGGAGGGCTGCTTGTCGTGGTCAGGTACAGGCTAGAGGTGACCTTTTGAATTTTGCTTCTCTCCTCCACATTTCTCAAGGAAGACCACAAATTACTTTTAAATAAATCTTGAGTTAAAAATAAGATCACAGGGAATTCTAAAGTACTTGGAACTGAGTAACAGGGAAACACTGCAGGTCAAACTCATGGATTCAGTTAGAGCAAAAAATGCATTTCTAAATATAATTATCAGAAAAGAACTCAAAACTTGGGAAGTGAATAAAGGAACAAAACCAATGAAACAAAAAAGGAAAGAAATAATAAACAGAAGTGCAGATATCAATGATATATAGAAAAAATATTTATATATAAACATGTGTGTATATAAATTTGAAAATGGATGAAATAGAAAATTAAAAATATCAAATAATTAATATTAAAATTGATACAAGATGATATAAAAACTAAATAGACTACTAATCTTTATATAAATTGTAAAAGATTCAGTTCATTGTGCCACCCCTCTTTTGCTGGGATTTTGTCACCCATGACATGAGCATAACTCTGAGCCAATAGCCCAAATTCCTCATTGTCCTTCCCCTGCCCTGCTTAGATAAAAGTTTCTCTCAAAAAAATGGTCAGTGAACATCTAATTGTTCACATTCTTGTCCAAAGATGCAATGACTCAAGAAGTTTCATCCTGCCTCATTTCCATCCACTGATCTGCTTCCTTACGCTTGAGATAAAACTGAAATAGCCCCCCTCTTTCTGATATCCACCTCCAAGTGATAAACAGATAAGTGTACAAAAATGGAAATAACTTTGAAAAGTATGAGCAACCAGGTCATGTGGATACTTTTGGTTTAGGGTTTTTCAGATGGAAAACCATAGAAGGACTGATTTTTTTTCACCTCTTTTCTTGAAAATTTCTAAGACACTGACGTATTTCCATAGGAAATCTCTCACATGGACTCTATGATGTCATTTTTAAGAAGTAGAAAGTCTGTGTGATAGGACAGAGAATAAAGTTTCACCTTTCTTGGGAGGGAGTTGGTTATCCATTTGCATACAGGTTTGCAGTTGCTTCTCTTCTTGCTGGAGAGTTCGGTCTCCATTCACTGAGAGTGCAGAACACATTAATGTCAGCATAATATAGAGAAAATTGAACCAACATTGCCCGGTCCTCCTCCCCGATTTAAAACATGCATCAAAGGGAAACTTGCTTCATCATATCAGTGTCCATTCAACTCCATCATGTGCTTCCTTTGATATTTCACTTATTTTTTTAAAGTTTTTGGTTGATTAAAAATATACAGAAACCCTGAAAACTACAGAAAACAAACAAACAAAAAAAACCTCTTTCAACCCAGAATTCTATATTCAGTGAAAATATCCTTCAAACGTGAGAAAGAAATAAAGATTTTATCAAACAAAAAAACTGAAAGAATTCACTGCTAGTAGACCTGCCCTCTCCAAGGAATATTAAAAGAAGTTCTTTAGGCAGGAAGAAATTGCTACAGGTCAAAAACTTCAGTGTACACAAAGAAGAAAAGAATATTGGATAAGGAATAAAGGGAAAATAGATTCTTTTCTTATTCTTAATAGCTATGAAGGATAACTATCTGCTTAAAGCAATAATATTAACAATGTATTGGGTGTTTGTAGTACACGTATAAGTGGAATACAAGACAAAAATGTCACAAGGGACTGTAGGAATGACCTGGAAATATTAGTTATAAGGTACCATCATTACATTTAAAGTAATAAAGAATAATTTAAATTTAGAACTAGATAATTTAAAAATGTATACTGTGAACTCCATGGCAATGACTGAAAATGTTTTTTTTACAAAAGAATTATAAATGATGTCAGTAGAGAAGATGAAATTGAATCATATAAAATGCTCAGTTAAAACCAGAGAAAAGAGAAAAATGAAGGAGGGGACAAAGAACAGATACAATGAATAGAAAACAGTTGCCAAGATGGTAGCTTTTAATCTCACTGTATCAGTAATCATTTTAATTCTGAATGATCTATATTTAAATGTGAATGAGCCAAATTGAAAACGATGTAAATTCATCAGTTATGCCTTTCCTATAATTTCTAATGTTCTTGTGTGTGTGTGTGTGTGTGTGTGTGTGTGTGTGTGTGTGTGTGTGTGTGTGTGTTGGAGGTTGGACATAGAATATGTTCCATCTGCCAGTCATCGTCAGTTATAGAGAAGGGAAGCCATATATTCCCATTCCCTGATCCCCCTGCAGAAATCAGGGCCCCGGCTGCTTTCCCGGCTCCTGGTGAATTGTTACTTCCCTAGGCAGAGATTCTACCTGCTACAGGAGTTAGAGTCCAGTGGGGTCTCTTTCCTCAGGGAAACAAAGCTGTGTCTGCAAAATGGGAAAGGCAGAGACCGTCTCCTCCAGGCAGAGACACCCCCCACCCCCAATTGCTAGGGTCTGTCTGGAAACAAGAGAAATGGGAGTGGGGGGACAGTGCCTCCTGCTTCCAGCCAAGATACAGTGTCTTTATGTGCAGCCCTTTGCTCTCTGGCTCCTCGCTTTATTGTCTTTATGTGCAGCCCTTTGCTCTCTGGCTCCTCGCTTTATTGTCTTCACAACATCCACCACAATCGTGACTCTAGCCATCTTGTTCCTTTACTTGTTTAGGTTCTGCCTCTCCCCTCTAGAAAGGAAACTCCTTAGGGACCTGCCCATTCTCATAACCGCTGGATTGCCAGCTCCCTAGAAGTAGGCATGATGCTAGGAACAATTATACAATAAGTGGCTGAAAACCTCTTTCCCCTTCAAAAACCCCAGAGTGGGCTGTTTTTCTTCTCTTTTTCTCCCGGATTTCCCCGCTTTACTCTTTCCATTTTACATAATTTCCATTTCTTTTCCTGATAACCCACAAATAATTAATTAGCAAACCTTTAACTCATGCAATTGTCCCAGATTCTAAAGGGTTACATAACCCTGCACATTTGGGGTTGGCTTTCCACTCAAACAGGGAAACTTGTGGCTGGGGTCAAAGGAGCAGGAACTCTGGAGAGTTCTATGCCCTTTGGGCAGATTAGCTGCGTTGGACTCTCAGTCACATGGTTTTTAGTCATTCTCTTAAGAAAGTCTATGGAGAATTTTATGAAAATCAGGTATAGCAGGGAGAGTCAGAGTAGAAAGGGGCAGACTCATTTGGGGAGGGTCTTCATAAAGAGTAGAAACAAACAACAAACCACCTGCCCATTCTGATGCCCCACCCCTGGCCTCCCAAGTCCTCCAAGCATGGCCCTTCCTGAGGGTCCTGACTGGCTTTGGTTGCCACTGAACATGTGGCTTTTTCTCATCCTCCCCATTGGTCTCTCATAAAAAGCCAGACACGGCTGACTGTCTAGGTCACTCAAGGGATGGCCTCCACAGACAATGAGAATTAATTTGGTAGCCCCTCGGCGATCTCACTGACCCCAAGTCAGCTCTGCACAGTCGGACTTGATTGTTAATGTCCTTTTCGTGAGGAGAGGCAGGGACCACACCTCTGTGCTCCCTTGGTCTTATCCTCAGTTTAAATGGCTAGAGCAGCCGCCACTGCTGCAAAGTTCTGCATTTGCTAGCTGGAAGCTCAGCAAAGCGGAGAATAGTGCCCTCTCGTTTCAGACGACACTTCTCAGTCAGAGGGGAGCACCAGCATGCACTGGCCAGCCTGGGCCTTGAGATTTGACCACATCAGCTTATGACACCAGGTGCCCAAAATACTTGGGGTTTGCAAAGTATTTTTCAATAGGCAGTTTGCTGATCATAACCACCACACATTGGAACCTATTCCCAGGCTGCTGTTTATTTCCAGACACACATACACATCACACACATCCACACACGTACCACACACATTGCACAATACACATACCACACACATGCACACCACATATACACATCACATACATGTACCACAAACACACCACCCTCACAGGCTCACTACACATACACAGCACACACATACAAACCAAGCATACAAACACATCATAATACCACACACGCAATACATGCATACAAACCACAAATATACATGCCACATACCTCATCACATTCACCACACATACATACACTACATATACCACACACACATACCTCACACTCATACATGCACATACACTCCCCCACCAGACACATACCCCACACACGCATCACTGACACACCACACCATTTATAGATACACCACACACACACACACACACACACACACATACACACACACTTCTCTTTCCTTGTATATCCACACAATTCTCCAATCCTCATCCTTCCCTAGGAATGAATTCTTTCTTCTCTCCCTTTTGAAAAGCCTCTGAACATAGGTATATTTTTCCCTCCAAATTATTCTGATTTGTTAAGTACCTTTGATAAGATGTCTATCAGAGAAGGCATCCTTACCACCCTCTGGGGAATTGATTGTTAATTTCACTTAACAAGCAGTGTATAAGAGTAAGACTAACCTGATTCAGGACAGAAAAAAGAGTCCTTCTTCTCCTGTGAAGACTTTTCTCTCAACCTTGTGAAATATTGAATTTCCAGAGCTACTAATTCTATCTAGCCCCTTAAATCTTTCACTAAATCCTTTGACCTTAACATGTCAAAGTTAAAAGCTTAATTTTTAACTTCACTTATACGCTTGCCTTGAATCTTCAGAGAAGATTTTCAGAGAAAACACAGATGGACTAGAAACGTCCACGGAATCTGCCAATAATTTCATGGCTGTATTAGATAGAGACCCATAGTCTCCTGGCCCAGAAAATAGAAACCACCTGCTCCATACATGCTCCCAGGATTTCTTTCCTGAGGATGGCTCTGGATATACAATGCTATTCTGATAGGAAATGCTGTAAATTTCTAAATGCCCTTTACATGCTATATTAGCTTTTTCCTCCTTTCCCTGTCCTACCCTCCTCTCCCTTCCTGTTTCTTCCCTCTTCTTCTCTCCTCTCTTCTCTTCCTCTTCTCTCTCTCTTTCTTAACGTTCAAATCTGTGTGGCATTCAACATACTCAGAGCGAAGTACATTTTATTAAGGCATGTCCTCTGAAAGGTAGCTTCTGTAATTACTCCATAAGTTCTTCTGGTTCAGCCACGTGTCCATACAATACCTGGGAGCACTTCTAAGTTGGAAATCTTTGAAGACAATCTAATTGTCAGTTAGGAACATCTAAGCCCTTAAATTGGTTATTTTGCACTATAAATAATTTATTACATAGTAAACAAACATTTTCCTTACTTTTATTTTTCATTTTGCTTTTAAAGTGCCCAATAAACTCTTGGCACGTAGCAGATGCTTTATAAATGGAACCAGTTATTTTCTCTCTAAAAAAATCTTGAAAACTCTTAACCCTTTTGCCCAAGAGAAGTTGATATCTTGTTATTCAGTTGTACTTTTTCTTTTTTGGAAGTCCAAGTTCTCCTGATACTCCTCCGGCTGTCTCAGGATGTTTGTACTGTTTGTCCTTTATGACAGTGAGGTTGGCGTTCTCTGTAATTAGGGCCCTTTTTACTGATAGAAAGTGCCAGGTCAGCAGTTGCTCAATGTCCATGCTTTGAATAAACTCCATTCCCATCTGGTGTCAGTGACCCAGGACTACCCCTGACGTGACTCTTGTATCCTGCAAACTTGCTGACTCATTTACTAGTTCTAATAGATTTTTAGTGGATTCCTTATGATTTTCTAAATATAAAATCATGTCATCTGTGAGTAGAGATGGTTTTACTTCTTCCTTTCCCATCAGGATGACTTTTATTTCTTTTACTTAACTAATTGTCAGTTTTCTTAATCTTTTCAAAGAGCCAGCTTTCAGTTTCCTTGATTGTCTCTATTATTATTATTATTTTTTTATTTCCAGTTTCATTAATGTCCACTCTAATCTTTATTGTTTCCTTCTGTTGATACCATCAGAAAACATGGTTCTAAATAGGCAGGCCCACCTGATTCCGATCAAACAGAGAACAAGTCTCTTTGCTTTGGTGAGAAGGTGAGTTTATTGAAGAAGCATCAACAAAGAACTGAAAGAAAAAAAAAATTTCCAAGACCAGTTCAGAGTGAGAAGAGTTGTTTGAGCTTTTATAACCCAAAACAGACAAAGAACTAGCCAGAATCCAGAAGAAACCAAAAGGGGGAAAAAAAAATAGAAGAGAGAAAACTGACATCTCCTGTTATCTTGAAGTCCTCTCATTCAGGCTTGTTTTTCAAGAAGGTACTGCTTATGAGACCATATGGTTACATCCCTCATATCCTACTGCGGGCAATGCTGGGAAAATCCCTGGGAACAGAGAATAAGATTTTTTTTGTTGTTGAGATTAGAGCAACAGCAGTTTATTTTAACAAGGGCTTTTTATGCTTGGAATAACTCAAGTCTGCTTAAGTGAAGTGGTCTTAATAAACAGTTTTTTTCTCTATTGTCTATTGAAGACTATACTAAGCCTTTTCCAGCTAAAGAATTATATTGAGTATTTTCACTTATCCAGCTACCACTGTTGGCTTGTTTTAGGTTTAATTTTCTCTTCTTTTTTCGGTGTCTTAAGGGGGAAGGTTAGATTTTTTGTTTGGGGGGCTTCCTTCTTTTTTAATGCAGGCATTTACAACTGTAAATTTCTCTCTAAGCACAGCTTTAGCTGCATCCCCTAACTTTTGACAGGTTGTGTCTTGATTTTTGTTTGTATCAAAGAATTTTCTGATTTACCTTTTGATTTCTTCTTTGACTCATTGGTTATGAGGTGTATGTTATTTAATTTCCACATATTTGTAAGTTTCCTAAGTATTTCCTTTTTATCGATTACTAATTTCCTTCCATTGTGGTTGGAGAACATACTTTGTGTTATATCTTCCTGACAGATTGACCCTTTTATCATTTTAAATGTTCCTCAACTCCACTATCATTTTTTTGTTTGTTTTAAAGCCTATTGTCTGACATTAGTATAGCCACTCCAGCTTTCCTATGTTTGCTGTTTGCATGATATATCTTTTTTTCATCCTTTTACTTTCAATCTATTTGTGTCTTTGAATCCAAAGTGTGTCCTTTTAGAATATATATAGTTGGATCATGTTTTTTAAATCCTGTGTGACAATCTCTACTTTTGATTGGATTGTTTAATCTACTCACATTTAATATTATTATTGATAAAGTTGGATATCTGCCTGCTATGTTACTTTTTGTTTTCCATATGCCTCATGTCTTTTTGTTCCTCTATTCTTCCTTAACTTATTCCTTTACAAGGAGTGAATGTTTTCTAATGTAGCATTTTAATTTCATTAATGACTTTTTCACTAAATTTCTTGGTTTTGTTTTTAGTGTTCGCTCTATGGTTTAAATATGCATCTTAATTTTGAGAATCAGCTTCAAATTTATACCTGCTTAATTCCAGTGATATATAGAAACATTATCCCTATACAGCTCTTTCTCCTTTCACCCTTTTTATGATATTATTATACATATATTACATCTATTAATGTTACAAACCCAATGATACATTGTTATAATCATTACTTTACCATCTATTGTCATTTCCTTAGCCTATTACACCTTTTCTCTCACCTACCTCTTTTGTACTTTTATTGGCAAATATATTATACATATAATTACATTTCTATATGTTACAGGCCCATCAGTACATTACATACATATTTTATTCAATGACCTTTTAAATCAGCTTAAGAAAAGAAAGTAGAAAAACTACACATTAATGTTATCTATTACAATTACTTGATTTTCTTTACTGAAAACTATACATTAATATTGTCTATTATAATTACATAATTATCTTTACTGGTATTCTCTGTGTGGGTTCAAATTACCATCTGTGGTCACTTCAACTTGAAGAACTTTCTTTAGTATCTCTTGTAAAACCTGTCTGTTAACAATGCATTTTCTCAGTGTTTGTTTATCTGGGAAAGTCTTAATTTTGCCTTCATTTTAGCATGATAGCTTTGCTGATATAAGATTCTTGGCTGACAGATTTTTTGTGAGCCTTTTAATGTTATCCCACTGCTTTCCAGCCTCCATCATTTCTGATGAAAAGTTAGCTGTTAATCTTATTGAGATTTTCTTGAAAGTGATGAATTTTTCCCTCGCTGCTTTTAAGATTTTCTCCTTGTCTTTGACTTCCAGCAATTTTACTATGAATGTGTCCATTTGTGGGTCTCTTTGTGTTTATCCTACTTGGAGTTTCCTAGATAAGTGGATTATTATTTTTGGTAAATTTGGGAAGTTTTAAGCCATTGTTTCTTCAATATTTTTTCTTCTTTCTCTGCTCCTTCTGGTACTTCCATTTTAGGTATATTGGTGTGTTTGATGTTACCCCACATTTCTCTGAGTCTCTGTTCATTTTTCTTCATTTTTTTTCCTCTCTGTTGTTTGTCTTACATAATCTCTATTTTTCTGTCTTCTAGCTTACTAATCCATTCTTCTGCCAGTTCGAATTTACTGTTGATCTGCTCCTAGTGAATTTTTTTTATTTTTTCAATGATATTGTATTATTTTTGATTTTTTATTGATTGTTCACATACCATGCAACTATCCAAAGATCCAAAGTATACAATCGGTTGCCTGTGGTACCATCATACAGCTGCGCATCCATCAACACAATTAATTTTTTTTCAATTTTTAGAACATTTTCATTACTCCAGAAAAGAAATAAAGACAAAAAAGGAAACTCCAATCCTCCCATATCCCTAACCACCCCCCCTCCTCCATTATTGATTCATAGTTTTGGTAGAGTAAATTTGTTACTGTTGATGAAAGAATGTTAAAATATTACTAACTGTAGTATATAGTTTGCAATAGGTATATTTTTTCTTATATGCCCCTCTATTATTACCTTCCAGTTATAGTGTCATACATTTGTTCTAGCTCATGAGAGGGAATTCTGATATTTGTACAGTTGATCATGGACATTGTCCACCACGAGAGTCACTGTTTTATACATTCCCATCTTTTAATCTCCAACTTTCCTTCTGTTGACATACATGACTCTGAGCTTACCCTTTCTACCACGTTCACACACCATTTACCACTGTTTGTTATTCTTACAATGTGCTACCATCACCTCTGTCCATTTCCTTATGTTTAAGTTCACCCTAGTTGAACATTCTGCTCATAATAAGCAACCACTCCCCATTCTTTAGCCTCATTCTATATCCTGGTAACTTATGTTTCATGTCTATGAGTTTACATATTATAATCAGTTCATATCAGTGAGACCCTACAATATTTGTCCTTACGTGTCTGTCTTATTTCACTCAATATAGTGCCCTCAAGATTTCTTCATCAACTCATTTTTTTAAGATGGTTTTGTTCACACCATGCATTCCATCCTAAGTAAACAATCGTTGGTTCCCTGTATAGTCACATATTTATGTATCTAGCACCATCGCCACTATCTAATAAGGACATCTCCATTTCTTCCACAAGGAAGGAGGAAGAGTCAAAAGAGAGAGAGAGAGAGAGAAAAAATGACAGCTAGAAAGCAACAAAAGGAAAAATAGAATTAAACTAAAGGAGAAAAAGAGTCAGACAACATCACCAATGCCAGGAGTCCCATACCCTTCCCATATGTCCCCTCCCCCATATGAATTTAGCTTTGGTATATTTAGCTTTGGTATATATTAAAGGAAGCATAATACATGTTTCTGTTAATTATAGTCTCTAGTTTACGTGATTGTATTTCCCCCCCAATACCACCCTACTTTTAACACCTTGCAATGTTGACATTCATTTGTTCTACCTCATGTAAAAACATATTTGTACCTTTTATTACAGTTGTTGAGCATCCTAGGTTTCCCCAAATTATACAGTCCCAGTCTTTATCTTTCATCTTTTGTTCTGGTGTCCCACATGGTCCTAACCTTCCTCTTTCAACCATACTCACAGTCATCTTTGTTCAGTGTACTTACATTGCTGTGCTACTATCTCCCAAAATTGTTTTCCAAACCTCTCACTCCTGTCTTTTCCTTTCTGTCTGCAGTGCTTCCTTTAGTGTTTCCTGCAGAGTGGGTATCTTGTTCACATACTCTGTCATTGTCTGTTTGTTAGAGAATATTTTAAGCTCTCCCTCATATTTGAAGGACAGTTTTGCTGGATATAGGATTCTTGGTTGGTGGTTTTTCTCTTTCAGTATCTTAAATATATCACACCACTTCCTTCTTGCTTCCATGGTTTCTATTGAGAAATCTGCACAGTCTTATCAAGCTTCCTTTGTATGTGTGGATCACTTTTCTGTTCCTGCTTTTAGGATTCTCTCTTTATCTTTGATGTTTGATAATCTGATTATTAAGTGTCTTGGTGTAGGCCTATTCAGATCTATTCTATTTGGGGTACACTGTGCTTCTTGGATCCGTAATTTTATGTCTTTCATAAGAGATGGGAAATTTTCATTGATTATTTCCTCTACTATTGCTTCTGCCCTTTTCCCCATCTCTTCTCCTTCTGGGACACCAATGACATGTACATTCTTGCTTTTTGTTTTGTCCTTAAGTTCCTGGAGATGTTGTTCATATTTTTCCATTCTTTTCTCTATCTGTTCTTTTGTGTAGGCTTTCAGATGCCTTGTTCTCCAGTTCCTGAGTGTTTTCTTCTGCCTCTTAAGATTTGCTGTTGTATGTTTCCATTGTGTCTTTCATCTCTTGTGTTGTGCCTTTCATTTCCATAGATTCTGCCAATTGTTTTTTTGAACTTTCAATTTCTACCTTATGTATGCCCAGTGTTTTCATTATATGGTTCATCTCTTTTGCCATATCTTCCCTAAACTTTTTGAATTGATTTAGTATTAGTTGTTTAAATTCCTGTATCTCAGTTGAAGTGTAACTTTGTTCCTTTGACTTGGCCAAAACTTTGTTTTTCTTAGTGTAGGTTGTAGTTTTCTGTTGTCTCGGTATCTGATTTCCTTAGTTACCCCAACCAGGTTTTCCCAGACCAGATCGGACTCAGGTCTCAGAAGGAAGCAATAGTATCGCATCTCCCTGAGGGTGTGTCTTAGAAGATTGGTACACTCTGTGAGCCCTCAAGTCACTGTGCTTTTCCACCCAGCAAGTGTCACCTGTCAGCCTGTAGCTCCAGACTGGTGTAAGGAGGTGTGGCCCATGGCTGTTTTCCCAGGCCTTGGGGTCTGTTTCTGAATGGAAGGCAGGTAGTAGAGCTTGGGACCACCTTCTCCCTCTTAGGGAAAATACACCCTCTAGGGAGAGGTCATTTATATTTGAATAGTTTCTCTGCCTTTGCTATCTCCACCCCTGTCTGGGTCAGAGTGCTGGGAACTGAAAATGGCTGAGGCTTTTTCCACTGAGCCAAAGCAGGGACAGAAAGCCTCTTTCAGGGCCAGTCTGCAGCCACCCTCCAGCTCGCTAAGGTCAGTTGTCACCAAAAGCCTCTGTCTGCTTGTTGGGGATTTGTAGCTTGTATCGAGCAGTCTATGTTTGTTAATTAAAACCCCAGGTGGAGCTCAGCTGAGCTACATTCACTTGCTTGGAGAGTGCTGCTCTTTAGCACTGTGAGGTTTTGCAGTTTGGGCCATGGGGGGAGGGGGCTCCCGGCTTGGATCTGCAGTATTTACTTACAGATTTTATGCTGCAATCCCAGGCATTCCTCCCAATTCAGGTTGGTATATGATGAGCAGGCAGTCACATTTGTCACTCCACAGTTATTCCAGATTATTTACTAGTTGTTCCTGGTTGTTTATTAGTTGTTCCAGGGGACACACTAGCTTCCACTCCTCTCTATGCCTCCAACTTCTTCCGTCTCCCTCCTAGTGAATTTTTAATTTCAATGATTATACTTCCAAATTTGAGGATTTCCATTTGGTTCTTTTAAATTTTTTCCATTTATTGATATTCTCTGTTTGATATGACAATGGTTTCATCACTTCCTTTTCTTCTTTCTTCAAGATGTCCTTTAGTTCTGTGAACATATTTATAATGGTTACTTTGAAATCTGACATGGGGTCACTCTTACTGGTAGTTTCTCTTGCATGCTTTTTTTCCTGATGTATGAGTCATACTTTCCTGTTGTTTTTCCTGCTGCATAATTTTTTGTTGGGACCTTTTAGATAATACATTGCAACAACTCTAGGTACTGCCCTCCTTCCCTTGATGCTGACTGTTATTTCCTTTTTTTTTTTTTTATTTGTTTAGCTACTGAATGGATCATTTTAATGAAGTCTATCCCCATACCACCATAATGTTAAGTTTCTGATTTTTCTCTCAGGGAGGCATAGATATGCCCACAGTCATCTGGGATGACACTGGTACTAGTAAGGCCTTGTGGAAACCCGTGGTCTGAGCAAAACAGGCCTGCAGATCTTTGGTGCACAGCAGTCTGCATGACCTAGGCAGCTAAATGTTTAACCTATTGTCTTTCTAATCCAGTAAAGAGAAAAAGGGTAAATTGACTTTAAAATGTAACTTTATGCAAGCAGGCAGGAAGTGAGAAGCTCTTAGTCTCACAAAAAGAGCAAAATTTAATTGTTCAAGTGCTATTCTAGTCCTTCCTGCACCACCCCCCAGGTCAGAATGACCTGTTCCTGCATCTATGCTCCCCCCACCCTTAGGAGGGCCTTTGTCTTAAACCCTTATAAAAGGCTTTCTGCCCGTCTTGCATTGCTTAGTCGTCTTCCCTGCGAATGCAATGTCTGCCCAGCCTGTGAGAGCCGTCATGATCTCTCCTTGACTTCTCACCCTGTAAGTAAGCCCTGAATAAAGGTTCATGTATCAGAAAATGCTTGTTGTCTTCTTTGGCCTCTGGACTGGCATGGCCCTCTTGGGCTGGAACAGCCTACTCTTTCCCCAACCATACCCAGCTATTAAACTCCACTAATTGCTGACTGATTACAGTCTTATTTACAGCAATACATTGGAACATAAATTTCTCTGCAATACCATCCAATCAAATTGTGTCTCCTTCCAGGAAATAGTTTCTGAGGTCAGTTTTTAATATTTGTCCAACCTAGGAGGGCTCCTCCCACCTGTCTTATATGCATATTTCTCTCCTGCAAACTAGCCATTCTACAGTCTAGACTATCTTTATTAGATACACAAATCTTTTCCTCATTCCCTTCACCACAACCTCCACTGCTTTTGAGGACACTCTTAGGTTTAAATGTTTCCATGCTCTGATGCAAATGGAATCTGTTTCCTTGCTTAGAGATGAGGAGCCATCTGTTTTATGGTCTTCTCCCCCAAGACAAAATCGCTGAGCCAGCGTTCTGGAACTGGGGGTAGGAACAAGGGTAAACTTCTCTCTGAGTGATACCCAAATCTAGGAGTTAAGTGCTCAGTGGAGGGAAGGAGCAATAGCCTAAGATCCTCTCAGATTGTTTTTGCTGGTGTGGAACCACCACTCATAAGCTGGGGCAAGGGCTCTCAGGACCCCAGTATTCTCAGCATGCCACACCCAAGGGAGAGCCTCTGTTCTATGAGTGGGGGGTGGGCATAAGAATGGAGCCCCCACCTCTCCACTGCACTCACCAAGTACTTAGCCTCAGCAACAGGCCCCTGGGGGCAGGAGGAGAAATGCTGAAGTCCTGCTTCTCCCTGGAAGAAAACCCACCATCTGAGAGCTGGGAGAAGGTGCCCTGTGTTCTTGGCTGCAGCATTCTGGAATGGAGACTCCATGTTCTTGAACTGGGAGTGGGGAGAGATAGAGCAGTCTTGTTTCAAATAACACAGACTTTTATTACTGAAATTTTGTTGATTTTCTTGAATAGATATTTCTATATTTGCTACTTTCCTTTAGATCCACTTTTAGAGGCTCTAAATTGTTGTTTTAAAAATAATTTTCACAAGTTTCACTGGGGAGCAGACCTCAGAGCTCCTTACCCTGTCAGACCTGACATCCTACCAGCCTACTTACTCAATTTTAAATCATCTTTCATTTTCACAGTAGACATTTTTATGATATAGTTAATAATTGAAACCTTGCAGTTGATGTAAGCATATGAAGCCTTTAAGTTGTATTGTATAATAGGGAAAACTTGAAGTTTTCATTAGCACCAGGCAAATTTTCTTTTTCTTTTGGGACATCAGAATCATAGGGAACAGAGGGTATTCAACAAACAAAATGTATTTGCTCTGCAACTCCTTGGTTGTTTAACAAGTGTAGCCAGTCAGCAGGCATTTTACTGAGGAAAAAAAAAAAGTACTTACTTTCTTAAAGAGAAAGCTCACATTTCTGATTTTACAATCTGTTCTATATGTTTAAGGCAAACTCCTGCATCTGAATCCTAGATCTTATCGACTGTAGTGTCCTCCAAGACCTTGCTCCATCTGTTTGCACCTTTCTTCCACAACATCACTCCCACCCCACTTTTTCCTCCCCAAGAGTCTGCCCTAGATCATTCCTTTTAGGTCATTTCTCTTAGGTTATTCTCCCTTATTCTGCATTACCTTCAGGCCACATTCCCATCCTCTCCCCTTCTCAATCAAACTTTGTAAAAATATTTCTCTTGATTTCTCTACTTTCTTATTCCCATTCACTCACCAATGACCAAGACTGTTTTTCTTTTTCTTGATCAAGCTTTCATCCTTACACCTCAGGTCACTGCTACCCACTCCCTCCTCCAATCTGACTACCTTGAATCTAAATCTTGTGGCTGTTGGACTGCAGAGAAAAACAACTCAGACTGCAGGGAAAAAAAGGAAAAGGACAAATTCCCTAAGTTCAGGCATACCTTGGAGGTATTGTGGGTTTAGTTCCAGACCATCTCAATAAAGCAAATATCACAATAAAGCAAGGCATATTAATTGTTTGGTTTCCCAGTGCATATAAAAGTTAGGTTTCCACTAGTCTATTAAATGTGCAGTTGCGTGAGATCTAAAAAACAATGTGCATACCTTAATTAAAATGTGACATAGAGACATGAAGTGAACATATGCTGTTGGAAAAATGGCTCCGATAGACTTGCTCAACACAAACCTTTAAATTGCAAGAAACACAATAAAGCAAAGCACAATTAAATGAGGTATGCCTGTATTCTAAATATCACTCTTGCCCTGACATCCCTCTCTGCTCCTCTCTCTCCCACCCCAGTCCTTATACTTCTGTGTTAGTTTCCTGGCTGCTAAGACAAATACATACAACGGGTTGGCTAAACAACAGGAATTTATTGGCTCAAGGTTTCCGAAACCAGAAGGCTTGTTTACTATCAGGTTGGTTGTGTTCTGCCTGTCTGGCAATCCTTGAGGTGCCTTGGTTTTCCCATCACATGGCAATGTTTCTCTTTTTTCTTTCTGGTTCCATTGACATCCAGCTTCTTGCTCCTTCATGTGACTTTCTCTTCATGAAGCTTCTGGTAGTAGGATTAAGGCCTATCTTCATTCAGTTGGCCACACCTTAACTAAAAATAACATCTTCAAAAGTTCCCATTTAGAATGGGTTCATGCCCATAGGAATGGATTAAATTAAGACCAAGATTTTCTTTCTGGGGTACATAATTCAACCTATCACAACTACCCAGTGCCTAAGAGCCTCCTAAGTAGGCAGTTCCTTATCTCCCTCCTCCTGTCTCCAAGTCCTTACATACTCCAGAGGAAAGCATTCAGAACCAAATTGTCCTAATCACAACCTCAGTAAATCCTTCATCCATTTCTTTGGAACCAAACTGTCCTAATTGTGACCTCAGTACACCATTCAGCTATTGCTGTGATCAGTCCCCTTTACTATCTTCCAGTGCTTTTCCTTGAACTCACTACCAGCCTTTAAAAAGCTGGTTGTCCTTTGTTTTGAAGGAGTTGAATTCTATGCTCTCACCCCTGCTACAGAAGACCCTGAATAAAGTCATCCTTGCCTGTTTAACACTGTCTGGTGCAGTTTTTTTCTTTGACACCAACAAACTGTAAACGGACCCTCACATCCATCTCTCTGCTAAATGTGTCATGTCACAGACCCCCAAAGAACTCCTAAACACAAGATGGTTGGGTTCATTTTTGGCCTCACCTAACTGAATCTCTCTACTACACTTGTTACAGTTGATCAGCTATTTTACTTAAGAGGCATATTCATGAATTTCCATGAGACTTGTACTCTTGCACTGTTCCTCACATTCACATGCCTGACTCTTTCATCTGTATTATGTGTGGGCATTTCTTATTCTGTTCACTCCTGAAATGTTGGCATTTTGTCTTTGGCATGAGGTTTTCCCATCTATTATCTCTTCCTGAGCAATTTGGTCCACACTTGGATCTTCAGTACTGAACATCTGCACTTTTCTCCTATGTCTTTGTCTCCAGCCCAGGCCCTTTCTACAAGTTTCAGATTCATGGTCTGGCCCCTTGACTTATCACACCATCACCACATCAGCATGTTCCAAATCAGCTCATTGTCTTCCTCCAGAAAAGGCTCCTCTTCCTGCATTCTCTGTCTCAGTTGTCCAGTTCACTCTCTAACCAGTCTCTCAATAGAGACCTGGGACTCCCTGACTCCTTCTCTTTTCTCCTGTATCCATCTAAGTAAATGTCATGATCTTCCCATTCTGCTTTCTAAATATCTTTCTGTGTCACTCTTTTTCTTTCCATCCTACTTCCCCCTGCCCTAGATCAGTTCTTACCACTGTTGGGTGTTCCACTGACCATGTGGCCATTTACTGGTGTTCCAGCTTCTGGAATTGGGCCATGGAGTTCTATTGAACAAGAAAATCTGCCAGGTCACTATTGCTGTTGTAACTGCTGATAATAGTTGTTTATAACTGTTATTGTAATAATTACTTTAGCTTAGTTCCACTCCTTTGCATGATACTATAGTCATTTATACTTGTTATTGTTATGGCTATTTTAGCTTAGTTGCTTATTATTGTAATGGTAACAATTCCACATCCCCTTGTTTGAATCCATAAAAACCCTAAACCCTTTAGACTTGTGAAGACAAATTTGAGACTTTTCTTAGTCCTGTCTCCTTTCTTGGTGGCTATGAAATAAAGCTCTTACTCTCTCTGAAGCACTGGTGCCACTATATTGATTTCAGTTGCATTGGGAAGTGAACCTGTGGTTTTCAGCTACACTATGACCCCAACCTTGTTGCTTATAAGGTAAACCTCAAACTCCCTAATGTGGCAAAAAAGACCTCCATGTTCTGGCCATGCCCATTTCCCTGACCTCATCTTCTGTCTTTTTCTGTATTCCCTTCAGAATACATCCTGTTTCTTATTTTCATGTTTTTGCACAAGTTGGGTTCCAGTCTGGGAAATCTTACCATAACACTCCCCATTCAACACTTAGCTCAGGAATTACTTCCAGAAGGAGATCTTCCCTGCACCCTTCAGCCTAGAACTGGAACTCCTCAGCTAGTCACCACTAATGGTCTATGTGTACCTCTGATGTTGTACCTAAGACAGTGCGTTGCCATCTGTTTTGGGGTCTGTCCTCTCCATTAGAATGGAGCAAAGTTGACTTGCGTCTAATTTACTTCAGTGTCTTGAGAGCCCAGACTCTGGCCCAAAGCAAGATCTCAGGAATTATTGTTGAGTTTATTCACACTTGACTCTCTGTATCATATCCCTGATTTTTCTTTTAGAACTATTGTCCATCCTATCACTTGTATAACCTCTGCTTTGCATGGTAGAGATCACCATGGGGAGCTGCCCAGATCATGGTCCTGGCTGCTCTGAACAAGCTCTGATCCACTGACATCAATATATTATCATTTTACAAAAATACTAACCCATTTCACTTTTAAACTTTATATATGGTTCCATCACTGAATTAGTTAGGTCCCAGAAGGAAAAAAAAAATGGTGGCAGATTCAAACTGGGTGATTTGAGGAAAGCTTTAAAAAAGCTTTTGGGCAAGTGATAGGGGAACAAAAAGGGATTCTGGGTAAACCTCTGGAGCGAGCAACAAGACTGTTATCATCCTTGAAGGCACAAGGAAGGCAGCGGTTACCAGAATGTGTGGAGCAGGTTGCCTGCTGTGAACTACAGTGAAAGGATGGGCCCCTGCAGCCTCCCTAAGGAGGGAGCCTTACTCTCCTTCCTTCCTTGGAAATCCATCAGAAGCCAGTGGACAAGGGAGTGTGTGATGCAGTCCATGCAGGTCAGCCTCCTGGGGCCTGAGCAGGATGGAGAAGAGTGGAGCACATGCCAGGAAAAGCCAATGGATGATACCCAGCCCAATACATGTAAATTAACTTTCATTTTCACAATTAGGAAAAATCGTCATTGCTCTAGCAAGTTTGCAACCTGGATTAAGGGCTTCAAAACCTTGTTTCCTTTTTTGAAACCTAGAACATTCGAATCTCTTGTATTGGCTCCCACACGGCAACTCCTCCCATTCCACTGTTAATTCTATGAGGCAGACAACTTTGTTCTTGGCTATCATTTTATTTGAATTCTCATTCATCTTATCTTTTTCTCAAAACAGAAATTTGGATAAAAGAAAGAATTGATCGCATATTTGAAAAGAGCCACAGCAAATAAAATTCTTTCCATGGTTATTTTCATCACTGAGTCATTTCCATTTATGAAATAAGGTGCTTAGTGACTTTTCCAACCAAGGTGGAATAACTAAGGAAAAAAAATGACACCAATTAAAAACCTTAAAAACAACTTCTATGCTTGTAAACAGATGAACTTGTTATTCTTTACCTTCATAAACGAGTGAGTTTCCTTTCTTTAGCCCAGTCTTGGACTTCTGCTTCTCCAAATATAAGGTAGAAGATCAGTCCAAACATGTTAATGGCAAGTAACAACAAGAAGACATTCTTCCACCCAAACTCAGGATCCTGAGGACACAAAACCCCACGTAAATATCACCCCTTTCATCCTTTTTTTTCTGTGAAACACAGTATTCATGGCTCAGGAGATAATGTTCAGTATTAGGTTTCCAAGTGGCAATTTATTTCCTGAAAGCTTGATAATCAGATGGAAAGAACTTCAAAATGCTTTCAGAATATTCTTACTAAAAGGGATTTGGAAGGCTTTGTAATTAATATACAGAATTGCATTAGTCACTATTTATCAAAGTGCCAAACAGTTTTTCTTTGGCATGAATCTTGTTTACATGAGCTCTTCTGAGAACACTTCCGAATTATTCTTGCATGTGAATGCAAGTGAAAAGATTATGGGTTTTTGAGTTAAATAGGTCTTGGATTCAAGAATTTTGATTCTGTGTCTTCTTAGTCGTAAGACTGATTCTTTCCGGTTTTCAGTTAATCACCAAGAAATGATAATAATACTCTATTTTCACAGATAGTGTGAGAATTAATAGTTGAGATTACTGTATATGAAATACCTAATTGTATGGATTAAGCACCTAAAATTGTTTCCTTTCATTATCCCTTTTCTTTTGCATGGCTATACAAATGAAATTTTCAAAGTGAGGCAGAAGACATGGCATGTTGCAGCTACACATGCATGAAATCATCCCAAGACACACATGTGGCTCTGAGGTTTCAATTTCAAGAACTGTACATTCGTAGTAGGTCACTAGGTAAATCATTGTTTGGTTCCAGAATGAGCCAAGTTTGAGGTCATCAAAAAATTGCTCCATATTTTTCTTTACTAGATTGATCTTTCTGATAAAGTCACCCACAATTCAATTTTTAGTCTTTGAATACATTCTTTATATCATTACCTTTATAAACAGATTTTTCAGAGCATTTTAAGAGCCCTTCTTGACAAGAAAACTCTACCTGACTAAGGAGATATCCACTGACAGTGGGTGCCAGGATAGCTGCTATATATGCAAATCCCCTTGAGACACCAATGAGAAAGCTGGAATATCTGTTGGGGAGAGGAAAGTTCCAGGGTAGATCCAGAGATGCTTGACAACATCCTTCAGCCCTGCTCCATGTATGAATCTATCACTTAATCATGTCAAAAAGGAATTGCATTGTTTATACTCAATGAGACACACCAAGATAAATCAATACCTTTCCCCCAACCCCTGATACCTTCAAAAATGACCACAGGGCCATCTGGTTGGTCCTTGCCCATAGATTATTAATTTCCAAAGTTGAGGGCATCCAGAAAGCTGAAGTCTAAATCTTTTTTAGAAAATGTGAAGGTAAGACTAGAAATTAATCTTACCTTGGAGCAATATCTAAGGCATTAATGTACATCCCTGTCTGAGACAGCGGGCTTAGTCCACAAGAGATCGTCAGAAGGGCCACTGTTGTGATAAAACTGGAACTGAGGTAGGGCAGAACCACAGTTAATATTGAAGAGGGGAGAATTCCTAGGAAATGAGGAACAGACATTGAACAGTGAGATCAGTTCTTTGGCTGTTGTATGTCTTACTCACTAACCGACTTCATACGCCCTTCTTACCTAGAACTGTGACAATTTTCCGTACTGTATTGAGCCTAAAACTTTTGGTCAGAAGGAAATCTGCCAGTTGGCCTCCTAGGATACCAAAAACCCAGGCAGCGATAAAAGGAATGGCAGACAGAATCCCATTCTGTGGGAAAAAAAATTGAGTGAACCACAGCTTTCACTAATACATCACTACCAATCATACTCACATCTTGAAATCACACTTTCTTAGGAAAATCAATAACCTCTTCATATCCCTAAAAAATCTATTAGCACAAGTCTAAAATATTAGATATTTTTTTGATAACAAGAGACACATTTCTCTAGGAATGATTGAAGAAGGCAGTCATTGCTGAGCCATGCAAACAGGAGAATGGAATAGAGAGAAAGATACTCACATCTCTGATGTTCACATTGTACACAGAGCTGATGTAAGTTGGTGTGTACACAATCAATATGGAAACCAACCACTGATGACCGAAACAGCAAAAAATCATCGACCAAAGGGGTAGCGATTTGAGCATAGCTTTGATTGGAAGAGACTGCTTAGAAGAGCTGACCTGAAAACAAATTTATTGGTTAAATAAGATCTGAGAGATTCTCACATGCTCTTAGTCACCCTAAGAAATCCAGATGCTGCCCCAAGGTCACTGGAGAAAATTTAAGTCCTTATGTGTACCTGTTGGGCCAGAGAGGATATGATGTATTCCTTTTCTGAGATGCTTATCCATGGGTGAGAAACAGGGTCATCATAAGCCAGAACAAACCAGAGAAGACAGCAGACACAGCCAATGCCTCCTGCAATCAGAGGGTGAAATTGGTACTAGGTTGATTTCTGCCTTCTGTGTGGTTTTCTTTTACATTGGTGTTCTAGTTTGCTAATGCTGCCAGAATGCAAAACATCAGAGATGGATTGGCTTTTATAAAAGGGGGTTTATTTGGTTACACAGTTAGAGTCTTAAGGCCATAAAGTGTCCAGGTAACACATCAGCAATTGGGTACCTTCACAGGAGGATGGCCAATGGTGTCTGGAAAACCTCTGTTAGCTGGGAAGGCACGCGGCTGGTGTCTGCTCCAAAGTTCTGGTTTCAAAATGACTTTCTCCCAGGACGTTCCTCTCTAGGCTGCAGTTCCTCAAAAATGTCACTCTTAGTTGCACCTGGAATGTTTGTCCTCTCTCAGCTTCTCTGGAGCAAGAGTCTGCTTTCAATGGATGTCTTCAAACTGTCTCTCATCTGCAGCTCCTGTGCTTTCTTCAGTGTCCCTCTTGGCTGTAGCTCCTCTTCAAAATGTCACTCACAGCTGCACTGAGTTCCTTCTCTTTGTCAGCTCATTTATATGGTTCCACTGATCAAGGCCCACCCCGAATGGGCAGAGCAACACCTCCATGGAAATTATCCAATCAGAGTAATCACCCACAGTTGGGGGGGGGTGCATCTCCACAGAAACACTCAAAGAATTACAATCTAATCAACATTGATACATCTGCCCACACAAGATTACATCAAAGAATATGGCTTTTTCTGGGGTACATAATACATTCAAACCGGCACAACTGGCATGTTTTTTGGTATAGGTCTTAGGAAAAGCCCTTGCTAATAATATCCCCTTTCCATTTCTCAAAAAAAATTCACATGAGTATCACAGTTCTTTAGCACCCATTCTTTTACAATTCTTGCTTATTTATGTGTGTGTATGTGTGTAGATCAGAGATCCTACAGATGGCACAACACTTGGCATCTCATTCTAAAAAGTGTGTAGAACTATTTTGTGATTTTTATTTGCATTTCCCTAACGACTAAGGATGTTGAGCATCTTTTCATGTACTTATTTGCCTTCCATAAATCTTCTTTGGTGGTGTGGCTTTTCAAATACTCTGCACATTTTTAAAATGGGTTGTTTGTTTTCTTATTATTGAGTTTTAAGAATTATTTGTACATTCTGGATAAAAGTCTTTATCATATATGTGTTTGGCAAATATTTTCTCCTTTTCTTAGCTTGCCTTTTTATAATCTTGACAATGCCTTTTGAAGAGCAGAAGGTTTTAACTTTCATAAAATCCAATTTATCAGTTTGTTATTTTATGAATTATACTTTTGGTGACATAATTAAGAAATATTTGCCTAACTCAATGTGCAGGTTTGGAACTGTTATGTACCCCAGGAAATGCCATGTTCTTTTAATCCATTCTTGTGAGTTCATACCTATTGTGGGTGGGACCTTTGGTTAGCTTGTTTCAATTGGGATATGACCCACCCAGTTCAAGTTGGGTCTTATTATTTTACTAGAGCCCTTAATGAGAGAATAAAATGCAGAAACACAAAGAGAAAGAGAGAGAGCAGAGAGATGAGAAATGCCCAGAGAAGCAAGAAGAACCCATAGGAGCTGAGAAAGAGAGCTACTGAAATCAGAACCCGGGAGAGAAGGATCAGCAGACATCACATGTGCTTTTCCACATGACAGAGGAACCCTGGATACCAGCAGCCTTTCTTCAGAGAAGGCATCCTCTTTTGGATGAATTAATTTGGACATTTTCATGGCCTTAGAATTGTAACTTGTAACTTAATAAATCCCCATTGTTAAAAGCTAACCCATTTCTGGTATACTGCATTCCAGCAGCTTTAGCAAACAGAAACACTCAAGAACAAAGATTTTCTCCTATGTTTCCTTTCAGAAGAGTAATAACTTCAGGTTTTGTATTTAGGTCTAGGGCTCATTTTGAGTTAGTTTTTTTGTTTTGTTTTGTTTTGTTTTTTCGTTTTTTTGTGTGTGTCATCATGAGTTTATTTATTAAATGTTAACCATTTTTGACATTTTCATTTCATGTTTTTTTTCTTTTTTTTAATTAAAAAAAAACATTTTAATTCAAAGTTATAGGAACAGTTGCAAAAACAATACTAACCCCATATGCAGAATTCCATCATACCCTGACCCGCCTCCCCCAATAGCTCAATCCACCCTCTTTAACATGCTGTCACATCGCTATTTCTTTCCCTCCCTATATATCATCCATCATCTATTACTCTGTCTTCTGAACATATGAGGGTTAGCTGCACACATCCTTGAACATACACTATAATTTACATATACACTTCCCATGAACAAGAACATTCTTTTATGCAATTCCATTAAGCACAGCTAAGAAGTACAAGAGATTCAACAATGATACAAAGCTTACATTCTGTATTTCCTTTTCCTTATGTCTCAACTGTGTCCCTTTGAGCCACCTGTCCTCTATCCTCCAATCCCATCCAAGATCATCCTTAGCATTCAATTGTCATCTATTTAGACTGTCTTTTTTTTTTTTTTTTCCAGTTGTGGAAACATATATACAGCCTAAATCTTCCCATTCCACCCCCTCCCTAGCCTTCCATTAGTGGGATTAATCACATTTAGAATGTTGTAATGCTCTTTCCCACCATCCATTACTAGAAATTTCCCTTCACCTCAAACAGCAACCCTACACTCATTTCTTAACTCCCCATTGCCCCTTCCCTCATTTCTCTTAACCCATAGTCTACTTTTCATCTCTATGGTTATATTCGCTGATAATTTCTTTGTGTTTACTGTGGGGCTTAAAATTAACCTCTAAAATCCATATCAATCTTGTTTTTCTTTGATACCACCTTCACTTCAATAAGACACATAAACTATGTTCCTATACTCCTTCATTCCCCACCTTTATATAGTTGTCTAAAATTACATATTTTACATTGAGTTTAAAACCACTGATTTGTCATTAGAGTTTGTGTATTTTGTATCATGTAGGAAGTAATTAGTGGAGTTACAGTTTAAAAATTATTGACTTCTATTTGTATTCCATTGTGGTTGGAGAATGTGCTTTGAGTATATTCAATTTTTTTTAAAATTTCTTGAAGCTTGTTTTATGTCCCAGCTTATGGTCTCTTCTGTAGAAAGATCTGTGATCACTAGAGAAAAATGAGTGTCCTGGTGATTTGGGATGTAAGGTACTATATATGTCTGCTAAAATTCTCTATATCTCTTTCTCCTTTCTATGTTTCTCTGTTGGTAGGGCTCCCTTTAGAATCTGAAGCAGGGCAGGTCTTTTATTGGCAAAGTCTCTCAGCATTTGTTTGTCTGTGAAAAATTTAAGCTCTCCCTCAAATTTGAAGGAGAGTTTTGCTGGATAAAGTATTCTTGGTTGGAAATTTTTCTCTCTCAGAATTTTAAATATGTCATGCCACTGCCTTCTTGCCTCTGTGGTGGCCACTGAGTAGTCACTACTTAGTCTTATGTTGTTTCCTTTGTATGTGGTGAATTGCTTTTCTCTTGCTGCTTTCAGAACTTGCTCCTTCTCTTCAGTATTTGAGAGTCTGTTCAGAATATGTCTCAGAGTGGGTTTATTTGGATTTATTCTATTTGGAGTTCACTGGGCATTTATGCTTTGTGTATTTATACTGTGTAGAAGGTTGGGGGAAGTTTTCCCCAACAATTTCTTTGAATACTCTTTCTAGACTTTTACCCTTTTCTTCCCCTTCTGGGACACCAATGAGGCTTAAGTTTGGATGTTTTATTTTATTTATCATATCCCTGAGATCCATTTCGATTTTTTCGATTTTTTTTCTCCATTCTTTCTTTTGTTCTTTCATTTTCTGTTCTGCGGACTTCTAGGACACTGAGATGTTGTTCAGCTTCCTCTAGTCTTGTATTGTGAATATCCAGAGTCTTTTTAATTTGGCCAACAGTTTCTTTTATTTCCATAAGATCTTCTAGTTTTTTATATACTCTTGCAATGTCTTCTTTATGCTCTTCTAGGGTCTTCTTTATGTCACTTATATCCTGGGCCATGGTCTTCTTGATGTTCTTTAAATCCTTTGCCATGTTTTCGTTCCTTGATTGTAGTTCTTTGATTAATTGTGTGAGGTACTGTGTTTCTTCCGATATCTTGATTTGTGTGTTTGGAGTTGGATTCTCCATATTGTCTGGTTTTATCATATGCATTAAGATTTTCTGTTGTTTTTGGCCTCTTGGCATTTGTTTTGCTTGATAGAGTTCTTTCAAGTTGTAAAAAAAAAAAAAAAGGATATTGATCTAATTTTTCAGAGACGCAGTTTTGTGACGTACACGTTTTCTAACTAACCAGCAGATGGCGTCTGTGAGTCACCTATATCCCTCAAGTCAGTTCTCAACCTTGTTCCCGTGGTGTGTGGGGAAGTGATTCTTGTGGGGCTCAGTTGGAGACCTCAGTTTGGGTGTGTTGCTGGAGCCATCCACCCTGAATGTGGGGCGTGTGTACGGGTGGCCAGGGAGGAAGGGCAGTTTTAATATTCAAATCCCTTAGGTTCCCAGAGATTCAAGGCTGCCACAAGAGTCTAAGCCTTCATTTCAGTTCAGCCCCAGACCCTCTCTCTCGCTGATCCACAAACCACCGGACTTGGCGTAGCGTCCCTGGGTTCTCTGAGTGGGTCCCCCCGCCCAGCCATGATCCTCCAGGAGCTGCGCCGAGGAAATGCCATGCTGTGTCACCAGTGCATGCTGTCCCTCAAGGGAAGCCCCGGGTCATTGGTCCATGCAGCGGCGCGCTCTCAGACTGAAACAAAAATGGCCGAACGGGGCATCTCAACCCCCTCCTCCTCGCACAGTTCCTCCTTCCCAGCTCCAGGACAACTGGCGGGGCTCTGGGCTGTGGGCACGGCACCGGGCAGGAGTTTATCCAGGCTTCTGGGGAGCCAGCTGCTAGCCGCGGGGTTTCTTTCTGCTTCCGGCTTTCCCCTCTGTTTCCCTGGCCCCAAGGGTATCTGCAACAGGCTATCTTCCCGGCCAGACACTGAGAGGCCGGCCCAGCCTCCTCTTGCTGTGTTTTACTGCGTGGTTCCCACTATTGCAGCTGCAGCCGCTCCTGGGTTTTTCCCTTTTTTTTTTTTTTTAAAGAGCCAGCCAGTCTCCAAACACCGAACCCTGGCTTCCCCAGACCGCCACGCAGCTGCGGGTCTTCTGGCCAGCTTGCTCACTCATTTCAGAATGCAGACTCCCGGTTTCATCGATTATACAGCCCCTCTGGAACTAGGAGACCTCGTCCAGCTGGTGCATTGCTGTAACTAGTATTCTGGGTCACTTTCTGGTTTTTAGCTAGTGTTTTTCATGGAGGTGTTTTTTCACCCTGTCTCACCTAGCTGCCATCTTAGTTTTTGTCTGAGTTAGTTTTTGTACATGGTATGAAGTATGGTTTGTTTGTTTGCATGTGAATATCCAAGTTTTTGAGCATGATTTGCTAGAAAGACTCTATTGAATTGTCTTTGTACCTTTGTAAAAAATCAGTTTTCCTTGTGGACATGAGTCTATTTATGACTCTACTCTGCTCCATTAGTGTATTTGTCTATTTCTATGCTAATATCACACTGTCTTGATGACTGTAACTACAAAATACGTCTTCACATCAGGTAGTGTTAGTTCTTCAGCTTTGTAATTCATTCTCAAAGTTGTTTGGCAGTTCTAGATTCTTTGCATTTCACATATATTTTAGAATATGTTTGTCAATTTCTACAAAAAGTCTGCTGGTACACCACTTTAAAAGAATGAAGGAAAAAAATAAAAAAAATGCATGATCATCCAATTGATGCACAAAAACCATTAGGCAAAATCCAGCACATTTTGATTGGTATGACTTAAAATATGATGTAAATCTTAGTTCAGTTATCATAGTTTTTGCTAAACTGCTTTGGCTTATCCCATGCTTGCACAACTCAGGGGTGATCCCAAGGCCTTGGCAGGTATGTATCCAAATCTCTCCTTTCTGAGATTCTCCCACAAACTCTTCTGCTTTCATGGGTCCACTTTCTCATTTCCTCTGGTCAAAGACATGGATTTCTATTGGAGTTTTATCCATCAATGTCACTGCACAGCTCTGTGACTAGGGCTCACTCTTAGGGCAAAGCAGTAAGAGAAAAAATTGACAAGAAAATCAACACTTTGCATGTCACTTCTCCAAATTTTGACTTCACTCCACAGTTGGCCTACTTTTGTTTTTGTTTCAGAGTTCTCAAGTGGTGCTTTGTGGAATGTGAAAGCTACTGAAATGCAAGTGGTGGAGGGAGCAGTTGTTTCTTGATTTCCAATATTTAAATGGAAGGCTCTGAGGCAAATGCTGAGGCTGGCAAAATTCATCTTCAACTTCCTTTCTCTTGTTTTCCTTCCGTGTTTTTCCATGCCCAGGTACCCAATGCCTTTAGGAATATTGTGCCCTATGCAGGACCCCCTTGTTGCTAGGCCTCATCTAGACAACCCCCCACAGCAGTAGCTATCTCTCTGGACTTTCTTCTATCTCTCAGAAACCACTGCTTTACAAGCCTGTCCCCCACCACCTGCAAGGGCAGTGGGGTATGCCTGCTCACTTTGTGTAATAATGCATTAAATGGGTTAACAGCTCGTTATAATTGGCAGTAGGACTTCAGAATACTTTGTTGGTCTAGGTTAATTGTTCCCTAATATTATATTAAGATATTTTGCTTTTCTAGGATTACCCTAGCATTTTTTCTTGCTGGACTCATTTATTCTGGAAAAGTACATACAGGTAGATACTCAGAACAATCCCCCTGAATGTGAAAACCTGGGAACTGTGTGACAGTGGCTTACCAAAGATGTAGAAGGCAAAAGGCCATCCGTAAGTTTCACTGATGAGGCCGCCCAGGAGGATGGCAGCGAAGCCCGCTAATACCAGGCCTGCAAAGAGACAAAGAGCTAGCTGTGGGGCTCTGGGCACCCGCCAGGCAGGCACGTACAGTATGAAGGATGACATGCTATAAATCTGTATCCCCAGACCACAAAGAGAAGATCATATTAGAATATATGAACCTTAGATTCATGATTCAATTCCTATATTCTCCTGAAAACCGATTTTTCTGGCAGTTTCCTAGTAAGATTGTAGGTGACAGTTATACCTCCTTTTTTTTTTAAATTCATTTTTATTGAGATATATTCACATACCATGCAGTCATACAAAGCATACATTCAATTGTTCACAGTACCATTATATAGTTGTACGTTCATCTCCAAAATTAATTTTTGAACATTTTCATTACCACACACACAAAAGTAATAAGAATAAAAATTAAAGTGAAAAAGAACAATTAAAGTAAAAAAGAACACTGGTTGCCTTTTTTTTTTTTTTTTTTTCCCCCATTTTTTTATTCATCCATCCATAAACTAGACAAAGGGGAGTGTGGTCCATATGGCTTTCCCAATCATGTTGTCACGCCTCATAAGCTACATTTTTATACAATTGTCTTCAAGATTCATGGGTTCTGGGTTGTAGTTTAACAGTTTCAGGTATTTACTGCTAGCTATTCCAATTCATTAGAACCTAAAAAGGGTTGTCTATATGGTGTGTAAGAGTGCCCACCAGAGTGACCTCTCGGCTCATTTTGGAATCTCTCTGCCACTGAAACTTATTTCATTTCCTTTCACATTCCCCCTTTTGGTCAAGAAGATGTTCTCCATCCCACGATGCCGGGTCTAGATTTCTCCCCAGGAGTTATATTCCATGTTTCCAGGGAGATTCACTCCCCTGGGTGTCAGATCCCACATAGAGGGGAGGGCAGTGATTTCACCTGCCAAGTTGGCTTAGCTAGAGAGAGAGGGCCACATCTGAGCAATTATAGGCAGGCCTAGCCTCTTCTTTGCAGCAACAGTCTTACCAAGGACAAGTCCCATGAGTTATACTTCCTTTTATGCTGCTTTAATTTTTAATTGTACAGGTAATATATGCTTTTGTAAACATAAATTACCACAAGAAACCAAATTTCCTCTCACATGCCTCCTCAATCCCATTCTTTTCTCTAAAAGTTAACCATTAGTAACAATTTATTATATGATATATATTAGCATATCTTTTCCTCACTACACACACATTATAATGTATATATGTGTATATGCATATATATATGTATATATACATGCACTCAACTTTTGGCAAATGCACTTATGTGATATGTAGTTAGAAATTTAGATATATTTATTTCTCTATAAATGTGCTAATAACACTTCTAATTTCAATAACTTTACAAAATACTCTCATATGGGAGGACATATTATCTTTTTACAACTTTTTCTGACATTTCTAGGCTACTGTGTTTTTCATCTTCCAGATGAACATTAACATCAACCTGTCAAATTCTATATTTGTGTAGGTAAGTTAATATTACTATAAAATAAGCAGGATCATAATGTACCTATTGTTCTATGAAATTCACATTTCATAGAACAATTGCTCTTGTAAGTCTTTCCATGCCACTATGTAGATTCTACTTAATTATTTCTGAACATAGGCATAATTAGTCATTTCTGAACATAAGCATAATTTACTTCTGTACAATGGAGTACCAGAAATGGACTTGATAGATACTGCCAAAGTTTCCTGCTAAAAGGCTGTACCAAATTAAATTGCCAACAAATATTATTTTTTCATTTCCTTGACAACATTGAATATCCTGTTTTTAAAAATAGTTTTTCAATATGAATGGAAAACAGTATCTCATTTAAATTTCATTTTTTCTGATACATTAAAGTCAACATTTTTTCTTATGTTTATCATTTTTATTTCTTCTGTGAACTGTTTAGTCATAAACTGTTTTCTTTATTTCTTTCACTTATTTAACTTTTCCTTATTGAAGTACAGGATCTTTATGCATTGTGAATAATAACTTTCTGTCTGGCATGCTGGCTGCACTTCTGTTCCCCTTCTTTAATTTTGTTGATGATATGGTTTGTAACTCAGCATTTGTTAAGTATTTATGGGGTCAGATCTATGAGTGTCTTCTGTAATGACTTCTAGTTTTACTCTTTCCCCACCTCACAATTTTAGAAATGGTTACTTATATTTTCCCTCTCTTTTGACCATACCCTTTATTTAAGCATCTAACATGTTGTCTCATTTCAGTACTAATATCCAAATTTACCATTAAGGAAATGGAGACCTAGATACATTAGATAACTTGCCCAAGGTGACACAATTAATAACAGGTGGAAGTAGCACTTGAAATGAGGCAGCCCGAGTCCAGGGCACAAATGGATGAAGATGGAAACTGGTACTATTTTTCACCACCAAGTCAACTAAATCTGCATATTTTCCCCAAACTCTCTGTCTTTGATCCAATTATAACAGGTGCCAAGTTCCTGCACCCATCCAAGGTCAGGTCCCTTATTGTCCTCTGGACCCTAGGTGCATTCTCACTTTGACATCCTCACTTACTTCCTCATCTTGGATCTCTCCCATGCACATGAAACATACCTTCTTATGTCTTATATATAAACCAAACAAAACCAAACAAAAAATCCCACCTCTTCAGAACTCCTTCTATCCATTTTGCCATCTCTCTGCTTTTCTTCAGCACAAATTTCTCAAAAAGCTTTGCTTATTGCCTCTATTTCCTCACTTCCCATTCTCTCCTCAGCAAACTCCAAACACACCTTGACCCTGCCACAACACTGACATGGGTTGTCAAGGCCTTCAGTGACTCCACCTTGCCAAACCCATGGCCACTTAACCAACCCAGCAGCATGTGGTAGAGTTGACCCCTCACCTCTGGTTGCATATTGTCTCATCACATCTGTCACATACACCCTGTTGGTTTTCCTGCTAACTCATGGGGAACTACTCAGTCCCTTTTGGTAGTATCTCACTGTCCTGGTTCTGAGGCCTGAATACTGGAGGGCCTCAGAACTATTCCCTTGGTTTTTTTTATCTTCTGTATCTGTTTTTTTTCCTTGGGTGATCTCATCCAGTCCCAGGGCATTAAATACTGCCTATATATGGAGGAATTTTAGTATGTCTTATCTTTAATATCTCCACTGAATTCCAGACCAATATTCTCTCCGATGCCTTGTAGTTCAAAGGCAGCACTTGATTTATAAATATTAACTCATATACATTCTTAAACATAGATAGAGAGGATGGAAGGACCAAGAGATGCATAATAATTTTTTGTTTTTCATTTATTTATTTTATTTATACAAATAAACCCTCTGCCTTCCCTCCTCCTCCTGTCCTCCTAGTAATCTCCAATCTGCTTTCTAGCTTTGCAAATTTGCTATTTCTAGAAGAGATGCATACTATTAATCAGGCATTAATTATAAACATGAGACTTTGAATATTCATGAGACATGAGATATACAGAGGAGTGCTGGAGTGGGCTAGGGAAGTAGATTTTGCACCTCTTTTTCCAGCTCTGCATTCAGTGACTTGAAGTTGGTATCTCAAAACTGATGGTGGGTGAGAATTCAATCCACAGAAATTGGAAAATACAACAATTCAGAGCATTGCTGACTCAATATTCATGAGCTCTTAATTCACCCACTGACTAGGGACATCCACTCTGGCCCCATGTGTCCTCTGCTCAAGGAACACAAATGAAACCCAACATATTTTAGCAGACTAATTGGCAAGCTACACCTGTGGCCAGCTATACTCATCCCTATGTCTCTACCACAGAGCAAGTGTGTGTCATTGCCCAGGGACCTTCCATCTGTGGGATCCCTTTCTCAAACTTCAACTCTGGTCCTTTTGATCTCACCATTATTAGGAAGGCTGATGTACAGACAGGGAAAGAGAGATGGGATATATGAATATTATATACCTCGAGATTCAATAGTGTGGTCCTTCTTCTCCCTTGCACCCTACCGTAAATATGTTAATTTACCCCATTTCCCCCTTCACTCTGTGTGCTTTAAATTGCTTTGATAAACTATACAATTCTAGCACCTAATTTGGCCTCTGAGCCTATCCTAGTTCAAACGGGAGCCTCCGCTCTACTATCACTGAATGCAACCTCCAATCTTCCAGTGTTGTGAAGGTCTCCAGAAGGGCGTGCAGGCAGACAGGGTGTGCATGTGTGTGTGTGTGTGTATGTGTGTGGCTTGATTTCTGGACTTTAGGAGTCCCTAGTACTCTTGGAACCCATAAATTACCTGGAGGGTTACCCTTCTTTACTGGCCCAGCACCCACTTTGGCAATCTCCTGTTTGTTAGCCATGTCCTTTCCATTTTCCTCTCTTCCCCAGTATTACTCAGCTTCTTCCTACAGCATGTTCATTCCACGTGCTCTGTCCAGGCAGAACATTATCAGAAAGCAGTTCTTAGGACCATTGAGAACCATTCCAAAGAAAATTAAGGTGGATCTATACCTTATGCTGAATACAAATATAAACTCTAATACATCAGAAATTTAAATAAATAATGAAACACACAAATACAAGAAAATACATGGTCAGATGCCTTTATAACCTTTCCATCTATGACTCAAAAACTAAAAGCCATAAAAGTAAAGAATGGTTGATTTGGCTACATAAAAATATATGTTTTTAAGAAGTCCTCCCGAATGGCCAAAAATCATGATAAGCATAGTCATGTCACAAATGACAACTTTGGGAAAAGAACTGAAAGTCATGACACAGACAAAGGACCAGTCTCCCTAATGTATAAGTAATTCCTCAGCATTGAGCAAAAGTGAATCATGCAATAGAATAATTGTCAAAGAACCCAGTGGGAGAATATTGGATTGCAGGGTACCCATGTGGGGTTAAATTTCTTTACCTGATAGAGCGATACTTAAGAGTCTGCTTCGTTCATGTGGAGGGCCCCATTTTTCCCACAGTGCAAACTGACCCCCCAATCCTGATCCCTGAAATAAAAATGGTTAGAGTTTTTGATCCATGCTACCAAGCAGAAATTTACATCAAGTTCCGATTTACAAAATTTCTGGGTACCTGGGTTATCCCTTGGACTATTCGAATTACAATGAGGGAAACTACTCCAAGTTCAGCTGCCAATGGGGTGCAAAGACTGAGAAACGAGGATCCGAACAAAGCAGCCCCAACTATTCGCTTCGTTCCTATTCTTCCAGCCAGGTAGCCACTGGGAGCCAGAGTTAGCACCATGCCATAGTTGATAGAACCAAAGATGATGCCTTGGGTTTGAGGGCTCCAATCATACACAGGTGCCTTAGAGAAAAAGAGAACTCAGCAGTTAGCTATTTATAGCAAAGGTCTTACCTTAAGAAACTGCTTTAGATTTGTCACTTGCTTTCAAATCAATATTTTCTCGATGGAAACTTTCAAAGAAATAAAATCTGGAAAAATAAACATCCAAATAAGGAAACAAACAAACATCAACAATATGAGCATACTTGACTCTTGCATTGCTTACCGCTGCAGGAAGTCTCTCTGGGGCTTTGTTTGGGGCACCAAGTGAGTCAAGAGGCAGCCCCTCAGTGGAGCTGTTGACCTGGGACTGATGGTCTGTGCTGTTGACCATGGCTACCATGGTGATGTTAATGATGATATTTTGTGTCATCAGTATGAAGTTGCAGAGATTTATGATATAGGCCATTCCATAGCGAACAGAACAAAAGCTTGGAACTGGAAATATATGACATTACATTAGAACTTTCCTTATTGAGATAACCTCTGTTTTTGAAAATATGATATAGAAAAGTACCCCAGACCATCATCTAACGATCTAAATGGCAATTCTACTGACTTTAGGACAGGAAGATACAAAAGAGGAAATCACTGAGTTGACCCAAAGGGCCTTTTATACCATAGCTTGCTAAATCTTGACTTGCTCTGAATCATTCTGTCCTTCCTGTAATTTTGTCTCTCTCAATCCCAAGCCATTGTAATTTAAAGATGATAAAATTTCTCACAAATAAGTAAGTATATGTGTATCTCTGTGTGTGTATATAGTAAATATATATAAGTAAATATGTACATATATGCATACATATTTAAATTATTTACCTAAATCTGTTCTGGTTTGCTAGAGCTCTCATTATGCAAAATACCAGAAATGGATTGGCTTTTATAAAGGGGATTTATTAGCTTACAAGTTTATAGTTCTAAGGCCATAAAAGTGTTCATACCAAGTCATCAATAAGAGGATACCTTCACTGAAGAACAGCCGATGGCATCCGGAACACCTCTGTCAGCTGGGAAAGCACACGGCTGGCATCTGCTGGTCCTTTGCTCCCGGGTTGTGTTTCAAAATGGCTTTCTCCAAAATGTCTCTGGAATTCTGTCTTCATTCCTCTCTCTCGGCTGTGGGTTCTTGCTTCTTTCTCCCAGGGCACTTCTCTCTAAGCATCTAGGGGTCCTCTCTCAGCTTCTCTGGGGCAAACTCTGGGCTTCACCTCTTAGATTAGTATCTCCAAATGCCCTTCTATCTGCATCTCCCAGCATCTCCAAGCGTCGGTGCCTATGTTGGCTCTTGAGCTCTCTTAAGTACTCCAGTGAACTAATCAAGACCCACCCTGAATGGGCAGGATCCATGCCTCCATGGAAATAACCCAATCAAAGGTCTCACCCACAGTTGGGTGAGTCACATCTCCATGGAAACAATCAAAAGGTTCCACCCAACAAGATTAGATCAGAGATCATGGTTCTTCTGGGGTCCATAACAGTCTCAAAGCGGCACAATATTGTATTGGTTTCCTAGGTCATCCATAACAAATTACACAAGCTGGTGGCTTAAAATAACAGAACTGTATTCCCTCACAGTTCTGGAGGCTGGAAGTCCTAAATGAAGATATTGGCAGGGCCATACTCCTGAGGATTCTTGTCTGCCTCTTCCAGTTTCTGGAGGCTCCAGGCATTCTTTGGTTTGTAGACAATCACTCCAGTCTCTGCCACCCTGAACACAAAGCTTTCTCCCTGACTGTGTCTGTCTCTGTGTCCAAATTTCCCACTTCTAGTAAGGACATAGAAATATTGGATTTAGGACCCACCCTAATTCAATGTGACCTCATCTTAACTTAAGTAATTACATCTGCAAAGACCCTATTCCCAAATAAGGTCACATTCTGAGGTTCAATTTTGGGGGAACACCAGTCAACCTAGTACATACAGAGAATTTAAACTTTGAAGGAGTTGCTTATAGGTGTAGGTCATTATTCTACTAATATGTTTTCAGGCATTGAGGACAAACTTTCATTTAAGTTTTGAAGTTCAACTCCTAGAAGATTTTCTCATCAATGAATTTGCATCCACAAATTACGAAAAAAAAATGTGGAATACTGGAAAGAAAAATGAGCCCAACATTCAAATAATCTGTATTTACAGTTCCAGGAAAGATGGCAGCTTAAAAGTAGAAATCTCATTCTCCCTCTCCCGGATTCTGGCTGTACGGTCCAAAGAACACAAAATGTGGGGGGTATCGTTATTTGTGATTGAAATTTAAGTGCAGAATTGTTCAGAAACTGAAATTTGAGAAAAATCAATTAGATGCTCTGCGTATGATATCAAACTGTTCAAAAACTCCAAATTCTGGCTGCCTACTCAACTTCCTAAAATATTGCAGCATTATAGTAAGTGAGTAGAAAACACCCTGACAGAATGCAGCTAATAGTCTAATTTGGAGAGCAAATAAAAAGTGGAGGTATGAAGTCTTATTTACCAGGTCTCAGATATTTTTGCAGAAGGGCTTTAACCAGAATAAACTCTCTACACCTCCTTCACTTTTTTTTCCCCACAGGAAAAGAAGGGGCTTATTAGATGAAGGTGTTTGGGTAAATAAATTGAGCATGTGTGACTAAGCTCCTTCCCCAGACTGCTTGAAGGCAGACTCCCCTGGGCTTGTCTAGCTCAGCCAGTGCCTGGAGAGATGTCTGTCCAATTCAGGGGAAACATCAGGGAGCTGGATTGAACATTCTTCTAAGCTACGTCCTCCAGTCCAGCTTTTACCTTCAACCATTCAACAAATATTTATTGACCACACAATGTCAGGCCAAGAGAGGGAGCACAAAATATGAAAAACAAAATAGTAAATCATATAATGTATGAGACGATGGTAAGTGTTGTGAAGAAAATCAAGCAGGAATGGACAAAGTCCTAATGACGTGTCAAAACTGGTCATGTCGCTAACTGGAGAAAGAACATACTAAGTAGAGTTAACGGCCTGTGCAAAATCCCTGAGGTTGGCTAGAAAGTACCTGGCGTATTCAAAGAGCCAAAAGGAGGTGAGTGTGACAGAGTAGACTGACCTAGGGTGGAAGAGCAGATATGAGGGCAAAAAGATAATCATGCCTGGATCCTTCAAAGGCCATGGTGGGAACTTTGGCTTTTATTTGAGTGAGGCTAGAGCTACTGGAGAGTTTTTATCAAACTCAATACAGTAAGACAAATTTTTAAATGATCTCTTTAGATGCTGAATTGAGAACAAAACAATAGGGGAAAGTGCAATGCGGAAGCTATTGCAATAAGAGAAGTGTTGCTAATCAGGACTAGGGTGGTGGAAGTAGAAGAGCTAAGATGTGGTCACATCCCAGATTAATCCTCCTGTGAGAGTGCTATTACATCAGGGTTTCAGTTTTAGGGTTGGGGAAATTCTTGTTCTGAACAACTAGAAGAATTGGGTTGCTGGTTATTGAGGAAAGGAGTTCTAGAGGAGAAGGTTGGGGGTGGGGTGGTTGAGTGCTTGACAGTGGACATGTTAAGACTGAGATGGCTTTTAGGCACCCAAGAGAAGGTGTTGTGAATACTGTTGGATGTACAACTCAAGAGTTTAGAAGAGAAGTAGGGACTGAGGCATAAAATTGGGAATTAACAACACACAGATGATACTTAATGCTATGAGACTTAAGAAGTCAGAATAAATAGAGAACAGAATGGAATGGTGGGAAGGGGAGGATAAAAGAAGAGAAAGAGAAGAGGAAAGAAGAGGCGAGAAGAGGAGAGGAGAAGGGAGGAGAAGAGAGAAGAGAACCAAGGACTGATTCTGAGGCTTTCCAATGTTTAGGGTTGGATAGGGAAGGAACCAGCGAAGGAAACTGAAAAGGAAAGGAAGAGGCAGTGGGGTAGGAAAAAAAACCCAAGAGAATATGATGTCTTGGAAGCCAAAAGAAAAAGGATTTTGGGAAGGAGGGAGTCAGAAGGTGTGTGTCAGATGTCCTAAAATGTCAACTGTCAGATGTTCCTGAAAGATCAAGTAACATGATGACTGAGAATCAATTTTTTTAATACTCACAAGAATGCTATGAGGCAGCTACTACTACTATCTCCCTTTTACAGATGAGGTAACACAGGAACAGAGAGGCTATCTAACAGTGTAGTTCAGGAGTCTATGC
The DNA here is from genome assembly GCF_015220235.1 of Choloepus didactylus. Taxonomy (NCBI): domain Eukaryota; kingdom Metazoa; phylum Chordata; class Mammalia; order Pilosa; family Megalonychidae; genus Choloepus; species Choloepus didactylus. The sequence continues at coordinate 127,495,383 of NC_051313.1, read as the reverse complement.
TCTTAACCACTGTAACACATGTAGATGGTGGCTTTTCCTTTGTCCCAGACGATTCTATGAGAATATCTCTGCTGCAACCCAAGTACTTCCATTTTTGGGGTTTATTTGGTTATATGGTATGACAGAGTAGAGCAACACCCTGCAACTCCAAGATGGCCTCAAAGCTTCAAGGAAGGAAGGAAGTGCCTTGAAATTAATAAAGAGCCTTCCCTTCAAGGCTTTGCTGTCCTGTCCTTGTAGATCACAAGACTTTGTAGTAAATGGGATGGAGGAACTTGGAGGAAGGGAGAAAATATATTGTAATAAGAGTGAGAAGCTCAAATATAATATCTTTGTAAAGTTTTCCCTTCCTGTTTTAGGGCTGTATGGTGACTCCCTACGTTAACAAAAATTCACAAAGAATTTGTGAGTTCTTGTGACCTCTAATTTCTCCAAGTTGACTCAGGATCCTAGAGACCCAAGGATACCAAAAGGGGATTTCTAGTTTTAGCAAACTAAGAGACTAATAGCTCACAAATAAGTAAATGGAGATTGAGCAAGCTCAATGAGATTGCTGTAAAATTAACTAAAAATTGTATTTCAAGGACTTAACCTGGTGCATGGTAGGTGTTGTGTTCCCTGCAGGCTGCTTTGTGTTCCCTTAAAAGTTGTTTGTGTCCTGTATCCACTCTGAAAAAATTGTTCCAGCCGTGTTTACTCTAACAGGATGGTGCCAGTGCCGGGCTGACTGTTAAATATTTTCAATGATCACTCCTGGATATATGAGTTTGTATGTGTGTGCAACAGAATGCATAAATTAATAAATATCTTAAAGCATGGTATTCAGTCACTGGAAGAGGGCATTGACACCATGAAATCATGGACTTTTGAAACCAGACAGTTATATTGATGAATTTAATTCTAATCTAATCAGAAGCCAGGAGGCTTGCTTTTTATCTTGATGTAATGGATAGACCCAAAGGTGACCCCCAATGATACTCACTTTTAGGTGTTCACACCCTGGTGTAATTCTTTCCCTTTAGGTGTGGGCAGGACCTATGTTCTAGCCAACAGAATATGGCAGGTGATGGGATGTCACATCCATGATTACATTATGATATATAAGCCTCTATCTTAGCAGACTAGAGCTAGACACTCTCTTTATGGACTTAGTGTAGTAAGTAGCAAGTTGGAAAACCTACATGGCAAGAAACTATGGGCAGCTTCTGGGACCTGAACCAAAGTCTAACAAACAGCTAGGGCCCTTGGTTATACAGCTATAAAGAAATGAATGCTTCCAACAACCTGAATGAGCGTGAAAGCAGATTCATCCCCATTGTAGCCTCCAGATGAGAATGCAGCCCATCCAACCCCTTAATCAAAGCCTTATGAGACCCACCCAGAGCAGAAGACCCAGCTAAGTTGTGCCTGGACTCCTGATCCACAGAAACTGTGAGATAATAAATGTGTGTTGTTTTAGGCCACTAAATTGCTGGTAATTTGTTTGCAGGCATAGAAAATGAATATACTTGACAAATGATAATCAAGACTAATTGAATGTCTTAACGGACTACACAATATTTTTTTGGAAGGAAAAAAAGGGCACTGAGAGATAATTGCATTATGAAGCATTAAAATTTTTCATGAGGGTAAAATGATAAAACATCACTGTATTGAAGCAAGAATAAGCAGAAAAATCCAAGGAAAAATAGCAAACATCCAAAAGATCCCCAGAATGAGAAAAGGATGTTGTAACAATTAATGGGGGAAAGCTAGATTAAATAAAAAATGGTGTTGAGATAACAGGCAAAATATATAGAAAAATAATGTTGCAGCAAAATCTCGTATTTTAAATAAAAATAAAGTCAAGATGTAAAATGGTAGTACTGCATATTTTCAAATCAAAGCCACTATTGATTTGAAGATGCTTCATTATTTTTTGTGCCACTAAAAATCAACTGATTACCTGATAGATCTCTACTCTGAGTCTTCCTCAACTCAGTTGATGGAAATCCAATTTTTCCAAACACTTTGGAATTTTCTTGATTTCTTTCTTTTATGCCCTGTATGGTGGTAGGTACTGTGTATACCCCCAGAAAATCATGTTCTTAAAGTTAATCCATTCCTTTGAGTGTAAACCTATTATAAGTAGGACCTTTTGATGAGGTTACTTCACTTAAGGCATGGATCAGGGTGGATCTTAATCTTCTTACTGGAGTCCTTTAAAAACAGTATGAAGAGAGAGAGAGAGGGAGAGAGAGAGAGAGAGAGAGAGAGCGCACACCATGGAAGCAAGAAGCTGAAGGCAATGAAATTGGAAGAAGAGAAGGCAGAGACATGCCTTGCCATGGGACAGGAGGAGTCCAGGATCTCCAGCAGCCAGTCTTCAGGAAGAAAACATCGTCTTGATGATTCCTTGATTTGGACATTTTCATGGCCTCAAAACTCTAAGCTTGTAAACTAATGAATTCCCATTGTTAAAAGCCAACTCATTTTATGGTATCTGCTTTGAACAGCTTAGCAAACTAAAACACCCTGTATCCAACCTATTTGGAAAATTTTGTTGTTTTTACATTAAAAATGTATTCAGAATCCACATACTTCTCACCAGGCCACTGCTATTACTTGGTTTGGGGCTGCTTCCACATGGTTATGGCCACCAGCACCTCTTGCATGGATCTTTTCAATAACCTTTAACTTGACTCCCTACTTCCAATCTATTCTACCCTTCTCAGCAACTGGAGTGTTATCATCCACACTATAAATCAGATCCCGCGCCCCCCTGCTCAAAATCTTCCATGTGGCTCCGCCTTTGTTCAGATTAAAAACTGAGGTCTCTTTTGTGGCCTGTTACAATAAAATATTTACACCCCTTTGCCTCAAAAATTTAACATCTTGGGAATAAACTCTAAGGAAATAATTCCAAATGTGGAAAGCGTTATTGGTAAACAATGCTCATTAATCTTAATATTATTTATAATAGCCAAGTAGCAAAACCAAACCCCACAACTTAAATAAATGTCCCACTGTAAGGGGATTATTCAGGTAAACAATACTTTTTCTAAGGGATATGTTGGAATAATCATGGGTATCCTTGAAGAATAATGGTTGTATTATGAAGCAATATAGAAAAGTATATGTGGCCAAGTTTAAAAACTTCAAAATAATAATAATACAGAACTATGTAAAATATGCATAGGAAAATGAAAGGAAAGCAATAAAACCAAATTACAGTGATCGAATTAAGCTGGTGAATTATGGAATTTTTTTTTTCATTTCTTGATTTTTCATGGCTTCTGTAATCAATTTCTCTTACTTGACATAATTTTACAATGCAATTACATTTATAATATTACATGCAATAACAAGCAGAATACACAACACTCCTTGTAGACAATTTGGTAGTAATTATCAGGAATGTAAATGCACATGGATAAAGATGACCATGCAACAGTCAAAAATAAAACTATTTTTTAGAATAGTGGGATTAGTTTCTTCAGCTGTTTCCAAAATTTACGTTAATGCCAACTTGATTTTTAAAAAGAACTAAGCAACTTCGAAGATCTAAATTCTTTTTTTTTTTTTAGTAATATATTGCATGTAAAGAATTGACCTTAAAAATCCTAAAACCAAGCAGCCGAGGTGAAGCTCACCTTTCCTAGGAATGAGCCTCTCATCCACCTGCAAGTCCTGGGAGTAATTATTCTTCCCTGCTGTGGAACTCAACTCTGTCGTGGTGGCCATCAAGTTTCTTCTCTCCTGATGACCTGTTTTCACCTACCAGGAAGATAAGTGATCCACAGGTGTCAGCCAAGAGAGATTCCTTTAAACATTGACACAGGGGGCATGGGGTAAAAAAAGCTGGGCCATTCCATCTGCATGGGACGCAGGTAGGCTTGTTACCCCTCCTGTCTCAATATGACAGGTGCACTGCCACCGAGATTTGGAGCTGTTCATCACGTAGGATCTAGAGTGTTCACTGTGAGCCAGTTTAAGAATGCTGGCTTTGGAGCTAGGTATCCCCCAGCTCAAATCCAAGCTTGTGATTTATTGCTGTGCCAAGTGACACAAGGAACAAATTTTGGTGCTTCAGTTTCCCCATCTGTTGTTCATAACAACAACAATACCTTCTTCAAGGAGTTCCTTTAAGGATTAATGAGGTTGCGCATGCCTAGCACAGTGCCAGGTGGTAGCTGCATAAAATGGTTTGTTGTCCTCATCACTCTAGCTACCATGTGTATGAGTCACCTCAGAGGTGCCCTCTTCTGGACTCCTCTGCCTGCACCTGAGAACCTGGGTCCTAGTGCCCCGTGGAAGTGGGTGACCACACGTGTCACTAATAATCAGAGTTCAAATGTGCGTAATGAAATGATGCACTTTCAATCCCATGTTATTCTCAGCCACAGAGTTCTGGAAATAGCTAACAGGGAGATCATGGCCTCTCCGTAGGTAAGAAAACTTAAAAAAAAATTGTTACTACTTTACAATACTAGGTTCTTTGATGCCCAAGGTGATTTTATGTGTAATGTGTGTATAAGGATAAGTCCAATATTTGTACTATATTCTATTTACAAATGTAGTAAAGAAAAAATTTCAAAACAAATAGCTACTTATGCCACTAATAAACCAAATGTGCTGGCTTAATAAATAAAAGTTGTCTTAAGCATTTGAATGCTTGCACTTAACCAGACCTGATCTGATACCATTGTTGCAAACTTAGGTATGATTTCTTAGCATCTCTGTATAATTAAAAGTTTCATTATTCGGAGGTGTTTTCTGCCAAGGGATGAGGCTTGATTCAGTGCAGCAAACTTTGCCCATTAGGACATATAGTTAGCCCCTCTCTGGCCGCACGTGGCTAGCACTATAGCTTCCCATGACAATGTGTATTTACCGAAACTGATCAGTCCTTTCTGTTCTTGGTTCCAACTTTTCCTCAACTGCTTGCCCTACTCCCAGAGCTCAAATCCATTCATTCTTATATATAAACAAACTTTATAAATAGACATATGTACTTTTAAAAAAAAAGCAACACAAAAGACACCAGAGCACATATATCTATTCTCTTCATATTAAAATTTATTTTTAAAATATCCCTGACAATGTCATCCTTTTTTGTGTGTTACAGTTATTATCTTAAGACTTTTTACATTAATGACTCCCTTTTAGAGTCACTATGGAATAATGATTTTAAAATGGTTCTATTTAAATGTGACTAATATTTTCTATTCATGTTAAAGTTTTCCTACTTGGTTTGGGGTCAGCTTCACAGCATGCCTTTTGGGATGTCTCCTCTCTATTTCTAGCCCTGACCAGACTTTTTTTTTTCCTGAACAGCTTTATTGGGATATAACTGGCATACAATAAGCCACACATGTTTAAAGTATACAATTCTATAAGTTTCGAAGGATGTATAAATGTGTGAGACCATCGATACGATTGACATAGTGAACATATATATTACCCAAATAAAGTTTCCTCATGTTCGTTTCTAATCCCTGCCTGCTCTGCCTCCTAGCCACCCCTTCCTCAAGGCAACCAATGATCTATGTTCTGTGATATAGACTTAGTTGCATTTTCTAGAAGTTTTACAGAAATGAATCATACTGTATGTACTCCTTTTTTTCCTGGTATATTTCACTCAACATAATTATTTTGAGATTCATCCATGTTTTTGTGCATATCAATGGTTCATCCTTTTTGTTGATGAGTAATATTCCATTGCATGGATATACCACAATTTTTTTATCCATTCAAATGTTGATAAACAAATGTTTTCTTTGCAGTTTTCTGCTAATACAAATAAAGCTGCTATGAATATCCACGTACAGGTCAATTGTATGAGTAACATTTCATTCAGCCAACTCAATAACATCTCTTTTAAAACACAGAGATGTGTAAATGATTTTACAATCTCATACACAGTTTTCAAACCTCTAGTAATTTTAAATGTCTCACCTAAATTAATGTGGCTTGAATAAAATACTCATTTCCTGTGGAAGTAACTGACGAGAACTCAATATTCCTCACTCAATTGAACCAATATGCCCTCATGCAAAAATATAGAACTTAAGGGACATCCAGTTGGCACACTTGTAAGAATAGAAAAATTTTTATGACCCATGCACTCTCAGCACTAACAAAGAAAGTACCTTGCAACAAAGCAGCCTTACCATGAGAGAAGGAATTGCAGAAAACACTCTGGAAAGCCAAGGGCTAAAGGAAAACTTGGGTGTTTATTCATGAAGAGAAGGAGAGCAAATGGGTCAGGCAGTGAGTGAGGAAATCCTAGGCCTCATAATTGTGCTAAAGAAGAAAAAAATCCACTAGGCTCAGAGTCTGAGGAACTGGTCTCTCAATGAAGTGTGGCAGAAATAAAGACAAAATCTGGGTAGGATGTCTTATTAGCTGTCCAACCATGTTTATCAGTGGGTAGTCTGCCATTATATCAAAATCAGGAATGAGATGTTTTCTTGTTCTTCTGATTCTTTATTTTTGAATTTTTGCTTTTCTTTTTCTATTTTGGTAAGTTTCTTATCTGGAACACAGAAATAATTTGTACTTTGACGAGTTGGGGAACACACAGGATCCCTGGAGACCAGGTGAGGTATAGCTGGCAGCCTTTTCAGCTGGGGAATGTAGTGCAAATGGATGTGTGTGGGCTTTGGAGGTGGGCTTGGCTTATTCCAAACAAGTAGAATGCATTTGCGTGAAAATCTTGGCATATGGCATCCTAATTCCATGGTGTGGGCAGAGCATTTAAAAATAGCCTTTTGTGCCCATGTAAATTATCTTAATTGTAAGCCCTAAAGGCTGTTCAATAAGTACTTTAGCAAAGGACAAAAGATAGGTCCACCATGCAATGTTTTGTGAAACCTGGCACTATTGAACAGGAATATGTTGTTTCACCCTTGGGTGATAGTTATTTTCTCATGCTCTTTTTTTTTAATTTAATAAATTTTATTTTGAAATAAAGTCAATCTTAAAGGAAGAGTTGCAAAAACAGTACAAACCCCATACATAGAACTCCATCATACCCCAACCCCCCTCCCCCGATACCCAGATCCACCACCTTTAACATCCTGTCACACCACCATTTCTTTCTTTCCCTCCCTCTCTCCCTCCCTCCCTCCTTCCCTATCTATCATCCATTATCTATTGCTCTGTCCTCTGAACATATGAGAGCAAGCTGCACATATCTTTGAACAAACAATATAATTCACATATACTTTTCCCATGGACAAGAACATTCTTTTATGCAATCTCATTAAGCGCAGCTAAGAAGTTCAAGAAATTCAACATTGATACAAAGCTTACATTCTATATTTCCTTTTGTGTGTGTGTGTGTGTCCCATAAGAAGATTTGGCATCTTCTTAGCTGCGCTTTGAGCCTCCTCTCCTCCATCCTCAGATCCCATCCAGGATCATCCTTGGCATTTAATTGTCATCTATTTAGACTGTCTTTTTTTTTTTTTCAATTGTGGAAACATATATATAGCCTAAATCTTCCCGTTCCACCCCCTCCATAGCATTCCATTAGTGGGATTAATCACATTTAGAATGTTGCAATGCTATCACCTTCCCACCATCCATTTCTAGAAGTTTCCCTTCACCCCAAACAGAAATCCTACTTTCATTTCTTAACTCCCCATTGCCCCTTTCCCCACTTCTCAGAACCCCTACTCTACTTTTCATCTGTATGGTCATATTCTCTGATAATTTCTTTGTGTTTACCGTGGGGCTTAAATTTAACATCTTAAATCTGTAACAATCTTGTTTTTCTTTGATACCAACTTAACTTCAATAGGACACATAAACTATGTTCCTATACTCCATCATTCCCCCACCTTTATGTAGTTCTTGTCAAAAATTACATATTTTACATTGAGTCCAAAACCACTGATTTATCATTGCAGTTTATGTATTTTAGATCCTGTAGGAAGTAAATAGTGGCATTATAAATAAAAAATAAAGTAGTATTGGTATTTATATTTACCATGTGGTCTTTACTGGAAATCTTTATTTCTTCATGTAGTTTCAGTCAATTGTTTAGTGTCCCTTCCTTTCAGCCTGCTCAACTCCCTTTAGCATTTCTTATAGGACTGATTACTGGTGATGAAGTCCCTCAGCTTTTGATTATCCGGAAATGTTTTTATCTCCCCCTCATTTTTATCCTCCAGGTGTTTGTGAATTCTCCAAGTCTCTGATGGTTATTGATTTCTATTTGTATTCCATTGTGGTCAGAGAATGTGCTTTGAACAAATTCATTTTTTTTTAAATTTATTGAGGCTTGTTTTTATGTACCAGCATATGGCTCATTCTGGAGAAAGATCTGTGATCACTAGAGAAGAATGTGTGTCCCAGTGACCTGGGATGTAATATTCTATATATGTCTGTTAAAATTTTCTGTATCTCTCTCTCCTTTCTTTGTTTCTTTGTCGGTAGGGCTTCCTTTAGTATCTTTAGTAGGGCAGGTCTTTCATTAGCAAAATCTCTCAGCATTTGTTTCTCTATGAAAAATTTAAGTTCTCCCTCAAATTTGAAGGAGAGTTTTGCTGGATAAAGTATTCTTGGTTGGAAATTTTTCTCTCTCAGAATTTTAAATATGTCATGCCACTGCCTTCTCACCTCCATGGTGGCCGCTGAGTAGTCACTACTTAGTCTTATGTTGCTTCCTTTGTATGTGGTGAATTGCTTTTCTCTTGCTGCTTTCAGAACTTGCTCCTTCTCTTCAGTATTTGTCAGTCTGATCAGAATATGTCTCCGAGTGGGTTTATTTGGATTTATTCTATTTGGAGTTAGCTGGGCATTTATGCTTTGTGTATCTATATTGTGTGGAAGGTTTGGGAAGTTTTCCCCAACAATTTCTTTGAATACTCTTTCTAGACCTTTACCCTTCTCTTCCCCTTCTGGGACACCAATGAGTCTTAAATTGGGATGTTTTATTTTATCTATCATATCCCTGAAATCCATTTTGATTTTTTCAATTTTTTCCCCATTCTTTCTTTTGTTCTTTCATTTTCTGTTCTGTGGTTGTTGAGGATGCTGAGTTGTTGTTCACCTTCCTCTAATTTTGTATTATGAGTATCCAGAGTCTTTTTAATTTGGCCAACAGTTTCTTTAATTTCCATAAGATCTTCTATTTTTTTATTCACTCTTGCAATTTCTTCTTTATGCTCTTCTAGGGTCTTCTTTATGCCTTTTATATCCTGTGCCATGCTCTTCTTCATGTCCTTTATATCCTGTGCCATGAGCTCGTTGCCTGCCTGTAGTTCTTTGATTAATTGCACCAAGTACTGTGTGTCTTCTGATATTTTGATTTGGGTGTTTGGGTTTGGGTTCTCCATATCGTCTGGTTTTATCATATGCTTTAAGATTTTCTGTTGTTTTTGGCCTATTGGCATTTGCTTTACTTGATCTCTAATATGTCAGAACTGCAGCTTGGTGGCATACACTTTCTCTATGTAACCAGCAGATGGTGTCCGTGAGTCACCTATTCCCCTCAAGTCCAACTTTGTCTTTGTGGTGTGTGAGGATCTGACTCTTGTGGGGTCCAATTGGTGCACTTAATTTGGGTGTGTTGTCGGTGCTGTACATCCTGAATGAAGGGCATGTGTATGAGTGGTTAGGGAGGAAGTGCAGCTTTAATAATTAAACCTCCCAGGTGTTCCTGGAGATTTAAGGCCATTCTCTGCCACTGACCCACAAGTCCTTGGTATTGGCATAGGTTCCCAGGGATTTCCAAGTAGATCCCCCTTTCCTGCTGTGCTCTTCCAGGACCTCTGCTGAGGGAGGGCTGTGCCACGTCACTAGTGTGCACCGGCCTGCCAGGGAAGCCCTGGGATGCCGGGCCATGCAGGGGCATTCCCAGCCTGCTTCAAGGTTGAATGGGGTGCATTAACTTCCCTCTTCTGCACAGCACTGCCCTCCCAGCTCTGGGACAATCAGCCATGGGCGTATTAAAGGCCACTGTCCACGGCCAACATTGGCTTGTTTGTGGTGCTGCAGGAAAGACTCCCCATCACACTGGGCTTCCTGGCGTGACTTTGGGCTATGGGTCTGGCCCCGGGCAGGAGCATCCCCCGCCCGCTGGGGAGATGGCTGCAAGTTGTGTGGTCCTTTCTCCCTTTGGTTCCCCTTTGCTCCCGTGAGACAGTCAGCAGCGGGTGTGGGAAGGGGTATCCTCCATGCCAGGCACTGAGGTGTCAGCCCAGTCTGCTCCCACCTTGCTTCACTGCAGGGCTCTCCCTGTCATATCTGCAGCTGCTCCTGGGCTTTTTTTTTTTTTTTTCCCCAAAGAACTAGTCCATCTCCAAATGCCAACCCACCACTTCCCCATACCACAGCGTGGCCAAGGGACTTTCAGCCAACTCACTCACTCATTTCAGAATGCACACTCCTGGTTTTACCAAATGCATGGTCCCTGTAGATTTAGCAGACCTTGTGTGGCTGGTGCTACTCTGGAACTGGTGTTCTGGGTCACTTTCTGGTTTTTATCTAGTATTTTTCATGGAGGTGTTTTTTTTGCCCTGTCTCACCTAGCTGCCATCTTAGGTTCTCCTCCCATGCTCCTTTATGATGCCAATTAATGTGACTCTATGGCTGTGAGACTTTACTACCTGCTTGCACTAGAACATTCTGAATGTCAGATTTCCATTCTGAAACCGTTCCTAAATTGACCCTAGCCAAGCAGCAGTGGGTGTTGCCCAGATTTACGGCCTCTTCACAGCCCATCAGCCCCTGCATTCTTGTTCTCCGCTACTTAATGAAAAGACCAGGTGCCAGATCCTCAATGGCTGGCCAAGAGGAAGAGATGCTCAGATAGACTCTCCTATAATTTGTAGGCTCCTATAATTTGGACCCATGATCACTTTCAGTGAACAATATTTCCATTTAAAACAGGATCTGTTTGGTTAAACATATAAAAGTCCTTTTGTTTAAGTAATAGGTGTTGGTTGGTACTGTGAATTTACTATCAACTGACCACGGAGTGGAAATGTTAAACTATATATATTATCTGGCAGGGAGAATAGAGGAAAAACAATAAGATAAAAAATGACATCCCTTAACAACCAGGTCTGAGTTCAGAAATAAGGCCCACATGTTTGCATATATACCATTTCAGCAGGCAAGAATGGAGGCTTAAGACCCAGAGTCCCTGAAACTATTGATGTTGGAACATGTTTCTAGTTTTGCCTTCCTTAGACTCTGCTCAAAGTGCTACATGATACCTGAGAGTTGCCTTATCCAGGAAATTCAATAATTTTATAAGTATGGGGAGAGTGGTTGGCTTTTTATAGAAACAGGTTAAAAAGAGAAATAAGACAACCAAGCAGACATCCCCAGGAGTCTTAAGCTATATCAGAAAGAGAAATTATATAAATAGATGCAGGCATGGCAGAGTCTGAATTCAGATAGGGAAACAAAAGAGAAAGCCCTAATATGGCTCCCCCAGGATAGTACGAGTAAAGCAGTGGTGTGCTGGAGCCAGCTCACGTAAGACTGCAAAAGCTGATTGTTAAAATTTTAGGAATTTTGCAAGCTGGTAGTTGAAAACAGTCATTATTAAAAATTAAATTATTTAAATTTATAATGAAATAAATTATATTAATATGTATTTATATAAATATTCAAAATGCATTATTTCATAATTATTTTACTACATTTTACTGTTATCTAGGCTTTTGAGGTTAAGTCTCTTGGATGCCCACAGTGGGGTTGCAATGGTGATTTTGGTTCTTTGCCAGTTTGGGCCAGAATTAGCCCCAGCCTTGTCCTATGCCAAAGCCCTGGACACTGATCGACCTGAGTGGGGAATTAAAGCAATTAGCTGGATTTGAAAGGCTGGAGTCCTTCAGCATGCTGGGATAGCCCTGTTGCTGCAGACCTGTCCAGGAGAAAAGCCCAATATAACCTTCCTGGGGGTGACATCTACATGGAAGAGATGGAAGTGTAGTTACTTATCCTTTCTTATCTGGAGGATTCCCATACAACTACCCTCCAGCTCTTCTTGTGTGTACCACCAGCTGTAGGTATGACAGAAATAATTACAACTATTGTTTTTTAATTAGCTACTGTATCAGGCATTTTACATCAATCCCTCTTCATCCAGGTCACCCAGTTGGTAAATGAAAAAGCTGATATTTATTGATAAATCAGTTTAATCCCCCAAATTCAGCTTTTAAACACCTCACCACTGTGCCTATTTCTTGGAAATGTCTTCCAGAATTGCCATTGTTCCCACTAACTAGTCTCGAAGTTTATGGATGATCAGGCATAAAAGCACCAGCTTCTGACTTCCCCCTCTCCTCTGTCTGCCTTTTTAAGGAGGTAGGGACTTTTGTACTTTCTTTCACATTGTTTTTTTAATCATGGAATTTGGGGAGTATATAAAACTGACCAGTTGTTACACAGGAAGGACTCTTAGAGATCTTGGATACCAACATCTCATTTCCCAGGTGAGAAAGCAGATGCCCAGAGAAGATAAGTGACTTACCAACTTAGCGTCTGAGGAAGGACTTCAATTTAGAGCCCTGTGCTGCTTCATGCTCTCTCCTTCACCGCCTTGCCAGTGGCAGCTGAGTACTCTTTACTACCCATGTTTTGGATTGCTAATCATTAATGAGAATCTTCAAACCAGAATTTGGGCGAGAGGACTTCTTGCCAAGTGGCCTTCGGGGAAGTTTTCAGAATTGCATGCCTTCCAAACTTGCAGTCAGAGCTCTCTCTGCCCCTTTGCCTGCATTTCTGCTGATGTGAGCTTCTCGACCTTCCCCCTCATGCAAGTTCTCCTCAGAACCTCAGATAACATTCTCCAGCTCAGACACCCGCATGTATTTTTTTTACTTTGCTTTCGGGTTCTTTAATGTATTTAGTTCTGCTTTGAAGAGGTTTAAAAAAAGGAGAGCGAATATTATAATTAAATACAGAATTTTATTGTTTTATTATTGTGTAACTTTTTCTTCTTTGAAATACATGAACTAGAACATTACAGATAAACTTGAACTTCACTCTGTTTCTTTCCCTGATCTCTTTTTCCTTTCTTTGCCAAAAGAAACAACTCATAAATCTAGTGTGGTTTCTCCATGCTTTTCTATTTTTTAATCCATATGTATATATATTCACAAACTATATAAAATAGTGCTTTGTATAATCACTTATTTTGCATATGTGCTATAACTCCATATAGACCATCTGGCAACTCATTTTGAAAATGGGCATCATGAGTTTGGAACACTCACCTGGGCATGGTGGAGATCCTCTCCGTTTCTCTAGGTTGGCTTTTGTTTGCATCCACACCCCCAGGTGCTTCATTTCTAGCCCCTTGCTTGCTCCAGGCTTGTGGCCCAGACTTCTTTCCCTGTGTGAGGATTAGAATCTGTCTCTGGCCATGGGAATTAAACCTGGGTCTGCACTCCCACGAGCTGCTCTGGCTTTGGCTTCTGCTCATCACTTAAGTTGCTTCTTAATTTAAGGCCCTGAGGAGATCTCCTTTTGCTTTTGAGTTTGACTATTTATATCTATTTGAACTGTATAATGAGAGAATAAACCACCCTCTAGGACACTGGCTGAGAAACGGGAGCCTGGAAAGACCTAGCACTGAAGTCAAGAATTCAGAAAGTGGAGCTGATAACTTGGGGAGTCAGACCCACTATTTGCTGACAATTTATTATATGTCACCCTCATAATTCTTTCAAGTGAGTTTTATTTTATTCTTAATAAGAGAAAAGAGATGAAAAAAATGATTTGCTCCATCTGCTTTTAGGAATTTAAGCATAGATAATCTAACTCAATTATGTAAGGGGAAGGAATATAAATTCCACCTTCCCTTGTAAAAGATTTTTCCCTGAGTCATTTTTAAAAGACTTTGGACTCTGGGATAATTAATCAACAACTTCAGAATGTCATAGGAGATGTTTCTGACCTGAATTACCCAACTCAGAAAATGTGACTTGGTTTTGCCACTTAATTTATTAAACATATTAAATAACATAATATTAAATAGTAACATATTTAAATGCACATGGGTTGTTTGTTCTTCCATTTCACTTGCCTTGACTTGGTAGAAATAGACCAAAGTTGTCTCTGTGGGAAAAAAAATCCAACTTTGCCTTAGTTTTTTTTTTGTTGTTTCTTTGTTTTTTATTAAGATTTATTCACACACCATACAATCATCCAAAGTATACAATCATTTGTTCACATTACCATCATATAGTTGTCCATTCATCACTCTGATCTATTTTTTGAACATTTTCCTTATACCAGAAAAAGTGAGAATAAGAATAAAAAAAAAGGAGTAAAAACAGAACACCCAAATCATCCTTCTCCTTCTGCCCTATTTTTCCTTTAGTTTTTTCATCCCTGTTTTTCTACTCATCCATCCACACACTGGATAAAGGGAGTGTGAGCCACAAGGCTTTCACAATCACATTGTCACAATGTAAGCTACATTGTTATACAATCGTCTTCAAGATGCAAGGCTACTGGGTTGTAGTTTGATAGTTTCAGGTATTTACTACTAGCTATTCCAATTCCTTAAAACCTAAAAAGAGTTATCTACATAGTGCATAAGAGTGCCCACCAGAGCAACCTCTTGGCTCCTGTTGGAATCTCCCAGCCACTGAAACTCTATTTCAATTCATCTCAATCCCCCTTTTAGACAAGAAGATGTTCTCCAGCCCACGATGCTGGGACCAGATTCCTCCCTGGGACTCATATTCCACATTCCCAGGGAGATTTACATCCCTGGGTGTCAGATCCCAAGTAGGAGGGAGGATGCCTTAGTTTTTAAACACTTGAATATAGATGATATAGTTCCTTGACTTAGATTGCAATGCCTACCTTTTGTTGTCTGCTTTTTAATTTACAAGTGTTCCTTCTGAATGAAGTTGATTTTTAAATTGTGTTATTTCAGTCATGAGAATCATTAGAGAGGGTAGAGTGCACACTTCTCTTTTGCTTTAGCAATTTTCCTCAGAGTTGTCATAGAACTGTAAACAACTGAAGTTAATAATCAGCCACAGGATGTTGCCTCTGATTTGGGGTAATATTTCAGAGGATTTCATCATATAATCCTATTGCGATTATACGATGCCTGTCACTGCAAGTCCAGATGGAAGAGGAAGTACCTCTCACGGGCTCACTCAGCCCTAAACCTCACAAAGTCCAGCAGTGACTCAGCTGATTCAGAGGCAGCCATCAAGCAAACCCCTTGCATGAATCTGAATCCTGAAACAAAAGTCTTGACTAAATGGCAGGACCATTTTCTGGAGCTTGAGCAGTTTTTCACACACACTCTAAACCAGAAACCCGTCTGCTACCTTATATCTGCTCTAAACCAGAAACCCATCTGCCACCTTATATTTGGTCAGATTAAGTACTTCATCATGGTTCTGGCAAATCCTTTTACCTCCAAGTTGAAGTCAAACTCCATGACAAATGGGGTCAATCTCCTCATCAAGCTCATAGTAAAATACCAACTCCATTATTTTCCTTCTATCAGATGAACAAAATGCTGTGTCTCTTAATTTACATAACACATTTAACAATGTGCTTGATTGCCATTATGCAAATAGTCCTTGCTTTTTTCCATAGATAGGGCTACTTTCCAGTTCCAGTGTCCCTTACTTCAGTTCAGGAGTGCCCAGCCAAAGCTGCAAAATCGTATACTATTTGGGATGAAGCCATAGAAAAAGAAAAAGAACAATTGTGACAAATAAAATCTTCACGAGACCTGGAAGAAAATTAGGAGTGCTTATGAACTGAGGTGGTGTTGTGTGCTTCCAGATATCATGTAAACAAAATTTAGTTGAGATTTGAATGCTGATAACATCTCACAACTATCAAGTAAGACAGCATCTCATTCTCTAAGCAACATGGGTTATAAATTATACTGTGCTGAGTTTATATGCAGACACCTTTACTTACTCCCTGGGACTTGGAACAAGTGTATTTTACTTTGTTAAGCCTCACTTATCTGGGGATCATTGAGAGGACTGGGAATAAATCAGGCCAAAAACAACACCACTCACCATATCTTGCATGTAATAGAAAATCAATAAATGAAAGCCCTTCCTATACACTGTAGAACCTGGGACACAAGAATCCCACTATTAGGAATTTACCCTAAGGATACACGTGCACAAATCAAAAATGCACTTATGGACAAGCTTATCCACTGCTACATTATTTGTAGCAGTCATATAACCCATGTGGGTTATACCATTTCTCACACCCACTAGCAAAGTATGAGAATACCTGTTGCTTCTCGGCATTGTCGACAGGATGGGCTGTTGGATTTCGGGGCAATCAGATAGGTGAGCATTGGTATCTCAATGTAGTTTTAATCTGCATTGTCTTTTTAAAGTTAGGTTGGGCCCCTTTGCATATATTTAAGAGCCACTTAACCTTTATTTTTTCTGTGAACACTTTGTATTATGTTAACTAAGTACCGTCTTTTAAAATTATGTTATAGTTCTCATCTTCAGGATAGCATGTCATCTTATCCAAGCTTATGAAATGTGTGTCCCTTTATTCAAGTCCAAATTGACGTCCCACAGGATTGTTTTAAAGTTGTTCTCATGTAGGTTTTGCACATTTCTTGTTAAATTTATTTCTCTATATTTTATTTATTGTGGTTGCTCTGCACAATAAGCTTCTTTCCCAATGTATCTTCTAAATGGCATTTGCATATGGATGCTGACTTGGTTTTTTGTATGTTAATTTCATGTCTGGACACCTTACTGAATTCTTTTGGGTTTTTAGCGTATTATTTCCAAATAAAGATAGTAATCTTGTCCTTCCCAATTCTTATGCTTCTACTTTTTGCCCCTTTGAAGAAGTCCTTTTGACAGGGCTTATTTAACACTAAATATACCCTGGGCACTGTTTTAAGCACTTTACATATAATAACAAGTTTACTTCTCATAGGAAACCTTTGCAGTAAATACTATTATTATCTCCATTTTACAGAGAAATGAAAGAACTTGCTACTGAGATATGGAGTCAGAAATCCAGCCCAGGTAGTTTGGCTACTATATCCAATTTTTTTACCCTCCATACTATACCATCTATTTGGCAATTATTGAAACCAACTTCCTGCTTTCATTTTCCCCAAATTTTCTCGTCTAGTTTCCTTCCATTTATACTTCAGGACTACTTTGAATTTGAACTGGGTCAATTTTCTCCCAATCCGTAGAGACTGATTTTGTTCCCTCCCTCCCTCCTTCCCTTCTGTCCTTTGAAATTCTGGGGATATTTGTCATTTCTAAGAAAACTTTCATTTTTACAGCCTATTTTTCCTTAAGGACATTATATCATCAAATATTTCTGATGTTATTCATTTATTTCTATTAGATATTCGTACTAACACTACTTTTTCAGTGGCTAGTTTTTCTAAGTTTGGTATTCTATCTTTGTGGATGTTGAATTTTACTCATATATTGATTTTTCTTGATTGTGTTGAATTGCCAAATAAAACAATAAATTTCCACAACTTAAATGTGAATTATTACTTAAGTTTGGGTTAATGAACTTCCTGATCCCAGGAGCCTGTCTTGGAAGAATAGGGTGAGAGTGGGATGTGCTGACATTTCAAATCTGGGGACTTCTTGTCTTTATCTGATACATTTTTTTCCTTAGCCCCAAAAGACCATGTCAATCATTTAAAGTATGGGTAGATTTCAAATCTTAACTTGGAGAAAAAAAGCAAAATAATTTCTCTCATATTTCGCATTTTCCTTTGTTATTGCTGTTTTTCTGGGTTTTGTTTTTTTTTGTTTGTTTGTTTTTTTGGTGGTGGTGGTTGTTGCTGTTTGCCCTCTGCTACCTTCATGAAGATGAGGAGTTTGCTTCCAGCTCAACTATGCTTCTTTCAGGTTCTGATATTTACATTAAAACTTTTAATTCAGCTCAGTCCTCTCCAGGTCCTTCCTCTTGCACTCTGTCATCTTTTTTACAATGATAATTCAGGACAAGGAGCAAGATCTCTGATCTCCATTGTTCCTACAAAAGTGGAAGGGTCAAGCGCAGGGGTCCAACCCTTTTATTGGCCATTGCACTGCAAGGTGAAGTTTTTGTTGTGCTTGATTAGTTGTGGCTTCCATTTGTAGACACCTGTGCTTATAAGTGACAAAATTCCAACTGAAATGTTTTGGGAAAAGAGAGAGAGAAGGGGGGGAGGGGAGGAAGGACAGGTGATGACTGAGGTAAGTCACAGAAGAGGACAAGTGGCTGGAACAAGCACAGTTCTGGAGACCACAAGGACTAGAATGAATGATATAAATGCCAATCGTAACTCCCTCCCCCCCCCCCCACACACAAAAAACAGAAAAACAATAAAACACATAAAACCACCCCCTCCAAACTCATTTCAGCTGGACTCTTGCCCTTCACCTACCTTCTCTTAATCTTCTCCAAGAGGCAGTAGACATGTTTGCAGGCAGTTCTAGAGACTCACTCTTTATATCCATAAAAAGGAAGGAGGAGCAGCTGTGTTCAAACCCAAGGTCTGAAAATCCCAGAAAAGATTTATATTGACTCAGCCCAGGAAAATTTTCACCATTTGATCCAATCACTGTGGTCCTGTGTGTGTGTGTGTGTGTGTGTGTGTGTGCAGTGAAGGGTACTCTGGCTGTTCTCATCACCTTAGGAGTTTTCAACTACAGGTCACTACTCTCTTATGAAATAAATTTAGTGTACCATGAATAGCATTGTTCTATTGAACTACTAGAACATAGCAGAATAGATCAGAGCTCATCCCACTTAGAATATGGACAGTTTTGTGAAACTTTTGATTCTGAAACACATATATGTTTATAACAAACACATACGTTGGTATTGTATCACAATGTAAAATGTATATTTTTTACTAGAGGTCATAGTCCAAAATGTTGAAATTCTCTAACTGCACACATTTTAAATAATTTATTTCTATTAATAATATTGCTGATTCCCAGATTTAATGCTTTTGCTTGGCTTTTCAAAACGCACGGCCTAGAAAGTGATTATCAGCCATGTAATCACTTCACTTTTCATTATCCCGCAGAGTTAATAGCCAGACACCTCCATTTCTCCTCTGGACTCCAAAGTCAAAGATTTTGTATATGTGCCTCCTTCCACATTCCAGACAAGACAATTCCACAGCCCAGTCTGGGAACTAATCCTTAGGTTCTGGTTGTGAGGCAATGGTAGTCACCAAAGAAGTTTAAGATGGTCTAGAATTATATTTAATAAAAACAAGTTTCACACTAGCTTCTGCCACACCTCCAGACATTTATGAAGCAAATATTTATTAGGAGTAGGCTACAGAGCAACCTGCCACAGACTGTTCTGTATGTGGCTGTCTAACCATCACCTTGCATCTCGTGTTTATTCCCAGCAAATGTGACAACATTTCTTTCTTTTTTTTTTTTTTTTACTATTAATTCTTGGTTTTTTATTTTTAGACACTTCATCTCTCTAATACTTTTTATTGGAGAAGTTATGGGTTTACAGAACAATTATACATAAAATAAAGGATTCCCATACACCACCACACCACCAACACCTTGCATTGGTGTTGAACATTTGTTACAATTGACAACAGCACTTTTTTGTCATTGTACTTTTTTTTTTAAAAACAGTAGTTACCTTTATTACAATTGATGAAAGATTATTAAAATAGTTCTATTACCAATTGTCTGTAGTTTACATTAGGTGTATTTTTTTCTTATATCTCACCCTATTATTAACACCTTGAATTTTGTTATACATTTATTATAATTCATGAAAGAACATTCATATACTTATACTATTAACTATAGTCTATTGTTTACATTGGGCTCACTGTGTTATAGAGTATCTCTTTTTTTTTTTTTTTTTTTTTTTTAATCATCATTTTATTGAGATATATTCACATACCACGCAGTCATACAAAACAAATTGTATTTTCGATTGTTTACAGTACCATTACATAGTTGTACATTCATCACCAAAATCAATCCCTGACACCTTCATTAGCACACACACAAAAATAACAAGAATAATAATTAGAGTGAAAAAGAGCAATTGAAGTAAAAAAGAACACTATGTACCTTTGTCTGTTTGTTTGCTTCCCCTACTTTTCTACACATCCATCCATAAACTAGACAAAGTGGAGTTTGGTCCTTATGGCATTCCCAATCCCACTGTCACCCCTCATAAGCTACATTTTTATACAACTGTCTTCGAGATTCATGGGTTCTGGGTTGTAGTTTAATAGTTTCAGGTATCCACCACCAGCTACCCCAATTCTTTAGAACCTAAAAAAGGTGTGACAACATTTCAAAGGCAGGATTCTCTCCCTTAGAGTGAGCGTCAGGCAAAAGGAAATCAATCTAAACCAATGGTTTGGAAACAGGAGACCTGCTGGATTCTCATCGCCTTTTCATGCCAGGATGGTGAGACGTCTCTAAAATATTGTTGCAAGGCCCCAGATCACCCAGGAGAGCCCAGGTGTAACAAGGTGGTAAACAGGCTGGTAATTTTACCAGCAAAAGCCTGATTTTGACACACGTAATACAGCAGAATCTGGCTTTGGCCAAGATGTGGCTGACAGCGGCCCCTGGAGGAGCTTTCTCTGTCCTGGAACCTTTCTCACCTCATCTTGGCTGTCTACCCTGCAGCAACTTCTCAGGGAAACTGCACAGCCCTCAAAGCAAAACCCTACACAAAGTGGAACCTACAGATCTTCCCACATTAAAATATTCAAAGATGAAATACAATCTTAGGCTAGATATGAGGGATTAAAACACCTCTCTTAGACTTGGAGAAGCAAATGAACAACTGACAAATTCATTGTAATTTGATTGCAAAACAAACAAACAACAATAAAACATAGCCAAAATGAAAAAAAAAAAAATGCCTTAGAGTGATTTCCCTGATACCACACAAAGCTGTCTTTTACAAAACTACAACTTGAATGAAAATCCAAACTAAATTAAGCTTTAAGGGAATCACTGTAAGATAACTTTGCTAAAAAAGTTAAAGAGGAGACTGTCAAGATTACAAATGGAGAAGCTTTACTGAAATACCGTGTACAGTATCTGACCACAACATTCTCTGAAATTGTAGGTGGCTCTGAAGAGAGCCTTTGATTTCACTTTCTTTTTTTCCAAAAAAGCAGTGGCTCTCGGTCTTCTTGGGCAGCAGCAGCAGTCCCGGATGTTGCGCAGGACGCCACCTGGCGCGATGGTAACTTTGCCCAGCAGCTTGTTGAGCTCCATGTAGTTGCGGATGGTGGCGCGGGGTGGTCTGTTGCTTGTCGCGGGCCGCGTTGCCCGCCAGCTCGCAGGATCTCGGCGGTCAGGGACTCCAGCACCACTGCGGGGTAGACTGGAGCGCCGGTTCCGACCGCTCAACTTAGTTGATCCTGAGGAGAAAAGGGTGCACCCCGCCCACAGGGAACCGGAGTGCCGCACATAGTCCAGTCTTCCCAATAACCAATATCCTGCGGGACGTAGCGCCCTCTAATGCAAGAGACGAAACTAAAATAAGAGGTTAATGAGGGCCATTATAAATGGGGTTGAAAGCTGTGACTAGCTTTCTGACTGTCTGACATCTGAAGAGTGCCCATCCAAGAAAAGTCAAACTGGCAGCCACTTTTACATGCTTTTTCCCCCATTGTGTTTTATCTAATCAGACCTGGTGTTGTGAGACTTCATTTGAATACGAGGCCTACAGGTAGGACTCCCTGTGCCACTTGTACATACTCTTTTTTTATGGGAAGTCAGAAACGTTTTGCCATGGGTTTTCAAGTGTTCTACAATCTATAGAAAGGGCTCCAAAAAACAATCATGTGTAATATAAATTCTTGAGCATTGTTTGAGAACATTCAACACCTTGATAGAAGTAAAGAAAACAAATAGAATATAGATGTATGAAAGTCGTAAGATATGTTAAGTACAGATTAAGTAGCTAATAAGTAAACCATGTGTGAGTTATGGAGTGAAGGGACAAAGAGATCCCTCTCTTTCTCCTTGTTCTGGCTGTGGGTTTTAAATTGACTTAACAAATTGTGCCATTGTAGCTCCTTCATTTGTCCTGTGAGCCTTTCTGTTGCTTGGATGTCCTGACTTGTAGCAAACTTGTGTCCAGATAATTTCCAACAAACCACCATGATTAAAACCAAGAAGAAGGATGAGGGAATCAGAAGCTCAGGAACAGGGAGAGATAGTCTGTAACTTGTAACCTTGCAGATGTACACCAGCATCTCATCCAAGCCCATGTGCATCGTTAATTCCAGTTGCAATGACATTTTTGCATGGATTGCAGGTGAGGCCTCCCATCTAGCCCATTACAACAGACAATTGGCCATTGCCTCCAGGGATTTTTCCATTTTATTTTTTCATTGCTTTTCTATGTAAAAATGTTATTCACACTTGCATGTCATAATATTGCATTTGGCCAAACTTGTTGAAATCTATCATTTTTGATTTTACAGGTTTTCCTCTAGGATTTTCCAGGTAGACAGCAAACTGCCAAGCAGCCAAGCGATCCCTAAGCAACGGCAGAGTGGCAAATGCTAGGCTAGCCTGCCATACTTCCATAGATTTGCCTAGTAAGGAGACAATGAATCTGTTATGGATTGAATGTGCCCCCCCTCCAATACACACACATGCAAACCCATGGTCAGGCCCTCCTAGGGTTGGTGTCTCCTGGCTGGATGGCAACCTTGAGATTCCTTGGCTTTTCCTGTAGCATAACAATGCACATTGTGGCATCCTCTCCTTTCTCTTCTAAATTCTCTGGACTTTCAGCTTCTGGCTGCTCCTCATAGCTTCTCTCTCTGTGGCCATCTCTATTAGGCTTCCAGTAATAGGATTCAGATCCATCCTGATTCAGATGGAATGCACCTTATCTGAAGTAATCACCTCAAAATGTCCTATTTATAATGGGCTCACATCCACAGAAATGGATTAAGATTAAGAGCATGTTTTTCTGAGGTCCATAACTCCAAGCCACCACAGGCAGTGAAGTATAAAGTCCAATGCCTCACGAGAAACAGAAAGGTGGATGAGAAACTGCCTCATGGCAGTCACCTACAATTTAGAGAACTTCCCTCAAGATAGTGAGGCTGATTAGAAATGCCTTTGCGACAGTTCCTCACAAGACAGTCCATCTTACCATGTTCCAGGGAGAATCACACAGCATTCCAAAAAATAGAAGGAACACTTACCAACTCATTCTATGAGATCAAAGAAATCAGGAGAAAAGAAAGCTACAGATCAACATCCTTCATGAATACTAATGCAAAAATTCTCAACAAAATATTAGCAAACAAAATCTAACAATATATAAAAAGGATTATAGAGCAGGACAAAGTGGGATTTATCCCTGGAATATAAAAGTGGTTTAACATTTGAAATTCAGTTAATGTAATACATCACATTAATATTATAATTGCAGAACTATGTATCATTTCAGTAGACACTGAAAAAGCATTTGATGAAATCCAACACCCATTCATGAAAAACATTTTAAAAAAACTTGAAAAAGAAGGGAACGTTCACAATCTGATATGGGGCATCTATAAAAAAACCTACAGTGAACGTCATACTTAAGGGTAAAAGACTGAAGGCTTTCCCCCTAAGATCAGGAAGATGGCAAGGATGCTTGCTCTCACCACTTCTATAGAACATTATATGGGAGGTTCTAGTCAGTGCAATCAAGTGAGAAAAAGAAATAAAAACAAATAAAAGGCATTCATATTGTAAAGGAAGATTTAAAGCTATCTTTATTCATAGACAGCATAATCCTGTATGTAGAAAATCTTGTGGGATAAGACAAACAAATAAACAAAACTATTAATATGAGTAAGCAAGTACAGCAATATCAATTTACAAAAATCAATTGTGTTTCTACATATCAGCATTAAACAATCCAAAAATTAAATTAAGAATACAGTTCCTTCCACAGTTGCTCCAAAATGAATGAAATACTCAGGAATACATTTACGAAAAAAAGTGTAAGATTTGGACACTGAAAATTACAAAACATTGCTGAGGTAAATTTAAGAAGATGTAAATAAACGGAGAGCTATTCCATGTTCATGGATTGGAATATTCAATAATGTTACGATGACAATTCTACCCAATTCAAAAAAATCCCTATTAAAATTCCAACTGTAAAATGAAATCCAGATACATTCTGTTTATAAATTTAATGTATAAAACTAAATGACACAGAAAAGTTAAAAGAAAAATAATAGAAACATATATTCCATGCAACAACTCACCAAACATTGCTTCTTGTTCCAATACTGTTTTTGGAGAAAATTGTCTTTAATATAAAAATAATTTAGAAAAAGTCATTTTAATATCAAAAAAGAACAATTCTTTAAGAAAACAAGTCTTCATTGCTTTAGCACCCAAAAAAGTAACTATATGTATAGAAAGCAAAACTGTTTGTGTAGAAAATTGACATATTCTTAATTGTAGTGTGAGTGGTAGAATATCAATCTTGGAAGATAGATTAAACAGACAAATAACTAGTGAGAATATAGAAACCATGAACAGCACAGTCAACAGCTTGGTAAAAAAGGCAGACATGAAACTCTTAACAGAATCACTATTTTGATCTTGCATACGTGCAACATTTACAGATATGGATCAAAAAATAAGTCACACAGGGTGTCAAAAAACTTATGGATGATTGGAAATAACACAAACTCCCTTCTCTTACCAAAATATAATTCAATTAGAAATCATAAACAAAAAGTTAATCATTTCTCTGATACATTAAAACATTTTAAAACCCACAAAATAATAAAAATCATAATGGAAATAATCAATTCCCCTAAATTAATTTATAAATGTTGTGTGATCTCAAAAATAGCAAAACTTTTAAATAGCTAAGGCAATTACGATGTTCATATGGCACTACTAATAGAAAATATTCAGGAATATTCTTAGAAGAGAAGGAAGACTATCCAAGTCTAACCATAAACTATTTCATAAAGCCGCAATAATTAGAAGAACATGTTATGGACAGATTAATGTAATTTACAATTCTAGGAATCAATTCAAATATCTATAATTACTTAGTAAGGCATTAATAAGATAGAATTACATATAAATGTGGTAAAAGAGGATTATTCAATAAATGTTTAATAATTGGAGAGTCATTAGAATAAGAAAATATGACTGGAACTTTTAACATCAGAAATCTCAGAGCCTGTAATATAAAATATTGATAAATTCCAATCAATGAAATTGAATAAGGCCTTTTCCATAAAAAAAGTAAAAAAAAAATTATTTTATTTTAAAAAATATTTGGAACACATACGAACAAAGGACTAATTTTTTAAATGCACAAATGACTCCCTAGATCAAAATGGTAAAGAACAGTAATCCTATCAAAAATGGGCAAAGGAAAAAGACATTTTTCAGAAAAGAACATTTCAATCACATAAAAAAACATTTAAATTAATTTATAGTATGAGAAAAGCAAATGAAAATAACAAGACCTTTTTCACCATTCAGACTGCAGAGATCCAAAAGTTTGATAACATACTGTTGGTAAGTGTAGTGGAATAAATCGTGTCTCCCACAAGGGCAAGTTCAAGTCCTAACTCCCAGTCTGTGGGTGTGGACTCATTTATGAATAGGATCTTAGAAGAGCCTATTGAGATGAAGTCAATTTGAATCAAGGTGGTACTTAATCCATCTTGGCTAGAGTCGTTATAAGCAGAGGAAACTTAGACGCAGTCAGTCAGTTAGGAGAAGCCAGAGAATGAAACAGATCATTATGTGATGGAGGCAAAGATGCAAGCCAAGGAAAGTCAAGGATAACTGGCAAGCCAGCCCCAGAACGTTACAGACTCCTGGAGAAAGCGTGGCCTGGTGATACCTTGATGTTGGATTTCTAGCCTCCAAAACTGAGACAATATACTTCTGTTGTTTAAGCCAACCCATTGTGTAGCATTTTTCATAGCAGCCTAGGCAAACTAAGATAGTAAAAATGTAGGAAAATATGCAATGAAATTATTGATGGATTTATAAACTGTTACAGCCCTCTGTGGAGAGCAATTTCGCAATGTCTGTTAACATTTAAGACACAGATACCTTTGCTCCAGCAGTTCAGTCTCTTAGATTTTCATCAGCAGCAACACATGCACAGGTTGAGGTTTATGCAAAGATATTCATTGCTGCATTGTTTGTTAAAAGGAAAGAAAGAAATCAATAAAAGCAAACACTTAGGTGGTGATCCAGGCGATGTTCAAATTGTTTTACACCTTTAACTCTTCCAATACCCACTGAGGCCAGAGCAAGCATTACTCCACATGACAGATGAGGAAACTGCAGAACAGAGTTGTTAAATAACTTGCCAGGCACTGATCCTAAGGGTTTCATCTATTGCGGAAAAGACTGTTTATGTGTTCACTAAACCAATGTCTTCTTCCTGGGCATTCTGGACTACTCATTTTCCAGTGTCATCTGATGTCACTTGTGTGCCATCCACTGAGCAACCTGGATTGGACACTGATGCCATTACCACTGAGATTTCATAGCTCATATGTTAGCACAGCATAGTCTACTTACCCTGACTAATTCAGACATTGGTACCAGAAGTGAAGTACTACCATGAAAAACAAATCAGTCTGCTCCCTTTGCTGCATGGGAAAAGTCACAGAGGCAATGAAAATAATGCAATAGGGACTACATTTCAATATGTATGGTGCACAAACTATATGCCAACAAGTAATAAAAGATTTTAAAGGTAATGTGACATGTACCACAATAATTTGTTGACTGAGCCAAACTTCATTTTAAAATCCCTACTTCCTCACCTACCTTTACCTAAAGAAAAAAAAAAATATAGAGAAAGATTATAAAAGCTAAAAACTCAATTTTCAAGCCTCCCTTGCAACTAATGTGGCTTGTGCATATTCCTGGCCAAGGACACCTAAGCAGAGATTGGCTGGTACTACATCGTCTCTTTTCCCATTTTCCTGTCTTGACAGTGGATGTAATGTCTGAATATGCAGCAGTCATCTGATGACCAAGAAGAAAAAGAATGATGATAAAAACCAACAAGGTGTGAATAGGCACATCATTCATGAGGTGACCAATGAACTGAAAATCTCAATGGCTTACAAGAATAAAGGTTGATGTTTTCTTCATACTATCTGTCCATTGCAGACTGGTTGCAGCTCTGCTGCATGAAATCCCTACTTCAGGACCCGGAAATATTCTGTTGTAAGATCCTCTTACTAGATGTGAAGTGATATATTTGAAGATAGACTCAGATCATTTTTAAATGTGTATTGTAGACCTTTGAACAACCATTCAAAAATTTTTAAAAATAGTTAAGTCAATAGAGGAGATAAAGTAGAGGACATGTTTTCTTTTCTTTTATATCATAACACTTTGAGAGCACCAGACAAGCTTGAAATATTCATTCAGTTATTGACCATTTAAAATGTTATCATACATCCACCTTGTGTCAGGCTATTTGTTAAAACAAAAATATTTCTACCACCCTCCAGGAGATTACATTCAGATAGAACAAGTGTGCAGGACTTAATTATAAGATATGATAAGGAATATATAGGGTGACTGATTCTGCCTAGGAATGTTTTTTAAAGGCTTCTCAGAGGAGGGGTTGTTTGAAAAAGAGTTTTACAAGTGGAAAAGCATGTGCAATGGAAAATACATATGAAATAATGTGCTAGTTTGGAAATCAAGGATTAGATGCTGTGACTAGAGGAAAGACTGTAGGATTTGATGCCTACAGGATTGAGGGTTTGCAGGTGCTTCTGGACATATGGCGTGATGACAGAGAAGAAGATACAAGTCTAGTGAAAGAAAGAGTTAGTGGGAAGCCAACAAGACATAGCAAGGAGAGAGAGAGAGAGAAAGAGAGAGAGAGAGAGAGAGAGAGAGCGAGCGCTACAACATCCAGGGGATAAATGGAAACTCTGAAATCAAAGTATAAACGAGAAGGGAGGATGGCAGATGCTTTGGAAATCCTTTCCATGAGGCAATGGGGTGATGCCCCTGGAATTGCTGAGTGAGAGAGCGGCAGTGACTGTTTCAGTGCCAAATCATATGAGAAAACAAGTCAAATAGCAGTGGAGAAAAACCCAGACCCAAGGAAGAGTGTTTCCAGCAGAAAAAAAGACAGCAGAACAGAGCCAGCTTGCTAGAGTTTGGGGATCCTCCCTTCCAGGCCACAGGAACACTGGGGACCCAGCAGATCTGAGCATGATAGGTCCAGGTATAGAGGCTGTCACCTCAGGCTGCAGTCAAGCAACTGCCCATAAGAGCAGCTCCTTAGAAATGCTGCTGCTGTATTTAGTTGGAGCTCTTGATAAGCTGATCAGATGGCTTCTTTTTGATTTTAGTAGAGAAATTGGGTAACTTGTAAGAAGTAACAGATTACCTCTTACGCACACCACTCACGCACCCTTGGAGAATAATGGTAATTTTGTGCCCAGTTGTGTTTTGAAAGCATTTAAATAATTATTAGCCTTTATTTGTAGTTGAATGCCAAATAATAATCTTCTAGCTTCTAAGAGCATCCATTTTACCTCAAACAAGCTTTAAGTCTTTTTAAGTAAATTAAGTAAATTTTTTCACACCTGTCATTCCTCTATAAGGTCTCTTAAAACACAGCATATGTTCTAAGAAGACTCTTAGCACCCTGTCTAGTATGATAAATCAGATACTAGGAGCTTCCATAAAAGTGTCAAGGTGAAGCGGGGCAAGATGGTGGACTGGTGAGCTGTATGTTTTAGTTACTCCTCCAGAAAAGTAGGTAGAAAGTCAGGAACTGCGTGGACTGGACACCACAGAGCAATCTGACTTTGGGCATACTTCATACAACACTCATGAAAACCTGGAACTGCTGAGATCAGCGAAATCTGTAAGTTTTTGCGGCCAGGGGACCCGCGCCCCTCCCTGCCAGGCTCAGTCCCGTGGGAGGAGGGGCTGTCAGCTCCGGGAAGGAGAAGGGAGAACTGCAGTGGCAGCCCTTATCGGAAACTCATTCTACTGATCCAAACTCCAACCATAGATAGACTGAGACCAGACACCAGAGAATCTGAGAGCAGCCAGCCCAGCAGAGAGGAGACAGGCATAGAAAAAAAACAACATGAAAAACTCCAAAATAAAAGCGGAGGATTTTTGGAGTTCTGGTGAATATAGAAAGGGGAAGGGCAGAGCTCAGGCCCTGAGGTGCATATGCAAATCCCGAAGAAAAGCTGATCTCTCTGCCCTGTGGACCTTTCCATAATGGCCCTGGTTGCTTTGTCTCTTAGCATTTCAATAACCCATTAGATCTCTGAGGAGGGCCCTTTTTTTTTTTTTTTTTTTTTTTGTTTAATCCTTTTTTCTTTTTCTAAAACAATTACTCTAAGAAGCCCAATACAGAAAGCTTCAAAGACTTGCAATTTGGGCAGGTCAAGTCAACAGCAGAACTAAGAGAGCTCTGAGACAAAACGCAATAATCCAGTGGCTGGGAAAATTCACTAAACACCACAACTTCCCAAGAAAAGGGGGGTGTCCGCTCACAGCCATCATCCTGGTGGACAGCAAACACTCCTGCCCATCGCCAGCCCCATAGCCCAGAGCTGCCCCAGACAACCCAGTGTGACGGAAGTGCTTCAAATAATAGGCACACACCACAAAACTGGGTGTGGACATTAGCCTTCCCTGCAACCTCAGCTGATTGTCCCAGAATTGGGAAGGTGGAGCAGTGTGAATTAACAAAGCCCCATTCAGCCATCATTTCAGCAGACTGGGAGCCTCCCTACACAGCCCAGCAGCCCAGAACTGCCCTGGGGGGACGGCACTCACCTGTGACATAGCACAGTCATCCCTCAACAGAGGACCCGGGGTGCACAGCCTGGAAGAGGGGCCCACTTGCTAGTCTCAGGAGCCATACGCCAATACCAAGGACTTGTGGGTCAGTGGCAGAGACAAACTGTGGCAGGACTGAACTGAAGGATTAGACTATTGCAGCAGCTTTAAAACTCTAGGATCACCAGGGAGATTTGATTGTTAGAGCCACCCCCCCTCCCTGACTGCCCAGAAACACGCCCCATATACAGGGCAGGCAACACCAACTACACACGCAAGCTTGGTACACCAATTGGACCCCACAAGACTCACTCCCCCACTCACCAAAAAGGCTAAACAGGGGAGAACTGGCTTGTGGAGAACAGGTGGCTCGTGGATGCCACCTGCTGGTTAGTTAGAGAAAGTGTACTACACGAAGCTGTAGATCTGATAAATTAGAGATAAGGACTTCAATTGGTCTACAAATCCTAAAAGAACCCAGTCAAGTTCAGCAAATGCTACGAGGCCAAAAAACAACAGAAAATTATAAAGCATATGAAAAAACCAGATGATATGGATAACCCAAGCCCAAGCACCCAAATCAAAAGATCAGAAGAGACACAGCACCTAGAGCAGCTACTCAAAGAACTAAAGATGAACAATGAGACCATAGTACAGGATACAAAGGAAATCAAGAAGATCCTAGAAGAGCATAAAGAAGACATTGCAAGACTAAATAAAAAAAATGGATGATCTTATGGAAATTAAAGAAACTGTTGACCAAATTAAAAAGATTCTGGACACTCATAGTACAAGACGAGAGGAAGTTGAACAACGAATCAGTGACCTCGAAGATGACAGAATGGAAAATGAAAGCATAAAAGAAAGAATGGGGAAAAAAATTGAAAAAATCGAAATGGACCTCAGAGATATGATAGATAATATGAAACGTCCGAATATAAGACTCATTGGTGTCCCAGAAGGGGAAGAAAAGGGTAAAAGTCTAGGAAGAGTATTCAAAGAAATTGTTGGGGAAAACTTCCCAAATCTTCTAAACAACATAAATACACAAATCATAAATGCTCAGCGAACTCCAAATAGAATAAATCCAAATAAACCCACTCCGAGACATATACTGATCACACTGTCAAACACAGAAGAGAAGGAGCAAGTTCTGAAAGCAGCAAGAGAAAAGCAATTCACCACATACAAAGGAAACAGCATAAGACTAAGTAGTGACTACTCAGCAGCCACCATGGAGGCAAGAAGGCAGTGGCACGATATATTTAAAATTCTGAGTGAGAAAAATTTCCAGCCAAGAATACTTTATCCAGCAAAGCTCTCCTTCAAATTTGAGGGAGAGCTTAAATTTTTCACAGACAAACAAATGCTGAGAGAATTTGCTAACAAGAGACCTGCCCTACTGGAGATACTACAGGGAGCCCTACAGACAGAGAAACAAAGAAAGGACAGAGAGACTTGGAGAAAGGTTCAGTACTAAAGAGATTCGGTATGGGTACAATAAAGGATATTAATAGACAGAGGAGAAAAATATGACAAACATAAACCAAAGGATAAGATGGCTGATTCAAGAAATGCCTTAACGGTTATAACGCTGAATGTAAATGGATTAAACTCCCCAATTAAAAGATATAGATTCACAGAATGGATCAAAAAAAATGAACCATCAATATGTTGCATACAAGAGACTCATCTTAGACACAGGGACACAAAGAAACTGAAAGTGAAAGGATGGAAAAAAATATTTCATGCAAGCTACAGCCAAAAGAAAGCAGGTGTAGCAATATTAATCTCAGATAAAATAGACTTCAAATGCAGGGATGTTTTGAGAGACAAAGAAGGCCACTACATACTAATAAAAGGGGCAATTCAGCAAGAAGAAATAACAATTGTAAATGTCTATGTACCCAATCAAGGTGCCACAAAATACATGAGAGAAACACTGGCAAAACTAAAGGAAGCAATTCATGTTTCCACAATAATTGTGGGAGACTTCAACACATCACTCTCTCCTATAGATAGATCAACCAGACAGAAGACCAATAAGGAAATTGAAAACCTAAACAATCTGATAAATGAATTAGATTTAACAGACATATACAGGACATTACGTCCCAAATCACCAGGATACACATACTTTTGTAGTGCTCATGGATCTTTCTCCAGAATAGATCATATGCTGGGACATAAAACAAGCCTCAGTAAATTTAAAAAGATTGAAATTATTCAAAGCACATTCTCTGACCACAGTGGAATACACCATGACCAAGTGGGGTTCATTCCAGGCATGCAAGGATGGTTCAACATAAGAAAATCAATCAATGTATTACAACACATTAACAAGTCAAAAGGGAAAAATCAATTGATCATCTCGATAGATGCTGAAAAAGCATTTGACAAAATCCAACATCCGTTTTTGATAAAAACACTTCAAAAGGTAGGAATTGAAGGAAACTTCCTCAACATGATAAAGAGCATATATGAAAAACCCACAGCCAGCATAGTACTCAATGGTGAGAGACTGAAAGCCTTCCCTCTAAGATCAGGAACAAGACAAGGATGCCCGCTGTCACCACTGTTATTCAACATTGTGCTGGAAGTGCTAGCCAGGGCAAACCGGCAAGACAAAGAAATAAAAGGCATCCAAATTGGAAAAGAAGAAGTAAAACTGTTATTGTTTGCAGATGATATGATCTTATATCTAGAAAACCCTGAGAAATCGACGATACAGCTACTAGAGCTAACAAACAAATTTAGCAAAGTAGCGGGATACAAGATTAATGCACATAAGTCAGTAATGTTTCTATATGCTAGAAATGAACAAACTGAAGAGACACTCAAGGAAAAGATACCATTTTCAATAGCAACTAAAAAAATCAAGTACCTAGGAATAAACTTAACCAAAGACGTAAAAGACCTATACAAAGAAAACTACATAACTCTACTAAAAGAAATAGAAGGGGACCTTAAAAGATGGAAAAATATTCCATGTTCATGGATAGGAAGAGTAAATGTCATTAAGATGTCAATTCTACCCAAACTCATCTACAGATTCGATGCAATCCCAATCAAAATTCCAACAACCTACTTTGCAGACTTGGAAAAGCTAGTTATCAAATTTATTTGGAAAGGGAAGATGCCTCGAATTGCTAAAGACACTCTAAAAAAGAAAAACGAAGTGGGAGGACTTACACTCCCTGACTTTGAAGCTTATTATGAAGCCACAGTTGCCAAAACAGCACGGTACTGGCACAAAGATAGACATATAGATCGATGGAATCGAATTGAGAATTCAGAGATAGACCCTCAGATCTATGGCCGACTGATCTTTGATAAGGCCCCCAAAGTCACTGAACTGAGTCATAATGGTCTTTTCAACAAATGGGGCTGGGAGAGTTGGATATCCATATCCAAAAGAATGAAAGAGGACCCCTACCTCACCCCTTACACAAAAATTAACTCAAAATGGACCAAAGATCTCAATATAAAAGAAAGTACCATAAAACTCCTAGAAGATAATGTAGGAAAACATCTTCAAGACCTTGTATTAGGCGGCCACTTCCTAGACTTTACACCCAAAGCACAAGCAACAAAAGAGAAAATAGATAAATGGGAACTCCTCAAGCTTAGAAGTTTCTGCACCTCAAAGGAATTTCTCAAAAAGGTAAAGAGGCAGCCAACTCAATGGGAAAAAATTTTTGGAAACCATGTATCCGACAAAAGACTGATATCTTGCATATATAAAGAAATCCTAGAAGTCAATGACAATAGTACAGACAGAGCAAGTATAAAATGGGCAAAAGGTATGAAAAGACAGTTCTCTGAAGAGGAAATACAAATGGCCAAGAAACACATGAAAAAATGTTCAGCTTCACTAGCTATTAGAGAGATGCAAATGAAGACCACAATGAGATACCATCTAACACCGGTTAGAATGGCTGCCATTAAACAAACAGGAAACTACAAATGCTGGAGGGGATGTGGAGAAATTGGAACTCTTATTCATTGTTGGTGGGACTGTATAATGGTTCAGCCACTCTGGAAGTCAGTCTGGCATTTCCTTAGAAAACTAGATATAGAGTTACCATTCGATCCAGCAATTGCACTTCTCGGTATATACCCGGAAGATCGGAAAGCAGTGACACGAAGAGATATCTGCACGCCAATGTTCATAGCAGCATTATTCACAATTGCCAAGAGATGAAAACAACCCAAATGTCCTTCAACAGATGAGTGGATAAATAAAATGTGGTATATACACACAATGGAATACTACGCGGCAGTAAGAAGGAACGATCTCGTGAAACATATGACAACATGGATGAACCTTGAAGACATAATGCTGAGTGAAATAAGCCAGGCACAAAAAGAGAAATATTATATGTTACCACTAATGTGAACTTTGAAAAATGTAAAACAAATGGTTTATAATGTAGAATGTAGGGGAACTAGCAATAGAGAGCAATTAAGGAAGGTGGAACAATAATCCAAGGAGAACAGATAAGCTATTTAATGTTCTGGAGATGCCCAGGAATGACTATGGTCTGTTAATTTCTGATGGATATAGTAGGAGCAAGTTCACAGAAATGTTGCTATATTAGGTAACTTTCTTGGGGTAAAGTAGGAACATGTTGGAAGTTAAGCAGTTATCTTAGGTTAGTTGTCTTTTTCTTACTCCCTTGTTATGGTCTCTTTGAAATGTTCTTTTATTGTATGTTTGTTTTCTTTTTAACTATTTTTTCATACAGTTGATTTAAAAAAGAAGGGAAAGTTAAAAAAAAAAAAAAGAAAAACAAGGAAAAAAAGATGTAGTGCCCCCTTGAGGAGCCTGTGGAGAATGCAGGGGTATTGGGCTACCCCACCTCGATGGTTACTAACGTGACCACAGACATAGGGGACTGGTGGTTTGATGGGTTGAGCCCTCTACCATAGGTTTTACCCTTGGGAAGACGGTTGCTGCAAAGGAGAGGCTAGGCCTCCCTATGGTTGTGCCTAAGAGCCTCCTCCCAAATGCCTCTTTGTTGCTCAGATGTGGCCCTCTCTCTCTAGCTAAGCCAACTTGAAAGGTGAAATCACTGCCCTCCCCCTTACGTGGGATCGGACACCCAGGGGAGTGAATCTCCCTGGCAACGTGGAATATGACTCCCGGGGAGAAATGTAAACCCGGCATCGTAGGACAGAGAACATCTTCTTGACTAAAAGGGGGATGTGAAAGGAGATGAAATAAGCTTCAGTGGCAGAGAGATTCCAAAAGAAGCTGAGAGGTCACTCTGGTGGGCACTCTCACGCACACTTTAGACAACCCTTTTTAGGTTCTAAAGAATTGGGGTAGCTGGTGGTAGATACCTGAAACTATCAAACTACAACCCAGAACCCATGAATCTCGAAGACAGTTGTATAAAAATGTAGCTTATGAGGGGTGACAATGGGATTGGGAAAGCCATAAGGACCACACTCCACTTTGTCTAGTTTATGGATGGATGAGTAGAAAAATAGGGGAAGGAAACAAACAGACAAAGGTACCCAGTGTTCTTTTTTACTTCAATTGCTCTTTTTCACTCTAATTATTATTCTTGTTATTTGTGTGTGTGTGTTAATGAAGGTGTCAGGGATTGATTTAGGTGATGAATGTACAACTATGTAATGGTACTGTGAACAATCGAAAGTGCGATTTGTTTTGTATGACTGCGTGGTATGTGAATATATCTCAATAAAATGAAGATAAAAAAATAAAAATTAAAATTAAAAAAAAATAAAAAACAAACAAAAAGAAAGATAATTTGATAAAATATTTGAATATTTTGCAAATACCTTTTAAATTATGTATCAAATGGATGATCCTTCAAGGTATAAATTGCCAAAATTGTTCAAAGAAAGTATAGAACCCTTTTACAGACTCATAACCATGAAGGAAATTGAGAAAGTTATCAAAGTATTCTCCACAAAATGGCTTTATGATTACATAGTTTTACAAACCATTGCTTTCAAGCCTTCAAATAATAATGGCAGCTATAAACATTCACTCTAGTTAGTTTTTTCAGAGTATTGGAGAATAAGGAAATTTCCCTTTATTTCATTTTTTTTTTTTAATTGGCATAAGCCTCATCTCCAGATACGATAAAGACATGCAAAACACACACATACATACAGGACCATTCTCATACATCTATACAGAAGCCCAAGTGCTAAATAAACTATTAGTAAATCAAATTGTACAGTATATTAAAAGAACACTGAAAGAAAATATTCCTCACCATTAAGAAATATATGGATACAATTCATAATATTAAGTCAAAAGAGAGAAAGAAAATCATCTCATCACTAGATAGATGCCCATAAGCTACTTGAGAGAAATGAATTAATTTGCATTACCATTAATGTTAGAACCAGTTTTTTAGGGATGGGAAAGTTGGATTAGAGATGCTTCCTATCAGCTCACAATTGCATCTGTTCTCTGAAGCCATGAGGAAGTATGGATGGCAACTCTTCCTCAAACCATCAAATGGGGTAAGATAGCTTTTGAAGTTACTTGCCAGGATGAATTAGAGCCACTGTTCAGAAAGCCTGGACATGCTGGATCCTTGTTGTTCTTACCTCCCACGGCAACTGATGTTTCCAGGGACATGTTTTCTTGGAAGCCTGAAGCTCCTCGATTTTGTTCTTTGTGAATTTGGCCTTGGCCCCAAAGCTGACAACATACATTGTCCCACTACCTTCCCTCCTGCTCTGATGCTGAGGATCCAGAAGTAGGAAAGGACCAGAAAGAACATGAAAGAAACAGCCAAGACTCTTTCTCAATGGCAGGTCCACTGGGCCAAAGGGAGAGGAAAAACTTCTAAATTGATGAAATTTAATTTGTTTTAAGTGTTGTAACAAATTTTTACAATACAGTTGTAACAAATTTTTATAGTTCAATGCTATTAGCATTGAATTTTAAAATAGCAATGTATTTTTTACCTATATGAAAGTGTAAGAATCATCAATGTACATTTTTCACAGAGAGAACACACTACTATGATTAGCATCCAAATCAAGAAGTATGATATTATCAGCACCCTAGGAGCCACCCCTTTCCCCCCATCACTACTTGCACCCCTGGCTCAAGGGAAATCATTAAATTGATTTTTTTAACATGATAGATTAGTTTTGGTTATTTTTTAAAGGTCTATATAAACTTGAAAAAATACGCTATTTCTTTCGCTCAGCATTGTGTTTCTGAGATCCATCCGTGTTGTGTGTTGTGGTTTGTTTATTCTCATTGCTGTATGAACATATCATAATTTATTTACTCATTCTTCTCTTGATGAATAATTGAGTTGTTTTCAGTTTGGGCTATTATGAACATTGTTGTAATTTTTTTTTATGAACATCTGCATGCAATTCTAAGTGAAATTTCTGAGTTATTGGAATGTGTAAATTTAGCTTTAGGACGTATAGCCAAGCTGCTTTGCAAATTATTAATTTATACTTATACTCATAGCATATGAGAGTTCCAGTTGCTCCAAACCCTTGCCAACATTTGCTGATTTTCATCTTCTTTCATTTTAGCTGTTCTGTTAAGTGTATGGTGGTATCTCACTGTATTTTCGTTTCTCCACTGAATAATGAGGTTGAGCACCTTTCTATATGTTTATGGACCACTTAGAAAACCTCTTTATGAAGACTCTGTTCAAGTCTTTTGCCCACTTTTCTATTGTTTTCTGTCTTTTTTTTCTTTTTAGTTTGAAGTTCTTTATATTTCTCAGTGCACACTCTTTGTCAGATAAGATTGAAGTTCTGATTTATACTGGATTGGACTGAAAACAGTTGAGAGATATTGTCCAGAAGTAGGAAAGGGCAATCCAACAGAAGATATCTGAAGGCACTAACAGAAAGAACAATAAAGCTATTTCCTGGAATTGGGGTTGATGATGACTAATTTGAAAATCTTGGGAAAATAGTGAAAATATGAGGAAGGTCAAATGATCTTTTTTACCATCTAAAGGAACTTCTCTGATATGTGATAACTTCCTAGGCCTTGCTGTATCTTGTTATACCTTGTCTTCTCCTTATAAATTTCCATTATACTTGAAAGGGGAGCATTCATCTCTCTCCCCTTTTCATTATTTGATCTGAACTATCTCACTGTCACTCTTGGAAGTGTCCACACTCTCTCCTGTTACATTCAACAAGTTTTCCAATTCTGTATTCTCTCTTCTCCAGTTTCTATTTGACCTCATTCATTTCATCTCTTTCTGGCCATTCTATGGTCATTAATCTATGAGAATTTAGCTGGTATAAATAAATATATGTTTGCCTGGTGAAGATTCTCCTAATCTAAATAATTTGAAAATGGTCTATTTAATTTTAGCATATGCATTTTAATAGAATTTAGCTACATAAATAAATATCCATGTTTTACAAATTATTTAAAAAAACAGTAAATCTAGATGTAAAATAACAACTGTGTGGATCACAGTCTTAGAATTCTACTCTGTGCAAAACTGTGTAATATGGCTACAATTCCCAGCAGAATTTCTCTTTGTCCATAACCACCTTCATGAAGGTATTTGGCAGGAATTATTTTCACATAGATTTTTATTTATCTAATACCTTCTAAAAAGGAAAATCCAAAGGCAATAGGAATTGACATTTTACATTAGTCCAGCAGTTCTCAATCCTGCTGTGTGTTGGAAACCCCTGGGGAGTGCCAAAAAATTAGTTTTAGTTAGGCTCTCCTTCAACTCTGTCTGAATCTATCAGATGGGGTCCAGGTATCAGTAAGTTTTAGAAACTACCCAGGGAATTCTAACACATAGCCACAGTTGAGAACTGCTGAATATGTGGCCAAGAATACAAAGAAAGAATGGCAATACATTAAAAATGCTGAAAAGTTAACAGTCAGTTCTGTATATAAGTTTATAACTCAATAGCCTTAGAGGCGGGTAAGAGTCCTCTCTTTGGCCCAGTTCTGGATTTCTGCTTGTCCAAACATGAGATAAAAGAACAGTCCGAACATGTTGACAGCCGCCGAGAGGAAAAAGACATTCCTCCATCCAGACTCAGAATCCTAGTGACAAAAAACACAGACTAGTCATCCACCTCACAAGTTCCTCCTCCACCCGTTTTAGAAATCCTCCATTTTGTGTACTACAACGTCCACCGCAAGGAATATAAGGACCAACATGCAATGACCATTTTAACATCTGAAGTCATCAAAAAGGTTTATGAAATGGGTGGAAATGAAATGAGTCTAAAATACAGTTCTGAATTCTGGGGTTTTCTTTAAATCAGAATAAATTAACCTATACTAATGTTTTTTCTAGAGATTTGGATTTCAACATTCCTGAAAATATTGTATGCTGTGAATTAACTTGTGCTTGCCAAAAATATATGTTGAAGTCCTAACCCTCAATGCCTGTGAATGCTACCTTATTTGGAAATAAGGTCTCTGCAGATGGAATTAAATTCATACTGGATTAGGGTGGGCCCTAAATCCACTGACTGGTGTCCTTATAAAGAGAGAGAGATTTGGCGACAGAGAGATAGATACTCAGAGGGAAGAAGGCTGTGTGAAGATGGAGGTAGAAATTGGAGTGGTGTGGCTACAAGCCAAGGAACACCAAGGATTGCTGGCAATTGCCGGGAGCTAGAAAGAGGCAAAGAAGGATTCTTCCCTGGAACCTTCAGAGGGAGCATGGCCCCACTGCCACCCAGTTTGTGATACTTTTTTACAGCAGCCCTAGGAATCAAATACATTGTGCCATGCATTTAAAATTCTACCTACCACAGCATCTTTTAAGGTTTCATGCTTGTGTTCTCTCTGATTTTTATTTTTGGGGGCTGCTGATATCAACCAAAACCACCCCTTAGATGGACATCCCAATGCAACATGGGTTACATTTGGTCTCCCTGTGTGATACTGCTCACTAAGTCCTGGTAAGTCATAACTTATTTCCAGCATTATAGTCACCATGGATTCCTAGTAATTGGTGAAAAAATTAACCCAGAAACTAGAGCAGGTGGAGATCTATTAAAACAAAACTTTCCTCTGTAAGTTGACCCTGGTCATTTCTTCTGTCCCAGCCTGGTTCTGTCTTTTCATCGTGCCCACCATCCCCACTTTGGGACATTGAGTGAGCCCCATTGTCCTTGCTACCTGAGTTGTCTCACATGCATTCTCTCTTCTCTTTAAACTGGCCTTGGGGCACTCCACATTTCCGTTTGAGATTTCTTTTTAAATTGGAATTAAGCTGAGCAGATTCTTCCTGATTTCCCCCTTCTGCCCCTCTATCTTTATTCCCCTGGCAGTAACTAAGAACTATTTGATGCTTTTCTAGCTCTAAGAAGTCACACATGCTGCCACATGGTCTGAACTGCTCACTTTCATCAATCTGACATTTATTCATTTTTTAATATTCAGCCCCTATTTTTCTTCCTCTGGCAAATCTGACCAACTGTGGTCTGATTTAGAGGCCCCTATGAGGAGAGTAGTTGTGTTGACATCCACACTTGTTTTCCCCACTGGACCAGACTGCTTCAGAGCAGAGGCCCAACCGCATAGCACCAGTGCCCAAATAATACCCGCCACCTGTAGGTGTTCAGTAAACAGGGCCCAACCTGACTGATGAGGAATCCGGTGGCAGTGGAAGAGATGATTCCTGCGATGAGCCCAAATCCCCTGGAGATTCCCATGAGGAAACTTGCGTATCTGTGGGGAGAGGATTTTATATAGAATCAGAGAAGCCCATGACTCCTAGGGTGACTCAGCTTTAATGGAGCTCCACTCTAATGGCCAAGTCATTTTAGACAAAGTGTAGTTTGTCCTTTACCTGAAGATGTTCAGGGCAACGTTTGTTTGCCAACCCTGAAATCACCTGTCCACAGAGTCAACCACCAGGGGCAATTCAGTCCCTCCAGGAGAAGAGATTCCCCACCCTGGTTGCTCAGCATGGGAGGCAGTTTGTGCAGTGGGTAGGAGGATACAGACTCTGGAGCAAAACTCCCTGGGTCCAAATTCTGGCTCTGCTGCTTAGGCAAGCCACTTAACTTCCTTATGCCTCGGTCTTCTCCCCTACAAAATGGGGTAACAATAGGGCCTACTTCATGTTGTGAGGATTAAATATGCTGATATAGGAGAAATCCTTAGAACAGGGTTTGGTAGCTAATATTATCCACACCCTGGGAGCTTGTCCAATACATACTGTATGGGCCCTTCCCCAAAACACACAGTCCAATATCTTGTAAGGAGGCTTGGGAAGCTTTTGATCTAACTGATTACCAGCCAAGATTGGGAACTGGTATTCTAAAACTGCTTTAGGTTATGGCCACATACCAGCATTTCTAGTTACCTGTCACTTCGTCATCATTCAGTGCGCGTCAACAACATGAAAGAGTCGCAAGCAGAAGGCTAAGGACTAATGCCTCTGGAAGAGCCCGTCTTTTTTTTGAGTTTAAAATTTTATTGCAACTAATACATTAAATGGATAAGTAAGGTTAGACAACACGGTTATGGCCTATAAAGACCTTTAAAACCAGTGCCTGCAAACTTCATTCCAAATGAACATTTTGTGATGTTACAGACAAGCATTAAAAGAAAGAAAGGAAAGAAGGAAAGAAGGTAGGAATGCAGGAATGCAGGCAAGCTGTTTTGGAGAAGGGGAAAAACAGGTAAAGCTCTTACCTGGGGGCAACATCTAAGGTGTTGATTATAAATCCTGAGTCACACAGGTTGCTCGTCCCAGGAATAAGTATCAATAAAATAACGGTTATCATGTAACTGGAAGTCACAAAGGGCAGGGCCACAGCACACAGTGATGGAAGGAGGAGCCCTGGATAATGAGGACATGCTGTCAGGAACCCTCTGAGACCCCACATGGAAAAAGGGGTTGATTAACCAAGCTCATAGGTCTATCCTTACCTAGGGATGAAAAGAGTTTTCGCACAGTGATTAATCTGAGAAGATTCCTGGACAGAAGGAAATCTGCCAACTGACCTCCTAGAATTGTACAGCTTGAAGCAGCAATAAAAGGCAGGGAGGACAGAACCCCACTCTAAAGGAAGGAAAATTACACAGTGAGTAATTACAGAGGTTCACAGAGCACCAAAATTTATTAGTTATACAGATAACCATTAGCCTGCCATCTGACATTCTGAGTTGTTTTATGGAAATTAGCACTTTGTCCACACTAGAATGAATACTGTCTCAGGTAAGAGGGCCAGCATCTGTGTCACACTGATCCCCAGAAAACAAAGCAATATTAATTTTGAAGGGAAATTGAAGTATTAGCTGGCCTGGCAGTGTAGCAAAGTAGTAAAGAAAACAGATACTGGAGTGGCTCTACCAATTAAGAGTTGTATAACTCAGGGCAAGTCATCTCACCTCCTTGCGTCCCCATTTCCACTCTTGGGCAGTGGGAATCAGTACCATGCCCCTCTCAAGTTCATTGTGAGGGCTAAATGAGTGGTTATGTGCAAAGAGAGCAGCAACCAGAATTTAGTAGGCAGCATAGAACTATTTCTTCTTATTG
Organism: Choloepus didactylus; assembly: GCF_015220235.1. Lineage (NCBI taxonomy): Eukaryota > Metazoa > Chordata > Mammalia > Pilosa > Megalonychidae > Choloepus > Choloepus didactylus. Next base: position 127,453,076 of record NC_051313.1, on the reverse strand, counting down.
CCATTATCATCATTTTCATATAAGTATAGGAAGTATACTCACATCTTTGATGTTAACATGGAGCACAGAATTGATGTACGTCGGTAGGTATGTTATGATTATGGTGCATAACCAGAAATGGCTGAAAAACCCCATGAAAATGGCCCAGAGTGGTAGGCATCTCACCATCGCTTTTATGGGGACAGATCGTCTAGGGGAACTGGACTGAAAGGAAACATCTAGTCAACACAGGTATGAGGAAAGGCCAGAGAGCATCTCTCCCGGGAGACCCACACCCTGCCCTGGTGATCTCTGTGTGGTCCACAGGTAGAGGGGTGCACTGTACCTGTTGAGTCAGTGAGGACACGATGTGTTCCTTCTCCCTGACACTGATGCATGGGTGATGCATAGGGTCATCATAAATCACCGCGAACCACAGGAGACAGCAGACACAGCCAATGCTACCTGGGAAACAGGGACCCAATTAGTTTTCAGATGAATTTGTGCCCTGGGGAGAGGGAGTTTCCTTTGAAGAGGCATGCCTCCACCCCCTGCCCCTGACACACACATCAATTCGTGGGTATTCCATTATAAAGACCTAAAATTTCCCACTTCTTCCAGTCAATTCTTCAACCAAACTTCTTTTACAATTAAAGCTTTCTAGATACTACCTTTCAAATACAGTCTTCATTTATCAATATTGGAGCCCTCTGGATATAGCATGAGCATAAACATACCAATGTAAAGATGAGCATTACTCTTAAAATGCCAACAGTATTATATGCCGTGCCTTTAGCAATGATTTCTTCATTAAATATACATTATTGTCTTACTTTGGAAGTTCTCAATAGTCAGGCCTGAAGCAGAAGAGTAGTCATATATACATGAAATAACCAGCCATGAAATCAGTGTGGCAAGGGAAAATTTCAAACACATTTGCAAGAGACATTGTTGTTTTAACCAAACCTCTTACCCCTTTCAGATTCCCAGAAGAAACACTGTTCAATAGAATCTGGTTAACAAGTGTAGATCAAATTGACCCAAGATTAGAATCATTAATGAAAAGCTATCCAAGCCAGGATCATATTTCAAGATACCATTTGGCTATAACAACAAAATAATCAGTAGAAACTTGTCCCATTACTAGGATTTGCTATTAGAAGAATAGTCTATGTTAAAAGACTCTGAGAACTAATGTTCTTCAATCCCATCTAATTACTGGATTCATCCATTCTTTATTTATAAAGCTAAGAGTCAGGCACCGTGATGGCACCAAAATGATAAAAACATTATTGGATGGATTTTTTGCCTCAAGCATTTCACAGTCTAGTGTGTGTGTGTATGTGTGTGTGTGTTTTGGATAAATAATTACATGACAACATGGCCTAGTGAAAGCACAGCAGCAAGGAGCATAGAGGATGCAACACTTGAATCTGATAAGGTAAGTACTGGAGGACCTCGTTTGAGCTTTAAAAAATTCATCAGGTAGAGAATAAGGTAAAGGGCGTCTTGGGCAGAAACACATATTATAACTAAATATGAAGACACACTGAAGGTGTGCTTTAACAACTTTAATAAACCTCATATAACAACAAGACCAGGCATTTCAGATGTGGGGGTGAAAGTTCTGCAGAAGATGCTTGGGTAGAAGGGTAAGGCTGCATTCCTATTGTTTCAGATGCCAGAACCATGTATATAGTCATCTCCTCTGCCTGTGCATGTGACCAGAACCACCAGGACAATGCTAAATCAAATTGTGTTTTAGAATAAGAAATCTATTAATCCTCAACATCCTTCATCACCTTGCATTTAATAAAGGATATTTTCTATCACATGGAAAGAATATGGGTTATGTAGCCTTCAAAATGAATGCCTGAGACATGGAAGAATTAGGATTTGAGAGAAGGTGACTCACCAAAGATGTAGAAGATGAAAGGCCAGCCTAAGGCCTGGCAGATGAGGCCACCCACACAGAGGATGATGAAGGACCCAAATGCTGCCCCTGAGGACAAGAGAGGAAAAAACCACTTATGACAGCACCAGAGTCTGAGACTGAGTGGACTCAGTCTCCACAGTGAGGTGGCAGACTTAGAATTACCAGGTGACATAATTTCTCCCACTGACAAATCTCCAAAAAGTCATATGAAGTAGTTTGAATTAATAAATAATAGTGATCTGCTCCTTGACTTTCAAAGCTTCCTCTACACCAATGTGATCAAATTCAAATCTCTTTAGCTTGTTACAGACACTCTCTGCAATCACAGCCCAACAGTATTTCCTTATGAGGAGAGTTACATTCCGGTCAAGTGAAATATAAGATCAGGGGCAGGAAAGGAAAGACTTATGAAAATTAGTCAGATACAGTTCCTGTACTCGAGGATCTTTCAGTCATGTTGGAGGGATAAATGTGAACAAAATTCACTATTAAAAGTATAATACAATTTAGACCTTAGATTTTGAAGATTACAGAGATCGCTAGTAAGAACAACACAACATACACACAAATATACTTGTACACACAAACATACACACACACCTCAAACAAAGTTTCATAAAACAATACTTATCCTTATCATGTGCTACATATGCCAACATTTTCTATTCTAATCTATTTCCTTTCATTTTTTTAATACTAGTTTTTACTCACTAAGTTGATTCTATGACCCAGTAATAGGTCCCAGTCTACAACTTGAAAAAAGAAATGGGCATAGCATATAAATATGATTAAAAAAAAAAAAAACTATAATGCGCTATTGAAGCATGTATGAGGAGAAAATTAATACTGACAATAAAATTTATAAATTGCTTACATGAGCTAAGTGGGAGGATGCATGGAATATTGGCAATAGGAACTGAGGTCAGAGGACCTTCTTGCAAAATGGGCCAGCAGAAGTAGAGACAGAGAGAAATTAAGTGCAAATATGGACAGTAGGGGAGGAGGGTTGCGGCACACATTTGGTGCCACCAGTTCATTGCTTGCAGAGGGGCTTAGGGTAGAAAAGCAGGTTTGCGCTTGATGGCACAGAGCATCATTAGATCTGTGCAGTAAGAAGACCAGTCTTATTTTACAATTGTGGAGGAACATATTAAAGATTCTTGAGCATGTGAGCTAAAACATTCTTTTAGTGCTTTAGGAAGATAACTTGGTTTTGATAGGCAGGGAGGGATGGCGGAAATAAGCTGGCTAAGAAAGGCCAACTGACAGCATTTGGAGATAGAGGAAGTGGTGACAACTGTGATAGAAGGAAACCAGCAAGCAAAAGAGCTGCTCTGAGGTAAAAATCAGCAGGATGACATTGTATATTGGGCCTTGGAGTGAGAAGCTTAATGGAAACTCTGTTCAGTTCTTCAAGTGTACACTCTCAAGACTGCAAGTTGGGGAAAACAGCGCTGATAAAGTTGTGGAGGTCTTAGTATGAGCACATACCACGGAGTGACACTCTTGCATAGTGACTGAGAATGTGTGCTCTGGGGCCAAACTGCCTGGGCTCAACTCTCAGTTCCACCACTCACTGGCTACTTGCATCTGGGTAATTTGCTTAATCTCTGTAAAATGTGAGTGAAAAATCTGCCTACATAGACAGTTGTTGTGAATTACAGTTCAGAACAGCAAAGAGCTCAGAATAATGAGGACTCTTTAAACTCTTCTTTCTGGTCAGATTTCTCTTTGCCACTCCAAATTATGATAGTCTTAATTCTCACTTCTATGTCTTTGCTAAAATGGTGTTTATACAGTTTACTTGACCTTTTCCCATTGATGCAAATTCTTAAAGTTCTAAACTTTTCTTACAATCTTTTCTGCCTACCCTAACTCACAGTGCTTCTTTTATATTTCTGAGCCTCAATGGCTACAGCACAGATGAATCTTTTTTATTTGTTATGTAACTATTTTACATTGTTAAATTATTTTGTAGCACTTCTCTCCTCTCCATAAAAATCTCATTCAGAGAAGGAAAGACGTGGTAGGGTGAAGCAGATTTCCAAGCTGTGACCTGTGTCTTACCTGATCCCGCAATGCTGGTGAGCTTACTTCGTTCAAGTGGGGGAGCCCATTTTGCCCAAATTGTAAACTGACCCGTCCAAGCCATTCCCTGAAATGAAAAATCATTAAGTCCTTTGATTTCCAGTAGAATCTGGGAATCTCTGTCCCACTCAAAAGAAGAAAGTACTTATATACCTGAGCCATGCCCTGAACTGTCCGAACTGCAATAACTATAATCACTCCAAAGTCAGCAGCCAATGGTGTAAAGAGGGTGAGAAGGGAGGAGATCAGCAAACCGGCACCAAGCATTTGTTTTGCTCCAAATATCCCTGCTAAATACCCACTTGGGATAAGGGTAAATATAATTCCATAGCTGATGGAGCTAAAGATGATACCTTGAGTTTCTGGGCTCCATTCATATACAGAGGCCTGGAAGGAAAAAAAAAAAAAGCAAACAAGGAAAACTCTTTGCTAAGAAGTCCATTTATGAAACCCCACTCTATAGCCAGGAGTTGCTTGGGATCGGTGGGGTCTCACTATTAAATATCTATTTTATTTTTCTCTCTTTTTAGCCTAAATTAAATATCCCACATTTTCAAAACCAACAACCAATTACTTCCCAATTTGTTCCTCTCAGAGAGAAAGAAAGGCCGAGGAAGTAGAGAAGAAAAGAGACCAAGAAAAATTATTACATAGATGGATAATAGGAAAAAGCCATTTAGGGATGGTTTGTATGTGAAAGAGCTTCCTTTAACTATTTTTACATCTGGTAAAAGGTGCATGACATGTTGACTCATTGCAAAGAAAAAGGAAAACAAAATTTTACTGAATTCTCATCAAAATCTGTTCTAATTTAAAAAAAAAGAAATTAAATTCAGGTATTATGGTCTGCCCTGGCTGAGCTGTCTTCCTAAAACGCACATTACAAATAAATAAGGTCACATTCTTCTGATATAACACAATAAGTAAATTTTGGTAGCTTACTAGATGTATGACATCATGCTAGAAGTTGAAGTGGAGAGCCAAAGAATACAAAAAAGGAGACATTTTATCTACGTGAAATAACTATAAATCTGTAAGTAATGCAACGTATGTGATTCATGTCAGAATGAAGATTTAAGGATGAATGTAAGTAAAGTAGGGACTTTGAGAACAGGGAAGTACAATTTGGGAAGTTTCCAGGAAAGAAGCAGTACTTGACCCACCTTTTGAAGAATGACTATGATTTGGATAAAGAGAAAAAGGAAAATTCACTTTCATTGGAGTGGACTTATTGCATTTCGAATAATACCAAATGATCAGAAATGAACAGGGACTTTGGCTTGCCCAAAGCAAAGAATTTCCCTGGGCCATTGATAGAAAATATGACTGAACTGGGAAGTGGTATTAGATTCTGGAAGTGCATAATATATCAAGGGAGGAATTCGGAAGGTGTCCTGGATTCCTGAGTATGGGAGTGTGGGTGTGTAGACTGGATGATGGAAGAAAGATTGGAGGTGAGGAGGTCATTATAAATAAGCTGAGTTCAAGGTGAGGAGGTCATTATAAATAAACATGAATTATGGGGTTGACATTGGAAATGTGCAATAAATGATAGATAGTTTAAAGGATAATTGACAAGAATCATTTGCATATCTACCAGTTATATACAATTATATGCAATTTTCGGAGTTGCAAAATATCTCAAAGACAATGAAAGAAGCAGAGATCCGTATAGAATCGGGTAACCCCAGAGGATGTGCTTAGACAATATCTAGTGTTTTACTGAAGACACCCAGTAATCTGTTTGGTCCATTTCAGAATTTTTCACTATTTTTTCTATTTATTTCCTAAAGCCCCTATTCTCCAACCTTGTGACCATAATAATCTCATATAACGATTATTTTGTACCACAAATATAAGCAAATAAAATAAACCCAGTTCTTTGAGTTTGTCATTGAAAATGCATGCTTCTATACTATGCAGAAACAAAATCCAAGCCTTCCTTTCAAACTGGGTTTGTCCTCTTGACAAAGAGCCTTGTTCTGCCATGCAACTTACCCCTCTATTGAATTCCTTGATGGATTTGCTGGGGTTGCTGAGGGTGTGTGCAGGCGGCCCCTCTGCAGAGGCATTGGACAGACCGTGCTGCTCGGTGCTGTTCACCATGGCAATGATTGCAATGCTCAGACTCACTCGCTGGGTTATCATTGTGAAGTTTGAGAAGTGCATGATGAGGGCCAGCCCATAGCGTAAGGAACAGAAATCTGGACCTTGAGAACAACACAGAAATAGACAGTGAGCATCCTGGCTGAATCCCCCCTTCTTCTTTCCATTTCTCCCATGGCTAAATCTGAAAGGACCTCAGCTGATGTCTTGCAGTCCCACTGTCTTTTATTCAACCAGATAACCAAGATTACCACCTTCCTTTTCTTTTTGTCATATTTGTCATATCATCATACTTCTGATGGCTTCAATACAATGCATCTGGGACTCAACAATTAAAGAGGGCAAATGTGGGAAACAGATGATAGAGGAAAGCCTAAGTGCACAGCATTTGTGTCTTGTTGCTCCAAAATGAAGTGAATGGGGAAGATGGTGGCAGAGCAGGTCATAAAGTCTGTATCTCCCAGAGCCAAGCCAGTGGTCCCATCCATGGCACACATTCATTTATCACAAAGCCTGAAATTTTATACTTAGCTGCCTTTAGATTAAATTAATCACACAACCAAGGATTCTCTTTTAAGATATCTGGGTGATAGTACTTTAAATGAGCATTTTTCACTAACTCCTTAGTGTGATATCTACCAGGAAACATTCTGGTTGTATGTCAGAGTGTCACAAGGTCCTGCCTTCATGTATGTTCAGCATTTTTTTTTTTTTTTTTAGTTAAAATGGAGAACCATTTTTACTAAGTTTGTAGATGACATGATGCTGGAGAGTATTCAATATACTGCAAGGTCAAGGAACTGAAAAGAAAAAAGAAGGGGGATCCCACAAAGTAGAACATGGGCCAATATTGGAAGATACCATTTCCTATGGTGATTTGGAGAAATGGGAATAAAAAGAAACCAAGAGAGAACCTGTAAGGAAGCAGATAAAAATATAATGGAAGAAGTAATTTTTTTAATGGCCAAAAAGGCCCAGGGATAGAATTGACTGCCTGCAAAAGAAGTTATTCCCATATTACTGGTGGTTTTTCTAACCTCGGGGGAAATAGCCATCACTTGATGAGGATATCATAGCGAGGATTCGTGCATACATTGAGGGTTTTACTGATCATTTGGTTTACTTTCTGATGGATACCCTGGTGCGACTCCCTGTGGAAAAGGAAACAGGTAATTTTAAAACCTGCCAGGATCAGGGGCTGGGGCCAGGTCCACTGTTGGACTGGGAGAGTCTCTACAAAGGGACAAGAAGACGGAAAGGGGAGGAGAGGACAGCAAGGATGTGTAAAGAACTCCGAAAAAAGCTTCAACTGTTCTATAATGAAGCCTGCAAACGAGAGAGGTGGCTTTACCTTTCCTGGTGGAAGGCTTCTTGTCCATTTGGCGTCTCTGGGAAATGGAACCACACTTGGTGGTGGAGTTTCCCTCTGCCCTGAATCTCTTTTATCACGACAGATTTTTATCTACAGAGAGGACATAATCCAAAACATGACACACAAATGATTTTTGCTTAGTAATGTCACATCCTCTCAGCATCAGTAAAAGTCTTGACACGTCGTAGCCATATGATTTACATTTTACAGTACAGTTTTTTACTGCTGTGCTTCTGGAGGACTCAATTTTTACAAGAGAATCTGACTTTAAGACCTAGCTCTGTGACTTAGAGCTTGTCATTTAATATCTCTACCCATCCATTTCCTTGTCTGTTCAATAAGGCTAAGGCTTATTTTTGAGTGATACTGTAAGAATTAAATGAGACCATTTCAAGTGCTTTATAAAACCACAGAGAACCATACAAAGGAAGAAATATTATGGCGCAGATGATGGGATGATTAAATTAAGCTCAAGAACTGGTGGTGGAGGAAGGTTCCAGAGCAGTTGTTTCTTTCATTCTGGCCATGCTTCCATTCCCTCCATACAATGGCACATGGTGCCTTCTTTTTACAGGAAGGACAGCATTGCATAATTGTTATATGTATTACATTTAAACATTTAAAATGTGTATTCTTGTTTTGGTTACACACAATTTGGACACCTTATTGGACTGAAAGGGTCTTCAAATCACCTATAAAATTGTACTAAAGTTTTCTGCTACAATGATGGATAAATACAGTTAAGCTGACAAGCAAAGAAAATTCATGACCCCAAATATGGATATGTTTCATTTGTTTTGTGTACACCAATCAAACTCTATTTTGGGAGATAAGCATGTGTTTCTTTTAGGAACATTCCTCAGCCTAAGAAGAGTGTCAATTTTGCAGTCATTCCTAACTTGAAGATCCGTGACTTTACAAACACATGTATCATGCTTATATTTCATCATTCAAAGCTTTGCACTGTCTCTGCACATAAATTTAACGATACATATATGCAGCCTTAAAGCTGTTTATCATCGATGACCTTAGGATGGAACATCAAAAGGAAAGTTGTAGATGAAGAATTTTGTCCAAAAATACCCACTGCAGTATTACTTATGAGAGCATAATATTGGAGGCAAATTAGTCTAATAATAAGAGTTTGGTGAATCAATTTTGATAGATTGTTATGATGGATTCTATTAAAATAACATTGTCAAAGATGTCAAGTAACATTGAGGACATGCTCATACTCTCTTGTACAAAGCAGACTCTGTCCTGTGTGTGTACGTGTATGCCCACATACAGAGACAGAAATGAATTCACAAGTGCCAGCAGTGGCTATCTCTGGATTACAGGTCACTTTGTTTTTTAGGCTTCTCCTTATTTTCCACATTTCCATATTTACCAAGTAAATTTTTTTATATTTAGTAGATACTCATTTTCTAACCACAAAAACGAAATTGTATTTAAAAGAACAACAATTAGGCTTCATCTGCATGTCAGGATGGTTTTCTGTTGCCAGATATCTCTAGATTTCTGAGAATAACGTCTCCCCATCTGTGTTTTGAAAATTGGAGGCTCAATTGCTGGCAAGAGGAGGTCAGCGCCGGGAAAGATGTTGGCTGTTGCTCTGTCTTGGAAGGCTTCTAAGTCTTGCTTAACATCTGGATGATATCAGAGGTTCAACTGACCTCTTTACCTACACTCAGATCCTAGCTGAAGCAATCTGGAATAGACACTTAGCTGACCTAGCTGAGTTTGGACCATTTTGTATTTGTTTCCCTTGTTACGTAAGATTCCAAGCCTTGGCTGAAGGCAACTTTTAAACTGCATGCAATTACAAGTACATATAGTCTACATAAAGTTTCCAACAACTTCTCTAATGAACCTTATAAACACTGAACCCCTGAGCTCCTTCTGAATAAGACTCTGAGCTCCTTCTGCCCAACCATTCATTTTACTGATGAGAACATTGGTATGCAGAAAGTCTGAGAAGTTGTCTCAGGTCACACAATTCAGAGTCAATACCAGGTTTCCTAATGCCCTAATGTTTTTTTTGTGTGTGTGTTTTTTTTAACCTCAACACTACCTTTCTTTTATTGTCATGATATTTTATGCACAAGCTTAAAGCACAATGGAGTAGCTTCATTTTGTGGTATTCTAAATGGGAATTTATACAACACTAAATCAATTTTTAATCATTTGTTCCAGAAGGAAATTTTATAATATAGAATACTTTCAACTTGAGCTGTCAATATTTTGTTAAAAGCCCCTACTTTTTTCTTGTTTTTTATATTAGTGGAAAGGTATCACAAACCTACCACTTCAATTTCCCTTCTTGTTTTCTATCTATTGCCATCCTATAGGAAGGGCTGAAAAGCCCTATTTAGCTTTCATGGTCATAAAGGCTATTTTGAATTTTGTCTCAATAGCTCATTCCAGTTGTTAATTTCCCCAATTCTTTGCACAAGGTAAATATAGAAATCAGGCTAAAATTCCAAACCATTCTAAATAAGAGTCTTTCTGTGACATAGTAATGGAAACTATTTTTCTAAAATAATCACAGCAGCTTATGAAATTGTGGGTTCTGAGCACTGGTGTGATTGATAAGGCCTTAGAGACACTGGGATCAGTCAACCCAGTTGTAAGCAATCGAGAACATGTAATATTGTCAAGAACCTTCCCATTCGGCAGGGACGCTTCTATAAGAATATTGACTCCACTATCTAAGCCATAAGTAGACATATGTAAACTGAGTTGAAATTAAGTTAAAAGAAAACTATATATTTTAAAAATAATTTTATGATGCAGTATAGAGTTGCATTTGAGATAAAAACCAATATTATAGATAATACTGTGTATTCGTAAGCAAAGGAATAGTTTTTTCCTATTCTTCTGGGTCTAGAACTGTTTTGTAATGCTGGCCTTTCTATTGCTCTTAGATTTCCCCTAATATTCAGCCTGTCTTGCATCATCTCCCAGTTTACTCAGAGTAAATGTTGCATGTGGTTGAAAGAGCATGAACCTAAAGTTCAAAGGGTATCCAGGAACCAAATTCTGCTTTGACATTCACAGTGTGAGCAAACCTGAGCAGGTTTCATAGGGAAAATGGGGATACTACTATTTCACAGGACTATTGTGACTGAAATTAACAAATGTATGGAAAAGCCCTGCAACTTGATAATATTGTACATTATAAAATGTCGTTATTGATATTAACAACAAAAATAATGTGGTCACAGTTTTGGCACTCTGGCCCCTTCAGGTCCGTGACTAAGTATTGGCTTACAGCAAATAATATGTGTTTCTATAAAGGTGCTTTGACTGGCTGTTAAATTGGTTTTAAGCTTTTCCTTTTAAAAGTGGTTTCTTTCTGGACTGGTATCCACAAAGTGGTTAGAAAGAGGATGCATCTTGTTGTAAACATCAGAGAGTTTGGGAAGAGGTGGTTCCTTCAGTGTCAGCAAAGTTGAGGTTCTTTTATCACCTGCCTAAATTTCTGAAGGTTCAGTAGTTCTGAGATTAAATTGGTTTTTCCATTATATCATTTACACAATACTGTCAATTCACTTATGAACTTTATCACCAAAAAAAAAAAAAAAAAAAAAAAAGAAAGAAAGAAAGAAAAGAAAAAAGGAGAGAAAGAAAGAAAAGAAAAAGCATACTGATCACCAATTCACCAATAGTGGGCAATCCTAAAAGGCAGGGTTATGCAAAATCTAAGGTGCAATAGAGACACCATCCTGGAGGGCTCACAGCCTTTCCCTCAAGCAAGAACCTCCATCTTCCAGGTCAATATGAGGCCTCCTGTGCTTTTGGGATTTTCCTAGGCAGGTTAGAAGGTGGCACTTTCACTGAGCCTTTTCCCCTCTGGCTTCTGGTCATAGCACTAACAGGTAACCATAATCTCTCTGGGCACCTTTTCTCAGCTGTATAAACCAGATGCTTTCCATGAGCATATATGTTTTCTTGCCTTCAACCTTATTCCCAGCAACCTTGCTCATGTTCTCCTTTTCTTGAGAGTCAATTTCAAGTACATATAGAAATCTGAGAAACTAGTCATACTCCCCAAACCCAAACCTTGTTGGTTTGTATCCAGTGTTTTATTCCACAGTGAAAGCCCATCCAACTCATCCAAGTGACACAGTTAATACTCACAGAGTCCCTGGAGAAGTGACCATCGTCCACAGTGTGTGTTGGCACCGGTGGCCTCTCAAGCCTTATTCTAGGGTCTTGATTGAATTGATTACCTTTCCTAGAAAGTTCCTTCTTCCTTTTGGAACCAGAGACCATTCCCAGATGGAGATCCTTAGGGTGCTGTCAATGTTTTCACTCTGATCTCCCCTAAAACTGTTCCCTCCCTTTAATGGCGATCTGATAGACTGCTAATCCTCTTCCTACATTCAAAGAAAAAAGGCACTTCCCTTCATTATGTCAGTATTTTAAGTCCTAGACTCTATAGCTAACTTGAAGAAAGAGAGAATTTCTATCCCTTCTTTCCTTTCAAATAATTCCACCTGGTTTCACAGGGGTAAATAATAAGTCACGTGGCAGTCACCAGATTGGGCTACATGCTCAGAGCAGAGAGCCTGGGTTTGGCTTTGCCGCTTAATCTTTAACTTCATGTTCAAGTTCTCACTGATGGAGTGAGTATTTTGCAGAGAAGTCACCGTGTTTTTCTGCCATGAATTATGTATACAACCATTCAGTCAACAAGTCTTTACCCTGAAAGGAAGGCTGCATGGTGTGAAAGGAAGAGCAGGGCTGCTGGGGTTGGAGAGATGCGGTCCATCTCACTTTCATTTACTACTGTTTCCTGTAACCCTGGACAAGTCATTTAACCTCTCTGAATGGGTTTCTACTTTAGTAAAGCAAAGTTTATAGTGCTCAACTTATCGGGATATTGGGCAAATTAAGTGAAAAATATACACTAACTTGTGGCTCCTTAATAAAGGAGATGGCCCCATTAAGAGTTCTGTTAAATCAGTTAGACTTTAGCATTCAGTGCCCACAACCTGATAATTGTGCACTCTGGCTACTCTATTATCTCCCCACGAAGTTGCCGTGACCCCCTCTCCTTCCCTCCTTTCCGCCCTCCCTCTTTCCTTCCTTCTTTTCTTTCTTCCTTCTTATTGGTCCCTTCCTGATCTAGGCTCTGTTTGGCTCCTGACTCTTGGGACCCATTTCCTCTTTGTGACTTTTAACCTTTGGACAGGAATTACTGCTGGATCTTCCTAGTTTGAATCTTGACCCTTATAAAACGAGGTGGAGGCCTGCTCTGTCTGGTTTTATCTGCTGCAAATGTCCTTAGGTGAGTTCCCCTGATCCAGTCAGTCTCACCACACTTCCCAAAAGAGCCTACTGGAGCCAGCACCTTAGCTTGGCTACTTGAGTCTATTATGTTCCCCAGAAAAGACTATTTTTTTAATCCAATCTTGTGGGGGCAGACATATTGTGGGTGGGAACTTTGATTAGGTTGTTTCCATGGAGATGTGACCTCACTCATTCAAGGTGGGTCTTGACCCCCTTGCTGGAGCCCTCTATGAGAGGATAATAAGCAGAGATGTTTTGAAGAGAGCTCAGAGACACTTACAGAGAAAATACCCAGAGACATTTTGGAGACAGCCATTGAAATCAGAACCAGGAGAGAAGCTAAGAGATGAAATCCAGAATTTGACCTACAGAAGCTAACAGAGGACCCCCAGATGCTTAGAGAGAAACACCCCAGGAGAAACAAGCAAGGATGCATAAGAACTGAGAGAGAGAGAGACACTGAACAGCAGATGCCAGCCATGTGTCTTCCCATGTGACAGAGGAACTCTGGATGCCATCAGCCTTTCTTCAGAGAAGGTATCGTCCTGTTAATGCCTTAACTGGGGCATTTCCATGGCCTTAGAACTGTAAATTTGTGAACTAATAAGCCCCTATTGTAAAAGCCAATCCATTTTCTATTGCTGCCATAACAAATTACCAGAAACTTGGTTCCTTAAAACAACATGAATTTATCATCTCTCAGTTCTAGATGTCACAAGTTCAAAATGGCTTTCACTGGGCTGAAATCTAGGTGTTGACAGGGCTGTGCACCCTCTGGAGGCTCTGTTCTAGTTTGCTAATGCTGCCAGAATGCAAAACACCAGAGATGGATTGGCTTTTATAAAAGGGGGTTTATTTGGTTACACAGTTATAGTCTAAAGGCCATAAAGTGTGCAAGGTAACAAATCAGCAATCGGGTACCTTCACTGGAGGATGGCCAATGGTGTCCGGAAAACTTCCGTTAGCTGGGAAGGCACATGGCTGGCATCTGCACCAAAATTCTGGTTTCAAAATGGCTTTCTCTCAGGACGTTCCTCTCTAGGCTGCAGTTCCTCAAAAATGTCACTCTTAGTTGCACTTGGGGTATTTGTCCTCTCTCAGCTTTTCCAGAGCAAAAGTCCGCTTTCAATGGCCATCTTCAAAATGTCTCTCATCTACAGCTCCTGTGCTTTCTTCAAAGTGTCCCTCTTGGCTGTAGCTCCTCTTCAAAATGTCACTTACAGCTGCACTGAGTTCCTTCTGTTTGATCTTATGCAGTGCGCCAGTAATTTAATTCAGACCCACCCAATGGGCAGACCAATGCCTCCATGGAAATTATCCAATCAGAGTCATCACCCACAGTTGGGTGGGGCGCATCTCCATGGAAACACTCAAAGCATTACAATCTAATTAACACTGATAGGTCTGCCCACACAAGATTACATCAAAGATAATGGCGTTTTAGGGGACATAATACATTCAAACTGGCACAGGCTCCAACAGGGAAAGATGTCTCCCTCACCGGGACCCTTCTCCCTCCTTCTTAGGAGGACCCTTGTGATTACATTGGGCCCAGCTGGATGATCCATTCCCTATCTCAAAATCTTTAATTTAATCACCTGTAAAGTCCATTTTGCCATGGAAGGAAACAAATTCACAAGTTCTGAGGAATAGGATGTGGACATCTTTGGGGCCTTGGGTGGAAACGGGGGCTGTATTCTGGCTACCACTGTCTCCTTTTGAGGGATGGAGGAGTAGCAGGGAGAACTGACACGATGGATCCATTGTTTCTTTAATTAAAAATTCTGGTAATTGACTTATTATAAAGTTGTCATGTGCTTGATCAGCCAAGGAAAATAGTTAAGAAGAGGGAAAATGAGACTTTTTGCTGACTCTTCCCAAGGAGGTGTGACATTTTCTAATCCACACAAGGGCCTGGAGTGAGCTGGCAATAGCCCTGGTAGAAAGAGAAGCCAGGAATTGATCCCTGAAAGAGAAGTGATAATCATAAGGAAAGATGGTCAAAAAGTATCCAGTGCCACAAGTAAGGTGCAGATTGCATTTTTAAAGCTGAATATTTTGTTTAAATGTGTAAACCTATAGTTGGATTTTGCAAACTCCCTGGAGGGGTTTTGTGTGTTTTGAGAACTACTGTACCTATGGTACATGACATGGTATCTGGTATCTGGCCTATAACATGTGTTCAATCATTGTAAGTGCACTGACTGAACAAATTCTTGAATCACATTAGAAACCAGGAATCATAATTTCCATAGCTGGTCCAACTCTCCTTCCCCTACCTCCACCATGATTTTCACATAACAAAGTGTGGTTAAATCAATTCTGAGAACTATGCACTCAAAGAATAGTACCTGTGCCTTTTTTAAAATATCAAAGTAATATAGCAGAAAAGATCTGAGATCTTTAAAAAGTAGGTCTGTCTGTCTTGGCATTAATGGCTGTCCCAGTCAGAGCAGTTTTGAAAATTAGCAGTTTCAGATGTTGTGCTAGCTTCTGAGAATACCAATTTGTTTAAGACCTACCTGACCCACGACTTCACAAAGTTCAGAGTCCAGTGAGCGAGACTATACATAGAGACAGACAACTAGGATGAAGGGTAATAAACACAAATGATACAAGTGTGTATAGGGTACTAGGTGAGAACAAATAAGGGCTGCTGCCAACCCAGGGGGTCAGGGGAAAGCTTCCGGGAGGAGGAGGGGCTGTGGTCAGACTTCATGGGTGGTATGAATGAGTCAATAACGTCAGGGAAGGACTTTCCAGACACAGCAACGCCAGAGAGACTTGATGTGGGAAATTAGAGTTGTTCAGCACTACTAGAGGTTAAAGTACAAGGCACAAAGGGAGTTTGGTGAACTGACTGGAAACATGTAAGTATTTTAAAAAAGTCAATTATTTTTCCCAACAGTGGAAATAACTAGCCAGGAATGGAAACAGAAAGAAAATTTTAATTTCTTTATCAAGAAAAACTATAAAATTTTTAGAATTTGACCAAGAAAAGTGTGATTCAAAGAAGTAAGCAATAAAATTTTATTAAAGGACACAAACAAGATCTGGCTAAATGGAACTATATTCTATCTTCATGAATGGGAGAACTTAATATCACAAAAAATGTTGACTCTCCCTGAATTAATAAACACGTTCAAGGAAATCCAATTTGAAGCAGAAGGAAAAATGGAAGGACAAACTGTAAACAGCCTCAATGACCATTAATTGAATATATTATGATACATAGAAAATTAAGCAATAGTGAAGAAAAGATGATTTGCATCTATAGCATTTGTCTTAGATGCTTTTGTATAGTGTAATATAACTTTAAATGAGAAAATAATATGAAGAGTATAAAATGTGATTCCATTTTTATAAATATTTATATTTAAAAAAACCTATATATGTGTATATTTTTCTGTATAAGATTCTATGTGCTAAATCAGGCTGTTGCCATTGGTAGTCTGTTTTGGGGAAGACAGGGTAGGGATTAGTGAAGTGGTAAAAAAATTATAAGACTAAACATATGGTAAGCACAAAACAAAAAGATAACTACAAAAAAGCAACATGTATAGCTAATGCTATACATTCATCATAATTCTAAACCCCTCCAAAGTAATTTCTCCAGCTAATTTCCATGTGTGATTTGGGTCTCAGAATATGCAGCTGCCCCCTGCAGTTGAAACCAGAATGTGTCCAATTTCTGAACTGAAATCTTATACCAGATCCCATTGAGCCCACAGGCCTCTCAATCCTTCAGGTGAGATAGTAGTTTTAACTTATTACCACCTGAGTTCCAAAAAGACAGCCTCCAAAATTCACTTCAATTTACTGCATTTTACCAAAGGTTAGTCTTAATGAGGTAAAAGAGAGTTTTCAGGATTTGAAGGCCCAATATTTTCAGCAATCAGCTTACCATTTCCCGAGACTGACACAGGAGATGGGCAGTGTGGACATTCCGGGGTGGGGTGTAGGGTGGGGGTGGGGTGTCATTGACTCTTGTCCAGGAGAGAGCTGCAGAATCACCTGGGGAGTTTTAGCAACATACCTAAACCAGGATTCTCAGGAATGGAGCCTGCTCATGTGGATGGCAACAAAACTTCCCACATAAAAAGCTGCTGTGGCTCTAGACAAATGAAGCCAAAAGACTTCATTTGGCTTGAACCTAGTGGGTTCAAATCATCTGGGGAGCTTTAAACAGACC
Organism: Choloepus didactylus; assembly: GCF_015220235.1. Classification (NCBI taxonomy): domain Eukaryota; kingdom Metazoa; phylum Chordata; class Mammalia; order Pilosa; family Megalonychidae; genus Choloepus; species Choloepus didactylus. Next base: position 127,436,105 of record NC_051313.1, on the reverse strand, counting down.
AGATGCCTGGGCTAGACCCTAGATGTCATTGTTCTGAGGTGTGTTCTGGGCAATGAGAAGTTCAAAAACTCCCCAGGTGATTCTAATGTTCAGCCAGCCCAACCACTGAAAATCTTCATTTGGAAAATTTATTCCAGACCCCTGGGTTGCACCACTCATCAGTCACCAGAAATAGAGAAGACTAAGAGGCCACAGGCTCTATTTCCCAGAGAAAGCCCATGCCTTCTTCTATATGTAGAAATAAGCCCTGGAGACCCTCATACCCAGGGCAGACTCAGGACTGTTCTGCAGAATGCTGAGTGAAGCAGGTATGAGTCTAGGCTCTAGGCCACAGATTTTCTAGAATCCATCTCTCATTCCCCTCAATTTAGGATTACACATTGCATTTAATTGTCATGGTTCTTTAGTCTCCTTTAATCTGGAACAGTTCCTCAGCCTTTCTTTATTTTGTAGATTGACTGCATTTTTAAAACTCACAACAAAGGGCCTGTGGGGGCCAAAGATGTTATAGCAGCAGAGCTCAAAATGGGTCTAGTTCAAGGGCCAGATGTCATCAGCACAGCAGTGCTCCATCAGGTTTAGATCTTTAGATCAGAGAAACTGGCAGCACATCCATGACTCTGAAAGGTAGAGGAGGGTCTAGGGGTGGTGGGCTTATGGGAGGGGAGGCTGGAGTGAGGATGGTGCGAGATTGAGTTCGACTTTGGCTAATAGTCAGGGGAGGGTTTCAGACAATCTTTGGGTGGAATCAATTTCTGAATGCAGATACGGAGTCCTCAGGGGCTGGAAATGGGCTCTCTAGGCCCTTTCAAGGGAAGGGGATTTGGTGGGGAAGGTGGAAGGGTCTCCTGGAAGAATCCAGCTTAGGATGAGCAAACCAGGCAGTTTCATTCTCCACCTTCCCCCCAGCACTCTGGCACAATGGTGGTTTTGGATTGTTGCCATCCGTGTAATCACTCCATAAAGGAAATGTGCGAGGGAGGGGGGAGGAAGGAGACATGAGTTCTACCAATGACTTCATTGTTTCATTCCCGTATTTATTTCAAATCCATCCTCCACATGTACTCCATGTTGTCAGTACTGGAATAATACCATGTTTACATAAAAGGGAAAATTTTTTTATTGTCCTTGATTTTTTCACATGCAGTCTGTGTGGAATTCTTTGAACCCTATCTTCTGGTGAAATTTTGCTCTTCTCTCAGAACATGGTTCAGTGCTTATAACTTCTGCAAAAAGTATCCAGATTCTGCCAGAAATTGCAAGCTTCTTTGTTCCTTCTCTTAGCCTCAACACTTTTTCCTACTTTTGTTATATCATTTAGAATGTAGTGTTTTTTGTGTGTGTGTGTGTGTTTTTTAACTTGTCTTAGCTTTTTGGAAACTTTTGTATGATAAAAATTCTCTTCCTAATATATTCTTAGGGTCTAGCCTAAGGTCTGCTTTAGAGAAGCTGTTCAATAAATACTATTGTATGTATGAATGAATATATTTAAAGATGATTAAGTGTTTGGATATAGTTAGCATTGTTAGCTTGAATCATTTAAAACCACCATATGAACCAGATTAAATTTCTTCAATATTGGTCAAAGAAGTGGTAATACTTTATAAAGGCAAAACCACATGGACATAAGCCACCAAAAATGCAAGAGTGCCATCTATTGGTAAAAATATAAACAGAGACTGTGCTAAGAAGTCAAGTAAAATACACTTACTTTCGATGAAGTGCGGTTTATGTGGGATATGTAAAATGTGAAAAGGAGATGGAAACAAAATTGAGAGATATGGTCATGGTATTTTCCTGGAAAACTGGAAAATATTTTCTCCTAAGAATTCATGCAAAATGTAATGATATTTTTACATACAAAAGAAAATAGTATAACAAAAACATAATAAATTTCTGAAAGCATTCTCCTTCCTCCCCCCCCCCCCATATTAGGAATGAAACAAGGATGCTAATTATCATCACTTATGTTCAATATTGTAAGGGCAGGGTGCACGCCAGTGTAATATGAGAAGAAAAATAAATGTTAACGTTAAATGTCAATGGTCTACTTTGTGTCTCTCTCTAACTAAGCCACCTCAGCAGGTGAACTCATTGCCCTCCCTGCTACATGGGACCTGACTCCCAGGGGTGTAAATCTCCCTGGAAACACAGGATATGACTCCTGGGGATGAATCTGGACCCAGCATCGTGGGATTGAGAATATCTTCTTGACCAAAAGGGGGATGTGAAAGGAAATGAAATAAGCTTCAGTGGCAGAGAGATTCCAAAAGGAGCCGAGAGGTCACTCTGGTGGGCACTCTTACGCACACTTTAGACAACCCTTTTTAGGTTCTAAAGAATTGGGGTAGCTGGTGGTGGATACCTGAAACTATCAAACTACAACCCAGAACCCATGAATCTCGAAGACAGATGTATAAAAATGTAGCTTATGAGGGGTGACAATGGGATTGGGAAAGCCATAAGGACCACACTCCACTTTGTCTAGTTTATGGATGGATGAGTAGAAAAATAGGGGAAGGAAACAAACAGACAAAGGTACCCAGTGTTCTTTTTTACTTCAATTGCTCTTTTTCACTCTAATTATTATTCTTGTTATTCTTGTGTGTGTGCTAATGAAGGTGTCAGGGATTGATTTAGGTGATGAATGTACAACTATGTAATGGTACTGTAAACAATCGAAAGTACGATTTGTTTTGTATGACTGCGTGGTATGTGAATATATCTCAATAAAATGATTAAAAAAAAATGTCAATGGTCTACTTTGTGTCTCTCTCTAACTAAGCCACCTCAGCAGGTGAACTCATTGCCCTCCCTGCTACATGGGACCTGACTCCCAGGGGTGTAAATCTCCCTGGAAACACAGGATATGACTCCTGGGGATGAATCTGGACCCAGCATCGTGGGATTGAGAATATCTTCTTGACCAAAAGGGAGATGCAAAATGAAACAAAATAAAGTTTCAGTGGCTGAGAGATTTCAAATGGAGTTGAGAGATCACTCTGGTGGACGTTCTAATGCACTATACAGATAACACCTCTTAGGTTTTAATGTATTGGAATAGCTAGAAGTAAATACCTGAAACTATCAAACTCCAACCCAGTAGTCTGGACTCCTGAAGATGATTGGATAGCAATGTAGATTACAAAGGGTGACAGTGTGATTGTGAAAACCTTGTGGATCACACTCTCTTTATCTAGTGTATGGATGTATGAGTAGAAAAATGGGGACAAAAACTAAATGAAAAATGGGGTGGGATGGGGAGATGATTTGGGTTTTCTTTTTTCTATTTTTTATTCTTATTCTGATTCTTTCTTATGTAAGGAAAATGTTCAAAAATAGATTGGGGTGATGGATGTATAACTAAATGATGGTACTGTGAACAGTTGATTGTACACCATGGATGATTGTATGGTATGTGAATATATTTCAATAAAACTGAATTTAAAAAAGTCAATGGTCTAAATATTCCAATTAAAAGGCAAAGTTTGTTAGAATGGATTTTTTAAAAAGGAAAGAACTGAGTATGTACTAGCTAGAAAAGAAACACATTAAGTAAAAGATACAGATAGGTTGAAAATAAATGTATCCCAAAAGATACACTATGCAAACAGTACGCATAAAAAAGCCTGGAGCGGCTATTAAAAACTGATAAAGTAGACTTTAAGACAAAGAAATTACCAGAGAGTAAGAGGGATTTCAAAATACATGAAGCAAAATTTGAAACAATTTAAAGTGAAAAATAGACAATTCTACAATCACAGTTGGAGAACTTAGCTTTCTTTCAATAACTGATGAATAACTAAATAAAATATCAATGAAGACATAGAAGACCTAAACAACCTTATCAATCACCTTGACCTAACTCATAGTTATAGAATATTATATCCAACATCTGCATCCACATTGTTTTCAGGACACATGGTATATTGCTAATCATAGACCATATTTGGGGCTGTAAAACCAGTCTTAATAAATTTAAAGGGATTTAAATCTTATAGAATATGTTGTCTGACTATAGTGGAGATAAATTAGAAATCAATAAAAATAAGATATCTGGGGGGAAAAACCAAGTATTTGGAAATTAAACATACTTCTTAATAATCAATCACTCTGAAAAAAAAAATCACAAGGAAGTTATAAAGCGTTTTGAACTGAACAATAATGGGAAAAAAAAGCATTCCAAACTTTGTAGGATGCAACTAAAACAGTGCTTAGAAGGAAATTTATAACTTAAAGTATATATATTAGAAAAAAAAGGTCTAAAATCAAAACCAGATCCTTGCAAAGAAGGTTTGTCTAATAGGAGACCTACCTCTTTCAACAGACTAATCTGCTAAATATAAGAGTAAACTAGAAGTAACCCCAGTCCTCTTTCTAGAAACTGCAAGAAAATTTGTCCTGGTGTTCAATAGAGCTGGGGGTGTGTGGGTGGGGAGCAGGGAAACTAATAAGGCTTTCATACATATTTGAAATAAAAATTCACATCACTTGGGTTATTACAAAAAATTTTCAAGCCACGAATTTAGTTTAAAGTAATATTTGGTAGTACCCCACCTGCCTGACTAAGCAAACACAAATTTCCTCTAGAGGAAAGCACTTTCATCCTTGTCCTTAAATACCCACAAATAGTTTTCCCAGAAAAATGAAGAATGCATTGGCAAAAATAACCAAGCACACAAAGAAACAGGACACTAAGTACAAGAGCCAGCTAAAACATTAGACCACAGAAACAAACTCCGAATACTTCAAATATTAGAGTTAGGCATAAATTATGGGACATCTATGCCTTCTTTTGGCAGTGAAGGGAACTTATAACAGTGACCCAGAAAAGTTGAAAAGAAATGAAAAAGAACCTCTAGAAATGAAATACACAATAATTAACATGTAAAACTCAGTGGATTAGTTTAATGGCATATTAGATGCAGCTGAAGAGATTGAGTGACCTGAAATAGAGATCAGAATAAACTATCGAAGTACAGCACAGAGAGAAAAACAGAAAGGAACCGTAAAACAGAAGTGAAAAAACATGGAGAATAAAAGTTGTCGTAACATAATCAGGGTTTCAAAAAGAGAGGAGAAAGAAAATAGAAACAAAACAAATTTGAAGAGTTTTTCAGAACTCATAAAAGTCACCAAACTGTAGATTCAAGAAACTCAATGATTTCCTAGTGGTAAATATATGCCTCTAAGAGTCAACCAGACCTTTCTGGCATTATTGCCAAATGTTTAATCTGAATCTTATCATGATAATGCAATAAGATAAATTCAGGTTGTCTATGTCCTATTTGACAAGACAACTGGCCAGGACTCAACATGGAGAACTGTTTACAGATAAAAGGAGCCTGAAAAGACATAGTAGCCAAACGAATGTGTGAGCCTGGATTGGACTGGAAATAAAACAAAAGAAGAAGGATAAAGGACATGACTGGGACAACTAAGGATGTTTGATTAAATGTCATAATATTATTTTATAAATGTCAAATATTTAACGTGGTTTTGTGGGATAATGTCTTTGTTCTTAAGAGACATATGTTGATGTATTTAGGAATGAAGTGTCTTCATGTCTGCAACTTACTTCTAAAGGGTTCAGAAGAGACACACAGAGTGGGGGGGGAGAGGGGGCAAATGGAGTAAATTATTTATAAATGAATTTAGTTGAACAGTATATAAATATTCATTGTTACTGTTCTTTAAGCTTTCTCATAGGATTAAAATGTTTCAAAATAAAAAGTTGGGGAAAACGAAATAAAACAAGGAAACAAACAAAAAGATCTGCAAGACTTCCTTACTGAAATCTACAAAATATAATTGAGAGAAACCCAAGAAATCCTAAATAACACATAGGTATACATGTTTTGGTATGGACTGAAGACTCAATGTTGAAAAATTAATCTTTCAAGTCAATGTGATCAAAATTTTAAAAACAATTTTTTAATAGAGTATTTTTAGAGCCATTTTAGGTTTACAGGAAAAGTGTGTAGAAAGTACAGAGGGGTCCCATATTTCTTGCACCCGCAACTCTTATTATTATCAACTTGAATTAGTGTGGTACATTTGTTGCAATTGATGAATCAGTATTGAGATATTAACTAAAGTCCATAGTTTTCGTTGGATTTCACTCTTTGTGTTGTACAGTTCTATGGGTTTTGTCAAATGCATAATGTCATGTATCCATCATTACAGTAGCAAAAAGAAAAGTGTTACTGCCCTAAAAATGTCCTGTGCTCCACCTTCTCCTTCCTCCCCTCCATTCTTTGTCAGGCCCCTCACTCAAGTCAGTCTCCTCTGGGTGATTTTTTACCTAGAATTCTGTGTCCTTTCTCCCTCTGAGGGGTGCAACTTTTCATCTGAAAAGTTGGCCTCAAATCACTGCTGTACTTTGCTGTAATTAATTCCCCCCTAAGCCATTTTACCAGAGACCCAGCTCTTGTCTTACTTCCATTTTCATTTTCTCTCAGTCCACACCTTCAATAGGTCCTACGGGAGGAAGAGAAGCAGCTTTGTGGGAAACCATTAACCACCAAGGATTCTGGAACCTTCTCATACCACTTGCCATGTTAATCTGCTGACACACAGACACACAGACACACACACAGGCTCACACATCACACCGTGCACTGTGTGTTTAGTGCAGCTCAGAGAGCTCTTTCATTTAACGTATGTTAACATTTATTCACTGTATCTGGCACTATTTGAGACACTTGGGATTCATCAGTGAATACTACTGACAGAAATCCTTACCTCTGTAGAACTTGCATTCTCATGGAGGAGGCAGAATATAAGTAAGATAGATAAGTAAAATATTCAGTGATAAGTGCCATAGGAACCAAAGAGAGCACTCTGAGAGGGATTGGGGTGGAGGGTGGGGGTGCAAATCTGCACAGGTGGTCAGAGGAGGCCTGGTTGAGAAGGCTGTGACACAGGACAGTCCTGGCATGGCCTCCCACCTTTCCCTGGGACCCACAAATATATCCTGTATTCAGGACCAGGTGTGTCAGCCTGGTGGGATACAACACAATCCCCTGGCAGATAGGGGACTGCCAGTACTTGTCTTCCCCTGTTGCCCCAAGCATATGTAAACATTCACTGAGACTGTCTGACCCTTGTGGGCATATTTTATGACATCCTGCTCAACACCAGTGGTATATCTGTGCCTGGAGGGGAGGAGCGGGTTTCCTCCCCGTAGCAAGCAAATACAAGAGATGGATACTGCCTCCCTGAGTTGGCCATGGATTGAGACCAGTTGGCTATGAGAACCAACATCCACTAGTGAAACTGACCTTGCTCTGTCTCTTCTCTATGTGAGTAAAATGTCTTCCCACCAGAGCCTGTATGAGTGGTGCTTTTGCTGGTGACCCTGACACCTGTGTTGGAGGGAGCTGACAATTTTTTAGGTGTCTTTTCTTCTGACCCACAAGTGGACACTTGAAGGAGTTGAGGGGAGGCACCCTGTAAATATCTGGGGAATGACTGTTCCTTGTAGAGGGAACACTCAGAGTCCAGGCCTTTTTAAATAGATTCCAATGACTCCTTTCCCTTCCCGGGCTCACGGGGTCAAGCCCAGCACTTATCGGAGATGACACATTCCTCCACAGGAGTGTTCCTGTTGGTCTCTCTCTACGCCCACTTTTAGGGACCATCTCCCTGAAAGATTGTCTGAGTTCCCTCTCCCCCACTAAAACCCACAGCTCTTCACATGAGCCAGTCCCTCCATTGTGTACCAGGATACAAGTGCAAGGCGGGGAAACTATCAAAAGAGAGACCTTATCATGACATCTTTGCTTCTGTCTTGCTGTTTTTTGTTGATATTGGTAATTTACTTTTTGGAATTCACTAGCTTCCTTTCTCTGATCCTTCAATAGGACAAATTTGGGATGAGCTATGCCTGGGTCCAGAGTCACATCCACAACAGTGAAATTTGTAGGGATCTGTAAGGAATCATGGTAGGATCTGGGATTTGGGTTGCCTCAGGTGTGGATATGTCCTGTACTACGCAAAGGGTCGGCTACCACAGGCCATGCCAGTGCACAATAAATCACTGAGTGGCAAAATGGCAGAAGGCCCCATGTGTACCCAGGAGGGAGAAGTGCTGAAGCAAGATCCAGTTTGGGGTGAGAGGTGGGGAGCCTGTTTCACAAACAATTTTTGTCTTTGGCCTGAGGTTTTAGACCAGCAGCACAATAGCTGGGCAGAACTGCCCCAGCCTCCCTCTGCAGTTCTATTGCATGAGCACAGACCTCCAGGTTACTGTTGGGGTCAACATCTGATCAGCCAGACCCCCAGAGATGGTTGTGGGCTGCTCCCACATTCCAAGTTTAACTCCTTCTCCTGCATGTGTACCCATCCTCTCTTATTGGCCCCAGTGGACCACTACCTATGTGTGTGTCTTAAGCAAATATTTATTGTGCACTTGTCATAAATGCCTCTTGTATCTGAGGGCTGTAAGTGTGGCAAGATCGTATTTTGGGATCATAATCTATATTTCTTCCCATTTAATAACAACTCTCAACTGGGAAGGTATGGTACTTCTGCTTTATTTTAGAACTGGAGAAGCTGGAGCTGGTTCACTAAGTACTTGACCCAGACTCCACAGCCTTATCTCCACAGAGTGCAGGGCTAGACAGGTGTCATGGCCCCAAGCTGAGGCTGCTCACTGCTGGGCCTTGGTGGCTACCGTTTCCCTGCCCTGGGCCACTGTCTCTGGGTACCAAAATGTAATTCAGTCCTGCATAGGGCCCTGAGGAGGAAAAGGAGAGAGCAACAGGGCAGAGAAGGGGAAGCCTATTTGGATGCATTTTGTGATGGAGATGAGCCGCTGTCTTCTTTTCCTCCACATCCTTCAGAGCAGTTACAAAACAAGAAGAAATCTAAAAGTAGCAAACAATAACCTCATCCAGGAAGGTTTACGGATTCCCAAGGGGGTTGGTAGAGAAGTAAGATCTCGAGTGAGAGTCTGTGAGCTGACCCTCTGCATGCCTCCCGCTTTTAGATACTCTGTGCCAGTGTGGAAGGTGATATACTGGGTTACTAATCTGTCCTTTCTTTTTACTGCTGTAAAAGAAGAGTATATTTTCCTATTGCCTTCCCTCCTTTCCAGGATGAGCTGAAGGCAAAAACTAGGGACCCTTCCCACTTCCATTTCAGAGTGAAGAGGAATTTGTGAAGACCTGAGGGTCTCCTGGAGGTAAAGGGCAGAGGGAAGCACTCTCAGAGGTTCCAGGTGTGGACTGAGTGCAGGAGGAGGAGGTAAGTGGTCTAAGGGCCTTGGTAGTTTTGTTTTTCAGGAGTGGTTGAAATCCACATCCTGCCCTGTGCACCAGCAGGGAAGAAGGAGGGTGTGCCAGTTTGAATGTACTGTGTCCCCCAAATGCCATTATCTTTGATGTAATCTTGTGTGGGCAGACGTTATCAGTGTTGATTAGATTGTAATTCTTTTGAGTGTTTCTGTGGAGATGCGCCCCACCCAACTGTGGGTGATGACTCTGATTGGATAATTTCCATGGAGGTGTTGCTCCGCCCATTCAGGGTGGGCCTTAATCATTGGAGCCATATAAATGAGCTGGTGGGCAGAGGGAACTCAGTGCAGCTGTGAGTGATATTTTGAAGAGGAGCTACAGCCAAGAGGGACACTTAGAAGAAAGCACAGGAGCTGCAGATGAGAGACAGTTTGAAGATGGCTGTTGAAAGCAGACTCTTGCTCCAGAGAAGCTAAGAGAGGACAAATACCCCAAGTGAAATTAAAAGTGGCATTTTTGAGGAATTGCAGCCTAGAGAGGAGCATCCTGGGAGAAAGCCATTTTGAAACCAGAACTTTGGAGCAGACGCCAGCCACGTGCCTTCCCAGCTAACAGAGGTTTTCCAGACACCATTGGCCATCCTCTAGTGAAGGTACCGGAATGTTGATGTGTTACCTTGGACACCTTATGGCCTCAAAGACTGTAACTGTGTAACCAAATAAACACCCTTTTATAAAAACCAATCCATTTCTGGTGTTTTGCATTCCAGCAGCATTAGCAAACTAAAACAGAGGGTATCTGAAAGGCCTAGCGAGGTGTCAGGTCTGGGCTGTGCCTCACCTGGCAAGGAGGCAGGGGTGAAGCTCTCTGCTTTGGAGGGGCCTGCCCTGGCCCCAAGCTTCTCAATGGAGGCCTTGTTGGTTGGAAGATCATGAGCTTCTCTCCCATTTTCTCAGCCCCAGAACAGTAAAGTGGAGGAAGAGTGCAATTCTCCCAACTCTTGTCAAGTAGGAGATAAGTCAGGAACCTGTACTTTAGAATAATAAAGAATTGTGACATTTTCCTCCCTGGGGTTGTGAGGTCAAAGTTATCGCCCTCTGGGTCATACTTCAAATCCTCTTGTTGAGTGTTTTTCAAACTTTAGGTCATTACATTAGTGGATTTAGAAATCAATTTTGTGGCTCTCAACCAGAAATTAAAAAGAAAAGAAAACAAAGAGTGTGTCACACAAAATAGTGCAAGCATTATTTTGAATTTGGTTTCAGTTGGGATGTTTGTGTTATGTGTGTGTTTGTGTGTTTGTGTGTGTGTGTACTGGATTGCATTATCAAATGTCTTTTTTTCCATAGGTCAGGGCAGAAAAGGTTTGAACACCACCATTTTAGTTCCCCTGCCCTTTCGTCCCAGACTAGAATAGAAGTCTAGGTTGTCGAGGAAGTGTGTCAAAAGCTTCTCTGAGTGAAGATGACCTCTTCATTTGCATATTTCCCCTTCAGGGCAAAGCTTTTCTGCCCCTGCTTTTATCAGAAACAGGGGCTCCTGCATGACAGTGTGGAGAGACAGGGTTGCACAGACTTGGGAGTCAGGCCATCCCAGGTTGGAATCCTGCTTTCCTATGAAATCAATCTTTACCCCATTTGACACTGCAGTTTCTTTAATCCAAACCTGCAGATAATACCTCTTAGGAATGCAGGGAGGAGTTAATATGATGTTTATAAAGTTCCTGACATGTTTCCTGGGACATGTTAGTGGCTTAAAATATGTAAATTCCTTTACCCTTTCTTTTCTTTTGCTCCAATGCTTAGGAGTATGCTGAGGAGCAATATTTTCAGAGAAATATAACTGTGTATGTGCTTCTATTTTTCAAAGAAAATAGCAGTTTTGCTCCAAGGCAATAGCTCTCATATTTTTGTTTTTGTTTTTGTTTTTGTCCTTGTCATTGCTGCGGTTTGTTTTGGTCTTCCAACCCGTTTGCTCTCTTCAGACTTATTGAGGGTCCTAAAGAGCTTTCATTTCAAGGGTTACACCTATGGATAATTACCCTAATGGAAATTGAAACTGGGACTGTTTGTAAATGCTTAGTCACTGATCGATTTTTGCAAGACAGCAATGGACACCTTGCATGATAATATCTCAGCAATATTCCGAAATTAGTTCTGACCTTACAGACCCCTGAGTTCTGTCCTAAAGTAAAATGTTAGTTTGCTTCCGAATATAAAAGAATATAACAAAGAACAAAATGTGCAAATGAATTGTATTTGCCTTGGTATAATACCTGAATCTGAAAAATTATGATGTGTTAAAATCTTAGCAAAACTTGTTCAATGTTGACAGGTTTGTTTCCTTGGTTTACAGTTTACTGCCTTCACTGTTTACTGTTTATTTCCTTCAGAGTGTGGAAGGTTATTCTTTTTCCTTTGTAATCTGCTTAGTTAACAAAGATTCTGTTTCTCACCAGAAAAATTTTCTTTGCTTTATAGTTGACTTTATTGTGTTCTTGATTATTTAAGAAAACAAATAACCAGCCAAAGATTTCTCACTTAAGAAAGAACTCATGTTCTTTACAATCATGTTACCTTCTACGTTTATTTTTAAATGTTTTATTATCATTTTCAAATCAGGCACCTGTGATCCTATCTTAAATGTTCAGCTCTCCTGACAACTTTTGACTTTCAGCTTCCTAAAATAGAATTCTAAATGCAAAATAAAATAAAATAAAACTTTCAGATTATCTTTTGCACAGAGGACCCCTAGAAAATCACAAATATTTGTTTTTTGTTTGTTTTATATTAGAGAAGTTGTAGGTTTAGAGAAAAATCATGCATAAAATACAGAGTTCCCATATACCACCCAATTATTAACACCTTGCATTAGTGTGGTACATTTGTTACAATTCATGAAAGAATATTTTTATAATTATACTATTAACTATAGTCTATCATTTACAGTAAGATTTCACTGTTTGTGTTACACAGTCCTATGCTTTTTTAAAGTTTTTCATTCTAGTAACATATATACAATCTAAAAACAATTTTTTTTTCTTTCTCCTTGTAAAGAAATTTGTGAGTTGCATGGGACCTTCTCTAGGTTAAATTTGTATGTCTAACATGTTATTAATGTAAATATTTCAGCAGTTATATGCTGCCTGGGAAGGTCCTAGAGATTTATCAATGCCTTCACTGCCATGATTGTGAAAGAGGGGAGACGACTCTGTCTCTCTGTTCATGCAAGAAGTTCTTTTATTAGTTTTTTAGCACAGGGTTATATAGCATAAGCATTCCCTTTACTACGTGACTGTTTTCTCATTTCACAAGGGAACTGCGTTTTTTCTAAAATCACAAGACTTACATGTTTACAGCCTTAGGGAACAAACTTCAGGGTCATAATAACCTTGAATACAATCTCTTCTAGGCAGGGTGGGAAGCAGAGGCATGGAGGGAACCCACTGTCATTCCTTATCTTAATTACCTGCTTTCAGGCACACACTGCCTTGGCTTTCTCTTAAGCTTTTAGGAGGAGGCCTCCCTAAATAACTTGCTAAGCCAGGGAAGACTCCGTGTCTCTACATTGCCCCCCTTTTTATTATGATTACATTGTTCTGTGATGATAAAGACATCATTGTTAGGGGTACTATAGGAGTTCTTGGCGGTGCGACGTCTTCTTAGGCTGGTCCACCCGCACCAGAGTCCTAGAAGCAAAACATAAACTATAGCACTAAGTAAGAGCCATTTAGCTAGAGAGGGTAGAGAAAATATGTGACCCCAGGAGCTTGGGTCTAGCCATTGCAAATTATTTTGTAGTGTTGATAGTATTGGTTTGCTCTTCATTGATTTGGGTGCATGGAGCGTTTCTAAAATTTGTGATTTTAGATTATCCACATCACTAGTTAAATTATCATGAAACGCTCCCCACAATTGTTTTTTAACATCATTCCAAGTGTGATGTGTATTGTTCCATTGTAAAGGGGTTACACAAATAGACATCATTTGCCAATCACATCTCAGGGTAAGGTGCTGGGCAAGACCATCTTGCTGTTCACCTACAAATTCAATGGCAGATTCTAAGGCCTGAAGCCAGGTTAAGATTTCCTAATCAATGCTTTGTTGGGTAATAAATTGTTGACTGACATTTTCCATTTGCGGAGTTTACGGATTGAGCTATTTGCACAGTTTGGGAGATAGCTACTATGGATGCAGTGGCGGAGGCTAAAATTATAACGGTGGGTACAAGAACTGCAATTAGAGTAAATAGAAAACAGGGAACATGAATTTTTTGCAAAGCTTGCTCAAGAATTATGAGATTGGAGGATGAGTGCCACTTTCAGGTTAGATTCACAGGAAGGAACACTTCAGCTTGTCTTTTTAAGACTAATATACTTGTTATATTTTTACTAGTTATGTTAGTATTTGAAATACAAGAAGTAAAATATGAGTTGCTTCCTAAAAAGGTAATGTTGTAATGGTCAGAATAGGTAATATTAAGGGAATCACTGATTAAGAATACGTAAGATGCGCAGTGCAGACTAGAACATCAAGAGTATAATTACGAGTGAAAGTAATGTTTGTGTGATTGGGGAAGTTATAATTACCATGCCGGATGGGTACTTTGTGGAAGATGTGCCATAGCCGCCATAAAGTACACTGTGGCTGCTGGGAATCAAGTTGAGGGGCTGGAAGGCTCAATGAGCCATTGATCCAAATGATGGGTTCAGAGGAGTTAGCCACAAGGGCGGAGTGATTACCCACCCAGTGAACTAGTTGTGTGTGATTATCGGACTTAAGATGTCCAATGGGGATTGAATCAATGACAGAATGGTTCTGTAAAGAAAGAATGTGGGGATTTTTGCCACTGCAAGCAATCCAATCAAGGGTTGCACCTGTGGGCTTATACTCATTGCACCCGATGGCGCAAGAGGGATCTGGAACCGGCACGGAAACATTATCCTGGGAGGTTATGTTTCCGTAAGTGAGGCTCCCTACTGATATAAAGGTGAGTGCCTGTGAGGCGTTGTGTAGCCAAACACGATTGTGTGGTTTAATGCAAAATTCATTAGTGAGGGATACGCAAAGGGGCAAAAAGGAAGAGGCAAAGGACACGCTGTCGTTAGCTAATATCCACTGACTGCCATTAATTAAGAGGCCGCTAGGTGGCGCATGTACTCCACCTAGCCAGTTGGTGACGTTAGAAACAGGGAAGGGGGACTCCGCCCAGGTTACTGGGCAGAACAAGGGAGGACCTAAAATGTGTGCCCAGTATAGTTGAGCTGAAGTACACTGGAACAAAGGGAAGAATAAGGAGAGAAAGAGTAAGGTTACCACGCTCTGGCAATGGATAGTTGACACCATTGCCAGAAACAGTGTTTCTGGAGTCATGGGGGTGCTGGTTTGTCGGAGCACCGCCTCAGCCTTTTGAGTGGTTTTCTTCAGGACTCCCCACGTCATCAACGGGGCCTGCTGAGTTCTCGGCAGCCTCATCGTCGGTGGGGTGGTCCCCTCTATTTTCAGGTTGCGGAGCTTGGGAACTGGGTTCAGCTTCATCCACTCTCTGCTGTTGTTGGTTAAGTATGATAGGACAAACGAGATCTCCAGCTAATGCTGCTTCGCGCAAACAGCATTGTAAAACTGGCGCCACGTTTGATGTGCTAAGCCCTCGAGCATGGGACTTGCCCTTATGAAGCTCATTACCACAAAGGAGAGTCTAAACTTGCATGTAATGGTGCCTAAGAGTCTCCCCCTGAGTACCTCTTTGTTGCTCAGATGTGGCCCTCTCTCTCTCTAACTGAGCCATCTCGACAGGTGAACTCGCTGCCTTCCCCCCTACATGGGACCCGACTCCCAGGGGTGTAAATCTCCCAGGCAATGCAGAATATGACTCCCGGGGATGAATGTGGACCCGGCATCGTGGGACTGAGAGTATCTTCTTGACCAAAAGGGGGATGCAAAATGAGACGAAATAGTTTCAGTGGCTGAGAGATTTCAAATGGAGTTGAGAGGTCACTCTGGTGGACATTCTTATGCACTATATAAATAACACCTCTTAGGTTTTAATGTATTGGAATAGCCAGAAGTAAATACCTGAAACTACCAAACTCTAACCCAGCAGTCTGGACTCCTGAAGACAATTATATAATAATGTAGATTACAAGGGGTGACAGTGTGATTGTGAAGACCTTGTGGATCACACCCCCTTTATCTAGTGTATGGATGAGTAGAAAAATGGGGATAAAAACTAACGGACAAATGGGGTGGGATGGGGGGGTGATTTGGGTGTTCTTTTTTCACTTTTATTTTTTTATTCTTGTTCTGGTTCTTTCTGATGTAAGGAAAATGTTCAGAGATAGATTGTGGTGATGAACACATTACTATGTTATCATACTGTGGACAGTGGATTGTATACCATGGATGTTGTATGGTGTGTGAATGTATTTCAATAAAACTGAATTTAATAAAAAAAAAAAACAAAAAAAAAACCTGGTGCTACAATTCTGGGAAGGGAAAGAGGAGGTGGTGGCGGTAAAGGAGGAGAGAGCCAAGCGGTCTCTATTACATCTCTGCCGCCTTTATCAGCTGGAGGTAGAGGAGCTGATGGTTCGGGAGGTGGAGGACTACTAGTAGAGGCATCGGTAGTGCTTTCCCTGGGTATTCCAGTCCCAACAATATGAAGAGGGGCCAGGGCAGTGTGGACAAGAGCCCATGTAGTAAAGGTTTTAGAGGAGACTTTCTGCCCCTGTTTAAAATCCCACTTCAAATTATACCCAATGCACTTCCAAACATCAAGGTCTAACGTACTTTCAACAGGAAACCAAGGATTATGCTGAACAACATCATGTAACAAAGAATGCAGAGTGTCCTCGGAGATAGAAGCTCCGCTAGCCTGCAGCAGCCATTGTAGGGTTAACACATACCGGCGCTGGGGAACAGTGAGAGACTGATCCATAATGTTGAGCGGCTGAAACTACTGAACCACCGCAAAACAAAATTGTTTGTACTTACTGCGCAACTTTCCAATGTTGTGGTCGGGATTGAAATGCCTCACATGGGGCACCAATTGTGAAAGAAGGGAACCGACACCGTCTCTCTGTTCATGCAAGAAGTTCTTTTATTAGCTTTTTAGCACAGGGTTATATAGCATAAGCATTCCTTTTACTATGTGACTGTTTTCCCGTTTCACAAGGGAACTGCTTTTTTTCTAAAATCATAAGACTTACATGTTTACAGCCTTAGGGAACAAACTTTGGGGTCATAATAACCTTGAGTACAATCTCTTCTAGGCAGGGTGGGAAGCAGAGGCAAGGAGGGAACCCAGTGTGATTCCTTATCTTAATTGCCTGCCTTCAGGCACACACTGCCTTGGCTTTCTCTTAAACTTTTAGGAGGAGGCCTCCCTAAAGAACTTGCTAAGCCAGGGAAGACTCCATGTCTCTACACATGATGTTTCTATTTATCAGAGTCATGGTGCTGTTTTGTCTGATACTAGGCAACAATGGTTATTTCAATTATTATTTAAAATGATAACTTGGCAACCACGTTACTTCTTTAATTTGTATCTAGCATCTTCTAAGCCAGAACTTTTTCTCTGGGACTCAGACATTTATCTAAGTAGTATGATAAAACTACAGATGTTTAGGACTTACTCTAGACTTACTAAAACTCTTTAATTGATATTCCAAATATATTCTTGGTATTTCTTGCTATTTGCTTGTCATATTCTTTGGATATTATGTATATTATATCTCAGGATTATTACATATTATATCTTAATATATCTTCTTTTATGTGAATCTCTTTACAATTAGTGGAATATTCATTATTCACTGCCTTTGAAAATAGCCTTAATTATTATGCTTCTATATATTTTGTCTAAAACTTTTTTGGATTGGCTTTATTATCTTGTTTTGCATGATGGTATGGAAACAAATTATTCTTTTTATGAACTCTCATATAATTTTTGAAAATTATCAGTAATAACCCTGACCATTTGCAGTTTCTGCCATCCACAGACAGTTTTTGTTTTACTTTGGTGCTTCCTGAGGTCTCTGCAATCAACAACTGACCAGACATCACATCTTCAGCAAAGAAGGATTGTCTCAAAGCCGCATGGAACAGGTACTTCAAATAGTTGACACTTCAAAGAATAGACTCTCGTGAACAAGCTTTCTCATGTCCTCGCTTAACAGCTTTGAGGCTGAACCAGTGAACTGAGTCAGGATTTTCAGAATTCTTTTTAGTCAAGAAGCAGATGAATTCGTGAGACAGCTAATCGAAGGTCCAATGGAATAAGCATTAATTATATGAATCTGAACTGTTGAGGGATGATTGTGGCTATTTGTTTGGAATATTTTTTTTTTATCTTCTATTTTCTGGATCAATTTTTGGAAGCCCCTTCTTTTTTTTTTTCTTTCATAATTGAGATTTTATTGGTGTTCTGAAGATCAGCACACAGACACTATGAACAATTGGTGCACAATTCTTAACATCCTGAAAATCTAAAAAGCCATATAGTTGTCATTTTTCTCTAAAGTTATTCCAGTGACTTTCCAGCTTAAAATTTGGAGGCAAATTTTCCTTATCAAATAACAATATCTTCAAATGTTGATAAGCTGTTACATCTTAAGTCCCACTAGTTCACAATTTAATATCATGCACTCTACACACTCACATTTCCAGTCTTTCACAGAATATAACAAAGTTATCAGGAAAACGAGACAATCATGACCAAGGATGTTACAGAGCACACACAGTTCTGGCAGGGAGAGCCAAGATCAAGGAGTGGTTTTAAGAAACAATTCTACCAAAAACATAGGAATAGAGGTAATTTTAAATGTTCAACACATATTAAACGCATGCCTGTGACTCCTATTCATCATATAGTACATGTTGTTATTATAGGGTATAAAAACCGCACTCCCCACCCTGTGGAATGTTAAGTTGACTTCTAATACAGTCACAGCCTCCTGTAATTCAATAACCCACTATTTTGTGGTTGTATCAAAAAATAAACAACCAGCAAATGATTTACCCTCTCTAAAAAAAGCATTTACATTTAAAAATAATGGGATGAGATGGGATTTCAATCTCTTTAAAAATGTTTCATCAAAAGCTACTAAAAAACTTGCAATACAAAATAGTTGATAAAAATATTCTGCTGGATTGTACAAGAAGGAAGAAACAAGGACCACTGATAAGACATAGTATACACTGTTAATCAGACTTGGCTTCTTTCTTTCCTGCTTCATCCCAGGCTGGACACTCCTCATGTTCAGTTTCTGCATTTTCTACAGGTAAATCTTTAGTTTCTTGGTTAGCCACTTCAGCTTCTTTTCCCTTTGCTCCCCCTTTCCCTTTTGCTTGCACTTTTTTTTTTTTTCCTCAAGTACCATTTTTGGCTTTGTTTCCACTTTTGCAGGAGCAGGATTCTTCCTCTGGGCATCTTGGCTGCATGGTTGGCACATGCTCTGTGTGCAGGGAGCCTTCTTGAGACTGGGCTGCTGGTTGCTGCTGCTCCTCCTGCCGCCCGAGCTGCAGGGACACTTGGAGAACCTCCTTTCTTCTTAACTTATCTGTAACCAGTAACAGTCCTCTCCCAATCTCCACTCCTGCACCAAAATCAGTTTTGCTTCTATTTGTACACAATATTCCTGATCTATATATGAATCTGTTGTTTGGATTCTCCTTTGGACTGGTTATAATACCATTTCAGTTCCTCATTAATGAATTAAATCAGGAGTCGGCAAATTTTTTGTGATGGGCCAGATAGTAAACATGTTAGGCTTTGTGGTCCATATACTGTATCTCTGACATATCCTTGTTTGTCTTTTGTTTGTTTTTGTTTTACCACCTTAACTAATAGAAAAACTTTCTTAGCTCTAGAGCTGGACAAAAACAACTGGCTATCCCCCTACCCCATAATGTCAGTACCCCTTTTCCACATGAAGTTAGAATGGTCATTGCCTAAATATCCCTGAAGACTGAGAGAATGATCAAATGGAGCAAGGAGTTGTAACAGTGAAGATAAAAGTTAACAAATGATTATGAATACTGAATCATTATATAGATACTTCTTTTTACTCTTAAAGTATTAGAACAGCTAAAAGGAAATCACTGAAATTTTGGAACTGTAACCCATATCATGCTTTGAAATTTGCTCTTAACACTTGTTAAAAAATCTGTTCCGGTTTGCTAATGCTGTCATTACGCAAAACACCAGAAATGGATTGGCTTTTATAAAGGGGGTTTATTTGATTAAACAGTTATAGTCTCAAGCTATAGGCATCAACTTGAGTATACCTTCACCAAAGGAAGGCCAATGGTGTCTAGAAAACCTGTTAGCTGGGAAGGCACGTGGCCGGCATCTGCTGATCCTGGGTTGTGTTCCAGCTCTTCTCTCAGCCCCTGTGCATTCTTCAAAATATTTCTCTTGGGGCATTTTGTTCTCTCTTAGCTTCTCTGGGGCAAACTCTGGGCTAGCATCTCCAAAGCGTCAGGAAAAGTCTGCTTTCAATGGCCATCTTCAAAATGTCTCTCTTGGCTGCAGCAGCGAGCTCCTTCTGTCTGAGCTCTTATATAGGACTCCAGTGATTAAATCAAGACTCACGCTGAATAGGCAGGGCCACACCTCCACGAAAATAATCTAATCAGAGTTATCACCCACATTCAGGTGTGTCACATATCCACGTAAACAACCCAATTCAAAGATTCCAACCTAATCAATACTAATACGCCTGCCCCCACAATATTGCATTAAAGAACATGGAGTTTTGGGGCACATAATACATTCAAACTGGCTGTCACAGCCCAAGAGGGCCATGCCAGTCCAGAGGCCAAAGAAGACAACAAGCATTTTCTGATATATAAACTTTTATTCAGGGCTTACTTATAGAGTGAGAAGTCATGGAGAGATCATGATGGCTCTCTCAGGCCGGACAGGTATCACGTTCACAGGGAAGACGACTGAGCGATGCAAAAAGGGCAGAAAGCCTTTTACAAGGGTTTAAGACAAAGGCCCTCCTAAGGGTGGGGGGAGCATAGATGCAGGAACAGGTTACTTTGACCTGGGGGGTGGTGCAGGAAGGACTAGAATAACACCTGAACAATTACATTTTGCTCTTTTTGTAAGACTAAGAGCCCCTCACTTCCTGCCTGCTTGCATAAAGTTACATTTTAAGGTCAGTTTACCCTTTTTCTCTTTACTGGCTTAGAAAGGCAATAGGTTAAACATTTAGCTGCCTACCTCATGCAGACTGCTGTGCACCAAAGATCTGCAGGCCTGTTTTGCTCAGGCCACGGGTTGCCACACTGGCACAACAGTATTTTGAAATTTATCACTTTTCTGAATATATGTTTTATTTCACGATAAAAAATGTTTTTAAAAAAACCTGTCTAGATTTGGCCTATGGACCTTAGTATGCCAACCCCTGAATAAATAAAATTTATTTTTATAAATTTTTATGTCAGTAAGAGATTCATGATTTACCTTCTTTTGAAAAGTAGCTTTTAACACCAGTGGCCGGGATCTGAATAATGTCAGTTATTTCCATGCACTTAGCAAGCTGCTTCCCATGGTACCTGCTTAGTACAAACCTGCTAACTCCCCCATTGTAGAAGTGCCCCTGTACTGTCTTCTGCTTAATCTGCCTCAGAGGGTCTCTGCTGGTTCTGGCTTCTATATTTCCTCTTGCTCATTAGCTGGACTTGCGCCCAAATCAAAATACCTGAGTGTAGGAAACAGATGCATTTTCCATTTTCCCTCATGCATCTGTGACCATGTCACCCAGGCATAAGTGATCTGTTTTTGTTTAAGGGCATATGATTGTTTTATTCTCTCAAAAAATTGTATTTACTTATGGTTGCCAGATAAAATATAGGACACCCAGTTAAACATGAGTTTTAGATAAATAACAAGTAAATTTTTAGTATAGGTATGTTCCATGCAATATTTGGCTCATGTACTAAAAAATTATTTGTTGTTTATCTGAAATTCAAATTCAACTGGGCATCCTGTGTTTTTAGGTGCTAAATTTGGCAACCCTAAATTTATTGAGCATCTACTATATTCTAGGTACTCTTATAGACATAATGATGCAGCTGTGAACAAGACAAAGTAACTCCCTCATAAAACAGCCTGCTAGTGAAGACAGACCATGGACAAATAAGCTATAGTGTCAGGTAGATGAGTGCTAGGTAGCAAGGTAGCATGCTGCTTTCAGCAGGGGGTCAGAAAGGCCTCTCCAGCAAGGTACAAGGTGGTGTTTACACAGAAATCTAAGTCAAGTGAGGGGGCCAGCTATGTAAATGTTTGGTATTTAGGGGTTGGGTTGGGGTAAGAGGGGAGAAACTTTCCAGGAAGTCAAAATGGCAAGTGCAAAGGCCCTGGAGGAAAAGTTTAATTGATTAGTTCCAGGAATTGCAAGGAGGCCAGGGTGGCTGGGGCAGAGTGGGCAAGGGGGAGAAGTGTAGGCGTGAAGTCTGAGAGGCAGACTGAGGCCCTCTGAGGCCTCAGTTAAGCTTCTTTCTAGGCCCTAGAAAACCAAGTTTACCCGAGAAGATTGTAATTGCTCAGGAGTGCAGTTTTTCTCCTGTGATTATCTGAGGAGCTTGTTAACAGCTGAGTTTCAGGAAAAACAAGCAGGAACTGTGTCAAGACATCCCAAGCCGGACTCTTGTTTCTCAGGGAAACTGTTTCCTGCCTGATCCCCTGGAAGGCTGTTCATCCATAAACTGGGCACTAGCCTCACAAACTCATCCAATCTGAATTCAGGAACATCAACGAGGAAATTGACACAACTAATTTGAGAAGCTGCTGGGATTCAGATGCTCCAAACTGAATAGCTCAGCTGTGCCTCAGAGGATGAGCTTCACTTCAGGCTGCTTTCTGGAACAGTTTGTTGCAAAGTTAATCAGAGAGCTGACAGCGCTACCTCTGGGCTCCTTCATTGCCTGCTCGTAACCAGCGAGTCTGTCTGCCAGGGGATGTTTGGGGCCTCTCTTGAGCCTCCGGTGGAGAGTTTTGAGGAAGTAATTTTTAAATTAGTTTTTTGGCTGTCCTCTGCACTTCAACGTCACTAGTCCCTCTAATATTACGGCCCCGCCTCCCACAGTTCTTTCACTTCTGAGTTTCATTGGTTGGAGTTAACTTCCTCACGCAGGCCTCAGGAAGTGGCAGTTTAGGAGAGGACTAGCAGCGAATATGTGACTGCTGTGTGGGAAGGTTTAGGAAAAGGTCTAGACCAAGGTTTGGAAGAATACGATATGTGTGTGTGTATGTGTGTGTGAAAGCGTTTGTGTGTGTACGGGGGGAAAGGGCGGGTGTTTCCTGAAAAGAGCGCTTCGCTAACGCAGATTCGTCAGGACTCGGCTTTCCGCATCGTAGCCCCGCTCTGCTTTCTCTTTCACCAGACGCCACGCCCACAGAAGTTCCAGGATGCGGTGAGGGAGGGCCCAGGACGGGCACCCCGGGGCCTCAGAAGGAGGGAAGGCCCTTATCCCAGGAGCACAGCACCCCTTGGCAGAGAGGAGCCTCGTGTATCCCGTGATGGGAATAATCTGTCACCCAACAGAAGTCTCCAGATGAAATTCCACGCAGCTCCGAGACACCAGTCCTGATTGTCAGGGGGAGAACAGCTATCTGGTAACTTTAGTTGCATTTCTGTTTTTAATTTCAGGCACTGTCGGTTCAAAGGAAAGATCACTCTCCAAACTTCCTCCTCCACCTCCCAACCAAGTACCCAGGGGTGAGAAGGGACGAACAGGGCTAGGTTCCCGAAGCAGCTGCAGCGGTGGGGAGGCAGACAGGCTTCTTTGCTTCTGGTAACTCCTCAGCTGCCTCTGATTGTCAGGAACTCACTGGTGGACAGTAGGGGGTCCAGCACCCTGGGGCCCCCACAGAGGTCTGCCCCCCACCACTTCCTGTCTCCCCCCATCCTGCCAGTGGATTTGCCCCGTGGATTCTGCCAATTTCGTTTGTTCCGATCACCACGGACTTCTGGGAAATGGTTCCTGGTCTGGAAAAGTGACAGTCACCTCCCTATTTCTGCCGGAGCTCTGCTCCCCAGGAAGCCTCCTGCCCCCCTTCCTTCTCTCCAATATTTGCTTTCTCAGTGCACGGAGAGGAAACAAAAAGGACCGTTTCTTCTGGTTCTTCCGGTTGCCTTGGTTACTCTGATACTGCCTGGGTTGGGTCTCCACTGAGACTATTAATCTGGTGTGTTTTGTTCTTCATGGGATGGGGGAGGGGTAGAGAGAACTGGAGTTGGGGAGTCAACTTTGATTGTCTCAGTGGAATCCTTGATAGACCAAGGATTACCTGAATGTTGCTGCCAGTTACAAGGAGAAATTCTGGTAATAATTATTCTTGATATTCATTAGAATATGAAAGAGTTTTACACTTCCTCACTGCATTGTCTCTCTGGGGTAACTTCTTTGAGGAAGCCTATCTTCCTACTCTCTCCGGCGCTTGGGCCAAGAGAACTTTCTGCAATGATGGAATGTTCTGTATCTGCACTTCATGTAGTCACCAGCCACATGTGGCTATTGAGCACTAGAAATGTGACCAGCGGGGCTGAGAAACTGAATTTTTAATTTTATTTAATTTTAATTAATTTAAATTTAAATAACCACACGCGATTGATTAGACAAGACAGCTAGGTGTTTATGCATCTTCTAGATTCCAATCCATTTATTCTTTCTAGAGAGACAATTTCAGGACCTGTGAAGGCCAGTGACACCCAACTCATCACACGGAGGATCAGCTGAGATGTATTTCTATCACTGAGGAAAATTCTGGCTGCTTCATTTGGCCTCTAGATCCAATTTTGGAGCTTTCCAAAAAAAGTCATGGCTTCAGGCACACCCTCCAAGAAGATGAGGGAGGAGGCCACTTGCTCCATCTGCTTGAACTTGATGGATGAGCCCGTGAGCATCACCTGTGGTCACAGCTACTGCCACTTGTGCATTATGGGCTTCATTAAGATCATGAGCCATACAGAGCCAGAGGAGTTCACCTGTCCCCAGTGTCGGGTCCCATTTCAAATGGAGAGCCTCCGGCCCAACAAGCAGTTGGGAAGCCTCATTGAAGTCATCAAGGAGCTGGACCATGAAATGACATGTGAGATACATGGAGAGCAACTCCAGCTGTTCTGTGAAGATGAGGGCCAGCTCATCTGCTGGCGCTGTGAGCGCACACTGCAACACAAAGGGCACACCACAGCTCTTGTCGAAGATGTATGTCAGGGCTACAAGGTGAGTGGGGGTGGGGGGCAGCGGGCCTTGCCAAATGCCTGGTCTCCACTGCTCCCCAAAACCTGGGACTATTTAGCCTGAAACCCAAGCTTATGGTCCTGAAATGTAGCTTTCATCTTGTCTTCTACAGAATAGTTTGTGATGGGTTCTTGCTGAAGCAAGTCTAGACTGTCCATCCTGACCTTCAGTGGGATGGTTAGACCCTTGTCCCTTTCCCCTTTGGTTATGACGGACTTCTCTCTGCCCTCTAGAACAGGCTACATTCAAACTCATATCTGCATGTTTTACTGCTTCACACGGTGTGTATAATTTGAAAAGCCACGATGAGACAGTCATGTGGCAAAGTCTCAAAATACAGGGGAGAAAGACATACCACCTTTCAGGCATCCTGCAGTCTAGTAGAGAAGGCAATCCAACAAAAAAGACTACCTGGACCCTCCTGTTGGCTAGAACTGCCAGGGAATAGGGAGTGGTACCAGGGAAGCCTTCCTCTAAGGCTCTTGAAGGACACATAGAAATTAACCACACAGAGATATGCAGTAAAGTGAGGGCATTGCAGGCAGAGGGGATCACATGTGCAAAGGCTCAGCCCTGAGAGCTTTCCTGCAGCTTGACCAGTCCAGGGAGTGTGTGTAGGGAAAGGCAGGTGACAACATGGGAAAGAAAGTTGGAGCCCGGAACACTGGTATCAGCTTAAGAGGATCCGAGTGGTAAAGGCCACTGGAGATTTTCATCTGGGTAGTGTTGTCAGGTTTTTGTTGAAAAGATCACTCTGGGACTGAAAAAATAAAATGAATATCAATGAGTAAATTTCAGATGCTCCCAACAAGAAGGGGTGGAGGGGGTAGTTTCAAGCAAGATTCAGGAAGGAGAGTGGAAGGTATTTGGAAATAAATGATTGGTTGTAGAGGATGAAGGGGAGAGAGAGGTTTGGGGCAACAAGTAAGTTCCTCACCCCAGGGCATGTAAGGCAAGCTGCTCTTTGCTGTGATGGAGTGAAGTTGGCCCTGGAATAGTCCTGCTGCCTCATTCCCTCTCTGCCCCGCCTAGATTTGAAGAAAACGTTATTTCCACTGTGGGGCTCTTTGCTCCAGCCTCCATGGCGGGGAGGTGGTCCTTCTTAAGACATGTCAATATTGGCTACCACTTAGCAGACAGCATCTCTTTCTTAAACTCCACGGAGCAGCTAATAATTGTAATGGGAATGTTCACATTTTAACTGTTCCCCCCACCCTCCTGCACATGTTTTAAGAAAAATTGCAATACAGGGTAGTTGTTATAATCACAGATTCAGGAGCCAGATAGGCTGAAATCCTGGTTCTGCTACTTATTAGATCGGTAACTTTGAGCAAGTTATTTAATGACTTCATGCCCCTGTCTGTATACAATGGGGACAATAGCAATCCCCATCCCTGCCAACATGCACATCCAGAGGGTTGTTGTGAGCTTTAACGAAGTTAATATACATACGGTTTAGAAAAACACTAGGCACACAGCAAGCGCAATACAGGCTTTTGGTAAACAGTTTACAGAGTCCCCTTGAGCATGCTTGAGAATTAAACAGTATACTTGTTTGGTATTAGTTTTCCACAATTAGCAATTGGGCTTAGTTTCAGATGCTTTCTATGAAAATAAGAGAAACCATTTTGAAAAATAACCTAAAAGCTTGATACGGATATTATTTTAAATTGGTTTCAAGACACCATTCTGCAAAAGCATATCAGGATTCCCCTCTTCTTGTTAATGTTTTCTGATAACTCCAGTCGGCACCCACGTCCTTCCTTCCTTACTCACTTGTAGCACCTACAAAGTTCCATGCATGCCAAACACTCTGGCACTGGTTATGTTTGGTTTGGCACATTATTTTATAAATCTTCTTTTAGATGATTATTATCTTGTCCCACGTGCTACGTTTCCCTGGCAAGACTACAGTGGTGGATATAGCTCAGGCTCTTGAGTCAGCAGATGAAGGTTAGAATCAGAGCTCAGCCATCTCAGTTATATAGCACCTCAGGCAAGTACTTAATCCTCAGTTTCTAAGCACAGAAGTGACCTTAGGAACCCTGCCCACTGCTCAGGGTTGCTGAATGAATCAAATATAGAACCCTTAACATACTCCCTGCCAAATAGTAGGAACTCAATAAATATTCAGTTATTCTAACGCCTCCTGAGCTCTGGAATTCCTTGTAGGAATAGACATGACTAGGTGCCTAATGAAGAGTTGTCTGATTGAATTGTCTTGACTCCCCCAATTTTTCCTTCAGGAAAAACTCCAGAATGTTATGACAAAATTGAGGCAACTTGAAGAGGAATGTGTGAATCTGATGGTGTTCACAACAAAGCAAATAACTGAATGGAAGGTAAGACTCTTAGTTGAGCTTAACCTATTTTCCACCCTAGAGCTCAGGCTCAAAGGATGATTGGGGCAGAGTACAATGGTGGTTTATTCTCACTAAACTAGACCAAATAACTGACACCCAAAGAAGAAATCAGTATTTGTTTTTATGTCGTGTCCCCTAGTTGTCTACCATGAGAATTTACCTCTAGCTTGGTCAATCCTTCATTGTTAACCAGGTAGGATTCCTCATATCTCAGTCAACAGAAGCAGGGTTGGAGTGCCTGTTTACATAGAACTGGCCTTGACTGGGTTTTGAATTTTAAATGCTTTACCATACCTTTCACAGTGCCAGGTGTGGCTCTCAGCCTTACAGGTTCAGAAACCAACCTTTGGGAGCCCTCTGAGAACAGACTCACTTCATTGTAGGATTCACATTACCCAAACTCAAGGCTGATAAAACCCATTTGATTTATAATGAGGACCATAAACTGTTGTTAAGAACCTACAATTTGCAACTGCAGTACTGTGGGGTCTCTAAGTCTATTTTTACAGCTGGCCATGTATTTCATGGATGCATTCCTTTATGGAAATATTTGTGTAATCCATCAGCTTACAGTCGAATCCCGTAGGCCTATGAGCCATTTTGCCTCTTTTGGGGGTTTTTTCTCCCTCTGCCCTGATCCCTTATGTATTGATATGAAAGTTTAGCTCTCAGAGGACACTGTTTCTTCCTTCATTTCCAAGATCTTGGGCAGTGGGGAGAGGCATAATTATAACTAACGTGGGAGCCCTCTCAATGGAGGAGTTAAGGCTACATCTGTCTCCTATAGAAAAAGCTCCTCTTCATCCTAAATCAATGACCCTTCTATCATAACATCACGGTCATTGAAATACTGCATGAATTGAGGAAGGACTAATGGAAGTGATAATTCTATATTCCCCAAAATGAAAACTGAGCCCCATAAGATATATCATAGAATTTCTGTTAGTCTTCCACATGGGGATGATTATGTTGACCCTAGGCTGCTGCATGACTGTTCTTCAGTTAACCCACGGTAAAAGCTTGCCAAAGCTGGACATCCCCCTTCTGAGAATTGTGGACTCTCCTCCTGTCAGCCTGACTGTTTTAAAATCCAGTCTTTTTTGATGTTCATTACAGGCTTTTGCTTCAAGAAATTCCCTCAGACTTAGAGATGCTTTCTTGCATTCCAAATAAAATGTTTTTTTCTTTATCCTCATAACTAAGAAAGTGCTCAAATTCCATTCTAATTCCATGATAAAATTATCTAGCACCCCACCCCCAACCTTCTCTAGCATCTTGGCTGTCAGGTGAGGATGGAGAATCGGGATGTTTTCTCACATATCTGAGTGCCTGCATCCCAGGCCAGCTCAACAGTGGGAAACATTCTTCCAGCTCGGATGACTCATGGGAAAATCATGCCACAATTGCTGAGCATAATTTCTTGTCTCTAGAAGAATATAGAGACTCGGAGAGAAAAAATCCAGTCTGACTTTCAGAATCTCCAGCGCTTCCTGTATGAGGAGGAGAAGTCTTGTATGTGGAAGCTGGAAAAAGAAGAAGAACAGATTCTGAAGAGACTAAGGGCCAGTGAGGCCAGCCTGGAACAGCAGAGCTGTGCATTAAGGAACCACATCCTGAAGCTGGAGGAGAAATGTCAGGGCTCAGCCCAGGAGTTGCTACAGGTGAGGCTGTGGGCTCGTAGGAGGGAAACGCGGGCCCATTATTGAGTTATTAAGAAGAGCATGCAAAGGAAGCATGGGAAGATTGGCAAGGCCTGCCTACCTTCACTTAAAACTGGCACATTAGGGGGAGTAATTTAAAGTAATGTTTCTTTTAGATATGCGTTGGTATCTTCAGGGTGGACTTCACTAGTCTATAGGGTGCCTTTGTGCTAATTAGAAAAATACACCTCCCTCTGGGTAGACATAGCTTGGTGAGCCACAGCGAACCATGGGGTGACTTTTGCCACTGTTTGCCCCTTGGCGCTATGCCCAGAACCCTGACTGTCCAACTCTCTCCTGAAATATTCTTCCAGGTGAGTGGTGGCTGACAAAGTGGGGCAGCCAAAGTGAATGATGACCTTTTCCCCCAGTGTGCTTGTACTTGGAGAGCTTTTGCTCCAGAGATATTACAGGGCCTTTTTACAGCTGCATGAAGGGCCCAGCCCATTGAGAGTAACACCTCACGGCTGTTACTTCTGGTTCTCCCTAATAGAACTGCTGGTAACACTGTAAGGTCAAGAGGGTAGCATGACTGATACCCACTGCCACCACTTTAGTGACCCAGCCAGAGGCTGTGCATGGAATCACCATGAAGGACTTATGTGATAAATGATCTCCAGTATCAGTTTACTCAAGGAAATTAGATCAACCAAAGCAAGTCTTATCAAAGGGAGCATGGGTACGGCTCCCTGCCCCCTTCCCCAAGCAGACCACAGGCTTGTGTGATTGTGACCATTACAGCCACAGGCTTCAAACAAGGAGGGTAAGAGACTCCAAGGTTGAAAAGCATCCTGCTAGCTGAGCCTCCAAGGGGGCTGGGATGGGAAGCAGTTTCTCTGGATATCAATCTATACCTAAGGCTGGGGTTGTACTCTTTACCTCTTTGGAAAGAGGGATATTAGAGAACAGCCCCTAAGGATAAACCTGATGGAAAACTGATGTTTCCACACTCACCTTTTGTCTTTGTTTCTCTACAGGATGTGAAAGACACTTTGAGCAAGTAAGTCTTGGGTGAATGCTGGAAGGAAGAGGTGGGGTATATAGAGCTGAATGGAAGGCACCACTGAAGAAGTCTTGGGCTTCTGCTTATTCTAGGAGTTGGGCTGTGAAGCTGGAGACACCAGAGGCCCTGTCCTTGGAGCCTCATACTGAGTGCAATGTTCCTGAACTTTACTGTGATGTGAAGAAAATGCTAAGGAGCTATCAAGGTATGTAAACTCAAGAATCACTAAATACTGTGGCTGGACGGGAACTCTGGCAGTCACCAAGTTCACCATCCATCCCTTGGCAGGCACATGGCCAGAGAGGTTGTTCAGTTATTTAGGTGGAGCTGAGTACTCCCCAGTGTTTTGACAGGGGCAGACCATACTGGTTGTCACATCACCTGTTTATTAGCTGTGCGACCCCAGTCAACTAAACTCCCATTTCCCCATCTGAAAAATGAAAATATCAGCAGTTTCCATGTCACTGGGTTGTCATGAAGATTAAATGCATCAACAAATGTAAGGTGCAGGATGAAGGCACATTATGGTATTATTAGTATTTATTTACTGTTATTATTTTGGGCAACTGCCAGAGCAATGCAGAAAATAATAGGTAAACATTATGGGCTGTGGTTCAAATGGTTTTAGAGACTTGACCCAGATAACACAAGTGGTAAATGTTAGATTTATAAACAAAACCAAGATTTACCAACTCCAAAGCCTGAGCTTCCTGCTCCCTTGATTCTCTTAATCAGTGCTTGCTGTACTTCCACAATCCCTTATCCACAATTAAAAAATTCCAAAAGCATTCCAAAAGCATTCCCAAATGAAAGCAGAGTTCATTTGGCGACAAAATCTGACCTAACCTGAAATGATTTGCTGGCTATATTAGTTATCTATTGCTGCAAATGAATTACCACAGACTTAGTGAGTTAGCATACAACGTACATATTATATATATATATATAATCTTACAGTTTCAGTGGGTCAGGAATCTGGGTCCAGCTTAACTGGGTTTGCTGCTTCGAGTCTCCTAAGGCTGCAGTCAAGCTGTCAGCTGGCTACCTTCTCAACTGGAAGCTACACTAGGGAAGAATCCACATCCAAGTTCACTCAGGTCATGGGCAGAATTCATTTCCTTACATCTGGAGGCCCATGGCTTCTTGTTGCCTGTTGGCTGGAGGCTGCCCTCAGCAACTTGTCACATGGGCCTCCCAAAAGGGCTACAGTCTTCTTCAAAGCCGGCTAGGGAGTGAGAATCTCTAGAGTAAGGCTGCTAGCCACATGGAGTCTAATAGAACAAAATGTAATCACAGGCATCACATCCTGTAAGCTTTGCTATATTATGTCGGTCAGGATCCATTCAAGGTCCTGCCTACATCAAGGGGAGGCATGACCACCAGTAGGCATGACCCTTGTGTTGTCCACCAGTGGCCAAACCTGAACTGCCCCGATGTGGCTATTTAAAATCTTTGTTTATCCCATTTAGTTTGAATAATTGCATGTTTTGCTGCAAAAATGTTAATGTATTTGATTATAGACCCTGATGGGAGTGGACACATAATTTAAAGCATATGCATTTATTACCTTTATAGCATCAAAAATATTGTGAATTATAAATCCTATTTGGCCCCCTGGGTATCAGGTAAAGGATTATGGACTTTGTGGTCTGTTACCCCTCGTATTAACAACAACAAACAAAGACAAAAACGCTCTGTATTTGAGTAAAGACACCAGGAGGGAAAAATAGGATTTCATGTTAAGTCATGTGCAGATGTCAACTGAACAGATTTACCTACTTTTATTTTTGCAGAAGGCATTACAACATGGTTCAGGCTACCCTGCTTCATAAATGTGCTCATCTTTTAACTAGATATTTCTCCTACTTCTTTTTGAAGCCATTTTTCTTAAAAATTTCATTACAAAAGTGATACAGGCAGATTGCAATTGGCCAAACAATATAGATGGATGTAAAAGGAAAAGGTCAAGGTTTCTTTCACCCCTCTCCAATCCCTCATCTCCAGGTAATGTGAACAAACATGTAAGATATCGAATGTGTCTTCTCATGCCACTCATCACTTTTTAAAGCTGCCTGATGTTCCATAAATATACTATAATTACTCACAGAGCTTCAGGCCATTTTCAAAACTTGGATATTGCAACGTTGCCACAGCCAACTTCCTAGGTCATGCTGGTGCTTGCATCTCTGTAGGGCACATATGTAAAACCGGGATTGCTGGGGTGGTTGTTAACCTCAGTGCCCGGTACCAGGTTACTTGTTCCAGCATTGCCATTTGCAGTCCCGCCAGCACCAAAAATAACGGTTCACCATCACTGAGCATTCTTTCTGGCCAGCAGATTAGATGAGCTTCACAGGTGTTATCTCATTTAATATCACAATTGTGTCTGCAGGAGGCACTTTTACGAGCTACTCTTTATAAATGAGGAAAGTAGTCACAGAAATTAAGTGACTGTTGCAGGGTCCCATGAGCAGGGGGTGGTAAGTCAGGCAGTGTCCCTACACTACCCACTTTCTGAACCACTCTGCGATGTGGCAGAATATGGTTAAGATGGGTTTTTAAGTTGATTGCCTGTGGAGTGGGCATTGAGGTAGTGTGAAGTTGATTTTTGTTTGTTTATTTGATACTCTTACAAACAATACTATATGAACATTCTTGTCCATGCTTCTTTGTGTCCTGTGAGTGGTTTCCTCTAGAGTTATACTTTGGAGTGGGCATACTGGGATGCACATCTTCAATTTACTAGATACTGCAAATCTTGAAATTGTTCCCATTTATTCTCCACCAGCACTATCAGCACTCCCACTGCTCCACATCTCTCCAAGTCTTTGCTTATAATTTACGTTTTTTGACAATCTGATGGTTTGAAAAGGTGCTCAATTGTGGACTTAATCTGAGCTTCTCCAGTTTCCCTTGTGGGGCTGAACTTCCTTTCATACGTCCATTCATCCTTCAGGCTTCCTCTTCTGTGATTTACCCACGATTTACTGGGAGTTAGTAGTTTTTGTTCAGGTTCTTTTCCTTGTTGATTTGTGGGAGCTTGTTAAAGTCTCTGTCAGTTACATCGGTTAACAATATCTTTTCCTGTTATATGGTTGGCATTTTACATTTTCATTCTCTCTTCCAATGAACACATTTTCAAATTTTGAGTAGACACTATCCTTCACAGTTTGTGACTTTTGTATCTTGGGTGACAGAGCCTCTCTGCCTTAAGGCCATACAGATATTTTTCATTATACATTCTTTTAAAGTTTTAAAATATGACTTTTCTCATTAGGACTTTAATCCACCTAGATCAATTTATGTTTTTGGTGGGAAGTATAGATAACTAATTTTCTCAGCCCCACTTAAAAGTTTGTCCTTCCCCAGTGATTATTGATGTCCCTTCTGTCACAGATTTATTTTCAGGATATGCGTGTCTCTTCTGGTCCATTGGTCCATGTTTTTATTCCTGGGTTAATACCCCATTGTCATAAATTATTGACATTTTATAATAAATCTTTGTATCTGTTAGGACATATTTCCTCATCTTCACTGGTCCTTTTTAAAACTGTCTTGGCCTTTACACTTCTAATTTCTTTGAAAAACTGTTGAGATCGAGACTGCATGTGTTAATTTTCAGTAATTTGGTGAGAAGTACATTTATCTCTTCATGAACGTGGAATATTTCTTCTTTAATTTAGATCTTTAATATCTTTCAGTACAATGTTACAGTTTTTCTTAATGAAGTAATTATATTTTATGATTCACCTTAAATTTTTTTATTGATATTGTAAATGTAAAAATATCTACAATTTGGTCTGTTATTATTTATACTATTTTGTGCAGGGCTTTTGCATCTATGTTCCTAAGTAAGAGAGATCTGTAATTTCCTGTTCTTTGGAAAATTTGGTATGCGATTGGCATCATCTGTCCCTTAGCTGTTTGGTAGAATTTCTTGTAAAACTGACAAGATAAATTTTTGTTTGATGTATATGCCTGCTTTATTTTCTGTGGGGAGATTTTTTTTTTTTTATTAAATTCAGTTTTATTGAAATACATTCACACACCATACAATCATCTATGGTATACAATCCACTGTCCACAATATGATAACATAGTTATGTGTTCATCACCACAATCTATCTCTGAACATTTTCCTTACATCAGAAAGAACCAGAACAAGAATAAAAAATAAAAGTGAAAAAAGAACACCCAAATCATCCCCCCCATCCCACCCCATTTGTCCTTTAGTTTTTATCCCCATTTTTCTACTCATCCATACACTAAAGGGGGTGTGATCCACAAGGTCTTCACAATCACACTGTCACCCCTTGTAATCTACATTATTATATAATTGTCTTCAGGAGTCCAGACTGCTGGGTTAGAGTTTGGTAGTTTCAGGTATTTACTTCTGGCTATTCCAATACATTAAAACCTAAGAGGTGTTATCTATATAGTGCATAAGAATGTCCACCAGAGTGACCTCTCGACTCCATTTGAAATCTCTCAGCCACTGAAACTATTTCGTCTCATTTTGCATTCCCCTTTTGGTCAAGAAGATACTCGCAGTCCCACGATGCTGGGTCCACATTCATCCCCTGGAGTCATATTCTGCATTGCCAGGGGGATTTACACCCCTGGGAGTCGGGTCTGTGGGGAGATTTTTAACTATTGACTTCATTTCTTCTAATGCTGTGTTTGCTCATGTTTTCTTCTTCTTTTGAATTAGTTTTACTACAAAATATTTTTCGATCAAATAATACATTTTGTCTAACTTTTCCATTTTATTAGCATAAAGTTCATCATAAAATTCCCTTTATATTTAAAAAAATTCTATATTCATTGTAATTTTACTTTCCCTTTTTTTCCCCCTTGATAAACCTTGTCAGAGGTATGTCTATTTTATTAGCCTTTTCAAGAAAGCTCCTTTTGGCTTTTTCTTTCCTATTGCAATCTTGTTTCCTTTTATTTTGTTGACTTATTGTTTAATCTTTATTTTTCCTTTTTAAAAATTTTCTTTGGGTTTCTTTGTTTTCTGCTTGGCACAATAAGTTTCAGCCTTTCTCTTTTTTAAAATAAGCATTTAAAGGCTATACATTTTCCTCAAAATTCTGTTTTAGCTTCATTGTATAATTTGTATATGTAGCATTTAAAAATTTCTCCATTCTAAATATCTTCTAACTTATGATTTGGAAATGTTTTCTATTTCCTGATATTTGTTATGTTTTTAGTGATTTTTAAATTATTGATTTCTAACCTAATTGCATTAAGGTCAGAAAAAATGGTCTGTGTGATGTAGATTTGTTGAAATTTATTCAGACTTGCTTTCTGCCTAGTATTTACTCAACTTGTAAATGTCCCATCTCTGCCTGAGAAAAGTGCATATTCTTTGCTTATTAGTCACTGAGCTTTATATATTTCTATTAGATTGGCTTGTTAGGTTCAGATCTTCCGTATCTTCAGTGTTTTTTGTCTGATCTAGCAATTGTGGAGAGAACATGATCTCCCACGATGGTTGTAAACTTGTCAATTTCTCCTTGTAATTCTGTAATTTTTGCTTTGTTGCTTTGAGATTATTTTATTAGTGCAGGTATGTTTAAAATTGTGATCTATTCCTAGTGAATTGTACATTTTATCTTTATGAGTTTACCCTCTTCAACCATAATAATGCTTTGACTTAATATCTTTTGATATAATTATACAATTATATTATCCAACTTGCAACCTTTCTGGATCTTTTTTTTATATGTCACTTATAAATAATATATAGGTGGAATTTTAAAAATCCAATTGACATTTTGTCTTTTAAGTGGCATTACCAACCTATAAACACTCTAATTTCTCAATTTGGATTTTCATGGATCATTCAGGTAGTCTAAACTGAAACCCCAGACTTTTGTCAGAAAAGGCTTGTGATAAAAGTGGCTGAAGGGAGTTTAATAAAACAGGCCATTTGCAAAGGCAAGGAGCAGGGTAATCAAGGAACAGTGAAGCACCCAGGACCAGTAACAGACGGACAGTTGTCACCTCTGTGGGATCTCAAGTGGCAGGTGGAGGGAGCTGTGCCTCTAAGAGTGTATCACCAGAAGCAGAGGAATGTAGACCAAATCATATCCAGTAGGGAGGGACTGGGATATTAGATACTCCTAACACTACTTCTCTCTGCCCTGTTGTCTCCTTTAATGCTTCCCAATGCCTGTAGCAAACAGAAGTGGAAAAGGAGGGCAGCTTGTATGTCCACAGAGGTCAAGTAGGTCTCTGCCTACTTGAGCAGAGAGCAGGATGCAGAAAGGTGGGACTGGTCTGGAGGAGCAAATGGCGATCATTCATCCCAGAGAGTGTGTCAGAATACTCTGTTTCCCTTATTGCCACAGCCTACCTGATCAGTGATTAACCCAGTAACAGTGTTTTCTTAACTCTTTTACTAGAATACCCTATTACCATTTTTAAAAATTTTTTTTAATGGCATTGTTGACCAATATCTCACTTGAGTTTATCTTTTTTTTTTTTTTTTTTTTTCTGTCTTACTTGACTGTGGCCAGATAATTTCATACACATTACCTTACACTAATCCCTGTTGGATATTTTCTGAAGCAAGGAGTAAGTGCTTACATTTTAAAGTCGTGGAACTGGGTGTGCATCCTGAGGCCTGGGTAAGATTCTGGGTCCTCCAATAACAAGCTGTGACATTAGCTGAGTCACTTTCCTTCTCTGATCCTCAGTGTTGCTGACTATGAAATGGAGATGGGGAAGGGCTACTTTCTGCTCCAATATTCCGTGAGTCCCACAAGGGAGAGGGTGGGCTTTGGAGAGGAGACTAACTATTATCTACTCTGGTTAGTGCTGGGCCTTGAGTTCTCTGAGTGACTAAGGTAGTGATGATGATGACAATGTTATTATTCTTCTTATTATTATTACTACTGACATTTAGCAGGCACTTTCCATGTGCCAGAAATTATATCAAGCACTAAACATACACTGGCTCCACTCAATCCTTTTACCACCCTCTGCCACAGGTCTGATGATTTCCATTTTATATTTAACAAAACAGGCTCAGAGAGTTGAGTGACTTGCCTAAGCTCACACAGCACATAAGAAACAATGCTTGGATTTGAACGCATGATGGCTTTATTGAAAATAAACCGTGTTCTTAACACCAAAAATGTTGTCTTTCTCTGCAGTCGGTGTGACTCTGGACCCAGATACAGCTTACCATGAACTACTTCTTTCTGAGGATAGGAGACAAGTAACCCATGGGTCCCCCCAGGACAATCTTGATGCTTCTTCTAGGAGATTCAGTGCCTTCCCCTGTGTCCTGGGCTATGAGGGCTTCACCTCAGGAAGACATTATTTTGAAGTGGATGTGGGGGAAGGAACTGCATGGGAAGTAGGGGTTTGTTTGGAAAATGTGCAGCGAGGCATGGACATGAAGCAGAAGCCTGAGTTTGGGTTCTGGGCTATTAGGCTGTGCAGAAAGAAAGGCTATGTAGCGCTTACTTCTTCCCCAATTTACCTTCATCTGACAGAGCATCCTCTGCTTATGGGAATTTTTCTAGACTATGAGGCTGGAGTTGTATCCTTTTACAACATGACAACTGCCTCCCACATCTTCACTTTCCCCAAGGCCTCCTTCTCTGACACTCTTCGGCCCTATTTTCAGGTTTTTCAGTATTCTCCTTTGTTCCTGCCTCCTCCAGATGAGTAAAGAAAGGAGCACAGTTTCCCTCTTGATTTAACCAGCAGAGAGATTATGATGTAAATCCTGTCAGGGCAGAAATGTGGCCTGTTCTTCACTGCTATTTCCCCAGCACCTAGAACAATTCCATGCTTACAGTGGACACTTAATTAAACATGCAAAGAATGAATGGGTATTAGCTCTGTAAAAAGCCCTTACTAAATGTGCATTGAATGAATAGTATAAAGACTGTAAAGCCTGAACTGGGAAAAAGCGAGATAGCAGTGGTGATCATCTGTCATTTTCTCTGTCCCTTTTCAATGGGTTCAGGGCTGCAATTTCCAAGATTTCTTGAGTGATGTGCAAGAAAAGCCAATGACTACCCCAGAAGTTAGGAGGCATCTTCCAGTCCATTTTGAATTCAAGTGGGAGAGATGAAGGAAAGCTGAATTGTCTCTGCCAACCTCATAAAAGAGGAGGAAAATCAAAATAGCAGAGTCTTTTCCAACCAAGATGTGCTGATTAATAATCTAGATGATGTATTAAATCCAGATGGCTTCCAGACCTAGTAGGCTCTGCCTAGACAATATCCAGGTAAAGTTTAAGAGAAGGGTTAAAAGTGGCTGTATTAGTCAGTATTCTCTAGGGAAACAGAACTAATAGGAGATATCTGTAAATATGAGACTTTATAAAAGTGTTTCATGCAACTGTGGGGATGCATGAGTCCAAATTCTTTAGGGCAGACTGGAAACTCCAGTGAAGGTTTTCAATGAATTCCCCAGGAGAGGCTGGCTGGTTGAAGCAGACAGAAATTCTCTCTTCTGACTGTGGAATTTATCACGTCTCCCTGTAAAGACTTCAACTGATTGGATCAAATGTCTCTCATTGCGGAAGACATTCCCCTTAGTTGATTATAGAGGTACTCAGCCATAGATGCAATCAACTCAATGATGATTCAAGTCCATGAAATGTTCTCACAATAAGTTAGGCCAGTGCTTGCTTAACCAGACAACTGGGCACCATCATCTGGCCAAGTTGACACATGAACCCAACCATCCCAGTGGCTTCAAATGGGAAAGAGAATAAGAGTAAAAGCAAATTCTGAAGGGTGACTCAGTTCTGGAAAATAATTTGATATATTTCAGACTGTACTAGAGTCAGTTGTCTTGAAATATTTTTCATCTCAATAAATACTTATTTGCTGGAATGATTGTTGACAGTCTTTATTATAACCTTTAGGAGTTTATTCTGAAAACTGCATTCCATGTCAAACCTAAATTATCATATCAGTATGAACCAATGGAAGGACAATAGTGAAGGCAGCCAATATATAAACAATACTAACAATGACAAGAAAAAGCCATTAGATGCTAAATTTCATGTTAATTTATGGTTGAATATAAAAACTGATGTTTGCTGATGTTGAGGTTCTCTGACATCACTGTTTATATAACTCTTTCTTAAGAAAAGTAAATGGGACAATTGTCCATGCATTTTTAAGCCTCTCCAGATGTCAGAGTATTTCCAGTGCAACAAGGAAAATGAACACATAATGACTGCAAATTCCCCTCAAGAAGTCTCTCTAGGAATATGGGAAATGAAGCAGAAGAGTTCTGTTTATATGTCAGAGGCGTGGTTAGGCATCCACTTCTGCCCAGAGGAAGGAACAGAAAAGGTAAATCCATCACCCACATTCCCCAGCCTCAGAGGCTGGGTTGTAACTAGCAAGAAAGTCCAGTCTTATCTGTTGGGGGACCCTCAGCCTGACAGTACTGACTCAGTTCTGGGCCTAGAACCCACTGAATAACTGAGAAACTTTGAAAGAGCAATCTGAATGTTGCTAAGCTAATCTCTACTTCTTGGAGTCCTACAGTCCTGTCTTCTCCAAGTGTGGTCTTGCCAGTGAGAAGAAGGATCTCTAACATTGGCAGTACCGTGTTCAGAGGAAATTCTATGTGTTTGAACACTTAAGACTGCTGAACAAGAAGGCATTTGACTAAAGAAATTTTTTTTTTTTTAATTAAGAAAACAAACTTTTGGACACCATAAGGAAGGATGTACTAAAGATAAAATTAGAAATTGAGTGGTATGTAGGCAAGCTATAAAATGAAAAAATAAATCCTGATAGTCCTTGGCAGGGGTAGGAGAGAATATTAGCTATTCTAATTAAGATTAAAAAGAAGGCAGCAATACAAAAAAATTAGGAACACAAAAGAGCTTACTCTATATAAATAATTTTATAATTTTAAGAATACTTTACAGAATTATGCAAAAATAGATTTGAAAACCTTGATTAATTGACTTTTTAAAAAAGGAAATAAAAATGATCTGACCCAAGAAGGAAAAGAAAATCTAAACAGACTAATAGATATAAATGAAACTGAGAAAGTTACAGAGCTCCAATTAAAAAAAAGAGAAAAAGAAAGAAAACAAATAATTTTAAAAGAACAGCAATTCATTGTACCCCTGAGGTTCAGATTAAGTTCTGTAGAGTAGAAAACTCAAAATAACAGTGGTTGAAATAAGTTTATTTCTCTCCCATGTAACGGAAATACAGAGGTAGAAGTCCAAGAAGTTCAAAAGTCCAGACCTGGTATACAACTCCACAAAATCACCAGGCTTCTTCCAGAAATCCCTCTACCATCCTTAGGATACAAGAGAGCTTCTAAAGCTCCAGCCATCACACCTGCATCCCAAGCTATAGAAAGGAGGAAAAAACATAGAAGTAGGGAAAAGGGCATGCAATTGCAACCTTTTACTGTAGTTTTCTAAAAACTTGCATGTAACCTTATGTTTAGATCACTAGCTGGAACTTAGTCCATGACTATACCTAGGGAGTCTGAAAAATGTCTTCTTTTCAGGGCAGCCAGCTAAAAATCAAAAGTTCTTATATTAAGGGAGAAAAGGAAGATGGAAATCAGAGTAGACAGTTCCCTCTAAATTGAGATTTTATTTAAACTGTTATAGTTCATGGATAAAGAAAAAAAGCCTAGACAATCATTGATACTAAAACTTGACAAAGATCTCCCCCCACAGAAAAAGAAAATTAAATCTAATCTAATTTATGAGTGTTGAAGCAAAAATATTAACTATGATAACAGGTAATAGGATTTTCTGGTGCAGTAAAAGAATAATATTCTATAATGAGGAATATAAGGATTCAATATTAAACAAGAAAGCATGCAGTCATTCCAATGGATGCTAACAAGACATGTGACAAAAATCTACATGCCTTTCTGATCTAAAAACAGAATAAAGAAACACTAATAGAATAGCAATAGATGGATATATCCTTTTCATGACCGTATGTATATAAATGTTCTGCTTACTAGTGAAATGCACAAGAAGAATATCTGCAAAAATCAAGAATGAAATAGGGTTGCCCACTGTGGCTGCAATTATTTTTTGTGGTTCAGGCAGTATTAGCTAATGGATGCCAACAATGAAGAGGAGAGGTGGGGAAGGAAGAGAAAGCTAACATTTATTGAGTGTTTTTTTATATAGGTGGTTCTTCCCACAACCCTCAAGATAGGTTACTGTGCTTCCCTCTCTACAGAAGAGTGCAGGTATAGAAAGATTATAAGTAACTTGCCTAAAGTTACAAAGCTAAGATATGGAAGATCCAAGATGAAATGATTATAGAGTTGGAAAATTGAAGATAATCTACTAAAATTAATAATAGAATTCAAAAGCTGATTAATCACAAAATATACAAGCAGCAATAAAGGGTATAACTAAAATTAAAAATTTTATTTTTAGTTTCTATCATACATATAGAAACTAAATGTACAGTAGAAACTAAACGTAAAAAATGTTTAGGAATAATGAGAAAAGCAGAGGGAAATATTACATAACTGTATCAAGGGACAACACCAGTATTCATGGCATAACAATATTACCACAAATGTAATGGCTTAAAACAACACACACTGACTCTTTCACAGTTTCCATGGGTCAGGAGAGCAGGCATGGTTTAGCTGGGTCCTCTGTAAGGTTGCAGTCCAGGCACTGGACAAGGCTAAGTCCTCCTCTGAGACTTCAGTGGGGAATGGTCGGCTTCCAAGCCCACATGGTTGGTGACAGCATTCAGTTCCTTGCAGACTGCCAGATTTAGGGCCTTAGGTTCTTGTTGGCTGTCAGCTGGAGGCTACCCTCAGTTTCTTGTCATGTGACCTTCCATGTCACAACATGACTCCAAGCCAGCAAGGGAGAGCATCTCCTAGCAAGATGGAAATGACAATTTTATGTAACATAATCACGTACATCCCA
This sequence comes from Choloepus didactylus, assembly GCF_015220235.1. Taxonomy (NCBI): domain Eukaryota; kingdom Metazoa; phylum Chordata; class Mammalia; order Pilosa; family Megalonychidae; genus Choloepus; species Choloepus didactylus. The sequence goes on along the minus strand of NC_051313.1, from coordinate 127,394,620 downwards.
TCACCTTTGCTGTATTCTACTTGTTAGAAGCAAGGCACAGGATGCCCTCATTCACAGGAAGGAGGCTACATAATAAGGGCACAAACATCTGGAGACAGGGGTCAAGGGGCCACCTCAGAGTCTGTCTGCCACAGGGAAATCAGAAAAGTTAAAAGTGTATTCAATTTGTTCTTTTTAAGAAGCAATCTTATTTTAGAACAGAATGGCTCAGTACAACATAAAGATGTCTGTTCTCCCAAACTTAAACTAGATATTAAAATACAAGGATTCTTATTTTATAATTTGAAAATACAGTACTAAAGTTCATCTGAAAAAAAATGTTTTAGAATACCCAGGAAAATTCTGAAAGGCTGAATTATGAGAAGAATATCGATAATGGATATAAAAATATTAATATAAATTCAGGAAACAATGATACTGGCACAGGAGGAGACCGATGGATGTCCGAAAGAGAATTGGTGATTTTCATTGTAATATAATGAATGATAAAATTGGCACTACAGATCAGTGGGGAGAAGAATTATTCCATCAATGGTAGTGGAACATTTGATTAGTAAAAAAAATTTCTAAGTATAAAAACGTAATTTATTAAAATCCCCAAAGAAAAAGTGGCTTACCTTAAGAAACCAAACCAAATACAACCAAGACAAACAATAATCTTAGCATACAGATCAGGAAAGATAAAGGAACATAAAAATTTTAAATGAAAAATCCGAATTCTGTAAGGCAGGCCACGAGTTGGAAACTCCAGTGAAAGTGACACTGAATTTCCCAGGAGAAGCAGGCTGGCTGAAGTAGAGATAATAATTCTTTGTGACTACTAAGATCCTCAGTTCTCACTTTAAGGCTTCCAACTGATGGGATGGGGAGACTCCTCTCACTGCTGAGGGCAATCTCCTTTGTTGTTTGTAGGTGTAATCAGTCTTAGATGCAATCAACTGACTGATCATGTAAATCCCTCTAGGAAATTCCCTCACAGTATTAGGCCAGTGCTTGCTTAACTTAACAACTGGACACCATAATATCTCTTTTTATGTTACTTTTCATCTCTTTTTAATTCCTAGGATTGCAAATCCTCACTGGGGGTGCAGATAAGGGGTGCACTGTGGAAAAGTAGGGAACTCCAACCTTTCTGTTCTACTCCATTGCAGCAAGGAGGATTTTGGTACATACCGATCCACAACCTGGATATACTTTCTCCTCCTTCTCATTGTAGGAGAGTGGCAAGAAATATTCTTTCTCATGTGGATAGCCCTCTCCTGGTGAAGCTTGCTGATGTCACCCATGGGACCCCATTTCAACACTCCCCATGTGCACATTTCTTTCCTTGATGTCCCATCTGATACTCTCAGAGGTCCCTGTTTGTCCTCACAGCTTCTATAATCACTATGCCATCCAAAGAGCCTTGTCAACCCTATCTTGGATTGCTGGGGCTGGTTCCTTAAATGGTCCATATGACTTGGAGAACTGACATGGCTCATGTTAGATGGTGGAGGTACAACATTTTCCTGCTCCCTACCTCCCCGTATTTGCCTTCTTTCTCCCCATAGTGCAAGCATCTGTGCTCATGTTTCAGAAAAGGGGGCAAGGAAAGGGACGGATCACTGTTGACAGACCTCATAGCACAGTGACACGAAGGACTAGCTGGCCGATAAAAGGAGACAGAACTTTATAATTAAGCAATGGAACTGGGAGCGTAGAATTCTAACACCCAGTTTTTCCTTCTGATCCCTTCCCTTCTTCCCTGTCCAGATGACCTCTTAGCCTTGAGGCTCTTGGATGTCTCCATAAACTCTTGTTCCAAAGTCATTTTTATTTATTCCAACAATGTCCACATATCTTCTCTTTTTTCAGCTTAGAAACCTCCTAAGAATTTTCTAGGCTGAGTTCTGGTCACTTTATCTTTCACGATGTATTCCTTTTCTTTTCACTTATGCTCTCATTATCCCCCACCCCGTCCCCCCACCACAACCCCGTATAGTTTCTCGGTAAAGTGAGTGGTCCCAACAATGAGAAGCCCTGTTGTAGACAGGATCAGGGCCAAAGCCACCTCTGAGAGAGAGAATTCCAGAAGAACAGAGCTGAAATTGAATCAGTCCAAGTCACAATTGGTGAACTACTCACATGACTGAATGGGGACAGAACAGATTACCATTTCTTTTCCACAAAACAGACAAAATGTTCTTATATATAAATGTGATCCAGCTAGCTGCCTGCTCAAAACCTTTCAATAATTTTTCTTGCCAGTCTTTGTTTTCTCCTTGATTTTACTGAACAAATATTTATTGAACACCTAAGTGACAAGACTTCTTCTAGGCCCTGGAGCACACCCAAGAGAAACAAGGTCCCACTCATGAATTTTCTATGGTTAACAGGACTTATAAAGCCCTAGGTGGTCTGGATCTATATCCACCCATCCAGCCTCGTCCCATTCCTCTCTCCAGTCAGCTGTTTCCCTACAGTGTCATGGAACCTCTCTCAATTATGAATCTGCCCCTTTCCCTCCCTCTCAGGGCATTTGCACATGCTGCTTCCTCTATCTGCAATTGTCTTCCTCCCATTCTTCCTTTGGCTAATTCTGTCTGATCCTTTGGCCAGCCCTCAGCTTACACATTACTTCCTCAAAAAGGCACTTCTTTACTCCTTAAACTAAAATAGGATGTCTAGGATGATCCCTCACACATCCTTGCTTGTCCTTCTAAGGACCTAGTGCCAGATTTTTGTTGTCATTTTACTGTACATCCCCTCCCCTAGACCCTGAGCTCTATGAAAGGGGAGATTATGTTTATTTTGTTCATCACTTTACCCACGTGACCAGCCCAGTATCAGGCACACAGCAGTCACTCAAAGGCTACCGGATAAAGTTGACCGAATGAAGAACAGCAAAATAACAGGACAGATTCGTGTCCCAGGTATACACAGTGGGGAAAATAAAACAAAGGCAAACCACCAGGCCCCTGAGTCAGACTGGACTCACTCTGAATTCTAATGCTGCTACTTATGAGCCACATGACTGTAGATAAGAAACTTAATCTGTTTTAGACTGTTTCCCTTTCTGTAAATTGAGTGTATGCCTGGGAAATAGCATACACTCAAAAGTATGATTATTCTGATAGTGCTGATTAGAAGTAAGCCTCCCATTCTACTCCTCAAAGAGCAATTAGAGAGGAGGAAGAAAAGGAGACCCCGCTGTGGAGAGGTCATGATTTCCTGCTTCTAGAGAACCTCTCTTTTTGGATGGTGGTTCTATATGTAACCGTAGGTTACTTTGCTCTGTGTGTGAAACAGATATCCTTTCTCCTCCAATTAGCATAAAAGAGAAAGGGCATCGGGTTGAGTTAAAGGCCATTGTGTCAACCGAGTGGATTTACATTTCCTCCTTGGCATACATGCATACATTAAACAGATACTGATGTAATACCTACTATGTGCCAAGTTGAGGCACAAGGCTGGAAAAGACACGGGCTTTGTCCTCAAAGAGATTCCAACTATTGGGGAAAACAGCACATTTAAATATGTGACTATGACACAGGGAGAATAATACCATAGGGACAAAGGAGGACACTGATCCAGACTGCAGTGGTCAGGTAAGGGTGAGGAGATGATGCCTAGATCTAATAGGATGAACAGGAAGGAGGTCACCAGTTCAAGAGTCTGGTGAAGATGTTCCAGACCCAGAGAATAGCAAGCTCTAAGGCAAGAACTGAGGAGAGAGAGAACACAGTGCTTCTAAGGAACCTTCAGAAGTTAGGTTTCCTAGATCCTACAGTCAAAGGAAAGCACAGGGAGGATCCTGAAGGACTTTACTTTTCCCTAAATGCTAATGCAAGCTACTAACTAAGTTTAATTGGGAGAATCACATGATGCAATTTATATTTAACAAATTCCCCAAAGTAGTGTGAAGCGCGAATTGGAAAGGAAAAGATTAGAGTCCCGGATATCAGTCAGGAGGCTAATACAGCCTCCAGTATTCCAGAGAGGAAAAGATGAGTATTTGAACTAAGGCTGAGGCAAAGAAACTGGAATGAAAGGGATGTTCTAGAAGACATTAGCAAGATAGAATCCATAGTATGTTGTGGCTTATTGGGTAAGAAGGAAAAGTCAGAGAGGGTGTACAACTTAAGAATTTAGGAACACACAATCTGGAGCCAGACTCCATGGGTTCAAATCCTACCTCCACCATTTACAAGCTTTATGTTCTTGAGGAAGTTACTGAATCCCTCAGTTTCCACCCTAGTAACACACTTAGAAGAGTGCCCAGATCTTAGTGAGCATTCCATATACATCTGCTTATATAAGTTGGATTAGTGGGTAGTATCATATTACTTGCCAGACACTGTACTAAGTATTTTCCATATATTAACTCCTATAATCCTCACAATCCCATGAATTAAAACAAATGGCCTACTGACTCGCCCAAGTTTATAAAGCTGGGAAACTACATCTCATAGAGGTTTGAGGCCAGGCAATCTTTCTCCAGAGTCTGTGCCATTATGTTCTGTGGTCCACACAGAACCCAGAAAGTAGACCTGTAGGGCTCTGGATGACTGACAGCTGAGGAAATTAAGAGTGAAGTGACTGAAAGAGAGCACTGAAGTTGAGATGAAAGAGACAAGTGTGTGGTAACATACTCGACTTTGGGAGAATTATAAAAATAAGCAGTATGCACTGAGGTTGGAGCTCCTTTTAACCAAAGAAGATAAAGAAAGAGAAGAGAGGAGAGCTGAAGGCAGAACCTCAGATGTCAAAAATAGACTGGGAGAAGAGGAAAGTGAAAGCAGATGAAGGGAATTGAGTAGATGTCAGAAAGGTGGGAGGAGCACCCAAGGAGAAGTTTGTCAGGGATGTCAAACGAAGGAGGGGTTGCCTGAAGGGACAGTCAACAATGTTGACTGCTATTCAGGTGCAAAGTAAGACTTTGTGTAAAAAACCTTTCATTCAACTCATGTCCCCTCATCATTGGTCTGTGTATGGCCTCTTTTCATTCATACATTTATTCAAGATTGGCTCTGTATTGAGGCACTCCTTCAATGCTTAGCCAGGTCATTTACAACGTAGTCCTCACTTCCTGCTTGTACTGACCCTACAGGTGAAAATTCTGGGCCTTCTTTTTTCTGAGCATGTGTCTTGCCCTGGGCATGTGTGTGGCTTTCTAACTTCTTGGTATAGGCAGGAGCTTTTAATTCCCCGATTCCCCAAGGACTCTCTCTCCCAGCTTTTCCTCCCAGGTCTTTCGTATCGTAAACCTCAATGGTAATTTTTCGTCTCAAGTGGAAGCAGGTTGTTATTTGCTCTCATAGCTGCTTTCTTTCCGTGAAGAGAGTTTTTGGTTAGGCAAAAGAAAGGCAAGGACCTTGTGTCAATCCTTCAGGCAGCCTCCAGACAGGTCAAAACAGACAAATACAATTCTTTGAGAACAAGGTCTGCTCTGCTCCTTCCAGAACCAGCGGCTAGGGTCCCACACTGGGAATGTGAATTGCCTTCTCCACAAAGGCTGCTGAGCCAGGAAGGTGGGTAGGACAAGGGCAAATAAAAATGCCATAAAGCTCTCCTGTTTTTAAGTTTCCTCTTCCTTGCTTTGGTATTCACTTGTTTCCTCTAAAATTCTGACTAATTTTCAGAGTTCTGACAAAGTTGATTCTGACAGTTCCTGCTTATTTTTTTGGGTGTTTCTGTGGAGGGATGGGCCACTGAACTACCTACTTGGCTATTTTCACTGACATTCCCAGATGCTATGGTCACACATTTGAAAATAAATGTGCTACATTTATGAACTGAACTACCTACTTGGCTATTTTCACTGACATTTGTCTAAGTTCACAAACTTTTGGATCAATTCAGTATTATTAACAATGAATTCAAAAGGGTATTACATAAATTGAAAAGCAACTCTAAATTTATGAATGTCAAAAGCATGCTCCAAAATTCTCTTTTAGGGTTACAGCTAGTCTACATGATACTGCTGACTCAATTAAAATGTTCTGCATATTGATTCATGTTAGAAAAATATGTACAATTATTATTGATTCGTATTCTTAAAAAATTTCAGTTTCAACATAAACTCTCATGCTTCTATAGCTAGATAACAAATAAGCTTTTCCTTTCTTTGGAATTTCAAATTTAGCTTGTTCATATGCAGTGTGATATCGGTGAGAGAATGTAAATCACACTGCCATATTTTATCTTTGATTGTTGAATATTTAGCAAGCATTCCTTTTGTTTCAAGAAGATATTTGATTTAATAATAATAAATTTTAGTAAAATTCCACATTTTAACCAATGAAATTTGCAAAATATACAAATCATTAAATTCATTGTCACCAATGATACATAGCATTTGTACATAAATATGAATAATTTTAACAACTGTACAAATGATATATTTCATAGAGTCTCCTTAAGAAAATTTACTTTTTGTTGGACATTTAATTTTTATTTTAGGCAATGAATTCTTATCTTTTGGACTGCTGAGAGAAAACTTCCTATCAAATTCACTAAGTATTTACTGAAAATGTCTCTTAATATTGTCCATTTAATCTTATTAAAACTTTTTTTCCACACAACAAACAGCTTTGTAGTTTTGTTCTACAGCAGCATATTACAACTGCCATTCATGATGACATTTGTAACATACTTTCTTCCAGTGTCTTTTTTTAATTTACTGCTCTGGTTGTGGTACTGGCTTTGCATCCCCACTCAATTCTGCATTGTAGTATGCTTTCATTTAAAATTTTTAAAATTTGTCCAAATGTATTTTTTAATTGTAAAAATAATTTAATAATAAATTAACAATTAAATGTAATTATCAATTAAACATTAAAATTATAATATTTATTAAATAATAGTGATTAAACAGATAAGATAGAATTTAACAATGGATTATGAATACTGAATCTCTATATAATTTTCTTTTTCTTAGTTGCTAGGATATTAGAATAGCTAGAAGGAAAGAACTGAAATGGTGGAAAAATAACCCATAGCATTCTTTGAAATTTGCTCTATAGCTACTTGTTAAATTGTAATTTGAAAGGTATCACCTTTTGAGTATATGATATATTTCACAATAAGAAAATAACTGAAACTATGGTGTGGTAACATAACATTTTTGGAAATTTCTTATATAACTACTTGCTAATTTTTTTTTTTTTTTTGCATATATGTTATATTTCACAATAAGGAAATCACTGAAACTGTGGAACTGTAACCCATAACATTTTTGAAATTTGCTAACTATTTGTTAAATTGCACTTGGAAAGTCATCACTTCTATGTATATGTTATATTCCACAATAAAAATATGATTTTAAAAAATGTAATAATTAAATTTAATGATCAAATAAACATTAAATCATAATATTTATAAAATTATATTAAAGAATTAATCAGTGTTTCTTTTTAATTTCTAACTGCAATTCACACAGTTTTATCACTGTAACTCTTACTATCTGTATAAAATATTCAAAAATAACATTTTAATGTTATATCAATGTATGGGGAAATAATCATTTGAATTGAATCAATACACTGAAACTCACCAATAACTTCATTAGCATCTAGGAGTATAGTTCTCAGAACTTGTCCTCGAGTCATCCCATGACTTCAGGGTGTCTTGCCCCAGGTAGAAGCAGGGAAGTGGAGCCAGGTATCTTTCCCTTCCCACAAGCCTGATACGCCAACTCAAAGCAACACTGACCTCCAATAGTATAGGAAACTTGGTGCCAGGACATGCTATGTACCTGGAGCCCAGATCAGTGAGAGGCTCATTCCCATCAAATCACCTGCTGAATGTACTATGGTGCTGCTACCCCGAGGTGGGAAGACCAGCTGCCACGACTCACCCTGTGAAGGCACGGAGCCCACCCCTTGACCTTGCTTGCGCCCATGCTCCTCATTGTCACGGCACCATCAAAAACAAATGGCAGTAGCAGTCACTGGGGAGGCTGGGGAGGCCTGTGCCTGCCAGGAGTGGGGGACCCGTGGTGGCCGAGTATCCTTCAGAGGGGCGGTGGGAGGGGCAGCAGGAGGGGACTCCACAAGAGCCTAGGCTCCAAGAGTCTCGTGCAGCTCCACCATTCCATGAGTTTACTTACAAAACACAGGTTCAAAGATACAATTAAGAATCTCTAGATAGCGACCACAGTGCCTACACATTGCATTGTAAGTAGATTAACCCATCTACCAGAATCTGCTAGGGTCATGTATAAGCCTTACATGACTGTTGGAGACATCTGAATTTACAAAAGGACTCCTATACACTAAAGTCCTGTATATTTAGTATAGGTATAAAAAACGTGAAAAAGTGACTTGATCACCTTTTAATTTTAATAAAGTTTTGATTTGTTTTATAAACAACCTTGTGCAGCATTTATTCAATCTTTGTTTATCTCCAGCAATACCTGGAGCCATGGACGTGACCCTTGAACAGGCTCTGAGAAAGACACTCTTGGAATATCCACACAGTTACTGATTGTTATTCTGTACATCCACGGCATTGAAGCCTGCTGTACCAGACTTCAGCACTGCTTAATATAACAAGAACCAAGATTTATTATATATATCTGGTATCTGTTTGGGGGTCATAAATTTCAGTTACCATAGCTAGACAGGTAACAGAAATGCACCTAAATGACCAGATCCCTTTGAGAACTTGGGGCTCTGAGACATGAGTGGCCTTTCTGGGCAGAAACATGTCTCATGTGTTCCTGTGGTTCCCAAATGGAGGGAAAGCCTGACTTCTCTGGACTTCACTGGATAGGAATATCTTTTTCCCGTTGATTACATGTTGTATCCTTAGCTCTATTAAACTTTAGCTCTGACTATACCTTGTTATTGAGAACTGTGAGTTGTTCTAGAAAATCATCAAACTTAAAGGTAGTCATGGGATCCCTGAATAGCATAAATACTAATACATTAGTGAAATAAAGAGAGCCATGAGCTGCAAGCTATTTTTTCATAGTTTCTGGGGAAATGGTTGGGAGTGCAGAAGGTTGTTGCTTAGTGAGTTCTTAGTTAACTGAGTCCAGATCTAGAACCCAGATTTTCTGACTCCCAACCTCCTTGGTCAAGAAATCAAAGAAACAATTTTTAAAAAATAACATCAGATAATGAAACAGAAAGCCCTGCAAAAAAGAAGTTATGCATGTTCCTAAATATCTGCAAAGAATCTTAGTTAGAAAAGGCTTAGGGAAAATGTACTGAAAATATATATCCTATTTACCACAGCAATGAAGTGTAGAATTTTTATCAATGCACTAAAAATTCTAGGAAGCTGTTAGAATGGAAATAGATGGTCTCATAAGACATAAAGCACTGCCTGAAAAAACAGAAAATGAAGATCTGTGTAGATGTCGTTCCTCACCCTAGTATTTTATGAATTCAGAACAATTCTGATGAAATACTAAGGAAGTTTTTCTGAAACTTCAAAAGATTATAAATTTTGAATGAAAGACTTGATGCACATTATGTACAGCTTTTTAAAGGAAAAAGTAAGGAAATATACCTAAGTGGAATGCTAAACTTTTTAACTTTTTAAACTGCATGGTGATTAAAATAGGAATAAAAAAAATAGATAAAAAGAAACAAATAGTAAGTCTGGAGAAATATCCATACACATGAGACTTTAGTGTATTTATATTGGTATTTCAAATCTAGATAAAATATTTGACTCACTGACAAATGGTATGAAAATGAGCAATCTGTTTGCAGAATAATAGTTATATAGCTCTGTGCCACACACCTTATATGAAATTTATTTGGACTACCAAAAAGTAAACAAAAAGGATCAATTTTAAAACAACTAGAGAAAATTTTCAGAAATGGATTTGAAAGCTGAAGGAAGGTTAAGTCCCTCCTCAACAGAACACACACCCTGAGAGTCAATGATAACAAGAGTCAAGGTTGGAAACTCATCCTTGAGAAATAAAAAAAACCACGGTCTAGAGAGGGAAATGACTAAAATGACTAAACTCAAATGAGGAGGGCCAAGGTCCTACTACCACCTTTGCCACTTTGGTTTGTCCTCTAAACAAGGAGGATACTTCTGTCTCAGGGTGCGTAAGGGTCTGCTGCAGAAATTACCAAACGAGGGTGGCGTAGGAAGTCTCTTGCGTATGCCTACGAAAGTATTATTTATGAGGATAATATTTATGAGGACTCTATTACTTCAGAAAAGTATTCTCTCTATTTTAGAGACTTACTAAAGAATAGTATTCATTGCTGTGTGGGACTCGGCCCAGGTCAGCGGGTCTTCATCCTTGCGGCACATTGTGGTTAGCTGGGAATATACTGACGCCCTGCCGGCTCCAAATTAGAAAGACAGGTGGTCGCTGGGTTCCAAGTGGACGGCTGATACCCCGCTCTGGAGTGAGACTAAAGGAGCTTCTTCATCGGGGGTGTCACCAGTTCCACTCCACACCCCAGGAATGACTTCGGCACACAACCCCCACCCATCCCACCCCACCCCACCCCCCAACAGCGTATTCCCGCTCCTTCTCACCTGGGGTCCTAGAGGCATTAAAAGTCCCGCCGCTACTCCTGCCTTCGATTCCGTGCCGTGCCTCTCCCATCTCGGCAGAACCAGAGGTGAGAGAACCGAGTCCAGGCCTTGGTCACTCGGGTCCCCGCGCCCGGAATTGAGGGCGGGCTCCGAGGAAATCGAGACACTGCAGGGTCTGCGACCGGGCGGGAGCGCTGTTCCATGACGCTCCAAGGGAATTTAAGTTACACACCCTTTCCCTGCTATTGTCACTGCCACGATATTTCAGTCAACGGGTTAAAGTTACGAAAGGACACGGCCATGAGTTTATGTCTTACAAAGACATTTCTCATGTCTGTTTTGTTCGTTCATAAGACGAAGGCGGCTGCTCCAAGGGGCACAACAATCCGCAAGGTCGCGGAAGCCCACCGACATCGCAAGAATCTCGCGCAAAGGATTCCGGAGCCGGGGAAGGGGAGGAGACAGCCAAAGGCACGACTACTCCGCTCAGACACAACACACACGCCTCAGGACCCCCAGCTGGGCAGCTGCCGATTCCGGGGAGACGTAGCTCACGCCGCAGGAGCCCCTCCCACTCGCTGGCTCCGCCCACGGCCTCCGGGCACCAGCGACTTTCGCTGCTTCCAATTGAAGGGCGCGCACACCCGATTGTGGCTCGTGTGCTGGCGCGTCTGATTGGCCACCTCTCTTCCCGTAAACCCGCCTTCCAGCGTCCTTTCTTCTAATTGGTCACTCCTCAACAAACCTGAGGGTCCAAGGGTCTGAGGATTGAAGGCTACACCCTGAGGAATCTCCGGCTGACTTCTGCTGATCCTTCCTTCGTTTCCTTCCAAGGAATAGAAATCTGGGGCAGTAGGTGCTCCTGGCGAAATCGCCGAGTGATGGAGATGGAGACTTGGATTTGATTCCGCCAGAGAGAAAGGAATGAAGTGGGTTAAGAGACCGCGGCGGGGGTGGAGGGGAGGGCGGGGCCGTAAGCCCTGCAGAGCGGGGAGTGTGAGGCCGCTGCGCTCGGCCCCAATTCCTGGCCTTGTAGTTGTCGTCTCCGGAGTTACTGAGCTTCCCAGCCAAAGACGTCAAATGGAAAAGTGCAAAAAATAATGTAATGGAAACCTGCATGCTCAACCCCAGATCTTTAAAGGTTAACGTTTGACTTTGTTTGCTTAAGGTTTTATTTAAAGAGATGAAGGGTGACAAGGTTAAGCGAAGGAAGAACTTGTCCCTTAAATCTTGCAGAGGCAAGACAACCACGCTTCTAAAGATGGGTTGTATTTTCCCGGTGACTGTTTTTATTGAAATATTTGTAAAGTATTTTACAAAATGTGAGATGCAGCATGACATTACTTAAGTGAATTTTTAAGGGCAGGCCAAACGGTATCAAGTACTGTTTGCTACACTAACCCTTTGTACCTAGCCTTTTGTCGCGTGCTTTTCTTTATGTAGATGCTTGTAGTTGAGTCCATTCCATTGAGAGAATAAATCATAATGTATTCATATGTTCCATTATTGATGAACATTTAGGTTGTGTACTAACACAATATGGATTTTGAAGGAGAGCTGGCAGGTCCTCTACCACCAGTAGAGATCTCATGCTGTTTCTGATTTCTGTGCTTGTGTTTTTATGACCCTTCCCTGTGGCTGTGTGTCTAAATTACTAGTTTCTTCTAATTGCACAATTTTCCTCTGTGGTGTGTGTACCGCACCCCATCCCCGTTGTACCTTTTCATTCTCCCAGTGAAGGACTCCCAGATTCCAACAACCACTAAGTGCTGCCAGTTACTCTTCCGAGTGGCTTCTGCAGCAGCACATGAGAGTTTTTATGTCCCACAGCTTCGCTAATCCTTGCCTTTTTCTAGCTTTCTAATTTGTGATATCTTGTTGTTTTGTCTATTTTCTTTTAACTGAGTTATAAGTCTCTTTATGCAATTGCTAGCATTTTCAGTTTCCTCATTTGTATAGTGCCAGATCATATCCTTTGTCCGTTTTTCTATTGAGGCTATTTCCTTATTGATTTTTCAGATAATGTAGTCAAAATATTCATCATCTATTCGTTCTCCATATTTTAAATATCTTCTCACAAAGATATTAACTTTGTTGTAGCTTCCTTAATTGAGCAGAAAACCTTATTTTTAATGTAATCAAAATCATAATTTTTGCCCTAAGCTTGTGCTTATAAGGTTTAGTTCAAGAACTTCCCAACCCCTAGAATACAGGATGATCTCCTTTATTTTCTTTTACAAACTTTAGAGTTTTACCTTACGGTTTTAGATCTTTACTTCCATTTGGATTCCACCTTTCTATGTGATGGTAAGTCATGTTCCAGTTTAATTTTTTTCACTCAGTGACACCATCTGGCACCAGTTTTCTTGTCACCATTTACAAACTATCTGTTCTTCTCCCGTGACATGTCTTGCCTCCTTTTCATGTAGTATCCCCATATCTACTTGAATCTGTCTTGGAGCTCTCTGTTATTTTCCAGTGTTCTTTTTGTTCTTTTTCAGTGACACTCATTTTATTACTGTGACATTGTCATTTGGGAGGGGTATTTCCTGTCTTATCCTATATATTAAAAACAATTTTTTTTATTAGAGAAGTTGTAGGTTTCCAGAAAAATCATGCAGAAAATACAGATTTCCCATATACAGCTCCCCAGCCACAGTTTTCTCTGTTAACATTTTGCATTAGTTGCAATTGATGAAAGAATATTATTATATATTATTATATAATAATTACCTCTTATATAATATATATAATATTATATAATAATATGTTTATAATTATACTGTTCTAATAGTCCATAATTTATGTTAGAGTTCACTGTGTCATACAGTCTTGTGGGGTTTAAAAATTTTTTTTATTCTAAACATGTATGACCTAAACTTTCCCTTTAAAATAACATTCAAATATATAATTCAGTGGTGTTAATTACATTCACAGTGTTATGCTACCATCACCACCGTTGATTACCAAGACTTTTTCATCACTCCAAACAGAAATTCTGTATGAAGTAACCATTAATTGCCCATTCCCTTCCCCACTCCTACCCCTAGTAAAGTGTATTCTAGTTTGACTGTGAATTTGCTTATTCTAATTATTTCATACAAATTAGATAATACAATGTCTGTCCTTTTGTGTCTGGCCTGTTTCATGCAGCATCATGTCTTCAGGGTTCATCCATGTTGTCACTTGTATCAGAACTTTATTCCTTTTTATGGCTGAATAATATCGCATTGTATATATAGACCACGTTTTGTTTTATCTATTCATCTGTTGTTTATGGACATGGGTTGCTTCCATCTTTTGGAAATTATGCATAGTGCCACTAGGAACATTGGTGTGTTTATCTTATATTTTGAAGTTGATTTAATAGTCTGTGGGCTTTTCTGTGTATATTTTAGAATGTTTTTATTCTCAAAAACAATTTCACTGTGATTTTACTCAGGATTGCACCAAATACAGATTTTTCTCTCATTTTTATAATTTCAGCCCCCACCTTTTTTTTTCTTTTGGTCATTTTTGCCAGAGATCTATTTTACCAGTTTTGAAAGAACTGACTTTTGTGTTAATCTCTTCTATTTGTTATTGTTGTCATCACACTTATTTCTACTTTACTCATTATTTCTTTCCTCCTTCTTTTGCTCATTTTTCACATTTGAGAGTTGAATAATCAACTCATTTACTGTTCACTTTTCATGTTTCCTGATATTTAGAGCAAAAATTTCCTTCCAGATACCTTTTCAGCTGAATCACACAAATTTTGACTTTCTTCATTCCAAGATTTTTTTTTATTTTAATATGGTGAATTACATTGATAGTTATTCTATTAAGTCATCCTGACTCATTTTATATCTTGCATGATGGGATAATATGTTTGTATATAGGTGTGTTTTTATACATATATATAAGTTTTACATATACTTATTTTATAACCTTAATTGTTTGGTTTTTTAATTGGTTTTTTTTTTTTTTTTTTTTTTTCCCCTTCCCACTGGGTGTTTATTTTATAGCTTTTGCATCAGGTAATCAACTGAAACACTTCAACAGAAAGCTGGCAGAATGTTAAGGAAAAGAAGTGATTATCTCTCCAACAGATGTGACAAAATGGTTTCAAGTTGGAACAGTATTGCATAAATGAATCAACTGGGGGGAGGGAGGGGAGAAAGTAGAGAGAGAAACCAGAGACAGAGAAATGAGTGAGCATCTTCCAACGTAGACTGTGAAGACAAAAGGCACTATTTAGCTGTGTATTTATAAAATAAAAGTCAAAATACACAATTCACGTTTCTCAAAATTACATTTGACACTACTTTTAACATGTTCACATACCTGACTCTCAACAGAGAAGCCATGAAAGCTGCCTAAAAATCACATAGACATCACCAGTGTGTCTAAATCATAGGCTTGCCATTAATGTGTTTTAAAGGCATCTATACATTTTATAAATAGTACTACAAAGGTCACAAAGCTGTATGAATTTAAATTATAGAATAAAATCAGACTAACTGATCACCCATTTCAATCTCTAAAATTCCCACCCCAGGAAATCAGAAAGTGAGCTCCACTTTGGAGCTCAATTGGCAGTGCATCTGAAACACAGTTGCTTTTTCCCTCTGAAGGCTGGCTGAGCAGTGGTTTCGTTGGCATCATCTATCAATTTTGCGTAGAGCAAACAGATGTGAAAATTTAACAGCAATAGCCCTGCTTCCTCTCAAAGTAAATAGCACTAATTTATGAAGAGGCAAACTTTCAAATCATAAAGAAGCACCTGGGCCTCTTAAAGATGAACTTCATAAAAGGTCACACTGGGTGCTTCTCATAATAAAGGATTCTAGGACCATCTAAGTGTGTTTGAGAATGACCATGGGAAAACCCAGTTAAATGATTTACACAGATGTTCTCTTTGTAGAATTTGAATATAAATCAAAATACCAGCTATGCATTTGGGAACAAGTCTTTAGTAAAATTCTCTAGTGCTTTTAGAATTTTTATTTCATTTTATTAAAAAAAGAGAGAGCCTCATTTACAAACTATTTTCTTTCTTACTATACAATGAGCAAATCATCTGCAATATCAAAATACTGTTTGTAAATCACTGATGGCACTAACAATTTTGAGACTTTCCAGTAGGACATATGTTGAGAAAGATAACAGATTACAAATCATAGGCATTAACTGAATTTTCAGAATAGAAAATTCAAGTTTTATAATGTCAGTAAGTTTAAGTTTTCTGTTTTTTCAAGTTTAAATCCAATCACCAGGAATTCAGGAGCACCCAATATGATCAAAGTTGCACAAATGTTTATGGAAGATAGAAAGTAATCCCCGTGCAATATTTTAGGTGTTGCTATCAGATATATTTAAATGATATTTTACAGATTAAAGCTGGGTAAAATCAAAATATATCCTCCCCATTACATTTTAAAACAGTCACAATAATTTATCAACAGTTGCCATTTCATAGCAATTAGAAAACAGGAGATGATACAAGTTGAACGAAAAGGTACTTTTTCCTCTTTTAGGAAATAAATATATAGATAGATATAGTTATATGCACACATACACACATAACATTATCTTTTAAAATTCAAGGTGGTTAATTTACCTTTGTATTATAAAAAAAAAATCTCCCTATGATCAAAATACTGAAAAAAGCACAAGGCTGAAAAAAGAAAACCACATTTGCCACTTTAAAAAAATACATTATTGTCTTAGTGGTTCTATCTATTTAATTGATTATAAAGTTAGGCATTATAAGGACTCTGCACTTGACTCCCAGAACTGTATTAGACCAGATGGAATTAAATCCACCCCTTCCTCAGCCTCTAGGGACATTTCTAACCTACCCTAAAAGATGACAGAATAAATGCCCCTATTCTGAACTGGTAAACTGAGAAAGAAAACATGTCCAGCTGGAAGCAATCTAAGTCATAAAAGTTTATGAATTTTTGGAAGAGACTGCATGAATCAGAGGGCTATTCTTTGGATGTAAGTTAGGAGCTTCTAGAAGTGCATAAACTCTTTCAGGCCACAGAAGTAAGATCAAAAATGATTTCTCCACAAATAATGATTTCTCTAGTGCAGATGTTGGTAAACTACAGCCCATAGGCAAGAGCTGATATGTCACCTGTTTCTATAGATAAAGTTTTACTGGAACTCAGTCACATACAAACTGTTTATGGCTGCCTTTGCACTATAATGGCAGAGGTGAGTAGTTGTGACACAGACCATGTAAACCGCAAAGCCTAAGATATTTACTCTTTGGCTCTTGACACAAAAAGTTTACTGACCTCTATCTAGTGTGCTAAATGCTACCCTAGTTACTGAAAAGAGTTAACGCACCTCTAGAAGATTTTAGCTTGTATTCCAACAATAACCTGAACACTGGAAGTCATTAGCAGATAAATGTCACAAACCCCCAACTTGGTGTTTTCTCCTTTTGGGCAAGGAAATAATTTGTATATATGTTCAACAAATACCTGTAAAAGTTAACTAATATATTTAAAAAGAAGAAAAAAAAAAAAAAAAGAAAGAAAGAAGAAATCTAAGTAAGAAAAGTATTCCTGGATGTGTTCTCTTAATATTTTCATATTACTGGGAAGAAAGGGTGCTAAAATGATTCTTTTTATCATCTTCCTTTAATTTTTCTTCAAATCTGTTCGTTAAAGTTTTCTGATAAGTAGTGCTCCCCACCCAAACACCTCTCCAGTTAATAACCTTTAAAGATACCTGTCTAAAATGTATACATAGTTTGGTGAACCCCTGTTCTGGAATACTTATTTAAACTAAACATATTAAAAGCTATTCTTTTAGAAAATCTGTTTCTAAAATTCTTTACCTCTGTCACTCCGAGAAGGGGAAAAAGAATGCATAGGGAAATTAAACTCCACAAAATATACCTTAGAAACCATAAGTATAAAACAGTTACCATTTCTGACTGGTAATGTAAAATAAAAACAGAAAAATCTTTCAAATTTGGAGACAAAAGTTTCTCCTGCCCTTAGTCAGCTAAGGAAGTCTATTTCAAACAGGGAACCTTCTGAACTCAAACAGCAGCTCATGAATTTTAAGAGTTCACAGGTGTTTCATATTTCAAAAGCTGTTGAAACACAGAAGATAAAACGCTAAGATATTTATCAAATATGAATTGACTTTTTTTCAACCAGCTTGTAAGTGGATTTTACCTTTCTTGTGTTAAAAAATGAATGGTATGAAACTATGTTAAGGATGTTTCTACAATAATACCTTACATTTATATAGCGCTTTACTGTTTTCAAAGTGCTTTCACAGGCCATCTCATTTAATCCCCACAACATCCCTGTGAGGTAGGTACAGCAGGTATTATTATCCTCATTTGAAGATGAGGAAATGGAGGCAAGGAGAGGTTAAATGACTTGCCCAAGGTCACAAAGCTGATAAGTGGAAGAGCCAGGACCAGAAATCAAGTATTCTGACTCTGTCCATACTCTTTTCACCATAAATACTGCTCCAATTTTGAATAATGTACTGTGTATCAAAATTGAAAGATTACTGAAATTCATTTCAGTGACGTCTTGACAGTAAGGTTAAATGAAAAATACAAGAATAGTAGGTCTGATGGTTTTACTTGACATAATAAAATTGGTGCAAAACCATTTTTGTTTAATTACTTATAACGTTTTGGTCCAAATACATAAAATATGCAATATTTACAGCATTTTCCTTTTTTGTAAATGCAATGCTTTAAAACACATTATAAAGCACCTTAGTAAAAATAGTCTACAGGTAAAAGTACAGAAGAAGTAGGAAAACCCTACCCATACCACAGCTCACTAATGGAGTCAAATAGAGTCACCGATATTTCAGTTTACAGCTATTACAAATAATCCACAGAGAAACAAATCTAAACTTACTTTTTTTTTATATCAGTGTATGGAAGTCTTAAGTAAAATTTCAGATAATGTCAACATTCTTTGAAGTGTCTTCCCAATCTTGACACTGGGGAGGCAGGAATGAGAAATACTGCTCTGACTCTATTTTTTTTTCACAGTATTAGTAATGGTTAAAATTTTTTTTTAACACTAATCAGCATTTTAAAAGAATTAAAACAACCTACATAATATGGGCAAATTCAGCTACAGCAGAAACATTTCTTAGCAAACATGATAAACATTCCAACAAATTTCATTGGACCTGATTCACAGAAACAAGCACACACTGTCGACCAGCTATTAACACTATTCAGTAGAGGCGTGTAACCCAAACCTCCAGGTGAAGGTGGAAATAGCAAATGGATTCATCTTCATTCATGTTTAGTTGGAAAAAAGCTTTGTCAAAAACAGGGTATCAGAACCTTTTCTGAAATTGTATTTAGCCTTTTGATTAGACCTGCTATGTGTGTATTTTAGGTGAAGTGTAGGTTTTTTTCAGGCAGGAAGTTGTAACTCCCACCAAAATCTAACCAGAAAAATGAAAAACAAAACCCCGACTTAAACTTCTTAGAACACTGACATACCAGCCAGTAACTACTTCCTTGATGTTATTTTCCTGTTTTCTAAATCAGTATAATACAAATTGTCTTATACACCTATCAGCAATCCAACTTGTGGAGTTGAGAACTAAGGTGAAGAGAGGGTCAAAACATTAGTTCAAGAATCTAACAGCTACATCTTGTACTTAGTTTGATTTAGGGTAAATCTTTTCGTAGAAAAAGTTTTGTGCTAGGATGTAGAGGTCTCCATCTTTTTCTCGAACAGCATGGGCTCTGATGAATTGGAACTGCTCTAGTGCAAATTCATAGAACTCATTCTCCATTTTCCAAATGTCAGACTGCTGCAGTTTTGCAATGGTCTGTTTAGTGGGGAGTTTCTTCTCTGTGGTTTTCCTAAGATGAGATTTCTTTCCTGTACGATAGAGTTCGGTAGCACCCCTGAAGAACCGGGGCAAAGCTGCCTCCAATAACATGATAAAATCTTCCAGCTCTTCAGTAACTCCCACCAGAAAGTATTCATTAATGAGGTTATACTTGGCTTGATCCATAGCCCACCTGCTTCCCACATTCCAGCATTCCGAGCTGTGGCCACAGAAGAACGGGATTTGAAGCCAGAGCTTCTCTGGAGCACAGTCCGAGCCGCCCTCAGCTACACATTCATCAAATGTCTTTTTATCTCCTTGTTTTCGCCTCCTCAACCCTGGTCTATAATCATCTCCAAATCTCAGAAAGTAATAGTAAGAAACTAGCCTCTCAATAGGATCCCTGATGACATTAATGTAAATTGGCTTCTTCTTCACACCAAATCTTCACTGGAGGATGGCAAATGGTGTCCGGAAAACCTCTGTTAGCTGGGAAGGCACGTGGCTGGAGTCTGCTCCAAAGTTCTGGTTTCAAAATGGCTTTCTCCCAGGACATTCCTCTCTAGCAAGCTTGCTCTTCTTCAAAACGTCACTCACAGCTGCACTGCCTTAATTGGTTTTTCTAGGTGGCGAATTACCTCTTACACTTCATTCAGAAATTGTTCCCCACCACCTTAGTTCTAAGAGGGAGATATTCTCCTTTCCTCCCAAATCACTACTTCAGGGTATAGCTATAGTAAGTTTCAGTCTACCTAGATAAACACAAAGAACAAATACAAATGATTTTAAGAACATAGTAAGTATTGTACACATACAAAACAGTCAGTAAATACTATTATTTATTTTATCTTTAAAAGTGGTTAGTTGTAAATTATATCACTGTGCCTTAAGAATCTGGGAGCAAGTTATGGAGATGAGGAAAACCCCTAAAGGAGGCACTTCATGAATTAGTGGGAATGGATCTCTCGTTCTTGGGGAAAAAAACAAGAACTTATCAATCAAGTCTTGGCTGTTTTGGATCAACTATTTCAGGGATTGTAGTTTGACTTCCTGGGATGTTTTCTTTAGATAATGGCCAGCTTGTTGGACTGATGATTGCTGGTGGTGGGCTAGACTTTGCTGGTCTGGTTACTGCTGATAGTACGTAAGAATTTCCTGATCATCGTCCATTTGTATATTCAGCCCCTCACAACACCATTTTATCATTTGATGTGCATTATGAGTTTGATAGAATTTTCAGCTAGGTATATTAATTAAAATGAGTTGGTATTCTTTAACTGCTACTTAGTTATCTTTCATCCATTATATGATGTGGCAACCCATGGCCGGAGCAAAACAGTCCTGCAGATCTTTGATGCACAGCAGTCTGTGTGACCTAGGCAGCTGAATGTTTAACCTATTGTCTTTCTAAGCCAGTAAAGAGAAAAAGGGTAAATTGACCTTAAAATGTAACTTTATGCAAGCAGGCAGGAAGTGAGAGACTCTTAGTCTTACAAAAAGAGCAAAATGTAATTGTTTAAGTGCTATTCTAGTCCTTCCTGCACCACTCCCCAGGTCAAAGTAACCTGTTCCTGCATCTATGCTCCCCCCACTCATAGGAGGGCCTTTGTTTTAAACCTTTATAAAAGGCTTTCTGCTGCTTTTGCATTGTTGGTCGGCTTTCTTGTGAGTGTGATTCTTACCTGGCCTGAGAGAGCTGTCATAATCTCTCCAGGACTTTTCACCCTGTAAGTAAGCCCTGAATAAAAGTTTATGTATCAGAAAATGCTTGTTGTCTTCTTTGTCCTCTGGACTGGCATGGGCCTCTTAGGCTGAGACATGTGAATAAAACTAATATTTTGTGGATTTATTTCCCTGCTGATGAACATTTAGTTGTATATTTTTTGCTCTTGCAAACAATGCTGCAGGGAAAGTTCTAGTAAATATCTCTGTGCAAATGTACAAGAGTTTTTCTGGGGGTGTACACCTAGAAGGGGTACACACTGCCAGTTGGAATCCAGACTTCTAAATTGCTGTCCAGAGTGCCTTTCCAGCTCATTAGTGTGGACAAGTCCTATACTAATTAGTATAGGCAAGTTCTCTTTTTCCACGTTACTGCCAGTTTGAAGGGTGTGAATTGGTATCTTTCTGTTGCTTTAATTTGTGTTTCCTTGATCTTTTGCAAGTTATTGGCCATTTGTAATTTCCTCTACTGTCAATTGCCTGTTGGTGTATCATTTACCTAATATTCTCAAGGGTTGTTTTTCTTTTACTGATTAGTTTATGAGGACTTTATATATTTCAGATTCTAATTCTCAGTCAGTGATCTGTGAACAAATAGTTTCTATAAGTGTATTGAATAGTCTCTCAACTGTGATTAGAATAATTTTTGTTAAACAAGAAATTTTAATTTTGGTGTGTTTAAATTCAACCATACATTACTTAATGTTTTTTGTTTTGGTATCTTATTTAAGAAATTCTGCTCTTTCCTGAAATCATAAATACTTTTTTTTTTCTAAAATTTATTAATTTTTTCTTTTTTCATCTGTCTTTATTAAACTTGGAATTTATTTTCTGTGTCTCATGTGGGGTAGAGCTATAATTTTCTTTTTATTCCATATAAAACCCAGATTCTCAGCATCAGTTATTGAAGAGCCCATCCTTTCTCTGTCAATATTTAATGCTATTTCTATTCTGTTGTATAGTACTGTTTCTGGGCTTTCTCTTTTATTGGACTGATTTTCTCATCTATTTTTAAATCAAGGCTATCTCTGCAGAGGGCATAAAACAATCCTGCCAATCAAAGCCTGTCCTTACCAAAATAGAAGAGAACATAATTTATGACTTAATAAGCATTAACAGATTTACATGTGTGTAAGATAGCATGAAAGTGACTACAAAGTCTGCAACAGAATTTACACAAATTTATTCATTAAAGTAGAAGAAAGAACAATTAAAACTTTTTTCTCCTTGAGAGAGAAATATGTGTACCTTATAAGTGTCTCGTATATACTTCCTGATAGAGTTAATTTCAGAGATATATGTATACAGTTCTAAGGGTCAGCATGCTTGTGACCTTGCATTGTGAAGTCAAAAGATAAGGACTCTTAATGGGCCTTTTATGTTTTCAAGAAGGTACCCTAAGAAGCAAAGGGTGGGGAGGCAGCTGCCTCTTGCCTCAAAGAAAATGTTATCGCTTTATTCTTCAACTTCTGATTACTCTTGCTTAGTAATATGTCTTGAAA
The DNA here is from genome assembly GCF_015220235.1 of Choloepus didactylus. NCBI lineage: Eukaryota > Metazoa > Chordata > Mammalia > Pilosa > Megalonychidae > Choloepus > Choloepus didactylus. The sequence goes on along the minus strand of NC_051313.1, from coordinate 127,372,073 downwards.
TCTGGTAGAGAACATATCCTCCTTTTTCATGCCACCTCCCAGATATTGGAATCCTCCTCCCCTCTCCTCATGTCTGTTTTGCTACCATGTCAGCCATTACCCTCACCAAAGAACCTTTTCGTGGAGAAAGTCCAGGCCATTGGTAGAAATTCCACAAGCCTGGAATCAGATTCATTTATTGTTAGGCTCTGCTGAAATACAGGAGACAAGGCAACTTAACAACTGGGAGGGTTTTGTTTGTTTTAATAACCAGAAGACAGAGGAAGACAGAGAAACGTAAAAAGTAAGCTTACTGCTTTTCAACTGATAATGAATCAGAGCTGTCAGTATTTCAGATTAGTCATTGTATTGTGACTTATGTGATAACCCAAACACTGTTTCACAAATCTGAAAATCAGTTTAAGTCTAAGGGATCATTAATGTGTTGTAGTTGGTAATGAGAGCAAAAAAAAAAAAAAAAAAAATACATTATAGCGTAACATATGAAGGGTACTTATTTTCTTTGAATGTCAGGAATTTAGAGAACATTCAATAAAGTATAATAGAGAAATGCATTTGCGTGCTTTTAAATATTTAACCTAACAAATCTAGCCAATGCAGAAATCTGATTAAGTGCTAGTTCTACTAAAATATAAACTTGCATTTCTGGGGGGAAAAAAAAGGGAGGTTGTCTCAGATGTTTTGTTTTTACACTTGCTTACAATCAGTAAAAATTTAAACAAGCTCGAGAGTAGTATTTTATTTCTACTCAGTTAGCCTTTAAAGTTATAAAGTGATGGTAAGTGTATTAATCTTCTAAATCAAATAGAGTTTATTGCTTTATAAATTAAGAAATTCTGATAAAATCAGTACAATAACATGATGAAAACATCATAAATGCCTATTACCTTGGAACACATTTTAAGGAATCAATTCTAAAGCCGCAAATACCTGCTTTCAAAAATATATTTTATCTCATGGAGTAATATTTGGGCAAGGAATTATCTTTTTCTTCACTTATCTTCCTATTGTTTGATTTGTTTACAAGAAACATGTATTGCTTTTGTTAAAGATATCTAATAAATAAAAATATAAAATATTAGTTGTAACATTAATTATAGCTGTCAAAGTAATCTGCAGTTCTTTCTAACAAAACAGATGAGTGGCTTTGTAAATTTAATCATGCCAACGAGTTTGAATAATTATTTAGTATTTAAATGATTGTTATGAATATACAGAAACCTGTGAAATGTTTAGTTAAGTAAAAAAAGCAAAATATGATACTGGTTACATACTATGACAAAGTATGAAAAGTAAATAATCATTTTGTTCTTAATAATTTAAGAAATATTTTGGAAGGATAACCTTTTCCCTGAACACGTAGGAAGAGCAGACATGATGATATTTAAAGGCCACCAACTTGAGCCTTTCCTGAATCTGTGCTCAGCCTGTTATCAACCAGAGGCCTCCCTCTGCTGGGCAGATCTGGGAACACACTGAAAAATCCCCACTCCAGGTGAACACTTTCCCTCTTGGAAGATACGCACCCTGATTTTGCCTATCAAAAAATCGCCTGTAATCTAGAAGTACTACTTATGGTTTCTAGAAAGACTCCTTTTAGCTGAAAATCTCATCCTGAATATTAGCTTTTAGAAGTGTCTGCATCAAAAGGTCCTACTTAAGGTCCATTCCCAAAGGAATGGGTTAAGAACATGTTTTTCTGTGGTACATACAGCTCCAAACCACCACACTGAGACAGTCAGCAGATTGTCACAGACTAATGGCCAGGAAGTGCCGAGCAGATACTGGAACCTAGATCTTTCTACCCTCAAGGCCTGGACAATTTCTGTCCCCCTGCAGCCTTTCAGCTGGCCAGTGGAATATACTTCAGGCCTCTGAAACCCTATTATCAGTAGCTGACCTCTGGGGGTTTGATTTCCTAAGTTGGCCTCCCACCTGGAGGATACCCAGACCAGCCAGGGTGAAGAGCAGTGTGAAGCCAGTTATTTTTCCAGGGCCCAAAACTAAATAGACTTTCTAGGTCAAATCCCTTTGGGGGAAGATGAAACATTGTTTCTTTAACCATGAATAAGCAGAATAATGATGTGTAAGGCAGAGGATCAAATCTAGGAGTGTAGAGGTTTGGGTCTGTTTGAACATCAGTGGGTTGCCACCAGCCACCCCACCCCCCCTTATGTAGCCCTTCTTCAGACTCATCTTCAACTCCTGAGCTACTTCACTCGGCTCCTACTTGGGCCCTTCATCCCTAGGTGTCTCTGTGATATTTACTAAAGAGCCTTGGCATTGCCTTACTATGCAGAAATGTAGAGGAGAGCCTCGGAGCTCTAAAATTTTGGACTTCCTTGTGATGTTGAATGTTTGAATTCTGGTCAGTGTGTCTGTAGCTGTGCAATGTAAAGGCGGTGACATTTCACTTTACTCTCACTTAAGGAACTCTTCAGGTCCCATCTCTGCCCTTAAGAGTGTCCTCTTCTCACAGTGCACTGACACCACCTTCTCTCCTTGAGAGGAATATAGAGGGACCTTGGGTGAGGCAACAACAAGGACACAAGAAAAAGTAATTAATTCATTATTTGACTTATCGTTATTGAGCACCTACTATAGGTACTGTGCTAGGTGCCGGGGGTACAGAAATCAACCAGACAAGACACAAATCCCTGCCCGCATATAGTAAACGTTCTAGTGGAGGCTGAGAGATTCTTAAGTAAATACACATACTTATATCGTATGTCAGATGGTTATAAGTGCTAGAGAGAAAAATTGAGCAGGGGAAAGTCAGGGAGTGCCTGAGGTGGGGCCTTGACACTTTTAAATAGGGTGATTAGAGATAGTCTGGCTGATAAGATGACATTTGAGTTATACCTGCCTGATCTCTGGGAAAGACCATTCAGGTAGAGAGAATAAAAAGTACAGAGGAGTGTGCTTACAGGGAGCTCAGGGAACTGCCAAGAAGCCAGTTATTGCTGGGTGAAGTGAGCAAGGGAGAGTGTCTTAGGCATAGTCAGAAGAGTAATGGGACCTGGGGGATGGTGAAGACACAAGGATCAGTATGTTTTAAACCGCTGGTTGTGACATATAGTGGTCATGAAATCAATTTAATGGGATGCTTCCAGCATTTTCTTTATGCTAGAATAGGAAGAATAGAAAATACCAGCACGTAAATTACAGTAAAGGAAAGCACTGTTTAATGAAGTATTTGTTTTGTTTTTTTTGTGTGTTTTGCTGTGATAACTATTTCTCACTCTGGGTTTTATCGTGAGTGAGAAGGGACGTGGTTGGCAGGATCTGAGAAGTGACCTGAAGGATACCCTGGCTGTTGCATTGGGAACAGACTGAAGGGGACTGAACAGACTGAAGAAGTAGTAGCAGTAAGAAGACCAGTTTGAAGGCTAGTGCCAAGGGTCCAGGTGAGAATTAAGGAGATAGAGTGGCCATCTGATACAATGGGAAAGGCTGTGAGAGAGCAGACTGGAGGGAGATCAAGCATTTGATATAGGACATGCTGGGTTTGGGATGCCGCCTCAACATCCAAATGATGCTGTTGGAGTTGGCAGTTGAGTGTAGGAGTCCAGACTGAAGACGTATATATATGGGAGTCATCAAAGCACATGGCATTTAAAGCCATGTGACAGGAGGAGCTAAGCATCCAGAGTGCTTAGATGAAGAGATTAAGGACCAGGCCTAAGGTGCTCTAAACTTTGGAAGTCAGGGAGAAGAGAAGGTACCTGTTTTAGTTTCCTTGTCTGCTCAAGCAAAAACTGTGTATGGGTCAGCTTAAACAGTGGAAATTTAATGGCTCATGGTTTTGAGGTTAGGGAAAAAGCCCAAAGCAAGGCATCATCAAGGCTATGCTTTCTTCCATGGTGGTCTGGGGCTGGCTTCCAGCGATCTGTGGTTCTGGTCCTCTGTCACATAACACTGAACATGGTAACCTCTCCTGGCCTCTCCCTTCTCTTCCAGATTCCATCGATGTTCAGCTTCTGGCTGCCCCTTCTGTGGCTTTCTTTCCGTTTGTATTTCATTCCATTATAAAGGACTCTGGTAATAGGATTGAGACTTACCCTGATTTAGGTGGGTCACACCTTAACTGACATAACCTGATCAAAAAGTCATCCTTACAATGGGTTCACACCCACAGGAATGGATTAAGTTTAAGCATATGCTTTTCTGAGGTACAGACAGCTCCAACTCACCAGCAGTACCTGGGAAGCAGCTGTGAGGGGGATGGAGCCAGGAGAGTGTAGTCTTGGAAGCCAAGTGAGGAAACTGGAGAAAGAAGTGTTCAGTTGTATCAAATCCTGCAGAAAGGGCCAGGAAGATGATGACTGTGAACTGATCCTGTATGTATTATCGTGGAGATCATTGGTGACCTTGCTATGAGAAGTTTCTGTGGCATAGTGGAGGTGACTGCCTGGTTGGAGAATGAAGGCTTAAAGTTTGGAGGCTTGAGTGTGGAAATGTGAGAGGCACAAAAGCAGGGAACAGTTTTGCATCTCAAAAAGAGAGCAATGGAGAGGCCAAGAATAACCCAGGAACATCTTCAACAAAACTACAAGACAAGTATTCCCATAAATCCCAGAATTCAAGCAGGTGGGACCAAATCACCAACAAGCAGTGACAGCAAGGTGGGAACAGCTGCCCTTTGGGAGCCGAAGGGAAGACTAAGGCAACCTCGAATGATATGGCTGTATTGTTAAATTAAAGAAAAAAGAAAGACAAAGTGCAGAAGAGTGGTTGAGTATGCTACAATTTTTTTGTTTAAGAAAGGAGGAGGAGATAGAACATAAACATTTAAAAGTATTTTCAAAAAAAAATAATAGAGTAACAAAAAAAAAGCCTAACTAAAATGGTTATCTACAGAGCAGCTTTTCTCAACCTTGGCACGATTGACATTTGGGACCTGATAATTCTTTGTTCTGAGGGCTGTCCTATACATTGTAGGATGTAAATAACAGCATCCCTGGCTTCTACCCACTAGATGACAGCAACATACCCCCTTGCATGCTCCACCCCCAAATATAATGATAACCAAAAATGTTTCTAGACACCGCTAAATATCTCCTGGTTGAGAGTCACTAATATAGAGGGGGAACGCAGGGAGGAGGGGATGGGACTGTAAGCTCAACCTATGAACGTGACTTGCTTTATAGTTTATACTTTAGATCTATGTAAATTTTTACATAAAACACTCCCAAACATTATATAGTATTTTCCTTATAGTCTTTTTTTACCTGCAGAGTGCTCCATTATAGAGCTGAACCCTAGTTCACTCATTCAGGCTTCTACTGATTATATTTTGGTTGTTTTCCTATATTTTACTTTTATAAATAGAGCTGCAGTGAAACAGCCTGATGTACACTTCAGTTAGCATTTCTGCCAGTGTATCTTTAGAATCAATTCCTAGCTAGATGTGGGAATTCTGGTTTCAAGGCTAACTGGATATGCCATTTGATTAGATGTTACCAAATTCCCCTCCATGGCAACAGTACCAGCAATGTTGAGAGAGTGCCTGTTTCCCCACAGCCTCGCTCACACGGCAAATTGTCAGACCTTGTGATTTTTGCCAGTTTGAGGCTCCAGAAATGGTATCTCAGCACAGTTTTAGTCTGCATTTCTCTTATTATGAGTAAGACTGAGATCATGTTTATATTTTCTGTGAACTGTGTTTTCATTTCTTTTACCCATTTTTTTTCTGTAGGTTTTTTTTTTGTCTTTTCTGAGTATTTAGAAACTCTTCATGTATTTGTGAGATTAGCCCTTTATCTGTGATATGAGTTGCATTTTTTCCCTCAGTTTGTCTTTTCCTTTCATGCTCCTAGATTTTGAGTCAGTTAGGAAAATTTTCCCCACTCTCCATATATAAAGTAATTTACCCATATTTTCTTCTAGTAGTTACATAGTTTCATTTGTAACCCTTAGGCCTGAGTCATTTTAGACTTTATCCTGGTATATATTTTAAGGAATTGATACAGTTTTAGTTTTTCTTATAGCTATTATAAGGTTTCTCTTAACTGGTTTGATTTGCTGCCTTAATCTTATACTAAATTTTACATACCCTTGGTGCCATTTCTGGATTTTCTGTGCTGATTTGTCAGTCTGTCTTTTCATTTACCAGTACCATACAGTTTTAATTATTTTATTTTCATTCAGTTTTCATTCCACTGCATGGAATATATGATGTAAATTGGTACAACCATATTATGATCTAGCAATTTCACTCCTAAGTATAGAAACAACAGATGTGTGAGAACCCATGTACCAAAATACACACTCAAGAAGGTTCACAGCATTGTTTGCCATAGTCCCAAAAGGGAAACAACTGAAATTCCATCAACAGTGGAACAGATAGCTAAATTGTGGTGTATTCATACACACAATACTATACAGCAACAAAAACGAGTGAATCACAGTTGTACATGGCAACACAGATCAATCTGTCAAAACTAATGTTGAGTGAAAGTTACCAGGCACAAAAGACTACATACTATTTGATTTTGATTTTATATAAGTTTTGAAGATGGGAAAGCTACATTACTGTGTTAGAAATCAGGATGGTAGTTACATTTAGGGAAGATGGAGGGGTTAGTGATTGGAAGCAAGCATGAGGAAGCTCTGGGAGGTCTGGCTTATGTTCTATTTCTTGATTATTGTTGTATTTCTTGACTTGAATGTTCACTTTGTGATCATTCATTGAACTTTACATTTCTGTTTTGTGAATTTATGTTATGTTATTCGTCCCAATTAAAGAATATATTGGAATCTTGTACTAAGGAAAAGTTTTCAACAAAAAGGGTTTTAAGCATCCAGAATATTTTAAAATCTCCAATTTGCTACAGGTGGGTTTATGGGTTGCTTAACTACTACTCCATTTTTAAAAATTTGTCAGTATTGAAATAATGAATATATATTAGCTGCACAACTAAGGATCATGTAGCATAACACAGATTTATAAATAAAAGTTTTACAGATAAAAGGTCAGTCCACCAAAATTTTATGGGAGCTGCTGCTGCCACTGACTTAATCCTGTCTAATGGTGCCCTTTCTCCCCATTGTGGGACATGTGATAGTGATACGATAGGATATGATATGAAGTGATATGGGTCACTTCCAACATGTCTATGGGCCTCGCTTTAGGGAAGCGGCACATCACTGGGCTCTAAATGAGCAGGGTCTAGGCTTGCACACTTGGACCTTGCACTTTCTCTGAAGAGCCAATAAGTAAGTACGTGATACTTTGAAAATCATAGAATTATGGTAGAGAGTGGCTGTTTACCAGACTCATTTCCTTTTCTTCCTAGGCATGGAGTGAGACTACCTTACCCACCTGTCTTGCAGTGAATAGGTAAGAAATCGGCAGTGCTTCCAGATCTGGCCCATAAAAACTTTTTCTAGTCAGTCCTTCATTCTCTTTCCCCTTCTGCCGGTGCAGTGCAGACTAGCATGGTGGCCTTGGAAGCCACATGCTGAAAATGTGAAGCCGCAAGATGGAAGGAGCCTGGATCTGGAAAACCCAATCAACTAAAAACACTGTCTTGGACATTGTGTAAATCCAAATACAAAAACTTCTATTTTGTTCTATTCATTATATATATTCTGTTACAGCAACTATTATTACCTTCAATTTCTAGGGAATTAATAAATCAGAACCAATTCTTTGCTTAAAAAAGGAGAACATCTAATTACTTTGTTATCTTCTGGTTCCTTTCAGAACTCTGATATTGGAGCTTTACTGAAATTATTTACAGTTTTTGGTGTCTTGTTTTTACTCGTGATCCTAAGAATCGTATCTTCTGTGTGCCTCTTGAATTTGACGTAATTCATTAATCCAAAAAATATTTAATTGAGCATTTGTCATGATGCCACTTTCTGGATAGCAGGAATTCAGCTGCAAACAAGATCAAGTCCTTGTTCTTAGGGAACTGACTTTCTGTAGGGGAGGAGAGTCAAATCAAGTGAACGGACAGCTATTTAATATATCAGGTGTTAAGTATGTCAAGCAGTCAAGAAGGCCCTAAGCAGCAGGGACTACTGCAGCTGCCAGGCTGGCTTGCCACACTTCCACAGATTTGGCTCACAAGGAGACAATGAGTTCAGATGGATTTAGACAGTTTATTACTTACACGTTCAGCACAGGTGTGGCATCAACTCTCTGCATCCATAGTCCCACAGGATGATACTGAACTACAGGGGCCAGAGGATAGATATGATAGTTAAGTTGCTCTATCATGGATGAACCAACTCCAGACTACAGCCAAGCACACTTATAGCCTGCGTCCCAACCTTCAAGGGGATGAGACAGAAATTCCCATGCCTCACTGGAACCAGGGAGGTGGGTGAGAAACTGCCTTATGGCAGCCTCCCACATGATTAGGTGGATAAGAAATGGCCTCGTGAAAACTCCCCACAAGACTGTTTAGCTTGCCATGTTCTTGGGAGGATCTTAGGGTGTTCTGCCAAGACTTGGATCAGACTGTGGTTGAGCCCTGCCTACGTGGCACTGCTGTGGAGACATGCACAATTGCCAGGGTGCTATGGCAGAGCTGTTTCCCCACAAATGTTTTGAAAAAATATATAAAGTAGAATAAGAGGAGAGTGGTGAGCAGGTGCTTCTTAGAGGAATTCAGGGAAGGCCTCTCGAGGTGACAGTTGAGCAGAGGCCTGAAGGGAGAGGAGAAGCCTTGTCAAGATATGGAGAAAGAGCATCCCAGGCAGAGAATAAACACAAAGACCCTAAGGCCTAAAGTATTTTGCCTGCTCTAGGAAGGTCAAGGGGCAAGGCTGGTACTTTTCTCTTTGCATTCTCAAGCAGTGACTGCAAGAGATTGCAGATCAGCCCCTCAACTTTCTTTGGGGGAGTATGTAATTGGGAATTTGGATGGAAAGGGAAGCAGAGCAGCCCTCTCCAGAGCTTAGAGGAGAAAATGACAAATAGGTTCAAAGACAGCATCCACTGATTTCTTAGACCATAAACACTTCCAATTCCAAGTTCTTCTCACTCTTTTGCATTGATCATGGCTCAGCATAGACTTGAGGCAACAAACACACTGCCCTTCAGATGTTGCTACCCTTTAAATAGCTGATGGGGTGGGGTTGGGTATGAGTTCAGATAGAGCAGGACTGAGTCTCTACAGAATTTTCTCTGTCAGGAAAAAAAAGTTGCAAACTAAACAAGGCTAAGGCCATAAGAGTTTCCCTCCTTGAGAGCATTCCCTGCACTAGAGCTGCCATAGCATCCAACTGAAATTATTTAAGTGGATTCCTTTTATCTTTTTGACCTTTCATGTCAGTGTAAGGGTGAGAACCGAGACATGGGCAAGGGAAACAGAGGGAAGGAGCTGTCCAGAATCTTATTACTCCTGCCTTTAGAGGCTCTCCCTGTCTACCGCATCTCCCATCATCAATGGTAAAACCAAGAGGAAATTTCAGATAACTGCAAAATGGCAGTCTGAAGAATTGTCATATGATCTGGTCTGCAGTACCACAAGTGATCCAGTCAGGCTGAGGAATCCATGCAGACATCTGTGGTGAGCCATAGGAGCATCTGAGATCTGGACTCTGGTCCCTGCTCCATCACTGTCCAGCAGGGAGGTTTTGGCCAAGTTACTACATTTCTTTGGGACTTCCCTTTCCTCATTTACAGGACAGTTGCAAAAATGATATAAAATCCATACAGTGAACTCCAACATACCCCACACCCAGATACCCAGATCCACCAAATTTTAACATTTTGCCATCTTTGTCATATCATTCTATTTTTTAAAAAGTTTTATTCACACACTATACAGTCCATCCTAAGTGTACAATCAATGGCTGGTGGTATAATCACATAGTTATGCATTCACCATTACAGTCAATATGAGAACATTTTCATTTCTTCTGAAGAAATAAATCCCATATCTATTATATTGCCCTATTATTGACATTTAGCTTAGCTATAGTGCCTTTGTTACAATTAATGAAGGAATATTACAATGTTACTGTTAACTATAGACCATAGTTTATATTTATTGTATTTTTTCCCATATAATACCCTATTATTAACATGGAAGCAGGTTTTTATAATTGTACTATTAATTATAGGCATAGTTTAAGTTAGGGTTTACTGTGTTGTGCAGTTCTATGGATTTTTAAAATTTGTATTCTAGTAATATATATTCAACCCAAAATTTCCCCCTTTTAACCACATCAAATATATAATTCAGTGCTATTAATTACTGTGAATGTGAAGGCGAAGGAGCTGCCATCACCATCTGTTACCAAAACTTTTTTATTGTCCCAAATAGAAACTTTGTACATTTTAAGCCTTAACTCCTTATTCCCTACCCCTACCTGTCCCCTGGTAACCTATATTCTAAATTCTGACTGTTTGCTTTTTCTGATTATTTCATATCAGTGAGATCATACAGTATGTGTCCTTTTGTACTCAACATGATGTCTTCATGGTTCATCCTTGTTGTCAAATGTATCAGAATTTGATTTTTTACAGCTGAATAATATTCCATTGTGTGTACATGCCACATTTTGTTTATCCACTCATCAGTTGACGAACACTTGGTTTGCTTCCATCTTTTGGCAATTGTGAATAATGCCACTATGAGTGTGCAAATATTTAAGATTGCATTATTGTAAGTTTACCAAATTCTGTAATTTGCTGTGTTACTTTTTACCCTTTTATACAGAAATCCCCCATTTGAAAATCTTTTCTGAAAATGACATATATATATATATACACACACACACACACACACACACACACACACACACATATATATCCAAATAAAACAGCAATAGGTCACTAGTTAAGTAAACTATGGTGCATACACAGTGGAATACTATGGGTAATTGATAGGCCACTGTTTTACTAAGCAGCTATTTATAGTCGATACTTCTATTTTAATCCAGTTTAATCCATTCTGTTTTTATATGCAGAATAATTATTTTTTTCTCATTTAGTTACATGTGTACATTTTCAAAGATTTGAAAAATATAGTATGGTATGAAGAAAAGAAAAAAAAATGACATGTAATCTGTCCTCCATTCTCTGAATAGTTCCCTTTTTTATTTTGGCCACAGAAGAGTCAATAAAACTTGAAGCACTGAGGATGAAAAATTTTATTGAATGATTTGCTCAGCAAAATCTATTATTTGTAGGCTACAGCTTTTAAGGAGGCCCTACAGCTCTTCAGTCGCTCCTAGAAGTCAGAGAACCTCCAGTGCTTTTCTGTGCCTCTCCCTCTTTCCTTTCAAAAAGCCTCCACAGGAACAATCAAAACAAATAGTAAAGAACAGAATTTCTGTGTCACCACTGTCACCTACGTGTCTTAAGGAAATCTCTGAGACAATCAGGGAGATTGATTTCAAGTCTCTCTGTTTTTCTGTATAGATGTTAGATCTGATATAATTCTGTGGTCAGAACCTCTAGGGGTTGAAGAAACCAGAGCATCTGATTTGGTTTTCTGACTTTTTTACTGTAATCCCCATTAAGAAATGCATTCTTCCTCATGACCCAGCACAGTTCATACACATGCCTGTTAAAAGAAAAAATTTTCATGCAATTTAGGATCTTGCAGTTTTACTGAGCGATTCATAAATCAGGCAGCATCCCATTCAGAAGTAGAAGGGAGCTCCACCAACGGTGTGGAGGAGAGGAGCTTATACAGGGCAAATGCAGAAATAAGTGAGGAAATGTTCTGATTGGCTGGCATTAAGTTTCCATTTTACATAGGAGGGGGTCTTGGAAAGTGGAGAACAGATATACATTGATTAGTATGGTATGCTTGTCTGTTCTGATAAGCTATCTCTACCAAACTGAACTTGGTTTATCACCAGGTGTTACTTATCTGTTACCCTGTAGAGTGCATTCCATTTCCTCAAAAAAGCCCCTGATGTTACCGGGCCAAGGCAGTGGATTCTTTGCCTGATGCGCTGAAATGACCATTTCCTGTGACACTGATGTTTCAGAGAGAAAGGGTTTTATTGCTAGGTGCAAAGCAGGAGAACAGATGGCCTATTGGTTCAAAATCTGTCTCTCTAAATTGCAGTAATTTTGATAGTTTTATAGTATGAAAATATGGGCAGGTTTTAGGATAATGAGCACAATGGCCCCAGATGATGTAATTAGAGGTGATTTAATTATTGAGCACGCGCAGATTGATTACATGCTTAGTCACAGAAAGTATGCAAGATAATGGCAGCCTTAATATAATGATGGGTATGATTTTCAGTATTATAATGAGGTATAGGTGACTTGTAGGTTAAAGTCTAAACTGCGCCTGTCAGGTGGGCCCATTTTACTTAGATCCAGCTTGGTTATCAAGAGAACTTTGGACTTGGGGTGGGTTAGTTCTGGGCTGACCTATGACCCTTCATCAATAAACATTAGGGGCTGTCTTTAGTAATCCTAAGACTTACAGTTGAAAAACTGGATAAATGGGTACAAAAGAAGGTTAGTCACAAGGTTTTTACAATTACAAGGGCACAAGATAAAGGCTATACAATCATTATCAGAGATCTAGACAGCTGGATTACAGTTCAGATTTCAGGTATTTCCCGCTCTTATTCTAATATACCAGAAAGTAAAAAGGAATATCTGTATAACAATTCAGTAATCATAATCGGCCCTTAAATCCTAACTTCTTAGTACATTGATGGTCAGTTTTTTTGGTCTTCTGGAAAAATCCTGGAAAGGGACCGTCCCAGTAATGCCCAATGCAGGTGGCCATTTTATTTTACTTAACAGGCTCAGGCTTAAAAACATAAGTGGCTGAAACATGAGTTCCAGGAAGCCATATTTATTTTTACAATATGGCACACACTAATATGTTCTATTCCTAACAGACCATCACCTACAGTTTAAAAAACACTGCTCTAATCCAGCCTTTTTACTTTAAAGTAAGCAAATGTTAGCAGAGATTTGTCCATGGGAAATGGTCAGAGCCAGGTCTCCTGACCCTTGAATTAATGCCTTAGAACTCAATTCTTTCTCATCTCTCTAACATCTTCTCTACCTCAATGACCCCTTGGTGACCTCAACAAACCTCATGGCATGGCTTTAAATACCATTTATATACCAATGACTCCCAGGTTTATAAATTCACCTCAGTTCAACTCTGTCTCATCAAAGCTACTCTGCTGACACCCCAAAGATGCTAAACTGTATGTCCCATTCTCAGGCTTCTACTCTGATCTACCAGCAGAATTCTACTCAGTCGATCACGCCCTCCTCCACTTGGTCATCTCAGACTCTGCAAACTTAACATTTTGTAAACCTTCCCACACTTGGTTTCCAAACACCTGTTCCTCTCTTATAGTTGGCATCTTAGGAAAACTCTCATCCTTCTGCTTCTGTCAGCTACACTGAGTTTGAGGGCTTTACATCTAAAACAGCACTGAAATGAAAGTAGAAAAACTATATGATCATATCATGCATGAGGAAAGTCTAGCAGCCATTCAATTAAAAAAAAAAGTAAAATAGGAATAGAAGGAAACCATTTAAATATAATAGAGATACCAAAAATTAATAATAAATATTGTCCTGAAGGACAAAACACTTAATACCAGGAACTAAAGAGGTCGTTATTATTCAACTCTGTAGGTCGTTATTACTCAACTCTGTAGGTTGTTATTATTCAACTCTTGGAGGTTTTGTAAGTGCAATGCAAAATGAAAATGAGATGTTTGGTATTCACACTGAGGAAAACAAACAAAAAAAGGGATAGAATTATTTATTTTGCTAATGACTAGGAAAACCCAAGGAGTTCTTTAAAGAGTAAAGGAAACTAGAATTAATTACAGAAATTGTTTCTTCCCTCTTAGCAATAAGATCTAAAAAGAAATGAGAAAAATATTCCATTCATAGTAGAAAAAAGTATATAAATTAATTAGGAGTAGAATACAAAGGACATATGAAGAAATCATAAAAACATAAAACAGGATCTGAACAAAAGGAAAATATACATTTTATTTGGATAGAAAGAAAATATCTCATAGCTCATGAAAATAAACAAAATAAATAAATGAAATACAATTACAAATTCGAACCAAATAGGGGCCTTTAGAATATTGGCTACAGTGATTCAAAAGTTTGTGTGGAAGTATAGATGTCTAAGAATAGCCAAGAAATTTTATAAAACTGTAAGTAGGAACTTGCTTATGCTGACATCAGAGCCATAGTGATCAAATGAATATGGTATTGACAAAGAACAAAGAGATCAGTAGAAAAAAATAAGAATACTGAAATGGATCCCACTGTAAGAGACTTTAATAAATAATAAAAATAGTACATTTCAGTTCAGTGGGGAAATGGATAGTTTTTTTTTTTTAATAAATGATATTACAACAACAGGTCCTCCATCTGGGAGAATGTAAATTTAGAATTTTTGATTTCATTAAAAAAAAATCTAGATGAGTTAAAGACAAAAACTTTTTTAAAAATTAGAAAAAATCTAGGAGACTGTGTAAATAATGTAGGGGTGCAGGGACAGCTTCTTAACCAAGAATGAAAATCAAGAAACTATAAAAGAAAAGATACATTTGTGATTAAGACATTTTAGTATTAAAAATATATTGTATATATGTGATTGAAATCTAATATACTAAAAATACACAAGAACAGACAATACACCAAGAAATTCCAAAACAGAAACTATCTGCAACATACGTGGCAAATATAAAGTTAATACTAACATAAAAAGTATACAAAGTGATTAAAAAAAAGAAACTGCATAATAAAAATGAGATATAGACAAGCAATTCCCTAAAGGGCATATTCAGATGGCCTATAAAAAAGGATGCTCTAGTGGCCATAGTAATGCAAGTCAGTGAAAATGAGATTATTTTGCTCCCTTAAGTCTGGCATAAATTAAGGAGATCACACCTAGCTGGTTGGAGTGTAGTAGGAGGAGGTATCTTACCCATGGCTGGTGGAAGTGTGAGTTGTTTTCAAGATACGACAACATCTAAAATTTAAAATATATTCTCACCTAACAGTCCTAGTCCTGGGACCATGGTCAGCAACGGTACCTGGAAATAATGTGAATGTCTATCAATAAGGAAAGGAAGAATACTCCTTTTGAAAGACATTGGAAGACAAAAAGATACCCGTTAACTTGGAAGGATTTCAGAAAGTTTCTGTTGAAAGAGAAAAGCAAAATGCAGAAGTGTGTATATCACCACTTGTCTTTGTGGGTGAGGGGGGAATGCTAATCGAGAAACAAAAATTGTATCTGTGTGTAGGTAAGTGTACTTAAAAGACCAAGTTCAAAGAAAAACATGGACGGCTACGCACCGGGTTGTTTACGTGGGTTGGGGGTGTAGTGCTGTGAAAATAGGAGGGCCTAGAGGCAGCCAAACCCAAGGGGAAAAAACAAAAAGCGCTTGAGAAATAAAGCAACTAGGAAATATGTATGTGTATTTGTAAAAATTTAGTTCCACAACTAATTGAGCTGTCTTAAGCAAAAGTAACCTGGGTTATAATATATTTTCTGATGGGGGTGGGGGGAGAGGTCATTAAGATGTTAACACCAGAATTAAAATTGCAAAAGCTTTAAAGAGGCAGTTCTGCCAAAGGGTTTCCAATACTTCTCAATGTGGGGTGATACCACCAAGGGTTGAAAACCCTGCAGATGAAATACGATCCGGTTGGACAGAGTGGGATTTTCAAATATCCAATCAAGACAGTTCTGTTTCTAAAAGCATTCAAGAGAACCCGGCTTTTCGCCTTCAGC
This sequence comes from Choloepus didactylus, assembly GCF_015220235.1. Classification (NCBI taxonomy): domain Eukaryota; kingdom Metazoa; phylum Chordata; class Mammalia; order Pilosa; family Megalonychidae; genus Choloepus; species Choloepus didactylus. Next base: position 127,356,348 of record NC_051313.1, on the reverse strand, counting down.
TCTAAAACTCCATTGCAGCCAAGCTCCTCTGTCCCGATTCTGGCCTACACCAAGCACTCCAAACTGAAATCCAACCACCACAAGGCGCTGCACAAGTAAGTCCAACCTGCACTTCCAGAGCACCAACCATGCCGGCACTGCAGGAGGCGTGTGCAAGGCCTATCTGCTGGGCTCTTCAAGGACACCAACCTGTGCGCCATTCACTCCAGGTCAGTCATTCCCACAGACAGCTCATCCACATTAGTTAAGCCATGTGTTTTGCTGATTAGCCCAAAAGCCTTTTTTCCAGGATCATTGGTTTTGAAAGTTCCCACCTTGACCAAGAGCCAGGAAAGGGAAGGTTTGGATTAGCTAGACCTGCAATAAGTGTGCAACCCACGCTTCTGGTCCAGGGGGCTCTATCATAAGGTACTGATTAGGCTTGGGCTTGGAGTTTTTGTATTTCTAAATTACGTCAGGTGATTCTTATGTACAAACAGCACTACAACCTCTAGAGCTACTAGGTTAACAGTTCCCCGATTTTGCTGCACACCTGGAACCACCTTAGAAATGCCAATTTGGTCTAAATTGGTAGGACTGAATGAATTGACACAGAAACAGGCACGAGTGGAACTGGGAAGTAGAGCTTGGCTTGAGACCTCACTGTGCTTGCCTAGCAGCTAAGCCTCCAGTCTAACACCAACTGGAAACCTATGTAAAGCCCCTTTTTTGAAGTGTGTAGGTGGCTCTTAGAAGAGCCGTTGGTTTAGTTGAAGAATCTTCCAACCAGAACACTACTTTTTCTTGGGTGCAGTCTTCTTAGGTTTGGCAGTCTTGGGCTTTGTCACCTTGGTCTTGGCGGCCTTGGGTTTCACAGCCTTAGGTTTAGCAGGGCTCTTTGTTACTTTCCTGGCTTTCACTTTAGGTTTCTTGGGACTCTTAGAGGGTTTTCTTGTCGCCGCAGGCTTCTTAGCCTTTTTTGGAGTCTTGACTTTTTTGGCAACAGCCCCCGTGGCCTTTCTGGGTTTTTTAGAACCTGCTGCCTTCGGCTTTGCCACTACCTTCGTGGTGCTGGGCTTAGCTTCCGCAGAGGCCTCCTTCTTACTGAGTTTGAAAGAGCCAGAAGCACCGGTACCTTTAGTCTGCACCAGAGTGCCCTTGCTCACCAGGCTCTTAATGCCCAACTTGACGCGGCTATTGTTCTTCTCCACATCGTAGCCGGCGGCCGCCAGGGCCTTCTTGAGCGCGGCCAAAGACACACCACTGCGTTCCTTGGAAGAAGAAACTGCCTGCACGATCAGTTCCGAAACTGAGGGACCCGCGGGCTTCTTGGCAGCGGCGGCCTTCACAGGCTTTTTCGCTTTCTTACCAGCTGGCGCCTTTTCCAGGGCCGTGGATGTAGCTGGAGCAGATAGCACAGTCTCGGACATTCTTGCAACAAAATCGAGGAAAGGAAAATTTTGAATCTGACTCAGCAGAAGGACGCTAAAAGCCCGGACGCTGAGTATTTATAGGTCGAGGTAGCGCGGTGATTGGTGCAAGCAGGTGCCCGCCCCCTGCAACTCTAGCGCCCTCTGCGCCATCTCCCGCCACGCGGGGTCTCAGCAGCAGGCAACCCCCGGCAGTTCCGGCTGTGTCCTCGGCGCGCGCAGGCGCATCCAGACACAGTCCCAGTCACTGCCACGTTGAGACAGGGTAGGTGGGGCAGGGTTGGTTGTCTGCTGCCCACTAACATCAGATGTTTCCTCCTTCTCAAGCAAATATTTATATTTTCGGCTTGGTTGGACTTGGAAATAGAGGCAGGCAATCGGAATTGCAGCCCCATAAGAATACAAGGAGTTTCACCTCGAACTCCTAGAGGAAGTGGTGGGGAACTCGTTTCTAACTTGTAAGAAATGTAAAAGATAGTGTCTTCAGGATCTGTTCGAGTTGGTGGGGGAGGGAGAGAGGAAGGCAAGGGGCGTAGGCCTTGTCTGCATGTTTCAGAAACAGTTCTCATCATCGACCTTACCTATTTCAGCAATGTTGAGTGAGGTCTGGCGAAGACCTTTCATGTATTTTGGCCAAAGAAATCAATCCTAGAAAGCACCAGAATTTATTAACATCACAATGAACACAAACTGCACGTGTGGAAAACTTAGAGAGAAAGCAGTTCCTGTAATTGCAAGTTCTTTCCGCAGTCTAATGTACCTAATTTTCGATGCTCTTGTCAGTGACTTCCATCCTTACAACACACTCCAAAGAGACCCTAACGTTTACATCCGTGTGTTCAGTGTCAACACTATGCTATCACCAAACAATCGGTTGTAGGATCGTTTCATTATCGAACAGTTATTGAGCGCTCAATGTCAGGCATACGAGGCGTTAAGTAAGCGTTAGGTGGACAAAATTTCCCTAACAGGCATTGTGCCCTAGGTTTATCCCGCCGTAGTGAAACAGTGAGAAGCAGAGCCTTGGGGTAACATTTTAGGGCAAATGCTTTTTAACTTGTGATTTTAAAGAATAATTACAAGGATCAAGGTGCTAAAACCATTTCACTTTGGGTACCACAAACTATACTGCGGAATAAAATGCCATTAAACTAGCCTCGGCTTCCACAATCCAGTTCCGGATAAACGCCCAGAGCCTTCAAGAACGACGCTGTGACATCATTCCTGCGCGCAGTAGCTGCTCTCAAACAAGTCCGCAGGTTGGCCTGCGTAAATGGGAATTTTTCCCACTTTCCTCAAATTTAAAGGCAATTTGTCGCCGACGTCAAGAGCTCTGGAAGAGGTAGTGCCAAGTGCTCTCACGTAGTGGTCCTAGAAAAGTCTCCTCCAGGTTCTTCTTCCTCTTTCCTACCCCCAATTTTCTTAGGAACATATATTCCTTAAATGCACTACTAAGAATGCGTTAAAGTACAAGTGGAAACGAAGGTACACTTAGTTTGAATGTTAATTCATTGTGAAGTACCCGCATACAACCCTCCTCCACGATTAAAAAATTTCGTAGAACACTTAAAAAAAAAAAACCTTTCACAGTATAATAAACGAGGCATTTAATCAAACGTACCTTTTAAAAACAGATACTCCTAATTAAGCTGAGGAGTGGATAAGTATTTCTGTTGTCTGTGTTTCCGTTGGATTAAAATGTGGCCTCAAATGCTTCACGCAAATAAAGGATGCTATATCTGCATTTTTATTGGGTACTGTGTAAAATGGTCTCTAGACCAATGAAAAAGCAGAATACCTGTTGCCTCCTCTTATCTTAAAGGTTCCAGTCGGCGGTGTTTTTCTTAAACCATTACCGTATTTAAAAGGTTCGATAAATTCTGTGCTATACCGACGTTCCCTCTATTAGCTGAGTTCATTTTCGTGAGTTCTTTTCACTGATTACTATGCAAAGGCAATTACTTTTGAAGCATTGAGGACGGCAAAGCAGTTTGGCCCCGGACTGTGGAGATCCTGCGTCTGATGTACGACGGCGTTGTGTGCTGTTGCCCGGTACTGAGAAGTAAAAAACAAAGGGAAAATACGGCCGATAATTTCTCGCACTCCCTTTCACTTTCTGATAGTAATGAAAAGGCTAACACACTTTCAAGCCGTCCATTCTTGCCCGAAAATTTTGTCCTTCAACTGATTTTTCTAGTTCTGTTAGATGACGTTACGGCCATTTTGCAACTGGCTAGATGCTCTTCAGGTTTATGAGAATAATAGTTGAACTCTTTAAGTGTAAAATTAGAAAAGGATAAACTTGTCAGGTGACAGGAAATGTGAGCGCTGCTGTAGTTTGCTATATTTGTGCTTGTAGCTTTTAAGAGAAGCTGAGCTCAGCCAATATAAGCATCACAAATTCAATTTTTATAAAATGTTGAGACACTTCAACGTCGGGTAGAAGATGAGCAGGGAAATGTTGAGTACCTTTCAGGGGTGGGGTGGGGGCAATATTTCCTCAAAGTTTTTTTTTCCAAGAACTAAAAGATTATAGAATTGGAGTAGTACTAAATAATTGGAACTAACATCTTCAGTTTTATGAAAAGATAACTATCAAACGTTCAATTGATTGGTGAAAATCAGATGAGGGAGAACAACGGAACAAAAGGAAAACAATCTGACAATGCTCTGGTAGAATATAGTAGCCAATGAAACTGCACCATTTCTGGAGAGGACGTGTTAAAGATAGACCAATCAGAGAATTGCCCATGATATTCAAAATTTATCTCATCCAATGACTGCAATTCAGGTTCTATAAATAGTAGACGATCCGGCATCTTAGCATTTCTTTGTAAGTAGTTTTGTGACATGGCTCGTACTAAGCAGACAGCTCGCAAGTCGACTGGCGGCAAGGCGCCGCGCAAACAGCTGGCCACTAAGGCGGCCCGCAAGAGCGCGCCGGCTACGGGTGGCGTGAAGAAACCGCATCGTTACCGGCCAGGCACTGTGGCGCTGCGTGAGATCCGCCGTTACCAAAAATCAACGGAGCTGCTCATCCGCAAGCTCCCGTTCCAGCGGCTGGTGCGCGAAATCGCGCAGGACTTCAAGACCGACCTGCGCTTCCAGAGTTCTGCGGTGATGGCGCTGCAAGAGGCGTGCGAGGCCTACCTGGTGGGGCTTTTCGAGGACACCAACTTGTGCGCCATCCACGCCAAGCGCGTCACCATCATGCCCAAGGACATCCAGTTGGCGCGCCGCATCCGCGGAGAGCGGGCTTAATTACACTACCAGTTTTACACTACTACCCAAAGGCTCTTTTCAGAGCCACCCACGTTTTCAAACAAAATAGCTGTAGAAAGCACTTAAAGTGCCCTTGAAACTGGAGAGAAAATGTTGGGTATAGACGTGTGTCTACGAATGTTGTTCAAATCAGTCCTTAACAAGTGTTACATGGTTTTTTTCTTTACGCTAGCGATTTAGCCATTAGAGGATTAAGGGAGATGAAAACCATTTGAAGGGCATTAAGTATGGTCTCGAACAACATTTGTGAAAAACGAACAGGAATAACAGGCTTTATAAGGACTTCGGAGTAAAACTGCAGTAGAATATTTGAAGACCTCCAAGTAGTTCTTTATCTTTGTATTTTTATGATTAACATTTTCTTTGGTGCGGGACACTGATTACGTGCCTTAACTCGGCGGGCCTGGGCTGGGGGACCGGATCCACCCCTGGGGAGGGTAGTGGGTACGGGTGAGTGCGCCCTCTACAGCCCCCCGGGCCTGGGAAAGTGAGGCCGGAGGCAGGCCCCATTTCCTCACCCAAAATATACCAAATGTTAGGAGAGGCTTGCCGGAGGGAACCGCCTTTTCCCCACCCCCTTATCTTGCCCGGACACTCCCCGTTGCCAGCGCAACTCCCATCACCACCGGTGCGCATACATTGTTGCCGGACACCGTTACGGGAGCAACTCTCGCCCCTTTTCAATCAACCTCCGCGCCCTCTCAGAACCAATCCAAGCCTTTAACCCCTACAGCTACCCCGCCCTCTAAACCGCCCGATATAAACTTGTACTCTCCCCTAATAAAGCTCTCTCTCTCTTGGTTTTCATCATCCCTAAAAGAAATCGTGTCCCGCCTGTTCCTTTCTCGCCGCCCTCCATACTTGCACGCCTCCCGCCGGGGACCTGGCCAAGTCCCCCGCCTCGCCCTCGCCTCCGGGAAAGAGCCCCCGCCGCCGGTACCCTCGGAGCAATCCTGGGAGCCTAGGATTTAGCAACCGGCCGCCACCCTCCCCCAGACGAATCAACTGCGACCGCACTTTGGAGTATTTTTTTTTCTAGTGAAACGGTACCTTGGGAATTGGAACGTGTTTTACTTGGATTTCTAAACCCCACTTAGAAAAATATAGCCCTGTTAAGAGCAAAAACCAGTGGACGAGCTGGGTCTGCTCCGCTTCTGCGAGGTCCCAGGGGACTGGAGGCGGGTTTAAGGGAGGGGACTGTTAGCGTCATATGTCCCGCCTGCGCGCTTTCCATTCTCTATGTCATTGGGGAGGAGAGGGGGCGGAGAAGGAGGAGAGTTGTTATATAAGGAGCGCCTAATTTTTCTTTTCTCATTCACTGTTGCTTTTTTTCTGGGCAAGTCATGTCTGGACGCGGCAAGGGCGGGAAAGGTTTGGGCAAAGGAGGTGCCAAGCGCCACCGCAAGGTTCTGCGCGACAATATCCAAGGCATCACCAAGCCCGCCATCCGGCGTCTGGCCCGGCGCGGCGGCGTGAAGCGCATCTCGGGCCTCATTTACGAGGAGACCCGCGGGGTGCTGAAGGTTTTCCTGGAGAATGTGATTCGCGACGCTGTCACCTACACCGAGCACGCCAAGCGCAAGACGGTCACCGCCATGGACGTGGTTTACGCGCTTAAGCGCCAGGGCCGCACCCTCTACGGCTTCGGTGGTTAAGTATACCCATTTTGTCTCCAATACCGTGCATTTCCCAACCAAAGGCCCTTTTAAGGGCCGTCCAACCGCTCAAAGAAGAGCTGTCATAAGATCTCTTTAGACGCTTAATTTTGCAGGTTAATGGTGTAAAGACGATTAACAGTACTGTAGTATTCCTTATAAATCGCGAGTGTGTCAAATGAGTGGTAAAATCGGGCATATTTACACATCCAGACCTTCAGGCTGAGTCCCTTCCCCTAGCAATTTCTCTTGACCTCAACTCACTGGTTAAGAAAATATGAAAATAAAGATGAGTGGAAAAGAACCAAGTATTGGTTTCCAGGGGACAAAAGGAACACTTTGTCCAATCAGTGAGCGCCTTCCTGACCTATCGTCCAATCAGAACTGATGAGCTAATGTTGCGATTCCCTGGCTGGCACCGGGGGTGGGGAGATGGGGGAGTGGGGGGATGTGAAATCCGGATGAGAAAATGCCAAGAACCGATTTAGAAAAATTTTAAAGCTTGTCTTTTCATGGTTTATGAAATAGATTCAGAGATCTAAATGGTCCCGAATCATGTCCCGAGAAAAGCACTGAAATTCTCATCATTAATAACATAATTCGTCTCTAGATTAAAAAAAAATCTCCAAAATGGTGGGCAGAGGAGAAAAATGTATGCAGACTGCTAAAATACCGAGGGTATTGGGTTCAGGGCAAACTAAAACCTGGTTTAGGAAGAAAAGAGGCGTCCTTTTCAGTGCCAACACAGCCTTCCTTCACAACCACTAGAGAATGCCATGTCCCTTCTTTTCCTTTCCAGTTCACTCTTCCTAGGCCGCTGCAGCTGAACTGCCCTGCTGCTCTACTCCAGCTGAGGCCCAATAATACACTTGCCAAATGCAGTGAACACTGCCCTTTTCTTGACAAATGCAGTGGACACTGACCTTTTCTTAAAGGTGTTTTAGGCACCTTTAAGCATTCTTCCCTTTGACTCTCCCTTAATTTATCATGACACCACCACTGATTTTCTTTTCCTTACTACTCTCTCTTGCTATCACTGTTTTTGTTATCCCACAGGTTTCTGGCCTTGCCCCTCACTCCATACATTACCTCTGTAGAGATCTCACCCTCATCCATGGCTTCCATTTTTTTCCCACTTCCCAATGGTGTCATTATCTGTTTGTCAGAGCACCCGAATCAAACTCATCTCTCTCAACCACCCACCACTTGACTTAATCTCAGCCTAAAACTGGTTCTCAAATACAGCTTCACCCCACAAGTCCAATCAGTCTTCATGTCCCACACATTCTGCTTTCTAAATCCCTCTTGCATCTGCTATCTCTTTCTCCATTTCCATTGCTACTACCAGGTTTCACTTGCACAGTGAATCCTCAAAAAACAAAACAAAGCAAAACATAACAAAAACAGTGAGGTGCAGGTATTATCCTTGACTAACAAATGGAAAGGCAAGTTCAAAGACTTGCCCAAGACCACACAGTTGATAATTATGGTGAGCATTGTCTTTGTTAACATATTGCCTTGGTTTAAGTATTAAATGTGTCCCTTTCATTATAAATAAAGTTTTCTTTTATCAGTAATAGACCTCCCCCCCTTTCACTTTCAAAACAGGGTTCTCATTTGGAGGATAAATAATATGGTCCCCCTATGGATGAGTGGCAGGGTCAGTACAGAATCAGCTGTCCCTGATCCCAAACCACTACCAATACTGCCTATCATTTCTCCCATTAGCTACTGGAAGATTCATAACTCGTTGCTTCATCGCCAGACTGGTGTCTTCCAATTCATTGTCTGCATTATTGACAGAATGATCCTCCTAACAAGAAATCTATTGCCAAGTTCAAAATCCTTCAGTAATTTCCCATTCCTCTCCTCCCAAATCCACTTCATCTCCTGCTCCCAGTAACACAGGTATAGTTAAGAAAATTAATTCAGACTCTCAAATAGTTCGTTCTTTCTCAGATCTCTATGCTTCCTCAGAGGCAGTCCTTTCTGCTGTTAATCACCCTCCTGAACTTGTCTTCAACTTTCAATTGTAATTATGGATAGCTGTTCCAGGATACTTGTTCCTAACCTGCTAAGGTTACTGTTATTCTTTGCATCTTGATTAAACCTCTATATGTGCTTTTATCAACTTCATAACTGTTGGTTTTTTGGGGTCTGTATTCTTTACTAGGTATAGTTACTTGAGAGATAGAATAAGTATGGTTTATTTCTGGCTACCTAAACTTGCCCTAGCATAAAGTAGGTGCTCTTGAAGCTTTTGTATTCAATTAATGAAGGCATCATCTCATGAAATTCTCATATCAACCTTGTGAAGAGGACTATTTCATCCCCAAAGATCACTCAGTATAATTTGAATCTACATACATCTGGACCTCATGCCTGTGTTGGGCTTTTCATCAGGTGCAGAAGGCAAGGAGGTGAACAGTTGATTGAGAGGAGAAGAAATTAGGGTGATAGAAATGTTCTAAAATTAGATGGTCCTGATGATTGTACAATTAGATGAATGTACTAAAATTCACTGAATTGTACAGTTAAAATGAGTGAATTTTATCATGTGTAAATTATTTCTCAATAATAATAATTTTTATATATATATATATATATATATATATATATATATATATACACACACACACAGAGAGAGAGAGAGAGAGAGAGAGAGACCTCCAGGGTAGGAGAAGAGGTCGTCAGGGTGAGCCCCATTGTCTGGGAACTGCCTGCTGTGCTAAACTCAGCGCTTTGGGCTTCATCCAGTCAGATGTTGTAGCCACAGAGGATTTTTAAACAAGGATATCCCCTGGGTCAATTATGTGTTCCAGTAGTACTGAGTTTCAGAACTCAGAGCAAGAAGAATGTGGACTGATTTGAGGCTGGCTAATAGGGAGACATTTTACTCTTATTTGAAGAGATAGTCACAAATGCCTCCTTCGTGGGGTTCTTTCCTTTCTGGTGTCCATTTTATAGAGGGAGGGCTGATTTCTGCCTCAGGATGTGAGCTTCAGCCAGTGTCTCTTCTAGCTTTTTGGGTCCTGTTTTCCACCTGATAACTGTCTTCCAAGATATTTCAGGAAAATGACAAAATTGCCTAGCTTGGCTTAGTTTAAACTGACAATGGGAAGTATTCAGAGCTGAATCATGGATGGTTTCAGGAAGAAAGAGTAAGAGTAGTGAAAACATCTTCCTTGGTTGGCAGGGTAATTTTATGTCCTCCTTAGTGGTGTTCCTTAAACAGATATTTGTTGCTGTCATGCCAAGTACTGTTGAGGTATATCAGTGAACAAAACAGAACTCCCTGCCCTCATGACCAGCTTCAAGGTAGAATGGTGTATGGATACAGATTACATGGTAGGTGTAGCATCTGTTAACAATAGCCATGGTTATGGTTCTGTCCTGTCTTGTTAGCTCATAGCCTTGTTGATGGCATCATAATCATCTTAGTGACCAGCCACTACCCCAGGTAGAAATCTCTAAGCCCTCCTCAGTCCTTAAATCCACCCAGTTCCTTGTCAGAACAAGGATAATATTGCCTAACTGGTACAAAACACTTCAAAGAAGAAGAGTAAGTATAAAGCCTCTAGGCTGCAACATGCTTGGCCCATTCCGGAAACGGCAAGGAGATGGTAAAGAGGAAGAATGTGGCAGAGAATGAGGTCAGAAGGTGGCAAGTGGTCTAATCCAGCAGAGCTCATAGGTAGGGAAACCAATTCATCCTGATTTACCTGGGACCTCCCAAGATTTAGCACTGAAAGTCCCACATCCTGGGAAACTCCTCAAATCCAAGCAAACTAGAACAGTTAATCACCCGACTTGTAGGCTGTGATAAGATGTTGATTTTTATAATGAAGGAGATAGAAAGCCACTGGAGTGTTTTGAGCAGAGGGTGCACATGACACCTTTTAAAAATGTCACTCTTGTTGCTAGGTGGAGAACCACAATGGGGGTCAAGAATGGCAAAAGGGAGACTAGTTAGGTCATTATGGTTATTCCGGCAAAAGGTGATGGTGGCTTGCACTAAAATAACAGCAAAGGAGGTAGTGAAAGATGGTCTAATTGATGTGAAGATAAAGATGACTGGATTGGATGAAAGCTGTGAGAGAGAGGTCAAAGAGATTCCAAGTTTCCTGAAAGGAGGCACAGGGAGAATGGTCTTCCATTTACTGAAATGGGAAACACTGGGGAAAGAGCAGGTTTGGTGTGTAAGTGTCAAGTTATCTATTTGGGATGAATTAAGTTTGAGATTCCCATTAGATATTCATGCAGAGATGTCAAATATGAAGTTGGACATACAAGTTTGGAGATTGGGAGAGAGGTCAGGGAAATGATTTATATAGCAAGCAATTTATTTTTTCTTAGACGACATGTTTACTTGTAAATCTTGAAGTGGATGGAGGAAAACTGATGGAATTTAGAGAGATAGTTAGGGTCATCCTCCAAAAAACAGCCAGTGGGTAGGAAAAACAGCTGGAGGCCTATGCTATCATAGGCCTTGGTATTGATATGAGCTAGCCTGCAATTTATAGCTAAGCCATGGTGTTCTTTGGTAGATTTTAAACTATTTCACAGAACACCAATATGAGACAAGGCTATTCTGTGACTGCAATGGATCAAGATAAATATAAGACTACTCCATAATCATGTTTCATCACAGTCAAAAACTTGAACATCATTCACACCAAAAACATGAGCAAACATCCTTCTATATACACTTGTGCCGTTTTGCCAATCACATCTTTAGTCTCACTTCATTTTTCTAGGAAGATAAAAAAAATATGAAGATAATTGCAAGGGCCCCAAGTAGCCAAAACAACATTGAAAAAGAACAAAGTTGGAGGACTCACAAGTCCCGATTTCAAATTATACTACAAAGCTACAATAATAAAAATGGTGTGGTACTGGCATAAATACAGACAGACCAATGGAACAGAACTGAAAGTCCAGAAATAGAGTCACACATTTATGGCAAATTAATTTTCAACAAGGATGCTATGTATATGCAATACTCTCTTCAACAAATGGTACCAGGAAAAGTGGATATCCATACGCAAAAGAATGAAGTTAGACTCCTACCTCACAGCATACACAAAAATTGACTTAAAGTGGATCAAGTTACTAAATATAAAAGCTAAAATTATAAAACTCTTAGAAGATAAAATAAAGGGACAACTCTTCATGACTGACCTGGGATTTGGCAATGGATTCTTACATATGACACCAAAAACACAGGCAACGAAAGAAACAATAGATAAATGACTCAAAATTAAAAACGTTTGTGCAGTAGAGATTACAAAGAAATTGAAAAACAAACAGAATGGGAGAAAATAGTTGCAAATATTGGATAAGAGCTTAAAATTCAGAATGCATAAAGACCTTTTATGACGCAATAAGAAAAAGAAAAAGCCCAATTAAAAAATGGGTAAAGAACTTTACACTAGACTTTTCTTTAGCCATTAAGGAAATACAAAATCAAGACTATAATGAGATAACCGTTTCGCACCCACAAGGATGGCTATTATTTAAAAAAAGTGTTGGAGAGGATGTGGGGAATGTGGAACCCTCACGCATTGTTGATAGGGATGGAATATGATCCAGCCACTGTAGAAAGCAATATGGCTATTCCTCAGAAAGTTAACCTCCGTAAACTCGGGAACTTAGTTGGTAGGAGACCGAAAGCAGGCTGCAATTGATAAGCGAGGTGCCGCGCAGCTCACTGGCCTCGCGCGACAAAGACCCACAGCTTTCGGTTTGGAGTGACAAAAAGCCTTTGGTCCTTTTTGTACGTTGACCTGATAGAAATTGGTCAAAATGCACCTAAGACAAACAAATGAGCTCAGCTCTTCCTGTGAAGGAATGGGCGGCCCTGAAAAGGGCCTTTGGGAAAAATCTTACGATTTGGAAGTCATTTTAGCCGCCGAAACCATAGAGAGTGCGGCCTTGCCGCTTCAGCGCATATACCACGTCCATGGCGGTGACGGTCTTGCGCTTGGCGTGCTCGGTATAGGTAACCGCGTCGCGAATAACGTTTTCGAGAAAAACCTTCAGCACCCCACGGGTCTCTTCGTAGATAAGACCGGAGATCCGCTTTACGCCGCCGCGCCGAGCCAGACGTCGAATAGCTGGCTTGGTAATTCCTTGGATGTTGTCACGTAGCACCTTGCGATGCCGCTTGGCACCACCTTTACCAAGGCCCTTCCCGCCTTTGCCGCGTCCAGACATGGTGACACTATGAAGTCAACCAAGTCACTGACGAAAATGCATCTAACGCCGAAACAGGAGTAATTATAAGCCGGAGTCGGACCTCATTGAAAACTGAAAGCGCAGGCGGGAAGCGAGGCGCAGCGGCCACTGTCCTCTCTTCAGCGCCCTCTCTGGACAGTGAGTGACGCAAGGATTATAGGAGATAACATAGTTAATAATTTCTCAATTTTTTGCTACCCTTCACTGCACTGGTATTTGATTCTCAGCCATATCTTAGGCTGAGCATTTTAATAGGGGTTTATGTTTTAATGACAAAGCACTATTCTTTCTTTGAATGAGAGAAATGACTATTAGCTGTGTGATTTTGGATAAACCATTGTAATTTGCCTTCGTTTTCTTTATCTGTAACGCCTGGACAACGACTTTTTGAGGATTTACATTAGCTGAGGTAAGCAAAGCTTTAAAAAAGACTGGCGCGAAAAAGTCCTACATAAATTGTTTTTGGCTGTTTTTATTGCTTAAAGAATGTTCGGGATTGAAAGAATATTGCTCTAGGCTCTTATTTTCGGGCTTTTACAACAAATACGTATATATTAGCGAGGACTTTTTTTTAATCACAGCATTTAGTAAAGTACAATATTCTGCGTTTTGTTTTTCATAGTGATTTGTTACCCCCTCCCCACAAGGTCCTTTGACTATCGTAGCCTTGGGACTTTCCTGTGGCTAAGCCTGTAGAGTGCAATTCAAACCCTCATACTGATCTCTCACTGTTGCGTTAATCTCCTCAAACCCCGCCTTAATCAGTAAATCACTGTGGGAAAACTGAAAGGGATCCTACTAAAGATTTAGGGTCATCTAAAAAAATGTACCCAAAACTTGACTTTCACCACCTCTCCTCCTAAAGTCTTGGTCTTTTGCCCGCAAGTGTCTAAAAACAAAACTGGTTCTTTTCTCTAGAGGCATTAGCCATTAACACCGGTGTGTGGAATATCATCATTCTCATTGCTTGGGGAAGGAAAAACCATCTTATTTAACCTTAGGTCCTTGAGACAGCAACATTTAATAGGTGTAATGTGTTCATTAAACACCTCCCCCCCTTTTTTTTGTCTCCAGCCCCAACTTAATCACTCCCCTAATTTTAAGTAATAGATGCTTATCGAAAAGATATTAAAATGCTAGCACTCCTCTCCGATCCAAAATACTCAGTACATTTTTTCATCAAGAAATTCCCCATTGTGAATTTGTTCCATTTTTAAAAATTTTTAAATATTTGCAAGTTTCATTTCTAAATTGAGCAGAATTTATGCAACTAATTCCAAGAGAGGAAATTCAGAGACTAAAGTTGGATTTGTATTGAAAAAGTTTTTTAAAATCCAAGAATAAAAGGAAAAATGGTACACAGCACAGGAAAATTAATAGCATTTATGTAATCCTATGTGTCCAAAAACCTACTTACATTATCTCAACAATTTGAGATTGTGTTACTCACATTTTTGTGTTGATGGAGAGAATTTGTCTAAGAGCAAACAGTACATAGTAGAGCTGGGATTTGAACTCAGACACCCTAGTATCCAAATGCTATTCTATGCTGTCAACTTCCAGAGTCCTCCCAAGAGAGATTAAAAGGGTCATGAATTCAAAGATGGTGCTAAACTTTTTTTTTTTTTTTTTTTTTTTGGATACTGGGAGGATAGTCTATTAGAAGGACGCAAGTTAGTAATTGATGCAGAAATTCATATTCTGTGACTGCCCTAGGGACTTGCCAGGCTGGACCATTCCCCTCTGTCCATGTATCTTACCTTCAGACAGTAATGGCCATTTTTCCTGGTAGCTTGATGCTGTCCTGTCATTCCCTTTACCTAAAACACTTTTCCTACAGAGATAGAAAATATTGAGGGTGTGGTGGTGGGTGTGGGACGAAGTCAAGCAACATACACCAGAGCCCTGACAACTATAATGAGAAATACAAAAAATACTTGCACTTCAGATAGGGTCAGTGGTTGAGAGACAAAATAACTATAAACCAAGAAGACTGGTGCCTTGCCAGAGCCTTTCCATAGAAGTCTCTGCCAGGCAGAACTGTTTTCTCCAGACAGTATGTAAAAATTAAATATCCAAAAAAAAAAAAATGTCCATTTTTATGATTCCCAAAACAAGCATTTTGTAAAGTTGTTTTTATTAAAACCCTGGGATGCAAAGAAAACGAAGTAAACTTACTCCCTTTGTATGTGTATTTAAGTTGACAATACAGATAATTCTTAGCATGGTGCACCCATCTCGCATAAGGAGAAAAAAGAATATCCAGTGCAGGTAATAACGTGGAAGAGTGAAGCAAGACCTTGGAAATTAGTGAGTCATGCTCTCACTCTGAAATTGTTCTAAAGTTGAGTAGTTGCAAACTATGGTGTAAAAGCTATACAATAAAGGCCGATGCTTAGGTAAAATGTGAAAATATAAGTTAAATGTAAATGCTTTTTCCCCTTTGTTACCAAAATCCGGTACAAAAATAAGATCCAGACGCTTGGAAGGCCTTCCTTCCAAATGTGTACACAGCCAAGAAAACTGTAAACCTAACGTATTGAAACGCTACAGTAAAAGCACCTGTGCATGTATGCGCTGTAGTATTACGTGTAATTGCTGATCGTGCTTCTTTTCGCTAATCAGAAAGCGAGTGCAAAATTAAAGGTAGAGAACCTTTAGAGGTTTCAAACCATCCCAAAGAATTGCTCTTGGATTGCAACCGTGCCTTGTTACAGCTGCTTCTCCTGAAATAATTGGGTGGCTCTGAAAAGAGCCTTTGGGTTTAGATATAAGCAAAAAAAAAAAAAAAGCCAACAGCCGATACAAACTTAAGCTCTTTCCCCGCGGATACGGCGAGCGAGCTGGATGTCCTTGGGCATGATGGTGACGCGCTTGGCATGGATAGCACACAAGTTGGTGTCCTCAAAGAGCCCCACCAAGTAGGCCTCGCACGCCTCCTGTAGGGCCATCACCGCGGAACTCTGGAAGCGCAGGTCAGTTTTGAAGTCCTGCGCGATCTCGCGCACTAGCCGCTGGAACGGCAGCTTGCGGATCAGCAGCTCGGTGGACTTCTGGTAACGACGAATCTCGCGCAGCGCCACGGTGCCGGGCCGGTAGCGATGGGGCTTCTTCACTCCACCAGTGGCCGGCGCGCTCTTGCGGGCCGCTTTAGTGGCGAGCTGCTTGCGTGGCGCCTT
Organism: Choloepus didactylus; assembly: GCF_015220235.1. Taxonomy (NCBI): domain Eukaryota; kingdom Metazoa; phylum Chordata; class Mammalia; order Pilosa; family Megalonychidae; genus Choloepus; species Choloepus didactylus. The sequence goes on along the minus strand of NC_051313.1, from coordinate 127,340,586 downwards.
GCCACCGGTAGACTTGCGAGCTGTCTGCTTGGTCCGAGCCATGGTAAAAGAACCGGCGAGGATCTTCAGATACAACTGATGCTAGACAGAGCCACCCTTCTTTTATAGAGCCAGGCGACCAACCATTGGACCCCAGAAGATTCAAAAGTACCCGCGCCCTCCCAGGATTGGTCCATTTAGGTGCCCGACTGCCCGGATTAAGAGCTGCTCTCAGATTGGTGAAGGAATGCGTCGCTCGGCCTTTCCCGGTGGCTACTCTGACGTCATCTTATTTACCCTTTAGCTTCTATACTATAGGCACAAATCTTTTCTCGAAAGCTTTCGCCATCTTAAAATGAAAAGCAACGCAACCTACAAAGCAACACAGAAACCCCAAATCCTGGTTAAGAAGAAAAACTTTTAAAACAATCTTTCCATTGGAGGCGTTTGAAGTTTGCCGCATTGAATTTTAAATGACTATTATTTTCTCGGCTGTGGTGCTACTAGTATTGACTTTGGAAAATACAGACTAAATGAGTTAAGGGAGGGGTGTCCAAGTATCTCCCAGTTTACTATTCATTGCTCCAGCAAATGCAGGATATTAATTCCCTACCGCGCCCCCCCCCCCCCCGTTAATGCTTAATCTTTTTTACAGCATCTCTTGTGACTCTTCCTCAGATTTTTAGGGACTCCAGATTTAAGGGAAATGGTTGGTTAGAGGTGAAACCCGTTTTACTTTATTACCATATGGCTTGTACATGGGAAGTTCACTTCCAAGCATGACAGCTCTATTAACGGAAAACTGTGGGTGGCTCTGAAAAGAGCCTTTTTAAAATCCTTAGAATTCCCTTGGTCATTAAGCGAGAACGAGTCGGCGTAAAACCGAATAAACGCCTCATTTTCCCTTGGCCTTGTGGTGGCTCTCGGTCTTCTTGGGCAGCAGCACGGCCTGGATGTTGGGCAGAACGCCACCCTGCGCGATAGTGACCTTGCCTAGCAGCTTGTTGAGCTCCTCATCATTGCGGATGGCCAGCTGGAGGTGGCGGGGAATGATGCGGGTCTTCTTGTTGTCGCGGGCAGCGTTACCTGCCAGCTCCAGGATCTCGGCGGTCAGGTACTCCAGCACCGCCGCCAGGTACACCGGGGCACCGGCCCCCACACGCTCCGAATAGTTGCCCTTGCGAAGAAGGCGGTGCACGCGACCTACCGGGAACTGAAGACCCGCCCTGGAAGACCGGGTCTTGGCCTTGGCACGAGCTTTGCCTCCCTGTTTCCCGCGCCCTGACATACTTTACCAAAAACCAGTTATGTGTACAGACAAAAGAAGAAAAAAGACAGATTAAGACCTGAGGCTAGAGAAATATTTATACTATTTGAAGGTAGGCTGTGTGTAGTTTTGCTATTGGCTACCATGAACTATCCAATGGGAAATCAGAACCTGCATTCTTTATTTACATATATCTTCATTCAGATTTGATCCAATCACCAACGCGAGCTGATGAGCTTGCCCTTGGATGCTACTGATATTTGAATGAATTAGGTTGTTTCAAAATACCCTTCTCCAACGCAGTCAGGATGCGCGCGCGCACGTGTGTGTTTTTTGGGGGAGGAGGGATTGAACACATTTTTCTGACTTTTTATTATTAATCCCTTTCACGGTTCCGGACTCTAGATTTTGTAAAGGTATCGACTCAGAGCAACTCCTAAAATAACGTTAGAGGCACTTCTGTGCCAGACATTGTTTTAACTCTTTTAAACTTCACAGTAATGGGGAAGAGGGAGACAGAACAAATGGTTCTTAACTCTCAAACGCTGAACAATGAAAACTGAGGGCAAGAACTGGATGATCTAGCCTCTGACCTACTACAGCAGCTCTTCCATGCCACTTTCAAGTCTTACATATAAAATCTTAGGGAATCATCTTGGTAGGTAGAGTAGTAGCACCGTTTTAGAGATTGCAAAACGGAGAGACCCAGAGAGAAATTTATCTTTCCCAAAGTAACACTAAGTGGAAAAGTCTCATCATTCTACTGTGGCATTCCTAACCTTCTTACCCTTTCTTTTGTCACTTGGCTAGTAGCACACAGATTCTTGACATTCTTTGAGAAAACTCCCCATGAACCTCCAAATCCTACCATACCTCTTCTGGTTAAAGAACCCATGACATTAAAGTAGACAATTACAAGGAGTAAAAGAGTCTTGGTACTCTTACAAAAGGGGAGATCAAACCTTCCATTAGCACAGTAATACTGGAAAATAAGATTGCTGATATATGCTAAACCATTATGTTAATGTTACATGTACAGAATAGTTACCTGGTCTGAAGCTCTTGAGAAGAATCATAAAATCAAGAGAACTTTCTAAAAGACACCTTGCTGGGTTTTGTTGTCTGTTGTTGTTGTTGTTTTTATGATCATGAGAGAAGCAAAGGGGGCCCAAGGGGAGGTAAATAATTATTTCAGGAATTTCTGAGGGCTCAGCCCAAGTGTCTACTTATTCCCAAACAGGGTGGTAGAAGGAACAAGAGCTGGAGCATTCAGAAAATCTACTCATAAGCCAACTCTGTTAGGAAACCATGATTTGATCCAGAGAACCTTGAAGGAGAGTAAAGATGCTCATTCTCTATTGCTCATTTTGCCTTCTTACAAATCTTATGACTCCTTTGAGTTTTTCTCTTAACAATATTGAACCAACTTAAAAAAATCATCTTCACCATCAACAGCAACAACAAAAAAATATCAAATGCCACTGGTTCAGTGTCTGCAATGTTGCAAGATCCATGATGGAAATGTAAAAAGGTATCTCAGACCCTGCCCTAAAGAGTTTGTACCTTTTTTTGATAAGGGAGGACTTATATACAAGGAGATATTAAAAGCAGTGCATATTCTGTATCCGTAATGAAGGTTTTCAATAATAAATATTGTAGGAGCATATGGAACACAAGAGCAATCTCTGTGAATTTGAAGGGTCAAAAAAGTTTATGAGGGAGCTGTACATCCAGCATTTATTCAGCATGTATTAACTGAGCACCTGCTAATTGCCAGATAGTATTCTAGGTGCACAGAACATAGCAGTGAAAAAAGCAGATGACCCTCACAGTGCTGTTTTCCGGTGTGGCAATGTACACAATAAGCATAATAAATGTGTAGAGTTTATTTTTTGGTGACGAGCACCATGAAAGAAAATAAAACAAGGAATGGGGATGCGGAGACAAAGATATACAGAGACAGTGTCACCAGGAGAGTGTCATTTGAGTTCAGATGTGCAAGAAGTGAAGAAGCTGACCAAGTAGGAAGAACAATTCTAATAAAAGGCCAGATGTATTCAAAGCAAGGGGACTGTCAGGAGCCAACAGCCAGAAGGTAGAACTGCTCCAATTTCCTGAACAAATTGCAGGCAATTTTGAGTGAAGCAGTGAACATATACAAGGTTAGATAAAATGGGAGCCAAGATTAAGGACTGCTTCAATAACCTGGGCTAGAAGGAGGATGACAGACAGTCACAATAGAAGAATCTATATTTCAATGACTTATAGGTAAGAATAAAATCTAGCCACCCCAAATCACCCTGAGTCGAGCAAATCAGCAAGCACTTAGCATCTGTAATAAGTAGAAGAACTTGACCAAATCCTGTCAGCAAATGCCTCAAAATCAATGGAAACTAACCAAGTGCCTATGAAAAAGACATTGTGGAAGGCAGCTGTTAGGGAGGGAGATGATGAGTAATTCATTCCATGTAAATATGAGAGAAAATTTAGTTGCTTCCCAATAAGAACTCCAACTCCAGGAGTAGAGAAAACAAGACAATTTGGTGTCAGTAAGCTAAGAAAGGAAGTATCTGCTGTTTTGTTAACATATGTGACAAAAGAAAAGTGTGGCTTCAATACAGTTGAGGAAAAACTAGTTGGCATTGAGGATACTGAGAGCTCGATAAATAGAAAATATTCAACATAATTCTTTAGCTGGAGAATGTTTATTAAGATCACTTCACACAAGCAGCCTTGAGTTATTCTAAGCATAAAAAGCCCTTGTTAAAATAACTTGCTGTTGCTCTAATCTCAACAGCAAAAAATGTACTCTTTGTTCCCAGGAACTTTCCTAGCATTGCCTGTACAAAAATGCAAGGGGTATCACCAGATGGCCTCAAGGCCACTGCCTTTTTCTTAAAAAAACAAGACTAAATGAGGGGGGACTTCAAAATAAGAGAAGATGCTAACCAAAATCTTTCTCTTTTCTATTTTTTTTTTTCCTCCCTTCTGCTTTCTTCTGGGTTCTGGCCATTTTTTTGTCTGTTTAGGGTTATACAAGCCCAAAGAAATCATCTCATTCTGAACACTTGGAAAACTTTTTTTCCCTCTAGTTCCTTGTTAACTCATCTTCAATAAACTCACCTCACCAATGATGCGGAATCAGGTGGGCCGGAGTATTTAGAACCGTGTTTTCTAACGGTATCAATACTATCTTGGTCTATTAAGGAAACAAGCCAGCTGGGGCAAGACACCCAGTTACTCCCTAGAGGTCAGTGATGTAGAAGTATAAGGAAGGAGATGAACAAGCCTATCCTCAACAAGGAAATAGGGAGGAACACAGGACTCCAGAGATGTAAAGACCTCTGATAGGTAGTTAAGGAGTGGAAATCAGGATTATCAAAGGAAGGAGGAGGTTCTCCGTTTGTATAAATGTGTAATTCTAAGCATATGAGTTTCAGATCTGGGCACAAAGCTCTCCTAAACGGAAGTCACTAGCCTCATGTGGCTACTGATAAGTTGAAATATAGTGAGACTCACTTGAGGTGTTTTGTAAGAATAGAATGGACTCAGTATGAAAAAATAACGCTAAATATCTAAAAAATTTTTCATTTTGATAACATATTGCAATAATGTTTTGGCTAAATGGGTTAAGTAAAATCTACTGTTGAGGTTACTAGATCACTTAAGACTATATATGTGGCTCGCATTATATTCGTATTGAACAATGCTATCTTAAAATATTTTATCTTTACTTCTCTTACAATGTTTGAGCAATTTGCAATACAATTTCCTTCCCATTATTGCCCAAATACAGTTTTCTTACTAATCTGTTAAATAATTTATAAGCAACTATTAAGCACTTCTGGCTTTCCACGTCTTGGGGGAGGATTCATGTCACAGAATCTTAGGCATGAGCCAGAACAGCCTTGGGTCCAAGTAGTAGAATGTGAATTCCTTGGGGACAGGGAATTTTGTTTTATGTATTGCTATAGCACCAGCACCTTCAAGACAAAGGCTCTTAATACATATTTATTGAGTAAACAAATGCTTCATAAAAAAACAAAACAAAACACCAAACTAAAGGTCAATACAATACAGATATGTATTTCCTCACATAAAACAAAGTCCAGAAACTGGGAGGTTCTGAATAGATTTGACTCTAAAACAATCTCACCCAGACCAGGTTTGGCGTTTTGGTGAGGGTTTAGGCTTGTCCCCTAGTGGCTGAAATATGGTTTCCATGGTGCCAGGAGTCAAAGCACACAAAACAGCATCCAGCCAAAAAAAGAGGATATTTCCTCCCAGAAACAGACCAGTTAAAAAGTGATATATAAGGCAAATAAACTAATCCAGCAGTCAAATTTAATTAGAAAGGAGAGAACAGAAAAAGAGTTGATGTTCACAGTGGAGCAGGAAATGCATGAATTAAGAAGATGGCAATGGAATGGAGAAAGAGGAAGAAGGAAAGCCGAAGAAAAGCAAAAAAGAAGGAGATATTTCAAAGTAAGAACCTGCGAGATTTGATGACAAACTACATAGAATAAAGGATAAGACTTGGTCAATGATAGCCATAAAGATTGAAGACTATTTAAAAATATTAATCTCAACAGAAATGAGAATAAGTGAAGAAGAAATGTTTTTGAAGGGTAATGTGATAGTTTGGTGTGCTATATGCTGAATTTGACATGACAGCACAATCTCCAATCTGGATGTTCCTGGCTCTCAACCGGAGATGCAGACTCCAACCAGGGAAAGGCTCAGATTTGGCAGCATCATCCAAGCACCAAGAAAAGAAAGGAAAGAAATATTTAGAATGAAGAGGTATGAGAAAGAGAGAAGAACCTCCAAAATAGTGATGTGAACACTGCCAAAGACAGAAACACTAGCTACTATAAAATGCCAGTGCTGTGAGATTAAATAAATTTATACTTGTAAAGAGCTTAGAAAAGTAATGGATATATAATAAGCCCTCAAGCATAATGTCCTATTAATACATAAAAACCACCTATTTAGAAGATAGTAAATAGACCAACACACCCAAAAGAAAATGGGGTGAGGGAAATTGTAAGCAATGTGATCATCAAAATGTACAGGCTCATTATGAATAGGCAATGTGATCATCAAAATGTACAGCCTCATTATGAATAGTAGTTTTAAAAGTAAATAAAAGCAACAGTGAGATTTAATTATTCACATCTCAGCTTTGCAAAGATTTAAAAGACTGACAACACTCACTCTTATGGAAGATAGCATCTATTGATTTGGTTAAAAAGATTACAGAAAAGAAAAAAGTTTGATCTTGTTGGGGAAATATAATGAAAAGCAAAATTTTCTCCCAACCCACAAAACCTCTCTACAAAGGTGGAAGAGAAATGTAAACAATTTTACTACTGAAAAAGCATTAAACCAAAATGTCATGCATCACAGACAATCCGCTAAAGAGACTGGAAAGAAAGAAAAACATTTCAGTCTTTTATATAGCCAAGCAGATACAATCCATTACATACAAATTCTCAAGTTAATGATAACTAGTCCTTAAGTAAAAGAACTTCACAGCACCACAGTTCATGTTTTCACCTGCTAATTCACCTGCTAATTGTGGTGGTATTTGTGTTACTAACTGCATCTATCCAAAGGGATAATAAAATCTCTCATCTATGACAGTTAGATGGTTGCAATTTGGAGCCAGATGCCTAAATTAATCTCCCATGCAAATGGAAGATAGGGGTGCTATCTTTCTTCATGTTTAAATTTCAGAGATGGACCCCAGACCTTGAGAAAGATATTCCTTGCTTGTAAAGATAGCAAAAGGTTACTTAGCTTATAAACGATTTACATCCACCTTGAAGGGACAGAGAACAGACAATTATGAGTTTTCTAAAGAATGCTTTAACAGAAGGGAATAGGGGAGTCTCTTTCCTTTTTTGTGCCAAAGAAAGTTTATATAGAAATATTTCTTTTTTTTTGTCTTTTATCTTTACAATCACACTTACATAACATTTATATATCTGTGTGTATACACTTGCATGAGATAAATTTTGGGAAGGCTGTTCACCAAAATGTCCTGGATGATAGAATTTCTATTGATTTTTATATATTTACAATTATTTGTGCTGTGTGTTTTTAAAGGGCAGGTATTATTTTTCCAGGAAGTCTCTAAAAACCTCACTCAGACATTTATTATGTATATTATTTAATGGAAATGAAAAGTTATGAAGAACACATCTAATATTTGCTGGGATACTATTCTGCTGAAAACAGAATTGAGAAAATTCTATGCCCTCTCACCTGCCATGAAACGGGGTGGGGCATTCCTCTCCTCCTGTTCCTGTTTGTTAATACTGCTGTTATGCAAAATAGCAGAAATGAATTGGCTTTTATAAAGCGGTTTATTTGATTACAAGTTTAGTCTTAAGGCCATAAAAGTGTCCAAACTAAGGCATCAACAAGAGGATACCTTCACTGAAGAATGGCTGATGGAGTCTGGAACACCTGTCAGCTAGGAAGGTACGTCGCTGGCATCTGCTGGTCCTTTGATCTCAGGTTGTATTTCAAAATGGCATTCTCCAAAATGTCTCTGGGCTCATCTCTCTTAGCCTCTTCAGCTCCTGTACATCGAACCATCTGGGGGTCCTCTCTTAGTTTCTCTGGAGCAAGCCCTGGGCTAGCATTTTCACACATCTCCAAGCATCTCCAAATGTCAGCTCCCAAGTGTCTCTCCAAAAGTCTCTCTCAGCTGCTCTTGGGGCATTTTATCCTCTCTTAGCTTCTTAGGAACAAACTCTGGGCCAACATCTCAAAGTGTCAGCAAGCATCTGTGTCTCTCTGTTTTCTTAAATACTCCAGTGAACTAATCAAGCCCAACCCTGAATGGGTGGGGTCAAATCTCCATGGAAACATTCAGGCAAGAGGTAGTACTCTACTCAAAAAGATTGCATTAAAGAACATGGCTTTTGGGAGGACATACTATATCCAAACTGGCACACCTCCCAACATTTACCCCTTTTTTCCCTAATCATTAACAATCTCTAGACCTCCTGCCATCTGTCTCTTTGTAAGCCTTTCTTCTCTTTTTCTAATTCTTAGTCAACCTCCCTCAAACTAAAAATTTTCTCCCGAACCCCCTCCACCAGTTTGCAGGCACTTACAGCTCAGCCAAGGGCAACTCCTCTTCTCCCTCCCTTGAGGAGTCAGCTCTTCTTGTCATCAGGTCTTTTTTCCTGGATAGGGAACAGAGCCAAGCTTTCCATTTCTAAAAAGGAGAATTGACAGTGCAATACAAGTTATTTTTCTATCATTTGTTTTTTTGCCTTAAGCCAGTAGCTCTGGAGAAATTGTGGTAGTTCACTTATTTTGGAGGGGGATGTATATAGTTCTAGTTGGTGAGCTTGTCAAGGCCCCACTGTATCCAAAGTGGAAGTTATATCAGAATCAAGTAGTGAGATTTTTAAACATGAAATTTCTGGCGTCTCACCACTCCCCACCACAGAACTCAGAGAACAGGCATCTGTTTTTTTTTTTGTTTTTTTTTTTAATTCCCCTTTTACTTGTAAAGATCAGTCAGATAGAATAGAATAGAGATGGCAGAAAAGTTGTTTCAAGTTTAGGAGACCTGGGTTTTGACTTGGGCTTGTCAACTAAGGGTATACTACTTTTAAGTGAAACATCAAATATTCTGTTATTTGGAGAAAAAAGACTGAAAAGTAGGAAGGAAGGATGAAGGAAGGGAGGGAGGAAGGATGAAGGAAAGGAGGGAGGAAGGATGAAGGAAGGGAGGGAGGAAGGAGGCAAATTATGAAGGACAAGATGGGGAGAACATAATCCCTACCTCAAGATATTTTGAAGTTGTTAAATATCACTACCCAAGTATCGCCTCTTCAGAGTAAGAACCTAAAGTACAGTGATTCTTATATTCAGCCTGAGTCCGCTTGTAATTGAGGAGGGGAGAGGGGCTGGCGACATTGTTATAATCTAAAAAGACAAAAATTATTATTAAGACAAAGGTTCCCAGGGACATTTGCATATATTGAGATGGAAAGTGCTTCTCATACTGCGATCTGCTGACATCTTGTCAGGCATCCAAGAGAAGATAATTTTTATTTGCCTCTTAAAAGGGTCCTGTTGGACAAATTTTACTTTAAAATTTATTTCTTCTTCCAAAATCACTGCTATATGTTACCTACGTGAAGTAATGATATACCAAAATAAAGGAAACACTCTTCCTTTTCAATAGGCATTCACAGATGTCTTTTCTTCCCCTCCAGGCCAGCTGAGAGGTGGCGCCAGATGGGAAAGCGCGGGAAATTCAAAACTTCTCCCCGCCCCCGTGACTCAAGCCATCACCCCTACCCCCGCCCCATCTCGGTGGCAAGACAAGAATAGTACATGACCCAGGAAACGAGGGCCCACGTTTCTGGAATACCAGAAAACTCTAAATGATTTTAAATTGGCTGTTGTCATCGGTAACAAATTACAACCGATTAGAGTAATCCCATCTGCACGCAAACAGCTCGAAGTATGCCGCAACGGTGCCCAGAAACTCTACTACACATGCACTGCCTAGCCCCTCGGGCAGCAGTAGCCGGCTAACTACCCTCTCAAAGGGTCCTAACGCCCGAAAATACCTAACTGCCCCATTACTCAAACAGGAAACTTCAGATTTCCTCCAGAACACGCATGAGCAGAGTATAGAGCACTTCCAAGCACCCCGGATTTAGACAGGAACGTGAGTGTGGGTTAAATACAAAGGTGTTGGGTGTTTCAAGATTGCAATGTGAAAAAGCAAAGGGCAGTTACAAATCTCAGCCCTCACCCAGCTTCAACTATCACGGGAGTTCGTTTCCCTGGCAAACTCGAAACAGCAACCCCGAAGCTTGCTAGTGTCGCAATTATTGCTCCTGAGATTAAGTTACAACTCTCTCCGAGAAAGTAGGTGGCTCTGAAAAGAGCCTTTGGGTTAGAAAGCGAGTATGCAGACACTCACTTGGAGCTGGTATACTTCGTGACGGCCTTGGTGCCCTCGGACACGGCGTGCTTGGCCAGCTCCCCGGGCAGCAGCAGGCGAACAGCCGTCTGAATCTCCCTGGATGTGATGGTGGAGCGCTTGTTGTAATGCGCCAGGCGCGACGCCTCGCCCGCGATGCGCTCGAAGATGTCATTGACGAAAGAATTCATGATGCCCATAGCCTTGGATGAGATACCAGTATCGGGGTGGACCTGCTTCAGTACCTTGTACACGTAGATAGAATAGCTCTCCTTGCGGCTGCGTTTACGTTTCTTCCCATCTTTTTTCTGCGCTTTAGTTATGGCTTTTTTGGAGCCCTTTTTAGGAGCTGGAGCAGACTTAGACGGCTCGGGCATATTTATTTTTCAAAAGCTAGATAAGAAAGTTGAATTCTTCAAAACCAGAAACAGTGAACCTCCAGGAGGCCAATTATTTATAGTGAGTTTATTCAAATGAGGCCTCAAGATCTCTTACTTCTGATTGGATTAAAAGCAGCATTTCTTCCTAAGGAGAAGAATTTATGCAAATGAAGGATTCACCGTTTCTTTTCCTATTGGACAAATAATACAAAACTATTTGGGCCAATAGAATAGCTTAAAATCACAAGCCCATCATTGTATATAAAAAGCTTTTTTCAGTAACAAGTTCAACTATTGTTTAGCACATAGCTTTTTTTTGGTTATATTTTGTAAGCACAGAATGTCGGGGCGTGGTAAACAGGGAGGTAAAGTGCGAGCTAAGGCTAAGACTCGTTCATCTAGAGCTGGTCTTCAGTTTCCGGTGGGCCGAGTACATCGTTTGCTTCGTAAAGGTAACTGTGCGGAGCGAGTAGGGGTTGGCGCCCCGGTGTATGGCGGCGGTCCTAGAGTACCTTACAGCCGAGATACTGGAGCTGGCAGGTAATGCGGCCCGCGACAACAAGAAGACACGCATCATTCCGCTTCATCAGCAGCTGGCCATCCGCAACGATGAGGAGCTCAACAAGCTGCTGGGCAAGGTCACCATTGCACAGGGCGGCGTGCTGCCCAACATTCAGGCCGTGCTGCTGCCTAAGAAGACCGAGAGCCATCATAAGGCTAAGGGCAAGTAAAAGCCTGAGAAGAAACTTCATTTTCACAAGATCTTATCTTTCCAAAGGCTCTTTACAAAGCCAACCACATATTCACAGGAAAGACTGGTAACTAGTTACCAATGTTTCTTTCTTAGAATTCTTAAATCGTTTGTAAAACTATCCTAGACTGCCCATAAGTATACATTTCAGTTCATTACGCCCCCGGTGAGAATTTTTTTCTGAACTCGCAGAATAACATTTTGTCCGGTCAAGGAGAATACTCCTTGTTCGGTGATGTCACTCACACGAGAAAAACTAAAGAATACAGCCGTTAGCCAACAGTAAAGTGCTGCTGGCTTTTCAATTTCCGAGCTAAAGTAAAACCCATTTTGTCTAACGTAAGAAGCACACGAACAGTAGTCCGGTCCGGTGTAAAACCCCTGTCCAGGCCTTTGACCTGTCACCAACTCGGGACTTTTCCATGTAGGTATAAGATTTCACAGGAAAAAGCACCCAGGGGACAAGTGCAACCGCAATTACTAAAGGGGGAGAGAGTGACAGTTCAGGCAATTTGAGATTTCCTTCAGAAAATCTAACCGACTGAGGAAAAAGAAAGCAAGACAATGAAACTGTACTCTGGAAAGTAAGGACCCGGAGAGTGTTAACAATGCAGAATATTAGGTCCCACTGCGACTTACTGAATAAACATTTTAAAGCAGATCTCTCGATGATTCCTTATGTGCATTGTACTTGGAGACAGGCTGAACTAGAACTTTATAAAATTAATTCTCTTAGATCTCTGAGAATGTAAACAAAAGGATAAAAGACGGGGAAGTACTTTATCTAGTAAATAGCCAATCATTCCAGTCGCTCAGCCACCAATGGGTTTATCGCGCGGGTCTTTTGAAATTTCCCAAAGCCAATCAGATTGGTTTTGACTATATTTAAACGCAACTTGATCACTGCCTCTTCACTGTATTCTACTGTCCATTTGTCCTTTGCAGATGGCTCGTACGAAGCAGACCGCTCGCAAGTCTACCGGCGGCAAGGCGCCGCGCAAACAGCTGGCTACGAAGGCGGCTCGCAAGAGCGCACCCGCGACGGGCGGTGTGAAGAAACCGCACCGCTACCGGCCCGGCACCGTGGCTCTGCGGGAGATTCGTCGTTACCAGAAGTCGACTGAGCTGCTTATTCGCAAGCTGCCATTCCAGCGGCTGGTGCGCGAGATCGCGCAGGACTTCAAGACAGACCTGCGCTTCCAGAGTTCGGCGGTAATGGCGTTGCAGGAGGCGTGTGAAGCCTATTTGGTGGGGCTCTTCGAGGACACCAATCTGTGCGCCATCCACGCCAAGCGCGTCACCATCATGCCCAAGGACATCCAACTCGCCCGCCGCATCCGCGGGGAGAGGGCCTAAAGCCATTCTGAGCTGAAAACGGCTCTTTTCAGAGCCACCTACAGTTTTCACTTAAAAGCAGTTGTACTCTTAGGAAGGTAATTCAGGTTATAAAATGCTTACTAGCATCCCGAGCACAAAAGGTTAATTGTAGTGAAGAGAAACTAAACGAGGTGTGATTAATAAGCGTAACATTGCGAATTTTAGCTTTTAGGGCCTCGTAAGTGCCATGAAAGTGGGACCTGACGCTCAGTACCTTCAGCATAGAGCTGCCTTTAGGGCCCTTTCTTCCTAACACCCTGTTCTAAACACCATACGAGTTGATCACAGGTTTTGCATGACTCCCAGGCCTCAAATTCAACACTCCTTATAGTGGAACCAGAGAGAACCAGGAAGGGAAAGTTTACTTGGGAGGGTAGAAAAGGAACAAATATTGCCAGTATTCTCACCTCAAGCCCATATTCTTCAAATCAAAAGATGTTGAGATTATGGGGAAAATGAATTATCAAGTATGGAGTTCCCACCTCAAGGGGATACTGCCTCAGACATTAGACTACACCCTATCAGGCTACCTGAGGGGTGGATGGGGACTGGGTGTGGCAACCTGGCAGGGGTGAGTCCTGTTGTCCAGAGGGTGAGTCCTCTAGTCAAGGCCGGGTGTGAAGTGAGTGGAGTGAGCTGATGATGAGTTACGAGGTCTTAGGGATGCCCTCTGGGCTTCAGGACCAGGTCACAATAATTGTTGCTCTGGAAACATCTGGATTCTACTTCAGAACAAGTATTCTCTTGTTTTCCCTACAGTGTTTAGTATAGACTTGCACTATCCAAGACAGGCTGCCATCAGATATATGTGGGGATTAAGCACTTAAAATGTAGGTAATCCATACTGAGACATCCCTTAAATTTTAAAATATATCTCAGATTTTGAAGACTGAAGAATTTTAAAATCTCATTTAAGTTTTTATATTGATTATATGTTTAATTACATTATGTTGGGTTAAAACTTGTTAAAATAAATTTCACTTCTTTTTACTTTTGGTTACTGTGACTTCTAGGAAGTTTAAAATTAAATACGGGGTTTGCATTGTATTTCTGAGGGGCAGTAATAATATATAGAAGATAATGTTGACTGACAGATCAGTAGCATAGTAGCTCTGGCCTTGAGCAATTTCCCTCATGTCACCAAGCCTCAGTGCTGTGACAAGAATGAGTGAAAATATTGTGTAGAGTGCTCAGCAATAGCCTATGATCCTTGTAAACAAGTGCTCAAGGGGTTGGTACTCAAGGCTGTCGTCTTTGCTGTTGCCATGGTGCCCTAAATCCCTGTTCCCTTCTAAATTCCTCTAATGAAGTAATCCTGTCTTGCACTGAACCTGTTCATCTCTGGCATGGATTTCAACTACAAAGTCACCTTCTACATTTCCTTTGGGTATAGCAGAAAGAACTGGAGCCTTGCCTAGGGAGATAAAAGGACATTTAATTTTTCAGCCATGAGAGCACTATGTATATACAAAGAGGAAATTTTGTAGTAGTGTGTTACAAATAGCCCTTAATTTGTGTATAGTTCATCCTTCTATCATTCATGGACAATTTCCAGCATTTTTATGATCAAATTGTCAGTCAACAGTTTAATTTATGCAGCATCCATTGCCATTTTTGGCTATTCAGCAGTGTTTGGGCATAATTATTGTAGTATATTATTGATGTTGTCAATATTATTTTATATAACTAAGTGAAAAATTGCAAGTGATCAATATGAATACTCTAAAAATAAAGTCTAGGTTTCATAAAGTAAATAAAATTGATGCAAGGATTTTTTTTTTTTTTTTTTTTTTTTGATTGGCCAATTTTTACGTTCACATTAGTGGCTAGTTTGACCAAAGTCAGTCAGTCAAATATGTGAATAATTATAAGGGAATGGAACAATATTAAGAACGTGATAAAAACTGAAGAGACATAATGTTGAAGATTGTATCTAAAGGCTAGATAAAATTAAAGATTTTCATAATAATTTCTAGGTTTCTGTGAATGAATTCTTCCTCCACTAGATAACAGTGACTATACATACATGCATACATAAATATATTGAAGAATACATTTCATTTGAAAAGAAGGGGCATTGTACATCTATATAAAAATATTTGCAAGAGACATTCAACTGTAATATCAATCGAAAGTATAGAACCCAATAAATTGAAACCCCAAAGGGCATTCTGAGGTAAAAATAGAGAATCAACTCTTTGTTTACATTGATTGCTCCCCTGCCTAACTTTTAGAGTTAATGTAAAAGATCAAGTAAATGGATGAACTTGAAAGGATTTGAAGGTAAAAAGGAACATAAAAATGTATGGTGTCATTACAATAAGTGCTACAAACACTAATTGTGCTCATATTTGGAGTGTCTTAATTAAACACTACTGGTTGCTGCAACTTGCTGCAACCTGAACTAAATGAAGTAGCCCAGGAACATTGGAGCATGAGTTCAAATGGCCCCAACAACCAAGCACTCAGATGTCAGGAATGTAGATACTCCAGATCTGTACATCTCTCCTCTCTGCTTTTCACTGCACTTCTGCTCTATTTACTTTTTTTGTCCACCAGATCTTTTGGTTTCTCCTATTTAGTGTGTAAGAAAGCAGCCTACAGCACTGAGATCAGATCATCTGAATTACTATAACTCAGTTCCAGGTTTTCAACAAAAAATTGGGACTAAATTGGCCAAATGACTTCTGGACAAATCAATCATTGTTTAAGGTCAGATATTCCTCTCCAAAATTTTCGTACACAGAGACACCATGTAATTAGGAAATGTGGGCATTCAAGCATTGAACAAAGATGAGGTCAGAGTAAACCAGATATTTGGGATCAGAGGACATTCTACAGTTGCACTGACCATATCATGGCCACTAGCCACACATGATTATAACTGAGCACCTGAAATGCGCTAGTGCAAATCGAGATGTGCTATAAGATATACACTGATGCTGAAGACTTAGTATGAGAAAAAAAAAGTTAAATATCTCATAAATAATTTTTATCTTGATTTTTTGGGGCAGTGAAAATATTTGGGTTAAAACAGGTTAAATTATTGTATTATTCAAATTATTTTCACATGTTTATATTATGTGCCTTCTAGAAGGTTTATAATTGCATCTGTGCCTCACGTTTGTGCTTACTCTATGGGATAGGGACAGCATTATTCTAGAGATTGCTAGTTCACTCATATATAAATTATCTCAATAACAGGTAACTTTGACATGCACTTTATGGGATGCTGGCATCTAAAATCTCATAGGTCCACATTTTGAACTGCGACAAAGGAGATAATATATCTGGGAATACAAGTAATAAGAAATGTAAAGATCTGTTTGGAGAAATTTAAAACTCTTCCAACAGATACAAAACACTTGAACAAATGGAAAGACACAAATTGTTCTTAAATAGGAAAACAGCATCAGAAATGCATTAGTTCCTCCTAAATTATTTTATAAGTTTAAAACAATCCCAATAAACCTACTAATAGGGTTTTGAGGGTTTGTGCAGGTGTTTTTGTTTTTTTTTTTTCCAATGTGTGATGGAGGTGGGAGGGGGAGGCAGTTAAAATATTTATAGAAAAATAAAAAAATTTAGAATAACCAAATTCTGAAAAAGAAAGGCAATGAGGTGATTAGCCCAAGCAACCAGTTTATTAATCAATTTTTATTTGATTACCCATTGCCAGGCATTCTTAGCATTGAAAAGTGCTGTGAAAATACTTAAATGTATTCCCACCTTAGGAATGGCCAGAAAAACCAAAGTAAGAGTATAGAAAGTTGAGAATTAGTCCACCTTTCCATAAAATGTGACCTTATAAAAGGGTGGCATCTCAAATTGAGGGGGGGGGGGGCAAAGGGGTTCATAAATGGTCTTGGGTAAAAAATGGTTCCATATATTAAAACTTACACCAAAATACAGGGGGCTCAGTTACTTAAATGTAAAATTAATGACTCAATTACGTATGTAAAATGTAAAATTAATAACTGAATTACATAAAATTAATTACTCTAAGAAACTTTTTTTTTTTAGTGTTGTGTCTAAGAATAGGTCTTTCTAGTTATGCTTTAAAAAAAGATTAAAATGTTTCATTTCAGTAGGGGTGGGGAAGAGGAGCAAGGGGGATGGAAAGACGGGAGGAATAGTCAAGACCATCATTAATGGGGGCAATTAACTCACACTAGTTTGTCCTTGAGGCAATGATGAAGAACTTAGAGGTCTGCAGAAGCCCCTATCCCTGGAACTTGTATCTCAAGAAAAATGTGTGTCCACAATTAAAATAATAAAACCAGGACGCTGAACTTTATTCAGAAGAAACGTCGTGAATACTAAGGAATCCACAGAAACTATTGCTAATGAAAACTAAATGCTTTATCAGAGACGTGCACATTTTTCAAGTTAGCCGGCTAATACTTAGTTCTGCTTTACTTCTACACAAAAAATGCGTTTGAAGCAAACTCGAATTTTAGATACTGAAGCCTTTCAAAGTGTGGATCAGTGACTTGACAGGACAAAACGGCTGCTTAAAAGTTGTTTTTGACGCACTCAAATCTACACCTCTGCTGAAAGCTGCACTATACGAGGGAACAGAAAGGTCCCAGATCCCTCGCCCCTCCAACTCGCTGCTCTTTCTTCCTATGGTAAAGAATTCGCAGCCGAGGAATGCAGGACAAAGGCACCCGCACCTAACTGTCCTCCGAGTTGGACATAAAGCATATCGTTGGAAGATCGGCTTCTTCTAAGAACACAAAATGTCGGAAATACCAGGCCCATTTTCAAATCAATTGTAAAGGGCAAACAACCCAAGTGAAACGAAACATCAAAACAGTACAAGCAGGGGGACGACCACCACCCAATTAAAACACACTATGCAGGTCACGGACTGAAGGAATGCGCCAACCCGAGCGCAGGGCGGGACTTTTGAGTGACTTCCGCGATATTCCATAAAAACTAAGAAACCAGCTTTAAATTGGGGGAGTTTTCCAGCTAGATGTTGGGGCTGAGGGATACCCCAAGTCCATCAGCAATCGAGAACGCTTTGGAGCAGCTAAGCAGAAGTTTAAGGGAGAGCGACAGTGCGAAGGCCCGCCTTAGGCCGAAACGCTTCAGAGCGGCCACCTCTGCCTAACTTCCGGGGGCAATGATAACGACCGCACCAACCTCAAGTGATACCTACGAAAGCTTACCTAGAATCAGAGAAGAGAACAGGGAAGGCATAAAGATGCTCAGCTCTTTTTTTGAGATCAGTGGTGGCTCTGAAAAGAGCCTTTTGGGTTTTAGAGGAAGGATGTTACCAACCTACTTCTTCTTGGGCGCCGCCTTCTTGGGCTTGGCAACTTTGGGCTTAGCGGCCTTGGGCTTCACCGCTTTAGTTGCGCTCTTGACTGCCTTCTTGGGCTTGGCAGCCTTCACTTTCTTTGGACTTTTGGACACTTTCTTCGCCACAGCGGCTGCCGCCGTTTTCTTCGCTTTCTTCGGCGTCTTTTTGGCGGTTTTCTTCGGAGTGGCCGCTCCCGTTGCCTTCTTGGGTTTCTTGGCGGCCCCGACGGACTTCTTGGGTTTAGCGGCACCGACTTTTTTGGCCTTGGGTTTGCTTTCTCCGGAGGCCGCTTTCTTGTTGAGCTTGAATGAGCCGGAGGCGCCGGTGCCCTTGGTTTGCACCAGGGTGCCTTTGCTCACCAGACTCTTGAGACCCAACTTGATGCGGCTGTTGTTCTTCTCCACGTCGTAGCCGGCGGCCGCCAATGCCTTCTTGAGCGCAGCCAAGGACACGCCACTGCGCTCCTTGGAGGCCGCTACGGCCTTGGTGATGAGCTCGGACACCGGGGGCCCAGAAGCCTTGCGGCGAGCCCCCGCAGGCTTTTTAGCAGCCTTTTTCTTGACCGGGGTCTTCTCCGCGGGGGGAGCGGCAGCAGGGGCAGCTGGAGCAGTCTCGGACATGCTGAGGACCTAGAACTCGGGTACTAGAGGCAAAACGCCTATGTAGCAGCGGTGGGGCGGGCCGCTGTATATATACAGCGCAGGCGCGCGCTGATTGGTGCTTCCGTGGCCCGTCTGGCTGGCAGCCTCTGAGCCGCTGCGCTGCTCCCAAGTTGTGTTTGTTACACCTTACAAAAAGGGGAAAATATCAAAGTATCCCACACCAAATTAATAGGGTTTGGTCGGGAAAGAATCTGAAGAGCCTCAGGCTTCATATTCTCCATTTATTTTCTCCATAATCCCAAACACAGCGCATCCAGGCGTCCCCAACTCCCCCAACTCTGAGCGAAGTCCAGGGCAGTCCGAGACCACTTTCTGTTTTTCTTCTAAATTACCTGTTCGCTCTTTTGCCCCTGGAAGTTCTTTTTCCCAGGGGTGATTGGGCACATGCTTCCCTTCTTTTGGGAACAAAAACGGAATTGTTTCCACCTAAATTTTCACAATAATTCTGTTTCTTCGCAAGGGAAGTAACACAGGTCCTCTGTGAATTCTGCGTACAGACCCGCAGGAACTGTGGACTGGGACAAAGATTCCCGGGCCAGTCCAAAGTAATTAGGGCAGGATGGAAGGGGGTGCATAAGCCCTGAGGGTTCATGGGCGGTGGGGGGTTAGAGAGTTAAATCTTTGCCTTGAATTCATTTAAACTCTTCATCAAATCCTTCTTTTCATAGATGGGGGCGGGGCAGCGTTTTCACTTCTCCAAAGGCGAGAAATTGGGCTGTTATTTAAAAAGCTCTCAGGTTCCCCTCTGGGCTATGCAAGGCAGGGGGTCTGACCCTCAAGAATAGGAATAAGAAAGGAAGAAAGGATACCCCCACCACCACCACATCCCCTCCAAGCCTGTAAAGAACCCCCAACAGATTTGGCAGCTAGGGACATTGAGATGATTTGTTTTCCAAGAAAAGTATTTATGTATTTGTTTTTGTATGCGCAATATAAAGATGAATTTCACCCCATTAAAATCCTATGTTACTTCCAGTAACAATTTTTTTAAACATGTCATGGTACAGAAAAAGTCTACTTGGGAACTCAAAGATAGCAATGGAAATAAAACTGCTGACTTTAATAAAACACATTTTTGATTTATAAGATGAACCATAGATTTGAAATAGGAAAAAATATAACAAAATTTTAGACAGAGATAGAGGAAAAGTACTAGAAGATATAAACTTATACCATCGGTTGTTGATGAACTTAATATCACTTCTCATTCTCTAAAGCTGGACATCTGTATTCTATTCTGAAGTTTTCTTTGCTACTTTAAGAATTGCTACTTTTTATTTCCTCTTTGGGTTCCAAGCAAATGCAATTTCTTCCTTGAGAGAAAAGTCTGAGTAAACTTTCTGCTTATATATTTAATATAATTAGACATTTGTATTTAGGGAGAAAGGAAGTGTTATAACTCACCAGAAATTCCTGTTCAAATTTATGTCTATAGAAGAAGATATGTATTAAAGACATCAGTATTAAAGGCATCAGGTGAAGTCAAAAGGGACTTTTACAAATTAAACTCAGTGATGAATGAAAAATAGGGCATCTTCTTTTAGTCTAAGGATGACCCCATTCATTGAAAACATTTGGAAACAGTAGCTACTACTGGCCATGCCCTGTGGGAATTAACAGCCTAATAAGATTAGTGACGGATGAATTAGCAGCTATAGAAAACCACTTAGACTGGAGTCTATACTTACATGCGTCAGTTTAACTTTGGGTATAGGAATTGTAAGAAATTATTGACAGTGTGCAAACAGTGGAAGCACCCGTATACTAATATATTTTGCTTAAAAAAATGTCATTTTGCTGTGATTCGATGTCAGTAATCCCCCTTCTCATCTGAAGTTCAGCAAAATACTTGTGAAGTACCAATTACCAAGTAACTGGATCTGCCTTGACTATATTTATAAATCAGCGGCACATAAATTTCATTACTGTGATTCAGTTCTCTAATATGATCACTCCAACTGAATCAATCAAATCACATCTCTCTATATGCAAATTTGAAATACAAACATCAATTCATCAGGACAGTCAGCCAACCCAGAATCTTGACCCCCAAACTCCTGGCTGCATGCTGAAGAAGGTTTACTTGTTTACTTGAAGGCCTTCTGGCCTTCACCATGCAGCCAGGAGTTTGGGGGTCAAGATTCTGGGTTGGCTGACTGTCCTGATGAATTGATGTTTGTATTTCAAATTTGCATATAGAGAGATGTGATTTGATTGATTCAGTTGGAGTGATCATATTAGAGAACTAGTTGTCTTTAACTTATATTAAGAAAAGGTATCCAAAACATAAAAACAAGACAAAAATATTACTGCATGTCCTTTTGGGTCATGTTAGAGAAGTGTCTAAAAAGCCCATTTACAGATCAGCAGATGCTCTAGGGCAGTGCTATACAATAAAATAGAATGTGAGTCATATGTTCTTTTAGATTTTCTAGTAGTTATATTGAAAAAAGTAAAAGGAAACAGGTGAAATTATCTTTAGTAATAAACTTTCTTTAACTCAACATATCCAAGATATTATCATCTCAATATGTAATCAACATTTTAAAAATGAGATATTTTACCTTCTTCTGTCTTCTTATTTTTAATGCTAGGCTTCAAAATCCGTGGTGCATTTAACATTTACTAGACACTGCAATTCAGACTAGCCATATTCCAAGTCCTCAGTGGCCATGTAGAGCTAATGGCTATATATTGAACCACATCACTTTAGGGGAAAGGAACTTTGACTTAACATTTACTTCTGATTGGGCCCAGATTATGTAAAAAAAGTGGTTCACTTGTAGAAGATTGATAAATTAATAAGTATATTTGTCCAGGAGAGATGCAAAATGAATTTTTTCCGGTAGAAAAGAAAACCCTAAAGGTTATGATTGTATTGCCTAGTACAATATTAACCAATTTTGCATCTAACATTCAATCTTCTTCTGGCATCCTTTCTTTAAATGATCAGATACCTATTTCAGTCTCCTGCATCTCCCTTTGGCCTATCTTTATTACCCTGCTTGTTCCCTCATTAATTAGTTAAATCATTTGCACACTCACTATATCCTTATATATATGAGAATCATGTTTTGAACCTTTTGAAATTCACACTTTGACACCTGGTTAGTCAGTTTGTCCTACAGGCTCATTTCTGAATCAGAGTCTTTAGATGCCATTCTGAAAATCAGAAGGTGCAAAAGCTTGTGACCTTCAAATTTAAGTGACCTTAGACCAGGTGGAAGCCATGGAGTCTCAGGCTTTGAAATAAGATTGAACAGGCATTTGAGCAACAAAAGGCCTATTAAATTTAGCCCCAAGAGAAAGTTCAGTTTAAGGGTGTGGTCATCCCACTCAGAAGTCAAGATCTTAAGATAGCCACAAATAAATCTATGACACGTTAAAGTGTTGCAATGCAATATATTATGTATTCTTGTATTTATACACATCGTGAGCATTATGGGTGAATTTTGTTTCACACCATACTCTTCAGGCTCCAGAAACCCTGGTAGACAAAGTTAAATATACAAAACAGAATGTCAAATCCAAAAGGCTATAATGGACCTGGAGAGTGACTCCAAGACCAAGACACACACAAAGGAGAATGAGAGCTGTTGCTAGGATGGGTGTAACCCACTGGGGCTGACAGCTCATTTTTCTTTCACTTCCTTCTATCATTCCAGAGTAGGGTTCTGTCTGCTTCTGGATGTAGCTGACCTAGTGTTAACAAGCCCCTGCTACAAGCCCCAATTGGCTGTGATTAAAACCTGCCTCTTTCTGGCTTACCAAGGGATGAGGCTAATAATGAGGCACTGTAGCAGTGTCTGCCTTAGAATATGAAGTGTTAGTAGAGCAGCCCATGGTGACAGCCTGAGAAAATAGCAGGAAAGGACTGCAGGAGATTTGCAGCCTAAAGAAGATTAGTATCTTGTAGGACCTCTAATCTGTTTTCTCCATTCAGCCCCACAACACATTTTCACAAATAACCCAGAGCAACTTTTCTGTTGTCTTATTAATCTTTGGAAGCAAATGACCCACAATTAAGTCATTAGACCTGAGTTGTCTCCACCCCTCCTGCCCCTGCAACCCCACCTGTGAGCCCCTCAAAGACTAAAACCAAGGTTTAGTCTCTTAGCACAGAGTACTAGAAAGCAAATGATACATTGAAAAACATTTATCTAACATTTTAAAATTGCCATCTGCACCAAATAAGTGACACAAGAAATTAGGTCACTAAGACCCATCTTATTGACAAAGTTTGGTTTCAAATGACGTTACAGTGTTTCAAAAAATCAAACCTACCCTCAAAAGATAAGGATTTATCAATAGTGAGAATATATAGATTTTTACATCTTCCCAATCTATGCCCCTAAGGAAGGCGGTTATAAAGCCCAAGATCTAAATATATATTAGCAACAGTCTTAATTAGAACAAGTATATAGTCTCCCAGGATGACTATTTGGGAGCAAATACCAACATACAACTTTTGATAGCTTTCTTAAAACATATTTGCATTTCTTTTTTATTCCTAGTGCATCGCTGTGCTGCACATTAGCTTTTCACATATTTACTGAGTACTTGTAAAGAACAGAACAACAGGAAAAGTAATAAGAACAAATAAGAACAAATAAGAAGAAAGTGTCTCCTTTCAAGGATTTACAGATGAGGGGGCAGACAGAGTCCAGCATAACTAAGATAGAGTGTGATAAATCTGACCAGAAAGACACAAACCAGTGAGCAGACAGAAGAATAAGAAAATTAAAATGTTGCTGTGCTGGCTAAACCTCTGCCTTTAAGACTGGTAAGTCTAGCTGGGAAAACAAGACATAGGGTACCTAGAATGGTGGTTCTCAGACTTTTAGGTTTCAGCACCCCTTTTCACTCCTAAAAATTGTTTGGGACCCCAAAAAGCTTTTCAAATGTAGCTTATACCTATTGATATTTACCTCTTTGGAAAATATTTTCATTCATTATTAATTCATTAAAAATAAAAATAACTTATTTGATATTAATATGTTTTTTATAAAAACAAATGTATTTCCCAAAACATTAAAGTGATTAAAGTGGCCTTGTTTTCCATTTCTGTAATTTAAAAAAAAAAAAAATCTGGCCTATGAAAAGACAGCTGAATTTGCAAATCTGCTTCTTTATTCAATCTGTCATGTCACATGCCACATAAGGCTCTGGAAAACTGCACTGTACGCTCATGAGAGGAAGCTGAAAAAGGCATCTAATGTCTTCCTATTATGATGAAAGGGGCCCTTGCAAGCTCCCCGGAAAGATTTCAGATACCCTGAGGGGTGCTTACAACTCACTTCGAGAACCACTGGCCTAGACCAGTGTCTGGCACTAAACTGGTGATTAAGAATCTTTTTTAAGGTATGGACTATAGTAAACAGCATTAAAAAAAAAAAAAAGAAGACATTTCTACATGATACGAATTCTCTTCTTGTCTAGAAATGCCACTTCTTCCTGTTTACCTGCCTGGGTTCAAACATTATAAATCCATTCTTATGACAAAGATACTCTGTTCCTGAAAATTGTAATTTTTTTAATAAAGGTTAGGTAGGCCACTATAAAATATTAACATGCTGTGCCGGTTTGGATGTATTATGTCCCCCAAAACCTCATGTTCTTTGATGTTCTTGTGGGGGCAGGTGTATTAGTGTTGATTAGATTGGAATCCTTTGAGTGTTTCCGCTGAGATATGACTCAAGCAACTGTGGGCAAGACCTTTGATTGGATAATTTCTATGGAGGTGTTACCCCGCCCATTCAGGGTGGGTATTAATTGGATCACTGGAGTGGTATAAAGGAATTCACAGACAGAAGGAGCTCAGAGTAGCTGTGAGTGATATTTTGAAGAGCAGCTGTGGCTAGGAGAGGACAGAAAGCCATTTTGAAATGCAACCTGGGAACAAGCAGATGCCAGCCATGTGCCTTCCCAGCTAACAGAGGTTTTCTGGATGCCAGTGGCTTTTCTCCAGTGAAGGTAGTCATTGTTGATGCCTTACCTTGAACAGTTTTATGGCCTTAAGACTGTAACTTTGTAACAAAAACCCCCTTTATAAAAGCCAATCCATTTCTGGTGTTCTGCAAAAGGGCAGCATTACTAAACCAGAACACATGCCAATGTGGATCCAATAATGACAAGCTGAGGGTAGAAAGCTGGAATGAAGCAGATGACTTGCAGCCAGGCACAGTGCTTGTGCACAATGGGAGACTTTAAATGTCCTTGGCTTGAATAGAAGTGAATCATATTGATTTCCTGACCAAGAATCCTCCATTCTATTGCCCTATTCTAGGCCTTCAGCTAGTGCCCAAAGTAAAATCAATTACTCTAGGAAACAGCAGGTTTCAAGAGACCATCATCATCATCATCATCATCACCTATATAAAGTCTTCTTAAGGAAAGGGAGGCTCAATTACATCAAAAGAAAATGTTTTGTATCTTCAAACAGGAAGAAAAGCAGATAATTATAATTTCAATCTTCTATTGAAATATAAATTTTTAAATTTAGTTGTTTACCACTACCCCCCTCCCTGCCAAATAATCTTTGCTGACTGAGTGGTGACAAAAATAATAAGGTAGACCGTGATGACCACACCATGACACAGCTTCACCCCTGACTTTACCACACCTTATCTCCAGGAAATATTAACTCATGAACCTATGTTCTTGGGAGGTCTCTGTGCATGGGAGCAGGGCACTCAGGCTTAGTGATATCAGAAAAAAAGTGGAAGGTCAACTCAGAAGTTCCCTATTCCCCAGCCCACTCAAAATCCTGGCAGCATACCATTTCACACCCACTGGATGGCTATTATTTAAAAATCAGAAAATATTACATATTGCAGAGGTTGTGGAGGAATAGGAACACTTATACATGACTGGTGGCATTGTGAAATGGTACAGCCACAGTGAAAATCAGTTTGGCAGCTTCTCAGAAGTTGAAAATAGGATTACCACATGACCCGGCAATCCCACTTGTTGGTATGTACCCAGAAGAGTTAAAAGCAGGGGCTCAAACAGATATTTGTGCACCAATGTTTATAGCAACTTTTTTCACAGTAGCCAAAAGGTGGAAGTAACCCATGTGTCCATCGACAGATGAATGGATAAACAAAATGTAGTATGTACACACAATGGAGTATTATTCAGCTGTAAAAAGGAATGAAATTCTGATGCATGCTACAACGTGGATGAGCCTTGAAAACATCATGTTGAGTAAAAGAAGCCAGACACAAAAAGACAAATAGTATGTGATCTCACTTATATGCAATACTTAGAAGAAGTAAATTTCATAGTGACACATGGTTACCAACAGCTGTGGGGAAAAAAGGGAGTTATTGCTTAGTGGGTGCAGTTTCAATTTGAGGTGATAAAAAAGATGGGGTAGTGGATATCAGTGATGGTAGTGCACCATTGTGAGTGTAATTAATACTATCAGATCGTACACTCAAAAGTGATTAAAATGGGAAATTTTGAGTTGTATATATGTTACTACTACAAAAAGTTTTTTAAAATCCCTATTGAGGGACAGTCTACAAAATATTTGGCCAGCACTCCTCAAGACTGCCAAAATCATGAAAACAAGAATGGTCTGAGAAACTGTCACAGCCCAGAAAGCCTACCAAGATATAATGACTAAATGTGACGTGAGATCCTAATAAAAAGGTTATTAAGATAAAAACTAAGAAAATATGACCAAACTGTGGACTCTAGTTAATAATAATGCATCAGTATTGGTCCATTCACTGTAACAAATGTACCATGCAAATTGAAGATGTTTAACAGGGATATGGTGCTGGGGATATGGAAATGCTCAGTATTATTCTTTCAATTTTTCTGTAACTCTTAATGTATTCTAAATAAAAACTATTTAAAATGTACTTCTGCAACTTGGAGAGAAGACTTCAAAATAAGTAAATAAACCCTGGGCAATTCCAGGCTAATCTGAAATTTGTGAGGAGACCTGCTGGTGGAGAGCACAGCTGAACTGGTCCAGCTGGGGAAAGACAGCAGCTTTGGAGAAAAGCTTGTTTGCAATTCCAATTTCTCCACTCAACACCAGGCAAGTTGTTCAGCCTCTCCCAACCTCCATTTCCTCCTCTGTAAAAAACAAGGATAACGCCTCCCTCTCAGTGCATAATGAGGATGAAATTAGGTAATGTGCATCCAAGTCCTGGCATGGGGCTGAGCACACAAAGGCCTCTCACTAGAGGTTTGTTCCCATTTGCCATTGTACTATGGACACTCTTGTTTTGTGGGTGACCCTGAGAAAGCTGGAGCTCTTCCTAAGTTAGAGGGGTATGTGTGGGAGTATACCAAGTCCAACAAGCTAGTGCACTCCATCCAATTATGTGTGCTTCCCCTGTCCCCTCTGCCAGGTCTCAGGGAGACATATGCCTAAAGAAAAAGAGACGGACCTTTGGAGAAGGCAGAGGTGTGTGTGTGTGTGCGCACGTGCACACCTGCATTTGTTAGTGTGCACTGGGAGATGTCAAGGGAGCAAGTGATACAGGACCATCACTGTCACTCAGAATCTACCCCCCACCTCACAGTTCTGAGAGCCCCCTCTGTGTCCACCACTCAAGCTTAGGAAACCACAAGGTCGGGACATGCAATCTCCAGCCTCCTGCACCCCACGTGTGTGCAGACTTGCGATGACAGGCAGGTGTGGCTGGCAGGGGAGAACTGACTGTGGCCAGTACCATGGTACTCCCCCAAATCTCCCCATAGTCGCCCGGGGAGTAAGTGGCAGAACCAGGATTACACGTTACCCTGAACTTTTTGCAACTGAACTCACCTCAACCTGCCTAAGTTAAACAAAACTTCGGATTGGGACCAAATTATCATTTTTTAGTTTACCTAAGGTTTGTAGCATGTTTCCATTATTTCAGTATAATTCTTTTACTTTTCATGGTTAACGGTAGCACTTAAGATTTTCCTCTTAATTTTATATAATCATACAGGAATATTACAGAGGCCATGCTCTGAAGCCATAACACCAGGTCTGAAATCAACTTTCCTGCAGAACAGCTCTGTAACCTTGGCCAAGTTAACTAACTTCTCTGCAGTTCAGTTTTCTAATTTGTAAAGTGGCGGTAATAATAGTACCTGTTTCATGGGTATGAGGATTAAAGAATTATTATTTATATAGTGCTTGGAACAGTGTGTGGTATACAGTAAGTGCAAAATTATATACATTATTTGTTTAATAAAAACTATTTTTAAAAAAGTGTACATAAATTCCTGTAACCACAAACAGTTCTGCAACTGTTGGTTTAAGAGTGTCAATGACAATAACAATAATAAAGACATTGTCTTCCTCTGCACCAGGTATCATAGACATTATTTTTATTCCATCTTCACCACTGTCCTACAACCATCATTATGGTCAATTTGCCAATAAGGAAACGGAGATTGAAAATTCAGATTTTGCCTATGTCAGCCTGGCTGCCCATAATTATAATTCATGTACCTAAATACACACACACACACACACACGCACACACAAGTGTATGTCATAAATAAATGTATTGAAATACCAATTGAACCAATTTGAAAAAGACAAGTGCCTTTTGCATCCATACAGTACAGAAAACTAAACTACATCCCCAACTATTAACTGCTTACTAATATATTTAATGAGTTTCGGATGGAAGGTGTTTCCTCCCCTAAAGTTTCCCAGGCTGCAGTGAGAGATGGAAAGCAATAGTTACCAAAAATACTAGCTGCGTGGACTTCACACTTTCCCCAGGAACCGAAGGCATTTACAAGACGTCCTGCTGTTTGTGCCGATGGACACTAGATGGCGATGGGAATCAACCAAAGCCTATTCTGGAAGACAGTATGTTCCAATTTCTCCTGGACTCTATGTAATTATTAAACTCTAGCTATACATTATATTCCTTAACAGTTTTTCATCTCCTTTGGTGGACATAAATTATTATCCCCATTCGATAGAAGGTCCCGAGACACCGGAATATCATGAGATTGCAGTAAATCCACCGGCAGGCAAGAATATGCGAGGGCACAAATATGTGGCTTTGACTCTTACATACAAGAGTGTACTGTAAGAAAGGTAATTCGAGTGGTCTCGAAAAATGATACTGGCTGACTCATTCATTCAGAAAAGAATTAATCAGCACCTTCCATAGGCGCAACACAGTGCTGTATTCCAGAGATAAGAAAGTTAATGAGACAGACTCTACCTTACGGTGGAGGTGTTCGGATGGGGATATGGAAAAGAGGAAGATGATAGTGGCTGTGATAAAAAGTCAGAGTGCACATGAGAAGGAGGAGAGAGCCAATTTTACCTCGGGATAGGGGTTAGAAATAGGGTCCTACAGAGGCAAATTTTAGAATATTAAACTAGTTCTTTCATTTTAAAATTAAAAAGAATCACAGGAAGGAGAAAAGTAGAAGAAAACACTCTTGTGCAAAAATGTTAACACTTTTCCTAAGCGGTACCTAAATAGGTTTTTCCCACTGTGGGTGAGAGCTGAGGAACATAGAAAGCATTGAAAGGAAAAACCCGAGTCTAGAAGGGTGTTGCATATTCATAACATTAGGAATGGCCTGCCAAAGTTCACACTATTCGAAATTATTCTGTAATTTGGGTCTATGAGAATTACTTTCGTTTTTCTAACGTAAGTGTTGTGCATGTCTCTATTGCTAAATATTTTTTTTATAAATTATAGGTTAGTTCCACTTTAAAAAAAAAAAAGTTGACTCTGAAATTGGCTCTTGCTTGAGAGACAGCAAAATGATGACATTCCTGGTTAAAGTTTATCAGTAATGACAATCGTGATGATGATGAGGATAACAATAATAGTAATAATAAATTTATTAAACCCTATATGCTAATAAGGATCAAGAGATTTAAGGGATTTGTGATTTACAATGTGCCTAAAACCAATCCAGCAACCTAATTGTAATCTACACATCCTTAAACACACCCCCCTCAATAAGAGCCCAAAAAGCAGATTGTATTAAAGGGCAGGTTGTACCAATTGTTAACTGATACTTTTAAAGAGCTTTAGGGAAACAAATGAACAAAGAGGTTACTTTTTACCTTTAAAGTTTCCAAGGCTGCCAAAGGATAAACAGACCTTGCCTTGTTCTCAACCCTTCCCTGCCCAGCCAAATACATTTACATTTCCGGGTGCTGTTTGTAACAAAAGACACTAGAGGGCACTCCAAGTTAAAACTGTCAGGAAAGAACTGCTGTCCAGGCGGCCTGAAGTAACTTTAGGTTGACCTTGTATAACAGCAGATTTCAAAACTCATTCATGTACACAGAAATGGTTATTACCCACAACTGATGATGGCACTATTGAGAAGGTGAGACTGATGTAAGAACCCAGGGCCATCAAGTAGGACAGCCAGCCACTACGTCTCCTAACCTGTACTTTACGGTCAGTACCATTTATAAAGAGAAAGAGTCAAATAGCCAAGAAACTCACCTTAGTGGATTCATTCACTCCCCCAAACAATTATTAAGCAGAGGAAATAAAGATAACTACCCTCATTGTGCCTACAGTTTACAGGAAAGGGGGAAAGATGTGGGAAAAAATGTACTGTAACAATTTGTCTCTCAGGATAGGGTAGAACAGAGACCAAAGGAGGAAATGGCCAATTTTACCAAAGAATGGAACTAGAAATAGTCTCTTGGAGGAAAAGCCACTTCACTTGTATCTTAAAAGTGTATAGCAAATTCAGATAACCCCCAGGGGCAGAGAGTTACTGAATACGTTTTATCTTTTTTTTTTTTTTTTTTTTTTAATTTTAATGTGATAACCACAGAATAGACAATCTGTAAGAGGATATGGACATGTCACCTGGTAGGGAGCAATGTTCTCAGGTATGAAATGTCTTTGATATAATTATTATCATATTAGGATACATAATAATAATAAACACTGGTTTAGCCTTGATTATATGCCAGGTACTGTTCTGAGGGGTTCAGTTATCAAATTTTTATTTTTCTCCATTTAATCTAAATATCATCCTATGAAATAGCAGTTAATTATCACCACTTTACAAATGAGAAAATTGAGACTTAGAGAGTTTAAACGGCTTTACAATGCCTTTGACTGCCTTGCAGACTGATTCTAACTCATGCCCCCTTAAAACACACAGGTATATACACACATCAGAAATGAGATACAAGAGGACTTATAAAAATTCAAGTTGTACAAAAGTGGACAAGAGCAGACTGTTGCTTTCCTCATAGATAGTGAAGAATACAGCAGACAGATTCCAGTGGAAGATACTAAATTTCTCCCCTGGTATTTCTAAGGCCACTATAAGAGCTTCAGGTTAACAATTTATAAAAGTAGCCATTACATTGGACTCAAACCCTTTCCAGCTGAACCATTTTGCCATTTGAACTGAAAAAAAGAAAAGAAAAAGAATTGTCAAGGAGACCAGAGACTTCTGAATATTTACACTTTCACATGTGATTCATATTGGTTGTAAATGCACTAGAACTCCAAGGCATGGCTTTTCGGCTAATTAATGTGAACTCCTTGATAGCAAGATGAATTTGAAAATGAAAAGAGATAACACATGCATAGGGTTTAGCATGGTTCCCAGCACAAAGAGTTTACTTCTCTACTATTACATCTATTATTGTTATTTTATTTAAAGAAATCAGTTTATGATAAAGCATGGTGACTGAAAGTGTATCAATCTCTGCTCCTTCTCCAAACCCCATGCAAATGACAGTAAGAGCATGGACAAAGATGGCGTAAACCCTCAAAGACAACAAGAATGGCAGAAGAGACAACGACCCATGAGAAAAGTGAACAGAATATTTGAAACTAGAGAGCAAGTGGATGAATGCTCATTGCCTTGTCATACCAGAGAAAGCTGAATCCTGCACCTACAGAGGGAAAAACCAATAAGAAACAAACGAATTCCCCATCACTGAAAAGTAGAAAGATTTAGGTACCTCTGAGATCAGGAATATGAATGGGACTAAAAACAAGAGGATTCATTAGAAACCTAAGTAAGGAGTTTGGTTGTTGTTTTAAATTAGAGCAGTTGTAGGTTTACAAAAAAATTATGCAGAAAATACAGAGTTCCCATAGACACCCCCCCCCCCCACACACACACAGTTTTCCCTATTATTAACAGTTTGCATTAGAGTGGTAATTTCGTTACAATAGATGAAAGAATATTATCAAAATTGTACTATGAACCGTACTTGATAGTTTACATTAGGGTTCACCGTGTTGTACTGTCTTTGGGTTGTTTTTTTTTTTTTTTTTAGTTTTATTTTGGAAATATGTATACAACCTGAAATTTCCCCTTTTAGCTACATTCTAGTAGGTGATTCAGTGGTGTTAATTGTGCTAACATCGCCACCATCCATTACCAAAACTCCTCCATCATCCCAAAGACCCTTGGTACCAGTTAAGCATTAACTCCCTATTCCTTACCCCCACCCCAGCCCCTGGTAAACCATAGTCTAGTTTATGGCTATGATTTGGCTTATTCTAATTTTTTCATATCAGTGCAATTGTACATCTGTCCCTTTGTGTCTGGCTTATTTCAATTAACATGATATCACCAAGATTTGTCCATGTGTCACATGTATCAGAATTTCATTCCTTTTATGGCTGAATAATATTCCATTGTTTGTTTATACCACATGTTGTTTATTCATTCATTGGTTGATAGACACTTGGGTTGCTTCCATTTTTTGGCATTGTGAATAATGCCACAATGAACATCAGTGTGAAAATACCTGCTCAAGTTCCTGCTTTCAATTATTTTGGGAATATACCTAAAATTGGGATTGCTTGGTCACCTGGTGTGATGGTTAGTTTCGTGTGTCAGCTTGGCCAGCTAACAGTGCGCAAGCACTGGCCTAACTGTTACAGCAAGGACACTGATTGCATCTGTGGCTGATTACATCAACAAAGGGCGTGTCTTTCACAATGAGATAATTCAATCAGATGGATTTAATCCAATCAGTTGAAGGCTTTTAAGGGAGAAAAGAGAGAACTTTCATTTCTTCTTCAGCCAGCAAGCCTCTCCTGGGAAGTTCATCAAAGACCTTCATTGGAGTTACCAGCTCACCACCTGCCCTATGGAATTTGGACTCATGCATCCACACACTTTTATAAAATCTCATATTTACAGATATATCCCTTTGGTTCTATTTCCCTAGAGAACCCTAACTGATACAGCTTAGTACAGTTTGCTAATGCTGCTGTTATATAAAATATCAGAATGGATTAGTTTTTATAAAGGGGGTTTATTTGCCTACAAATTTGCAGTTCTCCAGCCATAAAAGTGTCTAAACTAAGGCATCAACAAGAGGATACCTTCACTGAAGAATGGTGGATGGCATCTGGAACACCTCTGTCATAGGGAAGGCAAGTGGCTGGCATCTGCTCTTCCTCTGCTACTGGGTTGCATTTCAAAATGGCATTCTCCAAAATGTCTCTGGGTTTCTCTTAGCTTAGTATCTCCAAATGTTCTTTTGTCTGCATCTCCAAGCATGTCTAAGCATCAACAAGCATCTCAATGTTGGATCTTAGCTTCTCTCTTAAATACTGCAGGGCCACACCTCCATGGAAATAATCCAATCAAAGGTATCACCCACAGTTGGGTGAGTTACATCTCCATGGGAACACTCAGTGGAAAGATTCCACTCTAATCAAAAGACTAATAAATCTGCCCCCACAAGATTGCATTAAAGAACTTGGCTTTTTGTAGGACATAATATATCCAAACTGACATACATGGTAATTCTATACTTAACTTTCTGAGGACCTGGCAAACTGTTTTCCACAGCAGCTGCACCATTTTACATTCCCACCAGTGAATGAGTGTTCCTATTTCTCCACATCCTCTCCAGCAATATTT
The DNA here is from genome assembly GCF_015220235.1 of Choloepus didactylus. Taxonomy (NCBI): domain Eukaryota; kingdom Metazoa; phylum Chordata; class Mammalia; order Pilosa; family Megalonychidae; genus Choloepus; species Choloepus didactylus. The sequence continues at coordinate 127,307,029 of NC_051313.1, read as the reverse complement.
CCCCCCTTTTAAAAAAAATACTAGCCATTCTAGTGGGTGTAAAATGCTAGCTCATCATGGTTTGATCTGGATTTCCCTAAAGGCTAATGATGTTGAGCATCTTTTCATGTGCTTAGTGGCCATTTGCATATCTTTGGAGAAATTTGTATTCAAGTCTTTTGCCCATTTTTTAATTGGGTTGTTTGTTTTTTGTTGCTGAGTTGTGTAAGGAATATTTGACATCCAGATCTCCTCCCTATCTGAACTGCCAAGTGACTGTCTAAGTCCAAACTCAGCAGAACACCAAGGGGTGTTTTGTTGTTGTTGTTGTTGTGTTTTGTTTGGTGAGGGTTTTTTTGTTTTGTTTTGTTTTGTTTTTTGTTTTTTTTTGATGATATTGAACCAGTGGGACTCCTGACTCAGAGACCTCAGGCATCAGTTTTGCACTGCAAAACTGAAAACAGGGCTCTGAAATACTTAAAGTGAAAGTCTCGCAGCCTCCTCCTTCCCCTATTTGGCTCCCAGAACACTGGCACCCAGGCTCATATCTCCCATCATCTCTTATTTAGGCAAATTTTTATTGCATGCCTACTGTGTGTAATGCACTGAGCCAGGCTGTGGATGTATCTATGGGTCAAAGTTTGTATGGAATTTATATTTTATTGGAGGAGACAGAAAAGAAATTAATACTTATATAATATAATGCCAGGTAGTGATAATTTCTATAAAGAAGAATGAAACAAAGTAAAAGAATGCAGACTGAGGGAAGAGGTTGCTATTTTAAATAGGAAAGATCTCTCTGAGCAAGTGACAAGAGAACAACCTAAAGGAGAGGAGGGAGCAGCCATGCAAGTGCATTCTGAGAAGAGCTTCTCCAGCGGAAAGAACTAGAAGTGTGAAGGCCCTGAGGTGGGAACCTGCCTGTTTGAGAAACATCAGGGAAGCCAGTGTGGCTGGAGCAGAGAGAATGAGGTGAGACTAGCAGGACTCAGACCAGAGAACTAACAGGGGGAGTGAAAGCAGAATGTGTTAGGACACCCTAACTCATGTTGGGAATTTGGCTTTTACTCTGAGGCGGAAAGCCACAGGAAGATTTGGAACCCTGGAGTGACATGATCTGACTTACATTTTAATAGAATCATTTTGGCTGCTGCTGTGGAGAACGGTATCTGTGGGCTGCACCATCCAAGATGGGAGCTGCCAGCCGTAAGTGGTGATAGAGAACTTGAAATGTGAATAATCCAAATTGAGATGCATTCCAAGTGTAAATACACAACCACATTTTGAAGACTCAGTACATGCACAAAAGAGAATGTAAAATATCTCTATGGTAGTTTGGAGGCTGTATGTACCCCAGAAGGGATAACATTCTTTTAATCCATTCCTGTGGGTGCAGACCCATTGTAGGTGGGACATTTTGATTACGTTATTTCAGGAAAGGCCAGCCCCAGGGTGTATCTTAATCCCCTTACTGGAGTCCTTTAAAAGAGGTGAAATTAAGAGAAGCTCATAAGGGGATGAGTCTGGACCCAGCATCCTGGGATTGAGAAAGTCTTCTTGACCAAAAGGGGGAACAGAAATGAAACAAAATAAAGTTTCAGTGGCTGAGAGATTTTAAATGGAGTCAAGCAGTCATTCTGGAGTTTATTCTTATGTTATAAAGATATCCCTTGTTGGTTTTTAGTGTATTGGAATAGCTAGAAGGAAATAGCTAAAACTGTCGAACTGCAACCCAGTAGCCTTGATTTTTTGAAAATGACTGTATAACTATGTAGCTTGCATGGTGTGACTGTGAAAACCTTGTGGCTCACACTCCCTGTATCCAGTGTATGGACAGATAAGTAGGAAAATGGGAACAAAAATTAAATGAATAATAGGGGGATGGGGGAATGGGATGTTTCGGGTGTTCTTCTTTACTTTGTTTTTATTCTTATTTTTATTTTTTGGAGGAATGAAAATGTTCAAAAATTGATTTTGGTGATCAATGCACAACTATATGATGGTACTGTGAACAATTGATTGTACACTGTGGATGACTGTAGGGTATATGAATATATCTGAATAAAATGGAATTGAGAAAACACACACAAAATTAATACATGTTAAAATTAAATAAGTCTCTTTACAGAAATAAAATTAACATGTGTGTGTGTGTGTGTGTGTGTGTGTGTATGAGAAGCTTATAGAGAAAAGCCCCAAAGAAGCTAGAAGAGGACCCAGAGAAGCTCAGAGGGGAGGTCACTGGAACCAGAATCTGAAAGCAATGAAACCTGGGGGTGAAGGACCAGCAGACACCAGCCAGGTGCCTTCCCATGTGATAGAGTTCAGGTATTGTCTGGTTGATGCCTTGAGTTGAACATTTTCATGGTCTAACAACTATAAATTTTAAATTAATAAATTCCCATTGTAAAACCCAACCCATTTCTGGTATGTTGCATTCAAGCAGATTTACCAAACCAAAACAATCTCATTAATACTTTTCATATATTGATTATGTGTTGAAATGATCATTTGTGGACAAACTGGGTTAAATCAAAATATTGTTTAAATAAATTTCATCTTTCTTTTTACTTTTTTTTTTTAAGGTGGCCACTAGAAAACTTTAACTTTCATAGGTAGCTCACATCATGTTTCCATTGAACAGTGCTGTTATAGAAGGGCAAGAGTAGAAGCAGGGATACCAGGTAGGAGTTTATTACAATTATTACACCAAAGAAAGGAAAGTGACTGGGAATAATGGAGTAAAGGTGGGGGATAAGAGGAGGTCAGTTTCAGGGTATATTTTGAAGGCAGAATGGAAATAATTTGCTAATGGATTGGACTTGGATTGTACAAGAAAAAAAGAGACATGAGGGATGATTTCAAATATTTTGGCCTGAGCCATGGAGTGAATTGTAGAGAGATTTCCTGAGATGGGGAAATAAGAAGAGTATCTGGAGTCATCTTGTCACTGCTTTACCACCCAAGAGGCCACTATGTCAAGCATCTGGGAAATGGATGACTAGTTTTATCCTGAGAATAACAGTTTGATGCCAGTGACTAGCCCAGCACATTCTGTCTCTGAAAGACATGAAAGACATGAGGAAGCAGCAGCAATATCTGAAGGGCCCTGTAATGAAAGGTTAAGGAGTTTGTGTTGCTAGAGTTAGAACAAGGGAGTAAGGAAACATGAAGCTGACAAGGGAGACTGATACCAGATTATGAAGGGTTTAGGCTAGAATTGTGCCTGGCATGTAAAAGCACTCTGTAAATATGGGTAGGTTAAATCAAACTAATTATTGTAGGTGTATCAGTTAGATTAGGTTTGGCTGAATATATGAGAAGACCAAGGTAAGTATATTACACCACTGAAATTCAAACTGGGGTCTGTGGATAAGCGCTGAACCACAAACTATTATTTTTCTACCACAAAATAAGAACGACAATTGAGAAAATTCAATTAGAGTCTTTTAAGGCAATTTGACATTGCTGCAATATACAAGTGCATGATCACTGGATTCCTCTCATTGAATATGGATGTTGTAGAATCATATGATGAGTTGCATGTGGTTTCAGCCAGGTACTAGCCATGCCCGGTAAGACTGCAATATCCTATAGTACTTAATAAAAAATCTTGAGAGAAATACTGCATTTTCCTATGGTCAGAAACCCTCTAACAGCTTTCTATGGCCCTTGGATTTAAGTCCTGATCACATTCTATGAGGTTTCTCTCACCACCTCTCTAGTCTCGGCTTCTGCTTGAGCCTCATCATCTTCTTTTCTCATAACTTTCAGTCACTCTGGCCATCTTCTTTTAGTTTTTTGAATAAGTCAAGCTCTCTTCAATGCCTTGGGCCTTCCCATGTGATGTTACTTTGCATGGACTACTGCCAGTCTATGCCCATCCCATCCTCCCTGGCCAAATCTGCTCCCTGACTTCCCTTCTCCATTCTCCTATAATCCTTAACTTTTCCTTCATAGATCAACGTATATACACATATATAAATATATAAGTTAAAAATATGTAAATATGTAAATGTGGTAGATTGAATCATATACCCCAATGAAAGACATGCTCTTAATATTAATCCCTGTTCCTATTGTGGCTGTGAACCCATTAGTAAATGGACGTTTCAAAGATGTTACTAGTAGGTAAGGTGTGACCAAATTAAATGAGTGGATGCTACTGGAGGCTTTGTAAAGAGAGGAAATTCTGAAGCAGTCAGTCAGAAGAAACCAGAAGACAGAGAAGCCAGAAGGCAGAGAAAGTCACAGAAGACCAAGGACATCGCCATGTAACAGAGAAAGAGATGCAAGCCAAGGAATCTCCAGGACTGGGGCAAGCCATCACTAGAACACTACAGGCTCTGAGAGAAACCATGACTTTACCAACACCGTGATTTGGGACCATGAACAAATAAATTCTTGTTGTTTAAGCCAACCCATTGTGTGGTACTTGTCATAGCAGCTGCGGCAAGCCAAGACGTAAACATATAGAATTATACTACATGATCACACACACACGAATATATGATTGGCTGTTTAAGTCTATCTCTCCAGCTAGACAGTAAGCTTGAGGGTCAGCTGCCAGCTCTGGTTTCTTCATCAATATTCCTCCAGCACTTGGCATATTGGTATATTGGTGGCCTTTGATTTGCAAAGATAAGAGAGGGAATTCAAGATGGAGAGCACAGCTACAGTAAAGGCACAGTAGTGAGAAATCATAGGCTATTGTTTATTAGGTGTTAGACTGTATATAAGAAAGATAAGATTAGATACATAGTTTTGGGTTAATGGCAGTACTTAGCAGGAGACCAACATGCTAATAACTGTGTTTAACCTAGCAGGAATGTGTCAGATTGGAATGGGCTAGAGTCTAGAGCCAGTTATTTAGGACACTAGGATAGTGATAGTGACCAAGGAAGGTGAGTATTTCCATAAACAGGGAGTGGGTGGTGTCTGGGAAGATTGCAGCTGAAAGATCAAAAGGGACCAATAGATTTGTTACCCCAGACACTGTTGGTGGCGTTGACAAAAGCAGTCTCCCTGGAATGTCTGGGATGCAATCTTGCTTGGCTCAAGTTGGGTTGAATAGTAAATGGGAAGTGAGGAAGTGGAGACAATGAGTATAGACACTGAGTATAGACAACTTTTTTGAGAAATTGTTGATGTAAAGGGGAACAAAAGAATGAGGTAATAGAAAGTGAAAGGGGTCAGGGGAAGGTTGTTGTTTTAGAAACTCAGGATAGAGAGAATAGAACATCATGGGAATGTTGCAGGAGAGAGGTAGGTAGATACAGACAGAGAATGAGAATGTAAACATTGAAAGAAAAACTGGAGGAGCAATGTTCCTGAAAAGGCTAGAAGGACAGAATCCAGTGCCCAAAGGAGGGCTAGACTTGATAAGAACAGGAACACTCATTCAGTAAGTGTGGAGATGAAAATATTGGAAAAAAATTCAGTGTTCTTTCTTAGATTATATACCTAGATACATCCCAAAGGCATAATACATTTAAATATAAAAAATGAGACCATAGAAATACTAGATTAAAGAGAGGCCAATTTTACAACTTTTGGAATCAGGGAAGCCCTGGTAGGCATAAATAATCCTACTTTCATATGCAAAAAAAATCCATAAATAAGTAAATAAATAAAACACCATGTTCAAACAAAAAGAAAGGCATAAGAAAATGTGAAAAGACTGAAAAAACATATTCAAGTTCTTTGTGGCAGAGTTACTTATCCTTAAACTATAAAGAACATATTTAAAGACAACCTCCACTCCCAAGAAAAATGGGCTAAGGACATGAATAGACAATTTATTAAGAAAGGCAAACTGAAAAATCACTTTTGAAAAAATTAACTTCAAAAGTCATCAAAGAAATCCAAATTAAAACAATGAGATGATATTTGAAAGATATTTTTATTTGCTATTTTGCCAGTATTAGTAAGGATTTGGAGAATGAACACACTGTTTGTGTTAAAGAATAACAAGCTTTCAGGGGTCAATCTTTAGCTGTGGGTCTAGCAATTACAAGTCTAGAAGCGTCCACCAAGGAAATACTGCAATCATGCTTAGCTTAAACATTAATATAGACAGCATGGGCCATAATGACAAAAGCATTTATAACACTGGAAATTTAGAAATAACTCAAATGTTCACCATAAATAAATAATAATACATCCATACAGTGAGATACTATATAATAGCAGCAGAATTTTTAACCATACAAAAATTTTTCATGATATGAGAGAAAAAAAAAAAAGCCCACAGAATCGTATGTACAATATGATTCTGTTTTCTGTGTAAAAAAAAAAAAAAGTTTACAGACACATATACATACACCTATCTCTAACTTAACTATACCTGTGTGAAAAACTACAGGAAGAAAATACATGGATATGTTAACCGAGTTTATCTCTGGATGGCGAGATTGCAGGCACTTGTAATTTTTTTTCCTTTTACTTGTCTAGTTTCAACTTTCCTCTCATAAACAGATGAGTCTGTAAAACGATTGCTATAACAGCGATATGCACAGTTCTTTAACACACAGAAAAGTGACGTCGTTTTCAGAGGCTGCGGTTTTGCCGAGGTGTGGTTTGAGCTGTGCTTGCAAAGCTCAGTAACTTCTGAAATGACGTGGAAATGACACCCAGAAACAAGGGAATGGGGAGGGAGCGGAAATTGATTGGTGGGATTTTGGCCCTGCTCTGCCCAGCCCACAAAGCTCCCCAGGGACTAGAAATCTTCCATCGCATCAGCTGGAGGGCGTCTCAAAACAGATCGGCAGGCTCCACTGCCACAGTTTAACTAGGTTTGGGATCGGTCCTGGGAATTTGCATTTCTAACAGATTCTCAGGTGACGCTGAAACTGGTCCAGGGACACAATTTGAGCACCCCCACCTTCAAGAATTCAACTCCTGGCATCTTTCAGGTTTCTTGCGCCCCGTGGGTGTCGCACAGCTGGCTGCAAGGAGCTGGCTGCACCCCAGGCTTGCGCTGGGTCACGCGCCACCAGCAGCATTTTCTTTGGGAAAATTTTATCTGCACCAAACTGACTTCGCTCTGGCTGCTTCTCGTCCTCGCGACCCCTTCGTACGTCCCACGGACCGATGCGGCTGCAGGGGGCCGAGCCGGCTGTACCCGCGGACTCTCCTCCCGTTTCCGGTTTCCCCAGGGCCCTCCCGAAGCTGCGCGGGGATTTCCTGCGGACGCGGTCATTTTTGGGACGCTCTTGTTTGGTCCTTCCCTCCCTCTGTCCCCCCATTAAAACAAATCAAATGATCAAAGTTCCGTGCTCTTTTCGCTCCCCTTTTCGTGGTGTACCCAGGATTTCTCCAGCGACTAAACTGAATTTAGGATCTGGGAAGAGCCCGGCAGGGGCAGTTGCAGGAAGAGCAGGTGACCGGGTTGGATTCAGAAAGGCTCGGGAAAGGGGCAGGCGAAAGGGAGAGAGGGGAGGGAGTCGAAGGGAGTCATGGAGAGGTTCCGGTCGGAAGAAGATTGCTGATGGGCCCCAAAATTAGCCGGAGGAGGGGCCGGGTCTAGGCGGGAGGATTGGGGTCGCAGAAGGGGAAGGGGGAGGAGCGGGGTGAGGATGAACGGATGGAAAATGAGGGGAGAAGAGTTTTCCTGATAAATTCAGGTGTCCTTAGAAATTCATCCTGGGTTTCTAGCACTGCTGCAAGATTAAAAAAAAAAAAAAAACAGTAGAATAAAAAAGCAACTTCTGTTGAAACTGGCATAGTTCCTCTTTGAGAATACCTTTGAAGGCAAAAAAGTCCATCTCTTAGTTCACAGAGTTACTCATCTCTGTGAACTGGTAAACCCTCAACTTTTCCAAACTCCAATCATCTCATTTGCAAAATTAGGAAAATACGTTTTTCGAAAGATGTTGATAATCTTAAATAGGATTCTCATCTGTAAATTATCTAGATGATCTTTGGTACAGAGCTGGCATTCTGCAAGTTGTACTTAATCTTCCATTTCTCCCTTTGAGTGATGAGTAAGACTTGGACAATTTAAGGTTACAATTAAGAGGAAGGCAAAGATGCACAGAGGGGATCTTGGAGCTGGAAACCCTTCATTTAAATGAGGCCAGCACTGCCCTTGGGGGGCCGTAGACTTGGTGCCAAGCAATGTCAACACTTCTTAGTCAATGAGAGATTGCAGTTTTTTTCAGAAAGAGAGATACCTAAAGAGATGTCAACTCACTCCAATACAGGTGTCTAGGTCACCAGCAAAAGCACAACACACACAGACTCTGATGGGAAGATGATTGACTCACGTAGAGAATAACAGTGAGTAGTGGGCCTTGGTTTTCCTACCCAACAGGTCTCAATCGTGGCCTATGCAGAGATGTGTTCTATGCACAGTACCCCTCTTTTGTATTTGTGTGTCATAGTGAAGGAACCTTGCTCCCTCCCACCAGGAACAGATATACCACCAGAGTGTGAGCTGACTGTCATAAAATATGCCTACCAGAGTCAGACTGTCTCTAAGGAATGTTTACATAGGCTCAGGAAAACAGGGGAAAGAATGCACCAGCAGGCAGTCCCCTTATCTACTAGTGGACTGCATTTTAGCCCACCAGGCCACTACATCTGGTCCTGAACACAGAATATCTTTGTGTGTTCCAGAAAAAGGCAGCAGGCTGCCCTAAGGCTGCCCTCTACCACAAGTTTGATCAGAATTGTGTTTTAGAGAGTGTTAAATCAAATGCTTGCAGGCCACCTTAAGTGGAGGAGTGAGCTGTGGCAGCAAAACAAGAAGTACAGATTGTGGGAGACTGTAGTTCCTATTTCAGAGTGATAGAGGCCCTTCATCCTGTGCCCACTCCATGGAAATGAAAGCCCAGTGCTGCAAAGTTTTATTGAAAGGAAGGAAAAAAAAAAGGCAAAAAAGCAGGAATCTGGATTTCCACATGGAATCTTCCAATTTTTTAAATGTAAGCACCTACTTCTAATCTCCCTTACACACTGTTCAGGACAAATCAAGTACATTTTCCAGTTCCCTCTGGTTTGTGGATGCCCAGTTTCTAACCAGGCCACAGAGTGGCATTAATATCATGTGTTCAGCTTTGAACCTGTTGATTTAAAAATGTTGGAGGGACATTTATATGGTAACATGCAGACAACGCAAATTACTTGTCTAGAAAAATGAGTAAGGGTCAAGGCTGGAAATACTGGTTAGAACAATGGTTCTCAATCTGGAACATTTTGCCTGTGCCCACTACCCACCAGGGCATTTAGTGGGGCCCAGGCTGCTACTAAACAGGAGTAAGAAAATAGGTAAGAAGGAAAAAGGAGCTAGATGGTAGATGAAAGCACTTGTTTGGGAAGAAGTCTATGTAAGCATGAGGAGACGAGGAACCAGGGAAGAACAGGATCCTGAGGAAGAGAGGAGTGGAGTACCAACAGAAACAACCTGGCCTCAGAGTTCTGATCCTGTTGATTCAGGTAACTGTTTCTACTGATACTGAACAAAAGTGGTAGGTTCTCTGCCCGATGCACGTAACAGCCAATCCATGACTCCAGGGTTTCAAAGAGAGAAAGTTTATTGCTAGGCCTGAGGCAGGGGATCAGACAACCTACTGGCCTAAAAATATGTCTCCCCAAATCTAAGGAGTTCAAGGTTTTTATGGATTCAAACAAGGGGAGATGGAGTTGTTACCATCTCAGTAACAAGTATAAGCAGAAACAATTTACAGATGTAAAGGAGTGGAGCTATGCTAGAACCAAGCTAATCATTACAAGAACAAGTCAAAGGTTAGTTCTGAACTGATTCAAGTTCCTCCACTAGCATTAGGGGGTTGCCTTTGTGATTATAAGACACTAAAGTTAAAAAAAAAAAAAATGGATGAAGACGGTACAAGTAACAGAGTATTACAGTCACAAGGGTACAAGATAAAGGCTATACAATCATTATCAGAGATAAAGGCAGCTGGATTACAGTTCAGAGAGTTCTGTCTACTCTAATATACCAGAAAGTAAAAAAGAATATCTATATAATGATTCAGTTGCCATAACATTCCCTAAATCTTAGCTTCTCCAGTTACACTATGTTCCGGTTTGCTAATGCTGCTGTTATGCAAAACACCAGAAAGTTATTGGCTTTTATACAGGGATTTATTCAGGTACAAATTTACAATTCTAAGACCATAAAAGCGTCCAAACTAAGGCATCAAGAAGAGGATACCTTCACCGTAGAACAGCCAATGGCATCCAGAACACTTCTGTTAGCTGGGAAATAAGGTGGGAAATGACCCAGGTAGGGGTGGATCCCAGGAACCCCACTTCCCACCCCCACCCCCTAATTTTTCATTGAGTGAATGAAAGTCTCAGAACTTGATGAGGAGTCTGCCCTCCCTTTAGGGTTTCTGTGATGGAAAGGTAACAAGGTCCTCTCTGCCTAAATGCTATGAGGAGAAGAAAAAGGGAGCTTTTACTGTTCCAGCCTGAAATAACACTCCTCTGGGGTCTTTGGGATACAGGGCCTCATGTCCTGCAGATGACTCTGTGCTGTGATCTCCAGAAGGATGGCAATTCTCAGAGCTTCTGAAAACAAGGTTATAAGGGACAGGCTACCTCACATTCCATCTGGAGTCACTCAGCTGACACCCCTGAAGCCCAGAACATGGTGTAGAAGTTGAAGAGGGAGAACGGCTTGGCACACCACCACCATGCCTTTATCAACAGTGACTGTAAACACTTAAAAACATCTTAAGACATACTCAGGACATGGGCAGAAAACTTTGGTGCAGTTAGGTAACTGTCCCTTCTAATGGAATCTTTAATATTAGCTTCAGTCTTGAGACCCTACCTCCACCTCCCACTCCATCCATTGGGCAGGAAAGCCAGGACTCTTTGGGACTTTATAAGGGCTTGGTACCTAGGCATGAGGCTTTCTGGATAGGTCCTAGTTTTGTCAGAGCAGGGAGTGGCTGGGGACACAGAGGAGGCAGGTAGGAGCAGGTCCGGTTCCCTCTGACCAAGATCACAAGAGACTGCGATAGGAACCCTAATGCCAACTGTTCTAGTTTGCTAATGCTGCCGGAATGTAAAGCACCAGAAATGGACTGGCTTTTATAAAGGCGGTTTATTTGGTTACACAGTTACAGTCTTAGGGCCATAAAGTGTCCAAGGTAACACATCAACAATTGGGTACCTTCACTGGAGGATGGCCAATGGCGTCCGGAATACCTGTTAGCTGGGAAGGCACATGGCTGGCATCTGCTCTGGAGTTCTGGTTTCAAAATGGCTTTCTCCCAGGACGTTCCTCTCTAGGCTGCAGCTCCTCTTCAAAATGTCACTCTTGGTTGCTCTTGGGGCATTCTCTCTTAGCTTCTCTGGAGCAAGAGTCTGCTTTCAACGGCTGTCTTCAAACTGTCTATCATCTGCAGCTACTCTCTCAGCTTCCGTGCGTTCTTCAAAGTGTCCCTCTTGGCTGTGGCAAGCTCACTCATTCTGTCTGAGCTTATATAGTGCTCCAGTAAATTAATCAAGGCCCATGCTGAATGGGCAGGGCCACACCTCCATGGAAATTATCCAATGAAAGATCTTGCCCACAGTTGAGTGATCACATCTCCATGGAAACATTCAATCAAAAGTCTCCAACCCAATCAACACCAATACATTTCCTGCCCACACAAGACTGTGTCAAAGATAATGGTGTTTTGGGGGACATAATATATCCAAACCAGCATGCCAACTGGCCAGTGCACTGGAATCTATCTTTTAGCTTGGGCAAGGCACTTGCTCCCCACATAGAAATTCAACATGAGAAACCAAATTATTTTTGTTATCCATTGATGAGTTAGCAAGTCAGAACCAGATGCATTTGATAATTTTAACAAAGCATCCCGTCATCTAAGATAGCTTGTGGCTCTCACTCTTCCCCACACTTGGTGGCTGCAGAGCTGAATTTTCTGTTGGAAGCCAGGGCATTCACTGCCACTCACCATTGTTTGATGTTTCTCATGTCTCCTTCATGAGTCTTCACTGTTCACCCCTTCCTTGTCTTGTCACATTCTTACTTCAGACGTGTTTTAACACCTGTACCTTGGGCTGCAGCTTGTATTCCATCATCAGTAGATTGACTTCAGGGATTATCGCCAGGCCAGAGAAACGCATAGTCCAGTTGGAGGTCATTTGCACAACCAAGTCCTGCATCAAGTTAGCTATGAGAGACAATCAGGTAAAATGCAGCTAGCCTCCAGAGATCTGGCCTTAGATGGACACTTTAGTAAATGACCCAGAATTATAAGAGACTGGCTGTTGTGATCTAAGGCATAATCTTGAGTATCTGTAGATTCAGAACTCACTTCCTGATCAAAGTCTCCGGTTATTATGCAATCACAGCCAGCTGAGGAGATGTCCCCAAAGAGTCTCTGGGGAAGCTGCTGACCCCACAGCTATTTGGGGAGACACTTATTAGGAGACAAACGTCTCTTTACTCTAAATAGATGTAGATTTAAATTCAGAAATGATGAAGTAATCAAGTCCACCATGTGAATGTTTTTGTGTCAGGAAAGAATGGGTGCATATTTCACAATTAAAGTATTTAAAATGATTAAATGAATTTGACTAATATAAAATTACCCTTGAGAAAATAATGTATATTTGTAATTTTTAATTTGGAATCTAATAAATTGGTAAGCAGTATTAGATCTTTTAAGAGCACTTCAGATTTACCATATTAATTTTCAACTTACTAAATTTTTAAGACATATTTAAACATTTGGAGAAATTTTGTTAATCCAATGGTTAGCTGTTTTAAAAAATCAAATCTACTAACTTTTTAATCACAATTTAAAATTTTTTTAAAATTTGATTAGTTAAATTGTAAAAGCATCTTTAAAAATGATTGTTAAAATATGCTGGGTTCATAAATGCAGTGATGACATTTGTAAATTGAATTTAAAATGTAAAGAGCTGTTGATTTAATTTTGTCATAGTAATAAATTGAATGTTAAATTTTTAAAATGCAAGAGCAGTCCCTGAATAATCATTTGTATGTAAAAGTGCATAAAAACTCATATTAACAACATCAACTCTATTTTAGTGGAGAGACTAGGCACAAGGTGGCCTTGTCTCCAGGTTCTGGGAGGCCTCACTCTAGTTTCTGCCTCTTGTATGTCTGTCACCTGCCCCTGAGGCTTGGCCACCAGCATCCACTGTGATGTGTCCAGTCTCACTGTAAAAGACTTTTAGAGCTATGCTGTCAAATACAGTAACTAGGAGACACTTGTGGCTACTGAAATTTAAATTACAATTTTAAAAAATTAAACATTCTCTTCCTCAAACACACAAGCTGTCTTTCAAGGGCTCAGTAGCCACATGTGGCTAGTGGTTATTATATTGACAGTGCAGAGAGATTTCCATCATCTCAGAGAGTTCTACTGGGCAGAACAGTTTTAAAAACATTCTCCAACTCTGGCAAAACTTAACAAACTCCTTCAAAGTTCTCAGGATTAATTTAATTCATTTGCGATTTGCTGAGAAAGTTTTCAGTGAGGCCTTTTCCAGGCGGCATGGGTTTCATGAAACTTGGGACTCCATGATTCATCCTTTTTTTACCCATTCAAAAGGGCTTCCAGGGAAGTGAAGAGCTGTAGCTGAAGCAGTAGCTGAGGGGCTGAGGCTGGCTGAGGGATGGAGGAACATGAGCGATTTTTGTGTCTCTTGGAGTAAGCTAACATCTCACGAGCGAGGCAAGAAGGGCCTGGGAATGAGACGCCCAAGACCCGTTTCTCATCCCATACCTGCTCCTTAGAACCCCTGTCAGTATATGCAACCAGCCAATGGATCTCTTGGTGGGAGAGTTGCTGCAGTGCCAAGCCCTGTGTTTTTTTCTGTAGGCTACCTCGCTGAGCTCATCAGGGGCCAGAAAGCCCTAGACTCAGACCACAGAAGGTGCTGAGCCACTGGGAATGGAAGCTATCAGTGCTGGATGAGTGTGACCATGCCTCAGGGAGAAGCCAGATACTCCTGCCACGCTGAGCATAGTGGCCTGAAAGGGATGCTCAGCGTAGGGTAAGGGGCCAGGCTGCCGAGGGAGGTTGGTAGCACATGGAGAGTCTGGCTTCCCCACCTGGACAAGGGGTTAGGGTGAAAGGACCCAGAATCCTATAAGCTGGTGAGGTGAGGTGGGGTGTGTGTGTGTCAGAAATTCTGTCCTTTTGAACCCCTGTACATTGCACCTCATTTCAGAGTCTTCATCTGACTCCATGAACACCACTGCTTGGGTGCTCATTCTCACATTCATTTTGGCCATAGCCAGAGAAGTTGGAGTTCTTGAAAAAAGACATTCTCATCAGGTAGGGAAGATGCAGTAAAGGCAGTAGGGAAGATGCGGAAGAGGGTGCTGGAGTCTTTTCTCTCAGTTTCTTCTGCACAGTCAGCTGCTGAAGGTCCAGGTCAGACATTACCTCTTATCTCCAATCTCCCTTCATGAAGCAGGAGCTCAGCTTTGGCCTTTCACTGTGTCCAGCAGGTGGGGTGTAGAAGGCCTCTGAGGGCTGTCTCTGAGGGCTCTGGTTCCCTCCCCTTGCCACAGCGGGACCTCTGGACAAGGGAGATGGGAGGAGGGTCCCCTCTTTTATTATGACTCCTAGGTACCACAGGGTTCCCTGTGGTTGCTTCCCACTGGATCCTAACTGATACACCTTTTACAATCATTTTTTATTGTTTCCACCATAACTTTCTTAACACTTGTTAAATTTACTTGAGGTAGAGCTTTGTTTCAATAAGTGTTAAACATAGGCTTTTATTGCTGGTGGGGTAGAGGGCAGACCCAAAATGCTTTGCCAACTTAACAACAACAAAATGCACAGGTATTTATACCAATAAGACAAATGTCTATTGCAGTTTTAACAGGGGAAACAAATCATCAAGTGAAACCATCAGAATTCAGACCTTTTAGAAAATGATTTCTACAGGAAATAGCCACACTGCTGAGGTCTGGTCATCTTGTGAGATTCCTCTGTTAAAAATAACATCAGCAAAAATCATTTTATGATGCAGAAGGTGGTTCCATTTTTCTTAAGCTTGAGAGTAAGAGGGAACGTTTCATCCCTCTATCTTGCCGAAATTTCTTTTGCCAGCAGTTCAAAGAGCCTTCACTTTTCAAGGCACAGGACAGGAATTCCATGAGTTAGCATTGAGAGGGAGGAAAAAGCAAGCAAGTCTGCAAGGTTCAAAACTTGTATGAAAATAAAAGGGATGGAAAAGGATTATTAAAATGGTATGATGTGTGGATGCATCATTTTACATACTGCCCCATGCCCAACACCCCTTGGCCACCCTATTCTTTATTAGGTTTACTGTGAAATGTAGCTCTTTGAATGATTCTGGGGTGGGCACAGGGCGGGGGCAGGGACTGTCAAGTTTACTGGTTCTGTTTCACAGGTTGGGTGACCCTTCCCAGCTCTCTCCTGTGCCAGTCCATGTGTGGGGCCAATAGGCTAAACCCCTTCCCAAGTGTACAGGGACACCCAAGCTCCAGCCAGTAAGGCCTGATTCTGGTTCTGACATGCCCCAGGAGTCACTGGGCATCATCTCCAACTCACCGCTCTTTGTGGATGTTGAATTTCAGTATTTCTGTGTGCTTGGAGCAGAAGTGGGGCCAGTGTAGGGCAGCAGGAGATCAGGAATAGAAGTTTCTTCCTCATTAGCTCAGTATGTTCTTTAGACCTGGAGTTGCACCTTCTTACTTATTTGTCTTCAGGCTTCCACTGAACTGTGTATGGCTGGAATTTTCTAGAGTATCTTAATCTCCAGATACAATGGGCAGTTTTCAGAATGCACCTGACTTCATTTCTCTGTAGCATTTGACACCAATAGCCACTCTTCCTAGAAATTTCATGTCTTCTAGAGTATGGTTGGTCATTTCTTTCTTGTTTATATGTTGACTTTTTATCCTCCTCTTGCCAATCAAATGTTGGCATTTCCCAATGATCTGATTTTGGCTATTTTCCTTTATCACATTAAAGAAAGCAAAGCTAAAATTAATTAGTTTCTGATAAAAAATTTTCAAACATATAAAAAAATAGAAAGATATTGATAAGTTGATCCTAAAATTCATATGAAAATTCAAAGCACCTAGAATAGCCATAACCATCTTGAAGAAGAGGAACAAGTTTGGAGGACTCATACTTCTGGATTTCAAAACTTACTACAAAGCTACAGCGATCAGGAGAATATGGTCCTGGCATAAGAATAGGGATAGAGATCAATGGAATAAAATTGAGAGTCCAGAAATAAACCATCACAATTACAGTCAACTGAGTTTCGACAAGGGTGCCAAAATAATTCCATGGGGGAAAGAAAAGTCTTTTCAACAAGTGGTGCTGGGACAACTGGATAGCCACATACCAAAGAATGGGGTTGGATCTTTACCTTAAACCATATAAAAGATTAACTCAAAATGAATCAAAAACCTAAATGTAAGAGCTAAAACTATAAAAATAAAACTCTTAGAAGAAAACATAAGGGTAAATCTTTGTGACCTTGGATTTGACAATTGTCTCTTATATAATAAGAGCACAAGTAACAAAAGAAAAATTGTCAGCACCGTGCTCACTGTGTCAACTACTAGTCAGAAAGAGAGACACATACTATCACCTCCAGGAGAGAAGTTTCACTGCATGGAGGGTCACAAGAGCCTAACAGTGCCTGTCCCTAGGAATAGCAGCCCTAGGGTCTCAACCCTTTTCATGGTTTGCAAGTGTCAGGGTCACTCACACAGGCACTGAATGGACAACTACTCATGTAGAGAAGAGGCAAAGCAAGGTCAGCTTCAATAGTGAGTGTTGGTTCCCCATGGGCAGCAGACGTCAATCTGCAGCTGCAGGGAGAGGGTCTAAACGCACTTTTTGTGTCCTAATTGAAGGATTCCATTCCTTTTCTGCTAGGAATAGATAAAGTAGTGGGAGTAAATCAGGTGCCATAAAACTTACACTTAGTCTGGGAATGTTCACATGTGCTCATGGCAAAGAGGGAGGGAATGCATGGGCAGACCACTGTCTGCTATGAGATGACTAGGTGACCCAAGAAGGGAGTTAGCTCACATTCTCATCCTATGTTAGGAGCCAGGATAACATATTTAGTCCTGAGCACAGGGTCTATTTGCGGGTCACAGGGAAAGGTGTCAGGCCACATACTCAACTTCTACAAAAATAGATAAATTGGACTTCATCAAAATTAAAAATGTCTTGGCTTCAAAGGGCACCATGAAGAAAGTGAAAATGCAACAACAGAATGGGAGAAAATATTCGCAAATCATAGATCTGATAAAAGACTTGCATCTAGAATATATAAAGAGTTCTTACAACTCAATAATAAAAAGACAAAAAAAAAAAAAACATTTGAAATATGGGCAAAGGATGAATAGATATTTTTCCAAGGAAGATATACAAATGGCCAAAAGGTACATGAAAAGATCCTGAACATCATTAGCCATTATGGACATGCAAATAAAATGAAGAGACATCACTTCACACCCCCTAGGATGGCTAGAATCAGAACGATGGACAAGAACAAGTATTGGTGAAGATGCAGGGAAACTAGAACTCTCACATGTTGCTGATGGTAAACTAGTACAGGCACCTTGGAAAACAACCTGGAACATCCTCAGAAAGTTAAACATAGTTATTCTGTGACTCAGCAATTCCACTCCTAGGTATTTACACAAGAGAAATGAAAACATACGCCCACACAAAAACTGGTACACAAATATTCATAGGAGCATTATTCATAGAAGCCAAAGTATGGAAACAAACCAAATGGTGAACGGTAAATAACATGTGTCATGTCCTTGCAATTGAATATTATTCAGAGATAACAAGGAATAAAATACTCATACATGCCACAGCATGGATGACCCTAGGAAACATTATGCCAAGTGAAAAAAGCAAATCACAAAAGACCAAATATTGTATGATTCTGTTTATGTGAAATGGTCAGAATAGGCAAATTTATAGAGATAGAAAGGAGATAATTGTTTGCCTAGGATTGGTGGTGGAGCATAGGGTTTATGGGAAATAACTAAAGAGCATTGGGTTTCTTTTTGGGGTGAAGAAAATGTTCTAAAATTGTTTGTGGTTATGATTGTACACATCTGTGAATATACTGTAAGCCATTGAATTGTATACTTTAAATAGGTGAATTGTATGGCATGTGAATTATAGCTCAATAAAGCTGTTATCAAAAACGAAGAAGAAAAAAGAACAGTACAGTCAACCCCAATGTACCCATCACCAATATTTAACAATTCTAGTCTTGTTTCATCTATTCCCCCTAGAGTTAAGAGGTCCTAATTCCCAACTTTGATTTTTTTTCTTAGATTGCCAAAATTTGCACAAATGCTTAGAAAGTTTTTGCTTGTTAGATATGTTAGGCATTTAAAGGTTTTGGACAAATCAGATATATTCAATTTGTTATAATTGCTTGAAATGAGTAAAGCAGTGGTTCCCAACTTTACTGCACAGGGGAGCTTTTAAAAGCCCAGTGCTGGGGTGGTGCTGCCGTACCAGTTGAATTTGTGTCTGGAGCGGGAGCCAGAAATCGGTCATTTTAATGATCCTTCAGGTGATTCCACTGTGCTGCAAAATTCACGAAACAGTCCTCTGACGATTTACTTAAATTGTGAAAGATATTTCAGTGGGATTTAATTTTTTATCTTATGGTTTATTTATTATCAAAGAACAAATGAAGGTCTAATGTAGAAGTCATTAGATTTCTAAATCGAATAAGATTGGCAAGCTGAACTAAGCTTGAGAAAAGTTTTTAAATACAGTATTGACTATTCAAATTATTTAATATGTAATATTTAAATATTGACTATTTAAATCAGGAAGTCCTTAAGTATACTTTCCAAATCAGCAAAATCCCTCAGGATTTAAAGACAAGGGGGACATCTGGGTCACTGTTCCTCAAGCAGGTACCCTCAGCAGCAGGAGGGATAAAGTTCAAGATCAGGAAAATGGCCCGGAAAAGGATCCCACTGGCCAGGAAGTTTTATCCGGGATCCCCGGAGGCTGGACAATGGCTTCGGGGTGACTGCTTTGGGCCTTCTCGGTTTCCACGCCTATTGCGGGGCGGGGCAGGAGGGAGCAGCGACTCGGTGGAGACGCGCGGGGTCGCGCGGTGCGAGCCGCGAAATGGGCCCGCGAGCCCGGCCCGCGCTTCTCCTCCTGATGCTCCTGCGGACTGTCACCCTTGCGGGGCGACCGCCGCGTGAGTCTGGGGGCTGCGGGGGACCCGGGGTACGGCGAGGAAGGAAATATCGAAACTAGCTTAGGTTAGCTCTTGGGCGTTCGCGAAGTTCGGAGGAACTGCTCAGCCTCATCCGCAATCCCTTCCGCCAACTTTCTGTGTCCGAACCCCGGGAAGGGAGTCTTCTCACCGAGCTGCAGACGGGGTGCCTTTGCCCCATCCCTGATATCCCTGCTCTTCCTGAGTGGCACTCGGAGCCACCCACTCCCTCTCTCGCCGTAACGCTTTTCAAATAAATTTGAGTTTCGCCTTTAGGCCTAGCGGGATTTGGGGTCGAGCTGGGTTTGGGGTCCTTGGGTTCGGATCTCCGTTGTCCCCTTTCTAATATTGTCTGTGCCATTTTTCCCCCGTCATCACCTAACAGGAAGTTCTAACCAAGTGAGACCTTGACTGGGGCGCCGCCTCAGTTTCCAAGCCGGGACCCGCGAAGGGTTGGGAGACTTTTGGCTGAGCGAGCCCACTGCGGGAGCGGTCCCGGGGGTTGGGGGTGTGGCGGAGGGGGATTGGGGATCTGAATTCCGCCCACCTCCACTCCCCTAGGGTGAGACCCAACGTGGAGGCGCAGGAGACAGAGCTGCCCCGCCTTTTCCGACTTGGCGATTGCTCTGCAGCCTGGAAAATAACTTACTGTTAACTGTAGATAGCGGGTATCTTTTTCCTCTGGGGCTTGCTGGTTTGCAGTGTTAATGGTGCTGTATAATTAACTGAAGGATGCCAAAGAGATGATAATTAACATTTAAGTGATGAATTCAGTTTTAATACACATTCCTTTGTGTGCTCTAATTTCACTCTCGCCCTGCATTGAGGAGGTAGGAGCTATTAATAGCTTCATTTTACCAGCGGTCATTTTAACTGACCTTTAGGTTGACTAACTTTCCCCAGGTTTCTGAGACCTTGGTTTTTTGGTGCTCCATTGGGTGCTACCCTGCTCTTCATCATAGAAGAGGGCATCAGGCCCTCACTGTTGTCGGCTTGGTGCAGAGCTTTGTGCACATTATAGTAGATGAGGCACAGAACAACTCTTTTGAGTGCAGGTACCGTGTGTATCCACAGTTTACAGATGACAGAAGTGAAACACTGCCTGCTCACCCGTATTCAACATTCCACAGTGCGGCAGAACCCATGTGTCCCCTCTATGGCTGTGCTTCTTCAACACCACACTGCCTTACAGGTTGAATCATAAAATTTGCTGTTGAACAGAAGTAATCATTTGTTCACAAGGAGTAAGTCACAATGAACGAGTCCCAACTGGGTGTTGCACCCTTCAGGGCCGAGGGGAGATGGCAGGGAACCAAAGTCCTTGCCCTCTAAAATTTTGCAGTCTAGTAGGGGAGATGACAATAAAGGAGAAGGACATATAACATCAGGTTGCACTGAGTGTTGGGAAGACAGGAGGCAGGGAGGTCAGGGAAATCCTCTGAGGCCGAGTATGAACAGAGACCTGAAGGAAATGATGTTACTCTGAATGGGAGACAAACTGAGGTGGAGTGGGCCTGGCAAGCTGGGTCCAAGCAGGGTTTTTCATTCTCAGCACTACTGCCATTTGGGGCTGGGTAAATCTTTGTTGCGGGGAGCTGTCCTGAGCATTGCAGGATGTTTAGCAGCATCCCTAGCCTCTACTCACTATATGCTGGTCACACTGCCCCAGATGTGAAAACTAAAAATGTCTCCATACATTGCCAGATGTCCCCTGGGGACTAAAATCTCTCAGTTGAGAACTACTGGGAGGCCGGCACAGCTGGAGTGCAGGGGTTAGAGGCAGAGAAGTGGGTGTCAGGGTCAAGAAAAGCACCACAGGCAAGTTCACTTAAGTCTTGTAGGCTGTGGTGTGGATTCTCGGCTTCTGTGAAACCAAGGAGTGATATGATCTGCCATTGGTGTTTTAAATGAGTGCTCTGGCTGCTGGGTGGAAAGCAGAAGTAAGAGGACAACAGTAGAAGCAGGGAGACCAGCTAGGAAGCTGCTAGAGTAGACAAGACAAGGGCTGATGGGCGAGGCTGGGTGGAAGTGGAGGAGATGGTGACAATTGGTTGTACTCTGGATATATTTTGAAGGAAGTTGCTGAGGAATCTATGTATTGTATGAGAGAAAGAGAAGAGTCAGAAATGACTCCGCTATTTAATTATTTAATTTAATTTTAATTATCTTTTATTGGCCTGAGCACCAGGGCAATAGGTGGTACCATTTCTGAGATGGGGAAGGCAGAGGAAAGAGCAGCTTGGGAAGCCTGGTTTTGGACATGTTAAGGTTGGGATGTCAGTCAGTCATCCAAGAGGTGGGATCATGTAGGCAGTTGGGCGTTTAGAGTCTAGGCTCAGGACCAGAGATAAAAATCTAGGAGAGTCATCATCATTCATTTTTAAATTCATAAATAAATGAATTCATTCAGCAAATATTTCAATCAAAAAATATTATGAAGCAACAACCACATGCCAAGCTCTGTTCTAGGCACTAGGGATACATCACTGAACTCCCTCACTCTACAGTTGAGGGAAGTGGTGGAAAACTCTCACTTGCGTAGAAGTCTTGTCCTTGTCCTCTTGCTTCTGTATGTGCTTTGGAACTTGTTGTGGTACTAAAGAGCTGCCCCAAGTTATTTAACAGCAGATCTTCCTGCAGTTTACAGTAAACATTTACACATGGAAGGGTTTAGAGATGGGAAGGGTGAAAAACACCACAGCAAATTCCTCTGGACTTGGATCTAATTAGCTCTGAGCGCCAGCTCCTGAGTTCAACAGCCATCATTAGAGACACTTCGGGATCTTCCAGAGTCTGTCAGTTCAGGAGGTATTGCCATGATGTGGGTGTGTGTCAGCGGGGGCGGGGGACTACAAGGGGATGGCATCCACATGTGGCAGAGGGAGGCAGGTGTGGAGAGAGCAGACAAGACTGTCACGTGGAGGGAGGGCAGGCACTGTGGGTCTCACTTTTCACGTGAGGACCACACACAGTTGGCCGTATGCATTGATTCAGAAGGTGCCTAGTGTCTCCACCTCCAAGCCACACCCACTGCTGCCTGTGTTGAAGGCTGTCTGTCCTCTCTCTCCAGGATCGCACTCTCTGCACTACCTCTTCATGGGTGCCTCAGAGCTGGACATTGGGCTGCCTCTTTTTGAGGCCTTGGGCTATGTGGACGACCGGCTATTTGTGTCTTATGACCATGAAAGCCGCCGTGCTGAGCCCCGCACCCTGTGGGTCCAGGGTGGGGCTGCCAGCCAGCTGTGGCTGCAGCTGAGTCAGAGCCTGAAAGGCTGGGACCACATGTTCATCGTAGACTTCTGGACCATCATGGACAACAACAATCAGAGCAAGGGTATGTGGCCAGGGGTGGGGGTGGCCCTCTCCTTCCTCGGCAAAGTGGAGTGTTTCCTCACCTCAGGGATGCATCTTGAGGGAGAGGGCTGGGGGTCAGAGATCAGGGAAGGGGGCTGGTTTCTGAGGTCCTTCAGTGGTCCCTGGGGATGGTGGAGGCAGGGAACTGCTCCTTTTGTTTCAGTAATGAGGCTGGGGGTATTGTCAGAGTCCCACACCCTGCAGGTGATTCTGGGCTGCGAGGTGCAGGAAGACAACAGCACCAGAGGGTTCTGGAAGTATGGGTACGACGGACAGGATCATCTCGAATTCTGCCCTGAGACGCTGAATTGGAGAGCAGCAGGGCCTGGGGCCCGGGCCACAAAGCTGGAGTGGGAAGTGAACCAGATTCGGGCCAAGCAGAACAGGGCCTACCTCAAGAGGGACTGCCCGGAACAGCTGCAGCGGCTGCTGGAGCTGGGGAGAGGGGCTCTGGACCGGCAAGGTAGGATGGGAGCATCTTCTTAACCCCACACGGTAGTGACGGAGGCGGAGGGGGAGGCGGGGCAGCGGGTTTCCCGGCTAGGGTTTGTCAGAGGTGGCTGAGCTTGTGTGGTTGTGGCTCTCCTAAGTTCTGGAAAGGGACTTTCTCAGCCCTGAGGTCTCCACCTCATATTGAGATGTAAGACACCACCATGTGTCATAGTTTATTTTCCCCTTATGCATGTAGGACACGAAATAAAACCTGTGATCCTCTTTTGATTTAAAAAAGAATCCTGTGTACATTTATACCTTTTAGGAATTCAGAGAAGCCAGTTATCACATAATTACCAGGCAAGACATTACCAAGGGAGATAAACAATCAGAGCTGCAGTTTTTTGGGAACTGAAAGGATACTTTCATTGATAGAGCAATAATCTGAAGCCTATTTTACAAGTCCCTTTTTACAAGACCACTAATTAGGTTGAACCAGATGAAATTGCCGATAGTCCATATTCTGTCGTTTATTGTAGTACTATATACCTACATAAAATATAAAATTTGCCAATTAACCATTTCTAAGTGTAAAATCCAGAGGCATTAACTGCACATGCAATGTTGTACAACCATTACCATCTATTTCCAAAATTTTCTATCACCCCAAATCAAATCAAAACTCTCTACTCATTAAGTAATAAATACCCATTTCTTTTCTCCCTAGTCCCTGGTAACCTAATCTACTTTTTGTCTCTATACATTTGCCTA
This sequence comes from Choloepus didactylus, assembly GCF_015220235.1. Lineage (NCBI taxonomy): Eukaryota > Metazoa > Chordata > Mammalia > Pilosa > Megalonychidae > Choloepus > Choloepus didactylus. The sequence goes on along the minus strand of NC_051313.1, from coordinate 127,283,260 downwards.
GTCTATATATTTTACATAAATTGAATCATGCAATATTTGTACTTTTGTGTGTGGCTTATTTCACTTAGCCTGATGTTTACAAAGTTCGTGCATGTTGTAGCATGTATGAGAAATTAATTCCTTTCTTATGGCTAAGTAATAACCCTTTGTATGTATATACTACATTCTGTTTGTTCTTCCATTGATGGCCATTTGGTTGTTTCCGATTTATGGCTATTGTAATAATGCTGCTATGAACATTGGAGTATAAGTATCTTTTTGAGTCCCTGTTTTTAATGGTTTTGGTTATAGATCTAGAAGTAGAGTTGCAGGGTCATATGACAGTTCTGTTTAACTTTTCAAGGAACTGCCAAACTGTTTTCTTCAGTGCCTCCACCATTTTACACTTTTATCAGCAATGTCAATTTCCCTGTATCCTTACCAACACTTGTTTTCTTTCTTTCTTTCTTTCTTTCTTTTTTTCTTTCTTTCTTTCTTTCTTTCTTTCTTTCTTTCTTTCTTTCTTTCTTTCTTTCTTTCTTTTCTTTCTTTCTTTTCTTTCTTTCTTTCTCATTCTATTCATCTGACAGGCGTGAAATGGTATCTCATTGTGGATTTGAGTTGCATTTGCCTAATGACCAGTGATGTTGTACAATATTTCTTGTGTTTATTGTCCATTTGTTTCTCTTCATTGGAGAAATGTCTATTTGGATTCTTTGCATATTTTAAAATTGGGTTGTCTTTTTATTTTTGAGTTGAAACAGTTCTTATATGTTCTAAATACAAGTTCCTTCTCAGATAAATGATTTGCAGATATTTTCTCCTATTTTGTGGGTTGTCTTTTTACTTTCTTGATAGTGTCCTTTGATACACAAAAGCTTTTAATTTTAATAAAGTCCAATTTATCTAGTTTTTCTTTTGTTGGCTGTGCTTTTGGTATAACATTTAAGAAACCATTGCCAAATCCAAGGTCATGAAGATTTGCTCCTATGTTTACATCTCAGAGTTTTATAGCTTTAGTTCTTATATTTATGTCATTGATCCAATTTGAGTTACTTTTCGTTTATGGTCAGATGTAAATGTCCAACTTCATTCTTCTGCATGTGTCTATCTAGCTATACAGTTTTCCCAACACCATTTGTTGAGGAGATTATTGTTTTCTCATTGAGAAGACTTAGCACCACTGTAGAAAATCAATTGACCATAGATATAACCCTCAATTCCATTGGTATATATGTCTATTTTTTAAATTCAGTTTTATTGAGGTATATTCACATACCATACAGTCATCCATGGTGTGCAATCAACTGTTCACAGTACCATCATTTAGATGTGCCTTCTTTACCCTGATCCATTTTTGAACATTTTCTTTACACCAGAAAGAATAAAAATAAGAATAAAATACAAAAGTAAAAAAGAACACCCAAATTACCCCCCCATCCCATCCCATTCTTCATTTAGTCCCTATCCCCATTTTTCTACTCATCCATCCTTACACTGGATATAGGGAGTGTGATTCACAAGGTTTTCACCATCACACTGTCACCCCTTGTAAGCTACATAGTTACACAGTCGTCTTCAAGAGTCAAGGCCACTGGGTTGGGGTTTGATAGTTTCAGGTATTTACTTCTAGCTATTCTAATTCACTAAAACCTAGAAAGGGATATCTATATAGTGCATAAGAATGCCCACCAGAGTGATCTCTCAACTCCTTTACCCTTTGAAATCTCTCAGCCATTGAAACTTTATTTTGTTTCATTTCGCGCCCCTCTTTTGATCAAGAAGATGTTCTCAATGCCATGATGCTGGGCTCAGGTTCATCCCTGGGAATCATATCCTGTGTTGTCAGGGAGATTTACACCCGTGGGAGTCAGGTCTCATGTATGGGAGAGGGCCGTGAGTTCACCTGCCAAGTTGGCCTAGCTAGAGAGAGAGGACCACATCTGAGCACCAAAGGGGAAGACTGGTTAGGCACAGTTATAAGCAAGTTTAACCTCTTCTTTGCGGCAACAAGCCTCAAAATGGCAAGCCCCAAGATAGAGGGCTCGGTATACCAAACCGTCAGTCATCACTGTTTATGAGAACATCAGCAACAACCCCAAGTGAGGCAGTTCAGCACTTCCGCATTTTCCTCCAGCTCCTCAGGAGGGGTGGGGTGGGGGAGGGGGCTGCATATATATTTTTATTCTCTGCCCAAATTACTCTGGGATGTGACACTATTTCACACTAACCTGTGCAAACCTACAAGATCTCACTTCCTGTTCAAAGTTCCATGTAATCGTGGTGTTTGAACAAGCTGACTGTACAAGTTAAATTGCTTAGTGTACTACAAAAAATATAGATCCTGCTCCAGGTAACCATCTCTTCCCTTGGTCTCACATGGAAGTTGAAGTTTTAAAACATAGTCAGTATCGTCCTTTACCCTTTGGCCTGATTTGCCCTAGTCCTAACCAGATCTCCTTCATTCATATCTCTAATTGAAGTCTAGACTCTTTTTCAGCTTTTTAAACAGTTGCTGTATGTGCTAATACTGACATTCATATCTGCCAAGCTCTAGCTCTGAGTCTCAGTATCACACAGATACTCAAAGTTCCAGAGACCAATCAGGTCATACACAAAGGGATCAGCATCTCAGAATCTGGAGATAGCCATTACAATTCAAGAATAGATGTGACTGCTCTAAGAGCTTACAGTCTAGGGACCATTACAATAAGCATTCCCCTGATAAGCTGTGCTCTAAGATTCAATTCTGAGTTTACACATTGTAGTTAGTCCATATTGGTGAGGCATTACAGTGTTTGCCTTTGTTTCTGGCATAGTTCACTTGAAATGTTGTCTGCAGGATCCACTCACCTCCTTGTGTGTCTCACAGCTTCATTCCTTTTTGCAGTTGCTTGATATTCCATTGTATGCACACACAACAGTTCACTATTCTGTTCCTCAGTTGATGTACCCTTAGGCCACCTCCACCCTTTGAAAATCATGAATACTGTCGCCATAAACACCAGTGTGCAAATGTCCACTCTTGTCTCTGCTCTCAGATCCTCCAAGCATATATGCCATAATGAGGTTGCAGGACCTTACGGCACCCACATACTTAACTTCTTGTGGAACCATCACACTGTCTTCCAGAAAGGCTACAACAATAAATAAGTACATCCCTCTCAACATGTTTTCTCCAGCACTTTTATCCCTATTTATATTTTTCCCTAGAATTTTATAGAGATATATTCACATACCATTCAATTATCCACAGTGTACAATCAGTTGTTCATGTTAATCATCATATAGTTGTGCATTTATCACCAGAGTCAGCACTTGAGCATATTGTTTACTACAAAAGAAGTGTTTTTATACGTCTATTTTTATGTCAGTACCGCACTATTTTTTCTTTTTCTTTTCCACACTATTTTAATCATTGTAACTTTGCAATAAGTTTTGAAATGGCAAAATGCAAGTCTTCTAACTTTCTTCCTTTTAAACATTGCTTTGGCTATTCTTGGTCCCTTGAAGTTCTATATTAATTTTAGGATGGGTTTTTGCATTTCTACAAAAAGTACCATTGGGATTTTGATAGGGATTGCATTGAATCTTTATATTGCTTTGAGTAGTGTTGTCATCTTAACAATATTAAGTCTTCCAAACCAGGAACACAGGATGTCTTTCTGTTTTCTTAGGTCTTTTTAAATTTCTTTCAGCAATGTTTTCTAGTTTTCAGTGTATAATTACTGAGCCTCCTTGGTTGGATTTATTCCTAAGTATTTTATTCTTTTAATGGTATTGTACATGGCATTGTTTTCTCAATTTCCTTCCAGATTGTTCATTCCTAATATCGAAAAATACAATTGATTTTTGTGCATTGATTTTGTATCCTGCAACTCTGCTGAATTCATTTATTAGCTCCAGGAGTTTTTTGTGGGTTCTTCACGGATTTCTAGATTCTAGATCAGGCCATCTATGAACAGATAGTTTTACTTCTTTCCAATTTGGATGCCTTTTACTTTTTCTTGCCTAATTGTTCTGGCTAGGCTTCCATTACTATGTCATATAGAAGTGGGGAAAACAGGCATTCTTGAATAGTTCCTGATCTTAGGAGAAAAGCTTTCAGTCTTTCACAGTTAAGTATGATGTTAACTGTGCATTTTTCAAATATGGCCTTTATCATGTTGAGGAAGTTCCCTTTTTTCCTAATTTATTCAGTGATCTTTTCATGAAAGTATGTTAGGATTTGTCAAATACTTTTTCTGCATCAACTCAATTGTTGTTCTTTTCCTTTGTTCTGTTAATGTGTTGCATTACATTGATTTATTTTCATATGTTGAACTACTCTTAGTTTCTTGGGATAAATTCTACTTGGTCGTGGTGTATAATCCTTTCTTTCTGCTGAATGACAGGAACTTATTGTCTTATGGTTTCAGAGGCTAGAAGTCCAAGGTGTCGGCAAGGCCATGCTTTCTCCTCAAAGTCTGTAGTAGCATTCTGGTGCTGCCTTGCCACAATCTTTGGGGTTACTTGGCTTGCATCTCTGCCTCCTGTCACATGGCAATCTCTTTCTCCTTGTGTCAGCTCTTCTGGTTTCTCTGACTTCTGGCTTCTCTTTGTGGACTCGAGTAATATAGATTAAAGCCCACCCTGATTTAGTTTGTTCACAAATGATTCCACACCTTAACTGATAATACATCTTCAATTGTACAATCCTTTTAATATGCTGCTGAACTCTGCTGGTGTTTTGTTGAGGATTATTACCTCTATTTTCATAAGGGATATTGGTCTGTAGTTTTCTTTTCTTGTAGTGTCTTTGTTTCGCTTCCAAATCAGGGTAATGTTGGCCTCATACAATAACTTAGGAAGTGATCTCTCCTCTTCAATTCTTTGGAAGAGTTTGAGAAGGACTGGTGTTAATTCTTCTTTAAAAGTTTGGTAGAATTCACCATTGAAGCCATCTGGTCTTAGGCTTCTCTTTGTTGGGAAGATTTTAATAACTGTTTCAATTTCCTTACTTTTTGTAGGTCTGTTAACATCTTCTGTTCCTTCTTGAGTCAGTTTTGATAGTTGGTGTGTTTCTAGGGATTTGCCATTTCATTTAGGTTATTTGATTTATTGATCATAATATTCTCTTATAATCCTTTTTATTTCTGTAAAGTCAGTAGTAGTAATGTCCTCTCAATTCTGATTGTAATAATTTGGGACTTCTCTCCTGTGGTGGTTTGAAGCTGTATGTATCCCAGAAAACCATATTCTTAAACGTAATCCATTCCTGTGGGTGTGAACACATTGTAAGTAGGACCTTTTGATGAGGTTGCTTCAGTTAAGGCGTGATCCACCTCAATCAGGATGGGTCCCAATCCTCTTTCTGGAGTCCTTTATAAGAGAATGAAATTCATATGCGAGAGAAAGCCATGGAAACAAGAAGCTGAAATCAGCAAAACCCAGAAGAGAAGGGAGAGACCAGCAAATGCAACCATGTGCCTTGCCATGTGACAGAGGAGCCAAGGATCACTGGCAGCCAGTCTTTGTAAAGAAGCTTCACCTTGATTTGGCATTTCCCTGGCCCCCAAAGCATGACCGAGTAAATTACCACTGTTTAACCTGACCCATTTCACTGTATTTGCTTTAAGCAGTCTAGGAAACCGAAACTTCTCCTTTTCATTTAGCCAGTTTGGCTAAAGATTTGCCAATTTTGTTGATCTTTGCAAAAAAACAACTTTTTTTCCCCCCTCTATTGCTTTGTATTCTCTATTTCACTATTTCTGCCTTAATCTTTCCTTCCTTCTACTATCTTTGGGTTTAGTTTGCTTTTCTTTTGCTAGTTCCTTAAGGTGTAAGTTAGGTTATTGATTTGAGATCTTCCTCTTTTTTTTTTCGTGTAGGTGTTTATAGCTATAAATCTTCCAAGCATCATTTTCACTCCATCCCATAAGTTTGTGTATGCTGTATTTTCATTTTTATTCAAGTTATCTTCTAATTTCCCTTGTGATTTCTTCTCTGACCCATTGGTTGTTTGAATGTATTGTGAAATTTCTGAATATGTGTAAGTTTTCCAGTTTTCCTTGTATTACTGACTTCTAGTTTCATCGCATTATGATTGGAGAAGATGCTTTGTATAATTTCCATTTTTTTTAAATTTATTAAGACTTATTTTGTGGCCTAATATATGCTCTATCCCAAAGAATGTTGCAGGTGCACTTGAAAAGAATGAGTATTCTGCTGTTGTTGGTGGGATGTTCTGTGTATGTCTAGTAGGCTTAGTTGGTTTATGATGTTGTTCAAGTCCTCTATTTCCTTATTGATCTTGTCTCTGGTTGTTCTATCTGTTATTGAAAGTGGGGTACTGAAGTCTCCAGCTATTATTTTAGAAATGCCTATTTCTCCCTTGATTCTGTTAATTTTTTGCTTTATATATTTTGAGATTCTGTTGTTAGGTACATATATCTTTGCAATTGTTATATATTATTGATGGCATGAACCTTTTTTCAATATATGATGCTCTTTGTCTCTTGTAACTTTTTCTGACTTAAAATTTATTTTGTCTTACAATAATATACAATATGCAATATTATAGCCACCTCTCAGTCATTTTTGATTCACATAAATGACCGTTTCATCTGGTTCAGCTTAATATAGTAAAGGCATATGCACTTTGCATATTGGAACAGGAGAACACAGCAACAACTGTGACTGTTCTCTGTGTGACACCACACTGGAGCTGAGTCTGGGAACAAACTTTTAGGAGACAAAATGCTGTCTTTCCTGCAGCTTGCTTTGTCTGAAATGGATACTTCCTTCCTCCAACCCACAGAGAAGGAAAGTGAAAGTTTCAGTCTTCTTGACAAGGGTAGAACGATCCCCTCCCCTCAGCCTTCCTCTTTCCTATCTAGTTCCTTCTTTGGTGAAGGTGACTCATCGTGTGGCTCCTGGAGTGACCACTCTTCGGTGTCAGGCTATGAACTTCTTCCCCCAGAACATCACCATGAGATGGTTGAAGGACAAGCAGCTGCTGGATGGCACGGAGGTTGAGCCTATGGACATGCTGCCCAATGGGGATGGGAACTACCAAAGCTGGATGGCTGTAGGTGTGACCCCTGGGGAAGAGCAGAGATACACCTGCCAGGTGGAGCACCCAGGCCTGGACCAGCCCCTCACTGCCACCTGGGGTATGGATGAGGGCCAGGGGCTGAGAAAATCTGTGGTGGGTGGAACAGGGCTGGTCAACAAGGCAGTCCAAAGAGGGTCTGCTCTGTGTTGGGGGGTGGGCAGCAAGCAGTGGTCATAGGCTTTTTCATTTGCCTTTGCTGTTTTAGAACCCTCATCTTCTGGCACCCTAGTCATTGGAATCATCAGTGGGATTGCTGTTTGTGTCATCATCTTCTTCATTGGAATTTTGATCAGAATCTTAAGGAAGAGGCGGGTTTCAAGTGAGTAGAAAGAAGGAAAAAATCTCGTAGTATCTCTGCCCCTGGGATACAGTAGTCCTGCTGCCAGGAAGTGAGGCAGAGGAGATTTGGTATCCATTAGAAGCCTTCCCCTGTCTTTTTCTCTTTAGGAACACCAGTTCCTCCCTGGAAGTAGGAAAGAAATTATTAGTTTTCCCCAGAATGAAAGTTCTTAATTCAAGGAACATCTTCTAAGCACCAACTATTTGCAAGGCACTCTTCAAGATAGGACACAGGCTTTTAGATTAAGTCACTGTAGCTATTCTCAGAACTCAAATCTAATAGAGGATGAAATCAGCACAAGTACAGTTAAAGAAGATGCTTTAAGGTCCTCAGGGATGTACAAAGCAAATGCTTTGGGGTATCAAAGGAAGGAAAGACCATATTCAGCTAGGATCAGGAAAGGCTTCCAGTATGCTGGCATCCAAGGTGGATCTTGAAGGAGAAATAGGATTTCTTTAGGTGAGGTTGAGGACAAGGGGAGGTCTACATGGATAGAGCATCCCTGCAGGTGGGAGAATATGAGGTATGCTGGGAAATGGGAAATAATTACTACACCCAGTCCCTGACTTTGAAACCCATCAGTCCCCAAGTTCTGCATTTCTACATCCAAATCAACTCTGATGTGGAGAGGAGGGAGTCAGAGAGAAGCCAGCACATGCAGGCACCAGAGGGCTTGTTGAGACTGTGTCTCGTGGACTCTGGGGGACCAATGAAGGGATACAAGGAAGGAGGGACACAATCTTTGTGGAATGGACAGTGGGTTGTTAGGTGAGACGAGAGGCAAGGAAACCCGTTGGAAGGCTATTAAAAGTAATTGCAGATGAGAGATAATGGTGGCTGAAATCCAGTAGATATCTGGTTTAAGAATGATCATTGTTGAGATGGGTGGATGAGGGAGGTGAGGGATAGGGAGGAGGTGAGGATGATGTCTATGTCTGTGATGGCTCTTTCCTGGGTCTCTTGTCTCCATAGGAGGAGCCATGGGGGACTACGTCTTAGCTGAAGTGCAGTTTGCAGAACTCTTGAGGTGAGGAGACACAATTGGCAACCCAAAGAGGGCATGCACTTGTGGAGTTCTTCATATTTCAGGACAAGTGTGGACCTAACAAACAGAAACTGCCCAAGGAACTCTCTCCTCTTAGCCTTTCCTGTTCTCTCTCAAGAAAGATCCCCCCCCCCCCATTTAGTGTTTTGGGTTCATGCATGTTAACAGCCCCCACGTTGGACTTCTCCCTTGAATTGAGTCTCATGAATTTCAAACTGTATCTAGAGCCTGTCTTGGTTTCCTCCATTACTTGAGACTGTATATACCTGTGTCACCTCATCTTCTACCTCTGGAAGAGGGTTCCTTAAAGTTGGGGGAGTTATGTTTCCTTTTAACATCCTAGAAAAGCAAGAGCTTTCTCCTCAGAGACATACACAACTCATACCCTACCAAGATTTTTCATGCACATCCAGGCATTTCCTGGATCTCCCCCTCTTCCTCCTCACCCCAAGTTTTCTCTGTGTCCTCTCTCTGTTTTCCAGTTACTCATCTGTCACCAAGACCTGTGGTCTTTTCCTTCAGAGGCCAATCTGGGCCTCTGTGTAACTATGAAGGCTGTGCATTGCCCAGCTGGAGGAGGTGCCTTTTCCCACAGACGCATCATGGACATTTATATGCATTCTGATAGTTTTCCAGCAGGTGGAAGGGAAGTGTCTGGAGGAGGGGTGTCACTTTTTCATGTATATGAAGGTGATGTATGGATTTTCTCAGAGTAGTGGTGTCTGCATTTGCAGTGCCACTCCTATATGCCACACCTGAAGTATCACAGTAACCTTTCTATCTGGTCTCTGCTGACACTGTCCTTGTCCTGATGGTGATGGTAATGATGATACTTAGAAAATGCACATACTTCGTGCTAGGTTCTGTTCTGAGCACTCACATGCATTATCTCAAGTAATTCTCATAGTAATTCTCTGAGGTAGGTACTATTCTTGTCTGCCATCCCCCCACTTTCTTTTGGTTGAAGATACTGAGGTGCAGAGTATCTCACAGCCTGCCAGGGATAGAGACAGGTTTTGAACATAGTCACTCTGGCTCTTTGATTCATTTCGTACACCACCACTTTCAGATTTTTTAGATGTGTGGAGTAAATGTAGAAGGAAGCAGGTGGCTGGGTGATATGGGCAAAATATGAGGGATCTCTTCCCCATTCACCTCTTCTTCTCTTCTCTCATTGTGTTTCTTCTCGGTGAACATGATCCAAATGAAGGGAAAACAGCAGAAAACAATCTACTGATCCATAGCTGCCATGTTCCCTTCCGATATCCCTGTGGGAAGGATCCCAGGAAGTGACACCCTCACTCATCTGTGGCCACCACCAGTCTGCTCTCTGGTATCTATGTCTTCAGCTCCCAGACCAGGACTGTGATTGGGGGTGGGGGGTGGGGGGTGTCAGAATGCTGGTGGCATTTTCCTCAAGCAGCTGGAACATCCTCCTCATATTAAAAACAGTGAAGTGGAAACGGCTGAGTGGCCTGTGGGATGCCCCACACATCTTCCTGGGGGTTGCTGGAGCTCCAGTTCTCATCCCTGGCTGTGCCCATTCAAAAAAATTAACCAGGTCACTCAGGGATGACTTGATTTTTGGAAAGTAATTCAGCTGACCATGTTCAGAAGAGACTTAAGGTATACATGCAGATGTCATGTGTTTCTCATACACTGCTGGATACATCTGGCTGAAGAGTAGTGGAACCAGCCATTCTGCGTAGAAGGCAGGTACCTCAGGAGACCAAATAAAGCTCAGAAGGTTGTTGGGTAGGCATTGAAATTCAGCAAAGAGATCGCAACTATTTTTTTAAACTTTTAATTTTTTTTTTCATCTGGTTATGAAAGTTATGTGGAAAGAAAGTAAAAGTAATTTGTGCTCATTGTAGAAAATTTGAAAAAACAAATAAAATTTAAATCGTTTATAATTTTATCAGCCAGAGATAAACTCTAGTAACATTTTGCGTACTTGCTCTCAATATTATTGCTACCCTAAAAAATACAGAAAGTTTAAAAAATGTATATTTTAATAAATATACAGTTTTGTATTGCATGATTTTACTGATGTTTTACTTGTCCATTATATGTATGTACTTAATCATTTCCTTATTTTTTGCACATTTACACTGCTTCTACTTTTTTTTATGTTTTATGGAATATTTTCATTAAACTCTACTGAATTAACTGCTCTTCTTTGCTTTAGGCATTATCACCTAAGTTGTAACTCACTGGTTATTTTTACCTCCAAACCATTTTGGAAGCACACTAACAAATTATTTCTCTCTAAATATACTGTACTCAATGCAGACTATCAAAAACCTTATCTTACTCTTCTACCTCATGAAGGATATGTGACATATAATTAGGTGACTCTTTATACACACACACACATACACACACACATATAGTTTTTATTTCACAAAGACAGCTTTTCAAGAAGCACCCTATCCTTCACAGTAACACATTTACTAACCATTGACAACTATGGCCTAAGACTTTTTTTTTTAACATTAGAAGTTATAAATCTCCATTTTTTTTTAGTTTTTATATGGTTTGATTTTTCTGGCTTTGCTCATCATTTTTGAGGTCTACCATGTTTGAAAAATAGAAGAACACCTACATTTAAGATACTTAATCTTATTTTTCCTCTGGCAAAACCACCCATAAACAAAAAGTATTAGTAAGGGGAAGGGTGACATCTGGTGGTCATTGTCAAGTGTATCACTGCAGTCTTGTGACAGGAGTGTCCAAGCTCTACCTTGCTGGGGGTAGAGACCATGCTGGGGGTTTGTCTGAAGGGAAGGGGATGGAAAACGGTAGGGAACCGGAGATGATTTAAATGGTGGCACAAATGGCCTGAAAATTCGAGGAAGCCAAAAGGAAACTTTCTCCAGCTATTTGAATTGCTGGAATCAGAGGGCACTGTTGAGCTGCCTAAACTATGAGTAGAATAGAAGGAAAACAGACAATTAACACTCCTAATCTTTGAAATGGTGGAGAGTAGGTGGTTGAGGCCTGCTGGCACAGGCCCAAATTCATTTTACTTCTAAACCTGTTATTCTGAACCATTATGTTATAATAATATAATCTTAACAGTGGAGTGTGTACTTTATTATATATTACAAAACATTCTTCATGTACATACACACATTTAACAACAAAATGCTTTCTCTGAAATGCTGGAAGTTTCTTACAAGCTGCCTTTCGTTACTTTTTTTATGGTAAGGTATACATAACATAAAATTTGCTATTTTAACCATTTTTAAGTATACAATTCAGTGGCATTAATTACATTTACAATTTTGTAACCATTGCCACTTTCCACTACCAAAACTTTTCCATTACTCAAAACAGAAACTCTGTACCTAATAATTCCCCATTCCTCTCTCCTGAGCCCCTGGTAATCTCTAGTCTACTTTCTGTCTCTGAATTTGCTTATTCTAGCTAATCATTTAAGTGGAATCATGCAATATTTCTTTTTGTGTGTCTGGTTTATTTCACTTAGCAATGATGTTTTCAAGGTCTAGCCATGTGGTAGCGTGTAACAGAACTTCATACCTTTTATATGGCTATTGTAGCTATATACCACATTCTCTTTATCCATTCATCGTTGATGGGCACTTGGGTTGTTTCTACCTTTTGGCTATTGTGAATAATGTTGCTATGCACATTGTGTACAAGTATTAAACCACCATTTCTAACCACACTGACTTAATAATGACTAACACTCAAATATGCATGACTTTAAACATTAAAAAGTTTCAACATATGTGAGCTGGTGTTTGTAATTTGGTTTACTTTGGGTCATAATCCCTTTTCTTCTCCCCTTTTGAGTCAGTGTTTAATTCCTATATAAAACAATCTGGACCATTAATACAATGTTAAACTATTTTGTGTGACAATTTTATTAGAAAGCCTGGGTTGCCCTGGTGTCCTGCATACATTTAGTACTTGGCATTGCATGCATTTTGGTTTCTCACGTGGACTATTTGTGAATAATTCTTTGAATTGTTTTCTCATGTGTGTGAGTGATATATATGGTGTGTTTTGAGTTGATGTTTCTATATCTTCTGTTTTTTGACTGGCTGATTATGCATTCTCATGGCATGAATATTTTCTTAACCCAGTATTTTTCCAGCTAATTATTATTGAGTACTTACTAGACGCCAGGCCCTGTTCTGAATGTTAATTTAATTCCTCAGAAGACTTCTATGAGGTAGGAACTATTGTTATTCTGTTACCCCTAGTTTACTGTCATGGAAACTGAGGCACAGAGAGTTTAGTTAACTTGCTAAAGGTTATACAGTTGGAAGATATTTGTGCTGGATTTTGATTCCAGTCAGTCTAGCTCCAGAGCCCAAGAAGCCCTTAACCACTACATAATACTGAGCTCTAAGTCAAGAAAACACGTTCCTTGGCAGTGTTGCCTTTTTGTTGGGTACTATTTTAAATGGCCTGGTAGTTGCACACCTGATATTTTCTGCAATGAGGAAGGAAAGTGTTTTAACATCTCAGAATTTTCCCTACCCCTGTAGTTTTTTCATAAACATTTGGAAACATTTGCTTTGTATATTTTTTTAATTTAAAGGTTATTTTCCTGCCATATTTAAATTTCTGTTTTTTTGTAAATTCACATTATTTATTATTTAGTTATTTCTCTTTTTTTATTAGATAAGTTGTAGGGTTACAGAAAAATCATGCATAAAATACATTCACCTATACCACCCGATTGTTAACACTGCATTAGTGTAGTATATTTGTTACAAGTAATGAAAGAACATCTCAAATTTCTAACTCCTGAAATCACGTTTATAATTATTCTCTTTATCCAGGAAGGAATTTTGGGATTGGGTGAACTTGAAGCACTGAGAATCATTTTATACTCCAGATTTGGGTAGAAAGTTGTTCTTAATATTTTAAAAAATCAAATTTAGCCTATTGGTCCAGTGATTCTTAAAAAGAATTTTGTAGTCTTCAATGCACTCTTCAAGGGGTAAGTACCCATATTTGTATAAACTTCAATGCAAGTCTTATCAGTAAACCTTATTCTGAGTTGATTAAATATTTTACCATAATGGCATCTTCGTAAGTCAGTCAATCATCAATGTCAGCACTGCTCTCAGGCCATAGTCTCATCCTGAATATCCCCGGTAGGACATTGTTAAACAGGATGGAGAGGGTGTCCTTTTTTAACCAGAGGAATTCTTACCCCGTTTTAAAGCAATCTTATCAAAGTCAACCCTCGGAAAATAATCTTTAGGCTTTGTAATGACCTTAATCGAGTATTAGCTCTACCCTACGATTAATCCTCAACTCTATAAAGCTGTATGTTCCTGTCTCTAAAAATGGAACAAGTTGAAAAGGGATTAATATAGGCAAGGGAAGCTTGTTCCGAATTGCAGGCAGATCAGACCGGCCCAGCAGACTAGTTAGGGAGTCCAGGGGCAACTGATTACCTAAGCTTACCTTTACGTTCCCTGCCTATCTCATAGATTTTTTGCAAAAAAAGGAATCACTCGAATTGAATTGAAATAAGAAGAGGAAGACATTTGCACTTAATGAGGTTGAAATGTGCAATTTTTTGTCTACACTTTTGTCTTCCCGTAGGACCGTGAGAACTAAAGAGGCTTTATGGCTTTTTCCACCCTACCGAAAGCAGTTAAAAGGCGTCGATGTGACTAGAAATACTGAAAGGACAAACAGGGAAAGTCCCTTGATCTGTAAGTCCACCCTTCGCTGGACATTATTTCTACTTTCCTCAAAAATAATTACCTCATTTAATAGTTACTAAGTAGGGGAAAAAAAAAAAACCGTGAAATGGGGCTCTTTGCTCAGCATTTTTGACCCAACGAGAATACCTTCAACTTGCAAATGGGAAGGGACAAATTAATGTACAACAAAAAGGATCGAAAGCTTTCTGGCAGGATGAAATTTGCAGCTTCCGCTTACACCCAGCGCTGCAAAGCGCGACGTTTCACTGGCGAATCACAACATTGAATTCTTAATAAAATATGAGCCTCTCCTTACTCCTCCCCCTTGGTGACCTAATTTGAGGGAAAAAAAAAAAAAATCTCCGCCTACGCGCCTGGTTTTCAATTAGGTCCGCAACAGTGCTATTTAAAGGACTGCGACTTTGCTGCATCGTCTTTGTTGTCGTAACCATGTCTGGTCGTGGTAAAGGCGGCAAAGGTCTTGGGAAAGGAGGCGCTAAGCGCCACCGTAAGGTGCTGCGCGACAACATCCAGGGCATCACCAAACCTGCTATCCGGCGTTTAGCTCGGCGTGGTGGTGTGAAGCGCATTTCTGGGCTCATCTACGAGGAGACTCGAGGGGTGCTGAAGGTGTTTTTGGAGAATGTGATTCGGGACGCCGTTACCTACACCGAACACGCCAAACGCAAGACTGTCACCGCCATGGATGTCGTCTATGCGCTGAAGCGACAAGGCCGCACCCTTTATGGTTTCGGCGGCTAAACGTGAGGCAACAATAGTTGCTAAAAATAAAAAGGCCCTTTTCAGGGCCACCCACAAATCACATAAGGGGCTGGCGTCTGCTGGAGGAAAGCTAAAATTAACGTTACCTGTCTGGGTTAAGTGAAAGCTGAGTGAGAAACTGCTTTCATCAGATACTCTCATTCTATACTTTAAATCAATTATAGAAAATGTTTTTCCGGCTTAGCCAGCTGTCCAGAGCCATTCATGATCCAAGCAGCAATGTTTGGCTCGGGATGCAGAACTAAGTTCAAAAATTGGGGATAGGTCGTAATTGGAGAGCAAGCATTGGGGTCTGGAGAAGGATGTTTGTACTGCGGGGTGGGAGTCTTAGGGCTGCTTTGGTATCGGCCAAAACAACCAGGGGCTCTGCTCCTCGGAACTGGACGTACAACAAAACTCGGCAAAAATTTTGGTTTTAACTTGTGTGCCGGGTGTGAGCACAAACACGAATGCGTCCGACTAGGCCGTGTTTGGGTGGATTTTGCTCGTGCTGCGCGCGAGATGTGGCCCACTGTTGGGGCAGCGTTCCGGCTAGGGGCTCACCTCCAGGTCGGGTGACCAAGCATTTTTGTACAACTCCACAATTACAACATTTTTGAGAAATAATGGCAGTCACATCCAAGCAAAGCATGGGATGTGGATGATCTATAGAAATTGAAATCATTATGAAGTGTTTTGTCGACCAGTTTTGGATTTTAGGGCATGGTTTCATTTTTTTTTTTTTTTTTTTTCCGGCCCAATTACACAAATAAGTCCAGAAAAGCGAGGTCCCGGTGTCACTTGAAGAACATGCTGGAATATAAAAATTGTAGTTTTGCATTGGGCTTTGATCAAAGTTGATGGGGATACTGAGGGCCAAATTATGATCAATATTAGAATTTAACATACCGAATGATCTGTAAATAAGAAAATTGTCACAAATTAAGTGAAAACTGAAATTAGTATTGTTCCAGCATTGTTTAGAAGAGAAAGTACTTGATAAAAGAAAAACTTACCATGCAATCTCACGGCTTTATTGAGCAATTCACAAATCGGGCAGCATACCATTCCAAAAGTAGAAAAGTGCTTCACTTAGAAGAGAGCTTCACGGAGCCAGTGGAAAGAGGAAGCTCCTCTAGGGAAATGAAGAAGCAAGGGAGGAAATGTGCTGATTGGCTGATATTAAATTTCCAGTTTATAAAGGGGGTGGGGAGATCTTGCAGGGGATTTTACCAAGTGGGGAACAGATATACGTCGATTCTCCTTGTCTATTCTGGAAAGCTGCATCTACTAGATCTTATCACCGGTTGTTGCCTATCAGCAACTCTGTAGGGTGTGTTCCATTTTCTGGGAAAACCCCTGCACGTGAATTGTTTTTCTCTTCTGGAAAAGCCTTCTCAGGAAGGGTTAATGCCCAATGCAAGCAGCCGTTTAATTTTTTTTTTTTTTTAATAATTGGAATCCATTGTTTTATTTCATATTGACTTCAAGTTATCTTTGGAGGGTTTTTTTTTTATTCAGTTTTATTGAGATATATTCACATACCATACAATCATCCATAGTGTACAATCAGGTGTTCACAGTACCATCTTATAGTTGTGCATTCATCACCCCCAATCTATTTTTTAACATTTTCCTTACACAAGAAAGAATCAGAATAAGAATAAAAAATAAAAATAAAAAAGAACACCCAAATCACCCCCCCCATCCCACCCATCCCACCTTATTTTTCATTTAGGTTTTGTCCCTATTTTTCTACTCATCCATCGATACACTAGATAAAGGGAGTGTGATCCACAGGGTTTTCACAATCACACTGTTACCCCTTGTAAGCTACATTGTTATACAATTGTCTTCAAGAGTCAAGGCTACTGGGTTGGAATTTGGTAGTTTCAAGTATTTACTTCTAGCTATTCCAATATATTAAGACCTAAAAATTGTTATCCATATAGTGCGTAAGAATGTCCACCAGAGTGACCTCTCGACTCCATTTGAAATCTCTCAGCCACTGAAGCTTTATTTCGTTTCATTTTGCATTCCCCTTTTGATCAAGAAGATGTTCTCAATCCCATGATGCTGGGTCCAGATTCATCCCCAGGAGTCATATTCTGCATTGCCAGGGAGATTTAAACCCCTGGGAGTCAGGTCCCATGTAGGGGGGAGGGCAGCGAGATCACCCACCAAGTTGGCAGCCATTTAATTTTACTTAACATACTTTAACTTAGACCCTGAGAATTTCCTGATCCAAGCAGTTTTCATGATCTAGTAATGTTTAATTCAAACTCTAACAATTACTGTGCAGCATAATCTTCCATAGATTATGGGTTTTAAATAGTTCAGTACCTGGCAGTCTGGCAAAGCCTATACATTTTTCATAAAGATATGTAAAATACATAGAATTACAATTTTATTGGGCCAATTTAAAAATAACTAACAAACTTTTAGAATTGTAACAGTAATGCATGTGCTTCTTTGTTAACAAATAGCAGCACTAGTTGCCACAGCACTTTGGAAATAACCATGAGGACAAACAATACTTCATGACTCTTACAACTGTGACATAGAAAAAAAAATGATTTTCTGTCAGATACAGAACCACATATAATGGGAGGAAATGCTAAATTTGTGAGAGACTAAAAGCAAAGGTACAATGTTTAGCTCTAATCTGAATTCGGAATACTTCTATTTCTGACTTTCTTGAAAATCTGTAGACACCTAGTTAAGGAAAGCTGGTTGACATTAAGGTGTGATTTAGAACATAATGCTAGCTTTAAACAAAACAAAACAAAAGATAAAACAAACTAGGTATATTTTTGACACAATTACTGGCCTCTCTAAGAAAGTACGCCAGAAGTTTGTTGATCAAGAGAACACGTGCCTGGAGAAAAAAAGCCATGGAAGAAAGAAACTGAAAGCCAGGAAACCTGGAAGAGAAGGGAGAGACAAGCAGATGCTTCCCTGTGTGTTGCCATGTGACAGAAGAGTCCAGGATTGCCAGCAACTAGTCTTCAGGAAGAAGTAAACAGGAACTTGGGAAGAAGAATGAGAGACAGATGTTCTAGGATAAACATAAGTAAAATGAATTATGGCCTGGCATTTATGATTCCCATGAGTTTAAATTTTTGTTAGGACCTGTTCCCCCATTGTTAATGCATGAAAAAGGAAAATTAAGACTGAAAATTTGAGATATTAATATGGTAACTCGATCAATAGGTATTATGCCCAAACAGCATTTTTGGATAAAAAAAAAAAAAAGAAGAAGAAGAACCAATAAACCCAAACAATTGGGAAGGCTTCTGAACACAAAAGGTGACCATAGACTTTGAAGAAGCAGTATTTAAGAATGTGAATAATCCATAATACAAAAATAAAAGTGCCCTATGAGAATGATCACTGAAAGTACCAAATTGCTAAAAAGATTCTTAGAAATAACCCAGACAAAATTGTGAATTCAGTCCCCTTTCCCATCTACACTCATTCTTTTCAGTAGGTTCATTCATTAATTTAATCAACATTAAGAAAAGTTTTAGTATGTCAGGTCATAAGAAAGGGTTAAGTGTAGCTTTCACATAAAGGCAACATGGAATAGGGAAAATGGAGACTCTCTGGCAGAACTGGGTTAAACTGGCTCCATGGTAAAAAGAAGGAAAGAGGGAGAACCATGGCATAAGCCTAGAATCAGGGAAAAGCCCTGGGAACAATAACCAGGGCTACTGGAATGTAGAGGAATATGGGGTGTCATCAAAGGCGGGAACTCTCAGCGGGAAATTTAAACTAGTTAATTCTGATAGGCTGTACAATTCAAAATCTCAAAGGTAGGCTAGTTAGCTCTCTCAGATAGGCTGTAACCTCTGGAGTACCCAGCCAATGGGGAAACAGAGGAGGGACCCGAGTATTAAGGGTAGGGTATAACTACTGCCATGTTCTTTTGTGTGGTGCCTGCCACGTTTCTGGCTGTGCGTTCATTCTTGCAAGATGATGAATAAGTTCTTTCCTTCTCCACAACGGGATGAGCATTTATTCCTTTTTGTTCGTTTCTCACACAGTCCTATTTTAGATGTGGGGGTACAGAAGCAAACAAATCAGGCAAAATCCTTGACTTACACAATCAAGGAAATGAAATAGACAATACAAAAAACAAATATGTGAGATAGTGCTATGCACTACATCAGAGAAAGGGGATAAATGTTTGGGCCTGGTAATGCTTTAGCTATGGACAGGCAGTTAGGAAAATATTTTAAGCAGAGTTCCGAGACATTTAAGGGCTTCCTTGATGAATAGAAGTTACACAAGGCCTCCACATGTTCCTCATTTCATACAGAATAATCCATTTTTTCACAGTAAAATTCAGTACCAACTCCAGTATTTCACTTTAACCCATGGAGGAGCAATAGTATTTTCCGGTGAAACGCTTAGGTCAGATTTGTATTTTCTTTCCATGCCTGCTTCTTCATGTGGTATTCATTGAAGGCCACTGTAAACTTACTGAAATGGTATCAATGGTATCCCCACCCCCATTTGCTTCACTTCACCCACTTTAAAGCAAACAAAGGAATTGCCCACAAGATTTCTTGGTGTAACCAAATATCCTAATACTCAAATGTACCTGACCTTAGAAGAAGAAGAATGGCAAGTTTGGTGTTATTTCTATCAGATGCAAATATGTTTTGTAGAGTACGTGCCTTACTTACACCACTGAATAGATAGTCCAAGATTAGGTTGCCCTATAGGTCACACTACTTTGCTACCGAAACTTAATCAGTGTTACACCGTTTTAAAATTGTGAGTGGCTCTTAAAAGAGCCTTTGGGTTCTTCGCGATCTGGTCTCTTTGGAAAACTTCACTTCTTCGATGCAGCCTTTCTAGGCTTTGGTTTCTGCTGGGTCAGTTTAGGTTTCCCAGCCTTCGGTTTCACTGTTCTTGCCTTTGCTGGGCTCTTCCGCTGTTGCTTGGTCTTGGCTCCTTTCGCCTTTCCCCCACTCCTGGCAGCTTTCTTAGCTCCTGCTGCTCTAGGTTTCTTGGCCCTCTTGTTGGTCTTGGCACTCTTTCCAGATTTTGAATCCCTGGGTAAGACCAGCTTTTTGGTCTTAGAAGAAGCAGGCCTTGTGAGCCTGCCCTTCGGGGGCTCTGGAACGGCCTTCTTATTGAGCTTGAAGGACCCGGAGGCACCAGTACCCTTGGTCTGCACTAGGACTCCTTTGCTCACCAGGCTCTTAAGACCCAGCTTGATGCGGCTGTTGTTCTTCTCCACATCATAGCCGGCGGCTGCTAGTGCTTTCTTGAGGGCAATCAGGGACATGCCTGCCCGCTCCTGAGACACCGACAGAGCTTCCGTAATCAACTTAGATACGGAATGACTTGGAGTCTTCCGGTTAACACCACTCAAGCCAACCGGTTTCTTCCCTCTCTTCTTGGGCAGAGGCTTCTCCACAGGGGCTGGAACAGGTTCTGGTGGTATAGCAGGTACTGTCTCAGACATGGTCACAAACAAGATAGCCGAGATGAGACAATCAACGAGAAGAGTGAAGTGCCCCCGGGCTTCGGGGCCTTATATAGGGCAGGGCGCGCTGTGATTGGTGCATCGCCCAGGTACCGCCCCCACCCTTCCGAGGAGGAGCATTTGTGTTTGTTCTCCACCCAAAAATTGAATCCCGCAAAACAGCTGTGCACTGCTTTGCCCAAGTTCTACTGCTGAATGGTTCCTGGAGACTCGGGTTTCACCTACCCTATCACCTTTTAATGAAAGACAATCCTGTGTGCTAAAACTATTCCACAAAGCCCGCGATTTTCAGCAAAATCCGAGGGGAAGAATAAAACTTCCTCTTTTCCTACTAAATTGAAAAGTAATTTTTAACGCGAGACATTTCTTACCTCTTCTGAGTGATCACCCAAAGGGTTGGCTCCAGATCGGTGGAGAAAATAAATTATTCACATCTTGATTTTTATTGAAATTAATGTATGTATGTGAGGGAAGTAACACAGTTCTCCAAGATGGCTCACCGCGGAATTAGAAGATATTTGTAGAACTGCTTAAAAACTTCCAGGTATGAACATATTTGCGCAAACATAATCTACTAAACCGTAATCCACAAGGCACATGGGTTGCCTGTAACTCAAGTCCCTCCTCAGAGCCTGCGGCTTGACAGCAGACCCTCAAGGATGGAGTTAAGTCATGTGGGTCGCACATGTTACTTGCTTGGTCAAAATCAGGTCACCCTCGTGGCTGGTGTCTTTTCAGTTTTGCTTCTGGTTTCGTTACTTCAATTCCCACTCCCCCCCCCCCCAAATAAATAAATAAATAAACAGACCCAATCTCAATTAACCATAAAACATCGGGCACGACTGGAAGCGTGCGGAGGGAACCACAGACCTCAAGTTGTAAGGTCTTGTTGGAACGGAGTCTGGTATGCTCCTCTGGGTTTCTCCGTGGACCGGCCTTTGTGAGAGGTCTGGAGATGAGTGCACACGAGGGCCCCGCGTTTCAGGACAACGCTGAGGGAGCAGTGTGGTGCGGCTAGAGCCCACAGTATCAGCAGTGAAATCCCCATAAGGACCATTTTGTGAAGAGCCCCCAAATGCCTGAGTGAGAAGCTGGGTCATGCTTCTGCCGGCCGGGAAGCCACCAGGAATTTTTTGAGGAGAGAAACACAGTTTGTTTTGTTGTTGTCGTTGTTGTTTTGGCTTTACATTTTTCACATAAACGATCATTTTTGGGAAGGGCCTGGTGTCAGAGGTTGGGAGTCTGTTGCAACAGTCTCAAGAGAATGACAAAGATTTCTTCTAAGAGGGCCATGTGGGAAAGGAGAGAGTTTGCCTTTAAAATACTTTTGAAGCAGAAGCCAAAGGATGAGACTGCTGACGTTTAAAGTTCTTTTGACTGCAATGTGGTATAGAAAAAGTCTCTCTCTATGTCACACACACGTGCTCACACATACACATACACCTGAAACAAAATTCAGGAAACAATATAACCCTAAGTGCCTGCACTGGTATATATTCTATTCTGTTTCTTTCTTTTTTTTCTTTTTTTTAATGTTGGTTGCAATCCATGGGATTCATTTCACAACCTGCTAATGTATGGTTTCACTCAGTTTGGGAAGTCTTTTTCCATTGGGAGATTTCAGGTGCATCTCTTCGAGGACCCTGTGTTTTGACATCTTAGTTTCTCTGATCCTTGGGGGTCCCTGAGCCCCTTTGCCATTAAACATCAGTGGCTTAGAGGTCCCTCCTGTGGAGCAAGTTTATCCTTGTACCTACTGGTTGACAGACTATCATTCCATGGCTTTTTTTTTTTTTTTTCCAGTAATAATAGGTAACATTTATTGAACACTTATACTGTGCCAGGCATTATTTACTGTGTTGTTCCTTAATTTTCTCACTTTTACTCACACAAATCCATGAGTGATATTATAAATACTTTACAAATGATAAATGAGACCCTGAGATGTAAAATAACTTACCTAAAATAACAAGAAAAAGAAGTGAGAGAGCTGTGTTAATTTCTTCTACAGAGTTAATTTTTTTCCACAGAATGGTGCATGATATTTTTTCACTGTTGATTCTGTGATCAAAGGATCTCAACATGCACTCCATGTGTTACAAAGGCTTATTATGTTTATATTTTCATTGTTTACTTGCTTTTTAAATTCAGTTTTATTGAGATGTATTCACATAACCATACAATCATCCATGGTGTACAGTCAGCTGTTCACAGTACCATCATTTGGTTGTGCATTCATCACCCCAATCTATTTTTTGAACATTTTCCTTGTTCCAGAAAAAGAAAAAATAAGAAAAAATAAAAGTAAAATAGAACACCCAAATAATTCCTTGGCTTTTAAAAGAGAAAGAATGATCCACATTTTGCATTAGGGTAGCTAAAAAGATATCATGGAAACAAATAACATGTATATATAGTGGTTACTCTATACTAGTCACTACCTCAAAACTAGGAGCTCATTTTACAGATGAAGAAATTGAGGCACAGAAAAGTGACATGGCTTAGACCAAGGTCTTAGACCTGGGGAGCAGGAGAGCTGGGATTTGAGTCCAGGAAATCTTGCTTCTAAAGGGCTCTGTTCTGTCTCATCTACTCTATGGTCTCTTAGGCAGTTACAGATAGCAGTGGGTCACCTTCCATTTACTTTTTTTCTTCACTTAATGTGTCAGGACTGATGCTCACATGATTTTTTTTTTTTTTTTTTTTACAACATACTTTGAGCAACACTATAATTTTTATTTTAAAAAATTCTCTAGTGTGGGAAATCCAGTCTTCTGAACTTTCATTATTGCTATAATACTGTCATAAGCATTTCATTTGATAAACTTCTGCCGACATCTCTCACTTCAATACAGTAAAGCAATGGAAGTGATTACAAAGAAAATAACTGTTTTGTTTTTAAAAAATAATCCCTCTGTGACATAAAAGGTATACAGCCCATTTTAAATATTGATTCTGCATTCTAATTTATCATGTTTTTAAAAATATTGACACTATATTTCTCTCCCTATGTGTGTGTGAATAAAATAACATCTATAGATTTTTTGTTTGTGTACAGTGAGGACATTCTGGGAAGAAGCTTCTTAGATTTTACTGATATCTAAGATTTAGACTTCTTTTTTAACTCTTATTCCCCTTTTCCAATGTTTCTTCCTTTTTGAGGAACTATTGATTATTTTTGGACTCTATATTTGGTTTGCAATCATCTTTACAGATATTATTTCAGCAATTACCCTTATCCATATATTTCTTTGGTTTTGAATTATTTTGTTTTCATCACTTTCTCATTTAATTATTAACTGTTTCGATTGCTTTTTAGAAAAGGAATGTAGATAATTTCACATTTTGTAAAAGTCATCTCTAATTTTTCCATCAAATATTTACTGAGAATCAAGTTAAAGTATTATGCTTCTCCAGGGCTGAGGGACATAAAAAAAAGAAACATATTTCCTTCAAATTAGAGAGTATTACTTGATCTCTAAACTAGAGAAATGATGATCTATTTTGGGAAATCAGATCTAAACAGAGGCAATGACAACAATCACTAGGTGCTCATATTAATGTCCAAGACAGTCATTTCAGGATCAGGGAGATCTCTTTCAGGGTGGGTGGCAAGGAAAGCAGACTATTGTCATTTGAGCCTGAATGATTTGTTTCTGCAACTCCTTTGCAAACTGCATATCTTCAGATGGAGTCCTGGGAAAACTTTTCATCACAGGCCCTGGTCCTTGGCCTACCTGTCCTAGGAAAAATGAAATCAAGCAAGCCTTTGGCATCTAACAGACATGTCCTTGTCCTTCAGACAAAGACCACCAGGATCTAAGTCTGTGGTTGAGAAAGCTGGGTGTAGAGCTCATTGCAATGAGGAAGAATGCACACTGTAGGGAACCATGGGGCACCTCAGTAACAGGGTGATAAAGAACCTATTATAGGATCTGGGTTTTCGTTAGCTGATTTGCAGGATGGTCTAAGGAAATGGAGGATCTCACTCAAGTGTCTGCTGTCAGAAAGCTGGGCAATTCTAGAACAGAGCATGGCAATTAGTCTTAATTATAGGGCGGGCAAGACTAGAAAGAAGGTATAGCTGTAATTGGGAAAAAAGCAGAAGTCAAAAAAAAAAAAAAAAAGCAGCCATTCCATTTAGTCAAGAGAGGGAAATGCTTGGTGTTCTGTGGGGGCAGAATACCTTATTTTTCTCTGTGTTTAGACAAAATTATGAAATGTCCTGGTTTTGCCACATATACAGTAATCATGGTCTCAGAGTAACCTCCTGTGATACTGATGTTCTATGAAATTGTTTA
This sequence comes from Choloepus didactylus, assembly GCF_015220235.1. Lineage (NCBI taxonomy): Eukaryota > Metazoa > Chordata > Mammalia > Pilosa > Megalonychidae > Choloepus > Choloepus didactylus. Next base: position 127,258,541 of record NC_051313.1, on the reverse strand, counting down.
TCTTCAATAGGAGAGTAATGTGGCCTAGATGTGCAGGGACTCCCCCCTTCCTCAGGCTATTACTCATATTTCCTCATTTAACCTTCCAAAAAGTCTGCAAGGCAGATATCAATTCCAGTTTGCAGATGAGGAACTTGACATGTCCAAAGATGAAATAATATCCTCTAAGGAGAGGAGCATTCAAAGTTCTGGACACAGTTCTCCCCAAGACACCTCAAGGATGGTTCCGTGGCAAAGCTGGCCACTGTAGGGGTGGGAGAGGTGTACTGCGGGGGGAGGCTGGGTGTAGTGGTTGGTTGTTTAGAGCCACTAGCCGTTTGGGGGTGCACCTCTCCCCCACTGTGGCCAATGTTGATCAGAACTGATGGCAGGAGCAGGCAACTCCCATTGCCCTAGGAGATGAATGGGGTGGAGGGTGGGGGTTCTTTTAGCTTTCATGTCCTAAAAGGCAACTGAGAGACTCTAGCTGCCTGAACCTTCTTGTCATATCTACTTGTTTTCACTTTTTGTATTTTCACAAATCGGTTCAAGTTTTGTCAGTTAGATCCATCCATTAGAAAGTTCCCCTTACTCCTTTCACCTAAAGGTTTTAACAGCTGTTGGTGATCACTGTCTGGGTCCATAATTTCATTAGCGGGGAGGTGACATTATTAATTCCCTCTTTACAGATGAGGGAATTGAAGCAAAGGGTGTGTGGGTAACTTCTGCAATATAATCAACTAATACCTGGCAGCTCCATGATTGGGACCAGGCAGGCTCATTCCTGAACCCATGCCATTGATCATCATTCCAAAAGAACATGGAAAGAAGTCCATTCACATCAAGTCCAACAACAGGTGAAAACAAACAATATATTCTTTAGGGATAAATATGCAGTTTGCAAATGGGGGGAAAAAGATTAATGCAAAATTCTGGATAGTTCTCACCTCTGTGGGAAAGGATGGGAGAAGGATGGGTCAGGAAGGGGCTCATGGAAGTGGGGGCTTGGAAGGTCTTAGTCTTATTCTATTTCTTATCTTGGTGTAAAAGTATAAAAGAAATTATATTTGGTGCTTCTTCATCCTGCCTGGCATAATCATGAGTTTCTCTCTTGAGCAGCCCATAACCACAACTAGATGGCCTGTATCTCCATATGGCTTGGATGGTAAGAAGCTGCCCTCAGCTCCTCCAAAGAGCTGTCACCACTTCTGCTTTACACACCATATAGTTTGAAACTTCTAAACCCCAGTAACTTCTAAAGCCCTCCCCTCCCCTCTGGGTCACAATAAAAGCAGGAGCCCGGAATCCACAATTGCCTCTTCCCTCCCTCCTCCATGGACTCTTGGAGGAGCCTAGGTTAGGAACCACCCGCTCCACCCTTCTGCCATCCTCATTCTCCTCAAACTACCCCCTTGCAACCACCCCTACTCCTAACTCCCTACCCAGACATTTCATGCATTCTCAGCTGGGATGGCTCTCTGTGTTTGCGCCTCGTCACCAGAAGAATTTCCACATAACATCAAAAACAATCCAAGGTGGTGGGGACAAGAGTGTTTATTATTATTCTTTGAGCTATGTCTATACTTCAGACATACTTCAGAGAGATTGCAGGTTCAATTCCAGACCACTGCAATAAAGTGAATTTTGCAATAAAGCAAGCCACACGAAATTTTTGGTTTCCCAGTGCGTATAAAAAGTTATGCTCACACTATACTGTTATCTATTAAGTGTGTAATAACAGTATGACCAAAAAAAGCAATTAAAATATACTTTATTACTTAAAAGCACTAACCATCATCTGAGCCTTCAGCAGGTCATAATTTTTTTGTTGGTGGAGGGTCTTGCCTCAATGTTGATGGCTGTCTGACTGATCAGGGTGATGGTTATTGAAGGTTGGGGTTCCTGTGGCAATTTCTTTAAAAAGGAAGTCAAACAATGAAATCTGCTGCATTGATTGACTCTTCCTTTCACTAAAGATTTCTCTGTAGCACATGGGATGCTGTTTGATAGCATATTACCCACAGTAGAACTTCTTTCAAAACCTCTCTCAAACCCTGCCACTGCTTTATCAATTAAGTTGATATAAAATTCTAAATCCTCTGTTGTCATTTCAACAGTATTCACAGCATCTTCACCAGGAGTAGACTCCATCTCAAGAAACCACTTTCTTTGCTCATCCATAAGAAGCAACTCTTTATCTATTAGAAGTTTTATCATGAGACTGCAGCAATTCAGTCACATCTTCAGGCTCCACTTCTAATTTTCCTTCTCTTTCTATTTCCATCACATCTGCAGTTATTTCCTCCATTTAAGTCTAGAACCACCCAAAGTCATGAATGCGGGCTGGAACCAACTTCTCCCAAATTCCTGTTAATGTAATATTTTGACCTCTTCTCATGAATCATGAATGTTCTTATGGCATCTAGAATGATCAATCTTTTCCAGAAGGATTCCAATTGACTTTGCCCAGATCCGTCAGAGGAATCTCTATATATGGCAGGTACAGACTTCTGAAATGTATTTCTTAATAAGATTTGAAAGTTGAAATGTCTGTTTAATCCATGGGATGCAGAATAGATGTTGTATTAGCAGGCAAGAAAACATTAATCTTGTTGTACATATCCATTGGAGCTATTGCCAATGAGTAGTATTTTGGAAAGAATCTTTTTTTCTGAGCATTAGTTTTCAACAGTGGGCCTAAAATATTCAGTAAACCATGTTGTAAACAGATGTGCTGTAATTCAGGCTTTGTTGTTCAATTTATAGTGCACAGTCAAACTAGATTTAGCATAATTCTTAAGGGAGCTTGGATTTTCAGAATGAATGAACATTGGCTTCTACTTGAAGTCACCAGTTGCATTAGTCTCTGTGCTGGTTTGTATATTTATGTTCCCCAGAAAAAGCCATATTCTTTAATGCATTCTTGTGGGGGCAGACTTATTAGTGTGGATTGGGTTGGAACCTATTGGTTCAGTGTCCATGGAGATGTGACCCACTCAACTCTAGGTGATAACTCGGATTGGATAATTCCCATGGAGGCATGGCCCCACCCATCAGCATGGGCCTTATTTAGTTTACTGGAGCACTATATAAGTTCAGACAGCAGGAAATCATAATGAGCTGGAGCTGAGACAAACATTTTGAAGATGGCTGTTGGAAGCTGATGCATTTTGGAGAATGCCATTTTGAAACACAACCTAGGAGCAAGCAGACACCAGCCATGTGCCTTTCCAGCTTACAGAGGTTTTCTGGATATCAATGGCCTTTCTCCAGTGAAGGTACCCTTTGTTGATGGATACTTTATGGCCTTAAGACTGTAACTTTGGAACCAAATAAACCCCATTTACAAAAGCTGATCCATTTTTGGTGTTTTGCAATCTGGCAGAATTAGCAAACTAGAACAGTCCCTAACAAGAGCACCAACCTGTCCTTTGAAGGTATGAAGCCAGGCATTGTCTTTTCCTCTCAGGATAGTAGAGTCCTACATGGCATTTTCTTCCAATAGAAGGCTGTTTCATCTACATTAAAAATCTGTTGCTAAGTGTAGCCACCTTCATCAATAATTTCAGCCACATGTTCTGGATAACTTGCTGCAGCTTCTTCATCAGCACTTGTTGCTTCACTTTGCACTTTCATGTTATGGAGATGGCTTCTTTCCTTAAACTTCATGAACCAAGCTCTGTTAGTTTCAAACTTTTCTTCTGCAGCTTTCTCACCTCTCTCAGCCTTCACAGGATTGAAGAGAGTTAGGGCCTTGCTTTGGATTAGGGTTTGACTTCAGAGAATGTTGTGGCTGGTTTGATCTTCTATCCTGACCACTAAAACTTCCTCCATAGCAGCAGTAAGATTGTTTTGCTTTCTTATCATTTGTGTGTTCACTGGAGTAGCACATTTAATTTCAAGAACTTTTGCTTTCAGAACTTGGCTAACTGTTTGGTACAAGCAGCCAAGCTTTTGGCCTGTCTGGGCTTTTGACATACCTTCCTCACTAATCTTAACCATTTTTAGCTTTTGATTTAAAGTGAGATACACGTGACTCTTCCTTTCACTTGAACACTTAGAAGAGGCCCATTATAGGGTTATCAATTGGACTAATTTCAATATTGTTGTGTCCCAGAAAATAGGAAGGCCCGAGGAGAGGGAGAGAGATGGGGGAATAGCCAGTCAGTGGGGCAGTCAGAACACACACAAGACTTTTCTATTTAGTTGGCTATCTTATATGTGTGCATGTTATAATTGTTTCATGGTGCCCTGTACTGGTTTGTATATATTATGTCCCCCAGAAAAAGACATATTCTTTAATGCAACCTTGTGGGAGCAGACGTATTAGTGTTGATTAGGTTGGAACCTATTGGTTCAGTGTTGACATATTAGTGTTGATTAGGTTGGAACCTACTGGTTCAGTGTTTCTGTGGAGATGTGACTCAATCAACTGTGAGTGAGACTTTTCATTGGATTATTTCTATGGAGGTGTTGCTCCACCCATTCAGGGTGGCTCTTTATTGGATCAATGGAGTACTTTAAAAAGAGCCACACAGGCCCAGATGCAGAGCAACTGAGAGTGACATTTTGGAAGAGCTGCAGCTAAGAGAGGACAAAATGTCCTGAGAGCAGCATTTGGAGAATGCCATTTTGAAGCATAACCTGGGAGCAAGCAGATGCCAGCCACGTGCCTTCTGAGCTAACAGAGGTTTTCTGGATGCCAGTGGCCTTTCTCCAGTGAAGGTAGCTGTTGTTGATGCCTTACCTTGGACACTTAATGGCCTTAGGACTACAATTTTGGAACCAAATAAACCCGCTTTATAAAAGCCAATCCATTTCTGGTATTTTGCTTAATGCCAGCATTAAACTGGAATATGCCCCAAAACAATTATAATAGTAAAATCAAAGATCACGAATGACAGATCACCATAAGAATTACAATAATATTGAAAATATTTGAAATATCATGAGAATTACCAAAATGTGACACAGAGATACAAAGTGAGTATATTCTGTTGGGAAAATGACACAGACAGACTTCATTGACACAGGGTTGCCACAGACCCTCAATTTGTAAAAAAAAAAAAAACATGTCTGTGAATTGCAATAAAGCAAAGTACAATAAAACAAGATATGCCTGTATATTTATACTTTCTTTTGTGTGTATGATATTTTTCACAATTATTTGTAAAAGAGAGAAATAATAAGGCTGAGGCCATCATCTAGTTAGGAAGCACTGCTAAGTTTCTGACTTACTTGGAAGAAAAGCAATGTGTGTAACTGGAATACCCTAGAGGGGTGTTTTGGTTTGCTAAAGTTGCCAAAATGCAGTATACCAGAAATGGGCTGGTTTTTACAATGGGGATTAATTTACAAGCTTACAGTTCTCAGGTCATGTAAATGTCCAGATCAAGGTATCAACAGGTGATGCTTTCTCCCCGAAGACCAGCTACCAGGGATCCTCAGTTCCTCATGGCGACATCTACAGGTCTCTCCCATCTCAAGTTTTGTTGCTTCTAGCTTCTGGCTTCACTGGCTTCCTCCTCGTTTTGGTGGTTTCTCTCTATTTTCTGTATGTCCTTCTCTCTCAGCTTCCCTGAATTTCATCTCTTACAAAGGGCTTTCGTAGGAGGATTCAGACCCACCTGGGGCACACCTCAACTGAAATAACTGAATCAGAAGTCCCACCCACAACAGGTGTACACCCACAGGAGTGGATTAGCTTTAAGAGCATGATCTTTTCTGGGGTACATACAGCTTCAAAATATCATAATAAGCCATCCAGGTAATCTTATTTCTGTTCTTCCTGACATTCTAACCTCCCTTTTTAGCTATGTATATATACCCACATCATGCTTATTTCTTAATTTGTGATTAATGTATTATGCTGATGACAGACTTATGTCTAGAATCTTTCTATGAATAACTCATTCCCAAAAGACTGAAATAATTTTCCCAGACTACATAAATGTTAACAAGACAGTCTTCAAAAGCAGGGAAACACAATCATTAGAATTTGGGTGAATTTTCTGTTACACTTTAATCCAGAATACGTTGTAGTCAGAAAACAACATAAAGTCGTTTTTCTTAAACTTCCCAATAACAACAGGGAGGGTGGACTCAGATGGCACATACCCCTTTTCTCTGGCCCTTACTGCAGACATCTGATGACCATAGGGTAAAAGCTTCACAGAGGCTTAGCACTGGATTATAGAAGGAACCCACATCCTTGGGCAGCCATAGCAGCCCCCAACAGTCCTTGTCAACCAAGTCTAGCCTTCTTGCTAACTGAGAAAACCAAATTCCTTTCTGGCTAAGCCACCTTAGCTGAGTTTCTGTGAAAGGAGGGCCAGATTATACACAAGTATCAGTTCAGTGGGTGGTACCTCTCCATGAGCATGCTGACGTCATGGGGCTGGGAGTTTTGTCCATCATGCACATTGCTGAATTGCCATAAAACAATGCCTGGTGTACTGGAGGCACTCAACAGAGCATAATGATTAAATGAATGGATGCAGGCATAGCCAGTCTTATTTCCAGCTCTAGCTCATGTATTTCTTTTCAAAAAAAAAAAAAAGCAGTTTCATAGCATATGTGGTTCCAGTTTATTTACCTATTTCAGGCATCATGCCAGGGCCAATTAAGAGTTCACCGGCCCATGTGAGTGCCTATTTCCCCACACATTATTAAGTTTGTTATCATTATCAATTAAATAGGTGAAGTATTTTGTACCTAATTTGCATATCTTTAGTTTTTCATAAGTGCAATGTTTTTCATGGGTGAGTTGACATCGCATATTTATTTAGGCTTGGGTATTTGTCTCTTGATGAGAAGTCCTAGCCTAAAGCCAGCTCTGGAGGCACTGGCTCTTGACTCTTGGGCTGCTGTCTCCATGTGGAATGGCCTTGGAATGAGAACTTGGTGAGCTTCCCACTGCCTCTCTTTCTGGCTTTGATGGCTTTGGGCAAGTTTATATTTACTGCTAGTTATCATTCAGTTTCTTTGTCTGTACCTTAGATCAATAATGCCTTCCTGGCAGGGTAGTTAAGAAGTTTTGTATGACACAATGTAGGTCAAAGTAGTTGAGCTTCAGTTATATGCAGTTTATAATTCTAGCAGAACCCTGGAGAGAGGAGGCATCTGAAAAAATTAGTTTTCTGGCTTTAATTGAACATCCTACTTATTACCCTTTTAAACAGTGCCTTCCCATGGAAGGACTACAATCGTGTGCATTGTTCTGCAGCACAGGTTCTTTCTTATTGGGCCATGGCTAATAAAAGCATGGGGAAAAACTTAATGCACTAATAATGAAGGAAACAGAATTTTAAATGATTTTTTAACCTCAGTTTGGCAATGCTTTTAAAAAAACTCTCAGTCTTTCAGTATGAGTGCGGTGATACAGGGATTCCTATATTATGTTGGGAATATAAATTGTCATGGTACTTCTGGATGTCAGTTGGGCAATGCGCATGTTAAGATCCTTAGCAAAAAAGGAGAGGCTAGGCCTGCTTATAATTGTGCCTAAAGTGTCTCTCCTGAATGCCTCTTTGTTGCTCAGATGTGGCCCTCCCTCTCTAGCTATGCCAACTTGGCAGGTGAAATCACTGCCCTCCCCCCTATGTGGGATCTGACACCCAGGGGAGTAAATACCCCTGCAACATGGAATATAACTCCCGGGGAGGAATCTGGACACGGCATCATGGGACGGAGAACATCTTCTTGACCAAAAGGGGGATGTGAAAGGAAATGAAATAAGCTTCAGTGGCAGAGAGATTCCAAAAGAAGCCGAGAGGTCACTCTGGTGGGCACTATTATGCACAATATAGATAACCCTTTTTAGGTTCTAATGACTTGGAATAGCTAGCAGTAAATACCTGACACTATCAAACTACAACCCAGAACCCTTGAATCTTGAAGACAAATGTATAAAAATGTAGATTATGAGGGGTGCAATATGATTGGGAAAGCCATGTGGATCACACTCCCCTTTGTCCAGTGTATGGATGGATGAGTAGAAAAACGTGGACCAAAAAAAAAAAAAAAAAAAGCACCCAGTGTTCTTTTTTATTTTAATTGTTCTTTTTCACTCTAAATTTTATTCTTATTACTTTTGTGTGTGTGGTAATGAAAATGTTCAAAAATTAATTTTGGTGATGGACACACAACTATATGGTGGTACTGTGAACAATTGTACACTTTGTATGACTGCTTGGTATGTGAATATATCTGAATAAAATTGAATTATTAAAAAAAAAAATCCTTAGCAGATGTTTTTACTTTTTCATCTAGTATTTCTACTTCTAACAATCTTCCTAAAAATAATCGAATATTTGAACAAAGATTTATGCACCAAGATTTGTAGTCCATACAATCTAAAATGCATAAAAGTGGAACTCAATCTAAATAACCATTAACAGAGGCCAATCCCACAAATGAAATATACATCTATGAAAAATTGTTTCTGATTTTATTTAGTTACCTAGAATATTATATCTATATATGTATATAGTATGACATCTAAATTTATTTTACATATGCTATGTATCTATTATATGTTTTCATATATATTGATAGTTATGTATATCACATACATATAAAAAGAATAGGAAATACTAGGAGTGATTTTAGTTTTTCTTCTTTTTATATTTTCCTTTTTACAGATTTATACAATGAACTATATTTATAATTAGGAAAAAAAAAGAAAATGCTTTAACCATGTGCTTATTGATCCTTCCTTGATTGTTAAAAATTCTTCCATTTATCTTCCTCCAGTTATCACTTATTTTCATTGGTTTATTTGTGAGATAAAACAGTGTCCAGCAGCGACCGATGGTAGAAAAGGCATGTCTAAAGCCTGTTTGCTCCTCCTGTAAAGAGAGAGATTGATTGATTCATTTTTATAATCCATCAGGTACCTGATACTGTATTTAACTCGGAGAACAACAATAATAACGCCAGTGGCTTTTATTTTTGTTCCTCATATTTGCTCTAGACCAGGCTGATTTCTAACCACTGTATAGATACCAATGCATTTAATTGTCACAACCACCTTATGAGGTTACTACCATCGATATCCCTGTTTATGGATAAAGTTAAGGCCTCTGCCTTAACTTCCTAGGTGATAGCTATTAGATGGTGAGGACTTACAGTAAACCTACACCCTCCAGCATTTGAGCCTTAAGTAAAGGATGCTATAGCCTAGAAGAGACAGACTCTCAGAGGAAGTTCCATTTGAGCTAAGTCTTCAAAGGCAAGTAGGAATTTATCAAGTGAGGAAAAGGATTCAGGCTTTCACACCGGAGACTACGTGGCAAAGGCCAGGTGGCGTGGACTGTCTCATGTGGGATGCCTCGGCTTGGTGGTGAGCCCCAGTTGAGGTCTGGCAGATGCAAGTGGGTTTCTGTGACCTGTGTTCCCACGCTCTGCTGATCTGAGGGCTCCTAGTTGTGACATATGCTTGGCACATCTAACACCCAGGCCATAGCTTCACTTCACATCATCTGTCACTTCAAAGAAGAGATTTTTGCTACATTTTGTATGCAATTGTAATAATAATAAAAAAATAGTCTTTAAACAATGAAGTTTTCTTTAGTTAGGTGCTAAGAAAGGTCACATTCAGGTAGGTTTTAAGAAAGATCTCGGTATTTGGACTGGAGCTTTTCCTGGAGTAGTGCCTGCTGTCATCATTCCCCCATCTGGAGCGTGAAGGCCCACAGGGGTCGCGACGATGACACCATGCCTAAAGCATCAAAATGAAAAAGCACAGGACAGGAAAAAAAAGTTATCCATCCATATAGTAGAAAAGCAGCTCAAATTATGAGAGAGGCTCACAAACAAGAAAAAAAGGAAAAATTAAAGAATGAAAAGGCCTTGCATCTCAACATTATTGGTGAAAAACTACAGTGGTTTCACAATCATCTTGATCCCCCAAAAATAAAATATTCAAAGAAAGATGCTTGTGAATTAATTGAAAGGTATTTAAATTGATTCAGTGATGAACTGGAGCAGATTGAGTTACATAACAGCATCAAAGACAGGCAGGGAAGGAAGTACCATTCCCAGGAGACAGTCATCAAGCAGACGATGGCATGCGAGCAGCAGCAGCAGTATGAAAGATATGGTTTTGAGATACCAGACACTGAAAATGAAAGTAATCTGAAAACTTTTAGGGAATGGGATATTGATCTGAAGAAATTGCCAAACATTAAAATGAGAGAAATCTGTGCTAATGATGCAGTCCCCAAGAAGTACAAGAGGAAAAATATTACAACTGTTGATAAAGATTTAGGGGAATTGCAACTAAAAAGTGAAACAGATGACTCAGATGAGGAAATGACTGCAGTGGCCTAATTGTCTTTATTTGAGTCTAAAATAAATAATTTAAGAGCTTCAAGTTATATATATATATATATATACACATATATATATGGCCTAGATACAGGAATTTGCTATTAGATCATTCTCTTACATGAAGAGTCCCATTTGTAGTTTCAAAAATGATGTTAATGGTTTTTATTTAAAAACCAAGGTTGCTTTATCATTTACATTATGATGCTAAAGTGGATATGAAGTGATCTGCAAAACCCATGTAACCTGAATTTCCAGGGGTGTGGCAGTATGACATGAATGAGGACAGAAAATGTTTTAATTTTTACCTGTTTTGATAACTGCCTAATCTCACATTTTGGTGCATGAACAGCATTCTGTTTCTAAAAGGGTCCTGTGGATACTTCTTGAGCTGTGATGATGGCAATGTTGCTTTCAAGTAATATTGTCACACTAATCCTCTTAAATATTAAACCTTTTGTTATAAAATAGGGAAAAATGTGATGTGGAATTCACATAGGCTGATGGATTTTAGGTTAATCATGTTTATCTTCTGAGGCAGAGTTAAATTATTAAAAGAAAAAAAAATCACTTACACTGATCTCCCATACATAATTTCTTATCTTTTGACAAAGGAGGTAAATGATTTCAGGATAAATACTTTTGATTGTATATTATATTCTGCTTCCTCACTGTGAAAAATAGGTTTTGTTTGTGGAAACATACCTAAATTGGCCATCATAGATGACCAATTTTTTAATGGTGTATTTTTGCTTTTTCCTCTAAGAGATAGGTTAAATTGATATATGTCAGTATTTCAAGTGTCAGAAAAAACATGGATGTGGTAGAATGTTCCTCATGGAACTCATTATATGCAGTATACCTTTTAGTCTATTCTCTAAAGGAACAATGGAATTGTGTTTGAGTATTTTCAAGAAAAGAGAAAACACTAATGTTGTACGAGGTTAACTAAATGTCAACTAAGTCTTATTAACAATCTAAAATGTTATAACTTTTAGTTATGAAAATTGAAAATAAAATTTATTTACACACACACACAAAGAAAGAAAGAAAAAAAGAAAGAAAGAAAGAAAGAAAGAAAGAAAGAAAAAGAAAAAGAAAGAAAAAAAGAAAAAAAGATAGATTTGCCCAGAATCAGTGCCTGGTGATGGTGAGTGGGGTAGGTACGGGGCAGGCAATCTTCAGTCCTCTCTGGCTGGTGAAAGGTAAGCTCTGCTGACTCAAGGTGTGTCCTGTGACATTCCAACTATGCATTAACAGACACTGTTGCTTCAGATGGAGTAAACTTAACTGTAAGTGCCTGGTATTATCTTAAATACTGTGGGAAAGGTGCCAAATTAGACTGTTGGAAGGAACTACAGCTCTGCCTCCATGTGTTCACACACTAAGCCTCAAAGATTACACCAAGAAGGAGGATAGCGGTGATGATGGTGATAGAGAAGGAGGGTCAGGAACTCGAAATAGGTCCAAGGGAGAACCAATACGGCTTCAATTTCATCTCTTCATCACTGAGTCATTCCCCAAGGGCCTCATATGTGCTTTCTAGTTTCCATTTTATTGTTTTAAGGATTAACTGAGTTACTGTAGTAAAGCGCTTAGAACAGCATCCGGTGCATACACCTAACTGACATTGTTTCAACGCTAATTTGAGCCATAGTCAGAAATAAATTATGTAACCCATATTCTTGTTTAGGAACTTTTAGTCAACTTATAGAAGTTTTTGTTGGAAATGTGCAAACCTTGAAAAACATAAAAAGAATTTAGCATGTCAGTCTCTTAATAAAAGTTGTTGGGGGGGTGAGGGGGTGGCAGTGTTTTTCCTACTATTTGGAAGTCCAGATAAATTTAATCATTGGAAAGACAGTGAGAAAAGAACAATTCAGTGTTATGCAACAGAAAAATGGAGCAAGAAACTGTCTACACTGGATCTCATGTTGATCTGTTAAAGAGGAAGAGCTTCCTCCTTCCAGACGTCTCCATGTCTTTTAGGAGTCTCAGGATTGGATTTCCAATGGAAGCATATATCCAAATGGTAGGAGATTCTAAGAGTGTTTACACTGCAAAGTACATATTCATCTATCCTGAAGCTTAAAAACATTATTAGTAGTTAAGCATACTGGAAATGGCCCTTTAAAGGAGAGTCGGAAAGTTGACTTGTGTTGTTAAATATACTTAATCTTCATTTGTAAATTATACAGGCTGTGTCTGGTGATTTTTTTTTTTTTTTTAAATGTAGCTTGTATCTGTTAAGTATCTAAGATAAAGCTATCATTACTGATACTGTCTGACAATGTCAGATGGCCCACGGTAAAAACATATCAAAAGAGAAGAAAGCCAAGACTCATGGATCTTTTGGTGCCATTTCAAATGATGAGAATTTGGGGGAATTTTTAGGTGTAGACTGTGGACTACACTTATCAGTATCTATCTGGGTTAGCAGTAAAATTTTCATGCGGAAAGATTAAGTTCTTTTGAGCAATTTTTATTTTAGGCTGTCTTATCTTCTCAGCATTTTGGGAATGATGTGAACAATAATGATTCCATCTAATAAGAACACTTTCCTGTTGATTTTAAAAAGTGTTTTCATTATAATCTCTCTTTTTTTTTTTTTTTTAATCATTTAAAACTTTTGAGGGTATTCCCACATGGGAAAACAAAATCCATGTACTTTGAAACTATTACATGAAATTGATTTGTTAATGTTGTAGTCTTGAAGTAGGGGTTGGAAGCAGTGTCTTTTGATTTAAGATAATGATAGATAAGGTAAAATTTTTGTTACCTGTGACAGCTAATCAGTGTTTTTGTAAACATTTGAACTGATTCTCCTTTTGTTGTTGGGATTTTTCTGTTGAGTATACTGGGGAGATAGTTGGGTGACACCAAGCAATGAGAGATTTGAGATAGTTGATGACTTTTTGTTTGAGGGGACATTTGTATTTGATTTGATTTTTCCTAATTTAGAAATCAGTATAGACAACCATCATTATATGATTTATGGTGAAACCATTCAAGTCAATTTGTTTGCAGAGCAGTCAGGGCATTTTCTTTTCTTTAGCACAGGTTTTAATTTTAACAACTGAGATTTTAGTAGTTGCTCCTTGGTCTCATGAGTAATTACTTTTTTAAAAACTTATTTATATTTGCCCCTAGTACTGATCAAGCTGTCTAAACAAGTTAAGAGTCCTTTGTTTTCAAGTAAGCTAAGGCATACCTCCCAAGGCATATCTACCATAAATACATATGTCAGCTCTTAAGTCCCCAGGCAAAGTGACATTTTCATACCTAAGATACTAAGTAAACAGGGTTATTTGCTACAGGATATTTAAAAGTTAGAACGTAACTGTAAGGAGTATGCTTTGATTATTCTTCAGATACAATCCATTTCCAAATAATATCATGTCAAGATTATAATTTGAGTTGAACATAGACAAACCATGAGACAACTTTAGCATGAGAACAGCTGTTAGAAAATCATAGTATCTACCCTTACCTTATAAGGACACAGAAGTGAGGAAGTTGGCTTTGGATGGGAACATTTAAGAGTTAAACAAGAAGTAAACTGAACAATGATTTTATAAGTAAAATGTAGAAAATAGCAAACCCAGTAGCTATCTAGGAAACCCAGAGATCTTTTTTTTTTTTTTTTTTTTTTTTTTGGTGTAAGATATCTTGACAGTTTTATTATTTTGAATATACAGCTCGAATTTAGGGTAGGTAAAAAAAATAAAATTGTGAGGAAAAACTGGTTAATACATTAAGAATTGAGTAGAAATAATGGGTATACTAAAAAGCAAGAAAACAGTGACAAGTCCTATTTTAGAGTGACAATGTTTAAGCTGTTTTTTAACTTCTGTTAAAAAATTTTAAATCATGTCAAAGACAAAATATTTTAAAGTTTCCATTTTTGAACAATGGATTTTTCTCTTCATTGCAGTGTATTCTTTTTTAACCCATCCTAGTAAGCCTGTATGTGTATATGTTTAGATATACACAAATAATCAAATTGTGATAGAATAATAAATTTAAGCCTTTAACTTCAGCTTTAAGTTTACTACATTTTACAAACAGTAACAATTTCCTTACTAAATAAACAGATTAAGTACAGCTATTTTCTTAAACACGTTTGTGTTTCTCTGTAGCCATAGAACCTGATGGAGACCGAGCTGTTTGTATTAACAACAGCCCTTAAGCAAAGCAGGCAATTACGTTCCCTCATAGGCACACGGAAAATTGGGATGCAATCTCCTGATACTGCTCAGCCCTCCTGGCCCACAAGTACACATTACACATCCCTTTTGCAAATTTAAAGTGGCAAAAACAAGCATATCTATTACCATTCTCCAAAGCCGTCTCTGTATGTTTTCTGACTGTTAACCCCTGGTTACTCTGTACTTGGTAAGAGACTTGCATAAATTGCACTTTTGTTGTGAGGAGTACTTTGTATCCTCCAATTAGAAATGGGCCAGGTTATCCAAAGATTAGGCATTAAGTTACTCAATTTAATATTCATCCAAGTTCTTAAAGTTATCTATGGATCATGAATTCAGTATTTTAATGGGCACATTGAGGCCTTATGATTTGTAGCATCATAAAATTAATTCCATTTTAAAATAACACCATTATGATTTAATTTAGTTACAAAAGGTACAATTTTATAATTATAAAGTGATGTTAGCACATTTACACCTCAGTGGAAGCAATTTAATAAATGCAAATTAATTAGGATATTTTAGAAAATAAACCCTAGAGTTGTATAAACTAGAATATTGTGCTAACAGTATTTGTACATTATAATAAAGAAAAAAACATAGAGCCATTTTTCAAGCAAAATGATTAAACCAGTAACAAATTCATCCAAAAGGTATCCCAATTAGGATTATGTGAAAAGTTATTTTAAAATAATGGAGTTCTGTTTTGTTTCTTGTAACATGGCAACTAAGACCACTAATTAAACTCACAGTTTAACTTTTTTTCCTCTGAGTTAAAGTTTAAAGAGGCTGCACATTTAAAAAGTAAGGAGAATTCAAATTTAGAAAAATCTGACCTTCTATTTTCTTATTCAGTTTATTAATTTTTAAATAAGTCAATTACTTTATTTTGCTTTATAATTTAATTTATTAATATCTTCCTAAGGTAGATTGTTTTCTCAAAATTATTTCATATTCATTAAACAGAAAATGTCTCAATCCTTGTATAAATTAGAGAAGCTAACTGTGATAATGGAGTCGAATTTAAGATAGGTAGAAACAGAGGCACAAGAATGTTGATCAAATGGAAAATCAAGGTATGTAAACTAAGACCAGGAGTACCACTGTTGGGAATCTAAATAATTCTGTGATCCCCTTCTCAGTTTGGCAGGAAATTCTCATTTCCAGTGCCATATCCCTTATAATAAACACATCAAAATTTAGGAAAATATTCGCTCTTCATTTTGTATGGGTATTGGAGACCTTTTTTTTTCCTGACTCAGTAGAACTCTAGGGACATGACTGTCTCCTTTCTCCTCTCTAATCTTAATTAAAGTGTCCAAAGGGACATTAATTTGGAATTGTTTGCTCAAGCTTAAAAGTTTATAGGCTCCTTTTGCATGACAATTAAAGGGTCAGGACAGTGTACGCTGAGGATATGATTTCTTCTTGTCCTGACTCCTGTAAGGCCTAATACTTTCAAGTAAGAAATGATTGTAGGAAGCCATTTTATATATTTTCATCTTTGATACAGGAATGCCATTTTTGCAGATATTGATAACTATTTAGACCCATAATGAGTAAACATTCAACAAAGAGTTTTGAGGAAGAAGTTTTGATCTTTAGAGTTACAGGCCACAGCATGCAAATACAAAACACCAAATACAGTGGGATCTCATCAAAAGCCTGAAGGAAAATACACTAAGGACTTCCTGTTCCTGTGTTCTCAAACATCAGACAATACCGGAATCCTCAAACAAACAAAAATAATCAAGAAAAGATGAACAAATGAATGAGATTCCAGATTCCCTGTCCTCTGCCACTGACTAATCACTTAAAAATCTGACCAACAAAACAAGAGCTCAAATTCTACTTCCACATTCTACCAACAGGTACCCAAGCACAACCAGAATCAGAACCAGAACAAGGAAAATAAAACTTGGGAAAGAATTAGATTTAGCTGGCAAGAGCCAAAGAATCTAGTTGCTACAACAGGAGACAAGGTGAACAGAAAATTCAAAGGGCCCAGGGATGGACACGGTACACTTTCAGGCTACACGTTTCTGTTGGTTCCTATGGCAGGTTTTCAGGTAGTTGGCAGAACATCCAGCAATAAATGACCAAGAAGCTAATTATTAGCCTGCTGCTTCCTTGTATGGAATTGAAAACAAGCCATCAAATTATTTCATATAATAAAGGCCAAACAAGAATTTTTGTGAGAGAAAGAGGAAAAGTCGGGAGGGGAAAAACCCTGCAGTCAGCCTGGAACGAGTGAATCCATTTTTTCGGTAGTAATGATTTCACAGTTAGGCGGGAGGTCAGTCTAGATTGGACTATCAGTTTTTGAGCAGGCCCACTAGGGGCATAGGAAAACAATTTCAGTTGAGGAACTCTGGGACACCTTAATAGAGTTTGGGTGAGGAATACTGTGACAAGCTTCTGCCAGGGTCTTGAATGGGAGCTTCTTCCTTAATCAGGTCAAGGCTGCACCAATTTTTAGAATTTCTCAGGTAACTCGTCCAAGTCAGGAAGCTAGTGATTGCAAAGCTGTTGGAATGGAGGTCTGTCTGGCACCAGAGACAGGCCTTAGGTACATTATATACTCTTCACAGAGTATATACTCTTCACAGATGTCAAAAATCTGTTAACAGATGTTAAAAATCAAAGGGTCCTTATGTGAAGTTTTGTAATCTGTATCATATGGTATTTTATCTTAAATTGTGAAAATCTTTGTGTTCTTTAATTTCCTGTTCTTTTCCATGTTTTTAAGAGAGACAGCCACCTTCACTTATAGATGTGAAAATGTGCTCTAGACTTTGATATTGATAGTCTCAGATGGGGAAGGGCTTCTCTTTTTTATCTTAAAACGTTTGTTCAGGACAATCTTAAAAAACTGTTAAGAAAAGGTGGAATTTCCTAAGGCCCTCAAGCCAGCCTGTGGTTGTCAGAAACAGTTTTTCTGGTTGAGAGCTTTTGATTATGCAAGCTGAATAGCTTTTCTCCTTTCCTCCCCTGCGGTCGCAGTTGACTCGTCTGGGGGGGGTGGCGGCCGGTTGCTAAATCCTAGGCTCTCGGGATTGCTCGGAGGGTACCGGCGGCGGGGGCTCTTTCCCGGAGGCGAGGGCGAGGCGGGGGACTGGGCCCGGTCCCCGGCGGAGGCGTGCAAGGTGTGGAGGGCGGCGAGAAGGAACAGGCGGGACACGTTTCTTTTAGGGTGAAGAAGCCAAGAGAGTTTATTAGGGGAGAGTACAAGCTTATATCGGGCGGTTTAGAGGGCGGGGTAGCTGTAGGGGTTAAAGGCTTGGATTGGTTCTGAGAGGGCGTGAAGGTTGATTGAAAAGGTGCGGGAGTTGCTCCGGTAACGAAGGGGGTGGAGGGTACGGGTAAGGCACGGGGGTGGGGTTTTTCTCCGGCAAGCCCTCCCCAACGATTGTACTTTGGGGTGAGGAAATGGGGCCTGCCTCCGGCCTCACTTTCTCAGGCCTGGGGGGCTGTGGAGGGCGCTGTCGCCCGTGCCCACCACCCTCCCCAGGGGCTGATCAGGTCCCCCAGCCCAGGCCCGCCAAGTCGAAGCACGTAATCAGTGTCCCGCACCGTGCCCCACTACCTTTCCTAGGGGCTGATCAGTTCCCCTGGCCCAGGCCCGCCAAGTCGGAACTCGATAACAGTGTCCCGCATTTCCCCCTTCTTTTCTAATTAGAGGAAGAAGCTTACTGGAGAGATCCGCCAAGGGATGAGGGAAAGGGGAGGTGGGGGAAGGGATAGGGGTAGATGGTAGTCAGAGAGGCTGGAGCTCGATGTTGGTGTGGCGCCCGGGCGTTCGAGAGGGGCCTCGCTGCTTGCGGGATGGACGAGGGTGGCAACGCTGCGGAGGGTCAGCTTCTTCACTGGAGGCAAGTTGTTGATACTGGACTTGCACAAATGATGAAAAGACAGCATTGGCTTGGTTCTTAGCAAGCTGGACAATTCTGCGGATAATGCAGGGCCCTAGGGTGAGAGCTAGAATAATCATTAGTAGGGGGCCGATGAGAGGGAGGAGGTAAGGGAGGAGGGGGGTAAAGATGTGGGACCAATAGTTGGTGGCTTCACGGTTTCTTTTGCGTTGTTCTAGTCCCTCTCGGACCTTCTTTAGGCTGTCTTCGGCGAGACCTGTGGAATTGGCATATACACAGCACTCTTCTCCTAAGGCGGCGCAAAGGCCTCCTTCTTTGAGGAGGAGAAGGTCGAGACCTTGGCGGTTTTGGAGCACGACTTCAGAGAGGGAATTGACAGAATTTTTAAGATGGGAAATAGCGTCTTGTAGGTGACGAATGTCCTCGTCAACAGCCGCCCGGAGGTGAGTTAGGGCGGAGCTTTGACTGGCTAATGCAGCGATTCTGGTGCCAGCGCCTGCAAGACCTAGGAGGGAGGCAATTGTGAGGGCGGTGATGGGTTCTCGCTTTTGCAGAGTGGCAGGAGCTGCAGTTCTTTCCAGGCGGAGGAAGAAGTCTTCCTCGCTGTGGTATAGGACCCTAGGGATAAGGACAATTAGGAGGCAAGTTTCATTAGTTGTATTGAGGGTTTGCACATTAAGGCAGGGGGTAAGTCCTGTAGAGGAGCAGAGCCATTGGGAGGAGTTGTGGGGAATAAGAAACTTGGCAGAGCTGCTGGGAGATGAGTAGTTGGCACAAGCTGTGAGGTTGGGAGAGTTACTTGAGCGAGGGCGGATGCACTTTCCTGTAAAGGAGACTGAATGAAAGGTTAGGGGGACGGCAGAGGTATTCCAATTGCATTCCGAGGGGTTGTCTTCTGCATTTTCTGAAAAGGAGAGGTTGGAGGCGACGGGCTCATACAGGGAGGAGGAGGTGGAGAGGCAAAGCCAGCAGGAGGAGGTAAGATTGGGGTTGGAGAAATTCACCCAGGTGAAGGCTGCTTGGATAAGGCCGAGGAGGGGAGAGGAGTAACGAGAGGGGGGTAGGAAAGGTTGGGGTGATGGGGTTGGCGATGCGTTGTTTGTAGCTGAGGTGCGGCTGGTTGGAGCTGAGGTGCGGCTGGAGGGCTGTGGAAAAAGGGGGTTAATGACTTTATTAGGACCAATGGCAGAGGGGTTTTTTAGTACAGCCTCCTTTTTTATCAAAATAAGGGAACCTGGGTCGACTCCTTCCAAATAGATTCTGAAGCCCCAGGTTCGACCGAATAGCCAAGAGGGATCAGTAGGGAGCTGTACGGTGAGATTTAGTTTTTGACAATTATATTTATCGTAATAAGGATTGATGGAATGGTCACGGGGCTTGCAACCAAAAGGGGCCCAATTTAAAGTTAGGTAATGATCAGGGGCGTAAGGCTTCCAAGTAGTGGCTAATGTTTCACACCCCCAGTATGCACAGTAGTATTGGTTGGGAGCATTGCAGTACTGTTTCCTGGGGTTTGAGGATGGGCACATGTAATATTGGGCTTGGTTAAGGCAAGGTGTGCCCTCCGGGAACAGGATTAGGTCGCAGGGGTAGATGACGAAGGAAGGGCGTCCTGCGGTAACGTGGGTTTGCACAATCTTGGAATCTTCCCACCGTGCCAAGGTCCATTTCCAAGGCTGGTGGGGGTTGGCCTGGGTAGAAGAGGCGAGGGCCAACATGACCATTAGAAGGGAAGCTATGCTTGGGTGAGGGTTGTGGAGGTGTAGGGGGCTGGCTTTTGCCTGTCTATAGAGGCGTATGATTTCTCTGATTTCTTGTTTCTCCGGGGTTTCACTCGGACTGGGGTCCAGGCCCAGGTGTACTGTTGTCATCTGGTGCACTAGGTTGCGGAGATGACGGCGTTCTCGTCTCGTTAGACGCGTGGTTGCTGGTGGCGGGCCGGATTGCCCTTCCTGGGATCCAGATTGGTTGTGCTGCATCATCTGGGAAAACACAAGCAAACCCGCGCCCCTGGGCGAGGAGTGGGGAGGGACCCTTCCAGGCATTACTCTCTGGGTCCTTCCAGTAGACCATCGGGGCCTGGGTGGGCCTATACGAGGGCCCCCAATGTTTATGTAGGGGCGAAAGCCCTTCCTTATTGAATGTGAGTAGATTAAGGTGAATAAGGGCTGCTATGATAAGGTCCCCTGGAGTTGCCTGGGGGAGCATTGCCTTTTCTTTTTCAATTTGTGTTTTCAAGCAGCGATGGACTGCTTCCACAATGGCTTGCCCCTGTGGATTATAGGGGATGCCGAAATGATGGGTGATGTTATATAACTGAAGAAAGGCCGCAAAGGAGGCACTGCGATAGGCAGGCCCATTGTCCGTTTTTATGTCCCAGGGGACTCCCATGAAGAGAATTCCCTGTCTTAGGGCCTTGATACAGTGTTTGGCCGTTTCCCCGGCAAGGGGGACTGCATAACACATGGCTGAGAAGGTGTCAATCATTACATGTACATACTTGAGGCGCCCAAAGGACGGAACGTGAGTTACATCCATTTGCCATCTAGAATTGGGTTTTAGGCCTCGTGGGTTGACTCCCTGAGGTTGCAAGGGGCCAAGCGGCGCAAAGGGCGCACAAGTTGCACAATTGCGGACAAGATGTTTACAGGTATCTAGGGGGAGGCCACATAAATGATGTAACGACGTAGCCGAAAAGTGAAACCTGGAATGCAATAACTTGGCCTGGTTAACAGCATCCCCCGGAGGGGCTGCCGTGTGGGTTAGCATAGCTTGGGTATTCTGAGCTGAGACCGCTTGGTCTACTATACTATTGCCATTAGCCAGGGGCCCCGGAAGGCCTGAGTGACTACGAATGTGGCTAATGAACCAAGGATCCTGTCGATGCTCCAGGATGCTCCTGAAGTCAGAAAGTGCTTTATCAATGGCCGAGTTCCCGGGGAAAAAGGTGGAAAATGCGAGGACTCGGCAGACCTGATAAGTGTAGAGACTGTCAGTGAAAATGTTTACTGGGTGGTTGCAGTGGGCGTTCAGCGCGTATGACACCGCCAGGATTTCCCCCACTTGGACTGAATGAAGGTTGACATAACTGAATAGGCGGGGTTCCGGGTGGTCCTGGGAATAAGAGAGGAAGGCGAAACGGGTCTTGGAGGCGTCAGTAAAGACGGTAGTGGCACCCGGGATGGGTGCAGAGGAGGGGAAAGGATGGAAGGGGCTGCGGAAGGGAAGCTTGGCGAGTCCCTGTAATAGCCGATGGCTAGGATAGTGGCAGCTGAATTCCCCATGAAACCCTTCTAAAAGGATTTGCATGTCCGGGTTGTCACGTATAAGCAGGCGGGTTTGGCCTGCATCCAGAGGCCAAACAATTTTTTCCGGCGGCTCTCCAAATACATGAACAGCCAGGGTGACTAGATCTGAAGCTAGGCTGATCCAGAGCCGCACTGCGGGGCAGATTTTCCTAAGCCGACTTTTAGCGGGGTGCGCCCAGAGTAGAGGGCCATTTTGCCACAGGCAGCCCATGGGTGTTCCGGGCGTAGGAAGGATGAGTGCTATAAGATTGCCCTCTCTAGTGCTGAACCTGTTGAGACAGCAGGCGGCGAGCGCCTTGTTAATGGCAGCAATGGCCTCCTTTGCCTCCTGGGTGAGCTTAATGCGCCGGGAGACTGCTAGCGGCGGGGCTTCTGGAACACTTAGCAGCGTAAAGAGTGGTTGGAGCTGCGCAGTGGTGATTGGTAACGCAGAGCGGAGCCAATTAATTTGACCGCAGAGCTGTTGGAACTCAGTGATAGTGACCCGATCTGGTATGTCCAGCTGGGGAGCGGACGGGGCAATGGTTTTATCAATACTAAATCCTAAGAAGGCTAATGGAGGCACAATTTGAACCTTTTCGGGCTGAACCGCAAGGCCGAGGTCAGCTAAATTAGTGGTGAGGTCTTTAAGGATTAGAGGAAGCGCCTCGGCGTCCTCAGAGGCCACCAAGATGTCATCCATGTAATGGATGAGCATGGCCCGCTTTAGCAGGGGGGCCACTGCGTGATTAACATACATTTGGCAGATGGCCGGACTGTTACGCATTCCCTGAGGGAGGACTTTCCATTGGTACCTGCTAGCCACGCCCGCGTGATTGGGGACGGGAACTGTAAAGGCAAAGCGCGGGCGGTCTCGCTTATGTAGTGGGATGGAAAAGAAACAGTCTTTGATGTCAATGGTGGCTACATGATAGTGGGCTGGGATGGCCACCGGATGGGGGAGACCAGGCTGCGGGGAGCCCGTGGGAAGAATATGCTTATTGATCTCCCGCAGATCATTGAGGAGCCTAAATTTCCCTGTGGCTGTTTTATGAATAACAAACACTGGCGAATTATAGGGACTAGTAGAAGGCTCTATGTGGCCAGCGTCCAATTGTTCTTGGACAAGGGCTTGGAGTGCTACTAATTTATGCGTGGGAAGGGGCCACTGCTCCACCCATATAGGTTCCTCAGTATCCCACTGCAGAGGAACGGGCGCTGGAGGTGTTAAACGAGCAGTGGCGCACATTATTGGGGGGGGTGCGTGGTAAGCACTGCCCCAGAGGCGGCGAGGATGTCACGGCTCCATAAAATTTGGTCTATGGTGTGTAGAAATAACGGGCGGAAGGTGCCTGAGTGGCCCTCTTCATCCTCCCACTTAATGGGCCCTATGGCCTGAAGAGAGGTGGAGGTACCAGTGGCTCCCACTACCGAGGGACCATCGAGAACCATGCACATGGTGGCATACTGAGCGGGCATGCAAGAGACTTCTGCCCCTGAATCGAGCGTGCCTGTGTACCATTGCCCCCCTATTCTTAACTTACGAGTAGGCTTTTCTGGAGTGATAGGGACTGTCCAGAGAAGCGTTTTACTGCCGGTGAAGTGATTAGTTTTATTAGAACCGGCCGGCACGCTGCCTCTTAGGGACGGGGCTGAGGCTTGCCCCGCTTGGAGTTTAAAGCTTGCTCAGCATTTTGGCGCTGATTGACACCAGGGCAGCGGCAGAGGGTTTTGGGGTTATTTTTGCAATCGCGCGCCCAGTGATAGCCACGCTGGCAGCGTGGGCAAGGAGTGGGAGGGGGGCGCCCATTGCGCTGCATGAAAGGCGGGCGGTTGACTTCTGCATTGGGGCACTCCCGGGCAAAATGACCACTCTGCCCGCACTTAAAGCAACCGGTGGTGGCGGCTAAGGCGGCAGTGACAGTGCCAGAGACAGCCTGGGCTAGGGACGCGGCAGCTGGGTCAAAGGCGCTGCAGGCAAGTACCCAATCGTATAGGCTTTTCTCCCGCAAGGGAAGAATAGCCTGCTTGCAAGGGGGATTGGCTCCCTCGAGAATGAGTTCTCGAGTGAGAGCCAGTTGGGCCTGGGGATCACTAACCTTCCTGGCGCAGGTTTCTTCAACCCTGGAGACAAAGGTGGCAAAAGGCTCATTTGGCTCCTGGAGGAGCTTGGTGAATTTAGTAGGCCGACAGGCGGAACAGTTGGCAAAAGCTCGCAAGGCGATTCCCCGAAGGATAGGCCAAAAGGTGGCAGGCGCATTAATATAGGCGGATGCATTTATAAACGCTCCAGTGCCCAAGTAGGCTTCGGGGTGATGATAGACTCCAGTGGCTGCGTCTTGCTCGCTTTGCTTAGCTGCTTCCGCCTGGAAGTGAGCACGCCAATCAACAAACTGGCCGGGGTTAAGAATGGTACGGGCAAGCAAGGCCCAGTCTTGGGGGAGGCAAAAGTCCATGGCGATATCCTGTAGTAATTGGGAAGCGTATGGGCTACCTAACCCGTCTTCCTTGACGGCCCTGCGAAGCTTCTTGATAGTATCTGAGTCAATGGGATACCAGTCGTACGGTTTTTGCAGCGTGGGGGTAACATTAAGGGGAAAGCAGCGAAAAGCGTGAGGGAAAGGAGGACACGCTTGCAGAGGGCCTGGCACGGGAGTGGGGGTAGGGGGAGCGTTGTCCCAAGGGTTGCCTTGAGGTGTAGAAGGCAGCCAGGGGTTGTTAGCCGGCTGGGTGGGAGGAGCGGCGGCAGCTGCCGGCAGCGGCTCCGAGGGGGAGCTCGCCGAAGGGGGAGGCGGAAGTGGGAGGCCCCAAGCGTCGCAAGATGGCGGCACGGTGGGAGTGGCTAAGGCATAAGATGGCGGACTAGCCCCGTCCTGTGAAAGGGCGGGGCCTAAGGCATAAGATGGCGGACTAACTCCGCCCTGTGAAAGGGCGGGGTAAAGCGCATGCGGTTTCCGGCCTGGCTTAGGGCTGACGTCATCGCCGGAGCACTTCCTCCCCTTGATGGAAGAAGAAGGAGGAAGTTCGCCATTTTGGAGAGGCTTAGTATTGCTTTGTTTTTGGGGGGCGACTTCAAGCGCGTTGTTAATCTGCTCGACTAAGGATTCTGTGTCCGAATCGTGGTCCACATTAGTATCGCTGTCTGAATTTGTTGACTGGGTTGATAGGGCCTCCTTGGATTTAATGGGGCCTCGATCAGGGGGGAGGGAGCCTTGAAGGCAGGAGCGGACGGTTGTTAAGGTGGGGAGCAAGCCGGGAGGGAAGCGCTTGCTCTCATGTTCCATGGCGTTGGTGACCCGATCAATAAGGCGATTATAAGTAACAGGGTCCCAAAGATGGCAAGTGGTGAGCCATGGGTTAAAGGGCAGCAGGAGGTCCCAGTATACTTGCAGCTGTCGGACAGACACCTTACAGCGATGTGTGTCTAGGAGACCCGCTAGAGCGCGAACTTGAGGTGCTTGGCGTGCAGATAGACGATTACCCATAGTGGAGGGAGAAAAAAAGGGGGGGTTGTTTATTGAGTAAAGAAAATGAGGTAAACCGTGGCCTCGAGGCCGAAGGAGACGGCGAGAATAGAAAGCAGGACCCTCTGGTAGCGAGAGCAGTTTGGGGGGGGGGCGGTTGCAAAGAGGCACACGGCGCCAAACAAAGAAACAAAGACACAAAGGACCACAGCAAAGTAATGGAGGGGAAGAGGGAAAGCTACTGGAGGAAGAGTGTTAGGAGGAATGGGGGGATATAGGAAGAGAAGACGAAAGGTAGTCGGGGGCAAAAGCCAGGTTAATGTGGGAAAGGAAGAGCGGCCCGGGCGCGGAGCGGCGTGGGAGAGGCGGCTCCGGACGTGGAGTGGCGAGGGAGAGGTGGCTCCGCGGGGCGGCGAGGGAGAGGCGGCCCTTACCTTGCAGGCGAGGAGAAGGGGAGTTGGAGAGGCGTCCGGGCAAGCGGGTGGTTTTACTGGACCGCTGCGTGGAGAGGACCTGCCCCACGTTGGGCGCCAGTTGCGGTCGCAGTTGACTCGTCTGGGGGGGGTGGCGGCCGGTTGCTAAATCCTCAGGCTCTCGGGATTGCTCGGAGGGTACCGGCGGCGGGGGCTCTTTCCCGGAGGCGAGGGCGAGGCGGGGGACTGGGCCCGGTCCCCGGCGGAGGCGTGCAAGGTGTGGAGGGCGGCGAGAAGGAACAGGCGGGACACGTTTCTTTTAGGGTGAAGAAGCCAAGAGAGTTTATTAGGGGAGAGTACAAGCTTATATCGGGCGGTTTAGAGGGCGGGGTAGCTGTAAGGGTTAAAGGCTTGGATTGGTTCTGAGAGGGCGCGGAGGTTGATTGAAAAGGGGCGGGAGTTGCTCCGGTAACGAAGAGGGTGGAGGGTGCGGGTAAGGCATGGGGGGGGGGTGTTTTCTCCGGCAAGCCCTCCCCAACGGTTGTACTTTGGGGTGAGGAAATGGGGCCTGCATTCGGCCCCACTTTCTCAGGCCCAGGGGGCCGTGGAGGGCGCTACCACCCGTGCCCCACTACCTTTCCTAGGGGCTGATCAGTTCCCCTGGCCCAGGCCCGCCAAGTCGGAACTCTATAACAGTGTCCCGCACTCCCCCACCCCAGAGCCTAAAATCAATTCAGCCTCCAGTGGAGAACTAAGTGGCCTCATCCATTGAGCTTCTTTATCCAAAACTATTGCTTTCTCAAGCATGCCCGCATGTTATAAGACACTCAGGGAAACTTAAATTCCCACTTCCAAGCTACATGAGACCAAATTTTTCAAGACAAATGTTGCAATCTGGAACCTGATTTTCGTTTAAAAGCCTTCCATTTCGTTAAAATGTTGCATTCAACATTAACAGTGAAGTTTTACAAGTGTGTTGCAATCTTGAGTAACTTAACAACTAAAGAGACAACAGGATATTTGAACCGACAATCGGTAATTAGATCTCCACTCGAAACAAAAATAGAACGTTACAACAACACTTCTGTCTTTTACAATGTTACCTTTAAAACACAAACTCAGCCCGAACACAGCTCTCTTTGTGGACAAATGGGTGGCTCTTAAAAGAGCCTTTGGGATTAAATGTAAAGACGCTTACTTGGCAAGTTTACTTGGAGCTGGTGTATTTCGTGACGGCCTTGGTGCCCTCGGACACGGCGTGCTTGGCCAGCTCCCCGGGCAGTAGCAGGCGCACAGCAGTCTGGATCTCCCTAGAGGTGATGGTCGAGCGCTTGTTGTAGTGCGCCAGGCGTGAAGCCTCGCCTGCAATACGTTCGAAGATGTCGTTGACAAAGGAGTTCATGATGCCCATAGCCTTGGACGAAATACCAGTGTCAGGATGGACCTGCTTCAGCACCTTGTACACGTAAACAGAGTAGCTCTCCTTGCGGCTGCGCTTGCGCTTCTTGCCGTCCTTCTTTTGAGCTTTAGTCACCGCCTTCTTGGAGCCTTTCTTCGGAGCTGGAGCGGACTTCGCTGGTTCCGGCATCTTTAAGACACAAGTGATAAAACACGCAGCGGAAACAAGAGGCGGATTTCTCCTACTTATAGAGGCTTTATGCTAATGAGGGATGCAGAGCGCGTCTTAGTTAATTGGAAGACAAACAGTGGGCCTGTCATCCATGGGCAGAACTATGCAAATGAGGAATGGAAATACAGCGTCTCTATTCGCTATGTGGCTTTGTCTTGTTACTAGCCAATCAGACAGCTGGTTTTACTGTCCGGGAAATGCCTATAAAAGCCGCGGTGCTCACAGCAATCCTCTGGTTGTTCTACTCTGCACAGCCGTACTTTATTGGCGTTTTTTTCTTTTTTTTTCTTGTTATGTCGGGCCGTGGTAAGCAAGGAGGTAAAGCTCGGGCGAAGGCGAAGTCTCGCTCTTCGCGTGCAGGCCTGCAGTTTCCTGTGGGTCGAGTGCACCGTCTGCTCCGCAAGGGCAACTATGCTGAGCGTGTCGGGGCTGGCGCCCCGGTGTACCTGGCGGCGGTGCTTGAGTATTTGACGGCAGAGATCCTGGAGCTGGCGGGCAATGCGGCTCGCGACAATAAGAAGACCCGAATCATCCCGCGCCATTTGCAGCTGGCAATTCGTAACGACGAGGAACTCAACAAGCTGTTGGGCCGCGTGACCATCGCTCAGGGCGGTGTCCTACCCAACATCCAGGCGGTGCTCCTGCCCAAAAAGACCGAGAGCCACCATAAGGCCAAGGGAAAGTGAGCTAACATTTGAGTCTCCGGAAACTTTCGAACCCAAAGGCTCTTTTCAGAGCCCCCCCCACTGTTTCTAAGGAAGAGCTATATGCACACTTGTATTTAAAGACAAAAGACGAGGTAAGGTAAATTTTGCTGTTGCTTTCAAAGGTTCTCTGGGTGTTGCCACTAACCGTATCCATAAGTTATTTTTGCTCTAGTGTGTATGTTTCACGACGCCACCAATTAAAGGCTCCTCTAGTCGCATACATAGCCAAATAGTCGTGGCTTATGCCTTACTAAAATTAACCCTTCGGTTATCGGTTTGGCGTTTCAGGCTTGGCTCGCGTTAACCTTGCAAGTGTGTTCTGACGTTTTTCAGCGCTTAAGGGCGGTTACAACAAAGTCGCGTTACTGTATGGTAGCTCAGGGTAGACTGATTTCCAGATTCGAGTTGCAGTTCCTCCACCGTTTGTGAAACCGGAGCCATTTCTAATCTTGTACTATTGGAGAAAGATGGTGCTGTCTTACCTAGATATTTCTTGCCAATGAATTTACTGAAGGAAAACATACCTGGCATTTAGCGAGCCGGACTTAAAAGAAACGAAAAGGGTCAAACAGCTACGTCCCTAACGTAGCCGGCAAGTGGGTAGAGTGGGGCAGGGGCCTCCCGAAGGAATTGGCGATAAGGGATCCGGTGATTAAGCTTTTCCCACTCCAAAAGAGTGGCGATCTGGAACTTATTTGAGTTCTCTGCGGTATACCAAGGTTTTTTCTGGATGATGCGGTTTGCACTTCCCTGAACGAGGAGCCTGGCGGAGGTGGCCAACGTTGGTCGGTGCCCCGCTGGGAAGACTCATGCAGGTAGCCGCTTAGTCAAACGCCCCTGGAGCTCCACTGAAGCGTTTTGCTTGCAATCGCTTGGTTTCCAGTGTTCACATGGGACTGTGCCCGGAGAGGATTTTTTTTTTTTTTTTCTTTTTTTTTAACCCAAGTAGAAACTGCTGGGGGCCAGATTTTGGCACCGATTGCAGGGTGCTCTTGAGGCAGTGTCCTACCCTTCCCTCTGCCCTTCCCCTCCTCAACACCAGGCAGATGATGCTGCTACAGTGTCCCGGAGTTTGGTCAAAGCAAAATGGCCGGAAAAAAAAAAAGTGTTCACCCTGATGGCCAAATGTTACTATCTCCTGAAGAGTTTTTAAAGTTAAAACAATTCTCATGGACAACCGGACAGGTCTCCTTGTATACCTCAGGGCCCTGAAGAGGAGTATTTTAATTGCAAGTTGATGAAGATGCTAAATCCAAACCTCCCAATTATGGAATGCTCATGGGTACCCGGGGCAAAAGTTCCCAGGGATTTACTGTGAGATGTGAGGCTGAGATAATCATTTGGTTATTTGGGCCATCCCGAACAAATCAATTTGGCAGCACCACCAATTGTAATACTTTTTAAATCACCAAATCTATGAAATAAATACTCTTTACTGTCATCTCACATCCTATTTCATTTTGGTATTATCTGAACTTGATTTTACAAGTATGATAAATTTCTTGTTTTTCATGATAACCAGAGTAGAATGTATAGGGCTCTGATTTTATTTTGTGACAAATTGCTCTTGCCTTAATAGTCTATCTCAAAATGGCCAGTTGTGCTTTAAATTTTAGAACCTTAGACCTTGACTGATCTGTATGCTTTACTCTGTCTCCCTGATTGATTTTGTCAGTTCGGTGGTTTCAAAGACCCCTTTTGCAGTAAACTTCCCATTTTACAGATCCATTCCTGACCTCTTCCCTGAGATGTAAATATGTGTGCATCCAAATTCCTACTTGAGGGATTTGTTAGAAGTTGGAACTTCTAACAGGCCTCTCGAACTGAATTGCATCCAAGACAAGAGAGTTACACTGCTCCCTAAGCCTGTTAGAAAACCCCACCCCACCCCATCTTCTCCAAATCAGTAAATGAAACTCTCCTAAATCCATTAACTCAACCCAAAGTTGTAGGAGTAAGCACTGCATGTTTGCGTTCATCTCCACAAATCAAACTAGCTGTAAGTCATTTCACCTACGCCTTCATTATATATCCTAGTTTATTCCCCACACTCCTTCCCATAACCGGAGGGACCACCCATAGCCCAGCCTCTGCCCTCCTCTCTGACTTCATCTCCATCACTCTTCCAACCACACTGATCTCTACTCCAACCTTCCAAATTCGTCTCTGTGAGATGCCCATCATCCCCTGACTTTCCTTTGGCAAGCTCCTTCGCCATCAGATCTCGGCTCAAATATAAAATACTAATATTAGAAGAAATTTAGGAAACCATTTGTATAATCTCCATTTTTGTGGGGTGTCCGTACAAAGCAAGCAAGAAACAACAACAAAAAATAGTACATGCTATGTCATAAAGAGTACAAAATAGGCAATAAATTAGGATAAAGGATTTGCAAAATGTTAATATAAGAACATTTAATGAACTGAATCTACAAAGAAGATCGACCTGCAAACAGCAAAAAGGCAAACAACATAATAGTACAATGACTATAACAGGTATCTTATCTTAGTCTTTATTAAATTCAAATGGCCAATACATTAAAAGAATCCTGTTAACTTTCCTAGCAGTTAAAGTTAAGCGTATTAGTGCAACAAACGGATACCATTTCTCAGATAACAATAGGCAGCAGTAAAAACTAATAATACCAGGATTGCTAAGGACAAGGAAGAATTGCCACTGTCATATACTCCTTTGAGAAATTGTCCTGGCAAGGCCTATTAAAATTTAATAAATAGTAGGGAGCATGTCTACCATCTAGAAACTAAGGCTCTTCTGTATCAAGTTATTCGTGTAAGGACTCCTTTGCAATACTGTAATGGGAAAGCAAAACCAAACCACCTAAACCATCTATAATACTATAGGTAAGAATAATGTTAACTTAAACAACAGAATATCCTTGTTAAAGAATATTCTGCAACTACCAAAAGGAATGAGGCAGTGAAAGAGAATCACATATACAACTGAAGAGAGTAAAATGAATATAGAGAAAGGTATGCAAGAAAACATATCACATTGTTTTATCTCCAGGAGGCAAGATGGGAGGGGGATGAAGAGACATTAACTTTTCCTTTAACATTAAATGATAGTGTGAAAATGAACGTGTGTTACTTTGTAACTTAAAAAAGTTTAAAATGTAGTCTCCATCTCTCCACCTCCCAACCCAAATTATTTTCTGTCCAGTCACCTGGTGTCGATTCTTTAAAAACAGAGATTGTATTTATCGGATCCCTCATGGTTTGCCTCTTTCCATTAGACTCTGTGTGAGGTGGTGACCTGAGCCTGTGTTCACTATTGTGGGCCCTCAGATATCTAGTGAATAGACCAGTATTCACTGCTATTTATTTAGCCCAGAAAGGCCTCCCACAGCCCAGTGCATGGTATCTGGAT
The DNA here is from genome assembly GCF_015220235.1 of Choloepus didactylus. Classification (NCBI taxonomy): domain Eukaryota; kingdom Metazoa; phylum Chordata; class Mammalia; order Pilosa; family Megalonychidae; genus Choloepus; species Choloepus didactylus. The sequence continues at coordinate 127,227,264 of NC_051313.1, read as the reverse complement.
TTGTCTCCAACAATAAAATCATTGTTAGTAAATTGTCTACTCACCCTGCCCATTTACCAGGAGTGCAGTGAAGTGAAGTAAACCCCCTCCTGTTTTCCACATTCCACCTTTTTCTGGTTTCTCCTCCTTGATTTCTTTAAGGGCTGTTATTCTCTGTTGGCTGGTATCAGGCATAAAAGAATCCTCTTTACTATATATGTTACTAAGTCTATGGGTACTAGATATTTGCTTAGAGTAATTGAAAAGAAAAGAATCACAGGGCTGGTGTGTGTATGTGACCAAATCAGTGCCTTTCAGCCATTTACAGTGTCTGCTCTGTGCAGTAAGGCACCTCAGCTGGCTCTCACTTTCTATTTCTGGGGTTATACAGTTAAAACCCTCTTTTCTGGGGTGAGATTGTTAAAGAATTCTGTCTTACTCATCTCTGCACTTGGGCTTTTGGCACTCGTCCTTTATAGTAGATCTTCAGTAAATACTCACAATGAATATATGGATATGTTTGGAAATGTTTATCTCCACAGAGATATTGTTATAATCACTATCTAAGCTACAGGGACTTATGAGTTTTTTCCTGGGTTATGTACTCTTTTAGCCACCACCTGGTCTTAAAATTCCAATCTGGAGGGAGATACACAATTGACTCTAGAACTGTGCTGTCCAACACAGTAGCCACGAGCCACAAGTGACATTTTAAATTTAAATTAAATTAAAAATTCAATTTCTTAGTCATACTAACCACATTTCAAGTGCCCAATAGCCACATGTTCTGGTGGCTACTGTATTGAACAGCATGGTTACAGAACATGTCTTATTATCACAGAAAGTTCTGTTGGCTAGTGCTGGGCTAGATGTTTCATGCCTCTCTGAGCTAACATGTTCAAGCTTCTTCAAGTGGCATCTAATGATACGGTTGCCAAAAATACAGGAAGCCCAGTTAAATTTGAACTTCAGATAAGCAGCAAATATTTTTCTTAGGATAAGTATGCCCCAAATGTTGCATGAGACATACTTAAACTTAAAAAAAAAAAAAACAAAAAAAAAACTTGTTTTAATCAGAAATGCAAATTTAACTGGGCATCTCTGTATTTTTATTTGCCAAATCCAGTAACTTATCTGAGAAATAAAATGGGGCCATCTTCCTAGGAGGTTTAATCCTTTCACCACTGGAAGTTACTTTTTACATGAAGAGTTGAGAAGGCTAGTAGCAAGAGAGAAGCTACCTCATTGCAAGGAAAGGGAGCTGTAAAGTTTCTCTGCATGTGTAAGGAAGGTTGAAAAGGAGGTTCCCAGATACATTTACTTTGTTTTTTTTCTCTCTCTTTAGGTTTCAAAAGCTTCCCCCTACAGAGAGATATATAGAAGATCTCAAATGTCTGCCCAACCCACCAGTGCTCAGAAATAAATGGGATAGATGGCTTTAATAGACTGCATCTGCACCTGCAATTTTTTTCCTATTAAAAACTTTGGGTTTGTTTTTTCCATGCATATGTGTTTGTGTGTTTGGGGGTAAGGAGGATAGAGGGGGCAAGAAATAACATTATTAGGGGGAAAACTATTTACCAAAAAATGTTTCTAGTTTTTGGAATAGGTAATACATTTCCAGGGTTCAAATAAAATGGAAGAACCAGTTATGCATGAAGAATCCACTCCCTCCACCACTGACTCTTAGATATCCATTCTGTATCCATCTAATGTTAATTTATGTTGGTGTCAGTTGTTCTCAAGAGGGAGCAGACTGAATACACTGTTCTGCCCTTGCTCTTTTCCCTAACAATATATACCTTGGAGAATTCTCCATATGCAAACACTTGGATCTTCCTGTACACAATCACATGGTTTTGCAGTGTGGCTGTGTTGTAGTTTAGTTAGCCTGTCCTCTGTTGGTAGGCACGTGAGGCATGTGGGTTGTTTCTAGTCTTTTGCTATTATAGACTATTCTGGAATGATTAACCCTGATTTACAGCAACATTGGAATTAGCATCATATTCTGCTGGGATGGTGGAAAATGAACTGAAATTCAAGTCACTCTTGAGTTGGACTTGAGATTCTTCACCTTAAAAACTGTGTGCCCCCCCACCAGCCTAGTCATTTTGAACCTCAGTTTCTTCGTGACATGGTAACAAACCAAGTTAAGTGACTAGAAGAATTAGAAAAGATAATGTATATGGATTGTTTTGAACTCTAAGGATCGGCACAAATGCCAATTATTTAACTTTGAAAAACATTTCCTTTGTGACAGTAATAAGGATATGTTGTAATAGGAGCAGATTTCCCATATTCCAGCCTGGCATGAGGAGATAAAAGGTGACACAAAGAGGAAGGAAGGCAGTTTCATTAATTATTTAATAATGACACCTCCCTACTTAAATCACTATTTCCTGTCCTCCCTGCTAGGAGTCAGACAATCACCCTCCCAACTTGCCCACTGCCTCATGCCCTCTGCTACAGGTTGAGGTCAGGTTTCAAGAATGTCTCTGCTACACTCTTAACATCTGGGGGTGGGAGCTGTTTCATCCACCACTGGCATATACTGGCCACTCGAGAAATACCTGATTAATTCATGAGGCCTGCCCTGCATGGAGGTTATTATTCTGGCCCTGAATTGAAATTTCCAGAGGTTGATGGGAGATACATCAAATCTCACAGACTGTGTTGTAAGAAAAAGGCACCCAAGAAATACCTACACAATAAATCTATAAAAGGTGACTTGTGTATGTGTGTGTGCACACCTTCCCCTCCCCCCCCCACAACACCCATATGCACAAACATGCAGAGTGAGGTGTACTGGAAAGACAGGAGAATCTGGAGCTCAAATACCTGGGTTTGTGGTCCAGCTCTGCCATTTACCAAACGTCTGACTGGAGGTGAGTCATCTGCCATCTCTGAAGATCGGGTTCTTCATCTCTGAAGTGGGGTAATATCACCTCCCAGAGTTGGGAAATCCAATGAGATGGGGGCAGAGGAGAAAGCACTGTGTTCATTGTCAAACCGAATATAAGCATGCAAGATTATATAAAGCCCAGATAGATGGAGAGATAGATAATGTAAAGACTGGGTAGGTAGACAAACAGATAGGAATAAAGACAAATTTCCAAATATGGACAAGAGAAAGCAGGAGAGGATTTGGGAATTTCCACCAGGGGTTCACACCTGCAGGGATTGAATTGGAGTTGGGCTAAGCCAGAGCCCTACCTGCTTCTATCAGCAAATTGCCCCTGTGGCAGAAGGAAACTCCTAGAGAAGCCCGCCTCGCAGAGGTGCCGCAATGAAATGGCGGCAGGGTGCACTCATGCACGGCTCACCAGGTCTCCATCGGGTGCAGAAGTAGCAGCCCCAGCAGAGTGGATGGATGTTTCAAACTGAGCCACAATTCAAGACAGAAAGGGAGCACCACACTGCCCACTTAGCTTTTGGCTCAACTTGTTTCCTTGCCTTCAGTGACTATATGGAGCACTTGTCCCTGTTAGGCAGCAGAGCTTTCTTAGCAGAGAAAAGAAGAATGAAGAAGGCCCTTAAGGAGAAGGGCCCAAGGCACATCTGCCCTGTGGGAGGAAAGAATAAACCAAAGGCAGAGCACAGAAGGACACTTAGATGTCCTTTCTGCTCAGTCTCTTCAGGTTGTAAATGAAGAGTCTCAGGCCCTGAATCAATTAGTCTTGTGTATGGTCGCAAAACAGGTCAGTGGTTTGTCCGTTTCCACACACAGAATCATATTTCTGCTCTTGGCATCTTCATTCTCTTAGGCATCCAATTGGGAATCCATGTATCATTTAGCATCCTTCTTTTCTGTCTGCTACTTTGTGTTCAGTGTAACACTGGCAGCCCAAAATTGTCCATCTTGGCAGTGTTTACACAAGAAAAATTGGCAAATGCTACAAATGAGGGTTTGGTTTTGTCTCTATCCTGGAAAGCCAGTTGTTAAACAGTTACTAGAACATCACTGCCTTAAACACCCTCTGCTCCAGCCTGGTAAGATACTCTCATCCATGTCTCTCTCTCTCTGTCTGCATTGACTCACACTGCTGTGCTGTTTTCCTACCTAGAGGGGCTCTGTCTCACCTTCCAAATGGCCCCCATACTTCTGGAATGATTCAAGTCTCACACTATCTCCTATCATCTGCACCTATGATGTTTGTCTCTGTATTGTTTCTCACTTGCTTTCAGTTTTCATATCTTCTTTTCAAATTCTACGAGGAAGCCTAAAACAAGCTTCTTGCAGATACCTGCCTCAACCCCTCACTTCCTTCAGGACTTCACTCAATGTCACCTTCTCTGTGAGGCATTCCCTACCTCTCTCTCTCTCCCACGGGCAAGAAGATGCTGTCTGGGAGGGTGGCCATGGTCTGAGAGATGGTGGTGGCAGAAATGCCGACTGCCAGCACAGCAAGGATAGAAACACTATGAGCAGAGGTGCTGTGAGGACATAAGCAGGGCTATGAACAAATGACCCTTGGGGCTTCCTCTGGGTTGCCTGGCAATGAATTTGGAATGACGGCTGCTTCTTTCCCTGTGGGAGGATCAGCCAGCGTTCCCAGCTGCTGGGAGGCTGGTTTTCCCAGATGGCACCCATGCAGAAAATGTTTATTTTCCATATTTGAATCTACTTCCATGCTTTCTCTATAAAAAGGGAAAGTCACAGGTGGTGGGTCCCCTTCTGGAGCCCAGCTCCTGCAAGCATCAGCCTCACTCTGCCCAGCACACCACTCTGCAGGGCATGAGACAGGTGCTCTGCATCTGCTGACCCTCTGCCTGTGAGCTCCAAGGGACACTGCACCTGCTGATGAGACAGGCAGAAGGTAAGACTGGGAAGTCCTGTTCAGAGGAGTGAAATAACCTCCAGAAAAGGTAGTCAGGGGAAAGGGGGTAAATACAACCTTTCCTTAAGTGGCTGGGATCTAACTTTCTTGATTGTTATTCTAACACCTCTTGTCTCATCATCTCAAATGCTCTTAATGAGCCACAAGTCAATGGCAACTTCTATAATTTTCCATTCATCCCCTATTATGTTTACTAGCCATTCTCTTTTCATTATTTCTCTTTCCTTTCTGTTTGCCATTAACTAGTCTTCAAGGAACTGTTTTTTAAAGTATCTTTCCTGTTTTCACACCAGGGAGTCTGTGTTGAAATATGCGGAGCACCTCCTGTCTCACTCTGTGGCCGCCCCACCAGAGCTCGGCTGTCCTGGACCTGAGAGCTTGGCTCTGGGTTGTGGTGACCACATCTGTGCTGCAGAGCAGCCCATGTGGAAAGGCCGTTGGATCCATGATCAGGAACCAGACTGTTCAGATCCAAGCTGTGGCTCAGAATCAGACAGATATTCCTTGCTGTCCACATTCACTGCTAACCAAACTAGATTTGGAGAGTGAGGGAAGTTGTTCCTATCTCATTTCATTAATTAGCTTATGTTGCTCACTATGTGCCAAGCACTATTTTCACATATTAACTCGTGTTATTTAATCCTCATGACAGCTTTTGTAAAGTAGTGCTATTATTATCCCATTTCATAGATGCGGAGATTGAGGCATGCAGAGGTGAAATAACTTGCCAAGGTCACCTACCTAGTGAGCTGGGGGCAGGTGGTGGACGACTGTGGTGAGGAAATGGGTTTAAACACAAGGAGGCTGGGTCGGAGTGTTATTGGGAGGGCAAACAAGATAATATATTCTTAGAAGAGCACCAAGCACAAAGGGAGCCCTCAATAAATGCTAGCTGTTTTTCTTTGCTATTATTATCATCATAATTATTATTTTATTACACAATGATATCAGTGACCTAGTAGACCAAGGAGCTAAGATCTGCCTGTCTCTTTGGAGGGTTGGTTTGGTTTGGTTATTTGTTAACTCCAATTTCAAATTGTACTCATATACTTTAGTCTTTAAGAAGCACCAGAAATGAGACCCTGATCCTTTTTTATTTTTAGGTGAGTTATGATGTTCTGAGAGAGAGAAATGGGGATTGGATTTTCAGAAAATGAAATGACATTTGATTTGAAACAATTTGTTCTTTTTATTTGTACACAACCTGAAGGATGTGTGACAGCCACTTTGAAGGGCTGGTCATTTAGAATTATGAGATAGTGTGAGATAATGGGAGTGGAAACACAGGTTTGACCATCTATCAGGCCCATGCTTCATGCAATACAATGTGACCTTCAGACAATTATTTCCCCTTTTCCGCCTCAGTTGTCTGGACAATGGAGCTAGTCATGATCACCCATCTCAGAGGGTGGCTAAGTGTATTAAATGGAGAAAATGTACTTAGCACATAACAGACACTGAAAAGAATGCACCCTCTTCCCCTGGCCTTCAGTTTACATGTGTTTCTGGTTCACCTCTGGGTGTATTAATTATCCATTGCTGCATAACAAATTCCCCCAAGGACCTGGACTCCAGCTAACTGGGTCCTCTGGATCTCTCACAAGGCTGAGGTCAAGGTGTTGGGCAGGACTGCAGCCATCTCAAGGCTCCAAGCAGGGACTACCCACTCCCAAGCTCACTCATGTGGTTGTTAGTAGGATTCAGTACCTTGAGGGCAGTTGGACCTAAGCCTCAAGTCCTCCTTGGTTGTTCCTTGTCTCATGGGTCTCTCCATTGGGTAGCTCACAACATGACAACTGGCTTCCTTCTGAGGGAACTGGCAAGTGTAAGAGGATGAGATGGTGCCCAAGACAGAAGCCACAATCTTTTTGTAACCTAATCTCAAAAGTGACTTACCATTACTTTTGCCATATTCTATTTGTTAGGTGCACACACACTTAAGGAAAGGGCATGAACCATGGGAAGCAGGGATCATTGGGGGTGGGCTTAGTGGCTGCCAATCATAACCTACTTAAACCCAGGTGAAATTGTCCTCCTGATCCAGCATCTTTAAAAATGTGTTTTCCAGAGGACTTGGCTGAGTCCAGGTATACAGTCACACATTCAGGCATCTGAAATTGCAAAAATATTTGCTATGTTGTTTGAGTTTCTGACTGTACCTGCCAGTCATTTGTCTGTTTATTCTCAGATTCAGCTCAGCCTTTCTCAGCCCTGCTGTCCATCACCAAAAACCACATTTCCCAGCCTCCCTTGCTCTCTGGTTTCCAGAAGGCACTAGTGGATGATACTGGTGGGACTAGGGTATGTTTCCCTCTCCCTTTTTGCTTCCTAGGGTTTCTCTAGCCTCCGTGGTTCTCCTTAGCTTCACTTCCCATGTGACAGCACCTCTCCTGGTGATCTCAGTTCCTGCCTTACCAGTCCACCCTGTTTCAGATTTGCTGGGGGGTCCCAGCCAAAATGCCAGGATGCCAGCACTACCTTTTCTTTCCTTTGTCCCTCTAGCCTTAGGAAGGGTGGCAGCTTCCTGTTGCTGCTTACCTCTGGGTTGCCTCCTCTCAACTCTTCCCTTAACTATTTATCTACTTCCCTCTATTAAATTCCTTCTGTATGAAATCCCTAGAGTGGTTTCTCTTTTCTACCTGCACAATGACAAAGGGTTGGGGAAAAGCTCAGTGGGACTGAACACAACTGATAAACATTAGCCGTTGTTGAGCAACTCATGTACAACAGTGTTTGTAGCATTTCCTAGTTGCAAATGCCTTCCCTGGTCCTTCTGCTGCTGAAAGTTCAGAGGATGATGGCTTCTTTAGGATGTACCTTTACCACATGGGCTCAAGTTTCTTCTTTTATAAAATGGGAGGTTTAGTGACATCTATGGTCCCTTAAATCCCTGAATATTAGGGCCTTCAGAATTTTTCCATAGAGAAAGTTTAGGAACTACATTCTCCTTGGGAGGGGTTTGGGGAGGAGACTTGTCATGAAGTTGCATTTTTCATAGCACTATATACGAGACCAAAAATAAACCCAAACAAACAGTAGCAGCAGCAATGACAACACCACCCTGAATTATCCACAACACAGAAGGGGTGTGCGGCTGTTGAAAACATGAATTATGCTATGACTTCATAAAATATTTATATGTCCTACAAACTTACTTTCCCACCCTCTACTTTATACTCCACCACCAAATCAAGGAAAAGTATGTAGGAATAAAATTAATACAAATGAAAATAACATATCTTTGTATTTGGAATAAAAATAATTTACAAAGCATGTTTGGAATTAGTCAATGGGGAAATCTTCCCAGGAGTACAGGAAACACAGGTAATTTAAGATCTCTGTGACTCAGTTTCATCTTCTGGAAAATGGTGATAATAATAGCACATAGGGTTATTAGGAGGATTAAATTATCTTTAAAGTGTGTAGAGCAGTATCTGGCACATAGTATATTTTCTATGATGAATTTTATAAATATGTTGCAATATTCTGAATTTATACTATGACTGATATAAATTATACTAGGAAATTATGGTTACATGCCTATAGAGGTCATATAAGAGCAACTGTGAGAAAAGGAAGGTTGGTGTTGTGGCAACTTGGAGCTGTGTAGCCCAGAAAAATAAGTTCTTAAACTTAATCCACTCCAGTGGATATGAACTCTTGTAAATAGGACTTTTGGGGGAGGTTCCCTCAGTTTAGATGTGGCCCACTAAATTGGGGTAGGTCTTAACCATATTACTGAAAGCCTTATAAGGAAGACTACAGAGAAAGAAAGACACAGGGAATAGCCAAAAGCTGGAAGTCAAAGGAATACAGAAAAGAAAGGAGAAGCCAAGAGAAGCTACCATATGCATTGCCATATGACAGAACAGCCAAGGACCAAGGATGGCAGCAGTCAGCCCCAGAATGCCACAATCTTCTGAGAGAAAGCGTCACCTTGATGATGCCTTGATTTTGGACTTCTCCTAGCTTCAAAACTGTGATCCAAAAAATTTTCATTGCTTAAGCCAACCCATTGCATGGTATTTGTTTTAACGGTCAAGAAACTAAAACAGTGGTCACCTAGAAAAAGAACAGTTTATAGAATGGTTACTTGTTCAGGGTATCTTTACCACAGACCGGAACGCAGATCACAAATGTCCCAAGGGTGGAGGAGCTCATGAATCAGGAGAACTTTGCTAGATAAAACTGTTCATTATTATAACTCCATGCTCAGAAAGTATCTGCTAATCTTTACGTTGGTCTGCTGACCAGAAAGGTGACACCATGAGCACGTGTTGTATCTTTTTTTGTTTTTTTTCCAGCAGATGAATTATATCGCATCTTTAAAATAACACAAAGAGGTCTTGGAAAACATCTGACATCTTGTTTTCATGGCTGGACAACTCATAGAACTTATTCATCAGCCTGCTGAACTTATTCCTTTTTCAGTGCATAGATACAATCCTAAAATTTTCTAATCTTGTTTTAACTATTGTGGCTTGCTGAATCAAAGCAGCTTAATCAGATAACAAGTGCAATGCCATTTCCTTTGAGAATTAATTCATCTTTTTGGGCTTAAGATATTGAATAAGCAATGCCTGGCTTCATCTGAACTCTGTGGATATATTTCTTACCAAAGAAATTCTGGATTTCAACAAAAGACCCACTCTCCTGAATAATGATGTTGATGGGGAAGGGTGCATACACAGATCTCATCTTGTAAAAGAAGAAGCCCTGAGTAACATCCTTGATCACATTCTGCATATGACTACAGATAGGGAGGACTGTAGCCAGTTCCTTTCTATTTCCCCATCATTTGTCAACCCGAAGCCTCTTCTTTCTCTTCCCAAGGAGACTGCATCCTACATTGATGTGATTGAAGTCCCTCCATAGGGCTCCTGTGGGGCCTTTTGTAATAACTGGGCCCTTTAACTTGACGTTGACATTTTCTGGAATGTCAGCAGTCTGATTGCTGAGAATGGTCTTCACTCTCACAGTAGATGTGGCAAAGCTCTGACTGTTATTTTTAACATCAAATGTGGCTTCTTACAAATTAATAAATTAATGACATGACTTATATGTCCATCTCTTGTGAATTTAGGTCTCTTTAATCTTAATGATAGGTGATATGCACGGGTACTTACCTTGTGCCTGGCACAGTTATAAGCACTTCAAAAACATTCGTTCATCTAATTGTGGCAGCAATCTTAGTAAGTTATTAGTAGTTGTACCAGTTAGGTTTTACTAAGTAATGTAAAAAAAACTACCCCTAAATCTCAGTAGATAACAACAGTAAGAGTTATTTCAGGTTCAAATTACAGTTTTTTGTGGGTCAGCTGTGGCTTTGCTCCACATCTTCATGGAGTAACCCAGGGTGAAGGAGTATTCTTTATCTGTGTGATATGCTGTTCTCACAACATAGGGTAACTTAAAGTAATGGTATCTCGTTGCAGCTCTTAAAGATTCTGCTGGCAAGTGGGCACATGTCACTTTTGCACATGTTTCATTGACCAAAGCAACTTGCATGGCTATGGCTGATGTCCGTATGGGGAGAGAGTGCACTCCTCAGTGGGGAGGGATACTATAGGTCCATATCAATGGCCAGGGATATACAATCTTCCATAGAGAATAGCAAAACATTGGGGGCAAGAGTACAATCTACCATACTCTTATTCTCAACAAAATTTTAAACATGGCAAAATTGAGGATTAGAGAGTTTAGTAAATTTCTTATGGTTACACAGCCAGCAAGTGGTAGAATTGGAATTTGAAATGGAGCAGTCTGCCCCCAGAAATGTGACAGTCAGGTTCCAATATGGCACCAGTGATTCTTGTCTCCTAGTATTCATGCATTTGAGTAGTCCCCTCCCAAACTGGATTGGACTGACCTCTGTAACTAGCAGAATATTGTGGAAATGGAGATCACTTCTGAAATTAGGTCATAAAAGACTGTGTGCCTCTGTCTTGCTCTCTCTTGAATCACTCACTCTGGGGTTGCAAATTGCCATTTTATGAGGAGTCTCAAGCTGCCCTTTGGAGGGGTCCATGTAACAAAGAACTGAGGCATTCAGCCAATAGCTGGCACTGACCTACCAGCCATGTGAGTAAGCCATCTTGAATTTGGATCCTCCAGCCCCAGTGAGGTCTTCAGATTACTGCAGCCTGAGCTAACCTCTTGACTGCAATCTTGATTGAAATCTCAAGTCAGGATGACCCCTGGATTCCTGGCCTATGGAAACTGTATGAGATAATAAATGGTTTTTATCATTTTAAGCCACTAAATTTTGGGACAGTTTGTTGGGCAGCAATAGATAACTAATAGAAGAATCCATCTGCTTAACCATTATGCCAAAGTGCCATTGTATATGAATGAATGATCCTGTGTGTGCCAGTTTGAATAGATTGTGTCCCCCAAAAGCCCTTATCTTTGATGTAATCTTGTGTGGGCAGATGTAATCAGTGTTGATTAGATTGTAATTCTTTGAGTGTTTCTTTGGAATGAGCCCCACCCAGCTGTGGGTGATGACTCTGATTGGATAATTTCCATGGAGGTGTTGCTCCACCCATTCAGGGCGGGTCTAAATTGATCAGTGGAACCATGTAAATGAGCTGACATAACAGAAGAAACTCAGTGCAGCTGAGAGTGAACTTTTGAAGAGGAGCTACAGCCAAGAGAGACACTTTGAAGAACACGCTGGAACTGAGAGAGGAGCTTCAGCTTACAGAGACATTTTGGAGATGGCCTTTGAAAGCAGACTTTTGCTCCGGAGAAGCTAAGAGAGGACAAACGACCCAAGAGCAACCAAGAGTGACATTTTGGAGAGAAGCCGAAGTCTAGAGAGGAATGTCCTAGGTGAAAGCCGTTTTGAAATCAGAACTTTGGAGTAGACGCCAGCCACGTGCCTTCCCAGCTAACAGAGGTTTTCCGGATGCCATTGGCCATCCTCCAGTGAAGGTACCCGATTGCTGCTGTGTTACCTTGGACACCTTATGGCCTAAGATTGTAATTGTGTAACCAAATAAACCCCCTTTTATAAAAGCCAGTCCGTCTCTGGTGTTTTGCATTCCAGCAGCATTAGCAAACTAGAACACTGTGTAAATGGATAATCCTTATATTACAAACTAGCAAATCCAAATAATGTAGGGGGAATGGAGAGGGAATAGGAAAGGGATGCTGAGGAAAAAATAATATCATGTATGATAAATAGAGAAAGTGAAAAGCAGAGAAAGATAAACAGGAAGACCAAATTCAATCTTGTCTTGTTCATAGAACCACCCCTTATAAATATACCAGGAAGAGCTTTGAGTTAATAGATGCTGAAGAGATTGATTTGGAAAATGATGATGGGTTCAATATTAAGGTTACACTGAAACTATTGTTTTTCACAAGGTCATCCTTCCAGACTGAAGAGACTATTCCCTGGGCTCTTGGCAGGATTAAGGGATCTGTGTTGACTCTTAAGAAAATATACATAATACTTATATTTTATATTCTTAAACTCTCTGTTTTAGTTTCTTAGGCTGCTCAGGCAAGTACCATGACATAGGTCAGGTTAAACAATGAGAATTAATTTCCACACTGTTTTGAGGTTAGAAAAAAGTCTAAATCAAGGCATCATAAAGGCAATGCTTTCTCCCTGAAGACTGTGGTATTACAGGGCTGGCTGCCAGCAATCCTTAGTTCTTAGCTTGTCGCATGGCAAGGTGCATGGTGGCCTCTTCTGGTCCTAGTCTCTTCTCTTCCAATTTCTGTGATGTTCAGCTTCTTACTTCCTGTAGCTTTCTCTCTGTCTGCTGAATTCCATTCTGTTTATAAAGGACTCCAGTAATAGGATTAGAATCCATCCTGATTGAGGTAGGCCACATCTTAACTGAAGGAACCTCACCAAAAAGTCTTACTTAAAATGGGTTCATACCAGAGGAACAGATTGGGTTTAGAAAATGTTTTTCTGGGGTACACACAGCTTCAAGCCACCACTCTCTCCTATCCCATTTTGTGTCACATACCCTGATTCAAATTACTATACACCTGCATCTTTTGCAGGGACCCTTCCTTCCTCCAGAGTCCATATGATTACTGCCCTGGTTCCCAGAGGACAAGTCCTAGACTTTCATTTTGGAAGATAATGGGTTCTTAGAATTTCTATGTTTCAACATCCAAATTAAAGGTAGAATCATTTATTAGATTTATCCTTTTCATATTTTGTTTATTTATTTAGCCTTAGGCTAGTGTGAAATTGTGTAATATGAGCCAAACAATTGAAATCTGAGGTTAGTTCTCTCTCTCTCTCTCTACCTATATATAATAAAAAATACATACATATTTTATGTATACATATATACATATTAAGGGATGAGCTGCAGCATATAACACGGTGTTCCTTCAATCTGTTGATTGAGACACCTTGAGTCATGAAATCAATTTAGTGGGTTTTTTAGTTAAATTAAGTAGAGTAGAGGGCGGGTAGGGAGGGGAGAGGAGAGGAAATGGCAGAAGAAATTCCATTTAATAGGGATGGCAATTACTTCCTAAAACTTTTGCTCCAGTTAGGGCACTCATGTGTGAGTGTATGTGAGTGTGAGTGAGTGTACCATGTAAAATGTGTTTCTTACTGTTAACTAAGTTAAAAAGGTTTAGACAAAAATTAGCTGGCAAGCTAATTAACATATGAAAATAAATTGGTACTGTTGCTATTTTGGTTACTAACACTGCATAACAAAGTACCCCCAAACCTAATGGCTTAAAATAATCATTTTATTATGCCCACAGATTCTGCAAGTCAGGAATGGAGATAGGGCAGAGTTGGGATAGTTTACCTCCATTTCATGATGTTTGGGACTTTGGCCAAGAAGACTCAAAGGCTGGGAGACCACTGGTTGCTGCAGTGGTCTGGAGACTCCTCCACGTTTCTGGTCCCTGAATTAAGATGGTGCAAAGACTAGGATTGCCAACAGAGTGCCCAAACATGGTCTTTGCCTCATGTACTTTGTCTTCCCCACAGCATGGTGGCCTTACAATCATCAAAATTCATATAAGGTCCCTTAGGGATTCAAGCCTAAGGACTGCAGTAAATTAGGCAAAAGATGTGTAGCCTTTTATAACCTAGCCTTGGAAGACACAGATTCTCACTTTCTACACACTCTATTGATGCAAGGAGTCCCAAGTTACTCAGATTCAAGGGGAAGGGAATTAGACTTGGGAATGGGGGTGATAAATCCCATTGGAGAAGGGAACATAAGCAAGGAGAAATTTTTGTGGTCATCATTGAAAATTAAATTTGCCACATTACAACTACCAGAATGTCCATGAGGAATAGACTAGATAAAGAAATACACTGGGCTGCATTTATAAATGGAATGAAAACAGTAATGCAAACCAATAAACTAGATTTGTGTGCATCAACATGATAAAGAGCGATGAATCTTATTGACGGAAAAAAGCAAGACAGAAGAATAAATACTTCATGATTTCACATCCAAAAATTTCAAAAACAGGACAAATTAAACCATATTATTCATGGATATATATATGAGTGATAGGCTTATAAAGAAAAAAATAAGGAAATAAATAATTTCAATGAAAGTTCAGATAATGGAGGGAAGGAGGCTGGGGAGGGTATGCAAAGAGGATGGTATCTGAGTGTCTGGGAAAAACAAAACACTTAATTTTTTTTTTTTAATAAGCTTTAGAATATTTTTAAGGCAAACACTTCTTTACTGACAATAAAGTAACTCATGTTTATCATAGAAACTCTGAAAATACAAAAAAAGTTAGGGACAAGAAGAAAAATCATCTCTAATTCTACTCTATGGAGAAACTATGACACACTTTATCATACTTTTCTTTTCTAGGAAAAGTGTTTTGGCATGGTGAAATCCTATGAGAAACTTTTTTTTGGAAAACTTTTTACTTTGAACTAATTTCAGATTTACAGAAAAGTTGCAAAAATAGTACAAAAAGTTCTCTTATATCCCTCAACCTGCTTAATATCTTACATAACCATAGAACAATTATCAAGAACAAGATATAGACATTTGGTACAACAGTATTAAATATATTTCAGACCATATTCAAAATTCACCAATTTTCCCAATATTGTGTTATTCAGGATCCCATACTAAATTTAGTTGTTATTTTTCCTTAGTCTCTTAAAATCTGTAGTAATTCCTCAGTCTATGCTTGTCTTTCATGACCTTGACACTTTTGAGAAGTAGTGATCAGTTATTTTAAAGGATGGCATACAATTTGAGTCTGATATTTTCTCATGATTGGAGTGAGTGTATGCTTTTTGGCAAGATATATTGCAAAAAAATGATGAAGCTCTTTCTCAGTGCAAGGAGTTCATAATGTGTCTTCTCCCTCATGATGGTTACTTTTGGCCACTTAGGGTAGAGTCTGCCAGGTTTCTCCACTGTAAACTTATATAATGGATATTGTAGGAGAGATTCTTTGAGACTGTGAAAATCCTGCTTCTTTTTAAACTTTTGCCAACTAATTTTGTCAACCTTTATTGAATTTTGTCTGCAACAAGATTACTGTGGTGTTTGCCTAATAGTTGTTCTCTATTTCCTCTCTCCTTGTACATTTATAAATTGGAATTCTACTGCAAGGAAGAGTTGTCCCCTCCTTATTTATTTATTTATTTATTTACTTACGTATTTTTAAAATTTATTTATTTATATCAGCATGGAATCAGGGATATATAATTTATTCTATGAGATAAAATCCAATGCTATAATACACAAAATTCAATTTCTTTCTATACACCAACAATGAAGACTTGGAATTTGAAATTGAAAGTACAACTCCATTTATGATAGCACCAAAAAAAATGAAATACTTAGGTATATATCTAACAAAATATATACAAGGAGGAAAAATGCAAAACTCTAATGAATGAAATCAAAGAAGATCTAAATAAATGAGAGATATTCTGTGTTTGAGACAGGAAGATTGAATATTATTAAGATGTCAAATCTTCCCAACTTGGTCTATAGATTCAATGCTGTTCCAATCAAAATCCCAGAAAGTTATTTTGTGGAAATCAACAAACTGATTCTTGGGCTTATATGGTGTGCCAGTTTGAATGTATTATGTCCCCCAAAACACCATTATCTTTGATGTAATCTTGTGTGGGCAGATGTATTAGCGTTGATTAGTTTGTAATTCTTTGAGTGTTTCCATGGATATGCAACCCACCCAACCATAGGTGATAACTGATTAGATAATTTCCATGGATGTGTGGCCCTGCCCATTCAGCATGGGCCTTGATTAGTTTACTAGAGCACTGTATAAGCTCAGACAGAAGAAATGAGCTTGCTACAGCCAAGAGGGACACTTTGAAGAATGCACAGGAGCTGAGAGAGGAGCTGCAGTTTACAGAGACATTTTAGAGATGGCCTCTGAAAGCAGACTTTTGTTCCCGAGAAGCTAAGAGAGGACAAATGCCCCAACTGCAACTAAGAGTGACATTTTGAGAGAAGCTGCAGCCTGGAGAAGAACATCCTGGGAGAAAGCCATTTTGAAACCAGAACTCCAGTGCAGATGCCAGCCATGTGCTTTCCCATCTAACAGAGGTTTTCTGGATGCCAACGGCCATCGTCCAGTGAAGGTACCCAATTCTTGATGAGTTACAATGGACACTTTATGGCCTTAAGACTGTAACTGTGTAACCAAATAAACCCCCATTTATAAAAGCCTATCCATTTCTAGTATTTTGCAGAAAGGTAGCATTAGCAAACTGGAACATACGGAAAGGCAAAAGACCTATAAAAACAACACAATACTGATGAAGAATAGAGGATTGACACTACCCAACTTCAAGACTTCCTATAAAGGTACAGTGATCAATACAGAGTGGAGTTGGTAAAAGAATAGACAAATAGATAAATGAAACAGAATAGAGGGTCCAGAAATAGATGTATTCAAATATAATCAACTGATCTTTGACAAAGAAGCAAAAGCATTTCAATGGGGAGGGAATAGTCTTTCCACTCAAGATGAAGGAACGACTGGACATATACACGCAAAAAAAAAAGGAATCTAGACACAGACCTTACCCTTTCCCAAAAAATAACTCAACATTAATTACAAACCTAATATAAAATTCAAAACTATAAAATTTATAGAAGATAATGCAAGAAAAAATCTAGGTTTCCATATAGTTGAAAAAGGTTACAATGAAAAATTTTATATTGTAGGTGTGGCCACAATAAAAATTTTTTAAAGACATGGAACTGTACAACACAAAGTGAACCCCAATGTAAACTATAGACTTTGGTTAATAATATAATTATAATATTGGCTCATTAACTGTAACAAAGTTTCCACACTAATGAAAATGCTAATAGGGAAAATTGTGTTTGTGGCATGGAGGTAGGTGTAGGGGTGGAGAGGTATTTGGGAACTCTGTACTTTCTGCAAGGTTTTTGTATAAACCTACAATTGTTCTAAAAATTACATTTTTACAAAGAAGAAAAAACCTCAAGTAACTCACAAAAGATTTGTATCTAAAATATACAAAGAACTCTTAAAGATAAGGAAACAAACAACCCAATTTAAAAATAGGCAAAAAAGCTGAACAGACACCTTGCCAATGGGAAATAAGCATAAGAAAAGATGCTCAATATCATATGTCATCAAAGAATTGTAGATTAAAACAAGGAGATACCAGTTGTAAAGTAGCTAAAAGCCAATACACTGACAAAACCAAATGCTGCTGAGGATTTGGAGCAAGAGGAACACTCATTCATTGCTGGTGGGAATGTAACATGGCACAGGCACTTCAGAAGACAGTTTGGCAATTTGATACAAGGCTAAACAAAAACTTACCACATGATCCAGTCATCATGCTCCTAGATATTTACCCAAATAATTTGAAGACTTATGTCCAGGCAAAAATCTGCGTGTAAACGTTTATAGCAGTGTTCTAGTTTGCTAATGCTGCCGGAACGCAAAACACCAGAGATGGATTGGCTTTTATAAAAAGGGGTTTATTTAGTTACACAGTTACAGTCTTAAGGCCATAAAGTGTCATCAACAAGGTAAGTCATCAACAATCAGGTACCTTTACTGGAGGATGGCCAATGGTGTCCGGAAAACCTCTGTTAGCTGAGAAGGCACGTGGCTGGCATCTGCTCCAAAGTTCTGGTTTCAAAATGGCTTTCTTCCAGGATGTTCCTCTCTAGGTTGCAGTTCCTCAAAAATGTCACTCTTAGTTGCACTTGGGGTATTTGTCCTCTCTTAGCTTCTCTGGAGCAAGAGTGCTTTCAATGGCCGTCTTCAAACTGTCTCTCATCTGCAGCTCCTGTGCTTTCTTCAGTGTCCCTCTTGGCTGTAGCTCCTCTTCAAAATGTCACTCACAGCTGCACTGAGTTCCCTCTGCCTGTCAGCTCATTTATATGGCTCCCCTGATCAAGGCTCACCCTAAATGGGTGGGGCCATGCCTCCATGGAAATATCCAATCAGCTGGGTGGAGTGCATCTCCAAAGAAACACTCAAAGAAATCTAATCAAAACTGATAATATCTGCCCAAACAAGATTACATCAAAGATAATGGCGTTTGGGGGACACAATACATTCAAACTGGCACAAGCATCTTTATTTATAATTGCCCCAAATTGGAAGCAACCAAGATATCCTGCTATGAGTGAGTGGATAAGCAAACTGGTACATCATATAATGGAGTAATATTCAGCAATAAGAAGAAGTGAACTATCAAGCCACAAAAAGATACAGAGGAAACTTAAATGCATATTGCTATGTGAAAGAAGCCCATACATACTGTAGATTCCAACCGTATGTCATTCTGGAAAAGGCAAAGCTATAGAGACAATAAAAAGATCAGCATTTGTCAAGGTCAGGGAGGGGGGAGGAGGCAAGAATGGATAGGTGGAGCACAGGGCATTTTTAGGGCAGTGAAACTATTCTGCAGGACATTGCAATGGTGGAAATATGGCATTATGCATTTGTCAAGACCCATAGAACTGTACAACACAAAGAATGAACCCCAATGTAAACTATAGTCTTTGGTTAATAATATAATAAAATTGGTTCATCTATTCCAACAAATGTACCATACAGAAGCAAAATGGTAATAACAGGGGAAACAGTAGAGTGGGTTTTATGTGAACTTTCTGTTCTTTCCAAACAATTTTTCTGTAAACTCAAAGCTGCTCTAAAAATAAATTTTTTTTTAAAATTCCAATATTATCATTTTTCTTTTTGTACCAGCTTTGGTCATTAAGAGCTCCTTTAGATTCTTTGTTTTTTCAACAAGTTCCCAAATTCTCTTGAGCATCTCTTTGTATTCTGGCATCACAAGATATTCCAGGCGCATTCTATGTTTTCCCTGCCCCACCCTGAAACAAACCACTTCTCCAAGGAGCCCTGGTTCATTTTTATTGGAAAATGGTGCTGAGAAGCCAAGCATTGGGTGCCAGGTGTGCTCGTTGCTACTAAGGTGTCACTGCTTCTAGTGTCTCTAAGCTGACAGAGCAAGGACATATTTGTGTATTTACTAACCCACACATAAGCACACACATCTGTTTTTGTATCTATATAACTACACATTTCGTCCCATGTAAAATGTGGATAGTGTCCATAGCAGAGGATTTCTGTATTGACTAAATAATAAGGTAGCTGCACAAAGTTATGTAGTCAATAAGTAGAAGGTATAATTACTAAGAATAAGATGGGATAAAGAGCAGACATACATTACTAGGTGATTCTGGTAGCCCCAAAGCAGTCAAGGGCCAATTCACCCTCTGTGGGTAGAGAATAAAGTAAAGGATGCTTAATTTGTTACTATTCTTTCTCCTTCTTTAGCCCACTCTAGTGTCCAGTCAAGTGTGAATCCAAGTAAGTAAGGATGATTTGCTGCTGCCCCATCCTCCCAACCTGTGCTCACATCCAGCATGGACCTCTTTACTAAGGTTTCACAAGCAAGCCCAGCAAGCCCCAGGAACACCTATGTCACAGAAAACACTTTTGCCCTGTCAGTGAACTCTGGTGAGACTCAGTGGTTTGCAGACTTGGCTGGACATCAGAGTTACCTAACAAACTTGTCAAATATTCAGATTAAGAGGACCCACTGGAGACTTATTGGATCAGAATCTTTTGGATCATAGCCTTGAATCTATATTTAAAACACATGTGCATACACACACACACAAACACACAAACACAAGCAAGAGTGGAGACTTTTGGTATTGCTCCTAAAACATCAGAGAAAAATGTCAAACAAATATTTGATTTAATATTGGCGGATCCTCAATGTCTTCTCTAATTCAGTCAAATAGTTTTATTTATAGGTCTATTCAATTCAAGAGTATATAGGAAAACACTCTGTACCATAGGAGCCCCTCATAGGGGAGTTGAAAGATCACAGAATTTGGAGAGTTAAGTCCCTTTGAGTCAGAAGCAGTGAGGCATACGTAGAATAAAGTGAACTATTTGAAAGCAAACTTCAAAGTGTTGTACAAATTTAAGTCATTTGTGGGAGTAGTTTAGTCTGTCATTAAAAATGAGTACAATCCCTCCGTTCTAGAGTCAAGTGCCCACATAATTGTGGTTTCCCTAGTAACCATCAGTGTGATGTGAAAATGCTTACACATTAAGGTTTAAGAAATATTGATGATTTACATCAGTTTTATACCAAATAAGCATTAATTTTAAGAAAACTGTTTTGAAACACTTCATTAATGCATCAAAGATCTCTAATCTTCATTTCAGTAGTGCAGGTTTCTGTGTATGGAGAAGACTTGGGGTAATAGAATTAAAAATTAAAGTGATTCTCAATGCAACGCTGTAGGCAGGCATGTCCATCACCTTACAGCATTGTGCAAAATTGTATCTTGTCTCTCTGCTTTCTTGGCTTGCAGTTTTTTAGACAGTTCCAAACCATTTTTCAGGAATAATTCCTTTAGCTGGGCTTTCATTGCCAACGCATAATCTTCCATTGTTTGGCCAGCTACCTAACCAAACCCACCCCTTCAGAGGCCTTGCAAAGGATGTCTTCAGAGTGCAGTGACATGGCTTTGATAGCCTCTCAAACTACTGCTTCTGAAATGGAAATTTAAACTTGTCATTGAAGCCCTAAATGCCACTTCTTTTCTTTTGTTATGGAGCTCTGGGAAGAATTGGACCGTAATTTTCAGGGGGATTGAAATCCTATTTTGTGAGTTGGCTAGTCATTCATCAGCTATTCAGGAATAACAGGATCTGGGTTTCTCTAATAATGAGAATAGATGGGTTATAATCTATGCTTCTCATTTATTTTCTCTTAGGATCAGTGCTTCAACTCCAGCTTGTACTAGTGTATTACAGTTTGGTCCAGAAACATATGCCCAAAGATCTCAGCAAGTCTGCAGACAAAGTAAAGTGCACTAAAGTGCACCCCCACTTCCAGTCACTTTGTGAACATTATCTGAGTGGTTATTGAAAAGTCGCCCTCTTTAATCTCTGTACTTTGACAGTGTCTTGGAATCCCCTGCCTTCCCAAATATCCTGAATTTAAGGTATCTCAACCCATGGAGCAGCTGTCCTGAGGAAGAGAAACAACAACCCCGCCCCCAACCCTTGGGAGCAGAAAGGAAAAGAATTATCCTAAGGAATTGTTAAAAATAAAACAAAAACCCAGGTGCAGCGGACAGAAATAAAACCATGACTATATAGATTGACATCCCGGGGGTTCCAAAGTTAACCCAAAATGGACAGTAATTTGTTTGGGATTAAACTAAACCAGTTTGATGAACTCAAATGCCCTCGGCTCAATAGGCAGGACTCTCCGAGGAGCCTGTGTTACTTCCTTCACTTAAGCGCAGATTTGTAATAAAAATCTTAATGATAGTGGCATATTTTTTGAACATATAGGAAACTAACCACTTGGAGAATCATATTTGAGAGGTCAGAAAACTCCACAGTTAAAGATCAGGTTATAATTTACGAAGAAAATAGAAAGTTTTGTTCCTCTGAGATGGAATTTGCCGAGCACGGCGGGAAATACTGATGGTTTTTGGCATAAGGATTTGTGCTTCTCTTATATTTTGAGACCTGCGTGAAGCCTGAGGCTTCGGGGATCATTTTCTGAGAAAAACCACGCAATTCGGGGCAGGGAATTTTGATATTTTTGGCTTTTTTTGAGGTGTAACAAACACAACTCTGGATCCAAGAGGACACTCTGCGGCTGCCAGCGAGGCGGGCTGGACAGCGCACCAATCACTGAACAGCTCCGCCCTATATAAACCGGCGGGCGCGGCGGCAGAACCCGAGTCCCGGCCAGTGCCTCTGTTTCCGGCTCGAATTACGCTTTCTAAGCCAGTCCGCAGTATGTCCGAGACTGCGCCCGCCGCACCCGCCACCCCGGCCCCTGCTGAGAAGACGCCAGTGAAGAAGAAGCCTCGCAAGTCTGCGGGTGCTGCGAAACGCAAGGCGTCTGGGCCCCCGGTGTCCGAGCTCATCACCAAGGCGGTGGCTGCTTCCAAGGAGCGTAGTGGAGTGTCTCTTGCTGCGCTCAAGAAGGCATTGGCAGCTGCTGGCTACGACGTGGAGAAGAATAACAGCCGCATCAAGTTAGGTCTCAAAAGCTTGGTGAGCAAGGGCACCCTAGTGCAGACAAAGGGTACTGGTGCTTCTGGCTCCTTCAAGCTCAACAAAAAGGCTACTCCCGGGGAAGCCAAGCCTAAGGCCAAGAAGGGGGGCGCAACCAAGCCCAAGAAGCCCGCCGGCGCAGCCAAGAAGCCCAAGAAGGCGACGGGGTCGGCCACCCCAAAAAAGAGCGCCAAGAAGACTCCAAAGAAGGCTAAGAAACCGGCGGCGGCTGCTGGAGCCAAAAAGGCTGCAAAGAGTCCGAAAAAGGCGAAAGCAGCCAAGCCGAAGAAGGCGCCCAAGAGTCCAGCAAAGACCAAAGCGGTGAAACCCAAGGCGGCAAAGCCAAAGACCGCCAAGCCGAAGGCAGCCAAGCCAAAGAAGGCGGCAGCGAAGAAGAAATAGGAAGTTCCTTTGGCCAACTGCTTAGAATTTTAATACAACCCAAAGGCTCTTTTCAGAGCCACCCAAATATCTCAAAAGAGCTGTTGCGCTTTCAAAAGGGGGCGTGGCTGTCTGAAAACGTGGGTCACCCGAGAACGGAGATTGGTGGGTTTCCAAATAAGTTCGCCTTGCTCGGAGCGCAAATATACGCACGGTAGGAAGGGTGAAATTTAAGTGTAGCGAGTTTTTGTGAGGTTAGAGAATAAGAATGAGATGTCACATGTCTGCAACACAACAGATAATTAAGCTTGTCGCTGGCTGCAACAAGCGCGGAGTAGCTCGTGCTCCACCACAAACCGCGTCCTTCTCAGCTCCCGCACTGTGCTAGGCAGTCAGCACGTTGTCAGGGACCCAGTTGTCCCTAGCCCAGACCCAATCAGGAGAGCTGTCTTTAACAGAAAGGAGTTAACTTCACCCACAAGCCAGAATGTATGATCCCCTAGATTTTAACTGCTCTGACATATCTAGCACTTTTGTTTGAGAAGACTTATTTACAGTACGTTTGGGTAGCCTACTGTTGGCTTTCTGATTGGGTAAAAGCAAAGTAACGAAATAGCCAATGAAAAAGTAGACCTGCAAAAATCGTTTGCATTCGCATTTGTGACGACATTCTAAAATTAATCCAATCGTAAGCGAAATCCTATTAACTTCATTTGAATACCGCATCTATAAATAAATGCGACGTTGCCAGCAGTGACTATTTTCCCAGGTGCTTGCTGTAGTGTTGTGTCTTTTCACATTACCATGCCTGAACCCACCAAATCGGCCCCAGCCCCTAAGAAGGGCTCCAAGAAGGCGGTGACCAAGGCGCAGAAGAAGGATGGCAAAAAGCGCAAGCGCAGCCGCAAGGAGAGTTACTCGGTTTACGTGTATAAGGTACTAAAGCAGGTCCACCCCGACACCGGCATCTCATCCAAGGCCATGGGCATCATGAACTCGTTTGTCAACGACATCTTTGAGCGCATCGCGGGTGAGGCATCGCGTCTGGCGCATTACAACAAGCGATCGACCATTACCTCCAGGGAGATCCAGACAGCTGTGCGCCTGCTGCTGCCCGGGGAACTGGCCAAGCACGCCGTGTCCGAGGGCACCAAGGCCGTCACGAAGTACACCAGCTCCAAGTAAACTTACCAAGTAAGCGTCTTTACACCTAACCCAAAGGCTCTTTTAAGAGCCACGCATGCTTTCAACAAATGAGTTGTAATTGTGATTCTTTAATCCCGAAGGCTATTGTTGGATTTCTCATCAAATTTAAAACACTACCATTCTTTTTTTCATGTTTTTCTGTGGGAGACTTGAAAGGAATTGTAATAACGATAATTAGCATAAATTGAGCACTCATGTTTACGTACAGTTCTATTGAACCTATTACGTCTTTTAGCATCTCAAAACTAAATGTTAATATGAACTGAACTTACTTGAAATGCAGGGCTTTCGTTTTCGTGCGTCAGTCTCCAAGTTGATCATGATACTGATCCTGCAACAGTTTGACTCTGATGACTATTAACTCTGGACACGACAAATTTATTCTCAGAGTGTTTTTTTTTTTTTTCGTCTTTTTTTAAAAAATCACCTAAACACGTACTACAAAAATTGGCTGAGGACGATGTGAATTTTCACACACAAATTAGAAAGGTTTTACCAGTTTGTTTTGCAGTTGGGCCAATTTCTGGCTGAAGTTGCCAGCTAGCCAGGGGGAGGAAGGGGAGGAGCACGTACTGTACCTAGAATGCACAGAGGGGGATGGGATAGGGAAGCAGTCTGCAATAACTTCAAGTGCTGTCCATTACCAAGTTTTCCTTCTGGAAAGTCAAATCTCTTTCCAGTCTTGACTCGAAGAAGCCAGAATCTTTATAAGCATTCCACTTAACAGTCCTCCAAGTAACTGAAGAGAAACCCAATACTCAATCGGGAGTGTGGGTAGACATAGTTGCTTAAGGACTGAGGGAGGCCCCCCTTTTCAGTACCACCCACCCTCTCCCAAATGTTCCCAAGGGTCTAGGACATGAGGCAGTAGAAAGGAAAGGAAAAGCTCCTTTTGGTAGGATATGGCTTCTGCTTGGCAAGGCAGGATGGCGTTCAGGATTGGCATTCAGGATTTTCACTGCTGGGGAATGAATTATTGTGGGAAAAGTAACTACAAGAGAGGTTGGAGGGAGGTGGGAGAGAGTGACTAAGAGGAAAGGAATCAGTTCTCAGAGTTAGACAAGATTATTGTAAGGTGGATGAGTCTGGGCTTGGAGTGAAGTGCTATTGGAGGGTGAGGTTAGCTGAGGTAGGAATTAATTTAACTAGAAAGGCTAGTGTTTTCACACCCTCCCAAACAAACACAGATTCATAGATTATGGGAATAATTTTACCGTAATATGGGAAGTTCAGTACTGAGTGGACAAATAAAATCCTAGAAAACTTTTCTTTTTAAATTCTTAAAAGCATTGAAGAACTGCTAGGAAAGGAACTCTCAGGCTAGGGGCTTAGCCCAGGTGAAACCGTGAGTACCACAGATTACTTTAGATTTTGAAATAGGTTTTCTGGAGCCTTTCCAAGAGGGGATCCTGATTTAAAAAAAAAAAAAAAAAATTAATAAAAAATACAAACTACTTTACCTTAGGTGAAACACCAGACCAAAAGCTACAGACATTCTCAAGATAGAAGGATGAACTAAAAATAACCACAAACTCAAACACACAGACTCATTCATCAGAGAGGATTGCAGAGAAGACAGTTCGTCCTGAACCTTGGTGCTGAGCAGGGGATTTTGCCACCGAGAATTTAGACTTCATGCCAGCCAGCCTTCACACTTATTTGTTGTGGCATTCATACCACAGAAATAATAATAATAATAATAAAAAAACCCAAGCTGAGAATTTAATTTAGGGATATCCCAACTGGTTTTGTGCCCCTTAGCAAATACAATCCTATGGAGAATCAAGCTTCATTTTTGGCCTCAACAAATCCCAGCAGATAAAATATCAAAGACTATGAGCAGCTTCACAATCAAAATTAACCAAACATGCCATGAAACAAGATACCAAGACCAAGGGCAACAGACCATGGGAACAAAAGGAGTAAAAGGGAGTGCCACATACAGACTTCAAATGACTAACTTTAATATGTTGGAAAACATGACAACAGTGTTCAAAATATGTTCAGGGACTAAGAAAATGCAAAGAACAACCAAGCAGATTTTAAAAAAGAACCACATAGAAATTCTAGGAATACATATATGCATCTGTATGATAAATATATATATACACATACATACATTCATGTATAATAGTAATTGTAACACAAAATTAAAATTAAATGCTTACTGGATGTGTTTAACAGCCAATTAGACCCAGCTGAAGATATTTAATGAGTTAAATAACCAGGGCTTTAGGTATTATCCAAAATGCAGCAAAATGAAAAAAAAAAAAATGTAAAAGTGAGTGTAAGTGATCTGGTATTAGTAGTGCAGATATCTGAAATGCATCTAATCATGGTACCAAAAGGAAACAGGGAGAATAATGCAGATGTGTAATTGAGAAGATCATGGCTGAGAAATTTTGTGAATTGATAGGTTACTCATACAATTAAAAATAAATCCAATGGAATGAAAAGTGATACAAGAAAAAGTGGTCACTATATGACATCGTGAACTAAGCCCAATAAATTCTTATATCAGATATAATCCTGATTTTCATAAGGCTGTGCCTTCTTCATATTGACAGCATCAGATTGAAGCACTATTTGAAATTCTGTATAGGGAGGACAATTGGGTAATTGATTATTTGCATCCAGGTAACTTAACCCAATTCTGTTCATTCTAATCAATTTTTAAAGGACTATCAAGTTTTTCTTGCAGGTAATAATATCATTAGCAAGTGAAAGTATTTGATCTTTTTTCCAATACTACTTCCAGTAATTGTTGTTAATCATCTTACTGTGTTAGCTAAAATCACAATCACTATTGACATATTGCAGACATCATTGTCTTGTTCCTCTTTTTTATGGAACTCTTTGGTAGCTCATGATTTATAGTAATACTTGCTCTTTTAGTTTGGTGCATAGTTTTGATTGTGTCGATGTAGTTTCCTTCTAATCTGATTTTAAGAGTTTTTATTAGAAATGATTTATGAGTTTTAGTCAATCAATTTTGAGCATCTGATGCAATCATGAGCTTTTCCTACTTTAACTTGTAGCAGTGAAGTACAGATAGATTTCTTAATGTTGATCCCTGTTTGCATTCCTTGGCCAAATCTTGTATGGTCATGTTGCATTATTATCTTAAATAATGGCTGGCTAAATTTTGTAAATATTGTATATGGATTTTTCCAAACTCTATTCATACATAAACTTGTTCAATGATTTTTCTCTTTTGGATTTACTTTCATCAGGTTTTGTCAATAAAATTATGGTAGCTTTATAAACTTAGTTGTAGGGCTCTCCATCTGTATTATGTATCTAGAGGTGCATAACAAATTATCCCCAAACCAAGCAGCTTAAATCAGTGAGTATTATCTCCTACAGTTTCTGTGGGTCAGGAATTCAGGAGTAACTTAGCTGAGTCATTTTGACTCAGGGTCTTGTGTGATGGTGAAGTCAAGATGTTAGCAAAGTCTTCAGTCATCTAAAGCCGTAGCTATTATATTGCTGGAGGATCTGCTTCCAGGGTGACTCACTCATGTGCCTGACAAGTTTGGGCTAACTCTTAACAGGAGGCCTCAGTTCCTTGCCACATAGACCTCTCACCAGGGCTAATAATTATCCTGAAAACAAGGCAGTTGATTTCCTCTAGAAAGAGAAATCATAAAGAGAAAGAGAGGGGGGTGAGGGTGGGAAAAGAAGCCACAATGTTTTTTGTGATGTCATTTCAGAAGTTACATACTGTCACCTCTGCCACTTTCTGTTCATTAGAGACCAAGTCACAAAACAGGTGGGAGTCAGAATAGACCTTTTCAGGTAAGGATAGTCAAAGAATCTGTGAACATATTATAAGACCACCTTTTTAATATTCTAAATATTTTAATGTGTAAATTATTTGAGCTTTAAAGATTAGATAGAAGTCAGCTATAAAATCACCTGGTCCTGTATCTTTATGTAAATGGTAGATCATTAAGAATTCTGATAACTTAGATTACAATTCACCACTGTTCACAGAGATAAAGGCCAATAAAATAGATCAGAGAGTGTCCCTGATGGATTTTTTCCTGAGATCAAGGGGCAAAATAGTGGCCTTTGCTGTTTTCTTAGCCCGGCACATAGCAGGCACTTAAACAGAATTATCTAATGTATTGAATTAATTCATCTGAGAGATCTTAAACAGCAATCTATAAAGCAAATTTCTAATGCATGTTTGTAGTTGGAATGTCCAACTAGTAGATTTGGCCTTTATGAAGCAAACCAATGGAGAAAAATAAATACTTAAAATAAAATTAATATCCCAGAAAGTAATGGGGAGTATGAAAATATAAGAAAATAATGATGTGGACAAAACAAAACTAATGGACTTTAAAATTGGACAAAAAGTTTAATCAAACTTAATAATTCATTTGAAATACAAAACTTAAGAATGATGATTGATTAATATTAAAAATTATTACCTTGTTTAACTTTTAAGAGGTGATTGAATCTGCAATGAATCTACATTGAATCTGCAGTGTAAAATGTGATTCAGCCATGGTTAGGAACTGAAATTTTGTTAAAAAAAAAGGACTTAATGTAACAGATTATTTTAACTACAAATCCAGGTATAGAGCACTTGGGGGATGGGAGGGGGTGGGTTGGTGAGACAATCAGATCGGTAAATTGATTAAATGCTCCTAACTCTGTAATTTTGTGCATAGAGTACCCTGTGCTGTGGAAATAACTGTTCTTAGATTTTCACTGTAACTGGACTGTTCAGAATGCCCAGAGGGAAAGAACATTCCCAAGTCTAATAAAATAAACTTTTATTTTGTTAAAGAAAATAATTGCTCTGTCTATTGTAATTGCTTTATCAGATATTCAGATCACCCGTAGACCCAGAAATTATTGAGTTCTCACTGAAGACTATTTTTTGTACTTTCTTCAGCTCCTTCCTGATTTTACATTCCCAATTCCCCTCCAAACCAAGAGAGGAAGAGATCAAGGTCTGGGAAAGTTCAGAGTTCCTGAACTTTGTTTTGGTAGCCTTGGCATTTGATTCTAAACAGCAAAAAGGCTCCTTCTCCTTATCTGAGCAGCAACAGTTGAGTGGCTTTTCCTTCCCTAAAACAGGAAATTTACTAACATGGGCAGGGAACAGGAATTGAAGAGAAGTGGAGAAATTGATCTTTAGCAATTCAAGCAGCATTTCATAAATACAAAACAATGCACTATAGATATAATGGCCAAATTATGGCTATTTTTTTTAGGAAAAAAGGAGGGCTGTGGACTGAAAAAGAAAGTTGAGAGAAATTAAGGGGGACTCAGAAAAGGAAAAGGAGAAGCAAACTGCTGTAACAAAAGGGAGGTGAAGAGTTGAGGGACCAGGGAAAACCCTGCAGTTGACTGTGATAGGATAAAGGCAAAAAAGATGAAAAAAGTGAGAGAGATTAGGAGATACACCTTTCATATATGTGGTGTTCCAACTGGGTATAATACTTGTCACAACAACTGAAATATTCCCCACATTTCTTGGGTGCCTCGATTAAAATGTCATTGCACCTCAGAGGCTCTTTCTAATCAGCTAATTAAAATGGCACCAATCTACACCATTCTATTCTTCTTCTTGTTCTATTCTTCATTTTACTTAGCATTACGTGACGTAAATTTGTTTATTATCTGTCTTCCCTCCCCACCTCAAGACTGTACATTCCATGAGGGCAGAGACTTAGAGTCTCTTTTGCTACTGACTCCCTAATGCCTAAGGCTATTCCAGACATACAGTAGGTTCTGATTTAGTATTTATCAGAGTATAATAGCATAATTAACTAAAGTGCACATGTCTGTAAAAACAGGGATAGAGGCCGCTGCTGAGCTGCCACAGTGGTTCAGTTGATTGAGTGACTCAGCTTTTCTAGGCCTCACTTCCTTCATCCAGACAAAGAGGATGATAATACTAACCACCTCTTAGAGTTATTTTAAGGATTAAGTGAGATAATTCATGTAAAACTCTTAAAACAGTGATAGGCATTTAATAAACATTTAGCAATTATTACAATTATTATATTTTCTTTTGTTATACTGAATTAAAATGAAAGTCAGGGTGGCCTGTTTTCTTCAGGTGGAAAACTAAAGGGAGAGAATAAAAGTTTTTGAATAATATAAATCCCACCCCAAGAAAAGTAGATGGGGGATTTGGAACAAAGATAAATTATTCAGGGATATCTCTTCACTCAGCATGATCTGAGCCATTATATGTTAATCCTAATAATGACTAAAATATAGGTAACATGGGAGCAGAGATTCCTGCAAGCACATTTTACAAATACATGTAAAAAAACCCTCTTCTTCATATAGCAGTGATCAATCCTGATGAAAAATGACACCTAACAAATAAATCCTTTTTATTTCTTCAGGGGGGAGAGATGGCTGCAGAGAAGAAATGAATGCAAACAGTAACTGAAAAGTTATGATTATGAAAAATCTGATCTGTCTGATAACAACTGGACTAATATGTACACCAAGTCCAAATCCAAGCCATCCATCCTGGTTTGCTGCACATTAATTTATCAATGTCAGCCATTGCCTGAGT
This sequence comes from Choloepus didactylus, assembly GCF_015220235.1. Taxonomy (NCBI): domain Eukaryota; kingdom Metazoa; phylum Chordata; class Mammalia; order Pilosa; family Megalonychidae; genus Choloepus; species Choloepus didactylus. The sequence continues at coordinate 127,196,736 of NC_051313.1, read as the reverse complement.
GGACAAGCCTAAACAAGGGGTTTTATCTTTTTCATCTTATTTTTTGTATGAGTTACCAAAAATAGAATTTACTTCTGTAACAGGCCTAGTTACTGGAAATTCATTATTTACCATGGACTGCCTTTGCTGGGAGAAGTTTGAATGAGAGCATGACAGTACATCTGTAAATGAAATGTTACAATTAATAAAGTCTGTGGAGAATTGGAATTCTGCATTCATTGTTTGATTCAGATTCTTCTCCTGTGGTCTCCTTTTTCTTACAGATGTACATACATTTATTCATTTGTTACTTTATTTTCTGGCATCAGAGTCTGAGTGGGTAAGACCTAAGAACTGCTTTGGCTTCCTGAAGGTAAAACAGTTTAGTTTAAGCTGCCATTTGAAAGGTCACCTCTGGCATCTGAATTACAGGAAACATGGTACTCTGAAGCAGTCTCAAACTGGAGTGAGCACAGAAATCACCTGGAGGATTTTTTTAAACCCAGATTTCTAAGCCCCACTGCCAGAGTTTCTGATTCAGTAGATCTAAGGTAGGACTCAATAATTTGCATTTCTAAATTATCCCAGTGATGCTAACGTTCTGGGGATCACACTTTGAGAACTCTGCTTTTAAAGGACGAGATTGCCCTGAAATGCTGCCCCCAGACCTCGGACCCTTTCCTCCTTCAAAATAGAGACTTCTAGCTATTCCAAAACATTAAAACCTAAAAAAGGGTTAGGTTTATGTTAGTCTTACGCATTATATAGATTTCCCTTTTTAGTTTTTAGTGTATTTGGAATAGCTAGAAGTAAATACCTGCAACTGTCAAACCGCAACCCAGTAGCCTTGACTCTTGAAGACGATTGTATAACAATGTAGATTACAAGGGGTGACAGTGTGGTTGTGAAAACCTTGTGGATCACACTCCCTTTATTTTCCACTGTATGGATGGATGAGTAGAAAAATGTGAACAAAAACTAAATGAAATATAGGGTGAGAGGGGGATAATTTGGGTGTTCTTTTTTTACTATTATTTTTTATTCTTATTTTTACTTTTTCTGGTATAAGGAAAATGTTCAAAAAACATGGGGGTGATGAATGCCCAACTATATCATGATACTGTGAACAGCTGATTGCACACCACAGATGATTGTATGATACGTGAATATATCTCAATAAAACTAAATTTAAAACAAACAAAAAAAGGGATTATTTGCAGATTAATGCAGAGGTCAGAGCAGTTTGAATTGCAAAGCAAAGCAACAATCCTGCTTTGTCTTTTTCCCCTGATGGCTCAAAGTTTAGGAGAGAAAGGAGAGTGAGAAACCAGAAAGAAACTTTGAGCTTTAATCTCCTGGGGCCTCCCTGCATTCTTTTCAGGCAGCCAGCATTTCCCCTTGCCTTTAGCCTAAGACACCCTCTCATAATTCCAAAAACGTCTTTCTTGCACCACTCGTATTTATTGTCCTCATGATTGTAGGGCATTTCGTGTGAGGATAAAGAGAATATGTGCACATGGACATGTGGATAATTATTTCCTCATCTAGATATGTTATATAATCTTCAAATTTCATCTCCAGGTGCACACAGGGCCGTCAGCCATTAGGGACAGGGTCTGGGACCCACGATACTTTTCAAGGCCTGTGAAAATATTTTAATTCTAAAAGCACAAAATAACAAATGAACTTTTAGGTTGAAGAAAATGTTCTAAAATATAACAATATATCAAGCTTTATATAATTTCAATATAATATGATTATGATTATCATTGTCATTATTATTATTTTGAAGGAGAAAAGGGTCCAACAAGGCCAAAGTGCCTAGCACCCACAAAAGACAATGAGGCCCTGGGTGCAGATAGCAACAACCGTCTGACTTATTTTTATTTATTTACCTTTTTTTTTCTTTACCAAACCCTTAGCCAGACATATTTCTAAGTGCTTTACAGATGTGAACCCATTTAGTCCTCATAACAAACCTGTAAAGATAGGCACTGTGATTATCCCAATTTTAACCATGGGTATATTGAGTCACTTAAAGTTTACAGTAACTTACCCAATGTCAGACAGTTAATAAATGGCATAGAGGGACCAGGGTTTCTGCTCTTACACATCACACTGTTCTAGTTTTCTAGTGCTCAGAACGCAAAATACCAGAGTTGGATTGGCTTTTATAAAGGGAATTTATTCAGTTACAAATTTACAGTTCTAAGTGTCCAAACTAAGGCATCAACAAGATGATACCTTCACTGAAGAATGGCTGATGTCGTCCAGAACACCTCTTGTCAGTTGGGAAGGCACGACATGGCCTGCATCTGCTGTTCCTTTTCTCCCAGGTTGCATTTCAAATGGCTTTCTCCAAAATGTCTCTGGCCTTCTGTGTCTCTTAGCTTATCCAGGGCAAACTCTGGGCTTCACCTCTTAGCTTAGCATCTCCAAAAGTCCTGTCTGCATTTCCAAGCATCTCCAAGCATCAGCAAGCGTCTGGGTCTCCTGCTTTAGCATGTCCTGGGGCATTTTTATCTCTCTGCTCTCTGTGTGAGCTCCCTTTAAAGGACTCCAGTAAACTAATCAAGACCTACCCTGAATGGGCAGGGTCAAATCTCCATGGAAACAATCAAAAGGTCACACCCTAATCAAAAAGATTAATAAATCTGCCCCCGCAAGATTGCATTAAAAAATATGGCTCTTTGGGGACGTCATACAGCCAAACTGGCACACTACTAGCTCTTGGCAATTCTAAGCAATTACTCTGAATAACAACACATAAAATTTTAAAAACCTTGCCTTCACAAGTTCTGCAAAATTTCAGTTTCTCTCCCTCCCACTACTAAGGCTGCACAGGTGCTCCCCACTCCCATCTCCATCACACATACAATCCCATCCAACTACCCCAGTCTGCAGGGATGCTTCTTAACTCTTCCTGCTTCACCACTTCAACACCATATATGCTGGGACAGCCCCCATTCTCTGCATCCGTGGTATTCATCGAATTGAGTCAACCAGGTTCCTTTTGGCAGCAGTATGAGTTGAGCTTAGGATCAGAGAAATATTTTAACTTATTCACCCTCACCCATCCCCAAAGATACAGAAGCTGAGACTCAGAATCAAAGCAGCCAATGAGGAGCTATATATAGGCAATTAGAAAATGTCAGTAAAAAGGATCCCAGAAAGCAGCAGGATTGCCTGAATCTGTTCTGCTCATCTGTTGTCTATACGTATACCACTGCCACATGGCTTTAATTAATGTAGCTTTATACTAAGACAAAGCCACCACTCTTTCTCTTTTTCTTTTCTTTTCTTTCTTTTTTTCTTCCCTTTTTCCTTTTGAGAAATATTTTGGCTACTTTTATTCATCAATATGAATTTTACCATACTCCACTAAAAATCCAGCAGGGTTTGCTTGGCATAACATTGAATTTATTGGTTGTTTTGGAATGTATGAGCATTTTAGCATGCTGAGTAATAAAACATAAACATATTACAGTATATGTTTCTTCATTTAAGCAGATCTTGTCTTTTGTCATTTCAATTTTTCATAGTTTTATTTATATAGATTTGGATTTTTTTTTTCTTGGATTTAGAATCCTTAGAATCTGTTGTACTATTTGAATGATGTCTGGATTCCCTATTATATTTTTCAGGTAGATCATTGCTAATGTATAGAAAGGTCATGGACTTTTATATGTTGCTCTTATATGTTGAGCTCTTATTCGATCTAATTGTTTACACATTCTCACGGATTTTTATGTTGAAAATTATATTATTTTCAAGCAATTAAGATATAGTCTTTTCTTATTGAATTACCTGTCTTTCTTCTTGACCTTGTGGTGCCATGTTGAGTAGGAGTGGTGCGATAGCACTCTTGCTTCTGACTCTATGGGAATCTTTCCAAAATTGTACCATTCTTTTGTTTACGTTACCTGGTGCTTATGAAGTTCTCTTCTCATTCAAATCTTTTGAAATGTATACGGTGAAAGAGTGTTATATTCTAACAAATACTTTCTCCATCTATGGAGATGAGCATGTAATTTATCTCTTAATCTCTTAACACTATCAGATTTAAGATGTTAATCCTTTTTTCCATTCTTGGAATAAAACCTTAGTTGATCATGCTATACTATTATTTTTTAACTAATACGACATCTTGGTTTCCATTTGCTCATGTTTTAATACGGCTTTTAATGAATGTTCTTTGGTGAGATGGGGCTATAATTTTCTTTCTTTCCTATTTCTTTTCTTTTTCTATTTTCTTTCTTTTTTATTACTCTCCTTTAGCTTAAAATTCCTTTAGGTTATACAATTTCAAAAGAAAAAAAATGAGTAGGGACAATATCCCTATTTTTCTATTGAAACCACTTCTATAAAATAAGGATCAATTCCTTAAGAATCACTAAAGCTCATAAAACTCAAGTGAGTTTGGTGTCATTTGGGTTTTATTGCCTATTCTATTTCCTTAACCACAATTTGTTTATTTAGCTTTACTCTTACTTATGTTCTTTTTTTTTACTGAAAATTATTCTTTTCTGCTAAATTAATTTGTAAAAATTGTTAAAGGCATTCCCTTGTGATTCATTATATCTACCTTTTGATAGCTGCATTGTTCCCTTCTTTATTCCTACAACTATCTCCTCCCTTTATTTTCCTTAATTAGTTTTGTTAGAAGTCTATTTTATTAAGCTTTTCAAAGAACAAGCTTTTGGTTTATGGATTGTCTCTATTTTTTATTTAATTAATACTTATTCTTTAAAAATTTCTTTCTACTTTATTTTGATTTACTTCCTGTTCTATTTCTAGCTTCTTTTAGTGTATGTCTAGTTTATGTATCTTCAATGTTTCTTGTTCCTTAACATTTGCATTTAATGTTATGTATTTCCCTTTTAGTACCACTTCAGATACATCCTTATATCCATTTATTTTGGAATATTACATATGTTCCCTTATGATTTCCTTTCTAATATATGGTATTTAGGAGTGTAACTTTTGGTTTTCAAATATATAGGAAATTTTCTTGTTTTATTTTTACTACTTTAAAAAAAAATCTATTGCTCTTTAATTAGATTGTAGAAAATCTATCTGGTTCTTTTAAAAATCTGCCTAGCTTTTATTCTTCCTTGATCCCTGATTGTTCTAGTGTACCATTTTTAATTTCTTTAAACTTTTAGTAAATAGTTATTTTACAGCCTATCTGATCATTTCAATATCTGAAATTCTTTGTCTTGGGAGGGCTCATCCAAGGCTCCTGTTTGTGTGGAAAGCTGACTCTCCATAATTTCTGTTTTCCTCTTCGATTTGGTCACATTTATTATGAGCTTGTATAAGGACGTATCCCAAATTCCTGATAGAGTACCTGGCACCTAATAGGTGCTCAATAAACAACTGCTGGCTAAATAAATGATTTGTGTGACTCTTTGCTTCAAGATATTTATGTTTGCCTTTGTAAGGCACTACTAGAGGATGCTACAAACTTGTCAGTTTAATTTCCCAAGACACATTCATTGAAACCCATACCCTGTGTTAAATCCTTGGAGCAAATTTCTTCTCCTTGCCTCCAGAAAGCTCTTCAGAGACAGTTTTCTTTCTCAGCAATCTGCCAGATTTGTTTTTTTCTCCAGTTTACCCTTTTTCCCAGGGTTCTGGTGTTGTGCTAAATGTCTCCAGTTCCATTTAAAAGCCTAGAATCCTCACCTCCAAAGAGTTTCCCTTAATCCCATAATTCAGAATCCTGAAAATGGTGCTTGCCCTGGGGAACCCCAACTGAAGTGTTTTATCACACAGATTTCAGCTCCTAGATTTTTCTTGCCCTGGGGAATTTGGGGAAATTTACTTTGGTTTTTTGGTTAGCTGGGCAATGATAGGCTGGTGTGTTTATTGTAGAGTATTCCTTAGGTATCTTGCCTTCCTCAAGAGAGCTTTTCAGAATATCTTGTTTTCAACATTGACAGTGTCCCCCTATATCCCTACTAATATTTTAGCCTTAAATTCTATTTTGTCTGACATTAATATTGCTATACAGTACTTGTTCTCTCTTGGTAAAAAATTCCCATACATATTTTTGCTGCATCTTTATTTTCTTTTTCTTTTTTCCTTTTTAAATGCATGCATGATTTATTTTCAGCCTCAAATAAGAGAAGCACTTTCTAATGCACATTTTTATTACATGCATTCTTTTATGAAAAAAGGCAAGCACCATAAATAGATAAAATGTACATTGTTTGAAAAAGGACAAAGAAAACAAAATTTCCATAAGACTACAATTATTATAGCAAAATAATTTAGAACATACTACATTTAAATTAACATCTACAATTATTTTGGCATTCAATTTTATGTACACGTAAAAAAGATCTTTGTTCTTGGACCTGGAGAGAATTTTTATGGGAAAAAAGTCTATCAGAGAAATTCACTTATTTATAAGCTTCCTAGCCACTTTTTTTTTTATATCAATATTCCTGCAATGAACCATCCTTCCCCATATGACTTACATAACTCTGTTTTTTACCTACAAAAAACCCAGACAGACACTCCAAATTCCCATTCTTTGCCTCATAAAGGATTAGCTGAACCACTTGTCCCCACTGATCAATCAGAATGATAAGTTTGGTAAACAATTTTTGGCTGTTTGTCTCCTTCACCCAGACCCCTGAAATTTGATCCACCCGCAGCCTGAGTTAGCCCACCCCTCTCCTCAAAGGCCCCTGAGGAGAATAAGCTGACTTCAGGGTGTGACATTATGTGATCATTATCTGATCCTGCCACACTTTCATCCCATTTCCCCACACCCAGTTCCTTCTAGCCTTATTGACTCCTCCATATAAAAGAAAAACTCTTTTTGCTTTACCCTTGAAAACCTTGCAGAACTTATGATCTGAGCATTCTCTCTATTGCAATAGTCCCCTCCCCTATTGCAATAATCCTTTTGAAAAAAACCTCTTCTAACCAAATCTGGATTTATTTTTTTATTTGAAACAGCTCTTGGACTATTTTTGTCTGCCCTGTTCACCGTGTTTCTCTAAATTCACGTAAATGTGGAAAGAACGCTCCAGTTTGGGTTAATCCTTACCACCCTTCAGAGTTGTTTAGAGGCCAGTTTCATATTTCATGATTCTCACATTTAAAATCAGTTGCTTGGACCCTTAGACCCCTATTTAAATTCTATTAATTAAATAGTTAATGGCAAAATTTGGTTTCAATTGTGGGGCAGATGGTCAAGTGTCATTGACTTGACTTATTTATTAGTTGTATTTGTACTGAATTGGAAATAAATCAGACCATAAAAGTTCCCAGGCAATGTGTCCTTATTCATAGAATGATCACATACATATGTACAGATAGGTGCCCTATTGAGAGTAGAATTTCAAGGGGAGACTGAAATTTCAGTAAAGCTAGAGAAATCATCATACCTAAAATGATTGCCTGTTTTCTTAACTTTCCAGCTTTGGCTCTTAATCAGTGGCTTTCAACTTTACTCATAATGGAGATGTATCAAGGTCTTAATTACTATATTAAAGAAGAGGTGGTGTTGGTAAAGCTTACAGTATTAACAAATAAACAAAGCTAATGGTAATGCTAATATAAGCTAACAAATAAAAACCAATGATCCTAGACAAAGAGTCAGAAAGAGATAGTACTTAAACATATATATACATATATGGGAAAGAGGGGGGATTCAAAGGAAATATACCAGTATTTTATTCTGCTAGTTACCCTTCCCTATAAGTAGAGATCAGAGCACCCATATCAACAGTTCCCTGGCATAGCACTTCACACATTGTAGAGTAAACCCAGATCACCAGAGGATCTCATTAAGCTACAGCCTGGTTTGTAGGTCTGGTGTGGAGTCCAAGGCTCTGCATTTATAACAAGCACCCAGGCAAGGAGCTACTGCTGGTCCAGGTATCAAAATTTGAACAATGAGGCCCAAACAGAAAGTAAGCCACTGACTGCCACAAGGAATGTTACAGGAAAAACAATACAGAATTAAAATATACAATATGCTGTGGGTTGATTCATGATGTGGTGAACAATAAGCAGGGTAAGAAGGATATTACATATGTCTTGGGACAGGATGGGAGTAGATGGATAATGTTATTTTCCATTTGATGACCAAGAAAGGATATTTACATATGGTGACTAGAGGAAGGTGAAATTTTACCAGCCCTTTAAAAAAGTGAGGGAGAAAGAAGAATATTATAGGCACAGGGAACTTAGTGCAAAAGCTCTGAGGTAGGAGGTGCTGGGCATTTTGAGGTACTACAGGAGGCCTGTGATCGAGAAGTAATGGGAACTCAGATGATGGAGGGCTCTGCAGGCCACTGCAATGACCTCGGCTTTTGTTTTTAAGGGAGATGGGAAGCTATTACAGGGTTTTGAGGAGAGCAGCAACACAGTAAGACTTGAGTTTATAAACGCTCATTCTGACTCTGTATGGCAAGTGGTTCATAAGTGTGTAAAGGTGAGAACAGACAGACAGTGAAGAGTTTACTGTGGAAATCCAGGTGAAAAATGAAAGCTGATGAGATCAGGATGGTAATGCTGGAAGCAGAAAGAATTGATCAGATTCAGGATAGATTTTGGAGGAAGAGTAGACTGAGTTTATTGTTTGACTGGATATGAAGTGGGAGAGAAAATGAAAAGTCAAGTATGGTTTCAAGGTGTTGGGTCTGAGAAGCTGACAGAAGAGTACAATTTCATTGAGATGGGGAAGACTGTGGACAGATTATTTGGAGACAAGGTCAGGAGTTCAGTTTTAGGCAATAACATAGGATGTCTAATGAATATGATGAGTAGCAATTGGATATACAAGTCTGGAATTCAGATAAGAGATCCAGACTAGAGATATGAATTTGGAAGGCAATACTATAGGATATTTAAAGCATGAGACAGGAAGAGATCAACTTGAGAGAGGAGGTCCAAGAACTGAGCCTGGGAACATTTCAGTATTTGGAAGACATCCTCTGAGACAGGACAAAAGGGTTTGGGGATGTGATAGGATTTATTTAAGTTTCTAGGGAGAGGGTGGTTGGGAAAGCAGGATATAACAAGTTCAAACCTCAGATTTTAAATCAGAGTTCAAAGTGTCAGACATCTCTGTGAAGTATGGGGCATTGGCACCTGCCATAAGGGAAGATATGGGAATGGAGTGAGAGCCCAAGAAAGAACTAGAATGTTGACTTTGAGAAATGGGAGGGGGGAGGAACAGATAAAAGGAAGGCAGAGGACTATTGCTGACAGGGCGGCGCAGGAATGAAACACGGACACAAAGTTAAGAGTTAAGGGAGCAGGGGGTCCACTGCATCTCGTGCTAAACGGACGACAATGCAGCCTTGCTCCAGCTATTTATTTCAGAAGATCAGGTGTATATGCTAAAGGTCCTCAGGTGGGGGAGAGCCCACCAGATACCTATGTTTACATCAGGTGTATACAATCTAGGTTTACATCAGGTGAATACAATCTAGGTTTAAGACAATGGTAGTCACAAGACACACATCTTTACAGGGCGGTCCTGCATGGCATTCTATGCAGGCCTGCGGCTCAGCGTTCTAAGCCACCACTCTAGATATGCCTCAGGCAACATGGAAGACTCAGTTTCCCACAGAGGACCATCATGTTTCCTCCTCTCTCTCGGTACTGAAGGAAGTAAAAATAGTAATCTATCCCAAGGTTTTGAGGAGTTTAAGTGTCAGTCCTGCAGAGGGTGATTTGTCCTCTGAAAAGAGGCAGCTTTGGAAGGATTAGAAAGAGCACAATAAAAACAAGCCTTCTCTCTGAGAGCTGTAAGAATATAAAACACCAGGATTTTCTATAAGGAGGTTGGGACTTCATTATCAATTTCCTCCACAGCCAAAAAAAAAAAAAAAAAAAAAAAAAAAAAGCTCTGGAAACTTTTCTAATTAGAGAATAGCTCAACCACTAGAAAATACTACCCACTGGGAAATCAGAAATGGATAATTGTCATCTCCATCCAGATAATTTCAGGTTAGTATTCATGATGGTTTAAGAACAATTATTCAAAACAAAAGACAAAAATAACTTTAATAGATCAAGGGAAAAACAAAAAGAGAGACTGGTAGGGAAAATCCTGTTTTATGCATTTTGGGGATAAATTAGCTGGGAGATAACAGGTCAGTCTGGGCAGTATGTCCCTTAAACAAGTTGTCTACAGGTACCAAAGAAAACAATTGTAGCTTACATATATTCCCCAAGAGACTCTGCAAATTTAGCTGTGGAATCGTACAACAGGTTGTCTCTGTGAAATGTGCCAACATCATTTTATCAGCACCTCCAGGTCAGTGAAGCCAGGTGTGTACCATTTTCCTCAATGGAATTTCTCATTTTCACTGCTATGATTGATCAATTCAATTGCCCATTCATTCATGTGCTGAAGGCTACTAAATGCTGAGTAGTCTACCAGGCTAGAAATCTTTGTCTCTACCATGGAGACAAAGATCAAAGGGGCTCTGTCCCGGTTATCAAAGAGTCAAACAATAATAGCACAGTGAAAATTCAGTTGTGATAAGAGAGCTACGAATCAACTGCTTTGAAAGATCAATTTTCCAGAAAGTGTCCTTTATCTACATATTTATCTATCTCATGGATAAATGTGTTCACATCTACCTCAAGAAACATGTACAAGAAAGTTCATGCAATATTGATCTCAATAATCTTAAAAAGACAAAACACAAATGTCTGTTTCAGTAAATTAGGTACATCAATGTTACCATTTATCAATAAAAGTGATGGTACTAGAGTAAAATATAGCAGTATGAATGAATCTCAAAAACATTTGTTTGAATGAAAAAGCAAATCATAAAATAATATATAGATATGACTCCATTTTATATAAAGATAAAGATAGGCAAAATTAAATATCATATGGATCCGTACTTAGAAGGTGAAACTAAAAGGAAAAACAAAGGACTAATTAACATAAAATGTAGATAGTGTTTTATCTCTGGGAGTGTGGGTATGGGGGAGGAGAGATGGAATTGGACAGGGCTATTCAAGGCTTTCTAAAATATTAATGACAGTCTACTTCTTAAACTGGGTTATGAGTACCAGGTATTTGTTTTATAATTCTTCTTTCTGCTACACGAAAAAAATCTATAAATACATATATTTTACTTTAAAATTTTAAAAAACCTCTAATCAGGGGTAAGGATCTCCTCAAGTCCACTGGGTGGTTCTTGGCATTTTAAACATTTCTCCTATTGTTTTCTTCTTTACCTATGTGCCATAGCTTCATTTTGTTCAAATATATCTAAAAATGCAGGCCTTGGAAAGAATTAAAAAAATCATAAACAGCATCATTACTCCATAAAACTCAGTTATTGTGTCTCAATCCTAACAACTGATCATGTGATATGTGTATTTCTTGCTAGGGGTCGCCATTTGTCTTTCTCTTCCTGTGCCTAGTTGCAATTGCAGATTGTATCACTGGATGACTCTTCTTTGTGTATGCACATTTTCTGTCTCCCAGACCCTATCTCTTCCTCTTTGGGTAAATTTCTTTCTTCATCTTTATCCCACGCTATTCTTTTTCCTCTACTTCCGTTGTTTCTATTTTATTTCCTCTCTTTCTGCCACTTTCCATGGCTCTGATTTTAATTTTCTTTCTCTTCTTTCTCCAGTGATTAAGTATACCATACAATAAAAGCTTTTTCAATTCTATGGATTTCCTTTAGTCTTAAAAAAAATGCTCTATTCCACTTCCTTTTTTTGGATTTAATAAGTTCTTCATTTAACAAGTCTGAATTCATTTCCACCACATGGTATTGTACACTGTCATCTGTTGAAACAGATTTCTTTTTAACAGATCTTAGTTTAAAAAAAGTCATATATACTGTGAGTTTTGTATAAAATGGTAGATAGTAAGTTAGTTCCTTTCTTTTAACATAAGCCTCAACGTCACTGCAGAATATAGAACATAGGCCAAAGAAAGCATATTCAGTCACTGGTATAGAGCAGTATTGTTTGTATAATTTGAAGCTTTCTGAATGGACGAGTTCAGGCCTGATGCAACAGTAAAAAGATTACTTAATGAATAATCTGTATATGGAAATTGTACAAAATGTTATTAACTTTAATCATTAATAGCTTAAACAGCACTACATTACTAATTGCTATTTGAAATAAAAAACTTGTTTTGAATCCCCTAGAAGACTGCATGTGTACATAACCATGCCATGTAATGTCAATACAGATCTCAACAGAAACTGGCTTTAGGGAAGAGTCACAAACATTTAAACAATGGTTTTAATCATCATTTTAAGTATATGATAGGAGAAAAGTGTGCTTCATTTAAATATATATCATACCAGTGATGCTGGCAAGGTTGAAGTTTACTCCTAATGGTGATAGCTATAAAAACTAGTTTGTACATGATGAAAAAAATTAGAAAAAAAAAAAATACCTTTGAAATAAATTTTTTAAAAAAATGTTCATAGTGGTTTGTTTCAACAGTATGCATTTTATGACAATAACATGTACAGATTGAAAGCACCCTAGGGCTCTCTTATATACTAAAGAAAGCAAACATTTACATTATTCACGAACTGTACTGAATTAAAAAAAGATCAATGGTAGACTTACCCCTTAGTTTAAACTGTCTTGGGGTGTACAGATTTAACACCATTTAAGTAATGATGATAAGTACTTTATCATTTAAGTAAATGCCATTCATTAAATTGAAATTGGTATGGGGAGGATGTGCCCCCCCCACACACACACAGAGCTGAGCAAGCTGACCAGTACACATTACAGTTTTGAAAATGAAAGTTATATACTATATGTTACAAGTCCAAACCAGGCAGTGTCAAAATGACATCTATTTCTTTGCTTGCTTTGTGATCATATCCCTTGGTAGTGTAAAGGGTCTAGTGGCACTCGGCTTCTTTTTTTCTGCAGGTTTTAAAATCAGAAAAGAACACATTAGCATTTCATCCACACTCATCATGGCAACTACATTGTCAAACTCTCCACAATTGGGTGCAGAAAACAGTGACCAACTGCCTTTTGGCAAAAAAAAAATCATATCCATCGTCAACCACCTGATGGGCTCTACATATAAGATCCAAATCATGCTTATGGAGAAATTTTGCAAGCACTTCTGCACCAAATGTGAAGGACACTTCTCTGTCATTTGCACCCCAGCCTATCGGGGTGAAACCACAAAAGATCACAAAGAAGACCTTGATCTGGTACATCAGTTGGTCGCATTATTCACGGAATCTGTTCCATAGATTGAAGATCTGGTGATAAACCTCCATGACAGCAGAATATATTCTCATCCACGATGGCTGCTATCGGTACAGTTAAAGCAGTCTGTTAAAAGTTTTCCATAGTTTAATGTTGTATCTTCTTTTACATTCATTATAAATTCCATAAATTCTATTGATGCTGGCACATTCATGGATTCCTCAGAGAAGAAAAAAAGTTTCGGGATATTAGATTTTGTAGGCAAATAACAGTCTCCAGTGACTGCTTCCTTCTGTCCACACAGTCCCCAAAAAACAGGCAGTTGCATTCTGGTGGGAAACCGCAGGACTCCAGTCGAGCAAATCGTAGTATTGCCCATGGATATCACCTCATATTTTGAGTGGTGCTTCAAGTTCTGGTAGGATACGCTAACTGAAAAAGATCTCACGAGACTTTAAGCACAATCCTCTAATTTCATGCTTCTGTAGTTTGGCCATTCTTACCCGCCTTTGACCCTCTCACTTCCAGCAGCCATCGGAAGATGCTGTCGATGTTGAGTTTATCTATATCCGCGCTCTTATTCCCACCGCCCACCCTGAGACCCACACCTCCTTCCCCACGCCGCGAGCACAGAGGCGGTGGCGGTGGCGGTGGCGGCGGTGGCTGCAGCCACGTCGTGTTCCGCCCCAGCCGCCCGGCTCTCTGCTTCTCCTTCTTTCCCCGCTGGAACCACAGAGTTCCCTTCTTTTTAAAACCAGAAATAAGCAACAAGAAGCTTTCTCTCTTTGGGGGGTGGGGATTGGGGTGGGGGTGGGGGGACGACAGCCCAGGGCAGCTGGAATCTTCTGGAGAAAGGCCTAGGCTTTGACTCCACATCTGCCTAAATCTGGCGCCATCACTTACAAGTGGCAGAATCTTGGGGAAGTTACTACGACTCGGGTTCCCTGAATTTCTCTAAAATGGAAACTATAATAATACGTATCACATAGACATTCTTTAGATAACTAAATGAATGAATGAATACATATTTAGCTGGTTAACTTATTTTGAAAATTACTAAATTGGCTTAATGGGAAAATAGGGAAGAAATAAAGAAGATGAACAGATCGCCAGGCCCATTTCCTTCTCATCAATTAACGTGAGAAAGACATATAAATATTTAGGGATACAAAGATGAGATATAATGAAGTCAAGGAGAGTGCCTCTTGGCTGCTATCCCAGGACTGGTGGAGACTTGGTGGAAAGCTGTCTGTGAGGACCTTTGCAGCCCATGGATGGTGTGTGTGTGTGTGTGTGTGTGCGTGTGTGTAAGGAAGCAGTTTAGAATAATAGTCAAATTTAGGAAGGACACCCTCCCTGCAAAAAAGAGAGAAAAAAATTAAGAAGCCTGCTTCAGCCAAAGATAAATTTAAAATGAAGCCATTAAATACCGGGTTCTTCCATTTTAGGTTTTTTCACCAGACTGAAGAACTGTTTCTGATCCTTGTTTTGTGGCTAAGCTGGATAAGATTTGCCTTTTTCCGGTATTATCTGGCCATATTGACTAAAAAGTTATTTCGTTTCTTATCTCTCCTTAAGGAATATTATTTTGCTTTCGTACTGCGATCTTATTCCTCCACCGTTGTTTTCACTTTATATGTGTGCAATTTGTAAGCAGTAGAAAACACTGACTCCGGAATTGTCTTCTCAGTCCTTCTTTTCTGTCTTATTGCTTTAGAAACTAGATTCTAATGTAAAGATCTAGTTTTCCAGGAGCTGTAATGAAGCCTCGCAATTCAAGTGTACCGGTGCCACAAGCTTAGCCTCCCTGGCATTTCAAAACATGGGTGGGACGGTCTTCTCGTTTTAAAATTAGTAAGCTTTCGTTCCGAATGGAGACAACCTGGCTAAACACTGTTAGCCAGGTTAAAGAAGCTGGCCTGATTGGTGGAAATTGCTCTTAGGACTCGGCCAATAGGAGCGTAAAACTAGAATCCTTTATTTGCGTACAGGCCACCAAACGCACGAGCGAATCAGCGGTTGAGGAACCAAAGTCCTTATTTGCATAATACTGTCTACAAGTAAGCGGGATCATGCGCTGCTTGCTTTACTCGTTAGAGAAGCCATAATACGGAAGCCATGCCTGAACCAGCCAAATCAGCTCCTGTCCCAAAGAAAGGCTCCAAGAAGGCAGTAACCAAAGCACAGAAAAAGGATGGCAAGAAGCGCAAACGCAGCCGCAAGGAGAGCTATTCGGTCTACGTTTACAAGGTGCTGAAGCAGGTTCACCCCGACACTGGTATTTCGTCCAAGGCTATGGGTATCATGAATTCCTTTGTTAACGACATTTTTGAGCGTATCGCAGGCGAGGCGTCGCGCTTGGCTCACTACAACAAGCGTTCGACTATCACCTCCAGGGAGATTCAGACCGCTGTGCGCTTGCTGCTTCCCGGGGAGCTGGCTAAACACGCGGTGTCCGAAGGCACTAAGGCTGTCACCAAGTACACCAGCTCCAAGTAAAGTTGAAAGTTTGGATATTTACTGCTAAACCCAAAGGCTCTTTTCAGAGCCACTCACGGTTTCACGAACAGAGCTGTTTACTGTTGCCT
The DNA here is from genome assembly GCF_015220235.1 of Choloepus didactylus. NCBI lineage: Eukaryota > Metazoa > Chordata > Mammalia > Pilosa > Megalonychidae > Choloepus > Choloepus didactylus. The sequence continues at coordinate 127,180,972 of NC_051313.1, read as the reverse complement.
TCTGAACTTAAAATGATTGAGCGTTGATATATAGCATTCTGTCGTTTGGTTTAGTGCCTCAAGTTAGAGCGCAAGCAACCGCTTCTCGGCAGTTGCATGCGCTTATAGTTTTTCGTACAGGATTCTTAACTGATTTCCCTGTACTTGGAAGTGTTCATCCTTTACTGATTTGCACGGGGGTTGTGACGTGTGAGGGCCAGTAATGAAGAAAGCTAAGCGGCCGCAGATGACCGGTCTCTGTTTACAAAGTGTGACTCTTGAGCAAAGGAGCTTACAGCGGCATTTGAGAACCTGTTTTTAAAAACGTATTGACGATTCTCTTAGCGTTCGTTCAGTTATTTCCGCTCTCATTCTGTTTGATTTTGTTAATGCCCTTTCCTTCGCTTTGCGTAAGGCTCTTAACAGTTCTAATGAACTCTAATCATCTAATGTTATTTTAAGGACCTATTACCTTGGGGGAGGGGGACAGCTACTGCAGTCCAATAATGGAAAAATGTATTCTTAATGTCTTAATTTTGCTTTCTCCTTTTCTAAAGTGCTTTTAAAAGGTGCTTGTCATCGGATTAGGTTCTAATGAAGGTGAATAAAATCCTGCTTCTCCCTCCGTCCCGTTTCACAAACTAGGCATGCAAAATCAATTCTGTCTAAGCCATTTCGGTCTCGTCAGTGTAATCACAATATAGACATTGGCTCCGCAGCCTCGGGTCCATCCTCTTTTACTTGCAGGTCCTCTTCCGAGTTCATCTACACCCTAATCCCTCTAATCCCTCCTCCGGTACTCCTTCCCTTGCTTAGTGCAGTAAAGGGGGCGTGATAGTGGCAAGGACAAATGTAGAAGGTCCCAGGGCATGTCAAAGGGCACTGTGGAAGCGAATATGAAAGTGCAAAAAGACTTAAACCACAGGCTTCCTTCCTCATCTCTCTGGTCACCAAGGGGTAGAAGCTACCTTGGGAAGATAGGTGAGAAAGGCTGGCTTGGGGGTACCTTGCTGGTCAGTGGAAATCCCAATTCCAGCCAATAATCACTCTCACTGTCCTATGGAGGCATCTTTGAAAAACACCTTGCCAGCCTTGCCAGCTTTATCATTCAGTCTATCTGGTTGCCCTTTCATTTTCCTAACAAATTACAGTAACCACAAAGACACAATAAGTATTTGTTTTCAAGTTAAATTACCATTGTGTTTCAACTATGGTCTTCTTGATTTTAGTTTGAGATAGTTCTTAAATTTCTCAGTAGCAAATCCAGTTTTCACTCAGAGCCACCGTGGTCTTTTTGAAACCACGCATCATGTTGTCTTATCCCTGTCCAAAGCCCTTTAAATGATCTTGCACTGTTCTTAGCACAGATTCCAAAATCTGTATTATAGCTTCAAGCTCTGCCATGTCTGACCTCAGCTAACTCTCCAATCCAACATCAGGAGATTCTCTTTCTCCTTTTAGTCTTCCTCCTCCATCTTCCCCTCTCCCCAGTTTCTGGAATTTTCCCTGGATCCCTCCAGTTTCTATACCTTTGCAATTTTTCTCTCTGTCCCAGAAAGAACACACACACACACACACACACACACACACACGAGTTGATTGATCAACTACTCCCACATCAGCTTAAAGATCATGTCCTTGGGGAAGCTGCACCCCTACTAAGTTACTCATAGCCCCAAAGAACCTGCTGCACTTTCAAGATCTGTATGGTTGAATTAGGACCAATTCCTAAGGCTGGGGAGGGACTCTGGTTTCCCTGGAGCACACGCAAGGAAAAGGGAGACGCCTATACGAAGTCGATGTGATTTTGGAAAGGAAGGAGGGGAAATGCCCTGGGGCTGGGGGTGGGGGTGGGGAGCCTGCACAGCCTTCCAGGCCTTCCAGGCAGACAGAAGGAGCATGCATGTTGAAAGAGCGGGTAGGCATTCATTCATATTCCAATGCCAAGCACTGAATTACGTACTGAGGACACACAGAACAAAGGTTTTCAAACTGCATCAGAATTACCCCCAGGGTTTATTAAAGCACAGGTTGCTGGTGCCACCCCTAGGCTGTTCGTTTCACTAGGTCTGAAGTAGAGGTCAAAGAACTTGACTTCCTACAGAGTTCCCAGGGTATTACGGATGCTAATGGTCTAGGACTACACTTGAAGAACCTCTGATAGAAAGCATAACAAGCTCACCAAATCTTCTGTCCTTGAGTAGCTTACCTTGTGGTAGAGGTGAGGTTCTGATAGAAGATTGTGAAGGATCTGGATGCCAAAGACAGATGTTTACATTTCTTATGTAGACAGTGTAAAGTTATAGAAAGTTTCTGAGCCTGGATAATCTGGTGGTAGGAGATTGTGTAGACTGAGGGCAATGGCAGTCATTAAAGGAGATAAGGGTTGAAGCCAAAGAAACGGCAGCAAAAATAGAGCAGTGGATACAACAGATAAATCCGAGAGAAGAGAAATGAATTCATTCAGTATTTGTCCAATATGATTAGATTTCCTCTGTGCCAGACACTGAGAATATAGCAATGAATAAGGCAGACAAGATTCTGCTCTTATGGGGCTTATATCCTAGTGGAGGAAGACAAACAAAAAAACCAGTTGACAACTCAGCAAGTTCATTTCAAATACAGCACTGAGGATTATGAGGAAAGAAAATAAAACCCGGTGCTGCAATAGTGACTCGGAGATACTTTAGATAAGGGAAACAAAAATGTGTGGAATAAAAGTTCCATGCAAGGGAACTATTGGTGCAAAAACAAAAACTCCTAGGGCAGGGAGGAGGTTGTGCTCAAAAAAATGGAAGGCTTGTGTGCTGGGAGGTTAGTGAGCAAGGGCAAAATGTTGAGATGAGGCTGGGAGTAAAATAGGTACCAAGACCCAAAGACGGAGCTCAGATTTTTACCGTACATAGTATGGGAAACTATTGAACAGGATTTAAAGCACTCTGGTAACTCTGTGGAGAATGAATTCTATGAGATTAAAAGTAGAAAGAAGCAGAAGAAAGCTTCTTTAAAAGGTTATTGAAATAATCCTGGTGAAATTATTAGAGTTGGATTTAGGAGGTAAAAACCAAAAGATTTTATTCATGAATTGCTCTTTAAGGGTGAAGAGACAAGTAACATTTGTTGAGCCCTTTATATGTATAAGAAAATGTGTCCAGCTCTTTACCTCACTTTACCCTCTCAAAATCTACATTATCTAGTATTCACCACCTTTAACTGACTAGGATGTATGCAAGGACTGGCACTGGGCTTAGACTAAAGGCAGTGTGCTTCCAGAGGTTGTTTGCTTATCCACTGCCCTACAGTGCTGTTGTAGTCCTTGGATAGCTATTGGGCCTTATAGTTTAATCAGGAATTCCAGGAGAGCATGAGATTTGGCTGGCTGGGACATGACACTTTTATATTCTCCTAAGCATACTCCATTGAAGATGTCAAGTGGGCAGTTGTATATGTGAGTCTGGAGTTCAGAAGCAACATAAGAACAGGACCTAGACATTTTGAAACTTTAGGAAATTGCCATTTTGATGTTGTCAGGAAAGATTGGGATTGGATATTACTCATGGAGAGAGAATCAGGGGCTTGTCCTAGAAGTACTCCAAACTTTATTGAGGAAAGAGACAGCAAATGATCCTGAATAGTAGCTAGTGAGCTTGGAAGAAAACCATGAGAATGGGGTTCCAGAAGTTGAGAATATAAAATGTTTCAAGAAGGAGGACATGGCAAACCGGGACAAAGGTTAATGTGATGCAGAGTGAGATGAGAACAGGTAGGAGTTAAGGATACGGTAAATCACTGGGAACTTGGTATCTTAGTTTGCCAGGGTTGCTGTGACAAATACTATAGATTTAAGCAACAGGAATTTCACAGTTTTGGAGGCTAGAAGTCCAAAATCCAGGTGTCAGCAGAACAGACTTTCTCTGAAGTCTGCAGTGTTCTCGGGTGGTGGCTTACTGGCAATTAATCTTCACCTCCATCACAAGGTGATACATTTCTTTCTGTCTCTTCCTATGGCTTCTATACCTATGTCCAAATTTCCATTGCTTATAAAGACTTGGGTCTCTTTGGATTAAAGCACAACCTGATTCAATTTAGCCTCTTTTGTTCACACCCACAGGGCCAGGGGTTAGGGCTTAAAAATGTCTTGCATAGGACACAGTTCGATCCCTAACACTTGGGTTAAAGGTCCTGGAGGACATTTGCCACACATGGCAGACACCATCTGGGGCAGCTTCAGGATCATGATTATTCCCTCTTCTCTGGAAAAAGCCCCATTCAGGACTGAGCCCCAAGTGTCCCCATTATATTGTTAACCCTCTAGCTCAGGTCATATCTAATTAATTCATGCATCTCCCCCTTCGGGATCAATCAGTAAAAGAATGGCCTGAGTTTTCAGTGTTCATCAATTCCTTAAATGTTGTCCACAAACTTAAATTTCAAAAGTTGGTTGCTGCTTATTGTTTTTTTTTTTTTTTTCTTAAATTACCTGGAATTGGTTTTTGATATTTGCATGCAAAAGAACCTTAATATACTTGCAACTTCTAAAGAGTATATGTGACCTTAAATAAGTTAAATACATATTATGGCTTTATTTACTTTATACTATCTTACTCAATCCTCGCACAAGTATGAGCTTTCCCTAAATTACAAATAAGGGAATAGTGACCACAAGGTGTTCAAGTAACTTGCCATAGACCACAAAGATAAGAAAAATGACAGTGCTGGGACTTCAAAATGCAGGTCTTCATGGTTCAAATGCCATCCTCATTTTCTCTGTGCCTCTCTATTACCATAAAGAGTAATAATAGTAATAATAACAATAATCAATATATAGCATGTTTACCATGTGCCATGCACTGGTCAAAATGCTTAATAAATAATATTTTTCACCTCAAAGCCTATGAGGTACTACTATTATCTGCACTTTGTAAAAGAAGAAATTGAGGCACAGAGATGTTAAGTAACTTGACAAAAGATATACTACAATTAAGCATTACTCTGTACAAGTCTTCCAGTTCCTTTTTAATCTCTCAAGAGGGGGACTGGGACTGTTTCTTTTAAACAATATATAATTTTCTTAATGATATAGACTATTAATAATATAGGCCTTGTGAAATAAATTTGCTAAGATTAGCAATAGAAGATGAATTCAAAGGCTCTGAACTTTTGGACACCAGTTTCCAGGTTTTTCAACTGATCTTTTCTCAATTTGTTTTTAATCACCAATTGGTAAGCTACTGTCTCTCAAGCAGAGACGATGCAAAAGACATAAATATGATGATCTATCTGTTAGTCTTTAACATATGATGAGCCCCTGTCCTGTGTTACATCTACAGTGGAATGTAGTGGAGGAGCTACCCAGAAAAGAACTTCATTTAGGATCAGCTCTCCTTCAGAGCATTGACCAATGGAAGGAGAAACACATGGCTAAATAAATTGAGAAAACAAGACTATTTTATATGATTAAGTTAATCTGCTATAACACTCAACTATAAAGCAGTTTAAAGTTATTTATGTCTCATGGCACAGATCCATTGTGATTAGTTTAGCACCCCCCCAACCCTGGGGGCGGGGGGTGCAGCTCTGCTCCTTGTGATCAGTCGGGGACCCTCTCTTAGGGTCTAATGATCTCCTCTTGGTCACAACCAGATCAACACTTTTATAACTGATGGAAAGAGGAAAGATGGCAATATACAAGGTTTTAAGGTCCAAATCTCAAAGTAGTTTTTTCCATTTCTGGCCACATTTATTGGAGAGAATTTAGCCACATGCTCACACCTGCTACCAGAAAGCCAGGAATGGTTACTCTGGCAGGACATCCACCTGTTCAGCTATGCCTCTATTATTATAAGTAAGCAAATTTTATTTGAGAAAAGACAGTTTACCCCCAAAATTTCCCCAAGAAACTTCACAGAATGCCTGTTGCTAAGACACCAAAGAATACAGTGGCGTGCTGACAGTCCTGAAAAATTGTAGAAAGATTGCAGTAGGTAAGACTTCAAAAAGGGAATGAGGTAACCCCGTTTGAGAACCACTTGCTTATTTTTGTCCCGTTTGCTGACATGTAGTGTACTTAAAGAGGGCACAATTTGAATCATTAAGACTTGGGTTGTCACTATGTTTGGCGTGCAACCACAGTGCCCTTATCAATAATTTAAGGTAAGATAAGCTTGTAAACGCTTGCCATTTCAAGATAAAAAGATAAATACTGAGAATACAGTAATATAAATCGGCTAGTGTATTTATATTAGCCAGGAAAAATAAAGGGTTCTTTTGGATTCTGCAAGAGAAATCAGTAGCTGGAGATAGATGGATAGAGGGCCTCTAAGGGAAGCAGTCATGCTGTAGCTCCACTCTTTAAAAACCAATTCGTATTAATCCCCTTCTCGAAGGACTTACGGGACTTCTAAAGTTGTCCATCCCTCTATTACAGTGGCTTATTGCAAGAAGGCTTCAATAACACCCAATAATTATCTCCTGGCCTTCTAATTATTCACAAGCTTGTTCTATTGAAGGCGCAAAGCGTCAGCCACCTAGGAATAACGCACAAAATGCACAGCAAGCATAGAACCTTGGTAACATGGACAACTATAACAAACGAAGGACCTGACTAGCCCTTCATCATAAGGAAACACTTAAACCAATTGCTATCATTGACCACAATGTTAACAATGTTTCAAAGTAAACAATGTTTCAAAGCAAACGCGTAGGGCCGAAAAGAAAAGCTACTAACTCTTTCAAAATGAACACATAGATGGCCCTGAAAAGGGCCTTTGGTTTTGGCAGAAAGTACACCGGGTATTGTCAGAATTAACCGCCGAAGCCGTAAAGCGTGCGGCCTTGACGCTTGAGGGCGTAGACTACGTCCATGGCGGTGACCGTCTTGCGCTTAGCATGCTCAGTGTAGGTGACAGCGTCACGAATCACGTTCTCCAGGAATACCTTCAGAACACCGCGCGTTTCTTCGTAAATGAGGCCGGAAATGCGCTTTACGCCCCCACGCCTGGCCAGACGACGGATAGCCGGCTTGGTTATGCCTTGGATATTGTCGCGCAGTACTTTGCGATGGCGTTTAGCGCCTCCCTTCCCAAGACCCTTACCACCCTTGCCGCGACCAGACATCGTCAGTAACCTAAAAGCAAAAGTCACTGCTTCGGAGAGCACGACTCAAGTGCTTTTATACTACCATGACGGACCTGTTTGAAAACCTGAAGAGCAGGGGCGGAAACTATGACTGAGTCTCCGCCTTTCTGCGCCATTATCCTTGCTCAAGGACCGGAAACCGTGCTGGGCGCAGGAGGCTGCAGTGGAGCTTAGAGGTGGGATTTAGTAAGTTCTCCTATATATGGCTGTATGACTATGTATATACATATAATATCTGCAGCCGTTAACTGGTTTTATTCGGCTTGCCATTATTCTGTACTGTTACTCAGTTTCTCTTCCTGAGCAACATTTCTTCACTCATGAAGAAGCTTGGCACTTGCCATTCATATTTCTAAGAGTATGAAATAACTCATTAATACCTGCAGTACCTAGCCTTCTACAGGCTTTAAATACGGTTTTAAGCAAACCGTATCTTTATTGTTTAAGTTTCTGAGATTATTTTTGTCAATTTATGTATATCTAGTTAGCTGAGCAGGGCTTTGTGACATGCAGGCTGGATAACCTGTTAGGGAACTAAAGGTAGCACATTTCAAGGTGAATTCAGGCTACAAATTTACTGAGGACTGCATTGAAGTATATGTGAGGAGAACCTTTTTGCGTTGTGAGTCGAAAGGTTTATGGGTTTATTGTACCTTTGATCATGGACATGGTGAATCTAGCAACTACATGCTCTCCCCATTGCAAAGGCATAGTGTCTGGAGCTGGGTTGTTCTCAGGTTTCCTTATTTAAATGATATATCACAAAGCCCATATTATAGGGATTTTGTTAAGTTTAAAAGAGATAATTTGTTCAAAATGCTTAGAAGAATATCTGTAAATAAGCACTCACTGAACATTAGTTTTTATGATGTGTTATAATGTAGCTGCCCTCAACTCCTCCCCTTAATATCCACCCCACTGTACTAATTTGCTAAAACCTGGTTTTAAGAACTCCTGAAAATAATAAAAACTTACGCCTTCCTTCACTCATCCTTAATTCCCCTGAGGAGTGCCAGATGCTTTGGATAGAAGATTAGTTTTTCCTCCCTGGTCTGTAAGGGGGATGAAGTTCCCTAAAGCTGCCCCAGGAGTTTAAAGTGTATGGAAACAGATTCCAGAGTAGGGATCCATGATCTGGGATCTATGTACAGAATTCAGGGGATTTGGTAACATGTATAGAACAAAAATTCCATTTTTATTTTCACTATCTTCCAAATGAACCTCAGCATTTCCTCCATTTATGAGCATAGGCAACAAAAAGTAGAATTGGCAAGACATATCTGACATTCATATCATATTGCAGTTGTCAGTATCTCATTTAAACTTGTCACTCCTAAATTATGGTAATTCTTAGTCATACAGTAGATCTTGTTATTCAATCCATTAGTAGAGAATCACATATGTTAATATTTCACCAATTTGGATTTTTTATAATTTGATAAAGATATTTTAATAGAATTACTTTGTAATCCTATGTATTTTACTTTAAGCATTTAAAAATTTTATTTTGGGAAGGAACCCATAAGCTTCATCAGACATCCAAAGAGGTCCATAGCACAAAAATGTTTAAGAATCCCTCTTGTAGAGATCCTGAAAGCCTTGAAAGACTCTGGGTTTTATAAATGTGCAGAGAAGAGCATTACAAAATTCCGTTAATATTGGAATGAAAATCATATGTTAGTAACAATAACTTGATGGAGGTGTATGTTAATTTTCTCCATTCATAAAAGGCAGAGGTCATTTTCCCTCCCCCTTTTCTTAGAGGTTCCTTGGAGACATAGTAAGTCTGAGTCCTTACTCTAATTTTAAGAATAGAGATACATCTTTCTAAGAGTTAAGGTCAGTCTGCAATTTTTACAGAGTAGAGTTATGTCCAAGATCTTAAGTCAAATGACCTCTCTCTATATACAAATGTACCTTTGGCATTAACTTACAGGTCTCTCACAATATATACAGAAGATTGCCTCTCCAGGAAATAAAAGCAGTTGCTTTTTCTTCTGCATTGCTGCGTAAAATGTGATTTTGTCCTATGTATGACACTTTAATGCTACCTTATATTCATGTAAATCTCTTAGTGCTTACTCAATAACAAATCCTGTTTTCTCTCCCTTTTACGTTGGTTCAGTGGAGTCTTTTTGTTGGAAGAATTGTAGTATTTCCCCAACATGTGAAGAAGACTAAAAGCTCCATAGGTTCCAGATTCCTTTATGTTATCTTAATAATAGGAACGTGGTTGCCAAATCATGAAATCTCAGTCTGGATGAACATGAGGATTAAAACTCTCTATGGAGAGGCATATTATGGGCCACTCAAAGCTGAATGGTAGAACAAGCTACTTATTTCATAATAATTCTATATCTTCATCGTGGCTGAGACCACAACTGGTCAGTGTGGCCCTCAGTCACTTAAAAAGAATAATGAGAGTTAAGCACCCACTATATGTCAACAGTACCATACAGTATACGGTGGTAGAGGAACAAACATTTAGGCAGTAGTCATGATAAGAAGATAAAGCAATGGAATGGGATGAAGGACACCCTTGAGCCCTGATTCCACATGGACTGCCTATATGTATTTGTGCAAGTCCTTTTTGTTAGAAACAAGCATTATACCTTAAAAACGCTCACCTGGTTGTGGAGGAGAAAAGAATTTATTCATGATCGTGCAAGAACGGACGCACAAGCAGACACATGGCAGGCATGCCCGACAATAGAACACAGTGAAAATTTATATTCCAGGCCTAATGCAAGTCCCTCCCCTGTTTCTCCATTGGTTGGATATTCCAGAGGGTACAGTCTGTCAGAGAGAGCTAACTAGCCCACCTTTGGGATTTTAATTTGTACAGCCTATCTGAGAGAGCTAACTGGCCCATCTTTGAGATTTTTAATTGTACAGCCTATCCAAGAGAGTTCATTCAGTTTAAATTTTCTGCTGGGAGTTCCCGGCTCTGATTTTACCCCATATCTCTTTATATTCCAGTAACCATGGTTACTTTTCCAAATAAGGAGCTAGCGCAGATTCTCTGTTCCCTTTACCGCAGGGCCTGTTTAAGCTGGTTCTGCTGCCATTTTCCCTATTCCATGCTGACTCTATGTGAAAGCTAAACTTAACCCTTTCTTACACTTTTATATAAATGACTGCATGTCATACATATAAGACCAAGTCCATAGTTTTGGTCTCTTACAATCTACCAGGAGGATTTAAAAGTAGAAAAATATGCAGATAATATGAAGCAGATTGTACTGGCCATTAAAGAAATCAATGTAGAAGTTTAAAAGAGTAGTCTCATCCCATTTAAAAAATGGGAAATGATACAAATAAATACTTCAAGGTATGTCATTAGATTAGTCTGAAGTATACCTTGACTTTATAAATGGGGAGGGGGAGAGGGAGAGGATAGTGGGAGAAAATATAGAAGAAGATAACATGAAAGGTTAGAGAATTTGATCAAGGTCATGCAATTTGTAAGCTGCAAAACTCAACTAAATACAGATGTGAGTGATTGCAAAGTCTGTACTTGTTTTCTAAATCACACTATGATAATGGTGATTTAAAACTATGTATTAGACTTTCAATGCCATATGAAAGAGCTTATTCTGAAATTAGAAAGTTACAGGAATATGGGACTTATCAATTTTCATTTTTGACCAGGTTAAGACAATTTATTTTAAAAAGCCAGGGTTGTGAAGGACCTAAGAGTGGGCCACAGGGCCATTTTCCCAAAGGTGGGCATGACATTGACAAAAGGCCAATTGTATTGGCTCCCCTGCTTGGTTGGGACCATCTTCTCCTGTTTGGTCACCTTGGGAGTCTGACCTCTCAGGAAACCATGAACTTTACCTCCAAGCATGAGGCCAGCTACTTCCAGAGTGGTAGGACCTCCACCCCACTCTGACCCAGGTAGCCTCATCTTCCAGGGGCGTGCCTGCCAGAAGCACTAGTTCATCTTCCAGAGTGCAGCCCTTGTGCAATGATACATGACCCTTGATCCTGGCAATCTTTTCCTGGCCGGTCACATCAAAGGTTTGTACTGCCAGAGTGCAGACAAAGAACTACATGTTGGCAGGTTAACCAACGTGCTGCCACTAATGCTGAGATGGAGTCAAGAAAGAGGAAGGAATGAAAGCACGTACATCCTCACCACCTGTGGCAGGTATATAAATTTGAAGCCCACTTGAAGAATATATCCCTGAGAGGAATGAACAGGATGACTTACACGTCAGAGAGTTGAGAGGAAGGAGAAGCCCATTGGAAGACTGTGACATTAGCCAGTCTAGTCAAGACACCAAAGAGCCAGAATTACAACTGTGGCCAGGGAAATGAAAGAGGAGAGATGAATTTAAGAATTCACCAAACTTGGTGACAGACTGCATTTGGTGACAAAGGAAAGGGCAGAGTTGAAGTTTTACTGCAAGTTCATTAAAGAATGGCAATGATAATACAACTTATTAGGATGTCAGTTGGAAGATTAAATTTTGACTGGGAGTTTCTAAGATGAAATTGATCATGTTGAATCTGGTTTAAGTAGATGTACAAGCAGATATCCAGCAAGAATGCAAACATGTAGATTTGACATTTGGACAGGTGGACAGGCCTCAAGGGAGCAAGTTCAGAAAAAGCTAAATAAAGGAGACTAATGAAGCATGAAAGTGAATGGGGCAGTACCTTGAATTCCTACACATAGTTGGCTAAGAGAAAGTGCTTCTTTGATTGGTGCTGCAGAAAACCAACCACAATGAGTTAAAAACATTTTTAAAAGATTAGGAATGCATGGTCTCCTTAGAAAATGAATACACATTCATGGTAAAAATGACTTCTTTTGAGCTTGATTCTTGCCTTTAAATTTAACTAAGATGTATTAAGTTTTGTATGTCTATGTTGGGTGTGCTACTCGAAGTAATCAGACATCTGTGGCTTCTGATGAAATAAAGGAGAGGCATGAAATCCTCACTTAGATTTTGCTCATTTGTTCCCAGCACTCCTTCATAGTCCTAGTGCAACATAGACTTGTACATGTTTTAAAAGAAACTCATACTAACTACAGACAAATATATAGTTTTAGGAGTGAAGAATAAATTGAATCACTTTCAGCCATCCATTTCCTACTCAACAGTGAGTATATAACAATGCATGTTTCCTATTAAACCTACTACTTTGCGTAAATAGATTTAGCAGTGAATGTAAAACATGATTTTTAAAAAATTTCCCTCTCAAGGGATATATAGATATAGACACATACAGGGAGAAACATATTCTTTGATTACTTAAATACTTTGCCTAAATTTATCTTCCCCAAGCTTGAGAATTTATGTTCTTGAAATGCTCCTGACCATTTTAATAACTGATCCCCTCAATAAAACCAATAGAAACAAAGTTTTCATAAAGAGATCTAAGTCGCTCTTTTTCTTGGATCTCCTCTGTGATCAGCTATTGCAATCCAGGCAGAACTACCATGTAACGAGGATTATTGATCATTGCATTCCTAATTTGTCAAAAGAAATGTTAAATACTTGAACCCCTAAAAGTAACTAACCTTCCTAATAGACGCAGGATTCCATAATAATTCTTTTTCAGCCTGGAAGAACGACTTTTCTTGGCAGAAAGCATCGTTATTCCATGTCTCTTTTACTACTAATCTTACAGACAAATCCAGAAAGAGCCTGTGTTACTTCCCCTAATACAAAACAGGTTTTCTGGGTAAATCTCAATGAAAATCAAGCAGTTGTTGAGCGAATTAAAAGCTAAGAATGTATAGAACATTATTAGAGAGCAACTACTTGCGGGCACAAAGGGAAGGATTTATATTTTAAATGAAAACCAAGAAGTTGTCTCTCTGACCTCTGAATTTGCCAAGGTGTTAGGGGCTTTCGAAAAAGGCTGAAACAGACGTAATAAAAACTGGAGAAAGAAAATATGAGGATCTCAAAGCTTAAGCCGTCCCGGTTCATTCTGGAATAGAACCAGTGTGATTCCTCCACGGGAATTTTTAATTTTTTGCATTCCTGAATTGTAACAAACACAATTCCGGGAGAGAGCTAAGACTAGCTTGATGCGAACTGGAAGACTAAACTGGGAGCCAATCAGCGCGCGGCGTCACTGTCTATATATACACACTCACGCTGCGGTCGCGGCACTCAACTCTGAGACTTTTTTTTCTTTACTGTTATAGATACAAATCTATAATCATGTCAGAAACCGCACCTGCCGCGCCGACCACTCTTGCCGCGGAGAAGACACCGACAAAGAAAAAGACCCGTAAGTCTTCAGGTGCCACGAAGCGGAAGGCGTCCGGGCCCCCGGTGTCCGAGCTCATCACCAAAGCGGTGGCTGCTTCTAAGGAGCGCAGCGGCGTGTCCCTGGCTGCGCTCAAGAAGGCCCTGGCGGCCGCCGGCTACGACGTGGAAAAAAACAACAGTCGCATTAAGCTGGGTCTCAAGAGCCTTGTGAGCAAGGGCACTTTGGTGCAGACCAAGGGCACGGGAGCCTCCGGCTCTTTCAAGCTCAACAAGGCGGTCGCCGGAGAAGCCAAGCCCAAGGTGAAAAAAGCTGTCCCAGCCAAGCCTAAAAAGATCTCCGGGCCAGCCAAGAAACCCAGAAAGGCTACAGCAGTGGCTGTCCCAAAAAAAAGTATCAAAAAGACTCCGAAGAAGGCAAAGAAACCAGCGGCAGCGGCCAAAAAAGTGGCCAAGAGCCCGAAAAAGGCCAAAGCAGCCAAGCCTAAGAAGACAAGCAGTCCAGCTAAGGCTAAGGCACCGAAACCTAAGGCAGCCAAGCCTAAAGCAGGCAAACCCAGGAAAGCAGCCCCCAAAAAGAAGTAAGGAAACAGCTATACATACTTATACCATAAAGGCTCTTTTCAGAGCCACCCAAATAATCGATAAAGGAGCTTATAAAAACTGCATTAGGGGTGGGAGGGTGGGTTAAATTAAACAGCGGGGGAGGCTGGTTCTGGAAAGAGACTTTGGGCTTAAAATTGTCACTAAATAAACGTAGGCTCTCTTCCGGTGGATGTGGCGGAGAAGCGGGATGTCCTTGGTAATGATGACGCGCTTGGTGTGGATGGCGCGCGGGTTTTTGCTCCAAGTAAGGCCTCGCAGGCCCTCCTGCAGCTCCATAATCGCTGAATGCTGAAGGCCCAGATCAATGTTTAAGCCGCTGAAGCTGCACGTTGAGGATCAGCAGCACGATTGACTTTTCTGGTAGAGGCGGATCTCCCGCAGTGCCACGGTGGCCGGCCGGTAGCAATACGGCTTCACGCCGCCCGTGACGGCGCGCTCTTCCGGGCTGCTTTGGTGGCTAGCTGCTTGGCGCCGGTGGACTTGCGAGTTGTCTGCCTGGAACGAGCCGTTACAAATTCCAGGAAATACCTGGCTGATGGGAAAAGTGGAACCACTTTCTGCCCCTATATAGTCCTGTTCTGATTGGATAAGGCTGTAGTTTCTCAGAAAAGCTCGCCCTGGTGGCGATGTTCACAGTCAAGCTACTACTGTTAGTTCTACCCTTTTCTCCGCATATCTTACCCGAATTTGTTACTATGGCTGTGCTTATGCCTGTGCTGAATAAAATGTTTAAATGATGGCTCCCGAAACGGACTTTTTGATTACCTACCTATTTTAAAAGGCGGGCGCAGAAATATTGGCGAAGAGATGGTTAGATTATAGATAATTAAGTTCTTCATTCATGGCATCATATAAAATGCACAGTATGGGTCTAAATTAAGTTCTTCATTCATGGCATCATATAAAATGCACAGTATGGGTCTAAATTTCGTATTTCCAGTAATGACTGCAAACAAGCAGTATGAGGAAAGTGTAAGCCCTTTCTATTGAATAGTTGGTGGCTCTGAAAAGAGCCTTTGGTTTAAGGGATAGTCTCGAGAGAGATCCAAGATTCTGGCTAATTTTTCAGGTTTACTTGCCCTTAGCCTTGTGGTGGCTCTCAGTCTTCTTGGGCAGCAGCACGGCCTGGATGTTGGGCAGGACGCCACCCTGCGCAATGGTGACTTTACCTAGCAGCTTGTTGAGTTCCTCGTCGTTGCGAATGGCCAGCTGCAGGTGACGCGGAATGATGCGAGTCTTCTTGTTGTCGCGGGCTGCGTTGCCCGCCAGTTCCAAGATCTCGGCAGTCAGGTACTCCAACACAGCTGCCAGGTACACCGGGGCGCCAGCTCCGACACGCTCGGAGTAGTTGCCCTTACGGAGAAGACGGTGTACGCGGCCCACGGGGAACTGGAGCCCGGCTCGAGAAGAACGAGTCTTGGCCTTGGCGCGAGCCTTGCCACCTTGTTTGCCGCGGCCAGACATTTTAAATCTCTAGAAACAGAAACTAAAGACGAGAAAACTTTGACAATGTAAATTTCCCCAGCAAGTGAGGAACTGTTATACTTGAAACCCGGATTGTGGATTACGGCTTTTGATTGGCTAAAATAATTTTTAAGATTGTAGCCAATTAAAAAGGAGAACGACAGTCACATAATTTGCATACCACCTTACAACCCGGAACAAAATAGTTTAAGCTTTTGTAACACTACATCTGCGTAGGAGCCCTCAAATATTACAACTGCTGGCCATAATAGTTTATTATTTCTAACCTATAAACATAGTTTTTATCTGCCATGCCTGAACCAGCCAAGTCTGTGCCTACTCCTAAGAAGGGCTCCAAGAACGCGGTGACCAAGGCACAGAAGGACGGCAAGAAGCGCAAGCGCAGTCGGAAGGAGAGCTACTTGGTTTACCTGTGCAAGGTGCTGAACCAGGTCCACCCCGACACCGGCATCTCGTCCAAGGCCGTGGGCATCATGAATTCTTTCGTCAGCGACATCTTCGAACGCATCGCCGGGGAGGCATGGCGCCTGACGCATTACAGCAACCGTTGGACCATTACCTCCAGGGAGATCCAGACAGCTGTGCGCCTGCTGCTGCCGGGGGTGTTGGCTAAGCACGCAGTGTCCGAGGGCACTAAGGCTGTCACCAAGTACAGCAGCTCCAAGTAAACTTGCCAAGTAACCATCTTTACATTTAAACCCCAAAGGCTCTTTTCAGAGCCAAAAAATTTCTCTAATTAAGAATGGTAGTGTTTTTCTAGACATTTTCGTTGTGAAAAGATGATGCATGTGAAACGACTTCCAGATCTAGAAAATATAGGCTTATGCTATAGCAAAATTACAAAAAAGACCCTTGTGTTTTCTGCATTATTTTCTATATTGGGCTTATTGTGATTCTGCCTCCAAAAGTAGAAACTCCCAGCAAGTTTAGGCTGCAAGCTTGGCCCCAGTCCTTACACAGGCTGTGCTGTAAGCTGAAAAACTCCGTGGATAGTATGCAAATACCCTTTCTAAG
Organism: Choloepus didactylus; assembly: GCF_015220235.1. Taxonomy (NCBI): domain Eukaryota; kingdom Metazoa; phylum Chordata; class Mammalia; order Pilosa; family Megalonychidae; genus Choloepus; species Choloepus didactylus. Next base: position 127,164,518 of record NC_051313.1, on the reverse strand, counting down.
TAATGTCAACAGCCATCCTGTTTCCCTCAATCAATTGTCTCTTAGGATTGTAGTTTCTCTTTCACATGTTGACTTTGTTCTTTTGGCTTTCAGAACCCTAATCCAACTATCTGGTATTTATCAAATGGCCTTTACAACTGAATTTCCCAATCTCAGAACTCATGCTTTTTTTGGTTGTTGGGGACTGGTAAAAGAAGGTTTTGGTAGGGAGTTGGGAATGGTTGCTTCCTACTCCTACATCTTGCAGCTATATTTTAACTATACTTACTCCTAAAAGTTGTTAAATGATTGATAAGAAACCTTATATACATACTTTTATTTGTAAAGAGCTGGTGTGAGCTGATGTGTCATACGGGAGAATGGCTATGGTTGGAGCTTTTTTACTTGCACATGGGCCAATTTATCTAAGGAAGCCTGTGTTACCTGTTTAAGGTTAAACTGGCATATACCACTTATATTTTTCCGTGATTATTTTCTTTTATACTGAATATTCTATGGATTTTCATTTGCCATTTCTCCATGGGTTATTTTATACAATTTGTCTGAATCTAAAAGACATCACTTATTGTAGCAAGTAAGTTGTGTTGTTGATTTTCAGTTGTTAGGCAGGCAAAGGTGGGGTGTGATAGGGTAAGGATAGGATGGGTTATCCACTTTGATTTCTTTGCCTATTGTCATCAGCAAGGACCACAAATACTATAATGTTATCCATAGGATGTGACACAAACTGTCTTTTCCCTATCACTTCTTGGTTCCCCTCAATCTCATGCCAAATCATATCCCTTCTCTTTGATCTGCTCTTCAAAAAGGATGAGACCAAAATTCAGTTCCTTGCAAAATGGGCCTCTCTTCATGGGACAGCTTACAAAATGGGAGTTGGCTTCTTTCAGAGACAAAAAAGGAGAGAGCAAGAGGAAATCTAGAGTCCTTTTGTTGCTTAAGTAATCTAAAAAAATGGCATTCTATCACTTTTGCTAGATTCTATTCACTAGAAGCAAATCAAAGCTCCAGCCCACACTCAAGGGCATTAATAACAGAAAGCTGGACTCACTGGGAGACATTTTAGATGCTGCCTGACAGAGAGACTAATAGAAAAAGATTGAAGTGACGGTATGTCACTTCCAAGATTTGATTATAAAATATATTGCTGTTTCTGTTTGGTTCTCTCACTTTGTTGGATCACTAGTTCTTGGAGAGCAGGCTGAGAGTCCTGTTGGTTTAAAAACTGAGGTCTTCTTTCTCTACTTCAGATACCTCCTACCCACCATCCCAAACCTCTTTACACTGTATAGGTACAGGGGCTAGTATTCTGCAAACCACCACCACTACCCCCCTTTTTTTTAACCATATGGATCCCTGTTATGTTCTTCAATTAGGGGACACAAGGGATGCTGGAGAGGAGGAGGTCAGAGAAGGAACTTTCTATTCCTGTCTGTATCACCCCAGTAATGATCTTTCACCCGGAAGCAGCATTTGGTTCCAATTTCCAGCTTACTTTCCTATACTTCTAGAACCCGCTTCATTTTATTCCCTCAGAGTTCTCTCCTCCAGGCTTCTAGGCTCTAATAACCCTAATCTTTTCCTTTGTGCCCCCAGCTCTACGCGTGGCTGTTGCTTTCTTCAGTGATCTCAAACACATCAGGGTCTGGTTTTTTCACTCTTCCAATACCTAGGTAAATTTTATTAAATTATAGTTCTTAAAATAGGTGACAGTTTTCTGTTTTCCTTACTGGGCCATGAATGACACAAGGCTTCAAGCCTCCCTTGATTTAAAGGGCTGTTACTCCTTTCCATTTTAAAGCATTTGTTTATTGAACTCTCTCTGACAACACCAGACACTTTGATTATCAGATGCGCCATTGCCCCAGTCCTCAAGAAGCTCACAATCTGGGCAGGGATTATGGACGTCTATTCCCAGAGGTAAGTAAATCATTTATTCTAGGACTGTGAGGTTTTTTTGTTTGTTTGTTTTGTTTTGTTTTGTTTTGGGGGAAGTTTACAGGTCTTTAGGATATGGAATTTCCTCCCCTAGCCTAACCAAGCTTCCCTTTTTGGTGGTTGACCCAGTCAGGACACATCAACTTTACAAATAAAGAATCCACCAGGAAAAGAAATATAACCTTATGTTAGAGAGAGGAGATAATGTATCTAAAAATACTTTGCAAAGTTTTGAGAAATTGACAGTTATGAAGTGATTTTGAATTCTATCAAGATGTCTTTGAAAGAATTACATTTGAGTTCTGCCACTTAAGTAAACTTTAGTTGTAACCCTCTGCTCCTTACTGATAAAATTTGAGTATTATTAAAATAAATTTATGATATTTTTGTAAAAACAAATACAATGACAATAAAAATCAAACAACAATTTTGGAGGGGGTTTACAATTCACAAAACTATTATGGATATCATGAGGTAAATTTTATCATTACTCATTACAGATAATGAGTGCAAGCTTTTTTAAGTAACACATATTATAATCAGAAATAATAATTCTACCATGAGTGGAGGAAGTGCTGTTTGTTCCATGGAATTATGTTTTGTGCACTAGTAACTAAGTAAAAAAAGAAATGTATATTGATGCCTTCAAAATAATAGCAATTTCAAAATTACATGAGTCTGCGATATTTTGGATAAATTTACAATATTTATAATATTGTAAGAGCATTTACATATTTAAATTTAAATATATAATTATAATCTCTAAAGAATATTAATCACTACATTAATTGATAATTCTTAAACTTGTGTGGGTGAACTAGTTCCACTGTTGGTATTCCAAATTACAACAAACTTGAGTGGTTTAAAAGAACAGAATTTTATTATTTTACAGTTCTGTAATCAGAAATGATGTACAGATGATCCCACTGAGCTAAAGTCAAGGTGTCAGCAGGGCTACATTGCTTTCCAGAGGCTCTGTGGGAAAATCCCTACCTTTCCCGTATCATAGAGGCTGCCATATTCCTTGGCTCATGGCTCCCTGCCTCCATGTTCAAAGCCAGCGATTTGAAGCCAGTTCCTTCTCATGCTGCCATTTCTCTGTTTCTATTTTTGGTTTCCCTTTTCCACTTTTAAAGACATTTGTGATTACATTAGGCCCTGTGGGATAATCCAAGAAAATCTCTATATTAAAGGCATTTGATTAGCAAAAAGAATTCCATCTGTAAATTCAATTCCCCTTTGCCCTGTAACCTAAAATATTCAATGGGGTTCTGGGGATTAGGATGTGTGACATAAGGGGACACCATTATTCTGTTTTCCACAGTGGATCACAGAATACTTTTAGAATTTGATGAAAGATATGTAAGTTCTGTTCTGCCGGGGGAAGTCCATATGGACACATTTATGCAGATAATTTCAGGGAGTTCATCAGGGAGCTCCCTTTGGTTTAGATATCTACTTCTGGGATGATAAAGAAGAAATCTTGAACATATTCATATTTTTATATAACAATATAAGCTCTCACCATTACTTAGTATATATAGTTTTCATTCTCTTAAATATTTCTTGTTGTTTTAGTGTTTGGGTTGTTTGAATGTTAATTCTTTGTGTTTTATCTTGTGCCTGTGAGTTTTGTGTGGGTATGGAGTGAGAATAGTTATCCACGACTTAAAATATAAAATAGCAATACTTTTTTCCTAACCACATTCAAACTTTAAAAAGAAAAAAAGTACATTTATCCTACACAATATGCTATTCATGGCTAGTTCGTGGTGTATTGGTTTGTAGTTGCACGAAGCAAAGTGTAATTTCTCAGTAAGCTTATATTTTTCTTCATAGGACAGGACAGTGCTGTTTGTAACTTGGGGCTTATATGAACTAAGCAATTATTACATTTTTGCAGCCAGAACAACTTTTCTTTCATGGGCTGCCAGAATAAGCCACCGTGTGTTTAATACTTTTAAGGATTCTCATAGCTACTTCTTGGGATCATCCTGGTGTGTTCACATTTCATTCGCTTTTCATTTGTTATAGAACCAATGGGCCAAGGACATTTAGATCAGTAGCTAAAGTAAACAGTGAAGGAAGGCAAAGACGCGCCTTACCTGTAACGCGCACCGAAGTCTTTTACCCAGGAGATTAATGTTCACAACTCTTAAATAGAAAAAGTGGATGGCTCTTAAAAGAGCCTTTGGGATTAGATACAAAGACGCCTACTTGAAAAGTTCTACTTGGAGCTGGTGTACTTGGTGACAGCCTTGGTGCCCTCGGACACCGCGTGCTTGGCCAACTCTCCAGGAAGTAGCAGGCGCACGGCCGTCTGGATCTCTCTAGAGGTGATAGTCGAGCGCTTGTTGTAATGCGCCAAGCGCGATGCCTCACCGGCGATGCGCTCGAAGATGTCGTTGACGAAGGAGTTCATGATACCCATGGCCTTGGACGAGATGCCGGTGTCAGGATGGACTTGCTTCAGAACCTTGTACACGTAAACAGAATAACTCTCCTTGCGGCTGCGCTTGCGCTTCTTGCCGTCCTTTTTCTGCGCCTTGGTCACCGCCTTTTTGGAGCCCTTCTTAGGAGCAGGGGCCGATTTCGCTGGTTCAGGCATGACAAAAAGTACATCTGCCAAAACAAATAACTTTGAAGAGAGTATTTCCGCTTAGACGCTCGTATTTTATACGCCTTCTATGCAAATAAAGGCTTAAAGACTATCGTGATCTGATTTGATAATAGTTTATTGGGCAGTGAATATGCAAATTATATGTATCACATCTCCTTTCTTATTGGTTACCTAGTCAAAACATTTTAACCAATCCTACTTCATGTAGTACGCTTCCATCTAGCACTGAAATTGACTTCTTATTTCTCCTACCCCCACATTTTTTCTTTTCTTTTTCTGTGGCTGTAAAGCTTACTACCTATGATAACTGGCCTGTCAGGACGTGGGAAACAGGGAGGTAAAGCGCGCCCCAAAGCCAAGTCTCCTAGAGCCAGGCTCCAGTTTTCCATGGGCTAAGTGCACGGTCTGCTCCCTATAGCAAACTACTGCGAGTGTGTTCGGGCCGGCGACCGGGTGTACCTGGCGGTGGCGCTGGAGTACCTGACAGCCGAGATCCTGGAGCTGGCGGGCAACGCGGCCGGCGACAAGATCCGCATCATCCCCGCCACCTTCATCTGGCCATCCGCAACTACGAGGAGCTCAACAAGCTGACTCAAAATTCACCGCACAAGGAAGACGTCCTACCCAATATCCAGGCCGTGTTGCTGCCCACAAAGACCGAGAGCCACCACAGGGCTAAGGGCAAGTGTCACGCCTAGTAGCCCACCCTTGATCTCCCCGGAAAGCAAAGGCTCTTCAGAGCCATGCACTTCTAGAAAGCGCTGAAATACATCTTACACTGAGGTCTAGATAACGTATTCCCCTCCCCCCACGCACACATTTCATATAACAGATTGTCCTTCATCCGTTTTTGCTCTCCAAGTGTTAAGATTTAAAAATGTAAACAGTACTTCTTTCTTCTATCATCCTGTATCAGTTTATATTTGAATCTGTTGATCATGTTTTAGGCACCATGAAAAATCTTAGAAAATTTCGTGAAACATTGTGTTCCGTTTTGCTCAAGCAGAAGGAGGAAATTACAATCTGACAAGAGGAGAACTAAATCTATTTACATAAATTAGAACATTCTATAAGACAACGTAAATAGCATAACGGCAGGAATCAACCATAGGGTGTCAGTATGTGTATATGTTGAATTACATATATGGTTTGTATACACACATGCACATGGATAGTTATAAATACACTATATTCATATAAATTTGCAATCAGAAAAGCTTAAAAACATAAAAGAACAAACAAGGAAAATTGACCAATCATATTTCAGGGTGGAATTTTTAATTTAGGGATGATGGGAGCTTTAAATTCAGTTGGTTATCTCTCTTTCAAGTAAAACTCAATAAACCCAGTGCACTAAAATCAATCCTAAATGAAAGCTCGCTTTTATGGACTAAATTGGTAAGTGCACTGAGGTCAAAAGAAAATTTGTATAATCAAACAATCTTTAATGGAGACCTAATCACATTTCTCAGGAGCAATCAGAGAACCAATTAGATCCCACAGCAGGACATATGAACATGACTGACCTGCTCCTATAAATAAGATCAGAAACCTTACTACCATTACTGTTCTGTCAGTTTCCATTTCTGCCTTGTCCTCATGGCTCATATAAAGCAAACCAGCAGCAAGGCCCAGAGCAAACAGATGGCTACCAAGGCAACCAGGATGAGCAGCAACCACCTTACTTGCTGCATCTCGGTGAGAGGGCATAAACCAAAGTTATTGTTAACTCTGAATTTTCAGAGCCAACCATTTTATCTGCTGTTATTGCATTCACTTATTTTAACCACCCTGTTGAAAAACTATCATCAGGAATCCTTTTTCTTGGACTGCACTCAGAAGTTCACACATGGCTTTTCAACAGAGGATGATGTCTGTGGCTCATAAAGGATATTAAATGGTGTGTATTATTCCATTATTTTGTTTTAGGGAATCTTCACTTCTCACTATCCAGATTGCTTCAAGCTGGAAAGTGAATGGGGGGTGGGGAGTGGCATGCAGAACAGATCCTAGGTATTTATCAAAAGGAAGGAAAGATGCCATTCTGGCTTATGGACTTGCCTCTCACTGTGCAGCTTTATATCCACATGTGGAATGTTTTTGCAAATAAAGGGTCTTTAGAGAAAGAGAAGGGCAACAAAAATACTTACTGAAGTTGTGGGATAAGGTATAGGGATACCCAATGAGAAAATTATCTTCACAATGGTCTTTCAGTCCTCTGGGTGAGCCTCAAATGCCTCAAATCACAAATACAGACCTAACTTTCCACATGGAGAAATTGATCTTTCATGTCATTCCTCTAATGAAATTATCTAAATGTAAAATTAACAGTAACTCAATCTCAGAAATATAATGAACATGTTTCAAATATATAATTAATCAGCAAGTGAATCAGCAGGAAGATTAAGATGGTTCAAAGGAATATAGAAGATTACCAAGAATATATAGTTTGTGAAAGAAAAGATTGAAGTAATAATATTATGGACACTTGGGCAGGTCTGTTAGAATACTTTTACATGGCAATGAAAGGACAAGTCATTTTTTTTTTTTTACCTCAATTCCAAGTTTTGGATATTTATTATAAGTTTTGAAAACTGTCCTGCAGTGACCAATACCATACACACTTGGATTTTCCACCCCATACACTCAATGACGAATTCTGAGATACTGGGCTTTCAAAGAGAGAAAGCGTTTTACTTGTGGTGTGCAGCACAAGGAGAACAGAAGGTTAAAAATCTTAGATCTGTCTCTCTGAACTGCAGAAACTTAGATAGTTTCAAATTCAAGTATTCAGGGTTGTAAAATAAGGTAAGAGCTAGTCATGAGTTACAATGTAAGATGTCGTTATCACACATTCACCTATCTGGGTTACAAATAGTTACTGTTTCAAATGGCCAGTTACAAAATTTCAAGAAGTGTTACATTTTTCAAGAAACTTACATTGACAGATAAGGTCTATGTATCTACTTAATCAGGAGTATTGAAACAGCTAGGCATCTGGGATGAAGTCCAGGGCCTTACAGTAGTTATAGGCTCCTGCTTCTGTCTTCTTCAAAAGTTAGACTATATAGTTCATGAGCTTTGTTTGTTTGCTTTTGTTTCTTTGTTTGTTTAATATTTTAAGTGTTTGCATTCTGGTTACATCAAAGTTTGTACACTTTTGGATTACAGTTCATTTAGGGTTTGACTATTCTACTATAGATATATCAAGAATATAATATGAATAAAAGCACATTTAATTAAATTATTCAGTTGCCAATAAAAAAAGAACACACGATTGTGGGTTTGCTGGTTTCATGACCAGAGACTTTTCCTTGATGACCTCAGTAAGCCCATACCTGATGAAGAATCTGCTGTCCTGTTTGCACTTCCCACCTACACGTAATGGGTTTATCAACAATGATTCCTTGTCTTTGGTTGACAACAGTTCAATTTCCCAGGCCTCGAGAAGAATGTGGTAGGACCAGCACAGTCCTATAACATCTCTTCTTAACCTTCTGTTTTCAAAATGGTAAAATCATAATTCAGCAAATATAAAATGAACATATGTCAAAGAATTTATTTAAGTCATCAATGAATGAAGAATCAGGTATAATATTTTGATAGATTCAAAGGGCATTTAAGAAATTGGGGTATTTACAGGCAATTTAATGAAGGAATGTGATGATAAAATTAATAAATTATATTTAAACAAAATTAGTGTATGTCCAAGAGGCCTTAAATCTTTGGATCTGTATCTGTTCATTGTATGACAATGATTTGCATCCCTAACCTACAACTTAAAAAGTACATTCATGAAATCTGGTATCATTAATCAATAATAAATACTGAGATGAACTAACTACAATTTCCAATAATCCATAGGTGGCCCTTAATCCTTTATAATACTGAAATTCAGATGGTCTGTGGATATGATAATGGAGGCCACTGGTTAAATTTAAATGTATTCATTTAACTTTAGCTCTATCTTCCAAATTCAAAAATTTACATATATACAGGGATAAGATTATGAAAGGAATTAAAGGTAAATCCAGTCTACAAAATATCAGATTGAGAGACTTAAGAACCTTTGGGAGTGACTCAGTCTGAGAGACAAGACGGGATTTCCTCAGGTAATTACAGTAGAACTCATTCCCTGTACTGAGCATTTGACATACAATTTACCTTTTGATGTAAAGATTTATATGTCCATTCTAGAAATGGAAAATCTAAAGCTAAGGGGAGTGCAGCTATTGCCACAGAACAGGTCCTGGACCTCAGAGTGGGAGGTGTAGGGAGGCTGGAGGCGTACGCTAGGGGTACATGCCTACCTTCAGCAAACACCTCAGTCCCCAGGCTCGTGTTAATAAGTAAATTTCAGTTCTTTCCTTGTTCCCTAGGAGCATTATACCATCTTCACAGATCATGTTACCTTCACTTAAAATGTACAAACGTCTTCCTCGGGGAAAGAGATGGAAAAGGACACGTTTACATTTCGGATATGGCGTTTAAAATGCGTGGCAATTTACAATTTTGGTCGATGATTTGCCTATGGTGTGCGAATATCCAAAATAATTCAAATTTGCAAAATAAATGTTAGCCTGATAGGCACGATTATTTCAGTCCCTTGATAAACAGGAGAATTATTATTATTATTTAATGCTTTTACAAGAGAATTCAGGGAATAAGCAATGACACACAATGTTTTGTCTGTTCCCCACCTTGGTACCATAGACTTACGCAGAGCGTTTGTGGGCGGGGATAAACTCCGTTCCCCTCCTATTCCCTCCCGCCTTCTCAACCCCGCCTTTGTAGTTTTCAAAAAGGTCCGCACGTGGGTTATAAATTATAGTCTCGCCTTTTGTAAGCTCAGTCGCAACCTTTTTTGAGTTGTAGACTTGTGGTACTGCTGTTCAGTTTTCCAGTCATGTCTGGACGCGGCAAGGGTGGCAAAGGTTTGGGTAAAGGAGGCGCAAAACGCCACCGGAAGGTGCTGCGCGACAACATCCAGGGCATTACTAAACCTGCTATTCGTCGCCTAGCCCGCCGTGGCGGTGTGAAACGCATCTCCGGCCTCATCTACGAGGAAACTCGCGGCGTACTTAAAGTTTTTCTGGAGAATGTGATTCGCGACGCAGTCACCTACACCGAACACGCCAAGCGAAAGACTGTTACCGCCATGGATGTCGTCTACGCTCTCAAACGTCAGGGCCGCACCCTCTACGGCTTCGGCGGTTAGACCAAATCTTTAGAACTTTTTGTAGGAATACTAAAGGCCCTTTTTAGGGCCACCAATCTATTCAATTTGAAAGGGTTGTCACTGTTTTCGTATGCTGTGTATCACTGCGAAACTAAAATTGAGCAGGTCTTTTGCTAATGAAAGATGAGTGGAGTCTTGAAACGGTTAGTCAAAATGACATGTTTTTAATGACTTGCTTCTTTCTGTTTTCCAATGCCACTAGAAATTCTCTAGAGGATATTGATTATATTTGATATTAATTAACTATCAAGTTATAAATTAGAACGATTACCGAGGAAACTAACGGGAGTGGAGTGTTATCACGACGTGCTGACGAGAAGTTATTAGGCCTTTGGCACGTTTGTTTTTTATTGCACTATGAAGATTTGGGTGATTAAAACTAATCACAACTATAGAATTTCTTCCGTATTTCTCATACTTGCTATCTGCTTCCTGATGGGGTTCTTAGACTAGAATTCTCATATAATGCCAGGAAGGGAGGTTCATGGACCCCCACCCGGCTTACAATGTGGTGGGATTCAACCACACCAAGGATCTCATCAAAATGTGCAGGGAAAAAATTCAAAGTAACAAATAGGCATCCTGTGTCTTCTAATGGTTTCTACATAGGAAAGTCACTGGCAGTGGCCCACATAAAGTAGTTTTTGCTTCTTTCCTTCCAACAATGATTCATACCTGCAGGTTAATTGAATGGAGTACTGTGAGGGGAATGCAATTATTTTGGCTTTCTTTTGATTCTTAGTTATCTTGTTTTCCTGATGGCTAAGGAATCATCATCCCACCTCTTGGTGTTCACCCTGGTGTAATTCCAGCTCCTTGAGTATGGACAGGTCCTGTGACTTGCTTCTAACCCGTAGAATACAGCACAGACGGTAGCATGTAAATTATTTTGTGTATATGATCGTTTGCTAAGATTGTAGCATCTGTCTTTGACTCGCTCACCTGCTGGCTTGGATGGTCCAAGTGTCCATGTTGGAAGAAGCCCCTTTTAGGCGCCTGAGTGTACTTTTCAGGTTTGGGCACTGTGAACAATTACAGAAAAACCACTTTTTTTAAATGGGGACTATATCACCACAAATACATACTATGTATTTATATAATTAAGCACGTGCAAATCTAAACGTCGATTGGGCCATTTGTAGCAGTCTAAAAATACATAAATGAGGGATTTAAAATCTTTTTATTGGCTAGGAAAAACGAAAACTGCAGCAAATCCAATAGGTTGGTTTACACTACTTTGTTACTATCATTACATTCACTAAGGAAAACTTTTCATAAAACGTTCTTTTGTTTTGAAAATGAATGGAAACGCTCGCATTTGGAGGAAAACCCCTAGTAAAGAAATCCGGCTATCAGGCCAAGTTCATTTCTGATTCCATTGGTTTTGTCACAAGTTATGCAGGATACCTCGGGTTTCTCCCCCGATATGCTGAGGCAATGTGGTATTGTAAATAAATACGCTCATAGGATTCTCGATCGCCGCGATCTTCATGTTTCCACATTACAAACGTGTAACAAAAATTGTTATAAAAGCTTGAAAATATATTGATCTCTAAGGTTTCTGACTTCCTGCAATGAATAAAATGGCTCCTGGATTTTATAAGCCATTAGATCGGGGCTGACATTTTCCAGAGCAACGCAGGAAAATGTACAAAAGCGTAAAATTCTCCCAAATAGGAGTCAGACCTGATTTGAAAGAGCCAAGGATTCCAAGACAGGATTTTAGCTACCTGAACCCTGAATGATATACAAAATTCTCTAAGTTTAAACAGCATACCCTAGAGCATCTGTCTTTAGTTTATTAAGCATATTCTGTAAATCTAACGAAACCAAGTCAAGAAGAGGATTTTTGTCTATGGTTTTTTAAGAGAAAGAAAGGCAGTAAGACCCGAATGAGAACGGGAGGGGAAGGGAGAGAGGAAAATGGCGGCTGTTTTGAAAAGCGAAAGTAAAACATTTTTCCCTTACAAGCACTTTCTATTTTATATATCCAAACAGGATAAAAGTTCAAGGTTATTAAATTAAAGTGACTTGTGTTTATGGGTCATGTTTATTTGTGTGAAGCATTTTCAAAGAAAACTAATTTAAAAAAAAAATTTTAATGGGCCGGGAGGGTATTTACTAGTAGGTGAAATTAACGAATCAGACCCGCACACCGAAAGGATAAACCAATCGTAAATTGCTCCAAGCACTTCCGGATATAGCAACCGATGACTAACGAGATTTGCCCACAATCCAATCGGAGTGATTCTGTTCCTGTATAAATAGGGGCAAACGCGTTGGTCTCCACAGCCAATTTAGAAAGAAAGAAATGGCTCGCACCAAGCAGACCGCTCGCAAGTCCACCGGCGGTAAGGCGCCTCGGAAACAACTGGCCACCAAGGCGGCCCGCAAGAGCGCGCCGGCCACCGGCGGCGTGAAGAAGCCGCATCGCTACCGGCCAGGCACCGTGGCGCTGCGCGAGATCCGCCGCTACCAGAAGTCCACCGAGCTGCTGATCCGCAAGCTGCCGTTCCAGCGGCTGGTTCGTGAGATTGCGCAAGACTTCAAGACTGACCTGCGTTTCCAGAGCTCTGCTGTGATGGCGCTGCAGGAGGCGTGCGAGGCCTACCTGGTGGGGCTCTTCGAGGACACCAATCTGTGCGCCATCCACGCCAAGCGTGTCACCATCATGCCCAAGGATATCCAGCTTGCTCGTCGCATTCGTGGCGAGAGGGCGTAAGATTCGGCTTTTCCGGGACTAAATTTAACGCAAAGGCTCTTTTAAGAGCCACCCACTTCTTTCCCCAAGGTAGCTGTAATTCTCTAGCTAATGAAGGTTAACTACTTAATTCTAAAAAGTAGATTGTTTCGATTTTAAAGTTTGGTTGAGTTTACGCATGGAAGCAGCGTTCTAGGTAAGCCTTGATTTGTTACACGCTTATTTGCTAGAGATGGGGAACACTTTTGGATTAAAGTTTAGTATACTCGTAAATCTTTATGTGTAGAAATCTAGGAAGAAGGAACTTTGCTTCCTGAGGGGAAATGTGATGGAAATTACATGTAGACGTGGGCTTGAGTTTGGTTATTTCGATTGGGTGGTTATTCAAAATGAAGCAAGTCTTGGATTTTCTTTGTACATACAAAACAAGGAATGCATTGTTTTCCTGGTAATTGGCTTCCTATATTGAAAAACGGAATTACCTGCTTAATCATACCTTGCTATTCATTGACAACACTCTGGGAGTTTACTAGACATGTAGAATTTCACATCCTACCTAGATCTGAGACAGAATTTGCAGTTAAGCTCAACTGAGGTAAACACTATACTATAGGCAGTTTTAAAAGTTTTTTTTTTAATGGTGCTTTTGAAGTCAAAAACGAGCTTCTGAACAGGACGAGATGAAGGCAAGAAGCAGAAGGACCCCAGATCATAACGGGCTTGTAGACCACTTTAAGGAATGATTTGGCTTTTGCTGAGTTTGATTGAAGGCCTTGGCAAGAGTTGAACAGGATCTGTATATCATTTAAACATGTCCTGTTTTACTTTTAGGTATCTCCAATTATGCTCCTGTGTGAAAATTAAGGCCATGTTTTCTTTCTGTTTTATGCTTTTCAGACCTTGAAAATAGAAGCAGACTTGAAGCCTTTCATATACAGGGAGAAAAGAGAAAACCTACCTATAATCATAATGCGGTTCTTCCATTTACTACCTTTATGGCCACAGGTGGATTATTTACTCTCAGGATTGAAAACGTGGATGTCTTCAGGAAACTCCGTAACAGATCTGGCTGAATTCAACCCCCACTCTCCACCGCCAACTGTCAGTTGCAAGATCTGCAGCAAGTCTTTGTAATGTCATTTGCCAATTAGATATGTTAATAGTACCTGTCTTGGGAACTGTCTAGGTAGTAAGAGGATTCAGCAAAATCTGTAATTTAGTATCTACCAGCAGGCCCTGAACTAAGGACTTTATAGGAATTATTTTATTTAGTTCTCACAATAATTCTAAGGGTTGGGGGTTGTTTTACTTTCCTAGGCTGCTCCAAGCAAGTATCATGAAATGGGTTGGCTTAAACAATGGGAATTTATTAGCTTACAAGCTTAGAGTTTCGAGGCCATGAAAGTGTCCAAATCAAGGTGTCATCAAGGTGATGCTGTCTTTTTGCCAGCAATCCTCGGCTCCTCTGCCACATGGCAAGGCACATGGTGGTATTGATACCGATAAAACATGGGGCTCTCTACCTGATGCATATCACAACCAATCTATGACCCTGGAGGTTCAAAGCAGAGAAAGAGTTTATTGCAACGCGAAGTAAGGAGAACAGATGGCCTATCAGCATAAAATCTGTCTCCCCAAACTGCAGTAACTCTGATAGTTTTATAGTATCAAAAGATGAGTATAATGGCTCAAAATAACAAAGTTAGAGATGATCCTAATTATTAAGCTTGCACAGACTGATTACATGCTCGATCATAAAATGTATGTAAGAAAATGGCAGCCTTAATATGATGATGGGCATGACCTTTTTTTTTTTTTAAGATTTTTTTTTTTATTAAATTCAGTTGTATTGAAATACATTCACACACCATACAATCATCCATGGTATACAACCAGCTGTCCACAGTATGATAACATAGTTATGTGTTCATCACCAGTCTATCGCTGAACATTTTCCTTACATCAGAAAGAACCAGAACAAGAATAAAAAACTAAAAGTGAAAAAAGAATACCCAAATCATCCCCCCCATCCCACCCCATTTGTCCTTTAGTTTTTATCAATGGGCATAACTTTTAGTATTATAATGAGGTATAGGTCACTTATAGGTTAAAATTTAAGCTACTACACATGTCATACGGGCCAAGTTTGGTTAGACCTAGTAAGATAGTTTAGGAATTGGGGTGGGTTAGTTCTGGGCTGATTGAGGTTCCTTTGTTAATAAACATTAGGTGGTTGTCTGTGATCATAAAACTCTAAAGTTGTAAAACAGGATAAAGGAGTACAAGTGGGGCCAGTCACAAGGTTTTTACAATCACAAGATTATATAGTTATGCAATCATTATCAGAGATCAAGGCATCTGGGTTACAGTTCAGTGAGTTTCAGTAATTTCAAGTATTTCCTTTTGGCTATTTTACAATATAAGAGAAAGTAAGAAAAAGGCATCTATATGGTGATTTAGTCATCCTAATCATTTGCTAATTCTTAATTTCTTGGTTACAGTGTCTCCTGGTCCCTCTGTTCTGGGTTCTGTTTCAGCTTCTTGCTTCCTGTAGCTTTACCTTATTATTATTTTTTTAATTTTTAAAAAATCAAAAGGACCCTTTGTTTTAAATGTAGATAGTTTCATAGTTCACCAAAATAATTTATAAGACTTAATTGTTTCTAAAATATCATCTTGTATGTTATGCTTTCTGAAGTTAAAAGCAACATGGATTCAACAGAGCTTTTAAAATTATTTAGGACATATTAAACCAATGATAATAGTAAGTAAAAAATATAACTTGTTTCCTGTGAAGTCTTCTAAGAAAGGAAATCATGACAATTTTCCTACCAAATGCCATTCCATCATTAAAAGGGATTAAAAGGAAACAAATGAATTTGAACAGAAATGTCAATATCCTGCATTTGGTTCTTTGTACAAAACCAAGTCTTTAAAGTTGAAAATTATATTCTATAAGCAAGAAATTCCTTAACAGCAGCGCAGAAACAACATTAGTATCCTGGTGAAACTTACTTTGTCTTCTACTGATGGTAACACAGTATTCTGATCTCTAACGTATTAGATGTCTCACATCTGCTAATCTTCCCAAGCATCTCCATAGGACAAGAAAATGCTCATCCTCTCAAAGATAGTTCTACCCAAATAGGAAATCAGTTCCGGGTTTTTCTTGTACTCCCTTCGGATTTGTGTGGCATTGTGCCACCAAACATTTGGTCTGGAGGTGATAAAGCCTTCCACGTTAAAGGACTTTGGGGCATTTTGGCCCTCTGTTAAAATGGGTTGCTGTGGTTTGGCATTAGGCCCAGATATCTGCATCTGTGGGTAAATATTATCCAAATACCATTTAAATGATTTACAACCCAACTTCTTTCTCAATTCAACACACCCACTAATATTTCCATAGCTTTTAGTCTTCAGATCAGGTCTTAAGAGAAAATGCTCTTCCTTATATTCATCCAGCCATACATGTGCCAGCCTCAGAGTTGTGTGTCATGGTGTCCTGGCCTTCAGGAGATCCATATGGTCATCTTTTCTGGAAAATGTGTCCTACTCTAGAGCAAGGAATGATGAAGAACTTACCTCCACACATCCAGATCTGAAATGATATTTCCAAATTTTTTCCTCCCCAGTTATCCATGCCACTGTCATATTGTCCAAGTTCACTGAAATATTGTCTGTTCATGGCAAACAATCCTCCAGCCATTGTAGGTAACTTTATTGGTACAGTAGCTCCTTCTGGTCCTTCTAACTCAGAAAGAGTAACAAGATCCCATTTAAAGTGTAGTCCCTAATTGAATCTTCCTTGTATAATAGGAGATGAGCTGTACATGAGTATATCAACACTGATGATATCAGTCATGGGGCACACCACGGTTTTATGGTCTTTCTGGAATGCAACCAGCAAGGGCTATAGCCACATCTCATTCAGTTCACAGTGACTGTCTGTAGCTTGGGATGCTCCAATCATTCCTCGAATCAATGTCTCACATTTCTTATTTCTTATTACTTTAGTTTTTCCAGGGAGATATTTTTGGATATATTCATTTAGTTCTTTCAAATCATCAAAATCACTATCATCTTCCACTAGGATAATTTCATGAAGAAGATGTGCTGGAGTCCAATCTATGACACTGTGCATTGTCCGGAGCAAGGCAGGGAAAGCTTCATTGTAGAAACAAATAACAATGCTAGCAACTGGAAGATCAGTTGAGTAAGACTTTTCTTTACATACTGCATTCCTTGTACTGGCACATCTCTATGGTAGCACAAGTGGTTACTAGAAAGCATATTAAAGTCATGTTTCTGGTGGCCGAAGTGTCTCAACTCCTGATCATGTTCATTAAAAATCATATGCAGTTCAGGGGAGAATTTCATGTTGTCTTTTCCTGGATCATCATTTTGATTATCTATCATGTAACCAATCTTGTTTGCTTTGAACTGTGGCTCTAATACTCGACTTGGACCTCAAGTAAAATGAGGATAGAATTTCTGGGGGAATGGAATGGTCCATGGGGCCCAGACCCCTTGATGGGCACATTCTTAAGTGGCTGAGTCAATTTGCTTAAGTTGAAAAAAACAAAGAGCAAAGCCGTCCGGGTCACAGATGTACACAAGCATCCATAACAAAAACATCGAATTGTGACACTTCCCATTATAGACCTAGCATAGCTGAAGTGCCATTTTCAATTTCCCAGATGGCCAGCAGCCCAGGATTGCGGTCTTCCAGGACTCCCAATTGCTGTATCTTCTCTCCCGCCACAGCTGCGGTCCAAGAGGGTGGAGCTACCTGGGAGAAAACGCGAGCCCGGAAGTGGAGCCCTGGAGCCTAGAGCAGCCAGAAGACCCAGTTCACAGCTGAGGACTCGCCTATGCCCCTGCCACAGCTAAGATCCCCAGTGCTGCAGGACTGCCAGGGGCCACCTGTAGCTTTCTTTTTGACTGCATATTCATTCTCTTATGAAAGACTCCAGTAATAGGATTAAGACCCTTCCTGGGCCATGCCTTAACTGAAGTGACCTCGTCAAAAGGTCCTACTTACAATGGGTTCACACACACAGGAGCAGATTAAATTTAAGAACACATTTTTCTGGGGTATATACAACTTCAAACCACCACAGGGGCCATTAATAGCCCCACTACAAAGTTGAAGAAACCAAAGCATAGTGAGGTGAACACAGAGGCTAGGCTAGAGAATGGATCAACATTGTGGTTTATGTGTGTTATTTTTTGTTTTTACTAAATCCACTCATCCATCCATTCATTCAACAAATACCTATTGAGAGCTTATATGTTACCTTGCATTCTTTTACATGCTGGAAAGACAGCAGTGAATAAAATAAGCAAAACTCCTTCTTTGTGGAGATTACTTACATTCTAGTATGGGAAACAGAAAATCAACAAAAATAAATAAAATACAGTATGTAAGCAGGTAAAGAAATACAGAAGGTAAAGAGAACTGACTAAGGGGAATAAGGACTGCCAGGGCTGGGAGATGTAGGTGGTGGATCATTGCAATTTTAAATAGGGTGGTTGGGGAAGACCTCACAGCTGAGGTAAGACTGAGCAAAGGCCTGAAGCTTATAAGGGAGCAAAGTCTTCATAAATCTATAGGAAGATCATTCCACAGAGAAAAACTGTGACTGCACAGACCCTTAGTTGGGAGCATATTTGGAGTCATGGCCATAGTTCTGATAACAAACTAAATAAAACTAAGGTTTTATTTCAAGCTGGAGTTTGCAGGCAGGTAACATGGCATTAATTTTCACATTCTTAATATTTTTCAAGGTTTATGCTTCATTTTAGGTTGTTTTTCTTAATCCTTTGTTTTGTTTGACATGTGTGTGTATGTTTGTTTTAACTTTTTGATAAATAGAGTTTAAAAAAAAGTTTATGCTTCAGGTCTCTTAGGACGTTTAGTTAATATAGCCAACCAAGAGCCAGGGGCAGGGCATAATTGAGTGCTTACCCCATAAAGGACTGCCAGCCTGATTCAAAGATAAAAGTAGTTAAAGAGTCTGTTAATTATATGATGGTTTATAAAAAAATAATAAGAGAGTTGAGGTTCCAAATTATCACCATCATGTTTATACTTTCAGAAGAAATAGAATCCAAAGATAAAAGATTTTTAAAAAGTTTTATACATGGTAACATGCACATTATCTGTGAATTAATTACACTGGATATCTGTGGAGAAGTGTCCAAGTAAAAAAAAAACTGCTCATCTTATTGCCAAGCGGACTCTATATTAAACCCTCCATAATGATGGTAATTTGATTGCCAAACCTGTAACTGTTTAAGCAAAACAAAATAACATAAATAAGAATTTTTAAAAATGATTATGACAAAGGTGATACATGTTCCCTAACTGCTAATCTTGAGCCCTGGCTGAATCGTGGCATAGCAGTGAGAGATTACACCTTTTCTAAACCCTTCATTTTGACTGAGATTGCAAACCAAATACAGGGATTTTCATTATGTGTGTGGACTATCAATTACTTTCATTTTTTTGTAACTGGTATTTGAGGGAAGACCAGGAGTCTGGTGTTCTTCAGTATTTGCCCAGATAGACTCTATAACCCTATGAGACTTTATTTCAGGGAACAATGTCAATTCCCTAAGGTTTCTATTTTCTCCATGAGTTTTCCTAACTGAGTGTTCAAGACAACATATTAACCAAAATGTTCTCATCCTTATTGTCATATCCAGCTCTGAAAGCTCACAGGGCTGAGGACAGAAGTTTTATTGCCAATGAAAACAAATATGGCTTCCTCTTCTCTGTTAACACTGGTGTGGAGAAATGCAACCACCTTTTGCTTTGTTTCTCTATAAGACATGAAATGTTTGTGTTTTGTTTTGTTTTTTGTTTTAGTGACTTCATTTCCCCTTTAGAAACTGAGGATCTCCTCCTTGCCTTGGTGGAGGGCATATTAGTTAAGATAGATCCTAAAACCTTAATGGCTTAAAATAAGTTTATTTCTGTAATGGGTGTTCTGGACCAGCAGGTTGTGCTCTCTTCCAAGGAGTGGCTCAGGAACCTGGGGACCTTCCACGTGGTAGCCTTTCCTGGCTTCTGGGTTCCATTGACTTCCAGCATCTGACTGCTCCCTGTGTCTTTCTGTGGCTTTCCCTATAGGAGGACTTCCTTAAGACAATCCTGATTCAGTTGGGCCTCATCTTAAATGAAGTAACCTCATCAAAAGGTCCTATTTGTACAGTTCCTACACACCGAAATGGATTAACTTTAAGATCATGTTTTTCTGGGGTACATAGCTCCAAGCCACACCAGCATAGGGGAAAGAACATGGAAAACCCCTAGTGAGAGGCTACTATGCCCTAGGCCAGAAATATCAAACTTTACCTGTATTCACACTTCATTAACAGGAACTCAGATAAAAGGTCACAACTAAGTAGAAGGGAGGCTGGGAAATGAGATCTAAATGGGGGCCAGGAAGAAGAAGAAATAGGTTGAATTTAACAGCAAGTCTCTACTTTATAGAGTTTATCTGTGTGGAAATGGACCCAAGAGTTAGTGTCATGTAACTGTCATCTTGAATATCCTCTTTTGTTCTAATTCCCTTTTCAGAAAGCCTGCCTATCTTCTAAAATAACTATCCAGAAAACCTGTTTGTTTTTTTACAGTGGTACTGTTGGTAAAGTATCACAAAATTGTTGTAAAGTGACCTGAGAAATGATTGCAAATTGAAAACAGATTCAGCATGATTGTAGCTTGAATGCTCAATGCAATTTATTTGGTTGCTTTATTGCAAATTGCCAATACAAGCAATATACGATATCCAAGTCAAGGGCACTTGACACATTTAGTGGTGGAGAACCCATAGTGTCTCAAATCCATCAGACTGGAGGCCAACAGAAGGCAGGCAGGTACCTTTCACAAGAGGTTTAGGGACCTGGGTCTAATGCCGTGTCAATGGAGGATTCAAAACCATCTGGTGGGAGGCACTGATTGCAGGGTAGTGGTGAGGGTGCAGCGAGCCTCAGAGCACAGTTCGGGCATGGGAGCCAGGAGTCAGAGCTACTGGGTGTCTGCCTACCTCTACGAGACATGCAGGGAAGCAGTGTCTGCACTGAGTTTTTATGCCTCAGAGGCCTGGTCATCAATATTCTTATTGAGGGTGTACCTTTCTGGCAGGCATCAAGCCAGTCCAATCACATTCTCACAGAAATGTTTGGTTAACACTTGTTACAAAAATGTGTTTTTCTTAATTTGTTTACATTCTAAATGTAGTGAACATGTTTACAATGTTCTTGGGATGTAAGATCATTACTATCATTTCAATCCACAACAGGTAGAAACAGCAGTGAAATAGAAGTCAGAGATCTGGGTTAGGGACAACTCTGAATAAACTTGAGCAAGTTCCCTCACCACTCTGGGAGAGTTACTGTAATGTATCTACTTTACAGAGGACGAAACAGGCCAAGAACTATTGTGCATAACACCTAAGGTCACCCCAGTAGTAAACAGTGAAACAAATTGGGACTCAGATAGTGGGCCTGAAAACCCTCTAATTTTATGCTGTTCTACAGTTTTGTATATTATTACTTCCTCTATGGGCCAGTGCTGCATGTCCTAGATGAAGAGGATCATGTCTGCTTCCCCTTCGAGGTTTGACTGATAGGCCAGTCGAGCGAAGTGGGCAATTTAGGTATGGAAGGCTTTGAGGAACATGGCAAGGTATCTTGAAATGAGAGAGCCAAGCTGTTTAGAGCAAAAAGCACATGTTGAAAAGTAAGGTAAGACTGAATCCTGTAGGGGATGGCTGTATAGAGAACGTTGATGCCAACAGATACGTCTTCTGAATGAGTTGGCAAAATCCAGCAAGATTGGGAGCTAGAACTGAGGTAGATAGATTTGGGGCTTGCATACCAGATTGTTGAGCCTGAAATTGATATTAAAAACAGTAGAGCAGGGCAGCTCCCAGAGGCACAGAAATTGAGGCATGACAGGCACCTAACTTCCATACCTAAATTGCCCACATCAAAATCGCCTATTCACCAAGAAACAAACCAGAATCAGTAGAAGTAACATTTGCAGATTTTGGTGGGGTCCTCTATCATATTTCAAATCCTAATGGAGACAAAACAAAAATGATGGTCAGTATGTCTTTGAAATTCTACAAGGAACTTCAGGCACATGGTGCTGAGGAGTTGTTAAAGAGGGTGTACAGGAGTTTCTTGGTAAATCCAGAATCAGAATACAATGTCTCTTTGCTTATATGACCTGGAAAATATCCTTGCATCCAAGGATTCAATTGTGCATCAGGCAAGCATGTTGAAAAGAAAATGTTTTGCCTTGGTCTTTAAGAAATACTTCTAGTTCCAAGAAGAGGACAAGGAAGGAGTAAACAGGGCAGTTATCCATTATAGGGATGATGAGATCACATATGTTGAGTCCACAAAGGTCAGAGTCACAGTAGTCTTCAGCACAGTGTTTAAAGATGACAACGATGTGATCATTGGAAGGGTGTTTATGCAGGAGTTCAAAGAAGGGTGCAGAGCCAGCCACACAGCCCCACAGGGCCTCTTCAGTCACAGGGAACCGTCTCTGGAGCTGAAAGACACAGATGCCGCTGTGAGCGACAACATTGGCTATATTATCTTCGTGCTGTTCCCTCGCCACACCAACACCAGTGCCCGAGACAACACCATCAACCTGATCCACATGTTTTGGGACTACCTGCACTACCACATCAAGTGCTCTAAGGCCTATATTCACACACATATGTGGGCAAAAACATCTGACTTCCTTATGGTGCTGAACTGTGCATGCCCAGCTGCTGAGAAAAAAGAAATGAAAACAATCACGGGAAGACGTTTTCATCCCACCTACTCTTGGGCACAGAAGAAGGAAGTGGCTGGCAACTGAAGGTTGGAACGCTTGCTACTGGATAATTATAGCTTTTAATGTTGCACCTCTTCAGGTTCTTAAGGGATTATCCGTTTCGGTTCCATTTTGTACACATTTGGAAAATAATCTGCAGAAATGAGCTGTGCTTGCAAGGACTTCATAGTTTCCAAGAATTAAAAAATAATAATAATTCCACTTGATCAACTTAATTCTTTTTTCTTTAGCTTCCCTCCCTCGCTCCACTTCCCTTCCACCCTCTTTCCCAAGCTGTTTTGCTTTGCAATATGTTACTGGTAATGAGTTGCAGGATAATACAATCTTAACTTGTTTTCTCCTATGTATTTGAGTTCAAAACTCCTGTGTCTAAAGAAATCTTTCTATCTTTAAAAAAAAAAAAAAGACCAGTAGAGTGCCACTGGACTCCAAACTCAGCCCAACCTCATTCATAGTAGGCACTGAGTCTCACCATGTAGGCCTCCCTCCCTCCCTTTTCAAGTTATTTTTCCTATTTCTCAAACCCTGCTTTGACTGCACATGGCTACATTCAGACTCCCAGAGGAGAGTTGGGGAAGTCACAGGCACAGGCTTAGCGATCAGCCCCCTGCCCTCACCTACTCCCCTACCCCCTTTTCTATTGTGCTATTGCGTGCAGATGTTTCAGTAGGTTTCCATTCACAGACCAGGCAGATGTTAACTTTAATTGAAGTGCCCTACACACCTTAACCCTGGAAACTGGGAACAAGCAATTCCAAGCTGCTTATCAGGGAGAACTCTCAGTAGCAGGGCCCCCTCCTCCAGAAGTGCACAAATACTCAGACCTCAAACAGCACAGGGTCTCTCTCCTCTCCAGTTGGAAGTGATGCCTGTGGAGCCAATCATTCATTAACCCAGACATGAGCAGTTTGGCCTCCCTGGGAGACAAGCCATGATGTTGTCTTTTCCCCTGTCCTTTCGCACCCTTCGTGCTGGGTCATTTGCTGAAAGTTTCTGTTATTCCTGAGCACGTGTTCACACAATGCACCATATAGCAACTCTCTCCATAGACTGTTCACTTAAGTGTGAAAATTTGATTTTAGTTACAGTTGTATTGTTTTTCTATCTTCCTAACCAAAGTAATTTTTCCCAATGTTGATAATTCATTTGCTTTGTTCTGGGAAGCTCCATTGTTCTAAAAATATAAGAACTCACTAATTTGTCTCTAAGAGCTATTCTCACTTTTGTCTTATTTATACTGCTTTAAGGCATGAGGTATAGCAAACACTGACATCTTGCTGTCCCGACATCGGTTTTCCTTTCTTACTCAGTAAATTCCCCAGAGTTCCCTTGCAGTTAGGTGTAGCCATTGACTATTTTTGGTCAATAGGACATTAGCAAAAGTGGGGTTCTATGAGCTTCAGTTTCCATAAATGGTGGGGGTATTCCCTTTCCATGACCCTTCTTCCTTCAGGATAGAATGTGGACATGATCTCTGTCACTAGAGCAAATATCTTGGACTACAAGGTGAGAGTGTTATGGGGTAAATTACCTTAATTCAACAGTAGACTACAAATGCACACTTTCAACTATTCCCGAGGTAATGCAACAGAAAGGCTACAGACCAATTTACGACCCCCATAGTTTACTTAGTTTTATTCAACCAATTTAAAATACAGTGGAAAGCAGGGGGAAGAGGAGACAGGTTAACACATCCCAGATAGGTTGCAAATGGAATGGTCACACTACCCGAACTCTTGGTTATACAATATTCATAGGTGCCATCTTTCTCTGTGCATTAGCCTTCCCACTCTAAGTGTGGTTTTGAGAACCTGAAATGATGATGGTGAGCAAACGGGGTCAATACACGGATGGTACTCGGGGCAAACACATTCTTACTCTATTGAAGAGAGATAACTACATAGTCAATGGAATAACTCGCCAATGACATTCTGAGTAGCCAGCCATGCCTCTTACGGACGTGTTTGCAACAGAAGGCAAATGGGGTTAAAATGGGTGTTGCAAACGGGTGGCCTATTTATGACCTCAGATTCTGGTTGTCTCAGACGTTTGACACTATCTGGTTCTTTCATCTCTTCCAATCTCTATACTGTACGACGCAGAGCCCCACCCTTTCTGTTTGCTTACATGTGACAAACTCCTTGCCTTACCTACTTACAAGTAACGTTCATTGATTTTAGTTCCCAACAGCAAAACTCAGTGACAGAATATATTCCAGAACGTAAAGAGGAAACATGCATTGTACCCAGAAAGAAAAGTTTCTCTATAGCATATAGAACTTCCAAGACCTTTATATGCAAACATCCGGGAACGAACCACAATTCTTATAAATCACTAAGAAAGGAGAACGCAATATTAACAGCTGTTTCTTGACATTGTGAGTGGCTCTGAAAAGAGCCTTTAGGAATTATGTAAAGCACACTTGACGAGCTTACTTAGAACTGGTGTACTTGGTGACAGCCTTAGTACCCTCAGACACGGCATGCTTGGCTAATTCTCCAGGCAGCAATAGGCGAACGGCCGTCTGGATCTCCCTGGAGGTAATGGTCGACCGCTTGTTGTAATGCGCCAGACGCGATGCCTCGCCCGCGATGCGCTCGAAAATATCGTTGACGAATGAGTTCATAATACCCATAGCTTTAGACGAAATGCCAGTGTCAGGGTGGACTTGCTTCAAGACCTTGTACACATAGACCGAATAGCTCTCCTTGCGGCTGCGCTTGCGCTTCTTACCATCTTTCTTCTGCGCCTTGGTCACCGCCTTCTTGGATCCTTTCTTAGGAGCGGGAGCAGACTTGGCAGGCTCAGGCATGTTTTATTTGAACACAAATTTCTTCCGCGAACAAAGAAAAAGAATGATAGATGCCAGCCCAGCCCGCCTATATTTGTAGGGCTTCTATGCAAATAAAGGCTTAAATTTTCTCAATGCCTGATTGGAGCTTGTCAACCATTAGAAAACTTTTATGTAAATAAGGTGAATTCAAATCTACTTTTTGATTGGCTGTTTACGTAGCTATTATGATCCAAGGTTCTTTGCTCTATCCTCGTGTTTTCACTTTAAAAAATGACCTATCAACTTTCCTCTCTAGATACGGACTTACACGGGGACAAAAGACTGATATACACTTACCACTAGTTTCGTACTAAGTTGCAGTTTACTAAGTTCAAAATTATCTTTGAAGAACTAGTTCTAGGAAGAAAAAATATAGAAATTTAGCTACATATTTCAGTGTCTTCAAAATTGTCACTCTCACTCCTAATTAGTTTGGTCCGATCAAAGCATGCAGCATTCTTATACAAAGATTTAAGCTTTTTCAAGAATCAAAGGATCAACACATTTCAAAACTAGTGCGATTTAAATGTTCTCGAGGACTGTTCTCTGGGAGCGATGCCAGTGCTTGTTGGAGTGTTCAGAGGTATGGAATAGGGTACTTGACACTGCTGAGAGTAAGTTTTTACACTGCTAGAAGCTTTCAATTTTAAGGAATGAAACTGAACCAATCAGGTTCAAACGCGGACTTTTTTAAATTGCTCAGGAGCTGCGTAACGTTCATTTCCATGTTTTCCGAGCTTCTTTTCGCTTAAATAGCAAATGGCTAAAATAAAATAAATGAAGATGCATGTAAGACACGCATGTCTAACACAGAGTGATTAAATATCACAAAACTAGAAATGCAGAGAAAATCAAGTTCATTTTAATAGGCCAAGGTTTTCAAAAGTAGGATTTTCTAGCCTATCCCAAGGCGTATCGAGTTACTTCATTCACGGCGCGGAATTTGAAGATTCCGACCAATCAGGAGGACTTAGCCTTTATAAATAGGGGAAACAGCAAAGGTTTCTTTGAATTTCACCTTTGTTGCCTAAGTCTTTCTGATGGCTCGTACCAAGCAGACCGCTCGCAAGTCCACCGGCGGCAAGGCGCCGCGCAAACAACTGGCCACCAAGGCGGCCCGCAAGAGCGCGCCGGCCACAGGCGGCGTGAAAAAGCCGCACCGCTATCGGCCCGGCACCGTGGCGCTGCGCGAGATCCGCCGCTACCAGAAGTCTACCGAGCTGCTGATCCGCAAACTGCCATTCCAGCGGCTGGTGCGCGAGATCGCCCAGGATTTCAAGACCGACCTGCGCTTCCAGAGCTCCGCGGTGATGGCGCTGCAGGAGGCGTGCGAGGCCTACCTGGTGGGGCTCTTCGAGGACACCAACTTGTGCGCCATCCACGCTAAGCGCGTCACCATCATGCCCAAGGACATCCAGCTCGCCCGCCGCATCCGCGGGGAGAGGGCGTAAGTTGTACGTTTAAGTAACTGCTAACCCAAAGGCTCTTTTCAGAGCCACCTACAATTTTCAGTTTGAAAAGTTGTACCACAGACATGTAAGATCTTTTACCTAACTGAGCCAAGAGTCCCAATATGTGTAGCAGTGGGCGGCTGTAGTGTCGGAGCAGCATTAGCATGCGCTGGACATTTAGCTCGGTACCCACGCCCTCGCGGAAGCTCCGGGCTCAACTTCGCCAGGGTGGATCTGTTGCCAGTGGCTTTTGTCCCACTTTCGCCAGCTTTGGTTAGCTTACGCAAGATGGAACAAGAAAAGAGAAATGAGTTACTGCTAACCTTGTTATGTAAATATAACAGGACTACTTGTAATTCAAGTAAAAAGCCACTGTTAGTAGCGATGTTCCTTTTTTTTTTATTTGAAAATCAATTTTGTTTACAGAGAAGTTGCGCTGATACTACAGAGCTCCCCCGTACGCCACTCTCATTTCCCCTCTTAGTATCTCCTAGTATTTTGGCACATGTGTCCCGATTAAGGAATCGGTAAATCATTACTGAATTATGCACGTTAGTCACATTTCCTTCATTTCCCCCTAATATCTGTTGTCTGTTCCAGGATCCTAACCGAGATCCCACATTGCATGTAGCCGTCATAGCTCCTTTGACGTCTCTGGATTGTGAGTTTCTCAGATACTCCTTGTTTTTAATGATCTTGACAGTTGTGAGGTTCTCTGCTCAGGTTTCGTATGGGATATCCTTTCTTTTGGGTTTGTCGTTGCCTTTCTCGTGATTAGACTACTTCCAAGCTCATTTGGGTTCGCAGAAGCTGCTTCCTTAACTTTTGTAGGGATTAAGTCTCTTGTTGGGTTTCATTGGAGGCCACTTTCAACTCCTTATACCCACCCATTTTCCTCCTCATGTGGCCCCTTTCATCTTCAACGGAGCCGCAATTACTTATGCTTCACAGCTCTGACTTTCCCTTCTGCCATCAGCCAGTGAAAATTCTCTGCTGTTTTAATCTTATTTTATTTTTTTATTAGAGAATTTGTAGGTTTACAGAACTATTATCCATCAAATACAGGATTCCCATATACCACCCACACCAACACCTTGCATTGGTGTGGAACATTTGTTACAATTTATGATAACACAGTTTTATAATTGTACTAATGAAGGTCCGTTTGGTTTAATTTAAGGTTCACTGTGCCGTGTAGTTTGATGGATTTTTTTTTTAATTTTATTCTGTTACCATATATGCAATCTAACATTTCCTCTCTTAATCATGCTCACATATACATTTCAGTGCTGTAAATTGTATTCACAATGTTGTGCACCACGACTATGATCCATTACCAAAAGCTTTCCATCATTCCAAATAGGAATCCTGTATATTTTAAGCCTAACTTCCCATTCCCTATCCCCACCCCATCCTGTTATCCTATGTTCTAAATTCTGACTGAGTTTGCTTATTCTAATTGTTTCAAATGAGTGAGATCATACAATATTTGTCCTTTCATGTTACGCTTATTTCACTTAACATGATGTCTTCAAGGTTCATCCGTGTTGTCACATGCATCAGTACTTCATTTCTTTTTATGGCCAAGTAATATTCCCATTATCCTGTGTACTGCATTTTGTTTATTCATTCGTCAGTTGATGGACACTTGGGTTGCATCCATCTTTTGGCAACTGTCAATAATCCCTCTATGATCATCAGTGTGCAAATATTTGTTCTAGTCCCTGTTTTCAAATCTTTTAGGTATACACCTAGTAATAGAATTGCCAGGTCACATGATAGTTCTATAGTAAACATTATAAGAAACTGCCAAATTGTCTTCCATAGCAGTTGCACCATTTTATATAAAAGCAATGAATCAGTGTTCCAATTTGTCTGCATCCTCTCTAACATTTATTTTCCATTTTTTTAATAGCAGCCATTCTAATGGGTGTGAAATGCTAGCTCCTCGGGGTTTTGATTTGCATTTCCCTGATGGCTAATGATGTTGAGCATCTTTTCGTGTGCTTTCTGGCCATTTGTATATCCTTCTTTGGAGTGATGTCTGTTCAAGTCTTTTGTCCATTTTTAAAAATTGGATTTTTTGTCTTTTTAAGTTGAAGGATTCTTTATATATTGTGGATAGTAATCCTTTAATGGATATGTGATTTCTGAATATTTTCTCCCATTATGCAGGTTGTTTTACTTTCATGATAAAGTCCTTTGCAGAACAAAAGTTTATAATTTTGATGAGGTCCCATTTATTTTTTCTTTTGTTGCTTGTGCTTTGGGTATAAAGTCTAAGAAACCATTGCCTAACAGAAGGTCCTGAAGATGCTTCCTTACATTTTTTCTTCTAGGAATTTGTTAGTTCTAGCCCTTATATTAAGGACTTTGATCCATTTTAGGTTGATTTTTGTATATGGTATGAGGTAGGGGTCATTTCAAGATTTTGGGTTGATTTTTGTATATGGTGTGAGGTAGGGGTCATTTCAAGATTTTGGGTTGATTTTTGTATATGGTATGAGGTAGGGGTCATTTCAAGATTTTGGGTTGATTTTTGTATATGGTGTGAGGTAGGGGTCATTTCAAGATGGCAATGTCCACTAAGATAATCACCCTATTTTAGAATTGACTGCACCACATAACACAAGATAATTGTGGGATTTATATCTCATCATATTCACAGGTTTCAGAGATTGGGGTGTGAACTTTTGGGGGCCATTTTTAGAATCCCTCTAACCATGTACCTCACATGTTTGTTGTAAGTTTAGACGAAATATACCAAATAAAACTATCTAGCATTGTGTCTTGTGCTACAAGATGGACAAAAACATTAAGTTAAACATGTCTTGAAATCTGCAAAATTTAGAACCTTGCTTTGAATCTATACTTGAATTTCTTCCGCATGCAATGTTTTAGATTCCCGAGTATTTCAAGGGAAGCAGTGATGGGAAATTTTTAAAAAGAATGGACAATTGGCCGTTCTTGGTTTTGTTTTCCTCCTTGGTATCAAAACTCAAAATTTCCACACAGGCCAAGGAAATGATGTCATCCATTTATACATGGGTTTAAAGTACATTGTAGATATTATTCAAGAGTTCTCTGGAATCAGACTTGTGGATTGTTGAAATTCAAATATATACACAAGACAAGTCACATTCTTAGTTCAATAAAATGACAGCAGTTCAAGGTCAACTAATCTTTATGAGCAGAGGCTGGAGGGGGCTGATAACCTGACCTCCCGTCTCACATCCAGGCAGGATTTGGTTTCACAGCTCTGCTCAGTGTTCTTGGGTTCTTCTAGATACAGCTGGCAGCACTGGCTGCTGTGTGACCATCAGTAGAGCTCTGAGCTTCCACGTTCCACCTGGAGTGGGGACCAATGCAGAGATGTGATGATATTGGCTGAGTAATCCAATATTGAGGAGTCGACAAAGCGATGCTTCCTCCCTAGAGCCCGCAGCATTCTGGTGCAGGCTGTCGGGCTTTTATCCCTGGCTCACCTCCCACAGGGATGGCTTCTCCTTCCTCTTCCCACTCCATCCATTTCCGGTTCAGAAGGGATGTTACTTTATCAGTTCCTGATAGTAACACCATGTCTGGTTCCTTCAGTAGCAAGAAACCTTATTGGTTTAGGTGCCTTTGGAGAGGACTTTGGGTTTGAGTACCTTGGGTTTTAATAAAGTCTACTTCTGAAATACTCAGATGCAGTAGAAATTTGTTCAATCCTAAAAAAGTGGTCCTGAACTCAAGAAATTTCTGTCAAATCCTGACCTAAGGAGGCAGTTAATTATAACCAATCACAAATACAGTAGTTGATAAATTAAGATGTTTTAAGAATCCAATCCACTTTAGTTTAAAACAGTTACTTTCAATTAGTATAATAATCCAGTTGTAATGAGAAAAACACAAATTTGTCTGGAATCCAGCAATGACACAGGAAATGACAGGAGAAAGGACAGATAGCTGGAAAGCATCCCATGGGGATACAAGGATTTATGGGGCATACACCCTGGTATTTAAGGACCTATACCAACTGCACCACAGCAGCAGTACTGCTCTTTACAGAACACTAGCATCCTCAGGTGTATTTTCTGTACAGAAAATAAAGATATGTTACCCAATCCATGGATTTCAGAGGCTTCCAGTGTTCATCTACTTCCAATGGCAGTGGTGGCCCACGTAGTCATGCTGCCAATGGCACAAATAGGCAAAGCACTACTACACCAAATTTAGGACCTGGAGTAGGAGCTAGTTTGTTCAAGCACATCAGGAATTCAGTGCTTGTTGCTGTAAATAATTGAAAACCACAGATTGTGCAGAATGTGTCTGCATCTTACATAAGAAGCATGATGTGATCACTAAAACAGAACACAAACCTTACTGCACAGATGATGCTGAATGTTCCCCTATTACTGGAAATCCTCACCTTCAAGAACCAATGAGACAATAGCTCCCAACTTTCCTCTCACAAATGCAGTCCTATGACAAACCCAAGATCAATGCAGACATTGTAGGTTCTGTAGGATTTACGGGCATTAGCAGTGGAAGCCCCTGGCCTCATCCTAGGGTTTACTGCTGGCTTGGGGAGATTGGGAAACCCTGGAGGCTCTTCAGGAATCAAGTGTATTGCTCTGTACATAGTGAAAACGCAAGTCCTATGTCAGGAACCACAGAATCTGGACATCAGCAGTTTATTCAACAAATACGTCAGGTTCTTGCTGGAGTAATTCATCAGATACAAAATCCAAAATTCAGATTTCAGTAACCACTGTAAGAATTCAATGTAATGAAATTTTTGAAGCTCAAAGCAAATTTGCAAGTGCAAATAGCAACCTAAGGTGATTTAAATGCAATTATGCCAGCCATCATAGCACTTCTGCATCTTTTTTAAAAATTTAATTTTAAGGTGGAATGCAGGAAAGACCAAAAAAAAAAAAAAAAAGAAAGCAAAAGCATAACCAAGGGAAAACAAAACCCTGTACAGGAAAATTGAAAGCTCATAATGGCTTCATTAATTCTGATGCATGGAATCCTAGTCAACCACAAAAAAAAGAAAGAAAGAAAGAAAGAAATTCTATTGACACATGCAACAACTTGCATAGATCTCAAGGTAATTATGCATAGTGAAAAAAGCCAATAACAAATGGTTATATAATTCCATTTATATACCATTCTCAAAATGACAAACCTAGAGATGGACAACTATATACCATTCTCAGAATGACAAATCTAGAGATGGACAACAGATTATAGTGTTTGCCCAGGACAGGGGAAGGGTGCAACCATAAAAGGGTAACACAAAGGGGTTCCTTGGTTAGTGATGTAATAGTTGTGTCTGCATTGTGATACCAGTTACAAAGATCTATACATGGTATAAAATTGCATAGAGTTACACACACACAGACACAAATGAGTGCATGTAAAAAGGCAAGAACTGAATGAGCTGCACTATAGTTAATACTATTTTGCCAAGGGCAAGTTCCTGGTTTTGATACTGTAATATAGTAAACAGTCCACTTTGTGAACTTTAAAGGATTATGTAAGTGTGAATTACTGTTGTAACTGGGCAGTCTATCCCCAAGAAAAGTCTAATTAACTGAAGGCAATCACCTAAGAAAAAAAAATGCCAGGGATTTTATAGTAATGATTGTTCTTGATTCTTAACCATCTGCATGACATTTTCTGACCCTGGCATCAAATTCTGCCCTTATGCCTATTACGGCTCTGCTTTCAAAATGATAATGAGATTCACTTATGCTGTTATACATCTGTCTGTCACATTTCATTTTCACAACAGTCTCATCAGAGCTAGTGTCCCCGATTTAAAAGTAAGGAAACCAAGTCTCAGAAGTTAAGCAAACTGTCCAAGGTTAAATTGTGGCAAGGGTATATACAGACAGCACAACTCAGGCCTGAATGAGCAGAAGCCCATGGTGTTCTATAGGATTCTGCTTCTCTAGTTTTAATACTCATCCATCTGTCCCTCCTCTTTTTCTCTTAGTAGCATGCCCCCTTATCCCACCAACAATATGGGGATCAGCAGCTTCCCTATACCATGTGATTCTGGTGAAGCTGCCACTCACAGCGGCCACACATAACTCAAGCCTTGCCAACAAATCTGATTCTTGGAGTTGGAGGATAGAGCAGTCATGTAAGGATGGTCTATGGTTGATAGAGACTCATCAGATGACAGCTAACTGCCGACATCCCAAAAGCTGAAATTTTCTGTGGGTGGGCATCTACTCGTCCACAAACCAAGCTAGCTACTCCAGCATCCTTCTAGTAAATCCCCTCTCCCCTCTTTCCTTCTCTCACTCCCTTTCTCCCTCTCTCCCTCCCTCCTTTTTTCCTTATTTAATTAAATTTTTCATGGTTGTTTTCTGCTTATTTCTGTCAATAGAACAAAAAAATGAAAAAGCTAAGTGATACACAGCTTTAGCCTATTTAGGTCTTCATTTCTTCATTTTTTGAACAAATATTTCTTGGTTACTTGCTGTGTGCTAGGCACTTGGTACAAGGACACACATGACAGGCTGGGGCCTCAGAGTGATTCCTGCATGTTATAGGATAGAGAAGTAAATGGATGACTAAAATACAGCACTTGCACCAGAGAAAATAGCAATGTGCAAAACTTTTTTTATCTTCCTAATATACACTAGCTTGTCTCCTTATAGGCACATAAACTCAAGTCTTCCCTGGCATCAATACCAGTAGCTACACATGTTTTTGACAGCGTCTCAATACCCTCTCAAACCCAGAGATCCAAACTGGGCTTGTGGCTACTTAAAAGTTATATTTTGTTTTGTTTTTTGACAGTTTTCAAGTCACACCACTAAGTTATCTCTCACTTTGTAATGAGATTTTGGAAATATTCTTATGTCATGTTTTTTTTACTGTGAAATACACGGAAGAGTGTGTATAAAACATAGACATATATAATATCTATTAACAATGGTGATAAAGTGAATACCATCAAACACATTTCATGAGAAAACTCAAATGTTGCTACTACCTCAGTGCCTTTGAAGCCCCTGTACATCTCTCCTGTTTTCTACCCTCTTTCTCTTCATAGACATAGCAACTTTTTTACCTTTGTGATAACTCTTCTCTTACTGTTCTTCATGATCTTACCACCTATGTATGAACTTCTCATGATATATTATTTAGCACTGTCTGTTATTAAGTTCCATATAAATTGAAGCATACTGGATAATCTTTGTGAGTCTCTGTGGCAACCCGTGGCCTGAGCAAAACAGGCCTGCAGATCTTTGGTGCACAGCAGTCTGCATGACCTAGGCAGCTAAATGTTTAACCTATTGTCTTTCTAAGCTAGTAAAGAGAAAAAGGGTAAATTGACCTTAAAATGTAACTTTATGCAAGCAGGCAGGAAGTGAGAGGCTCTTAGTCTCACAAAAAGAGCAAAATGTAATTGTTCAAGTGTTATTCTAATCCTTCCTGCACCACCCCCCAGGTCAAAGTAACCTGTTCCTGCATCTATGCTCCCCCCACCCTTAGGAGGGCCTTTGTCTTAAACCCTTATAAAAGGCTTTCTGCCCTTTTTGCATCACTTCGTAGTCTTCCCTGCAAATGTGATGCCTCTCTGACCTGAGAGAGCTGTCATAATCTCCCCACGACTTCTCACCCTGTAAGTAAGCCCTGAATAAAAGTTCCTGTGTCAGAAAATGCTCATTGTCTTCTTTGGCCTTTGGACTGGCATGGCCCTCTTGGGCTGTGACAGTCTTCTACTATGCATATGCATTGCTGAACAGTATCATGAAGAAGGAATACACTACAATCTATCCAATCCACTGGTGATGGATATTTTCTTCAAGTTTTTTGGCCATTTCATATAATGTTGCCACAAACATTGTTGAACATGTCTCCACATGTGTCTATGGATCCTGCGTGATGGTATCTGAATATACATATTAATTAGGTAATGCTGGAACTGTTTTCTGAAGTAATTGTTTCAATATATGTCCCCTCTAGCCAGCAAAGACTGACTGGGAAATCCTGTTGTTCCACATCTTCAATAGCAATACTTGCTATTATCAAAAATTTTTAATTTTTACCATTATGCTGGGTGAATGAACACATCTTGTTGTCTTTTTAATTTGCATTAGCTGTATTACTAAGGTTGGTGTGTATGTTTTAAAGTATTTATTGATCATTGGATTTTCTCAAAATTTCCTGGTCAAGTCTTTTTTTTTTTTCCTTTTTGTTACTTAAGTCAGTTTAAATCAATATAGATTTATAGACTACCAATTTATATATTGTAGATGCTAGCCCTTTGTTAGTTTTATATTTACATCTTTTTCAGTTTTGTGGCTTGGACTTTTGCCCTTTATATGGTTCCCTTAGGTAGGCTGAACTGCATGACTTTACTCTAGTCACATTTACCAATCTTTCATGTATGTTCTTTTCTTTTTTGCCTTGTTTAAAAAATTCCTCCTCTAACCCAAGGTCATAATGACATTTACTTACACTATTTCTAAAAGCTTTATATTTTGCTTTTCACATGTAGGTCTTTCTCCTCCTAGAATTGGCGTAAGGTTTTAATTTCCTTTTTCTTCCATATGAATGTTCAACTGTCTCAGTACCATTTGTGGAAAACATCCTGTGTGTGCTATAAAGGAAAACGGTGAAAGAAGAAAGGTCTAGGGGAGGGGAAACACTGTTAGAGAGAAGTGTTATGTATACAAGTATATTAACAGCCCATACAACTTATTTACTTCTGATTTACTCAATCATTGCACATTTATTGATGAATAATATGTGCCATGTAATTTTCGTAGCTCCTTAGGAAACCAACATGAAGACACTGTCCAAGCCCTCAAGGTTATAGTCTAGAAAGGAAAACAACCATCATAAAATTGTTTAAGTGTGCGACAGCTCTGAAGCTAGTCAGGTTACCTACATGTGTGAAGTGTACTTTGTTGGAGCATCAGGAAATCCTAGCTGATTTTAGCTGGGAGATATTGGTCAGGTAAGATTCTTTGGGCAGAAACCCTTGAGGGAGAAAAAGGAGTTGAAGGTTATTTGTGGAAGAAGAAAGCTTATGTGAAGGATTCCTGTTGCAAAAGGAATTTCAAGTATGACAAATCATTCAGTACATTCAACTGTACAAATGATGCCGGGGTTCGGAGAAGAGGTTGTGGAGGTGGGGAGGAGTCAGGTAAAGCACAAGAAATGGGATTTTATCCTGCAGCTGTTAGGAGAACCAAAGAAAGCTTTCTATTTCTTTTATTTTTGCATAGATGGAATGATAAAAGTTTTGCAAGTCACTCAGATATCTGGCAATGGAATGGACTGATTGTAGAGTAAGGAAGAATGCAAGGCGAGTCCCATCAAGGATATGCGGTTGCTATAGACAGAAAGCTTGGAAGGTTTTGAGTCATTTCTCTTCTGGGTGCCTAGATGTCTCACCAGGATGAGATGCCGCAAGATCTATAAAGCAATGAGATTGCAAGACATAGTACACTGAGAACTGTAAGCAGAGAATTAGGACCCAAAAAAGAAAACTGAAAAAGATTAGGGAGAAAAATAGAATGAGCCAGGAAGGAAGTTATAAAAGACCTGGCGAGAGGAGGTAGTGAAAGCAGGAATATACACAGGATCAGATGTAAGATTAAGTTCTCAAAGTTGTCCTTTTTGATTTGGCAATTAGAAGGTACCTGGTAACCGCGGCTAGAACATTTTCAGTGAGTGGTGGGTGCAGTCATGTCATAGAGTAACTGAAAATATAGATGCAATCCTTGGCAACTTGGTAAAATGGGAAACACCTAGTAATTTGAGAATGTAGGGTTTGAAAAACAGCAAAATAAAAAGTTGTGGAGAAAAAGCTAGTAGAGGAAGGACTAAAGCGTTCAAGCTGGGTTACAACTAGTGACGGATTTACTGCCCAATAACAGAACAGGTACAAACCTTTACTGCCTCTGAAAACTGGGCATGGTGAGCACAGAAAGCCACTTTCTCTGCTTGGTAAGAATGTGGAAGTGAGAAGATGCATCCTCAAAGGTCGTTTAAGGAAAGCCTTATATTGATAGTTGAGTACATCCAATACCTTAATTTCAGGAGTAGGGCAAAACTAGTCCAATAAACCAACAAAAATTAAAAACGCCTTACACTATAGACATTTATTCAGATACGCATCACACCATTTCTCTACGAGCCAGTTTCACAACTCCACCTCCCTATAAGGCCCAAGGTCTAGCGAGCGAACATTCTGGAAGTTACCTGGAAGCAAAGCTGGCGATTATCATGACAACTAGAAAAACACTTCCAAAAGAATTGCTGAATTGGGGCAACTCGAATTAAGCAGTTCCAGTTCATAATGTGCTAAGTCTCTGCCTCTGGTTTCTATGTACCTCTTTCAGATGCACCATCTTGAAGGCCACTGGAGAAAATAAAAAAACCGCGAAAACGTTCATCTTTGTAAACCGGCAACCACAAAACCTTAAAAGTTTGCAACATACGCCAGCTCACAGCTCTCTCCGTGATATCGTGGGTGGCCCTTTCAGGGCCTTTTGTTAGCTGACAAAACGTAGAAAATTAGCCGCCGAAGCCATAAAGGGTGCGGCCCTGGCGCTTGAGCGCGTACACAACATCCATAGCAGTCACTGTTTTGCGCTTGGCATGCTCAGTGTAAGTGACGGCATCGCGAATAACGTTCTCCAGAAACACCTTCAGTACCCCTCGAGTCTCTTCGTAGATGAGGCCGGAAATACGCTTCACCCCACCCCGGCGAGCAAGCCGGCGGATAGCAGGCTTAGTGATGCCCTGGATATTGTCGCGCAATACTTTGCGGTGACGCTTGGCACCTCCCTTACCAAGGCCCTTACCGCCTTTGCCACGACCCGACATGATGACCAAAGATCAACAACGACAGGTAAGTGAAAGAAAAGAGGGCTCTAGCCTCTTATATACCAATAGTGCGGACCTTGTAGGAAACTGAAAAGGCATCGACGGGCACTGTGCCACTTCCCACTAGGCCACTTCCTACTAGGCCTAGTAGGAGGGACAGGGGGCGGAGAATTGTGACTCGGTGGCTGATTCCTTCCGGTTTCCTTGTCTGGGTCCCTAGTCACTGCTCTCTGTGGCCCCTTTTCCTGTGTCTGTGGGTTTTCTCAGATAGTTTATATCTCATCATTTGTGCAAAGGAGGTAATAATTTGTTACCTTTGTTTCTAAAAGAGAGATACCAGGATAAAGTTAATTTTCAAATTGGGACTTTTTAAAAATATATAAATAGTATTAACAAAAGTAACACTAATAATTCTGCCAAATATTGTCCAAATAATAGGAGTAATTGAAGTAATTTTCTGCACACAGATCTTAGGTTGCTATGTTTGGGCAAGACAAAATCCAGCATTTACTCATATTCCACATATTCACAATGAGTACCTTGTATGTCCTTCTTTTTTTAGTCTTTTCTTCCCTGGTGCTTACCTATTGGCAGTCAGAAAATTATTCATTTCCTGGAGTCAGTCTATTTGGGATTTAGTTCAGTCCAAACAATTATCTGCAAATAGAGACAGCGATCTCCCATGCTCTCCCTTTTGAAAAAGTAACCAAATGAGAATCATTCATTCATTCAACAATTTAGGATCTACTACAAGGCAAGAATGATGTACAAATACCAGGGATAAAAACACAATCACACCCTTTCTTTTAAACAATTCAAAGTCTCAAAGTCTAATAGAGGGATTACAACAGTAAACCCATGGTGTGGGGTCAGACATTGCACAGCTTAGTCAGGATCGGTGAACCAGCAATATCCCAGCAGCATTAGTGTCTCATAGACTAACAGAATTTCAAGCCCAAACTACAAATCTACTACGTGGATATTGCACTTATAACAGGTAAGTGGTATGTTTATTCAAGTTTGAGAGACCTTGTTCTAAAATGTGCTGCCCTATATTGGCCACTAAAAACATATTCATTTAAATTTAAATTAATTAAAATTAAATACAATTAATTTCCTTATTACCCTAGCCGCATTTATGTGCTCAACAGCCACATGTGGATAGTGGCTACCGATTAGACAGTGCATATATGGAAAATTTTTATCATTGCAAAAAGTTCTATCTGATTGCATTATTGCAGATTTTTCCTGAAAAGCTTCAGACTGGTGAAAGTCGTGTGGTGGGTGAATGAGAATGAGGCTTACTATAGGAAGTGAGGTTTAGAGTATTTCTGAAGTATAATAGAAATTAGCCAACTTCGGTATGTATCAGCTATTACAAATAGAAGGACATGTAAAAAGGAAAATTGGAAGTTTGAAAGAGCCATACTGTGTTTGGGAAATAAATTTAATAGCACAGTTGTGCTTGGAGAGGAGTTTCCAGTGGGAGAATATCCTGAAGTGAGGCCATCTAAGTTGTTAAAATAAATCTGATTTCTCAGGGCCCTTCTCCACACATTTATCCTAACACAATGTTCTATCTGCTCTATAGTCCTTATTTGTTTCTTTACCCTTTTTGGTATTTGGTATTTATAGTCACTTTTCTCCTTAAACCTTTGGAATTCACAGAATTTTGGAAGGCTAAAGCACAGTCTCTGTGGAATGACCTGATGGGCACTACCTAGACCTCTCACAGGCATTTGCTATAGTGAGATGGGGCTTAACACCAAAATATTGAGAGAATATGAAGTCATAAGTTAGGTATCCATTCCTTATCAAACTTGTTTTTCTTAGTAATTTCATACATCTATAAGATAAATCATTCAAGCATTAGTCTAGTGGATAATCTACTGTTTTAGGATTCAAAGGTAACAAACACAGCTTCTTTGTAGGCTATCAAAGGAACAAATAAAACTTTTCAGAACCTCAAGTTTACACTCCCATGGAGTGACCCAGCTTTCAGGAACCTTACCCATGTTACAGTTAGAGCAAAGATAAGTGCCTTGGTCCCAAGAAATAACAGTATCTATATGCAGCACAGTACTGCTCCTCCTTCTACAATCTTCTGGATAACTTTGCAGGATGAAAGCAAGTCTCCATTGTTGCCCTGTGGAAAGGATAAAATTACCTACAAACAATGAAGGAAATGGTACTTGGGCCCTATGTCTTCTCACTTATTTGCAACCTAAGTAGCCATAGGAAGCAGTAAGAGCTGCGTAGCAATGAAATGGTGATACCTGTAGAAAGAATGTTATACCCATATTCAATAGAATACATATATGCAACTTGGTGAACAATTCCAACAACTATTCAAAAACTGATACTATGAATTTTAATTCTATCTTTCAGTCTAAGAAGTATAAAGCTGTATTCCCAAAAGTGAAAGGGCCTATATAATGCTTATAACCATTACTATTGACAGTGATTCTGTCGATGATGACAAGCTTCTTCCTCTAGACATGGATAAAATGCTTTCAGAGTAGGGGGGATTAAAGTGCTGCAGATCCAATCCTATAAGCTTACTTCCTTTCTAGGCAGTATTTGTGGTTTGGGGGGCATATGACATGGTTTCATTTCCCAGAGACTTTGTTACAGTCTGTGCCAGCCAATAAATGATTATAAAATTTAAAAAATAAAAAAATAAAAAAAGCCAAGCCAAGTGATTTTTATAGAATTAATTAAGTGTGGATAAATGACACCTTTAAAGTTGATTATATTTTGGGTTTATATGAGAAAATCTTCAAATTACCATTGAATGTAGGCCAGAATTACTAGAATTGGAAATAGGAGCATCTATTAGGAAATGAACTCTTTTTTTGTTTATTTTAACAAACATTGGGTTTAATTTTAGCATCTGATCATTTGGCGGAGAGTATTAATTTTGTGCTTATTATCACAAAACTTATCTAATTCTTCCATCTCTGTGGTGTTGCAAACTAAAAGAAATGAAGTGGTAAAATCACTGATTGTTCCTGTGAAATGTTTATTCAACTTGTTCTCTTAGATGGACACGTTGAGCCAATTAATTTAGGTTGTGACAGGCAAGTTAATGTTTGTTAGTAAAAAGCTCAGTGGGAACTATGAAAATCTATGCTGACTTACCTGAGAATTTTTTTTGTTCTTTCTAATCCTCCAGTCTAAGAAGTATAAAGCTGTATTCCCAAAACGGAAAGGGCCTATATAATGCTTATAATGTATCTATGACCATACATCCAATATTGAAAAAAAAGTCAAATCTATATTTCAAGTATCATTTTGAAATGTAGTAAGTATGTATCAAATTCTATACTAAATATTCTAGAAAAAAACTTATGATCAGGGTATCAATAAATGAGTCACAATTTTAAAGAGATGTGACATAATCACAATTCATCAACACTGCTCCTAAACTCACAGCTGGTAGGATGATGTAAACCCAGACATCTAATGCCTATTCCAGGTCTGATGATCTATGATATTGAATTTTTTAGAGGAGACAGGTGATCTTATTTAGACTGTTCATCGAGGAAACCTAAGGAGCAGTAGTGTCCCCATCTTCCCTATGTTTAAATCACCCAAATACTA
Organism: Choloepus didactylus; assembly: GCF_015220235.1. Taxonomy (NCBI): domain Eukaryota; kingdom Metazoa; phylum Chordata; class Mammalia; order Pilosa; family Megalonychidae; genus Choloepus; species Choloepus didactylus. Next base: position 127,123,423 of record NC_051313.1, on the reverse strand, counting down.
GAATCAAACCCAGCTTACACACTATTCACTCTAATACTTTTTTTAATCTACCTTTTCTAAAATAATTATTTCTCTTGTAAGTAGAACTTTCTATCTCAGTGCCAATTCATGAATCCTGGTGCAAACAATTCGCTGAAGAGCCTGTGCTATTGCTCCTGTGAAGAAACCGATTTTTCCGATTCGTTTGAGCGAAAATGAGTTTATTTATATATAGTGGAGAAGAGAAGAATGTGCAGAACAATGTCCCGGAAGAAAGATTTGCAAAGGGAACGGGAAGAAATGCTCTTTTTAAAGAAAACCTAAAAGTTGTCTCAATTTGATAGAAGTTTTGAAGCGAGATGGGGGAATCAGCAAAATTTCAGGGTGCCGGTTTTGAATCTGGGTAAAGCAAATACGGCAGGAATGAAGCCTGAGACCTCCTGGATCAGTTTCCCGCAAATTCCTTATTATTTCACACCCAAATTTCTTATGTTTTTCTACTTTTTTGAGGGGAAAGAAACACAGCCACACGACCGAGCTTTCGAGCTGTACTCCAGCAACGCGGCAAGCCAAGCAGGCAACCAATCATCATTCAGCTTCTCTCTATATAAACCGCCAGTCTCTGGCGCCCGGGACACGCCATTCTCACAGTTTGTATTTACTCTGGTTTTTCTGGCAAAATAAAAAGATGTCGGAGTCTGCTCCAGTTGCTCCTGCTGCTCCCGCACCTGTGGAGAAAACACCTGCAAAGAAAAAGGCGAAGAAAACAGGGACAGCCGCTGGAAAGCGCAAGGCATCCGGGCCCCCGGTGTCCGAGCTCATCACCAAGGCAGTAGCTGCCTCTAAAGAGCGCAGCGGCGTGTCACTGGCCGCACTCAAGAAGGCGTTAGCTGCCGCCGGATACGACGTGGAGAAAAATAATAGCCGCATCAAGTTGGCTCTCAAGAGCCTGGTGAGCAAGGGCACCTTGGTGCAGACCAAGGGCACGGGTGCTTCTGGCTCCTTCAAGCTCAACAAGAAGGCGGTCCCTGGAGAAGCTAAGCCAAAGGCTAAGAAGACCGGTGCAGCCAAGCCCAAGAAACCAGCTGGGACAGCCAAAAAGCCCAAGAAGGCGACGGGGGCGGCCACCCCGAAAAAGAGCGTCAAGAAGACTCCAAAGAAGACAAAGAAGCCAGCAGCAGCTGCCGGTACCAAAAAAGTGGCTAAGAGTCCGAAAAAGGCAAAAGCAACGAAGCCCAAGAAGGCGGCCAAGAGCCCAGGAAAGGTCAAAGCTCCTAAGCCCAAGGCAGCCAAGCCTAAATCGGCGAAACCGAAAACTACGAAGGCAAAGAAGGCGGCTCCCAAAAAGAAGTAGCTGTGGAGGCCCCTGCTTTGAAATTCTCAAAGGCTCTTTTCAGAGCCACCCATAGAGCTCAAGCGGAAGAGCTGAATAACACAAGCCATGTTAATATTTCTAGCCCCCTTGATTTTCTTGAAACTGCCGCCCTGATGTGATTGGCCATTCTGTAACGCCCCTGACCGTGCACGTTGCAAAGAATGCATAATATGTAGACAGGGTCTTACAATTCCTGTAAACGACAGTTTGGTTCTGCAAAGAACCTTTGGCCTACGAAACTGCTCATTTGCCCATGATAGCCTTTAAGTCTTGGGCAGGGTGTTACCCGGCCCAGTAACTTCCGCTCGCTGTCGCGGATGGCCAGCTGTATGTAGGTGGGTGAGATGATGCGAGTCTCGTCAAACGCGTTGCCAGCCAAGCCGAGGCTCTGACTACCAGGTACTAAAGCACCGCCTCCGGATACATCCGGACGTCGGCCCCCAGATGTTCGGCACAGCAGCCCTGCGCGGAGCAGACGGTGCACTCGCCCCACAAGAAATTGCAGACCAGCTGGAAAAGAGCGCTGGGCGTGGGCATTCCCTCCCTTGTCTCCCGCGCCTAGATACACTGGATCAAAAAGAATGCGGTTCTGTTCAAATCAGTCTGAGGTGGGGGCCATGATGGTAGTTAAAACGTTTCGTAAAATCTCCTTTCCTATTGGTTTGCAGGCTCTTGAAAGTCAACCAATCTAAATGCGTCACCTTGAGGAATGGATTCCTGAGGCAATACTGCACCAATTAGAGATTTAGACATTAAAATTCACTTCGGCTGTGAATCAATGGAAAAGTTTGGATTTTTTTCCCCGAAATCAAAGAAACCCTCTCAGGGGCGATTCACGCTGTAGTCATTCTGATTATTTCATGATTCCACACTAAACCATATAAAATGCAACTTGGTCAGTTTAATGTAATCTCCCCCCTTCTCTAGATTCTTTCCCCATAGATTGCTGAGTCCCTCCGGAGACATAATTGGATGTCCAGGTTCTTTTGGTGGAATAAGCAAGGAGTAGGCAGAGAAAAACAAAACAAAAACTTTAGAGAGAACCGTGGTTGATGACAGAGTACCCGAAGATGTTATTGTGACAAAAAAAGTAGGCTTTAGGAAGATGGGTTGGCCTATATTTTTCACCATTTTCATTTTATCCTCAGCTGTTTTTTGTTAGGTTTTTTTGGTGGGGGGTGTTGTTTGGGGTTTTTGTTTTGGATTTGGAGAAACCTCACTTAATTTAACTTGCAAAATCTGACAGTCGGGGTTCTTTATTTTCCCAAACTAAATGCAATTTAGCATTTCCTTTCATTATGACTGTAGACACCTAAACACAATGGATTTAGCAGTACCTGTGACTTTTTCACTAATTCAATTACATATGAATTCATAGTTATTACAGGTATCTGTAAATATAATTTACACTTATCATTTATTCTTTAAACTGACTTCATTAATACATCTGCTGCTGGATCTTATGTGCTACTTTTAGTAATGTTTAGTTATATTGCTACTTTTCCACTCCTATGTACTTTGAGTATTAAAAACATTGTTTTGAGAAGATATTTATAGATTTCAACACACAATTCAGAGCCCACAGCACAAAATGAGTCATGAACTCCTGAGCAAATACCCAGTGGGACAGCCTTCCAGATTTCTCATCATTGAAATGCCTATGCACCTTATTTCTTTGTTTATAAGTCTCCAATAACTTATATGGTTAATAACTTATACAATTTTGCAATTAATTTAAACTTCCTAAAAACAGGAACGCTTTTTCTCTAGCTCTTCCAAGTAGCAATTCAATTTTTCCTGTACCACAGATTTCTTCTTTCTATAGAAAAACCCCAAATCCTCTCCCAGATCTGGAAAAATGGGAGAAGGTAAAGTAGTTGCTCAAGATACTTTTTCAAAATAAGAGTTTGACTCATGGAATGAGAAAGAGACCTGGGAAGGTCTACCCAGAATGAGAGACGTTTTTATGAAGTCATGAGGAATAAGAGAATTTATACAGGAATGCAGAATTTTAATGAGTGGTCAAAAGTTCCTTAAGATTTATAAAGAACTATGACTGCCCAACTTGGGCCTCATTCACTATAAAGTATTTGCATGAGGTATTCATAAGATGCTTATTTTACAGTTATGAAATTTGTGACTTAAATGAAGTGACCAGAATTGCAATGTCAAACACAAACCTAGTCTCATTGATTCCTAGTCTTATTCTCTTTACACTGCTCCCCATCCATTTTATCAACTGGAAAAGGAGTCGAGTTCTCTATTTCCTTGTCAGGCCTCTTGAGAAAGGAGAATTCATCTATTTCTATTTTATGTCCATTGTGAGGTATCCAATACACAAGCCATTTTGGATCTAACAAAAGCATTTAGACATGATCTACAGCTTTACTCTCATTTATGTAAATTTATATCACATTTCTTTGTTTGGATGGGCACTAGTTTTCAAAGGAGTCAAAATTTTTATGTCATAAGGGCCTTCTTTCTCCATCTCCCAAATTTTTGTTGCATTTACATCAGGTTAAAATGAACATTTTAGGGTAGGTAAAGAAGACTGAAAATGTCTTAGCATGGAAGGTATGAGGGGATTTTCATTATTTCTAGCTGCTGTCATAGTCATAGAAACCAGCCAAAAGAAATTTTTATGACCAGCCTGAGTCACTACTTTCTTACCTATACTTAGTAAGTTCCTGGCTCCTTTTAACTGAAGGAGGCAATTTGAATTCATGTCATAATCTGGAGGTTTAGACAATTGCTGTCACCCATATTCATTCTGACACTGATTGATTTCCAAAAAATTATTGGTGACTGACATTCTCTCCCTTCCCAAATTTTCTCCTTCCCTCTTACCTAGGATGACTCCATTGCTTCCTAATTAGTTTCCTAGCACTGGTTTCTCCAGGGTCCAATTCCTGAATTGTGGTCATTCTGGCCCTTGGCTCCCCACTGCCTTAGGTTCAAGGGAGAATGGCCTGGAGTTTGTAGCTTCTCATAACATATGCTCATACTAACAACCACTATTAACACCTCAGAGTTACCTTTTTAACTTTTACCTTCATTAAAAAAAAAAACTTTCTATTGTAGAAATTTCATTTTTTTGTAACTTTGCTCACCTCCTCCCCGTTTTCTCTACCTATGATAACCTAATGCTTACATATCCATCAATAGAAAATTTTCTATGTATTTAATCTTTTCCATCATTAATTAAACTACATTTGTCTTGTCTTCTTTTCTCATTACCTGAGATGTAGTTATTTTCCTTAAATTGACTTAATTTTCCAATCCCTTCAAATAAGTGGGATTATTTCCAGGATGTTAATCATATTCAGAGATTTCGTTTTCTTGGCTAGGAGGCAGAGTAAGGGATCTCTGCTTGCTTTAATTTCCCCGACTTCTATTACTATCGTCCTCACCTTCTGAAGTGCACCATTGGCATAACGTTACCCCTAGCAGTTGTATAGGACTGAGAAATCAAAAACCTTCACCTTTGCAATAACAATTCATAGATGTCAACGATTGTGGGGAGATGGTGTTAAGGGCGCAGGGAAAAATGAAAAGACATTTCACTACCTTCATTTATAGCTATTATTTCTTTGTCTGACAGACTTACAAGACCCAAGAAACCTCCCCGTCGCCTACTCAGATTGTATTTACAGCTTTGTCCCCTTTAAACCTTGCCCGACAGATAGTGTAGTCTTCAATTTAACGTATTACCGCCACCTTTGAGTGAAAAAAAGTGGTTGGCTCTGAAAAGAGCCTTTGGGTTTCAAACAGCTACTCTCTGAAAAATCACTTACGCCCTCTCCCCGCGGATGCGGCGAGCGAGCTGAATATCCTTGGGCATGATGGTGACGCGCTTAGCGTGGATGGCACACAGGTTAGTATCCTCGAACAACCCCACAAGGTAAGCTTCACAGGCCTCCTGCAGCGCCATCACCGCTGAGCTCTGAAAGCGGAGATCGGTCTTGAAGTCCTGGGCGATCTCGCGTACGAGCCGCTGGAACGGCAGCTTGCGAATCAGCAGCTCGGTAGACTTCTGGTAGCGGCGGATCTCGCGCAGCGCCACGGTGCCGGGACGGTAGCGGTGCGGCTTCTTCACGCCGCCGGTGGCCGGCGCGCTCTTGCGGGCCGCCTTGGTGGCCAGTTGTTTGCGCGGCGCCTTTCCGCCGGTAGATTTGCGAGCAGTTTGCTTTGTACGAGCCATTGTAGAGTTCGGCCGCACAGTAATACTTGGCACCAAAGAGCAAAGAAGTTGGCATTATATACACCCAGAAACATTCTGATTGGCCTTGAGACTTTTCAAAAGTCCCGCGCAGTAAAACCATTGGCTGAGGAGTGAAAGGAGTGATTGGTGAATTAGTAAGCATTCTGATTAGAGGAATTACTCCACCGTCCTATCCCTTCTGTCTTTTGTTACAGTCTGCGATTCATGAAAGTTACTTGTCTAACATCCTGGTTCCGCGCTTTTAAATTTCTGATGTCTCTAACGAGCCACTTGGGGATATTGGAAAGATGGTGATTCTGACTCAGCAAGTCTGCGGTGGGACCTGATACTCCGTGAATCAGGCCTTGAGAATTCATGTATTTGCATTTTGTTTTTCTTCTCTCACACAGTTAGCTTTCCTGAGGTAATCCACTAACCGTCTGAACTTCGTGCATCCACTCTATAAAGCCTTTGACCTATGTGGCAGGGTTTCTGGGTGGAGTACCTGGGAAAATCGAGAGTAAAATCGCCTAGTCCGGGCATTCAACGTGACGCAACAAATGTTAATTGCCGCCTTTGTGTTGGCCGAAGTAGGATCTCACTTTAGCTAGAATTTGAAAAGCCCGCGCTGATATTTTATTTGCCAACTGTTTTATCACCTTTCATTTCATTGGGTCCTTGGCAATACCGCCTCACCGCCCACTCATCCTTTCCACTGCTTGAATGTTTTGTGCGAGAATTGGTTTGTTTTGCTTCTTTTTAGAGAAACACTTAGCACAATAAAGGAACATAGATCTGTCAGCTTAAGAGGAAAAAAAAAAACCTTTTGTAAATGTCCCCAAAACTTGTTTCCCCCTACCGAAAGTTTCCTCCTAACTACCAAAGCCCGCATTTGCGACATCTAATTTTCTCGTGGACCACCCATCTTATTCGCCCACATTCAAGCATAGTACTTAGGGTCACTTTAATAGCCTTCATATATAGCCTAGAAAAAGCCACTTGCAGTGAGTAATACAACAGTTCGTAGGTGAGGGCTGTAAAAACATTTTAAGAAACGACACTTTAAAACGGGAGTTACAAGCTTCCTCTGTGAAAACGTGAATGGCTCTGAAAAGAGCCTTTGGGTAAAATAGCTGAACGCACTGATCTTTTTTGCTTCACTTGCCCTTGGCCTTGTGGTGGCTCTCAGTCTTCTTGGGCAGCAGTACCGCCTGAATGTTAGGCAGGACGCCACCCTGCGCGATGGTGACCTTGCCCAGTAGCTTATTTAGCTCCTCGTCGTTGCGGATGGCCAGCTGCAGGTGGCGCGGAATGATACGTGTCTTCTTGTTGTCGCGGGCAGCGTTACCCGCCAGTTCCAGAATCTCGGCGGTCAGGTACTCCAGCACCGCTGCCAAGTAAACCGGCGCGCCGGCTCCGACCCGCTCGGCATAGTTGCCCTTGCGGAGGAGCCGATGCACTCGACCCACGGGGAACTGGAGACCGGCTCGAGAAGAGCGAGTTTTGGCCTTGGCTCGAGCCTTACCGCCCTGCTTTCCACGTCCTGACATAGTGAAAGGCAGTGGAAGTCAAAAAAGTAAAACAGTTCTCGCAAATGCAAGAAGCTACACAATTATACTCTGCAGTGGTTTTGTAAATTACCCTGTACTGTTGGCGGAACACAAATTGTAGCCAATCAAGAAGCAGGTTTAAAAAAAAAAAGCTAATTTACATAAACGTCTGTCGTTGAAAGGTCAAATTATTCAAGGCTGACCAATGAGGGTTTGGAATAAAAAAAGTATCCTATCAGAGGTTCAGATGCACAACGACCAATCAGAAATAGTAACTCTGCAAGGTCTGCTTTACATATACACCTAACAAATAACCGGTAATTTGTACTGAGGTACACTCCATTTTCTTTTTTAAGAAAGTGCTCCAATTTTGCAATGCCAGAACCAGCTAAATCGGCCCCGGCCCCTAAAAAGGGCTCCAAGAAGGCGGTGACCAAGGCGCAGAAGAAGGATGGCAAAAAGCGCAAGCGAAGCCGCAAGGAGAGCTACTCGGTCTATGTATACAAGGTACTAAAGCAGGTCCATCCAGATACCGGCATCTCATCCAAGGCCATGGGCATTATGAATTCGTTTGTCAACGACATCTTCGAGCGCATCGCCGGCGAGGCATCGCGCCTGGCGCATTATAATAAGCGGTCGACCATCACATCCAGGGAGATTCAGACAGCCGTGCGGCTGCTGTTGCCCGGGGAGCTAGCCAAGCACGCCGTGTCCGAGGGCACCAAGGCCGTCACTAAGTATACCAGCTCCAAATAAATTTGCCAAGTAAGCCTCTATACTTAATCCTAAAGGCTCTTTTAAGAGCCACCCACTATGTCATTTAAAAGGCTGTGGCTAGAATTCTCCACCCCCACAAGTTCTTGTTTTCCGGGCTTTCAGTTTCTCGGTTTTATCCTCTGTTGACCAGGAGTGAATGTAGAACCTTATATCCTGTTGAGTGGTTTTAAACAGGATGGGTTGGAGATTTCGACAAAACGATTCTCGCTCGCTCTCGGTTTGTGAACTGCGGTTTGAGCTTGAAGGAGCAAATAATAGCCCTTCTCTCGGTAAATCCCTGCTACTCTTGTTCCAAATCCTATTTTCAGGAATGTTAGGTACCAGATAATCATTTCTGGATTATTCATTTTGGCTAGATACCTCTTGACGAGGTCAGGAAACTCATTGTCCACTAGGATTGTCCACCCAACTGATCATGCAGACATGTCAGGAATAAATGAAGTTGAAGGGAGAAGTGCAAGTCTCCAGTGCTATGTCATTCAACAACGTGATTTCTGTGGCGAGGCGGGGAAGGCGGAGTGTGTGCAGAGACGGACACCTGCCTCCCCTCTTCCCTCTTAGGCTCCAGGGACTACCAAAGTTCTCAAAACCTCTATATCTTAGAATGGCATTGTCTATTTCTTTCCCAGAGAATTCACTTTCAGTTTGAGACAAGCAACAAAAGAATATTTGTGTGGCTCCCTTTAGCATGCATTGTCATTTGATTTTATCCTACAATCACTTGTGAGATGGAGAGTCACCTTTACAGGTGAATGACCTCAGGAATTAATGTTGAGTCTCTTGCCTTTACAGGCAAATAATAAAACTAAGCACATCTCTGATTCTAAAGACTGTTCCTTCCATGTACCCCACACCACTCCCATATTGAAACTATTTCTCAAAGAGGAAGATAGTTGCAGTCATAGGGATAGTGAATTTAGGCCCAGAGGGGAAGTAGAGCATTGGAATAAGAGAAAAGTAAACTAGTCCTAGGAAATAGACATATTCTTTGAGACACGGCAACATCCTTACACCAGGAAAAGTTTTGTCAAAAAAAGAAAAAAACTTGGAAGCAAGTTTAACTTTTCTAGGCATCGTCGTGTGGAGAGGAGTTGGCAGTGTTAAACCTGAAGTCAAAAAATCATTTTCTACTTATTAGCTAGATGTCTTTACCAACAAATGCCTATGTAGCAGATTACTGTAAACATTGTGATCCAAATTTGTAAGGAGGCTAATGGAGAAAATTCCCTAAACCATACACATAATTACAGCATTTACTTCTTGCTCTCCAAAAGCTGACTGGAAATACATTTTAAAACAACATATTCATGAAAAGAATGAGCATAGTTAAGGGGGAACTCTCCCAGGACATGATACAGCCCTGATTGCTTATATTAAAATCGTGAACTTGGACAATTACTTAACCCTCCATGAGCATTTCCTTATCTCTAAATTAGGAATAAAAATTAATAACTACTGAAAGGCATTGTTGGGATGTTTAATAAAGGAATACAGCTAAAGCAGTTAGAACAGTGCCTGGACAAAGGAAGTCCCCAAAAATGTTAACTGTGGCTAAAGCCTCAGGTTGAGTCAATAGAGAATGTCCCCTTGGTCTTGTCCACATTAGCCCAGAGCCCTGTAACCTTGAAGTAGGAAGAGGCAAAACCTTCTAGCAATTGATGCTAATTTAGGTTCCTTGTTTGTCAGTGTGAATAATACTTTAATTCTTACAGTCCAAAACCCTCTTTAGAACATCTCCTAAAATAGCCTAGTTCCTGTGACAAGAGTCTTTCCCTGTCTTTGCTTGACAATTCAAGCAATACAAGTCATATTTTCTGGGGAACTTCCCATGCCATTACTAGAACTAGAAGTACCTCTCACTTAATAGATATGTTGGGCTAAAAGGAAGGAGCCCTGGAAACTCACAGAAGAGTTCCTTAGTAAAATTTTCCATTCCCTTTTCTCTCCATGCTGCCTGCTCCCTTTGCCCAACCATGCTGCATCTATTTTCCTTCCATTTTTTACTGGGTGTGCCAGATTGAATTACGTACCTCGGGAAAAAAAAAAAGCACACACACATTCTTAAATTAATCCCATTCCTGTGGGTATGAGCTTGTATATGGGGCATTTTGAAAATGTTATTTTAATCAAGATTTAGCAACTTTATCACAATGGGTATTAATTCCTTTACTGAAGGCCTCCTAAAGAGAAGGCCACAGGGAGGAGCAGAAGTCAGCTGGAACCCAGAAGAGAAAGGAGAAGACATCACCATGTGCCAGGAAGCCAAAGAACCCCAAGGATTAGCAGCCCACCAGAATGCTAACCCAACCTCTGGAATTGTGAGATAGTAAATTCCTGTTGTTTAAGCCAACCCATCGTGTGGTGTTTGTCGTAGCAGTCAGGAAACTAAGACACTAGGTTTCCTTCATATACCTCCAAATCAGTAATGTTTTTTGGACAGGCCCCTCTCATAACTTCATAAGTATGTTCTTTAGTTGGAACGTAAAAAACTAGCTGCCTGATGAGGGTCAAGCTGGTGTGAATCTGCTCCATCCCTGAGACCCTAATTACTTCTAAGGAAACTGGGGTAAACTCCTGTGTCTAAAAAGCTGAAGAACCCACCACCACCACTACTACCACCCTCCCAACTTAGAAGAACATCATCTTTAGGCTCTGATTCAAGTAGCTGCTACCTCCCTATTTGTCATTACTATAGTAAATAATTTCTAAAATGGACCAAAGACAAGTCACCATCTCCCATCTACCCTCAGAAGTGTGTGCATATGTATACTAGTTGTGGGCATGTGTCTGTGTTCTGTGGGTTTGTCTGTGGGCCTGCATTAGAGAATCAGTTATGAAATTGAAAAGGCCTAGAGAAAAATAACCTCAGGATAAAAATGTTTAAATAGTATGGTGTTTAGGCTTCTATACGCATCATCACTTGAGTGCTACACAGGCATCCCAAACTTATACCAAAACTGGCCCCATTATATGACACCCCCCTCCACTTATTCATCCAACTCTGAAATGCAGTCCTTAAGGTAGATAACTTTCCCTTTCTACATACATGTAATAACCTATGAAGTCCTATTGATTCTACCTTCTATTTCTATTTTAATATCCACACCTCTGTTTATTTTAGCTAAACAGTGAAAATACCATAAATGGTTAAGGGTAGGAGTTTGGTTAAATATAGGTTTCATTCATAATGAAATACTATGCAGCTATTAAAAATAATTTTATAGAAAAAAAATAAAAAATAAAATATGCTGTGGGATAAGTATGGAGGAAAAGGAAGTTGCCAAACAGCATATATAGCATGTATATATGGTCACAGAAAAAAAGCAAAAAAGACTATAAAGGTTAATGCCTAAATATTAAGTGCTACTACCCCCTCATTCTTTTGGGTGAAAGGACCAACTCCCTTTGAAGAGAAATTTCTCTATTTGGCTCTCTCTAAACTCTCAGTGGGGTGACTAAAAAATAGGTATTTCTTCCCCAGACAGTTTCCTCTTCAAGTCTCCTTGTCTTATTTATGTCAAGAAAGATAAAAGAATTAATTCAGCAAATAATTATTGAGCACCAATTCTGTGCCAAATATTATGCTAGGTCCTTGGGATACAAATATGAATAGGATTGATTTTAAGATACAATACCGAACTAAGAAATGAGAGAAAAGTATTCTGACGTAGATGGAAAAAAGACCGAGAATTCATTGTGAAACATGCAATAAGTCACATGACTCTAAGCACATGTTCTTGTTTATAGAATAATGAATACCCTAATGATCTCACAGAAGATCAAAAAGAAAGTTAACCAAAATATTGCTATGTAATGGTAAGGGCCAGAAAAATTTAAGGTATTATGAATTTAGTGGTAGAGATTGGTCCTATCTCCTCTTACAGAGGGCTGATTTCTGTTTTGATCACTCAGAATCAATTGTGACTGAGCAAATGGAAGAAAAATAGAGGAAAAAATCCTTTGCAACAGGGTAATATTCTGTCCAGGCATCCCATGCCTCTGCCCTCCTACCACTCACCCTACTCAAATCCACTTTTTCCTGTATTCTTAGTTACCAAAAAGCTAAAGCAGAGTTCATGTTCCTGGCCAGCAATTTTCAGAACTGATGATTTCATCTGTAAAATGGGAATTATAATAGTAAAAATACCACTGGACTCATAAATAAATATTTACATTTAAAGAGCCTAAAAGAGGGTCTGGCACATAGTACATGTTCAGTCGTTGCCATTGATTGTTATCACTGTTATTTCAGTGTTTCTTGTCCAGCCCTTTCTTCAGCAATATATATCCTTGAGGACAACATTCCAACTCGATTTGAGAATGAAATGCAAAGCTCTATGTTTACGTAGAGAGTTTGTTTTTAAAAAAAAAAAAATCATTTTGAGTAATAGAAAAGAATAAAAGTGAAGTCATAATGAATTGTTGTATCTCAGCAGAATGAAGAATCATCTTCGGAAAATCAGCTACACTTTTAAAGCTGGAAGGGACTGGAGAAATCATTTATTTTGGTGTTTCTCAGACCAGGAAAAACTACTTATCTCCCACCCTAAAGACTGCCATGGGGTTGGCAACAATTTTAAATGCTACTATTCATCTTATTTCATAAAAGAACTACCTCTTTATCACCTCAAAGGTAGTAAGCACAAACTCAAAATAAGAAACAGTCCTTTAGACCACATGAATTAATTTTTAATATTAAGGAAAATGTACTACCCTGACCTTATTTTTCTCTTTCACCAAAGACTAGTGAAAACTTTGGCACAGACTAATACTATCCACAGATAAGCATGTGGGAACCACTGATTTGTTAAAATCCCTTCATTTCAAAATTTAAACTCTAAGCCACCTCAGTCAATCAGTGGAACTGGCTGGATTAGAAAAGATTTCTTTGCCTATTTTCCCTAAGATTGTATCTACTTCTCACTTCTACATGTTTCAAGCATTTATATTCTATTATTATAAGTAGTCTACACTTCCAGTCATAGAATTAAGTAATCCACACAATGAAAATTTTACTTAATATTTTATTATATTCTAGCAAATCACCTTATGGATATAAATGAATGAAAGAATGAAGGAAGGAAGGCAGCCAACAAAGCAAACATCAACCGAGGAAAATAGAGAAATGTTGCAATGTTAAACAGTGTGGTCAGGAGTACCTCACTAAGAGGATCTGAATACAAAGAGGTGGAAGAACAACACCCATGGATGTGGAAACCCAGTGGCCCACGCAGAGGGGACGGTCAGAGTGTCAGTGGTCAGTGCGTAATCTCTGAGAGATGTATGCTTTGCCTATTGGGAGAAATTCAAGGGCCAGTGGAGCTGGGCTAGGAAAGAGAGGAAAAGTATGGAATCTGAAGCTGAAGAGGTAACAAGGTTTCAGAGACCACGCCTTGTGGACCACTGACCACTAGCTTTTACTTGGAGTGAAATGAGAGTCATTGGAAGATTTTCAGCAGATGAGTGACATCATCTGATTTACATTTCATTACAATCCCTCTGGCTGCTGTAAAGAACAGGAGAGCAAAACCGGAACCTGGCAATGAGAGGGCAGTAAGAGGGCTATAATAATGAAAGTGAGAAGGAAAGTTGGAGGTTAAAACATGGGAAGGTATAACGAAGCGAATCGTGAGGTGGACATCTGTGATTAACTGTACAAATATAAAAAAGTTCTTTCATGAACTACAACAAATGTATGAAACTATGACAAGGAGTCAATAATAGAGGGGTATATGGTAAGAATGTACCTATTGTAAACTATAGACTATAGTTAACAGTAATATTTTAATACTCTTTCATCAACAGTAACAAACGTACTACACCAATACTATGGGTCAATGAAATTTTCCAAAATTGATCATGAGATTGTATGCACAACTATGTAATGATATTGTGAGCCAGTGATTGTATACTTCAGATGGTTTGTACGTTGTGTGACTATATCGCAATAAAACTGCATTTTTAAAAAAAATTTTTTTTAATTATCCCATCAGAAGCAAACCAGGGAGAGGTTATGCTGGCTGGGGCTTTGGTCATTTATAGTTGTTCTGCAAAAAAGAGCATAAATGGGATGAGACACTGCATATTCAATCCTTTATTTGTCTCTCTCAAAAGTATATTTCTGTGTTTCAGTTTTTTTGTGTCTAACTTTCTATTTGTGTCTGTCTGTCTAGTCAATGTATATCTTCATATGATAATAAGCAAATTAAAAAATTCTTAAAAGCACTCTAGTCAAATTGCTTACAAATAAAAAGTGCTTATACATAACACATGTTATGTATCTATTACATATATCATATATATATGTAAATTAGTACTACTGGAGTCCCAGGGGGGAAAAACCTCTAAGCACCAGGGTTCAAGACATTAGTATTTGTAATTATTGTAAACAAACATGGATATTAGAAAGAAATCTCCACCTGGAATTTCCTGAAGGCAGCAGAGGTCTACCTTGGATATGGCAAAGACATTTCCAATTGTCCAGATCCCAATTTTAAGCAAACTAGATCTAATTATGGGAAAAATTAAATGAAAGGCATAGGAACTAAGGTCACCTATGAATCTTAAACCCTAGCACGCCTCATTTAAAACTTTTAAAATCAATTCAACAGACCAGGCTTCATTCTTTCTGTCTCACCTATCCCTGCCCAAGGACCTCTTAAATCTTGGCCAAATATGAATAAACCAGCAAAAAAGTTATGGGGGAAGAGGTGGGTGCCAATAAAATGGGGATACTTGGTTTAGAATTCTTTCTACCCAGCCTGGAGATTAGAAATGGTAGACACAGAAGAAATGTGAAATAGGCCAGCGTTGTTCCACAAGCATTCCCCAATTTAAAATTATTTTCTTCTAATGATAACTTTGCAAAGGTAACCACAATAAATCATTATTAAAACATAAATAGCCTTGGGATAGGGGTAATTAAATAAGATCTAATTGCCCAATTTCAGTAAGCAAAGGAAAATGTCCTTGAGAACTATGGAAAAATTTTCCTGGATTTATGCTCAGGGCAAATTAAACAATTGTAGTATATTTTCCAGAGCTTGTTAGTCAATATGCTTTTGAAGTTCCTAATTTCAGGATATTACGACAATGAAGAGATATTTTGTAACAGTCAATAGAAAGACTAAAAAGACAAATACACCCACAAAATATGCAGTGGCAAAGTCTGGTCCTATTCCTGCCTTTATGATGACTTTTCAAACCAAATAAATATCATTTTATTCTTAGTATTTTCTCCCTAAATTTATACAAGTTTACCAGTAAAATAAGCTAGAATTATATCTATTAGGATCTTTATTATGTAAATATTTGTATGTGTGTGTTGTGTGTTTATGTCTATGTTTTGTGTTTAATGAAATTATTTTGACAAAACGTTATTTTTAAATAATAATATTTTAAAGGATACTTAAAGACAGTATCAAAGATCTTTTTGGAAACTGAAAGTATGTGGGTTTGTCAAGTTACAAGATACGCATTGTTAAAAAAAAAAAAAAAGGTATGTACTTTCGTCCTCAACTCAAGGACAAAGTCTGGGGGAATAAGGAAAGTTGTATAAGTTTGTGGAAGTGAATTTTATTTATCATAGCCAATACTGACTAAAATTTGGTAAGCTTGTCTAAGGGAGTATGGTTTAGTACTAAAGTAAACTGGCTAGTTTTAATAAGTAAGACAAGACCTGAATGGATATGGAAAGTTATAGAAGGTTTGTGAACATGAATTCTGTTTGCCTTTGACCAAACAAATTGATAGGCTTGTTTATAATATTTTTAAAGAGTTTTTATGTCACACTGTGTACTCACACAAAACAGGAGTTAGTTTTCTCTCTGTTAAAATAATGCAGACTGTAGGTCTGCTCTTAATGAAGTTATAAATAAGTTTTTCTTAACCATCTGAGCATTCTTTCTAGAGGCGTATGTCATACCTATGTCATAGAATATCCTTACTATTTATATTGACTTTATCATCTTTTATTTTAGAAGACAAGTCTTCTCACTTTTAAAGGAAACAAGTCAAACCTAACAACTTTTGGTATTTTGCCCTCCCCAAAATTGAACCTAAAGTCTATCTTTTTATTTCAAACTGTTGCAAAAGATTTGTTCTTTCACCTTGTAAAAGTGATGTGCTAAAAATAGTTTAATATATTACATGGGAAATGTTTGGGAAGTGTTATCAAAATTAAAAAGGACTTTCTAAGCTTCTTTTAGTTAAATGTATATGGACAATATGTTATTCATATATTTATTTAGAGGTTGTATAAAATTCCTAAAAACTTGATGATATTCTCATTGTCCATGTTATATCCTCATATTGATGTGTATGATGTTAGACAATATGATGTTGCTGGTCAAGGTTTTGATAATCCTTAGGAGAACGTTACATGTCAGGAAACGGTATTTCCTTGTCAGTTACACTGTTTTGCTCTGACATTTCTCTAAAAAGGCATGAAGTCAGCTACAGATCACAGCTTCATCTTCAACAAAAAGGGACTTTAAAAAAGAAGCAAGGCAAGTATATAAATTATGTTCTACCTGTTAATTAACATAACCCTGGTAAATGTGTAAAGGTGAGACAGGACAAAACTTCTGCTATGGCTTGTGGTTGATGACCCCAATATGAGTCAAATGTTTTTATTTGTGAAAATAGCTTCATTTAGAAAATGCTTATAAAAAAAATAGGGCCTAGATTGGAAGCTCATACAGTAGTCACATTTATTCCTGAGCTTTAACTGTTATTTCTAAATTCTGGGATGCTCTGTTTGCCTACAAGCTGGTAGCTCCCAGGAACTTTGAGTATCTGTGACAGCTAAGATTCATACTCAGTTCTCCAGCTCTAGAAGTACTCAAGGGGCAACATCACTCCATTAAGCAACTGTTAAAAAGCTGAAAAAAAGATTGGACTTCAATTAAGGATATAAATGAAGCTGATCTAGTTAGGACTAAAGTAAACGAGAAAAGAAGGTAAAAGATGATATTGTTTGTATTTTAAAACTTTAATTTCTGTGTAAGGCAAAAAAAGAGAAATTATTTTGTCCAAAATTTAAATTTTCACACTATCTAATTTAACCTGCCTGGTCAGTTTATTTAAAAAGCCTAATTCAGCTTTATTTCACATGGAACCTAGAATAGGAAATGAGATCTTGATATTCTGTACAGATTAACATAATACCCTGATGCATTTCAGAGTATTTTGGGCAGAAAATGAAAAACTATTTGCAAAGTCCCTTGAGGGACTGAAGGAAAAGAGTGTGAAACTATTGAACTTCCCCACTTGGGGAACTCCTACTTTTCTCTCAAACAAGGACTCCCAATTTATTAAGCCAAGCCCTCTATCTTGAGGCTTGCCTTTATGAACCTTATTTCTGTAATGACAAAGTTAACTCTAATTATAATTAATGCCTAAGAGTCACCCTCTGAAAACTGTTGCTCAGATATGGTCTCTCTCTAAGACAAACAGCAAATAAACCCTAAGCAAACTCTTCTCCAGAAATAAAATATGGATTAGACCAGTGTTAGACTAACCAGTGTTGCCTGTGATAACAGCAATGTCTTTAATTGGCAATAGCTGAAGAATTTAGAGAAGAATCTAAAATGTTCCCTTTATTTTTGCCCTTCTTAAAAAAGATGCCATGTATTTCAGTGTTGACTATACTTCATTGGGTCAGTAAATTCAGTTGTAGTAAACAGATATTCTGTGATTTTAAATCTGTCTGAAAAGAAAAAAGAAAAAAAAAATTTTTGTGTCTTGCATTATCCTCATGATGGCAATAAAACGTCTTACTGATACAAATCAAATGTGGGGTTCTCTGCCTATTGCCCTCAACAGCCAATCTATGACTCTGGGGTTTCAAAAAGAGTTTATTGCTACACAAAGGAAGGAGAACAAATAATCTATTATCCTAAAATCTATCTTCCTGAACTTCAGTAACTCCGACAGTTTTATATTATCAAAAGAGGCAGGCACTGAAAAGGCCTTGTGACATGTATACTTAATAAATCAATCTTGTAAAAAATAAAAAAAAGATGGGAAGGTTTTAGGATAATGAATATAATTGCACAAAATAAAGCTATTTTTTCATAAAGATGATCTAGTTATTGAGAATGCACAGATTGATTCCATGCTTAGTCACAGAACATATGTAAGAAAATACTGGCCTTAATATGATGATGGGCATGATTTTTAGTATTATAACGAGGTACAAGTCACTTATAGGTAAAAGCTTAAGCTACTGCACATGTCAGGCAGGCTAATTTTGGTTAGATCTAGCTTTATGTAGTAAGATAGTTTAGGAATTGGGGTGGGTTAGTTCTGCGTTGACTCAAGATCCTTCATTAATAAACATTAAGGGATTATTAATAAAACTCTAGTTATAAATAAGATTCAAGCTGTAAAACATGGTAAGAGGGTACAAACAGGGCCAGTCACGAGTTTTTGCAATCACAAATAAAGGTTATATAGTTATACAATTGTTAGCGGAGTTCAGACATCTGGTTTATAGTTCAGTGAGTTCCAGTAATTTCAGGTATTTCCTTTTCGCTATTTTACAATATACTAAAAAGAAAAAAATCATCTATATAATGATTCAGTCATCCTAAGTGCTAATTCTTAATTCCTCAGACTATCAATTTATTAAATACAAATATTAAAAATAAATTATCCAGATAAAAATGAAGGTTGAAAAAAAAGCAAGCAAACCAATCCAGAAGGGGGCCATTCATAAAATACTGACCTGGCTAATTTCTGACAAATAAAGGTTAAAAAGAGGGAGATGGGGGAACAGGGTGTTCCAGATTAAGAAATTAAGACAGCACCAAAGGCATGAATGGATCGTCTTTTGAACAAACCAGCTCAAAATCATTTGAGACAATTTTTAATGTGGACTGGATGCTAAAGAATTTCGTTTAGTTACTTGTATGTGGGATGTTCCTTTTTATATAGTTACTAATTTCGGGTGAAATCTCTGATGTTACCATGTACTCCAGAAAAAATGCTATGTCCGTTTGTTAAAAATTGTTAAATTTAGCTGAAGTTTAAAGTTTTTTATTTAGGAACATTCGTATCTACCTTTCTGCTTTAAAGTCTTCATAATAAACAGCCAAAATACACTTTTTAGCTCTCCTTTATGCCGAACAATACTTGCCAGCTCTCCATGTGTGTGCATTTTAATTTGCCCATGGCTTCTTGCACACGAAAAATCAAGACCATAGGAAAGAGCGGTAGTTTACCGCAGCCTGGATCCAAGCCCGCCTTACCGACCCGAGGAATGATGTAACCGACTCAAATCCGCCTTTGCTTGAGGCCTTCTTTGCCTGCCGACCGGCCTTGGGCTTTGTTGCCCGCTCTCTCCGCCACTTTAAGAACTGATATCGAAAGCTAGGAGTTAGTGGGGGATAGCCCAGCCACTCCCCTGCGCCATTTAAGCACCAGACTCAGATACCATGCATTACCGTAATCTATCTCAAAATACGAGAACCAAAACTAGTTTCCAGTAGGGCAACCAAGCCTCAAGTCCTTTAGCACCACCTTAAAGCGATTAAAACAAAACCCTAATTTGCAGTACTACCAACCGCAAAAACTTAGTTACCACTAAACCTAAAATGAACCCGTAATTAAGAATACATTGTAGTAACCCAAATTAAAGCTAACGATGCAAACCGTCAACAGACAGACGCAAAATAAGTACAAATGCTACCAAGCCCTTTTACGCGAAATTGTGGGCGGCCCTGAAAAGGACCTTTGGTTGGAAAATTCAAGTATTAGAACTGATGGATTAGAGTTTAACCGCCGAAGCCATAAAGGGTGCGGCCCTGGCGCTTGAGCGCGTACACGACGTCCATAGCAGTGACTGTCTTCCGCTTAGCATGCTCGGTGTAAGTAACAGCATCACGGATCACATTTTCCAAAAACACCTTCAGTACACCTCGGGTCTCTTCGTAGATGAGACCAGAAATACGCTTCACGCCGCCACGCCGAGCCAAACGCCGAATAGCAGGCTTGGTGATGCCCTGGATGTTATCACGCAACACTTTGCGGTGTCGCTTGGCACCGCCTTTTCCCAAGCCCTTGCCGCCCTTACCGCGCCCAGACATCCTGAACAACACTGACAAAACCGCTCAGAAAAATGAAAACGCGCTGCGGCAATTCTCTTATATTTGCAAGTATCGGACCTTATTGAAAACCGAACGCGCGCGCGAGAACGTACTTCCTATCCCTCGACCTCGCAGGCCCCATCAGGTGACGTCACGGACGGGTCCTGCAAAGATCCCCGCCCCGCCGAGGGCGCCCTTAGCGGAAGCGTTAACTGCAGTTTCTGCGTCCCCAAATCTGAAGTTTCGGACCTTTGTAAAAACTGCGTCAGACTAAAAAAAAGGTAACATTTTTCACTGTAATCTTTTGCTGCTTGGGACTCCTTATAACGATTGGTAACACCGACCTGAACAGCAGCAACCCCGGTTGGGATTTGAAGAGTCTAGCTTTGTTCCCATGCTTACAATTTCTCCAGCACTTACGTAAGCTCCCTGCAACAAAGCCCCTGCATACCAAAACGCCCTTAGGAATTTAAAAATTGCAAGACCTAACCCTTCTCCATTACCAAGCCAAGGGGAATCAGACCAAAAGGGTTTTCCACATGGGTAATTAGTGATTCCGTGGTAGAATTCTTGCATGCAGCGCGGAGGCCCGGGTCCCAACACTGGTTTGTTTGCTTTTTCCTAATTATTAAAAACTGTAATTCTCATTTAAATATCCAGCTATCCCGCACCTCTGCACCCATTAACTTACCAGTTTGTAAATGTTTACTTCTCTATTCCTGTTTTTGATGGCAAAATTGTTTCAAAGAGAACTGGCAATTTATGGAAGTAAACGAGAGCTTTTGCAGGTTGTCTTAGGCTAAGCATATCGCCATTGAAGAGAATTAAGAGGTTTCTTAGCGACACTAGCATCCAGACAGCAGAGTGGCGCAGCGGAAGCGTGCTGGGCCCATAACCCAGAGGTCGATGGATCGAAACCATCCTCTGCTAGAGGTTTTTTTTTTTTTTTAGCCGAACAGTAAACGTTAGAAAACAAAATGGAGCCGAATTTAAAATATATATATGTGGAGTTAACGTGATTTCCTCAAATTCATGTGAAGCTTTTCAGAATCTCATTAAGTATACAGAACGTCTCTCGTGGACATTCAGTTATCATTTTTAACTAAAATATTCTTTCGGTTGCCAAGGAGAAAAATGCTGAAACAAGTTGAATGCCGGGGTTGGGAGCTGAGGTGTGGAGTTTTATTTCCTTCTGTACATAATTCAGAAAGCACTACTTTTTAGATAGTTGTGGTCAAGTGGTTAAAGCGATAGAATCCTTTTAACTGTCCCTGGCAAGAATCTTTGCAACTGTAAATAAGTAGCAGTTTGAGCAGGATTTTGATGGAGTGTGTGCTGGTTTGAAACTGTTATGGACCAGATTAGCCGTGATCTTTTAATCCAATCTTGTGGGTGAAACCTTTGATTAAATTATTTCCATAGAGATGTGGACATTACCCATTCGAGGTGGATCTTGATTAGTTCACTGTAGTATTTAAGAGAGAAGCTAAAAGCTGACACAGACCCAGACACTTGCTGATGCTTGGAGATGCGGATAGAAGGACCTTTGAAGATATTAAACTAGGTTTGCCTGGGAGAAGCTAAGAGAGGAACCCCAGACGCTTAGATGCACAGGAGCTGAGAGAGAGAAGCTAAGAGAAACAAACTCAGAGACATTTTGGAGAAAGCCATTTTGCAACCAGAACCTAGGAGCAAAGGACCAGCAGATGCCAGCCACGTGCCTTCACAGCTGACAGAGGTGTTCCAGACACCATCGGTCTTTCTTCAGTGAAGGTATCGTCTTGTTGATTCTTTAGTTTGGACACTTTTAGGGCCACAGAACTGTAAATCTGTAAAATTTATAAAAGCCCCTGTAGCAACCCGTGGCCCGAGCAAAACAGGCCTGCAGATCTTTGGTGCATAGCAGTCTGCCTGACCTAGGCAGCTGAATGTTTAACCTATTGTCTTTCTAAGCCAGTAAAGAAAAAAAGGGTAGATTGACCTTAAAATGTAACTTTATGCAAGCAGGCCAGATGTGAGAGGCTCTTAGTCTCACAAAAAGAGCAAAATGTAATTGTTCAAGTGTTATTCTAGTCTTCCCTGCACCACCCCCCACGTCAGAGTGACATGTTCCTGCATCTATGCTCCCCCCACACTTAGGAAGGCCTTTGTCTTAAATCCTTATGAAAGGCCTTCTGCCCTTTTTGCATCGCTCGGTCAGCTTCCCTGCGAATGTGATGCTTGCCTGGCCTGAGAGAGCTGTCATGATCTCTCCATGACTTCTCACCCTGTAAGTAAGCCCTGAATAAAAGTTCATTATCAGAAAACACTCATTGTCTTCTTTGGCCTTTGGACTGGCATGGCCCTCTTGGGCTGTGACAGCCCCCTTTATAAAAGCCAATCCATTTATGGTATTTTGCGTAAACGACAACTCTAGCAAACCAGAACACCATGATAAAATCACTTCTGCAGTAAATGTGTCTTGGCCCTCTACCCTCCTTCACATTCTCTAACAGGTATTCTCCATGCTAATTTTTTTGAAGTGTGTGTTGAATGTTTTACATTTCTTGCTCAGAAAGGATTCCTTGTTTAAATATTTATTGACTATTATATACCAGATACCGTGCTAAGCACTAAAGAGAAAAAAGAAATTAGCCCACAGTTTAGACATGTTTTTAAGCAAGTAAATATGTGCAGCGCAATAAGGTATTTCTTTAAAATGGTTATGCTCTTAGTGCAGGGGGAACGAGGGAAAATGATGTCTGGCCCCAGTAGCCCCACAGCCACCCACTTGTTTGGTAATTCATTGGAAGGACTCACGTGACTCAACATATTCACAGTTAAGATTTATTACAGCAAACAACACAGCACAGGAACAGTAAGAAAAAGTTGTACCCAGAAAAAGGCTATAGGAGGCTTTCTTGTTCTCCATATTTGGGGACAGCAGGGATACATCTTTCCAGTGGCAAATTGCAGGGATGTCTGAGAAACGTGCTTACCCAGCAAAGGCTTCTTGAATCTTGGCATCTCAGGTTCTTAAAGGGAGCTGGTTACATACCTACCACGCAATCAACCATGGGCTGGACACACTGATGGTTAATTTCACCTGTCAACTTGGCTAGGTTATGGTGTCCAGTTTGGTCAAGCACTGGCCTGCTTGTTAATGTGAGGGTATTTCAAGATGAGATGTGCAGCTGTAACAGTTGATTGTATCTACAATCAGTAAAGGAGATTGCCTTCAACAATCGGGAGAGTCTCCTCACCCAATCAGTTGTAGGTCTTAAAAGCCGTATCTGAAGATTTCTGAGATCAGAAGAGGAATTTGTACTCAGCTGTACCATTGTTTCTTGCTGGAATTTCCAGACAGACAACTTCACCTGGGGGGGTTGGACTAAGGACTTAGGCATCACGTGTATCAGAATTTCCAGCCTGTGGTCTGCCCATGCAAAGTTCAGACTTTCCAGTCCCATACCAAAGCCAGACATCAGGTGCACATCATAAATCTTCATGTTTACTTTTTGCATGCTGACAACGTAGTTCAGCCTGACCCACTGCTTCAGGTATATAGAATAACATCATTACCCCATAACTATGTCAATATCCCAGTTCTTTAGTTCTCAGAGTTTGACCAAGGATCATCACTGTGGCTACAGAGTTAGTGGAGAACCGAGTGAGACACATCTGCTCTATTCTTTTTCAACCATTTTTTTTTTTCAACCATTTAAAATTGTAAAAGTCACTCCTAGCCTCGTGGGCCCTACAAAAACAATGGCCTAAGTCTTAACGGAGGTGAAAGGGGAGTAAGGGGATCATTCAGGAAATGTGGCAGATTTTGAGACAAAACTTAAATGAATAAGAGCTTGCAAGATGGCAAAAGAGAAGAAGGGTATTTTAGGCAGAAGAAACACATACAAGGAAATGTGAAAGGGATTTGTAGGAGACTATAAATAATTCAGTGTGGAGATAAGGGAGTGTTCTAGTTTGCTAATGCTGCCAGAATGCAAAACACCAGAAATGGATTGGCTTTTATAAAAGGGAGTTTATTTGGTTACACAGTTACAGTCTTTAGGCCATAAAGTGTCCAAGGTGATACATCAGCAATCAGGTACCTTCACTGGGGGATGGCCAATGGTATCTGGAAAACCTCTGTTAGCTGGGAAGGCACGTGGCTGGCGTCTGCTCCAAAGTTCTGGTTTCAAAATGGCTTTCTCCCAGGACATTCCTCTCTAGGCTGCAGTTCCTCAAAAATGTCACTCTTAGTTGCACTTGGGGTATTTGTACTCTCTTAGCTTCTCTGGAGCAAGAGTCTGCTTTCAACAGCCATCTTCAAACTCTCTCTCATCTGCAGCTCCTGTGCTTTCTTCAAAGTGTCCCTCTTGGCTGTAGTAGCTTGCTCCTTCAGTCTGATCTTATATAGTGCTCCAGTGATCCAATTAACACCACCCTGAATGGGCAGGCCAACACCTCCATGGAAATTATCCAATCAGAGTCACCACCCACAGCTGGGTGGGGTGCATCTCCATGGAAACACTCAAAGAATTACAATCTAATTAACACTGATAGGTCTGCCCACACAAGATTACGTCAAAGATAATGGCATTTTGGGAGACACAATACATTCAAACCAGCATAGGGAGGTTGTGGGGGAGGGGCATTTGGAAAGAAAAGAAAAGTAATCAGTTATCTCAAAACAGAGAAAGGCAGTTCGTAAAGAATGTCAGTATGTAATGCAAACAGATTTAACTTTTATTTGCCTATCAGCAGTGAGTAAACATTCATCAATTTTGAGCAAAGAAGTAATATGATCAGAATATCTATTAGAAAAAAATCTCTGGAGTTTTCATGTTTGTGGTCCAGCAAGTCATTTCTCTTCAAAGATTAGAGAAGGGAGGATTGAGGTGAATATGCATTCACCTGTAATCTGATCACTCCATATTGATCATCTCCGCTTGAATGTTTAATACACAACTTAAGCATGATATGTTCAAATAGAACTCCTAATTTTATCAGCCCTCCTCCATCCCATCCCAGCCCCACCCCCAAAAATTGGTCCTCTTGCAGTCTTCCCCCATCTCAGCACAGGGAAACTTTGTTGTTAAGACAAAAATATTAGAGCTGTGTATGACTTCCCTATTTCTCTCACACCCAAAATCTGGTAAGCAAATCCTTCAAAACATATCCAGAATTCAACCACTTCTCACCACTTTCACCCACACTGCCCTGGTTAGCTACCATCATCTGTCACCTGAATTTTGCAATAGCCTCTCAATCTTCTTATTAAATAATCCCCACATTAAAGATTATTGCAGTGGTGGATGCCTGAAACTATCAAACTACAACCCAGAACCCATGAATCTCGAAGACAATTGTATAAAAATGTAGCTTATGAAGGGTGACAATGGGATTGGGAAAGCCATAAGGACCACACTCCACTTTGTCTAGTTTATGGATGGATGAGTAGAAAAATAGGGGAAGGAAACAAACAAACAAACAGACAAAGGTACCCAGTGTTCTTTTTTACTTCAATTGCTCTTTTTCACTTTAATTATTATTCTTATTATTTTTGTGTGTGTGCTAATGAAGGTGTCAGGGATTGATTTAGGTGATGAATGTACAACTATGTAATGGTACTGTGAACAATCGAATGTACGATTTGTTTTGTATGACTGCATGGTATGTGAATATATCTCAATAAAATGAAGATTAAAATAAGTTTATTGCAGAATTAAATATGTATATGAAAAATTTGGCACGTTTTTATTTAGATCATCATATTTGGCACTTGTTATTCTCTGAACAGACTATGTTAAAAGCTCCGTTTCTGTGCTCTGAAAGCTGCTAGTTTACTAGTCAAGAAAGGCCAAGACAGTAGCCTGCAGGGACCAAGATGGCCGAGTAAGACACTTCGGAGCTCCATCGCCCTACCAAGGCCATGAAAAATCTGCAAGAACTGTCAGAAACCTTTTTCTAAAACTTCCTCCAAACAGTTAAGGGATTGCAGTAACAGGAGGAGCTCCAAATCAAGAAAAAGTCGCTAAAAAGCAGTAAGATCTCTAGGCCCCCTGACTGGCCCCTCCCCCACCCTGGCCAGCTGGGCGTCCCTGGTCCAGGTTCCAGAGGGAGAAGAGTAACCCTCATGTACATACTGGGAGAGTGTATGTCTGGCCCAGTCTGTCTGGTAGTAGCCTGAGGGATTTGCCATCCCAGAACTTGCCCTGTGCGTAAAAGGCAGTTCACAGAACTCTCCTACAGAAAGCTGAGGGAGAGCAGTCAAGTTCTGCTGGCTGAGGCAAGGGATTGCTGGCTGTAGGACATACAGTGCAATGCCCAGACAATGAGGAAACTGTTTTCTAGGAAAAAGGAAACATCTGTAGCTGTGTAAAGAGAGAAGTTCCTATGGCCACAGCAAGCCCAAGACGAGGTGTGCAGCAAAAGGATCTGGGAGGCCCTCTGTGTTGGCCTGGATTTATTCTCTAAACTCGTTGTATAGATAAAACCTGAAGGAGAGCACTCACACAGGTCAATCTTTAAAAAAGCATAAAATGTAATGATAAATCAATGCCTTAGGACTCATAATATATAAATATGTAATTTGTGACACGAACTACATAAAGGGGGTTGGAGGGGTATAGGAACATAGTTTGTGTATGCAACTGAAGTAATGTTGGTATCAAAGCAAATTAGATTGTTATAGATTTGGATGTTAAATTTAAGCCTCACGGTAACCACAAGGAAAATATCAGAGAATATGCAAACTCACAGAGTCAGAAATTAGAGGTTCCCAGGGTGGGGTGCAGGGACAATGGGGAGCTAATGCAGAATGAGTGTAGGGTTTCTGAGGTAAAAGGAAACATGTAGTGATGGATGGTGATGAGGGTACTGCAACAATGTGAAGGTGATTAATCTCACTGAATGGTATGCTTGAGAGGTGTTGGGATGGAAAGATTCATGTTGTATGTATGTTTCCACAATTAAATTTTAAAAAGAAAGATAAAGAGATAATGATAATTAAGTGTAATACATTATTCTGAATGGGATCTAAGAATGGAGAAAAAGCACAATTGGGACATAAGAAAAAATTGGGATAATGTATGAAATGTAAGCTTTATATCAACATTAAATTTTTTGAACTTGATAACTACATTAAGGTGATTACATAAGTGACTATTCTTGTTCATAGGAAATGTACATGGAAGTATTATGTGTTCAAGAAGTATGATGTTTGAAACCTGCTCTCAAATGTTTAAAAGAGAGAGAGAGGGAGTTGAGAGAGAGACAGATAGAATGATATGGCAAACAAGGTACATGAGGTCACAGAGATTCACTGACAGGCTTAAAAGCAGCCACCCAAAGTTTACTAACTTTATATCTGTATGCTGTTGTGGAGACAAGCATTGTACAGAACACTACAAATCCTGAAAATATCATGTCCATAGATCAATTTTATTGCAACACGTTTTTGTGTTGAAAAAATTGTCTAGTAAATGTAAAAATTGTTAATATTTTAATTTTTCGATAAAGTTAAAATTTTTTTAAAACTTGTTAATAGTCATTTTTTTAGAATGTAATCCTATTTTAGTGTTTCTTCATTTCTTAATATAAGGGAGCCTTGAACTACAGTAATGGCTCTGGACCTCCCTGAACTCCTGAGAAACCCGGAGAAAAGCATTCGATTCCCTTTCAAACAGATTAGGGACAAGCTGAAAAGTGCTTGTAACCGAGAAAGTACCAGAAGAGCGTGGGAAGGGGGAAATTGTCATGCCTGGGGACCTGCAGAGAAATCCGTAGGCTGGAAGACTCCGGCAGGCGCTGCCTGGTGCTAAGCGATTTCCTTGATAATCGTGCAGGCAGCCACCCCCAAGGACCTAGAGTCTGAAAATGGTGAACGTGAGTATGAATAGGAAAGAAACCCTAAATAAATTTATTTTAAAAAATGCCTCGAAGAAGAGAAAATGCAATATTTTTGGAATCTTTTAAGTCCCATAAACCCCACTATTTTCCTTCTCGGGAATCGTAGAACTAACGACTTTCCTCCCCATGGAATACTCATGTACTCTAAGACCTAAATAATTGTCAATTCCAATCCTTCATAATGCCTTACTCCATGGCCTCAAATAACCCACATAATCTAGAGCTTCCATTTTTCCAAGTGACGAAAATCTTAGGTGCCATTGTCTTTTTTGTCATTACGTGATTATGTGAAACATTCAGGACGAGTGCCCTTTCTACTTTCTAAGGGTGGTAGTGGCAACAGTATAGCACTAGGACCACGTGGCCTAACGGATAAGGCGTCTGACTTCGGATCAGAAGATTGAGGGTTCGAATCCCTTCGTGGTTGGGCTGTTCCTGTTTTTAAATACAATTTTATTGAGATGTGTTCATACATCATATAATCCATCCAAAATATACAATCAATGAGTATCAGCATATAGTTGCGCGTTCATTGCCACAATCAATTTCAGAACATTTTCATTACTCAGAAAAAAAATAAATAAAAATTTAAAAAAATAAAAAAAGAACACTCAAAACCTCCCATACCCTTTAACCCCCAATTATTTGTATATTTTTTGTGATTATTTTATTACTTATCTGCCCATACACTGGATCTAGGGAATATCAGTCACAAGGTTTTCACAATCACTCAGTCACGCAATAAAAGCTATGCAGTTTTATAATAATCATCAAGAATCAAGGCTACTGAATTACAGTTCAATAGTTTCAGGTATTTCCTTCTAACTATTCTAATATACTATAAAATTAAAGGAATGTCTATATAATGCATGTGAACAATGTCCAGAATGATCCCTCAACTCTATTTGAAATCTCTTAGCCACTGAAACTTTATTTTGTTTCATTTCTTTTCCCCCTTTTAGTCAAGAATGCATTCTCAATCCCATGATGCCAGGACCAGGCTCATCCCTAGGAGTCATGTCCCACATCACTAGGGAGACTTACACCCCTCGGAGTCATGTCTTGTGGTTGATTTTTAATGCACTCTCCTGCAATATACATCACCATATATCACTTGGGGTTAAGTGGGATTTCCAAACCATTTCTTTCTTCCTTCCTTCCTTCCTTCCTTCCTTCCTTTCCTTTCCTTTCTCTTTCTTTCTTTCTCCATTTCTCTCTCTCTCTTTCTTCCTCTACTTTGAAGAGGATACCATTCTAAAAACCTTGAGAAAACCAGTATCACGACTAAAGAAAGGCTGGAAAGGCCATCCAATAATTGGGGGACTTTGAAATTTTGTAATTTTCTAAATTACAGAGTAGAAATATTAAGGTCATTAAAAAAAGCCCAACTGTTTACAGAATCTGTGTATAAACAGGAAGTCAGAGAAGATAGTCATGCAAAAATATATAAAAACATATTATGTGTGCCTAAATAATTTAATAATAATTTAAAGTCAAGATAAAAGGATTTTTGGTTGTGCGATGCCGTAGCACAATTTTATCAAAAGTTCGAGTGTTCAAATCATGTGAGGGCCATGGACGCTTGTGCAAGGTCAAAGCAAATGTCTTCCTTTCCCATTCCTCCTTCTTAGGTCTCCAATCTGCTTCTGTTTCCCCTAGTCATCTGTAGATTCCAAATTGTATAGAAAAGTTGGAGCTTGATTGTTGGTTCCCAGACTTTGAGGTTTCTGGAAAAAAATCAATTTCTTAATGTCATGCAAAGCTACTCCCTGTTTCCCATCACCCCCACCATTTACTCTAAGCAACATTTTTAAACCAGAGAAAGGATATAGTCTCAAAATAAAGACAACATTTTAAGGTGAATAAAGTCATCGTTAAGAAATACTCAAAGAAGAGAAAGAAGTATTTGTGTTGCCCACATTTTTCTCATTTCTCCCAAGAACACGCGAAAGCTTTCTTCTCCCTCTCTGAGCAGTATTTAACCTTCTGTACCAGAGTATGAACAAGACTTTCTTCAGAGGCCCCACATCCTCCCCAGGTGTTTAAGGAAGTGGACATTCTAGTATGAAAAGGTAAAAATATGCCTGATGCAAATTCTTTCACTTCCTTCTTTTTTTTCTCTTTCTCTTGCATAGGCAGCAAAGAATGATAAAAGGAAGAGAGAAACTTTCCAGGCTGGGAAGTGCCAAAGTGAAGAAAATTGGAAAAGGTAGGGCAATTTGCAGATATCCTGAGTCTTAAATGGTCACTGGAGTTTAGGGGTGTGTCTCCAAACTTAGAGAATAAAAACATAAGCACCCCCTGAAAGATGTGTAAACCTTTCTGCTTTGAGAAGGGAATTTAGGTAAAAGATAACCTAACAATCTTTAGAGATGAATGAAAAAAAAAGTGACTGGAAGAAGAGAAATGAAGAGAGATTCCTGGATATGAACCTCAAACACTGAGAGTTGGGCTCTACTAGACAGGGGAAGAAAATGTTCATAAATTTAATGAAAATTTATGGAGCACCTACCCTGTGCCCCTTCCTCTTCAGGCAAAGTCTAAGTGCTAGGATTCTAGAATGTAGATTCTAGGATCACAGAGAACAAAGTACACAAAAATCCATGTTCTTAAGAACATGGCAGGAGGAGGTGGGTAGGTGGCAGGGAGAAGGGGAAGGGAGCAATATAGAAGACACAAAATGAGTAAGTAGATTATATAATAGAATAGAAGTAAATTACGTTGTACATTAGGAGTATAAGTAAATTATATTGTATATTAGGACAGATGGGTATTGTGATGGTTTGGAGCTGTATGTACCCCAGAAAAACATTCTTAAACTTAGTCCATTTTAAGTAGGACCTTTTGATGAGGTAACTTCAGTGAAGCTGTGGCCCTCCTCAATCAGGGTGGATTTTAATCCTGTTACTGGAATCCTTTATAAGCTGAATGAAAATCAGAGACAGAACACCACAGAAAGGAAGAAGCTGAAATTCCACAGAACCTGGAATATAAGGGAGTGACAGAGGAGCCCAGGACCAAGGATCACTGCCTCCAGTCTCCGAACACCAGTATTCTGGAAGAAAGCATCACCTTTTTGACACCTTGATTTGAACTTTCTCTTCGCTTTAAAACCACAAGTAAATAAATAATTCCCATTGTTTAAGCCGACCTATTGCATGGTATTTGCATGGGCAGCCTAGGAAATAAAACAGATGGGTTCAAAAATCCAAGAATTTTTGTTATGCCTTTGAAGGAGCCAAGACTAGGTACTTCAGTCAGCTATTGCTCTATAACAAAAAAACACAACATCTTAAAGGTACATAACAATAAGCATCTATTATTCAAGGATCTGTGTGTGCCAACTCGAATGTTGACCATTCTAGGCCAATGTTAACTGCATGGCTGTACTATAAACTGTGGGTACAGCTCAGTTTGGTTCTTTGGCTACTTTGCTTCAGGGGCTCTGAGTAGTTTGAAATATGTTTCTTTTGGGGCCACAGATGAAAGGACAGCTCCACCCACAGGAAAATTCCTCTCATGAAGATGATCAAGGTACATGAGGGCAAGTCTAACCATGCAGGTATACTTAAAGCCCAGTTTAAAACATACCTGTTAATATCACATTGACCACGGTCATTCTCATGCTCTCACCCAAAGTCAAGGGGCCTGGAAGTACACTCCATTTCTTTGGGAGGAATTGCAAAACTATTAGAGGGCATGGATACAGGAAAGTATGAAGAATTGAGGTCAATATTTTAATCATATTAGGAGTCAATGCATATTTATGAATTTTAGAAATTATTGTTCCATTCCTCTTTATGTTAAACCTTACTGCATTTCATATTAAAGCCAACAAGTTATCAAATTTATAAATTACACACTGATCTGGCATTAACAGGGGGGCCTTGATGTTGGTAGGAGCTGCCCTGGCACCCACAGCTAAGCCATGGTGTTCTCCTGTTGAATATAAGCAATTCCCCAGAATGCCAACAAGAGACAAGGCCACCTGTAAACATAATGACACAAGATAAAACCAAGAACAGTCCCTACCATGTCTAAGCATGGATAAAAACAAGAACATTGTCCAAATCACAAAAATGACCAAACATCTCCTCCTTCCTGGCTAATATGAGTGATTGCTGCTTCGTTACCAATTACAGCTATGGTCCTGCTTTGTTCCTCTTACTTTCTAGATAGAAATTATTAGAATATGCAATCATAAAGTTACTGAGGCCCTCATGGTTCCCATGGTGTTTTGTCTCCTGCAATAAGCCAATAAATCCAAGTTTGTTCAACTGCAGGTGTGGTCCTGTTGGTCTTTGGCAAGAAATCATTAATAAGCTTGAATTTTGGAACAGTAGCTATCACAGAGATGGAAGCTGCTAACCTTTATGGGGCTTCCCCCCATTGCCCATCACCAATACAAGTAAAAGACAGATGGGTTAAATTAAAAAGTTGAATGCAATCACTGCATGTCATACACGTAACAAATTTTCCCAGTTTACTGTATTTTAACATTGCTATATTTTTGTTTAGCTATTAGCCAAATGAAAGTTTTTAAACTTTTTATGTAACAGCTTTAGCAACATTTTCCTTTGTGATTTTTCTAATACAATATAGTCCCATAGTTTCTATTATTCTGGAATAACATAGTTTATATAACCAATCCCTCACTGATTATACATTATGATGTTACTGATATTTATTAAATAAAGAGTGCTGTGTTGTATATTACTGTAGCAGCTAAGTATTTACATATGTCCTGTTTGGGGAGAAAAATTGGTAACAGTGGAATTCCTGGGTTGAAGAGCATATACACCTTGAAGACTTTTGATGCAAATCATCAGTGGTCCTCCAGAAAGGATTTCTGATTTACACTGTCTCCAATACTTATTAGCAAACAAATATCAAAAATCATTGCACTAATTTCCATTATTAGAAATGATTTATTCACTGTGTATATTGTATATTGCCTGTCTCTTCTACCAGCACTAATAATAATGAAAATGGTATGTTTTTGTTTTGTTTCATGGTGTGGCTTAAGCACCTGAAACAGTGCCTAGTGCATGGTAGGTGTTCAACAAACAGTTGTTGGAAAAAAGGTGACAGATGCTGTAAGAAAAAGCAAGCACGGGAAGGGGATAGGGAGCAGTGATAGAGGAAGCCCCAGTGGAAGTGATTTTTTGAGCAAATGAGGTGAGGATTTGAGCCAAGTAAAGATCTGAGAAGAGTCCAGGAAGAGGAAGTACAAATGCAAAAGGCCGGAGGTATTTCTGTGCCTGGAGTATTGAGGAACACCAAGGAAGCCAGGGTGTTGGGGCAGGGGGTGGGGTGGGGGGATTGAGCAAGAGAGGACCTGACTGGAGATAAGGTCAGAGAGGTCAGAGTGGACCAAATCATGTCAGGCCTTCAAGCCCATGAAGTAACTTCGGCTTATTTGCTGAGAGGAGACAGGGTAGAAACTTTGTAGCAGAGGAGTATCACCTCAGCATCTGACTTACCCTTTTGTAGAATCCACTGCTGCTGAGTTGAGACAGATTGTAACCAGATGAAGTGGGAAGCACAGAGACAAGTTAGGAGGCTTGTTGATGGTGACGTGGACCATAGTGGCAACGGTGGAAGCAGTGAGAAGTGATTTATTTTTAAGGAAGAAACATTCAGAGAATTCAAGTGATTATATAAAGTTATCTATTTGATATACATATGTGCCAGTTTGAATATATTGTGCTCCCCAAAGGCCATTATCTTTGATGTAATCTTGTGTGGGCAGATGTTATCAGTACTAATTAGATTTCTTTGAGTGTTTTGGAATGTGCCCCACCCAGCTGTGGTGACTACTCTGATTGGATAATTTCCATGGAGTGTTGGCCCACCCATTGGGTGGGCCTTGATCAGTGGAGCCATATAAATGAGCTGGCGGGCAGAGGGAATGCAGTGCAGCTGAGAGTGAACTTTTGAAGAGGAGCTACAGCCAAGAGGGACACTTTGAAGAAAGCACAGGAGCTGCAGATGAGAGAGAGTTTGAAGATAGCTGTTGGAAGCAGTCTCTTGCTCCGGAGAAGCTAAGAGAGGACAAATACCCCAAATGCAACTAAGAGTGACATTTTTGAGGAACTGCTGCCTAGAGAGGAACATCCTGGGAGAAAGCCATTTTGAAACCAGAACTTTGGAGCAGACGCCAGCCACGTGCCTTCCCAGCTAACAGAGGTTTTCCGGACACCATTGGCCATCCTCCAGTGAAGGTACCCGATTGCTGATTTCTTACCTTGGACACTTTATGGCCTTAAGACTATAACTGTGTAACCAAATAAACCCCCTTTATAAAAGCCAATCCATTTCTGGTGTTTCGCATTCTGGCAGCATTAGCAAACTAGAACAACATATTTAAATTAAATCAAGAGATTATGTATTCTATATTATACGCACACATGTGTGGGATGTCTGTGTGTGTATGTATGTCTAAATAATGCCAGCACCATAATTTCAATAAATTCTCGAACGACCCTGTTTTCATGTACTATTTATTCTTACCTTTTTAATGACTTTTCTTGCTTCAACCAATTGACATCCTATTATTTTATTTTATTTTAAAATTTTATTTACAAACATTGTATATCCACCAAACATACACTCTCCCTGGTGAAAGTGGTAAGAAGCAATTTGATTCTGGATATATTGTAAAGGGAGAACCAAGAGGCTTTGCTCTTTTCTTCTTAATGTACAACTCTTTCCTCCCTCTTTTTAGCAGTTCAGAGTAAAACAGACCTTTGAGTTGGAAAGAGGGCAGGAGAAGAGGCAAAATTGCCCCACTTTTCCCTCCCTACTCTGTAACACTACATGGGACTTGGGTACATTTAGCATCATTGTTTGGTGTGTATTTAAAGGTGTGACAAATGCCCTGCATATATTCTGCCTTGGCAAAATTGCATTCCCTCCCCCCATCACACACACACACACACACACAATATGTCTTTAAGCATTTATTTTACATATATCTCTTGAACGTTTATTGTGTGCACAATTGGAGGTAGAGGATATAAAATAGCGCTATGCTTTGAAAGGTATTCTCAAGGAAGATTAGAGGGAGTGGGTGTAGGTAGGGACATCAAACATCTCTGGTTCTTTGTCAGAGAAAACGCAAAATATACAAAGCGTATCAACCAATTCCTTAAAAATACACTTTGTTTCCTTCTAGGTCAGAACTTGTTAAGTTTTTCTTATTTCCCGGATTAAATTAAAGTTTGTATGCCATGTTTGAACCATACATGCATATTAATAGGGATATATTGTTAGGTAAAACTCAAAACCAGTTTTCACCTCAAAATTCTCCCTTCTTAGGCCTCAAGCCTCATGAGGGAAATTTCCTAAGGGAAATTCGCACTTACAAGAATTATTTCAGTAGAGTTTTCAAGGTGTCAAAACTGCAGTCTCAGGATTCAAAACTGTCAGAGAGACTGTCACTTTAACTTCTGGGTCTAAAACCAACCTGGTTCTTTAAACTTTAATAAGGAAAGCTTGGTTACAAAACTTTTTTAACAATTGGCTTGATTGCTCTCTATTCCAATTTCCCCATCTGTAAAATAAGAAAAGGTGATAGAGGGGGAATTTTTTTTCAGTGAGATAACCTCTACCGTCTCTGCCAATTTCGTTTTCTACGCTGCATAGATGGCTCCTTGCTTTCATGCGCTATAAAGTAGAAACAGGCGACTGGTAAAGTGTTGTTGAGCTATGTGCCTAAAATTAAGATGTAAGTGGCAGAAAGGGATCAAAGGAGAGAAATAAAAGCTGTTGAGCTTAGAAAATATCTTCAATTTGAATCAGTTCAGTTAAAACAAAGAAGGAGCCATTCCTTTTGCAGGTTCACAGGCGGAGGCTACATTTGAGCTAGGTCTAGCAAAAAGGTTCTGTGCGGTTTGATTGTATTATGTCCCCCAAAACGCCATTATCTTTGATGTAATCTTGTGTAGGCAGACCTATCAGTGTTAATTAGACTGTAATTCTTTAAGTGTTTCCATGGAGATGAGCCCCACCCAAGTGTGGGTGATGACTCTGATTGGATAATTTCCATGGAGGTGTTTGCCAGCCCATTGGGTGGGTCTGAATTAAGTTACTGGTGCACTAAATAAGATCAGACAGAAGGAGCAAGCTTGCCACAGCCAAGAGGGACACTTTGAAAAAAGCACAGGAGCTGCAGATGAGAGAGATTTTGAAGACGGCGGTTGAAAGCAGACTCTTGCTTCCGGGGAAGCTAAGAGAGGACAAATACCCCAAATGCAACTAAGAGTGACATTTTCGAGGAACTGTAGCCTAGAGAGGAACGTCCCGGGAGAAAGCCATTTTGAAACCAGAACTTTGGACCAGAAGCCAGCCACGTGCCTTCCCAGCTAACAGAGGTTTTCCAGACACCATTGGCCATGCACCAGTGAAGGTACCCGATTGCTGATGTGTTCAACCTTGGACACTTTATGGCCTTAAGACTGTAACTGTGTAACCAAATAAACCCCCTTTTATAAAAGCCAATCCATCTCTGGTGTTTTGCATTCCAGCAGCATTAGCAAACTAGAACAGGTATTGACTGAAGGGAGAGGCGACCCTCCCGAGCAGAAGAAACAGCGTGAGCAAAAGGAGAGCGTATGGACAGTTTCTCTGCCTGGGAGGCGAGCACTAGTGGTCAGGTAAAGCTAGAGTTTGGCGGAAAGGATAGAAAGGGAAAAAACCAGGAGTTAAGAGAGTCTTGAGCCGCACCTGGAAACATGCGTGGGATTTAGCAAGGTGGAGACGACTTTGGCACAAATTGCCGAGGCGAGAGAAGGGAGACCAAGGAGTCGATAGGGTCAGTGAGCGAAGAGAAAAGTACGTCCAGTGGTTATCAACCCAGGAGATCCACTGGAATCACCTGCGGCACTTGCAACAACACCGGCTATGCGGCCCCATCTTCAGAAATTCTGATTTAGTTGATCTGAGGTGGGGCTGAGACTTACCCATTTTTGGAAGGGATCCAAAATGCATGTAATTTACACCCACTGTTGGACTTAAAGCAGGAAAGAACTGCGCAGCTTCTTGGTCAAGGGTTAACAAACAACTCCCAGGGACGCAGGCTTACCCGAAACATTTTCGCCTACAACCGCCAGGATGGTGGAGGAGGCAGGAACACAACTCAGCCTGGACGGAAGATGAAGACCTTCTTTCTTACCTTCCCTTCGGAAGCGACGTGACGCCTTGGGCTGTCACATCGGAATCCGATATAAAACATCAACAACTTGACTTAACTCAATGGGTTAACAGTCACGCAACCTAACAACGTGAACCGCTCGCTAAAACTTCATGCATCTGTTGCAGTGGGAAAGCTGAAACGACGAGGATGGGATTCGAACCCACGCGTGCAGAGCACAATGGATTAGCAGTCCATCACCTTAACCACTCGGCCACCTCGTCTTCCGTCAAAAAAAAAAAAAAAAAACGCTCTCCTGTGAACCACGTTTCTTTAAATTGACAGGTTACCATTTACCACTGTCTGTTGTTTTATAGCATGTTTTTAAGAGAACCGATGATTTATTCTCTAAAAATGGTCCCCCTACTTTGGTAAAAGAATAAAAAATAAATAAAAGACTATAGTTGGGGTAGGGTAAGATACCTAAGAGACCTGAATAAAGTTGACAAAATACACTTAAGGGAAACAGAAAGAAAAGGAAAAATGCAGTTAGTGGCTGCTTTTGTTTTAAAAATAAAATTGGATTTCGTCATTTCTATTAGACCATGGATATTAAAATCACCACTAAATCAGCTATGTAGTATTTATTTTTGCTCCCCTAGACACGCCTCAAAGCGATTCTCACTCAGAATGACGCCTGCCATATGGGGAATTAACGCCTCTTAAAAATAGTTATCACCTCTCTATAAAGACCAGGTGGTGATGGGAGAAAAGGTAGCAGAATTGAATTAAAATCAAATTGCTATTGTTTCTGAATGTCAAACCAAAGATTTTGGACTTTATCTTAGAAAAATGTAAGGATATCTGAGGAGGGGTGCTGTTTGGTTTGGTTTGCTTTGCTTTGTACGGGAAGATATGAATAGAGGAAAAAATCAGGTTGTTGCTGAGGTCCCCCAGAGATTTGGGATTAGACGAGTGGATTCAGGGTCCAGGTACTAAACATTATATCATCGGGACCTTGGGGAAGAGCTTGTTCCTCCAATTCTTTTCTATATTCTTGCATCAGACCGACACATTATGCATGGATTCCAGAGAAGAAAAGAATCGCAGGGGGAACTTTGGAAACTTGTGCAAGCCGGGCACACAACTTAAGAAGATCTGACTTTGGGAAACCGGGCAAGAGGTGTCGTAAGAAAAAGAGAAGATTCTACAAAAACACGAGGGCGGTACAAATGAGATGCTTTTTAGGATACAGAGAGGAGAGTATTGAGTGGTATGTTGCTCCTCGGTAGAAGAAGGGTGGACTTCGAAGATACGTTCTTTACATCCAGCCTGGATGTGCTAGCCATTTGGAAAAAAGCGCCGAGAACAGGTCACCAGAATACAGACAGGTCCCACCGAGACTTGAACTCGGATCGCTGGATTCAAAGTCCAGAGTGCTAACCATTACACCATGGGGCCCCGACGTACACTGTGGGGCCCCGACGGGTGACACCTGAGTGGAGTATCTATGAATATTTATTACAGACTATGTTCAGTAGTTGGTGAATTTTAAATTCAATCTAACAAGTATGAGATATCTGCTCTGTTCCAGACAGCGAAGACTTCAAGAAAAACAGCAATGACTGGCAACAGGGTCTCCCATGCGATGCGGACTGTTTGGGTACGAGTTTGTGGTCAGAAGCTGATGGAACCCATTGAGTAGACGCCAAGAAGACAAAGAACTGAGTGGAGGGTGGGGGGAGGAGCTGGAAGGGGGTGTGAAACATAAGCGTTTAAGCTTCCAGGGCGGTAATCTCTTTTACCACAGAAGAAAGGTCCTTGAGCAAAAAGGAAAATAATGGCGTCAAACGGCAGAGGAGGAAAATGCTACGGTAGATGTCAGTTTCTGGCAATAAGCGTCAGAGTTTTTTGTTTGTCTTTGTTTTTTTAATGATAGAACAGGGTCTCGCTAATGTTCGGGACAAGGTTTCAGGTTTTGCAAGTGGCCAAGTGTCTAAACCCTCACCAACTTACAGTAAGGATTTGAGGCGGGGGCGGAAGATCAAAAGCCCTCTAAGTCCCACCGAGATTTGAACTCGGATCGCTGGATTCAAAGCCCAGAGTGCTAACCATTACACCCTGGGGCCGGCAGTTTCTAGCATGTTAGGAAAATATTTCATGGAGTATTCTCAGTATCGGATGCGCCTGCATGGGATGTTGATTTTCTATGCATGGAAAATGCGTAGGTTCCCGGAATCCAAGGAAACAACAGAATTGCTGTTGTTTTTCCTGACAAGATTGAACCAGAGCAAAGCCCCACCTCCTTGCACCGTCCTCAAAGTCACCCTACACAAGCACATATGCTGCAATAGGCCTTTTTAAACACTTACGGAGATGTTCCAAGGTTTTCTTTCCATGATGTGAGTTTTTCCCAGTTCCAACGGCAATAAACTCAATTTATTCAACTACAGGTGTGTTCCTGGTGGTCTTTGGCTGGAGGGCATTGAAATAGGTAATAATAGCGATAATAATAATGATGATGATAATAATAATGGAAAATGAGAATTCTAAAGCCGGAACAGAGCTCACCTTTGCTTGGAATTGCTCTTACCTGCCGCGGGAGATTTGAGTATGGGCATTCTTTGCAAAATCAAAACTACATTTACTGAATTTCTAATGTGGACCATGAACGTTTGTCTACCTATGGATTAATAAAGTAAAGTTTCGTCACTTAGAAACCTCTTAGGACATATGTACATGTGGAAAACACAAAAGGAAAAAAAAAAGGTCAAATAATTTTAAGATTCAGAAATTTATTGGTAGTTTCGGGGATTGAAAAATCCTTTTACATTTTTAAATATTTTCACTTCCTTCTTTTTGCTTATCTGCCTTCCCTAATGGAAGAACTGATTGCTCGCATAAAAAAAAATGATAACAAATTTCTGTTCTATTTGCTTTGTTGCATGTGAGAGAGGACGAGCGAGTTTTAAGGAGGCAAATGCAGTTTTAAAACAAGACTTAGCTAACGTCTGACAAAAGTGTTGAAAATTCTCTATCTGGTATTTCCTCTCGGTAATTCTGACCCCGGAAAGTAGGAGAGAGAGGGGAGGACACACTGGAAATTTCTACCAAATGTATTGACTCTTGGACATCGAATTTGCTCACGAGTATAAAGCTCTCAATATATCCAAATTCTTGGAAGAACAGCAGCTGTAATAAGTTAAAGGCAGGCGAGGTTGGGGGAGTCACATTTGAATTGGGCCTTGGCCTACATGGAGAATTTAAGTTAAGAATAATAGGGGGAGATTGAAAGTGCTTAAGATGGGAAATTTTATGTTGTATGTATTTTACCACAATTTTTTTAAAAAAGAATGGATGATAGGGAGAGGACAATTCAAAAAGAATGAGTCAAAACAGTGTTGATAGTTTTTTATTCTGGTTTTAGTGGGTTCAGAAATCCCTGGTGTTTTCAAGTTTTCCCAAATCTCATTTTTAAGCGTTTTCTCTAGTTACTGTTACAGGAAAGGACTACAGTTGACTGCTTCCAATTCTAATAATAAC
Source organism: Choloepus didactylus (assembly GCF_015220235.1). Taxonomy (NCBI): domain Eukaryota; kingdom Metazoa; phylum Chordata; class Mammalia; order Pilosa; family Megalonychidae; genus Choloepus; species Choloepus didactylus. Next base: position 127,082,886 of record NC_051313.1, on the reverse strand, counting down.
AGAGGAATATTATGCATTTCTTCAGAAATCCCTGGTGTTTTCAAGTTTTCCCAAATCTCATTTTTAAGCGTTTTCTCTAGTTACTGTTACAGGAAAGGACTACAGTTGACTGCTTCCAATTCTAATAATAACAGAGGAATATTATGCATTTCTTATTTTGTGCCTGTGCTTTTTAAAATGATCCAGACTTGGCCCTTAAAAACTGGCAGACGTAGTCGGCAGGATTCGAACCTGCGCGGGGAAACCCCAATGGATTTCAAGTCCATCGCCTTAACCACTCGGCCACGACTACACACCTACTAGAGGAAAATCTGGATATATTCCCATGAGAATGAATACTGTTTCTCTTACAAAATGTGTTCGTCGTGACAGTGTTACAATCGCTCTGGAGTACCTGCAATCACTGATTGAAAACAAAAACATTTTGGATATGAAGACGATGATTAGAAGAGTAATTACAAAACACTCGTCTAACGTGAGAAATTATACTCCTTACAAGCGTCACATTCCAACAACTTTTAGGATGCTTACGGGTGTCCGATTCTGGGAGCTTTACCGCCGGTAGAGACCGAAAAATACGTATATAGCTCTAAAACAAACCGTACGGAATTTTTACAAAGTTAAGACTGGACAACGGGCCTCTGCTAGGATACCGGTGAAGAGTCTCCTTTAATCAGTTAACTTTAACCCAGGATTCTCATCATTAAAACACTCATTTTAGCAGTTAACTTTAACCCAGGATTCTCATCATTAAAACACTCATTTTAGCAGTTAACTTTAACCCAGGATTCTCATCATTAAAACACTTATTTTAGCAGAGGATGGTTTCGATCCATCGACCTCTGGGTTATGGGCCCAGCACGCTTCCGCTGCGCCACTCTGCTTAACTACCTTCAATTCCTATTCGTGAGGTATTCAAAAGCTATAGTTTCGTGCCCTTCTAAATAATTATTCTTTTTCGATATCTCATAAGTCTGAATCCAAGAATGGACAGAGCACATTGCTATCCGTACGCAATTATACTCCACCTCCAAATGCCAGGGCCTTAAAATTCTCCCCAGAGCGACTCACATCCGCTAACGTCGAAGGGAAAATGTGAGGAAACCCAACGTTTTAAAAGTCTGAAAGGAAAGGGAACACAGAAAAGGAAATAGGGAACAGAGAAAAAGAAGCAGAGATGACCAGAAGGAAAACGAAGAGCTCGAGAATCTCGATTTCTTCCGTGAGGAAAACAATTACTGCATTGGCCGGGAATCGAACCCGGGGCTCCCGCGTGGCAGGCGAGAATTCTACCACTGAACCACCAATGCTTTGCGTAGTTGTGTTTCTTTTTTAATGTTACATAGACATATCTGTGTGATTCCCTAAATTAGTAAAATAATGTAAATGCATTTTGAAAAAGAATATTGTCATTCTTTTATGAAGAACCAAGTTTGACAAAAAGCTTATTGTAAGCTAGAAAGATAGAATAAGCATTTTGAACGAAAGGACTCTTCTGTATCCTCCGTACCTAACTGCCCGTTACGTGCCCCTGCAGAGGGTGACCACCAGTTGCTGAGGTGGCTGTGGCAAATGAAACCAAAAGCCGTAAAGGAACCTGGAAATAAATAAGAGATATGGCCCCTATTTTTGATGACTTTCGATTGGAATGGAAAAAAGCCAACACAGAAAACCACTGGCAAACAAAGAACAATAAATTATCTCTACTAAAATACATCTTTAGTTAGGTTTCAGGGAGGTAATGGACTTTGATAATCTAGATTATAAACCATGTGAAAGCCAGGAGGTTTTTCACATGCCTCTATCTCATTTAATCACTCTAGTTTCTTTGTCTGTTCACCTCTTTTGAATAGAGAAGTTGCAGTGCCATGTCGTGAAAGGAATTATTTGGCAGCTATGATTAGGATGCTTTGACAATGAGGACAGGCAGGGAACTGCAGTGCAAATTAAGATAGTTTACTATTGTTCTTTAAAGAGTTATCTGGGCGATGAACTAAGCTTTTACAAATTTAGCAACCGAACTGGATGACATCAGTGATCCACAATAAACTTAAGTTTAGTAATTAAAAATTAAGCTACATAATTTTTAGTTCTCATCAACATAGAATAATGAAGACTAAAATAGTAAAGTCACGTTAATATAGACAGCTGTGCGGATGGTTTCAATTCTCACATTCAATATAAGATTCTCATAAATTATACAGATATGTTTTCCTCAGATAAACTTAAAAACAAATAATTTTAAAAATAAACTCTGGAAAAATCAGCTAGAAAATATTTTAGTTGTCTCAGTAACATTTAAAGTATTATTTGAATATGCCTCCATTGGAAATTAAAGCATAATTCCTGGTATTCTGAAATTTTTAGCTAAACAAGGTTTAGGTTAGCATTTTATGGAAATAATATATTAGTGTCCAATCTGAAACAGAGGTAGAATATAATACTTCCTTACCAAATACTGGAGTCAATAATTATGCTTGTAATATATCAGCATGTCAGACATTCTGACTAGAAGATGCATGAGGTGGGGGGATGAAACTCAAATGCTCAACTAAAAGACGAATCTAGTGAAAACAAAAGAGAATACATATATAAAATCTAAAATTGGGAAATCCATGTATAAGCCAGATAGAATAAAAATGTTATTTTGGAAGTTGGCCAACTTCTCAGACATGATTACAGTATTCTTGTGCTCTCCTATCCTAGGATTTGGATCTCAGCTTTACCAGTAGAGCAAACTCAGTGAAATTATCACCTGAAGTAGTCTCTAAGGGTTGATCCACACTAATAGGACCCACAGGAGCCTGATGTCTTAAATCAGTACAATTTAGAAACTTGGAAAAGCTTATAATTTTTAAGGCTGGAATACTCATAGCCACAGTTCAGATCAACTTGATCCTGACCATGAGGTTCCCTAGAGGGTGACTTAAAAATTAGAAGGGGACCTGCTGGTAGACCAACAGAGGCAAATTAAGTAGGTAGTCTTGAAGATGTTTTATGCAGGTTATGATAAAGCCTGATGAACTGCCCAAGGTAATTTTTTTAAAGGAGATCCCCACGTTATTCTATCTCATGTTGCAAGAGCCCAACAATTAACAGGTGAAGTATCCACACATCTTTCATGATACAGAGAAATAATTACTTATAAGAAACAATGTAACATTATGCCAGTCTTCCTTCTTAACTCTTATGGTTTAATTACCTTCCAATTAACAGATATTTAAGAATCTCTTACTATGTGTTTGAACTAGGTGTGGTCCTGGAAAAAACAGACATGCTTCCTGCCCTCAACATGTTTAGAGTTTGATGGAAGAGACAGGCAGGTGAACATACAATATCCTTTGATTAATTTAGTACAGTGACAGAAGCATCTTCAAGTTACTATGCAAGTGCAAAAACAAAACATTTTAAAAGTTTATGGGGTATTTTAAAATAATCATACCACCTTTTCATGCATAAAAACCCATTGTATTAGTCAGGGTTTCTCAGAGAAACAGAACTGACATACATATACACACATATATATGTATATATTAAGAGATTTATTTATTTTAGGGATTGACAAGTCCAAATTCTGTAAGGTAAGCCACAAGTTGGAAATTCCGATGAAGGTGACTTTGAATTCCCCAGGAGAAACCGGCTGGCTGAAGTAGAAACAGAAATTCTTTCTGACTGCTGAAATCCACAGTTCTCCTTTTAAGGCCTCCAACTGATTGGATGAGGCAAGGCCTCTCGTTGCAGAAGGCAATCTCCTTTGTTGATTGTTGATATAATGTTGACTAATGACTTAATGCCACAGAATAACCTCACAGTAACAATCGGGCCAGTGCTTGCCTGATCACCATAATCTAGCCAAGTTGACCCAGAAATTTACCATCACACCTGTGTTAGAAAACCTAGAGTTTTTTCTGTCATATATATAAACAAACAAACAAAAGCACATCTACCTAGACTCTAGATTGATATGTAAATTGTTTTCTCTACCCTCCCAGCCCTTTTCTTCCTCCAAGACAACTCTCATTTATGGTTCAAAATCTTGCTCAGGTGTCCCCACTCTCTGCTGTTTGAATCCCTGCCTAAATCCCACACTCTGCACTCTTGATACTAACTTTTACATCTCTATCCTCTATCTGTGTCATGTATACAATTATCCTTGTATGTATCATGGTTCATCCTAATTATGAGTTAATACTGTCTCTGGATTCCTAATTACATCAAAGCAGAAACCCTATGTGTGATTCATCTTTCTATGGAATTAGCATAGAATTTATGCTTAATAATTTTTAACGTAATTTGTATGTTTTCCTCTTTTCAGATATAATCTTTCCTTCATAAAACATTTGAAAAACAGAAGCCAGCAAGAAAAAGAAGCAAATTAAAAATAATGCCTAATCCCACAGCCACAGATAACTCTTACTACTATTATGGTGTTATCATTAGCTAGCTAGCTAGCTGTATGACTGTATAATTTGATTGGCCTATCAGGGTACACAGTAAGTAGTTAATAAATGCATGTTTTTTGTGCCTTTATCTCTTTGTCATAAGGTTTTATAATTGAACACAGTTTATGTCTGCTCTTGAAATTGCTTCTATGGAACATAATTCCAGAATAGATTTCATGCCTGATAATTGTATTACTATTTTTCTAAAAGTCTGCCTTTTTCACTTAATCTTGGAAATAGTGGTCAGAACACATGGAGTAATCTCATTTAGCATTCCATTAAATAAATGTACCACAAATTTATTTAAGACAAGAATCAAATCATTGGCTTACATTTCCCACAGCATTAAATATTCCACATCAGTTTAAATGTTCCCCAAAATGGGCTGTTTCCAATTTTTCACAAATCACAGCTAAGGTAAATGATGCTTTTGGATAAATCATTGCTCACGCTGATGACTCTTTCCTTAGGATATATTCTTATAAGCGGTATTACTGGGATGTATGTTTTAAAGGTTTTAATATATACTATCAAAGTTTTCTCCAGAAAAATTTAGCTGATTTAACTCCTATTCATTAAACAAATAGTTTTTGAACACTTATGGTGTTCTAAGCACTGTTTTAGTCCTTGGGATACATCAATGAAAGAAAAAGATCTGCCTTCAAGGGAGCTTTATTTTAGTTGGAGAGAGGGGAGACAGGCAATTAACAATAGACTAACTAGTAAATTATATAGTTTATTAGATGATAAGTGCAATAGAAAAGTTAAAAAGTAGAAAAAGATAAGGGACATTAAAAATTGGAGATGGGGTTGCACTTTTAAATAGGGTGAAATCATTGACAAGGTGATATTTGAACAAAGGCTTGAAGGAGAATAGCTAGTGTCAGGGACCTAGGTGGGAGTATTTGAACTGGTAGTAGTATTTGAGAAATCTTTCCAAATTTGTTACTCTATAAGTTATCTAGTTTTAATTTGAATTTCTTTTATTACCATTTGGGGGAAATGTTTACTGGCCTATCTTTTGTCCATTCCCCCCCCCCATTGGGTCGTTGATCATTTTCTTGCTCTAAAGAGCTCTTCGTTAAGAATATACTCTTTTTCTTGTGGCAGATTTGTATTTCTCAACTTGTTAGCCTTCTGATTTCATTTATGGTGTTTTTTTTTTTTTTTTTTTTTTTTAATCATCATTTTATTGAGATATATTCACATACCACGCAGTCATACAAAACAAATTGTACTTTCGATTGTTTACAGTACCATTACATAGTTGTACATTCATCACCTAAATCAATCCCTGACACCTTCATTAGCACACACACAAAAATAACAAGAATAATAATTAGAGTGAAAAAGAGCAATTGAAGTAAAAAAGAACACTGGGTACCTTTGTCTGTTTGTTTCCTTCCCCTACTTTTCTACACATCCATCCATAAACTAGACAAAGTGGTGTTTGGTCCTTATGGCTTTCCCAATCCCATTGTCACCCCTCATAAGCTACATTTTTATACAACTGTCTTCGAGATTCATGGGTTCTGGGTTGTAGTTTGATAGTTTCAGGTATCCACCACCAGCTACCCCAATTCTTTAGAACCTAAAAAGGGTTGTCTAAAGTGTGCATAAGAGTGCCCACCAGAGTGACCTCTTGGCTCCTTTTGGAATCTCTCTGCCACTGAAGCTTATTTCATTTCCTTTCACATCCCCCTTTTGGTCAAGAAGATGTTCTCCGTCCCACGGTGCCAGGTCTACATTCCTCCCTGGGAGTCATATTCCACGTTGCCAGGGAGATTCACTTCCCTGGGTGTCTGATCCCACGTAGGGGGGAGGGCAGTGATTTCACCTTTCAAGTTGGCTTAGCCAGAGAGAGAGGGCCACATCTGAGCAACAAAGAGGCATTCAGGAGGAGACTCTTAGGCACAAATACAGGGAGGCCTAGCCTCTCCTTTGCAGCAACCGTCTTCCCAAGGGTAAAACTTATGGTAGAGGGCTCAACCCATCAAACCACCAGTCCCCTATGTCTGTGGTCATGTTAGCAACCATGGAGGTGGGGCAGGCGAATACCCCTGCATTCTCCACAGGCTCCTCAAGGGGGCACTACATCTTTTTTTTTTTTTTTTTTTTCCCTTGTTTGTCTTTTTTCTTTTTTCTTTTTTTTTTTTTTTTTAACTTTCTCTTCTTTTTTCAAATCACCTGTATGAAAAAAAAAGTTAAAAAGAAAACAAACATACAATAAAAGAGCATTTCAAAGAGACCATAGCAAGGGAGTAAGAAAAAGACAACTAACCTAAGATAACTGCTTAACTTCCAACATGTTCCTACTTTACCCCAAGAAAGTTACATAATATAGCAACATTTCAGTGAACTTGTTCCTACTACAACCATCAGAAATTAACAGACCATAGTCATTTCTGGGCATCCCCAGAACGTTAAATAGCTTATCTGTTCTTCTTGGATTATTGTTCCCCCTTCCTTAATTGCTCTCTACTGCTAGTTCCCCTACATTCTAGATTATAAACCATTTGTTTTACATTTTTCAAAGTTCACATTAGTGGTAGCATATAATATTTCTCTTTTTGTGCCTGGCTTATTTCGCTCAGCATTATGTCTTCAAGGTTCATCCATGTTGTCATATGTTTCACCAGATCGTTCCTTCTTACTGCCGCGTAGTATTCCATCGTGTGTATATACCACATTTTATTTATCCACTCATCTGTTGAGGGACATTTGGGTTGTTTCCATCTCTTGGCAATTGTGAATAATGCTGCTATGAACATTGGCGTGCAGATATCTGTTCGTGTCACTGCTTTCCGATCTTCCGGGTATATACCGAGAAGTGCAATCGCTGGATCGAATGGTAGCTCTATATCTAGTTTTCTAAGGAACTGCCAGACTGACTTCCAGAGTGGCTGAACCATTATACAGTCCCACCAACAATGAATAAGAGTTCCAATTTCTCCACATCCCCTCCAGCATTTGTAGTTTCCTGTTTGTTTAATGGCAGCCATTCTAACCGGTGTTAGATGGTATCTCATTGTGGTCTTAATTTGCATCTCTCTAATAGCTAGTGAAGCTGAACATTTTTTCATGTGTTTCTTGGCCATTTTATGGTGTGTTTTTGACATGAATTGACTTTTTTAAAAATGTGTCTAATCTTTTGCCTTTTACCTTTGAAATTTTCATTGTCAGCTGTCATACTTTTCAAAAAGCACTTGCATTTTTAATTGCGTGCAATCCCATTAAATTTAAGTTCTTGCAAAATTGTATTTCTAGAGTCCTTGTCAGAAATATGTTCTTGACCTCTTTATTTCTTCAATAAGTTTAGTTTACCATACTATTTCCACTACAGTATTGCCCAGAGACTTGCCCACTTACCATGCCCCTCTAGATTACTTGAAACCAGAAACTTATTGAAGTGCTAAAATGAATAAGACTGTGAATGATTAGGAATTCCCTTAGTAAAAGTGAAGAAAAGGCAGGCTGATCAACTAGAATCAATTATTATTACATATTTTAGACCTTGTGGAATAAGTGCAGCAAGTCTCCCCACCCCCCACCTTTAGTTAAACTTTTGCACCATGCCCCCAGATCCTCTCTACCACTAATGCTGATTTGGGGACTAAGTTCATTTTTATATTGGCTGAAGTGTTATATTTTACTGCTCTCACTATGACTGAATTAATTCCAAGTGAGTAATAGAGATACAAAAACTCAAATAGTTTTATAATGCTTTCCTTCCAGGTACAATGTAAAAAATGATTCAGCTGAGAAAAGTATATCTAAATTTATCTCTGGGGATACATACCTAAATATATCTTTATAAATTTAGTTTTTCATTGACTATGAATTGCTATCAGTTTTAAAATACAGCAGTTTATGTGCCACAAACAAAAAACACTCCCCTTATACTTCTATACCATTGAGTATAAGATGTCCTGACTTCAAAGATGTGAAATGGTGGGGGGCATATATATATTAAAATTAGTGAAATGCAATAATTCCAATGATGTATGGAATTTGAAGTTATTATCTTTTAAAAAGCTTTATTATGGAAAATTTCAAATATACACAAACATAAAGAAAAGAAAAGAAAATTTCATGTATCCACCTTTCAACTTCAATTTATGGCAAATGTTATTTCATCTGTCTTCCTTCCGCAGTCCTCTTCTTATTATTATTTTAAAGCAAATCCCAGGCATCATGTCATTTTCTTTTTCTCACAATATACACAAAACTCTCAATAACAGTGCCAACACTACCACCAATAATATTATAACTAAAAAAAGATAATGATTTTTTGTTTTTAGTGTTTATTTCACTAGGGATGTAGAGTCAAAATAATGAGTTTTAAAGTTACTTAACTGTTTCCTTATTGTGTGATTTTGTCACCACCTGGTTACACAATTTCATTTGTTTAATTTTGCTTTCATTTTGGGGTCATTTTTGGCTTTCCAAAGATTTCAAATCTTAAATTATTTAGGTCATCTGTGTTCATAGCTTAAGATGAATATTGCATGTAATTTGTGGTTGTGTTTTTTTGTTTGTTTGGTTTGGGCTTAGGAAGCATACTATGAAAAGAAAAGGGAATGGTGGTTATTAGAATGTGTGGCGTGAGCTTCCTCCTTTCTGTCTAAAGAGAGAAGACTTCTTAGTTCCTACTGGTTGACCTGTGAGATGAATCTAGTGTTACCAGGTCTTTGGAATTTTCAAGAAAAATTGGAAATCTGTTTTTACATAATTCTCTCTTTATGTATACTATTTGCATTCTACCACTATTCCTCTCTGAAAATGAACAAAGTGTATTTAAATGATTTTGTGGTTTGATAATTTTCTGAAATCATTTCTTGTTAAATTAGTTGAATTTATTTTATTATTTTTTTAAGCCATTGTAAATGTAAGTTCAGGAGCAGGATTTATTTGGCTTACAGCCTGCAGTCTGTAATCTCTGCCTTAAAGTCTTCAGAGTAAAAGTTAGGCATTAATAAAACTGCTGTATCGAGCACCAGTAAGCACAGTTGTGGAAGAGTCTTGTGGTTCTGTAGGCCTCTTACTGAAGGATTGGGAATTTGAAAAAGACCCATGAGATTGGCTATGAAGACTGGACTATCCAATTTTTCTACTTGGTTTAGCAAGAAATGATTTCAGAAAATTAACAAACCACAAAATCATTTAAATATACTTTATTCATTTTCAAAAAGGAGTAGTGGCAGAATGTTACCACTGGACACAAAAGTCAGTTGGCAGGAGCTGGATAAATTTAAAAACATCTTCATTTGTGCATGGCATGCCTTTAGTCGTGTAGATGAAGGTTGTGCCGGTTTGAGTGTATTGTGTCCCCCAAATGCCATTATCTTTGTGGTCTTGTGTGGGGCAGGCGTTTTGGTGATGGTTGGATTTGCTTGGAATGTGCCCCACCCATCTGTGGGCAATGATTCTGATGAGACGTTCTCATGGAGGCGTGGCCCCGCCCATTTAGGGTGGGCCCTTATCCGTGGAGCTATGTAAATGAGCTGACTTGGGGGGAAGAAAAGAGAGTGCGGCTGGGAGTGATGTTTTGAAGAGAAGCAAGCTTGCTAGAAAGGAACGTCCTGGGAGAAAGCCGTTTTGAGGCCGGAGCTTTGGAGCAGATGCCAGCTGCCTTCCTAGCTAACAGAGGTTTTCCGGACACCACTGGCCGTCCTCCGGTGAAGGTACCCAATTGCTGAGGTGTTACCTTGGATGCTTTGTGGCCTTAAGACTGTAACTGTGTAGTGAAATAAACCCCCGTTTTATAAAAGCCTGTCCATCTCTGGTGTTTTGCATTCTGCGGCATTAGCAAACTAAAACAGATTTTGGTACCAGGAGTGGGGTGCTTTTGCTGCTGAGTCTGCAGATACCAAACATGTTGGAACAGCTTTTTAAATGGATAAGGGGAAGTTTCTGGAAGAATTGTGAGGAGCTTGATAGAAAAGGCCAAAACTGCTTTAAAGAGACTGTTTGTGGAAATATGGACTCTAAAGATACTTCTGATGAGGACTTGAGCAGAAATGATGAATGTGTTGTTGCAAACTGGAAGAAAGGTGATCCTTGTTTTAAAGTGGCACAAAATTTGGCAAAATTGAGTCCTGGTGTCAGATGGAAGGAAGAATCTGGAAGCAACAATCTGGAATACTTAGCTGAGGAGATCTCCAGACTACGTGTGGAGGACATATCCTGGCTTCTCCTTGCAGCTTATAGTAAAATGCGAGCAGAGAGAGGTAAACTTAGAACTGAACTCTTGGGTTCAAAGAAACCAGAAGTTGATGGCTTGGAAAATTACAGGCTTCCAGGGGGTGGAATCCCAGAAGCTACAGCCCAACATGAGGATGTAACCAAACATGGAACCCAGCCACCATTTCAGTACAAACCAAGATTGGAAAAGGAGTTAAGCAGAAAGGATTTGTGGAAAGTCCTATTGTCTGATGGCTTTGACCCCTGCATGCTTCATGCAAAGCCAACAGAATTTTTGCGAGATCTTTATAGACAGAGCCATTGCTGGTCTGGACTGGAGGAGACAGGCAAGGAAAAAATTAAAGGAAAAATCTCTTCAAAGACAGAGCCATGGAGGTTGAGCTCTGGAGTCAGGAGGTCTCGGGCTGGGAGAGCGGAGCAGCCCACATGCATGGAAAGGGTGAGTTTGCCCTGGAGGTCGAGGGAGGGCTTTCCGCCTCGATGCTCTGAAAGTTTTGCCACCTCAGGTCCCAAAGAGGGTGGAGCACATTTCCAGGGAATTGAGGAGAGCCTGGCTGCCACCACACTGTTCTGAAGGGGTTGAGCGTGTGCCCCGGAGATGGAAGGGAATCCGGGAGCTGCCCTGAGGTTTTAGGAGGGTGGAGCCGAGAAGGTGGTCTCCCCAATGTGTGGAAATGTTGGAGCACTCACCCAAGTATTTGGAGAAGAAACAGCTGCCAAAAAGCCCCTTGGGATGGGTTAGGCTCCCACTCTCTCAAGCTCCAAGAATGCAACGTTGTTTTGTTAGTGACTCTCAGACTTTGAAATCTAATGGAGTTTGTCCTGCGGGTTTTAGGAACTGTTTTGCTCCTGTTAACCCTGTTTTCCTTACTGTTTCTCCTTATGGCAATGGAAATGTTCATCCTATGAATGTCTCTCCTTTGTATATTGGAAGCACATAACTTGTTCTAGGTTCACAGATCCACAGCTAGAGGGGAATTATGCCTTAGGACTGACCAAGCCTAAACTGATTTTGATGGGATTTTGTACTTAACTTTTGTTACTGAAATGATTTAAGTTTTTGTGATATTGTGATGGAATGAATATATTTTGTATTTGGAAAGATAATGTCATTTTGGGGTCCAGGGGGTGGAATGTGCCGGTTTGAGTGTATTGTGTCCCCCAAATGCCATTATCTTTGTGGTCTTGTGTGGGGCAGGCGTTTTGGTGATGGTTGGATTTGCTTGGAATGTGCCCCACCCAGCTGTGGGCAATGATTCTGATGAGATGTTCTCATGGAGGCGTGGCCCCGCCCATTTAGGGTGGGCCCTTATCCGTGGAGCTATGTAAATGAGCTGACTCGGGGGGAAGAAAAGAGAGTGCGGCTGGGAGTGATTTTTTGAAGAGAAGCAAGCTTGCTAGAAAGGAACATCCTGGGAGAAAGCCGTTTTGAGGCCGGAGCTTTGGAGCAGACGCCAGCTGCCTTCCTAGCTAGCAGAGGTTTTCCGGACACCACTGGCCGTCCTCCGGTGAAGGTACCCGATTGCTGAGGTGTTACCTTGGATGCTTTGTGGCCTTAAGACTGTAACTGTGTAGTGAAATAAACCCCCGTTTTATAAAAGCCTGTCCATCTCTGGTGTTTTGCATTCTGCGGCATTAGCAAACTAAAACGAAGGTTAAGTCCAGGTGTAATTCATTGCTTTGATCTTCTAATTAATTTATTGGTGGCTTAAATACTTCAAACAGTATCACTGGATATTTTAGGATAGCTTAACAAGAAGTTTGAGAAAATTTAATATATACATTAACTATCATATAAGAATTGTCACCAGTAGCGGTGAACAGACATCATTGCCTTGCAATTTGGTGTTGGTATCATGAAAATTTAGTTTATGCAAATTCTAAATTCTTTGTTCTGAGTCTCCAGGTATGTTTATCAAGGCCACCAGTCCCTTTTTTGGGTGGTCTTTTGAACTTTTGTTTTCTGAAATACCAGGGTAACCTTATTTTGTAGCTGATTATAAATTAACTTTTGGGGCAATGGAAATGACCACCACACCTTTTCCTCATTCACTTTATTCTCAATTGCAGTACTGTTCTTCACCCTGTGGATATTTCTTTAATGTCCTTTCACCAAGCATTTTGGTCAAAGATGCCAAGTTCTCTGCATTTTGTCTATACATGAATTTGGTGACAAGCTCCTTGATAATCCTCTTTTCTTCTGTGGTTTCCTATGCCTTTGATTTAAGAGGAATTATATTTTACATTTTTCTTTGCTGTACAAAAACATAATGGGATAAATAGGTAGCTCATGCTCATGTTTCTGGTTGGAAGGATAATACAATTACATGCTTATAGGAATGGATGCTATTAGTAAACGGGTTGGCCTTTTGAGTCTGATAGTCCTGGGTTCCAACATGCCTCCAACACCATGTTGGGTGAACTTAAACAGTGTCTTTTGACTTCTTTGAGTCTGAGTTGCCTTATTTGTAGATGGTAAAATTCTGAGGATGAAATTGCGTGTCTAGCCCAGTTCTGAACTGTAGTAAAGTCTTCCCTCGCTTATTTTAGATGGGTTTACCTTTGACCTTTGTGTGATGGTTCTTATTTTTATTTTTTTTTAACTTTTTATTTTGAAATATGTTCAAACTTACAGGACAGTTACAAAAACAATGCAAACGTCATTCAGAGAACTCCAACATAAGTCAGGACCAAGAAATGTGATACATATATTGATCTAAGTAACATAAACGCAATAATCCAGTTCATTCTTAGTAGGGTAACTTGCCTTATGTTTTCGTTGCATAGCTTGGTTGTATGGGAAGTACAACGATGGATTTGACTCATTGTTCTTTGAGTTACTGGGCCAGAGCCAGCATGTTACAACTACACCACCCTGCTTTCTTTGAAGAAGTGTTTGGAGAAGCCATAGTAAAGTTAATAGTGTACACGCTGCTATTTCCTTCCATTGCTCCTCAAAAATTAGCAAGTGCCTTCTCTATGGGACACAAGGCATAACAGTAGGGATACAGTCATAAAAACACAGATTTGTCCAGATCTCACAGAGCATATATTTTAGTCTGTAAGAGTCAGAAACAAATACTACAAGTGTAGACGGTTTTGGGGAATGTATGTAATAAATCTCAGGGGAGGGTACCGCTCCAGGAGCAAATAACTTGTCTAGGGATCAGAGGAAGATTCATTTGGGAAACTGGCTGTTCTAGTTTGCTAATGCTGCTGGGATGCAAAACACTGGAAATGGATCAGGATTTAGAAAGGGGGTTTATTTGGTTACAAAGTTACAGCCTTAAGGCCATAAAGTGTCCAAGGTAAGCCATCAACAATCGGGTACCTTCACTGGAGAATGGCCAATGGTGTCCAGAAAACCTCTGTTAGCTGGGAAGGCACATGGCTGGCATCTGCTCCAGAGTTCTGGTTTCAGAATGGCTTTCTCCCAGGATGTTCCTCTCTAGGCCACAGCTCTTGCTCAAAATGTCACTCTCAGTTGCTCTTGGGGCATTTATCCTCTCTTATCTTCTCTGGAGCAAAATCTGCTTTCAATGGCCGTCTTCAAACTGTCTCTCATCTGCAGCTCTTCTCTCAGCTCCTGTGCATTCTTCAAAGTGTCTCTCTTGGCTGTAGCAAGCTCCCTCCTTCTGTCTGAGCTTACATAGTGCTCCAGTAAACTAATCAAGGTCCATGCTGAATGGGCGGGGCCACACCTCCATGGAAATTATCCAATCAGAGTTATCACCCACAGTTGGGTGGGGCACATTTCCATGGAAACAACCTAATCCAAACATTCCAACTTAATCCCCACTAATATGTCTGCCCCACAAGATTTCATCAAAGAATATGGTGTTTTCTGGGGGACATAATACATTCAAACCAGCACACTGGCATTTTGTTTCCCTTGGCAATTGAAGGATGAGTGTCTGAATCATGCAGCAAAGGACAGAGAACATTTATTATAGAGGAAAAGGTAGAAGCAAAGGCCCTGAGGTAGGAAGGAGCATAATGCACTGAAAGAAGGCCTGTGTAACACAGTTGGTTGTTTTCTTTTGTTTCAAGCAGGGAAATATCAGGATAAGAATTGCATTTAAAAACAGGCATAATAAGGAGACCGATTTAGCTGAGCAAGAGGAGATTTAATGGAGACAGGAAGTTCATGTCAATAGCCCTGGCCAGAAATAATTGATGAAAGGAAGGAGGCCATTGTGGTGATGAAAAGAAGAGGACAGATGGAGCATTACATATTAATAGGTAAAACTCTGCAGAACTCGCTGCTCAGATCAGGAGCTTCAGAAGAGGTAGCATCCAGAATGCTCCAGACTCCTGGCTCAGTGAGGTGGGCCTGGGATGAAGCTACAGACCGGATGAGGAGAATGCACAACATGGTGGAGGCAAAAGAGCAAAGAAAGCCTCAGGAAGCAAAGACATCTGAGGATGAGCCTGGAGGAACACCAACATTTAGGGCTTAGGTGGAGGAGAGAGTCATGGACAGCTTTTAAAGGAAGAAAAAGAAGCGATCAGAAAAGTAAGAGGGAAAGCAGGGGACTGTGTGGTCCCTAACGCCAAAAAGGAGAGTGTTTAAATTAAATTTCTCTTTAAAGAAGATGGCAAAAAAAAAGCACTGCCCATACCAGGAATTCGTCCTCCATTTTAAAATCCCAACAGCAAGCCTAGGGCAAAAGAGTAGACATGGTCCCAGTCCGCTGAAACACTAAAAGGGCTTTTTGTTTCGACTCGACTCGCAACCTCAACGGATCTCAAATCGGAAATCCAGGATCAAATAAGACCTCAGAGAAAAGCGACCAGATTGGTTTTCTTCTCTCCCCCAATAAAAGAAATACGCCTATGACCCCGACGTGATTTGAACACGCAACCTTCTGATCTGGAGTCAGACGCGCTACCGTTGCGCCACGAGGTCACGGATAGAACAAAAGGCTTTTTATTTCCTCTAAATAGGGGCCTTATCTCTTTTATACTCCACTTCCCCTCCTCCAAGTCCGAAGGATTTCTTTTTTAATTCAGTTTGATCATTTTCTCCCAACGGTTCACAGCTTCCTTGAGAAAAGAGATTGAACAGATGAAGCACTAATCTAAATGTTCGGTATGAGAAATGTCCATTGGTTTCTCACTTCCAGATTTCCCTATTTTGAGGGAAATCGTGTACATGATGAGTTTAGATCCGCAATGAAACTGGTATAAGAATGGCTACGAAGTTTGCACTATTAACTTTTCTGTAAATTCACTAGACTTCCCTCTCTTCCGAAATCGCTGTCACCTGTCTCCCGTCCTCCCTATCCACACACCGGCCCTATCCTCTACCTGGTGAAAAGCTACTTGTCTTCAAAAAGCACTTCTGGTATCTAGAGTGTGCACGTGCCATTTAGTTCACAACAAAACCCCAAACGGCTTTTACCATTTTTTACTAGCTCTGTGCTAACAGGTTTTAAAATTCGTACTGTCTTACGTACGTTTTAGAAACCCTCCTGTATCTTTTGCCTACATGATGAGGATCTGGAGGCCTGGGTTTGGGGAGTAGGACTGGTTGTGGGAGTGGTACTGTTATTTTCAGTAACAACTTTCCAATAGCTGTGCTTGGTCTTCCTTCCAGCCCAGTGGTTTTCCAAGTGTGGTCCGGGACCAGCAGGATAAGCAGCACCCGGGAATTCGTTAGAAATGCAAATTTTCGGCCTCATCCTTACACCTACCCAGTCAGAAATTACTTAGTGGGGCCCAGTAATCTGTATTTTAATAAGCCTTCCGCGACTTTTATGCACGGAAAAGTTTGAGAATCACTGCTGCAGTTTAGAAAACCTTTATTTACTCTTTCAAATTATTATTATTATTATTATTATTATTATAAACTTCTAGTCTCCTTTCAGGATGGAGGAAGCAGTTTCCAGTTAAAGCTAGTGCTGACATTCCTGAGCCTATAGGGCAGATGATAACGCGGTTCTGTAGTGTAAATCTGATTGCGTCTTTGCTTTTCCCACTACTGGTTTAGGATTCAGCTTTCTCAGGACTGACAAATAAATTAACACTCCTCAATCGGCTTTACAGATTACAAAATTTTGCCGCTGTTATCTCTTTTCCAGAGCTTTTTCCTATGTGAATTTATGTATTTTATAGAATTTGCTTTTTTGTGTTTTTTAATTTAATAAATTTTATTTTGAAATAAATTCAATGTTACAGGAACAGTTGCAAAAACAGTAGAAACCCCATACGTAGAAATCCAACATATCCCGACCCCCCTCCCCCGGTTCCCCGATCCTCCACCTTTAACATCCTGTCACACCACTGTTTCTTTCTTTCCCTCCCTCTCTCCCTCTGTATCTATCATTCATCACCTATTACTCTGTCCTCTGAACATATGAGAGCAAGCTGCACATATCTTTGAACAAACAATATAATTCACATATACCTTTCCCATAGACAAGAACATTCTTTTATGCAATCTCATTAAGCGCAGCTAAGAAATTCGAGAAATTCAACATTGATATAAAGCTTGCATTCTATATTTCCTTTTTTTTTTCCCTTGTGTCCCATATAGAATTTGTTTTGAGTGTGATTTCCTGAGTGCGCAAAAGCAATTTCTGTTTAATCCACAATCTTTACCTGGAAGCACCGCAAGGCGGCGGCGGTTCCCTATTGTCTGTAAAGCAATCTTCACATCGTTAACACCTCTTCTTCAGCTTTCAGCGTAAGCATTTCTTCCTTGGTTTGGCTTTCCCCCGCTGATTTCAGTCAAAAGATATAGCACTTTATTGCGAGTTATTATACGTAATTTTCCTCTCTTTGGTAGTTATCTACTTTTAATTTTACAGTAGTTATGATAGTTAGATTAAAATTGTTTCCCCAACTAGACTGTAAGATTTTCTGAGGGGTTGGAAGTTCCCTGGCTAACAGTGAATAATTTTTCTAAATTACATTTATCGCTTAAGCTAAGAGGAGCAGGTAATTTTCCCTTCTAACAAATTTTTAACTCTTTCTAACAAACACCCAAAAATCATTATCCGAGCGTTTACCACGTGCAAGAATTGAAGTTGGTTGACTCCTCTCGCGTTTCCTTGATAAGATACAGGATGCTGTGCTCTAGCCTCAACTATATATTATTAAATGTAAAGTTAAGCTAGATGACATATGATACCATGAAGAATTTTGGAAGCCCTTCTGTTCATGTGTAGTCGTGGCCGAGTGGTTAAGGCGATGGACTAGAAATCCATTGGGGTCTCCCCGCGCAGGTTCGAATCCTGCCGACTACGTACGGTTCCTTTCCCTGTCTTATTTGCTTTTAGCATGGTCAATTAATACATTGTTACAAATTACTCTTAAGAATATTACATTTGCTCTCAGATACCTTCGAAGCTACGTAAAAATGGATGTTTCATTGCTTAGGAAGGAATCATTCTGTATAATAAAACCTAGTCAACCAAAGTATTGTTTTGTTTCAGTTACGAGGTTCTCTGGGTTGAAAGTCCTGGTAACAAAGAAAGGAAGATGAAAGAAAGAGTTCACACACACCACTTGAATTATTCCACCACTTAATTTTTCTCTAGGACTAACCCCCAAACAAAAAATAAGAGGGGGCCAGTGGCGCAATGGATAACGCGTCTGACTACGGATCAGAAGATTCTAGGTTCGTACTCCTGGCTGGCTCGCTTCCCGTTTTAGTGCCTTGAGGTTCAATTCCCCCTTTTTTTTTAACCCAGAGCTATCACTTTACATAAAATGTTCATAACGTAAACGTGAGCTTTAGCTCGCTACTCTTACTAACATAAGTCTTTCTTTAAATCACGATCGCGAAATTGTTTGTTTTCAAAATTGTCCAAGCATCACATCAACTGATAAATGTTTAAGAGAGAGAAAAACCTTTCAAATGCACCATTCTCTGAGAATTAAGATTAGGAGTTTCACAATGAGATTTCTAGATAGCAAAACTTTTGGGTTCTTCTTTCTATCAATTTTACATACACAGAAGTTTCAAGAATCAGACATTTTACAAGATTTGTAACAAACCAACAGTCTGTTCCCTGTTCCTGTCTTCCCTCATTTCCTCCTCGTGAACAATCTGATTCTGTGAAATAATATTGCCCAATAATATGCTTGCATGGTCCTGTTGACTTCACCCTATAAAAGATGAGCAATTGGCTCACATTCTTTTTGGCACCCCACACCCTAATGCACTCGTGCACTCTTGCTATATATCTCCATTCTTCCAATATTGTTAACTCATCATTAAAGATTGGTTACATTCATCATTTAAAATAATGTGACTTTGTAAAAACAATTCAACAGGTGCTCTAATAATAAATTGTTGAGTTTTCCTTTCCTCACTTTTGTTTTCCCTGAAGTTAGTAACTGCCTTTTCTTATTGTTATTTTATTGCTTAGTCTTCTATGTATTTATAACTAATTCAGCCCCAAACTGTCCACCAGTTGTCTAAATCACCTCTCAAGATGTTCAAATGCATGGCGAAGTCTATAAATTTCGTCTTTCATAAAAAATGTCTCCTACAACCTTGGCCTATTCAAATCCCTCTACACCTAGTACTCACCTGAATCTCATTGCACTATCATTACAGAGATTCCAGTAATTCCTTTCCTACTGAAAAACACTCATTTCTATGTCCCCTATCTTCCTCTTTCTTGAAATCTCTCATAGGTGAAATGTTTGGATTCTACACTCTCATTTGATTGAGAGTTGTGATGGTATAGAATTTTAAACCAGAAATCTTTTTCTGAGTTCCAGTGTGAGTGCTGAGAGATCTGAAGCCATGCTGACTTCTGATCTATACCTACAGGTTTTTTTCTCTCTAGAAGCATCTAGATTCTTCTCTTCTGCTCCACTTCTCCACCCCCACCCCCAATGTTCTAAAATTCTTAATAGTGTGAGTCTCCTTTCATTTATTTTTCTGAATACTCAGTCACTCGAATCTGAAAACTCATACCTTATATTCCTGGGAAATTTTCTTTAATTATTTAGTTGACAATTTTCCCCTCTTCACTTTCTCTGGTCTTTCCTTTTGGGACTCCCATTATTCATATGTTGGGCTTCCTAAACCTGTTTTCTAATTTCTTAGGTTTTTGTTATCTATTTTGCATCTATCTTTTTTTTTTTTTTTAATTAGAGAAGTTGTGAGTTTACAAAACAATCATGCATAAGATACAGGATTCCAATACTCCACCCCACCAACAACACCTTGCATTGGTATACGACATTTGTTACAATTGATGATAGTACTCTTTTTATAATTGTACTATTTTTCTTAACAGTGATTACCTTTGATGAAAGATTATTGAAATAGTTTTACCTATCAGCCCACTGCAAGGCTGGGGGATGGGCACTGGCAGCCTCCACATAGAGAGAGCAACTCAACTATTCTCTGCAAAGTTTATTGGCCTCTTCCTACCTCTTAAGGAAAGCAAACTTTTGTTCTACTGTTTACTAGCTGTGCAACCTTGGACAAGTCATCTGACCCCTGGATACTTCAGTTTTCTCATTTGAAAGGTAAGAGTAATAATATCCACCTTGTAGAATTGTGAAAATTAAATGATTTGGAACTTGGAGAACGCTTGGAATACTGCATGGCAATTAATAAGTACTCAAAAGCTATACTTGCTGCTTTTGTTATTTTTATTGAGAATCCTTTTTTGGATAGTGATATATTGCACCCCGAGAAGCAGAGAAGCCTAATAGAAGCGCATATTTTAAGACGCTGCCTCTAAAATCTCCATAACAACTGTACCAAGTTCCTCCTCATACTTAAAATCAGCGCCCTTTTACTGCAAAATCCAGACATATTTCAGGGGAAAATGCAAATTAGCAGAGAATGGTTTCGATTCATTGACCTCTGGGTTATGGGCCCAGCACGCTTCCGCTGCACCACTCTGCTACCGGGAAACATACTGGTTTAGTCTTCAAGCTCCACTTTATCACTTTTTCAAAACAGCATTAGATGTTTTTTCTTCTTTAGTGACAATCCGTCTTTTAGAATACGGTGGCCATGGGCTTGTCTAGCCACTAAGGGAAGAGTTAGTGAGGAATAGAAAAAGTTTATTTTGGATATACTTCTCTGGTGCACAGATGCATAATTAGATATAATGTCCATTAGTATATCATGTGAACCTGTGCAAGCACATCTATAACTTAAAATGTCTGCCGTGCTTTAAAAATCATTGTAAATTGCACAAAATAATAGACTCTTGTGAAGAAATAAATGGTACTTTCCTTTTCTTTCATACTCTGATGTGGTACTTCATAATCTGTTGGGAAGTCTCGAGCCCCAGTTGGGAAAAATACCCACATCCATGCACATTTTTTTCATAATTGCGGGGGATTCACGGAACCTCTAGCCTGGGGGACTAACTTTCTCTGATATAATGGTTCATTTCTTATGGTCTCAAGTTCAGCAAAATAACTGTGTTCCCATTTTCTGCCTCTGGAAATGAAATGATTCTTTGCAGGGCTGGGGGAGTCGCGGAAACTCATGGATGTGCTGCGAAGCCCCTAGCATGGCAGGCATACATAGGCGTGAAATGCATGAATTTAGATCCCCTACTCCAACCGAAATAGAAGTCGGCGAAGATCTGCTCAAGAGAGAGATGAAGATGATGCGGCTGGAACGACGGGGCTGCCAGCACCGAAGTGAGCATAGAGAGAAGGCCACGAGAGTTAGGAATGGGGAAATACAACAAGAGGAGCAAAATTTAAGAACTTTTGCAATAAGAGTAAAAATGTTGTCTCTATGGACCCAGAAATAAGCCCCCAAATACAATAATAATAATATATTCCTGTGCACTTGCCAATTTTTTTTTAAAAAGGGGGATTTTGAAGAGGCTAAAGTAATGAACGTTGTGTACCTTAGATGCTATCAATATCGAGTTGATTTACCCGGAAGTTGCTTCTTAAAAGGAGGCGATGGCTTCCTTCGAAATTAATGTCCTAGACTGAGCACGTTATAGTTTCCGTAGCGCGGCATTTGAAAGACTCCTTTCTCGTCCACCATGTATTTCACTTCAGAGAAACCCCAAGCCGTTCACGTGTTAAAAAGCAACTGACCCCGACGTGATTTGAACACGCAACCTTCTGATCTGGAGTCAGACGCGCTACCGTTGCGCCACGAGGTCGTTCTGGGGGGCTTGGGTTTACTTATTTGTTAACCTATTTTTCAACTTCTTCTATGGGATTAATTTCTGGATGTAGAATAAAGCCTGCCTGATTCTTCCGGATCAAAATCTGTCTCCCCAGTCACGCCCTGATTTTTTCTGCTTCTGTGTTAATTCCACTTTCACCTCTTTCTATTCGAATTTCATTCCTTTTCTTCCCTAGTTTATATATATCTATATATATTAGGGAGAGTTTTGTCGGGTTTTTGTGGGGTTTTGTCTTTTCAGAAATACAGACATTCTGGTATAAGTCTGTAGCTTCGGGACAGGGTGCGGTAGGAAAGGAAGCTAAGAGTAAATAACGAGTGCCCTCCTCTCCCCCTGATCTCCCCTCATCCCGGTATCAGGCACGTTCACCCGGGAGGGCTTTAAACTAGTTTCCAGTGTTGACTGTCTATCCTAACTAGTGTGGCAATGACATGAATTCAAAGGGGAGCTGGACCGTTTAAGTTGTGCCGCATTCCTTCTCCTAGATAACGGCGTCGCCGGGCACCCTTATTGTCCTTAGCTGACGAGAAACCTGCTTAATGTCATACTGTGAATGTCCTTCAGAGTCATATTACTGGATTGAAAACTACTAGTAAAAAAGAGCAAGAAATTTTTTGTTTTTTGTTTGTTTGTTTGTTTTGGCGGGAACATGTAAGTAATTCCGACTGTTGTTTGGCTGGTTAATTTGCCTGTCCAGTAAACAGGAGAAACAGGTTTCGGATTTCAGTCCCACCGGGACCGGAAATCTGCTCATAGACCATCTCCCCTTGTAGTGGTGAGGCTGCTTTGAACTCCTAGAAAAAATACTCTGAAGACTGATCCACAGCTGCAGAACAGATGCAGTGGATCTTTCTCTGAAAAGAAAGGTTCCCTTTCTTAATCCCGAAAAATCGGTCCAGAGCCTGGGGTTTCAGCTGAGAATTGTATAGGACCAAAAGTACTGGATTGAAGGAATTCGGGTTTGCCTCTGTAGATAGAGGATATCTGTAGGTTATATGCAGATATTCACCTCTTAACAAGTGAACATAATCACTCTATGCGTTCATAAAAAGTGGTAGGAGACCTGGGTAAGGAATATGTCAGGAGCCTTCAACATTGGAAGGTGAGGTGGACCAGTGTATAGTAAGGGATTCGGCCTCCGAAAATGAGCTCTGGCTTTTGTCCCTGCTCCTGGGTGATAACCTCTAAAATCCTTGGAATCCTAGGAGTGTCAATTGTTACAATTCTATTTGATAAAACCAAAGTCCCATAGATTCAGACTTTGGTTTTATCAAATAGAATTGTATGAATTGACTAATGTCAGATGTTAGAATTACTCTTTTTCTTTCATAAAGAAAACAAAACGTTAGCAAAATTGGCCAGCATTAGCAATCCCAGGTTGCTTTCAAAAAATGACAAGATAGAACTGCAGAAGAACCTAGAAACTAACATCAACTCAAATCAGCAACAGGAATTAAAAGCTCAGTGAAACACTAATTTTTAGAAATTTCCCTGTTCGTTTGTTTTCTCTGGCATTTAATAGATAATTCACAATACAACTGATTTCTGCCTGGTTGTTTATAACTTTCTAAAGAAACAAGTAAAAATTTTAATCAGACTGTCATTAAGTTTCAGTGACAAAGTTCTGGAGCACCCTGATGTTGAAGTTGCTTTTCTCACTCCTTGAGTTGTTTCTCAGTCTAAGTAACCTTGTGCTTCCCACAGTTGGAGACCTGTAATCCCAGGACCTTACAGAGTTGTTTTGTTAATTACGCTCTTTCAATGTGAGACTCACAATAGTTTTCAGGACTCCTTCAAATGCTGGGTCATAGCACCAAGCCACCCTTATTGCTGATGATTTTGATGGTGGATCCCAGTTCTGATAGCTGACTTTGCCTTTGGGTCCGTGTCCCTGTGCCTATCTAGTTCTTATCCCAGAAAATTGAATCTAAGGAACAGGACTCCAGGATTAAGCTGTTTGGTTTTTGCCAGATCCCCTCCCATAGATGGCCTTCTGCCCACCATCACCTACTGGGAACCTACTACCACCTGCTAACAAGGTCCCATGATACCAGTCACTTGCCTGAGTCTCTAAATGCGTTTTCTCCTGTTACACACACTCACTGAGATCTCCACATCCACTTTAACAAGACACACTATTGAAATGTGTGTGGGACCACCTCTTGGCTGCTCCCTGAACACAGACACCCGTCTGCTACCACCTCCTCTGAACGAAGTCTCTTCCTTCAATGGATGAGATCTCTCCCCTACCTGCAGTTGGTCTCTCCCCCATGTGCAAGTGTGCTCAACCCTGGTGGGTAGGTCAAGTCCCCAACTGCCTTTATATTTGGGGTAGAAAACATAGGTTAAGTGTCATTATATGTGTCTAAGACCTAATTAAAGATAACAAGGTGTGTATAACATGCAGAAAAGCAGAGAGGCAGAACTGGAGGTTAGAAAAGGGGTGCAACTTGATGGATTTTCAACTTAAGGGTCTGTTGTGTGTGAGGTTGGTGGACTTATTTCAGGGCCTGTTTCTTGGACATGCAACCTGTGGGGGTACATGGGTCCCGACAATCCAAAAAGGCTCCAGGCTTGCTTTAATGCTGTGCCGGTGACATCTTGAAATTCTCAACAATTTTTTAAAAAGGGATCCACTTTTATTTTCTTATTTTTGCACTGGGTCCTGCAAATTATGCCAGCCAGTCCTGACTTTTTTTCCTGACTGTGCCTCTGCTGGAGACTGATATGATCCTAGGAGCATCTGCAGCTCTTGGTGCACTGAACCACAATGACCACACCGCTACGCCATTCTCACCTAGATTATTGCAGTGGCCTCCTAACTGGTTTTATTCTTTCCATTTTGTCTTCCTGGAGTCTTTTCTCAACAGAGCAACTAGAGTGATCCTGTTGAAGCCAAATTCTGTCACTCTTCTGCTCAAAACCCTCCAATGCCTCCCCATCTCACTCAGCGTAAATGCCGAATTCAGCACAAAGGCCTATACAGCCCTTGACAACCAAGCCCATTCCTGATGTTCTTTCAACTCATCTCTTACTCCTTTTCCCCTCGGTGCTCTGACCCAGCCACACTGGCCTCAGTCAGGGTAAAATGATGATGCTTTCTTTAAGGAGGGAAACAACTTCCCGCCCTCCCCTTCTTACTGAGTCTCCTTGTTTTAGTTTCCTAGGCTGCTTAGGCAAATAACATGAAATGGGTTGGCTTAAGCCATGGGAATTTATTAGCTTACAGTTTTGAGAACAGGAAAATGTCCAAATCAGGGCATCATCAAGGTGATGCTTTTTTTCCTGAAAACCAGTTGCTAGCAATCCTTGGCTCCTCTGTCACGTGCCAAGGCACATGGCAGCATCTGGTCTCTTCTTTGTGTTCTGGGTTCTGTTTGAGCTTCTTGCTTCCATGGCCAGCCTCTCTCCTCTCCTCTCCTCTCCTGTCTCTTTCTCTCCCCTTCTCTCTCTCTCTGTCTCTCTCTGTCTCTCTTCATTCTGTTTATAAAGGATTCTAGTAAAAGGATTAACACCCATCCTGCATGGGTTGGGTGACACCTTAGCTGAAGTAGACTCTCAAAAGGTCCTACTTACAATGGGTTCACACCTACAGGAATGGATTAGATTTAAGAACATGTTTTTTCTGGGGTACATACAGCTTCAGACCACCACACTCCTTAAAAACATAAAAAGCTCAGTAAGAGGCCTGACGTTATGATTTTTAATGCAAGGCCATGGGTCTTCCGACCTTTGGAACCATACACATATACCTCTGAAATTAATTCAGGAATCTCTCACAAGGTGTACAGAAGACAATCACAAGGTACATCCATTTGTCTCTCAAGGAGGGAAGAGAAGTGTCCACTGTTCTTTCTTCTACTTTACTGTATAAGTTTGCATGAATTCTGCCCAGACTCGGTTATCACTTTCATGCTACCTTACACACATGTAAGTCTGATAATGCTTACCCAGTCATAAAATGTATTCTTTCTTCTACATTGGTATGGAGGAGTAACAGAGAAACCAGAATCACAAATACATCACAAATACAACAATGCTTTATTGTCCTTTAGTCACTCATTTCTCATGTTTTAATGCTTAAATTCCAGATTCCATAACTACAGTGTTATCATGAAGTACCAAGTGATAAGGTAACTGGAAACATAGAATCATTAGCATGAACATGCTATGCATGTGGCAGAAAATACAAATTTCTCCAATATTTTAAAAACCATTGCCTCATTTGGTAAGGCATAATTATTTTGCAAACTAAATAAGGATTCCTCCTGTACTGCATTTCCTTACTCTAAACATCCAAGCTGAGCAGAAATCCATAAATGGAGAGAAAGTACTCTCTTGAAACTGCAGTTCTACCCTAAAAAGCCTGTATTAATGTGGACATCTCTCTAGGTATGAACTGATTTTAGCCTGACTTCTATATTTCTTCCCAGTCATGTGAAAACCAACACTTTTCTTAGATGCCCCTACATCTCCACATTCATTTTACATTGCACTGCTTACCTCCTGGTTAGTCTCAGGCAATGGAGTGCTGATAAATGTTTAACAACCAGCTCTCTGGGGGGACTATTTTGGTGTGCGGTGCTTGCCGATTTCTATGGTATAAATTCTCCCAGCATAGCTGATTATAAGCTACCAATGTGACATCACTGAAGTCTCTGAATGTTGAGCTGGGAAGAAATACACACAACCGATTCTCCTGAGCCAGTAGAAACTGGCTCCAGCAAGGTCTAGGCTATAGTTTTCTGAACAGTAATGACAAAGATAAGAAGAAGCTAATCTTTATGAAGCACTTACTATGTGCCAAAAAACATTTCTCTGAATATTCATATGCTACATATAATCACATTCAATCCTTGCTAAATAAGTCTGTGAGATTGATGTGGAGAAAGCAAAACATTGCCCCAGTAGGGCGATATTCAGATAGGACAACTGAATATAAACAGCTTGTACAGTAGAAACAATAAACAGACAAAGCTACTCTGTTACCTGTGGTGGAACAAGATGGAGACCAGATCACTCCATGCTACGTCTGAAACAGGAAAGAGATAAGGACACTGCAACCACAAAACTAAATTAAAACCTCCCTCTTGCAACCAACATTGTGACTGAACTTATTTACAGTGACATCCACAGTCCCACTTTAATTCTGCCTCCTAGATAAAAATTATGGATACCCGGTCACTGAATTGCACCGCTTTCTGACAGCACCGACGTCTGATTCCCTTACAACCTCCTTAGAATCTCCCAGCGCAAACCCAATCTCATAAGCTCTTCCCAACTCCATCTTACCTAAAACCCACACTATTCCTCTGGTATGCATTCTCTCACTGCAGCAAATTAAGTAACCCTAATTTAGCTTAAACATAGGCATATTCCTAGTGGTCTTTGGTCAGTGGACTTTACCAGTGTCAGCAGTCTCTGTTTACAGAAGAGAAAACTAAAGTTTAAACCGAAGCATTCTTAGAGAGCCTGTAGCCAGAGGTAAGATTTCATATAAGAGATCGCCTTACTTGCCTGCAAGGGGTGGATGGTCTGAGCTGAACTGAAAAGATATTGTCAGACAGTAAAATGAGCTGGTTGCCAACATAGGGACTGTAAGGGTGAGTAACAAGAGATTAGCAATAGCAAGTAATGGTTATGGCCCCTAAGGATGAAGGGAGAGTGGGAAGAGGTGGTGCTATCATAGCCCAGAGTGGGAGTTAGAACAGGGGAAGTGGACGCCCTATTGGCTGGCCAGCAGGAACCAAGATCACAGAGGGATCTCAAACCCTGGAATGCATGCAGCTACTGCAGGAAATGTTACAGGAAGAAGAGAGGGAGGAAAACCACCCTGGCTTCTGCCTCATATTCTGTCAGTTCTCCAGCTGGCTAAGTCTACCCAGAAGCCAGAGGGCAAGGCAGGCTGGGAAATGTAGTTCCTTGTAATACAGAACAGGGAAGGAGGAGTCTAACAAAAAAAAGTTGTTG
Organism: Choloepus didactylus; assembly: GCF_015220235.1. Classification (NCBI taxonomy): domain Eukaryota; kingdom Metazoa; phylum Chordata; class Mammalia; order Pilosa; family Megalonychidae; genus Choloepus; species Choloepus didactylus. The sequence goes on along the minus strand of NC_051313.1, from coordinate 127,055,129 downwards.
ATTGACACAATATCCCCCTAGCTATGGTCAAAGTATTAAAAGTATAAGAATTTTTTAATTTATCTGTAAATGAGCTTCCTCATTAGAGTTTGCCCTTTGGACCAATTCCTTCTGGTCCACAGTTACAGTGATACAACTTCTAGTATAACACAGGTCCACATTCTCTCTGCATTTATAGATGTGCATAAGTTTTATAGCATGGAAATATAGGGAACAACAAATTACAAATATTCAATTAAATTAAAAAATTTTCTTTCTAACATATAGCACCATATCCCAGGTATAGAAACACTGGTAATTCGCTTATGAAAGAGGGGTATTTTGATAGGTTTGGTGGTAGAATTTTTTGTTGGTTTGTATTAAATATAAAGCCCTTTAACAAAGCCAGGCCATGATTAGTTAAAGGTCAACCCTCTCACCAGGTTTCTCTTATCTTAGCAAATATTTGTCAACTTTTTTGTAGAATTTTAGGAGCAGGCCTCGGGAAAGCTGTTTAAGTTAGAGCAAAAGTCAGCCAAATCTAGCTCACCATCTGCTTTTGTGCAGCTCACAACTAAGAATGGTTTTTTAATTTTTAAACAATTGAAAATAAATAACAACAGCAAAACTATCCTGTGACAAGTGACAACTATAGGAAATTCAAATTTCAGCATCCATAAATAAGTTTTTTGGGGACACAGCCACACCCATTCACTTACATATTATCTGTGGCTGCACTACCAGAGTGCAGAGAATGAATGGCCCATAAATCTGAAAAACATTAATATCTGCCCCAAGACCCAGCCTCCAGCACAACTGCCTGGCCAGCTTGTCAGTCTCTCCACCAGTTCCTGGTTCTGATTGGTGGCCCAGCTGGAGCTCCCGTCTTGAGTTCCACAAGTCACCATTGTATTCTTATAATAATATAATTCATTCTTCCTTTGTTTCTTAACTGAATTTGAGTTGCATTGTTAGAAGCAAAAGTATTGGGATATGAAAACTCAACCTGTGCTCTGTGTGTGTATGATTTACTGTGGGAGAATATTTATAGTTTGTCTACTATGTGCCAGGTGCTTTTCTAGACGCAGGGGATTCATGAGTTAATGAATAATAATACATAATAATAAATAATATTATTTTAGATAGTAAATGAATAATCATTTCTAAAAACACCTGCTTCCTCTGCTGGACGGTATTATGCCTGGATGTGATGGTGGGGGCAATTGCAGCCATCTTGTGACCACGAGGGAGTTAAACTGACATACTAAGTCTACAAAGTATAAAGATGAAAAAAACCTAGATCCTTGATAACGTACACTGGAGTTGTCCTCTGTGTTGGTCAGGGTTCAGTTGCAGAGAATAGATGCACCTTAGCTTATTTAAGCAGGAAGAATTTTATGATATGGTATTCTCTACACTGAGCATTCACAACTGATTCCCAATGCCAGCTGCTGCCTCATCTGTAAATCAGGATGAGAATGCTATTGCCACACTAAGAAAACCACCTGTTCTGGTTCGCTAATGCCACCAGAATGCAAAATACCAGAGATGGATTGGCTTTTATAAAGGGGGTTTATTTGGTTACAAAGTTACAGTCTTAAGGCCATAAAGTGTCCAAGGTAAGGCATCAACACAGGATACCTTCACTGAAGGATGGCCGATGGCATCAGAAAACCTCTGTTAGCTGGGAAGGCACGTGGCTGGCATCTGCTTGCTTCCAGGTTGCATTTCAAAACGGCATTCTCCAAAATGTCAGTGTCAGCTTCCAATGGCCGTCTTTAAAATGTTTCTCTTAGCTGCAGCTAGCTGTGAGCTCCTTCTGTCTGAGCTTTCATAGGGCTCCAGTGAACTAATCAAGGCCCATGCTGAATGGGTGGGGCCACACCTCCATGGAAATGATCTAATCGAAAGGTCTCACCTACAGTTGGGCGGGTCACATCTCCATGGGTTAAACCACTGGAATTTTGGAGTTTATTTGTTACAGCAGCTGGCATTGCTTAAAGAGGACATACACCTTGCATGTTCAATAAATAATATACAGAAATAGCAACAGTTTTTCAGCGAGGCAGTATCTCAAAAAGTTTCCTCCCTTTTCCCAGCTTGTTAGCACCTCCCTAAAGAAACTTCTGAAAATGGTATCGGAAGAATTTTTGTAACACTCAATCCTAGTCAGATGCCAAGGCCTGGAGCACATGACCACATCAGCGTGTCTGAGGCTTGGGTCATAGTTTGTGCATTAAGCAATATCTGGGGAAAGAAGGCGGGAAAGAAGCTGATACAATTTCAGGGTCATGTTTAAGAAAAAATACAAGATTATACATATAAAATTAAGTATGGCCTTTGGAGGGGACCCCAAAGCTTAAGTTTTATTTGGGTCTTTCTACATCTACCTCTCCCATGCCTACAGAAGAGGAATGGGTAGCAAAGAAGGAGGGGGGAATAGAAAAATAGAAAGATTGCCTATACATTTCTTCTCTTGGGATCCTCCTTTCTTAGCTAAAGTGCTTGACAGCAATATTGTGAAGTCAAAGGAGTTTGCAAAATTGTGTAACCCTTGAGGGTGGTGACATACCCAGCAGAGGGACCTGGAGCCATGCAGAGCAACTGGGTAAGGGACTTCTTACCAGTCTTTCAAATGGGCACTGTTATAGTTGACTTGTGTCCCCCAAAAGACATGTTGAAGTCCTAATCCCCAGTGTCTCAGAACATGACTTTATTTGGAAATAGAGTCATTACAGATGGAATAAGGCAAGTTAAAATGAAGCCGTACTGCCGTAAGGTGTGTCCTTAATCCATCAAGACTGGTGTCCTTATAAGGAGGAATTTGGACACAGAGAGGAAAATGACTGAGGCGGAGAACACCATGGGTTGCCAACAGATTCTTTCCTACAGACTTCAGAGGAAGCACAGCCCTGCCAACACCTTGATTTCAGAGTTTTAGCCTCCAGAACGGTGAGACAGTAAAATGTCTATTGTTTTAAGCCACTCAGTTTGTGGTCCTTGGTCATGGCAGCTGTAGGAAACAAAGACAGGCACTTAGAACAAAATTTAATTCATTTTAGAAAAATTAAGAAATATGACATTTCTTGCAACTGGAAGGCTGTGGGGCAAGTCTTACCCTACCCATCAGGTTCTTTTTTCTGTACCGCCCCCAGCTTCTGCTGGGGTCTTCCCCTCAGAGCTCTTTTCCCTCTATGACTGTTCTCCGGATGATTCACCCATTTGCAAGGAGCACCCCTTTCACGGACAACCCGTCTGTCCCCTACTCTCCAGGCCTGCCTCTCCAATGGCCCACCTGAAGTGTCTGCCTAAAGATCCCACAGGCTCCTCAAACTCAATATGTACTCAAGTGCCATCATCATCTCCCCCTGCTCTTCCTCCTGATACCACTGTGGCAACGTCAGCCCAATCACAAACCAGTGACCTTGGAATCATGTTAGACAACTCCTCTCTTACGCCACCTCTAGCGGAGTGCCATTTCTATCAAGGCTCACTACATAATTTGCAGGACTGAATATAACATGAAAATGTGGGATTTTTTGTACAAAAAAGCAACAGTAAAGTGCCATTGAAGGTACTAAAATAGAAAGCTGTTTCCTTCTTTCGATGAGCTCACTCTCAACTTGTCATGCTGGTTTTTACTTGCCAGTTAATGTTGATTTAAGTAAAGAGACATTGTAATTTTTAATTATTAGCATGAACTTTACCATTCATCTTACATTGTGCAACGTCAGCTTTAAATGCAACTGTAAGAGCAGTTAATTTGTATGTGGAATCACCAAAATTACATAATTTGAATTTTGTAGCTCCTACCTCCATATATATTTTGTTCTTACCAGAACAGTGGAAATGCTGCACAAAACTAACTCAACTGTTTTTATTTGGCTTCTTGATATGTGTACACATTCTACCACACTCTCTACTTTTGCTTGCTAATGGGTAAAGAAGTACTGAAAGATAAGAAACTATGGATTGCCCTATTGTTCTCTTTCCTTTTTTGCCATCATTTGCAGCATAAGTAACCTCTGGCTGATACAGAGAATTAACACAAGAAAGGATATGATAGGATTTCCCTTAGCCATTTCTATTTCTTACAATGTCATTGGCTTCTCTACCTTTGAAGAAAGTTTTAGTTCAAAAGGGCAGTATGGTTTTGCGAAGCTGTCAGTACCCCCACTTATTCAGTCCCTGAGGTAACATGCTTACCTTATACTCACTCTGAGTCTCACTGAACTCTCACACATTGTGGGTCCACCACAATTCTAGACTCTTGGGGCGTTGCCAATGCCATATGCAAACGAGTCAGCCATTGCCAATGCTCCTTGCAAATGGGTGAATCATCCAGGGAGCACATTCATATTGTTCATGTCCCTTCTCCTCACACAAATGCTCCATTGTCCCATTGGACTTCACTCACAAAACACAGCTTCAGAGATAAAATTATGAAGGCTTTCAAGATGGCAACACCAGAGCATTAAAATAAGTGTGGTGCCCTTCTGAGGGCAGGGCCCTGGGAGACTGCACAGGTGGCACACCCAGGAAGCTGCCCTACTTCTTTCTCTTTCCTATCTCTCAGACCTTCATCCTCCCTGTACCTGTCCTAGTCACTGTGATTTCTCCCTGAGACAGTTGCAATACGCTCCCAACTTCCTGTCTTCCCCCCATCCTTCCTCCACGTTGTCCTGTGTCTTTGCCAGAGCTGCTCTGACAAATACCACACAACACGTTGGCTTAAACAACAAACATGTATGGTCTAGTGGTTTGGAAGGCTGGAAGTCCAAAATCAAGGTGTCAGCTAGGCCATGCTTTCTCCTGGAGTTGGTGGCATTCTGGTGAAGTCAGTCATCGCTCTCTCTTCTTGGGTCTGCTCTTCTGGTTTCCGCTGACTTCTGGCTTCCCTCGACCTTTGGCTGCTTTTGAATTTCCTCTCTTTGTAAATCCTCCCGTCCAGTGGATTAAGGCCCGCCCTGACTTAGCATGGCCACGGCTAAATACTCACATCCTCAGGACTGGCTTGAGTCACAGGGATGTCTATAATCCTGAGAGTAGTGGGAGCCCCCAAAAGCTACTGCTTTTTATTACTCATGTCTTAGAGAGCATTCTGAAGAGAGTGATCTTTTCCCAAGAAGGAGCAAGGTTTGGAAGGAAGGAGAGATTTTTCCCCTCCTCTTCTGTGATCTTCCTCACTTCCGAGAGGAAGTTTTCACAAGAGAAGGTGGTGGCAGGCCAAGAATTCTGTATTCTTCTGGGGCCTGAAGTTGCATATGCATAGCACTTTTCATATAATTGAGAAAATGCCAGTAGTCTGAAGAATGGGAGCTAATAAAAATTTGGGGAGGGATCTGAAGTCCCCACCTTCATGACAAATGATTACAGAAGCAATGTTGGGTGTGCAGAGCCTGGCAGTGAGCAGAAATAAAAACAACTACGTTTAGTCTGAGAGGTCCTAGAGCTGTCTCTAATTGTGGGATGTTAAGGAAGGAAGTCATTAAGCCATCCCAGATACAGGAGTTTGCTTCTTTTGTATGTCAAGGGGGCAGGGCAAATAAGGATCCTGGAGTCTTAACATTCACAACCCAGTTGCTGCAGCAGGGTGGAAGGGGATATACTTAAGATGGGCACCTTCTATGGAGAACATTCTGCAGCCAACTGTGGGGATGTTAATCCCTTTGTTGGTGTGGCCAGCTAACCTAGCTTTAGAAGAAATATTTGGGAAGGGTGGTTCTCACATCAAAGCTTGAGCAACAAACAAGAGTGGGAAGAGGGGGCAGAGGAAAGGAGAGAGTTGAGACTGCATGCAGTTTGGAAGGCGCCTAGTGATGGAGCTTAAGGAGTGCTACCCACAGCAAGAAGTCCCACCCAGAAGCGAGACTGCAACTCTGCCCTCCACTCTCCCCAGAAACTCCTCCTCTTCAGACCCTGACTTTCTGGTCCATTGAAGTCCATTCCTTTCTGGTAATGAGGCGGCCCCTGCCGTGTCCCCAGGTCCCTGCCTCCATCTTCTGTGCACGGAATGAGCCCTTGGACAGGAAGTCTCTGTCTGAATGCAAAGGCAAAACTGCTAATTCCAGTCTCCAAATACCTGGGACCAGGAACACTTTCCCTCTAGGAATCTCCAGATTTGGCACTCAGAGTCAAACAGGAGCAGCCCCGGGTCAGAGGACAGATCACTAAGCTAAAACTCAGGAGACCAACTAGCTATAATCAAGACGTCTTCACAAAACGTGTTTCCTTGTAGTGGTAGCTTCACCGGAAGGGTCATGTAGATAGAGCAAGGGGATGCTTGTGAAGCGTTTGGTGCAGGTCTGATCCAGAGCACTCAGCAAAAAAAATCAGGTATTGCTCTCAGAACTCCTACTCCAATTTGCCCAGTAGTGTGGATATTTATTAAGCTCTAGCTCTTTCTCTAGATTGCAAATCCTTGAAGGGAGCTATCTGAGCTGATATTCTTTATTTGCACCACTACTCTATTTTCACTCCCCACTCTTCTCCAGCCTGCTCTATGCCCCAGGGGTTGACCTCTGAGGACTGTGTCAGTGGCCCTTGCAGTCTCCCTCCTGGTAGGGATCTGCCAAGGGGAGGCAACAGCAGAAGACCCAAGTGGGGAAGGACAGTGACGAGTCAGGGTCTCTATCCCCCAGCTCCCTCCCTACCAGGTAGCAGTGACAGCTCTTCTCCCTTAGCAGCCCCAGCTCCTGTGGGACCCTTCCTATGCTACAAGTCTCAAACACTTTGAAAATTCTGTTCCCTGGCTCCTTTAGGCACACTGGTGATGGTTCCTGCTGTAGCCCCATGTATGTCGCCATCCTTTATTGGTTTCCCTTAAACCTTCCCCAGCCTTTGCAAATGGTCCCTCCATTAACTCTCTTTAGTCAACCGGACTGAGACAGTGCCTTATCTCCCTCATTTGTTTATCTCTTTAAATGTCAACTCCTCTATGAAGCCTTCTTTTTATTTTTCTAGCCAGAAATAATCTTTCCTTTCTATGAATGTTCAAAACACTTTAAAAGGCAGAAGAGGGAATCCAGAACTCCACCACCTCTATCAACTCAGCCCTCGCCCCAGTTGTCCCCCACCTTCCTGCAAATCCCAACAAAATAAAAAGTGTTTAGCAAATGCATTCTGCACTGTGCTCTTTTGGGTTTTGTTTTAATACAAAGTTATTTTTCTCCAGCTTGTCCTTCATTCTCAGGGTGCCCAGCTGCATCACAGGCTCATCCCAGGCACATGAGGTATTGCCAACAGGCCTGCTGAGCTCAAAGGTCTCCCAAGGCCAGGTGGTGTGAGTGCCAGGTGGGTAGTGCTGAGGTGGGGTGGACCAACCCAGGCCTGTCTAGGCTGATCTCAGACTTGGCAGCTTTCCCTGAAATTATCGCTATCTTAAAGTGTAAACACAGGGTTTACTCTGCACAGTCCAGAGTTCATCCCTGCCCCTGTGTGAGTGGAGACGTGGCATCTCGGCCAGACACAAATCTACATGCAGCCCCCAGAGGAACCCTGCCAATGACATTACCCCGCCAGGCCCCTGAGCACTCTGCTTCCTCTGACTGGACTTCAGTTTGAGGTGCAGGAGACAATGGAGAGTCCTGACTGAAGGAAGCCCTGGCCCTGCTCAGGAAGTGAATCATAAGGTGATTCAAAAACTGAGCCAAAGGGAGGAGCAGAGTAATGTGAGTGTCTGGGAATGGGTTGTGGGGAGACTGCCAGGGGACCCAGGGCAAAGGAAATAGAAGGGTGCGAGCATGAGGTCAGAGGGCAACTTGGGGACATGGGCTCTGTCTTACTCTCCCCTTTATTCCCCCACCCAGCCTCTGTGCCTAGCCCAGGGTCTGGCTCATATAAATATGCTGGGTCCCTACTTATAAATCAAACCCAGCTCCTCTTAACTCCCAAAACCAGTATGGAAGGAGGGGCAGGGAAAGAATGCTACAAATTAAAGAATCAGAAATGGTAGGGAGCTTAGAGGTGATCTAGCGAAGTCCAGCCCTTCAGTCTAAGATGAAACTGAAGTCCACCTCGCTGGAGGGACAAGCTCCAGATCACACACTTTGGTCTTAGATCTGAAATGAGACTCTGCGACCTCTAGTGTCTCCCAGGGGATTCCTACAATTTCCCTTTTCCAATGTAGTAGCAGTTTCTAGCAAATCCAGAAAAGATCTTCAGACATATTTTTAAGGTGGGGAGGGGAGGGATAGATGAGGGGAGTCTGGAGACACTGGGGGGAATTTTCAAACTCAAATATGAGAATCTTCTCAAATGATTTTTTGGTACCTCTGTCAATGGAATGAACAAACTCACAGGCTTCGGGTCATAGCTGTGTGCACATCTTTGGAATACAGTGTCAGAGACTTGGGGAGCAGTCACTGTGTGTTTATTGACTTAGGTGCTGGCCACTACATGCAGAAAAATGCTAGGCCTAGTTAATCCATGCTTCTCAACTGACTGATGCTTGCCAGAACTTAGTGACCTGATAGAAACTAGTGCTGTCCATGACGATTTACAGCTGCTTTCACGTTCCATAGAAGTTTCTTCAGCATGTGGGAGGAAAAGGATAAGTCACCACAATGGGATACCGTATAGATAGATTCAATACTTTAGAGCAGGTCATCATTCACAAAAGAAATCGCCTCCCCAACATCGCCAGGGAGCTAGAAAAATCACCAGGGTCCCTCATTTGTAAGTAAAACCAAGACCCTCAGGGACAGGAAGTGACTCCCCCAAGGCTACCCAGCTGCCGGGGTTTGTCCTGGGATCAGGGATTAATCCTTAAAATAATCGTTTGCATTTATGGGTTTTCAGATTTTAAAAGTAACTCCTATTTATTTTTTTAAACTGAAGAAAATGGAGAATAGCACTGGGACAGCCGGATTTAGGCAAATGGGTGACAATCATGGCAGCAGGATTGTCTGCTGTTTCAGGATCTTGCTGAAAGGACTTCTTGGGTATCTCTTATCTCCTGGACAGCTAACCGTTGCCAACTGGTTGCCTGAGTCAGACTGTCCCATGCCCCGTCCACCATCTTCCTATCTCTAACCCGTCTCCTCAGGCATCCGAGGAGGCATCTCGGTTCCCTACTGTTGCCTTGATTGGCTTGTCTAATTCCCAATTACAGCTCCAAGTGGAAAACAGCATTCATTCTACAAATATCAACTGAGAGTCCCCTCTATTTGGAGTTGCCAGGTTTAGCAAATAAAAATACAAGGTATTTTATCTGGCAATTCTATCTGCCTGGGGATTCAGCAGAGGACAAAACAGATATATTTCTGCCCTTGTGGACTTTACACTCTAGAGTGGAGAAACAGATAACAAGCAAAGAAAAGTAAAAGTCGGTTATAACACGACAAGTGCAATGGCCAAAAATAAAGCAGCGGGTAAGAGTGCGTAAGGAACCCGCGCAGGCTACCGAGGGAGAAGTGCGACCCTATCCTGGGTTAGTGCAGTGTCCTGCCTCCACCCAGCCCTGTCTCCACCTCTTCTCTCTCTTACTGATTGTAAACTAGCTCGATTGGCAGTGAGTGAACCCCTGAGGTGACTGATTTCTGGCCAAAGTGTGGAGCGCAGCAGGCTCCCCTGTCCCCTCTCCTCGAGGGCGAGAAAGAAGCCCGCGGAGGGGCAGCGTCTCCAGCTCCAAACACAGCCCTCTCGGGTTATGCACCCGGACAAGGACGGGACGGGTCAGCACCACAGCGTGGAGACCTGTGCCCTAGACGACTCTTCGATGAGGAGCTGCCAAGTGAGAGCCCCTGAATTGCCACCATTTTTACACGGGTGTGACTTCGCTGAAGCCAGGGCTGAACAGGAGGCGGGTGAGGACGCTGTGTAAAGGGCTGGAGGGGTGTATGTGGGCGTCGTTTTCTCTCCATCTTGGGCCCTTTGCAAATGGTCTGGATCATTTCCGGAAATCTCTTCTTGGTCTTTTTTAAGCGCTTATCTTCACAACCTTTCTTGGGAAACAGTCTCTTTATCTGCTTAATATTTTACCTAATATTTGCTGCCTTTGTGTGAATTACTACTGCCTGCTTTGTGCTCAACACTGTACTGGGGGTTGCAGGAGGAAGAAAAGAATTAAGAACTGTCAGGAAAAATTTTGGAAGTCTTTTAAGTGGTCAAAAGGTATCGCTGGATGTCTTTTCAATAGAATACTGGCATTGTCAAGCAGACCTCAAACTGGGGATAACCTATTTTATAGGAGAGTGCCGGTGTTTCTTTTTCTTTTACAATTCTATTGAGAAAGACGCTAACTTATGGAACACTGACTCAAATGATTCCTGACTTTGGCAATGAAAATGATGCTGTCTGATAGAGAATAATAAGTTCTGTAAGTCAAATCCTCATTTGAGCCATGCTTACTGGTTTCCTCATTAATTATTGAGTTAAAATATTTGGTTCCTATTTTATATCTTTACTTTTTTTAAAAAATTATCCTTTATCAAGACATACATGGTTTTCACTCTAAAGCTATTATGAGTATCTGGGGAAGTTGAGACTATCCTATCCGACAGTTAGTGAATAATACAAAAGACTGTACAATATAGGGTTAAATTTTATGGTGGAAGAACACAAATACAGCAAGAGGATGATGACTGACTAAACAAAAAACATGATTTTTTTTTTTTAATTTTTAGGAAAAACTGCCAGAAACTACTTTACTAATAAGAATTTCCACTTTGTTATGAGGGTAACAACAACCAATTGCTGGATTCTTTCTGTGTGCCAAGCACTGCCTTTTGATCCTCACAACAGCAATATTTGACAGGTGTTTGGAGGAAATTTGCTTATCAAATGGATGTTATATTTATGCCCAAAGTGAGATGACACCTTTCTGGCTGTATGGGTAGTTTTTATTTTGTTAACATTTCCTATGCAAATGATATTTCACTGAATTTGCAAAAACCCCTTCGAAAAGAGATTCTATTCACAGGGGATCCTTTTACTGTTAGAAAAAGAAAGGGTATCACCCTCATTTTTTTTCAACACGATCCTATTTATTGGGTGGATAGAGGGGTGGGTGTATAGATGGATGGATGGAAGGATGGATGGAGGGATGGTGGATGGAGGGGGGATGGCTGAAAATGCAAAAGAAATCCATGCAAAAAAGTTCAGTATGGATTTTCAAGTTCTCTCCATATAGTTTTCTTATTTGATCTGGCAGTGTCAATAGGACAGAAAATATTACCAAACTTTCCATTTCATAGAAAAGAAGCCAAGACTGAGAGATACTAGATGCTTGGGTGAAACCGCATGTAACAGTGATGGGACTGGTGCTCAAGGCTTCTGATACCTATCAAGTAGTCCTTTTCCCAACTTAAAATACTTCACTCAGCAATTGCATGTAACTTGAGGACTTCCTGCTTTTAAGGTGATTCTCAGTGGAAGGCTCCTCTTCTCATAATTTGAGGGAAATAGAACAATTTCTACCCATTCCTCAGCACCCCAGTTTCAGTCCTATATTCCAGGGGGTGATTCGTGCCTTCCTGATTTTATGCCGGGTCCCAAAGGGTTGCTTGCTTATTTATTTATTTATTTATTCATTTATCTATTTATTTAGGATAACTCTCAAGGTTTCTTGGTTTTCCAACCACTCTCCCTATGGGAGAGGATGGGGCAAGGCTGGAGTCACTGTCCCAGCAGGACTTTCCAGGGACCTTGGGAAGTCCTTAAAGCATCCTCCATGTGGATTCAGCATCGTGCATTTCGCTGTCTCCTGTTTTTCTCAGCAGGAGTAATGTTCAGCAATTCTGGCTCAGGTGCTCCCTTCCTGAAGGACTTTCCATGGGCAGCCGCTCAAACTTCACTCTTGCTTTTTTGGGGGCTACTCCTGGTTGGTGCTCTTGGCTTCATCTGGAAACTTCACCAGGAGAAAGAGCGAGAATGCCGGATCAAAGGTAAAGTAAATAGAGGACTGAAGCAGTGAGGTACAAAGATTATGGAAAGTGGGATTGGGCAGAGAAGAAGGGAGAGGACAGAGGGGAAGAGGATCAAGGGGGTCTTTTTACTGAGGTTTTTAATGCAGTCCTTCCTCGCTCAATACCTCCAGCCCTACTCAGTTTACTTTGCCCAAGCCAAAACGTTGACTGTACCCAGAGTTCCAAGTTCTGGGGCAGCTCACAGGACTCAGTGTACACACTCTCCAAGGAAGGGATGTTCCAGAAGGCCCTTGGCCAAAGAGACCTGGCTCCTCTACTGTGGAGGATACTGATTAATTTCTTTTCCTTTTGCAGAGAAACTCCAGAGAGAGCTCAGTAAGTTCTGTGCTTCCATTTCCTCCATATATGATTTGATGCCCTCTTACATGCCAGTTATCATTGTCTCATGAGGTTTCTTTGTTCTACGGTAGGCTGGAGAAAAGCCCAGAAACTGGATGGTAAGCACATTGGATATCTAGTTTTCATCTGAGACTTTACCTGCCTCATTTACTAGGTGCTTTTATCTGGATTTTTTCTCCTGAGGCCTTGCTCATTTGTACACAATTTGGAGTCTTAATCCTTTTATCCCAATACCCCCTGGCCAGCACCTTATTGCCCCAGTGGTTCTTCAAATTGTGTCAAAACTGAACTCTACATCCTTTCCTCCAACCTGCTCTCCCTCCTGGATTCCCTTGTTTAGGTAATGGTGCCACTACTCATCCAAGTGGGTGTCTTGCTCTGCTACCCCGCAGTAGGCAAGCCCTTGGCATTGCTTGATCCCAGAGCCCCTACTTAGGCAGGGACCACTTCCCCAATTTTTTCTTTCTCTGTTTTATCTCAGATCTTTGTGGCTCATTTTACTATGACCCTTCTCTTAACAGCAGTCACCCACAACCCACTCTACTTCTTCAGCTTCTGCTGCCATTCCCCCAAGATCTACTGCCACCTTTTCCATTTTAAGACTTTTAGTTTAAATAAATATCAGGAAACAAACAAAAAATCTGAAAAGAGAGCCAACATGGACAGCATATTTTTTTAAAGTTATTACAGTATTGACCGTAGTCTAGAGTTTTAGAGTAAACTTGCTGAAACAAAAATCTGATTATAGTCTTCTAAGTTCCCAAACCTTCTGTAGTTCCCCATTGCCTCCTGCAGTTTTATTAAGATGAGGGATGCTATGGAGATTTGTGAGTTTTAAAATAATTTTTTAAATTAAGAAAACTACTTTTTGCCAATTCTAATCTTAAAAACAACACAATCAAAGCAGATTCTGTATCATCTGGGTGGTATCTTCATAATCAATTATTGCAGAGTGATTCCAATTACCAAGCTAATTGCTATATTTATAATCACATCAGTGACAAATGATCTCTCTAATGATAGATTTTAACTTTTAATGCTGCATTTCTCAAGCTGGCTCCCATTCCCCTCAGGGATTTGAGGATATACTCTAAGATGTATTCTGAAAATCGTATTTGACCTAGCCAAGTCTCTTTGTAAATAAATCTACAGCTTCCTTGGACTTTATCTGCATTAAAGGCACTCAACATCTAGTTCTTCCTATTTCTGCTTCCTCTGAACATTCCCTGACGTGTTCCACCCCACTTGTCTGACCACACCACCTGCTGTGCCCCAAGTACATGATGAAGTTTTATGCTTCTATGTCCATTTCCTCTGCTTGATCAAACACACCTGGTTAACCCCTGTTTATTCCACTCTTTCAGCCGAGACAGGTTCCTTAACCTCTCTGAACCTCTATTTTTCTCACCTTGAAGTTGAGTTGATCATGTCTACAAGTCTGAGCAGATGTTAGGAAATGAGTCACAATGTGAGAGCGTTACAGCTATGATCAGGACTGCTAGCAGTTATCCACACCACCACATCCTTTTCTTACATCTCAGAGAGAAAAGAGAGGTGGAGGTCCCCAACTTCCGGTCCTACCACCTGCACCTGTTCCTCCTTATCTGCTCCCTCTGATTCGATGAAGCAGGTGTCTTTTCTCCTGCCCAAGGCTAATCCTTCCCCCTCATCCTGGACCCCACACTCTCCAACTTCCCTCCGGGCTTTTTAGTTCAGTCCATTCATTCATTCAACGTGGATCCATGGGCACCAACTACATGCCAGTCATGGTTGGAGATGTTGAGGCACATGACATGCCAGTCATGGTTGTAGATGTTGTGGCACAGAACAAAACAGGAAGTCCCGATTCCCAAAGAGCCTACCCTCTCATGGTGGGAGCCAGATGGAAAACAAAATACAGTTGACCCTCATTATTCTTGGATTCCATATTTGCAAATTCACCTATTTATTAAAGTTTATTCATAATCCCCAAATCAATACACACAGCACTTTCATGGTTATTTGTGGACATGCACAAAGTGGCAAAAAATTTGAGTCACTGAAATGCGTGTTCACAGCTAAGGTTGAACAAGGCAATGTTCTGCTTTCTCGTTCAGCCCTTATGTTGTAAGCAAGTGACCTATTCACAGTATATTTAGAACCACGTTGTTGTTTTTGTTGTTGTTGGGGATTTCAGTGTTTAAAATGACTCATAAGCATAGTGCTAAAGTGCGGTGCAGGGTTCCTAAATGCAAGAGGATGTTTTGTGTCTTATGGAGAAAATACATGTGTTAGATAAGCTTTGGTCAAGCATGAGTTATAGGGTTATAGGGTTGTGAGTTCAATGTTAATGAATCAACAATACATATTGAACAAGGTGTCTTTAAATAGAAACACACATAAAACAAGCTTGTGTATTAATTGGCTAATGAAAATGTAACCAGAGGCTTGCAGGAATATAACCCTGTATTTACCCCAGGAGCAATGGCTCAGTATTTGCTAATTCAAAAACATGGCAACTTTATAGAACATAACTACGGTGACTAAAAAGAACCTACTGTATATAGTAACATATATGGCAGGTTACTTGGTGATAAGTACTAAGGAAATAAACAAATTAGGGTAAGAAGATAGGAAGTGCAATTCAAAATAGGGTGGTGATGAAATGGGGAGCATTTCAATTAGAGGGAACAGCAGCACCAGAGCTCAGAAGCAGAACCACGCATAGCTTGTTTGAAGAGTAGCAAATGAATTGGTGTGGCTAAAGCACAGGGAGTAACAAGGAGAAAAGGTGGGGATGATATCAGAGGGGGTTCAGGTCACATATCACCTTGAAGCCATCATGCTGACTTCATCTTTGCCTACTGGAGGGTTTTGAACCAAGGAGGGACTGGATCTGAAGAGTTGCTCCAAATACTGGGCTGAGACTAGTATTTGGGTAGGGCAGCAAGGGTAGAAGCTGGAAGACCAGTTGGGAGCTACTGTAGTGATGCAGGCAAGCAATGAGGGTAGGTTGGACCAGAGTGGAGCAGTGGAGATGGTGAGAAGTGGCCAGATGCTGGATTTGTTTTGAAAGTAGAGTAAAAAGGCTTTACTAATGGACTTCAATGTGTAGTATGGATAAAGGAGTGAAGTTAAGCATGGATCCAAGGTTTTAAGCCTAAGAACCTGGAAAGATGGAGGTGCCATTTATTGAGATGGGGAAACTGGAGGGAAGCAAGTTGTGGGGGACAGGGAGGATGTGGCACAGAATCAGGAGTTCTGTTTTGGATAGATCAAAGTTAAGGAGACTATTGGGGTCCAAGTGGAGATGTAGAGTAGGCATTTGAATAACCAGGTGTGTGGTTCAGGCTGGAGATATAAATTATTCTTTTGGCTCTTCTGTGTCTTCATCTTCATTCCTAACGGTTCTTTTCCCTTACCCTCTGTATTAGTTATCTATTGCTGTGCAACAGTGTAATAGCTTACAGAACACACATTAATTTTCTCACAATCTCTGGGGGTCAGAAGTCTGTCTGGGCACAGCTTAGCTGGGTCCTCTGTTCAAGGTCGCATGAGGCTGCAAACAAGGGTCATCTGACTGTGTTCTCATCTGGAAGGTGCACTGGGGGAAAATCCACCTCCAAGCTCATGCAGGTTGTTGGCAGAATTCGTTTCCTCACAGCTGTAGAATTGAGGAGTTCTTGTTGGCTGTTGGTGGAAGGCTGCCCTCAGTTCGAGAAACCACACTCAACTCCTTGCCATATAGGCCCCCCAATTTGGACACTGTCTTCTTCAAACCCAGCCAGGGAGAGAGATTCCCTGGAGTGAGTCTGCTTGCAAGACACTCTTGTACAACAAACATAACCATGGAAGCACCGTCCCATCACCTTTGACACATTACGTTACATTGGTCAGAAGAAAGTCACAGGTCCGGTCCACACTCGAAAGGATGAGATTACAAAAGGGTATGAACACTAAAAGGAGTAATCTTGGGGCAGCGGGGGGCACCCTAGAATCTGTCCTCCCTACTCGATAAACAAGCTCAAGGTTCTCCTTCATAACCAGGCCCACCCCCCTTTCCTGAGCAATATGCCCCGCTCTCTTCTCTCCAGGTGTCTACATCCATATGAGCAAAGTCTCAGGAAAGAGAACCCACATGTGACCTCCACTGTCTTGCCTGCCATGACATCAGCCACCGCCTTTACCACACCAAAAAAATTGTCCCTGTCAGTCATGAATAGCTGCCTCGTCCCTTCTCTGTCCTTTCTTCATGGACCTCCCTGGGTAGGTCTTCCTCCCAAATTTGACATCTCCCTCGTCAATTTCCAGGGCCCTCTCTTGGTTCTTTTCCTGGAAGCTCCCTCTAAGACTTCTGGCTTTGCTTGTTCCTTAACAGTTTGTGTTTCTCAGGCTTCAGTCCTGGGCTCCCTTCTCACCCCACCTGCTCTCTCTTCAGAGTCCAGTGTACTTTCAGGGCTCTCAGCTGTAAACTGCTCCCATCCCTGGATTTCTGTCCCCAGACCAGTCCACTCCCTAGACTCCCTGAAATGTCCACTGGATGCCTCCCTTTAGAGGCCTCAGAAGCATCTCACAGTCAGTGTATCCAAAACTAAACTCCTGCAGACCCTGCCCTCCCTCTCTCTCTGAGTGAATTAACCACCTAACAGTCATTTTCAACTCCTCTCGCTCTCTCTTATCCACCACGTCCTGCTGTTTGCACTTCCTTTAAAGTAGGGCCTCTTAGTGGTTGTAATACAGACTCGTGGTTGTAATGCAGACTCTGAAACAAGACTGCCTGGGATCAAGTTCCAGATTGGCTAGAGTAACCTTGGATGAGTTCTTTATCCTCCCCAGAATTCAGTTTCCTCATCGACCAAATGGGGAAAATAAGAATATCTACCTCCTGGTTTGTTGTGGGTGCTGTATTAATATAGGTAAAGCACTAAGAACAATGTCAACCACATAGTAGGTTCTATTTAGTATTAGCTATTTTTTGTGGTAGTATTCGAGCCCAATTTTCTCTTCCCATTCCCAAGGCCAAGGCCTAACTTCAAGCCCTCATCATTTCTTGCCTGGAATGTCACAGTAGTTTTCCATTTAGTCTCCCTACCTCCCACCATCTGTCTCTGCAGTAAGCACTGCCACATTGTGCACCTTCAGGAGGTATCATTCCATAGAATATTCCATAGATGCCTCCAATCTTCCCCCCACACCTCCTGTCCCATTGCTATTTCCAATGTGCCCATATTCGCATGCCAAACTTTTCAGAGGTTTTCCCTTCACCTTTGGTTAAAACCCCCAACTCTACAACTGGCATATTCATTGAGGGTTACTATGTGTGGATGCTGGCTAAGTTCCCCCAAATAACTTATGGAGCAGGTGCTAGTCTCATTCCCACCTTACAGATGAAGAGACAGGGACATTGAGTAGTTAGGTAGCCTGCTCTCGGTTCCATGGCTAGTGAATCATGGATAACAGCATATGGAGGAAGAGAGGAGAGTGGTGAACCAGTGAACCATAAGCCATAGTGCCTGGAACATACTAGGAGCTCCACAGATAAAGCCATGAAGAAAATTTGCATTCCTCAGAGTTCCTAATGTTAGCAAGAGATGACTAACAACCAAGAGAAATGGATGCTCCCTTCTGAGGCTAACTAAACAAAAGAGATAGGTTTCCAAGCATTGATTGCATGCAGGGCACTGCACTAGGTCTTGGAAAAGACACAGGAGAAGACAGACTAGAGTGCCTGGCCTTGGGAGTGAGCTGACCGTTGTCACAGAAAAGGGAAAGGTGAACACTGACTAGTTCTGTCCTGTTTCTAGGGCAATGTCCCGTGTGCTAGCACCCTTCACATGTGTTTGCATATGCAGGTATCTTCAGCTACTGAGGGACAGAAGACACCAAATTTGGAGAATGGGAACAGATGGGTAAAGAGCTCCCAGTGGAGTACCAAGCTGTGCTTAGCAATCAAGAAGGGGAAACAGAAGATCCCATTTCCTCTGCCTCCCTCTTCTGGGCACTATCCTTGTGAGAAGAGTGAGGGGTACCACCCAACAAGAGTGAAGGGTACCATCCAACAAGGGCTAGAAAGGAAAAGCATCCAAGACACAGAAAGGGTCAAGAAAAGTGTGACTGCAACCCAGGAGCACTCACCTCTATTTTTTTCTATTACAGATTGGAGAAAAGCCCAGTCCTATGCTGGTGAGTGACCCTCTGATTCCTATGTCTCGGGTCCAAGCCACCCTGAGGAAGGATCTTAGTGGTCTTTCCTTTTTCTGTTCCTAGCAGTGGCCTGGCAGGACAGCCCAGGGAAGATCTTCGAAGCATTGAGAGCAGGTGCTGCCCCAGTTTGGCACCTAAGTCTTTTCCCTTTCCAGAGATTGAGACCTTCTTTCTCTTCCTTCTTAAAGTCCTTCTTATCCATTTTCTCTCTTGGGTTTTTTCTACTCCTGAATATTTTCTGTGTTAAGCTTAAGAGCACAATTCAAAAGCATCCATTCAATGGGTTATGAGCATCTTAGAGAAGATTTGCAGATTCTGACCACCTAAGTTCCTCTAGCCTCAGAGCAGAAATATCACTTCCTAATTGGGTCCCTCATGGAAGACTATAGAATGGAGAGATCAATAAAATCTTGCACATTGACTTTTAAAATAGCTACCATTTACTGGGCAGCTACTACCATGCCTCAGACACGTCATGAGTACTCTACATGTCATCTCCTGTGTAATGATCCTTGCAGCTGCCCTCGTAGGAAGGTGCTATTATTATACCCATTTACAATGGACAAAAGTTATCCACAAAGAGGGTAAAGCTTTGCTCCAAATCACACATCCAAGACTTGGTGACACTGGGATATAAGCACAGGGAGACTGGTCCCAGAGCCTACGCTCTTAACCAGTAAGCTATGCTTCCTTCCTTGATCATACGGTTTGGAACAGAACCATTCCAATCCTTTATTCTTCTAATCAGCATAAGAATACCCCAAAATTTCAAGTAACTAGCTAAAGTAACACAGCTGATTAATTCTTGCTCAAGGGATGCTGATTCTTCCTTGTCTATCCTTAAATGTGGGTGTTCCCAGGGGTTCTTTGGTCCACTTCTCACTCTATACGTGCTCCTTGGGCAACCTATATGCAGAGCATGCTCACATTCCTATCTCAAGATTTCTTCACCAAGCTCCAGGTCTCCCTATCTCTAAATGTGCCTTCCTGGGCTGCCCCACAGAGAACTCAGACCAAACTAAATTTAATATGCTCCCCACCCCTCCAATATACTCTTTTTTCTCTGGTACTTTTCTTAACAGCACCATTACCTTTGCAACTGCCTGTTACAGTTTGCTTTAGCTGCCAAATTGCAAAATACCAGAAATGGATTAGCTTTTAAAAAGGGGATTTATAAGATTATAATTTTACAGTTCTAAGGCCATAAGTGTCCAAACTGAGGCATCAACAAGAGGAATAAAGGCAGATGGCATCTGGGTTCCTCTGTCATGTGGGAAGGCACATGGCAAGAGTCTGCGGGGCATCTCCTGGGGTTAGCTTTTGGTTTCCATGGCTTTCTCCAAAATGTCTCTGGGCTTCTGTCTTAGCTTCTCTCTCTCTCACCTCCTGTGTGTCCTTATTTGTTTCTCCCAGGGCATTTCTCTCTAAGCATCTGGGGAGTCTCTCTTGGCTTCTCTAGGGCAAACTCTGGATTTCATCACTTAGCTTCTCTTCTGGTTCTGGTTTCAATGGCTGTCTCCAAAATGTCTCTGGGCATTTTCTCTCTAAGGATCTCTGAGGTCTCTTCAAAAGGTCTCTGCCTTTTATCCTCTCATAGACGACACCAGTAAACCAATTAAGACCCATCTTGAATGGGTGGGGTCACAGTTCCATGGAAATAAACTATTCAGAAGGTCCCACCCACAATAGGTCTTTCCCTACAAGATTGGATTTAAAGAACATGGCATTTCTGAGGTATATAATAGATTCAAACCAGCATACTGCCCAAGTATGAACTTAATTCATCCAGGACTCCTCCTTCTTATTCATTCCACTTCTAATCAGCTAGCAAATTCTGACAGGACTTCCTTCTAAATGGCCTTCAAATCCATCTTCCATGTTCCCTGCCATTGCCCTGATTGGATAACCCTCTGCGATTGAATACTTCTCTTTTGTTATTGCCTATATTATGCAATACATAGGTACTAAGTGCCTTTCATATGCTAGGCTATGAAAAAAACTAACTGGGTGCAGGAATAAAGAATGAATGGGGAAGACTTACTATGGGAAGGAGATCAGGGAAGGTGACAATTAAGTCACAAAACAATGGATGGGAAGGAATTAGCATGTAAAGATGCAGGGTGTCCCTGTTCCAGACAGGGTAGAGGGCAGACACAAAGGTCCCCAAATAGGAAAGATCCAGAGTGTTTGAGGAGCTGAAAGGAGGCCCAATGGGGGCTGGAGGGGACAGTGTGAGTGGGGCTGAAAATGATAGAAGTGGTTTGAAAGAAAAGCTGTAGCCCCATTATGGAAGGTCTTCCAGGTCTTTGGATTTATTCTGAATGTGACAGGAAACCACTGGGGACTATTGATCTGGGGAGTGACATTATCTGATTCATGATTTTTTTTTTAATTTAATTTTTTTGAGATTGTTCACATACCACACAATTATCCAAAGATCCAAAGCATACAATCAGTTGTCCCCAGTACCATCATACAGCTGTGCCTCTATCACTACAATTAATTTTTTTTCAATTTTTAGAGCATTTTCATTACTCCGAAAAAGAAATAAAGACAAAAAAAAAGAAAACTCAACTCCTCCCATATCCCTAACCATCCCTCTTCCATTATTGACTCATAGTATTGGTATAGTACATTTGTTACTGTTGATGAAAGAATGTTAAAATACTACTAACTGTAGTATATAGTTCGCAATATGTATATATTTTTTCCCTATATACCCCTCTATTATAAACTTCTGGTTATAGTGTCATACATTTGTTCTAGTTCATGAAAGAGATTTCTAATATTTGTACAGTTAATCATGGACATTGTCCACCACAAGGTTCAGTGTTTTATACATTCCCACCTTTTAACCTCCAACTTTCCTTCTGGTGATATACATGACCCTAAGCTTCCCTTTCCCATCACATTCACACACCATTCAGCACTGTTAGATATTCTCACAATAATGTGCCACCATCACCTCTGTCCATTTCCAAATGCTTAAGATCAAAATAAGCAACTGCTCCCTATTCTTTAGCCTTGTTCTGTATCCTGGTAACTTGTATTTCATGTCTATGAGTTTATATATTATAATTAGTTCTTATCAGTGAGACCATGCAATATTTGTCCTTATGTGTCTGTCTTATTTCACTCATTGTAGTGCCCTCAGGGTTTCTTCATCAACCCATTTTTTAAAAGACAGTTTTGTTCACACACCATACATTCCATCCTAAGTAAACAATCAATGATTCCCTGTACAGGCACATATTTATGTATTCACCACCATCACCACTATCTATATAAGGACATCTCTATTTCTTCCACAAAGAAGGAGGAAGAGTCAAAGAAAGTAGAGGCACAAAAGAAAAAGAAAAAGAAAGAAAAAAAAAACATGACAGCTAAAAAAAACAGCTAAAGGAAAGATAGAATTAAACTAAAGTAGAATAAAAGAGTCAGACAGCATCACCAATGTGAACAGTCCCATATCCCTCCCTTATGTCCCTCTCTTACATGCATTTAGTTTTGGTATACTGCCTTTGTTACATTAAAGGAAGCATAATACAATGTTTCTTTTAACTATAGTCTCTAGTTTGCATTAATTGTATTTTTCCCCCAATACCACCTTGCAAGGTTGACGTTCATTTGTTCTCCCTCTTGTAAAAACATATTTGTATATTTTATCACAATTGTTGAGCACTTTAGGATTCGGTGAGTTATATAGTCCCAGTCTTTGTCTTTCCTCTCTCCTTCTGTTGTTCCACTTGCTCCTAACCTTTGTCTTTCAACCATACTCACAGTCATCTTTGTTCAGTGTACGTACATTGCTGTGCTACCATCATCCAAAATTGTGTTCCAAACCTCGCACTCCTGTCCGTAGTATTTCCAGTAGTGCAGGTATCTTGTTCACAAACTCTCTCATTGTCTGTCTGTCAGAGAATATTTTAAATTATTCCTCATATTTGAAGGACAGTTTTACTGGATATAGTATTCTTGGTTGGTGGTTTTTCTCTTTCAGGACCTTAAATGTATCACACCACTTCCTTCTTGCCTCCATGGTTCTCTACTGAGAAATCCACACATAGTCTTATCGAGCTTCCTTTGTATATGATGGGTTGCTTTTCTCTTGCTGCTTTCAGGATTCTCTCTTTGTCTTTGATATTTTATAAGCTGATTATTAAGTGTCTTAGCATAGGTCTATTCAGACCTATTCTGTTTAGGGTATGCTGCACTTCTTGGATCTGTAATTTTATGTCTTTCATAAGAGGTGGGAAATTTTCATTGATTATTTCCTCTTTCATTGCTTCTGCCCCTATTCCCTTCTCTTCTCCTCGGACACCTGTGACACGTACGTTCATGCACTTCATGTTGTCATTTGAATCCCTGAGACGGTGCTCATATTTTTCCATTCTTTTCCCTATCTGTTCTTTTGTGTGTAGGATTTCAGGTGTCTTGTTCTCCAGTTCCTGAGTGTTTTCTTCTGCCTCTTGAGATCTGCTGTTGTATGTCTCCATTGTGTCTTTCATCTCTTGTGTTGTGCCTTTCATTTCCATAGATTCTGCCAGTCATTTTTCAAACTTTCGATTTCTACCTTATGTTTGCCCAGTGTTTTCTTTATAGCCTTCATCTCCTTTGCCATATCTTCCCTGAACTCATTGATTTGGTTTTTTATTTTATTTAGCATATTTCTTTAAAAGTTTTTAATAGATTGTTTCATTAAAGTGAAACAATATCTCAACTGCATCTTGATTAAGGTGTAAGTTTGTTCCTTTGACTGGGCCATATCTTTGTTTTTCCCAGTGTAGATTGTAATATTCCATTGTCTAGGCATCTGGTTTCCTTGGTTATCCCAATCAGATTTTCTCAGAGAACAGGTTCAGATCCCAGAATGAGGTTATATTCAGTTTCAAGTCTCCCTGCAGGTGTGTCTTAGATGTTGACAGTCTTTCCTGTGAGGTCTCTAGCCACTGTGCTTTTCCTAACCTGCCCAGCAGGTGGCGCCTGTCAGTCTGTAGCTCCCAACTGGTGTAAGGAGGTGTGGCCACTTTAGTTTCTGTTTTGGCTTCTTTCCCCCAGGCTCTGGGGTCTGGTTCTGAAGGGAAGTTGGGTAGTAGAGCTGGGCCCTGCCTTATTCCTCTTAGGGAAGATACACCCCCTAGGGAATTATCTGAATTTGAATAGCTCATTTGTCTCCCTGACTCTGCTATCGCCACCCCTGTCTGGATCAGAGTGCTGCAAACTGAAAATGGCTGAGGTTTTCTCCACTGAGCCACTCAGGTTGAGAGAGGGAAAAAGGGACAGAAAGCCCCCTTTCAGAGCCAGTCCACACCCAAAGGTTACACCTGGTCTTCTGGGCTCCCCCTCCTGGGACAGAGGAGTCTTCTGACTCTTTAAGGTCAGTCATCACTAAAAGTCTCTGTCTGCTTGTTAAGAGGTTTGTAGCTTATATTCAGAAGTCTGCATTTGTTAATTAAAACTCCAGTTGGAGCTGGGCTGAGCTATATTTGCTTGCTCAGAGAGTGCTGCTTTCTACCACAGTGAGGTTTTGCAGCTCACCCTGCCATAGGGGAAGGGGGTCTTGGCGCGGTTCTGCAGTTTTTACTTACAGATTTTATGCTGTGATCTCAGGCATTCTTCCCAATCCAGGTTGTATATGATGTGTGGACAGTCACGATTGTCCCCCAGCATTTATTCCAGATTATTTACTAGTTGTTCCTGGTTGTTTATTAGTTGCTCCAGGGGACTAACTAAATTCCACTCCTCTCTATGCCACCATCTTGCCCCCTCCTGATTCATGTTTTTAAAAGATGACTTTGGCTGCTGCTGTATTGAGAACAGACTGTAGGGAAGCAAGAGGGGAAGCAAGGAAGCCACTCAGGATGCTATAGCAGAAGTGCAGGCAACATATCACAGCTGCTTTGATGGAGACAGTGAAGAGTGGTTGCTGGATTTGGTGTGTATTTTGAAGGAAGACTTGAAAAGGACATGCCAATAGGTCTTTTTGAAAGGCCTTGTCTGGGTCTTTGGCCCAAGTACATAGAGGAATGATAGAGAATTTCCAGGAGAATGTTAAGAATTCTGTTTTGGACTGATGACAAGTAGGCAATTGAATATATGTATCTGGGGTGCCTGGAAGATGCTGAAGCTAGAGCCTTGGGAGTTATGTGTGCACATGTGGCATTTTAAATCATGGGACTGAAAGAGTTTCCTTAGGGAAAGTGTGCAGGTAGAAAAGAGCATTAGGTTTGAGTTACTGAGATCTAGATACCTTCTAACATGTAGAAGTTGGGAAAAGCGTTTCCAGCAAAGGAGTTTATAAAAAGTGACCATTAGAACAAGAAGAAAACCAAGAGAGTGTGGTATCCCAGAAACCAAGGGGAAAAAAATGTATAAAGAAGCGGGAAATATTCAATCATGTCAATGGTGGCTGAAAGCTTGATTAAGGTGGGAACTGACAATTGACCATTAGATTTGGCAAATGAAGCTGGATGTTGAACGTTGATGAAAAGCAAAAAAATAAAGGGTCAGAGAATCAGAGACACAGTAAAAAGTTAGACCGAGTTTACTGCCTGGAGAGGCAGGGAAGCCCAGATCCAGCATGGAGGGGCTCAGTTCCAAGGTATGGGCCTGCAGCTAAACTGCCAAGAAGACAGCCAGCTTGAGCTTTGGTAATTGAAACATATATAAGTACAAGAAGGCTATTAAAGAGGAAAGCAATCGATTATAAAAGGTTCTTTGAATCAAGTCAATGAGATGGAGAATGAAAAATCAATTTGAGGGCTTTTGGAAGGAAGAACTGACAAGATTTTGTAGACTTCCTCTTCGAATTGATGTGACTTGCTGCTTTCTTTGTCTTCTACACTATGCTGAGATCCTTGAGGGCTTCTCGGGAGCAGGGACTGAATTTACCCCTCCATCAATCCTCAGTGTCTAGCCCCTAAAATAACTGTGCCATTATTTTCACAGAAACAGCCTGTAAGGGTATGCATTTGCTCACCAATGTAGGCTAACTGTTATAACAAACAACCCTGAAATCTCATTAAGGAAAAATAATAAAAGTTTATTTCTTTGTCTCTTCAGAGTTCAAGGCAGATCATTTGGGGAGGTGACAGCTCTGATCCACATAGTTCTCCTAGGGCAGCAAATGGGGCTAAAAATGGTGGCAATATTGTGCAAGAGGTTTCTCATGGGCCAGGCCTGGAAATGGTTAACTCATCTCCTGAGTACCTGATGGAGGCTAGGAAATGTCATCTAGCTGTGATCCCAGGAGGAAAAGGAACCAGCACTTGAAGAACACATAGAAATTTCTGCTACATAAGTGTTTTGAGCTTTGAGACTCTGGGAAAGTCTGTAAAAGATGGGCACTGATTACATCAGGCAGGAATCCCACACAGTCTGCTGGAAAGCCCTAGCTTCCTGCCTTCTGCCTGATCCCCTGCTGCTTCTGGTGTGTGGCACATAACCAAAGACTACCCACAGGAACTTCCTCAGTTCTTCAAGCTACATGCATTTATTAAGCACCAATTATGAGCCAGGGACTGCCTATGCTAGGCAGTTAGAGTACAAAGATGAACGAACACAGGCCTCACCTTCTAGGGTCCTAGTTCAGTATAGAAGAGAGGTATGAAACAAATAATAACAATAATGCAGTGACATGAGAATGGTTTGTACAAAACTCTGTGTCAGATGAGAGGATGGAGGGAACAGTTCGTGATTAGCCGCCTATGCTCCCAGGGACTCTGGATTTCAGGAAATAAACAGACATCTCCTCCTTGTTAAAGTGAGCTCCCCCTGTGGCTTTTTGAAGAGATAAGTTTCACTGTAGTTGTTTTAAGATGGAAGGAGGGGGATTTTGGGGTTAGGGTCAGCTGCTTTTTCCTTTTTTCCCTGTCATCAATGGCCCTAAGATGCTAGAGTTGACCCAGCCCTCTCTTCTTTCCACAGCTAATGTGACTCTGGATCCGGATACTGCCTACTTTGAACTCGTTCTGTCTGAAGATCACCGAAGTGTGAGGCGAAAGAACATGCAGCAGGATCTTCCCGAAAAACCTGGGAGGTTTATCCTTGACCCGTGCGTGCTGGGCCACCAGGCCTTCTCTTCAGGGAGACATTACTGGGAAATAGAAGTGGGGGACAGGACTTACTGGGAGCTTGGGGTTTGTGAAGAAAATGTGGAAAGGACTTGGGGAATCACAGAGTCACCCCAAAAGGGATTCTGGGCTGTGGAACTGTATGCTAATAAGTATCAGGCCCTCATGTCCCCTCGCACCCTCCTTCCCCTGAGCAAACCCCCTAGCAGGGTGGGTATCTTCTTGGACTATGAGGGTGGGGAAGTCTCCTTCTACAGTGTGACTGACAAGTCCCACATCTACACTTTCCCACGGGCCTCCTTCTCAGGGCCCCTCAGGCCTTTCTTCTGCCTCTGGTTCTATCACCCAACCCCTCTGACCATCTGCCACTGAGGCCGTCTGTGGCTGGGCTTCCTCTCAGTTCAGCCTCCAGGGGAGAACTTGGCACTGAGGATGGGGAGCTGCCTCTGGGGACCCCTCCCCTAGACACCCCTAACCTAGCTCACTGTGGAGGCCGAGCCCCTCTCACCATCTGCTCTCAGAGCAGCAGACGTTTCTTTCCCAGCCTTCCCCAGGTCTCCACACAGACTGGGGAGAGTTCATGGTGCTCCAGGGCTAAGCAGTGCACAGCCTAGAAAGGACAGATGCGAACTTCAGTGTTCCTCAGAAGAGTATGTTGCTGTCCCAGCTAGAAACTGGGAGAAGGGAAAAAAAAAGGACTCTGAAGAGAAAGCAGAGACAGGAAATACAAATGGAAAAACTAGAGGGACAGGGAGTGGCCTCTGATGTTTATCTCCTTTTTTTTAAATTCAATTTTATTGAGATATATTCACATACCATACAGGTCATACACAGTGTACAATCAATTGTTCAAAATACAATTATATAGTTGTGCATTTATCACCACAATCAATTTTTTGGCCATTTTCATTACCACACACAAAAAAGAATAAGAATAAAAATTAAAGTAGAAAAGAACACCCAAAACATCCCATACCCCCCAATACCTCCCTATCATTGACTTAATTTTTTTCCTATTTTTCTACTCATCTATCCATACACTGGAGAAAGGGAATGGGAGCCACGAGGTTTTCGCAATCACACTGTCACATCATGTAAGCTATATAGTTATACAGTCATCTTCAAGAATCAAGGCTACTGGGTTGCATTTCCACAGTTTCAGGTATTTTACTTCTAGCTATTTTAATACACTAAAAACTAAAAAGGGATATCTAAATAATGCAGAAGAATAACCTCCAGAATTGACTTACATCTCTCTGAAGAGAAGAAAGGTGGACGCCCACTAACAGGGCCTGTCTTTAATGTTCTGCATGATAAGAACAACAGCAGGAAGCTCTGGCTGGATGGGGCGTTGCCATTTGCAGTCTTTCCATACAAGGATTTTATTTTATTTTGACCACATACAACCCAGGAAGATACTCTATAAGCACCCAGAGAAGAGTCATTTCTCCAGAGTAGCCCCCAGTTGTTGCACTTGGCTCTCCATCTAATGCTTTCACATCTAATGCCACGTTTTGTCACCTCTACGAATCCGACAGATCCTTTATCAAGCAATTTCAATGACCACTGCATTGTTTTCAGCCTTGGTGCCTGAAGCATTTCAGAATTGTGCTCTTCTACTTGATAAGTGTACTGAAGAATCCAGGGGAAGGTGCACTGATGTCTGCAACTTCCTTTAAATTGCAGCCCCCGACCCCCAAATGAAAACTTTGATGGATGTTTAGGGGGTTGGACAGAGGGATCGATTATGATAAGAAAGAAAGTAAAAGGTTAATTGTAGAATACAGATAGTAGGCATATGGGTTTGCACTGTAAAATTCTTTCAACTTTGTTTTATGTTGGAAAAAGTTTCATAATAAACTGTTGAGGGTTAAAAGAATTGTGTTTTGCTGCCAATTACAGAGACCAGAAGTACTACTGCCTTCAACAAAATAAGGGTTTATTTTCCTCTCACACAAAATGAATCCAGAAAGGGGCAGTCCAGGGCTGGCACGGCAGCTCAGAGATGTCCTTCAGGCCCCGGCCTCCTGTCCTCACTCTCTGTCCTCTTAGCATGTGCTTTCCAGCCTCATGGCCACAAAATGGCGAGGTCCAAAGTCCATGTCCTAGGCAAGGAGAAGGAGGAAGAGTGTAAGGGTTTCCCAGCTGTTTCAGCTTCCTCTTTTAAGCATCTCCCTGAGAAGCACTACCCAACAACTTCCACCTGCAAACCTTTAGCTCAAATTTTTGTCCCTTGGCCTCCCTTATCTACAAGGGTGATGGATACTTTGCAGCACCTAACAAAATTGGATTTTATACCTAAGAAGAAGGAGGGGGCGATGGCTGTGCAACTACCCAGGCATCTCCACCACAGAGCGTGAATTCAAACTCTTGTGAGATAATCAAATTGCATCAGGCAACATTACATCTAAGTCCTAGGAGATTTAATCACTTTAGAGGTCTGTCTTATGACCCAAATAAAGTGTCTTGGGAGGTCCTGGGCCACAGGTAGGACCACTTTGTCCCAAGGACCCCTGACAAACACATCATTCAGAGCCTATCCAGAGTATAACCTCAGAAAGGACATAATCTGCTGGCCAGGTAAGATATGAATACACAGAAAAATACAATATAGTTGAAACAAAGAGCTGAGAGTGAAAAGCTGCTCAGCAACCACAAAATAAGAATTTTCTGAAAAATGTATAACATGCCAAGCAGTCACTGACAGAATTGTTTCTAAAAACCAAAAGACCATATTATTTGGTAATGAATCTGAGACCTGAATTTCAGGGTTGCCTAAAAACGTGGAGTGGCTCTGCTTTTCTTTCCATTCATACTTTTCGTTTGGCCTGTGGCAAAAGATCTCTGTGTACCCATCTACATGCAAGCACATATTTCGCAAACTGACGCTTTTGTTTCTGTTTTTTTATTAGAGAAGTTGTAGGTTTATAGAAAAATTGTGCATAAAAAAACAGAGATCTCATATACTAAAAACAATGAAGTTTTATTAATACATATTTCTTTCTTCCTCTTTCATTAAAATTATTTTTCTAGAGTTCTGCTTTTCTTAATTAGCATATAAAAGGCATAAAACAGGTGATTATAATACAATACTGATTATACACATAGTTACACATAAATGACCAAAATATGTAAGCACAGGAATTGCCAATATCGTGGGAGTTAGGGCAGGAATTTTTCTTCTTTCCTTATGGTTCAAGGCGGTTTCGCTTTCCCTTCTAACCTCCCCAGTAATTTCTGGCTAGCAACTGACGAGTCACCGCCTCTAAGCCAATCGAAAAACTAATTCTTCCGAAAAGAAACTCTGTGAGTGTTTCGCAGTGAACAATCCCTATGCTTTCTTACCAATCACTCCGGGTCAGGGAACCTTTAACGCCACAACGAAAAAGATTCTGTAGGCTGTGATTTTCCTACGGGCGGGCCAAGAGTTAAGTGAGGGGAAATACATAAAAAACCGGAGCTACATGCCTGGAAGGGGGGCGGCAGAGAAGCCGAGGGGGCTGCTCGGGGAGGGACGAAGAGCCACAGATAAGGGGAGTGGCGCCTCTAGGGTGGGTGTGGTGGCGTCTGCCAGCGTGTGTGTGCAGAGGATAAGGACCCGCGGAGGTCTCTGTTGTAAGGGAGAGGGACTGAAGGAGGAAACTCGCTAACTACAGGTTCTTAATTAACATTTTGTGGTCAGAAAGGAGCAAAGGACTCTTAAACTAAAAATCTCCTGTTCATTTCTGGAATTGTATTCAAAGAAATTAGAAACAGAAATTGCCCTAAGGCTTTATATGTTAAGATGTTCAGTTTAGAGCTGTTTTTATATAGAAAAATCAGAAGGAACCTACCTATAGGACATGGGGAATGGCTAACCAATGCATGGTTCCATCCAAGAAGAGATTTCCATGCAGCCTTTAGGAATCGTGTTTGTCAAAGCCCAAGAGGGCCATGCCAGTCCAGAGGCCAAAGAAGGCAACAAGCATTTTCCGATACATGAACTTTTATTCAGGGCTTACTTACAGGGTGAGAAGTCGTGGAGAGATCATGACGGCTCTCTCAGGCCGGGCAGGCATCATGTCGGAAGGGAAGTCGACCTAGCGATGCAAACCAGGCGGAAAGCCTTTTGTAAGGGTTTAAGACAAAGGCCTTCCTTAGAGTGGGGGGAGCATAGAGGCAGGAACAGGTTACTTTGACCTGGGTGGTGGTACAGTAAGGACTAGAATAACACTTGAACAATTACATTTTGCTCTTTTTGTGAGACCTAAGAGCCTCTCACTTCCTGCCTGCTTGCATAAAGTTACATTTTAAGGTCAATTTACCCTTTTTCTCTTTACTGGCTTAGAAAGACAATAGGTTAAACATTTAAACATTTAAACATGCAGACTGCTGTGCATCAAAGATCTACAGGCCTGTTTTTCTCAGGCCATGGGTTGCTATAGTGTTCTTAATGAAGTTATTATTTATAATTCTAACAAAATGGGATTCACACAGTGGGTATCTTTTTAGAGGAATATCTCTTTTCCTTTCCATTTTCCATTCCCCAGAAACCCTCAACATGCTTTCCACTAGCTGCAAACTAATGACATTGTATGACATACCATTATTTATTTAACCATTCCTTTATTTTGGATATTTAAGTGGTGGCTAAATTTTCCTATTGAAGGTTCTAAGATGGTGATGAGCAGCCTTCACTGTAACCTTTGTGTTAATTCCTGTTTTTTTTTGTCCCAAGTTCCTACAAGTGGAATTTCTGAGTCAAAGTATAAAACATTTTTAAGGTAATTGTGTTGCACACACACGCACACACACATATAGCCAAAAGTGCTTCCAGAAATGTTTACATTCTCAGTAGCAAAATATATGATTACCATTACAGGTTATTTACATTTTATTCTTTTATATTTTTCCTCATTTTCAAAATTGGCTATAATCTAGAAGAAAAAAACAATAAGTATTCTTAAAAATAAGTGAAAATGCATTCCTTACTCTAGGACAGCAGAGAAATTGTTCTTGTTAGCTTGTGGGACCACAACTACAGCAATAATAATAATACGGCCTCCTCTCTTGCAGCATAAAGAGCAGTTTCGAGCATCAGCTGGGATGAAAGGCAGTATTTTGTCTGAGAGTACGTCTAGGTATCAGGCAGGGGTTCCAAGAGAGTCAACCTCTGAGAGAACCAGTGGTACAGACCTCTGCCCCCTTATCTCCCGCTCCCCACCCCATCCCTTGTGCTCATCTTGCTCTCGAAGGCAGTTCCCAGACCCAGGGGCCGCAGCAGCAGGTGCTGTGACTCACGCCTCATGCTGGTGTGTTTTGGGGTGTGCAGTGTAAGGGAGTTTGCATTTATTGAGCAACAAGTATGTTCCAGACATTATAATTACCCATAACAATTTTTAATTTTTAAGTGACACATGGAAAACTTTTAGAATTTCAAACATTCAGAGAATTTCAAAAAATACGGAGATCAAAGGGCAAGAGTGTCCTTTCACTCCACCCCCACCCTCAGTTCAGCATTTATCTTTTCAGACATATTAAGGCCTTTACATACATATGTAGGTATGTACAAATGTATAGCATTGTTTCTGTTTTTTACAAAATCAGTAGCACTGCTCTGCAGTGTGCTTTTTGTTCACATAATATGTCTTGATTTTCCAGTTTGATAAATATAAATCACTCTTTTTAACTGCTCTGTTGAATTCCATCATATAAATGAGTTGTTAATCTAACCAGTCCCCTCTGGGTGGCCAGTTAGGTGGGTTACCAGTTTTTACCTTGACAAGTGATGCTGCAGGGTCATCCTCACACACATCTGTCTCTCACCTATGTTAGCACTTTGCTGGAGGAGCTATCTGGAAATGGAATTGCTGGGCAAATTATGGACAAATAAAATTTGTAATTCTCATTGATTTTGGGGTGACTAAATTTCAAACAGGTCTTGTCATATGACTGAGGTCACACAGCTTATGGCTTATAGCACCATTATCTATAAGTGAACGCAGGTGCTGGGCTCTGCTTTCTCAGCCAGGCCAAAAAATGTCGTTATGGAGTGTGGGAAACTGAGTCTTCCATGTTGCCTGAGGCATATCTAGGGTGGTGGCTTAGAACCCTAAGCCTCAGGCCTGCATGGAACCCCGTGTGGGCCCTGCCCTGTAAAGATATGTGTCTTGTGACTAAACCTAGATTGTTCCTTCTGATATGCAACAGGATGTAAACACAGGTATCTGGTGGGCTCTCCTGAGCCTGAGGACATTTAGCATATACTCCCTGATCTTCTGAAATAAATAACTGGAGCAAAGGTGCATTATTGCCCACTTAGCACAAGATGCAGTGGGCCCCCTGCTCCCTTAATTCTTAACTTTGTGTCTGTGTCTCATTCCTGCGCCGCCCTGTCAGCAACAAGTGGCGCCCAACGTGGGGCTCGAAGAACCGGACCTGGTTCCTGACAGAAGAATCGCTTGAACGACTGAGGTACAGCAGCGCTGGAACTCGGGTGGAGGTAACGGCCGTCTTTTGTATGCGTTCCTTGTAGAACGACCCCGAGCATTATAAGCAGGGTAATGGGTAATGTTGAAGGACACAATAAATACGTTCCCTATATTTCCCTATTACGGCAGCTGCTGCGAGCCAGCGGTGTCAAGGTGGGGGAGTCACAAATCTTAGAATTGCTGCAGGTTATTGAAAAATACTGCTCTTGGTTCCCTACCCTTGGCTCCCTTGAACTGCAGGACTGGGAGCGGGTAGGTAAGGAATTGAAACAAAAACATATGCAAGGAGTTAATTTGCCTATTACTATTTGGTCTACGTGGTCTTTAATTAAGTCTTTTCTTGAGCATTTAAAAACTGATGATGACGAAGAAGAATATGAGTCTGATGACAATACTGGTCCCAATCCTCTTTCTGATGATAATAAGGGTAAAAAAGATCCAGAAAAATCTGCTAAAGTTTTTTATTCTTGTCAATGCCCCAAACCTCCTTCTGCGCCTTGCTGGGAGGAATGGCCGCCGCCTCCTCCGCTGCCTCTTCCTGCACATAGCTGTACCCCGGTAGTTAAACCTGCCCGCCTCTCTGGCGTACAGCAGGGTCTGGCAGAAGCCAGGCGGCAAGGAGATTTAGAGGCCATATGTTGTCCTGTTGCCTTCCCTGTTGCGGTTCGTGAAGAAGTGCCTCCTGGCCGAGACGCTAATTATCCTGATGGAGTTTATACTTACTTCCATGAGCATGTCCCATTTGCAGTTCTTAAAGAATTGAAAAAAGCTGTACAAACGTATGGGGTTCTTTCCCCTTTTTCAGTTGGAATATTGCAAAGTTTAGCTGAAGGTTCTCGTCTAATTCCCATAGATTGGACCACATTAGCCCATACAATCCTTAGCCCAGGAGAATATCTATAATTTAGGACTTGGTGGACTGAGCATGCAGAACGACAGGCTGCACCTACTCGGCAACAGAAAGTAAATATAAATCTAGATCAACTACTGGGCCAAGGAGCTTATTCCACTGTTGAAAATCAGTCTGTTTATAATGATCAGGCAATCGAGCAGATTCGCCGTTGTTGTTTGCAAGCTTGGAACAAAATTGAAGCTAAGGGTAAAGCTGCACAATCCTTTCAAAAGGTTTTACAAGGGCCGAAAGAATCATATCCAAATTTCATTGCCCGGCTCCAAGAAGCAATACACCAGCAGATTACTAGTTCAGAGGCTCTGCCAATACTATTTTGCAGCTGCTAGCATATGAAAATGCTAATAAAGATTGTCAATGAGCCATTGCCCCATTTAAAGGTAAAGCTGATCTTACTGGCTATATTCGTTTATGCCAAGATATTGGGACTGAACGTTATAAAGCAGAAATGATGGCTCAAGCCATGGCTAATTTGAGAGTCGGCTTTCGTTTCCCAGGAAAATGCTTTTCCTGTGAAAAAGTGGGTCATACCAGAAAAGAATGCGGTCACTTTAAAAATAAATCTCCACAAAAGCAGCCTGGTATGTGCCCAAAATGCCAAAAAGGTCGACACTGGGCTAACCAGTGCTGATCTGCTTTTCACAAGGACGGCACCTCCCTTTCGGGAAACGGCAATCGGGGCGGGCTCCCAGCCCCTCGCAGAAAGGGAGCATTCCCAATCCAACATCAAAATCTGCAGGCTGTGTCTCCACCAACTCCAAGCCCTCCATCCTGGAGCTTTCCCCAGCTACAGCAGGGAGCGCAGCAGTAGACCTCGCTGCCAATGCTGAGGTATGTCTTCTCCCCAATAATCCTGTTAATGTCCCCACCGGCTACTACGGCCCCTTACCTAAAGGGACGGTGGGTCTTTTGCTTGGACACCGTTCTCTCAATCTTAAGGGTGTTCGTGTACACACTAGAGTCATTGACTCTAACTATACTGGGGAAATTCAGGTGGTCATGTCTTCTTCTACTCCATGGACTGCCCATAAAGGTGAAAGAATTGCTCAACTCTTATTATTATTTTATGCACCTGTTGGTTCCTCCTCTAAAAATCGGGAAAATGAAAGTTTTGGTAGCACAGGCAAGGCAGGAATTTTTCTCACAGAGGCTCTGCAGGAGCCACGCCCTATGCGTACTCTTACAATTCATGGGCATAGCTTTACTGGGCTTATACATACAGGTGCAGATGTCTCTATTATTAGTCAACAACATTGGCCCTGACATTGGCCTTTGCAAGAGGCACAAATTACTGTTGTGGGCCTAGGCTCCCCTCAGGGACTTATGCAAAGTGTCCATATTTTGCCTTGCCTTGGCCCTGAGGGACAGAAGGCCACTTTACAACCTTATGTGGCTGCTCTGCCTCTTAATCTTTGGGGCAGAGACCTACTTGAACAATGGGGTGCTACTGTACATATCCCTCCTCCTAGTGGAGTGTACAGTATTCAAAGCCACAACGTGATGGTAAATATGGGGTATGCCCCTAGCCATGGGCTTGGCGTACGTTTGCAAGGTACCCCTTCACCCACACAAGTCTCACCAAAATGTGATCAATTTGGTTTAGGATATAAACCTTTTTAGTGGCGGCCGCTGTTCATTCGCCTCCCCAACCTGTCCCATTAGTATGGACTACAACAAAACCGGTATGGGTAGAGCAGTGGCCGCTTACAAAAGAAAAATTAGAGGCTTTACATGAATTGGTTCAAGAACAATTGTCCTTGCAGCATATTGAAGAGTCTTTTAGTCCTCGGAATTCTCCTGTGTTCCCAATAAAGAAAAAATCAGGAAAATGGAGAATGTTAACTGACCTAAGAGGTGTTAATGCTGTCATTCAGCCCATGGGACCTTTACAACCTGGGCTCCCCAATCCTAGCATGATTCCTGAAAACTGGGCTTTAGTGGTCATTGATATTAAAGACTGTTTTTTTCCATCCCTTTAGCTGATCAAGATAAGGAAAAATTTGCTTTTACTATTTTGTCCCTTAACAATAAAACCCCTTCTAAACGATATCAGTGGAAGGTTTGACCGCAAGGTATGCTAAATAGTCCTACAATATGTCAATATTATGTCGACTGTGCCTTACAGCCTGTCTATTTAAATTTTCCTAAAGCTTATATAATCCATTATATGGATGATATTTTGTGCTCTGCACCTCAGGAGACTGAAGTAGAAGCTTTGTTCTATAGTGTTCAAAAAGCTTTATAGGATGTAGGATTGCATATTGCTACTGACAAAGTGCAGCACACTTTGCCTATACAGTATTTGGGTTCTAGTATCAATAGA
This sequence comes from Choloepus didactylus, assembly GCF_015220235.1. Lineage (NCBI taxonomy): Eukaryota > Metazoa > Chordata > Mammalia > Pilosa > Megalonychidae > Choloepus > Choloepus didactylus. The sequence goes on along the minus strand of NC_051313.1, from coordinate 127,018,926 downwards.
CTTACAATTCAACCCCAAAAAGTACAACTCCGCAGGGATGCTGTTACCACCTTAAATGATTTACAAAAACTACTAGGGGATATTAATTGGCTTTGCCCCAAAGTAGGTATAGCTAACTATGAGCTCTCCAACCTATTTTCTCTCCTTTGTGGGGATTCAAAATTAAACAGCCCTAGATCTTTAACTTCAGCTGCAGAGAAGGAATTACAATTAGTGGAAGCTAAAGTTCAACAAGCTCAGATATCCCGTGTTGATCCTACACAACCTTTATCTCTACTTATCTTTTCCACTCCCAAATCCCCCACAGGTTTGCTTTTGCAAAATGAACCCTCGTGGTCTAGCCCCCAATGATTTATGGCAAATGGATGTTACTCATATCCGTTCCTTTGGCCACTTAGTCGCTGTTCATTTCAGCATTGACACGTACTCTGGCTTTCTTTGGGCCACAGCACAAACCGGTGAAACATTTTGACATGTTTGTACTCACCTTTTTGCCTGTTTTGCCTCTATGGGCTTGCCCCATGCTTTAAAAACTGATAATGGCCCAGCCTATACATCTGCAAAATTTGCTACTTTTACTACAACTTGGGGCATTCATCATACCACTGGTATTCCTTATAATCCCCGAGGACAAGCTATTGTTGAGCGTGCCCATCATACTTTAAAAACTATGTTAACAAAACAAAAAGGGGGAGATGATGGAACTCCCCATGAACAATTATCAAAAGCTTTATTTACTTTAAATTTTCTAAATTTTTATGGAAAACTGGGTGGCACTGCCGCAGAACGACATTTTCCAGCTGAAAAGACAACACTGAAACATTATTTCCAGAAAGCACCTCCTATATGGTGGAAGGACATACTAACTAATGAATGGACAATGGGTACTTTATTAACATGGGGAAGAGGTTATGCTTGTGTTTCCCCAGGTGACAGATGAGTACCACTTTGGACGACTGAAGCCGTACCATGAACCCAGCAAAGAAAAGAAAATTCCTATGGGACATTGAGCCACCAGTGATGCAGTTCTAGGGTCTGACGCTGAAGACAACAGTGATCAGGCCAACAACCCAAACTAGGGAAGCCCAACATCCAACTTGGGGTCAGATAAAAAAGCTGTGTCAGGATGCAGAAAAAAAAGTCCAGCAAGCCATGCTGCCAGTAACAGGTGCTAACCTGACTGCAGCAATGTTGGCTCTTATTGCTATTGCTGTGAGTATATCTCCAGCATGTGCTCATTCTGGAAATTATACCTATTGGGCTTATATTCCTAATCCCCCATTGCTGCAACAAGATATAAACATTGGCAATGCAAAAGAAAACAGTTTGTTCAGTTTTCCTTCCTTCTTATTTTGGCTGCCTGGGTCCAAACCATTGTTGGGCATGGAGGCCACGGGGCATAGGCTGTCAAGGAGGAAAAAGTAACCCTCTTGGGGAGTGTCGCCCCTCTCTTACATCACCCTGTATGGCCCCGGAGGATGGCTGGTTAGCCAGAGACGGGTAAGATTCCTCAGGGAAGGAACAACCTAAGACAGGCATAGTCGCAGAGGGGCCATCAGGAGAAAACTTGGGGGCCAACAGAGGTGGGGCACAGAACCTCACCCCCTGAGCTTTGCAAGAGTCTGAACCCTCACCCCTTTTAAGGGAGGTCTCCTGCCCCTGTGGCTACTTTGTTTCCCACGCCCAGCTCAGATCAGAGCACAAGTGGCAGACAGAGACCTGGCCAGAGGCTAAAATAAAAAGGGCGACATGTGGGAAACTGAGTCTTCCATGTTGCCTGAGGCATATCTAGGGTGGTGGCTTAGAACACTAAGCCTCAGGCCTGCATGGAATGCCATGCGGGCCCCGCCCTGTAAAGATATGTGTCTTGTGACTATGACGGCAATGTTTACCATTGTCCTAAACCTAAATTGTTCCTTCTGATATGCAACAGGATGTAAACATAGGTATCTGGTGGGCTCTCCCAAGCCTGAGGACATTTAACATATACTCCCTGATCTTCTGAAATAAATAACTGGAGCAAAGGTGCATTATGGTCCACTTAGCACGAGATGCAGTGGGCCCCCTGCTCCCTTAATTCTTAACTTTGTGTCTGTGTCTCATTCCTGCGCCGCTCTGTCAGCAACAATGGTGGTAGGGGTTTATCTTCACAAACCTTTCACCTCCCATTTCTGTTGGAATACAACCAGGTAATCTGGTCACCCAAACTGAACTAAAATACTGAGTGCTGATGTGTTAATAACGTTACCCTCTCATTCATTCACTCATTACCCTCACTTTCATTTACTCATTCAACAAGTTATTTATTTTTTCCATATAATCCACACACTGTTGCAGGGGCTTAGGACACAACAGTAAACAATATCCTTGCTTTGTGGAGCTTACATTCTAGCAGGTGGTGACAGAAAACACATTACAAGTAAGTGAATGACATATTATGTTGATGTTGATAATTGAATGGAAGAAATCGAGCAGGCTTAGGAGGGTGGGGACAGTTTGTGATGATTGTGGTCAGAGTAGACCTCAAGGAGGAGCTGGCTTTTGAGCCAGGGCTGGAAGGAGATAAGGGAGTGAGCCATGTGGCTATCAGGGGGAAGAGGGCTCCAGGCAGAAAGGACAGTCAATGCTGAGACCCTGAGGCTGAATGGTGTGAGCCTGGCCTGTTCAATACCAGAGAGGCCAGCGTGGCTGGAGCAGAGGGAGTGGAGCTGCAGCAAGAGGTGCAGGTACTGAAAGGGCCTAGTAGGCCACTGTAAGGAATTTGGCTTCTACTCTGGGTGAAAAGGGAGCCCTTGGAGGGTTCAGAGCAGAGAAATGACAGGGTTTGACTCCAAGGATGGCTCTGGCTGCTGTGTTGAGCAGAGACTGTAGGAGGCAAAAGTGGAAGTGGGGGTGGGCAGTGGAGGAGGAGGGTCGTGCATTAATCAAATAGTGTGACGATGGAGGCTTGCACCAGGTGGTAGCAGGGAGATTGTGGGGAAGTAGATGGATTCTGAATAAATATGGATATAAGAGCCAAGGATTTGCTAATGGGTTAACATGGGTCCATTTAACATAGACATAGTTTTACAGGTGATTTTCCATATTTGACCTTAAGAGGCTGTCAGGTGGATATTTTTGGCAGAGGAGAATCTTCTTGGGTCACCTTGTTGTTGATGCTGTGTTCTACTTTGAGTCAGCTCGGATAAGTGGAGGTTTTGATGTGAAATTCTCCATCTTTTTCCAGATGGTAGTTCCTATCTGACTACTTCTGGCATCTCTATATATGCAGCTCAGCTGAAATGGCAATTTCCCCAGCCTTGACCCGGCTCACCCTCCTTGTCTCCCTTGTTTTGGACTGGCTACATATCCCTTGCTCGGGTAGGAGACGGTAACGCTTTTATGTGTCTGAAACAGATCCTTACCTATCAGTGTCTAGTTTGAACCTTTGACTCCTTCTCATACCTGAAAGTCCCTTCCCAAACTGAAGGGGTGTGTGCCTTTGAGAGATCAGTTGAGCATCTGTTAGTGTTCCCCTCTGGTCCTTCCTGCCTGAGAGACACCCTTCCCCTCATGGTCCCAACTCCAGCTCCTTCTAATGGAGCTTCTTCCTTTTGCTGAACAGCTCAGTTTGCTGTGATTGGACCCCCTGGGCCCATTGTGGCCATGGTCGGTGAAGACGCTGAGCTGCCCTGTCATCTGTACCTGAAGAAAAGTGCAGAGACCATGGAGCTGGGGTGGATAAGGTCCAGTTTGGGGCAGGTAGTAGACGTATATGGAGGTGGAAAAGAACTGGAAGCCAAACAGATGACGGAGTATCACAGAAGAACTTCAATTTTAAGAGATGGTATCACTGAAGGGAAGGCTGCTCTCCAGATTTACAACATCAGAGCCTCTGACAGTGGAAACTACCTGTGTTATTTCCAAGATGACAACTTCTATGAAGAAGCTCTCGTGGAGCTGAAGGTTGCAGGTGAGCCTCTGGGTATTGCTCTGATATTTTCCTCTGTGGGTCCTGGGGGCAGATGCAGAGTTCATGCTCCAAACCCACCTCCCAGCACTCGTGCCTGCCATTAGGAACGGCCACCATTGCCTCCCAGCTTTCCTTCTTTGATGGCCTTAAGAAAAAGATGCAGGTTTTCTGGTGTCCTTCTGTACCCTAGTTCAAGTATAGAACTCCTTCACTTTGGCCTCCAGGGGTCTAAGCAGGGAAGTAGAAAGACAGGGATGGGGAAGACAAGAAACATCTCCTCAGGGACTGGCGCACAGCAGTTTTGGTTCAGTGGTGTCCCAGGTGCTGTGGACCCTGGGTGCCCACCTGAGAGGATCTGCACCAATGCTGTCAGTGTTCTCCAGCCAAAGGTCCCTGTAGTTGAACAAATTGCAGATGGAGGATGTGCTCCATGGGGAACCATGGGTGTGTCTCAGTAAGAGAGTGTTCCAGAAGACTTCATATAGAATTAGGGCTGTGTTAGGGGATTTGGGGGGAGGGTGTACAGTGGCAGGGCTCTGTTCTTGATTGGATTTTGTCAGGAAGAAAGAGGTTATAAAACTTATCTAGGAGGAAGAAAACCTAGATGAGGCTGACACTGTAATTGGTAGCGAAGCCCAAGTCACTTGGCCGGGATAGGAAAATGCTTGGCAATTTTAGTGGTTGGGTCATGTTTCTCTTCATGTTCAGACATGATTGTGGATTGGTTTTGTTCTGGTCTTAGTCCGTAAGAGTCACAAAATGCCCTGTCTGAAGCTGATAGTGAGTGAAACTGTTTATGTTCAACAGGAGAATACCAAGACCTAGCTGTGAGCACCAGGCCAGCTTCCAGATGTCATGGGCTGATTTTCTCTTTTCTCTTGCCCTGTGGCTTCTGGTTGGATTTGGTCAATTGGGAGCCACAGCAGAAGATGGAGGGAGGGAGAAAGGACACAGAAGTCTGAATATTTGTTCACTGGGCTCCCTCCCTATAGTGTTGCCTCAAGCTGGCAGGATTCCCTGACCAGCAATCACAGCTCCTCACAAGGGGTCCTCGCTACATAAATCTCTTCTTTCAACATATCAGAACAGCATCCTGTCCTCCTCCCTTTGGGTTTTTGGGTGGGTGGTAGCCACTCTGCTATTACTGGCCTTGTGGTACTTCACTATCCCATGCCATTTTCCCCTCAGCACAACCACACTTGTGTGAACAGTTCCTTAATTGAATCCCTTTTGAATTATCTAATGTGAGTGCCTATCTGATTTTTGTTGAGACCCTGACTGATGCAGAAGGCTTCCAAAAATTCAGGATGTTTTTTCCTTCCACAGCACTAGGTTCTGATCTTCACATTGAAATGAAGGGTTATGAGGATGGTGGGATCCAGCTGGAGTGTGTGTCCACCGGCTGGTACCCCCAGCCCCAAATACAGTGGAAAGACGCCAAGGGAGAGAACATCCCGGCTCTGGCATCACCTCTGGTTGCAGATGGAGCAGGCCTGTATGCAGTGGCTGCAACTGTGATTGTGAGAGGTGGCAATGCGGAGGGGGTATCCTGTATTGTCAGAAATCCCCTCCTCAGCCAGGAAAAGACAGCAAAGGTTTCCATAGCAGGTTAGTACCTTGCTTAGCCTTGAGCATGCTCTGCGGAGCTGTGGCTGTGGAAAGAAGGACCTGTGATTCTCTGCTCCCTATTTGGGCCTTTGCAGTGAATACCAGGGACCTGGAGCCTTTTCCTTGCTCCAGGGATGCTTCTCTCCTCCATAAAATTGTTTGTGCCACAAACATTTACTGGGTATTTTCTGTGTTCCAGAAACTGTAGCAGGCAATGGGAACTGGGCTGAATTGGTTAAGATAAGATCTTTAAACAAGTCAAACGACAAAATGAGCAAAAATAATTACAACTCATATCACAAAGAAATAGCTAATCTCCTTAAAATATAAAGATCTCTTAGAACAAGCCTGTAGAAAAATGAACAAAGAACATGAATTATTAATTCACAGAACAGGGATCTCAGTCATTAGAGAAACATGTATTAAAACATTTTCTACTGTGAGATGGGCATAAAAAAAATTAAAAGGGAGAAGTCATTGATAATGTTCTCATGGCAGAGAATGTGGGGAAACATGCCCTCTTTGACATTTGACATAATTTGGTGTATTTCTGGCATAAATTGGTACAACCTCTATTGAGGGCAATATAGTGATTATCTATCAAAACTACATATTTATTCATGCAAAATCCCACTTCTGGGAGTTTATCTGACAGATACTTCATTTGTGTGAAACGACCTGTGTAAATGGCTCTTCAATATACTAGTGAGTATAATAGCAAAAAGTTTGAAACTACAGGAATGGCCCTCAATGAGAGTCCTCCATGCAATGGAGTACTACAGATGCAAACACCATCACACTCTCTCTAATACAGAAAGGTCTCCAATATATAGTGTGAACAGAAAAACAAAGATTCAGAGCACTGGGTATAGGTGGCTATCTTTGGTGCAAATGACCAGAAAAATGAGTCTTTATATTTGTATTTATAATTTTTTAAATTTAACAAACCCTTGCATAGTAGGCACTGCCAGGCGCTTTATAAACAATAAATAAAACCTTCTATCCTCACGAGGAAGGCACTATTATTACTTCCATTTTACAGATGAGGGCACTGAGGAGCTGCTGGGGTTACGCTGCCTATCAGTAGAGAAGCCACAATTTCAACTCTCGGGCTCCAGAGTTCACTAAGCTGACCAATAAGACAACAATAAATGTGGAGGAGGGAGGGCTGCATAATGGGAGACTTGGATAGACTTTTTGTAGTTTTTGAAATTTGAGCCATGTAAATGTGTTAAGTATAGACAAATTAAACTAGAAAAAATATATGGTTCTGATGCTTGAGTACCTCACATTCCACTTGAGAGGCAGACATCTCAAGATAAATAGTAGTAGGAACCAGTTTTCCAGTCTTATCCAAAGCCCCTTGACTCTTTAGGAAAAAGAAAATCCTTTCACCATGAGATAAACGCCATGATCCCCACCATGGGTTTGAGAACAAAAGCTGGAGGGGAAGAGGGGGAAGCTGCAGGCCTGGGAGGTGGAGGGGGCGAGGCCGGCCGGCTCACCCCACGGCCCGTGACCCCCTGTTGCAGATTCCCTCATGGTGAACGCCCGGCCCTGGATCGCGGCCTTCGCAGGGACCCTGCCGGCTTTGCTGCTGCTTCTCGCAGGAGCCGGTTGCATCCTGTGGCGACAGCAGCAGGAAAAACAAACTATATCCCGGGAGAAAGAGGGAGCACTAGAGGACAAACGAAGGGAAAGGGCAGCAAAAGAGAAGAAACGAAAGACAAGAGGTACCCGACCCAGGGGATGACTCTGGGATCGAGACCACGAGGGGATCCAAGCTCCTGGCTCACAGACCTGAGCCCCAAGACCCCACCCCCGACGCGCGCTCCTGGCCACTTCCCCAAGCACTGGGTCATTGTTTTAAAAACCTGCTTAATGCCTCTATGATGTAGGCTTTCTTTTTGTTGTTAATTTTTTTCTTATTAGAGAAGTTTGGGTTTACTGAAAACTCATGCAGAAAATACAGTCTCCATATGAACACTTTGCATTAGTGTGCTGCCTTTGTTACCACTGATGAAAGAATATTATTGTAATTATTATAATTGTACTAACTATAGTCCATAAGTTACAGTATGGTTCAGTGTTTGTGTTATTTAGTCTTATGGGTTTTTTATTTAACTCTAAAATTTCCCTTTTTTATCATATTCAAATACACAATTCAGTGGTGTCAATCACATTCACAGTGCTGTGCTACCATCACCATCATCCATTACCAAAATAGAAATTCTGCACCAAGTAAGCATTAACTCCCCATATTTCAGGTTTATTTACCCTTTGACCACCCCCATCCCCCAACAGTACATTTTTTTCTTCTTTTCCAGAGGAGCTCCAGGGCGAACTCAGTAACTTCCGATTCCCCAGAGATCCACGCTCCTTGGCTTCCCTGCTTTAAGCATTTTAATGACTCTTAGCTGTTTCTTCCTTGCAGAGTGGAGAAAGATACAGTACATGATTCGTGAGTGGCTTGGACATTTTTTTTATTTCGAATCCCAGACTCTCTTCCCAGTCCCTTTCCAGCCCCTACTCTTTATCCAGAGCTGAGAAAGGGCCCAGTTCCCTTTACACAATAAAAGAACATTAAGATGGACGATTAGAGGAATGATAGGAGAAGTCTTTTTTTTTTTTTCTTCAGGAAGAAAAGGTGCTTCCAGTCTCTCCAAAAGGCGTCCACAGATGCTTTAGCCCTCCAAGGTGCTGAGGAATATCAAGGGGTACACTTGAAATAAATAGGTGGAAGACAAAACCCCTTAAATGAAGTATCTTCCCTATGACTGGAACCTGTCTAGTTGCTTTATCTCCATAGGCTGCTGAGAAGAAAAAACGTATGACAGATTAAAAGCGATGAGAAAAGCAGAGACGGATAGAGAAAAGTCTTTCTTGTAAAGTGACTCAGTTGTTATAGCTTGATTGTAACTGCTTTTAAAAATCAGTATCTGAAATTTCCTCATTAAGTTGCTGAAATTCTTTTCAGAAATAGTCAGGAAAAAACTATAAATTGAGAAAGATGGATTCTAGTATACATATGAATATGCTTATATACAAGAACACTTACGCACAGGTATGGAGTATAGATACATGCACACATAGATCTGTTCGGTCACATTTGGGAAAGCACCTACACAGTGCCTGGGATAATATTAGCATGGGGTAGTCACTCCTAGTCTTGATATTTAGAGGAGAGAGGAGACAACTGAACCCATAGAGGGAAAAGTTCAGGAGGATGGGGTGGTCATCACGAAAGGTTGGATGGATGGCAATGGGAAGAGAATGGAAATGACTGGGACATGGCCTGGTTCAGGTGACATCTCTACCTTTCTTCCATTGTAGGAGAGAAGAAGTCGGCTTATGATGGTGAGTCATCCTGATGTTCACTGAGTTTCCTGAGCCTTTAAACCTTTTCACTGGGACGACCCTTTGGCATTCCCAGAGGGAATAATCAGATCTAGCACAAAGGCTCATTTTTTGGGGCCGGGGGGGGGGCGGGGAGCACCTCTACTTTTCTGGAGACTCTGAGAGGGCCTTCTGGAGACAGCATCTGAGCATTTTTGGCTGCTCACCCTCCTGGCATACATGCACACACCCTAGCAAAGCCTGGCCATGCTGACTGCAGTCCTGGCATGACAAAAGAAACACAGTCCACCATTTCTGAGAGGTTGTCATGCCTGATATGTCAGTGTTCTACAGAAGGGAGGTTAGACATTGGAAGAAATTATGAAGGGAGATATAGAAGGAGGCAGTGGGGAGAATGGGATGGGAGGAGAATAAATAATGACCTTTTCTTTATCTGTGCACCCTCCCTTTCAGAATGGAAGACGGCCCTCTTCCAAGCTGGTGAGTGAATTCTTCTGTGTTCCTTAAGATAACATCCTGGGGGACCTTACTCCCTTTTCTATTCCAAGTCTTGAGATCCTGGGGAGAAAAGGCCCATGACTGCGAGAGTTAGTGTGGGAGACTTGAGGTCTGGATCTCGTAAGATCTCCTGCTGAATGCCCAGAAAATCAGGGAAAATTTCTGTCCTGGGCCTCCATATACCTTTGCAGAAGAAAACAGGCATAAAGAGTGGATCCTAGGGAAAGGAGAGGAAGACAGCACTAATGTGCAAGAAGAAAAAGGATGTGAAATGATGTTGGTGAGAAGGCAATGGGGAGAACATATCACATCAGCACTGCCACCTACCACCTCTTTGTGTCTTTGAGTTACTTAATGTTTCTGGGCTTCAATGTCCCCAGTTTTAGGTGATCATCATAATTCCTAATTCACAGGACTTGAGGTGTAACTAAATGAGGACAAGAACCTAGCAGGAAAAAGGGCGTGTTTTAAATACGTGGTTGAAAAGGTTTTAAAGAAGGAACTGTATGCAAAGGCAGAAGCAGGGTTAAGGGCATCGGACAAAGGACTGAGCCATGCTCCAGGGCTAATGACAGTGGGGAGCTGTTACCCCCAAAGCATGGAGGGGAAGGTATAGTGAGCAGTTAGGAACCCAGAGGAAGCCATAGTTCAAGGAGAGAACTGCATGACAGGTGTCACGCCTTTATTAGGTACTGCCAGGGAGGAAGTTGGGAAAATAAATGCTATGCCTCACTTTTCTTTCTCCTTTCAAACTTCTGCCAGTGCCTCCCATTGGCAAACCCAGCAGGAAGCCAGAGGACAAGGGAGCCCAGTAATGCTGCCCATAAAGGACTGATTCCTGGGGCCCGGAAGAGGGTGGAGAAAGGTGGAAAGAGGGGAAGAGTGGATGTAGGGGCACACAAAGCTCCTCGCCTTGATTGGTAGTTCAGGGAAGGCATGGCAGCTGTTATAACATCAAGCACTTCCTCTGTGCCTGTCTCTGGGTAAGTGAATTACATGTGTTATCATATTGTATCCTATAAAATAGTAGTTTTATCCCCATTTTGAGATAAGAAAACCAAGGCTAGTGGTATATGTAGCTGTTACGTAACTTGGATCTATGGAAAAAGAGACCGTACAGAAAAGGAAGAGTCAGTCAGCTCATGAGTGGTAGAGCTAAGATTGAAATTTAAATCTATGTGAGTGTAAAGCACAGATGGGAAGAATCATTTGGAGGACAGAAACAGGAAAGTGAAAGGAGAAAGGTGCTGTGTTGCTGCCAGAGCCAGAGTCAGGATTTCCTGTTAGGAAGGGCCTAACCCTCTTTTCACCTCCACCCCTTTCCCACTCAACACAAGACTGCTGGGCTTTCACCCTGGGTACTGCTGGGAGAGTCACATGCCGGGCAGGCTGGGGACGCCAGGCTCTGGGCTCACGCCTCCTCTGCTAGGCTCAGACCTTGAATGCTGAGGCTCTGAGGTCTGGGAGAAAAAGCTGACCCCACAGACCCTTCTCAAACCCTCTGCAGCCAATGTAATTCTGGATCCAGACACAGCGAACCCCATCCTTCTCATATCTAAGGACAAGAGGAGCCTGCAGCGGGCAGAGGTGCAGAAGGACCTACCAGACAACCCTAGGAGATTCACTTGGTATTACTGCATACTTGGCTGCAAAAACTTTACATCGGGGAGACATTACTGGGAGGTAGAGATGGGGACAGGAAGGAGTAGCATGTAGGAGTGTGTAGGGAGGATGTGGAGAGAAAACGTTGGATTAAGATGGCCCCAGGTAATGGATTCTGGATTATGGGGCTGACTGACTGGCATGAATATCGTGCTGTCACTGACCCCCGGACCAAACTGACGATTGCTGAGCCCCCTAGAAGAGTGGGGGTGTTCCTGGACTATGAGATGGGTGAGGTGTCATTCTTCAGTGCCATGGATGGATCTCATATCTACACCTTTGAGCACACTTCCTTCTCTGGACCTCTGTGTCCTTTTTTCTCAATTTTCACATTGGAACCCACTGCCCTGACCATTTGCCCAGTGCTGCAATGAGGCAGAGTTCTCTTGTTCCTGATCTAGTGCCTGACTTTTCCCTGGAGAGCCCGGTGACCCCAGGCTCAGCTGATGGCAATGAGGAGCCTCAGGCCCAAGTAACATCCTTGCTTCTCTCTGTCCAGTCTGGAGCTGAGGGCCTCCTCCTCAACAGCGACAAATCACAACAATAAAGCACCTACTGTGCCGCATCCTGTTTGGACTTTGCTAATATTAATTCAATCACTCCTTGTAACAATTGTTTGACTTTGGTACTACTTTATTACCTCTTTATACAGATGAAGAAAACTTGGGTGCAGTAAAGTGAATGAACTTTTCAAATGCAGCACACCCAGTGAACGGTAGAGCTGGGATTGGAACAACAATCATGTTGACAGAATTTAAAATGAGCTGGGTGCTGTGCTAAGTAAATTAAGTGGATTTCACTCATTTAATCTTCATGAGAACCCTTCCGATAGTCTGGTTTTATATGTGTGGAAACAGAGTAGGCAAAGTTAAGTAAATCGAGTGGCTGCTAGATGTTCCCCTCTGCCCTGACCACTGCACACCCTTCCTTTGCAGCTGGATGGCCCGCATGGGGGAGAGAACAGTGTGGCCCTGAGGGTCCTTCCCAGGGCAGCCCCAGGGTAGGGATCATTGTAGGTGGCTGCACCCCACTCCTCACCTTCAGGCCCTTCATCAGAGCACTGGGCTCAGCACTCCATTGCAAGGCTCTGTGGAGTGGCTTGGTCCACAGAGGAACTCACAGTAACGACATCTCTCAGGACTGGCGAGAGGACTAGAAGCCAACCCTTTAGCTAATAGCAGGACACAGACGTGCCCACCCTGTGCATGCGATGCATGATCATGGAGCCAGAACCAATTCTTCCTCCTTTCAAGGACTCTAGAAAGCCTATCTAATCACCCAAAAAGATTGTATGTGAAATAAGGATTTGGGAGGAAGGAAGCTAGATGAACATTGGGGATATTTTTATCACACTCTGAATCCTAGAGGATCAGCCTTCACCAGGAAAGGGGTATTTCTGCCTCTGATCACTGATTGATGTAACTGATGTTCCTTGCTGCAGATGGATGCTGAAGGAAAACCACTCTTCATTATCATCATTGTAATTACTTACCACAGTATTCTGTCTACGTGGTACATGGCTGTCAAGTTACATTGATTAAATAAATCTGTTAACAATCCTCACTCTTCAACTGAGTTTTTGCTAGACTCTGGTGACCTTTCACAATTTATGCCCCAGTTTATTTCATTGCATCATTTTCACAAAATCTTTATTGTATTGGTTTTCTATTGCTGCCATGACAGATTACCACAAATTTGGCAACTTTAAATCACAACATAAATTCAGTATTTCACTCATTTGTAGGTCAGAGGTGTCAGGCAGGTCCCACTAGGCTAAAATCTGTGGGCCTTTGTCCATTTATGGGGCCTTGAGGGAAGGCCCCATTTCCTTTTTCATTTAGGTTGTTGGCAGAATTTGATTCCTTTGGTTGTAGGACTGAGGTTCTGTTTCCCTGGGCCTGTATGTGAGGACTGTTCCCTGCTTTTATAGGCTTCCCACCTTCCCTCCTTGGGGAGCCTTCCTCTGTCTTCAAAGCCAGCGGTGGCTGGTTGAGTACCTCTTAGACCCAAAGCTGCTCTGTAGAGAAGTGGGGTTCCCTGAAGAGGGAAAGGCCGCTGGCAGGGAGGTGCGGCCAGGCTGGATTTACTTGGGGGTCACACATCCTGAATCAGAGGGAGGAGGAAGAGAAGGGAGGGAGCAGGTGGAGGAATATCTGAGGACAATGGAAGAAACTCAACCCTGGACAGAGAAGCAAGGAGGGGAGGGCAGAAAACTGTCTCCCTGATCAGTCTGGAGGATTAAGGAAAAAAAAGTGGTTTGTTGCTTTATTTCCTGGAAGCTTAAATTAATCAATTAAGCTTTCTGGTATCTATGTGGAGATACCTAAACCAGGAGAAGGAGGACAGACATTGTGGCACTAATGATACCTGCACGGGTAACAGGAAAGTTTGACCCAGATCAGAACCAAGGTGCCTTCTCCTTGGCCAATTTCTCCATCTCAGGTGCTTATGGAGCCAGCTGCTTCCCTGCACTTCCCCCTGCCAGACTCCCTTCTCTTCTTCCTCCTCAGCTTGTTTGCTCAGGTCTCAGGTAGGGGTTCATGCCAACTGTCCCTACCATCTCCTCAGAAAGGAAAATCTGCCCTCAGTCCACAAAAAAACAGAGGCAAGTACGAATCATTTCCTTCTGGGCATGTTCCTTGAGGCTACATCAGCACTGTCCAATAGAAATACGACAGTCACCATACCACCTGTGTAATTTTAAATTTTAAATGTTAGTCACTTCATTCAAAAAAATAAACAGAGATTAAATCAACTCTAATAGCATATTTTGTTTAACCCAGGATATCCAAAGGGTTTTCATTTCATCATTTTATTGATATAAAATATTACCAAATAGATATTTAATTTTTTTACACAGAGCTTTCAAAATCCTGTGTTTATTTTACAATGATAGCACCTTTCAATTCTGACTGGCTAGTGGCTACCGTATTAAAAAGCACAAGGTTATACTACCTTCCTGGCACTGTGCCAGACTGGGCAGTAGAGGAAAACCCCCTGTGAGCACAGGGTCTGTGTGTGTGTGGAGGGCGGTTCACTGTGTGCTCCGCAGTGTCTCACTCAGGAGCCATCAGCAGCTTCAACAGCAATCCCACCCAGAGGGGCTGCCATCCAGCCACAGCTGCTGTCCCCCAGAATCCTCAGGCCAGAAAGCCCCTGTGGCCCCAGAAACCATTTGTCCCCTGGAATATCCACTCCGTTTCCCGCCTTAGATGTTTGAAGGCTGGGACCTCTGTCTGATTCTACCCTTTTGTGGAACAGCCCAGTTTACTGTCGTGGGGCCTGCCGATCCAGTCCTGGCCATGGTGGGGAAAAGCAGCACGTTACACTGCCACCTGTCACCCGAGAGAAATGCTGAGGCCGTGGAGGTGTGGTGGTTCCCCTCTCAGTTCTCCCCTGCAGTATTTGTGTAGAAGGATGGGCGAGAAAGGCTAGAGGAGCAGACGGAGGGGAACTGAGGAAGAATGACCTTTGCGAGCAATGACAATCAGCAAGGGGCACGTGGCCCTGATCAGGAGCAACATCACAGCCCACAAAAATGGCTTCTAACTCTGCTATTTCCAAGAAGGCAGGTCCTGCGATGAGGCCATTGTGCGCCTCGTGGTGACTGTAGATCACTTCCTTTTGCTCCATTTCACAGTGTGACTCTTGGGGAAAACTTTCTGCCCTAAACTCGGGCCCATTGCAGACCAGCAGTTTTTTGCCTGGAATCCCCGATAAGCAGGAAGGGGGGTTCCTCCTGTTCTCCTGTGAGTGGGTTTACCCTGATAAGCTGTGGGCATCGCTTCTTGAGAAGCACACACACAGATCTCAGCTGTGATCTTGAGAAGGGGAGATTGTTTAATACCCATAGATCGACCTCTTTTCTTTTTTTACTTTTTATTTTAGTAACAGATAAATAACCAAAAATTTCCCTTTTGACTACTTTCAAGATTACAATTCATGTTCTTATTTGGTTGTGCTACCATTATCAACATCCATTACCCACACTTTTTCATCACCTCAAAGAGAAATTCTGCACCCTTTAAGTAATAACTCCCCATTCACACATACTGGACTCCTAGTAACCTGTAATCTGTCTGTCTCTATTAATTTGCTATTCTACCTACAGATTAGTTTTATATCTACATCTTAAAAGATACCTTAGGGCCTTCCCAGTTGCTTGTTTTAGAATTATTTTGATATTTTTATTGTGAAATATAATACACATCAGGAAAACTTAAAACATAAATGTATGGCTTACTGAATTATTATGAGGTGTAATTCATGTAAACACTAGTCACAGCAACAAATAGAACACTGCTTTTTTTCTGCCCCTTCTCAATCTCAACCCCTCTCCAACCATCTAAAAGGTAAACACTATCCTGACTTTTACACTTAATTGCTGCCTTGCTTTTCTTTAAACCTCTAGCCCCAAAATGTGCATCAATCAACAGTATACAATTTAGTTTGCCTGTTTTTGAATTTTTAAAAATGTAATCATACAGTATATTTTATGTCTGGGTTTTTTTGCTCCCCATTATGTATTTGAGATTTTTGAGTGTCCTTGTGTATAGCTGTAGTTCCCTTGTTTATCATTGCTGCATAATGCTCCATTGTTTAACTGGGCTACAATATATACATCCATTCTACTCTGGATGATCATTTTGGTTGTGTACAGCTTCGTGCTTTATAAACAAAGATGCTAAGAATATTCTTGTATAAGTCTTTTGGCACACATTTCAGCATGTTTTAGTTGTGGATTTTCCTAGAAGTAGAAGTGCTGTGTCATGGGAAATACTTACCTTTACCCTTGATAGATATTAGTAATCTGTTTTCCAAACACTGCACCAATGAACACTCCCACCTTATGGAGTTTCTGATGCCCCATGAATTCTTCACTAAGTCCAAACAGAAATAAAATCAAATAACTGTTGATTTTAGCCCATTTCTTCTTTCTAGTTTGGTTGTTGTCCAGGACTAAGAAGATCAAACAGCATCGCCTGACCTTTTCCAGCCCCTTCCCAGCTTCCATGTTCTCCTTAACACTTTTCACCTTCTTATGTACTCTGCATTTTGCTTGTTTATCCTATTCATTATGTCTCTTCCACTAAAATATAACTTTTGTAAAGCATAATTTTGTATTCCATTCCTTGCTCTATCCCAATCTCTAGAACAAAACCTTGGGCATAATCAGTGCTCAATAAATACTAATCAAAGGAATAAATGAATCTGCTCCATGAAACTATAAGTGGTTATCCCATCATGCTTGTATTAGTCAGGATTCTCTAGGGAAACAGAACGAGTGGAGTTATCTGTAAATATGAGATTTATAAGGGGTTCTCATCCCACTGTGAGATGCATGAGTCCAAATTCTGAAAGGCAGGATGCATGAGTCCAAATTCCGTAGGGCAAGTAGCAAGCTAGCCACTTGATGAAGATCTTCAATGAACTCCCCAGGAGAGCCTGACTGGCTGAAGAAGAAGTGAAAGTTCTCTCTTCTTACTTAAAAGTCTTCAACGGATTGGAATAAATCTAACTGGTTTTATTCTCTCATTGTGGAAGTCACTCCCTTTGTTAATTGTAGCTGTAATCAGTCACAGATATAGCAATTGCCTGATGATTTAATAAACCAGTCTTCTGCTTAATTAACCAGCTACAAAATGTCTTTGCAGTAATGGTTTGGCCAGCAATTGCTTGACCAGACAATTGGGCACCAACACCTGGCCAAGTTGACACATGAACCTAACCATCACAGTCCACCCCTTGTCAACCTGGCAGCTATACATATCACCTTAATGCATACTTAATATCAAAATAGAACACATTAACAGACGTAGGTTTCAGCTAACAATGCTCACTTGTCCTGTGGACACTGGAAATGGACTAAATCTCTTCAGAATACAGAGTGAGTCCTTGGTAATGTTCACTCTTAAACTTGATATCCTGTAACTTAAAGACTACAACATAAACAATACAACTCATATCATATAATAAGGGGATAAGATAGAGAAGAAAACAAAGATATTTGCTTTATAAACAAATACAAATATACTCACAAAAAAGCAAGGAGGAAATATTCATACCATTAGAATCCTCATTTCTGTAACTGGTCATGGGGTCATAGTTTCACTACCTTCCTCCTCTACTCATTCCATTTTTCCATTACCCTCAGCAAACACTTCAGCTGGCCATGTTCTTTGCCTGGTTCAGTGACACAGACCTTCATTCCTGAAGTTTCTGGTCCACTGATAGTTCTGCCTAGATTGGGTTGTTGCAGTTTTCCATTGGCTTTAATCACAGGGCATGGTAGTTCAATGAGACACCCTAGGGGATCTCCTGTATTCCAGGAAAACTCTTCTTTACCTCCTTTGTGTAGTTGCAGTCCTATTTCCCTTTGATAGTTGGGATCAATCATTCCAATCAGTACAGTAATCCCATTCTTTACCTGTTGATTCAGAGGCATGAGAAGCCCAAAGCGACCAAGTGGCAGCCTTAACTTCCAGTTCCATGGAATCATTATTGTGTCTTTCTGGGAGGACTCCTCCTTTTGGCACTAAGACTTGTAGTCGAGCACAGCTTAAGGATGCAGGGATAGGAAGCAATAATTTTCCTAGTGGATCACTAGGGGTAATAGTGAATGGTACCACTCCCATTTCCACCCCTTGATTCCTGGCTATGAGAGAAACAGCACCATGGAGTGGACACTGATTCAGAGCATAAACAGCCTCCTGGAGAACACTGTCCCAGCCCTGCAAGGTATTGCTGTAATTCAGTCTTCAAAAGGCCATTCTACCATTGAATCAACCCAGCTGCCTCTGGATGATGGGGAAGAGGATAAGACCAAAGAATTCCATGAGCACGTGCCCATTCCCACATTTCATTTGCTGTGAAGTGGATTCCTTGGTCAGAAGCAATGCTGTGTGGAGTACTGTGGGAAACTGAGTCTTCCATGCTGCCTGAGGCATATCTAGAGTGGTGGCTTAGAACGCTGAGCCGCAGGCCTGCATAGAATGCCATGCAGGACCGCCCTGTAAAGATGTGAGCCTTGTGACTATGATAACGATATACACCTGATGTATGTGTCTTGTGACTATGATATACACCTGATGTAACTTGTGACTATGACGTTCCTGATGTAAACAAGATGTACGCACCTGATGTAAATGCATCTGATGTAAACTTAGTTATCTGGTGGGCTCTCCCGAGCCCGAGGATCTTTAGCATATGCACGTGATCTGCTCTAATAAATAGCTGGAGCAAAGATGCATTGGCGTCCATTCGCCCTAGAGGTGAGTGGGCCCCCTGCTCCCTTAACTCTTAGCTTTGTGTCCGTGTCTCATTCCTGTGACTCCCTGTCAGCAATAGAGTACCACGATAGTGGATAAGATATTCCGTAAGTTCACTGATGGTAGTTTTGGCAGAAATATTGCATGCAGGGAACACAAACTCATATCCAGCGTATGTGTCTATTTCCATTAGAAGAAACTGCTGACCCTTCTATGATGTAACTGGTCCAATGTAATCAACCTGCCATCAGGTAGCAGGCTGATCACCTCGGGTAATGGTGCCATATTGAGGACTGAGTATGGGTCCCTGCTAATGGCATATTGGGCACTCAGCAGTGGCTATAGCCAACTCAGCCTTAGTGAGTGGAAGTCCATGTTGCTGAGCCCATGCATAATGTCCATCCCTACCACCATGACCATTTTGTTCATGAGCCCATTGGGCAATGACAGGAGTGGCTAGGGAAACAGGCTGAATGTTATCCACAGAATGGGTCATCTTATCCACTTGATTATTAAAGCCTTTCTCTGCTGAAGTCACCCTCTGGTGAGCATTCACATGGGGCACAAATATCTTCATGTTTTTTCCCACTTAGAAAGATCTATGCACATACCTCTTCCCCAGACCACTTTGTCACCAATTTTCCAATCATGATCCTTCCAAGTCCCTGACCATCAAGCCAAACCATCAGCTGTAGTCCATGAGTTGCTATACAAATGCACCTCTGGCCAGTTCTCCTTCCAAGGAGAATAAACAGCCAGGTGCACTGCTTGAAGTTCCATACACCACTGTCCTTCAAGGACATCCCAGAAATGGGCTGCTGTGCTACAGCTGTCCACTTTTGGGTGGTGCCTGCATATCATGCAGAATCATCTATAAACCAGGCCCGAGTTTTCTCTTCCTCAGTCAACTGATTATAAGGAACTCCCCAAGAGGTCACAGCTGTGGGCTGGGAAAGAGAAGGTAATATGGCAGGAGTTGGCATTTGGGCCACTTCCTCATGTAACTTACTTATGCCTTCAGGACCTGCTCAAGCACCATGTCATATACACCATTTCCATTTTAGGATGGAGTGCTCTTGTGCAAACGCAACTTTATGACATAGCAGGACAGACAACACCAAGCCCATGATAGGCAACTCAGGTCTTATGGTAACTTGGTGGTCCATGGTTAAGTGTTCTGTCTCTACTAACACCCAATAACAGGCCAAAAGCTGTTTCTCAAAAGGAGAGTAATTATCTACAGAGGATGGTAAAGCTCTACTCCTACATCCTAAGGAATTGCTATTGCAATTCTCCTATAGACGCCTGCCAAAGGCTCCAAACAGCATCTCTATTCGCCGCTGACACTTCCAGCACCATCGGATCAGCTGGATTATATGTTCCAAGTGGCAGAGCAGTTTGCATAGCAGCTTGGACCTATCATAGAGCCTCATCTTATTCCAGTCCCTTCTCAAAACTAGAGGCTTTTTTGGTCACTTGGTAAATGGGCCTGAATAGCACACCCAACTTAGGAATATATTGTCTCCAGAATCAGAAAGAGGCTGTGATGGTTAGGTACATGTGTCAACATGGCTAGGTAATGGTACCCAGTTGTCTGGCAGGCAAGCACTGGTGTAACTGTTACTGCAAGGACATTTCACTTCATGGTGGGTTAATAAACCAGTGGCTAGTTTATTAAACCATCAGTCAATTGATTGTATCTATGGCTGATTACATAAACGATGGGAGTGTCTTCTGCATTGAGAGAATCCAATCAGCTGAAGACTTTTAAGAGAGAAGAGAGGTTTCTCATTTCTGCTTTAGCCAGCCAGCCTCTCCTGGGAGATCATCGAGGACATTCATTGGAGTTCCCAGCTCATGCTCCATTCTGCAGAATTTAGAATTGTCCATATTGCCATACAGAATTTGTACTCATGCATCCCCATGGTTGCATGAGACCCTTTTATAAAATCCCATATTTACAGATATCTCCTGTTGCTTCGGTTTCCCTAGAGAACCCTGACTAACACAGAGGCCAATGAGGTGTTCTGCCTCTTTTGGATTGTAGGTGGGGCCAGATGCAACAACTCATTCTTTGCCTTAGAATGGGTATCTCAACAAGCCACACACCACTGGACGCTGAGAAATTTTACTGGGGTGGAAGTTCCCTGTATTTTTGTTAGGTTTATCTCCCATCCATTGACATGCAAATGCCTTATCAATACATTTAGAGTAGTTGCTACTTCTTGCTCACTAGATCCAGTCAACATGATAGCATCAATATGATGGACCAGTGTGATGTCTTGTGGGAGGGAGAAAAGATCAAGGTAAGATTATGACATAGGGCTGGAGAGTTGATGTACCCCTGAGGTAGTACAGTGATGGTATACTGCTGGCCTTGGCAGCTGAAAACAAATTGTTTCTGATGGTCTTTACTAACAGCTAATGAGAAAAAAGCATTTGCCAGACCAATAGTTGCATACCAGGTACCAGGGGATGTGTCGATTTGCTCAAGCAATGATACCACATCTGGAACAGCAGGCAGACTTTGAATCACCACCTGATTAAGTTTATGATAATCCACTGTCATCCTACAAGACCCACCTGTCGTCTGCATAGGCCAAATAGGAGAGTTGAATGGGGATTTTGTGGGAATCACCTCTACATCCTTCAAGTCCTTGAGAGTGACATTAATTTCTGCAATCCCTTCAGGAATCCAGTTTTGCTTTTGATTTTATATTTTCCTAGGCAGGTGCAGTTCTAGTGGCTTCCACTTTGTCTTTCCTACCATAATAGCCCTCACTCCCTGAGTCATAAAAAATTTTGGTGAGTCTGCAAGTTGGCAGGTATGTCTATTCCAATTATATACTCCAGAACTGGGAAAATAACCACAGAATTGGTCCAGGGTGCACTGGACCCACTGTGAGATGGGCCAGAAATAAAAACCCATTGTTCAGCAGATCACCAAAAGACCCTACTCTGACTGGTGAATCAGAGTGATGTTTTGGGTCTCCTGGCATTAATGTCACTTCTGTGCCAGTGTCTACTAATCCCCAAAATATTTAATCATTTCCTTCTCCCCAATGCTAAATTACCCTGGTAAAAGTTCTCCTTGGGAAAGGCTTGGAAAAAGATAGTATAAATTGTTGGCAGTGTAACAGAGTCCTCTTAAAGAGTACCTGGCCTTCCCGTCATTCAAGGGGCTCTGGGTCTGTAAACTGTCTCAAGCCTAGGATTTGATTAAGGGGTCATGAATCTCTGCTTTTGTAATTCAAGTTAGACTTTCGTTCACTTGAAATAGAATTTTTCTGCTTTTACAGATCAAGCAAGAATTTAATACACTGCATTTGTTTTAGTTTTAGGTACCCCATGATCTACGATCCAACACTACAGGTCTCTACGAGTGAGATTACTTTGACTGATGCTTTGAGTCTGCTGTTCATTATGGTAGCCACACCTACCTTGTCTTTAGTGATTCACTGCTGCCACGTGGCTTCTGCCAACACAGGGTCTGATTATCCCCATTGTGCCTAACGATTCCAGCTCAGAGCAGCAGTTCCACAGTTATATTTGAATTATAGAGTAGGGTGACTAAAGAGCTCTGCAGGGATGACAAAGCTAGCCTCACAAATTTATTCCTCACAGTCCTGGTAAGAGGTGTGCCCACTGTACATTCTTGGGGTGTGTGAGCAGGTCTTCCATGATAGTCCACTCTAACATTCCAATCTCTCTAAGCCTTTGGATCCTCTCCTCTAGATTATACCAGGCAGTTCTGGCATTTCAACCTCAGGTAATACTGGCTACGTTTTGAACCATGTTTCAACCAATCACCCAAACTGTTAACACCCTTTCTAACCCCTTGAGCTACAACATTGAGTGCAGAATCTCTGTTTAGTGGGCCCATATCAGTAAATTCACTCTGATTGAATTTTATATTTCTTCTACCATTATCCCACACCCTTAATATCCATTCCCACACATATTTCCCTGATTTCTGTTTATATAAATTGGAAAACTTCTTTTGGAGTATGGCATAGTTCCTCATGGGTCACGCTTTGAACCTTATCTTTTGGGGCCTGTTGGGGTTTGAGTCTAGTTATAGGTGTTGAAGAAACGAGCAGTGGTTGTTGTGGGTCATGAAAAGAATTTGAAGTTCTTTCAATTCAAGCCAATTACCTCAGGGTTTTCCATTACAATTTCATCTGGTAAAAGAGGATTACTCTCAACAGACAGAGGAGTGAGGGCTGTTTCTCCAGGGGAGGTGATTAGAGGTTTAGCAGACACTGAAGAGTTAATCCCTTTAGGTGAAGTTGGATGGCAGGCTCCACAGGGCAGATGGGAGTCAGGAATCTGTTTCATCAAGTAAGGCTAGAGGTTAGGTAGCTGTCTCCTCAGGGCAGGCTGGAGGTGGGGTGGCTCTTACTTCAGGGCAGGCTTGAAGTTGGGCATGGACATTTCCTCAGGACAGATCACTACAGGCATATCTAGCAATGACTCAGCAGAATCCAGGGTTCCAATCCAGATGGCAGGGTTCCCCACTGCCATCATTATCGACCCATGTTGCCCCATCCCAATTTTCAGGATCCCATTCTTTTCCAATCAATGTCTTTACTTTAACAGCAGACACCATGCAAGGCTGAGATTTTAGTTTATGTTGTAAATCTCCCACTCTCACAATGAGACTCTGGGTCTGTTTTTCAAAGATCTCAATTCTGCCGCCACAGGAAATAAAATATTCTTTCAGGGCACACATAGAAAGCTTACATCTTTCATATGGCATTAAGTTGCAAATTTGAAGCCTTCAGCTCATCCCTTTCTCTTTAACTGTAACCAATGTATCTAAGAACAAACAGCCAACAATATTATACCTCCACTCCACAAAACTCTGCTAAGGTGTCAAAAACACTGTCACTCAGAACCTTGCCTTATACGAGAGTATGATTACAAGAATCAAATGGTAATATTTTGTGTATTTCTGTTGCCGTTTCATGCCATGGACTGTCAGTGCCATTTTGATTATTGGAAATAGAGTCATTGGTACCTTTGAATATAATCAGAGTAGAAAAACAATTGTAAAAGCCCATTTTAAGATTCTGTTTCTCAAGAAGCACTCCCAGTTCCAAGCTGTGTATGTCAGAGTTCTCTCAGGAAACAAAACTAACAGTAGATATCTGTAAATATGGGATTTTATAAAAGAGTCTCACGCAACTGTGGGGATGCATGAGTCTAAATTCTGTAGGGCAGGATGCATGAGTCCAAATTCCGTAGGGAAGGTCTCGAGCTGGCAACTCCAAAGAAGCTCTTCAATGAACTCCCCAGGAGATGCTGGCTAGCTGAAGAAAAAATGAAAGTTCTTTCTTCTCCCTTAAAAGTCTTCAACTGTTTGGATTAAATCAAACTAGTTATATTCCCTCATGCGGAAGACACACCCTTAATCCATTATAGTTCTAGTCAGCCACAGATGCAATCAGTTGACTGATAATTTAATAAACCAGCCTTTCGGCTTATTATCCAGCCACAAAATGTCTTTAGTAACAGTTAAGCCAGTGTTTGCTTGACCAGACAACTGGGTACCATCACCTGTCCAAGTTGACACATGAACCTAACCATCTCAATGCCTGAACCATCTCTCTCTGAACCTGAGGTCTGTTTCTTTAACCTTTTACCAAGAGCCTCTGGTCAGTCCACAGTTTACATCTTTGATGAATGTGTCGGTCAGGATAGGCTAGGTTATGCTGTAGTAACAAATAGCAGCTCTCAAATATCAGTTGGTTAAAACAACAAATGTTTATTTCTAACACACACAGCATGTTCTTCTTAGGTGTGCTGGAGCTCCACTCCACACAGACTTCCCATGGGGGCCAGAAACTCTTCTGTTCACCATAGAAGAGGGAATGAGAACCCAAGAGATCACAGACAATCTCTTAAATCTTCTGCCAGGGAGGTGATACACATTATTCATGGTCACATTTCATTAGCCACAGACACTCATGAATTCAATCAACAACTTCTTATCTAGTGTCTCCCACTTTTGAGGCACTGTTCTAGAAACCAAGGATAAATCAGTGAACAAAATGCATGAAAATTTCTACCCTCTTTGTGCTCGCTTCTAGATGGAGCACCAAATAAATGAAATATTTAGGTAAAATTCATAATATATCAGATGGAGATGAGTTCTATAGAAAAATAAAGCAGAGAAGAAGGGTAGGGAGTGCTGGAACAATGAGGACATTGTAATTATAAAAAGGAATGTCAATGACAGCTTCACTGAAAAGATGACAATTGAACAAGGCAGAATGCAGTGAGGGAGTGAGCCATACCATACTGGGGCTTAGTGAGAGTATCAACTATAAAATATAGGGCGCCATGTACATATTATTCAAACTGTACACTTATGAGAGTAAAGGAAACACTGTTAATAATTGCACTGGGACAAATGGAATAAACGAAATCTTCCCAGCACATGAACATGTCCCAGTGACACATGGGCATGTCATTTCTTGATAAATAATACTTTCCCATTTTCCCCCTCTTTTCTCAAATATTAATTGTAATGAGAGTGGATGATATTCATTAATGCCTGATAAAGTGCAGAGATAAAATTATGTATTAAGCTTGGTGGCCCCACAGAGAAAACAAGTGAGAAATTGGTCTGGAAGGCTTTGGCAAGGCTTCAGATAAAGGTGGCATTTAATGAGATTTCTAGGAGTTTAATAGTAATGGTTTTAAGGTACAATTTCTTTCCCAGGATCAGTGTATTATACTTTAAAAAGGAAGATTTGAGGAGTAGAAAAGTCTTTCCGTTGTATGAGGATCAGTGGTGGTATTTCAGTCTGTCAGACCAGTGGAGGTGAGGTTTGGGCACAGTGTGACTTTCCTGGGGGGGGCCTGAAATCATGACTGGTAGAAGATCCCACCTTTGTTACTAAGAGGGCAGCTTTGCTTGTGATTAATGGAGAATAGAGGAGGGTTTCTTGACCCTTGTATTCTGTCTGTTCACAGCAACCCTATCCTGATTTCTATAGCAATTGCTACTTTGTGGCAGGGACCTTTTATTCTTTTCCTGCAAACATAAGTCTGCTTTGTCCTGCTCACTCTGAATTGGGTAGTTGTAGGTAATTTTTGTTTGTTTATTGTGTTTTTGTTCAGTTGGTTGATTAGATGGTCTTAAGTCTCATGCTTACCCTCATTGAACCCCACTGAATATTTGGTAGAAAGATTTTTTCCTATTTGTCATTTTGCATTTTATTCCACTGCAAGGTTTCTATGCGAGCCTTTAAATGTCCAACTAGTTGTTGTTGTGTTTTTTCTCTTTGCAAAAATTGGGCTGTGTAAGAAAAATTGTACTTAAGTGATTGCTTTGATTTCCTGTCTTTTGTGTATTTGAAGATTCTTTTAAAGGTAGATTATAGTTAAGGAGAGTCTGGATTCCTAGGATTTTTTTTCAGCTAATTTTTAAATTAATTTACTTACTTTTGTTGTTTATTTTCTTTGGGAGCAGTTGTAGATTTACAGAAAAATCTTGCAGAAAGTACAGATTTCCCATATTCCACCCCCCCCATTAATAACATTTTTCTATTCTTAATATTTTGCGTTACTGTAGTACCTTTGTTACAATTGATAATACAATATTACTATAATTATACTCGTAACTATAGTCCATAGTTTACATTAGGGTTCCCTCTTTGTGTTGCACAGTTCTATGAGTTTTAAAATTTTTATTCTAGTAACATACACAACCTATAATTTCTCATTTTAACCACTTTTAAATATACAATTCAGTAGTTTTAATTACGTTGCAATGTTTTGCTACCATTACCACCATCCATTACCAAAACTTTTCCATCACACCAAACAGAAACTCTTTGTCATTAAAGAATTAATTCCCTATTCCCCTCCCCCACCCCCCTACCTGGACCCTGGTAACGTTTTATCTAGGTTTTTACTCTATGAATTTGCATATTCTAATTATTTCAGGTAAGTGGCCCATAGAATTTTGTGTCTGGCTTATTTCACTCAACATGATATCTTCAAAGATGCATCCATGTTGTGTCATGTATCAGAACATCATTCCTTTTCATATGGCTGGATAAATTCCACTGTTTGTTCTTAGGATTTTTGATGATGCTGTTCTGATGACAGGCATTGATGAGGCAATATCGTTATCCTTAGGATCCCAGGACATCTAGGTCTTCCTAGTAGGTGCATGTTGTCAAGGAATATAAGAAATTCATCTAGTTGACTGAGGTCCAGAGAGATAAATATCTCTGAATTAGGCTAAGTGTTGGCTTTGCAGGCTAGCTCTATTCATTCTCCCAAAAAACCAGCCACTTCTTTTGGGTAACAGATAGCTGCGGTGATGTGAACTCCTGAACCAGGAAAAGGAGCAGTGTCTTCAGGTCAAAAAGTGTCTTAAGATGGTCGTTTGATGTGCTGAGCCCTCTATCATGGGACTTGCCCTTATGAAGCTCATTACTGCACAGGAGAGGTTAAACTTCCAAATAATTGTGCCTAAAAGTCTCCCCCTGAGTGCCTCTTTGTTGCTCAGATGTGGCCTTCTCTCTCTCTAGCTAAGCCACCTGGTAGGACTCGAGTCCTAGGAGTGTAAATCTCCCTGGCAACACAGGATATGACTCCTGGCGATGAATCTGGACCCGGCATCATGGGACTGAGAGTATCTTCTTGACCAAAAGGGGGATGCAAAATGAGACAAAATAGTTCCAGTGGCTGAGAGATTTCAAATGGAGTCGAGAGGTCACTCTGGTGGACATTCTTATGCACTATATAGATAACACCTCTTAGGTCTTAATGTCCTGGAATAGCTAGAAGTAAATACCTGAAACTATCAAACTCCAACCCAGTAGTCTGGACTCCTGAAGACAATTGTATAATAATGTAGCTTACAAGGGGTGACAGTGCAATTTTGAAAACCTTGTGGATCATACTCCCTTTATCTAGTGTATGGATGGATGAGTAGAAGAATGGGGACAAAAACTAAATGAAAAATAGGGTGGGATGGGGGGATGATTTGGGTGTTCTTTTTTACTTTTATTTTTTATTCTTATTCTGATTCTTTCTGATGTAAGGAAAATGTTCAAAAATAGATTGGGGTGATGAGTGTATAACTATATGACGGTACTGTGAACAGTTGATTGCACACCATGGATGATTGTATGATATGTGAATATATCTCAATAAAACTGAATTTATTTTAAAAAAAGTATCTTAAGAGGCTACTAGTCAGACAGCTTTCTGTTCTTATTGCATTAGTCTAGAGCTTCAGGAAGCCAAGATTACTGAGAAGTTTTCCTAGAAACAGAAAGTGAAATGCCTTTTCAGGTCTGAATGGGCATCCCCATCCATAAGTGAGAAAATTAAAGTCCCTCATGGAATGAATCGGGCAAAATGCATGTATTAGGAGACAGGTAAATTTTTGGTAGTATGATAAATGCTTGGTACTATGGTGGACCCTGTAGTGGAGCACAAAGCATATCACGCAGTACTATCCTCTGACATTAGAGATCTAACAACATATTTGGCATATTGATCTCCTGGGGTTTTCCAACTCCAAGTTTCTTCCTTCCTTCCCTTCTTTCCTTCCTTTCTTTCTTCCTGTCTTCTTCAGTTTTCCTACCTTGCCTCCGTCTTGCCCTTCCTTCCTGCCATTCTCCCTTCACAGAAGGCATATGTAGAACATGCATATCCAGTTTCAGCTGCTACTGGCTCTCTCCTTCCCCACCTTAGTTCTCATCTGTAGGAACTGAGCTTCTAGGACACACTGGCTAGGACACCATTGCCTTTTCAGCTGAGCCCCACTTTTCCTCGCCACGCCTGGGCTCGAAGCCACTCAATAAAATGAAGGACCATGAGGACAGGGGCATCTGGCTAGAGTGCATTTCTGTTGGGTAGTACCCAGGGCCCAGGGTGGTGTCGGGGGATTAAGGTCATGCCCACCCTGGAGGAGGCTTACACTGCCAGTGCTGAAGGCCTCTTCATGGTCACCTTGGCCGTGATTATCAGCAACTACTCTGTGAAAAACATGTCCTGCTCAGCCAATAACACCCTGCTTAGCCAGGAGAAGGAGGCTGGAATATTCATTCTTACTCAAGGGATGCTGACTCTTCCTTGTCTATCCCTAAATGTGGATATTCCCAGGGGTTCCTTGGTCCATTTCTCACTCTACATGTGCTCCTTGAGCAACTTACATGCAGACCATGCCCACATTCCTATCTCAAGATCTTACCCAAGTGCCAGGTCCCCATATCTCTGAATGTGTCTTCCTGGGTTGCCCCACAGGCAATTCAGACCAAGCTAAATTTAATATGCTTCCATGCCTCCACTCTTCTTTATTCTCTGGCGTTTTTCTTAACAGCACCATTATCTTTGCAACTGCTGGTTCTGGTTTGCTAAAGCTTCCAAATTGCGATATACAAAAAATGGATTGGTTTTCCTAAGAAGATTAATTAGGTTACAAATTTATAGTGCTAAGGCCATAAAAGTGCCCAAACTGAGGCATCAACAAGAGGATACCTTCACTGAAGAAAAGTTGATGGCATCCAGGGTTCCTCTGTTACATGGGAAGGCACATGGCCAGATTCTGCTGGGCCTCTCTTGGGGTTAGCTTCTGATTTCCATGGCTTTCTCCAAAAGGTCTCTGGGCTTCTGTCTTAGCTTCTTCTCTCACCTCCTGAGTTCTTGCTTATTTCTCCCAGGCTGTTGCTCTCTAAGCATCTGTGGGTCCTCTCTTAGCATGTCTGGGGCAATATTGTGCAAGAGATTTCTCATGGGTCAGGCCTAGAAATGGTTAACTCATCTCCTGAGTACCTGACAGAGACTGGAAAATGTCATCTAGCTGTGATCCTAGGAGTAAAAGGAAACAGCACTTGATGAATACATAGAAATTTCTCATACATGACTGTTTTGAGCTTTGGGACTCTGGGAGAGACTGTAAGAGATTGGCATGCATTAGATCAGGGATCCTACCCAGTGGGCTGGAAAGCCCTGGCCTCCTGCCTTCAGGCTGTTCCCCTGCTGCTTCTGGTGGGCAGGGCATGGCCAAAGGCTACCCACAGGACCTTCTTCAGTCCTTCAAGCTACATGCATTTATTAAGCACCAATTTTGAGTCAGGGACTGACTATGCTAGGCAGTGAGAGTACAAAGATGAATGAACACAGTCCTTACCTTCTAGGGTCCTTGTTCAGTATAGAAGAGAGGTATGAAACAAATAATAATAATACAGTGACATGAGAATGGTTTGTATAAAACTCTGTGTCAGATGAGAGGATGGAGGGGATGGTTCTTGATTAGCCGCCCGTGTTTCCAGGGACTCAGGATTTCAGAAAATAAAGAGACATCTCCTCCTTGTAAGATGGTCTGAGCTCCCCCTGTGGCTCTTCTCCTCCTTGTAAGATGGTCTGAGCTCCCCCTGTGGCTCTTTGAGGAGATAATTTTCATTTTAGTTGTTTTAATATGGAAGAAGGGAACTTTGGGGTTACAGTCGGCTTCTTTCTCCTTTTATCCCTGTCATCAATGGCCCCGAGATGCCAGAGTTGACCCAGCCCTCTCTTCTTCTCTTTGTTTCCACAGCTAATGTGACTCTGGATACAGATACTGCCTACTTTGAACTTTTTCTGTCTGAAGATCACCGAACTGGGAGGGGAAAGAATACGAGGCAGGATCTGTCCCAGAAACCTGGGAGATTTATCCTTGACCCGTGCGTGCTGGGCCACCAGGCCTTCTCTTCAGGGAGACATTACTGGGAAATAGAAGTGGGGGACAGGACTTCCTGGGAGCTTGGGGTTTGTGAAGAAAATGTGGAAAGGACTCGGGGAATCACAGAGTCACCCCAAAAGGGATTCTGGGCTGTGGAACTGTATGCTAATAAGTATCAGGCCCTCATGTCCCCTCGCACCCTCCTTCCCCTGAGCAAACCCCCTAGCAGGGTGGGTATCTTCTTGGACTATGAGGGTGGGGAAGTCTCCTTCTACAGTGTGACTGACAAGTCCCACATCTACACTTTCCCATGGGCCTCCTTCTCAGGGCCCCTCAGGCCTTTCTTCTGCCTCTGGTTCTATCACCCAACCCCTCTGACCATCTGCCACTGAGGCCGTCAGTGCCTGGGCTTTCTCTCAGTTCAGCCTCCAGGGGAGAACTTGGCACTGAGGATGGGGAGCTGCCTCTGGGGACCCCTCCCCTAGACACCCCTAACCTAGCTCACTGTGGAGGCCGAGCCCCTCTCACCATCTGCTCTCAGAGCAGCAGACGTTTCTTTCCCAGCCTTCCCCAGGTCTCCACACAGACTGGGGAGAGTTCATGGTGCTCCAGGGCTAAGCAGTACACAGCCTAGAAAGCACAGATGCAAACTTCAGTGCTCCTCAGAAGAGTGTGTTGCTGTCCCAGCTAGAAACTGGTGGGGAAAAAAAAAAAAGAAATCTAAAGGGAAAGCAGAGACAGGAAATACTGATGGAAAAACTAGAGGGACAGGGAGTGGCGTCTGATGTTCATCTCCTTTTTTTCAAAATTCAGTAGTATTGAGATATATTCACAAACCATACGGTCATCCACAGTGTAGAATCAAATGTTCACAGCACAATTTGATAGTTGTACATTTATCACCACAATCAATTTTTGACCATTTTCATTACCACACAAAAAAAGAATAAGAATAAAAATTAAAGTAAAAAAAGAACACCTAAAACGTCCCATACCTCCAATACCTCCCTATTATTCACTTAATTTTTGTTCCCATTTTTCTACTCATCTGTCAATACACTGGATAAAGGGATTGGGAGCCACAAGATTTTCACAATCACACAGTCACACGGTGTAAGCTCTATAGTTATACAATCATCTTCAAGATGACTTTGACACTTTCAGATATTTACTACTAGCTATTCTAATACACTAAAAACCAAAAAGGGATATCTACATAATGCATAAGAATAACCTCCAGAATTGACTTACATCTCTCTGAAGAGAAGAAATGTGGACGCCCACTAGTAGGGCATGTCTTTAATGTTCTGCATGATAAGAACAACAGCAGGAAGCTCTGGCTGGATGGGGCTTTGCCATTTGCAGTCTTTCCATACAAGGATTTTATTTCATTTTGACCATATACAACCCCAGAAGATACTCTATAAAGCACCCAGAGAAGAGTCATTTCTCCAGAGTAGCCCCCAGATGTTGCACTTGGCTCTCCATTTAATGCTCTCACATCTAATGCCACGTCATATCACCTCTAGGAATCCGACAAATCCTTTATCAAGCAATTTCAATGACCCTTGCATTATTTTCAGCCTTTGTGCCTGAAGCATTTCAGAATTGTGCTCTTCTACTTGATAAGTGTACTGAAGAATCCAGGGGAAGGTGCACTGATGTCTGCAACTTCCTTTAAATTGCAGCCCCCCCACCCAAATAAAAAGTATTGGTGGATGTTTAGGGGGGAGGACAGAGGGATAGATTATGATAAAAAAGCAAGTAAAATGTTAATTGTAGAATATAGATAGTAGGATATGGGTGTTTACTGTAAAATTCTTTCAACTTTGTTATATGTTGGAAAAGTTTCATAATAAACTGTTGAGGGTTAAAAGAATTGTGTTTTGCTGCCAATTACAGAGACGTGAAGTAGTATTGGCTTCGACAAAATAAGGGTTTATTTTCCTTTCATATGAAATGAATCCAGAGGGGGCAGTCCAGGGCTGGCACGGCAGCTCAGAGATGTCCTTCAGCCCTCGGCGTCCTGTCCTCACTCTCTGCTGTCTCAGCATGTGCTTTCCAGCCTCATGGTCACAACATGGCTGCTGTGCTTCCAGGTCCAAAGTCCGTGTTCTAGGCAAGAGGGAGGAGGAAGTGTGTAAGAGTTTCCCAGGTGTTTCAGCCTCCTTTTTTAAGGATCTCCCTGAGAAGCACTACCCAACAACTTCCACCTGCAAACCTATGGCTCAAATGTTAGTCTCTTGGCCTCCCTTACGTACAAGGGGGATGGACACTTTGCAGCACGTAACAAAATTTGGTTTTATAATTAAAAAGGAGTGGGAGATGGCTCTACAACTACCCAGGCATCTCCACCACAGAGCCTGAATTCAAACTCTTGTAAGATAGTCAAATTGCATCAGGCAATACTACATCTAAGACCTAGGAGATTTAATCACTTTAGACATCTGTCCTGTGGCCCAAATAAAGTGTCTTAGGAGGTCGTGGGCCACAGGTAGGACCAGTTTGTCTCAAGGACTGTCCTGGCCCGCGGGACGATCAACGGAGGCTCTGATACCTGTGAGGGAGGAATGGTATGGGACAAGAGACACGAAGAATGACAGCAAGACAGGTTTCTGATCAAGCTGCAAAACTTTATTGAAGAGGCAGGGTATATATACTCTAAGGGTGGAGGGAGTGGCTAGTAAGGACGGGTGGCGATCTAGGATTGGCTGCTGCTGTTGCTAGGGTGGAAGGCAGATGTAGGGGGATTGGCGGTTGCTATTGCTGGGGGTCTGGGATTGGTGGTAACTGTTGCTGGGGTGGATGGCCAATGGGCGGCTACTGTTCAGGCGCGAACTAGCTACTGCTGAGGCGGGAACTACTGTTACTTCCTTGAAGAAGGCTAATTATAGCTTAGGCTGTTCTTGCATCAGCCCTGGCAGCCATGTTGCATGTTACCCGTATCGCTGAAGGTGAATATTATATATGCTACCTTAAGTGTCCCCAACATCTCCTCCCTTTGTTTTTCAAAAGGATGGAGGAAGAATGCTGATTGAGCATTCCTTTGGCATTAACCTGCTGGGGGAAATAGAGGCCTCATTCCCCAAGTTGTTTGTGGCTCTGTTTTTCTGGGGAGGGGGATTAGTGCAGAGCAAACCCCTATGCAAATGAGGCATACTTCTCAAGGAGCTCAAAAACGGCCTTTGATTGTTTTGGCCCTCCTTTGCAGTGCTTTGCCTTGCACCCAGCGGTACCAATCATAGCATAAGCTAGAAGCATACTTTTGAGTTATATGCTGCTCCCGTAGGAGGAGGTTTCTTACCCGACAGGGTGGGTAGCACTCAAGCAGTCTGGATTTACACCTTGGTCAGCGAGGTGAAGCCGGTGATAATGCACTTGAATAGTCCTGCCTAGGGCAGAATCAAGTTGATCCTTAACTAGCTGTATTATTCTTTTTATGGCCCAAGGAGCAAAAGATATAAGGATTATGGTTATTAAGGGGCCTAGTATAAGGAGGAGGTAAGGGAGGATTCCATTGAATCCCCAGGAGGGGCCTCCTTGGGCCTCCCGCTCACGGTTTGCAATTCCTTCTCTAAGCTTGGTCATGGAATCTCTAACTATTCCGGAATGATCAGTGTAAAAGCAACATTCCTCGCCTAATGCAGCACAAAGCCCTCCCTGTTTAAGGAAAAGTAGACCTAAGCCTCTCCTGTTTTGGAGAACAACCTCCGATAAAGATGTAAGGGATTTCTCAAGATGGGTGATAGAGTTTTCAATGCGGGCCAAATCTTCGTCTACTGCAGCTCTGAGGTTAGAGAGGCCCTGTTGTTGGAGGGTGAGCGAGGCGATTCCGGTGCCTAGGCCAGCAAAACCTAGAAGAGAAGCAATGGTAACAGCAGTAATAATTTCTCGTTTTTCCCTGTGCGCAGTTGGGAGCTGTGCATCCCAATAGTGATAGAGGTCCTCCTTAGGACGGAAAAGGATATGGGGCAACACAGTCACCAAGACGCACATTTCCTTTGTTTCAGTGAGGGCTCTTGCTGATACGCAAGGAGTAAGCCCTGTGGAAGAGCACAGCCATTTTGCCCGTTGGGGGAATACAGAATTTACCTTGCGATGGAAAGGACGACTGTGCACGGACCCTTTTTAAGGAGGGGGAAACGTTACCAATACAATGCCCAGAGTGGATAACGGATTGCATGGTGAGGCCGATTTTTGTTGTATTCCAAGGACATTAGGGAGGATTGTCTTCGTCAGAAATATTAAATGAGGTATTAAGGGCTACAGCGTCATAAAAAGGGGGATTAATAGAGAAACATAGCCAGCAACTGCGAGTAAGGTTAGGCTGGGAGGAGTTTAGAGAGAGAAAGGTGGCTTGGAGTATTTATAGATTGGGTTAAGCGCTACAGAAGAGCTTGAGGGTGACAATGTTGGGTTGGTAGTAGGGGAAGAATTAGCGGGTTTGCGAGAAGGGGTAGTTGGGCGCGGGGGAGCGAGCACCACATTTGGCCCTATGGCGGATGGTTTTTGCTGTATTGCTTCTTTTTTTATTAGAATAAGAGATCCCGGGTCGGATCCTGCTAAATAGATTCGGAAGCCCCAAGTTCGACCCATGAGCCAAGAGGTATCAGTAGGGTCTAGTACGGTAAGCATAAGTTTTTTTGGACAGAGGTACTTATCGTACCAGCGGTTGCCTGGGTTTCGGCAAGTATATGGGACCTCTGTAAGATTTAGAAATTTGTCAGGGGCATAGGGTTTCCAGCTAGTGGCCAGTGTTTCACACCCCCAGTATGCACAGTAGTACTCATAGGGGGAATTGCAGTACGGTTTTCCAGGATTTGAGGATGGGCACATGTAATAATTCTGTATATTAAGGCTACCAGGATAACCAACAGGTTTTGGATTAGGAGGGGGAAACAGATCAGTGGCATTAAAAACAAAAGAGGGGCGTCCTGCAGTGGTATTGCAAAGAATTATTTTGGAATCTTCCCATCGCGCAAGGGTCCATTTCCAAGGCTGGTGGGGGTTGGAATTGCGATCAGGATTGCCATGCGATATACTAGGTAAGAGAAGGCATAAAGCGGCAATTTTGAGTGGTAGTAGGCTTAACATGGTTGTATTGATGAAGGCTTATTAAGTCCTTTAGTTAAGGGAAGGAGGTCAGCAGGGTAATGCACCCCACAATGCACAGGTATGTTATAGCAAGTGAGGCTTTTTCAAATAGATTCCAATCCTTTGGGGCAATAGTAGCTAACCCGGCCGCAAATAGCAAGGCCAGAGAGCCAATTAGTAAGAGCTAATAGTTCATGTGGCCTTAGCGATGGGGCAAACCTGTAAGTTGGGCCTTTTTTGGTTGCCGGCTGCACGTAGGCTGGGCGTGTTCTGGGCAGGCTGCAGCGGGTGTTCTTCTCTGAGGGAGGGCTGGGTCGAGCGGCGGCGGGGGCGGGCCCCTGGTGCCGACGCAGGCAGGGGCAGCTACGGCAGGAGTTGTGAGGTCGCTGGAGTGTTGATGCGCTGGAGGAGAAAAGAAAGATTTTTCTCAGGGAGAGGCTTCTTCCCTGGAGAGGTTATTATCAAGGGGGGGTTTGGGAGTTTGAGGGGTTTGTTTTGGCAGTGGTGAATTGACATGTTTAATTAGTCTTTCTGGGAGCCAGCGAGGGCCTTCTTTCTCTTGATCATATATGCAAGCAGAGCCTCGTCCCCAAATAATAACGGGGTCAGGCCCATTCCACTTCGATGTCAAGGGGTCACGCCACATAACAGTGGCTTGTTGCGTTTGTGTTTTGGGATGCCAGTGTCTATCAGCTGCAGATTGTCCATTAATATCTAGGGTTAAGAAGTTAAGGACAAAAAGGGCATGGTGTAGAAGGTCTCGGGGACGTTGCTTTGTGAGGTTGAGAGTGCTATGAGCTAGACGGCACAGGGCATTTTTTAGGGTGCGATGTGCTCGCTCTACTATTCCCTGTCCTTGGGGATTATAAGGTATTCCCGTAATGTGCTTAATTTGCAATTGCTGACAGAATGTTTGAAAGTTTTTTCCAGTATACCCAGGTCCATTATCTGTTTTAATGGTTTTAGGCTGGCCTAAAACGGTGAAGCAATGTAGCAAATGAGAGATGACATGCTTTGAAGCTTCCCGATTGCAAACTAGCTAGCATGAATCCACTGTACGTATCAATACAGACATGTATATATTTAAGTTGTCCAAAACTAGCGAGATGGGTGACATCCATTTGCCAGATTTCGTTTGGGATGAGCCCTTTTGGGTTGACTCCCATATGGGGGACTGGCAGGTGAGTTACGCGGTTTTTGCAGGCTTTAACAACTTCTCTTGCCTGCTCCCTTGTAATGTTAAATTTCAGGCGGAGAGTGTTTGCATTTAAATGGTGTTGGGCATGGGCTTGAGAGGCCAGGGTTAGAGAATCACAAAAATTGGAACATATTAGCTGGGTGGCAGCGTCTGCTAGTGCGTTACCTTCCGCTAGAGGGCCTGGCAGGTTCTGATGGGCACGGAGGTGTCCTATGAAGAAAGGGAGCTGTCGTTTGAGAATTAATTTTTGTAGCTTTGAGAATAAGGGGACTGCATTGGTGGACGGTTTGATAAATGGAGTTGTTTCTAATAGCGGTATGGACTGAGCTATATATGCACTATCAGTGTATAAATTAAAAGGTTGGTTTTGAAGGTGGGAAAAAACCTGCAGGACTGCATAGAGCTCGACAAGTTGAGCTGAGGTATAGGGAGAGCGCACGGAAAATGCTTGACCCTGGATGACATATGCTGCAGTCCCATTTGCTGAACCATCAGTAAAGACTAAGGTAGCAGAGTCTATGCGTTTTGCTTTAGTGACCTTTGGGAAGGTGAATTGATGGATTTTGGCGAACTGAATTAATGGATCGCCAGGGTAATGGTTATCAATATTGCCTGGGAACGAAGAGCATGCAATAGCCCACTCGTCGTCGGTTTGGGAGAGCCAATGGATTTGATTTTGAGTGTACGGGACGATAAGGGAATCGGGGTCTTTTCCAAACAATTGGCGACTAGTTTGTCGGCCTTTAATTATGAGGGCAGCTATAAGAGAAATGTATGGCGAGAGCACTTTTGACAGAGTAGCGGGGAGGTGAACCCAGAGCAATGGGTGGCCTCGCCCATTTGACTGTTTTAAATTGGATTGCCAGAAAACCCCTGTAGGTGTGTGAGTTGTAGCAAGAATTATAAAGATTAAAGGTTGGTGGTAATTTATTTGATAGCAAGTTTGACTTTGGATAGCTTGATTTATGATGGTAAGCGCTTGCATTGCCTCTGGAGTTACGCTTCGGGGAGAGGAGGGGTTTGCGTCTCCCTTTAAGATATTATTGAGCGGCAGGAGAGTTTCAGTGGGCAGTTTTAGGTAGGGGTGAAGCCATTGAATGTCCCCTAAAAGTTTTTGGAAGTCATTTAGCGTTAATAGATGGGAGGTTCGCAGTTGAATGCGGGGTGTTAAAACTTGCTGGTGCCAAAGTTCGAACCCTAGGTAAGAAAAAGGGTCTGAGGTTTGTACCTTGTCGGGGGCTATTTGAAGACCTTTCGCTGTTAAATTTTTATGAAGGTCTTGAAAGCAAGAATATAATTTTTATACGTCCTCACCTGCTAATAGGACATCATCCATGTAATGAAGAATGTAGATTTGTGGCCATAGCTGTCTGATAGGGTTAACGGCCTCAGCGACAAATTTTTGGCATAAGGTGGGACTATTGGCCATGCCTTGTGGTAAGACTTTCCATTGAAATCGGGGCATAGGGCCCTGAAAATTGATTTGAGGGATGCTAAAGGCGAAATGTTGCCTGTCTTCTGGGTGAAGGGGTATGGAGAAAAAACAATCCTTTAAATCTATAACTATTTTGTAAAAGTTGATAGGGATAGCAACTGGCGAAGGGAGAGCAGGTTGTAGCGCCCCCATGGGCACCATTGCCTTGTTCACAGCTCGTAAATCCTGTAACAGTCTCCACTTGCCTGACCTTTTCTTTATGACAAAAATGGGAGTGTTCCAAGGGGACTGAGTAGGCGCAATATGTCCGGCGTTAAGTTGTTCCTGTACTAACTCTATCGCCGCTAGGGTTTTTTCCTGAGTCAGGGGCCATTGATCAACCCATACTGGTTCTACGGATTTCCAAGAGATTTTTTCAGCATGGGGTACAGGGATGTCAGTGGCCACTAGGCTAAATTTTGAGAGAGCCCAAGTCCTGTTCTAGCTGTATTGGGTGTTATCGAGATGGGCTGTCTTATTCCTTGATTAGCTTTGCCTAGGCCTTTGCCAGGGAGAAAGTTCATTCTGAGCATTTGAGCAGTAACTGTATCACTAGGGCTGCACATAAAAACTTTCATTTGAGTTAGGATATCTCTACCCCAGAGATTAACGGGGAGATGGGGGATAATATATGGTATAACTGTACCAGCGTTTCCTTCCTCATCCTCCCATTTTAGGGCCTGTGAACTTTGTAGAGGATTTGTGGCTTCTCTTATTCCCTGTAGGTGGGTGGCAGCGGCCGTGAGGGGCCATGATTTTGGCCAGTGGTTTGAGGATATAACTGTGGAATCGGCCCCTGTGTCTAAGATTCCTTCAAATAGCTTGCCATTAAGTTTTAGTTTTAAGGTGGGCCGATTATGGGATATTGGTTGTGCCCAAAAAATGTCGGAGGATCCAGGGCCCTCTGTGGGGCGCTGGAGTTTTTTTGAAGTTTGAGTTGACATGCTGAATGGGGAGTATTGTAAGTTGTGCTATTCGAGTGCCAGAGGGAATAGGGATAAGATTGTTTGAGGTGGCTGCGATTATTTGCACCTCACCTTTAAAGTCATTATCTAGTACACCTGGGATGACTTGGACTCCGCGCAGGGTAACACTAGCTCTCCGTAGAATGAGACCAAAGGTATTTGGGGGTAAAGGTCCATAGACTCCTGTAGGTATGAGGAGAGGGCTGGTTTTTGGGGTTAATATTGATTCGGAGGTGGTACAGAGGTCCATCCCTGCGCTTCCTGCTGTTGCTCTCCATAAGTCTGCGACATGGCAGCATGGTTTATGGTGGGGAGAGCTGGTATTGTGACTGAGGATGGTCGAACGAACCGTACTGCCCCTGGGTTCGTTCTGGTTGGGGCCTGGGGCCGGCCCCATTGGGAGTTTCCCTGGGGCTTAGGTGTAAGGGGTTGGCCATTAATGTCTGCGCGAGAGTGGCACTCAGATGCCCAATGGAACCCTTTTCTACAGCGGGGACAAATAGAGGGTGGCAATGGGGGTTTTTTAGAGATGGGTGAAGAGGAACTGGTTCTTGGCACGGGGCAATTTCTTGAGAAATGGCCAGGTTGCTTACAGTTATAGCATGTTGGAGGCTTAGTTTGTGCTGCAAAATTTTGAAGGGCAGTGCCAATGGCTATTCCAAGAGTTTGAGTGGGCCCGATGCCAGAACAGAGTTTTATGTAATTATTAAGATTGGTATTGCGAAAGGGGCGGATTGCTGCTTGGCAGGCAGCGTTGGCATTCTCATAGGCCAGGTGTTTAATGAAATCACTCTCGCTTTCGCTGGCTCCAAATAGACGCTCAGCCATGTTTTGTAGACGGCTGAGGAAATAGGTATATGGTTCATCGGATCCCTGTCTTAATTTAGCGAGAGAGGCAGTGGCGGCACCCTTTTGTGGAAGTTTTTTCCATGCTCTAAGCGCGGCCGTTTGTATTTGTGCTAGGAGGCCTGGGGGGAATTGGGCTTGCTTGTCATTTTGATGGTAGGGGCTTTGACCTAAAAATTTGTTTAATGTCCATTTTTTAGAGGTGGCTTTACGGGCATTACGGGTGGCATACCTTTTACAGTGCTCTTCATAATTGGATTTCCGTAACAGGAAATCGTCGCCGGACAAGGCAGCTCTGGCTAATTGGGACCAATCGTTAGGAGTGAGTTCCTTTTCACTAAGGCTTTCTAATAAGGTGAGCGTGAAGGGGGCAGTAGCGCCATAATCATTCACTGCCTTTTTTAATTTTTCTAAATATTTTAAACTGAGTTTTTTATATTTAGCTGTTGAGGTAGTGCTAGCTTCCTCTTGCTCCTCTTCATCAGAACTGGGGGGGTTTGATTGTTCCTCTTCCTCGCTTTCGCTACTAGAAGCGCCATTTTGGAAGCTAGCGGCGCCATTTTGGGAGCTCTGACAGCGTGACCGGGAAGGCATAAGTGTGAGGAGTGCAATGAGGACGTGACGAGTGAGTATTCCCTGGGACAGCAAGGGCCGCAACGCTTTGAGTTGCCGACCGGAGGCCGGCGAGCAAATTGGCGGCTCGCAGCCGCTCTTGATTAAAGGTTTCTTTAAAGTTATCGGCGTGTAGCCGGAGATTTTCTGCGGCCTCTTCTAACGCATGGAACTGAGGCAGGGACGTAACTGGGTAAAAATGAGGTTTTGGAAGACTGGGTGCGGCTGGAAAATCTGGTGCATAAGGGGGGGGCTGAAATGCAGGAAGGACAGTCTCCTCAGAAGGGGGAGGGGTTTTTACTTGTTTCGATTAGGTGGGGCGATAATCCGGTTTGATTAACTGGGGTGCCTGGTCTGTTTTCATCTTGGAGCTGTTCAGGCATATCAGTAGTAATCGAACCGCAGACTGAGGCGGGGCGAGAGTGCTGTCTTAAAGCTACCTCTCCCTTTTCGCAGAGGTCTTGAATGTCTGGGGCTGAAGAATGGACTTTTAAAATTTCATGAATTAAATTCCAATAAGCGAAAGCAGTGACCGGGACCCTTTCAGGACCGAAGGTTTGGTAGTAGTCTTTTAAGCAATCACCGACCCTTTGCCAGCATCGCTGGTCTATGGTACCTTCCTGGGGGAACCAAGGGCAGGTTTTTAGTAGGAAATCAAAAAAGCGTGTGAGATCCTTTTTCTTAACTCTAGTTCCTTGTGCCTTGAGTGATTCTTTGACCTGACTAATATATAACTGGTGCTGGGAAGTTACTTGTCCCATGATGGGGGTGGGGGCTTACCTTTTGTTGTTTTCTTTCTTTTCTTTTCTTTTCTTCTTCTTTCGCCGACACTGATCAACTGCTGAACCGATCTGTCTCGCGATCGAGTTACTTCGCGATCGAGTTACTTCGCGGCGATCCCGGGTGCGGTGCGGTGAGTGTGAGAGGCCTCTCTCCTTGAGTACGGCGTTCTGTCCCTCGCAAAGCTCGAGCCCCACGTTGGGCGCCAGTTGTCCCGGCCCGCGGGACGATCAACGGAGGCTCTGATACCTGTGAGGGAGGAATGGTATGGGACAAGAGACACGAAGAATGACAGCAAGACAAGTTTCTGATCAAGCTGCAAAACTTTATTGAAGAGGCAGGGTATATATAATCTAAGGGTGGAGGGAGTGGCTAGTAAGGACGGGTGGCGATCTAGGATTGGCTGCTGCTGTTGCTAGGGTGGAAGGCAGATGTAGGGGGATTGGCGGTTGCTGTTGCTGGGGGTCTGGGATTGGTGGTAACTGTTGCTGGGGTGGATGGCCAATGGGCGGCTACTGTTTAGGCGCGAACTAGCTACTGCTTAGGCAGGAACTACTGTTACTTCCTTGAAGAAGGCTAATTATAGCTTAGGCTGTTCTTGCATCAGCCCTGGCAGCCATGTTGCATGTTACCGGTATCGCTGAAGGTGAATATTATAGATGCTACCTTAATTGTCCCCAACAAAGGACCCCTGACAAACACATCATTCAGAGCCTTTCCAGAGTGTAACCTCAGAAAGGACATAATCTGTTGTCTGAGGAAGAAATAAATACATAAAAATACAATGTAACCCAAACAAAGAGCTGAGGGTGAGCAGCTGCCTGGCAACACTCAAAATAAGAATTTTCTGAAAAATGCAAAACATGCCAAGCAGATACTGGCACCATTGGCTCTGGAAACCAGGAGATTATATTATTTGGTAACCGATCTGAGACCTGAATTTCAGGGTTGCTTAAAAAGGTGGAGTGGGTCTGGTTTTCCTTCCATTCATATTTTCATTTGGCCTGTGGCAAAAGATCTCCTCTGTGTACCCATCTGCATGAGAGCAGATACCTAGCAAACTGCCACAGTGACGCTTTTGTTTCTGTTTTCTTTTTATTAGAAAAGTTTTAGGTTTACAGAAAAATTGTGCATAAAATACAGAGTTCCCATATACTACCAACAGTGACGTTTTAATTAATAGACATCTTCCTTCTTCCTCTTTCATTAAAATTCTAAATCTTTTTACTTAGTTCTGCTATTCTTATTAGCATATGAAAGGCATAAAACAGGTGAATATAATACAATACTGATTATGCACATTGTACACATAAATGACTAAAATATGTAAGCACAGGGATTGCCAAATATCATGGGAGTTAGGGCAGGAATTTTTCCCCAGCTTACAGTTCAAAGCGGTTTCGCTTTCCATTCTAAACTCCCCAGTGGTTTCTGCCTAGCAA
This sequence comes from Choloepus didactylus, assembly GCF_015220235.1. Classification (NCBI taxonomy): domain Eukaryota; kingdom Metazoa; phylum Chordata; class Mammalia; order Pilosa; family Megalonychidae; genus Choloepus; species Choloepus didactylus. Next base: position 126,976,478 of record NC_051313.1, on the reverse strand, counting down.
CTGATGAGAGTCACCGCCTCTGAGCCAATCGAAAAACTAATTCTTCCGAAAACGAACCCTGTTGAGTGTTTCTCACAGTGAGCAATCCCTATGCTTTCTTACCAATCATTCCCGGTCAGGGAACCTTAACCCCGCAACGGAAGGATGGAGAATGACTGAGTACCTGCGTTCTGTGGGCTGTGCTCTTCCTACGGGCGGCCACGCGGTAAGAGTGTGTGTGTGAGTGTGTGTTAAGAGTGTGTGTGTGTGTGTGTGTGTGTGTGTGTGTGTGTGTGTGTGTGTGTGTGTGTGTGTGTGTGTGTGTGTGTGTGTGTGTGTGTGTGTGTGTGTGTGTGTGTGTGTGTGTGTGTGTGTGTTGCGGGGGGATGATGCATAGAAAACCGGGGCCAGAGGCCCGGAAGGAGGGAGGCTGAGAAGCTGAGGGGGCCGCTCGGGGAGGGCCGAAGAGCCACAGATAGGGGAGTGGCGCCTGTGTGTGGGTGTGGTGGTGTCTGCCAGCGTGTGTGCAAAGGACGAGGACCTGCGGAGGTCTGTTGGAAGGGAGACCGACTGAAGGAGGAAACTCGCCAACGACAGGTTCTTAATTAACTTTTTGTGGTCAGACAGGAGCAAAGGACTCTTAAATCTCTCCTGTTCATGTCTGGGAATATATTCAAAAAGAATAAAAACAGAAATTGCACAAAGGCTTTATTTGTGAAGATGTTCAGTACCGAGCTCTTTATAATATAGGAAAATCGGAAGTAACCTATCTATATGACATTTGGGGAATGGCTAGACAATGTATGGTCCAGTCCTAGAAGAGATTTCCATGCAGCCATTAGGAATCGTGTTCTTAATGAAGAGTTATTATTTACATAATTTAACAAAATGGGATTCACATAGCTGGTATCTTTTTAGAGGAGAATCGCTTTTCCTTTCCTTTTCCCATTCCCCAGCAACTTTCAACATGCTTTCCACTGGCTGCAAACTAATGGCATTATATGACTATACCATTATTTATTTAACCATTCCTTTATTTTGGATATTTAAGTTGTGGCTAAATTTTGCTATCGAAGGTTTTAAGATGGTGGTAAGCAGCCTTCACTGGAACCTTTGTGTTAATTCCTGCTTGCTTTCCCTAAGTTCCTACAAGTGGAATTTCTCCATCGAAGGGTAAAACATTTTTAAGTAATTGTTTTACATACACGTGCACACACACATATAGCCAAAGGTGCTTCCAGAAATGTTTACATTCTTAGTAGCAAAGTATATGATTACCATTACAGGTTATTTACAGTTTATTCTTTTATATTTTTCTCCATTTTCAAAACTGGCTATAATAGGGGAAAAAATACTCTTAAAAATAAGTGAAAATGCATTCCTCACTCTAGGACAGCAGAGAAATTGTTCTTGTTAGCTTGTGGGACCACAACTACAGCAATAATAATAATACGGCCCCCTCTCTTGCAGCATAAAGAGCAGTTTCGAGCATCAGCTGGGATGAAAGGCAGTATTTTGTCTGAGAGTACGTCTAGGTATCAGGCAGGGGTTCCAAGAGAGTCTTCTTCCGAGAGAACCAGCGGCACAGACCTCTGCTCCCTTGTCTCCTGCTCAGCCACCCCATCCCTTGTGCTCATCTTGCTCTCGAAGGCAGTTCCCAGACCCAGGGGCCCGCAGCAGCAGGTACTATGACGTGGGCTACATGCTGGTGTGTTTTGGGGTGTGCAGTGTAAGGGAGTTTGCATTTACTGAGCAACTAATACGTTCCTGACATTATAGTTACCCATAACAATTTTTAATTTTTACGTGGCACATGAAAACTTTTAAAATTTAAAGCATTCAGAGATTTTCAAAAAATGTAGGGAGCAAAGGTCAAGACTGTCCTTTCACTCAACCCCCAATCCTCAGTTTAGCATGTATCTTTTCAGACATTTTGAGGCCTTTACATACATATGTAGGTATGTACAAATCTATAGCTTTGTTTCTGTTTTTTACAGAATCAGTAGCATTGTCCTGCAGTGTGCTTTTTGTTCACTTACTATGTCTTGATTTTCCAGGTTAATAAATATAAATCACTCTTTTTAACTGCTGCATTGATTCCATCATAGAAATGACTTATTTATCCAACCAGCCCTGTTGAATTCCATCATACAAATGAGTTGTTTATCTAAGCAGTCCCCTCTGAGTGGCTGGTTAGGTGGGTTGTCCTTTTTTACTTTGACAAATGATGCTGCAGGATCATCATTACATGTCTCACTCTTCACCTGTGCAAGTACTTTGCTGGAGTAGATGTGTGGAAATGGAATTGCTGGGCCAATTATGCACAATTAAAATTTATAGTTCTCATTGTTTTAATGGATGACTAAAGTCTGAACAATTCTTGTCACGTGACTGAGGTCACACAGCTTATGGGCTTATAGCACCATTATCTATAAGTGAACACAGGCACTGGGCTCTACTCTCTCAGCCAGGCCAAAAAAAGGTTGTTATGGAGGCAGATGTTAATTTTCACAAACTGTTCAACTCCCATTTCCGTTGGAATACGACCAGTTAATCTGGTCAGCCAAACTGAACTAAAATACTAATGAGTATGAGGGGTTAATACGTTACCCCCCTCATTCATTCACTCATTCAACAAATATTTATTTTTTTCCATGCAATCCACATGCTATTGCAGGGGCTTGGGGCACAGCAGTAAACAAATATCCTGATTTTGAAGTGTTTACATTCTAGCAGGTGGCAACAGTAAACACATTACAAGTAAGTGAATGATATATTATGTTGATTGTGATAAAAGAATGCAAGAAATTGAGCAGACCCAGGATTGTGGGGACAATTTATGATGATTGCGATCAGAGGAGACCTCATGGAGGAGGAGCTGGCCTTTGAGCTGAGGCTGGAAGGAAATGAGGGAGTGAGCCATGTGGCTTCTGAGGGGAAGAGGGTTCCAGGCAGAAAGGACAGTCAGTGCTGAGGTCCTGAGGCTGGTGTGAGCCTGGCCTGTTCAATACCAGCGAGAAGGCCTGTGTGACTGGAACAGAGGGAAGGGAGATGCAGCGAGAGGTTCAGGCCTTGGAAGGGCCACGTGAGCCACTGTAAGGAATTCGGCATCTACTCTGAGTGAAAAGGGAGCCCTTGGAGGGTTCAGAGCAAAGAAATGATACATATTGACTCCAAGGATGGCTCTCGCTTCTGTACTGAGCACAGACTGTAGGAGACACAAGTGGAAGTAGGGGTGGGGGGCGGTGAAAGAGGAGGGTCCTGCATTAATCAAATAGTGTGATGATGGAGGCTTGGACCAGGCAGTAGCAGAGAAAGTGTGGGGAAGTAGATGGAATCTGAATAAATATGGATATAAGAGCCAAGGATTTGCTAACATGGGTCCATTTAACATGGGTCCATTTAACATAGACATATTTTTATGGGTGATTTTCCATATTTGACCTTAAAGGTTAAGAGGCTCTCAAGTAGATGTTTTTGGCAGAGGAGAATCTTCTTGGGTCACCACACTGGTGATGGTATGTTCCACCCTGAGTCAGTTCGGGTAAGTGGAGGTTTTGATGTGAAATTTGCCATCTTCTTCCAGGTGGTAATTGCTGACTGACTCCTTCTGATATCTCTATTTGCAGCTCAGCTGAAATGGCAAGTTCTCCAGCCTTGCCCCAGCTTACCCTCCTTGTCTGCCTCATCTTCCTACAGCTGCCTACCCCTTGCTCAGGTAGGAGATGAATGGTTAGGCTTTTATGTGTTTGAAACAGATATGTAAACTGTGTCTAGTTTGAACCTTTGACTCCTTCTCATACCTGGAAGTCCCTTCCCAAACTGAAGGTATATGTGCCTTTGAGAGATCAGTTGAGCATCTGTTAGTGTTCCTCTCTGGTCCTTCCTGCCTGGGAGACACCCTTCCTTTCATGGTCCCAACTCCAGCTCCTTCTAATGGAGCTTCTTCCTTTTGCTGAACAGCTCAGTTTGCTGTGATTGGACCCCCTGGGCCCATTGTGGCCATGGTGGGTGAAGACGCTGAACTGCCCTGTCATCTGTCCCCAAAGATGAGCGCAGAGACCATGGAGCTGAGGTGGGTGAGATCAAGTCTTAGGCAGATAGTAGACATATATGCAGGTGGAAAAGAACTGGAAGCCAAACAAATGATGGAGTATCGAGGAAGAACTTCAATTTTAAGAGATGGCATCACTGAAGGGAAGGCTGTTCTCCAAATTTACAACATCAGAACCTCTGACAGTGGAAACTACCTATGTTATTTCCAAGATGACAACTTCTATGAAAAAGCACTCGTGGAGCTGAAGGTTGCAGGTGAGCCTCTGGGTATTGCTCTGATATTTTCCTCTGTGGGTCCTGGGGGCAGATGCAGAGTTCATGCTCCAAACCCACCTCCCAGCACTCGTGCCTGCCATTAGGAACGGCCACCATTGCCTCCCGGCTTTGCTTCTTTGATGGCCTTAAGAAAAAGACACAGGTTTTCCTCCAGGAAGAAGTCCTTCTGTACCATAGAAGTTCAAGTATAGAACTCCTTCACATTGGCCTCCAGGGGTCTAAGCAGGGAGGTCAAAGGACAGGGATGGGGAGGACAGGTAACATCTCCTCAGGGACTGGCACACAGCTGTCTTGATTCAGTGGTGTTGCAGGTGCTGTGGACCCTGGGCTCCCACCTGGCAGGGTCTTCATCACTGCCATCAGTGTTCTCCACCAAAGGCCCCTGTAGTTGAACAAATTGGGCTGTTGCAGATGGAGGATGTGCTACATGGGGAACCATGGGGGTGTCTCAGTAAGAGTGTTCCAAAAGACTTCATATAGAATTTGGGCTGTGTTAGGGGATTTGGGGGGAGGGTATATAGAGGTAGGGGTCTGTTCTGGATTGGATGCTGTCAGGAAGGAAGATGTTTTGAATCTTATCCAGGAGGAAGAAAAACTAGAGCAAGCCTGAAGCTGTATTCATAACAAAGCAGCAGTCACTCAGCCATGATAGCAGATTTATTGGTCATTTTAGCGGTTGCGTCAGGTTTCTCTTCATGTTCAGACATGGTTGTGGATTGGTTTTGTTCTGGTCTTAATCCATAATGGTCACAAAATGCCCTGTCTGATGCTGATATTCAGTGAAATTGTTTATGTACTATAGGAAAATACCAAGACCTAGCTGTGAGCACCAGGACAGCTTCCAGATGTCATGGGATACTTTTCTTTTTTCTCTTGCCCTGTGGCTCCTGGTAGGATTTGGTCAATAGGGAGCCCCAGCAGAAGATGGAGGGAGAAAGTAGACAGAGGTCTGGGTGTTTCTTCACTGGGCTCCCTCCTTGCAGTGGTGCCTCAACCTGGGTGGATTCCCTGAGCAGAGGTGACAGCTCCTCACGAGGGGTCCTCTCTACATGACTCTCTTCTTTTAGGGCTTCAGAGCAGTATCCTGTCCTCCTCTCTTTGAGTTTTGGGGTGGGTGGAACTTATTCTGCTATTACTGGCCCTGAGGTACTTCACTATCCTGCGCTGTTCTCCACTCACTGGAACCACACTTGTGTGAAAAAGTTCCTTGATTGAATCCCTTTTGAAGTATCTAATGTGAGTGCCTCATCTGATTCTTGTTGACACCCTGACTGATGCAGAAGGCTTCCAAAAGTTCAGGATGTTTCTTCCTTCCACAGCACTAGGTTCTGATCTTCACATTGAAATGAAGAGTTATGAGGATGGTGGGATCAAGCTGGAGTGCGTGTCCAACGGCTGGTACCCCCAGCCCCAAATACAGTGGAAAGACGCCAAGGGAGAGAACATCCCAGCTCTGGCATCACCTCTGGTTGCAGATGGAGCAGGCCTGTATGCAGTGGCTGCAACTGTGATTGTGAGAGGCGGCTCTGCGGAGGGAGTATCCTGTATTGTCAGAAATTCCCTCCTTGGCCAGGAAAAGACAGCAAAGGTTTCCATAGCAGGTCAGTACCTTGCTTAGCCTCCAGCATGCTCTGCTGAGCTGTGGCTATTGAAAGAAGGACCTGTGATTCTCTGCTCCCAATTTGGGCCTTTGCAGTGAATACCAGGGACTTGGAGCCTTTTCCTTGCTACAGGGATGCTTCTCTCCCCCATAAAACTGTTTGTGCCTCTAACATTTACTGGATATTTCCTGTGTACCAGAACTGTGGCGGGCAATGGGAACTGGACTGAAAGGTTTAAGATAAGATCTTTAAAAAAATCAAATGACAAAATGTGAAAAAAGTAATTACAACTCATGTCACAAAGAAAGAGCTTAAAATGTAAATAGCTCTTAGAACAACCCTGTAGAAAAAAATGAACGAATAACACTAATTCACAGAACAGGTGTCTCACTCATTGGAGAAACTTTCATTAAAACATTTTCTACCATGAGATGGGCAAAAAATAAATTAATTAATTAAAAGGAAGAAGTGGTTTATAACATGTTCTGGTGGTGGAGAACATGGGGAAACATGCCCTTTTAAACATTTGTTATAATTTGGTGTATTTTTGGTATAAATTGTTACAACCTCAGTTGAGGCAATGTAGTGATTATCTATCCAAACTACATATTTATTGACCCAAAATCCCACTTCTGGGAATTTATCTGACAGATATGTTTGCATTTTTGTGAAATGACCCATGTAAATGGCTCTTCAATATACTAGTGAGTATAATAGCAAAAAGTTAGAAACTATGGGAATGGCCCTCACTGAGGGACATCGATGCAATGGAGTACTACAGAGCTGCGAACACCAACACACTGTCTCTAATACAGAAAGATCTCCAGTACACATAGTGAACAGAACAAGCAAGATTCAGTGCACTGGGTATAGATGGCTATCTTTGCTGTAAATGAGAGGAAAAATAAGACTCTACATTCATATTTGTAATTTTTTTAAGTTTAACAAACCCTTGCATAGTACTCACTGCCAGGAACTTTATAAACAATAATTTAATACTTCTTACTTCATGAGAGAGGCACTGTCATACTTCCACTTTACAGATGAGGACCAAGGAACAGACAGGTTAAATAACTAGTCCAGGGTTACATTACCTGTCAGTGGAGAAGCCAGAATTTGAACTCTCTGGCTCCAGAGTTCACTAAGTTGACCAACAAGATGCTAATAAATGGAGAGGAGGGAGGGCTGGGTGAATGGGGGACTTGAATGGTCTTTTCTTTTTTTTTGAAATTTGAACCATGTAAATGTGTTAAGTATTAAAAAATTAAATTAGAAAAAAATATATGGTTCTGATGCTTGAGTACCTCACATTCTACTTGAGAGGCAGACATCTCAAGACAAATGGTAGTAGGAACCAGTTTTCCAGTCTTATCCAAAGCCCCTTGACTCTTTAGGAAAAAGAAAATCATTTCACCATGAGATAAACGCCATGATCCCCACCATGGGTTTGAGAACAAAAGCTGGAGGGGAAGAGGGGGAAGCTGCAGGCCTGGGAGGTGGAGGGGGCGAGGCCGGCCGGCTCACGCCACGGCCCGTGACCCCCCGTTGCAGATTCCCTCATGGTGAACGCCCGGCCCTGGATCGCGGCCTTCGCAGGGACCCTGCCGGCTTTGCTGCTGCTTCTCATAGGAGCCGGTTGCATCCTGTGGCGACAGCAGCAGGAAAAACACTCTATATCTCAGGAGAAAGAGAGAGCACTAGAGGACAAAGAAACTGAACGGGCAGAAAAGGAGCAGGAACGAAGGACAAGAGGTACCAGACCCGGGGGATGACTCCGGGATCCGAGACCCCGAGGGGATCCAAGCCTCTGGCTCACAGGCCTGAGCCCCAAGACCCCACCCCTGACCCGCGCTCCGGGCCACTTCCCCAAGCACAGGGTAAAAACCTGCTTAATGCCTCTATGATGTAGACTTCCTTTTTGTTGTTAATTTTTTTTTTTTAATTAGAGAATTTGTAGGTTTTACTGAACTATCATGCAGAACATACACAGTCTCCATATGAACACTTCGCTTTAGTGTGCTACCTTTGTTACAGTTGATGAAAGCATATTATTATAATTATTATAATTGTACTAACTGTAGTCCATAGTTTACATTACAGTTCACTGTGTTGTTTAGTCTTATGAGTTTTTTATTTAATTCTAAAATGTCCCCTTTTTACCACATTCAAATACACAATTCAGTGGTGTCAATCACATTTACAATGCTGTGCTACCATCACAATCATCCATTACCAAAACAAAAATTCTGCACCAAATAAGCATTAACTCCCCATTTTTGAGGTTTATTTTTCAAATGACCCCACCCCACAACTGTTCATTGTTTTTTTTTGTTTTTTTGTTTTTTTGTTTTTTTGTTTCTATTACAGAGAAGCTCCAGGATGAACTCAGTAAGTTCCAATTCCCCAGACATCCACGCTGCTTGGCTTCCCTGCTTTAAGCTCTTTAATGATTCTTCGTTGTTTATTCCTTGCAGAGTGGAGAAAGATCCAGTACATGACTCGTGAGTGGCTTGGACATTTTTTCTGAATTTGAATCCCAGACTCTCCTCTTATGATTTTCCAGGCCCTTAATCTTTACCCAGTGCTGAGAAAGGGCCTGGATCCCTTTAAAGAGGAAAAAAATGTTAGGATGGCCAATTAGAGAAAGGATAGGGGGAGCCTTTTTTTTTTTTTAAGGAAGAAAAGGTGATTTCAGTCTCTCCACAAGGGATCCACAGATGCTTTAGCCTTCCAAGACACTGAGGAAAATCAAGGGGTGCACTTGAAAATAAAGGGGTAGTGGAGGATGGAACCCATAGATGAAGTGTGTTCCATATGCCAGGAACCAGTCTGGTTGTTTTATATCTTCATAGGCCGGTGAGAAGAAAAAAATGCTTGAAAGATTAAAAGGAATGAGGAAAGCAGAGATGGACAGAGAAAAGTGTTTCTTTTAAAATGATGCAGATGTTATAGATTTATTATTATAGCTGCTTTTAAAAATTAGTATCTGAAATTTCCTCATTAAGTTGCTCAAATTCTTTTCAGAAATAGGCAGGAAAAAATATAAATTGAGAAAGATGGATTCTAGTGTACATATGAATATGCTTATATACAAGCAACACTTATGCCCAGGTATGGGGTATAGATACATGCACACATAGATCTGTTTAGTCACATCTGGGAAAGCACCTACACAGTGTCTGGGATAACATTAGCATTTATGCAATTGATGCTCCCAGACTTGATATTAAGGAGGAGAGACAAGAGAATTGTACCTGTGGAGGGAAAAGTTCAGGAAGGGGGGTGGTCATCAAGAAAAGCTGGATGGATGCCAACGGGAAGAGAATGGAAATGATTGGACATGGCCTGGTTCAGGTGACATCTCTACCTTTCTTCCAATGTAGGAGGGAAGAAGTCTCCGGCCTATGCTGGTAAGTCATCCTGACGTTCACTGAGTTTCCTGACACAAGAGTACGGAGCATTTAAACCTTGTCCCTGCGGTGACCCTTTGGCATTCCCAGAGGGAATAATCAGATCAAGCACAAAGGCTCATTTTCCTGTGTATGTGGGGGAGAACCACGCCTACTTTTCCAGAGACTCTGAGAGGGCCTTCCAGATACAGCATCTGAGCATTTTTGGCTGCTCACCCTCCTGGCATACATGCACACACCCTAGCAAAGCCTGGCCATGCTGGCTGCAGTCCGACATGACAAAAGGAACAGAGTCCACCATTTCTCAGAGGTTGTCATGTCTGATCTGTCAGCGCTCTATGGAAGGGAAGCTGGACATTGGAAGAGATCCTGAGGGGAGAGATAGAAGAAGGGGGCAGTGGGGACAATGAGACTAGGAGAGGAGCAGAAATTATGATCTTTTCTTAATCCATGCCTCCTCCCTTTCAGAATGGAAGACGGCCCTCTTCCAAGCTGGTGAGTGAATCATTGTATGTTCCTTAAAATAACAGCCTGAGGAAACTTACTCCCTTTTCTTCTCCATGTTTTGAGATCTTATGCAGAAAAGGCCCATGTCTGGGAGAGTTCAGGGTTGGAGACTTGAACTCCAGATCTCATAAGATCTCCTGCTGAGAGCCCAGAGAATCAGGAAAAATTTCTCTCCTGGGCTGTGTAGACCTTTGTGGGAGGAAAGAGGCATAAAGGGTGGAGCCAAGGGAAAGGAGAGGCAGACAGCACTAATGTGCAGGGAGAGTAACAATGCAAAATGATGTTGAAGAGAAGGTGATGGGGAGAACATATCACATCAGCCTTGCCACCTACTACATCTGTGTCTCCTTGAGTTACTTAATGTTTCTGGGCTTCAGTCTCCCCATTTTTAAGTAGTGATCAAAATTCATAACTCACAGGGGTTGGGATGAAGATTGAATGAGGTTAAGAACCAAGAAAGAAAGAGGGTATGTTCAAAATAGGTGGTAACTGTATAGGAACTGTATACAAAGGCAGAAGCAAGGTTAAGGGCTACTGACAAAGGACTGAGCTATGCTCCAGGGCTAATGACAGTGGGGAGCTGTTACCCCCCAAGGCACGGAGGAGGAGGTATAGGGAGCAGTTAGGAACCCAGATGAAGCCCTAGTTCTGGGAGAAGACTGCATGAGAGGAGTTCTAGTTTGCTAATGCTGCCGGAATGCAAAACACCAGAAGTGGATTGGCTTTTATAAAAGGGGGTTTATTTGGTTACACAGTTGCAGTCTTAAGGCCATAAAGGTCCGAGGTAAAGCATCAACAATCGGGTACCTTCACTGGAGGATGGCAAATGGCGTCCAGCAAACCTCTGTTAGGTGGGAAGGTATGTGGCCAGTGTCTGCTCCAAGTTCTGGTTTCAAAATGGCTTTCTCCCAGGATGTTCCTCTCTAGGCTTCAGCTCCTCAAAAATGTCACTCTTAGTTGCTCTTGGGGCATTTGTCCTCTCTTAGCTTCTCTGGAGCAAAACTCTGCTTTCAAAGGCCATCTCGAAAATGTCTCTGTAAGCTGAAGCTCCTCTCTCAGTTCAGTGTGTTCTTCAAAGTGTCCTTCTCGGCTGTAGCAAGTTCACGCCTTCTCTCTGAGCTTATATAGTGCTCCAGTAAACTAATCAAGGCCCATGCTGAATGGGCGGAGCCACACCTCCACAGAAACTATCCAATCAGAGTCATCACCCACAGTTGGGTGGGGCACATCTCCATGGAAACACTGAAATAATTACAATCTAATCAACACTGATACGTCTGCCCACACAAGATTACATCAAAGTTAATGGCATTTTGGGGGACATAATACATGTAAACCGACACAAGAGGTGTCATGCCTTTGTTATGTGCTGGCAGGGAGGAAGTGGGGAAAATAAACGCTATGCCTCTCTTTTCTTTCTCCTTCCAATCTTCTGCCAGTGCCTCCCGTTGGCCAAACCCAACAGGAAACCAGAGGAGAAGGGAGCCCAGTAATGCTGCCCATAAAGGACAGATTTCTGGGGCCCAGAATTGGTGGAGAAAGGTGGAGAAGGGGAAAGAGTGGATGTAGGGGCACACAAAGCACGTTGCCTTGGTTGGTAGTACAGAGAAGAATGGCAGCTATTATAACATCAGACACTTCCTCTATGCCCTTCTCTGGGCCAAGTGAGTTATGTGTCGTCATATACAACCCTAGAAAATAGTAGTTTTATCCCCATTTTTCAGATAAGGAAAATGAGGCTAGAGATATATGTAGATGTTACATAACTTGGATCTATGGAAAAAGAGACCATGTAGAAAAGGAAGAATCAGCCAGCTCGTGAGTGGTAGAGCTAAGATAGAAATTTAAATCTATGTGAGTATAAAGCACAGATGGGCTGTATCATTTGAGGGACGGAAACAGGAAAGTGGAAGGAGAAAGGCACTGTGTTGCTGCCAAAGCCAGAGTCAGGATGTCTGGTTAGGAAGGGCCTAACCCTCTTTTCACCTCCACCCCTTTCCCACACAACACAAGACCACTCGGTTTCACCCTTGGTACTGCTGGAAGAGTCACATGCAGGGCAGGCTGGGGATGCTGGCTCTGGACTCAGGCCTCCTCTGCTAGGCCAGGCCTTGAAGGCCGAGGCTCTGAAGTCTGGGAGTAAAAGCTGACCCCACAGACCCTTCTCAAACCCTCTGCAGCCGATGTGATTCTGGATCCAGGCACAGCGAACCCCATCCTTCTTGTATCTGAGGACAAGAGGAGCCTGCAGCGGGCAGAGGCACGTCAGAAGCTACCAAACAACCCTGAGAGATTCAATTGGCATTACTGCGTGCTTGGCTGTGAAAGCTTTACATCGGGGAGACATTACTGGGAGGTAGAGGTGGGGGACAGGAAGGAGTGGCATGTAGGGGTGTGTAGAGAGGATGTGGAGAGAAAGTGTTGGATTAAGATGACCCCCGAGAATGGATTCTGGACTATGGGGCTGACTGACGGGCATGACTATCGGGCTCTCACCGACCCCCGGACCAAACTAACAATTGCTGAGCCACCTAGAAGAGTGGGGGTGTTCCTGGACTATGAGACGGGTGAGGTGTCATTCTATAATGCTACAGATGGATCTCATATCTACACCTTCCTGCACACCTCCTTTTCTGGACCTCTGTGGCCTGTTTTCAGAATTCTGACATTGGAACCCACTGCCCTGACCATTTGCCCAGTGCTGAAAGGAGGACAGAGTTCTCTTGTTCTTGATCTAGTGCCTCACTTTTCCCTGGAGAGCCAGGTGACCCCGGGCTCAGCTAATGGCAATGAGGAGCCTCAGGCTGAAGTAACATCCCTGCTTCTCCCTGTCCAGTCTGGAGCTGAGGGCCTCCTCCTCAACAGCGACAAATCACAACAATAAAGCACCTACTGTGTGCCACATCTTGTTTGAAGCACTTTGCTAATATTAGTTCAATCACTCCTTGTGATTCTTTGACATTCTCCAGTTCTTTGACACTGGTTTCTCTGGTTCTTTGACACTGGTTCCACTTTATTACCTGTTTATACAGATGAAAACTCGGGCGCAGAAAAGCAAACGAACTTTTCAAAAGTGGCACAGCCAGTGGACGGTAGAGCTGGGATTGGAACAACAAGCATGTTGACAGAGAACTTAAAATGAGCTGGGTGCTGTGCTAAGTGCATTAAGTGAATTTTTCGTATTTAATCCTCTTGAGATCCCTTCAGATCGTCTGGTTTTATGGGTGTGGAAACCGAGCAGGCAAAGTTAAGTAAATCGAGTGGCTGCTAGATGTTTCCCTCTGCCCTGATCACTGCATGCCTTTCCTTTGCAGCCAGATGGCCCCTGCATGGGGGAGAGAACAGTGTGGGCCCTGAGGGTACTTCCCAGGGCAGCCCCTGGGGTAGGGATCATTGTAGGTGGCTGTGGGGGCCACACCCCACTCATCACCTTCAGGCCCTTCATCAGAGCCCTTGGTTCAGCACTCCATTGGAAGGCTCTGTCGAGTGGCTTGGTCCACAGAAGGAACTCACAGTAATGACATCTCCCAGGACTGGCGAGAGGACTAGAAGCCAACCCTTTAGCTAATAGCAGGACACAGATGTGCCCACCCTGTGCATGCGATGCATGATCATGGAGCCAGAACCAATTCTTCCTCCTTTCGAGGACTCTAGAAAGCCTATCTAATCACCCAAGAACATTGTATATGAAATAAGGATTTGGGAGGAAGGAAGCTAGATGAACATTGGGGATATTCTTGTCACACTCTGAATCCTAGAGGATCAGCCTTCTCCAGGAAAGAGGTATTTCTGCCCCTGATCACTGATTGATATAACTGATGTTCCTTGCTGCAGATGGATGCTGAAGAAAAACCACTCTTCGTTATCATCACTGTAATTGCTTACCACAGTATTCTCTCTACCTGGTACATGGCTGTCAAGTTGCCTTAACTAAATAAATTTGTTGACAATCCTCACTCTTCAACTGAGTTTTTGCTAGACTCTGGTGACCTCCCACAATCTACTTCCCCCAGTTTATTTCATTGCATCATTGTCACAAAATACTTACTGTATTAGTTTTCTATTGCTGCCATGACAGATTACCACAAATTTAGCAACTTTAAAACAACATCAATTTAGTATTTCACTTTTTTATAGGTCAGAAGTGTGAGGCAGGTCCCACTGGGCTAAATTCTGGGTGTTGGCGGGTCTTTGTCCATTTATGGGGCCCTGAGGAAAAGCCCCATTTTTCTTGCTCATTCAGGCTTTTTGCAGAATTCAGTTCCTGTGGTTGTAGTACTGAGGTTCCCTTTTCCTTCTGGCTGGATATGACTCTCCTCTGCATTTATCCCTGCTAAGATAGAGACTCTGACTGGGTCAGGTCACCACTATCCAGCGTGGCCCATCCCAGTTGGGCCTGGTTTCCTACCAAGCCACCTTGTGGGCAGCAGTCCTCCTGCTGCTCAGAACACACAGGCTTCTCTTTGGCTCAGTCACTGACCCTTGACTCAGTGGGCTGGGACTGGAATCTACACCAGATTATACTTGGTGCTTCTGGTACAAGCTGCCCCAGAACCCCTGGGCCTTATTTTCTTCAGACGGGAGTTGTGGCCAGCTAGGCTCTTAGACCCTCACAGCCTCTTTTCCAGTCCCTGCTCCCAGCTCCAGGTGGAATGACCTAGTCATTACTACATTTTTACTCTCATTGCCTGTTCAACTCAGAATCCACTTTTAATTTTGAACAGAAGCATGGGGGATGGGTGAGGCTGCTGTATCTGAAAGAGATGGTTCAAGGGTCAGCAGAACCGTTAAAGCCTTAGCTCATTCTCATCAAAGTCTCCCTTTGGAGAACAGAGAGGGAACCTGCCTTGGTAACTAATTCTGGGTGGTCCGTTTGACCCTCCTTCCGCTGCCCAAGAGCTCCTGACCATATGGCCTGATTCTGCTGCTATCTTGGTCCTGGGATCTGGTGTCAGATGAGTCCAGGAACTGGATCCAACAAGACTTGCTCTTAGGGGCTGGCCTTACACAGCTTTTTCACTCATGCATTGCACAACTGCTGTGTGCAGAGCATAGGGCTAGCCCCTATAAGGGAGACAGAAATCAGACAGTGCCTACCCCAGGAGCAGATACTTTAGTAACTGGGAAGATACAACTGGTACCTAAATAACAGTAAAACAGAAAACAGTAACAGCAAAATTCATGGGTAGATGCCACTCTCCTGATAAACTTAGTTCCACTATGACTTCCTTAGTGTACACTGATTCACTTAGGCAATCCTAAGTCAAGATATGAGTGATTTGGAAAGAACTTCTTGTTTGTGTTTGAGTAAGCATGTTGCTTCCATGTGTACTTTCAAATAATGATCTGTGTGTGGAAGAAGTTGGCCATTGATATTTACATGTGCTGATCTGATTTATTTTATTTTATTTATTTATTTATTTTAGCTCTGATCTTTTACTTCCTTAAATTAATGTCAGGGTCTTGGAGATCAAAGAGAAGAAGGGAGACCTATGGCTATTTCTCTCAGATCAGCACTTATGAAACAGGCTGAAATTTTCTAGGCCATCCAGGGCCAAGACAGCCATCTGGATCATAAGGAGAAATTCCTGCAGTTGAGAGAAAAATGACCGATCTTTATTATCTACATCAGTTTTGATTCTATGTAATCGTTCTTTTTCCTTCCCTATTTCATAGAGAAGCAAACATGGAATGCAGTTCCATGTTTTTCCCCAGAACTGGTCTTTTTTTGTGATTGCTTCTCTGTGTCTAGTTTCTGTTTTTTCCCTGTATATGCGTTCATACATGACAAACTTTAAATGATTGTTAGCCTTAAAAATAAAAAAAGTATTGGAATTGGGGTAGGCTGAGAACACTCTAGGCTGGAAACATTCAGAAGGACTTCTTGGAGAAGGTGGACATGAAGGCTGGCCAGGGTTTCAAGAGGTAAAAGTGGAGGGAATGATTCAGGTGACGTGAATGGCTTCGGAAACAGAGTGCTGGCCGCAGAGGTGCAGTAGTGGGGCATAAGGCAACTGTAGAGCCATTGTAGTATGTTAACTGCAAAGTTTTGAATCTAATCAGAAGGGAATCAGAAGCCTCCAGAGGAAGCATTTGGTACCTGATGAAAATATTTAGATCATTGCCTGGGGAAGATAATTCTTGAAGAAATCTGTACACAGGTGGAGTGAAATCCATGGGACTGCATGTGGGGTGTAGGGTGTTTGACCCAACCAGACCATCTACTGGCAGAATGCAAAGCCCAACTTTGTCTTTCCCCACTAGAATGCCAACTCCCTGAATAAAGAACAAGGTAATGAATTAATTAAAACTGCAGCCACAGTCTCTCATCCTTCTCCACTCCACTCCTGCTCCAGTCTTTCCCCTTCCACTCCCCCTACCCTCCACCCAAGCCTGAGCAACTGGAGCAAGATTCCTCTGGCTTTGGAAAGTGGGTTGCTTATGTCCCCCCCATCACCCACTGTCTTAGTCTGCCAGGTCGCTAAAACAAATATCATACAATGGGTTGGCTTAAATGACAGGCATTTTATTGGCTTACTGTTCTGAGGCTAGGAGAAGTCTAGAATTCATAGTTTGTCCTCAAAGACTGTGGTGTTCTGGGGCTGGCTGCCAGTGATCCTCGGCTCCTCGACCTTTCTGTCATGTGGCAATGCACACAGCAGTGACTTCTCCTTTCTCTTCCGGGTCCCTTTGACTTCCAGCATCTCCTCCTCCTTGGTGGCTTTCTCCCTGTGGCCTTCTCTATAAGGCCTCGGGTAATAAGATTAAGACTCATTCTGATTCAGTTGGCCACATATTAAGTAAAAATAACTTCTTCAGAAGGTTCTATTTATAATGAGTTCACACCCACAGGAATGGATTAACAACAGTAAGAACATGTTTTTCCAGAGTACACAACCTACCTACCACACCCACCATCACTCCCCATCCCCCACAAACACAACCCACACTCCTACAGGCAGAGGCCTCCTTGTCATTGTTAACAGCAACCACTAGGTTCCCTGGGAATCTCAAGGCTTTCAAAAAAACCTAAAAGCATTTTGCTTCTAAAAAACAAAAAGGAAACTAGAAAACCGGGTAATCGCCAAAGGCTCTCCACAGCTGTGCCACTTTAAGTCCTAAGTGATTTCTGTATATTCTGCCTAGTAACTATTGAGAAGTCGAGATCAAGTATCCCATTGGCTGGCTGGTTTGCCCCTGGCCAATTCAGGGCTGTAAACCACGCATTGGCAATCTCCGGACTTCGTGGTCGCAGGGTGGACCAGGTCGCTGGTTGCGCAGCTGGGGGAAGCGCCACGGATGGGAGGCGAAGAAAAGTCTTCTCTTCGCTTTCGGGGACAGTTTATTATCTGGTTGTGACTGTGTCCATGGGCGGGTTGGTGAGAAAGGGGACGACCAGAAAATCATCATTGGAAGGTCAGAGGAGAAAAGAAGACCCGGAGCTTAGTTCTATGAGGTAGGAGGGGGAGGGGAAGCCCTACAGTTCCGGGGGCGAGAGGGCTGTGGGTGGCGAGATTCGCAGCTGCTCTGCAGGGAAGGCGGGGTCTCCTGAAGAGGGAAAGTCCGCTGGCGCGGAGGCCCTCCTGGGCCTAGCTTTATTTGGGGGTCACACATCCTGGATCAGAGGGAGGAGTAACAGAAGGGAGGGAGCAGATGGAGGAATATCTGATAACAACGGAAGAAACTCAGCTCTCGTCGGAGAAGTGAGCAGCGGAGGGCAGAGAACTGTCTCCCTGGTGGATCAGGAGGGATGCGGAAAAGGAGTGTCTTCTTGGCTTATTTCCTGGAAGATTAAAACCTTCCAGTTAAACCTTCTGGTATCTATCTGGAGATACCTCAACCCGGAGAAGGAGGATAGAAGTTGTGGCGCTGATGATACCAGCATGGGTTACAGGAAAGTTTGACCTAGATCAAAACCCCGGTGCCTTCTCCTCGGCTAATTTCTCCACCTCTGTACTCCTAGGCATCCAGTCCCTGGCTCTCCTGGGTGACTCGTCTTTGGTGCTTATGGAGCCAGCTGTTTCCCAGCACTTCGCTCTGCTAGACCCCGTTCTCTTCTTCCTCCTCCTCAGCTTGTTTGCACAGGTCTCAGGTAGGGGTTCGTGCCACCTGCTCCTGTCACCTTTTCAGAACGGAAAATCTGCCCTCATTCCGAAAAAAAAAGAGGAGTCCAGGACGAATCCTTTCCTTCCGGGCATGTTACTTGAGGTTGTATATGCACTGTCTGATAGAAATATAACAACAGCCACAAATGCCACCTGTGTAATTTTAAATTTTGAAAGTAAGTCACTGCATTCAAAAATGTAAACACAGATGAAATAAATTTTAATAGCAGTAAATGATTTAACCAGCATATCCCAAGCATTTTTATTTCATTTTATTGATGTAAAAAATTATCAGATATTGAATTTTTTTATACTAAGCCTTCAAAATCCTGTGTTTATTTAACATTTATATCACTTTTCAATTCTGACTAGCTAGTAGCTACCATATTAAAAAGCTCAGGGTTATACTACCTACCTGGCACTGTGCTAGACTGGGCACTAGAGCAAAACCCCCTGTGAGCACAGGGTCTGTGGGGGGTGTTCACTGTGTGCTCCTCAGTGTCTCACTCAGGAGCCATCAGCAGCTTCAACAGCAATCCCACCCAGAGGGGCTGCCATCCAGCCACAGCTGCTGTCCCCCAGAATCCTCAGGCCAGGAAGCCCCTGTGGCCTCAGAAACCATCTGTCCTCTGGAATACCCACTCCCTTTCCTGCCTTAGATGAAGGCTGGGACCCCTGTCTGATTCTGCCCTTTTGTGGAACAGCCCAGTTCACTATCATGGGGCCTGCCGATCCAGTCCTGGCCATGGTGGGAGAAAGCAGCACGTTACACTGCCACCTGTCATCCGAGAGAAATGCTGAGGCCATGGAGGTGCAGTGGTACCGGTCTCAGTTCTACCCTGCTCTATTCATGTACAAGAGTGGGTGAGAAAGGCCAGAGGAGCAGATAGAGGAGTACCGAGGAAGAACAGCCTTTGTGAGCGATGACATCAGCAAGGGGTGCGTGGCACTGATCAGGAGCAACATCACAGCCCACGAAAATGGCTTCTACCGCTGCTATTTCCCAGAAGGCAGGTCCTGCGATGAGGCCATTGTGTACCTCGTGGTGGCAGGTATGTCACTTCCTTTTGCTGCACCTCACAGTGTGACTCTTGAGGAAAGGTTTCTGCCCTAAACTCGGGCCCCTTGCAGACCAGCAGTTTTTTGCCTGGATTCCCTGTTAAGCAAGAAGGGTGATTCCTCCCATCCTCCTGTGAGTGGGTTTACCCTGATAAACTGTGGGTATGACATCTTGAAAAGCACACATACAGATAGCTGTGGCCTTGAGCAGGAGAGTATATTTAACACCCACAGATCAGTCTTTTTTCTTTTTTTACTTTTTGTTTTAGTAACAGATAAATAACTCAAATTTTCCCTTTTGACCCCTTTCAGGGTTACAATTCATGTTCTTAATTATGCTCACCATTACCATTACCAACATGCATTACCCACACTTTTTCATCACCTCAAAGAGAATCTCTGCACCCATTAAATAACAACTCCCCATTCACACATACTGGACTCCGAGTAACCTGTAATCCTGTGTCTCTATGAATTTGCTATGCTACCTACAGATTAGTCTTATACCTACTTCTTTAAAGATATCTTAGGGCCTTCCCAGTTACTAGTTTGTCACAGCGTGAGGGGGTTTTACCAGTCAAAAGACCAAAGAGAATGCCCAGCATTTGCTGAAACATGAACTTTATTTGGGGCTTACTCACAGGGAGGCAGAATTCCAAAGGCTTTTTTCTCGCTGGGCAGGTACTGCTTTCACAGGGAAAATTGGCCCTGTGATTCAGAGAACAGCAAGAGCTTTTATAAGGGTTTTAGACAAAGACATTCCTAAAGGTGGGGGAGCATAGATGCAGGAACAGGTCACTCTGACCTGGGGGGTAGTGCAGGAAGGACTAGAATAACATTTGAACAATTACATTTTGCTCTTTTTGTGAGACTTAGAGTCTCTCACTTCCTGCCTGCTTCCCATAAGTTTACATTTGAAGGTCAATTTACTCTTTTTCTCCTTACTGGCTTACAAAAACAATAGGTTAAACATTTAGCTGCCTAGGTCACGCAGACTGCTGTGCACTAAAGATCTGCAGGCCTGTTTGCTCAGACCACGGGTTGCCACATAGTTTTAGAATTATTTTGATATTTTTATTGTGAAATATAATACATATACAGAAAACTTAATAAAACATGAATGTATGGCTTACTGAATTACTATGAAGTGTACTTCATGTAAGCACTATTTACAGCAACAAATAGAACACTGCTTTTTTCTGCCCCGTCTCAATCTCAACCCCTCTCCAACCATCTAAAAGGTAAACACTATCCTGACTTTTACACTTAATTGCTGCCTTGCTTTTCTTTAAACCTCTAGCCCCAAAATGTGCATCAATGAACAATATATAGTTTAGTTTGCCTGTTTTTGAATTTTTTTAAATGGCATCATACAGTATATTTTATGTCTGGCTTTTTTTGCTCCCCATTATGTATTTGAGATTTTTGAGTGTCCTTATGTGTAGCTATAGTTCCCTTGTTTTTCATTGCTGCATAATGTTCCATTGTTTAACTGGGCTACAACATAGGCATCCATTCTACTCTGGATGATCATGTAAGTTGTCTCCAGTTTTATGCTTTTATAAACAAGGATGCTAAGAATATTCTTGTATAAGTCTCTTGGCACACATTTCAGCATGTTTTAGTTGTGGATTTTCCTAGAAGTAGAAGTGCTCTGTCGTGGGAAATACTTATCTCTACCCTTGATAGATATTAGCAATCTATTTTCCAAACACTTTGTACCAGTGAACACTCCCACCTTATGGAGTTTCTGATGCTCCATGAATTCTTCACTAAGTCCATACAGTAATAAAATCAAATAACATTTGATTTTAGCCCATTTCTTCTTTCTAGTTTGGTTGTTTTCCAGGACTAGGAAGATCAAACAGCATTGCCTGACCTTTTCCAACCCCTTCCCAGCTTCCATGTTCTCCTTAACACTTTTCACCTTCTTATGTACTCTGCATTTTGCTTATTTATCCTATTCATTATGTCTCTTCCACTAGAATATAATTTCCGTAAAGCATAGTTTTGTATTTCATTCCCTGCTCTATCCCAATCTCTAGAACAAAACCTTGGCCATAATCAGTGCTCAACAAATACTAATCAAAAGAATGAATGAATCTGCTCCATGAAGCTGTAAGTCGTTGTCTCATCATGCTTGTGTTAGTCAGGATTCTCTAGGGAAACAGAACCAACAGGAGAGTCTGTAAATACAAGATTTATATAGGGATCTCATTCAGCTGTGGAGATGCATAAGTCCAAATTCCGTAGGGCAGGTAGCAAGCTAGCAACTCTGATGAAAGTCTTCAGTGAACTCCCTGGGAGAGCTTGACTGGCTGAAGAAGTGAAAGTTGTCTCTTCTTCCTTAAAAGTCTTCAGTGGATTGGATTAAATCCAACTGGTTTTATTCTCTCATTGTGGAAGTCACTCCTTTTGTTGATTGTAGATGTAATCAGCCACAGATATAATCAGTTGCCTGATGATTTAATAAACCAGTCTTCTGCTTTATTAACCAGCCACAAAATGCCTTTGCAGTAATGGTTCGGCCAGTGATTGCTTGACCAGACAACTGGTCACCAACACCTGGCCAAGTTGACACATGAACCTAACCATCACAGTCCACCCCTTGTCAGCTTGGCAGCTATACACATCACCTTAACGTATACTTAATCTCAAAATGGAACACATTAACAGACATAGGTTTCAGCTAACAATACTCATGTATCCTGTGGACAACTGGAAATGCACTAAATCTCTTCAGAATATGGTGCAAGTCCTTGGGTAATAGTCACTCTTAAACTTGATACCCTGTAACTTAAATACTACAACATGAACAATACAACTTACATCATGTGATAAGGGGATAAGATAGAGAAGAAAACAAAGATATTTGTTTTATAGACAAATACAAACAGACTCATAACAAAGCAAGGAGGAAATATTCATACTGTTAGAATCCTCATTTCTGTAACTGCTCATGGGGTTGTGGTTCAACTACCTTCTTCCACTACTCATTCCATGTTTCCATTACCCTCAGCAAACATGTCACCTGGCCCTGTTCTTTGCCTGGTTCGATGACACAAACCTTCATTCCTCAAGTTTCTGGGTCATTGATAGTCCTGCCTGGATTGGATTGTTGCAGTTTTCCATTAACTTTAATCACATGGCATGGTAGTACTAAGAGTCATCCTAGGGGATCTCCTGTATTCCAGAAAAATTCTTCTTAACCTTCTTTGTGTAGTTGCAGTCCTATTTCCCCTTGATAGTCAGGATCAATCATTCCAATCAGTACAGTAATCCCATTCCTTACTTGTTGATTCAAAGGCATGAGAAGCCCGAAGTGACTAAATGGCAGTCTTAACTTCCAGTTCCATGGAATCATAATTGTGTCTCTTTCTGGGAGCACTCCTTCTTTTGGAACTAAGACTTAGTCTACAGCTTAAGGTTGCAGGGACAGGAAGCAGTAATTTTGCTAGTGGATCACTAAGGGTGATAGTGAATGGTGCCACTCCCATTTCCACCCCTTGATTCCTGGCTATGAGAGAAACAGCACCATAGAGTGGACACTGATTCAGAGCATAAACAGCCACCTGGAGAACACTGTCCCAGCGCTGCAAGGTATTGCCACCGAGTTGGTGCTGTAATTGAGTCTTCAAAAGACCATTCTACCATTGAATCAACCCAGCTGCCTCTGGATGATGGGGAAGATGGTAAGCCCAGAGAATTCCATGAGCATGTGCCCATTCCTGCATTTCATTTGCTGTGAAGTGGGTTCCTTGATCAGAAGCAATGCCATGGCAGTGGATAAGGCATTCTGTAAGTTCACAGATGGTAGTTTTGGTAGAGACGCATGCAGGGAAGGCAAACTCATATCCAGAGTATGTGTCTTTTTCCATTAGAACAAATTGCTGGCGCTTCTATGATGTAACTGGTCCAATATAATCAACTTGTCATCAGGTAAAAGGCTTATCACCTTGAGGAATGGTTCCATATCAGGGGCTGAGTGTTGGTCTCTGCTAATGACATACTGGGCACTCAGCAATGGCTATAGCCAGGTTGACCTTGGTAAGTGGAAGCCCTTCTTGCTGAGCCCATGCAGAATGTCCATCCCTACTACTAGGACAACTTTGTGCATGAGCCCATTGGGGAATGACAGGAGTGGCTGGGGAAACAGGCTGACTGGTATCCACAGAATGGGTTTTCTTACCCATTTGATTATTAAAAACTTCCTCTGCCGAAGTCACCCTCTGGTGAGCATTCACGTGGAACACAAATACCTTCATGTTTTTTGCCCACTCAGAAAAGTCTATCCACATATCTATTTCCAGGCCTCTTTGTCACCAGTTTTCCAAACATGCCCCTTCCAGTTCCCTCACCATCCAGCCAAAGCATAAGCAACAGCCCATGAATCAGTATACAAATGCACCTCTGGTCAGTTCTTCTTCCAAGCAAAATGAACAACCAGGTTCATTGCTCAACCTTCTACCCACTGGGAGGAATTCCACTCGCCATTGTCCTTCAGAGACCTCCCAGAAATGGGCTTCAGTGATGCAGCTGTCCACTTTCGGATGGTACCTGCATATCATGCATTCAGATGGTACCCGCATATCGTGCAGAACCATCTGTAAACCAGGTCCGAGTTTTCTCTTCCTCAGTCAACTAATTGTAAGGAACTCCCCAAGAGGCCATAGCTCTGGTCTTGGAAAGAGAAGATAATGTGGCAGGAATGGGCGCCGTGGGCATTTGGGTCACTTCCTCATGAAACTTCCTTGTGCCTTCAGGACCCGTTTGAGGCCTATCTTATATATACCATTTCCATTTTATGGTGGAGTGCTGCTGTGCACACCCAACTTTATGGTTTGTCAGGTCAGACAACACCCAGCTCGTGACAGGTCTCATGGTAACTTGGTGGCCCATGGTTTAGCATCCTGTCTCAACTAAATCCCACTAGCAGGCCAAAAACTGTTTCTCAAAAAGAGAATAGTTATCTCCGGAGGATGGTAAGGCTCTACTCCAAAATCCTAAGGAACTGCATTGTGATTCTCCTTTAGAAGCCTGCAAAGGCTCCAAACAGAATCTCTATTTGCCACTGCCATTTCCAGAATCATCATATCAGATGGATCATATGGTTCAAGTGGCAGAGCAGCTTGCACAGCAGCCTGGACCTGTCACAGAACCTTCTCTTACAACAGTCCCCAGTCAGAACTTCAGGTTTTCTCGTCACTTGGTATATGGGCCAGAGTAGCACACCCAAATTAGGAATATATTATCTCAAAAATTCCGAAGAGGCTGTGATGGTTAGGTTCATGTGTCAAGTTAGCCAGGGATGGTGCCCTGGTCAGGAAAGCACTGGCCTAACTGTTACTACAAGGACATTTCATGGTTGGTTAATAAATCAGAAGCCTAGTTTATTAAACCCTCCGTAAATTGATGGCATCTGTAACTGATTACATCAATGATGGGAGTGTCTTCTGCATTGAAAAAAATCCAATCAGATGGACTTAATCCAATTAGCTGAAGACTTTTAAGAGAGAAGAGAGAACTCTCATTTCTCCTTTAACCAGCCAGCCACTTCTGGGAGTTCATCGAGGACCTCCATTGCAGTTCCCAGCTCATGGCCTATTCTGCAGAATTTGGGCTCGTTCATTCTGCCCTACAGAATTTGGACTCATGCATTCCCACAGTTGTTTAAGACCCTTTTATAAAATCTCATATTTATATATATCTACTGTTGATCTGTTTTCCTAGAGGACCCTGACCAATACGCAGGCCAACTAGGCTTTCTGCCTCTTTTTGGTTGTAGGTGGGACCAGATGCAATAGCTTATCCTTCACCTTAGAAATGGTATCTCATGCCCCAGACCTCTGGACACCTAGAAATTTTACTGGGGTGGGATACCCCTGTATTGTTGTTGGGCTTATCTCCCATCCACTGACATGCAAATGCCTTATCAATAAGTCTAGAGTAGTTTCTATTTCTCATTCACTAGGTCCAACCAACATGACATCATCAATATGATGGACCAGTGTGATGTCTTATGGGAAGGAAAAATGATCAATGTCCCTGTGGATAAGATTATGACATAGGGTTTGAGAGTTGATCTACCCCTGAGGTAGGGCACTGAAGTATACTGCTGGCCTTGCCAGCTGAATGTAGACTGTTTCTGGTGGTCCTTACTAACAGCTATTGAGAAAAAAGTATTTGCCAGAACAATAGCTGTATACCGGGTACCAGGGGATGTATTGATTTGCTCATGCAATGCTGTCAACATCTGCAACAGCAGCCACAGTTGGAGTCACCACCTGGTTAAGTTTATGATGATCCACTGTCATTCTCCAAGACGCGTCTGTTTTCTGCACAGGCCAAATAGGAGACTTCAGTGGAGATGATGGGAATCACCAGCCCTGCATCTTTCAAGTTCTTGATACTGGCATTAATGTTTGCAAATCTCCAGGAATCCAATGTTGCTTCTGATTTTGTATTTTGCTAGGCAAGTGCAGTTCTAGTGGCTTCCACTTTGTATTTCCTACCATAATAGCCCTCAGTTCCCGAGTCAGGGAATCAGTGTTAGGATTCTGTCAGATGCTGAATATATCTATTCCAATTATGCACTCTGGAACTGGGAAAATTACCACAGAATGGGTCCAGGAACCCACTGGACCCACTGTGAGATGGACCTGAGCTAAAATTCCATCATTTAGCTGACCTCCAAAAGACCCTACTCTGACTGGTGGACCAGAGTGACATTTTGGGTCTTTTGGCATTAATGCCACTTCTGAACCAGTATCTAATTACCCCAAAATATTTACTCATTTCCTTTTCCCCAATGCTCATTTAGCCTGGTAAAAGTTCTCCTTGGGGAAGCCTGGGAGGAAGATTAACAGTATAAATTTTTAGCAGTGTAGCAGGGTCCTTCCTCAAGAGTACCTGACCTTCCCCTCATTCAAGGGGTACTGGTTCTGTAAACTCTCTCAAGTCTAAGATTTGATTAAGAGGCTGTCACTCTCTGTTTATGTAATTCAAGTTAGACTTTTGTTCACTTCAACTAGAATTCTTCTGCTTATACAGTTCAAACAAGAATTTAGTAGACTGCTCATCTGTTTTTAGTTTTAGGTACCCCATGATCTACTATCCAACACCATAGATCTCTATGAGTCAGATTATTTTGACTGCTGCTTTGAGTCTGCAGTCCATTATGGTAGCTACACCCACCTTGTCTTTAGTGATTAACTGCTGCCAGGTGACTTCTTCCAATACGGGATCCAGTTATCCCCATTGTGTTTAACGATTCCATCTCCATGACAGCAGTTCTCACAGCAATATCTGAATTAATAGAAGGATAATGGAAGAGCTCTGCAGGGATGATGAAGCTAGTCTCACAGATTTATTCCTCACAGTCCTGGTAAAAGGTATGTCCTCTGCACATTCTTGGGGTATTTAGCAGGTCTTCCATGATAAAGCCACTCAACATTTCAATCTCTCTAAGCCTTTGGATCCCCTTCTCTACATTATAAAGGGCAGTTCTGGCATTTCGACCTTAGGTAATATTGGCTACCTTTTGATCCATGTTTCAGTGAATCACCCAAAAGGTTAATGTCCTTTCTAACCCCTCAAGCTACAACACAGAATGCAGAATCTCTGCTTAGTGGGTCTATGTCAGTAAATTCAGTCTGATCCAATTTTATATTCCTTCCTACGTTATCCCACACCCTTAATATCCATCCCCACAAATATTTCCCTGTTTTCTGTCTATATAAATTGGAGACCTCATGCAGTTATTTTGAAATATAGCATAGTTCCTCATGGTTCAAACTTTGTGCCTCAACTTTTGGGGCCTGTTGGGTCTTGAGTCTAGTTATAGCTGTTGAAGAAACTAGTGGTGGTCGGAGTGGATCATGAAAAGAAACAGAAGTTCTTTCAGCTCAAGCCAGTTACCTTAGGGCATTCCATGCAGTTTCATCTGGTGAAACAGGCTTAATCTCTACAGAGAGAGGAGTAAGGGCTATTTCCCCAGGGAAGATGATTACAGGTTTAGTAGGCACTAAGGAATTAATCTCTTTTGGTGAGGTTGGATGGCAGACTCCTCAGGACAGACTGGAGTTCAGGAAGCTGTTTCCTCAAAAGAGGCTGAAGGATGGGTAGCTGTTGTCTCAGGGCAAACTGGAGGTGGGGGTTCTGTTTCCTCAGAGCAGACCATAACAGGTATATCTAGCAAAGACTAAGCAGAATCCAGGGTTCCAGTGTCCCCACTGCCATCGTTATCGACCCATATGTCCTAATCCCAATTCTTAGGATTCCAATCTTTTCCAATCAATGTCTTTACTTTAATAGTAAAGACCTTGCAAAGTTCAGATTTTAGTTTTTGTTTTAAATCTCCTACTTGCCCAATGAGACTCTGGATCTGGTTTTCAGACATCTCAAGTCTGTGGCCACAGGAAATAAGATTTTCTTTCAGGGCACACGTAGAAACCTTTACATCTTTTATACAGCATTTAAGAAGCAAATTTGAAGACTTCAGCTCACCCCTTTCTCTTAAAACTGTAACCAGCATATCTAAGAACAACTAGCCAACATCATTACACCTCTTAAGTCCACAAAACTCTGTTAAGGTATCAAAAACACTGTCATGCAGAGCATTGCCTCATACAAGAGTATGATTAGGAGAGTCAAATGTTGATATTTTGCGTCTCTCCATTGCCAACTCACGCCATGGACTGGCAGTGCCATCTTGTTTATTGGAAATAGAGTCATTAGTGCCTTTGAATCTAATCAGAGTAGAAAACCAATTGTGAAAGCCCATTTTAAGATTCTGTTTCTCTAGAACCACTCCCGGTTCCAAGCTGTAAGGGTTCTGTAGGGAAAGAGAAGTGGCGGGAGATATCTGTAGATAAGAGATTAATAAAACTGTCTCATGCAACTGTGGAGACACATGAGTCACATTCTGTAGCGCAGGATTCATGAGTCCAAATTCCATAGCATAGGTCTCAAGCTGGCAACTCCAAAGAAGCTCTTCAATGAACTTCCCATGAGAGCATGGCTAGCTGAAGAAAAAATGAAAATTCTGTCTTCTCCCTTAAAAGTCTTCAGCTGATTAGATTAAATCCAACTCATTGTATTCTCTCATTGCAGAAGACATGCCCTTAGTCCACTGTAGTTGTAATCACCCGCAGATGCCATCAATTGACTGATGATTTAATAAACCATCCTTTTGGCTTTTTATCGAGCCAAGAAATGTCTTTAGTCACAGGCCAGTGATTGCTTGACCAGACAACTGGGCACCATCACCTGTCCAAGTTGACACATGAACCGAACCATCACAATGGGTGAGCCATCTCTCTCTGAGCCTGAGGTCTGTTTCTTTAACCTTTTACCATGAGCCTCTGGTCAGTCCACATTTTACGCCTTTGATATAGATGTCAGTCAGGACAGCCTAGGTTATGCTGTGGTAACAAATAACAGCCCTGAAATATCAGTGAGTTAAAACAAGAAAGGTCTAGTTCTAAACCAAAAAACATTTTCTTCATAGGTCTGCCTGAGCTCCACTCCACACAGTCTTCTTGCAGTGTCCAGGAGTTCCTCTGTTCACCGTAGCGGAGGGAAAGAGAACACAAGAGATCATGCACAAGCTCTTGAAACTTCTACCAGGGAGGTGATACACATTATTCATAGTCACATTTCATTAGTCACAGACGCTCATGAATTCAATCTACAACTTCTTAACTAGTGTCTTCCACTTTTGAGGCACTGTTCTAGACCCAAGGATAAATCAGTGAACAAAATGCATGAAAATCCCTGCCCTTTTAGAGCTTGCATTCTAGATGGAGCACAGAGTGACAAATGAAATAACTAGGTAAAATTCATAATATATCAGATGTGGATGGGTTCTGTAGAAGAACAAAGCAGAGAAGAAGGGTAGAGATTATTGGGACAATGAGGACGTTGTAATTATAAACAGGAATGTCAATGAAGGCTTCACTGAAAAGACGACAATTGAACAAGACCTAGAATGCAATGAGGGAGTGAGTCATGCCCTCCTGGGGCTTAGTGAGAGAATCAGCTATAAAGTATAGGACACCATGTACAGATCATTCAAACCATACACTTATGAGAGTGAAAGGAAACACTGTCAATAATTGCACTGGGACAAATGGAATAAACAAAGACTTCCCAGCATGCAGACATGTCCCAGTGACACATGGACATCTCATTACTTGATAAATATTACTTTTCCCATTTTTCAACTCTTTTCTCAAATTTTAATTGTAATGAGACTGGATGATATTCATTAATGCATGATTAAGTGCAGAGATAAAATTATGTATTAAGCTTGGTGGCTCCACAGAGAAAATGAGTGAGAAATTGGCCTGGAAGACTTTGGCAAGGCTTCAGAATTAATGCTGACATTCAAATGAGATTTCTAGGAGTTTAATAGTAATGGTTTTAAGGTACAATCTCATTCTTAGGATTTTTGATGACATTGTTCTGATGACAGACATTGAGGCGGCAATATTGTTATCCCATGACATCTAGCTCTTTCTCGTAGGTGGATGTTGTCAAGGACTATAAGAAACTCATCACATTGACTGCGGCCCTGAGAGATAAACATCTCTGAATTGGGCTAAGTATTGGCTTTGCAGGTTAGCTCTATCCATTCTCCTAAAAAACCAGCAGATCCTTTTGGATAACAGATAACTGTGATGATGTGAAGTCCTGAACCAGGAAAAGGAGCAGTGTCTTCAGGTCAAAAAGTATCTTAAGATTCTACTAGTTAGACAGCTTTCTGTCCTCACTGCATTAGTCTAGAGCTTTAGGAAGCCAAGGGTACTGAGAAGTTTTCCTAGGAACAGAATGTGAAATGCCTTTTCAGGTCTGAATGGACATCCCCACCCAAAAGTGAGAAAATTAAAGTCCCTGATGGAATGAATCAGGCAAAAAGCATGTATTAGAAGCAAGTAAATGCTTGGTATTATGATAAATGCTTGGTACTATGGTGGAGTATGTAGGTGGAGCACAAAGCATATCACACAATGCTATCCTCTGGCCTCAGAAGTCTCACAACATATTTGGCATATTGGGCTCCTGGGGTTCTCTGACTTAAAGGTTCTTCCTTCTCTTCCCTTCTTTCCTTCCTTT
The DNA here is from genome assembly GCF_015220235.1 of Choloepus didactylus. Taxonomy (NCBI): domain Eukaryota; kingdom Metazoa; phylum Chordata; class Mammalia; order Pilosa; family Megalonychidae; genus Choloepus; species Choloepus didactylus. The sequence goes on along the minus strand of NC_051313.1, from coordinate 126,946,370 downwards.
CTTTCTTTGTGTCTCCTTCTGTTTTCCCACCCTGCCTCCCACCTTCCCTACCATCCTTCCTTCCATCCTCCCTTTACAGAAGGCGTATATGGAATACACATCTCCAGTTTCAGCTGCTGACTGGCTCTTTCCCTCCCCACCTTGGCTATCATCTTTAGATGCTGAGCTTCTAGGACTCACTGGCTAGGACACCATTGCCTTTTCAGCTGAGCCCCGGTTTCCCTCCCCAGGCCTGGGCTCAAAGTCCCACAACGAGGACAGGGACATCTGGCTAGAGTGCACCTCTTCTGGGTGGTACCCAGAGCCTGGTGTGGGTGTCGAGGACCCCGACGGTAAGATCATGCCTGCCCTGGAGGAGGCTTACACTGCCGGCACCGACAGCCTCTTCACGGTCACCTTGGCCATGATTATCAGAGACTACTCCGTGAGAAAATATCATTCTTAGTCAATAACACCCTGCTTTGTCAGGAGAAGGAGGCTGGAATACTCATTCTTACTCAAGGGATGCTGACTCTTCCTTGTCTCTCCCTAAATGTGGGTATTCACAGGGGGTTCTTAATCTGCTTCTCACTCTACATATGCTCCTTGTGCAACCTACATACAGACCATGCCCACATTCCTACCTCAAGATTTCTTTCTCAATCTCCAGTTCCCTTCTCTCTAAATGTGTCTTCCTGGGTTGCCACACAGGCAACTCATACCAAGCTAAATTTAATATGCTCCCCACCCCTCCAATGCACTCTTCTTCATTCTCTGGTGTTTTTCTTAACAGCACCATTATCTATGCAGTGCTGGTTCCAGTTTGCTAAAGTTGCCAAATTGCAATATACTAGAAATGAATTGGCTTTTATAAAGGGGATTTATTAGGTTACAAATTTACAATGCTGAGGCCATAAAAGTGTCCAAACTGAGGCATCAACAAGAAGATACCTTCACTGAAGAAAAGTTGATGGCATCCAGGGTTCCTCTGTCACTTGGGAAGGCATGTGGCTGGATTCTGCTGGGCCTCTCTTGGGGTTAGCTTCCAGTTTCCATGGCTTTCTCCAAAATGTCTCTGGGCTTCTGTCTTAGCTTCTTTCCCTCACCTCCTGTGTACTTGATTGTTTCTCCCAGGGCATTTCTCTCTAAGCATCTGCGGGTCCTCTCTTAGCATGTCTGGGGCAAACTCTGGATTTCATCACTTAGCTTGTCTCCTGGTTCTGGTTTCAAAGGCATTTTCTTTCTGAGCATCTCTGAGTGCTCTTCAAAATATCTCTGCCTTTTTTCCTCTCAAGGAAGATGCCAGTAAACTAATTAAGACCCACCTTGAATGGGCAGGGACATATCTCCACAGCAGTAAACTAATCAAAAGGTCCCACCCACACACAGTAGGTGTGCCCCCACAAAACTGAATTAAAAGAACATGCCTTTTCTGGGGTACATAATAGATTCAAACCAGCACACTGCCGAAGTATGAACTTAATTTATCCGGGACTCATCCTTCTTTTTCATCCCACTTCTTATCAACAAGAAAATTCTGTCAGTTCTTCTTTATAAATGGCCTTCCAATCCATCTTCCATGTTCCCTCCCATTGCCCTGATTCAGATAATCCTCTGTGATTGATTACTTCTCCTTTGTTATTGCCTGAATTATGCAATTCGTAAGTACGAAGTGCTTTTCATATGCTAGGCTAACCTGATGCAGGAATAAAGAATGAATGGGGAAGAGGATGGCGCCAAATTGACCACAAGTATGCCCAGCTATGGTACTGAGGAGAGGCCAAGGCCCTGCTCACTTTCTTCCTTTGTCTTCAGGCTGGGGCAGGTCGCCCCTCGAAGGCACCTGGAAAAGCAGTTTCTCCAGCGGCATCGGGAGTATGTGTACAGCACATGCGGCTGCTCTAGGCCTGAATGCCCTGAGTCCCGTCTGTAAAATAAACAGTACATATGAAGTGTAGGACCAATAAACACTACATGTGAAGAGTAGTGAAAGGGAGCATTGATTCCTGATGTGACCTAGCGAAAGAAATTACTGGTCAGCATCACATGGATGGACTTTTCGTGTTTTCCAAGGATGCTGCTGAGGTAGACTTTGCTGTTGGTTTCCTCTGCTCAAACTCTTTATAACATGGGTTGCATGAAATCAAAGCAAACTTTCCCATTCCCTACTACATTTGACACAGAGAAGCGATATGCAAGTGAATAAAGCTTTATGCCAGAAGAGAGATTTCTGCCTAGGATGCATTCTCCAGTTAGTGTCAGGAAGTGAAGGAATTATCAGTGCCCAATATGGTAGTTTTTGAATATGCACACTGCCCGTCCCAGGAAATCTTGAGTGAGGCTCTGCAGCAATGGGCATGCAATAACATCAGGTACTGTGATATCCCATAATTGAAGAGTGAGGGGCCCTGATGCTGAAGGATAATGACGTTTGAACTGTGGATAAAGTTGATGCTAGCTTAAATACATGAAATAAAAACAAAAAAACTGGTGTGAATAAGTACAGATATCTCCATCGGGATGTAAAAAAGTCTATGATAACTTCACTTGTATAGAAATACGTAAGATGAAATGTGTTTTAAGCAGCTTTATGTTAATAGCAATTTCTGTCTACTTGGTCTCAGATTTTAGTAATTTAAGGGCTGAATGGAAGTTCTCTGACACCAAAGTAATAAAGTATATGTCACACCACTTTTGTCTTGAGGCACTAGCGGCATCACCAAAGAAAATGCTTAAGAATAAAAAGTGTCCCCAAGTTCCAAACGGTTATTTTAAAGGCACTCCTTTAAAATAGTTATTTCTATTAATTTACACAAAATAGCTAAAGATGTGAAAAGTATTGTTTTCAAAAAATTCTCTTGCTTTGACAAGAGAATGGCACTCGTCAAAGTAATCAACAGTTGGTCTTGTTTGTCAAAATCATGTGTGTCTTTTGTGTCAAGGATCCCCACTTGACACAAAGGATCAAACATTAGGAAGCAATCCATTTAAAAGAGGTCCATCTTAAAGCTTCTCCTTAATAAGATACTTATTTTTGTAAATGAAAAGCATAAGTACCACCTTGAACCTCAAGGCCCTAATCACAGCTATTATTGGATGACTCAGATTTTGTGTTTAAAGGCATCTTAAAAAGATAAGATTTACAGAAGCCATGACATTATATCAATGTTTATTCCAATGAATTAAGCAGCCAGTGATATAACTATATAAGTTGTTTTATAAGAAAACAAGTATGAGTACCTTTTATAAAGAGCATTCCAGAAAATCTTAAAATAACCAAAGCCTAATATGCAAGGTAGAAGGCTGAACCTGGTCTCTGGGCTAAATGTGTATTAAGTGTTACTGTCTCAGAGATGCAGAGGTCTGGTATGCTAAGCATTGTTCCAAGATTTTTTGTTTACTAGTGGGCAGTCACCATTGAAACTACACTGGGATCAGATAATGCATGAAGATTTATGGTGGCATTACAAAATGAAGAAATGGCGTAATCCTGCCAGTAAACACAATGCCCACAGGGCTTTATAGTCATATACTACACAACTTTTTATATAAATGTGGCTGCTTTTGAAGCTTTTGTTTTTTTTAGTGCCTCTCATACACAGCTTTTTTTTTTTTTTTTTTTTTTTTTTTAAGATTAAGTATCTCTGAGAAAATGATAACAAAACCTGGGGGAGGAGAAGATACTGAGAAGACATAATTTGTAGGAAAATTGGAACTGAATCGCTAGATAAGAATTATTTTTTCATTAGGATTTGCTATACATGGAGTGTAATTGGAAAGGGAATTATTTAAGCCCTAGTATGTTGGATCCTTTCATTAAAATACAATAGATCCTTGTCACTGAAATCAAAGGAAAGACAGAAAAAGACTTGTGGCCTCTTTAATGAGATAAATATGTATTTGGCTTTGTAAGCCAGCAGAAAAGCTACCTCTAATTTTAACAATTATACTTTGAAACTCATAATCAAATAGAGTGAATTCTCCAGCTTACATTGGCAAAGAAACAGCTCTTTAAAGAGAGTGTTGTGCCATCTTTCAGTTGCCTTGGGATACCTGATCATTCAAAATGAATTTCACCTAATTCCAGGATCCGTGCTGTCCTATTGTATTTACAGTTGAGCAACTTATGAAACAGAAAAGCAACCACTCCTGTTCATGCAAGGATCTGAAATTGTAAGGCTAAGGGCAGTAAATTTCACATAGGTACAAAACATATGTCCAACTCATGAAGAGAAGTTTTGGTTTTTGAGTGTATATTCTAATAAGTTGAACAAAAGCCTTACCTGTTGCTGTTTTTTCATTCATTTTATATCTCACTTTAGGGCATTTGCCTCCAGGTCAATTGATATTGAAAAGCTTACAAAGTTAGTGACAGATATAAAATAATATACCCTATGGTGAGAAAACAAAGCCATATAAAGCAGCCTGTCACATTAAATTTTTCAATATACATAAGGACATAGACTAGTGGGCTTTGGTTACTCTAAGTATTTTAACCCCAGGTTCCTTCTTTTTCCGAACTCCTGTTTCCCAGGGGTATAACAGGAATGCCTTCCAGATCCATATCGAGGTTGGAAGTCTAATCTGTCACTACCTTGTCAGACACTGTGTGATACAGTTTTGTTTGCCACTGAGCACCACCCCCTCAACCCCTGAATCTCATTTCAGTGCAGCACAATATCTTGTGGCATAAGGAGACTTGAGTGGGAAATATATGTCAAACCATGGATGAGAGACTACAAGACCTGCATATAATATAGTGAGTTAGTGGATAAACCAAGTTGGGGCAGTTGGGAGAGGGAAGGGGGTTAGGTAAACAAATCTGTACTGCTGGTGATTGTTATCAAGATACAGTTTGGCCTTGATAAGGAATGAGAACATCTTTGATAAGCTAATTAGTCTTCTTTCATGCCTTCAAACTGAAATACTGGCTTTACTTCATTTTGAAGGTCTTTCATGAACAATGAAAGAGAATATACTGACTGTTTGAGAAAGGAAACACCACAGAACAGAAGACTGAAAGAATTATTAGCTACTGGAAAGGGAAACATTTGGTGCCAATTCATGCCGTGAACACTGATGATGCAAGAATAGTGGCCAAATTATAAGAGGGAAAGTGGAGATGGGGTGGGGGTGGGGAGGCAAGAAAGAGCACTGATCTCAGACTCCATCAGAAGACAGCATTGCAAAACCAAGTTTCCAATATTTTAAACTGAGGCAAAAGACACAGTAGCAGTTTCCTTTCTTTGCCATTCTGATAAGTGCCAAACCACTGAAACTTTTCCCTTAGGAACATCCAGTGTAGGGGCAGATGAGCCCCAACCACCATGACAGAGAACCTCCAGGTAGCAAATTGTGGAAGCAGCAGAGTAGTAGAGTGTGCCAGTTTGTATAGTTACATCCTCCAGAAAAAGTCATATTCTTTAATGCATTCTTGTGGGGGCAGACATATTAGTGTGGATTGGGTTAGAACCTATTGGTTCAGTGTCCATGGAGATGTGACCCACTCTGCTGTAGGTGACAAATCTGATTGGATAATTTCCATGGAGGCGTGGCCCTGCCCATTGTTTAGTTTACTGGAGCACTATATAAGCTCAGACAGAAGGAGCTCATCGCGAGCTGGAGCTGAGACAGACATTTTGAAGACAGCCGTTGGAAGCTGATGCAGACATTTTGGAGAATGCCATCTTGAAACGCAACCTAGGAGCAAGCAGACACCAGCCACGTGCCTTCCCAGCTAACAGAAGTTTTCTGGATGCCAATGGCCTTTCTCCAGTGAAGGTACCCTTTGTTGATGGACACCATATGCCCTCAAGACTGTAACTGTGTAACCATATAAAACCCCTTTTGTAAAAGCCAATCCATTTCTGGCATTTTGCATTCCAGCAGAATTAGCAAACTAGAATATAGAGGAAATGTACCAATTCTTTACTTACCAAAACTCACATAACCCTACAAATGTACTTCACTGATGCATATGTGTTAAATGTCTCTTACGTACGATTACCTTCTGGTTTCATGCCTTTGATCTTAGAGTTCTCTACTTTCAGTTGCCTTATCACTTCTTTGCAAACTGCCTATGGATGTTATTAGTACTTAAAGCACAATTTTGAAGGGGTTAGAAATGATTATCATCTTAGTCCCAAAGGAATAATTTGTGTCAAATTGCCTTACTAATATTAGAGATACTGAATGAATAAAGTATATGATACTCATATATCCTACTCAATTATCATTGGCATTTTATGAGATGGGAGGGAGATACACGTTTCTATTACATAGTATCAGAAATCAAAACTTAGGGACTCTTTATAAATAGTGTCATGGAATAGCAATTTAAAAACAAATCTGAGGAGTATATTGTTTTCTTAATGCCCTCATACTGTATTTGTGTGACTAATAGGAAAAATCTTCCTTGGAGCTGTGGGCTAGGCTAAGAATGGTTCATTGTATCTTAATTTGCAGAACTCAGATTTTGTCAGCAAATTCCCTTTCTTATTAGACTTGGCTATGAAATGGTATTTTTTTTTATTGAGATTGTTCACAAACCATACAATTATCCACAGATCCAAAGAGTACAATCAATTGCCCATGGTACCATCATACAGCTGTGCATATATCACCACAATTAATTTTTTTCAATTTTTAGAACAATTTCATTACTCTAGAAAAGAAATAAAGACAAAAAAAGGAAACTCAAATCCTCCCATACCCCTAACCATGACCCCCCCCCATTATTGATTCATAGTTTTGGTACAGTACATTTGTTACTGTTGATGAAAGAATGTTAAAATACTACTAACCGTAGTATATAGTTTGCAATAGGTATATATATTTTTCCTATATGCCCCTCTATTGTTAACTTCTAGTTATAGTGTCAAACTTTTGTTCTAGTTCATGAAAGAGATTTCTAATATTTGTACAGTTAACAATTATTGGTTTCCCTGTATAGTCACATATTTATGTATTCAGCACCATCACCACTATCTATATAAGGGCATCTCCATTTCTTCCACAAAGAAGGAGGAAGAGTCAAAGAAGGTAGAGGGACAAAAGAAAAAGAAAAAAGAAAGAGAGAAAAAAAAACGATAGCTAGAAAGCAACAAAAGGAAAGAGAGCATTAAACTAAAGTAGAATAAAGAGTCAGACAACATCACCAATGCCAGAAGTCCCATACCCTTCCCCTCTGTACCCCTCCATATGCATTTAGCTTTGGTATATTGCCTTTGTTATATTATAAGAAGCATAATACATTGTTTCTATTAATTATGGTCTCTAGTTGGTATCGTTTGTATTTTCCCCCCATTTCCACCCTTTTTTTAACACCTTGCAATCTTGACATTCATTTGTTCTACCTCATGTAAAAACATATTTGTACCTTTTTTTACAATCATTGAGCACCCTAGGTTTCACTGAGTTATACAGTCCCAGTCTTTATCTTTCATCTTTTGTTCTGGTTCCCACATACTCCTAACCTTCCTCTTTCAACCATACTCACAGTCATCTTTGTTCAGTGTACTTAAACTGCTGGGCTACTATCTCCCAAAATTGTTTTCCAAACCTCTCACTCCCATCTTTTCCTTTCTGTCTGCAGTGCTTCCTTTAGTGTTTCCTGTAGAGCAGGTATCTTGTTCACAAACTCTGTCATTGTCTGTTTGTCAGAGAATATTTTAAGCTCTCCCTCATATTTGAGGGATAGTTTTGCTGGATATAGGATTCTTGGTTGGTGGTTTTTCTCTTTCAGTGTCTTTCTGCTTGCCTCCATGGTTTCTACTGAAAAATCCGCACATAGTCTTATCAGGCTTCCTTTGTATATGATGGATCATTTTTCTCTTGCTCCTTTCAGGATTCTCTCTTTGTCTTTGATGTTTTATAATCTGATTATTAAGTGTCTTGGCGTAGGCCTATTCAAATCTATCCTGTTTGGGGTACGCTGAGCTTCTTGGATCTGTAATTTTATGTCTTTCTTAAGAGATGAGAAATTTCCATTGATTATTTCCTCTGTTATTGCTTCTGCCCCTTTTCCCTTCTATTCTCCTTCTGGGACACCCATGACATGTACATTCCTGCATTTTATTTTGTCCTTAAGTTCCCAGAGACGTTGCTCATATTTTTCCATTCTTTTCTCTATCTGTTCCTTTGAATGTAGGCTTTCAGGTGCCTTCTTCTCCAGTTCCTGAGTGTTTTCTTCTGCCTCTTGAGATCTGCTGTTGTATGTCTCCATTGTGTTTTTCATCTCTTGTGTTGTACCTTTCATTTCCATAGATTCTGCCAGTTGTTTTTTCAAACTTTTGATTTCTACCTTATGTACGCCCCGTGTTTTCATTATACACTTCATCTCTTTTGCCATATCTTCTCTAAACTTTTTGAATTGATTTAGTATTAGTTGTTTAAATTCCTGTATCTCAGTTAAAGTGTAAGTTTTTTCCTTTGACTGGGCCATAACTTTGTTTTTCTTAGTGTAGGTTTTAGTTTTCTGTTGTCTAGGCATCTGGTTTCCTTGGTTACCCCAATCAAGTTTTCCCAGACTAGAATGGGCTCAGGTCGTGAAAGGAGGGAATAGTATCCTCTTTCCCTGAGGGTGTCTTAGAAGATTGGTACACCTTGTGAGACCTCAAGTCACTGTGCTTTTCTGCCCAGGAGGTGGCACCTGTCAGCCTGTAGCTGCAGATTAGTAAGGAGGTGTGGCCCACGGGTGTTTTCCCCCAGGCTCTGGGCTCTGGTTCTGAATGGAAGGTGGTTAGTAGAGCTGGGCCCCACTCTTTCCTCTTAGGAAAGATAACCCCCCCTAGGGAGTGGTCATTAGCATTTGAATAATCTCCCTGCCTGTGCCATCTCCACCCTTGTCTGGCTCCAGAGCACTGGGAACCGAAAATGGCTGAGGCTTTCTCCAGCTGAGCCAAAAAAGGGACAGAAAACCCGCTTCAGGGCTAGTCCGTGGCCACTTTCTGGGTCTCCAAGGTCAGTCGTCACCAAAAGCCTCTGTGTCCTTTTTGGGGATTTGTAGCTTGTATTGACTAGTCCACACTTGTTAACTAAAACCCCAGTTGGAGCTCAGCTGAGCTATATTCCCTTGCTGGGAGAGTGCTGTTCTCTAGCACTGCAAGGCTTTGCAGTTCAGGCCATGAGGGGAGGGGGCTCCCGGCTTGGATCCGCAGTTTTTACTTTCAGATTTTATGCTGTGATCTTGGGCATTCCTCCCAATTCAGGTTGGTGTATGAGGAGTGGACAGTCACGTTTGTCCCCCCCAGGTTTTCCAGATTATTTACTAGTTGTTGCTGGTTGTTTATTAGCTTCCTCTCATCTCTATGCTGCCATCTTCTTCCATCTCTTGAAATGGCATATTTTTTCCATATATTATTGTGAAAACATTTTTGTAACTGGACAATAAAGTCTAGTTGCAATTAGTTGGCTGTGAGTTCTTATTTAAAATAAGCAAATGCTTTTCAACCTTATGCACTTTGAAGTTTTTAATATAAAGGAGTTCAACATTTTCTGCATTTTTAGCAAATATAAAGTGAATGAAAATCAACTTATACAAAAAAAAAAAAAAAAGGAATAAATGGGGAAGACTTACTATGGGAAAGAGGTCAGGGAAGGTGCCATTTAGGTCAAGACACAATGGATGGGAAGGAATCAGCAGGTAAAGATGCAGGGTTTCCACTGTTCCAGGCAGGATGGAAGGCAGATACAAAGGTCCCAAGGTGGGAAAGATCCCGAGTGTTTGAGGAGCTGAAAGGAGGCCCAGGGGACTGGAGGGGGCAGCGTAAGTGGGGCTGAAGATGATAGGAGAAGTGGTTTGAAAGATAAGCTGTGGCCCTATCATGGAAGGTCTTTCAGGTCATGGAAATGTTTTTGAATTTATTTAGAATGTGATGGAAAACCACTGGGGACTTTTAATCTGGGGAGTGACATCATCTGATTTATGTTTTTAAAAGGGGCTTTGGCTGCTGCTGTGTTGACAACAGACTATAGGGAAGCAAGAGGGGAAGTAAGGAAGCCAGCCAGGAGATCACGGCTCCTTTGATGGACACAGTGAACAGTAGTTGCTGGATTTGGTGTGTATTTTGAAGGAACACTTGAAAAAGACCCCCTGATAGGTCCTTTTCATAGGTCCTGTGTGGGTATTTGGCCCAAGTACATGGGTAAATAATAGAGAATTTCCAGGAGAATATTAAGAATTCTGTTTTGGACTGGTGACAAGTAGGCAATTGAATATATGTGTCTGGGGTGCCTGGAAGATGCTGGAGCTGGAGCCTTGGGAGTTCTGTGTGCATATATGGCATTTTAAATCATGGAACTGTCCTTAGGGAAAGTGTGCAGAAAGAATAGAGCAGTAGGATTGAAGTACTGAGATCTAGGGACCTTCCAGCATTTAGAAGTTGGGAGACGAGATTCCAGCAAAGGAGACTGAGAAAAAGTGACCAGTAGAACAAGAAGAAAACCAGGAGAGTGTGCTGTCCCAGAATCCAAGGGAAAATATATATAGAAAGAAGTAGGAGATGTTTAATCATTTCAGTGGTGGCTGAGAGCTTGGGTAAGGTGGGAGCTGATAATCAATCATTGGGTTTGGCAAAATGATGCTGGGTGCTGAACTTTGATGAAAACAAAAATTAAAGAGTCAGAGAATCAGAGGCGTAGTAAGTGTCAGACTGAGTTTACTGCCTGACGAGGCAGGGAAGCCCAGATTCCGTGCAGAGGGGTTCAACCCCGTGGTATGGGCCTACAGCTGAACCACCAAGGAGACAGTTGGCTTGAACTTTGGAAATTGAAACATATATAAGTACAAGAAGGCTATTAAAGAGGAAAGACATCAATTATAAAGGTTTCTTTGAATCAAGTCAATAGATGGAGAATAAAAACTCGATTTGAGGGCTTTTGGAAGGAAGAACTGACAAGATTTTATAGACTCCCTCTTCAAATTGATGTGATTCGCTTCATTCTTTGTCTTCTACAATTTACTGAGCTCCTTGAGAGCTCCTCAAGGTCAGTGACTATATTTACCCCTCTGTCAATCCTTAGTGTCTAGCCTATGAAAGAGCTGTGCCATTATTTTCACAGAAACAGCCTGTAAAGGGTACAGAGTTTTGCTTATCAGGGTAGGCTAACTGTTATAACAAACAACCCTGAAATCTCTTTAAGGAGACATAATAAAAGTTTATTTCTTTGTCCCTTCAGGTTCAAGGAAGATCATTTGGGGAAGTGAGAACTCTGATCCACACAGATCTCCGAAGGCAGCAGATGGGGATTAAAATGGTGACCATATGGTACAAGAGGTTTTTCATGGGCCAGGCCTGGAAATGGTTAACTCATCTCCTGAGTATGTGATGGAGGCTGGGAAGTGTCATTGTGATGGTTAGGTTCATGCGTCACCTTGGCCAGGTGATGGTACCCAGCTGTCTGGTCTAGCAAGCACTTGCCTAACTATTGCTACAAAGACGTTTGTGGCTGATTAATAAATCAACAGGCTGGTTTATTAAATCATCAATCAATTGGCTGTAGCTGTGACTGATGATGTCAGTGAAGGGCGTGTCTTCCCCAATGAGAGAATGCAGTCAGCTGAATTTAATCCAATCAGTTGAAGACTTTTAAGTGAGACATATAGAGGACCTTCACTTTTTCTTCGGCTGACCAGTGAAGCATTTCCTGAAGAGTTTGTCAAATTTGCCCGCTCATTTCCTGAGGAGTTCATCAGACATCTTCATTGGAGTTGCCAGTTTGCTGCCTGCCCTACAGAATTTGGACTCATGCATACCCACAGTTGTGTGAGACATTTATAAATCCTATATTTATAGGTATCTGTCATTGATTCTGTTTCTCTAGAGAACCCTAACTAATACAGTCATCTAGCTGTGTCTGAGGAGCAAAAGGAACCAGTGCTTGATGAACACATAGAAATTTCTCCTACATGACTGTTTTGAACTTTGAGACTCTAGGAGAGTCTGTTGGAAAGCCCTGGCCTCCTGCCCTCAGCGTGATCCCCTGCTCCTTCCAGTGGGCAGGGCATGGTCAAAGGCTACCCACAGGGCCTTCCCCAGTCCTTCAAGCTACATGCATTTATTAAGCACCAATTATGAATCAGGAAGTGACTGTACTAGGCAGTGAGGGTGCAAAGATGAACGAACACAGTCCTTACCTTCTAGAATCCTAATCCAGTATAAAAGAGAGGTATGAAGCAACTAATAATAATAATGCAGTGACATGAGAATGGTTTGTACAAAACACTGTGTCAGATGAGAGGATGGAGGGGATGGTTCTTGATTAGCCGGCCCATGCTCCCGGGGACTCTGGATTTCAGAAAATAAAGAGACATCTCCTCCTTGTTAAAGTGTCTGAGCTCCCCCTTTGGTTTTTTGAGGAGATAATTTTCACTCTAGTTGTTTTAAGATGGAAGGAGGAGGACTTTGGGGTTAGGGTCAGCTTCTTTTTCCTTTTTTCTGTCATCAATGGCCGTCAGATGCCAGAGTTGACCCAGTCCTCTCTTCTTCTCTCTCTTTCCATAGCTAATGTGACTCTGGATACAGATACTACCTACTATGAGGTTTTTCTCTCTGAAGATCACTGAACTGGGAGGGGAAAGAACACACAGCAGGATCAGCTCCAGAAACGTGGGAGGTATATCCTTGACCGTTTTGTGCTGGGCCACCAGGCCTTCTCTTCAGGGAGACATTACTGGGAAGAAGAAGTGGGGGACAGGACTTACTGGGAGCTTACGGTTTGTGAAGAAAATATGGAAAGGACGTGGGGAATCACAGAGTCACCCTAAAAGGGATTCTGGGCTGTGGAACTGTATGCTAATAAGTATCAGACCCTCATGTCCCCTTGGACCCTCCTTCCTCCAAGTGAACCCCCTAGCAGAGTGGGTATTTTCATGGACAATGAGGATGGGGAAGTCTCCTTCTACAGTGCGACTGACAAGTCCCACATCTACATTTCCCTGCAGGCCTCCTTCTCAGGGCCCCTCAGGCCTTTCTTCCGCCTCTGGTTCTATCACCCAAATGCTCTGACCAGCTGCCACTGAGGCCATCAGTGCCTGGGCTTTCTTTCAGGGGAGAACTTGGCATTGAGGTTGAGGAGTGGCCTCTAAGGACACCTCCCCTAGCCATCCCTAACCTAGCTCTCTATGGAGGCCGAGCCCCACCTTCTGTTCTCAGAGTTGCAGACATTTCTTTCCCAGCCTTCTGCATGTCTCAGCACAGACTGGGGAGAGTTCCTGGTGCTCCATGGCTCAGCACTGCACAGAACCTAGAAAGGACAAATGTGACACTTCAGTGCTAATCAGTGGAGTGTATTACTATCCCAGCTAGAAACTGGGGAGAGGAAAAAAAAAAAAAAGAAATCTCAAGGGAAAGCATAGATAGGAAATACTGATGGAAAAACTAGAGGGATAGGGAGTGACCTCTGAGTTTTGTCTCCTTGAAGAAAAGAAAGGTGGATGCCTACTAGCAACGCTTATCTTTTATATTCTGCATAAGAACAGCAGCAGGAAGCTCTATCTGGATGGGGCTTTGCCGTTTTCAAAGTCTTTATACAAGGATTTTATTTCATTTTGACCACATACAACCCTGGAAGATACTCTGTAAGGCACCCAGAGAAGAGTGATTTCTCCAGAGTAGCCCCCAGATGTTGCACTTTGCTCTACATCTAACACTCTACATCTAATGTGATGTTGTATCACCTCTAAGAACCCGACAAATACTTTATCAAGCAATTTCAATGACCAAGCATTATTTTCAGCATTGGTACCTGAAGCATTTCAAAATTGTGCTCTTCTACTTGATAAGTGGACCAAAGAATCCAGGGGAAGGTGCACTGAAGTCTGCAGCTTCCTTGAAGTTGCACACACGCCCAAATATAAAAGTATTGATGGATTTTTAGGGAGGTGGACAGAGGGATAGATTACAGTAAGAATGCAAATGTTAATTGTAGAATATAGATAGTAGTCATATGATGTTCACTTAAAATTCTTTCAACTTTGTTATATGTTGGGAAAAGTTTCATAATAAACTGTTGAGGGTAAAAGGAATTGTGTTTTGCTGCCAATTACAGAGACCCAAAATACTCTTGGCATTGACAAAATAAGGGTTTATTTTCCTTTCACATGGTAAATGGAGGTCCTGGGCCACAGGTATGACCAGTTTGTCCCAAGGACCCTTGACAAACACATTATTCAGAGCCTATCCAGAGTGTAACCTCAGAAAGGACATAATCTGCTGTCTGAGGAAGAAATAAATACACATAAAAATACAATGTAGCCCAAACAAAAAGCTGAGGGTGAGAAGCAGCCCTGCAACACTCAAAATAAGAATTTTCTGAAAAATGCCAAACTTGCCAAGCAGTTATTGGCACTTTTGGCTCTGGAAAACCGAGTATGTTATTTGGTAACAGATCTGAGACCTGAATTTCAGGGTTGTTTAAAAGGGTGTAGTGTGTCTGGGTTTCTTTCCATTCATGCTTTCATTTGGCCTGTGGCAAAAGATCTCCTCTGTGTACCCATCTACATGAGAGCAGATATTTAGCAAACTGCCACAGTGACGCTTTTGTTTCTGTTTTTTTTTTTTTTTTTAATTAGAGAAGTTTTAGGTTTACAGAACAATTGTGCATACAAAACAGAGTTCCCATATACTAACAGCAGTGACATTTTAATTAATACTCATCTCCTTTCTTCCTTTCATCCTTTCATTAAAATTCTTTATTTTTCTACTTAGTTCTACTATTTCTATTAGCATAAAGAAGGCATAAAACAGGTGAATATAATACAATTACGATTATACACACATGTACACATAAATGACTAAAATATGTAACCCCAAGGAGAGCCAAACATCATGGGAGTTAAGGCAAGAATTTTTCCTCATTGCATACAGTTCAATGCGGTTTCGCTTTCCATTCTGATCTCCCCAGTAATTTCTGCCCAACTGCTGGTGAGAGACACCTCCTCTGAGCCAATCGAGAAATTATTTTTTCCGAAGAGGAACTCTCGGAGTGTTTCTCACAATGAGCAATCCCTATGCTTTCTTACCAATCACTCCCGGTTAAGGAACCTTAACCCCACAACGGAAGGGTGGAGAAGGACTGAGTACCTGCGTTCTGTGGGCAGATTTTCCTACGGGCCGGCCACGCGGTAAGTGTGTGTGGGAATACATAGAAAACCCAGGCCACAGACCCGTCAGGAGGGAGGCTGAGAAGCTGGTGGGGGGAGTGGGGGGCGGCGCTAGGGGACGGACATAGCGCCACAGATAAGGGGAGTGGGCCTGTGGGTGGGTGTGGTGGTGTTTTGGAGCCTGTGTGTGCAGAGGATAAGGACCTGCGGAGGTCTCTGTTGGAAGGGAGAAGAACTGAAGGAGAAAACTCGCCAACTACAAGTTCTTAATTAACTTTTTGTGGTCTGAAAGAAGCAAAGGACTCTTAAATCTCTCCTGTTCATTTCTGGGAATATATTCAAAGAGATTAGAAACAGAAATTGCACAAAGGCTTTATGTGTGAAGATGTTCAGTACATAGCTGTTTAGAATATAGAAAAATCGGAAGCAACCTACCTATATGACGTTTGGGGAATGGCTAGACAATGTATGCTCCCGTCCTAGAAGAGATTTCCATGCAGTCATTAGGAATCGTGTTCTTAATGACGTCATTATTTATAATTCTAAGAAAATGGTATTCACACAGTTGATATCTTTTTAGAGGAGAATCTCTTTTCCTTTACATTTTCTATTCCCCCAAAACCTTCAACATGCTTTCCGCTGGCTGCAAACTAATGACATTATATGACTTTACATTGTTTATTTAACCATTTCTTTATTTTGGATATTTAAGTGGTGGCTAAATCTTGCTATCAAAGGTTTTAAGATGGAGATGGGGAGGCTTCACTGTAACCTTTGTGTTAATTCCTGTTTTTTTTTACCCCAAGTTCCTACAAGTGGAATTTCTGAGTCAAAGGGTAAAACTTTTTTAAGGTAATTTTTTTATACACACATGCACACACCCATATAGCCAAAAGTGCTTCCAGAAATGTTTACATTCTCAGTAGCAAAGTGTGTGATTACTGTTTCAGGTTATTCACATTTTATTCTTTTATATTTTTCTCCATTTTCAAAATTGGCTATAATCAAGAAGAAAAAACAACAAATGCTCTTAAAAATAAAAGAAAATGCATTCCTCATTCTAGGACAGCAGAGAAATTGTTCTTGTTAGCTGTGGGACCACAACAACAACAATAGTAATAATTCTGCCCCCCTCTTGCAGCATAAAGAGCAGTTTTGAGCATCAGTTGGGATGAAAGGCAGTATTTTGTCTGACTGTACAACCAAGTATCAGGCAGGTGTTTAAGGAGAGTCAACCTCCGAGAGGTCCAGTGGCACAGACCTCTGCCCCTTATCTCCTGCTCACCACCCCATCCCTTCTGCTCATCTCATTCTCAGAGGCCAGGGACCTGCAGCAGCAGGTACTGTGATGGAGGCCTCATGTTGGAGTGTTTTGGGGTGTGCAGTGTAAGCGAGTTTGCATTTACTGAGCAACTAATATGTTCCAGACATTATAATTACCCATAACAATTTTTATTTTTTATTATCATTTTTAAATGCAATTATATTGAGATATATTCACATAAGATATAATTCTACAAAGTGTACAATCAGTTATTCATAGTATCATCCTGTAGTTGCGTATGCATCTACAATCAATCTCTGAACACTTTCATTGCTACAATAAATAAAATTAAATTAAATTAAAATTAAAATTAAAAAGAACATCCAAAACATTCCATTCCCCTCCTCCCTCCATTGTTCATTTACTCTTTTTCAAAGTTCAATTTTATTGAGGTTATTCACGTACCATACAATCATCCAAACTGTACTATCAGTTGCTCATGGCACCAACACATAGCTGTGCATTCATCACCACAATTAATTATTTTTCAATTTTTAAAACATTTTCATTACTATAGAAAAGAAATAAAAATAAAAAAGAAAACTCAAATCCTCCCATACTCCGTAACATCCCCCCTCTATTATTGACTCATAGTGTTGGTATACTACATTTGTTACTGTTGATGAAAGAATGTTAAAATACTACTAACTGTAGTATATAATTTTCAATAGGTATGTTTTTTCCCTATATACCCCTCTATTATTGATTTCTAGTTATAGTCTCATACATTTGTTATAGTTCATGAAAGAGATTTCTAATATTTGTACAGTTAATCATGGACACTGTTCACCACAAGATTCACTGCTTTATACATTCCCATCTTTTAACCTCCAGCTTTCCTTGTGGTGACATACATGACTCTAAACTTCCCCTTTCCACCACATTCACACACTCTTCAGCACTATTAGATATTCTCACAGTAATGTGCTACCGTCACCTCTGTCTGTTTCCAAACACTTCAACCTAGTTAAACATTCTGCTCTTAAAGAGCAACCACTCCGCATTCTTTAGCCCCGTGCTATACCCTGGAAACCTATATTTCATGTCTATTGCATTTGCATATTATAATTAGTTCATATCAGTGAGACCATACAATATTTGTCCTTCTGTGTCTGACTTATTTCACTCAATATAATGCCTTCAAGCTTCATTCATCAACCCATTTTTTTTTTAAATGGTTTTCTTCACACACCATACATTCCATCCTAAGTAAACAATCTATGGTTCCCTGTATGATCACGTAGTTATGCATTCACCACCACCACCACCACTATCTATAGAAGGACATTTCCATTTCTTGCACAAAGTAAGAGGAAGAGTCAAAAAAGGTAGAAAGACAGAAGAACAAGAAAAAGAAAGAAAAAAATGACAGCTAAAAAGCAACAAAAGAAAAGATAAAATTAAAATGAAGTACAATAAAAAAGTCAGACAACATCACCAATGCCCAGAGTCCCATACCCCTCCCTTATATCCCCCTCTTATAGGCATTCAGCTTTGGAATATTGCCTGTTACATTAAAGGAAGCCTATGTTTCTGTTAACTATAATCTCTAGTTTGCATTGATTGTATTTTTTCCCCAATACTATCCCAGTTTTAACACCTTGCAAGATTGGCATTCATTTGTTCTCCCTCATGTAAAAACATACTTGTACATTTTATCATAATTGTTGAGCACTATAGGTTTCACTAAGTTTTACAGTCCCAGTCTTTATTTTCCCTCTTTCCTTCTGGTGTCCCACATGCCCCTACCTCTTTCAACCATACTCACAGTCATCTTTGTTCAGTGTACTTACATTTTTGTGCTACCATCACCCAAAGCTATGCTCCAAACCTCTCTCTCCTGTCTTTTCCTATCTGTCTGTAGTGCTCCCTTTATTATTTCCTGTAGAGCAGGTATCTTGTTCACAAACTCTCTCATTATCTGTTTGTCAGAGAATATTTTAAACTCTCCCTCATATTTGAAGGACAGTTTTGCCAGATATAAAATTCTTGGTTGGCCGTCTTTCTCTTTCAGTATCTTAAATATATCCCACCACTTTCTTCTTGCCTCCATGGTTTCTACTGAGAAATCCACAAATAGTCTTATCAAGCTTCTTTTGTGTGTGATGGATTGCTTTTCTCTTGCTGTTTTCAGGGCTCTCTCTTTGTCTTTGATGTTTGATAATCTGATTATTAAGTGTCTTGTTGTAGATCTATTCAGATCTATTCTGTTTGGGGAATGCTGTGCTTCTTGGATCTGTAATTTTATGTCTTTCATAAGAGATGGGAAATGTTCATTGATTATTTCCTCTATTATTGCTTCTGTCCCTTTTCCCTTGTCTTCTACTTCTGGGACTCTCAAGACATGTATATTACATACATTCATGCACTTCATGTTGTCATTCAAATCCCTGAGACATTGCTCATATTATTCCATTCTTTTCCCTATCTGTTTTTGTGAGTGTAGGATTTCAGGTGTCTTGTTCTCCAGTCCCTGAATGTTTTCTTCTGTTGTATGTGCCTCTTGAACTGTGCTGTTGTATATCTCCATTGTGTTCCTCTTCCCTTGTGTTGTGCCTTTCATTCATAGATTCTGCCGGTACTTTTTTCAAACTTTTGATTTCTTCCTTATGTTTGCTCAGTGTTTTCTTTATATCCTTCATCTCTTTTGCCATACCTTCCTTAAACCTGTTGAATTGATTTAGCATTAGTTGTTTCAATTCCTGTATCTCAGTTGAAGTGTAAGTTTGCTCCTTTGACTGGGACATGTCTTCATTTTTCTGGTGTTATTTGTGGTTCTCTGTTGTTGAGGCATCTGGTTTCCTTGATTACCCCAATCAGATTTTCCCAGACCAGAGCAGGCTCAGGTCTCAAAATGGGACTGTATTCAGTTTCAAGTTTCCCTGAAGGTGTGTCTTGGAAGAGTGACAGACTCTCCCCTGAGGCCTCTAGCTGCTGTGCTTTTCCTAACCTGCCCAGCAGGTGGTGCCTGTCAGCCTGGCCCTCCCCACTGGTGTATAGATGTGTGGTCCCTTTAGTTCTCAGCTTAGGTGGTTTCTGGTTTGATTGTTTCCCCCCAGGCCCTTGGGTCTGATATCTGAAGGGAGGGTAGGCACTTAAACTGGGCCCCACCTCCCTCCTCTTAGGGAAGATATACCCCCTAGGGAGTTATCTTCTGCATTTGAATTACTCCTTTGTCTCTCTGACTCTGTTAACTCCACCCCTGACTGGTTCAGAGCACTGTGAACTGAATATGGCTGAGGCTTTCTCCACCAAGCTACTCAGATTGAGAGGGAAAAAAAAAGGGGGAAAGAAAGCCCCGTTTCAGAGACAGTCCCTAGCCCCACAGTTTTGCCTGTGAACCAGAGATAGCAGCCAGTCTCCTGGGCTCCCTTTCTGGGACACAGGTGCCCCCTAGTTCTCTAAGGTCAACAGTCTCCAAAAGCCTCAGTATTTTTTTTTTCCTTCAGCCCAACCTCCTCTGCACTGGGAGCAACCTCAGGGTACGTTGCTGCTTGTTAGTGGTTTGTCTATGTTTGTAGCTTGTGTTTAGCAGTCCACGTTTGTTAATTAAAACGCCATTTGGAGCTAGATTGAGCTATATTTGCTTGCTCTGGGACTGCTGCTTTCTCCCGCAGTGAGATCTTGCAGCTCAGCCTGCTTTGGAGTGAGGGGAGGGGGCTCCTGGCACGATTCTGCAATTTTTACTTACAGCTTTTATGCTGCGATCTCAGCCATTCCACCCAGTCCAGGCTGGTGTATGATGTGTGGACAGTCACGGTTGTCCCCAGAAGTTTTTCCAGACTATTTACTAGTTTTTCCTGATTGTTTATTAGTTGCTCTAGAGGACTAACTAAATTCCACACCTCTCTATGTTGCCATCTTGCCTCCTCCCTAACAATTTTTAATTTTTAAGTGACACATGAAAACTTTTAAAATTTAAAACATTCAGAGAATTTCAAAAAATATAGGGAGCAAAGGGCAAGAGTGTCCTTTCACTCAACCCCCAATCCTCAGTTTAGCAGTTATCTTTTCAGACATTTTGGGGCCTTTACATACATATGTATGTATGCTTATACAAATCTATAGCTTTGTTTTAGTTTTTTACAGAATCAGTGGCATTGTTCTGCTATGTGCTTTTTGTTCACTTAATGTGTCTTGATTTTCCAGGTTAATAAATGTAAATCAATCTTTTTAACTGCTGCACTGAATTCCATCATACAAATGAGTTGTTTAAGCAGTCCCCTCCGGGTGGTGAGTTAGGGGGGGGTTGGCCTTTTTTACTTTGACAAATGATGCTGCATGGTCATCATTATATGTCTGTCTCTTCACCTGTGCAAGCACTTTGCTGGAGTAGATGTGTGGAAATGGAATTGCTTGGCCAATTATGCACAATTAAAATTTATAGTTCTCATTGTTTTATGGGTGACTAAAGTCCAAACAGGTCTTGTCACATGACTGAGGTCACAAAGCTTATGGCTTATAGCACCATTATCTATAAGTGAACACAGACACTGGGTTCTGCTCTCTCAGCCAGGCCAAAAAATGTCATGGAGGCAGACATTTATTTTCACAAATGCTTCACCTCTCATTTCTGTTGGAATACAACTAGTTAATCGGGTCATCCAACATGAGCTAAAATGCTACTCAGTGCTGAGGGGTTAATATGTTACCCCCTCATTCATTCACTCCTTCAACAAATATTTGTTTTTTCCATATAATCCACATGCTGTTGCAGGGACTTGGGGGCACAGCAGTAAACAAATATCCTTGCTTTGAAGAGCTTACATTCTAGCAGGTGGCTACAGTAAACACATTACAAGTAAGTGAATGATATATTACATTGATAGTGATAATTGAATGGAAGAAATTGAGCAGGTGCAAGATTGTGGGGACAGTCTGTGATGATTGTGGTCAGATATACACCTCATGGAGAAGCTGGCCTTTGAGCTGAGGCTGGAAGGAAATAAGGGAGTGAGCCATGTGGCTATTGGGGGAGGAGGGTTCCAGGCAGAAAAGACAGTGAGTCCTGAGGCTGAATGGTGTGAGCCTGGCATGTTCAATACCAGCAAGAAGGCCTGTGTGACTGGAACAGAGGGAAGGGAGATGCAGCGAGAGGTTCAGGCCTTGGAAGGGCCACGTGAGCCACTGTAAGGAATTCAACATCTACTCTGAGTGAAAAGGGAGCCCTTGGAGGGTTCAGAGCAGAGAAATGACAGGATTTGATTCCAAGGATGGCACTGGCTGCTGTGTTGACCACAGACTCTAGAAGGCACAAGTGGCAGTAGGGGGTTGGGGGCTGGTGGAGGAGGACGGTTGTGTTTTAATCAAATAACGTGACAGTGGAGGCTTGGACCAGGTGGTAACAGGGAAAGTGTGGGGAAGTAGATGGATTCGGAATAAAATATGGATATAAGAGCCACGATTTGCGAATGGGTTAACATGGGTCCATTTAACATAGACATTTTTATGGGTGATTTTCCATATTTGACCTTAAAGTTTAAGAGGGTCTGAGGTGGACATTTTTAGCAGAGGAGAATCTTCTTGGGTGACCACGCTGGTGATGGTATGTTCCACCCTGAGTCGGCTCGGGTAAGTGAAGGTTTTGATGTGAAATATGCCATATTCTTCCAGGTGGTAGTTTCTGTGTGACTCCTTCTGGCATCTCTATATGCAGCTCTGCTGAAATGGCAAGTTTCCCAGCCTTGCCCCGGCTCACCCTACTTGTCTCCCTTGTCTTGGTCTGGCTGCATACCCCTTGCTCAGGTAGGAGATGGATGGTTATGCTTTTATGTGTCTGAAACAGATGTTTACCTGTCGGTGTCTAGTTTGAACATTTGACTCCTTCTCCTAGCTAGAAGTCCCTTCCCAAACTGAAGGGGTGTGTGCCTTTGAGGATCAGTTAAGCATCTGTTAGTGTTCCCCTCTGGTCCTTCCTGCCTGAGAGACACCCTTCCCCTCATGGTCCCAACTCCAGCCCCATCTAATGGAGCCTCTCCCTTTCGCTGAACAGCTCAGTTTGCTGTGATTGGACCCCTTGAGCCCATCGTGGCCATGGTGGGTGAAGATGCTGAGCTGCCCTGTCATCTGTACCCGAAGGAAAGTGCAGAGACCATGGAGCTGGGGTGGGTGAGATCCAGTTTGGGGCAGGTAGTAGACGTATATGGAGGTGGAAAAGAACTGGAAGCCAAACAGATGACAGAGTATCACAGAAGAACTTCAATTTTAAGAGATGGTATCACTGAAGGGAAGGCTGCTCTCCGAATTTACAACATCACAGCCTCTGACAGTGGAAACTACCTGTGTTATTTCCAAGATGACAACTTCTATGAAGAAGCAGACATGGAGCTGAAGGTTGCAGGTGAGCCTCTGGGTATTGCTCTGATATTTTCCTCTGTGGGTCCTGGGGACAGATGCAGAGTTCATGCTCCAAACCCACCTCCCAGCACTCGTGCCTGCCATTAGGAACGGCCACCATTGCCTCCCGGCTTTGCTTCTTTGATGGCCTTAAGAAAAAGATGCAGGTTTTCCTGTAGGAAGAAGTCCTTCTGTACCCTAGAAGTTCAAGGATAGAACTCCTTCACATTGGCCTCCAGGGGTCTAAGCAGGGAAGTAGGAGAACAGAGATGGTGAGGACAAGAAACATCTCCTCAGGGACTGGTGCAGAGCTGTTTTGATTCAATGATGTGCCAGGTGTGTGGGCAATGGGGGCCCACCTGGTAGGGTCTGCATCAATGGCATCGGTGGTCTCCAGCCAAAGGTCCCTGTAGTCGAACAAATTCGGCTGTTACAAACGGAGAATGCACTCCATGGGGAACCATGGGGTTTCTCAGTAAGAGGGTGTTCCAGAAGACTTCATATAGAATTTGGGCTGTGTTATGATTTTGGGGGGAGGGTTTTCAGAGGCAGGGCTCTATTCTGGATTGGATGCTGTCCGGAGGGAAGAGTTATAAATCTTATCCAGGAGGAAGAAAAACTAGTGTGAGGCTAAAGGTATAATTGGTAACGAAGCAGCAGTCACTTGGCTGGGATGGGAGAATGCTTGGTCATTTTAGTGGTTGGGTCATGTTTCTCTATGTTCAGACATGATTGTGGGTTATTTTTGTTCTAGTCTTAGTCTGTAATGGTCACAAAATGCCCTGCCTGATGCTGATATTCAGTGAAATTGTTTATGTTCAACAGGAGAATAGCAAGACCTAGCTCTCAGCACCAGGGCAGCTTCAGGATGTCATGGGCTGCTTTCCTCTTTTCTCTTGCCCTGTGGCTTCTAGTTGGATTTGGTCAATGGGGAGCCCCAGCAGCAGATGGAGGGAGGGAGAAAGGACACAGAAGTATGAGTATGTGTTCACTGGGCTCCCTCCCTGCAGTGGTGTCACAAGCTGGCTGGATTCCCTGACCAGAGGTCACAGCTCTCATGAGGGGTCCTCTCTACATGACTTTCTTCTTTAAGTGTTTCAGAATAGCATCCTGTCCTCCTCCCTTTAGGGTTTGGGCTGGGTGGAAGCTATTCTGCTATTACCAGCCCTAAGGTACTGCACTATCCCATGACGTTCTCCCCTCGTCACAACCACATTTGTGTAAACAGTTGCATAATTGAATCCCTTTTGAATTATTTTATGTGAGTGCCTATCTGATTCTTGTTGAGACCCTGGCTGATGCAGAAGGCTTCCAAGAATTCAGGATGTTTTTTCCCTCCACAGCGCTAGGTTCTGATCTTCACATTGAAATGAAGGGTTATGAGGATGGTGGGATCGAGCTGGGGTGCGTGTCCACCGGCTGGTACCCCCAGCCCCAAATACAGTGGAAAGACGCCAAGGGAGAGAACATCCCAGCTCTGGCATCACCTCTGGTTGCAGATGGAGCAGGCCTGTATGCAGTGGCTGCAACTGTGATTGTGAGAGGTGGCTCTGCGGAGGGAGTATCCTGTATTGTCAGAAATTCCCTCCTTGGCCAGGAAAAGACAGCAAAGGTTTCCATAGCAGGTCAGTACCTTGCTTAGCCTCCAGCATGCTCTGCTGAGCTGTGGCTATTGAAAGAAGGACCTGTGATTCTCTGCTCCCAATTTGGGCCTTTGCAGTGAATACCAGGGATCTGGAGCCTTTTCCTTGCTCCAGGGATGCTTCTCTCCTCCATAAAACTGTTTGTGCCTCTAACATTTACTGGATATTTCCTGTGTACCAGAAACTGTGGCAGGCAATGGAAACTGGGCTGAAAGGGTTAAGATAAGATCTTTAAATAAGTAAAATGACAAAATGTGAAAAAATAATACAACTCCTGTTACAAAGAACTAATTTCCTTAAATTGTAAAGAGCTCTTAGAACAACCCTGTAGAAAAAATGAATAAAGAACATGAAGTACTAATTCACAGAACAGGTCTTTCACTCATTGGAGAAACTTGTATTAAAACATTTTCTACCATGAGATGAGCAAAAAAGAAAAATTTATTAGAGGAAAGTGGTTGATAACATGTTCTGGTGGTGGAGAACATGGGGAAACATGCCCTCTTCAACATTGGATATAATTTGGTGTATTTTTGGTCTAAACTGGTACAGCCTCTGTTGAGGCAATGTAGTGATTATCTATCCAAACTACGTATTTATTGATGCAAAATCCCGCTTCTGGGATGTTATCTGACAGATCTGTTTGCATTTTTGTGAAATGACCCATGTAAGTGGCTCTTCAATGTACTAGTGAGTATAATAGCAAAAAAGTTAGAAGCTATGGGAATGGCCCTCAGTGAATCTGTCTGTTGTAGATTCCCTCATGGTGAACGCCCGGCCCTGGATCGCGGCCTTCGTAGGGACCCTGCCGGCTTTGCTGCTGCTTCTTGCAGGAGCTGGTTATTTACTGTGGCGACAGCAGCAGGAAAAACAGACTATATCTCAAGAGAAAGAGAGAGCACTAGAGGACAAAGAAACTGAGCTGGCAGAAAAGGAGCATGAACGAAGGACAAGAGGTACCCGACCTGGGGGATGACTCCGGGATCCCAGACCGCTGGAAGATCCAAGCCCCTGGCTCACAGGCCTGAGCCCCAAGACCCCACCCCCACCCCATGCTCCTAGCCACTTCCCCAAGCACTGGGTCATTGTTTTAAAAACCTGCTTAATGCCTCTATGATGTAGGCTTTCTTCTGTTGTAAATTTTTTTTTATTAGAGAATTTGTAGGTTTTTCTGAAAAATCGTAAACAAAATACACAATCTCCCTATAAACACTGCATTAGTGTGCTACCTTTGTTAAAGTTGATGAAGAATATTATTATAATTGTTTTAATTGTTCTAACTATAGTCCAAGGTTTGCATTCTGTTTCACTGTGTTGTTTAGTCTTACGGGTTTTTTATTTAGTTCTAAAATTTCCCAGTTTAACCACATTCAAATACAAAATTCCGTGGTGTCAATCACATTCACAATGCTGTGCTACCATCAGCATTATCCATAACCAAAACAAAAATTCTGCACCGAGTAAGCATTAACTCCTCATATTTGAGGTTTATTTTTCAAAGGACCCCTCCACCACCACCACCAACAGTTCATTATTTTTTTCTTCTTTTCCAGAGACGCTCCAGCACGAACTCAGTAAGTTCAGATTCCCAGAGATCCATGCTCCTTGGCTTCCGTGCTTTAAACGCTTTAATGACCCTTCGCTGTTTATTCCTTGCAGAATGGAGAATGATCCAGTACATGACTCGTGAGTGGCTTGAACATTTTTCTGAATTCGAATCCCAGACTCTACTCTCATGATTTTCCAGCTCCTTACTCTTTACCCAGTGCTGAGAAAGCATTAGGACGGCCAATTGGAGAAAGGATAGGGGGAGCTTTTTTTTTTTTTTTAAGAGAGAAAAGGTGCTTTCAGTCTCTACACAAGGGATCCACAGGTGCTTTAGCCTTCCAAGATGCTGAGGAAAATTAACCAGTGCACTTGAAAATAAAGGGGTAGTGGAGGATGGAACCCTGTAGATGACATGTGTTCCCTATGCCAGGAACCTGTCTGGTTGCTTTACATCTCCTTAGGCTGCTGAGAAGAAAAACATATGAAAGATTAAAAGGAATAAGAAAAGCAGAGATGGATAGAGAAAAGTGTTGTAAAGTATCACAGTTGTTATAGATTTATTATAGAAGCTTTTAAAAATTAGTATCTGAAATTTCCTCATTAAGTTGCTTGAATTCTTCTCAGAAATAGTCAGGAAAAAATATAAATTAAAAAAGATGGATTCTAGTATACGTATGAATATGCTTATATACAAGCAACACTTATGCCCAGGTATGGGGTATAGATACCCGCACACATAGATCTGTTCTGTCACATCTGGGAAAGCACCTACAGAGTGCCTGGGATCACATTAGCATGCGAATGATATTCCCAGACTTGATAATAAGGAGGAGAGAGGAGAGAATTGAAGCTGTAGAGGGAAAACTTCAGGAGGGTGGGGTGGTCATCAAGAAAGGTTGGATGGATGCCAATGGGAAAAGAATGGAAATACTGGGACATGGCCTGGTTCAGGTGACAGCTCTACCTTTCTTCCGTTGTAGGAGGGAAGTCGGCTTATGATGGTGAGTGATCCTGACGTTCACTGAGTTTCCTGACACAAGAGTACTGAGCATTTAAACCTTGTCATTGAGACGACCCTCTGGCATTTCCAGAGGGAATAATCAGATCAAGCACCAAGGCTCATTTTCGGGGGTGGGGGGGAAAGCACTTCTACTTTTCTGGAGACTCTGAGAGGGCCTTCTGGATACAGCATCTGAGCATTGTTGGCTACTCAACCTCCTGGCATACATACACACACCCTAGCAAAGCCTGGCCATGGTGGCCTCAGTGCAGCATGACAAAAGGAACAGAGTCCACCATTTCTCAGAGGTTGTAATGTCTGATGTGTCAGTGCTCTAAAGAAGGGAGACTGGACATTGAAAGAGATTCTGAAAGGAGAGATAGAAGAAGGGAGTGGTGGGGAGAATGGGATGAGGAGAGGAGCAGAAATAATGACCTTTTCTTTACCCGTGCCTCTTCCCTTTCAGAATGGAAGTCAGCCCTCTTCCAAGCTGGTGAGTAAATCGTTGTATGTTCCTTAGGATAATAACCTGAGGGACCTTATTCCCTTTTCTTCTCCAACTCTTGAGATCCTGAGGAGAAAAGACCCCATGACTGCGAGAGTTCTGGGTGGGAGACTTGAGGTCTGGATCTCATAGGATCTCCTGCTGAGAGCCCAGAGAATCAGGGAAAATTTCCTTCCTGGGCTTTTGTAGCCCTTTGCAGGAGGAAAGAGGCCTAAAGGGTGGAGCCAGTGGAAAGGAGAGGCAGACAGCACTAATGTGCAGAGAGAGCAATGATACGAAATGATGTTGGAGAGAAGGCAATGGGGAGAGCATATCATATCAGCACTGCCACCTACTACCTCTGTGTGTCCTTGAGTTACTTTATGTTTCTGGGCTTCAGTCTCCCCATTTTTAGATGGTGATCATAATTCCTAATTCAAAGGAGTTGGGATGAAGCCTGAATGAGGTCAAGAATCCATTGAGAAAGACAGCTGGTTGAAGAGGGTTTAAAGAAGGAACTGTATAAAAAGGCAGAAGCAGGGTTAAGGGCAACCAACAAAGGACTTAGCCAGCCATGCTCCAGGGCTAATGGTAGTGGGGAGCTGTTTCACCCCAAGACATGGAGGAGGAGGGAGAGGAAATATTTAGAACCCAGAAGAAGCCATAGTTCTAGGAGAGGGCTGCATGACAGCTGTCATGCCTTGTTAGGTGCTGGCAGGGAGGAAGTGGGGAAAATAAATGCTATGCCTCTCTTTTCTTTCTCCTTCCAATCTTCTGCCAGTGCCTCTCATTGGCCAAACCCAACAGGAAACCAGAGGAGAAGGGAGCCCAGTAATGCTGCCCATAAAAGACAGATTCCTGAGGCACAGAAGAGGGTTGAGAAAGGTGGAGAAGGGGAAAAAGTGAATGTTGGGGCACACAAAGCCTGTTACCTTGGTCTGTACTACAGAGAAGACATGTCAGCTATTACAACATCAGGGACTTCCTCCATGCCGTTCTCTGGGCTAAGTGAGTCACGTGTTATCATAGCAACCCTTGAAAATAGTATTTTTATCCCCATTTTTCAGATAAGGAAAAAGGCTAGAGGTATATGTAGATGTTACATAACTTGGATCTCTGGAAATAAAGACCATCCAGAAAACGAAAAGTCAGTCACCTCATTAATGGTAGAGCTAAAATTGAAATTTAAATCTATGTGAGTGTAAAGCACAAATGGGCAGTATCATTTGGGGGACGGAAACAGGAAATTGGAAGGAGAAAGGTGCTGTGTTGCTGCCAGAGCCAGAGTCAGGATGTCTGGTTGGGAAGGGCCTAACCCTCTTTTCACCTCCACCTCTTCCCCACTCAACACAAGACTGCTGGGCTTTCACCCTGGGTACTGCTGGGAGAGTCACATGCAGGGCAGGCTGGGGACGCCAGCTCTGGACTCAGGCCTCCTATGCTTAGGCTCAGGCCTTGAAGGCTAAGGCTCTGAGGTCTGGGAGAAAAAGCTGACCCCATGGACCCTCCTCAAACTCTCTGCAGCCAATGTGACTCTGGATCTAGACACAGCGAGCCCCAGCCTTCTCGTATCTGAGGACAAGAGGAGCCTGCAGCGGGCAAAGGTGTGGCAAGAGCTACCAAACAACCCTAGAAGATTCACTTGGAGTGATTGTGTGCTTGGTTGCGAAAGCTTCACGTCGGGGAGACATTACTGGGAGGTAGAGGTGGGGGACAGGAAGGAGTGGCATATAGGGGTGTGTAGGGAGGATGTGGAGAGAAAACGTTCGGTTGAAATGGTCCCCAAGAATGGATTCTGGACTTTGAGGCTTACTGGTAATAATGACTATTGGGCTTTCACCAACCCCTGGACCAAAGTGACAATTGCTGAGCCCCCTAGAACAGTGGGGGTGTTCCTGGACTATGAGATGCGCAACCTTTCATTCTACAGTGCCACGAATGGATCTCATATCTACACCTTCCAGCACACCTCCTTCTCTGGACCTGTGTTGCCTGTTTTCAGAATTGTGACATTGGATCCCACTGCCCTGACCATTTGCCCAGTGAGGACAGGAGAGCAGAGTTTTGTTTCTGATCTAGTGCCTGACTTTCCCCTGGAAAGCCTGGTGACCCCGGGCTCAGCTAATGACAACGAGGAGCCTCAGGCCGAAGTAACGTCCCTGCTTCTCCCTGTCCAGTCTGGAGCTGAGGGCCTCCTCCTCAACAGCGACAAATCACAACAATAAAGCACCTACTGTGGTACCACATCCTGTTTGAAGCACTTTGCTAATGTTAATTCAATGACTCCTTGTAACAATTGTTTGACTTTGGTACCACTTGATTACCTCTTTATACAGATGAAGAAAACTCAGGTGCAGAAAAGCAAATGAACTTTTCAAAAGCAGCACAGTCAGTGAATGGTAGAGCTGGGATTGGAACAACAATCACATTGACAGAGAACTTAAAATGAGCTGGGTTGCTCACAGACATAGGGGACTGGTGGTTTGATGGGTTGAGCCCTCTACCACAGGACTTGCCCTTGAGAAAACTGTTGCTGCAAAGGAGAGGCTAGGCCTCCCTATAATCGTGCCTAAGAGCCTCCTCCCGAATGCCTCTTTGTTGCTCAGATGTGGCCCTCTCTCTCTAGCTAAGCCAACTTGAAAGGTGAAATCACTGCCCTCCCCGCTACGTGGGATCAGACACCCAGGGGAGTGAATCTCCCTGGCAATGTGGAATATGACTCCCGGGGAGGAATCTAGACCCGGCATCATGGGATGGAGAACATCTTCTTGACCAAAAGGGGGAAATGAAAGGAAATGAAATAAGCTGCAGTGACAGAGAGATTCCAAAAGGAGCCGAGAGGTCACTCTGGCGGGCACTCTTACACACAATTTAGACAACCCTTTTTAGGTTCTAATGAATTGGGGTAGCTGGCGATAGGTACCTGAAACTATCAAACTATGACCCAGAACCCATGAATCTTGAAGACGATTGTATAAAAATGTAGTTTATGAGGGGTGACAATGGGATTGGGAAAGCCATAAGGACCACACTCCCCTTTGTCTAGTTTATGGACGGATGAGTAGAAAAATGCGGGAAGGAAAAAAACAAACAAAGGTACTCAGTGTTCTTTTTTACTTTAATTGCTCTTTTTCACTTTAATTATTATTCTTGTTATTTCAGTGTGTGTGGTAATGAAGGTGTCAGGGGTTGATTTTGGTGATGAATGCAGAACTATGTAATAGTACTGTGAACAATCAAATGTACGATTGTTTTGTATGACCGCATGGTATGTGAATATATCTCAATAAAATGAATATTTTTAAAAAAATGAGCTGGGTGCTGTGCTAAGTGCATTAAGTGGATTTCGCTTGTTTAATCTTCATGACAACCCTTCACATAGTCTTGTTTTATGTGTGTGGAAACAGCAGGCAAAGTTAAACAAATCTAGTGGCTGGGAGATATTCCCCTCTGCTCTGACCACTCTATGCCCTTCCTTTGCAGCCTGATGGCCTGCATGGGGAAGGGAACATTTTGTGGCCCTGAGGTTCCTTCCCCGGGCAGCCCTGGGGTAGCGATCATTGTAGGTGGCTGTGGGGGCCACACCCCACTCGGCACCTTCAGGCCCCTCAGAGCCCTGGGCTCAGCACTCCATTGCAAGGCTCTGTGGAGTGGCTCGGTCCACAGAAGGAACTCACAGTAACGACATCTCCCAGGACTGGCGAGAGGACTAGAAGCCAACCCTTTAGCTGATAGCAATACACAGATGTGCTTACCCTGTGCATGTGATGCATGATCATGGATCCAGAATCAATTCTTCCTCCTCTTCGAGGACTCTAGAAAGCCTATCTAATCACCCAAAAAAATTGTATGTGACAAAAGGATTTGGGAGGAAGGAAACTAGGTGAACTTTGGGGATATTTTTATTATTCTCTGAATTCTAGAGGATCAGCCTTCTCCAGAAAGGGGTATTTCTGCCTCAGATAACTGATTATGTATCTGATGCTCCTTGCCACCGATGGATGCTGATGAAAAACTACTCTTCATTATCGTCACTGTAATTACTTACCACAGTATTCTCTCTACCTGGTACTTGGCTGTCAAGTTGTCTTGATGAAATAAATTTAACAGTCCTCACTCTTCAACTGAATTTTTGCTAGACTCTGCTGACCTCCCACAATCTACTCCCTCCAGTTTATTTCATTGCATCATTGTCACAAAATCCTTATTGTAATAGTTTCCTATTGCTGCCATGACAGATTACCACAAATTTAGTAACTTTAAAACAACATAAATTTAGTATTTCACTTTTTTGTAGGTCGGAAGTGTAAGGCACATGTCAATGGGCTAAACTGGGTGGCGGTGGGGCTTTGACCATTTATGGGGCCTTGAGCTCATTCAGGCTTTTAGCAGAATTCAGTTCCTGTGGTTGTAGTACTGAGGTTCCCTTTTCCTTGTGGCTGGATGTAACTCTCCTCTGCATGTATCCCTGCTAAGATAGACACTCTGATGGGTCAGGTTGCTACTATCCAGCGTGGCCCATCCCACTTGGGCCTGGTTTCCTACCAAGCCACCTTGTGGGCAGCGGTCCTCCTGCTGCTCAGGACACACAAGCTTCTCTTTAGCTCAGTCACTGACCCTTGACTCAGTGGACTGCGACTGGAGTCCACACCAGGCTACACTAGATGCTTCTGTTATAAGCTGCCCCAGAACCCCTGGGCCTTATTTTCTTCAGACAGGAGTTGTGGCCACTAGGCTCGTAGACCCTCACAGCCTCTTTTCCAGTCCCTGCCCAAGAGCATCCCAGCTCCAGGTGGAACAACCTAGTCATTGCTACATTTTTACTCTCATCGCCTGCTTAACTCAGAATCCACTTTTAATTTTGAACCAGAAGCATGGGGGATGGGTGAGGCTGCTGTATCTGAAAGAGATGGTTCAAGGGTCAGCAGAACCATTAAGGACTTCTTTAGCTCATTCTCATCAAAGTCTCCCTTTGGAGAACAGAGAGGGAACCTGCCTTGGTAACTAATTCTGGGTGGTCCAATTGACCTGCCTTCCCCTGCCCAAGAGCTCCTGACCTTATGGCCTGATCCTACTGCTGTCTTGGTCCTGGACTCTGGTGTCACATGAGTCCAGGAACTGGATCCAACGAGATTTGCTCTTGGGGGGATGGCCTTACACAGCTTTTTCACTCTTGCGTTGAACAACTGCTGTGTGCAGAGCACAGGGCCAGGCCCTATAAGGGAGACAGAAATCAGATAGTGCCTGCCCCAGGAGCAGATACTTTTGTAACTGGGAAGATACAAGTGGTACCTAAATAACAGTCATACAGAAGACAGTAACAGCAAAATTCATGGGTGGATGCCACTCTTCTGATAAACTTGGTTCCTCAGTGACTTCCTTAGTTTACAGTGCTTCACTTAGGCAGTCCTAAGTCAAGATATGAGTGATTTGGAAAGAACTTCTTGTTTGTGTTTGAGTAAGCATGTTGCTTCCATGTGTACTTTCAAATAATGATCTGTGTGTGGAAGAAGTTGGCCATTGATATTTACATGTGCTGATCTGATTTTTTTTTTTTTTCTCAGATCTTTTACTTCCTTAAATTAACGTCAGGGTCTTGGAGATCAAAGAGAAGAGGGGAGACCTATGGCTGTCTCTCAGATCAGCACTCATGAAACAGGCTGAAATTTTCTAGGCCACCCAGGGCCAAGACAATCATCTGGATCATAAGGAGAAATTCCTGCAGTTGAGAGAAAAATGACCCATCTTTATTTTCTACATCAGTTTTGATTCTATGTAATCATTCTTTTTCCTTCCCTATTTCATAGAGAAGCAAGCATGGAATGCAGTTCCATGTTTTTCCCCAGAACTGGTCTTTTTTCTGTGATTGCTTCTCTGTTTTTTCCCTGTATATGCAAATGGTACATTTACACATGACA
The DNA here is from genome assembly GCF_015220235.1 of Choloepus didactylus. Lineage (NCBI taxonomy): Eukaryota > Metazoa > Chordata > Mammalia > Pilosa > Megalonychidae > Choloepus > Choloepus didactylus. The sequence continues at coordinate 126,913,035 of NC_051313.1, read as the reverse complement.
AACTTTAAATGATTGTTACCCTTAGAAAAAAAAACATTGGAATTGGGGTAGGCTGAGAACACTCTAGGCTGGAAACATTCAGAAGGACTTCTTGGAGAAGGTGGACATGAAGGCTGGCCAGGGTTTCATGAGGTAAAAGTGGAGGGAATGATTCAGGTGAAGCAAATGACTTGGGAAACAGAGTGCTGGCCGCAGAGGTGCAGTAGTGGGGCATAAGGCAACTGTAGAGCCATTGTAGTGTGTTAACTGCAAAGTTTTGAATCTAATCAGAAGGGAATCAGAAGCCTCCAGAGGAAGCATTTGGTACCTGATGAAAATATTTAGATCATTGCCTGGGGAAGATAATTCTTGAAGAAATCTGTACACAGGTGGAGTGAAGTCCATGGGACTGCATGTGGGGTGTAGGGTGTTTGACCCAACCAGACCATCTACTGGCAGAATGCAAAGCCCAACTTTGTCTTTCCCCACTAGAATGCCAACTCCCTGAATAAAGAACAAGGTAATGAATTAATTAAAACTGCAGCCACAGTCTCTCATCCTTCTCCACTCCACTCCTGCTCCAGTCTTTCCCCTTCCACTCCCCCTACCCTCCACCCAAGCCTGAGCAACTGGAGCAAGATTCCTCTGGCTTTGGAAAGTGGGTTGCTTATGTCCCCCCCATCACCCACTGTCTTAGTCTGCCAGGTTGTTAAAACAAATATCATACAATGGGTTGGCTTAAATGACAGGCATTTTATTGGCTCACTGTTCTGAGGCTAGGAGAAATCTAGAATTGATGGTTTGTCCTCAAAGACTGTGGTGTTCTGGGGCTGGCTGCCAGTGATCCTCGGCTCCTCGACCTTTCTGTCACGTGGGAATGCACACAGCAGTGACTTCTCCTTTCTCTTCCGGGTCCCTTTGACTTCCAGCATCTTCTCCTCCTTGGTGGCTTTCTCCCTGTGGCCTTCTCTATAAGGCCTCCGGTAATAAGATTAAGACTCATTCTGATTCAGTTGGCCACACATTAAGTAAAAATAACTTCTTCAGAAGGTTCTATTTACAATGAGTTCACACCCACAGGAATGGATTAACAGTAAGAACATGTTTTTCCAGAGTACACAATCAACCTACCACACCCACCATCACTCCCCATCCCCCACAAACACAACCCACACTCCTACAGGCAGAGGCCTCCTTGTCATTGTTAACAGCAACCACTAGGTTCCCTGGGAATCTCAAGGCTTTCAAAAAAACCTAAAAGCATTTTGCTTCTAAAAAACAAAAAGGAAACTAGAAAACCGGGTAATCGCCAAAGGCTCTCCACAGCTGTGCCACTTTAAGTCCTAAGTGATTTCTGTATATTCTGCCTAGTAACTATTGAGAAGTCGAGATCAAGTATCCCATTGGCTGGCTGGTTTGCCCCTGGCCAATTCAGGGCTGTAAACCACGCATTGGCAATCTCCGGACTTCGTGGTCGCAGGGTGGACCAGGTCGCTGGTTGCGCAGCTGGGGGAAGCGCCACGGATGGGAGGCGAAGAAAAGTCTTCTCTTCGCTTTCGGGGACAGTTTATTCTCTGGTTGTGACTGTGCCCATGGGCGGGTTGGTGAGAAAGGGGACGACCAGAAAATCATTGGAAGGTCAGAGGAGAAAAGAAGACCCGGAGCTTAGTTCTATGAGGTAGGAGGGGGAGGGGAAGCCCTACAGTTCCGGGGGCGAGAGGGCTGTGGGTGGCGAGATTCGCAGCTGCTCTGCAGGGAAGGCGGGGTCTCCTGAAGAGGGAAAGTCCGCTGGCGCGGAGGCCTTCCTGGGCCTGGCTTTACTTGGGAATCACACATCCTGGATCAGAGGGAGGAGGAACAGAAGGGAGGGAGCAGATGGAGGAATATCGGATAACAACGGAAGAAACTCAACTCTGGTCAGAGAAGTGAGCAGCGGAGGGCAGAGAACTGTCTCCCTGGTGGATCAGGAGGGATGCGGAAAAGGAGTGTCTTCTTGGCTTATTTCCTGGAAGATTAAAACCTTCCAGTTAAACCTTCTGGTATCTATCTGGAGATACCTCAACCCGGAGAAGGAGGATAGAAGTTGTCGCGCTGATGATACCAGCATGGGTTACAGGAAAGTTTGACCTAGATCAAAACCCCGGTGCCTTCTCCTCGGCTAATTTCTCCACCTCTGTACTCCTAGGCATCCAGTCCCTGGCTCTCCTGGGTGACTCGTCTTTGGTGCTTATGGAGCCAGCTGTTTCCCAGCACTTCGCTCTGCTAGACCCCGTTCTCTTCTTCCTCCTCCTCAGCTTGTTTGCACAGGTCTCAGGTAGGGGTTTGTGCCACCTGCTCCTGTCACCTTTTCAGAACGGAAAATCTGCCCTCAGTCCGAAAAAAAAAGAGGAGTCCAGGACGAATCCTTTCCTTCCGGGCATGTTACTTGAGGTTGTATATGCACTGTCTGATAGAAATATAACAACAGCCACAAATGCCACCTGTGTAATTTTAAATTTTGAAAGTAAGTCACTGCATTCAAAAATGTAAACACAGATGAAATAAATTTTAATAGCAGTAAATGATTTAACCAGCATATCCCAAGCATTTTTATTTCATTTTATTGATGTAAAAAATTATCAGATATTGAATTTTTTTATACTAAGCCTTCAAAATCTTGTGTTTATTTAACATTTATAGCACTTTTCAATTCTGACTAGCTAGTAGCTACCATATTAAAAAGCTCAGGGTTGTACTGCCTACCTGGCACTGTGCTAGACTGGGCACTAGAGCAAAACCCCCTGTGAGCACAGGGTCTGTGTGGGGTGTTCACTGTGTGCTCCTCAGTGTCTCACTCAGGAGCATCAGCAGCTTCAACAGCAATCCCACCCAGAGGGGCTGCCATCCAGCCACAGCTGCTGTCCCCCAGAATCCTCAGGCCAGGAAGCCCCTGTGGCCCCAGAAACCATTTGTCCCCTGGAATATCCACTCCCTTTCCCGCCTTAGATGTTTGAAGGCTGGGACCCCTGTCTGATTCTACCCTTTTGTGGAACAGCCCAGTTTACTGTCGTGGGGCCTGCCGATCCAGTCCTGGCCATGGTGGGGGAAAGCAGCACATTACACTGCCACCTGTCACCCGAAAGAAACGCTGAGGCCATGGAGGTGCGGTGGTTCCGGTCTCAGTTCTCCCCTGCTGTATTCGTGTACAAGGGCGGGCGAGAAAGGCTAGAGGAGCAGATGGAGGAGTACCGAGGAAGAACAACCTTTGTGAGCAATGACATCAACAAGGGGCGCGTGGCACTGATCATAAGCAACGTCACAGCCCATGAAAATGGCTTCTACCGCTGCTATTTCCAAGAAGGCAGATCCTACGATGAGGCCATTTTATGCACCTCTTGGTGGCAGGTAGGTCACTTCCTTTTGCTCCATCTCACAGTGTGACTCTTGAGGAAAGGTTTCTGCCCTAAACTCGGGCCCCTTGCAGACCAGCAGTTTTTTGCTTGGATTCCCTGTTAAGCAAGAAGGGTGATTCCTCCCGTCCTACTGTGAGTGAGTTTACCCTGATAAACTGTGGGCATCACATCTTGAGAAGCACACACACAGATCTCAGCTGTGGCCTTGAGCAGGGGAGATTGTTTAATCCCCACAGATTGGCCTTTTTTCTTTTTTTACTTTTTATTTTAGTAACCAATAAATAACTCAAATTTTCCCTTTTTAACCACTTTCAAATTTACAATTCATTGTTGTTAGTTACACTCACAATATTGTGCTACTGTTACCAACATCCATTACCCACACTTTTTCATCACATCAGACAGACACTATGCACCCATTAAGTAATAACTTCCCATTCCATGCACACACACACACACACACATACACACGTATGCACAGGAACTCTAGTAACCTATAATCTGTCTATCTCTATGAATTTGCTATTCTACCTATAGATCAGTCTTATACCTACTTCTTAAAAGATATCTTAGGGCCTTTCTAGTTGCTTGTTTTAGAATTATTTTGATATTTTTATTGTGAAATATAACACACATACAGGAAACTTAATAAAACATGAATGTACAGTTTACTGAATTATTACATCAACAAAGAAAGCACTGCTTTTTTCTTCCCCTTCTCAATCTCAACCTCTCTCCAACCATCTGAAAGGTGAACACTATCCTGACTTACATAGTTAATTGCTACCTTACTTTTCTTTATAGCTCTATCCCCAAAATGTGTATCACTGAACAATATATAGTTTGGTTTCCCTGTTTTTGAATTTTATTTAAATGGAATCATGTAGTATATTTTATGTCTGGCTTCCATTATATATTTGAGATTTATGAGTATGGTCATGAGTAGCTGTACTGTTGTTTTTCATTGCTGCATAATGTTCCATTGTTTCACTGTGCCACAATCTATTCATCCATTCTGCTCTGGATGATCATTTAAGTTGTCTCCAGCTTCATGCTATTATAAATGGCGATGCTAAGAATATTCTTGTATAAGTCTTTTGGCACACATTTCAGCATGTTTCTTTGGGGATTTTCGTAGAAGTAGAAGTGATGTGTCATGGGAAATATTTATCTTTATCCTTGATAGATATTAGTAACCTGTTTTGCAAAGTCTTTGTACCAGTATGTACTCCCAACTTGAAGAATGTCTGATGCTCCCTGAATTCTTAATCAAGTCCAAACAGAAGTAAAATCAAATCACATTTGATTTTAGCCCATTTCTTCTTTCTAGTCTGATTGTTTTCCAGGACTAAGAAGATCAAACAGCACCCCTTGATCGCTTCCAACCCCTTACCAGCTTTCATATTCTCCTTAACGTTTTTCACCTTCTTATGTACTCTGCATTTTGCTTATTTATCCTATTCATTATGTCTCTTCCACTAGAATATAACTTCTGTAAAGCATAGTTTTGTATTTCCTTCCCTGCTCTGTCTCAATCTCTAGAGCATAATCAGTGCTCAACAAATACTAATTAAAGGAGTAAATGAATCTGCTCTAAAGCTGTAAGTGATTATCCCATTATACCTCTATTAGTCAGGGTTCTCAAGAGAAACAGAACCAACAGGAGATGTCTGTAAATATGAGATTCATAAAAAGTGTCTCATGAAACTGTGGAGATGCAAGAGTCCAAATTCTGTAGGGCAGGTTGCAAGCTGGAAACTTCAATGAAGCTCTTCGATGAACTCCCTGGGGGAGCCTGGCTGGCTGAAGAAGTGAAAGTTCTCTCTTCTTCCTTAAAAGTCTTCAACAGATTGGATTAAATACAACTTTTTTAAGTTTGTATTGTGGAAGTCACTCCCTCAGTTGATTTGTAGATGTAATCAGCTGACTGATGCATCAGTTGACTGATGATTTATTGAACCAGCCTTCTGGTTTATGAACCAGCCTTGAAATGTCTTTGCAGTAATGGTTAGGTCAGTGATTACTTGACCAGACAGTTGGGTACCATCACCTGGCCAAGTTAACACGTGGACCTAACCATCACAGTCCACCCCTTGTCAACTTGGGAGCTATGCCCATCATTTTAAACCATGCTTCATCTCTAAATAGAACACAGTAACAGACATATGTTTTGCCTAACAATACTCAGCTGTCCTGCATACAACCAGAAATGCACTAAATCTCTCCAGATTAGGGTGCAAGTCCTTGGGTAATATTCACTCTTAAACTTGATATCCTGTAACATAAGTACTACAACATAAAAATACAATTTCTGTCATATGACAAGGGGGTAAGATAGAGAAGAAAACAAAGATATTTACTTTATATACAGATACAATCATACTCATAACAAAACCAGGAGGAACTATTCATGACATTATAGTCCTGGTCACAGTGTCACATATTTCTGACTACCTTCTTCCACTATCCATTCCATGTTTCCTTTACCCTCAGCAAGCACTTCAGCTGGCCATGGGTCTTTGCCTGTTGGGATGACCCACATCTTCATTCCTGAAGTTTCTGGGCCATTGATAGTTCTGACTGGATTGGGTTGTTGCAGTTTTCCATTGACTTTAATCACAGGGCTAGGGATTGCCTGTATTCCAGGGAAACTCTTCTTTACCTTCTTTGTGTAGTTGCAGTGTTATTTCCCCTTGATAGTCAGGATCAATCATTCCAGTCAGTACAGTAATCCCCTTCCTTATCTGTTGATTCAGAGGCATGAGAACCCCAAATTGACCATTAGGCAGTCTTAACTTCCAGTTCAGTGGAATCATTAGTATGTCTCTTTGTGGGAACACTCCTCCTTTTGGAAATAAGACTTGTGGACTAACAGAACTTAAGGTTGCAGGGAGAGGAAGTAATAATTTTCTTAGTGGATCCCTAGGGGTGATAGTGAATGGTGCCACTCCCATTTCCACCCCTTGATTCCTGGACCAATGAATCCTGGTTATAGGAGAAACAGCATCATAGAATGGACACTGATTCAGAGTGTAAGCAGCCTCCTGGAGAACACTGCCCCAGCCCTGCAAGGTATTGCCACCTAGTCGGCACTGTAATTGAGTCTTCAAAAGGCCATTCTACTGTTGTATCAACCCAGCTGCCTCTGGATGATGGGGAACATAGTAAGATCAGAGAATTCCATGAACATGTGCCCATTCCCACACTTCATTTCCTTGATCAGCAGCAATGTTGTGTGGAATATCATGGCAGTGGATAAGGTATTCCATGAGTCCATGGATGGTGGTTTTGGCAGAAGCATTGAGTGCAGGGAAGGCAAACTCATATCCAGAGTATGAGTCTATTTCAGTTAGAACATATTGCTGCTCCTTCCTTGGTGGAAGTAGTCCAGTGCAGTCAACCTGCCACCAGGTAGCAGGCTGATCACCTCGGGAAATGGTGCCATATTGGGGACTGAGTGTTGGTCTATGCTGCTGGCAGATAAGGCACTCTGCAGTGGCTATAGCCAGGTCGGCTTTGGTAAGTGGAAGTCCATGTTGCAGAGCCCATGCATAATGTCCACCCTATCACCATACCACTTTGTTCATGAACCCATTGGGCAATGACAGGAGTGGCTAGGGAAACCGGCTGACTGGTATCCACAGAACAGGTCATCTTATACACTTGATTATTAAAACCTTCCTCTGCTGAAGTCACCCTCTGGTGAGCATTCACATGGGACACATATATCTTCATGTTTTTGCCCCACTCAGAAAGGTCTATTCACGTATCTTCCCAGATCTCTTTGTCACCAATTTTCCAATCAAGCTCCTTCCAAGTCTCTGACCATCCTACCAAACCATTAGCAACATCCCATGAATCAATATACAAATGCACCTCTGGCCACTTCTCCTTCCAAGGAAAATGACCAACCAGGTGCACTGCTCAAAGTTCTGCCCACGTGAGGACTTCCCCTTACCTCTCCTTCAGGAACATCCCAGAAAGGCACTTCAGTGCAACAGCTGTTTACTTTCAGGTGGTACCCACATATCTTGGCAGAACCATATATAAACCAGGCTTGGGTTTTCTCTTCCTTAGTCAACTGATTGTAAGGAATGCCCCAAGAGGCCATAGTTCTGGGCTGGGAAAGAGAATGTAATGTGGCATGAGTTGGGCCATGGGCATTTGGGCCACTTCCCCTTGTAACTTACTTGTACCATCAGGATCCACTTGAGCCCTGTCTCGTATATGCTGTTTCCATTTGATGAGAGTGCTGCTGTGCACACCCAACTTTATGGCTTGGCGGGTCAGACAACATCCAGTTCATGATGGGCTACTCAGGTCTCATGGTAATTTGGTGGCCCATGGTTAAGCGCTTAGTCTCGACTAAGGCCCAGTAGCAGGCCCAAACCTGTTTCTCAAATGAAAAGACATTATCTGAAGATGGTAAGACTTTACCCCAAAGTCCTAAGGGGGCCTGCATTGTTATTATCCTATAGAAGCCTGCCAAAGGCTGCAAACAGCATGTGTATTTGCCACTGACACTTCTAGCACCATCGGATCAGTTGGATCATATGGTCCAAATGGCAGAGCAGCTTGCACAACAGCCTTAACCTGTTGCAGAGCCTCCTCTTGTTCTGATCCTCACTCAAAACTGGAGGCTTTTCTGGTCACTCTAAAAATGGGCCGGAGTAGCACACCCAAATGAGGAATATGTTGCCTCCAAAATCCAAAGAGGCTGTGATGGTTTAGGTTCATTTGTCAGCGTGGGCAGGTGATGGAGCCCAGTGTCTGGTCTGGCAAGCACTGGTCTGTTATTGCAAGAACATTTCATGTCTGGTTAATAAGCCAGAAGGCTAGTTTATTAAATCATCAGTCAATTGATTGCATCTGTAGCTGATGACATCAACAAAGGGAGTGTCTTCTGCAATGAAAGATACTAAACAGTTGAATTTAATCCAATCAGCTGAAGACTTTTAAGGGAGAAGAGGGAACTCTCATTTCTTCTTTAGCCAGCCAGCCTCTCCTAGGGAGCTCATCGAGAACCTTCATTGAGGTTCCCAGCTTGTGGCCTGCACTGAGGAATTTGGACTTGTGCATCTTCACAGTTGTGTCAGATCCTTTTATAAAATCTCATATTTACACATATCTCCTGTTGGTTCTGTTTCCCTAGAGAACCCTGACTATTACAGAGGCCAACTAGCTTATCCTTCACCTTAGAAGGGATATCTCGACATGCCCCACACCACCGGACACCTAGAAATTTTACTGGGGTGGAAGCCCCCTGTATTTTTGTTGGATTTGTCTCCCATTCTCTGACACGCAAATGCCTTACCAGTAAGTCTAGAGTAATTGCTACTACTTGCTCACTAGGTCCATTCAACATGACAACATCAATATGATGGACCAGTGTGAGGTCTTGTGAAAAGGAGAAACAATCAAGGTCCCTGCAGACAAGGTAATGACATAGGGCTGGACAGTTGATATACCCCTGAGGTAGAACAGTGAAGGTATACTCCTGGCCTTGCAAGATGAAAAAAAAACTGTTTCTGGTGGACCTTACCAACAGCTGTTGAGAAAAAAGCAATTGCCAGAACAATAGCTGCATACCAGGTACCAAGGGATGTGCTGATTTGCTCAAGCAATGATACCGCATCTGGAACAGCAGCTGCAGTTGGAGTCACCACCTGGTTAAATTTACAATAATCCACTGTTATCCTCCAAGACCCATCTGTTTTCTGCCTAGGCTAATTAGGAGAGTTGAATGGGGATGGTGGGAATCACCACCCCTGCATCCTTCAAGTCCTCGAGTGGGGCATTAATCCCTGCAAATCTCCAGGAATCTGATATTGCTCCTGATTTACTATTTTGCTAAGCAGGGGAAGTTCTCGTGTCTTCCATTTGGCCGTTCCTACCATAATGGCCCGTACTCCGTGAGTCAGGGAATCAATGTTGGGATTCTGTTGGTTGCTGAGTATATCTATTCCAATTATGCATTCCAGAACTGGGGAAATAACCACAGAATGGGTCCAGGGACCTTCTGGACCCACTGGACCTACTGTGAGATGAACCTGAAGTAAAACTCCATTGATCACCTGACCTCCATAAGCCACTACTCTGACTGGTGGACCAGAGACATGTTTTGAGTCTCTTGGTATTAATGCCACTTCTGAACCAGTGTCAAAAATCCCTGCAATATTTGATTATTTCCTTTTCCCCAATGCACATTTACTCTGTTAAAAGGCCATGGGTCCTCTTGGGGAATGCTGGGAGGAAGATTAACGGTAAAATTGTTGGCAGTGTGACAGGGTCCTTGCCCAAGAGTACCTGGCTTTCCCCTCATTCATGGGGCTCTGTGTCTGTAAACCGTCTCAAGCCTGGGATTTGATTAAGGGGCCATGACTTCGTTTTTGTAATTCAAGTTAGACTTTTGTTCACTTGACCTAGAATTCTGCTTATACAGATCAGACAAGAATTTAGTAGACTGCCCATCTCTTTTAGTTCTAGGTGCCCATGATGTACTATCCAATGCCATAGGTATCTTTGAGTCAGCTTATTTTGACTGCTACTTTGAGTCTGCTGTCCATTATGGTAGCCATGCCCACCTTGTCTTTAGTGACTAACTGCTGCCACGTGGCTTCTGCCAACATGGGGTTCCATTATCTGCATTGTGCATAAGGATTCCAGCTCAGTAACAGCACTTGCCACAGTAATATCTGACCTACAGAGAAGGGCGACTACAGAGCTCTTCAGGGATGACAGAGCTAGTCTTACAAATTTATTCCTCACAATCCTGGTAAAAGGTGTGTCCACTGCACATTCTTGAGGTTTGTGAGCAGTTCTTCCATGATAAATGCACTCTAACATTCCAATCTCTCTAAGCATTTGGATGCCCTCCTCTGCATTATACCAGGGCAGTTCTGGCATTTCAGCCTTAGGTAATGTCGGCCACCTTTTGATCCAGGTTTCAGCCAACCATCCAAACTGTTAACAGCCGTTATAGCCTCTCCAGAGTCAACACTGAATGCAGAAACCCTGCTTAGTGGGCCCATATCAGTAAATTCATCCTGATCCAGTTTTATAGTCCTTCCACCATTATCCCGTACCCTTAGTTTCCATTCCCACACATATTCTTATGATTTCTGTCTGTATAAATTGGAAAACTCATGCAGTTCTTTTGGAGTATAGCGTACTTCCTCATGGGTCATACTTTGTAACTCACCTTTTGGGGCCTGTTGGGATTTGACTCTTGTTATAGGTCTTGAAGAAAAGAGGGGTAGTGGGGATGGGTCATGAAAAGAATTAGAAGTTCTTTCAATTCAAACCAATTACCTCAGGGCATTCCACTGCAGTTTCATCTGGTGAAACAGTATTGCTCTCTACAAACAGTGGAGTGAGGACTGTTTCCCCAAGGGAGGTAATTACAGGTTTAGCAGGCACTGAAGGCTTAATCTCCTTAGGTGGAGGTTGGATGGCAGGATCCTTAGGACAGACTGGAGTTCAGGAAGCTGTTTCCTCAAAGCAGGGTGGAGGTTGGGTAGCTGTCTCCTCAGGGCAGACCATTACAGGTATATCTAAAAAGACTCAGCATTATCCAGGGTTCCAGTGTCCCCACTACCATCATTATCAACTCATGTGTCCCCATCCCAATTTTCAGGATCCCATTGATTTCCAACCAGTGCCTCTTTACTTTAACAGCAGACATTCTGTGAGGATGAGATTTTAGTTTACGTTGTAAATCTGCTGCTCACACAATGAGACTCTGGGTCTGGTTTTCAGAGATCTCAAGTCTGCAGCCACAAGATACACAATTTTCTTTCAGGGCACACATAGAAACCTTTACATCTTTCATATGGCGTTTAAGTTGCAAATTTGAAGCCTTCAGCTCATCCTTCTCTCTTATAACTGTAACCAGTGCATCTAAGACAAGCAGCCAGCATCATTATACCTCTTAACTCCACAAAACTCTGTTAACATGTCAAAAATACTGTCACCCAAAACCTTGCCTCATGCAAGAGTATGATTACGAGAATCAAATGGTAATATTTTGTATATCTTTATTGCTGATTCACACTATGGACTGTCAGTGCCATCTTGATTATTGGAAATAGAGTCTTTAGTGCTTTTCAATGTAATCAGAGTAGAAAACCAATTGTAAAAGCGCATTTGAAGATTCTGTTTCTCAAGAACCACTCCCGGTACAAGCTGTAATAGTCAGGGTTCCCTAGGGAAATAGAGTGAACAGGAGGTATTTGTAAATATGAGATTTTTTAAAAGGGTCTCATGCAACTGTGGATATGCATGAGTCCAAATTCTGTAGGACAGAATGCATGTTCAAATTCCATAGGTAGTTCACAAGCTGGCAAATCCTATGAGGGTCTTCAGTGAACTCCCCAGGAGAGGCTGGCTGGGTGAAGAAGAAGTGAAAGTTCTCTCTTCTCCATTAAAAGTCTTCAACTGAATCTATTAAATCCAGCTGATTGTATTCTCTCATTGTGGAAGACACAGCCTTGGTCCCTTGTAGTTGTAATCAGCTACAGATGCAATCGACTGATGATTTAATAAACCAGCCTTCTGACTTAATAACCAGTCAAGAAATATCTTTAGTAACAGTTAGGCCAGTGTCTCCTTGACCAGACAACTGGGCACCATCACCTGTCTAAGTTGACACAGGAACCTAACCATCTCAATGCCTGAGCCATCTCTCTGAGCCTGAGATCTGTTTCTTTAACCTTTTACCATGAGACTCTGGTCAGTCCACATTTTACGTCTTTGATGTATGTGTCAGTGAGGATAGGCTAGATTATGCTGTGGCAACAAATAGCAGCTCGCAAATATCAATGTGTTAAAACAACAAGGGTCTATTTCTAACAAATACAACATGTTCCTCATAGTACTCCTGGAGCTTCTCTCTACACAGACTTCCTGCAGAGACCAGGAGTTCTTCTTTTCACCATAGCAGATGGAAAGAGGACTTCAGAGATCATGCACAAGCTCTTAAAGCTTCTGCCAAGGAGGTGATACACATTATTCATAGTCATATTTCATTAGCCAAAACAAGTTACATGGCTACATCTAATTGTCTGGAAAAGAGAAGTACTATTCTAACCATGTACCCAGGTGAACTGAAAATTTTTGGTAGACATCAGTAAAGAGTACTATTTAGGGCTTTTGTAACTGCCTATACTTTTAAAAGCATTACAGCCCAAACTGCAATAAGAACCAATCAGGGCTAACAACAGCAATTATTCCCTACTACATATCCAGCATCCAGCAAATAGTTTGACACCCAGTAGGTACAAAGTAAATAGCTGTTAAATGAATGAGTGAAAAACATGAATGGTTGAGTGAAAAACATGAATGGCTGATACCAAAATTTTAGAGAGGGAAAAATTTGTCCTTGGGATCCCTCTCGTCTCAGACACTCGTGAATTCAATCAACAGCTACTTAACAAGTGTCTCCCACTTTTGAGGCACTGTTCTAGAAACCAAGGATAAATCAGTGAACAAAATGCACAAAAATCCCTGTCCTTTTAGAGCTTGCATTCTAGATGGAGCACAGAGTGATAAATGAAATAACTAGGTAAAATTCATAATATATCAGATGGGGATGAGTTCAATAGAAAAAATAAAGCAGAGAAGTGTAGGGAGTGCTGGGACAATGAGAACATTGTAATTATAAAAAGGAATGTCAGTGAAGCCTTCACTGAAAAGATGACTATTGAACAAGACCTAGAATGCAATGAGGGAGTGAGCCATACCCTTCTGGGACTTAGTGAGAAGATCAGCTATGAAGTATAGGGCACCATGTACATATCATTCAAACCATACACTTATGAGAGTGAAAGGAAACACTGTCAATAATTGCACTGGGACAACTGAATAAATGAAGACTTCCCAGCATGTGGACATGTCCCAGTAACACATGGACATCACATTTCTTGATAAATATTACTTTCACCATTTTTCCCTCTCTTTTCTCAAATACTAATTGTAATTAAGAGTGTATGGTATTCATTAAAGCATGATTAAGTGCAGAGGTGAAATTATGTATCACGCTTGGTGGCCCCTCAGAGAAAAGGAATGAGAAACTGGCCTGGAAGACTTTGGCAAGGCTTTAGAATAAAGGTGGCATTCAAATGAGATTTCTAGGTGTTTCATAGTAATGGCTTTAAGGTACATCCGCATTCTCAGGGTCAGTGTATTATGCTTTAAAAAGAAAGATTTGAAGAGTAGGAAAGTCTTTCAGTTGTATGAGAATCAGTGGTGGTATTTCAGTCTGTAGACCAGTGGAGGTGAGGTTTGCGCACAGTGTGACTTTCCCGGGGGGGCCTGAAATCTTGACTGGTAGAAGATCCCACCTTTGTTACTCAGAGGGCAGCCTTGCATGTGGTTAATGCAGAATGGAGGAGGGTTCCTTGACCCTTGTATCCTGTCTGTTCACAGCAAGCCTGTGATTGAACAAGGTTGGGTCAGTCCTGACTATCCTGATTTCTATAGTTATTGCTACCTTGTAGCAGTGACCTTCTATTCTTTTCCTGCAAACATAAGTCTACTCTGTCCTGTCCACTCTGCATTGGGTAGTTGTTGATTTTTTTTGTTTGTTTAGTGTGTTTTTTTCCACTGGTTGAGTAGATGGTTGGTTTTCTCTAAGTCTACTGTCTCATGCCTGCCCTCATTAAGCCCCACTGAATGTTTGGTAGAAAGATTTTTTTTCTTATTTGTCATTTTGCATTTTATTCCACTGCAAGGTTTCTATGTGAGCCTTTAAATGTTCAACTAGTTTTTTTTGGTTTTCTTCTCTTCCAAAAATTGGGCTGAGCAAAAATAACTGTACTTAAGTGATTGCTTTGATTTCCTGACTTTTGTGTAATTTGTTGGGGAAGACTTTAAAAAACAACTACTCAAAAGAAGTTTGGATGACCCAGGATTGTGCTTTTGTACCCTCTAACATCTGTTATTCACTTTTATTGAAAATTCTTTTAAAGATAGACTATAGTTAGGAGGCATCTAGAGTCTTAGGATTTTTTAAAGCTATTTTTAAGTTAATTAGTTTACTTATTTTTTGTTTATTTTCTTTTTGAGTACAGAAAAATCTTGCAGAAAGTACAGATTTCCCGTATTCCTACCCCCCATTCCTAACATTTTCCTAGTATTAATATCTTGCATTAGTGTAGTACCTTTGTTACAATTGATGAAATAATATTGCTATCATTAGTCTAGTAACTGTAGTTTACATTAGGGTTCCCTCTTTGTGTTGACAGTTCTATGGGTTTTAAAATTTTTATTCTGGTAACATACACAACCTACAATTTTCCATTTTAACCACTTTCGAATATACAGTTCAGTAGTGTATGTTACCATGTTTTGCTACCATTACCACCATCCATTACCAAAATTTTTCCATCACCCAAAACAGAAACTCTGTACCAATGAAGCATTAACTCCCTATTCCCCTCCCCCACCCCCACCCTGGTCCCTGGTAACCTTTATTTTAGTTTCTGACTCTGAATTTGCATACTCTAATTATTTCATGTAACTAGGCTCATGCAATTTTTGTCCTTTTGTGTCTGGCTTATTTCACTCAACATGATATTTTCAAAAGTTCTTCCATGTTGTGTCATGTATCAGAACTTCATTCCTTTTTATTTGGCTGGATCAGTTTTGTTATTCATGTATACCACATTTTGTTTAGGGATTCTTAGGATTTTTGATGATGTTCTGATGACAGACATTGAGGAAGCAATATTGTTATCCTTGGGATCCCAGGACATCTAGATCTTTTTAGTAGGTGGATTTTGTCATGGACTATAAGGAAATTCATCTGGTTGACTGAGACCCTGAGAGATAAACATCTCTGTATTGGGTTAAGTGTTGGCTTTGCAGGCTAACTCTATCCATTCTCCTAAAACACTAGTAGCTCCTTTTGGGTAACAGATAGCTGTGGTGATGTGAGGCTCTGAACCAGGAGAAGGAGCAGTGTCTTCAGGTCAAAAAGTGTCTTAAGAGTCTACTAGTCAGACAGCTTTCTGTCCTTATTGTATTAGTCTGGATATTCAGGAAGCCAGGGATACTAAGAAGTTTTCCTAGGAGCAGAAGGTGAAATGCCTTTTCAGGTCTGAATGGACATCGACATACAGAAGTGAGAAAATTGAAGTCCCTGATAGAATTAATCATGCCACAAACATGTATTAGGAGGCAGGTAAATTCTTGGAAGTACGATAAATGTTGGTACTACGATGGACCCTTTAGTGGAGCACAAAGCATATCACGCAATACTATCCTCTGGCCTTAGAAATCTCACAACATATTGGGCATATTGGTTTCCTGGGGTTCTCTAACATCAAAGTTCTTCCTTCCTTTCCTTCTTTCCTTACTTTCTTTCTTCCTATCTTCTGTTTTCCCATCCTGCCTCCCTCCTTCTTTACCTGCCTTCCTGCCATTCTCCCTTCACAGAAGGCATGTGTAGATCATGCATATCCAGTTTCAGCTGCTGATTAGCTCTCTCCCTCCTCACCTTGGCTCTCACCTTTGGGAGCTGAGCTTCTAGGACTCACTGGCTAGGACATCATTGCCTTTTCAGCTGAGCCCTGGTTTCCCTCCCCAGGCCTGGGCTCGAAGCCACTCGTTGAAATGAAGGGCCACGAGGACTGGGGTATCCGGCTGGAGTGCACCTCTGCTGGGTGGTACCCAGAGCCCCACGCAGTGTGGAAGGACCCTGACGGTAAGATTGTGCCTGCCCTGGAGGAGGCTTACACTGCCAGTGCCGATGGCCTCTTCACAGTCACCTTGGCGGTGATTATCAGAGACTACTCCATGAGAAACATGTCCTGCTCAGTCAATAACACCCTGCTCAGCCAGTCGAAGGAAACTGGAATATTCATTCCAGGTGAGTTCCCTGCCCTCTAGAGACTCATTGGGTGGAGCCAGGAACCTCAGCAAACAGATTGGAGCCCTGAGTGGGGATGGGGCTTTGGAGGGTGGAGATCCTGGATCTTGAAGAGCTCGGGGACTGCAAATGAGCTGAGGACCCTTATTAGAAGGGAAAAAACTAATATTGTAAAAACCCATGAATAAAAGGGAGGGATGTGGGACTCTTGGTAGTGGTGGTGTTGTCTGACCTTATTATTATTATATCGTATTATATCATTAAAAAACACACAAAAAAATGAATAGGAGACTCTTCACTGATGGTAAAACTGACAGTTTTCCCCATATAGTCCCTATCTTGCAACAATTTTTAAACATTAAGGACAGTCATAAAAAATGGAGAGTGATGTGGGTGGGTGACTATCTGCAGGATACTTCCACCCTGCCTGCTGAATCCCCATAGGATTTACAAGGGACAGAGCTGGGGAAATTCCCTATCTACAGACACTCATAAATTAATTCAACAAATACTTAAAAAGCATCTCCTATATTCGAGGCGTTGTTCTCGAAACCGAGTATAAGTCAGGGAAGAAAATACTCAGAGATCCCTGCCTCTTGGAGCTCACATTCTAGAGGAGGACAGAGAGCAATAAATGAAATAATTAAGTAGAGTGCATATTAGATGGCAATAAGTACTATAGGAAAAGTAAAGGGGAGGAGGGGGCTAGGGAGGGCCAAGGGCATGGAGGCATTGTAACTATAGCTAGGATGGCTAGGAAAGGCTTCATTGAAAAGATGGCAATTGAGCGACAGACCAGAATGAAGTGACAGAGTGAGCCATGAGGAGACTTGAGGGCTGAGCAACCCAGGTAGCATATGCAAAGGGCCTGAGGCAGGATCATGTCTGGCAGCTTTGAGGAACCCCAGAAGGCCAATGTGGCTGGAATGGTGGAGTATAGGGAGAGTTGGAGGAGTTCAGAGAGGCAATGGGACCAAATTGTATGGGGCCGCAGACAGACTTTGGCTTTCACTCTGAATGCGATGGAAAAATACTGGAAGGTTTTGAGCAAAGAAATAACATGATTTCACTGCTCTGCTGACAATAGGCTGCAGAGGTTAGGGGCAGAAGTGGAGAGGAGGACGCTGCAATATTCCAGGCAAGAAACTATGGTGGCTTGCACCAGGGTGGTGGCCAGGGTGAATCAGCAGAGCAGCTCAGCTTTTATTCACCGTGGTCTTTTCTCTTGGAGATTCCAGGTTTTTGTGTTCTTCTCTCTCCTAGGTCCCCAGTCCTGGCAATCCAAGCCAGCAAAGACCAAGAGTCTCTTTCTCTTTCTGGGGGAAAAGCCAACAGATAGGCACCCAAGAGAGCTCTTTAGATGCACCCTGAGGGGTACTCTCACCCAGGTCTCCTGCCTCTTACCAAATGGGACTTTCCTGGCTCCCTTTCAGAATCCTTCATGCCCAGCCTATCTCCCTGGATGGTGGCCCTGGCTGTCATCCTGCCTGCTCTGATCCTCTTCATGGCTGGGGGCTTCTATTTCTTGAAGAAACTCCAGAAGGAAAAAGAGATTCTGTCAGTGGAAAAAGAGACTGAACATGAAGAAAAAGAAATTGCGCATAAGGAACTGGGGAAAGAACGTGTGGAAAAAGAGAAAGAACGTCAAATAAAAGGTAAAAGAGTATGAGGATGGTTCACTGTCATACAAAGGACACAGCTCTGGCAGGTAGAAGCATGGGAAACAGAGAAAGGAAATGACAAGAGGCAACGGCAAGGGCTTGGAACTCTCACGTCCTAGTAATTAACCCTCCAGGGCTTGCTCTCTTCTGTTCTGCAAACGTTACGTTCTTTAACTTGGCTACATGCAGCACTATATCATTGAACAAAAACAAGCCCAAAAGAGCATTGATAATATACAGTCAGCTGGCCATACGTCCTTTCTGGTTTCTTGTCAGTTCTCTAGACATGGGGGAAAGTGGGGGCAGTGATGTTCATAAAAAGAGCCAGTCCTCCATTGTTTATACAAACCTAAATTCTCTTAGTTCTTCTACTAAGGACATTTAATTTGTTTGTTTCCTTTTCAGAGCAACTTCAAGAAGAATTGCGTAAGTTTAGCATTTCTTGAACAACTCCATGCACAATTTGTACTCTGCTTGGTTGGCCATTATCTCATGAAGTTCCCCTCTCTGTCTGTCCCATTACAGGATGGAGAAGAACCCTCCTACATGCTGGTGAGCGCCTCTAACACTCCCTCAGATCCTGACCTTTCTCCCCACTAGCCAGCCATCAGGACACATTAAAGGAGGGCCCAGGGCTGGCTGGGGAGCAGCAGAGGGCTAGGGTCAGTTCACCTGCAGTTTCCCACCCATATTAGTTAGGGTTGTCCAGAGAAATAAAAATGACAGGAGATATGTATAAAAAGATTCATTATAAGAATTGGCTCATGTGACAGCAGGGCTGGCATATCCAAATTCCATAGGGTGGGTCACAAGCTAGAAACTCCAGTAAAGATGAATTTGAATTCCCCAGGAGAAGCTGGCTGGCCAAAGTAGAGGCAGAAATTCATCTTTCTGACTTCTGAAATCCTCAGTTCTGATTTTAGGACTTTTAAGACTTCCAACTGATTAGATGAGGAGACCCTGCGTTTCTCAGGACAATTTCCTTTGTGATGGTAGATGCAATCAGCTGTATAGATGCAATTAACTGATTATAGATGCAAATCTATCTATGAAACACCCTCACAGTAACAATCAGGCTAGTGCTTGCTTGACCAAACAACTGGACACCATAACCTAGCCAAGTTGACACATGAAAAAACCATCACACCACCCAGTGCTGGATCCCAGCTCTGACGACGAATTCCAACAGCTTTTAAACTACCTTACAGTTTACCTCTCAAGATCCTTTCTTTTTTACAATAGTTTAATCCATGATTGCCAGAGGTCCACCATACCCAGAGGCCTCCCCAAGAGTTCCACTTCAGAAGTTGTTGCCCTTGCGCTCAGGGATTAATTTTAAAGAAGACAATTAATAGCTGATTATAGCCTGGAAGCTGGTATAGTCTGAGCACAGTAGTAGAGCCAGATAGAGGAAAGACAATACACGTCCCCAAACCTATCTCATTTGAACAGTTATTGGCCCAAAATACCTTCCTGCTCCCAAGAGAATGTTGATACTCTGTGAATAGAGAGTGAAGGGAGTGGAAGTGGGGGAGGGGGAGAGCATAGAATCCAGAAAGGAGATACTCAGCTCCCACTGCTACCCCTGCCTACTGCTAGTGAGCACTTGCATTTTATGATTTTTTTTTTTTTTTTTTAACCTCCTGCCCATTAGCACCAAAGAATCTAGGCTTTGCCAGGTGCCATAGCACTTCAGCCTTTTGCCTTTATCCGGGGGGATTTCAGAATGTAGCCATCAGACATATCAACTCAGAGAAAGGAGAAAATCATTTTAACACAACAGAAATCTAGACTGAATAGGTAATAATAAACACAGGTAGAGAGGTCCGCAGAAAGTCAGAGGTCCAAAGCGTTTCCTAAGCCCAAAGGAGTGACAGCTCTGGACTTCAGACCCAAGTTGTTAAAGCAAAACTAAACGGTAATATTCTCCCTCCATCTCTGAGGCAGCAGGTTGTGGACATTTATCTTCCTTCTTTAACCTTTGGAGGTTGCCCTTGTCAGTCACTTAAATCACTTGTCAGCAGGTTAAATAATGGTGGAGCTCAGGTGACCCGTGAAGGGCCTTGACTTACCCTATACCAGTCAGGACTCTGTGTATCAAGACATGTGCTTTAATTGCTCTGTGGGGGGATGTAGTGTAGCTTCTGTGGGGTGAGAAATGGGGTTTAATTGCTTCATGGGAGGGCTATGGCCTCTTTTCTGATTTAAGCCAAGTTGGAAAGTTTCTAACTAGAGAGAGTCCCAAAGACTAGTGTCTTGAATGGAAAAGGGGTCAGATCTGAGAATGCTGAGAGAAAGTGGGAATCATTAATTTCAGCTCATTTGCTCAGTGTTCTGAACTTTTTAGAGTACCAATTGTCTGCAAGGGCAATGCCCTTGGCGTGCCAGAGATAGAAGTGCAGCCTCAGTAATTCTGAGTCTGTGAGGTGCCTGGGATCATGGGGTCTTCATGGAAAAGGCTGGGGGCTTCCCCACCAGCTTTCTGGGACCCCATAGGGGACCAAGAATCACACGGTTTCTGGGGATCCTGAAAACCCCCTGGCCTAATCCTGAGACTTCCTCTGCAGCTGATGTGGTCCTGGACCCAGACACTGCTCATCCTGAGCTCTATTTGTCCGAGGACCGGAGAAGTGTGATTCGGGGCCCCTCGCGGCAGAATGTTCCCGACAACCCAGAGAGATTCGACTGTCGGCCTTGTGTCCTAGGCGGGGAGAGCTTCACCTCAGGAAGACATTACTGGGAAGTGGAGGTCGAAAACGTGAGGGTGTGGGCTGTGGGGGTCTGTAGAGACAGTGTTGAGAGAAAAGGAGAGGCTTTACTGGTTCCTCAGAACGGCTTCTGGATCTTGGAGCTGTTTGGAAACAAATACCGTGCCCTGTCCTCCCCTAAGATAGTTATTGCCCTGAAAGAGCGCCTTTGCCAGGTGGGTGTTTTCCTGGACTATGAAGCTGGAGACATCTCCTTCTACAACATGAAGAACAGATCGCACATCTACACGTGCCCCCGCTCACCCTTTTCTGGGCCCTTGCGGCCCTTCTTCAGACTAGGTTCAGATGACTTCCCCCTCTCCATCTGCCCAGCGTTCGTAGGGGCTCAGGGGGTCACAGTGCCTGAGGACGGCCTGATCCTTCACCCCAGCCAGTAGGACCAGTTCCTGGGTCGCAGAGCCATGTATATCCTTCACCATCTTGACCTCTACAGCACAGTGCCCGTGGTGGAACATGGGCCCTTCTCTCTGGTTACATTAGAGAACCTCCTCCAGGTACCCCCTTCACACCCACTTCAGGCTCCTGTCCCACTGCTCCCCCTCATTAGGATGTTGCTTTAGTAGCTCATTTATTGTAACCATAGGGCAGGAGCCAGTCACAAGGAAGCTAGTGCTGCCACATGGCTCCCAGCCAAGCAGGAAAATGTGTGAAGGTGACAGGCTAAAAACCTGCTGCTTTGACATCAGGGTGACACTTTCAGCCTGATGCTTGAGTTGGCACTGGATGCACCGGGTATTAACAGTTGGACAGAATCACAGGGCCTCCTTTGGGGAGGGGGAAACCACAATGGAGCCAAGGATAGTGCAAGCTGGACCAGAGAGCCAGGAAGGGCCCAAGCTGTAAGACACTTAGGGGGTCCTTGGAGATGATAGCCCATCCACCCCCACCAAGATCTCCAGACCACACAGTAAAGCTTCCCACGCCCAGAACCAGGATGAAAAAGGATGAAGGAGGAGCACACGCTTAAATCTGGCCTGGCTCAGGTGTCCCTGGAACATATCAAGAGCCAATGCTCAGTCTTTGAGTGTGGCTTGAGGTTCAAGGCCCCAGCTGAGCAGGTGAGCTACTGAACCAAGTCAACCATAGGGTTCAGGTTTGGTGGAGAGAGCTGCAGTTTCAGGCTTTTGACACTGAAAAATTATTGATGACTCCAAAGAGTTTTTGTTCAATTCCTGATTGAAACTGAGAAATTTTGAAAAATATATTTAAAAATTCATATTAAAATAATAAATCAATTAAAGATTGATATAATACAGGTTTTATGAAAAATAACTTGTTTCCAAAGCAAAATAAATGTTAATGAGAGGTGTGGCATTGTTTAATGTTTTTGCAAATCTAATGCCTAGCATTCAATCTGGTAGGATCTGGAAAACTTCACTGTATGCTTACGAGAAAATGAAAATGACCAATAATGTCTTAGTATTATTATGAAAATAGTTTTGACGTTGCAACTCCATGAACACATATCAGGGAGTCTCATGAGCCCCCAGACCATATTTTGAGAACTGAGATAGAGGATCCTAGAACAAGTCAGTCATGTGGAATGGTGGCTTAAGTGGCAAAGCTTTTGGATTCTAGATAATTTAGTAATCCAACTTTAAAATTGGGCAGGAAAAAAGTTTTTTTAAAGTCCAAAATTTTAGCACTGGTGTTACAAATGGACACAGTCTGGAGAGAATCAGGATCATACGTGAATAGCTTTGGCCTTGTTATCTTTGGCATTATTATAATATTATTTGAACATTTGTATTTTAACTAAAAGCACAACTGAGAATCTGGAATTATTCTGTCTCCTTGTCAAATCCTTCTTGAACTACTTCCAACCACAGAAATCCCTCTCATCTCTGGAGCTCCCAATCAATACCACTTGCCTGCCTCTAAGCCACTGATCATACTGTTCTCACTGGCTGCCCATATTTCAAAGGCCACCTCAAGTGTAAGTCCTTCCTTTAGGAGACGTCCTGGTGCCTGGGTTTCCCAAAATGACATCTTCTGCTTTTTCTGATGAAGTGTGTCAAGTTCCTAATTTTAATACCTAGATGCTCTCTGTAATGAAATGGGCAAATGAGGTGCTCCTGCTTGTGGTTTACCTAGGCTGCTGTATGTGCATCTTCAATTAGGTAGCTCTGTGTTTATTAGGATTTCAAACAGGAATCAATTTAAAAATTAAGGCCACCTTCTCTCTCCATTGTCCTGGCCTCTGATCCTGAAAATCTGTTTTGTTCCTCAAAAGTATGGTTGGATCTGGATGATCTTCAGAGTCCCAGAGACAGTGGAGACCACCCAAGAGAGAGATTTCCATCCACCTCAGTCTTGAAATCTTGATTAAGTAGGCCCATTTACAGTGCCAGCTTTGTTAATCACCAAAGATACCTCCCTGATGAATGACCCTTGGTCTGGAAAAGGCAGTAGAGATGTCCATAACTCCTAAATTGCGGAACTGATACTAAGTTCCTATAGGTTTGGAGCTCCCCCTTCAGACACCTGCCTAGCAGTGACCTATGGCCAGAGTTGCCCACTTGTTCATGAAGAGTTCACAGAGATACTAATTTTGCTGTAAAAATTGTCCCCTCAAGAAGCTGGTAATTAATACAAATAAAAAGTTTAGGAAAGAGAGAAGGCTTCAAAGAAGCAGACTTCCAATTCCAGGTGGATTTTGAGAAGGTGGAGAAAGGGAAGACATGAGAATCTCTAACCAAAGGCACAATCCCTTCCTCACTTTGTGTCACATTTTGTGATTCCATAGGAAAAGTGCTATTTCTCTGTTGCTACTCACTCTCCGATCCCCACTCACTTCCTCCCAACTCTTCATGTCCCAGCTTGTATTCATCAGTTTGGAAAGATTTGAACATCAATTCCAATTGTTTAATTTTATTTCTTATTTCCCAAGCCCTTGGCTTGACATCTCTTGATTCCCTCTTCCCTTCCCTCTTTGCCCCCTGTCAGAAAGAGCTTTCTGAGAAGGTCAAGGTGGAACTGAAGCCACTGTTTTTGCTGTGGAGGAAAGTGTGGGTTGGAGCACAGAGGCAGCAGAGACCAGAAGGGATAGAGTCATCTCTATCTCAACTCCTCCATGCAATCAAGAGAAAAGCTAAACTTCCCCAGAGTTTCTCTCCAAAACTTTCTGGGAAATTTTGTTATAGCTGCAACAAGCATTGGACTTCTCATTTTGATAACACTTTTCTTTTGGAAAGAAATTGGGGAAAAAGAGAGAGAGAGGAAGGATGAGTTTGATCCCTGGTAAGTAGCACCATGTCAAGCTACCTGAAAGGAGTGTTCAAGCCTTGTGGGGATTTAAACCAACATAGACTTGTGATTGGATTCCATACATCATAAGGTAACTACTAGTCAGAAGTCAGTTTAATCCAGAAATCTAGAATCTAAAGCTATGATAATAGCATTTTCAAAATGAGAAAGGACTATAAAGGTTATAAAACCTCAAATACCTTTAGAGCTAAAGGAGAATATGGGCTCTAGTTGAAAAGGAAAAAAGCAGCCCTGACGGTTGTCAGCTGGTGGCTAGACAGGACCTCACAGCTGGGCTATGGTGTTCCTTACTTAAGCAATTTCACAGAATATACCAGACCAGGTTGTTCTGTGATCATGGGGGAAGTGAGACAAAAAGAAAAGAAAGGAAAAAAAAAAAAGAACTGCTCCGTAATCATGTCAAAACAGACGAAAACGAACACCGTGCAAACCACAAAAATGACCACATATTCCCCTCTCCCAGCTAACCTGAGTAACTGCTGCTGCTTCCCAATTACAACTTTAGCCCTACTCTATTCCTCTTACTTCCTAATAAAAATTATTGGGGTAACCAATCACAGAATTGTCCCATGCTTCCTCATAGCATTCATCCAGGGCAAACCTCTGCTTCCTCGAACCTCCCCCATATCAACTAAGGAAGGCATAAATCCTATTACAAGTTCCTCCTACACCTCTCACCGAAACACTCCCAACCTCCCAATCCCCCCTCCCCGTGCTATATGTAATCCTCCTCCCACGATCTGTGAAATCCTGTACTGATGCAACAAGAACAAATAAACCCAAGTGGGTTTGACTACAAGCGGGCTTTGGCTTGTGGGCTTCCACAAGGTCATAGGCAAGTCAGAGCCCTGCTCCCAGCTTCCAAGTGCTCACTCCCATGCACCCCTAACCTGCCTGCCCTTCAGTTCCCCAGATAGAGTAAAATCTCTTAGAGTGCAAAACCAAAAGGAACTTCCTGCAGATTTCTAAGAACAAAAATGAAAAAAAAATTCCTTTTCAGGATATATTGATAATTTTTCAGTAATGTATTCACAGCAAGGAACAGTCCTTCCTTTGTGTGTTTCATGCACACATCTCATCCTCCTTCCTACATTTTTAACTCAAATGATGATTGGTTTAGCTCTGTTCGTGTTCCAAAGAAACTCATTTAAGGGCTTGGAAAATTGAGTTTTTCCCCCATTGTAGTTCAAAGAGGTTTTTGTATCTCTTGGATAACATGCAGATTGGAAAAAGCCCAATTGTATTCAGTTCAGTGGTTCTTCAGGTCTTGGGAACTTGGAGCTCCTATCTCACCAAAGATTCAAAGCCTCAAGATACATAAAAAATGAAAAATACTAACAATATTTTATTGATGAGGATAGAGAGAAGAGAAATGGGTGGTAAATTGCCTTCCCAACAGGTCTTTGGGAAGATGACCGTAATATTATGTAACCTATTACTTCTTCCCCAGATCACTTTAAGGCACACTCATCAGCAGCAGAATATTAGGAAGGGAGTTGGCGGAGTGTGTATGTGGGGGTAGGGACCAGAGGCTGGAGCGGAGACCAGAAACGGGCTGAAAAGGGTCTTCTTTGGGTAATTCTTTGCATAGTGTCTCATTTTTTCTGGAGAAAGAGAGATGCCCTTTGAATCTCTCACATTCACTGACGTTGTGTGTGTGTGTGTGTGTGTGTGTGTGTGTGTGTGTGTGTGTCTTAACCTGAATTGTCACCTGCTGCAGACAGTTTCCCTATGCACTGATGGTTTCCTGCTGCTCTCTCCCTGAGGATGTTCACTCCAGCTGATGAGGGTCAAGCTTTCTTATCCCTTTGTGACAACTCTGAAGTGGGGGCTTTCAGGTCCATACAGTCGCTCAGAGGGTTCCCAGCAGGATGGAGTCCCAAATGTCCACAGTGGTAACCGAGGCATGAGCACACCCTTTATTGGTTCTTCTTGTCTCACTTCCTCACTTCCTCACACCTACCAAATAAATTACTTGCATCCAAATCTTTTGTCTCCATAGTCTGCTTTTGGAAGAACCCAAACTGAGACAAAATCTGATAAGGAAACTTATCAGAGATTGACATCCATAATGGGAGGAAAGCAGGTGAACTCAGGTCAAGAATGAATTCATAGTTTGCTCTCACAATTTCTAAGCCCTGCATTTTCATATTTTCCATAACCTTACCCCCAGAGGGAGAATGCAGTCCTGCATTGGAGGAATCTGCACCACTGGGTCAGAGGAAAAGAAGGGCTAGGATGAACAGGAATGGGAGGTAGCTCAGAGGCTACAACGAGTTAAATTCTCGGCAGAACTCAGAATGGTCCATCTCTTCCCTGAATCCTCCTATTCCTCCCTTGCTGAGTCCAACCTCATGTTACTGGCTCTCATCAGTTCCCTATCTGCCTCTCAGTTCTAGGAACTCTCCATTTCAAAATCATTTCTGGGAATATGACTCAGCAGTAACTCAGAGCTCAGCTTCTTCCTCTCAAGGGCACATTTAACCTCCTTCCACCCCACCAGCCCCTTTTACATGGACCATTTCTCCATGCTGTCTCCTCTTCACTCCCTTTCCACCCACCTTTGTGTTACAATGTGCGTAACTTTAACATGGCCTTGGTAAATAAAGGAATTATGCTGGTATTATAATGTCAAAATATCATTAGATTCTAATTATTACCAGCATACCACTAGTGTGTGTCTGCAAGAAAGAGAAGTTGACCACACAGCCCAGCAGCAAATCACAGAATACAGTACTGAATGACGCCCATTCAGCCCAGTCCTTCATCTTGGCTTGGTTTGACCAAAGGCAGAAGAAACAAGCCCAAAACCCCAAGCCAGAGCCATTAATCTGGCATCTCTGCAGCTCTTGCAAAGTCTGCATCTACTTCTTCACCTGCATCTTCCGAATAAGGAGCAGGATAAAGAGCTCTAGAGCTTGCACTATGGCCTCTCCCAGCCAGCAAGGAGAATTGTGGTCCCACTCCGGACCTACTGAATCAGAATCTGTTCTTTATCAAGACCCTCTGGTTTTGCATATGCTGCTCTGGGAGACATGAAGTGGAGGTAATAGCGTGGATAAATTATCTGATATATTTGACACTGGAACTGAGTTCAGAGGCTGTTGGAGGGGTGGGAAAATTTTGTGATGGGAACAAAAAAAAAGTAAACAAAGGAAAAGATGAACCATTTAACCCTCCCCACCAAAAACAACAACAACAAAAACAAGAGGTTGTACACAAAAATAAATGTAATCATATATGCTACTTGACTCTGTAAAACAATAGCGACATAAGCACACTATTGGTAACCATGAGTAAAAGTTGGGATATATTTTTGTTGGTGGTATAAAGGAAATAAATCATCATTGAACATAATAGGGCATCGAAAAGTAATATCTAAAAATGGATACATCAAGAAATCACAGCATAAATAGGTTATTGTCTTGAGCAATATAGAGACATATAAAAGATAAAACAACCAAGTATTTTAAGGGGTTGTTTCTGGGGGATGAGGAGGGATAAGATGAGAGTGGAACTGACGCTTCTGTTAAAAGCTCTGCAGTCTTTGGTTTTTAATAAAAACGTTTGTATGCTGTGCTGGTTTGTTTACATTATGCCCTCCAGAAAAAGCCATTTTCTTTGATGCAATCTTGTGGCTGCAGATTGATTAATCTTTTTGATTAGGGTGTGACCTTTGGATTAGGTTGTTTCTATGGAAATGTGACCCACCCAAATGTAGGTGATAACTTTGATTAGATAATTTCCATGGAGGTGTGGCCCTGCCCATTCAGCATGGGCCTTGATTAGTGTACTAGAGCTCTATATAAGAACTCAGACAGAAGGATCTTGGTGCTGCAGCTTACAGAGACATTTTGAAGACAGCTGTTGGAAGCTGACACAGACATTTTGGAGAATGCCATTTTGAAATGCAACCTGGGAGCAAGCAGATGTCAGCCATGTGCCTTCCCAGCTAACAGAGGTTTTCTGGATGCCAATGGCCTTTCTCCAGTGAAGGTAACCTACTGTTGTTGCCTTACCTTGGACACTTTATGGACTTAAGACTGTAAGTTTGTAAATAAATAAACCCCCTTTATAAAAGCCAATCCATTTCTGGTATTTTGTATTCTGGCAGCATTAGCAAGCTGAAACATATGTATTCAATAGAATAAAAACTAATTTTAATTTAATTTTAATTTGCTTTATCCATCAAAACTCTCCTTCAAATTTGAGGGAGAGCTTAAATTTTTCACAAACAAATGCTGAGAGAGTCTGTCAATAAAAGACCTGCCCTACTTCAGATATTAAAGGGAACCCTACCAACAGAGAAACAAAGAAAGGAGAAAGAGATATAGAGAATTTTAACATACATGAATAGAACCTTACATCCCAAATCACCAGGACACTCATTTTTCTCTAGTGATCACGAATCTTTCTCCAGAATGGACCATATGCTGGGACATAAAACAAGCTCAATAAATTAAAAAAACAAACCACAATTAAACATATTCAAAGCACAATCTCTGACCACAATGGAATACAAATAGAAGTCAATAATTTTTGAATTGTAACTCCACTATTTACTTCCTACATGATATGAAATACACAAACTCTAGTGACAAATCAGTGGTTTTGAACTCAATGTAGAATATGTAATTTTTGACAAGAACTATATAAAGGTGGGGGAATGGAGGAGTATAGATACATAGTTTATGTGTCCTATTGAAATTAAGTTGGTATCAAAGAAAAACTAGATTGTTATGGATTTAAGAGTTTAATTTTAAGCCCTACAGTAAACACAAAGAAATTATCAGAGAATATGACCATAGAGATGAAAAGTAGAGTATGGGTTAAGAGAAATGGGGGAAGGGGCAATGGGGAGTTAAGAAATGAGTGTAGGGTTGCTGTTTGAGGTGAAGGGAAATTTCTAGTAATGGATGGTGGGAAGGTGATAGCATTACAACATTCTAAATGTGATTAATCCCACTAATGGAATGTTAGGGAGGGGGTGGAATGGGAAGATTTAGGCTGTATATATGTTTCCTCATTTGAGGAAAAAAAAAAAAAGACAGTCTAAATAGATGACAATTGAATGCCAAGGATGACCCTGGGTGGGATCTGAGGATGGAGGACAGGAGGCTCAAAGGGACACAGTTGAGACATAAGGAAAAGGAAATATAGAATGTAAGCTTTGTATCATTGTTGAATCTCTTGTACTTCTTAGCTGCGCTTAATGGGATTGCATAAAAGAATGTTCTTGTTCATGAGAACTGTAAATGTGAATTATAGTGTTTGTTCAAGGATGTGTGCAGTTAGCTCTCATATGTTCAGAAGACAGCAATAGATGATGGATGATAGATAGGGAGAGAGGGAGGGAAGGAGAGAGGGAGGGAGGGAAAGAAATAGTGTTGTGACAACATGTTAAAGTTAGTGAATCGGGGTATGGGGGGTCAGGGAATGCTGGAGTTCTGTGTATGGGGTTTGTATTATTTTTGCAACTGTTCCTATAACTTTGAATTTAGTTCAAAATAAAATGTAAAAAAAAAAAAAAAAAAAAGGAACAAGTGGTTCCCTCAGTAAAATGCTGAGGAAAGTTAAGTCAGTCGAAAATGAGACTTTGGATTTGGATCTTTGGGTTTGACAACATGACTACATTGGGAGATTTGGACAGCTTTAAAGAAGTGGGGGTGGGGGGACCACACACAATTTGCCATTAGACTTGCTCCCATGTGAAGCACATCACATTTATCAAATTATTTCCATGTCTAAAAGGATAAAGTTTATGTTCAGGAAAAACTCCTCCTGGAGAGTTGCTTTCACGTGGAGGGAGCAAAGTTTATACAGAGTCATATTCTCCAGTGGGTCTGGGAATAGCAGGAACTTCCTAATAGTAGCCCCATATCATGAAGGCCCTGTTCTTTGATTGAGCCTAGAAAAACTGAGAGATCCTGCCCTTCATTGTCTAATTCTGTTGGTTTCTGTCAAATGACTCGGGTGTTACTCAGTCAGAATCATGGCTGCCATGTAATAGCTTGAGTTTTAAATACCATTCACTGTCTATTTCCTGGGCCCCTTTTCAGTCTGGCTCCCTTGAGTACAAGTAAAAGTGATTCCCACCCCCCACCCCCACCCCCAAAAATCTCCTATGAGATTTTTTGACAATGTTGAGCAGTGAATAGAAGTCTACTTGGATTGGACTGAAGAAAGAAGGGAGATGAGGAAGGGGAAGTCAATTGTAGGTTATATTTTCAGAAAGTTAAGCATGAAGGGTAGCTGAGAATGGAGCCGGAGCCTTCCAAACTAGGGGGCCAAAAACCGATTGGTTTGATTTAAGCTGGAAATTCTATTTCTGTCTATTTGTTTAAAAGAAGATAGGGAGTGCAAATGGGAGTGGAAGACAGACTTGGAAAAAAAGAAGACAATAAACACATTTTCTTCTCAAACTAGGATTCAGGTCAGGTGTGTGCCAGGAGAGCTGGACCAGGAGGTTGTCCTTCTCTCAGGATAAACCTGGCCCACATTCCTGAAGGAGTGATTTCACTTGGAAGGGTCAAAGGCTAACCAGAGTCATATTTAAACTCCATATGTAGTTTGTTAAAATTTATTGTTGATGGGGAGGCGGGGCAAGATGGCAGACTGGTGAGCTGTATGTTTTAGTTACTCCTCCAGGAAAGTAGGTAAAAAGCCAGGAACTGCGTGGACTGGACACCACAGAGCAATCTGTCTTTGGGCATACTTCATACAACACTCATGAAAACGTGGAACTGCTGAGATCAGCGAAATCTGTAAGTTTTTGCGGCCAGGGGACCCGCGCCCCTCCCTGCCAGGCTCAGTCCCGGGGGAGGAGGGGCTGTCAGCTCCAGGAAGGAGAAGGGAGAATTGCAGTGGCTGCTCTTATCGGAAACTCATTCTACTGATTCAAACTCCAACCATAGATAGACTGAGACCAGACACCAGAGACTCTGAGAGCAGCCAGCCCAGCAGAGAGGAGACAGGCATAGAAAAAAAAACAACACGAAAAACTCCAAAATAAAAGCAGAGGATTTTTGGAGTTCTGGTGAACACAGAAAGGGGAAGGGCGGAGATCAGGCCTTGAGGCGCATATGCAAATCCCGAAGCAAGGCTGATCTCTCTGCCCAGTGCACCTTTCCTTAATGGCCCTGGTTGCTTTGTCTATTAGCATTTCAATAACCCATTAGATCTCTGAGGAGGGCCCTTTTTTTTTTTTTTTTTTTTTTTTTTTTTAAATCCTTTTTGCTTTTTCTAAAACAATTACTCTAAGAAGCTCAATACAGAAAGCTTCAAAGAATTGAAATTTGGGCACGTCAAGTCAAGAGCAGAACTAAGAGAGCTCTGAGACAAAAGGCAATAATCCAGTGGCTGAGAAAATTCACTAAACAACACAACTTCCCAAGAAAAGGGGGGTGTCCGCTCACAGCCACCATCCTGGTGGACAGGAAACACTCCTGCCCATCGCCAGCCCCATAGCCCAGAGCTGCCCCAGACAACCCAGTGTGACGGAAGTGCTTCAAATAACAGGCACACACCACAAAACTGGGCGTGGACATTAGCCTTCCCTGCAACCTCAGCTGAATGTCCCAGAGCTGGGAAGGGGGAGCAGTGTGAATTAACAGAGCCCCATTCAGCCATCATTTGAGCAGACTGGGAGCCTCCCATCACAGCCCAGCAGCCCAGAACTGCCCTGGGGGGACGGCACTCACCTGTGACATAGCACAGTCATCCCTCAACAGAGGACCCGGGGTGCACAGCCTGGAAGAGGGGCCCACTTGCAAGTCTCAGGAGCCATACGCCAATACCAAAGACTTGTGGGTCAGTGGCAGAGACAAACTGTGGCAGGACTGAACTGAAGGATTAGACTATTGCAGTAGCTTTAAAACTCTAGGATCATCAGGGAGATTTGATTGTTAGGGCCACCCCCCCTCCCCGACTGCCCAGAAACACGCCCCACATACACGGCAGGCAACACCAACTACACACGCAAGCTTGGTACACCAATTGGGCCCCACAAGACTCACTCCCCCACTCACCAAAAAGGCTAAGCAGGGGAGATCTGGCTTGTGGAGAACAGGTGGCTCGTGGACGCCACCTGCTGGTTAGTTAGAGAAAGTGTACTCCACGAAGCTGTAGATCTGATAAATTAGAGATAAGGACTTCAACTGGTCTACAAACCCTAAAAGAACCCTATCAAGTTCAGCAAATGCCACGAGGCCAAAAACAACAGAAAATTATAAAGCATATGAAAAAACCAGACGATATGGATAACCCAAGCCCAAGCACCCAAATCAAAAGACCAGAAGAGACACACCTAGAGCAGCTACTCAAAGAACTAAAGATGAACAATGAGACCATAGTACGGGATATGAAGGAAATCAAGAAGACCCTAGAAGAGCATAAAGAAGACATTGCAAGACTAAATAAAAAAATGGATGATCTTATGGAAATTAAAGAAACTGTTGACCAAATTAAAAATATTCTGGACACTCATAGTACAAGACTAGAGGAAGTTGAACAACGAATCAGTGACCTGGAAGATGACAGAATGGAAAATGAAAGCATAAAAGAAAGAATGGGGAAAAAAATTGAAAAACTCGAAATGGACCTCAGGGATATGATAGATAATATGAAACGTCCGAATATAAGACTCATTGGTGTCCCAGAAGGGGAAGAAAAGGGTAAAGGTCTAGGAAGAGTATTCAAAGAAATTGTTGGGGAAAACTTCCCAAATCTTCTAAACAACATAAATACACAAATCATAAATGCTCAGCGAACTCCAAATAGAATAAATCCAGAAAAACCCACTCCGAGACATATACTGATCACACTGTCAAACATAGAAGAGAAGGAGCAAGTTCTGAAAGCAGCAAGAGAAAAGCAATTCACCACATACAAAGGAAACAGCATAAGACTAAGTAGTGACTACTCAGCAGCCACCATGGAGGCGAGAAGGCAGTGGCACAATATATTTAAAATTCTGAGTGAGAGGAATTTCCAGCCAAGAATACTTTATCCAGCAAAGCTCTCCTTCAAATTTGAGGGAGAGCTTAAATTTTTCACAGACAAAGAAATGCTGAGAGAATTTGCTAACAAGAGACCTGCCCTACTGGAGATACTAAAGGGAGCCCTACAGACAGAGAAACAAAGACAGGACAGAGAGACTTGGAGAAAGGTTCAGTACTAAAGAGATTCGGTATGGGTACAATAAAGGATATTAATAGAGAGAGGGAAAAATATGGCAAACATAATCCAAAGGATAAGATGGCCAATTCAAGAAATGCCTTCACGGTTTTAACGTTGAATGTAAATGGATTAAACTCCCCAATTAAAAGATATAGATTCGCAGAATGGATCAAAAAAAATGAACCATCAATATGTTGCATACAAGAGACTCATCTTAGACACAGGGACACAAAGAAACTGAAAGTGAAAGGATGGAAAAAAATATTTCATGCAACCTACAGCCAAAAGAAAGCAGGTGTAGCAATATTAATCTCAGATAAAATAGACTTCAAATGCAGGGATGTTTTGAGAGACAAAGAAGGCCACTACATACTAATAAAAGGGGCAATTCAGCAAGAAGAAATAACAATCGTAAATGTCTATGCACCCAATCAAGGTGCCACAAAATACATGAGAGAAACATTGGCAAAACTAAAGGAAGCAATTGATGTTTCCACAATAATTGTGGGAGACTTCAACACATCACTCTCTCCTATAGATAGATCAACCAGACAGAAGACCAATAAGGAAATTGAAAACCTAAACAATCTGATAAATGAATTAGATTTAACAGACATATACAGGACATTACATCCCAAATCACCAGGATACACATACTTTTCTAGTGCTCACGGAACTTTCTCCAGAATAGATCATATGCTGGGACATAAAACAAGCCTCAATAAATTTAAAAAGATTGAAATTATTCAAAGCACATTCTCTGACCACAATGGAATACAATTAGAAGTCAATAACCATCAGAGACTTAGAAAATTCACAAATACCTGGAGGTTAAACAACACACTCCTAAACAATCAGTGGGTTAAAGAAGAAATAGCAAGAGAAATTGCTAAATATATAGAGACGAATGAAAATGAGAACACAACATACCAAAACCTATGGGATGCAGCAAAAGCAGTGCTAAGGGGGAAATTTATAGCACTAAACGCATATATTAAAAAGGAAGAAAGAGCCAAAATCAAAGAACTAATGGATCAACTGAAGAAGCTAGAAAATGAACAGCAAACCAATCCTAAACCAAGTACAAGAAAAGAAATAACAAGGATTAAAGCAGAAATAAATGACATAGAGAACAAAAAAACAATAGAAAGGATAAATATCACCAAAAGTTGGTTCTTTGAGAAGATCAACAAGATTGACAAGCCCCTAGCTAGACTGACAAAATCAAAAAGAGAGAAGACCCATATAAACAAAATAATGAATGAAAAAGGTGACATAACTGCAGATCCTGAAGAAATTAAAAAAATTATAAGAGGATATTATGAACAACTGTATGGCAACAAACTGGATAATGTAGAAGAAATGGACAATTTCCTGGAAACATATGAACAACCTAGACTGACCAGAGAAGAAATAGAAGACCTCAACCAACCCATCACAAGCAAAGAGATCCAATCAGTCATCAAAAATCTTCCCACAAATAAATGCCCAGGCCCAGATGGCTTCACAGGGGAATTCTACCAAACTTTCCAGAAAGAACTGACACCAATCTTACTCAAACTCTTTCAAAACATTGAAAAAAATGGAACACTACCTAACTCATTTTATGAAGCTAACATCAATCTAATACCAAAACCAGGCAAAGAGGCTACAAAAAAGGAAAACTACCGGCCAATCTCCCTAATGAATATAGATGCAAAAATCCTCAACAAAATACTTGCAAATCGAATCCAAAGACACATTAAAAAAATCATACACCATGACCAAGTGGGGTTCATTCCAGGCATGCAAGGATGGTTCAACATAAGAAAAACAATCAATGTATTACAACACATTAAAAACTCGAAAGGGAAAAATCAATTGATCATCTCAATAGATGCTGAAAAAGCATTTGACAAAATCCAACATCCCTTTTTGATAAAAACACTTCAAAAGGTAGGAATTGAAGGAAACTTCCTCAACATGATAAAGAGCATATATGAAAAACCCACAGCCAGCATAGTACTCAATGGTGAGAGACTGAAAGCCTTCCCTCTAAGATCAGGAACAAGACAAGGATGCCCGCTGTCACCACTGTTATTCAACATTGTGCTGGAAGTGCTAGCCAGGGCAATCCGGCAAGACAAAGAAATAAAAGGCATCCAAATTGGAAAAGAAGAAGTAAAACTGTCATTGTTTGCAGATGATATGATCTTATATCTAGAAAACCCTGAGAAATCAACGATACACCTACTAGAGCTAATAAACAAATTTAGCAAAGTAGCGGGATACAAGATTAATGCACATAAGTCAGTAATGTTTCTATATGCTAGAAATGAACAAACTGAAGAGACACTCAAGAAAAAGATACCATTTTCAATAGCAACTAAAAAAATCAAGTACCTAGGAATAAACTTAACCAAAGATGTAAAAGACCTATACAAAGAAAACTACATAACTCTACTAAAAGAAATAGAAGGGGACCTTAAAAGATGGAAAAATATTCCATGTTCATGGATAGGAAGGCTAAATGTCATTAAGATGTCAATTCTACCCAAACTCATCTACAGATTCAATGCAATCCCAATCAAAATTCCAACAACCTACTTTGCAGACTTGGAAAAGCTAGTTATCAAATTTATTTGGAAAGGGAAGATGCCTCGAATTGCTAAAGACACTCTAAAAAAGAAAAACGAAGTGGGAGGACTTACACTCCCTGACTTTGAAGCTTATTATAAAGCCACAGTTGCCAAAACAGCATGGTACTGGCACAAAGATAGACATATAGATCAATGGAATCGAATTGAGAATTCAGAGATAGACCCTCAGATCTATGGCCGACTGATCTTTGATAAGGCCCCCAAAGTCACCGAACTGAGCCATAATGGTCTTTTCAACAAATGGGGCTGGGAGAGTTGGATATCCATATCCAAAAGAATGAAAGAGAACCCCTACCTCACCCCCTACACAAAAATTAACTCAAAATGGACCAAAGATCTCAATATAAAAGAAAGTACCATAAAACTCCTAGAAGATAATGTAGGAAAACATCTTCAAGACCTTGTATTAGGAGGCCACTTCCTAGACTTTACACCCAAAGCACAAGCAACAAAAGAGAAAATAGATAAATGGGAACTCCTCAAGCTTAGAAGTTTCTGCACCTCAAAGGAATTTCTCAAAAAGGTAAAGAGGCAGCCAACTCAATGGGAAAAAATTTTTGGAAACCATGTATCTGACAAAAGACTGATATCTTGCATATACAAAGAAATCCTACAACTCAATGACAATAGTACAGACAGCCCAATTAGAAAATGGGCAAAAGATATGAAAAGACAGTTCTCTGAAGAGGAAATACAAATGGCCAAGAAACACATGAAAAAATGTTCAGCTTCACTAGCTATTAGAGAGATGCAAATTAAGACCACAATGAGATACCATCTAACACCGGTTAGAATGGCTGCCATTAAACAAACAGGAAACTACAAATGCTGGAGGGGATGTGGAGAAATTGGAACTCTTATTCATTGTTGGTGGGACTGTATAATGGTTCAGCCACTCTGGAAGTCAGTCTGGCAGTTCCTTAGAAAACTAGATATAGAGCTACCATTCGATCCAGCGATTGCACTTCTCGGTATATACCCGGAAGATCGGAAAGCAGTGACACGAACAGATATCTGCACGCCAATGTTCATAGCAGCATTATTCACAATTGCCAAGAGATGGAAACAACCCAAATGTCCTTCAACAGATGAGTGGATAAATAAAATGTGGTATATACACACGATGGAATACTACGTGGCAGTAAGAAGGAACGATCTGGTGAAACATATGACAACATGGATGAACCTTGAAGACATAATGCTGAGTGAAATAAGCCAGGCACAAAAAGAGAAATATTATATGCTACCACTAATGTGAACTTTGAAAAATGTAAAACAAATGGTTTATAATGTAGAATGTAGGGGAACTAGCAGTAGAGAGCAATTAAGGAAGGGGGAACAATAATCCAAGAAGAACAGATAAGCTATTTAACGTTCTGGGGATGCCCAGAAATGACTATGGTCTGTTAATTTCTGATGGATGTAGTAGGAACAAGTTCACTGAAATGTTGCTATATTATGTAACTTAATTGGGGTAAAGTAGGAACATGTTGGAAGTTAAGCAGTTATCTTAGGTTAGTTGTCTTTTTCTTACTCCCTTGCTATGGTCTCTTTGAAATGTTCTTTTATTGTATGTTTGTTTTCTTTTTAACTTTTTTTTTCATACAGTTGATTTGAAAAAAGAAGGGAAAGTTAAAAAAAAGAAAAAAGACAAACAAGGAAAAAAAAAAAAAAGATGTAGTGCCCCCTTGAGGAGCCTGTGGAGAATGCAGGGGTATTCGCCTACCCCACCTCCATGGTTGCTAACATGACCACAGACATAGGGGACTGGTGGTTTGATGGGTTGAGCCCTCTACCATAAGTTTTACCCTTGGGAAGACGGTTGCTGCAAAGGAGAGGCTAGGCCTCCCTGTATTTGTGCCTAAGAGTCTCCTCCTGAATGCCTCTTTGTTGCTCAGATGTGGCCCTCTCTCTCTGGCTAAGCCAACTTGAAAGGTGAAATCACTGCCCTCCCCCCTACGTGGGATCAGACACCCAGGGAAGTGAATCTCCCTGGCAACGTGGAATATGACTCCCGGGGAGGAATGTAGACCCGGCATCGTGGGATGGAGAACATCTTCTTGACCAAAAGGGGGATGTGAAAGGAAATGAAATAAGCTTCAGTGGCAGAGAGATTCCAAAACGAGCCGAGAGATCACTCTGGTGGGCACTCTTACGCACACTTTAGACAACCTTTTTTAGGTTCTAAAGAATTGGGGTAGCTGGTGGTGGATACCTGAAACTATTAAACTACAACCCAGAACCCATGAATCTCGAAGACAGTTGTAAAAAAATGTAGCTTATGAGGGGTGACAGTGGGATTGGGAATGCCATAAGGACCAAACTCCACTTTGTCTAGTTTATGGATGGATGTGTAGAAAAGTAGGGGAAGCAAACAAACAGACAAAGGTACCTAGTGTTCTTTTTTACTTCAATTGCTCTTTTTCACTTTAATTATTATTCTTGTTATTTTTGTGTGTGTGCTAATGAAGGTGTCAGGGATTGATTTAGGTGATGAATGTACAACTATGTAATGGTACTGTAAACAATCGAAAGTACAATTTGTTTTGTATGACTGCGTGGTATGTGAATATATCTCAATAAAATGATGATTAAAAAAAAAAAATTTATTGTTGAGGTAAAATGCTTTAATTTACTTTAAATTTGTAAATAAGACCCAAGACTTGAAAGGTATTTCTCATATGAGTTGGGCAGCACTGCAAGGTTCTGTCCTAAAACCCCTGTGTTTAGGGCGTTTGGATGGGATCACACTGAACTGCAATAAATGAAGGAAGGAAAAGCTCAATGAGAAGTGAGCCTGTGTCTGCTTTCTACTGAAAGAGGGTGCAGAAGGTGTGGCTTTTGAGTGAAGAACAGGAGTTTGTCATGCACATATAAGGGGCAGAATGTTCTAGGAAGGGTGGAGACAAGTGCTACTATCTGGAAACCTGAAAGGGTATTGCAGGTTTTTCCAAATTCTGCTGGTGGGTGAGTAGGGCATTAGAAAGGAGGGAGAAGTGGCTGAGAGAAAGGCAGCAGTGGAATTGCCAGATCCTACAGCATCCTGCTGATCAGAATAAGGTAGCTGAACTTGGTGCTGGAGTCACTGGGGAGACATGGAGGAATTTTTAAGCAAAAAGCAACATGATCAGATTTGCATTTGGGAAAAATCACTCTCCTGGCAGTCTAGTGCGTCAACTGGAGCAGTTGTCTTTTGTTTGTCTTAATCACAATCCAAATTAAAAGGCAAATGACAAACTGGTGGGGAAGGACATTTGCCACAAATATAATCAAACATTGGGCTCTTTAATCTGTAAAAAGTTTGTACAAATTGGTAAGAAACAGCACCAGGAACAGTCTAGAGAAAAATGGTCAAGCGGCCTGAAAAGTTCAGTTCCAGAATATATTAAAAGCTACACATTAAGTGGCTAAGAAACACATGAAAAATGTTCAACCCTCACTGTCATGTAAATGTATAGTAAAATAATAACTTGATAAATTTCCATGCATCCCATTAGCGAAGAAGAGAAATAATAACCCTCAGTGCCAGTAGGGATTAGGTGACAAAGTCCCTTTTGTTGATGGTGTGACAGGTACAATATTTCAGGAAGGGCCTTTGGCAGTATGCTTACACCCTTTTGCCCTGATGAATATATTTCCAGGAGTTTATCAGGAAGTTATCAAAGATGTGAACAAAGACATGTATACAGTACATTATTTATAATAGGATAGAAAGTGCCCCACAATCTTGAAATGGTCACATGAAGTACAACAATCTACAATGTGATACTGTGTAGCTATTAACTGACGCAAAAAGTCTTATCAATTCTGTTTTTATAATGTATATAAGCAAAGAATAAAGACTAGAAGGAAACATACCAAAATGTGAATAAAGATTATCATTCATTTGTGGCATTTTGGGTGATTTCTATTTTGTTTTTATGTTTTTCTGTATTTTTCTATTTTTTTTCACAACAAGAAGAGGTTTTACCCCAAATAAATAATCACAGGCCTCATGAACTGCTTTGCAAAAGGTAACCTTGGCAGGGAGGCAGCTTTGAGGCCCAGAAAATGAAATCCTGCCTCGTGGGCTGGCGCACTCCAGCCCACCTTTCAGGCTGCCTCCAGAGGAGTAGTGCCAACAGATGCAGCAGCTTTAGTGGGCACAGTGATGAAGAAGAGGGCTGCCAGTGGTGAGGTGGAGGCTACTGCTCCCTTGGCCCTGCCCTTTCATTTTTCAACCCACAGAAATAATAATAAAATAGCAGCTTACCCTCTACTGAGCCCCTACTAAGTGCTATGCTTGAGCTCATTAAATCCAACCAACACCTCTGCAAGGAAGGTATTATTAACAAAATTCCCATTTTAGAGGGACTGTTGAGGCTTGGAGAAGTGAATTAACTGGTCCAAAGCCTGATATCTCATTTTAATATTTCATTGGCCCACTTCTTTTTCACTCTATCCCCTTTTATTTAGTCCAGCTCATTGATGTATATATAGCCTGATCTTTGAGCTGAAGACCACAAATCCACAGACTCTTCACCTCTCTGGAAAAAAAATTTGTTGTTTCCAAATGAATACACCAGACTATCTGGGGGCAGGCTTCCCTGAGAGCACTTCCTGGTTCCTCCTCCTGCCGGCCTTTAACTTTTGTCCCTGGGGCCACAACCACCTTTCTCATTTGTTAGCAGAGGCTCAGTGGTGGCTTTTCCTCCACAGTCATTGAGGTCAGTATCTGCGATTACTCGATTATTCATCCCCCTGAGAATGAGGGGCCAGCAGGTCATTCTTCTCTCCCTCCATCTCCTTCCTCCTCAGTCCTAAGTCCTCTACTCTTCAAGCCCTTTAGCAACCCTTCAGCAACCCTTCAGAATTTCCATCTCCTCCCAGCTTTGCCTCTTTTCTCCTCCAGTTCATTTCCTTGGTCTCTATCTCTGTCTCCAGCCTCTTACCTTTATTTTCATTGCTAAAAGCAAATACCAAAGTATTATATTTGAAAGAAGGCTATTTTTAGTGCAATGACTCCAAAATTTGTTCATTTATTTATACTAAACCTGATAATGTATACTATGCCTCACAACACCCTTCTCCAAAGTCTCTTTTGGGGCTTTAGGTCCCATTTTGTTGTTTTATGGATGCTCGACTAAACTGAGAGTGGTGGGTGGGTGCTGATGGCAGTCAACTGAGAAACTGCACTACGGACTAGGGACGAGAGCAGGCTCCAAAAGCAAATGACCAGAACACTTCACGTTGGAAAAGACCCTTAGAAGGATTGTGCAGAACAGAAGGTCTACACAGCCCACGGTGACTTCCTATCCATCTGTCTCCTAGGCTGCGGTTTTTGAAAGACTCACACCAGTATATGCTGCCACAGAGAGGGCAGAGATGGCAGTTTTGGCAAACTTCTACCTGCCCAGATATCTGCTCGCCCTCATTCTCCTCCAGCTGCCGAAACTGGATTCAGGTACATCTCCCTTCTGGCTCTCTCTCATTCGTTCCCTCTCTCTTGCTGGGTAGAAATGTCTCAATAAAAATTCAGTAAATACAATCCTGGGTGAATCTCCCCAGCTACCTTCCCTGGGGTCCAGATGGAGGAGGAGGCCCTTGGAGGGGTACGAGTAGGCGTGAGGACATTCCCTCTTCCGGAGTCTGGTCTGTGCCAGTCCTTGCCTTCCATCTCCACATGCTGTCCGACCCTCCTCGTTTTTGCAGCTCACTTTGACGTGATTGGACCCCCAGAGCCCATTCTGGCCAGGGTGGGTGAAGACGCGGAGCTGCCCTGTCACCTCTCCCCAAACATGAGCGCAGCGCACATGGAGCTGCGGTGGTTCCGGAATAAGGTCTCCCAGGCGGTGTTGGTGCACCGGGAGGGGCGAGAGCAGGATGCAGAGCAAATACCGCAGTACCGAGGGAGAGCGACGCTGGTGAAGGGCGACATCACCGTGGGGCGCGTCGCTGTGCGGATACACAGCGTCCGGGCCTCTGATGACGGGGAGTACAGGTGCTTTTTCAAGGATGACCAAAGCTACGAAGAGTCCATCGTGCGGCTGAAGGTGGCTGGTGAGTAGACAGGTTTTGACTTTCTCTGGTGACTCCTATGACTCTATATATTTTCCTATAGAGTTACTTTGGAAAACATTCATTCTCGAAATCCCTTTTTAAATTGGAGGGGGTTGGGGGCCTAGAGTGGAAGATGAGTGGGAAGAAGGTTTGAGTTGAGAATGGGGAGAACAAACTATCTTTCTCTTAGAGCTTTATTTCACTGATCTCCTGCCTTCCCCCCTCAATCATAGGATAAGCATTTCCCCATGTTATGAATTAAATAAGTGTAAGATGAAATGACTGTTCAGCCTTCTTTAAATGAGTAGACAATAATTTACTTGGTCAAGTCTCAGGGTTGAACATTTAAGTTGTGTCTCTTTTTCATGATGGCAGTGAGCACTCTGGTTGTATATAGTCCCTAAGGACTGATTTCCCAAGGTCATAGGGCATGGCAGTTTGTTAACATTCTTCTTCCACCTAGAAAAGCTTTTGCTTTTGTTTCCTTTTTTTTTTGCTTCAAGCCAAAAGTCAGGGTGAACAATAAAGAAAGTGGTAGGCATTCAAGAGGAAACGATGCATTGAGGTCTGACTTTCCCACTTATCTAGTAAATGGCATCAAGCAAATCTCTTTCTAAGCCATTTTTATTGTACAACTGGGAAGCACCTATCTGGAAGGATTTTGCAAGAATGAAACAAAATTAGACAGAACACAAGAAACTGTCTTGTCAATTCTAAGAGTATTATATACTTATAAGAGTTTATTTCTGTGCTTTAGACTGTTCTAAAATACATAATATATAAATACACTGCCATTTTATCATTCAAATTCAAATAATGATAAAATTTGGGTGAAATCTGGATCCCTATGAAAAAGAATCTTAAAGGTTGATTATAGAAATCTAAAGATTTGACAGTGTAAAACTGTGATTTTTTACCCTTTATGAGAAACAGTCACCTTTGATAATCTGTTGCAAGTGACAGCCCCTTTCATAAAAAAAAAAAAAAATACACATTCTCACATATACACACAAACTTGGAGTATGGATTTAAACCGTTGGTTGTGGACATGTGTTTAAGGACTCTTCTCTGCAGCTTGGTGTTTTTCTGTACTCTGTGGAGTTGTAAGAAAAGAATTAGGCAGGACAGGAAAAGAAGCCTTTATGACATTATTATATGAGGGAAGTTGAGGCTGAAACCATTTAAGAAAATTCCTTAACAGGTAAAGGAAACAAATTGTCAACCGGGATTTCAGTGCAAAGAACCTCTCATTCCTCTTCTTCTCAAGGATACTCCTTTCTCTGTAAATCCTTAAACATCCAATCCTAGTTCTCCTCCTCTCCAAAGCCTTCTCTTAATACTTCAAACCACAGATCTTCATTCTGACTGCTGGCACTCCCAACCTAGACCACTTACTCGCCTCTAAGACATTGTCTTGCATTTCTCTTGGCTGGACAAGCATCCCTCATGCCTGTCCATCAAATTCCTGCTTACATTTCAAAGGACCTCGAATGCCTGTCCTTTCCGTAGGGGTATGGCCAGTGGCTACACCCGAACACAACATCCCTCTCTGATAAGGTATATGAAATCCGTTTAATTGATACTTCAGTTTCCTTGTGTAATGAAATACAGAGATGACTTCTTCCCATTCCCAGTTCCCTTATGCTAGTCTCCCCTCCCTGCCCCTCTTCAAACTATGGAGCCCTTGTTTATAAGGCTTCCAGAAGGATTTCCACTGACGAATTAAAGCCAACTTCTCTCTCCCTAGCTCTGGGCTCTGATCCTCATATCCATATGGAAGTTCAAGAGAATGGAGAGATCTGGCTGGAGTGCACCTCAGTTGGATGGTACCCAGAGCCCCAGGTGCAGTGGAGAACTCCCAAGGGAGAGAAATTTCCACCCACGTCAGAGTCCAATAATCCTGATGAAGAAGGCCTGTTCACTGTGGCAGCTTCGATGAGCATCAGAGGCATCTCCCTGGAGAATGTTTCCTGCTGCATCCAGAACCTCCTTCTTGGCCAGGAGAAGGAAGTAGGGATTTCCATACCAGGTCAGCAGAATCAATGCTTTGTTGTGTTGACACACCTTCAGGACCAAACCACCTGGGATACCTTCCCAGTCATGATCTCATGCAATGAGTAGTACACTTCCCTACTTCAGCTCCTGCCCGCTGACTTGAGGGATCCCCAGCAAATTCGTTAAAAGAATAAAGATTCTGAAGTCACAAACTCTATCTAGATCTCATAGAAACTCCAGATTTTCTATCTTAGGAGATATATCTTAAGTAGAGAAGTCTTGTCTGTGGGGGCCTTCCTGATCCAGAGCCTTTTATTCTTCAGTAGGCTATTTTTCATATTTTACTATTTCCACCCTTGTCCTCTTTGTCCCTCCCCAGCCCATGCTAGAGCTCTTTCCAGGTTCCTGAGGTCCTCAGGAAAGCAGACCCTCTCATTTATTCTCCAGACACTACCTCTGGGTCAGGCAAGGACCATTCCTTATTCTTTGGTCATTATCTCAGGTACATTCTGTTCCACATAGAGGTGCCATTTCCCCTTCCTTATTTATCTCCCTCATCCCCTTGGCTCCCATCCTGCGCTGACTGTTAAGGAGGAATTTTCATGATAACGTGAACTGGTCTATTATATTCTATATTCCACAGATTCTGTTCCATAATAATTCTTGTTAGTCTTCATTCCTCTTTTTCTGTGCTCTCTCATACATGGGTCAAAATTTTTATAAAAAGCATTGGAGCCACTATGTTTTCCATTGGAGGGGTGGGATGGGGGTGCAGGTCACTCCTTCTTCCAAACCCTCCTTGGAATCTGGAAGCTGGACTTGCCCAGAGTTTCTCAACAAATGTCCTTTCCGGGGGTTTCGTTTTAGCTCCCTTCTTTCCAAGGCTGACTCCCTGGATGGTGGCTGTGGCTGTCATTTTGATGTTCCTAGGACTTCTCACTATTGGTTCCATATTTTTCATTTGGAGACTATACAA
Source organism: Choloepus didactylus (assembly GCF_015220235.1). NCBI lineage: Eukaryota > Metazoa > Chordata > Mammalia > Pilosa > Megalonychidae > Choloepus > Choloepus didactylus. The sequence continues at coordinate 126,868,274 of NC_051313.1, read as the reverse complement.
GGAAAGATCCAGAGAGAGAAAGGATGAATTCAGCCCTAAAGGTAAATCATAGATTCCTAGGCTCTTTGTCAGGAGTGCTTCAGAGGGGATTATATCCAAATCCTTTAGGATTACTTCCAACTGGAAGATATTTTGTTCTAGAATTCTCAAATTTGGAAGGGATCATAAAGATTCTGAAGTCACAAACACCCAAAATGAAGACTGAAGTGGGGACTGGGGGCACAGGAAGAGTCAGAACCAGTTCTAATCGAGATCTTAGACCTGATATTTACTCACTACTTACCCTCAGAACTTGTTCCCACTTTTAATTCAATTTCCCAGTAATGAACTCTTATTAAAGATCTGATCCCAAGCCAATAGGAACTTCCTGCATATTTCTTAGAAAACAAAACAAAGCAAAATCCTTGTTCTTGATTTATTGATAATGTTTCAGTAATCGGGTATTCATTAATGAAACAGTTCATCCTTTGTGTATTTCCCACACCAGTCCACTACAGAAAGCCATTTAGGCCATTTAGGTATTTCTGTTTGTTTTCCAGAGAGACTCCTGGAAGAGCCTGGTAAGTTCTGTCTGATTGTTTCATCCACAAGGTTTTCCCTCTCATGTTATATAAACTGTCAATGATTATCTCTCTCTTTTTTTGCAGAATGGAAAACGGCTAAATTGCATGCAGGTTAGTAGCTTTGAACTTCTCAAGGGTGCTGAGATTCTATTTCCCAGGGATTCAAAGTCCTATTATACCTGGAAATGAAAATACTAACACCATTTTAGTGATGAGGACACACAGGGAAGAAGTGATGACAAATGGCCTCAATACTACCCTTGAGAGACATAAAGCGCCCTTGAAAGAGGCCAGGACATTAGCCCCTTTGCAAGTGTTCCATTATGCACTGGAGACTGTCAGCTCTGATCTCACCCTGTGGCTGCTGATGAGAGCAGGACTCTGGGAGCAATGAAGACACTGAGTAGGCCAAACAGCTCCCCTGGATCCTGTCAACTCCAAAAATTGAGGCTATTTCTTTGGAAAAAGAATTGATCCTGTAACCTCTAACATTCACTGATGCTCAGACCCTCTCTCTCTCTCTCTCCAGTTGATGTGACTCTGGACCCAGACACAGCCCACCCCCACCTTTTTCTGTATGAGGATTCAAAATCTGTTCGACTGGAGGATTCACGGCAGAAACTGCCTGAAAATCCAGAGAGATTTGACTCTTGGCCCTGTGTTTTGGGCCGTGAGGCCTTCACCTCGGGGAAACATTACTGGGAGGTGGAGGTGGGAGACAGGGCTGACTGGGCAATTGGGGTGTGTAGGGAGAATGTGATGAAGAAAGGATTTGACCCCATGACTCCTGACAATGGGTTCTGGGCTGTGGAGTTGTATGGAAATGGATACTGGGCACTTACCCCACTCCGGACCCCACTCTCATTGGAAGGATCCCCCTGCCGGGTTGGGATTTTCCTGGACTATGAATCAGGAGACATTTCCTTCTACAACATGACTGATGGATCTCATATCTATACTTTCCCCAAGATCTCTTTCTCTGGCCCTCTCCGGCCTTTCTTCTGTCTATGGTCTTGTGGTAAAAAGCCCCTGACCATCTGCCCAATTGCTGGTGGGCCTGAAGGGGTGACAGTAGTTGCTGATGCCCAGAACCTTTCTAAGGACATACCACTGTCCCCCATCGGGGAGGACCCTGCTTCTGGGCATACAGACACCCTCCATTCTAAACTAATCCCTACTCAACCCAGCCAAGGGGCATCTTAGAGAATATCCCAGCTCAGTTGCTTTCCTTTGCTCTATCCTCTATCCTACATCACCCTTGAAGCTTCAGCTGCCCCCTTCACCCAGCTGTTTCCTTCTGTTAGGTATAGATAAATTAGTTTTGGGAAGGTTGTGCTGCTGCTAGAGAGAGTGGGGTGTAGGACCTTCCTAATCTATTTCCGTATCATTATTTGGGGGGTGGGGAAATGACTTTTAAATGACTTTCCATGGTCTCCAATCCCTTGAGGCCTGATCCTATAGGAAGGGACAGGTACAAACTCAAAGGACAGCTCAGGAATTGAGATGGTTTAGGTTGGCATGAGATTATGGCAGAAACATTTTGGTGTCCAAAATAGGGGCAGGTGGAAGAACAGGCTTTAGACAAGCAGAAAACCTAAAGGGTGCTGGAAAGGAAGGTCCCAGGCTAATATTCCATAAAGGAACTTGGAGAGAACCATGATGGTGATGAACTCAGGCCAATGATAAATCCTGGCCTGCCCTTGAGTTTCTAGGTTCTACATCTCAAATTTTCCACACCATGTCCTTACAGAGACAGGCTCTGCTTCTGTGAGATCTGAGCTGTTGGCAAGAGGGGGTGAAGAGGAGCTGGGATGAGCAGGTCTGTAATGGTGGACAGAAGGTGTGACAGAGAATCTTGGACAAAACTCAAAGGCTGTCTATATAGCCATGCTTCGGGCTCTGTTCCTCTCTCTGCATCCTCCTGTTTCTCTCTTGTCTGGGTGTCCAGCCAACCTCACTTCATTGACTCCAAAAGTTCCAGTTCTCCTCTTCCTTTTGATTTAACACCTCTCCATATCAAAGGCATTTCCAGGGATCATTCTTCAGTGCGGTCGCAGTTGACTCGTCTGGGGGAGGGTGGCGGCCGGTTGCTAAATCCTAGGCTCTCAGGATTGCTCCGAGGGTACCGGCGGCGGGGGCTCTTTCCCGGAGGCGAGGGCGAGGCGGGGGACTTGGCCAGGTCCCCGGCGGGAGGCGTGCAAGTATGGAGGGCGGCGAGAAAGGAACAGGCGGGACACGGTTCTTTTAGGGTGAAGAAACCAAGAGAGAGAGAGTTTATTAGGGGAGAGTACAAGCTTATATCGGGCGGTTTAGAGGGCGGGGTAGCTGTAGAGGTTAAAGGCTTGGATTGGTTCTGAGAGGGCGCGGAGGTTGATTGAAAAGGGGCGAGAGTTGCTCCCGTAACGGTGTCTGGCAGCAATGTATGCGCACCGGTGGTGATGGGAGTTGCGCTGGCAACGGGGAGTGTCCGGGCAAGATAAGGGGGTGGGGAAAAGGCGGTTCCCTCCGGCAAGCCTCCCCTAACAGTGGTATATTTTGGGTGAGGAAATGGGGCCTGCCTCCGGCCTCACTTTCCCAGGCCCGGGGGGCTGTAGAGGGCGCTGTCGCCCGTGCCCACTACCCTCCCCAGGGGTGGATCTGGTCCCCCAGCCCAGGCCCGCCAAGTTGAAGCACGTAATCAGTGTCCCGCACTTCAGTAACAACAAAAATTTATCAGCCACTGTCTCAGCCTCCTCCCCCTTAGTCCTAATCCTAACATCCAAACTCCTCCAACACACCTGCAATTAGTTTCAACTGCCATCCATTGCCATACCATCATACCACTGTTCACCCTTTCTGCACCCAGCATTTCTATGTGCTGCTTCTCTGCAGAGTCCTCTGAATGCTGTGTAATTGTGCTCAGAACAGCTGGATTGATTGCATCTGTTTATATTTTCCCCTGGGCATTTTTCTATATACATATGGCCTGTCTTACCAATGGACTGCAATTTTATCCAGGCTCATACCTTCCATTTCCATGGTATTATTCCAGTTTCCAGAATAGATATTGCCCATGGTCTTTGTCTAATAAATAAGTCGGTCTGATTGCTGAAAGCAGGCTCTGTAATGTCCTTTCTTCATCCCAACAAGTGGAACTGAAACAAAAATAGGAAAGAAACCTGTGCACATAGTAAAGCAGCTGGCAAAAGCAGTGCTAGTCACTCTGGTCCAAGACCCAGCCCCAAGCCTGATGGCAATGGGCTCACCAGGGCAGGCAAGCATAGGGGACTAAAGCACCATGAGAGCCCAACTACTCACAAAAAGGCCACAAGTGCCAATTGCTAATCCCAGCCTCTGTTTGGGTGGTGACTCCATTTCTGCTACCAGGAAGTTAAATGGCCCTGGTGTTGATAAGTGAAGCTACCCCTTCAAATTAATAGTACTTTTTCCAGTAGGAGGAAATGTTTGGAGGAAAGATAAAGCTTTAATGGTAATAGTGCCACATGATTTAAAAAAGTTTTAAAAAGTTGGATGCTCTTGGAAAACACTGATCCAGAAGAGAGGCACCTTGTATTCCTGCCTGAAGGTGCAAGCCTTCAGCTGATAAATTATCAAAATCAGAACTTTTTCTTATCAAACCACAAGATCTCCAAATTCCAAATTATGTTCATACTAAAATATTATATCCATTATTTCCCAATATTATATTTTCATGATTAAGCTAAAAACCAACTTTTCTAAATTTTATGTCTCCCTACTACCCTCATAGAGGATCTTAAAAAAATTAAAACCAAACGTTGGCTCTTAGGTGGAAATTCTGAACACCAGACAGGCTTATTGTTATTGCATTCACTCTACTTGAAGCAAAACATGACAACAATACTCCATTACCCACCTTTTGTCATTGTTAGCTCCTTGGCCCCATCTCCATTTACGTTTTAATTCTGGTTCTGGTGTCCTCCTACTGATTTGGAGTCCAAGACCTACATAATAATATATTAATATAAAATAATATTCCCATGAATATATGACTAGATTGTTTAAAATTGTATATGGTACAGGCTTATAAGTCAGGAGACAGCAGAGGTTTTATTCTAGGAAGGGGTGAGGAAGAAAATGTAATCAAACTTGAGGATGAAAGAAACTGCCAATGTTTACTCCAACTCCGTTCTTTCAGAGATGAAGAAACTGTAAAGAAATGATGTGATTTGGTTAAAGGCCCATGGCGTGTGGCCAAGCCAAGACCAGGAAGCAGGTGTCCTTGCTACCTGTCCAAGACATCTTTCACTGAGAAGATCACAATTGGGTAGGAGGACAAATTAAGTTAATCCAAAGGCTGGAGCTTTAGAAAACTTTTTAGAGAAATTACCAAGGTGGAACCCATTGCTTCAGGAAATTCTAAGTCATAGGGAAAAAAAGAAGAAAAAAGCAACACAGCAGACACCTTCTACCTGCACCTGGAGAACCAGACAGAAAGGGCTCTTTCTTTCATCATTTCTCATATCCTCAGCACCCAATATCCTCCTTTCATTGCTCCTTCCTCACGCGATTCACCCCACACCACACTGTATCCCTAAGAAGAGAACACCATTTATCCCTGCTTTAAAAGTTTTGTGTTTAAATTGTACTTTCAGAAAGTCCAAACTTCTTTAAAAATACTTGGTACAACAATGTTCATAGCAGCATTATTCAGGATAGCTAAAAGGTGGAAACAACCCAACTGTCCATCAGCTGATGAATGGACAAACAATATGTGATATATACAAACAATAAATTATTATCCAGCCATAAAAAGGAATGAAGTTCTGATTCATGCTACAATATGGGTAAACCTTGAAAACATAATGCTAAGTGAATAAGCCAGATACAAAATGACAGATATTGTATGATTACAATTATATGAAATATCTAGAATAAGCAAATTCATAGAAACAGAGAGCAGACCAGAGGTCACAAGGAGCTGGGGGAAGGGGAATGGGGAGTTAGTGCTTAATGGGTACAGAGTTTCTGTTTGGGGTGATGGAAAAGTTTTGGTAAAAGATAGTGGTGATAGTGGCACAACATTGTAAATGTAATTAATCCACTGAATTGTATACTTAAAAACTGTTAAAATGGCAATTTTTGTATGATAAAATTTTAAAATAAATCAAAATGTAAATAAATCACAGTTTAAAAATAAATTCTTGGGAACCTCAGGCAGTTGCATTGCTGATTTAATGTGTAATGTGTATCCTCAAATATGTATGTGAAACCTTCCCCAGAATAGAGGGGGCTTCCATGGGAACCCCTCCCTGAGAGTAGAAAGAAAAACGGTCACAGGTTTTAATCAGCTCTGTGGCTTCCCTCCCCCTCCTTCCCCTCCTCATCTTCAAGGGAAGTGGTGACCTGGCACCGTACCAAGCTGTTGGTAGATTCTTAGGAAACATCAGTGTCCTTCCTTTTCTCGCCAGCTCTAGCCTCTTTGCATGATCCTCTCCTGAGAAAGAACTTATCTGATGACCCAAGAACCTGCCTTGAGGCTCCCTGGCGCCAGCTACCAGAACCCTGCATAATGACTGCAGGAAACGATCAGTCTCAGTAGTTCTGGCTTAATTTCCCAATCTTAATAAAAGGAAGAAATGTCTCATCTCCAATGGTTTTCCAAAGTCTCTCTTAGTCACCTGAGGCAGAGTCAGTGATACTGTAATTTCAGAAGCACTTGAAAGGCCATTCTCCCAACACTGCAAAAAAACTAACTAAAGTATTTGCTAATGCTTGATTTTCCTTTTAAGCCAGAAACAAAAGCCTTTCACCCAACAACTAAAGATCAGACTAGAAATGCACATGCTGCTAAAACAATAATAGCTGACTTCATTTTGTGCTGCATAATGCCAGCTTTGGTAATCACATGTTTGGAAGTGCCTGCCTTTGTTCAGCCGAGACCCTGTGTGGTAAGGAGCCCAGACATCATACAACTTCCTTCTTTCCTAATCAACAGCAGCTCTTCCATGCCATCTTTCTACACATCTCAATTAATCTGTCTCTTCTTCCAGGCAGCACTCACATCTCACCTCTCCAGCTCTCAGCAGTCCCTGACAGCCCACTCCCAACCACATACACATTTACACTTGCCTCTCGTTTTATTATGTTAACATGGAAACACCTTATTTTCCTGAATACACATGAAAGTTTATTTTAAAAAGTATAAATGATCCCAAATTTCATTGCCCAGATAAAATCAATGCCAATATTTGGGTTTATCCTCCCCTTAAAAAAAAAAAAAAAAAAAAGAATTTATCCCTCTATTTGTCTATTTCAATAGATTTAAACTAATTGATTAGGAAATGGATTTCACACAAATTAAAAACTCTTTGTGGTACAGATGTAGCTGTAATGGACATAAAAAGAGGTTTAAGAAGACCACATGAATTAATGGAAGATAGACGGATACACAGTAAAATACAGAACTGTTCTCGTTTAATGCTTCCTTTTGAATTAAGGGCCCTTATTTTTATCCTGTATGGCAGAAACTGTTAGTTTTCACTCAAATATTTTCTTACCTTCTCCCTTAATGTTAGGACTCCCAAATTTTAGCTGGACACATGGCCACCCAGAATGAAGACCATATTCCCCAGTCTCCCTTGGACCTCTGTGTAGTCATATGACCACTTTTTTGGCAAATGGAATGAAAAAGGGATAGCTGGATAAACAGAAAATACTCAGTGTAATTCTTTAGCTGGAAAATGCTTAGTATAGTCTTCAATAGCCAATAGGAGAAAAAAAACTGTTTATTAAGATCACTTCATTCAAGCAGCCTTGAGTTATTCTGACCATGAAAAGCCCTTGTTAAAATAACTTGCTGTTGTTCTAATCTCAACAACAACAAAAAAACTTGCTCTCTGCTCCCAGGACCTTTCCCAGCATTGCGCACAGGAAACCACCATATGGTTTGATAAAGAACTGGCTTTTTGAAAACAAACCTGAGTGAGGGGGAGGACTTCAGGACTTCAAGATAACAAGGAGATGCTGATAGAACAGCTTTCTCTCTTCTATTTTTTCCCCCCTTTCTTTCCTCTGGCTTCTGGCCATTTCTTTGTCTGTTTGGGGTTATAAAAGCCCAACCAATTCTTCTCACGTTGAACTGGGCTTGAAAGGTTTTTCTTTCCTCCAATTCCTTGTTGATGCATCTTAAATAAACTCACCTTCTCACCAAAGAAAGAGAATTGTTTCTCTGTTTGATGCGGGATCAGGCGGGCTTGACTACCTGGGACCAGGTTTTCTACCGGTAACAAAAGCAAGTGATCGTACAACTTCCGGGTTGCATCTTTAAAGGCAGATGCCTTGCCCTTCCTTCCGTGCCCTCTGTTGCTTGGATTGAGAATGAGGAGCCCATCTTGGATATGCGGATGCGGCCAACAACCTAGGGGTGGTGCAAAGAGCTGGAAAGAGCCTTGGGTCCCTGATGATCTCACAGAACAGAGCTCCTTATCAGCGTGGACACTTCCATAAGAGAAAAATAAGTTTTTTCTACCTTGTTCAAACCACAGTTATTTTGAAACTTTCTTACACGTAATTGAAGCTCTATCCTAACTAGAACAAGTCAGAAGCTTGCCGATTTATACCCTTCCCAGTCACTACCGTTGAGCAAGGGTAACCACCAGCTGGCAGATTTTAATCAGAAGAAAGAAATGGAGGGAGGGTTAGCAATAAGCTGGAGGTCTTACCTCCTGGAATAGAGTAAATTTAAGCAAGACAATTCAATACGGGCGCGATTATTTTAATTAGAATTCTGTCGAAGCTGGGGAGAAGACACCTGGTTCTCCTCGGGTACCCTACCTATCCTGTAACGGTCCGCACTCGCTTTCCCGCCCGCGGCAGCCTTCGCTGGTTCAGAAGGAGGAGTCATCACCTCCCTAGGCAACCCCGGTCCCAGTGCACGCTTCCACTTGGGAGGCTCTTGGTGAGGGGGTGGTTTCATTGTTAAGCAAGGAATTTGCAAATTTTAAGGGAAAAAGGAATGGAATAGAGTTTAACAGACACAGAAGTGAGTTTTCGGTAGTGCTGCTGTCAACTGAGTCAGGATGGCCGAGCGGTCTAAGGCGCTGCGTTCAGGTCGCAGTCTCCCCTGGAGGCGTGGGTTCGAATCCCACTCCTGACAGAATAATCTTTTCGTGTGAGTGGGATGGTCAATGCACCCTACGTCTTCTCGAGTGTCCACCGTGGAGAGAATCAATTAAAAAAAAAAAAAAAAATATCGTATCTTCGAACGGGAACCGCTTTGCACCCAGAAGTTAAATTTGAAATTATCAAGTGAATTTAGTCTCATGTCTGTTTTCTGTCTCTATTTCTCTCTTTGTATCTAGTTGTCTCTTTTTTTTTCTCTCTTCTTCAGATACACAGTTGAGTGAATGTTACTCCTCAGTTCTTGGCCCATTTCTTTATATACTCCTTTTTAATTTCCTTTCCTCAATCTCATTCCCTCTTCTCCAACACCCATAAGAAACCATCGGAAAAGGTACCCTTTTATTTCTTTATGTTTTTGTAGAGTATCTATTATTTGTTTGCATGTCTTTTAAATTTACATAAATGGCTCTCATTATTTATCTCATTCTATTTTTACTTTATTCATTTGGCTCCAGGTTAGGAGCTTGTCTATAGTGTTATGTGCACATCTAGTCCAATTGCTTTTAGTTGCTGCATAAAGATTCCCACAGTGCGTCCTCTTTTACTTCCCCATGAATGACTCCCAGATTGGGTCCAATGCCTTGCCACTACATATAACAGTTTCCAACAATGAGCATCCCATTATAAAGCAGTGTAAGATTTTCTTTGAGACACAGAAGAAACAGAATTGCTGGTCATGGGGCCCTGCCAATATAATAATTTTGTCCTTCGGAAAAGGAGGCCCAAGGACAGCGAATTAGCCACAAGGAAGAAGCTTATGTTTAGTGACATCTCCAGAAATATGCCTTAAAATCAAGTTCGTGATGTCCAGTCAGCTCATCTTGAACATCAATAGCTATCGTTACAAACGTTAATATACAATGTTCCCATTTTGAACTCATAACTTGAGTGTTGAATGTTTTTCTTACATAATTTACTGAAAAACCCCAATGTATCAAAAACTTCAAGTGACCAGAATTTTCTTCTCACCATTATTTTTTCAAAAAGAAATTAAATTTAGCACCAGTTTACAAAAGCAGAAAATTGAACGAATCTGTTTTATGATCACTGATGTTCAAAATTGTTGTTCTCCCCTTCTCCCTCAAGTTCTTCAAAATTCCTATAATGATTCATACATACACTGAAACAAAAGTGAATTGGTATGACTCAAAAAGATTGTCATCAACACAGATAGAAATAAACAAGCAAGATTTCTCTTCATCACTAAGTTAGCCACTTATTCATTCCATTTCTGCTTGGGTCCTGGTGACATATGAAGGAAGAAATAGCAAATAGGCATGACTCCTACAGAGATAGGAGAAGCACCAGCAGATCCATCCAATGCAATTCAGGCTGCCTGGGCCCCACCCCTGTACTCTGCCACTTATGAGCTGTATTACCTTTCAGGCAAGTGACTTTGCATCACTATGCCTTAATGCCCTCCACTTTAAAATAAAGGAAAGAATCGTACCTTACCTCACAGGGATGGTATGAGGATTGCATGACTTAGTCTACATGAAGTGCTTAAAAGAGTGCCTTGAGAGTAATAAACACCTGATAAATGGTATTGTTTATTATAATTGAACATTTACTGTTTCCTATGCCCAGTGCGGAACCTTGGAGACAGCAGTGAGCAGAAGTGGTACAGTCCCTGCCCATGAGAAGGATACAGACTGGCAGCAAAAGCAGATATTTAGCAGGTAAATGAATGTTGTAATACAGGATGTAGTGAGAAGCACAGTTCCTTCCTGCTCCACTTCCCCATAGGAAAATCTTAGCAATCCATCTCGAGGTCCTATTTAATCCACCATTTGTAAATTCAAATGCCATCTGCCCTGCCTTGGTAACACATGGACTTTTTAAAAGAAAGCATGAAACATTTAACATTTTCAACTGTGGAAGTCAAGTCCATCTGTTGTCTTCATGTGGTCTTCATGCCCACAAATGAGGAGGATGCCTAAGGGCCACTGGACAAAGAGAATTTTCAATATCTGCACACTCACCTCACCTAATGCTTCCACTTACTTGAACCAGGCATCCCCCTTTCCCATCTCTAGGCCTTTATATACAATGTTCCCTTTGCCTGGAACCTCTCTTCTACTCTATCTCCCCAGCTAATTCTCTCCTGCCTGGATAAGTTCTACATCTCCTTCCTGGCTCAGCTTGGATGTCAATTCCTCTTTGAAGTCTTCCTGCACTTCCCTCCACCTCCACCAGTCTGGATTAAATGTTCAAATGTGGCCAATAGCACCCCGCACTCCCAGTGGTATTACATCCCATTCTACAATAATTGGCATTGAATTTTTTGTCTCACCCTTCCCACCAGCCTCTTTAGGACAGAGCTCATGATGCATCAGTATGGTGCCTGCCTCAACAAATAGCCAATGAAAGGATAAACAAGAATTGCAAACCACTTCCACTTTTACACATAAATCACACCCATGAATGAGATATGGAGAGTTAGGGAGACTTTTAGGTTTTGGGGAAAGATGATGAGACTCCTCACCTGGAATGTTCTGTGGCTCCAGTAGCCAGTACCAATATCTGAGTGGTACAGACCATGAGACTGATGAGGGCCACTTGGCTGGAAGCAGCCTTGTGAAAATGTTCCAGGGGCCTCACAGAGCTGGAAGGTAGAGGTTAAGGCAGTTTTGGTCACAGGGTAAAGCAGTGGTATGGTGTTAACTCTAGACCAATGACCTAGCCTGAGGGAGGTCAGCACTCTGAGTCTTGAGAAAAAGGCTTTCATGAGCTGAAGATAGACGTTCTAATCAAAAAAGAGAATCTGCGTTTCCATTGTTGCCTGATGCTTATGAAGAAATTTTGTAATTAATTTCTTTATAAAAAATTTCTTTGTAAGAAATTTTAATTAAGGGGAATTTAATTAAGTGGGAAATTAAGCACAGAGCCAGAGAAGAAAGTCTCCCTAAAAGTAGAATTCTTTCCTGAGCTATTCATAAACCTATTAGGACATTTTGCACCCTCCAGATAGGACAGGGGATCATATTTCAACCCTTGACATTTACCTAAAATAATGTTTCCTGAGGACAATATCCAGAATGGTGGAACTTCCTGCACTGGTCAGATGGGACTGGGTCTTGGGACATGCGTGAGAAAGTTGGTCATTTTTACAGCAAACTTCCATTTCCCTGCCTTGTGTGTTTTTTGTTTGTTTGTTTGTTTTGTTTTGTTTTTTTATGCATGAAATATTTATTGGTGTGTGAAGATGGTTTTGAACATTAGAAAGCTCTACACAATGACCTCATTTCGGTTAACATACAATTATTTGTCCTTTTGTATCTGGCTTACTTCACTCAACATGATGTCTTTAAGGTTCACCCATATTGTCGCATGTATCAGAACTTCATTTCTTTTTACAGTTTGATTTATTATATTCAAATTCTATGTGTAGACAATCTTCAATGCCCACTTCCATTTTAATAGAGTTGGAAGGTGGCAAGCTGGTGAACAATAAGATCATACTCTTTTACCAAGTCTGTCAGTCTTATTATTGTCACTAAGAAAATACCTCAAGGGGACATTGGCACCAATGTAAGATTCATGTGGTTTTTCAACTTGCATGAATTCAAAGTCAGAACTTCTGCTCTGAGTCAGTTCTTCAGGTAAGGCCAATTCTTCGCTAGGTTTACAAATTTATGAGTATTATTACTCTTGTCATTGAAAAGTTCAATTTGACCTAGAAATTCAATTCTAATTCCTTGCTGCTCTAGACTCTTTTCAGGTTGCTTAAAGGCTAGGTTTACCTTTCCTGAAACAGATTCTCCATCACAGAAAAGAAAGTGTTTTTCTACTTTCCTGTCTTCAGTTTTCATTTCTGCCATTTTCCTGGTGTCCCCATCATTAAGGACAACATCGATCTCACAGATGGGACCAAAAAAGCCTCCAAGAAAACTCTTGGAAGTGGAGGCAGTACAACCTCCGCAGAGGCGGGGTCCTAGTACCCAACCAGGGTCCCCAAAGCCGGAGGAGAAACGCAGGCATAGGCTCCGACATGGCCAGGAGAGCGCGCCGCTGCCCTCGGGTGCTCGGGCCTCTGGCCTTGCGTTTTTAGGCGAAGGGGTTCAACTAATAGTAAAACTCCTGACTTCTTTCCCTCTTTTCACTTTCTTGTCCTCCTCTTGGAGAGTCTGGGGAAAGGAAACTCAGTCCCTTCCTGGACATCCTCCTCAACCTCTCAGTGATAAACAATCAAACGGCTGCTTCTCCTTGACAGGCTCTTTCTGAAGTCACAATGACAAATACTTGATTTCTCTTTGATTTTCCTTTCCAAAACATCTCAGCAGAAGGTCTTTTTTTTTTAAAAAAAAAAAAAAAAGCAGTGAGATCACAGCTTGCTTTATATGGTTGGATTTTAGTCATTGCTATGAATTGTCAGAGATGCCGCAAACTTCTCAACACATTTATCTATCATTCCAGACTAATCTTTCTAAAAACATTGCCTGCAGATTAGAAAGTGCATCTATTTTGGATTTCCTCAGGAAAGAGAATAGAGAGATCATGCTGTTGCTTGTAGTTTAAACTGGGTGGCTTTGCCTTCTTTTCCTGATTCGATCTGTACTCTGAAAAGACATTACATGTGAAATAAAAAAACATAAGGAAACCAAGAAATACCGAAGAGAGAAAGAAAACCGAATCACTCTTGACCTCAGATCTGTATAAAACACTTAGCAAGGTGGAACCTCTCACGGGAGAGTAATCCTCAAGATCACAGTGAAGACCTCGTCCCCTTAGCTAGGAAAACCTCAAAAGGCCCCGCTGGGATTCGAACCCAGGATCTCCTGTTTACTAGACAGGCGCTTTAACCAGCTAAGCCACGGAGCCGACATGGCCATCGCGTTCCCAAAGCCACAAGGAAAAGAAATTGTTTGTTTCTGTTCCCGAGATATATTTCCTTTGTCCTTGTCGAGGTTCAAACACCTCCCCACACACTCATGAGGAACCCCACTTCGTCCCAAAAGACCTGAAAACAACGCAGCTGCAGAAAAACGGTACCCTTTGCGAGAGGGAAGGAAAGGGGGAGACGCGAGAGCGAGCCTGAACCCCCGGGCGTGCAAGAGAACTCCGGAAGGGCAGAGGTTTAGCAAGGATCAATGTCATCCTTACGTTGATACAGTTTGACCTAGGGCCCCGAGAGCCACGGGAGATGGAAGAAGAGGATACATTTACCCCAGAACACTCCCCCGGGTGACCCCAGCACCAACACTGGTCTCTGCAGGATGCAAACTATATGTTCTTTATTTCACTGTTTTAAATTAAAATTCCAGTCATTCCTTATCCCATTTCTTTCGGTAAAATTTACTCCAACGGCCTACTTCTTGATTATAATGCTAACTAAATGGAATTCAAGAGTTGGCCTTTAAAATGCAAGATTTCATAATTAGAAACCTAGTCTTGGAAAGAGATAAAGGAGAGGTCCTTTCTCCTCTGCAGCTAAGAGGGAGAGAAGCTTTCTTGTCATGAAACTTTTCCGAAGGGTCTGATTTGATTAGGTGTCAAATTGAGAGCATTCACAAGAATTTGTCTTTTCATGAAGGCTTGTGTATTTGTAACTGTCCCCAATTTATTCTGTTGTTTGTTAAAATAAATCTATCCTTGGATATACCATTTGAACAAAAGGGCTTAGTAAAACTCCTAAGAGTTTACAAATTGTGATGACAGTGAAAGGAATTTCCCAAGAGAAACCTGTAATTATGGCTGTCTTCAAATCTGTTGTCCTGGTGATAATGTTGAAATCACTATTTCATATTTCTAAACCGTATGACTATTTGAAAGATTTCTATGTCACACTATAGAGTAGACTTTGGGATTGACCTCTGCCCACCTACCTGATGGGGGGAAAAAGTAAAAGCCTATAACTGCTAGATTTCTTATTTTCATAAAAAGATTGAGAGTCTCTGAATTTAACACTCAGTTTGATTGAGACTCAATGAAATAAGCACCTATTTCTACAAATTATAAGTCTAGCCATCATATTATTAGTGTGTTTGAAGCCAGGATAATCATAAACAGCACAGCCATATGTTGTTGACCAAATGGTGGCAGACATTCAGCCAGACAGCAGCCCCAACAGTATTTGGTTTGGGTTTTCCTCTGATGAGCAACTGACAAAAATTTGTACAGAAATTCTAAGTCAAAGGATTTGTCTAAGTAGCTGGAGACAAGTCCTGGGAGAAAATAAGTCTTGCAGTAACCATTTCCAGAAATCTGGGTCTGAACACTATCTTCTACTTAGCTTCCAGTGTGACCAGGAAGGACCACTCAGATTGGCTGTGCTTCACACATTTTAAATTGGAGACGTTGCAGATAGTTGAATCACAGACTGCCAAAAATAATGTAAAGAAATGTGGGACTGGCAGACAGTACAGTTTTCCGTATACCTGGAAGAGAACGTGGAAGAACAGTGCACTGAGATAGACACAGAAGAGTCCAATGCTGAAGGAAAGTCTGGAAGCTGGTACTGGAAAAGATGGTTGTCAATGAAAAAGAAGACACTGTAGAAATTTCTCCAATAACAAACTGAAAGCATGCCTCAGCTCCTGTCAGGTCCTGAACATGACTGAGAAATTTGAGTCAGTAAAGAGAGGGCTTCAAAACCTGCAAGACAAAGGGAGGTCTTTTTGCCTTACATTAAGAAGAACAAATGTGGGAATGTGGACAAAGCCAGCTAGTTGAGTTCAAACTGGTCTGGGAGGAGCCCGTTGAGACCTGCAACTTCCAGGGGGGGCCTGGGATCTTGCTTCCTCTCATAGGTATGCAATGGGGATAAAACTGAGCCAGAAAGAACCCCAGTTTGCTTTGTTTCTGAACACTCAGGCACAGTCGTTTATGTTTCCAAACTTCTCTTCAGAACAGAAATCTCCTCTTGCTTCTATTGGGAAGGGGATGGTCCGTGAACTTGGATGGAAAATAAATTTTTTTTTGACTAACTTTTTACTGAAATTTTGAATTTCCTTCTATTATGAATGTAGGCAACAAACCACAGTGCTATTTCAGACTCTGACTTTATGACAATTGGAAATCACATCAACTTACAGTTGTTGCAGATTTCGGTATCATTTATGCTCATTATTGTTTTGAAATTACAGTATTTATTAGACCCCCTGCTGAATCTTGTTATTTAATACATTAATAAAGAAGCACAAATCTTACTATATCACAAATTTTCAGTATCTTGATAACATATTTTAATATAACTGGTTTCCTTTTCAAATCTTATGCATTTCCCTTTTTTCTTTACATTTGAAAGTATTATTCTGAGAGGAAGTTCATATTTACCAAACTGCCCTAGATGTCCATTGCACAAAACCCCTGTTCTATGGTGTACCGGTATGTATATATTATGCCCCCCCAAAAAAGCCATGTTCCTTGATGCAATCTTGTGGGGGCAGACATATTAGTGGGGATTAAGTTGGAATGTTTGGATTAGGTTGTTTCCATGGAAATGCGCCCCACCCAACTGTGGGTGATGACTGTGATTGGATAGTTTCCGTGGTGTGGCCCGGCCCATTCAGCCTGGGCCTTGATTAGTTTACTAGAGCACTATATAAGCTCAGACAGAATGAGCAAGCTTGCTACAGCCAAGAGCGACGCTTTGAAGAACGCACAGAAGCAGAGAGAGTAGCTGCAGATGAGAGACAGTTTGAAGATGGCCGTTGAAAGCAGACTTGTTCTGGAGAAGCTAAGAGAGGAAAAACGCCCCAAGAGCAACTAAGAGTGACATTTTTGAGGAACTGCAACCTAGAGAGGAAGGTCCTGGGAGAAAGCCATTTTGAAACCAGAACTCTGGAGCAGGCGCCAGCCTTGTGCCTTCCCAGATAACAGAGGTTACCCGGACACCATGGCCATCTCCAGTGAAGGTACCCGATTGTTGATGCATTGCCTTGGACACTTTATCGCCCTTAAGACTGTGATTGTGTAACCAAATAAACCCTCTTTATAAAAGCCAATCCATTTCTGGTGTTTTGCAAAAAGGCAGCATCAGCAAACTAGAACATACGGTCTAGGGAGGAGTCCAAGGCTGAGTCTACCTTAATGTTTATACAGAAAGAGCAAGAACATGTATATTTTTCTTATGGGCTGTTGCAACCTTATGAATTGGCAATGACTATTTCTAATCTGAATATGAATTGATAGCCTCAGTATCAGGCATTTTTACCCCTGTTTAGTAGCCTTCAATTTATCGAGAGCATTTACCAGGCATGGGGATAATTAGTCCTTCTCAGAAACATAGAAGCTTACACACACGCACAATGGAGACATACTCTGAGAAAGCAAACAAGTGAATATTCACGTATGCGAGTTGACATATAGGATGTTCCTTTTAAAGGTGTCACGTTCTGAGATGTAGGCCCCCCAGTAGATGGAACAGATGGCGAGGGTGCTTAGTAAATGTTTTCAGCAACACCCTCCAACAGCTTCCATTGCATTTCTCTCTCGTTCACCACCTTCCTTCACTGCTGGGCTTTCCCATCCCCTTTCTCAATTTTATTTTCTTCTCCGAGGGCTTATCGCCATTATTTTACTTATTTAGTGTTTTTTAAGTGTCTCCGCCACGGCAAAGTAATCAACTCCCAGGCTGGCCGGGAAAATGCAGCTTCCAGTCACAAGCACAAACCCGGCGGTACCAGAGCAGCAGTTTGTTGCCTTACGAGAACACAAAAGCCTGCCTTCCACCTACCTGCTGGGCCAGTGGCGCAATGGATAACGCGTCTGACTACGGATCAGAAGATTCCAGGTTCGACTCCTGGCTGGCTCGATCTATGTAGTATGGTTTTCCTTTTCTCCTCTAACTCCGTATGACTTCAGTAGAGCAAGAAATCCTGTCCAAGGGTGTTTGCCTGAAAGTTCTCAGAGCTCAGAAGGCGTCCCCAGTGACGGGAGCTGGGGTCACTGCTCTATCGCAGGAGAAAAATCCTCCGTCTAACCACATGGTGGCGCTGCGCAAAGCGCAGCCAGAGAAACACTCGCCACCAGCCTTGCCTGTCCATTTTGGAAGAAGGAGCTTGATGTAACCTATTGAGCAAAGGACAAGATATTTACGCCTGAAATTCAGATTGAGCAATAATAATGAGCAAAAACACATTCAGAAACATTAAAATCTTTTTTGGGTTCTCTTCCTTTCCCTCCCCAAATCTAGTGATTTGCAAAATAAATTATTATGGTTTTGGCTTTGGAACTGAACGCAGCAAGGGCTTGGTCCGTGCTTTTCATTGGCACGAAATACTCGTCTCTGCTTTGAAAGGACGGCACAAAGAAGCATGCGCATATTACCATACTCCTCATTTGTTAACGCGCAGCAACATAACCCCTATTTACTGCGAAAGTGGAACATAACCCCTATTTACTGCGAAAGTGGAATAGAAGACTTCAGCAAGGCCTTTTCATCCAGTTTCCGTAGTGTAGTGGTTATCACGTTCGCCTCACACGCGAAAGGTCCCCGGTTCGAAACCGGGCGGAAACAACTTTCTTGACGTTTTCCTCTTTTTTAAAAATTTCTTCACACTTTCTTAAACATCTTTTCCTGTCTTGCTCGCTCCCGACAGTGGTGCTGAGGTGGGCGCGGAATCCGCCGGCCACGGAGGCGGGCACATGTCTCGCGAGGGGAGAACCCGACTCTACTCGGCTGGGCGCGGGGCTGTCGGTCTCCCGCAGCCCCGGAAGCGCATCCTCGTCTGCCCTTGCCTTCCTGTTCCCGGCCTTGCCGGGCTCTGCGCGCCTCCCCACCGTCCCAGGATCCGCGCCGGCCCGTACCCAGGCCAAGGGGACTCGAGCGACAAGGGCCGCAGCTGGGAGCCCCTCGGCCCTCAAGCGGGTAAGTGCTTCGTGCCTCGCGTGCCTTAGTCCTTCCCCCTCACCCGAAAAATGGGTGGTGGGGGGGTGGCCCCGCCGTTCTCCGAATGCTTCGGGCCTTCCTGCAGTCTGGCCTGGTCGTGATTAGGGGCCTTGGTCTCCGACAGCCTCGCCCTGCCTTCCAGTCTCCAGAATAACTGCAGTGCCTCTCCTGGGCTCCGAATGTGAATCCCTGGGAAAGGCAGAATCCGGGAGGAGGGGTCACCAAGGTCGCAGACACCATCGGGATGAGAAGCTCCCACGGGTGCTATAGAGCGAGGGGCAGAAAAAAAGGGAGGGGAGGAGGGGATTTGAAAGCGTCAAACCGGTAGAGCTGTGGCGGGGATGAGCAGTGGCGGGGAGTTGGGCTGGTCTCGCCTGGGGCCTTCGTCACCACCTTCCAGGGCATCACCTTCTGGAAACCACCCCCCGAGGAGACGCCGAAAGGTCGAGTCTTCCATCACTTTTGTTGTTGTGCTTTCCCCGTCAAAAAAGTATCCCAAAGTAAAGAAAAGGATAACTATGGATTCTGCGTCTTGGCTTGCAGTTTGAGAAAAGTCATTGGGAACACCTGTTGAAAACCAGGATCTGTGGTCTGGTGGTTGGTCTCTGATGGCTGTCTGACATGCGGCTGCTTTCATGCTAATTGGATCAGTCAGACGGTTTTGAGGGAAAGATAGCTTGTAATTCCACCTAAAAGTGTCAGGTAAATCCTCGGGATTTCTTTCTTGGGTATACTATTATTGTAACTATTATTATTACTATTTCTGTGGGTTAGCCAACGCTGGCCCTTCAAATCACATTGCTCCAGGTTCCCTCGGTTCACTGATATGAATGTAATGTTTTTATGACCATAAGAAGACAAAGTTCAATCTTTACCTAATCAGCTGTTTTCTTTTTTCTTTTCTTTAAACAGGCTTTCCCTTCCCCAGCCCTATCAGCCCTGCATTTTCATACCTTGTCTGAATGACCCAAGCTTTTATCATCTTGCTGTTTCTCTGGTAGCAGGATAATAAATTTGGGCATGCGGTCAAGAGCAATTTATCTAAGGCATTTTCATTTAAACCCGTCATCCATACCACCTAGAAACACAAGCAAGTTAATGTGGTGCCTTGAAAGGGGATAAAGGGCCCAGGGAGCTAGGTTGGTAACAGGGATTTCTTCCCTATTTTTCTCTGGTGCCAGTAGGCAGGAGTGCTTTAGGTGGGAAGCTGTGTCCTAAGCCTACTGTGCCTTAAGCCAACAGGTTGCAGATGGGTGACTGTGTTTGCAACCAATGGTTCACTGGTTTTCAAACCAAGTGCATTCTGGCAGGATATAGCTGCAGCCCTATGGTTTTAGACACTCTGCCCTTTTTTACCTTCCCCTACCATGCCTTCCTCCCCCTATCTTTCTCATTAACCCCAGTTCATGCTGTCCCAGGGTCTGTAATACTTCCTTTGGAAGGTGGAGAACAAACAGGCCCTGAAGAGTGACTGGAACAATGTGACTTCTTGCTACTCTAGCACACTGCAACATGAAAATGATCTTTTATATTATTATTTTTTTATTATTGTATCCTTTATTCTCTCCTTCCTAAGCTGGGTGTCAGTAACTTCTTGCAGGTGTGCCCTCCAACCCCAAGGCACTATGTTGACAGAAGAGACAGAGGAAGAGAGTTGGGATTGAAACGAGAACCCAATTTAGAAAACCCAGCTCAGTAACATCCAAGGGAGTAAGAGGATGTTGCTGACATGTGCCTTGCATGTGTTTGCTGGGAATGGGGGTGTGGGGGTAGGGGTGTGGATGTAAATATTCCTTGAAGTACAATTTGATCCACGGATTCCTGGGACAGACTTACTATGAAAGAGACAAAATCATGGAAAAAAATTTTTAGAGATGCATGAGACCTCAAAATTTGTCCAATCCAAAATGTGTCCCAGATTGCTAAGGTGTTTGTACTATTCTTTTCCTATTTCTGAACACAGAGATCAGTGTATAATGTACATTATTGTAACGGGGATTCTCAGAAGTTCATCTCACAGGAGATTTTAGCACACCCACATCTTCCCATCTTACTCAGCATCTGTTTGCTCTTTATTTCACTATTAGTCTTTTTTTTTTTTTTTTTTAAAGCTGTTTGTGCCAGTTTAAGGACAAGCTTCACTGGTCTTTTTCTAATGGAACAATGCAAGTATTCATAGTTAACAAAAGGATTCTAAGAAAGGATGGAGCAGATGTTTCCTCTCACTTGCAGCTGCTGAGAGAGAAATACCTTTCTGCATTATAAAACAAGCAATCTGGTTAAATGAGGAGGTAAATTGAGTACTTTCACAAGACTTTCAGTCAAGTTCTGCCCAATGTGAAGATGTGTGATTTGAAACTTTCACTACTATGTTAATAATTTTGTCTTTGGAGGTGCTATTTGTACAAAGAGGAATTATTAGGTTCCTAAAACTTTAAAAATTGTAATGCCTTGGGAAAATAATCTCAGTATCTGTCTTGATAATTTCTTGTCCTGGTGAAACCACTGAAATTCATTTCTCTGGATCCTGAAAAGTTATAAAATTACTTATAAAATTTATATACCATTAATTATATAAAATTATTTCTATGTTAATAATTTTCCTTTTCTTCCCCATGCATGATAGAATATGTGTAATCCTATGACTCTTCTGTGTTTTATTATTTAGCAGATAACTTAGGTTAACACCACTGTGTGGTCAGAGCTCTCCTCCTTCCTCAATCCTCCTTGATCTTCATGGAAATGACCTTTTATTTCTCTGGTCCTTTTTCATTATTTATGTATCTGTTTCCTACATTTGTAAGGTCTCTGGAGAGTCACCTACCTCGTCTTCTGATCAGCTTTATAAGTGAGTTTCAAGGAGCTAATCCATTTTTGTACACTTTAAATACAGCATGCAGCCAGTGGCCCATTTTCCTTGAATTTATTGTCACCTGCTGTTTCTGCTTTTGACATGTGGTGATCATGGCCTTTCTGCTTGGTATGGATTGCAAGGAATCTTCCTTGAAGGAGACTAAGCCCAGGAAACAGACTATGTGAGCATTTCCATACCAGGAGATGGGCTGAGAAGAATTTCGGAGTAAGGTGGAAGGAAAATAGTATAGAACATCCATTCCTCAGGGAAGTGTGTCCTAGGACAAGAACTCAAACCTTGGTTTCCTCTCTCATATTCTGGTAATAAAAAGGCCTCTAATAATGTATGCAAAATATTTAGGATGATCTTATTTATTGTCCAACTGGACATTTTTGAGAGCGAAAGGGAGCACTGTTAATAATTATGCAGGAAAATAGGCATAAACTAAGTCACCCTCATATTAGACCAAATGATTTTTAATGCTATAAAATATCTCAACATTGGTTCTTTTGTTGTAAGAACAGCTCCCTCTTGCCCACCCATCCTTTTCTAGGCACACTATTCCTGTTTGCTAATGCTGCCATTTTGCAGAACACCAGAAATGGATTGGCTTTTATAAGGGGGGGGGGGGTTATTTTGGTTACAAAGTTACAATCTTGAGGACATTAAGTGTCCAAGGTAAGGCATCAACAAAAGGCTACTGTCAGTGGAAAAAAGCCATTGGCATTTGGAAAACCTCTGTTAGCTGGGAAGGCTGGTTGGTGTCTGCTTGCCCCCAGGTTGCATTTCAAATTGGCATTCTCCAAAATGTCAGCATCAGCTTTCAACGGCTGTCTTCAAAATGTCTCCCTAAGTTGCTCTGAGTTCCTTCTGTTTGTGAGCTCTTTTATATGGCTCCAATGATTTAATTAAGACACACCCTGAATGGGTGGGGTAACACCACCATGGAAATTATCCACTCAAAGGTCTTGCCCACAGTTGATTGAGTCACATCTCCACGGAAACACTCAATCATTTGGTTCCAACTTAATCAACACTAATACGCTTGCCCCGATAATATTGCATCAAAGAACCTGGGGTCTTGGGGGACGTAATACATCCAAACTGGCACACACACACCATCACCATACCCATTGTTGACCTACATGATCTCTGGCATCCTTCTCATTTATTTTCTTTAAAAACTATTTTCCCTTATTGTATCTGAATTTGGATTAAAAAAAAAAAACACTTCTTTTGTTCTCTAAGAATTGTTGAAACATTTCTTTAGTGGTACATTTGGGAGAGAGGAAAAGGGAACAGAAATTAGGTGTAAATTCACGTACTGTCCATGGAAGATGTCTTCAGGAGAGAGCACATCAGGTTTAGCTGCTTCAGTAGAACTGCAGTGTGTGTCTGTGGCTTCAGGTAAATCAGTGACCGCATTACTTTCTGGCCTCTCAATAGTTTAATCAACCTGAAAGGGGGAACAAAGGGAAAGCACAGTGAAGGAAAAGAAGGGTCTGGTTTATTTCACATTAGCTTTTCAGTGAAGAGCTGTTCAACATAGAACAAAACTGTTTTTCCTCTTGATTTTAATCCCTGTTCCCAGAGTGCCTTACAAGGTACCCAAGCAAATAATGACCTATTCAAGGCACACTCCCACTTTGGTTCTTCCCTCTTCTTTATACTGAATCTCATCTCTTCTGTTCTACAAAGAAGGGAGGAGAAATGTAATATTTCCAGAAGTTCTGGTTGGAAGGAAAAAATGGGGAGAATTATTATTATGTTTTAGCACTATTTATGGAACCTGTGGAATCTAGGAACATACAAATGAATCAAATCTAAGTTTGCCCAGATATGTCCATATTTGCCCAATAGATCTAAATGGTGAGGTCTGGCAAAACACAGAACAAAACTGGAGTATTTTGGAGACAGATAATTATTTTTTTCTTAAAATACGAAATTACAAAACTTCCTAGGAAATGTTTTCAAGGGTGGGGCAGAAGGTCCAAGTAGCTAGTCTTGGTCAAAAGATTTAAAGAAGTTACAGTGCACATGAATGGTGACCATTGTCCTGATTTTACTACAAGCTTGTAACTTAAACATGCTTATAAATGGATCTATACAGTATTTATTTTTCTGCAACTTGCTTTCTTTGCTCAACATTGTGTTCTGGAGATTTGTCCATGTTTTTGCATGTAGCTGTAATCTATTTGTTTCTGCTGCTGAACAGTCTTCCCTTTGTCTTAGTTTGTCAGGGCTCCTCTGGCACATACCACAGGCTGATTGTCTTAAACAACAGGAATTTCTCGGCTCACAGTTTTGGATGCTAGAAGTCCAAAACCAAGGTGTTAGCAGGCCATGCTTTCTCCAAAGTCTGTAGTGTTCTGGTGATGGCTTTCCAGCAATCATCTGTCACATGGCCATCTATCTCCTGTGTATCCTTGTCTGGCTTCTACTTCCATGTGGCTTCTTTGCTTATAAGGACCTTAGTCACTTTGGATTAAAGCTCATCCTCATTCAGTTTGGCCATACCTTCACTGGCGTCAACCTCAAAGGTTCTATTTACAAATAGGTTCAAATCCACAGGACCTGGGGTTAGGATTTAAACATGTCTTTTCTGGGGGACATGATTCAGTCCTCAGCATGCTTGTATAGAAATTACCAAAATTTACTTATCTATTCTATTGATGGTCATTTGGGTGGTTTTCAGTTTTTTGAAATTATGATGTTGTTATACACATTTTATAGGGGGCTCCTGTGCTCACCTCCAAGATTTTCTCTAGATAAACATCTAGAAGTAAAATTGCTTTAGATAACATCACATTGTTTTCCAAAGTGAATATACTAATTTACGTGCACATACACCCTAGCAGTATATGTGTGTTTTGATTGTTCCACCTTTGCTTATCCCTTGATATTTTCAGAGTACTTAGCTTTCACCAATTTGGTGGGCATGAAATGTTTTCCCCTGTGGTTTTAATATGTATTTCCTGTATTAGTAATGAGGATGAGCATATTTTCATGTGGTTATTCACCATTCATGCCTATCCTTTTCTCATGGATCTGTAGGATTTATTTATTTTAATATAGTTAACTTTGTCAGTCTTTCCTTTGATGGTTTACACTTTTTGTGTCCTCTTAATGAAATCTTTTCCAGAGCAGCGTGAGGGAGATAGAAGCACCCCCAGGATTAGCAAAGCCACCTGTCAAGCACACTTGCAACCATGCCCAAGAGAAAGGCAAAAGGAGATGCTAAAGGTGACAAAGCGAAGGGGAAGGATGAGCCACAGAGGAGATCTGCACGGTTGTCTGCTAAACCTGCCCCTCCAAAACCAGAGCCCAGGCCTAAAAAGGCTCCGGCAAAGAAGGGAGAGAAGCTGCCCAGAGGGAAAAAGGGAAAAGCAGATGCTGGCAAGGATGGGAACAACCCTGCCAAAAACAGAGATGCCTCCACAGTCCAGGCACAGAAAGCGGAAGGCACTGGAGAATCCAAGTGAAGTGTACATTTTTGATAGCTTTGTACTTCTAGTGACTCTACTGTTTGAAATACTGTTTTGTTTTGTTTTTTAAATCAAATTTTATAAAAATGTAGAAATTTCGTTTACCTTTTTGTTGTTGTTATGTTAGCACGCAGAATGCTTCATTGTTGTCTTTTGTAGAAAGGTCAAATACCACTAACAGAATGTCTCAGAAGACAGACTGAAATGGGGAAAAATAGGATTTTCTGTCCTGGATTTTGAAGATTCTTCTTGGTTCCCAGGAGGAATTCTCTGACATTTGGACACAGAAGCCTTGTCATGTGGGGAAGCAAAACTTCGTGTCCTCTTCTCCTTCCCTGATGCTTTCAGCATAGACTTGAAACGAGTGTTGATGAGGCCCTGGTGCCCCTAAAATCGACTGTGTTAGGTAACAATACTCAGGCAGTACAGACTTCTGGTGATGACACGAAGATGGTGTCATTCCAAAGAGCCATGATTCCTGTGTTTAGTTTGTGGATTGCCCCATTGAGAATCCTGCTATTTAGTTCATTTCCTCCATATCAGAGTTGGCCTATGAACAGCTCTTAAGCTACATGCTTTATGTGAAATGTCCACCTGGGTTGAAAGGTTTTCTTGTTCAAAGCAGCAAAAGAAGACTGTTAAATTCTACAGTGACGTTTTGGGGAGGGGAGTATGGACATTGTAAAATGTTATTAATTGTTGCCTATGCCCTGCTGGAAGTAACATGACTGTTTTTGAAGAGTATCTTATAAAGCTAGATGCCAGTTGGCTTGGAGAGGGAGGGATGGAATCATTTCCTACTGGAACTCATTAAGATGGTCTCCAGTACTGCCTTGTGGAAGTTTTATAGTTTTATTCTTCACATTTGTCCTTAGTCTCCCCTCAACTGATTTTTGTGAAAAGTGTGAGGCAGAAATCCTATTTAGCATTTTTTCCATATGGAAAGTAATTGTCTCAGAACCATTTACTGAAAAGTTCATCCTTTCCTCACTGATCTTTAATGTTAGGTCTTTCATAAACCAAGTTTCTGTGTGTGGGGGTGGGGGGATGTGGTGGGTCTGTTCCTGTGCTCTGTTCTGATACACTGATTAATCTGACTAACCTTGTGCCAGTATTAAACTCTCCTGATTACTACAACTTTAGAAAAAGGTCTTTATATCTCAAAGGGCAAATCCTACCTCCACCCCCAACACCACCACTAAATTTTTCTTCCTTGGGAGTATCCTGACTCTTCTTAGCCATTTGCTCTTTTGTGCAACTTCTAGAATTAGATTGGCAAGTTCTACATTAAACAAACAAACAAAAATCCTGTTGAAATTTTGGTTGGATTTATAGATTAATTTTGGGAGTCAAGTCATCTTTACAATACTGAGTCTTCCAATCCGTGAATATAGTATAGCTCTCCATTTATTTAGGCCTTTTAAATGTCTTTCAATAAAGTTTTATAATTTTCTCCATAAATATCTTCTTTTGTTAATTCCTAGGACTTTATATTTTTGATGCAATTTTATATGGTATAGTTTTAGTTATTACATTTTCTGTTTTATGCCATTGTTTTTTGTATGCAGCAAACTTGCTAAATTCTCATTCTTTTAATATATCTGTATGGTGTTTTGGGTTTTCTATATAGGCAACCAAATCTTCTTGTATATAAGCAGGGTTTGTTTTTGTTTTTGTTTTTTGCAGTCCTTATACCTTTTAATTCCTTTTTCTAATGATAGGCGTTGTCAAGGTGCTGAGGATACAGCAGTGAACAAAAGAAAGTTTTTATGATGCTAGCAGGGATAGAAAATGAATAAATACATACATTTATGTATAAGAAGTGTAAAGAGGATGCTATTTATATAGGATGGTTAGGGAAGTCCTTTCTGATGAGGAGACTTTTGAGCAGATTTCTTAATGAAGTAAGGGAACAAAAGATGTGAATTCGGGGCGAGGGGCGGGCGACATTCCGGCAGAGTGAGTAGCAAGTGCAAAGAGATGATGTGGAAATGTGCTTGGCATGCTGAACAAGAACAAGGCAGCAAAAAATGGCTGAATTCGAGGGAGGGTGGGTAAGAGTGATTGTCTATATGCCCTCAAAACCGGGGCATTGGCCCGGGAAGAGTTGGAAAGAAGAGGGAGGAAAACTTAATTTAACAGCATTTGCCCTTGTCCCTGTTCATTTTATCCTCAACAGTGATCACAGTGATTCTTCTAAAATGTACCATGTCATTCCTCTCAAAACTCTCCAGTGGTTTCCAAGATTACAAAAATAACGTACAAAACCTACAAGATTTGTCCAGAAGAGCCTCCTGATGTCCTGCCGCTCCGGCCGAGCTGCGCTCAGGCTCGCTTCCGATGCTTTCTAGGCCGCTTGGAGGTCCGCGCTTCTCGGTGTCACCTCTCAACTAGCCAGCTTTGGCTTGTATCGCGATTCCTCAGTGTGGCAGGGGAGTGTGTGGTCCTGAGGTTCTCTCCCTGTATTGCTTCCTCAGTCCGCTCGCAAACCTTGCATTGGCTTCACACTCCCGCTCCTACCCCAATCTTTGGTGAAATTCCGGTAGAAGGGGATTGCCCTCCCCGGCAGGTCCCCCAGGTGACAGTGACTATCCGCAGGGCTTCTTAACTTTTGAGGTGCCAGGAAGCCCTCTGGCAGCATGATGAAGACCTTTCAGAAATATGTTTTTAAAGGCATTTTTAAAAAACCAGCAATATAGAATTGCAAAGAAAACCAACTATAGGATAAAACAATTATGAAAGGATTAAAAAGAATTTGCAATACAGCAGTATGTGTGCTTCTTTATTAATGTATTAAAGACCCATTTCATAACTACTGTAATTCTGAAATAGTTAAGTATGATATTTGTAACAACTGTAATGTGGTAAGGAAATATCTATGAATTTTCTTGGTGACAAAGCCATAGGTACTATCCTTCTGACAGTGGTTTGTTGCCTACATTCACAAGTGAAGAAAATGCTAAAATTCAGTTAAAGGTAAGAGATTTTAAAGATGTAAATTTTTTCTCCATTCAAATTCTCAGGTCTCCAAGGTAAGAGACACTGCCAAAGTGCTTAACAGTGCCTGGCACATTGAAAGCCCTCCATAAATGTAGGGATTATTAATTTTATTATTATTATTGTTCCTGCCCCAATTACTTTTAGGTGAACATGATGAATTTAATCACAGGAGATTGAGAGTTAATCATTTGGGAGTTAAATCACTTGAGAGTTAAAGATTTCAAGACTAGTCCTAAGTGGAGTGTCAGAGAATGTTGTCCTCCCAGACAATCCTCCATACAACTCTGCCTTGTACGGGAAAATAATGTCAAGACAAATAGAGAGAGAGAGAAACACCTATATACCACTTCTGAGGGGTACTGCTTACTTCATTCAATAATTGCTTCTCATAAACCAGGAGCAAGGAGCTGTGCTGGGCAATGGGATGGGGGCATGAAGATAGATCAGAATTCAGCCCATTAATTCAGTCAGTTAGTCATGAGAACTGGAAGAGTGCTGTCCACGCACTTCAGCTGAGCTATAAAGGAAGAGTAATAAATTTGGTGTTTATGGGGGCAAGAATGGCAAAGGGAGAAAAAAGGGCAGGCTTCAGGGAGGAAGACATGTTTTTAAGGATTGGTTCAGCAAACATTTGTAGAGCTTTGATTATGTGCCCTCAGCAGAGCGAGGAGGTATTTGGCTTCTAGAGAAAGGGAAACAGCTCTTCCATCTGAGGAAAGCATGGGGTGGGGTTGGGGGGACAGATGTGAAAGCTCCAGGTTTTGACTCCATGATCTCCAAGTCATCCATCCTTGCAAGAAAAGGCTTAAAGGAAGGCATGACCTTTGATGGGAAGAACTCCTGAAAGTGCCCCAACCTTTCCACAGACATGGAAGCCACAGGAAGTTAAACGAAGCATAAGGAACAAAGAAGGGGTTGGAGGGGGGGAGTATGATCAGAGGCATAGTGGGTTTAGAAAGGGCCATCGTTCCCTTGCAAAGGATATCAGATTTTATCCTGATTGTCTGGAATGTTTTAAGACGGGAAAGCCGGTTCAGATTTGCATTTTACAAAACCTCTGTGTCAGCTGGCCTCTGTATGGTTGAATTGGAAGGGAGACATTGGAAGTGGAGGCTTCCTGACTGTAAAATATACTGCTTTATTCAGGCTTAGCAATCAGGACTTTCAGGGGATGCAGTGGATCAGGTGCCCACCCTGCTAAAAAAAAAAACCAACAAATAAAGTTAGTTGTGAGACAATTGCATTGTTGCCACAGATATGACAAGAGCCTGAATTTGGGTGATAGGATGGGAGCGGAGAAAGAAAGACTATTTTCACCAATTTCCCTGCATTTCTCCTCCTTAAATATTTGAAAGGTAGACCTGGTAATGGATTGGATGGAGGGGGCAGGAGGTAGTGAGAAAGAGTCTGGGGGGAAGGCACTCAAATTTCTACCTTTAGAATTTAGGTGAATGATTTTGTTACTAACCACGACAAGGAATACAGAAGAAAGAAGAAGAGAACGGGGTACTGATGAGTTAACGTTAAGAACTGTGAAGAGTGTGAGATTTTATACAACTTGCAAGCTAACAAGTTAGCCTGCCACAGTTTCGTGGATGCTGGTAGTTTCATGGATGCTAGGTCAGAAACAAAGGACAGCCAGATTACCAGCATTTTTGTTCTGGTTCTTCACCTCCAATTCCCACATGGCAATGCCTACAGGGCCAGATGACATCTGAACATACAGTAGATTGTATTAAGAAGAGAAATTCTAAACTTAGGGATCCCAGTTCTTTTATAATGTGTAGTAAGCATGCCTGACCATTGCTCTAGAGACGGTATCTCTACAAGCATCCGTGAGAAGATAATTCAGAACAAACCCAGTCAGTGCCTCACTAGCAAGATGTATAGAAATGTGAGGCCCATGGAGATTTCTTGCACAACAATGAGTTCTGTTTTTAGCAGATGACTTTTAGGAGTTTGAAGATATCCAGGCTAATGGAGACAAATGGACATACAGTTTTAGAGATCAGGAGAATGGCATAGGGTGGAAATATAACATGTTGTTGAGTAATCAATTGCATGCAGAAAACAACCAGCACAGGAGGGCTGGAGTTTCTGCCCACTAAGTTTCAGGCTGCAAACTAAAACTTCAAGTGGTTGTCTTTCTCTTTCTAACCCAAGTCTATTCCCAAAGACTGAACAGAAGGGGAGCTTTTGGGCTCTCATTTAACCACATATCTTTAAGGTCCTTTAAGATTCCTAATATAAAGATAAGTCTTTCATCTTCTCAAGAGGTGTAGCAGCTCAACATTTATTATTTTACTGCTTGGCACATTCTCTGAGACCATGTTGGAATCATTTTTAAACTAATATTCAATCCTATGACCTCCTCATCCTTTATTTTAAAAATGTGTGAGAGACAGTTGCCCTGTTATATTTAACTAAAGGTAATGAAATTTTCTCTTTTTTAAGAGAGAGTTGTGAAGAAACTCTGGAGTCACAATCCAAGTGAACTAGAGCAGCCTTTACAGATAGGAGAAGCTTTCTTCTACAGCTATGTGGCCTTACCAAAATTATAAGGTGATGGGCACTTAAAGAAGACATTTCTCATGTGACTCTAATGGCAATAATAATAATAGTCACACTGTGTTATCGCTTATATAGTATTTTTCTTGTTGAAAACGCTGTACTTTCTCTAAGGATTTAGCTCAAGACTTTCAGATTATGAGACTGCCATGCTGCCTACTGTGTTAAGAAGCAACTGCCAGCAAGTATTCTGTTATCTCTTCCTAGCAATATGTAGCCTATTTGAAGATTTTTAATAGAAAGGAAAAATCTAATTTCTCCACTATCCTCTGGACCTATTAGCCTGAAATTTCTGCTTTTATTACCAACTCTCTTTGGGCTGGACCCCCAAAATGGGTCTCCTGTCTGGTGTCGCTCACACCAATAAAACAGAACCAGATTCTATGAAACAAAGCAGCGTTTTATTCTTTGGTCAAAGAACGGAGAAGGGTGGGCTTGTGTCCAAAAGTCACCTTCTCCCCAAAGGGAGGTGAGTGATCTTTTATGGGGGGGGAGGGTCATGGCTTAGGTTTGGGCAAGTGGTCCAACTCAGCACCTTTGTACTTTTCATCTGCACGTGATGTCCCGCCATGGACGTCTGGGCTGTTCTTGTAGTTACTGTTGTTTTGCGCTTAGTTCCTGAGAACAGCTTCTGAAAGTAAACATAGCTTGGACAAAGGTTAGTGGAATGACTTCCTGCACTTAGTTTCTGAAAGCAAGCATAGCCCAGACAAAAGCTCTCTGGAAATTTTTGTAAGTGCTAATCCAAAGGTGACTCTTCATCCTGGTAACACTTTGGGAGATTACCAAATGAAGTCTCAACCCAGGGCTGCCAAATTGTTTAGTACTTCCCTGCATAGCAGACTTGATGTTGGTATTGGTATACTCAGTCACTGGAAGAGAGGAGACTTGTAATTTAGGGGACTGGGAGGGGCAGGCGGGTCACTCAGCACAGCACCAATCATCCTGTACCGCATGTTATGCTTCGTCTTTATGATCACCCTACAGACCAGTGTTTCCCAGTGACGGGGACGTGAAGTCAACTTAATGGTGGGAATAACCAGCATTTTAAAGAGGAGAATAGAATCAGAAATTTCAGAACGCAGCGCATGTAGTAAGAGTAAGAGTAATGTTCCGTGCAACTTTTGTTCTTGTTACATGTTGTGGTGGAGAAGTAAACTAAACTTCATACTGGAGGTCGTGGCCAGAAAATATTTCGCATGGTACTGCTGCCTGGGTTCTGAGTGACCGTAACACAAAGGTAGTTTACGTGGGTATCCCCAGAGCTGAGCAAGGCAGGGAATTAGTAAGGAGCATACCAATGTAGGGATGAGGGAGTAGTTCTGCGCTTTTTTGGCTTTTCAAGAAAGCATTCAACTTTTGATAACTTTGCTCCTGCTCTGGATGAAATGGTTTTTTTTTGCCTTGGTTTTGTTTTTTTGTTTTTGCTAGTTATGGCTTCCGTCCACCTTTCTATAAGGCTTCTCTATTTCACAGGCAAGTCCGTAGTTCGGGTTCTAGGCCGTGCTCAGAATTTCCTCTCATTTAGGGAACTAACTCTTGGAATTAAGCTTACTTTCTTAAAATTTATTGGGATAAAAACGCTTATTTGGTATAAATGGGGCGGAAGTAAAACGGGGATTCGCCCGAACAGGGACTTGAACCCTGGACCCTCAGATTAAAAGTCTGATGCTCTACCGACTGAGCTATCCGGGCCCATATATGAACAACATCTCATATATGACTCTGGACAACTTAACTGGCTATTTGAACAAGAACGTTGTTTTAGAGATGGTTCAACTGTGACTCTGGTACGGAGCTAGGCGTTCTGAAAATGTTTGTTAATAACCTAATTAGCATAGAAACTCAGCCACAGGACAGCCTTTTTTTTAGACTGAGCTCTAACCATATTACACTAATTCCAACGTCCCCCCAAATTCTCTTATAGACAGAATTCTCTATAGAATGCCGCATATAGTTTAGATAAACGCTATGTATAGTATATGTATAGATAGAGATATATTCTATATAGATACACTTATACTCTATACCATATAGAAGTCAGTCCGGTCAAGAACTAACAGAATGTTGACCTTCAGTTCCCTTGCTTCCCAGAGAAATATCTCAAGTATTCTACATTTGGTCCCAAACAGAGACATTCCAAAGGAAGTCGATCCAATACTGGTGCTTGAATCACTTTGTCAGGGACGCATTTTGGACATCCGAATGTGGGAGGAGAGACAGAGGGAGCTGTTTGATCCTGTGCAGGGTCTCAGCTGCCTTTGGAGTAAATGAACAAGGAAAGAAAGAAGCTTCTAAGATAGTGCCGCACTCTCCTTTTCATTGTCAGAATTCCAGGTAGTTAGTTTTGTCTCCCGGGTCTCTATGTTAACTGTTTGACAAGGGTCTGATGGATGGAAGATTTCACCTACTTGGAAAACCGATGAATGCTGCCCCTCTAAACATTGCAGGATTTTGATGAATAAATAAAGGAGAATTCCACTTCAGCATTTAGCAAATCCTTTAATTGCAGGGGCAAAAACGCTATTCAAAGAACTGGAGTGAGCTACATAAGGCAGCAGCGCAAGGCTGGGGATGTAGCTCAGTGGTAGAGCGCATGCTTCGCATGTATGAGGCCCCGGGTTCGATCCCCGGCATCTCCAAGTCTGTTTCTTTTGCCCACCAAACAGAAAAAGGAAGTGTTCGGTTTTTCTGTCAACTCAATATATTTTCTATACTCTTCCTTATTAATGTCCCACCATGTTCTTTTACTCCCTGTGAATAGAACTGTATATGCAGAGGTGAACAGATTGCTCAGAGATATTTTGAGATATCTTTATCTGTATCAAATGGAAATGGTAACGTAGAAAACACAACCGATGAAGAAATTTCCAAAAGGTTGCACCCTAGAAAATTGCCTGAGATCTACTAATGAATGGTTATTTGTGGTATCTGGCTGGCCTGTAGGGTGGAAATAAACTTGGCCTGAGAACACGAAAGGGGAAGGGAGGCGGCATTATTGGCCCCGTGTCGCTGCATCGTGGAACGAAAAACTAGGACAAATGTCTGAAGTGGAAAAGCAACCACCACCAAGAATTCAGATCATTTCTTCATTTAATATTTAGAACCTCTTCACGTAGTCGGCCGGTTAGCTCAGTTGGTTAGAGCGTGGTGCTAATAACGCCAAGGTCGCGGGTTCGATCCCCGTACGGGCCATTTTTTAGAATTTGCCTAGTTAGTTTAACCTTCTTGTCTGTTTGTCCAGAGATAAAGAAAAGCAATATGCCCCATAACTTCTGTGTAAGTCATAATGTTAAACTCGGGTAAGTAAAATTTTGTCAGATCCAAATCTTCCTATGCAATTCTGGAGCACCTGTCTGCAAGTCAGTGTGCTTGAAATTTTTGCTTTAATTAAGTAAGTAGATAAGCAAGACACCTTAGGAGTTAAATTTAAATCCATTAGAAGGAAAAAGAGTGTTACCAGTATTCGGTGGCCAGACATTACCCTCGAAATAGTGTGAAAACATAGATAAATTTTTCTTCAGTTACTGAAATACAAGTCAGGTGTGAAAAGGCGGCGCTCTATCTCTGCTCAGCTGGGACTCCCTCTTTGAGCAGAGCATCACTCACACAAGAATGCCATCCTGAGAGAAGCGTTTTCTCGTTACCTTGATAGTTCAGGTACCAAAGGACTACCGTTTTCCAGAATCTCCTTTGCCTTCTGTCACCAACCTGTTGGTCCATTTCTGGTTCTCTTGAATCAGCCGAAACCGACTTTCAGCACGCTAATTGTGTACCTCCTTGTTCCTTGTACATTTCATTTCCTCTATTTATTCGTGACCTTACAGATGAATGTACTGTTGAGTACATTCTACGGTGTACGGTGGGAGACACAATAAAGCAACGAAACCCGTTTTGTCCCCTGTTTATTTTCAGTGGACAATGATGAGATCAGGCCTCGAACTCCACGTAGGTTTTGGGACTGTGCAAGCTGGTCCTACGACAGTTCTCGCCTCACGTTAAGTGAGCTCAGGAGTTTGTTGAACCTTACAGGGACTTTTCTTCAGTAACTTCGGGGAGGGGAAGAGTCCGGGTTTCTGCATTTTCAACAAGTGCCACGGTTTTTTCTCTCATACAAAGAATAGATCAAGCAAGCGCCCATTGAGAAACTAGGCCTTAACCAATCCTAAAAGGATTGAATTGCAGGAAAATCCAGTAAATTCTGAGAGCCACCGTGATTTGGTTAAAAAAAAATTAATGATAAATTCTATTATTCCCTACGTACACACAAAAAACAAAACAATTTAAAAAGCAGAAACGGTGAGTTATAATTTGAAAAATCTAGGAAAGTTTGTCTCCTAACCGGCTCGTTGGTCTAGGGGTATGATTCTCGCTTAGGGTGCGAGAGGTCCCGGGTTCAAATCCCGAACGAGCCCTCCTTTTCTTGAAAATTTTAGATCAAAGTTAAACTTCTCCAACAATCTAGAACTCAAAGTTAAAATTCTCAAAGAATCTAGATCGGAAGCGCTGCCCTCAAATTAAATTACTATGCCATTGTGCTGAAGTATGTGAGCTACATAAGCACGTGATCCCCACAAATGACTTGATAATAATTCTTATTAAAAGGTAAGTTTGTTTTGGTTTTTTCTTTTTAATTTTGGCTTTTCTTCACTTTTTCCCTCAGCACTAAAGTGGCTAAAGTGACAAATGCAAATGTTTTCTACTCTGCTCTTTAAGCTCCAACTCCGCGGTTCTAATTACTTGAAACGTGTAGTTGGACAATGGTCACCTCTCAATTCAATGTCATCCATCATTCGTTCATCACATCGGAGAAATTGATTTAAATGTAGAAATCAAAACACCGACGTATGGAGTAGGAATCTTGGAAAATCTTTATGAGTTACTTCGATATTCCTCGTTAGTGTAGCGTCAAGTATTCCCCCGTCATGCAGGAGAGCGGGATTTCGTTCCCATATTGAGACGAAGGGGCAATTTCTCTCTTTTCCTAGAACGTCCAGTCGGTATACATTCATTAAGATACTTGTTTAGCACCTACTGTGTTCTATGCACTTTTGAATCAGCGGTAAACAAAACATACAAAAATCACAGGATCCTACATTCTAATATTTGTCAGATACTTTAAATTAAAATATAATTGCAACCCCTACCCCCTTTGCTGCGTTTGTAGTTCCTGTCTATAGAGAAGACGACAAATGAACAAGGATACAGGGCCTGAAAAGGAGAAAGATTTTCTTCCGGGTCATATCCAGGTAGAATGACGGGAAGGGCGAAAGTTGACGGGTACTGGGGACAGCAGAGAAGTGCTTCCTGAATAAGCCACGAAGAGGACAAGGGCTTGGGCTGGAGGAGCTGTACACTTGGGGACTGAGTTTGGAGTCGCGTTGACGACCGGGCCTGGAGCTCTGGGAATGCCAGAGTTGAGAATCATTCTTATAGCATCCAGAAACTTCAACTGTTAGGTCCCGGAAACATTTTGAGGTCTATCAATACAGAATGCGAGAATGGAGGAGAGGAAAGATGCAGCGAAAGTGCAGAGACGTGGGCCTCCAAAATATAAACTCTTATAAATTCTTACAAATCTTGAAACTCGCCCCAAGATTTTGGAGATTCTTATAAATCTTCGGGAGAGTAGTAGTGTTTTTCACCGCCCGGCTAGCTCAGTCGGTAGAGCATGAGACTCTTAATCTCAGGGTCGTGGGTTCGAGCCCCACGTTGGGCGGAGATTCTTGGTTTGTCTTCTAATGGTTTTATTTTCTTTTCTTTTTTATAAACATCAGTTTGGTTTCGGCAGATCGTACTGCTCGGTAATTTCCAAGACAAAGTCCTTTACCACGTTAGACAAGAGCATTTTTAGTGCCGAACACTTTGAGGATCAAGTATGGAAACGTGCAATTACCATGAGCGGTAGGGTTCACTGGCTGGATTGAGTGCTGAATTTATCTTCAGCGACCCCTGGCGGACATGCATCTCTCTGGCCTACTAGAGATTTTGTTTTGTCACCCCAGATGCTTGTAAAACACAAATGCCCAAGTTCCACCTGGTTTAGTTTCCGTAGGTCCGTGGTAAGGCATGCACTCTGTATATTTAACAAACTCTTCGGGTGATTCTGAAGCACAACTCCCACTACCAAGGGTTTGGAATCCAAGGAGAATGCACAGATGTTGGAAAAAGTAGAGTCTGAAGGTAGAGAAGACAATCCTAGCAAATGAAACAGTTACTTACATGGCCAGAGGCTCAGAAGCAGCAATATCTACAGAAAGTTTTGAGAATGGTGACTCCACTCTGACACAAGCAGGTGTCACTTTGGAATAACGGTAGGTGAGCTTTCTATTACCACTGTATACCTCCTGTATCACACCCCTGTACATATACAGGAACATATTCAGTTCCTTATCTCACAATAGATATTCTAAGAAATAATGCAGTTTACAACTGTTCTTCCCTTCATGCATCAAAACAAAGAGCCAACCAACCTAGAACAGGTTGCAAATACCTACAAAATGAAATTAAAAGATCAAGGCTTGTTTTTCAAAGCCCAAACTACATTTCTACCTCCGTCTCCTCTGAACTTTCCACCCTCAAGAAATAAACCTGCGGTTTCCAGTCACTGGTGTTCGTTCACTGTGCTCCTACTGTGTGCCCTTTTTGTTCATACTAATTCATGCTGGTTGTGGAAATAGGTCAAACTGGTCTTGTGCTTCAGCAATATTTTTCCAGGAGTGGATTTTGCTGTTATTTGAGTGACTTGAAAATCTGTTACTTGTTAAACTGGCCAATAGACCTTTTTATGAGAGATTTCCCTGTCCCACTGTGAAAATTCCACAATGCATGTCTTCCTTTATCATTCCTTTGACCTTTCATAGGCTCACCAGCATATGTTTATCATCAAAACACGCATGACCAGAAGTAGAGAAAGCACACACATACTTCTTCCTTGATTCTAAAAGCCCATTTAACCACATACTGCCCTGTTAACTTCACTAAGGTTGTTCTAATGTTCCTCTCAGGCCTCAGCAATTCAAAGGAAATGCTCTAGCACAGGTATTAAAGTCTGCCTGCATATGTGAAGCACCTGGGAACCTTCTAAAATTTCAGATTCCTAGGCCCCATCTCAGACCTACTGAATTTCAATCTCTGATAGTTTAGAAACCACTGCTTTTGAGGCTGTTTTTTTTTTAATTTTAACATGGCTGATGTTGGCATCTGCAAGTTGGCTGGGCTGCCTATTCAGGATGGAATTACACAGGAATCAACACCTTATGGGAGACACCATATTTTGAGGCATAAATCATTAGCTTTTTGGTAGAAACTTGATACTATATATTTTCCTTCCATTTTCTCTTCCTCTTCACAGTTCAGGTAAACTCTGAACAGATGACTTCTTATTTACCAAATGAAAAATACTCATCCATTCATTCATTCCACACATTTATTGACTACCTCTATGTACCAGGCATTGTGTTGGGTGTTTGGGATTTATCAGTGAATGAAATCAAGTTTCCGGACCTCTTGGGGCTTACATTCTATGGAAAGAGGCATACAATAAGTAAAAAAATAGAAGAGTAAACTATATAGAATGTTAGAATGTGATAAGTAATTGGGAGAGGTACGAATGGGTGGGACACATGTTGCAGTATCAAAAAGGGTATTCTGGATAGGCCTCATTGGGAAGCTGACATTTGTGTAAAGACTTGAGTCATAATGATATTTTCAGTAAGAGATTCTAGGTAGAAGGATCAGTGGAGCGAAGACCAAAGGCAGGAGCACATCTGTTGTATTACAGAGCAGCAGGAGAGCAGTGTGAGTGGAGCAGAATGTTTGAGTGGAGTAGAGTAGGTAGAGGAGGTAAAAATGACGTGGGGGCCTTACAAGCTTTTAAAGACTTCTGCTTTAACTCTGAGCGAGGGTCTGAGCAAAGGAATAACAGGATCTGACTTATCTTTTAAAAGGATATCTCTGGCTGTTGTGTTAAGAAGAGTTCTTAAGGAGACAATGGCAGAAAAAGATCATTTAGGAGGCTCCTGGCTCCTCTAATTCTCAATTTTTGCAGTTACCACTAGAAGCTTTTAATTTGGAAAACATCACCTTACAAGGTAGTCATGTAAGTTGTAAAACAACTTCTAAGTAAAACAAGTCTTTTTTCTTTTTTTTAGTAAATTACACTTCGCTCTTGCCAGCATTACTAAGTGTGTCCCATGGATAGTGCCTTTTGCCCTACTTCTCGAATATGGAATCACAGAAGTTTTGGAAATGATATATATCCTATTGCTTACTCTTGGGCAATTTTTAATAAAAGTTATCAAATTAAAGCCTTGAGAAATCCTATTATAAAGAA
Organism: Choloepus didactylus; assembly: GCF_015220235.1. Taxonomy (NCBI): domain Eukaryota; kingdom Metazoa; phylum Chordata; class Mammalia; order Pilosa; family Megalonychidae; genus Choloepus; species Choloepus didactylus. The sequence goes on along the minus strand of NC_051313.1, from coordinate 126,829,495 downwards.
AGTTGTTTAAAATGTATCTGAAGACTCTTGGATAATCCTATGTAACAGATTCTTTTGGACAATGGTGAGTACATAGTTCTTCCTTCTGCAAATTAAGGGATTAATATTGTTCCTAATATCCAGTATTGCAAAGTTCTGAACATCCCATCCCAAGAGACAATTTATAAATGTTGCAAGAGAGGAGAAGAATAAAATCTGAAACATACTGCACAATTGGTCCAAAAGTTATTTTTGTTTGCCAACTTAATTTTTTTTTTTTTTTTTTTTTTTATTTGACAAGGAAAAAGCATGCCTTTCAGTATCTGGAATGAACACCGATGTGCCTAGATATCTTCATGATCCACTATTTCTGTCCCAGAGAAACAATAAATGGAGTCAAATACTTCCCTTTTTAAAATATTCACAAGAGGGCTTGGCTGTGAAAAGATATACTCAAACACATCCCACTGTTCTGCCTCCAATGTCTGAAAAAGGGAGAGTTCTCTCACCAGTGGAGAGCTGAAAACACAGTGAGATGTAGTATGGGAAATATTAACTAATATTTAATAATACCATATAATAAAAGAAATGAAGGAAAAACTCTTGATTGCTGTTTCCTGGGGTTCTGAAATTTAGATCTCCTTTCTTATGCTCAGAAAAGAAAATGGAGTCAACACTTTTTTTTTTTTTTTTTAACCCAAATAACATCTATTAACATCTCAAGGAACTATTATTTAGCAAAATACATTTTGGAAAATGCTGTTCTTACCAAATGTAAATTTTTCATAAGGAGAGGCAAATAACCATAAACAAGACTGCAAGAGCTGGAAGAAGACATTTCTAATGTCATAAACAGTTTGCAAGTAATATCAGTAGTTTATTACAGGAATATCTTGTACTTTTTACTTCTCATTGGTCTGTTCTGGAATACTTTGATGATATCAGAATCATCTGAGAAGGAGAAATGACAACAACCAAAAATACAATTAATCTAAGGAAAAGGATATACATTTCAGAGACCAGGAAGACTGGAGTGGTGGCTGAATTGCTGTATGTTTATGAACCCAACTCCTAGATTCTGAGGACCTTTATATAATCATCTCTAGGGGAGAAAAAAGACTCAAAACATGCACAGTTTTGACCTTGTGTGTGTTTACAATCTTCTGTTTGCTATAATAATCAGGATTGTGTGACTACTGGCCCTTCCTCTGGATCTTATCAACCCTGTATAAGGCAGGGTAGAACATGAGCATATTAACTCACTGAGATGTTCCTTACCTGTACTGTCCAACATGTAGCTACTAGCCATATGTGGCTATTGAAATTTAAATTAACCTAAATTAATTAAGATTAAAAATTCATTTTCCTATTCACATTAACCACATTTCAAGAGCTCAACAGCCAGCAGCTTCCATATAAGAGAACAGATACTGAACATTTCCCTCATAGCAAAAAGTTTTATTGGACAGCACTGTTCTACATGATTCTTCCATTCCATAAATTCATTAATCCTGCAACTCCCAAACTATGCACCAAGGAGCCACTAGGTGAGGCGGTAAACTCATAGTGGTGCCATGGGATATTTTAATTTTCAAGACAAACATCTCTCAGGCATTGTAGGACTAACTCCAGAGAATTCGGTTTCATTAGAATAGTGCTACATACATTCCTTTTGATGATATCACATCTTTGTGCAGTTGGGTTTTTGGTGGTTGCTGGCATGAAAATTAATATAGACCAGGAAGAGGGTAGCAATGTTCAATCTGATTCCAAGGTTTGAGAAGTTGTGCAATGTCTAACAGCATACACACCCCGTCACTTTGTAACTGTGATTACTTAAGAATGAAATAAATGAAAATTTATTTTTTCCCATTGTTTTGCTTTGTTTTGTTTGGAAATGTTTTTTTATTTGATAAAGTTAATTTTTTAAAAAAGAATGAAATATAAAAAAATAGATATAGCCAATTTAATTGTATTATTTTGTTAAACAGCTATTAGGTTGTTAGGACATAAATACTTTTAAGTTTTCTGGATGTAACCACTTAATAAATGGAATTGTTAGGTATTTCTTTTGGCCTAAGGACACTAAAGGTGCTGTGTATTGAGAACTTCTGGGGATCTTTGCTCTAATCTCTTTACTAAAGCATTACTTCTTGTCAGCAGTGTCCTGGGGTTCTCCCAAACCTTGTGAATTCCATGTTCCCTTAACTCTTTTCAAATGTTCATGTTTAAAAAAAAATTCTTTAAAAAGATTTAATAATTAAATTAGCTTTGCAAATAAAAGTTTTTTCAAGCTTGGCCAATCAATTAAATTAATTAGAATATCGGTCTCTTGTTAAAAGGGGTGTAACACTAGTTCTGTGTACTCAGCTTACATGGTTGTTTTGAGAATCAGCTGTGACAATATGTGTGAAGTGCTTTTTTCCCTTTTTTCCTGCAGTCCCAGTTGTTTTTCTCTGCAGTCCCACAGCTATAAGAATAACTAACTGGTCAGGGCAGGGGAGGCTGCAGTTAGAAGTTTATAAAGAGCAGGGCAGGCAGTTTGGTTGAGAGAAGGAAAATGTCTTGGTCCTTACCAAACACAGAACCTGTAAATTTAAATTCCAAGCATTCTGAGTCAGACCTTCAAGATGAAAAACTTGAACTCCACGACTGACTCAAATCTGTTTGCACTTTTAAACTTTACACAGCTTTTGGGGACAGAGACTGTCTTATTTGTCTCTGTGTGTTCCCAGCACTGAGCAGAGTGCCTGGAATAGTCAACATACAATACATGTTTGTGAGTATAAAAGTCACTGTTGTATATAAATTGGTTCCTTTCATTAATTTTAGTTCCCAAACTCCAATAGCTGAAGTTTTCATTCATTTATGTCTATTAAGTCCAATGTAAAAAAAAAAGTCAAGTAACATTTAGGCCTTGATCACGTACACATGATCTTGGAATCAATTCAAAATGTTTCTACTCTTGTCATAAGGGATTTTATCAATCACTTCCTTCAAAATCCCTCTCTAAAGACTTTCACCCCATCTAGGACGTCCTATAATAATCTCACTGGAATGTGATCTTTCATGTAGTCTAAATTTCATGTATTTAGGTTTTTTGTGTGATATTGTTTTGGACCTGTTTTAAGAATTAAATTGTTACCCTTATGTTTCATATGGTGTACTCTTGAACTCCTTGACTCCTTACCCAAGGATGAGGCCCAAAAGAAAGCCTTTCAAAGGACCCTGTGAGGGTTCCCCGGCTTGAGCCTGTGGGGGTGACCCCATGCTCTGTGTTTTACAACATTTCATTTGAATATGATTCCGTTAGAATTTGTATTATTTTTACTGTAATCACCCCTATTTTGCATAAGACATAGGTTAAGTTAGGTCACACAGCCAGCGAGGGAGAGGATTCAAAAGTGGCCTCTGTGGCTGCAAAGCCCGTGCGTGTTCTTTACTTTCCATCATACACACGACTAAATACCTGTCATGTTTCTCTAATTTCTACTATAGAAATTATTTAGTTTTAAATAGTGTTCAGTAGGGCATCCGATTAGTTTAATCCATATCTACTCTTTTTTGGAAGCATTACAATACAGTACCTATAAAAACACATTCCACAGAAGCTACTTCTGCACTTAACTCCCGCGAGACACTGGCAGTCTCCAATTAAAGAGTTCTGGCGTTATCCCGCGCTGCTGTATTATATCTGCTTTGCAAACGGGAGGTTGGTACTCGGGTTTCCTTACACTCAGTGGGCCACGAGCGCACAAGGAACGCAGAGCCTCTTCCCCCAGCACGCAGACGCACGGTAAATGTTTACAGAAGCAATGAATGAAAGTTCGTGGATGAACGGCATGTTAGTTCGCAATGTGGGCTGCATTTAAGATCAAATGATATTTATTTGACTGTTCACTGCACGGATGCACCGTGCGAATTACCGAACTTTCTCCTCCCGGGGCCGTCGGAATTTTCGGCTGGGCGGGCTGAGAACCCAGCAGCTACAGTCACCACCGCAGTGAGCGGAAGTGCAGACGGGCCAAGACCCCGGAGCCACGTGACCACCGACACCACGTGACCCTTCCACCGCTCCTCACGCCCCGCCTCCGCACCTCCCCCGCCTTCCTTTTCTTTCTTGTTCCCTGGACCACCCTCAGGCCACCATTTCACAAGTGACCCTTTGCAGAACAACCCAGGTGCCAATATACCAGGAAAGAAAGCGGGATGGGGACGAGTGAAAAAGCCTAAAAAAAGTGGAAGAGAGGGCGCATAGCTCCGGCGCGGAGCCCAAAACTGTGGGGCGGCTGAGGTACGCAGACGACTCCAGCAGAGGAGTACCGAGGGTCTCGCGATGCTTCCTTTTCTGTGTTTGTCCAGCCCACTTCCCGTTTCAAAAGTCCTTGCTATCTTCCTAATTAGCACATTAAATAAGTCCTGAGCTCCCACACCTATTTAGGGGCTCTCAGCGTCCCGCACCGGCCCCTCTGTCTGGAGGACCAAGAGCGCTCCTGATTCAGCTCGGTGGACTGGGGTGGGGGAGCCTCCTCTACCCACATCTAAGAATACTTATAAAGTAGAAAAAGAAAATGACACAAAAAACATCCCCTTTTTCTCGTTGGGTTATACTTTATTTTGAAAATATGGAAGAAAATTTTCGAGATACGTGGAGGTATTACCCATGAACCTATAAGAATACGTTATTCATGTACAGTCACACCTTGGAATCAGCCTTATCCCCCGCCTGTTCCGCCCACCTTCCCCGCCCACCTCAAAGTTCCTTAAGGTCTGTCTCAGTCTCTTTGTCTCTCTGTCTCTGAAACTTCTATAATGTGGAGCGGGAGAAATTGAAGAAAGGAGTGGATCCTATCGCCTGGCAGACGTAGGGTTACACGCAAGGTCACACAAGAATGAGCCTCAATCCACAGTCACAACAGAGACCTGTCTTTGGAAAAATTCATAGCTTACATTCGTTACACACTAGATGGTTCTGTTGGTATATCCGACGTTTAATATGAGGTTTCAAGTTTTTTTTTTTACAATAAAAGGCCTGTGGGGAGAGTGGCAAGAGGTAGGGATTTCCTTTAATGGTCCCCAATATCATGGACTTCTAATTCCTTTCAGTGAGATCTTTCTGGCATTTGTGTGGCGAGCAGAACGGAGGGGACAAATCTGGGGACCGGAAGCTAGATAGACGATGACTGCAGGAATCCAGTCAGGAGAAGACGAGTGTCCGAATGAGGTGGTAGTTGTAGAAATTGAGAAAAGAGAATGAGAAAATGTTAAGATAATAACTCAGAAGTTTAGAAAAAAATGAATGTGGACGAGTAGAGAAAGGTACAGATTGAGAGTGACAACGGATATGTATTACTTAAAAAAAACAAAACCTTAAAAATGAATGAATGAACTCCATTAAAAAAAAAACTTCATACTGACTGACTTCAAAAAATAAATTGATTGCATTTGCTATTGTCAGGTTTTCCAGCCGTTAGATAAAGAAAAAAGAGAAAGAAGAGGAGGAGAAGAAGGTGGAGAAAAAGATGATTGCATTTCTTTTCAATGTCTTCCTAAACCTAGAGCATTTCTAATAGGTCTGCCCAAGGATTAGCTAATTGTCTAGGGCAGGGAGAGTTTCTTAACCTCCCCGCACTGTTGACATTTTCCTTGTCGTGGTGTCGGAAATAAAGTGGTACCTGTAAGGGAATAAACGCTCTCTCGGTTCTGGAGGAGAAAAGAATTTATTTACGATCTTGCAAGATGGGGCGTCCAGCCAAACACGCGGAAGGCTGGCGCCCCAGAGGAAGAGAATGGTGATGTTTAAATCTACTCTTAATTCGCAAGTCCCTCCCCTGTTTCTCCATTGACTGGGTACTACAGAGGTTACAGCCTATCCGAGAACACTAACTAATTTATCTTTTGAGATTTTAATTTGTACAGCCAATCCCAGAGAGCTAACTAGCTCATTATTGAGATTTTGAACTGATTAGCCAATGCCCCCCCCCAAATTTTTATTTTTTTGCTGTGAGTTCCCGCCTCTGATACTACCTCATGTCTCTTTACATCAGGCAGATTCTCTCTTCTCTTTGTCTGGGGCTTGTTTAAACTGGTTTTGCCTCCATTTCCCTTATTCCATGCTGTCTCTATGTGAAAACGAAACTTATTCCTTTCTTACAGATTCCCTCCTCTTTTTTTTTTAAACACTTTTAGTTTTTACATTTTAGATTTTTAAATTTGTTAAGGGCTTTTTTTACATTCCTCATCATAGGGATTTTTCTTATTTTTGATTCTAGTGGTTTTGATGGCTTTTTGAACTAGCCTTTGAGCACACGGGATTATGTAGCACCCAGCTGTTATAAACATTTTGGCTGGAATGATAAGGAAAATTAAAATAGATGTTGCAATTCCTTTTCATTTATCGAACCAATTTTCCAACCATTCTATGAGTGGGTTGTTAATGCTAGAATTCTTTTCTAGTTTTTGAAATAAGGCTGTTAAGCCTTGTAGGGCTTTGGTGATAGTTCCATTAGGTGCAGTATTATTGGGGATGAATGTGCGACAATTTCCCCCAACTATAGTACAGATGCCTCCTTTTTCAGCTAGCATCATGTCTAGGGCCATTCTGTTCTTTTATGCCATTCGGCTAGTGGCATTTAACTGTTCTGCTATTTTTTTTAATGACATTCCTGGTATAGTTGATAAATTTTAGCTGATGATTGACATTTTTATTGATGGTGACCTACTAGAATAAGGATGATTTAAATTCTGCAGCTAATTGATTTCTAGCTTTAAACTCATTAGGAACTTTCTGGGGAACCCTTATACTATTTACAAACATTTTTTTATTGAAGGAACTAGGTACACTTTGTACATTTTTCTTTTCTACTTTGCCTTGGGTTGGTACTTTATTACTTTCAAATGCTAGGGTAAATGAGATAGCCAATTGAACCAGAGCACAGGTTCCTCCCCACCTTTCAGGTAGTGTTGGCCAGAGGATGCCCTTCTCACAGTACCACCAGAGGTCTGCTCGGGATATAGTTAGGCTGGAGAAGTTGCCAGTACTATCCTTGCTCACATTCTACACCTGTGTACACAAAGCCATGGTACCAAGATTCTGGAGCCCTTTTTCTCATCTGGAGAGACAGGCAGAGTGGTTTCCGGGACTAAGGTGAGACGCTGGTATGGCTTTGACACTTCCCTCCTGGACTGGAGGGAAAAGGGAGGACAACGTACTACAACTTTCACCAGGAGTAGCATTTTGAAAGAGGAGTGTTATACATTTAAACTCCCTTTCATGCTTTTTCATCCCCAAGGGGAAGGGCATAATCTGAACAGTGGGTTGTTTGGTTGCACAAGCAAACAGTTACTGCTGTTTAGACTCTGGGTGGTATGTTTGCCCCATTTTACCCAGGCATTTGTATTTCCATAACCTGTCTCTATTTCTGTGGTTTGCTTTAAGTCTTTGGCCTTAAGTATTCTAATGACCTTGGGGTCAATTTGTACTGGAGAGTTAAATTCCAGCCAAGTTTTCCTTAATGGTTTTTCCTCCAACCTGGGTTAAGACCCATCCCTCATACTGTGTGGTTCACCAAGCAGTGTTCTAAGGATAACAGGGGTTTGGTGTTTCATAAGTTATACTCTCAAATGTTCGCCCCCCAACAATCTTGCTTTCTATTTGAACAGTCTGCTTACATAAATGCTTATATTCCTCTCTCAGTTGTTGCTGACGTTTTAGATTTTTACAGCTCATTACTTGACAAACATCAAATTGTACAGTTTGAGACTTTAAGCCTTTGACTACACTTATAACCAGCTTAGCAGAACCTGTTACTCCTTGAATACAGAACATTATGATCAGCATAAGCAATTTCATCATTAAGCTATACACAGAGCACAATGCAAACATAGGGTTTAATCTAGCCCTTTCTCCCTTCTAATATGTTTCTTTAACTGTTGCCTATTTAAAGTGATCCTTAGGGGATCTGAGGTAGGAGTCACTTTTCAGGATTCAGGTTGAGTTGCTGGATACTTATCGTCTGGTTCAGGCACCGGTCCCTTCACTCGTGTGTAATGAGTCCAGCCTCTTTCTGCCGTTCGGACTGCCGTCTTAGTTGTCAGCAAGACTTGATAGGGTCCTTCCCAGATCGGTTGAAGTTTGGATTCTTTCCACGACTGGATCAGAACCCAGCTGCCAGGCTGATGTCAATGGGCAGCAAATTTAAGAGGCGGGGTCTGAGCCAGCAGTCCACGGTGCCTGAGAGATGATAAAGTAGAAGACAAGGCCAGTATATAATTCTTAAGAAAAAGATCTTTTGTGTCTAGGGAGGGGAGCTCTCCAGTCCTCCTGGGGAAAGGCAAACCAAAAACCAAAGGCCTACACCTTGTAATTGCCTAAGTACTAAATTACACATGGCTTGCACCTTTCTAATGACTTTCCTAGTGTAAAACTGCTAATACCTGCTTTAGGTACAGACACTCCTGAAGTCATGTGCATGAAGAGCAGCAAGAACTTACCAACATTTCAGGCTAGAACAATTAGACTAAAGGACAACAATAATTTACAATAACCTAAGATTAATGAACACAAAAAGGCTTACCACTCTTAAATGCTAAATTAAAATTTAGTTTTTAGTACACCTAGTTTAGTGATGCTTGAATATACGTGATTCACATATATGCATACCTTGAACATACACACAAGTTTTGCTGTTAGATGAGTAAAAACCCACTCTCCAGGGAGAGGAGGACAAGCCTTGGTGTGTAGTATTTGACAATATATGTGGTGTCTTTATTCCTATTAGACTTAATGTTAAGATAGCAACCTGGCATTACCAAATGGAGACCTGGGAAGAGATATGAACCATTCACTGTTTTAAGTTTGTTTAATTCAGCTTTAGTGAACCTTAAACCCTTTTATAGGAACATTTACTTGCACTTTGAGTATGGACCTTTTGCTTTTGCCCAAAATATATTAGAAAAATTATTCTGCTTTTTACAAGAATACACAGTCTCATATATCTGGAATACAGACACATATAACTTATATACACACTTATAACCATACGAAACAGACATACATTTCCATTTACAAGCATGTATAGCCAATACACTACTGTTACACATACATAGAAAACTTTTACACAGTTTTTCTCACCTTTTTTTTTTTTTTCATTTTTCACACTATTGTGAAACTGCACACAATTGCCCAGCTTTAGAGTACACACAAACTAGTATACGCTATAAAGATACAAAGAAATAGCTTCAGTTTACTATAGATGAGTACACAGGAAATTTTTGCCAAGCTTTAAATTACACACTGACAAACTTTTACAGTTTGAAAGACTCCTACGTAATTGTATTACATGCTTTTATTACATACAAATACAACTATTCCACATTCCTGTGTAAACATACAACTTAAACTCCCATTAGATTCATGAAGTTTTAACTCTCAGAATGCATCCAAATACAGTTCTAAAAAATGTGCATATAACTTTCTATATACCCTGATACACACATTAAGGGACTTTAAATGTAGCTTCTACATGCCTTAGACTTAATTACACAGCACACTAAAATATGTAAATGTATTTATTAATACCTGTTTAGCCCCACATAAGTATATGAATAGAGAATTACACAAACCCCATGCTACAAATTTCCTTCCTCCTTTTTTTTTTTTTTTAAACTGCTTCAATTACTTCTCTATCTCACTTTTGTCTGTTTCCTCCCTGGCTTGTTGATTTTCTGAATATTTCCTCTAATGGCTTATTCAGCCATTCATCGATTTTTGGATCTTCTCTGAATATTAGGCTAAAATTCCTTTATATAACTGACCTTTTAAAGTCTGAGTTATTAACAGAATGATATTGTATTCTTGGGGCTTGAGGGAGTGGGAGTCCAACCCTTTTTGGAGGCTTTTGTGGCAGCCCTTTTCTTTTCAAAGTCTGGGGTGATGTTGGGGAGATTACCTTTTTGGCCCCACCCTTCTTAAACATCGGGGTGCCACCCAGACTCTGCCTCTTCGGGGTAAAGGCTCTACCTTCTCTGAACAGTGGGGTGGCAGCCAGGCTTTTCACATTCCCCTGGGAATGTGCTCCACCCTCTGGGTCCTGAGGCGGCAAAACTTTTTTAGAGCATTGAGGCGGAAGGCCCACCCTTAACCCCCAGGGCAAACTCACCCTTTTCATGCATGTGGGCCACTCCACTCTCCTAGCCTGAGACCACTTGACTTCAGACCTCAACTTTCATCGTTCTTTGGGGATATGGGTACAGCCAATTTTATTTTAGGTGGATGCAGTCTCTCTCTTTCTCTCATAGCCTCCCTCTTTCCCATTTCCCTTTCTTCTCCCAAGAAAGGGATATTTACATAAACCAGAGTTTAAGAATCAAGTTAATTGTTATTCAGCTAGCCTTGCTAGGCTTTTTATTAATGATTCTTATCTTTCTTTCTTTAAGAGCCTTTAGAAACAGAAACTTTTGGAAATCTCTCCATTTTTTTTTTTTCTTAACTTTTGGTGGGTTGTAATTACTGGAGCAGTTAGCATTAACTGGCTCTCCAATTGCCTGGGGGCATAGACTGCTTCCACCAAAACCCCAGGCTTTAATGGTTCCCGCCCCAGTGGGGGAGGGGAAACCATAAGGTGGGGGAATGCTTATCCTAGGTTTTAGTTTCTTTTTTCCCTGCAGCCACCACATGGCACAGTTCAATTCTGCCTTGGAAAAAGGTTTATTTTTATTAACATGACACACGAGGTCAGCACAAAGCCAACTCTTATCTGCCTTATATTTTGGCCAGAATATATTTGGCAGCAAAATGACTTTTTTTTTTTTTTTTTTTGTTTAAACATAACAATAATATTTGATCATTTTCTTTTACCCTTTCCCTTGGTTCAACTACTTTTAGCCCAATGTTTTAACATGTTTTCCAATGGATTATTTAGAGGAATGTTCCCCGGGGACCCTAAAGGTACCCCCTTCCCTTTATTCCCAGCCGGCTGACTGCCTCCATTCCCCATTCTGAGTCTTGCCTGAGCATCTTTCCCTTAGGATCAGCTCTAGGCTCATCAGAATGTCCCCATTCTGAGTCTTGTTTGGGCATCTTTCCCTCAGGATCAGCCCCAGACTTTCAGAATGCTTTAACCACCAAGGTAATATAATATTTCTTTCCTTACCTTGGTCCGTGCACGGAGTTGCCTGGTTAACCAGAGGCAGGCCTTTTCTTTTTCCCCCTTTTCTCATCCACAACCGGCAGATCCAAGCATCTGGTCTCGGGCCCTTTAGCTGCCGGAGATGGGCCCCCAATGGCGGAGTCCGAGACCGCTCAATCAGCGGGGCGCGCCTTCCCTTTGTCCACCTCGGGGGTCCCCCTCCGAAGCTTTGGATCCCGGACGAGCCCCCAAGTTGTCGGAAATAAAGTGGTACCTGTAAGGGAATAAACGCTCTCTCGGTTCTGGAGGAGAAAAGAATTTATTTACGATCTTGCAAGATGGGGCGTCCAGCCAAACACGCGGAAGGCTGGCGCCCCAGAGGAAGAGAATGGTGATGTTTAAATCTACTCCTAATTCGCAAGTCCCTCCCCTGTTTCCCCATTGACTGGGTACTACAGAGGTTACAGCCTATCCGAGAACACTAACTAATTTATCTTTTGAGATTTTAATTTGTACAGCCAATCCCAGAGAGCTAACTAGCTCATTATTGAGATTTTGAACTGATTAGCCAATGCCCCCCCCCCCAAATTTTTATTTTTTTGCTGTGAGTTCCCGCCTCTGATACTACCTCATGTCTCTTTACATCAGGCAGATTCTCTCTTCTCTTTGTCTGGGGCTTGTTTAAACTGGTTTTGCCCCCATTTCCCTTATTCCATGCTGTCTCTATGTGAAAACGAAACTTATTCCTTTCTTACAGTGGGGACTGTTCTGTGTGTTGCAGAATGTTTAGCAGCATATCTGGCTTCTACCCTCTATGTGTTAGTAGCACCCCCTCAGTCAGGACAATCAAAAATGTCTCCTCACATTGCCAAATGTCCCCTGGGAGGCAAAATTGCCCCAATGAAAAGCACTGACTGCTCTTTGAGTGTGTATCTTTGTTTTAATTACTTATTGCTTAGGGTATCTTACAACTCTGTAAGGCTAAGTGTTAACCCCTTATAACTGATGGTGGTGCAGATGTAGTTTTTCTGCTCTGAGAGAAAGTTAATTTTATTGATTTGTAGGGCATTTTCCAATTCTGTAACTTATTTAGCAATGTGATTACAGCTTTGCTTCTTTCAGTGACTAAAAACACTTCTGTTTTTGCTATAGTTCTTTGAACTAGTTTTACCATCTACTGCTTCCCTCAATAATGAGTTAAATCTTTTGACAAATGTTTACATTTGTATGAGTCATACATTTAACTTTTTGAAAAGCATACTTTGACAAAATAGAAAATACTAAATAAATCTACAAAATAAAATAACTTGTTTACCCAATGGAATTGTGGAGGATATAAATTTTGTATTTAATTCATCTAGACTGGCTTTACTCAAAATAGGATGTCTCATGAAGACTTGAGGAGGTCAATGGCCAAGTTAACTGATTGGCAACTTGCTTTTAATTCTTGTTCAGAAAAATATATATATATATTTATATATATTATTTTTAATATATATTATATATTATTATTATATATGTGTGTGTGTATATATATATTTGTGCCATAGAGGAGTGAACACTGGTCTCAGTGGTCTATAGGCATCGGAGCCGGGGGTGGGAAGGGGCATTTGCCCTGTGCATGCGGCTCCATTGTATGACAATATAATGACTTAATGGAATGTGAAGAATCAAACAGATTCTTGCTGTTGGGGGCCAACTCAGGTGAACTTCTCCAGTTCTTTGACATCTATCTAAATCAAATAAATCATGCTTTCATTAATAAGGGCGAATAATAGCCATTTGAACTTTCAGATAGTCACAGAAAACTAGACTAAAATCTTACACTTTGCAAAATTAATTGGTACTTGAATGATATATTACTTTCTACCCTATGTTAAGACGGATCATTTAAAAACATATTGTTTTAGCTCCTCACCCACAGGTCTTTCCTGAGTTAAGAATTAGGATGATGGTCTGATTTATTTACAGGGATAATGACAATTAAAGAACAATTTTAGTACACTTTTGAAAATTTTCATTATTTAACTCTATAGTTCCTCCTCCCCTCCTCTTCCTCCTCCTTCTTCTACCTCTGTTAATTGTCCTGTTAATGTTGCAAGTTAAAATATTTCAAATACTCTTTATAGTGGAGGTCAAAATTGATTATTTAAATCCACTCTTTTATTGTAAAGAAGCCCAAGTCATTGAAAAGTCCTCATCGGTTCCTTGTGCCTTTATATCATTTTATTTTTCCTTTTTATGCTGCAAGGGGAGGTGCTCCGTTTTCTCCTTGGTTCAGGGCAGAGGGATTCTGAGCCTCGGTTCCGGAGGAGTGTTGGATCAACATTAAACGTGGAGGCTGCAGAGGAAGATCCATCAATAACACAGGCAAATAAAACAAAAGCAAGAACCCAGTCTTCGACCTCGGGCAGAGATGGCACCCCTTGCGGCTAGAAGCTAGTTTGTGAATCCTTCGATAGCTCAGTTGGTAGAGCGGAGGACTGTAGTGGCTTATAGCAGGGATCCTTAGGTCGCTGGTTCGAATCCGGCTCGAAGGAGTTTATATTTTGATTCATTTTTATCCCCCACCTTCCGAAATGCATATTCCTTTAAAATATATTATCAATATGCATCTCTTTAAGACTATCCTTGATGTACAGCAAGTCTCTCTACTTTTCCTTGGATTATTGTTCTCCATGATAGTTATTAATACGTGCCATTAGATTTCAACCCCATAGTTCGTATATGACCAGGGGCCGCAGTGAAATTGCGAGCCCTAATGAGGAGGATCAGAGGCGGGTTCCCTGGGTTTGGGGTGAGGAGAGGCGTCTCCGCCACACAACGGTGGGTTGGTAGCCAAGGAAAGGGGCTGGTTGGTAGGGACCGCTCGCACTCACCTGTAATTAGTGGGGCACGCGCGCCCCCTCGTGGTCCGGAAGTCCCGAGGCGTTGGGAAGGTTATTTCTAGGTAGGACGCTAGATCCCGGCAGCCGCCCAGAGTGTCTCGTAAGAGATGAAATTCGGAACTATTTCCCTTCTCGGTTTATGTCATAATGGTTTTTTGGGTGGGTATTTAGATCACCCGGGGAGATTTTACAACGTGCCTATGTTTGTGCCACTTTGGAGGTAGGATCCAGGCATTGGTATTTTAAAAGCTCCCCAGCTGATTTAAATATGCCTCAAGATTTAAGAACCACTGGTAGAAGAGAACTTTAGTTTCCGGAGGAAATAATAGACCAAAAAAAAAAAAAAAAAGGTCAGGATTTCCTACCCACGTGGAGGAATTAGCACAAAAGGTAGAGCGCTCAACAATAGGATGTACTTGCTAATTTTGTGTCAATTTCATTAATATATATTAATCTTACTTTTATCTTTTCATTTTTGAAATGTGATCTGCATACCTATGGAGGGGTCCTCAACGTCAAAGATATTGGATCAAAGTAGGAAGAGCTGACTGAGGATTTTGTGTCTGGCTATTTCTTGTTTCCTCCTTCCCAGACTTCAGAACTTTTATTCCTAAGTAAACGATTCTCAAACTTTGGTTTGTATAACAACCACCTGGGAGAGCTAATAAAGAACACAGAAACCCAGTATCGTTGAAATAGGATTGTGGTTTGAGACCATTGCCTTAAACACATAGGAAACTATTCCTATTAAGAGCTAGAGACTGTCTATACTGGCCGATGCCGGATAACTCCTTGCTTTTTGTAAGTTGGGGGCAAAAGAACGTTTGGGCCTTGGATGCAAAGTTTATTAGATATTACTGGGCCGAGCTTCTCGCCAAGGTATCGTTGATTCCAATCCAGGTAAGTTCACCAGTGCAATTCTCCTCCTATATTTTAAGCTATATTCTGCCATAGTTCAGCAGCAGCGGCACCCAGAATACATCCAGTTGACTCCAGAAGAGGAAGTGTAAGTGTAAAAAGACAAACGTTAAACATACCCACACATTTTTTGACTCTCCATCGTCTCAATTAAAAAATGGGAGTGCGTTTGCTCCAGTTGAAAGAACTTGAGGTAGATCTCAATGAGGTCGGACTCGTTGGAAATAGATGCTGAGAATTAAAATGTAAGATTAATACATGAAGGACTGAAGGGTAGGTTTGTAAGTCCGCTGGGCAGGGCCCAACATTCAAATCTGCAAAACATGAGCGAAATCCCGTAGGAGAACTGGCCCCTGCCTATTCTAGCAATACAATATCAGAGTTCGTGGGTCTTTCAAGAAATACCAACACTACATTGGTGCTAGCAGGTGGAGACATAAAACTGGAGAATGCGGGCATCGATCCCGCTACCTCTCGCATGCTAAGCGAGCGCTCTACCATTTGAGCTAATTCCCCATCTGGGAACGTCCCTGAGCCCCCTGTGTCATCTTTGATATATGGAAGCAAGTTAAAAGGACAAAGTGCGGGACTACAAATCAATAGTGATCAGACAGCCCCAAGACAAATTCCGCCCCTCCCAGCCACCCCTAATCATTAACCTCTACTCCAGCGTGCTGGTTCTTGTCGGGAGAAGGCCACAGGGTGCAGGTGGACCAAGGCGTGGAGTCCGCAGAAACATCTGTTTAGGAAATTGGGCACGAGTTTAACACTGGAATCTTATCTACGGAAACCAGGAACAAGATTCAAATTGAGGATGCAGCCAGGAAAGAAAATGAAGTTTCTCAAACAATGAGGCACGGCTTTGGCCTTCCCAATATTTCCTGCCAATCCCCACTTTCCTTAAAATTCCACCAATTGGCTCTGCTGCCCCCAAGAAACAAATTCGCAGTCACTGGGGATTACCCGCTGTGCGGACGCATGGCCACGAGGGGGCGCGCGTCCCGGTTACTTTCTGACTTCTTTCAGCTTCTCTAGTCTCGATTTTAACCAAGGGGTGTGTGCAAGTTATTTTTCTAAGGCAAACATTGATGGGAGAGCGAATATACTTATTGCCGCAGCCTTAGAGTCAGAGTCCTTGCAAAAAAGATAAAGGCAGTTGCCACTTTTTCTTGTGGCTCTATCGCGTTACAAGCTACCAGGTACCAGCTATCAAGTATGGTGCTAGGTGTTAAGTGCTTTCAACGCACGCTGATTCTGAAAAGGAAGATCCGTTGGGCGTTGATAGGGGCCCATCACCTGCAAAAAAGCCTTATGAAGGCCCTCACCCAACATCTGCACCTTCAACTGCTTCTTTGCCTGAAATTCCACCAAGAGAGTCTTCCTCTTTTTAGGACTTAATGTTGCTTTCTAGTTTCAATTAAATTAGTGCAAGGTGATAAAGAAAAATTGAAATGGAGAAGGCCAAACATCTTATTTAAGAAAGTTACTTTATGTCCCTAGACTTTTCCAAGATCTTTATATGCCCTGAATGCATGCTCTGGTCTTTTGCTTTTTCATTGCAGTCACAGATGACAAAAAGTCCATAACTGTGGGAAAAAACCCATCACCTTACCCCCATCTTAAACAAGAGAGTTCAGAACTTAGGTGATCTGAGTGTGTGGAGAAACCTACCATTCTTCTCAAAATTTGGCTCAAGACCGATGTCACCTTAACTCTCACCACCATCTAGGTGCTTTCTCCTTACTCTCCCCCACTGGATAGTATTTACCCAGCTATGTAAGTCAGTTTCATCTCCATTCATTCTTTCTCCTTGCTTATTTTTTATGATTCTATTAGGAGTGCAAGTGTTGAATTGGAGTGAAAGAAAATAGCTTAATCCTATAGATCAGATCCATGGGTTGTGCTTTAGCACAACTGACTCAGAACTGGTTGTTATGGGAGGCTTTGAGCCATGACGTGGGAATTGTAGTTTCTGATAACATTGAGTTAGGTATTAAATTCTCCAAACTCTCAGTTCCCACAAAGGTAGAATAATGAACCAGAATATTGCCTTAAAATCCACATGGAAGTTTTGCCAGTTGTTAAACTATTGTCTTAGCCTTCTTTAATATGCCTTATGATACAGGAATGGGCTTCTGTAAACTACATGGCTACTTTACTACTTGACCCCGTTAGACTTTGCCAAAAGAGAAGCTAGATGGAGTCTGCAAAGCTGGAGAAGGAAAGGTGAACTTGCTCCTTCATGTTTGCTCTCTGAAGGCTTCCTGTTCCTCTAAAAGTCACTCTGTTATATTTCTGTATCCCAGCAGAGGCAGTTCCTTGCTGTAGCAGCAATTATGTCCAGCACATTCTGAAATTTTGGCACAACTTGGCATCACTGCTGCTTTTATATCTGGTATCTAAGGCACAGATAGGACACCTGATAATGTAGGAGAGAAACTGTCCATTTCTCAGGATGCCTCCCCTCTAGCTGCTTACTCTCTATTAATTTAGGAACATTGAAAGGAAATTTACCAGATTATATTCTCTTTGCTTCTCATGAAAGGAATTTAAGTACCGAGTTAAATATCAACAATGTGCTCTCAATATTTCTGATGGGAGGTGCTGGTAGTTGCCATTTGATGAAACATTTGGATTCTTTTCAATAATATATGTATGGAGAAAGTTTATTTTAATAAGCAAGGATATTTTATAGAGAAATCTACTTAATAGTCTTTTCCTTAGACCCATCATCAAAGAATGATTTTTCTCTCCAATTGCTTCAGCATATTCTCCATTTGTGTCCATTTCTGCCTTAGGTGCAAGGAAGCTTGAGTGTGCAATTTCCCCTGAACCTCAATGTTTGATGGTTTGCTATGAAAAATGAATGTTTACATTGCCATTTAAAATTTTTGAGAATTTTTGTTTCATTTTAATTACCTCACTATAAATATGCAGTATATGTACGACCCAAATCAGTTATCCAAACTAAGAAAATTTACACATGCACACACATGAGCAAAAAACAAAACGCACATTTCATCAGTAGAGTAATAAATATACACGATCTCCCATTCGACTTTCAGAAAAGAGAATCTCAATGGTACGAAAATGCACTGATCTTTGCTCTGTTTCGGGACTCTAGTAACCTCTTCTACTTAGATGTTTGTATTCAAAAAAACCGTGTCATTTATGGACCAAATTAAGATGCTTTTGAGAGAGAAAGAAGGACGTAAATAGAACACCAGGACACCGGACGTGATTCGAGGGATTCATTATGGTTATAACATACCTAGGGGAATAAGACATGGGATGCCCGTAGTATTTTTGTTTTTAGTTAAGTGAAAAATACAATAAATTTTACATATTTATAAACCAATGAAACGACTACCCAGATGATTATATAGGATATTTCTAGTGCCTAAGAAGATTGCATTAGAATTGTCTGTACTTTCAAAATGAATGTAGATACAATTAAACACGAAGACAGACATTATATTGGAAATTCTAAATCGCCTTGGCACGTCCTTCGATAGCTCAGTTGGTAGAGCGGAGGACTGTAGGTTGGTAGTCCTAGACATCCTTAGGTCGCTGGTTCGAATCCGGCTCGAAGGATGGTAATTCTGGAACTCCCTCAAGTGAAGGAGCATGAAATAGCTAATCCAAATGGCCATTGCCAACACCTGCCATCAGAAATTAGAGCACATAAATGACATACTCGGCGAAGCTGGCCTTTCATATCTGTTACTGAAACGCTTCTGCGAGGGGCAACCATATCTTTGAAAGATTTTAGTGTTCGTTTTTCACTTGCGAAATTCGACCTCGGAACAGCTACACCCATCTCCCCTCACCGCCCTCTCATTTCCTCCCCGAGTTTCCTGCCGTATCCCCTTGCCTCTCTATCGACCCAACAAATGCAGTTTTTATTCCCTCTCGGGCCACCGGGTTAGAATCTGGACTCCTGCATGTCCACACCAGACCAAACAAATCAGAGGCAGCGCCCACGACAGAGTTCTGTTGAGAAAGCGCGTGAGAAGTGTGGGAAGTGGGAAGGTTTTCATTTTACATTTTGTTTTCACTTCACATTTTGTTGGAGGGTACTTTCTAACGAAGCCTTTTGATAGAAACAATTTCAAACATACATAAAACCGGGTAGTACAATGAATTCTCATCATCCATCACTTCATAGCTATTTTTGGATCATCTAGCTCAAATATACAGCCCGACTCCGATCTTTCTACATAAATCCCAAATAAGCTGTCATTTCGCCCATTGTTGCTGTATTTCGAGGAGATCGGTGTCAGGGATTTAAAAAACCAGGACAACTGACTAAAACTGTTCTTCCTTAAAATTAACAGAGAGTGAGTGGGAACGCCAGGAAAGCGCTGCAGCTGCGAGCTGAGGTCTTCTCGGCCGCCGGTATTTTAGGAACATATTTGGAGCCTGTCTGGGGAAAAATTAAGTCCATTTTTGTTATCCGCTTCTGTCTTTTCAGATGACTTCGTGCCTAGAACAGGGTGAAAAAATATTTCACGGCCCCCAACAAGGGCGGGTATATATTCACAAATAATATAAATAAGAATAATAATATTAAAAAGCCCAAGCGCAGCGTCCCTAGCAGTGGGTCTCGCGGGGCTCGGCGGCGCTTTAAGGGCGAGGATGGCGCCCCCTGGCGGGCGCGTCCTCAAGCGACGAGCCCGAGGAAGGCGGGCCTGGGATTCGGGTAGGGCTCGCTCCCAGGACCTCCCGGGGACGCGGGACCCCCCCCCAGGCCGGGTTGCATTGGGCACAAGGGAACAGCGGTTTGTGAGCTGAGGGGAAACCTGTGAGGACGGGACTGGAGAGAGGACTAAGCGCGCGGCCCAGTAAACGCGGGGTTCCCGGTGCTGGGCCCCGTCTTTCGCTTCACCCGCAGGCGAGCCCGCAAGAAGGAGCAGGAGGGAAGGAGGGAGGCGATTCCACCTGCTAAGCCTGGGTGGACCCTCCCGGATTTGAGGTGAGGGCTTTCGCTCCCGCTCTGCTCCACTGCAGGCGGTCTTCGTCTTTGCTCCCAAAGCCCAGTTTCCAGCCTGGGTTGGCAGCTGAGATTTGCCAGGTAGAAGAGCCTTCCAAGTCTATTTTCAACGGTTCTGCCTTTTCAAAAACACAGGAAGGGTTGTAAGCAGAAAGTTTCAACACAAACGTGAACTTTGTTGCTGGAGTCCAACGTTTAGTAACAGTCTATGATAGCCAAACAACAACAACAAAAAACCATTTATTAAGATCACTTAATTCAAGCAGACCTGAGTTATTCTAAGCCTTAAAAAGCCCTTGTTAAAATAACTTGCTGTTGCTCTAATCTTCAACAACAACAACAACAACAAAAAATATACTGTCTGTTCCCAGGAACTTTCTCAGCAATGCCTGCCTGGAGATGTAAGGGATATCACCGTATAATATGATAACCAACGCCTTCTTCTTGAAAAACAAGCCTGAATGAGGGGAGGACTTCAAAATAACAGGAGATTCTCACCAAACAGCTTTTTATTTTCTATATTTTTCCCCTTCTGCTTTCTTCTGGATCTTGGCCATTTCTTTGTCTGCTGGGGATTTTAAAGCCCAAACTGCTCTTCCCATTCTGAACTGGTCTTGGAAGGTTTTTTTCCCTCCAGTTCCTTGTTGATACATCTTCAATAAACTCACCTTCTCACCAAAGCAAAGAGATTTTTTCTCTGTTTGATGTGGGATCCAGGGGGCCTGACTATTCAAGACCGTGTTTTCTGATGGTAACATTAATTCTGGAATAAGCAAGGGGGAAACCAGGCCAACTCGTCCCCGCACTCTCCCGGGCCCATTGGGTGAAGTTGTCAACCACAGTGGGAGTTAAACTTGTCAGGGCAGACTTGTTTGGTCCATTGTTTCTCTAGTTTTCCAAGACAGGGTTTTGGCAAGAGAGAGAAACTTGTATATTTATCCAGTGACAATGATATACAGGTATAGATGTAAAATAAGTTGTTTAGGAAAAAACATGAGGCAGCTGTGGCTTGAACAGGCCAAACATGCAAACCGTGTACTCCACCACAGAGTTAGGCCTCAGCACCCCACAGCACTTTACTATGTTCTGAAATTCTACATCTATAAATCTATATTCTGAAGTGCACAGAGGGAGACAAACTTTATTTTCTCTTTGATTTGAATTAAAAATAAAATCAAGAGAGAATCTGGATAAAACTATAGGTAGCAGCATTTCATGGTTAATATGAATTTTCCCTTGGAGGTTTCAATGTGAGAAGGAAAGGTTTCAAAATTACTTTTCTTTTTTATTCTTAAAATGACCTGAGTGGCTAGGAAGACAGGTAATGCATGGGTGGTTGGAGATACTGGCAGGGTTCCATATCTTGTTCTTTTTTCTCTTTCTTCCCATCACATTTAAAACTCAGGCACTGGGTTCTATTAGGTGCTGTTCTCAATTTAAGAATATGATGACTTCTCTCAACAAATGGTAACTGAGGACCCCTAAGAAGAGGCACTGTTCTAGGCATTTAGCGTATATTAATACCACAAAAAGATCCTTGCCCTCCAGTCAATGGCTTTTCAGAGTGGAAAAGATATCATACACTTAAAAGGTAAATTGTTTCATATGTCAGAAAACAATAGTGATATGGAAAAAGGAATAAATAGAAGAGGTGAAGGGCATCTGATTAATGGTTGGGTGCAGGATTTAAAGAAATGCTCAGGGAAAAGCTAATTTTTGACTCTTTCTGGTATGCTCTAGTGATGTTTTTACACTATCCATCTTTGCTTTTGCCTATGAGTCCTGCTCCATCTCCTTAATAAGTAAATTTGTTGATTACGCCACTGACGGTACCTTAAAAATATAAAGCTCCTCTTTTTCATGGAAAAGGACTTGTGTCTAAAAAGAGAGATTAAGTGAAAATGGGACAAAAGAAGGCAATTAGTTGGTTCTGAAGAAATTTTCACATCCTCTGGGCTAGGACTCCTTGGGATTGAAAGGATGTATCATAAGCAAGGATGAAAATGTTTATTCTTTAAGGATAAAAATACCACTTCCTTGAGGATTTTGTTCTTTTTCCTGAGGGCAGTAGATAAGCTTTAAACTTGTTCTTCAATTGCAGTTACCTGTTTAAATTTGTATTTTTAAAAGTTCATTTTAATGGCAGTATAAAGAATAGGGAATAGGTATAGAGAAGGATATGGATAAGTTTGGGGGAATGGAGGTTATTTACAGGTCATATGAGAGATGATGGAGGAGGGGAGTGATGTACCGTTCTCACAGTGGAAATGGAGGCTTTTAAGGTTTTTAAAGAGTGATCATTATCCCTCTCTTGCATAGTGGAAGTTGCTGATTTGAGTCCAGGAACTATTCCAGCCTCCCAAAGAAAAAAATTCTTTTCTCAGGAAGGCAGGAGACAGGATGATACAGGAATCTATATTTGGATTCCAAGCAAATGGGCAATTTACACAGCTATGGTGTATTCAGGCCTTCTAAAGTCACTTTAGTTGCTTATTTTATTTTGACTGCAGCTTTTTACAGCTTAGATTAAACAAGTAAGTAGGTGCAATAATCTTACAAATACTCTCACATGATCATTCTAAGTTTATAAAAATAATCTTCCAGGGCTAAACATTCTCTTCACTTTCCTCCTTCCTCATTGGTAGCTCCTTCCTAGTCTCCTTTACTGGTTCCTCCTCTTCTCTCTGTCTCTTTAATATTAATTGTTCCCTCAGGGTTCAGTCCTTGGCCCTTCTCTGTTATCTGTCTACACTCAATCCTTCCAGAATCTGCTCCAGTCTTATGGCCTTAAATCTATGTGCAAATAACTCACAGCATCATATCTTGAGCCCAAACTTACCAACAATTTCAGAGGTTTATGCAGTACTCACTCCAACCTACACAGCGTCTCCACTTAGAGGTTAGTAGTCATCAAAACTGGATTCCTAATCTTTCTCTCCTAAATCTGCCCCATCCACCATCATCCCCACTTCATTCCATCCTTCCCGATTCTCTGGAGTCTCCCCTTTGCCTCACATCCCACATCAATATATTAGTCAACCCTGTTTTCTCTACATTCATTATATATCCATGATCTTATCATATCTCACCACTTTTGTGGCCACAACTCCATTCCAGCCACCATCATTTTCCCCTGGATCACTGAAGTAGCCTTTAATCTGATCTCCCTGCTTCTCCCCTGACCACTTATTGCCTATTCTTATACAACATCATGGATGATCCTTTCAAAACCTATTGCTTATTTTGGGTTATCCAAGGATTTCAGTGCAAGTACTTTATCCCAGAAAACATTGGTGGGGAATGATGACGTGAAATAGGAAAGGGAAGTAAACCAAGGATTACCACTCTGGGCAACTTGATCTTAATCCCTCTGGGAAAGTCTGGGAAACTGTGGAAAATGTACCTCAGAATGATCATATTTCAGAGGAAGCTGGGGTAGTCTTATATCGTTTACCAAGAGTTATTGTTTGGGGATTGCTCCAAACCCCTTAGAACGTTGGCCTGCCATGTGTGTGGGCAGAGTGGGATCAGCAACCAGGGAAAGGCTTCATGTAACAGGATGCGGGTACCAGCAGGTGGAAATCAGATTGGTGGACTTCAAAATGGTGAGGGCCCAGGGGATGTGGGTGAGGGAACAACAAGGTATTGAATGTGGGGCAGCTCCTTCATCACAGTCTTCACAAGGCTTGACCATCAGCTAATATAAAGCCTCAGATATCTTTAAAAAATTTCTAATTCCTCCTTTTGTTCATGCCTAGTCATCTTGATTTCCTTTAGTTGTATGTCCATGTACTTCTTCGGCTCATTGAATTTATTTAGGAGAGTTGACGTAACATCTTTGATTAGTTGTTCCAATGCCTGTACTTCCTCTGTTGTTTATTTTTGTTCCTTTGGGTGGGCTTCTCTTCCTGTTTCTTTGTATGTCTTGTGATCTTTTGTTGAATTCTGGGCATTTGATTATTTTGATGCCCAATGTGAACAGTTATGTCCTCCTCAGGTCTCTCTAAGCCTGCATCTTACCCTGGGCATGCATAGGAACTTTCAAGAATTCCTCAGTATGTGCAACCATTTCCCCTCCAAGAAAGGAGTTCCTTTCCCTGGCTTCTCCTCCTGGGGCCCTGGGCAGTGCTCTTTGTTTTTCCTATAGTTTTTCTTCCCCTGCAGCTGTGCTCAGCTCCACTCCCAGACTCTGGTCTAACTTTTCACCCCAGCTTTCAGTACTGGGTCTGCTTTGTGGTTCCATGGCTCAGCTCCTCCTTTCTGCCCCACTTTCCTGTCCTACGGTAACTTCCAGCTTAGGAGATGCAGATGGCAGCCCTGAGTCTGTCTTTGATGGAGCTAGTTGGGATCATTGTACAAAGAAACCCAGTATTTCCTTTAAGCACACCAGTAATCAGGCCCAGGACCTGCACTGGGAACACAGAAGGGCTACCAAACCACCACTGGGGTTTTATCAGGCTTCAGGGACTTGCAATTGAAAGTCTGCAGGCTGCTGAGCCATCTCTGTGAGTTGCACAGATCCTAGTGGGGGGAGAGGAATGGACTGATAAATTTGTCCCATCCTCTCCTACTGTTTTTTAAGTTTATGTTTGTTTTTTTTTCTCTTCACTTCTGCATTCCTTGAGTTGTTCTCTAGTCTCATCATCTTCTAGAACTTTGAGAAAGTTGATTTTGTTCATTTTCTTCTTATTGTTGTTTTTTGTTATTTCTGAGGAGGGATGCTCACTAGTACATCTTATATGCCTCAGATGTCTTAAAGAACCTGGAATGAAAACAGTCTTGTATGGAAGGAGCATTGATGTGAAGAATGAGAAATTTGAGCCAGGCTAGTGAAAGAGATCAGGCACAGATGATGTCCCTGTGATGCACTTATAGGTTTTGGGGTGTATCTTGCAGACAAGATAGGGTTTGAGAACAAGCCCACAAACTTGGCTGACAGGCTTTAGGCTGAGCAATGTTTTTAAGAGCAGGAGGCATCAGGGGGACAGGCACTGTGGTTCACTGCCAACCAAGGAGAATTCCCTGATGAACCTTCCTGTTGTGGATCGGGATGCAGAAGGGCTATTTAATAGGAGTAAAGGCGAAGCCAATGTAGGTAAGTCCTTTCAGGGACAGAGTCTCAGCTTCAAATAAGTGCTATACTTTAAATTTAATTGAGGTGATTTAGTAGTGGTAGTGTCCCCAGATGCCCAACATAAAAAAAGTAAAATTCTCTCTGAATTCACCACAACTTTTAAAGATGCTTTCCCATAAGGATTTGCGGTTATTTTCTTTCAATAAATTGAAGATATCATTTCATTGGTTCAGTCCAATATAATCTACATGTCAGTAAGTTACCTGGTTGGTCTCCAGGGATAAATTAGAATAAATGTTCAGTGTTGATTTCTGTTTCTGGTAAATCAATATTCAGCAGCAACAGTTGCCAGATCAGCCTTAGGGAGAGGAACTCTAAACTCATGAGCCCATACATAGCTTCTATTCCTGCAACCATTTCTATTTCATTCAGGGACCCATTCAGTAAGCACTAGTGTGGCCAAAGATGGATGCTGCCTAACATCCACTAGATGAGGCACATTCACAACACAGGCTGTGCTGATTTTTGGAATATCTGAGCGTGTAACTTTTTTCCTTCAAGGCTTTCAAAAGGCAATTAGAAAAACCAGCAACCCTATCGTTTGTATAATTACTATTATCCCATATGTTTCAAGACTTACAGCTGTTATATAAATCAGTATTTCCCTTTAAGACTACTGTTCTAGTTTGCTAATGCTGCCAGAATGCAAAATACCAGAAATGGACTGGCTTTTATAAAAGGGGGTTTATTTGGTTACACAGTTATAGTCTTAAGGCCATAAAGTGTCCAAGGTAATGCATCAACAATCAGGTACCTTCACTGGAGGATGGCCAATAGTGTCCGGAAAACCTCTGTTAGCTGGGAAGGCACATGGCTGGCATCTGCTCCAGAGTTCTGGTTTCAAAATGGCTTTCTCCCAGGACGTTCCTCTCTAGGCTTCAGCTTCTCTCCAAAATGTCACTCTCAGATGCTCAGGGGCGTTTGTCCTCTCTTAGCTTCTCTGGAGCAAAAGTCAGTTTTCAAAGGCTGTCTCCAAAATGTCTCTGTAAGCTGAAGCTCCTCTCTCAGTTCCAGTGCGTGCTTCAAAGTGTCCCTCTTGGCTGTAGCAGCTTGCTCCTTCTATCTGATCTTGTATAGTGCTCCAGTAATTTAATTCAGACCCACCCTGAATGGGCAGGCCAACACCTCCATGGAAATTATCCAATCAGAGTCATCACCCACAGTTGAGTGGGGCGCATCTCCATGGAAACACTCAAAGAATTACAATCTAATTAACACTGATAGGTCTGCCCACACAAGATTACATCAAAGATAATGGTGTTTGGGGGACGTAACACATTCAAACTGGCACATTCCACCCCCTGGACCCCCAAATGACATTATCTTTCCACATACAAAATACATTCATCCCACAACAATATCACAGAAACTTAAATCATTTCAATAACAATAGCTAAGTACAAGATCCCATCAAAATCAATTATAGGCATGGTCAGTCCTAAGGGGCTGTTGCGTTGTGTGGTGATTAGCACATAATTCTCCTTTAACTGTGGATCCATGAACTTAGAACAAGTTATGGGCTTCCAATATACAAAAGAGGGACATTCACAGGATAAACATTCCCACTGCCATAAGGAGGAACAGTAAGGAAAACAGGGTTAACAGGACCAAAACAGTTCCTAAAACCCACAGGACAAACTCCACTAGACTTCAAAGTCTGAGAGTCATACACAGAACGACGCTGCACCCTTGGGGCTTGAGAGAATGGGAGTCTAACCCTTCCTAAGGGCCTTTGTGGCAGCCCTTTCCTCTCCAAATGCTTGGGTGAGTGCTCCAACATATCCACACATTGGGGAGACCACCTTCCCAGCCCCACCCTCCTCAAACATCGGGGCAGCACCCGGATTCCCTTCCATCTCCAAGGCACACGCTCAACCCCTTCAGAACAGTGTGGTGGCAGCCAGGCTCTCCCCAATTCCCTGGGAATGTGCTCCACCCTCTTTAGGGCTTCAGGTGGCAGAACATTTCCTGAGCATCAACGCAGAAGGCCCGCCCTCGACCTCCAGGGCAAACTCACCCTTTCCATGCATGTGGACTGCTTCACTCTCCCAGCCCGAGATCTCTTGACCTCAGACCTCAACCTCCATGGCTCTGTCTTTGAAGAAATTTTTCCTTCAGTTTGTTCCTTGTCTGTCTCCTCCAGTCCAGACTGGCAATGGCTCTGTCTATAAAGATTTCGCAAAAATTCTGTTGGCTTCGCATGAAGCATACAGGGGTCAAAGCCATCAGACAATAGGACTTTCCACAAATCCTTTCTGCTTAATTCCTTTTCCAATCTTGGCTTGTACTGAAATGGTGGCTGGGTTCCATGTTTGGTTACATCCTCACGTTGGGCTGTAGCTTCTGGGATTCCACCTTTTGGAAGCCCAGAATTCTCCAAATTATCAGTTTCTGGTTTCTTTGTACCCAAGAGTTCAGTTCTAAGTTTATCTATCCTGTTGCATTTTACTATAAGCTGCAAGTAGAAGCCAGGCTACTTCTTCTATATTTTGCTTGGAGATCTCATCAGCTAAATATTCCAGGTTGTCGCTTTCAAATTCTGCCTTCCATCCAACACCAGGACTCAATTTTGCCAAATTCTCTGCCACTTTAAAACAAGGATCGTCTCTCTTCCATTTCGGAACAACAGATTCATCATTTCTGTTCAAGACCTTGTTGGGAGTATCTTTAGAGTCCATATTTCCACAAACAGTCTCTTCAAAGCAGTTTAGGCCTTTTCTATCAAGCTCCTCACAATTCTTCCCAAATCTTCCCCTTATCCATTTAAAAAGCCGTTCCAACATGTTTAGTATTTGCAAACTCAGCAGCAAAAGCACCCCACTTCTCTGGTACCAAAATCTATTCTAGTTTGCTAATGCTGCCAGAATGCAAAACACCAGAAATGGATTGGCTTTTATAAAAGGGGGTTAATTTGTTTACACAGTTACAGTCTTAAGGCCATAAAGTGTCCAAGGTAATGTATCAACAATCGGGTACCTTCACTGGAAGACGGCCAATAGTATCTGGAAAACCTCTGTTAGCTGGGAAGGCACATGGCTGGCATCTGCTCCAGAGTTCTGGTTTCAAAATGGCTTTCTCCCAGGACGTTCCTCTCTAGGCTTCAGCTTCTCTCCAAAATGTCACTCTCAGATGCTCTTGGGGCGTTTGTCCTCTCTTAGCTTCTCCGGAGCAAAAGTCAGTTTTCAAAGGCCGTCTCCAAAATGTCTCTGTAAGCTGAAGCTCCTCTCTCAGTTCCAGTGCGTGCTTCAAAGTGTCCCTCTTGGCTGTAGCAGCTTGCTCCTTCTGTCTGATCTTATATAGTGCTCCAGTAATTTAATTCAGACCCACCCTGAATGGGCAGGCCAACACCTCCATGGAAATTATCCAATCAGAGTCATCACCCACAGTTGGGTGGGGCGCATCTCCACGGAAACATTCAAAGAATTACAATCTAATTAACACTGACAGGTCTGCCCACATAAGATTACATCAAAGACAATGGCGTTTGGGGGACATAATACATTCAAACTGGCACAACTACCTAACCATAATCCAAGACAGATGAGAATTTTAGTAATTGTGATGATACAGCACAGGGACCTTATGAGTAAATTGTATAATTGTAAAACTGTAATTTGTTAAATTGTATAATGTTATTAAATAACTACTATGGGCAAAAGAGCGAGTAGAAAAGCACAAACTGGGAATCAGAAAAGGGGGTGGTATGTAGCAATATATATACTTCTTATGGTGGAGTTCATTGATGTTGAAGTTTTTGTTCAGGTTCAGTTAAACTTCAATTAAGTTTTGTTTTGTTTTGAAACAGCTTCATTGAGTATGATTTAAATGCAGTAAAATTCACTCCTTTAAGTGTATAGTTCAATACATTTCAACAAATATATTGTCATATAATCACCACAGCCATCATAATATAGAACTTTTCATCACTCCAAAAATTTCATTTATACCTTCAGAAAGCATTGATGTGCTTTCCGTCACTGTGATTTTGCCTTTTTCAGACAGAGAAACAGAATCATAAAGTATTTAGCCTTTTGAATCTGGCTTTTTTCATTTAGCATAATACTTTTGAGATTCATTCTTGTCGTGTGTATCTGTAGTTCCTTTCTGATTAATAAGTAGCAGTCCACTGTATATACATACCACAGTTTGTTTAATCATTCATCAGTTGATGAAAATTTGAGTTGTTTTCCATTTTGTGCTGTTATAAATAAAGCTGCTACAAACATTCAAGTACAAGTCTTTGTGTGAACATATATTTTCAGTAAATATGTAGGAGTGGGGTTGCTGGATACTATGGTAAGTATATGTTTAACTTTCAAAGAAACTACCAAACTACCTAAATTGGGCTGTACCATTTCCCCATCAGCAATATTTGAGGAGTCCAGTTTCTATGAAATCCTAGACAAAACCTCGAATTGCCAGTCTTTTAAATTTTAGCTATTCAAAGTAGTAATTATCATATTCATACAACCCGTCCACACTCAAGGGGAGGGCATTAAACAGGGTGTGTGACTTGGTGCAGGGGAATCTTGGGGACCATCTTAGAATTCTGCCTACAGTAAGCGTGTAGTAGCCTTTCATGGTTTTAGTTTCCATTTCCATCATGACTAATGATGTTGAGCACCTTTTCATGTCATTATTTGCCATTAGTATATCTTCTTTGGTGAAGTGTAGGTTCAAGTCCTTCCCCATTTTTAAATTTGAGTTGTCACTGAGTCAAAAAACTGTTTTGCAAATATTTTCTGCCAGTCTGTAGAGTTTTAATTCCTTAACAGTATCTTTTTTTAATTAAATTCAGTTTTATTGAAATACATTCACACACCATACAATCATCCATGATATACAATCCACTGTCCACAGTATGATAACATAGTTATGTGTTCATCACCACAGTCTATCTCTGAACATTTTCCTTACCTCAGAAAGAACCAGAACAAGAATAAAAAATAAAAGTGAAAAAAACACCCAAATCATCCCCCCATCCCACCCCATTTGTCCTTTAGTTTTTATCCCCATTCCTCCACTCATCCATACACTAGATAAAGGGGGTGTGATCCACAAGGTCTTCACAATCACACTGTCACCCCTTGTAATCTACATTATTATATAATTGTCTTCAGGAGTCCAGACTGCTGGGTTGGAGTTTGGTAGTTTCAGGTATTTACTTCTAGCTATTCCAATACATTAAAGCCTAAGAGGTGTTATCCATATAGTGCATAAGAATGTCCACCAGAGTGACCTCTCGACTCCATTTGGAATCTCTCAGCCACTGAAACTATTTCGTCTCATTTTGCATCCCCCTTTTGGTCAAGAAGATACTCTCAGTCCCACGATGCCGGGTCCACATTCATCCCCGGGAGTCATTCTCTGCGTTGCCAGGGAGATTTACAACCCTGGGAGTTGGGTCCCACGTAGGGGGGAGGGCAGCGAGTTCACCTGTCGAGATGGCTCAGTTAGAGAGAGAGAGGGCCACATCTGAGCAACAAAGAGGTACTCAGGGGGAGACTCTTAGGCACCGTTACATACAACTTTAGACTTTCCTTTGTGGTAATGAGCTTCATAAGGGCAAGTCCCATGCTTGAGGGCTCAGCACATCAAACCGCCAGTCCCAATGTTTGTGACAACATACGCTAGGGGATCAGCATCTCAAAGTTTAGAGATAGGCCTTACAATTCAGGGATAGAGTTAACTGCTGTAAGAGCTTACAATCTAGGGACTATTACAATTATTGTGTCCACGCTTAACAGTATCTTTTGAAAAGGAATTTTTTCTTTCCTTTTTATAATTTGCTTTCAAATCTCTTCTAAGAATTTTTTGCCTAATCAAACATCCCCAAAATTTTTTTCTAGAAGTTTTACAGTTTTTCTTCTGTTATATTTAGGTCTATGATTAATTTTGAGTTAGGCAATGGTCGAAGTTTTTGTTTTGTTTTTGCATATGGATGTCCACTTGTACCAGCACCAGTTGTGGAAAGCCTCTTCTTTCTCCATTTAATTAACTTGGTACCTTTGTCAAAAATCATTCGTCAATATATGTGTGGGTCTTTCCTGTCCCTCTACTCTGTCCCACTTATCTATAAACCTACCCTTACACCAATACCATTTCATCTTGATTACTAAAGTTTTTAAATATGTCTTGAAATCTGATTGTGTAAGTCCTCCAAATCGGTTCTTATTCAAGATTGCTTTTGTTATTTTAGGTCCTTTGCATTCCATATAAATTTTATAATTATCTTGTCAATCTCTCCAAAAAAGCCTGCTGGGGTTTTAAGATAACCCATAGATTAATTTGAGGGACTCGATATTTCAATAATATGGAATTTTTGGATCCTTTTTGAGAAATAAATTTGAGTATCACCACAGCAAAAGATATTAAGACAGAATATTAAAGGTATACTAATAAAACTTCGCCAAGAAGCCCTTCGATAGCTCAGTTGGTAGAGCGGAGGACTGTAGGCGTCTGACTAATGGCTATCCTTAGGTCGCTGGTTCGAATCCGGCTCGAAGGACTTACTTTTGGAAAGCCCAACGAAGGTTCATTAGTCTTCCATAGACTTAACAATGACTTTAATAAAACCCCTTAGTAAGGAAATTTGGGCAGTATGCCATCAAAGATGAACTCCTAGGACTCTCACGGTTGCTTCGTTATGTGACATCTGGGACGCAGGAGTTAGACGGGGGTCTCCAGGAAGTATTATATCTCACTGAGTTGAGAAAGGACCGCGAGGATTGTAGGGAATGTTCAGTTAAAAAATTTTTTGGAAGTTCGATGGCCCTTTGGGGCCTTCTATTATGTCAGTACTTTTTGAACACACATTTATTAATGACAATTTCAAATATACACAAGATAGAGAAAATAGTATAATGAACTCCTACGGTAGCCATCATGGTGGCACAGCTGACAACCAATCTTTTACTCTCCCAAATACCCTCGCCCGCATCTTTTGAAGCAGCTTCAAGACATGCTCTCATTTCTTTCACTGTTACTATATTTTGAAGACTTCTTTAAGAATTAAAGGCGGGATCGAGTCTGTTCTTCTCTCACTCCTCCAAAAAAAGGAGCAGAGAGCAACTGACAGAGTGATTCCCAGTAAAATAGACTGGCGAGAACTCGAGAAGTCTACTTTTTAGACATTTAGATGCTTCATGAAAGAGTGCGGCGCCGCGTTATTTTAGAAATACACTTGGGGCAAAAATTTTCCATCCCAGATTGTAATTGTGGACACATGCCGCTTCAGTCCTCTGGGTTGCTTTACGCCCAGGTTCGAGCAGGATGGGAAATTTTATCGGGCCATAGGAACGGCGGATTTATAATGATATTTCTCAAACTCGTCCCAGGTCCTTGCCACAAGGCCGGCAGATCATTTCCACGCAGTTCCCTGGAGCGGCCCTCGCAGTCTGTCTCGCGGCGCTTTAAGGTAGCAAACGGCACCCCCCGTCCCCTGTGGGGCTCGTTCCTAGGACCGCCTGGGGGCGCGGGACCACCAGGGCCAGGTTACGTTGGCACAAGGGAAAAGCGGTTTGTGAACTGAGGGGAAACCTGTGAGGACAGGACCGGGGAGGGAAGGATTGAGCGTGCTGCCCGGAGATCATGTGAGGGCCATGTGTGCATACGACAACATACCTGCAATATAAATGTAAATATATCAATAAATACATAACAGGCGCCAAATATGTTTTTAAACGAAGTAAAGAAATGTCATACATTTTACTATTTTAGGCATCTTATTCACAAACTCAAATTTAAACTGTTAAACTAAATTAACAATTCAAACCTTAAATCTAAATTTCGAAAACTTAAATTTGCACAATTAAACCACATTTTCAAAATTCAAATTTAAACAAGACAATAAAAACTTCTATGTTAAATTTCAAAAAATAATTAAAATTTCAAAACTCAAAATTAAATTAAAATTTGAGTAAGCGTTAAAGGCGTGTCATCTATCAACTAGGGTCGAACCCTCGTTGGTGAAATGATATTTTGATCGCTAAAACGTATAGACTCCTCCCACACCCGCACAGCCCCAATTGTTCTGCAAAATTAGGAAGAATCTGCCTCATCCGCTTTTTTTTTTGCATATCGTCAAGGTATTCTATAGGCTATGTTATATTTGGGGAACTACCTCTCTTCTGGGTTCTGTCTTTCCAGATCAGACGTAAAGTCTGGTTAAGCCGAATCTTTGATCCCGCCCCCAGCTCCGCCCTCTCGCTTCTGCAGCCGAACTGGGCCTCAGTTCCGCCCTCTCGGGTTATGCCTGTCTGTGGACCCGCCTACTTCGTTCCATCTGGTTCTTTCATTTGTCATCACCTGCATCGGCCCCGCCCCCTCACGGCGACCGTCGCACACGGTACACGTAAGACGGCGCAGCGCTTTACAGCAGTTGTGCTTTGCGTACCAGCCGGCATGGAGGCCGAGGAATCGGGGAAGGAAGCGGCGAAGCAGGAGCCGCTGGAAGGGGAAGACCAGAAACCGGGGCCGGAGGAAGAGCAGGAGGATCCTGGAGAGGAGGCTTGCGTCGGCAAAAAGCGGGTGGTGCCGGGTATTGTGTACTTGGGCCACATCCCGCCGCGCTTTCGGCCCCTGCACGTGCGCAACCTTCTCAGCGCCTACGGCGAGGTTGGGCGCGTTTTCTTTCAGCCCGAGGGTAAGTGCTAGCTGGCAAGTGGGCAGGCATGCGCGTCATGTCGTTTTTGGCTGTTAGGGCGGAAAAACTAGATGCTGGCTTTTGGAGCTGGCAGCGCGGGTCTCCTGGCTGGGTAATCGGTAGTATGCATGTCTCTTGGGACACTGGGGAAGCACGGTGTGTCTAGCTGTGCTTTAATTCTCTAATCTTGGCTCCTCTCACCTCTTCTTGGGCCTCAGTTTACCGGTTTGTTAAATGACAAAACCTGAATAAAAATCTTAGTGGTTATTTCACAAAACTAAACACACCCCTTTGTCATCAGGCCGCAGGTGAAGAAACAGTATATGATCAGCTGTCCTCCACTCCAAGTGTGTTCAGGGTAGGCCTGAATAAGGCGCTGACATTAAAAGAATTGAGTTACATAGAAGGAAATGGTGCATCTTTCACCCCTCTCGAATAGAGATCGAGGTGGGATCCTGGCCGGCAGTTCCGGAAAACAGCCGTGCGAGTGGGCGGTGCGGTCGCGTGGGTTACTTAGTCTGCCTCCTTGACCGTGGCTTTGTACTTCTGACGCGCAGACGGGTTTGTGCGGCGCAAGAAGAAGAAGGCGGCGGCTGCTGGGGCCACGGGAGGAAAGAAAGGGTCCAGGTACAGCAAGGACTACACTGAGGGCTGGGTGGAGTTCCGGGACAAGCGCGTGGCGAAGCGCGTGGCAGCCAGTCTACACAACACGCCCATGGGTGCCCGAAGGCGCAGCCCCTTCCGCTATGATCTGTGGAATCTTAAGGTGAGCTGACAGGTCGCCTCACAACACCTTTCATTCTCCTACTTCCCTGTCACTGCCACCCTCTGGCCTCTTGTCGATCCTGCTCGGATCTTCTGTCCAGCACATTCTGATCTCTTGTCTCCCTGCCCGCAGTACCTGCATCGGTTCACCTGGTCCCACCTCAGCGAGCACCTGGCCTTTGAGCGCCAGGTGCGCCGACAGCGCCTGAGAGCTGAGGTTGCTCAGGCTAAGCGTGAGACTGACTTTTATCTTCGAAGTGTGGAGCGGGGACAACGCTTCCTCGCTGCTGATGGTGACCCTGCCCGCCCCAATGGCTCTTGGGCCTTTGCCCAGCGCCCCACTGAGCAGGAGCTGAGGGCCCGTCGTTTGGCCCGACCAGGAGGGCGTGAACGGGCTCGCCTGGCTACTGCCCAGGACCAGGCCCGCTCCAACCAAGGACTTCTTGCCAGGATCTTTGGAGCTCCACCACCCTCGGAGGACATGTAGGGACCTGCTGTGGCCAGGGACAATTGAGGGTCAGGGAGGGTTCTCCCACCTCCTGGCCCTGCTTGTTTCTTTCCTACATCACAGGATAGTGATAATGATTACCCAGGCGAACATTTTACTGTTTCTCAAACCAGGAGTCTCTTGTGAAGGACCAATCATGAAAGTTGTGTGGTTCTTCTCAATTCCTATCATGTCAGACTGAGTATTAGTGTGATTATGATTGTTACAGATGCCTGGTTTGTCTTGTTTAACTCATGGCTGCCTGCCTTCCTGTCCAGTGGGGCCCCCTAAAAACTCTACTTCTTGGACCCAGGGAAGAGTCTTTACCTCCAACCAGAGTGATAATGGCTACCCCAGGCAATCTTATCCCATTTACCAACCATAGGTGAGGGCCTCAGCACTTTTCCAGTTTGCCAATGCTGCCATTTTGCAAAATACCAGAAATGGATTGGCTTTTATAAAGGGGGTTTATTTGGTTATAAATTTACAGTTGTAAGGCCATAAAGTGTCCAAAGTAAGTCATCAGCAGGGTACCTTCACTGAAGGATGGCCATTGGCGTCTGGAAAACCTCTGTTAGCTTGGAAGGCACATGGCTGATGTCTGCTTGTTCCCAGGTTGTGTTTCAAAATGGCATTCTCTAAAATGTTGCTCTTGGGGTATTTTGTCCTCTCTTAGCTGCAGCTGCTCTCCAAAATGTCACTCACTTGCTCTCCAAAATGTCACTCACAGCTGCTCTGAGGTCTTTCTGTCTGTGAATTCCTTTATGACTCCAGTGATCCCTGAATGGGCGAGGTAACACCTCCATGGAAATTATCCAATCAAATGTTTCACTCACAGTTGATTGAGTCACATCTGGGCATGGAAACAATGAAAGGATTCCAATCAATTGACACTAGTACATCTGCCCCCACAACATTACATCAAAGAACATGGCACAACTGGCACAAGCACCATCCCTGTTACTTAGAAAAAAAGTAATCAGGGCAGGGGTTACTGGCATGGGACCAAGTTGGCCTCTTTCCAAATTTATTTGTAGAAAAGAAAAATTGTATGTATTTTCATATGTATTTTAGTTTCGGGGATGGGGGGTTGGGCAAATGCTGACTTCACTCACCTTCACTCCATCTCGCTACCTCAGAGCCCATCCCTTTTCAAATTTACATCAGTCTCCCTGCCTTGGAGACCTTATTAAACACATTTCTATCTCCCTGCCTCACAGCCCTCCATTATCCTTTCAAAGTTTCCCTGCCTCAGTCCCCACTCATCTTAATGGAGCTACGGAAGTTCGCCATTTCCAGAGTTACGTGACGGGTAGGCACCTAGTGGGCAATAGCACTTGAAAGCTGTAGTAGGTTGCAAGTGGCATATCCTGGGTAGATAGAGCACAACATAAGTGGGCAAGACAGGATCTGAAGGTGCCAGCTTGGGCACAGGCAATAGACCTCAAAGTCACAAATGAGCACAAGATGTCATCCAGGCAAGCAGGACAAATGTGGACAGCCATGGGCCTGGATATGGGAATGGTGAAGTACATCCCTTGCCTGAATCCGTACTAGGCCATTCTTTGGGGTCCGGTAAAGTGGCCATCCTGTGCACCATCATCTGTGGACATGCAGGGACAAGAGTGGAGATGGGCTTTCCAGGGCACTCCAGCCCATCTACTGCCTACTCTTAATTGGGTGAATCAAAAGCAGAGTAGTTGTAGTCTTACCCTCTGTTATGACTGATACTGGGGGGGCCTACTTTAGAGCCCCAGTGGGGAAGTGGTTAGGGGGATGGGGGTGACTGCGGAGTGCACCAGTCCAAGGCTTACTATTACTAGACTACATCTCTCCCATTATGGCTCATTATTTCTCTGACTATGGGTACCCCCATTGCTGACCCCTGAATTGCAGGGGGAGCCCTGCAGTAACATGGGTGGGATGGGGTGACTTCCTTCCCACAGGGTTCATGGTATGGCAGTATGGGGTCTGCAGCATTCACTGGAGGCAGCACAGGACACTGCTGTCTGCCTGACTGAGTAGCATCTGTTGGGAATTCAGAGCAGAGATGTCCTGGGCAGCTTCTGTGGGGCCAGACAGGGCAGGGAGTTCAGATGTGCACCCAGGGCACCACCCAGCCCTGCCCACCTAACACTGACCTATGACTTCCCTTTAGACACAGGCATAGCATGGGCTCTTCCTAGGTGAGCTCCCATCACTCTCAAGCCTCCATTAGTCATCAGCACAGCTTTCCCTTGTCCTATATGAGCCTGCAATTCATCATCTGTCTTGGCCACGCCCACCTGACCTTGCCTGGCGTTGCCTTAGCCCCTTCCACCCAGCCTCATGCTCCACCATGGTGAACTTCAGGCACTGGCACCAGGGCATTTTGGAACTTGTCTTTGCTGCATCTGAACTTTGGCTTGTTTTGTTTGAAGTTGCAGACCTGCAGTCCATCTGCCACAGGTGGGTGGTGCAGTTCCTGCACTGTACTTGTGCTGACAAGTTGCATATATGGCTGCAGAGGCTGGGGCAGCCTGCATGGCTATCATGACTTGGGATGACAGCATGTTGTCTTTGGACTCTGCATTAGCTCCATTGAAACCAGCACTAGTTCTTACATTAGACCCCTTTTGCTGTTCCTACCCCACCCTGTTAGTTTCATCATTGTTGATTTTAAGGTAACCTATTACTGCCTCTGCTACTCCCTGAATAACTCCATTGTAGCATCTGCTTGTCCTATCTGTGCCTGTCGATTCCATTATTAGCCCCAACAGTGTCTACTCCTCTGATACTAGTCACCATTAATGCATCTGCTGTCCCATCAGCCTTAGCACAACATCTGCACATCCTGTGTGAGTACCAGTTGCTGTGCCTGCTGAACCCCCATTAGTTCCACTAGTGTCTGCTTGTCCTAAATAAGCTTGTATCACTATGCCTGCTGATTCCCACCCCACTCCACCCTTTTGGCTTCCAGCAAAGTCTGTTCTTCCTATGTGAACCTTCATCACTGTCGAATCTTTTTTTAAGTAGAAATCTCTTTCACAAGGTCTAACCAATGGGGCAATGGATTATGCATTTGATTTTGGAGGAGGACATTCTCGGAAGGTGTGTGTTCCGGTTTGCTAACACTGCCAAAATGCAACATACCAGAAATGGGTTGGCTTTTAAAATCTGGGTTTATTAGTTCACACATTTACAGTTGTAAGGCCATGAAAATGTCCCAATGAAAGCATCAACAGGACGATACCTTCTCTGAAGAAAGGCCGATGGCATCTGGGGTTCCTCTGTCACGTGGGAAGAAGGCACATAGCTAGAGTCTACTGAAACGTCTACCCCAGGTTTAGCTCTGGTTTCAGTGGCTTTCTCAGACAGAAGCTTCTGTCTTAGCTTCTCGCTGGGGCCAAACTCTGGATTACATATTTTAGCTTCTCTCTTAGCTTCTCTGCTTGTTCCTCCTGGGGCGTTTCTGTCTAAGGGTCTCTGAGCTCTCTTCAGAATGTCTCTGCCTTTTACCCCCTCTTAGAGGATGCCAGTAAAGATGATTAAGACTCACCTTGAATGAGCAGGGTCACATCTCCATGGAAATAACTTAATCAAAAAGTCCCACCCACAATAGGTCTGCCCCTGCAAGACTGGATTAAAAGAACATGGTTTTTCTAGGGTACATAACAGATTCAGGCCAGCACAGTGTGGTAGATTGAATTATGTCTCCTATAAGACATGCTCAAATCCTAATTCCAGGTTCTGTGGGTGAACTCATTTGTAAATGGGATCTTTGAAGATCCCATTAAGATGAGGCCAAACAGAATCACGGTGGGCCTTAATCTGGTATGGCTGGAGTCATTATAAGCAAAGGAAATTTGGACACGACAAGCGTAAGCCGCAGGAGAAGACAGAAACAAATTGCCATGTGATGGAGGCAGAGTGTTTGCCAGCAAGCCGTCACCAGAATGCTGCAGGCTTCAGAGAAGGCAAGTCTTACTGATACCTGATTTTGAACTAGCCTCCAAACTGTGACCCAATAGATTCCTATTGTTTAAGCCAACCAGTTTGTGGTATTTTGTTAAAGCAGTCCTAGCAAACCAAGACAAGGGGTCTCTGGCAGTCTTGGTTTGATTTGATGTATATGGGTTAAATGAGGTTCTCCACAAAGGGGAGTGTTGCAGCATGTAGTTACTTTCCACTGAGGTACTTTGTAAGTGGTCTTGGAAGTACTGTATCCCAAATGTTCTTAAAATCGACCACACTGCATTGGGTTGAGT
Source organism: Choloepus didactylus (assembly GCF_015220235.1). Lineage (NCBI taxonomy): Eukaryota > Metazoa > Chordata > Mammalia > Pilosa > Megalonychidae > Choloepus > Choloepus didactylus. The sequence goes on along the minus strand of NC_051313.1, from coordinate 126,790,311 downwards.
TAGACATTGTGGTTTTTAAAATACCATCATTGAGGATCTTGACTATTATCCCAAGGGCAATGGGAAGGCATTAAAAGTTTTTCTGCAGTAGTTACTAATTTGATTTGTGTTTTAGAAAGGGCACTCTGGAGGCAGTGTGAAGAAAGGGTGGAAGGATGGGGTTTGAGAGAGGCATGGGAGAGATGCAGAAGGTGGGGTGATCATATAAAAATCCAAGTGAGAAATTGTGGAGGGTAGGATTGATGTGCTGTTTGGCAGCAGGAAATGAGACATTCAGGGTTTCTAAAGAGTGACCATAACCCATCTTGTGCCCAGTCGACAATGCAGAACGGCCCAGGGGATCTTCCAACCTCCCAAATAGGGGCTGCCAATGAAACACAGGCCTGTCCAAGAAGACAAAGCAGAGTCCATTGGGTGCTACAAGAATGGAAAGCTCATTTTGACTGAATGCAAGTTAGATAAAATGACTGCATAAATAGTCTTTTTTTTTTTTAAGTACTATTTTTCTTTGTCTCCTTTTGAATTAGTTTCCACCTTGTTCTCAGATCCTTACTCCAGATTTTTTCTTTTTTCTAACTTCTACATCATTTCTTTTTATCTTCCTGAACTTTCATATCTACATGGAAAAGTGCTATTATTTCACCATCTTAAAAGTCTCCTAACTTCCCGGCTACTGTCAACAGTTTTTCACTCCCCATATCAGCATAACACCTTGAAAGAATTATTGTTCCTTGCTCCAGTTTCTGTCTTGCATTCTGTCGTGACCTAAGTCAGGCTTTGGACAGTCTTTAAAGTCCCCAGTAATCTCCATGTTGTCATTTCTCCGGCTGCTCATACATGACTCATCACCAGCATTTGGGACACTCAAACTTTTTGGTACAGTATCTTCATTTGGTTTCCAGGGCAGCACACTTGCTTGGTTTTCCTCTTTTCTCATGGGTAGCTGCTACTCAGTACTTCTTATTCCTCTGCTCTAAGACCTTTTAACATTGGTTATTCCAAGGGGTAGTCCTTGGACCTTTTCTCCTGTCTAACTACATTCTATCTTTTGGGAATCTCCTCTAGTCTGATGGACTTAATACCATCAACATGCAGATAACTTAGAGCATTTTATCTCCAGTTCAGACTCTCCTGCAAATTTCACAGTTCTATGCTCCTACCTACTTATCTTCTCCAATTAGAGGTTAATAGTCATTCCAATCATTTCCAAAACTGGACTAATCTCCCTCACCTCTGAAACCTGCCCCACCCAATCATTCCTATCTCAGTGGTGTGAATATCTTTCTTCTAGGTGCTCAAGTTAAAAATCCTGGGGTCATCCTGGACCTTTTAATTAACTAAGTAATTAAGTTTCTTAGCCCAGTTTATCACTCAGTTATCTAATTCAGCATTTACTAAGTCGTTTTATGAGGAAATATGGTGACAATGAGTAATAACACATAGCCCTTGGTGCTAAGAGTCTTACATGCCACGAGAATAAGACATTTTAAAAATGATTACCTATAGAGGTATTAACAGTCATCATGGTACATGTATAAAGGATGAAGCAGGGACGTGGAAGGCCATGATTGACTATATTGAAAGGTCAGCAGTGCCTTCAATCTGGAGCTGATCTGTGAACACAGTCTTCAGCAAGTTTTCCAGGTCATTCCTGGAGCATTATTTAGGAGTATGACAAAGTAGCTGCCTGGAAGTTTGTGCTCCTAGATAGGCAAACAGTGCTGTGTGGAATGTTGGGTTTGAACCACTGGAAAGGTAGGTGTTTTAGTTTCCTTGGCTGCTCAAGCAAATATCATGCAGTGGTTCTGGGAATATTAGCTCATGGTTTTGAGGCTAGGATAGAAGACCAAATCAAGGCATCATCAAAGTGATACTTTCTCTCCAAAGAGTGTAGTATTCTGGGACTGGGTGCTGGGGATCCTTGGTTCTTAGCTTGTCACATGGCAAGGAACATGATGGCATCTCCTCGTTCCTTCTCTTCTGGGATCCATTGATGTTCAGCTTCTGGAATCTCCTTCTGTGGCTTTCTGTCTTTCTTTCATTCCTCTTAAAAAGGACTCCAGTAATAGGATTAAGACCCATCCTGATTGATTTGGATCACACCTTAACTGGAGTAACCACATCAAAAGGTCCTAATTAGAATGGGTTCACACCCACAGGAATGGATTAAGTTTGAGAACTTGCTTTTCTGGGGTGCCTACAGCTCCAAACCACCATAGTGGGCAACGCCCAGGAGAGAGATCAGGCACAAATGATGCACTTTTATATATTGAGGCTTAGATAAGGGAGGGTTTACAAACAGGCATGCAAGCAGCTCTGGAGGCTATAAGGAATTAGTACAAGCCCCCAGGAGGAACTGAAAGCTGAGGTGTCACAATAAACTAAGAAAGAAATCTATACACACAGTCCTATATAGATGAAAACTTCTATCAATATCCAGGATCTTAAACTTATAGGAGGTTGTAGAGTGTTATTATAATAATTATATTATTTGGGTTTTATTTGTGCTTTGTTTTTTTCTTCTTTTTCCCTGTCACCAACATAATTATCCATCAGGTGCAACAGATTTATCCACGACTTTGACCTGGTTATAAAATAGCCTAGCCATATTACAATGTTAATTTGATAGGTGCACTTTGTTTAAGAGAATAAAAATGATTATACAGAAAAAATTATGGACCCTTGGTGTAACATTTCCCACAACCCACATGCCTTTCATACCCAGCACACAAACACATCTTCTATGTAATATGCCCTAATCTTAAAACCTTGATATTCCTGGTTTCTAAGTTCATTTCTTTTTTTAAATGCAAATTTTATTGAGATATATTCACACACGATATAGTTCATCCAAAGTACACAGTCAGTAGCTCACAGTATCATCACATAGTTGTGTAATCATCACCACAATCAATTTTAGAATGTTTTCATTACCTCAAAAAGAAAAATAGCAAATTACATTAAAAAACAACAACAACAACAACAAACAACCCAAAACACCCAAAGTTCATTTGTTTTGAGTTTCTTTCTTGTAGATTGTTTCCTCAGATTATGATGTCTCCAAGAGAGCCGGAAAATTCAGGGTCAGAATTTGACAAGCTGGCATATTCATTTATTATCAGAATTCTGAGTGCCCATTGTCACCTTTGCTAGATAAAGAGAATACTACCATGAAAAAGAAACTTTTCTTTCCCTAAAGTTGCTAACAACTTAGAAAGTAAAACAGACATAATAGGGCATAATAAGAATTTCATTAAAAATGAATGAGCGAAAGAGGAGCTAAGATGGCGGCGTACAGAGGAGTGGAAGCTAGTTAGTCCCCCCTGAAACAACTAATAAACAAAAGAACAACTAGTAAATAACCTGGAATAACTGCAGAGAGACAAACGTGACTGTCCAGTCATCATACACCCACCTAAATTGGGAGGGATGCCCAAGATTGCAACATAAAAGCCGTAAATAGAAACTGTGGACCTGAGCCGAGAGCCCCTCCCTCACAGAACCCTTGCAGTGCTAGAGAGCAGTACGCTCTGAACAAGCGAATATACAGCCCAGCTCCAACTGGGGATTTAATGTTAACCTCTCGATACAGACTGTGAATCCCCAACAAGTAGAGGGTTTTGGTGACAGCTGATCTTGGAGAGTCAGATACGTATCTGTCTTGGGATGGGGAGCTCAAAGGATAGGGTGCTATCTCTGGCTGACGGGTGAATCTGGGGGACTTCCTGTCCCTTTCTCTCTCTCTCAACCTGGGTGGCTTGGTGGAGAAAGCCTCAACCATTTTCAGCTCACAGTACTCTACAGTAGAGAAAGCCTCAGCCATTTTAAACTCGCAGCACTCTGACCCAGACAAGGGTGGAGATAACAGAGTCAGAGAAACAATCTATTTATATGCAAATGACCTCTCTTTAAGGGGCATATCTTCCAAAGAGGAAAGAGGTGGAGCCCAGCTCTACTACTGCCATCCATTCAGAACTGGACCCCAGAGCCTGGGGGAAAACAGCCACAGGCCACACCTCCTTACACCAGTCTGGAGTGATAGGTTGAAGGGCGCCACCTGCTGGGCAGAAAAGCACAGGGTGTGTCAATCCTCTAAGACACACCATTAGGGAAACGGGATACTGAATATTTCCTCCTTCTGGGACCCGAGCCTGTTTTCGTCTGGGAAAACCTGATTGGGGTGGCCACGGAGGTCAGATGCCTAGACAACAGAAAACTACAACCTATGCTAAGAAAAACAAAGTATGGCCCAGACAAAGGAGCAGACATACACTTCAACTGAGATACAGGAATTTAAACAACTAATGCTAAATCAATTTAAAAAAGTTTAGAGAAGATATGGCAAAAGAGATAAGGGCTGTACAGAAAATAGTGGGCATACATGAGGCAGAAATCAAAAGTTTGGAAGAACAACTGGCAGAATCTATGGAAATGAAAGAGCACAACACAAGAGATGAAAGACACAATGGAAACATACAACAGCAGATCTGAAGAGGCAGAAGAAAACACCCAGAAACTGGAGAACAAGACACCTGAAAGCCTACACACAAAAGAACAGATAGAGAAAAGAATGGAAAAATATGAGAAACATCTCCAGGAACTTAAGGACAAAACGAAATACAAGAATGTATGTATCATCGGTGTCCCAGAAGGAGAAGAGAAGGGAAAAGGGGCAGAAGCAATGATAGAGGAAATAATCACTGAAGATTTCCCAACTCTTATGAAAGACATAAAATTACAGATCCAAGAAGCACAGCATACTCCAGACAAAATAGACCTGAATAGGCCTATGCCAAGACACTTAATAATCAGATTATCGAATGTCAAAGACAGAGAGAGAATCCTGAAAGCAGCAAAAGAAAAGTGATCCATCACATACAAAGGAAGCTTAATAAGGCTATATGTGGATTTCTCAGCAGAAACCATGGAGGCAAGAAGGAAGTGGTCTGATATATTTAAGGTACTGAAAGAAAAACCACCAACCGAGAATCCTATATCCAGCAAAACTTTTGTTCAAATGTGAGGGAGAGTTCAAAATATTCTCTGACAAACAGACAATGACAGAGTTTGTGAACAAGATACCTACCCTACAGGAAATACTAAAGGGAGCACTACAGACTGATAGGAAAAAACAGGAGTGAAAGGTTTGGAACAAAATTTTGGATGATGGTAGCACAGCAATGTAAGTACACTGAACAAAGATAACTATGAACTTGGTTGAAAGAGGAATGTTAGGAGCATGTGGGACACCAGAAGAAAAGAGGAAAGATAAAGACTGGGACTGTAACTCAGTGAAACCTAGAGTGTTCAACAATTGTGATAAAATGTACAAATATGGTTTTTCATGAGGGAGAACAAATCAGTGTCAAACTTGCAAGGTGTTAAAAATAGGGAGGTATTGGGGGAAAATACAATCAACATAAACTAGAGACTATAACAGAATCATGGTATTATGCTTCCTTTAATGTACCAAAGGCAATATGCCAAGGTAAATGCAGATAAGAGAGGGGCATGGAGGGGTATGTGTGAGACTCTTGGCATTGGTGGTGTTGTCTGACTTTATTCTACTTTGATCTAAAGTTATCTTTCCTGGCGTTGGTGGTGTTGTCTGACTCTTTATTCTACTCTGATCTAAAGTTATCTTTCCTTTTGCTGCTTCCTGGCTGTCATGTTTTGGTTTTTGTTTTCCTCTTTCTTTTTTCTTTTTCTTTTGCCTCTCTTCCTTCTTTGACTCTTCCTCCTGCTTTGTGGAAGAAATGGAGATGTCCTTATATAGATACTGGTGAGGGTGGTGAACACATAAATATGTGACTATACAGGGAACCATTGATTGTTTACTTAGGATGGAATGTGTGGCATGTGAACAAAACCATCTTAAAAAAAAAAATTGGTTGATGACAAAATCTTGAGGGCAATATACTGAGTAAAATAAGCCAGACACATAAGGACAAATATCGTATGGTCTCACTGATAGGAACTAATTACAATATGTAAACTCATAGACATGAAATATAAGTTACCAAGATATAGAACAAGGCTAAAGAATGGGGAGCGGTTGCTTAGTATGAGCAGAATGTTCAACTAGGATGAACTTACATGTTTGGAAATGAACAGAGGTGACGGTAGCACATTGTGGGAATAACTAACAGTGCTGAATGGTGCTTGAATGTGGTGAAAAGGGGAAGCTCAGAGTCATGTATGTCACCAGAAGGAAAGCTGGAGGTTAAAAGATGGGAATGTATGAAACAGTAAACCTTGTGGTGGACAGTGTCTGAGATTAACTCTAAAATATTAGAAATCTCTTTCATGAACCAGAACAAATGTATGACACTACAACTAGAAGTTAATAGTAGAGGGGCATATAGGGAAAAAAATGTATATCTATTGCAAACTATATACTACAGTTAGTAGCATTTCAATGTTCTTTCATCAACAGTAACAAATGTACTATACCAATACTATGAGTCAGCAATGGAGGGGGGGTAGTTAGGGATATGGGAGGATTTGAGTTTCCGTTCCTTTTTCCTTTTTTTTCTTCTTTGTCTTTATTTCTTTTCTGGAATAATGAAAATGTTCTAAAAATTGAACAAAAATTAATTGTGATTGATGCACAACTGTATGATGGTACCAGGGGCAATTGATTGTACACTTTGGATCTTTGGATAATTGTATGGTGTGTGATCACACACACACACACACACACACACACACACACACAAAGAATAAATGAGCCTATGAAAAAGTATTCATCTTCACTAGCTGTTAAGGAGATGCAAATTAAGACCACAATGAACTATCATCTCACACCAACTAGAATGGCTGCCATTAAACAAACAGAAAACTACAAATGCTGTAGAGGATATGGAGAAACTGGATCTCTTATTCATTGTTGATGGGACTGTATAATGGTACAGCCACCCTGGAAGACAGTCTGGCAGTTCCTTAGAAAACTGGATACCGAGTTACCCTTCAATCCAGGAATTTCACTTTTCGGTATGTACCCAGAAGATCTGAAAGCAGTGACACGAACAGATATTTGCACATCGATGTTCATAGTGGCATTATTCACAATTGCCAAGAGATGGAAACAATCCAAATGTCCTTCAACAGATGAGTAGATAAACAAAATGTGGTATATACACATGATGGAATACTATGTGGCAGTAACAAGGAATGAGGTTGTGAAACATGTGACAACATGGATGAACCTTGAAGACTTAATGCTGAGTGAAAAAAGCCAGGCACAAAAAGAGAGATGTTGTATGTTACCACTAATGTGAACTCTGTGAAAAATGTAAAGTAAATGTCATATATAGTAGAATGTAGGGGACCTAGCGATAACAACTAGTGAAGGGGGAACAATAATCTAATAAGAATAGATAAATTATGGAAGGTAATCTTAATGTTATGGGAATGCTCAGGAATGACTATGGTTGTTAATATTTGGAGGGTATGGTAGGAACATGTTGGAAGCAATGTAGTTATTTTAGATTACTTGTTTTTCTTATTCCTTTGTTTGGTTATGGTTTATTAATTTTCTTGAGGTATGGTAGGAACATGTTGGAAGCAATGTAGTTATTTTAGGTTATTTGTTTTTCGTATTACTTTGTTTCATTATGTTTGTTAATTTTATTGGGGTTTGATAGGAACATGTTGGAAGCAATGTAGTTGTTTTAGGTTATTTGTTTTTCTTATTCCTTTGTTTTGTTTAAAATGTTTTTTAATTGATTGTTTTCTAATTTTTTGATAAATAAAGTTAAAAAAAAAAGAATGAATGAGCCAATAAATGAATGAAGTTGTGTTCCCAGGCTGCATAATGTTAGGTATTGATATACTCATGGGTCTGAATCTCAGGTTCACCTCAAATAGTTCTGCACAAAGAGCTCACACCATCAGCCAGGTATCCTGGATAAATCCCAGATGGAGTGAAGAATGAAAATAAGAGTGGGTAGATGAAAATGAATTTCCTAGGAACTGTCTTCTTAATTCCTTCCAGACTTTAAGCTGTTTAAGGTTAAAAAAAAAAAAAAAGTTTTTTACACTCACGAATGGAAGCACATGAACAGCACTTTTTTAAAAATATGAATTAACACATTTAGCGGTACAATAAAGATTGTACTATCTCCACATGCAATGGGGGGATATATTATATAAGGCTGTGTGCTGGTTTAGATGAATTATGTCCCCCAGAATTCCATGTTCTTCAGTGCAATCTGGTGGGGGCAGATGTATTAGTGTTGATTAGGTTGGAATATTGGATTAAATTGTTTTCATGGAGATATGACCCTTCCAACTGTGAGTGGCACCTTTGATTAAGGTGTGACCTCTTGATTGAATGTTTCCATGTAAGTGTGATCCCACCCATTCAGGGTGGGTCTTGATTAGTTCATTGGAGTCCTATAGAAAGAGCTCACAAAAAGAGGGACCTGAGAGCAACTGAGAGTGACATTTTGGAAGGGCTGCAGCTGAGAGACATTTTGAAGACGGCCATTGGAAGCTGACACTGACGTTTTGGAGAATGCCATTTTGAAACACAACCTGGAAGCAAGCAGACGCCAGCCACGTGACTTCCCAGCTAACAGAAGTTTTCTGGATGCCAATGGCCTTTCTCCAGTGAAGGTACCTGATTATTGATGCCTTATAACCTGGGACACTTTATGGCCGTAAGATTGTAAACTTGTAACCAAATAAACCCCCTTTAAAAAAGCCAATCCATTTCTGGTGTTTTGCAAATGGCAGCATTAGCAAACTGGAACAGGTTCAGAGAAGTGACACATTTGGCACTTTTTTTTCCTTCTATTCCCAACATCCTTCCCAGATGCTGGCACACAGTGTGCATATGATAAATGCTTATTGTATGAATCTCATGAGACATACTGTTATATCATAGACTGCAAACCTAAGTGTAGCTGCAAATATGAATGTACTTATTTTATCTAAGACTGAGAGGAACCAATTGGATAATGTAATTCCTAAGCATCCCCTATACAATTAGACATAGTCCTGTGCCTGTAGTCACAAAGTGTACTCTAATTTAATGTCCATTTCCAACCCAGAAGCGTCATCTGGAAATAGAGTGGCATGTTTTTTTTTTTTTTTCTGAGTGAAATGATGAGGTGGCTCCTGTTAAAGGGGGAGTGAAAAGACAACTTTAATAGTTGTGTCGGTTTGTGTGTGAAATTATTCCTAAAAACCTCAAACGTTGCATTTACAGCCAGTGTTCCTCAATTTACTTTTCCATGATTCTTCATAAAATATTATCCCAGGAGGTCGTCTTGTTATTACAGTAGGGTTAAGAAGGAAAACAAAACTGTGTAAGCCCCAGAGATGAGTCCACTGCACCAAGAGAGTTAATGGGAGTTTTAGCAGATTGTTTGAGATCCAATATCAGATTTCCTATCCTTTCTGAGGGAGTCCGGGGTCCAATCCCCAGCAGTTCCAGAATTTTATTCTGCTTTGGTCAATCACATTTTGGAGGCCCTGATTAAATCGTGTGCTTTTCTAGTCTCTAATTTTTTCAATGTACACAACATGTTGAATACTCCTGAGACTTGACTTGAGCTCCCGTGAATATCAGTGCAAGGTTTTCTTGTTTTACCCCCACCCGCAGCCTCCCCTTTCAGGCGTGAAGAGAAACCCAGGAGGATGAAGGAAGAATTTACAAATGAGTCCCCGGCAGGCAGGGGCCAAAGTGCTGCGTCCCGCAGCCTTACCTGCAGGATTGGGGAGGGTAGGGCGAAGATTAGCGTGAAAATCAGAAAGGATGAAAGGGGAGGGAGGGATAAGAAGAGGTATATTGGGTGGCTGTTCTGTAACTGGATAAGAGCAGCTTCAATAGACAGCGGCTTCCCGGGAGCCCCACGGGTCCAGCACGGGAGCGACGCCGCGCGTCTGGGGCACGATCCCGAGCCGTCTGAGAATAGCCGGTTCCCGTCCACTTCCCAATCTCGAGGGACACTTGCAGCCTCACAGAAACCAGGACTTCCCAGCCCCACACCTGAACCTGTTCCTGGGCCTCGCTCTAGCTTCGAATTTATAGAAGATCGTGCAGTTCCGTCTGTTTTAAACTCAATCTGTTTAAACATAACTAATTCTATCATAAAGTTTCTCTGCGGGTGAAGGAAGTTCATGAGAAAATTATTTTGTTTAATGTGGAAGGTATCCTCTCCTTCGTTTTTGACTTTGAGGATTAATAAGTGCTGACTTTTTAATTGCATGGTGATAAAATTTTCAAGGACCCTAATCATGTCAAAATCAGCTGTATGACATTCTTCTGTGTTTGTATGTCAAAATCTCTTCTACATCTAAACTTTCTCCCCTCTCCTTACTGAGAGAACATGATTAGCTATTTGTATAAAGCTGGCTCCTCTTATTTTCTATCCCATTTCTTCTCTTTTTCCCTCTCTCAAAAAACTTTTAAAGTTTAATTAATTTAAAAGAAATCATTCGGTTGTTATGTACATATCCTAGGAATATTTAGTTCAGAAGAACAGTCAAAATTGTCTAAAGAAAATGGAAAGAAAAGTCATTATGTTTCTTTTTGTAGACAATAAAAATTGTGTTTATAACTTTGTAATATGCCTTTGTAACTATAGATACAAGATAAGAAAAGTCTTCAATTACAACCTTTTCAAACTTTGGCATGATTCAGTCTGACAATTCGTTTACTCAAACAAAACAAAACCAACAGTGTTAACAAAATATTTTCATTTGTTCAAAACCAAAGTTAAATTTATCAAAATTCAAATTTCCTAAACTTCTTAATTTTGGTTTTATGAGTAAAATAAGTTGCCACTTGTGGTAATCAGTTGAATGTCTCAACTTGACTAGGTTATTGCATCCAGTTGTTTGGTTAAGCAAGGACTGGACAGATACTGTGAGGGTATTTGTGGATTTGAATCATGAGTCAGCTGATTGCATCTACAACCAACAAAGGAGGTTGCCCTCAGCAATGTGGGTAGTCTTCATCCAATCAGTTGGAGGTATTAAAAGTCAGAGTATTTCAAAAGTCAGAAAGAATAGCCTCCTCTACTTCAGCTGTCCAGCTTCTCTTGGGGCTTTGAAGTTCACCTTCTTTGGAGTTTTTAGCTTGTGGTCTGCCCTATGGAGTTTGGACTTACCAGTCCCCACAGTTATATGAGCCAATTCCTATAATAAATCTCATTATATACACATACCCAGTCACACACACATATATCCTGTCAGTTTTGTTTCTCTGGAAAACTCTAATACACCTTTACTTCCATAGCTTGTTTAAAATTTAAAATTATGTATGTATATAATTACATTTAATGAAGTAAAATAATAATAATGGATGCCTTTTAAAGGGGTTAATTTTATTAAATTCTTACAGTGCTACAATTCATGTTAGCTAACTTGTACTTTACAGATTCTTTAAGAAATTAGACTAAAGTTAATTAATAATCTTTAAATGCCTGTACAGTTTCTAAAAAGAAATTACATTTTAAGCTATAGTTAAAAGCCTTAAATTATTACCGATTTATGTTGTATCCTCTTTCTGCTAGGGTTGGAAAGACAGTTATGTTTCATCCATTCTGCCTCATTTCAGCCCTTCCCCAATTCATCCTCACATCTATAAGTAGCTTTCATCACGAATTTGAATCATTGGAAATTCTGTGTAATTTAGTGAGGTTTATCAGTTTTCCCCACTGCAAACTTAGCATTCAGTTTCTCTTTTCCTGGAAGTAAATTGCCTCTGGTCCATTTGCTCTTGTTTTTATTGATGTATGTTTGTGAAAATCAGTTATTGTACTTCATTTGTTTGGAATATGTATTTTATATATTCTATATCTTTTGTGTTTATCTTAAAAATTTAACATCCATAATTAATTAACATTATTTAAAATTAGCCAACATTTTCTCCAAACAATAAAACAGCTTTAGAATACTTTTATCTCGTGGCAACCATCCCAAATTTTATATTATTGTTCATTATTGTTTCATACATTGCATATTTACCTATATAGTTAGCAATATCATCTCTTATCATCACTTCTGCATGTAATACTTTCCTTCCTGGAAACATAAACATGAGCGGAAAACCAAATTGTGCAACTGTATTTGCATATCTTACAAAAATAATAATTAATGTTGTTTATATGCATATATAAAAAATCTTTGTGGACAGATAACTTGACAAACTGGCAATATAGTCTGTCTTTGGACAGGAAGGTAATGACTAGGCTTAAGCAGAGTTGCTCAAAGAGGAAATTGTCTTTACATATAATATTTCAATTTTTAAATTACATTTTTATTTTGAGGTAGCTGTAAATTCACATGCAGTTGTGAGAGATAATACAGAGGGATACCATATACCCTTAACCCAATTTCCCCATGCTAAGTAACATCTTGCAAATTCATAGTACTATAATACAACCAGGATATTGACATTGATACAGTCAAGATACAGAACTTTTCCATCACCACAAGAATCCCTCATGTTGCCCTTTTATAGCCTCAACCACCTTGCTCTCCTACTGTTACCTCTGGCAACCACTAATCTGTTCTCCATTTCTATAATTTTGACAAAAAGAATGATATATACATGGAATCATAATTGAGCATAATTGTTTCAGTATTTTTTACAAGAGGATTGTATTATTTCTCTTCTTGGGAAATTAACTTTTAGTTTTCTAAAGTCAAGATAATGTAGAAGGAATATCAAGTTTCATTCTTTATTAATTGGAATAGATGAAAATTTTTTTAATTGAGTTAAAAGGTTGATCAGTATCTGTTCTAGTTTGCTAATGTTGCCAGGATGCACAACACCAGAAATGGATTAGCTTTTATAAAGGGGGTTTATTTGGTTACACAGTTAGTCTTAAGGCCATAAAGTGTCCAAGGTAATGCATTAACAATCAGGTACCATCACTGGAGGATGGCCAATGGTATCCGGAAAACCTGTTAGCTGGGAAGGCACGTGGCTGGCATCTGCTCCGGAGTTCTGGTTTCAAAATGGCTTTCTCCCAGGATATTCCTCACTACGCTTTAGCTTCTCTCCAAAATGTCACTCTCAGTTGCTCTTGGGGCATTTTTTGTCTCTTAGCTTCTCCAGAGCAAAAGTCTGCTTTCAACCACTGTCTTCAAACTGTCTCTCATCTGCAGCTACTCTCTCAGCTCTTGCGTGTTCCTCAAAGTGTCCCTCTTGGCTGTAGCAAGCTCACTCCTGTCTGAGCTTATATAGTGCTCTAGTAAACTAATCAAGGCCCATGCTGAATGGGCGGGGCCACACCTCCATGGAAATTATCCAGTTAGAGTCATCACTCACAGTTGAGTGGGTCGCATCTCCATGGAAACACTCAAAGAATTACAATCTAATCAACACTGATATGTCTGCCCACACAAGATTACGTCAAACATAATGGTGTTTTGGGGGACATAATTCATTCAAACTGGCACAGTATCTCAGCATTGGAATGGCATTTATCACCGTTGAACTTCACCATCTTTTTGGCCATCATTTCTTCATTTTCTCAAAGATGCCAAAAATCTGTAAAGTTGGTTGTTGTTGCTGAGAAGTACCATGGGGCTTAATAAGGCAAAACTCCCTCCAATGAACTTCTTAGCATTCAACAGCACATGTTTGTGTTTTGAAAAAATAACCCATACTGAAAGACACCATCATATCAAGCCCATAAAAAAAGATGAAACACAGAGTTAAAATGATGATTTTTTTAGTGGCTCTCGTCTCAGGACTCATTTTGAAATGGAGGCCTGACCTGGGAAGGTGCTGTATTTGCTTATGATATGTGCAGAGGCGAATCGTCATGTATCCACTCATCCAGCACATAGAACCCAGGAAGGAGACATCTCGAAGGGTCATGAATATGAGAAAGAGACACCTAATTAGGTCATCCATTGACAAAATAAAGCAAGGTTGGACAATGACTCTGGAGAGAGTCATATTCTTGAGGGCTGTAATTGAGATAATTAAGTTGGAAGAGATGAGTAGATTAAGGATCCAGACAAATTACAAAGGAGTAAAAGATGTACAGCAGGTTTCTGGTTTTGCATGTTGCCCAGTAAAAGTTAGTAGGATTGATACTGATGGCCTGAGTTATGCTTAAGAGGCTCGTCAAACAGATGGAAAGTCCACGTGATACCCTCTGTATATAAATATTTGTCTTACATACAACATCATTTATGAGACTGCTTAAGCCCAAAACTGCTGCTTCCTAGAGAGTCCTGTAGTACAAACCAGCAACATGTGGACCTAGGACAAGTGGGTTATTATTAGGAATATGGGCCTCTGCTTGATACTCACGGTGAAAATATGAGCATAGCTCACAAAGAGAAGGGCATTCCCCATGACACCAAGTCCAGTTTAAAAGAGAAACACAATTCCTAGCATACCATCCGTTGAAATCATTCTTACACCTCATGGGTTGCAGAATTCCAAGATGAACTTCTGGAACCTGTTTTTAAAAATTCTTCAATTTAGCAATTATTATTTTTGACTTCAAAGAAGCATTTAAAAAATTAACCACTTCTCAATGGTTAACTTGGAGATTTTTGTTTGGTATAGAAGGTTGCTATTGTCACTTGAAGAGACATACATTTGAGGTCGATGGAAATTAAGTGTTGTGGTGCTATTATATGGTTGTATTATTTAGCAGTATTTACACTTCCACTTGCATTTCCTACTTCCATTTCTTACGCTCCTAGACTGCTCTATGTTCTTACCTTTAGAAAGGATGGCGATAGGAGAAAGTAGAGAAAAGGGTACTGTATTTTTGTTTTCATATTTCAAAAACAGAGACATAACAGGAATGAGAAGCATATATTCAGAGTCAGCCCTCTACGGGGAAACCTTTCAACAGTTCATTGTAACTCAATCCTGCTTGAGTGTCCATCTAACTCTTTGCATCAAGGGCCCTAGATGTGTAAACTCCACCACTTAAAACTTAATTATTTTTCCTTTTCCTTTTAACTTCCCTGTCTAGTTTTACTAGTTCTTTAGAAAAATAAGGTTTTGGTTTTATTGCTTCTCTGCATTGTCTTTTTACTTTTCCCTACATTAGCTTCTTTTTTTTTTTTTTTTAATTCTTAAGTATCTTTTAAAAGAAGACCAGAGCTCCCTTCAGTGCATCCTGCTTACATGCTCTTCCCCTTGTGGGTTTGGGCTCTCTCTCCCCTTGACTTTTCCATTCTATTAATACTTTTACCAGGTTCCTGCTCTATTCCTTGTGGGCCCCTGTACTTCACCCATACCTTCTTTATTAATCGCTTTGCAAATAACCTCCCTGGATTATCCTAATTTGAATGTACCACCCATTTTCTGTGGGACTCTGGTACCAACTCTGCAATCTCTCATCTCTAGTTCCAAAATCAGAAAAGCTCTGAACTATGAGAATTTTTTAAAAAACAAAACCGACCTGATCTGCTGCATGCATTGCATTTAGACCCTTTAATTATGTGAGACTGTAAGATTTGTGTTGGTGTCACCCAGTCTGGAGATCCATGCATTTTGCTACAGAAATATGAATGTGTTTGATTGTGGATGCTACGCCAGGCCTTGCTGCAGGTGTTGTGTAATATTCAGTACCTGCATGGTATTATGTTTCTAAATTCTGAAAAGAATTACTTAAGTCTGAAACACAATTGGTCTCAAAAGATTTTGAATAAGGATTGTGAGCACCTAGAATGATTTCCCCGTATTTCCACATATTTCCATTCATAGCAATCTATTAGAAAGACACCATATTATCTGCAGTGAGTTAACAAATGAGTGGTCCAGGGTTCAAGGCAATGGAGTCTGACTCAGAATTTATGCTCTTAACCAGCATGTTACTTTCTGATTCTCCTATAGTTGTTTGGTAGCAACAGGGAGTGGTTGGACATGGTGACAAAGTGCTTCAATGTAGGGTGTTCTGGCTACAGCATTTTATTCGTAAACCTCCAATTCAGTACTGACTCTTTTCTTTCTATCATATTCACCAAAAAAGTTCTTCCAAATGCCTGGAATACATGTGAAGGCCTGTTGGGTTCTGTGATTCAAGATCACTGTATGGCTTTCTTCGGCCTGTGACAATATTAAAAATTATAGGTTATGACTGTTGGTATAAAGATGAATATAATCCAGGCTGGATTCACTATTATGTAGCAGTTATTATTATGCTGTTTTTCTTCTGGTTTTACCATGAATAATTAAAACATTTGCGTGTGCCCCTAAATGTATTTTGGGCTATAGGCATTGTGCCTTCTGTGGAAGAGTTAGTTGAGTTCTCTCTGTGTTCCACACAGCACCCACACTCCTAGTGTGCCCAATATCTACCATTAGAGAGACCCTTTGTTTTCTTTGCTCCTCATAATCAGCTTTCAGTTTTCTGTCTGAGTAGCAAAGGGTCAGCTAGGGATTGGAAGGAGAGGGAAAGGACTCTGTAGACACAATTCCAGCCTCAGCACTTGATCTTTATTCTATGCCCCTTTACCACCAATTTAAGAGTTATCTGAAGCCACTAGTTTTTAAGAATATTTCAGGATGTTGTGGTGTTCATTTGATTCTTGGATTTCTGCATTTTAAGTTCGCTTCCTCAGGTTTGTAAAATCGGTTACTCCTGATTCTTAGGCTTTCCTGTTACAATAAAAGTGCTATTGTTGTTTTGCCATCTTCTGGTCTCTTCATCTGGATTTGTGTGTTTAGAATTCCACTGCTGTTGTTTAAGAGACCTCATTATTTTTATGTATGTGATTTTTAAATATTTTCATGCAGACTTCTAAAGGATAACAGTGTGAACTTGAATTTAGTAAGTATGTAAGGGATGTCATATAAATAGAAAGTGTGAAAAAGTGGTGATGAAACAGGAAACAAAGATGTAGAGAGAGAAAAAGAGATGGAGGTATACAAAAGGATAGAGTGTATGAATTGGAAGAAAAGTAATACATATAGGAGAAAGAAATGATGTCAAAAGAAATGGATAGAAGCTATGCGTAGAAGAGAAAAATTTTAGGACAGCAGAACATCTGCAGAAGGGAGAAAGAGGAAAGGGTAAGGAGGGAAAGAGGAATACAAAGAATTATGGTAAAAGGAAAATAACAGAAAGAAAATTGGGAAGAAATAGAGTATGGTATTGAGAAGTCCATCTACAAAGGAAATTTAAAACCACTATAATATACTGGGAAAGGAACAAAGTAAATTAAAAAGGGCAAGTTCAAGAGTCTGGGGTGAGAATGGCCATTAGCTGCCCTGCCTTTTTCCTTGTTGATTTGCAGTCATCGCCTTTATGGATTTTGCACTCCTTCTTGTGCTACAAGATTACTGGTAAAGGCAGAGGAATTTATTTAGGAAAATAAAAAGTACTGTTTTGTGAGTCAATAAAAATAAGAAATTTTATGCAGGGCTTCCAGGATCTAATTTTTTAGAGCTTATCTTTTTTTTTTTTTAATTGTGGCAAGAGATAATATAACAAAAAGTTTGCCATTTAAACCATTTTTAAATCTACAACTCAGTAGCCTTAATTACACTTACAGTGTTATGCGTCCATTATCACCATCCGTTACCAAAAGGTTTTCATCACTCCAAAGATAAACTCTGTACTCATTCTGTACTCATTCAGCAATAACTCCCTATTCCCTTTCCCCTCTGCCTCTGGTAAACCCTAATCTACTTTCTGTGTCTATGAATTTGTTGAACCTAGATACCTCATGTAAGTGGAGCCATATGACAGTTGTGCTTTTGTAACTGGCTTTTTCACTTGGCATAAGGTTTTCATCCCTCTTGTAGCATTATAAGGGCTTCATTCCTTTTTATGGCTGAATAATATTCTGTTGTTTGGATATTTCACATTTTGTTTATGCATTCATCTGTCTTTAGATACTTGGGTAATTTCCACCCTTTGCTATAGTGAATAATGCTGCTGTGAACATTGGTGTACAAGTATCTTTTTGAGTCCTTGCTTTCAATTCTTACGAGTATATACTTAGGAATGGAATTGCCAGCTGATATGGTAATTCTATGTTTAACATTTGAGGAACCACCAAACTGGTGTTTTCCATATTGACAGCAACATTATACATCCCCACTAGCAATGGATGAGAGTTCCAATTTCTCCACATTCTCACTAATGCTTGTTATTTTCCAATTTTTAAAGTAGTGGTCATTGGGGTCTGTTTTTAAAGCGATCGTTTCCCACAGCTGGCCATCTTGTTATATAATGAACCAATATACAGAAAACTTGCAGATTTCACTGACGTGTGAGTCTTATCACATGTCATATTGAAGATGAAACATTTAAAAGACCAGTACATGTTCAGGTGAAATTTTCTTAATGTTCAAATTCATGGTTTAAAGTAGACTTTCAATATGCACCATTTTCCAGTCCAAGAAAACTCAGTATTTCGAGATAATTAAATATTGTTCAAAGTCTGTGACTTGAGAATGATCTATAAACTGCACTAGAATCATGTGAAAGGGCTACATATGGGTGAAGCAATTTTTGGTTCGTGTGAACCATTTGTAAAGATACAAAGTCGAGACAGTAATTTTGCGTTGGGGTCCATAAGCCTTATTTTGACCCACAGGGTTGTTTGTGTGTTTGGCTTATTCTGCTCACATTTATGTTACCTGCAGTTTTACATTTTCTTTGAAGATACTGAATTGGTAGTTTCTGCTGGTGATATTAATTTATATTATCATAGCAAAGAAAAAACAAGGAATTTTATAGAACATCTTTTCTTAAAGATACATTTATGGATTTGGTGTACAGGATTTTGGAAACATGTTAAATACCATAAGAGGTGCAGTATCTTCATGCTGGTGATTCTTCTAGACATTATTTGCAAAGATTCTACAATAGACATTGCTTCTACATTATAAGTAAATATGATTGTCTATGACTCAGCATAAAGACTTCTAATTAGGGCTAAGCCAAGTCACTTTCTTAGAGAAATAAGAAAAACCTGAATAGTTTAATTCCTAAACTACCTCTTGCCTCCCCACAGCTGATATTCCTTACAGTACAATGCATTTCAAAACAATACTAGATTAGCCAGTGTTGGGGATTGAATTAGGTAATACAGAAAAACATGTTCTTAATCTGAATCCATTCCTGTTGGTGAGCCCATTGTAAATGGGAGCTTTTGAAGATGTTATTTTTAGTTAAGGTGTGGCCACCTGAATCAGTTTAGGCTTTAATCAGGAGGACTGGTGTCCTTTATAAGCAGAATGAAATTCAGTCAGGGAGAGAGAAAGCCACGGGAACCAAGAAGCTGGAAGTCAACAGAATCCAGAAGAGAAAGGAAAAGACATTGCCGTAGGCGTTGCTGTGTGAAAGAAAAGCCAAGGACCCAAGGATCCGTTGCAGTCAGCTCCAGAATGCCAGAGTTGGGAGACAGCACCACTTTACTGACACCTGGATTTCGTGCTTCCAGCCACAAAACCGTGAGCCAATAGTTTCCCACTCTTTAAGCCAACACATGGTATGGTATTTATTTTACCAGCTGGCAACTAAAGCAGCCAGAAAGTTTTAATCCCATCTTTTCTCCAAGCTGCATTTCTCATAGTAAAGTCTATTCTAATGAGGGATAGTCCACAAAATAAAAAAATCCTGTCATTCAAGTGTGTCAGAGCTGTTTGACGACTAGGGTTGCATCTAATTGACTAATTGAAATGATTTTATTTACTACATTTAGTCACTTTTGAGATGTTTTGCATATATGTTAGCCCTCTCCCTTGTGGCTTCTTGAGATTTTTCTCTTTTGTTTAACTGTATCCAGTCACCCTAATGTACACCCTGATAAGAATTCACTGCATTCTGTTGATAAACTCATCCTTGTTATGTATTCCCCTTGTCTACGCTGTTTGTCTCACAAACTCTTGCTGTAATGTATTGAATTTCTTTGACTGGTTCCATATGTAGATATACTCGACTTGTCCCAGTTAATTCTAGGCTGAATATCTATTCTTAGAGGCTGGTGATTTAAGAATTCTCTCCTACACCTCTGAACGTTTAACAGAATATAAACAGGTGGAGGCTGCCTCTCCAAGATGGATGACTCTTTGATGAACCATTTTGTTATTTACAGTCTAGTCCCAAGACTCGGATAAACATATTTCTGACACTCCAGATATACTCGATTACCTTGGTTTGCTGAACATGAGCTGAGCTCTTTGTGCAGCTCTGCTCAGCTTTCCCTGGTTCTGGATATCTTTAACCTCTCTACCTCTAAAAACCTCTCTGCTTTCAAATGTATTTATGAGGCATCAGCACCCCATGAAATTTAACTGACACTGTGTTCTCATAAGCAAGTTTCTGAAGGGGCTGTGTGCATGTGCACACGCATGTATATCTCTCACCGTCTTATAAATCTTTTGCTTTTCAACAAGGCAAAAAAAAAAACACACTCAAACTCTAGTTTGAAGTACAAGAATGTTGTGTAGTCTCACTACCCGTGTGTGTGTGTGTGTGTGTGTGTGTGTGTGTGTGTGTGGTGTGAGGAAGGTGGGTGAAGATAATGTGTTTGGAAAAATGAAGCAATAGTATTAATAAAGCATATCCTGTCCATTATTGCTCTGGTTCCTCTTTGAAATGGTGCCCAGTTACTCTCTATATCAGACCCTGTCACTGGCCTTTACTTCTGATTTTTCCCTGTTCTAATTCAGTAATTTGAAAACATTGCTCCTAAGCATATTTCTAGTACACTCATTTCCATCAGCCTTCCCTGGATACCATGCTGTTTGAGAGACAGAATATGCAGAGATATACTGCCAGGATTTCACAATTTATTTCAATGGAAAGCTGTATTTTCAGTTTCTAGAACCCATGTGAGTGTTCACTTTGGTTAGAGCCATGACATATATTGTCAGTGACCTGTATAGCGACAGTCTTAGAGTAAAGAGTGATGAACATTGCTCAATCTCAGTAAAGAATAATTAATTTCTGAGAAAGTGGATTAGACGTGTGTGTGTTTGAAGCTTTTATTTTTCATGTATTTAAAGTTTTAATATTGTACAGTTTCTTTCTTGTGTTTGTGTATTAAAAAGATATTTTAAAAGTTTTAAACATGTTTAGAAATTTATATTGTTTTGATATAAACTGCGTGTAACTTATTCTATATATGTAAAATTTCTGTCAAAGAAGACAAGAAGAGAATTTGCCAAAATCTTATTAACAGGTTCTTTAACTCTCTAATTGAAGTATGAGTGATTTTTTGTCCTTTTTTTTACTATTCATTAATTCATTCCTTTATTTTGTATTTTACAAATTTAGGAAACAAGAATGCTTTGATTTTATAATGAAGAAATATAACAATGTTTAAGAATATAAAAGTCCCAAATGGGAAAATTGTTAACAGTCTGCTAGATAATCACGTGTGATTTTGAGGATACTTAAAAATTTTCAGTTGCTGAATTATTGAAATAAAAACTCCATATTTTCCCACCTATCAGGGAAATATTTTCCCCCTTAGTATAATAGGGCTCTTCTGAAGAGTGGTACAGGTTTATTGTTCACACTCTTATTTCATTTTGATGATACTGATGCATTGAATAAAGAAGAGGAAAAAATTATCCCTGTATAATAACTAAGAGCAAACAGTAAAAAACAAAACCAAAAAACACTCAAGTCTTCAGATGATAATGAGGAAAATTGGATAATAATCCTTACAACAACTCTAAGGCTGGTATCATTCTTATTTCAGCTTTATAGAAGAGAAGACTGAGATAGATTGATATTAACAGATTGCCTAATTCCACAAAGCTAGTAGCAGAGCTAGCAGTTAGATACAGGCATCTGGCTCCAGGGTCCTTGTTGTTAATTCCTATTCATATACGCAATCTTGGCATATTTAAAGGCTCATTCCCAGCAGCTCCTGAGGGAGTAAGTCATTATTGGAGAAGCAGTAAAACAGTACCAAACGGAACAAAAACATTTGCTGTCATGCTCCTTTTCAGCCTTCACCCAACATGTTATTAATATTCAAATTTTCATTCTTACTCATGAGCTCTGATAACTCCTGACCTAATTCCTTCATGCTCAGATAGTGCTTTCTAAGTCTCTTTTCAAAGAGCTTTGTTGCCTTAATTAATTTTTATTTTTGATCCTTTCTGTCATATCTTAACTTTTCATTTCACTCACCTAAATGGAATGTTCCCATGTGCTGTGAATGTTGTCTCTGGATCAGTCTGTATGTGGGACACAAGGGGCATTTATCCCCTTTGAATTCCCTGAGTGTTTGTGTTGCTGCATCTTCCCCAGGCAACTGTCATGAGCTCAATTTTGAGATTGGTGATCCTGGATTCAGAGGTTAGATGTCTCTGGTGATTCTCTTGCCCTTGGAAAATAAGTATTATAACTGTACCAGCTGCTAAACACATTTCATGTGAATAATTAGGACACTCACAAGACAAAGCAAATGCACCAGACGTGGTTGACTTATGTGGTAAGGCTTTTTTCTTTTCTGCATTTTTCAAAATTTTCATGAAGTCACAATGTTTTTTATGATGGAAAAGTTGTATGCAGATTACTGTAACATAATCAAGGTGATCATGAGACATATTGTCTAATTTGGGGACATAGCTGATCTAAAAATTAAAGTACAGTGATAAAATGGCCCAAGTGTTTTCCTGATTTGTCAAGAAAGGTGAAACCCAGGCTCATGTTTCTATCAGTTAGTAGTCTCTGAGTTAAAGAAATGAACTCAAGTTCTACATGTTTTGAAAATTGGATTTTTCCCCTTAATACTAAACATATGCCATGAAGGTGTTCAAAACCCTGGAGCTCTATATGCAGTGATCTTAGAGACCTTAGAGAGCTCCCTCATTCTTTTGAACACTTCACAGTATCAGGTGCATAGGAATAGGATAGGCTATTTGGCCATCAGTGTGTTTATTAGAGTGGGTTGTTTCAGTTTTGTTTGTGTTATTAGGGGGAAAAGAGTGCTAACAAGTTGTGAATATATCTTTAAGCCCTGTGCTAAGAATTTTATTCAGAAGAGTACTAAACTTTGCTGGGTCAAAAGTATTTATTAAAATGTTATAAAATGTTGTAATACTCTAAAAGTAATGATCCAATTTATACAATAGGTTGAAGGACCCATTTCCCTATCCCTTAACAGCACTCAATATAATTAGTGTTTTTTCATTTTTTGACAATTTGGTGATCAACTTTTATTGCTTTTAAATTGTACTTCTTAAATCACAAGGGGGAGTAAACACACTTCATATTTTACATGAAGCTTATTGTCTTGTGGAGATTGCCTATTCATGAGTGCTGCCCAGGTTTCCTTTGTGATGTTTATGTTTTTATTGATTAAAGGACCCACTGACATATTAATTTTCCCACTTTGTTATATACTTACAGATATTTACCCTAATTCATTATTTGTCTTCCATCCTTGTTTATGATAACTTTTTATATGTAGAATTTTAAACTCATGTAATCAAATCTGTCAGTCTTTAGTAGCTTATGGGTTTCAGGGATGCTTAATATATCTTCCCCTGCTACAAGTTTATAATATTATTAGTATATTCCTTTATAATACTTTGAGTCTTATTTTTGTATTTTAACCTTGATCTATTTTGAAATATATTTTAGTGTATGGTCTGCTACAGGGATGTAACTTTGTTTTCTTCAAAAGACACAGTTTGTCCCAAAGTCATTAACCTTGATTTCTCTAATTCAAGACATATTTTATGTATTAAACACCATTTATTTTCATTTTATGAATTTATTCTCTTAATTTATTATATTTTTATCAAAGTTATACTCAACAGAATTCAAAGGCACAAATAGTTCCATAAGTAAGTTTTGCTTCTGATCTTAAGGGGAAAACATTCAGTCTTCCAACATTAAGTATTATGTTGTCTATAAGGTTTTCTTGTAGGTGCCCTTGGTCCAATTGAGGAAGTTCACTTTTGGTTCTAGTTCCTGAAAGCTATTATGACATGAATGGTGTTGAATGTTGTCATATGTTTTTTCCACATCATTGGTAGGATCCTGTGATTTTTTTTTTTCTTCGTTTATGTGGTCGAGTACATTGATTGACTGCTTTTCAAATGTTGAACCTGTCCTTAAATTTCTTGCTTGGTCATGATGTAGGATTCTTTTTATATATAGTGGGATTTGATTTCCTAATTTTTAAGAATCTTTGTATCTATGTTGATGTAGGATCATAGTCTGTAACTTTCTCTTTCTTTTGTACAGTCTCTCTGGTTTTGGTATTAGGTCCTTCCTCTTATTTTCTTGACAATACTGTGTAGAATAAGTGCTATTTCTTCTTTAAATATTTGAGAGAATTATTAACAATTCTAAAATCAAATAATTTTTAAAGATTTATGACAGTTCTAAAGTTAAGCACAAAAGAAGCAAAAGGCAAATCCAGCCAAACACATTTTTGCTACTGAGTTAAATTCTGTAGCATGTGAATTTCAACTTCAGAGCTTTCATGGAAAATGAGCATTCTTGGGATGATTAGCAGCAAATTGAAACCTCTGATTATGGCCAGGGAGCTAAGAGATAAATACGATTGTAGAAAGTAACACAGAGAACAATGATCTATCTGGATTTTTTGTTTCTAAAATACAAGGAAAGTAAGCAAAACCTTGAGGTTTATTTATAATAAACTTTATTGTTGGGTATCTGGTTGTCATTGCAATTGTGCATGTAGTATTAAAATATTTTACAATAATGAAACATGAAACAAATGCACTTTAAAAAATAGTGAATTGTTAGAAATAAAAATATATTCCCATTGCCTGAATGAAGCTTCATTAAACAATTTAATTGGGAAATGAGAATGCTAGAGTTGGTTACTTGGAGATCTTTAAAGAGAGAGAGATCTAGTGTGATTCAATGAATATACTGGGATCTAATATAAAACCTATCAGTGGAATAAATGACCTCTCATGATCTATGAGGCTGATTAATAGACTATTTTCCAGGTTATATGCACTTTTTTCATTATAAAAAGAATTGTTTTAAATTTAACAAATATGTAAATTTTCAGTGACTGGATTTTAACATGCAGTAAGGTTAGGCTGGTAGGAGAAAACATTTATGTGACAAAGTTCCAGCATATTCTCTATTAATTTTCTTAACATGGAATAGATACGTTAGTTTGCTACATCATTTTGATGGAAGTATATTTACCACTATCAGACTTATTTCTCAGAGATGTATCCAAGGTAATCAAACAGGCTTGTCCTTTTTAGTTTGCTGATCATGGCACTGGCACTTAGCCACTAGGTCCCAGGGAAGTGCACCCAGTGCTGCACTCATCCAATTAGGTAGCTATTTAACTAGGCTCTTTGGATCTTCAACTTTGTCATGCTCATTAAAAGTTTTCAGCTCCCACAAGATACCTTGTTTATTGAGCCCCCAGTCACTTTATCTAAGTAACACTTCCTCTCTACTGAGTCTGGAGGAAAGAGACCCAAGTTTCCATCCATCAGCTGTGTGAGATGGTGATAACCCCCACCCATGTCAGAAAACATTAGAATCAAAGACCTCAGAATAAATTTTAGATTACATCATGGCTTCCAGACATGCTGAAACCTAAAAGACTTATCAGATAGTTTGTCAATCTCATTATGGAAGAGTTTTAGAGATCATACTAATGTGAGCTGCTTCAGTGGGCTGGTATAATTTATCTCAGGACACCCATCTATAAGAAATGTCACTGGGCCAGAAAAGGTGATCGTCTTAGAAACTATCATATATCATTTTATTAGATAGGGTTGGGGGCCTCTCCCACCTTGAATATTTGTTTGCTAAATTTCAACCATTCTTTCCATCTGTACAATTAGAAATCAGTTAATGACCTGAGAATAGCATTTCATTTCTCAGTGTCTCTATAACAACATTATACCTGGTAAGGGGTGGAATGTGAAGGTCTTTTTCAGTTTTACTATTTTATAGTGTGGAATATTCTACTTTAAAATTAGAAGTTAGACAAATGGCCCCTCAGAATCAAAGTTTTTCACATTTATTAATCCCATGGTATTCATGAAGACACTCAAGATCACAAACGAGCAGAGTTGGGCCTACCACTGCCCCTCCCACAGACCAGTCCTGGAAGAAATGTACTCAGAAGCCAATGTCAAGTAAATACATTTATAATTTCCACTAGTCCCCTGATTTCCATCATCCCTCCCATGTCCAAATCTCACTTTAATTCCCTCTTCAGCTAAGTCAGACCACATGATAGTAAAACTGTCAAACAACCAGCATGTTGTTTGTGGAGTCTGTCTGCCTTTTTCTGTCTATGTCCACACACAAATCTCAGCCCTCTACATAAATCAGTCTCCTGGCAAGGAAGGGTTACTCACAGGAAAATCTGTAAACCAGAGGAAGAAGAAAGAGGTAGTGTTTCCCTGTCCTAGAGCTAAGTCTGGCCGTCCACCTAACATTTCTAGGAGGGGCTATTCCTTGGCAGGACCAATTGTCCTTCACTAATTATATTGAAAAGGAGATATCCTAAAGACTTTTCCCTTCTTACACCTGAAGCTCTTTATCCTCTCACCTGAAGCCCAGTTCATGTCCTTATGGTTGATCCTTTATTACTGGCATGGAGTAGAAGGGGGAAAAACATCCTTGAGTAGAGATTGAGCTATTCTAGAGGACCATATTTTCCCAAGTTTGTTTCCTTCTCTTGTAAATCTGAAAGATTTTAACATCTAGGTCTCCAGTCAACCACGGTACTGGATCCACAGAGTCTATTGGTGGAGCAAGGACAACACTCAACTTAGTCCTTATGGAATCAATTGCTCATATTTGCCTTTGTATCTACATGTTCTGGGACAGATGAGATACCCAGTCAGCGCCCTTCAGAGTGCCTCTTTGGTGACACTAATCAGCAGGTCCTGAAAGTGATTAGGACAAGGACATAGTGAAGTTCACCCTGAGGACCTTTGTTGTGTTCACCATGAAGTGTGCTCTGTGAGTTGCTACACTTGGGTCACCACACACCACTATGATCTGTACAAGATGCATGCATGTACAAGATAGAATGCAACTAGAAGTTGATAGCTATTAAAGATCCAGAACACTCACAAATATCTGGAGGTTAAACAAAACACTCCTAAACAATCAGTGGGTCAAAGAAGAAATTGGAAGAGAAATTGCTAAATATCTAGAAATGAATGAAAATGAGAACACAACATATCATAACTTACAGGATACAGCAAAGGCAGTATTGAGGGATAAATTTATAGCTTTAAATGCATAAATTAAAAAGGAAGAAAGAGCTAAAATCAAAGAACTAATGGAACAACTGAAGAAGCTAGAAAATGATCATCAAACTAATCCTAAAGCAATTAGAAGAAAAGAAATAACAAAGATTAAAGCAGAAATAAATGTTACGGAAAAGAAAACAAAACAAAAAACAATAGAGAGAATAAATAAAACCAAAGATTGATTTTTTGAGATCAACAAGATCAACAAATCCTTAGCTAGACTGACAAAGTCAAAAAGAGAAAAGACCCAATAAATAATAAATGAAAGGGGGGATATCAGCATGAATCCCAAAGAAATAAAATCATAAGAGGATATTATGAACAACTTTACACCAACAAACTAGATAGTTTAGAGGAAATGGATAATTTCCTGGAAACACATGAACAACCTAGACTGAATAGAGAAGAAATAGAAGACTGCAACAAAGCAGTCACAAGTAAAAAGCTTCCTACAAATAAAACCCCAGGGCCAGATGGCTTTACAGGGGAATTCTACCAAACTTTCCAAAAAGAACTGACACCATACCTACTTAAACTCTTTCAGAAAAATTAAAGAAAATGGAACACTATGTAAGTCATTTTGTGAAGCCAACATCACTCTAATACCAAAACAGATAAAGATGCTATAGAAAGGAAAACTATAGGCCAATCTCTATAGGCTAATGAATATAGATGCAAAAATTCTCAACAAAATACTTGTAAATTGAATTAAAAAACACATTAAAAAATTATATACCCTGACCAAGTGGAGTTCATCTTAGGAATGCAAGGGTGGTTCAACAATCAACGTAATACAACATATTAACAAATCAGAAGGGAAAATCAAGTGATTATCTCAATAGATGCTGAAAAAGCATTTGACAAAATCCAGCATCCCTTTTTTTTTATTATTAAATTCAGTTTTATTGAAATACATTCACACACCATACAATCATCCATGGTATACAATCCACTGTCCACAGTATGATAACATAGTTATGCGTTCATCACCACAATCTATCTCTGAACATTTTCCTTACATCAGAAAGAACCAGAACAGGAATGAAAAATAAAAGTGAAAAAAGAACACCCAAATCATCCCTCCATCCCACCCCATTTGTCCTTTAGTTTTTATCCCCATTTTTCTACTCATCCACACACTAGATAAAGGGGGTGTGATCCACAAGGTCTTCACAATCACACTGTCACCCCCTGTAATCTACATTATTATATAATTGTCTTCAGGAGTCCAGACTGCTGGGTTGGAGTTTGGTAGTTTCAGGTATTTACTTCTAGCTATTCCAATACATTAAAACCTAAGAGGTGTTATCTATATAGTGCATAAGAATGTCCACCAGAGTGACCTCTCGACTCCATTTGAAATCTCTCAGCCACTGAAACTATTTTGTCTCATTTTGCATTCCCCTTTTGGTCAAGAAGATACTCTCAGTCCCACGATGCCGGGTCCACATTCATCCCTGGGAGTCATATTCTGCATTGCCAGGGAGATTTACACCCCTGGGAGTCGGGTCCCATGTAGAGGGGAGGGCAGCGAGTTCACCTGTCAAGATGGCTCAGTTAGACAGAGAGAGGGCCACATCTGAGCAACAAAGAGGTACTCAGGGGGAGACTCTTAGGCACCATTACATGCAAGTTTAGACTCTCCTTTGTGGTAATGAGCTTCATAAGGGCAAGTCCCATACTCGAGGGCTCAGCACATCAAACCGCCAGTCCTAATGTTTGTGACAACATCAACACTAGTCCAGGTGAGGATGTCCAACACATCCGCACCTTCTCCCAGATCCTTGGGGCTGGGGAGGGGGAGGCTGTAAATGTATTTTTTATTATCTCCAGCATCCCTTTTTGATAAAAACGCATCAAAAGCTAGGAATTGAAGGAAACTTCCTCAATATGATTAAGGGCATATGTGAAAAACCCACAGCTAGTACTGTACTCAATGGTGAGAGACTGAAAGCCTTCCCTCCAAAACGAGGAACAAGGATGCCCGCTGTCACCACTATTATTCAACATTATGCTAGAAGTTCTATCCAGAGCAATTCAGCAAGACAAAGAAATAAAAGGCATCCAAATTGGAAAGAAAGAGCAAAACTCTCATTATTTGCAGATAATATGATCTTATACTTGGAAAACCCTGAGAAATCGACAACCTACTTGAGCTAATAAACAAATTCAGCAAAGTGGCAGGGTATAAGATTAAGGCACATAAGTCAGTAATGTTCCTATACAGTAGAAATGACATAACTGAAGAGACACTCAAGAAAAAGATTCCATTCTCAATAGCAACTAAAAAAATTAAGTACCTAGGAATAAACTAAACCAAGGATGTAAAAGACCTCTACACAGAAAATTACATACCTCTACTAAAAGAATTAAAAGGGGATTTAAAGAGATGGAGAGATATTCCGTGTTTGTGGATAGGAAGGCTAAATGTCATTAAGATGTCAATCTTACCCAAACTGATCTACAAATTCAATGCAATTCCTATCAAAATTCCAACAATCTACTTTGCAGACTTGGAAAATCTAGTCATCAAATTTATTTGGAAGGGAAAGATTCCTAAATTGCTAATAACAATCTAGAAAAGAAAAACCAAGTGGGAGGACTTATGCTGCCTGACTTCAAAACCTCCTATAAAGCCACAGTAGTCAAAATAGCATGGTTTTGGCACAAAGATAGACATATTGTTCAATGGAATTGAATTGAGTATTTGGAAATAGACCCCCAGGTCTATGGTCATGAAAAACACGTGAAAAAATTTCCATCTTTGCTAGCTATTAGGGAGATGCTAAATCAAGACCACAATGAGGTATCATCTCACACCAATATGAATGGCTGCCATTAAACAAATAGGAAACTACAAATGCCAGAGAGGATGTGGAGAAATTGGAACTCTTTTTCATTGTTGGTGGGACTGTATAATGGTTCAGCCACTCTGGAAGACAGTTTGGTGGTTCCTCAGAAAACTAGATGTTGAGTTACCCTATGATCTGGCAATTTCACTTCTAGGTATTTTCTCAGAGGATCAGAAAGCAGTGACATGAACAGATATTTATACACTAGTGTTCATAGTGGCATTGTTCATAATTACCAAGAGATGGAAACAACCTAAATGTCCTTCATCAGATGAATGGATAAACAAAATATGGTATATACACACAATAGAATACTATGCAGCAGTAAGAAGGAACACCGTTGTGAAACATATGACACATGGATGAATCTTGAAGATATAATGCTGAGTGAAATAAGCCAGACACAAAAGAAGAGGTATTGTATGTTGCCGCTAATGTGAACTCTGTGAAAAATGTAAAATAAGTGTCTTATGTTCTGGAATATAGGGGACCTAGAGATGGACAGCAGCTAGGGAAGGGGGAACGATAATCTTGTAAGAACAGACAAGATGTTGATGGTGATCTTAATGGTATGGGAATGCTCAGGTGTGACTATGGTTCGTTAATTTTCTTTTGGTATGGTAGGAGTATATTGGAAGGAATGAAGTTATTTCAGGATACTTGTTTTTCCCATTGCCTTGCTTTATTTTGTTTGGAAATGTTTTTTTATTTGATAAATAAAGTAATTATTGAAACTACTGCTGGTTTGAAACTATTATGGACCCCCAAAAAGGGAAGATTCTTTAATGCAGTCTTGTCGGGGCAGACCTTAATCTTTTGATTAGGTTGTTTCCATGAAAATGTGACTCACCCAACTGTAGGTGATACTTTTGATTAGATTATTTCCATGGGGATGTGGCCCTGCCCATCCAGGGTGGGTCTTGACTAGTTCACTGGAGTATTTAAGAGAGAAGCTAAGAGCCAACACAGACCCAGATGCTTGCTGATACTTGGAGATGCTTGGAGATGCAGACAGAAGGATGTTTGGAGATGCTAAGCTAAGAGATGAAGCCCAGAGTTTTCCCTGGAGAAATTGATAGGACCCCCAGATGCTTAGAGAAATGACCTAGCTGAGAGAAACAAGCAAGGACACACAGAAGCTGAGAGAGAGGAGCTGAAACATAACCTGGGACCAGCAGATGCCAGCCACATGCCTTCCCAGCTGACAGAGGTGTTCCAGACACCATTGGCCTTCCTTCATTGAAGGTACCTTCTTGTTGATGCCTTACTTTGGACACTTTTTTTGGCCTTAGAACTCTAAATTTGTAACCACATAAACCCCCTTTATAAAAGCCAATCCATTTCTGGCATTTTACATAATGGCAGTATTAGCAAACCAAACATGCAATTTTTCACAAATAATGTTAGTTATTATGATGTGAGATTAGATACAAAATAAATGGAGCCAGCAATATAAAGTATACAGTATTGCCACCATCCTCCTCCCCCACTTTTTGCTTTTCTAATATTTCTCAAAGAAGGAATCAAATAGGTCTTTCAGAATTCTGGGTTGCTTAAGCACTTGTAACTCAGTATTCTTCCATTCAACATACATAACCCCTTTAAACAAAGTTTTGTTTAAATGTATATAATTTCTAAAATATTCCTATAGGATTCAGAATACCTAACAATATAACATCATGTTCATACCTACAAAACTTAGGGGTTGCTGTAGCCACTTAACATAAACAGTAATTCATTCTTCTTTTTTATTTTGATTATTTTATTGAAAACCAGTTAGCTTACAGTTAAGCAAGCAGTTTCATTAAATCATCAAAAACATCACAAAGGCTGGCACTGGCACATTATTGGATATTTCTTTAGGGAAAAAATAGTCTGTATCTAGTATATTATAGTTTATCATTTACTGTGTTGGGAATAAGGAGAGTAGATGGCTTTAAAACAGAATAGAACTTCCTCCTAATTAGCTCTAGAACCCTAATTTCTTGATCTGTAAATTGGGAATAATCATACCCACAATTGAAAGCTTTACTATTATTCACCACCAGGGGTTCTCCTCTATTTCTGTGCACATGGCATGATAGCACTTCCCTGCTCCATTGAAGTCACGCATGTACATGTGACTTATTTTTTTCCTTTTTAATGCAATTTTATTGAGATACATTCACACACCCTACAATCTATCCAAATTACTTTAACAGTGGCTCACAGTATCATCACATAGTTTTGTAGTCATCATGACAATCAATTTTAGAACATTTTCATTACTCAAAAAAACCAACCCATAAACATCCCATATCCCCTATGCTCCCCTATTATTGACCCATAGCAGGGTGTGATACATTTGTTACTACTGATGAAAACATTTTAAAATATTCTTGTTAATTAGAGTCCACAGTTTGTGGTAGGAGCATGTTTTCCCCCATATACTACTCTATTATTAACTCCTAATAGTGACATGCATTTGTTCTAGTTCATTAAAGAACTTTTTGATATTTGTGGAGTTAATCATAGTCATTGTCCACCACAAGATTCACTGTGTCATACAGTCCCAAGTTTTAACTCCTTGCTCTCCTTCTAGTGACTTACATGACTGTAAACTTGCCCTTTCAACCAGAATCACACACACAATTCAGTGCTGTTAATTACAATCCCCGTAATATGTCACCATCATTTCTATCCATTTCCAAACATTTATATTCAACCAAGTTAAAAATTCTGCACATATTAAGCATCCACTCCCCATTCTCTAGACATTCCATCTCTAGGTCACCTATATTTTAGATTTTATCTTTATTGGTTTTATTAGTTCATGTTAGTGTGATAATACAAAATTTGTCCTTTTATGTCTGACTTATTTCACTTAACATAATGTGCTGAAGGTCCATCCATGTTGTCATGTGCTTCAGGCCTTAACTCCTCGTACTGCTGAATTATATTCCCTCCTACATATATCCCACATTTTGTTTATCCATTCATCGGTTGATGGGCATTTGGGTTGTTTCCATCTTTTGGGAATTGTGAATAATACTGCTATGAATATCAGTGTGCAAATGTCTGTTCATGTCCCTGCTTTCAGATCTTCTAGGTATGTACCGAGTAGCGGGATTGCTGGGTCATAAGGCAACTCTATACTTAGCTTCTTGAGGAACCACCAAATGGTCTGTACAATAGCTGTGCCATTTCATATTACCACCAGCAGTGAATAAGTGTCCCTATTTCTCCACATCCTCTCCAACACTTGTAGTTTCTGTTTGTTTCATAGTGGCCATTCTAGTAGATATGAAATATCTCATTTTGATTTTAATTTGCATTTCCCTAATAGGTAGTGAAGATGAACATCTCTTCATGTGCTTTTCAGCCATCCATATTTCCTTTTTGGAAAATGTCTATCCATGTTTTTGCCCATTTTTAGTTGGGTTGTTGGTCTTTTTATTGTTGAATTGTAGGGTTTCTTTATATATTCTGGATATCAAACCCTTATCAGATATGTGGTTTCCAAATAGTTTCTCCCATTGAGTCAGCTGCCTTTTCCCCCTTTTTGACAAAGTTCTTTGAAGAACAGAAGTATCCAATTTTGAGGAGGTTCTGTTTATCTAGTTTTGTCTTTCATTGCTTCTGCGTTGGGTGTAAGATCTAAGAAACTGCTGCCTATCACTATATCTTAAAGATTGTTCCCTACATTTTCTTCTAGGAGTTTTATGGTACTGATTCTTTTATTTAGGTATTTGATCCATTTTTTTTTTTCCGTTCCTGTTGGGGTTTTTTTAATTCACTTTTATTGAGCTATATTCACATACCATACAGCCATTCAAAGTGTACAGTCAATTGTTCATAGTACCATCATATAGTTGTGCATTCATCACCCCAATCTATTTTTGGAACCTTTTCCTTGTACCAGAAAGAGTAAAAATAAGAATAAAATATAAAAATAACAAAGAACACCCAAATCATGCCCCCCTGCCACCCTATTTTTCATTTAGTTTTTGTCCCCATTTTTCTACTCATCCATCCATACACTGGATAAAGGGAGTGTGATCCACAAGGCTTTCACAGTCACACTGTCACCCCTTGTAAGCTACATTACTATACAATCATCTTCAAGAATCAAGGCTACTGGGTTGCAGTTTGATAGTTTCAGGTATTTACTTCTAGCTATTCCAGTGCATTAAATCCTAAAAAGGGTTATCTATATAGTGCATAAGAATGCCCACCAGAGTGACCTTCAACTCCATTTGGAATCTCTCAGCCACTGAAACTTTATTTCATTTCATTTCACATCCCCCTTTTGGTCAAGATGTTCTCAATCCTAAGATGTCAGGTCCAGATTCATTCCCGCGAGTCATATCCTGCATTGCCAGGGAGATGTACACCCCTGGGAATCAGGTCCCATGTAGGGGGCAGGACAGTGAGTTCACCTGCCAGTTGTCTTAGCTAGAGAGAGAGGGCCACATCTGAGCAACAAAGAGGTACTTAGGGGGAGACTCTTAGGCACAATTATAAGCAGGTTTAGCCTCTCCTTTGCAGTGACGAGCTTCATAAGGGCAAGCCCGAAGATAGAGAGCTCAGCACACTAAACCGCCAGTCCTCAATGTTTGTGAGAACATCAGCAACAATGCAGGTGAGGAAGCCCAACACCTCTGCATTTTCCTCCAGCTGCTGGAGGGGGGGCTGCATATGTATTTTTATTCTTTGCCCAAATTACTTTGGGATGGGTTGCTATTTCACACTAACCTATGCAAACCTACCAGGTCTCACTTCCTATTAAAATTTCCATGTAATTATGGTATTTGAACAAACCATATGAGTTAAATTGTTTAGGAAATAGAGATCCTTCACCAACTAAACATATATTCCCTTGGTCTCACATGGAATTTGAAGTTTTAAAACACAGTCACTATCATCCTTTACCCTTTGGCCTGATTTTTCCTAGCCCTAACAAGATCTGCTTAATTCATATCTCTAATTGAACTCTGGACACTTTTTCAGCTTTTTTAACAGTTGCTATATGCACTAATACTGACATCCATATCTGCCGAGGTCTAGCTCTGAGTTTCATGTATGACACAGATACCCAAAGTTCCAGGGATTGATTAGGTTATAGACAAAGGGATCAGCATCTCGGCATCTGAGATAGCTATTACAATTCAAGAATAGATGTGACTGCTGTAGGAGCTTATAATTTAGGGAATGTTACAATAAGTGTTCGCCTGATAAACTGTGCTCTAAGATTCAATTCCGAGTTTACACTTTGTCATTAGTCCATATTGGTGAGGCATTATAGTGTTTGCCTTTGTTTCTGGCATAGTTCACTCAAAATGCTATTTACAGGATCCATTCACCTCAGTTGCATGTCTCACAGCTTCACTCCTCGCAGTTGTTCAATATTCCATTGTATGCACACGCAACAGTTCACCATTCTGTTCCTCAGTTGATGTACCCTTAGGCCACTTCCACCCATTGCAAATCATGCATACTGCCTCCATAAACACCAGTGTGCAAATGTCCATTAATGTCCTTGCTCTCAGATCCTCCAAGTATATGCCCCCTAATGAGGTTGCAGGACCTTATGGCACCCACATACTTAGCTTCTTGTGGAACCACCCCACTGTCCTCCAGAAAGGCTATACCATTCTGCTTCCTAACCAACAGCAAATACATACATCCCTCTCTTCATGTTTTCTCCAGTACTTTTATCCCTGTTTGTATTTTTCCATACAATTTTATAGAACTATATTCACATACCATATAATTACCCACAGTGTACAGTTGTTCGTGGTATCATCAAACAGTTGTGCATTTATCACCACAGTCAGCACTTAAACATATTGATTACTATGAAAAAAATTTTTTAAACAAATAATAAAAAGAAAAATAAAATATCATACAATACAATGTAATAGTAGGTTCAGACAACAAGACCACTATCAAGAATCCCATATCCCTCCCTTATATCCCCATCTCGTACACATTTAGCTTTGGTATATTGCCTTTGTTACATTTCATGGAAGTATATTACAATGTTACTGTTGACCATAGACTCCAATTTGCTTTCATTATATTTTTTCCCTAATACCATCCCCTTTCCAACACTCTGCATGGTTGATATTCATTTGTTCTCCCAAATTCAAGAACAGATTTATATTTGTACATTTAGTCACAATCATTGACCACTACAGTTTTTGCTAAGTTAAACAGTCCCAGTCTTTATCTTCTATCTTTACCTCAGGTGTCATTTATGCTCCTAGCTCCCCTCTTTCAGCATTACTCATGGACATCTTTGTTCAGTGTACTTACAATATTGTGTTACCATCACACAGTATTATGCTGTCTATTTCTGGTTCTATACTGTCAATCTTGCTGAACATTCTGTAGACCTTCAGCATCAAATGCCTGATCTCTGTCCTCTTTCTATCACCTGGTAGTCTGTATTATCAGCTTTTTTTTTTTCTTTTTACAAGGTAATAAAGGACTTTATTTGGGGTCTCAGAATTGCAGTTCGGGGAGCACAGACTCAGGTAGCAGCTGAAATCCTGTCCTGTCTTGGTGCTTCCAGGCAAGAGATTTTTTTTTTTTTTTTTAACAATTTTTATTGTGAAGAAAAAAAGAAAAGTGGTGATGTTCAAAGTACAGTTGAACCAGTAGTTATAGAACAATTTCAAAGAATGTTACAGGTTACAGTTCCACAATTTCAATTATTTTCTTATTGTGAAATATATATACAAAAAAAGTGATAACTTTCAAAGTACAATTTAACAAGTAGTTATACAGCAAATTTCAAAGAATGTTATGGGTTACAGTTCCACCATGTCAGTTATTTCCCTCTAGATGTTCTAATACCCTAGAGACTAAAACATATGAAGATTCAGTATTCTTAATCCTTTGTTAAATCCTATCTTGTCCGTTGCTGCCCCTTCCTCTAGTTTAATCACTTTCCCGATCTTCAGGGATGTCTAGGCAGTGACCACCCTAACCTGTGCATGTTGAAAAGGGGGTGTCAACGTTACGGGAAAACAGGACACATCTGGTTGATGTTCTTGAAGAGGCTTTGCCTCTAGGTTTTGAGACTTAGCCGACATAGGAATTCTCTGGAGGATTTAAGTTTCTGAAGAATACACCTAGTTAGTGAAACTTTTATAGTCTCTGATAGGGACCTGGGTATTCTTTAGGGTTTTGGGGACTACTATTGGTTAGGGCTTGCATACTGCAGCTGTTTGGGATATCTAGCTGGCGCTTGCATAAGATTAACCTCCAGGATAGCCTCTTGACTCTATTTGAAATCTCTTAGCCACTGAAACTTTATTT
This sequence comes from Choloepus didactylus, assembly GCF_015220235.1. Classification (NCBI taxonomy): domain Eukaryota; kingdom Metazoa; phylum Chordata; class Mammalia; order Pilosa; family Megalonychidae; genus Choloepus; species Choloepus didactylus. Next base: position 126,752,964 of record NC_051313.1, on the reverse strand, counting down.
TGTTGCTTTGTTATTTTTTAACTCTCAAAGTTTGCTCATTAATGTTAGTTCATATTAGTGAGACCATGCAGTATCTTTCCTTTTGTTTCTGGCTAACTTCACTCAACATATTGTCCTAAAGGTTCATCCACATTATTGTATGTTCCGTGTCTTTGTTCTGTCTTACAAGCTGCGTAATATTCCATTGTGTGTATGTACCACAATTTGTTTATCCACTTATCCATTGATGGACATTTGGACTATTTCCATCTCTTGGCTATCATGAATAATGCTGTGATACATATCAGTTTACAAATGTCAGTTCGTATCTTAACTTCCAGTTCTTTTTTACCTAGTAATGGAATAGCTGGGTCATATGGAAAATGTATACTTAGCTTCCTGAAGAACCACCACACTGTCTTCCAGAATGTTTGCAACATTAACACCAACAGTTAATAGTGTGCCTCTTTCTCCACATCCTCTCCAGCACTTGTAATTTTCTGTTTTTGAATAATGTACATTCTGGTAGGTGTGAGATGATATCTCACTGTGGTTTTGATTTGCATTTCCCTAATAGCCAGTAAAGTTGAGCATTTTTTCATATGTTTTTGAGCCATTTGTTTTTCCTCTTCAGAAAAGTGTCTGTTCATGTCTTTTGCCCATTTTTAAATTAGGTTGTTTGTCTTTCTGTTGTTGAGTTGTAGGATGCTTTATATATTTGGGATATTAAACCCTTATCTGATACGTGGTTTCCAAATATTTTCTCCTATTGCATAGGTGGGCTTTTTACCTTTCTGACAAAGTCCTTTGATGCACAAAAGTGTTTAATTTTGAGGAGATCCCATTTGTCTATTTTTTCTTTGGTTGTTTGTGCTTTGGGTGTAAGGTCTAGGAAACCACCTCCCATCACAAGATCTTTAAGATATTGCTACATTTTCTTCAAAGAGTCTTATGGTCTTAGTGTTAATGTTTAGGTCTTTGATCCATTTTGAGTTAATTTTTGTATAAGGTGTGAGATAGGAGTCCTCTTTTATTCTTTTGGAAATGGAATCCATTTCTCCAAGCACCATTTATTGAAAAGGCTGCTCTGTCCCAGTTGCTTTGGATTGACTGCCTTATCAAAGATCAGTTGTTCATAGATGCGAGGGTCTATTTCTGAACACCCAATTTGAGTCCATTGTTTGGTGTATCTAGCCTTATGCCAGTACCATGCTGTTTTGAGCACTGTAGCTTTGTAATATGCTTCAAAGTCAGGTAGTGTGAGACCTCTCACTTTATTCCTCTTTCTCAAGATATTTTTGGCTATTCGGGGCACTTTGCCCTTCCAAATAAATTTGGTTATTGGTTTTTCTATTTCTGTAAAGTAAGTTGTTGGGATTTTAATTGGTATAGCATTGAATCTATAAATCAATTTAGGTAGAATTGACATCTTAGTTGTATTTAGCCTTCCAATCCATGAACACGGTATGTTCTTCCATTTTTTTTTTAGGTCCTGTTCAATTTCTTTTAGCAGTTTCTTGTAGTTTTCTTTGTATAGGTCTTTTGTGACCTTGGTGAAGTTTATTCCTAAATACTTGATTCTTTTGGTTGCTATTGTAAATGGAATTTTTTCTTGATTTCCTCCTCTTGTGGCACATTGCTTGTGTATAGGAACACTACAGATTTTTGCATGTTGATCTTGTAGCCTTCCACTTTCCTGTATTCATTGATTAGTTCTAATAGCTTTGCTCTAGATTTTTCTGTATTTTCTACATATAGAATCATGTCATCTGCAAAGAGTGAAAGTTTTACTTCTTCCTCTCCAATTTGGATGCCTTTTATTTCTTTTTCTTAATTGCTCTATCCAGCACTTCCAGCATAATGTTGAGTAACAATGGTGACATTGGGCATCACTGTCTTGTTCCTGATTTTAGAGGGAAAGCTTTCAGTCTCTCCCCATTGAGTATGATGTTAGCTGTGTTTTTTTTTTTTTTTAATATATTGCCTTTATCATATTGAGAAAATTCCCTTCTATTCTTATCCTTTGAAGTGTTTTCATCAAGAAAGGATGTAGAATTTTGTCAGGTGCCTTTTCTGCATCAATCAAGATGATCATGTGGTTCTTCTGCTTTGATTTCTTCATGTGGTGTATTGCATTAATTGATTTTGTTGTGTTCAACCACCCTTGCATACCTGGAATAAATCCCACCTGGTTGTGGTGTATAATTCTTTTAATGTGTTGCTGGATTTGATTTGTGAGTATTTTGTTGAGGATTTTTCATCTATATTCATTAAAGAGATTGGTTTGTAATTTTCTTTTTTTGTAGTATCTTTGTAGTATTTTGGTATTAGGGTGATGTTGGCTTCATTGAATGAGTTGGGCAGTTCTCCCTCCTCTTTAAGTATTTTGAACAGTTTGAGCAGGATTGGTACTAATTCTTTCTTGAATACATGGTAGAATTCACATGTGAAGCCATCTGGTCCCGGGATTTTCTTTTTTGGGAGCTTTTTGATGACTGACTCAATCTCCTTACTTGTGATTGGTTTGTTGAGGTCGTCTATTTCTTCTTTAGTCAATGTTGATTGTTTATGCTCCTCTAGGAAGTTGTCCATTTCATCTAAGTTGTCTAGTTTATTAGCATATAGTTTCTCATAGTGTCTTTTCATTATCTCCTTTATTTCTTCAGGGTCAGTAGTTATGTCTCCTTTCCCATTTCTGATTGCAATTATTTGCATCTGCTTTTTGTTGTTGTTGTTGTTGTTAGCCTAGCTAGGGGTCCATCAATTTTGTTGATTTTCTCAAGAAACCAACTTCTGCTTTTGTTGATTCTCTCTATTGTTTTTCTGTTCTCAATTTTATTTATTTATGCTGTAATCTTTGTTATTTCTTTCCTTCTGTTTGCTTTGGGGTTAGTTTTCTGCTCTTTCTCCAATTCCTCCAAGTGGACAGTGAATTCCTCAATTTTTGCTCTCTCTTCTCTTTTAATATAGGCATTTAGTGCAATAAATTTCCCTCTCAGTACCACCTTTGCTGCATCCCATAAGTTTTGATATGTTGTGTTTTCATGTTCATTTGCCTCGAGGTATTTCCTAATTTCTCTTGTAATTTCTTCTTTTACCCACTGGTTTTCTAAGAATGTGTTGTTTAGCCTCCATATATTTGTGAATTTTACAATCTTCTGCTTTTTATTTATTTCCAACTTCTTTCCCTCATGATCCAAGAAAGTGTTTTTTACAATATCAATATTTGTAAATTTGTTGAGACTTGCTCTGTGACCCAACATGTGGTCTATTCTAGAGAATGTTCCATGAGCACTTGAGAAAAATGTGTATCCTGCTGTTGTGGGGTGTACTGTTCTATAAATGTCTGTCAAGTCTAGTTCATTTATTGTACAATTCAACAACTTTGTTTACTTATTGATCCTCTGTCTAGATGTTCCATCCATTGATGAGAGCATCTTCAACTATTATTGTAGAGTTATTTACTTCTCCTTTCAGTGTTCTCAGTGTTTGCTTCATGAATTTTGGAGCACTCTGGCTTAGTGCATAAATATTTATGATTTTGTTTTCTTGATGAATTGACCCTTTTATTAATATATAGTGTTCTTTGTCTCTTTTAATTGTTTTACTTTTGAAGTCTAATTTGTCTGATATTAATATAGCTACTCCTGCTTTTTTTCTGGTTGCTGTTTGCATGAAATATCTTTTTTCAACCTTTCACTTTCAGCCTATTTTTGTCCTTTTGTCTAAAGTGAGTTTCTTGTAGACAGCATATAGATGGGTCCTGTTTTTTAATCCATTCTGCCAGTCTGTATCTTTTTATTGGGGAGTTTAATCCATTAATATTTAGTGTTATTACTGTAAGGGCAGTACTTTCTTCTGTCGTTTTGTGTTTTGGATTTTATACGTCACGTCTTATTTTTTCCTTTCTCTCTTTTTACCCTTTCTGATAATCTTCATTTCTGTACTGTTTTCCAAACCTCTCTCTCTTGTCTTTTCCTATCAGCCTGTAGCACTCCCTTTAGTATTTCCAGTCTCTTATTCACAAACTCTCTCAGTGTCTGTTTTTCTGAAAATATTTTAATCTCTCACTCATTTTTGAAGGACAGTTTTGCCGGATATAGAATTCTTGGTTGGCAGATCTTCTCCTTCAGTGTCTGAAATATATCATACCACTGTCTTCTTGCTGCCATGCTTTCTGCAGAGCAGTCTGTACATAGTCTTATTGAGCTCCCCTTGTATGCAATGGGTTGCTTTTCTCTTGCTGCTTTCAGGCTTCTCTCTTTTTCTTTGACATTGGATGATCTGATCAGTAAATGTCTTGGAGTAGGTCTATTGGGATCTATTCTGTTTCGGGTATGCAGTACTTCTTCAATCTGTAATTTTATGTTTTTCATAAGAGTTAGGAAATTTTCAGTGAATATTTCTTCTATTATTCTTTCTGCCCCCTTTCCCCTCTCTTGTCCCTGTGGGATACCCATAACATGTATATTTGTGCCCTTCATGTTGTCACTAAACTCCCTGAGACCCTGCTCATATTTTTCCATTCTTTTCACCATTTGTTCTTTTGTGTGTATGAATTCAAATGTCTTGTCTTCCAATTCACTCATCCTTTCTTCTGCCTGTTCGAATCTGTTGTACCCCTCCATTGTCTTTTTCATCTCTTCCATTATGCCCTTCATTCCCATAAGTTTTGCCATTTTTTTTCAAGTTTATGAATTCTTATTTATGGTCATCCAGTGTCTTCCTTATATCCTTCATCACTTTTTGCTATATCTTCCCTCAGCTCATTGACTTGATTTTTGAGTTGATTTAGGAGATTTGTTTGAACATGTTAATAAGTTCTTCCCTCAGTTCCTTGAATTGATATAGCATTAGTTGTCTCAACTCCTGTATCTCGGTTGAACTATTAATTTGTTCATTTCACTGGTCCATATTTTCATGTTTCCTAGTATGGCTCATTATCTTAAGCTGTTTAGGCATCTGACTTTCTTGATTAATTTATTCTGGAGCTCATTTTCACTCTTTTACCTAGGGTTTTCTTGTTGGTTGGCTTTGTTCTCTAACCTTTAGTGTTCAGTTCAGCTTATTCTGGACCTCTAACTTAGGTTCTATTTAGTTGATCAGAGTTTTTCATCTCTTGTTTTTCTGTTTCTTGCCCTGCCTCTATGTGGCATTTTTTGAGAGGGTCTTCTTAGATATGGTCAACCCCAGTCAGGTTTTCCCAGTCCAGAGAGGCCCAGGTCCCAGGAGGAAGATATGGTGTTTCCCTGAGAATGAGACCCTCCTGCAAAGCCTTTAGACTCTGTGCTTTTCCTATCCTGTCCAGCAGGTAGCACTTACCAGCCTGCAGCTCCCCCGCCTGTGTAAGGAGGTATGGAACCTTAAGTTCTAGCGTCCCTGACCCTGTCAGGGGCATGGCTGACTGAAGTTGGTTTCTAATTCCAGGCCCTGGAGTCTGAGTTCCCCGAAGAAGGGGTGCCACTGGAGATGGACGATACCCCCCTTTTCTTGGGGTAGTTATGACCTTTAGGGAATTGTTTCTCCCACTAGACTTATTGCTTTGTCTCTTAGAGCTATTGTAGCTCTACTCTTGCCTGGAAATTGGAAGTCTTTGAGGCTTTCTGTAATGGGCTACTTAGAATAGTTATTTAAAAAAAAGAGAGAGAGAGAAAGATTTAAGAAAAAGAAAAAAAGAAAAATAATGGCCCAGTATAGACTATTTAAAGAAAAGTGCTTTAGTCTTATTATCTCTTCCTACTGGATAGTTACTCTGAGACACCTCTAATTCCACCCTTGCAGTTCTGATGGGCTATTGAAATGCAAAAAGATAAGGAGTTGGAGAGCAATTGAGGAGTAAACAAGAAACCAGAAAAACTGGCTTTTCAGAGAAGGGCCCTGGCTTCCTGGGTTTGCATATTGCCTGATTCTGTTTGAGCCCAGCCCTTCTCCTTATTATCCCCCACACTGGTCTGGGATTATCTGGAGTCAGGGACCATGTCCACTCAGGAACACTGGGTGCTCAGGAACCAACTGCCAAGGAAAGCCAACGTTCTCACCAGGCACTCACTCACTTCTTCACTTCCATGATGGCCTCTGGCAGCTTATAATTCAGCCAAACAAGCTGTATTGAGCATCTACTCTGCAACCCTGGTGAGCATGGCCCTGCCCTCTGGGGGATCCTGTGTATAACAAACAGCTTCATGAGTTGCTCTGGCCTCATCCAACATGCAGCCGTGGGACACTGAATCTCTTTGATCCATTTTGAGTTAATTTTCATAAAAAGTGTGAGACAGAGGTCCTCTTTCATTCTTTTGGATATGAATATGAAGTTTTCACAGCACCATTTATTGAAGAAATTGTTCTGTCCCAGTTGAGTGGACTTGGGAGCCTTGAATTTTTGCGTCTATATTCATTAGAGATTTTGGTCCATAGTTTTATTTTGTTGTGGTATTTTTATCAGGCTTTGGTATCAGGGTATAGGGTGATATTAGCTTCATAGAATGAGTTAGATAGTGTTCCCTCCTCTTCAGTTTTTTTGGAAGAGTTTGAGCAGAATTTGTATTAATTCTTGGAATGATTGTTAAAATTCACCTCTAAAGCCATATGGTCCTGGGTTTTCTTTGTTGAGAAACTGTATTTTTTTTTTACTTGCAATCTTATTGAGATACAGTCATATACCATATGTGCCAGGTTGAATGTATTATGTCCCCCAAAATACCATTATCTTTGATGTAATCTTGTGTGGGCAGACATATCAGTGTTGATTAGATTGTAATTCTTTGAGTTTCTCCATGGAGATGCACCCCACCCAACTGTGGGTGATGACTCTGATTGGATAGTTTCTGTGGAGTTGTGGCCCTGCCCATTCAGCATGGTCCTTGATTAGTTTACTAGAGCAGTATGTAAGCACAGACAGAAGGAGCAAGCTTGCTATAGCCAAGAGGGACACTTTGAAGAATGCACATGAGCAGAGAGAGGAGCTGCAGATGAGAGACAGTTGAAGATGGCCTTTGAAAGCAGACTTTTGCTCTGAGAAGCTAAGAGAGGACAAACACCTCAAGAGCATCTGAGAGTGAAATTTTGGAGAGAAGCTGAAGCCTAGAGAGGAACATCCTGGAAAAAAGCCATTTGAAACCAAAACTCTGGAGCAGACGCCAGCCACGTGCCTTCCCAGCAAACAGAGGTTTTCCGGACACCACTGGCCACCCTCCAGTGAAGGTACCTGATTGTTGATGCATTACCTTGGACACTCTGTGGCCTTAAGATTGTATCTGTGTAACCAAATAAACCCCCTTTTATAAAAGCTAGTCCATTTCTGGTGTTTTGCATTCTGGCAGCATTAGCAAACTAGATCACCATATAATTTTCCAAAAGTTTACAATCAGTTGTTCATGGTATCATATAGTTGTTCATTCACCACCACAGTCAATTTTTGAATGTTTTCATTAGTCTAAAAATAAATAAATAAATAAAAGTAAAAAAGAACACCCAAAACAACCCACCCCCCACCCCCACCTCCATTTTTAAAATTAAATTCCATTTTATTGAGATATAGTCACATACCATACAGTCATCTATGGTGTACAATTAACTGTTCCTAGTACAATCATATAGTTATGCATCCATCACCCCAATCTATTTTTGAACACTTTCTTTGTATCAGAAAGAATCAGAATAAGTATAAGAAATAAAAGTAAAAAAGAATACCCAAATCAACCCCCCCATCCCACCCTTTGTCTCCATTCTTCTACTCATCCATCCATATACTGGGTAAAGGGAGTGTGATCCACAAGGTTTTCACAATCACACTGTCACCCCTTGTAAGCTACACTGTTACACAATTGTCTTCAAGAGTCAAGGCTTCTGGGTTGGAGTTTGATAATTTCAGGTTTTTACTTCTAGCTATTCTAATACATTATAACCTAAACTGTGTTATCCATATAGTGCATAAGAATGTCCACCAGAGTGACCTCTTGACTCTCAGCCATTGAAGCTTTATTTCATTTCATTTTGCATCCCCCTTTTGGTCAAGAAAGTGTTCTCAATCCCACAATGCTGGGTCCAGAGTCATCCCTGGGAGTAACATCCTTCATTACCATTGAGATTTATGCCCCTGGGAGTCAGGTCCCACATAGGGGGGAAGGCAGCAAGATCACCCACCAAGGTAGCTTAGCTAGAGAGAGAGGGCCACATTTGAGCAACAAAGAGGCACTTGGGGAGACTTTTAGGCACAATTATAAGCAGGTTTAGCCTCTTATTTGCAGTAACAAGCTTCATAAGGGCAAGCCCCAAGACAGAGGGCTCGGCATACCAAGTTGTGAGTCCTTAATGTGGTGAGAATATCAGCAACAATCCAGGTGAGGAAGTCCAACACTTCTACATTTTCCCCCAGCTCCTCAGGAGGCTCCTGCATATATATTTTTATTCTCTGCCCAAATTACTTTGGGATGTGACGCTATTTCACTCTAACCTATACAAACCCACCATATCTCACTTCCTATTCAAAGTTCGATGTATTTGTGGTATTTGAACAAACTGACTCTAGAAGTTAAATTGTTTAGAAAATATAGATCCTGTACCAAATAAACATCTCTTCCCTTGGTCCCACATGGATGTTGAAGTTTTAACACACAGTCAATTTCAACCTTTATCCTTTGGCCAGATTTGCCTTAGTCTTAACCAGATCTGCTTCATTCATGTCTCTCATTGAAGTCTGGGCTCTTTCTTCAGCTTTTTTTTTTAAACAGTTGCTGTTTGCATTAATACTGACATTCATATCTGTCGAGCTCTAGCTCTGAGTTTCAGGTGTCACACAGATACCCAATGTTCCAGAGACCAATCAGGTTATACACAAAGGGATCAGCATCTCAGAGTTTGAACATAGCCATTATAATTCAGGAATGGATTTGACTGCTATAAGAGTTTACAATTTAGGGACAATTGCATTAATTGTTTCCCTGTTAGGTTGTGCTCTAAGATTCAATTCTGAGTTTACACATTGTAGTTAGTCCATATCGGTGAGGCATATAGTGTTTGCCTTGGTTTCTGTCATACTTCACTCAAAATGCTGTCTACAGGATCCACCTTGTGGCATGTCTCACAGCTTCACTCCTGCTCATAGTTGCTCAGTATTCCATTGTATGCATACACCACAGTTCACCATTCGGTTCCTCCATTGGTATACCCTTAGGTCATCTCCACCTATTGTGAATCATGATTACTACTATCTCCATGAACAACAGTTTGCAAATGTCCATTCATGTCTCTGCTTTCAGATCTTCCAAGTACATACCCCATAATGAGGTTGTAGGACCTTATGGCCCCCACATACTTAGCTTCTTGTGGAACCTCCACACTGACCTCCAGAAGGGCTATACCATTCTGCCTCCCCATGAACAGTAAATAGGTACATCCCTCTTTCCATGTTTTCTCCAGCACTTTTACCCCATATATATTATTTCCTACAATTTTTTAGAGGTATATTCACATACCATACAATTATCCACAGTGTACATTCAGTTCATAATATCACCATATAGTTGTGCATTTATCACCACAGTCAGCACTTGAACATATTGATTACTATGAAAAAAAGTTTTTTAAAGCAAATAATAAAAAAAGATAATAAAAAGACATAAAATAGCATACAATACAATATAATAGTAGGGTCAGACCCGGCACATTGTATACTGTTAATAAATGGTAGTAGAATTTATTCAAATTTAGTTTATTTAAAATGTCTTAAAATCTAAACTAAATCTCAGTTGGTCTTATATGCAATCACACCTTTATTCAAATATGTACAAGGTGGTTCCCCAACATCTATTCACTCTTAAGTAAATTAGTAACATATACATGTTGTTTTTTATGAATATGTTTACAGATACACAGAATTTTGGAGTTAGAAGAACACTATCTACAGCAGTGGCTTCTTTTTTTTAAAATTCAATTTTATTGAGACATATTCACAAACCATACAGTCATCCAAAGTATACAATCAGTTGTTCACAGTGCCATTAGATAGTTGTACATTCATCACCACAATTAATTTTTGAACATTTTCATTACTGCAAAAAAAAAAGATAAGAATAAAAATTAAAGTAAAAAAGAAGTCCCAAAACATCCCATCCCCCCTATCCCTCCCTATTATTCATTTACTTTTTGTCCCCACTTTTCTACTACTCTGTCCATACACTGGATAAAGGGAGTGTGAGCCACAAGGTTTTCACAATCATCTGGTCACACAGTGTAAGCTATAGTTATACAATCATCTTCAAGAAACAAGGCTACTGGGTTGCAGTTCAACAGTTTCAGGTATTTCCTTCTTCTATTCTAAGACACTAAAAACTAAAAGAGGGTATATACGTATATAACGCGTAAGAATTACCTCCGGAATGACCTTTTGACTCCATTTGAAATCTCTCAGTCCCTGAGACTTTACTTTGTTTCATTTCTCTTCCCCCTTTTGGTCAAGAAGGCTTTTTCAATCCCTCGATGCTGTGTCTGGGTTCATTCTCAGGTGTCATGTCCTGTGTTGCCAGGGAGACCTACACTCCTTGGAGTCATGTCCCATGTAGAGGGGAGGGTAGTGAGTTCATCTGCCAAGTTGGCTTAGAGACAGATGCCACATCTAAGCAACAAAAGAGGTTCTCTGGGGGTGTCTTTTAGGCACAATTATCAGTAGGCTTAGCCTCTCCTTTGCAGTAACAAGCTTCATCAGGGCAAGCCCCAAGATTGAGGATTTGGCCTACTTAATTGGTTATCCCCAATGTTTGCAGAATATAAGGAATTCCCCAGGTGGGTAAATTTAATATTTCCACATCTTCCTCCAGTCCCTCAAGGGTACTTTACAAATACTTTTTTATCCTCTGCCCAAATTTCTCTGGGATGCATTGGGGCTTCACACTAACATGTACAAACAAACCAGATCTCACTCTGTTGGGAAATTTTTGATGACTGATTCAATCTCTGCTTGTCACTAGTTTGTTGAAGTCTTCTTGAATCAATGTAGATTGTATGTGTATTTCTAGAAAATCGTCCATTTCATCTAAGTTTTGTAGTTCATTGGTGTATGGTTGTTCATAGCATCCTCTTAAGATCTTTTTTATTTTTATGGCATCAGTTGTAATGTCCCTCCTCTCATTTCTGATTTTATTTGCATCATTTTTCTTTGTGTCTTTGTCAGTCTAGTTAAGGGTTTGTCAATTTTATTGATCCTCTCAAAGAACCAACTTTTGGTTTTTTTTGAATCTCTCTGTTGTTGTTTTTTGTTCTCTATTTCATTTATTTCTGCTTTAATCTTTAAATCTTTCCTTCTGTTTGCTTTGGTATTAGTTTGTTGTTCTTTGTCTAGTTTCTCCAGGTGGTCAGCTAGGTATTTGATTTTAGCTCTTTCTTCCTTTTTAATGTAGGATTTTAAGGCTATGAATTTCCATCTCAGCACTACCTTCACTGCATCCCATATGTTTTGATGTTGTGTACTTGTTTTCATTCATCTTGTGATATTTACTGGTTTCTCTCATAATTTTTCCTTTTACCCACTGATTTTTTAAGGGCGTGTTGTTTAACCACCATATATTCATGAATGTTGCAGTTCTCTGGTTGTTATTCATTTGCAGCTTCATTCCATTATGATCAGAGAAGGTGATTTGTGTAATTTCAGTCTTCTTAAATGTATTAAGACCTATTTTGTGCCCCATAATGTGGTCTATCCTGGACAATGTTCCATGAGCACTTGAGAAGAATGTATAACCTGCTGTTTTGAGTAAAATGTTCTATATATGTCTGTTAGGTCTAGTTCATTTATCATATTATTTAGGTTTTCTGTTTCCTTATTGATCCTCTGTTTAAATGTCCTATCTATTGAAGAGAGTTGTGTGTTGAAGTCACTATTATGGTAGAGACATCTGTTACTCTCTTCAGTTTTGCCTCATGTACTTTGTGGCAGCTTCATTAGGTATATAGATATTTAGGATTGTTATTTCTTCTTGGTGACTTGCTTCTTTTATTGCTATTTAATGTTCTTCTCTCTCTCTTAAAAGATTTTTGCATTTAAAGTCTATTTTGTCTGATATTAGTATAGCTACCCCAGCTTTGTTTTGGTTACTGCTTGTGTGGAATATCTTATCCCTCCTTTCACTTTCAACCTATTTGTATCTGTGAGTCTAAAATGAGCCTCTTGTAAACAGCATACAGATGGATCATATTTTCTAAATCCATACCATCAATCTGTGTTTTTTGATGGGGCATTTAATCCATTAAATATTCTTTTCAGCCAGCAGAATTCCCTTTACTATTTCTTATAGGGCAAGTGTCTTGTTAATGAACTTTCTCAGTTTCTGTTTATCTGTGCATACTTAAAACTCCATCATTTAAATTTTTTTTAGTTTTTTAATTTTTTAAATTCAGTTTTATTGAGATATATTCACAAACCATACAATCATCCAGTGTAAATCAATTATTCACAGTACCATTATATAGTTGTGCATTATCACCAAAATGGATTTTTTTAAAATTTTATTTTGAAATAAATTCAAAATTACAGGAACAATTGCAAACCCCATACACAGAACTCCATACAACAAACCCCATACACAGAACTCCAGCATACCCCAACCCCCCTCCCCCGATACCCCATCCACCAACTTTGACATCCTGTCACACCACCATTTCTTTCTTTCCCTCCCTCTCTCCTTCCCTCCCTCCCTCCCTCCCTATCTATCATCCATCATCTATTGCTTTGTCTTCTGAATATATGAGAGCAAGCTGCACAGATCTTTGAACAAACAATATAATTCACATGTACATTTCCCATGAACAAGAACATTCTTTTATGTAATCCCACTAAGCGCAGCTAAGAAGTTCAAGAAATTCAACATTGATACAAAGCTTACATTCTACATTTCCTTTTTTTTCCTTATGTCTCATCTGTGTCCCTCTGAGCCTCCACTCCTCCATTCTCAGATCCCATCCAGGATCATTCTTGGCATTTATTTAGGCTGTCTTTTTTTTAGACTTTTTTTTTCAATTATGGAAACATATACACAGCCTAAATCTTCCCATTCCACCCCTTCCCTAACATTCCATTAGTGGGATTAATCACAGTTAGAATGTTGCAATGCTATCACCTTCCCACCATCCATTTCTAGAAGTTTCCCTTCACCCCAAACAGAAACCCTACACTCATTTCTTAGCTCCCCATTGCCCCTTCCCCCACTTTTTGGAACCCCTACTCTACTTTTCATCTCTATGGTCATATTCTCTGATACTTTCTTTGTGTTTACCATGGGGCTTAAATTTAACCTCTTAAATCTATAACAATCTTGTTTTTCTTTGATACCAACTTAATTTCAATCGGACACATAAACTATGTTCCTCTACTCCTCCATTCCCCCACCTTTATGTAGTTCTTGTCAAAAATTACATATTTTACATTAAGTCCAAAACCATTGATTTATCATTACAGTTTATGTATTTTAGATCCTGTAGGAAGTAAATAGTGGAGTTACAAATCAAAAATACAGTAGTATTGGTATTTGTATTTACCATGTGATCTTTACTGGAAATCTTTATTTCTTCATGTAGTTTCAGTCAATTGTTTAGTGTCCCTTCCTTTCAGCCTGCTCAACTCCCTTTAGAATTCCTTATAGGACTGATCTACTGGTGATGAAGTCCCTCAGCTTTTGATTATCTGGGAATGTTTTCATTTCCCCCTCCTTTTTACCCTCCAGGAGTTTGTGAATTCTCCAAGTCTCTGATGGTTATTGACTTCTATTTGTATTCCATTATGGTCAGAGAATGTGCTTTGAACAAATTCAATTTTTTTTTAAGTTTGTTGAGGCTTGTTTTTATGTCCTAGCATATGGTCCATTCTGGAGAAAGTTCCGTGATCACTAGAGAAGAATGTGTGTCCTGGTGACCTGGGATGTAATGTTCTATATATGTCTGTTAACTTTCTCTATATATCTCTCTCCTTTCTTTGTTTCTCTGTCGGTAGAGCTCCCTTTGAAGTAGGGCAGGTGTTTTGTTAGCAAAATCTCTTAGCATTTGTTTGTCTGTGAAAAATTAAGCTCTCCCTCAATTTTTTTTTTTTTTTTTTTGGGTCCCTGAATGTTACCATCCTTCTGATATCCCATGAAAGCAGGTCAGTGAAATCTCATGCTGATCTGACCCTGTGCCTCATAAGGAGGAAACCAACACATGTGAAGTGTCTTTATTTAATTTCATTTATCACCTATTTAATATTGTTTCATATTCATAGTATAATAATGTTTCCTTTAAAAACTTTAAATATACATTTTAATTACTTTCAGTTTCTGCAACTATTCTTGTAGTATTTCACTTAAGAACAGAGACTGTCTCCTATGTATTCACAGGAACATTAAAATAATCATTTAGTTAACCTGGTTATAGTAAAAATATCTCATCTAGGGGCCTGTTTCCCACCTCAAAAATTACCCAATCATGTCCTATCAACCAAGCAAAACATTAATAATAATAATAATGATAGAAATGTAGAAAGGCTCAAGGAAAAATAGCATGCAGTCATATCAAAGATGGCATTTGTTTTTCAGGTATATTTATTCTCTATCATTTGAATATATTTCAACAATTTCTTCATCTGGACAGATTAGAAAACTGCTGAACCATCTATTTAAAGAGTATTCCTCAAACTTTGTTTTTTTTTTTTCAGAGATTGTTCCTGATGAAATTGAGCTTATGAATTTTAGGCTGTATTGGCAGAAAACTATTGTGCCCTCATGATGACTTTTTTAAAATAGAAGATTAATTGTTTTCTTCATTGTATTGAATTCATTTTAAACTTTATAAGCTAAAACACACAAGTTTCAAATTTCACCACTTTATAAGGAAGCAAAGCAAAGTTTCAGGAAAGCAAGTAACCTGAAAAAACTACTTTGCTTCCCACATTGCACAAGTTTGCATTATTGGGTTATCTTCCAGGCATTTGATTAAAGTTTCTAATACTATAACCATACTCTTCATACAGTCCATGTATCTTCCTTGGGTTATTGTTTATTGCTGCACAGTCCTAGGTTCCTTTTTCACCCCATCATATTGTTCCTGTTACATGATTTCATATCCCTCATATCCACCTTCAAGTAGAGGCTTCATGCAGAGCCTTGTGTGCAGAATCAGCTACACACCACACCAAGTATTTCTGAATCTTTCCCATTACTACAAATAGGATTCTCTGTACCCAGGTTGCCTAATATGCAGCAGGAAATCCCAAATTATGAAACCTCAGGGAAGAAATCTCACTGAATTTTGAAACTCTGGAGGAGGCAGAGTCTGCCCAGGTTACAAAGTGGCCTAGAATTCTGGTGGGTGCTTGGAATGTGCATGTGCAAATTATGCTGTCACTCTCCTTCCTCACAATAGGCAGCAGGTTGCTAAGCAACAGGTCTCTCTCAAAATGGCTGCCTGTGGCCTGAAAATATAATGGGCTCCCCAAGTATGCAGGTTATTTTGGAGGTGTTGTGGCCTGTGCAGATTGTTTTAGATATATGAGGATGAATCTGCAGCCCTATGGATCACTTGCAGGCCCAATGGATGGTAAGAGTTTCTCTCTCCCTGGAGGATGCTATTCAGGAATGCCCAAGGGCAAATTCCAGTTGGGTATGGGGATGACAGAAGTTTAATGAAGTGCCCCTGGCCAAGCTTGGGCCTGCCTATTTTTTCCAATGGCACAGGAATTACCACTGGGTTTAAGACATGCTTCTTAGCATCCTGGTTGTTCACTTAGCAGAGCCTATCAGGAGGCATGTCCATGGCCATCAATGAACCCACTTTAAGTAAGGAAAATTTGGAGAACTTTGATGTGTCTGCCATGTCCACTGTTTATAGCTGACATGCTGACATGTGGATTGGCTCATGGCTTTCTTAGTGTTGAGATTTCTTTTTTTTTTTTTTCTTTTTTTTTTTATCTTCATTTTATTGAGATATATTCACATACCACGCAGTCATACAAAACAAATCGTACTTTCGATTGTTTACAGTACCATTACATAGTGGTACATTCATCACCCAAATCAATCCCTGACACCTTCATTAGCACACACACAAAAATAACAAGAATAATAATTAGAGTGAAAAAGAGCAATTGAAGTAAAAAAGAACACTGGGTACCTTTGTCTGTTTGTTTCCTTCCCCTATTTTTCTACTCATCCATCCATAAACTAGACAAAGTGGAGTGTGGTCCTTATGGCTTTCCCAATCCCATTGTCACCCCTCATAAGCTACATTTTTATACAACTGTCTTCGAGATTCATGGGTTCTGGGTTGTAGTTTGATAGTTTCAGGTATCCACCACCAGCTACCCTAATTCTTTATAACCTAAAAAGGGTTGTCTAAAGTGTGCATAAGAGTGCCCACCAGAGTGACCTCTAGGCTCCTTTTGGAATCTCTCTGCCACTGAAGTTTATTTCATTTCCTTTCACATCCCCCTTTTGGTCAAGAAGATGTTCTCCGTCCCATGATGCCAGGTCTACATTCCTCCCCGGGAGTCATATTCCACGTTGCCAGGGAGATTCACTCCCCTGGGTGTCTGATCCCATGTAGCGGGGAGGGCAGTGATTTCACCTTTCAAGTTGGCTTAGCTAGAGAGAGAGGGCCACATCTGAGCAACAAAGAGGCATTCGGGAGGAGGCTCTTAGGCACAACCATAGGGAGGCCTAGCCTCTCCTTTGCAGCAACCATCTTCCCAAGGGTAAAACCTGTGGTAGAGGGCTCAACCCATCAAACCACCAGTCCCCTATGTCTGTGGTCATGTTAGCAACCATGGAGGTGGGGTAGTCGAATACCCCTGCATTCTCCACAGGCTCCTCAAGGGGCACTACATCTTTTTTTTTCCTTGTTTTTCTTTTTCTTTTTTTTTTTTTAACTTTCCCTTCTTTTTTAAATCAACTGTATGAAAAAAAAAGTTAAAAAGAAAACAAACATACAATAAAAGAACATTTCAAAGAGACCATAACAAGGGAGTAAGAAAAAGACAACTAACCTAAGATAACTGCTTAACTTCCAACATGTTCCTACTTTACCCAAAGAAAGTTACCTAATATAGCAACATTTCTGTGAACTTGCTCCTACTATATCCATCAGAAATTAACAGACCATAGTCATTCCTGGGCATCCCCAGAACATTAAATACCTTATCTGTTTTTCTTGGATTATTGTTCCCCCTTCCTTAATTGCTCTCTATTGCTAGTTCCCCTACATTCTACATTATAAACCATTTGTTTTACATTTTTCAAAGTTCACATTAGTGGTAGCATATAATATTTCTCTTTTTGTGCCTGGCTTATTTCGCTCAGCATTATGTCTTCAAGGTTCATCCATGTTGTCATATGTTTCACGAAATCGTTCCTTCTTACTGCCGCGTAGTATTCCATCGTGTGTATATACCACATTTTATTTATCCACTCATCTGCTGAAGGACATTTGGGTTGTTTCCATCTCTTGGCAATTGTGAATAATGCTGCTATGAACATTGGCGTGCAGATATCTGTTCGTGTCACTGCTTTCCGACCTTCCGGGTATATACCGAGAAGTGCAATCGCTGGATCGAATGGTAACTCTGTATCTAGTTTTCTAAGGAACTGCCAGACTGACTTCCAGAGTGGCTGAACCATTATACAGTCCCACCAACAATGAATAAGAGTTCCAGTTTCTCCACATCCCCTCCAGCATTTGTAGTTTCCTGTTTGTTTAATGGCAGCCATTCTAACCGGTGTTAGATGGTATCTCATTGTGGTCTTAATTTGCATCTCTCTAATAGCTAGTGAAGCTAAACATTTTTTCATGTGTTTCTTGGCCATTTGTATTTCCTCTTCAGAGAACTGTCTTTTCATATCTTTTGCCCATTTTATAATTGGGCCGACTGTACTATTGTCATTGAGTTGTAGGATTTCTTTATATATGCAAGATATCAGTCTTTTGTCAAATACATGGTTTCCAAAAATTTTTTCCCATTGAGTTGGCTGCCTCTTTACCTTTTTGAGAAATTCCTTTGAGGTGCAGAAACTTCTAAGCTTGAGGAGTTCCCATTTATCTATTTTCTATTTTGTTGCTTGTGCTTTGGGTGTAAAGTCTAGGAAGTGGCCGCCTAATACAAGGTCTTGAAGATGTTTTCCTACATTATCTTCTAGGAGTTTTATGGTACTTTCTTTTATATTGAGATCTTTGGTCCATTTTGAGTTAATTTTTGTGTAGGGAGTGAGGTAGGGGTCCTCTTTCATTCTTTTGGATATGGATATCCAACTCTCCCAGCCCCATTTGTTGAAAAGACCATTATGACTCAGTTCAGTGACTTTGGTGGCCTTATCAAAGATCAGTCGGCCATAGATCTGAGGGTCTATCTCTGAATTCTCAATTCGATTCCATTGATCTATATGTCTATCTTTGTGCCAGTACCATGCTGTTTTGGCAACTGTGGCTTTATAATAAGCTTCAAAGTCAGGGAGTGTAAGTCCTCCCACTTCGTTTTTCTTTTTTAGAGTGTCTTTAGCAATTCAAGGCATCTTCCCTTTCCAAATAAATTTGATAACTAGCTTTTCCAAGTCTGCAAAGTAGGTTGTTGGAATTTTGATTGGGATTGCATTGAATCTGTAGATGAGTTTGGGTAGAATTGACATCTTAATGACATTTAGTCTTCCTATCCATGAACATGGAATATTCTTCCATCTTTTAAGGTCCCCTTCTATTTCTTTTAGTAGAGTTATGTAGTTTTCTTTGTATAGGTCTTTTACATCTTTGGTTAAGTTGATTCCTAGGTACTTGATTTTTTTAGTTGCTATTGAAAATGGTATCTTTTTCTTGAGTGTCTCTTCAGTTTGTTCATTTCTAGCGTATAGAAACATTACTGACTTATGTGCATTAACCTTGTATCCCGCTACTTTGCTAAATTTGTTTATTAGCTCTAGTAGCTGTATCGTCGATTTCTCAGGGTTTTCTAGATATAAGATCATATCATCTGCAAACAATGAGAGTTTTACTTCTTCTTTTCCAATTTGGATGCCTTTTATTTCTTTGTCTTGCCGGATTGCCCTGGCTAGCACTTCCAGCACAATGTTGAATAACAGTGGTGACAGCGGGCATCCTTGTCTTGTTCCTGATCTTAGAGGGAAGGCTTTCAGTCTGTCACCATTGAGTACTATGCTGGCTGTGGGTTTTTCATATATGCTCTTTATCATGTTGAGGAAGTTTCCTTCAATTCCTACCTTTTGAAGTGTTTTTATCAAAAAGGGATGTTGGATTTTGTCAAATGCTTTTTCAGCATCTATTGAGATGATCAATTGATTTTTCCCTTTTGACTTGTTAATGTGTTGTAATACATTGATTGTTTTTCTTATGTTGAACCATCCTTGCATGCCTGGAATAAACCCCACTTGGTCATGGTGTATGATTTTTTTAATGTGTCTTTGGATTCGATTTGCAAGTATTTTGTTGAGGATTTTTGCATCTATATTCATTAGGGAGATTGGCCGGTAGTTTTCCTTTTTTGTAGCATCTTTGCCTGGTTTTGGTATTAGATTGATGTTAGCTTCATAAAATGAGTTAGGTAGTGTTCCATTTTCTTCAATGTTTTGAAAGAGTTTGAGTAAGATTGGTGTCAGTTCTTTCTGGAAATCTTGGTAGAATTCCCCTGTGAAGCTATCTGGCCCTGAGCATTTATTTGTGGGAAGATTTTTGATGACTGATTGGATCTCTTTGCTTGTGATGGGTTGATTGAGGTCTTCTATTTCTTCTCTGGTCAGTCTAGGTTGTTCATAGGTTTCCAGGAAATTGTCCATTTCCTCTACATTATCCAGTTTGTTGCCATACAGTTGTTCATAGTATCCTCTTATAATTTTTTTAATTTCTTCAGGATCTGCAGTTATGTCACCTTTTTCATTCATTATTTTGTTTATATGGGTCTTCTCTCTTTTTGACTTTGTCAGTCTAGCTAGGGGCTTGTCAATCTTGTTGATCTTCTCAAAGAACCAACTTTTGGTAATATTTATCCTCTCTATTGTTTTTTTTGTTCTCTATGTCATTTATTTCTGCTTTAATCCTTGTTATTTCTTTTCTTGTACTTGGTTTAGGATTGGTTTGCTGTTCATTTTCTAGCTTCTTCAGTTGATCCATTAGTTCTTTGATTTTGGTTCGCTCTTCCTTTTTAATATATGCGTTTAGTGCTATAAATTTCCCCCTTAGCAATGCTTTTGTTGCATCCCATAGGTTTTGGTATGTTGTGTTCTCATTTTCATTCGTCTCTATATATTTAGCAATTTCTCTTGCTATTTCTTCTTTAACCCACTGATTGTTTAGAAGTGTGTTGTTTAACCTCCAGGTATTTGTGAATTTTCTAAGTCTCTGATGGTTATTGACTTCTAATTGTATTCCATTGTGGTCAGAGAATGTGCTTTGAATAATTTCAATCTTTTTAAATTTATTGAGGCTTGTTTTATGTCCC
This sequence comes from Choloepus didactylus, assembly GCF_015220235.1. Lineage (NCBI taxonomy): Eukaryota > Metazoa > Chordata > Mammalia > Pilosa > Megalonychidae > Choloepus > Choloepus didactylus. The sequence goes on along the minus strand of NC_051313.1, from coordinate 126,732,533 downwards.
AGCATATGATCTATTCTGGAGAAAGTTCCATGAGCACTAGAAAAGTATGTGTATCCTGGTGATTTGGGATGCAATGTCCTGTATATGTCTGTTAAATCTAATTCATTTAACAGATTGTTTAGGTTTTCAATTTCCTTATTGGTCTTCTATCTGGTTGATCTATCTATAGGAGAGAGTGATGTGTTGAAGTCTCCCACAATTATTGTGGAAACATCAATTGCTTCCTTTAGTTTTGCCAGTGTTTCTCTCATGTATTTTGTGGCACCTTGATGGGGTGCATAGACATTTACGATTGTTATTTCTTCTTGCTGAATTGCCCCTTTTATTAGTATGTAGTGGCCGTCTTTGTCTCTCAAAACATCCCTGCATTTGAAGTCTATTTTATCTGAGATTAATATTGGTACACCTGCTTTCTTTTGGCTGTAGCTTGCATGAAATATTTTTTTCCATCCTTTCACTTTCAGTTTCTTTGTGTCCCTATGTCGAAAATGAGTCTCTTGTATGCAACATATTGATGGTTCATTTTTTTTTATCCATTCTGCGAATCTATATCTTTTAATTGGGGAGTTTAATCCATTTACATTCAACGTTATAACCGTGAAGGCATTTCTTGAATCAGCCATCTTATCCTTTGGTTTATGTTTGTCATATTTTTCCCCTCTGTCTATTAATATCCTTTATTGTACCCATACCGAATCTCTTTAGTACTGAACCTTTCTCCAAGTCTCTCTGTCCTGTCTTTGTTTCTCTGTCTGTAGGGCTCCCTTTAGTATCTCCAGTAGGGCAGGTCTCTTGTTAGCAAATTCTCTCAGCATTTGTTTGTCTGTGAAAAATTTAAGCTCTCCCTCAAATTTGAAGGAGAGCTTTGCTGGATAAAGTATTCTTGGCTGGAAATTTTTCTCACTCAGAATTTTAAATATATCGTGCCACTGCCTTCTCGCCTCCATGGTGGCTGCTGAGTAGTCACTACTGAGTCTTATGCTGTTTCCTTTGTATGTGGTGAATTGCTTTTCTCTTGCTGCTTTCAGAACTTGCTCCTTCTCTTCTGTGTTTGACAGTGTGATCAGTATATGTCTCGGAGTGGGTTTATTTGGATTTATTCTATTTGGTGTTCGCTGAGGATTTATGATTTGTGTATTTATGTTTAGAAGATTTGGGAAGTTTTCCCCAACAATTTCTTTGAATACTCTTCCTAGACCTTTACCCTTTTCTTCCCCTTCTGGGACACCAATGAGTCTTATATTCGGACGTTTCATATTATCTATCATATCCCTGAGGTCCATTTCGATTTTTTCAATTTTTTTCCCCATTCTTTCTTTTATGCTTTCATTTTCCATTTTGTCATCTTCGATTCGTTGTTCAACTTCCTCTAGTCTTGTACTATGAGTGTCCGGAATCTTTTTAATTTGGTCAACAGTTTCTTTAATTTCCATCAGATCATCCATTTTTTTATTTAGTCTTGCAATGTCTTCTTTATGCTCTTCTAGGGTCTTCTTGATTTCCTTTGTATCCCGTACTATGGTCTCATTGTTCATCTTTAACTAAAGAACTCTTTGAGTAGCTGCTCTAGGTGCTGTGTTTCTTCTGATCTTTTGATTTGGGTGCTTGGGCTTGGGTTATCCATATCGTCTGGTTTTTTCATATGCTTTATAATTTTCTGTTGTTTTTGGCCTCGTGGCATTTGCTGAACTTGATAGGGTTCTTTTAGGATTTGTAGACCAACTGAAGTCCTTATCTCTAATTTATCAGATCTACAGCTTCGTGGAGTACACTTTCTCTAACTAACCAGCAGGTGGCGTCCACGAGCCACCTGTTCTCCACAAGCCAGTTCTCCCCTGCTTAGCCTTTTTGGTGAGTGGGGGAGTGAGTCTTGTGGGTTCCAATTGGTGTACCAAGCTTGCGTGTGTAGTTGGTGTTGCCTGCCCTGTATATGGGGCGTGTTTCTGGGCAGTCAGGGAGGGGCGGTGGCTCTAACAATCAAATCTCCCTGGTGATCCTAGAGTTTTAAAGCTGCTGCAATAGTCTAATCCTTCAGTTCAGTCCTGCCACAGTTTGTCTCTGCCACTGACCCACAAGTCCTTGGTATTGGCCTATGGCTCCTGAGACTTGCGAGTGGGCCCCTCTTCCAGGCTGTGCACCCCGGGTCCTCTGTTGAGGGATGACTGTGCTATGTCACAGGTGAGTGCCATCCCCCTAGGGCAGTTCTGGGCTGCTGGGCTGTGTAGGGAGGCTCCCAGTCTGCTGAAATGATGGCTGAATGGGGCTTTGTTAATTCACACTGCTCCACCTTCCCAACTCTGGGACAATCAGCTGAGGTTGCAGGGAAGGCTAATGTCCATGCCCAGTTTTGTGGTGTGTGCCTGTTATTTGAAGCACTTCCGTCACACTTGGTTGTGTGGGGCAGCTCTGGGCTATGGGGCTGGCAATGGGCAGGAGTGTTTCCTGTCCACCAGGATGATGGCTGTGAGCGGACACCCCCCTTTTCTTGGGAAGTTGTGGTGTTTAGTGAATTTTCTCAGCCACTGGATTATTGCCTTTTGTCTCAGAGCTCTCTTAGTTCTGCTCTTGACTTGACCTGCCCAAATTGAAAGTCTTTGAAGCTTTCCGCATTGGGCTTCTTAGAGTAATTGTTTTAGAAAAAGAAAAAAGGATTAAAAAAAAAAAAGGGGGCCCTCCTCAGAGATCTAATGGGTTATTGAAATGCTAAGAGACAAGGTAACCAGGGCCATTAAGGAAAGGTTCACAGGGCTGAGAGATCAGCTTTTCTTTGGGATTTGCATATGCACCTCAGGGCCTGAGCTCTGCCCTTCCCCTTTCTATGTTCACCAGAACTCCAAAAATCCTCCGCTTTTATTTTGGAGTTTTTCGTGTTGTTTTTTTTCTATGCCTGTCTCCTCTCTGCTGGGCTGTCTGCTCTCAGATTCTCTGGTGTCTGGTCTCCGTCTATCTATGGTTGGAGTTTGGATCAGCAGAATGAGTTTCCAATAAGGGCTGCCACTGCAGTTCTCCCTTCTCCTTCCCGGAGCTGACAGCCCCTCCTCCCATGGGACTGAGCCTGGCAGGGAGGGGCGCGGGTCCCCTGGCTGCAAAAACTTACAGATTTCGCTGATCTCAGCAGTTCCACGTTTTCATGAGTGTTGTATGAAGTATGCCCAAAGTCAGATTGCTCTGTGGTGTCCAGTCCACGCAGTTCCTGGCTTTCTACCTACTTTCCTGGAGGGGTAACTAAAACATACAGCTCACCAGTCTGCCATCTTGCCCCGCCTCTGGACATTTTATTTTATCTATCATATCCCTGAGATCCTTTTCGATTTTTTTCTCCATTCTTTCTTTTGTTCTTTCATTTTCTGTTCTGTGGTTGTTGAGGACACTGAGTCATTGTTCAACTTCCTCTAATCTAGTATTATGAGTATCCAGAGTCTTTTTAATTTGGCCAGCAGTTTCTTTTATTTCCATAAGATCTTCTATTTTTTTTATTTACTCTTGCAGTTTCTTCTTTATGCTCTTCTAGGGTCTTCTTTATGTCCTTTATATCCTGTGCCATGCTCTCATTGTCTGTCTTTAGTTCTTTGATTAATTGCACCAAGTACTGTGTCTCTTCTGAACTTTCGATTTGGGTGTTTGGGTTTGGGTTCTCCATATTGTCTTGTTTTATCATATGCTTTAAGACTTTCTAGTGTTTTTGGCCGCTAGGCATTTGCTTTACTTGACAGGGTTCTTTCAGGTTATAAAAAATACCAGTCTCTAATTTGTCAGAACTACAGCTTGGTGGCGTGCACTTTAACTAACCAGCAGATGGTGTCTGTGAGTCACCTACTCCCCTCAAGTCAGTTCTCCCCAACTTTGTCTTTGTGGTGTGTGGGAATCTGATTCTTGTGGGGTTCAATTGGTGCACTAAGTTTGGGTGTGTTGTTGTTGTCTGCCCTGAATGTGGGGTGTGTGTCTGGATGGTTAGGGAGGCAGGGCAACTTTAATAATCAAGCCTCCCAGGTGTTCCCGGAGATTTAAGGCTGTTGCAAGAGCCTAAGCCTTCATTTCAGTCTTGTCACAGATGGTCTCTGCCACTGATCCACAAGGCCTTGGTATTGGCATAGGGTCCCTGGGATTTCTGAGCCGGTCTCCCTTCTCAGCCATGCTCTTCCAGGACCTCTGCTGAGGGAAGGCTGTGCCACGTCACAAGTGCATGCTGGCCCTCCAGGGAAACCCTGGGCTGCCGGGCCGTGCAGGGGCATTCCCAGCCTGATGCAAAGATGGTTGAATGGGGCATGTTAATTTCCCCCTTTTCGCACAGCTCTGCCTTCCCAGCTCTGGGACAATTAGCTCTGGGTGCAGTAAAAGCCACTGTCCATGGCTGATATTGTGGCATGTGCACAGTGCTGTGGGAAAGACTCCCTGTCACACTGGGTTTCTTGGTGTGGCTCTGGGCTGTGGGTCTGGCCCCGGGCAGGAGTGTTCCTGGCCTGCCGGGGAGATGGCTACAAGGGGCGTGGTTTCTTTCTCCTTTTGGCTCCCTTCTGCCCCCCTGACCCCGAGAAAATCAGCAGCGGGTGTGGGAAGGGCTATCCTCCATGCCAGACACTGAGGCATTGAACCAGCCTGCTCCTGCCATGCTTCACTGAGCAGTTCTCCTCATCATATCCGAAGCCGCTCCTGGGTTGTTTTTTTTTTTTATATATATTTCCAAATGCCAACCCATGGTTTCCCCACACCGCAGCGCCACCAGACTTTCAGCCAGCTCACTCACTCGTTTCAGAATGCAGACTCCCAGTTTCACCAAATGCACAGTCCCTGTGGATTTAGTAGACCTTGTCTGGCTGGTGCATTGCTGGCAGTGGTGTTCTGGGTCACTTTCCGGTTTTTATCTAGTATTTTTCACGGAGGTGTTTTTTTTGCACTGTCTCACCTAGCCATCATCTTAGGTTCTCCGCAGTTGATTTTTGAACATTTTCATTACCACAAAAAAAGAATAAGAATAAAAATTAAAGTAAAAAATTAAAGTAAAAAAGAAGACCCAAAACATCCCTTACCCCATCCCTCCCTATTATTCATTTACTTTTTGTCCTCATTTTTCTGCTCATCTGTCCACACACTGGGTAAAGGGAGTATGAGCCATAAGGTTTTCACAATCACATGGTTACACAGTGTAAGCTATATAGTTATACAATTGTTTTCAAGAATCAAGGCTACTGGGTTGCAGTTCAACAGTTTCAGGTATTTCCTTCTAGCTATTCCAATACACTAAAAACTAAAAAGGGATAGCTATATAATGTATAAGAATAACCCCCAGAATGACCTCTAGACTATATTTGAAATCTCTCAGCCACTGAAACTTTATTTTATTTCATTTTTCGTCCTTCTTTTGGTCCAAGAAGGCTTTCTCAATCCCATGATGCCAGGGCCAAGCTCATCCCTTTGAGTCATGTCCCATGTTGCCAGGGAGATTTACACCTCTGGGATTCATGTCTTTTGTAGAGGGGAGGGCAGTGACTTTACATGCCAAATGGGCTCAGAGGGAGAGGCCACATCTGAGCAACAAAAGCGGTTCTCTGGAGGTGATTCTTAGGCACAATTTTAAGTAGGCTTAGCCTCTCCTTTGCAGCAACAAACTTCATCACAGCAGGCCCCAAGATTGAGGACTCAGCCTTCTAAATTGGTAGTCCTCAATGCTTGTGAGAACATCAGTAATTCCCCAGGTTAATATTTCCACATTTCCCCCTCATCTCTTAAGGGGGCTTTGCAAATGCATTTTTATTCTCTGCCCAAATTATTCTGGGATATATTGGGGCTACACATTAACCTGTACAACCAACCAGATTTCACTCCCTATTGAAAGTTCCATGTAAATTATGGTGTTTGAATAAATTGACCATAAAAGTTAAATTATTTATTGTGCTACAAAAAATATAGATTTTGCACCTAATAATCATCTCCTCCTTTGGTCTCATACAGAAGTTGAAGTTTTAAAACACAGTGAATATTGTCCTTTATCCTTTAGTCTGATTTACATTAGTGCTAAACAAGTCCATTTCATTCATATCTCTAATTGAAGTCTGATCTCTTTTTTAGACTCTTTAACATTTGCTGTATAGGGTAATGCTGACAGTCATAGCTGTTGGACTCTGGCTCTGAGTCTCAGGTGTCACACAAATACCCAAAGTGCCAGGGACTAACCAAGTTATATGCAAAGAGCTCAGCATCTCAGAATTTAGAAATAGCCATTACAACTCAGGAATAGATATAACTGCTGTAAGAGCTTACAATCTAGGAAACTTTACGATAAGCCTTCCACTGATAACCTGTGCTTTCAGATTCAATTCTCATTATAGTTAGTCCATATTAGTGAGGCATACAATGTTTGTCTTTTCATTTCTGGTTTATTTTCACACAACATACTGTCCTGAATGTCCATTCACCTAGTTGCATACCTCACAACTTCATTCCTTCTTGTAGCCACTCAATATTCCATTGTATGTATACACCACAGTTCATCTTTTCATTCATCAATAAGATGTACCCTTAGGCCACCTCCGTCCACTGCAAATCATGAATACTGCCACCATAAACCTCACAGTGCAAATGTCCATTCTCGTCCCTGTTTTCAGTTCCTCCGTGTATATACCAATAACAGGGTTGCATATGGCAACCCCATGCTTAGCTTCTTGTGGATCCACCACACTGCCCTCCATATGGGCTGCACCATTCTACTTCCCCACCAACAGTGGTTAGGTACATCCCTTTCTCCACGTTTTCTCCATAAATTATATCTCTCTGTTTATTTTTTAGATAGTTTTTTTCACACACCATACATTCCCTCCTATGTAAACAATCAATGGTTCCCAGTATAATCACATAGTTATGCATTCCCTACCACTATTTATATGAGGACATTTCCATTTCTTCCACAAAGAAAGAGGAAGGGTGAAAAAAGAAAAAAAATGAAAGAAAAAAATGACAACTGATATTTCTTCCCTTTCTTCAGTTCAGCATATGCAGGGTCCTTCTCCAGTCTATATCCTCCTCCAGAGTATCACACAATTCAGAATTATCCTTTTTTCCATTGAATATCTGGAGAGGAGTTTTCAGTAGCTGTTTACATAGCCATGTTGATGACATCACCCTCTCCATCATTTTTGAAGCACAACTCTGCCAGATAAAGTATTCTTGGCTGGCAACTTTTCTCTTTCAGTATACTAAATATATTGTACTACCACCTTCCTTCCTCCATGATTTCTAATGAGAAATTAGCACTTAGTGTTATGTGGCTTCCCTCGTTATATGGTGAATAGCTTTTCTCTTGCTGCTTTCAGAATTCTCTCCTTCACTTTGGCATTTGACAGTCTGATTAGTATGTGTCTTGGTGTGTGTCTATTCAGATTTATTCTGTTTGGAGTACATTGGGCTTCATAGATTTGGATATTTATATCTTTTATAAGGTTTCAGAGATTTTCAACCATTATTTCCTCAAATATTCTTCTTGGCCCCTTTCCCTTCTCTTCTCTTTCTGGGACACCCATATGCATATATTTATGTGCTTCATGTTGTCAGTCATTTCCTTGAGACCATGCTAAAATTCTTCCATTTTTTCCTCCATATTTTCTTTTGTCTGTCGAATTTGGATGCTTTGTTTTCTAGCTCACCAATCCTTTCTTTGTCTTTTCAAATCTGTTTTTGTCTGTCTCTAGTGTATTTTAAATTTCCTCTACAATGACTTTCATTTCCCTAAGATCTGTTATTTTTTTGTGTATTCTTTCAAATTCTTCTTTATGCTCACCCAGTGTCTTCTTAATATTCTTCCTCTCTTTAGCCATCTCATTGAATTTGTTTAGCAGATTTGTTTAATTATCTTTGATTAGTTGTTCCAAATTCTTTGTTTCTTCCAATTTTTTAATTGGTTCCTCGACTGGGCTATATATTCCTGTGTTTTAGTTTGCCTTGTGAATTTTTGCTGATATCTGGTCATCTGCATATCTTGATCGGTATATTCTGAAGGTCAGTTTGTCTGTCTTATCTAGGATTTTGTTGTTGATTGGGTTTTTATTAAGGCTATTCTTTCACAGTTTTGTTCATCAGTATTTTCCAGTGAAAACAGGGCCAGATACCCACGCAGGGAGCATAGACCAGATCCACTGGGCCTTAGGAGAGGGTGCAGAATAATTCCAAAAAGCTGTTTTTTTTGTTTGTTTGTTCCTTTTGTTTTTTTCATTTCTCATCTCCAGGCTGCACTTTCCAGCTGGTGGCCAGCAGATAGTACTGTTTGGCTGCTTATTCCCCTCAGCCCTACAAAGATAGTATGGGAGCCCAGAGCTTGGACCTTTCCCTGGAATTTTGTGAAACTTAGGCACACAGCATCCTGCATGACCCAGAGTGGTTAATCAAAATGTGACTAGCCCCCCCCCCACCCCCCGCCAAAGGGAAGGAGCATGCAGATGGTCACTTCTCCCTCCTGTTTTAACTAAACCTTTCCAAGTTCCACTGATTCCCAGAACTGAGATTAGCTATACTTCCTTCTCAGCATATAGCTAATCTAAATGTTACAAGACCCCTTTATCTTCTACCCACTGGAATGTTTTTGTTTTGGGCCTCTATAACTAGTCTTGCTGATTCCTGCCTAATTGTGTTTTGCTTTCACACTGAGCTATGAAGCAGCCATAGTCAGAACTGCTTGACTGGCTCTTCACTTCACTCTTGTAAGTAAGTTCCTTTAATAAAGTTTATATCTCATTTTGTTCCTGGTGTTTCCTTTTGTCTTCCTGTGAGGCCAGCCCCCATGGGCCAGAGCAGAGGCATGCTGTTATGGCTTTTTGCCGGATCTTCCTCTGTGCTAGACAAAACAATGGTGTCCAGTGGCTTTTACCAGGAGGGGCTAAAACTATAGGATCCTGTGTTCTCACTTTGCTGGTCAGTATCTGGCTCAGTGTTGGGCTGTCCACCCCTTGTACTTGGAGCAGAGGGCTCCCCTGGCCATCAAATTCCACAGCCACCCATAAGGCAAGGATCAGATGGGCAAGTGCTGCTTCCCTCATGGGTGGGAGATGAGTGCCAGGAGCCTCTGAGAGAATTACTCAGTCTCTGACCAGGGTTTCTTAGTCTCCCCATTCTGCACTTCCCTGGGCATTGTCCTGACCTCCCCTGGTCCCCAGATCCCCAAATTGTTGATTGGAGAGTTTCTGCCTGGCTACTTGCTGCTTTCAGTAGAGGAATAGGTTCCTAATCACCCCTAATCCTGCATTTTGGAACATGTATTAATTAATTCTTTACAATTTTTTTCCCTAAATAAAATCTTCATTAATTCAATATATATTGCAATTAAAAACTGTGTTTTTTCCATTCGTATAAGAGTATATGTCAGAGAACAATATTAAGAAAAGGAAAAAAAGAAAAACAGGAGAGGAGAACATTTTAAATATTTAATTTGGTCAGTGTGAACTTACAAAATGAATTAGGAGATTTCTGTCAAGAATTATACTTTGGCACTGTTTTTCATATCTTGGGGGAAAAGGCTACCCTTCCTTACAAATTACACAAAAAGGCATAAAATATTTGAATAGTAAAGTTTACAAATATTTAATAATTTACATTTGACTTCTATGGTTTCTGTGGCCCAGTCTTCTCAGTGTTGTTCATCATGTACATCTAACACCTTCATATTCCTCCTTTCCATTTACTTCCAGGATCCTATATTTTAAGATGCTCAAGAAATACTGAGTACAGGCTATGCCACAATACTGATGCCTCCACTCTCTTCTAAATGGGGCAAACATGTGATTTGCAAGTGATACTTTGAGTAAATTTATACCTACTCTGTGCCCTATTTTAGATATATCCTTTTATAGCAACTCCAAATACCAGGAAAAACTAATAAGGTATATTCAAATTCTGTAAATTTAATCCTGGTCCTTCTAATGTGAATCCAAATTACCAGGTAGAATCAGTCAATTTCATACAAATTTGATTTCTAGGGATGCAAAAATGTTTCACTTTGCACACTCCTACCCACACCAAGGTGAAACCTTCCTAATGAGTTTGAGTGTATTCTGTTAAGACTGTGCAGCTGTCTCTGAATGGGAGATAGGAGGTTGCATCAGGGCCATCAACATCAGTGAACCTTCTCAGTCAGCTACCACCCAGTGTTCATAGGAAAACATGGGAAAACAAAGACAGCTTCTGTCATATGAGATTATTAAACCTTTATTATGTCAACTTCCTAATTCATGGAAATTTTACAATACTCATTTGACCGGAATTATTTTGTTATGAAGAATAAGAATATGCCCATTCTGCATCATTTCATGGAAATTATTATTATCATGACTTCTATGTAGGAAACAAAGTACTGGGGTTTCTTTATACTATTTGTGATTTACATAATACCAAAGAAAAATAAATACAAACTCTGGCATGATGCTATTACATTAACCACCAAAACCTTGGAGTATAGGTGGTGCCACTAGAAGATGATGAACAAATATGCAAATGCTCAGTGCATCAAGGAAATCAAAACCCTTAGCAAAAAAAAAGTCTTCCTTTCCCAATGTATATATAGCATTCATTTATAGGACAAACATTTTGGTTAATGAGAAAACTGTTTCCCTGGTGTGACTGTTTGTTTTGAAAGTAATAATATCTCAGTTCATGAGACATACTATAAGCAGTTCAATAAGACTCTGGGTTTTCATACTAAGGAAAAGCATTTTATGAAGTTTTATTATATAAACTACTGTTTGTTTTATTTTGCACTTTTCAAGAACATTAATTGATTTACATTCAAAACCAAGATGAATATACAATAAACAGAAATATATTAACTAGATGTATACATAGTCTATCAACTCTGATGCCTGTAAGTATCTTAGTGAATTTGACTGTACATCTGTTGCTAAATCATGTTTTGAAATAAATATGTGCCAGAGAGAGGAGTTCACAGAGAAAAAAATAACAACAATCCTTGTACTCTTGTCCAATTCATCCTCCAGATTTGCCCTTCCTTAGAACCTTCCTGAAAGCCCTGGCCACGTCTTTGTTGCGAAGGCTGTAGATAAAGGGATTGAGCATGGGGGTGAGGATGGTGTAGAAGGCTGACACCATCTTGTCCTGGGTTGGGGAGCGATTAGAAGTGGGCCGCATATATATATGAACATCGCTGCTCCATAATACATCCCCACGACAATGAGGTGTGAAGTACAGGTGGTGAAAGCCTTCTGCCGACCCTCCCCTGAACTCATGTGAATGACAGTCACAATTACACGAGTGTAGGAGATAATGATGAGTGATAAAGGCAAGAAAAGCATCAATAGACAACAGATGAAAACAAGTGTTTCAAATTTAGACGTATCAGTGCATGAGAGACTTAGGAGTGCAGGCACATCACAGAAGAACTGGGCTGTTTCTCGGGAGCCACAATACGAGAAGGACAAAGTAGCTCCTACATCCACAATCCCATCAAGGGAACCAAGGATCCAGGAAGAGGCAGCCATGAGTCTGAAAATTTTCTGGCTCATGAGATGGGGGTATCGAAGAGGGTAGCAAATGGCAACATAGTGGTCGTAGGCCATGACGGCCAACAGGAAGCATTCGGCACCAAAGAGGGACACGTAGAAGAATATCTGGGCTTCACAGCCTGCTACAGAAATGGACTTCCTGCCAGATAAGTAATCATAGGCCATTTTGGGGACAGTGGTGCAAATGAGCATAAGGTCCATGACGGAGAGTTGGCTGAGGAGGAAATACATGGGGGTGTGGAGCTGGGTGTCCAGGCAGATGAGGAGAACCATGAGGGTGTTTCCCAAGAGGGCCACTGTGAAGATGCCCAGCACCAGGGAGAAGAGGAAGACATGAGTGGGTGTGTGACTGAAGATTCCCAGCAGGGTGAAGTCTGCACTAAATGTCTGATTCTCCCCTTCCATGACGCATGGTGAGTATGTTCTTTATCTAGAACCACAAGAAGTTATAAAAGTTAAACACTTGGTTAGTGATTTACCCACTGTGGACTCTGTGCATGATAGTCTGGTAGAACAACATACAAGGTGTGGCTAGAACTGTGTAAAAAATGTGAAGAATCTTTACAGTCAGGTAACCTCAATGATACTCAACTCCCCCACTAATAACTAGAATCTCCATTGCCAAGTTATTTCCATGTTCTTCATTTTACTTTCTTCAACAAAAGAATAACTTCTTAATTGAATTTTTATAGTTATTAAAGGAAATATCAAATATAAACCATAGTATCTGGGACAGGGTCTGTGACAACTCAAGGAACATATAACCTAGAAATTAGATACAAATATATGAGTAAATATTATATATCAGTATTAACATATTCTATAGCAGAGAAACAAAGCATTTTGAATGTATTGCCTATGTTGTAAAGTAAAAAAATCTCCAATAATAATTTGGTGTTTTAGAGAGATATTAATGTACATATTTATATAATTTCATTTGTGGACCAAATTTAGAGATTAAGTGGGACTATCAGTTATACAATAGTATAGCTTATAAACCACAAGTCCAGAATAGTATATAAATAAGGACAAGCAATTAATATATCATTATTAGGTGATTTAATTGTGGATGAGAAAGTAAAAAATCAAAATTATCATTCATGTTTTAGTTTGTAGATAGCAATATCTTGAGATTTTCTTCACGCACTCAAAAATGGAGAAACTTTAAGAAGATATGGGAAGGTACACAAATTCTATACCCTGAGGTTCTGCCGAATTCACCTAAATCAGGATATACCAAATAGCTTGTTAAATCCCTATCATTCTAAGAACAAGACAACATTACCCCTACTGTTCAGGGAAAAATGGATTTGTGTTACAAAAGATTAGTCAAAAGCAAACTGAACAAATACAACTTTTTACATTGTTGAAACTCCAAGTAAGAGGAACCCAGCTCACTGCATGGCGAAATTTATTAAGTCATTAAAGGAAGGGTGATCTCTCGATGGGCCTACCACTGATTCAGTGGACTGGGCTAAAGATTGGACAGGATTCAGGTGTTTCTTGAAAATACCGTTGAACCGAATTTTCACCTTTCTTGGTCTGTAGGGCTCAGGCATATGTAGCGGTCGCCCCTCTCAGTGAAATTTTTCAGTGAAAGAGCTATGGCATTTTAAAACCTCCATTATTCTCAGGTCTCTTTCTGTTCTTTTGTCTCTACCCACCTCAGAATCAACCCTGAAGCCAATGAAGCTTAAGCTTCAGCCTCCCTCACTTACACAGGCCCATTGCAAAGACCTAGGAGTTCAGAATTTATGATTTTATATTCTTTCTTTCTTAAAAGGGCCCACAAATTTGAATAAACTTCAAGCCAAAAGAATTGCGCCTCCCTGGGGAGAAGGCCCATACAATCCTTTCCTCCCACAGGCTCTCTTCTCATCCTGCCTAGCATTGGGTTGCACAGTTGAGCCCCCATTGTGCTCTTAAGTATGGTTTACAAAGAGCATCTTCCCATTTTTCTCCTATTTTAGTTCTTTTTCCGTTGGAGGTTGCAGGTCTACTCTAGATTGCCCTCCCCTCAAAACTGAGTGGTGAAATGAATGTTTGGGTATGTGGTTTGTAGGAGCTACAACGTGTTTTGGTTCTGGTCTATTTAATCAAAGCTAACTTATAAAACTGAAAAATCAACATTTAGCCTTTTTTATTTCCTGGAATTGTGCCCTGGGTTTTAAGGCCAGAGCCCCCCTAAAAATTGTACATTTTTTCCCCACTCAATACCCCTCAATTTTACTATGGTATTTTTTTTATTCATTTTATTGAGATATATTCACATACCATGCAGTCATACAAAACAAATTGTACATTTGATTGTTCACAGTACCATTACATAGTTGTACATTCATTACCAAAATCAATCCCTGACACCCTCATTACTACACACACAAAAATAACCAGAATAATAATTAAAGTGAAAAGGAGCAACTAAAGTAAAAAAGAACACTGGGCGCCCTTGTCTGTTTGTTTGTTTGTTTGTTTGTTTGTTTGTTTGTTTATTTCCTTCACCCACCTTTCCACTCATCCATCCACAAACTAGACAAACGGGAGTGTGATCCCTATGGCCCCCCCAATCCCACTGTCCCCCCTCATAAGCCACATTTTTATACAATTGTCTTCAAGATTCATGGGTTCTGGGTTGTAGTTTGATAGTTTCAGGTATCCACCACCAGCTACCCCAATTCTTTAGAACCTAAAAATGGTTGTCTATATTGTACATAAGAGTGCCCACCAGAGTGACCTCTCGGCTCCTTTTGGAATCTCTCTGCCACTGAAGCTTATTTCATTTCCTTTCACATCCCCCTTTTGGTCAAGAAGATGTTCTCCATCCCACGATGCCGGGTCTGCATTCCTCCCTGGGAGTCATATTCCACATTGTCAGGGAGATTCACTCCCCTGGGTGTCTGATCCCACGTAGAGGGGAGGGCAGTGATTTCACCTGCCAAGTTGGCTTAGGTAGAGAGAGAGGGCCACATCTGAGCAACAGAGAGGCATTCGGGAGGAGGCTCTTAGGCACAATTATAGGGAGGCCTAGCCTCTCCTTTGTAGCAACAGTCTTCCCAAGGGCAAATTCCGTGGTAGAGGGCTCAATCCATCAAACCACCAGTCCCCTATATCTGTGGGCATGTTAGCAACCATCAAGGTAGGGCAGGCCAATACCCCTGCATTCTCCACCAGCTCCTCAAGGGGGATCTGCATATTTTTTTCCTTGTTTTTTTTTTTTTTAAACTTTTTTTTTTCTAAATCAACTGTATGAAAAATAAAAAAAGTTAAAAAAAATAAAAAAAACCAAAATACAGTAAAAGAACATTTCAAAGAGACCATAACAAGGGAGTAAGAAAAGACAACTAACCTAAGATAACTGCTTTACTTCCAACATTTTCTTACTCTACCCCAAGAAAGTAACCTAATATAGCAACATTTCTGTGAACTTGGTCCTACTATACCCATCAGAAATTAACAGACCATAGTCATTCCTGGGCATTCCCAGAACATTAAATTTACCCATGATAGCTTATCTGTTCTTCTTGGATTATTGTTCCCCCTTCCTTAATTGCTCTCTATCGCTAGTTCCCCTACATTCTACATTATAAACCATTTGTTTTACATTTTTCAAAGTTCACATTAGTGGTAGCATATAATATTTCTCTTTTTGTGCCTGGCTTATTTCGCTCAGCATTATGTCTTCAAGGTTCATCCATGTTGTCATATGTTTCACAACATCGTACATTCTTACTGCCGTGTCGTATTCCATCGTGTGTATATACCACATTTTATTTATCCACTCATCTGTTGAAGGACATTTGGGTTGTTTCCATCTCTTGGCAATTGTGAATAATGCTGCTATGAACATTGGCGTGCAGATAACTCTTCGTGTCACTGTTCTCTTATCTTCCGGGTATATACTGAGAAGTGCAATCGCTGGATCGAAGGGTATCTCTATATCTAGTTTTCTAAGGAACTGCCAGACTGACTTCCAGAGTGGCTGAACCATTATACAGTCCCACCAACAATGAATAAGAGTTCCAATTTCTCCACATCCCCTCCAGCATTTGTAGTTTCCTGTTTGTTTAATGGCAGCCATTCTAACCGGTGTTAGATGGTATCTCATTGTGGTCTTAATTTGCATCTGTCTAATAGCTAGTGAAGCGGAACATTTTTTCATGTGTTTCTTGGCCATTTGTATTTCCTCTTCAGAGAACTGTCTTTTCATATCTTTTGCCCATTTTATAATTGGGCTGTCTGTACTATTGTCATTGAGTTGTAGGATTTCTTTATATATGCAAGATATCAGTCTTTTGGCAGATACATGGTTTGAAAAATTTTTTCCCATTGAGTTGGCTGCCTCTTTACCTTTTTGAGAAATTCCTTTGAGGTACAGAAACTTCTAAGTTTGAGGAGTTCCCACTTATCTATTTTTTCTTTTGTTGTTTGTACTTTGGGTGTAAAGTCTAGGAAGTGGCCACCTAATACAAGGTCTTGAAGATGTTTTCCTACATTATCTTCTAGGAGTTTTATGGTGGTTTCTTTTATATTGAGATCTTTGGTCCATTTTGAGTTAATTTTTGTGTAGGGTGTGAGGTAGGGTCCTCTTTCATTCTTTTGGATATGGATATCCAACTCTCCCAGCCCATTGGTTGAAAAGACCTTTATGACCCAGTTCAGTGACTTTGGGGGCCTTATCAAAGATCAGTCGGCCATAGATCTGGGGTTCTATCTCCGAATTCTCAATTCGATTCCATTGATCCATATGTCTATCTTTGTGCCAGTACCATGCTGTTTTGACAACTGTGGCTTTATAATAAGCTTCAAAGTCAGGGAGTGTAAGTCTTCCCACTTGGTTTTTCTTTTTTAGAGTGTCTTTAGCAATTCGAGGCATCTTCCCTTTCCAAATAAATTTGATAACTAGCTTTTCCAAGTCTGCAAAGTAGGTTGTTGGAATTTTGATTGGGATTGCATTGAATCTGTAGATGAGTTTGGGTAGAATTGACATCTTGATGACATTTAGCCTTCCTATCCATGAACATGGAATATTTTTCCATCTTTTAAGGTCCCCTTCTGTTTCTTTTAATAGAGTTATGTAGTTTTATTTGTATAGGTCTTTTACATCTTTGATTAAGTTTATTCCTAGGTACTTGATTTTTTTAGTTGCTATTGAAAACAGTATCTTTTTCTACTATGGTATTTTATGCTTTATAAAAATTAAATGAAATTATCTGTGCAAATAATTGCAATAAAATATACAGAGTAAGACCACTCAATGAAATTAGTTCATTTGACATTTATTTAGCCAATACTAAATATTGTCCCTTGCTAAGGGGAGTATTTTAGAAACAATAATGAGTCAGTATCCCTCTATAGTAATGGTAGCATGACTTAGTATGAATTTCACTTTTTAGAGAACTATAAAAAATGTTATCTAAATAATTGGTTAGAAAAAGTAGCAAGTTTACACGTAAAAATTGTTACCCAAAATGTAAAAACTAATCATCTTAATCCAGTCAGTTATAATACCGATTCCAAATTCTTGTATTAATCAAGCCATTTTAACTAATTTACAGTGGTTTTCTGCTATTCTTTGACATTATTTGTTTTAACTTTAACTTTTAAGAGCTTATAATCAGTAAGTAATTGTAAGCTCTCAGTTCATGAGTAGAGCCTGTAAATGAGAGACCTGGATTTGGGTGGGTTAGTGGAAGACAAGCTCTTAAAGTGGGACTCAATGAATACCAAATAATGGAAATGTTATTTAGGGGAGCCAACACCCAGGAAAAGGCTTTATCCTCTCAGTCAATTTGATTGTTGTCCCTAGAGAGCAGTACTCTGCTTATGTGTCTGTTTTGCTTCCAGTTATGTGTCATGCTTTGCAGGGCTAAAGGGGAAGGGAATGGTGTTTGGGCTGACTGGAACAGCGTTCTTATTAACAGATCTTCAATTAAAGTGCCAGCTTCAGTTACTGTTCTTTTACCCTCCTTTATATTGACAGACTCTGAGCACCAAAAAACCTTTAGGTTTTTTTGGAGATTTTAAGCTCATTTTGCAGTAGTATGCTTGTATGCAATTTGTGACAGCAACTAATCAGTGGTTTGTTTTATTCACCAGAAGATATCCATGTGCTTTGATCCTCCCATATATTCTTTGCAATATTTAGTTTGCTGATCTTCTCTTCCCCTATAATAATTATCCTTGTTTATTGTTATATATCCTATAGCAGATTAGTGAAGTATTCTTGAGCTGGGAACCATACCTTAACATTCTAAACATAACTCTAGAATAGCACTTATCAAATTGTATTGTAATAATTGATTATATATGTACATGTACACATATGCTCTCACTTCCGTGACACAATATTTTGTTGCTGCTGGTGTCTCTAACCTGTTCATTAGTCTGTCTTCTCTATAACTGCAGTCTTCCTCAATTCTATAGTTTTACAACTCAGTAATCACAAATAGCAAGTTTGGATTCTTCAATCCTTATTTAATTCCCAAAGGCCCAGTAACCCAGTCATACAAAATTGTTCTTAAAACTAACCCTCTTATTCATCCAAATACATCAGTTTTTATTTCACAATCCAGAGCACTAATCCCTACATTGATAGCTGTAATACCTGTTTATTCAGCTTTATGCCTGAATATTGACTTTTGAAATCATCCTACACACATTCATTAATGATCATCATTGTCAAAAACTCCAGAGACTTCAACTTAATATTCAGAGAATTCAAGGTTGTTTTCTACCTTCTGAATGAAGCTTAATATTTCATAGGAAATTTGTACTTCACTCAAGTCAGCGTAACTCCTGTCTTTGAAATATGCTGTTAAGTAAAAGTATTTAAAACACTGAAAAATGCAAAATGGTAGTTGCCTGGTGTTTTCAATATCACCCAGGGGTGTTGGTTAACAGACAAGAATTATCCCAAGAATTGTTTACTTCAGGGAATGTACCTGTGTGTGTCTGTGACTTCTCTTGTGGAGAAGTAAGGTTTTTTCATTTCTTTTCATATAATAAGAATGATGTCATCAAAAAAGTGTCTTTTTAAATGTGTTGGAGAGTTCTGAGAAATGACTGATAAAAAGTCTCAATATTCTAACTCCTACAAAACTATATCCTACAAGAATACTAGTAATCAATAAGATTGTGCTTAAATAATTTTCAGTATATCTTAGAATGCATTTAGTTATAGAAATAATACAAGTGGCCATATGCAGAGATACACTCAAATTCTTAAATGTGTTAATTCAGTCTTAAGACAAGTATTGTAAATTCTTTCTCCCAAGAAAACACACATTCATAATCTCACAGAATACTTCATGCTATATAATCCTGAATTAAGTGACCTAGTGTCATTGGTTATTACAAACCCTACATTATAAAATTCTGTACAGCAGTACCTATTACTTAGTGTACAGAAATGTATGGAGCTTACTGACTTACAAGTAGGAAGAATCTCCCAAATATATATTAAAAAGGAATATCAGAGAAAGGAAAAGAAAAGGAAAACCTGTGCTGAAGAAGGTAACCAAATTACTACAAATCAAGTTATCAGTAGAGACCTTGAGAGGAATAGGAAATTGAGGAGAGACCATTTGGAAAGGAGAGATAAAAATTTGGATATGGCCAGGGCTCACCAAGTATAAAGGCATCAGTTCACGTATGGAAGCCACAGTGCCCCCTAACTGGCATTCCTCCATTAGTTATAGATCCACCAGTGTCAACCTCCTGCCAAATACAGTACAAAGCCAGCATCGTATCAGGTGGATTATCAGGACACACGAATGGTTTCTAAGTTGTTTAGGAAGTACTCATGCAGTCCAGTGGTTCTCATGGTGTGATCCCCCCAATCACTAGCAGCACCATCACCTGGGAAGCTGTTAAAAATGCAAATTCCCAGGCACCACCCAGACCTGATGAATCAGAAACTCTGGGGGCGAGACTCAGCCTTCCAGGTGATTTGAATGCTGGTTAATGTTTAAGAACCACTGATGTAGTCCATCTTCCTGCCTTTGAAGAGGACTTCTCACAGTATCCCACACAGAAAGCCAGTACTTATTTGAAGGAAACACTGCTACTTCTAAAAATTTCCTTTTTCACTGTCTTTTCTGCAGTCTCATCCATTTCCTGGTAATGTAGATCCTTTCTCTTCCCATCCACTGGACACAACATTCTCAGATTACTTTTCCTAAAGCTCCATTGGATGATGCTATTCCCTTCCTGAAAAACCTCCAAAAGTTCCAAACTGTTACAGGAACGAAGGACAACTACTTATTTGGGCACTGCCTAAAATGTTAGAGCCAACATTTCAAGTAGTTTATCCTGATGGTTTTTCAGTATGAATCCTGAGAATTCTGCTCTTTGATCCCAAACACATAACCACATTTCCTTTTTTTTTTTTTCTGAAAAGCAGAGTATCCCTTTTATTATACAGATATTTTTACATAACGTTTTTTACCTAGATTCAGTAACTACCTGTCTTTCCCATCAGAGTAAAAGGGTGTTCCACGTTATAACAGGCAAAAAAGGCTTTAAAATATTTTAAATTGATCCACTATAATTTTTTAGTTTTCTTGAGTACTACATTAGAAAGTGGGAAAAAGACAGAAGGAAGAAAAACTGGTATTTCAAACAACCAGACTGTAATAACCTTAGTTGATAACACACTGTATTTTTTTCTCCAAGCAGATACAAAGCAGGTTTAAGTGATCCATATGGATGCTTTTCCATATCTTAATATATTTTTTTTTCCAAGAAATCACAGCCAGTGTTAATCCAAACTCTCTGAAGCATATTAAGTAGGAGTCTCAATTATGCAAAATACCCCTGGGCAATCACAAACAAAAGGGAAGCACATCTCTCAAAAATATTTAATAGTTGTATCTTATCAGAATTTAGAACTGTCAATTCAAGATGGAGAGCATGCAGTGGGAAGAGTCATTTAGAAGGAAACAGAATTAGACTGAGGGTATGAACTACAGATTTTGAAGGTGAAAAGTGCTCCTTGGAAGGACAATGAAGTAAACAGCATGCGGAGCAGAAAGGAAAAGGGAAGAGGGCTTAGTATAACATGAGTTAGTTAACTTATACCAACTCTACTATGCTATCACCCCTGTTCCAAAAGGAAAAATAAAGCCCTTGAAAAATATTTAAAAATTGCTCTAATAATTTATTGAAGCAAATTGCAGGCAAATGTTAGCTATGAAGAGGCCCAAAGGAGAAAAAAACAGAAAGTTTCTAATTATTAGAACTAAGTTTCTTCTCTGGGGGTGGGGAGAGGTGGTATAAGGAAGGAGAACAGATTTTCCCTGTATTTCAGAAAGGCATGTTTGTGATTTTTTTGTTTAATGTACTTTGCTTTTATGGTAGCTAAAATATCTGGTGACTAACCTACTGCAAATGAAATTTATGGAGACAAAGGATAAGACAAGTGTGGGGTTTAGGTGCTAGCTAGTGAATCAGTAATAACTATACTTCATTGGAGAAAAACAACTTTGTTGTAGACCCACCCAATCAATCCTGGAACAATTTCTAATCTATTCAACATACCAAAGCCATTACTGTGGGCCCAAAAGCGTATCTTCTCTCCTCATTCCATTTTCTACCCCAATATTGTAGGGAAACACCAAGTTTTCTGATGCAAGATCTTGGCTCAGGTTATTTCTCTTATCTGGAATATCCTTTGACCTTCAAGCCACTCCATCATTTTCAAATGAATTTTCAGTTCATTACTTCATTCAAGCTTAAGAACCTGTTCATCATCCTTCATGAGCACTTTTCCATTTTAAGAGATGACAGTCTTCCCAACAACTGAGCTCAAACTCTCATGTAGCCCTTTTTACTTTTCCTTACCAAAGGCAGTGCAGAGAGTTGAACAGGGGAATGGAATTGGGGTGAGATGTATCTGGGTTTGAATCATAGCTCTACTTCCTACCATGATGTCATCAGAACCCCTCTTTTTAAAACCTTTAGAGTGTGACTAATACCTACCCCTCAGGATTGTTGTAAAAATTACAAGAGATAACTTTTGTAAATCACTCAATAGAAAGATTGTTCCAAATAATAAACTAAAAAAAATATGAATTTCAATCATCTTAATCATTTACATGATCACAATTTTGTATTACAAACCATGTATTACATTTTTATTACCACCTATTTTTTTATATCTGAAAGGTAAAGTATATGGCTCACATGTTTAAAATGATATTTTAATCAAACAGAACTAGGATTTCAACAGAGTTTTAATATAAGCTTCTTAGGGAAATAATGTCATGAACTAGCTCTTGGGAAGAGTCTCTGAATCATATTTAAGGTAGCATTGATTATAGGGCAACCAAGCCTAATAATGCCTTATATTCACATAGAATCTTTTTAAAAACCCCAAGACTCAGTCAAGCCTAGTATTATTACTCCAGCATTAACTATGGGATGAATTAATGCATGCCAGGTTAAGATGAAAACATATTTCTTTGGAGATACTGGTTTTCATCCATCTCTGCCTTGTTGAAGCCAAGAAGTTTGTAGAAATTTTGTAATTGCAAATTTTTTTCAATCTTACCTTCTGGAGTTTCCCAAGAAGATACAACAGTAGTGACTGGGTAAATTAACAAGGTATAAATTCTTAGACATTTTTTCCTAGTTAAATTTCTTAGTCCATGGGGATTCAGTCCCTTGCCTTTAATTATAATGGTGAAGTTCTCTTCCCTTTTTCTCCTTGGTCACAAAGGTGGTTATTCCTGTTTCAAGCATAAACTTTAAAATGGATAGCAGGGAATATCTGTTTCTTTCTTTCATTAACTTTATGAACTACCTAAAATGTTCACCCATCTGATGTCTGGCTTTCTGAATCTTAACAATTTCTCATGGCTCTTATCCCATGGTTCTCAAACTTTGCTACCCATTAGAATCCTTTGAAAACCTTCAAAAATATTTTCTGGGACCAGTCCCTTATGAGACCCATTGAATAGAATCTCTAGAAGGAAAGGCCAGGCAGTGCTGTTTTAAAAATATCCCTTGATCATTCTGCTGTTCAGGTTCTATACTATCCAAGGTTAATGCCACCTTGGTTCTTGATTCTATCGTTTTTTGTTCCAGGGTAGTAAGATTATTTTTTGTGTCTTATGTTTTCTTTGTCAACCGATACTTTTTCATAAAGTTACAAATCAACTCAAACCTTCCTCATTATTCATTAAATAGCTTCCACATGCTGCACAAGCTTGCTACCCAAGATATTTTATTTTATCATAGCTGAGAAAAGAAGTAACGTTATATGCTACTTCATGGGCGTAGAACCAGAAATAGATGGTTGCTGAGATGAAGAATAATTTTCCTTTTTGGTACCACTTTTTAAAAACACTACTCTGAACATTTCCAATGTCCATAATGGTCACACATTGTGTTAAAACAGAGACCAGCAGCCACTATTAGTCTTTTATTTCCCTGTAAAACAATAGTGATTGAAATATTGGGCATTCAGTTGATAGTCATTAAACTCTTAGTTCTCTATCTGAATGACACTGTTTCAGTTTGCTAAAGCTGCCAGAATGCAATATACCAGAAATGGGTTGGCTTTTATGATTGGGATTTATTTACAAATAAATAAATTTGTAAAGGTTACAAATTTGCAGTTCTAAGGCCATGAAAATGGCCAATTAAGGCATCAAGAGGTAGATACCTTCTCTGAGGAAAGGCTGATGGCATCTGGGTTCCTCTGTCACATGGGAAGGCACATGGTGACATTTTCTGGTCCTTCTTCTCCTGGGTTCTGGTTTCAAAATGGCCCTCTCTTTCTCTAAAATGTCTCTGGATGTTTTCTTCTAACCATCTCTGAGCTCTCTCCAAAATGTCTCAGACTTTTATCCTCTCATAGAGGACACCAGCAAGGGGATTACAGCCCACCTTGAATGTGTGGGGTCACATCTCCATGGAAACAACCTGATCAAAAGGTCCCACCCACAACATGTCTACCCCCACAAAATTGGATTAAAAGAACATAGGTTTTTCTGTGGTATATAACAATTCCAAACCAGCATAGACACCAAAACTGCCCAGGTCTAGTTTAGAATCTTTGAATGCTAAGATTTAAATTCCTGTTACTTTTCATCAATTGATTAGTTTGGAAAGATGGTGTGTTAGTTCCTCGGATCACTGGAAAATTCAGCTTCTTACCATTTCTGTGAGACATAGACCCATGGGTATAGGAGCTCCTACAAACACTCAGAAGCCCCACAAACTCTTTTGAGTTAGAAGAGCTAGAGTGTTTCTCTCTGTAAGTGACACATGGAAAATAGATGGTGTCTTATCAAAATTCTACATAACTTCTTTAATCTCAGACACTGACTGGATTAAGGTAATGCCTCACCAAAGTTTTAGCTTGGCATAAGAAAGATGGTGGAATAATATCACTGGGGAACTCCATCTTTTTTTAGAAAATGTGTGGCGTTCAATCAAAATAACTAGGCATGATAAGGGAAAGGATCATAAACCTGAATACAAACAGATGAAAAAAGGACCATAGGAATACACCTGCTGGTAATCCTGTAGGATAGAATTAGGAGACAGGAACTTTACTAAAACTATTTTAGACATGGCAAAGAAAGAACATGATGGAAAAATTAGATGAAATTATGTAGTATTTCACCTGTGAATTGGACTCTATGTTTGAAAAAAACACCAAACAGCAATCTAAGAGTGAAAAATGGTAGTAATCAAACTGAAGAACTCAATATATGCGTTTGATAACCAAGTAGACCCCAAACAATAGATAATATGTGTACTGGAAGTGAGGTTGTACAGGAATACTATCCAAATGGAAGTACAGAGAAAAAAAAATAGTGGAAAAAGGAGCATGAGATCTTTGAGGCATAGTTAATATCTAATATACATGGAATTTGAACATAAGGAGTGGAGGCTGAATAGAAAAGGAGAAATGTTTGAAGACATAATAGTGGAAAATTTTATAAAGCTCATGAAAAGTATACACAGATTGAAGCAACTTCACAAACTTCAAACTTTAGGACACATAAACTCTAAGAACATCATATTCAAACTGCTAAACCCTAAAGACAATAAGAAAATCTTAAAAATCAACCAGTGATAAAATATATTACCTTCAAAATACGATAGGTTGAGACCTAGACCTGGCATATAAAGTGAAAGTATGGAAGCTAGAGGACAATGTCAAGATATTTTTTGAAAGACTGAAGATAAATAACTTCTAAACCATAATTCTATACCCATTGAAAACATCATCTGTAAATGAAAATCACCTAACGACAAAGAAGACAATTCAATGCAATAGGAAAGGATGATTTTCATTAAATCCTGCAGAGCCAAGTGGATATACATATGGAAAAGATGATCTTAATTACTAACACCATACAGAAAGAAATTACATTAGGATTGAAGATCTAAATGAGAATGATAAAAATGATAAAATGATAAAAATGATAAAAATGATTTTGTTAAAAGAAGAAAACAGAATAGCTTTGTTTTAGAGTAGGTAACAATTTCTTGCGCATGACGTTCTAGATGTTATGTGTACAATATAATTAACAAACATAACCTAATTGACACATTTTGAACACGACAACAAGCAATGGCATCATAAATGATAAACTTTGTTTAGAGGTTTGTACAACAAAAACTTATCTTCCTATTCTGAAGCTAGAAATCCAATAAGGAGCTCAGGGCTGCATCCCCATCTTTTTAAAAATCTTTTATTCTATTTATCTTATTTATATACATCCTGAAACTTCCCTTTTAACCACATTCAAATATGTAATGAAGTGGTGTTAATTACATTCACAATGTTGTGCTATCATTACCATCATCCATCACCAAACCTTTTCCATTATTCCAAACAGAAATTTTGTACTATTTAAATATTGATGCCCCACCCATCCCAGCCTCAGGTAACCTGTACTGAAGTTTCTATGAATTTGCTTATTCTAATTATTTCATGTTTGTGAGATCATGCAATATTTGTCCTTTTGTGTCTGCATCTTTGACTCAACATGTTATCTTCAAGGTTCATCCATGTTGTTGGATATATCAGAACTTCATTCCTTTTTAAGGCAGAATAATATTACATTGATTCTATACCCCTCTGTTCCCCCACCTTTTTGTTGAATTTGTTACAAATTATATATTTATACCTTTTGTGTACCAAAAACCATGCATTTTTCATTACTTTTTATGCATTTGCATTTTATAACCTGTAAATAAAAAGTGGAATTATATATCAAAAAAATACAATAGAATAGTAGTGGTATTCATTATTACCCAAATGATTACCTTTATCAGAGATCTTTATTTTGTTATGCCACTTCAGTACACTGTGTAGTGTGATTTCCTTTCAGTCTGAAGAAATTCCTTTAGAATTTTTTATGGGGGGGGTCTAGAGTTGATGAATTTCATCAGTTTTTGCTTATCTGGGAATGTCTTAGTATCTCCTTTATTTTTTTAAATTAAATTTAGTTTTATTGAGATATATTCACATACCGTACAATTATCCATGGTGTACAATCAGCTGTTCATAGTACCATCATATAGTTGTGCATTCATCACCCCAATCTATTTTGAACATTTTCCTTACACCAGAAAGAATAAGAATAAGAAGAAACAAAAGTAAAAAAGAACACCAAAATCATCCCCACCACCCCATCCTATTTTTCGTTTAGTTTTTGTCCTCAATTTTCTACATCCATCCATACACTGGATAAAGGGATTGTGATCCACAAGGTTTTCACAATCACAATATCACCCATTGCAAGCTACATTGTTGTACAATCATCTTCAAGAGTCAAGGCTACTTCTCCCTTATTTTTGAAAGACAGCATTGCCAGATATAAAATTTTTGGCTGGCAATTGCTATCTTTCAATACTTGAGCTATTTCGTCTCATTACGTCTTGCTGCCATGGTTTCTGATGAGAAATTGTGGCTTAATCTTTTTGGGACTCCCTTGTACATAACACATTGTGGTGTGTGTCTGTGTCTGTGTCTGTGTCTGTGTCTGTTTTTTGTTTTTGCAGTTTTTGGAATCCCTCTCCCTGTCCTTGGTATTCAACAGTTAGACCCTAACATGTCTGGGTGTTCTCTTCCATTTTATCCTGTTTGGCATTCTTTGGGCTTTTTGAATATGCATACTCATGTCTTGCATTAAATTTGGAGAGTTTTTTGTGATTATTTCTTTGAATATCCCTTTTGCCCCTTTCTCTTTTATTCTTCTGGGACTCCTATAATGTGTATATTGGTACTCCTGATAGTTTCCCATGGATCTCCTACAATCTGTTCACTTTTTAAAATTATTTTATTTCTGCTTCTCAGCCTGAATCATTTCAACAGTCTTTTCTTTGAGTTAACTGATTGTTTCTTCTGACAGCTCCAATCTGCTGTTGAAAGTCTCTAGGGATATCTTCATTTCAGTTATGGTTGTTTTCAACTCCAGGGTTTCTGATTGGGTTCCTTTTAAAAATTTCTGTTTCTATATTGAAATTCTCATAATGTTCATTCATTGTTTTCCTGCTATCCTTTTGTTCTTTCTTTGTGTTTTCCTTTATATCCTTGAGCATATTAAGGATAATTTATTTTAAAGTCTTTGGTATGTCCAAAGTCTGGTCTTATTTATTGATGGTGTCTGGATTTTTATCTTGTTCCTTTGGGTGGATCATCATTTCCTTTTCTTTTGTTTGTCTTGTAATATATTTTGCATACTGTATATTTTAATTTTTGAAGTATTAATTCTGGGATTTAGTCCCTGAGCTACCTGTTCCTAAAGCTTGTATGCAGCTAGTGACATGACAGAGATTTCCTTGAGTATCAGGAGCCAACAAAAACAAATAAACCAGTGCAAAAAACACCTTTCACTGTCTTTTCAGATTGGTTCTGCATTGGCTGGTTCTCTCCTTCGGAGTTTAACCCTCCCATGAAGAAATCAGCTTAATGTGAATGTGAAGCACATCTGGGTCTTGTTCTGCACTTGTGGGATTCTCCAGTATACAGGAATTTGAATGCCCCTTCTGTTCCCCATGAAATAGTCTTTCTCCCCTGCTATGTGCTCTGTTGTATAACTTAAAGCAGGTAATACTTTTCCCCAGGCTGCCTTGATTTACCTGTTTCTCTCTCACTGCTTTAGCTCTTTGAAAGCTGCTTCTGCCTACAGGGCAAGTTCTGGGAGTGTGAGTCCCAGATGAGTTTCCTGCTTCAGTCTTTTAAATTGCCAACTAATGGATTGGCACCAAGATACAGGCACCCCAGTGTGTCACAGGGGTGCCTCTGCTCCCTCTGGAGGAGGGCCAGCAACCCAGAAAAGGAGCATGTGTTGGCTCTATGCAGCACTGGGGAGGGAGTGTATCTGGGACCTGCAAGGGTGCCACAAACTTCTCCTACCCTTTTAAGCTGTGTTTTCTTGATTTGGCATTCTCCCAGTTTCATGGGTTCAACTATTTACACCTCAAGCTAGTGATCACCTTTACAAAAGGTCTAAACCTTATTTGTTCAAGATTCATTAAGTTTGGGCTTCAAGCAACCTCTCACTCAAACAAGAGTGTTGGGTAAACAGTAGTTTTAAAGTAAACAGCACTCAAGACAAGAATTCAAGTTCTCTATATATTTACTAAAGGAGCGCATAGAGTAAAAGGAACAGGTTTACAAAGTAATAATAAATGGATATATTACCAGGCCTGGGAACTCCAGGCCCTCTAGTCACAGCTGGCTGTGAGATAAGATTTCCCCTCTAGTCTAGGTTACAGAGTATTTATAGAGCCTTTGATTGAGGTTGCATTGAGTTAAATCATATTTTATTTTTATGCTTTCAATCAGGGGAATTTTTGACCATGACTTCAACTCTAATCATTTGAGTCATACTTTATTTTTATGCTTGACAAGCTGCTGAATCTAAGTTCAATCAAAAACAAAGGAGAGTATTCACAACATTATCAGAGATTCAAACTTAACCTTGAATAGCCACAAAACTTTACTGAAAATATTTCTACTAATTGAGCCATGACTTCTGTAAGAGTGATATAACACACCTTTTACTTGTAGTAATAGTAACTCCTCTTCTAATTTTTAGTTTTTATATGACTAACTTATTAGTATAGATTTTTCTATTTCATTCTATAATTAATCTAGTCATTACCCCACGTCTAGTCATTACATCTATTCTCTCCTTTCCTTCTTTCTTGCTTAGGACTGTTTAACTTCTCCTTCAGTACAGTCTTCTAATATAGGACTCAAAGGATATGAGACATCTGTCCCAGTTATTATTGTAAAGCCTTTCCACTTTCTATCATTTGGAAATTATACTTGAGTATTTTGGGGCAAAGTTCTGTTAAGTAAGTTTCAATATTTGAAGGAATAACTAGTTGCTCAAGATTAGAACAGAAGGCTTCAGGTGGTATGTGAGAGCAGCAAGGCTCCACAGCTGCCTGATCCCAATAGAGAGGGAAGGAACCAGCATTTTCGTTTTCAGATTCCTCAGTAGAGGTACTTTTCTGCAACATGGTTACTGCAAATCTTTACCTTTAACTGTTTTCCAGAATCTTGAGGAAAATAGCTTTGACAGTTTTTGCTAGTTCAGTGGGATATCAGCACCTTGGAATACCTTATGCCCTCACTTTGGTTGAATGAACTCCCCTGCACATGTTTTTATTTAGACTATTTAAAATCTCTTTATTCCAATCTTGTTCCTTCTAGGCCCCTGATAGACCAGCCAAGCATTTCCCCACCACCCAGGAAAATATCATCCACTTTTATTCCCCATTTTAGATTTATGAGGAGGTGTTCTGCTTTCAGCTATTAAATGGGAGGATTTTCCTTTACCACTGTGGTTTAGGACTGTCCTTAATGCAATTAAAATGTGGCATCAGTTGCTGAATCTTTCTAACTTATTTCCAGTTGAGTTCACTTTTTTATTCCTTCTTGGTTATTAGTTATAAAATCCCTCAATGAGGCTCTAGATGTAAAGTAAATGAGAGGCACAGGCTAATAGAGGATGGGTAACGTAGGAATCTGACCTTCCTATTCATGTTTTCTTACATCACTGGACCTGCTTGAGCCTGATACTGAATGTACATTTTCCAATACAAAGTTGATTGGTTCTAGGTCTCTGGACCTTATGCGTTACTGGGTCTGCAAACTCCCAGCTCATGATGAATGGTTCAAGTGGCATAACCACTTAGAATTTCATAGTCAAGCACTCAGTCTCTAGTTGGACAATGTAGCACACCAGATGCATTTTAATTTTAATGGATAGTTCTATGATATGGAAAGCATGACTTTGTTCCAAAATCCCAGGGTTTTACACTGAGTATCCTATGGCTATAGACTCCATATAGCATTATCTTATAACCTAGAAACCTCTAGCACTCTTAGATCTGCTGAGTCATATGGTCTAAGTGGTAGGGCAGCTACTACCAAAGCCTGTACCTTCTACAGAGTCCACTCCTGCTTGCCCCGCTAGAAACTGACAGCATTTATATCATCAACAAAAAATGGTACAGATCAATATTTCTCAGTGTGGTATATGATGCCTTCACAATTCAAAGAAATTTACCAAATAATGAGCCTCCTTCTTAGTGGTAAAGGTCAGAGGCACAACAAGTTGTCCTTTACTACAAGGGCATGTCCTTCTATTGCCCAAACCACTGGACTTATAAAACCATTTTTTGGAAGTGTCTAGCAAATTTTTGAATTTATTGCCCCAAATATGGCACAGTTGTATATTATTTTAGGGAATCTAGGGTAGATTCATCCTTCTGTTCACCAGGCCCAGTTAACATGATATCATCAATTTGGTAGGCCAGTATGATGGTCTGTGGATTGTCAAGATCCCTGCTTTCTAGGGATTATGACTGAAGAAGTAGAGGTAGCATAGTCTTCAGGCATGAAATAAATATATGCTGTTTTTATTGCAATGTAAAGGGAAATTGCATTTGATTCTCCCTATTGATGGGGAATGAGAGCATGCATCCTATGGACCAATAGTTATATATGAACTACCATAATCTACATTGATCTGCTATAGACAATATTTCACATCTGGCACATCAGTTTCAATTGGATGTCTCAACAATTAAATGTTCACCATGATCCATCAGACTTGCAGAGACCAGACAGGTGATTTGAGTTGAATTATCAAGGGGCCACCACCTCTAGCTCTTTTAAGTCTTTGATGATGGTGCTAATGTCTGAAATTCCTTTGCGAATGGGATATTACTTCTGATTTCTTATCTTAACCAGGGCATTCAGGTTTAAGCTTGCTCTTGTTCCTTCTTACCATGATGGCCCTTTCTTCACAGGGGAGTGAACCAATATGATGTAAATATTCTACAGGCAGCTAGTTATTGCTATCTCTATCTCTATTATCCCTTCAGGAGTAGGGAAATTAAGAGTATGTTAACTATTGAATAGACTCTGAGATAGATTCAAGCAAGTCATTTATCAACTGGCTTCTAAAAATTTCTCCTCCAACTGTTGTATTGTAATAGTGTTTTGATTTCTGAGGTGTCAATGTCAACTTAGATATATCTAAAAATTCTCAAAAAGTCTGGGTATTTCCCTTGACACACAACACAGTAACCATTCTAATGAACTCAGGTCTTTTGGGTGAGGATGAAAGGAACATTCAACAGCATATTTCAGCCCTTTCTCAAAGGGCCTTTACTTCCTGCTTAATCAATAAGCTCTGAGTCTGTGATTGACTTACATATGGAAATTAGGTGAAATCAATGGTAATTTATTTCATTAGCTGACACCAGCTTGCCACAGTATGACACATGCATGCTAGAGTGTGGAAGATAAACTGTTGAAAACATCAATGCCGTGCATACTAAATGTGATCTTATTATTTAAAATTCAAAAAGGCTCATTACTATTAGGCTTCTTTTCTAGTGTTAGGAAATGCAAGGTGTAGCAACTTGTCTTTAATTTTTTTGAGGATTCCTAGGTTCCTCAGAAAATGAACCCCCTGGAAATGTCAACCTCTTTACTGCAACCATTTTATTGACATTATTGAGTGGAGTCCAGAATAATCTAACACTGTAGTTAATGTGGTCTCTTAAGCAAGGTGCTTTGCCAACTGGGATTTATGTCACTGGTGCTTAAAATTTTTGTATCAAATAAAGATTCTGTCTGTAGGCTCTGTCAATTCTCAAAAAAAAAAAAAAAAAAAAAAGAAAGAATCTTTAGAGGAAAGACCTTCCTTTTACTGGGCCTTATAGAGACTTAATGATGCAGAATGGGTTACAAAGGATAACCATATGACCTGAACTTCCCTTTAATTATTGCGTATCATCTGACGCACAATCCATAAATTTAAGCTTGCAGAGTGGAGTCGCTCATTAATGGGAATATCTCCCACTGTCATTCTTGGCCTTCAAGGGAACATACAATGGAGAGCCTTCCAAGGATGCTGCTACATTCATTACCAAAGAATTTCTCAAAGCATTGGTTAAGGGAGAGTTCTTTGGTGAGGGACATATTCTAGGGGAGGATAATCAAGTGATATATGAGACATCCACTTAAAAAAAAAACTATTTTCTCTATCTTTTTTATTTCTTCCTCTATAGTAGGCTAAAGAAGTTCCAGCTTCTCAACATCATTTAATGTATACCTGTGTTATGTCTTGTTCTCAGTTAACCCAACTGAACAAACTGTAGAGCCATTCTTGCCTGCTTCAGCTAACATGCCAAATCCAAAATTTCTAGTAAGTGACTCCATATCAGTAATTTTGCCCTGGTCCAATATTCCATTCCTGGTTCCATCCTGGGAACAGACCCTTAGGACCTGTTAATTTGGTAGGCAGAAAATGGTCCCTCAAAGAGATCCATGTCCTAATCCACAAAGCATGTAAATATATTACCTTGAAAGGTAAAAGGGACAATATGATAAATGTTATAAAAATTGAGATGGCAAAATTATCCTGTATTATATGGGTGGGTGTTCTAGTCTGCTAATGCTGCCAGAGTGCAAAACACCAGAAATGGATTGGCTTTTATAAAAGGGGGTTTATTTGGTTATATAGTTACAGTCTTAAGGCCATAAAGTGTCCAAGGTAATGCATCAACAATCGGGTACCTTCACTGGAGGATGGCCAATGGTGTCTGGAAAACCTCTGTTAGCTGGGAAGTTGCATGGCTGGCATCTACTTGCTTCCAGGTTGTGTTTCAAAATGGCGTTCTCCAAACTGTCTGCATCAGCTCCCAATAGCCATTGTCAAAATGTCTGTCTCAGCTCCAGCTAGTTATGAGCTCCTTCTGTCTGAGCTTACATAGTGCTCCAGTAGATCAACAAGGTGCTGAATAGGTGGGGCCATGCCTCCATGGCAATTATCCAATCAGAATTATTACCTACAGTTGGGTGGGTCACACTGACACTGAACCAATAGGTTCCCACCCAATCCACACTAATACGTCTGACCCCACAGGAATGCATTAAAGAATATGGCTTTTTCTGAGGGACATAAATATACAAACCGGCACAGTGGGTTAATCTCAGTAGTTGTTAACAGCAGAGAACATCTTCTGCTGCCATCAGACTAATGGCACTTGACCTGATTATTGTTAGCTTTGAAATGGAGGAAGGGGACCGTGAACCAAGGAATGTAGGCAACCTATAGAGTGGGCCTCAGCTGACAGCCAGCAAGGAATGGAGTCCTCAGTCCCCAAAATGCAAGGAACTCAATGCTGCCAATGACCTGAATGAGCAAGGAAATAAGTTTCTTCTGTAGAGTCTCCAAAAAGTAATGCAGCCCTGCTGACCTCTGACTTTAGCCTAGTGAGACCCCTGTTGGACTTCTGATCTGTAGACCATAAGATGATAGTTCTGTGTTGTGTTAAGCTGCTAAATGTATGGTATTGTGTTATGGTAGCAATAGCAAAGTAATAGTTCTGTCAGTTCCCAGATTTTGGCCAGTGTGAATTGACAACATTGGGTGATTCCTTCCATGTATCTGGAACTGTCCAAGGTGTTAAAATTTTTAGAATTTTTTCCTGTTAACCTGGAGCCAGCAAGAATTTCCTAGAGGTAGAGAGGTGTAGGGACATGTCTAGAGAAAGATCACCTATCCTTTGTATGATGACTACTGCAAAAAAGGTAGTTCATTAGGAAAGATTTTTCACACAAGAAGATGTGCATCTCTTTGATCAGTGTATGGAAGCCAGCTTTGGTAAGAAAGGCTGTAGAGAATTTTAGAGTTCAAGGGACTCAGACTTTTGGAATTAGTCCTAATATATTCATCCAAATTTTCAGGTTCCTACTTTTTTTATAATTAAGATCAAAACCTTAACAAATTGTGATTTCAATTTTCATTTAATTCAGTTTTCCACAGGATCAGACTTTGTCTTCAGTTTTCAAAATCTCAATCTTGCAGCTATAGGAGATAAGGGATTCTTTCAGGGCAATAAGAAAATCTTCCTGGTATCTTACCCAGGTCTTGATATGGGAAGTAAATGCTCTGAGGTCATCATTTTATTTTTCAATGTTATTTAGCACAGTTTGAAGGAACAAACCATTGTCACAGCCTTGTACTCTTTATCTCCACTATAATCATCTGTTATAGCAGGTATTTAGTCACTGAAAGTCTTGCCTTGTACTATACTTGACTCTTAGTGATTATAGGTCATAATTTAACTACTGTTATGCCATTTTATATGATGGGGGAAAGAGTCTATTTTACCTCTGGCAATAGGTAATTCCAGCTCCAAAATCCATAAAGATCAGTAAACTGATTCCAGATTATCATCTTTACATGTCTATTCTAATGAAACCACTTTTGGTATCCAAAACTCTGGGTTCAAGGAAAAGAACAGAGCCACAACAAATATTATAGGAATAAAGGGGTATAAGTAAGGAATGTGGATGAAGTGGGGATAGCTTACCTGCATATGCTTGGAGCTGGGAGAGTAAAGCCCTGAATAGGCAGCAGCTAAAGTAGTGGGTTAGAACCACTAATGACTTCAGTCAGAAGTGCAGGTGTGAATAGAGAAGCCAGGGCACAAGGAGTCAGAGAAATTGCTGTGTTTGTGTATCATGACCCTGAAGGAGGAGTTCTTGGAAAATTCTGAGATCCTTCCACATCTGGCCATCAAAGAGTAAAGTAGGAGTTTAAGTAGAAGTCTGTAAAGGCATCATGTTAGGTAACCCAAGGCTCACAGTAGGAACTAAGTTCCTTCTGTTCTATATCTGGCATGCACGAGGTTATATTTAGAAGTCAGAGGCAGTGAATCCTGAACACCAAGGAGGTGATTTTGGTCTTGTGCTTCTCAGAAGTCAAGGTGTGAAGCTGCTCTTGGCCCTGCTTCTGGTAACGGCCTCCCCATCAGTATGTACCACGGCCTCTCCAGACCCATCTCACTGTACACCGGGCACTAGATGCATGTTCACACAGCCCAAGGATGACAAGTGTTATCCTAAGGACTCTCCCACCTTTGGGAACAATATGAGTCCCATTAAAGTTAATATGGGATTTTCCCTGCTCAGGGATGGGAAGTATCCAGTAGTAGGCCATCATTGTTAGAGCCAGCAGTCTAATCTTAGTGGAGGTCATGTCATGGACACACCTCAGGGCTGTTCATTTGGATCAGGCACCAGGTAAGTAGGTGGTCATCATTGGGGAAGACATATACCTGATAGCAGGGCTGTGCACAGGTCTTAGGTGTGTCCAGGGAATCTTCTTTATGAGAGTGGAAAATGGAAACAACCTGAAATAGCTAGTAGAATGGGACTCTAAATAAATTTTGGTACAGGTATGCAGTAGAAAAACAAAGTTAAATAGCCTTTTGTGTGTTTGCATGTGTGAGAATGCTTGAACTATGACCTTGATACATAAGTTTGAATACACCTTATAAAATATTATGTAAACTGTGCTTCTATTTGTGATTTTAAATTGGCTATGGAGAGATCGAAAGATGAATGTTTATAAAGGCATAGGAAACATTGAATAGCTATAGGCAGAACTATACCATAATGATTAACTCTGGCATGGGAGCAGATTTGGGGGCGAGGTGTGGCAATTTTATTTGCAGTGTATTGTTTCAAAACTTCTACATTGATCATATGTTTTCACTAAGAAAAACAGTCAACATAATTCTATTTTTAAAGGTAAAGAACAAAAACATCATTTTGGCAACAGAGAAGAATAGATTAGAATTTGGTAACCAATAGGCACAAGGAATTCATTAGAAGTGTCAGCATTATGCTAATAAAAATAGCAGAAAAGACAGCACAAGGAAAGAAAACTAAGACGAAAATCCTAAGCAAAATAGTAGGAAATTAAATCCAGCTGTATTTGTAATATATGTGTGTGTATTTATGTGTGTGTGTATACACACAAACACACCCACACACAGGGCAACCAAATGTGATTTATCCTGTAAACGCAGGAAGGTTTCAGTGTTTCAAAGTCAAACCATATATTCCATCACATTAACAGATTTTGGGAGAAAAAAAATCACATAATCATGTGAATGGATACAGAAAAAGCATTAGACAGAATTCAACATCCATTCATAATCAACACATTCAGCAAACAAGGAATAGAAAGAAACTTCTTTAAACCAAAAACAGATATCCCAAAAAAATGCATAGCAGGCAGCATATTTAATGGTTAAATATTGAAAGTTTTTCCCTTATGTTTGAGAGAAGTCAAGGATGTCCACTTTCATCACTCCTATTCAAAATTCTACTGAAAGTCTTATGCAAAACAATAAAGTAAGGGAAAAAAGTGAATACACACTAGAAAGGAAGAAGAAAAAACATTCTTCATTCACAGATGTCATTGGATTTTCTATGTATATAAATGTCATCTATAAAAATAGGTAGCACTGATAACTGAGTTTAGCAAGTGTGGGATACAAAATTAACACAGAAAAATTACAAATATATCTATGTAATAGTGATGGACAGTTGGAAAGAGAAATAGTATCAGTTGCATTAGCTCCAATAATTGAAATACTTAAGTACGAATGTACCAAAACAGGGTCTGCTATTAAAATCTACAATTTGATGTAGGCATAAATCAAGACATAAATAAATGGAAAGATACACAGTGTTCATAGATTGGAAGCCTCAGTATAGTTCAAATGTCAGTTCTCCCAAACTTATCTATGGAGGTAACTCAATTCCACTAAAACCTCACCGTGTTTTTCTTGTAAATATATACAATATGATTACAAAATTTGTATAGCAAAGGCAAGAAACAAAAATGGCTAAAATAATTTTGAAAAATAACACACCTTGAGAACTTACTTTAATCCGTTTTAAAAATTATTATAAAGCAACAGTAATCAAAGCTGTGTGGTATTGATGAAAGGATAGATATATAGATCAGTGAAAAAGAATAGGATCCAAAAATAAACTCATACAAAAATGGCCAGTTGATTTTTTAAAGCAATTTTATTGAGATATATTCACCTACCATACAGTCCATCCAAAATATACAATCAATGGTTCTTCACCACAATCAATTTTAGAACATTTTCATTACTCCAAAAAAAAAAAAAAAAAGAACCAACCCAAAATATCCCATACCCTTTACACCCCCTATTACTGACCTCTACCATTGGTGTTGTCCATTTGTTACTGTTAACAAAAGAATATTAAAATATTTCTGTTAATATAGTCCATCATTTGCAATAGGTGCATTTTCCCCCATATACTACTCTATTATTAACTCTTTGTAATAGTGACATACATTTGTTCTAGTTCATGAGGGAACGTTTTCTATTTGTACTGTTAATCACAGTCATCATCCACCACAAGATTCACTGTGTTATACAGCACCATGTTTTAACCACCAGCTTTCCTTCAAGGGACATACATGCCTCTAAACTTCCCTTTTCAACCACATTCACACACAATTCAGTACTGTTAATTATACTCACAATAATGAGTTATCATTACCTCTACCCATTTCCATACATTTAATTTCAAGCTAGTTAAACATTCTGCACATATTAAGCAACTGTTCCCCATTCTCTAGCCTCGTTCTATTTCCTGGCAACTTATATTCTAGATTTTATGTTTTTGAATTTACATACATTAGTTCTTTTAGTGAGATCATACAATATTTTCTTTTTGTGTCTGCCTTATTTCACTCAATATAATGT
This sequence comes from Choloepus didactylus, assembly GCF_015220235.1. Lineage (NCBI taxonomy): Eukaryota > Metazoa > Chordata > Mammalia > Pilosa > Megalonychidae > Choloepus > Choloepus didactylus. The sequence goes on along the minus strand of NC_051313.1, from coordinate 126,694,935 downwards.
CCTCAAGTTTCATCCATGCATCACAACTTCATTTCTTCTTACTGGTGAATAATAGTCCGTCATATGTATATACCATATTTTGTTCATCCAGTTGATGGACACTTGGGTTGTTTCCATCTTTTGGCAGTTGTGAATAATTCTGTTAAGAACATCAGGGTTCAAATGTCTGTTCACATCTCTGCTTTCAGTTCTTCTGGGAATACACTGAGTAGTGAGATTGCCGGATTGTAAGGCAACTCTATACTTAGCTTTCTGAGGAACCATCAAACTGTCCTTCACAGTGGTTGTACCATTTTACATTCTTACCAGAAGTGAATAAATGTCCCTATTTCTCCACATCCTCTCCAACATTTGTTTTATAGTGGCCATTCTAGTAGGTGTGAAATGATACCATTTTGGTTTTGATTTGCATTTCCCTAATAGCTAGTGAAGCAGAGCATCTTTTCATGTGCTTTTTAGTCATCTGTATTTCTTCGTTGGAAAATGTCTATTCATATCTTTTGCCCATTTTTAAATTGGGCTGTTTGTCTTTTTATTATTGAGTTGTAGGATTTCTTTATATATTCTAGATATCAAATTCTTATCAGATATGTGGTTTCCAAATATTTTCTCCTGTTGAGTCGGCTGCCTTTTCACAGTTTTTGACAAAGTCCTTTGAAGCACAGACGTATTCAAACTTGAGGAGGTCCATTTATCTATTTTTTCTTTTGCTGCTTGTGCTTTGGGTGTAAGGTCAAAGAAACCACTGCCTATCACTAGATCTTAATGATGCTTTCCCACATTTTCTTCTAGGAGTTTTATTTTTTGGGCTCTTTTATTTAGGACTTTGGTCCGTTTTGCATTCATTTTTGTATAGGGCATGAGATAGAAGTTGTTTCAGTTTCTAAGCTGCCGGAATGCAATATACCAGAAATGGACTGATTTTTAACAATGGGGATTTATTAGCTTGCAAGTTGCAATTCTAATGCTGTGAAGATGTCACAATTAACGTATCCCCAGGATGATACCTTCTCTGAGGATTGGTTAACAGCGAGCTTGGGCTCCTCTGTCAGATAGCAAGGCACGTGCTGATGTCTGCTGCTCCTTCTCTCCCTGGTTTCTTTGTTGCTTTGGCTTCTGGATTCTCCATTTGTGGCTTTTTCTCTAAACTTCTCTGGGGATTGTTCTGTGAGTTTCTCTTAATTTCATCTCTTAGCTTCTGTATGTGTTTTATTCTCTTATAAAGGACTCCAGTATGAGGATTAAGACCCACCTTGAATGAGGTGGGTCACATCTGACTTGAAATAACCTAATCGAAAGGTCTTACCTACAATAGTTCTAAACCCCCAGGAATGGATTAAAAGAACATGACCTTTTCTAGGGCACATAATAGCTTCAAACTACCACAGGTGGCCTCTTTCATCGTTTTCCTATGGATATCTAGTTATCCCAGCACCATTTATTGATGAGACTGTACATAAATACTTGTATTACCTACAACATCATTCGTGATATTTCTCAGCCCAAAACTGCTGCTTCCTCAGGGATTCCTGTAATACAAACCAGCAACATGTGGACCAAGGACAAGTGGGTTATTATTAGGCATATGGGCCTCTGCTTGATACTGACGGTGAAAATATGAGCATAGCTCACAAAGAGAAGGGCATTCCCCATGACACTAAGTTCAGTTTGAAAGAAAAACACCATTCCCAGGATACGATCTGTTGAAATCATTCTTACACTTCGTGGGTTGCAGAATTACAGGATGAACTTCCAGAACCTGTTTGTAAAAGTTCCTCAATTAAGGAATTATTATCTCTGACTCCAAAGAGCAATAAAAAAATTAACCACTTCTCAGTGGTTACCTCTGAGAATTTTTTTGGTATAGAAGGTTGCTATTGTCACTTGGAGAGACATACATTTAAGGTTGACTGAAATTGAGCTTAAGTGTGTTTTGGTGCTATTATATGTTTGTATTATTTAGCAATATTTGCACCCACAAATGCATTTCCTAACTCCATTTCTTATGCTCCTAGATTACTCTGTGTTCTTGTCTTTAGGAAGGAAGGTGATAGGAGAAAGTAGAGAAAAGGATTCTGTTTTTTCCTAACGTTTCAAAAGCAGAGACTATTACAAGAATGGAAAGCATATATTCAGGCTTAGCACTCTAGGGGGAAACCTTCCAACAGTTCATCCTAACTCAATCCTGCTTAAGTGTCCATTTATCTCTTTGCGTCAAGGGCCCTGGATATGTAAACTCCACCACTAGAAATTTAATTATTTTATTTTTCCTTTCTTTTACTTTTAACTTTCCTGTCTAGAGGACCCAGTCTTTTTATTAATTTTTTCAAAAAGTGTTTTGGTTTTATTGATTTCTCTATATTGTCTTTTTTTCTTCTCTTCATTAGTTTCTGTGTTTTTTTTAAATCTTAAATATCCTTCCGAAGAAGACCAGAGCTCTCTTCAGTGCATCCTGCCTACGTGCTCCTCCCCATCTTGGTTTTGGCTCTCTCTCCCCTTGGCTTTTCAGTTCTGTTAATATTTTTACCAGGCTCCTGCTCTATTCTTTGGGGGTTCACTCACACCTTCGTTAGTCACTTTTCAAATGACTTTCCTTTATTGATGCTAATTTGAGTGTAACATCCATTTTCTGTTGGGTTTCTGATACCTAGCCCACAATCTCTCATCTCCAGTTCCAAAATCAGAAAACTTCTGAATAATGAGAGTTTTTTAAAAAGCAAAATGTTGTGGTCTGCTGCATGCATTGCATTTCTCCCCAAACCTACCCAGAAATTATGTGAGACTATGTGAGACTACGTGAGATTTGTGTTGGTGTCACCCAGTCTGGATATCTATGCATTTTGCTACAGAAATATGAATGTGTTTAATTGTGGATGTTGCCCCAGGCATTGTTGCAGGTATTGTGTAATATTTAGTACCTGCCCAGTATTATATTTCTAAATTCTGAAAAGAACTACTTGAATCTGAAACACAACTGGTCTCAAAGATTTTGGATAAGGATTGTAAATATCTAGAATGATTTCCACGTATTTCCATCTATTTCCATTCATAGCAATCTATTAGATAGCATATTATCACAAGTCAATTAACAAGCATGTTGTCCAGGGTCCAAGCCAATGATGCTTGATTTAAAATTCATGCTCTTAGACAACGCATTACTTTCTGATTCTCTTATAGTTGTTTGGAAGCTCCAGTGCATGGTTGGGCTTGACCACCAAGTGCTTCAAAGTAGGGTGTTCTGGCTTTATCATTTTATGGGCAAAACTCCAATTCAGTGCATTGACTCTTTTCTTTTACTCATATTTTCCAAAAAGTCCTTCCACATGCCAGGAATTCATCCTAAAGACCTGTTGGTCAATGTTCTGGATTTAAGATTGCAGTACGGCTTTCATAGACTGTGGCAATATTAAACATTATAGGTTGCGACTCTGTCAGTATAAAGATGAATATAATCCAGGTAGGATTCATCATTATGTATCAGTTATTATTATTATGCTGTTTTTCTCTTCTGGTATTAAGACAAATAATGAAAATATTTTCATATGTCCCTGAATGTAATTTGGGCCCTAGGCACTGTGCCTTCTGTGATTGTGTTAGTTGAATTCTCTGTGTTCCACAGAGGACCTATGCCCCTAGTGTGCCCAGTATCTACCATTCCAGAGACTCTTGGTTTTCTTAGCTCCCTACAATCAGGTTTCAGTTTTCTGCCTGAGTAGCAAAGGATCAGCTAGTGGTTGGAAAGAGAGGGGAAGGAGTCTGTAGACACAATTCCAGCTTCAGACCTTGATCTTTATTTTATACCTCTTTACCACCAATTTAAGAGTTATCTGAAGCTACTAGTTTTTTAAATTGTTTTATTGAGATATATTCACATACCCTACAGTCTGCCACAGTGTACAATCAGTTGTTCATGGTACTATCATATAGTTGTGCATTCATCACAAAAATCAATTTTTGAACATTTTCATTACTCCAAAGATAAAATAAATAATAAAAAGAATAAAAATACAAGTAAAGAACAACACCCAAAACATCCCATCCCCCCTATTATTCATTTACTTTTTGTTTCAAGTTTTCTACTCATCTGTCCATACACTGGATAAAGGGAGCATGAGCCTCAAGGTCTTCACAACCAGTCATAACATGTAAGCAACATAGCTATACAATTGTCTTCAAAAATCAAGGCTCCTGGGTTGCAGTTCAACAGTATCAGGTATTTCCATCTAGCTATGCCAAGACACTAAGAACTAAAAAGGGATATCTACATAACACATAAGAATAACCTCCAGTGTGACCTCTCAACTCTATTTAAAATCTCTCAGACCTGAAACTTTATTTTGTTTCATTTCTCTTCCCCCTTTTGGTGAAGAAGGCTTTCTCAATCATATGATGCCAGGTCCAGCCTCATCTCTGGGAGTCATGTTCCACATTGTCAGGGAAATTTACACCTCTGAGAGTGATATCCCACATAGCAGGAAGGGCAGTGAGTTTACCTGCTGAGTTGGCTTAAAGAGAGAGGCTACATCTGAGCAACAAAATTGGTTCTCTGGGGGTGACTCTTAGGCACAATCATAAGTAGAACTTAGCCTCTCCTTTGCAGTAAAAAGTGAAGCTACCAGTTTTTAAAAATATTTCAAGATGTTGTGGTATTTGTTTGATTCTTGGAATTCTGTGTTTTAGGTTTGGTTCTCTTCCTCTGAACTGTAAAGTCAGTTCCCACTGATTCTTAGACTTTCTTGTTACAACAAAAGTGCTGTTGTTGTTTTACCATCTTCTAGTTTCTTCACCTTGTTTTGTGTTTTAAAAAGCCCACTACTGTTGTTTAAGAGATCTCATTCTTTCAACATATGTGATTTTTTAATATTTTCATACAGACATCTAAAGGATAACAGTGTGAACTTGAATTTAGTAAGTATGCAAGGGATATTATATAAAAAGCAAGTGTGAAAAAGTGGTGATGAAACAGGAAACAGATGTAAAGAGGTAAAATGAGATGGAGGTATTCATAGATGTAGATTGTGTGACCTGGAAGAAAAATACTAAATATAGGAGAAAGGAAAAGATATGAAAAGAAATGGATAAAAGCTGTATGTAGAGGAGAAAAAATTTAGGAAAGGAAAGCATCTGCAGAAGAAAGAGGGAAGGGTAAGGAGGGAAAGTGGAGGCCAAAGGAAAAATGGTAAAAGGAAAATAACAGAAATAAAATTGGGAAGAAAAAGGGTATGGCATTGAGAAATCAATCTATAAGGGAAATTTAAAACCAGTATAATATGCTGGAAAAGGAACAAAGCAAAGAAAAAAGGGCAAGTTCAAGAGTCTGGGGCGAGAATGGCCACTAGCTGCCTTGCCTTTTTCCTTGGTGATTTGGAATCACCACCTTTATGGATTTCTCACTCCTTGTGCTTCAAGATTACTGGTAAAGGTAGAGGACTTTATTTAGGAAAATAAAAAAAGTACTGTTTTGTGAGTCAATAAATATAAGAAATTTTATGCAGGGCTTCCAAGATGTAATTTTTAGAGCTTACCTTTTTTTATTTTAGCAGCAGGTATATAATAAAAATTTTGCCATTTTAACCATTTTTGAGCGTACAAGTCAGTGGCATTAATTACATTTACAGCATTATGCTTCCATTATCACCATCCATTACCAAAAGGTTTTTGTCACTCCAAAGATAAACTCTGTACTCATTCAGCAATAACTTCCTATTTGCCTTCCCCCTAGCCTCTGGTAAACTCTAATCTACTTTCTGTCTTCATGGATTTGCTTATTCTAGATAAGTCATGTAAGTAGAACCATACAACATTTGTCCTTTTATGACTGGCTTATTTCATTTAGCATGTTTTCAAAGTTCATCCCTCTTTTAGCATGTAGCAGGATGTCATTCCTTTTTTTTTATTCATTTTATTGAGATATATTCACATACCACGCAGTCATACAAAACAAATCGTACATTTAATTGTTCACAGTACCATTACATAGTTGTACATTCATCACCAAAATCAATCCCCGACACCTTCATTAGCACACACACAAATAACAAGAATAATAATTAAAGTGCAAAAGAACAATTAAAGTAAAAAAGAACACTGGGTGCCTTTGTCTGTTTGTTTGTTTGTTTCCTTTCCCCATTTTTCTACTCATCCATCCATAAACTAGACAAAGGGGAGTGTGGTCCTCATGGCTTTCCCAATCCCATTGTCACCCCTCATAAGCTACATTTTTATACAATAGTCTTCAAGATACACGGGTTCTGGGTTGTAGTTTGATAGTTTTAGATATCTACCACCAGCTACCCCAGTTCTTTAGAACCTAAAAAGGGTTGTCTATATTGTGCATAAGAGTGCCCACCAGAGTGACCTCTCGGCTCCTTTTGGAATCTGCCACTGAAGCTTATTTCACTTCCTTTCACTTCCCCCTTTGGTCAAGAATATGTTCTCCGTCCCACGATGCCGGGTCTACATTCCTCCCCGGGAGTCATATTCCACGTTGCCAGGGAGATTCACTCCCCTGGGTGTCTGATCCCACGTAGGGGGGAGGGCAGTGATTTCACCTTTCAAGTTGGCTTAGGTAGAGAGAGAGGGCCACATCTGAGCAACAAAGAGGCATTAGGGAGGAGGCTCTTAGGCACAATTATAGGGAGGCCTAGCTTCTCTTCATTCCTTTTTATAGCTGAATAATATCCTGTTGTTTGGATATATCACATTTTGTTTATCCATTCATCTGTCTTTGGATATTTGGGTTGTTTCCACCCTTTTGCTATTGTGAATAATGCTGCTGTGAACATTGGTGTATCAGTATCTTTTTGAGTCCCTGCTTTCAGTTCTTTTGAGTATATAATTAGGATTGGAATTGCCAGCTGATGCAGTAATTCTATGTTTAACATTTTGAGGAAGCACCAAAATGTTGTTTTCCGGTGGCAGCAACATTTTGCATCCCCACCAGCAATGCATGAGGGTTGCAATTTCTCCACATTCTCCCTAATGCTTGTTATTTTCCAATTTTTAAAGTAATAGCCACTGGGGTCTGTTTTTAAAACAGTCCTTTCCCACAGCTGGCCATCTTGTTGTATAATGAACCAATATAAAGAAAACTTGCAGATTTCACTTGTGTGTGGGTCTGTCACTTTAGATTGAAGATGAAACGTTTAAAAGACCAGCACACGTTCAAGTGCAATTTTCTTGATGTTCTAATTCATGGTTTAAAGTAGATTTTTAATATGCACCATTTTCTATTCCAAGAAAACTCAGTGTTTCAAGATAATTAAACATTGTTCAAAGTCTGTGACTTTAGAATGATAAACTGCATGAAGAATCATGTGAAAGGGCTTCATTTTAAGGCATTGAGAAATCCATCTACAAGGGAAATTTAAAACCACTATGATAAATAAATTATATGAAATTATATTTAATTATTAAAATTGCTAAAGCAATTTGCCATTTATTGAACCATTTGTAAAGAAACAAAGTGAAGATTAATTTCACACTGGGGTCCACAAGCCTAATTTTGACTCACAGTTTGGTTTGTGTGTTTTGTCTTATTCTGCTCACATTTATGTTACCTGCATTTTTATATTTTCTCTGAAGATACTGAATTGGTATTTTTCACTGGTGGTGTTAATTTACATTAGCATAGTAAAGAAAAGATAAGGGATTGTATAGAACATCTTTTCTTAAAGATACAGTTATGGGTTTGTGTGGCAACCCGTGGCCTGAGCAAAACAGGCCTGAAGATCTTTGGTGCACAGCAGTCTGCATGACCTAGGCAGCTAAATGTTTAACCTATTGTGTTTCTAAGCCAGTAAAGAAAAAAAAAGGGTAAATTGACCTTAAAATGTAACTTTTTGCAAGCAGGCAGGAAGTAAGAGGCTCTTAGTCTCACAAAAAGAGCAAAATGTAATTGTTCAAGTGTTATTATAGTCCTTCCTGCACCACCCCCCAGGTCAAAATGACCTGTTCCTGCATCTATGCTCCAGCCACCCTTAGGAAGGCCTGTGTCTTAAAGGCTTATAAAAAGCTGTCTGCCCTTTTTGCATCCCTTGGTTGTCTTCCCTGCGAATGCTATTCCTGCCTGGCCTGAGAGAGCCGTTATGATCTCTCTACGACTTCTCACCCTGTAAGTAAGCCCTGAATAAAAGTTCATCTATCAGAAAATTCTCGTTGTCTTCTTTGGCCTTTGGACTGGCATGGCCCTCTTGGGCTGTGACAGTTTGGTATACAGGTTTTTGGAAACACGTTAAATACCATAAGAGGTACAGTATCTTAATGCTGGTAATCCTGCTAGATACTATTCACAGAGATTGTTCAATACACATCACCTCTACACTGCAAGTAAATATAAGGGACTATGACTCAGCATAAAGACTCGTAATATAACAAGTCACTTTCTTAGAGAAATAAGAAAAACCTGAATACTTTAATTTGCAAGCCACCTCCTGCCTCCCCACAGCTGATGCTCCTACGATACAATCTATTTCAAAACAATACTAGATTTGCCAGTGCTGGGGACTTAATTATGTAACGTAGAAAAACATGTTCTTAATCTGAATCCATTCCCGTGGGTGTGAACCCATTGTAAATAGGAGCTTTTGAAGATGCATTTAGTTAAAGTGTGGCCACCTGAATCAGTTTAGCCTTTAATCTGGATGACGAACCTTTATAAGCAGAATGAGAAAGCCACGGGAAGCAAGAAGGTGGAAGTCAAAGGAACCCGGAAGAGAAAGGAAATGATATTGCCGTGGGTGTTGCCGCATGAGAGAAACGCCGAGGACCTGGGAACCAGCTCCTGAATGCCGCAGTTGGGGGGACAGCACCACTTTACTGACGCCTGGATTTCGTGCTTCCAGCCACAAAACCGTGAGCCAATAGTTTCCTGTTCTTTAAAACAACACATTGTATGGTATTTGTTTTAGCAGCTGGGAACTAAAGCTGCCAGTAAGTTTTAATTCCATCTTTTTTCCAATTTGCATTTCTCATAGTAAAGTCTATAATCTAATGAGGGATAGTCCGTCCAAAATATTACAAAAAATCCTCTCATTCAAGTATGTCAGAGCTGTTTGAGGATAAGGGTTGCATCTAATTGACTAATTGAAATGATTTTATTTACTACACTTTGTCACTTTTGAGATGTTTTGCATGTGTTAGCCCTCTGTCTTGTGGCCAACTTCTTGAGATTTTTCTTTTTGTTGATTTGAATCCGGGCATCCTAATGTACACTCTGATAAGAATTCATTGCATTCTGTTGATAAATTTATCATTGTCTACACTGTTTGCCTCACAAACCTTTGTTGTAACATGCTGAATTTCTTTGACTGGTTCCATATGTAGAAATACTCGGCTCATCCCAGGAATTCTAGGCTGAGTATCTATTTTTAGAGGCTGGTGATTTAAGAATACTCCCCTACACCTTTGAAAATTTAACAGAATAGGAACAGGTGGAGGCTGCCTCTCCAAGATGGGTGACTCTTTGGTGCCCCATTTTGTTACTTACAGTCTGATCCGAAGGCCTGGATAAACGTATTTCTGACACTCCAGATATACTTGATTACCTAGGTTTGCTGAATATGTGCTGAACTCTTTGTGCAGCTCTGCTCAACTATCCCTGGTTCTGGATATCTTTGACCTCTCTACCTCTTAAAATCCTCTCCATTTTCAAATGTATTTATGAGGCATCAGCACCCCATGAAGTTTAACTGACACTGTGTTCTCATAAGCAAGTTTCCTAGAGGACATTTATGAGACACACACATATATCTCAAGTTCTAGTAATGCATATACTCATCACCTTCTTATAAACCTTTTGCCTTTCAACAAAGCAAAAAAACAAAACAAAAAAACACAAAATCATTCCAACTCTAGTTTGAAGTACAAGAATGTTGTATATACCCAGTTTCCCTGTGTGTGTATGTGTTGTGTGTGTGTGTGTGTGTGTGTGTATGTACATGAGGAAGGGGTGTGAAGAGGTGTATTTGGAAAAATGAAGTAATAATATTAATAATGCATATCCTGTCCATTATTGCTCTGGTTCCTCTTTGAAATGGTGCCCAGTTACTCTATATCAGATCCTCTCACTGGCTTTTACTTCTGATTTTTCCCTGTGCTAATTCAGTAACTTCAAAGCATTGGTCCTGAGCATATTTCCAGTACACTCACTTCAATGAACCCTCCCTGGATACCATGCTGTTTGAGAGAGAGAATATACGGAGATATGCTGCGCCGGGATTTCACAATTTATTTCAGTGGAAAGCTGTATTTTCAGTTTCTAGAAACTGTGAGCGTTCACTTTGGTTAGAACCACCACTTATGTATCGTCAGGGACCTGTATAGCAACAGTCTTGCAGTGGAGGATGATAAACATTGTTTAGTCTCAGTAAAGAAGAGTGATTAATTCTTGAGAACGTGGATTAGATGTATTTATGCTTGAAGCTTTTATTTTTCATATATTTAAAGTTTTGATGTTATACATTTTTTTCTTGTGTTTGTGTTAAGATATTTTAAAAGTTTTAAACATATTTAGAAATTTATATTATTTTAATATAAACTGTTCATGAGTTATTCCAAATATATAAAATTCTCTGTCAAAGAGGACAAAAAGAGAATTTGCCATTTTTATTAACAGGTTCTTAAACTCTCTAATTGAAGTGTGAGTGATTTGTCCTTTTTTCTATTCATTATTTCATTCCTTCATTTTTTATTTTACAAATTTTGGAAATAGTGTGCTTTGATTTCCCATTTAAGATATTTAACAAAGTTTAAGAATATAAAAGACAGTGCCAAATGGGAAAATTGTTAACAGTCTGCTAGGTAATCGCATGTGTGATTTTGAGGATACTTAAAATTTTTCAGTGGCTGAAGTATTGAAATATAAACTCCATGTTTTCCCACCTATTAGGGAAATATTTTTCCCCTTAGTATCATAAGGCACATCTAAGAGTGGAACAGGTTATTGTTCACACTCTTACTTCATTTTAATGATACTGAGGCAGTAAATAAAGAAGAGGAAAAGATTATTTCTAAGCAATACTTCCAAAAGCAAACAGTAAAAAACAAAATCAAAATCAACACTCAGAGGCTCTGGGAAAATTGAATAATGATCCTTACAACAACTCTGAGGCTAGTATGATTCTTTATTTCAACTTTATAGAAGAGGAGATTGAGAGAAAGTGAGGTTAACAAATTGCCTAAATCCACAAAGCTAGTAGGGGACAGAGCTAGCTGTTAAGCCCAGGCATCTGGCTCCAGGGTCCTTGCTGTTCATACGTGTGATCTTGGCGTATTTAAAATCTCATCCCCAGCATCTCCTAATTGAGTAAGTCATTAGTGGAGAAGCAGTAAAGTAGTCCCAAATGGAACGTCATGCTCCTTTTCAGCCATCACCCAACATGTGATTTATATTCAAATTTTCATTCTTACTCATGAGTTCTGATATCTCCTGACCTAATTCCTTCATGCTCTGATAGTGCTTTCTAAAGCTCTTGACCACCATTCTTTGTTGCCTTAATTAATTTTTATGTTTGACCCCTTTTTGCAAATCTTAACTTTTCATTTCACTCACCTAAATGGAATGCTCCCATTTGCTGTGAATCTTGTCTCTGGGTCAGCCTGTATGTGGGACATAAGGGGCATTTATCACCTTTGAATTCCCAGAGTGTTTGCAGTGCTGCATCTTCCCAGGCAACTGCCATGAACTCAACTTTGAGATTTGTGATTTGGATTCAAAGGTTAGATATCTCTGGTATTTCCGTTGCACTTGGAAAATAAGTGTTATAACTGTACCAGCTGCTAAACACATTTAACTTAAATAATTAGGGTGCTGTCACAAGTTAAAGCAAATGCATCAAACGTGGTTGGCTTATGTGGTAAGGCTTGAGTGAGATTTTTCTTTTCTGCCTTATTCAAAATTTTCATGGAATCACATGGTTTTTATGACAGAAAAGTTGTATGCAGATTACTGTAACATAATCAAGGTGATTATGAGAAACATTGTCTAATTTGGGGAAATATTTGATCTAAAAATTAAAGAACAGTGATAAAATGCCTAAGTGTTTTCCTGATTCATCAAGAAAGGTGAAACCCAGGCTCATGTTTCTATCAGTTCCTGGTTTCTGAGTTAAAGAAATGAACTTAAGTTCTACATGTTTTGAAAATTGGATTTTTTCCCCTTAATACTAAACATATGCCATGAAGGTGTTCAAAACCCTGGAGCTCTATATGTAGTGATCCTAGAGACCTTAGAGAGCTCCCTCATTCTTTTGAACACTTCACAGTATCAGGTGCATGGGAATAGGATAGGCTATTTGGCCATCAGCCTGTTGATTAGAGTGGGTTGTTTCAGTTTTGTTATTAGGAGGAAAAGAGTGTTAACAGTTGTGAATATATCTTTAAGCCCTGTGCTAATAATTTTGTTCAGAAGAGTACTAAACTTTGCTGGGCCAAAAGTATTTATTAAAATATTATAAATTGTTCTAAGACTCCAAATAATGATCCAATATATACAATAGGTTAAAGTACCCATTTCCCTATCCCTTAACAGCACTGAATATAATCAGTGTTTTTTCATTTTTGACAATTTGGTGATCAACTTTTGTTGCTTTTAAATTGTACTTCTTAAATCACAAGGGGGATTAAACACACTTTTACATGTTACATGAAGTTTATTGTCTTGTGGAGATTGACTGTTCTTCACTGCTGCCCAGGTTTCCTTTGGGATGCTCACCTTATTATTGATGAAAGGACCCCATGGCCTATTATTGATTTTCCCACTTTGTTATATATTTGCAGATATTTACCTAATTAATTATGTCTTCCATCCTTCCTTATGGTAACTTTTAGAATTCTAAACTGTCAGGTACTCAAATCTGTCAGTCTTTAGTAGCTCATGCATTTCAGGGATGCTTAATTTATCTTCCCCTGCCCCAAGTTTATAATATTATTAGTATATTCCTTTACTAATACTTTTGCAGTCTAATTTTTATATTTCAACCTTGATCTATTTTGAAATATATTTTAGTGTGTGGTCTGCTATAAGGAGCTAACTTTTTCTTCCAAAAGACAGCAATTTGTCCCAAAGTCAGTAACCTTGGTTTTTCTAATTTATGCCATATTTTATATATTAAACACCATTTATTTTCATCTTTATTTATTATAATTATGTTTTTATCAAAGTTTTACTTAACAGAATTCAAAGACACAAATAGTTCCAAAAGTCTTGCTTCTGATCTTAAGGGGAAACCATTCAGTCTTTCAACGTTAAGTATGATGTCTATAGGGTTTTTTTGTATTTTTTTTTTTTAGATGCCCTTGATCCAGTTGAGGAAGTTCACTTTTGTTTCTAGTTCCTGAGAGCTGTGATGACACTATTGGTGTTGAATGTTGTCAAATGTTTTTTCTGCATCATTTGTAGGATCCTAAGATATTGTTTTCTTCAGTTATGTGGTGGATTACATTGATTGACTGCTTTTCAAATATTGAAACTGCCCTTAAATTTCTGGAGTAAACCCCACATGGTCGTGATGTATGATTCTTTTTATATGTTGTGGGATTTGATTTTCTAATTGTTAAGGACGTTTGCATCTATGTTCATGCAGGATCATATTGTGTAGCTTTCTCTTTTGTACAGTTTGGTTTGTTATCAGGGTTATTAGTTTTGTTAAATGGATGGGGAAGTGGTATCTCCTTATTTTCTTGACAATATTGTGTAGAATAAGTCCTATTTTTCCTTTAATGTTTGAGAGAATTAATAACAATTATTCTAAAATCAAATAATATTCAAAGATTTATGACAGCTATAAGGTTAAGCACAAGGGAAGAAAAAGGCAAACTTAAACACATTTTTGCTACTGAATAAAACTATAATATGTGAATTGTAACTTCAGGGATTTCATGAAAAATGATCACTTCTTGGGCTGATTAACAGCAAATTCATCCCTCTGGTTATGGCCTGGGAGCTAAGAGATATAAATATGATTGTAGAGAGTTACACAGAAAGCATCAATCTATCTGGATTTTTTTTTTCCTAATAAAAGAGGAAAGTAAGCAAAACCTTCAGGTTAAGAAATAATAAACTTTAATGTTGGATATCTGGCTGTCATTGATATTGTTCATGTATGATTAAAATATTTTACAATAAGAAAACAAATGCACTTTAAAAAATAATGAATTGTTAGAAATAAAAATATACCCATTGCCTAATGAAGCCTTATTAGACTGTTAATTGGGAAATGAGAGTGCTAGAGTTGGTTACTTGGGGATCTTTAAAGAAAGAGAGATCTGTGTGATTCAATGAGTATCCTGGGGTCTAATATAAACTCTGTCAATGGATTGAATGATCTCTCTGGATCTAACTATGAGTCAGACTAATAGAATATTATCCATATTATATGTAGTGTTTTCATTATAAAAAGTATTGTTTTAAATTCAACAAGTATATAAATTTGCAGTGACTGGATTTTAACGTTATACAGTAAGGTTAGGCTGGTAGGAGAAAACATTTACGTCACAAAGTTCCAGCATATTCTCTATTAATTTTCTTAACATGGAATAGATATGTTACCTAGTTTGCTACATCATTTTGATGGAAGTATATTTACCACTGTCAGACTTATTTCTCAGAGATGTATCCAAGGTAATCAAACAGGCTTGTCCTTTTGAGTTTGCTGATCATGGCACTGGCACTTAGCCACTAGGTCCCAGGGAAGTGCACCCAGTGCTACACTCATCCAATTAGGTAGCTATTTAACTAGGCTCTTTGGATCTTCAACTTTGTCATGCTCATTAAAAGTTTTCAGCCCCCCACAAGATACCTCATTTAACAAGCCCCCAAACACTTTCTCTTAGTAACACTTCCTCTCTACTGAGCCTGAAGGAAAGAGACCCAAGTTTCCATCCATCACTGTGTGAGATGGTGATAACCCCCACCCACGTCAGAAAACATTAGAATCAAAGAACTCAGAATAAATTTTAGATTACATCATGGCTTCCAGACATGCTGAAACCTAAAAGACTTATCACATAGTTTATCAATGTCTTTATGGAAAATGTTTAGAGATCATACTCTATGAGCTGCTTCAGTGGGCTGGTATAATTTATCTCAGGACACCCACCTGTAAGAAATGTCACTGGGCCAGTAAAAGTGATCATCTTAGAAACTATCATGCATCATTTTATTAGATAGGGTTGGGGCCTCTCGCACCTTGAATATTTGTTTGCTAAACTTCAACCATTCTTTGCATCTGTTCAGTTAAAACTCAGTTAATGACTTGAAAAATAGCGTTTCATTTCTCAGTGTCTCTATACTACACAGGGTAAATGGGAGGAGATAGAGGCCTTTTTCAGCTTTACTATTTTATAGTATAGAATATTCTACTTTAAAATTAGAAGTTAGCTGAATGGCCCCTTAGAATCAAAGTTTTTCACATTTATTTAATCCCATGGTATTCATGAAGACACTCAGGATCACAAATGAACAGAGTTGGGCCTACCACTGCCCCTCCCACAGACCAAAGTCCTGGGAGAAATGTACTCAGAAGCTGATGTCAAGTAAATACATTTGTGATTTCCAGTAGTCCCCTGATTTCCATCCTTCCTTCAATGTCCAGATCTCAATTTAATTCCTCTTGAGCTGAGTCATACTACGTGATAGTAAAACTGTTTTGGCGTCTGTCTGCTCTTTTCGCTCCATGTCTGCACGCAAACCTCAGCCCTCTACATAGATCAGTCTCCTGGCAAGGAAGGATTACTCACAGGAAAATCTGTAAACCAGAGGGAGAAGAAAGAGGTAGTGTTTCCTTAACCTAGAGCTAAGCCTGGCTGTCCACCTAACATCTCTAGGAGGGGCTGTTCTTGGCAGGACCAATTGTCCTTCACTAATTATATTGAAAAGGAGATATTCTGAGGACTTTTCCCTTTTCACACCTAAAGCTCTTTATCTTCTCACCCTAAGTGCAGTTCATGTCCTTACAGTTGATCTATTGTTACTTTCATGGAGTAGAAGCAGGAAAAGCATCCTTGAGTAGAGATTGAGCTATTCTAGAGGACCATATTTTCCCAAGTTTGTTTCCTTCTCTTGTAAATCTGAAAGCTTTTAACATCTGGGTCTCTGGTCAGCCACGGTACTGGATCCACAGAGCCAATTGGTGGAGCAAAGATGACACTCAACTTAGTCCTTATCGGTTCAATTGCTTATACTTTCCTTTGTATCCACATGTTCTGAGACAGATGAGATATATGGTTGAGACCTTCAGGGCCCTTAAGAATGCCTCTTTGGTGATAGTATATCAGCAGGTCCTGAAACTGATTAGCACAGGACAGAATGAAGTCCATCCGGAGGTCCTTTGTTATGTGTCTCGTCATGAAGCGTGCTCAGTGAGTTGCTACATTAAGGTCAATACACACCATTCTGATACGTTTCAGGTGCTGTTTCACCCAAATAATGTTAGTTACTATGATGTGAGATTAGATACATTAGGAATGAGGCCAGCAATATAAAGTATTCAGAGTTGCCCCATTCTCTTCCCCTGCTTTTCGCTTTTCTTAACCTTCTCAAAGAAGGGATCAAGTAGCTCTTTCAGAATACTGGGTTTCTTAAGCACTTATAGCTGGGTATATTCTTCCATTCAACATACATAACTCCTTTAAACAAACCTTTGTTTAAATGTAGATAAATTCTCAAATATTCCTATGGGCTTCAGAATACCTAACAGTAGGATAACATCATGTTCACACCTACGAAATCTAGAGGCTGCTGTACCCACTTAACATAAACAGGAATTAATTTTTCTTTTTGATTTTGATTCTTTATTGAAAACCAGTTGACTTACAGTTAAGCAAACAGTTTCATTAAATCATCATAAACATCACAAACACTGGCACTGCAGATAATTAGATAATTCTTTAGGGAGAAAATAGTCTCTGTCTAGTGTGTTATAGTGCAACATCTGTGTTGGGAATAAGAGTAGATGGTTTTAAAACCAAATGGAACTTCTTCCTAATTAGCTCTAGAGTCCTGATTTCTTGATCTGTAAATTGGGAATAATCATACCCACACGTAGAAAGCTTTACTATTATTCACTGTCATGGGTTCTCCTCTACTTCTAAGCACATGGCAAGATTGCATTTCCCTGCTCCCTTGAAGTTAAGAATGTCCATGTGATTTATTTTTTTTTTTTACTTTTTAATACAATTTTATTGAATATATTCACACACCATACAATCCATCCATAGTATACAATCATTGGCTCACAGCATCATCACATAGTTTTGCAGTCATTGCCACAATCAATTTTAGACTATTTTCATTACTCAAAAAAAAAAATAACCCTAAGCATTCCATATTCCTAGTCTTCCCCTGTTACTGACCCATAGCAGTGGTGTTTTTGTCAAAGGTACTATTGATGAAAACGCACTAAAATATTCTTGTTAACTGTAGTCCATAGTTTGTAGTAGGAGTGTGTTTTCACCATATACCACTCTATTATTAATCCTAGTAGTGCTTGCATTTATTCTAGTTAATGAAAGAACTGTGATATTTGCAGAGTTAATCACAGTCATTTTCTACCACAAGATTCAATGTGTCATACAGTCCCAAGTTTTAACCTCTAGCTTTCCTTCTAGTGACATACCTGACTCTATAAACTTGCCCTTTCAACCCCAAACACACATATAATTCAGTGCTGTTAATTACTCACCATAATGTGCTACCATCACTGCTATTGGTTTCTAAATATTTAAATTCAACCAAGTTAAAAATTCTGCACATATTAAGCATCCACTGCCCATTCTTTAGCCTCATTCTATCTCTATGTAACCTATATCCTAGATTTTATCTTTATTAGTTTACATGCTACAGTTAGTTCATGTAGTGCGATAATACAATATTTATACTTTTGTGTCTAACTTATTTCACTTAACATAATGTCCCCAAGGTTCATCCATGTTGTCGTGTGCTTCAGGCTTTCATTATTTCTTACTGCTGAATAATATCCCATGCTACATGTATACCACATTTTGTTTATCCATTCATTAGTTGATGGATTCTTGGGTTGTTTCCATCTTTTGGGAATTGTGAATAATGCTGCTCTAAACATCAGTGTTTTCACATCCCTGCTTTCAGATCCTCAGGATATATACCAAGTAGCCAGATTGCCGGGTCTTAAGGCAGGTCTGTATTTATCTTCCTGAGGAAGCACCAAACGGTCCTCCACAGTGGTTGTACCATCTTGCATCTCCACCAGCATTGAATAAACATTCCTATTTGTCCACATCCTCTCTAACACTTTTATTTTCCTGTTTGTTTCATAGTGGCCATTCTAGTAGATGTGAAATGATATCTCATTTTGGTTTTAATTTGCATTTCCCTAATAATTAGTAAAGATGGGCATCTCTTCATATGCTTTTTAGCCATCTGTATTTCCTCTTTGGAGAATGTCTATTCATGTCTTTTGCCCATTTTTAAATTGGGTTGTTTGATTTTTGGTTGTTGAGTTGTAGGGTTTCTTTATATATTCTGGATATCAAACCCTTATCAGATATGTGATTTCCACATATTTTCTCCCATTGAGTTGTCTACCTTTTCACCCTTTTTAACAAAGTTCTTTGAAGAACAGAACTATTCAGTTTTGAGGAGGTAACCATTTATCTTTTTTTTTTCATTGGTTCTGCATTGGGTGTAAGGTTTAAGAAGCTACCGCCTATCACTAGATCATAAAGATACTTCCCTACATTTCCTGTAGCTAATCATACTGGCTCTTTTATTAAGGTCTTTGGTCCATTTTCAGTTAATTTTTGTATATGGTGTGAGATAGGGGTCATCTTTCATTCTTTTGGATATGGATATCAAGTTCTCATAGCACCATTTATCGAAGAAACTGTTCAGTCCCAGTTGAGTGGACTTGGGAGCCTTGAGTTTTTGCATCTATATTCATTAGAGATTTTGGTCCATAGTTTTCTTTTGTTGTAGTATCCTTATCAGGCTTTGGTATTAGGGTAATAGGGTGATATTAGCTTCATAGAATGAGTTAGTGTTCCCTCCTCTTTGAAGAGTTTGAGCAGAATTGGTATTAATTCTTCTTAGAATGCTTGGTAAAATTTGCCTGTGAAGCCATCTGGTCCTGGGCTTTTCTTTGTTGGAAAATTTTTGATGACTGATTCATTCTCTTCACTTTCACTGGTTTGTTGAGGTCTTCTGTTTTTCTTGAGTCAGTGTAGGTTGTTTGTGTATTTCTAGGAAATTGTCCATTTCATCTAAGTTTTTTAGTTCATTGATATATAGTTGTTCATAGTATCCTCTTATGATCTTTTTTATTTTTATGGGATCTGTGGTAATGTCCTTCCTCTCATTTCTGATTTTATTTATTTGCATCTTCCCTCTTCCTCTCTATGTCATTATAGTTACAGGTTTGAAATTTTATTGATCTTTTCAAAGAACCAACTTTTAGTTTCATTGATACTCTCCATTTTTTTTTTTTTTTGTTCTCAATTTCATTTATATCTGCTCTAATCTTTATATCTTTCCTTCTGCTTGCTTTGGTATTAGTTTGATGTTCTTTGTCTAGTTTCTCTAGGTGTCCAGTTAGGTCTTTGATTTTAGCTCTTTCTTCCTTTTTAATACAGGATTTTAAGGCTATGAATTTCTATCTCAGCACTACCTTCACTGCATCCAGTAAGTTTTGATACATTGTGTACTTGTTTTCATTTGTCTTGTGATATTTACTGATTTCTCTTGCAATTTCTCCTTTTACCCACCGATTTTTTAAAAGCATGTTGTTTAACCTCAAGATATTTTTGAATGTTGCAGTTCTGTGGTTGTTTTTCATTTTCAGCTTTATTCCATTATGATCAGAGAAAGTTCTTTGTATAATTTCAGTGTTCCTTAATGTATTAAGATTTGTTTTGTGCCCCATGATGTGGTCTATCCTAGAGAATGTTCCATGAGCACTTGAGAAGAACGCATATTCTGCTGTTTTGGGGTGCAATGTTCTACATATGTCTGTTAGGTCTAGTTCATTTATCATTATTTACGTGTTCTGTTCCTTAGTGATGCTCTGTTTAGATGTTCTATCTATTGAAGAGAGTGGTATGTTGAACTCACTGTTATTGTAGAGACATCTATTACTGTCTTCAGTGTTTGCCTCATGTATTTTGGGGCACCTTCATTAGGTGCATAGATGTTTATGATTGTTATTTGTTCTTGGTGAATTGCCCCTTTTATTAATATTTAAGGTCTTTCTTTCCTGTAAGACTTTTGCATTTAAAGTCTATTTTATCTGATATTAGTATAGCTACCCCAGCTTTTTTTTGTTGTTGTTGTTAATAGTAATGTGGAATATCATTTTCCATTCTTTCACTTTCAACCTATTTGTTTCTGTTCATCTAAAATGAGTTTTTTATAAACAGCATATAGATTGGATCATATTTTTAAATCCATTCTGCCAATCTGTGTATTTTGATTGGGGCATTCAATCTATTAACATTCAATGTTATTACTATAAAAGTAGTACTTACGTCAACCATTTTATTCTTTGGTGCTTTTTTTTGCCCCCCTATTCATCCTTTCGTTACCTGTACTGATAATCTTCATTGTTTACTCTCCTCCAAGCATCTCTTGTTTATCTTTTCTTTTCCACCAGCAGAACTGCCTTTACTATTTCTTATAGGACAGGTGTCTTGTTAATGATCTCTCTCAGCTTCCACTTATCTATGCATATTTAAAACTCTCTATCATTTTAGAAGGACAGGATTGCTGAATAAAGAAAATATGGCTGGCAATTTTTCTTTCAGTGTCCTAAATATATGGTACCATGGCCTCTCCTCCTCCATGGCTTCTGATGAGAAATTAGCACTTAGTCTTATGTGGCTTTCCTCGTATGTGGTGAATAACTTTTCTCTTTCTGCTTTCAAAATTCCCTCATTCTCTTTGGCATCTGACAGTCTGGTTAGTATGTGACTTGGAGTATGTCTATTTGGATTTATTGTGTTGGGAGTACATTGGGCTTCTTGGATATGCATATTTGTGTCTTTTGTAAGGGTTCAGAAGTTTTCAACCATTATTTCCTCAAATATTCTTCTTGGCTGTTTTCCCTTCTCTTCTCCTTCTGAGACATGTATGATGTATATATTTGTTTTGTGTTATCATTTCCCGGAGACTGTGCTAAAATTCTTCTGCTTGTTTCTCCATCTGTTCTTTTGTCTGTTTGAATTTGGATACTCAGTCTTCTAGCTCACTGATCCTTTCTTCTGCCTCTTAAAATCTGCTTTTGTCTGTCTCTAGTGTATTTTAATTTCATCTACAGTGTCTTCCACTTCCATAAGATCTGCTATTTTTCATGTATTCTTTCAAATTCTTCTTTATGGTCACCCAGTGTCATCTTAATATTCTTTATCTCTTTAGCCATCTCACTGAATTTGTTTGGCAGACTTGTTCGAACATCTTTGATTATTGGTTCCAAATTCTGTGTCTCATCGAACTTTTTAATTTGTTCATTTGGCTGGGCCATATCTTCCTGCATTCTTGTGTGCCTTGTGATTTTTCGCTGTTTTCTGGTCATCTTATTATCTTGATCAGTTTATCTGAAGGTCTGTTTGTCTGTCTTGTCTAGGATTTTGTTGATAATTGGGTTTATATTAAGGCTATTCTTAGACAGATTTGTTCATTAATATTTTCCAGCCAAAACATGGCCAGGTACCCATGCAGGGGATGTAGACCAGATCCAGTGGGCCTTAGGAGAGGGTCCAGAATGATTCCAAAAAGCCCTTTTTCCTCTTTAATCACCAGGCTACACTTTCCAGCCTGCCAGGCAGAAAGCAATCTTTGGCTCCTTATTCCCCTCAGTTCTACAAAGGCAGGCTGTTATGGCTTTTTGCCACATCCTTCTCTGAGGCAGACAAAACAGTGGCGTCTGGTGGCTTTTTACTGGGAGAAGCTGAAACTACAGGATCCTGTGTTCTCACTTCGCTGGTCAACATCTGGCTCAGTGTTGGGCTGTCCACCCCATGTACTTGGAGCAGAGGGCTCCTCCAGCTGTCCAATTCTACAGCTGCCCATCAGGCAAGGATTGGATGGTCAACTGCTGCTTCCCTCGTGGGTGGGAGGTGGGCGCCAGGAGCCTCTGAGAGAATTACTCCCAGTCTCTGACCAGGGTTTCTTAGTCTCTGCATCCTGCATTTCCCTGGGCATTGTCCTGATCTCCCCTGGTCCCCGGATCCCCAAATTGTTGATGAGACAGTTTTTCCCTGGCTGCTTGTTGCTTTTGGTAGAGGAATAGGTTCTGCTGCTTCCCACCTAATCCTCCACTTTGAAACATATAGTACTTAATTCTTTAAAATATTTTTCCTAAAGAAAATCTTCATGAACTCAGTATATATTTCAACTTAAAACAACAGTATTTTTTCATTCATATAAGAGTATGTCAGAGAGCAATATTAAGAAAAAGGAAAAATGGGAGAAAAGTACGTTTTAAATATTTAATTTCATCAGTGTGAAATTACAAAGTGAATTAGGAAAATTCTCCTGTCAAGAATTATATTCTGGCAGTTTTTCATATCCTGGCAAAAAAGTCTAGCATTTCTTGCAGATTAGACAAATAGTCATAAATATTTTAATTGTAAGGTTTACAAATATTTAAAAATTTACATTTGGCTTCTGTGGTTTCTGTGGCCCAGTCGTCTCAGTGGTGTGCATCACATACATCTAAAACCTTCATGTTCCCCCTTTCTGTTTACTTCCAAGGTCCTGTATTTTAAGATGCCCAAGAAATATTGATTATAGGCTATGCCATGATATTCGTGCTTCCTCTCTCTTGCAAAAGGGGGAACCATGTTATTTGCAAGTGGTACTCTGAGTAAATTTATGTCAACAATGTTCCCTATTTTACATGTATCCTTTTATAGCAACTCCAAATACCAGGAACAATCTAGAAAGGTGTATTCAATTCCATAAACTTAATCCTGTTCCTTCTAATGTGAATCCAAGTTGCCAGGTAGAATTGGTCAATTTCATACAAATTTGAACTTCTAGGGGTGCGAAATTTTTCACTATGCATGCTGCTACCCACAGCAAGGTGAAACCTTCCACTGAGGTTGAGTGTATTCCATTAAGACTGTGCAGTTGACAGTAATTGGGAGATAGGAGGTTGCATCAGGGCCATCAGACATCAGTGAATCTTCTCATTCACCTTCCACCCAGTGTTCACAGGAAAACATGGGAAAATGTAGACAACTTCTGTCATATTGAAATTATTAAACCTTTACTACATCAAGTTCCTAATTCATGGAAACTTTTCAATACTAATTTGACGGGGATTATTTTGATATGAAGAATAAGAATATTCCATCCTGCATCATTGCATGGAAAGTATAAGTATCATGACTTCTTGGTAGGAAGCAAAACACTGGGGATCCTTTATACCATTTGTGATTTACATGATACCAAAGAAAAAGAAATACAGATTCTGGCATGATGCCATTGCATTATCCACCAAACCTTGGAATATGAGTGGTGCCATCAAAAGATAATGTGCAAATATGCAAAGGCTCAGTGCATCAAGGAAATCAAAACACTTAGCAAGAAAAAATTCTTTCTTTTCCGATATATATATATAGCATTCATTTATAGGACAAACGTTTTGGTTAATGAGAAAATAACTATTTCCCTAGTGTGACTGTTTATTTTGAAAAAAGTAATATCAAACTAAATTAGGCAAATGTAGTATTTTTCTCAGGGCATAAGACATACTATAAGCAGTTCTGTAAGACTGCGTTTTCATACTAAGGAAAAGCATTTTATGAAGTTTTATTTATTTCATAATATAAACTACATTTTTTTTATTTTGAAATAAATTCAAAGTTATACGAACAGTTGCAAAAACAATACTAACCCCATACACAGAATTCCATCATACCCTGACCCCCCTCCCCTGATAGCTCAATCCACCAACTTTAATATGCTGTCACATTGCTATTTCTTTCCCTCCCTCCCTATCATCCATCAGCTATTGCTCTGTCTTCTGAACATGTGAGAGCTAGCTGCACACATCCTTGAACAAACACTATAATTCACATATACACTTCCCATGAACAAGAACATTCTTTTATGCAATCCCATTAAGTGCAGCTAAGAAGTACAAGAGATTGAACAATGATACAAAGCTTACATTCTCTATTTCCTTTTCCTTATGTCTCAACTGTGTCCCTTTGAGCCACCTGTCCTCTACCCTCCAATCCCATCCAAGTTCATCCTTGGCATTCAATTATTGTCTGTTTAGACTTTTTTTTTTCCAGTTGTGGAAACATACATGCAGCCTAAATCTTCCCATTCCACCCCCTCCCTAGCCTTTCGTTAGTGGGATTAATCACCTTTAGAATGTTGTAATGCTCTTTCCCACCATCCATTACTAGAAATTTCCCTTCACCTCAAACAGCAACCCTACACTCGTTTCTTAACTCCCCATTGCCCCTTCCCCCATTTCTCTTAACCCAAACTCTACTTTTCATCTCTATGGTTACATTCTCTGATAATTTCTTTGTGTTTACTGTGGGGCTTAAAATGAACCTCTTAAATCCATATCAGTCTTGTTTTTCTTTGATACCACCTTCACTTCAATAGGGCACATAAACTATGTTCCTATACTCCTTCAGTCCCCCACCTTTATATAGCTGTCTAAAATTACATATTTTACATTGAGTTCAAAACCCCTGATTTGTCCTTAGAGTTTGTGTATTTTATTTCATGTAGGAAGTAAATAGTGGAGTTACAGTTCAAAAATTATTGACTTCTGTTTGTATTCCATTGTGGTCAGAGAATGTGCTTTGAGTATATTCAAATTTTTTTTTTTTTTTAATGAGGCTTGTTTTATGTTCCATCTTATGGTCCCTTCTTGAGAAAGATCCGTGCTCACTAGACAAAAATGAGTGTTCTGGTTATTTGGGATGTAAGGTACTATATATGTCTGTTAAAATTCTCTATATCTCTTTTTCCTTTCTTTGTCTCTGTTGGTAGGGCTCTCTTTAGTATCTGAAGTAGGGCAGGTCTTTTATTGGCAAAGTCTCTCAGCATTTGTTTGTCTGTGAAAAATTTAAGCTCTCCCTCAAATGTGAAGGAGAGTTTTGCTGGATAAAGTGTTCTTGGTTCGAAATTTTTCTCTCTCAGAATTTTAAATATGTCATGCCACTGCCTTCTCGCCTCCATGGTGGCCGCTGAGTAGTCACAACTTAATCTTATTTTGTTTCCTTTGTATGTGATGAATTGCTTTTCTCTTGCTGCTTTCAGAACTTGCCCCTTCTCTTCAGTAGTTGAGAGTCTGATCAGAATATGTCTCAGAACGGGTTTATTTGGATTTATTCTATTTGGAGTTTGCTGGGCATTTATGCTTTGTGTATTTATATTGTGTAGAAGGTTGGGGAAGTTTTCCCCCAATAATTTCTTTGAATACTCTTTCTAGACCTTTACCCTTCTCTTCCCCTTCTGGGACACCAATGAGTCTTAAGTTTGGACGTTTTATTTTATCTATCGTATCCCTGAGATCCATTTCGATTTTTTTTCAATTTTTTCTCCATTCTTTCTTTTGTTCTTTCATTTTCTGTTCTGTGGGCTTCTAGGACACTGAGATGTTCAGCTTCCTCTAGTATAGTATTGTGAATATCCAGTCTTTTTAATTTGGCCAACAGTTTGTTTTATTTCCATAAGATCTTCTATTTTTTTATTTACTCTTGCAATGTCTTCTTTATGCTCTTCGAGGGTCTTCTTTATGTCGCTTATATCCTGGGCCATGGTCTTCTTGATGTCCTTTAAATCCTTTGCCATGTTTTCGTTCCTCGATTGTAGTTCTTTGATTAATTGTGTGAGGTACTGTGTCTCTTCTGATACCTTGATTTGTGTGTTTGGAGTTGGATTCTCCATATCATCTGGTTTTATCATATGCATTAAGATTTTCTGTTGTTTTTGGCCTCTTGGCATTTTGCTTTGCTTGATAGGTTTTTTTTTTTTTTGTTTTGTTTTTTTACAGCTTGAAAGAACCCTATCTAATTTTTCGGAAACCAGTTTGGTGGCGTACACTTTAACTAACCAGCAGATGGTGTCTGTGAGTCACCTATACCCCTCAAGTCAGTTCTGCACCTTGTCCCCGTTGTGTGTGGGGAAATGATTCTTGTGGGATTCAGTTGGAGAACTCAGTTTGGGTGTGTTGCTTGAGCTGTCCACCCTGAATGTGGGGCATGTGTACGGGTGGCCAGGTAGGAAGAACAGCTTTAATATTTAAATCCCCCAGGTTCCCGGAGATTCAAGGCTGCTGCAAGAGTCTAAGCCTTCATTTCATTTCAGCCCCAGACCCTCTCTCTCTCTGTCCTACAAACCACTGGACTTGGCATAGTGTCCCTGGGTTCTCCGAGCAGGTCCCCCTGCCCGGATGTGATCCTCCAGGACCTCTGCCGAGGGAATGCCGTGCTATGTCATAAGTGTGTGCCATCCCTCAAGGGAAGCCCCGGGCTGCCGGGCTGTGCCGGCTCACTTTCAGCCTCATGTAAAGATGGGCGAATGGGGCGTCTCCACACCCCCCTCCTGGCACAGTTCCTCCTTCCGAGCTCTGGGACAACTGCAGGGCTCTGGGCTGTGGGCACGGCCCCGGGCAGGAGTTTATCCAGCCCTCCGGGGAGCCAGCTGCTAGCCTTGGGGTTTCTTTCTGCTTCCGGCTCTCCCCTCCATCCCCCCGGCCCCGAGGGTATCTGCAGCGGGCTGTCTTCCAGGCCAGACACCGAGAGGCCAGCCCAGCCCCCTCTTGCTGTGTTTACTGCATGGTTCCCTCTGTTGCAGCTGCAGCCGCTCCCGGGTTCCCCCCCCCCTTTTTTTTTTTATTTTTATTTTTATTTTTTAAAAGCCAGTAGGTCTCCAAACGCCAAACCCTGGCTTCCCCAGACCGCCGCTCGGCTGTGGGTCTTCCAGCCAGCTTACTCGTTTCAGAATGCAGACTCCCAGTTTCACCAAGTGTACGGCCCCTGTGGAACTAGCGGACCTTGTCCAGCTGGTGCATCGCTGTAACCGGTATTCTGGGTCACTTTCTGGTTTTTATCTAGTGTTTTTCACGGAGGTATTTTTTTTGCCCTCTCACCTAGCCGCCATCTTAGTTTCTCCATAAACTACATTTTATCTGTTTATTTTCCTACATTAATTGATTTACATTCAAAACCAAAATGAATATACAGTAAACATAAATACATTAATTAACTGGGTGTGTACATAGTCTATCAACTCTGATGCCTATAAATATCTTTGTGAATTTATCTGGACATTTGTTATTAAATCATGTTTTTAAATAAATATGTGCCAGAGAGAGGCGTTAAAAGAGAAAAAAGTAACAAAAATTCTTTGAGTCTTGTCCAGTTCATCCTCCAGATTTGCCCTTCCTTATTACTTTCCTGAAAGCCCTGGCCACGTCTTTGTTGCGAAGGCTGTAGATAAGGGGATTGAGCATGGGGGTGAGGATGGTGTAGAAGGCTGACACCATCTTGTCCTGGGTTGGGGAGCGATTAGAAGTGGGCCGCATATATATGAACATCGCTGCTCCATAATACATCCCCACGACAACGAGGTGTGAAATACAGGTGGTGAAAGCCTTCTGCCGGCCCTCCCCTGAACTCATGCAAATGACAGTCACAATTACACGAGCATAGGAGATAATGATGAGTGATAAAGGCAAGAAAAGCATCAATAGACAGCAGATAAAAACAAGTGTTTCAAATTTAGACGTATCAGTGCATGAGAGACTTAGGAGTGCAGGCACATCACAGAAGAACTGGGCTATTTCTCGGGAGCCACAATACGAGAAGGACAAAGTAGCTCCTACATCCACAATCCCATCAAGGGAACCAAGGATCCAGGAAGAGGCAGCCATGAGTCGACAAATTTTCTGGCTCATGAGATGGGGGTATCGAAGAGGGTAGCAAATGGCAACATAGCGGTCATAGGCCATGACGGACAAGAGGAAGCATTCGGCACCCAAGAGAGATACATAGAAGAATATCTGGGCTTCACAGCCTGCTACAGAAATGGACTTCCTGCCAGATAAGTAGCCATAGGCCATTTTGGGGACAGTGGTGCAGATGAGCATAAGGTCCATGAGGGAGAGTTGGCTGAGGAGGAAATACATGGGGGTATAGAGCTGGGTGTCCAGATAGATGAGGAGAACCATGAGGGTATTTCCCAAGAGGGCCACTGTGAAGATGCCCAGCACCAGGGAGAAGAGGAAGATGTGAATGGGTGTGTGACTGAAGATTCCCAGCAGGGTAAAGTCTGCACTAAATGTCTTATTCTCCCCTTCCATGCTGATTGTTTTCTTTATCTAGAACCACAAAAGTTACAGAAATTAGAGATTTGGTTAGTGATTTACCCACTGTTGACTTTGCATTGTAGTCTAGCAGAACAACATACAAGGTGTGGCTAGAACTGTGTAAAAAATGTGCAGAACCCTTACAGTCAGGTAGCATCAATCATTCTCAGCTTCGCCACTACTAACTTGAATTTCCTTTGCCAAGTTATTTCCATGTGCTTCATTTTACTTCCTTTAACACAGGAATAACTTCATTAAATTTTTGTGTTAGTCAAGGCAATATCAAATATAAACCTTAGTATCTTGGACAGAGCATGTGACACCTCAAGGAACATATAACCTAGAATTAGATACAAATATGTTAATAAATATTACATACTAGTATTAACATATTCTATACCAGAGGAACAAAGCATTTTGAATGTATTACCTATGTTGTGAAGTAAAATAACTTCAATAGTAATTTGGTGTTTCAGACAGATAATAACATATACATTTATATAGTTTTATTTGTGGATCAAATTCAGGGATTGAATAGGACTATGAGTTATACAATAGTACAGTTTATGAGCCACATGTCCAGAATAGTATATAAATAAGGACAAGCAATTAGTAGTATATAATAAGGACAAGAAACTGTGGATGACAAAGTAAAAAAGCAAAATTATCATTCATGTTTTAGTTTGTAGATAGCAGTATCTTGAGATTTTTCTTCACATATTCAAAAACAAAGAAATTTTAAGAAGATGTGGGAAGGTACACAAGTTCTATATTCTGAGTTTCTGCCAAATTCACCTAAATCAGGATATACCAAATAGCTTGTTAAATCCCTATCATTGTAAGCACGAGACAACACTACCCTTACTTTGCAGGAAAAAATGGATCTGTGTTACAAAGGATTAGTCAGAAGCAAACTGAACAGATACAATTTTTTACATTGTTGAAATCCCAAGTAAGAGGAACCCAGCTCACTCCATGGCACGATTTATTAAGCCATTAAAGGAAGGGTGATCTCTCGATGGGCCTACCACTGATTCAGTGGACTGGGCTAAAGATTGGACAGGTTTCACATGTTGTTTGAAAACAGTGTTAAACCAAATTTTCACCTTTCCTGGCGTATAAGTCTTGGGCATATGTAGTGTTGCCCATCTCAGAGAAATTTTTCAGTGAAAGAGCTATGACATTTTAAAACCTCCATTCTTCTCAGGTCTCTTTCTTTTCTTTCATCTCTACCCACCGTGGGATCAACCCTGAAGCCAATGAAGCTTAAGCTTCAGCCTCCCTCACTTACGCAGGCCCGTTGCAAAGGCCTAGCAGTTCAGAATTTATATTATATTCTTTCTTTCTTAAAAGGGCCCTCAAATTTGAATAAACTTCAAGCCCAAAAGAATTGGGCTTCCCTGGGGAGAAGGCCCATACAATCCTTTCCTCCCACAGGCTCTCTTCTCATCCTGCCTAGCATTGGGTTGCACAGTTGAGCCTCCATTGTACTGTTAAGTATGGTTTGCAAAGAGCATCCTCCTATTTTTCTCCCTATTTCCATTTTTTTCCTTTGGAGATTGCAGGACTCTAGATTGCCCTCCCCTCAAAAATGAGTGGTGAAATGACAGATTTGGGTGTGTGGTTTGCAGAAGGAGGCTAATGAGGCCTACAATGTGCTTTGGTTCTAGTCTATTTAATCAGAGCTAACTTATAAAACTGATAAAATCAACATTTAGCCTTTTGTTTTTTTCTGGAATTTTACCCTGGGTTTTCAGGCCAGAACCCCCCTAATAATTTTATGTTTATTTCCCACCTAATACCCCTCAATTTTACTATGGTATTTTAGGCTTAATAAAATTCAATGAGATTAACTGTGGAGATAATTGCAGTAAAAATATACAAAGTAAGACCACGCAATGAAATTAATTCATTTGACATTTATTCAGCCAATACTTAATATTTTTCCCTGCTAAGGGGATTATTTTAGAAACAGCAGAGTCCATATCCTTCTATAGTAATGATAGCATAACTTGGTATGAATTTCACTTTTTAGAGCTCTATAAAAAATGATTTTCTAAAGAATTGGTAAAAAAAAAAAAAAAAGGTAGCAAATTTACATGGGAAAATTGTTACCCAAAATGTAAAAACTAACTGTCTTAATACAATCAGTTTTAATACTGATTTTAAATTCTTGTATTAATGAAGCTATTTTAACTAATTTTTAGTGGTTTTCTGTTATTCTCCCAGATTATTTGTTTTAATGTTAACTTTTACAAACTTGTAATAAATATGCATATTTAAAAAAATCAAATCCTCACCTACATGTTGTTCTGCAGAGGCATCCAGTTTTAATAATTTCTTAATATTTTACCTCCTAATTAGAATCATAGTAATATGTTTATTTCTTGCAATAACTTACATGAAAGTTAAATATTTCTCACTTAAATGAGCATTCATCCCCATTCTTTTTTTCTCACTAATTTTGGTTATTAATTTTTCATATTTGTTTCCAAATATGAAATAAATATGAAAAAAAGATGTTGACCACATTTCCAGGTTTGTAAAACATCATTAAAACCCCATTTCTCTTTTTATTTGATATGTAAGAAAGAAACATGAGAGTACCCACATCCCTCACTGTGTGGCTTCACCATCCCTCCCATATCCAAGTATCATACAAGTTCATAATATTAGTTAGAATATCTTTCACAAAGATCACATCGTGATGGCCTATTGATTAAAAAAAATGTTAAATCATAAAATTTTTGCAATTCTGTGACCAGGCAAATATTAGGATTTCTGTTTGTAGTGTTGGGAGTGATAGGTCTATAGCCCTCCATCCGAAGAGAGCACCTGAATTGTAAGCTCTGGGTTCATGGGTAGAGCCTGTAAATGAGAGACTTGGATTTGGGTGGGTTGGTGGAGGACAAGCCATTGAAATGGGACTCAATGGATACCAAATAATGAAAGTGTTATTTAGGGGAGCCAACACCCAGGAGAAGGCTTAATCCTCTCTGTCAATTTGATTGCTGTCCATAGAGAGCAGTACTCTGTGTGTTTGTTTTGCTTCCAGTTATGTGACATGCTCTTCACGGGAAAAGGGCAAGGGAATGGTGTTGGGGCTGACTGGAACGGCATTCTTATTAACAGATCTTCAATTAATCCTCCAGCTTCAGATACTGTTCTTTTACCCTCCTTTATATGACAGACTCTGAGCACAAATATGCCTTAGGGTTTTGTGGAGATTTTAAATTCTTCATTTTGCTGTAGTATGTTTGTGTCCAATTTATGACAACACTGATCTCTGGTTTGTTTTAATCACCAGAAGATGTCCATGTGCTTTGATCCTCCCATACATTTTTTGCAATATTTAGTTTGCTGCTCTTCTCTTCCCCTATGGTCCTTCTCTTTGTTTATTGTGACATATACCCCTCAGTATTCTTGAGCTGGGAACAATACCTTAACATTCTAAACATAACTCTAGGATAGCACTTATCAAATTGTATTGTAATAATTGATTATATATGTGCATGTACATATATACTCTCCCCTCAGTGAGACTGTACTTTGTTGGTGGTGGTGAATCTAACCTATTCATTAGTCTGTATTCTCAAAATATTTATAACTGCAGTCTTCCTCAGTTCTACAGTTGTACAATTCAGTAGTCATAAATTGGAAGTTTGGATTCTTCAATCCTTATTTTATTCCCAAAGGCCCAGTAACCCAATCATACAAAATTATTCTTAAAAGTGACCCTCTCATTCATCCAAACATAGTTTTTATTTCATAATTCAGAGCCCTAATCCCTATATTGATAGCTATAATACCTGCTCACTAAGGTATTCACCTAAATCAGGATATACCAAATAGATTGAATTTCCAAATCATCCTACACACATACGTTAAAGACCGTCATTGTCAAAAACTCTAGAGACTTCAACTTATCATTCAGAGAATTCAAGGTTGTATTCTATTTTCTGAATGAAGCTTAATATTTCATAGGAAATTTGTACTTCACTCAAGTCAGCGTAACTCCTGTCTTTGAAATATGCTGTTAAGTAAAAGTATTTAAAACACTGAAAAATGCAAAATGGTAGTTGCCTGGTGTTTTCAATATCACCCAGGGGTGTTGGTTAACAGACAAGAATTATCCCAAGAATTGTTTACTTCAGGGAATGTACCTGTGTGTGTCTGTGACTTCTCTTGTGGAGAAGTAAGATTTTTTCATTTCTTTTCATATAATAAGAATGATGTCATCAAAAAAGTGTATTTTTAAATGTGTTGGAGAGTTCTGAGAAATGACTGATAAAAAGTCTCAATATTCTAACTCCTACAAAACTATATCCTACAAGAATACTAGTAATCAATAAGATTGTGCTTAAATAATTTTCAGTATATCTTAGAATGCATTTAGTTATAGAAATAATACAAGTGGCCATATGCAGAGATACACTCAAATTCTTAAATGTGTTAATTCAGTCTTAAGACAAGTATTGTAAATTCTTTCTCCCAAGAAAACACACATTCATCATCTCACAGAATACTTCATGCTATATAATCCTGAATTAAGTGACCTAGTGTCATTGGTTATTACCAACCCTACATTATAAAATTCTGTGCAGCAGTATCCCTTACTTAGTGTACAGAAGCATATGGAGCTGACTGACTCACAAGTAGGAAGACTCTCCCAAATATATATTAAAAAGGAATATCAGAGAAAGGAAAAGAAAAGGAAAACCTCTTCTGAAGAAGATAACCAAATTACTATAAATAAAGTGAGCAATAGAGACCTTGAAAGGAAAAGGAAATAGGGGAGAGACCATTTGGAAAGGAGAGATAAGAATTTGGATATGGCCAGGGCTCCCCAAGTATAAAGGCATCAGTTCACGTATAGATGCCACAGTGCCCCCTAACTGGCACTCCTCCATTAGTTGTAGATCCACCAGTGTCAGCCTCCTGCCAAATACAGTACAAAGCCAGCATCGTATCAGGTGGATTATCAGGACACACAGGAATGGCCAAGGTGGCTAGGAAGTGCTCATACAGTCCAGTGGTTCTCACAGTGTGACCCCCCACCCCCAATCGCTAGCAGCATCATTACCCGGGAAGCTGTTAAAAATGCAGATTCCCAGGCACCACCCAGACCGGCTGAAGTAGAAACTCTGGGGGTGAAGGTAACCAAATTACTATAAATAATCCAGGTGATTTGAATGCTGGCTAATGTTTAAGAACCAGCAATGTAGTCCATCTTCCTGCCTTTGAAGAGGACTTATCACAGTATCCCACAGAGAAAGCCAGCACTCATTTGAAAGAAACACCACCACTTCCCTCTGCCTTTTGCTGCCTTACCGGCAATCTCATCCAATTCCTGGTAAATAAGAAACTCTCTCTTCCCACCAATGGACACAACATTCTCAGATTACTTTTCCTAAAGCTCCATTGGATGATGCTATGCCCCTCCTGAAAAACCTCCAAAGGTTCCAAACTGTTACAGGAACAAAGGACAACTACTTATTTTGAGGTTCAGGGTATTGCATAAGACATTGGAGCCAAATTTTCAGGTAGTTTCTCCTGATTGTTTTTCAATATGAATCCTGAGAATTCTGCTCTTTGATCTGAAACCTCAACCACATTTTCTGATGTGAGATCTTCACTCTGGTTATTTCTCTTATCTGGAATATCCTTTGACCTTCAAACCACTCCATCATTTTCAGCTCATTCCTTCATTCAAGTTCAATAACAAGTTCATCATTCTTTATGAGCACTTTTCCATTTTAAGAGATGACAGTGTCCCGAACAACTGAGCTCAAACAGTCATTTAGTCCTTTTCACTGTTCCTTACTAAAGGCAGTGCAGAGAATTGACCAGGAAGACGGATGTGGGGTCAGAGGAATCTGGGTTTGAATCATAGCTCTATTTCCAACCATGGTGTCATCAGAACACCTCTTTTTAAAATATCTGGAGTGAGACTAATACCCACCTCTCAGGATTTTTGTAAAAGTTACAAGAGATAACTTTTGTAAATCACTCAACAGGGAGCTTGTTCCAAAGAATAAACTAAGAAAAAAAAGATGAGTTTCAATCATCTCAACAATTAACAGTATCACAATTTTGGTGTTGATTCATGTATTACAGTTTTATTACCATCTCTATTTTTGTATAAAGACTTAATCTCTCAATGAGTACAGTTTCCTGAGAAGTAAAGTATATGGGTCACATATTTAAAATGATATTTTGATCAAAAGAACTAGGATTTCAGCAGAGTTTTGAATATAAGCTTCTTAAGGGAATAATGTCATGAGCTAGTTCTTGAGAAGAGTCTCTGAATCATATTTAAGTTTGCATTGATTATAGGACAACCAAGCCTAATAAAACTTTATATTCACATAGAATCTTCTTAAAAACCCCAAAACTCAGTCAAGCCTAATATTACTACTACAGCTTTAACTATGGGATGAATTAATGCACACCAAGTTAAGATGAAAACATATCTCTTTGGAGATATTTAAAATAGTACTGGTTTTCATCCATCTCCACCTTGTTGAAGCCAAAAAGTTCCTATAAATTTTGTAACTGAAAATTTTTTTCAATCTTACCTTCTGGAGTTTCCCAAGAAGATACAATAGTATTGACTGGGTAAATTAACAAGGTTTAAATTCCTAGGTAATTTTTTTCCTAGTTAAATTTCTTAGTCCTAGGGGATTCAGTCCCTTGCCTTTAATTATCATGGTGAAGTTATCTCCCCTTTTTCTCCTAGGTCACAAAATTGGTTGTTCCTGTTTCAAGCATAAACTTTATATTTATAATGGATAGCAGAGAATATCTGTTTCATTCATTAATTTTCTAAACTATCTAAAATGTTCAACCATCTAATAGCTGGCTTTCTGAATAT
This sequence comes from Choloepus didactylus, assembly GCF_015220235.1. Taxonomy (NCBI): domain Eukaryota; kingdom Metazoa; phylum Chordata; class Mammalia; order Pilosa; family Megalonychidae; genus Choloepus; species Choloepus didactylus. The sequence goes on along the minus strand of NC_051313.1, from coordinate 126,659,751 downwards.
TCACACTTTCATACTTTCTCATGATTCTTATCCCATGGTTCTCAAACTTTGCTACCCATTAGAATCTTTGAGAAGCTTCAAAAATGTTTTCTGGGACCAGACCCTTATGAGACCCATTGAATAGTATCTCTTGAAGGAAAGGTCAGGCAGTGCTTTTTTTTTTTTTTTTTTTTTTTTTTTTTTTTTTTTTTTTTTAGTACCTTACAACAATAATCGTTTATTATCTCAAAACTTCTGAGGGTCAAGTATTCAGGAACAGCTTAGGCAGATGGTTCTGGCTCAGGATCTTTCCTGAAGTGGCAGTGAAGCTGTTGCCTGGACCACAGTCACCTGAAGCTTTGCTTGGGCTGGAGATTCTGCTTTCAAACCCACTTGTGGTTGTTGGCAGGTGGTCTCAATTCTTTGCCATGCATGTGAGCCTCTCCATACAGCAGATCACAACATGGTGTCTGTCTCCCCTTACAGTGAAATATTTGAGAGAGAGAGAGAATGATGCCACACTTCTTTTTATGACCTGGTCTCTGAGTCATACAGTGTCACCTTCACCTTATTATATTCATTATTTAAAAAGTCATTATGTCTACTGCACACTCAACAAGAGGAAGCAAGGATCATTTGGGTCTGTCTTACAGGCTGCGCTCTTCCTTTTGGCTCCAGTGATTCATGTTGCTCCTTCCTGCAAAATACAGTCACCCTTCTCAAAGCCCCCAAACATCATCCCATTACAGCACCAGCTCAGAATCCTTGTCTTGTCATCTAAATCAGATCCAAGTATGGATAAGGCTCTGTCTTAGTTTGCCGTGGCTGCTATGACAAATACCACACAGCGGGTTGATTAAATAGGAATTTATTGGCTCACAGTTTGGTGGCTAGAAGTCTAACATCAAGGTATTGACAGGGCTTGCTTTCTCCCAGGGTCTGTAGCATTCCTCCACTGGTCCCTCAAATGGCACTAGCTCTCTCCTTGTGTCTGCTTCCCTGGTTTCTGCTGACTTCTGGCTTCTACTGGCTTCTGGCTTCTTTTAACTGCATCTTAATTTCCTTTGCTTATAAAGACTCCAGTCTTATGGATCAAGGCCTATTCTGATTATTTGGCTTTATCTAAAAACTATCTTCAAAGATTCTCTTCACAAATGAGTCCATATCTATGTAATAATATCATCTTCAGAAGTCCCAATTTCAAATGGGTTCACACTCACAGGATGGGGTTAGGACTTGAACATGTCTTTTGTGAGGGATATGAGTCAATCCCCAAAGGTTCCTTGGTTTTTAGGCAAGAAGTTGAAAATCGAGATGTCAGCAAGGTGAAGCTTTCTCCCCAAAGTCTGTAACATTCTGGGGCTGGCTGCAGGCAATCCTTTCATGTTCTTTACTTGTATCTCTGTCTGGAGTCACATGGCGAGTTCCTCTCATTTCTCTCCAGGCAATGCTATTTTTAAAATATCCCATGATCATTCTATTGTTCAGGTTCTATACTATCCAAGGTTAATGCCACCTTGGTTCTTGATTCTATTGTTCTTTGTTGCAGGGCAAAACTTAGTAAGATTATTTTTTGTCTCTTATGTTTTCTTTGTCATTTGATACTTTTTCATAAAGTTACAAAAATAAGCCCAAACCTTCCTCATTATTCATTCAATAGCTTCCACATGATACATAAGCTTGCTGCTCAAGATATTTTACTTTAGCATAGCTGAGGAAAGAAGCAGAGTTATATGCTACTTCATGGGCATAGAACCAGAAATAGATGATTGCTGAGATGAAGAGTGATTTTCCTTTTTGTACCACTTTTTAAAAACATTACTCTGAACATTTCCATTGTTCTAGAATGGCCACACATTGTCTTAAAACAGAGACCATCAACCATTGTTAGTCTTTTTTTCCATGAAACAATAGTGATTGAAATATTGGGCATGCAGTGCAGGGTCATTAATTAAGCTCTTAGTTCTGTTTCTGAATGACACCAAAAATTTTCTCCTGCCCAGGTCTAGTTTAGAATATTTGAATGCTAAGATTTAAATTCCTACTACTTATCATCACTTGATTAGTGTGGAGAGATAATATTTTAGTTCTTATGATCACTGGAAAGTGTGGAGTCTTACCATGCCCCTGATACATGGATCCATGGGTATAGCAGCCCTATAAACACTCAGAAGCACCAGTAGCTATTCTGAGTTAGACAATCTGAAGGGTTCCTCTCTGTAAGTGACACATGGAAAATAAATGGTGTCTCATCAAAATTCTACTTACCTTCTTTAATCTCAGACTCTGACTGGATTAAGGTAATATTCACCAGTTTATTGGCTTAGCAGAAAAAAGATGGAACTTTCTTTGGTTCTGTGGTATCATTGGAGAACTCAGTCTTTTTATAGAAAATGTGTGGAATTCAATCAAAATAACTAAGCAAGAAAGAGAAAGGATCATAAAACTGAATACTAAGAGGTGACAGAAGGACAATAGGAATAGACCTGCTGGTAATCCTGTAGGATGGAATTAGGAGTCAAGAATTTTACTAAAACTGTTTTAGACATGGCAAAGAAAGAACATGATGGAAAAATTAGATGAAAATGTGTAGTATTTCACCTGTGAATTGGACTGTATGGTAAAAAAAAAAAAAAATCAACCATCTAAGAATGAAAAAGTAACCAATCTTAAGAGCTCAGGAGATGGGTTTGATGGCCAAGTAAATACAGAACAATAGATGATATACGTATTGGAAGTGAGGTTGTACAGGAAGACTATCCAAACAGAAGCACAGAGGAAAAAAATAGTGGAAAAAGGAGTGTGAGACCTGTGGGGCATAGTTAAATCTAATGTACATGGAATTGGAATATAAGAAGGAGAGGGGAATAAATAATAAAGGAGAAATGTTTGAAGACACAATAGTGGAAAATTTTATAAAACCGATGCAGATACAAATCCACAGATTCAAGAAATTTCACAAACTTCAAACATTAGGATACATAAAGTCTAAGAACATCATATTCAAACTACCAAACCCCAAAGACATGTTCAAACTACCAAACCCCAAAGACAATCAGAAAATCTTAAAAAAATCAGCAAGGATAAAACATATTACCCTCAAAAGAGCATTCATAGGTTGAGACCTGACTTATAAACTGAGAAGATGGAAGCTAGAAGACAATGTCAAGATATTTTTGAAAGACTGAAAGTAAATAACTTCTAAACCATAATTCTATACCCAGTGAAAATATCATCTATAAATGAAAATCACCTGATTAATAACAAGACAATTCAGTGCAATGGAGAAAGGATGATTTTCAATAAATCTTGTGGAGCCAAGTGGATCTAGTATGGAAAAGACTATCTAACACCATACAAAAAGAAATTATGTAAGGATTTGACGACCTACATGTGAAAGATGAAGGATTTTTTTTAAATGAAAAAACAGAATAGCTTTATGTTTTAGAGTAGATAACTGTTTCTTGAACATGACCCTGTAGATGTTAACTATAATCTAATTAATAAACTTGACCTAATTGGCACATTTGAACACGATAATGACATCATAGGTATACTTTTTTAGAAGTTTGTACAACAAAAACTTATCTTACAGTTCTGAAGTCAGAAATCCAACAAGAGTCTCAGGGCTCCTATCTTTTAAAAAAACTTTTGTTTTAGTAACTGTGCCAGTTTGTATATATTATGTCCCCCAGAAAAACCCTTATTCTTTAATGTAATCTTGTGGGGGCAGTTATTAACCTTTTTGATTAGGGTGTGACCTGTTGATTGAATGTTTCCATGGAGATTTAACCTCACCCATTCAGGGTAGGTCTTGATTAGTTTTCTGGAGTCCTTTAAAAAGAGCTGACTCAGACCCAGATGGTTGTTGATGCTTTGAGATGCTTGGAGATGCGGACAGAAGGACATTTGGAGATGTGCTTAGCTAAGAGATGCTACTGCAGAGTTTGCTTCGGAGACTCTAAGAGAGGACAAAATGCCCCAAGAGCAGCTGAGAGAGACATGTTGGAGAAAGCCATTTTGAAATGCAAACTGGAAGCAAGCCTGCCAAGTGCCTTCCCAGCTGACAGAAGTGTTCTGGACGCCATAGGCCATTCTGGTGAAGGTATTCTCTTGTTGATGCCTTAGTTTGGATACTTTTATGGCCTTAGAACTGTAAATTTGTAACTTAATAAATCTGCTTTATAAAAACTTATCCATTTCTGGTGTTTTGCATAATGGCAGCTTTAGCAAACCAGAACAGTAACATATATACCACTTGAAACTTTCTTTTTAATGACATTCAAATATGTAATGCAATGGTGTTAATTAATTCACAATGTTCTTCTACCATCACCAAACCTTTTCGGTTATCCCAAAGACAAATTTTGTGCTATTTAAGTATTGCTGTCCCACCCACACCAGCCCCAGGTAACCTGTACTGCAGTTTCTATGAATTGCTTATTCTAATTATTTCATATTAGTGAGATCATGCAATATTTGTTCTTTTGTGTCTGCCTCGTTGACTCAGCATGATATCTTTGACGTTCATTCACGTTGTTGGATGTATCAGAACTTCATTCCTTTTTAAGGCTGAATAACATTACATTGATTCTATAGCCCTCTGTTCCCCCACCTTTTTATTGAACTTGTTACAAACTATATCTTTATACCTTTTGTGTACCAAACCATAGATTTTTTTATAAATTTTTTATTGAAATATATTCAGCATACCATACAATCATCCAAAATGTAAAACAGTTATTCACAGTATCATCATATAGTTGTGCATTCATCACCATAATCAATTTTTGAACATTTTCGTTACTCAAAAAAATAAAAATAAGAAAAATAAAAGTAAAAAGAGTACCCAAAACATCCCATATCACTCCTTCCCCCATATTATTCATTTACTTTTTACCCATCCTTCTTCTCAGTGACCATACACTGGGAAAAAGGAATGTGAGCCAAAAGGCTTTCACAATCACATGGTCACACCATATAAACTATACAGTTATATGCTCACCTTCAAGAATCAAGGATACTGGATTGCAGTTAAACAGTTTCAGATATTTCCTTCTAACTATTCTAATAAACTAAAAACCAAAAAGGGATATGTATATGATGCAAAATAATTACCTCTAGAATGACCTGTCAACTCTATTTGAAATCTCTCAGCCACTGTAACTTTGTTTCATTTCTCTTCCCCCTTTTTGGTCCAGAAGGCTTTCTCATTCACAAAATGCAGAGTCCAGGCTCATCCCTGGGAGTCACATCTGACATTGCCAGGGAGATTTACACCCCTGGGAGTCATGTCCTGCATAGGGGGAAGGGCCGTGAGTTCACCTGCTGAGTTGGCTTAGAGAGAGAAGCCACAGCTGAGTAACAAAAAGGCTCTCTGGGGGTGACTCCTAGCACAATTATGATTAGGCTTAGCCTCTCCTTTGCAGTAGCAGCTTCCTTAGGGCAAGTCCCAAGAGCCAGGGTCTCAGCCTACTAAGGTGATGTGGCTTGTGATATTTTGCTGTCTGGGCATGTGATTTTCTGGATTGGTTTATTCTGGGGTTTTTCTTTCTTTTGCCTAAGGTTTTCTTGTTGGTTGTCTTTGATCTCGATCTTTTCTTTGTTTCTCTCCCTGGCCAGTTGTCAGATTGGCTCTGCCCCCAGTCTTCTCCCCCAAATCAGGCACCCACCATGGCCTGCCACAGCGGTGGGAGGTAGGCACTGGGTACCCCAGCAAGTTCACTGTGTGAGGTAATACAAATCTGCTGGCTTCCAGTGGTTCTGTGTTTTCCACTGGCTAGCATAATCTGGGTTTGTTTTGGAGTCCTGCTTTAACAATTGGGTCTTCCCAATTTCTCAGTCAAAATAGGGCGGGGTTTCTGTACAGAGCATGTAGACCAGCTCCCGTGCTCCTAAGAAAGGGTCTGAAGCATCTTTTAAAAAGTATTTTACTTCTCTTGCATTTTCTGGCCTGTCCAGCAGATGGCGCTGTATGGTAACTTAATGGTCCTCAGAGGCTGCTTTGCCTCCAAGCACAGGCTGTGTCTAACCCAGTCAGGCTGAAACTGCAGGATTCCTGTGCTCTCACTTTGCCACCAAAATCTGGCTTCAAGTGGGAAATAACTCATTCAGTTCTAAAGTACTCACTCAGCTGACCGAGCACTCCAGTTTTCTCCAAGGCAAGGAAACAGTTCCTGCTGCAGCTTCCCTCAAGGATGGGGGAAGGGCTTTCAGACGCAGGGCTGGAAACAGTCTGTCTACACATTTTCTTGGTCTCTTTGTCCCTCACTGATCTGGTCCTTGAAATGTCCTCCCCTGTCCACCATGTCTTCAAACAATGAGGGTGTTTTTCACTGCTGTGAGAGATTTTAAAATCTGTGTTCCTGGTGGCAGGGGTCCTGTCTGTTGATTCTGTGCCTCAGAGACCAAGCGAGGGGAGGGGAGGGAACCGGCTGGTCTCGGATGGAAGATTCCTACTGGGTGTTTCTTCTCTTTCTTCAGTTCGGCATTTGCAGGGTCTTTCTCCAATCTGTCCTCCTCCAGAGTTTCAAACAATTCAGAATTGTCCTTTTTTTTTTTCATTAAATCTCTGAAGAATAGTTTTTAGTAGCTGTTTACATCATCATGTTGATGACTTCACTCCAAACCATATTTTTTTATTACTTTTTATGCATTTGCATTTTAGAACCTGTAAGAAGTAAAAAGTGGAATTACATATCAAAAACTGTGATAGAATAGTAATGACATTTATTATTACCTAAATGGTCACCTTTACCAGAGGTCTTTATTTTGTTCTGCCACTTGAATACACTGTGTAGTGTCATTTCCTTTCAGTCTGAAGCACTTTCTTCAGAATTGCTTGTAGGGAAGGTCTAATGGTGATGAATTCCCTCAGTTTTTACTTATCTGGGAATGTCTTAATCTCTCCCTCATTTTTGAAAGACAGTGTTGCCAGATATAAAATTCTTGGTTGGTGTTTCAGTTTGCTAATGCAAAATACCAGAAATGGATTTGCTTTTATAAAGGGGGTTTATTTGGGTACAAATTTGTAGTTCTACAGCCATAAAAGTGTCCAAACTAAGGCATCAGCAAGAGGATACCTTCTCTGAAGAGTGGCCAATAGTGTCTGGAACACCTCTGTCAGCTGAGAAGGCACATGGCTGGCATCTGCTGTTCTTTTGCTCCTGGGTTGCATTTCAAAATGGTGTTCTTCAAAATGTGTCTGGGTTTCTCCTAGCTCCTCTCTCAGCTCCTGTGTGTCCTTGCTTGTTCTCCCACAGTGTTTCTCCCTAAGTGCTGGGGGTCCTCTCTTAGCGTCTCTGGGGCAAACTCTAGCCTGCATTTCTTAGCTTAGCATCTCCAGATGTCCTTCTGTCTACATCTCCAAGTGTCAGCCAGCATCTGGGTTTGCTCTGGAGCTCTCTTAAGTAGTCCAGTGAACTAATGAAGACTCACCCTGAATGGGTGGGATCCACACTTCCATGGAAATAATTCAATCAGAGGTTCCATACTAATCAACAGACTAATCAATCTGCCCCCAAAAGATTTCATTAAAGAATATGGCTTTTCTGGAGGGCATAATATATCTAAACTGGCACAGTTGGCAATTGTTTTCTTGCAGTACTTTAGCTATTTTGTCCCTCTGCCTCTTGCTGCCATGGTTTCTGATGAGAAATCATGGCTTAATCTTTTTGGGACTCCCTTGTACATAACACGTTATGGTGGTTTTTGTGGTTTTTTAAATTGTTGTTGTTCTTGTTTGTTTTTGCAGATTTCGTAACCTTCTCCCTGTCCTTGGTATTCAACAATTTGACTCTTACTTTTCTGGGTGTTCTCTTCCATGTTACCCTGTGTAGCATTCTTTGGGCTTCTTGAATGTGCATATTCATGTCTTATGTTAAATTTGGGGATTTGTCTGTCATCATTTCTTTGAATATGCTTTTTTCCCCCTTATTCTTCTGGGACTCCAATAATGTACGTACTGTTAGTCTTGATGGTTTCCATGGGTCTCCTATAATCTGCTCACTATTTAAAATTATTTTATTTCTGCTCCTCTCAGCCAGAGTCATTTCAATTGTCTGTTCTTCAAGTTAACTGATTCTTTATCCTGCCAGCCCCAATCTGCTGTTGAAACCATCTAAGGTAATTTTCATTTCATTTACAGTTGTCTTCAACTCCAGTGTTTCTGACTGGGTTCCTTTAAAAAATTTCTGTCTCTTTATTGAAATTCTCATAATGTTCATTCACTGTTTTCCTGCTATCCTTTTGTTCTTTCTCTGTGTTTTCCTTTATATCTTTGACCATATTTAGGGTAATTTATTTTAAAGTCTTTGGTGTGTCCAAATTCTGGTCTTATTCATTAATGGTGTCTGGATTTTTATCTTGTTCCTTTGGGTGTACCATCATTTCCTGTTCCATTGTTTGTCTTGTAATATTTTTTGCATACAATCTATTTCAGTATTTTAAAGTATCAGTTCTGGGATTTAGTCCCGGAGCTATCTGTTCCTTTAGCTTTTAACCACTTCCAGGAAGATGGCAGATTAGGAGAGGCAGAGCAAAATTCTCCTCTGTGAAAAGACTAGATAAAGGGCAGAAAGCCCTCCAGAAGAGCTGTTCCAGGGTGCCACTGGCTGGGCAGGGACTTCTATACCACATGGTGGGGACCTAGCTGGAGAAACAGTCTGCATTTATACAGCCCAGTGAGTGTGTTTGGCCTGGATCACTGCCAGGGATAGGTGGCTGGAGCCAGCTGACAAGTCTGGGAGGGAGCAGGTTTCTACACCCTGTGCTCCCTTGTCAGCAGTTGGCTGGGAGATTACACTTCACAGCCCTATGGCCATTGGCTCCTGTTCTGGAGACTCTTGGCTACAGCCAGCTGCTAAGTGCAGAGCAAGCAAGTTTCCAAGCCTCGTGCACCCATCTCAGCAGTAAGCTGGGGTGATAACCCTTCATAACTCTCTGGCCAAGAGCTCCTGTGCCAGGACTGCTGGCTAGAGCTGGCTGCCAGGCATGGAGCAAGCAGCTTTCCAAGTCCTGTGCACCCATCTCAACAGTTGGCTGGGAGATAAACCTTCACAGCTCCATGGCAGAGAGCTCCCATGAGGAAACTCGGGTTTTGGCAGACTTGTGATGGCCACATTCAGTCTTCCTCCATGGGAGCCCACAGTAAGCACAGCTGAGAGGCAAGGGTGCCAGATGGAAGTTCCAGGTGCCCTTCCCCAACCACAGGGACTTGTGGGCACATGGCAGACAGGGACTGTGGTGCATTTGAGATGGAAGGTGAGATGCACAGCTCCATGACCCTAGAGAAGTCCACTCATAGCCCCAGGAAAGCTGGGACCACTGTGCCATGGAGCAGACTCTCTGTCAAACTGTGCAGGGACTGCCCCCCTCCCACAAGTCTGGCAGTCCCAAGTGCACATGGAAAGCTGGTACACTGAGTTTCAGGTTTGGGTCCTCCCCAGCACATAGATGAAGTTGGGGGACAGCTGGCTTGAGGGTAAGAGGTGGCTCAAGAGTGCCATCTGCTGGTAGGACAGGGAAAGCACACTCCACAAAGCTGTAGCTCTGCCAAATTATATATAAATGCTCAAATAATCCTGCATTTCCCAAAATAATCTTACCAAGATAAGCAAATGCCCTGAAACCAACAGAAAATCACAAAGCACATGAAGAATCAAGAAGACATGGACAAGCCAAACAAACAAATGAAAAAGAGACACAAAATTTGGAGCAATTAAAGAAGTACACAGAAACTTCAATGAGATGGCTAAAGACACAAAGGAAATCAAGAAGACCCTAGAATAACATAAAACAGAATTTGAAGGAGTAAATAAAAAATAGATCTTTTGGAAATAAAAGATACTGTTGATCAAATTAAAATTTTACTAGAGACACACAATAGCAGATTTGAAGAGGGAGAAGAAAGGGTAAGTGAATTAGAGGACAGCAGTGGAATGCAAATCCACAAAAGAAAATATGGTGAAAAAAATGGAAAAATTTGAGATGGAGCTCAGGGAAATGATGGACAACATGAAGCATACAAATATAAGAGTCATTGATATGCCAGAAGAAGAAGAGAAGAGTAAAGGGCCAGGAAGTATGTTTCAAGACATTGGAAAAACTTCCCAAACCTTATAAATGGCATAAATATGCAAATCAAAGATGCCCAACAAACTCCAAATAGAATAAATCCAAACAAACCCACTCAGAGACATAAACTGATCAGACTGTCAAGTATTGAAGAGATGGAGAAAGTTCTGCAAGCAGCAAGAGAGAAGAAATTCACCACACACAAGAGAAATAACATCAGACTAAGTACTGACTACACAGTGGGCACAATGGAGGTGAGAAGGCAGTGGTATGACATAGTTCAGATTCTGAAAGAGAAAAGTTGTCAGCCAAGAATTCTTTATCCAGCAAGGTTCTCCTTCAAAATTGAGAGAGAGATTAAAATTTTCACAGACAGACAAATGCTGACAGAATTTGTTAACAAGAGACCTGCCCTGCAAGGTCTCTAAAGGGAGCTCTACCAGCTAAAAATGAAAGAAAGGAGAGACAAGTTTAAAGAAGGGCACAGAACTTAAGGGTATTAGTAAAGGAAACTTAAATGGAAAAGAAATGAGAGGGGGAAAAACAGATCTGACAAATAAAAATCAAAGACTAAGATGGCTGATTCCAGAACTGCCTTCACAGTAATAGCATTGAATGTAAATGGATTAAACTCCCCAATTAAAAGATAAAGATTGGCAGAAGGGATTAAAAATTGTGAACCATCAATAGGCTGTTTACAAGAGACTCATCTTAGTTAGACCCAGCGATGCAAAGGGATTGAAAGCGAAAGGATGAAGAAAATACTCCATACAAGCTATAACCAAAAGAAAGCATTGGGTGTCAATAATATCAGAGAAAATAGACTTTAGATGCAAAGATGTCATAAGAGACAAAGAAGGATCCTACTAATAAAAGGGACAGTTCACCAAGAAGAAAAAACAATTTTGAAAAATAACACAGCTTAAGAATTCATTCTACTCCATTTTAAGAATTACTGTAAAGCAATGGTAATCAAAGTAGTGTGGTATTGATGAAAGGATAGGTATGTAGATCAGTGGAAAAGAATAGGATACAAAAATAAACTCACACAAATATGGCCAGTTGATTTTTTTAAAGCAATTTTATTGAGATACATTCGCATATCGTACAATCCATCCAAAGTATACAATCGATGGTTCATCACCAAATCAATTTTAGAACATTTTCATTACTTCAAAAAAAAAGAAAAGAATCAATCAAAAATATCCTATACCCTTTATACCCCCATTACTGACTTTTACCATTGATGTTGTCCATTTGTTACTGTTAACAAAAGAATATTAAAATACTACTGTTAACTATAGTCCATCATTTGCAATAGGTGCATTTTCCCCCATATACTACTGTATTATTAACTCCTTGTAATAGTGACATACAATTGTTCTGGTTCATGAGAGAACTTTTTATATTTGTACTGTTAATCACAGTCATCATCCACAAGATTCACTGTGTTATACAGCACCGTGTTTTAACCACTAGTTTTCCTTCAAAGAATACACATGCCTCTACACTTCCCCTTTCAACCACATTCACACACAATTCAATACTGTTAATTATACTCACAATAATGAGCTATCATTACTTCTACCCATTTCCATACATTTAATTTCAAGCTAGTTAAACATTCTGCACATATTAAGCGACTGTTCCCATTCTCTAGCCTCATTCTATTTCCTGGCAACTTATGTTCAGGATTTTATGTTTGTGACTTTACATATTATAATTAGTTCAATTTAGTGAGATTGTACAATATTTGTCTTTTTGTGTCTGACTTATTTCACTCTATGTAGTGTCCTCAAGTTTCATCCATGTTGTCACATGCATCACAACTTCATTCCTTCTTACTGATGAAAAATAGTCCATTGTATGTATTTACCACATTTTGTTCATCAGTTAATGGACACTTGGGTTGTTTCCATCTTTTGGCAATTGTGAATAATGCTGTTATGAACATCAGTGTGCAAATGTCTGTTCACATCCCTGCTTTCATTTCTTCTGTGTATACACTGATTAGTGGGATTGCCAGATCGTAAAGCAACTCTATACTTAGCTCTCTGGGGAACCACCAAACTGTCCTTCACAATGGTTGTACCACTTTACATTCTTACCAGCAGTGAATAGCGTTCCTATTTCTCCACATGCTCTCCAGCATTTGTTTTATAGTGGCCATTCTAATAGGTGTGAAATGATATCTCATGTTGGTTTTGATTTGCATTTCCCAGTAGCTAGTGAAGCAGAACATCTTTTCATGTGCTTTTTGGTCATCTGTATTTCTTCTTTGGAAAATGTCTATTCATATCTTTTGCCCATCTTTTTCTATTTGAATGAAAGATATTTTTATTTTCCCCAAGGGTTTTTGAGTGCAGTAGATGGAAAAGGTGTATCTAGATGAGCAAATAACATGTATAATCAGAAGTCATTTGAAACTTCTTAACACAGCTTTTTGGGTATACTTCCAGATGCCGAGAAAGCCAATATTCTCATGACTAGTGAACAAATTCTTACACAGGTCAAGTGAGTTCTGTTTCCTTGCTTTCAGAAACATTTTTAAAGAACCTAATCAAGTAGTCAGAAGATAGATGAATTTAAAATAACTTTACCAGTAGCTGACTGTCTCAGTTTGCCAGGGCTGTTGTAACAAAGGACCGCAGACTAGCTGGCTTAAACAACAGGAATTTATTGTATCATGGTCTTGGAGTCTAGAAATCCAAAATCAAAGCATCTAAGGCTTTTGCCCATTTTTTTTAATTTTGTTTTTTTTTTTATTTTTTTTGAAATAAATTCAGTTATACGAACAGTAGCAAAAACAGTACTAGCCCCATACACAGAATTCCATCATACCCTGACACCCCTCCCCCAATAGCTCAATCCACCAACTTTAACTTGCTGTCACATTGCTATTTCTTTCCCTCCCTCCCTCTCTCCCTCCCTATCATCCATCATATATTTCTGTCTTCTGAACATATGAGTTATCTGCACACATCCTTGAGCATATACTATAATTCACATATACACTTCCCATGAACAAGAACATTCTTTTATGCAATCCCATTAAGCGCAGCTAAGAAGTACAATAGATTCAACAGTGATACAAAGCTTACATTCTATATTTCCTTTTCCTTATGTCTCAACTTTGTCCCTTTGAGCCACCTGTCCTCTATCCTCCAGTCCCATCCAAGTTCATCCTTAGCATTCAATTGTCATCTAGTTACACTTTTTTTTTTTTTCAGTTGTGGAAACATATACACAACCTAAATCTTCCCATTCCACCCCCTCCCTAGCCTTTCATTAATGGGATTAATCACGTTTAGAATGTTGTAATGCTCTTTCCCACCATCCATTACTAGAAATTTCCCTTCACCTCAAACAGCAACTCTTCCCTCATTTCTTAACTCCCCATTGCCCCTTCCCCCATTTCTCTTAACCCAAACTCTACTTTTCATCTCTATGGTCATATTCTCTGATAATTTCTTTGTGTTTACTGTGGGGCTTAAAATTAACCTCTTAAATCCATATCAATCTTGTTTTTCTTTGATACCACCTTCACTTCAGTAGGACACATAAACTATGTTCGTATATTCCTTCATTACCCCACCTTTATACAGTTGTCTAAAATTACATATTTTACATTGAGTTCAAAACCACTGATTTGTCCTCAGAGTTTGTGTATTTTATATCATGTAGGAAGTAACTAGTGGAATTACAGTTCAAAAAATTATTGACTTCTATTTGTATTCCATTGTGGTTGGAGAATGTGCTTTGAGTATATTCAATTTTTTTTTTTTTAATTTCTTGAGGCTTGTTTTATGTCCTATCTTATGGTCCCTTCTGGAGAAAGATCTGTGATCACTAGAGAAAAGTGAGTGTCCTGGTGATTTGGGATGTAAGGTTCTATATATGTCTGTTAAAATTCTCTATATCTCTTTCTCCTTTCCCTGTCTCTCCACCAGCAGGGTTCCCCTCAGAATCTGAAGTAGGGCAGGTCTTTCATTGGCAAAGTCTCTCAGCATTTGTTTGTCTGTGAAAAATTTAAGCTCTCCCTCAAATTGGAAGGAGAGTTTTGCTGGATAAAGTGTTCTTGGTTGGAAATTTTTCTCTCTCGGAATTTTAAATATGTCATGCCACTGCCTTCTCACCTCCATTGTGGCCGCTGAGTAGTCACTACTTAGTCTTACGTTGTTTCCTTTGTATGTGGTGAATTGCTTTTCTCTTGCTGCTTTCAGAACTTGCTCCTTCTCTTCAGTATTTGACAGTCTGATGAGAATATGTCTTGGAGTGGGTTTATTTGGATTTATTCTATTTGGAGTTTGCTGGGCATTTATGCTTTGTGTATTTATATTGTGTAGAAGGTTGGGGAAGTTTTCCCCAACAATTTCTTTGACTACTCTTCCTAGACCTTTAACCTTCTCTTCCCCTTCTGGGACACCAATGAGTCTTAAGTTTGAACGTTTTATTTTATCTGTCATATCCCTGAGATCCATTTCGATTTTTTTGAATTTTTTCTCCATTCTTTCTTTTGTTCTTTCATTTTCTGTTCTGTGGGCTTCTAGGACACTGAGATGTTCAGCTTCCTCTAGTCTTATATTGTGAATATCCAGAGTCTTTTTAATTTGGCCAACAGTTTCTTATATTTCCATAAGATCTTCTTTTTTTTATTTACTCTTGCAATGTCTGCTTTATGCTCTTCGAGGGTCTTCTTTATGTCACTTATATCCTGGGCCATGGTCTTCTTGATTCCTTTAAATCCTTTGCCATGTTTTCGTTCCTCGATTGTAGTTCTTTGATTAATTTTGCGAGGTATAATGTATCTTCCGATATTTTGGTTTGTGTGTTTGGAGTTGGATTCTCCATATCTTCTGGTTTTATCATATGCATTAAGATTTTCTGTTGTTTTTGGCTTCTTGGCATTTGTTTTGCCTGATAGGGTTCTTTCAAGTTGTAAAGAAGAAGGGATATCAATCTAATTTTTCAGGAACACAGTTTGGTGACATACACTTTCTCTAACCAGCAGATGGCGTCAGTGAGTCATGTATATCCCTCAAGTCAGTTCTCAACCTTGTTTCGGTGTGTGGGGAAATTATTCTTGTGGGTTCAGTTGGAGAACTCAGTTTGGGTGTGTTGCTGGAGCTGTCCGCCCTGAATGTGAGGTGTGTGTACGGGTGGCCAGGGAGGAAGGGCAGTTCTAATGTTCAAATCCCCCAGGATCCCGGAGATTCAAGGCCGCCACAAGAGTCTAAGCCTTCATTTCAGTTCAGCCCCAGCCCCTCTCTCTCGCTGATCCATAAACCACCGGACTGGGCGTAGCATCCGTGGGTTCTCCGAGTGGATCCCCCCTCCCAGCCACGCTCCTCCAGGAGCTCAGCCGAGGGAATGCTGTGCTATATCACCAGCGCATGCCATCCCACAAGGGAAGCCCCGGGCTGCTGGGCCATGCAGGGCCGCACTCCCAGCCCGAAGCAAAAATGGTCAAATGTCACGTCTCAGCCCCCTCCTCCTTGCAAAGTTCCTCCTTCCCAGCTCCGGGACAACTGGTGGGGCTCTAGGCTGTGGGCACGGCCCCAGGCAGGAGTTTATCCAGCCCTCTGGGGAGCCAGCTGTGAGCTGCAGGGTTTCTTTCTGCTTCTGGCTCTCCCGTCCGTTCCCCAAACCCAAGGGTATCTGCTGCGGGCTTTCTTCCCAGCCAGACACCAAGAGGCTGGCGCAGCCCCCACTTGCTGTGTTTTACTGTGTGGTTCCCACAATCGCTGCTGGAGCCGTGCCCCCCCCCCTTTTTTTTTTTTTTAAAGAGCCAGCTGGTCTCCATACACTGAACCCTGGCTTCCCCAGCCCGCTGCTCGGCTGCGGGTCTTCCAGCCAGCTTACTCACTCGTTTCAGAATGCCGACTCCCGGTTTCACCAAGTATATGGCCCCTCTGGAGCTAGGAGCCCTCGTCCAGCTGGCGCATTGCTGTAACCGGTATTCTAGGTCACTTTCTGGTTTTTAGCTAGTGTTTTTCATGGAGGCGTTTTTTTCGCCCTGTCTCAGCTAGCCGCCATCTTAGTTTCCTCTTGCCCATTTTTAAATTGGGTAGTTTGTCTTTTTATTATTGAGTTGTAGGATTTCTTTATATATTCTGGATATCAAATCCTTATCAGATATGTGGTTTCCAAATATTTTCTCCCATTAAGTCAGCTGCCTTTTCACCCTTTTTGACAAAGTTCTTTGAAGCACAGAAGTATTCAATTTTGAGGAGGTCCCATTTATCTATTTTTTTTTTCTTTTGTTGCTTGTGCGTTGGGCATAAGGTCTAAGAAACTACTGTCTATCACTAGATCTTAATGATGCTTCCCTACATTTTCTTCTAGGAGTTTTATTGTTCGTGCACTTATATTTAGGCCTTTGATCCATTTTGTGTTCATTTTTTTATAGGGCATAAGATAGAGAGTGTTTCAGTTTCCAAGCTGCCTGATGAATGCAATATACCAGAAATGGACTGATTTTTAACAATGGGGATTTATTAGCTTGCACATTACAATTTTAATGCTGTGAAGATGTACCAGTTAACATATCTCAAGGATGATACCTTCTCTGAAGACTAGTTACCAGTGAGCTTGGGCTCCTCTGTCAGATAGCAAGGCTCATGTAGATGTGAGCTGCTCCTTCTCTCCCTGGTTTCTTTGTTGCTTCAGCTTCTGGCTTCTCCATTTGTGGCTTTTCCTCTAAACTTCTTTGAGGAGTGTTCTGTGAGCTTCTCTTAATTTTATCTCTTAGCTTCTGTATGTGTTTTAGTCTCTTATAAAGGACTGTAGTATGAGGAGTAAGACCCACCTTGAATGAAGTGTGTCACATCTGAATTGAAATAACCTAATCAAAAGGTCTTACCTACAATAGGTCTAAACCCCCAGGAATGGATTAAAAGAACATGACCTTTTCTAGGGTACATAATAACTTCAAACTACTACAGGCAGCCTCTTTCATTCTTTTTCCTATGGATATCCAGTTATCCCAGCACCATTTATTAATTTTTTTAAATGTTCCTAGCAGCTTTATTCATTGTATTTAAAAACTATAAACATACCAAATGTCCATCAACAGAGAAATGAATAAATGAGCTTGAGTATATTTACACAATGGCATACTACTCAACAACAGAAAGGAATCACACAGTAGCATGGATGACTATCAAAATATTATGCTGAGTGAAGGAAGTGAGAACAAACAATCAAATGTACAGTTTGATTCCAGTTTTAGGTAGTTCAAGAATAGGCATAATTAAGTTATGGTGATAGCAATGGTGAAAGCAGTAAGAACAGGGTTGCCTTTGGGGTGGGGGGTGGCAGATTGTCTGGAATAGACATGAGGGTGATTATGAAGTATTTAATGTTGATTTGGGTAATGGTTACATGGGTGTGTACATTTGTTAAGATTCATAAAATATTTGTTTCAAGTGTACAGTTAACATGTGTTCACTTTTTTCCTTAATATGTTTATTTCATCTACCAGACACACTGTAACAACTTAGTCCAAGATCTATTCACTTTTTTAATAAGATTTATTCACATACCATGCAATCATCAAAGTAGATAATCCATTGATCATATTACCATCATGTATTTGTTCATTCATCACCCTGATCTATATTTTTAACCTTTTCCTTGTACCAGAAAAAGTGAAAGCAAGAATAAAAAAAAAACAAGTAAAAACAGAACACCCAAACTGCTCTCCCCCATTCTTCCTTTAGCTTTTTTTTTCCTGTTTTTCTATTCATCAATCCATATGCTGGACAAAGAGGAGTGTGATCCACATGGATTTCCCAATCACATTGTCACCACTCAAAAGCTACATTGTTATTCAATTGTCTTCAAGATTCAAGGGTTCTGGGTTATAGTTTGATAGTTTCAGTTATTTACTGCTAGCTATTCCAATTCATTAAAACCTAAAAAGGTTTACCTATATTGTGCGTAAGAGTGCCCACCAGAGTGAACTCTCGGCTCCTTTTGGAATCTCTCTGCCACTGAAACTTATTTCATTTCATTTCACATCCCCTTTTGGTCAAGATGTTCTCCGTCCCACAATGCCGGGTCTACATTCCTCCCCGGGAGTCATATTCCACGTTGCCAGGGAGATTCACTCCCCTGGGTGTCTGATCCCACGTAGGGGGGAGGGCAGTGTGATTTCACCTTTCAAGTTGGCTTAGCTAGAGAGAGAGGGCCACATCTGAGCAACAAGGAGGGATTCGGGAGGAGGCTCTTAGGCACAATTATAGGGAGGTGTAGCCTTTCCTTTGCAGCAAACGTCTTCCCAAGGGTAAATCCTATGGTAGAGGGCTCAACCCATCAAACCACCAGTCCCCTATGTCTGTGGTCATGTTAGCAACGATCGAGGTGGGGTAGGCCAATACCCCTGCATCCTCCACAGGCTCCTCAGGGGGGCTCTACATATTTTTTCCTTCTTTTTTTTTTTTTTTCTTTTTTAACTTTTTTCCCTTTTTAAAATCAACTGTATGAAAAAAATTAAAAAAAAATACAATAAAAGAACTTTTCAAAGACACCATAACAAGGGAGTAAGAAAAAGACAGCTAACCTAAGATAACTGCTTAACTTCCAACATGTTCCTACTTTACCCCAAGAAAGTTACCTAATATAGCAACATTTCTGTGAACTTGTTCCTACTATATCCATCAGAAATTAACAGACCATAGTCATTCCTGGGCATCCCCAGAACGTTAAATAGCTTATCTGTTCTTCTTGGATTATTGTTCCCCCTTCCTTAATTGCTCTCTATTGCTAGTTCCCCTACATTCTACATTATAAACCATTTGTTTTACATTTTTCAAAGTTCACATTAGTGGTAGCATATAATATTTCTCTTTTTGTGCCTGGCTTATTTCGCTCAGCATTATGTCTTCAAGGTTCATCCATGTTGTCATATGTTTCACGAGATCGTTCCTTCTTACTGCCGTGTAGTATTCCATCGTGTGTATATACCACATTTTATTTATCCACTCATCTGTTGAAGGACATTTGGGTTGTTTCCATCTCTTGGCAATTGTGAATCATGCTGCTATGAACATTGGCGTGCAGTTATCTGTTCCTGTCACTGCTTTCCGAACTTCCGGGTATATACCGAGAAGTGCAATCGCTGGATCGAATGGTAACTCTGTATCTAGTTTTCTAAGGAACTGCCAGACTGACTTCCAGAGTGGCTGAACCATTATACAGTCCCACCAACAATGAATAAGAGTTCCAATTTCTCCACATCCCCTCCAGCATTTGTAGTTTCCTGTTTGTTTAATGGCAGCCATTCTAATCGGTGTTAGATGGTATCTCATTGTGGTCTTAATTTGCATCTCTCTAACAGCTAGTGAAGCTGAACATTTTTTCATGTGTTTCTTGGCCATTTGTATTTCCTCTTCAGAGAACTGTCTTTTCATATCTTTTGCCCATTTTATAATTGGGCTGTCTGTACTATTGTCATTGAGTTGTAGGACTTCTTTATATATGCAAGATATCAGTCTTTTGGCAGATACATGGTTTGAAAAATTTTTTCCCATTGAGTTGGCTGCCTCTTTACCTTTTTGAGAAATTCCTTTGAGGTGCAGAAACTTCTAAGCTTGAGGAGTTCCCATTTATCTATTTTTTCTTTTGTTGCTTGTGCTTTGGGTGTAAAGTCTAGTAAGTGGCCGCCTAATACAAGGTCTTGAAGATGTTTTCCTACATTATCTTCTAGGAGTTTTATGGTACTTTCTTTTATATTGAGATCTTTGGTCCATTTTGAGTTAATTTTTGTGTAGGGTGTGAGGTAGGGGTCCTCTTTCATTCTTTTGGATATGGATATCCAACTCTCCCAGCTCCATTTGTTGAAAAGACCATTATGACTCAGTTCAGTGACTTTGGGGGCCTTATGAAAGATCAGTTGGCCATAGATCTGAGGGTCTATCTCTGAATTCTCAATTCGATTCCATTGATCTATATGTCTATCTTTGTGCCAGTACCATGCTGTTTTGACAACTGTGGCTTTATAATAAGCTTCAGAGTCAGGGAGTGTAAGTCCTCCCACTTCGTTTTTCTGTTTTAGAGTGTCTTTAGCAATTTGAGGCATCTTCCCTTTCCAAATAAATTTGATAACTAGCTTTTCCTAGTCTGCAAAGTTGGTTGTTGGAATTTTGATTGGGATTGCATTGAATCAGTAGATGAGTTTGGGTAGAATTGACATCTTAATGCCATGTAGCCTTCCTATCCATGAACTTGGAATACTTTTCCATCTTTTAAGGTCCCCTTCTATTTCTTTTAGTAGAGTTATGTAGTTTTCTTTGTATAGGTCTTTTACATCTTTGGTTAAGTTTATTCCTAGGTACTTGATTTTTTTAGTTGCTATTGAAAATGGTATCTTTTTCTTGAGTGTCTCTTCAGTTTGTTCATTTCTAGCATATAGAAACATTACTGACTTATGTGCATTAATCTTGTATCCTGCTACTTTGCCAAATTTGTTTATTAGCTCTAGTAGCTGTATCATCGATTTCTCAGGGTTTTCCAGATATAAGATCATATCATCTGCAAACAATGACAGTTTTACTTCTTCTTTTCCAATTTGGATGCCTTTTATTTCTTTGTCTTGCCGGATTGCCCTGGCTAGCACTTCCAGCACAATGTTGAATAACAGTGGTGAGAGCGGGCATCCTTGTCTTGCTCCTGATCTTAGAGGGAAGGCTTTCAGTCTCTCACCATTGAATACTGTGCTGGCTGTGGGTTTTTCATATATGCTCTTTATCGTATTGAGGAAGTTTCCTTCAATTCCTACCTTTTGAAGAGTTTTTATCAAAAAGGGATGTTGGATTTTGTTAAATGCTTTTTCAGCATCTATTGAGATGATCATTTGATTTTTCCCTTTTGATTTGTTAATGTGTTGTAATACATTGATTTTCTTATGTTGAACCATCCTTGCATGCCTGGAATGAACCCCACTTGGTCATGGTGTATGATTTTTTTAATGTGTCTTTGGATTCGATTTGCAAGTATTTTGTTGAGGATTTTTGTATATTCATTAGGGAGATTGGCCGGTAGTTTTCCTGTTTTGTGGCATCTTTGCCTGGTTTTGGTATTAGATTGATGTTAGCTTCATAAAATGAGTTAGGTAGTGTTCCATTTTCTTCAGTGTTTTGAAAGAGTTTGAGTAAGACTGGTGTCAGTTCTTTCTGGAAAGTTTGGTAGAATTCTCCTGTGAAGCCATCTGGCCCCGGGCATTTATGTGTGGGAAGATTTTTGATGACTGATTGGATCTCTTTGCTTGTGATGGGTTGATTGAGGTCTTCTATTTCTTCTCTGGTCAGTCTAGGTTGTTCATATGTTTCCAGGAGATTGTCCATTTCTTCTGCATTATCCAGTTTGTTGCCATACAGTTGTTCATAGTATCCTCTTATAATTTTTTTAATTTCTTCAGGATCTGCAGTTATGTCACCTTTTTCATTCATTATTTTGTTTATATGGGTCTTCTCTCTTTTTGATTTTGTCAGTCTAGCTCTAGGGGCTTGTCAATCTTGTTGATCTTCTCAAAGAACCAACTTTGGTTGATATTTATCCTCTCTATTGTTTTTTTGTTCTCTATGTCATTTATTTCTGCTTTAATCCTTGTTATTTCTTTTCTTCTACTTGGTTTAGGATTGGTTTGCTGTTCATTTTCTAGCTTCTTCAGTTGATCCATTAGTTCTTTGATTTTGGCTCTTTCTTCCTTTTTAATATATGTGTTTAGTGCTATAAATTTCCCCCTTAGCACTGCTTTTGCTGCATCCCATAGGTTTTGGTATGTTGTGTTCTCATTTTCATTCATCTCTGTATATTTAGCAATTTCTCTTGCTATTTCTTCTTTAACCCACTGATTGTTTAGGAGTGTGTTGTTTAACCTCCAGGTATTTGTGAATTTTCTAAGTCTCTGATGGTTATTGACTTCTAATTGTATTCCATTGTGGTTAGAGAATGTGCTTTGAATAATTTCAATCTTTTTAAATTTACTGAGGCTTGTTTTATGTCCCAGCATATGATCTATTCTGGAGAAAGTTCTGTGAGCACTAGAAAAGTATGTGTATCCTGGTGATTTGGGATGTAATGTTCTGTATATGTCTGTTAAATCTAATTCATTTATCAGATTGTTTAGGTTTTCAATTTCCTTATTGGTCCTCTGTCTGGTTGATCTATCTGTAGGAGAGAGTGATGTGTTGAAGTCTCCCACAATTATTGTGGAAACATCAATTGCTTCCTTTAGTTTTGCCAGTGTTTCTCTCATGTATTTCGTGGCACCTTGATTGGGTGCGTAGACATTTACAATTGTTATTTCTTCTTGTTGAATTGCCCCTTTTATTAGTATGTAGTGGCCTTCTTTGTCTCTCAAAACATCCCTGCATTTAAAGTCTATTTTATCTGAGATTAATATTGCTACACCTGCTTTCTTTTGGCTGTAGTTTGCATGGTATATTTTTTTCCATCCTTTCACTTTCAATTTCTTTGTGTCCCTGTGTCTAAGATGAGTCTCTTGTATGCAACATATTGATGGTTCATTTTTTTTGATCCATTCTGACAATCTATATCTTTTAATTGGGGAGTTTAATCCATTTACATTCAACGTTATAACTGTGAAGGCATTTCTTGAATCAGCCATCTTATCCTTTGGTTTATGTTTGTCATATATATTTTTCCCCTCTGTCTATTACTATCCTTTATTGTACCCATACCGAATCTCTTTAGTACTGAACCTTTCTCCAGGTCTCTCTGTCCTTTCTTTGTTTCTCTGTCTGTAGGGCTCCCTTTAGTATCTCCAGTAGGGCAGGTCTCTTGTTAGCAAATTCTCTCAGCATTTGTTTGTCTGTGAAAAATTTAAGCTCTCCCTCAAATTTGAAGGAGAGCTTTGCTGGATAAAGTATTCTTGGTTGGAAATTTTTCTCACTCAGAATTTTAAATATATCATGCCACTGCCTTCTTGCCTCCATGGTGGCTGCTGAGTAGTCACTACTTAGTCTTATGCTGTTTCCTTTGTATGTGGTGAATCGCTTTTCTCTTGCTGCTTTCAGAACTTGCTCCTTCTCTTCCGTGTTTGACAGTGTGATCAGAATATGTCTCGGAGTGGGTTTATTTGGAATTATTCTATTTGGAGTTCGCTGAGCATTTATGATTTGTGTATTTATGTTGTTTAGAAGATTTGGGAAGTTTTCCCCAACAATTTCTTTGAATACTCTTCCTAGACCTTTACCCTTTTCTTCCCCTTCTGGAACACCAATGAGTCTTATATTAGGATGTTTTATATTATCTATCATATCCCTGAGATCTGTTTCGATTTTTTCAATTTTTTCCCCATTCTTTCTTTTATGCTTTCATTTTCCATTCTGTCATCTTCCAGGTCACTGATTCGTTGTTCACCTTCCTCTAGTCTTGTACTATGAGTGTCCAGAATCTTTTTAATTTGGTCAACAGTTTCTTTAATTTCCATAAGATCATCTATTTTTTTATTTATTCTTGCAATGTCTTCTTTATGCTCTTCTAGGGTCTTCTTGATATCCTTTGTATCCCATACTGTGGTCTCATTGTTCATCTTTAGTTCTTTGAGTAGCTGCTCTAGGTGCTGTGTCTCTTCTGGTCTTTTGATTTGGGTGCTTGGGCTTGGGTTATCCATATCGTCTGGTTTTTTCATATGCTTTATAATTTTCTGTTGTTTTTGGCCTCGTGGCATTTGCTGAACTTGATAGGGTTCTTTTAGGATTTGTAGACCAATTGAAGTCCTTATCTCTAATTTATCAGATCTACAGCTTCGTGGAGTACACTTTCTCTAACCAGCAGGTGGCGTCCACGAGCCACCTGTTCTCCACAAGCCAGTTCTCCCCTGCTTTGCCTTTGTGGTGAGTGGGGGAGTGAGTCTTGTGGGGTCCAATTGGTGTACCAAGCTTGCGTGTGTAGTTGGTGTTGCCCGCCCTGTATATGGGGCGTGATTCTGGGCAGTCAGGGAGGGGGAGCGGCTCTAACAATCAAATCTCTCCAGTGATCCTGGAGTTTGAAAGCTGCTGCAATAGTCTAATCCTTCGGTTCAGTCCTGCCACAGTTTGTCTCTGCCACTGACCCACAAGTCCTTGGTATTGGTGTATGGCTCCTGAGACTTGCAAGTGGGTCCCTCTTCCAGGCCGTGCACCCCCTGGTCCTCCGTTGAGGGATGACTGTGCTATGTCACAGGTGAGTGCCGTCCCCTCAGGGCGGTTCTGGGCTGCTGGGCTGTATAGGGAGGCTCCCAGTCTGCTGAAATGATGGCTGAATGGGGGCTTTTTAGGCTATTTTTAAAGTGAAAACTTCTTTGGAAACATAGCTTAAGCATTGAACGTAAAGTTATTTAGATAAAGTAGCTCTCCTGTGATCTCTCTTAGAATGCTGGACTTTCCCCATAAAATTTGTCACAAAATATTGGTAATTGTCTACTTCTATGTCTGCATTCAAGCTAAAGGATGGCAATGCCCAAGGCAGACTTTTGCAGTGCTGAGTCCTCAGTGCCTGGCATGATGACTAGTAGAGAGTGTGTTTTCATTAATTATCTGCTGAATGAAGGAATGAGTAAATGATTTAAAAGACTGAAGGACTCTTGAGCTATCAGTACCTCTTAGGGAGCAATCCCATTTTTCAAGAATTATGAAAAGATGGGAATGACAGTATTTATCATCCATCTAGAAATGTATATAACCATAATCATGTTCTCCTGTTGATAGCCAATATAAGTCCAGATGCATCTATTATTTTAAAGAGGCAAAGAAGAATGATAGTAAACACCACCATTAAAGCAAACTTCATAGCAAGTGTTCTTTTAAATGCAAAAATAGCTAACTGAAGCTGGATTCACAAATAATACATAGACTTCCATGTTGAAGAACTTCATACCAGAGCAAAACAGTATTCACAAATGAAGTTATGTACCTAGGGCAAATGGGAAAGAAGATTCATTTGTTTTCTTTCTGATTCAGCTTATAATTCAAGCTTAAACTGAAGTCATGCATAGTATATCTTTAATTCATAGAACATAGCAGAGCCATACCTGTCAAAAGAATCTGTGGTATTTGTAGAGATAAATAGTTGACTGCAGTGCCACAAAATGGGTGACACTGAGCCCATAGAGATCAAGTCTTCCTCTAGAATTCTTTGAAATGGCTGTGTATTTGAGGGGAGAACATTCACGGGCTTATTTTTCTTAAGTCTGGGAAGCAGCCAAGAAATCAAATGGCATCTGCTAAGTTCTCATACTGAATCTCTGTTTTGAAGAAATGAGAATTGGCTGGCTCATAGTACATTGCTGCAGTCAGTGTGCAGAACATAGTGTGGAGAAGTTCAAACCCTTGATTCTGCTTCACTTTCTCCAAGTCATTCTTGGGTGAGAACTCAAAGATCTTTCCATAGCAACAAATCCTCCAACTTTTCTAAAAACTGTTCTTGAGCGATGGCTTTTTTGAAGGACTGACAGGAGGGCCCTTAAAATGTCAGTCTTCAACAGAAATTCTGTAGGTGGGCTGAATGCATTAATCCTAGGAGAGTACCCATTACATCATCTCCGTTTGGAGAGGTCACCAACTGCTGGATAATCATCAAGGCATGCTGCCAGAATTGAGGGTACTTCACTATGTTATGTGCACATCTTGTACCTCCAAATTCTCAGAAAATCCCTGCGTTTCTATTTGATCCTTGAAGAAGCACTGTCAAGGTCTCCATAATCAACAAAGCCAGGTGCTTTTGGTCTTCAACTGAGCTATTATTTCTTGAGTCCCCTTGTTCATTTAGTGCCTGAGTTGGATTCTTCAAGAGGGCAGAATATTTATGCAAAAGGTTTGTGATGACCTCCAGAAGGCCCACCTCCCTGAACACATCTGTAAATGTGTAGTCATGCCATGTAAACTTAAGAAGTGTTTTCATTGCAGTAATACTACAGTGGTAAGAAGACATAGATTTTAAGAGAATGCTAACACTAAAAGTTCTTTACAAGGGATAAACTGAAAACAATGAACTTGACCATCTCAGAATATTTGTTTTGTACTTGCTGGAAGTTTAGAAATCTTCCCTGCGAACTGTGACAGTTTGTGCTGTGACTCTAGAATGAATTAATTGGCATTGCCAACCCTGTAAATATTTGTGATGGCATCAAGGATGATTTTGGCAGGGAAGTTCTTCAGTTTTTGCTTTTAGAAATGCATTCTGAAGAACTGCAGATGCCTGAATGTTTCTCACACTGTGACTTTTGCCTGCAGGTTCGGGTACCACAAATCCAGGCAACAGAAAGGGTGGCCCTGTGGTAATACCAGCTGCTTTTAATTCACTGACACCATATGTTGTTAGGGAAATTCTCAGGTTAACCAGATCTTTCAAGGCATCCTTGAATTTGGCCTCTTTTGCTTGTTCAATCTAAGCAAGAGATCACAAAGGGAACTATATCCTTGCCATATCTAAAAATCATCCAAAAGTGTTTGAGAAACATCACTGGAATCTATGAGGAAACAGGAAAGCCTAACAAACATTTCAGTAGTTTATAGGGGAGACAAGTCATCTGATTGCTGCATATTCTGAACAAATGTAGATAAACATTCTTTTTCATAAATATACTTCATTATATTGTTCCTCAGGCCATGATGGGATATGGTAATAAGTCCTTCTCTGGTGCTCTTCCCCCAAGGTAGGTTATAGGGAGGGCACCAAGACATTATTGCACTGAATAAAAGCTGGAGATCATCTTTCTGGGCCAGTTAGTCTGCTGGAGAAACAAAACTGCAGAGTTTCATTAAGATATGTACAAAAAATTTCTGGAGTAGCCCTCGACATTCTGCTAGAGGTAGCACATCCAAATGCCTCAGGTACATGTGGCAGGTCAAAAAAGAGATAAAAGCATTCAATCAGGTTGGAAGGCACTGACATCATTGTCATGCAGTCCATGGTTTTCTGACCAGAGGATGCTAACAAATTGTTGTCAGTAGCATCCAACCTCTATTAACTTCTTCACTTTAATTGATTTTTAGGTATTGGACTAAGGCCCAACTTGCAGCTTCTGTGGATTTGTTTGATATTTTCCTTCCAATTTCTATCACCATCAGTCATGAGACTTGTGTTGAGAACTGCAGAAGATAAAAAATTTTTCTTTCATTATATTTGGTAGAGCATTTCCTCAAACCCTGTTAAATATGGGCAGCATCATGTACAGTTTCTCTTGTTCCTTCTGAGTCATGTGCTGGGGACGGTGGCACAGCTCAGTGAAGAGATGGCAAAGATACATCAGTCCTAAAGCATTGTGTTGTGGGCTGCTCTCCTCCTGCCTCGGCCACCCTATGATCCTCTTCACCATGTTCATCTTGGCCGCTTGGTGATAAACACTTCTGATTCCTTAGAGCATTCCTTGGATAACAGGTTCTGAATGTGGGAGCACAGAAAGGCCCATTCCCTTGATGGTTTTTTACTCAAGACTTGAGATCTTGTCTCCAGCTTTTGTGAAGGAAAGCCGATGGCATCTGGAGTTCCTCTGTCACATGAGAAGGCACATGGCGATGTCTGCCGGTCCTTCTTGTCCTGGATTCTTGTTTCAAATTACTTTCTGCAAAATGACTCTGGGCTTCTGGCTCTCTCAGCTTCTCTTGGCTCTTTGCATCCCGTAAGTTTTGATATGTTGTGTACTGGTTTTCTTTCATCTCAAGATAGGTACTGATTTCTCTTGCAGTTTCTCCTTTTACACACTGATTGTTTAAGAGCATGTTGTTTAACCTCCATATGTTTGTGAGTGTTCCAGTTCTCTGGCTGTTATTGATTTCTGGCTTCATTCCATTATGATTGGAGAAAGTGCTGTGCATAATTTCAATGTTTTTAAATGTATTAAGACCTGTTTTGTAGGCCATCATTTGGTCTATCCTGGAAAATGTTCCATAAGCACTTGAGAAAAAATGTATATCCTGCTGTTTAGGGGTACAATGTTTTATATATGGCTGTTAGATATAGTTCATTTATCATATTATTTAGGTTTCCTGTTTCCTTATTGATCCTCTATTTAGATGTTCTATCTATTGAAGAATGGTGTGTCGAACTCACAGTTACTGTAGGGCCATTTGTTACTCTCTTCTTTTGCCAGTGTTTGCTTCATGTACTTTGGGGCACCTTCGTTAGGTGCACAGATATTTATGATTGTTATTTCTTCTTGGTGAATGCCCCTTTTATTACTATTTAATGTTCTCCTTTCTCTCCTATAAGATTTTTGCATTTAAAGTCATTTTTTTCTGATGTTAGTATAGGTACCCCAGCTTTTTTTTGTTGTTTGTTTGTTACTGCTTGCATGGAATATCATTTTGCTCCTTTCACTTTCAACCTATTTGTTTCAGTGGGACTAAAATGAGTCTCTTGTAAACGGCATATAGATGGATCATTTTTTGTTTATCTATTCTGCCATTCTGTGTCTTTTGATTGGGGCATTTAATCCATTAACATTCAATGTTATTACTATAAAAGCAGTACTTACTTCAACCGTTTCATTCTTTGGTGCTTATTTTTTTCTCTTTTTATCCTTTTAGTTACCTCCAAGCTTCTCTTGCTTGTCTTTTCTTTTCAGCCAGCAGAACTGCCTTTACTGTTTCTTGTAGGGCAGGTGCCTTGTTAATGATCTCTCTCAGCTGCTGCTACTGCTGTTGCTGCTGCTGCTTGTTCTTCTTCTTCTTCATCATCATCTTCTTCTTCTTCTTCTACTCCTCCTCCTCCTCCTACAACTACTACTACTACTACTCCTTCTCCTCCTCCTCCTCCTCCTCCTCATATATAAAACTCTCCATCATTTTTTTAATCATCATTTTATTGAGATATATTCACATACCACGCAGTCATACAAAACAAATCGTACTTTCGATTGTTTACAGTACCATTACATAGTTGTACATTCATCACCTAAATCAATCCCTGACACCTTCATTAGCACACACACAAAAATAACAAGAATAATAATTAGAGTGAAAAAGAGCAATTGAAGTAAAAAAGAACACTGGGTACCTTTGTCTGTTTGTTTCCTTCCCCTATTTTTCTACTCATCCATCCATAAACTAGACAAAGTGGAGTGTGGTCCTTATGGCTTTCCCAATCCCATTGTCACCCCTCATAAGCTACATTTTTATACAACTGTCTTCGAGATTCATGGGTTCTGGGTTGTAGTTTGATAGTTTCAGGTATCCACCACCAGCTACCCCAATTCTTTAGAACCTAAAAAGGGTTGTCTAAAGTGTGCGTAAGAGTGCCCACCAGAGTGACCTCTCGGCTCGTTTTGGAATCTCTCTGCCACTGAAGCTTATTTCATTTCCTTTCACATCCCCCTTTTGGTCAAGAAGATGTTCTCCGTCCCATGATGTGGGGTCTACATTCCTCCCCGGGAGTCATATTCCACGTTGCCAGGGAGATTCACTCCCCTGGGTGTCACCATCATTTTTGAAGGACAGCTTTGCTGGATAAAGTATTCTTGTCTTGCAATTTTTCTCTTTCAGCATCCCAAATATACTTTACCTCTCCCTTCCCTCCTCCATGGTTTCTGATGAGAAATCAACAGAAGTCTTATTTGACTTCCCTTGTATGTGGTGAATCACTTTTCTCTTGCTGCTTTAAGAATTCTCTCCTTCTCTATCACATTTGAAAGTTTGATTAGTATGTGTCTTAGAGTGGGTCTATTTGGATTTATTCTGTTTGGAGTAAATTGGGCTTCTTGGATATGTGTATTTACATCTTTTATAAGAATTCAGAATTTTCAGCCATTATTTCCTCAAATATTCTTCCTTATTCTTTTGCTTGCATTTCTCCTTCTGGGGGCCATGATGCATCTGTTTGTATGCTTCATTTTGTCAATAATTTTCCTGAGACTGTGTTAAAATTCTTCCATTTTTTTCCTCCATCCATTCTTTTGTCTGTTTGAATTTGGATTCTTTGTCTTCTAGCTCACAGATCCTTTTTTTGCCTCTTCAAATCTGCTATTGTCTCTCTCTAGTGTACTTTTAATTTTATCTACAATGTCTTTCATTTCCATAAGATCTGTTATTTTTCATGTATTCTTTCAAATTCTTCTTTATCCTCACCCAGTGTGTTCTTAATATCCTTTATCTCTTTAGCCATCTTGTTCAATTTCTTTAGCAGACTTGTTAGACTATCTTTGATTAGTTCCAAATTCTCTGTCTCCACCAAATTTTTCATCTCTCTCTTTAACTGGGTTATAGCTTCCTGTGTTTTAGTATGCCTTGTGATTTTTTGCTATTATCTGCTCATCTGATTGTCTTGACAGGTATATTCTGAAGGTCAGTTTCTCTCTCCTGTCTAGGAGTTTGTTGTTGATTGGGTTTATATTAAGGCTATTCTTTGGCAATTTTTTTTTATCAGTATTTTTCAATCTATACAGGGCCAGGTACCCATGCAGGGGGTAGAACAGATTCAGTGGGCCCTAGGAGAGGGTACAGAATGATTCCAAAAGGCCCTTTTTCTCATTCTCATCACCAGATAGCACTGTTTTGCTACTTATTCCCCTCAGTCCTATGTAGGCAGGCTGTTATGGCTTTTTTTTTTTTTTTTTTTTTTTTTGCCCAATCCTCCTCTGAGGCAGTCAGAAGAGTGGCACCCAGTGGCTTCTGACAAGGAGGGGATGAAACTGCAGGATCTTGTGTTCTCATTTTACTAGCAAATGTCTGATTCAGTGTTGGGCTGTGTACCCTTCTGTATGTGGGGCAGAAGAGTCCTGTGGCCATCCCAGTCCAGAATCACCCTTCAGGCAAGGATTGGATGGTTAGCTGCTGTTTCCATTGAGGGCAGAAGATGGATGCCAGGAGGTTTGGATGGAATTACTTACAGTGTCTGACCATGGTTTCTCAGTCTCTTCATCCTGTATTTCCCTGGGCATTGTACTAACCTCCGCTGGTTCCTAGATGTCCAAATTGTTGACTCAGACAGTTTCTGCTTGGCTACTCACTTCTTTTGGGAGAGGAGTTGATTCTGCTGCTTCTTCCCTTATCCTCCATTTTGGAACATGTAGTAATTAATTCTTGACAATATTTTTCTCTGAGGAAAATCTTCATGAATATGATATATATTGCAATTTAAACTACAATTTTTTTTCTAGAAGAGTAAATGTCAGAGAGCAGTATCAAGAAAAGAAAAAAAGAAAAACAGGAGAGAGAGAAACTTAATTTTAAAGATTTGATTTGACCAATGTGAACTTACAAAGTGAATTAGGAAAATTCTCTTGTCAAGAAGTAGATTTTGGCAGTGGTTTTCATATCTTGGGGAAAACTTCTACCCTTCCTTAGAAATTAAACAAACAGCTGTGAAGTATTTGAATTTTAAAATTTAGAAAGATGTAATACTTTACACTTGGTTACCATGGTTTCTGTGGCCCAATCTTCTCAGTGGTGTTCATCATGTACATCTAAAACCTTTATATTCCCCCTTTCCATTTACTTCCAGGATCCTGTATGTCAAGATGCCCAAAGAAGTATTGAGTATAGGCTATGCCACAATACTCATTCCTCTACTCTCTTGTGAATAGGGCAAACATGTTGTTTTCAAGTGATACTTTAATTAAATTTATACCTACTCTGTGTCTTATCTTAGAGATATCCTTTTATAGAAATTCCAAATGCCAGGACCAAACAAGAAAGCTGTAAGCAAATTCTGTAAACTTAATTCTGGTCCTCCTAATGTGAATCCAAATTACCAGGTAGAATTGGGCAATTTCATAGAAATTCTATCTTCTAGGGATGCAAAAATGTTTCACTTTGCATGCTTCTACTGACACCAAGGTGAAACCTTCTTACTGAGTTTGAGTGTATTCCATTAAGACTGTGCAGTTGTCTGTAACTGGGAGATAGGAATTTGCATCAGGGCCATCAGACATCAGTGAACCTTCTCAGTCAGCCCCCACCTAGTGTTCTTAGGAAAACGGGACAATGTAGACGCTTGTGACATATTGAAATTATTAAACCTTTATTACATCAGCTTCCTAATTCATGGAAAATTTTCAATATTCATTTGACCCAGGATTATTTTGATATAAAGAATAAGAATATTCCCATCCTGCATCATTTCATGGAAATTATAATTATCATGACTTTTAGGTGGGAAGCAAAGTACTGGAGTTTTTTTTTTAAATACTATTTGTGATTTACTTGATACCAAAGAAAAATAAATATGAACTCTGGCATGATGCTACATTAACCACCATAACCTTGGAATATAATTGATGCCACCATAAGAGTATGTGCAAATATGCAAATGCTCAGTGCATCAAGGAAGTTTAAGCCCTTAGCAAATAATAAAAAGAATATCCGTTGCCAGTCTGTATAGCATTTGTTTATAGGACAAACTTTTGATTGATGAGAAAATGTTTCCCTGGTGTGACTTTATTTTGAAAGAAGTAATATTTAAAAAATAGGCAATTGTAGTATTTAGCTCAGTGCATAAGACATAGTATAAGCAGTTCAGTAAGACTGAATTTTCATACTAAGTAAAAGCATTTTATGAAATTTTATTTATTTTGTTATATAAACTAGAGTTTATCTGATTAATTTTTCCCTTTTCAAGAACATTACCTTATTTACATTCAAAACCAAAATGAATATATGGTAAACATTAAATACATTAATTAACTGGGTGTGTACATAGTCTATCAACTCTGAAGCCTGTAAATATCTTAGTGAACATGTCTATACATTTGTTGCTAAATCATGTTTTAAAGTAAAGATGTACCAGAGAGGAGTTAGGAAAAAAACAACAACAACAACATTTGAGCCTCATCCAATTGATTCTCCAGATTTGCCCTTCCTTATTACTTTCCTGAAAGCCCTGGTCACATCTTTGTTGCGAAGGCTGTAGATAAAGGGATTGAGCATGGGGGTGAGGATGGTGTAGAAGGCTGACACCATCTTGTCCTGGGTTGGGGAGCGATTAGAAGTGGGCCGCATATATATGAACATCGCTGCTCCATAATACATCCCGACAACAATGAGGTGTGAAGTACAGGTGGTGAAAGCCTTCTGCCGGCCCTCCCCTGAACTCATGCGAATGACAGTCACAATTACATGAGTGTAGGAGATAACGATGAGTGATAAAGGCAAGAAAAGCATCAATAGACAGCAGATAAAAACAAATGTTTCAAATTTAGACGTATCAGTGCATGAGAGACTTAGGAGTGCAGGCACATCACAGAAGAACTGGGCTATCTCTAGGGAGCCACAATACGAGAAGGACAAAGTAGCTGCTACGTCCACGATCCCATCAAAGGAACCAAGGATCCAGGAAGAGGCAGTCATGAGTCCACAAATTTTCTGGCTCATGAGATGGGGGTATCGAAGAGGGTAGCAAATGGCAACATAGCGGTCATAGGCCATGACGGACAAGAGGAAGCATTCGGCACCCAAGAGAGATACATAGAAGAATATCTGGGCTTCACAGCCTGCTACAGAAATGGACTTCCTGCCAGATAAGTAGCCATAGGCCATTTTGGGGACAGTGGTGCAGATGAGCATAAGGTCCATGAGGGAGAGTTGGCTGAGGAGGAAATACATGGGGGTGTGGAGCTGAGTGTCCAGGTAGATGAGGAGAACCATGAGGGTGTTTCCCAAGAGGGCCACTGTGAAGATGCCCAGCACCAGGGAGAAGAGGAAGATGTGAGTGGGTGTGTGACTGAAGATTCCCAGCAGGGTGAAGTCTGCACTAAATGTCTCATTCTCCCCTTCCATGATGCTTGATGAGTATTTTATCTACAGCCACAAGAAGTTATAAAAGTTAGACATTTGGTTAGTGATTTATCCTCTGTCATCCCTGTGCATGATAGTCTGGTAGAACAACATACAAGGTGTGGCTAGAACTGTGTAAAAAAATGTGAAGAATCTTTACAATCAGGTAACCTCAGTGATTCTCAGCACCACCACTACTAACTTGCATTTCTTTTGCCTTTATTTCCATGTGCTTCATTTTACTTCCTTCAAAACAGGGATAACTTCTTAATTGAATTTTTGTAGATATTGAAGGAGATGTCAAATAGAAATCATAGTACCTCGGACAGAGCATGTGATACCTCAATGAACATATACCAAGAATTAGATACAAATATCTAAATAAATATTATGTATCAGTATTAATGTATTTTATAGTAGAGGAGCCATGCATTTTAAATGTATTGCCTATGCTGTAAAGTAAAATAACTTCAATAATAATTTGGTTTCAGAGCAATATTAACATACACATTTATACAGTTTCATTTGTTAACCAAATTTAGAGACTAAGTAGGACTGAGTTATGCAGTAGTACAGGATATGAACCACAAGTCCAGAATATTAAGTGAGGACAAGCAATTATTATATCAGTAATAGGTGATTTAATTGTGGGCGAGAAAGTAAAAAATCAAAATGATTACTTATGTTTCAGTTTGCCAATAGCAGTATCATGAGATTTTTTTTTTCCACACACCGTTCATGCCAAGATCAAGTTTGTGCAGAGCACAGGCTAGTGCTACTAGAAACCGAAAAACATGCCAGGCACAGAAACAGACAAATATTTATCGTGACTTATGAACAGGAGAGGTTCTCTGGTGGAGCCAGTCTGGAGGTTTGTGTTCCACAAGGGGCTGGGGTGGGTGGGTGCAAGGAATAATACATGATTTTAGAAGAGAGACATTCCTTATAGTATGAGGCCATTGGGTCTTTAGTATTGTCATTAAAGGGGTTTAAAATCTGATGTTCTACTAAGATTAGTGTTTAAGATACAATCAATGTCCTTTTTTACATCCGTGGTTACATTCTTCCCCTTCTGGGGAGATTGTTTACTTTCTTGATCTTTGTCCTTGGCTAAAGCAGGTTTGTTATGGGACATTTAGGCAGGGTCCTGGGCCCTGGGCCACCATACACACTCAAAAATGAAGAAACTTTGAGAAGGTGTGGGAAGGTATGCAAATTCTATACTCTGTGCTTCTGCTGAATTCACCTAAATCAGGATATACCACATAGCTTGGTATATCTCTATCATTGAGAGAGCTAGGCAATGCTACTTTTTACTGCTCAGGGAAAAGTGAATTTGTTTTTAGCAAGGATTAGGCAAAAGCAAACTGAACAGATACAGCTTTTTACATTGTTGAAACACCAATGAAGAGGAACCCATCTGTTCTGGTTCGCTAATGCTGCCCTTTTGCCAAATACCAGAAATGGATTGGCTTTTATAAAAGGGGGGTTATTTGGTTACACAGTTACAGTCTCCTTAAGAGGAGGATGGCCAATAGTGTCTGGAAAACCTCTGTTAGCTGGGACGGCACGTGGCTGGCATCTGCTCCAAAGTTCTGGTTTCAAAATGGCTTTCTCCCAGGACGTGCCTGTCTAGGCTGCAGCTTCTCTTCAAAATGTCACTCTCAGTTGCTCTTGGGGCGTTTGTCCTCTCTTAGCTTCTCTGGAGCAAAAGTCTGCTTTCAAAGGCCATCTCTGATATGTCTCTGTAAGTCACAGCTTCTCAGCTCCTGTGCATTCTTCCAAGTGTCCCTTTTGGCTGTAGCAAGCTCACTCCTTCTGTCTGAGCTTATATAGTGCTCTAGTAAACTAATCAAGGCCCAAGCTGAATGGGCAGGGCCATACCTCCATGGAAATTATCTAATCAGAGTTATTACCTACAGTTGGGTGGGATGCATCTCCATGGAAGCATTCAAAGAATTACAGTCTAATCAACACTAATACGACTGTCCACATAAGATTGCATCAAAGATAATGGCATTTTGGGGGGCATAATACATTCAAACTGGCACACCATCTACCTGCATGGCATGATTTGTTTTGCCATTAAAGGAAGGGTGTTCTCTCAACCTACCACAACTGATTCAGTGGAGCTGTAGTAAATCTTGGACATGTTTCAAATGTGACTTGAAAATACTGTTAGACTTTCACCTTTCCAGGTCTATAGGTCTCTGGCATATATAGTTTTGCCCCTTTCAGAGAAATTTTTCAGGGAAAGAGGTAGGACATTTTTAAACCTCTCTATTCTCAGGATCCTGATTTTTCATCTCTATCCATGGCAGGATTAACCCTGAAGCCAATGAAGCTTAATCTTCATTGTTTCTCACCTAAACAGGTCCATTACAAAGACCTAGCAGTTCAGTATTCATATTATATTTCTCTCTTTCTTAAAGAGGGCCCTAAAATTTGAATAAACTTAAATCCCAAAAATCAGGTCTGCTGCTGTTTGCCGCAACCCTCCCTGGGGAGGAAGCCCATACAATCCTTTCCCCCAGAAGCTCTCTTCTTATCATGTCTAGCAGTTGGGTTGCACAGGTGAGCCTCCATTATGCTAAGAATCATTTGCAAAGAGCATCTTCCCATTTTTCTCCTATTTTAATTATTTTTCCTTTGGAGATTGCAGGTCTACTCTAGATTGCTCTCCCCTCAGTAATGATTGGTGAAATGAATGGTTTGGCCATGTGGTTTGCAAGAGGAGACTGACAAAACCTACGATGTTCTTTGGTTCTAGTGTATATAATCAGAGTTAAGTTAGAAAATGGCTAAAATCAACATTTAGCCTTTTGTATTTTCTGGAATTGTACACTGGGTTTTAGGGCCAGAGCCCCTCTAGTAATTGTACATTTATTTCCTGCCTAAGAACACCTCAATTTTACTAGGGTATTTTAGGCTTAACAAAATTCAATGAAATTAACTATGCAAATAATTGCAATAAAATATTCAAAGTAAAACCACTTAACAAAATTAATTCATTTGGCATTTATTCAGCCAATATTTAATATTTTCCCGTTAAGGGGATTATTTTGGAAATAATATTCATCTATAGTAATGATAGCATGAGCTGGTATGAATTTCATTTTTTAGAGATCTATTAAAAATGATTTTCTAAATAATTGGTTAAGAAAATTAGCAAGCTTACATGGTAAAATTGTTAGCAAAAATATAAAAACTAATCATCTGAAATATAATCACTTATAATACCAATTTCAAATTCTTGTGTGTATTAATCAAGCTATTTTAACTAATTTATAGTAGTTTTCTGTATTCTCCCATATTATTTGTTTTAATTTTAACTTTAAAAAGCTTATAATCATAATAAAATATGCATGTTTTAATAAATCAAATCCTCACCTACATCACCCCCATATGGGAAGCTGTTAAAAATGCAAATTCTCAGGCACCACCCAGACCTGTTGAATCAAAAACTCGGGGTGACACTCAGCCTTCCAGGTGATTTGATTACTGGCTACTGTTTAAGAACCACCAATGTAGTCCATTTTCCTGCCTTCAAAGAGGACCTCTAACAGTAGTCCACAGAGAAAGCTAGCACTTATTTGAGAGAAACACTGCTACTTTTAAAAATCTCCCCTGCTTTTCACTGCCTCACCAGCAATTTCATCCAATTCCTGGTAAATTAGATCCTCTCTCTTCCCACCCACTGGACACAACATTCTCAGATTACTTTTCCTAAAGCACCATTGGATGATGCTATTACCTTCCTGAAAAATCTCCAAAGGTTCCAAAGTGTCACAGGAATACAGGACAACTACTTATTTTGAGGTTCAGGGTAATGAATAAGAAGTCAGAGCCAACATTTCAAGTAGCTTCTCCTGATTGTTTTTCAATATGAATCCTGAGAATTCTGTTCTGTGATCCCAAACACACCACCATGCTTTCTGATGTGAGGTTTTCATCCTTTAACCTTCAAACCACTCCATCATTTTCAGTTCACTCCTTCATTCAAGTTCAAGAACAAGTTCATCATCCTTCATGAGCACTTTTCCATTTTAAGAGATGACAGTCTCCCCAACAACTGAGCTCAAACTGTCATATAGCCCTTTATACTGTTCCTTACCAAAGGCAGTGCAGGGAATTGAACAGGTTTGAACAGTTTGCCAAGAGTTGAACAGGTTTGGGTTCAGACAAATCTGGGTTTGAATCATAGCTCTACTTCCAACCATGATGTCATCAGAACCCCTCTCTTTAAAATCTCTAGAATAAACTCATAAACAGAGGTTTCAATCATCTTAATCATTAACATTCTTACAATTTTGGCTTCAAATTATGTACAGATGTCCATTTTTACTTACCACCTATAACTTTTATGAAGACTTATTCTTTCAATGAGTACATATCCCTGAAAGTAAAGTATATGGTAAATATATTTTAATCAAACAGAACTATGCCTTCAATAGTATTGAATATAAGCTTCTTAAGGAAATAATATCATGAACTAGTTCTTAAGTAGATTCTCTGAATGGTATTTAAGGTAGCATTTATTATAGGTCAGCCAAGCCTAATAATACTTTACATTCACATAGAATCCTTTAAAAAAACCCAATATTCATTCAAGCCTAATACTATGACTCCAGTTTTAACTATGGGATGAATTAATATGTGCCAGGTTAAGATAAAAACACATCTGTCTCTTTGGAGAGACTTAAAATAGTACAGGTTTTAATCCATTTCTACCATGCTGAAGCCATAAAGGTCCTAGAAATTTTTAAATTTAAACTTTTTTTCAGTCTTACCTTCTGGAGTTTCCCAAGAAGATACAATGGCACTGACTGGGTAAATTTGAAAGGTTTAAATTCCTAGGTATTTTTTTCCTAAATTTCTTAGTCCATGGGGGTTCAGTCCCTTGCCTTTAATTATAATGGTGAAGTTATCTCCCCTTTCTCTCTTAGGTCACACAGGTAATTGTTCCTGTTTTCAGCATAAACTTTATGTTTTTATCAGATAATAGAGAATATCATTTGTTAACTTGATAACTTACCTAAATTGTTCACCCATATAATGTCTGGCTTTCTGAATCTTAACAATTTCTCAAGCCTCTTACTTATTACCATTAGAATTCTTCGAGAAGCTTCAACAGTGTTTTCTGGGACCAGAGTCTTATGAGAACCATTGGTAGAATCTCTCAAAGGAAAGTCCAGGCAGTGATATTTTTAATTATCCATAGATTGTTCTATTATTTGGTTTTTATACTATCCACATTTAATGCCACCTTGGTTCTTGATTCTATTGTTCTTTGTTCCAGGGCAAACCTTAGTAAGATTATTTTTTGCTCTGTATATTTTCTTTGTAAATTTATACTTTTTCATAAAGTTACAAAGAAACCCAAAGCTTCCTCAGTGTTCATTCAGTAGCTTCAACATAATACATAAGCTTGCTGCCTAAGATATTTTACTTTACCATAGCTGAGAAAAGAAGCAGAGTTATATGGTACTTCATGGGCATAGAATCAGAAATAGATGGTTGCTGATATGAAGAGTGATTTTCCTTTTTGTACCACTTTTTAAAATGCTTCTCTGAACCTCTCCAGGGTTCTAGAATGGCCACATATTTTCTTAAAACAGAGGCCATCAGCCATTATTGTTTTGTTTTTTTCCCACAAAACAATGTGGTTGAAATATTGGGCATTCAGTAGATGGCCAGTGCAGGTTCTCTGTTTTCTAGGAACTTGTCCATTGCATCTAGATTGTCTAATTCATTGGCATACAGTTGTTCCTATCCTCTTATGATCCTTTTAATTTCTGTTGGGTCAGTGGTAATGTCCCTCATTTCATTTCTGATTTTGATTATTTGTGCCCTCTCTCTTTTTTTTTTTTTTCTTTCTCTATATAGTTAAGGTTTCTCTGATTTTATTGATCTATTGAAAGAACCAACTTTTGGTTTTGTTAATGCTCTCTATTGTTTTTTATTCCTGATTTCACTTATTTCTGCTTTAATCTTTATTTCCATTATTGCTTTGTTGTCTAGTTTGCTATTCTTTTCCAAGTTCCTCCAGGTGTGTGGTTATGTAGCTGATTTGAGATGTTTCCTTTTTTGATGAAATTATTTGGGCCTATAATTTTCCCTTTGAGCGCTGCTTTTGCTGCATCCCATACATTTTGATATGTTGTGTTCTCATTTTTATTCATCCAAGATGTTTCCTGATTTCCTGTGATTTCTCCTTTGACCCACTGATTGTTCAAGAGTGTGTTGTTTAACTTTCATATATTTGTGGATTTTCTGGTTCTTCATCTGTTTTTGATTTCTAGTTTCATTCCACTGTGGTCAGAGAAAATGCTTTGTATGATTTCAATCTTTTACATTTGTTGAGACTCGTTTTGTGACCTAATACATGGTCTGTCCTGGAGAATGATCCATGTGTACTTGAGAAGAATGTTTATCCTGCTGTTTGGGGGTACATTTTTCTGTATATGTCCAAGCTCTTTTAATTTATCATATTGCTCAAGTTCCCATTTTCCTTGTTGATCTCCGGTCTACATGTTCCATCCATTGTTGAAAGTGGTGTATTGAAGTCTCCAACTGTCATTGTAGATGCAGCTATTTCTCTCTTCTGATTTGCCAGTGTTTGCCTCATCTACTTTGGGGCATGGAGGTTAGGTGCATAAATGTTTATTTCTTCTTGGTGGATTGCCCCTCTGTTAATACATTGTGCCCTTCTTTGTCTCCTTTAACAGATATTGACTCAAAGTATATTTTGTCCATTATTAGTATAGCTACATCAACTCTCTTTTGGTTACTGTTGGCATGGAATATCTTTTTCCATTCTTTCCCTTTCAACCTATGTGTGTCTCTAGGTTTAAGGCGAGTGTTTTGTAAACAACATATATAGTGGCATAGTGCTTTTTTCTCCATTCATCCAATCAATTTCTTTTGATTGTGGAGTTTTATCCAAACATCCTTCTGCCTGCATCTCCCAGCATCTCCAAGCATCTGGGTCTGTGTCGGCTCTTAGCTCCTCCTGGGGGCAAACTCGGGATTCTATATCTTAGCTTTTCTCCAAAATGTCTCTCTCAGCTTCTCTGAGCTCCTTCTTTCCATGAGCTCTTTCAAAGGACTCCAATGAACTAATTAAGACCCACCCTGAATGGGTGGCTTTACACTTCCATGGAAATAATTTAATCAAAAGGAGGGTCACATCTGCATGGAAACATTCAATCAAAAGGTCCCACCCTACAGGATTGGATTAAAAGATCATGGCTCTTCTGAGATCCATAACAGCTTCATATTGGGACAGATACATTCTATATATGTCTGATAGTTCTAGTTGGTTTATCGTATTTCAAGTATTTCCTTAGTGATCTTCTTTGTAGGTGTTCTATCCATTATTGAAAGTGGTGTGTTGAAATCTTGTACTATAAATGTAGAACTATGTCTCCTTTCAAATCTGTCAATATTTACTTCGTGTATTTTAGGACTCTGCCATTAGGTGCATATATATTTATAATTGTTATGTCTTCTTGTTGAATTTACCCCTTTATCAGTATATAGTGACCTTTTTTTCCCTTTGTAACAGTTTTTTTACTTAGTGTTTATTTTATATGTGATGGTTAAGTTCATGTGTCAACTTGGCTGGGTGATGGTGCCCAGGTGTCTGGTCAAGCAGGCACTGGCCTAACCTTACTGCAAGGACATTTGTGGCTGGTTAATAAACTAGAAGGCTGGTTTATTAAATCATCATCAATTGACGGCATCTGTGACTGATTACATCAACAAAGGGTGTATCTTCCACTATGAGAGAATTCAGTCAGGTGGATTTAATCCAATAAGTTGAAGATGTTTAAGGGATAAGAGAGAGAACCTTCATTTCTTCTTTGGCTGGCCAGTGTCTCCTGGGAAGTTCATAGAACACCTTCATTGGAGTTGCCGGTTTGCTGTCCGCACTATGGAATTTGGACTCATGCATCCCCATAGTTGTGTGAGACACTTTTATAAAATCTCCTATTTACAGATCTCTCCTGTTGGTTCTGTTTCCCTAGAGAACCCTAACTAATACAGCTTGTTACCAAGAGAGGTTCTTGAGAAACAGAATCTTAAAATGGGCTTTTCCAACTGGTTCTTTACTCTGATTAGATACAAAGGCACTAATGACTCCATTTGCAATAATCAAGATGACACTGACAGCCCATGACATGCTTTGGCAATGGAGAGATGCATAATATCACCATTTGATTCTCCTAATCATACTCGTCTATGAGGCAAGGCTCTGGGTGACAGTGTATTTGACACCTTAGCAGAGTTTTGTGGAGTTAAGAGGTATAATGATGTTAGCTGGTTGTTCTTACATATGCTGGATAAAATTATAAGAGAAAGGGATGAGATGAAGGCTTCATATTTGAAACTTAAGTGCTGTAGAGAGATGTAAAGGTTTCTATGTGTGCCCTGAAAGAAAATCTTATTTTCTGTGGCCACAGACTTGAGATCTCTGAAAACCAGACTCAGAGTCTCCTTGTGCAAGCAGCGGATTTACAACATAAACCAAAATCTCAACGTTGCAGGGTGTCTGCTGTTAAAGTAAAGGCACTGATCGGAAAAGAATGGGATCCTGAAAATTAGGATGGACACATATGGGTTGATAATAATGGCAGTGAGGACATTGGAACCTTGGATTCTGCTGAGTCTTTGCTAGATATACCTGTAATGGCCTGCCCTGAGGAACCCCCCCTCCCAACTTCCAGTCTGCCCTGATGAGAAGATACTCAACCTACAGCCTGCCTTGAGGAAATAGCTCTCCAACCTCCAGTATGCCATGAGGAGCCTGCCATCCAACCTCCACCTAAAGAGATGAACATTTCAGTGCCTGCTAAACCTGTAATCACCTCCCCTGAGGAAGCAGCCCTCACTCCTCTGTCTGGAGAGATTAATCCTGTTTCACCAGATGAAACTACAAAGGAATGTCCTGAGGTAATTGGCTTGAAGGATACTTCTAATTCTTTTCATGACCCACCCCCACCACCACTCTTTTCTTAAAAACTTATAACTAGATTCATGCCCCAACAGGCTGCATGAGGTGAGGTACAAAGTGTGACCCGTGAGGAAGTATGTTATGCTCCAAAAGAACTGCATGATTTTTCCAATTTATGTAGACATAAATCAGGAGAATATGTGTGGGGATGGATAATAAGGGTGTGCAATAATGGTGGAAAGAATATAAAGTTGGATCAGGCTGTATTTATAGATATGGGCCCAGTAAGCAGAGATTCTGCATCCAATATTGTAGCTTGAGGGGTTAGAAAGGGCATTAACTGTTTGTGTGCTTGGCTGAAACATTACCTGAGGTTGAAATGCCAGAACTGCCCTGGTATGATCTAGAGGAAGGGACCCAAAAGCTTTGAGAAATTGGAATGTTAGAGTGGATTTATCATGGAAGACCTGCTCACACACCCCAGGAATGTCCAGAGGACACACCTTTTACCAGGGCTATGAGGAATAAATTCATGAGACAAGCTCTGTCATCTCTAAAGAGCTCTGTAGTTGCCCTTCTCTTTAGATCAGATATTACTGTGGGAACTTCTGTCACTGAGCTGAAATCCTTAAACATAATGGGGATAATTGGATCCTGAGTTGGCAGAAGCCACATGGCAGCTGTTAATCACCAAAGACAAGGTGGGTGTGGCTAAAATAATGGAAAATGGGCTTAAAGCAGCAGTCAAAATAATCTGACTTGCAGAGCATTGGCTAGTAGATCATGGAGTACCTAGAAGTAAAATAGACGGGCAGTCAGCTAAATTCTTGTTTGATCTGTATAAGCAGAAGGATTCTAGGTCAAGTGAACAAAAGTCTAACCTGAATTACAAAAACAGAGTCACAGCCACTTAATCAATTCCCAGACTTGAGAGAATTTACAGAACCAGAG
Source organism: Choloepus didactylus (assembly GCF_015220235.1). Lineage (NCBI taxonomy): Eukaryota > Metazoa > Chordata > Mammalia > Pilosa > Megalonychidae > Choloepus > Choloepus didactylus. Next base: position 126,616,077 of record NC_051313.1, on the reverse strand, counting down.
CCCCTTGAATGAGGGGAAGGCCAGGAACTCTTGGGGAAGGATGCTGTTACACTGCCCAAAATTTATGCTGTTAATCTTCTTCCCAGCCTTTCCCAAGGGGATGTTCAACCTTTTACCAGGGTAACTGTGCATTGGGGAAAAGGAAATTATGAGATATTCTGGGAATTGTTAGACATTGGCTCAGAAGTGACATTAATTCCAGGACACCCAAAACGTCACTCTGGTCCACCAGTTTTAGCTCATGTCTGTCTCACAGTGGGTTCAGTTGGTGCTTGAACCCACTGTGTGGTTATTTTCCCAGTTCCAGAATGCATAATCAGAATAGAAATACTCAGTAACTGGCAGAATCCCCACATTGGTTCCCTGACTCATGGAGTGAGGGCTATTATGGTAAGAAAGGCCAAGTGGAAGCCATTAGAACTGCCCTGCCTAGCAAAATAGTAAACCAGAAGCAATTCCAGATACCTGGAGGGATTGCAGAGATTAATGTCATTCTTAAGGACTTCAAGAATGCAGGAGTGATGATTCCCACCACATTCCCATTCAACTCTCTTATTTGGCCTGTGCAGAAAACACACAGGTCTTGGAGTATGACAGTGGATTATTGTAAGCTTCACCGGGTGGTGACTCCAATTGTAGCTGCTGTTCCAGATGTGGTATCATTGCTTGAGCAAATCAACACATTCCCTTGTACCCGGTATGCAGCTATTGAGCTGGCAAATGCTTTTTTCTCAATAGCTCTTAGTAAGGACCACCAGAAACAGTTTGTATTCAGCTGGCAAGGCCATCAGTATGCCTTCACTGTCCTATCTCAGGGGGTATATCTGCTCTCCAGCTCTATGTCATAATATACTTCTCAGGGATTTTGATTATTTCTTCCTCCCACAAGACATTCCACTGGTCCATTATATTGATGATATGTTGATTGGACCTAATGAGCAAGAAGTCGTGACTACTCTAGATCTATTGGTAAAGCATTTGCATGTCAGAAGATGGGAGATAAGTCCAAAAAAAATACAGGGTCTTTCTACCTCAGTAAAATTTCTAGGTGTCCAGTGGTGTGAGGCATGTCGAGATATCCCTTCTAAGGTGAAGGATAAGCTGTTGTACCTGGCCCTTCCTACAACCAAAAAAGAGGCACAATGCCTAATTCACCTCTTTGGATTTTGGAGACAATGTATTCCTCATTTGGGTGTGCTACTCCAACCCATTTACTGAGTGACCAGAAAAGCTTCCAGTTTTGAGTGGGGACTGGAACAAGAGGAGGCCCTTTAACAGGTCCAGGCTGCAGTGCAAGCTGTTCTGCCACTTAGGCCATATGATCCAGCTGATCCAATGGTGATAGAAGTGTCAGTGGTTCATAGAGATGCTGTTTGGAGCCTCTAGCAGGCTTCTCTAGGAGAATCACAATGCAGGTCCTTAGGAGTTTGGAGTTAATCCTTACCATACTCTGCATATTACTACTCTCCTTTTGAGAAACAGCTTTTGTCCTGCTATCATGCCTTAGTAGAGACAGAATGCTTAACCATGGGCCACCAGTTTATCATGCGACTTGAGTTACCTATCATGAGTTGGGTGTTGTCCGGCCCACAAAGCCACAAGGTTGGGTGTGCACAGCCAAACTCTCTCATAAAATGGAAATGGTATCTATGAGGTGGGGCTCGAGCAGGTCCTGAAAGCACAAGTAAGTTACATGAGGAAGTGGCCCAAATTCCCATGGTCCCCACTCCTGCCACATTACCTTCTCTTTCCCAGCCCACAGCTATGGCCTTATGGGGAGTTCCTTACAATCAGTTGACTGAGGAAGAGAAAATTCAGGCTTGGTTTACAGAGGTTCTGCACAATATGGAGGTGCCACCTGAAAGTTGACGGCAGCAGTGCTACAGCCCCTTTCTGGGATGTCCCTGAAGGACAGTGGTGGGGGGGAAATACTCCTAGTGGGCAGAACTTTGAGCAGTGCACCTATTTGTTCATTTTGCTTGTAAGGTGAACTGGCCAGAGATGCACTGGTATACTGATTCATGGGCTTTGCTAATGGTTTGGCTAGATGGTCAGGAACTTGGAGGGAACATGATTGGAAAATTGGTGACAAAGAAGTCTGGGGAAGAGGTATGTGGATAGGCCTTTCTGAGTGGACAGAACTCCCCAGAGGATGACTTCAGCAGAGGAATATTTTAATAATCAAGTGGATAAGACGACCTGTTCGGTAGACTCCAGTCTCTTTCTTCAGCCACTCCTGTCATTGCTCAATGAGCTCATGAACAAAGTGATCATGGTAGTAGGAACAGAAGTTATGCATGGGCTCAGCAACATTGACTTCAACCTACCATGGCTGACCTGGTCACAGCCACTGCTGAGTGCCCAGTCTTCCAGCAGCAGAGACCCACACTCAATCCTTGATATGGCACCATTCCCTGAGGTTCAGCCTGCTACCTGGTGGGAGGTTGATTACACTGGGCCACCTCCATCATGGAAGGGGCAGCATTTTTTTTCTAACTGTAATAGACACATTCTCCAGATTGGATTTGCCTTTCCTGCACACAATGCTTCTGCCAAAACTACCATCCATGGACTTACAGAATGCCTTAGTCACCATCATGGTATTCCAGACAACATTGTTTCTGATCAAGGAACCCACTTCACAGCAAATGAAGTTAGGAAATGGGCACATGCTCATGGAATTTTCTGGTCTTACCATGTTCCCCATCATCCAGAGGCAGCTGGATTGATAGAACAGTGGAATGGCATTTTGAAGACTCAATTATGGCCCCAACTAAGTGGCAACACTTTGTAGGGCATGGGGCACTGTTAGTCAAGAGGCTGTGTATGCTTTGAATCAGTGTCCAGTCTATGGTGCTGTTTCTCCCATAGCCAGGATTCATGGGTCCAGGAATCAAGGGGTGGAAACAGGAGTGGCACCACTCACTATCACTCCTAGTGATCCACTAGGAAAATTTTTGCTTCCTGTCCCTGCAACCTTAAGCTCTGCTGGTCTACAAATCTTAGTTTCAAAAGGAGGAGTACAACCACCAGGAGACACAACAATAATTCCATTCAACTGGAAGTTAAGACTGCCACCTAGCCACTTTGGGCTTCTCATACCTCTGAATCAACAGACAAGGAAGGGGGATTACTGTACTGGCTGGGGTGATTGATCCTGACTATCAAGGGGAAATAGGACTGTACCTACCCAATGGAAGTAAAGAAGAGTTTTTCTGGAATATAGGAGATCCCCTAGAGATCTCTTAGTATTACCATACCCTGTGATTAAAGTCAATGGAAAACTGCAACAACCCAATCCAGGCAGGACTACAATGACCAAGAAGCTTCAGGAATCAAGGTTTGGGTCACCCCACCAGGCAAAGAACCACAGCCTGCTGAAGTGCTTGCTGAGGTAAAGGGAACATGGAACAGGTAGAGGAAGAATGTAGTGATAAATATGGAGTACAACCATGTGACCATTTACAGAAATGAGGACTATGATAGCATGGATATTTTCTCCTTGTTTTGTTATGAGTATGTTTGTATTTGTCCATAAAGCAAATATCTTTGTTTTCTTCTCTGTCTTATCCCCTTATCTTATGCCATAAGCTGTATTGTTCATTTCATAGTATTTAAGTTATAAGAAATCTAGTTTAAGAGTGAATGTTACCCAAGGACTTGCACCCTATTCTGGAGAGATTTAGTGCATTTCTGGTTGTATGCAGGACAGCTGCGTATTGTTAGTCAAAATGTATGTCTGTTACTATGTTTTGTTTAGAGATTAAGTATGGTTTAAGGTGATGTGTATAGCTGCGAAGTTGACAAGGGGTAGACTGTGATGGTTAGATTCAGGTGTCAACTTTGTCAGGTGAAGGTGCCAAGGTGTCTGGGCAAGCAGGCACTGAGCTAAGCATTACTGCAAGGAAATTTGCAGCTCGTTGATAAACCAGAATGCTGGTTTATTAAATCATCAGTCAGTTGACTGTATCTGTGACTGACTACATCAACGAAGGGTGTGTCTTCCACAAGGAGAGAATTCAGTCAGCTGAATTTAATCCTATCAGTTTAAGACTTTTAATAGAGAAGAGAGAAAGACGCTTCATTTCTTCTTTGGCTAGCCAGCATCTCCTGGGGAGTCCATCAAACACCTTCATCGGAGTTGCCATTTCACTGCCTATCCTATGTAATTTGGACTCATGCATACCCACAGTTGCGTGAGACACTTTAATAAAATCTCATTTACAGCTATCTCCTGTTGGTTCTGTTTCCCTAGAGAACTCCAACTAATGCAGTTACTGTTTGCATTGTATATGTTTCTCCATCTTTTCGCCTTCAACCTACTTGTGACTTTGAAATTAAGGTGAGTCTCTTATAAACAGAATATAGTTGGGTGATGCTTTTTATTCATCCTGCCTATCTCTGCCTTTTGACTAGAGAGTTTAATTCATTTACACGTAATTTAGTGATTGATAATGCAAGACTTCTGCCATTTTGCTATTTTGTCTTTGTAATTCTTATACCTTTTTGGCCCTCAATTCTTCCCTTGATGCCTACTTTCATATTTATTTGTTTTTTTTGTTTTGAACCATTTGGAGTCCCTTCACCTTTCTTCCTGGCTTTTTTTGTTTTTTTTTTTTTTCTTATATTTTCTTTTGGTTACCATGGAGCTTTAATTTAACATAATAAATCTATAGCAATCACATTTGATTAGATAACAACTGAAATTCAGTAGCATACAAACACTGGTCCTGTACTCCTCTGTTCCCCCAGCTTTTTGTTGAACTTGTTACAAATTATATCTTTATACCTTTTACATACCAAACCAGAGATTCATTAGTTTTTATGCATTTGCATTTCAGTGCCTGTAAGAAGTATGAAGTGGAGTTTCATACCAAAAAATGCAATACATTAGTACTGGCATTTATAATTACCCATTGGTTATCTTTATTGGAGGTCTTTATTTCTTTATGCTGCTTTGAGCCACTGTCTAACGTGTTTTCCAGTCAATCTGAAGAGCTTCCTTTAGCGTGGCTTGTAGGGCATGTCTAGTGGTGAAATCCCTCAGTTTTTATTTATTTGGGAATGTCTTAATCTCTGCCTCGTTTCTGATAGGCAGTGTTGCCAGATATAAAATTCTTCACTGGCAATAGTTGTCTTTCAGTACTTTAACTATTTTATCCCACTGCCTTCTTGCCACTGTGGTTTCTGATGAGAAATTGTGGTTTAGTAATTTTTTGTGCATAACACATTGCATTTCTTTTGAAGATTTCAGAATCCTCTCCCTGCCCTTGGCATTTCACAGTTTGACCCTTACATGTCTGGGTGTTGTTCTCTTCCATTTTATCCAGTTTGGCATTCTTTGGGCTTCTTGAATGTATATATTCATGTCTTTTATTAAATTTAGGGAGTTTTCTGTCATTATTTCTTTGAATATGTCATTTACCCCTTTCTCTCTTTCTTATTCTTCTGGCACTTCCATAATGTGTATATTGTTACATTTGTTGGTATGCTGGTTTGAAACTTATGGACCCCAGAAGAACCATGATCTTTTAATCCAATTGTTTTGGGTGGAAACTTTTGAGCGTTTCTTTGGAGATGTGACTCACCCACCTGTGGATGAGACTTTTGATTCTTTGATTAAATTATTCCCATGGAGATGTGACTTCCCCCATTCTGGGTAGGTCTTAATTAGATCACTGGAATCCTTTAAAGAGAGCTCACACAGAGAGCAGAGAGGAAAAATGCCCCAAGAGACACTCAGAAAGACAGTTTGGAGAGAAGCTAAGATATAGAATCCAGAGTTTGCCCCCAGGTGAAGGTAAGAGCTGACACAGACTCAGATGCTTGGAGGGGCAGGCAGAAAGATGTTTGGAGAATTTAAGCTAAGAGATGAAGCCCAGAGTTTTCCCTGGGGATGCTAAGAAAGGATCCCCAGATACTTAGCTGCACAGGAGCTGAGGAAGTTAAGAGAGACAGAAGCCCAGAGTCATTTTGGAGAAAGCCAATTTTTAAACCAGAACCCAGGATTAAAGGACAAGCAGATGCCAACCACATGGCTTCCCAGCTGACAGAGGTGTTCCAGATTCCATCGGCCTTTCTTCAGTGAAGGTATCGTCATGTGATGCCTTAGCTTGGACACTTTTATGGCATTGGAACTGCAAACTTGTGACCTAATAAATCCACTTTATAAAAGTCAATCCATTTCTAGTATTTCACATAATGGCAGCTTTAGCAAACTGGAATAGTTTGTTTCCTGTGGGTTTCCTACAATCTGTTCACTTTTTTAAATTATGTTTTCTGCCTCAGCCAGAATCATTAGCATAGTCTTTTCTTAAAATTCACTGATTCTTTCTTCTGCCATCTCTAACTTGCTGTTGAAACCCTCTAGGGAAATTTTCATTTCAGTTACTGATGTCTTCAAGTTCATTGTTACTGACTGGGTTCCTTTTTAAAATTTCTATCTCTTTATTGAAATTCTCATATTGTTCAATCATTGTTTTCCTGACATCCTTTAGTTTTTCTGTGTTTTCCTTTATATCCTTGAGCATGTTTAGGATAATTTATTTTAAAGTCTTTGTCTGGCATATCCGAAGTTTGGTCTTATTCATTGATAGTGTCTGGATTTTTATCTTGTTCCTTCAGATAGGCCATCATTTCCTGTTTTTTCTTTGTCTTGTAATATTTTTTCATACTGTATCTTGACTATTTTAAAGGGTGAAATCTGGAATTTGGTCCCTGAACTGTCTGTTCATTAAGTTTGTATCCAGCTAGTGACATGATTTCCATGAGTGCCAGGAGCTTACAAAAACAAACAAACCAGGGCAAAAAAAAACCCCTTCAGTCTTTCCACATTGAATCCACATTGGCTGGTTCTCTCCTTCAGAGTTTATCCCTCCCATGAAATCAGCATAACGTGAATGTGAAATGCAGGGTCCTCTGTTTTTCCTGAGCCTGTGTATTGTTCTGTGCTTGTGCTTTCTTGTGACCTTAGGAATTCTCCTGTATATGGGAATTTGAATGCACACTTCACCTCCTGTGAATTAGACATTCTCTCCTTCTATGTGCTCTATTGTGTAAGTTAAAACAGGTAACACTTTGCCCTAGGCTTTGACTTGCATGTTTTTCTTACACTGCTTTAGCTCTCTGCAAGCTACTTCTGCCTGCAGGGCAAGTTCTGGGAGTGTGAGTCCCAGATGAGTTTCCTGCTTCAATCTTTTAGATTTGCCAACTGATGGATTAGGCACCAGCATACAGGTACCCCAGTGTGTCACAGGGGTGTCTCTGCTTCCTCTGGAATGGGTCCAGCAACCCATAAAGGGAGCATGGGCTGGCTCCATTCAGCACTGGGGAGGGTGTGTATGTGGGGCCAACAAGGGTGTCACAAGCTTCTCCTACCCTTTAAAGCTGTACTTTTCTTGATTCAGCATTTCTCAGTTACTGCAACTTTTAACTGTTTTCCAGGGCCTTGAGGAAAATGGCTATGACAGTTTTTGCTAGTTCTGTGGAACATCAGCACCCTGGAGCATCTTATGTCGTCATCTTGGTCAAATGAACGCCCATGCACATATTTTTATTTAGATTTTTTTATCTCATTATTCCAGTCTTGTTCTTTCTAGGCTGCTGGTATATTAGCTAGACATTTCTCCACTACCCAGGAATACATCATACACTTCTATGCTCCATGTGAGGTTTATGAGGTGTTTTGTTTTCAACTACTAAATGGGATGCTTTTCCTTTACCACTGTTGTTTAGGACTATACCTATTGGAATTAAAATGTGGCATCAGTCATCTCTAGTTGAGTCCACATTTTTTTCTTCTTGGTTATTAGTCATAAAAAACTACCTTGAGGCCCTAGATATAAAGTAAAGGAGAGGCATAAGCTAACAAGGTAATTAATATAGGAAAATGACCTTCCTATTGATATTTCCTTATGTCACCTGGACCTGCTTGAATATTATACTGAATGTACTTTTTCCAATACTTGATTGCTTCTGTGCCTCTGGATCTTAAGAGTTGCTAGTCTGAAAATTCCAAGCTCATGATGGGTAGTTCAGGTGATATAGCTGCTTAGAATCTCATGGTCAAGCACTCAGTCTTTATTTGGACCATGTGGTATATCAAATGGTTTTTATATTTAATAGCTAGTTCTAGGATATTATGCAAGACCTTGTTCCACAATCCTAGGGTTTCACACTGGGAGTATCCTAGTGCGAGACTCCATACAACATTGTCTTCTAACATGCATACCGCTAGCTCTGTTAGATCTTACGAGTCATATGGCCTAAGTGGTAGGTCAGCTACTACCAGAGCCTGAACCTTATACAGAATCCATTCCTGCTTGCCCCACTAAAAACTGCAGGCATTCATATCACCAACAAACAATGGTACAGATCAGTATTTCTCAGCATGGTGTATGATGCCTTCACAATTCAAAGAGATATACCGAGTAGTGGGCCCCCTTGTTAGTGGTAAAGGTAATAAGCCCAGCACCTTGTCATTTACTACAAGGGCATGTCCTTCTATTGTCCAAAGCACTGGATTCACAAAACCTTAATTTTTTGGCAGTCTCTAGATACTTTGTGAATTTGTCACCCCAAATCTGGCATGGTTGTATATTACTTTTGGGAATCTGGGGTCCATTTATCTTCCTGTTCACCAGGCCCAATTAACATGACATCATCAATCTAGTAGGCCAGTATGATGTTCTGTGGATTGTCAATTTTTTACAAAAATTCCTGCTTTCTAGGAATTATAATTGAAAGTAGAGATAACATAGTCTTCAGGCTTGAAAATAAATCTATGCTGTTTTATTGCAATGTGAAGGGAAATTGCATTTGATTCTCCCTGTTGATGGGGAATGAGAGAATGCATCCAGTGGATCAGTAGTTTTATATGAACTGCCATAATCTATGTTGATCTGCTATAGAAAATATTCCACATCTGGCACATCAGTTGGATGTTTCAGCATTTAAATGTTCCTCATGATCCCCCAGGCTTTTGCAGAGACCAGAAACGTGATTTGAATTGACGTATCAAGAGTCCACCAACCCTGCCTCTTTTAAGTCTTTGATGATGGTGCTAATGTCTGAAATTCCTTTAGGAATGGGATATTACTTCTGATTTACTATCTTAACCAGGCCATTCAGGTTTAAGCTTGCTCTTGTCCCTTCTGACCATTATGGCCCTTTCTTCACAGGAAAGTGTGTCAGTATGATATGAATATTCTGCAGCAGTCAGTTATTGCTATCTCTATGTCTATTATCCTTTTGTGACTAGGGAAATTAACACAGAGCATGTTAACTATTGAATACACTCTGAGATAGATTTAAGCAAAAAATTCATTTATCAACTGGCCTCTAAAAGTTTATCCTCTAGCTGTTGGATTATAATAGTGTTTTGATTTCTGAGGTGTCAATGTCAACTCAGACATCTAAAAGTTCCCAAAAAATCTAGATATTTCCCTTGTCACAAAAACACAGTAACCATTCAAATGGGGTCAGGTCTCTTCGGGGGAGGATAGAAGGAATATTCAACAGCATATTTGAGCCCTTTATCAAAGGGACATTACTTCCTACTTAATAAGCTCTAAGTCTGTGAATTGACTGACGTATGGAAATTAGGTGAAATTATGGTAATTTATTTCAAGAGCTGACACCAACTTGCTTTGGTATGACACATGCATGCTAGAGTATGGAAGATAAACCATTGAAAATATCAATGCCATGCATAATGAAATGTGATCTTATTTTTTAAAATTCAGAAAGGCTCACTACTATTAGGCTTCTCTTCTGGTGTTAGGAAATGCAAGGTGTAGCAATTTATCTTTAATTTTTGAGGATTCCTAGGTTCCTTAGACAATAAATGCCCTAGGACTGTCAACCCCTTTACTGAAACCATTTTATTGCCATTGTTGAGTGGAGCCCAGGATAATCTAACACTAATGTTGATGTGGGTTTTAAGCAAGGTGCTCTGCCAATTTGGTTTTATGCCACTGGTGCTTAAAGTTTCTGTGTTAAATAAAGATTCTGTCTGAAATCTGTCAATTCTCAACAAAAGAATCTTTAGAGAAAAATGTTCCTTTCCTGAGCCTTGTAGAGATTTAATGATGCACAGTGGGTTACAAAGAATAATCATAGGACCTGAACTCAACCTTTAATTAATGAGTATCATTTATCCCCCAGTTCGTAAATTTGTGCTTGTAAAGTAGCGTTCTTTATCAATGGGAATATTTCCCACTGTATTCTGGCCTTCAGCAAACATACAATGGAGAGCCTTTTAAGGATGCCGGTACATTCATCACCAAAGAATTTCTCAACATTGGCTAAGGCAGAGTTCTTTGGACCCTCCCAGGGGACACGGTCTAGGGATAGATGATAAAGTGATATATGATAAGTCCACTTAAAAAATCCCATTTTCTCTATCTTTTGGATATCTTCCTCTATAGCATGCCAAAGAAGTTTTAGCTTCTCAACATCATTTGATGTACGCCCATGTTGTGTGTTGTTTTCAGTTAACCCAACTGTAGAGGCATTCTTAACCTGCTTTGGCTAAAACACCAAATCCAAATCTGTAATTAGTGACTCCATATCAGTAATTTTGACCTGGTCCAATATTCCATTCCTGTTTATATCCTGAGAACAGATCCTTAGGATCTGTTGATTTGGTAGGCAGAAAATGGTCCCCAAAGCTATCCATGCCCTAATACATGAACATGTAAGTATATTACCTTGAAAGGTAAAAGGACTTTGAAGATATGATTAAGATTATAAACATGAGATGGCAAAATTATTCTGGATTATATGGGTAGGATAATCACATAAGTTCTTAAAAGCAGAGAACACTTTCTGCTGCTGTCAGAGTGATATAAAGGGACTTGAGCTGATATTGTTAGCTTTGAAATGGAGGAAGGGAGCCATGAACCAAGGAAAGTAGGCAACCTATAGAGTGGGCCTCAGCTGACAGCCAGCAAGGAAATGGAGACCTCAGTCCCCAAATACAAGGAACTCAACGCTGCCAATGACCCGAATGAGCAAGGAAATGGATTCTTCTGTGGAGTCTTTAGAAAGGAATGCAACCTTGCTGATCTTGACTTTAGCCTAGTGTGACCCGTTGGACTGTAAGATGATAAATTTGTGTTGCTTTAAGGTGCTAAACTTCTGGTAATGTGTTATGGTAGCAATAGCAAACTAATAGTGTTGTCATTTCCTAGATTTTGGCCAATGTGAATTGGCAACATTGGGTGACTCCTTTCATGTGTATGGAACTCTCCAAGATGTTAAAAATTTTAGAAGTTTTTCGTATTCCCCTGGAGCCAGCAAGAATTTGTCCTGAAAACTGAGAGGTAGAGGGGCATGTCTTGAGAAAGACCAACTATGCCTTGCAGAATGACTACTGCAAGAGAGGTCATTAAAGGATAAGTTTTCCAGGCAAGGAGATGTGCATCTCTTTAATCAGGTTATGGAGATGAGCTCTCACAAGAAAGGCTCTAGAGAACTTTAGAATTTAAGGGTCTCAGAATTTTGGAATTAATCCTAAGAACTCCATCCAAATTTTCAGGTTCCTTTCTTTTCAATTAGTGTCCAAACTTGAGCATTAAAAAGGGTACAAGGTTGTGAATTCAATTTTCATTTAATTACGTTTCCCACAGGATCAGTCTGTCTTCAGTTTTCAAAATCTCAATCCTGAAGCTATAGGAGATAAGGGATTCTTTCAGTACAATCAGATCTCCTGGCAACTTACCTCGGTCTTGATATGGGAAATAAAGGCTCTGAGGTCATCATTTTACTTTCCAAATTTACTTAGCACAGTTTGAAGGAACTAACCATCACCACAGTCTTTGCACTATTTCCACTATAACCATGTTACAGTAGGCACTTAGTCACTGAAAGTCTTGCTTTCTACTACACTTGACTCCTGGTGATTATAGGTGATAATTTAACTACTGTTAAGCCATTTCATGTGATGGGGGAAAAGTCTGTTTAACATCTGGCAATAGGTAATTAAAGCTTCAAAAATCCATAAAGATCAGAGAGCTTATTCCAGATTATCATCTTTCCATTTCTATTCTAACCAAATCACTTTTGGTACTAAAAAGGGAAAGAAGAGAGCTACAACAAATATTATAGGAATAAAGGGGTATAAGTAAGGAATGTGGATGAAGTGGGGATATCTTACCTGCATATGCTTGGAGCTGGGAGAGTAAAGCCCTGAATAGGCAGCAGCCAAAGTAGTGGGTTAGAACCATTAAAGACTTTGTTCAGAAGTACAGGTGTGCATAGAGAAGCCAGGGCACAGAAGTCAGAGAAATTGCTGTGTTTGTGTATCATGACCCTGAAGCAGTTCATGGAAAATTCTAAGATACCTCCACATCTGGCCATCAAAGAGTAAAGTGGGAGTTTAAAGATAAGTCTGTAAAGGTATCATGTCTATTTAACCCAAGGCCCAAAATAGTAGCTGAGTTCCTTCTGTTCTATAGCTGGCAAGAACAAGTTTATGTTTGGAAGTCATCAAGGAGGCAGTGAATCCTGAACACCAATGAGGTGATTGTGGTCTTGTGCTTCTCAGAAGTCAAGGTGTGGAGCTCCTCTTGGCCCTGCTTCTGGCAATGTCCTCCCCATCAGTATGTACCACGGCCTCTCCAGACCCATTTCACTGTACACGGGGCACTAGATGCATGTTCACACAGCCCAAGGATGACAAGTGTTATCCTAAGGACTTGCCCGCCTTTGGGTACAATATGAGCTCCCAGTAAAGTTAATATGGGATATTCACTGCTCAGGGGCAAGCAGAGGGTGGGAAGTATCCAGTAGTAGGCCATCAGCATTAGAGCCAGCAGTCCAGTCTCAGTGGAAGTCATGTCACAGACACCTCAGGGCTGTTCATTTGGATCAGACAATGAACAGCCAATGTTCATTTGGATCAGACAATGTGTTCATTTGGATCAGACAATCAGACAATGTGAACATTGGAACAGCCAATGTTCATTTGGATCAGACAATGTGGTCATCATTGGGGAAGACATATACCTGATGTCAGGGCTCTGCACAGGTCTTAGGTGTGTTCAGAGGACCTTCTTTATTAGACTGGAAAATGGAAACAACCTGAAATATCTAATAAAAAGAGACCCTTTAAATAAATTATGGTACAACCATGCATTAGAAAACAAAGTTAAGATAGGCTTTTTGTGTTTTTCTGCATGTGTGAGAATGCTTGAACTATGTCCCTGATACATAAGTTTGAATATACTTTATAAAACATTATGTAAAGTAATGCTTCTATTTATGATTTTAAATTGACTGTGGGAGTGGATTTGGGGGTGGGGTGTGGCAATTTCGTTTGCAGTATATTGTTTCAAAATTTCTACATTGATCATGTCTTTCCAGTAAGAACAACAGGCAATTGTACTTCTATTTTTTATATATATATTTCAATGTCTAAAGAGATTCTCTAATCTTTTTTATGCAGTTTTACTGAGATAGTCACATACCAGATAATCATCCAAAATGTACAATTGATGGTTCACTTATGTATTCTTGACCACAATCAATTTTTGAACATTTTGATTACTCCAAAAAAAATACAAATAAAAATAAAAAAGGAACACCCAAAATATCTCATACCCCATATCCCCCCCCATTATTTATTTATTGTCTTTATTGTCTTACTCATCTGTCCATACAGTGGATAAAGGCAGTGTCAGTTGCAAGGTTTTCACAATTACACAGTCACACGTTAAGAGCTGTATAGTCATACAGTTATCTCCAAGAATCAAGGCTACTGGATTACAGTTCAGCAGTTTCAGGTATTTCCTTCTAGCTGTTTCAATACACTAAAAACCACAAAGGGATATCTATATAATGCATAAGAATAACCTCCAGACTGACCCCTTGACTCTATTTGCAATCTCTCAGCCACTGAAACTCTATTTTGTTTCATTTTTTTTCGCCCTTTTGGTCCAAGAAGGCTTTTTCAATCCCACAATGCCAGGGCCAGGCTTATCCCCAGGAGTCATGTCCCATGTAGCCAGGGAGATTTGCACTTCTAGGACTCTTGTCCCATGTAGAGGGGAGGGCAAGTGAATCTTCCTGTAGAGTTGGCTTAGAGAGAGAGGCCACATCTGAGCAACAAAAGAGGTTTTCTGGGGGTGACCCTTAGGCATAATTTTAAGTAGGCTTAGCCTCTCTTTTGCAGTAACAAGCTTCATAAGGGCAAGCCCCAAGATTGAGGACTCGGCCTACTAAACTGGTATTCCCCAGTGCTTGTGAGAATATTAGGAATTTCTCATGTGGGGAAGTTTAATATTTCCACATTTCCCCCCCAGTTCCTCAAGGGGGCTTTGCGAATACTTTTTATTCTCTACCCACATTACTCCAGTATGTATCAGGGCTTCACACTAACCTGTATAAACCACCCAGATCTTACTCTCTGTTCAGAGTTCCACAACATAATTCTATTTTTAAAGCCAATAAACAAAAAGAAGACCTTGGCAGCAAGGAAGAATGGAGTCTGGAGACCAAGTTGCACAAGGAAGTCATTGGCAGTGTCAGCATTGTGCTGATTAACAAACCAGAGAAAGGCATTTTGTATTGCAAACCAAAATAAATAAATAGACACAAATATCCTAAGCAAAATACTAGGAAATTGAATCCAGCAAAATATATATACCACAACCAAAGGGGTATATGCCTGAAATACAAGCAGGTTTCAATGTTTCAAATTCAATCCATAGAGTCCACCACAACAGACTTTGGGAGAGAAGAAATCCCATAATCATGTCATGGATACAGGAAAAGCATTTGACAGAATTCAATAGCCATTCATAATCAAAGCATTCAACAAACTAGGAATAGAAAGAAATTTCTTTAACCCAAGAAAGGACATCTACAAAAAAATGTATAGCAGACAGCATATTTAACAGTTTTCCCTTAAGTTTGGGGGAAGTCAAGGATGTCCAAGTTGTTTCTTTTTTTGTTTGTTTGTTTGTTTTTTGTTGTTTTTTTTTAATCTTCATTTTATTGAGATATATTCACATACCACGCAGTCATAACAAAACAAATCGTACTTTTGATTGTTCACAGTACCATTACATAGTTGCACATTCATCACCTAAATCAATCCCTGACACCTTCATTAGCACACACACAAAAATAACAAGAATAATAATTAGAGTGAAAAAGAGCAATTGAAGTAAAAAAGAACACTGGGTACCTTTGTCTGTTTGTTTCCTTCCCCTGTTTTTCTACTCATCCATCCATAAACTAGACAAAGTGGAGTGTGGTCCTTATGGCTTTCCCAATCCCCTTGTCACCCCTCATAAGCTACATTTTTATACAACTGTCTTCGAGATTCATGGGTTCTGGGTTGTAGTTTGATAGTTTCAGGTATCCACCACCAGCTACCCCAATTCTTTAGAACCTGAAAAGGGTTGTCTAAAGTGTGCATAAGAGTGCCCACCAGAGTGACCTCTCGGCTCCTTTTGGAATCTCTCTGCCACTGAAGCTTATTTCATTTCCTTTCACATCCCCCTTTTGGTCAAGAAGATGTTCTCCATCCCACGATGCCGGGTCTACATTCCTCCCCGGGAGTCATATTCCATGTTGCCAGGGAGATTCACTCCCGTGGGTGTCTGATCCCACGTAGGGGGGAGGGCAGTGATTTCACCTTTCAAGTTGGCTTAGCCAGAGAGAGAGGGCCACATCTAGAGGCATTCGGGAGGAGGCTCTTAGGCACAACCATAGGGAGGCCTAGCCTCTCCTTTGCAGCAACCATCTTCCCAAGGGTAAAACTTATGGTAGAGGGCTCAACCCATCAAACCACCAGTCCCCTATGTCTGTGGTCCTGTTAGCAACCATGGAGGTGGGGTAGGCGAATACCCTTGCATTCTCCACAGGCTCCTCAAGGGGGGACTACATCTTTTTTTTTCCTTGTTTTTCTTTTTTTTTTTAACTTTCCCTTCTTTTTTAAATCAACTGTATGAAAAAAAGTTAAAAAGAAAACAAACATACAATAAAAGAACATTTCAAAGAGACCATAACAAGGGAGTAAGAAAAAGACAACTAACCTAAGATAACTGCTTTACTTCCAACATGTTCCTACTTTACCCCAAGAAAGTTACATAATATAGCAACATTTCTGTGAACTTGTTCCTACTATATCCATCAGAAATTAACAGACCATAGTCATTGCTGGGCATCCCCAGAACGTTAAATAGCTTATCTGTTCTTCTTGGATTATTGTTCCCCCTTCCTTAATTGCTCTCTACTGCTAGTTCCCCTACATTCTACATTATAAACCATTTGTTTTACATTTTTCAAAGTTCACATTAGTGGTAGCATATAATATTTCTCTTTTTGTGCCTGGCTTATTTCGCTCAGCATTATGTCTTCAAGGTTCATCCATGTTGTCATATGTTTCACGAGATCGTTCCTTCTTACTGCCGCGTAGTATTCCATCGTGGGTATATACCACATTTTATTTATCCACTCATCTGTTGAAGGACATTTGGGTTGTTTCCATCTCTTGGCAATTGTGAAAAATGCTGCTATGAACATTGGCGTGCAGATATCTGTTCGTGTCACTGCTTTCCGATCTTCCGGGTATATACTGAGAAGTGCAATCGCTGGATCGAATGGTAACTCTATATATAGTTTTCTAAGGAACTGCCAGACTGACTTCCAGAGTGGCTGAACCATTATACAGTCCCACCAACAATGAATAAGAGTTCCAATTTCTCCACATCCCCTCCAGCATTTGTAGTTTCCTGTTTGTTTAATGGCAGCCATTCTAACCGGTGTTAGATGGTATCTCATTGTGGTCTTAATTTGCATCTCTCTAATAGCTAGTGAAGCTGAACATTTTTTCATGTGTTTCTTGGCCATTTGTATGTCCTCTTCAGAGAACTGTCTTTTCATATCTTTTGCCCATTTTATAATTGGGCTGTCTGTACTATTGTCATTGAGTTGTAGGATTTCTTTATATATGCAAGATATCAGTCTTTTGTCAGATACATGGTTTCCAAAAATTTTTTCCCATTGAGTTGGCTGCCTCTTTACCTTTTTGAGAAATTCCTTTGAGGTGCAGAAACTTCTAAGCTTGAGGAGTTCCCATTTATCTATTTTCTCTTTTGTTGCTTGTGCTTTGGGTGTAAAGTCTAGGAAGTGGCCGCCTAATACAAGGTCTTGAAGATGTTTTCCTACATTATCTTCTAGGAGTTTTATGGTACTTTCTTTTATATTGAGATCTTTGGTCCATTTTGAGTTAATTTTTGTGTAGGGGGTGAGGTAGGGGTCCTCTTTCATTCTTTTGGATATGGATATCCAACTCTCCCAGCCCCATTTGTTGAAAAGACCATTATGACTCAGTTCAGTGACTTTGGGGGCCTTATGAAAGATCAGTTGGCCATAGATCTGAGGGTCTATCTCTGAATTCTCAATTCGATTCCATTGATCTATATGTCTATCTTTGTGCCAGTACCATGCTGTTTTGGCAACCGTGGCTTTATAATAAGCTTCAAAGTCAGGGAGTGTAAGTCCTCCCACTTCGTTTTTCTTTTTTAGAGTGTCTTTAGCAATTCGAGGCATCTTCCCTTTCCAAATAAATTTGGTAACTAGCTTTTCCAAGTCTGCAAAGTAGGTTGTTGGAATTTTGATTGGGATTGCATTGAATCTGTAGATGAGTTTGGGTAGAATTGACATCTTAATGACATTTAGCCTTCCTATCCATGAACATGGAATATTTTTCCATCTTTTAAGATCCCCTTCTATTTCTTTTAGTAGAGTTATGTAGTTTTCTTTGTATAGGTCTTTTACATCTTTGGTTAAGTTTATTCCTAGGTACTTGATTTTTTTAGTTGCTATTGAAAATGGTATCTTTTTCTTGAGTGTCTCTTCAGTTTGTTCATTTCTAGCATATAGGAACATTACTGACTTATGTGCATTAATCTTGTATCCCGCTACTTTGCTAAATTTGTTTATTAGCTCTAGTAGCTGTATCGTCGATTTCTCAGGGTTTTCTAGATATAAGATCATATCGTCTGCAAACAATGACAGTTTTACTTCTTCTTTTCCAATTTGGATGCCTTTTATTTCTTTGTCTTGCCGGATTGCCCTGGCTAGCACTTCCAGCACAATGTTGAATAATAGTGGTGACAGCGGGCATCCTTGTCTTGTTCCTGATCTTAGAGGGAAGGCTTTCAGTCTCTCACCATTGAGTACTATGCTGGCTGTGGGTTTTTCATATATGCTGTTTATCATGTTGAGGAAGTTTCCTTCAATTCCTACCTTTTGAAGTGTTTTTATCAAAAACGGATGTTGGATTTTGTCAAATGCTTTTTCAGCATCTATTGAGATGATCAATTGATTTTTCCCTTTTGACTTGTTAATGTGTTGTAATACATTGATTGATTTTCTTATGTTGAACAATCCTTGCATGCCTGGAATGAACCCCACTTGGTCATGGTGTATGATTTTTTAATGTGTCTTTGGATTCGATTTGCAAGTATTTTGTTGAGGATTTTTGCATCTATATTCATTAGGGAGATTGGCCGGTAGTTTTCCTTTTTTGTAGCATCTTTGCCTGGTTTTGGTATTAGATTGATGTTAGCTTCATAAAATGAGTTAGGTAGTGTTCCATTTTCTTCAATGTTTTGAAAGAGTTTGAGTAAGATTGGTGTCAGTTCTTTCTGGAAAGTTTGGTAGAATTCCCCAGTGAAGCCATCTGGCGCTGGGCATTTATTTGTGGGAAGATTTTTGATGACTGATTGGATCTCTTTGCTTGTGATGGGTTGGTTGAGGTCTTCTATTTCTTCTCTGGTCAGTCTAGGTTGTTCATATGTTTCCAGGAAATTGTCCATTTCTTCTACATTATCCAGTTTGTTGCCATACAGTTGTTCATAATATCCTCTTATAATTTTTTTAATTTCTTCAGGATCTGCAGTTATGTCACCTTTTTCATTCATTATTTTGTTTCTATGGGTCTTCTCTCTTTTTGATTTTGTCAGTCTAGCTAGGGGCTTGTCAATCTTGTTGATCTTCTCAAAGAACCAACTTTTGGTGATATTTATCCTCTCTATTGTTTTTTTGTTCTCTATGTCATTTATTTCTGCTTTAATCCTTGTTATTTCTTTTCTTCTACTTGGTTTAGGATTGGTTTGCTGTTCATTTTCTAGCTTCTTCAGTTGATCCATTAGTTCTTTGATTTTGGCTCTTTCTTCCTTGTTAATATATGCGTTTAGTGCTATAAATTTCCCCCTTAGCACTGCTTTTGCTGCATCCCATAGGTTTTGGTATGTTGTGTTCTCATTTTCATTCGTCTCTATATATTTAGCAATTTCTCTTGCTATTTCTTCTTTAACCCACTGATTGTTTAGGAGTGTGTTGTTTAACCTCCAGGTATTTGTGAATTTTCTAAGTCTGTGATGGTTATTGACTTCTAATTGTATTCCATTGTGGTCAGAGAATGTGCTTTGAATAATTTCAATCTTTTTAAATTTATTGAAGCTTGTTTTATGTCCCAGCATATGATCTATTCTGGAGAAAGTTCCGTGAGCACTAGAAAAGTATGTGTATCCTGGTGATTTGGGATGTAATGTCCTGTATATGTCTGTTAAATCTAATTCATTTATCAGATTGTTTAGGTTTTCAATTTCCTTATTGGTCTTCTGTCTGGTTGATCTATCTATAGGAGAGAGCGATGTGTTGAAGTCTCCCACAATTATTGTGGAAACATCAATTGCTTCCTTTAGTTTTGCCAGTGTTTCTCTCATGTATTTTGTGGCACCTTGATTGGGTGCATAGACATTTACGATTGTTATTTCTTCTTGCTGAATTGCCCCTTTTATTAGTATGTAGTGGCCTTCTTTGTCTCTCAAAACATCCCTGCATTTGAAGTCTATTTTATCTGAGATTAATATTGCTACACCTGCTTTCTTTTGGCTGTAGCTTGCATGAAATATTTTTTTCCATCCTTTCACTTTCAGTTTCTTTGTGTCCCTGTGTCTAAGATGAGTCTCTTGTATGCAACATATTGATGGTTCATTTTTTTTGATCCATTCTGCAAATCTATATCTTTAAATTGGGGAGTTTAATCCATTTATATTCAACGTTATAACCGTGAAGGCATTTCGTGAATCATCCATCTTATCCTTTGGTTTATGTTTGTCATATTTTTCCCTCTCTCTATTAATATCCTTTATTGTACCGATACCGAATCTCTTTAGTACTGAACCTTTCTCCAAGTCTCTCTGTCCTTTCTTTGTTTCTCTGTCTGTAGGGCTCCCTTTAGTATCTCCAGTAGGGCAGGTCTCTTGTTAGCAAATTCTCTCAGCATTTGTTTGTCTGTGAAAAATTTAAGCTCTCCCTCAAATTTGAAGGAGAGTTTTGCTGGATAAAGTATTCTTGGCTGGAAATTTTTCTCACTCAGAATTTTAAATATATCGTGCCTCTGCCTTCTTGCCTCCATGGTGGCTGCTGAGTAGTCACTACTTAGTCTGATGCTGTTTCCTTTGTATGTGGTGAATTGCTTTTCTCTTGCTGCTTTCAGAACTTGCTCCTTCTCTTCTGTGTTTGACAGTGTGATCAGTATATGTCTCGGAGTGTGTTTATTTGGATTTATTCTATTTGGAGTTCGCTGAGCATTTATGATTTGTGTATTTATGTTGTTTAGAAGATTTGGGAAGTTTTCCCCAACAATTTCTTTGAATACTCTTCCTAGACTTTTACCCCTTTCTTCCCCTTCTGGGACACCAATGAGTCTTATATTCGGACGTTTCATATTATCTATCATATCCCTGAGGTCCATTTCGATTTTTTCAATTTTTTTCCCCATTCTTTCTTTTATGCTTTCATTTTCCATTCTGTCATCTTCCAGGTCACTGATTCATTGTTCAACTTCCTCTAGTCTTGTACTATGAGTGTCCAGAATCTTTTTAATTTGGTCAACAGTTTCTTTAATTTCCATAAGATCATCCATTTTTTTATTTAGTCTTGCAATGTCTTCTTTATGCTCTTCTAGGGTCTTCTTGATTTCCTTTGTCTCCCGTACTATGGTCTCATTGTTCATCTTTAGTTCTTTGAGTAGCTGCTCTAGGTGCTGTGTCTCTTCTGGTCTTTTGATTTGGGTGCTTGGGCTTGGGTTATCCATATCGTCTGGTTTTTTCATATGCTTTATAATTTTCTGTTGTTTTTGGCCTCATGGCATTTGCTGAACTTGATAGGGTTCTTTTAGGATTTGTAGACCAGTTGAAGTCCTTATCTCTAATTTATCAGATCTACAGCTTCGTGGAGTACACTTTCTCTAACTAACCAGCAGGTGGCGTCCACGAGCCACCTGTTCTCCACAAGCCAGTTCTCCCCTGCTTAGCCTTTTTGGTGAGTGGGGGAGTGAGTCTTGTGGGGTCCAATTGGTGTACCAAGCTTGCGTGTGTAGTGGTGTTGCCTGCCCTGTATATGGGGCGTGTTTCTGAGCAGTCAGGGAGGGGGGGTGGCCCTAACAATCAAATCTCCCTGGTGATCCTAGAGTTTTAAAGCTGCTGCAATAGTCTAATCCTTCAGTTCAGTCCTGCCACAGTTTGTCTCTGCCACTGACCCACATGTCCTTGGTATTGGCGTATGGCTCCTGAGACTTGCAAGTGGGCCCCTCTTCCAGGCTGTGCACCCTGGGTCCTCTGTTGAGGGATGACTGTGCTATGTCACAGGTGAGTGCCGTCCCCCCAGGGCAGTTCTGGGCTGCTGGGCTGTGTAGGGAGGCTCCCAGTCTGCTGAAATGATGGCTGAATGGGGCTTTGTTAATTCACACTGCTCCACCTTCCCAACTCTGGGACAATCAGCTGAGGTTGCAGGGAAGGCTAATGTCCACACCCAGTTTTGTGGTATGTGCCTGTTATTTGAAGCACTTCCGTCACACTGGGTTGTCTGGGGCAGCTCTGGGCTACGGGGCTAGCGATGGGCATGAGTGTTTCCTGTCCACCAGGATGATGGCTGTGAGCTGTTTGTTTGTTTTTAAATTCAGTTTTATTGAGATACATTCACATACCATACAATCATCCATGGTGTACAGTCAGCTGCTCACAGTACCATCATATTGTTCTGCATTCATCACCCCAATCTATTTTTTTCTAATACTTCAGGTTATTTTAATGAAAGTAACTGCAGATAAATCTAATAAACATTTTACAATCAATTTTGAATACAGAAAATTTGATGGAGGCATTGAGATGTTAAGGTAATTACCAATTATATAAATACCAATACTCATTGCCTTAGTAACTGTATCAATAAAAGGGAACTATTTGCAAATTTGAAATATCTGTAAAACAGACCCAGGAAATAAGATAATGTTTTACATTGGTTTTTCATATCCTGTTGCTGAATCACTAAGTAATTTTTTTTTTGCATGATAAATAAAATTTTTTAATGATCACATTGCAAAGAATTCGCACATACACTTTTGGGATCTTTGTTACGGCACAAAAATAGCAACAAAAATGATTTGCTAGCATCGTAATAAACATCTTAGGAGCATTTGAAGTTGATGTCTCCTGTATTTCCATCATGGCTGAATGCGTAACACCAAATAGTATGACATATGACAGAAAAGGCAATATTTAATATCCTCATACTTCTGGCATATTAAATAATGATAGGGTTATCTCTTCTTTCCTCACTATAATATTAAAAATGTATTAGTCCAGGAACCTAAGATGGCGACTAGGTGAGACAAAGAAAAAACACCTCCTTGGAAAACACTAGATAAAAAACCAGAAAGGACCCAGAACACCACTTCCACTTCCAAAGTAGCACCAGCTGGACAAGTTCTGCTAAAGCCACAGGGAACGTACTTTTGGTGAAACCAGGAGTCTGCATTCTGAAACGAGTGAGTGAGTAGGCTGAATCCCTCGGCCACGCTGTATTGGGGGGAAACGGTGGGCTGGACTTTTATATATATATATATATATATATATATATATATAAATTTTTTTTTTTTTAAAAGAAGCCCGGTAACAGCTGCAGATAAGACAGGAGTGGTCTGGACTAACGCCTTGGTGTCTGGGGTGGAGGATACCCCTCCCCACACCCACTGCTGATTGTCTTGGGTCCAGGGAAACAAAAGGGGGATGCACGGCTTGCAGCGGTCTCCCCAGCGGGCGGGGCTGCTCCTGCCCAGGGCGAGCACACGGTGTAGAGCCCAGCCGAGAAACCCAGCCTCGCGGCTGTCTCCCCAGCGGGCGGGGCTGCTCCTGCCCAGGGCGAGCACACGGTGTAGAGCCCAGCCGAGAAACCCAGCCTCGTGGCTGTCTCCCCGGTGGGCGGGGCTGCTCCTGTCTGGGCCGAGCACACGGCGTAGAGCCCAGCCGAGAAACCCAGCCTGGTGGCCGTCTCCCCAGCGGGCGGGGCTGCTCCTACCTGGGGCCGAGCACGCAGCACGGAGCCCAGCCAAGAAACCCAGTCTCACAGCTGTTGCTCCAGTGGGCGGGGCTGCTCCTGCCTGGCTGAACACACAGCACAGAGTCCAGCCGAGAAACCCAGCCTGACAGGGAGTCTTTCCCACAGCATCACTCACATGACACAATATCGGCCGTGGACAGTGGCCTTGAATACACCCACAGCTGATTGTCCCGGAGCTGAGAGAGCGGAGCTGTGTGGAAAGGGGGAAGTTAACACGTCCCATTCAACTATCTTTGAAGCAGGCTGGGAACGCCTCTACACAGCCCGGCGGCCCAGGGCTTCCCTGGAAGCCGGCGCTCACTTGTGACGTGGCACGGCTCGCCCCGTCCCACCCAACAGAGGTCCTGGAAAAACACAGCGGGGAGGGGGGAGCTGCTCGGAAATCCCAGGGAACCTACGCCAATACCAAGGACTTTTGTGTCAGTGGCAGAGAACAGCCTTAAATCTGCGGGAACACCTGGGAGATTTGATTGTTAAACCTGCCCTTCCTCCCTAACCACTCAGGCACACGCCCCTCATTGGGGGCAGATAGCACCGACAACACGCAAATTAAGTGCACCAATTAGACCCCAAAAGAATCAGATCCCCACATACCACAAAGTTGGGGAGAACTGACTTGAGGGGAATAAGTGACTCACAGATGCCATCTGCTGGTTAGTTAGAGAAAGTGTATGTCACCAAGCTAAGACTCACAGATGCCATCTGCTGGTTAGTAAGAGAAAGTGTATGTTACCAAACTGTGTCTCTGAAAAATTAGATCGATATCCCCCCTTTTTTTTTTTTTGATACAACTTGAAAGAACCCTATCAAGCAAAACAAATGCCAAGAGGCCAAAACAACAGAAAATCTTAACGCATATGATAAAACCAGATGATATGGAGAATCCAGCTCCAAACACACAAATCAAGATTTCGGAAGAAACATTATACCTCGCAAAATTAAATTTAAGAACTACAATCAAAGAATGAAAACACAGCAAAGGATTTAAAGGACATCAAGAGGACCATGGCCCAGGATATAAGTGCCATAAAGAAGACCCTAGAAGAGCATAAAGAAGACATTGCAAGAGTAAATAAAAAAATAGAAGATCTTATGGAAATACAAGAAACTGTTGACCAAATTAAAAAGCCTCTGGATATTCACAATACAAGACTAGAGGAAGCTGAACAACGTCTCAGTGTCCTAGAAACCCACAGAACAGAAAATGAAAGAACCAAAGAAAGAATGGAGAAAAAAAATAGTAAAAATCACAATGGATCTCAGGGATATGATAGATAAAATAAAACATCCAAACTTAAGACTCATTGGTGTCCCAGAAGGGGAAGAGAAGGGTAAAGGTCTAGAAAGAGTATTCAAAGAAATTGTTGGGGAAAACTTCCCCAACCTTCTACACAATATAAATACACAAAGCATAAATGCCCAGCGAACTCCAAATAGAATAAATCCAAATAAACCCACCCCAAGACATATTCTGATCAGACTGTCAAATACTGAAGAGAAGGAGCAAGTTCTGAAAGCAGCAAGAGAAAAGCAATTCACCACGTACAAAGGAAACAATATAAGACTAAGTAGTGACTTCTCAGTGGCCACTATGGAGGCGAGAAGGCAGTGGCATGACATATTTAAAATTCTGAGAGAGGAAAATTTCCAGCCAAGAATACTTTATCCAGCAAAACTCTCCTTCAAATTTGAGGGAGAGCTTAAATTTTTCAGAAACAAATGCTGAGAGACTTTGCCAATAAAAGACCTGCCCTACTTCAGATGCTAAAGGAAGCCCTACCAACAGAGAGACAAAGAAAGGAGAAAGAGATATAGAGAATTTTAACAGACATATATAGTACCTTACATCCCAAATCACCAGGACACTCATTTTTCTCTAGTGATCACAGATCTTTCTCCAGAAGGGACCATAAACTGGGACATAAAACAAGCCTCAAGAAATTTAAAAAAAAAAAATTGAATATACGCAAAGGACATTCTCCAAACACAATGGAATACAAACAGAAGTCAATAATTTTTGAACTGTAACTCCACTATTTACTTCCTACATGATAAAAAATACACAAACTCTAAGGACAAATCAGTGGTTTTGAACTCAGTGTAAAATATGTAATTTTAGACAACTATATAAAGGTGGGGGAATGAAGGAGTATAGGAACATAGTTTATGTGCCCTATTGAAGTGAAGGTGGTATCAAAGAAAAACAAGATTGATAGGGATTTAAGTGGTTAATTTTAAGCCCCACAGTAAACACAAAGAAATTATCAGAGAATATAACCATAGAGATGAAAAGTAGAGTTTAGGTTAAGAGAAATGGGAGAAGGGGCAATGGGGAGTTAAGAAATGAGGGTGGAGCTGCTGTTTGAGGTAAAGGGAAATTTCTAGTAATGGATGGTGGGAAAGAGCATAACATCATTCTAAATGTGATTAATCCCACTAATGGAAGGCTAGGGAGGGGGTGGAATGGGAAGATTTAGGCTGTATATATGTTTCCACAATTGAAAAAAAAGAAAAAAGAAGAAAAGACAGTCTAACTAGATGACAATTGAATGCTAAGGATGAACTTGGATGGGATTGGAGGGTGGAGGACAGGAGGCTCGAAGGGACACAGTTGAGACATAAGGAAAAGGAAATATAGAATGTAAGCATTGTATCATTGTTGAATCTCTTATACTTAGCTGTGTTTAATGGAATTACATAAAAGAATGTTCTTGTTCATGGGAAGTGTATACGTGAATTATAGTGTTTGTTCAAGGATGTGTGCAGCTAACTCTCATATGTTCAAAGACAGAAATATATGATGGATGATAGGGAGGGAGGGAGGGAAAGAAATAGTGATGTGACAGCATGTTAAAGTTGGTGGATTGAGCTATCAGGGGAGGGGGGTCAGGGTATGATGGAATTCTGTGTATGGGGCTAGTATTGTTTTTTCAGCTATTCATGTAACTTTGAATTTATCTCAAAATAAAAAAAAATGGGCAAAAAATGTATTAGTCCTTAAAATTATATATGTTTTGAAAAGCATTTTCTTAAACTGTTATGCTTGAATTCACTAAGTCATTTAAAAAAATGTGTATATATTTTACTGAGATTGTTCACATAACATGCAATTATCCAAAGATCCAAAGTGTACAATCACTTGCCCATGGTACCATCATACAGCTGTGCATCCATCAACACAATTAATTTTTTTTCATTTTGGAACATTTTCATTACTCCAGAAAAGAAAGACAAAAAAAAAGGAAACTCAGATCCTCCCATACCCCTAACCACACCCCCCTCCATTATTGATTCATAGTTTTGGTATAGTACATTTGTTACTGTTGATGAAAGAATGTTAAAGTACTACTAACTGTAGTATATAGTTGCAATAGGTATATATTTTTTCCCTATATGCCTCTCTATTATTAACTTCTACTTCATACATTTGTTCTAGTTCATGAGAGAGATTTCTAATATTTGTATAGTTAATCATGGACATTGTCCACCACAAGGTTCACTGTTTTGAGCTAGAGCTCGGCAGATATGAATGTCAGTATTAGTGCATACAGCCACTGTTTGAAAAAAAAAAAAAAAAGCTGAAAAAGAGCCCAGACTTCAAATAGTGATATGAATGAAGCAGGTCTGGTTAAGACCAGCACAAGCCAGGCCAAAGGGTAAAGGTTGAAACTGACTGTGTTTTAAAACTCCAACTTCCATATGAGACCAAGGGAAGAGATGTCTATTTGGTACAGGATCTAAATTTTCTAAACAGTATGTCTCTACAGTCGATTTGTTTGGGTGCCACAATTGCATGGAACTTTGAATAGGAAGTGAGATATGATAGGTTAGTATAGGCTGGAGAGAAATAGTGACACATCCCAGAGTAATTTGGGCAGATAATAAAAAACATATTTACAGCCTCCCCCTCCCCAGCCCCAAGGATCTGGGGGAAGGTGCAGATGTGTCGGACATCCTCACCTGGACTGGTGTTGATGTTGTCACAAACATTGGGACTGGCGGTTTGATGTGCTGAGCCCTCGATCATGGGACTTGCCCTTATGATGCCTGTTACTGCAAAGGAGAGGCTAAACTTGCATATAGTTGTGCCTAAGAGTCTCCCCCTGAGTACCTCTTTGTTATTCAGATGTGGTCCTCTCTCTCTCTCTCTCTCTCTCTCTCTCTCTCTCTCTCTAACTGAGCCATCTTGACAGGTGAACTCGCTGCCCTCCCCACTACGTGGGACCCAGCCCCCAGGGTTGTAAATCTCCCTGGCAATGCAGAATATGACTCCCGGGGATGAATGTGGACCCGGGATCATGGGACTGAGAGTATCTTCTTGACCAAAAAGGGGATGCAAAATGAGACGAAATAGTTTCAGTGGCTGAGAGATTTCAAATGGAGTTGAGAGGTCACTCTGGTGGACATTCTTATGCACTATATAGATAACACGTCTTAGGTTTTAATGCATTGGAATAGCTAGAAGTAAATACCTGAAACTACCAAACTCCAACCCAGCAGTCTGGACTCCTGAAGACAATTATATAATAATGTAGATTACAAGGGGTGACAGTGTGATTGTGAAGACCTTGTGGATCACACCCCCTTTATCTAGTGTGTGGATGAGTAGAAAAATGGGGATAAAAACTAAAGGACAAATGGGGTGGGATGGGGGGGATGATTTGGGTGTTCTTTTTTCACTGTTATTTTTTATTCTTGTTCTGGTTCTTTCTGATGTAAGGAAAATGTTCAGAGATAGATTGTGGTGATGAACGCATAACTATGTTATCATACTGTGGACAGTGGATTGTATACCATGGATGATTGTATGGTGTGTGAATGTATTTCAATAAAGAATTTAATAAAAAAAAAAGATTCACTGTTTTATACATTTCCATCTTTTAACCTTCAACTTTCCTTCTGGTGACATACGTGACTCTGCGCTTCCCCTTCCCATCACCTTCACATGCCTTTCAGCAGTTATTCTCACAACATGCTACCATCACCCCTGTCCATTTCCAAACATTTAAGTTCACCCTAGTTGAACATTCTGCTTATAATAAGCAACCACTCCCCAGTCTTTAGCCTCATTCTATATCCTGGTAACTTATATTTCCTGTCTATGAGTTTACATATTATAATTAGTTCATATCAGTGAGACCCTGCAATATTTGCGTTTACGTGTCTGTCTTATTTCGCTCAATATAGTGTCCTCAAGATTTCTTCTTCAACCCATTTATTTTAAGATGGTTTTGTTCACACACCATACATTCCATCCTAAGTAAACAATCATTGGTTCCCCATATAGTCACATATTTATGTATTCAGCACCATCACAACTATCTATATAAGGACATCTCCATTTCTTCCACAAAGATGGAGGAAGAGTTGAAGGCAGAGAGGCAAAAGAAAAGAGAAACAGAAAACAAACAAACAAAAAAATCAAAACTTGATAGCTAGAAAGTGACAAAAGGAAAGATAGCATTAACCTAAAGTAGAATAGTCAGACAACATCACCAATGCCAGGAGTCCTATACCCTTCCCCTATTCACCACCCCCCCCTCACTTATGCATTTAGCTTTGGTATACTGTCTTTGTTATATTAAAGGAAACATAATACAATGTTTCTGTTAATTATAGTCTCCAGTTTGCATTGATTGTATTTTCCCCCAATCCCATCCTATTTTTAACACCTTGCAATGTTGACATTCATTTGTTCTACCTCATGTAAAAACATATTTGTACCTTTTATTGCAACTGTTTAGCACCCTAGGTTTCCCCAAGTTACACAGTCCCAGTTTTTTTCGTTTGTATTTTGTTCTGGTGTTCCACATGGTCCCAGCCATCCTCTTTCAACCACATTCACAGTCATCTTTGTTCAGTGTACTTACATTGCTGTGCTACTGTCTCCCAAAATTGTTTTCCAAACCTCTCACTCCTGTCTTGTCCTTTTTGTCTGCAGTGCTTCCTTTAGTGTTTCCTGTAGAGCAGGTATCTTGTTCACAAACTGTCGTTGTTTGTCAGAGAATATTTTAAGCTCTCCCTCATATTTGAAGGATAGTTTTGCCAGATATAGGATTCTTGGTTGGTGGTTTTTCTCTTTCAGTATCTTAAATATATCACACCGCTTTCTTCTTGCCTCCAGGGTTTCTGTTGAGAAATCCACACATAGTCATAATTTTGTCTTTCATAAGAGATGGGAAATTTTCATTGATTATTTCCTCTATTATTGCTTCTGCCCCTTTTCTCCTTCTGGGACACCCATGACACGTACATTCCTGCATTTTGTGTTGTCATTTAATTCCCGGAGATGTTGCTCATATTTTTCCATTCTTTTCTCTATCTGTTCTTTTCTTTGTAGGCTTTCAGGTGCCTTGTTCTCCAGTTCCTGAGTGTTTTCTTCTTCCTCTTGAGATCTGCTGTTGTATGTCTCCATTGTCTCTTTCATCCCTTGTGTTGTGCCTTTCATTTCCATAGATTCTGCCAGTTGTTTTTCCAGACTTTTGATTTCTACCTTATGTACATCCAGTGTTTTCATTATATGCTTTATCTCTTTTGCCATATCTTCCCTAAACTTTTTTAATTGATTTAGTATTAGTTGTTCAAATTCCTGTATCTCAGTTGAAGTGTAAGTTTGTTACTTTGACTGAGCCATAACTTCATTTTTCTTAGTGTAGGGTGTAGTTTTCTATTGTCTAGGCATCTGGTTTCCTTGGTTAGCCCAATCAGGTTTTCCCAGACTGGAATGGGCTCAGGTCTCAGAAGGAGGCAATAGTATCATGTCTCCCTGAGGGTGTGTCTTAGAAGATTGATGCACCCTGTGAGGCCTCAAGTCATTATGCTTTTCTGCCCAGCAGGTGGTGCCTGTCAGCCTGTAGCTCCAGACCGTTGTAAGGAGGTGTGGCCTGTGGCTGTTTTCCCCCAGGCTCTGGGGTCTGGTTCTGAATGGAACCAGAGCTGGGCCTCACCTCTTTCCTCTTAGGGAAGATATCCCCCCTCATAGGGAGAGGTTATTAGCTTTTGCATAGTCTTTCTGCCTGTGCTGTTTCCACCCTTGTCTGAGTCAGAGCGCTGGCAACTGAAAATGGCTGAGGCTTTCTCCACTGAGCCAAAAAAGGGAAAGAAACCCCCCCTTCAGGGCCAGTTCACGGCCACCCTCAGTTTCACCTATCAGCCAGAGACAGCACTTGGTCCTCTGGGCTCCCCCACCCTCCCAGAGATGTCCTCTGGTTCTCCCAGGTTGGTCATCACCAAAAGCCTCTGTCTGCTTGTTGGGGATTCATAGCTTGTATTGAGCACTTCATGCTTGTTAATTAAAACCCCAGTTGGAGCTCAGCTGAGCTATATTCTCTTGCTTGGAGAGTGCTGCTCTCTAGCACTGCAAGGCTTTGCAGTTCAGGCCATGGGTGGAGGGGGCTCCCAGCTCGGGTCTGCAGTTTTCACTTATAGATTTTATGCTGTGATCTTGGGCATTCCTCTCAGTTCAGGTTGGTGTATGATGAGTGGACAGTCACATTTGTCCCCCTGCAGTTATTCCAGATTTTTATTAGTTGTTCCTGGTTGTTTATTAGTTGTTTCAGGGGGACTAACTAGCTTCTACTCCTCTCTATGCCACCATCTTCCTTCTCTCTTGTCATTTTATTTTTGAGTTGCAGGGTTTCTTTGTATATTCTGGATATCAGACCCTTATTAGACATGTGGCTTCCAAGTATTTTTTCCCTTTGATTCAGCTGCCTTTTTGCCCTTTTGACAAAGTCCTTTGAAGCTCTGAAGTATTCGATTTTGAGGAGTTCCCATTTATCTTTTTTTTTTTTCTTTTGTTGCTTGTGCTTTGGGTATAAAGTCTAAGAAACTACCACCTATCACTAGATCTTGGAGATGTTTCCCTATATTTTCCTCTAGGAATTTTATGGTACTGGTTCTTATATTTAGGTCTTTGATCCACTTTGAGTTAAATTTTGTATAGGGTGTAAGATAGTGGTCCTCTTTCTTCTTTTGGTTACGGATAGCCAATTCTCCCAGCACCCTTTATTGAAGAGATTGTTCTGTCCAAGTTGAGTGGACTTGGGAGCCTTGTCAAAAATCAACTGACCATAGGTGAGAGGGTCTATTTCTGAGCTCTCAATTCAATTCCATTGATTAATATATCTCTCTTTATTGAAAAGGCATATTTTGAGTCAGTATAAATGGTGACTATTTCCCAGATGTACTGTCCTCTGAGCGGATGTACCTGGAGGAAGTACATCCACCTCTAGAACTTCTGGAGAGTTACTATAGCATACCCTGTTCTTAGAATCCTTGGTCCATGAAGCTGCTTCCATCAGTGAACATTTTCAGGTCTGGGTGCTCCAGGGGCTAGTCTATAAGGTCTGGTCAGCAGGAATGAACTTCTTCAATTATCTGTATACAGTCTTGGACAGGTTCTCCTTGCATACTGGGAAGCAGTGTGACTGGATTCAGAGAAGAGACTGCCTTTAATTTTTACATTAGGATTATCTAGCAAAATGGCTCATACTTCCCTAGCCTTTTGGAAGTGAGCCAGTGTTTCCCTTTCATTCCAGGGGTGGGGGTGGGGGTGCCATACAGTGGGGAGTGTGCCCTGTGGTAGGTTGTCCTGGGTATATTTTTTTGGCTTCCTACAGCAAGTTGCAGGTGGCAGCCACTGCCTGGAGGCACCCTGGCCATCCTGGGTTACTATAGCTAAACATTTAGAGAAGTAGGCAGCAGGCCTTCATGTACTGCCTAAAGTTTGTGTCAATACTCCAAGGCTTAACCCTTGTCATTTATGCACAAATAGATCAAAGGGCTTTCCAGTGTCTGGGAGCCCAAGTGTTGGTGCCCTTAGAAGTTTCTCTTTAATAGTATGCAATGCCTGCTGGCATTCAGCGGTCCAATTTAAAGGCTTGTTGTCTTTTCCTTTAAGTCTCATATAAGGGCTTACTATAAGTTCAAAATTTAGGATCCAGATACAGCAGAACCTGGCCACTCCCACGAACTCTTGGAGCTGTTTTCTATTAAATGGCACCACCACTCTAACCAAAGCTTCTCTCCTGTCTGGTAATGAGTTCCTCTGTCCCTTTTGACGGTTCAAATCCCAAATATTTCACAATTGATTGCAAAATTTGGGCTTTCTTCTTGGAAACTTTATATCCCCAGGCTGTCAGGAAGTTCAGAGCTAGGATAGTATTTTGATCTGAAGCTTCCTTGGAGGCAGACAATCTGAATATCATCCACATATATAGTAAAACTCCTTCCTGAAGTTGAAGCTCCCTCAGATCTCTAGCTAACGTTTTTCCAAATAATGTGGGGTCATTCTTAAACCTCTGTGGGAGCACAATCCAGCAATACTGCTGCTTATGTTGGTCTTGGAATTCTAATTCTTGGGATTCTGGGCTCAGAGGTACACAATAGAGGCATCTTTTAAGTCCAACACAGTAAACCAACAGAAATTCCCAAATAGAGTGGTGAGTAATGTGTACGGGTTTAGCACTACTGGAAGGATATCTTCCACTATTTGATTAATAGCCCTTAAACCCTGCACAAATCAGCATTCATTAGTACTGGGCTTCTGAACAGGCAGAGTAAGAATGTTGTATGGAGACTGGCAAATTCTAATTAATTGATACCAGAAAAATTCATTTGTTGATGGTTCTGTGCCTTCCTTGGCCTCCCTCTTCAAGAGGTATTGCTTTAAAGGAGGGGTTTTTGTGTCGGGGCAAATCTTTACCTGGATCAACTCAGCAGTTCTGGTTCTCCCTGGGATCCCATCAGCCCACAGCTCTGGTCTCACCTTCAGGAGAATATCCTCTGGGTCTCAAGTTGGATCTCCCCATCTAAGCATAGTAGGGCAGCCAGAAGAGTGCATGATTGATAGGGAGGAACCTCAACATTTACTTTTTCTGAAAAGAAACTCACCTGAACATTTAGTTTGGTTAGCAGATCCCATCCCAGCAGTGGCGTATGGCCTTTAAAGTTGGCTTAGCCAGAGAGAGAGGGCCACATCTGAGCAACAAAGAGGCATTCGGGAGGAGGCTCTTAGGCACAACCATAGGGAGGCCTAGCCTTTCCTTTGCAGCAACCGTCTTCTCAAGGGTAAAACTTATGGTAGAGGGCTCAACCCATCAAACCACCAGTCCCCTATGTCTGTGGTCATGTTAGCAACCATCGAGGTGGGGTAGCCCAATACCCCTGCATTCTCCACAGGCTCCTCAAGGGGGCACTACATCTTTTTTTTTCCTTGTTTTTCTTTTTTTTTTTTTAAACTTTCCCTTCTTTTTTAAATCAACTGTATGAAAAAAAAGTTAAAAAGAAAACAAACATACAATAAAAGAACATTTCAAAGAGACCATAACAAGGGAGTAAGAAAAAGACAACTAACCTAAGATAACTGCTTTACTTCCAACATGTTCCTACTCTACCCCAAGAAAGTTACCTAATATATGCAGATGCAGGCTTTTTAAAATGCTTTTTATCAAGTTGAGGAATTCCCTTCTATTCATAGTTTGCTGAGAGTTTTATCTTGAGTGGATATTGCATTTTGTTAAATGCCTTTACTGCATCAACTGATAAGGTTAGGTTTTTCTTCTTTAGACTGTTAATATGGTAGAATATATAGATTAATATTAACATTTTGAACCACCTCTGTATTCTCTGGATAACCTGCATTTGTGTGTGGTATATTATTAATATCTATAGATAGACAGATAGATAGATAGATACAAAACTGGATTCAATTTGCCAATATTTTGTTGAGAACTTTTGTGTCTGTGTTCATGGAGATATTGGTTTATAGTTTCCTTATTTTGTACTGTTTTTCTCTGGTTTTGGCATCAGGGTAATGCTTGCCTTGTTCCCTTCTCTTCTATATTCTGGAACAGATTGGGTAGAATTGGTATTATTTCTTCTTTAAATGTTTAGTAGTTCTCACCAGTGAAACCATTTGGGCCTAGTGTTTCTCTTTTGGCAGTATTCAACAAGTACAATTTAATAGTTATAGGTCTACTATGGCTATATATTTCATCTTGGGTAAATTTGGGTAGATTTTCAAGGAATTGATCCTTTTCCTTAAACTTCTCAAATTTATATGCATGGAATTATTCATAGTATTGCCTTTTTATTCTTGTAAACTCTGTGGGGTCTAGAGTTACATTCCCTCTTTTGCTCCTGATTTTGGTCCTGTGTGTTTTTTCTCTCTCTCTCTTTTTTTTTGTTTTGTTCTGTTAGTCTTGTAGATTTATCAATTTTATTGATCTAAAGAACTAGCTTTTTGTTTCATTGATTCTCACTATTGTTTTGCTGTTTAATTTCATTAATTTCTGCTTTTTATCTTGATTATTTCCTTCCTTCTTGATTTGGCTTCATTTTGCTCTTCTTTTCCAAGTTTTTTTTTTTTTTTAATGTGAAAGTTTAGATTATTGACTTCTAATATAACCTATGTTTGTTTTCTAGTAATCTTGTTTTCTATTGTAAATATGTAATGCATGTTTCGCTTTGCTAGAGCTGCTGTTATGCAAAATACCAGAAATGGATTGGCTTTTATGAAGGGAATTTACCAAGTTACAAGTTTACAGTTCTAAGGCCATAAAAGTGTCCATACTAAGGCATCACCATGAGGATACCTTCACTGAAGAATGGCTGATGGCTTCTGGAACACCTCTGTCAGCTGGGAAGGCACATGGCTGGTGTCTACTGGTCTTTTGCTCCCAGGTTGTTTTTCAAAATGACTTTCTGCAAAATGTCTCTGGGCTTCTGTCTTCGCTTCTCTTTCTCAGCTCCTGCACGTCCTTCCTTCTTTCTCCCAGGGCATTTCTCTCTAAGCATCTGGGGGCCCTCTCGTAGCTTCTCCAGGGCAAACATCTCTTAGCTTAGCATCTCCAAATGTCCTTCTGTGTGTATCTCCAAGTGTCTCCAAGTGTCAGCAACTGTGTTGGCTCCTGAGCTCTCTTAAGTACTCCAGTGAACCAATCAAGACCCACCCTGAATGGGCGGGGTCCACACCTCCATGGAAATAACCCAATCAAAAGTCTCACCCACAGTTGAGTGAGTCGCTTCTCCATGGAAAATCTCAATCCACCCAAAAGGACTGGGTTAAAAGATCATGACTCTTTTGGGGTCCATAACAGTCTAAAACTGGCACAAATGCTATAAAAGAATTCCCTCTGAGCACTGATTGAGCTGCATTCCACAAATTTTGATGTTTTATTTTATGTTGCATTCAGGTAAAAATATTTTCTAAATACTCCTGGACTTCATCTTTGTTTAATTTCCAAGTTTTGGAGATTTTCCTATTATCTTTCTGTTATTGATTTCTAGTTTAACTCCATTATGTCAGAGAATATACTTTGTATGACTTCAATTCTTTCAAATTTGTTATGGTTTGTTTTATGACCTAGGATATGGTCTAACATGGCAAATGCTCCATGTATACTTCAAAAGAATGTCTATTGTGGTATTGTTGGGTAAAGTAGTCTATAAATGTCAATTAGACCTAGTTGATTGATAGTGTATTTCTCTATATATGCAGATTTTATACTTGTTAATTCTATCTAATACTGAGGAGGGAAGTAAAATTGTGGATTTTTTGTATTTCTCCTTTTAATTCTGTCCATTTTTAAAATCAATTGGAGTGCTCAGACATTTTCATTTAATTTAATTATTGATAGGTTTGGATTTTGTTGTTTCTTTCTGTATTTTCCCTCTGTATTTTAGTCTCTGCTTACCCTTTACTAGCTTCTTTTGAGTTATTTGAACATTTTGTAGTATTTTACTTCTCTTTATATATGTTTTTTAGTGGCTGCTCTAGGGATTACAAAATACACATTTAACTTTCAAAGTTTACTTAGAATAGATATTTTATCACTTCAACTGGAATGTAGAAAGTTTACTACCATGTAAGTTCCTTAAACTCTTTCTATTATGCTATAGTAATCTTATGTTACATTTACATATATTGAAAACTCATCAGACAATGTCATACTTTTTTGTTTCAACTTCCAAAATATTTTAAAGAACTCAGAAGAATAATCTATTATTTATCCAAGTATGACAAACCACACTCACCATCCAGGAGAAAAGATGTCTATCAATTCTGCTCTCAAAGTAGACCCTGTGCCATTTGGTACTAAGTTTCATCTGAATACACCCTAAAGTCTCCAACTGGAATGGCAATTTTTAGATTCCCATGCTGCCAACCAATATCTTAAATTTCAACTCTGTAAACCTTGCAAATGTGAGAACTTATACAACAATAGATCAGTCAGCAAGATTAACCTGTGTCCAAATTTTTACTTTATTGGCCATATTGCTGCAAAAGCAATTGAGTTCATCCAGTCTGTTTTCCTCATTCCCATTACAATGTTCTATTCCTACAGCCACTTCGGTGCATTTTGTTTACCATGACAGATGTTTACGCGTGAGTTTTGTTAATTTCTTTAATGTTTCAAAAGAAAACATAAAAACACATAGTTGCATATAGAACTAGAACACTTCAGTTATAAAAGTATAGTAAATGGATGGAATCCACTGTATGATAAAATGCTACAAACACTATTTATTTGGACTTGTGTTTAAAAAAATCTAAATGTTCTCAATACCCATCCCCCAAATCTAATAGTTACAAATTTAAATTTTTGGAACTTGTTCACTAAAACATTTTGACTTACATCAATGCTTTATGTCTCTGCATTAACATTTAAAACACATATAAATGAATACAGACAGAAACTTCCCAAAAGCTGATTCTGCCCCCCCCATATTTTTCCACTGCCACTCATACACTTTGATAACTTTTGGCTCCGTGAGAAAAAAAAATCTAATGTTCAGAAGTACCAGTAATCACAGGAAAAAAGAGTTTTTTGTTTGTTTGCTTTATTATGAAATGTTCCCATGCATAGTGGATTTTAAGTGTTCCCCTTGTATGCAGCATGCTAGATGGATCTGTTTTCACATCACTGTTACACATTTGGCATGGAAAGCACAGAGGTTGGTTTCTTTGAACAGGTCAACCAGACAGATCTCATTTGTCTACTGCACAGCCATAGTACTTGAGCTTTGGAACTGCAGATCTGTTTTAAAGACCTAACCAACTTTTTGTTTGTACCAGATGAAGGAAAGGAAGTCTGTGAAACAGAAATTTGGTGGACTTTTCATAACATCTGATTTCACAGTCCTAGTTTACCAGGACAGAGCCCTATCTACATATACCATTTCTATTTTATGATGGAGTGCTGCTGTGCATGCCCAACTTTATGGCTTAGTGAGTCAGACAACACTCAGCTCATGATAGGAACTCAGGTCTCATGGTAACTGGGTGGCCCATGGTCAAGCGTTCTGTCTCTACTAGGGCCCAAGAGCAGGCCAAAAGCTGTTTCTCAAAAGGAGAGTAAGGCTTTACTCCAAAATCCTAAGGCCCTGCGTTGTGATTCTCCTATAGGAGCCCTGTCTTCGTTGCATCCCATAAGTTTTTGTATGTTGTGTTTTCATTTTCTTTTGCCTCAAGATATTTCCTAATTTCCCTTGTGATTTTTCCTTTCACCCATTGGTTGTTTAAGAGTATGTTGTTTTTTCAGTTCTCCCTCTGTCACTGATGTCTAGCTTCATTTTATTGTGGTCAGAGAAAATACATTGTATGATTTCAATATTTTTTAATTTATTGATATTTGTTTTGTGATTTAAAATATGGTTTATCCTGGAGAATGATCCATGTGCTCTAGAGAAGAATGTGTATTCTGCTGCTGTTGGGTGAAGTGTCTTATATATATCTGTTAGGTTTAGTTGATTTAGAATATTATTCAAGTCTTCTATTTCCTTATTGATCTTCTATATAGATGTTTTATTCATTATTGAAAGTGTGTGGACTTCAACTGCGGTATTTTTGTTTAGTTCCTTTTCAAAGTTTCTGTTTCTTTATTAAGAGTCTCATATTGTTCATCCATTGTTTTCTTTAACTCCTTTTGTTCTTTCCCTGTGTTTTCCTTTATCTCCTTGAATATACTGAAAATCATTTTTTAAAAGTTTGTCTGGTATGTCCAAAGTCTGGTTGTCTTCACTGATGATATCTGGATTTTTAACCTTTTCCTTTGGATGGGGCCCCATTTCCTTTTTCTAAGTTTGCCTTGTAATCTTTGGTTGCACCCTGTACATTTTAATATTTTAAAGTGTTAATTCTGGGTTTAGTTTTTAAACTGGGTTTAGTTCCTTAAGTTTATAACCAGCCAGTGATACAACAGAGATATCACTGAGTGCCAGGAGCTAACAGAAACAAAGAAACCAAGGCAAAAAACACCTTCCACAATTTTTGCTAATTGGCTCTGCATTGGCTAGTGCTCCTCTTCAGAGTTGAGCCCCTCCTATCAAGGAGAACAGCACAAGGTGAATGTGAAGTACAGGGCCCTCTCCTTTTTTTCTGAGCCTGTCTTGTCCATGTGGCGTTAGGAACTCCTCCATTTGTAGGAATTTGATTACTCCATCTACTCCCTATGAAATTGACTTTCTCCCCTTTCCCAGTGTTCTAATGTATGACTTAAAGCAAGTAATCCTTTGCTCCAGGCTGCTTGGACTTAATTGTTTATTACACTGCTTTGATGTCTGCCAGTGCTTCTTACTGCAAGGCAAGTTCTGATAAGCCAAATCAGAGAAGAGTTTCCTGGTCAGTCTTTTACACTGCCACTTGATAGTTTGGCACAGACATACAGGTAACCCAGCATGTACATAGGAGTTACTCTGCTCCCTCAGGAACAGACCAGGGACCCACAGTGGGAGCACAGGCTAGCTCCACACTGCAACAGGAAGAATTTGGAGAATTGGCAAGGGAGCCACAAGCTTCTCTTACCATTTTTAAAGCTGTATCATCTTGATGTGGCTTTCACCCTTTAATTGTTTTCTGGAGTTTTGAGGAAAATGGCACTGCCAGATTTTGCTAGTTGTTCAAAGATTCTATGGGGGTACAGCAGTCTGGAATGTCTTACACCACCATCTTGGTTGACTGGAAGGATCTAAATGCCTTTTTTGGATTTAAATTCCCATAATCATTTCTATTTGGCCCTGGAGCTTGAGAAATATAGAATTTGGAATCAGGAGTGATTGTATGCCAGACATTCAAAAATGAAATCTTGGATTTGTTTCTGACGGATTTGCATTTGAAGATATTGGTGATGACATCATTACTTTTCAAATAATGGGATAATGGTACTACATGGTGTGTTGTGGCAGAACTGTTACTGAAAACATCTGTGAGGTGTTTGGAGTTTCTGCTTCCACAGAGCTGTTGAGCTGCCTGTAGCTCACTGAGCTACAGAAAAAGAGTAAAGAGTACTCGGCATCAAGGCTTGTTTGCTAATGCTGCCATTATGCAAATTACCAGAAATGAACTGGCTTTTATAAAGGGGGTTATTTGGTTACAAAGTTACAGTCCTAAAGGCCATAAAAGTGTCCAAACCAAGGCATCAACAATAGGGTACCTTCACTGAAGAATGGCCGATGGCATCTGGAAAACCTCTGTCAGCTGGGAAGGCACGTGGCTGCCATCTGCTCTGGGGTTCTGGTTTCAAAATGGCTTTCTCCCAGGATGTTTCTCTCTAAGCATCCGGAGGTATTCTCTTACTTTCTCCCAGGCAAACTCAGGGATAGTAAAAATCTGCTTTCAATGGCTGTCTCCAAAATGTCACTCTCAGCTGCAGCACTGATCTCCTGTCTGAGCTCTTGGGGCTTGCCCTTATGAAGCTTGTTACTGCAAAGGAGAGGCTAAGCCTACGTGCCTTTGAGAGGATGCCACATACTCCACAGAACCAATCTTTCTTGACATTGTCTGAGCTTTGCAGACATGAGTTCCTTACATTTATTTTTTCCTACACTTTTAAAAAAATTTATTAGGCAACTGATTTTAAGGTATCGTACTTCTACAAATAGACGTTACTGATTTCATCAAAGAAGGAGTTTACATGATATACCTCATTATCTTTCTTGGGTTTTGGCACTTTTTGTTAAGAGGAGTGATTTCATGCCTTGACATTCTGAACTTAAACTCACCAATATATTAATGTTCTCCATCTGGTTAATGATTGTATAGAGGAATACTCAATATTTTAAATTGATCATCTATCTATAAACTATGCTGACCTCTCATTAATTTTATATATATATAAATATATTTTATCATGGAGGGGTATGTAGAAAAGAGCATCATCTGCAAATGACAATTATTAAACCACATTAGGTGAAAATTTGGGACTCTATGCTAGTATGAGACATATAATGGTGGATTTTTTTTCTCTTTGGAGAACATATAAACAAAGATTCAGGAAGAAATAAACAAGATGATTAATTCTCATTGTCCCAGGACAGTAACTACAGTATATCTAGTTATCTCATCTCAAAGTGGCCAGTTCATTTGGGTCCTGGCTTACACAAGGTACTCAGTTTCATCTGATGATCACAGGCCTACGTAATGGCCTCTATTTTTCACAAGTATAAAATCATGGGCCCTGAACCCATAGACCAAAATCAGTATCCTCTACTGATTAAGATTAGACTCCATCATCTTCATAGTTGTCACAATCTTGTTTTCATTCCTAGCACACAAGGAATTCCTTGTCTTTATTTTGCTCTCAGCTATGTAATGAAATATTATTATATTTTATCAATCAAAAAATTTTATCCATTTTTATGGGCCTTTTATTGGTAAAATGTTCCATATTATAAGAATCCACAATCGCTTTATTTCTTTTTTTTTAAACTTTATTGAAAAATTAAGAAACAAAAAACAACCTTTCAAATATATAAAGGAATAAGAAAAACAACCTAAAATAACTGCATTGCTTTCCATATGTCCCTACCACACCCCAAGAAAATTAAGAAACCATAACAAAACAAAGGAATAAGAAAAATAACCTAAAATAATTACATTGCTTCCAACATGTTCCTACCATACCCAAGAAAATTTACAAACCATAATCATTCCTGAGCATTCCCATAACATTGAGATTACCCTCAATAGCTGATCTGTTCTTATTAGATTATCATTCCCCCTTCACTAGTTGCCATCTCTAGGTCCCCTACATTCTACAATATAAAACATTTATTTTATGTTTTTCACAGAGTTCACGTTAGTGGTAACATACAATAGCTCTCTTTCTGTGTCTGGCTTATTTCACTCAGCCTTATGTCGTCAAGGTTCATCCATGTTGTCATATGTTTCACGACCTTGTTCCTTCTTACTGCCACGTAGTATTCTATCATGTGTATATACCACATTTTGTTTATCCGTTCATCTGTTGAAGGACATTTGGATTGTTTCCATCTCTTGACAATTGTGAATAGTGCCGCTATGGATATCAGTGTGCAAATATCTGTTTGTGTCACTGATTTCAGCTCTTCTGGGTATATGCCAAGAAGTGAAATTGCTCGATTAAAGCATAACTCGATATCTAGTTTTCTAAGGACCTGCCAGACTGTCCTCCAAAGTGGCTCTACCATTATACAGTTCCATCAGCAATGAATAAGAGTTCTAATTTCTCCACATCCTTTCCAGCATTTGTAGTTTCCTGTTTGTTTAATGGCAGCCATTCTAATTGGTGTGACATGATATCTCATTGTGGACTTAATTTGCATCTCCCTAATAGCTAGTGAAGATGAACATTTTTTCATATGTCCCTACCACACAATTTGTATTTCCTCTTCAGAGAAGTGTCTTTTCTTATCTTTTGCCCATTTTATAATTGGGCTGCTTGTACTATAGTTGCTTAGTTGTAGGATTTCTTTATATAGCAAGATATCAGTCTTTTGTCAGATACATGATTTCCAAATATTTTTCCCACTGAGTTGGCTGCCTTGTCACCTTTTGATAAATTCCTTTGAGGTACAGAAGTTTTTAAGTTTGAGGAGTTCCCATTTATCTATTTTTTTCTTTCATTGCTTGTGCTTCACATGTAAGGTCTAAGAAGTGACCTCCTAATACAAGGTCTTGAAGATGTTTCCCTACATTATCTTCTAAGAGTTTTATGGTACTATCTCTTATATTGAGGTTTTTAATCCAATTTGAGTTAATTTTTGTATAGGATGTGAGGTAAGGGTCCTCTTTCATTCTTTTCAATATGGATATCCAGCTCTCCCAGTCCCATTTGTTGAAGAGACTTATGTCCTGGTTCAGTGGATTTGGGGGCCTTATCAAAGATCAGTTTTCCACAGATCTGGGAATCTATCTCCAGATTCTCAATTCAGTTTCATTGATCAATGTGTCTATCTTTGTGCCAGAACCATGCTGTTTTGACTACTGTGGTTTTATAAAAAGCTTCAAAGTCAGGAAGTGTAAGTCCTCTTGCTTTGTTTTCCTTTTTTAGAATGTTTTTAGCAATTTGAGGCATCTTTCCCTTCCAAATAAATTTGATAACTAGCTTTTCCAAGTCTGCAAAGTAGGTTGTTGGAATTTTGATTGGAATTGCTTTGTATCTGTAGATGAGTTTGGGTAGAAATGACATCTTAACGACATTTAGGCTTCCTATCTGTGAAGGCAGAATATTTCTCCATCTTTTTAGGTCCCTTCTTTTTTTTTTAGTAAAATTATGTAATTTTCTATGTATAGGTCTTTTACATCCTTGGTTAAGTTTATTCCTAGGTACTTGATTGTTTTAGTTGCTATTGAGAATGGAATCTTTTTCTTGAGTGTCGCTTCAGTTAGGTCATTTCTGGTGTATAGGAACATCACTGATTTATGTGCATTAATCTTATATCCCGCTACTTTGCTAGATTTATTAGCTCAAGTAGCTCTGTCATTGATTTCTCAGGGTTTTCCAAATATAAGATCATATCATCTGCAAATAATGAGAGTTTTACATCTTCCTTTCCAACTTGGATGCTTTTTATTTCTTTGTCTTGCCAGACCGCTCTGGCTAGCACTTCTAGCACAATGTTGATTAACAGTGGTGACAGCGGGCATCCTTGTCTCATTCCTGATCTTAGAGGGAAGGCTTTCAGTCTCTTGCCATTGAGTACTATGCTGGCTGTGGGTTTTTCATATATGCCCTTTATCATATTGAGGAAGTTTCCTTCAATTCCTACCTTTTGAAGTGTTTTTATCAAAAAGGATGCTGGATTTTGTTGAATGCTCTTTCAGCATCTATTGAGATGATCATTTGATTTTTCCTTTTTGATTTTTTAATGTGTTGTACTACATTGACTGATTTTCTTATGTTGAACCATCCTTGCATGTAATGAACTCCACTTGGTCATGATGTATGATTTTTTTTAATGTGTCTTTGGATTCTATTTGCAAGTATTTTGTTGAGAATTTTTGTATGTATATTCATGAGGGAGATTGGTCTATAGTTTTCCTTTCTTGTAGCATCTTTACCTGGTTTTGGTATTAGAGTAATGTTAGCTTCATAAAATGAGTTAGGTAGTGTTCCATTTTCATCAATTTTTTGAAAGAGTTTAAGTAAGATTTGTGTCAGTTCATTTTGAAAAGTTTGGTAGAATTCCCCTGTGAAGCCATCTGGCCCTGGGCATTTATTTGTGGAAAGCTTTTTGATGACTGATTCGATCTCTTTGCTTGTGATTGGTTTGTTGAGGTCTTCTGTTTCTTCTCTGGACAGCCTAGGTTCTTCATGTGTTTTCAGGAAATTGTCCATTTCCTCTACATGACCTAGTTCGTTGGTGTACAGTTTTTCATAGTATGATACTCTTATGCTTTTTAATGTTTCTTCGGGATCCACGGTAATGTCCCCTTTCATCTATTATTTTGTTTATTTGGGTCTTTTTAA
This sequence comes from Choloepus didactylus, assembly GCF_015220235.1. NCBI lineage: Eukaryota > Metazoa > Chordata > Mammalia > Pilosa > Megalonychidae > Choloepus > Choloepus didactylus. The sequence continues at coordinate 126,571,921 of NC_051313.1, read as the reverse complement.
TTTTGTCAGTCTAGCTAAGGGTTTGTCAATCTTGTTGATTTTCTCAAAGAACCAACTTTTGGTTTTATTTATTCTTTCTACTGGTTTTTTGTTGTTGTTCTGGTTGATGATGATGTTGTTCTCTATGTCATTTATTTCTGCTTTAATCCTTGTTATTTCTTTTCTTCTACTTGCTTTAGGATTAGTTTGCTGTTCATTTTCTAGCTTCTTCAGCTGTTCTATTCTTTGGTTTTAGCTCTTTCTTCCTTTTTAAAGTATACATTTAGAGATATAAACTTCCCCCTCAGTACCACCTTCACTGTATCCCATAAGTTTTGATATGTTGTGCTCTCATTTTAATTCATCTTTAGATATTTAGCAATTTGTCTTGCTGTTTCTTCTTTAACCCACTGATTGTTTAGGAGTGTGTTGTTTAACCTCCGGATATTTGTGAATGTTGTAAATCTCTGATGGTTATTGACTTCTAGTTGTATTCCATTGTGATCAGAGAATGTATTTTGAATAATTTCAATCTTTTTAAATTTATTGAGACTTGTTATGGCCCAGTATATGATCTATTCTGGAGAAAGTTCCATGGGCAGTAGAGAAGAATGTGTATCCTGGTGATTTGGGATGTAATGCTCTATATATGTCTGTTAAGTCAAATTCATTTATCACATTGTTTAGGTTTTCAGTTTCCTTATTGGTCTTCTGTCTGGTTGATCTATCTATAGGAGAGAGTGATGTATTGAAGTCTCCCACAATTATTGTGGAAACATCTATTGCTTCCTTCAGCTTTGCCAATGTTTGTCTCATATATTGGGGCACCTTGATAGGGTGCATAGACATTTATGACTGTTATTTCTTGTTGTTGAATTGTCCCTTTTATTAGTATATAGTGTCCATCTGTCTCTTACGGCATCCTTGCATTTAAAGTCTATTTTGTCTGAGATTAATATTGCTACTCCTGCTTTCTTTTGGCTGTAGCTTGCATGGAATATTTTTTCCATTCTTTCACTTTCAACTTCTTTGTGTCCCTGTGTCTAAGATGAGTCTCTTGTAAGCAATATATTGATGGGTCATATTTTTTAATCCATTCTCCCAATCTATATCTTTTAATTGTGGAATTTAATCCATTCACATTCAATGTTATTACTGTGAAGGCAGTTCTTGAATCAGCCATCAGATCCTTTGGTTTTTATTTGCCAGATATATTTTTTTCCTCTATTTTCTTTAATGTACCCTTACTAAAACTCTTTAGTTCTGTGACCTTCTCCAGGCCTCTTTCTCCTTTCTTTTTTAGTCAGCTGGTAGGACTCCTTTTAGTATTTCTTATAGTGCAGGTCTCTTGTTAGCAAATTCTCTCAACATATGTTTGTCTCTGAAAATTTAAAGCTCTCCCTCAAATTTGAAGGAGAGATTTGCTGGATAAAGAATTCTTGGCAGGCAGTTTTTCTCTTCTAGAATTTTAAATATGTCATACCACTGCCTTCTCACCTCCATGGTGGCCACTGGTAGTTACCACTTAGTCTTATTTTGTTTCCCTTGTATGTGATGAACTGCTTCTCTCTTGCTGCTTTCAGAACTTGCCCCTTCTCTTCAGCATTTGACAATCTGATCAGAATATGTCTTGGAGTGGTTTTATTTTGATTTACTGTGTTTGGAGTTCTTTGGGCATCTATGATTTGTGTATTTATGTCATTTTGATGGGTTGGGAAGTTCTCCCCAACAATGTCTTTAAATACTCTTCCTAGTCCTTCACCTTTCTCTTCCCCTTCTGGGACACCAATGAGTCTTAAGTTTGGACGTTTTATTTTATCTATCATATCCCTGAGATCCATTTTGATTTTTTTGATTTTTTTTCTCCATTCTTTCTTTTGTTCTTTCATTTTCTGTTCTGTGGGCTTCTAGGACACTGAGATGTTGTTTGGCTTCCTCTAGTCTTGTATTGTGAATATCCAGAGTCTTTTTAATTTGGCCAACAGTTTCTTTTATTTCCATAAGATCTTCTATTTTTTTATTTACTCTTGCTATGTCTTCTTTATGCTCTTCTAGGGTCTTCTTTATGTAGCTTATATCCTGGGCCATGGTCTTCTTGATGTCCTTTAAATCCTTTGCCATGTTTTTGTTCCTTGATTGTAGATCTTTGATTAACTTTGCAAGGTATACTGTATCTTCCGATATTTTGGTTTGTGTGTTTGGAGTTGGATTCTCCATATCTTCTGGTTTTATCATATGCATTAAGATTTTCTGTTGTTTTTGGCCTCTTGGCATTTGTTTTGCTTGATAGGGCTCTTTCAAGTTGTAAAGAAAAAGGGATATCGATCTAATTTTTCAGGAACACAGTTTGGTGACGTACACTTTCTCTAACTAACCAGCAGATGGCGTCTGTGAGTCACCTATATCCCTCAAGTCAGTTTTCAACCTTTATTCCGCTTTGTGTGGGGAAATGATTCTTGTTGGTCCAGTTGGAGAACTCAGTTTGGGTGTGTTGCTGGAGCTGTCCGCCCTGAATGTGGGGCATGTGTACGGGTAGCCAGGGAGGAAGGGCAGTTCTAATATTCAAATCTCCCAGGATCCCGGAGATTCAAGGCCGCCGCACAAGTCTAAGCCTTCATTTCAGTTCAGCCCTAGCCTCTCACTCTCGCTGATCCATAAACCACTGGACTTGGCATAGAGGCCCTGGGTTCTCCGAGCGGATCCCCCCTCACAGCCGCGCTCCTCCAGTAGCTCAGCAAAGGGAAGGCTGTGCTACGTCACCAGTGCACGCCGTCCCACAAGGGAAGTCCCGAGTCGCTGGGCCGTGCGGCGGCGCAATCCCAGCCCGAAGCAAAAATGGCCGAGTGGGGCGTCTCAGCCCCCTCCTCCTCGCACCGTTCCTCCTTCCCAGCTCCGGGACAACTGGCGGGGCTCTGGGCTGTGGGCACAGCCCCGGGCAGCAGTTTATCCAGCCCTCCGGGGGCTAGCTGCCAGCCGCAGGGTTTCTTTCTGCTTCCGGCTCTCCCCTCCGTTCCCCCAAACCCAAGGGTATCTGCTGTGGGCTATCTTCCTGGCCAGACAGCAAGAGGCCAGCCCAGCCCCCGCTTGCTGTGTTTTTCTGCGTGGTTCCCACAATTGCTACTGGAGCCGCTCCTTTTTTTTTTTCTTTTTTTTTTTTTAAACAGGCAGCTGGTCTCCATACACTGAACCCTGGCTTCCCCAGCCCGCCGCGCGGCTGCGGGTCTTCCAGCCAGCTTACTCACTCATTTCAGAATGCTGACTCCCGGTTTCACCAAGTATACAGCCCCTCTGGAGCTAGGAGCCCTTGTCCAGCTGGTGCATCGCTGTAACCGGTATTCTAGGTCACTTTCTGGTTTTTAGCTAGTGTTTTTCATGGAGGCGTTTTTTTCGCCCTGTCTCAGCTAGCAGCCATCTTAGTTCTCCTCCTCTGAATTTTTAATTTGGGCATTTGGTTATCCGTATCTTCTGGTTTCTTCATATGCTTTAACATTTTCTGTTGCTTTTTGGCCTCTTGGCATTTGCTTAAATAGGGTTCTTTTAGGATATGTAGGCTTATTGAAACAATTATCTATAATTTGACAGAGCTACCGCTTGGTGCAATGCACTTTCCCTGAACTACCAGCAGATGGTATTCTCAGGCCACCTCTTACCCTCAATCCAGTTCTCCCCAACTTTGTTTATGCAGGGAGTGGGGGTCCAAACTATGTGGAGGTCCAGTCAGTGCACCGATTTTCCATGTGCAGTGGGGATCACCAGCCCTGTGGGTTGGGGGAGTGGGGCATGCCCTATGCAGTTTGGCAGGGAAGAGGGCTTAAGACCCAGTACTCCCAGCCATTTGTGGGGCAGTGACTGGAATACCCTAGGGCTGTGGCATGCATATAACCCTTCAGCTCAGATTCCCCACAGTCCCTCTCTGCCATGAGCCCACAAGTTCTGGGCTTGGTGTAGGGCTCCTGCCTCTAGGATGTGCACCCTGTAGGCTTCTGAGTAGGAGCAGTGTGCATCATCACAAGCCAGCTGAATTACAAATTCACTTAAGGAAGCTCTCCACTGAAGTGCTGCAAATGTGTCTCCCAGCCCACTGAAAAAATGACTGTATGGGGTGTGGAAACTACCCACTTCCATGATCATCTCCCTGCTGCAGTGGCTCATCCCTGGCTTGGGCGCTCTTAGCTGTGGTTATGTGAAGGGCTATCACCCACATCAGATACTGAGGTGGGTGCCTGGGGTGCGGAAGGCACTGCCCACCACTCTTGACTGTGGCTCCTGCTGCCAGCTCCCCATCCACTTTCCGGGTCTTACTCTAACCCACCTCCAAACACAGTCTCTCAGTTTCTCCCAGTGCTCACTCACTATGGATGTAGAAGTCCCTGCCCAGACAGTAGAACCCTGGAACCACTACTCTGGAGCACTTTCTGTCTTTTATCTAGGGTTTTTTTCATGGACTAGAATTTTGCTCTGTCTCTCCTAATCCGCCATCTTGGATCCCCCCTTATTTCTTTACTAAAGCATAATATATTTTGCTCATGCCCCACTGTAACTACTGATAGCAGAAAAAAAAAATTACAATGAAATATAATTAAGTCCCTTCTAGCTTAAAAAATAAAACTACCTTAGTTGATTTTTTGGTATCAACTCACCAGAGTACATTTATAAAAAAAACCTTTATCCTTCAGATGGTTTGTAGGTTGTGTGACTATGTCTCAATAATATTGCATTATAAAAACTAGATTAGACAAAAGCAGAGTAGGAATGACAAATTGTGGAATAAAGATTCAGTGTTTCTTAGCTTTTTCTGTATCACAGATCCCTTTGGGGGGAATAAAACCCCGTTACGATGGGTAGAGTCAATATCCAGACTTTTTCTGCTGTTTCCTACTGACTCTGCTAGTCTCTTTTCATTGCCTCCGTATCTGCAGAACACAGTTAAGCATATTGTTCGAACTTCCAGCATAGTCGAGTATTGGCATTGCTCCAAAGGACTGTTAGTTCTCCCCTACCATGGGTCATACTGTGTATAGCTGGAGATTAAAATCCTCTCATACCTGCTCTAATTTCTTCTGCTACAGAATAAAATTGTTCCTTCATATGATGACCCATTGCAGTGGACAGACTGTAAGATGGTCCTCATATTCTCCTTGTCCCCCTGCCCCCAACTTGCTTGTGTTCATGCCATTTATCATCCCCTCCCCTTGAGTGGTTGTGGGGATGTGATCTGTAATTTGCTTCTAACTAACAGAATATGGCAAATGTTATGCAATGTCACTCCTGTGATTATGTTGTTATATAGACTCCATCTTGCTAGCAGATCTGCTTTGGGGTTTCTCTCTCTGTTGCTGGTTTTGAAGAATTAAGCTGCCATGAATGTTCCTGAATCAAGAAAACAGATTTCAATAATGTGAATAAGTGTCAAAGCAGGGTCTTCCCTAGACAAGTCTTCAAATTCTATTCAGAATAATATTTTTTAAAATTTTTATTGAAATATATTCACATACCATACAATTGTGTCCAGCAGCTGTTCACAGTATCATCATACAGTTGTGCATTCAGCACCACAATTTTTGAACATTTTCATTACTCCAAAAAATAAAAATAAGAATAAAAATAAAAGTAAAAAAGAACACCCAAAACATCACCTTCCCCTCCTCCCTCCTATTATTCATTTACTTTTTTGTCCCCATTTTTCTATTCATTTGTTCATACACTGGATAAAGGGGGTGTGAGTCATAAGGTTTTCACAATCACAAAGTCACACCATATAATATGATCATCTTCAAGAATCAAGGATACTGGATTGCATTTCAGTAGTTTCAGATATTTCCTTCTAGCTATTCTAATACACTAGAAACTAAAAAAGAATATCTATATAACGTGTAAGAATAACCTCCAGAATGACCTCTCAGTTCTATTTAAAATCTCTCAGCCACTGAAACTTTATTTTGTTTAATTTCTCTTCCCCCTTTAGGTCAAGAAGTCTTTCTCAATCCCAGAATGTCAGATCCAGGCTCATCCTTGGGAGACATGTCCTGCGTTGCCAGGGAGATTTACTCCCCTGGGAGTCATGTCCCACATAGCAGGGAGGGCGGTGAGTTTACCTGCTGAGTGGGTTTAGAGAGAGAGGCCACATCTGAGCAACAAAATAAGTTCTCTGAGGATAACTCTTAGGCACAATTATAAGTAGGCTTAGCCACTCCTTTGCAGAAACAAGCTTCATAAGGGCAAGCCCCAAGATTGAGGGCTCGGTCTACCAAACTGGTAGTCCCCAATGCTTACAAGAATATTAGGAATTCCCCAGCTGGGAAAGTCCAACATTTTCACATTTTTCCCCAGTCCCTCAAGGGGGCTTTGCAAATACTTTTTATTCTCTGCCCAAATTACTCTGGCATCTATTGGGGTTTCACCATATCCTGTACAAACCAACCAGATCCCACTCCCTATTCAAGGTTGCACGTAATTATGGTATTTGAGTAAATTGACAATACAAGTTAAATTATATACTGCACTACAGAAAATATAGACTTTGCACCAAGGAAACATCTCTTCCATTGGTCCCACACAGAAGCCAAAGTTTAACACAGTTAATATCATCCCCTACCCTTCAGTCTAATCTACCCCAATCTCAACCAAGTCCATTTCATTCAAATCTCCAGTCGAAGTCTGATCTCCTTTTCAGCCTCTTTAACAGCTGCTGCATGTGGCAATGATGACATTCAAAGCTGCTGAACTCAGGCTCCAAGTCCCAGGTGCCACACAGATACCAAAAGCTCCAGGGACTGACCAGGTGAGACACAAATAGCTCAGCATCTCAGAATTTAGAAATAACTGTTACAACTCATGAATAGATGTGACTGCTTTAAGAGCTTACAATCTAGGAACCTTTACATAAGTCTTCCCCTGATAACCCATGCTCCCAGACTCGATTCTCAGAGTTTGTACTTTATTCTTAGCCCATATCAGTTAGGGATTATAATGTTTGTCTTTTCATTTCTGGCTTATTTCACTCAACCTACTGTCCTCATGGTCAATTTACCTAGTTGCATACCTCACAACTTCATTCCTTCTTGCCATTCCCTCATATAAAAACATTCTTTTATTTGTACATTTAATAACAATCACTGACCATTGTAGGTTTCACTAAGTTATACAGTCCCAGTCTTCATTTTTTCTTTTTCCTTCTGGTGTCATAAAGACCCCTAACCTTCACCTTTCAACCATATTCATGATCATCTTTCTTCAGTGTACTTACCATATTGTGCTACCATCAAACAGTATTGTGCTATATACATTTCTGGGTCTATATAATCATTCCTCTAGAACATTCTATAATCCTTCAACATCCAATGCCCAATCTCAACCATCTATCTCCTGATATCTTCATTTCTCCACTCCTATCCAAACCTCTCTCCTGTCTTTTCCTGTCTGTCTGTAGCACTCCCTTTAGTATTTCTTGTAGAGGCAGTCTCCTGTTCACAAACTCTCTTAGTGTCTGTTTCTCTGCAAATATTTTAAACTCTCCCTCATTTTTAAGTTCAATTTTATTGAGAATATTCACATACCATACAATCATCCAAAGTGTAAAATCAGTTGCTCTTTGTACCACCACAGAGCTATGCATTCATCACAATTAATTTTTTTTAATTTTTAGAACATTTTCATTACTCCAGAAAAGAAATAAAAACAAAAAAGAGAACTCAAATCCTTCCATACCCCTCACCTACCCCTCCATTATTGACTCATAGTATTGGTATAGTACATTTATTACTGTCTATGAAAGAATGTTAAAATACTACTAACTCTAATACATAGTTTGCGATAGTTATATTTTCCCCATATACCCCTCTATTATTGATTTCTAGTTATAATGTCATACATTTGTTCTAGTTCATGAAAGAGAATTTGAATATTTGTACAATTAATCATGGACATTGTCCACTACAAGATTCACTGTTTTATACATTCCCATAATTTTAACCTCCATCTTTCCTTCTGGTGACATACGTGACTCTAAACTTCCCTTTTCTACCATATTCACACAGTATTCAGCACTGCTAGATATTCTCACAAAAATGTGCTACCATCACCTCTGTCTACTGACAAACACTTAAGTTCAACCTAAACATTCTGCTCATAATAAGCAACCGCCCCCTATTGTTTAGCCTTGTTCTATATCCTGGTAACCAATATTTCATGTCTATGCATTTACATATTATAATTAGTTCATATCAGTGAGACCATACAAAATTTGTCCTTTTGTGTCTGACTTATTTCACTCAATATAATACTCTCAAGGTTCATTCATCAACCTCCCTTTTTTTAAAGATGATTTTGTTCACACACCACCACACATTCTGTCCTAAGTAAACAATTGAGGGTTCCCTGTATAATCACGTAGTTATGCATTCACCACCACCACTACTATCTATAGAAGGACATTGTCATTTCTTCCACAAAGAAAGAGGAAGAGTAAAAAAAGGCAGACAAAAGAACAAGAAAAAGAAAGAAAAAATGACAGCTAAAAAGCAGCAAAAGAAAAGATAAAATACAGTAGAATAAGAGAGTCAGACAACATCACCAATGCTAAGAGTCCCATACCCCTCCCTTATATCCCTGTCATATAGGCATTTAGCTTTGGTATATTGCCTTTGTTACGTTAAAGGGAGCATAAGACAATGTTTCTGTTAAGTATAGCCTCTAAATTACATTGACTGTATTTTTCCCCCAATACTACCCAATTTTTAACACCTTGCAAGGTTGACATTCATTTGTTCTACTTCATGTGAAAATATATTTGTACAATTTACCACAAATGTTGAGCACTTTAGGTTTCACTAAGTTATACAGTCCCAGTCTTTATTTTCCCTCTTTCCTTCTGGTGTCCCACATGCCCCTAACCTTTCTCTTTCGACCATACTCACAGTCATCCTTGTTCAGTGTACTTACATTGCTGTGCTACCATCACCCAAAGTTGTGCTCCAAACCTCTCACTCCTGTCTTTTCCTATCTGTCTGTAGTGCTCCCTTTAGTATTTCCTGTAGAGCAAGTATCTTGCTCACAAACTCTTTCATTGTCTGTCTTGTTAGAGAATATTTTAAACTCTCCCTCATATTTGAAGGACAGTTTTGCCAGATATAAAATTCTTGGTTGGCGGTTTTTCTCTTTCAGTATCTTAAATATATCACACCACTATCTTCTTGCCTTCATGGTTTCTACTGGGAAATCCACACACAGTCTTATCAAGCTTCCCCTGTATGTGATGGATTGCTTTTCTCTTGCTGCTTTCAGGATTCTTTGTCTTTGACATTTGATAATCTGATTATTAAGTGTCTTGGCATAGGTCTATTCAGATCTACTCTGTTTGGGGTACATTGCATTTCTTGTATCTGTAATTTTATGTCTTTCATAAGAGATGGGAAATTTTCAGTGATTGTTTCCTCTATTATTTCTTCTGCCCCTTTTCTGTTCTCTTCTCCTCCTGGGACACCCATGACACATACATTCATGCACTTCATGCTGTCATTCAGTTCCCTGAGACGTTGCTCATATTTTTCCATTATTTTCCCTATCTATTCTTTCGTGAGTAGGATTTCAGGTGTCTTGTTATACAGTTCCTGAATGTCTTCTTCTGCCTCTTGAAATCTGCTGTTGTGTGCCTCCACTGTGTTCCTCATCCCTTGTGTTGTGCCTTTCATTTCCATAGATTCTGCCAGTTTTTTCAAACTTTCAATTTCTTCCTATGTTCACCCAGTGTTTTCTCTATATCCTTCATCTCTTTTGCCATATATTCCCTAGACTTGTTGAATTGGTTTAGCATTAGTTGTTTCAATTCCTGTATCTCAGTTGAAGTGTAAGTTTGTTCCTTTGACTGGGTCGTATCTTTGCTTTTCCTAGTGTGATTTGTGGTTCTCTGTTTTGTAGGCATCTGGTTTCCTTGATTACCCCAATCATATTTTCCCAGACCAGAACAGGCTCAGGTCTCAAAATGGGGCTATATCCAGTTTCAGGTTTCCCTGAGGGTGTGTTTTAGAAGATTGACAGACTTTCCTGTGAGGCCTCTAGCCTCTGTGCTTTTCCTAAGCTGTCCAGCAGGTAGTGCCTGTCAGCCTGTCACTCCACACTGGTGTAAAGAGGTATGCTCCCTTTAATTTTCACCTTAGGTTGTTTCTGGTTTAATTGTTTTCCCCCAGGCCCTGTGGTCTGAGTTCTGAAGGGAGGGTTGGCACTTCAGCTGGGTCCCACCTCCCTCCTTTTAGGGAAGATACACCCCTAGGGAGTTATCTTCTGCACTTGAATTACACCTTTGTCTCTCTGACTCTGTTAACTCCACCGCTGTCTGAGTCAGAGTGCTGTGAACTGAAAATGGCTGAGGCATTCTCCACCGAGCCACTCAGATTGAGAGGGGGAAAAAGGGGAAAGCAAGCCCCTTTTCAGAGCCAGTCCATGGCCCCCCAGTTTTGCCTGTCAGCCAGAGACAGCAACAGATCTCCTGGGCTCCCTTTCCAGGACACAGATTCCCTCTGGCTCTCTAAGATCAACAGTCTCCAAAAGCCTGTATTTTTTTTTCCCCTTCAGCCCTACTTCCTCTCCACTGGGAGCAACCGCAGGGTACTCTGCTGCTTGTTAGGGGTTTGTTTGTTGCTTATATTCAGCAGTCCACATTTGTTAATGAAAACCCCAGTTGGAGCTAGGTTGAGCTATATTCACTTGCTCCAGGACCGCTGCATTCTCCCACAGCAAGGTCTTGCATCTCAGTCTGCTGTGGGGGGAGGGGACTCCCAGCGCAGTTCCCCAGTTTTTACTTACAGCTTTTATGCTGCAGTCTTAGCCATTCCATCCATTCCAGGCTGGTGTATGATGTGCGGACAGTCGTGGTTGTCCCCCAGCATTTGTTCCAGACTATTTACTAGTTGTTCCTGGTTGTTTATTAGTTGCTCTAGAGGACTAACTCAATTCCACATTTCTCTGTGTTCCATCTTCCCCCTTCCCTCTCTCCCTCCTTTTTCAAGGCCAGTTTTGCCAAGTATAAGATTCTTGGTCAGCAGTTTTTCTCTTTCAGTATCTTGAATATATCATACCACTGCCTTCTTGCCTCCATGGTTTCTCCTGAGAGATCTGCATTTAGTGTTATCGAGCTTCCCTTGTATGTGATGGATCGCTTTTCTCTTGCAGCTTTTGGGATTCTGTTTTTGACTTTGGAAAATCTGATCAGTGTCTTGGAGTGGGTCTATTTGGATCAATTCTGCTTGGGGTATGCTGTGTTTCTTAGGCCTGTAATTTTATGTCTTTTATAAGGGGTGGGAACTTTTCATTGATTATTTTCTCTATTATTCTTTCTGCCCTTTTTTCCTTCTCTTTTCCTTCTGAGACAACATATATATTCCTGCGCTTCTTGTTTCTGAGTTCCCTGAGACCTTGCTCATATTTTCTCATTCTTTTCCCTAGCTGTCTTTTATGTGTAGGATTTCAGATGTCTGGTACTCTAGTTCACTGATCCTTTCTTCTGCCTCTCCAAGTCTGCTGTTGTATATCTCCATTGTGTTTTTCATCTCCCCTATTGTGCCTTTCATTTCCATAAGTTCTGCCATTTGTTATTTCAAGCTTACGAATTCTTCCTTATGGTCACCCAGTGACTCCTTTACATCTCTCATCTCCTTTGTCATATTTTCTTTCAACTTGGTTGATTTGATATTACAAGATTTGTTTGAACATCTTTAATTAGTTGTTTCAACTCCTGATTCTCAGTTGAGGTGTTAGTTTCTTCCTTTGACTGGGCCATATCTCCCTGTTTCCTGATCTAGCTCCTGATTTTTTGCTGCCTAGGCATCTGATTTCCTTGATTGGCTTATTCTGGAGGTTATTTCTCTCTTTTGCCTAAGGTTTTCTTATTGGTTTGCTTTGATCTCTATATTTCTCTGTTTCTCTCACTGGCCAGTTGCCAGATTGGCTCTGCTTTCTAGTCTTCCTCCCCAAATCAGGCAACCAATGTGGCCTACCACAGGGATTGGAGGTAGGCACTGGGTACCACAGCAAGTTCACTGTGTGCGGCAGTACAAATCTGCTGGCTTCCAGTAGTGCTCTGTTTTCCATTGGCTAGCAAGACATGAGTTGTCATCTGCTTTAACAGTTATGTCTTCCATATTTCTCAGCCAAAACAGGGCCAGGTTCCATACAGGGCATGTTGAACAGTTCCTGTGTTCCTAAAAAAAGGGTCTAGAGCATCTTTTCAAAAGTATTTTAATTCCTTTGCACCTTCTGGACAATCCAGCAGATGGCACTATTTGGTAACCTAATTGTCTTCAGAAGCTGTTTTGCCTCCCAGCACAGGCTGTGTCTACCCTGGTGAGCTGGAACTCTGGGATTCCTATGCCTTCACTTTGCTGGCCCAAATCTGGGTTGACATGGGGCTACACTGGTGGCAGAGTACCCCTTCAGCTGACCCACTACTCTAGCTATCACCAAGGAAAGGAAATGGCTGCCGGCTGCTACTTCCATCAAGGGTGAGGGAAGGATTTTCAGACCCAGGGCTGGAAATAGTCTCTGTCCATGTTTTCTCAGTCTCTTTGTCCCTCACTGATCTGGGCCTTGAAACATCCTCCCCTGTCCCCCAGGTCTTCAATCAGTGGGGATATGTCTCACTGCTGTGATTTTTTTAATTCAATTTTATTGAGATATATTCACATAACATACAATTATCCAAGGTATACAATCAGTTGTTCACAATAATGTCATATAGTTGTGCATTCATCATGCCAATCTATTTTTTGAACCTTTTCTTTGTACCAGAAAAAGTGAAAATAAGAAACAATAAAAGTAACAACACCCAAGTCACCTCCCCACCCTATTTTTCATTTAGTATTTTGTTCCCATTTTTCTACTCATCCATCCATACACTGGGTAAAGGGAGTGTGATCCACGAGGCTTTCACAATGACACTATCATGCCTTGTAAGCTACATTGCTATACAATCGTTTTCAAGAGTCAAGGCTGCTGGGTTGCAGTTTGATAGTTTCAGGTATTTCCTGCTAGCTATTCCAATGCATTAAAACCCAAAAAGGGTTCTCTATTTAGTACATAAGAATGCCCACCAAAGTGACCTCTCAGCTCCATTTGGAATCTCTCAGCCAATGAAACTTTACTTTGTTTCACTTCGCATCCCCCTTTTGGTCAAGAAGATGTTCTCAATTCCCACAATTGCGGGTCCAGATTCATCCCTGTGAGTGATATCCCACATTACCAGGGAGATTTACACCCCTGGCTGTCAGATCCCATGTCGGGGGGAGGGCAGTGAGTTCACCCGCTGAGTTGGCTTAGCTACAGAGAGAGGGCCACATATAAGCAACAAAGAAGAACTCAGGGTGAGACTCTTAGGCACAATTATAAGCAGGTTTAGCCTCCCCTTTGCAGTAAGGAGCTGCATAAAGGCAAGTCCAGTGATAGGGGGCTTGGCCCATCAAACCACTAGTCCTCAATGTTTGTGAGAACATCAGCAACAATCCAGGTAAGGAAGCCCCACAGCTCTGCATTTTCCCCCAGCTCCTCAGGGGGAGCCTGCATATTTATTTTTATTCTCTGTCCATATTACTTTGGGATTTGTCACTATTTCACACTAACCTATGGAAATCTACCAGGTCTCACTTCCTATTAAAAGTTCCCTGTAATTATGGTATTTGAAAAAACTGTATGAGTTAAATTGTTTAGGAAACATCTCTACCCTTGGTCTCACATGGAATTTAAAGTTTTAAAATGCAGTCAGTATTGTCCTTGATCCTTTGGCCCAATTTGCCCTAGTCCTAACCACATCTGCTTCATTCATATCTCTAGTTGAAGTCTGGACTCTTTTTCAGCTTTAACACTTGCTATAGGTGCTAATACTGACATTCATATTGGCCAAGTTCTAGCTCTGAGTTTCACGTGTCGATCAGGTTATACACAAAAGGATCAGCATCTCGGAATCTGGAGATAGCCATTACAATTCAGGAATAGATGTGACTGTTATAAGAGCTTACAATCAAGGTACCATTACAATAAGCCTTCCCCTGATGAGCTGTGCTCTAAGGTTCAACTCTGAGTTTACACATTGTAGTTAGTCCATATTGGTGAGGCATTATAGTGTTTGCCTTTATTTCTGGCATAGTTCACTCAAAATGCTGTCACAGGTTCCAGTCACCTCATTGTGTTTCTCACAGCTTCACTCTTTCTCACAGTTGCTTAATATTCCATTGTATGTACACACAGCAGTTGAGCCTTCTGTTCCTCAGTCGATGTATCCTTCGGCCACCTCCACCCATTGCAAATCATGCATACTCACTCCATAAACACCAGAGTGCAAATGTCCATTCATGTTCCTGCTCTCAGATCCTCCAAATAAATGCCCCCTAATGAGGCTGTGGGACCTTCAGGCACCCACATTCTTAGCTTTGTGTGGAACCACCCCACTGTCCTCCAGAAAGGCTACACCATTCTGCCTCCTAACCAACAGTAAATACGCATATCCCTCTCTCCATGTTTTCACCAGGACTTTTATCCCTGTTTATATTTTTCCATATAATATATAGAGCTATATTCACATGCCATATAATTATCCACAGTGTACAGTCAATTGTTCGTGGTATCATACAGTTGTGCACTTATCACCACAGTCAGCACTTGAACATATTGATTACTATGAAAAAGAAGTTTTTTTAATGAATAAAGATAATAAAAAGAAAAATAAAATGTCATACAATACAATAGTGGAGTCAGCCAACACCACCACTACCAAGAATCCCATATCCCTCCCTTATATCCCCCTCTCATTCATATTTGGCTTTGGTATATTGCCTTTGTTACATTTAATGGAAGCATATTACAACATTACCATTGACCACAGACTTGAGTTTGCTTTGATTATATTTTTTCCCCAAAACCATACCCTTTCCAACACTCTGCATGGTTGACATTGATTTGTTCTCCCACATGCAAGAACAGATTTATGTTTGTACATTTAGTCACAATCATTGACCACTCCAGTTTTTGCTAAGTTAAACAGTCCCAGTCTTTATCTTCTATCTTTACCTCAGGTTTCATTCATACCCCTAAGCCACCTCTTTCGACTTTACTCATGGACATCTTTGTTCAGTGTAGTTACAATATTGTGCTACTATCACACAGTATTATGCTATTTCTGGATCTATACAATCAATCCTGCTGAACATTCTGTAGTCCTTCAGCATCAAATGTCCAATCTCTACCCTCTTTCTATCTTTTGGTAGACCTGTGTTAGCTTTTAACTCTCAAATTTGCTCATTAATGTTAGTTCATATTAGTGAGACCATACAGTATTTGTCCTTTTGTTTCTGGCGAACTTCACTCAACATAATGTCCTGAAGGTCCATCCATGTTTTCATATGTTCTTTGTCTTTGTTCTGTGTCACAGCTGCGTAATATTCCATCATGTGTATGTACCACAGTTTGTGTATCCACTCATCCATTAATGGAAATTGGGGCTGTCTCCTTCTCTTGGCTATTGTGAATAATGCCAGGATAAACATCAGTTTACAAATGTCCGTTCATGTCTTAACTTTCAGTTCCTCTGAGTACATACATAGTAATGGAACAGCTGAGTCATATGACAAATCTATACTTAGCTTCCTGAGAAACTGCCGCAGTGTCTTCTAGAGTGGTTGTGCCAACAATGAATAAGTGTGTCTCTTTCTCCACATCCTCTCCAGCACTTGTAATTTTCTGTTTTTTGGATAATGGCCATTCTGGCAGGTGTGAGATGTTATCTCATTTTGGTTTTGATTTGCATTTCCCTAATAGCCAGTGAAGTGGAGCATTTTTTCATGTTTTTGAGCCACTTGTTTTTCCTCTTCAGAAAAGTATCTGTCCCTGTGTTTTGCCCATTTTTAAATTGTTTGTCTTTCTGTTGTTGAGTTGTAGGATCACTTTATATATTCGGAATATTAAACTGTTATCTGATATGTGGTTTCCAAACATTGCCTCCCATTGAGTAGGCTGCCTTTTACCTTTTTGACAAAGTCCTTTGATGTACAAAAGTGTTTAATTTTTAGGTGATCCCATTTGTCTATTTGTTCTTTTGTTGCTCGCACTTTAGGTGTAAGGTTTAGGAAACTACCTCCTATCACAAGATCTTTAAGAAATTGCCCTACATTTTCTTCTAAGAGTTTTATGGTCTTAGCACTAATGCTTAGGTCTTTGATCCATTTTGAATTAATTTTTGTATAAGGTGTGAGATAGGGGTCCTCTTTCATTCTTTTGGAAATGGATATCCAAACACCATTTATTGAAGAGGCTGCTCTGTCCCAGTTGCTTTGGCATGACTCCCTTCTCAAAGATCAATTGTCCATAGATGCAAGAGTCTATTGCTGAACACTCAATTCCATTCCATTGGTCATTACATCTATCCTTATGCCAGTACCATGTTGTTTTCAGCACTGTAGCTTTCTAATATGCTTCAAAGTCAGGTAGTGTGAGACCTCCCCCACTTCATTCCTCTTTCTCAAGATAGATTTGGCTATTTGGGGCACCTTGCCATTCCAAATAAATTTGGTTATTGTTTTTTTTATTATTATTTCTGCAAAGTAAGTTGTTGGGATTTTAATTGGTATTGCATTGAATCTATAAATCAGTTTAGGCAGAATTGACATCTTAATTATATTTAGTCTTCCAATCCATGAACACGGTATGTCCTTCCATGTTTTTAGGTCCCATTCAATTTCTTTTAGCGGTTTCTTTGTATAGGTATTTTGTGGTCTTTGTTAAGTTGATTCCTAAATACTTGATTCCTTTGGGTACTATTGTAAATGGAATGTTTTTCTTGATTTCCTCCTCTTGTTGCACATTACTTGTGTATAAGAATGCTACAGATTTTTGCGTGTTGATCTTGCAGCCTTCCACTTTGCTGTATTCATGGATTAATTATAATAGCTTTGCTGTAGATTTTCCTGGATTTTCTACATATAGAATCATGTCATCTGCAAAGTGTGAAAGTTTTACTACTTCCTCTTCAATTTGGATGCCTTTTATTTCTTTCTCTTGCCTAGTTGCTCTAGCTAGAACTTCGAGCACAATGTTGAAAACAGTGGTGACAGTGGGCATCCCTGTCTTGTTCCTGATCTTAGAGGGAAAGCTTTCAATCTCTCCCCATTGAGTATGATTTTAGCTATGGGTTGTTCATATATTGCCTTTGTTGAGAAAATTCCCTTCCATTCTCATCCTTTAAAGTGTTTTCTTCAAGAAAGGATGTTGAATTTTGTCAAATGCCTTTTCTGCATCAATGGAGATGATCATGTGGTTCTTCTGCTTTGATTTCGTGATGTGGTGTATTACATTAATTGATTTTTGTGTGTTGAACCACCCTTGCATACCTGGAATAAACCCCACTTGGTCATGGTGTATAATTCTTTTAATGTGTTGCTGGATTCTATTTGCGAGTATTTTGTTGAGAATTTTTGCTTCTATATTTATTAAAGAGGTTGGTCTATAATTTTTTTTTTAAGTATCTTTGTAATATCTTTGTCTGATTTTGGTATTAGGGTGATGTTAGCTTCATAGAATGAGTTGGGTAGCTTCCCTTCTCTAATTTTTTTGAAAATTTTGAGCAGGATTGGTACTAATTTTTGAATGTTTGGTAGAAGTCACATGTGAAGCCATCTGGTCCTGGGATTTTCTTCTTTGGGAGCTTTTTGATGACTGACTCAATCTCTTTACTTGTGATTGGTTTCTTTAGGTCATCTATTTCTTCTCAAATCAGTGTTGGTTCTTTATGCTTTTCTAGGAAGTTATCCATCTTGTCTAAGTTGTCTAGGTTATTAGCATATAGTTGCTTGCAATATCTTCTCATTATCTCCTTTATTTCTGCAGGGTTGGTAGTTATGTTTCCTTTCCCACTTCTGATTGCATTTATTTGCATCCGATCTCCCCACCCCCCTCTCTTTTTTGTTAACCTAGATAGGGGTCCATTAATTTTGTTGATTTTCTCAAAGAAGCAACTTCCAGTTTTGTTGATTCTCTCTATTATTTTCCTGTTCTCGATTTCATTTATTTCTGCTCCAATCTTTGTTATTTCTTTCCTCCTGTTTGCTTTGGGGTTTATTTGCTGTTCTTTCTCTAGTTCCTCCAGGTGAACACTGAATTCCTCACTTTTTGCTCTCTTCTCTTTTAATAAAGGTATGTAGGGCAATAAATTTCCCTTACAGCAGTGCCTTTTTTGCATCTGATAAGTTTTGATATGTTGTGTTTTCATTGTCATTTGCCTCAAAGTATTCACTAATTTCTCTTGTAATTTCTTCCTTTACCCACTGGTTTTCTAAGATTGTAAAATTCACAAATATATGGAGGCTAGACAACACAATCTTCTGCCTGTTATTTATTTCCAACTTCATTCCATTATCATCTGAGAATCTGTTATTTAATTGTGACCCAATATGTGGACTCTCCTAGATAATGTTCCATGAGCACTTGAGAAAAATGTGTATCCTGCTGTTGTGGGCTGTAGGGTTCTATAAATGTCTGTCAGGTATAGTTCATTTATCATACCGTTCAACATCTCTGTTTCCTTATTGATCCTCTGTCTAGATGGTCTGTCCATGATGAGAGCAGTGTATTGAAGTCTCCAACTATAATTTTAGAGGTATCTACTTCTCTTTTCAGCATTCTCAGTGTTTACCTCATGAATTTTGGGGCATTCTGGCTTGGTGCATAAATATTTATGATTGTTTTGTTTTCCTGATGAATTGACCCTTTTAGTAACATATAGTGTCCTTGTCTCTTTTAATTGTTTTACTTTTGAAGTCTACTTTGTCTGACATTAATATAGCTACTCCTGCTTTTTTCTGGTTGCTGTTTGCATGAAATATCTTTTTCCAGCCTTTCACTTTCAGCCTATTTTTGTCCTTGTGTCTAAAGTGAGTTTCTTGTAGACAGCATATAGATGGGTCCTGTTGTTTAATCCACTCTGCCAGTCTGTGTCTTTTTATTGGGGAGTTGAATCCATTAACAGTGTTATTACTGTAAGGGCAGTACTTTCTTCTACCATTTTTTCTTTTGGATTTTATGTCATCTCTTATTTTTTCCCTCTCTCTCCTTTTACTCTTACTGATAATCTTCATTTCTACACTTTTCTCCAAACATCTCTCTCCTACCTCTTCCTAACAGCCTGTAGTACTCCCTTTAGTATTTCTTGTAGTGCCAGTCTCTTACTAAGAAACTCTCTTAATGTCTGTTTGTCTGAAAATATTTTAATCTCTCCCTCATTTTTTTTATTATTCATTTTATTGAGATATATTCACATACCACGCAGTCATACAAAACAAATCGTAAATTTGATTGTTCACAATACCATTACGTAGTTGTACATTCATTACCAGAATCAATCCCCGACACCCTCATTACCACAAACACAAAAATAACCAGAATAATAATTAAAGTGAAAAGGAGCAACTAAAGTAAAAAAGAACACTGGGCACCCTTGTCTGTTTGTGGATGGATGAGTGGAAAGGTGGGGGAAGGAAACAAACTAGACAAACGGGAGTGTGATCCCTATGCCCCCCCCCAATCCCACTGTCCCCCCTCATAAGCCACATTTTTATACAATTGTCTTCAAGATTCATGGGTTCTGGGTTGTAGTTTGATGGTTTCAGGTATCCACCACCAGCTACCCCAATTCATTAGAACCTAAAAAGGGTTGTCTATATTGTGCGTAAGAGTGCCCACCAGAGTGACCTCTCGGCTCTTTTTGGAATCTCTCTGCCACTGAAGCTTATTTCATTTCCTTTCACATCCCTGTTTTGGTCAAGAAGATGTTCTCCATCCCACGATGCCAGGTCTACATTCCTCCCCAGGAGTCATATTCCACGTTGCCAGGGAGATTCACTCCCCTGGGTGTCTGATCCCACATAGGGGGGAGGGCAGTGATTTCATCTTTCAAGTTGGCTTTAGCTAGAGAGAGAGGGCCACATCTGAGCAACAAAGAGGCAGTTGGGAGGAGGCTCTTAGGCACAATTATAGGGAGGCCTAGCCTCTCCTTTGCAGCAACCGTATTCCCAAGGGCAAATTCCATGGTAGAGGGCTCAGTCCATCAAACCACCAATCCCCTATGTCTGTGGGCATGTTAGCAACCATCGAGGTAGTCTCCCTCATTTTTGAAGGACAGTTTTGCTGGATATAGAATTCTTGGTTGGCAGTTCTTCTCTTTCAGACCACTGTCTTCTTACCTCCATGGTTTCTGCAGAGAAATCTGTACATAGTCTTATCAAGCTTCCCTTGTATGTGATGGATTCCTTTTTCTCTTGCTTTCAGAATTCTCTCTTTATCTTTGACAATCTGATCAGTAAGTGTCTTGGAGTAGGTCTGTTGGGATCTATTCTGTTTGGGGTATGCTGTACTTTTTGAATCTGTAATTCTTTCTTAAGAGTTGGGAAATTTTCAATGAGTATTTCTTGTATTATTTTTTCTACCCCCTTTTCCCCTCCCTTCTCCCTCTAGGACACCCATAACATGTATATTCGTATGCTTCATGTTGTCACTCAGCTCCCTAAGACCATGCTCAAATTTTTCCATTCTTTTCACCATCTGTTCTTTTGTGTGTATGAATTCAGATGTCTTGTCTTCCAATTCACTGATCCTTCCTTCTGCCTGTTCAAATCTGTTGCATCCCTCCATTGTGTTTTTCATCTCCTCCATTATGCCCTTCATTCCCATAAGTTCTGCCATTTGTTTTTTTCAAGTTTATGAATTATTTTTTATGGTCATCCAGTCTCTTCCTTATAGCCTTCATCTCTTTTGCTACACTTCCCTCAGTTCATTGACTTGATATTTGGATTGACTGAGGAAATTTGTTTGAACATGTTTAATTAGTTCTTCCTTCAGTTCATTAAATTGATTTAGCATTAGTTGCTTCAACTCCTTATCTTGGTGGAACTATTAGTTTGTTCCTTTGGCTGCTCCATATTTTCATGTTTCCTAGTATGGCTCATTACCTTAAGCTCTCTAGGCATCTGAATTTCTTGATTAGTTTATTCTGGAGCTCATGTTCACTGTTTTACCTAGGGTTTTCCTGTTTGTTGGCTTTGTTCTCTAATTTTGGTGTTCAGTTCAGCTTATTCTAGGCCTCTAACTTGGGTTCTATTTAGTTGATTGGAGTTTTTCTGTTTCTTGCCATGCCTCTATGTAGCCTTTTTGTGTGAGGGTCTCCTCAGATATGGTCAACCCTAGTCAGGTTTTCCTAGTCCAGAGAATCTCAGGTCTCAGGAGGAGGGTATGGAGTTTCCTTGAGAATGAGCCCATCCTGTGACTCCTTTAGATTTTGTGCTTTTCCTTTTCTGTCCAGCAGGTGGCACTTGCCAGTGCCCAGCTCCCCCACCAGTGTAAGGAGGTATGGAGCCTTTAGTTCTCCTGGTGACCCAGACCCTGTTAGGGGTGTGGCTGAGTGAAGTTGGTTTCTGAATTCCAGCCCCTGGGGTCTGAGTTCCCCAAAGGAGGCCTACCACTGGAGCTGGACCATGCCCCCCCTTATCTTGGGGAAACTGCAGCTTTTAGTGAACCATCTCCCCTCTAGACTTATTGCTTTTTCTCTCAGAGCTGTCTTAGCTCTGCTCTTGCAAGAGTCCAAATTGCGAGTCTTTGAGGCTTTCTGTAATGGGCTATGTAGACTAAAAATATTTAAAAAAAGAAAAAGAAAGAGCCAGAATAGACTATTTGAAGAAAAGTGCTTTAATTCAGTCCTTACAGTTCTGATGTGCCATTGAAATGCAAAAAGACAAGGAGTTGGAGAACAATTGAGAAGCAAACAAGAAACCAGAAAAACTGGCTTTTCGGAGAAGGGCACTGGCCCCCTGGGTTTGCATATGTGCCTGATTCTGTTTGAGCCCAGCCCTTCTCTGTATTATGTTCACCCACAACTCCAAAAGTGTGTTTTTGTTTTTGTTTTGCTGTTTTTGCTAGCCCTGTCTCCTCTCTGCAGGGCTGACTACTCCCAGATTCTCCAGTTTATCTATGGCTGGAATTTTTGTTCAACAGTCTGAGTTTGTTAATCAGTTCTCCAACTGCAGTTCTGCCTCCTGGTTCCCAGCACTGACAGCCCGTCCTCCCTCAGGAAACCAGCTGCAAAACTGTTGTGCCTGGCAGGGAGGGGTGCTGGGCCCCTGGCCACCAAAACTTAGATTTCGCTGATCTCAGCTGCTCCATGCACTGGAGACTGTTGCATGATGCATGTCCAAACTCAGGTTCCCCTGAGGTGTCCGTTCCACCCAGTTCCTGGCTATCTACCAGCTGCTCCCACTGTGAATGATTTTAAAATCTGTGTCCCTGGTGGGAGGGGTCCTGTCTGCTAATGCTGTGCCTTTACCACACTGAGACCAGGTGAGGGAGAGGGGAGAGGACCTGCTGGTCCAGCATGGAAGATTCCTACCTGATATTTCTTCTCTTTCCTCAATTTGGCATTTGCAGTGTCTTTCTCCAGTCAATAGCCTCCTCCAGAGTTTCAAACAATTCAGAATTGTCCTTTTCTTCATTGAATCCCTGGAGAGAAGTTTTCAGTAGCTGTTTATATCACCATGTTGATGACGTCACTCCAGAATTCCAGAACAGTCTTTTTTTTTTTTTTTTTCATTTTTATTGAGATTGTTCAGATACCATACAATTATGCAAAGATCCAAAGTGTACAATCACTTGCCCCTGGGTACCCTCATACAGCTGTGCATCCATCACCACACTTAATTTTTGTTCAATTTTTAGAAACTTTTCATTACTCCAGACAAGAAATAAAGTGAAAGATGAAAAACAAAAAAAGAAGAAAATGAAACTCTAATCCTCCCCTATCCCTAACCAACCCCCCTCAATTGTTGACTCGTAGTATTGATATAGTACGTTTTATGAAAAAATGCAGAACAGTCTTTTGATGGACAAAAAAAAATCAGTTGAAAAATCTAACCTGATTAGGTAACTTTAAGCTTTTGAAAGCAGATTTTCATTAGTGCTTATCTGATATCTCAATGACTAGGTAAGTCAACTAACATTATACTGAAGTGATTTTTACAGCTTAGCATATGAGATAAAAAGTAACAGAAATTGTAAAGGACATTGTACATATAAATTATTAGATAATATAACCAATTGAAAACAAATGGCAAGAACCTAACCTAACCATTTCACTAATTGTATGTTTTGACCATTTATGTTTATATGATTAAAGACAGAGACTGCCATACTGGATAAAAAACAAGACCAACTGTTGCCTACAAGTAAATACTCCAAATATTACTCCAAATATAAAGTTACAAACAGCATAAAAGTAAAGGGTGGAAAAATATACCATGTAAACCCTAGTGAAAAGAAAGCTAGATTAGAAATATTATTATTAGAAAACTGGATTTCAGAGTAAAGGATATTACCAGAGGTAGAATGTCATTTTATAATGATAAAAATGCCAATTCATCAAGAGGATATAACAATAGTAAGTATTATGCACTTAATAGCAGAGCTTTGAAATACATGAAGCAAAAGCAGATAGCAATGCAAGGAGGAATGGACAAATCCACAATTTTAATCACACATATCATATCCCTCTCAATTATTTATAGAACATACATAGAGAAACTAAGGAGAGTTATAAAAAATTTTGACAACACATCAACCAATTTGATCTAATTATTTATAGACCATCCCACCCAGCAGCTGAAGAACACATTCTTTTCAATATAATAGAGAATTTTACCAAGACAATATATTCTAGGCCATAAAACAAGCCTCAATAAACTTAAAAGAATAGAAGTTACACAAAGAATATTCTTGAGCAATAATGGAATTAAATTAGAAATCAATATCAGAAAAATATTTGGAAAATCCCCAGTGATTACAAACAAATAAAACTTTCTAAATAACCCAGTAGCCAAAGAAGAAATTGAAGAGAAAATCAGAAATTGTTTTGAACTGAGTGAAAAAGAAAA
The DNA here is from genome assembly GCF_015220235.1 of Choloepus didactylus. Classification (NCBI taxonomy): domain Eukaryota; kingdom Metazoa; phylum Chordata; class Mammalia; order Pilosa; family Megalonychidae; genus Choloepus; species Choloepus didactylus. Next base: position 126,547,997 of record NC_051313.1, on the reverse strand, counting down.
CATTAGAAGTATGTGTTGCCTCTAAAGCAGTAATTAGGTGAAGTTCATAGCATTATTCATCTATACTAGGAAAGAATAAATGTTTTAAAACAAAGACCTTACCTTCCACTTGATAAAAGGTACAAAATAGACTAAATTAAACCTGAATTAAATGGAATAAAGAAACAAAAAGGTCATAGAGGAAATCAATGAATGTGAAAATAGAAAAAACATTCAAGAAGGTCAAAAAATCAAAAGATGATTCTTTTGAGGAGATCAATAAAATTGCTAAACTTCTAACCAAATTGATCAGGAAAAAATGAAAGAAACACTACCAATAAAGGGAATAAGAGAGGTGAAATCACCACAGAGTCTAAGATATTAAAAGGATAATATAGGAATACTATGAATGACTCTGCCAATAAACGTGACAACTTAGATGACATGGATAAATTATTTGAAATACACAAATGATCACAATTCATCTATAGATAAATGGACAACCTGAAAAACCGTATTGTAATAAAGGTATTGGAATTTTAAGTAAAAATATTCCTACATAAGACCCGGCATCGTGGGATGGAGAACATCTTCTTGACCAAAAGGGGGATGTGAAAGGAAATGAAATAAGCTTCAGTGGCAGAGAGATTCCAAAACGAGCCGAGAGATCACTCTGGTGGGCACTCTTATGCACACTTTAGACAACCTTTTTTAGGTTCTAAAGAATTGGGGTAGCTGGTGGTGGATACCTGAAACTATTAAACTACAACCCAGAACCCATGAATCTCGAAGACAGTTGTATAAAAATGTAGCTTATGAGGGGTGACAGTGGGATTGGGAATGCCATAAGGACCAAACTCCACTTTGTCTAGTTTATGGATCGATGTGTAGAAAAGTAGGGGAAGCAAACAAACAGACAAAGGTACCTAGTGTTCTTTTTTACTTCAATTGCTCTTTTTCACTCTAATTATTATTCTTGTTATTTTTGTGTGTGTGCTAATGAAGGTGTCAGGGATTGATTTAGGTGATGAATGTACAACTATGTAATGGTACTGTAAACAATCGAAAGTACAATTTGTTTTGTATGACTGCGTGGTATGTGAATATATCTCAATAAAATGATGATTAAAAAAAAAAAAAAAAAAAATATTCCTACATAGAAAATTCTACATCCAAATGGCTTAAGTGGTGAATTTTACCAAATAGCTAAGGAATAAGTGATATCAGTTCTATAAAACTCTTCCAAAAAATTGAAGAGGACTTGTTATCAACTCAAATATATAAAGCCAAAATACCCTGATACTAAAACCAGACAAAAATGTTCAAATGAAAGAAAATTACAGACCAAAACCCCTCATGAAAATTCTAAAAATCATTTAGCACAGTGAATCCAACAAGGTCTGAAAAGAATAGTATATGAAGAGAAAGTGGACTTTAACCTAGGAATGTTTGATTGGTTTAACATTAGAAAACTTCATTCTTAATGTAAAAAACTAAATGCTTTCTTCCTAAGAACAGGACCACAACAGGACATCCATTCTCATGACTTTTATTCAACATTGTATACCAGGTTCTAGCCAGTGCAATAAGGAAGGAAAAGCGATCAAAAGTAATCCACAAAAGAAGAAAATCACGGATGACACGATTATCTATTTTAAAAATTGTATGGGCCCTACAAAAAAGCTACTAGAACGAATATTTGAGTTTAGCAACTGTGATCGTTAAATTTATGTCCAGTTGTCTGGTCAAGCACTACCTTAGATGTTACTTGGAAGGTATTTTATAGATGTCATTAGCAGCTACAGTTGTTTCTATGTAAAGGAGATTACCGTTGATAATGTGGGTGTGCCTCATCCAATCAGTTGAAGTCCTTTTGAGCAAAAAAAACACAGGTTACTGAAAGAATAAATTCTGCCACAAGACAACCGCATCAACCTGTCTGAATTTTCAGACTGAAGGCTTCCTCTGTGGATTTTAGACTCAACACTGCAACATCAACTCATGCCAGAATGTCTAGGCTGTCAGCCCGCCCTTCAGATTTTGTACTTGGTAGCCTCCACAAACACATAAGCCAATTCCTTAAAATAAACCTCTTGGTTTATGTGTTTTCCTGTAGAACCCTGACTGATACAGATTTTGGTACTGAGAATGGGGTGCTGCTCTAACAAATACCTAAAAATGCTGAAGTGGCTTTGAAATTGGGTAATATGTAGAGGCTATGTAGAGTCTAGAAGTATTTTGAGGTGCTTGATGGAAAAAGCCTAGATTTCCTTGAAGAGACTGTTAGCAGAAATATGAATGATAAAGGTGATTCTGTTGAGGGCTTAGAAAGAAGTAAGGAGAGCTGTAGAGAAAGCTTCTATTGTTTTGGAGAAAAAAATACACTGTCATTAAGAGAATGCTGCTAGAAATATGAATGTTAAAGGTGGCAATGAGGAACATGTTACTGGACACTGAAAGAAAGAACCTTTTTATAAAGTAAAAGATAATGTGACTGGATTCTCTGTTCTAATGAGTGGAAAGCAGAACTTGTAAGTGATGAACTTGTATATTTAGATGTGGAGGTTTCCAAGCAAAATGTGGAAGATGTGGCCTGTTTTCTCTACTTCTTACAGTAAAGTAGAAGAGGAAAGAGATAAACTGAGGAAGGAACTGCTGAGTAAAAAGGAACCAGCAACTTCTGATCTGGAAAATTCTCAGTCCATCCATGTGCGCTGGAGACAGAGCCAACATGCGGCTATACCAATTGCTCAGTGTGTGATTTGTGGCCCTAATTAAACATTCCAGCAGAAGACAGGAATAGAGATGTGGTTATCCAGGAAAGATCTGTGGAGGGTCCTTTTGTCCTATACCTTGGATCTCCTATAAATTGCATTGGAGACTGACAAGGATTTGAGAATTTTATGTCATTGGAAACAACCCGGACTGGAAGGGACAGACATGGGACAAAATGAAGGCAGAGTGACAGGTGCAGAGGCCTGGGTCAGTGGGACCTCCTTGGGCTGAGAGGGCAGGGCTGCCACCCTGGTAAGCCCAAAAGACAGGATGTAGCCAAAGAGGATTATTCTCAAGTCTTGAAATCTAATTGAACTTTTCCTGCTGGATTTAGGTCTTGCTTGGGACCCATGACCTCATTTTTCATTTAAATTTCTCCCTTGTGGAATGAGAATGTGTATTGTATGCATGTATCATCATTGGATCTTGAAAAACAATAACTTGTTTTCTGGTTTCATAGGTCAACACACAGAATGCAATTTTGCTACAGGATGGACCATATCCCAAGTCTCACTCATAACTGTATTAGATGAGATTTTGGGCTTAGAGTTGATGCTGTAATGGTTACAACTTTTGGGGGTGTTGGGATGGGGTGAATGTATTTTGCAGATAGGAAAAGAATGAATTTTGGGGGCCAGAGAGTACACAATATGGGTTGAATTGTGTCCCCCCAAAAGACGTTGAAGTCCTAACTCACAGTCTTCAGAATGTGTGGCCTTATTAGGAAATAGAGTCATTGCAGATAGAATTAGTTAAATTAAGGTGATGTCATAATGGAGTTGGGGGGCTTAATTCAACATGACTGGCATCCTTAGAAGAGGAGAACAAACAGACAAGGGAGAAGACGGCCGTTTGACGATGGAGGCACAGTTTGAAGCGCTACAGATGCAAGCCAAGGAATGTCAAGGATTGCTGGTAAACTATCATAAGCTAGGAAGAGGCAAGAAAGCGATCTCCCTTACATTTATCAGAGAGAGCATACCTGATGACATCTTGATTTCAGACCACTAGCTCCAGAGCTGCGAGACAATAAATTTCAGTTGTTTTAGGCCATTGAGTTCATGGTAATTTGTTTATAGCAACCCTAAGAAACTAAGACAGCAAGGTTAAAGAATACAATATCAATACAAAAAAAAAAAAAAAATCAACCACACTTCTATATACTACCTCTTAATAACTGAAATTAAAAATAGAAAACAAGACCCTTTATAAAAATACTAGAAACCATTAGGAATTAATCTGATAAAATGTGTAAAACATGTACACTGAAATCTATAAAATATTGCTGAGAGATATTAAAGACCTAAAGAAATGGAGAGATATACTGAGTTCATAGATTGGAAGACTCAATATTGTAAAGATGAAATTTTCCCAAAATTGATCTATAGATACAACAAAATCCCAGTAAGATCCAAGCAACAATTTTTGTAGAAGTCAACAAAGTGATAATAAAAATTTATAAGGAAAATTCAAAAGGCTTAGGATAGCCAACAAATTTGAAAATTAAGAACAAATTCAGAGGGCAAACACTACATAAATTCAAGGCTTATTATAAAGCTGCAGATATCAAGACAGTATATTCTTGATATAAAGACACATGGATTAACTGGGCAAAATAGAGACCAAAAATATATACAGACACACATAGATAAATTATTTTTGACAAAGAGGCAAGGGCAATTCAATGAAGAAGCTATATTCCAACAAAAGTTACTGAAATACTGAATATTCATGTACAAAACTATGAACTTTGATCCATACCTTGCACTATATTAAAAAATTAACTGGGAATGGGTCATAGACCAAATTATGGAACCTAACATAAAACTAGAAGAAAACATCCTTGTGATCTTGGGCTAGGGAAAGATTTCTAGATACAACACTAAAAGCAGGATCCATAAAAAGAAAAAAATTTAAACTTCTATTCTAAAGGCACTGCTAAAAGAATGAAAAAAATGTCCATGGGCTGAAAAAAAAAATATGTGCAAAGCATAAAACTGATGAAAGACTTTTATCCAGAATGCATAAAGAGTTTTCATTAATTGCAAGAAAGAGGAAGAAAAAAAAAAAAAAGGAAAGTAAGAAAAGCAGTTCACAAAAATAAAAGTGAATATTGAAAGAAATAGAAAACAATTCATTTTTAAAACAATAAAATTGATACAATTGAGCAGTATACAAATACAAATACACACGAAAATTTGAGGAAAAAGAACATAAATGGATTGTTAAAAACAAAAGTTAGTTTAAATTTTAAAAGCTTTGACTGTCTCATATTAATAATTCTGAAATTCTGAAAAATGAATTGTTTGCTCACAAATTTCTTTCAGATTAGCCGATCAGAACTAACCAATGGCCGTGAAGGAAATTGTTTCTCCTTAAGATGGAATTACACTTTTTAAAATGATCATAAGCAATTTGATAGCATTCATTTCAAACATGGAATGAACAAATACTTCCTATGTTATCAGTTGCTGTGGGCTATAGGTAAAGGAAACTTCAGAATCTTCAGTGTTAAATTTGCTGATACCAGAGCCTGAGAAAGCTGCAGCTAAAACTCACATTTGAATAGAACTGCAGAAATCCAAATATGAATCAAATTCAGCAGTGTATTAAAAATAATATACTAAATAGATTCATTTCAAAAAAGTAAGTATTTGGGTTTGCTAATGCTCCCATTATGTAAAATACCAGAAATGGATTGGCTTTTATAAAGGGGGTTTATTTGGTTACAAAGTTAGTCTTAAGGCCATAAAGTGTCCAAAGTAAGGCATCAACAATAGGGTACCTTCACTGGAGAAAGGCCATTGGCATCTGGAAAACCTCTATTAGCTGGGAAGGTTTTCCAGATGCCAGGCTGGCTGGTGTCTGCTTGCTCCCAGGTGACATTTCAAAATGGTGTTCTCCAAAGCATCAACTTTCAATGGCCATCTTCAAAATGTCTGTCTAGGCTGCAGCTCCTCTCCAAAATGTCACTTGGCGGCTCTGAGGTCCTCTGTCTACAAACTCCTTTATGCGACTCTAGTGATCCAATTAACACCCACCCCGAACGGGTGGGGTAACACCTCCATGGAAATTGTCCAAACATTTCACTTACAGTTGATTGAGTCACAGCTCCATGGAAATACTCAATCAAAGGATTCCAATCTAATCAACACTAATACATCTGCCCCCACAAGATTGCATCAAAGAACATGGCGTTCTCTGTTTAACATTGCTATTTAACATTGAAATATAATTTTAATTTCTTTAATATTTTATAATGGTTGACTCTACAAGTAGCCAATTTAAAAAATATATATTTAAAAGAGCCTCCCATTTTCTTAATTTAAGCATTTAAACATATACGTATTTAAAAAAACAGCTTAATTGAGATAATTCATCTACCATAGAATTCATTAAAATGTACTATTCTCTGTATTTTGGCATATTCACAAAGTTGACAACCATTAGCACAGTCAACTTTAGAACATTTTCATCACCTCAGAAAGAAATCCTGTTTCCTTTAGTTATCTACTTCCTATCCCTGTCCCCTATCCCCAGCCCTAAGCAAACATTAATTTACCTTCTGTCTCTATAGATTTCCCTGTTCTGGACATTGCATATGAATGGAGTCATATAATATATGGTGTTTTGTTACTGTTTTTTTCCCCCACTTAGCGTGTTTTCATATTGTAGACTGTATCAGCACTTCACTTCTTTTTTATGGCTGAAAAATATTCCATTGTATGGATACACCACATGTTGTTTATCCATTTGTCAGTTGTTTTCACCTTTTGGCTATTGTGAATAATGCTTCTATAAACATCTATGTACAAGTTTTGGCGTGGATATGTGTTTTCATTTCTCTTGGGTATATACCTAAGAGTGGAATTTCTGGGTCACATCGTAACTCTATGTTTAACTTTTTGAAGAACCGCCAAACTGTTTTCCACAATGGCTACAGCACTTTACATTCCCATCAGGAGTGCATGAGGGTTCCTAATTCTCCACATCCTCACCAACACTTGTTATTATCTGATTTTCTGATTCTGGTCAACCTAATGGGTGTATAGTGGTATCTCACTGTAGTTTTGACTTGCAATTCCCTGACAACTATGATGTTGAGCATCTTTTTTATGTGCTTATTGGCCATTTGCCTATATTTTTGGAGAAATATCTATTCAAATCTTTCTAAACTGGGCTATTTTTTTTATTACTGAGTTGCAAGAATTCTTTGTATATGCTAGATACAAGTCCCTTATCATAGTTGTAAATACAATTTGCAAATATTTTCTCCCATTCTGTGGGTTGTCTTGTCACTCTCTAGATAGTGTCCTTTGAAACAGAAAATTTTTTAATTTTTATAAAGTCCAATTTGCTTTTTTCTTTTGCTGCTTGTGCTTTTGTTGTCATTTGTAAGACTCCTTTGCCAAATGGAAAGCCATATAGATTTACCCTCATATTTTTTTCTCATATTTTTATCATAAAATTCATAAATGTAAATATATATTAACACTTGTTTCAAAACATTGTTTCTTTTTGCTTCAAACTAATTAAAAATGAAACACTTTTGTAATGATTATGTAGTTCAATGGTATTTTAATGTCTAAGGACTGGATATTACCATTTTATTTTTTATTTCATAGCCCTGCCTGTCAGACTTGTTTATTCTCCCAGATGAACAACACTCTCAGTTTTTATGGTCGAAAATTTAGTTTGCAAATTAATTTGGAAAGATTTAGTTTTTGTTTTTTAACATATTTCTTCTTCCTTTCAGGAACATGGTATCACTCCTGTGCTTTCTGAGTCACTCAGGAAAAAATTTTGGTTTTCTCCCTGAAACTGTCCAAGCATTATAAGGGTAATTTTTTAGGCATTTAGTGGGTTTTGTCACCAATGAGAATGAGATCTTTTTCTGTTATATGCTGGTTATTATTTCTATAAAGGACAGGTATATTCACCTGTAACTGAAGATTTTTTTTTTCCATTGCACATGTGACAGAGGAGTCCAGGATCACTAGCAGCTGGTCTTTGGGAAGAAAGCATTGCCTTGATTTGGACGTTTTTCTCAGTCTCAAAACTGTAAGCTTGTAAGTTAATAAATTCCCATTGTTAAAAGCTGACCCATTTCATGGTATCTGCATTTCAACAATCTAAAACAATCACCTTTGATGGTTCCACATATTTGTCATTAACTAATGGCAAATCTCGCTCCACTCTACATATGGCCAAGAAAATGGATTTTGACTGTATGCTTTTAAAGACAAAAAGAAGTCTAAACAAATAGTGAATCTCAGAGAGTGGGTTTTTTACAGTGGTATTGGTTAACAATTATAAATATATATAATTTATATATATTCATATATGTAATTTATATAAATATAATATATAAATATATAATTTATATATTTATATGTAATTTATATAAATGTAATTTATATAAATATAATTTATATAATTTATATAAATATAATTTATATAAATATAATTTATATAAATATAATTTATATAAATATAATTTATAATTTCTATACATATGTAAAGATGGAGCAAATAAGTAAACATATAGTGTGGGTTGAGGGCTATGTTTCTCACTGTCAGAGAAGATAGTTCCAAAAACAGAAAGGGCCTATAGTGTAAGATTGGAAATAGATTTGATAAACTCAATGTGAATTCATGCTTTTAAAAATGCATATGGTAAAAGAGAGCCACATATTTAAAGAATACACAATCCCAGTTTGGTGGTTTGAAGCTGTTAGGCACCCCAGAAAAGGCCATGTTCTTTTAATCCATTCCTGTGGGTGTGGACCTATTGTTAGTGAGACATTTTGAGTTATTCCAATTGTGATGTGACCCACCTCATTCAAGATTGGTCTTAATCCTTTTACTGGAGTCCTTTATAAGAGGATAAAACCTATTAAGAAACTAAGAGATGAAATTCAGAGAAGCACATAGAAAAGTACATAGAAGTTGAGAAAGGGCCACAGACAGAAAAGCCAGAAACTGAAGCAATGAAACCTGGGTGTGCCAATTCGATATATTATCTTTGATGCAATCTTGTGTGGGCAGACATATTAGTGTTCAATAGATTTTGGAATCCTTTGGGTGTTTCCATGGAGATGTGATTCAGTCAACTGTGGAAAAGACCTTTGGTTGGATAATTTTCATGGAGATGTTGCCCCATCCATTCAGGGTGCGTCTGAATTAAATTACTGGGGCACAATATAAGCTCAGACAGAAGGAGCAAGCTTGCAACAGCCAAGAGGGACACTTTGAAGAATGCACTGGAACTGAGAGAGGAGCTTCAGCTTACAGAGACATTTTGGAGACAGCCTTGGAAAGGAGACTTTTGCTCTGGAGAGGCTAAGAGAGGACAAATGCCCCAAGAGCAACTAAGAGTGACATTTTTGAGGAGCTGAAGCCTAGAGAGAAACGTCCTGGGAGAAGGCCATTTGAAACCAGAACTTGGAGCAGACGCCAGCCACATGCCTTCCCAGCTAACAGGTTTTCCGGATACCATCGGCCATGCTCCAGTGAAGGTACCCGATTGTTGATGCGATACCTTGGACACTTTATGACCTTAAGACTGTAACTTTGTAACCAAATAAACCCCCTTTTATAAAAGCCAGTCCATTTCTGGTGTTTTGCTTTCTGTGAGAGCATTAGTAAACTAGAACACTGGGAGAGAAGGACCAGCAGACACCAGCCTCATGCCTTCCCATGAGACAGAGGTGTCCTAGATGCCAGCTGCCCATCTTGGAGCCCAGGTATCGTCCTGTTAATGCCTTGAGTTGGACATTTTCATGGTCTTAGAGCTGTAAATTTGTAAGCTAATAAATTCCCACTGTTAAAAGCCAGTCCATTTCTGGTATATTGCTTTTTGTCAGCTTTAGCAAACTGAAACATCCAGAATAACACAAAATTTTCAGGAATCTACAAAAATGGGAAATTCTTTCTGCTAATCTTCTCCTTGATATGAAAAGTGGAAAAGATCATTATAGGAAGTATACAGGTGAGTATCACATGAACATAGAATCCCAAAATACATTAAAATATAAAGAATAAATACCATGACACACAAGGAAGATATTCCAGGATTATTCCTGAAATGTAAGGTTGATTTAATCAATCAGTATTGGTTGCCACATGCAAATAATAAACAAAAACAACACACACCTCTATATATGCCTAAAAGCATTTGATAAAATTAATCAATTGTTCATGATAAAAAGGAAGTTCACTGCAGTCCTAAAAGCATTTGATAAAATTAATCAATTGTTCATGACAAAAAGGAAGTTCACTGCAGTCATAATCGATAATCTGATAAAGTGTACCTTCAAGAAAACTTTTCCTAAAATCATACATTATGGGGAAATAGTTATAAGGACCTCTACTGTCACAATTTGTAATTGACATTTTATAGGGGGCCCTAGACAATGCCATAAAAGAAGAAAAATATTTATAAATATTTGAAAGAAAAGTTAAAATGACATTTCTCAATTTGATTTTTCTTAAAAATGCAAAATAATTTACAAATAATCACTTAAATTAATACATAAAATTAGCAAAGTAATTGGAGCAATGGGTCAACATATTAAAATAGATGGTATTTCCATTTAATAGCAAAAAATTAGAAAGTGAAATTTTAAAAACACCATAATTTACAATATCAAAATCATGAATACAGGAATAAATCCAGCAAAATATTTGAAAAGTAAACTGCAAAATGTTGCTGACAGAAATTAGAGAAGACACTTATAAGTTCAGGATTATGACCATAGTTTAGAACACTGAATACTGTTAAAATGTCAATCTTCTCAAAATAGTCTCTAAATTCAATGCAATCTAAGGCTAAAACACAGAAGTTTTTTTGTGTGTAACTAAAAGCCGATTCTAAAATTTGAATGAGAAAATGTGAATGATTTAGCATAACCCGTTTAACTTTGTAGAAGCAGAATGAAGTTGGAAAACCTACAAAACTTGGTACCAAGATTGTGACACTGCTACAGTTATTAAGGAGGCATCATATTGGACCAAGGTAGATAATACAGCAATAAAGAGCCAAAAACCAGATCCTCCACATGGAGTAACCTGATTTATGAAGAAGGTGACACTGCAAGTAAGCTGAGTAAAAGTTTATCTTTTCAATACAGTGTGAGGCTAATGGATAGTCGCATGTCAAACAATGAATCTTGACTGCTACTGCACACCACGTACACAAATCAATATACTGGATTATAGATATAAACTTAAAAGATACAAGAATAAAATTTTTTGAAAAAAACAGAAAACTTGGCCTAAAGTTGTTCTAACAGCTCACAAAAGGCACTAGCAATAGAAGAAATAACTAATGAGTAAGACTTATTAAATTAAAAACTTTTGATCAAAACTATTAAGAGAGAAAAAATTCAAGCCACAGATTGAGTACATTTGTAATACATTTATTTTTAAAAGGATCAAAAAGATCCAACAAATTAAAAAAAAAACAGAAATCCAATTAAAGAAATGGACAAAAACATGAATACGTACTTTACAAAACTGAATACCCAAACATCTAAAAATCATGTGAAAATTTCTCAACAGCATTAGCCTTCAGGGAAAGGCAAATTAAAACATTGTTGTTCTGGGTAAGATGGCATAAGCACATGTCACGCTGTGTTTCCCAGAGAATAAAACTAAACGTCTGGACAGAATTTGTCATCTATCTGAGGACCCTTAAAAGTATGTGGTAGCAGGGCAATTGGTAAAGGAAATCAGAACTCAAAATACAACTATTATCAGGATAAAGCATCACCTTTGGATGAGCACTCATGAGAATTCTCACCTAACCTTCTGCTTGAGCTATGCTTGCTTTTAGAAACAAAGCACAGGATGCCAGTAACCACAAGAGCAGCCCACACAACCATGGGTAGATGCTGTGTGCAGAAGTGCTGAGCACAGATGGAAAGTATTGAGTGTCAAGTGTGTTGGAAAATTCTGCTTCACATACTAGCCTTCACAAAGAGCACTTTAGGCAAGCCATTTTTAGGCAAAACTTCCTGGTGGCCAGAAAAACACACTGCAGCCACTGCATCCTGCCCCAAACCCCCCTCCCCCATCTGTATACATTCCAGTCCTTAAAATTACATAAAGGGAGGGGGGCAAGTTGGTGGCATAGAGAAGAGTGGAATTTAGTTAGTCCCCTGGAGCATCTAATATACAACCAGGAACAACTAGTAAATAATTTGGAATAACCGCTGGGGGACAGCCATGACTGTCCACACATCATACACACCAACCTGGATTGGGAAGAATGCCTGATATCACAGCATAAAATCTGTAAGTAAAAACTGTGGAAATGTGCCAGTAGCCCCCCTGCTCCACCTCCGCCCCATGGCAGGCTGAGCTGCAAAACCTTGCTGTGGTAGAAAGCAGCAATCTCTGAGCAAGCAAATATAGCTCAGCCCAGCTCCAGCCTGGGTTTTAATTAATAAATGTCAACTGGTGAATATAAGCTACAAGTCCCCAACAAATAGACACAGGCTTTTAGTGATGACTGACCTTAAAGAACCAGAAGACTCCTCTGTCCTGGGAGGGGGAACCCAGAAGACAAGGTGTTACCTCTGGCTGATGAGTGAAACTGGGGGCCATGGATTGGCTCTGAAAGGGGGCTTTCTGTCCCTTTCTCTCTCTCTAAACCTGAGGGGCTCAGTGGAGAAAGCCTCAGCCATTTTCAGTTCGCAGCACTCTGACCCAGACAGGGGTGGAGATAACCAAGTCAGAGAGACAAATGCAGATGATAACTCCCTAGGGGGTATATCTTCCCTAAGAGGAAGGAGGTGGGGCCCAGCTCTACTACTGGTCTTTCCTTCAGAACCAGAACCCAGAGTCTGGGGGAAAACAGCCAAAACAGAAACTAAAGGGGCCACACCTCCTTACATCAGTCAGGAGAGAGAGGCTGACAAGTACCACCTGCTGGGCATGTTAGGAAAAGCACAGTGGCTAGAGACTTCACAGGAAAGTCTGTCAATCTCTAAGGCACACCTGCAGGGAGACTTGAAACTGAATAAAACCACATTCTGAGATCTGAGCCTGTTCTGGTCTGGGAAAATCTGATTGGGGTAACCAAGGAAACCAAATGCCTAGACAACAGAAAACTACAATCTAAACTAGGAAAAACAAGGATATGGCTCAGTCAAAGGAACAAATTTACACCTCAATCAAGATACAGTTGAGATATTGTTTCAGTTTAATGAAACAATCTATTAAAGACTTTCAAAGAAATATGCTACATCAAATTAAAAAACAAATCAATGAGTTCAGGGAAGGTATGGCAAAAGAGATAAAGGCTATAAAGAAAACACTGAGCGAACATGAGGTAGAAATCAAAAGTGAAAAAACAACTGGCAGAATCTATGGAAATGAAAGGCATAACACACGAGATGAAAAAACACAATGGAGACATAAAACAGCAGATCTCAAGAGGCAGAAGAAAACACTCAGGAATTGGAGAACAAGACACCTGAAATCCTACACACAGAAGAACAGATAGGGAAATGAATGGAAAAATATGAGCAACATCTCAGGGAACTGAATGACAACATGAAGCACATGAATGTACGTGCCATGGGTGTCCCAGAAGGAGAAGAGAAGGGAAAAGGGGCAGAAGCAATAATAGAGGAAATAATCAATGAAAATTTCCTATCTCTTATGAAAGACATAAAATTACAGATCCAAGAAGTGCAGCATACCCCAAACAGAATAGATCTAAATACACCTACACCAACACACTTAATAATTAGATTATCAATCATCAAAGACAAAGAGAGAATCCCAAAAGCAGAAAGAGAAAAGTGATCCTTCACATACAAAGGAAGCTTGACAAGACTATATGCGGATTTCTCAGTAGAAACCATGGAGGCAAGAAGGAAGTGGTATGATATATTTAAAATACTGAAAGAGAAAACCTGCCAACCAAGAATCCTATATCCAGCAAAACTGTCCTTCAAATATGAGGGAGAATTTAAAATATTCTCTGACAAACAGACAATGAGAGTGTAAACAAGATATCTGCTCTACAGGAAAGACTAAAGGGAGAACTACAGACAGATAGGAAAAGACAGGAGTGAGAGGTTTGGAGCACAATTTTGGGTGATGGTAGCACAATAATGTAAGTACACTGAACAGAGATGACTGTGAGTATGGTCAAAGAGGAAGCTTAGGGGCATGTGGGACAACAGATGGAAAGAGGAATAATAAAGACTGGGACTGTATAACTTAATGAAACCTAGAGTGCTCAACAATTGTGATAAAATGTACAAATATTCATGAGGGAGAACAAATGAATGTCAACCTTGCAAGGTGTTAAAAATGGGGTAGTACTGGGGAAAAAATATAATCAATGCAAACTAGAGACTCCAGTTAACAGAACCATTGCATTATGCTTCCTTTACTGTAACAAAGGCAATATACCAAAGCTAAATGCCTATAAGGGAGGGGTATGGGACTCTTGGCATTGGTGATGTTGTCTCTTATTGTACTTTACTTTAATTCTCTCTTTCCCTTTTTTGCTTTTTAGCTGTCTTTTTTTTTTCTTTTTTTCTTTCTCTTTTGTCTCTCTACCTTTTTTTACTCTTCCTCCTCCTCTGTGGAAGAAATGGTGATGAATAGATAAATATGTGACTATACAGGGAACCATCAACTGTTTACTTAGGATGGAAAGTATGGTGGGTGAACAAAATCATCTTAAAAAGAAAAAAACGGGTTGATGAAGAAACCTTGAGGGCACTCTATTGAGTGAGATAAATCAGACTCATAAGGACAACTATTGCATGGTCTCTCTGATATGAACTAATTATAATATGTAAACTTATAGACATGAAATATAAGTTACCAGGATATAGAATAAAGCTAAAGAATGGGGAGCAGTTGCTTATTATGAGCAGAATATTCAACTAGGTTGAACTTAAGTGTTTAGAAAAGGACAGAGGTGATGGTAGCATGTTACTGTGAGAATAACTAACAGTGCTGAATGGTGTGTGAATGTGGTGGAAAGGGGAATCTTGGAGTCATGTATGTCACCAGAAGGAGAGTTGGAAGTTAAAAAGATGGGAATGTATAAAACAGTGAATCTTGCATTAGACAATGTCTGTGATTAAATGTACAAATATTAGAAATCTCTTTCATGAACTAGAACAAATGTATGGCACTATAACTAGAAGTTAATAATAGAGGGGTTTATAGAGGAAAATATACCTATTGCAAACTATGTACTACAGCTGGTGGTATTTTAACATTCTTTCATCAACAGTAACAAATGTACTATACCAATACTATGAGTCAATAATGGAGGGGGTGGTTAGGGGAATTGGAGGATTTGAGTTTTCTTTTTTTGTCTTTATTTCTCTTCTGGACTAATGAAAATTATCTAAAAATTGAAAAAAAATTGTGATGGATGCACAGCTGTATGATGGTACCATGGGTAACTGATTGTGCACTTTGGATCTTCAGATAATTGTATGGTGTATGAACAAACTCAATAAAATTAAATTTTAAAAAGGGGATAAAAACCCACTACTCACTTCTCCATTGGCTCAATGCCATTCCTTCTCAATTCCCACCTCGATAGACCCCTGGGTCCAATCACCACTTGACCCATCAGCTAAAGCCCCATCCATCTTTACCAAGTCACCACTCCTGAAAGCAAAGTATAAATAAAGTTCTCCCTTTGTCTTCAGCAGGATGAAGTTTTACTTTAGATCCCCACCATGCTGGTGCTGGAACAAACCTACCTTCCTGCCTGAAGTCAACTGGTCTCCTTGCCCTTTCTGACTGCGTGCCTGAAATTTCTAACATAGTGGTGCCAAAACCTGGGAAGGGGTTATGTTGAGACCAGTTGACAGGTGGGGAACTTCCACCCTGCCGTTGCTGACCGATCACCCAATACCAGACACCAATTCACATTCCATGGGTGAGTTTTTGCGGCCCCTCCAGCAGGTCCTGTCTACTTCCAATTTTTTTCCAAAAATCCTAGTGTTAGGTCAGCAACCTTCTCCAGCCAAGGGAAACTGTTACCCAGGTCAGACCCCTTCTTCTTGGGGACACATGAGTTCCAAGTTCGGTCTCCAATCCCATTTCTGAACAAGAAATGAAAGACTCAAGGACGCTTGACTCTCTCTTTCTTGTTCCCCACTAGGGGCAGCTAGAGATCAACCCAGTTGCACTCACCATGGGAAATTCTCACTTGGTTCCTCCCTAAGACACTCCTCTGGGCTGTCTCCTCCAGAATCTTAGTCTTATATCCAGGAGGAGACCTCAAACCAAAAAGGCTTATTTTCTTTTCAACTACCATCTGACCTCAATATAAAATATAAATTAGATAATAATAACCAGTGGCCAGAAAATGGAACCTTTGATTACTGAATTCTACGAGATCTTGAGAATTTTATTCAATGCAATGGCAAAAGATCTGATGTTCCCTACATTCAGGTTTTCTTCTATCTCTGTAACCACCCCTCCCTCTGTCAGGCTTGTAGCACCCATCAAATCCTCCATCTTCGCTCTCCCTCCTCTCCCCCTCCTCCAGCAACTTTGGGACCTCCCCCCACCCCCACCTGAGCCCTCTTCTGACTTCAGTCCCACTAACCATGCACATACGCCACCTCCTTATGCTCCTTTTGCACCCTCTAATCCATCCCAACCCACTTCTCACTCTCTCTCTTTGGCACTCTGATTCCTCCCCACCCTCTTCTCGCTCTCCTCCTCCTTCAACCCTCCCTTCTTCCACTTTTTCGCCCCCTCCCCCCCAACTCACTCCTGTACACAACACTCTGCTCAGGCCCCTGAAACCTCTATTTCAGCCTCCATCTTTCCCCTTCGCGAAGTTGCAGGGTCTGAAGGCATTCTTAAGAGTCCATGTTCCTCTCCCTTACTGACCTAGCTCAAACTGAAAAGCATTTAGGGTCCTTCTCAGAGGATCCCGCCCGCTTCATTAAAGAATTCCAATACATTACCCAATCCTACAGTCTTACATTCCAGGATGTATACATCATCCTTGCTTTCTCCACCACCCCTGAAGAAAAGACCCGTATTTGGAATGTGGCTATCACCTTTGCAGATACTTTCTATATCCAGGACCCACCACAGTCCCCTCTACTGATCCCACTTGGGATTACCAACCTAATTCCCCCGACCTTCCCTATATGGCACACTTCCTGACTTGTAAGAGGAAATGAAAAAGGCAGTCCTTAAGGCAGTAAACTATGATAAGCTCCAAGAAATTACTCAAAAATCTGATGAAAATCCAGCAGCCTTTATGAATAGATTAACTGAATCTCTTCTTAAATACACTAATTTAGACCCTAATTCAGAAGCTGGATGACTTGACTTACACATAACTTGGTTTCACGATCCTATCCCAATATAAAAAGAAAATTACAGAAACTAGAAGATAGCCCTCAAACCCCTCAAAAAGACCTCGTTAAAGCAGCCTTTAAGCTCTTTAACAAAAGAGATGAGGAAATTAAACAAAAAAATTAAAATGAGATCAGACTAAATATAACCTACTTGTAGCTGCAATCCAGAACAATCGCTGGAAGCCTCCTGACGCCAGCCAACCTCTATAGAGACCGTGTTTCAAGTGTGGCGGTGAAGGACACTGGCCTAGTGCCTGTCCTAACCCCACAGCTCTGCCAAGACCTTGTCCGGTGTGTTTTAAAGAGAGGACATTGGAAGTTGGACTGCCCCCAGGTTCAAAGCTGGAAGGCAGCTGCTCCAAAGCCTACTGCTGACCCAGAGCCTGGGTTCTCACTCCCAGAACTAATGGGACTAGCCACTGAAGACTGACAGTGCCCTGGCTCAGAGGCCACCAGCATCTCCATCTGCAAAGCGGAACCCAGGGTAACACAGGTAAGCCAATTTCCTTTCTTCTTGATATGGGGACCACCCATTCGGTCTCACAGGAGTTTAATGGGCCATTGACCCATTCCTCTATCTCTATTATGGGTGTTGACAGAATAATATCCACTCCTTTAAAAACAGCTCCCCTCACCTGTAGAATAAAAAATGCTACTTTTACACATGCATTTCTAGTAATACCTACATGCCCATCCCCACTTTTAGGACAAGATATTTTAACTAAATTGCAGTCCACTGTCTCCTTTCTCCCATCATCACAAACCACTACACTTCTTCTCTCCTGTCCTAAGCTCCCATCTCCTTGAAGCCTCCCATCTATATTTATAAAAGAAGTAAATCCCATCGTCTGGGACACTGAACATCCCTCAGTAGCAAGACATCACGATCCCGTTAGAATTAACCTAAAAAAACCCACTCTGTTTTTTAACAAGCCTCAGCATCCCTTATCACCTCACACCCTATTGGGCTTAAAGCCTACCATTACCAAACTTTTATCTGCCGGACTTCTGCAGCCTGCAAACTCTCCCTTCAACATGCCAATACTCGCAATAAAGAAACCTAACAACACATACCGTTTAGCACAGGATCTCAGAATTGTCAATGAAGCTACCCAACCAATTGTTCCTATAGTTCCCAACACTTAACTCCCTTTTATCCCACATCCCCTCAGGTACCACCCACTTAACAGTTTTAGATCTTAAAGATACCTTCTTTATCATTCCCTTACATGCTAACTCCCAAGACATCTTTGCGTTCACTTGGACCGACCCAGTTACCCAAATCACCCACCAACTTATTTGGACAGTCCTACCCCAGGGCTTTCAGGACAGTCCCCACATATTCGGGCAAACTCTAAGCAAGGACTTTTCTAACCTCTCTTTGCAACCTAGCTTCCTTCTTCAATACAATGATGATCTCCTATGTAGCCCTTCATTAGAAACTTCAGTTTCTCAAACTATTACCCTTCTTAGTTTCCTCGCTAGTAAAGGACACCGAGTGTCTTTTAACAAAGGCCAATTTTTTTAAAAACCAAAGTCACATACCTTGGACTAGCTCTCACTCCAACACACAAGAGGCTTATGCCAGAAAGAATAAAACTAATCAATAATACCCCCCTCCCCCTCACCAAGAAAGAACTCCTCCCCTTCCTGGGACTGGCTAACTTTTTCCACTCCTGGATCCCCAACTTTGGACTCACTGCAAAACCTCTATACCAAGCTGCCTCTGGTGATTCTCACTAGCCTCTCAATTCCCCTCTACCTCTCCGTACCTCATTTGAAAAACTAAAAGGGGCTCTGATTAGGTCCCCAGCCTTAGCGCTCCTCAATCCCTCTAAACTGTTTCTTCTATATGTTGATTCTTGATTAGGATTTGCTCTGGAGCTTTTAGCCCAAGAGTATGGCCCAGATATCTGAGCTGTCCCATATTTTTCTAAACAATTAGATTCTCCCACTCTAGGATGGCCAGCTTGCCTTCGGGTCCTAGCAGCTGCTGCTCAGCTAATTCAGGAAACTTTCAAGTTAGTTCCAGTTTAAATTCTAAAGGTCTATACCTCACATTCTATTAACACACCAAACTGTTTCCATGGTATCTGCTACTCGATTACAGACTTTATATGCCACCCTATTAGAATACCTTACATCATTGTTCCTCTCTTAACCCATCTACTTTCCTTCCCAAGCTGGACTCTTCTCTGGAAAACTCCTATTCACATGAGTGTAACAATATCTTAGACCTCTTTCTTAATCCATTCCCTAACATTTACCACACTCCTCTAGCTCAACATCTTCCTATGTGGTTCACTGATGGCAGTTCTACCAAAACTGGAAAAACAACCCAAGCCGATTATGCTATAGTTAACTGAAACTGTTGAGTCAGAACCACTGCCACCTGGCACAACATCACAACATACTGAACTAATAGCCTTAACTAGAGCTTTTGTTAAAGCCAAAAATAGTGCTGTTAATATTTACGCAGACTCCAAATATGCTCACCACATCATCCACTCACATGCGCAATTTGGAGGGAGGGGCTACCTAACCTCTAATGATTCCCCTATAATTAATCAGCACTTCATCCTAAAATTTCTTCAAGCTGCCACTCTCCCTCACTAAGCAGCAGTCCTACGTTGCAAAGGACATCAAAAGTCTAATTCTCCTGTATCCACAGATAACAATATAGCTGACAAAGAAGCCAAATTTCAAGCTGCTAAAGCAGTTCCCAGATTTGCTCCTGAATCGTAGTTATTCACTTTGCCGTGCCCCTGCCCCTTTATTCCTCCAAATAATTGCCACTGTTACCTAAAACAAAGGCTATAGAACAACAAGGATGGTTCACATTGAACAATAAAATCCTTCTGCGCCAACAAGAAGGTAATAATTTCTTAACGAGCTTAAATAATCAATATCATGTTAGTCCAAAGCCTCTTGCGCACCTACTATCTCAATATATCTCGCACCCTAACTTTCTAACTGTACTAACAAAAATCACAAAAGCCTGTACCATTTGCCAACAAACTATCCCTCAAGGCAATATTAAACTGCCCTCCTTCGACACGCATCAATTTCAGGGTAAAATACCTGGCCAAGATTGGCAAATAGATTTTACGCATATGCCACCCCAAAGAAGGGTTAAATATCTCTTAGTCTTAATAGATACCTTCTCAGGTGGGTAGAAGCCTTCTCCACTACATCTGAAAAAGCAGACACGGTCATTTCTGTGTTACTCACAGACATAATCCCTCACTTTCAGCTCCCTACCTCCATACAGTCAGATAACGGGCCCACCTTTATCTCCCAAATTACAAAAGGAGTTTGTGAAGCCTTAGATATTAAATGGAAATTACACACCTCACATAGACCTCAATCTTCAGGAAAAGTGGAATGTATAAACGGGTTAATTAAACAACATCTTACTAAGCTCACTATCCAAATCCAAAGTACATGGATAAAATTATTGCCAATTGCTCTAATGAAATTATGTTGTTTACCTCAAAAACCTCACCTATCAAGCCCCTTTGGTATTATGTATGGGCACTCTCTCCTACTGGGCAACCTTCCTCAAATTTCCTCTGCCTTTGAGAGTAACATTCCTGAATTAACAAAGATGCAGTTTCTCTTCCACCAGATAGCTGGTACCTCTCTACCTAAACCCTCATCCTCCAGTTTCACTGCCAATACAGCCCGGAGACTGGGTCTAACTCAAAGCCCTCAACTCCAAACCTCTTCACCCACCTAGGACTGGACCACCCATCATCCTCCTCACCACCCCAACCACTGCCAAACTTTATAACATTGTACCTTGGATACACTTTCCAGGTTAAAACCAGCACCTGCTCCTCCCCAGGACAAGAATCAACAGAAACCTGCAGCTTTGCCCCTGCCATCGTGGCCACCCCTGCAATACACCAGTGAACAAACTGGAGACCTCCAGTTGTGGATCAAGTGAGTTTCAGGTGAAATCCCCCCAAATAAATGGGCAACACCTCCAGCCAACTGGGCAGCACCTCCAGCTGATTAGTTTGTCTTATTATATTTAGTCTCACTATTATTTTCCTCTTTTCATTCACTTTCTCAGCAATTCTAGAACTAGTCCATCTCTAGGTATGTCCCAGTGTAACCAAACATTCATCTGGTGGCACCACCCATGAATTCACTTCCATACCCTGTCAGAGTTAGATGCCTTCACACCATACTTTCAGCCCCCAGCTGCCCCAGTTTCAGCCCTCATAAGGCTGAATATTTTTTTGCCATCTTTTCAGAGCATATAGCTAACCTCCCACCCAAAGTTTCTCTGTCCCATGAAGCCATTATAGAAATAATAAAAGACCTTTGGTCATAAGGAGACTGGCTATACTTTTCCCCCAAAGAAATCTCTTTCTTCACTCTTACCCTTCTCATCATTTTTGAGTCCATTCCTCCTTACTGCCTGCTCTGCATTCCTTCTCCTCCAATTTCCGACCCCCACCTTAACACTTCTACACCATCCTTTAACACCTGCCATTCAGAAAATTGTCTCTCTCACCAATCAAACCAACTGCTGGATTTGTCCCAAGAACTGACAGAATACCTCTATTCTTCTTAAAGCATTTCCTGTTAGTCCTAAACCCCTCATGACTGTCACTCCATCCTAACCGGGGTTTCCACATTGACCTTAGTAACCACACCCTGGGGACTACTCATCTTGAATTGAGTGATCCCAGTAATTCCCAATCACAAAATTGGGTAGCATCGTCAGAACCTATAGGGACAGTGGAGTGCGTAGCAGCCAAGGCATACCTCTGTTTCTGGCACCACTCTCCTCTGTATACCCCAGAATTAAGCTCAGAACCAAAATTTCTGGGACACCTAAATCATTCCCTTTGTGACCATATTCTCTTTTTCAATGCATCAACTCTTAGATTCCTACTGTTCCAGACAAAGGGCATGAATATGTTATCTGTAAGTTTGAAGCCTATGAGGAAGTAAAGTCCAGTGGGGAAATCCTACCCATAACCCCTCTAGAACATACACCAAAGACATTATACCCTATGATGGCCCTGAAAATCAAAACAGAGCTCTTCACTTTAGGTAGAAAAACAGGACAACTGTTTAACCTCTAAAACTGGGATCAAATAAGTGACCTCCCCCCCATACACATGTCCCCAATACAACATCTTTCAATTACTGTTTCGCAATATGCTATGCCAAAGCCCTAACCACACTCACAACCCTTCTGAATCTCTCTTTTCTCCTTTATGTGTAGATGAATACTACTCAGGCTGGTATATTATATCCCCAGAAAATCTCCTCCTAAAAACCCCATTCAAGTTCACAAAACCAAAAGGGTTTACAACAGCACTGTCCCTGCTAGGAACAGGATATTTCTTATGTGCAAATACAGCCTATCTGGTACTACCATGATTCTGGACCAGCACATGCACAATAGTCACCCTAACTCCCAAGGTAGAAATCCTAAACCCCAACCAAATAACATCCTCAGGACAGGTCCCTAACTTAGATTCCTTCTTAGAAACCTTGTTAACCCCCAAGCAGACATCAGAAAAATTTCAGCAGAGAGATACCAGAAGCACCCAAGATCTTGGGGGTCATGCCCATGACAATCCTATCTTAGAGAAACCAGGCAATGGACATAGCATACATCGAAGGCTTTTCTGGTTCACTGGCATCCCCCTATTAGAAAGATCAGTCCTCAATATTTCCCTCATGCTCCAAGAAACCTGGAAAGCCACAGTAAAGGCTGTAGAAAACCAACAAAGGTCCACAGACAGTCTAGCTGATATAGTTTTACAAAATAGATGGGCCTTAGATGTTCTTACAGCTGAAACAGGAGGAACCTGTGCTTTACTTAATGAAACTTGCTGTTTTTACACAAATACAACTGGTCAAGTAGTTGAAAGGCTAAAAACCTTAAAGGAAAATATTAATATCATAAAGGATGCCCAAGAAAATGCAGCAAATAATCCATCTTGGCTCGAAAGTTTCCTTTCTTACTTCTCTTCACTGCTCCATGCTATCCTTGTACCCCTTTTAATCCCTTTAATGCTTACTATATTTGTGCTACTTACGGGGCCTTGTCTCCTTAAACTTCTCACCAGCTTCACTCACAGGTCCATAGGAAACCTCATTCAAGAACTTGACAGCATCCTCCTACTACGAGAATTTTAGTACCAACATCTCCAACCCAGCAGTTAAAGTGGACAGATGTACATACATCAGGAAGGACAAACCCCCCATACCATCTCTTAGCAAGCAGCCAGAAAAGATCAACACCCCAAAACCCTATCCTTACCTCCCAATATATATCTGTCTCATTCTTTTTTTTTTTTTCTTACATAAGCAAAAGGTTGGAAATGTTGGAAAATTCTGTTTCACATACTGGCCTTCAGAAAGAGCACTTTAGGCAAGCCATTTTTTATGCAAAACTTCCTGGTGACCAGAACAACAAGCTGTGGCCACTGCTTCCTGCCCAAAACCCCCTTCCCTACCTATATACATTCCATTCCTTAAAAGGGCATAAAAACCCACTACTCACTTCTCCATTGGCTCAACGCCATTCCTTCCCATTTCCCACCCCAATAGACCGCTGGATCCAATTACTCCTTGACCCATCAGCTAAACCCCTGTCCATCTTTACCAAGTCACCACTCCTGAAAGCAAAGCATAATTACAGTTCTCCCTTTGTCTCAAGCGGGCTGAAGCTTTACTTTGGACCCCCGCCATGCTGGTGCTGGAATAAACCTTCCTGCCTGCCTGAAGTTGACTGGTCTCGGTGCCCTTTGTGACTGAAATTTCTAACAGAGTGCAGATGGTGTCAAGTGCAGAGAGGGACTATCTACACATGCCCAGGCCATGCCCCCTCATCCCCTGTAAGAGAATCCCACTCATCTCCCTTTGAGGAGAAAGGGCAATTAGACAGACACATGTCCACCTTTCTCCATTCTTTGATCAAAGAATAAAGTTTCTGCTCTGCTTTACCAAATCTGGACTCGTTCAATTGGTGCTACTGATACCAGACAGGAGACCTGTTTTGAGGGTCCTGCCGAGGGAGGGGCCCTGGGTCAGTAACACAACTTAGCAGGTGGAGTGTTTCCTTTCCAGTTTTTTCTTTTCTTGCAAATCTCTCAGTGTGGATTCAAAGGTAACCCGAATTCCAGTACTGCCAAGTGGGTGCAGACTGAAAGTGCTCAAAGAGAAGCCATCTCTGTCTTGTCTTACGAGTCGGAAGCGGAGTCACTATGAAAAAAAAAGTGGAGGACAAGACCCTGGGTTATTTATGTTTGTTCCCTCTGTGCTCCAGCTTCCAGGCCAGAGTCCTACAAGCTTGTAGTGGCAATCCTGTAGTGGCAAAATACAACCTATGGCCAAGCAGGCATCTAAAATTCTGAGGGTGGAAAATTCTTCATCCTGATCAGAGGACCTGTAGTCTAAAGAGTATGGGTACATCTCCATTGCTTTTGTTCTCTATTTGTTCTCTAATTCTCTTGATGTTCAGTCCCAGAGACAGACCCAGTCTCAAGAAGTATGAAGCACAGTGGGAAAAATATAGTCCTGGCTTTCTGAACAGAAGACCAGGAAGTGGGGCCCCTGAGACCCTGAAAGTATCAAAGAGATAGCAAAGAGATTGCAGAGAGGAGACTGTTTTGAGGGTCCTGCCGAGGGACGGGCCCTGGGTCAGTAACACAACTTACCAGGTGGAGTGTTTCCTGTTGGGAATGCACTTCTGGCCTCACTTCGTGCTGAACATGTGTGAAATCTACAGCTAAATGATATATCTTGTTTGAGAAGTGAAGTACAGGGTAGACCATCACCTAGGTCCCACACTGACCACTGGTAGAGACATGCATGACAACTATAAATAACACTGAAAATGATTAGAAAATAACTTTAAAACCATGGCCCATAGAAGATGGGTCAGAACTTGTGGCCTGAACCTATGTGGATTTCTGACTTAAAACAAAAAAATCAATATTCTACATATGAATTAAACAAGCCTCAGATTCTGATAGCATAATACACAAAATTTCCAGGAAATTCCTCTAAAATTACATCACATATGAAGAATTAGGAAAAGTTCAATAACTCATAATGGCAAAAACAATCAATAGACATCAATCTCAAGATGACACTAATGTTGAAATAGAAAAAGAATTTAAAGCAGATATTATAGCCATGCTCCAAAAAATAATTGATAAAACTTTTGAAACAAATAGAAAGTTACAAAGTTGCTGCATAGCAATGAGTAATATTTTTTATAAAAAGGACCAAAGGGAAATTTTAGATCCAAAAATAAGAAAATTTTTAAAAATGATTTACCGGAGGTCTTACTAGACAAATGAAGATAACAAAGAGAAGAATCAGTGAACTTAAAGATAAATCAATAGAAATGATCTAATCTTAACAGAGAAGTAGGCTGAAAAAAATGAACAGCGCCTGGGGGATCTGAGGAACATTACCAAGGTTCTAGCATTTATTACATAAGAGTCCAGGAAGATAAAGATGATAATGCAGAAAAAATATTTGAATAAATGATGAATGAAAACTTCCCAAATTTGACAGAATCATAAATTTACAGACTCAAGGAATCCACAACAAGATAAACCCGAAGAAATCCATGGCTAGTACATCAAAATTGCATTGCTGAACAAAAAGACAAAGAAAAACACTTAAAGACATCCAGCAAAAACACATTACCTATAGAGGAACAAACATTTGGAATAACTGTGATTTCTCATCTGAAATTGTGGAGGCAAGAAGGCATTGAGACAGAATTTTTCAAGTGCCAAAAGAAAAACTAAGTCAACCCAGTATTCTACCAGTATTCTATATCCAGCAAAATATACTATTTAAAAATAAATGCTAAAGGATTTTTTTCATATGGAGAGAAACGATACCAAAGGAAAATGTGAAACTTTAAGAATGAAGTAAAGAAAGATTCCCAGGGAAGGTGGAGGAGTAGGGAGCTCCAGGACTTGGTCCTTCCACCAAGACAATGACTAGACAGGCAGAAACTGTCTAAAAACACTATTTTGAAGTCCCAGAGGCAAGAAGAACACTGTACAGAATCCAGAAAAGAGGAAGATGCTGATAAATCACAGTAGAACACAGTAAATTGCTCTGTCTGCACAGTGTTACCAGCACCCCATTCCCCATTCTCAAGGCAGGCCGCCTTAGGGTCCAGACCCTGGCTAGATTGCTGGTGACAAAAAGGGACATAAAAATGATTTTCT
This sequence comes from Choloepus didactylus, assembly GCF_015220235.1. Taxonomy (NCBI): domain Eukaryota; kingdom Metazoa; phylum Chordata; class Mammalia; order Pilosa; family Megalonychidae; genus Choloepus; species Choloepus didactylus. The sequence continues at coordinate 126,521,641 of NC_051313.1, read as the reverse complement.
CCAAGACCAGGGGTGGGCACAGCTGATCACTAATCACAGCTTTTGATTAGCAAATTCAGATCACTGGGTTCTGTACTAAGGTCAACTCTTGTTTCAACCAGCCCTGGACAAGGGCAGTGGCAGTTTAAATCCAACCCTGACAAAGGTGGCAGCAATTGCTTCAGCTCTCTCCAGATAGGGATGGAGGTGATGGAGACTTAAAGACATAATGCTTCCTCAGGACTGCAGCGGACAGGGCTGTATTTGTTGGGCAGGCCAGGAAAGCTCAGCTGTGGGGAGCTGTAGGAAAAGTTCTTAGCGCCCTTGCTGAACCCCTCCCTAGGGCACTTTGGAGCTGGCCTGTGACTCCTTTTTTGGTCCCTGGCCCAGTTTTAGCTGGGAAAGACTGATTTGGGAAAGTCCTCTCCAGGGTGACCCTTCTCCCAGAATTTGCCCTCCAGACAAAAGCAGTCTGAGGCAATGAAAGGAGTGTAAAAACCTACACAGGTGGATAGTTTAGGGCAAAGGTTTGCAAGCTTCAGACACCCAGGAGAGGGAGGCATGTCTTTTGGAAAATAGAGGCGACAACCAAACTCATAGCAGAACTCCAAAACCACTAACAATCAAAAGCCCAGGACAAGAAGATGGCAGACTGGTGAGCTGTAAGTTTTAGTTACTCCTCCAGGAAAGTAGGTAAAAAGCCAGGAACTGCGTGGACTGGACACCACAGAGCAATCTGTCTTTGGGCATACTTCATACAACACTCATGAAAATGTTGAACTGCTGAGATCAGTGAAATCTGTAAGTTTTTGCAGCCAGGGGACCCGCGCCCCTCCCTGCCAGGCTCAGTCCCGTGGGAGGAGGGGCTGTCAGCTCCGGGAAGGAGAAGGGAGAACTGCAGTGGCAGCCCTTCTCGGAAACTCATTCTACTGATCCATACTCCAACCATAGATAGACTGAGACCAGACACCAGAGAATCTGAGAGCTGCCAGCCCAGCAGAGAGGAGACAGGCATAGAAAAAAAAAAATAACACGAAAAACTCCAAAATAAAAGCAGAGGATTTTTGGAGTTCTGGTGAACACAGAAAGGGGAAAGGCGGAGCTCAGGCCTTGAGGCGCATATGCAAATCCCGAAGAAAAGCTGATCTCTCTGCCCTGTGGACCTTTCCTTAATGGCCCTGGTTGCTTTGTCTATTAGCATTTCAATAACCCATTAGATCTCTGAGGAGGGCCCATTTTTTTTTTTTTTAATCCTTTTTTCTTTTTCTAAAACAATTACTCTAAGAAGCCCAATACAGAAAGCTTCAAAGAATTGCAATTTGGGCACGTCAAGTCAAGAGCAGAACTAAGAGAGCTCTGAGACAAAAGGCAATAATCCAGTGGCTGAGAAAATTCACTAAACACCACAACTTCCCAAGAAAAGGGGGGTGTCCGCTCACAGCCATCATCCTGGTGGACAGGAAACACTCCTGCCCATCGCCAGCCCCATAGCCCAGAGCTGCCCCAGACAACCCAGTGTGATGGAAGCGCTTCAAATAACAGGCACATACCACAAAACTGGGCGTGGACATTAGCCTTCCCTGCAACCTCAGCTGATTGTCCCAGAGCTGGGAAGGTGGAGCAGTGTGAATTAACAAAGCCCCATTCAGCCATCATTTCAGCAGACTGGGAGCCTCCCTACACAGCCCAGCAGCCCAGAACTGCCCTGGGGGGACGGCACTCACCTGTGACATAGCACAGTCATCCCTCAACAGAGGACCCGGGGTGCACAGCCTGGAAGAGGGGCCCACTCGCAAGTCTCAGGAGCCATACGCCAATACCAAAGACTTGTGGGTCAGTGGCAGAGACAAACTGTGCCAGGACTGAACTGAAGGATTAGACTATTGCAGCAGCTTTAAAACTCTAGGATCATCAGGGAGATTTGATTGTTAGGGCCACCCCCCCTCCCCGACTGCCCAGAAACATGCCGCACATACAGGGCAAGCAACACCAACTACACACGCAAGCTTGGTACACCAATTGGGCCACACAAGACTCACTCCCCCACTCACCAAAAAGGCTAAGCAGGGGAGAACTGGCTTGTGGAGAACAGGTGGCTCGTGGACGCCACCTGCTGGTTAGTTAGAGAAAGTGTACTCCACGAAGCTGTAGATCTGATAAATTAGAGATAAGCACTTCAATAGGTCTACAAACCCTAAAAGAACCCTATCAAGTTCAACAAATGCCACGAGGCCAAAAACAACAGAAAATTATAAAGCATATGAAAAAACCAGACGATATGGATAACCCAAGCCCAAGCACCCAAATCAAAAGACCAGAAGAGACACAGCACCTAGAGCAGCTACTCAAAGAACTAAAGATGAACAATGAGACCATAGTACGGGATATGAAGGAAATCAAGAAGACTCTAGAAGAGCATAAAGAAGACATTGCAAGACTAAATAAAAAAATGGATGATCTTATGGAAATTAAAGAAACTGTTGACCAAATTAAAAAGATTCTGGACACTCATAGTACAAGAATAGAGGAAGTTGAACAACGAATCAGTGACCTGGAAGATGACAGAATGGAAAATGAAAGCATAAAAGAAAGAATGGGGAAAAAAATTGAAAAAATCGAAATGGACCTCAGGGATATGATAGATAATATGAAACTTCCAAATATAAGACTCATTGGTGTCCCAGAAGGGGAAGAAAAGGGTAAAGGTCTAGGAAGAGTATTCAAAGAAATTGTTGGTGAAAACTTCCCAAATCTTCAAAACAACATAAATACACAAATCATAAATGCTCAGCGAACTCCAAATAGAATAAATCCAAATAAACCCACTCCGAGACATACACTGATCACACTGTCAAACACAGAAGAGAAGGAGCAAGTTCTGAAAGCAGCAAGAGAAAAGCAATTCACCACATACAAAGGAAACAGCATAAGACTAAGTAGTGACTACTCAGCAGCCACCATGGAGGCGAGAAGGCAGAGGCACGATATATTTAAAATTCTGAGTGAGAAAAATTTCCAGCCAAGAATACTTTATCCAGCAAAGCTCTCCTTCAAATTTGAGGGAGAGCTTAAATTTTTCACAGACAAACAAATGCTGAGAGAATTTGCTAACAAGAGACCTGCCCTACTGGAGATACTAAAGGGAGCCCTACAGACAGAGAAACAAAGACAGGACAGAGAGACTTGGAGAAAGGTTCAGTACTAAAGAGATTCGGTATGGGTACAATAAAGGACATTAATAGAGAGAGGGAAAAATATGGCAAACATAAACCAAAGGATAAGATGGCTGATTCAAGAAATGCCTTCACGGTTATAACGTTGAATGTAAATGGATTAAACTCCCCAATTAAAAGATATAGATTTGCAGAATGGATCAAAAAAAATGAACCATCAATATGTTGCATACAAGAGACTCATCTTAGACACAGGGACACAAAGAAACTGAAAGTGAAAGGATGGAAAAAAATATTTCATGCAAGCTACAGCCAAAAGAAAGCAGGTGTAGCAATATTAATCTCAGATAAAATAGACTTCAAATGCAGGGATGTTTTGAGAGACAAAGAAGGCCACTACATACTAATAAAAGGGGCAATTCAGCAAGAAGAAATAACAATCGTAAATGTCTATGCACCCAATCAAGGTGCCACAAAATACATGAGAGAAACACTGGCAAAACTAAAGGAAGCAATTGATGTTTCCACAATAATTGTGGGAGACTTCAACACATCACTCTCTCCTATAGATAGATCAACCAGACAGAAGACCAATAAGGAAATTGAAAACCTAAACAATCTGATAAATGAATTAGATTTAACAGACATATACAGGACATTACATCCCAAATCACCAGGATACACATACTTTTCTAGTGCTCACGGAACTTTCTCCAGAATAGATCATATGCTGGGACATAAAACAAGCCTCAATAAATTTAAAAAGATTGAAATGATTCAAAGCACATTCTCTGACCACAATGGAATACAATTAGAAGTCAATAACCATCAGAGACTTAGAAAATTCACAAATACCTGGAGGTTAAACAACACACTCCTAAACAATCAGTGGGTTAAAGAAGAAATAGCAAGAGTAATTGCTAAATATATAGAGACGAATGAAAATGAGAACACAACATACCAAAACCTATGGGATGCAGCAAAAGCAGTGCTAAGGGGGAAATTTATAGCACTAAACGCATATATTAAAAAGGAAGAAAGAGCCAAAATCAAAGAACTAATGGATCAACTGAAGAAGCTAGAAAATGAACAGCAAACCAATCCTAAACCAAATAGAAGAAAAGAAATAACAAGGATTAAAGCAGAAATAAATGACATAGAGAACAAAAAAACAATAGAGAGGATAAATATCACCAAAAGTTGGTTCTTTGAGAAGATCAACAAGATTGACAAGCCCCTAGCTAGACTGACAAAATCAAAAAGAGAGAAGACCCATATAAACAAAATAATGAATGAAAAAGGTGACATAACTGCAGATCCTGAAGAAATTAAAAAAACTATAACAGGATATTATGAACAACTGTATGGCAACAAACTGGATAATGTAGAAGAAATGGACAATTTCCTGGAAACATATGAACAACCTAGACTGACCAGAGAAGAAATAGAAGACCTCAATCAACCCATCACAAGCAAAGAGATCCAATCAGTCATCAAAAATCTTCCCACAAATAAATGCCCAGGGCCAGATGGCTTCACAGGGGAATTCTACCAAACTTTCCAGAAAGAACTGACACCAATCTTACTCAAACTCTTTCAAAACATTGAAAAAAATGGAACACCACCTAACTCATTTTATGAAGCTAACATCAATCTAATACCAAAACCAGGCAAAGATGCTACAAAAAAGGAAAACTACTGGCCAATCTCCCTAATGAATATAGATGCAAAAATCCTCAACAAAATACTTGCAAATCGAATCCAAAGACACATTAAAAAAATCATACACCATGACCAAGTGGGGTTCATTCCAGGCATGCAAGGATGGTTCAACATAAGAAAAACAATCAATGTATTACAACACATTAAAAACTCGAAAGGGAAAAATCAATTGATCATCTCAATAGATGCTGAAAAAGCATTTGACAAAATCCAACATCCCTTTTTGATAAAAACACTTCAAAAGGTAGGAATTGAAGGAAAGTTCCTCAACATGATAAAGAGCATATATGAAAAACCCACAGCCAGCATAGTACTCAATGGTGAGAGACTGAAAGCCTTCCCTCTAAGATCAGGAACAAGACAAGGATGCCCGCTATCATCACTGTTATTCAACATTGTGCTGGAAGTGCTAGCCAGGGCAATCTGGAAAGACAAAGAAATAAAAGGCATCCAAATTGGAAAAGAAGAAGTAAAACTGTCATTGTTTGCAGACGATATGATCTTATATCTAGAAAACCCTGAGAAATCGACGATACAGCTACTAGAGCTAATAAACAAATTTAGCAAAGTAGCGGGATACAAGATTAATGCACATAAGTCAGTAATGTTTCTATATGCTAGAAATGAACAAACTGAAGAGACACTCAAGAAAAAGATACCATTTTCAATAGCAACTAAAAAAATCAAGTACCCAGGAATAAACTTAACCAAAGATGTAAAAGACCTATACAAAGAAAACTACATAACTCTACTAAAAGAAATAGAAGGGGACCTTAAAAGATGGAAAAAATTCCATGTTCATGGATAGGAAGGCTAAATGTCATTAAGATGTCAATTCTACCCAAACTCATCTACAGATTCAATGGAATCCCAATCAAAATTCCAACAACCTACTTTGCAGACTTGGAAAAGCTAGTTATCAAATTTATTTGGAAAGGGAAGATGCCTCGAATTGCTAAAGACACTCTAAAAAAGAAAAACGAAGTGGGAGGACTTACACTCCCTGACTTTGAAGCTTATTATAAAGCCACAGTTGCCAAAACAGCATGGTACTGGCACAAAGATAGACATATAGATCAATGGAATCGAATTGAGAATTCGGAGATAGACCCTCAGATCTATGGCCGACTGATCTTTGATAAGGCCCCCAAAGTCACCGAACTGAGCCATAATGGTCTTTTCAACAAATGGGGCTGGGAGAGTTGGATATCCATATCCAAAAGAATGAAAGAGGACCCCTACCTCACCCCCTACACAAAAATTAACTCAAAATGGACCAAAGATCTCAATATAAAAGAAAGTACCATAAAACTCCTAGAAGATAATGTAGGAAAACATCTTCAAGACCTTGTATTAGGCGGCCACTTCCTAGACTTTACACCCAAAGCACAAGCAACAAAAGAGAAAATAGATAAATGGGAACTCCTCAAGCTTAGAAGTTTCTGCACCTCAAAGGAATTTCTCAGAAAGGTAAAGAGGCAGCCAACTCAATGGGAAAAAATTTTTGGAAACCATGTATCTGACAAAAGACTGATATCTTGCATATACAAAGAAATCCTACAACTGAATGACAATAGTACAGACAGCCCAATTATAAAATGGGCAAAAGATATGAAAATATAGTTCTCTGAAGAGGAAATACAAATGGCCAAGAAACACATGAAAAAATGTTCAGCTTCACTAGCTATTAGAGAGATGCAAATTAAAACCACAATGAGATACCATCTAACACCGGTTAGAATGGCTGCCATTAAACAAACAGGAAACTACAAATGCTGGAGGGGATGTGGAGAAATTGGAACTCTTATTCATTGTTGGTGGGACTGTATAATGGTTCAGCCACTCTGGAAGTCAGTCTGGCAGTTCCTTAGAAAACTAGATATAGAGCTACCATTCGATCCAGCGATTGCACTTCTCGGTATATACCCGGAAGATCGGAAAGCAGTGACACGAACAGATATCTGCACGCCAATGTTCATAGCAGCATTATTCACAATTGCCAAGAGATGGAAACAACCCAAATGTCCTTCAGCAGATGAGTGGATAAATAAAATGTGGTATATACACACGATGGAATACTACGCGGCAGTAAGAAGGAACGATCTCGTGAAACATATGACAACATGGATGAACCTTGAAGACATAATGCTGAGCGAAATAAGCCAGGCACAAAAAGAGAAATATTATATGCTACCACTAATGTGAACTTTGAAAAATGTAAAACAAATGGTTTATAATGTAGAATGTAGGGGATCTAGCAGTAGAGAGCAATTAAGGAAGGGGGAACAATAATCCAAGAAGAACAGATAAGCTATTTAACGTTCTGGGGATGCCCAGAAATGACTATGGTCTGTTAATTTCTGATGGATATAGTAGGAACAAGTTCACAGAAATGTTGCTATATTATGTAACTTTCTTGGGGTAAAGTAGGAACATGTTGGAAGTTAAGCAGTTATCTTAGGTTAGTTGTCTTTTTCTTACCCCCTTGTTATGGTCTCTTTGAAATGTTCTTTTATTGTATGTTTGTTTTCTTTTTAACTTTTTTTCATAGTTGATTTAAAAAAGAAGGGAAAGTTAAAAAAAAAAAAGGAAAAACAAGGGGAAAAAAAAAGATGTAGTGCCCCCTTGAGGAGCCTGTGGAGAATGCAGGGGTATTCGCCTACCCCACCTCCATGGTTGCTAACATGACCACAGACATAGGGGACTGGTGGTTTGATGGGTTGAGCCCTCTACCATAAGTTTTACCCTTGGGAAGACGGTTGCTGCAAAGGAGAGGCTAGGCCTCCCTATATTTGTGCCTAACAGTCTCCTCCTGAATGCCTCTTTGTTGCTCAGATGTGGCCCTCTCTCTCTGGCTAAGCCAACTTGAAAGGTGAAATCACTGCCCTCCCCCCTACGTGGGATCAGACACCCAGGGGAGTGAATCTCCCTGGCAACGTGGAATATGACTCCCGGGGAGGAATGTAGAGCTGGCATCGTGGGACGGAGAACATCTTCTTGACCAAAAGGGGGATGTGAAAGGAAATGAAATAAGCTTCAGTGGCAGAGAGATTCCAAAAGGAGCCGAGAGATCACTCTGGTGGGCACTCTTACGCACACTTTAGACAACCCTTTTTAGGTTCTAAAGAATTGGGGTAGCTGGTGGTGGATACCTGAAACTATCAAACTACAACCCAGAACCCATGAATCTCGAAGACAGTTGTATAAAAATGTAGCTTATGAGGGGTGACAATGGGATTGGGAAAGCCATAAGGACCACACTCCACTTTGTCTAGTTTATGGATGGATGTGTAGAAAAGTAGGGGAAGGAAACAAACAGACAAAGGTACCCAGTGTTCTTTTTTACTTCAATTGCTCTTTTTCACTCTAATTACTATTCTTGTTATTTTTGTGTGTGTGCTAATGAAGGTGTCAGGGATTGATTTAGGTGATGAATGTACAACTATGTACTGGTAGTGTAAACAATCGAAAGTACAATTTGTTTTGTATGACTGCGTGGTATGTGAATATATCTCAATAAAATGATGATTAAAAAAAAATAAAAGAAAAGAAAAGAAAAAAAAAAAAGCCCAGGACAAGATAGAAGCCCAGAAAGACTGGGAAAACCCTGCACACTGCACTTGCTTTGAGCAGACCTGCTAGATAGGAGGGTAGAAGCTCAAGAAGACCTCTGTCTTGTCACCACCTGGTTACAAAACGAAGAAACAGACATCCCTGGGAATAAATCCCATAGTTAACATTTTAAAATATTAAAATGTACAGTGTACAACAAGGGTACAACACGAACAACAACAAAATAACGACCAATCCAAAGGAAGAAGATAAAAGTACAGAAAACAGCAATGAAGAAGATGAGAATGTAAACATACCAGAAAAAGACTTTAAAAAATGATTTTAAAAATGTTCAAGGAGATGAAGGAAAGTACAGAGAAAGAACTAAAGGATATCAGGAAAACAATGAATGAACAAGATGAGAAATTTAATAAAGAGACAGAAATTTTAAAAAGGAACCAAACAGAACTACTGGAGTTGAAGACCACAATAACTGAAATGAAAAATGCCCAGGAGGGTTTCAAGAGCAGATTAGAGCTGGCAGAAGAAATAATCCGTTAACTTGAAGACAAGACACTTGAAATGAGTCAGGTTGAGAAACAAAAGAAAAAGGAAATATTAAAAGTGTAAATAGCCTATGACAGCTATGGGACACCACAGCACCAGTATACATATCATGGGAGTTCCAGAAGGAGACAAAAGAGAGGAAGGGGCATCAGGAATATTAAAAGAAATAATGACAGGGAACTTCCCAAACTTAGGCAAAGATGTGAATATGCACATCCAAGAAAGTCAGAGAACACCAAACTGGATAAATATGAAGAAAAATACACCTCAGCATATATTGATTACACTAACTAATGCAATGGACAAGGAGAGAGTTCTGAATGGTGCAAGAGAAAAGCAACGTGTCTTGTACAAAAGAGTCCCAACTGAATTGAGAGCGATTTCTCATCAGAAACCATGGAGGCAAGAAGGTAGTGGGTTGAAATACTTGAAGTGCTGAAGGAAAACAACTGCCAGCCAAGAACTTTATATCCAGCAAGACTCTTTCAAAAATGAGGGCAAGATTAAGACATTCTCAGGAGTTTATCATTACTAGACCAGTCCTACAAGCAACGCTAAAAGGAGTTCCTCAGACTGAAAGGAAAAGACACTAGACAGTGGTTTAAACAAACATAAAGAAATAAAGACCTGAGGTAAAGGTAACCATTTGGATAATTATAAATGCCAGTATTGTTGTATTGTTTGGTGTGTAACTCCACTTCTTACTTCCTTCAGGTGCTAAAATGCAAACACATAAAAAGAAATGTTAAACGTTTTTGGACATACAGTGTATGAAGATATAAATAGTAACAAGTACAAAAAAATGGCGGCTGACAGAGGACAATAAGAAAAGTATACGTGCATGCTATCGAAGTTTAGTTGATATCAAACCACAAATGACTGTTATATGTTTAGGATGTTAAATTTTAACCCCATGGTAACCACAAAGAAGATATATAAAAAATATATCCAGACAAAAATGAGAAATGAGTAACATAGGAAAATACAAAAAATCAAGTAAATATGAAAGTAGGAATAAGGGTCAGAAAAGGTATGAGCTCTACAAAGACTAAATGGCAAAATGGCAGAAGTTAGTTCTGCGTTATCAGTAGTTATTAATTACTTTAAATGTAAATGGATTAAGCTCTCCAGTCAAAAGGCACAGAATGGCAGAACAGATTAAAAAGCGTGATCCAATTATATGCTGTTTACAAGAGATTCACCTTAAATTCAAAGATATAAGTAGGTTGAAAGTGAAAGGATGGAAAAAATATACCAGGCAAGTAGTAACCCAAAGAGAGCAGGGCAGCTACAGTAATAGCAGACAAACAGACTTTAAGTAAAAAACTGTTACAGGGAACAAAGAATGTCATTATATACTTTAAAAAGGGTAAATTCAACAAGAACACATAACAATTATAAACATATATGCACCTGAGAGCAGAGTCCCGAAATACATGAAACAAATATTGACAGATATAAAGGGAGAAACAGATGGTTCTACATTAATAGTAGGACATTTTAATACACTATTTTGAATAATAGAACATCTAGAAGGAAAATCAATAAGGAAATAAAAGACTTGAACAATGCTCTAAACCAACTAGACCAGACATATATAGAACACTTAACCCAAGAGCAGCAGCATATACTTTCTTCTGTAGTGCACATAGATCATTCTCCAGGATAGACCACGTAGGCCACAAAATAAATCTTGATAATTCAAAAACATTGAAGTCATACAATGTATATTCTCTCTCAACAATGTAATGAAACTAAAAATAACAGGAAGAACTGGAAAATTCACAAATATGTGAAAATTAAACAATGTATTCTTCAACAACCAATGGGTCAAGGAAGAAATCACAAGAGAAATTAGGAAATAGCTTCAGGTGAATGAAACTGAAGGCACAACATAACCAAACTTATGTGAGGCAGCAAATTTCCCCCTCAGCTGGACTGAGAGGGAAATTTATAGCTCTAAATGCTTACACTAAAAAAGAAGAAAGATCTCAAATCAAAGACCTAACCTCAAAACTGGAGGATCTAGAAAAAAAGAGAAAACTAAACCTAAAATGAGCAGAAGGAAATAATGATTAGAGTAAAGATAAATGAAATAGAGACTAAAAAAGAGAGCTAGAGAGAATAAACAAAACCAAAAGTTGGTTATCTGAAAAGTTCAGCAAAATTGACAAACTTTTAGCTAGACTGATGAAGAACAAAAGAGAGAAGACACACATAACTAACATTAGAAATGAAAAGTGGGGGCATTATTACCAACCCTTCAGAAATAAAAAGGAGTATAAGAGGATAATATGAACAACAATATGCCAATAAATAACCTAGATGAAAGGGACAAATTCGTAGAAACACACTAACTACCTACAAGAAGTGTGACCCAACACACTACCTACAAGAAGTGTATTGTAGGTATTGACCCAAGAAGAAACAGAAAATCTCAACAAACCAATAACTAGTTAAGAGATCGAAACTAATAACCTCCCAACAAAGAAAAGCCCAGCACTAGATGGTTTCACAGGGAAATTTGACCAAATAGTCCAAGAAGAATTAACACCAATCCTGCTTAAACTCTTCCAAAAAATTGGAGAGAAGGGAACACTCTCCAACTCGTTCTATGAAGCCAACATCACCTTCATACCAAAACCAGTTAAAGATACCACAAGATAAGAAAATTACAGACTGATATCTCTTATGAACATAGATGCAAAAATCCTCAACAAAAAACTAGCAAACCTAATCCAATAGCATATTAAATTCAATAGTATATAAATCAAGTGGGATTTATCCCAGGTATACAAGGGTGGTTCAACATAAGAAAATCAATTAATGTAATACACCACATTAACAGAATAAAGGGGAAAACCATGTGATTATTTTAATTGATGCATAAAAGGCAGTTGACAAATTCCTGATCATGGAAAGAATGCTTTCAGTCTTTAACCATTAAGTATAATGTTAGCTATGGGTTTTTCATATATGACCTTTATCATATTGAGGGAATTTCCTTCTATTCCTTGTTTCCTAAGTGTTTTTAACAAGACAAGGATGCCCACTTGTAAGAACAATTAGGAAAGAAAAAGAAATAAAAGACATCCAAATTGGAAGGAAAGCAGTAAAATTTTCCATATTTGTAGAGGACAAAAAATCCTGAAAAATCCACCACAAAATTCCTTGAGCTAATATATGAATTCAGTAAAGCAAAGGGGTACCAGATCAACACCTAAAAATCAGTAGCAGTTTTATACATTAGTAATGAACAATTACAAAAAGAAATCAAGAAAAAAATCCCCTTACCATAGCATCTAAACAAATCAAATATCTAGGAATAAATTTTACCAAGGATGTAATGAACTTGTACATAGAAAACTACAGAATATTACTAAATAAGATCAAAGGCCTCAATAAATGGAAAGACATTCCATGTTCATGCATTGGAAGACTAAATATTGTTAAGATGTCAATTCTACCAAAGGCAATTTACAGATTCAATCAATACCAATTAAAATTCTAATAGCCTTCTTTGAAGAAATGGAAAAACCAATCATCGAATGTATATAAAGGGTGAGGGGCCCTAAATAGCTAAAGCCATCTTGAAAAAGAAGATAGAAGTTGGAGGACTCACACACTTTCCCTTCTTAAAAGTTATAACAAAGCCATAGCAATCAAATCAGCTTGCTACTGGCACAAGGACAGACCTAAAGATGAGTAGAATTAAATTGAGAGTTCATAAATCAATCCTTCCATTTATGACCAACTGATTTTTGACAAGGATGCCAAGTCCACTCCACTGGCAAAGAGCAGTCTCTTCAACAAATGGTGCTGAGAAAATTGGATGTCTGTATGCAAAAGAATGAAGGTGGACCCCTACCTACGTCATACAATATATAAAAATCAACTCAGAATGGATAAAAGGCCTAAATGTAAGAACCAGAACTACAAAACTCCTACAAGAAAATGTAGGAAAGCCATCTTCAGGACCTCATGTTACACAATGGTTTCTTAGACTTTACACCTCAAGCAAAAGGAACAAAAGAAAAAATAGATAAACAGGAACTCATCAGTTATAAACTTTTGTACATCAAAGGACACTATAATGAAATAAAACCACCACCAACACAATGGTAGAAAATATTTGGTAACCACATACTGACAAAAGTTTAATATCCAGAATATATAAAGAAATCCTACAACTCAACAACAAAAAGACAAAAACCCAATTAAAAAATGGGCAAAAGACTTGAATGGACATTTCTACAAAGAAGATATTCAAATGGCCAAAAGGCACATAAAAAGATGTTCAACATCATTAGTCATTAGGGAAATTGAAATCAAAACCACAATGAGAAACCATTTCACACCCACTAGAATGGTTATTATTAAAAAACAGAAAATTGTGTCACAGAAGCTATGGAGAAACAAGACACTCTTCCATTTATGGGGGGGGAATTTAAAATGGTGCAGCTGCTGAGGAAGACAGTTTGGTGGTTCCCCAGAAAGCAAAATCTATAATTACCATACGACCCAGCAATCTGACTACTTGGTATCTACCCAAAAGAATGAAAGCAGGGATTTGAATAGTTATTTCCACACCGATGTTCATAGTTGCATTATTCACGATTGCTGAAAGGTGGAAGCAACCCAGGTGTCCATCAACCAATGATAAAAAAAAAAAAATGTCATATGTACACACAATCAAGTATTACGAAGCCATAAGAAGGAATGAAGTTCTGATACATGCGACAACAAGGATGAACTTTGAACACATCATATTGAGTGACATAAGCCACACACAAATGGGCAAATTTTGTATGATCTCACTGATAGAAATAATCAGAAGAAGCAAATTCATAGAGTCAGAAACTAGAATATAGGCTACCAGGGGCCAGTGTGGGTGTAGGGAATGGGGAGTTAATGCTTAAATTGTGCAGAGTTCCTATTTGGGATAATGGAAAAGTTTGGTAATGGATGGTGGTGATGTAGCATAACATTGTGAACATAGTTAATAGCATTGAAATATATATTTGAATGTTGTTAAAAAGGAAAGTATAGGTTATCTGTATGTTACCAGAACAAAAATCTAAAAAAAAAAAAAAAAATCATGAGTGTACAATACAGTGAAGCCTAAAATAAACCATGGACTATAATTTACAGTTGAATTATAAAACGTCCTTTCATCAATTGAGGAAAATGTACCATACTAATGCAAGGTGGTAATAATAGCATGGTATATGGGATCTCTGTATTTTATACATGATTTTTCTGTACACCTACAACTTCTCTAATAAAAAAATTTTTAAGTGGTGAGAAAGAGGTCTTAGATGCCACTGCCCCTCATGGCAAAGCATTACACTGAAACACTCTCTGACAGTTTCTCTCGTCAGTCCATTTACAATTCAAGGCCTCAAACCCCAGAGCCCCATTTCACATACCAGGCCACCCTGGACTGTCTAGAACTTCAAACCAACAAAGACTTTTTCAGTACTGCCTGTCAAAATAGTTTACTAAAAGTTTATTAATTTTATTCATGTTTGATTTAGCTTCTACAGATGAAACTGAAGCTTAGAGGAGTTATATCATTTTCTTCAGGTCACACAGCTGTAAGGAGCAAAACGAGAAATGGGAATCTGACACTTTTTCCTAAATTAAAAACTTGTTCTTCTTTAATCTACTGCATAGTCTCACCGTCTGTTTTTCTCCACACCAGCTCATTAATTCAGTCATATAACAAATACCTATAAATGTGTGAATTTTTTTTCATTTATCAGCTATTAATTCAGAATCTCATCTGTGCCTGACATCCTAGTTCAACACTTGCAAGTCCCCTGACTCCTTCTCCTCCCTCAAATTTATACGCCCAATGCCCTGATAAACACTATCGATGCTTCCTGTACAACCCCTCTATACTCTTTCTCTTTCTTCTCACTTGTCTATCCCTTCATCCATTCCATGATGTATATAGAGGATGTATGCTGTGCCAGGAAGTGTCCTAGATGCTGGAGATGCAGAAAGATCCATGCTGCTGACCTCCAGAGCTGACAAGATAAACCTCAATCCTCAAATATTTTTATAGTTTCTTTCCCTTTCTCTGCAATTCCAGCTTCACCATTCCTGAACTCTAACTTTCAGAGCTAAAAACTCTTTCATAAAAGGTTCCTTTGATTATCTAAGTTCTCTGCCTGAATTCTTCAAAGGGCCTTAAGCCTCCTCAACACTCTCCCCAACATACCTCCAGAGCCCAGGCTCTTCAATCACGACTTCACTCCAAGTGTATTTTACACATGGGCATGAACACACGCATGCTCACACACACACAAGCACATATTCATACCTCAATTAAACCAGTATTTTTTCCTCACCAAGGAATTCCTATATCCATACCTGTTCCCTTTTCATCTCCATCCCTCAAAGTCCATTCTTGATTCCTTCCGTCTGATATGATCTTGCGTCTTAACTCTCATGGTTTCTTTTTGTAATACTTTCGTGATTTTTACTCCTCAAAATCAAAATATGGTGTAGACATGTGATTTCTACATAATACTCCTTAACAGAAACTGAAAACATATCTCTCAGATACAACAAAGAAAACTGTCCTGTGGGTTTCGGTAGTGCAGCACTTCTCACACTCGCCTGGTTCGAGAGAGGTCCTCGGCTCGAAGCCGAGCGGAAACTGTTGCATTTTGCCTTTCAGAATCCAGGTGGGGCTGCCCTATCCCATCCTCCTAGGCGGCCACAGTTGCAAGGAGCAGGGGATAATCACATCTTTTCCAAGAGCGAGGTAATCAGGCTGGGATAGCTACGCTAAGTAGCCGGGCCATTCTGGGCCACTCCCTATCTGGGACATCCTCTATATTCTTCCGGTGAATCAGAAACGTGACTTTGCGGCGAGCTCTTCCCCAAGAAAAAGCTGGGGGCGGGGGTGGGGGGTGGGGTAAGCCAGGCACCCTATGTGGTTTTTAATTAGCGAATTCAGAGTGCTGCGTTCCAGCACCAAGGACAGCTACAGTTTCAAACCACCCAGGACAAAAAGCAACCACAGTCTCTGTTTTAACCACGCCTCCGGCAGGGGCAGAAACTGGGCCGACTGAGACACACAATGACTTCTCGGTGCACAGAGAACAGTCTGCAGAAGGGCAGCTCTTCCCCCAAAAAAGGGGGTGGCGCCGCCCAGCACAGATGGCTGCTTTTGATTATAGGATTCAGATCACAGGGTCTGGGATCTGAGCAACAGTGTCCACCTGCCACGCCCAAGGTGGCTGGCAGACTCTGTCTCAACCACGCTTCCTGTATGGGCAGAGTCATTTGAGAATCAAAGGAACAGTACCACCTTAGGAAATGCGGGGAACAGTTGACTGCAGAGCGCCATCTGCTGGGCACGCCAGGAAAGAACAGAGTAGGGGAGCCATCAAAGAGAAGACTGGCGTGCGTGCAGGGCTCCCCAGGGCACTTTGAAACCCACCTATACCCCCTACATAGATCTCTGGGTCTGTTTTGACTTAGGAAAGTCCTCTCCGGGGGACCCTCCTCCCAGAATTAGCCGTCCACTTAAAAGCAGCTAGATATAAGGAGAGCACTGTTAAAAACATATAAAGGTAAATAAAAAACAGAACACTTCAACATTCCCAGAGGAGGAATAGGGGAAAAGACACTTTCTCCTGGGGATGAAACAACTTCACAGGTAGTGCAATCTCAAAAATTGTACCATATAGCCAGGGCAAGAAACAAATGAATAAAAGCTGAAAAAAATCTGATCAGTTAAATACAAGCTATTCTAAAGGTATAAAATAAGTAGAACCAAGTGTCAAAGAAGAGCTTTAGCACAAAGCCCATCAACGAGAAAACTAGTAACAAACAATCTGAGGAGGAAATCAAGAAAAAAATTCCATTTACAATAGCGTCTGTGGTAGTTTGGAGCTGTTATATACCCCAGAAAAGGCCATGTTCTTTTAATCCATTCTTGTGGGTGCAGACCTATTGTGGGTGGGGCCTTATGGTTAGGTTGTTTCAATGAGATGTGACCTACCCAATTCAACATGGGTCTTATTCCTTTACTGGAGCCCTTTATGAGAGAATAAAAGGCAGAAACACTGAGAGAGAGACTTAGAGGGAAAACGCCCCAGGGTTGCTAATAGAGGACCCACAGACACTCAGAGAATGCCACTGAAGCCAGGGGCTGAAAGCAATGAATCCCAGGAATGAAGGACCAGAATACGCAGGCTATGTGCCTTCCCATGCGACAGAGGAACCCCAGATGCCATCGGCCTTTCTTCAGAGAAGGTCTTGCGCTCTTGATGCCTTAATTGGGACATTTTCATGGCCTTAGAACTGTAAATTTGTTAACTAATAAACCTCCATTGTAAAAGCCAATCCATTTCTGGTATATTGCCTTCTGGCATCTTTAGCAAACTAAAACAGCATCTGAAAGAATCAAATATCTAGGAATCAATTTAAGCAAGGATGTAAAGGATCTATATTCAGAAAACTAGAGTATATTGCTGAAAGAAATCAAAGATGACCTAAATCAATGGAAGGATGTTCCATGTTCACGGATCAGAAGACTAAATACCGTTAAGATGTCGATTCTACCCAAATTGATTTACAGATTCAGTGCAACCCAAACAGATAGCCTACTTTGCAGAAATGGAAAGCCAATCATCAAATTTACTTGGAAGGGAAAGGGGCAACAAATAGCGAAAAATATCTTGAGAAAGAAGAATAGACTCACAATTTCTGACTTAAAGCATATTATACAAAGATACAGTGGTCAAAACAGCATGGTACTGGCATAAAGAAAGATAAATTGATCAGTGGAATTGAATTGATAGTTCAGAAACAGAACCTCACATCTATGGTCAATTGATTTTTGACAAGGCTGCCAAATACACACAACTGGGACAGTCTCCTCAACAAATGGTGCTGGGAGAACTGGATATCCATATCCAAAAGAATGAAAGAAGACCACTATCTCAGGCATTACACAAAAATTAGCACAAAATGGATCAAAAATCTAAATATAAAGAGCCAGGACCATACAACTCCTAAAGGAAAATGTAGGAAAGCATCTTCAAGATCTTGTGGTAGGTGATGGTTTCCTAGACTTTACACCCAAAACACAAGAAATAAATAGGTAAATGGGACCTCCTCAAAATTAAATACTTTTATGCTTCAAAGGACTTTGTCAAGAAAGTGAAAAGGCATCCTACTCAATTGGAGAAAATATTTAGAAACCACATATCCAATAAGGATTTAATATCCAGAATATATAAAGAAACCCTACAACTCAACAAAACATCCAATAACCCAATTTAAAAATGGGCAATTATTCATAATTGCCAAAAGATGGAAACAACCCACGTGTCCATCAACTGATGAATGGATAAACAAAATCTGGTATACACACACAATGGAATATTATTCAGCTGTAAGAAGGAATGGAAGTCCTGATGCAAGCAACAACATGGATGAACCTTGAAGGCATTATGTTCAGTGAAATAAGTCAGACAGAAAAGGACAAACAATATATGGTCTCACTAATATGAACTAATTATAATGAGCAAACTCGTGGAATTAAAATCTAGACATAGGTTACCAGGAGATAGAATGAGGGTAAAGAATGGGGAGCTGATGCTTAATTTGTGATTTTTTAAATATGGTTGATTGTAAATGTTTGGAAATGGATAGAGGTAATGGAAGCACATTACTGTGAGTGTAATTAACAGTGCTGATTATGGGTGTGATTGTGGTTGAAAGAGGAAGTTTAGGGTTGTGTATGTCACTAGAAGGAAAGCTGGAGGATAAAAGATGGCACTGTATAACATAGTGAACCCTGTTGTGGATGATGATTGTGGTTACCTGTATAAATAAAAGAAAATCCTATACGATATGTAGAGTGAACATTTGGACTCACATTCATGTGAAAAACATTCCTGGGATTATCATCTCACTTGGGATATATTTTTCAAATTTTCTGATACAAAGAAGCTTTCTAACACTATACAAAGCCAGTGAGCATATTTTTCTGCTCATCCTTTTTCTTGTTGGTACATGGCAATGTCTCATGTGATACATTCATATAAAACTACAGCCTCAATATGTGTGAGATGGTATCCAGTGAAGCCCAACTTCAGGAATAGGTGACATCAGCTCACACAAGTTTATCATTTTTGGCATCCAGAGCTTTCATTTCTAACTCTTGACCTAAGCCCTAAATATAAATAGAATATCTTAAACATTAACCATTTCTTTTTTTGTTAAAGAAAGAAAATAATCAACAATAGATGAGGCCACCATGATTTCTCCATTATTTTCCATTATTTTGCTCCAACAGCCCTTTCCCACAAAGGGCAAATGGAGAAGAAAATTTTAAAATGTCCGTCTTATCCACTGTCAATTAGTTTCAATATCTTTAGTAAATCTGATTTATTTTCCTGTTCCATCTCCTCTTTACCTTCTCCTGGGTGTTACCTGGGTGCCGGATAATGTTTGCGTAACTTCGTGGTGTTAAAATGAAGACTGCCCAGTTGGGTGGATCCTTCTCTGGGATTCCACAGACTTCTACTGAGAGAGAGGACAGGTTCTGACGAGTCTGGGAGGGTCATTGCTGCCTCCCCCCTTGAAGTGACCTCAGTTAATGAAACAGCAGTTTGTTCTTTCACTAAAGGTGAGGCATTGGGATTGTCTAAAATGTTTTGGTAATTTCACTGCTAGAATCACCTTGGATAAGCTAGATATGGGGAGATCCAGCTGTAGACTCTCTTTCATTCTTAGCTAGGGAGAACTGTATTGCTGCTTTCTGCTTGAGAGAATTTTGTCCCGTGATTTGGTAACTGCAGTATATTCACTGACAGAATACTCAGCATCATTTCCTGCCACTATGAAGCATGTAAACTTTGATGAACACTTTTCATGCCCACTTGCAGCATTGGGTGACTAAAAGGTAACTTCAGAACAATTTCTCTAGACTCATCCTTTTACCCTAGATGCTGTAACACTCCCGAGCCACATCGGACTCTCCAGAAAAAAAGAACAAAACTCAATATTCTGAGGATTTCCTGTACTTATTTGGGGCTCTATCAGCATTTTTACTATGACACCCCCAGTGGTTTGGGGTAATGTAACCGTTGACTACAGTGGCTTTACCTGTCATTGCAGTTGTTATTTTAGCTTATTTCTTCTGTTATTATAGTTATCTTATGTTAACTGTGTGATTTTTAACGTTGCTGTTAAAGTAGGTTTCCCTCTACTTATTTGGGGCTCTATCAGTTTGACTGCCTTACAATAAAACTCCCTTTGCTCAAAATCCTGGGTCACAGCATTGACTTCTGTGCACATTGAGCAAGGAACCCTTGCTTGGTAACAGTAAGACCAAGGGAGGTGAGTCTCTCCAGATCCTTTATCAGACATTCAGGTGGTTTTCTCATTATCATATCTTCCACTTACCAGTAGGAAAATTCCATCAAGTCATATTTTGAGTTCCTTCCACCAGTGTTTAGAGATGAGACTTATGTGCAGAACCTCCAGGCAATGCTTTTCCACGTGAAAGAAAGACTATTTTGAATTGAGAAACAGTATGGTTTCTCAACAAGTACTAACATTTAAGATTCTTGCTCATTGTGGAATTTTGGATACTAATTTGAGAATCTCAAGTACTGAAAATGTTCTTCCTGTACACTATAATTACATTATCACTGTCTCATTCACAACATTATTTTCATTATCATCTTCATCATCATTTTCACATTGGGTGGGTATTTTCGAAAAAATCACTAAATTTACATACTATCTTATGGCCAGAATTCCTGCCATATTTTAGTCTCATTTATGTGTCTTAAATAATTTTCAGAGTATATTCTATGCAAAATATCTCCTCTTTTTTAAATTTGAAGAACTCATGACAGACTGGATTTGCGAATTCTTTCACTTTTTCCTGAACTCATGCTTATAAATATGTAATCAATACATAAAGGAAATTATTATATTCATAATATTATTTACGATAAGAAGAAATCATATGACAGATATTTTCATATTAAATTTCATTTAATATGTTACTATATAGTGGATTGTGTTTGGATATATCTGTCAGGACTTTTAAAAGTTTATTTTTATAAAATTTGTGGTATTACCATATAAAAATGTGATTAATTTTCTGTGGTACTTCTGCAAATGTTTTTTATTGGCTTAATTAGGCATTTTACATTTAGTCTGTGTCTTACTGGTAGAAGATTTAATATTTATTTACATAGATTTTACTATATTATTCATTATGTTCTAATATTACATGCTTCAGAGATCAGAAAATTTTAAAATCTATCTCATATATGACATGTATAGTGGTAGATAATAGATTAATTCCATGTAATTTGTGGAATATAGAAGTTATGTGAAAATTTTGTAGCTCTATCACTCTATATAAAGCTTTTATTCCAACTGGTACAGGGGAGGAAAATTCCTTGGATGCAGTATGGATCTCATATACTTTTTTAACTTTATCCCTGGAAGGGTCATGGGTACCTTGGAAGCACAACTAACACTCATAGATGACTAGGACTTACTAGAAATAATGCATTACTTTACTTACACTTGGTACTTTTGTATTGAATATTATTCAGGATCTTCTTTTTGTAAATGTGTTGCAACTGCAGCATTGAGCAATGAAGTGGTATTTGGTTCATTCTTTGGAAAAATATCTCAGACACCATCAAAGAGGCTTGAATTCTCCCAGTGAATACAACAAATCTTGGACGAAAGCTTATTCCAGTTACTAAAACAAAAGAGTTTATTGCTGGGAAACAAAGAGTCCTGAAGGCTGATGTACTCAATAGCCACGTACTAAATCTATAGAGTACATAATCCACAAGTGAAAGTTAAAATTAATGCTGTAAAAGGAGAGAAAAGTACTAACTAACAGCAGAATGGTTTTAGTTGCTTGGATATAAGTTTACAGCCTTAGAGAAAGACTGCTTCTAGAACTTGCCTTGCTGGTGGTGATGATGCAGGCAACACACTGTGTAGCCACAAGAATAGATCATAAGTTCTATTAATAACATTTCTCAGAAGGTAGCCAGCATTGTGTTATCAGCAAAACCAGGAAGCTAGTAGCAGTAACCTAAATCAATTGCCCTGTAAGATTTTGATGGTTTCCTGATCTGCTGCATAAACACACATGTGTATTGAGGATCTAGCAAAGGAGACAGGAGAGGACTGTATCCTCTGGGACATTAGCTATGTGTGCTACCCACATTGTGTGTCACGTCTGATGAAGCAGCTGGAAGCAGCTCAGTCTACAGGTGTTTACACAGACATCCTGACTCCAACTCTCTGAAAACAGAAAACAAGTCTACACCCAACATCTGCCAGGAAATAACTCTCCTCCCAATTCTATATTCTTAAAGGGACTCCCCAGAAGAGAAAGAGCATGGAATTGGCCAAAGCCAGTTGAGCAAGGGTCAGATTAAAATGCTCAAGTTTCTGGTGAAGAAAGTAAAGATGGATAGGAAAAGGAGGAAGGTGTTCCCCCAGGACCCCAATTCCAGTCTGCAAGAGAAAGAACATTCCAAGATAAAGGCCAGTTTTAGTCATCACTTTCTTAGCAAAAAGAAATTCAGCTGAAACCAGAGTGACCTCAAAAGAAAGAAAAGACAATGAAATGTTATAAAGCCATCCTAGAATAGACAGCCTTTGCTGACTACTTGGCCCCTGGTGGTGGCATGAAAGGGTTCACTGAGAGAGATTAGTGGGAAACAATATCCCTTTTAAAATTACTGATTTTATTATAAATGCAATGCTTTATCTCTCTAGAAAATGTGCAATATTACACTAAATAAAATTCCTCATTGTCCAAACATACTGAGTTAACACTGCTAACATGTGAATTCCAAATTTGAAATTTGCTTTTCTATTTAAAAAGACTATACATACTTCATTTATGTTTAATTTTGGGATGGTTGCTGCTTTTCACTATTAATAATTTATTGCTAAACTTCATTTATAGAAACAGCTTTAACTATTCCCTTAGGCTTAAGAGTGGGATGCCTTTTCTAAAGGGCATAAAGCATTTTTAAGATGTTAATATAACCAAGATATTCTTCTCTGAATATTTTACCCATTTACAATTAGTAACATCAAATAGATAGACTACATTAGTATCAAACAGATATGATGCTGTCACTCTCTTGATTTAAATTTGTTTTTTTATGAATGGGGTTGAAATATTTTCTCTTATTTATTCAAATTCTTTTGCTATTTTTATTTCTTCCATGAATTTTCTTGATGTCCTTTTACTTTTATATGTTAATTTCTTTCCTTATTAATGAGGTTGAAATGTTGTCTTATACTTAATGTATCATTGCATTTTCATTCTTCTCTGAACCATCTTCTTATTTCTCCATGGAATTTCTGGCAATGATACGAGACTTCTTAAGTTGGATGTGTGTAAATAGGTATGATTTTCAATCAAATGTGCTGCACATATAAAAGTTTTGAAAGTTTATAATTTGTTTGATTCTTTTACAATATTTGAAGTACTGGTCTCATTGTGACTACAAAATCCTTATTTCTCTTAAGATTTTCCAGAATATTGTTTTGTATTACATTTTTCAGGTTTTCTACTTAAATTTTTGATATGATTTTTTTTCAAAACAGACATCCCCAAAAACATATCTTGAAAGACCCATGAAATCTTATCATTCATATTTCATCACATCCATATACATTTATACAACTACAAATATTTATATGTATATTGATATATATAAATATTTATATTAAGCTCTGCTTAACAAGCTTTTCTGTTACATCAATCTCTGATGATTTGCCTGAAAATAAAGAGTTTTGTAATTACATCTTTAAATTGCATTTAAATATCTGGGCAATATTTCTCATTTTAAAAATAATATTGTTATTAACTTGCTTAACATTTCCCAATTTTATTCTTCTAATTTAATTTTAGATTCCATCTGCTCAGGTACAGAAATTTACAATCTCCTAAACCTACATATTAATTTAACAAGGATTCACAACTTTATTCAGCTTTTCTAAGAACACAGATCATTTCTTTTGATTTCAGAATACTCCCAATAAAATAAATTTGTCTTGTTCTCACTCCAACTCATACCAAATGGGTGTTATTCTTGTTTTAAAATTTCCATTATGAATAAAGCATTTAAAATTATTTTTACAGCTTATAATTATTAAATAAAAATGATTAACTTTCAGCTGATGAAAATGCCTTAGCTTTCACTGAGGAATTAGAAGCAGTAAGGAGACTAGTTCACAAGCTATACTGCCCAAACAATATCCAGACTTCTTTCCTTTTTCCTAATGATAAACTGATCATTCTACTCTCTAGGTCCACTTATGTACCAGATAAGATAGATCCTGTCCGTTCTTGCCTACTTGAGTATATTACTCCAGGAATAACTGTTTCCAGGATCTTTATTTTTCTCTCTCCATTGGATTTCCTACAAGATGCTATAATCTATCCCACATTAAATAAAGGAAAGAATGAAAGCAAAAAACCTCTCCTTTGACTTCCCTAGTACTGCTTGATTTGCCTGCTTTCCTTTACAGAAAAATTCTGCAAGTTCAATTCTTTGTTGATAAACTTGTGTTGAACTCTTGTGTTAAACTTGTTAGGTTTGTGTTAAACTCTTGTGGTGTGTTTCGGTATGATTTTTGCACACACCCACCACTCATCCTGCACTCTGCTGATCACCAGTGATCTGCACATTGTTATAACTGATGGTCAGTTCCCAGACCTTATTTACTTGGCCTGTCATCAGCATTTGACACACTTGATCACTCTTTATAATATGAGAGTTTCTTTTTTTGGTTTTGAGGACACTACCCTCTCTTTAATTTTCTGCTCACATAATGGCCTCTTTTTCTCATCTCTTTTGCTGTATCTGCCTCTCCTACCCAACCTCTATTGAATATTGTGCCCTGGCACTTAGTTATGGGAAGTCTTCTCTTTTCTATTTACTTCCTACTTTGTTGATATTATTCCACCTCAGGTCTTCAAAAACTATTTGTAACATGATGATGCTTTAATGCTTATCTACAGCCTAGATCCTTTCCTGAAATCCAGAATGATTTACCAGCTTTTTTTTTTTTTTTTTACATCTCTATTTGGATACCTAAAACTCATGCTAAATTTTAAACATCTAGATCAACTCCCAGTTCCTTTTACTTCAACATGTCGTCTTCTAATCCCAGTGAATGGCAACCCCCATTTCCAGTTTTTCAAGATAATAAAAACAAACAAAAAGACAAACCTCATCTCTTTCTTTCCAAGTCCATGTACAATCCACCAACATAGTATGTTGGCTCTATCTTCAAGATAATACATAGAATCATGAAAATTTTTCTCGCTTCTGCCACCACCACTCTAAACCAAGGCATCATTCTCTGTCTCCTGGATTACTTCAGTTAACTCCTAACTGGTCTCCTGCAGCTGCAATGTCTCCCACATAATCTTTTTTGATTAAAGAAGAAAGAAAACCTGATCAACTCTAAAGCATACCATAGAACTTCTCTATTCGTAAAAATTTAATATGTTCTTAAGTCATGCAAATAGAAGTCCAAAATCCTTACAACTTCCCTATAATTATGTGGAGCCTTATTACCTCTGTGACTGCATCTACGACTGTCCCCTGACATTTCTCCACAGTGGCCTCCTTGCTGTTCCTCAAACCCTCCAGGATTCAGGATCCTTGCACAGGCCATTCTCCCTGCCGGGGATATTTTCCCCCAGAATCTGCGTGGCTCTCTCCTTTTATCCTTTAGGTCACTGCTAAATAACATTCTCTTAGCATGACGTAGTCTGCCTTCTTTATGTGCAAAATTCCTCAACATTTCCCACCCACAGCCTGCTTTTATTTTTCTCAGTATCAGAAAAGTAGTAAGTTTTCTTTTTTGTTTGGTTATTTTCTGCCTCACTCACTGGAGAAGATGAAAATAAATTTTTTTATATCCACTTAATCTCCATCTCTTTTATTGTACTCAAAATTTAAACATTTTTCTTTGGGTATTGTTAAACATATTAAATTGTTTGTAAACAATTACAATAACACACTTTTAAAGATACATTTTCATCTATCCATAATTTATTTTACATTAATATTTTTGCCAAGTTTCTAATTAACTGTCCTATTGGCGTTATTATCTAAGCCTTTTCTTTTACTGCCTAGATCCAAAAGAGGCTGAAACATCTGCTTGTTGGTTCCCTGGGGCCAGTTCTCATTATGTTTCCTGGAACCAAACCACCCAAAAGGAATTTTTCCAGGAGGACTCAACCCATTCTCAATAATGTGGAGAGTCAACCTCAAAAGAGATTGTTCCCCACTAAGAGCCTGCTCTGATATTCTGAGAAGCTACTCACTGAGTCCTGCTCCCCTGCTAGCATGCAGGGCTGTGCTCAGTGTTTTCACGTGATGATTGGCACTCCATTTAGAGGGGAATATGTTCAGAGCTAAGTCTCTCTAAAGGAGATGGTTGTTTTTTCTGTAGAAGTTTCACTGTCTGCAAAAGGATTTGCAGTTATTAAGAGATGACATTTTTGTACCAGATGTTCAGCAATTACATTGAATCAAGAGACAGTAACCATTGTAATGTAACGTTGATTTACCAAAGACCTCCAGGTGGCAGTTCCTAACAAAACTTTGCTGCCACCCATGGCAGAGAACGAATTGTTGGGGCCACGTGGGTAAATCAGACACAACATAATGTGGAAGTTGGGGCCTCTGCATAATTTGCTGGTAGTAGAGAAATATGTACTGCTTGTGATAGTCCCTGAGATGAAATTCTTAGCTTTAAAAGACTCCTTGGTCTAATCATGAACAACCCCCACAACAGTTTAGAGGTACAGATGAAAGGGAGAGACAGAGAGAGAGAGGAAAAATAAATACGTTCTCATCAGTTCAATTTTGCCATGAATCTCTAGCTTGGATATGGTCTAAAATTAGTGTTAACTTATCAGCACAACTTTACTGTGTATTTCTGGATACACAGTAAAAACTTGATAATAAACGAGTAATACAAAAGTAAAATTATTCTAACTGGATTACATGATTTCTGTTGAATCCTGTAAAGAAATCCCTGCTCTTCTAAAGCGTTAGCCATCTGAATATACAGCACCCCACTATTAATTGTTTTCTGTCCATACTTCATGACACGCCCACATTTTTCAAAAGCTTTGTCACCCACTTAGTGTCTATCTTACTCCTGCCACAAGCATGAGGGTCACAAACACAATAATGCTCCTCCTCTGTTTATTTGATCTCCTCCCCTGGATTTAAAACCCAATGAACTTCACTTTCAATTTCAAGAGCATACCTTTGGCCATGTTATCACCCAGAAATACTGCAACTATGAGAAATAAACTCAGCTCTCCTTCTAGATGACCATGATCTTTTATGCTATTTATTTTATTCTCTTTCCCTAAGGCACAAACTTCTTTGACAGCAAAGTTCCTTTTCCTTTATTCCTCCCTTCTGTCTAGATGTTTTATATCTATCTTAGTCTTTCTTCCTTCCACAACAGCCCCAGAATCCATGGCTGACAACCTGAACTGCTCTTCATTATTTCCAACCAGGTCATTATCAATGAAGTGAGCCTACCATGGTATCCATTACCATCAGATCTCAGTACAGAGCTTCAACCAGTAGCTTATTACGTCCATGGGTCAACATGTGGAATTAAGATGGTTTTCTTTAAACAGCTCAGTAAAATCCACTGTGAACCCCCTTACATGCCTGGGCCTTTAGAGTGTTTTTAAGTCGACCAAAAACTTCCACAAATTAAGGAAATTAGACTAGAAACTGCTATTCCTGTTAAGGCACTTGGTTCAAACCATTAATACTATATAGCAGGGGTCAACAAATTTGTTCTGCTTTTGGCTTTCAGTCCTCATGACCTCTGTACCACTACTCTACTCTGCTATTGTGGACAATAAATTTTAAATAATGGGCATGGCTATGTTCCAATAAATTTTATTTCTACAACAACCAGGGGGCTAGATCTGCCAGTCGTGGTTTACAGATTCTAGCTAAAGAGAATTTACATTTGAGCTGTGAAGCAGGACATTTCACTGTGAGACCAAGAAATATTCAATGACTTCTAATTAAATCCGAAGACAGGAAAACACTGGAAATAGGTGTTCTGATGGTGATTTTCTGTTTCACTAATTTTTATACATTTCTTAATTGGAATTATTCTATAAAGAAGAATTGTCCCTTCTCCCCCATTAATTATTTATCCAATTATTTATTTATTTCAGTATGGACTCATGATACTTATTTTATTCCTTGGTTATATTCCATGCTTATCATTGCCTATTTTATGGCTCACATTGTTTCTGCTCTGGCCATCAGGAACTCCTTCACGTTGGCTCCTGTGTCCTTCTAGCATGTCCCCATCTTTTTTTACAAGGATTTACATTATTTTTGGCTTCAGGCTCATTTTGTATTTCCCATACCCCAGCCATTGCATCAATCACTTCTTTAAGGAGACTGATTCATTTTACTAGAAAACAGACTTTAAAAACTCCTGTCCTTCCAACACTGTACCTTTACTGTTCCTTTACCCCAATAACTTTCTTCTGCATTCTATTTCACATTTACAGCCATATCTTTTAATTATACAAATGTTTACTGAATGCCTACTGTATATAAGATACTGTTACCAGGAAGGTTCTGCAGTTGAAATTTCAAGTACAGCTACTGTTCATTCCCAAAACCTTTCCCTGTACCTTTAAAATTTTCTCACTGCCATTAGAAACACAGGCACTAGAGGGCATGCTTTCCACACAAATGGTCATTAATGGTGCCTGTTTCTGAATTAACACAAAAATTTACTCCCCATGCAGTTCTGCAAAACCAAACTGTACCAGCTAAAATTGTACCTTACTAGGAATATAAAATAGCCAAAAAAGAAAATGACTTTA
Organism: Choloepus didactylus; assembly: GCF_015220235.1. Classification (NCBI taxonomy): domain Eukaryota; kingdom Metazoa; phylum Chordata; class Mammalia; order Pilosa; family Megalonychidae; genus Choloepus; species Choloepus didactylus. The sequence continues at coordinate 126,492,709 of NC_051313.1, read as the reverse complement.
TAATACCTGAAACCAGTTATAGCATGTTCCCCAAATAAAATCAAGGAAAGGTATAGCTGGATCATCTGGTAATTGAACATAGAATATAAATCACTTATTGCACCACTGGCATCCTTCCAAACAGGGCCTAAAGATCTGGAGCAGTTATTTCCTTGTCATTAGTGTTTTTCTTAACATATTAATTTTATTTTTTCTAGATATCTTGCTTTTTAAAAACTGATTCTAAGGTAGTCCTCATACTGTCAGTGGGAGGCTTTCTAGAGCCTCATTTTTCCAACTTCCTGACATTGATGACCCTTGAGAAAGTAGAGAAAGAGACACCCCATGTAGGAACCAGTAGTTGGAAAGTTCCTGGGGTAGACCAAGAGGGGCGAGGGCCTGGAATCCCGGGCGAGTGGCTGGCATTGGCTGTCTCCCCAAGTGTGTTCTCAGCATGGTTACTGTTGGAAAGGAATTTTCTTTTCCTATATTATTTTATTCTCTTCCTTCTCATGATAGCTTCTCTCTTTACTAGCTCACATTCAGATCTATTGGAAATCAGTGTACATTAAAAATTTGACACCCTCCCCCCGTCCACATTTAGCACTCCACATACAACTGGCTGGATTATGTAAGGCCTCTGAAACAGCCTATGGTGAAAGAACTATGGCCTTCAAGATTTAACACCACACAGGGATTTGTAGAAAGAGCCACATGATTCCACTCTTCTTAGAAAACGGTAAACATATATATCCTACTGGTTAGAAATGAATCACAGGTATTGCCCACAATCAAAGGGGAGGTGATAAAACCAGAGGTGGAGATAATGGGAGGTCACCTTAGACCTCTGTTCCAGACATTCTGATTATTTAATTTTAAAACTCCAGTGTCACATTTGAATGAAAGCTTATCTCCTTCCCTTCTTCCCCTCTCAGGAAGCTTGTGTGAAAGGCATGTTATACTCTTTCTACACCTTCTTCTTTTATTCTTTCTTCAAATGTTTTTCCTACCCCATTCTTTCAGACACTAGTCTAGGCTCTCAAGGAAATCTCACCTTAACTTACCACTCATGAGAGAGCAGAAAAGGAACAGAAATGGAGCTCCCACAATGGGGCCAGGGTCAGTGTCTGGGAAGTGCCCCAGCTTCACACTGGTTCAGTCTGGTGCTGACTTAAAGCTATGGCCTCTGATATACAGTACTCTCCATATAGCCATGTGTCTGATGTTCCTGGATGGTATTCATCTTCATGCCCTCTAATTTCTGAGGATATTTCTGAGGATAATCTGGATGCACACTAAAGTTTGAGAACCACTGCTCTCGACTGCCAGCAAGCAATAGGCTGTGTTCAACCATGCTCCCAAACATCAGGAGTACATACACATCTTTCCCTTCTTGTTCTCCTTAGCAGCAAAAAGGTATCAAAGGTATAACAAGGCATTCTCCTAAGCTCCCAGGATGCTCTTCCATGGATTCTGTTCCACAGGGTGACACTGGAGTGGAGTAGCCAGTTCTAAAGCCAGACAAAAATACAGCCAGAGAAAGAACTGCTCATCCTTCCTTCTTAAAAGCAGTTTAAGTGATCTACTGGAGATCCCTTCATTTGACTTTGAAAGAGGCAAAGCACTTGCTCGCTTCACCATAGAACAGGAAGACTCTCGTCACCTCCTCTTTCCACACAGTCCTTTTTAGTACTGGCAGAGGGCAGGAGATGTTACCAATATAGTCACATCTGACCTGTTGCCATCCCTGCAGAGATGTAGTTGAACCAACTACTGGTCACCCCTTTAACTTTACATTTGGGTACTTGGCTTCCTTTGTCCTCAGAACTGGCTCTGAAGTACAATTCCAAGGAAACAGGAAATACTTACTAAATATCTCATTCATAAATGTTAAATAAGATAACATTGAAGACTCTGGGCATAATACTTAGCAGAAAGCAGATGTGAATGACTATTTTCCAAAGAAACATATGGCCTATAGTCAAAGGAATAGGAAGATATGGCCCAGTCAAAGAAACAAATGAAATCTTCAGAAAAGACACAGGATTTGAAACAACTAATCAGTAATGTTAGTCAATCATAAGTCAATTCAAGGAGATGAAAGAAAATATGGCAAAAGAGATAAAGGATATTAAGATGACACTGGGTAGGCATAAAGAAGATTTGAAAGCATGCAGGAAAAAAAAACAGGGCTTATGGTAATGAAAGGCACAATAAAAGAGATTAAAAATACACTAGAGAACCTTGACACACAAGATGGTGAAGGAGGGGTTCGGTTTGTTCTCCACGGAAGAAACAAATAGGAACTGTCTGAAACAACTGTTCAGGGGGCTCTGGAGATGAAAAGAGCACCATATACCATCCCTAGAAGAGCAGAAGCAAGAGACTGAAAAACTGTGGTGACAACCTGTGGATAGATCTCCCCATGCTGTGGAAGCTGCTGCACATCTCCCACTGGCATAGCAGGCTGCCTCGGGCAACACTCCCTGGCTGGAAATAGGAGCCCTCTTTCCCAAGAATGTGGAGGGGGGCGGGGCACAGCTGGGCACCGAGTACAGCTTCTGATTAGCAAATTCAGACTTCTGGGTTCCAGCTAGAAATAAAAGCTACACTAGAAGTGTACAACAGGCAGATTTGAACAGGGAAATGAAAGGATCAGCAAACTAGGGGGTAGGACATTTAAACAGAAAAGAGAAAAGAATGCAAAAAAAAATGGAGCAGGTTCTCAGGGAATAGAATGACAGCATGAAGCAAGCAAATATGGGTGTCATGGGTATTCCAGAAGGAAAAGAGAGGGGAAAGGGGGCAGAAAGACTTTTTGAGGAAGTGATGGCTGAATATTCCCCAACTGTTATGAAAAAACTAAAAGTATATGTGCAAGAAGTATAACATACTCCAAAGAGAATAAATACTAATAAATCTACTTCAAGACACATACTAATGAGAAATGTCAAATGCCAAAGACAAAGAGAATCCTGAAAGCAACAAGGCAAAAGCAATTCACCATATTCAAGGATGCTCAATATGACTAAGTTCCTATTTCTCATCAGAAACCATGGAGATGAGAAGGCAGTGATATGATACATTTAGGGTACTGAAAGAGAAAAATTGTCAGTGAAGAATTCTTTATCTGGAAAAAATGTCCTTCAACAACGAGGGAGAGTTTAAAATATTCACAGATAAAAAGAAACTGGAAGAGTGTGTGAACAAGAAACTTGCCCAGCAAGAAATACTAAAGGGAATTCAACAGGTTGAAGGGAAAAGACAGGAGACAGAGGCTTGAAGGAGAGTGTAGAAATGAAAAATATCAGTAAGGGTAACTAAAATGAGAAAAAAAAAAAAAAGAAACAAGGATAAAATATGACATATAAAAGCCAAAGGATAGGAAGTGGGGTAAAGATGGCAAACTGGTGAGGTGTGGGTGTTAGTTACTCCTCTGAGGAAGCTGCTAGATAGCCACAACTGTGTGAAACAGACATCTCAGGGAAATCTGTGATCAGTCACACATCATCCAAGTCTCAAACACGTGGAGCACCTGAGATCAGCGAAACCTATAAGTTCCTGTGGCCAGGGGTCCCGCTCCACTCCACACCAAGCACAGTGGACTGTTTTGAGGCTGGTTATCTGAGAGGTAGAGGGCTGTTGGTGCTAGGAATGAGGAGGGAGGCTCAACCCGGCCCCAGCTGCGGAACTGATTAACAAACTCAGACTGCTGAACAAAAACTCCAGCCACAGATAAACTGAGACTAGACACCAGAGAATCTGGAAGCAGTCAGCCCAGTGCAGAGGAGACAGGACTAGCAAAAACAGCAAAAAAAAAAAAAAAAAAAAAAAAAAGAGAGAGAGACTTTTGGAGTTATGGGTGAACATAATATGGAGAAGGGCTGGGCTCCAACCGATCATGCACATATACGAACCCAGGAAGCCAGGGCCCTTCTCTGAAAAGCCAGCTTTTCTGGTTTCTTGTTTCCTCTTCAATTGCTTTACAATTCTTATCTTTTTGCATTTCAACAGCCCATGAGAACTCCAGTGTCAACCTGGTCCTCCTGTGTCAACCTGGTCCTTCTGCAAGGCAGAATTAAAGTTCTCTCAGAGTAACGATCCAGTAGGAAGACATAATAAGACTAAAGGACTTTTCTTTAAAAAGTCTATACTGGGCCTTTCTTTTTATCTTTTCTTTCTTTTATCTTTTTCTCTTTTTTTAAAAAAAACAACTATTCTAAGTAGCCTATTACAGAAAGCTTCAAAGACTTGCAATTGGATGCTGGACACAGGCAAAAGAAGAACTAAGACGGCTGTGGGAGACAAAGTAATGAGTCTAATGGGGGAGACAATTCCCTAAAGGGCATAACTCCCCCCAAGAAAGGGGGATATGGTCCAACTCAACTGGCAGCCCTCCTTAGAGAAACTCAGACCCCCGGGGCTAGAAATCAGACACCAAATTCAGTCAGCCACACCCCCGACAGGGTCAGGGAAAACTAAAGGCGCAACAACTCCTTATACTGGTGGGGGAAGTGCGGGCTGGAAAGCGCCACCTGCTGGACAGGAGAGGAAAAGCACAGAGTCTAAAGGCTTCACAGGAGGGTCTCATTCTCAGGGAAACTCCATATCCTCCTCTTCAGACCTGGGCCACTCTGGACTGGGAAAACCTGACTGGGGTTGACTACATATGAGGAGACCCTCTCACAAAGGCTACATAGAAGCACAGCAAGAAACAAAAACAAGAGGTTAAAAACTCTGATCAACAAAATAGAACCTAAGTTAGAGGCCTAGAATAAGCTGAACTAAACACCAAAGGTTAGAGAACAAAGCCAACCAACAAGAAAACCCAAGGTAAAAAAGTGAAAATGAGATCCAGAATAAACTAATCAAGAAAGTCAGATGCCTACACAGCTCAAGATAACAAGCCATACTAGGAAACACAAAAATATGGACCAGCCAAAGGAACAAACTAATAGTTCAACAGAGATACAGAAGTTGAGGCAACTAATGCTAAATCAATTCAATGAACTGAAGGAGGAACTAATTAAAGATGTTCAAACAAATCTCCTAAATCAATTCAAAAATCAACTCAATGAACTGAGGGAAGATATAGCAAAAGAGATGAAGGATATAAGGAAGACACTGGATGACCATAAAAGAAGAATTCATAAGCTTGAAAAAACAAATGGCAGAACTTATGGGAATGAAGAGCACAATGGAGGAGATGAAAAAGACAGTGGAGAGATACAACAATAGATTTTAACAGGCAGAAGAAAGGATCAGTGAATTGGAAGACCAGATATCTGAATTTACACACATGAAAGAACAGATGGTGAAAAGAATGGAAAAATATAGGCAGGGTCTTAGGCAGCTGAGTGACAACATGAAGCACATGAATATATGTGGTATGGGTGTCCCAGAAGGAGAAGAGAAGGGAAAAGGGGCATAAAAAATAATAGTAGAAATTGTCACTGTAAATTTCCCAACTCTTATGAAAGACAGAAAATTGCAGATTCAAGAAGGACAGCATTCCCCAAACAGAATAGATCCCAATACACCTATTCAGATACACTTACTGATCAGACTGTCCAATGTCAAAGACAAAGAGAACCCTCAAAGCTGCAAGAGAAAAGCAATCACATACAACGGAAGCTGGACAAGACTATGTATAGATTTCTCTGCAGAAACCATGGAGGCGAGAAGACAGTGTATGATATATTTAAGATACTGAAAGGGAAGAACTGCCAACCAAGAATTCTATATCCAGCAAAATTATCCTTCAAAAATGAGGTAGACATTAAAATATTTTCAGACAAACAGACACTGAGAGAGTTTTTGAATAAGAGACCGGCACTACAAGAAATACTAAAGGGAGTGCTATAGGCTGATAGAAAAAGACAGGAGAGAGAGGTTTGGAGAACAGTGTAGAAATGAAGATTATCAGGAAGGGTAAAAGGAGAGAGAGAAAAAAATAAAACATGACATATAAAACCCAAAAGACAAAACGGTAGAAGAAAGTACTGCCCTTGAAGTAATAACACTAAGAAGCTGACACAGAGACATTCTGGAGAACGCCATTTTGAAATGCAACCTGGACACAAGCAGACACCAGCCACATGCCTTCCCAGCTAACAGAGGTTTTCCGGACTCCACTGGCCATCCTTCAGTGAAGGTACCCCCTTTCCTTGGGCACTTTATGCCTTAAGACTATAACTTTGTAACCAAATAAATTCCCTTTATAAAAGTCAATTCATTTCTTGTGTTTTACAAAAAGGCAGCATTAGCAAACCGCAACAGATTTTGGTACCAGGAATGGAGTGCTGCTGTGTTTGCAAATACCAAACATGTTGGAATGGCTTTTTAAATGAATAAGGGGAAGATTCTGGAAGAATTGTGAGAAGCTTGATAGACAAGGTCTAGACTGCTTTGAAGAGACTGTTTGTAGAAATATGGACTCTAAAGATACTTCCGATGAGGCCTTGAACAGAAATGATGAATGTGTCATTGCCAACTGGAAGGAAGACAATCCTTGTTTTAGAGTAACAGAGAATTTGGCAAAATTGTGTTCTAGTGTTGGATGGAAGACAGATTTGAAAGCAATGGCCTGGAATATTTAGCTGATGAGATCTCCAAGCAAAATATAGAAGAAGTAGCCTAGCTTCTACTTGCAGCTTATAGTAAAATGGGACAGGACAGAGATGAGATGAGAAATGAATTCTTGGGTACAAAGAAACCAGAAATTGTTAGTTTGGTCAATTCTGGGCTTCTGGAAAGTGAGACTCCAGAGGTTATAGCCCCATGTGAGGATGTAACCAAACATGGAACCCGGCCACCATTTCAGTACCAGCCAGGATTGGAGATGGAGTTATCCAGAAAGGATTTGTAGAAAGTCCTATTGTCTGACAGTTTTGACCCATGTGCTTCATGCCAATCCAACGAGATTTTTGAAACATCTATATAGACGGAGCCACTGCCAGTCTGGATTGGAGAGAATGGAAAAGGGACATATTAAAGGAAAAATTTCTTCAAAGACAGAGCCATGGAGATTGAGGTCTGGAGTCAAGAAATCTCAGGCTGAGAGAGTGGAGCAGCCCATGCACATGAAAAGGGTGAGTTTGCCCTGAGGCAGAGCGTGGGCCTTCCCCCTCACTGCTCTGGAAGAATGTTGCCACCCCACACCCCAGAGAGGATGGAGCACGTTCTCCAGGGATTGGGGGAGAGCCTGGCCACCACCCCACTGTTTGGAGAGGGGAGAGCCTTTACCCCAGGGAAGCAGAGTCTGGGTGGCACCCCGATGTTTAAAGAGGGTGGGGGCAAGAAGGTGGTTTCCCCAATGTGTGGATATGTTGCAGTACTCACCCCCGGCATTTGGAGAAAAAAGGGCTGCTGCAAAAGCCCTTAAGAGGGGTTAGACTCCTGCTCTCTCAAACCCCAAGGATAAAATGTCACTCTGTAAATGACCCTCAGACTTGATATAGAAATTAAATCAAAATGGATCAGACGGAAACATAAATGCCAGGACCACAAAACTCCTAAAAGAGAACATAGGGAAGCATCTTCAAGATCTGGTGGTAGGCAGTGGTTTCTTAAGACTTCACACCCAAAAGCACAAACAACAAAAGAAGAAATAGAAAAGTGGGACCTCCTCAAAATTAAATATTTTTGAGCATCAAAGGACTTTGTCAAGAGGGTGAAAAGGCAGTGTACTCAATGGGAGAAAATATTTGGAAACCACATATCCAGTAAGGGTTTAACATCCAGGATATATAGCGATCCGACAATTCAATGACAAAATGACAAACAATCCAATTTAAAAAATGAGCAAAGAGCACGAAGAGACACTTTTCCAAAGAGGATATACCAATGGCTAAAAAGCACATGAAAAGATACTCAACATCACTAAATAGGAAAAAATACACCTAATGCAAACTCTGGACTATAATTAACAGTAATATTTGAATATTCTTTCATCATTTGCAACAAAGGTGCTATACCAATGTTAAGTGTTAATAACAGGAGATATAAGGGGTATGGGTTTTTTTCTTTTGGAGCAATGAAAATGTTCTAAAATTTATCGCAGTGAGGAAAGCACAACTATGGGAAGAAACTGAGAGCTATTGATTGTACCTGTTGGATGGATTGTATGGTATGGGAATAAAGCTGCTTAAAAAAAAGTCTGACTCAGAGACCTATGGTGTTGGCTGGTAGATCATGGAGCACCTAGAAGTAAAATAGATGGGCAGTCTACTAAATTCTTACTTGATCTGTATAAGCAGAAGAGTTCTAGGTCAAGTGAACAAAAGTCTGACTTGAATTACAAAAACAGAGTCACGGCCCCCTAATCAATTCCCAGACTTGAGACAGTTTACAGACCCAGAGCCTCGTGAATGAGGGGAAGGCCAGGTACCCCTGGGGAAAGATCCTGTTACACTGCCAAAAATTTATACTGTTAATCTTCCTCCCAGCCCTCCCCAGGGAGATCTACAGCCTTTTACCAGAGTAACTATGCATTGGGGAAAATGAAATGATCAGATATTTTTGAGAACATTAGACACTGTCTCAGAAGTGACATTAATTCCAGAAGACCCAAAATGTCACTCTGGTCCACCAGTCAGAGTAGGGGCTTACTGAGGTCAAGTTATTGATGGAGTTTTAGCTCAGGTCCATCTCACAGTGGGCCTAGGAGGTCTCTGGACCCATTCTGTGGTTATTTTCCAAGTTCCAGAATGCACAACTGGAATAGACATACTCAGCAACTGGCAGAATCCTGAAACTGGTTTCCTGACTAGTGGAGTGAGGGCTATTATGATAGGAAAGGCCAAGAGGAAGCCACTAGAACTGCCCCTGCCTAGCAAAATAGTAAATCAGAATAGCAAATCAAGAGCAATACCAGATTCCTGGAGGGACTGCAGAGATTAGTGCTACCATCAAGAACTTAAAGGATGCAGGGGTGGTGATTCCCACCACATCTCCATTCAACTCTATTTGGCCTGTGCAGAAAACAGATGGATCTTGGAGGATACCAGCTATTACTGTAAACTTAACCAGGTAGTGACACCAATTGCAGTTGCTGTTCCAGATGTGGTATCATCACTTGAGCAAATCAACACATCCCCTGGTACCTGGCATGCAACCACTGATCTGGCAAATGCTTTTTTTCTCAATTGCTGTTACTAAAGTCCATCAGAAACAGTTTGGATTTCAACACCACAGTCCTATTGAGACTTTTAAGAAATGAGAAAAGGAGACCATCCTTCATGGATAGAATAAGGGACTTGTGAGTTAAATCTGGATGTATGCTGAGATACATCCTGGCCCCTGGAGAGAATACCTCATGTTCTGGAGACTTAGGAAGATGGTGGCATAGAGAGGAGTAGAAGATAAGTAGTCCCCCTGGAACAACTGAAAAAACAAGAAACAACTAGTAAATAATCCAGAATAACTGTGCGGGGACAAATGAGACCATCCACTCATCATACACCAACCTGAATTGGGAGGAATGCCCAAGATCACAGCATAAAATCTGTAAGTAAAACCTGCGGATCCAAGTCGTGAGACCCCCTCCCCCATAGCCTGAGCTGCAAAGCCTCGTGATGCCAGAGAGAAGCTCTCTCCTAGCAAGTGAATATAGCTCAGCTGAGCTCCAACTGGGGTTTTAAGTAGCGAGTGTGAACGGCTCACTGCAGGTACAAATCCCCAAAAAACAGACAGAGGCTTTGGGTGACAACTGACCTTGGAGAGCCAGAGGGTCACTTGGACTGGATCTGAAGGGGACTATCTGTTTGTTTTTTGGCTCAGTGGAGAAAGCCCCAGTCATTTCCAGTTCCCAGGACTGTGACTTAGAGAAGGGTGGGGCTAGCACAAGCAGAGAGAAAGAGAGAGACCATTGAAATGCTAATAACCTCCCCCAGGGGGTCTACCTTCTCTAAGAGGAAAGGGGTAGGGCCCTTTCCATTCAGAACCAGACCCCAGAGCCTGGGGGAACATGGCCATACCTCCTCACACCAGTCAAAAATTACAGGCTAACAGGCACCACCTGCTGGGCAGGAAAGCACAGTGACCTGAGGCATCACAGGGTGGAGCAATTTTCTAGGACACACCCTCAGGGAAACCGGATCCTGAATATTTCTTCCCTCTGGGACCTGAGCCTGTTCTGGTCTGGGAAAGCCTGATGTGGATAACCAAGGAAACCATGCCTAGACAACAGAGGATTACAACCTACACTAAGAGGAACGAAGTTATGGCCCAGTCAAAGGAACAAACATACACTTCAACTGAGATACAGGAATTTAAACAACTAATGCTAAATCAATTCAAAAAGTTTAGAGAAGATATTGCAAAAGAGATAGAGGCTGTAAAGAAAACAGTGGGCATATATAAGGCAGAAATCAAAAGTTCAAAAAAACAACTAGTAGAATCTATGGAAACGAAAGGCACAACACAAGAGATGAAAGACATAATGGAAACATACAACAGCAGATATCAAGAGGCAGAAGAAAACACTCAGGAACTGGAGAACAAAACACCTGAAAGCCTTCATGCAAAGGAGCAGATGGAGAAAAGAATGAAAAAATATGAGCAACGTCTCCAGGAACTTAAGGATGAAACAAAGTTCAATAATGTATGTATCATTGGTGTCCCAGAAGGAGAAGAGAAGGGAAAGGGGGCAGAAGCAATAATAGAGGCAATAATTAATGAAAATTTCCCATCTCTTATGAAAGACATAAAATTACAGATCCAAGAAGCGCAGCGTACTCCAAAGAGAATAGATCTGAATAGGCCTACGCCAAGACACTTAATAATCAGATTATCAAAGGTCAAAGACAAAGAGAGAATCCTGGAAGCAGCAAGAGAAAAGCAATCCATCACATACAAAGGAAGCTTAATAAGACTATGTGCAGATCTCTCAGCAGAAACCATGAAGGCAAGAAGGAAGTGGTGTGATATATTTGGGATACTGAAAGAGAAAAACTGCCAACCAAGAATCCTATATCCAGCAAAGCTGTCCTTCAAATATGAGGGAGAGCTCAAAATATTTTCCGACAAACAATGAGAGACTTTGTGAACAAGACACCCGCCCTACAGGAAATACTAAAGGGAGCACTACAGAATGATAGAAGACGGGAGTGCATGGTTTGGAACACAATTTTGGGAGATGGTGGCACAACAATGTAAGTACACTGAACAAAGATAACCATAAATACGGTTGGGAGAGGAAGGTTGGGAGCATGTGAGACACCAGAAAGGAGGAAAGATAAAGACTGGGACTGTGTAACTTGGTGAAATCTAGAGTGTTCAACGGTTGTGATAAGATATACAAATATGTTCTTTTATGAGGGAGAATGGGCAAATGTCAACCTTGCAGGGTGTTAGAGGTGGGGAGGCATTGGGGGAGGGATACAATCAACATAAACTAGAGACTGTAGCTAACAGAATCATTGTGTTATGCTTCCTTTGATCTGACAAGGTGATATACCAAGGTAAATGTAGATAAGAGGGGGGGATAGGGGAGACATGTTGCACACTTGACATTGGTGGTATTGTCTGATTCTTTGCTCTGCTTTGATTTGAGGTTATTTTTCCTTTTGCTGCTTCTTAGCTGTCATTTTTTTTCCTCTTTCTTTTGCCTCTCTACCTTCTTTGACTCCCCCTCCTGCCTTGTGAAAGAAAAGTAGATGCCCTTATAGATAGATAGTGGTGAAAGTGGCGAACACATAAATATATGACCATACAGAGAACCATCGATTATTTACTTAGGATGGAATGTATGGTGAGTGAACAAAACCATATTAAAAGAAAAAAAAATGGGTTGATGACAAAACCTTGAGGGCAATATACTGAGTGAAATAAGCCAGACACATAAGGACAATTATTGCAGGGTCTCACTGATAGGAACTAATTATAATATGTAAACTCATAGACATGAAATGTAATGTACCAGGATATAAGACAAGGCTTAAGAATGGAGCAGTTGCTTAATATGAGCAGAATATTCAACTAGGATGAACTTGGATGTTTGGAAATGAACAGACGTGTCGGTAGCAAGATGTCAGAATGACTAACAGTGCTGAATGGCATGTGAATGAGGTGGAAGGGGGAAGCTCAGGGTCATATATGTCACCAGAGGGAAGGTTGGAGATCAAAAGATGGGAATGTATAAAACTGAATCCTGTGGTGGGCAGTGTCCATGATTAACTGTGCACATATTGGAAATCGCTTCCATGAACCAGAACAAATGTATAACAATACAATTGGAAGTTAATAATAGAGGGGTATATAGGGAGAAAATATATACCTATTACAGACTGTATGCTGCAGTTAGTAGTATTTGAGCATTTTTTCATGGACAGTAACAAATGTACTATACCAACACTATGAGTCAACAATTGAGGGGGATTGGCTGGGGATAGGGGAGGATCCGAGTTTCCTTTTCTTTTTTTCTTTTTTCATCTTTCACTTTATTTCTTGTCTGGAGTAATGAAAAGTTTCTAAAAATTGAACAGAAATTAAGTGTGGTGATGGATGCGCAGCTGTATGAGGGTACCCAGGGGCAACTGACAGTAAAGGTAAAATTATGTCACTTGAATTATTCATTAATGAAAAATATTTTCTTTTATTTCAAACAAAATAAATGTACAATGGGGGAGGAAGGGAATGGGATATTTTGAATGTTCTTTTCTATTTTAATTTTTATTTTATTTTTTGGAGTAATGAAAAGGTTCAAAGATTGATTGTGGTGATGAATGCACAACTATATGACGATACGGTGAACAACTGATTGTACACTTGGAATGACTGTATGTTATGTGATCATATCTCAATAAAATTGTATTAAAAAATTAAAAAATAAAAAATAAAAAAAAAATAGAATACCTCATGTTCTGACTGGTTTGCAGCTATGATGAACTAGTCTGGACCTTATTAAAAGTACTGGGAGGAGAAAAAGGAAAGGCCCATATCGGGTTTCCTAAATTTCCTAGCACCAACTGCCAAATCTAACAGCCTCTTGATATCTTAGGTTTCATCCCATTCAAAGCACCCTACAGTATTTTTCGGTATTGCTTATATCCTGATTTTCTTAAAACTATTTGTTTCTTTGTCTTCCTTGTTATCTTACTAGCTATCTTATCACATACCTGTCTCCTTGACTAGTAAGGCTTGTTAAGATGCATATATTTGCACAGCCCTTTTCTCTCAATCTATAATTTCTCCAAGAAAGAGATCACCAGGATCAAACTCACACTTAGATAGTGTTCTAGTTTGCCAATGCTGCCAGAATGCAAAACACCAGAAATGAATTGGCTTGTATAAAAGGAGGTTTATTTGATTACACAGTTACAGTCTTAAAGCCATAAAGTGTCCATCAACAAAGGGTACCTTCACTGGAGAAAGGCCATTGGCATCGGAAAACCTGTTAGCTGGGAAGGCACATGGCTGGCGTCTGCTTGCTCCTAGGTTGCGTTTCAAAACGGCATTCTCTAAAATGTCTGCATCAGCTTCCAACAGCCATCTTCAAAATGTCTGTCTCAGCTCCAGCTCCAGCTATGAGCTCCTTCTGTCTGAGCTTATATAGTGCTCCGGAAAGCTAAACAAGGCCCACGCTGAATGCACAGGGCCACGCCTCCATGGAAATTATCAAATCAGAGTTATCACCTACAGTTGGGTGGGTCACATCTCCACGGACACTGAACCAATAGGTTCCAATCCAATACACATGAATATGTCTGCTCCCACAAGAATGCATTAAAGAATATGACTTTTTCTGGTGGACATAAATATACAAACTGGCACAGATAGCAATGTCTTTCACAGCTACATTTCCAGTTTTGATAGCTCTCCTGAGCTCCAAGCCAAAGTCCAAATGGATGTTCCCTGATAAACTCACAATGCTTCTCCATAAACTTGCTTTTTCCTCCTGAGTCAGATGTCAGTAAATGGCACTGTAATCCTATTTAAGGTTAGAGATAGTGGAGTTCTTTTTTACTCCTTTCCTCTTGCCCTGACATTCAACTACTTGGAAGGTACTGTCCATTCTACATCTGCACCCACTCTCATAACTGTTCTCTACCCTCACTGCACCAGTGCATGCTTTCATTTCTCTTTTTTATATTACTATCTCTTAATTTATTAATAGTTTCTCTAATTCAAAGCTCTTTTCTTTCCCAATCCATTCTTTATGTTATCTTCCTGAAATTCCTCAAAGATCATGTTCTCTCCTTGTAAATAACATGTACTCACTCTCCAGTCACAACAAAGTAAGGCAAAACTCCTCAGAATGGTAGTAAATGTCCTGGAGTCCCTATTTAGTCACATCTTCCTGGATCCCTCAGGTACAATATGGAATCTCTCCATTCTCACTGATTCTCTCCAAATGAAACAGCAGCATTTATGAACCTGTTGGCTCCTTGAGGGCAGGGACCATATCATGTTTTCCACTACTTAATACCTGGCACATAGGAGGAACTCAATAAATTTTGTTCAGTGATGAAGGAATAAGGGTTTCATTCTTTGGGTTAGGTAATTCTACCACCCTACAATTTTCTTCTGTCCCTTTTCTATTTGTCAAAATTGCCAACCTTTAAGGGCCAGATCAAATGAGGAGGACTGACTGCCTTTAGGCCATGATAGGCTGGCAACCACAATTTTGATATGGGTTAAAATATGGGGCTAGAGCTACAAACAACAAAAATCAGGACACAATAACAAAAATATAAATGAAAAGGTGACATTACTACTGATCACAAAGAAATAAACGGGACTATAAGAGGATACTACGAACTGTATGCCAATAAATTAGATAACCTAGATGAAATGGACAAATTCTTAGACACATACAAACTATCTACATTGACTGAAGAAGAAACAGAACACCTCAAAACAAACCAATTACTAGTAAAGACAATGAATCTAATCAAAAACATCCCAACAGGGGCGGGGCAAGATGGCAGAGTGGTGAGGTGTGGGTTTTAGTTACTCCTCTGGGGCAGCTGGGAGATAGCCAGGAACTGTGTGGACCAGACATCACAGAGGAACTTGAGTTTAGACACACACCATACAACACTCATGAGCTCATGAAGCAGCTGTGATAGGCGAAATCTCTTTAAGTTCTCGTGACCAGGGTGCCCGCGCCCCTCCCTGCCAGGCACAATCCCGAGGGAGGAGGGGCCATCAGTGCTGGGAACCAGGAGGGAGAACTGCAGTTAGAGAAATGATTAACAAACTCACACTGCTGAATAAAAACTCCAACCATAGATAAACTGACACCAGACACCGGAGAATCTGGGAGCAGTCAGCCCAGCAGAGAGGGGAGAGGACTAGCAAAAACAGCAAAAACAAAATAAAATAAAAACAGATTTTTGGAGGTGCGGGTGAACATGAAACGGAGAAGGGCTGGACTCAAACAGAATCAGGCACTTATGCAAACCCAGGGGGCCACGGCCCTTCTCTGAAAAGTCAGTTTTTCAGGTTTCTTGATTGTTCCTCAGTCACCTCCAACTACTTGTCTTTTTGCATTTCAATAGCCTATGAGAACTGCAAGGACTGAATTAAAGGATTTTTCTTTAAATAGTCTATACTGGGCCCTTCTTTTTCTTTTTTTTTAATCTTTTTTTTAAAATAACTATTCTAAGCAGCCTATTACAGAAAGCCTTAAAGACTTTGCAATTTGGCCCAGGCAAGAGCAGAGCTAAGATAGCTCTGAGAGACAAAACAATAAGCCTAGTGGTGGAGAAAATTTGCTCAAGACCATAACTTCCCCCAATAAAAGGGGTGCATGGCCCCGCTCCAGTGGCAGCCCTCCCTTGGGGAACTCAGACCCTAGGGGCTGTAATTCAGAAACCAGCTTCAGTCAGCCATGCCCCTGACAGCATCAGGGTCACCAGGAGAACGAAAGGCTCCATACCTCCTCACACTGGTGGGGGAGCTGAGGGTTGGCAAGAGCCACCTTCTGGACAGCATAAGAAAAGCACAGAGTCTAAAGGTCAATCAAGAGGGTCACATTCTCAAGGAAACTTCATACACTCCTGAGATCTCAGCCTCTCTGGACTGGGAAAACCTGACAAGAGTTGACCATACCTTAGGAGACCCTCTCACAAAAAAGCTACATAGAGGCAGAGTAAGAAATAGAAAACCAAGAGGTAAAAACTTCAATCAACTAAACAGAACCCAAGTTAGAGGCCTAGAATAAGCTAAACTAAACACCAAAGGTTAGAGAACAAAGCCAAACAACAAGAAAACCCTAGGTAAAAGAGTGAAAACAAGAGCCAGAATAAACTAATCAAGAAAGTCAGATGGCTACACAGCTCAAGACAACAAGCCATACTAGGGAACATGAAAATATGTACCAGCCAAAGGAACAAACTAATAGTTCCAGCGAGATACAGGAGTTGAGGCAACTAATGCTAAATCAAGTCAATGAACTGTGGGAAGATATAGCAAAAGAGATGAAGGATATAAGGAAGACACTGGAAGACCATAAAGAACAATTCACAAATTTGAAAAAAAACAAACAGCAGAACTTGTGGAAATGAAGTGTGTGATAGAGGAGATGAAAAGGACAATGAGGGATGCAACAGTAGATCTGAACAGGTAGAAGAAAGGATCAGTGAGCTGGAAGACCAGACATTTGAATTCATACACACAAAAAGAACAGATGGTGAAAAGAATGGAAAAATAGGAGAAGAGTTTTAGGGAGCTAAGGGACAATATGAAGCACATGAATATACATGTTATAGGTATCCCAGAGGGAGAAGAGGGGGAAAAAAGGGGCAGAAAGAATAATAGAAAAAATAATCACTGAAAATTTCCTGACTCTTATGGAAGACAATTACAGATTCAAAAAGCAGCATACGCCAAACAGAACAGATCCCAATAGACCTACTCCAAGACATTTACTGATCAGATTGTCTAATGCCAAAGACAAAGAGAGAATTCTGAAAGTAGCAAGAGAAAAGCAATCCATCACATACAAGGGAAGCTTGATAAGATTATGTACAGATTTCTCCACAGAAACCATGGAGGTGAGAAGACAGTGGTATGATACATTTAAGATACTAAAAGAGAAGAACTGCCAACCAAGAATTCTATATCTGGCAAAACAGTCTTTCGAAAATGAGAGGGAGATTAAATATTTTCAAACAGACAGACACTGAGAGAGTTTGTGAATAACAGACTATCACTACAAGAAATACTAAAGGGAGTGCTACAGGCTGATAGGAAAAGACAGGAGAGAGAGGTTTGGAAAAGAGTGTAGAAATGCAGATTCTCAAGAATGGTAAAAGGAAAGAGAAGGAAACAATAAGACATGACATATAAAATCCAAAAGACAAATGAGAAAGTACTGCCCTTACAGTAATAACACTAAATGTTAACGGATTAAACTACCCAATAAAAAGACACAAACTGGTAGAAAGGATTAAAAAACAGGACCCATCTATATGCTGTCTACAAGAAACTCACTTTAGACACAAAGACAAAAATAGGCTGAAAGTGAAAGGCTGGAAAAAGATATTTCATGCAAAGAGCAACCAGAAAAAAAGCGGGAGTAGCTATATTAATATCAAACAAATTAGACTTCAAAAGTAAGACAATTAAAAGAGACAAGGACACTATATATTAATGAAAGGGTCAGTTCATCAAGAAAACATAATAATCATAAATATTTATGCATCAAACCAGAGTGCCCCAAAATTCATGAGACAAACACTGAGAACTGAAAGGAGACGTAGATACCTCTACGATAATAGTTGGTGAATTCATTACACTCCTCTCGTCAATAGACAGAACACCTAGACAGAGGATCAATAAGGAAACGGAGGTGTTGAGTTTTATGATAAATGAACTAGACTTGACAGACACTTAGAATCTAACACTACACTCCACAACAACAAGATACACATTTTTCTCAAGTGTTCATGGAACATTCTCTAGGATAGAACACATGTTGGGTCACAAAGCAATCCCCAACAAATTTAAAAATATTGATATTATAAAAAACACTTTCTCAGATCATAACAGAATGAAGTTGGAAATAAATAACAGGCAGACGATTGTAAAATTCACAAATATATGCAGGAAAAACAACACACTCATAGAAAACCAGTGTGTAAAGGAAGAAATTATTAGAGAAATTAGTAACTACCTTGAGGCAAATGACAATGAAAACACAACATATCAAAACTTATGGGATGCAGCAAGGTGGTGTTGAGAGGGAAATTTATTGCCCTAAACACCTATATTAAAAGAGAAGAGAGAGCAAAAATTGAAGAATTAACTGTCCACCTGGAGGAACTAGAGAAAGAACAGCAAACTAACCCCAAAGCAAACAGAATGAAAGAAATAAAGATTAGAGCAGAAATAAATGAAACTGAGACCCAGAAAACAATAGAATCAACAAAACCAGAAGTTGGTTTTTCCAGAAAATCAACAAAATTGATGGGCCCATAGATAGGCTAACAAAAAGAGACAGAGAGAGAGAGGATATAAATAAATGCAATAATCAGAAACGGGAAAGGAAACATAACTACTGATCCTGCAGAAATAAAGCAGATAATGAGAAGCTACTATGAGCAACTATATAAACTAGACAACTTACCCAAAATGGACAACTTCCTAGAAAAGCATAAACAACCAACACTGACCCGAGAAGAAACAGACAACTTCAACAAACCAATCAGAAGTAAACAGATTGGGTCAGTCATCAGAAAGCTCCCCAAAAAAGAAAAGCCCAAGACCAGATGGCTTCACATGTGAATTCTATCAAGCATTCAAGAAAGAATTAATACCAATCGTGCTCAAACTCTTCAAAAAAATATTGAAGAGGGAAAGCTACCCAACTCATTCTGTGAAGCCCAAATCACCCTAATACCAAAATCAGACAAAGATGCTACAAAAAAAGAAAATTGTAGACCAATCTCTACAATATAGATGCAAAAATCCTCAATAAAATACTCACAAATAGAATACAACAGCACACTAAAAGAATTATATACTACGACCAGGTGGGGTTTATTCAAGGTATGAAAGACTGGTTCAACACAAGAAAATCAATTAACGTAATACACTACATCAACAAATCAAAGCAGAAGAACCACATGATCATCTTGATCGATATAGAAAAGGCATTTGACAAAATTCAACATCCTCTGTTGATGAAAACACTTCAAAGGATAGGAATAAAAGGGAATTTTCTCAATATTGATAAAGGCATTATACAAAAAACCCACAGCTAACATCATACTCAATGGGGAGAGGCTGAAAGCTTTCCCTCTAAGATCTGGAACAAGACAGGGATGCCCACTGTCACCATTGTTATTTAACATTTTGCTGGAAGTTCTAGCTAGAGCAATTAGGCAAGAAAAAGAAATAAAAGGCATTGAAATTGGAGAGAAAGAAGTAAAACTTTCACTCTTTGCAGATGACAAGATTCTATATGGAGAAAATCCAGAAAAATCTACAACAAAGCTATTAGAACTAATCAATGAATACAGCAAAGTGGAAGGCTACAAGATCAACATGCAAAAATCTGTAGTGTTCTTATACACAAGTAGCATTCAACAAGAGGAAGAAATAAAGAAAAAAATTACATGTACAATAGCTACCAAAAGAATCAAGTATTTAGGAATAAACTTAAGGAAAGCCACAAAAGACCTATACAAAGAAAACTACAAGAAACTGCTAAAAGAAATCGAACAGGACCTACAAAAATGGAAGAACATACTGTGTTCATGGATTGGAAGACTAAATATAATTAAAATGTCAATTCTACCTAAACTGATTTTAGATTCAAAGCAATACCAATTAAAATCCCAACAACTTACTTTGCAGAAATAAAAAAATAATAATAACCAAATTTATTTGGAAGGGCAAGGTGCCCCGAATAGCCAAAAATATCTTGAGAAAAAGGAACAAAGTCGGAGGTCTCACACGACCTGACTTTCAAGCATATTACAAAGCTACAGGGCTCAAAACAGCATGGTACTGGCATAAGGATAGATAAACTAACCAAAGGAATCAAATTGAGCGTTCAGAAATAGACTCTCACATCTATGGACAATTGATCTTTGATAAGGCAGTCAAGCCAAAGCAACTGGGACAGAGCAGCCTCTTCAATAAATGGTGTTTGGAGAACTGAATATCCATTTCCAAAAGAATGAAAGAGAACTCCTCTCTCACACCTTATACAAATATTAACTCAAAATGGATCAAAGACCTAAACATTCACACTAATACCATAAGACACTTAGAAGAAAATGTAGGGCAACTTCTTAAAGATCTTGTGATAGGAGGTGGTTTCCTAGACTTTATACCCAAAGTACAAGCAACCAAAGAACAAACAGACAAATGGGATTTCCTCAAAATCAAATGCTTTTGTACATCAAAGAACTTTGTCAGGAAAGTAAAAAGGCAGCCTACACAATGGGAGACAATATTTGGAAACCACATATCATACAAGGGTTTAATATTCCAAATATATAAAGTGATCCTACAACTCAGTAACAGAAAGACAAACAACCCAACTTAAAAATGGGCAAAACACATGGACAGACACTTTTCTGAAGAAGATATACAAATGGCTCAAAAACATGAAAAAAATGCTCAACTTCACTGGCTATTAAGGAAATGCAAATCAAAACCACAAGAAGATATCATCTCACACCTGCCAGAATGGTCATTATGCAAAAAAACAGAAAATTACAAGTGCTGGAGAGGATGTGGAGAAAGAGGTACACTCTTCACTGTTGGTGGGAATGTAGAATGGTGAAACTACTCTGGAAGACAGTGTGGCTGTTCCTCAGAAAGCTAAGTATAGATTTGCCATATGACCCAGCTATTCCATTACTAGGTATATACTCAGAGGAACTGAAAGTTTACACACAAAAAGACATTTGTAAACTAATGTTTATCATGGCATTATTCACAATAGCCAACAGACGGAAACAGCCCAAACGTCCATCAATGGACGAGTGAATAAACAAACTGTGGTACATACACACGATGGAATATCATGCAGCTGTAAGACAGAACAAAGACATGGAACATATAATAACATGGATGAATCTTGAGGACATTATGTTGAGTGAAGTTAGCCAGAAACAAAAGGATAAATACTGTATAGTCTCACTAATATGAACAAACAACAACGAGCAAACTTGGAGAGTTAAAAGCTGGTAACACAAGCTACCAGGAGATAGAAAGAGGGCAGAAATCAGGCACTTGATGCTGAAGGGCTACAGAATGTTCAGCAGGCTTGACTGTATAGATTCAGAAACAGAGAGCATAATACTGTTTGATAGTAGGACAATATTGTAAGTACACTGAACAAAGATGTCTATGAGTAAAGCTGAAGAAGGTGGGATAGGGGAATGTATGACAACAGAGCTAATGAGAGATGATAAAGACTGGGACCGTTTAACTTAGCAAAAAACCAGAGTAGTCAATGATTGTGATAAAACTATGGGAGAACAAATGAATGTCAACGATGCAGTGTTGGAAAGGGGATGCAGTGGGGAAAAAATGCAATCAAAGCAAACTGGAGTCTATGGTCAACAGTAACATTATAATATGCTTCCATAAAATGTAACAAAGGCAATATACCAAAGCTAAATGTGTATGAGAGGGGTATATAAGGGAGGGATATGGGATTCTTGGTAGTGGTGTTATTCTCTGACCCTACTATTATATTGTATTGCATGATATTTTATTTTGCTTTATATTATCTTTTTTATTCTTTGTTACAAAATAAAATGTAACTTTTCATAGCAATCAATATGCTCAAATGCTGACTGTGGTGATAAATGCACAACTGCATGTTGATACCATGAACAACTGACTGTATACTGCAGATAATTAAATGGTATGTGAATGTAGCTCTATAAGTTTGTATGGAAAAATATAAACAGGGATAAAAGTGCTGCAGAAAACATGGAGAGAGGGATATACATATTTACTGTTGGTTAGGAGGCAAAAAGGTATAGCCTTTCTGGAGGACAGTGGGGTAGTTCCACACGAAGCTAAGCATGTGGGTGCCATAAGGTCTTGCAACCTCATTAGGGAGCATTTACTTGGAGGATCTGAGAGCAGGAACAGGAATGGACATGTGCACACTGGTGTGTATGGAGAGAGTATATATGATTTGCAATGGGTGGAGGTGGCCTAAGGGTACATCAACTGAGGAACAGAATGGTGAACTGTGGTGTATGCAAACAATAAAATATTGAGCTACTGCAAGAAGTAGTGAAGCTATGAGACATGCAATGAGGTGAATGGAACCTGTAGACAGTATTTTGAGTGAAATACACCAGAAACAAAGGCAAACACTACAATGCCTCAACAATATGAACTAATTACAATATGTAAACTCAGAATTGAAACTTAGAGCACAGCTTATCAGGGGAATGCTTTTTGTAACGGTCCCTAGATTGTAAGCTCTTAGAGCAGTCAAATCTATTCCTGAATTGTAATGGCTATCTCCATATTCTGAGATGCTGCTCCCTTTGTGTATAACCTGATTGATCCCTGGAAATTTGGGTATCTGTGACACCTGAAACTCAGAGGTAGAACTCGGCAGATATGAATGCCAGTATTAGCATATATACCAACTGTTAAAAACGGTGAAAAAGAATCCAGACTTCAACTAGCGATATTAATGAAGCACATGTGGTTAGGACTAGGGCAAATCAGACCAAAGGGTAAAGGACAATACTGGCTGCATTTTAAAACTTCAAATTCCAAGTGAGACAAAGGGAAGAGATGTTTAGTTGGTGCAAGATCTGTATTTCCTAAACAATCTAACTCACATAGTTCATTCAAATACAATAATTACATGGAACTTTGGTAGGTTTGCATAGGTTAGTGTGAAATAGCAACACATCCCAAAGTAATTTGGACAGAGAATAAAAATATATATGCAGGGCCTCCCTGAGGAGCCAGGGGAAAATGCAGAGGTACTGGGCTTCCTCACCTGGATTGTTGCTGATGTTCTCACAAACACTGGTGACACTTGGTTTGATGTGCAGAGCCCTCTATCGGGACTTGCCCTCATGAAGCTCATCACTGCAAAGGAAAGGCTAAACCTGCTTATAAATGTGCCTAAGAGTCTCCTTCTGAGTACCTCTTTGTTGCTCAGATGTAGTCCTCTGTCTCTCTAGCTAAGCCAACTCAGTGGGTGAACTCACTGCCCTCCCCTCTGTGTGGGATCTGACTCCCAGGGGTGTAAATTTCCCTGGCAAGGCAGGATATGACTCCAGGGGATGAATCTGGACCTACCATTGTGGAATTGAGAACATCTTCTTGACCCAAAGGAGGATGCAAAATGAAACAAAATAAAGTTTCAGTGGCTAAAAGATTCCAGATGGAGTTGAGAGGTCACTCCAGTGGGCATTCTTATTCACTATATAGATAATCCTTTTTAGGTTTAATGCACTGGAATAGCTAGAAGTAAATACCTGAAACTATCAAACTGCAACCCCAGTAGCCTTGATTCTTGAAGATGATTGTATAGCAATGTAGCTTACAAAGGGTGACAGTGTGATTATGAAAGCTTGTGGATCACACCCCCTTTATCCAGAGTATGGGTGGATGAGTAGAAAAATGGTGACAAAAAACTAAGTGAAAAATAGGGTGGGGGATGTTTTGGGTGTTCTTCTTTACTTTTATTTTTTATTATTTTCACTTTTTCTGGTACAAAGAAAATGTTCAAAAAATAGATTGGTGTGATGAATGCACAACTATATGAAGGTACAGTGAACAATTGATTGTACACTTGGGATGACTGTATGGTATGGGAATATATCTCAAAAAAATTGAATTTAAAAAAAATCTCCCAACAAAGAAAAGCCCAGGACCAGATGGCTTCACAGGGGAAATCTAACAAACATTCCAAGAATTAACACCAATACTGCTTAAACTCTTCCCCAAAAATGAAGAGGAGGGAACACTCCCTAAGTCATTCATCACCCTCATCCCAAAGTCAGATAAAGATACCACAAGAAAAGAAAACTACAGACCAATATCTCTTACGAATATAGATGCAAAAAATCCTCAACAAATTACTAGCAAACCAAATTCAAGAGGCACACTAAAAGAATTATACACCATGATATATCACTGGTATGCAAGGTTGGTTCAACATAAGAAAATCAATTAATGTAATACATATCAACAGACTGAAGGGGGGAAAAGACATATGATCATGTCAATTGATGCAGAAAAGCATCTGACAAAATACAGCCCCATTTCTTGATAAAAACACTTAGAACACTAGGAATAGAAGGAAACTTCCTCAACATGATAAAGGACATATACAAAAAGCCCACGGCTAACATCCTACTTAATGTGAAAGAATGAAAGCTTGCCTACTGTCACCACTGTTATTCAACACTGTCCTGGAAGTTGTAGCCAGAGCAATTAGGCAAGAAAAAGAAATTAAAGGCATCCAAACTGGAAAGGAAGAAGTAAAATTTTCCCTATTTGCAGATGATATGATCCCAAATACAGAAAATCCTGAAAAATCCACAACAGAGCTCTTAGAACTAATAAATGAATTAAATGAAGTGGCAGGGTACAAGATCAACACCCCAAAATCAGTAGTGTTTCTCTATGTAAGCAATGAACAATTGGAAGAAGAAATCAAGAAAAATTCCATTCACAATAGCAACTAAAAGAATCAAAAATCTGGGAATAAATCTAACCAACAATGTAAAGGACTTGTACACAGAAAACTACAAAACATTGTTAAAAGAAGTTAAAGAAGACCTAAATAAATGGAAGGATATTTTGTGTTCATGGATTGGAAGACTGAATATTAAGATGTCAATACTTTCAAAAGCAATTTATAGATTCAATGTAATCCCAATCAAAAGTTCAACAACATTGTTGCAGAAATAGAATAGCCAATCATCAAATTTATATAGATGGGTAAGGGGCCCCAAATAGCTAAAGCCATCTTGAAAAAGAAGATTGAAGTTGGAAGACTCACACTTTCTGATCTTAAAACTTATTACAAAGCCACAGTAATCAAAACAGCATAGTACTGGCACAAGGACAGACATATAGACCAATGGAACAGAATTGAAAGCTCAGAAATCAAACCTCACATTTATGGCCAATTCATTTTTGATGAAGTGGCAAAGGCTACTCAATTGGGGAAGAATTGTTTCTACAACAAATGGTGCTAAAAAACTGGATATTCATTGGCAAAAAAAGAAAAAGAAAAAGGAGGAGGACCCCCTACTTCATACCATATACAAAAATCCACTCAAAATGGATCAAAAACCTAAATATAAGAGCCAGAACTATCAAAACTATATAATGTTTTTAGAATTCTGAGCTGCACTGTTTATTTTACTTACTGAAGTGACAATATGCCACTATAATTAATGGGTTTCATCTAAACCTTTACTACACTGCAGGTACAGACATATATGGACATATTTTTGGAGAACTGACATTTTGTGAGATGCAACAAACATTTTGGTTTATATGAGAAAAGGAAGTGTTCAAAAGGGTATACATTTCAAGTTATTGCAGGTTATTTATGAGAATTTCTGAAGGTAAAACATGTTTAAATTTAACCAACAGTATATTTTAACCAACTTCTACATTTCCTAGAAGAAAACACAGGAAAGCATCTTCAGGACTTTGTGTTAGCGATGGTTCCTTTGACTTTATACTCAAAGCACAAGCAACAAAATAAAAATAGATAAATGGGACCCCATCAAAATTAAAAACTTTTGTTCCTTAAAGGAAAATGATAATCTACACAATGAGAGAAAATATTTGAAAACCAAATATCTAATAAAAGATTAATATCCAAAATATATAAAGAAATCCTTTAACTTAACAACCAAAACACAAAAAAACTAATTTAAAAATGGGCAAAAGACCTGAATAGACATCTCTCCAAAGAAGATATACAAATAGCCAAAAAGCACATGAAAAGATGCTCAACACCAATAGCCATAAGGGAAATGCAAATCAAAACTAAAGTGAGATACCATTTTATACTCATTTGAATGGCTATTAAAAATGGAAAATAACAAATGTTGGAGAGGATGCAGAGAAATAAGAACACTCATTCATTGCTGATGGCAATGTAAAAAGGTGCAGCCACTGTGGAAGACAGTTTGGCAGCTCCTCAGAAAGTTAAGTACAGAACAATCCTACTACTACCTAAAAGCAGGGACTCAAACAGATAGTTGCACACTGATGTTCATAGTGGCATTATTCATAATTGCCAAAAGATGGACGCAACCAAAGTGTCCGTTAACTGAAGAATGGATAAATAAAATGTGGTATATACATACAATGGAATATTATTCAGACATAAAAAGGAAAGGTGTCCTCACACATGTGACAACATGGATGAACCTTGCAGACATCATGTAGACTGAAATAAGTCAGACACAAAAGGACAGATACTATATGGTCTCACTGATTTGAAACAATTAGAATAAGCATACTCACTGTGCCGGTTTGGATCTGTTATGCACCCCATAAAAGGTCATATTCTTTTAATACAATCTTGTGGGGGCAGAACTATTGTGGGTGGGACCTTTTGATTATATTATTTCCGTGGAGATGTGACTCCACCCATTCAAGGTGGGTCTTAATTTGTGTACTGGAGTCCTTAAAAGAGCTCAGGCAGAGACAGCTCAAAGCCGACACAGACGCAGATGCTTGGAAATGCAGACAGAAAGATGGTTGGAGATGATAAGCTAAGAGATAAAGCCCAGAGTTTGCCCAGAAACCAGAAGCTAAACCCAGGAAAGGACCAGCAGACTCCAGCCATGTGCCTTTCCATGTGACAGGAACCCCAGAGGCCATCGGTCTCTCTTCAGAGAAGGTATTGTCCTGTTGATGCCTTAATTGGGACATTTTCATGGCCTTAGAACTGTAAATTTGTGAATAAACTCCCACTGCAAAAGCCAATCCATTTCTGGTATATCACATTTCAGCAGCTTCAGCAAACCAGAACACTCAGAGAATCAGAATCTAGAATATAGGTTACCAGGGGATGAGGTGGGGATAGGGAATGATAAGTTAAGGCTTAAAATGTACAGGGTTCCTAAAATAAAGTTTCAGTGGCTGAGAGATTTCAAATGGAGTCAAAAGGCACTCTGGTGGGCCTTATTATGCACTATACAGATAACCCTTTTTAGGTTTTAATGTATTGGAATAGCTAGAAGTAAATACCTGAAACTATCAAACTCCAACCAGGAGCCTTGACTCTTGAACACAATTGTATAATAATGTAGATTACAAGGGGTGACAGTGTGATTGTGAAAACCTTGTGGATCACACTCCCTTTATCCAGTGTATGGATGGATTAGTAGAAAAATGGGGACAAAAGATAAATGAAAAATAGGGTGGGATGGGGGGGATGACTTGGGTGTTCTTTTTTACTTTATTTTTTATTCTTATTTTTATTCTTTCTGGTGTAAGGAAAATGTTCAAAAATAGATGGGGTGAGGAGGGCGGGGCAAGATGGCAGAGTGGTGAGCTGTAGGTTTTAGTTACTCCTCCAGGGCAGTAGGTAGAAAGCCAGGAACTGCGTGGACTGGACACCAGAGAGCAATCTGACTTTGGCCATACTTCATACAACCCTCAGAAATGCGTGGAACAGCTGAGATCAGCGAAATCTGTAAGTTCTCATGGCCAGGGGACCCGTGCCCCTCCCCGCCAGGCTCAGTCCCATGGGAGGAGGGGCCGTCAGTGCCGGGAACAAGGAGGGAGAACTGCAGTTGAGGCTCTTACTGAAAACTCAGACGGCTGATCCAAACTCCAAACACAGGTAGACTGAGACCAGATACCGGAGAATCTGGAGCAGTCAGCCCGGTAGAGAGGAGATAGGGCTAGCAAAAGCAGCAAAAAAGACCCCAAAAATAAAAGCAGAGACTTTTTGGAGTTCTGGTGAACAAAGATCGGAGAAGGGCAGGGCTCAAACAGAGTCAGGCTCAGAGGCAAATCCAGAGGGCAAGTTTCCTTGTCTGAAGAGCTGGTTTCTCTACTTTCTCGATTGTTCCTTAATGGCCCTAACCTCCTTGACTCGTAGCCTTTCAATAGCCCATTAGACCTGCAAGGAGGGCCCTTCTTCTTCTTTTTTTTTTTTTTTTTTATCTTTTTCTCTTTCTCTAAAACATTTACTCTAAGAAGCCCATTACAGAAAGCCTCAAAGACTTGCAATTTGGGCCCAGACAAGAGCAGAGCCAAGAGAGCTCTAAGACACAAAGCAATAAGTCCAGTGGCTGAGAAAATTTACTAAACACCACAACTTCCCAAGAAAAGGGGGACATCTCCTCACAGCCATCTTCCTGGTGGGCTGGGAACACTCCTGCCTGGGGCAGCGCCACACAGCCCAGAGCTGCCCCAAACAACCCAGTATGATGGGAAATGTTTCCCAACAACACACACACACACCACAATGTCGGGCATGGACAACAGCCTTTTCTGCATCCTCAGCTAATTGTACCGGAGGTGGGAAGGCGGAGCTGCGTGAAAAGGGAGAAATTAACAGGCCCCATTCAGCCATCCTTTCAGCTGGGAACGTGCCTACATAGCCCTGCAGCCCAGAACCTCCCTTGGGGGACAGCGCTCACCTGTGACGTAGCACAGTCATCCCTCAGCAGAGGACTTAGGGGTGCACAGCTTGGAAAACGGACCCACTCGGAAGTCCCAGAGACCATATGCCAATACCAAGGACTTGTGGGTCAGCGGCAGAGACAAACTGTGGCAAGACTGAACTTAAGGATTAGACTACTGCAACAGCTTTAAATCTCCAGGAACACCTGGGAGATTTGATTATTAAAGTCGCCCATCCTCCCTAACCGCTCAGACACACAACCCATATGCACGGCAGGCAATACCAACTACACACACAAGCTCGGTGCACCAAGTGGACCCCACAAGACTCACACCCCCACTTACCACAAAGACAAAGTTGGGGAGAACTGGCTTGAGGGGAACAAGTGGCTCGCGGATGCCACCTGCTGGTTAAAGTGTACTCCACGAAGCTGTAGATCTGACAAATTATAGATAAGGGTTTGAATCAGTCTACATAACATAAAAGAACCCTATCAAGTTAAGCAAATGCCAAGAGGCCAAAAACAACAGAAGATTTTAAAGCATATGAAAAAACCAGATGATATGGATAACCAAGCCCAAACACCCAAATCAAAAGATCAGAGGAGAAAGTACTTGGAGCAATTAATCAAAGAACTAAAGACGAACAATGAGAGCATGGCACAGGATATAAAGGACATGAAGGAGAGCATGGCACAGGATATAAAGGACATGAAAAAGATCCTAGAAGAGCATAAAGAAGAAATTGCAGGAGTAAATAAAAAAATAGAAGATCTTATGGAAATAAAAGAAACTGCTGACCAAATTAAAAAGACTCTGGATACTCATAACACAAGATTAGAGGGAGGTGAACAACAACTCAGCCTCCTCGAGGACCACAGAACAGAAAATGAAAGAACAAAAGAAAGAATGGGAAAAAAAATTGAAAAAATTGAAAAGGATCTCAGGGATATGATAGATAAAATAAAACATCCCAATTTAAGACTCATTGGTGTCCCAGAAGGGGAAGAGAAGGCTAAAGGTCTAATAAGAGTATTCAAAGAAATTGTTGGGGAAAACTTCCCCAACCTTCTACACAATATAAATACACAAAGCATAAATGCCCAGCAAACTCCAAAAAGAATAAACCCACTCCAAGACATATTCTGATCAGACTCTCAAATACTGAAGAAAAGGAGCAAGTTCTGAAAGAAGCATGAGAAAAGCAATTCACCACATACAAAGGAAACAACATAAGACTAAGTAGTGACTACTCAGCGGCCACCCTGGAGGCGAGAAGGCAGTGGCATGACATTTAAAATTCTGAGAGAGAAAAATTTCCAACCAAGAACTCTTTATCCAGCAAAGCTCTCCTTCAAATTTGAGGGAGAGCTTAAATTTTTCACAGACAAACAAATGCTGAGCGATTTTGCTAATAAAAGACCTGCCCTACTTCAG
Source organism: Choloepus didactylus (assembly GCF_015220235.1). Lineage (NCBI taxonomy): Eukaryota > Metazoa > Chordata > Mammalia > Pilosa > Megalonychidae > Choloepus > Choloepus didactylus. Next base: position 126,462,733 of record NC_051313.1, on the reverse strand, counting down.
ATACTAAAGGGAGCCCTACCAACAGAGAAACAAAGAAAGGAGAGAGAGATACAGAGAATTTTAACAGACATATATAGAATATTACATCCCAGGTCACTGGGACACACTTTCTTCTCTAGTGATCATGGATCTTTCTCCAGAATGGACCGTATGGTGGGACATAAAAACAAGCCTCAATAAATTAAAAAAAAATGAATTTGTTCAAAGCACATTCTCTGACCACAATGAAATACAAATAGAAGTCAATAACCATCAGAGACTTAGAGAATTCACAAACATCTGGAGGATAAAAATGAGGGGGAGATGAAAACATTCACAGATAATCAAAAGCTGAGGAACTTTATCACCAGTACATCAGTCCTATAATAAATGCTAAAGGGAGCTGAGCAGGCTGAAAGGGACACTAAACAATTGACTGAAACTACATGAAGAAATAAAGATTTCCAGTAAAGATCACATGGTAAATATAAATACCAATACTGGAGTTACAAATCAATATTTTTGATTTGTAACTCTGCTATGTACTTCCTACAGGATCTAAAAGATATAAACTATAATGATAAATCAGTGGTTTTGGACTCAATGTAAAATATGTAATTTTTAATGAGAACTACATAAAGGTGGGAGAATGATGGAGTATAGGAACATAGTTTGTGTCCTATTGAAGTTAAGTTGGTATCAAAGAAAAACAAGACTGTTATAGATTTAAGAGGTTAAATTTAAGCCCCATGGTAAACACAAAGAAAGTATCAGAGAATATGATCATAGAGATGATAAGTAGAGTATGGGTTATGAAAAGTGGGGGAAGGGGCAATGGGGAGCTAAGAAATGAATGTAGGGTTTCTGTTTGGGGTGAAGGGAAACTTCTAGAAATGGATGGTGGGAAGGTGATAGCATTGCAACATTCTAACTGTGATTAATCCCACTAATGGAATGCTAGGGAGGGGGTGGAATGGGAAGATTTAGGCTGTATATATGTTTCCACAATTGAAAAAAAAAAAAAAAAGACAGTCTAAATAGATAATGACAATTAAATGCCAAGGATGATCCTGGATGGGATCTGAGGATGGAGGAGAGGAGGCTCAAAGGGGCACAGATGGAACATGAGTTAAAAAAAGGAAATAAAGAATGTAAGCTTTGTATCAATGTTAAATTTCTTGAATAAGAATAGCTGCGCTTAATGGGATTGCATAAAAGAATGTTCTCATTCATGGGAAAGGTATATGTGAATTATATTGTTTGTTCAAAGATATGTGCAGCTTGCTCTCATATGTTCAGAGGACAGAGCAATAGATGATGGATGATAGATGGGGAGGGAGGGAGGGAGAGAGGGAGGGAAAGAAAAAAAGAAATGGTGGTGTGACAGGATGTTAAAGGTGGTGGATGGGGTATCAGGGGAGGGGGTAGGAGTATGCTGGAGTTCTATGTATGGGGTTTGCACTGTTTTTTGCAACTGTTCCTGTAAGTTTGAATTTATTTCAAAATAAAATTTATTAAATTAAAAAAAAAACAGCATGGTGCTGGCACACAGATAGACATATTAATCAATGGAATTGAACTGAGAATTCAGACAGACCTCCAGATCTATGGCCTACTGATCTTTGATAAGGCCCCCAAAGTCACTGAACTGGGACATAATAGTCTTTTCAACAAATGGGGCTGGGAGAGTTGGATATCCATATCCAAAAGAATAAAAGAGGACCCCTACCTCACATCCTACACAAAAATTAACTCGAAGTGGATCAAAGACCTCAATATAAAAGACAGTACCATAAAACTTCTAGAAGATAATGTAGGGAAACATCTTCAAGACCTTGTATTAGGTGGCCACTTTCTAGACTTTACACCTAAAGCACAAGCAACAAAAGAAAAAATAGGTAAATAGGAACTCCTCAAGCTTAGAAGTTTCTGTACCTCAAAGGAATTTGTCAAAAAAGTGAAAAGGCAGTCAACTCAATGGGAAAAAATTTTTTGAAACCATGTATCTGACAAAAGACTGATATCTTGCATATATAAAAAAATCCTACAACTCAATGACAATAGTACAGACAGCCCAATTATAAAATGGGCAAAAGATATGAAAATATAGTTCTCTGAAGAGGAAATACAAATGGCCAAGAAACACATGAAAAAATGTTCAGCTTCACTAGCTATTAGAGAGATGCAAATTAAGACCACAATGAGATACCATCTAACACCGGTTAGAATGGCTGCCATTAAACAAACAGGAAACTACAAATGCTGGAGGGGATGTGGAGAAATTGGAACTCTTATTCATTGTTGGTGGGACTGTATAATGGTTCAGCCACTCTGGAAGTCAGTCTGGCAGTTCCTTAGAAAACTAGATATAGAGATACCCTTCGATCCAGTGATTGCACTTCTCGGTATATACCCAGAAGGTCGGAAAGCAGTGACACGAACAGATATCTGCACACCAATGTTCATAGCAGCATTATTCACAATTGCCAAGAGATGGAAACAACCCAAATGTCCTTCAACAGATGAGTGGATAAATAAAATGTGGTATATACACACCATGGAATACTATGCGGCTGTAAGAAGGAACAATGTCGTGAAACATATAACAACATGGATGAACCTTGAAGACATAATACTGAGCAAAATAAGCCAGGCACAAAAAGAGAAATATTATATGCTACCACTAATGTGCACATTGAAAAATGTAAAACAAATGGTTTACAATGTAGACTGTAGGGGAACTAGCGATAGAGAGCAATTAAGGAACGGGGAATGATAACCCAGTAAGAACAGATAAGCTATCGTGGGTAAATTTAACGTTCTGGAGCTCGTTACTGCAAAGGAGAAGCTAAACTTGCATATAATTGTGCCTAAGAGTCTCCCCCTGAGTACCTCTTTGTTGCTCAGATGTGGCCCTCTCGCTCTCTAACTGAGCCATCTCGACAGGTGAACTCGCTGCCCTCCCCCCTACGTGGGACCCGACTCCCAGGGGTTTAAATCTCCCTGGCAATGCAGGATATGACTCCCGGGGATGAATCTGGACCTGGCATCATGGGATTCAGAGTATCTTCTTGACCAAAAGGAGGATGCAAAATGAGATGAAATAGTTTCAGTGGTAGAGAGATTTCAAATGGAATCAAGAGCTCACTCTGGTGGACATACTTATGCACTATATAGATAACACCTCTTAGGTTTTAATGTATTGGAATAGCTAGAAGTAAATACCTGAAACTATCAAACGCCAACCCAGTAGTCTGGACACCTGAAGACAATTGTATAATAATGTAGATTACAAGGAGTGACAGTGTGATTGTGCAAACTTTGTGGCTCACAATCCCATTATCTAGTGTATGGATGGATGAGTAGAAAAATGGGGACAAAAACTAAATGAAAAATAGGGTGGGATGGGGGGGGATGGTTTGGGTGTTCTATTTTACTTTTATTTTTTATTCTTATTCTGATTCTTTCTGATGTAAGGAAAATGTTCAGAAATAGATTGTGGTGATGAATGCATAACTATATGATTGTACTGTGAACTATATGATTGTATACCATGGATGACTGTATGTTATGTGAATATATTTCAATAAAACTGAATTTAATTAAAAAAATTAAAAAAAAAAAGTCATTTAAAAAAAAAAATTTAACATTCTGGAAATGCCCAGGAATGACTATGGTCTGTTAATTTCTGATGGGTATGGTAGGAACAAGTTCACAGAAATGTTGCTATATTAGGTTAGTTTCTTGAGGTAGAGTAGGAACATGTTGGAAGTAAAGTAGTTATCTTGGTTTAGTTGTCTTTTTTTACTCCCTTGTTATGGTTTCTTTGAAATGTTTCTTTTTTTTATTGTATTTTTATTTTATTTTTTTATATAGTTGATTTAAAAAAAAAGAGTTAATTAAAAAAAAATACACAATGAAAACTTGAGGAGCTGGTGGAGAATGCAGGGGTATTGGGCTTCCCCACCTCGATGGTTTCTAATGTGCTCACAGACATAGGGGACTGGTGGTTTGATGGGCTGAGCCCTCTATCATGGGACTTTGCCCTTGCGAAGACTGTTGCTGCAAAGGAAAGGCTAGGCCTCCCTATAATTGTGCCTAAGAGCCTCCTCCCAAATGTCTCTTTGTTGCTCAGATGTGGCCCTCTCTCTCTAGCTAAGCCAACTTGGCAGGTGAAATCAATGCCCTCCCCTCTACATAGGATCTGACACCCAGGGGAGTGAATCCCTCTGGCAGCATGGAATGTGACTCCTGGGGAAGAATCTAGACCCAGCATCATGGGATGAAGAACATCTTCTTGACCAAAAGGGGGATGTGAAAGGAAATGAAATAAGCTTCAGTGGCAGAGAGATTCCAAAAGGTGCCAAGAGGTCACTCTGGTGGGCACTCTTACGCACAATATAGACAACCCTTTTTAGGTTCTAATGAGTTGGAACAGCTAGCAGTAAATACTTGAAACTATCAAACTACAACCCAGAACCCATGAATCTTAAAGACGATTACATAAAAATGTAGCTTATGAGGGGTGACAGTGTGACTGGGAAATCCATATAGACCACATTCCCGTTTGTCTCATTTACAGATGGATGAGTAGAGAATGGGGGAAGAAAAAAAAAAGGCACCCAGTGTTCTTTTTTACTTTAATTGTTCTTTTTCACTTTAATTTTTATTCTTATTATTTTTGTGTATGTGGTAATGAAAATGTCAAAAACTAATTTTGGTGATGAACGCGTAATTATATAATGGTACTATAAACAACTAAATGTACGCTTTGTTTTGTATGACTGCATGGTATGTGAATATATCTCAATAAAAATGAATTAAAAAATAGATTGGGTGATGAATGCACAACTATATGATGGTACTGTGAACAGATGATTGTACACCATGGATGACTGTATGGTATGTGAATATATCTCAATAAAATGGAAATTTTTTTAAATGTTGCCATTAAAAAAAATGTACGGGGTTCCTATTTGGAATGAAGGAAATGTTTTGGTAATCAATGGTGGTGTTGGAAGCACAATCTTGTGAATGCAATTAACAGCACTGAAATATATATCTGATATTATTAAAAGGGGAAATGTTAGTTTGTCTATACAGTAACAGAATAAAAATGTTTTTAAAAATCCATGGAACTACACTACACAAACAGTAACACCTAAGCTAAACCATGGACTTTAATTAGCAGCACAATTATTAACGTGTGCTATCATCAATTGTAATAAATGTTCCACACCAGTGCAATTACATGCAATCATACACCTATGGTATATTTTATGCATGGTTGTTCTGTAAACCCACACTTCTCTACTAAAGAAAAAATATATACATGTGGGGCTAGATTACAGAGTAATAATTATTTAACATTTAGATATGGGAGTTACAACTAGAGACAGAATATCTAGGATCATGAAAATAAATGAGATTTATTGAGAAAATGGAAGAGCTGGGGAAACCATTGATTTGATTTCTAATAAGTGAGAGAGAAACTACACAAATAACTAAGTATTTGTGTTATTAATATCTGATAATATCAATATTGTCAGAGATTGTCAGATATTGACAAGTGCTAGGGAGAGAGATAAAACAGTGTTGGGGAGGAGTGCAGGTGCTGGGTTGCCCTTTTAAATAGAGTGTTCAGGGAAAGTCTCACTGAGTGACATATGAGCAAAGATGCCATTGCCTGGAAAATGAGGATTCCAGAAAGAGGAAACAAAAATATTGACTGCTCAGGGCCAGCAGCAGGGCTGACATGTTTGAGGAACATCAAGGAAGCCACTGCGGCTGGAGCAGAATGAACAAGAGTAGCAAGAGATGAGGTGAGATGAGCTCCAGGAGGTGTGCTGGTTTGAGTCTGTTATGTACCGCAGAAAAGACTATCTTCTTTTAATCCATTCTGGTACTGGCAGACCTCTTGTGGGTGGGACCTTTCGGTTAGGCTATTCCAACTGAGATGTGATCCAGCCCATTCAAAGTGGGTCTTAATCTTTCACTGGTGTCCTTTATGAGAGGACAAAAGGCAGAGACATCTTGGAGAGACTGACAGAGCCCAGATACAGTTCAGAGAAAGCCACAGAAATCAAGCTAAACCCAGGAAAGAAGGAACAGCAGATGCTGGCCTTTCTTCAAAGAAGATACGGTCCTGTTGATGCCTTAACTGGGACATTTTCATGGCCTTAGAACTGTAAATTTGTGAACTAATAAACCCCCATTGTAAAAGCCAATCCATTTCTGATATATTGCATTCCAGCAGCTTTAGCAAACCAAAACAGGAGGTATCCATGGGAAAGCAGGCAGACTGTGGAGAGCCTTTTAAGTCATTGTAAAAATGTTGGCTTTTACTTGAAGTGAGATTGAGAGACATCAAACTGTTTTAAGGAGAGGAATAACATTTAAATGATACTAAACTTTTACTTTATAAGTGTACCTGAGGGAGGAAGTGTAGAAGCAGGGAGACAAATTAGAAGGTTATTACAATAACCCAGATGAAAAATGATAGTGGCATGGGCAAGAGTTGAGTTGGTGAGATGTAGTCAGATAATGGATATACTTTGAAAGTAGAGCCAAGAGTATTTTCTCTTGGATTGATTATGGCATAAGAGAGAATAAGAAGAGTCATGGGTGACGGCAAAATGATTTGCATAAGCAGCTGAGAGACTGTAATTGCCATTAACTGTGGTAGGGAATACTATGGGAGGCACAAAAGAGCATGTGTGGGGTAACTAAAGAGTTTGGTATCAAATATTTCAAGCTTGAGTTAACTATGGAGCCGCTAAGTGAAGTGGTTAAGTAGGCAATCAGATATATAATTCTGGGATACAGGAGAGAGGTCCAAGATGGACTACAAATGTGGGAGTCATCAGATAGTGCTTAAACTCAGAAAAAATTTTGTGATCACTAAGGAGGTAAATATGAAACAAAAAGAATGACAGAATTTGAAAATCATCATTTTTATAACTCCCAGTATAATAAATAATTCAGGCCATTATCATCAATGGATGCTCAAACTACTGAATCTAATCTTGTGTCAACAATCAGAAAGATCCAGATTTTAAGGCATTCTACCAGACATCTGGCTTGGACTGTTCAAAAAAGTGAACATCATGAAAAACAAATTAACAGAAAGGGAGAGGACTATTCTAGATTAAAAGAGACTGAACAGCCATAACAACCAAATGTAATGCATAAACCTTGATGGATGATGGAGTCTTAAAAAACAGGTAAAAAACATTTATGGGAAAACTGGAGATATTTGAGTATGAATTACATATTAGAATATAGTAAGGAATTATTTTCCTAGGGGTGAAAATTGTCGTTATATAAGATAACATCTTTATTCTTGAAACATGATGAAATATTTAGTGGTAAAGGATCACATACTTGGCAAATGTTTTAGCAGAAAAGAAGAAAGTTTGCAAAGAGTGAGAAAGAATTGCAAAATTGTTCAATGTTAACTGGTGGATCCAGATGAAAGATTAAAAAATATTAGCACATTTTCAAAATAATGTGTTTTGAAATACAGAAACCTGGAACATTTTAATTTTACTAGTTCAGGATAATGAAGAGGAACCAGAAATACAAACTGAGAAGAGTAGCTAGTAAGGCCAGAAGAAAACCAGGATGTGTGGTAGGTATTCTGGAAGCCAAGCTGTGAAAATGTTTCAACAGTAGAAATGGTGTGTGTAGTATAAATAACGTGAAAACTGAGAATTGTTCCTTAGATTTACAAAAGGGAGGTCACTGGTGATCTTGTCAAAAATGGTCCTGATGGGGTAGTGGAGAAAAACATCTGATTATAAAGCTTCCAAAGGTAATAGAAGAAACAGAGACAGCAGATATGGACAATACTTCAGGACTTTTGCTGTAAAGAGGGAAAAAGAAATGGGTTGCAGCTAAAGGGAGATGTGAGGGGGTTCAAGAGGATTCTTTAAAAATGACTGTTTAACAGCATACAACAGACCCAGAAAGAGAGAGGCACTAGTAATGTGGGAAGAAGGGGAATTGGTGAAGTGTCTTCTCTGCATAAATACAAGAGGATAGGATCTAGTGCATGAGTGGAAAATTATCCCTACAGAGAAGCAAAGACAGTGTACAAAAGAACATTTAAGGAGGATGGCAAGATGGTGGCATAAAGAGTGGAATTTAGTTAGTCCCCTGGAACAACTAATGAACAACCAGGAACAACTAGTAAATAATTTGGAATAACTGTTGGGGGACAACCGTGACTGTCCACACATCTTACACCACTCTGGATTGGGAGGAATGCCTGAGGTCGCAGCATAAAATCTGTAAGGAAAAACTGCGGAACTGTGCCAGGAGCCCCTTTCCCCCATGGCAGGCTTAGCTGTAAAACCTTGCTGTGGTAGAGAGCAGCACTCAGCCAGCAAGCGAATACAGCTCAGCTGAGCTCCAACTGGGGTTTTAATTAACATATGTGGACTGCTGAATATAAGCTACAAGCCCCCAACAAGCAGACAGAGGCTTTTAGTGACAACTGACCTTAAAGAACCAGAACACTCATCAGTCATGGGAGGGGGAGCCCAGAAGACCAGGTGTTACCTCTGGCCAACGAATGAAACTGGGGTGCCGTGTACCGGCTCTAAATGGGGGCTTTCTGGCCCTTTTTCTTGCACTCAACCTGAGGGACTCAGGGCTCAGAGGAGAGAGAAACAGCCATTTTCAGTGGAGAGAGCCTCAGCCATTTTCAGTTCGAAGCACTCTGACCCAGACAGGGGTGGAGGTAACAGAATCAGAGGGCCACACATCCTTACACCAGTCGGGATTGACAGGCTGACAGGCACCACCTGCTGGGCAGGTTAGGAAAAGCATAGTGGCCAGAGACCTCACAGGCAAGACTGTCAATCTCTAAGAGGCATGCGCAGGGAGACTGGAAACTGAATATAACCCCATTCTGAGATTTGAACCTGTTCTGGTCTGGGAAAATCTGATTGTGGTAACCAAGGAAACCAGATGCCTAGACAACAGAAAACTACAATCTATACTAGGAAATACAAAGGTATGGCCCAGTCAAAGGGAAAAACCAGCAAAATCTATGGAAACGAAAGGCACAACACAAGATATGAAAAACACAATGGAGACATACAACAGTAGATCTCAAGAGGCAGAAGAAAACACCCAGGAACTGGAGAACAAAACACCTGAAATCTTACACACAAAAGAACAGATAGGGAAAAGAATGGAAAATTATGAACATCTCAGAGAATTCAATGACAATATGAAATATATGAATGTATATGTCATAAGTGTGCCAGAAGGAGCAGAGAGGGAAAAGGGACAGAAGCAATAACAGAAGAAATAATCAATGAAAATTTCCCATTCTTATGACAGACATAAAATTACAGATCCAAGAAGCGCAGCGTACCCCAAACAGAATAGATATGAACAGACCTTCACCAAGACACTTAATAATCAGATTCTCAAACGTCAAAGACAGAGAGAATCCTGAAAGCAGCAAGAGAAAAGTGGATCCATCACACACAAAGGAAGCTTGAGAAGACTATGTGCAGATTTCTCATTAGAAACCATGGAGGCAAGAAGGAAGTGGTGTGATATATTTAAGATACTGAAAGAGAAAAACCACCAATCAAGAATCCTATATCCAGCAAAGCTGTCCTTCAAATATGAAGGAGAGTTTAACATATTCTCTGACAGACAATGACAGAGTTTGTGAACAAGATACCTGCTCTACAGGAAATACTAAAGGCAGCACTACAGACAAATAGGAAAAGACAGGAGTGAGAGGTTTGGAACAGTTTTGGGTGATGGTAGCACAGCAATGTAAGTACACTGAACAAAGATGATTGTTGAGTATGGAGGAAGGTTAGGAGCATGTGGACACTAGAAGGAAAGAGGACAGATAAAGACTGGGACTGTATAACTAAGTGAAACCTAGAGTGCTCAACAACTGTGATAAAATGTACAATTATGTTTTTACAAGAGGGAGAATAAATGAATGTCAACCTTGCAAGGTGTTAAAAACAGGGTGGTATTGGGGCAAAAATACAATCAGTGCAAACTAGAGACTATAGTCAACAGAAACATTGTATTATGCTTCCTTTAATGTAACAAAGCAATATACCAAAGTTAAATGCCTTTAAGAGGGGAACATAAGGTAGGGGTATGGGACTCTTGGCATTGGTGATGTTGTCTTTTATTCTACTTTAGGTTAACACTATCTTTCCTTTTGTTGCTTTTTAGCTGTCATGTTTTGTTGGGGTTTTTTTCTTGTTTTTTCTTTTTCTTTTTTCTCTCTACCTGCTTTGACTCTTCCTCCTTCTCTGTGGAAGAAATGAAGATATCCTTATATAGATAGGACATCTATATAAGGTGGTGAATACATAAATATATGACTATACAGGGAACCATCAATTGTTTACTTAGGACAGAAAGTATGGTGAGTGAACAAAACTGTCTGTAAAAAAAACAGATTGATGAAGAAACCTTGAGGGCACTACATTGAGTGATATAAGTCAGACACATAAGGACAAATATTGCATGGTCTCTCTGATATGAACTATAATATGTAAACTCATAAACATGAAATATAAGTTCCCATGATATAGAAAAAGGTTAAAGAATGGGGAGTGGTTGCTTATTATGAGCAGAATGTTCAACAAGGTTGAATTTAAGTGTTTGGAAATGGACAGACGTAATGGCAGTACATTATTGTGAGAACAACTAACAGTGATGAATGGTATGTGAAAGTGGTAGAAAGAGGAAGCTTAGAGTCACATATGTCACCAGAAGGAAATTTGGAGGTTAAAAGATGGGAATGTATAAAACAGTGAACCTTGTGGGGACAATCTCCGTGATTAACTGTACAAATATTAGAATCTCTTTCATGAACTAGAACAAATTTATGACACTATAATTAAAACTAATAATACAGTGATATATAGGGAAAAATATATACCTATTGCAAACCATGTACTACTGTTAGTAGTATTTTAACATTCTTTCATCAATAGTAACAAATGTACTATACCAATACTATGATCCAATAATGGAGGGGGGGTGGTTAGGAGAATGGGAGGATTTGAGTTTTCTTTTTTTTTTTTTTTTTTTTTTCTTTATTTCTTTTCTGGAGTAACGAAAATGTTCCAAAAATTGAAAAAAAAAAAAAATTGTGGTGATGGATGCACAGCTGTATGATGTTACTGTGGGCGATTAATTGTGCACTTTGGATCTTTGGATAATTGTATAGTATGTGAACAGTCACAATAAAATTAAACTTAAAAAAAAAGAACATTTAAGATAGTGTAGGAATGAGGAGAGAATCCTAGGAATCACAGAGGACTGGAGAAAAAAGAAGAGTTATGAGCATAATATAAAGCTGGACTAGAGAGAGAGTGAATATATGTCTTGGTTTTTCTGAGACAGTCCTAGTGTATGCCTGTTATCCAGGCAGAATTACTAACAGTTTCACTCTTAAAAATGTTATAGGCTTGACAATAAATCATGCAGTTACCTTAATTAGACAAAAGAACATACGGAGATTAATTGCAGTAAAGGTCCATAACAGTTAGCAGGTAGCTTCATGGTAACATCCAGAGATAGTCAAAAGATCAAAAATCACACAGGTGGGATTAAGAAGGCAGTAGAGGCAGTAAGGTAGGAAACGATTTCACACCCACTACAACGGCTAAAATTAAAAAGACAGAAAACACCAAATGTTGCTGGGTATGTGGAATAACTAGAACGTTCATGCATTGTTCATGGAAGTAAAAATGGCACCGTCATTTTGAAAAAGGATCTAGCAGTTTCTTATAAAAGTAAACATACACTTAGACTATACCCAGAAATGAAAGCATACGTCAAAAAAAAAAAAAGACTTGTAGAATGTTCAAAAAAGCTTTACTTACAACAGACAAAATCTGGAAATAGCTCAGGTGTTCATCAATAGGTAAAGGGATAAACAAAGTGTGGTACATTCATACAATGGAATATTATCTAGCAATAAAAAGGAACAACTGATGTAGAAAAACCATGGATGAATCTCACAAATATTGGATTCAATAGGCTTACACAAAAAGAGTACACGCAATACGATTCCATAAAGCTCTAGAACAGGTAAAACTAATGTACGGTAAAAACAAATACAAACAACGGTTGCCTCTGAGAAGTGGGATGGGAGCTGACTGGCAAAGGACCAGAGCAAACCCGCTGGTATGACAGGAATGCGCTACATCCTGATACAGATTTGGGTTACACATGTATGCATTTGTTGGAACTCATCAAATGGAACACTTAAGATCTGTGTATTTTATTGTATATAAATTTATCCTGAAAAAAACTGTAACCAAATGATATGTTGAAGTATTTGTGGAAAATGTACAAATATCTGCAACATACTTTGAAATGCATTTAAAAATAAGATTAATGGATAGATGGACAGATATACGATAAAGGAAGAATAGGGTCCATTGTAGACCCTAGGTGGTTGGTATATGGGTGTTCCCTGTACAATCTGTATGTTGAAATTTTTCAAAATATAATATTGGAAAAAAAAGGGGAGTGAGACATTAAGAATTTAAAATGTCAAATGACCCACATAAGCTCTTGAAAACTTTTAAGTCAAAGAATTAACCTAGAATCCCCAGCACAGACTATAGTATTTGGAAAGCAGGGTACCATAGGAAGGTCTGGAAGGAAGCATAAAATAAGCACATTAATATGTCCCTAGAAAGAGAGAGTGCCAGAAGGGAGCAGGGGTGGGAATGGGTGATTAGAAAAATGAGTGTCATTTATTATTCTTTGCTCTAAAATAATAAAGACCAAGCAATGTGCTATCCTGAGATAAAACTGAGACTAAGATGGGTCAAGTGACTCCCAAAAACCTGAGCTCTGAACCACTAAACTCAACAGTGAAGAGTGATTCAAGATGATTTTCCGATCTGGAGTGAAGAGACCAAGTGTCACTCAATAAAATATACTAGCTAATTTCTAACCATACTGCAAACTAACTGATCTGGGGAGTGAATGGGTAACAGAAACATCCAGTTTGTTGGCTTATAATGTAGTTTAAGAATATCTGATTATTCTGACCCCAAATCAGAGAAGAGTCAATTAAATTCATCTAATTCACAGCAATGGTTAACAGTCAAAAAAGAGGCAAAGACATCTCAAAGGGAAAAGGATTCCTTACCCAGTAAGATGAGATTTCTGTCATTCTCCATTATCACATGCCAGTAAAGTCCTTCTGCTCAGAATGCAGTTGAGCTCATTCCTCCTTGATGAATTCTATACCTGCATCCTTGAAGGCAACTGGTTCCTAAAAGACCAAATAAATAGAAAATAGCCTAAATGAAGGGCCACAATCCCAGAAGAAGAAAATGGGATGTAAAAACAAAACAAAATATAGTTATGACAGAATAAAATATTTTGGGTAGTTCAAGCAAGCCAACTTTGTGTCCAGTACAGTGTTTGAGTCTACATGAAATACAAAAAAACAATAAAAGCAAATAAACAATACCAGCCTATGAGAGACTGAAATTTTACATGTGAAATAATTTCAAAACAACATAGCACACAAATAAATCATGAATTTTGTTGGTGCAGACAAAATTTACAAAGGGCATTCAAGGAAGGAGATCAGGGTATGCCTAGATACTGAGGGAAGGAGTTCACCTAAACTATGTTCTCAAGCGTGGATGAATAATACAACTAGCTGGGGAGTTTCTAAAGCACAGGGATGTCAATACCCAACCCTCTGAAGTTCTGAGGGTGTTTTAAGTTGTCAAATGGAGGGCCAAGCATTAGTGTTCTTAAAAATATGCCCAGTGATACTAATATGCTGCGTGTTGAGAATCTTGCTCTTAAGGGAAAACAAATGTTAGAGAGTAAGGAAAAAAGGCAATTTAAGGAGAAACACTCAAGTAAACCATCTGAGGCTGGAACTGGCATGTTACAACTGGGGGTGAGAATACAGTCTAAATGAAGGAGACCTGTTGTGTGGATATTGAGTACATTCTATGAACATATTGAGGGAAAAAAATCCAGTCTATATCCTATTATTTTTTTAATCTAGATTCTCCTATATGGGATTTTATAACTCCATGCCCCCTGTGCCAGTTTGAATGCATTATGTCCCCCCAGACGTCATTATATCTGATGTAATCTTGTGTGGGCAGACCTATCAGTGTTAATTAGATTCTGTGAGTGTTTCCATGGAGATGTGCCCCACCCAACTGTGGGTGATGACTCCGATTGGACAGTTTCCATGGAGGTGTTACCCCACCCATTCAGGGTGGGTCTGAATTAAATTTCTGGAGCACTATATAAGATCAGACAGGAGGAGTAAGTTGCTACAGCCAAGAGGGACACTTTGAAGAAAGCACAGGAGCTGCAGGTGAGAGACAGTTTGAAGACAGCCGTTGAAAGCAGACTCTTATTCCAGAGAAGCTAAGAGAGGACAACTACCCCAAATGCAACTAAGAGTGACATTTTTGAGGAACTGCAGCCTAGAGAGGAATGTCCTGGGAGAAAGCCATTTTGAAACCAGAACTTTGGAGCAGACACCAGCCATGTGCCTTCCCAGCTAACAGGTTTTCCGGACGCTGTTGGCCATCCTCCAGTGAAGGTACCCGATTACTGATGTGTTACCTTGGACACTTTATGGCCTTAAGACTGTAACTGTGAAGATGGAAGACTGGTGAGCTGTATGTTTTAGTTACTCTTCCAGGAAAGTAGGTAGAAAGCCAGGAACTGCGTGGACTGGACACCACAGAGCAATCTGTCTTTGGGCATACTTCATATAACACTCATGAAAATGTCGAACTGCTGAGATCAGCGAAATCTGTAAGTTTTTGCGGCCAGGGGACCCGCGCCCCTCCCTGCCAGGCTCAGTCCCGTGGGAGGAGGGGCTGTCAGCTCCGGGAAGGAGAAGGGAGAACTGCAGTGGCTGCTCTTATCGGAAACCCATTCTACTGATCCAGACTCCAACCACAGATAGACAGAGACCAGACACCAGAGAATCTGTGAGCAGCCAGCCCAGCAGAGAGGAGACAGGCATAGAAAAAAAAAAAACAACACGAAAAACTCCAAAATAAAAGCAGAGGATTTTTAGAGTTCTGGTGAACACAGAAAGGGGAAGGGCGGAGCTCAGGCCCTAAGGCGCATATGCAAATCCTGAAGAAAAGCCGATCTCTCTGCCCTGTGGACCTTTCCTTAATGGCCCTGGTTGCTTTGTCTCTTAGCATTTCAATAACCCATTAGATCTCTGAGGAGGACCCTTTTTTTTTTTTTAATCCTTTTTTCTTTTTCTAAAACAATTACTCTAAGAAGCCCAATACAGAAAGCTTCAAAGACTTTCAATTTGGGCACGTCAAGTCAAGAGCAGAACTAAGAGAGCTCTGAGACAAAAGGCAATAACTCAGTGGCTGAGAAAATTCACTAAACACCACAACTTCCCAAGAAAACAGGGGTGTCCGCTCACAGCCACCATCCTGGTGGACAGGAAACACTCCTGCCCATCGCCAGCCCCATAGCCCAGAGCTGCCCCAGACAACCCAGTGTGACGGAAGGGCTTCAAATAACAGGCACACACCACAAAACTGGGCGTGGACATTAGCCTTCCCTGCAACCTCAGCTGATTGTCCCAGAGTTGGGAAGGTGGAGCAGTGTGAATTAACAAAGCCCCATTCAGCCATCATTTCAGCAGACTGGGAGCCTCCCTACACAGCCCAGCAGCCCAGAACTGCCCTGAGGGGACGGCACTCACCTGTGACATAGCACAGTCATCCCTCAACAGAGGACCCGGGGTGCACAGCCTGGAAGAGGGGCCCACTTGCAAGTCTCAGGAGCCATACGCCAATACCAAGGACTTGTGGGTCAGTGGCAGAGACAAACTGTGGCAGGACTGAACTGAAGGATTAGACTATTTCACCAGCTTTAAAACTCTAGGATCACCAGGGAGATTTGATTGTTAGGGCCACCCCCCCCTCCCCGACTGCCCAGAAACACGCCCCACATACAGGGCAGGCAACACCAACTACACACGCAAGCTTGGTACACCAATTGGGCCCCACAAGACTCACTCCCCCACTCACCAAAAAGGCTAAGCAGGGGAGAACTGGCTTGTGGAGAACAGGTGGCTCGTGGACGCCACCTGCTGGTTAGTTAGAGAAAGTGTACTCCACGAAGCTGTAGATCTGATAAATTAGAGATAAGGACTTCAATAGGTCTACAAACCCTAAAAGAACCCTATCAAGTTCAGCAAATGCCACGAGGCCAAAAACAACAGAAAATTATAAAGCATATGAAAAAACCAGACGATATGGATAACCCAAGCCCAAGCACCCAAATCAAAAGACCAGAAGAGACACAGCACCTAGAGCAGCTACTCAAAGAACTAAAGATGAACAATGACACCACAGTACGGGATATGAAGGAAATCAAGAAGACTCTAGAAGAGCATAAAGAAGACATTGCAAGACTAAATAAAAAAATGGATGATCTTATGGAAATTAAAGAAACTGTTGACCAAATTAAAAAGATTCTGGACACTCATAGTACAAGACTAGAGGAAGTTGAACAATGAATCAGTGACCTGGAAGATGACAGAATGGAAAATGAAAGCATAAAAGAAAGAATGGGGAAAAAATTTGAAAAAATCGAAATGGACCTCAGGGATATGATACATAATATGAAACGTCCAAATATAAGACTCATTGGTGTCCCAGAAGGGGAAGAAAAGGGTAAAGGTCTAGGAAGAGTATTCAAAGAAATTGTTGGGGAAAACTTCCCAAATCTTCTAAACAACATACATACACAAATCATAAATGCTCAGCGAACTCCAAATAGAATAAATCCAAATAAACCCACTCCAAGACATATACTGATCACACTGTCAAACACAGAAGAGAAGGAGCAAGTTCTGAAAGCAGCAAGACAAAAGCAATTCACCACATACAAAGGAAACAGCATAAGACTAAGTAGTGACTACTCAGCAGCCACCATGGAGGCAAGAAGACAGTGGCACGATAGATTTAAAATTCTGAGTGAGAAAAATTTCCAGCCAAGAATACTTTATCCAGCAAAACTCTCCTTCAAATTTGAGGGAGAGCTTAAATTTTTCACAGACAAACAAATGCTGAGAAGAATTTGCTAACAAGAGACCTGCCCTACTGGAGATACTAAAGGGAGCCCTACAGACAGAGAAACAAAGAGAGGACAGAGAGACTTGGAGAAAGGTTCAGTACTAAAGAGATTCGGTATGGGTACAATAAAGGATATTAATAGAGAGAGGGAAAAATATGACAAACATAAACCAAAGGATAAGATGGCCGATTCAAGAAATGCCTTCACGGTTTTAACGTTGAATGTAAATGGATTAAACTCCCCAATTAAAAGATATAGATTCGCAGAATGGATCAAAAAAAATGAACCATCAATATGTTGCATACAAGAGACTCATCTTAGACACAGGGACACAAAGAAACTGAAAGTGAAAGGATGGAAAAAAATATTTCATGCAAGCTACAGCCAAAAGAAAGCAGGTGTAGCAATATTAATCTCAGATAAAATAGACTTCAAATGCAGGGATGTTTTGAGAGACAAAGAAGGCCACTACGTACTAATAAAAGGGGCAATTCAGCAAGAAGAAATAACAATCGTAAATGTCTATGCACCCAATCAAGGTGCCACAAAATACATGAGAGAAACACTGGCAAAACTAAAGGAAGCAATTGATGTTTCCACAATAATTGTGGGAGACTTCAACACATCACTCTCTCCTATAGATAGATCAACCAGACAGAAGACCAATAAGGAAATTGAAAACCTAAACAATCTGATAAATGAATTAGATTTAACAGACATATACAGGACATTACATCCCAAATCACCAGGATACACATACTTTTCTAGTGCTCACGGAACTTTCTCCAGAATAGATCATATGCTGGGACATAAAACAAGCCTCAATAAATTTAAAAAGATTGAAAGTATTCAAAGCACATAATCTGACCACAATGGAATACAATTAGAAGTCAATAACCATCAGAGACTTAGAAAATTCACAAATACCTGGAGGTTAAACAACACACTCCTAAACAATCAGTGGGTTAAAGAAGAAATAGCAAGAGAAATTGCTAAATATATAGAGACGAACGAAAATGAGAACACAACATACCAAAACCTATGGGATGCAGCAAAAGCAGTGCTAAGGGGGAAATTTATAGCACTAAACGTATATATTAAAAAGGAAGAAAGAGCCAAAATCAAAGAACTAATGGATCAACTGAAGAAGCTAGAAAATGAACAGCAAACCAATCCTAAACCAAGTAGAAGAAAAGAAATAACAAGGATTAAAGCAGAAATAAATGACATAGAGAACAAAAAAACAATAGAGAGGATAAATATCACCAAAAGTTGGTTCTTTGAGAAGATCAACAAGATTGACAAGCCCCTAGCTACACTGACAAAATCAAAAAGAGAGAAGACCCATATAAACAAAATAATGAATGAAAAAGGTGACATAACTGCAGATCCTGAAGAAATTAAAAAAATTATAAGAGGATATTATGAACAACTGTATGGCAATAAACTGGACAATGTAGAAGAAATGGACAATTTCCTGGAAACATATGAACAACCTAGACTGACCAGAGAAGAAATAGAAGAACTCAACCAACCCATCACAAGCAAAGAGATCCAATCAGTCATCAAAAATCTTCCCACAAATAAATGCCCAGGGCCAGATGGCTTCACAGGGGAATTCTACCAAACTTTCCAGAAAGAACTGACACCAATCTTACTCAAACTCTTTCAAAACATTGAAGAAAATGGAACACTACCTAACTCATTTTATGAAGCTAACATCAATCTAATACCAAAACCAGGCAAAGATGCTACAAAAAAGGAAAACTACTGGCCAATCTCCCTAATGAATATAGATGCAAAAATCCTCAACAAAATACTTGCAATTCGAATCCAAAGACACATTAAAAAAATCATACACCATGACCAAGTGGGGTTCATTCCAGGCATGCAAGGATGGTTCAACATAAGAAAAACAATCAATGTATTACAATACATTAAAAACTCAAAAGGGAAAAATCAATTGATCATCTCAATAGATGCTGAAAAAGCATTTGACAAAATCCAACATCCCTTTTTGATAAAAACACTTCAAAAGGTAGGAATTGAAGGAAACTTCCTCAACATGATAAAGAGCATATATGAAAAACCCACAGCCAGCATAGTACTCAATGGTGAGAGACTGAAAGCCTTCCCTCTAAGATCAGGAACAAGACAAGGATGCCCGCTGTCACCACTGTTATTCAACATTGTGCTGGAAGTGCTAGCCAGGGCAATCCGGCAAGACAAAGAAATAAAAGGCATCCAAATTGGAAAAGAAGAAGTAAAACTGTCATTGTTTGCAGACGATATGATCTTATATCTAGAAAACCCTGAGAAATCGACGATACAGCTACTAGAGCTAATAAACAAATTTAGCAAAGTAGCGGGATACAAGGTTAATGCACATAAGTCAGTAATGTTTCTATATGCTAGAAATGAACAAACTGAAGAGACACTCAAGAAAAAGATACCATTTTCAATAGCAACTAAAAAAATCAAGTACCTAGGAATAAACTTAACCAAGATGTAAAAGACCTATACAAAGAAAACTACATAACTCTACTAAAAGAAATAGAAGGGGACCTTAAAAGATGGAAAAATATTCCATGTTCATGGATAGGAAGGCTAAATGTCATTAAGATGTCAATTCTACCCAAACTCATCTACAGATTCAATGCAATCCCAATCAAAATTCCAACAACCTACTTTGCAGACTTGGAAAAGCTAGTTATCAAATTTATTTGGAAAGGGAAGATGCCTCGAATTGCTAAAGACACTCTAAAAAAGAAAAACGAAGTGGGAGGACTTACACTCCCTGACTTTGAAGCTTATTATAAAGCCACAGTTGCCAAAACAGCATGGTACTGGCACAAAGATAGACATATAGATCAATGGAATCGAATTGAGAATTCGGAGACAGACCCTCAGATCTATGGCCGACTGATCTTTGATAAGGCCCCCAAAGTCACCGAACTGAGCCATAATGGTCTTTTCAACAAATGGGGCTGGGAGAGTTGGATATCCATATCCAAAAGAATGAAAGAGGACCCCTACCTCACCCCCTACACAAAAATTAACTCAAAATGGACCAAAGATCTCAATATAAAAGAAAGTACCATAAAACTCCTAGAAGATAATGTAGGAAAACATCTTCAAGACCTTGTATTAGGCGGCCACTTCCTAGACTTTACACCCAAAGCACAAGCAACAAAAGAGAAAATAGATAAATGGGAACTCCTCAAGCTTAGAAGTTTCTGCACCTCAAAGGAATTTCTCAAAAAGGTAAAGAGGCAGCCAACTCAATGGGAAAAAATTTTTGGAAACCATGTATCTGACAAAAGACTGATATCTTGCATATACAAAGAAATCCTACAACTCAATGACAATAGTATAGACAGCCCAATTATAAAATGGGCAAAAGATATGAAAAGACAGTTCTCTGAAGAGGAAATACAAATGGCCAAGAAACACATGAAAAAATGTTCAGCTTCACTAGCTATTAGAGAGATGCAAATTAAAACCACAATGAGATACCATCTAACACCGGTTAGAATGGCTGCCATTAAACAAACAGGAAACTACAAATGCTGGAAGGGATGTGGAGAAATTGGAACTCTTATTCACTGTTGGTGGGACTGTATAATGGTTCAGCCACTCTGGAAGTCAGTCTGGCAGTTCCTTAGAAAACTAGATATAGAGCTACCATTCGATCCGGCGATTGCACTTCTCGGTATATACCCAGAAGATCGGAAAGCAGTGACACGAACAGATATCTGCACGCCAATGTTTATAGCAGCATTATTCACAATTGCCAAGAGATGGAAACAACCCAAATGTCCTTCAACAGATGAGTGGATAAATAAAATGTGGTATATACACACCATGGAATACTACGCGGCAGTAAGAAGGAACGATCTCGTGAAACATATGACAACATGGATGAACCTTGAAGACATAATGCTGAGTGAAATAAGCCAGGCACAAAAAGAGAAATATTATATGCTACCACTAATGTGAACTTTCAAAAATGTAAAACAAATGGTTTATAATGTAGAATGTAAGGGAACTAGCAGTAGAGAGTAATTAAGGAAGGGGGAACAATAATCCAAGAAGAACAGATAAACTTTTTAACGTTCTGGGGATGCCCAGAAATGACTATGTTCTGTTAATTTCTGATGGATATAGTAGGAACAAGTTCACAGAAAGGTTGCTATATTATGTAACTTTCTTGGGGTAAAGTAGGAACATGTTGGAAGTTAAGCAGTTATCTTAGGTTAGTTGTCTTTTTCTTACTCCCTCGTTATGGTCTCTTTGAAATGTTCTTTTATTGTATGTTTGTTTTCTTTTTAACTTTTTTTTTCATACAGTTGATTTAAAAAAGAAGGGAAAGTTAAAAAAAAAAAAAGAAAGAAAGAAAAACAAGGAAAAAAAAAATGATGTAGTGCCCCCTTGAGGAGCCTGTGGAGAATGCAGGGGTATTCGCCTACCCCACCTCCATGGTTGCTAACATGACCACAGACATAGGGGACTGGTGGTTTGATGGGTTGAGCCCTCTACCATAAGTTTTACCCTTGGGAAGACGGTTGCTGCAAAGGAGAGGCTAGACCTCCCTATATTTGTGCCTAAGAGTCTCCTCCTGAATGCCTCTTTGTTGCTCAGATGTGGCCCTCTCTCTCTGGCTAAGCCAACTTGAAAGGTGAAATCACTGCCCTCCCCCCTACGTGGGATCAGACACCCAGGGGAGTGAATCTCCCTGGCAACGTGGAATATGACTCCCGGGGAGGAATGTAGACCCGGCATCGTGGGACGGAGAACATCTTCTTGACCAAAAGGGGGATGTGAAAGGAAATGAAATAAGCTTCAGTGGCAGAGAGATTCCAAAACGAGCCGAGAGGTCACTCTGGTGGGCACTCTTACGCACACTTTAGACAACCCTTTTTAGGTTCTAAAGAATTGGGGTAACTGGTGGTGGATACCTGAAACTATCAAACTACAACCCAGAACCCATGAATCTCGAAGACAGATGTATAAAAATGTAGCTTATGAGGGGTGACAATGGTATTGGGAAAGCCATAAGGACCACACTCCACTTTGTCTAGTTTATGGATGGATGAGTAGAAAAATAGGGGAAGGAAACAAACAGACAAAGGTACCCAGTGTTCTTTTTTACTTCAATTGCTCTTTTTCACTCTAATTATTATTCTTGTTATTTTTGTGTGTGTGTGCTAATGAAGGTGTCAGGGATTGATTTAGGTGATGAATGTACAACTATGTAATGGTACTGTAAACAATCGAAAGTACGATTTGTTTTGTATGACTGCATGGTATGTGAATATATCTCAATAAAATGATTAAAAAAAAAAAAAAAAAGACTGTAACTGTGTAACCAAATAAATTCCCTTTTATAAAAGCCAATCCATCTCTGGTGTTTTGCATTCCAGCAGCATTAGCAAACTAGAACACCCCCTTTAAGCAAGAATAAAATCCTAAACAAAAAAGAAATCTTAGCTATTAGAAATGGTAACTTCACACAAACTACACTTTCATCACAAAGAGTATTACTTCAAGGCATTTGTAATGACATGCACTTATTTATGTTCTAATCTCACCACAGTACCTGTAGAAGTACCTAATATGGGAGTGTTGACAATGCCTCTAAGGGCACAGATACCCCTATGCTCTAGGAAATATCTCCAGCTTCCATTTTTCCTGCATTCACCGTCTCATCATTGGACAGACAAGCCTGGGCCTAGGAAATCAGGCCCTCTGTGAAGCCAGAAGACACCTGGGGTTTTGAACACCACATTTGTCCAGGGAAGAGTTGTTAGGTCTGGGGACTGGAAGCCTTGGTTTACTGAGAACACCTGTGCACCCCAGGTAACTGGGGCTCTAGACCTTTCTCTAAAAGGCAGAGAAAGCTTAAGATCCTAACCCTTCCCGCTAGAACAGCACAGATACCACAGCTGTTTTCACTTCTTCTCATGATGCCATCTTCTTATAGAATGCTCAGTAATTTTTCCCACTTCAGTAGCCCAGGGAAATATTAAGGAAAATGTCCTCAAATACTCTTTTTTAGGTTCAAGAGTTGGCCCTTCAATCAATGACTAGTTTTAAAAGAGGGGATGAGATACTGTCTTCTCAACTTGCACCTGAACGACATCACAAGATGTAAGTGTAATCAAGTGCAGGCCTAGGGAGAGAATGCAAAGTCATAAGAATTAATTATCTAGTTTACAAAAACTGCCTATTCTACAGCACTCTTTTTGGCAGGGAACAATAACCCTTTAATTTATTAACGAATTACTAATATTTTGCCTCACCATTTTAGTCATCCATCCTCTAGTTATCCTGAGGAACCCAGGAAAAGTGTGATCTTTGCAGAGATGTTTCAAAACTCCTGCTGCTTTGTGAGTAAGTAACCTTGGGGTTAGAAAATAGTGTGTAGCTTCAACTAAAAGTACAGTGCTAAAAAAAAAAAAAAAGCATTCTCTTCCTTGGAATATCCCTTCCAATAAATGTCCTCAAGTCAGTCAATCATATTCTTCTTTCTAAATATACCATATTTGAATAATTCTGTTGGCAGTTTCTACAGGAACCATGTAAAAACCAAAAAAAAAAAAAAAGAAAGAAATGGTAATTTCACAATACTTGCCCTAAGTATTCAATGCAAATGAATCAGTAAAATATCACACTTAGCTAATCCTTCTCCACAAGGCCCTCCTAATCTTCTTAAGCCTACAATGATTCTCAAAGACCTTACTACTCAAAATGTGGTCCATAAATCAGCAAGCACTGGCAGCTCCGGGGAGCTTGTTAGAAATGCAGAATCCCAGGTTCCACCTCAGACCTGTTACATCAGAATCTGCCCTTTAACAAGATCCCCAGGTGATCCGTATGCACATTAAAGTTTGAGGACTTCTCCAAGAGAAGAACTAGGGAAAAGGTGGAGATAATTTTCCTGACTGGAAAAGCACAGTCATGGAAAAATTATATGCTTTTTTTTACAGAGGAGAAAATTGAAGTCCAGAGATGTTAAGGGACTTTCTTCAAAGTCATCTGGTTTTATTATGGCGGACCCAGATTTAGAATTCCAATCTTTTAACCTACTTGTAATTTATTTCTGCACTTAGTGTGGTAGGGATCTGATTTATTTTTTCCAAGCTTTTACCCTACTGACCTAACACCATTTACTGAGCAAAGCATCCTTTTACCACTGATTTAAAATAAAACCTTTGAAATATATTAAATTCCTGGATAAAGTACCGGTCTTTATGTCTATTGTTTCTGAAGGAGAAATAACCCTTGATCTCTTGGGTGTATGGCAGTGAACACTTTTCCAGTGTTTTTTCCTTTATCTGTACACTGCTACACACAAAAAATGCAAAAGTTTTCAAAGACACATATCATATGAACATACAATTACGTAAAAACATATGACATTTTATATATGTAAATAATTGAACCATTCTCCATCTCGTGGGTTCTCATCAGAAGCAGAGCTCAGCTCAGGGCCGGCTCCAGAGACACTCATCCTCAAGAACACACATTCAAATGCAAACACAAACAGGAACTCACACCGACGTAACGCAGCCCAACGAGCGGACCCCGGCGGGATCTGGAGGGGTAGGGGTGCGGGGAGCGCGGGGATGGAAAAGGGAGAGGGGAGAGAGAGCCAAACTAGAAGCCCTGGTTTGCTGTGGCAGCAGAAAGCCTGTAACTCACTCTCTAGAGGAAGACCTGGACGAGTCGGCGCTCTCTTCTTTCAGGTCCCAGAGCGAATCCAGCCACTCGGTGCCGGGTGCCGTGAGCCGGAGCTCCGGGGCGCACTACCGACGGGGGCGCATGATCTGGGGAACGGATGACCCCGAGGGCGTAGGGCAGCGAACTAGATGCAGTGGGTGGGAGGCAGGAGAGGGAAGGAGTCAGAGAAATAAGGGGTCAGAGAAATGAGAGCTGACCCAGGCAGACAGGACTCTAGGAGCGAGGAGCGCGGGAGCGAAGCATGGAGGGTGCTGGGCGGGGCGCGGAAGGCCTAGACCTCCTCCAGCTGCTATTCGGCAAGTTAATGCCTACGCCAGAACCTGGCCTTTCCTCCGAGAGCGAGTTTCAGATAAGAATAATCAACGTACCACCACCGTCTAGTTAGGAAAAAGCTGTATTTGCACGAAGCTGAAAGGGTTAGGACCAGTTTTAGTCTTCGAGTTTTACAGATACAAAAAATTCACTTTTCTGAACTATGGTGCCCAGAATTTCAAGTTGGCCCCTTGCTGAGCTCCAACGAGGACAGGCGCGTGGCGGGAAGGGGTCGGCGGCTCTAGGGTGCGCCCTCCCAGCGCTAGGTAGCCTCAGTTGTTGGTCTTAATCGCTACAAAGCTGAACTGGATGGCCTCGCGGCCCGTCGCACCTTTCTCCAGCCTTTCACCCCTCGCACAGTTTGCTTTATTATGTGGTCGTGGTAGTTGTGCGTATTTTTTGTCTCTGTAAGTCTAAGACCTTCCTTCCCCAATAGAGTGGCACTGAGCAAACCTGAATCACAAAGGTGGAGGTGGGATATGGGAAGACGGCATAGTCCTTTTGAGGTTATAGCCTGCATTATCTGCTTCCTCTACCCACTCACCACCCCCCCCCCGCCGTCCTCCTTGTCCTCCCCGTCCTACCTGCGCGCGCAGAGAACTTCCTTGATTCCTGTGCCTAGGGATCCCCCTTCACTCCTCACCACAATCGGGGTTGGGGTGGGGGTCAGCATGTTAATGTATATGGTGTTTATTGTCGCCTTAAAATTGCTATTATTGTCAATAAAAAATACTTATAGTATAAATTTAACTATATCTTAACTATATGTAAATATATTTGACATAATAGACAGTTTTCCAGCATTCAAATAGTTAGGTGCATATCCTGTTTCCTATCAATTCTCCTGTGACATATCCATCTTTTGTGGTTTGAACCTGAATGTACCCCAGAAAAACATGTTGTTAAATATAATCCATTCCTGTGGGTGTCAACCCATTGTAAGTAGGACCTTTTGATGAGACTACTTCAGTTAAGATGTGCCCCACCTCATTCAGGATGGGTCTTTTTTTTTTTTTCAATTCAGTTGTATTGAGATATGTTAACATATCCTACAGTCATCCACAGTGTACAATCAGTTGTTCACAGTACCATCATATATTTGTGCATTCATCACCAAAATTTTTGAACATTTTCATTACTCAAAAATAAATATAAGAACAAAAATATAAGTAAAGAACAATGAAAACCTCCCATCCCCCCCCAAGCCCCTATTAGTCATTTAATTTTTGTTTCCAGTTTTCTACCCAACTGTCCATACGATGGATAAAGGGAGTATGAGCCACAAGGTTTTCACAATCACACAGTCACACCAGGTAAGCTACATAGTTATACAATCATCTTCAAAAATCAAGGCTACTGTGTTGCAGTTCAACAGTTTCATGTATTTCCTTCTAGCTATTCCAATACACTAAAAACTAAAAAGGGATCTTTATATAGCACATAAGAAAAACCTCCAGAATGACCTCTCCACCTCATTTGAAATCTCTCAGCCACTAAAACTTTATTTAATTTCATTTTTCTTCCCCCTTTTGGTCAAGAAGTCTTTCTCAATCCCGCAATGCTGGGTCCAGGCCCAATCTCCACATTGCCAGGGAGATTTACACCTCTGGGAGTCATTTCCCACGTAAAGGGGAAGGCAGTGAGTTTACCTGGTCAAGTGGGCTTAGAGAGAGAGAGAGAAGGGCCATATCTGAGCAACAAAGAGGTTCTCTGGGGGAGACTCTTAGGCACAATTATAAGTAGGTTTAGCCTCTCCTTTACAGTAACAAGCTTCATAAGGGCAAGCCCCAAGATCAAGGGCTCAGCCTTCTAAATTGGTAGTTCCCAGTGCTTGTGAGAATGTCAGTAATTCCCCAGGTGAGGAAATTTAATACTTCCACATTTTCCCACAGTCCCTCAGGGGGCTTTGCAAATACATTTTTATTGTCTGCCCATATTACTTTGGAATGTATCAGGGTTTCACGCTAACCTGTACAAACCAAGCAGATCTCACTCCCTTTTCAAAGTTCCATGTAATTATGGTATTTAAATAAACTGTCTGTACAAGATAAATTATTTAGTTTGCTAAAGAAAATATAGATTTTACACCAAATAAACATCTCTTCCCTTGGTCTCACACAGAAGTTGAAGTTTTAAAACAGTCAGTATCATCCTTTACCTTTTAGTATGATTTGCCTTAGTCCTAACCAGATCAGTTTCATTCATATCTCTTATTGAAGTCTAAACTCTTTTTAAGCTTTTTTTTAACAGTTGCAGTATGGGGTAATACTAACATTCACAGCTGCCATACTCTGGCTCTGAGACTCAGGTGTCACATAGATACCCAGAAGTTACAGGGGCCAACCAGGTTATACACAAACAGCTCAGCAACTCAGAATTTAGAGATAACCCTTACAACTTGGGAAGAGATGTGACTGCTGTAAGAGCTTATAATCTAGGGTCCTTTACAATTAGCATTCCCCTGATAACCTAGGCTCTCAGATTCAATTCTCTGAGTTTGCACATTATATTTAGTCTGTATTAGTGAGGCATTAGAACATTTGTCTTTTCGTTTCTGGCTTGTTTCACTCAAAATGCTGTCCTCAAGATCCATTCAACTAGTTGCATGCCTCACAACCTCATTCCTTCTTGCAGCCACTCAGTATTCTACTGTATAAACACGCCACAGTTCACCATTCTGTTCATCAGTCGATGTACCCTTAGGCCACCTCCATCAAGATGGGTCTTAATCCTATTATTGGAATCTTTATAAACAGAATGAAATTCAGACAAAGAGAGAAAGGCACAAAAGCAAGAAACTGAAATCAATGTAACCCAGAAGAGAAGGGAGGGACCAGCAGAGGCCACCATGTACCTTGCCATGTGTACAGGAGCCAAGGATGCTGGCAGTCAGAGCATTGCCTTGATGATGCCTTGATTTGGAAGTTTTCCCAAACTCTAACCATAAGCGAATAAATTCCCATTGTTTAAGCCAAACCCATTTCATGGTATTGTTTTGAGCAGACTAGGAAACTAAAACACCATCCTAGAAAAATATTTGCACTTGTATAGACAAACATATTTTAAGAATTTCCTTACAGTGTTAGTAGTAATAATTTTTAAGAACAGAATAATCTAAATGCACATCAGTAGGAGACCAGTTAGATACACTGATACATTT
Source organism: Choloepus didactylus (assembly GCF_015220235.1). Classification (NCBI taxonomy): domain Eukaryota; kingdom Metazoa; phylum Chordata; class Mammalia; order Pilosa; family Megalonychidae; genus Choloepus; species Choloepus didactylus. Next base: position 126,434,418 of record NC_051313.1, on the reverse strand, counting down.
ACACTCTGAAATATTATGTAGCTGTTTGGAGATCTTTCAAGACAAGGAAAGATCTCCAAGACATATTTTTACCTAGAAAAAGTCATTCTATAAACATTCCTATTTTATGGTCAAAGAGGAAAAAACCTTATATGTTTCTGTATTTGCATGCAGAAAAATCAGTAGAAAAAGGCACAGAATACACTGAAAGTGAATTTTTATCCTCTCCACAGGGAGGCTTGGGAATTTGGAGGTCCTTGCGAAAGGGGAACTTTTTCTTTATTCATGCAAATGAAATATAGCCACTTATTTGTAATTCAAAAAATACATTATAAAGTCATCCTTATACAAAAATACAAAAGACAGAAATACATACAAGAAAATTAATAAAACCACACATATTTCAACCACACAGAGCAATCAGTGATAATATTATGGTGTATTTCCTTCCAGACTTCTCTCCATGTAAATATTTTTCCACAAACTAATTCAAGATATAAACGTAATATAGTATATCCTTTTTTAAATTTAGCATTGCATATTTATACCTGAACATGTTCCCAGATCATTAAAATGTTATTCTTTACAAAAGTTTCTTATTGAATAATATTCCTTTGAATAAATATATCATTCAAAGGAATTGTTTACAACTTGGCTAATTACAAAATAATATTGTAAGATTTTAATATTTACATACATTACAAAATGTTACTGCAATATTTTAATAATACATACATTGCAATTGTTGTAATATTTTAATGTTATATATTGTGCTGGTTTGAATGTATTATGTCTGCCAAAATGCCATTATCTTTAATGTAAACTTGTGTGGGCAGATGTATTAGTGTTATTAGGTTGCAATTTTTTGAGTGTTTCCATGGAGATGCAACCCACCCAACTGTGGGTAATAACTCTGATTGGATAGATTCCAGTGGGCCTTGATTAGTTTACTGGGGCACTATATAAGCTCAGACAGAAGCAGCAAGCTTGCTATAGCCAAGAGGGGCACTTTGAGGAATGTACAGGAGCTGAAAGAGGAGCTGTAGATGAGAGACAGTTTGAAGACGGCAGTTGAAAGCAGACTTTTGCTCTGGAGAAGCTAAGAGAGGACAAACGCCCCAAGAGCAACTGAGAGTGACATTTTGGAGAGAAGCTGAAGCCTAGAGAGGAACATCCCAGGAGAAAGCCATTTTGAAACCAGAACTCCGGATCAGATGCCAGCCATGTGCCTTCCCTGCTAACAGAGGTTTTCTAGACACCACTGGCCATCCTCCAGTGAAGCATTAGCAAACTGGAACATGTATTTTTAAAATACCGCTGTAATATTTTTAATATTACAAAATAAGCTTACAATGAAATAGATGTTTGTCCCCTTTGGTTTATTTCCTTAAACTAGATTCCTAGAAATTGAATTATTCAAAACTATATAAACTGTTTTAAGACTCTTGATATGCAGTAAAAATTAGTTTCAAGAATGGGTAAGTCAGTTTCTAATAACATAGCCTAAATGTACAGCGATGATAGAGTAATTGATACCAGACTAGTCCTTCTGCCATAAACAACTAAAAAGGATGGACAAAGTATGTGAGGCAAATATTTTCAGATATTGGATAATAAGCAGAGCAGGATATTATCCCTATGTAAAGGACATTTGGGGAGGTAAGCCTCACAACTTCCCTGGCTCTGAGCCTGGAGAAAATTTCCCAACTGCAATACAAGGAGATGGATCCCAAGCAGAGCATGGAGGTCCTGCTGAATTGAGGCAGCAGAAATCACAGTTTAGAGTTACTGAGGTAGCTGTAATCTTTCAAACGGCATCAGAAAGGAGTGAGCTGCACAGAGAGGGTCTCCAGATATCTGAGTTGGGGTTGTGTACAATCCTAGGCTGAAGGTTGGGTTCCTAGTCCATGAAGTTTACCACAGAGTGACTGCTATGAAGTTGAGAATGGATCAGAAATATCAGAGGTCAAAAAGTACTCAGAGATGGTGGAAATCAGGTCCAAGCAAAATAGAGAAACCTTATTAACACTCTGCACATCCAGCTGATACACAAGAAGGGCTAAGCATTAACAGTAAGAGTCATGCGCTATAGTAAGCCCTTCTCAAGATCTGCCATAGCAAAGCCTAAAACAAGATCTGTATAGGAGACAGAGTTTGGAGGTTAAGTCCTACCAAGTAAGAGGGCCTTGAGAAACACCTTGACCTTTCCCCAGATTCTCTGTAACAGAGAGTAGAACCAAGTTTACATCAATTTAAGGTGATAGGCAGTAATTAAACTGCAAAAAAAAAGAAGAAAATGAACCCAAAACCTTTATCACATTGTTCCAGTTTGCTAAATCTGCCATTATACAAAAAAACAGAAATGGATTGACTTTTTTAAAGGGGATTTATTAGGTTACAAATTTATAGTTCTAAGGACATAAAAATGACCAAATTAAGGCATCAACAAGAGGATACCTTCACTGAAGAAACACCAATGGCATCCAGAACACCTCTGTCAGCTGGGAAGACACATGGCTGGTGTCTGCTTGTCCTTTGCTCCTGGGTTCTGGTTTCAAAATGGCTTTCTCCAAAATGTCTTTAGGCTTCTGTCTGTCTTAGCTTCTCTCTCTCAGCTCCTGTGCATCCTTGCTTGTTCACCCAGGGCATTTCTAAGCACCCAGGGGTCCTCTCTTGGCTTCTCTGAGGCAAACTCTGGGTTTCATCTTTTAGCTTAGCATCTCCAAAGGTCTTTCTGTCTGCATCTCCAAGCATCTGGGTCTGTGTCAGCCTGTGAGCTCTCTTAAGGACTCCAGTAAACTAATCAAGACCATCCTTGAATGGACAGGGTCACACCTCCATGGAAATAATCTAATCAAAAGGGCTCACTGACAGTTGGATGGGTCACATCTCCATGGGAAAAACTTAATCAAAAGATCTTACCCATAATAAGTCTGTGTCCACAAGATTGGATGAAAAAAAAACATGGCTTTTGAGAGTGAAGAGCAAAATGGCAACACAGAGAGGTGTGGAATTTAGTTAGTCCTCTAGAGCAAATAATAAACAACCAGAAACAACTGGTAAATAGTCTGGAACAACTGCTGGGGGACAACTGCGACTGTCCACACATTGTACACCAGCCTGGATGGGGTGGAATAGCTAAGATCGCAGCATAAAAACTGTAAGTAAAAACTGTGGAAATGTGCTGGGAGCCCCCTCTCCCCATGGCAGGCTGAGCTGCAAGATCTCACAGTGGGAGAAAGCAGCAGTCCCGGAGCAAGCAAATATAGCTCAGCCTGTCTCCAACTGGGGTTTTAATTAACAAATGTGGACTGCTGAATACAAGATATAAACATAGAAAAAAAACCCTAACAAGCAGAAAAATACCCTGAGGTCACTCCTAGGGGAGAGGAAGTGGGGCTGACAGAAAAAAAAAAAAAATACAGAAGCTTTGGGATACCATTGACCTTAGAGAGCCAGAAGGTGCTGTGTCCTGGAAAGGGAGCCCAGGAGACTGGTTGCTGTCTCTGGCTGATGGGCAAAACTGGGGGGCTGGGGACTGGCTCTGAAAAGGGGATTTCTTTCCCTTTTTTCTTCCCTCTCAATGTGAGTGGCTTGGTGGAGATAGCCCCAGCCATTTTCAGTTTGCAGTGCCCTGACCCAGACAGGGGTGGAGTTAACAGAGTCAGAGAGACAAAAGAGTAATTTAAATGCAGAAGATAAATCCGTAGAGGGTGTATCTTCCCTAAAAGGAGGGAGGTGGAGCCCAGCTTAAGTGCCTACCTTCCCTTCAGAACTCAGACCCCAGGGCCTGAGGGGAAACAATCAAACTAGGAACAACCTAAGCTGAGAACTAAAGGGAACACACCTCTCTGCACCAGTGGGGAGTGAAAGGCTGACAGGCACCACCTGTTGGGCAGGTTAGGAAAAGCACAGTGGCTAGAGGCCTCACAGGAAAGTCTGTCAATCTTCTAAGACACACCCTCAGGGAAACCTGAAATGGAATATAGCCCCATTTTGAGACCTGAGCCCGTTCTGGCCTAGGAAAATCAGATTGGGGTAATCAAAGAAACCAGATGCCTAGACAACAGAGAACCACAAATCACACAAGGAAAAATGAAGATATGGCCCAGTCAAAGGAACAAACTTACACATCAACTGAGATACAGGAATTGAAACAACTAATGCTAAATCAATTCAACAGGTTTAGGGAAGATATGGCAAAAGAGATGAAGGATATAAGGAAAACACTGGGCAAATAAAAGAAAGAAATTGAAAGTTTGAAAAAACAACTGGCAGAATCAATGGAAATGACAGGAACAACACAAGGGATGAGGAACACAATGGAGGCATACAACAGCAGATCTCAAGAGGCAGAAGAAAACATTCAGGAACTGGATAAAAAGACACTTGAAATCCTACACACAAAGAAACAAATAGGGAAAAGAATGGAAAAATATGAGCAACATCTCAGGGACTTGAATGACAACATGAAGCTCATGAATGTATGTGTCATGGGGGTCCTGGAAGGAGAAGAGAAGGGAAAAGGGGCAGAAGTAATAATGGAGGAAATAATCAGGGAAAATTTCCCATCTCTTATGAAAGACGTAGAATTACAGATCCAAGAAGTGCAGCATACCCCAAATACAATAGATCTGAATAGACCTACACCAAAACACTTAATAATCAGATTATCAAACATCAAAGACAAAGAGAATCCTGAAAGCAGCAAGAGAAAAGCAATCCATCGAATACAAGGTGTTCTAGTTTACTAATGCTACCGGAATGCAAAACACCAGAAATGGACTGGCTTTTATAAAAGGGGGTTTATTTGGTTACACAGTTACAGTCTTAAGGCCATAAAATGTCCAAGATAATGCATCAATAATTGGGTACCTTCACTGGAGGATGGCCAATGGCATCCAGAAAACCTCTGTTAGCTGGGAAGGCAGATGGCTGGCATCTGCTCCAAGTTCTGGTTTCCAAATGGCTTTCTCCCAGGATGTTCCTCTCTAGGCTGCAGCTCCTCTTTAAAATGTCACTCTCAGTTGCTCTTGGGGTGTTTGTTCTCTTTTAGCTTCTCCGGAGCAAGAGTCTGCCTTCAACGGCCATCTTCAAACTGTCTTTCATCGCAGCTCCTCTCTCAGCTCCTGGGTATTCTTCAGAGTGTCCCTCTAGGCTGTAGCAAACTTGCTCCTTCTGTCTGAGCTTATATAGTGCTCCAGTAAACTAATCAAGGCCCATGATGAATGGGTGGGCCCAGACCTCCATGTAAATTATCCAATGAAATATCTCACCCTCAATTGAGTGATCACATCTCCATGGAAACATCCAATCAAAAGTCTCCAACCCAATCAACACCAATATGTTTCCTGCCCATACAAGACTTCATCAAACATAATGGCATTTTGGGGGACATAACACATCCAAACCAGCACACAAGGGAAACTTGATAAGACTATGTTCAAATTTCTCAGTAAAAACCATGCAGGCAAGAAGACAGTGGTGTGATACATTTAAGATACTGAAAGAGAAAAACTGCCAACCAAGAATTTTATATCCAGCAAATCTGTCCTTCAGGTATGAGGGAGAATTTAAAATATTCTCTGACAAACAGACAATGAGAGTGTGAACAAGATACCTGCTCTACAGGAAAGACTAAATGGAGCACTACAGACAGATAGGAAAAGACAGTAGTGAGAGGTTTGGAGCACAATTTTGGGTGATGGTAGCACAATAATGTAAGTACACTGAGCAAAGATGACTGTGAGTGTGGTTGAAAGAGGAAGGTTAGGGGCATGTGAGACAACAGAAGGAAAGGGGAAAATAAAGACTGGGACTGTATAACTTAGTGAAACCTAGAGTGCTCAGCAATTGTGATAAAATGTACAAATATTCTGAGGGAGAACAAATGAATGTCAACCTTGCAAGGTGTTAAAAATGGCGTGGTACTGGGGAAAAAATACAATCAATGCAAACTAGAGACTATAGTTAACAGAAATATTGTATTATGCTTCCTTTAAGGTAACAAAGGCAGTATACCAAAGCTAAGTGCCTATAAGAGGGGGATATAAGAGAGGAGTATGGAACTTTTGGCATTGGTGATGTTGCCTGACTCTTTTATTGTACTTCATTTTAATTTTATCTTTCCTTTTGTTGCTTCCCAGCTGTCATTTTTTTCTCTTTCTTTTTTCTTTTTCTTTTGTCTCTCTACCTTCTTTGACTCTTCTTCCTCCTTTGTGGAAGAAATGGAGATGTCCTTATATAGATAGTGGTGATGGTAGTGAATACATAAATATGTGACTATACAGGGAACCATCAATTGTTTACTAAGGATGGAATTATGATGTGTGAACAAAACTGTCTTTAAAAAATGGGTTGATGAAGAAACCTTGAGGGCACTATACTGATTGAAATAAGTCAGACACAAAAGGACAAATATTACAGGGTCTCACTGATATGAACTAATTACAATATGTAAACTTATAGACATGAAATATGTTACCAGGGTATAGAACGAGGCTAAAGAATGAGGAGTGATTGCTTATTATGAGCAGAATGTTTAACTAGGTTGAACTTAAATGTTTGGAAATGAACAGAGGGACAGTAGCACATTGTTAGAATAACTTAAGTGCTGAATTGTGTGTGAATGTGGTGGAAAGGGATAGCTCAGAGTCATGTATGTCACCAGAAGGAAAGTTGGAGGTTAAAAGATGGGAATATATAAAACAGTGAACCTTGTGGTGGGCAATGTCCATGATTAACTGTACAAATATTAGAGATCCCTTTCATGAACCAGAACAAATGTATGACACTATAACTAGAAGTTAATAATAGAGGGTCATATAGGGAAAAATATGTACCTATTGCAAACTATTTACTACAGACAGTATTTTAATGTTGTTTCAACAGTAACAAATGTACTATATCAAAACTATGAGTCAACAATGGAGGGGGGGTGGTTAGGGGTATGGGAGGATTTGAGTTTCCTTTTTTGCCTTTATTTCTTTTCTGGAGTAATGAAAATGTTCTAAAAAAATTAATTGTGGTGATGGATGCACAGATCTATGATGGTACCAGGGGCAACTGATTGTACACTTTGGAACTTTGGATAATTGTATGGTATGTGAACAATCTCAATTTTTAAACTAAGGGAATTGGATCCATTTTTAGGCAGAGAGACAGAGATGTCAAAGGCCTTTTGTAGCATACCTAAGCAGAGAACTGTAGTGTCATGGGTTGAATAGTGACCCCAAAAAAGGTATGTCCAAGTGCTAACTCCCAGTACCTGTGAATGTAGCCTTATTTGGGAAAAAGGTCTTTGCAGATGTAATTAAATGAAGGATATTGAGATAAGATCATGTTGGATTAACCAGTGACAAGTGTTCTTAGGAGAAACAGAGAGACACAGAGCAGAAGGCCATGTGAAGACACAGGCAGAGGTTGGAGTTATGCTGCTACAAGCTAAGGAATGCTTAGGGCCACCAGGTAGCTGGAAGAGGCAAGGAAAGATTCTCTAAAACCTTTGGAGGGAGTGTGGCCCTGCTGACACCTTAATTTCAGACTTCTGGCCTCCAGAAATGTAAGAGAATAAATTTCTCTAGTTTTAAGCAATCCAGTTGTGGAAATTTGTTATGGCAGCTCTAGGAAACTAATACACATGAATAACCATAAAACCTAGTGCTAGGATAGCAATGAAACAGGAAATAGGCACTGTCTCCAAGTCCTTGTCCCTGCTACCAAAGCTTTATGAAAGATAAACATTCAATCCTCAGCCAAATGAACATCTATATTCACAGAACATGTTAGCTATCACTTCTGTCAGTGCTCAATGACTTGCAGAGACTATCAAAAGGACACAGGAACTGGACAGTAGGAAGGATCCCTACTTACCATGTTTGGCACAATAGTAGTATCAAAAAGAACAATAATGGTCATGGTTTATAACACACCAAAATAAGAATCCATAAATCCATAGTGATACTCAAAACAAAATGGGGACGGTATTATAAGTTGTTTTGTTTTTTTTTTTACAGAAGACTAATAAATATACAAGAAATGGTAGATATAGGAAATATCCATTTTGCAACTACCAAAATAGTAATCAATTCAAGCAAGGATTATTATGAATACTAAAAACATTCACACATTCTTAAAGTATAATACCACATATCATGTATTAATTACAAAGGTGAAAAGTTATCTTTACCATGGAAATACCTGGTGTACACCCCGTAAGCAAGTGCTTAAACTTAGCATTATAAATAATGGGTCAAACTGGCATTATGTGTCTTCTGATGTGATCCTATAGGAAGTGCACAACATTCCCTACCTTAGATGCAGTGATGTGAAGTACCCTATTTCTTAGGAGATATATGTTGAAGTATTTAAGGATGAACTGTTTTGATGACTGCAAACTGCTTCTAATAATTCATAGATAAAGCAAATGTGAAAAAATATTTATAATTAGCGGTCTAAGTGAAGGATATGTAGGCATTATACTATACCTTCAACTTCTGTGTATGTTCGAAAATTTTTAAATAAAAAAATTGGGGAAAGATAAAAAAATAAAACTAAGTGAATGAATGAAGGAGTGAATGAGTAGTATAGAGATATGTCACTTTCTCTTCTAGGTGTCCTGACATACTTAAGGAGAAGACAGGAAATTTTGGGGCATTCTATTCCCATGAGGGAAGCAGCAAAAACACAGAGGAGTTTTTGTTCATTCTGTCAATGTGCTTTCTATTGCTGCATAACAAATTACCACAAATTTAACTGCTCAAAACAAATGTATCATCTCAGTTTCCCTGGGTCAGAAGTCTGAGTTATTTGGGTCCTCTGCTCTGTGTCTAACCAGGCTGAAGTCCAGGTGTCCTCTGAGGCTGCGATCTCATCTGTGGCTTTGAAACTTTTTCCAAACTCACTGGTTGTTAATACAGTTCAGTGCCTCCTGACCATGGCATTGAAGGTCCCATTTTTTTGCAGGCTGTTGACCCAAAACTGCTCTCAGCAACTAGAGGTTGCCTTCAGGTCCTTTCCACATGGGCCCCTCTATATGTCCTTTCACAACAGCATGGAAGCTTTCATCTTCAAGGCCAGGAGAAATCTCTCCCGGCCTACCAGGGTGGGGTCTTATAATGGAATCATGGGAGTGACTATTCCAGCAACTTTTCATATAATGTAACCTAGTCAAGGGACTGAATATCCTGTCATAGTCACTGGTCCTTCCCACACTCAAGGGAAGGGGATTACCCAGGGTATGTATACCAGTGGATGAGAATCTTGTGGGCCATCTTAGAATTCTGCCTATCACAGTCAATAAATGTACAGTAGGTGCCTACTGTGTTCCAGCCACTATCCTAGGTGCTGGGGATGAGCTCCACCCTCATGGAATATAAATTTTAGAGGTGGTGGAAGAAAATAAATGTAAAATATATAAGCTGGTAATAAGTAAGCACTATGAAAAGAAGTAAAGTTGTGTAATGTGGTAGAGATTAAACAATTATTTTAAATGTCTGGAAAGGTCTCTCCAAGAAGGTTTAAGTTGAGACCCAAATATAAGAGAACATTCTAGGCAGTGGCAACAATTAGTGTAAAGGCAAAAACAATCTTACTTGAGTGTTAGAAGGAATAGAAAGGCCAGTGTGACCAAAGCATGGTAGAAAGCAGGGAATAGTACAAGTGGTAGCAGAGGGCAGCAGGAATCAAATTATGTAGGACAGTATACACCAGGGTTGGACTCTGGATTGTATTCTACAACATTGGGATGTCCCCCAGAAGACAAGAAACTTGTTATTCTTAACCATGTCTAGATTTTTCCATTTATTCAAACATATAGGTCCAATGATTTTTAAAACTTTGTGAACCCATTACAAATTTTCAGGCCACAAAATCCAGGTATACAAGGAACATAACTTAATTTCTTTTCATTTACATTAATCTCTTCTGCATTCATTGGTTGAAATACTTTCATGTAGATATGGTTTCTCTTCTCAACTATTTTGATTCTTAGTGGTACAATGGTATAGAAAAGGTAGGATAAATGCTTGACTGTTTCCTCTATTTACTGATTTTCAAAATAATGTTTTGGTTTCCTAACATCCACCAAATGTCCCCAATTAGTTTGATTGTTTCTCATTATGAACACATGATTTTAAACATGTTTAATGTGTGTATTAGTTAGGGTTCTCTAGGGAACAGAATCAACAAGAGATATCTATAAATATAAGATTTTATAAAAGTGTCTCATGTAAATGCGGGTATGCAAAAGTACAAATTTTGTAGAGCAGGCAGCAAACTGGCAACTCCAATGAAGATGTTTGATGAACTCCTCAGGCAGTGAGCTGGCAACTTCAATGAACTCCTCAGGGAAATGCTTTGCTGGTCAACTGAAGAAGTGAAGAGCCTCTATCTGGCTCGCTTAAAAGTCAACTGATTGGATTAAGTCCAGCTGATTGCATTCTCTCATTGTGAGAGACATGCCCTTTGTTGATGTAATCAGTCACAGCTGCAGCCAATTGACTGATGACTTAATAAATCAACCATCTGGTTTATTAACCAGCCACGAATATCCTTGCAGTAACAGTTAGGCCAGTGCTTGCTTGACCAGACACCGGGGTACTATCACCTCGCCAAGTTGACACATGAACTTAACCATCACAGTCCACCCTTTATCAACTTGACAGTTATACATATTGCCTTAAACCATACTTTATCTCTAAGTGGAGAACAATAACAGATATATATTTCACCTGACAATACTCTGCTGTCCTGCGTACAACTGGAAATGCACTAAATTTTTCCAGAATAGGGTGCAGTTCCTTGGGTGATATTAACTCTTAAAATTGATTTCCTTTAACTTAAATATCATAACAAAACAAGGAGGAAATATTCATGCTATCATAGTCTTCATTTCTGTAACTGGTCACATGGTTGTAGTTCATATTTATCACTACCTTCTTCCACTACCCATTCCATGTTCCCTTTACCATTAGCAAGCACTTCAGCTGGCCATGGTTTTTTGCCTGGTGGGGTGACCCAAACCTTCATTCCTGAAGTTTCTTGGCCATTGGTAGTCCTGCCTGCATTGGGTTGTTGCAGTTTTCCATTGACTTTAACCACAGGGCATGGTAGTACAGAGATGCCCTAGGGGATCTCCTGTATGCCAGGAATACTCTTCTTTACCTCCATTGTGTAATTGCAGTGCTACTTCCCTTTGATAGTCAGGATAAATCACCCTAGCCAGTACAGTAATCCCCTTCCTTGCCTGTTGATTCAGAAACATAAGAAGCCCAAGTGGCCAGGTGGCAGTATTAGGTTCCAGTTCAAAGGAATTATTGTTGCGTTTCCTGGTGGAAGCACTCCTCCTTTTGGAACTAAGACTTGTAGACCAGCAGAACTTAAGCTTGCAGGGAGAGGAAGGAAAAATTTTCCTAGTGGATCACTAGGAGTGATAGTGAGTGCCACTACTCTTGTTTCCACCCCTTGATTCCAGGACCCAGGAATCCTGGCTATGGGAGAAACAGCACCATAGAGTGGATGCTGATTCAGAGCATACACAGCCTCCTGGAGAACACTGCCCCAGCACTGCATGGTATTGCCACCTAGTTTGCACCACAATTGAGTCTTAAACAGACCATTCCACAATTCTATCAACCCAACTGCCTCTGGATGATGAGGAACATGGTAAGACCAGAGAATTCCATGAGCATGTGCACATTCCCTCACTTCGTTTGCTGTGAAGTGGGTTCCTTGGTCAGAAGCAATGCTGTGTGGAATACCATGACAGTGAATAAGGCATTCAGTAAGTTCATGGATGGTAGTTTTGGCAGAAGCATGTCATGCAGGGAAGGCAAGCCCATATCTGGAGGATGTGTCTATTCCAGTAAGAACAAATCGCTGCCCCTTCCATGATGGAAGTCGTCCAATGTAATCAACCTGCCACCAAGTAGCAGGCTGATCACCTTGGGGAATGGTGCCATATCAGGGACTGAGTGTGGGTCTCTGCTGCTGGCAGATTGGGCATGCAGCAGTGGCTGTGGCAAGGTCAGCCTTGGTGAGTGGAAGTCCATGTTGCTGAGCCCATGCATAACCTCCTTGCCTACCATCATGACCACTTTGTTCATGAGCCCATTGAGCAATGACAAGAGTTGCTGGGGAAAGAGGCTGATTGGCATCCACCAAACAGGTCATATTGTCCACTTGTTTATTAAAATCTTTTTCTGCTGAAGTCACTCTCTGGTGAACATTCACTTGGGACACAAATATCTTCATGTTTTTTGCCCATTCAGAAAGGTCTATCCACATACCTCTTCCCCAGACTTCTTTGTCACCAATTTTCCAATCATGTTCCTTCCAAGTCCCTGACCATTCAGCCAAACCATTAGCAACAGCCCATGAATCAGTATACGAATGCACCTCTGGCCAGTTCTCCTTCCAAGCAAAGTGAACAATCAGGTGCACTGCTCAAAGTTCTGCCCACTGGGAAGATTTCCCCTCACCACTGTCCTTCAGGGACATCCCAGAAGGAGCTGCAGTGCTGCAGCTGTCCACTTTCAGTTGGTGCCTGCATATTGTGCAGAACCATCTGTAAACCTGGCCCGAGTTTTCTCTTCCTCAGTCAACTGATTGTAAGGAACTCCCCAAGATGCCATAGCTGTGGGCTGGGAAAGAGAAGGTAAGGTGGGAGGATGGGAGCCATGGGCATTTGGGCCACTTCCTCATGTAACTTGCTTGTACCTTCGGGACCTGCTCGAGCTCTATCTCATATATACCATTTCCATTTTATGATGGAGTGCTGCTGTGCAAGCCCAATTTTATGGCTTGATGGGTCAGACAACACCCAGCTCATGATAGGTAACTCCATGGTTAAGTGTTCTGTCTCTACTAAGGCCCAACAGTGGGCCAAAAGTTGTTTCTCAAATGGAGAGTAGATATCTGCAGAGGATGATAAGACTTTACTCCAAAATCTTAAGGGCCTGCATTGTGATTCTCCTATAGGAGCCTGCCAAAGGCTCCAAATAGCATCTCTATTTGCCACTGACACTTCCAGCACCATTGGATCAGCTGGATCATATGGTCCAAGTGGCAGAGCAGCTTGCACAGCAGACGGAACCTGTTGCAGAGCCTCATCTTGTTCTGGTCCCCACTCAAAACTAGAAGCTTTTCTGGTCACTCAGTAAATGGGCCAGAATAGCCCAGCCAAATGAGGGATATGTTGTCTTCAAAATCCAAAAAGGCCAACTAAATGTTGTACCTCTTTTTTTGGTCATAGGAGGGACCAGATGCAACAGCTTTTCCTTCACCTTAGAAGGGATATCTCAACATACCCCACACCACTGGACACCTAGAAGTTTTACTAAGGTGGAAGGCCCTGTATTTTTGTTGGATTTATCTCCCATCCTCTGCCATGCAAATACCTTACCAACAAATCTAGAGTAGTTGCTACTTCTTGCTCACTAGGTCCAATCAACATGATATCATCAATATAATGGACCAGTGTGATGTCTTGTGGGAGGGAGAAATGATCAAGTACCTTGCAGATAATGTTATGACATATGACTGGAGAGTTGATATACCCCTGAGTTAGCACAGTGAATGTATACTGCTGGCCTTGCCAGCTGAATGCAAACTGTTCTGGTGGTCCTTACTAACAGCTATTGAGAAAAAAGCATTTGCCAGATCAATAGCTGCATAGCAGGTATCAGGGGGTGTGTTGATTTGCTCAAGCAATAATGCCACACCTGGAACAGCAGCTGCAATTGGAGTCACCACCTGGTTAAGCTTACAATAATCCACTGTCATCCTCCAAGACCCATCTGTTTTCTGCACAGGCCAAATAGGAGAGTTGAATGGGGATGTGGTGGGAATCACCATCCCTGCATTCTTCAAGTCCTTAAGAGTGGCATTAATCTCTGCAATCCCTCTAGGAATCTGGTATTGCTTCTGGTTTATATTTTGCAAAGCAGAGGCAATTCTAGCAGCTTCCACTTGGCCTTTTCCACCATAATAGCCCTCACTCCATGAGTCCTCCAATGTGAGGATTCTGCCAGTTGTGGAGTATGTGTATTCCAATCATGCATTCCGGAACTGGGGAAATAACCATAGAATGGGCCCAGGGCCCACTGGGCACACTGTGAGATGGACCTGAGCTAAGACTCCATCAATCATCTGACCACCATAAGCCCCAACTCTGACTGGTGAACCAGAGTGACATTTAGGGTCTCCTGGAATTAATGTCACTTCTGAACCAGTGTCTAATAATCACTGAAATATCTGATCATTTCCTTTTCCCCAATGCACAGTTTCCCTGGTAAAAGACTGTAGATCCCCCTGGGGAAAGCTGGGAGGAAGATTAACAGTATAAATTTTTGGCAGTGTAACAGGGTGCTTCTCCAAGTGTACCTGGCCTTCCCCTCATTCAAGGGGCTCTGGATCTGTAAACTGTCTCAAGTCTGAGAATTAAGGGGCCATGACTCTGTTTTTGTAATTCAAAGTAGACTTTTGTTCACTTGACCTAGAATTCCTCTGCTTATACAGCTCAAACAAGAATTTGGTAGACTGCCCATCTAATTTACTGCTAGGTACTCCATGGTTTACTAGCCAATGCCATAAATCTCTGTGAGTCAGATTATTTTGACTGCCACTTTGAGCCTGTTTTCCATTATGGTAGCCACGCCCACCTTGTCTTTTATAATTAACTGCTGCCACATGGCTTCTGCTGACTCAGGATCTGATTATCCCCATTGTGTTTAAGGATTCCAGCTCAGTGACAGCAGTTCCCATAATAATATCTGACCTACAGAGAAGGGCAACTACAAAGCTCTCAGGATGATGAAGCTAGTCTCACAAATTTATTCCTCACAGTCCTGGTAAAAGGTGTGTCCTCTGGACATTTCTGGGGTGTGCGGGCATGTCTTCCATGATAAAAGCACTCTAACATTCCAATCTCTCTGAGCCCTTGAATCCCCTCCTATACATTATACCAGAGCAGTTCTGGCATTTCAACCTCTGGTAATGTCGGCCACCTTTTGATCCATGTTTCAGCCAACCATCCAAACTGTTAATGCCCTTTCCAGCCCCTCAAGCTACAACATTGAAGGCAGAATCTCTGCTTAGTGGGCCCATATCAGTAAATTCAGCTTGATCCAACTTTATATTCCTTCCACCATTATTCCACACCCTTAATATCCATTCCCATACATATTCCCCTGATTTCTTTCTGTATAAGTTGGAAAACTCATACACTTCTTTTGGAGTATAGCGTACTTCCTCATGGGTCATGCTTTGTACCTCACCCTTCAGAGCCTGTTGGGACTTTAGTTATAGGTCTTGAAGCAAAGACTGGTGGTTGGGGTGGGTCATGAAAAGAATTAGAAGTATTGATACCCTCAAGCCATTTACCTCCAGACATTCTGTTGCAGTTTCATCCCCTGAAACAGGATTAATCTCTCCAGACAGAGGAGTGATGGCTGTTTCATCAGGGGAGGTGATTACAGGTTTAGCAGGCACTGAAGGGTTAATCTGTTTAGGTGGAGGTTGGGTAGCTATCTCCTCAGAGCAGACTGGAGCAGGGGGTGGGGGGGGCTGTTTTCTCAGGACAAACCACTACAGGTATATTTAACAGACTCAGCAGAATCCAGGGTTCCAATGTCCTCACTGCCATTATTATCAATCCATATGTCCCCATCCCAAGTTTCAGGATCCCATTCTTTTCCAATCAATACATTTACTTTAACAGCAGACACCTTGCAGGGTTGAGATTTTAGTTTGTGTTGCAAATCTGCTACTTGCACAATGAGACTCTGGGTCTGGTTTTCAGAAATCTCAACTCTGCAGCCACAGGAAATAAGATTTTCTGTCAGGGCACACATAGTAACTTTTACATCTGTCATATTGTGCTTAAGTTTCAAATCTGAAAACTTCAGCTCATCCCTTTCTCTTATACTTCATCCAGCATATCTAAGAGCAACCAGCTAACATCATTATGCCTCTTAACTCCGCAAAACTCTGTGAAGGTGTCAAAAACACAGAGCCTTGCTTCATACAAGAGTATGATCAGGAGACTCAAGTGGTGATATTTTGCATATCTCCATTGCCAACTCATGCCATGGAATGTCAGTGCCATTTTGATTATTGGAAATGGAGTCATTAGTGCCTTTGAATCTAAACAGAGTAGAAAACCAATTGTAAAAGCCCATTTTAAGATTCCATTTCTCAAGAACCACTCCCGGTACCAAGGTGTATTATTTAGGTTTCTCTAGGGAAAAAGAATCAACAAGAAATATCTATAAATATAATTTTATAAAAGTGTCTCATGTAACTGTGGGTATGCATGAATTGAAATTCTGTAGGACAGGCAGCAGGCTGGCAACTCCTCAGGCAGCGAACTGGCAACTTTGATGAACTCCTCAGGGAGGAGTTCAGCTGGTTAGCTGAAGAAGTGAAGGTCCTTTATCTGTGTCACTTAAAAGTCTTCAACTGATTGGATTAAGTCCAGCTGATTGCATTCTCTTATTGTGAGAGACATGCCCTTTGTTAATGTAATCAGTCACAGCTGCAGCAAACTGATTGATGATTTAATAAATCAGCCTTCTGATTTATTAACCAGCCACAAATGTCCTTGCAGTAACAGTTAGGCCAGTGCTTGCTTGACCAGACACCTGGGTACTATCACCTGGCCAAGTTGACACATGAATCTAACCATCACAATGTGTTTCAATCCATTGTAGTTACTATCCTTGTAGGTGCATAAACTATTTCCTCTGGCCAGTGGGATCCTCTTCACGTTAGCTTCTGAGTACTTTTAACACATCCTAAAATTTTGATAGCTTTCTGGTTACCTGTATAATAAGATGTTCCCGAATTTTCAGTTTGCTAAGACTGCCAAAATGCAATATACCTGAAATGGATTGGCTTTTTCAAAGGGAATTTATTAGGTTGGAAATTTACAATTCTAAGGCCATGAAAATGTCCAAATTAAGGCATCAAGAGGTAGATACAATCTCTGAGGAAATGCCGATGGCAATTGGGTTTCTTCTGTCACATGGAAAGGCACATGGCTGGCTCTCCTGAACCTTCTCTCCCAGGTTTAGCTTCTTGTTTCAGTGGTTTTCTCCAAAATGTCTCTGGGTTTCTGTCTCAGCTCCTGTAGGTCCTTGCTTGCTTCTCCTGGGGGCAAACTCTGGATTACGTATCTTAGCTTCTCTCCAAAATGTATGTCTCTCAGCTTCTCCAGGCGCCTGGGTCTGCATCAGTTCTGAGCTCTCTCCCTCAGCTCTCTTAAGGATTCCAATAAACTAATTAAGACCCACTTTGAATGAACAGGGTCACATCTTCATGGAAATAATCTAATCAAAAGTTCCCACCCACAATTGGATGGGACACATCTCCATGGAAACAACCGAATCAAAAGATCCTGCCCACAATAAGACTGCACTCACAAAATTAAAAGAACATAGTCTTTCATGGGGTACACAACAGATTCAACCAGCACACAGACTCATTTTGAACAGTTCCTGTTCCAAATTTGTACCAGTCATTTCTCCAAAGAGCTCTGGTTCCTTTAGTGGGAGATGCGTTTCAGTATCAAATGTTACTGCAATGGGATTTTTTGCTCCTGGGTTGGTCATTTTAGGTCATTTCAGTGGATAAATATATGTTAAGAAAATTATAGAACAGTCCAAAGGAGACTTTTTTAGAGGATCTTCAACTTGAAATGGGATTTAAAGTAGTACATCTTAATCTTTAGGGGGCCAGTCCAGCTCTTTGGGAGTCTGGTAAAGCTGTGGAACTTCTTCCTACAAAAACCGTGGCATAGAATCTCAGGCAATTCATTGACCAACCATGTGTGCATTTGCCACACAAATTTATTTTCTATTATATTTATATCAGATATTTATATTTGAATAGTGGGAAGCAAAATTAAGCACAATCCAGTACTGAAAGCAGAATAAGCAAAAAACACATATGTATAGAGGGTAGCAAAGAAAACTGCCTGGCTAGATAAGAAATGAATTTTGAAGATACGTCAGATGTTTTCAGTTACAAGTAATAGAAACCCAATTCAAGAAGGTACAAATAAAAAGGAATTTTATTGGCTCATTTAACTAGAAGGCTCAATTCAGGCATGCTTCTTGACCCATCTCTTGGCAATTCTTTCATCTCTGTCTTCTTTCACTCCAAATAACTGGGGATTTTATACAAGATTTTCCTTCAGTCTAATTTTGCCAATTTAGTTCACTGGTCCACCCCTAAGCCAACGCTAGTCAGGGTAATGGTATGTGCTAAATTAGCTTAAGCCTGGGCCCCCAAACCATCCTTAACAAGGGAAATATTTCATGCTTGGAGCTATGCTTAAATTCACCAAACCACACTCCTGACACACAATAGGTAAGGGTGAAATGTCCACTCTAGAGTAATTATGGGAAATGCAGCTAAAGGAGGATCCAACTTAAGCCCCTTAAACACTGAGTTAGAAAACATTGAGGACTGATGGTTTGATGTACTGAGCCCTCTATCATGGGACTTGCCCTTATGAGGCTCATTACTGCAAAGGAGAGGCTAAATCTGCTTATAATTGTGCCTAAGACTCTCCCCCTGAGTACTTCTTTGTTGCTCAGATGTGGCCCTCTCTAGCTAAGCCAACTCAGTGGGTGAACTCACTGCCCTCCCCCCCTACATGGGATCTGACTCCCAGGGGTGTAAATCTACCTGTCAATGTGGGATACGACTCCAAGGGATGAATCTGGACCCGCCATTGTGGAATTGAGAACATCTTCTTAACCAAAAGGGGGATGAGAAATGAAACAAAGTTTCAGCGGCTGAGACATTCCAAATGGAGCTGAGAGGTCACTCTGGTGGGCATACTTACGCACTATATAGATAACCCTTTTTAGGTTTTAATGCATTGGAATAGCTAGAAGTAAATACCTGAAACTATCAAACTGCAACCCAGTAGACTTGACTTTTGAAGATGATTGTATAGCAATGTAGCATACAAAAGGTGACTGGGTGATTGTGAAAGCCTTATGGATCACACTCCCTTTATCCAGTGTATGAATGGATGAGTAGAAAAATGGTGACAAAAAACTAAGTGAAAAATAGGGTGAGGGGTGTTTCAGGTGTTCGTTAATTTTTTATTCTTCTTTTCACTTTTTCTAGTACAAGGAAAATGTTCAAAAAATAGATTGGGGTGATGAATGCACAACTATATGATAGTACTGAGAACAACTGACTGTACACTTTGGATGATTGTATGGTATGTGAATATATCTCATTAAAATGATTTTTTTTAAAAAAAAAGCTGGGTTAGAAAACTTATAACTGGTGCTATAAACAATGGAAATAAATTTATTTAAGGTTGAGTGAGGCTGTGGTAAAAGGTGGTAAATCTGAATTGAATGGGATTGAGAGAAAAAAAATAAGAGAAAATTGAGATTATTGCAAAAATCATGGCAAATTATCAAGGTTCTGGACCAGAGTGGTTATGAGAATGAAAATGAAGGTACATGTGTGAGACACATAAAGAAAATTTTGTCCTGGTGACAGTACATGGGAGAGAAAGGGAGGAGTCAAAGGTGATTCTTGGTTCAGCAAAGGTAGTGCTATCAATCCTAAAGGAGAAATTGGAACATGAGCCAGTGGTTGGCAGGGGCCAGAGAAAATAGAAATAGAGTTGGATTTTTACATAGTTTGAGCCTCTAGGTGAAGTTTCAAGAGTATGATGTAAAATTAATACTAGTACTTTAGGGAGCCGGTGTTTGGGGGTTATTTAGATTTGAGTAGAAGAAATAAAATACAGATGGGTGAGTTTTCTGAGGAAGAGAACACAAGTATCATGTCCTATGTTTTATGAGATAAGAAAAGAGGAACCAATATAGGAGTTAAGGAAAAGAGATTTCAGAAAGACAAGGAGAATCAGTACCATATTATGTCATTAAGGACAAAAAAAGAAAAAAGGAAAAAAGAAGCAGGCAGATGTACAACACTGGAGAGCTTATTTTCCACTTTTGCTCAAAGGTCAGCGGTTATCCTTGAGACGGCAGCTAGGTTAAGAATTAAGTAGAGAAACCAGACTGCAGCATGATAGGAAATGAATGGAGGCAGAAAATATATTAAGCTGGTGAATTCTGGAAGAGGAAGAAGGATGAGAAACACTAGCATATTAAGGGCAATCTGAAATTTTAAGTATTTTGTTATTGTTCTTAAAAGGGAATGAAAGGGGAGGAGGGCAAGATGGCTGCATAGAGAGGAGTGGAAGCTAAGTAGTCCCCCTGGAACAACTACAAAAAAACAGAAACAACTAGTAAATAATCCAGAATAACTAAAGGGGGACAAACGAGACCATCCACTCATCATACACAAACCTGAATTGGGAGGAATGCCCGAGATCACAGCATAAAATCTGTAAGTAAAACCTGCGGAACCAAGTCGTGAGATCCCCTCCCCCATAGCCCGAGCTGCAAAGCCTCATGGTGCCAGAGAGAAGCTCTCTCCCAGCAAGCGAATATAGCTCAGCTGAGCTCCAACTGGGGTTTTAAGTAGTGAGTGTGAACTGCTCACTACAGGTACGAATCCCCAAAAAACAGACAGAGGTTTTGGGTGATGACTGACCTGGGAGAGCCGGAGGGTCACCTTGGACTGGGTCTGAAGGGGACTATCTGTTTGTTTTTTGGCTCAGTGGAGAAAGCCCCAGTCATTTCCAGTTCCCAGGACTGTGACTTAGAGAAGGGTGGGGCTAGCACAAGCAGAGAGAAAGAGAGAGACCATTGAAATGCTAATAACCTCCCCCAGGGGGTCTACCTTCTCTAAGAGGAAAGGGGTAGGGCCCTTTCCATTCAGAACCAGACCCCAGAGCCTGGGGGAACATGGCCATACCTCCTCACACCAGTCAAGAATTATAGGCTAACAGGCGTCACCTGCTGGGCAGAAAAGCACAGTGACCTGAGGCATCAAAGGTGGAGCAATTTTCTAAGGCACACCCGCAGGGAAACCAGATCCTGAATATTTCTTCCCTCTGGGACCTGAGCCTGTTCTGGTCTGGGAAAACCTGAGTTGGATAACCAAGGAAACCATGCCTAGACAACAGAAAATTACAACCTACACTAAGAAAAACAAAGTTATGGCCCAGTCAAAGGAACAAAAGTACACTTCAACTGAGATACAGGAATTTAAACAACTAATGCTAAATCAATTCAAAAAGTTTAGAGAAGATATTGCAAAAGAGATAGAGGCTGTAAAGGAAGCACTGGGCATGTATATGGCAGAAATCAAAAGTTCAAAAAAACTACTAGTAGAATCTATGGAAATGAAAGGCACAACACAGGAGATGAAAGACACAATGGAAACATACAACAGCAGATCTCAAGAGGCAGAAGAAAACACTCAGGAACTGGAGAACAAAACACCTGAAAGCCTACACGCAAAGGAACAGATGGAGAAAAGAATGAAAAAATATGAGCAACGTCTCCGGGAACTCAAGGATGAAATAAAGTACAATAATGTATGTATGATTGGTGCCCCAGAAGAAGAAGAGAAGGGAAAGGGGGCAGAAGCAATAATAGAGGCAATAATTAATGAAAATTTCCCATCTCTTATGAAAGACATAAAATTACAGATCCAAGAAGCGCAGCGTACTCCAAACAGAAGAGATATGAATAGGCCTACACCAAGACACTTAATAATCAGATTATCAAATGTCAAAGACAAAGAGAGAATCCTGAAAGCAGCAAGAGAAAAGCGATCCATTACATACAAAGGAAGCTTAATAAGACTATGTGCAGATCTCTCCGCAGAAACCATGGAGGCAAGAAGGAAGTGGTGTGATATATTTAAGATACTGAAAGAGAAAAACCGCCAACCAAGAATCCTGTATCCAGCAAAGCTGTCCTTCAAATATGAGGGAGAGCTCAAAATATTTTCTGACAAACAGACAATGAGAGACTTTGTGAACAAGACACCTGTCCTACAGGAAATACTAAAGGGAGCACTACAGGGTGATAGAAGACAGGAGTGCGTGGTTTGGAACACAACTTTGGGAGATGGTAGCACAACAATGTAAGTACACTGAACAAAGGTAACTATGAATACAGTTGAGAGAGGAAGGTGGGGAGCATGTGAGATACCAGAAGAAAGGAGGAAAGATAAAGACTGGGACTGTGTAACTTGGTGAAATCTAGAGTATTCAACAATTGTGATAAAATGTACAAATAAGGTCTTTTACGAGGGAGAACAAGCAAATGTCAACCTTGCAAGGTGTTAAAAATGGGGAGGCATTGGGGGAGGGATGCAATCAGCATAAACTAGAGACTGTAACTAATAGAATCATTGTATTATGCTTCCTTTAATGTAACAAAGGTGATATACCAAGGTGAATGCAGATAAGAGGGGGGGGATAGGGGAGGCATGTTAGACACTTGACATTGGTGGTATTGTCTGATTCTTTATTCTACTTTGACTGAAGGTTATTTTCCTTTGGCTTTTTCCTAGCTGTCATTTTTTTTTCCCTCTTTCTTTTGCCTCTCTACCTTCTTTGACTCTCCCTCCTGCCTTGTGGAAGAAATGTAGATGCTCTTATATAGATAATGGTGAAGGTGGTGAACACATAAATGTATGACCATGCAGAGAACCATCGATTATTTACTTGGGATGGAATGTATGGTGAGTGAACAAAACCATATTACAAAAAAAAATGGGTTGATGACAAAACCTCGAGGGCAATATACTGAGTGAAATAAGCCAGACACATTAGGACAATTATTGCAGGGTCTCACTGATAGGAACTAATTATAATATGTAAACTCATAGGCATGAAATATAAGGTACCAAGATATAGGACGAGGCTTAAGAATGGGGAGTGGTTGCTTAGTATGAGCAGAATGTTCAATTAGGATGAACTTAAATGTTTGGAAATGAACAGGGGTTTTGGTAGCAAGATGTGAGAATAACTAACAGTGCCGAATGGTGTGTGAATGAGGTGGAAAGGGGAAGCTCAGAGTCATATATGAAACCAGAAGGAAAGTTGGAGGTCAAAAGATGGGAATATATAAAACTGAATCCTATGGTGGGCAATGTCCATGATCAACTGCACAAATACTAGAAATCACTTCCATGAACCAGAACAAATGTATGACAATACAATTAGAAGTTAGTAATAGAGGGGCGTGTAGGGAAGAACTATATACCTATTACAAACTATATACTACAGTTAGTAGTATTTCAATATTTTTTCATAAACAGTAACAAATGTATTATATCAATACTAAGAGTCAACAATTGAGGGGGGTTGGTTAGGGATGGGGAGGATTAGAGTTTCCTTTTCTTTTTTTCTTTTTTCATCTTTCACTTTATTTCTTGTCTGGAGTAATGAAAAGTTTCTAAAAATTGAACAAAAATTAAGTGTGATGGATGCACAGTTGTATGAGGGTACCCAGGGGCAAGTGATTGTACACTTTGGATCTTTGGATAATTGTATGGTATCTGAACAATCTCAATAAAAATGAAAAAAAAAGATAATAAAAGGACATCTACACATATCTGAAGACATGAGGGAAAATCTCAGCAAAAGAAATGATTGAAAAAATCTACAGAAGAGACAAATAAAAAAAATAATATTCCAGAAATGGTTGAAGAAAATGTGGTTGAAAGAAAAGAAGGTGGGTTTGGCATGTAAAGGAGTCAGGACATACTTCTTTGGGAGAAGAAAAGCAGGATATAAAGATACTTGTTTTGAAGTGGTCAGGAGGGCTCAGACTGCCAGAGATTATTCTCAGTAGAGGGAGGGGCAAAGCAGAAGGGAACTGAAGAATTAGGGGTGAGAGTATAGGTTTAGGGCATTGACAGAGAAGACAACAGAGAGAAATAGTCAATATAGCATGAATTTTCCATACAATTCCCTTATCTGTCCCCTGCCCAGTCTGAGCTGCCAGGCAGAAACAACTAGCCTGGTTTAAACTACCCATTGATAAGCCATGACAAGGATCTACTGCACCTGTACCACCCTCATGTCTCACAAAAACAGCCCCAACCTCTCCTATCTGCACTTAGAAGAGGGAGAGGATTAAAAAATGAGGCAACACTGGATTCAATAAGGATCTGCTTAGAATTCCATTTGAAAGGTTCCTCCTTATTTTTAGATACATTAATGCAACTTTTCAAACCAGGCAATAAAAATCGAGAGTACTAAGAACAAGGTTACAGAGAATTTGAAAATAAGTAGAAAAATGACAGAAGTTATTCCAAAAGTTTCCTTTCTGTCCCCATTAGGCTCAAACTAACAGTTATTTGATGTTTTCAGTCACTACCCCTGGAACCTTACACCCCCAATGCCAAATGGTAAAAGGATTACCTCTGTAAGGGTTGCCTTTGGCCTTCCTCACCCCTTTAAAGTCCAAACCTTTGCCTGAGTAGAGATGATACAAGATAATGTTTTGGGCATGAGACAAGGAAGCTTTAATTTTACTGAGTTTGAATTTTTTCCAAATGAGGCGTATGTGTGCACTGGGGTGAATCTTTCCCTTTCTACTGCCCCAGAGACACTGTTGCACTATTTCTCTTACAGTTATTTCTAGGGGACAGTACTGGTGTTTCTCACAGAAATATTTCTCACTGCTGTCCACCTCAATGTTGGAATATAACATCATTTTACATGGGGAAATAAAGCATGAAGGCCTTGGTCTAGCCATATGTGCCAGTTTGAATGTGTTATGTACCCCAGAAAAAGCCATATTCTTTGACGCAATTTTGTGGGACAGACATATTAGTGGGGATTAAGTTGGAACATTTGGATTAGGTTGTTTGCATGGAAATGTGCCCCACCCAACTGTAGGTGATAACTCTGATGAGATATTTCCATGGAGGCATGGCCTTGATCAGTGGAGCCATATAAATGAGCTGACAAACAGAAGAAACTCAGTGCAGCTGTGAGTGACATTTTGAAGAGGAGCTACAGCCAAGAGGGACACTTTGAAGAAAGCACAGGAACTACAGATAAGAGACAGTTTGAAGATGGCTATTGAAAGCAGACTCTTGCTCCGGAGAAGCTAAGAGAGGACAAAAATCCCAAATGCAACTAAGAGTGACATTTTTGAAGAATGGCAGCCTAAAGAGGAACATCCTGGGAGAATGCCATTTTGAAACCAGAACTTTGGAGCAGATGCCAGCCACATGCTCTCGCAGCTAACAGAGGTTTTCCGGACACCATTGGCCATCCTCCAGTGAAGGTACCTGATTGCTGATGTGTTACTTTGGACACTTTATGGCCTTAAGACTGTAACTGTGTAACCAAATAAACCCCCTTTTATAAAGGCCAGTCCATCCCTGGTGCTTTGCATTCCGGCAGCATTAGCAAACTAGAACAGATTTTGGTACCAGGAGTGGGGTGCTTTTGCTGCTGAGTTTGTAAAAACCAAACATGTTGGAGTGGCTTTTTAAATGGATAAGGGGAAGATTCTGGAAGAATTGTGAAGAGCTTGATAGAAAAGGCCAAAACTGTTTTGAAGAGACTGTGGAAATACAGACTCTTTAGATATCTTGAAGTATCCTTAGATTTTTAGATACTTCTGTTGAGGCCTTGAACAGAAACGATGAATGTGTTGTCATGAACTGGAAAGGCGATCCTTGTTTTAAAGTGGCAGGGAATTTGGCAAAATTGAGTCCTGGTGTCAGATGGAAGGAAGAATTTGAAAGCGATAACCTGGAATACTTAGCTGAGGAGATCTCCAGACTATGCGTGGAGGATGTACCCTGGCTTCTCCTTGCAACTTATAGTAAAATGTGAGCAGAGAGAGATAAACTTAGAAATGAACTCTTGGGTTCAAAGAAACCAGAAGCTGACGGCTTGGAAAATTACGAGCTTCCGGGGGTAGAATCCCAGAAGCTACAGCCCAATGTGAGGATGTAACCAAACATGGAACCCAGCTGCCATTTCAGTACAAGCCAAGATTGGAAAAGGAGTTAAGCAGAAAGGATTTGTGGAAAGTCCTATTGTCTGACGGCTTTGACCCCTGTGCGCTTCATGTGAAGCCAACAGAATTTTTATGAGATCTTTATAGACAGAGCCATTGCCATTCTGGACTGGAGGAGACAGACAAGGAAAAAATTGAAGGAAAAATTTCTTCAAAGGCACAGCCACAGAGGTTGAGGTCTGGAGTCGAGAGGTCTCAGGCTGGGAGAGCGGAGCAGCCCACACACATGGAAAGGGTGAGTTTGCCCTGGAGGTCGAGGGCGGGCCTTCCACCTCGATGCTCAGGAAATGTTCTGCCACCCCAAGCCCCAAAGAGGGTGGAGCACATTCCCAGGGGAATGAGAGTCTGTCCGCCACCCCACTGTTTTGAAGGGGTTGAGTGTGTGCCCTGGAGATGGAAGAGAATCTGGGTGATGCCCCAATGTTTGAGGAGGGTGGGGCCGAGAAGGTGGTCTCCCCAATGTGTGGATATGTTGGAGCACTCACCCAAGCGTTTGGAGAGGAAAGCGCTACCACAAAGGCCCTTAGGAAGGGTTAGACTCCCACTCTCTCAAGCCCCAAGGATGCAACACCGTTCTGTAAATGACTCTCAGACTGAAATCTAATGGAGTTTGTCCTGCGGGTTTTAGGAACTGTTTTGGTCCTATGAACCCTGTTTTCCTTACTCTTTCTCCCTATGGTAATGGGAATGTTTATCCTATGAATGTCCCTTTGTTTATTGGGAGCACATAACTTGTTCTAAGTTCACAGATCCACAGTTAAAGGAGAATTTTGCTTTAGGAGAGACCATGCCTATAATTGATTTTGATAGGATCTTGTACTTAACTATTGTTACTGAAATGATTTAAGTTTTTGTGATGTTGTGATGGCATGAATGTATTTTGTATTTGGAAAGAATATGTTTTTCTGGGGTCCAGGGGGTGGAATGTGCTGGTTTGAATGTATTATGTCCCCCAGAAAAAGCCATATTCTTTGATGCAATTTTGTGGTGCAGACATATTAGTGGGGATTAAGTTGGAACATTTGGATTAGGTTGTTTGCATGGAAATGTGCCCCACCCAACTGTAGGTGATAACTCTGATGAGATACTTCCATGGAGGCATGGCCCCACCCATTCAGGGTGGGCCTTGATCAGTGGAGCCATATAAAATGGCTGACAAACAGAAGGAACTCAGTGCAGCCGCAGCTGTGAGTGATATTTTAAAGAGGAGTTACAGCCAAGAGGGACACTTTGAAGAAAGCACAGGAGCTGCAGATGAGAGACATTTTGAAGACGGCCATTGAAAGCAGACTCTTGTTCCAGAGAAGCTAAGAGAGAACAAATATCCCAAGTGCAACTAAGAGTGATATTTTTGAGGAACTGCAGCCTAGAGAGGAACATCCTGGGAGAAAGCCATTTTGAAACCAGAACTTTGGAGCAGACGCAAGCCACATGCCCTCCCAGCTAACAGGTTTTCCGGACACCATTGGCCATCCTCCAGTAAAGGTACCTGACTGCTGATGTGTTACTTTGGACACTTTATGGCCTTAAGACTGTAACTGTGTAACCAAATAAACCCCCTTTTATAAAGGCCAATCCATCTCTGGTGTTTTGCATTCTGGCAGCATTAGCAAACTAGAATACCGTACCACTCCATAAGAGGAGCAAAATCGAAACATGAAGCAGTACCATTTCCCTGTCTGCTTTTCATCTATCTATCTGTCATCCCTCCCTCTTATACGTTTCTCACACTGAAAGCCACTTAAAAAAAAACCCTGGAACCCATTCTTTCAAATGGCCGTTGTGTCAGTTTGAATGTATTGTGTCCCCCAAATGCCATTATCTTTGTGGTCTTGTGGGACAGACGTTTTGGTGCTGGTTAGATTTGCTTGGAATGTGCCCCACCCAGCTGTGGGTGGTGACTTCGGTGGGATACTCCCATGGAGGTGTGACCCCACCCATTCAGGGTGGGCCTTGATCAGTGGAGCCATATAAAACATGCTGACTCAAAGAGACAGAACGGAGTGCAGCTGTGAGTGACATTTTGAAGAGGAGCAAGCCTGCTGGAGAGGAACGTACTAGGAGAAAGCCATTTTGAAACCAGAACTTTGAAGCAGATGCCAGCCACATGCCTTCCCAGCTAACAGAAGTTTTCCAGACGCCATTGACCATCCTCCAGTGAAGGTACCCGATTACTTATGTGTTACCTTGGACACTTTATGGCCTTAAGACTGTAACTGTGTAGCCAAATAAACCCCCTTTTTATAAAAGCCAATCCATCTCTGGTGTTTTGCATTCTGCAGCTTTAGCAAACTAAGACAGCCGTCTTCAAAATGTCTCTCATCTGCAGCTCCTGTGCTTTCTTCAAAGTGTCCCTCTTGGCTGTAACTCCTCTTCAAAACATCACTGACATAAGTCAGTGCAACCATTTTTACACCACCTCCCTCACCCCAAACTGATTCAAAGAGCATGTCAAGGAGGAAAGAAGTGGAATGGGAGCTGAAAGTAGATTAGACTGGGAATTGAAAATTCAGTCTTCCTTCTTAATTCTGAAGATACTGATAAATAAAGTTTTGCTGGTAATGAATTTTAGCAATGTCCCAAATACAGTCAATTTAATCTAGTGCCCCACCCTCTGCTATTTATACTAAGGCTCTGAAATCCATAGCAGAGCAGAGCCAATCTTCGTCTCAGGTTTTCATTCACTCTGCCTCAGCAACAAAAACTCCTGGAATTATAGAGATGGCCTAATGGCTATCACCACTGCCAGGTCTAAAGGTAACACGAATATCCACTCTATGCTAATGTAAGTGTAGGGGGAAAATGCTTATTCTTTTATTTCAGTTGAGACACAAATGGAATTTTTCAGAACAAATTTTTATTTGAGAATTAAGGGAAAACAAAAACATTAAAGCAAAGGAATACATTGAATGAATGAATAAAGTGTCTCATTTGGTCTGAAATCTTGAAAAAGTTACTCTAACTACTTACCTGAGGTAGATTTAGGTTGGCACTGCTTCAAGAGAACCTCCATCCATTCCAGAAGTTACCTTCTAGTTTTGGTTACAGGCTCCCCAAGTGGTCCTCTCCAACCTCAGGTTATGCTATATGAATAATACTAACACCTTTTTTTCTCCATGGTTAAAAGCCCTCAGATCTGTTTCATATCTTCAAGGTTTTCTCTTTGAGGGATAGTCCTTCCTTAACTTACTTACAGACTAGAGATGATCACCACTAAGATTAGCTGAAAGAAGGGGCAAGTCATTGCCCTACTAATGATACCAAGATTTGTCCCCTTCTCCAGGTTCCCTATAATGTCTAACAATTAGCCATATGGACTAATTTCCATCACCACCATGCTAGATCCCCAATACTATTTTAAGTATTACAATTGTCATACATACACAAGTGATAGGCAAGATTTTCACCAAAGAGAAACAAATATATCTTGTGTGTTTTATCACACTGGGCAATTTTTCATGGTACAAGAGCTATTTATGAAAATTACCAAAACACATCAGATCAAATAAACTTCCATGATCTGTTTTCTAAAAGAAAAAAAGAAAACCAAAACATCTTAGTATCAGATTATCACTATGAGCTACAGCCACTGGCTCTAAGATCATGATCATCATGGCTCAAGAGTCACAAAAAGAATCAGAACAACCAATCATTAGGATCAAAGCTTAGAGCCATACACAAAGCAGAGTGTAGCAGCTGGCCAATTCCAAGAATCCAAATGCCAAAGCTCTTTCGAGCTCTGGGATCTGCAAAGATAAGTAAATCGAGATCAGAGGACTCAGAATAGCAACAAATACTTATTCATCAGTCTACAGAGTACCCAATCTACAGGAATCTGAAGTATTTGTATTAAATGTCTTTTAATCTGAGGGAAGAAAACAACCCAAATGTGTCCATTTATAGATTCTTGAATTAATTACAGTATTTCTGGACAATGTTAAATGCAATCATAGTTATCCTGTTAAGTTGGAGATAGGTACTTAACCTTAAACCACCAATTAATCTGTCAACTTCTTTTCCCTTCTAGCATTTAGAATCATGTATTCCAAGCCAAATATATGCCCTACATCATGGTGATGGCAATCCTTTCCCTGGGAATAAAAGATATTCTCTTTCCTTGGCAGAACTGAAATAAATGCAAGGCATATCATTATGGGATTAGAATTGCTATGAACAGGATAATGGAGTGGAAAGAATACCAGTTTTGGAGTCAGGATACTTAAAAATCAAAAAGTCTGGCTCTCCATTAATTCTCTATCATTGTGTGGCCTTTACTCTGTGCCCACTCAGGCTTATGCTTTACTTTCAGTCTTCCTCTAAACATTTTGCAAGAAGCTGACTGAAGGTAACTATAATTAAAGTAGACATGATAAGTGAAGTCATAAAAGTACAGACAGCAGCATCATTAACTATTACACTAGAATTTGCATTTCTCGGTTGAAATGACTCTCCAAGGCTGAAATGTCAAACACCAGGGATGGTCTGAAAGATATTTTAGGGAAAAGGAAAGTTTTTGAGGGAAGGCCTCAACTCACACTACATAAAAGCTGAGTATTCTGCGTTTTTATGAGGTTGGCCCTGCAAAGGGGAAACTATTGGGAGAGTTCTGATCTAGGATGACTACACCCTAGCTTCTTAGGTCTTTCACTGCCTGCAAAAAATCCCCAAGCTACTATCAACACACTAGTCTCCATCATAGTCAAGAGTTAAAAAAAAACAACAGAAGCAAAGTCAATATACTCCTTTGCCCCAACAGTAACACATGCCACACCTTCTATCACATGGTTATAGTCCTTGCCTTTATTGGATTTCTGAATTCAAAAAAAAAAAAAAAAATGAAAGTAAAGCAATCATTAAGTAGTTCAGATAAAAAAAAGCATCTTTACCTGAGTTACCCATCAGGCCTACTCTGACCTGCCCTAACAACTCCCAGAAAGAGCTTCCAGGTACCTAAAAAAGTGTTTCCATATTGACTCTATTTAAAGTCATCTTTACCATATGGGTCAACTATGAGAACAGTTCTTCTCATACATATTATATGTACACAGATTCTCACCGACAATTAGATCTCTCATTAGAGCACAATCCTCTGCAGAGTGAGTTCTTTAGGGCCCAATAAGGTAGAAACTTCTAACAAAATTTTTTTCAGCCTCAAGGTATTTATGTTTATAGGGTTTTTCACTTATGTGAGTTCCCTGGTGTACCACAAGAGCTGATCATTGACAGAAGCTTTATCCATTCCAATACTTGTAAGGTTTTTTCCTCCGTCTAGATTCTTTTGTGGGTGTGCAAATGCAAGGGGGCTCTTCAACTGACGCTCTGATGCTTTTGCCACACACAAGACACATATAGAATTTTGAAAGTCAGAGTTCTGTTAGATACTTTCATCACACTTGAGGCTTCTCCCCAGTGTGAGTTTTCTGAAGTCCAACGAGAAATGCACACAGCCTGAAGCACTGCTGACACTGAGGGCATTTACATGGTTGTTTTCCTGTGTGGACTCTCTCAAAACAAGGAGAACTGAGCATTGCTAGAAAGCTCTCACACACTCACTACATTTGTGAGGTTTTCCACCTGTGTAAATCCTCTTGTGTGTGATCAGATTCGAGCTTGGACTAAAGGTTTTCCAAAACTTAGGGAATTTGTAGGGTGTCTCAGTAGAAAAACCGATGAGGTCTTGCCAGGACAGCTCTCTGGGCAAAATGTTTCTCACACTTCTTACAAGTGCAGGTTCTCTGGTCCCCAGTGAAGTCTGAGCTATGGGGAAAGTCTGAGATTTTCCTATGGTTTCTCTTCTTAGTAAGTCCTCTGACATGTAAATACATTTTTTATGGTATTATAACTTCTCAGCTAGTGAAGACATTTGTGAGGATTCTGATGCATGGGGAGGGCTGAGGTCAAGGCCTTTCTCACCCACATTACAGGTATATGGTTTTTCACCAATGTGGATTGTCTGGTGTTGAAGAAGGGCTGAGGTCTGGTGAAAGTTTTTATCACACAAACTGTATTTATAATGTAGCTCCTCTGTTTGAGTTCTCATTTTCTGCTGTGTAACAAAGTCCATGCCTAGGAGGAAGCCATTCTCACATGTAGACCACTGATGTGGCTTCTCTTCCATATGAATTCTCTGATGCACAATAAGGTCTGAGTTACAGTTGAAACTCTTCTCAAATTCAAGGCATTTAAAAGTGTGAGTGTGAGTTGCTTGGTGCCTGATTAAGTTGGCACTCCGGGTAAAACTTCTCATACATTCTAAGCATTTATACGGCTTCTCACCTGTGTGGACTCTCTGATGCACAATAAGGTCTGATTTCTGGCCAAAGCATTTCTCACAGGCACCACACTTATAGGGCTTCTCCCCAGTATGAACTCTTTTATGTACAATGAAGGCTGAACGGTGTCGGTAACTCTTCTCACACTTATTACATTTGTAGGGCCTTTCACCCGTATGAGTTCTCTGGTGGCTAATAAGATCTGATTTCCCACTAAAAGCTTTTTCACATTCTAGACATTTAAATGGTTTCTCCCCTGTGTGAGTTCTTCGGTGCCTTATGAGGTTTGTACTTCGACTAAAGCATTTATCACATTCACTACATAGATAAGGTTTCTCGCCTGTATGGCTTCTCTGGTGGACAAGCAGATCAGAGCTCTGACCAAAATTCTTGTCACAAATGTCACACGTATAAAATTTTTTACCTGCATGTGTTCTCTGGTGTCCTGATAGGGCTAAGTGGTGCCAAAAGCTCTTTTCACATTTGCTACATTTGTAAGGTTTCTCATAAGTGTGGATCCTCTGGTGTGATATAAGATCTGAGCTTTGGATGAAGGTTTTCTCACACATATCACATCTATAAGGTTTCTCCCCAGTATAGATTCTCTCACACATAATAAGAGCTAAGTTTTCACAGAAGCTTTGCTCGCATTCAAGGCACTGGTATATTTGATCATCTATTTGAGTGATCTTATGCACATGAATAAAAATCTTTTTAGCCTTCTGAGGGCATACATGATATATTTTTCTTTTCTGAGTTCTCTGATTACATCTCTCGTCTGAAGTGTACATTTTCTATGGCTCTCTCCTAGGGAGTTTTCCACTGGTCTTCTTGACCCATCATTGTCTTACTAGTCATTGTCTTGATGCGAACTTGGAAGATACATCTGTTTCAGGCCTTTCAGTCAGGAGCAGTTCACCTCTACAAGTTTCCAGCATCATATACACTAATTTCTCACTTAGTATTTCCAACCCTGTAAGACAAAGAAGAAAAATTATTTACAGTCCTATAACTAAGAATCTTCAAAATCAAAATCATCACAGAAAAGAAATTCAAGATCTTTAAAGATGAAGAGAAATTTAAAAAAGAAACATAATCTTTCCCCCAACTATCCTCCAAAAAATGCTATTAATAACAAAACACTACACCACAATGACAAAAGGGTGCTATTTAATTAGAAAGTCTTGTTAAATGTAATATAATCTCATAAAATAGGAAGAATTCAACCAAAAAATGGGAAAGAGGGAAAAACAAAGTAAAATAACCTCACTGATTATTGCATTTGTGACAAGTGTGAGTTAAAAGATACTATTAAAAACTGACGAACCAGATAATTAAAGGTTAAAAAGAAAATGAGGTTATATGCATTTTAAAAGGTCTAAGTATAAAGGGAGCCATTAAAACAAAAATCAAACCTTCCAGACTCCCCCTCACAATTTTTTTTAATGAAAGAGCAATGAAAACATATCATGTGGAAAACAACAGGGCAAATAAAACATAATGAAATTATAATTATAACGTAAGTAATATGACAATGGTGAGACCAAACTCGTATTAATAAGTGTGAATGAGTTTTCTCACCTAATAAAAGGAAAAGATTTTCACCTTAGCTCATGAAACAAGACCCAACTATATGCCAAATACAAGAGACACCTAAAACAAAATGATTCAGAAAGGAATACCAGGCAAACAGAAATAATAAAGCCAGGCAAACATAAAGAATAAAAGCAGCAATTGGTATCCTGATATCAGACAAAGTAAAATTCCAGCCAAAAAGGACAAGTAAACACAGTAAAGGACACATCTTAATTCTAAAAGCCATAATTGCAATGAAGCTTATGACAGTACGTCATGTACCAAATAACACAGCAGCCACCTTTATACAGCAAAAGCCACAAGAGATGCAAAGAAACAGAGTAAAAACACATTAATAATAGACAACCTTAATATATGACTCTAATAAAAGATATACAAAGTGAACAAAAAGTAAAGATGCAGAAGGCCTAAATAAATTAATTGATTATTACATCTTATAGATACAGATTGAACCTTACTTCCTGACTATAGGGAATAAACTACCTTCTTGAATATAGATGAAACATTCACAAAAATCTATCAGAAAGGATCAGTGGGGAGATCCAAGATGGTGGATTAGGAGAGACAAAGCAAAATTCTCCTCCATGAAAAACACTAGATATAGGAAAGAGAGTCCTCCAGAACAGCAGTTCCAGAGTGCCACTGTCTAGGCAGGGACTTCTATATCCATAGTGAGTGTGTACTTGGAGAAACCAAGAGGCTGCGTTCAAAATGGGTGAGTGTTCAGCCAGGAACACCACCAAGGAGCAGGCGGCTGGAGCTGGCAGATGGCGTAGAGGGGAGTAGCCTTCTATGCCCTGGACACCTTCCTCAGTACCTGGCATTGGTGATAACCCTTCACAGACCTGCGGCCAAGAGTCCACGTGCCAGGAACTAGAGGTTGGAGCAGGCAGACAAGCGTGGAAAGGGCTGCTTTCCGCACCCCATGCAGCCATCTTCGCAGCTGGCTGGGAGACAACCCTTCAAAGCCCTGCGACTGAGGGCTTCCTTGAAGGAATTTGGAATACAGTGGACTTCTGACAGCATCCACCCTTCCTCCATGGAAGCCTGCTGTATGCACAGGCTAGAGGCAGGGGTGCCACACGGAAGTCCCAGGAGCACCCCCCCCCCCAATCCCAGGGACTCGTGGGACCAGGGCAGAGAGGGACTTGGGGCATGTGAGCTGAAAGGTGAGACGCACAGCTCTGCAGCCCCAGAGTACTCCACCCGCAGCCCTGGGAACAGCTGGGACCACTGTGTCCTGGAGCAGACTCCCTGCCAAACTGCGCAGGGCACATCCCCCACCCACAAGGCTGGCAGTCCCCTGTGCACATGGAGAATTGGTGCACTGATTGGACTTCCACAGGGGTTGAACACCCCACTCAGTGCAGAGACAAAGTTGGGGAGAACTGGCTTGAGCATAAGAGTTGGCTTAGGAGTGCCACCTGCTAGTAGGTCCAGGAAATTGCACTCCACCAAGCTGTAGCTCTACCAAATTATAGATAAATGTTCAAATAATCCTGCATAGCCAAAAGAACCCTATCAAGGTAAGCAAATGCCAAGAGGCCAAAAACACCAGAAAATTATAAAGCATATGAAGAAACCAGAAGATACGGATAACCCAAATGTCTGAATTAAAAAGCCAGAGGAGACAAAGAACTTGGAGCAATTAATTGAAGCACACACAAACATCAATATCATGGCTCAGGATATAAAGGACATGAAAAAGACCCAAGTAGAGCATAAAGAAGAATTTGCAAGAGTCAGTAAAAATTGCAGATCTTACGGAAATAAAAGATACTGTTGATCAAGTTAAAAATATTCTGGAGACACAAAACAGCAGATTTGAAGAGGCAGAAGAATGAATTAGTGAACTCAAAGATACAGTGATGGAAAGTGAAAAAGAACGAATGATGAAAAATATTGAAAAATTTGAAATGGATCTCAGGGAAATTATGGAAACATGAAAAACACAAATATAAGAATCACTGGTGTAGTACAAACAGCCCAATTATAAAATGGGCAAAAAATATGAAAAGACATTTCACTGAAGAGGAAATACAAAGGGCTAAAATTCACATGAAAAATGTTCATCTTCACTAGCTATTAAGGAGATGCAAATTAAGACCACAATGAGATATCATCTCACACCAATTAGAAAGGCTGCCATTAAAGAAATAAGAAACTACAAATGCTGGAGATGATGTGGAAAAACTGGAACTCATTCATTGCTGGTGGGACTGTACAGCCACTCTGGAGGACAGTCTGGCGGTTCCTTAGGAAACTAGATATCGAGTTACCCTTCGATCCAACAATTTCACTTCTTGGTATATACCCAGAAGATCTGAAAGCAGTGACATGAACAGATATTTGCACACCGATGTCCATAGTGGCGTTATTCACAATTGCCAAGAAATGGAAACAATCCAAATGTCCTTCAACAGATGAGTGGATAAACAAAATGTGGTATATACACATGATGGAATACTATGCGGAAGTAAGAAGGAACGAGGTCATGAAATATATGACAACGTGGATGAACCTTGAAGACATAATGCTGACTGAAATAATCCAGACACAAAAGGAGAGACATTGTATGTTATCACTAATGAGAACTCTGTGAAAAATGTAAAATAAATATTTTATATTATAGAATGTACAGGACCTAGAGATAGACAGCAACTAGTGAAGGGGGAACGATAATCTAATAAGAACAGATAAGCTATTGAGGGTAATTACAATGTTATGGGAATGCTCAGGAATGGTTACGGTTTGCAAATTTTCTTGGGTATGGTAGGAACATGTTGGAAGCAATGTAGGTATTTCAGGTTACTTGTTTTTCTTATTCCTTTGTTTTGTTAGGGTCTGTTAATTTTCTTGGGGTATGGCAGGGACATATTGGACGCAATGCAGTTATTTTGGGTTTTTTTGTTTTCCTTATTCCTATGTTTTGTTTTGCTTGAATTGTTTTTGTTTTTTAATTTTTTGATAAAGTAAAAAAAAACTGTTGCATTTCAAAAATTAGCTTCAATGTAGTTATTTTAGGTTAATTGGTTTTTCTTACACTTTTGTTTGATTACGGTTTGTTATGGTAGGAACATGTTGGAAGCAACATAGTTATTTTAGGTTATTTGTTTTTCTTAATCCATTGATTTGTTTTGTTTGAAATGTTGTGGGGTTTTTTTGTTTTTTTTTTTTTAATTTTTCGATAAATAAAGTGAAAAAAAAAAAAAAAAAGATCATTAGTATTCCAGAAGGGGAAGAGAAGAGCAAAGGGCTAGGAAGAGTATTTGAAGACGTTGTTGGGAAAAACTTCTCAACCCTGCTAAATGACATAAATATGCAAATAAAAGTTACCCAATGAACTCCAAATAGAATAAATCCAAATAAACCCACTCCAAGACATTCTGATCAGATTGTCAAATGTTGAAGAGAAGGAGAAAGTTCTGAAAGCAGCAAGAGAGAAGCAATTCACCACATACAAGGGAAACAACGTAAGAGTAAGTACTGACCACTCAGCAGGCACATAGAGGCAAGAAGGCAGTGGTATGACATATTTAAAATTCTGCAAAATTCCTGCCAAGAATTCTTTATCTAGCCAAGCTCTCTTTCAAAATTGAGGGAGAGCTACAAATTTTCACAGACAAACAAATGCTGAGAGAATTTAACAAGAGACCTGCCCTATAAGAAATACTAAAGGGGGGGGGGTTACTGGCTTAGAAAAAAAGAGAGGAGAGAAAGGTCTGGAGAAGGGCATGGAACTGAACAGTTTTAGTAAGGGTACCTTAAAAGAAATAAAGAGAGGGGAAAAATACATCTGACATATAAAAACCGAAAGATAAGATGGCAGATTCAAGAAATGCCTTCACAGAAATAACACTGAATGTGAATGGATTAAACTCCCCAATTAAAAGATATAGATTGGCAGAATGGATTAAAAAATATGAACCATCAATATGTCACTTACAAGAGACTCATCTTAGACAGAGAGACACAAAGAAATTGATAGTTAAAGGATGGAAAAAAATATTCCACGCAAGCTACAATCAAAAAAAAGCAGGGATAGCAATACTAATTTCAGATAAAGTAGGCTTTAAATGTAAGAATGTCAGAAGAGACAAAGGACATTATATACTAATAAAAGGGACAATTCACCAAGAAGAAATAATCATAAATGTTTATGCACCCAACCAAGTTTCTCCAAATTACATGAGACAAACATTGGCAAAACTGAAGGAAGCAATACGTTTCCAAAATAATTGTGGGAGACTTCAATATGCCACTCTCTCCTATAGATAGATGAACCAGACAGAGGACCAATTAAGGAAACTGAGAACCTAAACAACATGAAAACGTATTAGACTTAACAGACATATCTAGAACATTACATCCCAAATTATCAGGATATACATTTTTCTCTAGAGACCATGGACCTTTCTCCAAGATAGGTCATATGCTGGGGCATAAAACAAGCCTCAATAAATTTAAAAAGATTGAAATTATTCAAAGCACTTTCTCTGACCATAATGGAATGCAACTAGAAGTCAATAACCATCAAAGATCTAGAACATTCACAAATATCTGGAGATTAAACACTCCTAAACAATCAGTGGGTCAAAGGAGAAATTGCTAAATATCTAGAGACTAATGAAATTGAGAACACAACGTATCAAAACTTATGGGATGCAGCGAAGGCAGTACTGAGGGGGAAATTTATAGCTCTATATGCATACATTAAAAAAGAAGAAAGAGATAAACTCAAAGAACTAATGGAACAACTGTAGAAGCTAGAAAATGATCAACAAGCTAATCCAAAACAAGGAGAAGAAAAGAAACAACAAGGATTAAAGCAGAACTAAATGATACGGGAAAAAAAAACCAACAGAGACAATAAATAAAACCAAATTGGTTCTGTGAGAAAATCAACAGGATTGACAAACCCTTATCTAGACTGACTAAGTCAAAAAGAGAAAAGACCCAAATAAACAAAACAATAAATGAGAGGGGGGCATTACTGCAGATCCCGAAGACATTTAAAAGATCATAAGAGGATACTATGAACAACTGTATGCCAACAAACTAGAGAATTAGAGGAAATGGATAATTTCCTGGAAACACATGAACAACCCAGAATGACCAGAGAAGACACAGAAGACCTCAACAAACCAATCACAAGCAAAGAGATCCAATCAGTCATGGAAAACGCTTCCCACAAATAAAAGCCCAGGGCCAGAAAGCTTCACAGGGGAATTCTACCAAACTTTCCAAAAAGAATTGACACCATTCCTACTTAAACTCTTTCAAAAAATTGAAGAAAACAGAACACTATCTAACTCATTTTATGAAACCAACGTCACTCTAATACCAAAACCAGATAAAGATGCTACAAGAAAGGAAAAGTACAGGCCAATCTCCCTAATGAATAAAGATGCGAAAATTCTCAACAAAATACTTGCAAATCGAATCCAAAGGCACATTAAAAAAATTATACAACATGACCAAGTGGGGTTCATCCTAGGCATGCAAGGGTGGTTCAACTAAGAAAATCAATATAACACAATACATTAACAAATCAAAAGGGAAAAATCAAATGATGTCAACAGATGCTGAAAAAGCATTTGACAAAATTCAGCACCCTTTTTTGATAAAAACACTTCAAAAGGTAGGAATTGAAGGAAACTTCCTCAATATGACAAAGGGCATATATGAAAACCCCACAGCCAGCACAGTACTCAATGGTGAAAGACTGAAAGCCTTCCCTCTAAGATGAGGAACAAGACAAGGATGCCCACTGTCACCACTATTATTCAACATTGTGCTAGAAGTTCTAGCCAGAGCAATTGGGCAAGACAAAGAAATAAAAGGCATCCAGATTGGAAAGAAAGAACTAAAACTGTCATTGTTTGCAGATGATATGGTCTTATATTTTTGAAAACCCTAAGAAATCAATGACATAGCTACTTGAGCTAACAAACAAATTCAGCAAAGTGGCAGGATACAAGATTAATGCACATAAGTCAGTAATGTTCCTGTACACTAAAAATCATCTAACTGAAGAGACACTCAAGAAAAAGATTCCATTCTCAATAGCAACTAATCAAGAAAAAGATTCTATTCTCAATAGCAACTAAAAGAATCAAATACCAAGGAACAAACTTAACCAAGGATGTAAAAGACCTCTACACAGAAAATTAATTAACTTTACTAAGCGAAATAAAAGGGGACCTAGAGAGATGGAAAGATATTCCGTGTTCATGGATAGGAAGGCTAAATGTCATTACGATGTCAATTCTATTGAAACAGATCTACAGATGCAACACAATTCCAATCAAAATTTCAGCAACCTACTTTGCAGACTTGGAAAAGCTAGTTATCAGGTTTATTTGGAAGGGAAAGATGCCTCCAATTGCTAAAAACATTCTTAAAAAGAAAAATGAAGTGGGAGGACTTACACTTCCTGACTTTGAAGCTTACTACAAAGCCACAGTAGTCAAAACAGCATGATATTGGCACAAAGATAGACAAACTGATCAATGGAATCAAACTGAGATTTTGGAAACAGACCCCCAGATCTATGGTCGACTGATTTTTGATAAGGCTCCCAAATCCACTGCACTGGGACATAACTGTCTCCTCAAGAAATGGGGCTGGGAGTCCTAGATATCCATATCCAAAAGAATGAAAGAGGACCCCTACCTCACACCCTATACAAAAATTAACTCCAAGTGGATCAAAGACCCCAATTTGAAACAGTACCATGAAACTCCTAGAAGATAATGTAGCGAAACATCTTTAAGACCTAGTATTAGGAGGCTGCTTCTTAGACCTTACACCCAAAGCATAAGCAGTGAAAGAAAAAAACAGATAAATGTGAACTCCTCAAAATCAAAAGCTTCTGTATCTCAAGGGAATTTGTCAAAAGGGTGAAGAGGCAGCCAACTCAATGGGACAAAATATTTGGAAACCATGTATCTGATAAGAGACTAGTATCTTGCACATATAAAGAAATCCTACAACTCAATGACAATAGTACAAACAGCCCAATTACAAAATGGGCAAAAGATACGAAAAGACATTTCTCTGAAGAGGAAATACAAATGCCTAAAAAAATGCATGACAAAAAGGTCCATCTTCACCAGGTAGTAGGGAGATGAAAATCAAGACCACAATGAGATATCATCTCATACCAATAAGAATGGCTGCCATTAACCAAACAGGAAGCTACAAATGCTAGAGAGGATGTGGAAAAATTGGAACTCTTATACATTGCTGGTGGGAGTGTGTAAAGGTACAACCACTCTGGAAGACAGTTTGGCAGTTCCTCAGAAAACTAGATATCGAGTTACCCTATAATCCAGCAATTTCACTTCTCAGTATATACCCAGATCTGAAAGCAATGACATGAACAGATATTTGCACATCAATGTTCAAAGCGGCATTACTCACAACTGTCAAGAGATGGCAAGAATCCTAATGTCCTTCAACAGGTGAGTGGATAAACAAAATGTGGTATATACACATGATGGAATACTACGAGGCAGTAAGAAGGAAAGAGGTCATGAAACATATGACAACATGGATGAACCTTGAAGACATAATGCTGAGCGAAATAAGCCAGACACAAAGGAGAGATATTATATGTTACCACCAATATGAACTCTGTGAAAAATGTAAAATAAGTGTCTCACAACATAGAATATAGGGGACCTAGAGATAGACGGAAGGTAGTGAAGGGGGAATGATAATCTATTATGTATGGATATGGTAATAAGGGAGATCTTAATGGTATGGGAATGGACACATGTGACCATGGTTTGTTAATGGGATTATAAGTATCAGTGACACATTGAATGTGATGTTTGTAAGCGGTTGTTTAAAGGCATGAAACCCACAAGTAGCACCACAAACCTAAATAAGTATTAGCATGATATACTTATATGGTATGACACTGGTGCAGAGGATTAAAAACAGAGTGGTATGGAAAAACTACCCATTTCATATTAAAGACTGTATTTAATAGGAATACCTTACCAACTCTACACTAATACTAGAGATGAATAATTGACAGCTGATAAGAGCTCTGGGATGTATTATGTTATGATAATTGTTTAAAGTTGAGAATGATGATGACTGTGTAATTAAGTGAAGATAATTTAAGAAACTGACCATTTATCTTGGGATAGAATATATATTAAATGAAACTAGGAATCCACTACTTAATAAATCAAGCCCTCGACTTGAGGCTCGCTCTTGTGAAATTTAGTGTTGTAAATAGGAGGCTGAGCCCTCCTATAATTTTGCCTAAGAGGCACCTCCAGGGAACCTCTTTTGTTGCTCAGATGTGGCCTTTCTTTCTCTAAGCCCAACTCAGCAAATACATTCATTAATCCCACCCCACCCCCACCCCACAAGGAACATGACTCCCAAGGGAATGAATCTCCCTGGCAACAATGGACATGACTCCTAGGGGTGAGCCTGGACCTGGCAGCAAGGGACTGAAAAATGCCTACTTGACCAAAAAGGGGAAAAAGAAAGGTAACAAGCTGAAGTCACAGTGGCTGAGAAATCCCAAATAGAGTCGAGAGGCTCCCCTGGAGGTTTCTCTTATGCAAGCTCCAGCTAGACATCCTAAATGCCTACAGTATGCCATGCCCTAAACAAAAGCAGTTCCCAAATATCTAGGTCCCTACCTGAGATTCTATAAAAGATTCACTCTCAGATACTTAAATCCACCCTTCTTATGCCAGACAAGTCCTAAAACCCAGAGGCAACGACCTCTTTAAGATCAACAATCAGATGCAGCCCCCTTCCCCATACTGTCAACACCCTCTATATTATGATCAAGTTAGGGTGTTCACTGCCTAGACACCCCTGAAGATGAAGAAAGAGATTAAATGACAGGGGGTGGCAACAAACAAAATAAGATTTAACAAAGGTCTATGAATGCTGAAACTTTATATAATTATTTCTATATTTTTGGATGCTGGGGTGCTGGAAGGGGTGGAAGGAGGTAAATGACATGGTGGAACTGTAGCATATAGCATCCTTTGGGATTTGCTCTATAGCTGTGCACTGAATTGTGCCTTGAAGATCTTCACCTTTCTGTATAAAACTTGTATTGCATAACAGAGAAGAGACTGAGACTGTGGAACTGTAACCCATAACAATTTTTGAAATTACCCATATAACTGCTTGTTGAGCTGTACATCGAGAGTTGACATCTTTCTGTATGTATATTTTACAATAATGGAAATGGCTGAAGTTGTGGAACTGTGACCCATCAAAGTCTTTGAAATTTACTCTCTAACAACTTGTGAAATCATACTTTGAAAGTTATCACTGTTACGTATATATGTTAAAGCTCACAATAAAAAAAAAAAGGATCAGTAAGTTCCATAAAGTACTCTATATAGTAAAACAAGAAATTTGGTATAATAGTCCTTACAAAATGGTGAAAACAACAAACTATAAAACAACTCTCCAGTGAAAAGACAAATAAAAAATACAAAATACAGAATTTCTAAAAAATATTGCTAATTAAAACGTATTAAAATATACGGATT
Organism: Choloepus didactylus; assembly: GCF_015220235.1. NCBI lineage: Eukaryota > Metazoa > Chordata > Mammalia > Pilosa > Megalonychidae > Choloepus > Choloepus didactylus. The sequence goes on along the minus strand of NC_051313.1, from coordinate 126,391,086 downwards.
AAATTTAAAGCAGTGATCAAGAGAATATTCACAACTTTTTGTAATCAACAAATTACTTTATCAATAAAAATAAAAGAATTAAGTAAATGAACTGAATTCTCAGATCAAATAGCTAAGAAAAAATAAATCAAAAGAATAAAAGGAAGAAAATAAAAATGAAAGTGGAAATTGATGAACTATACAACAGAAAAATAAACTTAGAGATCAAAGTCCTACTTATTTTGAAAAACAAACAAGTAGTCAAACTACTACTTAATTTAATTAAAGATAAAAAGGAAGAAGGGAAGAGAACCTAAGATGGCGGCTAGGTGAGACAGGGCAAAAAGACACCTCCGGAAAAATACTAGATAAAAACCAGAAAGTGACCCAGGACACCAGTTCCAGTGATGCACCAGCCAGACAAGGTCTGCTAAATCCACAGGGACCGTGTATTTGGTGAAACCGGAAGTCTGCATTCTGAAACAAGTGAGTGAGCCAGCTGAAAGTCCAGCGGCCGCGCTGCGGTGTGGGGAAACAGTGGGCTGGCATTTGGAGAGGGACTAGTTCTTTAAAAAAAAACAAAAAAAGAAAAAAAAAAGCACAGCAGCGGCTGCAGATACGACGGGGAGATCCGCGCAGTGAAGCACGGCGGAAGCGGACTGGGTCAACGCCTCGGTATCTGGCGCGGAGGATACCCCTTCCCACACCAGCTGTTGATTGTCTCGGGACCAGGGGAGCAGAGGGGAGTCAAAAGGAGAAAAAAGCCACACCCCTTGCAGACATCTCCCTGGTGGGCTGGGGACACTCCTGCCCAGGGCCGGACCCACAGCCCAGAGCTGAGCCAAGAAACCCAGTGTGACAGGCAGTCTTTCCCACAGCACCGTGCACAAGCCACAATATTGGCCATGGACAGTGGCCTTTAGTGCACCCATGGCTGATTGTCCTGGAGCTAGGAGGGCGGAGCTGTGTGAAAAGGGGGAAGTAACGCGTCCCATTCAACCATCTTTGAAGCAGGCTGGGAGCACCCCTGCACGGCCCGGCGACTCAGGGCTTCCCTGGAGGCCAGTGCACACTTGTGACATGGCGGCCCTCCCTCAGCAGAGGTCCTGGAAGAGCACGGCTGGGAAGGGGGACCCGCTTGGAAATCCCAGGAACCCTATGCCAATACCAAGGTCTTGTGGGTCAGTGGCAGAGTCAATCTGTGGCAAGACTGAAATGAAGGCTTAGACTCTGGCAACAGGCTTAAAACTCTGGGAACACCTGGGAGGTTTGATTATTAAAGCTGCCCTGCCTCCCTAACCACCCAGACACACGCCCCACATTCAGGGCGGACAGCACCAACAACACACCCAAATTTACTGCACCAGTTGAACCCCACAAGAATCAGATCCCCACACACCACAAAGACAAAGTTAGGGAGAACTGACTTGAGGGGAATAGGTGACTCACAGACACCATCTGCTGGTCAGTTAGAGAAAGTATACGCCAGAAAACTGTAGTTCTGACAAATTACAGATCAAGTAAAGCAAATGCCAAGAGGCCAAAAACAAAAGAAAATCTTAAAGCATACGATAAAACCAGACGATATGGAGAACCCAAACCCAAACACCCAAATCAAAAGATCAGAAGACACACAGTACTTGGCGCAATTAATCAAAGAACTAAAGACAGACAGCGAGAGCATGGCACAGGATATAAAGGACATGAAGAGCATGGCACAGGATATTAAGGACATAAAGAAGACCCTAGAAGAGCATAAAGAAGAAATTGCAAGAGCAAATAAAAAAACAGAAGATCTTATGGAAATAAAAGAAACTGTAGGCCAAATTAAAAAGACTCTGGAGACTCATAATACAAGATTAGAGGAAGCTGAACAACAACCCAGCCTCCTCGAAGACCACAGAACAGAAAATGAAAGAACAAAAGAAAGAATGGGGAAAAAAATTGAAAAAATCAAAATGGATCTCAGGGATATGATAGGTAAAATAAAATGTCCAAATTTAAGACTCATTGGTGTCCCAGAAGGGGAAGAGAAGGGTAAAAAGGGAGAAGGCACACATTTACAAAATAAGAAAGGACAAGGGAGAAATAATCACTGAAATAGGGAAAAAAAAAAAACCTAAAAGAGATAATTTTGCAGACCTCTACACAAATAAATGTGGTAACGTATTTGAAATAATTTCCTCAAGAAGTAAAATGTACCAAAATGAACTCCATTAGAGATTCAAAGTTTAAAAGCAATTTGCACAAAAGAAATAGAGTTATCAAGGAACTATCCCACACACAAAAAGCACTAGCTCCAGATCATTTCACAAAAACCAAATAAAACCCAATGCCTCATAAATATTTTCCAGAACACTGGAAATAAAGAAAAAAATTCTTAATTCTTTTCATGAAACAAGTATATCATTGATACCTAAATCTGATGAGCAGAGTTCAAAAATTATTTCCAGTCAGTATTAGCTATGAATACTAATGTAAAAAGTATTAACAAAAGTCTGATACCACATTAAGAAAGAATTCACCATGAACAAGCAGGATTTATTCAAGGAATGCAAGGTTGATTCAATATTAGGAAATCCATTAATATAATACCCCATATTAAAAGATCTATGGAGAAAAATTATGATAACTACATAGGTACTGAAGGAACTCTCAACAAAAATCAACATTCATCCCTGATGAAAACACTCAAGAAAATAGGGATTAATGGATTCTTTAAAAACTATAATAAAATACGCATACCTTAGTCCTAAAGCCAGCACCTTAAATGAGAAAAACTAGAGTCATTTTCATTAAAAGCAGGAACAGAGCAAGGAAGACCACTAACTCTTTTCACTATCAAACATTAACCTGGAAATATCAACCAATGTAATTAGAGAAAGAGAAATCAACCAGAGTTGCAAGAACTGAAAAAGAAGTAAAACTATCTCTATTTGGAAATGAGATTGTATTATACCTGGAAAACTCAAGAGAAAACAAATGCTAAAACTGACTCAAATAATAAAGTGAAGTGGCAGGATATAAAATTCACATAGAGAGATCAATAGCCATCTTATTTAACATAAGTGAGAGCACAGAATGATAGAAAAAGAAAACCATTGTATACCAACAATATAAAATACTTAAAAAATAAATAAAATTGTGCAAAAATGTCAAACTTTCAAATATTCCCAAGAAACCCAAAAGTAGACCTGAACAAATGGAATGACATCTTTGTTTGTTTGTTTGATAAATGACTCAACATTATGAAGATGTCAGTTCTTCCTAAGAAAATTTATGAATTTAACAAAGTCCCAATAAAAATAACAAGCTTCTTTATGGAGCAAGACCAGGGCTCCAAAAACTATGTCATGGATCAGTTCTAGGCTACCTCCTGTTTTTTATAAAATTTTATTGAAAAAAAGTCATATTCATTCATTAATATATTATATATGTAGTATTTCACATGACAAGAAAGAGTTGAGAAGTTGCAACAGAGACCACGTGGCCCAGATACTTACTTTCTGGCCTTTTACAGAAGTTTACCAATACCTGAGCCAGACAGTTGTTAGTCAAATTCACTTGGAAAAACCAACATGCAAGTACAGTCAGGAAACAATGAAAAGAAAAGCTATTAGGCACGATTAACCAGCAGACATTAGAATGTACCAGAAAACCTCTAATATTAAAACAATGTGGTTTTGGTACATGAATAGACAAAAAAGACCAGTAGAACAGAATAGAAAATCCAGAAATATACACGAGTACCTAGGGAAATTTAGTATATGATAAAAGTGACCTCTTGAGTGTGAGAAAAGTGACATCTCAAATCACAAGGGCAAAAATGGATTTTTAATAAATTGTGCTAGAACATCAAGGTAGCCATTTGAAAACATAAAATTTTATCTCATAGCTTAACCAAAATTAACTCCAAAGTGATCAGGGATATGAATGTACAAATTGAAACCAGGTAGATATTACAAGAAATCAAAGGCGAATGAATTCTACTTTAACCTCAGTGTACAGAAAGGTTTTCTAACTATGATACAAAATCCAGATGCAATAAAAGATTGATAATTTTGACTAAAAACATTTTTCATATAAAAATAAAGTCAAAAGTCAATGGACAAGCTGAGAGAAAGTATATATAACACATATTTGAGATAAAGAAATAATTTACCTAATATTAAAAGTTCCCTTAAAAATTGAGGGAAAAGACCAAAAGCTTAATAGAAAATAGGCAAAGACAAAAACAGATCAAACACATAAAAGATACAAAAATCTCCCTTATCATTTTGAAAAGATGCTCAATATCTCACTCAGAATTAGAGAAATGCAAATTCCAAGTACACTGAAATACCATTCATGCCTATAAAACTCGCAAAAATTAAAAGGTCTAACAATGCATTCTGCTTTCAAGGCTGTGAGGTAACAGGCCCTCTCATACCCTGCTGGAGGGAATGAAAGCAGGTATGTTCTAGTTTGCTAATGCTGCCAGAATGCAAAACACCAGAAATGGATTGGCTTTTATAAAAGGGGGTTTATTTGGTTACACAATTACAGTCTTAAGGCCATAGAGTGTCCGAGGTAAGTCATCAACAATCAGGTACCTTCACTGGAGGATGGCCAATGGCGTCCGGAAAACCTCTGTTAGTTGGGAAGGCACCTAGCTGGTGCCTGCTCCAAAGTTCTGGTTTCAAAATGGCTTTCTCCCAGGACGTTCCTCTTTAGGCTTCAGCTTCTCTCCAAAACGTCACTCTCAGTTGCTCTTGGGGCGTTTTTCCTCTTAGCTTCTCCGGAGCATAAGTCTGCTTTCACAAGCTATCTCCAAAATGTCTCTGTAAACTGCAGTTCCTCTCAGCTCCTGTGCATTCTTCAAAGTGTCCCTCTTGGCTGTAGCTCCTCTTCAAAACGTCACTCACAGCTGCACTGAGTTCCCTCTGCCCGTCAGCTCATTTATATGGCTCCACTGATCAAGATCCACCCTAAATGGGTGGGGCCATGCCTCGATGGAAATATCCAATCAGAGTCATCACCCACAGCTGGGTGGGGCGCATCTCCAAAGAAACACTCAAAGAAATCTCATCAAAACTGATAATGTCTGCCCACACAAGATTACATCAAAGATAATGGCGTTTGGGGGACAAAATACATTCAAACTGGCACAACCCCGTTGGAAGGAAATGTGGCAATATCTAACAAAAGTAGACATGAATTTACATTTGACCCAGCAATCCTATTTCTAAAAAATTAACTTTGAAGACATAATACTAAAGATACAATATTAAAGATACATATTAAAGTATCCAATGATACGAAAACGCATGCATAAAGTTATTCATTCTAGCAATAGTTGTAACTGGAAAACATCTGAAACAACCTAAATGCCCATATGTAAGAAAGTGATTGAATAAACTATGATACAGCCATATAATGGAGTACAATACAGCTGAAAAAGGACTAAGAAAAATCTTCAGGAACTTATGTGAAGTGATTTCCAGGTAAATGATAAATTTTTTTTAAATGCATGAGAAATCTGTGAGAAAGAAGTAGGGGAAAAAAAGTGTATCTACTCAATTAGCCAAAAAGAAAAAAAGAAATTAATCTTTGATTATTAACAGACAGTAGGTGAAAATGGGATTGAAAGAACAGGAAAATGGAATTGGTATAAAAAGGTAGAGGGAGAGGAAATGACACTTCTTTGAATATAGCTTTTTGTATACACACAAATTTTTACTTTTAGAACCATGTTACGTTTTCACATGCTCAATTTAAAAATAAATAAATAAACAAGCAAACAAACTATCAGACAGTCAAGGATGGGGAAGAAAAATGTAAAATGAAATACAAACAAAAACAAAGCCTGTGTTTCAAATGAGTAACACAACCACCCAGAATGGGGAAAAAATAATTAAAATAACTCTTTAACACAGTATTGGGACTATATAACCTCAAGCTAAAGATAAACAGAACAACAGACAAACACTGAACTTTAATTAGTAGGGTTTTCTACACATGGTGGTATGGGTACACTACTAATTTGTATGCTAAGATTGAACAAATAAGGAAATATACTGTGGACAAAGGCAGCCAGATTTCTCAATCTCAGAGAAGAGAATTACAAATATGGAAAGAGAAAGACTAGAAAGAACTCTGTAGTATTAAACTGGAATTGGAGCTATCAGTACGAAGGCAAGGTTTTTAAACATATATAGAAAAAACAGAAATGTATGTGTGAAAGTATGTGAGTATGTATGTGTGCTGGTTTGGATGTCTTATGTCCCCCAAAACTCCATGTTCTTTGATGCAATCTTGTGTGGGCAGAGGTATTAGTGTTGATTAAACTGGAATCTTTGGATTAGGTTGTTTCCATGGAGATGTGACCCACCCAACCGTAGGTGATAACTCTGGATAATTTCCATGGAGGTGTGGCCCGGCCCATTCAGCATGGGCCTTAATTAGTTCACTGGAGTCTTATAAAGGGGCTCACACACAGAAGGATGTCAGAGCAACTGAGAGTGACATTTTGAAGAGGAGCTGCAGCTTAGAGAGGACAAAAAGCCCCAAGAGCAACGTTTTGGAGACCATCCTTTTGAAATGCAACCTGGGAACAAGCAGACGCCAGCTACATGCCTTCCCAGCTCATACGTTTTTGGGATATCATTGGCCATCCTCCAGTGAAGGTACCCAATTGTTGATGCCTTACTTTGGATACTTTATGGCATTAAGACTGTAACTGTGTAACCAAATAAACTCCCTTTATAAAAGCCAATCATTTCTGGTATTTTGCATAATGGGCAGCATTAGCAAACTGAAACAGTATGTACTTTTTTTTCTTAGTAATATCTGCTGATGGGTCACAAAATCAATGAAACTCCAGTAGTCATTAATAAGCATACTAAGCACCTAGACCTTGGTTTCTAAATACCATTCACCAGTAAAAGAAACCAACGCTCCTTGAAGAAAGAGCTGATTCCAGAACTGGAGAAGTACAAGATGAACCTAGAACATCTTGTGTCAGAAAGTAAGCAAGTACTCAAAAAATGACAAGGTGTCAAAGGGCCCCAGGAGTCAGGAAGAAGATGGTCCTACTGTACAAATCTGGAACAATTAAAACATCAAAAATAATGTTTGTTACAGATTAGTAACACAATAAAATAAGAATCTGTGAATCCATACTCATAAAAACAAATAAATGAATAAATAAAGGAAAAGGGAATGTTTTTTTGTTACACTAAAAAATCAACAATTAAATGTAGATGGAATCATGGGATCAGAATATCATTTCAGGCAAAATTCTAATGGATGAAAGTGTGATGAGAATCAGTATTTACAGTTTGAAAATATCTCCCTACTACATATTTAATAATTACAAAGAGAAAAAGAGTAACTCCACAGTATAGGAAACTGGTAGATAACAACAACCTTAACCAAGTGATGAAAATTAACATCACCAGTAATAAGACATATCAACATCATGTGTCTCCTAATACGAAAGAAAGAGAAGAATACAGCATTACTTTTATGGTATTTTGCCAAAAATAAACTGAATCTAATCATGAGGAAACATCAGACAAATCCAAATTGAGGGATATACTACCAAATAAATGGCCTAAATTCTTCAAAAAAAAATCAAGATTATGAAAGACAAAGCCTGACCATCTGTTCCAGAATAAAAAGACATGAAAACTAAATGCAATGGGTGACCCTATTGGATCTTGGACCAGAAAACAAACAAACAAACAAAAAACTTTATTTCTTTTGATTATAAAGGACATTAGGGGGACAATTGGCTAAATTTGATTAACGTCTGGAGATTAAATAATAAATTGTATCAATGCTAATTTCCTCATTTTGACAACTGTAATAGTAATGTATGAGAATATCCTTGTATTTAGGAAATAAAAAATTGAGTATTTAGGCTTTCTAAATTTTCTTGTAAAGAACTATGCCCTTCAGATAATCATTTGAGTAACAATTTTCTCAATTCTCCCAAGGATGGCATGTGTAGCTAGTAACATTCTATATGCATAGCAGAGAAATTCACTCATTACATACCTTGGGATTTTAGGGATTAATTCTTTTAGGTCTTTAGGGTTTACGATATCTTAGGACTTTTAGGACTTAATTTCTCTCTGTTTCAGAATTGGCATTATGTCTGTAATTTACTCCCAAATGGTTCAGAAAAAAAAAAATGTACATATATGCACACACGTGTGTATAGGGAGATTAAGACACAGAATCATAAAGCAAATGTGGTAAAATGTTAACATTTAAGGAGACTGCATAAAGAATACATAGCCATGCTTTCTACTATTTTGCAACTTTTCTGTCAGTTTGAAATGATTTTAAAATTTTTGATTTTTAAAGAACATGGTAGCTGAGAATTGGTATATTGTGGTAGCTAAAATTAAAATCTGGAATCAGATTTTGGCTCAAATTTCCACTCTGCTTCTTTGTAGCTGTGAGACTTTGGGTAAGGTACTTAACCTCCCTCAGCTTCAATTTCCCTTTTGATAAAATAGGTTTGACACTATCACATGCCTCATGGAGCTGCTATGAGGACTAGCTGAGATACTGCCAGTAAAGTACTCAGCTAAGGCCTGGGTCTCAGTAGGTGCTCAATAAATGGTAGGTTCTGTTATTTCCTTAATTCTACCTTCACATGTACAACAACACTAACATTTATTGAGCTCATCCTGTGCCTACCTCTTCTGTAATGAACTCTTGTCCAGAATCCATTTAAAATAATTAACTAAGTAATAAATAAAGAAACAATTCAGCCAGTTAATGATTACTAAGAAGCTTATGCAAGAACTAGAAAAAAAATTATGGAAAAATGTTAAAAGGAAAAGGAAGAATTCCAAATCAGAACCACAACTAAGTAAAGATATGTAGGCATATGGACAAATAGCTGGTATAAGATAACAGGCTTTATGGAAGTTTTGTCTTTTAAAATGTGTATTATTATTAAGGTCAAAAGGAGAGTAGAGTGGAAATAAAGGATTCTCAGCTTAGCCATAGCCTGATAAATCAATCAGATTTTTCCCTAAATTTATCAGTCCAAGATACATATTTGCCAAAATCCACCAATAAAGTGTCGGATACCAAGAAATTTTTTTTTTTTTTCAAAATAATGGAAACCATTTAAATATTCATATATGTCTTTGGAACGTATTATAATACAAATTATAGTTCTGGCTATCAAACCTCAAAATAGGCAACACTTCTCTACTTCAAGATACTGTGTTTCCCATCACACGCAGAATAAAACCCAAAGTTTTTACAGTGCTCTCTTCTGCCCTATATAATATGGCACCTCTATCTTCAGCCTCACAGGCCACTTTAGATCCTTTGTACTTGTTCATTCCACCCAGGATGCTTTTCTCCCACATAGTTTGCTATTTCATTTGATTGAAGTCTCTGCCTAAAAATTACTTCCTCAAAGAGAGGCACACCGTAATACCTTATCTGAAATATAAAAGAGTCCCTGTGTCCCTTTATCCTGCTTTATTTTTCTACCAGTTATCGTCATCCAACTTTGTGGTATATATTTTACATTTGTGAATTTATTTGTCTCTCCTACTAGAATATATATTCCAGTAGGGATAGAACTTTGTTCATTGTCTTTGTTCATTTGTCTTTGTTCACTGCCATATTCCGAACATTTACAATACAATGTTGAATGAACGAAAAAAAAAAGAATGAATAAATACTAGAACAACAAAGAGCAGTCACCATCCCTGAATCCCAATAAGAATAGAACAATCTAGACCTATAGTCCATCTAATAAACCTAAATATATCCTTAGCTCCAGGGTTTTGTCCACTAGGAAGCTTCTCTTACCCCAATCTAGAAAGAGACTTGGACTCTCTCCCAGGCCTGGGATCAGAAAACAAAGAATAAGCAGGCAGGTAACAAAAATCCAAGCAGACTGGCTGACTCTTAGAACTTCAGAGTTCAATAACACGGGTTATTTTATTAAATCCTTCCAAGAATCCTGTAAGACAGATAGGTATTAATGCCACTGTTTCCACCTTACAGATAGAAAACCTGATGCTTAGGGCACTTAAATAATCACCAAGAACTCACAACTAGTAAGTAGTACAGTCAGGATTTAAATCTACCTCATCTGACTCCAGAGTCTGCCTAAGTATTAGGCATGCTGCCTTCTTTGGGCTACAAATCAATCAAGAAGCAATTACTGCAAGCCCACTGTGACTATGCATGTTGAAAAGGAGCAGAAATTGGACTTAAATTGGTAGGATAGGGCCCAGCTTTGTCACTGTGCTATTTTAGGAGCTAAGAAAGGATCATTCTCTTTTTCCTATATCTTCTCCCATTCCCTTCTCCTCCCCCACCTCAAAAATCCACATCATTTATACAGATAAACATATAGCCTGGTATGCCACTTACCATAAAAAGAAAGACTCAAGACTGTTTTCCTTTTGGCTCCAAAAGGTAATGAGTCTAGAACCATTCACAGCACTCAATTTTTCCCTCTCCTAGAGAAAAAAATTCAATATGAAAGATTACTTTGTAAAATGTGTAATTTTATAAAGGTGAACATCTAAATATTGGTCCCATTTACTCCCCAGTCTGGTCAACCACATTTTACCCCTTCCCACCTTTGTTTACATTCTGTTTCTCCTGCAAGAATTATCCCTTGGAAACCATTAGTTCCTTCCCGACCCAGCTCTTAGCAAAACATCAAAAATCCTTCTGAATAATGACTAAGTTTAACTTTAACAGAGACCAGAACCCTGAGCCGTGTTTTTCTCGTTTGTTTTCATTTTTCCACTTCTGCTAATTGTTGTTGTTTTGCATTATCTCAACTTCTAAGGTCAAGGATCCATCCCTCTACCACCGTGTACCCGTAAGAATATATAATACAAGACTACATAATTCAGGTTTCCAAAAAGAAATGGTTACGGAATAACTAAACAAACCAGGTTCTTCTGCATATAGATTCAGTTGGAGACTAATCTCTATATTAAAAATGGAAAAAAATAAAACTCCATTCAACGTCCCTGGGTTTGTACTCAGTAGGAAAGATATCGCTTAGAAAAGTACCTGGCAATGTTTACCACTATTGTCTCCAACAACGACTATACTAAGCTTATCTTCTTTCAACTTTTCATTGACGTCCTCTCAGTCCTCTGTCCACCGTCAGGAAGGCTTAGATCTGCTGGGTCGCGAGGACTGAGGCTGCTCCCACCGCTCAGGCCTGGGGTCTCCAGTCCGCCGCGCCCCCACCCCCGGTACTAGGCGGCGCCCCTGCCAGGCCCCACTGGCCGCACTTACCCCAGCAGCCGCCGGCACCGCCCCTCGGCCTCTCCTCCGGCTGGAGATGGCACTTCCGGTTACTCTGGAAATTCGGAATTGGGTTTCACTGCGGCCGCAGGCTCCGCGGCGGTGGCCCTGAGGGCCCAGCTTCCGGAAGAGGAAGGAAGCGGATCCTGGGAGGGCCGATGAGAGAGAATAGCCGCTACCTTCGCGCGGCCAGCCAAGGAGAGCTGGGGCCAGGCCGCCTACTGAGCCGAAAAGGCCGGCTACGCGAGCCCTTTCAGTCCTGCTGAGAAGCGGCCTGCGCGGCCCCGCCCCCGCGAGTCACATGACCGCCGGGCTCCTGCGACCAGAGCCCTCTGGGCCAATAGGGGCCGAGCGCGGCGGAGCCGGTAGGAAAGACAGGAGGGTGCGCCGTGACGTCGCGGAGGGCTGGGGGTGTCAAGCCGGCTTTAGCGGTTACCCTCAGAAGAATCCGTGCCCAGAGCTCCGTTGTTTATTTTACAGTTTCCGGCTTCTGTTCTCCTTCCTCAAGGCTCTTAAGAGAGGACTCGAGCCGGGAGTAGTAACAGAGATGGATGCCGCCAACTCTGAGAAAAACACCTCCGGGACGGAGGATTTGCAGGAAACTGTGGATCCCAAAGCACAGCGGAAGCGCTCAGTCACTAAGATGTTGCCTACAGGATGGATGAAAAGCCTTCAAATGGGTAATGGAGGCTTTGTGTGGGTGGAGACAACTACAGCGGGAGAAAGGGCGGACCTGATTTCAGGAGTTTGCCCTGTAGTTTATGATTATGCGTTTCTGGACTGGACTCAACTACGAGTGGACGCAACTGCGGGGTGAAGCAGAACTGAGATTTCCTTTAGGGTGAACAGTTTATATATATGAGGATTTATTCTGCAAGCTTAATTGTACAATGAAGAAAAGTTGTTTTAAAGCTCCCAGACATCACAGGGGAGGGATGAATACTCGGAATATAGAGGACTAAAGCCAGCACTTGGATTGTGATCAAAGTGCTTGGGTGATTAAGTGGTGAGAGCATCATCAGGAAATCGGTCTTTCAGTCACACGTTCAAGATTAACTAAACATATTGTTATTTCTGGAATTCCTCTCCAGAGAAGTTGCAACTTATTTTAATTCCATGTTTATTTTTAATGAAAAATAATATGGCCAAAATATTCCATCCAGAGTCTTAATATTTTAAATAACTTTCTTTTGAGTGTTAGGTATGTATCAGACAGTGCTCTGACTGCTCTACATGTGTTATCTCATTCAATCATAATAAAAATTCTATGAGATGGGTATTATTATCATAGGAGGAAACTGGTGCACAGAGAGGTTGAAACTAGCAAGGCTGAAATAGGAACAGTCTGATACCAGAGCCTATGCCTTCAACCAGTACACTTATGTTTACCTCAACAGTGGTAAGTGTATTGTGGAAAAGTACTGAGCTAAAAATCATACCAATTGCGTCTGATCCCTGCACTGCGTTATAATGTCTCAGTAAGTGTGGAACTGAACTCTTGAACCTTTTCTTTCAAGAGACATTGGCCCAAGCAAAGTATTCATTTTATTCATTGTTTCATTAACTCAAACATTTATTAAGCACCTCCAAACAGCTGGCACAATGCTGGGTATTAGGAATTTAAACGCAAGTAAGACTCAGTCCCATTCCTCTAATGGTTTACATCCTAGTATGGAGAGAGCTGGTGTTACATGTGGTGTGATAGAGGTAGATGTTGCCCAAGATATTCAGGAGCACTTAGCTAAGACTTTGGTGAGAAAGGGTCCGAAAACGGCTTTCCGGAGGAGATGAGTTATGGGGTGAAGCTTGAAGGAATGGAAGGGAGGAGTTGGCTGATGGTGAGACTGGAATGGAAGACAGGAAATAAGTCCCAGAAATATTTTAATGTGACTTCAATTAGTGGACTTTATCTTGTAGGAAGTGGGAAACCCTAGAGTTGTAAGCAATGGGAATAGTTCATTTAATCCCAAGCTTAAAGTCTTTAGAAAGATCATTTTATTTTAGTTTCAAATATGGAGAAAAGTAAACAGCAAGCATAGAGACCAGAATAAGTAATAAGAAGCCAAAAAATTATGAGGAAAACAAATAAAAAATGAATCATGGCAACCAGGCAGGAGAGTTTCAACTAAAAGGTTGTTGTCACAATGTCACATGTTACAGAAAGAGCACCTGAGTTAAGCATCAGAGAATAGGGGATAAGGTTTACATGGTATTTACTATGTCCCAGGCACTGTTATCAGCACTTTTTATGTATTCGCTCATTTAATCACCCAACAACCATATGAGGTTTAATCCTCACAATAATCACATTTTATAGATGAGGAAAATGAGGTGTGGGGATGTTCAAAAATTTGGGCAAGATCATGCAGCTGGTAAGAGGTGGAGTGGGAGTTTAAACCCAGGCAGTCATGGCTTCTGAGTCTGTGCTTGTTGTCACTATCCTATACTATCTCTCTGAAGAGGATCTGTGGAGTTTAGGAATCAAGATGTTTACATTGTTGGTAACAACAACTTCTATGGAGTGTGGTGGAAAGGGAGGAGGGGGAAACAAGCAGGATCATCTGTTCTTTACAGAAGCTTGTCCATGAAGAGGAACAAAAAAAGATGATCTCTAGCATAGAACATAGGTGTCATAGAGGGAGCAGGGCCTAAGGCTTCAGGGAAGGAGAGATTTGAGTATGTTGCTAAAGGAAAAATGCCAGTAGAGAGAGAGAATGAGGGTTCAGAAAAGGGAGCATTTGATGTAGAGGCCCCTGAGGAGATAGGGGAGACTGGGGTCTGTAGTCCTGGAGAGCATTTTGCCTTGAACAGGAGAAACGATCTGAGATCAGAAGAAGGGAAATGTATCTGTATAGATTTGGTCTTGTTTAGATACCCTTACTTTTAGAATTTGGAGAGAGGAACCCCAACCACCCACAGATACCAATATGCATCAGGCTCCCAATCTGTTCTATTAGTCATTCACCAGAATCTTGATTCAGAACCTTATACTCTTCACACACACACACACACACATACACATGCACACACAAAACTTCTGTCTGATTTAATCCAAAGATAAATTAACCAATAGCATGTTAAAAAATGAACATGTTAATAGTTCAACAATTATCCAATGGGATAGTTCACCCAAGGAAGAGGAGAATGAATGAGTGTCTCAATGTGGCTTGACATGAGTGTATTAATTAGGGTTCTCTAGGGAAGCAGAATCAACAAGAGGTATCTATAAATATAAGATTTTATAAAAGTGTCTGACATAACTGTGGATATACATGAGTCCAAATTCCGTAGGGCAGGCAGCAAACTGGCAACTCCAATGAATATGTTCTACGAACTCCTCAGGAACAAACTGGCAACTTCAATGAACTCCTTAGGAAATGCTTGGTTACGGTTAGCCGAAGAAGAAGTGAAGGTCCTCTATCTGTCTCACTTAAAAGTCTTCAACTGATTGGATTAAATCCAGCTGATTGCATTCTCTCATTGTGGAAGACACACCTTTCGTTGAATGTAATCAGTCACAGCTGCAGCCAATTGACTGATGATTTAATAAATCAGCCTTCTGGTTTGTTAACCAGCCACAAATGTCCTTGCAGTAACGGTTAGGCCAGTGCATGCTTGACCAGACACCTAGGCACCATCACATGAGCAAGTTGACACATGAACCTAACCATTACAATGGGTGTAAAATTAATTGGGAAGGGGGGAAATCCCTCATATTTTATCTTAAAAATTCATGCTATTTACATTCTACCTTATCATATGGTTGAACATTGCAATTAGAAAATTTTCAAAAACATTAGTTCCTACTCTTTAGAAATCATAGTTGAAAATGTAATAGATATATGCCTAGTTCAGAGATAGCAAATCTGTGGGGTAAATTGCTAGTCTCCCCATATTCATGGTGGAGATTACCAATTGGTTGTGACTTTCTTGTCCACTCAACAAGAACTTAGTCTCAGATTCATTCTCAATACAATATCCACTGTCAGACAATCAGAGTTGGCTCTTATTTTCTATGCCTGTGCATGAGAGACAAGTTTAATTCAATAGGGTATCTACAGAGGAAAGATCTGTGCAAAACACAATAAGAACATTGGAGGAAGTGCATGATTCTGCCTGGGGGGATCAAAGAAGACTTTATACCCAGAGGTAGGCAGTCCTGGGCTGTTGTGATTGTTCTGTTCCACAATGTCTTCAGGGAACCATTTTCCTTCCAGTTCATGCTCCACCATCCCTTGGGTGAGGCCCTCATCTTTATGGCCCAAGATGATAGTTGTAACTACTATGTTCAAATTTCAAAAACAGAAAGAGGGAGGAAGAGACAAAGAAGAGAAGCCAAAGCTTCCCAGAAGCTGCTTCATTCCACCTACATCTCATTGGCTAGACCTTAGTCGCATGGCCACACCTAGCTGCAAGTTCTATTCCTATGGAAGAAGTTGAATATGGATATTACATGGGGACAAAGATGGCAAAGAAAGGAGGGTATGTGTAATGCGGTTATTTTGTCAAGTGTGGGAAATACTGGATTAAATCAAGATAAGTGGCTTATTTTTATTTCTTGCAGAACTTTTGTAACTATTATTCCCATGTGTAAAATCCATATCCATCTTCTTCCATAGGAATAGAACCACATATTTTTCTGAAAAGTATATAGACAGCAGAATGAAAATAATTCCCTGACAGCTGTGGAGGATGAGGAGACAGTGATATCCACTAATAAGAGGAGTAAGAAAAATTAAAAACAAACAAATTTGGAAAGAATCCACTTAAAGAAGTAACAAGAAATGAAGTTGGTAGTATGGAGTACCCAGCTGGTACAGAGAAGGTGGACTATGTGGAGAGGGCAGAACCTACTCTGGGAAATCTGAGGGAAAGCAACTGAAGATTTGGTCATGTCTGAAGTCTCCTTTCAAAAAGCTCAAGTGGAGGGAGCAAGCTGAAGTCTGGATGGGAGAAATATCAAAGGAATATTCCTGAATATATCTCGTCATATTGCGTTAATAACTCTGTTCCTTCTTCACCAGAACATGCCTCACTCCCAAGAAGAATTTAAGGAACTAGAGTTTGTAACTTGGCCCTCAACTTCATAGCTATCCTCCTGCTGAAGTGGACTTCTGATTTGCCTCACTGAGATATTCCTCAATAAACTGACATTTAGGGGTGTCTGTGTTGAAAATGGATTATTGGCCCTCCCCTTGTGCAAAGGGTAGGTAGGACCCTGTGGCAGCTATAGAAAATGTTTATTTTCCTGCAGTCTAGGACTCTTATTAGGTGAGTATTACTGCACTAAGCCTTATAATCTGGTCGTAGGAAGGCTCCCAGAAATGCAGCCCTCTATCTAGGCTTATGTGCCAACAACTAAAAGGTTGTTGCCACAGTGTCACCTGTTATACAGAAATCAGCAGAAATAAGCACCAGAGAATGAGGTCTGATACTTCTTAATTGTCCTACTCCTAGAACACAAACTCCCCCACTTTCTCTACTTTCTTCATTCCCCCTGTACTTCATCCCCCCTCAACTCATAATCAGCCATAGCTCTCCCCCAGTCATGCTTTTCTTCTCTTGATAGTGTGTAAATATTGGCAGGGGAGATGAAGAGGAGTAACGTGAGTTTGTTGGCTAAAAGAATTGATCCCCCCACCCCCCGCCCAAGCTTGAATTCTCACATCCTCCCCATAGCATATTTGTCTGCTGGAAATTCACTTCAGATAAGAGATGCAGAAACTACCTGATTGCTTTGGTTCTGAAAAGCATCTAAATTTGGCGATAGAGATGAAGAGTAAGGTAAAACTATTGTGATTACAGTCAAACAAGTTAGAAATTGTTATCTACAACCCCTGGACAAGTATATTTCATTCCCTCTTTCCTTGTGGCTAGTAGATCTGAGAACCTTTTCTGAAAGTGAGATGCCACTTGGGTCCCAAAGAGTGGGTAGTAACTAGGCTTGCCAGATATAACAACTACGAAAATACAGGAGGCCCACTTACATTTGAATTTCAGATAAACATGATTTTTTTTTTTTGCATGGAACATACACACGAAAAAGTATTGATTGTTTATCTGATATTCAAATGTAAACTGGGCATCCTATATTTCATAGGGCACCTCTAAAAGTATGGAACTCAGTGTGGGAAGAGAGAAAAATGTGTGGAAGGAGTTTATTTATAAAGGGCAGGATTTCTGATGAGATGAGGCAGAAAATTCCAAGTTGGAAGGCTGCGTAAAATTTTTTGGGTGCTTCTGTTTGAGAGTGTGAAGAGATACTATGTGGGACGATTAGATCATGTGTGTGTTTACATTAAGGTGATGAGATCTAATTATGGAGGGGAGAAGATGATTTATCTCTCTAGCTGGGGTCAAATATTTGGTAGGAATAAGGATGTGGTGATTTGGAAAAGATGAAATACAAGTTTGGGGCTGATGGCAGGTAGAGGGATAAGAGATGGGACTTCGGTAGAAAGAAGCAGTATCAGGGACCAGCAGAGGTTTGGAATGTGGGTTATTATTGAGGTAGAAGGCTGAATTTGGGTAGGAAGTGACTTCAAATAGGTGGATGATAAATTCACATTGGTTGGAGAAATGTAATTAAGAGAGCAAGTCAGCAGTAGAGAGGATATGAGTTGAAGTTAGAATTTTAAAGTATGGAGAGCTAATGGATTGTAGAGGAAGATGGTCAATAGATTTGAAGTAGAGGAGAGTTTATATGGAAGGTGGTAAATTCATTGTTTTCCAAAATATATTGGAATTCCATTTGAAAGGCTTGAATCCGCCTTAGACAACATGAAGTCTTAAAAAAAAAAAAAAGTCCCAAAGTGACTTACACATTAAAGAGGCAGACATATTACACCCTTAGGCTATGCACTAAGACAGACAGAAAATCTCAGGCACAGGGCATAATCAAGAATCAAGTGGAATTTCCTAGGATACTTATGGAAAAAGTTGGGGTCAGGGGAAAGCTAAAGGATACAATGTCACGTTTTGGCCATATTAGGATTTTTCCTGCCCAAATATAAGGCCACAGCCTCCAGGAATGGACTCCAGAGAGAAGATGTACTCTTCTTGTGTCTGTGTGGCATGTATATTTTATGATTCATGGGATCCTGATGCACACTCTGCTGAAGAAGACCTTTATAGAAGTCATGAAAAATCACCTGTTAGTGACCTCATTTTGTCCTCATTGAATATTCATCTTGTTCCTGAGTTCTGGTGATTGTCCCCGCAGATGTAAACCCAACAAGATTTTAATTGAGTCAAAGACAGGTCTTCAGTCCATGTCATCTCTTCTTCATTTACTTTTTCTTTCATACATTGTGTCTATTTGGTCTTTCATAAGGAAACACCAATTATCTTTCTCTTGAATACCATCTCATTGCTCCTCTGTGTTTAGCTCTTGGTGTCTAGCTCTTAGTGTTACCTGTTTTGCAACATCCCATTTTGTCTTTCCATCTTATCTATTGCAAGTTCATAAAACAGAATCTCCCTCTCTGAGTTATAGAAAGGATTTAATGTGATAATTTATATGAAAAGATTAGGAGAATGTCTAGGTACATAATAGGTACTCATTAAAATGTTAGTTCTCAAAAGGAGAGGGACCATACCTTCTGTTTCTTTTGGATCCAAACTGCTCTGAGCCCAGTAGACACCAAATAAATACTGACAATTGGAGGCTTTTTTTTTTTTTTATCTCTTTCTCTTTTTGTCTTTATCTCTGTCTCTATTTGATTGTACTATATCTGTATTTTTCACTGACTTTCAGATTTCTTTCTTTCTACTTCTTTATCCCAGGATTCCTTTCATTCAGTGCATCCTCCATCAGATAAGCTTGGAGAACTAGCCTTGAGGTGTGGAGACACGGAAGGTCCCCTGGCTCGATAGATTATACATAGGGCCCATTTCCTAAAATCTGGAAGCCTGAAGGCGAGCTCTGGGCTAGGAAAAAGCCAAAAGCTTTGCATGTCTGAAAGTGGACTGCAATTTAGATGAGGGAATAGTCCCTGAGCTCCCGCTGGGCTCCTTCCGTGCTCCTGTCTCCCGCCCCACTGTTTCCTGTCTAGCCCCCAAAGAAATTGTCCCTTAAGACTAAAGATATGTAAATACACCTCATGGCTTTAGAAAAAATGTACCCTCCCTGGATACCTGAAAATAGTCACATAGAAGACTACCTTGTATGCTATAAAGACCTGTAGAAATGAGTAGAATAAAACTTTCTTTTGCATGAACACTGAAGACGGAGTGTGCTCCCCTTCTTTCACATTGAGGGGATGAACATAATTTGAGGCATGTAAGCAATAGGGAAGGCTAGGTGACCCTAAGGCATATTCTTATAATAGACTGAATCTTGTTGAGATTTCCCACAGTAATACTCAGAGTGCCTTATTGTTGTTTGAATTACATTTCTGAGCCTTACTATTCTTTACCATCTATGCCCATGGAGACTTTTCATCCTACTGAAAGAGTTGTTAGGTTGAAATCTTGATAGTGAGTTCTATGTAGCCGGCTTCAGATTCAGAAGAGAAGGTAGTTAGAGAAGACATTCTCAGATGAGCAAGGGAACCTGTTGTATAGCCCCGTGTATGCCTATAACTTTTGCAGTCCAGTATCTTCATGTTTTTACCACCCTTAGCCAAATGTCCATGGTAGTTATTTCAGAAGGCAGACTGTTAAGTGGGTGTCTGAATCCAGGTTTGGAGTAGCCTGGAAAGAAACCTCAGACTACCACCACCCAGTCCTTCCCTCCCATTATTTCAGGCGGATCATGTAGAAGCGGCTGTTTTAAAGTAATTTGCAGGCAATTACTTTGGAGTCTGTAATTTGCCATGTCAGAATCCCTGTGTCTTTCTGGTGTCAACTATCCTTGTGATATTGGAGGATGTTATGTGTTAAAACAATCAGTGTTCTTACAGATCACCTTAAACCCTTTCACAAAACAAATCAATATAACTGAAGAATCTCTCCCCTCCTGAAGCTGAGGAACAATATCTTTCCATTGATAAAAAACATTTTAATTGTTAATTTATCAATCAGCAACTGTTCGTTGATGTCTGTAAAACGAAGCCCTCCAAAGAGACATCAAAGAACTGTTGACATATAGGAAAAAAAGAAGAAGAAAAAAATACATAGCAGTTAAAGCGGAGGAGAAAACTTGTAGTTCAGTAGAGTGTTTTGTGAGGCATTTAATGGTTCTTCTTTTTGAAGAACAGTTATATACCACCCCAACTTCAACCTAGCCAAAAATCCAGACTTCATTTACTCAAGCCTAAATGAAATTGAGGCAAATAGTTTTAACTTACTTCTTTGGCAAATATTTATCAGACACTAACTGAAGATCTATAGATGTGAGGAAAATCATGCCCCCAAACTATTTTGGATGAGAGCATCAGTTCCCAAGATGAATATGACTGCAGAACCCTGTGTCTACACCAAAGGCATATGTGTATTAGTTTTCTATTGCTGCTATAACAAATTACCACAAAATTTAGTGATTTAATCAATACAAGTGTATTATCGTACAGTTCTGTAGGTCAGAAGTCTAACACAGTTTTCACTGGGCTAAAATCAAAGTGTCACAGAGCTGCGTTTCTTTCTGGAGAATCTGTTTCTTTTGCCTTTTCCAGCTTCTAGAGGCTACCCACAGTCTACCTTTAAGGACTCATGTAATTAGATTGGGTTCACCCAGATTAAGGTTTTAAGCTTAATCATATCTTCAAAATCCCTTTTGCCATACAAGGAACATATTCACAGTTTCCAGATATTAGGGCATGGACATCTTTGGGGGGCTATTATTCTGCCTACCACAGGATGTATTACATACTTTCTTAATATAAAGGAGTTACGGGAATGTGTTTTCCTAGTTTTAAGAAACCTAACACATCAAGTCACTTAATACAGAAAAACAGTTATTGTTATAATGTATGTAATAATACTATATTATGCAGCATAATTACATAATACATAATTACCATTATATAATGGAATAACTAAATTATTACATTATATAAGATTATGTAATGCTGTTACTGGACTGTAACTGGGGTCAAACTATACCTGATCTATTTCCTTTCTTAGATTGAGGAAAATGGAGATCTTGAGTGAAAGCACAGGAAGTCTTCTAAGTTCTATGGTACTTGATACAAAGTAGTAATGATACAGTGTTTCTATGACGTGTCTCTCTGCTATATTTTATATCAAACATGGAGAGGAGGTATAGGTATGGAGTCAACCTGAGTTTGGATTATGTAGTAGACACTGGATCCCGTTAGTCACTGGATGGTGTTCATTCCTCAACTAGTTCAGAGACAATCTTACCCTTGATAACTTACAACGTATGGACCAAATCATAACTTTAACTGCTACCAACAAGCTTTATAAAAATATTTAGCAAAAGGATGAGGAGAAAAATGAAAAATGGTGAATAACTATATAATATATGCATAAATACTTATATATATACACATTTACACACCCACAATGAAGATCATTGTGTGTACTATACTAGCTACTACAGTCCTTTCTGCAGCTGCTCATGAGTTTGCTGTTGGTATTTG
This sequence comes from Choloepus didactylus, assembly GCF_015220235.1. NCBI lineage: Eukaryota > Metazoa > Chordata > Mammalia > Pilosa > Megalonychidae > Choloepus > Choloepus didactylus. The sequence goes on along the minus strand of NC_051313.1, from coordinate 126,369,268 downwards.
TAGATTCCTTTTTCCCCTATGCATACTATGTTGTCTTTTCTCTAAACCAGTAAGTGCCCCAATTGGCAAGGGACACTTGGCATGCCATAGTATTTAACAACCTAGTAAGGGCCCTGGGAGCCAGTCCTGATATATTACTGGGAATGCTCTTGCAAGCCTATAACATGTACACATTAAGTGAAGCAGAAATATCAAAAATGACATGGAAATCTGTGGAGGAAGAGATAAAAAGTTTCAAAGAAGTGGACATATTAGAATGGATGTAACATATGAGACCATAATACTTACTAGCAGACTGTATCACTCAGGAGGACCCAGAAGACATTCCATTTACCAAGGCATAAAAGCATTGCTGAGGAGGGCACAGTCATAGTCGAGAAGCTCAATATTAGCTCTCCTGTATATGCTGGGCCTAATTATGGGAGATTCAGGGACATCTCCAAAGTAAAGGGCAAGTCAGTGTACCTTGAAATTCTTACTACAAAGAAAGAAGCAATATGATTGGAAGGCCTCTTCAAGCTTCAGAGGCACCATACTCCCCTCTGGGAACACTGCTCTGAAGCTTTCATTAGATGACGTGGAAAGGGCTGTGTTCTAGTTTGCTAATGCTGCTATTACACAAAATACCAGAAATGGATTGGCTTTTATAAAGGGGGTTTCTTTGGTTACAAAGTTACAGTCTCAAGTCCATAAAGTGTCCAAGGTAAGGCATCAACCATAGGGTACCTTCACTGAAGGAAGGTCAATGGCTTCTAGAAAACCTCTGTTAGCTGGGAAGGCATGTGGCTGGCGTCTTCTTCCTTTGCTCCCAGGTTGTGTTTCAAAATGGTGTTCTCCAAAATGTCAGTGTCAGCTTCCAATGGCTGTCTTCAAAACGTGTCTTTCAGCTGCAGCTCCTTTCCAGAATGTCATTCTCAGTTGCTCTGAGGTCCTTCTGCCTGTGAACTCCTTTATATGACCCCAGTGATCCAATTAACACCCACCCTGAATGGGCGGAGTAACACCTCCATGAAAATTGATTGAGTCACATCTCCATGGAAATACTCAATCAAAGAATTCCAATCTAATCATCACTAATACATCTGCCCCCACAAGATTGCATCAAAGAACATGGCGTTTTGGGGGACATAATACATCCAAATGGGCACAGGCTAGTTATGAGTGATATCCAAAACAAGAATGGGCTCCTCAGCAGATCTAGCCTGCCAAGATAGCAGCCCTGCCAAATGAGTCATGTGACCAGGCAGGTAATGGAGGCATCTATGGTAGAGAAAGACATCATATGATTCTCTGAGAATCTTCAAAGGAAAAGTCGCAGCTCAGACTCTTATGGTTCTGAAACAACACCATTCCATCTGCACAGATGGACACCATCCAAAGTATATTACCAGCTCCTGGAAAGTTACTGAGCCCTTGCAGAGACTGAACATATCCATGGAATATCAAGTGACTATGCAACCATACTGCCCATCATGACCAGGGTACTGTTAAACCCACAATGTCAGAAGGTCTTATGGGTATAGAAATAATCTATCATAAAATGGAAATGATGCATCAGAGATCAAGTTGGAGTAGATACAGAGAGCACAAGTAGGCTGCACAAACATGTTGCTGGAGACCCTCATGTCACTCATCAATGTGTTTCCCTCACCTTACAACTGTGGCATCACGGGGCCTTCTCTCTGACCACCTGACAAAGGAGGAAAAAACCTGAGCTTGATTTACAGATGAATTGGCCTTTTCTGCAAGCTGAAAAGCAACTATACCTGGACTACAGTCCCACTTTAGGGCCAGCTGAAATAGGAAGAACTTGGTTGATGCACCTAGCCATCCCACTTTGTATAGAGGGAAAAGTATCCCTAGGTAAGGATGTACATGGGCTCTTAACAAGTAGCAAATTACTTAGGACATTGGTCAAAGATCTAAAGGAGCAGGATTGGGTGGTCAGGTCCATGAAAGTCTGAGCAAGAAGCATGTGCTGGACCTAGAGAGTGAGCCCCAAATGTGAGAAGCTTTGTGTTACACAATAGTGCTGACCAGAGAGCATCCACTGTAGAGAAGGCACTATTCCACCAAGTAGAAAGGATGACTCAACCAGTAAATGTTAGCCAGAATCTGTCCTCAGCCACCCCTGTACTTACACAGTGGGTTCATGAATGGAGTCGCCATGATGGTAGAGACGGAGGCCATGCAAAGTCCCAAAAGCATGGACCCCTTCTCTCTGCTGCTAAATGTATGACTTTCCAGCAACAGAAATCAACCCTCCAATATGTTACATCATGGAGACCAAAAACTTGGTGACAAGTTGATTATATAGGACCCTTCTACCTTGAGTGGGATCATTATGTATTCCAGGTATGGATTGTTTGCCTCTTCTGCCTACAATGCTTCAATGAGCACCACTCAATAGAATGTCTGATATGCATGGGATTCTCCATAACATCACTTCAGACTAAGGATTTCATTTTCGAACAGTGAAAGTACAGCACTAATCACATGCCATGGGATCCACTGGTACTTCCACAGATGGTGTCATCCATAAGGCATGTCCTCTTAATGGCAGAGCTAAGACAAGAACTTGGGGATAATACTCTGCAAGGATGTGATAGTGTCCTTCAGGATACAATACACATCTTGAACCAATGTGCATTATATGTTGCTGTGTCCCCACTGGTAGAATAAATAGGTCTGAGAAGCAAGGTATAGAAGTAGGAATGACCCTGCTCACTAATTCTACAAGAAGCTGTCGCAGAATTTGTGTTTCTTTTTCCTGAGATTTTTCAGCTCTATATATCTAAAGTGAGCTAGGTAAACTTGTTCTACGAAGGATGAAATAATAAATATTTTAGATTTTGTAAGCCAAGAAGCAAAATTGAAAATATTATATAGGTATGTAGATGATAAAGGAGAATATATATATCCACAATTTTTATTGATGAAATTCAAAATATAATACTATGTGAGTACAATCTCTTGTAATATAGGTCTAATAATGAGAAAAATGGAATTCTTTTGGAGAGATAATATTTTGCTTAATTGTGGGTTCAAAATTAGTATTCCCTAGCACCAAAATCAATTCCAAATGTTCATGTTGATCTATAATAAGATTTTATGTATTTCATCTTTGAAAATACCTGTCCACACAGATGAGTACTGGAAAATACGTATATCAATTCATGAGCATATCATTTTAATTGAAGATGTTCATCACTTTGAAGGCATTTTTGGAATTCTATTAGATTTTTCTCTTGATATTTGACATTTATCTTACTATTACATTGCAGATTAATCACTAATAATGAAGGTTAGGTGGATGCTCCTTAATTGCACAATTAAATGATTTTGAAGCCTGGACATTTCCTTTGCATTTGTATTGAGATCTGAAAAATGCAGCTGAACTGAAGTTTGAGCTTCGAAAATATACTTCTGCAAATTTGTTTGGGAATAGAGGTTTCATTTCTTATTTTAACTTTTGACAGCACTAAAAGTGTTTAAAGCAGCTCAACACTATTTGGGATTCAAACAATGTCAGTTGTGATTGAAATGATTTTACTGCAGTATGTTTTGACCTGTAATTGTAGGTTGAATTCATTAACAAACACTTTCAGGTCTGCAGTAAGAGCTTATTTCCAAAGCCATGCACTGTTTGATAATAGTGGTTGAGAGCGGTTCTGCTCACTGTGAAAAATTTTAATCTCAGTCTTAAATTCAATGAATTACAATAAACCTTTACCATGGCTAAGTCATCAAATTGCTATATAGTAGAACAAGTACAAGTCAATATATTTAGCTTCTGTTTCTGAAAAATAATTCACAGAGCTGACAATGGTTAAGTCCACGACAGTGAATGAAGTTCATGGTTGATACTGCCGGTTCAATAACACATTATAGCTTCAAATATTTTCCATAAAGTATCAGATGAATAGCCGTATGCCTTAAACACCTTACATTTTCACAAGCTTTGTAAATTTGTCCAGCTAAGCCTTTTACTGCTCCACACATATTTTCCCCACCATCACTTGTAACATATCTTAGCAGATTCTAAGTCAAATTGAACCAAATTAATTTTTTTCTCAACTTTTTCAAAAATCTTCTCACCCATAGTCATTCCATGCAGACCATTCACAGAGGCTAATATTTTGAACACTTTGAACTTGATATTGACTCTTTTTGAATAAACAACAACTTAGCAGTAATGATAACAACTGTCCATTCATCAAGAACCAAGGCAAACAACTCAAAATCATTTGCCTTATTTTTTAGTTGACTATTGATGCTGCTCCTCATGTCCTCAACTCTTTGAGCAACTGTTGTCTTTGAAAGGCTGATAGTCTTAAACAGATTTAATTTGTCTGGGCACATTTGTTGACTTCTGTAATCAAAAATGCTCTGTGGGAGACCAGTCAAGTCATTGCTGCCTGGGACAAGGGTTGCTGGCTATAGGACATACAGTGCATTGCCTGGGATCTTGAGGAAACTGCTTTCTAGGGAAAAGGGGCATTCTTATCCATGCAAATAGGGGAATTTCTAGGGCCACATGTGCATGCCCAAGACAAGACACATGGGCAGAAATGATCAGGGAGTCCACTACACTTTGTATGGATTCTCTAAACTCATTGTACAGATAAGCTCTGAAGGAGAACACTTGCACAAGTCACTGGAAAAACTGGGAAAGGTATTTCGTCCTTTACCTTTTTTTCTTGTCAGCTCCTGTCATTCAAGGAAAGCTCTGTCATATACACAAGCTTAAAGGAACAGATGCTTAAAAGTCTAAATTCTAGCCACAAAACATTGCAATATCAAAATGTCCTAGTTTCAACAAAAGATTACAAAACATACAAAGAAAGAACAAGCAATGGCCCAGGCAAAGGAGAAGATTAAAGCATTAGAAACCATCAATGAGGAGGCAAGACCTGGGACATACCATACAAGATTTTTTTTTTCAAGAAATGGCCCTAAATATACTCAAAGAGCTAAAGGAAGACATGGAAAAAGAACTAAAGGAAATCAGGAAAACTATAGCCTGTAGACAAACATTGAGCAGGATCCACCCCTGCCCCATGCCTTTAGCCTATATATGAAGTGAGAACCTAAGCAGGACCATGGTGGGAGAGGAAGCCGAAAGGAAGAAATAATTTTAACACAGCCAGCACAATGAAGGCTTAGTATCATCAGACAGTACATTGCAGAAAATAAGGAATGTGATATTTGTACACAACTGGGTTTATGGACTTAAATTCATACTTGTTTACTTCTTTGTAGATGGCATAATTTTTAACTCTGAATTCTATTTCCCTAGATTGTCACCTTGCTTATGGTTCCTTTCAAAACCCACTCCAAACTGTACCTTCTACAATATGCCTTGGAATGTTATTTTCTAAAGGAAATTGAGAAAAGTAGACTGCATATCAGAAAAGCTCAGATCTAGGTTATAACTATGACTTTAAGTATATCTGTTTAGTTTGCTAATGCTGCCAGAATGCAAAACACCAGAAATGGATTGGCTTTTATAAAAGGGGGTTTATTTAGCTACACAGTTACAGTCTTAAGGCCATAAAGCGTCCAAGGTAAGTCATCAACAATCGGGGGGTACCTTCACAAGAGGATGGCCAATGGCATCCAGAAAACCTCTGTTAGCTGGGAAGGCACATGGCTGGCATCTGTTCCAGAGTTCTGGTTTCAAAATGGCTTTCTCCCTGGGCGTTCCTCTCTCAGCTCCTGTGTGTTCTTCAGAGTGTCCCTCTTGGCTGTAGCAAGAGTCTGGGCCTGTGTGGCTCTTTTTAAAGCACTCCAGTGATCCAATCGACATCCACCCTGAATAGGTGGGGTAACACCTCCATGGAAATTATCCAATCAAACATTTCACTCACAGTTGATTGAGTCACATCTCCATGGAAACAAAGGATTCCAGTCTAATCAACACTAAATTCATCTGTCCCCACAAGATTGCATCAAAGAACATGGCGCTTTGGGAACATAATACAGCCAAACCAGCACAATATCCTTTAACCAATTTGTGTATGATCAACTCTATCTAACTTATTTCACATGAAAATGTTTTGAAGTAATTTGATTTTTTACAGCCTCTCTTGAAATATGAATTACTCAAGTATAGACATCTGTGATCTCATTTATGGAAACAACATAAGGTTGTATCTTTTCCTGCCTAACCCAAGGCTGTGCAGAGGATCCTGCAAACAGTGTGAATTGTGGTTCTGACTACATTAAATATATTTGAATTCTATTTAAGTGGACTATGTAACACGTAGTTCAGTTGACTATGACATTATGGAATCCTATCTGATGAGTAGGAAGAAAATATAAAGAAAGAAAATCTCTCTTCTAGTTAATGTCCCAGACTGACAGGACTCTGACCGAGAAATCAGTGAGACACAAACAGCTGAATAGAAGAGACAGTGCTGAGTTCATTCAGAAGAGCACAATGAATTTTCCATAGGCTCTAGTCCCAGGCCTTTCTTCAGGCATGACGTTGAACAATTTATCCTTTCTCCTCATTGCCAATTATTTGGCATGGCTATAGGAGTAGCTCAGCTGATCTCTGCTTAAAAAAATAAGCTCACCTCTAGGTATTATCCCCATGCCCCATTTCAATGCATTCCTTTGCATCAAAGACTTGACAGTCACTCTGAAAATTAGGCACTGATAAGGTAAAAAGCAGGCCAGTATTACCTTGTGTGTGTGTGTGTGTGTGTGTGTGTGTGTAGAGGTCATCAGTCAAAAGGTAGGTGCCTTCCTCTCCATGAATTTTATTGTTTAATAAACAAAGGCTAAAACAAACCATGGCTGGGATTTGTATTGAGGGACTATAAATGGTACCATCTAATGATGGCAGGGAGATCTGGTCAACATGCAAACTCCTCAGGATATGGTGAGGGAAAGACTACTAATGCTGAATTTCTAAAGTCATTAAAGTATAATTACAGCTATGAGTGAAAAGGGCACTGTGATGGTTAGGTTCATGTGTCAACTTGGCCAGGTGATGGTGTCCAGGTGTCAGGTCAAGCAAGCACTGGCCTAACCCTTACTGCAGGGACATTTGTGGCTGGTTAATAAGCCCGGAGGCTGGTTTATTAAATCACCAGTCAATTGGCTGCATCTGTGACTGATTACATCAACAAAGGATGTGTCTTCCTCAATGAGAGAATTCAATCAACTGGATTTAATCCAATCAGTTGAAGACTTTTAAGGGAGGAAAAGAGAGAACCTTCACTTCTTTGGCTAGCCAGTGTCTCCTGAGGAGTTCATCAGAGTTACCAGTTTGCTGCCCGCCCTATGTAGGGCAGGACTCATGCAACCTGCCCTATGGAACTTGGACTCATGCATCCCCACTGTTGCATGAGACATTTTTATAAAATCTTTTATTTACAGATATCTCTTGTTGATTCTGTTTCCCTAGAGAACCCTAACTACAATTACCCTTAATAAAAGAAGAAAGCACCTAATTATTCCTCAGATATTCACCCCAAATATGCTCAAAAACTTTGAAGTATATAAAACATAAGATGGAGACATAATAGACCCAGGAAATCTTGACACCCATGATTTAAAATAATATGTTTTGAGTATTTGTTATAGTCTCACCATACCCTTTTCACCCTTATAAATAAATGGTAATATTGTGAAAAATTCTTGAACAAGCTATCTCACCATGCAGGTACAAGGAGAGAGCAAAGTAGGGCCACAGGAACTGGCATTCTGCAGAGGGACCCCTCTTTCTGGTACAACTGAAATTGTGATAGCACAGTCTAAGATTCTGCAATGAGTTTTGAGAACATAGAAGGCGTAAGATTTCTGGGCTTCCTCACTCAGCCAGAATGACTATCCCAGAGCTGTTTGGGACAACAGCTGCTGTGGCAAGTACACTTGTCCCATTTATATTTTATTTCTTGAGGTCCAGACATGTATTCTTGCCAAAACAAAAACTTAGAAGCTCTTTTTGTCACAGGGATCATTTTCTTGGGAGCTTTCGGTGTCTGATACTTTGAGATCCTATGTAAGACAAATGTGTAAAGGGCCTGAAAGTTGATGGAGTGCCAGCCCCAGCTGTCACTGCTTACCCCTCTAGTTTAAGATCTGTCCACCAGTTTAAGATGTAGCTCCATAAAATAGCAGTAATACAAGTTTGCATTTGATGTGTTTGTGTAGTAATCTGCCCTCTTTTTCTTTTTGCAGGAAGAGAAGGTGCATTTCATTTCATCTGATATGAAGTCTTCTTAGTTCACCATCTGGGGTTGTTCAGATGTCTTTTGTTAAATTGAGGAAGTTTCCATCTCTTCCCAGTTTGCTGATGAGTTTTCATCATGAATGGGTTTTGAATTTTAGGTCCTTTCTGCATATATTTAGATGTGTTTTCTCCTTGAATTTGTTAATGTAGTAATTTACATAGACTAATTATCAAAAGTTAAATCAACTTTGCATTCCCGAGATAAGCCCACAAAGTCATGTTGCTTCCATTTTTATATTTAGCTGGATTTGATTTTACTTTTTTTTTTAGGATATTTACACGTAAATGTATTTTTTAATGTGGCTTTTCTTTTAAGTTCTCTGTCAGTTTTGGGTATCCAGGATATGCTGGCCTCATAAAGTGATTTGGGAATTGCCTTCTCTTCCTCTATTCTCTAAATATTTTATATAATGATGATATTATTTTTCTTTAGATGTTTGGTAGAATTCACCAATGAAGCCACCTGAGACTGGAGTTTTCTTTGTGAGAAGGTTTTTATTTAGGGATTCAATTTCTTTAGATGGAATAGGATATTTCAGATTATTTCTTCCTGTGTAGATTTTTTTTAAGTACAGCAGTTATAGATTTACAGAAAAATCATGTATAAAATGCAGAGTTCCCATATACCACCCTAGTATTAACATCTTGCATATGTGTGGTACATTTGTTGCAATTCATGAAAGAACATTTTTATAATTGTACTACTAACTACATTCCATGATTTATCTCAGGGTTGTAAGAGAAGGGTTAAGTTTAGCTTTTACATAAAGGTGATGTGGAATAGGGGAAATAGACGCTAAACACAACTAGCACAAATTGACTCTATGATTAGAGGGAAAAAAAGGGCCTCTGAAGTGAGCCTAGATTTAATTCCAGTAACAACCAAGGTCACTAAAATGTGACGGAATATGAGGTGTAATAAAAGGTGGGTTAGTCAGCTCTCTCAGATAAACTGTAACATCTGAAGTACCCAGCCATCGGGGGAAAAGGGAGGGACCTGGGTGTTAAGCTTAGGAAATAAATTGTGCTGCTTTCCTTTGTTTGGGGTGCTGACCATTTCATTTTCTTTTGGTCGTGTGCCTGCTCTAGCAAGAACAAAAATAAATTTCTTTTCTCCTCCACAATCAGGTGAGCCTTTGTTTACTTCCAGGTACAACTCTGTTTCTAATGGGGTTCACTCTTTGTTTTGTACAGTCCTATGGAATTTTGTAAATAAATTTTTATTCTAGTAACATATATACAACACAAAATTTCCCCTTTTAACCCAATTCAAATATAAGTTTCAGTGCTGTTAATTACATTCACAACGTTGTGCTACCATCAATACCATCCATTACCAAAACTTTTCTATCACCCAAACAGAAACTCTGTACAATTTAAGCATTAACTCCCTACTCCCTACCTTCACAGATTCTCTTTTAATTTACTCACGAAAGAACAGGATTCAGAGGAAAGATTTCCCCTACATGTCACCCATGTCTGAAAAGGCAGCAGCCAAATATAACACCATCCTAATTCTAGACTCTTATGTTTAACTTTGAAGATCTGGATTGTTAAACTTTCGAGAAACTTACATGTAGGGAAGAGATGAACAATAGAATGTACTTTCCAATACAGGAGTTCATTAAGATGTGCATACTCTCTATGTAAGAATGCAGATATATATTTTTCTGAACCATTGGAGCATAAGGTACACAAAGCAGTATGTATATATGTACATATACATACACACAAACATATACGTATGCGTACATATATATGTAGACAGAAAGAGATAAATGTGCTTACATACACATATATATGCAAAGATAAAGATATAGATAGAGAAATACTCATATTTACATTTATAAATATAAATACAAAATTTTAAATGTGTAGAGAGAAATAGCAAATGGAAAAGAAAATGGAGTAAAATATTAACAATATATGAATCTGGGATATTCTTTGTGCTACACATATATTCTTGCAACTTTTCTCTAACTTTGAAATAATGTGTAAAGAATTTTTTTTTAATTAAAAAGGAATTATCCCTGAGCCAAATACTGGACTTCGGAAGACGTAACTGGAGAGCATGGGCTCTCAATGATCATCTCCATTCTAGATACTGCCTGCCTCCCTGCCTGGGACACCTGTCTATTTGCCGCCCATAGAAAATTTGCTCTTCTGTGGAGGAGTTTCTATACAGTAGCTCCTGGGAACACAGGCGCAGGCACAACAGAAACTTTCAGCAAATGACAGTTTTATTAGTTATACAGTACAAAGGGTCCAGAAGAGCAGGGAAGGAAAGTCCATCGTGGCTGGTACCTGGGGGAGGCCAAATGTTCCAGTCAGGGTGGGTGGGTGGCAGATCCCACGGCTCTTTTCCATTCAGAGATAAAAGACCCTGTACTGCGGAAGACAGAGTATTTATACATCCCAGGGAGGAGGGCTCTGCTAATGAAAGTTCCTGCCCTGATAAGCATCTGGAACTGCTAGTTCCTGATTTGGGGCTCAAGGTAGGATCGGGCCATTCCATTAGACCTGAGACCTAAGATCTCCTCAGGCTGAGGAGCGGAAACATATTGAAACATCTGCACACTGTAAGCGAGGGCTGGGAGATGGCGAGGGCTGGGAGATGGCGGCAAGGCTGTCTGTGACTTCCCCAGCATCTGCAAGATTGACCTCCAATATTTTTTTCTTTACCCAGACACTTATGATTCATTCTGGCTAGTCAGAATTAATCCCTATTCATGTTTATTCATCTGTGTATTTTATTCATTCTATTAAACAATGAAATGAAGATAGAAAAGCTTATTTTCTCCCTTTCACTGAATTATTTTCTCCTTTAGGGGTGAATTTTTGTTTTGGTTTGTTTTTCCTTTTTCAGCACCAGATCCCTTGAAAAATCGAATGAAAGTTTGGCAAACTCTCCAGTAGAAACCATCCCAGGAATGACATTTGGGGGAGGGAAAATCAGAATTTGTGGCCATGATCCCAGGATAAGAGCCCTAAGAATCAATCCTTAATTGATACTTCTTTCTGAAATTGCTCCCCGGAGTTGTGAAACGGCAATAACATTGAGTAGAAATTAATCATTGCCCTACTCAGATCCAATCACCCTCATTTTCCAGACTGTTTTATAACCACGAATTTTGAGTCCGGATCTCGCCCTTTCCCCTCTGCAGAGGCCAAGCCCAGGGTACCCATTCTGTGAGCCTCAGTCCTCTGCGGGCTCCGGGGCGCTCTCGGGCTGCCGTGAGCCGGCGGCGCGGGAATACGGCGCACCTGACACCCGAAGGGAAGGCAACACCTATTGGCGACTTCTAGCCCAGCCACTCCCACCCCTGCCCAGACTTCTCACTGATGGGCCTCTTGCCCCGGGGTACGCGAGCCTCAGAAAGGGAGCGACGACCCTAGCAACTGTGTTTCTATCACATCTTAACCACTTTTCGGAGTCTTCTGAAGGCAAAGTCCTTTGGGTTTTTTTTGTTGTTTTTTTCCCCTCGTAGCTTTTCCACTCCAGTTCCTTGTTGGTGCATGTGGAAGCTAAACATCTTCAGGTCTCCTCCAGATGTCTCTCAATTATCGCCTGAACATCATTTAATTGGAGGCTGGTAAATTGCTGAGAATAAAACTTAGGTTAGAGCGCTTGAGGGAGTGTCCTCGTCGGGACGAGGTGGCCGAGTGGTTAAGGCGATGGACTGCTAATCCATTGTGCTCTGCACGCGTGGGTTCGAATCCCACCTTCGTCGTTAGTCAGTGATGTTTTAGCCTGGCGTCCATCTACACCAACCCAGAAATCTGCTGTGGGCTCTTATCTTAACTTCTGCCTTCGTCTCTGAGTTCTTCCCCACCCCCACCCCCACCCCCGTCCCACATGTTAGAGCACATTTTGCCAGACACGCCTTTAATTTTACTTTATCTAATATTGATATTTAGCACACTTTAGACTCCTTGAAAAGGCTTTGTTTTCAACCAACTGATATTGTGAGTCGGATCCTTCACAAGATCCATTTAATAAGTTTCTAAATATAAGAAGAAGGAAGTGGACAGGTATAGAGAATAGTGAGAGGGAAGCAGGGATAGAGAGAGAATAAAAGTAGCCCAAAGCAGTTAACAAAAAGGGGATAGTTTGGTCTTTCCAGTTTAGTATTGTGAAAAGTAAAATGAAATCTTATGAAGGAGGTGAGATTAGCAGGAAAAAAAAAACACGCAGCAAGACACAAACAATTTCAATAGTGAGATACTCAAGAACAAGTCTACTGGAAATAAACAAACTTATGGCACTTAGGGATGGAACAGGGGGTTAAATGGTAATTTTAAAGTTGGGGTAAATTATTTTCAAGCAACAACCACAACATCCCCCCAAATTTACTGTGCTTATCATCAGATGATTACATCCATGAATCCTTTATATACAAGCAGGAAGAAACAAAATTCCTCATTTGTTTTCAGTTAAAATCAGTCTTTTTCATGATCATTTAAATAGCTGTGTAATAGTCAATGGAGTGGTCAATACTATATCCTACTGTAGCCATTCTTCTATCTTTAAAATTTTGGTTTCTAGGAGAATTAACTAGTCAAAGGCTTTGATCTCTTTATGGATCTTTTAATAATGGACCAATTTTGTTTGAAATTTGTTGTTTCTTTTTATAATGTCACCATTAATGCTTGAGTGATCCAGATTCTTTAGCATCGATAGGCAATCTAGTTTTGCAAGTAAGTATTTTATATTTACATAATAGAATTTGTGTTATATATTTACAGACATTTGAGATTTATGGAGTTAGGATGATGCTTGTAGTTATTTTTTTCCCAAATATTGTATTCCAAATACATTGTCATCTGCTCTAAACCTATTATCCTTAAGATAATAAGGGTAAAATATTATCTCAAAATATTTTATTATGGCAATTTTAAAATACATTGAAATTAGAGACAATATTATAAAAATGTCACATACGCATGTCAGAGCTTCAACAGTCCCTGCATATGAGCTCATCCTTAGGTCTCCCTGTCTGCGTTTCTCAGTTCCTCTCTGGGGAAACTATTCTGTCATCAGGAAACTCAAATTAGGTACCACCTAAAAACCTCAAAGGCCTGCTTTGGTTATCTATGAGTTATTTATGAGAGAACCTGGTCAATGGGAATAGCAATGTGGAAAAATGAAAAATTACATTTCATAGTCCCTCTTGAAGAGATGAGTGGTCCTGTGACATAGTTGAACCCATTAGAACGTAAAGAAAATGGGCAAGTTTTGCTTTTATAAGTGCTGTTCCTTCTGTGTTTTCCCTTCTTTTGTCTTCTTTCTTCTTACTACTGGTAACCTGGTGGTGAAAGAGCCATCTTAAACACATGAGAATTGAAGCCACTTCTAGAGGTTAGCAGAATTGAGAATGAGAAGATGACCAGGTCCCTCTAGCTTTCAATGATCTCTTGTGTCAGTTCAGGGCTGCCAGTCACCAGGTTTGTTTTAATGAGAATAGACCTTGACATGCTTATGCTACTCATTCTTGATATATTTTCTTTTACACACAGCATAACAGAACTAATGGTTATTTCAAACTTTCTTACTGAAGGGAAGAATGAAACAAACATTTTCTCAAGTCTTACTGAGACTTGAGAAAACATTCAGGCAGAATTCCATCTCTGTGAATCAGTACAAATGGGCCAAAGATTGCCTACCCAAGCATTAGAAAGTCTCAGATATTTAACATTATGGAATTATTTTCTAAGAAGGAATTTAGGTAAAAGAAATATTACAATCTGTCCAATAAAAGAAAAGAAAACAAAGCATGAGAAGAAGACTTCAAGTGGCTTTCATCTCTGGGGGAGTTTGGAGAGAAACTTGGAGTGTTGAAGGTAGAAGGGCATACTTGTGGTGACTGTGGAGAAGAAATATCAGGAAGCCACTGGCCCAGCCCATGACACACTGAAACAGGCCATCTCATAGGACCACAAGAGCAAGGAAAATCCATCTTATTATCTTCCTTTCTTGTAGAAAATAAATTATCACTTTTACTAATTTGTGATCTGGTCATGCTGATATTTGTGATATGATACACTAAGTTCACACTTATCAAGGAACTGAGAATCCAAAAGAAGAGGAAAAAAGGGAAGGATATGCCTTGCATTCCTTGGCTTGAGCCTCAGCCATGTGGAGGTTCTGGGCCTGATGACGATAGCCTGGACCACAGTGACAAGACTGTTGGTACAGACTGAAAGACCCCAAGCCACCCTCCCCAGATAAACAGCAATTTTACAGCCAATATCATCTATAGGATGTTTCTCAAAACAAATCTTCCATTGTCTTTGGCACTCCTTTGGAAAATAGTATCATAATATTTGTGAAAGCCAAGTAGAAAAGAATAAGGTGTAAAGATTTCTTCTCAGTGTCCAAGAAGAAAATGTACATATAAGTCACAAAAACAAAGATATTCCCCACAATGCTAGGAGGATTGCTCCCTTGATGATGTTCAAAACCATTTCTTACTTCATGGGCAGAAAAACTTTGGCTCCAGCAAATACCTTTTGAAAATAGCACCAGTACTCCGCAAAGAATATTTCATATCATTCTGCTTTTCTCATGATACAGAACAGTGAAAGGTGAACCAGGAGTCATGATATACATAAAGCAGCAGATTTTTGTCTAAAGAACTCTATTCCTTTCTCTGTGTCTGAGTCTATGTGGCCTCAAATGCCATCTATGAGATGAAGAGACAAACATCTAAATTTGGAATCCAGATTTTTTTTTTTCTGAGCTTCATACGAGCAAAATCAACCTGTTTGCTAATTGAGCCACCTCGTCAAGTGAGCTCACAGCCCTCCCTACTACGTGGGACTCAACTCCCATGGGTATAAATCTCCCTGGCAACACAGGATATGACTCCCGGGGATGAATCTGGACCCGGCATTGTGGGATTGAGAATATCTTTTTAACCAAAAAGGGGATGCAAAATGATACAAAATAATTTCAGTGGCTGAGAGATTTCAAATGGAGTCGAGAGGTCACTCTGGTGGACATTCTTATGCACTATATAGATAACACTTCTTAGCTTTTAATGTTTTGGAATAGCTAGAAGTAAATACCTGAAACTGCCAAACTCCAACCCAGTAGTCTGGACTCCTGAAGATGACTGTGTAATAATGTAGATTACAAGGGGTGACAGTGTGATTGTGAAAAGCTTGTGGCTCACACTCCCTTTATCTAGTGTATGGATGGATGAGTAGAAAAATGGGGACAAAAAATAAATGACAAATAGGGTAGGATGGGGGGATGGTTTGGGTGTTCTTTTTTTACTTTTATTTTTTATTCTTATTCTGATTCTTTCTGATGTAAGGAAAATGTTTAGAAATAGACTGTGGTGATGAATGCATAACTATATGATCGTACTATGAACAGTTGATTGTATACCATGGATGATTGTATGGTATGTGAATATATTTCAATAAAACTGAATTAAAAAAATCAACCTGCTTGTTCAACTCCTTATATCTGGATATTTTCAATCTCACACATGCTGAATGGAACTAAAAATTCTCGAACTTGAATTTCCTCCCGGGTTTTCTACTTCTATCTATGATATTCCCATCAGCCAATTTGAAAAACCGGAGGTTCATCCTCAACCCCTCTAGCCTCTCTACATCCCACATACAAACACCTATCAAATCCTGTTGTTTCCACTTCTTTAGCATCTCTCAAATCTATCCACTTTTCATTTTTCATAGTGCTCCTTCTTCTGCTCAATATACATTTCGATTAGTATGACAATTTCCTCATTTGCCTCATGCTTCCAGTTTTTACAATCTTTGACACATACACCTTAATACTTTCAGAGTCATCTTTCAAAATCACAAACTGATTCTATGAATTCATGGTTTACAAGTCTTCAATGGGTTTTCCTAGTCCTCAACATCAGGTCAAACTGGATAGGCCTTCACAATAGAAGGCTGTGCCAGTTTGAATGTTTTATGTCCCCCAAACACCATTATCTTTGACGTAATCTTGTGGGGCAGACATATTAGTGGGGATTAAGTTGGACATGAGAGACATTTTAAAGATGGCCATTGAAAGCAGACTCTTGCTCCGGAGAAGCTAAGAGAGGACAAATACCCCAAGTGCAACTAAGAGTGACATTTTTGAGGAACTGCAGCCTAGGGAGGAACATCTGGGAGAAAGCCATTTTGAAACCAGAACTTTGGAGCAGACACCAGCCTTGTGCCTTCCCAGCTAACAGAGGTTTTCTGGACACCATTGGCCATACTCCAGTGAAGGTACCCAATTGCTGATGTGTTACCTTGGACACTTTATGGCCTTAAGACTGTAACTATCTAACCAAATAACCCCCCTTTTATAAAAGCCAATCCATCTCTGGTGTTTTGCATTCCAGCAGCATTAGCAAACTAGAACAGATTTTGGTACTGGAGAAGTGGGGTGCTGGTGCTGCTGAGTTTGCAAATACCAAACATGTTGGAATGGCTTTTTAAATGGATTAGGGGGAGATTCTGGAAGAATTGTGAGGAGCTTGATAGAAAAGGCCTAAACTGCTTTGAAGAGACTGTTTATGGAAATATGGACTCTAAAGATACTTCTGACGAGGACTTGAACAGAAATGATGAATGTGTTGTTGTGAACTGGAAGAAAGGCGATCCTTGTTTTAAAGTGGCAGAGAATTTGGCAAAACTGAGTCCTGGTGACAGATGGAAGGAAAAATTTGAAACCAACAACCTGGAATACTTAGCTGAGGAGATCTCCAGACTACGTGTGGAGAATGTACCCTGGCTTCTCCTTGCAGCTTATAGTAAAATGTGAGCACAGAGAGATAAACTGAGAACTGAACTCTGAGGTTCAAAGAAACCAGAAGCTGATGGCTTGGAAAATTACAGGTCTCCAGGGGGTGGAATCCCAGAAGCTACAGCCCAATGTGAGGATGTAACCAAACATGGAACCCAGCTGCCATTTCAGTACAAGCCAAGATTGGAAAAGGAGTTAAGCAGAAAGGATTTGTGGAAAGTCCTATTGTCTGACGGCTTTGACCCCTGTGTGCTATGTGCAAAGCCAACAGAATTTTTGTGAGATCTTTATAGACAGAGCCATTGCCATTCTGGACTGGAGGATACAGACAAGGAAAAAATTGAAGGAAAAATTTCTTCAAAGACAGAGCCATGGAGGTTGAAGTCTGGAGTCAAGAGGCCTTGGGCTGGGAGAGCAGAGCAGCCCACACACATGGAAAGGGTGAGTTTGCCCTGGAGGTCGAGGGCGGGCCTTCCACCTCAATGCTCAGGAAATGTTCTGCCACCCCAAGCCCCAAAGAGGGTGGAGCACATTCCCAGGGAATTGGGGAGAGCCTGGCTGCCACCACACTGTTCTAAAGGGGTTGAGCATGTGCCCCAGAGATGGAAGGGAATCCGGGTGCTGCCCCAATGTTTGAGGAGGGTGGGGCCAAGAAGGTGGATATGTTGGAGAACTCACCCCAGCTTTTGGAGAGAAAAGTGCTGCCAAAAAGGCCCTTAGGGAGACTTCCACTCTCTCAAGCCTCAAGGATGCAGCCTCGTTCTGTTAATCACTCTCAGACTTTGAAATCTAATGGAATTTGTCCTGCGGGTTTTAGGAACTGTTTTGGTCCTGTTAACCCTGTTTTCCTTACTGTTTCTCCTTATGGCAATGGGAATGTTTATCCTATGAATGTCCCTCCTTTGTATATTGGAAACACATAACTTGTTCTAAGTTCACAGATCCAAAGCTAAAGGAGAATTATGCCTTAGGACTGATCACACCTATAATTGATTTTGATGGGATCTTGTACTTAATATTGTTACTGAAATGATTTAAATTTCTGTGATATTGTTGTGGGATGAATGTATTTTGTATATGGAAAGATAATGTCATTTTGCGGTCCAGGGGGTGGAATGTGCCAGTTTGAATGTATAATGTCCCCCAAGCACCACTATCTTTGATGTAATCTTGTATGGGCAGACCTATCAGAGTTAATTAGATTGCATTTCTTTGAGTGTTTCAATGGAGATGTGCCCCACCCAACTGTGGGTGATGACTCTGATTGGATAGTTTTCATGGAGTTGTTACCCCACCCATTCAGGGTGGGTCTAAATTAAATCACTGGAGCCATATAAATGAGCTGGCAAACAGAAGGAACTCAGTGCAGCTGAGAGTGACACTTTGAAGAGGAGCTACAGCCAAGAGGGACACTTTGAAAAAAGCACAGGAGCTGCAGATGAGAGACATTTTGAAGATGGCCGTTGAAAGCAGACTCTTGCTCCGGAGAAGCTAAGAGAGGACAAATACCCCAAGTGCAACTAAGAGTGACATTTTTGAGGAACTGCAGCCTAGAGAGGAATGTCCTGGGAGAAAGCCATTTTGAAACCAGAACTTTGGAGCAGACACCAGCCACGTGCCTTCCTAGCTAACAGAGGTTTTCCAGACACCATTGGCCATGCACCAGTGAAGGTACCCTATTGCTGATGTGTTAACTTGGACACTTTATGGCCTTAAGACTGTAACTGTCTAACCAAATAAACCCCCTTTTATAAAAGCCAATCCGTCTCTGGTGTTTTGCATTCTGGCAGCATTAGCAAACTAGATAGAGGCCAACTGTTAAAACCTACTCAACCAAATGCTGCCAGGAGCAGACATTTTCATGGCCTAAGAACTATAAATTCTAAGTTAATAAATCCCCATTGTAAAAGCCAATCCATTTCTGGTATATTGCATTTTGGCAACTTTATCAAACCATAACACTGGGTTTAGGTCAGAAAACTTGATAATAAAATAGTGCTTTGCTTTCCTTTCATGAGTTTCTCCTGTGTGTACTTCCTTTCTGAACAGGTGTCTTGCATTTCCTGGGGCCTCTGAGTGTGATACTCACCTAGCATTTTCTGTGTTTTAGATACTGTTTTAAGTACTTAGATATATTGACTCATTTAATCCTCATGGCAATCCTATGAAGATAATATTAATATCATCATTTTAAAAGAGGAAATTGAAGGACAGGGAGGTTAAGTGACTGTCCAAGTGGTCATACAGCTGGTAAGTTACAGAACCAGGATTCATGAAACCTGGTTCCCAATTCCATGCATATAATCACTGCATCATCCATCAGGAAGTCCTATTAGCTTTACACCCAGATATCCAAAATGCAAACGTTTCTCACCACCTCCATTGCAACATGTTGTATTCTCATAACAGCTCAGTATCTAATTTCCCTCCCTCTATGCTTGCCTGCAGCCATGTTTCATCCTTCACACAGCAGCCTGCATAATCTTTCTAAATTATCCATCCTGCATTTTCCCATTTGCTAATGCTGCCATTTCGCAAAACACCAGAAATGGGTTGGCCTTTGTAAAAGGGGTTTATTTGGTTACAAAGTTACAATCTTAAAGCCATAAAGTGTCCAAGACAAGGCATCAATGATAGGGTACCTTCACTGGAGAAAGGCCATCGGCATCCGGAAAATCTCTGTCACCTGGGAAGGCACGTGGCTGGTATCTGCTTGCTTCCAGGTTGCGTTTCAAAACGGCATTCTCCAAAATGTCAGTGTCAGCTTTTAATGGCCATCTCCAAAATGTTTCTCTCAGCTGCAGCACCTCCTTCTTTCTGTGAACACTTTTATAGGACTCCAGTGATTCAATTAAGACCCAACCTGAATAGGTGGGGTAACACCTCCATGGAAATTATCCAATCAGAGGTCTCACCCACAGTTGATTGAGTCACATCTCCATGGAAACAATCAAAGGATTCCAACCTAATCAACACTAATACATCTGCCCCCACAAGATTGCTCAAAGAACATGGCATTTTGGGGGACATAATACATCCAAACTGGCACACTGTACTTAAGCATCTTCACTTCCTAAAACAACCAAAATAAACAACTTATTACCATTAGAATCTGGTCCCTGCTTACCTCTCTGACTTCATCTCCTTCAACCATCTTTGCTGTGCTCTTACAGGCCTCTTTTTCTTTTCAAATACTTTAAGCTTATTTCTAGCTGTGCTTTTCACCTGCTGTTTCTTTAGCTGACAGAAAGCTTTCCCCAGACAATCATGAAGCTGCTGTTTCTGTTTAGAACTCAACTCAGATACCACCCTTTCACAGAGGCCTGCTCTGATTACTACAGCTAAAATAACTTCAAGTCTCATTATAGCATTTATGAGTACTAGAACATATATTTAAATATCTTTTTATTGTATTTTTACCAGCAATAGAATTTAAATTTCTTAAGGATAAGAACCATCTGTTTTTTTCACTGCTGTATCTTTAGCTCCTAAAATATTTGTTGATTATTAGCTGTTTACTACCTGAAACCTTTGATGTTTCAATTTAATCTAAGTGCCTTAGCATTTAGTATTTGTGTGTTTGCTCTCTTGTGGTGACTTACAAGAAAATTTGCTTTTTTCCTCAGATTTGATCTATTATTATAACATACTCGTAACCTAGACATAGTCTTTATTGAAATACACACTAAGAAAAATATGTGCTTCAGTATGTTCACATAAAACAAAGAAGGCATTTTAAGAGGTCACATCTTTTATTACTTCTAAAGTAGCTCAATCACATATGAGTAGGTACACAGAGGTTACTGAAAGAAATGGTTTGTGAAAAATACGTTGTTTTAGAATGTACCCTAGATAAGAAGCGTCTTGTAATGTACCTGGGATGATGGCATCAGTCATATTTATGCTTTGGCAAAGGACTTCATGCCCACATATTTCAGCAGAATCTGGAAGCTTCATGTTCTTATAGGAGCTAGCAGATAGGTCAAAGTTAAGAACACAGCTTGGAATAATTTAGACCTAAGTTAATATACCAGCCCTGCTTCTTACTAGCCAGGTAACTTGAGCCACAGTTCCTCTGTAAAATGAGCATATTTAACTTAAATGTTAGGGATTTTATGAGCACCAAAAGAGATTAGCTCTTTTGGTCCTCATAAAAGAGTAAAATGTTCTCATCTGGCAGTAGTTTGGATTGGTAAATGGTAGTTATTATTTCCTTTATCCATAGTAGTAATTGTTGTTTTTCCACACTTATTATGGTTACATAAAACTTTTCCAAGTCTTGGACATTAAAAACAATAATAAGACACCGTATATATACTTCAAATGTTGCCAACAGAGTGTAGAGATACATGGCAACATATGGGAAATTGCCAAACTGATAACGCTTTGAGTAGATACTACACTTCTGTTTAGGTTCACACAGCTACTATTTCTAAACAGAGATATGTCTCTAAGAGAATTCCACTTGTGATCATCCCTGAATTATATTATTTCTTTTAAAACTTTCTTATTTCTTTATTTTGGTAGTGGTTTCTCATATGTAGGACTAACTCTCAGAAAATGTGTTTTTTCCCAAAGTTTCCCAAAATTTTTATTTTGGAAATATTAAAGCTACAGAAAAATGGAGAGTTCATTGAATACCCATATTCTTTTACCTAGATTCACCAATGTAGACATTTGGCAAAATTTGCTTTCCCTCCTCCTCTCAGACTTATTTTTTTGCTGAGCCATTTAAAGGTAAGCTGCTTACCTCATGAAACTTCATCCCTAAGAAATTTAGCATATATGATATTATCTAACATATTGCTTAATGTTCATATTTCCACACTGTTCCTAAAATGTTCTTTAGGGTTTATGTTGTCAGGAACCAATCAGGGATAACATATTATTGGGTCTTTCATTCTTAATATAAAATAGTCCCCCTATTATTCTTTTGTCTTTTATGACCTTGATACTTTTGAAGAATTCAAGCCAGATGCCTTGCCGAATGCCTCCACAGTCTGCATTTGTCTGATTGTTTCAAACATCTTTGATAAGAGCACTACACAGGTGATGCAGTGTTCATTGCATCAATCAAGAGCTGGACACTGCCAGTTTATGGTCATGCTCTATTTAACCACTTGGTAAATGTGATATCTGGCAGAGCTGAGCTTTCTATTGCTAAAGTAACACTTAAGTAATCTCCGAGGTGACACTTTGAGATCATTTAATAGTATATTTTGTTTAATAAAGAAAGAGTAAAAACAGTCTACTTGCATGTACATTATGTAAGAATTGTTTGTGAAAAAACTTAATTATATCTACACACACATATATACCAACTAGGTCAACAGTGTAAAACATATCTTTTAGTGGGTTGCACTTAAACCATTTGAAAGCTTCCAGTTTCATCTGGTGTTGGAGAGCATATTTACAGCCCTTGAGGTTAGAGTGAGATGCATCAGTCTGGTTCTTAGAGGAGAGTCCTGGGCCGGTTACCACTAGAGCATCTTGCTCTTTTGTCTTATAAGATCACTCTGCTCAGCTCTATCTAATATCATGCTGGTGAAGAATGAAGGGTACAATGTGTCCCACTATATCCTTAACACAAAATTGGTTCCTACTCATACCTTTCCAGCCATTTCACTGATTTTCCCATCTCTCAGGTGTTCTTTAATTTTTTTGTACATGAACACATTGAACTTGCCTAGTCAGTATTAAGAGTTGGAGCTAAGGACACAAGCCACAGCTTTTGGGGCACACCTCTGACAAGGGAAACATAAAGGTGTTGGGTTGAGGTGTATGGCAGGTATCATGATTTTTATATGATGGGGCAGCAGGGTAGGATCCCATTCCCTGTTGGGGATAGACTTTACATGCTTATGATGTCACTAAACCTTCCAGCCAATAGGAAGACAGAGAGGGACCACAGGGTTCTACTCTTGAGAAGGCTAGGAGAGTGGGCCTCAGTGTTAAAAGAGCTCTAGAAAGCATAGTGTAACCAAAGGATGAAAGCTGAAAGAGAATATTTTTGGAGAGCAGAAAAGGAAAGAAGGTTAAAAGAAGAAATAAGAGACCTGGTAAGCTGGGAACATTAACAGAAGCAGAAGGAAAAGAAAAGTTGTGATTTGAGAGTAGAGATGATGCAGAGAAATGCTGAGGCTTCAGGGTATCTGAAAAGTTTTACTTCTTTTGACAAAGCCAAGGAATGTATTTGGCATGTTTTATGGTTAACAGATATTCTGTTAACAGATATTTGCTGAGATCTCCCTACATGTAAAGCACTGTGCTTAATATGGTGGGAGGTTAAGAAGGACTGTTGTCCTCTAGGGACTTCCAATTTAGGTGAAGAGACAAGATATATACCCAGGGAAAGCTCAGTAACCATACAAGACTTCAGATGATTGTGTACAAGAAAGTGGTCCAGAAAAGAAGTGGAGATCAGAGGTGAGAAATCTCAGGCCTCGCTGGGGTAGGGGAAGCTGTGTCAGTCTGTGGCCTGGAGAGAATTTGTTTAGGGTACCAGGAGGAAGGGGAGCCCTACAAAGCTGAGTATGAGCAAAGGCATGGAGGCTGGACTTGTGCAGGCATTAAGAATGGAAAGAAATCGCAAAAGAACTGAGGAAATCTAATTCCTCCCCCCACAAACACCTTTTTCTTTTCAGTCAGTGCCCTTTTGTGTAAAATGTGGGATAATTAGACCATATCGCATTCTAATCCTCATCTGCGCTTTCACTGGCTCTGCTCTTCTGTGGTGGGCGTTCAGCCTCTCCACCTGGGTGAAGATAGAAATCACAGGCAGTTCCCAAGTCCTGTTTAGTGCTCTCTTTGCAATTTGCAGTGATGACATCACATGTTGGATTCCTCCATCAAAATCAAGTAAGTTCTGGCCTTGAAAGGAGGGCTAGCTCCAACCCTGTACTTTCCAAGAATTCTCAACCTCTTTTTCTGCCCCAGAACACCTGAAGGAAACAATTGTACTCCCATCAGTAACAGTGGCTCATTTTAGAAGTAGTTCTTAACCAAGAGATCAGGCCACTCTAGGGATACCATTCCAGGTAGAATCACTGTTATAGATCTTTTTGCAACATCCTTCTCCCTCCATCCCCAAGTTTCCCACCAATTGCTGTAGGTTCCTACCTTAAGTCTCTGCCCTGCCTTTTTAGTACTCTGGGGATTCAGACCCAGGAAGGAAGGGGACCCTGGAGAGAGCTGCTGGCCTCTCTTCCCTCTCCTTCCCTAATTCAGACTACTTCATACTTGGTCGAATTTTCATGATCAGCGCCCTTCTTCTCTCCTTCTTCCTGAGCTTTACTCTCCTGGCCTTCCCTCAGCTACTCCCTGATACCTGGAAACATTACTTTGTCTCCACGATCACCTTCATCACCACAGGTAAGGGACAGGAGGAAGGGGATGCCCTCAACTGTCTTGGTTCCGGGCTAGGGTGCTGCTCCATTGGACATAGCCTCTTGGAAACTGTTCGGGGGCTGCTAAGGAGGAGGAGAACCCAATGAAATTAAAATGAAAGAAACAGAGTTGCGGGAGATAAAAGGACAACTTAAGGTCTTGGGAATTAGCCCTTAGGCCACAGACGAAGCTAACTAGAAGGGATATTGCCCTTTTCTTTTTTGAGTAACAGGTATCTTTGTATTCCTTGCACTACTGCTGCACTCGCTGCATATTTTGGGAGCGACTGAGTTACACAAGGAAGCAAAAATCACCTTTCTCTACCCCTATTACATCCTTTCATGCAGCGCCACACTGTTTCTCTTATCCGGTGAGTGTTCTTGAGTCTTTGTGAGTTGAGGTTGGGGCAGGTCCTGAATCCAGAAAAACCATACCTATGGGTTTCACTGTTTCCCTTGAGCACTGTTAGTTTTTAGGCATGCTTTTGGTACAGTGACTTCTCATTTGCTCATTGCAGCTGCTCCTGCTGTATAATGTTAAAATTTTACCTTCCTAGAAGGCAGAGAATCTCTCATACATTTTGTAAGAACCATGTGTTGGAGAAGGGAGGAAATTTGTAAGAGATTGTAGTAAAGTGAGGGGTAGGGTAAAGAAATGGAATTGACAGAGTAACCTGCACATTATATGTCCCTAGAACACCTTCTCAATTGTTAAGCCTATTTGAAAACTGTAAATTTCTTAGTAAATGCCAGATGTATTCATCATTATCATCTTCAACATCATCCTTCTTTCCTCAGGAACGCTCTGCTTCTTCAGCTCCCATCACTGTTGGCTTCAGTGTGTTTTACCGCGACCAATCCAGGTGAAACCCAGGGAAACATCAGTGACTCATGGGAACCTAAGAACAAACACAGCGAGTAAATTGAGTAGAGATGGCTAGCCCAATCTCAGTAGTAATGACAAAGCTAACTTCAGTACAGATGCCATATCTAGCCCATAAATCAAGACTTAGCAGCCATGTACACTGTTGCATAACTAGTGTGTAAGACTGGAAAGAGTTGGCCTGTTCATTCTCTTTGTTCAGATATGGATTGGGGGCCCAGGAACTTAGGTTTTCAAGAGAGAGGATAGAGTTAGGGTGCAGGGAGGGAAGTGGGTGAGTCTGCTTTGGCTGTTAGGGACTTGGAATGAAAACTTCCTTCTCATCTTGAAGACTCCCTACACCCACCAACCTCCTCACTGCTATTCCTGGCCCCCTGATTGTAGTTTTCTAACATCAACAAAGCTCTGTCCCCACGTATGAAGTCTGAGTTTTGATAAAAATTCACTGCCCTCTGGGATTTTGTTGAGTAGAATCTTTTCACCACTGTATTATTCAGAATTCTCAGTTGTGGGTAACAAAACCTAACTCAACTACCTTAAACAAACAACAACAAAATAAATTTATTGGAAAGATTCAAATAGACTTGAAAGTAGTTCTGGTGGAAGTAGGGTACCCAGGAGACTTTGGGGATTAGAACCTGGAGCTTATAGCCTTCAGTACATTCTCCCCCTCTCACTTTACCTTTTTTTTGGAGGCGTCATTCTCCCAGAGAAGAGGTAAAGTGACATGATCTCTGGCAGTTCTGGGAAGAGGACAGGGTGGGTTTCTCTCCTAACTTCAGTGTATGAAATCTAGAGAAGAGCTCTAACTGGCCACATTTGGGTTGTGTCTCGGTCCTGTCTATGGTCAGGGGCATGAGTCTGTTACCAGAGAAAGCTGGAGGAAGATGGTGGGAGAAAGAGGCATGAGTACTATTAAAACAGCTGGTAGTGACCATAATTACAGTGTCTGTGCTTTGGTAGAGATTTTTTTCCTTCTGATGTCTGACTTCATGAGGACAGGCAAAAAGTGCTAATATCAGTGACAAGGAGATACAGAATATGGAGGTCTTAGAAATCAGATTTAATTTTCTTGTAGGAACTGAAGTCAGAATTATTAAAGTGTAATTCTGCCATTTCTACTAGTTGGATCAGAGATTCAAGCGATTCATTTTTAACCATAAATATGAAGGGGGAATTTTAGGTTTGTCAGGAATAAGAAAAAGAATGTTGAGATTGAGTTATGAATCTTAGTGGAGCATAAGGAAACTACAGAATTGGGTCAACAAATTTTAATTGAGTGAAACATATGTAATGATGACTATATTTTTAAAGAAAAAAATAGCACTAGACTATTTGTATTCAAACTTTTAAAGCTGACAGAGCAGGTTAGAAATTGTAATTTGGGTTCAAAAATTCAATGCAAAAGACCAAGCTACAAAAATGCCTTGTTAGGGGAAATGTGATCATTACTTGAAGGAAATAAGGTTGCTAGAGATGTGAGTCATATGTATTGTGCAACTAACAGACCAGGAAAGTGGCAGAAAAGCCAACTGAAAAATGTGTAAACCCTGCTATAGATACGTTAGGAACAAAATAGGAAGGATTGGAATATTTTAAGACAAGTGGCAACATTGATGTTATTGTAATCTCTGATAATTGATATATTCCTTCCAAGCCTCCTCTTTTTTAACCATTCAGTGAAGATTAATGGAATTTTCTGATGCATAAATTTTAGCACTATCCTAAATCCACCCCCTACCACTACCTTTCTCATTGCTTCCCATGAATTATTACAGCGTGTCTGTTCGACTTCAACCAGACCTCTGTTCCCTTCTCTGAACCTTCCTCCCACCCTCTGGGCCTTTGTCACCTGGGCCCAGACTGGGATATGGCTCCTCCCCCACTGCAGTCCAGCTGTACAGCACAGCCAGAATTGATCTTCCTAAAATACAGAGCTGGAGAACGTTCTTAAAAATCTTCTTTGTCTTCATCTTGCCCGAAGGATAAACTCCTTATCTGGATAGATAAAAATGTTGATAAGCTGGCACCAACCTATCTTCTAAAATGTTTTAGTTTTTCAAATATTGTGACACATCATACATGACATAAATTATTTTAAAAAGTATATATACAGTTTGAAGGACAAAAATGAACCACCAGGTTTAGAAAATAATGTTCAATTATTGTGGAAACTGCTCATATACACTATCAACCTGCCTTTCCAGCCACTCTTCCGGCTCTTTCAGTTCCTCTTCCCCAAGCCAATTCAAGCTGTATTCTACCGCAGGGAACTGCTTTCCCCAGATTTGCCAGGCACCTTTTATAACTTTCCATCTTTGCACATTCTGAACCCTCTAGCTCTCTATTTCCTTCTTCACAAGGTCAACTTTGTTTCTTCTTCAAGTTTCCAATGTGATGTCATGGAGAACTCTCCCTGCCTTCCCTTCCAGAGCTAATTTTCTGCTTCTGTGCCACTAGAGCATCCTCTTATTTCTGGGATAGCACTCTGTTTTATCATATTTTATAAGTTTATGTTTGTCTCCCTAACTAGGTGTTAGTTCCTCAAGGAATAGAAAGTAAGACTTATCTTTGAAACCTTAGGGTGTCACATTGTGCTTGGTAAATGAATATTTGGTAAATGTCTTTTGAGTTACTGAGGTTAAGCTTTAAAAGATTGGGAAGGAGTTAGACACTATTATTAATGAAGACTGCCTTTTACTGACAGCATAATGTCCAACAGGCACTTCATTTGCATTGTCTCATTTAATCTTCACAACAACCCTGCAAAGTAAGTATCCTTATTTTGCAGATGTGATAACAGAGTGATTGAAGAAATTAGGTGATTCATCCAAATTCATAAAGTTAATAAAAGGCAGTCAAGATTTGAACTTAGTTCTATCTCTAAGCCTGCTCTTTTCTCTCCATGTCAAGTTTTTTTTTCTGCATAAACAGTGACAAAAACATACAGTAAAAGTTAAGACAGAAAATGTAAACTCTGGTTATACTGGACATGAACAGATGGCCTCATCCTGATGATGAAATAAACTGAAAACATCAACTGCTATTGAACAAGCTGTAAAAATAAGCCTGGGAACCAGTAAGAGTTTGATCTCTTATAGACAAATGTAGGCAGCATAAATGACTGATTTCCTGAGTCAAGAATTTAAGACTCTTACCCTGTCCTGCAGAGGCAAATTGAGGCAGCCTTTTCAGGCCAAGCTTCAGATGTCTGAACCATGATGCATATGTTTGTCTCTGGGACTTCAGCTTCAAAAGTTATGGTGTCATTTTACTATGTGGTAATTAAGATCTGAGAAGTATGGTATCACTAATAGCCATGTTTATACAAGCCTGATTTATGATATGTCATAACGTAGAATTAATGTCATGGTTCTCATCATTAATAGTCAATACAAGCTGTAGGTTAAATTACTTCTATGATGGTTAGATGTGGAAATCTAGTTATAGCCTCATGTTTATTAATATTATGGATAGAGCTCAAAATTCTAAAAAAAAAAAACATTTCATTTTCAATAGAGGGATGGCATAGGGTATAGAAACTTCTACTGTTTGCCTACACCTAGTCACCAATACCCCCATGCATTCCTCGTTTCCAACAGAAAAATTATTTTATTCACATAACTACCTCTACACTGCCCTATTCTTTAGAGGAGTTGGGCCCCATTCTCAGCTCCAGAGGCTGATTTATGATTGATCTAATTTATCTTAGTGGTCCTATTCTTAGCAATAATTGGTTAAGGCGAAGATATGTGATACAAATCTAGCCTTTGAGAAGTGTGGGAAAATCTAGGGAGCACATAGGAGAGGTTGTCCTCTCAACAAAAGGTGCAAGGAAGAGGTTTGTTTTTCTTCTGAACTTTGTCTTGAGATTGTGAGAGTTTGAGGTGCTGCAGGGGAACCAGCAGGGAGGATGAGGCACATGTGTTGAAGATGGCAGGGGACAAAGATTCGAAGAACTTCGGTCCTGATGACATCATGGAGCCCTGGAATTAACCAATGATGTAACCTCCCTACCCTCTAGACTTAAGGTTATGTGTGTTAATAAATTCACTTTGTTTACAGCTGGGTGTTGTTTTAATTGTGGATCTGTTGCTGAAAGTTTCCTGTTACTGGGGAATGGATCTTTGGGCTAAAGATTTCATAAATAAGTTTTAAAAGTCTTATAGGTAAACTCCTTCTGATCACTGTAATTGTAAAAAACTAAAAACCAACCATAAAAATGGTATGAAAAATGTGGGCCTGCTGTGCACTTGGCTAACTGAGCTTTTTCATACCAGCAGAGTAGACATGCTCTTCACTGTCAGCCCCTAGTTCCAGCCCAACCCTGCTATTCATCCTTCACTGCCTTAGTGGACACTTGCCCATCTCCACCTCCAAGGAGCCTCAAAGCTATATTCAGGAAACTAGGACGCTACTACTGTAGATAGCTGTCCACTGAGCTTCCACTTAAACACTTAGGTTGGGACCACAGACCTGTGATGCTTACCTAACCATAAGTTAAATGTTTTCCTGATGCTTGCAGGCATTTTTCCTACTCAATCCATGACTCATGCATGCAGAATTTTAATGCAGATTTAGTTATTGTAGCCACTGGGGTGTTGCTCTCAAGGAATATACAATCTAGTGGGGAAGGCAGGTGAGCAGGCAGCTGTTTACAACACAGTGTGATGCTACAATTGAGATGTGTGCCCTGTGCCCTGGGAGTACAGGAAGGAACACAGTCTAACCTGGAGAAAGAATTAATAGCCCGATTCGGTTTACGAGTGTTTTGGTTTTCCCATTTGTTCATTCTAGTCCCTGAATGCTAGTCCCATTAAATCCTGAAAGGATTCCTTCCTTTCTCGGACAGCTAAGCCTTAAAAAAAACTCGGCCATCTGCTGCTGCCAGGGCCCTCACCACGAAGCCAAGGACATAAGACTGGCAGGAAATTGAGCTAATAAGATTCGAAGGAAGATAACAAATCTTTATGTTCTCTCAGCTAGGAAGCTGTTGGGAGGGAAGCAGAATGGACATAAACCACACCCAGCAGATCATATAAAAGTGCAAGAGCTTCGTAAAGATTAATTAGTGACGCTGAACACTCACGGGCTAGGTAGGGTAGGGCCAGTGGCAGGGCCAGTGGCGCAATGGATAACGCGTCTGACTACGGATCAGAAGATTCCAGGTTCGACTCCTGGCTGGCTCGAGGGCTTTTTATGCCTTCATAGTTGGTTTTCTATCAATCACCACAAAGGTGAGAAAGAAGGGAAAGCAAGAAAACCTTACGAAGGAATAAAATAAAAATCTGATGCATCTCCAGTATACCAGAATCTTCCATGCCGGTTTTCTTTGGTTGTTTTGTTTTGTTTTGTTTTTTGCATTAAAATGTCTCCCCCTTTGAGAACTCTGGGCTATATGTTTTAAAGCTCTCTCCCAAGAATTAACACAATCCTCAGCGAATCCTGTTTCATTCTCTCCAATGTTAAGCTGTCCAAGTTCACACCATTAAAAACTTCAACCATTTCATAACGAAAAGAGGAAGGAAACTTAACCCGGGGAAGGCAAAACGCACCCGTATCTTAAATCCGGTGGAAAAAATAACCACAAGTGAAGAGAAGCACCTTGAGAGCGATGAAACCTTCAGGTAGGTAGCACCGGGACGTCTGGATCCTGTTGCTTCCAAGTGTCTGGAGGGTGGTATGGGGATCAGCAAGAAGGAGGGAGCCTCCCAAAATTTAACTTGACACTGCTCCGCAAGCATCTACAGACATCGAGCCAATGCTGCGCAGACGCCCCCAGCGCGCCTCCAGCGCTCCCAGCTTGGCCGGGGCTCCCGGACTCCACCCGGACCAGTCAGCGCGGTCGCTGCCTGGAGCGCTAGTCCTCACCGGGAGAGAGACGCCTCTTGCGGGTCACGGGCGCACATGCGGGCCATTCAGCGCGCAGCAGAGGTGCACAGGACAGAATTCCGCTGTATGGAGGGAAGGGTTTTTCTATCCCGGTCGCCTGAAAAAGTACTTAGGAATTTGCATTAGCTTTCCCTTCCTCTTTTCAAACTGATCCGTACCAGACCCCAGGGCGTGGTTATGCTTCATTCTGTCTTGAGATTCTGACTGGGCCCTGTTAACGGCCGGCTCTAACTAACTGAACCTACCTGACACAGTGATCAGCTCTCTAAAGCGACTCCCTTAGCGGCGAATAATTGTGCTCCCAAGTCTCGTTTTGTTTTCCTCGAGTTCATTACGAAAGCAAGAAGGTTTTATCATACTTTGAAACTTTGCAGAAAGAAAGTTCAAATGTCACCTGATTAGTGACGTTTCACGTGATAACCTCGATTAAAATGCAACCTACCCGTTTATATCCCACCTCCTGGCCGGTCGCTATCACTACCGTCCTGCTTTATTTAGCTCCATAATACCTCGGCTACCCTCAGACCCTGAGTGGAGGCGAACTTTGGTCTTCCAAAGACAAAACAAACCGAAACACGCGCATTCAGACCCCTGCTCGTGGATTCTCGTCCAATTCCGATTTTCCCGAAAGAGGGGTATTTTGATTCTCCCATCAACGTATGCTTGCTGCGCCAAGTCCGCTATTCGTAAAAGGTACTGTGGGAGTATAGGTTTTCTTAATGTGTATGTTGATCCGAATTTATTTTCTCTTGAAACAGATCAGTCAATTGATGTTTTGTGCACAGAAAAATGAACTCGCCTTGAATCCCATTAAGATCTTCAGATTAAAAGACTAACCCTCTGACTGCTCAACGGATCGCTCTACCACACGCGATTGTTACAGAAAGCTTCGAAATTAAGACCTAATTCCTCCTTCGTGCGCTGTGCTGCTTTATGGAATGCCATTTCCCCGTGTACAGAGAAATTGTGGAATGCCATTTCAGTTCCTCGTACCCACGGGCCGGGGGATCAGCTCCATCTAGCGACCACCCATTCCCTGAATCCCAGGAACGCTGTCTTTGCGAGGCTTGAGCCTTTCAAATGAAATTTTGTTGAACTCCACTGTACTGACCTATTAGAGATGTTAAGCATCACTTCTTAGACCTGGCTTTCTCACTCAACTCTCAGCACTTTTTCCCTGTTGAAATCATCCTGAAATAAGCTATGGTTCAACCTAAAATCATGTAAGAACAAGCTTTTGCTTGTAGAGTGTTTCTGAACACTTTCTCAGAGCATCCAAGGCCCTTCATGAGGAGGGCTGACTGTCTTCTGGATTCACTCCCGAAATTCTATCCCATTCATCATCTAGGCAAATTAAGTCATTATTAATTCATATTCATCACATAATATTTCACTTTTCTGAGACATTTCATGCTCCTGAACCATCCTTGGGTAAGACAGCTTGATGGCTCCTCATCCTTAAAATGTAATTGTAGGCACTGCCTTGAGGGCAGATGGAAAGAGAAGGGGGAGGGAGGTTGAAGGATAATGGATGGAGGAAACATGTCACCTACTTTCCCCTTCCTTCTCTAGTTCTAAACAGCCAGTGCTCAGAAAGAAAGAGCAGAAGCTTTCCTTTGCATATCTTCTGAATAGAACAAAAGTCCATTAAAGCTTTAGTTTCCAGAGGAGGGAAGAAGAAGAGAAATATGCCCAGCCTCATGGTGTTCAAACTGTCAAATGCTAAGGACAAGGAGAAAGTTCTGGAAGCTACAACAGAAAAGCAATGTGTTATGTACAAGGGAGTCCCAATTAGATTAAGTTCTGATTTCTCATCAAAAACTATGGAGGCAAGAAAGTAGTGGGGTGAAATACTTAAAGTGCTGAGAGAAAACAATTTCCAACCATGAATTTTATATCCAACAAGATTTTCTTTCAAAAATGAGGAAGAGATTAAGACATACTTAGATAAACAAAAGCTAAGGAAGTTCATTACCACTAAACAAGCCCTACCAGGAAGGCA
This sequence comes from Choloepus didactylus, assembly GCF_015220235.1. Classification (NCBI taxonomy): domain Eukaryota; kingdom Metazoa; phylum Chordata; class Mammalia; order Pilosa; family Megalonychidae; genus Choloepus; species Choloepus didactylus. The sequence continues at coordinate 126,336,088 of NC_051313.1, read as the reverse complement.
AAAGGGAGGTCTTCAGACTGAGATGAAAAGACACTAGATAGTGGATAAAATGGCACGAAGAAATGATGAATTCCAGTAATGACAACCATATGGGTAATTATAAATGCCAGTACTATTGTATTGTATTTTTTGTATGTAATTCCACTTCTCACTTCTTACAGATGCCAAAATGCAATGCATAAAAATTAATGATAAAATGTATTTTTGGACATTCAATGTACAAAGATATAATTTGTAACAAATACAAAAGAGCTGAGGGGATGTGGGTATAGGAACAGTGTTTATGCTATTGAAATTAAGTTCATAGCAAAACAAAAATGATTGGTATACATTTAGGATGTTAAATTTTAACCCCATGGAAGCCACAAAGAATATATATGAAAGATACATCCAGAAAAAAATGATAAGCAATTCAATATGGTACAACACAAAAATAAATAAATAAATAAATAAATAAATAAATAAATAAATAAATATGAGAGCACATGTAAGGATCAGAAAAGATATGAGACTTACAAAGACTAAATAGCAAAATGGCAGAAGAAAGTTCTGCATTATCAGTAGTTACTTTAAATGTAATTGGATTAAGCCCTCCAGTGAAAAGATAGAATAGATTAAAATGCGTGGCTCAATTCTATGCTGTTTACAAGAGGTTTGCCTTAAATTCACAGATATAAGTAGGTTGAAAGTGAAAGGATGGAAAAAATATACCATGCAAGTAGTAACCAAAAGGGAGCTGGGTAGCCATACTACTATCAGACAAATAGACTTTAAAGTCAAAAAGTGTTGCATGGGACAAAGAATGTCATTATATACTGACAAAAGGGTCAATTCAACAAGAAGACTTAACAATTATAAATATACATGAACTGAACAGCAGAGCCCCAAAATATATGAAGCAAATATTGACAGACATGAAGGGAGAAATATATGTCCTACATTAATAGTAGGAGACTTTAATACACCACTTTTAATAATGGATAGAACACCTAGACAGAAGATCAATAAGGAAATAAAAGACTTGAATGATACTCTAAACCAACTAGACCAATCTGATATATATAGAACACTTCATCCAACAGCAGCAGAATACACATTCTTCTCTAGTGCACATGGATCATTCTCCAGGAAAGATTAAATATTAGGTCACAAAACAAGTGTCAATACCTTAAAAAATGTTACAGTGTATATTATACACTGCATATTCTCTGGCCACAATGTAATGAATCTAGAAATCAGTAACAGGGAAAACTGGAAAATCCACAAATATGTGAACATCAAACAATGTACTGTTAAACAACCAATGGGTAAAAGAAGAAATCACAAGAGAAATTAGGAAATATCTTGAGGTGAATGAAAATGAAAGCAGAACATAACAAAATTTATGGGATTCAGAAAAGGCTATACTGAGAGGGAAATGCATAGCTCTAAATGTTTACACTAAAAAAGAAGAAAGGTCTCAAAACAGAGACCTAACCTCAAAACTGGAGGAGCTAGAAAAAAAGAGCAAACTAAACCCAAAATGAGCAGAAGGAAGGAAATAACAAGGATTAGAGTGGAGATAAATGAAATAGAGAATAAAAAACAATAGACTCAACAAAATCAAAAGTTGGTTATTTGAAAAGATCAGCAAAATTGACAAACTTGCTGCTAAATTGACAAAAAAAAATGGGAGTACATATTTACTAACATCAGAAATGAAAAGTGGGACATTATTACCAATCACAAAGAAATAAAAAGATTATAAGAGGATAGTGTAAAACAACTGTATGCCAACAAATTAGGTAACCTTTATGAAATAAGTAAATTCCTAGAAACACACTAACTACTTCCATTGACCCAAGAAGAAATAGAAAATCTCAACAAGCCAAAAATTAGTTGAGATTGAATCAGAAATAAAAAACCTCCCAAGAAAGCAAGCCCAGGACCAGATGGTTTCACAGAGGAATTTTACCAAACATTCCAAAAAGAATTAATACCAATCTTGCTTAAATGATTCCAAAAAATTGAAGAGGAGGGGACACTCCTAACTTATTCTATGAGGTCAACATCACTTAATACCAAAGCCAGATAAAGATACTACAAGAAAAGAAAATTACAGACTAATATTTCTTTTCAATACAGATACTTAAAATCCTCAACAAAAACTAGCAAATTGAATCCAATGGCATATTAAAAGAATTATAACCCATGATCAAGTGGGATTTATCCCAGATGTGCAAGGGAGGTTCAACATAAAATCAATTAATGTAATATTCAACATTAACAGAATAAAGGGAAAAAGCAGAGGATCATCTTAATTGATGCACAAAAGACATTTGACAAATACAGTACCCTTTCTTGATAAAAATGCTTAGAAGACTAGGAGTAGAAGGAAACTTCCTCAATATGATAAACAGCATATATGAAAAACCCATACCTAACTTCATATTTAATGGTGAAAGACTGAAAGCATTCCCTCTAAGATCAGGAACAAGACAAGGATGCCCACTGTCACCATTATTCAACATAGTACTGGAAGTTCTAGCCAGAGCAATTAGGCAAGAAAAAGAAATAAAAAGCATCCAAATTGGAAAGAAAGAAGTAAAACTTCCCCTATTTGCAGAAAATCCTGAAAAATCCACAACAAAGCTCCTAGAGCTAACAAATGAATTCATCAAAATGAAGGGGTACCAGATGAAAACCTAAAAATCAGTAGTGTTTCCATATATTAGTGTTGAATAATTGGAAGAAGAAATCAAGAGAAAACTCCCCTTATAATAACATCTAAACAAACAAAATATCTAGGAGTAAATTTTACCAAAGATATAAAGGAACTGTACACAGAAAACTACAAAATATTGCTAAAAGAAATCAAAGGAGTCCTCAATAAATGGAAAGACATTCTGTGTTCATGCATTGGAAGACTAAATATTGTTAAGATGTCAATTCTACTCAAAGCAACTTACAGATTCAAGGCATTCCCAATCAAAATTCTAACAGGTTTCTTTGCAAAAACAGAAAAACCAATCATTGAGTGTATATGGAAGGGTAAGGGGCCCCCAAAAGTCAAAGCCATCTTGAAAAGGAATAATGAAGTTGGAGGACTCACACACTTTGCAATCTTAAAACTTATTACAAAGCCATAGTAATCAAAACAGCATGGTTTCTGGCACAAGGACAGACATATAGACAAATGGTTCAGAAGTCAACCCTCACATTTATGGCCAACTGATTTTTGACAGGTGTGCCAAGTCCCCTCCACTAGGAAAGAATAGTCTCTTTAACGAATGGTGCTGGGAAAACTGGATGTTCATATGCAAAAGAATGAAAGTGAACCCTACCTCCATCACACTGTGTACAAAAATGAACTCAAAACTCCTAGAAGGAAACATGGGGAAGCACCTTCAAGACCTTATGTCAGGCAATGGTTTCTTAGACTTTACACCCAAAGCACAAGCAACAAAAGAAAAAATAGATAAATGGGACCTCATCAAAATTAAAAACCTTTGTATATCAAAGGACATTATCATGAAAGTAAACAACAACCAACACAATGGGAGAAAATATTTTGTAACCATTTATCTGATAAAAGTTTAATATCCAGGATCAATAAGGAAATACTACAACTCAACAACAAAAAGTGATTAAGAAATGGGCAATTAAGAAAGGGCAAAAGACTTGAATGGACATTTCTTCAAAGAAGATATACAAATGGCAAAAAAAAAAAGCACATGAAAAGATGCCCAACGTCATTAGTCATTAGGGAATGCACACTAAAACCACAATGAGAAACCATTTCCCACCCACTAGAATGGCTACTATTAAAAAAACAGAAAATTACAAGTGTTGGATAGGCAATGGAGAAATAGGACCCCATTGTTGGTGGGAATGTAAAATGGTGCACCTGCTGTGGAAAACAGTTTGGTGGCTCCTCAGAGAGCTAAAGATAGAATTATCATATGACCTGGCAATCCCACTACTAGATAAATACCCAAAAGAATTGAAAGCAGGGACTCAAACAGCTATTTGCACACCAATGTTGATGGTGGCATTATTCACATTTGCCAAAAGGTGGAAGCAACCTATGCGTCTATTAACTGGTGAATGGATAAACAAATGTGGTATATACACTGTGCCGGTTTGAATGTATTGTGTCCCCCAATTGCCATTATCTTTGTAATCTTGTGGGGAAGATGTTTGGTGCTGGTTAGATTTGCTTGGAATGTGCCCCACCCAGCTGTGGGTGATGATTTTGATGAGATGTTCCCATGGAGGCATGGCCCTGCCCATTCAGGGTGGGCCTTGATCAGTGGAGCTATATAAATGAGCTGACTCAAAGAGAGGGAACGGAGTGCAGCTGGGAGTGATGTTTTGAAGAGGAGCAAGCTTGCTAGAGAGGAACGTCCTGGGAGAAAGCCGTTTTGAGGCCGGAGCTTTGGAGCGGACGCCGGCTGCCTTCCCAGCTAACAGAGGTTTTCCGGATGCCATTGGCCATCCTCCGGTGAAGGTGCCCGGTTGCTGATGTGTTGCCTTGGACGCTTTGTGGCCTTGAGACTGTAACTGTGTAGTGAAATAAACCCCTGTTTTATAAAAGCCAATCCATCTCTGGTGTTTTGCATTCTGCAGCATTAGCAAACTAGGACATACACACAATCGATTATTACTCAACCTTAAAAAGGAATGAAGTTCTGATATATGTGACAACATGAATGAGACTTGAAGACATCATATTAAGTGACATAAGCCAGAGAGAAAAGGATAAATTTTGTATGATCTCACTGACAAATAATTAGAACAAGCAAATCTGTAGTCAGATACTAGAATTTAGGTCACCAGGAGCCGGTGTGAGTGTAGGGAATGGGGAATTAATGCTTAAATTGTACAGAGACCCTATGTGGAATGATGGAAAAGTTTGGTAATAGATGGTGGTGATGGTAGCCTAACATTGTGAATATAATTATACATTGAAATGTATATTTGAATATGGTTAAAAGGGAAATTTTAGGTTGTTTATATGTTACTAGAATAACAAGTTTCAAAAAATCCGTAGGACTGTACAACACAGTGAAGCCTAAAGTAAACCACAGACTATAGTTAATAGTCAATCATAAAAATATTCTTTCAACTATTGTGGCAAATGTACCACACTAATGCAAGGTAATAACAATAGGGTGGTATATGGGATCTCTGTATCTTCTGTATGATTTTTCTGTACACCTATAATTTCTCTAACAAGAAATTTAAAAAGATAGTGGTGAGAAGGAGGTTGTGCCAGTTTGGATGCATTTTGTCCTCCAAACATCATGTTCTTTGATGCAATCTTGTGTGGGCCAAATGTATTAGTATTGGTTAGGTTGGAATCATTTGATTGAGTGTTTTCATGGTGATGTGACTCAATCAACTATGAGTGAAATATTTGATTGGATAATTTCCATGGAGATATGGACCCCACCCATTCAGGGTGGCTCTTAATTAGATCATTGGAGTCATATATAAGAACCTCAGACAGAAGGAGCTTGCTGCTGCAGCCTAGAAAGGAATGTCCTGGGAGAAAGCCATTTTGAAACCAGAACTTTGGAGCAGATGCCAGCCACATGCATTCCCAGCTAACAGAGGTTTTCTGGACACCATTGGCCATCCTCCAGTGAAGGCACCCAATTGTTGATGACTTACCTTGGACACTTTATGGCCTTAAGACTGTAACTGTGTAACCAAATAAACCCCCTTTTATAAAAGCCAATCCATTTCTGGTGTTTTGCATTCCGGCAGCATTAGCAAACTAGAACAGCCATCAAACCTATAAGCATTGTATTTTAGGGTATACAGTATGTGAGAAAAGGGGAGGAGAGAGGGCTCAGTGGTCTTTCAATAACCAATGGTACATGAGTCTATGTACAGTAATTCGAAGACAACTAACAAACTAAAAAATTCTCCACATTTTAAACTTTAAGTAAGCTTTCTATACCAATTCTTTCAGTTATTTTTAGAAAAGAAATACCTAGAATGTGGATTGGTAGCTTACCAAGTAAGGGTTTGTGGCCTGGTTGAGATGACCACATTGATTTAATTGAGTTCAGTCATAACCATGAGTTTCTATTAATCTTTACACTCATGTATCCCTTCTGCTTTGTCATTCTCCTATTTTGGGGACAAGGATTTTTAGAACTCATATCCATGAAGACAGTTTCTTTCCTAATAATATACAGAGTTTAAGCATTGTTAACGCTATACCTCCAGGTAAGGCAGAAAGTGCATATGATGACAAAGCATTAGCTCTCCTTCTTTGAACAGTAGCAGTTCTAATTATGTGGGAGGTACAAAATTAAAGACCATTTTGAAATCCTAAATTTTCCTTTCTTGTTATTAAATCCTGTACAAGTTGGAGAATAGATTCATGCATTAATAAGTGCTTTTTTTATTTGCCTTTTGAGAAGGGAAAGTTGAATTTTGTTAGAGCCATTTATGGGTAATGAAACATCTGACATCATCTCTATATAATTTCAAGAGAAATAAATACAGGATGTCTCACTCATAGAGTTAGTATTACATTTGCTTTCTTTGTGTGAAAGATGGTTAATTCATAAGCTAATGAGTTATAAAGGTCTTCTCACAAGTAAAAGTATATTATCACTCCCAGGAGTAAGATAATCAAACTGTTCTGTAGTAACTCATTCAAGTTTATTTTACACTAAAGTTTTCAATATAATCACCTATTTTTTTAATGTGCTATTAGAGGAGAATGGCAAGATGCAGAGAAGGTGGGAGTTACTAGAGTGAAAATGGAGAGAAGTCTTAGATATATTCTTATTTTTGTCTTTTGAAGAGAAAGTTCAATTTTTTTATATTAGGGATATAAGCATTGATTGTTTAGCAGCTAAATATAACTAATATACAACTTAAATTCCTTCAATAAGCATATTTTCTTTTGTCTTTTGGTTTCATCAGTGTGGTACAGAGCTGTCTATAATCGTTCCCAATGATCCCTGACTCCTTGTGTTTGTGTCTTTGTGTAATCTCCTTAATTTGTGTGTTGGCTAGATCTAGTGATTTGCTTCTAATGAATATAATATGGCAACAGTGAGGGGAATATCACTTCTAACATTAAGCAATACAAGACTGTGACTTCCATCTTCCTTTCTCTCTCTTCTGACAAACTGTCTCTGGCTTTTCTCTCTTGCTTGCTGTGATGAAACAGAGAGATGTACATGCCAAGGAACTAAACTGGCCCTCTCTGGCCAATAGCCAGCTAAGAACTGAGTCCTTCAATCCAACAACTTAAGAGCAGATACTTTCACATATACCCAGCAGGGTCTTTGGATGAGATCACGGTCCTGGCTGTCACCTTGATTAACAGCCTGATGAGAGACCCTGAGCTAGAGGACACAGTAAGCTGAACATGGATTCTTGAGTCACAAATACTCTGAGCTAATGAATGTGTGTTGTTTCAAACTGCTAATTTTGGGGGTAATTTGCTATGCAGAAATAGATAACTAATAACCAAATAAATCTTTGCTACTATATTCAATTTGTATATTCACATTTCCATTTTGTGTAAATTTATCAAAGCCTGGTGACAGCTATTATATAAATTAAATATTTATAAATATGAAACATGTATATGGTCCCAGTTGTCATTTTAAAATCAAGTTGTATACATGATGAATTTCTTTGTCATCAAAGAAAAGGGAAAAATACTTCAAACTGATGAACAAGTAATTTTCCTCTGCAGTAGAATTTTAATCTGAGGTTCCCAGATCCTTGGTACTTTTCAATGGGATCATTACAGTCATTTTGGGTAGGAGAGTTTTTCTCTGCAAGAAGTTTATATTCTCTAGACTCCTCCCACTAAATAATAGCAGTGGATCCCAGACATGGTGAAAACGAATATCACCCAAATAATTCCAATCCACCTGAAAAAAGTTATTTTGTTTCTAGACTAGAAGTATAAGAAGTCTCTGGATGGGATTCGGTTTGTGAGTCCCTTCTCCAAAAATAAATGTAAAATATTGTGTGCTTATGTGCATTTTTCTAGTGAAAGGGTTCATAATTTTCATAAGATACTAAAAAAAAAAAAAGGTTAATTCTGCCCAATTGTTAATACCTGGAACACACCACCTGATTAACTTGGTTACAGTGGCTAATGAATTGTTTTACATATCAAAAAAAGAGAGCACTTTTTCAGCACTGCCTGCAAAATATTTTACTGAAAGTTTATTAATTTTATTCAGGTTGTTTGATTTAGCTTTGCAGATAACCTAAGTGTGATGGTTAGGTTCATGTGTCAACTTGGCCAGGTGATGGTACCCAGCTGTCTGGTCAAGCAAACACTGGCCTAACAATTGCTGTGAGGATGTTTGAGGCTGGTTAATAAACCAACAGGCTGGTTTATTAAATCATCAGTCAATTGGCTGCAGCTGTGACTGATGACGCACCAAAAGGCGTGTCTTCCACAATGAGAAAATGCAATTGGCTGGATTTAATCCAATTAATCAGTTGAAGACTTGTAAGCAAGACAGAGGACCTTCACTTCTTCTTTGGCTGCCCAGTGAAGTGTTTCCTGAGGAGTTCGTGGAAGTTGCCGGTTCGTTTCCTGAGGAGTTCATCGGACGTCTTCCTTGGAGTTGACAGTGTGCTGACTGCTCTACAGAATTTGGACTCGTGCATACCCACAGTTGCATGAGTCACTTTTACAATTTGATGGAGATGCCTCTCATTGACTCTGTTTCCCTAGAGAACCCTAACTAATACACTAAGTATTATTATTTTAATTTTACAGTTGAAACTGAAGCTCAGACGAGTTCCATCATTTTCTTCAAGTCACAAAACCAGAAATGCAAGGCTGACACTTTTTTATAAATTAAAAACTTGTGCTCTTTCTTTAACCTAGTGCATGGTCTCACCCACTATTTTTTCCACACCAGCTTATTAATTCATTCATATAACAAGTTGTATACCTGGTGAATTTCTTTGTCATAAAAGAAAATGTGTGGGTTTTTTCTTTCATTTATCAGATATTAATTCAGAATCTCTTCTGTGTCTGACATCCTGGTTCAACACTTCCAAGTCCCCTGACTCCCTCTCCTCCCTCAAATTTATACACCCAATGCCCTGACAAACACTATAGATTCTTCCTGTACAACCCCTCTATACTCTTTGTCTTTCTTCTCACTTGTCTATCCCTTTATCCGTTCCACGATGTATATGGAGGATGTGTGCTGTGCCAGGAAGTGTCCTCGATGCTGGAGATGCAGAAAGACCCATACTGCTGACCTCCAGAGCTGACAAGATAAACCTCAATCCTTAAATATTTTTATAATTTCTTTCCCTTTCTCTCCAATTCCAGCTTCACCATTTCCAAACTCTAACTTTCAGAGCTAAAAACTCTTTCCTTCAAGGTTCCTTTTATTATATAAGTCCTCTGCTTGGGTTCTTCAAAGGTCCTTAAGTCTCCACAACACTCTGCCCAACATACCTCCAGTGCAGGGAATAATCACATCTTTTCAAGAACCAGATAATCTGGCTGGGATAGCTACGCCAAGTAGCCCGGCCATTCTGGGCCCCTCCCTACCTGGAGAACCTGAAGCACGTCCTCTCTGATCTTCCCACGAATCAGAAACTCGATAAATCCGCCGCGCCGGCGCTTTGCCACCATGACCTTCTCCCGGTTTCCCTTTTCTCCCCTCTCCCCATGCAGAGGAATGAGTAGCGATATATTCAGCCATCGGTTGAGTCTTTGTTCCGCATTACCTTGAAAATCCCGGTGTTCCAGGCTGCTGGACGTAGTGGATAGTGGAGTGTGGACGGGCACATCTACTCCTGAACAAATACTGGACAAATAATTAGGGTTTCTGGGGGATCTAGCTGGTGGTAGAGCGCTCGTTTGCCACGTGAGAAGTAGTGAGATCTGTCTCATGTTCTCCAGGTTTTACCCTTTGGACCTTGGTACTCGCTGGCAACCTCAGATCTTCTGATCTTTTGAAAAACACGTGAAAATATTGTCCCCTTTCAAAGCAGTAGTAATTTGGACGTTGCTTCTTTTATGACGTAAAGGCAGGGAAGGACAGGACTGGCGACATTCAGTATGTAAAGCCCTCATTTCATAATTTGCTTTCCATTTGTTCAGAGGAGATGTGATCAGAAGAAGGTGGAAAAACCTCACGGCTATTTTTCTCCCTGTTACATCCTGCAGCTTGGCCCTAGATGCAGGTACAGTCCTGGGAAGTGGAGGGCAGAACGCGGTAAACAAAACCCCAGTTCTATGGCCAGGGGACTGGAAAGGGACAAGAAAAATACTGTCGAGATTGTGGAGCGAGAGCGGTTCGGGAAAGCAAATAGATAAAGTTGTTTGTGAACACCTGGACGCACCGCCGAGGTACGAATATATGGTCCCGATCTTAAAATGCCGTGGACTTTGAGCACTGGACTGAGTGAGAGACCGCTGCCCAAGTTCACACTCGCCACTCTCTGAACCTGTGTTTCATCGGTAAAGTGTGGATTAGGATACATAGTTTATTGCCAAAATCAATTGGACCAAATGAAACAATCCGAAAAAATCTCGTGGTAGAATTCATGCCACATAACTCGGAAAAAGCAAACATGAAGGCTATTATTATCTCAGTTTGGGGTATTTTGAAGGGGAATATCTCCGGTCATATAGATGCAAGAGAAGATACAGAGGAAGGGAGAGAAGTCCAAACGAAACATGTCTGGGGATTATTCATTCGTTTATTCTTATGTGTCATTGCAGCAAAGGAGACCGTGGAATGTGAAAGAGTCATTGAATTTTCCGGAGGAGAGAACAACCAGATGACTGAAACACAAAAGTAAAAAGATCGCCACCAGACAGGCACCCTTGTCCCCGGTGCCACAAACCAGAAGGTCTTGTAGCTGGGTAAATACTGGAAAGGCGTAGATTCCGCGGCCTATAGGTGTGGAATCCTTTGGGTGCGGCGTTGTCTTTTATGGAGTGGAGTTAGAGAAGCAGCGATGATATTCATAGAAACTAACAAAGCAAACACGTAGACAATAACATTACCTTCCCTAAAGGTATAAATCCCGTCAGTGTAGTCGCCCTCTTAGCGCAGCCGGCAGCGCGTCAGTCTCATAATCTGAAGGTCCTGAGTTCGAACCTCCGAGAGGGCAGACTTCACTGACTTTGGTTCGGATTTTGTCCACCATGTGAAGACAAAAGGAAATGTCCCATTCACAGAAAAACACGTAGCCATATCGGATAAGTACTTGAAAACTGGCCCCAATACTTGCTGACTAAAAAGGTCACCTAGTGTTGTGGGTGTGGGTGTAGGCAGTGATTTGCATAAAATGGCTGGTGAAGTGATTTTGATTTCCCCAGAAACTAAAAGCTACATTATATCCTTTGTTTTTCTCACCAAATGATGGAAGAAGCAGGGAAATTTCCCTTACAACTCCATGGTTTGAGGGTCACCCAACATGCAGCTGTGGGTGGTGGAAGTGTAAAGTCATTCACTCATGTATTTACCCAACATGTTTCTTGAATCTGTATCTTGTGTCAGGGACTGTTCCAAGTGCAAGATGTTCAAAAGTGAATAAAACACAAACTTTCCAGTTTTCGCTGTGGAGCTATATCCTTGCGGGGGGAGGGGTGGGGGGAGTAACAGTATATGCAAATAAAAACGAAATACGCTAGACAACGTCTATCCTGCAGAATTGGAAGCTAGAAAGAGAAAGGAAGTGTGAAAGTGACACATTCAACTTGCAAAGAAGAGTCAGTTAAGTGTTATCTCAAAGAAGCCCTTTAGTCTCGTCTTCCTCCAGTCTGCCGGCTATGATCCTTCTGTTGAAAGTTGTTCTAACACTGAGAATAATTTTTACCCATCAAGGTAACAGGGAATTATGAGAACATTTTGCACATAGGGCTGGTTGGCTTAATTGGATAAAAAGTGGTACCTGAGGTCCGAAGTGAGAAATCCTTCATGTGTTTCTTCATATGGAAAATGACAGCCGAGTGGATTTAACAGCACCTGGAGTAGGGCCAGAGCACTAGGTAAATGTCAGCTACCACTTCGGTTTGGAAAAAACACTAAATGGACTTCAAAAATTGAGTGTTCTCTGGGAAAAGGAAGAAGCCCTGCTATGAAGGTCATAATATGAACATAAAGCAGGGTATCAGGACAGCGATGAATGCTCAAGAGGTCAAGAAAGTAAAGCAGCAACTCTAACCAGAAGGGAAGATCTGTGGTGGAGAAAACAATGGGTCAATGTGTTGGTTTCAACATCCAGAATTTGAAAGACATGTGGACCAGGGCTGTTTATTGATCTCAGGAAGCAAAGGAAGGAAAGAAACTTGCCCAGCCTTTCAGGACAAAGAAAAGCCTTTTCATGGGATTTTAGACTTAAAATCCGTACAGACAATTGGGATGGAAGGTATTCTGTTCCCTGGAACGTCAATGTTCTTGTTGTCTCCCTTTCTTTAAAATTATTCTCTGAAGAAAAGCCCTGATTTCCACAGCCTCCACCCCAGCTTATCGTGCTCCCAGAATCCTAGAGTCTTCTTTGCTGAGCGCTATCTTTTTCTGGAATATAGGAGAAAGGAGAAAGCCTACTGGGTCACAGGGGCCAAGCAGTTAGGGAAGGGATGACTCTGCAGTTGTGTGGCCCTGAGAGTCTGCTCTATCAGCTCCTCCTAGGAGGCCACATTTCCAAAATCAAGTGACAATCACAACCCTTTTTAACAAAGGAAAAAAATGAGAGCTTCAGGAGAACTGTGCTAATTAACCAGGAAGTTCTGACTGGGGAGATTACCGAGCTAGGATATTTTCGTTTCATATCTGGCAGATCAAGAAAGTAAAATGGTGGCAGATTATCTTTCCCAAGGGGACCTTCTTTAGTCTCCTTTTCCCCCACAGTCTCTAAGAGAAACAATGATTTCTCTTTGCATGGTCAGAGCTGCAAGGTGTGAGTGATAATCACATCTTTTTTAAAAAAGATAATCATCCTGGGACAGCTGTGCCACATTAGTGGGGTGGTTCTGGGTGGGTCCTCCCCAGCAGGGATGTTCACTCTTCTGGAAAATCTGAAAAGTGGAACTGTGGCAGCACCAGAGCTTTCCCACCAGGTCTTCTATGAGTTACCTTTTCTCCTCCCTCCTGAGCAGAGGAATGGATAGCCACTGCTCTCTTGCCAAAGACATCTTTGAGAAGATCCACTCTTAGTCGAGTTATGGTTCCGCATTAAAGGTGCTGAAATTCTTTGTGTTCTAGGCTGCTCCAGAAAGTATAGTGGAATGTGTACTGGCACATCTATTCATAAGAATAGGGGACAAAGTAACATTAGTTAGAGGGGATTTAGCTCAAATGATAGAGTGCTCCTTTAGCATGTAGAGACAGTGGGATTGATACCCACATTCTCAAGATTTCACACTTTGGCCCCCACTTCTTCAGATGAAACCTCAAATATTCTGATTTGAGAAAATATTAGACATATTTTCTTCTTCCAGTGTATGATGTCTGGACACCATCAACACATGCCTGGCATGGCTACACCAGCCTTCAATACATGAAGGCTTTATAATTTGTTTCCTGTTTAGAAGAACTGTGATCCCAAGACAGTGAGGCACACACAATTGCTATTTTTCCTCCTGCAGCTTGGCCCTAGATGCAGGTGCATTACTGGGAAGTGCAGGGGAAAGCAGGATAAATAAGCCCCAGCTTTCTGGGCAGGTGACTGAAAAGGTGGGGCACCAAGTAAGCAGAAAGTACTGCTGAAATTATGGATGGGAGAATTTCAGGAAAGCAAACCCATAAAGTTGTTGGTGAATTCCTAGATGCATTCCTGGAGATGTGAATATGTGTCTCTCATTCTAAACATCATACCATAGAGTTTTGAGAACTGAACTCAGTGATAAATCACTGTCCACGTTCAGACTGGCCACTAGTGGTGCATACTCCTTGTAATATTGCAAAGGCTTTGAAGATGGAACTGACTTTGAAACCATAACACAGAAGTGTTTAAAATGACCCAGGTACAATCCAAAATTACCCTATGAAGAGCCTGGAAAATCTGAATTTACTTGGGAAAAGACAATTAACAGACACTAATGCTAAGATGACACAGATGTTAAAATCATATGACAAATACCTAAAGCAGTTATTATAAAAATGTCCCAAGAAACAAAAATGAACATTCTTGAAAATGATTGGGAAGTTAGAAAGTCTTAGCAAATATATCGAAGAAATAAAGAATACTAAATTTAAATTTTAGAAGAGAAAAATGTATTAACTCAAACTAAAAACAACTCCACCTCACTGTAAGGTCTTATGGTCTCATCAGCTGCATAAAAATAAGAGAGGAAAAAGTCATGGAATTTGATGATAGAAAAAATGTAATTACTCAGTCTGAACCAGAAAGAAAAAATATTTTAAAAAATAAACAGGAGTCTCAGGGACCAATAGGAAAATAACAAAAACTTTAATATTGATATATCTTCAGGGTCCCAGAGGAAGAGGAGATACAGTACTGTTTAAAAAACTGAAGGATTAATGGCTAAAAATGTCATAAATTTGGCAAAAGACATGAACCTGATTCAAGAAGTTCAGCAAACCTCATGTAGGATAAACCCAAAGAAATCCACACTCAGGCACTGTGCCAGTTTGTATATATTATGGCTCCCAGAAAAAGCCATATTCTTTAATGCAATCTTTTAGGGGCAGATTGATTAATCTTTTTGATTAGGGTGTGTCCTCTTGATTGAATATTTCCATGGAGATTTGACCCTGCCCATTCAGGGTGGATCTTGATTAGTTTACTGGAGTCCTTTAAAGAGAGCTCTCACAGAGAGCAGAGAGATGAAAAACACCCTGGGATGTGCTAAGCCTGGAGACCCAAATGCTTGCTTACACTTTGAGGTGCTAGCCCAGAGTTTGCTCTGGAGAAGCTGAGACAAGCCCAGAGACATTTTGGAAAAAGCCATTTTGATACCAGAATCCCGGAGCAGACACCAGCTATGTGCCTTCCCAGCTAGCAGACGCTTTCCGGATGCCATATACCATTCTTCAGTGAAGGTATCTTCCTGTTGATGCCTTAATTTGGACACTTTTATGGCCTTAGAACTGTAAATTTGTAACCTAATAAACCCCCTTCATAAAAGCCCATCCATTTCTGGTATCTTGCATAATGGCAGCATTAGCAAACCATAACAGGCACATGGCAATCAAACTGATGAAAACTAAGGAAAAAGAACAATCTTAAAAGCAGCCAGAGGAAAATGAAAGGTAATACATGATTTGAATGATTGTGAATTTTTCATCATAAAACACAGAGGCCAAAAAGAAATGGAATAATATTTTTTCAATGCTGAAATAAAAGAACTGTCAACTCAGAATTCTTTGTACAGCAAAAATACATGGAATTCTCTTAAAGAAGCACTGATTGTTTCTTAGAAATTTGGAGAATAACATTATTTATTTCTTTTGCAATGTAAATGGCAGACTTGGAGCTGCTTTCCTGGCACAACCTGTCCATTTCATAATCTTAAATTTCCCAGTTTGAATTTCAGAAAGGTCACATTTCTCATTTTTACAGGCTTCCTAAAAATAGGTTTGCCTAGCACATGGAAAAGAAAGGTTAGTTACACTGAAAAAATACAATGTACAATAAAAGCAAAAACTGCCAGAAAAGAATTTGAGATTGGCTCAATACTCAATGAGAATGGTGAGAACACTCAGATTTGTTGTTTTGTTGGGATTCCAAGGGGTTTGAGTAAAATGGGTGGTGAAGTGATTCAGATTTCCTCAATGAATATGTTATATTATATCCTTGGTCTTCCTCATCATCTGATGCAGGAATCAGAGGAAGTTTTTCTTAAAACTTCATGCTTAGAGAATCACCTAATCCACAGCTGCAGAATGGAACAAGTGTAAAGTAATTCATTTATTCATCCAACAACTATTTCTTGAGCACATATCTTGTGTCAGGGACTCGTTCTAGGTGCCGAAAATTCAAGCCTGAATAAAACACAGAAATTTCTGTCTTTGCGGAGCTACATTTTTAATTGAGAGGGGGTAGAAACCGACAATAAGCTAGTAAGAAAAATACATAATATGCTAGGCAACAATGTCTACTGTGCAGGAATAATAAGGTGGTAAAGCGATGTGGAGATGGCACTTTCATATTTATTTCATGGGAAGTGTCAGGGAAGTTTTCACTTTGAAGATGCCATGTTACCTCTCCTTCCTTCAGGCTAATTGCTTGGATCCTTGTGTCCCAACTTTTTCTAACACTGTCGTTACAATAATTTTTACCTATTAAGATACTTAGCATTAAGAGAGGTTTTTTTGCATTGAGGCTGGTTGGCTTAGTTGGATCAAGGGTGGTACTTGAGGCCTGGGATGGTAAATCTTGCACATGTTTCTTCAAGTGGAAAATGAGACTGCAGGCATCTCTGGGTAGATTATCAACAGCTGGAGCAGGGCCAGAACAATGGGAACTGCTCTGTATTAGCTTCCACTCACACTCAGCTTGTATCATACATGGCCATTAGAACCTGACAAATGAATTTAGAGATTGAGGTTAGAGCCCACCAGGGTTCTCTTCCTGGAAAGAACTGGCTTCCTCTAAGCTTCCCCTTGGTCCCTGGGTGAGGAAAGAGCCATGATGGACTTGAAATATTAAGTGTTCTCTGGGAAAAGTGGGACCTTGCTATGAAAGGGCATAATCTGAACGTAAATCAGGTTTTCAGGACAGAAATGAGTGGTCAGGAGGTCAAGATGATTAAGCAGTGCATCAAACCAGAATGGAACTTCTGTGTTGGAAAGAAACAGTGGCCAATTACTTGGCTTCACATCCACTTTGGATCTATTTGGCTTGCTTTCTCCTCCACTGGTCATTTAGATCCTGGGGGCATATAGACATACTCTAAGGTTCAGGGAAACATTCAGAGAAATAGGACCAATTACCACATATTTTAGTCTACTAATTATACAGCCTACAGACACTGTTAAGATAACATATGGATCCCACAGACTCAGGTACATTTGGAACACAAGTCACACTCCTTCAGGCCAGCATGCACTTCTCTGTCTTCACTCTTTCATGCAGACTTTAAATATAAAGTATTTAGTGCCAGACAACAAGCACCGGGATTGTTGGTCAGGTTTTAAAAATGACCAAGAGGGATGAAAAGCGGCTTTTGGGTAGTGTAACTTTAAAATAGGAACAGGAAATTTTCAGGGATGGTGTGCCCATGAAGTATTTCTGTATCCTGGGCTGGAATCAGCTAGTGAGGAGAACAACAGAAAATTAGTGAGAAAACATAATTTAATGGCGCTTTCTCCTGCACCTATCTACAGAACATCAAGCCAATGCTGCACGGGCATTCATTGAGCCAGGAAAAAGAATAGGACGCCAGAACTCGCTTGAGCTGAGTTCAGATGAGAAATTGGTCCATGGACTGGCCCCTCTTTCCACTCATCTGTGTTTTAAGGAATAGCATTGTACTTTTGTGGCCACATAGTGTAATGCAGCTAAAACTGTTTCTTTAAACATTTGGAATTGGTAATACCCTCCTGGGATCAAACGTAAAAACATGCAGTTAAATCTTGTTTCCACTACAAAATGCTCCAAAGCGCAAACATAAAACCACAGCCTCCCACTCTCCAATCAGTCAAGATTATCAGCCAAACATGAGTTTATATGGTCATTTTCCCCCAGGTGTTTATTTTTATATCACGGAATTCTTAAGCAGTTTCAATAAAAACATGGAAAACAAGACAAGTACAGGGATCAAACCAGCAGCTTTGGTGTTATTCACTGCACAGTTTAACCAACTGAGCTAACCCACCAACTTCTGTAAGGTGTGTACTTCTCTCTGTTCGGGTAATCAAAGGTGAATAATACGATCACAAAAAGAAGTCTTCTTTTCGCTTTCATCTCTGGTTTGTTCTAAGCACAAAATATCAATTAAAATACAATTTTGCAAATAACACTGACTCTTCTCCAAGCTTATCCCTTATTCCTTGGACCCTACAGGAGGAGGAAAGTGCAGTGTGTAGCCTCAAGAACTGTCTGTTCTCTGGGAAATCCAGAAAGTCTCCACTGCAGACAAGCATATCTTGTGTCTTAGGTAAGGAGGTTAAGATTAGCACCGAAGGCCTGTGGTAAAAAAAAAAAAAAAAAAAAAAAAAAAAAAAAAAAAAAAAAAGTCAAATTTGTTGACTCCACATCCGCAATTGGAGAGGAATGTGGAAAAAAAGTTGCCTATTGAATTTATAAAGAAGGAAAATGTGGCTGTTCTTTTAGGAAAAGGGAAACCTTTCCCCATTATTTCAGACTCGATGTCCCAGTAGATAATCAGTACTGGAAAGGGATCTAACATCACAGTGTTCTCTACCTTTCTTTGAAACTACAGTATTCTTTAGTCAACTGAGGCAAAGCCCTTATTTTCATTTAGTCCCAACAGCCTCTTAAAATTCTCTCCCACCCTGAGCTACAGGTGGGAACAGGCCCTGGAGGTGCCCTAGCCCATGGAGTCCGCAAGGATGCCGTGAGGTCTGAGCTGGGAGAAGCTGACCCACCGGTTCCCCTGGGCGGCCAAGCCTGCAAGGAGCAGGTGACGGTCAGGACTCTGGTTGAAACGACATCATCAGAGCAGGCTGGGAGAGCTGTGCCAGCAAACCAGGCAGCACCGGGAGGGGTCTCCAGGTTGGAATATGCTGTCTTTACTTCCACGAGATCAAGAAAGTGAAAACTGGAGGATGGGGTGATGTTTTTCCCCGCGATCTTCTTCGGAAATCCCTTTCCCTCACAATCTCAGCTCATAGGGCTTTTGCTAGCGGAAGTGTCTGGGAAACTCCGCCCTCAAACCGGCTTGGTGGCCGGAAGTTCCCGGCAGTCCCCGGTACTCAGGAAAGTGGGTGGGGTGTGCCATCGCCGGCCCACAAAGGCCACGGGGAATTAGCTCAAGTGGTAGAGCTCTCGCTTAGCATGTGAGAGGTAGTGAGATCGATGCCCGCATTCTCCAGCTTTTTGCCGGTTTCTCTCGGTTTTATATATTCTGCTCTTTTGTTAACATCTCAGCTTCTCACTAGGGAAAAGAACTTAGAACCTTTGGACCCCTCTGTTGTCTCTTTGTACTGCTCTCCCACCAGAGACTTTTGCCTCCAGTCCTTTTCAATCCCTGCCCGCACTTGGCACTTGTCGGCGTTCAGGCTTCAATTCTAATTTCCCTTCTTCATACAAGCCTTCTGTGGTCATCCCAGCTAAAGTGATACTCACACAATCTCTCACTTCCTATCCATCTTCATAAATAATATCTCCTCCAAGAAGTATGTTAGCAAGTCATTGGTTTGTTTTTCTCTCCCCCAGAATGTGAGCTTCCGGAGCACTGAGACACCGTCTGTGTAGCCTGTGTTACTCTCACTTCATCCCCAGTGTGTAGAGTTAAGAAGCTGTGAAATACAGGTACTGCTTAAACAGATAGTGTGAATAGTGTGGGGAATAGGGAGCGCAAACCCCTTTCACACTTAACGAAATACCTAATTGGAATTTTAAATTAAAAGCACTTATGTTGAATTACATATAAATGAACAATTTTCCCCATATACATGGTTATTCCACTTATACATGACTGGGCACACTAGGAATGGCAGTGTGAAAGGTGAGCGTGGAAAGGTGACCCCAAAGGCACCTTCTAGAAAGCCACAAAGTGAAGTCAGCTGATAATCACAACCCCTTTTAAATGCAAGAGCAGTAGAACTTTCTGAGATACCTGGGCTACTTAACCCGGAAGTTCCCGGTATGGCCTACCCCAGATGAGACGTGCTGTCTTCTCTTCCATGAAAATGGGAACTATAAATTGTGGCGGAGGCGAGACGTTTCCCACTGCTATCCTCTCTTCAGATCTTTCTTATCCTTTCTCTCCTCCTCTCAAAGCGATTGTCCCTGCGCTCTTGCCCAAGGCAGTCTCTGAGATACTGGGCAATTGTTCAGATCCTAGTTTCACTTTGGTGGCCTTAAAATTAAAGGCGAATTGGATCCAAACTGCAAATGAGTTAAATTTCTGAAATACCGATCCCGCCAAGGGGAATTAGCTCAAGTGGTAGAGCGCTCGCTTAGCATGCGAGAGGTAGCGGGATCGATGCCCGCATTCTCCATTATTAAGCAATAATCTCGGGAATTCGGTTCCACGCTTGTCTTCAAGAATTTCTACTTCTTTGCATACGTATGATTTGAAAATGGGAATACCTTCACCAATTTCCCATATCAAATCACCTGTAGGCAATGAAAGACAGAATCCGGACGCAGCAGCGCTCCGGGTTTTTAAGGCTAAGGCTCATAAGGAGTAAGTTCTTGTGTGCTGAACTATCCGGAGTTTTTTGCCTCTGCTCCCCGCTCTGGATCGAGAGAAGCGAGTATCAATGATGGCTTTAGCCTGAGAACAAGGAAGGTGGCTGACGGGTACCTACAGCCACCGGGCAGATGAGAGAATCTGTAGATCTCAGGTTTCAGAGTGAGAGGATCAGTGAAAGGAAGCGTCTGATTCCCAGTGGAATCCTTAGGAAAAATTCATGCCTGTGGAGCGGGAGCAAGGTAGAAATCTGAGGTAGTTGATTAACACGGGAGTTTAACGGTCTGCATCGGATCCTAGGGCCACAGAGCTTTGTGTCTACATGTCACTGTGATGAGTTCAGACTTAAATCCTTAGGAAGTTCTGGACAATTATAAAAGGAAAGGATGCAATTTTCCAATGCCAGAACCCAAGATGTTTTTTCCGTCTAGTTTTAGAAGCAGAAATATGCAAAATATGCAAAAACGTCACAGCCAGATATAGTGAAAAGCAATCCTTTCCCCATCAGTTCTCAGATTCTGGTGGGAGTCAAGGCAGGAAAGGGAAAGGAGGGAGGGAGGCTGGTGGTTCTCCCATTGCGGACCAGCAAAAGTCCTTGCTTTTCGCCTCTAGCTCACAGCTTTTCCCTCCCAACTTGGGCTAAGTACCTGAGACATCAAGAATCCTGTTGATGATGTTCTGGACATGAAGGGACCTTGAGGAAGGGGTGGTCCTTTAGCAAAACCCACACTGTTTAGGCCAGTGAGTCATGATCAAAGGAAATAGGTTGAGAAAATCCTCACAGTTTGGCTCATTGCAGGTACTTAGGGCTATGGAGCCGACAGCCTTTCCCTGAGAACTTGTCCACACCTGTTACAGTTTTGGCAAAGATTGCCCCTCTCTCAATTATTTAGGCTTTAACTCAAATCTTATTCCTTTAAAGAGTTCTGATGCTCCAGTAAAATCAATGCACAACGTCTTCTTCATAAAAATCATCTGTATTTAAGGGCTTCACTAAATTATTGCGGTATTGTCTTTCTCTTCTCTAGAAGGTAAACTTTCTGAACAGTTGTCTTTCTTGTTCTCTCAAATTATCCCCAGTATCTAGAGTTAGACCAGGGGATCTGTGAGAAAGGGAGATTCTGGGAGAAAGAATAGAGAAGGGACAGCTGTGGATTCAGAATGATTAGTATGATGAAGAAAAGCTAAAATATTATGTTATTTTCTCAGATCAAGTCAGAGTCTAAGAGGGAGAAAAGAGAGAACTAAAGGAATCTGATATCCATCTAATAATAACAGGCAGGTAGGATAATTAGATTCCAACACAAACCCATTTCCATCATGTCACATGATAAATTGATGAATGTGTTTTGTCTTCATAACAGTAAAATGAATCCTAAGGATATGGATTGCAATTAAAATAGTGTCACAGTGTAACATTTCTCATACTTAACATGTTTCCATTTAAACAAATTAGAGAATGGAATTTGAATATCACATAATAAATCAATCAGGTTATTTTGAATCACAATAACATTAATTGCTTTATTAAATATAATAATTTTTAGATTTAATAATTAACATTGAATTTTTAATCAACATTAGTAAATTAAAATTTTTAAATAAAATTAACAGAAATATGAAGGGTGGTAAATTCTATTCCTTTTTATAAAATTACATATATACACATATATAATATAACATACCAATGTAAAAAGTATAAATGTGAAATTAAATTAGAAAATTTCATTTAAAAATTTAAAAATCAAAACATAAAATATTAATTCTTAATGCATGTTAGAAAAATCATTAAAGTATAATATCAGACTACTTAGAAATTAATGAAAATGACATATACTGACAAATTTTATAGAATTCCTTGGAGTATACTTAGACTTTAGATTCTACCATTACTGTTTTTAAATTACAAGTGATTAAATAAATTGTGTATTCAACAAAAGAAGTAAGAAAAAATAAAGCAAAAAGAATGAATAGTAAAGATGAATGCGGTAATTAATTAATCAGAAAATAGCGATATCTGGTTGGCCTATTGGAAAAAAAATTCAATCATCTGTCAAATAAAAAAATATGGGCAAAGTCCAAATTTCTTTGCTCATTTGCTCTGTCAAGCAAAATGAATCAGTGGATGCTGAGGTTACTATTTTTGAAGTGTGGTAGGATAATTTATCAAAATATTAATTTGTGTTTTATCTATTCCCCTGGGTGCAGAGAAGTAGGCACCTTTTCAAGGCTTGGCAAAGGTGGAAGAGTTCCGGGAGGGAAAGCTGAGGGGAGGCTGAGATGAGACCAGGGCCTCTCTGGGTAGCTGAAAAAGGAGTCTGGAAATACCAGGTAAAGCAATTACCATGGGTATAGAGGATGTCAACAATAGAACAAATATGTGATAATTTTCTCTTCTCATTTCTTCCAGAATGTGCAGTTTGCAGTTTGCTGAGGGACCACCCCTTTCTCAAGGCCTCCTCAGGTCCAGAGCCTCACTCAGAAATCTAGGGATCTGTGAGGCTTGGGCTCGCAGGTGAAGAAGTGGAAAAACTGTGAGAGAGAACTGAAAAGCAGGGCTGTCCTGCTGCTCAGTGCTCTCCATTGAATCCCTTCTCCTGACTGTCTTGATCTTAACAGGTTCTGAGAACAGACGAGGTGGAATTGCTTTTCAATATTTGCTGCTGAGAGGCTTTTGCTTATTCCTTCCCATCTCCAGAAGCCTCTAAAGGGAAAGAAGAAAAATTAACTCGCATTAAGCGCATGGCACATGTGAATGGCCTCTTTGCTTCCTTTTACAATTTTGAATGTTTTCTGAGGCTATTGCTCTGGACTGGCATTACCGTTGAAATGCAGAGGCAGGAACGGTGAAGATGAGATTCCAGAAAGGTGAGTATACAACCTTACGGACCTTGCAACACTCTGGTCTTCCTCTTTTTCTCCGTGGATTTCTTTTCTACAAATTCCGTTGGTGTCGAACCTCTCTTAGGTTGACTCTCTGGAGTTTGCAATCCCCTCTCCAAGCCACGATCTACTCGGAGACCCCAGACCAACAAATTATCTGACTCTAACCTCTCTGAGTGCTCGCCATTGCCCTTCCTTGTTTCCCAGGTTAAATCCCCGCATAAATCCCAGTTGCCAGTAGCGGAGAGATCTTCCTGTCACCGCTGAAATGAGCTTTCTCTGCTCCTGAAAGAGAGGTTGGTGTCCCCCTTCCCAGGGCATCGCTGAGACAAGAATGCCCAGCCCAGGTCATCAGAGTCCCTTTTCCTCTTTGAGCTTGTCAAAGAAAACCACCCTTCCAAAGTTTTTCCCTCGTCGTCTTCGTGCAGTCTGTTGGAGCGCGGGTCAAGTCAAGCCTTGGGACGCGTGGGACCACATGGAGATAAATCCCCAGGAGGATACAGTTTACTACATTTCAAATGCGTCCAATGTTTCCCTGACTTCTAGGTGTCCAGAAAGTTAAAAACAAAGATCAAAAGAAGAACGTCAAAATTTTCTACATTCAGGTGTGAAGCTCCGAGGTAGTCAGCTGAGAAGCCGCGGTTAGAGACCAGGAGGGAACCGAGGAGCAAAACTGGAGAAGGCTGCGTGAAGCCTTCTGGTTCCTGCGTATTGACTATTATGTCCCAGGACCATGCTGGACACCGGGAGCAACTAAAGCGGAGCCAGGACTGTCTCCCAAACCTCTCAGGAAACACCCCGGAGGTGGTGTGAAAGTGATATTTCAGAAAAGAAGGATCTACGTCCCAGATGCAAGTAAGTGCAGCTATCCAAGACTACTCTGATTATTTTATCTCTAAAGGGAGGTGTGATTAAAACCTACAGTTTTGAGAAGTACAAGGAAAGAAAGTTTTCTGGGCTAGAAGAGGAAACTACTCTCTCTAAAGTTTGAGCTCAAGACCATCACGTTATGAGGCTTATACGCTGCTCACAATAGCAATTATATGACATCTTTTCCCGAGAATTATATTTCATGGATTTCTTAAGCCACGGTCTCTGGTTCTTCAAAATGTTTCTCAATAAGCCACGAGGATTCCTTTTTAGTCCCCCACCCTCACCTCCCACTCAAAAGAGTCTCACACCCGGAAACCGCGCTGTACTCACTGAGCAATTGCGCCTGACCCTGGTACTTTTCCCGTTATTTTCTATGGATCTGGACCTTCATTCCCTCAGAAATATCAATTGATTTTTTCCCTTCCACAGTATCCTCTGTTGGAATAGAAGAAGCTCACTGAATATTAGCTGATCGAATGAATGGATCGCTCCCAAACATGTCTGCCGTGTACAAATCTGCATTTCCACCTAAGTCGCCTGAGATATTACCCTTCAAAATATCAAAAACTGATTTTATGTCACCATGTTTTTTTTCCACCTCTGTGTATCAAAAACTCAATTAAAAGATCTTATTCACATCATTTCATTTAGTCCAATTAAATTTTTGCCAAAAACCTATATTTCACTATCCCCATTTTACTGATGAAAATGAGGCTCAGCAGAATTAAATTAAATCCACATCTTCCAAGTAGTAAGGCAGAGCTGGCAAGCAGATTTTCCTGATTCCAAAAACTGTACTCTTCTCCACTCCAGCTTATATTCTTTCCCCCATTCTTCCCCACATCAGCATTATTAAGCAAATATGCATAGAATGATGGTTTCTTTAATTCATTCAACAGACATTATCACACCTGCCATGTGCCCAAACTTCCAAGGTATTCTTGACCACTTCTCCCTCAAATCCTCACAAATACCATGGAACATCATTTCTCAAAGTGTGGTACCTGGATCCCTAAGGGTCTAGATGCACTTTCAGGTTGTCCATGAGAAGAACATTTTCATAATAATATCAAGACTTTATTTGCTATATTTAAAAAAGAAACTGATGGTGTGGAAACAAAGATGAATAAAATTGCTGGAGCCACATATGTATCAACACAAGTGACACAGAATGGTACCAGGAGTCATTGTATCTATAATGGCCACACATTCAAAACAAAACAAAACACAAAAATTTTACTTAACGATGGCTTTTATGAAGCAGTAAAAAATTTTAATTTATTAAATCTTAACCCTTAAGTACACTTCTTTTTAATATGCTGTGTGATTAAATGGAAAGTGTAGATAAAGCACTTCAGTGGGATGCCAAAATATGATGGCTGTCTCTAAGAAAAACATTTGGGTGATGGTTTGAGTTGTGAAATGAATTATCTGTTTTTTCATGGAACACCATTTTTACTTAAAAGAATAAATAACGGGCAAAACCATGATTATTTAAACTTCAGTATCTGGCCCAGATATTTTTCTCAAAAATAAAAAAGTCACTTCAAAGAAAATAATTGACAGTACTTATTTTCAATGATAAAATATTAGATTTCAAGTGAAAATTAGCATTTAGGAAACTTCATGAACTTGCAGCTTCTTAATACTTGACTTTTCTATTGAGATTGCTAGAAACATTAATGAATGTTCTTTATTTTTTGATATTGTATACTGAAATGTTTCAACATTTGCAAGTTGTTGAACTGATATGACCAAGATGCTACAAAACATGGGTAAAAAAAATCCATTGAAAGTTAATGATATGATGTCAGATTCCACAATGCAACCAAACTTAAAGTACTTGTCAAGTTTTGGTGAAAAATCAAAGAATGTTGACAATTACCTGAAGGCTAATAGATATTCCATCCTTTCCTAACTACATAACTGTGTGAAGCCAGCTTTTCCTCACATGCTTGAACTAAAACATTATACCTTAACAGTTTGAATGTGGAAGCATATATACAAATGTCGCTGTCTTCTATTAGGCCAGACATTAAAGGGAGTTACAAAATTATGTTGTTTAAGATAACATGTAATGGTTTAACCATTATTTTAGAAAAAATTAACAAGTATTTTTAAATTTTGGTTTTAATTTTTAACATGGTTACTATTGATTAGATAATCCATAAAGATCTTTGGGTTTCACAACAATTCTTAAGAGCATTAAAGGGTCCTGACACCAGAAGGCTTGAGGGTCACTACTGTAGATTATTTCTGCACAAACTCTCTTGAATCTATCTCTTCATTTTCATCCCATCATTCATTCATTCTACTCATAACTATTGAGGACATGCTGTGTGCCAGGCACTGTACTAGGGTCTGGGGACCCAGAGGGAATGGGGCCACCTCTGACTTCAGGATAAACACCCCCAAACTTCCTGATTCTTGCAACTTTCCCCAAATTCCATTTTGATAATGTTATCAAAATTTGATAATTTGATAATTATCAAATTATCAAAAAAAATTTGATAATTGATAATGTTATGGCATTCAGAAGGGCTGTACATTATCTTTCATTAATACTCTCCATCTAGTTGTCACTGTATCTGCAAGTATGAGGTGTCATGTAAAACCTCACATATGCATAACTATTTATATCATCTCAGGAAATCCCTGATTCTGAGCCCTGGTCCTGAAGGTAGGGTTCGCTTAAGTCAGTCACCTTCTTTTTCACTCAGGTTCATGCCCAGTGTACATGATCTAATGCAGGTCTCAAGAAAGGGAGGGAGGAAGTAATGTTAAACCTGCTCCTTTTTCTACCTAGTTCCCTCAATGGGAAACTCTGCAGCATCCATGCCATGGGATGATTTATGCCATAGACTTTGGAGTTTTCCAGTTAGGAGCCCCTTTTACAATGAAATTTCTCCCTGATGAACTTTGGTCATTTGTCTTAGCCAATGTCAGTATGGGATCTGTGTGTCAAAATGCTGATAAGTACTTGAGATGGTCTTCTCTTCTTCCGTATTTGGGTGAATCATTCTTAATTTAGGGAAGTCCATTCCTTCTTCTTTCATTCCAGGCCAATAGTGTCTCTTACAGAACCTCTCCTCTACCCTCCATCCTCTTCAGACCCTATTCAGTTCTCCCCTGTCTTAGATCTTTGGGGGAAAATGATCCCGGTTTCAACCACTTTCTATATTGCTGCAGACATCCGTGAATGCTTGAAGAGGCAGCTAAAATGAGAAAAATTATGCCTTTCTCAAAATATATATGACAAACAAAAGTATGGAACTGCTTATAATAAGACAGGGATTATCTGCTTTCTGATCTGGTTTCAAGCAGCCTTTATGTTGTGGTTTTGCATTAGTTTCTGGGCTGTTAAAACATATACCCTACATTGGGTTGGCTTAAAGAATGGAAACCTATGGCCCCCTACTTTGAGGCTAGGAGAAGTCCAAAATCGAGGAATCAGCAAGGTGATGCTTTCTTCCCAAACACTGGTATTCCAGGGCTCGCTGCTGGGGATCCTTGGTCCTTTTGCTTTCTGTCACATGGCAGTGCAAATGGTAGCGTCTTATCCTTTCTCTTCAGGGTTCTTTTGACTTCCAGCTTCTTCTCCTCCAAATTAAATTCTCAATGCATTTATTTATGTAGTGAAATCTGTATATAACCAATATATAAAAACTACTGAGCAGTGGCCTGCTCTTCTGCCTTCCTGGCATGGGGCTCCAATCCCTGGGGCTCCAATCCCTGCTGAAATGCTATCCTCCTCAACCACCTCATTTCTCATGCCTCAGTTCTCACCAGATGCCACTTCTTTTGGTGACTTTCAATCTTTGTTTTTGCTTGGAATGTTGAGTCCATTTATGTTTAAGTTGATTACTGATATATTTGGGTTTAAGAGTACCATCTTGCAATTTGTTTTCTATTTGTTCCATCTATTCATTGTTCTTTGGATTTTTCATGTGATTTATGGTTTTCAGGGGTTTCTAGCAAATGTGTTAGTCTTTCTAAAACTACTCTATCCCATCCAGAAGTAAAAGCCTTGATACATATTATTTTAATTATTATTCAGATATTACCATTAAAAATTTTCCATTATGTTATGATATGTGTAGTATGTCTGATTGTAGGTTCTCTCTCATTTCTCGTGGCTAGTTTTTATGAGATTCTCATTGGATTTTATAAGTGAACATATAGTGTAAATTCTTTTTAATTTATTCTATTTGTATATCTTGATCCTTTCCTATTCTCTCTATTATCTCTTTTGGGGCTCTGATTAGACGCATGGTAGAATTATCCTCTATTTTTCTCTCCTATCCTACATTTTTCTTAGTCCCCCTTTCATAATTCCCAGCCTTTTGCCTTTGGGGATAGTATTTTAGAGTTTCCTCAGATCTAACATCCACTTTCTTAATTCCACCTTTTGTTGTATTTAATCTTCCATGTAACAAACACATTTAAATATATTATTTCAGATTTACAGTTCCAGAATTTCTTTTTGATATTTTTCAAATACACTGGAGGTAATTATACTATTTTCCCAATGATTCACTGCCTCTTCCTGTGTAAGAACTCTATATTTCTATCAATTTCCATGTGACTTATGCTTCCCCTCCTTTTCAGGGGAATATAATTCCTGATCTCTTTGATATAAGAATTGAAAGCAAGATAAGACATGTGATTTGCTTAACTCAATGTAATGTAAGCAGAAATGACACATATATGTAAGCAGAAGCTTAAGAATCATCTCATAGTTTGCCAATTGCTCCTTCATTTCTGCCATGAGAATGGCAGTGTTCTAGATATGGGCTGTTCTCTCAACATGCATTCCAGAATGAAGATATCAGTAGAAGAGACACACAGCAAGCTAGATCTGGCCTGGAATATAAGTGAATAGTAAGATTTTATTATAAGCCACTGAAATGGTTTTTTTTTTTAATCATCCAGTATCATACCAAGATAACTAATACTTGCTCCCTGTTCATATTTTCAAGTTTTACCTTTATTTAATTAAATATTTAAAATGGGTATTTTATATTATTCGTGGAATAATTCCAATATATGAGTATTTATGGATCTGTTTCTGCTGACATTTTTTTCTCCTAGGTTTTGCTGTTGGTACTTCATTTCCTTGTGTATTTTGGATTCTTGAACCTGAGCTTCTATTTTATTTGCACTAAATCTGTGGAAATACTTTAACACCTGGGTTGAGGTTTCATTCTTCAAAAAGGATTTTCTTTGGTTAACATAATGTGGATCATAAAACAAAATAAAGCAAAGTTTAAAGCAAAAAAAAATGAAGTCTTCTAAAGGCCAGCTTATGTATACAAAAACTTAGAGAAGATTTTTTTCCACTCAAACTAGCAAACAGGTCAAAATAAGAAATTTTATTTCATATCCCCTTCTGTGAAATAGGCTATTTCTCTCATTCATACTTATATAGCAATTATACCTCTTTGGTATATTAGATATGTGTGGGACTCCCCTATTTTATTCTCTTTCTTTGGTGTTCCCTAAATTTATCTTCATTCAGCTGCACACTATGTAGTCTACAAAGCAGAAACTCTAGGACTGCAGTGTTTGGTAGAACTCTTCAGGAAAATATTTGCTTTCTACTCTCATTTTTTCCTAGACCATATGATTTAACCTCTTTTGTAGGTCCTAGAGATCATCACTCTTATGCCAGGCCAAAAATCTGTTTAAGGATACTTAAATTTTTATTCTAAATTAGGTTCTTTTAATCTGGGGATTGTACAGAGTATCTATTCCACAAAACAGCAAGGAGTAGAAGTTCTAACCTTATAAAAGATTTTTGTTTAATTTAACCCTGGATTTTAGTTGACTTATGGAGGGTTGTAAAGAAGATATAGTCCACCTCACTGCAAGAGTGGAAGTCCTGATTGTTCTTTTCTTACAGAATTCTAAAATAAATATCTAACATAGACTTCCCTACCAATTTGCTGACTCACAATTTCTCACCCTGCCCCCTGTATATCTCACACTGCAATTCCTCAGCTTCCACAGGGATCTCAATGTCATTACTGGCTTTCTTCTTAACAGTGTCCTCTTATTCTCACACTTTAGATTGAGGCTGTCTTCTCCATTCTGCTCAATTGGGTGCATCTGCTTTCTACATTCCAAAGTTTGCTGAAATCTACCCACTGTCTTGCTACTCCATTATCTTTACCACATGTGCAAATTGCTTTTTTATTCCATTATAAAAATTCTAATGTGGTTTATGGAGGAAAAGGAGATAAAATATGAATTTATTCTCTCTTCTTCAAAGCCAGCCTTTAGATTCAAATAGAAGAAAACAAATGCTGTCAAAAACTTAGCAATAAAGAAACTTAAAGAATATTTTTTTGAGGAATGAATAGAATATATGTAAAAATAATATAATTATCTTGGAATTACTAGGAGGTTGAAATTTGAGTCCATTTAACATGAGAAAGAACAATGTAGAGTTACAAACAAGGCAGGACTTTTGGCTTTCTTTTTTTTCCCTGTCTTTATTACCTTGATTCATAAAGATGAAACAGTCTGCATTTATATCTTTTCCTGTGGCTGTTTCTTGCCACAAGTTCAAGATGTGCTTCTGGCCAAAGACCACACCTATCTTTTTTCTAATCTATGCAGATTGGAGATCGTATCATTTGAAGCAACATCATATCATCGTGGAACAAATTATCCTTTTCTTAAAGAAATTATGCTATATACTATTGAAAATTAAACTAGTAAAATGCAGGGTAATTCATCATTTTTATATTGCTTTGACTGAAGAAAATTGTGGAGGTGATTTGAGCACTGAGGTGCAGGCCTAAACTCAGTACTTTCCATATGATATTGAAAAATCCTTCAGTAGCAAGAGAGCAGAGTGCCCAGATATCCGAGCTCTACTTTTTGCATTCTGAATCTGTTTAAAGGAGTAGTCATGTCCTACTAAACTCTGAGATTTCAAGTTCATGTTAATCCTTCATTTGTTGACTTCTCAACACACACAACATTCCCCTATTCATCTCATGTCCTTCCGTTTATGCATACTCTCAATTTGACCTCTTCTGGAAGGTTAAGTATTTACTGCAGCTCTAATCTTCATTTTTTTCATCCTGCATGTCCAGCCCTCTGTGTCAGTTATTGTTGAGTAAATAATTGATTCAGTAAATTATGGATCAGTCATTGAATTAGTTAGGATTCTCTAGGGAAATGGAACCAACAAGAGATATCTGTAAATATAAGATTTTATAAAAGTGTCTCATGCAACTGTGGGGATGCATGAGTCCAAATTCTTTAGGGCACGCAGCAAACAGGCAATTCCGATGAAGGTGTCTGATGAACTCCCCAGGAAACGCTTCACTGGCTAGCCAAAGAAGAAGTGAAGGTCCTTTCTTTCTCCCTTAAAAGTTTTCAACTGATTAGATTAAATCCAACTGATTGAATTCTCTCATTATGGAAGAAACACACTTTGTTGATGTAATCAGTTACTGGTGTAGTCAATTGACTGATGATTTAGTAAACCAGCCTTCTGGTTTATTAAACACCACAAATATCCTTGCAGTAACAGTTAGGTCAGTGCTTGCTTGAAACTATCACCTGGCCAATTGACACATGAACCTAACCATCACAGTCCACCCCTTGTCAACTTGGCAGTTCTACACATCACCTTAAACCATACTTTATCTAGCAGGGACCTGAATGGGCATTTGCACACTGGTGCCTATGGAGAGAGTATACATGATTAGCAATTGGTGGAGGTGGCCTAAGAGTACGTTGACTGAGGAACAGAATGGTGAACCGTTGTGTGTGCATACAATGGAATATTGAGCAGTTGCGAGAAGGAGTGAAGCTGTGAGACACACAACTAGGTGAATGGAACCTGTAGACAGCATTTTGAGTGAAGTAAGCCAGAAACAAAGGCAAACACTATAATTCCTCACCAATATGGACTAACTACAATGTGTAAACTCAGAATTGAACCTTACAGCACACCTTATCAGGGGAACAATTATTGTAATGGTCCCTAGATTGTAAGCTCTTACAGCAGTCACATCTATTCCTGAGTTGTAATGGCTATTGTGATGGTTAGGTTCATGTGTCAACTTGGCCAGGTGATGATATCCAGCTGTCTGGTCAAGCAAGCACAGGCCTAACCATTACTGTGAGGACGTTTGTGGCTGGTTAATAAACCAACAGGCTGGTTTATTAAATCATCAGTCAATTGGATGCAGCTGTGACTGATGACTCAGTGAAGGGTGTGTCTTCCACAATGAGGGAATGCAGTTGGCTGGATTTAATCCAATCAATCAGTAGAAGACTTTTAAGCAAGACAGATAGAGGACCTTCACTTCTTCTTTGGCTGCCCAGTGGAGCATTTCCTGAGGAGTTCGTTGAAATTGCCAGTTCATTTCCTGAGGAGGTCATCAAACACATTCGTTGAATATCCCAGTTCATTTCCTGAGGAGTCTGTCAAAGTTGCCAGTTCATTTCCTGAGTTTATCAAACATCTTCATTGGAGTAGCCAGATTGCTGACTGCCCTACGGAATTTGGACTCATGCATACCCACAGTTGTATGAGTCACTTTTATAAATCTTATATTCATAGATATCTCTCATTGATTCTGTTTCCCTAGAGAACCCTAAATAATAGAGCTATCTCCCCATTCTGAGATGCTGATCCCTTTGTCTATAACCTGAACCATCCCAGGAAATTTGGGTATCTGTGTGACACCTGAAACTCAAAGCTAGAACTCGGCAGATATGAATGTCAGTATTAGAGCATATAGCAAGTGTTAAAAAATCTGTAAAAGAGTCCAGACTTCAACTAGAGATATGAATGAAGCAGACATGGTCAGGACTAGGGCAAATTGGGCCAAAGGGTTAAAGACAATACTTGCTGCATTTTAAAACCTCAAATTCCATGTGAGACCAAGGGACGAGATGTTTAGTTGGTGCAAGATCTATATTTTCTAAACAATTTAACATGTACAGTTTGTTCAAATACCATAATTACATGGAACTTTTAGTAAGAAGTGAGACCTGGTAGGTTTGCATAGGTTAGTGTGAAATACCAACATACCCCAAAGTAATTTGGGCAGAGAATAAAAATATATATGCAGAGCCCCCCTGAGGAGCTGGGGAAAAATACAGAGGTGTTGGGCTTCCTCACCTGGATTGTTGCTGATGTTCTCACAAACATTGAGGACTGAAGAGTTTGATGTGCCGAGCCCTCTGTCACGGGACTTGCCCTTATGAGGCTCATTACTGCAAAGAAGAGGCTAAACTTGCTTATAATTGTGGCTAAGAGTCTCCCCCTGAGTACCTCTTTGTTACTCAGATGTGGCCCTCTCTCTCTAGCTAAGTCAATTCGGCAGGTGAACTCATTGCCCTCCCCCGATGTGGGATCTGACTCCCAGGTGTGTAAATCTCCCTGGCAATGTGGTATATGACTCCTGGGGATGAATCTGGACCCAACACCGTGGGATTGAGAACATCTTCTCAACCAAAAGGGGGGATGTGAAATGAAATGAAACAAAGTTTCAGTGGCTGAGAGATTCCAAATGAAGTTGAGAGGTCACTCTGGTGGGCATTCTTATGCACTACATAGAAAATACTTTTTAGGTTTTAGAGCATTGGAATAGCTAGAAATAAATACCTGAAACTACCAAACTACAGCCCAGTAGCCTTGACTCTTGAAGATGATTGTACAGAAATGCAGTTTACAAAGGGTGACAGTGTGATTGTGAAGGTCTTGTGGATTACAATCCTTTTATCCAGTGTATCAATGGATGAGTGGAAAAATAGGGACAAAAAACTAAGCAAAAAATAGGGTGAGGGGGATGATTTGGGTGTTCTTTTTTACTTTTATTTTTTATTCTTATTTTCACTTTTTCTGGTACAAGGAAAGTGTTCAAAAATAGATTGTGGTGATGAATGCACAACTATATGATGGTACTGTGAACAATTGTTTATACACTTTGGATGATTTATGGTATGTGAACGTATCTCAATAAAATTGAATTTTAAAAAAACCATGCTTTATCTCTAAGTAGAGCACAATAACAGACATATATTTTGCCTAACAATACTCAGCTGTCCTGTGTACAACCAGAAATGCTCTATATCTCTCCAGAATAGGGTGCAAGTCCTTGGGTGACACTGACTCTTTTTTTTTTAATTTTATTTTGAAATAAATTCAAAGTTACAGGGACAGTTACACTCAGTGGTGTAAATCTCCCTGGCAATGCAGGATATGACTCCCGGGGATGAATCTGCACCCGGCATCATGGGACTGAGAGTATCTTCTTGACCAAAAGGGGAATGCAAAATGAGACAAAATAGTTTCAGTGGCTGAGAGATTTTAAATGGAGTCGAGAGGTCACTCTGGTGGACATTCTTATGCACTATATAGATAACACCTCTTAGGTTTTAATGTATTGGAATAACTAGAAGTAAATACCTGAAACTACCAAACTCCAACCCAGCAGTCCAGACTCCTGAAGACAATTATATAATAATGTAGATTACAAGGGGTGACAGTGTAATTGTGAAGATCTTGTGGATCACACCCCCTTTATCTAGTGTATGGATGACTAGAAAAATGGGGATAAAAACTAAAGGACAAATGGGGTGGGATGGGAGGATGATTTGGGTGTTCTTTTTTTCATTTTTATTTTTTATTCTTGTTCTGGTTCTTTCTGATGTAAGGAAAATGTTCAGAAATAGGTTGTGGTGATGAACGCATAACTATGTTATCATACTGTGGACAGTTGATTGTATACCATGGATGATTGTATGGTGTGTGAATGTATTTCAATAAAACTGAATTTAATTAAAAAAAAAAGAAACAATAGGAGCCAAAAAAAATCAATAGTATATTTTGGCAAACTATACAATTACCATAAATAGCAAAATAATATTTTTGGTATTTTTAAAAATTAGAAATAGTGTGTTTTAAACAATGAAAAGATCAGTGATGAGGAAAGTATTTAATATTAAAGCTCAAAAATCTCCCATTTCTGTTTCTAAGGAGGATATAAATTCTGAACTATTTGATTTCATTATAAAAATATGATGCAATTACAAGATCAAATATTATTTAACTGAAAAATAGTTATTCACCTATAATGTGCGAACAACAAATTCAGGTAAAGGAAAGATATAGATACATATGTGTATATATGTGTATGTGTATGTGTGTGTATATAAATGTTTATCTATATAGAAAGAGTAGAATGCCTTTATTAACTTAGAGTAGAAAAGTATTTCTTTAAATCACACTCAAAAATGTTTAACAAATTTAACAACTTCATCATTAAAACCTTTGGTCTAGGAATTATCCCACTAGCAAAGCAGCAAACTGTTAAGAAAAACAAGAGACAGGGAGAAATATTTGCAAGTAACTATGGTTATATTTGTACTGCTCTGGTTAGCAAATATTTCCTTTTCTCCTTAGAGACAAAATAAGATTGACATTCCTTGCTTACTGCCTACTTACAAGCTGTATGGCCATTGATTTTTTTTGGTCAATGAAATCTGTAACAAAGTGAAAAAAAAAATACAAACCCCATACACAGCATACCCTGACCCCCCTCCCCTGATACCCTGATCCATCAACTTTAACATGCTATCACACTGCCATTTATTTCTTTCCCTTCCTCCCTCCCTCCCTATCATCCATCTTCTGAACATATGAGAGCAAGCTGCACACATCCTTGAACAAACACTGTAATTCACATATACAACTCCCATTAACAAGAACATTCTTTTATGCAACCCCATTAAGCACAGCTAAGGAGTTCAAGAAATTCAACACTGATACAAAGCTTACATTCTGTATTTCCTTTTTTTTCCCCTTATGTCCCAACTGTGTCCCTTTGAGCCTCCTC
This sequence comes from Choloepus didactylus, assembly GCF_015220235.1. Lineage (NCBI taxonomy): Eukaryota > Metazoa > Chordata > Mammalia > Pilosa > Megalonychidae > Choloepus > Choloepus didactylus. The sequence goes on along the minus strand of NC_051313.1, from coordinate 126,300,163 downwards.
TCCTCCATCCTCAGATCTCATCCAGTATCATCCCTGGCATTCAATTATCATTTATTTAGACTGTCTTTTTTTTTTTTTTTTGCAATTGTGGAAACATATATACAGCCTAAATCTTCCCATTCCACCCCCTCCCTAGCTTTCCATTAGTGGGATTAATCACATTTAGAATGTTGTAATGCTATCACCTTCCCACCATCCATTACTAGAAATTTCCCTTCACCTCAAACAGCAACCCTACACTCATTTCTTAACTCCCCATTGCCTCTTCCCCCACTTCTCATAACCCATACTCTACTTTTCATCTCTATGGTCATATTCTCTGATAATTTCTTTGTGTTTACTGTGGGGCTTAAATTTAACTTCTTAAATCCATAACAATCTTAGTTTTCTTTGATACCAACTTAATTTCAATAGGACCCATAAACTATGTTCCTATAATCCTCCTTTCCCCCACCTTTATACAGTTCTTCTCAAATATTACATATTTTACATTGAGTCCAAAACCACTGATTTGTCATTAGAGTTTATGTATTTTATATCCTGTAGGAAGTAAAGAGTGGAGTTACAAGTCAAAAATTATTGACTTCTATTTGTATTCCATTGTGGTCAGAGAATGTGCTTTGAATATATTCAATTGTGTTGTTTTTTTTTTTTAATTTATTGAGGCTTGTTTTATGTCCCAGCATATGGTCTATTCTGGAGAAAGATCTGTGATCACTAGAGAAAAATGTGTGTCCTGGTGATTTGGGATGTAAGGTTCTATATATGTCTGTTAAAATTCTCTATATCTCTCTCTCCTTTCTTTGTTTCTCTGTCAGTAGGGTTCCCTTTAGTATCTGAAGTAGGGCAGGTCTGTTATTGGCAAAATCTCTCAGCATTTGTTTGTCTGTGAAGAATTTAAGCTCTCCCTCAATTTTGAAGGAGAGTTTTGCTGGATAAAGCATTCTTGGTTGGAAATTTTTCTCTCTCAGAATTTTAAATATGTCATGCCACTGCCTTCTTGCCTCCATGGTGGTCACTGGAGTAGTCACTACTTAGTCTTATGTTGTTTCCTTTGTATGTGGTGAATTGCTTTTCTCTTGCTGCTTTCAGAACTTGCTCCTTCTCTTCAGTATTTGCCAGTCTGATCAAAATATGTTTTGGAGTGGGTTTATTTGGATTTATTCTATTTGGAGTTCACTGGGCATTTATGCTTTGTGTATTTATATTGTGTAGAAGATTTGGAAAGTTTTCCCCAACAATTTCTTTGAATACTCTTTCTAGACCTTTATCCTTCTCTTCACCTTCTGGGACTCCAATGAGTCTTACATTTGGACGTTTTATTTTATCTATCATATCCCTGAGATCCTTTTCAATTTTTTCCCCATTCTTTCTTTTGTTCTTTCATTTTCTGTTCTGTGGTCTTCTAGGACACTGAGTTGTTTTTCAACTTCCTCTAATCTTGTATTATGAGTATGCAGAGTGTTTTTAATTTGGCCAACAGTTTCTTTTCTTTCCATAAGATCCTCTGTTTTTTTATTTACTCTTGCAATTTCTTCTTTATGCTCTTCTAGGGTCTTCTTTATGTCCTTTATATCTTGTGCCATGTTCTTCTTCATGTCTTTTATATCCTGTGCCACGCTCTCATTCTTTGACTGTAGTCCTTTGATTAATTGTGCCAAGTACTGTGTCTCCTCTGATTGTTTGATTTGGGTGTTTGGGACTGGGTTCTCCATATTGTCTGGTTTTAACAAATGCTTTAAGATTTTGTGTTGTTTTTGGCCTCTTGACATTTGCTTTGCTTGATAGCTGTGATCTTCCAGGACCTCTGCTGAGGGAAGGCTGTGATATGTCACAAGTGTGCGCCTTCCCTCAAGGGAAGCCCCAGGCTACCAGGCCATGTGGGGGCACTCCCAGCCTGATGCAAAAATGGCTGAATGGGGCATCTCAACACCCCCCCCTTTTCACACAGCTCCACCTTCCCAGCTCCAGGACACCTAGCTGTGGTTGCACCCAAGGCTGCTGTCCACGGCTGATATTGTGGCATGTGTGGGGTTCTATGGGATACACTCCCCATCAGACTGGGTTTCCTGGCATGGCTCTGGGCTGTGGTTATGGCCCTGGGCAGGAGTGTTGCCAGCACACTGGGAAGCCTGCTGCAAGGGTTGCAGTTTCTTTCTCCTTTTGGCTCTCCCCTCTGTCCTTTTGGCCCTGGGACAATCAGCAGCAGGTGTGGGGAGGGCTATCCTCCACCCCAGACACTGAGGCGTTGGCTACAGCCCACTCCTGCAGTGCTTCACTGCGTGGTTCTCACTGCCGTATCTGCAGCCACTCCCGGGCCCCAAACCACAGTGTGACCATGGGACTTTCAGCCAGCTTACTCACTCATTTCAGAATGCAGACCCCTGGTTTCACCAAGTGCACAGTCCGTGTGGACTTAGCAGATCTTGTCCAGCTGGTGCATTGCTGGAAGTTGTATTCTGGATCTGTTTCTGGTTTTTATCTAGTATTTTTCATGGAGGTGTTTTTTTGCCCTGTCTCACCTAGCCGCCATCTTAGGTTCTCAGACATTGACTCTTAAACTTGATTTCCTTTAACTTAAATACTGCAAAATGAACAATACAGCTTATGTCAGATGATGAAGGGATAAGATAGAGAAGAAAACAAAGATATTTGCTTTATGGACAAATACAAACATAGTCATAACAAAACAAGGAGGAAATATTCATGCCATCATAGTTCTCATTTCTATAACTGGTCACATGGTCATAGCTCATATTTATCACTACCTTCTTCCACCACACATTCCATGTTCCCTTTACCCTCAGCAAGCACTTCAGCTGGCTGTAGTTCTTTGCCTGGTGAAGTGACCCAAACCTGAAATTTCTTGGCCATTGGTAGTCCTGTGTGGATTGGGTTGCTGCAGTTTTTCATTGTACTACCATCATAGGGCATGGTAGTACTGAGATGCCTAGGGAATCACCTGTGTTCCAGGAAAACTCTTCTTTACCTTCATTGTGTAGTTGCAGTGCTATTTCCCATCAATAGTCAGGATCAGTCACCCCAGACAGTACAGTAATCCCCTTCCTTGCCTGTTGATTCAGGGGCATAAGAAGCCCAAAGTGGCCAGGTGGCAGTCTTAACTTCCAGTTCAATGGAATTATTGTTGTGTCTCCTGGTGGAATCACTCCTCCTTTTGGAATTAAGACCTGTAGACAAGCAGAGCTTAAGGTTACAGGGACAGGAAGCAAAAATTTTCCTATTGGATCACTAGGAGTGATAGTGATTCGTCCCACTCCTGTTTCCACCCCTTGATTTCTGGAGCTATGAAGCCTGGCTATGGGAGAAACAGCATAGAGTGGATGCTGATTCAGAGCATACACAGCCTCTGTAGAACACTGCCCCAGTCCTGCAAGGTATTGCCACCTAGTTGGCACTGTAATTGAGTCTTCAAAAGGTCATTCCACCATTCTATCAACCCAGCTGCATCTGGATGATGGGGAACATGGTAAGACCAGAGAATTCCATGAGAATGTACTCATTCCCTCACTTCATTTGTTGTGAAGTGGGTTCCTTGGTCAGAAGCAATGCTGTGTGGAATACCGTGATGGCGGATAAGGCATTTCATAAGTCCACAGATGGTAGTTTTGGCAGAAGCATTGCATGTAGGGAAGGCAAACCCATATCCAGAGTATGTGCTTCTTCCAGTGAGAACAAATGCTGTCCCTTCCATGATGGAAAGGGATGGAATGTGCTGGTTTGGATGTATTATGTCCCCCAAAATGACATGTTCTTTGATGCAATCTTGTGGAGGCAGACATATTAGTGTCGATTGGGTTGGAATCTTTCGAGTGTTTCCATGAAGATGTGACTCAATCAACAGTGGGTGAAATGTTTGATTGAATTATTTCCATGGAGAAATGGACCCCACCTATTCAGGGTGGATCTTGATTTAATCACTGGAGTCCTATAAAAGAGCTCACAAATAGAAGGACCTCAGAGCGGCTAAGAGTGACATTTTGGAGAGCAGCTTAGAGAGACATTTTGGAGAAAGCCTTTGAAAGCAGACTTTTGCTGACACTTTGCTCCAGAGAAGCTAAGAGAGGACAAATGTCCCAAGAGCAACATTTTGAAGAATGCACAGGAGCGGAGAGAGGAGCTAGAACACAACTTGGGAACAGCAGATGCCAGTCACATGCGTTCCCAGCTAACAGAGATTTTCTGGATGCCATTGGCCTTCCTTCCATGAAGGTATACTTATGTTGATATCTCAATTTGGACATTTTCATGGCTGTCAGACTGTAAATTTGTAACCACATAAACCCCCTTTATAAAAACCAATCCATTCCTGGTATTTTGCTTAATGGCAGCATTAGCAAACTGGAACAACCTCCAACTCCAAGTCTCTGTTTTCTGTTGTTGTTTTGGGGTTTTTGTTTGTTTGTTTGTTTGTTTGTTTGTTTTTTGCTGTTTGTTATTAGCCGTGCCTCCTCTCTGCTGACTGATTCTTCCCAGTTCCTTTCATACTTGTTCTGGGTTTATCTGTGTTTGGAGCTTTTATTCAGTAGTCAGAATTTGTTAACTTATTCTGCAATTGGGGCCAGGTTTAGCCCCCTTCCTTGCTCCCAGCACAGACTGTTTCTTTTTCCCTCAGGCAACCAGTTCCAAGACAGTCTGCCAGGCTGGGTTGGGGGGGGGGCTGGAGGGGCACCAGTCCCCGACCAGGAAACTTACAGGCATTTGCTGCGATCTCAGCTGTTTCACCCATTTGAGACTGGTGTATGATGTGTGACCAGTCACAGAAGTTCCTGAAACTCCTGTTCCATGCAGTTCCTGGCTACTTACCAGCTGCCCTAGAGGAGTAACTAAATTCCACACCTCAGCACTCTGCCATCTTGCCCCAACCTCTGGAAAAAGAATTGGATTAAAACTATATAAAGAAATGAATTGAGTTGATGAACCATTTTTCAAAGGAGCTGGTGCACTGCAATCCTCTTTCTCAATCCTCACTGAAAAGCCAAACTTCCTTCTAAAGTTAAAAGAGAGCCATACTAAACATTTATTTGATAGTATTGCCTTTTTCAGAAGAAAAATCTTATGAGAACCTTGGCAAGTAAGGATGCCATTCTATAAAGAATTTGGGGGCAGCTGATTGCAGTGAAGAGAAGGACCTCTAGGGGCTATTTGACACTTTGGAAGTGTTGAATCTTTAAAGGATTCTGTGCTTAGTCTCCACAAAAAATAGAGACTTCAGTTATAAAACAGATGCAGTAATAATGACCTGTGCTTCACGTGCAGTGCTATTTTAGGGGACAACAGATTGAAATAAATATCTTCACAGAAATGCCTACTTATGAGAAAGCAGGTATATAGGGGACTTGTTAAAGAAATATCAAACAATTATGTGAAGGGAAGGTATAGAAGATGAATATGAAACATTTGTCCTACCACCAAACACATTATGATATTTGGAATATGTACTTATTTAGATGGAAAATATTGATAAAAAATGGAGGACTTCACCAATGTAACCTCTTTTTTTTATCAACTGATTCAAAGAGTAGTCTAAAGATGGAACTCAGGAGTGGTGATCATATTAATGATGAGAAGATGAGTGAAAGATTTAGTAATTTGAGACTAATGTTAAGAAATCATCAAAAAGCCTCAAAATGTATATTAATTGCTACTTAAATATGTTACATTGATTAAATAGCCAAGAAAATTGTGGCTTATCTTTTTGACTTTGCAAACAGGAGATGGGAAAAAAAATTCCCTTTAAGCCTTCTTTTCCCCATTCATTAATGATAAACCTAGTGATTCAGTAATATTTCCAAAGATAATGATAGTAGATGACAGATCTAAAGATTGTAATGGGATACCATTACAATGAATGGGAGAGTATCCATCAGCTATCCATTCGTAGTCCAAAAAGAATAATCCAACTCACAGCAGAAAGTTGATTTTGTTGAGGAAACAAGGAATGAAATCTCAACTGAGAACATTCAGAAAGTGATAGTAATAGTTACACAGACAGTTAAAGTGGTTTTCCCCAAAGATAGAAACTCTTATTTGTCTTTGATAACACAGGGCCCACACAAAGGTTTGACACTGAATAATCATTCAAAAAAAAATGGCAATTGAATCTTGTTTTCATTTGTCAGAAAAACTTATATTGGTTAATCTAAGTTGTCTTCTATAACTTTATCTTTATGTCATGCCTTTTGTTTTCCAAGACATTTGAGTTTAATTATGAATGTATTCATGTTCTCCAACATAACTAAGCATGTTATTACACATGATCCACTTGGTTTAAATAAGGGCAATAGACATCTCAGCAAAACGACTATATAAATTACATGTGGATAATGACACTGTGGTAATGACACTGCTGTTTAGTAATTTTCAAACACTGACTTTGCTTGGAGTCTGAGTTCTCACTGGTATAAAACTAAATGAATTATTTATCATCTCAGGAAAGTTGAATTGAGAAAGAGAAAGCATATATAATACTATTAAAATAATGAGAAAACCAGAGTTTGGAGTTGAAAGTGTGGTTCACCCTGTGAAATGTGTGACTTTCAGGCCATTGTATTGAGTTTGGAAATTAGTAAACTATTCAGTTGATTTCAAGAGAAAGGGAAGCATTGGGACTGATTCTTTGGGAGATCTTTGGGTTCAGGTTGAATAATTTTTTTCACACTGAAGTATTACCCTATAATTTAAAGCCCAATATATTCCTATGTTAGGAGCTCCATTTTTACATGAATATAAGCTTGTATTTCTTGAGGAGGAGGAAATTTTTCACAGAAGTGGAATGCTGAGTCTGAAAAATGGACACCATTAAATTTGAGGATATTTAGGGTTCAGCTGTTCAGAGGAACCACTCAAAATATATATATATATATATCTATATATATATTTTTAAGTTTCAAGGTACAAAGCAAGCAGTTGGATTACAACAAGAATCTTACTATTCTAACATTAGTAAAGTGGGCAGGAGATAGAAAAAGGGATGCCTAGTAACCTCATGATTATAATGGGAAAAAGAATTTGGATCCACCCAGAAAATCCATGTCCAAACTCAAATTGAGTGTTTACTTAAATCCACACTCCCTTTCACAAAGGACTGATTTCTCTTCTCATGTATTCAAAAAAATCATTATTTCTGTTTGTCTTTGTAAAAGAATTCCATTTTTGGCAAAGAAATAAACCAGCTCTTTATAAATAATTGTTACATAACTGGAATAATTTTAAATTTTGAGGGTGTCAAATTTGGTACAGCAGAACGAAATTATTTTCATACATATTTCTTAAAATGAATTTAAAATGTAGTTTAGATGAATCAGCTAATGGCCAATAGTATAAACTTTCTTTGAGTTTAACCAGAAGTTTTAGTAAATTGGAGGAAGTTAGTAAATCCACCAAATAATAACCTCTTGATGCTCCTGAAAAACCGATGTTAAGAAATCTGACTGGAATCAGCAGAACTTTGCTGAGATTAATTTTCATTCTGAGGTACTTCTGGTAGTCGAAAACATTTCTTTTCAAAGCAAATGGTCCAGGGGCCCCTTTGTAATAGTAATAAGCAGTTTTCAACAAGGGTAGAAGTGAGATGCGGAAAACTCTAGAAAATAGAACTTAATTAAAAGCTAAATGAAAATGAATAAATTTATTTAGTTTAGCAAAATATAACAAAGGAGAAATATAATATTACTTTTTCCTATAGGAAATACAACTAAGTGGTATAACGGAGACTAAAGCTACCGACAGACCATCCATAGAAACAGCTCTTCCCAATCTTTTCTTTGATGTAAGTCATTTCTCTTTGAAAAATAAACAGAATAAGAATAAAAGATATGAGTGGGCTGTCATTGTCATTATTATTTTAAATATGGGTGGGCAGTGTAATAAATGGCTCGTTGGTCTAGGGGTATGATTCTCGCTTCGGGTGCGAGAGGTCCCGGGTTCAAGTCCCGGACGAGCCCCACTCATTTTCCCAAATATTCGCGCCAAGAAAGAACAGTTTCACTATTAAGGGCCTGCTAAAACCGACTGGTGGAGAGCATTCATGCCTTAGTGGTCTTACTTGGAGCGACGCTTCAGTCCCAGTTCTCTCTTCTCCGCAAACCCCAAGAAGGCCAGAGCCTTGGGCAGCCGGTGTGTGCGGGCTGCCGAGGCCTGGAAGGGAAGTCCTAGCTGTGGTCAACGCTTCCTCTCATAAGGACGAGAATTTTAAGGTTTACCTCGAGCTTCTTTCCCTGACTCGCGGCGCTTACTATTCCCTGGATACTGAAAGTTACATTCGAGTCACCTCAGCTGCTGCTGCTGCTGCCGCCGGGCGCTTTCCCTGTGGCCAATTGTTAGGATGTGAGACTTCTGCCTCTTTCCGTCTCTGCGTTTTGCCACAGACCCGCCTTCCCTGGTTAGAGTTCACGCTGGATGCCAGGGATGCAGCGGTGAACGAGGAAGAAATATGGTTTTGATGGAATTTCATATTACAATTATCATGCGTCCTATGGGGAAATAAAGAATTCTATAGAATCATGTAACTCCAGTCAAGGCTCCAGCACCAGGAACAACTAAGGCTGGAAGTTCAGGGTCTTCCTTCACTCCCCGCCCTGGAAACTTGCCAGTACTTTCCCCTCTGCCCCAGGAATACTCTCACTTCGGAGTTATTAAAAATGTTCACGTGAACTGACTAACGCTGAAATTTGAAAGAGGAAAAAAATAATGGAGAGCAAGGTAGCAATAGAATTACTTTGCTCATGCTAGCTAAATTAAGATATTTCGTCAGAAAAACCTTGCACTTGTTTGCTTTCATGGCCAAGACTGAAAGTGGACAGCCTTCTACTCACCGCAAACACGCACTTTATCTTGGCTCAGTGGTATCACCGAGGCTCAACTTGCCACCTGCTCGTCTTGGTTATTCTGAAAGAGTGTGGGTCTTTTCAACATTTTATCTTCTTATCCTTGTTCTGACCATTTTGGGGAGTTCTTTGAGTCTGAAGATGCAGGTTCTTAATCAGAAGCGGAGTGTAATATGTTGTCTCTTTTTAATACATAAACTCTAAATTTATAATTTATTTATATTTTGAAGTACATAGTGTCACTGAACAAGTTTGAAATTCAAAAAGAACTTCCTCCAAGTCCTCTTGCAATCCAGTTCCAGTTCTAGTTCCGGAGGAAAATAAATGAATAAAGCAAAGCAAAACAAAATAAAATCAATAGTTACTACGTGCTTGTATTTTTTCCACATTTGTCTATGAATATGCCATCAAAAACACACACATGCATTTTTTTTCTATTGATTTTCTCACTTAAGTAACCATACCAGATATAAGATTCTGCACTTTTTTCCCCCGCTTAATATATGGCTAGTAAATCATTCCATGTTAGTCCCTAAAGAGCTATCACATACTTTTTACTCTTCCTTATTATTCTATTGTATGTGTCATAATTTATTTCTTTATACCGTATACTTAAAATGGGTTAATTTTATTGCATATAAATTATATTTCAATCAAACTGATTTTTAAAGAATTGGAAACTTTCTTTTCTTTCTTTTGGAAAAGATTAAATCATATTGAATGATTTCTCCTTTTAAATTTGGTAGAATTGTCTTGGAAAAACATCCAGACTTCATTTCTGGGGGATAATGGTGTTGACATAGTAACTTATGTATTTGTTTATGGTAATTATATACATATCCAGGTAGCTGATTCATTCTATTTTTAATTTTGTTATTAACATAGATTTATTGCAGTGTGATTAGAGAATCTTGAAGGTAGTCTAATTTTTAGAAATTTATTGAGGTTTTCTTAAGAGCTTATTTTATTACGGTTTCTATATTCTTATGTATTTTGTCTTTTTTTTGTAGACTAAAGAAATGAATTAACACCTGGTATTTGTGTGTTTTTGTCTTTTCTTGTATCTTTTAAAATGTCTGCTTTAAGAATGTTGATTTAATGTTATTCATTACATAAATGCTCAAAGCATTATATTGTCAGCATGAACTGCATCCATTTTTATTATAAAGTTCCTTCTTTGTCTTATTTCCCTTGATATTAACCTTGCCTGCTGTTCACATTATTCTAAAACTTGTTTGCATGTATTTATATTTTCAACCTATCTTGTAATTCTTATGATCAGAACAGATTGTTGTTTTGTTTTGTTAACCATTCTACAAGACTTTTTAAGTAAGTGTGTTAGTTTCCTGTTGCTAGTGTTAAAAATTACCACAAATTTAGCTGCTTAAAACAATGCAAATTTATTATCCTAACAGTTCTGTAGGTTAGAAGTCTGACACAGGTTTCACTGTGCTAAAATCAAGATTTCGCAAGCCTGTATTCTCCCTGAGAGGCTCTAGAGAGAATCCACTTCCTTGCCTTTTCCCACTTATAGAGGCCACCTACATTCCTTGGCTCCTACGTCATATTCAAGTCAGTATTCTCAAATCTCTCTCTCTCTGACTCTGACCCCAGCTTCCATCGTCACTTCTCCCTCTCTCTGCTTCCAGGGTCACATTGCCATCACTGACTGACTCTTCAGCCTCCCTCTTACAAGGACTTTTGTGATTACATTGGGCCCACCCAGATAATATAGGATAATGTCCCATCTCAAAATCCTTAACTTCATCATGCTCGCAAAGTCCCTTTTGCCATGTACGATAACATATTCACAGATTCCAGGAATTAGAACATGGACATCTTTGGAAGGTCATTATTCAGCCTGCAATAGTAGCTGACTTTCAGGCCATTTATTAACGCAATAGATATGTGAACCCAGAGATATTATGTAATAGTTTTATGTTCTACTTTTTTGTTAATCTTTTGTGTATGTGCAACTTTTATACCTATAACTTTATATAATACAACCTAATCAGTTTTTATATACTTAGTAGTTATGAGAAATGAAAAAAAATAGTACACTTTCTTTTCCTGGTTTTCCACTCCGTCTCCTCACCAAACAAATTTAGTTTATTGTATTCAGTTGTGCTTTTCTTCTTCATTCTAAAATAATCATATTTCTCTATAAGTTAGTAACTATTTTTCATAGATTTTCTAGTAGTCAACTATGTTTACATATAAGATAATTCCACATGGTCATTTTTTAAAATGTGTGGTGGAATCCTCATGACTAATATTTTCAATGGTATTCATCAGTAGAATCTGTCTCTAAATTTTTTTTTGTACTACCCTTTTGGGGTTGTGGTATCACAATGTCCCAAGCTACCAGAATATTTTTTCATGACAAAGAATGTGAGTTTTTTTAGTTATTATTTTTTATTGGTCAACAGAGATAGGAAGCTCCAGGGTTAATCCACATACAAAGTCTGTTTTCTCATCCTTGACATACAAAAGAGGTGCAAATACAGATAATCTTTCACTTTGAAATTCAGTTTCATCTGTTTTTCTTCTTAAGTCAAAATGAGACTAGGAAAGCTTCAGACAGCATCTCATTGCACAATTCCACTATGGGACAACAGAAGGAATTTGGTTTTACCTCTCGAGGTGTGCCCCTGATGCTGGAGAACAGTGTCTTTTCTTCTGTTTTTGAAGTCAACATCATCTCAGTTTCCTCCTCTAAGTCTCCTCTGTTTTTCTTGGTTGAAGTTTTAGATGTCTCCTAGTTTCTTTCTGATGGAATTTGCATTTGTGTTCCTTGTTATTGTTGTTGATTACAAGTGATTTCCAAGTGGAGAGGGGGAAAATCCAACTTTATATTTACTGTCTTCAAAGAGAAAATAAACTCCTTTCTCTTCTATTTTTTTTTTGATAATTTTATTTCTTCCATTTAATCTAGAATACCATTCTGAGATACCTGTTTTGGATTTTCTGGATTAATCCTCTATATCTCTTCTTTTTTATATTTGACATATCTTTTAATTTTATTCCATTTACTAGATTTGTTAAGTGCTTTTTCTTGGTCCTATTATTTTTTAGTTTACCAATGCTAGTTTTTAAGATAAGACCTTTTTCTGTTATACGTTCCTTTAAAAAAATTACTTAAATTCTTTTTCTATGAATGTAATGTTATTTTCACTATTATTCTAATAATATTAATTATGTAGTTTAAAAAATAAGTATACTTATATTCACTAAATCATGTCAGTTACGTCTGAAAGAGTTTCTGAGTTTTCTCAGACTTTTATTTCTATGCAACTAAATCTCCCAGTGGACTTGGTAGTTCCTATTTGCCTTTAAATTTTGAAGAATGGAGGGAGAACCAGGTAGCATATATGGGTTGCAATGATGTTCTCTTTGTAGGTGTTCTGGGTCTATTTTAGAATATTTCCTATACCATTGATCTACATTTTTATTCTTTCATCAATAACAAACCAGTTTAAATGCTCTTTTTCTTAATCAGCTTTATTGAGATATAAATACCTACATTAAAATTCACCTATGTTAATTGTTCAGTTTGATGACTTTTGACAAATGTGTGCAGTCATATAACCACCACCATAATAAGATACAGAATATTTTTATCACCCCAAAAGTTCCTGCATTTTCCTTTGCAGTCAACCAGTCACTCTATCATAACCCGACAACCACATTCATGTCTTGCTTCTTTCACTTCACATAATGCTTTTTATAATCACCCATGTTGTTACCTACAACTGTAGTCCAATCTTCTTCATTAATTCTCAATCACCATATATGTGAGTGAATGAAGGTTTGGATGATTCTAGCCCTTCAGTGGTCAAGTCACCCCAACCCTGCTAGTCTTACTCTCTGAGGCCCCAGACATTGGAGAACAGAGACAAAGAGTCCTGGAATGCCTGAGCAAAATAAAACCATACTTGTTTTATGTGCATAAGTTTGAGGTGATTTTTTACATGGCAATAGTAGTGAGAATAGATTTCTTCAAATTTTTCAATATTTCTTTACTTCATATAGGTTTTGAATCCACCTGTAATTAATTTTTGTGTATGATGTAAGGTAAATAATTTTATTTTCTTTATGAATGATGATTTGACATAGCTCCACTTATTTAACAGTCCATCCTATCTCTACAACATTGTAACACTAAAACTGTAGAATATTAGGTTTCTGTGTATCATTTAGTATGTTTATGGATTCATCCCATTATATTTCATAAAAATATTCATCCCTATGCACCAACACTACACTCTCAAATTATCATAGCTTTATAACAAGATTTGACCTCTGGTAAAGTGAGTACTTCCAACATGCTCTTCTTTTTAAAAACTGTCTGGACACCTTTGAATCTTTTATCTTCTATATACTTTTTAAACTACTTCTCAAACTCAACAAAAATTCTGATTGTATTTTGTTGACATTGAATTTATAGAATAATTTTTGTAAAATTGACCTTTCTACTGTATTCAATCTTATTTTCAATAAACATGGCACATATCTGCAATCATTTAACTATTATAAATTGCTTATCAATAACATTGTGGTGTTCTTCTTAATATTAGTGCACACTTTTCATTATGTTTATTTCTGTTTAACATAATTTATATTGCTATTACAGTTTATTTTCAAACATTTAATTTCTAATATTTAATTATGTTAATAGGAAATCACTTATTTTATCATGATACATATTCGGCAAGCTTATTGAATACTTTTAAAATATTTTATAAAAATAAAAATTATATATCTCTAGAATTTTCTATGTTGTTATATGTCATCTCTGAATAATGTCAATTTGTTTCTTCCTTTCCAATGCTTAATATTATTTCTTTATAAAAATCTCATTGCAATACCTAGGAACCCCAGTAAACTGTTGCATAAATATGATAGCAGGCATCTTTACCTTGGATCTGATTTTAAAGGAATACCTCTAATATTTCACCATTAAGTATGATGTTTTATCAGTGTTTCATAGAAATTTGAGAGATGTTCTATTCTTAGTTTGCCAGTGGTTTTATCTCTTTATTATGAAGAGGCATTAAATTTTTAGCAAGTGTTTCTACAACAATTATTTAGATGATAATGTAGTTTTAAAAATTCTTGATTAGTGTTGTGAAATGTATTAATAGATATTAAGTACTAAACTGTCTTACATGTTTATGACATACCTAATTCGAAGTTAGCATAGCTGGAACATATTTTCACCTTTTTCCATGAGTGAGATTGGCTTATCATTTTCCTTTCTTGTCCTATAAGTGGGTGTTTGGGTACAAATATTATTCTCATTATTTAAAAATTGGGAAATATTCCCACTTGGTTTTAAACAGGATTTTTAGGAAAGTGGTGTTTTTTTCTTCCTTAAATATTTAATAAGTCTTGCCTTACAACCATCTGTCTTTTTTTATAATTCTTCATTGTTTAACATTTTTAATTGTGAAATATATATACATAAAAGGGATAACTTTCAAAGTATGATTTAACAAGAAGTTATAGAGCAAATTTCAAAGAATGTTATGGGTTACAGTTCCACAATTTCAGTTATTTCCTTATTGTGAAATATAATATATATACAGAAATGTGATAACTTTCAAAGTATGATTTAACAAGTAGCTATAGAGCAAATTTCCAAGAATGTTATGGGTTACAGTTCCACAAGTTCAATTATTTCCTTCTAGCTGTTCTACTACCCTAGAGACTAAAAATATATATATTTATATAAAGATTCAGTATTCCTAATCATTTATTAAATTCTATCTTGTCTATTGCTACTCCTTCCTCTTGTTTGATCACTGCCTCAATCTTCAGGGATATCTGAGCAGTGACCACCCTATCTTGTTCATATTGAAAAGGGGTGTTGACATTTTGGTGAAGGGGGATGCATCTGTTTGATGTTCTTGAAGAGGCTGTTGCCTCTGCGTTTGGGGACTTATCTGGCATAGCTATACTCTGAGAAATAAACTTAGTGAGTGCAACTTTTATAGAGTCTCTGATAGGGACCTGGGTATTCTTTAGGATTTTGGAGACTACTTTTCATTTGGGTTTGGCATACTGTGGCCATTTGGAATATCTAGTTGAAACTTGCACAAGAGTAACCTCCAGGATAGCTTCTCTACTCTATTTGAAATCTCTTAGCCACTGAAACCTTATTTTGTTACAATTTTGTTACATTCTTTTCCCCCTTTTGGTGAAGAAGGCACACTCAATCCTTCAAATGCTTGGGAGCTGTGTTCCACATTGCCAGGGAAACTCACTCCCCTGGGGGTCATGTCTGGGTAATGTATTTATTTGAAGAGTTGGGCTTTGAGAGAGAAAGGCCACATATGAGCAACAAAAGAGGTTCTCTGGAAGTGACTCTTTAAGCAAAATTATAGGTAGGCTTAGCCTCCCCTTTACAACCATAATTTTCACAAGAGCAAGCCTCAAGATCGAGGACCTGACTTATGAAATAGGGGGTTCCTAATTTCACATAGCATATATTCTGTCCAAGATAAACAATCAATATCTCACACCATCTTCACTTAGTTGCACAGTCATAATCCCTTTCAATTTTAAACAATTATTTGATTAGTTAGGGTTCTCTAGGGAAACAGAACCAAAAGAGATATCTGTAAATATAAAATTTTATAGAAGTTTCTCACACAACTGTGGGGATGCATAAGTCCATGTTCCATAGGGCAGGATGCAAGAGTCCTGCCCTACGTAGGGCAGGCAGCAAACTGGCAACTCCAATGAAGGTGTTCAATGAACTCCTCAGGAGACTCTGGCTAGCCAAAGAAGTGAAGGTCCTCTCTCTTTCTCCCTTAAAAGTCTTCAACTGATTGGATTAAGTCCAGCTAATTGAATTCTCTCGTTATGGAAGACACACCCTTCATTGATGTAATCAGTTACAGCTGCATCCAATTGACTGATGATTTAATAAACCAGCCTTCTTGTTTATTAAACAGCCATAAATGTCCTTGTAGTAATGATTAGGCCAGTGCTTGCTTGACGAGACACCTGGGCACCATCACCTGGCCAAGTTGACACATGAACAAAACCATCACAATTATACCCCAAAATACCCCAAAGCTCTTGTCACCCCCTAATTATTTATCCCCAGTATTAGTGTGGTATTAGTAAGGTATTTCTATTAAATATAGTCCATAGTGTGCAATAGGTAGTTTTTCCCATATACCACTCTGTTGTTAACTCTTTGTACCAGTGTCATACCTTAGAAGTAGATCCTGCAAGCATTTATTTTTATTTGCAGTACTAATCTGTGGGATACATACCTTTAAACAACCCTTTCAATCAGGTTCACCTTCAGTATGGTGCTGATACTTATAATCCCATTAATGAACCATCATCACCCCTCTCCTTTCCCATATGCTTAGGTTCAATCTTATTAACAGGTATGTGCATATAATCATTCCCCCTTCTTTAGCGTCTGTCTGTCTCTAGGTCTCCTATATTCTATATTAAAGACACTGATTTTACATTATTCAAGGAGTTCATATTAGTGATAACATACAATATCTCTGTTTTTGTGTTTGACTTATTTCACTCAGCATTATGTCCTCAAGTTTCATCCATATTGTCAGATGTTTCAGGACCTCATTCCTTCTTACCATTGCATAGTATTCCATTGTATGTATATATCATATTTGGTTTATCCACTTGTCTGTTGAAGGACACTTGGATTGTTTCCACCTTTTGGCAATTGTGAACAATGATGCTATGAACATTGGTGTGCAAATGTCTGTTCATGTCACTGCTTTCAGATTTTTTGGGTAAATTCTGAGTAGTGGAATTGCCAGGTTGTAGGGTAACTTGATATCTAGTTTTCTGAGGAACTGCCACACTGTCTCCCACAGTGGTTGTACCATTATACATTCCAACCAGCTGTGGATAAGAGTTCCAATGTTTCCACATTCTCTCCAGCATTTGTAGCTTCCTGTTTGTTTAATAACAGTCATTCTTGTTGGTGTGAGATGATATCTCATTGTGGTTTTGATTTGCATTTCCCTAATAGCTAGTGAAGATGAACATTTTTTCATGTGTTTTTTAGCCATGTGTGTTTCCTCTTTGGAAAAAGATCTTTTTGTATCTTTTGCCCATTTTATAATTGGGCTGTGTGTACTATTGTCATTCAGTTGTTGTAGGATTTCTTTATATATGCTGGATAACAGCCCATTATCAGATATATGGTTTCCAAATATTTTCTCACTTTGAGTTGGCTGCCTCTTCACCTTTTTGACAAAGTCCTTTGAGACACAGAAGCTTTTGATTTTGAGGAGTTCCAATTTATCTATTTTTTCTCTCATTGCTTCTGCTTTGGGTGTAAGGTCTAAGAAGCTACCTCCTAATACTAGGTCTTGAAGATGTTTCCCTATATTATTTTCTAGGAATTTTATGGTACTGTCTATTATATTGAGGTCTTTGATCCACTTTGAGCTGAGTTAATTTTTGTATAGGGTGTGAAGTAGGGGTCTTCTTTCATTCTTTTGGATAGGGATATCCAGTTCTCCCAGCTCCATTTGTTGAAGAGACTGTTATGTCCCAGTTCAGTGTACTTGGGGGCCTTGTAAAAAATCAGTTGACCTTAGATCTGGGAGTCTGTGCCAGTTTGGATATATGATGTCCTCCCGAAAGCCATGTTCTTTAATACATTCTTGTGGGGGCAGAATTATTAGTCTTTTGATTAGGACGGAACATTTTGATTGAGCATTTCCATGGAGATGTGACTCACCCAACTGTGAGTGATAGGTGATACTTTTGATTAGATTAGTTTCATGGAGGTGTGGCCTGCACATTCAGGGTGGGTCTTGATTAGTTCACTGGAGTACTTAAGAGAGTTCAGGGGCTGACACAGACCCAGATGCTTGCTGATGCTTGGAGATGCTTGGAGATGCAGTCAGAAGGATGTTTGGAGATGCTGAGCTAAGAGATGAAGCCCAGAGTTTGCCCCAGAGAAAGTAAGAGAGGACCCCTGTATACTTAGAGAGAAATGTCCGGGGAGAAAGAAGCAAGGATTCACAGGAGCTGAGAGAGAAAAGCAAAGACAAACCCAGAGACATTTTGGAGAACACCATTTTGAAATGCAATCCAGGAGCAAAGGAACAGCAGACACCAGCCATATGCCTTCCCAGCTGACAGAAGTGCTCCAGGTGCCATTTGCCATTCTTCAGTGAAGGTATTCTCTTGTTGATGCCTTAGTATGGACACTTTTATGGCCTTATAACTGTAAATTTGTAACCTAATACATTGCCTTTATAAAAGCCAATCCATTTCTGGTATTTTGCATAATGACAGCATTAGCAATCTGGAACAGGTCTATTTACAAACTCTCAATTTGATTCCATTGATCAATATGTCTATCTTTGTGCCAGTACCCTGATGTTTTGATTACTGTGGCTTTATAGTAGGCTTTAAAGTTAGCAAGTGTAAGCCCTCCCACTTCATTCTTCCTTTTTAGAATGTTTTTTCGGCAATTTGAGGTCTCTTTCCTTCCAAATAAATTTGATAACTAGCTTTTCCAAGTCTGCAAAGTAGGTGGTTGGTATTTTGATTAGAATTGCATTGAAACTGTAGATAAATTTGGGTAGAATTGACATCTTAATGACATTTAGCCTTCCTATCCATGAACACAGAATATCTTTCCACCTATTTAGTCCCTCTTTGATTTCTTTTAGTAAAGATTTTTAATTTTCTGTGTACAGATCTTTCACATCCTTGCTTAAGTTTATTCCTAGATACTTGATTATTTTAGTTGCTATTGTGAATGGAATTTTTTCTTAATTGCCTCATCAGTTAGGTTATTACTAGTGTATAGGAACATTACTAATTTTTGCTCATTAAGCTTTCATCTCACCACTTTGCTGAATTTGTTTATTAGCTCAAGTAACTTTGTCATCAATTTCTCAGGATTTTCCAAATATAGGATCATATCATCTGCAAATAATGACAGTTTTACTTCTTCCTTTCCAATTTTGATGCCATTTATTTCTATTTCTTGCCTAATTGCTCTGGCTAGAATTTCTAGCACATGTTGAATAATAGTAGTGACTGTGGAGGAGGGCCTTTGGTCTCTCACCATTGAGTACCATGCTGGCTGTGGGTTTTTCATATATGCCCTTTATCATATTGAGGAAGTTTCCTTCAATTCCTACCTTTTGAAGTGTTTTTATCAAAAAAGGATGCTGAATTTTGTCAAATGTTTTTTCAGTGTCTATCAAGATGATCATTTGATTTTTCCCTTTCAATTTGTTAATGTGTTGTATTATATTGATTTTCTTATGTTGAAACCACCTTGCATGCCTGGAATGAACTCCACTTGGTCGTGGTGTATAATTCTCTTAATATGCCTTTGGATTTGATTTACAAATTTTTTTTGAGAATTTTTGCATCTATATTAGTTAGGAAGACTGGCCTGTAGTTTTCCTTTCTTATAGCTTCTTTTCCCAGTTTTGGTATTAGAGTGATGTTAGCTACATAAATTTAGTTAAGTAATGTTCCTTTTTCTTCCATTTTGGAAAGAGATTGAGCAGGAATGGTGTCAGTTCTTTTTGGAATGTTTGGTAGAATTACCCTCTGAAGCCATCTGGCCCTGGGCTTTTCTTTTTAGGAAGCTTTTTGATGACTGATTGGATCTCTTTACTTGTAATTGGTTTGTTGAGGTCTTCATTTTTTCTTGGGTCAGTCTAGGTTATTCATTTGCTTCCAGGAAATTCTCCATTTTCTCTAAGTTGTCTAGTTTGTTAACACACAATTGCCCATAGTATCCTCTTATGATTTTTAAAATTTATTTGGGAACCATAGTAATTACCTGCCTCTCCTATCTGATTTTGTTTTGAGGGATCTTCTCTCTTTTTTATTTTTTCAGTCTAGCTAAGGCTTTGCCAATCTTGTTGATTGTCTCAAAGAAACAACTTTTAGTTTTATATATTCTCTTTATTGTTTTTTTGTTGTTGTTCTCCAGATCATTTGCTTATGCTTTAATCTTTGTTATTTCTTTTCTTTTACTTGCTTTGAGTTGGTTTCCTATTCATTCTCCAGTTTCTTCAGTTGTTTAGCTTGGTCTCTGGTTTTAGCTCTTTCTTCCTTTGTAATATATGCATTTAGAGATATACATTTCCTTCTCAGCACTGCCTTCACTGTATCCCATAGGTTTTGATGTGTTGTGTTCTTGTTTTCATTCATTTCTAGATATTTACTGATTTCTCTTGCAATTTTTTGTTTGACCCACTGATTGTTTAGGAAAGTGTTGTTTAACCTCCATATATTTGTGAAATTTCTAGCTCTTTGGTGGTTATTCATTTCCAGCTGCATTCCATTTTGATCAAAGAATATGCTTTGAATAATTTTAATCTTTAAAAAAAATTTTGAGACTTGTTTTGTGCCCCAGCATATGACCTATTCTGGAGAATGTTCCATGAGCACTAGAAAAGAATGTGTATCCAGGTAATTTGGGATGCAATGATCTATATATGTATTTTAAGTCTAGTTCATTTATCCCATTGTTTAGGTTCTCAATTTCCTTATTGGTCCTCTGTCTGGTTGTTCTATCTATAGAAGAGGGTGGTGTATTGAAATGTCCCAATATTATTGTAGAAACATTTATTGCTCCCTTCAGTTTTGCCAATGTTTGTCTCATGTACTTTGGAGCTCCTTAACTGGGTGCATAAACATTTATGATTGGTATTTTCTCTTGGTGGATTGTCCCTTTTATTAATATGTTGTGTCTTTATTTGTCTTTTATGACATCTTTACACTTAAAGTCTGTTTTGTCTGATATTAGTATAGCTTCCCCTGCTTTCTTTTGGCTGTAGCTTACATGGAATATTTTTTTCCATCCTTTCACTTTCAATCTCTTTGTGTCACTGGGTCTAAGATGAGTTTCTTGTAAACAGCGTATAGATGGATAATACTTTTTAATCTATTCTGCCAGTTGGTATCTTTTAACTGGGGAGTTTAATCCATTCACATTCAAAGTTATTACTGTAAAGGCAGTTCTTGAACCAACCATCTCATCCTTTGGTTTTTATTAGTCAGATCTATATTTTCCCCTCTCTCTCTTTTTTCCCTTTAAGTTACCCTTACTAATACTCTTCAGTTCTATGCCCTTCTCCAGACCGCTCTCTCCTTTTATTTTTTCTCAGCCAGTAGAACTCCCTTTAGTATTTCTTGTAGGGCAGGTCTCTTGTTAACAAAGTCTCTCAGCATTTGTTTGTATATGAAAATTTTAAAATCTCCCTCACTTTTGAAGGAGAGCTTTGCTGAATAAAGAATTGTTGGCTTGCAATTTTTCTCTTTCAGGATCTTAAATATATCATAGCACTGCCTTCTTGCCTCCATGGTGCCTATTGTGTAGTCAGTGCTTAGTCTTATGTGGTTTCCTTTGTATGTGGTGAATCACTTCTCTTGTGCTGCTATCAGGATTTTCTCCTACTCTTTAGCATTTGACAATCTGATTAGTATATGTCTCAGATTGGGTCAATTTGTATTTTATTGTATTTGGAGTTTGTTGCGCTCCTCTGATTTGCATATGTATGTCTTTTATAAGGGTTGGGAAGTTTTCCCCAACTATTTCCTTGAATATTCTTCCCAGCCCTTCACTCTTCTCTTCTCCTTCTGGAACACCAATAATTCTTATATTTGTGTGTTTCATGTTGTTCATCATTTCCCTGAGATCCATTTCAAATTTTTCAATTTTTTCCTCCATTTGTTCTTTTGGGCATTTGCATTTTATTGCTTTTCCTCTAGTACATTTATTCTTTCTTCTGCTTCTTCAAGTCTTCTACTGTGTGTCTCTAGTATCTTAAATTTGATCTTCAATCTCATTTCCATGAGCTCTGGTATTTTTCTATTTATTCTTACAAATTCTTCTTTATGCTCTTCTATAGTCTTTTTGATGTCCTTTATGTCTTTTGAAACCCATTGAAGTTGTTTCAGAGAGCTGTATGTACTTCTGTAATTGCGCCAATTTCTGTGTCTCCGCTGGCTTTTTAATTTGGTTGTTTGTCTTGTCCATATCTTCTTGGACCTTCATATTTGTGATTTTCTGTTGACTTCTGAGCATATCTTGATAAGGTTATTTGGGGAAATGCAGGATTATTTGGACCTTTATATAAAATTTAGCAGAACCACAGCTTGCTGGAGTGTAATTTCCCTGTCTTCCCAGCAGATGGCACTCTTGAGCCACCTCTTCCCCTCAAGCCCACTTTTCTCTGGCTTCGGCTTTATGCTGGGAGGGGCCCAAACCAGGTGGAGATACAATGAGTGCAGCAGTTCTCCATATGCACTGGGAACTGCCAGGCTGAGGATGGGGGATGGGCCCTGTACAGTTTGACAAAGAGTCCACTCAAGGGCTCAGTGGGTCTGGTGATTCCCAGGCCTCTGAGTGGACCACCCTCAGGCTGTGGGGTTGCGAGTCTCACTCCTTCCAGCCCTCAGTCAACTCAAACATGACTTGCTTCCTATTTAGCCCCCAAGGTCCCTGCCCACCATGCACCTGTGAGCCTCTGGGGTAGAGGAAGGGCTCCTGGTGCTTCTGAGTGACACCCTCACCTCTTGCCTGTGCAAACCACAAGTCTCCATGGAGGAAGAGTAAATGCACTAAGTTTTCTTTGTGCAGTCAACACAGGTCTGCTGGTTCCTGAGTTCTCTCACAGGCCCTCCGGGCCACGGAGCTGAGAAGGGTTATATTCCCAGCTAATTGCTGAGATGGGTGCAGGGGAGTAGAGAGCTCCTCCCTCCGCTATTGCACTGGTCAGCTTGCAGCTGCCAGTGGCAGCAGTTGTCACAGTTGAACAAACTCACTCAGTCCTTTCAGACATAATTTCTCTGTTCTTTCAACCAAGTCCCCACTAGATATTGTAGACGTCCTTCTCTGGCCATTGGTACCCTGGAACTGCTCTTTCAGTGGTTTTCTGCCTTTTTTCTAGTTATTCCACAGGGGAGAAGTTTGCTCTGCCCCTCCTATTTCACCATCTTCCCCTTCTTCATTTATTTTTTAAAGTACCAATTCAGTTTCTTTAATGGACATAGGTTAATTCAGATGTCTTACTTGCTCTTACTCCTCACATGGAGACATGCACACATGTGATGGAAGGGAAGGAATCAAGCAAAGCAACCAGTTTCCTGCCTGAGGAACTAGGTCAATTGTGGTGTTATTCGTGAGTTTGGAAACTAAAGCAGAAATACCTTTTGGGTGGGTGAAGGGAAAATTAAGTCATTCAGTTTTGTACTTGTGTTAATCAGGGTTCTCCAGAGAAACAGAACTGACAGGATATATTTATATATGATTTATTGTAGGAATAGGCTCTTGTGACTCTGGGGATAGGCAGGTCTGAATTCCATAGGGCAGGCCACAAACTGGAAACTACAATAAAGGTTATTCTGAAATCTGGCATGTCTGAATTCCATACAGCAGTTTGCAAGCTGGAAACTCATGAAGGTGAAGTTGAATGCTCCAGGAGAAGCTGGCTAACTGAAGGAGAGGCAGAAATTCTTTCTGACTTCTGGAATCCTCAGTTCTGGCTTTTAAGACCTCCGTCTGATTAGATAAATAGGTTCACCGTGTTGCTGAGTGTAGATGCAATCAGCCATAGATGCAATCAACTGATAATAGATGCAAATCCATCTATGAAATATCTTCACAGAAATAATCAGTCCAGTGCTTGCTTGACCAAACAATTAGACCCATAAGTTAGCTAGGTTGACACATGAAATTGACCATCACAGTACATATTGTGACATGCCTGGGATATTTAGGCAAAAGTTAAACAAGTTTTAGACATATTGGTGCAACCTTAGTACAGACATCTTTGCTGGAGATACCAAAATAAACACATAACCATGAAACTAGAAAACAATAAGTTGAATGCACCCATTCCTGTTAAAAATGTAAAGTGGAGAGAGAGAATTTGAATGAAAATCTAGTTTGCCTCAACACAAATTAATATGTAAATAAATGAAACCTCCTGATTTCGGTCTTTCTGTTAAGGAACAACATAAACGCTACATTTATTTTGGTCTTGTGTCTCCAAAATGTTTAGTATACCATTTTCTATTATTTCTTAATGTGTTTTATTATGGTTATTTCTAGGTATTTTCAGCAGCTTGGATATCCCCATGAACTTGGAACTTGGAAAGAAGAGTTTCTTCAGGGAGTTAAGATGGGAAACAGCACAAAGTGCACCAAAGCACAGATCTGAAACTTCATCCAGTGGAAATGGAATACCTGCCAAGACCACAAGGTGGCAGTCAGACTCATTTATTAACAAAGACTGTCAATCAGAAGCAGGATTGGTTTTTATATAGTTGAATGAGTCAGGGAGGAAAATTCTCACTACTTAGACAGCACCTTCTCAGAAATACTGCTTAAGTATGTGGGCTTCAAGGATGCCAGTCAAATTAGGTAGAGCAACTAGGTACAGGGAATAGGCTTCAACATTTTCAATGCTGGCTCAGGAGCAGTCCAATTAGACAAAGCCTGCTGCCATTAGATCTCATTTCAGGCTGTCATTTGGTCTCAATGCATATGTTTCCCATAAGACAATAATGTCATGCATTGCCTGATAGTAATTTGTCTTTAAAAATAATCATACTTTTTAATATCTGATTGAAAATATAATGCATAGTCTTTATAGAAATTTTAGAAATATGAGTGTGCATATATGCAGAAAATATATAAAAACAACACTAATATGGCCATTACAGATAAACACTGCATCCACTTTTGTATAAATACAATACTTACAATGTATTCAAGCATACATGTAGAGTTTTTCTAGTTTGATTCATTTTAAACCAGCTGTATATTATTTCCATAAAAATATGCATGCTTAATTTAAAACTTCAAGCAGAATATTATGAAATATAAAATAATTCCATTGCCAAGACATAATCACTCTTATTATTTCACAATTTTAATTCCAGGCAACTTTCTGTGCATACATGCAGAGAGAAGGATAGGCAAATTTCTAGACAGAGAAGCAAAGTGAGAGGCCAACAAAATAAATTTGGAAGATGCTTCCAGAACTTCTGTTTCTATATATTAAATTAATTAATACTTGATAGTTTTTCCTGAACTATAACTCTGGATGTTTAATATTTCCAGCACTTAGTTCCAACTTTAAGTAAGAAAAATGTGATATACGGCTAGGGATTATTCACAACCTTAACTGACCTATAAAAATTTCTAAAATGAGTCCATAATCACTTCTTAGCCGGGGCTTATCAGCAAGTTTAGCTACAATGATTACATTAAACTCAGAATGTCTTAAGAATCTTAATGCCTTTTTAGTCAGTGAGTCCCCAATTAAAATGCAGATTCTTAAGGAAAAACCTTGTTTCTTCAATACTCTCCCCACCCAACCTCAATCCTCCTAACAAATATTCTACTTTTAACATTCAATTTACCATTTAGATCACCCCAAAATTTTCCTTTTCCTCCAAAACTTTTCCCAGTTAGACTTTCAGTCTCTCAGTATTTTTGCTTTTTTATCTATTATATCCTGTATGATTTCCTAGCACAGTTCTTTAAAAGGGGGTCTTTAAAAACTATCTTTAGTCCCCCAGAACCAAGCAACACAATCATGTTTGTATGAGAATGGGGAGATAGTTATTTTTCTCAGGCAATAGGCAAATCTCTTGAAATATGTTGCCTTTTTAGGTTACACGACATTCCTTGATGAAGATATTTGCAGTCTCATTGTGTTGGAGTAAAACCTGAGATTTAAATAAATTAAACAGACTACCCACAGTTATGATTAATAGAGTCAAGGTACAAACCCAGGTGTAACCTGCTATATTCTAAATGCATTTTCTTTTGACAACATGATATTGAGATAATTAACCAACTCTGCCTGCATTCTTCACACATGCTCACCCAACATGGAGAGGCCCAGTAGCTAGTTTGCCGGGGAGTGAATACCAAAAAAAAAAAATAATAATAAAATTAAAAAAAACATGGGATTCAGGGAATTCTCAAGAAACCTATGTAAAAGGAAGAAGAGCAATGACAGACCTGACAGGTTTTTACAATACAACAGATTAAGCATGCCTACATGCCAAAAGGAATGGGACCGAAATAAAGAAAAAGCTAAAATGTAGGCAAAAAATGAGAAAATAATAAGGCAAATCTATAAAGAATCCAGAAGGAAAGAGATTCAAACAAGAGTTGCAAGGACTGCCAATGGTCAAAAAGCAAGATGTTTGCCTGAAAGTAATTTTTTAGAAATGGGAAGGTATGACTCTAGCTCTCTAAAATCCTGAAGGAAAATATTCCCCAGCCTAGCATTCAATACCCATCCAGACATTTTAATCAAGTGTTAGAGAAGCATAAAATATATTCTCCAAGTTTTCAAAAAAGTACTCTCCATTGAACTCTTTCTTAAGAAGCTACTGTATGATATGCTCCACCAAAATGAAAAGATAAATTGAGATTTAAAAAACACCTAGGAAAAGGGAAATGAGGCATCCAACACTGACGGCAGGTGAAGAAAACGTCCAGGATAATTGTAGAGGAAGACACAGGACGGAAAATTTGTAGCAAGTATAAAAATCACCCAACTCTGCTTAGAAGCTGAAATCCAAGGAGGACTTCTGCTAAAAGATAATTTATCTGTGCATCTGAATGTTTTGAGGACTTACATGAACAACTGGCAAAGTTTTAGGGTTATTTGTGGTAACTTTTTTAAAGACAATTCTTATGTCCAGAAAAAATATAATACCATGAAAGATTTTACTATGTGACTGATTGAATAATATTTGCCAAACATAATTATATCAACAGTGAATACCAATGCAATGAAAATAATGGGATAACTATATTGAGAAGTATAGTATAATAGGAAGAGTGTCTGTATGTGGTGGTGCTTAAGCTGAGGAATGCAAGGTGAATCTTCTTTTTGCAAAGTGGGAAATCAATGGAAAATGCTAAACTTAAAAAATGTCAATAAGCAGCAATAAAAGTATGTATATTGGTTAGAAAACAATTTTCTCTTCTGCTGTTACCCTCCACCCCAAACAAAAATCCAAAAAACTATAGCTTAAAGGAGATAGACATTTGCTGATCTCTCATGTAGCATTCTGAGAACATAATCAATGCTAGGGTGATACTTTGGCTCCATGGTGCTGGTTACCTCATGGCTTCCTCCTTTCTGTGGTGTTGCCCAATCTTTTTCTTTTTTGTGACTCCTTCATTCCTTTGAAGTGGAGGACATTTCTTTCTTCTAATGGGCATAAAATAATAACACAAACAAAGAGCCAAATAACTGAAAATCTTTGCCTCTACCAGGGGGAATAAGATAGGATGAAGAGGACCACTTTTTGTATATTCATCCTTTGGAAGTACTTGAGGTATTAAATTTTAACAAAAAATGTTTTAATTAAAAAAAAAAAAGCTTTAAACTGACAACCAAAGTATGGATAAATAATTCAGCCAGGTGAGTTGCTAAGCATAAAGCCAGGAAAAGAAATGCTTGGTAAGAACAATGTGCTGGGATGAAGTGATCATGTGATTGAAGTGTTGGGTCATAATGTTGCATCCTGCTGAGGTGGTGAGAGGTTGATAGACTGCTAATACACTGTACTCTGCATGTGTGGATTAGACTCCCACCTGTGGGGTATTTTAGTGAAGAAAAGGAATATTTCAAGAAGTCTCCAGCTAATGTGCCTAGATATGCCCTTAGAAATTCTGCTCAGATACCTGACTCTGTAACTGAGAAGTTAGGATTTAAAGACTGATGATTACTGAATCCTTACATAGATACTTTTTACTTTTTGATATATTAGACAGAGAGAAATATCTGAAACCTGAACTGTAATCCAACTGCTTTGATCTCTGATAACGATTGTATAGCTTTTATCTTGTGCCCTTGTGATTGTAAAAACCTTGTGACTAACCTTCACTTGTACCCATTTATCTAGTTTTTGTACTTCAGAGTCCTACAATCACTAAAGACAGCCCCTATATGTTTATTAATGAAGGGTGTTGGGTCAGCCCAGAACTAACCCACCCCCAAGTCCAAAGTTATCTTGATAACTGAAGCTGGATCGAACCAAAATGGGCCCGCCTGACATGCGCAATGGCTTAGACTATAAGTCACCGTACATTACAATACTAAAAATCATGCCCATCATCATATTAAGGCCACCATTTTCGTACATATGTTCTGTGACTAAGCATGTAATCAATCTGCCCATGCCCAATAATTAGATCACTTCTAATCACATAATCTGGGGCCATTGTATTCATTATCTTAAAATCTATCTTTTGATGCTATAAGAAGAATTACTATAGTTTGGGGAGACAGATTTTGTGCTGAAGGCCATCTGTTCTCCTGCTTCTTGCCTAGCAATAAAACTCTTTCTCTCTTTGAAATCCTGGTGTCTCAGGATTTGGTCATTTGAGCACATTGGGCAAAAGAATCCACTGCCTTGGTCCGGTAACAACTCTTGCCAGGAGGACACTGCCCTCCTTATTCTGCTCCCTTTTCCTGGCTCCCCCAACTATTACTACAGCATCCTCGCATTTGCCCCTTTACAAATGGCAATATTCTTTCCCTTATGGTGGACTAGGTATTGATACTCAGTATTATCCAAGCAGGGTGTTTTATGTGACCAATTTAATACAGTTAAATCTGGTAAACTTCATTCTACTGGAGGAAGTCTGAGAAAGGATGTGTTTTAGTTTCCTAGGCTGCTCAAAGCAGATACCATGAAATGCATTGGCTTTAATAATGAGAATTTATTAGCTTACAAGCTTACAGTTTTAATGCTGAGAAAAATGTCCAAATCAAGGCATCACCAAGGTGGTGCTTTCTTCCTGAAGGCCAGCTACTGGCAATCCTTGGCTCCTCTGCCACATGGCAAGGCACAGGGCAGCATCTGCTGGTCTCTCCCTTCTCTTCTAGGTTTTGTTTATTTCAGCTTCTTGCTTCTGTGGCTTTCTCTCTCTTCTCTGTATTCACCCCATTTATAAAGGACTCCACGAAGAGGATTAAGACCCACTCTGGGACACACCTTAACTGAAGTAACTTCACCAAAAGGTCCTACTTACAATAGGTTTATACCTACAGGAATGGATTAGCTTTAAGAACATAATTTACTGGGGTACATACAGTTCCAAACCACCACAGGGAGCAATGACCCATACAAAGAAAGGGGGTAGAGAACTGTTAGTATACATCTGTTGGATATATATCTAGGAGGTTGCTGGGAGACAAATTATAGGTACATTTAATTTTAGTAAAAAGATAATTTTTTCTAAAATGTTTATGTCCATTTACATTCCACCAGCAGTGAATGGGGTTTTCTATTGTTCCACACCCTCATTTCCATATTGCATTGTCATTCTTCACAATGTTATTAGTCATTTTGGTGGTTGTGTGGTGGTACATTGTTGCACTTGCTTAATTTTCTATGACAGAATTGTCCAACACACACAAAAATAGAATAGTATAAACAACCCATGAATCTCAATGTGCCAGTCACTAGCTTCAGTAATTGATATTTTGTCAATGAAGAAAACCCCAACATCTCATTATTCTGGGAATTATTTGTTGTGTCTCTAATGGATAAGGATATTATGCATGATTACATCTAACATACTTAGCAATAATTCTTCAATGTTTAGTTCAAATTTCCCCCAATTGTTTAAATGTTTTTTACAGAGTATCAATGCCCAATAAAGTCCATACATTGTCACTGATTTGTCTCTTAGATCTACTTAATTCAAAATAATCCTCCATTAATTTTTGCCTCATGCCATTTATTTGTTGATGTAACTAGGGTAATTTGTCTTGTAGGATTCTTCAGATTCTGGATTTGGCTGATGGCCGGTCAAGATGTTCGAACGCTTATGACATCATTGACCATGTTGACAAATCCCTCTTTATTGCTGAAAACTAGCAATTAAATCAAAAGACTTGATGAGATCTAGACTCAGGTGTCTCTCCAAAAACATTTCTCAAGTGGAACTTTGTACCTCCAAGTGCGTCCATAAGAAGGCACATAATGTATATTGATGTTGAGTTTGATCTGAGAATTCATGAATTTATAGCCTAATCTACCCCTTAAAAAGTTCCCCAGCAGTTTGTCACCTAATAGCTACACATCCTTGGGAAACCGCATAATCTTTGCCTGTATCCTTTATTCCATTAAGAACTGAAACACAGTGAATTTCTAACTCCTTCTGCATATAGTAGTAGGAACCCTTCTATAACAATTTTCTTTCATCAAATACCTTGTTAATCTGAAATACATTTTATATGGAAAAAGACAAGACAATTGTTTGTTTCCATTTATTTGCCAATTTTCAGAATAATTCGGTGCCCTACCTTTTTTTTCTTCATTTTATATATTTCAGCATATCATAGTTATTATTCTTTTT
The DNA here is from genome assembly GCF_015220235.1 of Choloepus didactylus. NCBI lineage: Eukaryota > Metazoa > Chordata > Mammalia > Pilosa > Megalonychidae > Choloepus > Choloepus didactylus. The sequence continues at coordinate 126,269,926 of NC_051313.1, read as the reverse complement.
GTGATATAACATGATACACAAATTTAAATAAATTATAAGTGTACAGCTTAATGTATTATATCATTATACCTGTTTATCCAAGGCCAAACATTAGACCACTGCTCACACCTCAAAAGCCTCTGTATCCCCTTACCATCACTATCTCACTCCTCCACAAATGCAACATTTGTTCTGATTTCTAACACCATGTTACTTCATGTAATTGAATTTTTTTCATTATATTAATAGCACATTAAAAATAGTTAGTGAATAGGAGAAAATCACAAGCCTCAAATCTTTGAGGTTTTTCTTACTTGCCGTGCAAAATGCATTTACTGTTCTCTTATTTCAGTTGCTCTATTGATAGGTTAATAGCTGCAAATAGAGCTGATAATGAATTTGATTTCACAAAAAAAAATAATAATCAGCAGTTTGCTAAATAACCTGTCTATCCTGCCTAGAAGATTCAGAAATGTAAGGACACAAAATATGTAGGTTGAGATGTCCATCAAGTTGTTCCTTGACAAAGACAGTAATGGTCTTGTCTCTGCACATGAACCAACCATTTTTGACATCTAACACAGAACAGATTACATATAGCCTATTTCTCTAACTCTTTATTATATATTTCTGCACAAATCTTTAAGAACAAATGGCACCTTCACTTGATCAGCCACCTTCTTGCCACTTCAGTGCCTCAACAATAGCAAGAGCAAATTCAAAGCTGGTTTCAGGATCCTGGCTGATAAGAATAAGGCCATCCTTCTCCACATGGTTCTCTGAGTAGCTGTAGTGATTTCCATTCATCATTTTGTCTTTAGCAAGTGGGTGTGTTGTAACTTTGCTTCCAAAACCTGTTTCATGAGCCAATAGAGCCATAGGACCTGCAGAGACGGTGGCTATGAAGCCCTTCCTATTTACTTGTTCTTTCAATCTATCTCTCTCAGCACCAAACTTGGGTAAATCCTGTGCACCAAGATTACCTCCTGGCAGAACCATCACATCATATGGTCCCTCTCTTTTGGCATCTTCAAGACTGGTATCAGGACAAATGACAACATTTCTGCTACACCGTACTGGCTCTTTTTCAGCCAAATCTGCAACGGTGACTTTAATTCCAGCTCATCTCATGACATCCACAAGGTTGACCATCACCATCTCCTCTGCTCTTTTAGCCAGAATAACCAGAACTCTTTTGGAAGTCATTTCATTGTATTTTTTTTAAAGACTGAAGCCTCTTCTCTTCCTAAAGACCCAATGTAACTGAATTTTAAACAAGCATTTCTTGCAGTTAAGTATTTCACGTGTCTGGGATTTGTACAATATTATCTTAGTGAGATAGATCCATGCTGTTATTTATTTTCATCGTGGTGTACTATTCCATGGTTTGGACAGCCACAATTTATTTATATATTCTATTGTTGATGAATATCTTTTCAAATTGGGGCTATCATAAAATACTTAGGAATTTTTTTTACGTATCTTTTAGTGCACATATCGTTTAGCATATATTTACGTTTGACATAGATGGAGAGGTGGAATGTTAAGTCCTAGGAGAAGCATATATTCTACTTTACAGATAATTCTGAAGTTTTCATAAAGATACTATCCACACAACTGAAAGGTATATATAGTTCATTTTGTATATATATAATGAAAGAATTAAACTTGTTCTGAGTTACAAATCCAAAATATCTACTAGAAATGTATAAACATTTAAAACATCTACTTTCAGTAATAACAAACAAAAATAGCTCTATCAAACATTCATCGGAGAATGGGAAAACAGTTTCTTTTCTACGTTAAAATGAGAAAACGAATGCTTTGCAGGAATGTAATATTTTTGGTTCTTCTAATGGTCAATTATAGAAGCCTCTACTTCTCCTGTAGAAATCTGAGATCCCAATCAGGTATTACTTTTTTTCTTGAGTAAAACAGCATCTTTTTTACACTTGAACATATATGTGGTGCTGGGTAATCCACTAATCACAAGATGACTTTCTATCACCAGGAAGGTGATTTTTACAAAAGGAATATATTGTACTGACACTTGGACTTGATTGTTGTAGCTGGAAAATGACCATGATTAGAGCAGAAAAGCAAAAGGAAATGCATAGGATCCTCCAGAAAGCAAAGCTGTGGCTGAAATTCTTGTCCTAGGCACCAGAAAAACAAGTGGCTTTGGCGCTCCTTTGTTCTGACCTGATGTCTTGATTTCCATGTTTTACTCATTCTCCTTTCCATGGTATTTGTCACATACCTGTAATGGAAAGAGATGTAATAAAATTGATGTCTCTCCAGATATTACACATTTGAACAATGGGCAGATCTAGTAAATGAAGGCATATTATGTGCATGCTGCAGCTGCATTGCCTTCCAAGGCTAGCTGATTTCATATTCATCACTCTCCAGAACATTCTCTGTCTGGAAAACGTGTGGCGAGTAGTTTATTGATGTCACTGATTTTCATTCCTGATCTGGTCTTACTTACTGGGAAATAACTACAAGGATGTTAGAGAAGAACAACTGCTGAAAACAAGACTAAGCAGGTCTTCCCTCCACTTTCAGGGGCTGTCCTGCCCCAGCTTTATCAGCCCCAGACCATACCTAAGGGCCCCTAAGCCCCATGGTCCTAGTGGCCACTCTGGGAGATCTACAGGAGAAGGTGTCACCCACATGGATGGTAGGGAAGGAACCCTGATGACTGGCCTCAGGTTAGGTCAGATTTCAATGCAATGGAACTTTCCAACCTGTCATTCACTAATATTTTCTCCTTCCAAATTAAGGAAGAACACAGAATACCTGATGCTATAAAATAACTTAAAAAGAACTTTTTAAATGAAGTGTAATGTAACACTTTTCTTCATGGCTAGGGCTTTCATTTCTCTAAGAAATCCTTCCCTATGCTGAGACCATTATGTTCTAAAAGGTTTTAGAGGTTTTCTTTTTACATATAGGAAATATTTTCTTTACATGTAGATAAACCAACTGCCCTGCTAAATTAATTGAATAGCCTATTGTTTCCTCACTAATCCCACCTCTTACTTCTAAAAGGTCAACAAAAACTTAGATCTGATCCTTGGCTTTCTATCTATTTCAACAGTTTCAGTTATGTCCCTTTCTGTGCCAATATTACCCAATATTATAGCCATGAGTCCTTTTACCACGAAATCTTGTTCTATCTCATATAGAGTTTCTTGGATATTTTTGCTACTTTGACCTTCAAATAAATGTTAGAATTAATTTTTCAAGTTCCAAAAATAACCTGTTAGGATTCTCATTAGAATAATCTTGAATAATGACAACTCTTAGAAGAATTGACATCTTTATAATATTCAGTATTCCTCTCCATAGACATATTATATCTTTCCACTTAATATCTTTAAATAAGACTCTTGTATTATTGGATTCATCTAGGTCCATTTTATTTACTGTGGCTATTATGAAATATATAGATAGATACTTCATATTTAATAACTTTTTAAAATGTTTCTGTTACATAGAAATTGAACTAATTTTTGTAATTTGGGAAATATCCTTTGTAGGCCTTCCCTTTAACTGTCAGATAAACAAAATATACTCTTTTCCACATATTACTTCTTTGTGATGATAACTAAAACAATGATAAATTTTCCACTTTACATAATCCATCTCTCAGTCATACAATTGAATACATACTCTGTCTCTAAGGAGGTATCATGCACAGTTTATTCACTTACAAAAAACGGCTCTTAATCCAGAATCCACTTCTCTTCTACTTCTACTGTGAGGACACCAACATATATACATGAAACATAAAAGGAGAAAATGTGGGTTGACAGGACAATTTTCCACAAGTCAATTATCTAAAAGCCATTCACCAAGTGATCAATTCCTAAGAATTATTTAAACTTTATTCCCATAGTTATAAATTTTACAGTAATTTACACTCAATGATACAGTGTAAACTGTATTTGATGATTTCTGGGACAGTTTAGTTGACCAGTTAACATAGCGTATTTTTTTTAGAGTATTTTAAAGAACACCAAAACTGTCTCTGTCCTAACTCTCTGCCCATCCTCCTACAAAAAGGGGAGACAGAGACTTAAAAGAGAAACAGAAGAGAAAAGAGAGGGAAAACAGAGACAGAAAGAGGAAGACAGAATCAGGGGAGTCCAATGGTCTAAATCCCTTAAGTCAAGTCTTTCCACATAGGTTACAGAATCTAATTAAAATTGCTTTAACTTTATAAATATCAAAATTTAAAAATTTCTGGTAAATCAATAAAATTTAATAGCGTCATCTCTGGTCCACTGGTGGAAGAATCCTTCTTTGGATGCTAAAACTTAAGAACAACAACAAAAACTTGGCAGAGACCTGAGTTGTAAGGATGAAAAGCAAAACATTTTTGAGTTAGTTATTAAGTGTAATATGAGAGCTGCCACTCCATTTCTACCTCTTGGTTCTTTCACCAATATATTTTGGCTATGGGAGAAATTATGCCATGTTTTTGTCACTGTTCAGCAATATACAACATCAAATTGAATAGCACTCCAATAGGGTGAACTCCTGGATGCCAATTTAACATAGTTCTCCAAAGTTGGTAAGGCTGCTGCATCTGAGGGATGTGGCACCCATTAAAACTAGTGAGTCCTATGGCCATCCAGGCATTGCCTTACCTTTTCTCTGTAGTGTATAGATCTGGGTCAAAACAATGTTGTGAGAGATGAGGAATATAAAGTATTCAGTAAGGCCATAGACAAGCATAAGAGAAAGGGAAGTACATACAAATATAGAAAATGTCTATTCCAGTGAAGGCAAATTCCTGCCTCATCCATGACAAAAAGGATCCAAGAATACTTGTCCTTTCATATAGGACACTTAGCAGTTTCAGTATCTGAGTCAGTCTTGGTGAGCTAAGTCTGTACTATAAAGCTCATGCAAAACCTTTTCCACTGCCACCCTGGACACCTTGTTTACAAACTGCTTGGGCAGTAAGTGGGGTGCTTGGAAAAGAGACATAGCGACATCCACATGGTTGATGTTGTATACCTGATTACTGTAGTCTCCTCTGAAGAGTGAGACTTTTGATTAGCATTCACACGGGAAATCATTCTTATACTCCGGGACCATTCTCAAAAGTTCATCCACATCACTCTTCCCCAAAACTTCTTGTCAACAAATCTCCAGTTTTGCCTCCTTGAAAATCCTTGTTCATCCAGACAAATCATTAGCCATGTACATGAATCAGTTTAGATCAATATCTTAGATCATGTCCCCTTTCAGAAAAAGTAAACAATGAGATACAATTCTCTTTCTAATCTACTTTCACGCATACTCCTGAATGGGATAATATTACTGCTTTTGACTACTACTACTATTGGTAGTTGTATTAGCTAGCAAATGTAAATGCTCACTATAGGTAGGACATTGTTTCTAAGCATGGTAAAGTATTTCATGAGAGGAACTACTGTATCCCCATTTTAAAAATGAGAAAAAAGTGAAATTCAAATAAGTTGCCAATGCGCTACAGTAAGTGGCAGAGCCAAGTTTCAAACCTAGATATTTGTTTTCATACAGTAGTTTATAGGAAACTCTCCATGTTATTAAAAAGCAAAAAGCATAACTATATTTCAGAAGTAGAAATAATTGGAGTGTGAGCCATTTGCTCTAGCAGTTATTTTTTTCCTTCAGTACTTGCTCAGGTTGGGTCTTGTATACATCACTTCCACACAATGATCAAATGCAGTTGTACCACTTTCGCAGATATGAAATACCAGAACAGTGGTGGGCATGGACAAACCGTTCATCTGGTTTCCCAATGTCATGCATATAGCACAGTTTCCACAGTAAATGAACATATATATATTTACAAAGACTAAGAAAAATATTAATAATATATTAAGTTCTGCAGGAATCCATAATTTTTTTTTCATTAAAAGTCAAAACTTTTATGTGCAGAATGCATACATACCTTTAGGCAATGCAGACACTAAACAGTGTTGTATATCCAAAATTTGGGAACAATATCAGGAAAAGCAACTCTGAAATTAAAGCTTAAAATAATTTATTCAAATTAATGGATAGTTTGTAAATATTAATTGGATGTTTTCCATATATTGTAAAAAATTGAAAATAAAATTAATGAAAGTTTATATCATGATCAAATTGACTTTAACATGTCAAAGATAAGGCTGTAATTGACAAATGGGTATCTGCATGGTATCTAGATCCAGGGCCACTAACCTTTCAAAAAATTTTGTCAGTTTGATGACAGAATAGTAAGTGATAAAAAAAGTCCCTTAAGAATAGCTGGTTCTAAGTTGATCTAAGATTATGCTCCAGGTATCATTCTGGTTTGTGATTTCTGGGGAAGGCCTGCCAATTAGTTGTAAGTATCTGAGCAACAAGAAACTGCTTATTTTCTGATAAAATATATACGGCAATGTACATTTTAAAAAATAATATGCTGAGCAACAAAAAGCCATTTTGTAATAAAATATATATGGCAATGTACATTTATGATAATATGTTGTTAGTTGAGCTTTGAACCAGTTCTACTGAAACTGATTAACAATGGGTTGAATTGATAGTACTGAGTTTCTCAAACAAAAGATTAAACCTAGCCTTACTTTAAGGGAACTCCACCAATGTGAAATAACACAAAAGATGCAAATTTTATTTATATACCTTTTAGGTAGTTTAATTTTCTAAATAATAGAATTAGCTGAGACCTTTTCAATTTACCTCTGTACAGTTTTCAAAAATTTTAGTTTTTATAAATTTTCACCTAAGGCTGGAGAACATGCCTATGACTCATATCCCAATCCCTCTCCTTTTCCCACAATTTCTGGCTTTTAATTTTGATTCCTATATCCAATAACACAAAGAAACAACAATAAAAATTAATTCAGCTTGGAAGTTATCATCTGATTATTTGCATAAATGAAGGGAATCAGAGACAAGAAATGACATAAAAATAATTTATACTGCTTATTCATAGGACTCAGTTATCATTGGAGCGGAATGGAGAAAGGAAGGTGTCTTAGTTTCCTAGAGCTGCCATAATAAAGTATCTACAAACTGGGTGGCTAAAAAAAAACAACAAAAAATGTATTGTCTCACAATTCTGGGGGCCAGAAGTCCAAAATCTGAAGGATGCTTCCTCTGAAAGCTGTGGCTTGCTAGCAATCCATTAGTGTTCTTCAAATTCTGCCTCTGTCACTTGGCCATCTTCTCTCTCTCTCTTCTCAGTCTGTCTCAAATTTCCTCTCCTAAAGACACCCAACGTTGGATGAGCACCCATCCTAATCCACTTTGGCCTCATTTTAATTAATAATATCTTCAAAGAACCTATCTCCAAATAGGATCACCTTCATTGGACTGGGGGTTGGGACTTGAACATACCTTTTTTGGGGACACAATTTAACCCAGAACAGAAGGAATATTTATCTCTCTTTCATATTGGCTGTACAGTCTCTATGTGGGGAACACGTACAACAAACCCGGAAGAGAGAAATCAAGGAAGATATATAAGAAAGTATGTGCAAGCCCTTTCCGAATGCTGGACAAGTTAAATACGATTGATGTGGGTGTTGAAAGATGGGTAGGATTTGAATTTACAAGGTGGAAGAGCATACTTGAAAGAGGATTTAACAAAGTAGTAATTGTTTCAGATATGATTACCGTGCTAAATTTAGATCCATTTTAGATAAATTAGGTGCTAATTTTCTAGGCAAAATCAAAATCAGAATTTAAAATACCAAGCACAGGAGCTTTAAAATAGACTGATTTTAGTTTCAGAAGAGTCTGGAATAAATGCCCTCAAGATTCTCTGCCTTTATTACAGCTCCAAACTAATATAATACTATTACGGAATTAATATAATACTTTCTATTACGGATTTACGGTAAAAGGGTTTCCTACTGCCACACGATTTTAAAAACAAAGCACTGGTATTTCTCAGGCCGAAAACTACATCCTTCAAATTTCCTTCTCTCTAGTGAAAACAAAAATAGTAAACAAATCTCATTCCCGAAAGGGATAAAATCCTGATTTAAAGAGGGAAGGAAAAAACGGGAGTCACCTTACAGTTTTGCAGAGCTGGAAAGCGTGGATTCCTCGCTCGCGCGCAAACTAAACGTCATTTCGGTGATGTCGGCAGCCAGTCAGGTTGCGTAGTAAAGGCGGACTCTCAGCAAATTCAAACTGCCCGCGCAACCGCTGCCCTGGGCGCGAATCGAACTCTGTACCCCGACAAGAATTCGCTTTCTACTTAATTTCTCTTCCTTCTCGCTACTTAACTCAAAACGGCTAAACATGACTTGGAGAGAGGCCATATTACAAGTCGGAAGCTCTTAAATTGCAAATTTAAAAAGCCAGGGAATTATTTCTAACACGAGTTCCAGGACTTTTGCTAGGTATAGTAACCTCTCAAGTTATGTTGCTATATTGGTCGAGGGCGCTTCCTCGGGTCTTACCTTGACCGCAACGGCTCTATACTTTTGATTGCTTAGTTGGCCCAGCTAGTTAACGCTAACAACGACTCTTGTTTTTCACGTTAGACCGTAAACTGACTCTTGTTTTACGGAAGACCGTAGTTTCACGGAAGACCAGGAAACTGAAAGTAGATAAGCCAGGACGCGAAACAAGCATCAGCTCTGTTTTGAGGATATAGGTGGCTCTTAAAAGAGCCGTTAGAATTGATTTGCAGCCAACGCCAACTCACTTGGCGCTAGTGTACTTTGTGACGGCCTTGGTGCCCTCGGACACGGCGTGCTTGGCCAGCTCCCCGGGCAGCAGCAGGCGCACGGCCGTCTGGATCTCTCTGGAGGTGATGGTGGACCTCTTGTTATAATGCGCCAGGCGCGACGCCTCACCTGCAATTCGCTCAAAAATGTCGTTTACAAAAGAATTCATAATGCCCATGGCCTTGGACGAGATGCCGGTATCAGGATGAACCTGCTTCAGCACCTTGTATACATAGATGGAATAACTTTCTTTGCGGCTGCGCTTGCGCTTCTTCCCATCCTTCTTCTGCGCCTTAGTCACCGCCTTCTTGGAGCCCTTTTTCGGGGCCGGAGCGGACTTAGCAGGATCAGGCATGGTCGGAGAAACGCCTAAACAGACAAAAATAAAATGATATCGCTAAATTCCGATATGTACCCTTTATATAGAAACTCTTATGCAAACGAGGAGAGGACTTGACATCCTAGTTCGGATTGGCGCTTATTCAGGTTAACGTCAGTCGTTATTTTGGCCCAATCAGAATAAACTACTTCCAATGTCGCATTTCCATTGGTCAAAATGCAGCTGCAATTTCAGCCAATGACACATGGCTTTTTCGCGCTCAAAAATTGTTATAAAAAGTGGTACTTTCTCAGAGGAAAGTTTACAGTTTTTTTGCTGACTTTACCATGTCTGGACGCGGCAAACAGGGCGGTAAAGCTCGCGCTAAGGCGAAAACGCGCTCTTCCCGGGCAGGACTGCAGTTTCCTGTTGGCCGAGTACATCGCCTTCTCCGCAAGGGGAATTATGCAGAGCGGGTGGGGGCTGGCGCCCCGGTGTACCTGGCGGCGGTGCTGGAGTACCTAACGGCCGAGATCTTGGAGCTGGCGGGAAACGCGGCCCGCGACAATAAGAAGACCCGCATTATCCCGCGCCACCTGCAACTGGCCATCCGCAATGATGAGGAGCTTAATAAACTACTGGGTAAGGTCACTATAGCGCAGGGCGGTGTCCTGCCCAACATCCAGGCGGTACTGCTGCCTAAGAAGACTGAGAGTCATCATAAGGCCAAGGGCAAATAAAAGTCTGCACTTGGATTAAGGATCAATTTACAGTAACTCTGACAACTCGAAGCCAAAGGCTCTTTTCAGAGCCACCCACGTATTCTAGAAAAGAGCTTAACATTTGTTGTGGGGATGACCCCAACAGTTTTATCATTTCCCTTCCTGATTAAAATAGTTAAAATAGAGTATAGATAATTTGCTGGTAGGTTAAGATGAAATAGGTCAGGGGAGGGAACAACATTAGCATGTTCTAGGTTCTAAAGAGGGAGTTTATTTAAGTAGACCTGTCATTCTATTTGGCTCTTAGTTTAAAACCAATTTGAGTGTACAGTCAGCCGGTAGCTTTCTCAGTTAACAAAGGAGACAGGCACAGAAGCGTCGCCCTGGCTCGTTTATAAGTGCAGCCAGCAGTTGGCTACCCAGGTCGGTCTCGGTACCGTGGCGCTGCGTGAAGTCCGCTCCTACTAGAAGTCTGCCAGTTTCAGTGCTTGGTGCTCAAGATAACGCACCCTTCCGGACCGACCTGAGCCTCCAGAGCTCGGCCGTGATCTTGCTGCAAGAGGCGTGCGAGGCCTACCAGCAGAAGGCTCATCAATGACATCCAACCTGTGCGCCATCCACGCCAAGCGCGTCACCATCATGCCCAAGGATCTGTCCAGCTCGCCTGCAGATCATTGGGTAGAGCTTTGAGATATCTACACCTCCCCAAAAGCTGCCTGTCAGCCAGAACTTTTTTTTTCCCTTTTTTCCTGACAGTAGATAAAGCTCAGTTCTTTGTTTTACCCCGAGTAGCGAGGCACTTCCTCCCCACTCTGTACCTAAATTTACCCTCTTAAAATGAAACGAGTAAAATAATGGGAAGACCACCCTGAGACCAGGCAAAGGCTGAGGAAGATTTGAAATAACCTCTAAAATCTCAAGTGCTGTTGCCTCATGAGAACTTGGCAGAATAGACTAATAAAACCTTAAAACCAAGAAGTTTGAGGAAATGTTTCCCGTAAGTATTGCCTTTCAAATGTAAAGTGTTAAGAAATCGCCCAGTCACCGTGGAGAAGGAAAATAATACAAATAGAGGACTACGGTAGTGTTTGACAAGGGGCTGTTTTATGGGTGTTGTACAGAGTGTTTGCTGGTGCTTCTGACAAACCGAGGTCTCCGGGCTCCTCTGACAGGGTTGTTCACAGAGGAGAGATTGTCTTCCTATTCAGATTCAGACTTTCCTTCACCGCCACTCCACCCCTGCATTTTGTCCTGTGGGGTACCCTTGCTCTAAATTTGACTGGCCTACCTTTCGCCCTAAAGCCTTCTATTCCTGTCTGGAATTTCTTTAGAATACTGGTATCTCAAATATTCACTCCCTTTTATTGTTTCTATTGCTCATATTTTAAAATAGAACTACTTCTAATCCTAGAGTGAATATGATTTCTTAAAAATAAAAAATTAAAAAAAAAGTACCTACAACCATATCTTACAATGATGATAACAGGACAAAAGCAGTGGGTTCTCTGCCCCATGAGCTTAAGAGCCCATCTATGGCAACACGGTTTCAAAGAACAAGAGTTTAATGCTACACACAAAACAGGAGAGCACATAGCCCATGGACCCAAAAATCTGTCTCCTCGAGTCTAAGGAGGGTTTTTATGGATTCAAACAAGGGGGAGGATGGAGTTGTTATCATTACAATAGTAACTACTCACAAGGCTGAGACTAGCCTAGAATAACCCTTATAATAGAACGTATAAACAGCTTTGAGACCAGGTCAGAATAACCATTACAATATTAACTGTAAACAGGGCTGAAGCCATGCCACAACAACCATTACAATAGTAAGTATAAACAGCAGTGAGTCTAGTTGAGTTTCAGTAATTTCAGGTATTCTGCCTATCCTACAACATAGAAAGAAAACATATATATAATGATTCAATAATCATAATCATTTGTTAATTCTTAGTATCTCAGTTACAATGATAGAGACTGAAATGAACCTCCAAGACAGTAGTACAGTATTTGCCTTTTGATAACAATTTTAGAAACTGTATAACCCAAATGATTTTACTGATTATTCAACTGTTCTGTATTTAAATGTCTTCTGATTTACTTAAATTAATTATTAAACAAAAAGTTTCAGTAGTCCTTTCTCCCCCCAAAAAAACCCACAACAAACATATTTTGAAAAATTAGCTAACTCCTGCAAAAAAAAACTAGAAATTAAACTTATGTTTAAGAAAATAACAAGATGTTATTTCTTTTATGATGATGATATCAAAGGCTGCCATTTATACTCCAGGTACATTGAAGGATTCTTTCCCATCATTACTAAAATTTTTCACAGGGACAACAATCTTGCAAACCACATTCACAGTTATTGTCTTTTGCTTTAGTTTACTGAAAATACTGATTTTCAATATACTGCACTATTTTTAAACACCTAATGCTAATATTTTCTTGATGTATACCACTAGGTCTATATTAATAGAAAATCTGAAATCTGTATTATGTTTTTAAGTGATATGTAGAGCGCCTTTCTAAACAAAACCTTAAAACGTATTAAAGCTCTCTCTTTAAAATACTTTAAGGTAATTATTTTTTTCACTTAAAATCCAACATTCTAGGTTATTAGTGAAATTGAGCTTTTTTTAAAAAAAATTTATTTGTAGACATTTGTATTTCCATTAGAGACACTTTGGGCCTCCATTTGTTTCCAGATAAACTTGATGAGAACATTTTATAAAAGTGGGCAGGGACAAAAAAAAAAAAAAAGATAGGTGTAGTAGGGGGATTATAGGAGAAAAGAAAGAGGTAAATGAGGGGAAGACAGGACAATTAGCAGCCCTTCCTTTAGTCTGATCACAGTCTGGTCAGAGCTAAATACTCTGCTGGCTTCTCTTTTCTTCTCCAGAGCCAGTTTATTTCTGAGGGCCTAAACTTGCCCCACCAAGATAATTGATTATGTTTCCTTATCAATTTACATGTGGGCTCCATCCCAAATCAGAGGGGAACATGAGGCCTGATCTTGGTTTTCTCTCCTGCATGTAACAACACCTGAGGGCAAAACGTAGAAGACACGGTTTTTAGAAATAACAAGCAAAAGGAAAACCAAAAACCTGTAGGTCACTTTGCTTCAGTAGTACAGTCACTAATTTGCTGGACTTTTCCACTTGATAAAGAATGAGAAGACCAAATTCCCCATCAAAAATTTGATCAGCTCTGCCTTTAAGAATTTATTCCAAGGAAATATTTCATTTTGTCAGATACACAAAGACGTTTGAGGAGACTGTGACCTTGTTTTCATACTGAATTTCATCAAATCTAAGACACTCATACTCATGTGCCCATACACCAAAGTTGATGCTGCTAATCATATTTATAACATGCCATCAATTTCAAGACACACTCGTATGTAAGAGATGCTAAAATGTGAACATATGTACATTTTAGACAATCAATGAAACATGATATGATCAATTTGGAAACAAATGAATTTCAGTCAAAGAGGGTATTTTTCAACAAATTACAGAATTCCCCCACAACATTTTACCTACTTAAGAAAAATCCTTCATAACTTCAACAAATGTACTATGAGATCTTGAACTAGGAACTGGACATACAAAATGAACAAAATTTCCTTGCCCTCATGGCAGCTATACTCCAGTGAGAAACAAAATTAATTTAAAAATAAAAAATATTGAATTTCAGGTTGTAGTCAGGGCTATAAGGAAAACAAAATCCTTACCAGGAGAGATGTGAGTATTCTTTTTTGGGTGACTGTGGAAGAACTCTAAGGAGACAGTATTTAAGCTGATTTTAATAAACCAGGAAAGAAATTATGTTGCTCTTTTGGGGAAAGTATTCTAAACAAAGAAGGTAATGCAAATACCTGAGGCAGCAGCACACTTGGAATGTTTAAAGAAGATCAAAACGTTTATGGAAGTTGAAGATGAAGTTGAATATCAAGACTTTTTAAGGAAGAGGAACAGGCATCTGGTGGGGTGTTGTTAAAGTTCACAGAAATAAGCAGAGGTCAGTTCATACAGAGCTTTATGTGCTTTAATATGAGGTTTGAAAATGATTCTAAATGTCCATACTACGAGTTTTGAGCAGAGGAATAGCTTAAGCTGAGTTACATTTCTTTGAAAATTCACTAAGGCAAAGTTTGGAAGTAAGGTTATAAGTCAGGAGGCTATTACAGTAATCCTTTTGAGAGATAATGGCAACAGTGGTTAGGTGCAGGGTGTATTTTCCAAGTATGAGCAATAAAGCTTGCAACTGTATTTGATACCAATCAAATGAAGGGTCCTCTGCCTGATGCACATAACAGCCAATCTATGCCATCAGGGTTTCAAAGGGAGAAGAAGTTTATTGCTGCTCTGTGGGCCTAAAATCTGTCTCCCTGAACTGCAGTAACTGATACTTTTTAAAAGATGGGCAGGTTTTAGAATAGTGAGTATAATGGCTGAATATATGGAAGTTATGCACAAATTGATTACATGCTTAATCCAAAAACATGTAAGAAAATGGTGGCCTTGATTTTTGGTGTGATTTTTAGTATGTATCATGATATATAGGTCACTTATAGGTTAGTTTAAGATACTGCACATGTCAGGCAGGACCAGTTTGATTAGATTTAGCTTCATCTACTCAGATACTTTAGGAATTGGGATGGGTTAGTTCTGGGCTGACTCAAGTTCAACATTAGGGGGTTGTCTTTGTGATCATAAGACTAAATTAATAAAGCAGGATGGGGGGGGCTACAAGCAGTGACAGGCATGAGGTTTTTACAATCACAAGATAAAGTTTATATAGTTATACAATCATTATCAAAGATCAAGGATCTGGGTTACAGTTCAGTGTGTTTCAGTAATTTCAGGCATTTCCTTTTGGCCATTCTACAACATACTAGAAAGTAAGAAAAAGGTAATTATATAATCATTCGGTCATCCCAATTATTTGTTAATTCTTAATTTCTCAGTTACATATTTGTGATCTAGTGGAAAAGAATGTGAGATTGCAAGAAAAATACCACGATTTCAAACTGGGTTTACTTTGATATTTTAAGTCAGATAATATGTTGCAAAAGAGCCGGAATAGCATTCTCACATTTTTATAAAATGATTTACTGTATGTATGGTTTATATATGCAAAAACTGTTGAAATCAGATGAGGGAATTTTACTGATTTTTAAAGTAGAGGGAACTCTCTAAAATGTATTCTAGTTAAATAATTGCTTGAATTAACCTATGCTATCTAGTCCTCTATAAAGTATACTGAATTCTGCTTCCACTAGTTGAGTCAGTTTTTTTGTTTTGTTTTCCCAATGGTGTTTGGCAATTTTTCTTCTATTTTATTAAACCTAAGTCCAGAAAATAAAATATTCTAATGAAAAATATGTTTAATTTATTAATTTAATGAGACTTAAATGGAATAAATACTTTGAAATTTACGTAATGCATCATTGTTAAAATCACTCATTGAAATAAAAGACAGCAAAAAATCTGCTGATACTGAAAGAAATTAAAATTTCTAAAACCTTTTGAAAAAAATCATGTACACTCAGAAATGTTTGAAATATACAATCATTCTCTTAAAGGTGTTCTTAAAAAATGTAAAACTCTTTCTTTCCCATTTGAATTTTCTTTTTCATTAATGAAAATTGACGACTTTTGTAATAAATACAAGGTTATTTTTAACTTTTAAAATTATATGTTACTTTTTAAAACTTTCCTGAAATGCATTTGAAGACCTGGATGGATGGAGAGATGCAATATTTCAGGGTAGGAGGACACAATATCTCAAAGATATCAAATTTACCTAATAAATGTTTAGATTTAACAGTTTGAGGCAAAATCTTAGAAGGAATTTCTTTTCTTGGAACTGGATAAAATGGCTTATAATATCATGTGGAGGAATAAGTGGTGATAAGAGTAGGAAATTTTTTTAAAATTTATTAAATGCGAAGAAATAACAGTGCCAAATAAAACTATTTTTCGGTTACATGTAATTAAAATCGTTCAGCTCTACAGTTTGATCTTCAGAAAAACAAACTCCAGGAATAATTTTAAGTAAAATATTAAGTTCATGAGAAATCAAATTTCTTAAATCAGTAGGCAAAATATTTAATATACTATTCTGATTAATCAGCTGGTTAACTTTTTAAAAGTTAAAAAGTTAATTCTGTAAACAAGAAATAAATCTGGATTACTATAGAATTCGGTTTTTAAAAGTGGTTCTAACCATCATTGGCATAACAAATTGTGATAGCTGGATAAGTAGAAAATATTCAATATAATTCTTTAGCTGGAATATGGTTAGTATAGTCTTCAATAGCCAATAGAGGAAAAAAAAAAAAAACTTTATTAAGATCACTTCACTCAAGCAGCTTTGAGTTATTCTGACCATGAAAAGCCCTTGTTAAAATAACTTGCTGTTGCTCTAATCTCAACAACAAAAACTTGTTCTCTGCTCCAGGAACTTTCCCAGCATTGCTTGCAATAAGATGAGGGATGTAACCATATGGTCTCATAATCAGTACCTTGAAAAACAGGCCTGAATGAGGGGAGGACCTGAAAATAACAAAAAGATACTAACCAAACAGCTTTCTCCTATTTTTTTTTCCTTTCTGCTTTCTTCTGGCTTCTAGCCATTTCTTTGCCTGTTTGGGGTTATAAAAGCCCAAATAATTCGTCTCACTCTCTACTGGTCTTGGAAAGCTTTTTTTCCCCTCCAGTTCCTTGTTGATACATCTTCAATAAATTCACCATCTCACCAAAGCAGAGACTTGTTTCTCTGTTTGAAGTGGGATCAGGCAGGCCTATTTAGAACCGTGTTTTCTAATGGTAACAATTGCTGTTAGAGAATTTAGAATACACCTGAAAGATCAAGAAATTGCACAGTTATAGTCCATCTCGTTCTGTTTCTAAGAAATTATTTTAAGGACAGCATTTTCATTATATATGAAAAAAAATGTAGCAAAATAGTATGTAGTCTTATGCAAAGTTAATGAAAATACTTGAAAGAAAATAGACAGCTATAGTAAACGATCGTTTTAGGAATTTTTTTGCTTTCTTATCTACAACTTAAAAGTTTTGTTATGTATGAAGGTGGTGGTGGGGAAAGCACATTAAATGAAAAAAAGACGGAGAATAGCCAAGGCTTGCGGCTAAAAAATTGAAAAAAAAAAAGGAAGCAGCATACCAGGCTTGTTTTCCTTTTAGTCCCTCCCCAAAACCAGAGGAAATTCCCGCCAGTTATTTCGGTTTCAACTCTGGTCCGCAAGGGTTGCCTATAAAAAATTTGCTGTTATAATAAGCATTTCTGGTTTATTCACTTAGCTTAAAATGTCTGGTCGTGGCAAAGGCGGGAAGGGTCTCGGGAAAGGTGGCGCAAAGTGCCACCGTAAGGTGTTGCGCGACAATATCCAAGTCATCACTAAGCCCGCCATCCGTTGCCTGGCCAGGCATGGGGGTATGAAGCGTATCTCTGGCCTCATTTACGAGGAGACTCGCGGGGTACTAAAGGTTTTTCTGGAAAATATGATCCGCGACGCCGTCACCTACACGGAACACGCCAAGCCCAAGACAGTGACTGCCATGGACATTATCTATGCGCTCAAGCGCCAGGGCCGCACCCTATACAGCTTTGGCGGCTAAATGAGCATTTTGGCATCTCTCGTTTTGTAAAAAGGCCCTTTCAAGGGCCCTCCCAGTCTTTCACCAGAGGAGCTTCATTCTTTATTATGTAAGTACACTACCGCATCTGAACGTGTTTCAATATATACACTACCCACTCTGAACATATTTCACTTTTCTCCCTGCCTATATACACTGCGTCCTCCCCAGAGGGGTGCTGCTCGTGTCTCTCCGTCCTTCGCACTGGTCTGACCGAGTTATCCAGTTGCTCAGTGGAACGCACTGCTCGTGAACACCGTAAGAAGTCTTGCAGCTCTAGTATTGACACTCGTAAGTGGCTCTTAAAAGAGCCTTTGGAGTTCAGGGTAAAAAGGCTAACTTGGGAAACTTACTTCGCGCTGGTGTACTTGGTGACAGCCTTGGTACCCTCGGACACGGCGTGCTTGGCCAACTCCCCAGGCAACAGCAGGCGCACAGCGGTCTGGATTTCCCTCGAGGTGATAGTTGAGCGCTTGTTATAATGCGCCAGCCGCGATGCCTCACCCGCAATGCGCTCGAAGATGTCGTTGACAAAGGAGTTCATGATGCCCATGGCCTTAGACGAAATGCCGGTATCAGGGTGGACCTGCTTCAGCACCTTGTACACATAAACTGAGTAGCTCTCCTTGCGGCTGCGCTTGCGCTTTTTGCCATCCTTCTTCTGCGCCTTGGTCACCGCCTTTTTAGAGCCCTTCTTCGGGGCCGGGGCGGATTTGGCGGGCTCAGGCATGATCGCGAAACGGGTTCAAAAACCCACAGGAACAATACATCAAAAACTTTGATGGCGCCTTTATATAGAAGCGCGTATGCAAAGGAAGCGATGAGCTGAAATCCTATCTTGGATTGGTGGTTACTCAGGTAACGTCAGTAGTTAGCTTAGTCCAATCAGAATGAACTAATTCCAACATCGAATTTCCATTGGTTAAGATGCAGCTGTAATTTCAGCCAATGACACATGTGTTTTTTCGCGCGCGATAATGGTTATAAAAAGTGCTTTCTCTCAACTTTTACACAGTTTAGTGTTGCATCATGTCTGGTCGTGGTAAGCAGGGTGGCAAAGCTCGTGCCAAAGCCAAGACCCGCTCTTCTCGGGCCGGCTTACAGTTTCCTGTGGGACGTGTACACCGTCTACTGCGTAAAGGCAATTATGCCGAGAGGGTTGGGGCCGGCGCCCCGGTGTACCTGGCGGCGGTGCTGGAGTACCTAACGGCCGAGATTCTGGAGCTGGCGGGAAACGCGGCCCGCGACAATAAGAAGACCCGCATCATTCCCCGCCACCTGCAATTGGCTATCCGGAACGACGAGGAGCTCAACAAGCTGCTGGGCAAAGTCACCATCGCACAGGGCGGTGTCCTGCCCAACATCCAGGCTGTACTGCTGCCCAAGAAGACTGAGAGTCACCACAAAGCGAAGTAAAGGTCAGAAACGCTGAAAACCAAAGGCTCTTTTCAGAGCCACCTATATTCTCCTAGAGAAAGCTGTCACACCACCTGTGTTTTTACTCTAATAGTAAACATGTTCGATTCTCAGTGAACGTCTCCAAGTTCACCCAGTCACATTCCCCATTTGTAGGAGCTAGAATCTGTATATCTAGAAACGATTTACTTAAATTCAGAACCCACCCATAAGAACCTTCTCAGGGGTGTGTAGAAACTTTGGAATCGTTAAAGAGATGTGGAAAGATGTTAGCAGTATGTCGTCATTGGATTTGCAGTGAAACCAAACGAGTAAAACGACTTCATAGCTCAAGTAGTCATTATAATAGTTTAAAATGAATAGATTCTGGAAATGAGGGTCATTTAGAATATAATAGATACTTTTCCTCGTGTTTCACCCTTCATCTCATCTTCACACTTGTTTTCCAGATGGAGTCGTCATGCATTGTTTGTAGGAAACGATTGTAAAGTGAAGGTCTTTACCCTAAAGTAACTGCATGATATAGATCATTAATAATGACAAAATCTGGGAGATACATGTTATTGTGGATTACAAGGGTATTTCACTAAAGACAGAGAAATACAGTTTTATATTAGGCTGAGACTTAATTGTCATGGGTTCACTTATCAGAGAATTTAGGTTCCATGTGCTTAAGAACTTGGGAGGAGTTATGATTATCTTCAAGGCAGACTGATACCTAGACTCAGATGAGACTATTAGTAAATGATCATGAAATCCCAGATACTTTACTGCTTGTGTAAATTGATAAATGTTAACAGCAGAATTGCTAAACTAATTGCTATTTTTGAAGAGAAATCAGAGATTTCTGGCTGCATGAAAACTTTGAATTGATAGGATTGTCAGACTAGAATTAGAAAGTAGATTGAGGAATTGGCCTGTCTGATTTGATCTAGTACTCATGCTAAATAAACTAGAACCTCTCCTTTGCTTATTCCTAGGCCCAGAGTGCTTGTCTGACCCATCTTTCCCTGAGTAAAATATTCTGCTTCCTAAACTACATTATGCCTTCTGACACATTATGCCTTCTGGTCTCTTGTATTAGACCAGGCCATAGTTTAATTGACTACATGTCAATTACGACATTTTGAAAATATTTTATTTGTATGTACATTTAATGTCTGTAAACTCCACTAGCACATAAGCTAGTTCTGTATGTCAGCCAGACCCCCCACCTTAAAAGGAATGAGAGACTCAAATTGGCAACATTGTGGATTGTTTAATAGAGAGGCTATTTGCAAAGGAGTGAATAAGGTGTTAGGAAACCACAAGGAATAATGCAGTACCCTGGAGTAACCTATCAAATTTAGGCAGTTATCATAGCTAGGCCAAAAAAGAGCAATGGAAAGAAGAGTGCCTTCCTCTCTCTTGTCTGCTGTTACTCCCCATTGGCCAAATCCTACCAGAAGCCCCAGGGCGAGGGAGTGCATTCATATATAGGTCAGTCTCCTGGGGAGAGAAGATGGAAGCAGGGGAAAGTGAATCTGGACTAAGAAAATATACATTGTTGTATTTTTCCTTTTACCAAGCACATTTGCTTCTATGATACTGCCTCCCTCCCCCAATCATGTACATTTACGTAAATATATATCCATAGGTCATAATGTGCTTTGTAGAATTATTCAGGGAGTTTATGTGTTTCTTTTGAACAATTTAGTCCTTTGAACTACATCTTAATAGTTACTGCCCTTACTGGAATATAGAATGTAATAAAATGTTTGTATTGATATTACTATGCTCTGTGGACCGAATTTTTTTCTACTTCTAGAAAGATAATGTGGGGAGCATATGATGACTTTTTAATGCAAGTAATTTGTATCCTGAAACAGATAAAACCCTCAATATGACCCCTAAAAGAGAACTAAACTCCTTTTCCTTCAAAGACATTACATGAATTATATTTCAGTTGCTCAGCACTAAATCTGACATATTACCTTCCTTGAATAAAAGTAATTGTGAAAAAATTAAAAATAAAAATAAGTAAATATCTGGCACATTCCATTCCTTTTGTCCTTTGAAATTTACTCATCATTTTCCCAGACGAAAAGTTTGCATCTCCAACATAGGATACTTGAAATCATACCAAATTGTGGGGTGATACTAGTTTGTTCACAATCCCACATGAAACTTAAAATGTTAGAAGGTACTAGGGTAAAAATTGGGAAAAAATTAGTTAACATACTACAAATCTGCTATGGACTCTGCTTCTGTAGTTGATCATGAGGCTTCAGTTGATAATCATTGCTCCCTTCTTCTAAAACTTCCTGTTACCTGACCTCTGTCAGCACCTTGGCTGGATTCTTTACCTAGTGGTACAATTTACACCTTAATTCCTGTGGGATCTGTGTCTTTAATGGCCTTTACTTTATAACTTTGCCACAATTTTTTTTTGAACAGAAACACTTAGAGGCTTCCATGGGTTCCAATAGTAAAATATTCTGCTTCCTAAACTACATTATGCCTTCTGACACATTATGCCTTCTGGTCTCTTGCATTAGACCAGGCCATAGTTTAATTGACTACATGTCAATTATGACATTTTGAAAATAAATATTTTATTTGTATGTACATTTAATGTCTGTAAACTCCACTAGCACATAAGCTAGTTCTGTATGTCACCCAGACCCCCACCTTAAAAAGAATGAGAGACTCAAATTGGCAATATTGCGGATTGTTTAATAGAGACGCTTCCTTTGAACATGAGAAACCCAAGTGCCCCTGAAAATTGGGATCAATCATCCCAGCAAGAAGAGGGACCCTCTTCTCTGCCTATAGCTTCAGTGGCATGAAAAGACTAAATTGATTAGATGCTGTTCTCAGCTTCCAATTAATTTGTAAGGTGACAGTGTTCCCTGGAGGAAATAGTTCTCTATTGGGCACCAAGACTACTAATCCTTCAGAGCTCGAGGTCACAGGACAGGATACAAAATTCTTCAACTAGATCACTGGGCATAATAATAAGAACCACTTCTAATTCTACCCCTTGATTCCCAGATATGTGCATCCTGGATTAGGGACAGATGGCTATGTATGTATGTATAGGCCACTGCTCTAAGGCATATGCCACATCTTGTAGGACAAAAACATGAAGATGCTTGTCTTCTAGTTGGTGCCATAACTGAGCTTCTGAAAACATTTCACAATTCTATCAAGCCAGCAGTTTCTGGGAGATTAGGCATGTGGTAAGACCAGTGAATCCCATGGGTGTCAGACTGTTGCTGCTCTTCTACTATTGTAATTGTGTGCCTTGCTCAGAGGCAATGTTTGAGATACAATGATGATAGAAAAAATATTCTGTAAGTCCACACATGATGGTGAGAGTTGAAACATGCCAGCAAGAAAATATATCCTTACCTCCAAATATTTGTCTGTCCTTAAAAAGAAAACTAAACACTCTCTCCATGAAAGAAGGGTCCAGTATAATCAACTCATTGACAAGTGGCCAGCTGATACTCCCCTGGGAAATAAAGGGGCTCGGGAATGACCTCTTGTTGTCAGGTAGGACACACAGGAATAGCAGTCACCCAATCAGCTTGGTGTTAACGAGTCAGTGATTTGAATCCTTTCATAGGCTCCATCCCTACCACCATGACCTACTGTGCCGGTTTGGATATATTATGTCCCCCCAAAAGCCATGTTTTAGTCCAATCTTGTGGGATATTTGGATTAGGTTGTTTCCATAGAGATGTGACTTGCCCAACTGCGGGTGATACCTCTTGATTGAATGTTTACATGGAGATTTAACCCCGTCCATTCAGGGTGGGCCTTAATTATATCACTGGAGTCCTATAAGAGAGTTCACAGACAGAAAGATCAGAGAGCAGCTGAGACTTGGAGACAGCTGTTGAAAGCTGATGCTGGCTGACACTTGGAGATGTTTGGAGATGCAGACAGAAGGACCCACAGATGGTTAGAGAGAAACGTCCTGGGAGAATAAGCTAAAGATGCACAGGAGCTGAGAAAGAAGCTGAAACACAACCTGGGACCAAGGGACAGTAGCCACATGCCTTCCCAGCTGACAGAGGTGTTCCTAATGCCATCAGTCTTTCTTCAGTGAAGGTATCTTCTTGTTGATGCCTTAGTTTGGACACTTTTATGGCCATAGAACTATCTCCCTTTATAAAAGCCAATCCATTCCTGGTATTTTCCATAAAGCAGCACTAGCAAACCAGAACACCTACTTTGTACATGGACAATTTTGCAATCACTGGGTTAGCCAGGGAAAGAGACTGAATGACATCCACAGCTTAGGTCATCATTTCCTTCTGATTATTATCAGTGTCCTTCACAGTGGAAGCCCTCTAGTGAGTATTTTTGGGGTATGCAAATATATTTACTATCTGGGTCCACTCTCATAATACACCACGAAACATTCATAATATCAATATTCTAATCTTGTTTTTGAGCAGCTGGCTAAACCTGTTCTAGTTTGCTAATGCTGCTGGAATGCAAAACACCAGAAATGGACTGGCTTTTATAAAGGGGGTTTATTTGGTTACACAGTTACAGTCTTAAGGCCATAAAATGTCCAAGGTAATGCATCAACAATCGGGTACCTTCACTGGAGGATGGCCGATGGCGTCCAGAAAATCTCGGTTAGCTGGGAAGGCACATGGCTGGCATCTGCTCCAAAGTTCTGGTTTCAAAATGGCTTTCTCCCAGGACATTCCTCTCTAGGCCACAGTTCCTCGAAAATGTCACTCTTAGTTGCTCTTATGACGTTTTTCCTCTCTCAGCTTCTCCGGAGCAAAAGTCTGCTTTCAATGGCTGTCTTCAAACTGTCCCATTATCTGCAGCTCCTATCCCAGTTCCTGTGCATTCTTCAAAGTGTCCCTCTTGGCTGTAGCTCCTCTTCAAAATGTCACTCACAGCTGCACTGAGTTCCCTCTTCCCATCAGCTCATTTATATGTCTCCACTGATCAAGGCCCACCCTCAATGGGTGGGGCCATGCCTCCACCGAAATATCTCAGAGTTATCACCTACACTTGGGTGGGGTGCATTTCCATGCAAATCTAATCAGCACCAAAACGTCTGCCCCACGAGACTGCATCAAAGAATATGGCTTTTTCTGGGGGACATAATACATTCAAACCAGCACAAACCCATTAGTCACCATCCAGCAATTAGTAAAAATACATATGGATTTGCTTTTCTTGCCTCCTTCCCTTAAAATGTACCACTCAATATTCCACTCTCAGAGGGAATTTCTCTTCACTACTATTTCTGTCAGGATTCCATCTCTAAGAAGAGTTGTTACATGAAGTGCACCACCATCCAATCCTACCTGGCTCAAAAATGCTCTGCAAAGTTACTCAAAAAACAGACTTATGGTTGTTAATCCTCTTTTAACTGGTATGACAAGTTTCCTGTGAGGTTATGAAAAGGGGTTAAAGAAGAGTTGGCAAAAAGTAGGAACAGGTACCACAGGAATCTGAGCATTACACAAGCTTTCCAGACCACTTCTGGTCTGGTCTTGTTTATAGAACTTCATTTTGAAATGAAATGCTGTTATGCATGCCCACTTTTATAATTCAGTAGGTCATGTAACACCCAGTTGCTAGTGAATATTTTGGGACACATATTCACTTTGTGGCCCATGGTCAGGCATTCAGTAACATTAAAATGGCTCAGTACCCAAAGTAATTTGGACAGAGAATAAAAATATATGTGCAGGGCCTCCCTGAGGATCTGGGGGGAAATGCAGAGGTGTTGGGCTTCCTCACCTGGATTGCTGCTCATGTTCTCACAAACATTGAGGACTGGTGGTTTGATGTGCTGAGCCCTCTACCACAGGATTGCCACTATGAAGCTTGTGAAAAACTGCAAAAGGAGACGATAAACCCACTTATAATTGTGCCTAAGAGTCTCCCCCGAGTACCTCTTTGTTGCTCAGATGTGGCCCTCTCTCTCTCTAGCTAAGCCAACTCAGTGGGTGAATTCACTGCCCTCCCCCCTATGTGGGATCTGACTCCCAGGGGTGTAAATCTCCCTGGCAACGCAGGATATGACTCCCTGGGATGAATCTGGACCCAGCATTGTGGGATTGAGAACATCTTCTTGACCAAAAGGGGGATGCAAAATGAAACGAAATCAAGTTTCAGTGGCTGAGAGATTCCAAATGGAGCTGAGAGGTCACTCTGGTGGGCATTCGTATGCACTATATAGATAACCCTTTTTAGGTTTTAATGCATTGAAATAGCTAGAAGTAAATACCTGAAACTATCAAATTGCAACCCAGTAGCCTTGATTCTTAAAGATGATTGTACAGCAATGTAGCTTACAAAGGGTGACATCATGATTGTGAAAGCCTTGTGGATCACACTCCCTTTATCCAGTGTATGGATGGATGAGTAGAAATACGGGGACAAAAAACTAAATGAAAAATAGGGTGGGGGGGGGAGTGTTTTGAGTGTTCTTCTTTAATTTTTTATTCTTATTTTCACTTTTTCTGGTATAAGGAAAATGTTCAAAAAATAGATTGGGGTGATGAATGCACAACTATATGATGGTACTGTGAACAATTGATTGTACACTTTGGATGATTGTATGGTATGTGAATATATCTCAATAAAATTGAATTTTTAAAAAAATGGCTCAGTAGATGCCAGACTGCTTTTCAAATTAAGAATACTTGTCAGAGTAAAGCCTGACCTTAGGCTAAATCCCCAGTTGTGATACTCTTCATGAGCTTTTTAAGGATCTTAGAGTATTTCTGTCTGCCATGGATAAATTCAGACCTATGTCTCTGCTATGTCATGAGGCTCAAGTGAACCTTCAAACTGGACCTACTACAGAGCCCTTTATTAGTCCGGGCCCCCTTGAAAGCTAGCAGTTTTACAGATTACAGTGTGGGTAGCACATCCAATTTAAAAAAATAAAATAAAAATAGTTTTGAGAGTGGACAAGTCACTGGGATATGGGGAGAAAGTAAAATTTGTCTTTATATTTTTATCTATTTTTCTAATGTCTACTTTTTGTTTTCTAGTATATGTGTTAGCACAGAAGTATGTATACATGATTTCTACATCTCCTTATTGGGGATGAGTACATGATTTTTTTTTTAATCAGTAGGATGCAAAATCAAAGAATTTGAAGGCTAGTGGTTGAAGAGGGCTGAACTGGGGCTGGTTCCCAATCTTGGCAAACTGGGGAGTGAATCCTTTATCTTTCTTTTCATTCTAGCGAAGACACATGAAGTATGAAAGCCAGTCTGCTGGACTGCTCTATTTATTTCAGGTGAAATCAAGTATAGGCACTTGCTTCTTGCTCCATTTCATACCTGCAAATTAGGCCCTTATGGGGCTGGCTTCCAAGCATCTTGCTAACCTACAAAGGCAATATAAAGGTAACTATTCTATTTGGTATAACATTATATCCTTTAGTAAACTGAGGTTATCCAACCCCTGAGAACCAATTAAAGTGTTCTCTCTTAGCCCCAGGAAGCAATTAAACACTAACTAAACATAGCTTAGAAGTTTGGAAAGAATTGTAGCAGATCAGCAAAATCTGTAGTTAAGTTTTTTATAAGGTTTAGAATTCAAAAACTCCAACAATGATTACAATGGATATTTGTTTAAAGTAATAATTTCTAGCCCAAATAGTTCTTGAATTGTACATTTTAGGTTTTACCAACTTCATAAAAATACTTTGGGGACAGCTGCATCCACAGTGGCAATTACATGATTATTTCTTTGCCCATTCTTTTCTCTCCTTTCTTTCCCTAATAACTTCTTTCACCTATGGTTCAAGATACAATTTATCCTCCTTATATTTTGTCCACTGCTCTTTAGGCAAGATTTGCTGCTTCATGGTCAGGTCCAGTGCTCTCTTAATATGAAATACCCTGTCATTATAAAGGTTCTCAGGACGCCTTCTTATGGCTTCCTTTATATCTTCATTCTCAGCTATTGATTCATCTCACAATAACCCCAGTTTTTCAAACCCTGCAGCATTGTAATACCATTTTTGAATACCATCCAGCCACTGCCCTGATGCTGTCACAGCAGCCCAGCTTGCCATTTTGACCCCAGAGCATGGGCTTCCTTCTTAATGTGGAAGTTGTGAAGTAGAACAATCTGTCTCTCACTGTTGAGAGAATATCCTAAAATATTTCAGATCACCAGATCCTTGTGAACTTATCTGAAGCAGGCTCTTGAACTTTCATTTTTTTTAACTCCAAACTCCAGTGTTCACATCTATTACCAAGGCATCTAGTATATTTGTTACTTTCTGCCCACCAGGACCAACTGGCATATTGTTGTCACTGTAACTGGTCCATCAAGATATTCTTCAGGGTATTAAAAATGATCAACGTTCCTCTGGAATGCATTATGATAAAACAATTTTCAGAGACATTTGGCAAACAGTAAAAGCATAATTTTTTTCCATCTGAAGGTAGTTTCTGGTTTTATTTACTAACTAAATTGTTGTTTGTTTTTGTTTTTGTTTTAAATATTCCCTCGGTGCATACCAGGTATTGTCATTTCTTTGACTGCTCAAGCAAATACCATGCAATGGGTCAGCTTAAACAATGTGAATTTATTAGCTCACAATTTTGAGGCTAAGATAAAATTCAAAGCATCATCCAGATGATGCTTTCTTCCCAGTACTGATGTTCTGAGGCTGGCTGCCCACAATCCTTGGTCCTTAGCTTGTCACATGGCAAGGCACATGGCAGCATCTCCTGATCTCTCCCTTCTCTTCTGGATTCCACTGGTGTTCAACTTCTGGCTACTCCCTCTGTCTTTTTCTCTATCTGTCTGAATTTCAATCTGATTATAAAGGACTCCAGTAATGAGGCCACTTTGTTTGTGGCTTTAATGGACTGAGAAAAGAGAAGGAAAATAGGAAATGTGTTAAATGATTTTCAAGTAGCCAGAATATTCAGAAATTGGCCATTTCAAGGGTTTTTGACTTTTCCTCTGAGTGAGATGAGATGGTGCTGGAGGACTTTGAGCTGAAGGATGGAGTGATCTGGCCTTCATTTTAGCAGGATCACTTTGGTTACTGAAATTCACTGAATTGTAACCCAGCTGCCTTGATTTTTTGTTTGTTTGTTTCTTAATGTAATTTCATTTAGATATAATCACACACCATACAATCCTTCCAAAGCATACAATCAATGGTTTACAGTATCATTACATATTTGTGTATTCATCACCATGATCATTTTTAGAACATTTGCATTACTCCAGAAGAAGAAATAAAAAGAAAAAAAGAAGACCCCAAACATCCCATACTCCCTCCCTCCCTCTTTTTTTAAAATTAAATTCAGTTTTATTGAGATATATTCACATACTATACAATCATCCATGGTGTACAATCAACTGTTAGTACCAGCATATAGTTATGCATTCATCACCCCAATCTATTTTTGAACATTTTCCTTACACCAGAAAGAATAAGAATAAAAAATACAAATAAAAAAGAACACCAAAATCATCCTCCCCATCCCACCCTATTTTTCATTTAGTTTTTGTCCCTATTTTTCTACTCATCCATCCATATACTGGATAAAGGGAGTACAAGCCACAGGGTTTTCACAATCACACTGTCACCCATTGTAAGCTGCATTGTTATACAATCGACTTCAAGAGTCAAGGCTACTGGATTGCAGTTTGATAGTTTCAGGTATTTACTTCCAGCTATTTCAATACATTAAATCCTAAAAAGGTTACCTATATAGTACATAAGAGTGTCCACCAGAGTGACCTCTCAACTCCATTTGAAATCTCTCAGCCAGTGAAGCTTTATTTCATTTCATTTCACATCCCCCTTTTGGTCAAGAAGATGTTCTCAATCCCACGATGCCAGGTCCGGATTCATCCCCAGGAAACATATCCTGCATTACCAGGGAGATTTACACCCCAGCTGCCTTGATTTTTGATAATGATTGTATAACTACATAACCTGTATCTTGTGACTGTAAAAACATTGTGACCGGCACCACTTGTATCCCCTTATCCTGTTGTACAACTTCGGGGTCATGACCACAAAGATAGCCCCTAATGTTTATTAATGAAGAAACTGAGGTCACCCCAGAACTAACGCACCCCAATTCCTAAACTATCTTACTGTATGAAGCTATATCTAACCAAAATTGGCCTGCCTGTCATGCCCAGTAGCTTAAACTTTAACCTATAAATGACCTATATCTCATTACAATACTAAAAATCAGGCCCATCTTCACATTAAGGCCGCCATTTTCTTACATGCATTCTGTAGCTAGGCATGCCACAGAATCTGCACATGCTCAAATAATTAGATCATCTCTAACTCCTCATCTCCAGCTTTACACTCATTATCATAAGCCTGCTCTGGTGATACATTATAGAACAAAACAGACAATGCCCCAGAGGAGCATGGGGGTGGGGGAAACTGACATTAATCTAATTAATTAATACATCCTAACAAACCCATATAGGTGTACTGAAGGAAAGATCAAAAGGATCGAGAAACACAGAAGAAAAGAAATTTGACCTGGATTGGGGAAGGTAGTGTGTAGAGAGGGGAGGTCAGGAATTGCTTCCCTGTTGAAGCCAAGCTGAAGCGGAGAGTGAAGGCAGGAATCAAAATTAACCAGGTCAAAAGAGGAAAGGAAATCCACTCCAGAGTGAAGAGCAAGTCCAAGACCCTTCCTCTAGAAGGCACGTTCTCAGAAGAGCAATCGGAGAGTGGGGGCGGGGGAAACTGGGGGAAGAAGGGGTGGGGGGGGAAAGGTGAGGAGAGAGGTCCCCCGGAGCCCTGAGCCACACGTGAAGCAGGTTCTCGTAACCCACTTCTGGCAACCCAGGGAGGAAGGGAGAAAGAAGTTCCAGTGAAATCTGGACGCCCCAAGAAACCGAGCGTTTTTTTCAGGGTTTAGAGTGCGTGGGCCGAGACACCAACTTGCCTCACAGGAGTCTCACAGATATGTGGGTCAGGAAGGAGCCGCATACTTGAAGGGGACCACTGATGTGCTTTCTGACGCTTGTGAAAATGCCAGATTCCAGCCTGACACCTGAAGATTCTGGTAAGTTTGGCTTAAAAGAGGACCCAGAAAAGTCCACTTCGAAGCAGCGCCTTCGCCATTCTGTTACCAGAAGTCAGAGGACCACGCTTTTTTTTTTAACTGGGTAGGAGAAGTGCACGCTTTAGGGGTGAAAGTGAAAGTTATGATGATCTAAGAATCCCAGAGAGTGTTCGGAAAATTCCATACGGGTGAAATTTAATTTTTACTCCCTTTGGTTTGTTTGCCAGAAATAAAATATTTTAAAAATAATAATAGGATAAGGGAATAAACTGCGTAGGCAACCCTAAATAAGGGCGGTTCGTAAGAAAACAACATAGTCGTTTCTGAGAAATAAGAACAGGATGAGCATGGTGACAGGCAGTTCCCTGTGGCGTGCCGTGATCGTATAGTGGTTAGTACTCTGTGTTGTGGCCGCAGGAACCTCGGTTCGAATCCGAGTCACGGCAAGACCGTGGGAGTACTTTGTCCTTTCAGTCTAGTGCAGTGGAGAGTCTAAACACAGAAGACGGTTGTTGATCATCCCTCCGCCCCGCCCCCCGCAACCAGTCAGTCAAACAGTGCCCAGAAGTGTTTATCCTTTTTCTCTCTCCAACCTTTCTCTTCCAAGCCCAACTCAAGTGCTTATCTACACAGTCCTGTTGGCATTGGCTGGACATTCGACAGAAGAGACGGGTAAAAAGGAAAAAAATTCCTTTTATAACAGTGTTGAAAAACACATCCAGATTTATTGTAGTGCTCTTTCCTAGAACACAAAGAACTAATTGTAAGTCACACATTTCTAAGTATCCTGGTTGGGCCAGTGCTGAGTGTTTTGTCTGGGCCCTGAGCCCCTCCCTGTTTTGTAAAATCAGGCTGCAGATCAGACCATGCCTCACAGTTGCTGCCCCCTCCCTTTCCCCATTTTCGCGCCACTTTCTTTGTTCTCGCCCATCACTACCGCCCCTCCCTTTCCCTCACAAATTTATTCCCTCCCTCACCTCTCCAGTTCAAATGCACAAACCAGGCACTGCCAAAGTTACAAGATAAACTATGTGTAACCCCCTATTGGCCAGAGTTCACATACCTTACACCGTGTAACTTCCTGATTGGCAAAAAGCCCTATAAAACGAAATCCCACCACCCGAATTGCGTGCTTTCCCCTTCCAAGCAGACTTTCTGCCTGGCCGGGACCGCTCTGAGGCTTCTCTCAAATAAAACTTCTCCATTACCTGCCCATTTGGCTTCGTTCCTCATCTTTCAAACCAGACTACCTTACACTGAGCAACTTCAGATTTTGATAATCTGGAGAAAATTAGAAGACCCTTTCGGGAAAAGATATCATGACCCAGAAGCATAGCTCCCATCTTTAATTCCTTCAGTTTCTAGGCTGAGTTAGAAGGTGACAAATTGACTGGGTGAGGGGAGTGCTTAGGTGTTGACCTCAGGTAGAGGGGTGGCTGGAAAAGAAAAGCAGTTGGTGCCATGTGGGGTGACTGGAGACCAGCAGATCCCCAGAGGACTTTGCATGAGTCCAGTTCTCCCATCACACAGCAGTGTGACACTTTATCTCTCCCGGTCTTCATGGATTATGAATGCCCCCAAAAAATACTGTTTTCTGTCTTCATTCTCATATTGCAGCTTATCTGAAGTTTCAGTATGAGGTTATCCTTTTCGTGGTCCCAAAGCTTGTGGCTAAAATAGTCCTCGGCCCTTCCCCAGTTGTCCACCTGACGTGGATTCCAAGACTCACCAACAAAGCTTCAGAGGGATTGTAACTCAGCTGAGATGTCTTGTACTTTAGAATGTCTTCCCTCCCACAAGCCCAGGTTCAATGCTGCTCCCCAGTGGTCTAATAGCATTCACAATGCTCATCCTCACTTGTATCACCCGCCACCTAAATTTTCTCTTTTATGTGTGTTTTCTCTACTCACTTTTCCATGGGCAAGAACAGGGATCAAATATGTATTGACCCAGAAAGGCCGGCTCTTGTCAGTTCTTTTGCCACAAGTGAATAAGGAAACTCGGATTTAGGACAAAAGCAAATTTCTTAATCTTGCAACTCTCAAGGACACATTTTCTCCATCTCTTCCTGGCCTGAGTACCAAACCTCCATGGACCATGGCCCAGATGCTACCCCTTATTGAGAGGGCTAGGGCCCTAGATCTGGCACAGAATAAGCTTGTAGTGTCAGGTACGTAATAGGAGCAAAGAAGAAGCATGC
Organism: Choloepus didactylus; assembly: GCF_015220235.1. Taxonomy (NCBI): domain Eukaryota; kingdom Metazoa; phylum Chordata; class Mammalia; order Pilosa; family Megalonychidae; genus Choloepus; species Choloepus didactylus. Next base: position 126,237,846 of record NC_051313.1, on the reverse strand, counting down.
TCAGTGATATGCTTAAAAGCAGAGAGCTTGCTTGCCATTCACTTTATGGTATTTGGTATAAAGCATACACTGATATTAGATGTGTCAAGTCTCTGGTTCACAGTACTATTTGCAGCTTTGAGTGAGCCTCTCTAGCAAATTGGTATAAACTAAGCAGAGGAACCATGAAATTAAAAGTTTTCATTTTGCAGTTGTCCTTTAATGAATGCACTAATAGGAGTCAGGGTGCATCTTACAAGACCTGTCAACCACATTTGCAGAAAGAAAAATGGCTAACTTTATGACACGCATGATCTTGAACTGGTTTTTAAACTTCTCTGTGCATCGTCATCCTTATCTCTTAATGGAAGTTAATTATTTTAAAGATTTAAGGGTGTAATATACACAATGAGCCTAGCTCATGAGATACAAACCAAAAACATGATAAATTAGCCAGTGTTGTTATTATTAAATAAATTAATGGCATTGTTACTTAGAGGAAGCCCTTTGTGCAGTAGTAATGCTGTGTGTGCTGATGCCCAACTCAGCATCTATTTAAATTGACTTTTTTGATAGTTATTCGCTAATTCCAGTCAAGACAGAAAGGGTTTTTCTGTCCTCAGGACTGAGGTTTATTTGAAGATTTCAGCTTGACATATATGACTTGTATGACTGATGATGGCTCAAATGTTTGCCATAGTAGGCCATAAATTTGGGGAAGGCATGGAGGCTTGGATCCTAGGAAAAGTGGCCCCAAGAATCAGGGAATCAGGACTAGAAAACTTTACACCAAAGAACTTTTCTTCTAATATCAGCAGAAATCCAGGAGTACTCTAGGTAGGGGTTTGGGAATATTAATTTCTCTCAAGTGTGCAGGCATCTATCTGTGGCCATACTCCCTACTTTATGTTAAAATGCCTGCTTTTATTTTGAAAGGTTTTCCAAAAGGAGAATCAAAGGGCTCTTCTTCCAAGACTTTGGCCTTAGCGAGACTCAAGAAGTGCTTTCCTGACAGTGAAAATCAGAAGTCAGGAAGTAACCGAACCTCCCAAAGAACCTCAGCAGAAAAAAATTACAGATCTTGGCCTTGTGATGAGTCAGGTAGTGAGAGAGGCTCAGGGCCCACATCACTTTGAATAAGGAGTAGAAACTCTCTCTCAACAGGTCTCCAATGACACCCTTATGGTTGCATGCCCTCCAATTTTCAGTCTTTCCTCTACCTAAATATGAGGCCCAGGGGAGGACAGACTCTTATGGACAGATGTTGGAAAAGGAGAGATGCGATAGGAAACTCTTATCAGAGCTGAACTGGTAAAGGCAATCTCAGTGAGAAGACAAAGAAATGATAGCTCACATTGATTCTGCCCCAGGGGTCTTGGATAGACCATTGGCTGAGGAGAGTTTTTAGCAATTTTCCTCCGCTGCTTTCAACTGAAATGCTTTTTGCATTAAGCATGTAATCCAATTGAAATTAATTTTTATGTGTATTTTGAAGTATGGATTTTTTCCAATATGTAAAATTATGTCAGCACTGCTTAATGAATTGTCCATATTTCTCTTCTTATCTGCCCTGCCACCTATGTCAGAGATTAAATTACATTATTTCCTTTGGTCTGTATTTGCACCATCCATTCTGTTCCATTGGTTTATTTATCTATCTCTTTAAAAATGCCATATATATTAATTACTATCCTTCACATCTTATATTTAGAATGACAAGAAACTCTACCATCTTCTTTTTCTTCTTCAAAATAATCTAGGTTGCTAAACTTCATTTGTTCCTCCAAGTATTGGAATCTGTTGGATATTGTGAAACACTATTTTTCAATTTTTTTTAAATGGATATGTATAGTTTTAGAGAGAATTTGCATTCTCATTTTACTGAATTTTTTTCATATACATGATATAGCTCCACATTAAAAAATATATATATTTCAATACTATTGTATAACTTTCCCTGGGTAAGTATTATATATAACTTGTCAGAGTCTTATGTAAGAATTTTTAAACTTTATTTTCTATGTGTTCCTGAATTATTATTAAAATTATCCTTGTCTAGCAAATGGGCTAAACTCATTTATTGATTTTAAACATTTGTTGATTCTCCAAAGTTTTCTCTGTAGATATCATCTGTAAATAACAGTCTTATTTCTTTTTCAAACCTTACACATATTTTCTAGTATTAAACCATCTGAACAAACTAAGATTGCTTCCCACACCTCTACATGGAATAAAGAATTATATTTTATTTGCGTAATTTCCTACAGATCTTATTTTTTCAACCCCAAATCATCCACCATTTATTTAAATCTTTTCTCAGAGTGTTTATCAATTCCAGGGTTCTCTCAACTTAATTTCTTTGAAGAATTCTCCAGATATTTCTGAATTCTTCCAATCTGGTCCACTTTCCCACTGCACTATATGTACACAATATCCCTATCATCCTGGAGTATCCCTTCACTGCTCTCCAGTGCCGTGTTTGCATCTCATTTTTTCTGTATACCCAGTCTTCCTATTTCTTAAGTTCCTTTTTTTCATTTTGATAGAGCATATCCTCTAATAGGATCCAAAGAAAGGGAGTATGGGAGGTAAATTGTGTGAAACAATGTTTATTTGAAAATGCCTGGTTTACCCTCACACCTGATGGATATTCTGGTTAAGTATAGCATTCTAAGATGAATTTTGTCTTCCTTCACATTTGAAGCCACTGGTCTGTTGTCTTCCAGCTTCCAGGGTTGATCTTGAGAAGTCAGGTATTCTGATTACTGGTCCTTGTCCTGTATTGTTTTCTCCATCTGGAATATTTTATGCTCTTCTCTGTTCCCTCAGTAGCAGGGTGTACATGTTTTTAAAATCATTTTTGCTGAATACTCAGTTATCCCTGCCCATATAGAAACGTCTTTAGTGAAAGGTACCTAATGTTTTTGAGGTTTATCTTCCTTCTATTTTCCCTATTCTTTATTTCTGGAAGTAATATTATTTAGATATTGTACATCCTGGACTTTTCCTCTAATAGTCTATATTCATTCTCTCTTTTGTCACTATCGTTTTGCTCTATTTTCTAGGGCATTTTTATGCTTTGTGATCTACTTATGGAATTTTTCATTTTTTATAATGTTTTTTTTTATTTTATGAAAGCCTTTTTCCTCGTGTAAATACACTTATCCTTATTTCAATATCTGATGTTGTATCCCATCTGAGTATACTACTAATATTGGTTTATCGTTTGGAATTGTTTTACCTATGTAGCCTTTGTCCGTTAGTTGCTTTTCCCCCTACTTTTTTTTTATACCTTTCTTTACTACAATTATATTACATAACAATTTCTATTCATGATTAAGAATAGCATATTGGAAAGCCGATTGGAAACTCTGACACTGTGGATGGAGTTTCTCCATTGTGAGTGGACATGGAGTTGAAGAGGGCTGGGAAAGCTCACTGTGTAAGATAAAGGTTTTCATAGATACCTCTTCTTTTTCACATGAAATCGCAATTGTTAAATGAAGGTGACTCGCAGGTCAGAGACCCTCTGTTTCATCCTCCTGAAATAATAAACCTTGAGTCTTTTTCAAGAGAACTCCCAGTCAGGAGCTGGGAGAGCTTGAATTTCTGGGGAAAGTCCGTCCCCGCCCCTCTTTGCTCCCTTCCCGGTGAAAGATTTGAGGATTGCTGGAGGGGTCAGCCTCTCTCCCTGGCTACCCACGACTTTTCTTGGTGTTGCTGCTAACTACAGACCCAGAGCTTCTCCCTTTTGACCTAAAGTCTTATCGTCACCGCCACCCTACGTTTCAGTTTTACAGTTTCGGGAATCCCTGCGGATTAGGCCCTCACTCTGAGTTCCAAGAAAATATTTCAGGTCTGGAGTAACTCACAGAAACTTTCTGTGACAACGTTTCACTCCGCGACGCCCCAAAGCTAAGCAGTCTTCCGTAAGTCAATCTTCCAAAGAAAAGTTTACGGACAATTAACAGTGCTTCCTTTTCACCCAAAACATAAGCCACTGACTCTGCACGAGTTGAAAACACTCACTGTGCAAAAGAGGTGGGATCAGGAGCTGGTTCCACTGGGGATCGAACCCAGGACCTTCTGCGTGTAAAGCAGACGTGATAACCACTACACTATGGAACCAATCGATTTTGGCAGTCCCATGTTTTCTTATAGAAAAGTCTCATTTCAATACATCGGGAAGGACATGTGGTTGTAGATTCAAAAAGATAATTTTGAGGATATGCAGCTTTGGTGCTAAATTACCTTTCCAGTACAACTCACTCTCAAACAAGTTTTAAATATCCTCATACAGAGTCATCTGTGAACGCACTAGAAAAAATACTAAAATGTTTAAAACAGCACCCTTGATATGTGCACTTTCTAACATTTCTAAACCAGTCTATATTCATTCAGTCATACAAAAAAGATTTTTTTTCGCGCCTACCACGTGCAAAGCACTTGCCAAGATGCTGCGGATAAAGCAGTGCAGCAGTTAAAAAAACTTGCATGTGTGGATTCTAGTTCCTACCAAATAACATGCACTAATAAATACTGCTTCTCTTTCCCTCTCCTCCTTCCCCTCCCCCTCTCCCTCTCCCTCTCCCTCCCTCTTTTTCTGTTTAATTGGAGATTTGTCCTAAACTCTCTTTCCTGAGCGCTCTCCTTTTCTGTGACTCAGTACTGATCTGAGAAGTCGTCAAACTTTGGTATAAATCAAGTTAGTTAGCCATCCTTTCCAGAGCCTTAGTGAAGTGTTAGGCAAGTCAAAGCACTGGTGAGAATCACCAGCATGCGGAGGTTGCTTGAGGGCTGCATGATTCTAGTTGTTCCTTTGTGTCGTCCATAGGCAAATGGCTTCTCAGATTTTTCCATAGAACCAAAGTACAGTAGACTTAGAAACGGATGGACTTGGGTTGGTTTTTACCTCTAATCGGTGGCAGAAAAATTCAACTACACGTCTATTAAACCGACTACTAGGACATCTTTTTCAGGCTCTGGAGAAAAGATCCAGGATATAGAGAAAAGAAAAATAATCGTATAGCCCAGGAACAAAGCAGAGATTAGAAAAATTTCTGAAACCAAGACTAGAACTTTCCTGTTCAACAGGGCAACGTGCAGGACTGCTTATCACAAAGCCAGGTTCTAACCCGAAAAGACCTCTATCAGTTAGCTGCTAAATATAAGGCTCTAGCCTCTCAGGTAGCCAAGCACACATGACTATATCTATGTGAAATATTTTCTTGGTCATCTGCCCAGATTTAAAAGTGCATAGACAAATTTTGAAAAGGTTGGTTAACTTAAACAATTATGAACATGTTATTTATGCACTATGACTTGTGCTGAGTGTTAGGGAATGACTGAACTCTCCCTGACCATGCTGACATATTCTAACAGATGAAACATAATTTTATTAAATTCGTAATTACATAAAAATGTGAGGAGTTAAGCTAAAGGAAGCACACCTGGGCTAAATCTCTGGGGATAAAATTTTATCTGATAAAATTGCAATAGAAGTGCGATATTACCTCCCCCCCAACACACAAGACCTCAGTGAATTAAAAAAAAAAAAAAAAAAAATGAATGTAAAGATTGAAACTCTGCATTTCTTAAACCGCTCCTCTCCTCCCAAAACTCACATGGAAGAGTTTGTTACTAACACAGATTCTGGCAATGAGTCTGACTCAGTAGGCCTGGAGCAGGGCCCAGGAATGCATTTTTCTCGAGGGCACCCAGGTAATTGTGATGGCCGCCTTGCTTAGAGAGGGAGTGGGTGGTGATCAGCAAGAAGGAAAAAGGGCCATCTGCCAAGTTTCTGGAGCCAGGCATTCTCAGAGTATTCAGTGGTTCTCAGCATCCCCTGGGGATATTTTTCCAATACACTTATTGTTGTGGACTGAATTGTGTCCCCCCCAAAAAAAGTTTCAAATCCTAACCCCACAATCCTGGAAATATGAATTTCTGTGTAAATAAAAGCTTTGATTCTTAGTTAAGGTGAAGCCAAACTGAATTAGTGTGGTCCCTAATCCAATAAGACTGTCCTTATAAGCAGAGGAAATGTGGACATAGTAAGACAGAGATGAATAGAGAGAGAGAGGTGGCCACGTGACCCAGACAGAGATTGAGTTATGCCACAAGCAAAGGAACATCATGGATTGCCAGCCATCATCTGAACCCTGCAGACTTCAGAGGAATCAAATCCTTGATTTCAGACTTCTACCTTCCAGAATTGTGAGACAATAAATTTCTGTTGTTTGAACCAACTACTGTGCAGTACTTTGTTACAGCAGGCCAGGCAAACTAAGACACTTATCCAGATGAATCAGCAGCCCAAATGTGAAAAAGAAAACCTATATATTAATTTTTTTAATGGACGAGGATGTTTTTTGACCTAATAGGAGGGAAAGACCCTTTAAACATAACTTTAAAAGTACAATAAAAAAAAAGGAGGTAAATTTACCACAAAATCAAAGATCTGCCAAATTTCCAATTAACGAAGTCAATAGAGGGGGAATATAATTATAAACAATATTGTATGGTCTAAAATTCACAGAAGAGTAATAACTAGAATATATAATATACCTCCTGTGCATCAACATGAAAAATATATCAACCTCAATAAGAACATGGGCAAATGATAGGAAAAGTCAATGTACATAAAATACAATTCAAACAGCTAATAGACATAAACAGGTGCTCAAAATCTTTAGAAAATGTGTAAATGCAAATTTTAAAACAATGATGAGATTCATCTTTCTGTACATATAACATTACAAAAGTGAAGGTTGGATAATATTAAGTATTGACAGGAATAAAGGGACATGTAAGTGCTGTTGGGCATGTAGACTGACTGGTGATTAATTAGCCACTCTGTTCCTACATATACATTCCAAAGAAACTCTCACACTGATACTTAAAGGAGCATGGATGTGTAAGTAGTATTATTTCTAGCACTGGGACAATGAAGGCAAACTTTGGGTTCCTCAGTGACACAGAAGATTGGAAAGACATGGTGCATGCCCATGCTCGGACTTACTACAGCAGTTAGAAGAAATGAGTTAGGAATACATAGGGCAACATTGCTGGATTTTAAAGTGATAATGCTTATTAAAAGACATGAGAATATGTAACAGGCCATTTATGTATATTTAAACTATATGCCCACAAAGCAAAAATGTCAATTTTGCAAAAATGCATAGACTCAAAATGATAAACAATAAACAAATCAGAAAGTTGCTTATGTCAGGAGAGAAATGGTACCGAAAATAGGACAAAAAGGAATGAATCTTGAAGTGTTGTGAGAAAGAGAAAATAGATTAGATACAGGCTAGACTTGGGAGGGAGAGCTGAGAAATGACCAGGGGAAACCAGGTCTGCAGAGCATCTATCACAGAGAGAACAACTAAGTGATTTCTCATGTCTCCAGGGGCTTGCCGACAGTGCCTTGCATATGCCTGATTTTTCCCTCTACAGCACTTAAGGCCATTTTTTCAATATTTCAGGATATTTGTTTCATCCACCCTCCCCTCCCAGGCTAAGCTGTATTCAGGTCAAACACACCACACCCCTTCTACATTTCTCAAACCAACACGGAATCTGAGATTCTCACATAGGCTTTAGAGACACTGGTCTCACCTAAAAGGGAGGTTGTGGGACCCTGCTAACGTGCACTCTCCACCATGCCCAAGTTAGAGGCTCAAATAGGATACCGTGGGGTTTATTTATTAAATTGTGCCCTAATTTTCTCTTTTCTTCTCTGACTCCTCCACTCAAGTTTCACAATTTGTAAAGATAGGAATCGAGTCTGTTTTAACCCAGAGGGCCAAGGAGCAAAACATGACTGTGCAGAGGCATAGGTATTCCACCTTGTGGAACTCCAGGTTTCAGCAGCAGCAGTTCTGTTGGAGATAAAGCTATCTTTAAAAGAGCACCTGGTTTGGAAGAGTTGGAAGAGGAGTGGCTGCGGATCTCCTTTGCATGTATGTCCTCTGGCACTGGGGATTGCTTTCTTGCGCAGACTGAGATAGAACAGAAGGAACCATTATGGTTCCACTCAAGTGTGATGTATTAGCTCAGAAGGTAACGCCGTGGGCTCGGCAGTGGTGGAGGTCCGTTCTTGCATCCCTCGACTTTTTATTCTTTTCTTTCCTTTTTTTGCTTGTACCTACAACGTCAAAGTCCTGCTAAAATTTTTCTGGCAGATTTTTGAAAATTGTACTCTTTGTCTCCCTCGAGAATATATCAGGGCATAAAAATTTGTTTTGTTAACTGTTCTAGCTCTAAGACCTGGAAAAGTACCTGAAGCACAGTAGTGGCTCAACATGTGTGCACAACAAAATGAATGAATTTACGGAGAAATAAATTTAAAATATGTTGTAGTATCCAGTATTTTCTCCAGGGGGCGATAGTCACCACAAAATGGAAATTCAGCTCGTTTCCATTTGAAATCATTTAAAAGCCTAGCATGGGAAAATGCACTTGTTTAATGTGGGAGTTTCTGCTTTGGTATGGGTTCAGAAACACAAATGTGTTTTCTTTGTCACGAACTCAAGTAAAAGCTGGCAAATTTTACATTTGACAGAAATGTTATAAATATGATGTAAATTAATACTATTCTAAGATGGGCCCTGTGGCTTAGCTGGTCAAAGCGCCTGTCTAGTAAACAGGAGATCCTGGGTTCGAGTCCCAGCGGGGCCTTTGTCGTTCCGTTTTCTACTCCATGTGTTACCACTAAACAGTTTGAAAATGCGTTGAAGAATTTATAGCTGGTAAAATATGCATTTTGAAGTGTTACCTCATTATCAGATAATTAGATCGCTATATGAGGAGCTGTGAAGAAGAGAATAAGGAACGTAATTTCTGTGGTTAGAAAGCAATTACTGTGCACGGAGTGTTTGAAGGGGGCGGTTGCTAAGAGAAGGAGGCATGAGTTACACAAAAATTTATTTCAGTAAGTATGAAGAGTAACATTTCAAGTTCTGTCCTGGAAGTTCTTAGATCTCTTAACCTGTGGTCCCCAGCATTTTTGGCTAAATGATGTTGAGTTTTGTTGTCAGTGTCAGGAAAAGAATAAATAACAAATGGCATCTGGCTTTGAGTCAGTCTTTTATTTTTTTTTTTATTTTTTATTTTCATTTTTATTGAGATTGTTCAGATACCATACAATTATCCAAAGATCCAAAGTGTACAATCACTTGCCCCTGGGTACCCTCATACAGCTGTGCATCCATCACACTTAATTTTTGTTCAATTTTTAGAAACTTTTCATTACTCCAGACAAGAAAGAAAGTGAAAGATGAAAAAAGAAAAAAAGAAAAGGAAACTCTAATCCTCCCCTATCCCTAACCAACCCCCCTCAATTGTTGACTCCTAGTATTGATATAGTACGTTTGTTACTGTTTATGAAAAAATGTTGAAATACTACTAACTGTAGTATATAGTTTGTAATAGGTATATAGTTCTTTCCTATATGCCCCTCTATTATTAACTTCTAATTGTATTGTCATACATTTGTTCTGGTTCATGAAGTGATTTCTAGTATTTGTACAGTTGATCATGGACATTACCCACCATTAAGAATCAGACAATACCACCAATGTCAAGTGTCTAACATGCCTCTCCTGTCCCCCCCTCTTATCTGCATTTACCTTAGTATATCACCTTTGTTACATTAAAGGAAGCATAATACAATGATTCTATTAGTTACAGTCTCTAGTTTATGCTGATTGCATCCCTCCCCCAATGCCTCCCCATTTTTAACACCTTGCAAGGTTGACATTTGCTTGTTCTCCCTCGTAAAAGAACATAATTGTACATTTTATCACAATTGTTGAATACTCTAGATTTCACCAAGTTACACAGTCCCAGTCATTATCTTTCCTCCTTTCTTGTGGTGTCTCACGTGCTCCCCATCTTCCTCTCTCAACCGTATTCATAGTTACCTTTGTTCAGTGTACTTACATTGTTGTGCTACCATCTCCCAAAATTGTGTTCCAAACCACACACTCCTGTCTTCTATCACCCTGTAGTGCTCCCTTTAGTATTTCCTGTAGGGCAGGTATCTTGTTCACAAAGTCTCTCATTGTCCGTTTGTCAGAAAATATTTTGAGCTCTCCCTCATATTTGAAGGACAGCTTCGCTGGATACAGGATTCTTGGTTGGTGGTTTTTCTCTTTCAGTATCTTAAACATATCACACCACTTCCTTCTTGCCTCCATGGTTTCTACTGAGAGATCCGCACATAGTCTTATTAAGCTTCTTTTGTATGTAATGGATTGCTTTTCTCTTGCTGCTTTCAGGATTCTCTCTTTGTCTTTGACATTTGATAATCTGATTATTAAGTGTCTTGGCGTAGGCCTATTCATATCTCTTCTGTTTGGAGTACGCTGCGCTTCTTGGATCTGTAATTTTATGTCTTTCTTAAGAGATGGGAAATTTTCATGAATTATTTCCTCTATTATTGCTTCTGCCCCCTTTCCCCTCTCTTCTCCTTCTGGGACACCAGTGATACGTACATTATTGTACTTTGTTTCATCTTTGAGTTCCCGGAGACGTTGCTCATATTTTTTCATTCTTTTCTCCATCTGCTCCTTTGTGTGTAGGCTTTCAGGTGTTTTGTTCTCCAGTTCCTGAGTGTTTTCTTCTGCCTCTTGAGATCTGTTGTTGTATGTTTCCATTGTGTCTTTCATCTCTTGTGTTGTGCCTTTCATTTCCATAGATTCTACCAGTAGGTTTTTTGAACTTTTGATTTCTGCCGTATACAGGTCCAGTGCTTCCTTTACAGCCTCTATCTCTTTTGCAATATCTTCTCTAAACTTTTTGAATTGATTTAGCATTAGTTGTTTAAATTCCTGTATCTCAGTTGAAGTGTACGTTTGTTCCTTTGACTGGGCCATAACTTTGTTTTTCTTAGTGTAGGTTGTAATTTTCTGTTGTCTAGTCATGGTTTCCTTGTCTATCCAAATCAGGTTTTCCCAGACCAGAACAGAGGGAAGAAATATTCAGTATCTGGTTTCCCTGCGGGTGTGTCTTAGAAAATTGCTCCACCCTTTGATGCCTCGGGTCACTGTGCTTTTCTGCCCAGCAGGTGACGCCTGTTAGCCTATAATTCTTGACTGGTGTGAGGAGGTGTGGCCGTGTTCCCCCAGGCTCTGGGGTCTGGTTCTGAATGGAAAGGGCCCCACCCCTTTCCTCCTAGAGAAGACAGAGCCCCCAGGTGGAGGTCATCAGCACCTCAACGGTCTCGCTCTCTGCTTGTGGTGTCTCCGCCCTTCCCCGAGTCACAGCCCTGGAAACTTAAAATGACTGGGGCTTTCTCCACCGAGCCCAAAAAGAAACAGACCCAGTCAAGGCGACCCTCCGGCTCTCCCAGGTCAGTCGTCACCCAAAGCCTCTGTCTGTTTTTTGGGGCTGCGTACCTGTAGTGAGCAGTCCACACCCGCCACTCAAAACCCCAGTTGGAGCTCAGCTGAGCTGTATTCGCTTGCTGGGAGAGAGCTTCTCTGTGGCACCACGAGGCTCCGCAGCTCGGGCTATGGGGGAGGGGGTCTCACGACTTGGTTCCACAGGTTTTACTTACAGATTTTATGCTGTGTTCTCGGGCATTCCTCCCAATTCAGGTTGGTGTATGATGAGTGGATGGTCTCGTTTGTCCCCCCGCAGTTATTCTGGATTATTTACTAGTTGTTTCTGGTTTTTTGTAGTTGTTCCAGGGGGACTGCTTAGCTTCCACTCCTCTCTATGCCGCCATCTTGCCTCAGTATTCCCTCTTTTATTTTTGAGAACAAGAAAAAGAGGACTTCTGAAGTTTAGACTCTCCCCGTTTTAGTTTTGTTACAACCCTAAGAATTGTTATATTTGTTTGTGCATCACTGGAACCTACTGAATAGGAGGGAAATAATTGGAGCTCAATGGCATTTTGAGGAAATAAACCAACAAATGGAGGATTACTTTCTTGAATCTTAAGCGACATGGTAGTTCATAAACTAAGTTCTGTGTAGCCTAGGCCTACACATTGGGCCTCCCATTTTTATGTAGAGTCACAGGTTATGATTTGCATTCCATCATAATTGTTCTTTTCACTTTAGTAAAACTAGTGCCACACTCTGCCTAAAACCCCTTTTACACTTCCCAGTAAACCTGGTCTCAGTGCTCCTGTGCTCTTCATAGCAGTTCTCCCCCATTTACTTCCAAAGGAATGTGAGCAAAAGCAATGGTCAAAAGCCTCAATAACTTGAAAGCTACAAAGTGTTTTCTTGGTGTGAACTGAATCCAGTGAAGGCTGAGTCTCTATGTGAACTATATGTGATACATTAAAGTGTCATTCCTGCCCTATCCTTATCAAAAGAGGGACAAATATGTTCTCAGATACATGTCTCAGGTACATGTTAAGTAACACTCCCCCCCCCCAAAAAAAAACACAAAAATAAATCCTTGCCTGTAATATTAAATGGAACATAGCAATCAAAGCCAACTGTCAAAGCCAATTCTGCAAGTGAACCTCACTGCCCTCCCCCGTACATGGGACGTGACTCCCAGGGGTATAAATCTCCCTGGCAACGTGGGACATGACTTCCGGGACTGAGAAAGCCTTCTTGGACCAAAAGGGGGAAGACAAATGAAACAAAGTAAAGTTTCAGTCGCTGAGAGATTTCAAATAGAGTTAAGAGGTCATTCAGGAGGTTATTCTTATGCATTATACAGATATCCCTTTTTAGTTTTTAGTGTTTAGAAGGAAATACCTGAAACTGTTGAACTGTAATCCAGTAGCCTTGATTCTTGAAGATGATTGATTGTATAGCTTTAAGGTGTGACTGTGTAATTGTGAAAACCTTGTGACTGACACTCCCTTTATCCAGTGTATGGACAGATGAGTAAAAAAATAAAGACAAAAGATAAATAAATAATAGGGGGAGATAAAGAGCATGGGATGTTTGGGATATTCTTTTTAATTTTCATTTTTATTCTTATTTCTTTTTTTTGGATTAATGAAAATGTTCAAAAATTGACTGTTCAAAAATGCGCAACTATATGATGATACTGTGAATCATTGATTGTACACTTTGGATAACTATCTTGTATAGAAATATATCTCAATAAAATTGTATTTTAAAAAATCAGGCATGGCCAAAAAAAATAATAATAAAAATCAAAAGCCCAACTGACCACCTAGCACCTGTCAGTTACTCCAGACTCAGACTACACCACTGAAGGGAGATTTCCTCCAGAGGAATAACAGAAGATGAGACAGAATATATAGTGCCAAAGTCGTTTAACATTTTGCAAGGTAACAGGGATTTGGTGAAGATTTTTTGTAAAAAAATGAATTGAAATATGCTTAGAAAGATAATGATTAAAAAGAGTTAAGAAAGTAAAACAGACAAACCTAAACAAACAAATAAAAAGCTTCAAGCAGAAGGGAAAAACAGTCACTAAAAATAGAATATCTGACCATTTACCCACAGTTGCCTTGCATTTAAAAACTGGATTTATAAATCAGACCCTGAAAAATGACTTCCAGTGAAATTTTTTTATTTTTCTGAACTCGGCAGAACATTCCTCAGAGGGTTACATCTCAAGAGCCTTCTGCTCCTTGCTTTTATTCTCCGATGATTCCATTTATTCACTTGGGGCACAGTCATATGTCAGATGATTGGTGTTTAAAGGTCCTTTGAACTGGAATTGCTGAATAAGCAATTAATTAAACTAAGTCTTGTATTAAGGATCTGTTCTAGTTTGCTAATGCTGCTGGAATGCAAAACACCAGAAATGGATTCACTTTTATAAAAGGGGATTTATTTGGTTACACAGTTACAGTCTTAAGGCCATAAAGGGTTGATCAACAAAGTGTACCTTCACCAGAGGATGGCCAATGGCGTCCTGAAAACCACTGTTAGCTGGGAGGGCATGTGGCTGGCATCTACTCCAAGTTCTGGTTCCAAAATGACTTTTTCCCAGGACATTCCTCTCTAGGCCACAGCTCCTATTCAAAATGTCACTCTCGGTTACTCTTGGGGCATTTGTCCTCTCTTAGCTTCTCCAGAGCAAGAGTCTGCTTTCAACGGCCGTCTTCAAAATGTCTCTCACCTGCAGGTCCTGTGATTTCTTCAAAGTGTCCCTCTTGGCTATAGCAGCTTGCACCTTCTGTCTGATCTTACATAGTGCTCCATTAATTTATTTCAGACCCACCCTGAATGTGCGGGCCAACACTTCCATGGAAATTATCCGATCAGAGTCATCACCCACAGCTGGGTGGGGCACATCTCCATGGAAACACTCAAAGAATTACAATCTAATTAACACTGATAGGTCTGCCCACACAAGATTACATGAAAGATAATGGCCTTTGGGGAGACATAATACATTCAGACCAGCACAGGATCTAAAACTACTATCTAGAAATGTTTGTTCCATTAATAAACAATTTTATCACAGATTTTTAAAAGGCTTCCTTAGTTCATTGAAGATAGCAAAGATGAACACTTCTTAGTAATATTATGGAATTAGTTCTGACCTTGTGGACTCCTGAGATCTGTCCTAAAATGAAATGCAGGTTGTTCCAGAACAAGAAAGAGCATGATGATGGACAAATTTTGGAAATGAAATTTATTTGCCTTGTTTTATAATACCTTAGCTTGAAAAACTATGAAATGTGTTTAAATATCAGGAAAGTTTGTTCAATTTTGATAGGCTTATTTCCTTAATTTACTATTTATTGCCTTCAGCTACAATATGAAAGGTTGTGTTTTTTTTTCCCTGTGTTATCTGCTTAAATAGCAGATATTCTGCGTTTTTGCAGATAACATTTTATGGTTTATGTTGACTTTATTATATCCCTAATAGTTAAGAAAACAAAGATTTCTCACTTAGGAATGAGCTAAAGTTCTTTTCAATCATGTAGCCTTCTACATTTATTTTTAAATGTTTTCTTGTCACTTTGAAGCAACAGCTAAGCATTGTTACTTAAGCACACATGATTGATTTCTAGTTTAAGTGTTCAAATCTCCTGACAACTTTTAATTTTCCTTCCCCAAATCAAATCCTAAATGTAAAATAAAACTTTCAGAATATCTTTTGCATCTAAAACTGTCTTTCAGATTTCCCAGAATTCCCTTGAAAATCACAAAGATTTATTGTTTCACCTTATAAAAAGAGGTGATAAAAAATAATTAGGTTTATTTTATGTTAGTGTTTGTTTGCTAATGCTGCCATTATGCAAAATACCAGAAACAGATTAGCTTTTATAAAGGGGGTTTATTTGGTTACAAATTTATAGTTCTGAGGTCTAAAAGTGTCCAAACTAAGGCATCAACAAGAGGATACCTTCACTGAAGAACAGTCGATGGCGTCTGGAAAACCTTGGTTAGCTGGGAAGGCACATGGCTGGCATCTGCTGATACTTTGCTCCTGGATTCTGGTTTCAAAATGGCTTTCTCCAAAATATCTCTGGCTTGTCTGTCTTAGCTTCTCTGGATCAAACACTGGGCTAGCATCTCCAAAACTCTCCAAGCATCTCCAAATGTCAGCTTCAGTGTCAGCTCTTAGCTTCTCTCCAAAACATCCCTCTCAGCTGCTCTGAGCTCCTGTGAGCTCTCTGATAGGACTCTGGTGATTTAATTAAGACCCACCCTGAATGGGCAGGAAATAATTTAATCAAGTGTTTCCACCCTTATCAAGACTAATACAGCTGCCCACACAAGACTGCATTAAAGAACATGGTGCTTTCTGGGTGACATAATATCCAAACCAGCACAGTTAGTATCAGTGAGTTGCGTGTGAAGAATTGATCAAATCTGGAGAGGTGCTTTAAAAAGTAGAAGTAGAAGAAGGACAAGGATGGGGGTAGAAGAATAGGAGTAGTAGGAAGTAGAGAAGGAAGAGGAGGAGGAAGAAGAAAGGAAAGGAAAAGGAGAAGAAAGAGATGCTTAGGTTACATTTGCATGGGTAATATTAATGTAAGTATTTCAGAAATTGCACACTGAATGGGAAGTTCCCAGAGTTTTATTGATGCCCCCACAGTCCATGATATTTTTCTATTTATCAGAGCCCTAATTTTTATATTAGACAAAAGTAGGGTGTTATTAATCATAATTTCAATTATTTTTTTGTGTGTATTAATTTGGTCACAACTTTACTTCTTTAATTTCAATCTAGCCATGTTTTAGGCCAGTGGTTTTCAACTGGGGATTCACATCACTTACCTAAACTATGGAATTTTATTAATATACAAATGTATGAGGCCTATTCCAGCCTTACTAAATCTCTTTACATGATATTCTTAACATATTCATATTGTAGGGTTGGTGTATTTGTGGTATAGTATGTGTATAGGATTATTATATGTTATATCCCAAGATTTTTTTCTCTGTAAAGATCATATTCATCCACTTTTATAAATTAGATGAACTGTTCATATTTCTCTGAAAAGATGGTTAATCATTATGTTTATAGCTGTTTTGTTTAAAACATTTTCTGGATGACTTTAATATACATTGTTTTTTCATGCCACAGAAACAATCAAATTTCCTTGTTGGTGTCATTATTCTTATTAACTGTCAGAGAAAAAATTGCACCACACAATGTTAAACGGGCAAGGATGGCTTTATTCAAGACCATTACAAAAGGGAAAAGAGGCCAGAACTCAACTTCACTGAAACAAAGGGCAGCAGATCTTTCAGTTTCTGGAATGAACTAGTAGAAAAGTACTATATGTTCCATCTGGATTCTGTAAAGGCCAGGGTGAGGGAAGTCAGGGGCTAAGATTTAGGGAGAAGTCTGTATAAAGTTTAGCCAAGCTAAGGGGGAAGTTAATTCCATCTTGGTCAGAACTTGCATCAGATCTTTCACTTTTGAAAATTATCATCAATAAATCAATCGCAGACATTTTAAGTCTTTGTCATCTACATATAGTTATTTTGTTTTACTCTGATGCTTCTCTGGGTACACACTTCTGATGGCATCGCTTAAATGACTTTAAGATCTTACCGTTCCACTGAGTCAGGATTTCCAGATCTTATACGACTGGGCTCATAAGACTTTGCTGGGGAAATAAAACAATGCTGCCAAAAAAAGTACCCTTCCATATCTGTAAAAAAGAGAGAAAGAATGCAATTTATTGAGTATGCATTAGAAGATTTATATGCATATAAGGTAGCATGAAAGTGATGACAAAATTAGGATAATATGTCACATTTAATACAGCAAAGCTGAAGAAGGAACAATAACTTCTCTTATTGCCTTAGATAAGAAACAAAGGGCTGCAGCTCATGACATTCTACAGTATCTCATGAGAGACCCCCTGAGCTAATTCTAATGGTATATTTTTACATATCTAGAGGTTATTTGGTACATGACCTTGGAGATACCTCTCAATTGTAAAAACTGGAGATCGAGCTTAATTCCTAGAAAGATTTGTCTCTATTCAAAGATTAGAGTAAGGACTCAGACTTATTATGTCTGCAAGGACATAGGAAAAAGGAGAGGGGAGAAATGGGCACTTTGCCCTACATGAATGGAGAATATCATTTTCATTTATCCCTACAACTGCTAACCCAGTGCCTTGTGGAACGAGAATTGATTACATAGGACTGAATGAGAACTTTCTACATAGGACTTTTTTATGCTGAAGAATATTGCATTGTATTGATATACCACATTTGCTTATCCATTCATCAGTTGATGGACATTTGGGTTGTTTCCACCTTCTGGCTATTGGGAATAGTGCATCTGTGAACATTCATGTGCTAGTATTTTTTTGGATAACTATTTTCAATTCAGTTGCTGGGTCACATGGTAATTCTGTGTTTAACATTTTGAGGAAATGCCAAACTGTTTTCTACAATGGCTGCACAACTCTTCATACCCACCAGCAATGTATGAAGGTTTCAGTTTCTCTACATCCTCACCAACACGTTATTTCCTCTTTTTAAAAAAATTATACTCATTCTAGTGGATGTGAAGAGGTATCTCATTGTTGTTTTGATTTGCATTTCTCTAATGGCTAATTATGTTGAGCATCTTTCTTTGTGCTTATTGGCCATTTGTATATCTTCTTTGGAGAAATGTCTACTCAAATCCTTTGCCTATTTTTCACTGGTTTGTTTGTCTTTTTGAGGTTGAGTTGTAAGAGTTCTTTATATATTCTGGACTCAAGACCCTAAGCAGACATATAATTTGCAAATATTTTCTCCTATTCTGTAGGTTGTCTTTTCACTTTCTTGATAGTGTCCTTTGATGCACAAAAGTTTTAAATTTTGATGAAGCCCAATTTGTCTATTTTTTTTTCTTTTCTTGCTTACTCTTTTGATGACATAGCTAAGAAGCCATTGCCTAATACAAGGTCATAAAGATTTATTCTTGATTTATTCTAAAAGTTTTACAGTTTTAGGCCTTACATTTAGGACTTTGATTCATTTTGAGTTAGTTTTTTAATATAATGTGAGACAGTGGTCCAAGTTCATTCTTTTGCCTGTGATTATCCAATTGTCACAGCACCGTTTTAAAAGACTATTCTTTTCCCCATTGAATTGTCTTGACAGCCTTATAAAAAATCATTTGACCTTATATGTTTAGGTTTATTTCTGGACTCTCAATCCTATTCCATTTATCTATATGTCTATCCTTATATGAAAACCACAGTGTTTTGATAGTGGTAGCTTTGTAGTAAGTTCTGAAATCAGGAAGTATGAGTCCTCCATCTTTGTTTTTCTTTTTCAAGACTGTTTTGGTTATTCAAGATCCCCTGAAATTGCATATGAATTTTAGAATCAGTTTTTCCATTTCTGTAGAAAAAGTCATTGGGATTTAGATAGGAATTACAAGTATTGTCATCTTAATATTAAATCTTCCAATCCATGAACATGGGGAGTCTTTCCATTTATTTAGGTCTTCTTTAATTTCTTTCAGCAATGTTTTGTATTTTACAGTGTACAAGTCTTGCATCTCTTTGGTTAAATATATTCCTGAATATTTCACTCTTTTTGATCATGTGATTATTTTTATATCTGTATGAAAGTCAGGGTTTTGCCCTTTTCTTAAAATTAGCTAGCTCTTAACAAGTGAATAATTTCATTTGATGGACATCGTGCTTTCAAGCTCAAGTCTAGAACACTTTGAAATAATATACAGCTTCACACAGAAAGGGATCTATTCACATTATAACAGAAAATTAAAGGTGCCCATCTTCCCTCCCTCCCTCTAGTCCTGTTTCTATACTTCCTGCCCTCAGGGTTGGGATGGATTTAAAAGTTCCAGATTCAACTTTGACTTTCTGGACCAGTTCAATTGAAAATAATCTCTGTTTCTGTAAAATATATAATGTTAAATGTGCCCTTTGAAAGTTCGGTAAGTGCTGATATATTAGAGATCTCCTAGATATATCAAGTAAAAAAAGTCAGATGCAAAACAATGTGTATAATGTTACATTTTATGTAACTAGAAAGGAAAATAAAATATGTTCATATTTATATCTATATGCATAAAGAAAATCAGGAATTATATATATGAGATTAAGAATAGTAGTTATATACGACAGGTTGTGTTATGAACTGGCAAAAGAGAGAACTGAGAACTGAGTAGATCAGGATAGAAGGGGGAGGGAAAATCTTCACTGTATACTTTAGTTTTTAGGTCTTAAGCCATGTGACCATATTACCTTATGAAAGAATCCTTAATTTCTAAATGGGTCTTCAAATTGTACTAAACGAAGCTCTTTTATTATCATTATTATTATTGTGTTGATGTTGAAAATTATTCTCCCTTGTTTTATAATAATATTTTCTCTTCTTACATTGTACTGGTGAAAGCAATACAATCCAGGATAAAGTAAGAAGTGTGGGTGGTTTTACAATTTCTTTTTATATTAGCTTTTTATTGCTGCCATAACAAAGTACCACAAACTTAGCAGCATAAAAGATTACCTATTTCTTACCTCACAGTTCTGTGGGTTAGAGTCCAACAGGGGTCTCACCAGACTAATATCAAGGTGTTACCAGGACTGCATTTCTTACTGGAGGCTCCAGAAGAGAACCCAGTTTCAAACTCATTCAGGTTGTTGGCAGAATTCAGTTCCATGCTGTTGCAGGACCAAGGACCTCATTTATTTGTAGACTGTCCGCCAGAGGTTGTTCTCAGCTTCTAGTGGCCCCCTCACCTTCAAAGCCAGTGATGGCCTGTTGAGTCCTTATGCTTTAAATCTTTCAGACCTTCCCATCTGTCTCATCTCTCCTGCCATTTCTCTCACATCTCTCTTCTGCTTGCAGTAGGAGAAAGTTCTCTGCCTTCTAAGGGCCCATGTGATGAGCCTGGACCCACCCTGACAATCAAGGATTATCTCCTCATCCTTAGGTTCATAACCTTAATCACACCTTGTAACATAATATATTCACAGGTTTGGGGGATTAGGGTGTGGATATCTTTGGGGGAACATTATTCTGCCTACCACGCCATGAAAATGATGCAAATAATCATATTCTTTCAGCATGAATCAGCTTCTATTAAAAAGAAATGTGGCCTACTAGGCCTCTTCCCTGCTCATTTGATGCAGTCCAATCATTTTGTGGGTGGGAAGGGTGTGTTTCCAGAGCAAAAAAGGAAAACAATCACCTGGAGAAACACTGCATTGAGATCAGACTGTGGAAAGCCAAGATTAAGGCAGAAAGCCTTAAATTGACCAGCTCACTCCAGATGAGTCCTGGAAGTGGGAGGGGAGGTCCACTGGGAGGGGAAGGCTGACAAAGGCACAAACCCTACTTAATGCCGGGCAATTCAGGGGTTTTCTAAATGCAGAATTTAAGAAACTTACATGTTGTGAGCATTAAACTAAAAAAAAAAAAAAAATTATTGAGAGGAATAATGTAAAAATAAAAGAGATGTCAGAATAGGAGCATGGGTGAAATGTCATTTTACAAAAAAAAAAAAAAAAGAGGTAAGGGAAGAGGGTTGGATTTGTTTATTGTTTGTTTTTCTATCAGTGAGGAAGGGAGGGTGAAAGTCCTGGGATAAAGGTGCAATTCATACTCAGGTGAATAAAATCCATAATTTTGGTTTTCAAGCAGTACAGTGTGTATCTATTATTAGGTGTGATGATTTGAGCACATTACTTAATCTCTCTGTGCATATGTTTCCTCATCTGTAAAATGAGGATAGTAACAGTTAATAAGATAAGCATTTAGAACAATGACTGGCGCATTGTCTGTATGATATAGTCTTTGCTGCTATGTAATTATAAGTTTCATGCTGCAAATATTTATACATCTCCTCCTAGGAATACATTAAAAGAGGTAATAGTTAAAAGAAATAAAACAACATAGCTGTCCCGTGTCCCTTGTCCTAAATGGAAAAAGTACTGACCAGTGAATGTGTAACACATGCTTATATCACATGCAAGAGATACCAGGCAGGTGAAAAGGTTGGTCGCTCTGTGGTCATAGCTGGGTTTCAGTTCATTCACTTGCTGAGCAACCTTAAACAATTTAACATTTTTGAACCCTAGGTGCATCACAAGTAGCATATAAAAGAATGAATACTTTTCATGGAGTTGTTTATGAAAATGATCTTAACAATATTGATGAATTATGAAGTAAGAAAGGACTCCAAGCACAGTGCCAGGAACATAATGGGCGCTCAATAAATCCAAGAAGGCAGGGCCTTCTGATTTGGCCAATGCTGCGTCCTTCACGTCAAGAATAGTGGCTGGCTCAAAGTCTATGCCCGAAAAAAATTAATTTTAGAACGAATTAATAAATGGTACCATTGCATAGTAAGTAATATACTTACAGTTACACATCTATACCTATACTTTTAATCAGGAGAAGGAGTAAAGAAAGAAAAAAAGTTGAGACCCTGATGACACTGCAAGGGGCGAGGAGAGAGAACAAGGTAAAGAGAAAACGCGAGCCACGCACAAGGAAACCCAGTGACTGCATTCTAAGACGAGAGCACATGGGGAGCGAGGCTCTTAGACAAACAGCAGCCCCAGATTTCTCGCCCTCCTAACCCTCACCGCGAAATCCATTTTCGTCATTCAAATCTCAAACCCAGCGTTTTTACAATACATGTTCAAAATGAATTTCATAAAAGTTGGAAACGGCTTGGGAACTGGCAGCGCCAAGGATGACGGTCAAATAGCACAAACGCAAACCACAGGATGTTTCCTAAAAGGAAGAACAAAAGAAAAAACCCTGGCCCGTACGGGGATCGAACCCGCGACCTTGGCGTTATTAGCACCACGCTCTAACCAACTGAGCTAACCGGCCACAATAACTGCTGGAGTTCTCTCTCCTAAACCCCAAAAATATACGAAAACTATGACCAAGCTTTTCCCAAAATGAACCAAGAAATTTGCTAATTTTGATTACTCGATTCCCTAACTGTACCCGCCCTACCTCACGTAACATCTTTTAAAAGCTCTCCATCCTAACTCTCGTATGTTACTTCTTTAAAAATAAATAAATATAAAGCAAAATTCTCTGTTCTAGCGAGTAGAACAGCACTCTTAAACAGTATCACATGCCAGATGTTAGTAGGTGGACACGAAAAGACTCATGGCCCGTACGGGGATCGAACCCGCGACCTTGGCGTTATTAGCACCACGCTCTAACCAACTGAGCTAACCGGCCTTCACAACAGCAGATTTTGCAGTTAAACCTTTAAACTTCATACTCAAGTAATGTCCACGAGTGTTGTTCTTTAAAAAGGGAAAAAATGTTCTTCCTCTTTCCATTTCCCCTTTTTCCTGCCCTGCTTCAGGAAAATAGAAAGGAGAAAACCCAGTCGCCGGTACGAATCAATGTTGCCTTTTCCGGGGAAACTTAGTCTTTCTCAAACTGCCGATTCTGACCGGAGACGACTCAGAAAAACGTCCCCGGAAAGGCCCGGGACGAAAGCGAAACTGCTCCAACCCTGGGATGGTGGCTCGCGGATAACGGAACTGACCACGCAGACTTCGGAGAACTCGGCTCCAGCGTACCGGGTGCGGATTCTCCTCTTCTCCGGGAGACATTCCGAGCAGATCTGTTCTTCCCGGAAGCCTCGGTCCCCGGAAACTTGCACTCTCTCGCCGCCTGGTTTCGGGTAGTTCTGCGGTCAACGCGATTCTAAATTCGCAGCTGGGGAGTCCCGGCCTCTTTCCTCGCCAACTGAAGTCAAGGACTCGTCTGTAGTTCCAGCATAGGACAGTTGAGGACGCCCGAGTACAAGGCTAGATCAAAGGGGAAGAAACGCCTGTGGGAACAACATCTCAAGAGTTCTTGACCCTTTCCGGTCCCAGCAGAACCGAGAGCCTCGTATTAATAACAAGGGAAACCGAGGCCAGGGCCCGTGCTGTCAGGAGCCGAAAGGCGGAGGTGCCAAGACCTCAGTAGGACAACTCAGAGGAAGGAGGCAGGAGCCACCTGCCACTGCGAGTTGCGCTCCTCCCAGCCCAGACTTGATCAGTCTGCTGGCAGATCTCAACCCAGGGAGGGACCGGAAGGGCAACTAATTTCTGATTCACCCTCTGCTTCATCTCTTTGTTCTAAGTTAGATTCTACAACCTTCCTATTTCTTTCCTACTTTTCTACTCATTGCATTGATATTATTTGAAGTTGTTATTTTATGTTATGTGCACATCTATCTCAGTAAGACATGAAGAAGGACTTAGAATGGCTTTCTCCTACGACGTTCCTCTCTAGGTGTCTGCTTGATCCTAGGTTGCGCTCTCCAAAATGTCTGTAAGCTGCAGCTCCTCCAAAATGTCACTCTCAGCTGCTCAGAGTTCCTTCTGTCTGTGAATTCCTTTATATGACTCCAGTGATCCAATTAACACCCACCTGAACGGGCGGGGTAACACCTCCATAGAAATTATCCAATCAAACGTTTCACTCAAGTTGATTGAGTCACATCTCCACGGAAACACTCAAAGGATTCCAATCTAATCAATATTAATAACATCTGCCCCCACAAGATTGCATTAAAGAATATGACTTTTTCTGGAGGACATAATATATATAAACTGGCACACTAATCTTTGCCAGGAGCATAACGGAACTGAAATCACATACAGTTCTTCTCTTGCCCTCCCAGAGTTTAAAATACGATAGCAATCATGACTTTTGATCAACTGTCTAAGTGTAGAGATGGTCTATCCACTTAGGTGGCATCTTCATTCTAACTGAAGAAAGCTCTTCTTTAGTTCTGCTTCTGATGTAGTCTCTGTACGAATGACCAGGACAGATTACCAATACTGTCCACAGACTGCCACAAAGTTTGAAAGCACTTAATACTGTGTGCCATGGAAACTGTCCATATTTGAGCTTCATGGCTTATCTGCGTAATTTTGGAGAGTATGATCACCAGCAAGGTTGGAGAAAGTTTGACAAAATTTATACTGTTTGGGAGGTAAATGATAGCGAAAATCGTGAATACTGGTGTCAGCTAGGAAATTAGGATTCTGTGGTCAGGAGATGACAGTGGAGGTGTTTTGTAAAAGAGTGCTGATAAGGAAACATTGGATATGAAGGTTGCATGAAAAATCACTCCCCATAAGGCATCAAAGGAGTACCTTAAATTCTGTCTTAGAAACTGATGAATGCAAAATTTTCATTCAGTAGCTACCAATATATTGCAGAGAGTAGTGGACTCTGAATGTAGGCACCAGAACAAGCTGAATAGAATGTGGAATGTGGTACTTGGTCTCCATGCATTACCATTCTAGTTTTGTGTCATCTCCTTGACCCTTTTGTGTTTTCTTATCACAGAACACTAACTATACCTCCAACATAGTTGACATTGAACAAATTTTTGAAAATGGAACAATGGTAAATTTCTTCTTTCAATCTCAAGTTAGAAGGTAGAACATATATTCAAATTGGTTTTGTGATGGGTTTCTGGTATACCTTTACTTGGTTTCAGATGTATTAGCTTAAATTCCCACCATTTTAAGCATTAATTTCCATGGAACATGGGGAAAAATAAGAAAAGGTAACAAGTCTGGCATAATTTATATAAATTGACTACTCCTGTTAGGATTCTCTCCTGTAAAATAAATTCTCTGAAGTCCCAGCAGTGTGAAATGCTTGAGTCATTTATAATGGAAGTTGAAAAGTATTATGCTGCTTCCCCTCACTCATCCAAAGATCAGATAAGAATTAGGTAAAAGCATTTCGAACAATAAGTCCAAGAAATCTGTCTCTGAAATTATTATTCAGGAGAGCACATTAGTACTCACATCCTATTTAGTTAGTACCTGATTCTGGTACCTAAATATATAGTTTCATCAGTGATATGATATGGTTCCTTTAAAACAGGGAAAGAGGATTCACAGGTTAATTGTGAATGAAGAGCAGGAAGTCCAGGCTTCACCCGCACCTGAATGAGGGAAGGAAATCAAATGAGGATATCAAGAAGTGAGAGGTAATTGGATGTAACCAGGTTGTGAAAGGTTGTGCATGCTATTGGATTCTGGGCTATTACAGAAAGTCTTGCATAGGGAGTGAACAGATGATATCTTGAAGGGGAAGAGATTATTTGGCAACACTAAACAGGCAAGCTAAATTAGTCAGGGTTCTCTAGGGAAACAGAACCAACAGGAGATGTCTGTAAATAGTATGAGATTTTATAAAAGTGTCTCACGCAACTGTGAAGATGCATGAGTCCAAATTCCATAGGGCAGGCTGCGAGCTAACAACTCCAATGAAGGTGTTTCATGAATTCCCCAAGAAAGACTGACTGGCTGTGATGGTTATGTTCATGTGTCAACTTGGCCAGGTGATAGTACCCAGCTGTCTGGTCAAGCAAACACTGGCCTAACAATTGCTGCAAGGACGTTTGTGGCTGGTTAATAAACCAACAGGCTGGTTTATTTAATCATCAGTCAATTGACTGCAGCTGTGACTGATGACGCACCAAAGGATGTGTCTTCCACAATGAGAGAATGCAATTGGTTGGATTTAATCCAATTAATCAGTTGAAGACTTATAAGCGAGACAGATAGAGGACTTTCACTTCTTCCTTGGCTGCCCAGTGAAGCGTTTCCTGAGGAGTTTGTCGAGGTTGCTGGTTCGTTTCCTGAGGAGTTCATCGGACATCTTCCTTGGAGTTGACAGTTTGCTGACTGCTCTACAGAATTTGGACTTATGCATACCCACAGTTGCATGAGTCACTTTTATAAATTTTATAGTCATAGACACCTCTCATTGATTCTGTTTCCCTAGAGAACCCTAACTAATACACTGGCTGAAGCAGAGATGAAAGTTCTATCTTTTGACTGCTGAAGCCCATCACCTCCACCTTAAAAGCCTTCAACTGATTAGATTAAACATCTCCCACTGCAGAAGACACTCCCCTTAGCCAACTGCAGACATAATCAGCCATAGACGTAATTGACATACTGGTGATTTAAGTCCACAAAATGCCTTTGCAGCAACAGATAGGCCAATGCTTGCTTGGCCAGACAACTGAGCACAATCACCTGGCCAAGCTGACACATGAACCTAACCATCACACAAGCTAAATAAAAAATACACAATAAAAGACCGAGGGCAAAACAAACAACAATATAAAATTTTCTTTGGGATATGAAAGTCATAAATAGCTGGAAAGATACTTGATAAGTTTTTCAAATTAAACGTGTTTTCTTGAGATAATTGAAGATGCAAATGCAGCTGTAAGAAAAATTAAGGAAAGATCCCATGTCCCTTTAGCCAGTTTCACCCAGTGATAACATCTTGCAAAACTGAAGTATGATGTCACAACCATTGCACTGAAGCAGTCAAGATACAGGACGTTTCTATCACAAATATCCCTTATGTTACCCTTTTATAACCATAACTATTTCCATCTCACCCACCCTGAACCTCCCTGTAATCCCTGGCAACCACTAATCTGTTCTCCATTTTATTAATTTTGTCATTTCAAGAATTTATATAATTGGAGTCATACAGTATGTAACCTTTTGAGATTTTTTTTCCACTCAGTAAAATTCTCTGGAGAGTCATCCAGGTTATTGAATGTATCACTAGTAGTTTATTCCTTTTTGGTGCTGAGTCATATTCCATGGTATGGATGGACCCATTTGTTTAACCATTCACTAATTGAAGGATATCTGCATTGTTCCAAGTTTGGTGTTATTATCCATTAAGCTGATATAAACATTCATTTACAGGTATTTATGTGAAGGTAAGTTTTCATTTTTTGGGATAAATGCCCAGGAGGGCAATTGCGTAGTCACGTGGTAATTTCATGTTTCACTTTTTAAAGAAAATGTAAAACTGTTGCCCAAGTAGCTGCAGCATTTTTCATTCCCACCAACAATTTATGAGTAATCCAGTTTCTCTGCATCCTCACCAGCATTTGGCATTATTAGTATGTTCTTATTTTAGCTATTCTGACGTGTGGTGATATCTCCTTGTGGTTTTATTTTGAATTTTCCTAAAGGCTAATGATGTTGACTGTTTTCACTTGCTTATTTGCCACCTGTATATTGTCTTAAGGCCTTTCATATCTTTTGCCAATTTTCTAATTGGATTGTTTGTTTACTGTTTTGAATTTTGAGAGTTCTTAATATATTCTAGATACAAGTCCTTTATCAAATATAAGGTGCAAATGTTTTCTTGCAGTCTGTAGCTCATCTTTTCATTCTTTTAACAGGGTATTTCACAGAGAAAAGGTTTTTAGTTTTGATAGTGTCAAATTTTCCAAGTTTTCCGTTATGGATTATGATTTTAGTCTCCAATCTGATAAATCTGCCCAGCCCTAGGTCATGAAGACTTTCACCTGCTTTTTCTAAACTTTGTATAATTTTACATTTTACATTGGAGGCTGTGATCCACTTTTTAAATTTCAGTTTTGTTGAGATATATTCACATACCATACAATCATCCATGGTGTATAATCAACTGTTCACAGTACCATCATATAGTTGTGCATTCATCACCCCAATCTATTTTTGAATATTTTCCTTAAACCAGAAAGAATCAGAATAAGAATGAAAAGTAAAAATAAAAAAGAACACCCAAATCATCCCCCCCATCCCACCCTATTTTTCATTTAGTTTTTGTCCCATTTTTCTACTCATCCATCCATACACTGGATAAAGGGAGTGCTATCCACAAGATTTTCACAATCACACTGTCACCCCTCGTAATCTACATTGTTATACAATCGTCTTCAAGAGTCAAGGCTACTGGGTTGGAGTCTGGTAGTTTCAGATATTTACATCTAGCTATTCCAATACATTAAAACCTAAAAAGTGTTATCTATATAGTGTGTAAGAATGTCCACCAGAGTGACGTCTCAACTCCATTTGAAATCTCTCAGCCACTGAAGCTTTATTTAGTTTCATTTCGCATCTCCCTTTTGGTCAAGAAGATGTTCTCAATCCCACGATGCCAGGTCCAGATTCATCCCCAGAAGTCATATCCTGCATTGCCAGGGAGATTTACACCCCCTGGGAGTCAGGTCCCATGTAGGGGGGGGAGGGCAGTGCGATCACCTGCCAAGGTGGCTTAGTTAGAGAGAGAGGGCCACATCTGAGCAACAAAGAGGCACTCAGGGGGAGACTCTTAGGCACAATTCTAAGCAGGTTTAGCCTCTCCTTTGCAGTAACAAGCGTCATAGGGGCAAGCCCCAAGACAGAGGGCTCAGCATGTCAAGCCATCAGTCCCCAGTGTTTGTGAGAACATCAGCAACAATCGAGGTGAGGGAGACTAACACCTCCGCAACCTCCCCCAGCATCCTCAGGGGGGCCCCAAATATATATTTTTATTCTCCACCCAAATTACTTTAGGATGTGTTGCTATTTCACTCTAACCTATACAGACCTACCATATCTCACTTCCTGTTCAAAGTTCCATGTGATTGTGGTGTTTGAACAAACTCACTGTGGAAGTTATATTGTTTAGAAAATATAGATCCTATACCAAATAAACATTTCTTCCCTTGGTCTCACATGGAAGTTGAAGTTTTAACACACAATCAGTTTCAACCTTTACCCTTTGACCCGATTTGCCCTAGTCTTAACCAGATCTGCGTCATTCATATGTCTAATTGAAGTCTGGGCTCTTTTTCAGCTTTTTTTTTTTTTTTAACAGTTGCTGTATGCATTAATACTGACATTCATATCTGCCAAGCTCTAGCTGTGAGTTTCAGGTGTCACACAGATATCCAATGTTCCAGAGACCAGTCAGGTTATACACCAAGGAATAAACACGTCAGAGTTTGGAGACAGCCATTACAATTCAGGAATAGATTTGACTGCTGTAAGAGTTTACAATCTAGGGACCATTACAATAATCATTTCCCTGTTAGGCTGTGCTCTAAGATTCAGTTCTAGTTTACACATGGTAGTTAGTCCATATTGGTGAGACATTATAGTGTTTGCTTTGTTTCTGGTGTAGTTCATTCAAAATGCTGTCTACAGGATCCATTCACCTCCTTGTGTGTCTCACAACTTCACTCCTTCTTGTAGTTGCTCAGTATTCCATTGCTTGCATACACCACAGTTTACCATTCTGTTCCTCAGTCAGTGTACCCTTAGGCTACCTCCACCTACTGCAAATCATGAATACTGCCTCCATAAACACCAACGTGTCTATTCATGTCTCTGCTCTCAGATCTTCCAAGTATATACCCCATAATGAGGTTGCAGGACCTTGTGGCCCCCACATACTTAGCTGCTTGTGGGACCACCACAGTGACCTCCAGAAAGGCTACACCATTCTGCCTCCTCATCAACAGTAAATAGGTACATCCCTCTCTGTGATCCATTTTGATGTAACTTTTGTATAAACTGTTAGACTTAGGTCCAGGTTCATTTTTATTCCCACAGATGTCTAATTGTTCCAGCACCATTGAAAAGACTATCATTTCTCCACTGAATTGCTTTTACTGAGGTTTTTATAGGAATTGCATTAAACCTGTATATCAGTTTGGGTAGAATTGACTATGTTGAGTATCCTATACATGTTATGTTAACTTTACACCTATTTTATTTTTAGAAATTTTAATTGATATTGTATTTTTCATTCCAGTGCCCATGTCTTCATTGCTAGTGTACAGAAACACAACTGATTTTTGTATGTTTATCTTGTATCCTGCAACCTTGTTGAACTCACTTATTATTTCTAGGAGCTTTTTTGTAGTTTCCTTGTGATTTTCTACATAGTCAATTATATCATCTGCAAATAGGAACAGTTTTAAATCTTCATTTCTGATCTATATGTCTTTTATTTCTTTTTCTTGCCTTATTGCATTGGTTAGAACTTCTAGCACTGGGTTAAATAAGTGTGGTAGTGGCAGAGATCCTTGCCTTGCTACCATATTAGGGAGAAAGCATTCACTTTTCACCACTAAATATAACAGTAGCTGTAGGTTTTTTGTAGAAATTCTTTAACAAGTTGAGGAAGTTGCATCTTGATGAGAAATATTAGTCCACAGGTTTTTTTTGTTTTTTTTTGTACTGTTTTTGGTTTTGGTATCAGGGTAATTCTAGCTCAATAAAACAAACTGAAAAATGTTCTTTTACTTTCTATAAGAGTGTGTAAAACTAGTGTCAATTCTTCTTTACACATTTGGTAGAATTCTCCAGTAAAACCATCTCAGCCTTGAGATTTCTTTTGTGGGAGTTATTAGGAATCAATAAATTAAAGTTCCTTAACAGTTATGGTGCTATTCAAATTATCTGTTTCATCTCAGT
Source organism: Choloepus didactylus (assembly GCF_015220235.1). Lineage (NCBI taxonomy): Eukaryota > Metazoa > Chordata > Mammalia > Pilosa > Megalonychidae > Choloepus > Choloepus didactylus. The sequence goes on along the minus strand of NC_051313.1, from coordinate 126,207,212 downwards.
TGGATTGTGGTAGTTGGTGTTTTTTGAGGAATTAGTCTATTTCATCTAAGTTGTCAAATTTGTATGTGTAGTGTTGTTCATAGTATTACCTTTATTACTCTTTAGATGTCTGCAGGGTCTATAGTGATATCTCCTGTTTCATTCCTGATATTGATATTTTGCTTCCTCTTTTTTTTTCCTTTGTCAGTCTTGCTAAAGGTTTGTCAATTTTATTGATCTTTTCAAAGAACCAGCCCTGTGTTTCATTGATTTTCTCTATTGTTTTTCTTTTCAATTTCACTGATTTCTGATCTTATTTTTATTATTTGTTTCCCTTTGCCTGGTTTGGATTATTTGGCTCTTTTTTCCTAGGTTTCTGAAGTGGGAGCTTAGATGATTGTTCTTGTTTGAAACTGTTATGTGCCCCTAGAAAAGGCCATGTTTCTTTAATCCATTCCTGTGGGTGCAGACCTGTTGTGAGTGGGAATTTTTGATTACGTTGTTTCCATTGAGATGTGACCCACCCAATTCAAGGTGAGTCTTAATCCTTTACTGGAGTCCTTTATGAAGATAAAAAAAAACAGAAGAGGCCCAGAGAGCTAAGAAACACCCAGAGATATCTGAGAAAGAAAAGTCCCAGAGAAACTAAAAGAGAACCCACAAGAGCTGAGAGAGAGAAAGCCACTGGGATCAGAAGCTGAAAGCAACAGAACCCAGGAGCAGAGGACCAGCAGATGCTGGCCATGTGCCTTCCCTTGTGACAGAGTGTCCCAGATGTCATCCTGTTGATTCCTTAATTGGGACATTTTCATGGCCTAAGAACTGTAAATTGTAAGTTAATAAATTCCCATTATAAAAGCCAACCCATTTCTGGTATATTGCATTTTGGCAACAAAACAATTATTAATTTGAGACTTTCCCATCTCAGCACTGCTTAGGTGTTACCCACAAATGTTGCTATGCTGTATTTTCATTTTCATTCAGTTAACTGTAGTTTTTATTTCCTTTGAGATGTTTTCATTGGCCCATAGATTACTTTGAAGTTTGTTTCTTTGTTTCCAAGTGTTTGGAAATTCTCCTATCATTCTGTAACTGATTTCTAGTTTGATTCCATTGCAGTCAGAGAACATACCAACTCTTTTTTATTTGTTGAGGTTTACTCCATGGCACAGAAATGGTTCAACTTGGCATATATTTGTTCCATGAGTACTTGAAAAGAATGTGTATTCTGCTTTTGTTGAGTGAAGTGTTCTATGACTGTCAATTAGATCCTTTTGTTGATGGTGTTGCTGAGTTCTTCTATATCTTTGCTGATTTTCTGTCTAGGTTGTTCTATTACTTGTTGAGAGGGGGTGTTGAAGCCTTCCAACTGTAATTTTAGATTGGTTTATTTCTCCTTACATTTTTATCAGTTTTTACTTCATATATTTTGTAGCTCTATTTTTTGATGCTCACACATTTTGGACTGCTTTGTTTCTTGGTGCATTGACACTTTTATCACTATATAATGTCCCTCTCTGTCTCTAGTAATTTTCTTTGTGCTAGAATTAATATAGTCAATTCTAATTTCTTTACATTAATATCTGTATGATATATCTTTTCCATCCCTTTACTTTCAATCTGTCTCCATCATTATATTCAAAGCAAGTTTCTTTTAGACAGCATATTAGTCAGTCATGTTTTTAAATCCATTCTGCCTAGCTCTGTCTTTTAATTGGTGTATTTAGATCATTTACATTTAATGTAATTTTTGACATGTTAGGGCTTGAGTCTGCCTTTTTTAATGCAATTTATTGGGATATGTTCACATACCATGCAATCATCCAAAGGGTACAATCAGTTGTTCACAGTACCATCATATAGTTGTGCATTCATCACCACAATCAATTTTTGAAGATTTTCATTACTCCAAAAAATAAAAATAAAATAAAAGTAAAAAAGAACACCCAAAACATCCTATGCCCTCCCTTCCCCTGCTATTATTCATTTACTTTTTGTCCCCATTTTTCTACTCATCTGTCCATACACTGTGTGCTGGTTTGTATATATTATTTCCCCCAAAATGCCATGTTCTTTAATGCAAGCTTGTGGTGGCAGATGTATTAGTGTTAATGAGGTGGGAATCTTTGGATTAGGTGGTTTCCATGGAGATGGTACCCACCCAACTGTGGGTAATAACTTTGATTACATTATTTCCATGGAAGTGTGGCCCTGTTCATTCAGTGTAGGTCTTGATTTAATCATTGGAGTCATATATAAGAGCTCAGACAGAAGGAGCTCACCGATGCAGCTTAAAGAGACATTTTGAAGACGGCTTTTGAAAGCTGACACTGACATTTTGGAGAACACCATTTTGGCACGTGTGCTTGTTTGGATGTGTTATGTCTCCCAAAACTCCATTTTCTTTGATACAATCTTGTGTGAGCAGATGTATTAGTGTTGATTGGCTTGGAACCTATTGGCTCAGTGTTTCCATGGAGATGTAACTCAATCAACTGTGGGCGAGAACTTTCATTGGATTGTTTCTATGGAGGTATTGCTCCACCCATTCAGGGTGGGTCTTTATTGGATCACTGGTGTACTTTAAAAAGATTCACACAGGCCCAGACACAGGGTAATTGAGAGTGACATTTTGGAGGCACTGCAGCTGAGAGATACATTTTGAAGATGACCGTTAGAAGCTAATACGGACATTTTGGAGAAAGCCATTTTGAAACCAGAACTCCAGAGCAGATGCCAGCCATGTGCCTTCCCAGCTAACGGAGGTTTTCCGGACGTCATTGACCATCCTTCAGTGAAGGTACCCTATTGTTGATGCCTTATGTTGCTCACTTTATGGCCTTAAGACTGTAATTTTGTAACCAAATAACCCCCCTTAATAAAAGCCAATCCATTTCTGGTGTTTTGCAAAATGGCAGCATTACCAAACCAGAACAATACACACCCTGGGAGCAAGCAGACACCAGCCACGTGCCTTCCCAGCTAAAAAAGGTTTTCCAGATGCCAGTGGCCTTTCTGCAGTGAAGGTACCCTATTGTTGATGCCTTGCCTTGGACCCTCTATGCTCTTAAGGCTGTAGCTTTGTAACCAAATAACCCCCTTTATTAATAAATAAATAACCCCCTGTGCCAGTCTGAATTGATTACGTCCCCCAGAAAAGGCCATGTTCTTTGATGCAGTCTTGTGGGGCAGACATTTTAGTGCTGATTAGATTGGAATCCTTTGAGTGTTTCCATGAAGATGTGACCCACCCAAGTGTAGGTGATAACTGATGAAATAATTTCCATGGAGGCGTGGCCCTGCCCATTTAGCTTGGGCCTTGATTACTGGAGCAGTATATAAGCTCAGACAGAAGGAGTAAGCTTGCTACAACCAAGAGGGACACTTTGAAGAATGCATGTAAGTTGAGAGAGGAGCTGAAGCTTACAGAGACATTTTGGAGACGGCCTTTGAAAGCAGACTTTTGCTTTGGAGAAGCTGAGAGGACAAATGCCCCAAGACCAACTGAGAGTGACATTTTGGAGAGAAGCTGAAGCCTAGAGAGGAACGTTCCAAGAGAAAGCCATTTTGAAACCAGAACTCCAGAGCAGATGCCAGCCACGTGCCTTCCCAGCTAACGGAGGTTTTCCAGACGCCACTGGCCATCATCCAGTGAAGGTACCTGATTGTTGATGCATTACCTTGGACACTTTATGGCCTTAAGACTGTAACTGTGTAACCAAATGAACCCCCTTTTATAAAAGCCAATCCATTTCTGGTGTTTTGCATTACAGCAGCATTAGCAAACTAGAACACCCCCCAACCCTTTTCTGGTGTTTTGCAAGATGGCAGCATTAGCAAACCCGAACACACTGGATAAAGGGAGTGTGAGCCACAAGGTTTTCACAATCACACGGTCACACTGTGTAAGCTATATAGTTATACAATCACCTTCAAGATAGTGTGCAATTTTTGTTTGTTTTGTTTGTTCTTGCAGTGCTTTTGTTTTGGTTTTCTTTTCCTGCCTTTCTGTGGGTTACTTCATTTTTAACAATTCCATTTTGATGTATCTATAGTGTTTTTGAGTGTATCTCATAGATTTTTAGTGGTTGCTCTATGTGTTACATTATACATATACAACTTATCACAGTCTATTGGTGACAGCTCAAGTGAAGTGTAGAAATGTTACCTTCTTTTATGTCTCTTTACTCTTCCCCATTTATAATCTAATTGTGTTAAATATTTTCTCCACATATACATATACATATACTCTACATATGCTATAGACATATACATATAGCACATCAGACAATGCTGTAATTTTGGCTTTAACCACCAAACATAACAGACAACTCAAGAGTAGAAGGAAGGTCTATTGTATCTGCTATGCTTTTGTTTATTATGTTCTTTCTTTTTTTCCTGATTATCATCTCCTTTCTTGTTAAATAACTTCCTTTAGCCATTCTTATAGGGTAGCTCTTCTGGTGACAAATTCTTTTAGTTTTCCTTCATCTGAGAATGTCTTGTATTCTCCTTCACTGCTGAAGGATATTTTTGCTTTGTATAGAATTCTGGGTTGACAGTTCTTTACTCTCAGCACCTGAGAAGTATCATGCCTCTCCCTTCTGATCTCCAAGGCTTCTAATGCTAGGCATTCTAATTGTTTTTCCCTGATAGGCAAGTTGTCATTTTTCTCTGGCTGCTTTTAAGATATTTTCTTTGTCTTCCGTTTGCAGAAGTTTAATTACGGTGTGTCTTGGCATGGGTTTCTTTTGATTTATCCCATTTGGGGTTTGCTCAAAGAATCCTGCTAAGAGGCAGTGAGAATTCCAGCTCTCCACGTGGTCTCTACTGACAGTGGGGGAGGGGAGAGGGACTTAGTTGCCACTGGGCAATAGTGAAAGTCCTGACTCTCCACTGGACCTCTTCTGACACCACTCCAGCAGAGAAGGAGAGAGGTGCCTCATTACTGCTGGTGAGGGTGGGTATCCTGGCTCTGTGCTTGGCCTTCCGACACCACACCAGTAGGGGTGCTGGGTCTCCTGGGTACAGCCTCACAAAAGGGGAAGTCTATGCTTCAGACTGGGCCTTTATGGCATGGGTGTTTGGCTGGAGTAAAACAATTACTGTCTAAAACTTTTCTGACTTGAAAAGCTGCCCCTTTTTTTTGGTCTTTTGGGTAGAGAGAGCAAACCTTTCTTGAGGATTTTTTTTTGTATGTACCCATTGGCATTTCAGTTTTCCAGCTTCTTCAGCTCCAACTTTGGATATATGAGGCAAAAAGAAAACTAAGGGAACTAACCACTGTGCCATTCTTACTGTCTCAAGGTCCCTAGCCAGTCTGCCTTCTTCTATCCACTCTTTTCCGAAAAGTCTTCTTATTTTTGTTTTATATACAATGTCTAGAGTTTTTAGTTGCACTTACTGTGAGGAATAGGGGAAAATATTCTATTTAATCTTTCTGGAAACCCTAACACGTTTTTGTATCTATGTTTATTTATATTATCCTGAATACAAACACAAAATTTCTGGAGCAGATATCAGAGTTATTATTACTAGCAGTAGATTTGTTGAAAGGATATTTAGTTTGATGTCATCCCATTGAACTGACACCAAAAATGAGTGTAATAAAGGTTTGCTAAGAAAAGAGATGAAAGTCAAAGTAAATTTTACCTTTCATTGTCTTTGGTTTTACAACTACACAAGAGGAAAAAAAAGATGTCCTAAAGGCTACAGGCATTTCAGAGAAGTATTATTGGAAAAGGAAACAAAGAGTAAAAATATCTTACTATGTCATGGGACAAAAACATTGTTACTTTTTATTAAATATAGGTAATCTGTTTAATCTGTCCTATTGTATTTAAGTTCTACTTTTTAAAGCTCTTAAATTTATGTATCTTAAGAATTCCCAATAATAGAGTCCACAAATTTTAAATATCCAATAGAGTTTTAAAGTTTCTGTATTAGAGGGCAGAAAGAAACATTAAAAAATTGTTATATTTTTCACACATATTTAATTATTACTACTATTAATTACTGCTTATTGCTATTATCTATTCCTATTGCTGTTTTGATTAAATAATAGCATTTATGTAACATAACAGTAACTAGAACACCTTTTTTTCATATTTTTACGTTAAAGTAATAAACATCTGTGTATAATTATTTATTACATATTACATTACTGTTTTGTTCCAGTAGGGCTGAGTCCCAGGTTGGCTCTCTAAAAAGTGGGTCATCCTAATACACTCCCCGGCGTTGAAAATCGAGCAACGAGCACAAATGCCCCCAGAGATCTTGGAGCAAGCTTGTGCCATCCTGACTCTGGGAATAGCTGGGTTCCCTCCCCTCCCCGGGGTGTTGGCTTGCCCGACCCTGCCGAGAATAAGGTGGACACTCACTGTGAGAACCCAGAGCCTTGCCCCGCCCCCTCCCTCATTATGACCTCCACGCACAGCCTACGTGACCTGGAAAAACGTTAACTCCCCTAATCACTGTTAGTTACCAAATCTCACGAGACCCTGCTGCAACTCCGTTGTCACAAACCTTTATAAGCCTCCGGTCCCGCGTTGGCACTCCTCTCTGTCCAGAACGCTGACTTTACCTTGCTAACCGTTAGCTATCAAGAAGAATCTTCTCCTGTTTGTAAGTTCCTAATTAAACTCGTGGGTTATGCTGTGCCAGGAGTGTTCTTTAGTCTTGGGGCTAATCTGGGTTAGGACTCTGAGTCCTGGGAAATGTGGAGATAAGGAACTCCGGGCAGTTTGTCTCCAGGGCCGGGTTTAGGCCTCCTGCAAATTCCCCAACCTGGGCGGGCTCGGCGGGTAACAGAATCGCGCGCAGAGACCGTTGTGGACGCGGGCCTGCGGTGGACCTGCCGGAGCAAGGAGGCCCCCTTGCCGCCGCGTCCCGGGACCACGCTCTGGGCTTCCCCGGGGGTGCGGGGGAGCACCCGGGAAAGGATGCGCCTGGGACACCCGCTGGGCCGCCGCTTCTGTCGGTTCTTGAAGACCCGGCTTTGCATAATTCATCTTCCTGCACCTTCTAACCCACCACGACATTCCCTTCACACGGTGAAGTGGGTCAGTAGATTTTGTTTGTAAAATTTTATCTGGCAAGGGATAAATTGGCGGTGGCGGTTGATGTCCTCGCCCCCATCTCATGGGCGCCTTGTCTTTAGTAGAATTCCAGTTCCGAAGGGAGTCCCCGCGGCGCGGCTCCCTCAGGAATTCTCAGAGCCAGGAAGAATGAAGGCCCAGAAGGGAGAGCTGACTTGAGCCTGCTTTGTTGTTACGTAAATATAAACAATCAGGTTGAGGAATCTGTTTCCACCGAGTTTCGGACCGGAGACCTTAAACATATGAGGCAAACGTGATAAGGACTACACTACGAAAACGGCTTCAAACCTGGTTTGCACCCATGTGAATTATGAGACTTGGCATGCAGTCTCCAGTTCTGTTTGCTACCAGGAACGCAGGAAGCGTTCATAGTCACAGGGCCTTTCTCTCTTAACTATTTATGAAAACAAAAAGTCAACTAAGAACTGACCTATAATTAAGCAAATTCTTCGCCTAAGGCTCCAGTTCTTGACCAAATGCCAGTCCTTAAAAGCTAAGACAGCTCCTGGGGAATACTGCATGATTTCGGGACCTCCCCAATGCTATCTAGGCCGGTTTTTCTGTCTGAGCAACAGACCTCATAGGCGTCTCTTGTTGACTGAGGACCCAAGGCCGGGCCACCACCCTGTCCATTATGAGCTCCACCCAGTCGCTTACATGACCAGGAAAGACATTAACTCCCCTAATCACTGTTAGCAACCAAATCTCAGGAGACTCTGCTGAAACTCCGTTGTCACAAAACTTGATAAGCCCCCGCTCCTGCCTTGACACTCTTCTCTGCACAGAACGCTGACTTGACTTTCCCGTTGGGCAGCCATCAGGAAGAATCTTCTGTTTGTAAGTTCAGGAGACGGTGGGAGGCCACTGGCATTTTCTGCCACAGTCTCACTTGTTACTTCCTTTTGCAGTCAATTGACTACAAGTCTTCTAACTGCCTGCTTCTGGGAATCATAGGGGAGCAGATGAAACTTAGAAAGCACCACTGTCTCTGATGCAGAATGCAAATACAAAAAGATAGAGTCTTTGCCCTTAAGGAACTCAAAAGTCCAGTAATGTCTTCCTCATAGAATTATGATGGCAGCTTTGTTCTGTTGCTTTATTGCCCAAAGCAATAGCTAATGCAGATAAAGCTGATGCAGACAATAAGACAAAATTTTAGGTTATCTCACTCTTATATTTCATGTTATTTTCAACAGGGTTGCACTGTAAACATAATATTTAAAAAATCATTTTTATATAAGGACTATTTGCCACCCAAATTGACAGTATGTGGCAACAGAATGTTACTGGCCACAGTTGCTGCAGATGAGACTCAAGCTGCAAATGTGGCTTTCTATATTTATTGTTAAACAGCAAACTGACTCAGGTTGAAGGTAAATGCCAATCTTGAGGGATGGGTAGGGAGGGGTAAGATAGTAAAAAAAAAAAAAAAAAAAAGGAAGGAAGAATTTGCATTATAATGTAGTATGTGGATCTGTACTTTAAAGATTTTGCTAAAACTTAGGAATATTGATTTTTTTTCTGGAATGAAATAAACTCAGAAGGTGGAAGCTATCACCTCCCTCAACCAAATTTAGGGAAGTATTCTTCATTTTCAGATTATGACCCCTACTGATAACTGGTAGCCACAGGTTTTCTCTGACAAATATTCTGCATGTGAGGTAAATGACTGTGAGGGAGAGACAGTAATATAGAACTCCATCTGGACTTGGAAACTTCAGAGTACAGATTTTTCCAGGAACCAACAAAGACCAATGAGTTATTTCCTCCTGGTCAAAGAGGACAGGAAAGGTCCTACCGATTTTGTAATTGCTCTCAAAATACTTGAAGGATATAATTGGCCTATCATTAGAAATTAGCTGAGAACATGATCTCATATTTGTCTTTTGAGGGAAGAACATGGAAAAAGATAACGGAAACTAGAATTTATTGAGGGTCTTCTGTTTGCATCTTATTTTATCCATGTTACATATTTTAATGTTTATTAAAATGCTTTACATTGCTCTACCTCTAACTGCAACTGTAGCACATCAACTTCTTCAGAGTCATTATTGCCTCCAAGAAGTCTTCATTAGGTCTCTAAATCAAATGCTATTATTTCTTCACACTATGTATCTTTCCTTCCTAACACTTTTACACTTATCTGTGGGATTATTTGATTAATGTCTCTCTTCCTATGAGAATGCACATTCTGTAAGGGCAGGGACAGACTGTTATTGATAAAAAATGAATCTTATGCTTATCACAGTGTCTGATACATAGTAGAAACTCAGTTATATAAGAAATTAATAAAAGCCCACTTAAGCCCCGTGAATTACAGATTATGAGGATGCTGAATCTTTGATAATTAATTTCACCTACTTAAGGTACAAAACTAGTAATTAGATTTGTTAGCATTAAATTACTGGCTTGTCAAATTCCACCCTTGATTGATGTTCATTCTTCTACATCTCACAGGACATTGGGGGTGTTTTTTTTTAAAGTTAACTTTAGGAACCTGAGAATTTTGTTCTTTTTCTTTATAATGTGGTCCACATTACTAAAGTAAAAAACAGGCCCCTTCTGTGTAGGATGTTAATCTATACCCTGCCTGTTCTGGAAACTTTAAAATGTTATCACATTTACTGTTATCTACAAAGCAATCTATAATTGTCTCCCCTGTGCACTTTGACAATAAATTTCCTCCCTGTCACATGACCCTTTGCTGTACCCATGCTCTCACGCTCAATAGAATGTCTTTGTCTTGAGCCTCTATAAGTGGTCCTGTTGATTCCCACTTAATTGCAGAGCACTCCTTCTACACTCTGAACTGCTGCTTTTGGAGCTGTTTGATTTATTCTGTAAGTAAGTTCCCCCAGTAAGTCTCGTATGCAGTCTGTGCCTGGTGGTCTTTCGGCTGGACACACTCCTGCAGGCCAGGACAATTGGCAAGCCAGTCAGGAGAGCAAGGAGACCCCAGCTACTGACTGTATGAATTCTGGGAAGGGAGAGTCTGGGGGAAATCCTGGAATGGCCTACAATATCCATGTGGGGAGGGGTGGCTGCTCTCCTAGATGAATGGGGACCACCAATGGAGTATGGGGATGCCCAGAATACCCCAGCTGGACTGTTAGTTCTGCAGCAGGCTGCAAGACAGTTGGGGTTTCATTAGAAAGAGGAAAGCCATCAGGCCGCTGCAGCCATTGCATGGCCTCTCTTAGGGGCTGTACGTTCAGTTACAGAAGAGGCCCTGGCTGCCAAAGCTACGATTCACGGTCTAGAGGAAGAGCTTAAGCTAAAAAGAGGTATGCGGATAGCCCAAGCAGATTTAAAAGATGCATTAAATGAAAGGCTACACCATGTAGATGAAAATTTAGCAATACTGGCATACCGATATGCTAGAGTAAGAGGGCTCAAATTGCACAAGGGGCAAGTAAGGTGTAGTCTGACTTCCCCTGACTGGGACCCCAAAGTGTGGGACCCTGTTGATTTCTCTTCAGAGGATGATGAACCCCAGTCTGACTGGGAAATTGAAAATGAGGAAAGAAAGCATGTTCGCCCTCTGATCCAACAAAAGGTTAAATCAGAGCAGCCCCAGCTGCTCCCACCAATCAAAAAATATATGTTCCTATGCAAGATTTTACTATCTTTGAATTACTCAAGATTGGAGATCAGTATAGACAAAAACTTAAAGAGCTCCTGTTAAATTGGTTACTACAACTGTGGGACACTGGTGCAGAGGGAATACTGCTTTCGGGGCATGAGATGAGTAAATTGGCTTCTGTCACTACCCATCCTTCCCTCCGCCAATGCATATATTCACTAAATAGCCCAGCTGGAATCAAATTCATTGCTTAATTGGCTCATGACTTAATGTAAAGAAAAGTGGCCCTATGAGGGGGATCTACCCCATGCCACCCCCCATTGGCACATTATTGATGAATTACAAGATATAGCAAGAGAATTGGGCATGAAATGTGCAATCTATGCTCCTAATTTCATTGGGCCCAATTTCGAAACTTTCACTGCAGGAATAAGATTTGCGATTTTACATAATTCCCCCAACTAATGGTACAGAACTTTGGTGCCTGTTCTTATCCCACTAGTAGGAGAGCCCATCTCAAAAATCACTGAAATAATTGCAGACCTAGGAACATCTCAATGCCTGAGGCAAAAAGGAGCTGGAATCAAGGTTATGGGTTGTGCCCTGAAAGGGCATAATGGCCCAAACCATGTCATGCAAACAAATGTGGGCTGACCTAATAGCTGCAGGCACTAAAATTGAAGATATTGTTAGACAGCCAAATGCTGTACTAGTAAGATTATGGAGTAAATTACCCAAAGAGCAAAGATATACTGAACTCGAAACTAAATCAGTGCATGGTGAAAGACTTGGCCCTTACAGTACAAAGAGCCTTCTGCTCCACCCATAGAAGAAGGCTGGCGAGCTCCCTTTCCCCTCTCATAGGAGGCCAGTCAAGATCCCCAAGTAAGAACTTAATAAAGTAACCACTTTGTTTGCAGCCATACCAAATATACGTATTTTATTGTAGGATATAAGTACTCAGTTAGGCCAATTTCACTTTGTGTTAGACCTTGCTAATGCCTTTTTTAGTATTTCTTTAGATCCAGCCAGCCAGCCAGCCTGTGTTCACCTTCATGTGGGAAGGACAACAGTGGACATTTACTGTGCTACTGTAAGGATCCTCCAGAGTCCCACTATTTGCCATAGTTTAGTAGCCCACAATTTAAAAACATGGAAACCCCCAGCAGAGGTCACCCTTTTCCATTACACTGTGATCTTATTCAAACCAGTAACTATCTTGCAGAATTAGAAACCGCCATTAAAGCTGTAGTGACACACCTTGAAAACCAGGGATAGGAAGTGAATCAGGACAAATTACAAGGGCCTGAATGCTCTGTCAAATTCTTGGATGTTTTCTGGTCAGGTAACTCTAAAATTATTCCCTCAGCCATTGTTGGTAAAGTGCAAAGTTATCCCACTCCATGTACTCCTAAACAATTGATCACCTTTCTTTGTTTACCACATTATTGAAGATCATTTATACCCCATCTAGCACAAATCCTAAAACCTGTTTATACCCTGGTTAAAAAAGGAAAAACAAGGGAATAGGATGTTCCACAGCAGGCTGCTTTTGAAAAAGCTAAATAAGCTATTGCATAGGCTGAAGCCCTAAGGGAGGTGGATCAAAATGTCCCTTGTGAATTGGATGTGGCCAATACCAAAATCAGCTTTGGGTGGGGCTGGTGACAAAGGCAACAGGCAAAACAAGTTCCCAGTGATTTTGGGTCTCAACTCTGGAAAGGGGCTGAACTGCAGTATAGCTCTTTAGAAAAACAACTGTGCTGCCTATAATGCATTACTGCAAGTTGAAGGACTAACCCAAAAATGTCCTGTGATGCTATGGACAACCATCCCCATACAAGGGTGGGTGCATGACACCACTACCAAATCCCACTCGGGAAGTGCTCAGCTTTTAACACTGTGACCAAGTGGAAAGCTTATCTGCTGCAACACTGTTTTCAACAGCAGTCCTTTAAGTGCAGACATGCACAATATTCTAGGACCAGTTTCCTATGTGGAAGAGCAATGTTTACACCTCCCCACTGATCTTCCTGAGATGGCTATCTCTGTGCCCACCATTGATGGATGTGGAAGTATACCTGATTCTACCTGGTATACTGATGGATCAGCACATGGGCAATCTGCCACCTGGACAGCAGTACTGTTCAACCAATACTGACACTATATAGTTGGAAACGGACTATGCAGTCAGTGGTTTATGAACCAGGATATGCACTAACCATTTGTACTAACAATTGGGTTGTGTTACTGAGGCTCGATGGTGTGGATGATCACATAGAAACAGGAACAATAGCCCATCACTGACCACCCCTTATAGGGGAAAGAAATGAGGAAAGATGTCTAAACTGCCTGCCATAAGCATAAGGTAACTGTTTTTTACATCTTGACTCATAACACTGACACTTTACCAGGCAACATTGAAGTAGATGCTCTAGCAAAGATTCGCAGCCTAGAGCCAACATCACACAAGGCTGCTGAGTGGTAATACAGAAAAATAGGACACCACAGATACCAAACTCTGTGGAGACTCATGCAACAATTCCAGCTGCCTGTCACAAGACAACAGCTGAAGGACATCCTGCTCCTCCTGCTCACTGAGACAACCAAGGATTGTTGGCCCCATCAGCCATGAGCAGATCTCAGTCACCTGGTGGCAGGTAGACTACATTGGACCCCTTCCTCTATCTGAAGGGGCAATGTATGCCTTTACAGCCATAGACACAGCCACTGACTATTACTGGCCTTCCCAGTGGGGAAAGCTACCAAAGAGCTATAATACATTGCCTAGAAAAATTAAGTGCTTTTTTTGGGATCCCCACACATGTGGACAGTCATAGGGGAACCCCCTTTACCAGACAAGTGACACAAGCCTGGGCCAGTGAACATGACTTTTTATGGGCATTTCCCCTGCCTTAGTTGTGAGGCAGGGGGGTTAATTAAAAGAATGAACGGGCTTTTAAAAGAACAATTAATATGCTAACCAGTCTTTGCAGCAGTGGACCTGGGGACTGTATCCAGCTCTAACCAGTCTCAACTCAAGACCCTGGGCCACTGCCTCTGCTCCCTTTAAATTACTAACAGTGGGTCCCTTGCAGGCCCTATGAATACAGGTAAAGGGACCAGTGAAGCTGCAGTCACAACAAGGTAATGATAATAACTTACTCTTGTCTGTGCCACAAGCATTAAAAACTGGAGAGAATAAAGTCAGTTGACCATGGTTCTGGCCAATGCAGCCCCACTGGTTGGGAATCTTAAGCCCATGGAGTATTGGAATTACACAAAATTTAAACATTATGCCACAGATTACACATAAAATGCCAAAGCTTATTTGTGTCATTAATCCAGGACCTCCCATACCCCAGGGAACAGTATGCATGACTTTGTGGACACTCATTATGCCCAACTGACTGTACATCTGACACCAGAGGGCTTTCTGCAATCTTAGGGGAGGAAATGTGGTATTTAAAACCCCCTCACCTGGAACCCTTTTATCTACAAATGGAAACTTAGCTTGTGTAAGTTTCAAAACCTGCCCCTCATTGTTCCCTATAAACAGCTTTCTTTTCACCCACAGCACTGTAAGAAATATATTTCTACAGTGGGCCTCTGCTGTAACCTATTCCTACAACAGGTCTCAGTGCTGGGTATGCACCAATCTGCCATCATCGGGTGCCTCTGTGCTTCCATGGACTGTTGGCTGCTGCTGGTTGGACAATGGGACAGGATGCTGACATGGAGAACACTGGAAGGACTACTTTTCTTTCTCTTCCTCAAAAAAAACTTTACCTTCTAAGACTAACATATTCATACATATATTCTCTAGTTTGGGAACAAGATAATAAGTCCTGACCATTACTGGGATATTCATTCAGTTTTTGATGGGTTAAGATGGTTACTGCTGAAACTGTAAATGTAGACAAGGTGACTCCAGTGTGCATGGAGTGCATTGAAGGATATAAAGATGTGGGGTGGCTGCCTCCTGAACTCTGCAATGTAACCATCTGTCTGCAGAACAGCAGCCACTTCCAATGGCAAAATGCTACTAATAAAAGTTGGGCCTACCCTTCTCCTAAGGGGTGGCTGTGGATCTTTGAGCAAAACAGCTCGACTTACTTGCCCTATGACTGAATTGGATGATACACATAGGGGTAACCCTATGTGCCAGCTACAATTTATGACTCGACTGCACAAACCCAGCAGTTTGGGAAATGGTAAAAACTAGATATAGAATAAAGTGGACTGCCTGGTGGTGTTACCTGTTAGCTATATATGTTCCAAGAGGAGCCACCATAGTAACTGAAAAACACATGGCTGCTTTAGCTAACTACCCTGCTCACATACTTAATGAATCAAAATTAACTATATCACTATTAGATAAAGAAACTACACAACTTAGAAAGGTATTTTGTATTCTTACAAAATAGAATGGCTCTAGATATCCTCTCTGCCATTCAAGATGGCACCTGTGCTCTAATCAACTTCAATATTGTATGTGTGTGTGTGTATATATATATATATATATATATATATATATATACCTGGTAATTCTAAAAACATCACATAAGTTTTATATCATATGCAAAATTATATACAAAACATTGACTATTTGGCTGATGACCCTTTGTCAAGATGGCTTAATCTTGGCCATGATGCCACTTGTAAATAGGTTTTCCTTCTCTATGTGCTAATTTGCTCATGTTCTGTTGCTTACTGTATTGTTGCTGTGGGCTATGGATGCAATGTGTGACCTATGGTCAATGCAAACTGCTGTGTCAAGGTGGATTGTGGGAGCCCAGAATCCGGGCCTTTCCCTAGGATTCTGTGGAACTCAAGCATTCGGCAGCCTGTGTGACCTAAGACCATTAATCAAAGTTTAACTGACCGCCCTAAGGAGGAAAGAATGTACAGATGGTCAATGTACCCAAGAAAACAGACCCCTTCTGCATAGGATGTTTCTATACCCTCCCTGTTCCTGGAAACTTTAAAATGTTATCATGTTTACTGTTATCTACAAAGCAACGTATAATTTTCTCCCCTGTGCACTTTGACAACAATCTTCTCATCACAAGACCCCTTGCTGTACCCATGTTCTTATACTCAGTAGAATGTCTTTGTCTTGAGCCCCTATAACTGACGCTGTTGATTCCCACTTAATTGCAGAGCATTACTTCTATACTCTGAACTGCTGCCTTTGGAGCTGTTTGATTTCTCCTGTACTAAAGTCCTCCAATAAATTCATGTCTTATTCTGTTCCTGGTGCTTTCTTTGGGATCTTGGCTGGATACCCTCCGGCAGGTCAGGACACATAGTTTCTTTTTCATGCATATACAAGCCAATGCATAGACACTATCTTTTTCCTAGTTTCATTCAAACAAATAGCGGTATACTGTATTGGCAAAGGTCTGAAAAGAAAACAAATGACACACTCAAGTTAGGGAGAGTTTATTACAAAAGCACTATTTTCTAAAGCTTGGATGTAAAAGAACACTAGGTATAGTGTAGTGACCAAGGGCTCAGAGGCAGCTAAAAATTTACAGTCTTATTCCTAAAAGACCGCAGGGATGGCACAGATACTTGAACCTAGTTTGAGCTGGGTGCCTTAGGAGGAAAAGTTATCTTGGTTAAAGGGCCAAAGTCATCTTGCAGAGAACTTAGAGGGAAGGATTCAGGAAAATAAAAACATTGACCTCACATTCCTCCCTCTCTCTGATCTCCTGCTTGGCTCTCCTCTGCATGAACCCAACTTTAATCCAGAGATCATGGCAAGTAGTCGTTGTGATCAGCCTCCTGGGGTAGAAAGGTAAGGAAGAATGCCCAGGATATCTGCTAAATAAAATATGTCAGGAGAAATCGAGGAGCATTCACTCATTCTGCCCCTCAGCATTTACCTCGGTCCTTCGTTAGTGAAAAGTTGATAGAGGGAGGTCATGCAGTTCCATTAAATATTTTTGTCATTGTGGACTGACATCAATCTCATAATACTCCCACCTGAAACCTAAAATGGTATCCCACACTGGTTTTCTTAATGCAAGGTAGAGGGAGGAAAGTGAAGCAAAGTCAAATAACATAAATTATAGCTACCACAGCCTGCTGGTGTAGCTGGCAACAAGGCCTAATGGTTATATCTTTCACCAACCATTCCATTTCTTTAATATTTTCTTCTGAATTCTGAACCAAACAATGTTCTTCACCTGGTAGGAGAAACCCATGCTTCATCCCTGCAGAAAATGAGACCTTGGTGGTCCTATCCTTATAGTGATGCTGCATTTTTCCATAACCTAGAAAATAGGGCAAAAAAGTAATTAGGGGAACAGCAATGATTCCTTGCATTCTAAACACAGTCCTCCTTGGCATCTTTGTGTGTCAGAAAGCAGTTTCTCCATGTGTTCTGAATTAATTACTTCATCCAATGTGACCCAGCTATCTGACAGAGGAATCCCGGATGACAGCAGCCTTCTTTAGAGACGGTATCCTCTTGTTGATGCCTTAATTTGGACATTTTCATATGGCATACATTCTAGGTAATTGGAATATATAAGTACTGAAGTGACAAAATATTCAGCTTTTATAGCCCTTTTGTCCTGGAAGACATTGACAGTTAAACAATTTTTTTTAAAGTCAGTTAGACAGTATGTTAGCAGGTGTTAAGTGAGATGAATGTGATGAAAAAAATGCCATTTGGGAGCCTTCTTGCCTTTTTGTTTCAGGCTTCCAGAGTGACCTCAAATAGTATTTGTACTATTAGCTTCCTGGGCTCTAGGATAGGCCTCTTTCAAAGTTTCAAAGCCCTCAGTATTGCCTAAGTTACAGAAATGGGGCTCCATCATTCCAGGGGAAGAGGACTCTTGTAAGGACAGTGAGTTTTATTTAATTTTTAAATTAAACATCCAAAGTCTAATGAGGCATGCAGTGAACGACTCCCTCTTTCTCTCGAATCCCTTCTCCTCAGTCTCGAGCCCCTCAACTTGTTACTGTTGTCATGAGTTTATTGATTATCCTTCAAGAGATATTCTGTAAAATGCACATACAAACTAATACAGATCTATATTCCATGGTAGCATTTTATGCACATTTGTCTGAATATTGCTGTGCTAGTTGGGATGTAATATGTCCCCCCAAATGCCATTATCTTTGATGCAATCTTGTGGGGACAGATGTATTGGTGTTGACTAGGTTGGAACCTTGTGATTGAGAGTTTCCATGGACATGTGACTCAATCAACTGTGAGTGAAACGTTTGATTTGGATAATTTCCATGGAGGTGTTACCCTGCCCATTCAGGGTGGATGTTAATTGGATCACTGGAGTCCTAAAAAGGAGTTAACAGACAGAGGACCTTAGAGCAACTGAGAGTGACATGTTGGAGGAGCTGCAGCTTACAGAAATATTTTGGGGAACACAACCCAGGAGCAAGCAGACACCAGCCATGTGCCTTCAGAGCTAATAGAGGTTTTCCAGATGCCAATGGCCATCCTTCAGTGAAGGTACCCAATTCTTGATGCCTTACCTTTTACTGTTTATGTGGCCTTTGGACTGTAACTTTGTAACCAAATAAATCCCGGTTATAAAAGCCAATCCATTTCTGGCATTTTACATAACAGTGGCATTAGCAAACCAGAACAATTGCTTTTATTTTTAAGTATATATATGCCTCTTAATGACCTTCCTCATTTTCTTTTAAATATGCAAAGTAGCTTATTGTGTAGATGTGCCATAATTTAATTAAATAATTCTGACAATTAGATTTTTCCCAATCTAGCTATTACAAATAATGTTGGAGAGAATAAGCTTAAGCACAATATAATATCTCACGTATGCAGGTATTTCCACATCCCACTTGCAGAAATGTTGCCTCAAAGTGTATGCACGTTTGAAATATTGGTAGATTCCTCCAAATTGTCCTCCGTTGCAGCGAAGCACAGGTTATTTATCTGTGGACAGCACAACTGAATAGGGTGCTGCAAATACTTAATGCAACTCCTTTCTTCATTACCTGCCACAACTATGAAGCAAAATCCGGCAAACTGTGAAGACTGTAGGAAAATTAAAAATCAGGGATTCTTGTGATGCTGGAATGTTGACTTCTCTCAGAGAGGTGATATTTAGTGGAGTGGGGTGGGAGGGGGTGGAATTGGGTAAGGCTGGGAAGAGGCTGAGTGGAGACGTCTGATGAGAAGGCTTGAGGATAACCCTGACGTATTACTGAAAGTAAACCTGTCCAATAAGGAACAGTAGAAAGAACTCAAGTAGGGCCAGTGAAACTGGAGAATAAAAGTGGGATGTGGAAATGGCAGTGGGACGATGGGACAAGACTATAGCTTTCAGGATCTTGTAAATTTGTATTTTTTAGGGGTAAAATGGTTGCTTGTATCGGGCTGTGATGGCCGAGTGGTTAAGGCGTTGGACTCGAAATCCAATGGGGTTTCCCCGCGCAGGTTCGAATCCTGCTCACAGCGTTACTCCGTAGTTTTTTCAACTGAGCGCACAAAACCCAAACCAACCAAAACCACAAGCAGCGTCCTTTCCTGAGTTCCAGGTTGGCCCGCCCACCTTTACCCCACGCTCTCCTCCTGCTGTGTTCAGGATCTTCCCATACCTAAGCTTGATTTCTCTCTGTGTCCTTCCAAGCCTCGGTTTCTGTGAACCCCGAGCGAGGGGCGGTGCGTCATTCAACACCAAGACCTAAGCTCTCTGGGTGCTCACCGCGATACTTTGTGCTCTCTCGATAGTTCAAAATATTAGAGTGTTAAATCTGAAAGCAGCGGCAGATCCCAAGGGCAAAGAGAAACTGAGGAAAACAGGTTTTTAAAATCTGGGAACAAATATCCCTGTGCTGATAATTAAAATGTGGGCAGCTTCCTTAAAGTGTTCTTTTGTACTTGGGGAAAAAAAAAAGTCATCTTTAGTGTTTATACTGATCCAACAGGCTGGTGGAAACCATAGAGGTCTAGGATCATAAATATCCACTCGTGTGTTTGCCAGGCCTCTTCAAAGCACTGTAGAGAATGGAGGAATTCGAGGCAAAGAGGATTCGCAACTCAGCTAAGGTAGAGAGGAGTCGGAACAAGGGCCCTGCGCACCCGGCTTGGCCCCCACCTACTGCGCTTCTCTCTCTGCGAGGACAGCCCTCGCTAATAAATACTTCTGTATTTTCACTTACCTAGTTCGCTTACATTGCACCTTTAGATAGTATTTAACTCGTTTATCTAAGGATGACTAGCCTGTTGTAATTTTATAATTACATCAACTCCGAGAGTCTAAGTTTCCATGTGAATTTGGTTCTTAGAATGTGTATCGTTACTGAATTCTATTTTACCTGATTTAGCGGATGAGGTTTTGGAATGTTTTTACTTGCTTTATCGAGGCTTATATACTCCTAATCTACTCCATCGAAATTATTTACTCCTCAGTGAGTTATGGATCTTGGGAGAGTGAGGTGGAAAATATATGATTCATACGTTAAGAATGTATTTCATTTCATTATATCAAAATCTAAAATGATATGAATCAGTAATTACTGATCCGCCCGCAACATCATTATCCAATATAAGTATGTAAGAAAATTTTGACATTGTTTGATATATGCACAGATGAACCGACTGCATAAATAAAAAAGCATTCACAATAGAGACAATAGAAATAAGCATACAAACAAATAAAAAAAATAAAAGTAAAAAACCTTTAACGGCTCGATAGTCACTTTATCACATACATAATGTTCCAAAGGAGAACGTTTCTTTATAAATATAAATATTTTGAGGAAATTAAAGTTGACCCCAAAAGAAATCGGTCTGCTTTACCAGAATCCACAGGTTCTTCTGCACATTTCTGTCAACACGATCAGCAATTTTCTCAACGCTCTTTGCAGATTAATATTGAATACTAGATAATCGAAGGTATCGCAGCCGGGAGGGCCAGTGGCGCAATGGATAACGCGTCTGACTACGGATCAGAAGATTCTAGGTTCGACTCCTGGCTGGCTCGAAATCTGACTTTTAAGTAAACGTTCCTCTGTACTTTGTTCAGTCCAGTAACGGAAACAAATTCTAAAAGTCCTTCGGAAGAGAATTGCCCTGACTTGGTGTCCTGAAGTCTGAATGGGTACCGCCCTTTCTGAAGCTTCTTATCTTTTTTGTCCTTCGTTTCTTTCACTGACTTGAGAAAGTCAAAGAAGCATCAGAGGAAAAAAAGAAAGAAATTTTTCTGCCATCGAACCGCGATCTCACTCTTAGTGTTCTCGCTCCTTCTGTCCCCGAGCGCCGCTCCTGGACAAAAGAGAAGGAACATCAACTGGAGGAATATCGAATTAAGAAAAGCGCGACTGTGGACAAAAGTTATCAGCGTTTCTCCCCTCGCGCCTCAGTTAGGTGATCTAGGCGAACGGGATTAAGCCTCGATTTCCCCGCTCAGCCCTGCAATCTCACCAAGAAGAACGCGGCAATTTCACAGAGAAAGACAGAAACCGAGAAACTTTTTAGATTTGAAAGGGAGCCCAAATAAAAGTTAAGCACACAAGAAGAGGACGAGGATGTAAGGAAGAAGTATCAAGTGGCAGCTTTTGAGCGGTATCTCTTTACAGACAGACCTCCTTTTTTTTTTTTTTTTTTTTTTTAATCATCATTTTATTGAGATACATTCACATATCACGCAGTCATACAAAACAAATTGTACTTTCGATTGTTTACAGTACCATTACATAGTTGTACATTCATCACCTAAATCAATCCCTGACACCTTCATTAGCACACACACAAAAATAACAAGAATAATAATTAGAGTGAAAAAGAGCAATTGAAGTAAAAAAGAACACTAGGTACCTTTGTCTGTTTGTTTGCTTCCCCTACTTTTCTACACATCGATCCATAAACTAGACAAAGTGGAGTTTGGTCCTTATGGCATTCCCAATCCCACTGTCACCCCTCATAAGCTACATTTTTATACAACTGTCTTCGAGATTCATGGGTTCTGGGTTGTAGTTTAATAGTTTCAGGTATCCACCACCAGCTACCCCAATTCTTTAGAACCTAAAAAAGGTTGTCTAAAGTGTGCGTAAGAGTGCCCACCAGAGTGATCTCTCGGCTCGTTTTGGAATCTCTCTGCCACTGAAGCTTATTTCATTTCCTTTCACATCCCCCTTTTGGTCAAGAAGATGTTCTCCATCCCACGATGCCGGGTCTACATTCCTCCCCGGGAGTCATATTCCACGTTGCCAGGGAGATTCACTTCCCTGGGTGCAGACAGACCTCCTTTTTACTGTTCCTGAAAAGGACTCTTGACGCTTGGGGGCAGAGTGGAGGAGCTTGGGAAGAAAATCAAGGTGAAGCCGTGGAAAAGGATATAAACAACCAAAAGAGATCTTAATTCGTGGGTATAAACCCTATTTATCTAGTGCGCTATTAAAGGCACTAGGAATTAAAAGAATGAACGCACCACGGAGCCCAAACCTCTTTTGATCCAGGATCTTTTTGGCTGTGAACAGGTTCAAAGGGGAAAAAATATGGACCAAGGGAGATTCGTAAGTAAATGCTTCTCATTTAGCATTTAGCGTGCAGGAGAATCTCATACCTTGGTTCCAGGATGCGACCCACGAATTCTTAGCCAAGTGATGCTGATTCTGCTATTCCGCAGGCCACCTCGAAGTGGCACTGAATTAGTGCCTTATATTTTATTACCAGCGTTTTACAGTTAATTTCAACAAGGAACTTCCACGGGGGAAGGAAAGGAATGGAAGTCTATACTGGGTCAAACCCACGACCTCAGCATTATTACCGTCAAGCTTTAACCAACCGAGGAAACCTACTTTCTACCCTCAAGGGATTTTTTTTTTTTTTGCCTCCTTTATAAAAGTGTAAATTTCATTGAATAGTTGTGTATGAGTGTGTGTGTGTGTGTGAGAGAGAGAGAGAGAGAGAGAGAGAAAGAGAGAGAAAATAGTTTGTTTTAGAGACAATTTAGTTTCTAATTCTCCCTCGGACAAACAAAAGACCTTTGATAAAATAAGTGTACTCACATTCTTCTTGGACCTGCTGGAGAAAACTTAGACTTTTTTAAACCTACTGGTTGAGATTAAAAATAAAATCTACAGGGATTATATAGTGAAGAGTGAATTTTTTCTCTACCCTCAGAATGTTCTAGAGCTGTGCTTTTCAACACAGTAGCTATTAGCACGTTTCAAGGATGTAATACAGAAAACAAAAGAATGTGCAATATCTCAATATTTTTACACTGATTGGATGTTGAAAGGATAATATTTGAAGTTAAAACACTAAAATCAATTTACCTGTTTGTTTTTACTTCTTTAATATGACTACTAGAAAATATATAATTACTCTATATCAATTATATCATATCATATATTGACATATCTTTTTGCAGTGAGTGATGAGGTGACATCATTAAAGTGGATTCAGTTTGTGAGGGACACCATTCTATTCTGAAGACTCAATGGCCATATCATTTGTTTTTTACTTCAAGACAGAGGTATATTCTTCCCCAAAAGCAATTCCTGGTAGATAAAAATGGTAAATTTCTCATACTGCATTTCTTTTACTGCCTTTTGTTTTCCATTCCATAGGATTCCTTGGCTTGGCTGATTAAAGAGCTTTTCTAATAAAGAAAAGATCTTGGATGACAACTTCATAGGGCTTAATTTTGAGCCCTAGTTTTGTTGAAGTCAGATTGAAGAATTTATTCTTGAAGAAACTGGTGTTATTCAAAGGAGTGGAAAACAGATTCTGGTTATTACTTTATCCATGTGGTTTCTGAGGATGGCAAGTGGAAACAATTTAAGGAAGAGAGAAGAGGGAAGACTAGGCGTGCCAGTTTGAATGTATTATGTCCCCCAAATGCCATTATCTTTGATGTAATCTTGTGTGGGCAGACGTTATCAGCATTGATTAGATTGTAATTCTTTGAGTGATTCTGTGGAGATGTGTCCCACCCAGCTGTGGGTGATGACTCTGATTGGATAATTTCCATGGAGATGTTGCTCCACCCATTCAGGGTGGATCTAAGTTGAGTCACTGGAGCCATATAAATGAGCTGAGGGACAGGGGAACTCAGTGCAGCTGTGAGTGACATTTTGAAGAGGAGCTACAGCCAAGAGAGACACTTTGAAGAAAGCACAGGAGCTGCAGATGAGAGATAGTTTGAAGACAGCCATTGAAAGCAGACTCTTGCTCCGGAGAAGCTGAGAGAGGACAAATATCCCAAGTACAACTAAGAGTGACATTTTTGAAGAACTGCAGCCTAGAGAGGAACGTCCTGGGAGAAAGCCATTTTGAAACCAGAACTTTGGAGCAGACACCAGCCACGTGTCTTCCCAGCTAACGGAGGTTTTCTGGCCACCATTGGCCATCCTCCAGTGAAGGTACCCCATTGCTGATGTGTTACTTTGGACAGTTTATGGCCTTAAGACTGTAACTGTGTAACCAAATAAACCCCCTTTTATAAAAGCTGATCCATCCCTGGTGTTTTGCATTCCAGCAGCATTAGCAAACTAGAACACTAGGCTATATGAAAAGTTGCATGAAAAATCACTCCCTGTATGGTATTACTGAAACACCTTAAATTCTTTATTGGATACTGTTCTGGTTTGCTAATGCTGCCATTATACAGAATACCAGAAATGGATTGGCTTTTATAAAAGGGGTTTATTTGTTTACAGAGTTGCAGTCTTAAGGCCATAAAAGTGTCCAAGCTGTGGCAGTAACAATAGGGTCCCTCGACTGAAGGATGGCCAGTGGCAGCCGGAAAACCTCTGTTAGCTTGGAAGGCATGTGGCTGGCGTCTGCTTACTCCCAGGTTGCATTTCAAAATGGTGTTCTCCAAAATGTCAGTGTCAGCTTTCTATAGCCATCTTCAAAATGTGTCTCTCAGCTGTGGCTCCAAAATGTCACTCTCAGTTGCTCTCCAAAATGTTATTCTTAGCTGCTCTGAGTTCCTTCTGTTTGTCAGCTCTTTTATATGGCTCCAGTGATTTAATTCAGACCCACTCTGAATGGGGTGGGGTAATAACTCCATAGAAATTATCCAATCAAAGGTCTTTCTCACAGTTGATTGAGTCACATCTCCATGGAAACACGCAATCAATAGGTTCCAACCTAAACAGCACTAATACATCTGCCCTCACATGATTGCATTAAAAAACATGGCATTTTTGGAGACATAACACAACCAAACCAGCACAGAAACCAAACAATTCCTAATTCTCATCTGATGACACCCCCCCTCCTCTATACCATGAGATGATTAGTAATGTGCTCTGCAATCATTGGGTATTATGTCTTTGATCGTTCTATAACTTTGCCATTTGAAAACTTGCAGTAACTGCTCCAGTAGTTACTAAAAATCATTATTTTTTTATTTTTTATGATCCCCACCACTAGTATTAATTCTTTCTGCATCTGGAGTATTCACTATAATGATACCCAGTAAATATTTGCAAATGTAACAGTGAACATCCAGTGTCTTTTCTCCAGCTTCATGGAAGTCAATATAATGGAGCTGGACACTGGAGAAGCTGGAAAGTCCACAAGTGCTACTGGAACCATATAGCAAAGTTATATTCCTCCTGCAATATCTCTCTGGTACTCCTCTACTAACAAAATATCAGTGCTAGATGGCACAACTAAAAATTATTCCAAAGACTCAGATCCATGTTCACAAAGCAGTCTAAAAGGGTGAATTTGGGGTTGAGAGGTATAATCTGGGGCTGAGATAACTGGCACAAAGGACTATGCAATGACCAAGTTCCCAAGCAGCTCGCTATGAACCACATTCTTCCCACACATAACACACGAAGAACTCTTAAATGGATCACATCATTTATGCACTATGTGTGCTCCTGTCTTTTTCCTCTGTTCTCCGTAAGACACATTAGATATTTATTGGTTCATGATTCCCTCCTTAAAGTCACTTTTTCACACTAAACTATACATAACTCCTTCAAAATTGCCAATATGACTAAATCTAAAATGCCACAGGCAGTTTTCTTACAGTTGATTATCCAACACATCTACTTTGTATTTAAATTACTTTCTACAAACAAAGTTTTGATTTCCAAAGTTTCTTTTATGTTCTATGAAAGTTTTTCTTCATTGAATTATGTATTAGTCAGAGAATTTTCATGTATTTCTCTAGGGAAACAGAACCAACAGAAGATATCTGTAACTATGAGATTTTGTTAAAAAGGTCTCACACAGCTGCAGGGATGCATGAGTCCAAATTCTGTAGAGCAGGCCATGAACAGACAACTCCAATGAAGGTCTTTGATGAACTCCCCAGCAGAGGCTGACTGACTGAAGAAATAAAGTGAAAGTTCTCTCTTCTCCCTTAAAAGTCTTCAACTGATTGGATTAAAGCCAGCTGATTGGATTCTCTCATTGTGGAAGACACGCCCTTAGTTGATCACAGATGCAACCAATTGAGTAATGATTTAATAACCCAGCCCTCTGGTTTATTAACCATCCATGAAATGTCCTTTAACACCATCACCTGGCCAAGTTGACACATGAACCTAACCATCACAAACCCTAGTCCTGGTTATTGGATAAAGTATCATTTCTCTCCACTCCAAAGATATTAGCAATAGATGACATGATGTAAAGTTTTTGCCTGCAACCTCTGTTTCCTTAAAGTTGCTTTCTTTTCATCTACTTGATTTTGTATCCTTCCCTTTTTTTCATATATCTCGTTAATACTTGCACTAGGTACTTATTTAAGAATAGAAGACTAAAATGCTGATTAGGAAAATGGAGTAGATTCACTTCTCCCCATTCTTCCCACTAAGTACAGTTAAAAACCTTTGATCTTATGTATAAACAAACATAAGAAAACTCTGAAAGGTGGAGAATATAAAGTAGACTGGCTAGGACCTTTGGATATGAGGAAAAACACAATGATAATTTTCCTAGATTTTCTTTTTTAATTTATGTATCTTGGACTGAGTGCTAGAGAAGTCAGAAACTCTGAGTGACAACTAGCATGGACTTAAAGCTTAAAGAAAAACCAGCTCTCTCTAGCCAAATGACCAGAGAAAGGGCAGCCTACCAAGACGGAAATCTTTTAGACAATATCCTATTCCAACAAAATACCATAGAAAACACTGTAGCTTCAACACCCCCACTCTCTTAATTTCCCATCTCCCCCATCAGAAAAGGCCAGTGAGGAGCCCAGTCTGCAGCAGGATGGTGTCAGAAAAAGTGTAGTGTGGAGATGAGACTCTCATCCTCACTTAGCAACATCAAGGTCCTTTGCCTGTTAAAGGAAATAATGTGGGGATAGTGGTCTTTTACTTTCACCTGGCAGTAATGAAGTGGAATCCACTCTCTTTCCCCACTGTACAGTCAGAGGAGTCCTATTAAAACAGAAGATTTAAATAAGATCCATAGTCTCATAATATAGTATCCAAAGTGTCCCAAGACAACTGAAAATCATACATCATACCAGGAATCAGGAAAATCTCAACATAAGAAAAGACAACCAATAGATGCCAACACTGAGATGACCCAATGTTGGAATTATCTGACAAGGATTTTAAAGCAACCATCATAAAAATGCTTCAAGGAGCTATCACAAACAACATTCGAAACAAACGAAAAACAGAAAGACTCAGCAAAAGAAATAGAAGATATATAGAAAAACCAAATTGGAAATTAGAGAACTGAAAAATACAATAACTGAAATTTTAAAAAATCATGGGAAGAACTCAACAGGAGAGTGGATAAGAGAGAGGAATACTCAGTGAATCTGAAGATAGAACAATAAAAATCACCAAACTAAACAACAAAGAAAGACTTTTTTTGAAAATGAACAGAGATTATAACAAAAGATCTAACTTTTTTTGTCATAAAAGCCCTGAAAAGAGAAAGAGGGCAGTACTGCAAAAGTATTCAAAGAAATAATAGCTTAAGAACAATACCAAATTTGATAAAAGATGTATGCCTACAGTTTCAAGAAGATGAGTGAGACCCAAACAGGATAAACTCGAATTCAGGACAAGACAAAGTTTAGTCAAACTTCTGAAAACTAAAGACAAAAAAAAATCTTAAAAGAACCAAGCAGAAAATACCTTACCTTATCATGAAGGCCAGAAGGAAGTGGCACAAAATTTTTTTATCAGTGCTGAAAGAAAATAGTTGCAATCTAGAATTTTATACCTAGCAAAAAAATGTCTTTCAGGAATGAAGGGGAAATCAAGACATTCTCAGATGCAGGGAAAACTAAGAATTTGTCATCAACTAATCCTATCCTTCAAAAAATGACTCAAGGTATTTCTTAAAACAAAAAGGAAAAGAAGAAGGTATCATGGAACATCAGGAGGGAAAAAAGAACAACAGAAAGTGTAAAAATATGAGAAAATACAATAGGAATTCTTCTACCTTTTATGTTTTCTAAATTGTTTTGATATTTGAAGTAAAA
Organism: Choloepus didactylus; assembly: GCF_015220235.1. Classification (NCBI taxonomy): domain Eukaryota; kingdom Metazoa; phylum Chordata; class Mammalia; order Pilosa; family Megalonychidae; genus Choloepus; species Choloepus didactylus. Next base: position 126,179,130 of record NC_051313.1, on the reverse strand, counting down.
ATTATAGAATTGTTTGATATGGTTCTCAATGTATGTAGGAGGAATATTTAAGACAATTATAAGCCGGAGGGGGTAAGTAAAGTTCTATACTTTACTCACACTAGTAAAACATTAACAGCAGTCACTTGTAATAAATAAATAATATAATATAATAATATAATATAATATAATGTAATACCTCGAGCAACCACTAAAAAAAACTACACAAAGAGATACACTCAAAAACACTATTTGATAAATCAAAATACAGTTTTAAGAAATGCTTAAGTAACTGGAATATAGGAAAAAGAAACCAAATAAGTGAAAAACAAAGAGAAAATGCAGCAAAAATAAAGTGGCAAACTTAAGCCCTAACATATCAATAATTAAATGTAAATGGTCTAAAGTCACCATTTAAAAGAAAGAAATTAGCATAGTGGCTTAAAGGAAAGAAACTGTCATGCAACTCTATGCTGCCTATAAGAAATTCACTTTAAAAATAGCAATATAGGTATGTAGAAAGTTGTAATGAGTTCTAATTGGAGAATTTCAGAGTTGGCCAAGAAAAAGATTTGACCATTAGTAACAGTAACATACAAACTATTTATGGTAGGCAATGCTTCGGCAGGTTTGTGTGCAAGAGGAGAGCCCCCATAGCAGGAAACCTCCCAGAGTTCAGCAGTTGGCCAAGGAGCACCAGAGGGAAACACAACAAGGGGAAACCTCCCAAACCTCTAGGGGAGAAGAAAAAGGAAGGGGAATTTAATTGGGCCATTTTGGTGAGGACAATCTCCAGTGTCAATACCAAAAATTGTTTCTTTATGGGCCAGAAAGATTTCCAGAAATGAATCTTCCACTCAGCTGCAGAAGATTATAGTTCTAGATATAGATTGGAGTCAAGATAAGGTAGAATTCCATTGGCTTTTTGAAAAATATACATCTTTCACATTTGTTGTTTCCCCCCAGGCCAACACCACTCTATTTTACTCTCCTAATGGAATTAGCCTCCAAATATTCTGCCACAATTTGAAGGAGTAATTCCTTCTCTTGAAATTGAAGGAGGGGATTTGTGACTCTAAACTTCTTAAATGTGACATGTATACAAATCCTATTTTCAGCCTCAGTTTCACTAATTCCTTAGATGGGGGGTGGTAGTGGGTAGTTACCACAAGATAAATTATGTTCTTATTCAACTTTCGCCAGTTCTGGCTTAAAACGAAGCTTCCTTATCTTACTAGTCCTTATGCTATTTGGTTTTCAAATTTTTGCTACTGCCCTCTTATTTTCCCATTATTGTCCTTTTGGGTTTATACCTGAAAAACCCTTTGTTGGTTTGAATCTATTATGTACTCCAGAAAAGCCTATGTTCTTTTAATCCAATCTTGTGGTGGCAGACCTATTGTTGGGCGGGACGTTTTAATTAGGTTGTTTCCACGGAGACGCGACCCCACCCATTCAAGGTGGGTCTTAATCTGCCTGCTGGAGTCCTTTAAGGGAGAGACATTTTGGAGAGAGCTCAAAGCGGAGAGAAGCTAAGGGAGAAATACCCAGAGACAGTTTGGAAAGAAGGACCAGCAGATGTCGCTATGTGCCTTCCCATGTGACAGAGGAACCCCAGATGCCAACAGTCTTTCTTCAGAGAAGGTATCTACCACTTGATGCCTTAATTTGGACATTTTCATGGACTTAGAACTGTAAATTTGCAACCTAATAAATCCTTTTTGTAAAAGCCAATCCATTTCTGGTATATTGCATTCTGGCAGCTTCAGCAAACCAAAACACACCCCTTTGTTTTTAGTAGATTTGGGGATTGAGAGACATCAAATGCCTGCCTTTAATATGTCATTATTATAATTAGGTCTACCTCTGACTTATGACTATTTCTTTTTACCCTGGACACACAGAGGATTAGTATAATAGGCAATGACTAGGAAGACATCATTTATTTTTAGATTAAAATTGTAGAGATGACTTCCAACTTCCACCTGGGATTTAGAAAGCTGGAAAGTGGGTTATTTCTAACCTAACAACAGAAAAGTCCAGATCATCTTTAAAAATCATGCCTTTCCTTGAACCCATGGGAGAACTGAGGCCTCATAGCAACCACATAGTCTAAAATCTAAGGAAAAAACAGGTGCTTCCAAGAAGAAATAGAACATGACCTCTGGCTCATGCATAGCATGGAAACAGGGCCTCCATGCAAGAGGATAAGAAAAACCCAACTAAAATGTAGAATTTTGTAATAAATTGTTAAAGCCCAAGGGTGGACCAGCAGGAAAGTATAGAGCCACTGGGATTCACATACTCAAAGCTATGCACACCTTTCAAGTTCCTCTTCACAGACTTCACTAAGTAGTCACAAAAAAAGTCTCATAGTAGGACAAGAGAATAGAGAACTCCTTCTACTGTACAGGCCTAGCGGGGAGGGACTGTGCCCTCAGGAAGGCACAAAATCTTTGTGACCTTGGATTAGCAAAGATTTTTTTGATACTGCCCCCTCCCAAATTGAAATTAGACTTTATTCAAATGAAAAATTTCTTTTCTGCAGAAGTCATCATTAAGAAAATGAAAAGACGAGTTACACACTGAAAGAAATATTTGCAAAAATTCATATCTAATAATTGTGATGCATCTAGAATCTACAAAGAATCAAAAAGTCAATAACAAGAAAACAAATAAAACTGAGCAAATCTTTGAGCAGACACTTAACCAAACAAATGAAAAGATGCTCAACATCTAGTCCTTAGGGAAATGCAAATTAAAACCACAATAATATGCTTCTACACACCCACTAGCAAATTAAAACCACAATAATATGCTACTACACACCCATTAGAATGGATAAAAATTTAAAAGTCAATTGGAAATACCAAGCATATTGGTGATAATGTATAGAAACCTGAATTCTAATACATTGCTGGTAGGAATGTGAAATGGTTCAGCTGCTTTGGAAAACAGTTTGGCTGTTCCCCATAAAACTTGTAATGCAAGAGTAATAACCACTACACTAAGGCCTAATAACACTGTGGAGAAGGGCAGGAGCAGATCCTAAGAACAGTAGGGGGCCAAACAACAATTGGTTACAGCCACCAATTTTAACTGTTCAAGGACAGTCTCATTGCAACCCGATTAAACATTTCTTTCGTGGAAACCATAACCATACCGAGAAGCATTTTCTTTCACCTCCGTTTCTTCAGGATTGGTTAGATATCGTCAATATTGGGCAAGTGGCTGCTGCTCACCATGGTAAATTGAAAAGCTTATTATTTGCTTATTGACAATTTTCTAAAATTTCTTGACTGAGTACTCTACTGTAAAAGACGATTTTCCTCTGACAGTCTCCCTCGTATCTTAGGATGTGTTTAACTACCTGACGCTGGTCTATGGAGGGAACGTCGAGAGATTTACCCTTGCTGAAGAGTTAGGCTAGTCTGAGTCCATCTTTCCCGAAACAGGGCCGGTGACAATGGGATTCACTTCCCTCTGCCGCCCTTAGAAGAGTAAAGGTGCTCACAGTTTCCTTCCTCTTGAAGCTAAATTGCCTGGAGCATTGAAGTCCCTTTACTGTGCTTTTTTTTTTTTTTCCCCTGGTTCCTACAGCCTAAATGCACCGTGAAAGGTTTTTTTTTTCAAGTGTCTATTTAATACTGCTCACCCAAGCACTATTTTACGCTTGAAGACAAACAGGCAGAGCGGTGCTAATACATAGTATAAACATATAGTAATGCAAAGATCCCAGCTCCACAAAAAAAAGCGTCTTTCTCTTCAAGTGAAGATGAGACCGATGAGAATTACTGTACCGGAAGTGGGGTTCGAACCCACGCGGGCATATGCCCATTGGATCTTAAGTCCAACGCCTTAACCACTCGGCCATCCCGGTAACAACTGCAAAATGTGCAGTTATTATTTCCCCTATTATAATTAATGGGATTATTGACAGTCCATGGGAAATTGTGATTAATTTTATAACTTCCGAAACTGGTTCCAGGCTTAAAAGAACTCAGAAAGAAAACCTTTATAGCACTGCTTGGAAAGAAGCTAATAAAAAACGTTTATTTTCAACAAGTATCATCTGATCATTAACTCATGCCAAGCACTATAATGGATGTGCCAGTTTGATATATTGTGTCCCCCAAACGCCATTATCTTTGATGTAATCTTGTATGGGCAGACGTTATCAGTGTTGATTAGATTTCTTTGAGTGTTTCTTTGCAATGTGCCCCACCCAGCTGTGGGCGATGACTCTGATGGGATAATTTCCATGGAGTGTTGGCCAGCCCATTGGCTGGGCCTTCATCAGTGGAGCCATATAAATGGGTTGACCTAACAGAGGGAACTCAGTGCAGCTGTGAGTGATGTTTTGAAGAGGAGCTACAGCCAAGAGGGACACTTTGAAGAAAGCACAAGAGCTGCAGATGAGAGCCAGTTTGAAGATGGTTGTTGAAAGCAGACTCTTGCTCCAGAGATGCTAAGAGAGGACAAATAACCCAAGTGCAACTAAGAGTGACATTTTTGAGGAACTGCAGCCTAGAGAAGTTTTGAAACCAGAACCTGGAGCAGACGCCAGCCACGTGCCCTCCCAGCTAATGGAGGTTTTCCAGACACCATTGGCCATCCTTCAGTGAAAGTATCTGATTGCTGATGACATTTTGGACACTCTATGGCCTTAAAACTGGAACTGTGTAACCAAATAAACCCTCTTTTATAAAAGCCAATCCATCTCTGGTGTTTTGCATTCTGGCAGCATTAGCAAACTAGAACAATGGATTTCAGGGAAAGGGTGAATTATCCTTGAGAAGAAATTAGGAAGATAATGAAAAAATTACAGACCCTCTCCACCCCCTTTTCCTGACCTCCCTCATTTGGTGACCACTTATGCTCAAAAGAAGCCATTTAGTGGATCAAGCGAGAGAAAACAACAGGGGAAAGGAGGTGGAGTAATGGGGTGGGGAGAATTCAGCCATGTGAACCATGTTCAATAACTTCATTCCACCAAAGGAAGTGTACAAATTTTTTATTCCTCATCCAAGAACCCTGTTTTGCCTGATGAATACAAACTCTCACTCCAAACTGGTTGAATCAGATTCGCGAGGTGTGGCCTTCAAGTCTGGGGCTATAGAGTGGTTGGTTGAGACAAGTTTCCCCTGAAGTAAATTTGGAAAATCCTAATGCACGCCCATGGAGTTTGAATCTATGACACTGGTTTTAACAAGAAAACATTTTTTAAGCAAGAGTTTTAACTGTCCACAAATGAAACACATATTTTCTTGTGTACCTACTATACACTAGATGCTCAGCCAAGTGCATAGAAGCTACCAAGGCAGTTGGACACTGTCAGAAACTTCAGGGTTGGGAGGAAAGGGGGGAGGAGGGGGGAGTAAGGGGGTGGTGTTTAAGAACTCATTAAAGCAAGACCCCAGATGAGTATTGGAGGTGTTGGGTTGAAAGTCTATGAAGGTTTCTGGAACAAGAGATTAAATTCAATCCCAAAGTAGGGTTTGGAGTAGATTTCATTTATCAACATCGTGAAACACCTGCTGAGAGCCACCAAAAAAAAACTAAATAAATAAGTGGGTCACTGCTATTTTGGTTACCACAGAAAACAACTACAATAAGAGAGAGTCAAGTCAATTGTACCACACAAGCATAAAAAGTACAAGGACAACTCTCCCAATTTACAGATACAGAAATTGAGGTATAAACTAGTTAAGTAACAGTTCCAAAGTCAAATAAGTAGTAAGAAGTGGAGTCAATACTTACTCCCAGGTGTGTTGAGGCCAAAGCCAATACTAATAACCACTGCATTGCCTTGGAGGAAAGAAAGGTTGGGATAGAGAGACTAGTGTAAAGTGGGTGGAACTAAGCATGCAATATATAATTAACATCATGTGATAGAAACAGAAAGAGAAGTCATGGTATTAAGACAGGAATATACGATTAAATTGAAAAGCCTTTAAAATTCCATTTTTAAATAATGGTATACTGAGATCTAAAGAAGTTATTGATTTCCAAAAGTCACAAATCTGCAAATCAATAAATGTTAATAAAATTGAGATCAGGACTAGAACTGTTTCTATGCTACCAACAATATCATAGCAAGTGTTTATTGACAGAGATGGGGAAGAAACATATTAAACAGGTAGATGAGTTTCTTTTCAAAACAACTAGATGTTTCAGAAGTGCTTGTGTTTTGTAGCTTCCATTTGGGCTTTTCTCACAACTGCCTTTAAGAGCATCAGTCTGTTTTGCACTGGAAGGCATGAATGCCATTTTTTTTTCCCTAAGAGAGAATTCAAATATTCTTTTTAATGAAGTATGCATTTCCCAATTTTCTGCAAAGGAGGAGGGCAAGCCTCAAAGATAATAACCAAGAATGTTATCTTTGGTGGCTCATGATGCCCTCAGAGGTCCTTCCTTAAACCAGGTACCCATTGTCCTCCATCTCCAGGTAACAATTTCCCCTGATTTTTTTCCTTAGACATACCTTCCCAATAGACATGGTAGTGTGGACCCAGGCACACTGCTGAACTAGTTAGTTCCAGGTGTTTTAGTGTGGATTCCATAGAATTTTCTATATACGGAATTTTCTTTAATTTCTCTCAGCAATGTTTTGAAAATTTTAGTGTATGCAACTCAGATGTCTTTTTAAAATTTCTTCCTGACAGTTTAATTCCTTCTTATTCCATTGTGAATGGAATTGTTTTCTTATTTTTTTAATTATAGGATTAGTATATAGAAATACGATTATACGGCTAGTACAGCACTCTTTTCTAGGTCCTGGGAATCCAGGAAAAATAAAGAATTCTGACTCATGGACAGCAAGTTTAGTGGAAGTCAACTGACAATTTTATATATGTATTGTGTCCTATTGTGATTATTTTAACAATAAGAACTACCCATTTCAACAGTTTGGAAAGAGCAGTGTGAAGGGTGAGTTGACAAACAGGTAAAAAGGAAACTCGTGAGACTAACTAGGCTGGACCCTAAAAAAGTGAGAGAGAAGGAAGCTGTCAGATGGACAGTGTCTGTCACTCCAACCCCATGGCACAACTACTACAGTACTCTCATTTTCTTTACTAAAATTGCCTATCTTAAGGATTTATGCCACTTGTTCTAATAGTTACTTCTTTTTCTTTTTTCCCCTTCGAAACCGGGTGGAGGGGAGTAAAGACGGTAGGAGTCAATGCTGAGAATTAGAGAAATGAATTCGATATTTGATACAGATTTTAGGAGGTACAGGTTTGAGGTGACTGCAAAATTAATTTATTAAACAAAAAGTACCGTTCCAGTGGCCCGTACGGGGATCGAACCCGCGACCTTGGCGTTATTAGCACCACGCTCTAACCAACTGAGCTAACCGGCCACGCGACGGATAAAGATGCGGTGGGTGACAGTCATCTTTTATGTTACTAAAGTAATAAGCCCATTGACGTCAATTTAGCAGTCATACGCTAAAATTAAAGGAAATTTATTTTTTCATTTTCCCAACGGAGACTTTAGTCAGGCAATTTTAACTAAACGAAACAGTATCTGTCTTCAAGCCACTTTTCATGTTTTTCATTTCCCCTATCCTCACTCCCGCGAAAAAAAAAAAAAAGGCGAAAACTGCTCTCCAGTGGAAAATAGGACTTTTTCAAATACGCCTATTCCGCCCGGAGTAAACAGAGAAACATTCAAGAGAGTCTTCCTTCATTTTACTCCTGAAGCCTCCGAGAATGATCCAGAGACCCCGAGAAGGATCCAGAACTATAAACTGGTCGTTCCTAGCTTTAGGTCTGAATAGGCAGATTATGAAATTGACTCACCCCCCCGGAACTGCTTGGTGGATTTGGTCCCGGTTCGCGGCGTGAGGATTCATGGCCATACATAAAGGAAAGAAATCCCCAGCCAAACTGCCTTGCCGCTTAATAAGTACTCGGGAAATATACTCCTCTGTGCAACCATGGAAACGTCCTGCTGTGTGTATGTCCGCGGTTCCACTTTGCGATTTTATTCAAATTAACTGTTTTGTCCTTTTTTCCTCTCCGTGAAGGCAAGAGCTTTGTTGTCTTCTTCATTCCTCTGGTACCCCCGTTGCCCGCACAGCATGGAGGGTTGCTCAATAATTTAATGAATGGGGAAAAGGTGTACAGAAGGTCATTTTTGCTGATGATCTGGACTTAGAAAAATAAAGGCTCTAGAATTTGTCAACTGGCAAATACATTCTTTCTCTCAAACATCACCTGCAATATGCCAGCAGTTGTGTTCTAGCTTTTACTAATAGGAGGTCAAAACCCTCACATTATTTCAGAGACGAGAAGCCGCCCTCCCTGTCCCCGGCACCTACTGAAAAATGGACTCTAGTGGACAAGCGGAGACACAACGCTTTTCTCCCAACCGATATGGAAGCTCAACCACCAACTCTCAACCCAGCACAGGGTGTGTGGCGCCGTCCGCGCCAAGTAAGTAAGGGCTTAAGGCGGAACCTGGAAGGAGGCAGCTCGCTTCTAGCTACGCAGGTAAAGAGAAGATGGTGAAAAGGAAGAAAAGAACAAACAAAAGAAAACTATTTTCTCCAGTAAGTCAAATGGACGATGGAAACTGAATAGACACATTCCAAAAAATTAGAAATTTGTGAAGCCGAAAATAAGAATATTCGATTTCCCAGAGATAGACTCTACATAGCTTCTCCCTCCCCCAAAGTATCTGGCCCCGCAGCCTGACTTCACTGGGTCACATCCCGTCAGCAGCCTCATAGCAAGTGCGGGTGGTCTCCAGAGCTCAGTCCTGCAGGTTCCTAAAGGATAATTTTCTGTTACCAAAGAAGCAGAGACAAGACAGAGTGCCAGCATCAGGAGTCTCTTGAAATCAAATCCTCCCTCTCCCTGCACCGGCCTGCCTGTGTCTGTAAAGGAATTGGATCCATAGGCAAATTGGATTTCTAGTAATGGAGTTTAGTTGTTAGTTTTAAGACACGAAGAGTTTGTGCGAAAGAAATTTACCTCCACCGTGACAATTTCCTGAAGGAAAAGACAGCTTAGAGATTATCGAACCTGAGGCATCTAGAAAAACTGTCCTGTAGAGGGGACTCTGTCCTGTAGAGAGGATTTGAGACTGAAGACAAAGTTTATAGTTGTGGTTACCACGTTTGCCCGACGCAGGCAGAAAAACTTTCGAGAGTTAGACTTGACTTAATTTTGCATTGGTGATTCTCTCCCTTGACCGGATATTATAAAGGTGTTTATATTTCGACCAACGCGCGAACATTCTTGCCCTCTCTGAGGTCCCGGGCCTGAAGGCAGGTCATCCTGACCCTGGAGACGCTGACACCGCACTTCTGCCTCGCTCCCAGCGCGTGCCAGCCACTCCCCTTCCCCAGTTCCTTGCGGGAGGAAGTTCCTGAGTAGTGTCAACAAGAGAAGGCGCCCGTCCCATGGATTCCTGCCTGCGTGAAATGGCCTGGCTCTCTTAGGAAGATAGATAGTGGAATTTGCATGTTTTCTGCCAAGTGGGGCTCTCAGATTCCTAAAAGGAAAAGGATTTCGCTTTGAAATCGAGCGGGAGGGCCCTCTGGATGTCAGTCAAATGTGTCCATCAATTTTTCTTCTTTCAGAACATTTTTATCAACAGAAATAAATTGACCTCATTGAGGGAGGGTGGTGATGATACATACAAGGATGAGGAGGAAGATGCCTTAAATAACTAATCGGAGATCTCTGTCTGCCAAAAAAGGATTCCCTTTCCTTCCTATTTCCCGCTTCTTTTGCACCAGGAAGACACGAAGGACTTCCTTTTCAGCCGGGCTTCATCTGTGTGTCTTTCACTCTTCTTTGGGCGCACCTCCCGCTCCCGGCGCTAACTCTCTGAGCCTCTGACAGCTCCTAGGTCTACAAGTTCCACGAATTTAGCGCGCAATTCTTTTTAGACGCCTAACATGCAAGGATGGTGATGCAGCCGGGATAGAGTAGGTTCAGGTGTGCGAGTGTTTGTAGACAGGTGTGGGCTTTACAGCCTTCGCAAGGATATTGGATGGACAGCTCTTCCTCCTGGACAATTTCCCAGGAACTCAGCGTCTAGATGAGCTTGAGGTTAGGGACCACGCAGACCAAAGCTATTTCGAACGGAAGAAGGGATCCCGGCTATTTCTGGAGTGACGAAGGCACCGGCGAGCGCTCAATTTCGAACCACTTTCGAGTTTCTCCGATTTCCATTCTGAGGGCATAAAGGATTATGCTCTGCAGACCGCCATGCCCCTGCTCGGGGACCCCAGCAGCTGCACAAACCTCAGGGCATCCAAGCGCAGGAGGTGTCGGAATCTCTGGTCTGGGTGGGGCCTCTTTATGTTGGGATTGGAAGCTGTTTCCAATGCAAACAAGATACAAGAAAACTCTGAAGAATTAACAAGAGTTTAGTCGTTTTACCTTTAACCACAGACTTCCCAAATTTAAAAAAGTATAACCCCCCTCATTTTTGACAACTGATTTATCATAAGATTGAGCAGTTGCTTTTCTTTGTATTATAATTATTGACATTTACTAAATGAAACTGTTGCATTACTCTTTTAAATACATTGAACAGATTATAACTTCCAAATAGTTGGTGCAACTGTTATTTATGGGAAAATAAATGCAGGAACAAGTATTTCTTTTACAGCCTTTAATGTTATGTCATTAGGTTGTCTTCTTAAGCTTCACTTTCCCACAGATATATATGGTCTGGATGCGGTCTCTTTATGTTGGGATTGGAAGCCATTTCCAATGCAAACAAGATACACACACACGGCTTACTGTGTTTCCAAGGTTAAGATCACCCTGGTTTAATGACTGCTGCTATAGGACACTGGAACCCACCCCCTGAAAAGTAAGTAGAGTAGATATTCACCACTATTATGTGCCCTACTTCCCAAAATAATCTCATTCTGGAAAATGGTTGGGGAGAGACACACAAATATAATCACTATCATGGGTCGACAACAGTAGTTTCAGGAGACGAAGAGTGTCAGAGATTGTGCTATTTTATATGGGTGGTGTGGGTAAAATCTGATAAGATGAAATATGAGTAGAGACCTGTAATGATTGAGAAAACAAGCTTGCAAACATTTAGGGGAAGAGCATCCCAATGACAGTAAAGAATCTGAGGCAGAAGTTGGCTGATATGCCTGTCAACTATAAAGTAACACAGTGTGACTAGAGCCATGAGCCCAGGGGCTAGGGGGAAGACAAAACCATTAAGTAATAGGAGGTCAGAGTATAGGTTCAAAGACCATTTTAAAAATTAGATTTTACTATAAGATGTAGAGCCAGGAAGTGTGCTTTGAACCGAGGAGTGAAGTGATCCAACATGTTTAACAGTATCTTTCTGTTGGCTGAGTGGAGAACAGATCATGTGGTCAGAAGCAGGGAGAGCAGCTAAGAGTCTTCTGCAATATTTCAAGTCAGAGATAATGGTAGCTCAGAAGGTGGTAGCAATGGAGGTGGTAAGGAGTCATCAAGTTTTGGATATATTTTTAAAGTACAGCTGGCAATGCTAATTGATGTTTTTTACTCAACAATTATTTATTGATTTCCCACTATGGAACTATTTTGGGAACTAGGTGTTTAGTAATGGACAAAAAAGGATGAAAATTCCTACTGTCATGGAGTATACCTTATAGTCAGGGAGACAGAAAATAAACTACATAAATAAATTATGTATGATATGATAGTGAACTATTATGAAAAAGAATAAAGACTAAAGAAGGAAGAGGAACAGAGGGAGAGCCACAGGTTTGGCAATTTTTTAAAAAGACAACCATGGAAGACCTTTCTGAACAGAAGACATTTGAGTAAAGATCGCACTGAGGTGAGGGAGAGAGCCATGTGGATTTATGGAGAAATAGCACTCCAGAGAGTGAGAACAAGTACAAGCATTCTGCAGTGGAAGCAAGCCTGGGGTATTCAACAAACCATAAGGAGCCTGAGGACAGTGGTGTGATTGTGGTTCAGAGTGGGGTGTGGTGATGAGGAGAAAAGGACAAAATGGAAAATAGATATGGCAAGGCTGAGGACACTAAGACTGGAGTGGAGAGAGGAATGAAAGAGAGATGACGGGGGTGGGTGGGAATGAGGAACAAACAAACGGGGGGAGAAACAGCATTGGAGCAACTGAGGGGGACTGAAGGGGAAGAGAGAGGAAAACTGAGAGTAAGTGGGCAACTAAGGGTCCAAGAAGAGATACAGAGGTAGAAGGAGGCAGTGACTGAGGACAAAGAGGCGGAGACTACGGTGTAGAGGTTTAAAAAGGGGGGGAATCTGAGAAGAAGAGAGGGAAGACCAAAGGACAGAGAAGAGGAGGCTGGGAGACACTAAAGGGATCCTGAGTGGGAATGGGAAGGGAGAATGAGGGGCAGAGAGGGGAGAATTTGGGGCCAAGAGAAAAGACACTGGATATTTATGTGCAGCATCAGCAGACCTCTACACAGACTCTGGCGTCCCTGCCCTGCTTTAGCGGTTCCCACAGACGCTTGACCTGCCCGGAAGAGGCATCTGAAAAGAAATCTGAGCTCCTGATGAAAGAAGATGAATGTAGAGCCCAGCCCTTGGGGACATAATAAAGGTCCCCAGTAAGTGGGGGTGAACAGCACCCTTGGAGCCCTTGCACAGAGGACTGGACAGTATGGTCTTCAGGCCTGCTCCCTGGTTGGGCTCTCTGCTCCTGGTTTCCCTCTGGGGGCTGTCAGATTCAGGTAGGAGGAGGCTGAGGGATGGGCAGGAGGTTCCAAGGGGCCCTGCCTGACTCCCTCCCCTCTGTGTCCCACAGTCTCCCTACTTAGGCGCCTGCGTGAGCACATTCAGCAGTTTCAGGAGAGCTCTGGCCTAGGCCTGGGCCTGGACCCAGGTGCTGGGGCTCTCCCAAAAGAGGGCTGGCTGGAGCAGCCGCTGGACCCCTTCAATGCATCTGACAGAAGATCATTCCTACAGGTAAGGCCAGGAGGGGGGTAAGTCCACTGCCCTCTCCCAGTCTGGCCATCAGTCTTCTCCTTGCTCTATCCACAATCTCCCCTTTCTCTGTCCCTCAGTCTCTGCTTTTGCTTACGCCATTTTCCCTCACTCACTTCTCCCTTTATATACCTCTCTATACCATCTCTCTGTTCCTCAGAATCATCCTACGTCTGCTGTCAGCATCCCCTTATGGCCCTTTAGTGTAGTCCTTGTGTTTCTTAGATACACCCCCTGCCCCTTAGTTTCCCCTTCCTTTCCTCAGTCACTCTTTTTTTTTTTCCTTTTTTGTCCCTCAGCCTCTGTCCTTCAGTCTCTCATTCTCTGTCCTTCAGATTGGACACTAAATCCACCACCAGGTCTCGATATGTAGCAAACATTTGAACAATCTTTGGAACCAGATCTGAGTTCCATACAAGCCACAATTTTGAGAGGCAGCAGAGGGTAGCAGTTAGCAGCTTGGGCCCGGGAAACCCTCAGCTATGCCACACGCCTGCTGGGTGGCCCTAGGCAAAGGTGTTTATCTCTCTGAGCTACTGGTTCCTCCTCTCTAAAGTGGGATTCCTTGTAGCTACTTCGAATAGTTACTTTGGATATGAAATTATATCTTTCTCAGTAAGTACTAGTTCATTAACTGGTTAGGCAAATATCCATTGCACTTCTACGCCATACTCAGTCCTGTTCTGGTCTCAGTTAGCCAAGACCAAGTCAGATGAGGTCACTCATCACTGCTCTCTCATCATGCTCATGTTGTAGCCACAGACATACCTGTAGATAAAAAGATCAGATCATTTTAAACCATGATAATTCTGACAAGAAATAAAAGACAATACAAGAAATAAACGAGTGAATGGGGATACATTATAATGCTTGGTCAAGGAGGGTTTCTTTAAGAAGTAACGTTTAAGCAATGATCCATATGTTGAGAAGCAACAGCCAGACATTCCCATAGCTGATGGAACAGCTTTCCAAGAGAGGGCACAGTGAGTCCAAAGTCCCAAAGTAGACGCTGCTTGGGGTTCGAAGGACAGAGAGGAGGCCTGATTGGCTGGATCCCAGAGAACTGAGGGCTGGAGAGTTCAGCTGGTGCCAGACCACACAGGGGCTCTTACATCAGAGTTCAGTTCCTCAGGACTTGGTCCTCCCACCCTTGAGTGTTCATTAGTGTTCATTAGTGTAGCTGCCCAGAGAGAGATAAAAATAAATAGAGCACAGTTCTGGGCTTTTAGGTGCCCCCAGTATTCACACACAAATCAGCTCTTTACCCCCTTCACATCCACCCTTCAGATCCCAGCAGCGCCACCCCCCGCCCCAACCCCACTTAAAGGCTTTCCAGGGGACCTGTTGTCCTCAGAATAAAATCTGAACTCCTCAACAGAGCCTACAGAGCCCTCCATGGCACTACTCTGACCACATCCTTCTTCCACATCCCCCAGCTTACTCTGTTCATGTGCACAGACCCATCCCTTCCTGCATCATGCCACGTTTTCCTTCCTCAGAATTTTGCCCAGGATGTCCCTGTGTCTGATGTGCTCTTTAAACAGGAAAGCAATGGACACATAGATAAGCAAGCCCATTAGATACTACTAAGCACATAAAGAAAGATTAGAGACTGGAATGTGGGGGTTGGACTAGAGCCGGACTCTCACAATGCCATCTGTTCTGCCCTCTCTCACCTCTTAGCGGTACTGGGTGAATGATCAACATTGGGCTGGCCAGGATGGACCTGTCTTCCTGCATCTGGGGGGTGAGGGCAGCCTCTGGCCTGGCTCAGTGATGAGAGGTAAGAGGCAAGGGTGGGAAAAGATATGGCTGGGGAAGCTGGGGGATGCCACGGAGGGGTTCTGCATTTTGCAGTGCTGTGAGACCTGAGTTGCAAGAGCTTACACGCCGCTCACATCCTCCCCACCATGCACTCTTCACAGGTCATCCTGCAGCCCTGGCCCCAGTCTTGGGGGCCCTGGTAGTAGGCCTGGAACACAGATTTTATGGCCTGAGTGTACCTGCTGGGGGGCTGGATATGGCTCAGCTCTGCTACTTGTCCAGCCGCCATGCGTGAGTGGAGTAGAGAAAGTCTTTGGGTTCATGGGGGTGAGGATGTCTGAATCTTGGCATCTCTGCATCCATGTATGCTACTTCGAATAGTTACTTTGTCCCTCAGCCTCTGTCCTTCAGTCTCTCATTCTCTGTCCTTCAGATTGGACACTAAATCCACCACCAGGTCTCGATATGTAGCAAACATTTGAACAATCTTTGGAACCAGATCTGAGTTCCATACAAGCCACAATTTTGAGAGGCAGCAGAGGGTAGCAGTTAGCAGCTTGACCTGAAGTCAAGCTCTGGGTTTCTGGTTCCCTGTTTTCTTCTCTGTCTTTCCTAGTGTCTTACTCCTCTTCTCTCTTCCCATCTCTGTGCTCTGTCTCTCTGTCTCTTTCTTTTACAGTATTGTCTGTTTCCATCTCACTGTCTGAAGTAGGCTATGGTCTCTCTGTGGCCCACTGGTCCAAGCCAGCAGCATCTCTTAACTGGGTTATAGCTGCAGCCTCCTCACCAGTCTCTGTTTCTGCCTTTGCTGTCTTTGGTCTTTTCTCCACATGGTAGGAACATCGATTCTGTTAGAGCATAATCTAGATAGATCATGACCCTCCCTCACTCAGAACCCTCATGTGTTTCCATCTCACTCAGAGTCCAGTCTTTATGGCCCTGCAATGTCCAGTGGGCTCTGGCCCCTTAGTTAACTCGCTCACCTCCACCTCTCACACTCACCGCGCTCCAGCCAGATGAGGTCCTTGCTGTTCTCCAGACTTAGAGGCACATTCCTACACCTTGTGCCTTTGAACTGTACCCTTTCCTCTGCAAGGAGTAGGCTTTGACCACATATTTGTATGGTTTCTCCCCCACCTCCTTCAGTGTACCCTACTGGTCCTAACACCCCCCAATGTTTCTTTCCTGTCACTGTGCTTTATTGTTCTGCACAGCACTTACCTTTCCCTCTCCCGCTTGCTGTCTTTATCTGTCAGCCTCAGACTCTGTCTCTGTTTCATTCTTGTCTGCAGTTCTGTGTTTACATCTGTGTCTGTGCCTTTATGTCTTTTTGTGTCTTAATCTTTTTTACAACACTAAACCCATTTCAAACTGGCACTAACTGCAAACCCTTTCAGAAATGGGGAGGAAAGAAAGCTCTTAGGACAGAAAAGAGAATGTTAGCCCTATCCAACATCTCTTTCCGTTTCTCACTATTTGTGTCTTCTCTCTCCCCCAATACCTCCCATCCCATTCAGTTTAGGACCCCTCCTCCTCCAAGAAGCCCTCCTTGACTGCATCCAACCTCTCCCTATATTTGTCAGGTTTCTGTTTTAACTGACCTGAGATTTTTCCTCTCCCATCTAACCCAGAAGGGAAGGAAGGCAGAAATTTCCAGAGGGCAAGACCAGCCTTTCTCTGGCCTAGGCACATGTGGAGATATAGGTAGGGTGGGCATGGGACATCCTCAGAAATATGCCATAAGAAAAGAGCCCTGGCTTCTGGCCAGATTCCCCCCATTCATGTCTCAAGGTCCCAGTTCCCAGTTTCCCTGCCTGTACAGTGGGGGAATCTTCAGAGATTCTCAGCGAAAAGGACCGACTAGGCCTCTCCTCTCTAATCCCAGGCTGGCCGACGTGGCCTCTGCCCGCCTCGCACTTGCCCGCCTCTTCAACGTCTCCTCCTCCAGCCCCTGGATCTGCTTCGGAGGCTCCTATGCAGGCTCCCTGGCCGCCTGGGCCCGGCTGAAGGTCACGGGCCTCCTCTGGGAGGCGTGTGGGGGAGGGAACTCGGACTCTGGGGTCCCCGTCTCGGATACTAGAAATATCGTTCCCCTATGAGCCCTCTCCCCCCGAAAAACTTCCAATATGTTGTCTTCCCAAGAAGCCGGCACGTAGGGTAAGGGCTTGCGGGAGATTACGAGTAAGCAATACAATCCGGATTCCATCCCAGGGTGCCAGAGAGCATAGTGGAGTGGGAGGAGGGGGAGGGGGTCCCAGTCCCCCAGCTCATGGGCTGACGACTTCTTCTTCCTCAGTTTCCCCACCTCATTTTCGCTTCCGTCGCTTCCTCCGCCCCGGTGCGAGCTGTGCTGGACTTTTCCGAGTATAATGAGGTAAGGATGGCAGGTGCGGGAGGAGGAGGGCTTCAGTAGTCTTCGTTCCCTGATACCTTCTCCCGCGGTCCGAACACAGGTGGTGTCCAGAAGCCTCACGAACACGGCAATTGGCGGGTCCCCGGAGGTAGGAGTTGGGGACTAGTCTAAGGAGGGTAGGGGGCCTTCAGGAGGCCTTGGAAGCAGGAGGGCCGGGAAAGGGGAGGGACCTGCGAGAGGGCGAGCCCCGGCGGATGGGCGGGTCTTGGAAGGTGGGATCTGGGAATGGGCGGGGCCTGCGAGGAGGGCGGGGTCTGCGAGGGAGCAGCCAGATAAGAGCTCGGCCTCAGGAGAGATTGGGGTTCTCTGGGCCCTTGGGTGGAGTCAGGGCTCAGTGAAAGTGGGAAGTCCAAGGAGGCGCGGATCCTGGAAAGGGAAAGGCGCCGCGGGAGACTCCAGCCGGCAGAAGCCCGGCCCAGATCTTCGCCGACCCCGCCTGTCGCTTTCCGCAGTGCCGGGCGGTGGCGTCCGCAGCCTTCGCGGAGGTGGAGCGGCGGTTGCTCTCGGGCCCGGCGGCACTGGCAGAATTACGGGCCCAGCTGGGCGCGTGCGGGCCTCTGGGCCGTGTCGAGGACCAGGCGGAGCTGCTGGGGGTGCTGCAGGCCGTGGTGGGAGGCGCAGTGCAGTACGATGGGCAGGCGGGGGCGCCACTGAGTGTGCGGCAGCTCTGCGGACTCCTGCTAGCGGAGCCGACCAACCACAGCCGGCTTGCGCCCTACCACGGGCTTCGTCGGGCTGCGCAGGTGAGGATCCCTGGGCGCGCTCGGGAGGAGCCAGCAGACGAGAATTCCTGCTCCACCTCTGCTGTGTGACCTTGGGCAAGCGAGAGCCGTCTCTGAGCCTCAGTTTTCTCATTTGCAAAAGGGGATGACACCACACAAGGGCCAGCGAGAAGGTGAAATTAGGTAGGACGTGTACGGTGCTCAGCAGAAAGACTGGCATGCTGTATGCAAGAGTTAGCACTATGATTATTTTCCGTTTGGCCTTATTCTCTCTTCTTCTCTGGGTCTGCAGCAGTGCCTGCAACATAGCAAGTGCACAATTAATATTTATAGAATGAATGAAAAATGTAGCCCTGGGGACAGAGTTCGCTTAGCATCTAGTCTTGGAATTCAGGGCTGTAATACAGCTGTCACTTTTCCAGACTTCACTGACGTCTCACAGTAATTCTAGGATATAGACTCTATTATTATCCCCACACACAGATGAAGAAACTGTGGTCCTGGAGACTGTCACTCGCCTTAGGTCTCACAAGTCATGGGGTCCCAGTCATCTAGTACCTTGATTTCTGACTCCCAAGAGAACCAAGGAACCCACCCTTCTGACTTCTGACTTTTGTGAGGACCCAGGCCTCCAGGCCCTGACCTGCTGGGGGTAGGGGGTGGGGTGTATGTATGTAAGTATGTGTGTATTTTGTCCCTAGATTGTCATGCACAGCCTGGGCCAGAGGTGTTTAAGCTTTTCCCGAGCAGAGACAGTGGCACAGCTGAGAAATACCGAACCTTCAGTGTCTGGCGTGGGTGACCGGCAGTGGTTGTACCAGACATGTACTGAGTTTGGCTTCTGTAAGTGACCACCCCACCCCCCACCCCCAAAAAGTGCATCATGTGCTGTGCCCCAAAGAGTCATCTCACAGATGGTCTAGACTCATTTTCATTTTCATAGGGCAATCAGCCTGACTCCTGGGCCTTGTGTAACCTGCAGGTGTAGGGCTGGAGAGTAGATAGACACACTAGTGTGTTCTTGTGCTCAGCCTTCCCACAACTCTTCAGCTACCCGTTTAGGCTTCAACATTCATCTCCCCTTCAACCTACTCTTCTCTCTCTGTCCCCATCCCAGAGATGCCCCCCCCCCCATCACCAGCCTGGAAACCTGGGCATTGTTTTGGGTGTCTCCTTCCCATAACCCCATATTCTGCCCATCACTGAATCATGCCCATTCTGCATACAGAGTAAGTTTCTGGTCTACCCATCCACCTTTCTATTCCCATAGCCACTATGCTAGAGGCCTCTCCTGCCTAGATCCCCAGCCTCTCCTACCTGGATCCCAGCCCCAGCTTCCTCCCTGCTCTCCATGCCTTCACTTCACCCCTCCAATCCACCTTCCACAAGCATCCAAAGAGATATTTCTAAATATGACCTTATCTCTCCTCTGCTCAAAACCCTTCCATGGTTCCTTAGTGACCTCAGGGTAGAGCTGCCAGATAAAATACAAGACACCCAGTTAAATTTGGATTTCTGATAATAAATATTTTATGTAAATATGCCTCAACTATTGCATGGGGCATACTTATACTAAAAATGTTTTTCTTTGTTGTTGTTTATCTGAAATTCAAATTGAACTGGCCATCTTTTATTTTCATTTATTTTTATTTGCTAAATCTGGCCACTCTAACCTAGAGTAAAGTTAAAAATCCTTACCATTTCCTTTAGAGGCAGTGAGGATGGTGGTTTAAAGTTTCAAATTCCAGCTCCATTTCTTAGTCATGTAACTTTGGACTAACTTGGTGTCCTGCCCCGCAGGAGTGTGTCCAGCCAAAACACCAAAGAAAACACCAGGCACAAACTGAGACATGAGCTTTATTGGGGGAACTTATGTACAGGAGAAATCAAACAGCACCGAAGATGGTGGTTCAGACTGCAGAAGTAGTACTCCGCGATTAAGCGGGAATCAACAAGGCCAATTATAGGGGCCTGAGACAAAGACATTCCATTGAGTATGAGAACATGGGTATAGCAAGGAGTCTCATGATAGGGAAGAGGATTGATTAACATCAAAGTGCACTGGGGAGAAAATTATAGGTTGCCTTGTAGATAACAGTACCAGAACATGCAGGCTGTAGATTAACATCCTACACGGAAAGGGTCTGTTTTCTTGTATACATTAACCATCTGTACATTTTTTTCTTACAGAGTTCAGTTAAACTTCGACTAACTGCCTTAGTTCACACAGGCTGCTTGAGTGTGCTTGAATTTCACAGAATCCTAGCGAAAGGCTTGGGCCCTGGGCTCCCACACTTGGGCAAGTGACTTAACCTCTCTGTGACTCAGTTTCTATATCTGTAAAATGAGGATAATAACAGTGCTTGTCTTATAGGATTATTTTGAGGATTAAAGGAGGTAATATATATAACATGCTAAGAATATTGCCCCATAAAGTTCTTGTTATTATTATTATTATTACAAGGCTTTACATATTTAGACCCTTTAATAAGCCATTCTTCTTAATACTTCAGGGACTTTGCACATGCTGTTCCCTTTGCTTGGATTACTCATCTCTCTTCTTGATGCAGTTTACTTATGTTCAAGTCTCAACACAAGATGTCCCCCTCTCAGAAAGCCTTCCCTGATCTCTTACACTAAATCACACACACACCCGCACACACACACACACACACACACACACACACACACACACACACTCTCCAGTAGCTCCAGGTTCTTCTCCTTAGCACTTTCCACAAGCTGTCATCATACATTCTTTATTACCTCTCTCCCCCTCTGGACCCTAAGTCCTGTGACAGCAGAGCCTGCAGCTGTCTTGGTTGCTGCTCTCTGCCCAAGATTGCCCAGTATATAGCTGACCACGTAGTAGGTGCTCAATCAAAGGTGAAGGATGAACTAATGAATGACTAGGTGGCTAAGGAGTTTGGCTTTACTTTGAAAGCATTATGGAGCTATGGATTTTAAGCAGACGAGAAGACATGGTCTGATTTGTGCTTTAAGGACTCCAGGCTCCATCTCACCTCCAGACATTTGCACATACTGTTCCCTCTATATATTTTGCTCTTTCTCGTCTCTCTCTTTGGTTGGCTCACACCAACTAATTTCTTAAAGTCTTATCCTTTGTAGGATGCCCTCCTCAAGCCCCTTATTCTCCCTCTTGGATCCCTGTCCCATGACCTTTCCCCATCACAGCCCTGATGACTCTGGGCTGTAACTGTCTGGAGTGTGTTGGTCTCTCTCACTGGCCTGTGAGCTCATTGCCAGGAGGGTCTGGCTGTCCTGGCCTCACTGGGGAGAGCTCTGTAAATGATTATTAAATGAGTGTGGGGATGGGGGAGAGCTGGCCATATTTCCACATGCTTGTAGATATCTCCCTCTACAGATGTCACCTGTGAGGACCCTGGATGCCCTTTCTCCCAGATCCCAGCACTGCCCTCCCAGCTAGACCTGTGTGAGCAGGTGTTTGGGCTCTCAGCCTCATCTATAGTCCGGGCCGTGGCCCAGACGAACTCCTACTATGGTGGCCAGATCCTTGAAGCCACCCAAGTGCTGTTCGTTAATGGTAAGCATGCCACTAGAACTTGGCTCCCAAGCAGCCAGCCAGCCCCAGCTCAACACATCATCCTCTCCTTTCTTTCCAGGGGATACAGACCCTTGGCATGTGCTAAGTGTCACACAGGCCTTGGGACCCTCAGAGTCAGCCCTTCTCATCCCCAGTGCCTCCCACTGCTTAGATATGGCACCTGAGAGGCCCTCAGACTCTCCAAGCCTCCGCCTAGGGCGCCAGGTGAGAGTAAAAGTTCTGGGTAATTTTCATGCCCCTGTTCTCTTCCTGGTGCTGGGGTCTGACTGAATATTCTCCCTCTCTTCCTACAGAAGATCTTCCAGCAGCTGCAGACCTGGCTCAGGCTGGCAAAGGAGAACCAGGTCAAGGATGGGATCTGAGTCCCATGCCCTCACCACTCCTTGTGTGGCCACCTCAGTCCTGGACATATTCATTCATTGGGAGAAGGAAGCAGCTTATTTGGAAGAAAAAATTCCAAAGAATTGGGTATCAGTACCTGTTCTGCATACAGCTGGACTTATGTCTGCAAACATCCCCACTCCCAATGCTTTGTTATATACAAAGAATTCTGTAAATATAAGTGGATGATTATTCTTATTGTGAATGCTGGTATTTTGAATGTTGAATGACAAATGTCAAAGAAATGTATCTCCTCATGCTGGTGCCATCTCTCTGCTAATCAGATTCCATCTCAAGTGCTGCCATTTCAGCTCTTGGTCTGGGCCCCTTGTGTCTCTCCCTTTTTGGACCTCAAACCCTGACCCTTTCTCTACTTCTCACTATTTCCCTTATTGTGTCCCTCTCCATCAGTTGCTTCCCCCATATCTTATCTCTGCCTCTATTGGTCTCTCTCAATTTCTCTCTCACTCTATCTGTGTGTATATGTCTTAATCTCTCTATTCCTGTCTCCCAGTGTACGGCTCTGTCCCTGTCTCTCAATCGGTGTCTTTATCTCTCTTATTCTCTCCTCTTCTCTCTCCTCCCCTCCTCTCTCTTGCTCTGCCCCTGGCTATCTCCACCACTATGGTAGACTGAATTGTGTATTCCAGTTTAGGCATGGGTCCTGATCCTGATTTGCATTCTGGGGGGTATGGACCCGTTCTAAGTAAGATTTCTTCAAGATGTTACTTCAGTTAATGTGTGGCCCCACAGAATCAGGTTGGGCTTTCATCTGGATTACTGGAGTCTTTTATGGGCAGAGTTAAAGTCAGCTGAAGAAAGAAGCCAAGAGAGGCGGCTGCCATGTGCATTGCCATGTGGCTGAAAAGCCAAAGACCATGCCAGCCCCAGAAATGCCACAGGGGTCTGGGAGAAAGCATCATCTTGCTTATACCTCAATTTTGGACTTCTATCCTCAAAACTGTGAGTCAAAAAATTCCCATTATTAAGCCAACTCATTTTTTGGTATCTGTTTTACCAGCCAGGAAACTAAAACACCATCTCTTTCAACAATCCAATCAGTCACTCCCTGGCACTTCCAGCTTCCAACACTGGTGATGCAGGGTTCTGGCCATGCCTCCTTGATGGGGACACCTCAGATCTGGGAGGGTAGGACCAATCCCAAATTGCCTGCTTAGCCAGCTTCCGCTACCTCTGCAGTGCCATGGTTTACCACTATGAGCAGCAAGTTAGGGAGACTGAGTGCTCTGGGCAGCTGGGAAGTGAGAGGGGAAGTAAAGACAAGTAAGGACAAGGGAGGCTGTAGGAGAAGCCACAAAGCCCATTGTCCTGCCCACTTCCTGTAAGGAAGTCCCTTGCAGCTATTCTTGACTCCTAACCCTGAGAACTAGCATATTTCCCCCCTTCTGATGGCTAGGCTTTGCTCACCAGGGGGCCACCCTTCTCCCCTTATGCTGAAGTCTAGCCTCAATACCTCCCTTTATGAATTTAGCATTTGCCCCAGGTCTGACCCATGGTGGGTGCTCAGCATCTGTTGAGACTTGAAAGAATGAGGTCCAACCTAAACTCTCAGCACACTCTTGGTTTTCTTACTATTTCAAGAGATGCACCATCACAGTCTCTTGCAAAACATCTTTCAACTTGATATCTGAATGGATTTGGGTTGGGCACTAAGCTGCCTTCTCTTCCCAAGCACTCTCAGAGCTTCCCTATTACTGTGCCTGCAGTGCCAGGCCTGGCTTTCAGGTGTGTCAAGATATTGTTTACCTCCTATACCGTGGGTCTGGGGTTGCTTCAGTACCCAGTCTGGTTACACTTGGCTCATCAGTCTCAATTTTTCACCCATTGCTTTACAACTTGTATCACTGTCTGTCTATATACAAAAGGATGGGAAATTCTGAGATACACACTATTCCTGTTTTCCTTGCTCTACCCATGGCCCCTACTGTCTCTTTCCCACCTGTTATCCATAGTGATTCTTTCAAAAGCTAAATCATATCATGATACTTCCCTGCTTAAAACCCTCAAATCATTTCCCACTGCAACTAGAATAGAATCCAAGCTTCTTAACCTGGCTACAAGGCCCTGCATACATTGGCTTTTGAGCTCTTTTCTGACTTTGTCTCCAACGCTCTCTATACTATATGCCAACCAGATAGCCTCCCTTTGGTTACTTAAAATCTGAAGTCAGTTCCTCCCTCTGGGCTTTGACTTAGCTGTTCCCTCTGCCCTGAAGCCTACTCCCTTTAATGACCTCTAAATGGCTGCTTCCTTTCTAACATTCAGGCTTAACATTGGGCACATGTTACCTCCTCAGGGAGGCCTTCCCTGACTGCCTGCGTGCCCCATCACTCCCTGTCATATTACCAGGGTTTTTTTTAATTCATTTTTATTGAGACATATTCACATACCATGCAGTCATACAAAACAAAGCGTACATTCAGTTGTTTACAGTACCATTATATAGCTGTGCATTCATCACCAAAATTAATTTTTGATGTTTTCATTACCACACACACAAAAACAATAATATAAATTAGTGAAAAAGAACACTTAAAGTAAAAAAGAACACTAGGTGCCTTTTTTCTTTTCTTCCCCCATTTTTCTACTCGTCCATCCATAAACTAGACAAAAGGGAGTGTGGTCCATATGGCTTTCCTAATCACATTGTCACCCCTCTTAAGCTACATTTCTTTACAATTGTCTTCAAGATTCATGGGTTCTGGGTTGTAGTTTGATAGTTTCAGGTATTTACTGCTAGCTATTCCAATTCATTAGAACCTAAAAAGTGTTGTCTATATTGTGCCTAAGAGTGCCCACCAGAGTGACCTCTCGGCTCCCTTTGGAATCTCTCTGCCACTGAAGCTTATTTAATTTCCTTTCATATCCCCCTTTTGGTCAAGCAGATGTTCTCCATTCCACAATGTTGGGTCTAGATTCCTCTCCAGGAGTCATATTCCACGTTGCCAGGGTGATTCATTCCCCTGGGTGTCTGATCCCACGTAGGGGGGAGGGCAGTGATTTCACCTTTCAAGTTGGCTTAGCTAGAGAGAGAGGGCCACATCTGAGCAACAAACAGGCATTCGGGAGGAGGCTCTTAGGCACATTTATAGGGAGGCCTAGCCTCTCCTTTGCAGCAACAGTCTTCCCAAGGGCAAGTCCTGTGGTAGAGGGCTCAGCCCATCAAACCACCAGTCCCCTATATCTGTGAGCACATCAGCAACCATCGAGGTGGGGAAGCCCAACACCCTTGCATTCTCCACCAGCTCCTCAACGGGGTACTACATATTTTTTTCATTGCTTTTTTTTTTTTAATTAACTCTTTTTTTTTAAATCAACTATATCAAAAAAAATTTTTTAAAAACATACAATAAAAAAACATTTCAAACAAACCATAACAAGGGAGTAAGAAAAAGACAACGAACCTAAGATAACTACTTTACTTCCAACATGTTCCTACTCTAACCCAAGAAAATAACCTAATATAGCAACATTTCTGTGAACTTGTTCCTACCATACCCATCAAAAATTAACAGACCATGGTCATTCCTGGGCATTCCCAGAATGTTAAATTTACCCACAATAGTTTATCTGTTCTTACTGGGTTATCATTCCCCCTTCCTTAATTGCTCTCTATCGCTAGTTCCCCTACATTCTACATTATAAACCATCTGTTTTACATTTTTCAATGTTCACATTAGTGGTAGCATAAAATATTTCTCTTTTGGTGCTGGACTTCTTTCGCTCAGCATTATGTCCTCAAGGTTCATCCATGTTGTCATATGTTTCACCAGATCGTTCCTTCTTACTGCCGCGTAGTATTCCATCGTGTGTATATACCACATTTTATTTAGCCACTCATCTGTTGAAGGACATTTGGGTTGTTTCCATCTCTTGGCAATTGTGAATAATGCTGCTACGAACATTGGCTTGCAGATATCTGTTCGTGTCACTGCTTTCATATCTTCTGGGTATATACCGACAAGTGCAATTGCTGAATCAAAGGGTAACTCTACATCTAGTTTTCTAAGGAAGTGCCAGATTGACTTCCAGAGTGGCTGAACCATTACGCAGTCCCACCAACAATGAATAAGAGTTCCAATTTCTCCACATCCTCTGCAGCTTTTGTAGTTTTCCTGTTTGTTATTCTAATTGGTGTGAGATGGTATCTCATTGTGGTCTTAATTTGCATCTCTCTAATAGCTAGTGAAGCTGAACATTTTTTCATGTGTTTCTTGGCCATTTGTATTTCTTCATCAGAGAACTGTCTTTTCATATCTTTTGCCCATTTTATAATTGGGCAGTCTGTACTATTGTCATTGAGTTGTAGGATTCCTTTACATATGCAAGATATCAGTCTTTGTCAGACACATGGTTTCCAAAAATTTTTCCCATTGAATTGGCTGCGTCTTCACTTTTTTGACAAATTCCTTTGAGGTACAGAAACTTCTAACTTTGAGGAGTTTCCATTTATCTATTTTTTCTTTTGTTGCTTGTGCTTTGGGTGTTAAGTCTAGGAAGTGGCCGCCTAATACAAGGTCTTGAAGATGATGTTTCCTTACATTATTTTCTAGGAGTTTTATGGTACTTTCTTTTATGTTGAGATCTTTGATCCACTTTGAGTTAATTTTTGTGTAGGGTGTGAGATAGGGGTCCTCTTTCATTCTTTTGGATATGGATATCCAGCTCTCCCAGCCCCGTTTGTTGAATAGACTTATGTCTCAGTTCAGTGGCTTTGGGGGCCTTATGAAAGATCAGTCAGCCATAGATCTGGGGGTCTGTCTCTGAATTCTCAATTCGATTCCATTGATCAATATGTCTGTCTTTGTGCCAGTACCATGCTGTTTTGACAACTGTGGCTCTATAATAAGCTTCAAAGTCAGGGAGTATAAGTCCTCCCACTTCGTTTTTCTTTTTTAGAGAGTTTTTATCGATTCGAGGCATCTTCCCTTTCCAAATAAATTTGATAACTAGCTTTTCCAAGTCTGCAAAGTAGGTTGTTGGAATTTTGATTGGGATTGCATTGAATCTGTAGATGAGTGTGGGTAGAATTGACATCTTAATGACATTTAGCCTTCCTATCCATGAACATGGAATATTTTTCCATCTTTTAAGGTCCCCTTCTATTTCTTTTAGTAGAGTTATGTAGTTTTCTTTGTATAGGTCTTTTACATCTTTGTAAAAGTTTATTCCTAGGTACTCGATTTTTTTAGTTGCTATTGAAAATGGTATCTTTTTCTTGAGTGTCTCTTCAGTTTGTTCATTTCTAGCATATAGAAACATTACTGACTTATGTGCATTAATCTTGTATCCCACTACTTTTCTAAATTTGTTTTTTAGCTCTAGTAGCTGTATCGTCGATTTCTCAGTGTTTCCCAGATATAAGATCATATCATCTGCAAACAATGACAGTTTTACTTCTTCCTTTCCAATTTGGATGCCTTTTATTTCTTTGTCTTGCTGGATTGCCCTGGCTAGCACTTCCAGCACAATGTTGAATAACAATGGTGACAGAGGGCATTCTTGTCTTGTTCCTAATCATAGAGGGAAGGCTTTCAGTCTCTCACCATTGAGTACTATGCTGGCTGTGGGTTTTTCATATATGCTCTTTATCATGTTGAGGAAGTTTCCTTCAATTCCTACCTTTTGAAGTGTTTTTATCAAAAAGGGATGTTGGATTTTGTCAAATGCTTTTTCAGCATCTATTGAGATGGTCATTTGATTTTTCTCTTTTGATTTGTTAATGTGTTGTAATACATTGATTGATTTTCTTATGTTGAACCATCCTTGCATGCCTGGAATGAAACCCACTTGGTCATGGTGTATGATTTATTTAATGTGTCTTTGTATTCGATTTGCAAGTATTTTGTTGAGAATTTTTGCATCCATATTCATTAGGGAGATAGGCCTGTAGTTTTCCTTTTCTGTAGCATCTTTGCCTGGTTTTGGTATTAGATTGATGTTAGCTTCATAAAATGAGTTAGGTAGTCTTCCATTTTCTTCAGTGTTTTGAAGGAGTTTAAGTAAGACTGGTGTCAGTTCTTTTCGGAAAGTTTGGTAGAATTCCCCTGTGAAGCCATCTGGCCCTGGGCATTTATTTGTGGGAAGCTTTTTGATGACTGATTGGATATCTTTGCTTGTGATTGGTTGGTTGAGGTCTTCTATTTCTTCTCTGGTCGGTCTAGGTTGTTCATGTGTTTTCAGGAAATTGTCTATTTCCTCTATATTATCCAGTTTGTTGGCATACAATTGTTCATAGTATCCTCTTATAATTTTTTTAATTTCTTCAGAATCTGCAGTAATGTCACCTTTCTCATTCATTATTTTGTTTATTTGGGTCTTCTCTCTTTTTTATTTTGTCAGTCTAGCTAGGGGCTTGTCAATCTTGTAGCTCTTCTCAAAGAACCAACTTTTGGTGTTATTTATTCTCTCTATTTTTTTCTTTTTTGTTCTCTATGTCATTTATTTCTTCTTTAATCCTTGTTATTTCTTTTCTTCAACTTGGTTTAGGATTGGTTTGCTGTTCATTTTCTAGCTTCTTCAGTTGCTCCATTAGTTCTTTGATTTTAGCCCTTTCTTCCTTTTTAATGTATGCATTTAGTGCTATAAATTTCCCCCTCAGTACCACTTTTGCTGCCTCCCATAGGTTTTGGTATGTTGTGTTCTCATTTTCATTTGTCTCTATATATTTAGCAATTTCTCTTACTATTTCTTCTTTAACCCACTGATTGTTTAGGAGTGTGTTGTTTAACCCACAGGTATTTGTGAATTTTCTAAGTCTCTGATGGTTATTGACTTCTAATTGTATTCCATTGTGGTCAGAGAATGTGCTTTGCATAATTTCAATTTTTTTTTATCTGTTGAGGCTTGTTTCATGGCCCAGCCTATGATCTATTCTGGAGAAAGTTCTGTGAGCACTAGAGAAGAATGTGTATCCTGGTGATATTGGATATAATGTTCTATATATATATCTGTTAATCCAATTCATTTATCAGATTGTTTAGGTTTTCAATTTCCTTATTGGTCTGTTGTCTGGTTGATCTATCTATAGGAGAGAGAGTGATGTGTTGAAGTCTCCCACAATTACTGTGGAAACATCAATTGCTTCCTTTAGTTTTGCCAGTGTTTGTCTCAAGTATTTTGTGGCACCTTAATTGGGTGCATAAACATTTATGATTGTTATTTCTTCTTGTTGAATTGTCCCTTTTATTAGTATGTAGTGGCCTTCTTTGTCTCTCATAACATCTTTGCATTTAAAGTCTATTTTATCTGAGATTAATATTGCTACTCCTGCTTTCTTTTGGCTGTAGCTTGCATGAAATAATTTTTTCCATCCTTTCACTTTCAATTCCTTTGTGTCCCCATTTCTAAGATAAGTCTCTTGTATGCAACATATTGATGGTTCATTTTTTTTTTTTGATCCATTCTGCCAATCTATGTCTTTTGATTGGGGAGTTTAATCCATTTACATTCAATGTTATTACTGTGAAGGCATTTCTTGAATCAGCCGTCTTATCCTTTGACTTACTTTTGTCAGATATGTTTTTCCCTCTCTCTCTTAATGCCCTTTAATGTACCCATACTGAATCTCTTTAGTACTGAACCTTTCTCCATATCTCTCTCTCCTTTCTTTGTTTCTATGTCAGTAGGGCTCTCTTTAGTATCTCAAGTGGGGCAGGTCTCTTGTTAGCAAATTCTCTCAGCATTTGTTTGTCTGTGAAGCATTTAAGCTCTCCCTCAAATTTGAAGGAGAGCTTTTCTGGATAAAGAATTCTTGGTTGGTGTGCCAGTTTGAATGTATTGTGTCCCCCAAATGCCATTATCTTTGATGTAGTCTTGTGGGGCAGACGTTTTGGTGCTGATTAGATTTGCTTGGAATGTGCCCCACCCAGCGTATATGATGACTCTGATGAGATATTCCCATGGAGACATGGCCCCACCCATTCAGGGTGGGCCTTGATCAGTGGAGCCATATAAATGAGCTGACTCAAAGAGAAGGAACTTAGTGCAGCTGTGAGTGACATTTTGAAGAGGAGCAAGCTTGCTAGAGAGGAACGTCCTGGGAGAAAGCCATTTTGAAACCAGAACTTTGGAGCAGATGCCAGCCATGTGCCTTCCCAGCTAACAGAGGTTTTCCAGATGCCATTGGCCATCCTCCAGTGAAGGTACCCAATTACTGATGTGTTACCTTGGACACCTTATGGCCTTGAGACTGTAACTGTGTAGCCAAATAAACCCCCTTTTTATAAAAGCCAATCCATCTCTGGTGTTTTGCATTCTGCAGCATTAGCAAACTAGAACAGATTTTGGTATCAGAGAAGTGGGGTGCTTTTGCTGCTGAGTCTGCAAACACCAATCATGTTGGAATGGCTTTTTAAATGGATAAGGGGAAGATTCTGGAAGAATTGTGAGGAGCTTAATAGAAAAGGCCTATACTGCTTTGAAGAGACTGTTTGTGGAAATATGGACTCTAAAGATACTTCTGACAAGGGCTTGAACAGAAATGATGAAAGTGTTGTTGTGGGCTGGAAGAAAGGTGATCCTCGTTTTAAAGTGGCAGAGAATTTGGCAAAATTCAGTCCTGGTGTCAGATGGAAGGAAGAATTTGAAAGTGACAACCTGGAATACTTAGCTGAGGAGATCTCCAGATTACATGTGGAGGATGTACCCTGGCTTCTTCTTGCAGCTTATAGTAAAATGCAAGCGTTGAGAGATAAGCTTAGAACTGAACTCTCGGGTACAAAGAAACCAGAAGCTGATGGCTTGGAAAATTACGAGTTTCCAGGGGTGGAATCCCAGAAGCTACAGCCCAACATGAGGATGTAAACAAACATGGAACCCAGCTGCCATTTCAGAATAAGCCAAGATTGGAGATGGAATTATCCAGAAAGGATTTGTGGAAACTCCTGTTGTCTGATGGCTTTGAACCCTGCATGCTTCATGCAAAGCCAACAGAATTTTTGCAAGATCTTTACAGACAGAGACATTGCCAGTCTGGATTGGAGAAGACAGACAAGGAACAAACTGAAGGAAAAATTTCTTCAAAGACAGAGCCATGGAGGTTGAGGTCTGGAGTCAAGAGGTCTTGGACTGGGAGAGCGGAGTGGTCCACAAGCATGGAAAGGGTGAGTTTGCCCTGGAGGTTGAGGGTGGGCCTTCTGCCTCGATGCTCAGGAAATGTCTTGCCACCCCAAGTCCCAAAGAGGGTGGAGGATATTCCAAGGGAATTGGGGAGAGCCTGGCTGCCACCACACTGTTCTGAAGGGGTTGAGCATGTGCCCCGGAGATGGAAGGGAATCCGGGAGCTGCCCCGATATTTGAGGAGGGTGGGGCCGAGAAGGTGGTCTCCCCAGTGTGTGGATATGTTGGGGCACTCACCCAAGTGTTTGGAGAGGAAAGGGCTGCCACAAAGGCCCTTAGGAAGGGTTAGACTCCAGCTCTCTCAAGCCCCAAGGATGCAGCATCGTTCTGTTAATGACTCTCAGACTTTGAAATCTAATGGAGTTTGTCCTGTGGGTTTTAGGAACTGTTTTGGTCCTGTGAACCCTGTTTTCCTTACTGTTTTTCCTTATGGCAGTGAGAATGTTTATCCTATGAATGTCCCTCCTTTGTATATTGGAAGCATATAACTTTTTCTAAGTCCACAGATCCAAAGCTAAAGGAGAATTATGCCTTAGGACCGACCACGCCTATAACTGATATTGATGGAATCTTGTACTTAACTATTGTTACTGAAATGATTTAAGTTTCTGTGATATTGTTGTGGGATGAATGTATTTTGTATTTGGAAAGATAATGTCATTTGGGGGTCCAGGGGGTGGAATGTGCCAGTTTGAATGTATTGTGTCCCCCAAATGCCATTATCTTTGATGTAGTCTTGTGGGGCAGATGTTTTGGTGCTGATTAGATTTGCTTGGAATGTGCCCCACCCAGCTGTATGTGATGAATCTGATGAGATATTCTCATGGAGGCATGGCCCCACCCATTCAGGGTGGGCCTTGATCAGTGGAGCCATATAAATGCGCTGACTCAAAGAAAAGGAACTCAGTGCAGCTGTGAGTGACATTTTGAAGAGGAGCAAGCTTGCTAGAGAGGAACGTCCTGGGAGAAAGCCATTTTGAAACCAGAACTTTGGAGCAGACGCCAGCCACGTGCCTTCCCAGCTAACAGAGGTTTTCCGGATGCCATTGGCCATTCTCCAGTGAAGGTACCCAGTTACTGATGTGTTACCTTGGACACCTTATGGCCTTGAGACTGTAACTGTGTAGCCAAATAAACCCCCTTTTTATAAAAGCCAATCCATCTCTGATGTTTTGCATTCTGCAGCATTAGCAAACTAGAATAGTTGGCAATTTTTCTCTCTCAGAATTTTAAATATGTCATGCCACTGCCTTCTTGCCTCCATGGTGGCTGCTGAGCAGTTGCTGCTTAGTCTTATGCTGTTTCCTTTGTATGTGGTGAATTGCTTTTCTTTTGCTGCTTTCAGAACTTGCTCCTTCTCTTCAGTATGTGACAGTCTGATCAGAATATGTCTCGGAATGGGTTCATGTGGATTTATTCTATTTGGAGTTTGCTGAGCATTTATGATTTGTGTATTGTTGGTGTTTAGAAGACTTGGGAAGTTTTCCCCAACAATTTCTTTGAATACTCTTCCTAGACCTTTACCCTTCTCTTCCACTTCTGGAACACCAATGAGTCTTATATTTGGGCGTTGTTATGTTATCTGTTGTATCCCTGAGGTCCGTTTTGATTTTTTCATTTTTTTCCCCATTCTGTCTTTTGTTCTTTCATTTTTCCATTCTGTCATCCTCCAGGTCACAGATTTGCTGTTTGGCTTCCTCTAGTCTTGTACTATGAGTATCCAGAATCTTTTTAATTTGGTCAACAGTTTCTTTTATTTCCATAAAATCATCTATTTTTTATTTACTCTTGCAATTTCTTCTTTATGCTCTTCTAGGGTCTTCTTCATGTCCTTTATATCCTGTGCCATGCTCTTGCTGTTTGTCTTTAGTTCTTTGATTAATTGCTCCAAGTACTGTATCTCCTCTCATCTTTTGTTTTGGGTGTTTGGGCTTGGATTATCCATATTGTCTGTTTTTTCATATGCTTTAAAATTTTCTGTTGTTTTTGGCCTCTTGGCATTTACTTAACTTGATAGGATTCTTTTAGACTATGTAGACTGACTCAACCCTTATCCCTAATTTGTCACATCTACAGCTTTGTGGAGTATACTTTCTCTAACTAACCAGCAGGCCCATATTACCAGTTTTATGTGCCTCCTAGTCATAAGCACTACCTGAAATTACCTTGATTTTTTTCCATTTTTCTTCAACCCATCTGTACTAGAATGTCCAGTCCATGAGAGAGGGAACCATGCTGCCCTAGTAAGCCCTCTTATCTCAGCACCTAGAACAAACAGCACCTGCCACAAATTAGATGCTCAGGAAGGATGTCCACTCACAAGTCTGCATGTCCACCCTCCATTCTCCATTTGAGATCTTCCCACTACCCCCAGCTGGGATCCAGCACTTCATAGTGCAAGCCTAAACATGAACCTCATTTTTATCTCCTACCCTGAAGTCTCATCTTTCCACCAATCTCATTCTCTCTCTACCCACATACTAGATGAAAAAATGAACCTTTTTAATTTAGGTGTTAATGAGATATAGAGGCATGGATGAGCTCGGTATGGTGGAGAAGGAAAAGGACATATCCCTTTTCACTGCAGATAGGCTGTAATTTTAATACAAAGTGGAATAAGGTAGAGTACAGGAAGGACTTAACACTGACAGATAAGGAAAGGATATAAGGTAGAACTAACAATTTAAATGGAAGACCAAAGAAATAATTCAAGGGGAGAAGGGCAGTTTCCAGGAGGGGAATTGGAAAATTCCAAAGAAAGAATTTGGGAATAATTAAGGAGAATTTCAGGGCATTGTAAGGTAAACTAAAGGAGATTCTATGGAAAATTAAGAGAAAAATTGGCAATATTCTTGGGAGAATTTGGGAAGTAAAAAGGAAATCATGGGTAAAATCAGAGGGAGAATTTGATGGAAATAGTTGAGTTATAGACGGTTCTGAGAGAAAATAAGGATTGGAGTAAAATTAAGGGGATTATTTGAAGCTTCTTGGGGAAAGCTTGGGAAGAACAAGAGTATTTTATTTAATCAAGGAAATTTAAGTGAAAGTAAAAGAAGAAGTTGTAGAAAACATGGAAGAATATTTGGGAATTCCAAGGAGAGAATTTGAAAATTTGAAGAGGAGATCTTGGTGAGACCCAGGGTAACTTGGGGGTTTGCAGAGCAGGAATATGTGGGCAACTAGGTCTGTCTCTTCAAGAAGCTCATAATCTGAGGCCTCTCTCTCTCTCTTGCTCTTGTGCTTTTAGCAGTCCCATTGTAACTGGCACACTGCTGGCAACAGTGCCAGGCAGAACCCCATTCTGGGTATGGGACTCCCCACTGCACAAAAAATTCAGAGATGGGAGGGGCCAGTAGAAATAAGTAGTAAAGTTTATTAAAGAAGAAGAGAAAGAACACACTAAGGAGATAGCATGGACATGTTCAGGGAGAAGCATGCACTGAGTGAGAGTGGGCTGCCTTGTTATAAAGGAAAGTTTTACTGTGATCTTATCTCTACCTTTGAACACCTGCTGTCTTCTTTACTTGATGAGAACCTATGATCTGTCCTCACATATCTAAAATTTGTCTTTGGGCAGACGTTCAACTACCTTTATGACCCTATGTGTTTTGTCATTAACTGAGAATTTGCTTTGGACCCATGATTTTACAAGTGTTTATGGTTTGGGGAGGCTTCAGAGCTTTAGGGGAAATTTTGGCTCCATGAAGTCTATGGTTGAAGCTTTGCAGGTTTGTGTTAACTTTTTTGAAGCTTAATGGAAGACAGGAACTGTCACTTTGATGCCCTGTTCTACATGCCTCACCAGCATGTATTTATCATGCTAAGGGAAAGTCTTGAGGAACATTAGGGCTCCAGAAGGAATGCAGAAGTGGAAAAAGATGCTGATCCAGTTCCTGGCTGATGTTTTCTCTGATGTGGTAGCCCTGAGGGAGTACACAATACAGTCTTAAACATGATCAGATGGGGCTTCTGTCCTGGGAATGTGCTTTAGAAGTTCTACTCTGACTTAGCTCCTGGCATAACTTTCTCCCAAGGTGAGAACTTCAGGGGCTTTGTGAATAGGTGTACTCTAAACCCCCTTACTAGACTCTACTGTCAATGTGACACATTAGAAGTCTCTCAAATTGAATCTAGTGAAGAGGAAAGTTGGAGGACTCATGCCACCTGATTTAAAGATTTACTATAAAGCTGTAGTAGTTGAGGTAATGTGGTTCTTGCGTTAGTATATAGACAAATAGATCAATAAAGTAGGGTGGTTTCTAAAAATAGACTCACACATATATGGTCAATTAATTTTCTACAAAGATGCCCATGCAAGTTAATGAGGCAGGCATTTTAAAAAATGATCCTTGGAACAATTGGATACAAATACAGGGAAAAAATTAACCTTAAGCTTCATCTCCTCCCATAAACAAAATTAATACAAGATGGATCATAGATCCAAATGTAAAGCTAAAATTATAGTTTCTGGTAAAAAAAAAAATGAGAAAATATCTTCATGACCTTGCAGTAGGCATAAATTTTATAAAAAGGGCAAAATAGCATAATATACATTAAAAGAGATCAATTGGACATTATCAAAAGGAAAAACTCATTAAAAAGACATCATCAAGCTATGGAAAGGCAAGCAACAAACTGGGGAAAATCATACACAATACATACATTTGACAAAGGACTTGTATCCAGATTATATAAAGAACTACAAATCAAAAATGAAAGGACAAACAAGCCAATACAAATAGACAAAACACTTCAATCAAAAATACACTATGGCCAACAAGTACATGAAAAAAGATATTTTGAATATTAGTCATCAGGCAAGCATGGATTTTTCTATGCTGTACTCTAAATAACGTCAATCCCTCAGGCAGGGCCCTGGAACAGCCAGTTCTCAAAACTTGCCATGCCCATCTGGAGCAGAACTTCCAACACAGAAACTGAGCCTGGGGAAGAGAGGATGGGAGCCACGAGTCCTCACTGTCCTCATGGCTTACCCTGGACCTGGTGGAGTGGGACTACCTTGCCAAGAAGCCAGAACTGGGAGATCGAAGGGGGATGGGAACTGCCAGTCCTCACAGCCTGTTCCTCCTGTCAGTATAGGACTTCTACAACATGTTGTTGGGGAAGATGGGAGCAGCCTCTGACTTAAATACCACAGACTTCCCAGATTCAGTGAGTGATTTTCAATACGTTGTAGGCCCTTTGGTCAATTTCCAGAGAATTTAAATGGTTATTTGTGGCAAATTTTTAAATGTGGGGAGAGGATTTGCTGAATTCTTCACATAGCCATTCTAGAAGTCCTGTCCAAACCTTGGGTAAGTAAATTTACAACACTTATAGAATGTGAGAAATTATTGTTAAGATAGATTCTAGAATGTATTAAAATAAGTAGCACAGATGAAACAAGAAAACCTCTGTCTTCTGGATTTTCTGGATTTTCCAGCTCATTTTAAAAAGTTATTTGGCTGGAGTTTATTCCATATATTCAGGTTTTAACATGCTTGTTTAATTTGCTGTTAGACATTGTTTGGATTTTTCCTTATTTTTTTGTCCTTAATCCATCTTCACTCCTTCAAGTTATCATCTGTCCCTCCACTATGGAAAACATTTAGTGGTGCCCTAGTGTCCACTGTCATATATGACTTCACAACATGAACATGTCTTTTTCTGTCTCAGCTCTTACCATCACCATTGAATTCCTTGCCAATTCTCCTAACCTCAGGTGGGTAGGGTGGAAATTGGAATGCATAATCTTTGCAATCAGTCTGAAAAGTTCCTGAGCAGGGAGGATTTTCTCCATGCTAAAGTCATCCTGTTGTGGCAGCTATGACACCCTTCTTTTCAGGTCTAAAAGGAGTTTTGAGTAAAATTACTAGTACCCGTTTCCTATACATCAGAACTGGACTTCTGGTTTGCCTCCGCTCATTTCAGATAGAAATGTTTTGTGGCATTTTCTGACCCAATATGTATTTATAGAATCACAGTTTGAGCTTTTATTGGGTTTGGGAAGGGAGCATATTTAAAAGAACAAATGTTATGGAGCAAGGGCTCGTGCCCGATGCACAGAGAAGCCAATGGAGTGATATCAGGATTTTGAAAAAAGTTTTAATGCAGGCCAGCTAAGCATAGAGATAGGAGCAAATAAAAGCTCAAATCTGTTTCCTTGAGTTCAAAGAGTTTAAGATTTTTATTGGATTAGACAAAGGGAAGTGGAGATAGTGACGCTGGCAGATACTGTTTGGTTTTTTTGGTTATGGTCATAGGGAATGTGTAAGCCCAAGTCCCAGAAGCCTTAAAAGCTGACAAAAGCCAGCTAGGGTGAGCATAAGTTGGCTGTAAAAGAGGGCATTTGGTTACAGTTTACAAAAGAGTTGTAAATCGCTCACTTAACATAACAAGTAAAGGAAATAAGCTAAACAAATGAGTTGTAATGAAAGGACAAGCATAAAATAACACTACAATAACAAGTCAAAGAAATAAGCTAAAATAACAACTACAGTTTCAAGTGAGAGAAATAAACTGAAATAATGACTACAGTTACAAGTGAAACCGCTATGTTGAGCAATTACACTAACTCCCTAATTCCCAGCATGATTTTACTCCATTTATGGCCTTATTTTTCTTCATAGCATTTATCATTTTTTACCATACTATGTAATACACTTAATTATTGCATAGTCTGTGTAACTGTAAGCATCATAAAAATGGAATTTTGTCTGTTTGCTTCTATATCCCCATTACCTAGAATAGTATCTGACACATAATTGGCACTCAAAAAATATGTATTTAATTGTGCCAGTTTGAATGTATTGTGTCCCCCAAACGCCATTATCTTTGATGTAGTCTTGTGGGGCAGACGTTTTGGTGCTGATTAGATTTGCTTGGAATGCGCCCCACCCAGCTGTGGGTGAGGACTCTGATGAGATATTCCCATGGAGGCATGGCCCCACCCATTCAGGGTTGGCCTTAATCAGTGGAGCCATATAAATGAGCTGACTCAAAGAGAAGGAACTCAGTGCAGCTGTGAGTGACCTTTGGCAGAGGAGCAAGCTTGCTAGAGAGGCACGTCCTGGGAGAAAGCCATTTTGAAACCAGAACTTTGGAGCAGACGCCAGCCACGTGCCTTCCCAGCTAACAGAGGTTTTCCGGACGCCATTGGCCATCCTCCGGTGAAGGTACCCGATTGCTGATGTGTTACCTTGGACGTTTTGTGGCCTTAAGACTGTAACTGTGTAGTGAAATAAACCCCCTTTTTATAAAAGCCTATCCATCTCTGGTGTTTTGCATTATGCAGCATTAGCGAACTAGAACATTAATCAATTCATCAACTACACTTTTATAGTCCATTTTGCAGACGAGAACAATGAGATTCCAGGAACTATTGATCACCTTAGTGGTAATAAAACTCATATGTAAACACAGGCGTCCAAATGAATTCCCGGAGCCTTTTTTCCCCCCTCGCTATCAGGGTTATCTTGTGGAGTGCTGTGGCAGAAGTGGGAGAGTAAAGACAATTAGGAAAGTGAGATGATAGGTCAAACACCCTCTGTCAAAAATTGCTTAATTAATCTTGCTAGGGATTTTCTGACAATCACTTCAAAGCATATCAAATTGTTTTTCTTTCTTTTTTCCTTAGAAAAACTTCTTTTGTGGTATACGCCATTGTTAACATCCACCCTTTAAAGGAAAATTACAGGCGCGCACACACTCAAATCCCTCATGAATTAAGCATTTCTCTATTGCAGCGAGTCAGGACCAACTCCACCCATCATGGGAGAAGTTTTGAGTGTTACATATGATGGTCGTCATGACCGGTAAAAATGGCCTGGGTTGTCCGCTCCTCAGAGGGGCAAGTGTTCTCTGCCTCTTGCCACTTTCCCCTGAAAATTGCCCAACTTGAGCCTGGCGCCTCCCCAGTTTCAAGATCAAGGTGTTTCCTGCTTCGGGTGAAGTCCCCTCATTCCGGACGCGCTCAGGCTTCGACTTCCCCCTGGCATAGATTTGGGGTCTTCGTTCTGTCCCTCCACAGGGAGAAGGTCAGAATTTACGGGAGAGGGTCTTTAGCCCCTGCGCGCGGGGCCGGTGCCATCTGTGGGTAGCGGTGACCGCGGAACCACCAGATGCCAGGCGAAGAGGTGCAAGTTCCCGGAGCCCAAAGCCTCGGGAAAAACCAGACCTGTTCGGAACTGTCTCCAGGAATGGAGGAGAATCCGCACCCCGCGCTGGAGCCGATTTCTCCGGGGTCTGCATGATTCATTCCGTGATCCACGCGCCAGGGTCTCCGGCTTCACTTTGGCCTCGGGCCTTCCCTGGGGCGGAGGGAGGAAGCCTGGCTCGGGGATGTTGATCTGAATCTTCGGGATTCAGAATTGGCAGTTTGAGAAAGAATAGTTTCCTTGCAAGAGGACTGGTTCATTCAGGCCGAATGTGGAGCTTTTCTCTTTTTCTTTTTCCTTTTCCCAGTGGTGAGTAGGAGGAAATAGAAAGAATATGGATGGGAACTTTTTTTTCTCTGCTTTTTTTTTTGAGATATAATTCCATAACATACAGTCATTCAAAGTGTACAATCAGTTGTTCACAGTATCGTCATATAGTTGTGCTTTCATCACCACAAACTTTGAACATTTTCTTTACTCCAAAAAATAAAATAGAAATTAAAATTAGAAAGAACTTCCAAAACATCCCATTCCCCTCCTTCCCTCATTGTTCATTTACTTTTTTAATATACAGTTTAATTGAGATATAGTCACATACCCTACAGTCATCCACAGTGTACAATCAATTATTCACAGAATAATTTTTTTTTACTTGCTTGTTTCTGGTTGTGTGTTTTTTTTTTTTTAATTGAGCCCCCCCCCCCCCCCGAGAAATTAGAAGAAACAATACTGTTTGGTTATCATTTACATTTTCTAAAGAGGACTGGCGATTTAGCTCAGTTGACCAGGATGAAGCGCTAACCCTAAAACGTGGATTCTATTCCCTAGGGACTTCTTCATGACATTTGCATTTCTATCGAATCCAGCTCCCAGGGATGCTGCTTCCTGACATCTGACTTCAGGCTCCAGATCGCCACCGCTAAACCAAATCTCAATCTGTTTATCAAGACAGTCCCACTCCCCAGAGCCATTTGACGCTCCTGTTTGTTGGTTTGCTCTTTTACTTTTTTCTTTCTTTCTTCCTTTCTTTCTTTCTTCCTTTCCTTTCCTTTCCTTTCCTTTCCTTTCCTTCTTTCTTTCTTTCTTTCTTTCCTTCTTTCTTTCTTTCTTTTTTTCTTTCCTTCCTTCTTTCTTTCTTTCCTTTCTTTCTTTCCTTTCTTTCTTTCTTTCTTTCTTTCTTTCTTTCTTTCTTTCTTTCTTTCTTTCTTTCATAGTAGGTGAGAATTAGGATACAGTTTTTAAAGGATAGTTGTCAGGGTGACCGTTATCAGGGTAACACGCGGGGTGGGGACAAAAGAATTTACCCACACTGGCCAGAGAAGCAAAGTGTTTATTCTTTCCAAGGGAGGAAAGGGCAAAGCGCCTGAAGGAGGTTCTGGCGCCGCAGTAAGGGGCAAGGGAATTTTTAAGGGTGTGCTGGGGAAGGTAGGGCGAAAGTTCCACTCATGATGTTTCTTTCAACTGCAGGATGTTCGGTTATGCGTCTGCGGACAGCGTCGACCATTTCCACCTCCTGTTATTGTCCTTGCTCAGGGCGAGCTCCTTTGCACCTGCAAAATAGAAACCCTCAGGCAAAACAAAGGAAGAAAGGGAAAATGGGGTGGGGGTGGGGGTGCGGAGTGTCCTTGTGCCGGGCCTGGGGACCTTATCATATTGAGTGAATTGGAACAGGTGCTTTTAGGCATGGAGATAATATTAGAGGGGAAAAGGCATTGAAACACCTCCAAGTCGAGGTACAGCTGCAGACCATGTGCTGGGTGAAATTTAAGCTTAATTCCACTCAGTGTGGCAAAACAGTAACATTGCCTGCTGGGAGAAAACAAGGCATAAAGGTTAACACGTACACCTGAAGAACGCCGTCGACGAGGATGGGATTCGAACCCACGCGTGCAAAGCACAATGGATTAGCAGTCCATCGCCTTAACCACTCGGCCACCTCGTCCTACAAGAAAAAACACTTTTGGGAAACTATTTTATGGCTTACCGTTGTTGACCCATTACGCTTTAATTCTGATTATATGACGTCACTTCATAGTATTCGCAAATAGAACAAGTCCTTTCCAGTTTCCTCCCGAGAGTCCTTCATACTTTGATGGCCTCGCTCTAACGTGCCCCTTCCAGGCACCAGACACGGTACATTTTTTTCTCTCTTTTCCCCAAACTCCACGTTCTCCTTTTCATTTTCTACCTGAGACACTTATCCCTCCGCTCTGCCCTCACTTCATCAGCCTTAGTTCTGCTCACGCCTTATCTCTCAATTAAGACCCGTATGGCAACTCGGCAGGTGAACTAAGTGCCCTCCCCCCTACGTGGGATCTGACTCCCGGGGTGTAAATCTCCGTCAACGCTCGGGATATGAATCCGCGGATGAATCTGGACCCGACATGGTGGCACTGAGAACATCTTCTTGACCAAAAGGGAGATGCGAAATGAAACGAAATAAAGTTTCAGTGGCTGAGAGATTCCAAATGGAGTCCAGAAGTCACTCTGGTGGGCATTAATGCATTGGAATAGCTAGAAGCAAATACCTGAAACTATCAAACTGCAGCCTGGTAGCTTTAACTCTTGAAGATGATTGTATAGCAATCTAGCTTACAAGGGGTGACAGCGTGATTGTGAAAGCTTTGTGGATCACACTCCCTTTATCCAGTGTATGAATGGATGAGTAGAAAAACGGGGACAAAAAACTAAATGAAAAAGAGGGTGGGGGGATGTTTTGGGTGTTCTATTTTACTTTTATTTTTTATTCTTATTTTCACTTTTTCTGGTACAAGGAAAACGTTCAAAAAATAGATTGGGGTGATGAATGCACAACTATATGATGGTACTGTGAACAACTGATTGTACACTTTGGATGGTTGTATGGTACGTGAATATATCTCAACAAAATTGAATAAAAAAAAAAAAAGACCCAAATGGCAGCACTTGTCTTTTAGTTTCCCAGCTGCTAAAACAAATATCATGCAACGGTTTGGCTCAAACAATGGAAATTTATTGACGTTTTGAGGATAGAAGTTTTGAGGGTAGGAGGAATCTAAAATCGAGGCGTCAGCAAGGCGATGCTTTCTACCAGAAGACTGCGGCATTCTGGGGCTGGTTTGGTCTTTGGCTTTTGTCACATGGCAATGCACATAGTGGCCTCTCCTGCCTGTTTTCTCCTGACTTCCATTCTGCCCAATGGGGCTACACCTTAAGTAAAGTAACACCTTGAAGATATCTTATCTACAATGGGACCAATGCGGACCAAGACTAAGAACATGTCCAAACTGGAGTACAGAATTCAATCCACCACACCTCCTTAGTTGACATTTTTGCACAAATGCTTTTCTCTATTACACACGTATTTCCATTCCATATGTGCCCCAGAATTTTTTACCAATATGTTGTATGTTTATGCTAAAAGACTGCTATTGTTATTGATCATCGAATCATGGCACTCTGCAACAGAAAATATTTCTATAAATTAAAGTCTGATTTGTAGCTTTTTCCTGTAGTATTAAACTCAAAGTGTTTTAAGAACTTTCTCCTGGTTTGGATCGTCTTTACGTTTAAGAGTAGCACACAATTAAAGATATAAATAGATACCTTTTCATAATTCATTACAACCTACACGTAGAATGCCATTGGGAACAAGCCATGGAAGAGCTGGGAATATATTTTCCAATGAGTTCATGTGTCAGTGGATTAAAACTTTTTATGGCTGGAATGAGAAGATTTTGGTAGAAATTAACGGGAAAAAATAGGGGATTTAGATAAATGTGGGGATTACAAAAGGATATGATGGGATTACAAAAGTTGTTTCATGATTATTTAAGTTGCACTACTTAAAGTAGAATGTTCAACATACTTCCACTGAGTTTATCTAGATCTAATAAAAGAACAGTACCAATAATAAAACTGATAGGGACCGAAGGATTGACCACCAAATAAAAATTTAAATATAGTTTTACAGAACATAGAAATCTATGTTCTTTGACAAAGTCAATGAGGATAATTTTCTTAGGAGTCTGAATAAGTGTAAAAATATTAAAGCACTAACGTTCCACGGTATACCTATGTTCCCTTTCAATGGAAGCCTAATTTTTTCAGTCCAGAGTAGAGGAATTTGTCACTTTCTCCTCCACAAAATCGTGTAAGATATGCAACTGAGACGCAGAGGAGGAAAAGGAGAACACATTTACTTCTCAGATCACCAGAGTTTAGGGATGAATATTTAGTTCGTCATTCCTCTCATGTGCAGGCTCCGTGGTGCATTCTGGACTCTGAATTCAGTGATTCGAGTTCACGTCTCGGTGGGACCTTGATGGTGTCTATTCTTGCTTTGCACAATTTGTTTCTCAGAGAAGATGAGAAATCTCAAAAGGAAGTGCACAAGAAAGCACTATCAGGACCGGAGATCGAAGTCTCTAGAGAAGATCTGTAAACGCTTTTGGAGGTGGAAGGCGGCTGATGAAAACAGCAAGACAAAATTTGTTGAGAGTCGTGAACTAAGAAAAGTCGTGATGGAAATTGAGTAAAGGATTTACTCAAGTCATGGGTCTAGAGAACCGATCTTCGCCAATGCGGAGAGAAAACTGCCTACAGATGAGACCGCAAGGGACCGAAGTTCAACTTCGGAAGTATAAGCTGAGAGGTTGCTGGGAATATACACGTGGAAATAAATGAGTCAGCAGTCAGTAGAGATGCTGCTTCGAGTTTGAGCAAGCATTTTTTGGACGTGGCGTCGCGGAAGTGAGCTCATTAATACACTGCCTTTCGGGGACCGAGGTGTACCCTCCACGCCTCTCCTAGTTTTCCGACGTTTCCTGGCGCGCACTCCAGGAGGGGTTTGCCCTGCGCACCTCTCCCGAACCCTCTCTGTGGCTCCTCCCCGGAGCCCAGGACAGCTCCTGAAGAAGGGGTTTCAGACCTGGAACCCTCTTAGCAGATTGGGAAAGCGTAGTCACCTCGGGATGGCTAGGGCCGTTTGGTTTGGGAGAGAGGCCGGAATAGGAGACGGAAATGGATGGCAAGGTGAAAAGGAAGGAAATGTGGGCCGGAAAAAGTAGCTTTTGTTCTCAGGAAAATCAGCGAAGCGAGCGCGCCACGCAGCAGAGCGCATCTGCAGGGGGCGCCGGGCTGGTGATTGTGAGAACAATTAGGCTAAAGAGAAATATATTATTGCTGACTGCACCAACTCCCTATGATG
The DNA here is from genome assembly GCF_015220235.1 of Choloepus didactylus. Lineage (NCBI taxonomy): Eukaryota > Metazoa > Chordata > Mammalia > Pilosa > Megalonychidae > Choloepus > Choloepus didactylus. Next base: position 126,134,844 of record NC_051313.1, on the reverse strand, counting down.
GGAATGGTCTCTATTTTCACCTTCCCTTGCCAGTGATGCCAGTTCTACCACACTTGTCATCTGATATCTAACTGTTGACATGTTGCCTCGAGGATAAAAATATTCTCCGGTGACAAAAATTTTTTTTGAAATATGAATAAGAGTTCCAATTTCTCCACATCCTCTCCAGCATTTGTGGTTTCCTGTTTGTTTAATAGTACCTTTCTTATTGGTGGGAGATGATATCTCATTGTGGTTTTGATTGGTATTTCCCTAATAGCTAGTGAAAATTAAAATTTTTTCATGTGTTTTTAGCCTCTTTGGAGAAATGTCTTTTCATATTTTTTGCCCATTTTGTAACTGGGTTGTTTGTACCATTGTGATTGAGTTGTACAATCTTTTTATATATGCAAGATATCAGTCTTTTATCAGACACACAGTTTCCAAATATTTTCTCCCATTGCGTTAGCTGTTTCTTCACTTTTTTGACAAATTCTTTTGAGGCACAGAAGCTTTTGATTTTGAGGAGTTCCCATTTATCTACTTTTTTTCTTTCATTGCTTGTGCTTTCGGTGTAAATTCTAAGAAGATACCTCCTATTACCAGGTCTTGAAGATGTTTCCCTACATTTTCTTCTAGGAGTTTTATGGTACTATCTCTTATACTGAGGTCTTTGATCCACTTCGAGTTACTTTTTGTGTAAGGTGTGAGGTAGGGGTCTTCTTTCATTCGTCTAGATGGGGATGTCCAGTTCTCCCAGCCCCACTTGTTGAAGAGACTTTTCTGTCCAGCTCAGTGGATTTGGGGGCTTTATCAAAAACCAGTTGATCATAGATCTGGGGGTCTATTTCCGAATTCTCCATTCTGTTCCATTGATCAATAAGTCTATCCTTGTGCCAATACCATGCTGTTTTGACTACTGTGGCTTTATAGTAGTCTTCAAAGTCAGGAAGTTTAAGTCCTCCCACTTTGTTTTTCTTTTTTAGAAAATTTCTAACTATTCGAGGCCCCTTTCCCTTCCAAACAAATTTGATATCTAGCTTTTCCAAGTCTGCAAAGTAGGTTGTTAGAATTTTGATTGGGATTGCATTGAATCTTTAGATCAGTTTGGGCAGGATTGACATCTTAATGTTTACCCGTCCTAACCACGAATATGGAATATCTTTCCATTTCATTAGGTTGCCTTTTATTTCTTTTAGTAAAGTCATGTAATTTTCTGTGTACCGGTCTTTTATATCCTTGGTTAAATTTATTCCTAAGCACTTGATTTTTTCAGTTGTTACTGAGAATGGAATCTTTTTCTTGAGTGTCTCTTCAGTTGGGTCATTTCTAGTCCATAGGAACATTACTGACTTATGTGCATTAATCTTGTATCCTACCACTTTGCTAAATTTGTTTATTAGCTCAAAAGTATCTGTCATCGATTTCTCAGGAGTTTCCAAAATAAGACCATGTCATCTGCAAATAATCACAGTTTTACTTCTTCCTTTCCAATTTGGATGCATTTTATTTCTTTGTCTTGCTGGATTACTCTGGCTAGCACTTCTAGCACGATGTTGAGTAACAGGGGTGACAGTGGGAATCCTTGTCTTGTTCCTGATCTTAAAGGAAAGGCTTTCAGTCTCTCACCATTGAGTACTATGCTGGCTGTGGGTTTTTTTTCATATATTTCCTTTATCCTATTGAGGAAGTTTCCTTCAATTTCTACCTTTTGAAGTGTTTTTATCAAAAAAAAGGATGCTGAATTTTGTCAAATGCTTTTTAAACATCTATTGAGATGATCATTTGATTTTTCCCTTTTGATTTCTTAATGTGTTGTGTTACATTAATTGATTTTCTGATGTTGAACCACCCTTGCATGCCTGGGATGAACCTCACTTGCTCATGGTGTATGACGTTTTTGTGTGTCTTTGGATTCAATTTGCAAGTATTTTGTTTAGAATATTTCTGTCTGTATTCATTAGGGATATTAGCCTGCAGTTTTCCTTTCCTGCAGCATCTTTATCTGGTCTTGGTATTAGAATGATGTTGGCTTCACAAAATGAGTTACATGGTGTTCCATTTTCTTCAATTTTTTTGAAAGAGTTTGAGTAGGAATGGTGTCAGTTCTTTATGGAAAGTTTAGTAGAATTCCCCTGTTATATCATCTGGCCCTGGGCTTTCATTTGTAGGAAGCTTTTTGATGACTGATTGGATCTCTTTGCTTGTGGCTGATTTGTTGAGGTCTTCTGTTTCTTCTCTGGTCAGTCTAGGTGGTTCATGAGTTTCCAGGAAATTATCCATTTACCTCTAAATTGCCTAGTGTGTTGGCATACAGTTCTTATAATTTTATAATTTTCTTCAGGATCTTCAGTTATGTCCCCCCTCTCATTCATTATTTTGCTTGTTAAAAACAACAGCTTTTCAAGATGTTTGTAAACAACTGCTTTAACGCCACCACCACCACCCAAGGGAATTGCATGTAGCATTACTAAGACAGGCCATTTAAAGATGCTGGGGCTACAACTTATTCCCCTCAAATCTACCTAGACTGCAAGTGTATTCAGCCACTTTCCATCTCTCTGTCACCAGTTTCGTGGCCTGGGACAGGGGTGGCTTAAGACAGGGACTGACCAGGGTTGTTTAGGTGGACCCAGGTTTGTGGCAGGAGCTTTTTGTGACTCTGCTGCTTTCGACTGCTATGAGGGTGGCCACTGCACCCCACATTAGAAACAGCAGAGGCTTGAGCATCTGCCCTCCCTGTCCTTGAAATAGCAGGGAGGCTTATGATTCCTGCCAGATGGCATAAAGGCCACTGGATTTACCCTTCAGCTTCCAATAATAAAAAAAACTGGCAAAGTACATATAAACAAAATTTTTTTCAAGACACTTTACATCAGGCAAGGAAGGATAGGAATCCCTGGAAGATATGGAAAAAATTACATGATATTACAGGGAAAAATAAGGTGAAACTAAGACTGCCCCAATTTACTGTCTTGAGAGAGTTTCCAGAACCCAGGCATTATGGGAACCCAAGAAATGCCTGGTGCACTTGCTGAATTGATCAGAGGGAGCTGATGACATCTGGGGACTGCAAGGCCTCTAAAGTCAGCAGGTCAGAACAACAGAAAGGTGACAGAGAGCTGAAAGAGATAACTCCAGAGAAAACTCTCCATTGAGTATTCAACTAAATACTGACCAAGGGATGCAGATCTGGAAATTTCACAAGACTGTGCAAAGCACCACCCAAAAAGATGCAAGGTCACTGTGATATTGAACAGTCCTCTCAGGCCGGAAGTAGTGATACAAGGTACATATCTATGTGTTGATGACAAGAATCAAGATTCAACAAGAATTCAGATTCAACTCCCATCTGGATTACCCTTTTCCTTAAAATTATACTATGTGTTCTCTGTTCAAAGTGACACTGACAACTAAAGAGCTGAAATACCCTGAGTTGGTCTTTCACTTTCATTTCTTCTCTTTATCTTGTAGCTCTAGCCGATTTTGAGAAAGAATGTTATTTGAGGGAGTACCTTGAAAACAAAGTCTCAAATCAGATAGGCTGAATAGTCACCGTAATCTTCCCCGCCACGCTGCTGGAAGAAAGAAAGCAGGCAACGCGGGTCTGCGGTAACTGGCAGATCTGGGAAACCGATAGCACACTGAGCGCTGAAAGCAAAATGAGGTGGGTGGATGAGGAAACAGTAAGCCGATATAGAAAAGACGAACCCCACTGTAAGTTAGTAAAGTGGCCCGTACGGGGATCGAACCCGAGAGCTTAGCGTTATTAGCACCATGCTCTAACCAACTGAGCGTTGGTTTCCCTTTTATAGATGATTAAGTTCATCAACTGGCTCAAGAGGAACACCTTTCTAACTTTCTATTCTTCTTTGTTTATGGAAAAACTCTCTCCTTAAAGAAAAATAAAATAAAAGATTGAAACAACATTGGTTTTAAATCGTATTCATAGACTTGAAGGAGGACGCTTATATTTTTTTCAAGCTGAGACAATCGGTCAGGAAATACGTGGAAATATATAGTGCCCTGTAAGTTCAGTTGAATCTGAAGATGAACTACTGGTTAGTAAGACAGAAGGTACAATTTCGTGCCTGCAAGATAATTCCGGAAGGGTCTTGACATTGATTGTCCCAGGGTTTCCCAGGTCCCAATTGACTGGCGCCTCCATGGCCAGACTTGGTAGCCATGGGGAAACTTCCAACCTACATACCTAAAATCTTGGGAACCATAAGGATCCTCCCTGGAAACCCTCGGTAATGCCGAGATCTAGAAACGTGGCTCCAGTCTCCATTCCAGAGACGTTAAACAAAAATTCTCTGGAATCTCAATCTTTCTACCCAATCCTTGTCCCCCTGAAAATGTTAACATTGTTTAGTATCTTGTCTGTCCTTCTAGAGATTGTAAATACATAAGCCTAAACAATTATGCATTTATCTACATGTTATCTACATATTTCTATCCTTGGCCGTTGTGGGGGTTTTTTGTTGTTTGTTTTGTTTTGAGAACATATTTTTGCAATCTTTCTGTATCAGTTCAGAGAGTTCATTCACTTTTAAATATGCACAGTATTCAATCATGTGGAATACACCATAGTTTAAAGGACCGTTCGTTTATCTTTCCCCATTCTGCTATTCCAAATAGTGTTTATGTCTGTGAACATCCACCATGTCCCATCAGTGTTATGATAGCTTGCACATGTGTAGAAAGTTTATGTCAAAGAACATGTTCTTTAGCAACTTTAATAGACATTGTCCAACTGCACTTCAGAGGAGCTGACCCAGCTTTTCTCTTATTTATTCGTCTGTTTTAACTATGTTTAGCACAAGTAAATAGGAGGCAGCCACATTCCCTATTCATACTTCTCTAAGAATTCTCTGCTTTTGGTCTGAAGTAAAATTGGACAATCAGTGGAGATATAGAGGAATTTACCTGGAAGAATGTTTGTTCTGGAATATGACCTTCTCTCAGGAAGGTGAGGCTTAAATGCAGTTGATGTTTGGCAAAAGCAATGTGGTAAAATGGATGGGAAGAGAAAGGGCTGAGTGGAGAGGCCAGAGAAGGGGCCAGCAGTGACCTCCCTGCGCTTCAGAGAGGTGAGGGGAGAGTGCTGGGAGCTGAGGCTACAGAGGGGGGGACAGCATATGGATGATGCAGGAAACATCAGTGCAATTCGATATCTACACCAGGATGCATTTGATGGTGAACAGGTGTGCCAAAATAGTTAGAAAGCATTAATCGGTCTATATCAGGTGTGAACTTAGAAGAACACTCATTCTATTACAGGCCAAGTTAAGAAATTTTGAATCCATCTTGACAACAATAGGAATCCACGTGAGCATATTGGTCACAGGGGCCACATGAACAGATTTGAATTTTTAAAATATGTCTCTGAACTCTTGTGGTGGATAGACAGGTTCAGATTTTGGCCCTGGGGAGGCATCAGTGACAAACAATGACAACAAAAATTGCTGTACACATAGCAGGTAGAGACAGATATAAATAATAAGTGTAATAAACTAAGAATTTTTTGAAGTACAAGGGGATTTTAAGTGTAATTGAAAAGAAATGAAGATAAGTGTGCAGATCTGGAGTGATGGAACTAGGTGGGAACTCTAAAGAGGTTGCTAGGGAACACTTCTTCAAACGGTGGTGTACTGGATTGGAAGGGGTAAGCAATCTAGGCATCTGAAACGTAGGGTGTTACAGGCATAAAGCACAATTGCTGCAGAAGTCCAACAGTGTTTATGTGCATGAATATTCTGGGACTAGAAGAGGGTACAAGGGACTGGAGCACAAGGGAGGGAGAAAATCATGGAGGTGAGATCAAAGAGAAAAGGAGATTCAGTGTGTAGGACTGATTATAGGAATTCAACTTTTCTTCCTGTAAAACTGTGGGAGCCATTGGATAATTTTTATCTTAGGAGTGACCATGCCTGCCCTTTGCTCTAAAATACAGCTTTTGGCAGCTCTTTTGTAAATAGAATTTAGGGGGATGTATTAGGGCAAAGACTCTGGGAAACTGTTGGTCAGAAAAGGAGACACCTAATGCCAGCACCAGGGGTGCAGTCTCACCACGTGGAGGTGCGGGAGCAGAACAATGCCTGCCACCAGGAACCCAATCCTAGGCAGCCACCCCACTCCATGGTTTGCAGGTGTCAGGGTAGCTAACAGAAGCACGACTCACACAGCACTGGGTGCAACAACGTTTTACTCACATAGCAAAGAGACAGAGTAAAGTCAGCTTCACTAGCGGGCATCGGTCTCCCACAGCAGGTGGGTCTCAACCTGGGACCTATGCAGAGAGATGTGCCACCAGCAGCGCCCCTCTTTTGTTTACGTGTGCCATAGCAGAGGAAACACACTCTCTCCCTGACGGGGACAGATATACCATGAGGGTGGACCCGGATATCATAAAACATGCCCAGTTTAGTCAGACAGTCTCTAGTGAATATTTACAAAGGTACAGAGGAAAATAGGGGTAGGAATGTGCTGGCAGTCCCCTTATCTGGTCCTGAAGATGGGCTGTATTTGTGGGATTCAGGGAAAGATGGCAGGACATGATAGAACCGTTCCCTACCGCAGAAACAGACAATGAGGCAGAGTTTTCACGAAGAAAGTGTTTTGGAGAGTGCTTCCAGAAAGAGCACACGAGGATGACAGAGGAGAGGAGGAAATTTGATCTGAGATTCAGTTGCAGTGAGGCCTCAGCTCATCGCACTGGGAGTTGGGAGCTGCTCTGCCCCTTTGGAGCATCCTGAATTGAAGCCCAGGAGCTGGATTTTTGTCCTCGCTCATAGACCTGTCCCAGAGTGGGTGTGTAACCTTAGTTAACACAGCTTCCTCTTATTTATTTATTTATTATTTTTTTTTAATACTGCCTTCTCAGAAAGCTTCTCTTGGATTGTGGTTAGTATCTGTGCCAGTTTGAATGTATTGTGTCCCCCAAATACCATTATCTTTGATGTTATCTTGTGTGGGCAGATGTTACCAGGGTCCATTAGATTTCTTTGAGTGTTTCTTTGGAGATGTGCCCCACCCAGCTGTGGGTGCCGACTCTGACTGGATAATTTCCATGGAGGTGTTGCTCCATCCATTCCAGGTGGGGCTAAGTTGATCAGTGGAGCCACATAAATGAGCTGACCTAACAGAGGGAACTCAGTGCAGCTGAGAGTGACGTTTTGAAGAGGAGCTACAGACAAGAGGGACACTTTGAAGAAAGCACAGGAGCTGCAGATGAGAGAAAGTTTGAAGACGGCCGTTGAAAGCGCTCTTGCTCTGGAGAAGCTGAGAGAGGACAAATACCCCAAGTGCAACTAACAGTGATATTTTTGAGGAACTGCAGCCTAGAGAGGAATGTCCTGGGAGAAAGCCATTTTGAAAGCAGAACTTGGAGCAGACGCCAGCCACGTGCCTTCCCAGCTAACAGAGGTTTTCCAGACACCATTGGCCATCCTCCGGTGAAGGTACCTGATTGTTGATGTGTTACCTTGGACACTTTATGGCCTTAAAACTGTAACTGTGTAACCAAAGAAACCCCTTTTTTGAAAGCCAATCCATCTCTGGTGTTTTGCATCCCAGTAGCATCAGCAAACTAGAACAGTATCTCTCTGCTGGGGAAACAGAGAAGACGAAAACAATTGCTTGGTCTTCACTGGAATGTGCCATATCAAGACTCAGCGTGGGTCTGTACCGTTGGAGGGTTCCATGTTCGACAATGATAGCAGCTGGATTACACATGGTGAATAAGACCCCACGTCATTGGGTCCATGCATGGCCCGCATCCCTGCCACCAGGATACTCCTTTTATGTGCTCATGTGCCAGCACTGGGGTGGCTGATGACCAGGCCTGTTTGACAAAAGTGGGCAGAATCGTTCTGGTTACTTTCCTCTTTAGCACTTCTGTGGTGGGTGGATCCTGGTGGGAGTTAGCGTGTGATACACAGATCTTCACACTTTGTGCCCACTCTCATGTCATGGCTGTTTCCCAGTGTTTTCCTTTCTGGGCCTTTGGCCAGGGCCAGAGCCATTAGTCATTGCCCATGGGGTCACATCTATTCTGACATCCGCACAAAGCTGATGGTCATGTCCACTGTCCAAAGCTCTTCCCGTTGGGGGCATTTCTCCCCTCACTGCTGGTTTTTGGGAGATATTACAGAATGGGTGTGTAGGGCCTCAGCTGTCCATATGCACGAGGAGTCTCATCCAAAGTGAACAGCTGGGTGTTACTGTCTCCAGACATCTGGAAACAGTGAGAGCCTTCCAGAAGGAGTGAATCACCCTCTCTCCCTCTTTCGTGAGCAGGGAACCAGATGTTCCTCTGTGAGGCCAAAGGGCAAGCCGCCCCAAAGGTTCCTTTCCTCTTGGAGAACTGAAATCTTTGTAGACAAAACATTGACTTTGGTAGCTTTGCCTTATTCTGGTAGATTCATTCAAGATCCCACTTAACACTCCCAGGCAAGGTACTATTTTTTAGGCTGGAAGACAAAACACAAGGTAGTTTTGAATCTCAGGAGGGAGAACAACAAATAAATAGCCTGAATATGTTTTCAAAATTTTGGATTGATTCAGTATCTTATTAAGTCCTGGCTCACAAACCGGTGAGAGGGACTTTCCCGTTAAGTGGGTCAGGAGCTAAAATCTAAATTACTGATGTGAGCTTTGAAACCATGCAAAGATATACCACTCAGCCATTTGAAAGGAAAGACAGATCCTCATGGCCCATGTCCTTGAGTAAAATATGAGACTAACACCACTAACACAACCAAGTCACCTCAAAGGACTTTGTCAAAAGGGTGAATAGGCAGCCAACTCAATGGAAGAAAATATTCAGAAACCATATATCTGAAAAGAGACTGAAATCCAGCATATATAAAGAGATCCTATAACTCAATGACAAAAGAACAAACAACCCAATTATAAAATGGGCAAAAGATACGAATAGAAATTTTTCCCAAGAGGAAATACAAATGCCTAAAAAGCACATAAAAAGATGTTCATATTCACTAGCTCTGCTGGTTTGGATGTATCATTTCCCCCAAAATGCCACGTTCTTTAATGCAGTTTTGTGGGGGAAGATGTATTATGTTGATTAGGTTGGAAATCTTTGGATTGGGTTGTTTCCATGGAGATGTGACCCACCCAACTGTGGGTAATAACTTTGATTAGATTATTTTCATGGAGGTATGGTCCTACCCATTCAATGTGGGTCTTGATTAGTTTACTGGAGTCCTATAAGAACTCAGACAGAAGGAGCTCAGTGCTGCAGCTGAGACAGACATTTTGGAGACGACCATTGAAAGCAGAGTTTTGCTCTTGCTTTGGAGATACTAGCCCAGAGTTTGCCCCCAGAAGCAAAGCCCAGAGACATTTTGGAGAACGCCATTTTGAAACGCAATCTGGGAGCACGCAGACACCAGTCACATGCCCTCGAGCAAACATAGGTGCTCCAGACGCCAATGTTCTTCCTTCAGTGAAGGTATACTCATGTTTATGCCTTGGTTTGGACACTTCTGTGGCTGCAGAACTGTAAATTTGTAATGAAATAAAACCCCTTTATAAAAGCCAATGCATTTCTGGTATTTTGCATAACAGCAGCGTTAGCAAACTGGAACACTAGCTTTAGGGAAATGCAAATCAAAACCACAACAAGATATCATCTGACACCAATAAGAATGGCTGCCACTAAACAAACAGGAAACTACAAATGCTGGAGAGGATGTGGAGAAATTGGAACTTTTATTCATTGCTGGTGGGATCGTATAATAGTACAGCCACTGAAGAAGACAATTTGGCAGTTCCTCAGAAAACTACATATCGAGCTGCCCTATGATCTGGCAATTCTGCTTCTTGCAATACACCCAGAAGATCTGAAAGCAGTGTCATGAACTGACATTCGCACACCAATGTTCATAGTGGCATTGTTCACGATTGCCAAGAGATGGAAACAATCCAAGTGTTCATCAGCAGACAAGTGGATAAACAAAATGTGGTATATACAATGATGTAATATTATGCAGCAGTGAGAAGGAATGAGGTCCTGAATCATATGACAGCATGGATGAAGCTTGAAGACATAATACTAACTGAAATAAAGCAGACATAAAGGAAAGATGTTGTATGTTATCACTAATATGAACTCCCTGGACAATGTAAAATCAGTGTCACATAATGTAGACTACAGGGGAACTAGAGATAGACAGAAGCTAGTGAAAGGGGAATGATTACATAATACGTACAGACATGTTAATGAGGGTGAACTTAAAGGTTTGGGAATCAACAGGGGTGATTATGATTCGTTAATGGGATTATATGCATCAGTGCCACATTGAAGGAGAACATGATTGAAAGGGATTGTTTAAAGATATGTATCCCACAGATTAGAACTACAAATATAAATAAGTGCTTGCGTGATCTACTTCTTAGTTTTATAACACTGGTGCAAAGAGTTAACAGCAGAATGATATATGGGAAAATCTATTGCATATTATAGATTATATTTAATAGGAATACCTTACCAGTACCACACTAATACTGGGGATAAATAATTAGGGGCTGATAAGAGCTTTGGGGTTTTAAATTAAGAGTGATGATGATTGTACAATTAAGTGAATATAATGTGAAACACTGATTGTTTATCTTGGGCAGAATATATGTTATGTGAAATTAGGATCACCCCTACTTAATAAGCCAAGCCCACAATCTTATGGCCATAAAGGGGAGGCTAAGCAGCCTATAATTATGCCTAAGAGTCACCTCCAGAGAACCTCTTTTGTTGCTCACATGTGACCTTTCTCTCTGCAAATAAATTAATTATGCTCCCCACTACGTGGGATATGATTCCCAAGGGAGTGAATCTCTCTGGTGATGTGGGACATGACTCCCAGGAATGAGCCTGGTAAATTAATTAGAAGACTCATTCCTGATAATGGTACCTGATAATTTGCCATTCACCATTCCTAAAATGGTAAATTATTTTATCTTCAGATATGCTTTAAAATTTGAAAAAATCAACTATTTTAAATGGAGAAAAAGGACTTATCTGTATACAATTATTGTAAGGCAACCAAGACAATCAATTTTTATAATAAATATCATAAGGTCTAATTTATTAGGTGGCTAAATGTTTATGTCAAAACAGAGTCAACTTGGGTGCCCTTCTTCTCCTGAAAATTTCAAAACCCAACACATTTTCAAGATGCACGTAAGCAACTGCTTCCAATACCATCACCACCACCCTTGGGAATTGAATGTGGCATTCACAAGCAAGTCTATTTAAAGATCGTCGGGGAACAACTTCTTCCCTTCAAACCTACCCAGTCCGCAAGCTTGTTCGGCTGCTTTCCATCTCTCCATCACCTCTTTTGTGGTTGGGTGGCTTAAGTCAGGGAGTGAGCGGGGTCGCTGAAGTGGGCCCAGGTTCGCGGCGGATCCCTTTCGTCCACCGGGCAGCGCTGTAAGCCGTGAGGGGTGGCCACGGCCTCCTGGCCTCCTAGGTGCGGACAGTTGAAGAGAGGCCGGATTGGCCACGCAGAGTCGCTGATGGAACTGACAAGTGCGGTGTTCCCTTTCCCTGCAAGTGAAGGGCATCTTCTGGGGGTGGCCAGAGGCGATAAAGGTGAAATGCAGGGATTTCACTTACCTCAAGGACATCCCACCCAAGTGAGATTGGATTTTGGCTGTTTCGGCTTCCCCTGGTCCGAAGACCAGCTCTTCTGCAAGCGCCCCCCAACCAGCCAAACGACGCACACAGAGTTGCCCACCCGAAATCTGGGTGAAGGGTAGTTGAATACATCCGCGTTGAGGCCACGGGCCTGGACACGACCACCCCCCCACCGCCCACCCGCACCCCCTACGCACACACTTTGAAGCTTGGAGATCCAGCACAAGATCTGTCAAGTTTGTTTGCCACAAGCAACCCAGGACCCCAAGAGTCCTAAGGCCAGGCGAACTGCTGGCAGACAAGCCGCTACGCTCCATAACAGACCCCCCGGCCAGGCAAAAGCCTGCAGCCCACACCAGAAAAAAAGCAGAGGTTTGATCTTCCCACTCCTCACCCTCGAGATAGCAGGGAGACTTATGTGTCCTGCCAGATGAAGTGAGGGCACTAGATTGACCCTCCTGCCTGAAATAATAAAAAAATAAGAATAATAAAATGATTTTTAAACTAACAAATATATATGAAGAAATGATTTTCAAGACACTGCACATGAGGCAAGGAAGGACAGGAATCCCTGAAAGACAGAAAAAAATGACATGCCCGAAGGGGAAAAAATTAGGTGAGCATGAGGATTGCCTTAATTGATTGCCTTGAGAGAATTTCTGTGACCCATGCATTATGGGGAACCCAGGAAATGCTTGTGCACTCCCTGAATTGATCAGAGGGAGCTGATGCCATCTGGGGAGTCCAAGTGCACTAGAGTTATCAGGACAGACCAGAAAGGAGGGAGAGAGAGAGAGAGAGAAAGGAGAGAGAGAGAGCTGTAATAAGAGATAACTCCAGAGAAAACTCTTCATTGAGTATTCAGCTGAATACTGACAAGTGTATGCATATCTGGAAACTACAAGGCTGGAGAAAGCACCATCCAAAAAGATGTGAGGTAATATTGTATTGAATGGTTTTCTCAGGCAGGAAACAGTGATGCAAGGTACCTACCTCTCTTTGATCACAAGAATACAGATTCAACTCCTATCTAGTGTGTGTGTGTGTTTGTGTGTGTATCTGCATTCTTTGTTCACAGTGACTGTGGCAGAGAGCTGAATATCCTGACTTGGTCTTTTACCTTCATCTCTTTACCTTCTATCTCTAGAGAATTTTGAGGAAGAAGGTTGGTTGAGGGACTACTTTGGAAACAGTCTGTAATAAAACAGGCTTTAAAGATAATTCCAGTAACCTTTTAAATTTATTTGTTCATTCAGCAGGGTCCCAATCTTGGCTGCTCTGCCCTGCACAGCCCTCTGTACCAATATTCTCTCCTGGAGGAAAGAAATGGAACACTGCGGGGGTGCAGAAACTGGGGACCCGGGAACCGCACAACATACAGAAAAGTTTCTGCAGAGAAGCGTTTTAGGAGTTCTAGCGTTAAGTCTAGGAAAAGTAGTAATACTTTGAACCTCAAGAGAGTCTTTGAGAAGCAAAGAACATGGCCCGTACAGGGATCGAACCCGCGATCCTTGGCGTTATTAGCACCACGCTCTAACCAACTGAGCTAACCGGCCCCGCAAGGGACACGTCCTTCAGTTGTTTTTAAAAGGTAACGCTCATCAATTTGTGTATGACAGTGAACTTTCTGCTATCTACTCTCTCTCTCTCTCTCTCTCTTTTTTTTTTTTTAATTCAGTTTTACTGAGATACATTCACACACCATACAATCATCCATGGTATACAATCAACTGTCCACAGTATGATAACATAGTTATGCGTTCATCACCACAATCTGTGGACATTTTCCTTGCATCAGAAAGAACCAGAACAAGATAAAAAATAAAAGTGAAAAAAGAACACCCAAATCATCCCCCCATCCCACTCCATTTGTCCCTTAGTTTTTATCCCCATTTTTCTACTCATCCATACACTAGATAAAGGGGGTGTGATCCACAAGGTCTTCACAATCACACTGTCACCCCTTCAGGAGTCCAGACTGCTGGGTTGGAGTTTGGCAGTTTCAGGTATTTACTTCTAGCTATTCCAATACATTAAAACCTAACAGGTGTTATCTATATAGTGCATAAGAATGTCCACCAGAGTGACCTCTCGACTCCATTTGGAATCTCTCAGCCACTGAAACTATTTCGTCTCATTTTGCATCCCCCTTTTGGTTAAGAAGATACTCTCAGTCCCACGATGCCGGGTCCAGATTCATCCCCGGGAGTCATATTCTGTGTTTCCAGGGAGATTTACAACCCTGGGAGTTGGGTCCCAAGTGTGGGGGAGGGCAGTGAGTTCACCTGCCGAGGTGGCTCAGTTAGAGAGAGAGAGAGGGCCACATCTGAGCAACAAAGAGGTACTCAGGGGGAGAATCTTAGGCACAATTATTGGCTATCTACTCTTAAAGAATGAAAACGTTCTCCTAAAACAAAGATAAGAGATTGAAACAATGCTGGTTTTAAATTGTAGTCACAGATAAAAATTTAATCTTAAATTTTTTCAAGCTGAGACTATTGGCCAGAGAAACCATGAAAATATCTACTGCCCTCTAAATGATTGGGAATCAGTTCATGCTGTCGACGAATCTAATCGATGTACTACTAGCTAGTCCTGGCTTCGTAAGAGCCATGCCTAAACAGAAGAAACAAGCTCGTGTCTGCAAAATATTCCGGAAGGGTCTCGATATTGATTGTCCCAGGGTTTCCCACGTCTCAACTGCCTGGCGCCTCCATGGCTAGGCTTCTTTGCCATCCCGCGACCTTCCGCGATCACACCGTATACTTATACACCTGTCTTCAAGAATCACAGTTTCAGGTATTTCCTTCTAGCTATTTTAATACACTAAAAACTAAAAAGGGATATCAATATAATGCATAAGAATAACCTCCAGAATGACCTCTTGACTCCTTCTGAAATCTCTCAGCCCCTGAAACTTCACTTTGTTTCATTTCTCTTCCCCCGATTGGTCAAGAAAGCTTTTTCAATCCCACGATACCAGATCCAGACTCATCCCCGGGAGTCATGTCCCACGTTGGGGGAGGGCAGTGAGTCCACCTGCAAAGTTGGCTTAAATAGAGAGGCTACATCCGAGCAACGAAAGAGGTTCTCTGGGGGTGACCCTTAGGCACAATTATAAGCCTTGTTGTCCACTTTTAAAACAGTTCTCCGTAAAGACCCATGTCTCCCCTGTGACTTTGGTAAAATCTTCCCATATCGCGTCCATTGAAGCGCCAGATAACACCCTGGTGAAAGACGTTTTTCGTGAAAGCAAAATGAAGCAGAATCAAGGATCTCAGGTGTCTGCCTTAGTTTCCTCACCTGTAAAGTAGCGATCGTTGTTCCCATCGCTAAAGGATTATTGTGAGCCTTCAGTGAGGTGCTGAGTACAAAATACTTGTCATAATACCTGGCACAATGTGAGGGCACAGTCTTGTTCCACTACGTCATTCCCTTTTCCAGGGAGGAAACAGGGTCAGAGGGTGCCAAGTTCTTGAACCACTTGGGAGGAAATGCAGGGATGTGGGCAGAGGGGAGGATTCTTGAGGTTTGAAAGTCAACGGTGTCAGGGCAGTCATGGGACAAGTAAATATTCAAGCTTCACTTCTAGAGGAGGAAAAGGAGAATACATTCACTTCTCAGATCACCCGAGTCTAGGGATGAATATCTAGTTCGTCATTCCTTTTATTTTTTTTTTTTAGAGACTTTTAAGTTTTTATTATGGAAAATTTCAAACCCATGTACAACTAGAGAAATGGTATAATAAACCCTCACATACTTATCATCCAGCTTCAATTATCAACTTAAGGCCATCTTGTATCATTTTTATCTCCATCTACTTCTGTATCCCCTGTATTATTTTGAAGCACATCTTAGACATCCTACCATTTTTTTCCATAAATATTTCTGAATATAACTCTAAAGGACTTTTAAAAAAATGACCACAATATTATTATCACAGTTTAAATTCCTTAGTATAGAATCTAGTTAATGTTTACATTTCCAATTTAGAGATAAATTGGAAAATTTTTGCAACAGTTTGTTTCAATCAGGTTCCTAACTGGTTGTGCTTAGCTGACGTCTTTTAAGTCTCTTTTCATCTATAGTTTTCCACTCTGTTTTTGCTTCTTGCAATTTATTTGAAGAAGAAACAAATTAATCTGTTCTGTAAAATTCCCCAGCCTGAATTCTGCAGACTGCATCCCCTGGTGAAGTTTATCCTGTTCTTCAGTCCTGCATTTCCTATGTATTGGTTATTGGATCTAGAGAGCGTTGTTCAATAGAAATATAATGTAAATCACAGCTATTAGTTTCCTATGGCTGCTGCAACATATTAACACAAACTTGGTGACTTAAAAGCAAAACATTTATTCCCTCACAATTTTGGAGGGCAGAATTCAGAAATCAAAGTGTGGGCAGGGCCATGTTTCCTTCTGAAAGCTCTAGGGGAGAATCTTTCCTTGCCTCTTATAATGGCTGTTGGCATTCCTTGTGGCTACATCACACTAACTGCTGCTTTTGCCTTCAATGCCCTTTTTCTCTTTGTCTTTTCTTCTTTTCTAACTTATTAGGACACTTCTCATTGGACTCATGGTCCACCTGAATAATACAGGATGCTCTTACCTCGAGATCCTTAACTCAGTTATATTTGCAAAGACTGTTTTTCCAAATAAGGTCATATTCACAAGTTCTGTGGATTAGGACTTGGACTTATCTTTTGGGGGGCAACTCAGTTAACCTGCTACAGAAGGGAATGAATAACACACTGAAAAGAAAAAGAGTCAAACATAATAAGGATAAAATATCTTCTATCATTTTTCTGAATTTCTTTCTGCTCACTTGAGAAATTAGGTTAGTATTCATCTGTTTTGTGAACATATGTTTTGGCAAGTTTTTGTCATCTGTAGGAATGTTATTTTGGTCCATATTCTCTTTTGTTCTTATGATAACTCTAATTTTGAAATCCTATGGCTTTGTTTCTATGATGAGATTCAGGGAAGTTAAAAACTACAGTTCATCAGTTCCAATGCCATCTTCCTAGTATCTCTCAGAGACTTTGTTTTTAAACTCGTTGCCTTTTTCCTAGCACCACCTTGAATAAGAACTCAATGAACTTGTTGTTGAAGCAAAGAAATTGTTGCTGATAGCTGATAGAGGTCTTGGAAAGTCACTGCCAGTTACAACTCCAGGCTGCAATGGTCTGAAAAAGCAGCAGTTTTGGGTAAGACACATAGGAGAAAACTAACTCATATATGACATAGTTTACAAACCACTACTTCAATGATCCTCTTATGCCAAGGGTTTACATCAAGAAACTGACTGCCAAGCAAACCACAGACTGTTTTTATGCTTTGGTCACTTGGAGGTCCAATTTTACCTGCAATAATGCCAGACCTTCTTTATTAGCTCTGTGCTGTGTCCTTTCCATTTTCAGTAGACTAGACACATTAGTTAAATCTTTCTGCTTTTTGGGAGGGACGTCTAGCGTTTCACACAGCTGCAGCAATCTTTTGTTCAGGCAGTTGAGATGATATTGAATTTGTTCATTTTCTTTAATACTTTTACTTAAAATTGCTTTTATTACTGATTCCATCATAGATTGCAAATACTCTCTGCTACTCTTTGAAAGAGTGCCAGGTTTTTCTCTTGTTGGATGCTATCTTTAGCTGTTTCAGATTAGCATGCTTTGTTTTTCCTGTCACTTCAGAAGACAGATGCTTTGGATGTTTTTTAATTTTTTTCATTGTGTTTCTAACCTCTTTCTCTGCCAACTCCTTTTCTTCATCATCAATTTTTCTTTTTGGATTTCTTTTTAACTTTTGAGATTTTTTTCTTGGAGGCATTTGCTTTGTCAGGCATCCTGATATTAGTGGGAACAATTATAACATGGCTTCAAAAATCATTAACTCCACTTGGAACACCGCTCAGAGTAACTGGCGCCCAAACAGTCGAAAGCCAAGGGACCCGCTCGTCATTCCTTTTAAGTGCAGGCTCCATGGTACGCTCTGGTCTCTAAATTCAGTGATTCGAGTTCAAGTCTCGGTTGGACCTTGATGGTGTCTGTTCTGCTTTGCACAATTTGTTTCTCAGAGCAGGTAAGGAGAAACAAAATGGAAATGCACGAGAACGCACTATTAGGACTGGAGATCGAAGTCTCTAGAGAAGATCTGTAAACACTTTTGGAGGTGAAAGGCGGCTGACGAGAAGAGCAAGACAAAATTTGTTGAGAGTCGTGAACCTTCTCGTGATGGAAATTGAGTAAAGGATTTACCCAAGTCATGTGTCTAGAGAACCGATCTTCGCCAATGCGGAGAGAAAACTGCCTACAGATGAGACCACAAGGGACCGAAGTCCAGCCTCGGAAGTATATCCCGAGAGGTGGTTGGAAATACACAGCTGGCGATAAATGAGTCAGCAGTCAGTAGAGATGCTGCTTCGAGTTTGAGCAAGCTTTATTTGGACGTGGCCTCTGGAAAATGAGCTCATTAATACACTTCCCTCCGGGGACGGAGGGGTTCCCCCCACACCTTTCTGACATTTCAGACTTTTCCGACGTTTCCTAGCGCGGATTCCTTGAGGGTTTTGCCCTGCGCGCCTCTCTTGAGCCCTGTCTGTGTCTCCTCCGGATGACTGGGGCCTTTTGGTTTGGGAGAGAGGCCGGAATAGGAGACAGAAGTGGATGACCAGGCGACAAGGAAGGAAAAGTGGGCAGGAAAAAACAGCTTTAGTTCTAAAGAAAATCAGCGAAGCGTGAGCGCCACGCAGCCGAGTGGATCTACAGGGGGTCGCCGGGCTGGTGACTGCGAGATCAATCTGGCTGCAAAGAAATAGCTGACTACGCACAAACTCCCTATGATGGGAATTGTCTCTATTTTCACCTTTCCTTGCCAGTAATGCCAGTTCTACCACTTGTCATCTAATATCTTACTGTGACATGTTGCCTCGAGGATAAAAATATTCTCCGGTGACGAAAAAGAAAATTTTGTAATATTGGTGTCTCGGAAGCTTCCTGTAAACAAGGCACTGGGCTGCGTCTCAGATGCATATCTTACACTATTTCATGGCGGAGGAAGTGACAAATTCCTCCTTTACTCGGGACTGAAAGAATTACACTTCCAGTGAAAGGGAGCATAGGTAAATTGCGGAACGTTAGTGTTTTAACATTTTTACACTTATTCAAACTACTGAGGAAATTATCCTCATTGACTTTGTCGAAGAATACAGATTTCTATGTTCTGTAAAACTATATTTAAATTTTGTATGGTGGCCAATCCCTGGGTCCTATCAGTTTTTTTTTTTGTTTTGTTTTGTTTTTCCTCCTTGATACAAAGATTTAATTGAAATAAAAGTTTTGCAAAACAATACTTACCCTTACTATCGGTAACGATCTCTGGTATTTTCCATGCTATTCCATTATGTTAAAATAAAAATACTAGTTACACCCTTAGTTGCTTCCACAACCCACTAATGAAACACAATCCTATTGTAAAACACTATACTGTTGGGTTCAGTCCGTGAGGAAGTGAACATAGGCAAGCAGTTTCCATTCTTAAGATAAACAAACAAACAAAAAACTTTCTGTCCTCCTCTGGCTACCATTTTGTCTCATTTCATTCATTATAAACCATTTGTTTTACATTTTTCAAAGTTCACATTAGTGGT
The DNA here is from genome assembly GCF_015220235.1 of Choloepus didactylus. Taxonomy (NCBI): domain Eukaryota; kingdom Metazoa; phylum Chordata; class Mammalia; order Pilosa; family Megalonychidae; genus Choloepus; species Choloepus didactylus. The sequence goes on along the minus strand of NC_051313.1, from coordinate 126,115,562 downwards.
AGCATATAATATTTCTCTTTTTGTGCCTGGCTTATTTCGCTCAGCATTATGTCTTCAAGGTTCATCCATGTTGTCATATGTTTCACGAGATCGTTCCTTCTTACTGCCATGTAGTATTCCATCGTGTGTATATACCACATTTTATTTATCCACTCATCTGTTGAAGGACATTTGGGTTGTTTCCATCTCTTGGCAATTGTGAATAATGCTGCTATGAACATTGGCGTGCAGATACCTGTTCGTGTCACTGCTTTCTGACCTTCCGGGTATATACCGAGAAGTGCAATCACTGGATCGAATGGTAACTCTATATCTAGTTTTCTAAGGAACTGCCAGACTGACTTCCAGAGTGGCTGAACCATTATACAGTCCCACCAACAATGAATAAGAGTTCCAATTTCTCCACATCCCCTCCAGCATTTGTAGTTTCCTGTTTGTTTAATGGCAGCCATTCTAACCGGAGTTAGATGGTATCTCATTGTGGTCTTAATTTGCATCTCTCTAATAGCTAGTGAAGCTGAACATTTTTTCATGTGTTTCTTGGCCATTTGTATTTCCCCTTCAGAAAACTGTCTTTCCATGTCCTTTGCCCATTTTATAATTGGGCTGTCTGTACTACTGTCATTGAGTTGTAGGATTTCTTTATATATGCAAGATATCAGTCTTTTGTCAGACACATGGTTTCCAAAAATTTTTTCCCATTGAGTTGGCTGCCTCTTTACCTTTTGAGAAATTCCTTTGAGGTGCAGAAACTTCTAAGCTTGAGGAGTTCCCATTTATCTATTTTTTCTTTGTTGCTTGTGCTTTGGGTGTAAAGTCTAGGAAGTGGCCGCCTAATACAAGGTCTTGAAGATGTTTTCCTACATTATCTTCTAGGAGTTTTATGGTACTTTCTTTTATATTGAGATCTTTGGTCCATTTTGAGTTAATTTTTGTGTAGGGGGTGAGGTAGGGGTCCTCTTTCATTCTTTTGGATATGGATATCCAACTCTCCCAGCCCCATTTGTTGAAAAGACCATTATGACTCAGTTCAGTGACTTTGGGGGCCTTATCAAAGATCAGTCGGCCATAGATCTGAGGGTCTATCTCCAAATTCTCAATTCGATTCCATTGATCTATATGTCTATCTTTGTGCCAGTACCATGCTGTTTTGGCAACTGTGGCTTTATAATAAGCTTCAAAGTCAGGGAGTGTAAGTTCTCCCACTTCGTTTTTCTTTTTTAGAGTGTCTTTAGCAATTCGAGGCATCTTCCCTTTCCAAATAAATTTGATAACTAGCTTTTCCAAGTCTGCAAAGTAGGTTGTTGGAATTTTGATTGGGATTGCATTGAATCTGTAGATGAGTTTGGGTAGAATTGACATCTTAATGACATTTAGTCTTCCTATCCATGAACATGGAATATTTTTCCATCTTTTAAGGTCCCCTTCTATTTCTTTTAGTATAGTTATGTAGTTTTCTTTGTAGAGGTCTTTTACATCTTTGGTTAAGTTTATTCCTAGGTACTTGATTTTTTTAGTTGCTATTGAAAATGGTATCTTTTTCTTGAGTGTCTCTTCAGTTTGTTCATTTCTAGCATATAGAAACATTACTGACTTATTAATCTTGTATCCCGCTACTTTGCTAAATTTGTTTATCAGCTCTAGTAGCTGTATCGTCGATTTCTCAGGGTTTTCTAGATATAAGATCATATCATCTGCAAACAATGACAGTTTTACTTCTTCTTTTCCAATTTGGATGCCTTTTATTTCTTTGTCTTGCCGGATTGCCCTGGCTAGCACTTCCAGCACAATGTTGAATAACAGTGGTGACAGCGGGCATCCTTGTCTTGTTCCTGATCTTAGAGGGAAGGCTTTCAGTCTCTCACCATTGAGTACTATGCTGGCTGTGGGTTTTTCATATATGCTCTTTATCATGTTGAGGAAGTTTCCTTCAATTCCTACCTTTTGAAGTGTTTTTATCAAAAACGGATGTTGGATTTTGTCAAATGCTTTTTCAGCATCTATTGAGATGATCAATTGATTTTTCCCTTTTGACTTGTTAATGTGCTGTAATACATTGATTGATTTTCTTATGTTGAACCATCCTTGCATGCCTGGAATGAACCCCACTTGGTCATGGTGTATGATTTTTTTAATGTGTCTTTGGATTCGATTTGCAAGTATTTTGTTGAGGATTTTTGCATCTATATTCATTAGGGAGATTGGCCGGTAGTTTTCCTTTTTTGTAGCATCTTTGCCTGGTTTTGGTATTAGATTGATGCTAGCTTCATAAAATGAGTTAGGTAGTGTTCCATTTTCTTCAATGTTTTGAAAGAGTTTGAGTAAGATTGGTGTCAGTTCTTTCTGGAAAGTTTGGTAGAATTCCCCTGTGAAGCCATCTGGCCCTGGGCATTTATTTGTGGGAAGATTTTTGATGACTGATTGGATCTCTTTGCTTGTGATGAGTTGGTTGAGGTCTTCTATTTCTTCTCTGGTCAGTCTAGGTTGTTCATATGTTTCCAGGAAATTGTCCATTTCCTCTACATTATCCAGTTTGTTGGCATACAGTTGTTCCTAGTATCCTCTTATAATTTTTTTAATTTCTTCAGGATCTGCAGTTATGTCACCTTTTTCATTCATTATTTTGTTTATATGGGTCTTCTCTCTTTTTGATTTTGTCAGTCTAGCTAGGGGCTTTTCAATCTTGTTGATCTTCTCAAAGAACCAACTTTTGGTGATATTTATCCTCTCTATTGTTTTTTTGTTCTCTGTGTCATTTATTTCAGCTTTAATCCTTGTTATTTCTTTTCTTCTACTTGGTTTAGGATTGGTTTGCTGTTCATTTTCTAGCTTCTTCGGTTGATCCATTAATTCTTTGATTTTGGCTCTTTCTTCCTTTTTAATATATGCGTTTAGTGCTATAAATTTCCCCCTTAGCACTGCTTTTGCTGCATCCCGTAGGTTTTGGTATGTTGTGTTCTCATTTTCATTCGTCTCTATATATTTAGCAATTTCTCTTGCTATTTCTTCATTAACCCACTGATTGTTTAGGAGTGTGTTGTTTAACCTCCAGGTATTTGTGAATTTTCTAAGTCTCTGATGGTTATTGACTTCTAATTGTATTCCATTATGGTCAGAGAATGTGCTTTGAATAATTTCAATCTTTTTAAATTTATTGAGGCTTGTTTTATGTCCCAGCATATGATCTAATCTGGAGAAAGTTCCATGAGCACTAGAAAAGTATGTGTATCCGGGTGATCTGGGATGTAATGTCCTGTAGATGTCTGTTAAATCTAATTCATTTATCAGATTGTTCAGGTTTTCAATTTCCTTATTGGTCTTCTGTCTGCTTGATCTATCTATAGGAGAGAGTGATGTGTTGAAGTCTCCCACAATTATTGTGGAAACATCAATTGCTTCCTTTAGTTTTGCCAGTGTTTCTCTCATGTATTTTGTGGCACCTTGATTGGGTGCTTAGACATTTATGATTGTTATTTCTTCTTGCTGAATTGCCCCTTTTATTAGTATGTAGTGGCCTTCTTTGTCTCTCAAAACATCCCTGCATTTAAAGTCTATTTTATCTGAGATTAATATTGCTACACCTGCTTTCTTTTGGCTGTAGCTTGCATGAAATATTTTTTTCCATCCTTTCACTTTCAGTTTCTTTGTGTCCCTGTGTCTAAGATGAGTCTCTTGTATGCAACATATTGATGGATCATTTTTTTTGATCCATTCTGCCAATCTATATCTTTTAATTGAGGAGTTTAATCCATTTACATTCAATGTTATAACCGTGAAGGCATTTCTTGAATCAGCCATCTTATCCTTTGGTTTATGTTTGTCATATTTTTCCCCTCTCTATTAATATCCTTTATTGTACCCATACCGAATCTCTTTAGTACTGAACCTTTCTCCAAGTCTCTCTGTCCTTTCTTTGTTTCTCTGTCTGTAGGGCTCCCTTTAGTATCTCCAGTAGGGCAGGTCTCTTGTTAGCAAATTCTCTCAGCATTTCTTTGTCTGTGAAAAATTTAAGCTCTCCCTCAAATTTGAAGGAGAGCTTTGCTGGATAAAGTATTCTTGGCTGGAAATTTTTCTCACTCAGAATTTTAAATATATCGTGCCACTGCCTTCTCGCCTCCATGGTGGCTGCTGAGTAGTCACTACTTAGTCTTATGCTGTTTCCTTTGTATGTGGTGAATTGCTTTTCTCTTGCTGCTTTCAGAACTTGCTCCTTCTCTTCTGTGTTTGACAGTGTGATCAGAATATGTCTCGGAGTGGGTTTATTTGGATTTATTCTATTTGGAGTTCACTGAGCATTTATGATTTGTCTATTTATGTTGTTTAGAAGATTTGGGAAGTTTTCCCCAACAATTTCTTTGAATACTCTTCCTAGACCTTTACCCTTTTCTTCCCCTTCTGGAACACCAATGAGTCTTATATTTGGACGTTTCATATTATCTATCATATCCCTGAGGTCTATTTCAATTTTTTCAATTTTTTTCCCCATTCTTTCTTTTATGCTTTCATTTTCCATTCTGTCATCTTCCAGGTCACTGATTCGTTGTTCAACTTCCTCCAGTCTTGTACTATGAGTGTCCAGAATCTTTTTAATTTGGTCAACAGTTTCTTTAATTTCCATAAGATCATCCATTTTTTTATTTAGTCTTGCAATGTCTTCTTTATGCTCTTCTAGGGTCTTCTTGATTTCCTTTGTATCCCGTACTAGGGTCTCATTGTTCGTCTTTAGTTCTTTGAGTAGCTGTTCTAGGTGCTGTGTCTCTTCTGGTCTTTTGATTTGGGTGCTTGGGCTTGGGTTATCCATATCGTCTGGTTTTTCCATATGCTTTATAATTTTCTGTTGTTTTTGGCCTCGTGGCATTTGCTGAACTTGATAGGGTTCTTTTAGGATTTGTAGACCAATTGAAGTCCTTATCTCTACTTTATCAGATCTACAGCTTCGTGGAGTACACTTTCTCTAACTAACCAGCAGGTGGCGTCCACGAGCCACCTGTTCTCCACAAGCCAGTTCTCCCCTGCTTAGCCTTTTTGGTGAGTGGGGGAGTGAGTCTTGTGGTGTCCAATTGGTGTACCAAGCTTGTGTGTGTAGTTGGTGTTGCCGGCCCTGTATATGGAGCATGTTTCTGGGCAGTCAGGGAGGGGGGGTGGCTCTAACAATCAAATCTCCCTGGTGAGCCTATAGTTTTAAAGCTGCTGCAATAGTCTAATCCTTCAGTTCACTCCTGACACAGTTTGTCTCTGCCACTGACCCACAAGTCCTTGGTATTGGCGTATGGCTCCTGAGACTTGCAATTGGGCACCTCTTCCAGGCTGTGCACCCCCTGGTCCTCTGTTGAGGGATGACTGTGCTATGTCACAGGTGAGTGCTGTCCCCCCAGGGCGGTTCTGGGCTGGTGGGCTGTGTAGGGAGGCTCCCAGTCTGCTGAAATGATGGCTGAATGGGGCTTTGTTAATTCACACTGCTCCACCTTCCCAACTCTGGGACAGTCAGCTGAGGTTGCAGGGAAGGCTAATGTCCACGCCCAGTTTTGTGGTGTGTGCCTGTTATTTGAAGCACTTCCGTCACACTGGGTTGTCTGGGGCAGCTCTGGGCTATGGGGCTGGTGATGGGCAGGAGTTTTTCCTGTCCACCAGGATGATGGCTGTGAGCAGACACCCCCCTTTTCTTGGGAAGTTGTGGTGTTTAGTGAATTTTCTCAGCCACTGGATTATTGCCTTTTGTCTCAGAGCTCTGTTAGATTTGCTCTTGTCTTGACCTGCCCAAATTGCAAGTCTTTGAAGCTTTCTGTATTGGGCTTCTTAGAGTAATTGTTTTAGAAAAAGAAAAAAGGATTTAAAAAAAGGGCCCTCCTCAGAGATCTAATGGGCTATTGAAATGCTAAGAGACAAAGCAATTAGGGCCATTAAGGAAAGGTGCACAGGGCAGATAGATCAGCTTTTCTTCGGGATTTGCATATGAGCTTCAGGGCCTGAGCTCTGCCCTTCCCCTTTCTATGTTCACCGGAACTCCAAAAATCCTCCGCTTTTATTTTGGAGTTTTTCGTGTTGTTTTTTTCTATGCCTGTCTCGTCTCTGCTGGGCTGGCTGCTCTCCGATTCTCTGGTGTCTGGTCTCAGTCTATCTATGGTTAGAGTTTGGATCAGTAGAATGAGTTTCTGATAAGGGTTGCCACTGCAGTTCTCCCTTCTTCCCGAAGCTGACAGCCCCTCCTCCCATGGGACTGAGCCTGGCAGGGAGGGGTGCGGGTCCCCTGGCCACAAAAACTTACAGATTTCGCTGATCTCAGCAGTTCCACATTTTCATGAGTGTTGTATGAAGTATGCCCAAAGTCAGATTGCTCTGTGGTGTCCAGTCCACGCAGTTCCTGGCTTTCTACCTACGTTCCTGGAGGAGTAACTAAAACATACAGCTCACCAGTCCCCCTGTCTGTTTTATTATGGGTACCGTTCGTTTACTAGATATAGATAAACTTAGTGGGAGTGTGTTGAACATTCTACTCTAAGTAGTGCAACTTAAATAATCATGAAACAACTTTTGCAATCCCCACATTTATCTAAATCGCCCCATTTTCCGTTAATTTCTACCAAAATCTTTATCATTCAAGCCATAAAAAGTTTTCATCCACCGACACACGAACTCATTGGAAAATATATTCCCAGCTCTTCCATGGCTCATTTCCAGTGGCATTCTACATTTCAGGTATAATGAATTAGAATGAAAATTTATCTATGTATGTCTTTTATTGTTCTCTACTGTTAAATGTAAAGATAATTCAAGCCAGGAGAATGTTCTTACAACACTTCGCGTTTTATAGTACTGGAAAAAGCTACAAATCAGACTTCAATTTATAGAAATACTTTCTGTTGCAGAGTGGCATGATTAGATGATCAATAACAATAGCGGTCCTTTAGCATAAACATACAACATATTGGTAAAAAATTCTGGGGCACATATGGAATGGAAATACGTGTGTAATTGAAAAAGTATTTGTGCAAAAATGTCAACTAAGGAGGTGTGGTGGATTGAATTCTCTACCCCAGTTTGGACATGTTCTTAGTCTTGGTCCGCATTGGTCCCATTGTAAATAAGGTCTCTTCAAGTTGTTACTTTAGTTAAGGTGTAGCCTCACTGAATCAGATTGGGCTTTAACTTGGATTACTGGAGTCCTTTATGAGCAGAATGAAAGTCAGACTGAGAGAAAAGCCAAAAGAGGCCGCTATGTGCATTGCCATGTGACAAAAGCCAAAGACCAAGCCATCCCCAGAATGCCACAGTCTTCTGGTAGAAAGCATCGCCTTGCTGACCCCTCGATTTTGGATTTCTCCTACCCTGAAAACTTCTATCCCCAAAACCCCAATAAATTCCCATTGTTTAAGCCAAACCATTGCATGATACTTGTTTTCACAGCCGGGAAACTTAAAGACAAGTGCTGCCATATGGGCCTTAATTGAGATATGAGGTATGAGTAGAACTAAGGCAGATGAAGTGAGGGCAGAGGGGAGGGATAAAAGTGTCGCAGGTAGAAAATAAGGAGAGCCGGGAGTTTGGGGAAAAGAGAAAAAAAAGTATTGTGTCTGGTGCCTGGAAGTATGAAGGGCTCTTGGGAGGAAACTGGAAACGCTTCTATTATAAGAATAAGGGAAAACTGACTTCATATGATCAGAATCATTCAGCAACGGTAAGCCGTAAAAACGTTTCCAGAATCAACTTTCGTTCGTGGGATGAGGTAGCCGAGTGGTTAAGGTGGTGGACTGCTAATCCATTGTGCTGTGCACGCGTGGGTTCAAATCCCATCCTCGTCTACGCACTGTTGACTTTTCTGCTTTGCTTGTGTTCCTGAGTGGAATAAATCTCAAAATCTCAACCTCTATTTTTTTCTCATGATGTAGTCTTGCCTTTCTTGGTTTACTACCACAATGCTACGAGCTTTAGAGGGAGAGTAGGTTAGGGAAACCTTCAAGCTGTCAGTGTGTCCTTGTGTCATGCGGCACTTGCTTACGGGTTTACAGCACGCATATGCTACAGGGTAGGAAATAATATGACGAAAGCCAAAGTAGCAGAGGATGGTTTCGATCCATCGACCTCTGGGTTATGGGCCCAGCACGCTTCCGCTGCGCCACTCTGCTGCCTTATGACTATGCTGCATCCCGTACTCTTCATATTATCTCCTTGCCTACACGCACCCGTTGCAATTCACTAAATTACCTGTAAAAACTATCCTAACTCACGCCTGCTATTTTTATTTTATTTATTTATTTATTTTTTAAAGACGAAACCGACAAACATGTGTATCAAATCAAATGCTCTGGGGAGTGGAACTATCTTGATAAACATACTGAGCTTTGGTTCAGCGGTGGCGATCTAGGGCCTGTAGTTAAATATAAGGAAGTAGCGTCCCCGGGAGTTTGGGCTGGATAGGAATGCAAACGTCATCAAGAGGCTGTTAGCGCTTCATCCTGGTCAACTAAGCTAAGCAGCCAGTCCTCCTTTGAAAATGTAAATGACAACCAAACAGTATTGTTTCTTCTAATTTATCTGGGAAAGAAAACAAAACAACCAAAACACACACACACACACACACACACACAGAAACTAGCGATTTTTTTTTTAAATCCTCATCCGTATTCTATTTTCCCCAACTCACCACTGGGAAAAGAAAAAAAAAAAATAAAAGAGAAAAGCTCCACATTCGGCCTGAATGAACCAGGCATCTTCCAGGGAAACTAGTCCTTCCCAAATACCCTCTCTGAATCCCGAAGATTCAGATCCACATCCCGGAGCCGGGCTTCCTCTCTCCTACCCCAGGGAAGGCTCTGGGAGAAAGGGAAGCCAGAGATGTTGGCTCGCGGATCACCGAACAGATCACGCAGACCCCGGGGAAATCTGCTCCAGCGCGGGGTGCGGATTCTCCTCCAATCCTGGAGACAGTTCCGGACAGATCCGGTCTTTCCGGAGGCCTCAGCGCCCGGCAACTTGCACCTTCTCGCCGCCTGGCGTCGGGTAGTTCCGCAGTCACCGCGAACCTCAAACGACACGGGTCCCGTGCACCGGGGCTGAAGACCCTCTCTCGTAAACTCTGACCTCTCCCTGTGGCGGGACAGAACCAAGACCCCGAATCAATGCCAAGAGGAATTCGAGACCTGAGCGCAGCCAGAGGGGACTTCACCTGGAATATGAAACACCTTGATCTTGAAAGAGGACAGGCACCGAGGCTCAAGTTGAGCAACTTCAGAGGAAGGAGGCAAGAGGCATAGAACATTTGCCCCTCCGAGGTGCGGACAGCCTAGGCCATTTTCACCGCCCATGAGGACCACCATATGTAACACTCAAAACATCTCCCATGATGGGTGGAGTTGGTCCTGACTCGCTGCAATAAGGGAAATGCTTAATTCGTGAGGGGTTTGAATGTGTGTGTGTGCCTGTAATTTTCCTTTAAATGGAGGATGTTAACAATGGAGGGAGGTTTTTAGGAAAAAAGAAAAACAATTTGAAATTCTTTGAAGTGATTGTAAGAAAATCCCTAACTACAGGATTAGTTAAGCAATTTTTGACAGAGGGTGGTTGATCTAGTATCAAAACCATCTCACTTTTCTGCTTATCTTTTCCCCCACCACTTCCGCTCCTGCACACTCAGCATAACTCTGGTAATGCAAAAAAAGAAAAGAAAAGAAAGGAAAAGAAAAGAAAAGAAACGAAAAGAAAAAAAGAAAAGAAAAAGGCTCTGGGAATTAATTTAGACGCCTGGGTTTAAACAACTTTTACTGCCATTATCATTGAGGTGATCAATAACCTCTGGGATCTTATTGTCCTTGTCTGCAAAAGGACTGATAAAATCTAATTGAATTGATTAAATAAATATATTTTGAGTACCACTTATGTGTCAGATACTATTGTAGGTAATGGGGATATAGAAGTAAACATACAAACAAAATTCCATTTTTATGAAGCTTAGGGTTACTCAGAAAATGCAATAATTAAGCATATTGCATAATATGGTAAAAAATGATAAATGCTATGGAGAAAAATAAGGCCACAAATGGAATAAAAGCATGCTGGGAATTTGGGAGTTTGTGTAATCATTCGAGACAGTGGTTTTACTTTAACTGTAGTTATTCTTTTAGTTTATTTCTCTCAATGGTAACTCTAGTTGTTATTTTAACTTATTTCTTTGACTAGTTATTGTAGTGTGTGCCGGTTTGAATGTATTGTGTCCCCCAAATGCCATTGTCTTTGTCGTCTTGTCGAGGCAGACGTTTGGTGCTGGTTAGATTTGCTTGGAATGTGCCCCACCCAGCTGTGGGTAGTGATTTTGATGAGATGTTCCCATGGAGGCGTGGCCCCGCCCATTCGGGGAGGGCCTTGATCAGTGGAGCTATATAAATGAGCTGACTCAGAGAGAGGGAACTCAGTGAGTGCAGCTGTGAGTGACATTTTGAGGAGGAGCAACCTTGCTGGGGAGGAACATCCTGGGAGAAAGCCGTTTTGAGGCCAGAGCTTTGGAGCAGACGCCAGCTGCCTTCCTAGCTAGCAGAGGTTTTCCAGTCGCCATTGGCCATCCTTCGGTGAGGGTGCCCGGTTGCTGGTGTGTTATGTTGGACGTTTTGTGGCCTTAAGACTGTAACTGTGTAGCGAAATAAACCCCCATTTTATAAAAGCCTGTCTATCTCTGGTGTTTTGCATTCTGCAGCATTAGCAAACTAGAACATAGTGTTATTTTATGCTTGCCTTTTCATCACAACCCAGTTGTTTAGCTTATTTCCATTTCTTTACTTGTCATTTTATGTTAACTGAGCAAGGCACAGGTCTGTTGAAACCTATAAGCACTGCTTACAACCCTCTTTTACGACAATTTATCCATACAACAGTTGGATTTTGTCAGCTTTCAAGGGTTTTTGAGGCCTGGGTTTACTCCCTACTGACCATAACCAAACCATAACCAATCGATATCTGACAACATCACTATCTCCACTTCCATTTGTCTAATCCCATAAAATCTTTATACTCTTTAGGCTCAGAGAGACAGATTTGACCTTTTATGATCCTATCTCCATGCTTGGAAGGCCTGCATTAAAAGTCTTTCTTTTCTCAAAATGCGTTGACTTCTGCCTGCATCCTGCGGAGCTCTTGCTCGGTAACAAATGGCGACCGCGAAGGGACATTGAAGGCCCCAGGTCCTTCTTGCCCGAGGTACTGTGGCCTCAGTGGGAGAGACTTGCCTGATCACCGATCCTAAGTGGACCCCTAGACCTATTTGTCTAGAGGCTGGTGTGTTACATTGGTTCGAGTTCAACGCTGGGGTTAAAAGTCCCCAAATCGCTCCTCCCTCCAAGAACTCCTCTGCCCTTACCTCCATATCTCATCTGGTTCTCATCTGGTTATTAGGTTATAATACTTGTTAATATTGTAAAATTTATCACTGCTTAAGATAGTCATGGGAAATGTTAACACTACATCTGATCGTAGCCTTTTAGGATGTTGTTCTAGTTTGCTAATGCTGTCGGAATGCAAAACACCAGAAATGGACTGGCTTTTATAAAAGGGGGTTTATTTGGTTACACAGTTACAGTCTTAAGGCCATAAAGGGTACTTCACTGGAGAAAGGCTGTTGGCATCCGGAAAACCTCTGTTAGCTGGGAAGGCACGTGGCTGGTGTCTGCTTGCTCCTAGGTTGCCTTTCAAATGGTGTTCTCCAAAATCTCTGCATCACCTTCCAATGGCTGTCTTGAAAATGTCTGTCTCAGCTCCAGCTCTCTATGAGCTCCTTCTGTCTGAGCTTATATAGTGCTCCAATAAACTAAACAAGGCCATGCTGAATGGGCAGGGCCATGCATCCATGGAAATCATCCAACCAGAGTTATCACCTACAATTGGGTGGGTCACATCTCCATGGACACTGATCCAATAGGTTCCAGTCCAATCGTCTGCCCCTACAAGAAGGCAGTAAAGAATATGGCTTTGTCTGGGGGACATAAATATACAAACTGGCACAGATCTATATTGCATAATTGGTAATTGTTCACCTATAAACCCATGAAACAAAAGAGAATGATTTAGTTTTGTAAGTCAACCTGACCACAATATAAATTACACACAGGAGAAAACTGGCCAGAAAGTGGGTCTGTTAATTACAATACCATCCCACAGTTAGAGAGGTTCCATAAGAGGCAAGAAAAATGGGATGATACATTTATGCACAATCTTTTATCACCTCCTATTAGAATAAGAATCCCCAGAAAAAATGTAAGGTAATGCCAGTGAAAACTAAGGTGCTTTCAGACTCTAACCAGGAGGATTCCTCTGATGTGCCTCTGCTGCCTCCATCAGCCCCATCTCCGTATGCTAATAGCAATAGGTGAGGAGAAGGGCCTGAAACACCTCAACCAGCCCCAATTTACCCCCCTGTGCCTAAAATACAGGAAGAAACAGCCCCTGTGCCTAGCACACAGGAGAAACCACCCCCTGTACCCACTAATCAGAAGGGAACTTCACTCGATCCCATACCTGTCAGGGTACTCAATTTGGCCAGGAGGTTACGGTCTCAACTGCAGAGCCACTGCCCAATTCCTCCTGAGACAAGCCCCTGTAGGACCAGAATAACAGGAAAATACAGTGGATTTGTGTATATACATTTGCCATTTTCAATGTCAGATCTCTTAAACTGGAAAAACAACAAATCTTACTTGCTGTTCCGGTCTGCTAATGCTGCCATTATGCAAAATACCAGAAATGGATTGGCTTTTATAAAGGGGATTTATTAGTTTACAAATAACCTAAGTTCTACAGCCCTAAAAATGTCCAAACTGAGGCATCAAAAAGAGGATGTCATCTGGAACACCTCTGTCAGTTGGGAAGGCACGTGGCTGGCATCTGCTGGTGCTTTGCTCCCAGGTTGCCTTTCAAAATGGCTTTCACCAAAATGTCTATGGGCTTCTGTGACTCTTAGCTTCTCTCTCTCAGCTCCTGTGCATCTTTGCTTCTCTCAGCTCCTGTGCACCTTCTCTTGTTCTCCCAGGGTGATTCTCTGAAAGCATCTGGGGTCCTCTCTTAGCTTCTCCAGGACAAACTTTGGGCCTCATCTCTTAGTTTAGCAACTCCAAACATCTTTCTGTCTGCATCTCCAGGTGTCTCCAAGTGTCTGGGTCTGTGTAGGCTTTGAGTTCTCTTAGGTAATCCAGCAAACTAATCAAGATCCACCCTGAATGGGTGGGACTCACACCACCATGGAAATAATTTAATCAAAGGTCTCACCCACACTTGGGTGAATGGACACCTCCATGGAAACCTGCAATCAACAGGTTCCACTCAATAAGATTGGATTAAAGTCTCGTGGCTATTCCGGGGGTCCGTAACAGTTTCAAATTGTCACACCTGCCAGGATCTCAATCTTTCTACCCAATCCTTGTTCCCCTCAAAATGTTAACATTATTTAGTATCTTGTCTGTCCTTCCAGAAATTTTAAATACATAAGTCTAGTTAAACAATTATGCATTTTTTTCACTCCACAGACAGTGACATGTTATCTACATATTTCTATTCTTGGCCATTGTGGGGGATTTTTGTTTGTTTTGTTTTGAAAACATATTTTTGCCATCTTTCCATATCAGTTCAGAGAATTCATTCACTATTAAATATGCATAGTATTCAGTCATGTGGAATACACCATAGTTTAAAGGACTGTTCATGTATCTTTCCCCATTTCACTATTGCAAACAGTGTTCATAGCTGTGAACATCCACCATATCCCATCAGTATTATGACAGCTTGCACACGTGTAGAAAACCTGTGTCAAAGAACATGTTCTTTAGCAACTTTAACAGACATTCTCCAGCTGCACTTCAGAGGAGCTGACCCAGCTTTTCTTTTATTTATTCATTTGCCCGTTTTAACTATGTTTAGCACAAATAAATAGGATGTGGCCACATTTCCTAACCATCCTTCTCTATGAATTGTGTGCTTCAGGTCTGAAACAAAATTGGACAATCAGTGGAGACATAGAGGAATTTACCTGGAGGAATGTTTGATTCTGGAGTATGGCCTTCTCTCAGGAAGGTGAGGCTTAAGTGCAGTTGATGTTTGGCAAAAGCAATGTGGTAAAATGGATGGGAAGAGAAAGGGCTGAGTGGAGAGGCCAGAGAAGGGGCCAGCAGTGACCTCCCTTTGTGCAACTCCAAGAGAACAACATGGCAAAAACAGATGAGAGCAGAGGAGTAGAGATCCTGGCATGTCAGAAGACCGAGACTGAGCTTCAGAGAGGTGAGGGGAGAGTGCTGGGAGCTGAGGCTACAGAGGGGGGGACAGCATGTGGATGATGCAGGAAACATCAGTGCAATTCGATATTTACACCAGGATGCATTTGATGGTGAACAGGTGTGCCAAAATAGTTAGAAAGCATTAATCGGTCTATATCAGGTGTGAACTTAGAAGAACACTCATTCTATTACAGGCCAAGTTAAGAAATTTTGAATCCATCTTGACAATAGGAATCCACGTGAGCATATTGGTCACAGGGACCACATCAACAGATTTGCATTTTTAAAATATGTCTCTGAACTCTTGTGGTAGATAGGTTCAGATCTTGGCCCTGGGGAGGCATCAGTGACGAACAATGAGAACAAAAATTGCTGTACACATAGCAGGTGGAGACAGATATAAATAATAAGTGTAATCAACTAAGAGTTTTTTGATGTACAAGGGGATTTTAACTGTAATTGAAAAAAAATAAAGATAAGTGTGGGGATCTGGAGTGATGGAACTAGGTGAGAACTCTGAAGAGGTTGCTAGGGAACACTTCATTCAAAAGGTGGTGTACTACATTGGAAGGGGTGAGCAATCTAGGCATCTGAAACGTAAGGTGTTACAGGCATAAAGCACAAGTGGTGCAGAGGTCCAATAGTGGGTTCATGCATGGACGTTCTGGGACTATAAGAGGGTACAAGGGACTGGAGCACAAGGAAGGGAGAGAATCATGGAGGTGAGATCAAAGAGAAAAGGAGATTCAGTGTGTAGGACTGATTATAGGAATTCAACTTTTCTTCCCGTAAAACTGTGGGAGCCATTGGATAATTTTTATCTTAGGAGTGACCATACCTGCCCTTTGCTCTAAAATATAGCTGTGGCAGCTCTTTTGCAAATAGAATTTAGGGGAATGTATTAGGGCAAAGACTCTGGGAAACTGTTGGTCAGAAAAGGAGACACCTAATGCCAGCACCAGGGGTGCAGTCTCACCGCGTGGAGGTGTGGGAGCAGAACAATGCCTGCCACCAGGAACCCAATCCTAGGCAGCCACCCCACTCCATGGTTTGCAGGTGTCAGGGTAGCTAACAGAAGCACGACTCACACAGCACTGGGTGCAACAACGTTTTACTCACAGAGCAAAGAGTCAGAGTAAAGTCAGCTTCACTAGCAGGCATAGGTCTCCCACAGCAGGTGGGTCTCAACCTGGGACCTATGCAGAGAGATGTACCACCAGCAGCGCCCCTCTTTTGTTTACGTGTGCCATAGCAGAGGAAACACACTCTCTCCCTGACGGGGACAGATATACCATGAGGGTGGACCCGGATATCATAAAACATGCCCAGTTTAGTCAGACAGTCTCTAGTGAATATTTACAAAGGTACAGAGGAAAACAGGGGTAGGAATGTGCTGGCAGTCCCCTTATCTGGTCCTGAAGATAGGCTGTATTTGTGGGATTCAGGGAAAGATGGCAGGACATGATAGAACTGTTCCCTACCACAGAAACAGACAATGAGGCAGAGTTTTCATGTAGAAAGTTTTTTGGAGAGTGTTTCCAGAAAGAGCACACGAGGAAGGCAGAGGAGAGGAGGAAAACTGATCTGAGATTCACTTGCAGTGAGGCCCCAGCTCATGGCACTGGGAGTTGGGAGCTGCTCTATCTCTTTGGAGCATCCTGAATTGAGGCCCAGGAGCTGGATTTTTGTCCTCGCTCATAGACCTGTCCCAGAGGGGGTGTGTAACCTCAGTTAACACAGCTTCCTCTTATTTATTTATTTATTCATTATTTTTTTAAACACTGCCTTCTCGCAAAGCTTCTCTTGGATTCTGGTTGGTATCTCTCTGCCGGGGAAACGGAGAAGACGAAAATAACTGCTTGGTCTTCACAGGAATGTGCCAAACCAGGACTCAGCGTGGACCCGCACTGTTGGCAGGTTCGATGTTCGGCAATGGTAGCAGCTGGATTACACTTGGTGAATAGGACCCCACGTCACTGGGTCCATGCATGGCCCGCATCCCTGCCACCAGGCTACTCCTTTTATGTGCTCATGTGCCAGCACTGGGGTGGCTGATGACCAGGCCTGTTTGACAAAAGTGGGTAGAACCATTCTGGTTACTTTCTTGTTTAGCACTTCTGTGGTGGGTGGATCCTGGTGGGAGTTAGCGTATGATACACAGATCTTCACACTTTGTGCCCACTCTCATGTCACGGTTGCTTCCCAGTCATTTCCTCTCTGGGCCTTTGGCCAGGGCCAGAGCCATTAGTCATTGCCCATGGGGTCACATCTATTCTGACGTCCACACAAAGCCGATGGCCATGTCCACTGTCCAAAGCTCTCCCTGCTGGGGGCATTTCTCCCCTCACTGCTGGTTTTTGGGAGATATTACAGAATGGGTGTGTAGGGCCTCAGCTGTCCATATGCACGAGGAGTCTCATCCAAAGTGAACAGCTGGGTGTTACTGTCTCCAGCCATCTGGAAACAGTGAGAGCCTTCCAGAAAGAGTGAATCACCCTCTCTCCCTCTTTCTTGAGCAGGGAACCAGATGTTCCTCTGTGAGGCCAAAGGGCAAGCCGCCCCAAAGTTTCCTTTCCTCTTGGAGAATTGCAGGCAAAATATTGATTTTGGTAGCTTTGCCTTATTCTGGTAGATTCATTCAAGATCCCACTTAACACTCCCAGGCAAGGTACTATTTTTTTAGGCTGGAAGACAAAAGACAAGGTGGTTTTGAATCTCAGGAGGGAGAACAACAAATGAATAGCCTGAATATGTTCTCAAAATTTTGGATTGATTCGGTATCGTATTAAGTCTTGGCTCACAAACCGGCGAGAGTGACTTTCCCGTTAAGTGGGTCAGGAGCTAAAATCTAAATTACTGATGTGAGCTTTGAAACCACGCAAAGATATACCTTGGCCACTCAGCATTCGAAGGGAAAGACAGATTCTCATGGCCCGTGTCCTTGAGTAAAATATGAGACTAACACCACTAACACAACCAAGTCACTGACCTGTAAACCCTTTCGCACGCTCCTCACAGACCTCCAAAACGTCCAGCAAATGGCCTTACTTACCTAGAGCGCGCGGGCTCCCTCCCTCCGGAAATGGTGCGAACTAGACCTGGATGATCTCTGGACAAGCACTGCTGCGTGTCCAGGTTCCTTTCGAGCACCCCAGGCAGTGCACATACGAGTCCTGCCCCATCCCAAATCAGCCCCGGAGCATTCTGCATCTGTGTGGAAGGAAGCGGAGGCTCAGGGCAGCGAGTGACCGCCCAAGCGGAGCCTCGGCGGGGAGGGGCGGGCTCAGCCCGGCGCCCGGCGCTCTCCCCGCATCCCGCTGAGGCGCCGCCCGGCCTTCACCCCCCACCGTAGACAGACCCGGGAGCTAAAAGTCCAGACATCAAGCCGGCCCGACACAGAGTCCCTGAGATCTTTGTGGGGAGCAGGGAAGTGGGAGGATCGAGGGGAGATCCAGGTTAGGCAATGGGCTCCGCCCCACTGAGGTCGGTGTCTCTACAGAATCTTGCCTTGTTGATCTCTCCCTCCCCACTGTACCCCATACCTCTCCTCGCTCGGTCTCCCAACGCCAGGTGATTTCGGAAAACATTGGTCGGCAATAAACATGTTCCCGAAGACCGTAAGCGGAGGTATTTTCGTTGTGGAAATCCCTGAGGATTTCGAGGGCCCCATCCCCGCTAAGGGAAGGTGGATCTCTCCTGCTACTCGCTGACAAATTGTCCTTCGGTTTTCCATCTCGAAGGCTAAAACAAAAGTGGCAACACAGCTGTTTCCGCCCGGTTTCGAACCGGGGACCTTTCGCGTGTTAGGCGAACGTGATAACCACTACACTACGGAAACGCGCCTGCTCGGCCACCCAATCGCTACCTTTAACAGAGAATGCACGTTTCACTCACTGCCTCTTGTTCTTAACGTTGAGGTGGTATGGTATTTTCTTCAAGGAGATTATCAAGGTTGGTGCACTTTTCTGTTTATTGAAATCATCGTTAACGAAGTCAATGAGTCGCGCCAAGCAAATACGTCGCTTATGGGAAGAATTCCTTTCCAAACGCGAGAGAGCAATCTTACGCAGTTGTACTGGATTGAGGGGCGTGCACCCAAAATTCATGTCACCCGGAACCTCAGAATGTGATCTTGTTTGGAAACGGGGCCTTTGTAGATGCAATTAGCTAAGGTGAGGTCGTACTGGATTAGGGTGGGCCTAAATCCAACGCCACCGGTGTCCTTACAAGAAGAGGAAATCTTAGACACAGTGACACAGGCGCAGAGGGAATATCGCCATAAGGTGACAGAGACGGAGACTGGAGTTATGCTGCCGCAAACCAATGAAAGCCTAGGGCGACCAGCAGCTCGAAGACACAGCGTATGGTCCTCCCCTGGGAGCTTCGGAAGGACCACGGCCCTGCCGACACCTTGATTTCGGACTTGAGCCTCCAGAGCTGTAAGAGCATAAACTTGTCTTCTTTTAAGCTACCCAGTTTGTTGCACTCTTTGACGCCAGCCCTCGAAAACTAAGAGAGGGATCCTCCGAGTAAGGCAGAAAATGATCCCCAGAAAATCACCGGGACCCAGTTGACTGAGCTCTGGAAACTGCCCACACTCTGTAGCAGGCGGTGGACTGGGAATGGGGAAGGAAGGGTCTGGGACTTGGGATGACTGAACTCCATGTCCAGGGCTTCTGAAAGAAGTCTTGCGGCCTGCTGCTGTGCAATGGGCACGCTCAGTTTCCGATGTCCGTCATTGTTTTGATAGCAGTGGGAGGAGGGCTGTGATACACTGAAAGACAGACCACAGCTCACAGGAATACTCCCGGTAGCTTTGGAATGGTGACCGGAACCACAATTCCAAATCTTAACAGTGACAAAAGTTTGGGGAGAGGCCTCCTCTGATGCCCTCGATTCGTACAAAAGCGATTAGAGATCACTGCGGAAACCTGAGGCAAAAAGGCAGGGCAGCTCCTGAATGGCATCAGAGCCGGCTCCTGGACGTGCGGAGCAAGGGAGATTGAGAGGCTCTCGGAGAGTAAACGCTAGGGAAGTGAGACTTACCATGTCTCCTTCCAGCACGAAATCGGGTCTCTGATTGTGGCGTGCTTATACTTCCAAGACAAAGAGAAACAAAAAGGAATTGCCTCCAGTGGATTTTGTAGATCCCGGCAACCGGGCAGCATGCTTGGGTCGGCCTGTGTCTCACTTACGATTTCTCAGTTTAAAAAGCGTGAATTTCTTTTTATGTGTTATGCAAAGGTTGTGCTTCCCATTATAGTTTTCTATTTGTGTGCGAGTGCTTTTATTTTATCAACTTGTGAGCTATCTACGAAATTTGGCAGTCCGATTAGCTGCTCGTATTACCATCTAAACTCTTTTTTCTTTGTAAACTACTATTGAATACTGATGGTATGGGTGGATCAGTGATTGACTTCTATTATTTAAGGTTTTACATCAGAAAAATAGCCCAGGTGTGCTGGAACACACTTTTGAAGAAATCATCAAATGTTTTTACTCGGTAAGAAAAGAGAATAACTCATTAAGTGGTAAATTTCTGTATATTTGTATGATAAAAATCATACAGCAGATGAAGGCACAAAAACACAATCTAAAAAGGAAACAAGAATTTCACAAATTTACTTATTTTAAAGATCACATTCGACCAAGTAATTTAGAAAACTCAATCTCAAAAAATTCGGATTGAGGGAGGATGGTGGAAAGAATGCAGACTGGGAAGCTCCCGGAATCTGTCCCTCCACCTAAACAACTATTGAACTGGTGGGAACTGTCTGAAGAAACTACTTTCAATCTCTGGAGTCTAGTAGAACACTATGCAGCATAGAGGCAAGAGCCGGAAGAGGCTGGTAAATTGTGGTAACCATCCACGAATTTCACCCTCTGTGCCGCGGCTACCACCCGCTAACCCCCAACCACCTGACAGGCAGCAGTGGAGACTGCAGACCAGGCTCCTGGTGCAGCTTGCTGGTGCCGAGGTGGGCTCTAAGAATATATAGTCCCTTACAATCTACAGGTGCCTGTTCTCATCACTGACCACCACTTTGATGAGCTACTTTAAATTGCTGAGTGGCCATTGCTGCAACCCCCCTCAGGCAAAAGCGGCAAAGGAGTTGAAGGAGGTAGTACCTCCCCCACCCCACCCCACCCCCACTTTTCTCTTTCCATTCTCCTTTGAGAGCAAAATTAGTTTGGAACATGTCTCAAATTGATGACTCCAGCCCTCAGAAACAACAACTACAAAACCTAGCAATCCCAGAAGTGTTCAAGAACTAGATTTCCAGAGTTGTAACAACATAATTCTCAGAATGTGTAGTTCTCAACAGTAAAATTACAAAACATACAAAGAAACGGGAAAGTATGGCCCATTCGCGGGAGAAAGAGAATTTGCCAGAAATCCCCTGAGGAAGCTCATACGTTGGAACTATTAGTCAAAGACTTTAAATCAATTATCTTAATTATGTTCAATGAGCTAAAGGAATCCATAAACAAAGAATTAAAGGAAATAAGGAAAGGGTGGTCTGAACAAAATCAAGAGACGGAAATTTAAAAATCCAACCAAACAGAAATTTTGGAGCTGCCAACTACGTTATTGGATTCCCAGAACAAGAGGGAGAAAAGGGGGCAGAAAAAATATTTGAAGGAAAACTGGCTGAAAACTTCCCAAATCTGATGAAAAACATAAATACACATGTTCCAACCCAGATTAGCCCCAAGACCAAAGAAAACGCCTGGCACGGAGCTACCCATGAGTTCAATTAAGGACTTCCAAAAGAGAAGACTTTTCCCCCACGGCGGTGGCGGGTCGGGAGAGTGAAGTCAGCGTTCTGCCATTCCAAAGAGAGAGCGGAGGAGTGGCAAGGGGGGAGGGGCTTATAAAGGTTTGTGACAACGGAGTTTCCCTTTGATTTGGTTGCAACAAGGTCTCCCGAGATTTGGTTACCAACAGTGATTAGGGGAGGGAAGTTTGAATGCTTTTCCCGTGGCGGGGGTGGGTGCGGGGCCTGTTTCTTGGTCGTGTAGGCTGCTGCGTGTATCTCGGTAACGGAGGAGGGGGCCGGGCCTCCTGGCCCTTGTCCCTCACAACACACATCCCAGAAGCTGGATATCCAAGCAGGAATAGACTCTAAGCGAACTATACCAGGACTCACTGTAGTGGATTATCAAAATCCAAAGACAAGAGACGCTTTTGAAAGCAACAAGAGAGAATCGACCGTCACATACAAGGTATCCCTGATAAGATTTCCAGCGCATTTCTCACCAGAAATCATGAGGCAGTGGGATGGCATGGGGTTAGGAGTGGGGAGGATATGCCGTGAGTCGATTTTAAATCCACATTAGAAACCCCGTCGGATTTTCAAGTCAATGCTTTTATTACTGGATGATCCAAATTTGACTCAAAAACAAAACTTTAGGTAAATCAAAACCAGGGTGATTTGCTGCACTCCAAGCTTCTCTTCTGAATTTCACTCACTCCCTCACAGACTTCATGCAGACCCATCAATTAAATGCTACACGTATGTTAGCAATTCACTGTTTCATATCCCCATCCAGAACCATTTTTTCGAATCCCGAATTTGCCCAATTTGTATCTCCAGTTATTTATCTTAACAGGCATCTCCAGCGTCGTATGTCTGAGTTTCACACGCAGGCACACACATGCGAATTCCCTCATTTTCTTCCCCTCCTCAGAGACAACTCCAGGCTTCCAGTTCATCAGGCTAAAAGGATTAGAGCTTTCTTTGACTCCCCCCCACCCCCCGCCTCACTCCTCCTATTGAATCTGTGTGTCTATTTCTTTAACATATGTCCAGAATCTTACCATTTCTCACCACCTCAGTTGCTACCACTTTGGTCCGAGCCGCATCATCCCAAGTACGAGATATTTTGAAATATCTTAATAGTCTTCCTACTTCCATCTTTTCCCCCTCTACAGTATTCTCCTTGGAGCAGCCATAAAGATCCATTTTAAACTTAAATCATTTGGAGCCATTCCCTTGCTGAGAACCAGACAAGGGCCCCTTGCTGGCCTCGAAGTAAAAGCAAAATTTCTTCCTGTGTTGTGCAAGATTCTGCCTGATCTATCTGCCTGACCTGTTACTGCCCAAACCTCTTCATCTTCTCTCTCCTTGCTCACTCTGTTGCAGCAGCAACCTGTCTACATGCTGGCTCTTCCCTGAACACACAAGACACGCGTCTGCCTCAGAGCCTTTGCACTGACAAGGTCCTTTCTCTGGAACAGTTTCCTTATAGGCATGGCTTACTCCCTCACTTCTTTGAAGGCTTTGTTCAACTGCCACCACCACGTCAGTGATACTTGACCTCACTATTACTCCCAGAATTCCTCTTTCACATTCCTGGCTTTGTTTTGCTCCACTGTACTTGATCTTTTAACACCTTATGGAACTTGCCTACTCGTTTCGTCTACTGTGCTTCTCTGTGTTTCTACTGTGTTGTATATTGCTAGAAGTGAATATGGGGAAAAGTGTGTTAGGAAAGTGGGATGGTCTTGGATATTAGATCCACCACCCTCTGTCCAAACCTCAAATTACTCAAGTAACCCTGTACTGCTCGCTAGGATTTTTCTGGCAACCACTTTCACGTACACCAAACTGTGTATTATTTTTGTTCTGTTTGTTTTGTTCAGAACATCCTGTCTGGCCGTGTGGCCGTTGCAAATATCCACCCCTTACACGGTAGATTTCAGCCCTCCCCATCTCTCCCGACTTAACCCCTGTTCTTTCCTCACTGCAGCCAACTCCAACCATCGCGGGGGAAGTTCGGGCGGGTTATCGGCGGTGGTTCTCATGAGCAGTGGGTCAGGCCTGGGCTGGGAGGGGTTCACCTCACCTGAGACAGGTGTTTCCGGCCCCCTTCCAAGGCCGGCGGTTGTCCGACCCAGGCTTGGAGCTGCCGCCCTTCTCGGATTTGGGCGTTTCTCTCCTGGTCCGGTTAGTAGCCCCTGACTCCGGACGCGTCTTGGCCAAGACTTACCCTTGTCATTGATTTGGGCGTCCTTGTTCTGCCCTAGGACAGGAAGGGGTAAGAGGCTCACAAGGACCAGAGGATGTCCCCATGGTCCCTTCGCCCTCGCTGAACACAGCCCTGCATCAGGCTCCTCCAAGTGTTCAGCGTCCCGGACTGCGGCGGGAAGTCTATGACTTCCCCCTCTGGGTGGGCGGGAGGCCAGGGATGACCCGCCGCGGATTCAGCGTGCGGTTGCCCGCGAAACCACCCCCAGGCCAGGCGGCGAGACGGTGCACGTTCCTGCTTCTTGCGGCCTCTGGGAAGAGCAGACCAGCCGGGAACTGTCCCCGGGAGCGGAGAGGAATCGGCATCTCGCGCGCGGGAACCTATTTCTCCGAGGTCTGACCGCGCGCCACGATCTCGGGCTTGGAGCAGCTTCGCGTTCGCCCCGAGCCTTTCGCCCGGTAGGAGGAAGGAAGCCCGGCTCGGGACACTGATCTGAGATTTCCCGGGTCAGAATGGCCATTTGAAAAAGACCAAGCTTCCCCGAAAAAGACAAGAGTTCATTCATGCCAACTGTGGAGCTTTTCTTTTCTCCCCGCCCCCCGCCCCGCCCCCTTCCCGTGGTGGGGAAGGGGGAAATTGAAAGAATGGGGGGATTTTACAAATTTGTTTCCTTCTGGTTGCCTGGTCTTTTTTTGTTTGTTTGATTTTTGCAGAGACATTGGAAGAGACAATGTAGTTTGGTTATCCGTGACGTTTTCCAGCGAGGGCTAGCAACCGTCGTCCAGCGGCGGCTTAGTTCAGTCGTCCACCACGCGGTAATAGCAAGGTCGTGGGTCCGATTGCGGTACCGGCCGCTTTGTGGCGTTTGCATTTCTATCGAGCCCAACTCCGGTGGACGCTGCCTCCTCACATCTAACTACAGACCCCCAGGTTGCCACCGCTGAAACAAAGCTCGATCTGTTTATCAAGATAGTTCCTCTTCCCGGAGCCATTTGATTTATAATGTTTAATTTTTCGTTTTTTAAAAAGGAATTAATCCACGCATCTGATGGAGAGTTGTTTTTTTTTGCGGGGGGGGGGTTGTTTTGTTTTGTTTTAAATTGAGTGAGGTAGGGTGGGTCGTTTAGGGCAGGAGGAAGTAGAAAGATTTGCGAGATTTCCGGCTTAGTATTGAGGAAAAACTTCTTCCAAAACTTTATCTTTAAAGTATAAGTGGAAAAACCCCGGGTGGCCGGTTAGCTCAGTTGGTTAGAGCGTGGTGCTAATAACGCCAAGGTCGCGGGTTCGATCCCCGTACGGGCCAAACAACAACTACTTTAACGTTCATCTAAGTAGATGGAGGATGGATGGACCTCAACCTCCAAGGTTTTCATCTCTGTGAGAACCATTTCTTACGGAGAATTTAGGGGATCTGTGCTGAGACCGGTCGTTTCAGCAGACTTCCCTGTGGACGCTTCCCCACGTCTTTCTGTTGATTCCAAAGGGACAGCAGTGACCCAGCCGCAACCCAGCCGGCACGGGAAAAGAAGCTGCATGTGTCATTTCTTTCCATTGGGAAACGGATTCAAGCAGAGAAACCTGAACTGTTGGGATTGTTTCCGTCTGAAAAGAAACTATAAAACCACCCGGATTTCTATACCTCTTCCGCCCGCCCTGGGTCTTTGCCAGATTGGTGAAAGATGAAAACAGATTTTAAGAATGACATGTGAGAGCAAATTTCATTAACATCGACAAAATAGGAAGGAAACAAAGAGCATTCTGAAGACTGATGCGATATGTAGAAGACTCATTATTTTGAAACGATTCTGGGGGTGAGAATTGCAGTCACATGTTTAAAAGTAAGGAAGCGTAAACAAAAACAGGGAAAAGTCTCCTCTTCTTATGCCTCATCCATCCAATAATCATTTCCAAAAATGTCCCTAGGTAAACTCCTTTCCGGTTTTCCTTCGACAGCAAATATTTATGTAAATTAGTTTTCCCTCCTTTTCATGAAAGTCAACATATTCACAGATCGTCCGCACAATCTGCTTTCATCACTTAACAAGACTCTTTGGAATCTCTATTTTATCACTATTTAGAGAGCTTTCTAGTAGCAGTTTCAATATTGTACACTTTGTCAAATCAGAGCTTTTTTTGGATGAGTTGGGATATCCCGCAGGAGCTGAATCTGAAACGGTCAAATATTTTGTATTATTCAGTGAGGGAATATATACTAGGCGGAGACTTTGTGCAACTGGAGGGCAGGAGGGAAGATGGCACCCTTAAGGTTCTGCTATAAAAGGGGACAAAGCACTTTCTTTAAAAAGTCAGGAGCTAATAAGAGAGCCCTGAAATGGGGATCCCAAAGTGGTTTGGTGAATAAAAGAAAATTAGGCAGTAATCAGGAAATTATTAACAATATTTATCCATATCCCCACTCTGTAGAATGCAATAATTTGTTGTTATTTTGCATCTGGTATATTTGCCAAAAGTATATCGTGTGTGCAGTGTGTGCAGGATTCTCGCTGGAGCAAGACCTGCCACCTTGCCCAATCAGAGCCCTGGGCCTGGAACCTTCCCTTCTCTGGGGGAAGGTTCTCTTCATGCCTGTGGCTTGGTCTAGATTCTTCTTGCATACTGGGGTAATCTTTCCCCATTTTGGGTACTCGGTGAACTTCTGTGTATTGCTTAAGTGTGTGTGTGTGTCAGTGTGGGGCGGGAACCGGGGACAGGGTCTCCCCCATCGTGACACAAGAGGGTGTGTACAGAAAGCACATTGGCTTGACAATTCTGATCCTTTTGGTATACTTACAATAAAATGCACTCATAGAAGTGTACAATGAGATAGGTTATGATGTATTTGTACACCCATGTAATTGCTATCACAGTCAAAGTAGAGAACTTTTACATGTTCCCCCAAAAGTTTCCTTATGCCCCGTGGTAATCCCCCACCCCACAACTAACTAAACTAGCTAAACTAGGAGGTGCTTCCGCAGCAATAAATCCTTAACATCGTAACTACTATGGAATGAAAATCATGAGAATCTTTTGCTCTTGGTCCCTGGCTGCACATTATTTTTAAAGGTTTGTATTTGTTGTCACTCGGCTCTGTTGGTACTTGTTTCCTTCTAGGCCATCAGGAACACCAGAGGATATTTAGAAAACAGGAAACTCTTCTCTGCAATCCGAGCTAGTGCAGTCCAGTTGAGTGAATGCCCATAGGAGAACACTGGAGAAAAAGCCCATTGGTTTCTCTGTTATTTTACCCCCTGGAGGGCAAAAACCCACCGCTCTCTCTGTTTTTTTACCATCTGGAGGTCGAAAGGTTGGGAGCTCCCCGACTGTGAGCCTAAACGTACAGCCAGCATCCCCGTGGTTCCACTGGGAATCGAACCCAGGATCTCCTGCGTGTAAGGCAGATGTGATAACCACTACACCATAGAACCGACCGTAGGTCATTTTGCGTCTTGAAACTTGAAAGAATAGGAAAAAAAGATTAGCGTTACAGAGAGTCGTAGCCACAACCACCCACGGCGACCTTGGTTCGAAGGGGATGTGCAGACAGGGATAACTGAACTTTCAGGCATCTCGTACACACAACTTTGAAAATCTCAAAGGGTAGTTTGAGATCGTAGTTTCACCTGCGATCATAGGACTAAATGTTTTCAAGTGTTCAAGCGAAGTCTCTTTCTACCGGCCTGCAATGCTCTAATCTAGTCTGTGCTTATTCACTTTTTTTTTTTTTTTTTTTTTTTGACACAGTTATAGAGGCCTTACTATGTCCCAGATACTTTTCAAGGTTCTGGGGATACAGCAGCAAATACAAGGGTCAAAAATCCGGACTTTCTGAGATTACGTCGTAGTTTCTAGCAAACACTAGGCGCTAAATAAGTGTGTTTATATTTCATGGAGTCTATCACCCAACCGAGCAGCAGCCCCTATTTACTTCTCCTTTGTCACACGTCCGGGTACCGGAACTTGCACATTTCAATCTGCAAGATCGTTAAGATTATGTGCTAGAGAAGTTGTTTGACACTCTTCGCATATATCAGAAAATGTCTATTTCACCTGGGATAAGTGGCAACAGGTTTTCGTCAAGGAGAAGAAAGCCAACAGTTTTTGGGTGCCTACGTTTCGCCAGGGATTGACGTAAGCGTTATCTCAGTTACGGCTCACAGCAATCATCGTTGCGTTGGCTAGCGGTAACACCATTATTCCCAGAGTACGGAATTGAGGCTGAGAAATAACTTCCATATGAGGTTGTAAAAGCTCTGAAAGGAGGAACGGCACGGCTGCCTATTTCAGTCGTCCACTGGCTAAAACATTTTAGTTCTTCGTTGTTGGGGACAATTAAGGTAGCATATACAATATTCACCTTCAGCGATACCGGTAACATGCAACATGGCCTCCAGGGCTGATACAAGAACAACCTAAGCTATAATTAGCCTTCTTCTAGGAAGTAACAGTAGTTCCCGCCTAAGCAGTAGCTAGTTCGCGCCAAAAGCTAACCTTACATCTGCCTCTCACCCTAGCAACAGCAATCACCAATTCTAGACCGCCACCCGCCTTTGCAGCCACCAATCCTAGGCCGCCACCCGTTTTTACTAGCCACTCCCTCTACCTTAGAGCATATATACCCTGCCTCTTCAATGAAATTTTGCAGCTTGATCAGAAACCTGTCTTGCTGTCATTCCTCGTGTCTCTTGTCCCATACCATTCTTCCTTCGCAGGACTTGGAGCTTCCGTTGATCGTCCCGCGGGCCGGGACACTTCGTCTCTCAGCAGAGGCTACCACCGCTGTGCAGAGAGAAAGTAGGGGAAGAATTTGATTAAAACCTCGGGCTTTCGTTGTTGAGAACTACATCTGTCAGATGGAAACGCGAAATTGTCTTGAAACGTTGTGCAGCGCCGGAACCGATCATCCTCCTTGGCTCCGTGGCTTAGTTGGTCGAAGCGCCTGTCTAGTAAACAGGAGATCCTGGGTTCGAATCCCAGCGGGGCCTTTTGGGGAGTGTCCTTTTCTAAAAAGCATCATATGAGTGGAGACACCTAAGTGTGAGTTGAAGAGAAAGATGTATGGGATGATGGGCAGGGTCATGTCGAGCTAGTATTTCAGGCCGAAATATCATATTATACATGATAAAATATGAAAACTTGCAGGTGAACGTCGTTTCTTGAAAAATACCAGTTTCTGACTATCACTGTGTACACAGAATTTGAGATCTGGTTTTACCCAATCTCTAAGTAAAAAGCAGCTCAATTCCCCCCAACCAATTTGAGAGAACTCTCAGAATTTAGGATAATGTGGTTTGCTCTTAGTCTATCAAGGATAAAAGCGATGGTCTCGTTTGAGACCCTAGAGAATTGCGCTACCCCAACTGGAATCCCAAGTCTTTGCAGCCCTTGTAGTGTGTTCTTCTGATGCAGATACTCCAGGAGTTAGGATGCTGAAGTATAGAGTAATTTGCCTGAATTGAGGAATGGTGCATCTCAAGCACTTATTGGTCATTTGGATGATTTTCAAGCAGTGCCTCTTCAAATTAATTGAACATACATGTAAAAAAGTGAATTTAGAAAAGTATTTCATGACGTTGAGATAGGCAATTGTCCTTTTCTAACTTGATCACTCTTTTTTTTTAAATACTGCATGCATTTGGGTAATAATAGGGTTAGTGTTAATTGTCAGTAACTTACTAGGTCGAGGAGAGGGACAAATTACTTACTATTGGGAGGAAGTGATTTTTCCAGGGTTGGGAGGAAAACACGATGTTTCTGCCCGGTTTCGACCCAGGGACCTTTCGCGTGTTAGGCGAACGTGATAACCACTACACTACGGAAACCCTGGCTTCAGTCTTTCCTAGGGAAACAATCAACAACAGGTATCTATAAACACGCAATTTATAAAAGTGTCTCACGCGCTGTGGGTATGCACGAGTCCAAATTCTGTAGGGCAGGCAGCAGACTGGCAACTCCAATGAAGATGTTCGATGAACTCCTCAGGCAACGAACTGGCAACTTCGATGAACTCCTCAGGAAACACTTCGCTGGTCGACAGAAGAAGTGAAGATCCTCTATCTGTCTTGGTTAAAAGTCTTCAACTGATTGGATTAATTCCAGCTGATTGCATTCTCTCATTGTGGAAGACACACCCTTCGTGGATGTGATCAGTCACAGCTGCAGCCAATTGACTGATGATTTAATACATCAGCCTTCTGGTTTATTAATCAGCCACAAATGTCCTTGTAGTAACGGTTAGGCCAGTGCTTGCTTGACCAGACAACTGGGTACCATCACCTGGCCAGTTGACACATGAACCTAACCATTACACCTGGTTACATAATTTAATAATTTTGAATCTATTTCTTCTTTCAGGGTGCATTGATTTCCCTCATACTTTCTATTTGTTAAAACTAACAATATAGAAACACCATGACTCATAACCAAGCATAACTCATAACAAGAGACCCATTTTTTTTCACAAAAGGAACACTTTTTCCTGAAAACAAATTGGCAGCATAAAGAGTATTAAACTTTTTCTTTTTTTCTTTAAAAAACTTAGATGACAGGTTAAAGAGTTTCATGAGTAACCAACAATGTATTCAATCCTAGAGGCAGCAAATATGCTGAAGGAGTTGTCAAGGGGTGGCAAGGGGCACACGCGCTGATTATTGCAATAAAATTGTTCATACTGGTTAATTATATTAAAAACTGCCAAATGAAAAGGAACAGATAAGTAATGATGGCATTTTCATAGGAGCCTAGAGAAGGTGCAGCTCTCCCTCTCCTGATGAGCAGGGAAGGTTTTGAGAAGTGATACCTGAGCTGAGACTTAACAGATGGAAAGAATAAATTTGGTTGGAGACAGGTGGTGAGGAGACGGGAATCTGGGGTCAGGGGCATCACCAGAGAGAGTAGTAAGTGTTGAGGGTGCTCCAAAGAGTTTGAGGTAGATTTGAGAGAGAGAGTTGAGTGACATAAGAAAACATGGGGGACTATGGGTCAGATCAAGAAGACAGGGGAGGATTGCTTTTCCACCTGCATTTTTTTTTCCAGTTTCCAATTTTATTTCATTAACTTAAAAGGTGAACAAAATGCGTGGTTCAAACCTTACTAAACTTAATTATCTGAAACACATTTCGGTGAGAATAAACAGGTACGGGATTTCAAGTAACTTATGGTACAGTCGATTGTCCATTGAAAAATATGCTTTTTTCTTCCACAAGAACTCTGCATTGAAAGGCATTTTGTTCCCCCTTTTATACTGCAAGCTTCTGATGTAAACTTCTTTATATCCTTGTCAACTCTGAGGCTGGAACTGGAAGGCAGGAATGTGCAAACCAAAAGCGTCTGTTTCCCTCAGATACAAATTGGAAGCCTCCATCGTGTCTCCAATGGGAGGACCACACACTTGTTTCTCGCTCCAGGTCACGTCTTCTTCTTCCGTTTCCCTCTTTTACTTCCCTCTCCTTGCCCATGACTTTGGTCATCACCTCCTGTTTTGTGTGTGTGTGTCCTTTTTTTCAGTTTACGTATAATTTCTGCTGCATACATCACTACTGACATGCGTGATGGGAACTGTACCAGACAGAGGCTGCCATCTTCCTGTTTGAGCTGGACCCGGGCCCTGCCCCTCTAGTGGAAGTCACGATTCCGTTCTCTAGCGTACATTGCGTTTTCCTCAAGGAATGCATTAAATCCAACTGCGAAGCATGCATCTCGGAGTTCTGTAGACGTAGAATTTTCAATGGTCCTTGCCATGGGGATCTGCCTCCTTTCCGCAAAGGTCTTCTTGTTGTTTAAATAAACAGGATAGATGCAAAGTAACCCGTCCGGGTCTGCCTGGGCGCGGGCCGGGATGCAATCCATCTACACCTGGGTTCGCACGGCGCCAGCCCAGGACTTGCATGTAGGAAGCCGGCCGGAACTCGACACTCCAGTTATGCTGAAACGTAGTGTGAGGGGAGAGTCGGGAATGTTCGGAGAAGAGAAAAGGCATTTTCCATCTCAAGCTAAAGAGCTCTTTGGCTGCTATGTAAACAAGAAATGTGTGGGGCCAAGAGTGGAGACCAAGGAACAGGTAGAGGCCGGAATGAAGGAGAGGTGGCGAGGGATCAAAGTAGGGCTTCTACATTAGAGAGAAGGGCATGGAATCCCACGTAAAACTTACGTCCCTGGTTGGATGTAAGGCCTCCACATACACCACAGAGTGCTGAATAATCATTGTGGGTTGGGTGCTTTGATTTGGACCAATTTTAATGTGGAATCGGAGGGACAGACTGAACATCAAACCGCACTACGAGAAGAGGGCACGACAGGTCACAGGCCGTGAGGACTACCAAGCATCTCAGGAGTCTGCAAGAGAGGTCTTTGCGGGTGAATTCTGCAAAGTAGAGATCTCCAGCTTTGTCTCACTCTTGGAAGATGCCTAGTCTAGAAGCTGGTGGGGACATTGATAACTTCATGCTGTTGCTTTGATTTCTGGGGCTTCTCTTCTTGAGCTCCAAACTGAAGGTGAAGTTGAGGGTGTTTCGAAGACACGGATGCTTTTTAGAAAAGGACACTCCCCAAAAGGCCCCGCTGGGATTCGAACCCAGGATCTCCTGTTTACTAGACAGGCGCTTCGACCAACTAAGCCACGGAGCCAAGGAGGATGATCGGTTCCGGCGCTGCACAACGTTTCAAGACAATTTCGCGTTTCCATCTGACAGATGTAGTTCTCAACAACGAAAGCCCGAGGTTTTAATCAAATTCTTCCCCTACTTTCTCTCTGCACAGCGGTGGTAGCCTCTGCTGAGAGACGAAGTGTCCCGGCCCGCGGGACGATCAACGGAAGCTCCAAGTCCTGCGAAGGAAGAATGGTATGGGACAAGAGACACGAGGAATGACAGCAAGACAGGTTTCTGATCAAGCTGCAAAATTTTATTGAAGAGGCAGGGTATATATGCTCTAAGGTAGAGGGAGTGGCTAGTAAAAACGGGTGGCGGCCTAGGATTGGTGGCTGCAAAGGCGGGTGGCGGTCTAGAATTGGTGATTGCTGTTGCTAGGGTGAGAGGCAGATGTAAGGTTAGCTTTTGGCGCGAACTAGCTACTGCTTAGGCGGGAACTACTGTTACTTCCTAGAAGAAGGCTAATTATAGCTTAGGTTGTTCTTGTATCAGCCCTGGAGGCCATGTTGCATGTTACCGGTATCGCTGAAGGTGAATATTGTATATGCTACCTTAATTGTCCCCAACAACGAAGAACTAAAATGTTTTAGCCAGTGGACGACTGAAATAGGCAGCCGTGCCGTTCCTCCTTTCAGAGCTTTTACAACCTCATATGGAAGTTATTTCTCAGCCTCAATTCCGTACTCTGGGAATAATGGTGTTACCGCTAGCCAACGCAACGATGATTGCTGTGAGCCGTAACTGAGATAACGCTTACGTCAATCCCTGGCGAAACGTAGGCACCCAAAAACTGTTGGCTTTCTTCTCCTTGACGAAAACCTGTTGCCACTTATCCCAGGTGAAATAGACATTTTCTGATATATGCGAAGAGTGTCAAACAACTTCTCTAGCACATAATCTTAACGATCTTGCAGATTGAAATGTGCAAGTTCCGGTACCCGGACGTGTGACAAAGGAGAAGTAAATAGGGGCTGCTGCTCGGTTGGGTGATAGACTCCATGAAATACAAACACACTTATTTAGCGCCTAGTGTTTGCTAGAAACTACGACGTAATCTCAGAAAGTCCGGATTTTTGACCCTTGTATTTGCTGCTGTATCCCCAGAACCTTGAAAAGTATCTGGGACATAGTAAGGCCTCTATAACTGTGTCAAAAAAAAAAAAAAAAAAAAAAAAATTGAATAAGCACAGACTAGATTAGAGCATTGCAGGCCGGTAGAAAGAGACTTCGCTTGAACACTTGAAAACATTTAGTCCTATGATCGCAGGTGAAACTACGATCTCAAACTACCCTTTGAGATTTTCAAAGTTGTGTGTACGAGATGCCTGAAAGTTCAGTTATCCCTGTCTGCACATCCCCTTCGAACCAAGGTCGCCGTGGGTGGTTGTGGCTACGACTCTCTGTAACGCTAATCTTTTTTTTCCTATTCTTTCAAGTTTCAAGACGCAAAATGACCTACGGTTGGTTCTATGGTGTAGTGGTTATCACATCTGCCTTACACGCAGGAGATCCTGGGTTCGATTCCCAGTGGAACCACGGGGATGCTGGCTGTACGTTTAGGCTCACAGTCGGGGAGCTCCCAACCTTTCGACCTCCAGATGGTAAAAAAACAGAGAGAGCGGTGGGTTTTTGCCCTCCAGGGGGTAAAATAACAGAGAAACCAATGGGCTTTTTCTCCAGTGTTCTCCTATGGGCATTCACTCAACTGGACTGCACTAGCTCGGATTGCAGAGAAGAGTTTCCTGTTTTCTAAATATCCTCTGGTGTTCCTGATGGCCTAGAAGGAAACAAGTACCAACAGAGCCGAGTGACAACAAATACAAACCTTTAAAAATAATGTGCAGCCAGGGACCAAGAGCAAAAGATTCTCATGATTTTCATTCCATAGTAGTTACGATGTTAAGGATTTATTGCTGCGGAAGCACCTCCTAGTTTAGCTAGTTTAGTTAGTTGTGGGGTGGGGGATTACCACGGGGCATAAGGAAACTTTTGGGGGAACATGTAAAAGTTCTCTACTTTGACTGTGATAGCAATTACATGGGTGTACAAATACATCATAACCTATCTCATTGTACACTTCTATGAGTGCATTTTATTGTAAGTATACCAAAAGGATCAGAATTGTCAAGCCAATGTGCTTTCTGTACACACCCTCTTGTGTCACGATGGGGGAGACCCTGTCCCCGGTTCCCGCCCCACACTGACACACACACACACTTAAGCAATACACAGAAGTTCACCGAGTACCCAAAATGGGGAAAGATTACCCCAGTATGCAAGAAGAATCTAGACCAAGCCACAGGCATGAAGAGAACCTTCCCCCAGAGAAGGGAAGGTTCCAGGCCCAGGGCTCTGATTGGGCAAGGTGGCAGGTCTTGCTCCAGCGAGAATCCTGCACACACTGCACACACGATATACTTTTGGCAAATATACCAGATGCAAAATAACAACAAATTATTGCATTCTACAGAGTGGGGATATGGATAAATATTGTTAATAATTTCCTGATTACTGCCTAATTTTCTTTTATTCACCAAACCACTTTGGGATCCCCATTTCAGGGCTCTCTTATTAGCTCCTGACTTTTTAAAGAAAGTGCTTTGTCCCCTTTTATAGCAGAACCTTAAGGGTGCCATCTTCCCTCCTGCCCTCCAGTTGCACAAAGTCTCCGCCTAGTATATATTCCCTCACTGAATAATACAAAATATTTGACCGTTTCAGATTCAGCTCCTGCGGGATATCCCAACTCATCCAAAAAAAGCTCTGATTTGACAAAGTGTACAATATTGAAACTGCTACTAGAAAGCTCTCTAAATAGTGATAAAATAGAGATTCCAAAGAGTCTTGTTAAGTGATGAAAGCAGATTGTGCGGACGATCTGTGAATATGTTGACTTTCATGAAAAGGAGGGAAAACTAATTTACATAAATATTTGCTGTCGAAGGAAAACCGGAAAGGAGTTTACCTAGGGACATTTTTGGAAATGATTATTGGATGGATGAGGCATAAGAAGAGGAGACTTTTCCCTGTTTTTGTTTACGCTTCCTTACTTTTAAACATGTGACTGCAATTCTCACCCCCAGAATCGTTTCAAAATAATGAGTCTTCTACATATCGCATCAGTCTTCAGAATGCTCTTTGTTTCCTTCCTATTTTGTCGATGTTAATGAAATTTGCTCTCACATGTCATTCTTAAAATCTGTTTTCATCTTTCACCAATCTGGCAAAGACCCAGGGCGGGCGGAAGAGGTATAGAAATCCGGGTGGTTTTATAGTTTCTTTTCAGACGGAAACAATCCCAACAGTTCAGGTTTCTCTGCTTGAATCCGTTTCCCAATGGAAAGAAATGACACATGCAGCTTCTTTTCCCGTGCCGGCTGGGTTGCGGCTGGGTCACTGCTGTCCCTTTGGAATCAACAGAAAGACGTGGGGAAGCGTCCACAGGGAAGTCTGCTGAAACGACCGGTCTCAGCACAGATCCCCTAAATTCTCCGTAAGAAATGGTTCTCACAGAGATGAAAACCTTGGAGGTTGAGGTCCATCCATCCTCCATCTACTTAGATGAACGTTAAAGTAGTTGTTGTTTGGCCCGTACGGGGATCGAACCCGCGACCTTGGCGTTATTAGCACCACGCTCTAACCAACTGAGCTAACCGGCCACCCGGGGTTTTTCCACTTATACTTTAAAGATAAAGTTTTGGAAGAAGTTTTTCCTCAATACTAAGCCGGAAATCTCGCAAATCTTTCTACTTCCTCCTGCCCTAAACGACCCACCCTACCTCACTCAATTTAAAACAAAACAAAACAACCCCCCCCCGCAAAAAAAAACAACTCTCCATCAGATGCGTGGATTAATTCCTTTTTAAAAAACGAAAAATTAAACATTATAAATCAAATGGCTCCGGGAAGAGGAACTATCTTGATAAACAGATCGAGCTTTGTTTCAGCGGTGGCAACCTGGGGGTCTGTAGTTAGATGTGAGGAGGCAGCGTCCACCGGAGTTGGGCTCGATAGAAATGCAAACGCCACAAAGCGGCCGGTACCGCAATCGGACCCACGACCTTGCTATTACCGCGTGGTGGACGACTGAACTAAGCCGCCGCTGGACGACGGTTGCTAGCCCTCGCTGGAAAACGTCACGGATAACCAAACTACATTGTCTCTTCCAATGTCTCTGCAAAAATCAAACAAACAAAAAAAGACCAGGCAACCAGAAGGAAACAAATTTGTAAAATCCCCCCATTCTTTCAATTTCCCCCTTCCCCACCACGGGAAGGGGGCGGGGCGGGGGGCGGGGAGAAAAGAAAAGCTCCACAGTTGGCATGAATGAACTCTTGTCTTTTTCGGGGAAGCTTGGTCTTTTTCAAATGGCCATTCTGACCCGGGAAATCTCAGATCAGTGTCCCGAGCCGGGCTTCCTTCCTCCTACCGGGCGAAAGGCTCGGGGCGAACGCGAAGCTGCTCCAAGCCCGAGATCGTGGCGCGCGGTCAGACCTCGGAGAAATAGGTTCCCGCGCGCGAGATGCCGATTCCTCTCCGCTCCCGGGGACAGTTCCCGGCTGGTCTGCTCTTCCCAGAGGCCGCAAGAAGCAGGAACGTGCACCGTCTCGCCGCCTGGCCTGGGGGTGGTTTCGCGGGCAACCGCACGCTGAATCCGCGGCGGGTCATCCCTGGCCTCCCGCCCACCCAGAGGGGGAAGTCATAGACTTCCCGCCGCAGTCCGGGACGCTGAACACTTGGAGGAGCCTGATGCAGGGCTGTGTTCAGCGAGGGCGAAGGGACCATGGGGACATCCTCTGGTCCTTGTGAGCCTCTTACCCCTTCCTGTCCTAGGGCAGAACAAGGACGCCCAAATCAATGACAAGGGTAAGTCTTGGCCAAGACGCGTCCGGAGTCAGGGGCTACTAACCGGACCAGGAGAGAAACGCCCAAAT
This sequence comes from Choloepus didactylus, assembly GCF_015220235.1. Taxonomy (NCBI): domain Eukaryota; kingdom Metazoa; phylum Chordata; class Mammalia; order Pilosa; family Megalonychidae; genus Choloepus; species Choloepus didactylus. Next base: position 126,078,764 of record NC_051313.1, on the reverse strand, counting down.
CCGAGAAGGGCGGCAGCTCCAAGCCTGGGTCGGACAACCGCCGGCCTTGGAAGGGGGCCGGAAACACCTGTCTCAGGTGAGGTGAACCCCTCCCAGCCCAGGCCTGACCCACTGCTCATGAGAACCACCGCCGATAACCCGCCCGAACTTCCCCCGCGATGGTTGGAGTTGGCTGCAGTGAGGAAAGAACAGGGGTTAAGTCGGGAGAGATGGGGAGGGCTGAAATCTACCGTGTAAGGGGTGGATATTTGCAACGGCCACACGGCCAGACAGGATGTTCTGAACAAAACAAACAGAACAAAAATAATACACAGTTTGGTGTACGTGAAAGTGGTTGCCAGAAAAATCCTAGCGAGCAGTACAGGGTTACTTGAGTAATTTGAGGTTTGGACAGAGGGTGGTGGATCTAATATCCAAGACCATCCCACTTTCCTAACACACTTTTCCCCATATTCACTTCTAGCAATATACAACACAGTAGAAACACAGAGAAGCACAGTAGACGAAACGAGTAGGCAAGTTCCATAAGGTGTTAAAAGATCAAGTACAGTGGAGCAAAACAAAGCCAGGAATGTGAAAGAGGAATTCTGGGAGTAATAGTGAGGTCAAGTATCACTGACGTGGTGGTGGCAGTTGAACAAAGCCTTCAAAGAAGTGAGGGAGTAAGCCATGCCTATAAGGAAACTGTTCCAGAGAAAGGACCTTGTCAGTGCAAAGGCTCTGAGGCAGACGCGTGTCTTGTGTGTTCAGGGAAGAGCCAGCATGTAGACAGGTTGCTGCTGCAACAGAGTGAGCAAGGAGAGAGAAGATGAAGAGGTTTGGGCAGTAACAGGTCAGGCAGATAGATCAGGCAGAATCTTGCACAACACAGGAAGAAATTTTGCTTTTACTTCGAGGCCAGCAAGGGGCCCTTGTCTGGTTCTCAGCAAGGGAATGGCTCCAAATGATTTAAGTTTAAAATGGATCTTTATGGCTGCTCCAAGGAGAATACTGTAGAGGGGGAAAAGATGGAAGTAGGAAGACTATTAAGATATTTCAAAATATCTCGTACTTGGGATGATGCGGCTCGGACCAAAGTGGTAGCAACTGAGGTGGTGAGAAATGGTAAGATTCTGGACATATGTTAAAGAAATAGACACACAGATTCAATAGGAGGAGTGAGGCGGGGGGTGGGGGGGAGTCAAAGAAAGCTCTAATCCTTTTAGCCTGATGAACTGGAAGCCTGGAGTTGTCTCTGAGGAGGGGAAGAAAATGAGGGAATTCGCATGTGTGTGCCTGCGTGTGAAACTCAGACATACGACGCTGGAGATGCCTGTTAAGATAAATAACTGGAGATACAAATTGGGCAAATTCGGGATTCGAAAAAATGGTTCTGGATGGGGATATGAAACAGTGAATTGCTAACATACGTGTAGCATTTAATTGATGGGTCTGCATGAAGTCTGTGAGGGAGTGAGTGAAATTCAGAAGAGAAGCTTGGAGTGCAGCAAATCACCCTGGTTTTGATTTACCTAAAGTTTTGTTTTTGAGTCAAATTTGGATCATCCAGTAATAAAAGCATTGACTTGAAAATCCGACGGGGTTTCTAATGTGGATTTAAAATCGACTCACGGCATATCCTCCCCACTCCTAACCCCATGCCATCCCACTGCCTCATGATTTCTGGTGAGAAATGCGCTGGAAATCTTATCAGGGATACCTTGTATGTGACGGTCGATTCTCTCTTGTTGCTTTCAAAAGCGTCTCTTGTCTTTGGATTTTGATAATCCACTACAGTGAGTCCTGGTATAGTTCGCTTAGAGTCTATTCCTGCTTGGATATCCAGCTTCTGGGATGTGTGTTGTGAGGGACAAGGGCCAGGAGGCCCGGCCCCCTCCTCCGTTACCGAGATACACGCAGCAGCCTACACGACCAAGAAACAGGCCCCGCACCCACCCCCGCCACGGGAAAAGCATTCAAACTTCCCTCCCCTAATCACTGTTGGTAACCAAATCTCGGGAGACCTTGTTGCAACCAAATCAAAGGGAAACTCCGTTGTCACAAACCTTTATAAGCCCCTCCCCCCTTGCCACTCCTCCGCTCTCTCTTTGGAATGGCAGAACGCTGACTTCACTCTCCCGACCCGCCACCGCCGTGGGGGAAAAGTCTTCTCTTTTGGAAGTCCTTAATTGAACTCATGGGTAGCTCCGTGCCAGGCGTTTTCTTTGGTCTTGGGGCTAATCTGGGTTGGAACATGTGTATTTATGTTTTTCATCAGATTTGGGAAGTTTTCAGCCAGTTTTCCTTCAAATATTTTTTCTGCCCCCTTTTCTCCCTCTTGTTCTGGGAATCCAATAACGTAGTTGGCAGCTCCAAAATTTCTGTTTGGTTGGATTTTTAAATTTCCGTCTCTTGATTTTGTTCAGACCACCCTTTCCTTATTTCCTTTAATTCTTTGTTTATGGATTCCTTTAGCTCATTGAACATAATTAAGATAATTGATTTAAAGTCTTTGACTAATAGTTCCAACGTATGAGCTTCCTCAGGGGATTTCTGGCAAATTCTCTTTCTCCCGCGAATGGGCCATACTTTCCCGTTTCTTTGTATGTTTTGTAATTTTACTGTTGAGAACTACACATTCTGAGAATTATGTTGTTACAACTCTGGAAATCTAGTTCTTGAACACTTCTGGGATTGCTAGGTTTTGTAGTTGTTGTTTCTGAGGGCTGGAGTCATCAATTTGAGACATGTTCCAAACTAATTTTGCTCTCAAAGGAGAATGGAAAGAGAAAAGTGGGGGTGGGGTGGGGTGGGGGAGGTACTACCTCCTTCAACTCCTTTGCCGCTTTTGCCTGAGGGGGGGTTGCAGCAATGGCCACTCAGCAATTTAAAGTAGCTCATCAAAGTGGTGGTCAGTGATGAGAACAGGCACCTGTAGATTGTAAGGGACTATATATTCTTAGAGCCCACCTCGGCACCAGCAAGCTGCACCAGGAGCCTGGTCTGCAGTCTCCACTGCTGCCTGTCAGGTGGTTGGGGGTTAGCGGGTGGTAGCCGCGGCACAGAGGGTGAAATTCGTGGATGGTTACCACAATTTACCAGCCTCTTCCGGCTCTTGCCTCTATGCTGCATAGTGTTCTACTAGACTCCAGAGATTGAAAGTAGTTTCTTCAGACAGTTCCCACCAGTTCAATAGTTGTTTAGGTGGAGGGACAGATTCCGGGAGCTTCCCAGTCTGCATTCTTTCCACCATCCTCCCTCAATCCGAATTTTTTGAGATTGAGTTTTCTAAATTACTTGGTCGAATGTGATCTTTAAAATAAGTAAATTTGTGAAATTCTTGTTTCCTTTTTAGATTGTGTTTTGTGCCTTCATCTGCTGTATGATTTTTATCATACAAATATACAGAAATTTACCACTTAATGAGTTATTCTCTTTTCTTACCGAGTAAAAACATTTGATGATTTCTTCAAAAGTGTGTTCCAGCACACCTGGGCTATTTTTCTGATGTAAAACCTTAAATAATAGAAGTCAATCACTGATCCACCCATACCATCAGTATTCAATAGTAGTTTACAAAGAAAAAAGAGTTTAGATGGTAATACGAGCAGCTAATCGGACTGCCAAATTTCGTAGATAGCTCACAAGTTGATAAAATAAAAGCACTCGCACACAAATAGAAAACTATAATGGGAAGCACAACCTTTGCATAACACATAAAAAGAAATTCACGCTTTTTAAACTGAGAAATCGTAAGTGAGACACAGGCCGACCCAAGGCATGCTGCCCGGTTGCCGGGATCTACAAAATCCACTGGAGGCAATTCCTTTTTGTTTCTCTTTGTCTTGGAAGTATAAGCACGCCACAATCAGAGACCCGATTTCGTGCTGGAAGGAGACATGGTAAGTCTCACTTCCCTAGCGTTTACTCTCCGAGAGCCTCTCAATCTCCCTTGCTCCGCACGTCCAGGAGCCGGCTCTGATGCCATTCAGGAGCTGCCCTGCCTTTTTGCCTCAGGTTTCCGCAGTGATCTCTAATCGCTTTTGTACGAATCGAGGGCATCAGAGGAGGCCTCTCCCCAAACTTTTGTCACTGTTAAGATTTGGAATTGTGGTTCCGGTCACCATTCCAAAGCTACCGGGAGTATTCCTGTGAGCTGTGGTCTGTCTTTCAGTGTATCACAGCCCTCCTCCCACTGCTATCAAAACAATGACGGACATCGGAAACTGAGCGTGCCCATTGCACAGCAGCAGGCCGCAAGACTTCTTTCAGAAGCCCTGGACATGGAGTTCAGTCATCCCAAGTCCCAGACCCTTCCTTCCCCATTCCCAGTCCACCGCCTGCTACAGAGTGTGGGCAGTTTCCAGAGCTCAGTCAACTGGGTCCCGGTGATTTTCTGGGGATCATTTTCTGCCTTACTCGGAGGATCCCTCTCTTAGTTTTCGAGGGCTGGCGTCAAAGAGTGCAACAAACTGGGTAGCTTAAAAGAAGACAAGTTTATGCTCTTACAGCTCTGGAGGCTCAAGTCCGAAATCAAGGTGTCGGCAGGGCCGTGGTCCTTCCGAAGCTCCCAGGGGAGGACCATACGCTGTGTCTTCGAGCTGCTGGTCGCCCTAGGCTTTCATTGGTTTGCGGCAGCATAACTCCAGTCTCCGTCTCTGTCACCTTATGGCGATATTCCCTCTGCGCCTGTGTCACTGTGTCTAAGATTTCCTCTTCTTGTAAGGACACCGGTGGCGTTGGATTTAGGCCCACCCTAATCCAGTACGACCTCACCTTAGCTAATTGCATCTACAAAGGCCCCGTTTCCAAACAAGATCACATTCTGAGGTTCCGGGTGACATGAATTTTGGGTGCACGCCCCTCAATCCAGTACAACTGCGTAAGATTGCTCTCTCGCGTTTGGAAAGGAATTCTTCCCATAAGCGACGTATTTGCTTGGCGCGACTCATTGACTTCGTTAACGATGATTTCAATAAACAGAAAAGTGCACCAACCTTGATAATCTCCTTGAAGAAAATACCATACCACCTCAACGTTAAGAACAAGAGGCAGTGAGTGAAACGTGCATTCTCTGTTAAAGGTAGCGATTGGGTGGCCGAGCAGGCGCGTTTCCGTAGTGTAGTGGTTATCACGTTCGCCTAACACGCGAAAGGTCCCCGGTTCGAAACCGGGCGGAAACAGCTGTGTTGCCACTTTTGTTTTTAGCCTTCGAGATGGAAAACCGAAGGACAATTTGTCAGCGAGTAGCAGGAGAGATCCACCTTCCCTTAGCGGGGATGGGGCCCTCGAAATCCTCAGGGATTTCCACAACGAAAATACCTCCGCTTACGGTCTTCGGGAACATGTTTATTGCCGACCAATGTTTTCCGAAATCACCTGGCGTTGGGAGACCGAGCGAGGAGAGGTATGGGGTACAGTGGGGAGGGAGAGATCAACAAGGCAAGATTCTGTAGAGACACCGACCTCAGTGGGGCGGAGCCCATTGCCTAACCTGGATCTCCCCTCGATCCTCCCACTTCCCTGCTCCCCACAAAGATCTCAGGGACTCTGTGTCGGGCCGGCTTGATGTCTGGACTTTTAGCTCCCGGGTCTGTCTACGGTGGGGGGTGAAGGCCGGGCGGCGCCTCAGCGGGATGCGGGGAGAGCGCCGGGCGCCGGGCTGAGCCCGCCCCTCCCCGCCGAGGCTCCGCTTGGGCGGTCACTCGCTGCCCTGAGCCTCCGCTTCCTTCCACACAGATGCAGAATGCTCCGGGGCTGATTTGGGATGGGGCAGGACTCGTATGTGCACTGCCTGGGGTGCTCGAAAGGAACCTGGACACGCAGCAGTGCTTGTCCAGAGATCATCCAGGTCTAGTTCGCACCATTTCCGGAGGGAGGGAGCCCGCGCGCTCTAGGTAAGTAAGGCCATTTGCTGGACGTTTTGGAGGTCTGTGAGGAGCGTGCGAAAGGGTTTACAGGTCAGTGACTTGGTTGTGTTAGTGGTGTTAGTCTCATATTTTACTCAAGGACACGGGCCATGAGAATCTGTCTTTCCCTTCGAATGCTGAGTGGCCAAGGTATATCTTTGCGTGGTTTCAAAGCTCACATCAGTAATTTAGATTTTAGCTCCTGACCCACTTAACGGGAAAGTCACTCTCGCCGGTTTGTGAGCCAAGACTTAATACGATACCGAATCAATCCAAAATTTTGAGAACATATTCAGGCTATTCATTTGTTGTTCTCCCTCCTGAGATTCAAAACCACCTTGTCTTTTGTCTTCCAGCCTAAAAAAATAGTACCTTGCCTGGGAGTGTTAAGTGGGATCTTGAATGAATCTACCAGAATAAGGCAAAGCTACCAAAATCAATATTTTGCCTGCAATTCTCCAAGAGGAAAGGAAACTTTGGGGCGGCTTGCCCTTTGGCCTCACAGAGGAACATCTGGTTCCCTGCTCAAGAAAGAGGGAGAGAGGGTGATTCACTCTTTCTGGAAGGCTCTCACTGTTTCCAGATGGCTGGAGACAGTAACACCCAGCTGTTCACTTTGGATGAGACTCCTCGTGCATATGGACAGCTGAGGCCCTACACACCCATTCTGTAATATCTCCCAAAAACCAGCAGTGAGGGGAGAAATGCCCCCAGCAGGGAGAGCTTTGGACAGTGGACATGGCCATCGGCTTTGTGTGGACGTCAGAATAGATGTGACCCCATGGGCAATGACTAACGGCTCTCGCCCTGGCCAAAGGCCCAGAGAGGAAATGACTGGGAAGCAACCGTGACATGAGAGTGGGCACAAAGTGTGAAGATCTGTGTATCACACGCTAACTCCCACCAGGATCCACCCACCACAGAAGTGCTAAACAAGAAAGTAACCAGAATGATTCTACCCACTTTTGTCAAACAGGCCTGGTCATCAGCCACCCCAGTGCTGGCACATGAGCACATAAAAGGAGTAGCCTGGTGGCAGGGATGCGGGCCATGCATGGACCCAGTGACGTGGGGTCCTATTCACCAAGTGTAATCCAGCTGCTACCATTGCCGAACATCGAACCTGCCAACAGTGCGGGTCCACACTGAGTCCTGGTTTGGCACATTCCTGTGAAGACCAAGCAGTTATTTTCGTCTTCTCCGTTTCCCCGGCAGAGAGATACCAACCGTAATCCAAGAGAAGCTTTGCGAGAAGGCAGTGTTTAAAAAAATAATGAATAAATAAATAAAAAAGAGGAAGCTGTGTTAACTAAGGTTACACACCCCGTCTGGGACAGGTCTATGAGTGAGTACAAAAATCCAGCTCCTGGGCCTCAATTCAGGATGCTTCAAAGGGACAGAGCAGCTCCCAACTCCCAGTGCGATGAGCTGAGGCCTCACTGCAACTGAATCTCCGATCAATTTCCTCCTCTCCTCTGTCTTCCTCGTGTGTTCTTTCTGGAAGCACTCTCCAAAAAACTTTCTTCATGAAAACTCTGCCTTATTTTCTGTTTCTGCGGTAGGGAACGGTTCTATCATGTCCTGCCACCTTTCCCTGAATCCCACAAATGCAGCCCATCTTCAGGACCAGATAAGGGGACTGCCAGCACATTCCTACCCCTATTTTCCTCTGTACCTTTGTAAATATTCACTAGAGACTGTCTGACTAAACTGATATCCGGGTCCACCTTCATGGTATATCTGTCCCCGTCAGGGAAAGAGTGTGTTTCCTCTGCTATGGCACACGTAAACAAAAGAGGGGCGCTGCTGGTGGTACGTCTCTCTGCATAGGTCCCAGGTTGAGACCCACCTGCTGTGGGAGACCGATGCCCGCTAGTGAAGCTGACTTTACTCTGTCTCTTTGCTCTGTGAGTAAAACGTTGCTGCACCCAGTGCTGTGTGAGTCGTGCTTCTGTTAGCTACCCTGACACCTGCAAACCATGGAGTGGGGTGGCTGCCTAGGATTGGGTTCCTGGTGGCAGGCATTGTTCTGCTCCCGCACCTCCACGTGGTGAGACTGCACCCCTGGTGCTGGCATTAGGTGTCTCCTTTTCTGACCAACAGTTTCCCAGAGTCTTTGCCCTAATACATTTCCCTAAATTCTATTTGCAAAAGAGCTGCCACAGCTATATTTTAGAGCAAAGGGCAGGTATGGTCACTCCTAAGATAAAAACTATCCAATGGCTCCCACAGTTTTACGGGAAGAAAAGCTGAATTCCTATAATCAGTCCTACACACTGAATCTCCTTTTCTCTTTGATCTCACCTCCATGATTCTCTCCCTTCCTTGTGCTCCAGTCCCTTGTACCCTCTTCTAGTCCCAGAATGTTCATGCATGAACCCACTGTTGGACCTCTGCACCAATTGTGCTTTATGCCTGTAACACCTTACGTTTCAGATGCCTAGATTGCTCACCCCTTCCAATGTAGAACACCACCATTTGAATGAAGTGGTCCCTAGCAACCTCTTCAGAGTTCTCACCTAGTTCCGTCACTCCAGATCCCCACACTTATCTTTATTTTTTTTTTCAATTACAGCTAAAATCCCCTTGTACATCAAAAAACTCTCAGTTGATTACACTTATTATTTGTATCTGTCTCCACCTGCTATGTGTACAGCAATTTTTGTTCTCATTGTTTGTCACTGATGCCTCCCCAGGGCCAAGATCTGAACCTATCTACCACAAGAGTTCAGAGACATATTTTAAAAATGCAAATCTGTTCATGTGGTCCCTGTGACCAATATGCTCACGTGGATTCCTATTGTCAAGATGGATTCAAAATTTCTTAACTTGGCCTGTAATAGAATGAGTGTTCTTCTAAGTTCACACCTGATATAGACCGATTAATGCTTTCTAACTATTTTGGCACACCTGTTCACCATCAAATGCATCCTGGTGTAGATATCGAATTGCACTGATGTTTCCTGCATCATCCACATGCTGTCCCCCCCTCTGTAGCCTCAGCTCCCAACACTCTCCCCTCACCTCTCTGAAGCTCAGTCTTGGTCTTCCGACGTGCCCGGCTCTCTACTTCTCTGCCCTCATCTGTTTTTGCCATGTTGTTCTCTTGGAGGTGCACAAGGGAGGTCACTGCTGGCCCTTCTCTGGCCTCTCCACTCAGCCCTTTCTCTTCCCATCCATTTTACCACATTACTTTTGCCAAACATCAACTGCATTTAATCCTCACCTTCCTGAGAGAAGGCCATACTCCAGAATCAAACATTCCTCCAGGTAAATTCCTCTATGTCTCCACTGATTGTCCAATTTTGTTTCAGACCTGAAGCACAGAATTCATAAAGAAGGATGGTTAGGAAACGTGGCCACATCCTATTTACTTGTGATAAACATTGTTAAAACAGGCAAATGAATAAATAAGAGAAAAGCTGGGTCAGTTCCTCTGAAGTGCAGCTGGAGAATGTCTGTTAAAGTTGCTAAAGAACATGTTCTTTGACACAGGTTTTCGACACGTGTGCAAGCTGTCATAATACTGATGGGATATGGTGGATGTTCACAGCTATGAACACTGTTTGCAATAGTGAAATGGGGAAAGATACATGAACAGTCCTTTAAACTATGGTGTATTCCACATGACTGAATACTATGCATATTTAATAGTGAATGAATTCTCTGAACTGATATGGAAAGATGGCGAAAATACGTTTTCAAAACAAAACAAACAAAAATCCCCCACAATGGCCAAGAATAGAAATATGTAGATAACATGTCACTGTCTGTGGAGTGAAAAAATGCATAATTGTTTAACTAGACTTATGTATTTAAAATTTCTGGAAGGACAGAAGAGATACTAAATAATGTTAACATTTTGAGGGGAACAAGGATTGGGTAGAAAGATTGAGATCCTGGCAGGTGTGACGATTTGAAACTGTTACGGACCCCCGGAAGAGCCACGAGACTTTAATCCAATCTTATTGAGTGGAACCTGTTGACTGCAGGTTTCCATGGAGGTGTCCATTCACCCAAGTGTGGGTGAGACCTTTGATTAAATTATTTCCATGGTGGTGTGAGTCCCACCCATTCAGGGTGGATCTTGATTAGTTTGCTGGATTACCTAAGAGAACTCAAAGCCTACACAGACCCAGACACTTGGAGACACCTGAAGATGCAGACAGAAAGATGTTTGGAGTTGCTAAACTAAGAGATGAGGCCCAAAATTTGTCCTGGAGAAGCTAAGAGAGGACCCCAGATGCTTTCAGAGAATCACCCTGGGAGAACAAGAGAAGGTGCACAGGAGCTGAGAGAAGCAAAGATGCACAGGAGCTGAGAAAGAGAAACTAAGAGTCACAGAAGCCCATAGACATTTTGGTGAAAGCCATTTTGAAAGGCAACCTGGGAGCAAAGCACCAGCAGATGCCAGCCACGTGCCTTCCCAACTGACAGAGGTGTTCCAGATGACATCCTCTTTTTGATGCCTCAGTTTGGACATTTTTAGGGCTGTAGAACTTAGGTTATTTGTAAACTAATAAATCCCCTTTATAAAAGCCAATCCATTTCTGGTATTTTGCATAATGGCAGCATTAGCAAACCGGAACAGCAAGTAAGATTTCTTGTTTTTCCAGTTTAAGAGATCTGACATTGAAAATGTCAAATGTATATACACAAATCCACTGTATTTTCCTGTTATTCTGGTCCTACAGGGACTTGTCTCAGGAGGAATTGGGCAGTGGCTCTGCAGTTGAGACCGTAACCTCCTGGCCAAATTGAGTACCCTGACAGGTATGGGATCGAGTGAAGTTCCCTTCTGATTAGTGGGTACAGGGGGTGGTTTCTCCTGTGTGCTAGGCACAGGGGCTGTTTCTTCCTGTATTTTAGGCACAGGAGGGTAAATTGGGGCTGGTTGAGGTGTTTCAGGCCCTTCTCCTCACCTATTGCTATTAGCATACGGAGATGGGGCTGATGGAGGCAGCAGAGGCACATCAGAGGAATCCTCCTGGTTAGAGTCTGAAAGCACCTTAGTTTTCACTGGCATTACCTTACATTTTTTCTGGGGATTCTTATTCTAATAGGAGGTGATAAAAGATTTTGCATAAATATATCATCTCATTTTTCTTGCCTCTTATGGAACCTCTCTAACTGTAGGGTGGTATTGTAATTAACAGACCCACTTTCTGGCCAGTTTTCTCCTGTGTGTAATTTATATTGTGGTCAGGTTGACTTACAAAACTAAATCATTCTCTTTTGTTTCATGGGTTTATAGGTGAACAATTACCAATTATGCAATATAGATCTGTGCCAGTTTGTATATTTATGTCCCCCAGAAAAAGCCATATTCTTTAATGCCTTCTTGTGGGGGCAGACAATTGGACTGGAACCTATTGGATCAGTGTCCATGGAGATGTGACCCACGCAACTGTAGGTAATAACTCTGGTTGGATAATTTCCCTGGATGCATGGCCCTGCCCATTCAGCATGGCCTTGTTCAGTTTACTGGAACACTATATAAGCTCAGACAAGAAGGAGCTCATAGCGAGCTGGAGCTGAGACAGACATTTTGAAGACGGCTGTTGGAAGGTGATGCAGAGATTTTGGAGAACACCATTTTGAAAGGCAACCTAGGAGCAAGGAGACGCCAGCCATGTGCCTTCCCAGCTAACAGAGGTTTTCCGGATGCCAATGGCCTTTCTCTAGTGAAGGTACCATTTATGGCCTTAAGACTGTAACTGTGTAACCAAATAAACCCCCTTTTATAAAAGCCAATCCATTTCTGGTGTTTTGCATTCCGGCAGCATTAGCAAACTAGAACAACATCCTAAAAGGCTACAATCAGATATAGTGTTAACATTTCCCATGACTATCTTAAGCAGTGATAAATTTTACAATATTAACAAGTATTATAACCTAATAACCAGATAAGAAGCAGATGAGATATGGAGGTAAGGGCAGAGGAGTTCTTGGAGGGAGGAGTGATTTGGGGACTTTTAACCCCAGCTTTGGACTCGAACGCCAGGCAACCTTCCTGGCCTCAACTCTAAATCTTTCCCCTTACTCACCGATTAGATGTATAGAACCTGGAAATGTTTCTTATCTTGAAATAAGATGGTAACAATGGTGGGTGTTCTAGTTTGCTAATGCTGCCAGAATGCAAAACACCAGCGATGGATTGGCTTGTATAAAAGGGGGTTTATTTGGTTACCCAGTTACAGTCTTAAGGCCATAAAGTGTCCAAGGTAACACAGCAGCAGTCGGGTACCTTCGCTGGAGGATGGCCAACGGTGTCCGGAAAACCTCTGTTAGCTGGGAACGCACATGACCAGCATCTGCTCCAAGTTCTGGTTTCAAAATGGCTTTCTCCCAGGACGTTCCTGTCTAGGCTGCAGTTCCTCAAAAATGTCACTGTCACTTGCTCTTGGGGGCATTTGTCCTCTCTTAGCTTCTCTGGAGCTAAAGCCTGCTTTCAAAGGCCATCTCCAAAATGTCTCTGTAAACTGTAGTTCCTCTCAGCTCCTGTGAATTCTTCAAAGTGTCCCTCTTGGCTGTAGCAAGCTCGCTCCTTCTGTCTGAGCTTTTATGTGCTCTGGTAAATTAATGAGGCCGATGTTGAATGGGCGGGGCCACACCTGCATGGAAATTATCCAATCAGAGTCATCACCCACAGTTGGGTGGGGCTCATCTCCATGGAAACACTCAAAGAATTACAATCTAATCAACATTGATATGTCTGCCCACACAAGATTGCCTCAGATAATGGCGTTTTGGGGGGATATAATACATTCAAAGTGGCACACTGGGTATGAGAGAGAGATAGTGGAGCCTCTAGACAAATAGGTCTAGGGGTCCACTTAGGATCGGCGACCAGGCAAGTCTCTCCCACTGAGGCCACAGTACCTCGGGCAAGAAGGACCTGGGGCCTTCAATGTCGCTTCGCGGTCGCCATTTGTTACCGAGCAAGAGCTCCGCAGGATGCAGGCAGAAGTCAATACATTTCGAGAAAAGAAAGACTTTTAATGCAGGCCTTCCAAGCATGGAGATAGGATCATAAAAGGTCAAATCTGTCTCTCTGAGCCTAAAGGGTATAAAGATTTTATGGGATTAGACAAATGGAAGTGGAAATAGTGATGTTGTCAGATATCGATTGGTTATGGTTTGGTTACGGTCAGTAGGGAGTAAACCCAGGCCTCAAAAACCCTTGAAAGCTGACAAAATCCAACTGTTGTATGGATAAATTGTCGTAAAAGAGGGTTGTAAGCAGTGCTTATAGGCTTCAACAGAGCTGTGCCTCTCTCAGTTAACATAAAATGACAAGTAAAGAAATGGAAATAAGCTAAGCAACTGGGTTGTGATGAAAAGGCAAGCATAAAATAACACTATGTTCTAGTTTGCTAATGCTGCAGAATGCAAAACACCAGAGATAGATAGGCTTTTATAAAATGGGGGTTTATTTCACTACACAGTTACAGTCTTAAGGCCACAAAACGTCCAACGTAACACACCAGCAACCGGGCACCCTCACCAGAGGATGGCCAATGGCAACCGGAAAACCTCTGATAGCTAGGAAGGCAGCTGGCGTCTGCTCCAAAGCTCTGGCCTCAAAACGGCTTTCTCCCAGGATGTTCCTCCCCAGCAAGCTTGCTCCTCCCCAAAACATCACTCACAGCTGCACTCACTGAGTTCCCTCTCTCTGAGTCAGCTCATTTATATAGCTCCACTGATCAAGGCCCACCCGGAATGGGCCGGGCCACGCCTCCATGGGAACATCTCATCAAAATCACTACCCACAGCTGGGTGGGGCACATTCCAAGCAAATCTAACCAGCACCAAACGTCTGCCTCGACAAGACGACAAAGACAATGGCATTTGGGGGACACAATACATTCAAACCGGCACACACTACAATAACTAGTCAAAGAAATAAGTTAAAATAACAACTAGAGTTACCATTGAGAGAAATAAACTAAAAGAATAACTACAGTTAAAGTAAAACCACTGTCTTGAATGATTACACAAACTCCCAAATTCCCAGCATGCTTTTATTCCATTTGTGGCCTTATTTTTCTCCCTAGCATTTATCATTTTTTACCATGTTATGCAATATGCTTAATTATTGCATTTTCTGAGTAACCCCAAGCTTCATAAAAATGGAATTTTGTTTGTATGTTTACTTCTATATCCCCATTACCTACAATAGTATCTGTCACATAAGTGGTACTCAAAACATATTTATTTAATCAATTCAATTAGATTTTATCAGTCCTTTTGCAGACAAGGACAATAAGATCCCAAGAGGTTATTGATCACCTCAATGACAATGGCAGTAAACGTTGTTTAAACCCAGGCGTCTAAATTAATTCCCAGAGCCTTTTTCTTTTCTTTTCTTTTCTTTTCTTTTCTTTTTTTGCATTACCAGAATTATGCTGAGTGTGCAGGGGCAGAAGTGGTGGGGGAAAAGATAAGCAGAAAAATGAGATGGTTTTGATACTAGATCAACCACCCTCTGTCAAAAATTGCTTAACTAATCCTGTAGTTAGGGATTTTCTAACAACCACTTCAAAGAATTTCAAATTGTTTTTCTTTTTTCCTAAAAACCTCCCTCCATTGTTAACATCCACCCTTTAAAGGAAAATTACAGGCACACACACACATTCAAACCCCTCACGAATTAAGCATTTCCCTATTGCAGCGAGTCAGGACCAACTTCACGCATCATGGGAGATGTTTTGGGTGTTACATATGGTGGTCCTCATGGGCGGTAAAAATGGCCTAGGCTGTCCGCACCTCGGAGGGGCAAATGTTCTCTGCCTCTTGCCTCCTTCCTCTGAAGTTACTCAACTTGAGCCTCGGTGCCTGTCCTCTTTCAAGATCAAGGTGTTTCATATTCCAGGTGAAGTCCCCTCACTCTGGCCGCCCTCAGGTCTCGAATTCTCCCTGGCATTGATTCGGGGTCTTGGTTCTGTCCCGCCACAGGGAGAGGTCAGAGTTTACGAGAGAGGGTCTTCAGCCCCGGTGCACGGGACCCGTGTCGTTTGAGGTTCGCGGTGACTGCGGAACTACCCGACGCCAGGCGGCGAGAAGGTGCAAGTTGCCGGGCGCCGAGGCCTCCGGAAAGACCGGATCTGTCCGGAACTGTCTCCAGGATTGGAGGAGAATCCTCACCCCGTGCTGGAGCAGATTTCCCCGGGGTCTGCGTGATCTGTTCGGTGATCCGCGCGCCAACATCTCTGGCTTGCCTTTCGCCCAGAGCCTTCCCTAGGGTAGGAGAGAGGAAGCCCGGCTCGGGGATGTGGATCTGAATTCCGGGATTCAGAAAGGGGTAATTGAGAAGGCCTAGTTTCCCTGGAAGACGCCTGGTTCGTTCAGGCCGAATGTGGAGCTTTTCTCTTTTTTCTTTTTCCTTTTCCCAGTGGTGCATTGGGGAAAATAGAATATGGATGGGGATTTAAAAAAAAAAAGTCGTTAGTTCCTGTGTGTGTGTGTGTGTTCTGGTTGTTTTGGTTTTTTTCCCAGATAAATTAGAAGAAACAATACTGTTTGGTTGTCATTTACATTTTCAAAGGAGGACTGGCGGCTTAGCTTAGTTGACCAGGATGAAGCGCTAACAGCCTCTTGATGACGTTCGCATTCCTATCCAGCCCAAACTCCCGGGGACACTTCTTCCTTATATTTAACCACAGGCCCTGGATCGCCACCGCTGAACCAAAGCTCAGTATGTTTATCAAGATAGTTCCACTCCCCAGAGCATTTGGTACACGTTTTTGTCGGTTTTGTCTTTAATAAATAAATAAATGAATGAAAATTAAAATAGCAGGCGTGAATTAGGATAAAATTTTTAAAGATAATTTAGTGAATTCCAACGGGTGCGTGTACGCAAGGAGATAATATGAAGAGTACGGGATGCAACATAGTCATGAGGCAGCAGAGTGGCGCAGCGGAAGCGTGCTGGGCCCATAACCCAGAGGTCGATGGATCGAAACCATCCTCTGCTACGGTGGCTTTTGTCGAATTACCTCCTACCCTGTATCATACGCGTGTTGTAAATCCATATGTACCGCATGACACAAGAACACAGTAACAGCTCGACGCTTTCTCTAACCTACTCTCCCTCTAAATCTGGTAGCACTGTGGTAGTAAACCAAGAAAGGCAAGACTACATCGTGAGAAAAGAATGGAGGTTCAGATTTTGAGATTTACTCCACTCAGGAACGCAAGCAAAGCAGAAAAGTTGCAGTACGTCGACGAGGATGGGATTCGAACCCACGCGTGCACAGCACAATGGATTAGCAGTCCATCGCCTTAACCACTCGGCCACCTCGTCCCACGATGGAAATCGGGTTTTAGAACCTTTTTTACGCCTTACCGTTGCTGAGTGATTCTGATCATATGAAGTCACTTTAGAGCATTCTTAAATAGAAGAAGCGTTTCCAGTTTCCTCCCGACAGCCCTTCATACTTCCAGGCACCAGACACAGTACTTTTTTTTTTCTCTTTTCCCCAAACTCCAGGCTCTACTTATTTTCTACTTGCGACACTTTTATCCCTCCCCTCTGCCCTCACTTCATCTGCCTTAGTTCTACTCATGCCTCCTATCTCAGTTAAGGCCCATATGGCAGCACCTGTCGTTTAGTTTCCTGGCTGTGAAAACAAGTATCATGCAACGGTTTGGCTTAAACAATGGGAATTTATTGGGGTTTTGAGGGTAAGAGAAATCCAAAATAGAGGCGTCAGCAAGGCGATGCTTTCTACCAGAAGACTGTGGCATTCTGGGGCTGGCTTGGCCTTTGGCTTTTGTCACATGGCAATGCACATAGCAGCCTCTTTTGGCTTTTCTCTCAGTCTGACTTTCATTCTGCTCGCAAAGGACTCCAGTAATCCAGGTTAAAGCCCAACCTGATTCAGTGAGGCTACACCTTAACTAAAGTAACACCTTGAAGAGATCTTATTTACAATGGGACCAATGAGGACCAAGACTAAGAACATGTCCAAACTGGGATAGAGAATTCAATCCACCACACCTCCTTAGTTGACATTTTTGCACAAATACTTCTTCTATTACACACGTATTTCCATTCCATATGTGCCCCAGAATTTTTTTTACCAATATGTTGTATGTTTATGCCAAAGGACTGCTATTGTTATTGATCATCTAATCATGCCACTCTGCAACAGAAAATGTTTCTATAAATTGAAGTCTGATTTGTAGCTTTTTCCAGTACTATAAAAAGCGAAGTGTTGTAAGAACTTTCTCCTGGCTTGAATTATCTTTACATTTAACAGTAGAGAACAATAAAAGGCATACATACATAACTTTTCATACTAATTCATTATACCTGAAATGTAGAATGCCATTGGAAATGAGCCATGGAAGAGCTGGGAATATATTTTCCAATGAGTTCTTGTGTCGGTGGATGAAAACTTTTTATGGCTTGAATGATAAAGATTTTGGTAGAAATTAATGGAAAATGGGGGGATTTAGATAAATGTGGGGATTGCAAAAGTTGTTTCATGGTTATTTAAATTGCACTACTTAAAGTAGAATGTTCAACACACTCCCACTAAGTTTATCCCACTAAGTTTATCTAGTAAACGAACGGTACCCATAATAAAACTGATAGGACCGAGGGATTGGCCACCATACAAAAAATTAAATATAGTTTTACAGAACATAGAAATCTGTATTCTTCGACAAAGTCAATGAGGATAATTTCCTTAGTAGTTTGAATAAGTGTAAAAATATTAAAACACTAACATTCCGCAATATACCTATGTCCCTTTCATTGGAAGTGTAATTCTTTCAGTCCCGAGTAAAGGAGAAATTTGTCACTTCCTCCGCCATGAAATCGTGTAAGATATGCATCTGAGACGCAGCCCAGTGCCTTGTTTACAGGAAGCTTCCGAGACACCAATATTTCAAAATTTTCTTTTTCGTCACCGGAGAATATTTTTATCCTCGAGGCAACATGTCACAGTAAGATATTAGATGACAAGTGGTAGAACTGGCATTACTGGCAAGCAAAGGTGAAAATAGAGACAATTCCCATCATAGGGAGTTTGTGCGTAGTCAGCTATTTCTTTGCAGCCAGATTGATCTCGCAGTCACCAGCCCGGCGACACCCTGTAGATCCACTCGGCTGCGTGGCGCTCACGCTTCGCTGATTTCTTTAGAACTAAAGCTGTTTTTTTCCTGCCCACATTTCCTTCCTTGTCGCCTGGTCATCCACTTCTGTCTCCTATTCCGGCCTCTCTCCCAAACCAAAAGGCCCCAGTCATCGGGAGGAGCCACAGAGAGGGCTCAAGAGAGGCGCGCAGAGCGAAACCCTCAAGGAATCCGCGCTAGGAAACGTCGGAAAAGTCTGAAATGTCGGAAAGGTGTGGGGGGAACCCCTCCGTCCCCGGAGGGAAGTGTATTAATGAGCTCATTTTCCAGAGGCCACGTCCAAATAAAGCTTGCTCAAACTCGAAGCAGCATCTCTACTGACTGCTGACTCATTTATTGCCAGCTGTGTATTTCCAACCACCTCTCGGGATATACTTCCGAGGCTGGACTTCGGTCCCTTGTGGTCTCATCTGTAGGCAGTTTTCTCTCCGCATTGGCGAAGATCGGTTCTCTAGACACATGACTTGGGTAAATCCTTTACTAAATTTCCATCACGAGAAGGTTCACGACTCTCAACAAATTTTGTCTTGCTCTTCTCGTCAGCCGCCTTTCACCTCCAAAAGTGTTTACAGATCTTCTCTAGAGACTTTGATCTCCCGTCCTGATAGTGCGTTCTCGTGCATTTCCATTTTGTTTCTCCTTATCTGCTCTGAGAAACAAAATTGTGCAAAGCAGAATAGACACCATCAAGGTCCCACCGAGACTTGAACGCGAATCACTGAATTCAGAGACCAGAGCGTACCATGGAGCCTGCACTTAAAAGGAATGATGAACTAGATATTCATCCCTAAACTCGGGTGATCTGAGAAGTAAATGTATTCTCCTTTTCCTCCTCTGGAAGTGAAGCTTGAATACTTACTCGTCCCATGCCTGCCCCGACACCGTTGACTTTCAAACCTCAAGAATCCTCCCCTCTGCCCACATCCCTGCATTTCCTCCCAGGTGGTTCAGGAACTTGGCACCCTCTGGCCCTGTTTCCTCCTTGGAAAAGGGAATGACGTCGTGGAACAAGACTGTGCCCTCACATTGTGCCAGGTTTTATGACAAGTATTTTGTACTCAACACCTCACTGAAGGCTCACAATAACCCTTTAGCGATGGGGACAACGATCGCTACTTTACAGGTGAGGGAACAGGTGAGGGAACTAAGGCAGACACCTGAGATCCTTGATTCTGCTTCATTTTGCTTTCACGAAAAACGTCTTTAACCAGGGTGTTATCTGGCGCTACGATGGACGCGATATGGGAAGATTTTACCAAAGTCACAGGGGAGACATGGGTCTTTACGGAAAACTGTTTTAAGAGTGGACAACAAGGCTTATAATTGTGCCTAAGGGTCACCCCCAGAGAACCTCTTTTGTTGCTCCGATGTAGCCTCTCTATTTAAGCCAACTCTGCAGGTTGACTCACTGCCCTCCCCCAACGTGGGACATGACTCTCAGGGGTGTAAATCTCTCTGGCATCGTGGGACATGACTCCCGGGGATGAGTCTGGATCTGGTATCGTGGGATTGAGAAAGCTTTCTTGACCAATCGGGGGAAGAGAAACGAAACAAAGTAAAGTTTCAGGGGCTGAGAGATTTCAAATGGAGTCAAGGGGTCATTCTGGAGGTTATTCTTATGCATTATATTGATATCCCTTTTTAGTTTTTAGTGTATTAGAATAGCTAGAAGGAAATACCTGAAACTGTTGAACTACAAGCCAGTGGTCTTGATTCTTGAAGACAGGTGTATAAGTATACGGTGTGATCGCGGAAGGTCGCGGGATGGCAAAGAAGCCTAGCCATGGAGGCGCCAGGCAGTTGAGACGTGGGAAACCCTGGGACAATCAATATCGAGACCCTTCCGGAATATCTTGCAGACACGAGCTTGTATCTTCTGTTTAGGCATGGCTCTTACGAAGCCAGGACTAGCTAGTAGTGCATAGGTTAGATTCGTCGACAGCATGAACTGATTCCCAATCATTTAGAGGGCAGTAGATATTTTCATGGTTTCCCTGGCCAATAGTCTCAGCTTGAAAAAATTTAAGATTAAATTTTTATCTGTGAATACAATTTAAAACCAACGTTGTTTCAATCTCTTATCTTTGTTTTAGGAGAACGTTTTTATTCTTGAAGAGTAGACAGCCAGAAGGTTCATTGTCGTACACAAATTGATGAGCCTTACCCTCTTTTTTTTTTTCTTCTTTTTTTTTTTTAATTCAGTTTTATTGAAATATATTCACAAACCATACAGTCATCCATGGTATACAATCAACTGTTCACAGTATGATCATATACTTATGCGTTCATCACCACAATCTATTTCTGAACATTTTCCTTACATCAGAAAGAATCAGAATAAGAATAAAAAATAAAAGTGAAAAGAGAATACCCAAACCATCCCCCCATCCCACCCTGTTTGTCATTTAGTTTTTACTCCCATTTTTCTACTGATTTTTTTTTCAATTTTTTAACTTTGTTTATCAAAAAATTAAAAACAAACAGGCAAACAACAACCAAAAAAACCCCACAACATTTCAAGCAAAGCAATGGATTAAGGAAAACAAATAACCTAAAATAACTACTTTGCTTCCAATATGTTCCTACCATACCCCAAGAAAATTAATAAACCATGTCCAAACAGAGGAGTAAGAAAAACAAATAATCTAAAATAACTACATTGCTTCCAACATGTTCCTACAATACCCCAAGAAAATTAACAACCCCTAAGAAAACAAAGGAATAAGAGAAAAAAAAAACCTAAAATAACTCTATTGCTTCCAACATGATCTCACTATATCCAAGAAAGTTTACAAACCATAATCATTCCTGAGCATTCCCATAACATTGAGATTACCCTCCATAGTTTATCTGTTCTTATTAGATTATCATTCCCCCTCCACTAATTGGTATCTCCAGGTCCCCTACATTCTACAGTATAAAACATTGTACATTTTTCACAGAATTCACATTAGTGAGCCTTACCCTTTGAAGACGACTGAAACACGTGTCCTGCATAGGGCCGATTAGTTCAGGTGGTTAGAGCGTGGTACTAATAACACCAAGGTCGCAGGTTCGATCCCCGTACGGGCCAGCTCCTTTACTTCTCAAAGACCTCTTGAGGTTCAAAGTACTACCGTTTTTCCGAGACTTAACACCAGAACTTCTAAAAAGCTTCTCTCCAGAAACTTTTCTGTACGGTGTGCGGTTCCCGGGTCCCCAGTTTCTGCATCCCCGCAGTGTTCCATTTCTTTCCTCCAGGAGAGAAGATTGGTACAGAGGGCTGTGCAGGGCAGAGCAGCCAAGACTGGGACCCTGCTGAATGAACAAATAAATTTAAAAGGTTACTAGAATTATTTTAATTATTTTTAAAGCCTACTGTATTACAGACTGTTTCCAAAGTAGTCCCTCAACTAATCTTCTTCCTCAAAATCCTCTAGAGATAGAAGGTAAAGAGACGAAGGTAAAAGACCAATTCAGGATATTCAGCTCTCTGCCATAGTGACTGTGAACAAAGAACACAGACACACACACACACACAGACACGCACACACTAGACTGGAGTCGAATCTGGATTCTTGTGATCAACAGAGAGGCAGGTACCTTGCATCACTATTTCCTGTCTGAGAAAACCATTCAATACAACGTTACCTCACATCTTTTTGGATGGTGCTTTCCCCAGCCTTGTAGTTTCCAGATCTGCATTCACTTGTCACTATCCAGCTGAATACTCAATGGAGAGTTTTCTCTGGAATTATCTCTGATTACAGCTTTCTCTCTCTCTCTCTCCCTCTCTCCTTTCTGGTCTGTCCTGATACCTCTAGTGCACTTGGACTCCCCAGATGGCATCAGCTCCCTCTGATCAATTCAGGGAGTGCACAGGCATTTCCTGGGTTCCCCATAATGCATGGGTCACAGAAGTTCTCTCAAGGCAGTCAGTCAGGGCAATCCTCGTGTTCACCAAATTTTTTCCCCTTAGGGCATGTCATTTTTTTCTGTCTTTCAGCGATTCCTATCCTTCCTTGCCTGATGTGCAATGTCTTGAAAATCGTTTCTTATTATTCTTATTTTTTTATTATTTCAGGCAGGAGGGTAAATCTAGTGCCCTCACTTCATCTGGCAGGACACATAAGTCTCCCTGCTATCTCGAGGGTGAGGAGTGGGAAGTTCAAACCTCTGCTATTTTTCTGGTGTGGGCTGCATTTTGACTGGCAGAGGGGTCTGTTAAGGAGTGTGCTTCTCTGCCAGCAGTTCGCCTGGCCTTGGGACTCGGGGCAAGCAAAGTTGACAGATCTTGTGCTGGATCTCCGAGCTTCAAAGTGTGTGTGTGGGGGGGGGGGATGGGGGGATGGGGGTGGGGTGGGGGTGGGGGTGGGATGGGGGGGCGTGTCCAGGCCCGTGGCCTCAACGCGGATATATTCAACTACCCTTCACCCAGATTTCGGGTGGGCAACTCTGTGTGCGTCGTTTGGCTGGTTGGGGGGCGCTTGCAGAAGAGCTGGTCTTCGAACCAGGGGAAGCCGAAACAGCCAAAATCCAATCTCACTTGGGTGGGATGTCCTTGGGGTAAGTGAAATCCCTGCATTTCATCTTTATCGCCTCTGGCCACCACCAGAAGATGCCCTTCACTTGCAGGGAACGGGAACACCGCACTTAGTTCCAACAGCGACTCTGCGTGGCCAATCCGGCCTCTCTTCAACTGTCCGCACCTAGGAGGCCAGGAGGCCGTGGCCACCCCTCACGGCTTACAGCGCTGCCCGGTGGACGAAAGGGATCCGCCGCGAACCTGGGCCCACTTCAGCGACCCCGCTCACTCCCTGACTTAAGCCACCCCTTTACCCAACCACAAAAGAGGTGATGGAGAGATGGAAAGCAGCTGAACAAGCTTGCGGACTGGGTAGGTTTGAAGGGAAGAAGTTGTTCCCCGACGATCTTTAAGTAGACTTGCTTGTAAATGCCACATTCAATTCCCAAGGGTGGTGGTGATGATATTAGAAGCAGTTGCTTAAGTACATCTTGAAAAGGTGTTGGGTTTTGAAATTTCCGGAAGAAAGGTACCCAAGTTGGCTCTGTTTTGACATAAACATTTAGCCACCTAATAGATTAGATCTTACGGAATTTGTTATAAAAATTGATTATCTTGGTTGTCTTACAATAATTGTATACAGATAAGTCCTTTTTCTCCATTTAAAATAGTTCATTTTTTCAAATTTTAAAGCATATCTGAAGATAAATTAATTTACCATTTTAGGAATGGTAAATGGTAAATTATCAGGTACCATTATCAGTAAGGAGTCTTATTGTGGGAAAATGGCCTGAGCTTGGAATGCGTCCTTGACATACTCAAGGGTGCGGACATTGGAACACCAAGTCCTGCCCGGATGGAACACTGTCCAGGACAACACCCCTATTGTTTATGCAAGAAGCGTGCAAGTCTCAAATGTCCTGTCCCTGACTCCCTATCTTGCTAACTTCCCTATCTTGCCTTCTCTGGCCTGTTAGTAACTCCTCTATTTCCTGTGATAAAATGAAGCTAGTAAATATGATGTGGAACAAGCAGAGGCACTCTTTGCCAACTAGGCTCTGAGTCCCCTGCTCCCACTTTTGCTGCAACTGTTATTCTGTTTCTTAAGTTCTGCATCACCTCCTGACAACATCTTATAATTAAATTACCAGGCTCATTCCTGGGAATCATGTCTCGCATCACCAGAGAGATTTACTCCCTTGGGAATCATGTCCCATGTAGTGGGGAGGGTAATGAATTTATTTACAGAGAGAAAGGTCACATGTGAGCAACAAAAGAGGTTCTCTGGAGGTGACTCTTAGGCATAATTATAGATCAGCTTAGCCTCCCTTTCATGGCCATAAGTTTCACTAGAACAAGCCTCAAGATTGTGGGCTTGGCTTATTAAGTAGGGGTGATCCTAATTTCACATAACATATATTCTGTCCAAGATAAACAATCAGTGTTTCACATTATATTCACTTAATGTACAATCATCATCACTCTCAAATTAAAACAATCATCATAACCCGAAATACCCCGAAGCTCTTATCAGCCCCTAATTATTTATCCCCAGTATTAGTGTGGTACTGGTAAGGTATTCCTATTAAATATAATCTATAATATGCAATAGATATTTTTTCCCATATATCATTCTGTTGTTAACTATTTGTACCAGTGTTATACCTTAGAAGTAGATCATGCAAGCACTTATTTATATTTGTAGTTCTAATCTGTGGGATACATATCTTTAAACAATCCCTTTCATTCATGTTCTCCTTCAATGTGGCACTGACACTTATAATCCCATTAATGAATCATAATCACCCCTGTCAATTCCCAAACCTTTAAGTTCACCCTCATTAACATGTCTGTACGTATTATGTAATCATTCCCCTTTCACTAGCTTCTGTCTATCTCTAGTTCCCCTGTAGTCTACATTATGAGACACTGATTTTACATTGTTCAGGAAGTTCATATTAGTGATAACATACAACATCTTTCCTTTTGTGTCTGCCTTATTTCACATAGTATTATGTCTTCAGGTTTCATCCATGTTGTCATATATTTCAGGACCTCATTCCTTCTTACTGCTGCATAATATTACATCATATGTATGTACCACATTTTGTTTATCCACTTGTCTGTTGAACACTTGGATTGTTTCCATCTCTTGGCAATTGTGAACAATGCTACTATGAACATCAGTGTGCAAATGTCAGTTCATGACACTGCTTTCAGATCTTCTGGGTATATTGCAGGAAGCGGAATTGCCAGATCATAGGGCAATTCAATATGTAGTTTTCTGAGGAACTGCCAAATTGTCTTCTTCAGTGGCTGTATTATTATACAATCCCACCAGCAATGAATAAGAGTTCCAATTTCTCCATATCCTCTCCAGCATTTGTAGTTTCCTGTTTGTTTAGTGGCAGCCATTCTTATTGGCGTGAGATGATATCTCATTGTGGTTTTGATTTGTGTTTCCCTAATAGCTAGTGTTCCAGTTTGCTAATACTGCTGTTATGCAAAATACCAGAAATGCACTGGCTTTTATAAAGGGGTTTTATTTGGTTACAAATTTACAGTTCTGCAGCCATAGAAGTGTCCAAAGCAAGGCATAAACATGAGTATACCTTCACTGAAGAAAGAACATTGGTGTCTGGAACACCTCTGTTTGCTCTAAGGCAAGTGACTGGTGTCTCCATACTCCCAGATTGGGCATCACTTCTTGGGGCAAACTCTGAGCTAGTCTCTCCAAAGCATCGGCAAAACTCTGTTTTCAATGGTCATCTCCAAAAGCTGCAGCACTGAGCTCCTTCTCTCTGAGTTCCCATAGGGCTCCAGTAAACTAATCAAGACCCACATTGAATGGGTAGGACCACACCTCCACGAAAATAATCTAATCAAAGTTATTACCCACAGTTGGGTGGGTCACATCTCCATGGAAACAACTCAGTCTAGAGATTTCCAACCTAATCAACGCTAATACATCTTCCCCCACAAGACTGCATTAAAGAACATGGCATTTTGGGAGAAATAATACATCCAAACCAGCAGAGCTAGTGAATATGAACATCTTTTTATGCGCTTTTTAAGCATTTTTATTTCCTCTTGGGGAAAATTTCTCTTCATATCTTTTGCCCATTTTATAATTGGGTTGTTTGTTCTTTTGTTGTTGAGTTATAGGATTTCTTTATATATGCTGGATATCAGTCTCTTATCAGATATATGATTTCTGAATATTTTCTTCCATTGAGTTTGCTGCCTGTTTACCTTTTTGACAAAGTCCTTTGAGGTGACTTGGTTGTGTTAGTGGTGTTAGTCTCATATTTTACTCAAGGACATGGGCCATGAGACTCTGTGTTTCCTTTCAAATGACTGAGTGGTCAAGGTATATCTTTGTGTGGTTTCAAAGCTCACACCGGTAATTTAGATTTTAGCTCCTGACCCACTTAAGGGGTCCCTCTCACCAGTTTGTGCGCCAGGACTTAAGAAGATACCAAATCAATTCAAATTTTTGAAAACATATTCAGGCTATTTACTTGTTGTTCTCCCTCCTGAGATTCAAAACTACCTTGTCTTTTGTCTTCCAGCCTAAAAAATAGTACCTTGGCTGGAAGTGTTCAGTGGGATCTTGAATGAATCTAACAGAATCAGGCAAAGCTACCAAAGTCAATGTTTTGCCTACAAAGATTTCAGTTCTCCAAGAGGAAAGGAACCTTTGGGGCGGCTTGCCCTTTGGCCTCACAGAGGAACATCTGGTTCCCTGCTCAAGAAAGAGGGAGAGAGGGTGATTCACTCTTTCTGGAAGGCTCTCACTGTTTCCAGATGGCTGGAGACAGTAACACCCAGCTGTTCACTTTGGATGAGACTCCTCATGCATATGGACAGCTGAGGCCCTACACACCCATTCTGTAATATCTCCCAAAAACCAGCAGTGAGGGGAGAAATGCCCCCAACGGGGAGAGCTTTGGACAGTGGACATGGCCATTGGCTTTGTGCTGATGTCAGAATAGATGTGACCCCATGGGCAATGACTAATGGCTCAGGCCCTGGCCAAAGGCCCAGAAAGGAAATGACTGGGAAGCAACCGTGACATGAGAGTGGGCACAAAGTGTGAAGATCTGTGTATCACACGCTAACTCCCACCAGGATCCACCCACCACAGAAGTGCTAAACAAGAAAGTAACCAGAATTGTTCTGCCCACTTTTGTCAAACAGGCCTGGTCATCAGCCACCCCAGTGCTGGCACATGAGCACATAAAAGGAGTAGCCTGGTGGTAGGGATGCGGGCCATGCATGGACTCAATGACGTGGGGTCCTATTCACCAAGTGTAATCCAGCTG
This sequence comes from Choloepus didactylus, assembly GCF_015220235.1. Lineage (NCBI taxonomy): Eukaryota > Metazoa > Chordata > Mammalia > Pilosa > Megalonychidae > Choloepus > Choloepus didactylus. The sequence goes on along the minus strand of NC_051313.1, from coordinate 126,051,903 downwards.
CTACCATTGCCAAACATCGAACCTGCCAACAGTGCAGTTCCACTCTGAGTCCTGATACGGTACATTCCATTGAAGACCAAGCAGTTATTTTTGTCTCCTCAGTTTCCCCAGCAGAGAGATACCAACCAGAATCCAAGAGAAGCTTTGTGAGAAGGCAGTGTTTAAAAAAATAATAAATAAATAAATAAGAGGAAGCTGTGTTAACTAATGTTACACACCCACTCTGGGACAGGTCTATGAGCGAGGACAAAAATCCAGCTCCTGGGCCTCAATTCAGGATGCTCCAAAGAGATAGAGCAGCTCCCAACTCCCAGTGCCATGAGCTGGGGCCTCACTGCAACTGAATCTCAGATCAGTTTTCCTCCTCTCCTCTGTCTTCCTCGTGTGCTGTTTCTGGAAACACTCTCCAAAAAACTTTCTTCATGAAAACTCTGCCTCATTGTCTGTTTCTGTGGTAGGGAACAGTTCTATCATGTCCTGCCACCTTTCCCTGAATCCCACAAATACAGCCTATCTTCAGGACCAGATAAGGGGACTGCCAGCACATTCCTATCCCTATTTTCCTCTGTACCTTTGTAAATATTCACTGGAGACTGTCTGACTAAACTGGGCATGTTTTATGATATCCGAGTCCACCCTCATGGTGTATCTGTCCCCAGCAGGGAGAGAGTGTGTTTCCTCTGCTATGGCACACGTAAACAAAAGAGGGGCGCTGCTGATGGTACGTCTCTCTGCATAGGTCCCAGGTTGAAACCCACTAGCTGTGGGAGACCGATGCCCGCTAGTGAAGCTGACTTTACTCTGTCTCTTTGCTATGTGAGTAAAACGTTGTTCCATCCAGTGCTGTGTGAGTCGTGCTTCTGTTAACTATCCTGACACCTGGAAACCATGGAGTGGGGTGGCTGCCTAGGATTGGGTTCCTGGTGGCAGGCATTGTTCTGCTCCCGCACCTCCACGTGGTGAGACTGCACCCCTGGTGCTGGCATTAGGTGTCTCCTTTTCTGACCAACAGTTTCCCAGAGTCTTTGCCCTAAAACATTCCCCTAAATTCTATTTGCAAAAGAGCTGCCAAAAGCTATATTTTAGAGCAAAGGGCAGGTATGGTCACTCCTAAGATAAAAATTATCCAATGGCTCCCACAGTTTTACGGGAAGAAAAGTTGAATTCCTATAATCAGTCCTACACACTGAATCTCCTTTTCTCTTGATCTCACCTCCATGATTCTCTCCCTTCCTTGTGCTCCAGTCCCTTGTACCCTCTTCTAGTCCCAGAACATTCATGCACGAACTCACTGTTGGACTTCTGCACCAATTGTGCTTTATGCCTGTAACATCCTACGTTTCAGATGCCTAGATTGCTCACCCCTTCCAATGCAGTACACCACCATTTGAATGAAGTGTTCCCTAGCAATCTCTTTAGAGTCCCACCTAGTTCCATCACTCCAGATCCCCACACTTACCTTTATTTTTTTCAATTACACTTAAAATCCCCTTGTACATCAAAAAATTCTTAGTTTATTACACTTATTATTTATATCTGTCTCCACCTGCTACATGTACAGCAATTTTTGTTGTCATTGTTTGTCACTGATGCCTCCCCAGGGCCAAGATCTGGACCTGTCTATCCACCACAAGAATTCAGAGACTTATTTTAAAAATGCAGATCTGTTCATGTGGCCCCTGTGACCAATATCCTCACATGGATTCCTGTTGTTGTCAAGATGGATTCAAAATTTCTTAACTTAGCCTATGAAAGAGTGAGTGTTCTTCTAAGTTCACACCTGATGTAGACTGATTAATGCTTTCTAACTATTTTGGCACACCTGTTCACCATCAAATGCATCCTGGTGTAGATATCGAATTGCACTGATGTTTCCTGCATCATCCACATGCTCCCACCCCCACCCCACACCCCATCCCCCACCCTGCCCCGTAGCCTCAGCTCCCAGCACTCTCCCCTCACCTCTCTGAAGCTCAGTCTTGGTCTTCTGACGTGTCAGCCTCTCTACTCCTCTGCCCTCATCTGTTTGCCCATGTTGTTCTCTTGGAGGTGCACAAAGGGAGGTCACTGCTGGCCCCTTCTCTGGCCTCTCCACTCAGCCCTTTCTCTTCCCATCCATTTTACCACATTGCTTTTGCCAAACATCAACTGCATTTAAGCCTCACCTTCCTGAAAAAAGGTCATATTCCAGAATCAAACATTCCTCCAGGTAAATTCCTCTATGTCTCCACTGATTGTCCAATTTTGCTTTGGACCTGAAGCAGAGAATTCACAGAGAAGGATGGTTAGGAAATGTGGCCACATCCTAATTTACTTGTGCTAAACATAGTTAAAACAGACAAATGAATAAATAAGAGAAAAACTGGGTCAGCTCCTCTGAAGTGCAGTTGGACAATGTCTATTAAAGTTGCTAAAGAACATGTTCTTTGACATAAACTTTCTACACATGTGCAAGCTATCATAACACTGATGGGATATGGTGGATGTTTACAGACATGAACACTGTTTGGAATAGCGGAATGGGGAAAGATAAACGAACAGTCCTTTAAACTGTGGTGTATTCCACATGATTGAATACTGTGCATATTTAAAAGTGAATGAACTCTCTGAACTTATATGCAAGGACTGCAAAAATATATTCTCAAAACAAAACAAACAACAAAAAACCCCTACAACCGTCAAGGATAGAAATATGTAGATAACATGTCACTGCCTGTGAAGTGAATAAATGCATAATTGTTTAGGCTTATGTATTTACAATCTCTAGAAGGACAGACAAGATACTAAACAATGATAACATTTTGAGGGGGACAAGGATTGTGTAGAAAAATTGAGATTCCAGAGAATTTTTGTTTAACGTCTCTGGAATGGAGACTGGAGCCACGTTTCTAGATCTCGGCATTATCGAGGGTTTCCAGGGAGGATCCTTACGGTTTCCAAGATTTTAGGTCACTCCAGATATCTGAAGCAGCAGGTATGTAGGTAGGAAGTTTCCCCATGGCGACCAAGTCTGGCCATGGAGGCGCCAGGCAATTGAGACCTGGGAAACCCTGGGACAATCAATATCAAGATCCTTCTGGAATATCTTGCAGGCACGAAATTGTATCTTCTGTCTTACGAACCAGTAGTTCATCGTCCGCTTCAACTGAACTTAGAGGGCACTATGTATTTCCACGTATTTCCGGACCGATTGTCTCAGCTTGAAAAAAATGTAAGCGTCCTCCTTCAAGTCTATGAATACGATTTAAAACCAATGTTGTTTCAATCTTTTATTTTTTTTTAAGGAGAGAGTTTTTCCATAAACAAAGAAGAGTAAAAAGCCAGAAAGTTGTTCCTCTTGAGCCAGTTGATGAACTTAATCATCTATAAAAGGGAAAGGTAAAATCCCTCCCCGGAATTCTGGTGAGGCCAGGCGGTTAGTGCGTGGTGTTAAGAACACCGAGGTCGCGGGTTCGATCCCCGTGCGGGTCATTTTACTAACTTCCAGTGGGTTTCGCGTTTTCTGTACAGGTTTACTGTTTCCGCATCCACCCAACTTGTTTTGCTTTCAGCGCTCAGTATGCTATCGGTTTCCCAGATCTGCCAGTTACCGCACACCCGCGTTGCCCGCTTTCTTTCTTCCAGCAGCGTGGCGAGGAAGATTACGGTAACTATTAAGCCTATCTGATTTGAGACTTTGTTTTCAAGATAGTCACTCAACTAACATTCTTTCTCAAAATCGGCTAGAGCTACAAGATAAAGAGAAGAAATGAAAGTGAAAGACCAATGCAGGGTATTTCAGCTCTTTAGTTGTCAGTGTCATTTTGAACAGAGAACACATAGTATAATTTTAAGGAAAAGGATAATCCAGATTGGAGTTGAATCTGGATTCTTGTTGAATCTGGATTCTTGTCATCAACACATAGACATGTACCTTGTATCACTACTTCCGGCCTGAGAGGACTATTCAATATCACAGTGACCTTGCATCTTTTTGGGTGGTACTTTGCACAGTCTTGTGAAATTTCCAAATCTGCATCCCTTGATCAGTATTTAGTTGAATACTCAATGGAGAGTTTTCTCTGGAGTTATCTCTTTCAGCTCTCTGTCACCTTTCTGTTGTTCTGACCTGCTAACTTTAGAGGTCTTGCAGTTCCCAGATGTCATCAGCTCCCTCTGATCAATTCAGCAAGTGCACCAGGCATTTCTTGGGTTCCCCATAATGCCTGGGTTCTGGAAACTCTCACAGGACAGCAAATTGAGGCAATCTTAGTTTCACCTTATTTTTCCCTGTAATATCATGTAATTTTTTCCATATCTTCCAGGGATTCCTATCCTTCCTTGCCTGTTGTAAAGTGTCTTGAAAAAATTTTTGTTCATATGTACTTTGTCAGTTTTTTTTAATTGGAAGCAGGAGGGTAAATCTGGTGGCCTTTATGCCATCTGGCAGGAATCATAAGTCTCCCTGCTGTTTCAAGGACAGGGAGGGCAGAAGCTCAAGCCTCTGCTGTTTCTAATGTGGGTTGCAGTGGCCACCCTCATGGCAGTCGAAAGCAGTGGAGTGGACAAAAATCTCCTGCCACAAACCTGGGTCCACCTAAACAACCCCCGCTCAGTCCCTGTCTTAAGCCACCCCTGTCCCAGATCACAAAAGTGGTGACAGAGAGATGGAAAGTGACTGAATACACTTGCAGTCTAGGTAGATTTGAGGGGAATAAGTTGTACCCCCAGCATCTTTAAATGGCCTTTCTTAATAATGCTACATGCAATTCCCTTGGGTGGTGGTGGTGGTGTTAAAGCAGTTGTTTACAAACATCTTGAAAAACCGTTGGCTTTAATAAACAAAATAATAAATGAGAGGGGGGACATTACTGAATATCCTGAAGAAAATTAAAAAATTATAAGAACTGTACACCAACACACTAGACAATTTAGAGGAAAATGGATAATTTCCTGGAAATACATGAACCACCTAGACTGACCAGAAAAGAAATAGAAGACCTCAAGAAAACAGTCACAAGCAAAGAGATCCAATCAGTCATCAAAAAGCTTCCTACAAATGAAAGCCCAGGGCCAGATGATATCACAGGGGAATTCTACCAAACTGTCCATAAAGAACTGACACTATTCCTATTCAAACTCTCAAAAAAATTGGAGAAAATGGAACATTATATAACTCATTTTGTGAAGCCAACATCATTCTAATACGAAAACCAGATAAAGATGCTACAAGAAAGGAAAACTCCAAGCTAATATCCCTAACGAATATAGACACAAAAATTCTCAACAAAATGCTTGCAAATTGAATCCAAAGACACATAAAAAAAGTCATACACGATGACCAAGTGGGGTTCATCCCAGGCATGCAAGGGTGGTTCAACATCAGAGAATCAATCAATGTAGCACAACACATTAAGAAATCAAAAGGGAAAAATCAAATGATCATCTTAATAGATGTTTAAAAAGCATTTGACAAAATTCAGCATCCTTTATTTTTGATAAAAACACTTCACAACATAGAAATTAAAGGAAATGTCCTCAATAGGATAAAGGACATATATGAAAAAAACCCACAGCCAGTATAGTACTCAATGGTGAGAGACTGAAAGCGTTTCCTCTAAGATCAGGAACAAGGCAAGGATGCCCACTGTCACCCCTGGTACTCAACATCATTCTAGAAGTGCTAGCCAGAGCAATCCAGCAAGACAAAGAAATAAAACGCATCCAAAGTGGAAAGGAAGAAGTAAAACTGTGATTATTTGCAGATGACATGATCTTATTTTGGAAACTCCTGAGAAATTGATGACAGATATTTTTGAGCTAATAAACAAATTTAACAAAGTGGTAGGATACAAGATTAATGTACGTAAGTCAGTAATATTCCTATAGACTAGAAATGACCCAACTGAAGAGACACTCAAGAAAAAGATTCCATTCTCAATAGCAACTAAAAAAATCAAGTACCTAGTAATAAACTTAACCAAGGATATAAAAGACCAGTGCACATAAAATTACATAACTTTGCTAAAAGAAATAAAAGGCAGCCTAAAGAGATGGAAAGATATTCTGTATTCATGGTTAGGAAGGGCAAACATCATTAAGATGTCAATCCTGCCCAAACTGTTCTACAGATCCAATGCAATCCCAATCAAAATTCTAACAACCTACTTTGCAGACTTGGAAAAGCTAGTTATCAAGTTTGTTTGGAAGGGAAAGGGGACTCAAATTGCTATAAACATTCTAAAAAAGAAAAACAAAGTGGAAGGACTTAAGCTTCCTGACTTTGAAGACTACTACAAAGCCACAGTAGTCAAAACAGCATGGTATGGGCACAAGGATAGACTTATTGATCAATGGAATGGAATTGAGAATTTGGAAATAGACCCCCAGATCTTTGGTCAACTAATTTTTGATAAAGCCCCCAAATCCACTAAGCTGGGACAGAAAAGTCTCTTCAAATGGGGCTGGGAGAACTGGACATCCCCAACTAAATGAATGAAAGAGGATCCCTACCTCACACCCTATACAAAAACTAACTCGAAGTGGATCAAAGACCTCAATATAAGAGATAGTACCATAAAACTCCTAGAAGAAAATGTAGGGAAACATCTTCAAGACCTGGTAATAGGAGGTAGCTTCTTAGAATTTACACCCAAAGCACAAGCAATGAAAGAAAAAAAAAGTAGATAAATGGGAACTCCTCAAAATCAAAAGCTTCTGTGCCGAAAAAGAATTTGTCCAAAAGGTGAAGAGACAGCTAATGCAACGGTAGAAAATATTTGGAAACTATGTATCTGATAAAAGACTGATATCTTGCATGTATAAAGAAATCATACAACTCAATCACAATAGTACAAACAGCCCAGTTATAAAATGGGCAAAAGATATGAAAAGACGTTTCTCCAAAGAGGCTTAAAACACATGAAAAAATGTTCATTTTCGCTAGCTATTAGGGAAATGCCAATCAAAACCACAATGAGATATCATCTCCAACTAATAAGAAAGGCTGCCATTACACAAACTGGAAACCACAAATGCTGGAGAGGATTTGGAGAAATTGGAACTCTTATTCACTGCTGGTGGGACTGTATAATGGTACAGCTACTGTGGAAGACAGTTTGGTGGTTCCTCGGACACTAGATATTGAGTTACCCTATGTTCCAGCAATTTCATGTCTCAGTATATACCCAGAAGATCTGAAAGCAATGACATGAACAGACATCTACACACCAATGTTCATAGCAGCATTGTTCACAATTGTCAAGAGATGGAAACAATCCAAATGTCCTTCAACAGATAAATGGATGAACAAAATGTGGTATATACATATGATGGAATACTATGCAGCAGTAAGAAGGAATGAGCTCGTGAAACACATGACAACATGGATGAACCTTGAAGACATTGTGCTAGTGAAATAAGCCAGACACAAAATGAGAGATTGTTGCTGACAGGGTGATGCTGAAATGAAACACAGACACAAAGTTATGATTTAAGGGAGCAGGGGACCCACAGCATCTTGTGCCAAGTGGGTGCTGATGCACCTGTGCTCCAGTTATTTATTCATTTGTTACACAAAGCTAAACTACGTTACGTGATCAAAAGCATTCAGGGTCTCTCAGATATTAATCTTTACATCCTGCTGCGGATAAGAAGGAACAATCTGGGGTCAATGGTTAACGCTGCTGTCATAGTCACAAGACACACATCTTTACAGGGCATGCCTACAATGGCGTTCCATGCAAGCTTGTGATCCAGCATTCCAGGTCACCGCCCCGGGCATGGTCTAAGTGACATGAAAAGCTTGGTTCCCCACATGTCCCCCTTTTTGTTTCTTCAATGCAGACAGGATGGACCAAGCAGCTTCTTTCTGCTTTAGATCTGAGAGGGTTTTTCTTGTGCATCTGCGAACTAAAAGACTCTTCAATATGCTGCAAGGACAATTGTTCTTGAACTAACTCATGCAAAGCCTCTAATTTTTCTTTTGTAAGCGGCCACTGCTCTACCCATACCGGTTTTGTTGTAGTCCACTTTAATGGGACAGGTTGTCTTATAATGTAGAATATATGGGACCTAAAGATAGACAGAAGGTAGTGAAGGGGGAATGATAATCTAATATCTACATATATGATACTGAGGGTGAACTTAATGATATGGGAATGGTCAAGTGTGACGGAAGTTTGTTAATGGGACTATAAGTTTCAGTGACACACTGAAGGCGAACGTGTTCATAAATGTTTGTTTAAAGGCATGTAACCCACAGAGTAGCACCATAAACCTAAACAAGTATTCGCATGATATACTTATAAGGTATGACACTGGTGCAGACAGTTAACAACAAAGTGGTATGTGGAAAAACCACCCATTAGATATTATAGATTATATTTAATAGGAATATCTTACCAACACTGCACTAATACTAGGGATGAATAATTAGCAGCTGATAAGAGTTCTGGGATGTTTTATGTTATGATAATTGTTTAAAGTTGAGAGTGATGATGATTGTACAACTAAGCGAAGATAGTGTAAGAAACTGAACATTTATCTTGGGATAGAATATATATTAAGTGAGCTTCCTCAAGGGAACTCAGGATTGTTACTGTTGATGAAAGAACATAGTATATAGTTTGCAATAGGTATATTTTTTTCTCCATATGCCCCTCTATTATTAACTTCTAGTTATAGCATCATACATTTGTTCTGGTTCATGAAAGAGATTTCTAATATTTGTACAGTTAATCACAGACATTGCCCACCACAAGGTTCACTGATTTATACATTCTCATCTTTTAACCTGCAACTTTCCTTCTGGTGACATATGTGACTCTGAGCTTCCCCTTTCCACCACATCCATGCACCATTCAGCAATGTTAGTTATTTCCACAATGTGCAATTGTCATCTCTGTCCATTTCCAAACATTTAAGTTCAACCTAGTTGAGCATTCTGCTCATTATAAGCAACCACTCCCCATTCTTTAGCCTCGTTCTGTATCCTGGTAACTTATATTTCATGTCTATGGGTTTACATATTATAATTAGTTTAAATCAGTGAGACCCTGTAATATTAGTCCTTATGTGTCTGACTTATTTCACTCAATATAGTGCTCCAAGGCTTCTTCATCAACCCATTTTTATTAAGACAGTTTTGTTCATACACCATACATTCTGTCCTGAGTAAACAATTGATGGTTCCGTCTAGTCATGTATTTGTATATTCTCCACCATCACTACTCTCTATGAAGGGACATCTGCATTTCTTCCACAAAGCAGGAGGAAGAATCAAACAAGGTACAGAGACAAAATAAAAAGAAAAAAGAAAGAGGAAAAAAACCCCTGACAGCTGGGAAGCAACCAAAGGAAAGATAGCATTAAATTAAAATAGAATGAAGAGTCAGACAACATCACCAATGCCAAGAGTCACATACCCTTTCCCTATGCCACCCCCCCCCACACATGCATTTAGCTTTGGTATATTGCCTTTGTTACCTTAAAGGAAGCATAAACAATGTTTCTGTTAATGATAGCCTCTAGTTTGCATTGATAGTATTTTTCCAGCAATAACTTTCTGTTTTTTTGTTTTTCTTTTTAATTTTTATTGTGGTATAACATATGTACAGCAAAACACTTCCTATTTCAACCATTTTCAAGTACACAATTCAGTGATGCTAATTACATTCGCAATGTTGTGCTACCATTACCACCATTCATTACCAAAATTTTTCCATCATCCCAAACAGAAATATTTCCTTTGTATTATTTTTTTTATAAGATTGAGATATACTTTAATGTCTGCAGATCTTCTTTATAAAGTAGTTTTGGCATGATGTTCTCTTTGTGGTTATATTTTTAACTACTGTTTCAATATATTTAACAGTTGCAGAATTATTTAAGCTTTCTCATTTCTCCTTGAGTAAGCAGTAAGTTATATTTTTCTAGGAATTTGTCAATTTTGTCAACATTGTCAGATCCTCAGGGGCTGTGGATGAGTGACCAAAGAACTCTTCCTTTCTATCAGAGCCCACCATAAATGTCACTTTCTCTTTTAAGTCTTGAGTGCTTTCCCCAAAATTAATCTCAGGATTCAAAGTTAATATAATCAGAGTCCAGGTCCTGATCTGTTTGTTTTTGTGCAGATGGGTTGGAGTCCCTGCTTACTGATTGCATAGGGTAGTGGTTTGCAAACTGTAAACTGCTGTGTTGTTAACAAAGGCCATTACTGATACCCTCTTGGTCCTTGGCATGTATAGCAATGATGTGAGGCCATTTTATATTGTTTGCCTGTCTTAGTGCCCTATCTTTATTCCCAGTGCTTAGCAGAGGCTTGGGTATAAGTAGGTTCCAAACAAAGGTTGGTTGAATATGCCAAGTAGGAGGACTGAGCCCTACCCAGGATAAGAGAGAAAAGTATGTCTTTCAAGGGAAAGGGTAATTGAGAGGCCATAAACAACAAAGAGGTGTTTACTGCATTCCTTCTCTCCCTTCCAGGCAGTAAAACAGCTCCTGTACCCACACCTGTCTACTTACTGGACAAATCTGCAAGCTGTGTTGGATGATTATTCTGTATCTAATGCTCACCTTACAAGGTTGATGTTCATTTGTTCTCCCTCATGAAAAAATATATTTTTACATTTTATCATAATTGCTGAGCACTCTAGGTTTCACTGAGTTATACAGTCCAAGTCTTTATCTTTCCTTTTTCCTTCTGGTGTCCCACATGCTCTTAATCTTCCTTTTTCAACCATACTCACAGTCATCTTTGTTCCGTATACTTACATTGCTGTGCTACCATCACCCAAAATTGTGTTCCAAACCTCTCACTCCTGTCTTTTCCTATCTGTCTATAGTGCTCCCCTTAGTATCTCCTGCAGAGCAGGTATCTTGATCACAAACTCTGTCATTGTCTGTTTGCCAGAGGATATTTTAAACTCTCCCTCATATTTGAAGGACAGTTTTGCCAGATATAGGATTCTTGGTTGGTGGTTTTACTCTTTCAGTATCTTAAATATATCACACCACTTGTTTCTTGCCTCCATGGCAAGTCTTATCAAGCTTCCTTTTTATGTGATGGATCACTTTTCTCTTGCTGCTTTCAGGAGTCTCTCTTTGTCTTTGACATTTGAAAATCTGATTACTAAGTGCCTTGGTGTAGGCCTATTCAGATCTATTCTGTTTGGGGTACACTGCCCTTCTTGGATCTGTAATTTTATGTCTTTCAGAAGAGATGGGAAATTTTCATTGATTATTTCCTCTGTTATTGCTTCTGCCCCCTTTCCCTTCTCTTTTCCTTCTAGGACACCCATGACACATACATTCAAGTGTTTCATGTTGTCATTCATTTCCCTGAGATTTGGCTCATGTTTTTCCATTCTTTCCCCCATCTGTTGTTCTGTGTGTAGGATTTCAGGTGCCTTGCTCTCCAGTTCCTGAGTGTTTTCTTCTGCTTCTTGAGATCTGTTATTGTATGTCTCCATTGTGTCTTTGATCTCTTGTGCCATGCCTTTCATTTCCATAGATACTGCCAGTTGTTTTTCTAACTTTCAATTTCTACCTTTTGTATGCCCAGTGTCTTCATTATATGCTTCATCTCTTTTGCCACATCTTCGCTAAACTTTTTGAATTGATTTAGCATTAGTTCTTTCAATTCCTGTATCTCTGTTAAAGTGCAAGTTTGTTCTTTTGACTGAGCCATACCTTCATTTTTCTTAGTGTAGGTTGTAGTTTTCTATTGTCTAGGCATCTGGTTTTCTTTGTTACCCCAATCAGGTTTTCCCAGACCAGAATGGGCTCAGGTCCCAGAAGGAGGGAATATTCAGCACCAGGTTTCCCTGAGTGTGTGACTTAGAATATTGACACACACTGTGAGGCCTCAAGATGCTCTGCTTTTCCTAACCTGCCCAGCAGATAGCACCTGTCAGCCTGTTGCTCCCAACTGGTGTAAGGAGGTGTGGCCCCTTTAATTCTCAGCTTAAGTTGTTTCTGGTTTGCTTATTTTCCCCAGGCCCTGAGGCCTGGTTTTGAATGGAAGGCATGTAGTAGAGCTGGTCACCACCTCTTTCCTCTTAGGGAAGATACACACCCAATGAATTTTCATTTGCATTTAAATAGGTTCTTTTTCTCTCTGACTCCCCTATCTCCACCCTTATCTGGGTTAGAGTACTGCAAACTGAAAATGGCTGAGTCTTTCTCCACTGCAGAGTGCTGCAAACTGAAAATGGCTGAGGCTTTCTCCCTGAGCTACTCAGGTTGAGAGAGACAAAAGGGGACAGAAAGCCCCCTTTCAGGGTCAGTCCATGGCCCCCAGTTTTACCCATCAGCCAGAGGTAGCACTCAGTCCTCTGGGCTCCCCCTCCTGAGACAGAGAAGTCCCCTAGCTCTTCAAGATCAGCCATCCCTAAAAGCCTCTGTCTGCTTGTTGGGGATTTGCAGCTTACATTGAGCAGTCCATGTTTGCCAATTAAAACCCCAGTTGGAGCTGGCCTGAGGTATATTCATTGTTCAGAGTGTTGCTCTCTATCTCAGCAAAGCTTTGCAGTTGTATTGCCATGGGGAGAGGGGAGTCCCAGCTCACGTCTGCAGTTTCTACTCACAGATTCCACACTGTGATCTCAGGCATTTCTCCAAATTCAGGTTGGTGCACAATGCGTGGACAGTCACGGTTATCCCCCAGCATTTATTCCAGATCATTTACTAGTTATTCCTGTTTGTTTATTAGTTGATCTAGGGGGACTAACTAACTAACTCCTCTCTCTGCCATCATTTTCCATCTCCTTGCTCCCTTCAGTTTTGCCAATGTTTGTCTCATGTACTTTGGAGCTCCTTAATTGGGTGCATAAACATTTATGATTGCTATTTCTTCTTTGTGGATTGTCCTTTTTATTAATATATAGTGTACTTCTTTGTCTCTTATGACATCTTTGCATTTAACTTCTATTTTGTCTGATATTAGTATGGCAAGAAGGCAGTGGCATGACATTTAAAATTCTGAGAGAGAAAAATTGCCAACCAAGAATTCTTTATCCAGTGAAGCTCTCCTTCAAATTTGAGGGAGAGCTTAAATTTTTCATGGACAAATGCTGAGAGAATTTGCTAACAAGAGACCTGCCCTACTTGAGATACTAAAGGGAGCCCTACCAACAGAGAAACAAAGAAAGGAGAGAGAGAGATATGGAAAAAGTTTCAGTACCAAAGAGATTCAGTATGGGTACGTTAAAGGACATTAAGAGAGAGAGAGGGAAAAAATACATCTGACAAACATAAACCAAAGGATAGGATGGCTGATTCAAGAAATGCCTTCACTGTAATAATGTTGAATGTAAATGAAATAAAGTCCCCAATTAAAAGATATAGATTGGCAGAATGGATAAAAAAAATGAACCATCAATATGTTGCATACAAGAGACTCATCTTAGACACAGGGACACAAAGAAATTGAAAGTGAAAGGATGGAAAAAAATAATTCATGCAAGCTACAGCCAAAAGAAAACAGGAGTAGCAATATTAATCTCAGATAAAATAGACTTTAAATGCAAGGATGTTATGAGAGACAAAAAAAGTCACTGCATATTAATAAAAGGGGCAATTCAACGAGAAGAAATAACAATCAACAAGAGGATACCTTCACTGAAGAATAGCCAATTGTGTCTGGAACACCTCTGTCAGCTGGGAAGGCGTGTGGCTGGTATCTGCTGGTCCTTTGATCCTGGGTTGTTTTTCAAAATGGCTTTCTCCAAAATGTCTTGGGGCATCTGTCTTAGCTCCTCTCTCTCAGCCCTGCCATATCCTTGCTTCTTTCTCCAAGCGCATTTCTCTCTAAATGTCTGGAGGTCCTCTCTTAGCTTCTCCCATGCAAACTCTGGCTTCATCTCTTCACTAAAATGTCCTTCTGGCCACATCTCCAAGTAGCTCCAAATATCAGCAAGTGTTCTGGGTCTGTGTTGGCTCTTAGCTTCTCTCTTAAATACTCAAGTGAACTAATCAAGACTCACACTGAATAGTCTGTGTCCACACCTCCATGGAAATAATTTAATCAAAGTTATCACCCACAGTTGCATGGGTCACGTCTCCATAGAAAGACTCAGTCAAAAGTTCCACCAAACAAGATTGGGTTAAAAGAGCATGGTTCAACTCCCAGGGGTGTAAATCTCCCTGGCAACGCTGAGTATGACTCCCAGGGATGAATGTGGACCCGGCATCGTGGGACTGAGAGTATCTTCTTGACCAAAAGAGGGATGCAAAATGAGACGAAATGGTTTCAGTGGCTGAGAGATTCCAAATGGAGTTGAGAGGTCACTCTGGCGGACATTCTTATGCACTATATAGATAACACCTCTTAGGTTTTAATGTATTGGAATAGCTAGAAGTAAATACCTGAAACTACCAAACTCCAACCCAGCAGTCTGGACTCCTGAAGACAATTATATAAGAATGTAGATTACAAGGGGTGACAATGTGATTGTGAAGACCTTGTGGATCACACCCCCTTTATCTAGTGTATGGATGAGTGGAGGAATGGGGATAAAAACTAAAGGACAAATGGGGTGGGATGGGGGGATGATTTGGGTGTTCTTTTTTCACTTTTATTTTTTATTCTTGTTCTGGTTCTTTCTGATGTAAGGAAAATGTTCAGAGATAGATTGTGGTGATGAACGCATAACTATGTTATCATACTGTGGACAGTGGATTGTATATCATGGATGATTGTATGGTGTGTGAATGTATTTCAATAAAACAGAATTTAATAAAAAAAATAAAAAAAAAAAGATCATGTTTCTCCTGGGGGGAACCAGCACAATCCACACAGACATAACCCCACAAAAGATGCTACTGACAATTGATAAAATATTTGATTTTCAGTCTTTATTTTCTAATGTGTTCAATTCTGCCAGGCCAGCAGGGTGTTCCATGAAGTCCAGTTTGCATGGGTTACAGTCCAAGAAAAGCTTGTAGCACCTAAAGGTGGCAAGTCTACGGAAACCCAACATTCGGTTCAATTGTGGGCATGAATTACAGCTGAGGCCCCTAGGGTGCTATGGGAGAAAAGAAAGATGTTTATGGGGAACAATAATGGATAATTCCTGCTGATCTAACAATATACAAGCTAAGTTTCTATTATTGGACAGAAGAGTTCCTGGGGAAGGATTGCAATGAGGAGGTTTTAGATAACACACTTTCCCCCCTTGCAGTTGTAAAGAGTCTGCTGGAGTTAAATCTATGGTTAGCTTAGGCATAATAAGTGTCCACAAAGTCATACATACAGCACCTTGAGGTATAGAGGATGTTCTGGGTTAGTTATATATACAATTTTTGGCTTTTTTTTTTATAAACTGTGGCTTAATGCTTACATTTTGGGTGACCCCAATACCCCATAGGCTTAGGATTCCTAATCAGTGTGGCCACATTGATTAGGACCATGACCAATTGACCTTATTTTCCCCAATTTCTAATGCTTGTGGCACAGGCAAGAGCAAATTATTTTCATTACCTCATCATGGTTGTAGAATTGCTGGTCCATCTACCTGTATTTGCAGGGCTTGCCTAGGTCCAGACATTGCTAACTCAATGGGAGTAGGAGCAGCTGCTTGGGGCCATGAATTGAGGTTGGTGAGGGCAGGATACAACTGGTGTGGCTACTGCTGTAGAGATTGCTTGTTATCTTTTTATTTTTTTTTTGGCAATTTTTAAGCTGTTTATTGGAAACCAAAGATGTATTTTTAAAAAGCCACTAATTAGTTGCCATGCAAGAGCAAAATTCAAATAATATAAATATTTAACATTTTTTTGTATAACATTAGTAATATGAGGAAGAGATGCAAACCAACCAAGAGGTAAAAAGTTTCAGGCAATAACACTGTGTACAATCATCTCCTACTCAAGTTACCATCCAGGCTGATACTTTATTTTCCCTTTGTTGACAGTTTTCAAAAGGCAGCCCTGAATTGGACCACCAAAATGTTTTTTTTTCCTTCCTTTTTAAAAGGCTGGAACCCTTTTATTTACAAATACTCTTCTCAGTCCTTTAAGTCTGAATAAGGAAGCATCTAGCAACTTTCTTCAAAAAAAAAAAAAGAAAAAGAGTGTCTTCATATTTACTTCAGAGCACAGTTCAGGAGAGCTCTTTCAGCAATAAATAATTGTTTCACAAAAGTACTGCTGTAAACAAGATCATTTTCAAACAATGGCAAATTTAGTTTCTAGTAGGGACACACAGGGTATACAAAACAAAAAGCAAATGGTTATTAAAAAATCAACTAATCAAAATTAATTATAAACCTGCTTTTTCAAGTGTGTTTTTGTCTCCACAGATTTTTAAATGGGTCAGAACACTCAGACTGTAATGATCTAAAGACCCTGAACCTGCTCTGAAAGTAATTACAACCTAGAATGTTTGATACTGTAAATTTTAACATTGGTTAACCAAAACTAAATTATCTGAGCAAATGTAAACAAGCCTCAATTTTCAAAATAGAAAAAGATTAACCTGTAAACATTAAAAAGCTACCTCTAAATTATAAATACCATCATCCAGCTATATATATTTACAGTACTGAGGAGCCTTGTTTTGTTTTGCATGTTTCAGGTATCATCTTATTAAATGAGATGTCTTAGTTTTCCTTAACAGGCCTCTATGCAGTCAAAGGTTTTTATTATCAGTTTAACCATTTTTGATGGAGAAACTATTTTGGCCTTTATAGAATCCCATAATAGGTATCACCTAGCTATTTCTGCAGTAAGAGGAGGTTGCTTGCATCATGGCCACATTTTTATCTTGCTTTGTAAAATAAATGTAAATTACCTTATGATATCTCAGCCACATCTCTTTGAGCATGGGGAACATGCAGCTTTTATGAATGCATCAGACCTCATTCTGATTATTTTTCTCTTTCTGCTTTCAAACTTGAAATATTTAAAAGATGAAAATCACCTCTGACAGTTATTTTAATGAAAGAATAGATATTTTTTTAAAAGGTACTGTAACTTTGACTTGATACTTGAACCTTTCAATGTAAAATGTGAGCTTAGAATGAAGTACTATGATTTATGAGGGCTTGTTGGGAAAGGGTGGACTGGTTTTAGTAATCATTACAATGATTTGGCACTAAGAATTTTATTTTCATAAATTTTAAAGAAAAGAAGCTTTTAATGTTTTGTCTTTCCTTTTGAAGCCTTCTCCATTATTATAATCTTCTATGCAAACTACATTCAAATAATTATTCCAAATACAAACCAATATTGAATATTCAAAAATCAGTTGAAAATTCATCAAGTTAAAAATCAGCTTATTTGAACTAACAATTTCTCCCTAGGGAAGGATCACACAGGTAACAAACTGCCCATGTTTTGTGTCATTTTCTATATTCAAAAAGAGCCATACACTTCCCCACCTTGATGGTTGCTAGTGTGCTCACAGACATAGGGGACTGGTGGTTTGATGGGCTGAGCCCTCTACCACAGGACTTGCCCTTGGGAAGACTGTTGCTGCAAAGGAGAGGCTAGGCCTTCCTATAATTGTGCCTAAGAGTCTCCTCCTGAATACCTCTTTGTTGCTCAGATGTGGCCCTCTCTGTCTTGCTAAGCCAACTTGGCAGATGAAACCACTGCCCTCCTGCACTATGTGGGATCAGACACCCAAGGGAGTGAATCTCCCTGGCAACGTGGAATATGATTCCTGGGGATGAATCTAGACCTGGCTTCATTGGATAGAGAACATCTTCTTGACCAAAAGGGGGATGTGAAAGGAAATGAAGTAAGCTTCAGTGGCAGAGAGATTCCAAAAGGAGCCAAGAGGTCACTCTGGTGGGCACTCTTATACACAATATAGACAACCCTTTTTAGGTTCTAGTGAATTGGAATAACTAGCAGTGGATACCTGAAACTATCAAACTGCAGCCCAGAACCCTTGAATCCTGAAGACAATGGTATAGAGATCTGGCTTATGAGGGATGACAATGTAATTGGGAAAACCATATGGACCACACTCCCCTTTGTCCAGTGTATGGATGGATGAGTAGAAAAACGGGGGCAAAAAAAAAAAAAAAGCACCTAGTGTTCATTTTTACTTTAATTGTTCTTTGTTCTTTTACACTTTAATTTTTATTCTTATTATTTTTGTGTGTGTGATAATGAAAATATTCAAAAATTAATTTCTGTGATGAATGATGAACTCACAACTATATAATGGTACTGTGAACAATTGACTGTATGCTTTGTGTGACTGCATGGTATGTGAATATATCTCAATAAAATTGAATTAAAAAAACCCAACAAATTAAAAAAAAAGAGCCACACAAAGCACCATTTAGGGCAAAACTAATGACTTTTCTGACATTTCACATTAAACTTTGAAAAAAAGATGTGAAATTATGTATATTTTTCAAAACCTCCTCTTAAAGAACAGGAGACTTTCTTTTATCAGATTCATATACTTTTGATGTGTATCAACTCCACACACGCCAACACCTCCACCAAGTGCTCGTTAATAAAAATAAACTTGTATACCTGGTCCAACAGTATATTCATTTCTTTGAAATGTTGTACTACTCATTCACCTGGTATTTTCCAAAAGAAATTATTCAAACACATCTTAATGATCTCTCTACACACTGAATATGCATGTGGCATTAAGTGAGAACTCAAATTTCCCTTGATTCTTATTTTCATTTATAATATAAGCCTTTCCTAAATATCAAGTTCTTGAAATGAATTTAGGCAATGAAATAGATAAGTTATATTGAATAGCTTCTAGAATTAAAAAGAAACATTCTGATAGACTGGGCTTTCAAAATATTCCTTTGTCTTTCTTATTCATTTTTCTTAGGGTGTAGATAAACATTTAAAGGTTTTTCTTCTGGGTTTGGCTCAGTGACAGTGAAAACAGACAACATTCAACTACTATTAGGCAAATGCAGCCAAAAAAGGATAACACTCTGCAAAGGAGAACTATCTTAATTAACCTACAGTAAATTTGACCAAAAAAACCTTTTGAAATTGTTTTTACGTTAGCATCTGTGGCATCCTCCCAAAGGTCCTGAAAGTCTTGCACATGTCCATGAGACATCATCATTTTTTTATAGATGCAAGGATGATAAAGAGTTGTACCTTCCCCAGAAAAAAAACACATGGGATTGTGGTACTATCCCCATTTTATTGGCACTGAGGTCCATGAACACATCATCTATGTAAAGACTAAAGTGTCTGTGATGCCTCATAGACTTTGGTGGCTACATCATTGGAGATCACATAGGCAGCTCCAGCGGTATAGTCAGGGTAAGCTGGCCATGGGTACATGTCATAGGAGACGTAGTATTTGCTGCTTTTGTCTCCAATGAGAGGAGCACCATGGTGAGCACGGCCAATCCAAAAATCTTGAACACCAATTTGTTTTAAACTTTGAAGGTATTCAATAAGATTTGGCATGTGAATAAATACATCATCGTCTGCAGTCATAAGGAATCTGGCATGTGGATAAAATGTATTTGCCCAACTAAACTGCAGAAGGTACTTAAGAGTCAGACTGTAGAAAGAATCAACAAAGTCTTGCTGAATTATATCATTGTACATCTGGTTTTCCAATTCCAGTTTTCTTTACAGTTCTTCTCTCTTCAGTGGATTAGAAGGAGTTCCTAAGGCAAACAGAGTTTTGATGTTGGCATTACGTTGAGATTGAATATACTTATCATTGCCCCATGTTTTCTAATTGCAGATTGATGGCTGTAGTTTTCAGGAGCACACTTTACAAAGAGTAAAATCAGGATGTCTTGGGCTTGACACTTTTCCTCATGGTTAATCAAGTACTGGTAGCTGGTAGCCCCATCTGGGCTGTACTTAAGAGTCAGGGTATCATTCACAAAGTCATAACTATTTATGAGGTATCTGTAAGAGTAGGATTTCATATGGTTCACAATTTGATTATCATTCAGTCCCCCAGAAAACATAAGGCTTAGTATAAAACAAGTGGCAAATAACTGAAAAAACTGCCTTTTTTTTTTTATTATTATTCTGCCACTAACAAACATTCTGATGTCCATTCAGGTCTGTTTTTATTTAGGATCAATTTTAAACAGGTGCTTGCTTCTTTGAGACCAGAGCACTTTGTATTTCTCGAAACAGTTGTCCATCTTAATACATATTGATCACTACAAATTTTCAAAGGGGCTTCTAATTTCACAACATACTTCCTTTTAATACCATTTTTTTTCCTGTGAGTGCAAAAGAATGGAACACACTGGAGAACAAGGCCACTGGCACATCAAAGTTTTTCGACCTTGGCATCCATAATTATCCTCATGTAACTCTTCCATGCACTTCATTTTTGTGAATGTTAGATGAAACCTCAAAGCACTTACCATCTAGTTGAGAGAAGACTCATAGTTCCCACAGGAAAACAATCAGCACATCATGGCAAGGTACAGTGTACCAGTGCTAAGTTGGGTGACACCAACTCCAGGCACAGTAGGAGTGTCCCGTGTAGCAGGCCACAGACAGAATGCTGTAAAGGTTTCAGAGACGTCTCAGGTGAGATCTTCTACTGAAGGGTAAGTAAATGTTCTGGTACAACCTGGAATCTGGACCAAGTCCAAGCTCAGCTCCTTAAACTCACAAAAGGAGGTCGGCTTTCCTCATGAAACCAAAGAATAGAGTCATTGGTCATTCATTTTTTTCAATTAACCCTGCTGCTGTGGGGTTGTAAGGCAAATGAAATGTCCATAAAATATCATGTTTGGTAGCCCATGCTTGGGTTAGTTGTCTGGTAAAGGGGGTCCCTCTATCACTGTACACACATGTGGGGACCGTGAAAAGGGCATTTAGCTTTCCTGGACTACATATTGTAGCTCTTTGGTTAGCTTTCCCTATTGGGAAGGCCAGCAACAGTCCAGTGGCTGTGTCTACAGCCATAAATGTGGGAAAATGGCCTGGGCTTGGAATGCATCCTTGATGTGCTCAAGGGTGCAGACATTGGAACACCAAGTCCTGCCCGGACGGAACACTGTCCCGGTCAGCACCCGCATTGTTTATGCAAGAAGCGTGCAAGTCTCGAATGGCCTGTCCCTGACTCCCTATCTTGCTAACTTCCCTATCTTGCCTTCTCTGGCCTGTTAGTAACTCCTCTATTTCCCGTGATAAAATGAAGCTAGTAAATATGATGTGGAACAAGCAGAGGCACTCTTTGCCAACTAGGCTCTGAGTCCCCTGCTCCCACTTTTGCTGCAACTGTTATTCTGTTTCTTAAGTTCTGCATCACCTCCTGACAACACACAAAGGCATATTTTGTACCCTCAGATAAGGGAAGAGGCCCAATATAGTCTGCTTGCCATCTGGTGACCAGGATCTGCTCATGGCCAATGTGTCCAAGATGGTGAGGAAGCATTCTTGGTCGCTTCAGTGAGCAGGAGGAGCAGGTGTCTACAAGTTCTTTCAGCTGTTGCCATGGATGGGCAACTGGAACTGCTGTGCCAGACTCCACAGAGTCTTGTATCCTAGGTGTCTTGTTTTCCTAGGTTGCCATTCAGCAGCCTCATGTGGTGTTGGCTCCAGGCTACAAACTTTTGCTAAAGCATCTGCTTCACTACTGTCCAGTAAAGAGTTGGTCTTATGGGCAGAAACATGAAACACAGGTACTTTGCACTTGTGGCAGGCAGCCCAGATGTCTTCCCACATTTCTTTCCCCCATAAGGGGCATCCCTCAAGGGTCCATTGCTCTTGCTTCCAAGTGGCCACCCACACTGTTAAGCCCTAGTACGCTACCCAATTGTCAGTAGAAACAGTTAATGCATTTCCTGGTTCATGAACAATGACCATCTTTACAGCTCTTAATTCAGCCCATTGGTTGTTTTGCATTGTCCCAGTTTCCCACCATATAGTGTCTGTACTAGGTTGCATGGCTACTGCCATCCAGGTAGCAGATTGCCTATGTGCTGATCCATCAGTAAACCAGGCAGACTCCCATATACTGCCATATCTATCAACAGTGGGCACAGAAATAGCCACCTTGGGAGGATCAGCAGGGAGGGGCAAGCATTGGTCTTCCACATAGGAAACTAGTACTGGAATATCACACATTTCTGCACTTAAGGGGTTGTTAGAGACACTGCATTGCAGCAGATAGGTTTTCCATTTTGTCAGAGTGCTCAGCTGAGCACTTGCTGAAAGTAGTTCATTTGCTGTGTCTTTTATCCACCCCTGTATGAGGATGGCAGTGTGCAATGACACAGAGCATTTTTGGGTTAGTCCTTCAACTTGCAGCAGGGCATTAGAAGCAGTGAATAGTTATTTTGCTAAGGGGTTATGTTTTAGCTCGGCCTCTTTCCAAAGCTGAGACCAAAAGCCAAGGGGAACTCATTTTTCCTGTTGCCTTTGCCACAAGTCCAACCCAAAGCCAATATTGGTTCTGGCCACATCCAATTCAAAAGGCAGGTCGGGTTTCACCCCCCTTAAAGCTTGTGCAATGGCTTGCTTAGTCTTCTAAAGGCAGCCTGCTGTGGAATGTCCATTCCCATGTTTTCTACTTCCTGGCTAGGACATACAAAGGTTTTAGGGTTTGTCCTAAATGGGGTATAAATGGTCTCCAATAACCCAACAAAACAAGGAAAGCCATTAGCTATTTAGGAGTATGTGGGGTGGGATAATTTTGCACTTTATCAACAACAGCAGAGGGAATAGTATCAGTCTTACCCAACCAAACAACACCCAAGAATTTGACAGAAAATCCCAGCCCTTGTAATTTATGTTGATTCACTGCCCAACCTCAGTTTTCAAGGTGAGCCACTATGGCTTTGGCAGCAGTCCCCAGTTCTGCAAGAGAACTACTGGTTAACATAACATCATCAATATAATGAAAAAGAGTGACTTCTGCTGGAGGTTTCCACATTTTAAAATCTTGGGCTACTAGACCATGGCAAATAATGGGACTATGAAGGTAGCATGATAAATGCCCATTGCTGTCCTTCCCATGTGAAGGCAAATGCAGGCTGGCTGGACGGGTCTAAAGCAATACTTTAGAAAGTGTTAGCAAGGTGTAACACAAAATGAAAGTGGCCTAGCTGCATACTTATGTCCTGTAACAAAGTAGCTATGTTTGGTACAGCTACAAGCAAAAGAAGAGTTACTTTGTTAAACTCCCTATAATCAATAGTCATTTCCCAGGTTCCACTGGTTTTTCTTACTAGCCAGACTGGACTATTAAATGCGCTGTGAGTGGGGATTATAACGCCACTGTCTCTAATTCCTTGATGGTAGCAGTCACTTCTTGATGGCCCCTGGCAACCTATATTGACTCACTGCTACCATGTGTGGGGGAGAGGAGGGTTACCTTTACCAGTGACCACTAAGCAAGTCCTCTTTGGTCAGTTTTGACCAGTTGGCACCGGTAATGAAATTCACCTACAGTTGTTTGCAAAGTGATATTTTGTAAAATATCAATTCCCAGTATATATTCTGGAATAGGAGATACGCACACTGTACTTTTGAGGGGTAGCTGGCCAATCTGCATTAGTAATTGTTGTTATGTTGCTTTAATACTTTGGCCTCCCATACCCAGTGACAGCCAATGTAGGCTCTCCGGGCTGTGGCCATTTTCTGTATATTAGGGTGCATTCAGCTCCAGTATCCACCAGTGCCAAAGTTCATTAGTGGGGGACCAAAAAAATAGTTAACTCAATATGCAACCTCTAATCCCAAGTGTCCCCTTATATAGCTCTTATTTGGGTATCTTGACCAGTCCCCTATGTGAGGGAAAAAGGGACTTGCCATGACTCTTTTGCAGGTGAGCAGAGGGCTGTTTATACTGTAAGGGCTGAGTTTCTTGACGAGAGTGACCTCAAGATATTTCCTGATTTCCTTTGTGATTTCTTCATTGATCCACTGATTGTTTAAGAATGTGTTATATAACTTCCATATATTTGTGGATTTTCCAGTTCTCTGCCTGCTATTGATTTCTAGCTTCATTCCATTGTGGTCAGAGCAGTTGTTTTGTATAATTTCAACCTTCTAAAATTTTTTGAGATCTGTTTTATGACCCACCATGTGTACCACATCTGCACTTGAGGAGAATGTATATCCTGCTGTTTTGGGGTGCAATGTTCTGTAAATATCTGTTTGGTAGAATTCATTAATTATATTATTCAAATTCTCTGTTTCCTTAATGATCTTCTGTCCAGATGTTCTATCTATTGATGAGTAGTATATTGAAGACTTCAACTATTATTGGAGAGATGCCTATTTCTCCCATACGTTTTCCAGTGTTTGCCTCATGTATTTTGGGACACTATGGTTAGGTGCATAAATATTTATGATTGTCATTTCTTCTTAGCTAATTTACCCTTTTATTAAAATATAGTGTCCTTCTTTGTCTTTTATACAGCTTTTGATATAAAGTCTATTTTGTTCAGTATTAGTATAGCCTCCCCAGATCTCTTTTGTTTACTATTTTCATGGAATGTCTTTTTCCATCCTTTCACTTTCAACCTATTGTGTCTTTGGGTTCACGGTGGCTGGGGAGAAGAAAAAGAGTTGCACAGTTTCTGGTGCCTAGAAGGCATGTGTGGGTCCTAAGGAAAAATGATAATTAAGGCTGGAGACAGGGGGCAGTTTTGGGTAGGATCATCAAAGTGTGAAGAGCTTCCCAGAGGAAGGTGGAAAGGACTTGTCTTGCTTAAGAATTCTCTAAGAGTTCTGTACTCTGAGGACGAGTACCACACATGTGACCCAGGATCAAAATGTAAGATGACTCAAGTCCCCATTGTACTTAAGTGACTGTACTATTAAAGAAGCATCCAAAAATATTATTACTTCATATGATGAGGTGGCTGAGTGGTTAAGGCAATGGGGTGCTAATCCATTGGGTTATGCATGTATGGGTTTGAATCCTATCTTTATCAATATATACCTCTTCATGTGGAGGCTTTGGTTTCCTACAACATTTCTACTTTGCTTTCCTTCACCTCTCCCCTCTGTCCATTTCTCTCCCAGGTGTCTCAGTGTTTCTACATGCCTGGCTGAATGGAATGGCGCTCTACCCTGGGAGCACAATTTTTCTGCTTTTTCCTACATCTGCCACAATTCAGCACATAGGCTGTGGCTGTTACCTCCACCTGGATGATTCTTAACCAAGGTGTCCCCGTGGCTCAATCCTTAGTCCCAATTATATCATGGCTCAAGTTACAGTCAAAAGAGGCAAAGCCTTTGCTCAGAACCTGTCTACTTCCCTCCTTGACAGACATTTGCATATCATTTCCTCAGGGAAGAGCTATTTTTGCCTTTTGTTTACTGCCACATAAAGTGCTTTGGAATCTCCTGTCTTCATTCAACCTATTTCCCAAGTCTCGGGTTTTCTGTGGCCAAAGTCACATTGGATATATCCAGTGATTGTAACTTGGATTTGGAGGTTGAATAGATGGGATTTAGAATATTAAACAGGTTCCAGGGAGTCTGGTATGGTTGAATACACTTGGCGTTTCAAGTTCATAAAGTCCTAGAACTGAGTTATTATTTGAAATTAAAAATTATGTTTAAAATATTGGAATTGTATTTAAAATATCAGAAGATTAGATATTGAATTACCCTATGATCCAGCAATTCCACTTCTTGATATATACCCAGAAGATTTTAAAGCAGTGACACAGTCATTTGTACACAGATATTCATAGCAGCATTGTTCACAATCGCCAAGAGATGGAAACAATCCAAGTGTCCTTCAACAGATGACTGGATAAACAAAATGTGGTATATACATATGATGGAATATTATGCAGCAGTAAGAAACAACAAGGTCCTGAAACATATGGCAACAACATGGATAAACCTTGAAGATATAATTCTGGGTGAAATAAGTCAGACACAAAAGGAGGGATATTGTATGTTACCACTTCCATGAACTATCAGAAAAATACAAAATCAATGTCCTATAATATGGAATATTGGGGACCTAGTGATAGATAGTAGCTAGTGAGGGGGAATGATAATCTAATATGTTCAGATATGTTAATGATGATGAATTCAGAGGTATGGTAATTGATAGGAGTGATGATTGTTAATGTGATTATAGGTATCAGAGTTGTACTGAAGGTGAGTAGGATTGAAAGGGGTTGTTTAAAGGCATGTTTCCCACAGATCAGCACCACAAATATAGATAGGTGCTTGCATGATATACTTCTAAGGCATGACACTAGCACAAAGAGTTGACAATAGAAGGGTTTAAAAAAATATTGGAAGGGGTAACATGGTGGTTTTATTTATTTTGCTTTTTTAGCTCTTATCTGTTAGATACATACTAAAAAATTTACACTATTGCTTAAAACAGACTCTGAAAACCAAAGTATGGAAGAAATTTATTGAACTGAAGTAGCATTAACATGGAACAGCAATATAGAGTTACTGCTCAAAAGGCAAGTTTTGGCCAGGCAGTATATATGGTTGCTAGGAACAAAGGAAGGGTATAGGAATGGAGAGCGGGAGTAAAGGAAAGTAAGCTTCATGAGTTGCTTGGGGTAGGATGTGCTTGGGCCGTGTTTCATTATGGAGCAGGACTATCTAACGAAGATAAGCAAATTTGTTAGTGTCAGCATGACTTGTTTCTTCTCCACAGGGGCCGAGGTCCCAGTAAGCACCATGAAGGATTATTGGTATGTCAGCCTGACTCACTTGTTCTCTGCTTCTTCTTTGTAATTCCCTGGATTAAAAGGAAGTTGAAGCATAACAAGTTGATTAGTGAAGCTATTAACCACTCCATTTTAACAAAACTATAATATCTTGCATTGGCTTCAAAAAACAAGTTGTAAGACTATGGACCCTAGAGATGCCTCATCCCTGCATGTGTGAAGTGTACTTGCACCAGCCACATCCACTGCAGGATTTGAAACATGAAACTTTTACTCTTTCTGATTGCATTTTGCAGTCAGAATAGCCTCAGCTACTTCAAAATTTGATTCAAGTTTAGAAACAAAATGGCACCAGTGGAAGTCAAAGCACCAGAGACTATATGGTGTGAATGAAGAAGGTTGGAGGAGAGCAGTGTGGGAGAAGAATTTGAAAATGATTGAACTGCACAATCTGGAATACAGCCTGGGCAATATAGCTTAAAGACCGGAATGAATGCCTTTGGTGACATGACCAATGAAGAATTCAAGCAGGTGATGAATGGCTTTCAAAACCAGGAACACAAGGAGGGGAAAATGTTCTATAAACTTCCCTCTGAGGTTCACAAATCTGTGGATTGGCATAAGAAAGATTACATGTCTCCCATGAAGAATCAGCATCAGTGTGGTTCTTGTTGGGCTTTCAGTGCAATTGGTTCCCTGGAAGGACAGATATTCCAGAAAACTGGCAAACTTGTTTCACTTGGTGAGCAGAACCTGGCAGACTGCTCTCAGGCTGAAGGCAATAACAGCTGCAATGGCGGCCTAATGGACAATGCTTTCCAGTATGTCCAGGACAACAAAGGCCTTGATTCACAGAAATCCTACCCATATATTGGAAAGTACATGACCTGTTGCTACAAGCCCAAGTATTCTGCTGTCAATGACACTGGCTTTGTGGACATCCCTCCATGGGAAAAGGCACTTATGAAGGCAGTGGCAACTATAGGTCCCATTTCAGTTGCTATTGATGCAAGCTATGACTCCTTCAAGTTCTACTCATCAGGCATTTATTAGCCAGATGGCAGCAGTAAAGACCTTGATCTTGGTGTCCTGGTGGTCAACTGTGGCTTTGAAGAAACAGATTCAGATAACAATAAATACTGGCTTGTGAGGAACAGCTGGGGTGAAGATTGGGGCATGGAGGGCAAAATAAAGATGGCCAGAGACCAGAACAACTGCTGTGGAGTTGCCACCTCAGCCAGCTATCCCCGCCATGTGACCTGACAGATGCATGGCTGTAATGAAGGACCTGAAGATGGCATAGCAGAGGAATTTTATTTTAAAACTGACTAACCCTCATGTGGGATTAAACACTTGAGTCATTGAGAATACAAGTTATGATTTAAATTCTGTGACATTTTTACAATGGTAAAATGTTACCACTATTTAATTACTGCTATAAAGAGCTTGTAATGTTATAACTTATTACTTAACATTGCTTAATGTTAAGACTTGAATTCTCATTTACTTTAAAAGGATATATGGTTTTACTTTTTAAAATAAAACAATAGCATGAGTAAAAAAACTAGTTGTAATTTGGAAGCAATAGAGAAAACAACATTGGCAAACTCTTGCTAATTTAGACTGGCTGATGGAAACTTGAGTATTCATCATATTGTCCTTTTTACTTTTTCAAATTTCCATTAAAATATTTTAAAATTTTTATATTGGAAATAATATCAAACTTACAGAAAATTAGTAGAATAAGGATAGTATAAAGACTACCCATAAACCTTTTACTGAGATTCAGCTATTCAAATTTTATCCTTTTTGTGCTCTCACCCTCTTTCTTGCTCACCTACTCACCCTCTCTGGCTCTTGCTTTGTTTCATTTTTCCTTTATTCTGAACCATTTAGGAGGAAGATATATGAATCATGGTCCCTTACCTTTAGCTATTTAAGTGGGTGTTTCCTAAACATAAGGCTATTCTCTTATGTAACCACAATATAATTATCAATTCAGTATATTTAACATTGTTAACAATGGTTTAAAAAATCTCTCATCTTTATTTCAGTTTTTTTTCAATTGACCCAATAATGTCCCTGATAGCACTTTTTCCCTCCAGTACAGGATGCAGTCTAAAATTAAGTATTGCATTTAGTTGTCCTTATCCCTTCAGTCTCTTTTAATCTGGAACATTTACACAGCTTTTCTTTGTATTTTATGTCACTGATATTTTAAAGAATATAGTAACTCCTCACTTTAAAAAAATAGTATGCCCCTTGTTCTGATTTTCTAAAGCTGCTGAATGCAAAATATCAGAAATAGATTGGCTTTTATAAAGGGGGTTTATTAGGTTACAAATTTACAGTTCTAAGGCCATAAAAGTGTCCAAACCAAAGCATCAAGAGGATACCTTCACTGAAGAAAGACCAATGGCATCTGGGGTTCCTCTGTCACATGGGAAGGTGCATGGTGACCTCTGCTGGTCCTTCTCTCCTGGTCTCGGGTTTCAACGTGCTTTCTCAGTAATGTCTCTGGGCTTCTGTCCTAGCTTCTCTGAGTCCTTCTGCTTGTTTCTTCCAGGGCATTTCTGTCTCTAAGTGTCTCTAAGGGTCCTCTCTTAGCTTCTCTGGGGCAAACTCTGGATGTCATCTCCTAGCTTTTCCCCAAACATCTTTCTGTCTGCATCTCCAAGTGTCTGGGTCTGTGTTGGCTTTGTGCTCTTTCTCTTTCCATTATCTTTCTTAAAGACTCCAGTAAACTAATTAAGGCCACCTTGAATGGGAAGGGCCACATCTCCATGAAAATAATCTAATCAAAAGGTTCTACCCTCAATTGGGGGGGGGGTCAAATCTCCATGAAACAACCTAATCAAAAGTTCCCACCCACAATAGGTCTGTCCCTACAAGATTGGATTAAAAGAACACAGCTTTTGTGGGGTACATAATAGATTTAAACCAGCACACCCCCTCATTTGGGCTTTGTGTGATGTTTTTCCTCATAGTTAGGTTCAGGCTATGCAACCCTAGCCAGAATATCCTTCTTAGAGTATCAAATCTGGAGGCACACAATGCCCATTGCCCCTCATTAGTAGGGTTAATTAATAAGACTTTTTCCTCTTGCAATTAATAAGCAATCTGTGGAGAGACACATGAAAACTGTACAAGTATCGTGCTCTCCATCAAAATTTCCCTGAGATTACTATTGACAATTTTTGCCTAAACCAATCTTTATTATGATGGTTGCAAAATGATACTTTTTCTACTCTAGCATTCCCTCACCATTTACCAGTCCGCACATCAGCATTCTATTGTATGCAAGAATCTTCCATTAACATTTATTTATTTACTTGTTTATTTGTTTATTTAATTAATTTATTTATTTATATCAGTATGGATTTTTGAAATCCTATTTTTTCAGTGTTTTACAATCAATCCATTATTGGCCTTAACTATTTTATTTCTCAAATTAACCTAGATTTGGTCAGTGGGAGATTCTTCAAATTACCTTCCCAGCTGACAAAGGTGTTTCAGACACCATTGGCCTTTCTTCAGAGAAGGTATCCTCTTGTTGATGCCTTAGTTTGGACACTTTTATGGCCTTAGAACTGTAAATTTATAACCTAATAAACCCCCTTTATAAAAGCCAACCCATTTCTGGTATTTAGCATAATGGCAGCTTTAGCAAACCAGAACAATAGGTCTTTTAATGTTTGCTTTGCTGGAAGTTCTAATAAAAAATGTTAGATTGGACTTTAAAAGCCTCTTGTGGCTAGGCAGCCAAGCTAAGAGCTCACCAATAGATTTCCCACACAGTAATTATAAATGAGGGTAAGTTCTTCTTTTCTGGAATTCCCCAAAATATAATTGCTGGTCTTGCCAGGAAGTGACCTTCTTTATTCACCTGTAAGTCTGGGAGCCTTGTAAGCAAGGCTGGTTTTTCCAAGAGGGCTTTGTAAGCATTGTCTCCATAAATTCCAACCTTAGTTCCTTAAATGGGTCTGGTCATACCTGACTGAGTACCCTTTTGAAATATGACATTGTAGTCAAAGCCTTGGTTATATAGCCAATGTTTTCTGTCATGTCCTGCTAATAAGGAGGTCAGATTCTTATTGAACCTGTACAAATAATTATATTGCCTTGGAATTAAGAATGCTCAAGAGTTTCCCAATTCTGGTGCAATCAGGCTGAGAGAAAAAGAGAGATGTTTCATTTTTTTTTTACATAAAAACATAACCTACTAAATTTTTATGAATTATAGGTAGCTTAAAGAAATAGAGAAAGGGGTTCCTTATGTCCAGGAACAGAACCATGAAAGCATTAGCAATATTTCAAACTAAACCTATAGTTATCCTTCATCAGGTCATTCAGTCCTATATAATTGAATTCTTGTTCTGCTAAGTCTTATGTTAGCAATCTCATGAATCCATCAGCTTTTTCACTAGAGTTCTGGAAATTTTGACTCACTTAAGTGATATGATATCAAAGTTATTTAAGCAATGTTATTAGAAGCATGTTGCCCATAGTCCTGGCATGGCCCTTTCCATGTTTCTTTGAGACAGTCTGTATTTGTTGAAGATGAAGGACTCTGGCCTGCAGCTTACTTGCAAGCACTTTCAGGGAAGCATCATCCTTCATAGGTGACAAAAGACTTAAAATGACCATGTTCAACTTATTACTATTTTACAAAGTGAAAGATCATAACAAAAGTAATGTAACTGAACAAGGAAATTTGGTTGTTTCTGTGGCATATAATATTTTAAAGGAATCACTGAAATTATAACCAATAATATTATCTGTTGTTTTCTAATATTAGGAAAGGACACATCACGGACAGTGAGGACATTGACAAATGCCTAAGAACTTTATACAATTTTAAAAATGTTTTACATTAATGACATTTTACTCATACTAATTTTACCTAGGAAAGGTTAAGCATCTTTTTAAATTTGACACCACTTTCCAGGAAATTCATATAAAATAAAACTATTTCTAGCACCTCTCTTTTGATAAGGTGAAAGAATAAATCCTTCAGGATTTTCCAGGGGTTCTATAGAAAAATGCAAAGAC
Organism: Choloepus didactylus; assembly: GCF_015220235.1. NCBI lineage: Eukaryota > Metazoa > Chordata > Mammalia > Pilosa > Megalonychidae > Choloepus > Choloepus didactylus. The sequence goes on along the minus strand of NC_051313.1, from coordinate 126,020,281 downwards.
AGTTTGAAATCAAGAGGACACCATTTAGAATTGCATTTGGGGAAGGCAAACTGTCAAAATTTGTCAGGAGGTTTGAACAGTTGGTTAGATAGGATCTTGGGTCAATGAGAAACAATATTTGGCTATTTAACTGCAGTGAAAAAATATTTAAAAAGTAAATATGGAAGGTAATATGATTGTAAAAAACTTTAGTATTTCAATAAGTTACCCCTGCCTGAAGGACTCCAAGTGTACCATTATATGGATGACATCATATTGGTGGGTCAGAGTGAGAAGCAAACAGTCCATGCATTCTTAACTGGACTTCGACGGTCCAACTGACCATGAATCCTGGCAAGATACAAGGCCCAGTTCAGCAAGTCAACTTCATAGACAGCATAAGGACCATTTGCTAATCCAGTATTGGCACTAGCACATTCCTTCTCTTGGTATCCTCCTGGCACCTCTCTATTGGGTAACACAGAAAACAAGTACTTTCCACTGGGGAACAGAGGAGGAAGAGAACTTGCAAGAGGCAAAACAATCATTTCTGCTGCCCTGCCTCTAGGATCTTTAGAGCCTGGACCTCCATTCACACTACAGATTTCTGCCAGTGGACCCATGCTGACTGCTCCTTCTGGCAGAAGAAGGGAGTAATGGGAAGTTTCAGACCCTGGAGTTTTGGACCAAGAAGTTGCTAGACACAGCACAGCACTGCTCCCCTTTTGAGAGGCAACTCCTGGCATGCTATTATCCTATTGGGCCTTGGTGGAAATGGAAAGGAACCAAGAACTCCGTGGTCCTCCTAAGGCCCAAAATCCCATCATGTCCTGAGTCCTGGGTAATCAGAACACTCATGCAGGCAGCACCCAACAACAGAGCATCATCAAATGGAAGTGGTATATTCAGGATCATGCTTACCTGGGGCCCTCAGGGAGTGATGCACTGGCATGAGTGTGCAGTGGAGGCCCCATCAACAATGATCCTGCTTCAACACTAGATAAAGGCCCTTCCCTCCCTGCATTGGCATCTTGGGGCCCCCAACTTAAAGATGCCCCACCAGATGCTCAGTGCTGGTTCACTGATAGATCAGCCAAGCTGAAGCCCAGTGGTATCCACTGGGCAGTAACCACTGTTTCCCTTGCCTCAGGCAAACTATATAACATGTCTGGGACTGGAAAAAGTACTCAATGGGCCAAACTGCAAATGGCCATCTTAGCCTGAAACACTCAGACCCAAGCACCCCCATGCACCTGTCTGCTTCCTCATGGGCTATCACCCACAGCTTAGCAGTCTGATCAGGTTCCTGGAGGGAACCATGGAGGGAGACTCAAAATTCCCTGGTGTGGGGAAGAGACCTTTGGAAACAATTGACAGCATGGAAAGGCAGCAACTATGTAATCCATGTTGATGCATTGGAATGACCTAGCTGATAAAGGATGCACTAAACTGCTTTTCAACCCCGATGAGTCTGGAGATCCACCTGGGAGAGAGGCAGAGGATAAGCCCTGCCCAAAAGGATGAGGACAATAAACTTATTCTTGAGGACAGCCATGAAATTGCTTAACTTCCCATGGGTGCTTCTGCCACTGGGTGGATCTACCACCAAAATGAACATGAGAAGTTCAACACTATGAAATTATGGACCAGGAACACAGAGTACCTCTCTCATTAAAAGAGGCCCAATCACCGTTACCAGTATAAGAGATGTCAACTATAAGCCAGAGCCCCAAAAATTCATTTATGGGCTATTCCCAGAGGGTCTGCACCAGGCTGCTCATGACAAATGAGTTATATTGGTCCTCTCTCACCATCCCAAGGTATGTCCTATGCCTTGGCCATGGTAGACATCCATTTAGGCTACGGACGGACTTGCCATTCCAGTTCATCATGCAGATGCAGTACATACGTGTGTTATCTTGGAAAAGCAGCTCCGCCACCCCTTTGGGTACCCAGATGACATCTCCTCTCACCAAGGATCCCACTTAACTGCAAAATCCACTCCACAATGGGCCTAGAATCATGGAATTAGATGGATCTCCCATTCTGCCCAACATCCACAGGTAGCTGGCATTGTGGAGAGCTTTAATGGATGCCTAAAAACAGAACTTCAGCATCTACACTCTCTTATCAGATGGACTATCTGTCTTACTTGGGCCCTCTGGAAGCTGAACTCGTCAGTTTCCTAGAAGGGAAACATGACTCTATCCCACTTACTAGCACAGGGATGGGGTGAGGGTAGGGAAGAAACCCAGGCTTTGCTGCACATCTGCCCTAACACCCATCAAGGTGAGGTTTGAGCCTGAAAGGGAGACACCACTTGAGTGTTCTTTTTTTAAAACTTTTATTTTGAAATACATTCAAACTTACAGAACAGTTACAAAAAAAAATAAAAACCCCATCCAGAGGACTGCAACATACCTCCATACCCCAAGATACCAGATCTACCAGTTTAACATTTTTCCACATTTGCTGCTTCATTCTCTCTCTTTCTCTCTTTCTCTCTTTCTTTCTTTCTTTCTTCTTTCCCCAGTGTTGGGAAGGGACCTTTGGAAACAATTGGCAGCCTGTAGATGCACCATCTATGTTATCTGTGCTGGTTTGAATGTATTATGTCCCCCAGAAAAAGCTGTATTCTTTGATGCAGTCTTGTGGGGCAGACATTTTAGTACTGATTAGATTGAAATCCTTTGAGTGTTTCCATGGAGATGTGACCCACCCAACTGTGGGTGATGACTCTGATGAGATAATTTCCATGGAGGTGTGGCCTGGCCCATTCAGCATGGACCTTGATTACTGGAGCAGTATATAAGCTCAGAGAGAAGGAGAAAGCTTGCTACAGCCAAGAGGGACACTTTGAAGAAAGCACAGGAGCTGCAGATGAGAGACAGTTTGAAGATGGCTGTTGAAAGCAGACTCTTGCTCTGGAGAAGCTAAGCAAGGACAAATACCCCAAGAGTAACTAAGAGTGACATTTTTGAGGAACTGCTGTCTAGAGAGGAACGTCCTGGGATGAAGCCATTTTGAACCCAGAACTTTGGAGCAGATGCCAGTCACGTGTCTTCCCAGCTAACAGAGGTTTTCCGGACACCATTGGCCATCCTCCAGTGAAGGTACCCAATTGCTGATGCGTTACCTTGGACACTTTATGGCCTTAAGACTGTAACTGTGTAACCAAATAAACCCCCTTGATAAAAGCCGATCCATTTCTGGTGTTTTGCATTCTGGCAGCATTAGCAAACTAGAACAATAAGTTACTTCAGATTAGCCAAGAAAAGTGTCTCCCATGGGAGGTGGTTGCACGGCCACCCTGTCAGAAATGGTTCCTACTCCCTTTTCCTGTTCTGCAGACTTGGCCTGGTGGCAACCTGGAAGGAAATCACCTTAGTCCAGCTGATCCAGGCCATTGCAGTGGCAGGGAACCTGACTGACTGTTGGATTTGCCATCTGATCCCTTTTCTCCCTTTCCCCTCTTTCCTGAGTCCAGATTGCCCCTTAAGGAGTGGATTTCCCCTGCCTCATTTTATACTAACATCAGGAAGTCCTTCACTTATGCTTTGTGACAAGGATAATGGCACAGTCAATTGGCTGTGCACTCTTCTTCCTCACACCCCTGGACAACCTGTTGGGAGGCAACAACTCCAGATGTAATGAAACTGGCAAATAATTCAGTCATCTTTCAGTTAGCATCCCTGAGATGACCAGTTACTCTTTAGGGGTGGGCTGTGCCCCTCCACGGTTTATCTTTATTCAAGGAGGAAACAAAACCTCCACTGGTTGGGTCAGTCCCTGCTTAGGTCATTTGACAGTGATGGGACAATGAAATTCATAACCAATCTGAAACTTCTCATTGGACTTCTTCCCTTGATCTATTACCTTGAGAAAAATGTGATTTGTCTTGGGGAAGGGAACTCATGATTTTGGATTCACCTCTTTTAGCAGATGATTTTTGCCCTGGTAGGCAGTAAGCACCAAAGAACATATGACTCTCTAGAGACTTCCTCCTAGCCCAAGTGGTGTATGTGCTATTGCTAACACATCCTCCTGCACATGGGCTGATTCCTCAGGGTGGTGGAACAGGAGGTGACTGAAATCCAATGGCAAGCCCGCTGGTTGCAAAGTGTGCAAACAGATTCTGTGTGGGACCTCTATAGCTGGCTCCCATGGTGGGGTGGGGGGAATGGATGTGGTCATTACTCCAGACAGACCTGATTACACTTCTTAGAATAATGGTATGCATAGGAATGATCAAAGCCCTTCTAATGTGCTGCAGCCACCAGTGTTCCCAAACCTTTACTGTCAACATTTTGAGAGTTGTGGGCTGATGAGCCCAAACCTCCTCCACCTCTGTGACTGAGGTGGGAGGTGGGCTTACGCTGCAAAAGCTAATGCAGAAGACTTTAGGCTAGGACTTTTATTCTTGATGTGGTGACATTCTTTACACATTGTGTTTAATAATCCTTATCTGATGCAAATTACAAAGATTCTTAACTTTGCTGTAGTCAGATTTATGAGTCATTTATCTTCTTAAAAGAGGCCTTCTTTGGCCCAAGGATATAAACATAGTTTATATTTTCCTCGAGTTTTTAAATAATTTTGCTTCTTACTATTAGAGTCTTTAATCTATCTTGAATTTTTTAATTGCATGAGATGAGGTAATATTTTTTCTAGAGTTTACCTATTTATACCAATAACACTTGTTGAGAAGTCTATTAACCTCCTGCTAATCTGAAAAGACTCAACTTTTTTGCTTTCACATTCGAGACGCTTCCTCTAAGGGATCTTAACTCTTTCCAAGATTTCAATATTCTAATCTATATTGACGATGTGCAAATCTTTCTCTAGCCCTAACATCCATTCAGTTGCTCAAGCCAAAAACCTTTATCCTGGACTCCTTTCTTCATCTCATATCCCACAACCAATCTAAGAGCAAATCCTTTCCCTCTCTCTCTCCTTCTCTCCCTCTCTCTCTCTCTATATATATACACACACACACACATACATATATATACATTATTATATATATGTATATGTATGTATATGTATATGTATATAGATATAGATAATCCAACCACTTCTAACCATTTACACTACGATCACCCTGGTCAGGGCCACTGTTATCTCTCCTCTGGATTCCTGTAGTGCCCACCTCCTGGATTTCCCCTATTGCTTCTCTATAGTTTCATCTCAGCTGGCAGCCAGAATGATCCTCTAAAAGCGAGTCAGATATTGTCACTCCTTTGTCCCAAAGCCTCCTCTAGCTTTGCATCTCACTTAGACTCACTTGCTTCTTGGGTCTTTGGATCAGCTATTCCTGATTTGCCTGGAATCCTCTTCCCTTATACATTGGTATAATTAAGTCTGTCACTGAGTTGAAATCTTCGCTCAGATGTCAGCTTCTCATAAGACCTACATAGATGTCATAGTCCAATCTTTACCTATCCTGCCTTCTATATATTTGTCATATCATTTATAATCTCTTTTACATAGCAGTTAATTTAACATTCTCTATTATTAATTACTATGTTTCTATTTCCTCCACTAGAATACAAACTCCACAAGAGCAGGAATTTTGTCTGTCACTGATATATCCCAAACATTAGAAGACTTCCTGGAATTCAGCAGGTATTCAATTTTCTTTTAATGAACAAATGAATGAACAGCCCATTGAATATTTCCTTGTTGTACCATAGTCACTTCACACTCAATCTGTTCAAAATTAAATGTATTGATTTTCTGCCAAAATTGGGTTATCCACTTCTCTAAGCCAGATGACTAAAGGTCTGTCTCTCCTAACTCTCCCCTTATCTTCACCATGACAATCCACTGTGCCAATAACTGTGCAATTTCTCACCAAGTCCTGCTCCTTAATCTCTACTTTCTCTACTGCTTCCCCTTAGCCACAGCTAACTGTCTGTTGCAAACTTGCATCTTTAACATTTTCTGGTGCCTCTGCAGAGTCTCCCACCTACCTCAAAGCCTCTAATGTGTCCCTATTTGGTTCCCTCCCCATATGACAGCCAAAAAGCTCTATAATCCAAGTATAAATTTGTCTCTTTCCTGCTTAAGTTCTTTCCATAACTCTTCATTTTATTTAAGACACTGTCAATACTGCATTGCATGGTTGATAAGCTTGTCCATGATCTGCTCCTGCTGAGCCCTCCAACCTTACTCTCAGCTATGCCTAACTCCTTGGAATTTGTCCCAACAGGTTTTGCTTCTATCTTCCTTGGCCTGCCATGCCCTTCACCACTTGTGCCTAGTACACACAGGTAGCGCAGAGTTCAAAGCTCAAGTCTTAGTACTCGATGTCCCCCTGCCCTGCTCCCTTTCCCCTTGTACTTGTCCCTTGTGTTGGAATCACTGGCCTCCTTACCAGTCTACCCACTACATTGTAACCTCCAAAATGGGAGTTGTCCTTCAGTTCTGAATGTCCACAGCCTAGCACAGTATAAGGCATATGTTAAATTATCATGCAAAGAGCAGTGTATGATGTCTAATGCTTTCCCTATTTCCCCCATATGTAAGATGGCGATACTGAGATGTGGAATGCCTTAAAAAGTGAGAAGTAAGAACAAAATCTAGAGCTGTTCAAGTTTAAATCCCAAATCTGGGCATTACTAACTGGGTAGTTTTGGACAAGCTTCTTAACATCTGCCTCTGTATCAATATGGGTTTAACAGTAATTCCTATATTCTAGACTTATTTCATCAATTTTTATTTTATCAACCAATTTAATATTGCCTTATTTATCCAATTAGACCTTCTTCAAGGTATCCATAAAATAGAAGATAGACATACTCAGGGAGTCATTCTTGCTTTTTTTTCTTTACAGCAGGATGCCAAGAGTGCTAAGGAATATGTCATAGCCTAATAATAGGCCTCTTATTAGTTACAGAGAAGGAATCAGCTTTGTGTCCTGCCTTGCCTTCTCTGGGAGAGGTGCGAATTGCAGGGGTGCTTTGATGAGGTCCAAATTAAAAGAAAAAGCTAAATGTAAGGTTTGGTTCCTTAATTTAGCATGTCTAACTTGTCCTAGGGAGATCATGACTTATAGAATAAAGAAAGCAAGGTTGAGTCACCCTGTCTTTTCCTTCCCTGGCCCTACTACTTCCTGAAATGTCATCCCTTAAAGGCAAGCTACTACCATAAATTCAGAAATCAGCACATGTAGCCATTAAGTGGTGCTTCTTGCCTCATCCAATTAGCCAGGTTCCAGAAATCTTTGCAGTTAAATCTAGCCCTATCAACACAGAACCACTCCTACCAGTCACTCTTCCTCCAAGGTCAACTGAAAGCACAAAATATTCATCAGTATCAGACAAAGTGAAGAGAAGTCTCTATATACAGACTAGGGAATGGTAAATGGGAAAGATGGTGAATGAAGAAGTGACAAGCAAGAAAGGCCAACTTGCCTACTCCAAAACTGGAGGGAAACTGACCAAGAACTTCCCTTTCAGAGAATGAGGAATGACCTCTAGAGTCATAGGCTGAGTCATGACTCACCAAGCTTTCAGGGGCAAAATTGGCAGAGAGAAGGATGGGGTTGGAGCATCATCTTTCTTGGGAAAAGATTAAAAAGATTTGGTGGGAGGAATTAGTACAGCAAGAGCAGCATATATGGGTGGCCTCAAGGGAAAGCTGGATTCAAAGTCAAATTACATAAAAAAATCCTCCTAGGTGCCACTGAGGAACAAAGCAGCAAGAAATGAGGAATCAGCATCCCCAAGGGATCAGAGAAAGGGAGCTACTTCTTAGAGACAAATAGGGGGCTGAGATTTAGGGAGAATTCATTCCTCCTCCCAAAGATGCAAGAGAGCATGGATGTACTTGCTGCCTTCCTGGTATGTTTGTTTCCAGAGAAAAAGTAGGAAGTGTTGCCCTGACTGAGCTCACACCTCACACAGAAAGAAGTGGGCAGGGAGGGGAAGGGAAGGTCTGTTCAAGTCTAACAAGTTTAGTTCCACCTGGCTTCATTCTGCTACCCCCACTAGATGGCTTGTTCTCCACCTTCTTTGATGATGTAGATTAGAACCCACAGGGTGAACATCTAAAACTCTAGCTTTAGAGCTGGGGAATGTTTGCTTTAGAGAATTGGAAGAGAGTGTACTTCAGAGCAGTATTGAGGTCCAAAACAGGATGTGGGTGACAGGCAACACAGGCTATTTCTTGTGCGTGTGATGCCTTCGGAAATGCCCTTGCTCCCGATTCCTTGGGGTTTTTGATTTTGCACCAATGGAAAAAGAAGGGGCTGATGTTCTAAAAAGTCCTCTCCCAACAGAGCCCTGAGCATGTGGAGAGGGCATTCCAAAGCCAAGGTTGCTGCTTCCCCTAACTGGTCCACGGACAGGGGTGCTCTGAGCAAAGGGGACCATGGAGGGGTCTCTAAACATAGTCTTTCTTGCAGAAGTGCTGGACCCCCCCAAGGTAAAAGGCATGCTCTGACTGGGCAAGCCTTGAGTATTCTGGCTCCAGCTTTTTCCAAAGGGGGTGACAGTGTTCGTGGTCCCACTTAGCACTCCTCCAATGCTGATTGTTCCAGAGGTAGATCTTATGTCTGGGGCAATTGCGCTGATCCCAGACTCCCCACAATCCATAGGGGTCACTAATCCCCCAAAGGCAAAGGGTCGTGGGGCTGTAATGCCAAACACTGAGCCACAAGCCCCACTCTGGTGGGTCTGGGTGACAACTCCAAAGCCAGGTATAGTTTGACCAAAGGGAAAATTTGCTGGAGTGCTGCCAAATGCCAGTTGGGTGCTGGCAGGAGTGTGAAAGGTAGATGCTGAGGTTGTCAAACCCCCAGAGGATGATTCTGTTGTACTGCTGAAAGCTGGCCAAGTTGGAGTTAGGGTTGGGGTTAGAGATGTCACTGTTGAATTTCCGCAAAGGAAAGAGTTACTGAAGCTTGGGATAAGGAATGGCTGGGAGGCCCCTTGCTTCTGCCTATCTATGGCTCCAAATGCAGGCGTGGCTCCTGAGGATAGTGAGAAAGGTGGATCTGAGCTTGACCCAGAGGGAACTGCGAATGCTGGAGTTAGAGTGGAGCCACTGGATAACAGTGAAGGCTGGTTTGTGGTTAGTAGAGCTGAGGCTGACAGAGGGTCACTCGTAACTCTGAAATTGGCAGTGCTACTGCTAGGGGATATCTGGACAGCACTGGGAAGAACCTTGTTAAAGATGGTGACTGTGTGTACAACAGGGATGGTAGGTCGTTGGTGTGGTGGGAAAATGAAACCTGTGGCTGGAGAGAAGCTGGCCCTAAGAGCACAGGCAGCCCCAAGAAGGAAAGTGTGGCAAGTGGAAGGGATGGAGTAAGTGTTGCCTATGGTGCTAGTAACATTCACTACACCAAAATCTGAAGGTGGCTTGGAAGAATAGCCTTTGGATATGCTGGCTGGGATGGTGGATGTGACTATAGAGGTGGCCTTGACCAGGCCATGGAAGAGATGGGTAGAAAAAGGAGTAGCAGGAGGAGAAGTATGCTTGGAAGAGGAAGGAGATAACATGGGCATAGTTTTAAATTGTTCTATGCTGCCAAAGACAGGCTTGAAGGTGGGAGTTAAGGTGCCTGGAGTTGTGGTGAGGGAAGAGCTGAAAGATGCTGTAGCCATGATTGAAATTCTGGAATATAAGGAGGCTCCAATCTCAGTATTGGGTGGCAGCCCAAAAATGGGTTTCAGCATTGGGGGAGCAGAAGTTGTAACAGGAGGTGAGCTACTCATCATTCCAGACAAAGTACTTGGCATGGGGGTTGCTGCAGGGGTAATGGCAGGAAGAGTGGGGGGCATGGCAGACCTGTCAGTCTGCGAGGTCAAAGGTAGCCTGGTAGCATCGGTGACCCGTGATGTGGGAGAAGCTGAGGTCAAAAGGATGAAAGTAGTTGTGGGCTTTGAATCTGAAGAGATGCCTGGAAGGGGCTCTGACTGTGGGGATGCAAGTGGTGCCTGCAGGCTGGGTGTCTTCAGAGATGAATGGACCACATTTGTTGCTTCTCCAGTAGATTGTGGGAAAGCCAGTGGACTTAGAGACTTCTGCAGTTTTTTAAAGCTTTCCAACTGAGGTTTTGTGCCATGGGTTGGAACTGTTCCTGCGGAAGAGAGGGTGAAAGAAAGGGAAGGCTGAATATCAGGCTGAGTCTCAGTGACAGAGTCTATGGTGGCTTCTGTCTTATCCTCCCTGGCTTTGTTGCTGCATTGGAGCCCAGCTTTCTTTCCCAAGGCCAGATCCTCAGCAAGGTCTGTACAACCAAGCTGGGGAAGTGAGGTCACCACCAGCAGGTTCCTGGGGCTAGACAGCAGCAGTGGAATCTTCTCATTTTGTTGCTTAGAACTGCCAGATGCTCCTGGGGACTCCTTGTCTGACACCAGGGTATCTGGCAAGTTAGACTGATGAACTTTTCCTTTCTTTTTTACTGGCCACTCTGGTGTCTGGAGTGATGCACTGAGACCCCTTCTCTTCCATGGCTCTGAGAAATCTCTAGAAGAGCTGTAGGAGCTTGTAACAGCATTTCTTTTGGAGCTGAGTGGGCCACCTGTGTGTAAGCTGGTCAAGGAGCTCATGAAGGAGCAACTGGATCTCTTATTCAAGCTGTGATCTGTGCTCCAGGAGTGGAGGCTTCTCTTAAGAGGCCCAGGCCTGGGCACAAAAGAAGAGAAGACCCCATTTTTCATCAAGGGCTTAAATGCAGATGGTCTGATCTCCAGACTCCTTCTCTTACTGTCCAAGTTCTCAGGGAATATTGGTTCTTCCAACCTCACTCTTTTCCTGTATTCTCTTAGGGCCCTCAGCACTGTCTCTTTTGCACACGGATCTGGAGGCTCCTCAGAAGGTGAGGACCCTGCAGAGTTGATTGCCTGTGCCCGGGAAGTGGCGGAGTACCCTCTCGGTTCAGGGGGAGTGATCTTGATTGTCACTGGGCTCCATATTACCCTGGGATGCCGAAGAGACCAAATACTCTGCTTGAGGTAACTTTCCCACCAGTCTGAGGGAAGAGGTCCCATTATGGAATTCTGGGGAGGCTTCATGGGAAAGCGCCTCCAAGCCTCGTTGACCACCCACGCGTTGGGAATCGCAGGATCCCAGTTTGCCGGCCTCCTCACAGGCCTGTGCCTCGGGGCCGGGTGGGCGCGGTGGACGTGCTGAACCCGGTAGACCTGGTGAAGGGGCTGAGCGCGCTGGCGGTTCACAGGCCTTTCGGGCACATCTGTGTGCGCTTGGGCTGGAGACGACTGTGGATGTCCGGCCTTGTCCAGGTAACTGCCCATGAGGAGCGTAGGGAGAGGTCGGTGACTTCGAGGAGGGTTTGGCTTCTGAGGTTTCCTACTTGCAAGGTTTGAGGCACAGCGCGCAGTATTCTGGTGACCGTTGGGATCCCGGCGCGAGGGACGCTCCGTACCTTCCAGGCCGCAGGGCCCGGCACCCGCCAGGCCAGTGCCCTGCGGGAACTGGGGAACACGCAGAGTCTTGGCAGCCGGGGCAGCTTATCCGAGCTCGCGCCTCTACTCTCTCCGCAGAGAACTGCAGAGCGCGACTCCTGAAGAGGGGCCGGAGAGAAGACACCCGGCCTCTTGCTCCGCGTGGGGAGAGACAGTCCGGAACCCTGCTGTCTCACAGAGTCGCACAGAGCTGGGATCGAGAGGGCGCTGGGTCTCCAGGCACTGTTGCGACTGGCCTCGAGGGTGCAGGCTGAGGACTTCGTCGCGGATCGATCTGCGCGTTGGTCCCCCAGAGTCCGACTGCGAAGCGTGGACCCGGCCCGGCAGGGCGAGTCCAGAGCCGCGCTCGCAGGAGTGCAGTAGTGGAGACCTGGATACTGGACCCCTGCAGCTCAAACAGTATTCGCTCCGTCGGCGGACAAGGAAACTGCAGACGGAATTTGCTGATGGGGAATTCCCGTGCTGCTGCTTTCCCGCTGCCCTTGCCGCCACCGGGAAGCCCTGTGAGTGAGCTTCTCCTCACCGCTGAATTCAGGGCTCTGTCCAGCTGTTCGCCCTTGCTTCCGGTGTTTCTGTTGATCCTAAGGGCGAAGGCCCGGCTCCGGAGCGGCCAGTGGTATGTCACACCCACCCACCCAGAACCTGAGCCCTCAGCAGGCGCTTCGCTCAGTGCCTGGCCCAGGCCACCCCACAATTTCCACTCCACGGTCCCCACCTAGCCCAGTGGGGATGGAGAGCCTGGAAGGGAGCGAAGAGGTGGGAGATGTCTGTACCGGCTTTTGGACCGGGTGGGTTTTGAGGGGGACTCGCTCTCCTGTGATTTAAATGTCCTTTCCTGAAAAAGTTACCCACAATCCGCACCAATTTTATTGTTATTGTAACCGAGAAGTTAGGATTTAAGAAATTATTATGATTATTGAATCATTATATAGATATTTCTTTTTAAGTTCTATAATATTAGAATAGCCATAGGGAAATACCTGAAGTTATTGAACTGTAATCCAGCTGCCTTGATCTTTGCAACTGATTGTATAACAATTGAGCCTTTACCTTGTGATTATAAAAACCTGTGACTGAACCTCACTTAAACCCTGTTATCTTGTTTTTCAACGTAGAGTCTTAGGATCACTAAAGACAGCCTCTAACGTTTATTCATGAAGGGCTTTGAGTCAACCCAGAACTAACCCACCCCAATTCCAAAGCTATCTTGATAGAGCTGGATCTAAGCAAAATGAGCCCACCTGAAAGGTACAGTAGCTTAAACATTTTTTTAAATACATTTTTTATTGTGAAATTTAACATATATACAGGACAGTGATAACTTTCAAATTATGATTTAACAAGTAGTTAGACAGCAAATTTCAAAGAATGTTATATGTTACAGTTCCACAATTTCAGTTATTTCCTTATTGTGATATATAATGTATATACAGAAAGGTGATAACTTTAAAAGTATGATTTAACAAGTAGTTATATAGGTAATTTTGAAGAATTTCAGTTATTTCATTCTAGCTATTCTAATACCCTAGCATCTTAAAAAAAGAAAAACTATGTATTTATTTATATAAAGATTCAGTATTCGCAGCTTAAACTTTTACCTATAAGTGACCTATACCTCATTATAATACTAAAAATCATGTCTGTCATATTAAGGCTGCCATTTTCTTACATGCATTCTGTGGCTAAGCATGTAATCAATCGGGCCATGCTCAAAAAATTAGATCATCTCTAATTATGCCATCTGGAGCCATTGTGCTCCATTATCCTAAAACCTGCCCATCTTTTGATACTATGAATGGATCAGAATTACTGCAGTTCAGAGAGACAGATTTTTAGGCCAACAGGTCATTGGCTCTCCTGCTTTGTGCCTAGCAATAAATTCTTTCTCTCTTTGAAACCGCAGTATCTCAGGAATTGGTCATTTGTGTGTATCAGGCAGAGAACCTACCACTCTTGATTGGTATCATTATTAGAAATTGTTTTAGTGATCTTTAAAAGTTAGTTGTAGGAGGAAGAAGATGGTGGCATGGAGAGGAGTGGAAGCTAGTAGTCCCCTGCAACAACTAATAAACAACCAGGAACAACTAGTAAATAATCTAGAATAACTGTGGGGGGACAAACGTGACCATCCACTCTTCATACACCAACCTGAATTTGGAGGGATGCCCAATATCACAGCATAAAATCTGTAAGTAAAAACTATGGACCCAAGCTGGGAGCCCCTCCCCCCACAGCCTGAACTGCAAAGCCTTGCTGTGACAGAGAGCAGCACTCTCTGAACAAGCAAATGTACCTCAGCCCAGCTCCAACTGGAGTTTTAATTAACAAACGTGGACTGCTCAATACAAGCTATGAATCCCCAACAAGCACACAGAGGCTTTTGGTGATGACTGATCTTGGAGAGCTGGAGGACCTCTCTGGGAGGGAGGGGAAGCCCAGAGGATCTGGTACTATCTCTGGCCTATGGATGAAACTGAGGGGAGCTGCAGACTGGCCCTGAAAGGGGGCTTTCTGTCCCTTTTTCAGCTCAGTGGAGAAAGCCTCAGTCATTTTCAGTTCCCAGTGCTCTGACCAGACAAGGGTAGAGATAGCACAGGCAGAAAGACTATTCAAATGCTAATGATCTCTCCCTAGGGGGTGTATCTTCCCTAAGGGGAAGAAGGTGGTGCCAAGCTCTACTACCCGCCTTCCATTCAGAACTAGACCCCAGAGCCTGGGGGAAAACAGCCACAGGCCACACCTCCTTACACTAGTCTGGAGCTACAGGCTGACAGGCACCACCTGCTGGGCAGAAAAGCACAGTGACTTGAGGCCTCACAGGGTGTAGCAATCTTCTAAGACACCCTCAGGGAAACTGGATACTCTTGCCTCCTTCCAAGACCTGAGCCCGAGCTGGTCTGGGAAAACCTGATTGGGGTAACCAAGGAAAGCAGATGCCTGGACAGCAGAAAACTACAACCTACATTAAGAAAAATTAAGTTATGGCCCAAAGGAACAAACTTACACTTTAACTGAGATATAGGAATTTGAATAACTAATGCTAAATCAATTCAAAAAGCTTAGGGAAGATGTGGCAAAAGAGATAAAGTGTATAATGAAAACACTGGGTGTACATAAGGTAGCAATCAAAGTTTGTAAAAACAACTGACAGAATCTATGGAAATGAAAGGCACAACACAAGAGATGAAAGACACAATGGAGACATACAACAGCAGATCTAAAGAGGCAGAAGAAAACACTCAGGAACTGGAGAACAAGCATCTGAAAGCCTACACACAAAAGAACAAATGGAGAAAAGAATGGAAAAATATGAGCAATGTCTCTGGGAATTGAATGAGAACATGAAATGCAGGAATATATGTGTCATGGGTTTCCCAGAAGGAGAAGAGAAGAGAAAAGGGGCAGAAGCAATAATAGAGGAAATAATCAGTGAAAATTTCCCATCTCTTATGAAAGACATAAAATTACGGATCCAAGAATTACAGTGTACCCCAAACAGAATAGATCTGAATAGACCTATGCCAAGACACTTAATATTCAGATTATCAAACATCAAAGATAAAGAGAGAATCCTGAAGGCAGCAAGAGAAAAGCGATCCATCACATACAAAGGAAGCTTGATAAGAATGTGTGTGGATTTCTCAATAGAAACCATGGAGGCAAGAGGGAAGTGGTGTGATATATTTAAGATACTGAAAGAGTAAAACCACCAACCAAGAATCCTATATCCAGCAAAACTGTCCTTCAAATATGAGGGAGAGCTTAAAATATTCTCTGACAAACAGACAGTGACAGAGTGTGTGAACAAGATACCTGCTCTACAGGAAACACTAAAGGGAGCACTACAGACAGATAAGAAAAGACAGGAGTGAGAGGTTTGGAACACAATTTTGGGAGATAGTATCACAGCAATGTAAGTACACTGAACAAAGAAGACTGTAAGTATGGTTGAAAGAGGAAGGTTAGGAGCATGTGGGATGCCAGAAACAAAAGATGAAAGATAAAGACTGGCACTGTATAACTCAGTGAAACCTAGGGTGCTCAATGATTGTGATAAAAGTTACAAATATGTTTTTACATGAGGTAGAACAAATGAATGTCAATGTTGCAAGGTGTTAAAAATGGGGTGGGATTGGGGGAAAAATACAATCAATGCAAACTAGAGACTATAGTTAACAGAAACCTTGTATAATGCTTCCTTAATATAATAAAGGCAATATACCAAAGATAACGCATATGGGGGGAGGGGACATAGGGAAAGGATATGGGACTCTTGGCATTGGTGATGTTGTCTGACTCTTTATTCTACTTTAGTTTAATGCTATCTTTCCTTTTGTTGCTTCCTAGCTGTAATTTTTTTTCTCTCTCTCTTTTCTCTTTTTCTTTTGTCTCTCTACCTTCTTTGACAAACCATCGATTGTTTACTTAGGACAGAATTATGGTGTGTGAACAAAACTGTCTTTAAAAAATGGGTTGATGAAGAAATCTTGAGGGCACTATTTTGAGTGAAATAAGACAGATACAAATATTGCATGGTCTCAATGATATGAACTAATTATAATATGTAAATTGATAGACATGAAATATAAGTTACCAGGATATAGAATGAGGCTAAAGAATGGGGAGTGGTTGTTTATTACGAGCAGAATGTTCAACTAGGGTGAACTTAAACATTTGGAATGGACAGAAGTGATGGTAGCACGTTGTAAGAATAGCTAACAGTGCTGAAAGGTGTGTGAATGTGGTAGAAAGGGGAAGCTCAGAGTCATGTATGTCACCACAAGGAAAGTTGGAGGTTAAAAGTTGGAATGTATAAAACAGTGAACCTTGTGATGGACAATGTCCATGGCTAACTGTACAACTATTAGAAATCTCTCTCATGAACTAGAACAAATGTATGGCACTATAACTAGAAGTTAATAATAGAGGGGCATATGGAAAAAATATATATCTATTGCAAACTATACACTACAGTTAGTATTTTAACATTCTTCCATCAACAGTAACAAATGTACTATACCAATACTATGAGTTAATAATGGAGGGGGGTGGTTAGGGGTATTGGAGGATTTGAGTTTCCTTTTTTTGTCTTTATTTCTTTTCTGGAGTAATGAAAATATTCTAAAAATTGAAAAAATTAATCATGGTGATAGATGCACAGCTGTATGATGGTACCCTGAGCAATTGATTGTACACTTCGGATCTTTGGATAATTGTACGGTATGTGAACAATCTCAATTAAAAAAATTAAAATTAAAAAAAAGGTTAGTTGTTTTTGAAATTTCAGAATGTTAGTACCCCACCTGACTCTACTTTGACATAAATATTTAGCCACAGATTAAATTAGACCTATGGTATTTATTATAAAATTGATTATTTGGTTGTATACAATAATTGTATCTAAGTTAGTGGTCTATTTTTTCCCTTTGCAAATGATATATATTCCATTTGTAAGGACTATGCAGAGAGAAATTAATTTACTTTTTTTTTTTTTTTTTACAGTAAATGGCCCCTTCAGGGCCTCAGGTCAAACTTGGATTGGCTCTGAGAAAGCTGACAAAATGTTTTAAAGGACTAATCAATGGTTATCATCACTGTGTTCACCAATGTTGAAACTGTAGGGCTTAGCAATGGGGGTGAGAAAGGTGGATGTAGTCAACTAAGTGGCTGGGAAATTTTCCAAAGGTACAATATTGAAACCAAGATGACAGACCACGTAGAGAGGGGTAGGGAGGGGCACTGCCTAGGAAGATGACAGTCAGGGCAGCTTCTAGAAGTGCAGGCAGGGGGGATAATAGAGAAGGTGCGGTAGACCCAAGGGAGAGGGAAAGGGAAAGTGGCAAGGATGGAGGTGGAGGGTAGGGGCAGAGGGTTCTGGAATACAAGGTTGCTGGAGACCAGGTAGGAGTTAAGGCAGGATAAGATGGGGGGAGGCCAGCTATAAGGCAAGGTAGAGTGGGGAGTGAGGCCAGAGCCCTTGGGCCCTGACCTCTGACCAAAAGACTCTTCTAAAAGAAGTGGTCATGCTAGTCTCTGAGCTCAAGTCTTAAGAAACTGGTAGTGTCCACTTCCTGTCTTTTGGGATGGTATTTCTAGGAATCCAGCCACCATGCTCAGAGGAAACCCAAGTAGCCTGTGGAGAGTCCTTCCTGGGGAGGAACTAAAGGTCCTCATACACAGCACAGGTTTAGCTTCCAACCTAATGCCTGGACCACTTTGCAGGCAATGTCAAAGAGCCATCATGAAAACAGATCCTCCAGACTCCATCAGAGGTGCACCAGCTAACACCTGGAAGCAGCAACTGGCCCCTGCCAAAATCTGTCCAAATTGAACACTAGTTAGCAAAATGACTGTGTTTTAAGTCACTAACTTTAAAAGCTTTATTGAGGTATAATGGGCCTACAACAAATTGCACATATTTAGAATGTATATTTTGATATTTTGACATTATGTATTGTGCCAGTTTGAATGTATTATGTTCCCCCAAATGCCATTATCTTTGATGTAATCTTGTGTGGGCAGACCTATCAGTGTTGATTAGATTGTAATTTTTGAGTGTTTCCGTAGAGATGTGCCCCACCCAACTGTGGGTGATGACTCTGATTGGATAATTTCCATGGAGATGTTACCCCACTCATTCAGGGTGGGTCTAAATTAAATCACTGGAGCCATATAAATGAGCTGACAAACAGAAGGAACTCAGTGCAGCTGAGAGTGACATTTTGAAGAGGAGCTACAGCCAAGAGGGACAGTTTGAAGAATGCACAGGAGCTGAGAGAGTAGCTGCAGCTGAGAGACAGTTTGAAGACGGCTGTTGAAAGCAGGCTTTTGTTCCAGAGAAGCCAAGAGAGGAAAAATGCCCCAAGAGCAACTAAGAGTGACATTTTTGAGGGACTGCAGCCTAGAGAGGAACATCCTGGGAGAAAGCCATTTTGAAATCAGAACTTGGAGCAAACACTAGCCACATGCCTTCCCAGCTAACAGAGGTTTTCCAGACACCATTGGCCATCTTCCAGTGAAGGTATCCAATTGTTGATGCATTACCTTGGACACTTTATGGCCTTAAGACTGTAACTGTGTAACCAAATAAACCCCCTTTTATAAAAGCCAATACATTTCTGGTGTCTTGCATTCCAGAAGCATTAGCAAACTAGAACATGTATATACCTGTGAAACCCTTCCTTCTGTCCCTCCCTTGAATTCTTTCCAACCACTGATCTGCTTTCTGTCAGCAGTTTACATTTTCTAGAATTTTTATACATGGAATCATACATTATATACTCTTTTTTATCTAAGTCACTGGGTTTGGGGGTAGTTTCTTGGCAGTAATAGTAGTGTCAGAAATACTGGTACTAAATAAATCCTTCAAATACCAGCAGTAATTATTGTAGTACTGGAATATTCAATCAATTAAATTTGAAGTGTTACCCTTCTGGAGATTCTGACTATAATAAAACTTAATCAAAATATGGAGAAAAGGCTTTCTGTTAAAACTCTTGTTTTGACCCAACCTAAGCCAATTTGGTCATTCACAATGACCAATTAAAAATAACTGGAAATAATTGGAAGTGGGAGAGAGCTACTCCCACACAATCTCACTATCAGCTTGTAGTGAAAATAAGTCTCAGATTAAATTCATCCACACATACGTATATTAAACATTTATGAGTAAACAGGCACAAACAGTTCATACTTGGTCTGTAACCTGATCTTTAAAGTGAATGAAATCATACTTTTCTTTCCTTATTGATAATCCAACCGCATCTTTCATGAAAGATTCTTTGAGGGAGACACAACCATACTCAAGGAGGGGGATTCTGTTTCCCTTATGATAGGAATCAGACAATGAGGCACTTTCAAACCTGGAGACTAGACAGGTCAGATTGGGGATCAAGATTGGGGCTCTGTGCTTATGGGAGCAGGCTTCAGGCCTTGCTTGCTCTTTCTTTCTTTTTTTTTTTTTTTTTAAACTGCAGATTTTATTGAGTTATATTCACATACCATATATTCCATCCAAAGTATACATTCGATGTCTCACACTATCATCACTTAATTATGCAATCATCATCACACTCAATTTTAGACCATTGTCATTGCTCCAAAAAGAAAAATATCAGGTTGACACACACACAAAAAAGAAAACCAAGAACATCCAATATCCCTATCTCCCCTTATTATTCACCCCTAGAATTTGTGTGTTACACCTGTTACTCTTGATGAAAGAATATTAAGGTATTACTGTTAACTATAGTCTGCAGCCTACAGAGGGTAATTTTTCTCCATATACTGCCCTCTTATTATTTCTTTGTACAAGTGTCATACATTTGTAGTTCTTTCAAGAACTTGTTTATATTTGTAGTGTTAATAAATGACATACATGACTCCAAACAATCCCTTTCAACCAAATTCATCTATAACACAGCACTATTACTTATAATCCAAATAATAAGCCCCCATCACCTCTATCCATTCCCAAACATAAGTTCAACCTTGATAACAATTCTGTACATATTAGGTAACTGTTCCTTCTTCTCTAGCTTTTGTCTGTCTCTAGGTACCCTATATTCTATAATTTAAGACTCTGAGTTTAAACATTCTAGTTAGTTCATATTAGTGAAATCATACAATATCTGTCCTTTTGTGTCTGACTTATTTCATTCAGTATTATGTCCTCAAGGTTCATGCTCTATTTTTTTATCCTGTTGATACAAGTGTAGAAAGTGTCTCTAAAATATTTTAGCTAATCTAGTTGTCTTGATGTTATGGGTTGAATTGTACCTCCCTCCCCCCAAAAGGTGTGTTGAAGTCCCAACCCCCAGTATCTCAGATTGTGACCTTATTTGGAAATAGGGTCATTGTAGATGTAATTAGTTATGATGAGGCCATCCTGGAGTAGAGGGAGCCCTTAGTCCAATATGGCTGGTGTCCTTATAAAAAGAGGAGACAGAGAGACACAGAGGGAGAAAGTAATGTGAACATGGAGCAGAGATTGGAGTGACATGTCTGCAAGCTGAAGAATGCCAAGGATTGCTAAGAACTACCAGAAGCTGGACAAGGCAAGAAAGCATTCTTCTCTGGAGCCTTTGGACAGAACATAGCCCTGCTAACACCATGACTTTGGACTTCTAGCCTCCAGAACTGTGAGTGAATAAATTTCTGTTGTTTTAAGCCATCCAGTTTGTGGTCCTTTGTTATGGCAGCCCCAGGAAAATAGTGCATCTGAATAACATGGATTTCACCAATAAGCCCATTTCGAACATATGTTATGCTGAATAACAACTTCACTTTGAAAATCCTGTTTTTGACATTAATTAGTCTAATTAGCAAATCTGGGTTGATGAGATAAAAATAGCTATTAAAATGCAGCAGCCACTTCTAGAGGGAGCCTCCCTGTATATAAATCAGAGTGTGAGTTCTTGATTAAAGCAGCCATATTTTATTACTCAGGGTTAGCCCAGGAAATAGAACCAACATATATATATATTGAATATTATCATATTTATTATAGTAATTGGATCTTGGGACTGTGAAGACAGGCAAGTGTGAATTCTAAGGGCAGGCTGCAAGCTGGGAACTCTGATAAAAGTTTTCAATGAATTCTCCTTGAGAAGCTGGTTGGCGTAAGAGAAATGGAAATTTTTTGACTGCTGAAATCATCAGTGTTCCTTTTAAGGCCTTCAACTGATTGAATGAGACTTCTCTCATTGTTGAAGGTAATCACCTTAGTTAATTGTAGATGTAATCAGTCATAGATGCAATCAACTGAGTGATTTAAATCCCTAAAATATCTTCTCAATAGCAGTCAGGCCAGTGCTTGCCTGACCAAACAACTAGACACCATAACCTAGCCAACTTGACACATGAACCCAACCATCACAGCAACCAACTGCCTTTAGGATGTAGATTGAAAATAACATATAACATTTTCTATGCTAAAGTAAGTTAGAGATATTGTAGCTGGTAGGTGTCTGCAAAAAGGACTATGGGAATTGCTGTCAGCTAACAGAACCAACAGGAGACTGTGTGCTTGGCACTACAAGTCTAAGAGCTCCTCAGGTTTAATCCTAATAGAGCCAAGAGTTCTCCACCATTATCAACTTCATCCCCATGTACAGGCACACAGAGTTTAAAAAACTTGACTAGCTCAGGTAACATAAGTGGCAGAGCCTTGATTTAAATTCAGGAAGGTAGACTTCAGAGCAGATGTTCTTACCCACCATTGGGTGATCTAGGATTGCCCTATAGCAAAGTGTATGAGAGCTTGGTGTTTAGAGACTGACTGCCTGGGCTAGAATACTGGTTTCTGGCTGTGATCTGGCTGGGTGATCTTAAGCCAGTTATTTGACTTCTCCATGCCTCAGTGCTTTCAACTATAAAGTTGAGTTACAGAGCCTACCTTTATTGGATTGATTAGTTAATCAACTAAGTTAATTTATCCCGAATACCTAGAACAGTGCCTGACACATACAGGAGCTTAATGCTGTTTTTATTATTCCCATTATCAACTATCTCAAGCCTCATAACTTCTTATTTTCCTGGGCTTTTACCAAAAGCAGATTGAAGCTTAAGGTTAAGTAGCTCATCCAGGTTATACTAATTAGGAAAAACAGAACCAGATGTTTGGTTTAAAAACTCATAATTTTGTTTACTATGGAACTATACTTACTGTATACCTTTTTGTTTTAAAAAAAGATTTTATTTTTACAGCAGTTTTAGATTTACAGAAAAGTATAGAGTATAGACTGTACCTTTTTAAAAATCTTTATTATGGAAAATTTCAAATATCTTAAAAATTAGAAATTAATATAATTGAAAGACTTGTCCCTATAACCTAGCTTCAACAGTTGTCAATTAATGCCCTGTTTTATTTCATTTATCTGCTTCACCCATTTCCTCCCCAACCCCTCCAGACACCTATCTACCTTGACCCCTCCTCCTGTCAATTATTTTGAACCAAATCCAGACATTCCTGTATAGCTTTTATTAGGGAATAGCTATCTTAAAGTCATTTTCATGCTGAGTGCTTCCACTGTCCCTCAGATGGGTAGTGAAGACCAGTCCTGAATTACTGGCTGCAGGTCCATGGGACTCTTCCTAGAAAACACACAGCCCAGAACTTATATTGGTGGTTCTCAAGGTTGACTGTTTCACCACACCCCCTTCTAATTCAGAAGGTCTCTGGTGTGGCCCAGGAATCTGTATTTTTAGAAGCTCCCAAGTGATTCTCAAGTAGGACTTTTTGAGAAACAAGACTGTGTAGTATTCTGGATACTCATTATTACATTCCTTTGTTTTCTCTAAAGTGTATTGCCAAGGTTCCAAACTGCCTCAGTTCACTTCTGTTAAACTCTACCATGTAGACAGAATAGATATCCACCCAAAATTTGGTTAGGATCAAGACTGATGATGCCACACATATGCCAGAGGCAAAAATTGGTTTATTACTCCCATAATAAGGCTTTCTGGTGAGACTATGAAGTCTCTCATCAAAATGCCATTTGCCCCCTCAACATTTCTTTCAAAAGTAAGAAAATAGCCCCTCTATCTTAGAAGGAATCATTATAGTGAAATGGAAGATAAATTTCACAAACTTTATTAAGAGTATTACTAAAAAATACCTTAGCAGGTGAAAGAGCATTCTGCATTCTACTAGGGGTCTGCAAACTTTTTCTGTAAAGGACCAGATAGTAAATATTTTAGTTTTTTTGACCAGTGAGTCTCTGTTGCAAATACTCAACTCAGCCATCATAAGTGAAAGCAGCCACAGACAATACATAACTGAATGGATATGGCTGTGTTCACATAAAACAATTTATAAAAACAGGTGGCAGGCCAAATTCTGATCTGCCTAAAGTAGTTATCTACATTGTACAGTCTCTAGAAAAAGCATGCTTGAAAATTCATTGTAAAACAGAAGATTCATGAGGAAAATTACCTGAAATTCTTTCTTCAGTAGATTTCTTAGGAAGGTGTGCCAGTTTGGATGTATTATGTCCCCCAAAATGCCATGTTCTTTGATGCAATCTTGTGGGGGCAGATGTATTAGTGTTGATTAGATTGTAATTTTTTGATTGAGTGTTTCCATGGAGATGTGACTCAATCAATTGTGAACAAGATCTCTGATTGGATAATTTCCATGGAGGTGTTACCCCATCCATTCAGGGTGGGTCTGAATTAAATCACTGGAACCACATAAAAAGCTGACAAACAGTAGGAACTCAGAACAACTGAGAGTGACATTTTGAAAAGGAGCTGCAGCTAAGAGAGGACTAAACACACCAAGAGCAACATTTTGGAGAATGCCATTTTGAAATGCAACCTGGGAGCAAGCAGATGCCAGCCACGTGCCTTCTGAGTTAACGGAGGTTTCCACGCCAGTGGCCTTTCTCCAGGGAAGGTACCTGTTGTTGATGCCTTACCTTGGACACTTTATGGCCTTAAGACTGCAACTTTGTAACCAAATAAACCCCCTTTATAAAAGCCAATCCATTACTGGTATTTTGCAAAAAGGCAGCATTAGCAAACCGGAACAGAAGGAAAGGCTTAGGGAATGGATATTCCCTGATATCTTGCTGTTCTGGCCCAGACTGAGTTTGTGCAGAGTATGGGCTAGTGCAGCCGTGAGACCAAAAAACACATCAGTCACAGAAGCAGACAGGGGTTTATTGGGACTTACAGTCAGGAGAAGTTCTCTGGTGGTGGCCATCCAGACATTTAGCACACTGCAGGGATGGGGGAGTACAAGGAGTAATACATGATTTTGGAACAAAGACATTCCATACAGTATGAGGACATCAGGTCTTTAGTATTAATCATTAAAGGGGCCTAAAACCTGATGTTTTACTAAGATTAGTGTTTAAGACTAAGGTAAAATCAGTGCTGTTTTTATATCCACGGTTACATTATTCCCAATCTGGGGAGATTGTTTACTTTCTTCATCTTTGTCCTTGGCTAAAGCAGGTTTGTTATGGGCTGTTTAGGAGAGGGCCCAGGCCCTGGGCCACCACAATTGCATGGATAAGTTTATTGTGCAGGGGAGCAGCTCTATCTGGGCTACCCAGACAAAGGCTTTGATGCCTTGTGACCCTCCCAGGCTTGTGGGAGTGTTACAAGGCCATCTTCTACTTGCCTCCCTATCTCTCCAATAGTTTATCCTGAAGAAGTTTATCATCACCTCTTAGGCTCTGGTGACACGAGGATTCCTGTATTGTCCCTTTGGAATAAAGTTGCAGACTGAAAACCACATACCTGCAGTCTAGAATTGGCTTATCAGCAGCAGGCTATGTCACAACTCATGGTACAGTCATCTAGCCTATTTCGTTTTCAGGGTTTTCCTTTTGGCATAGGGGAAAAGGACCAATGGAACTGGCACCTTTGGCTACCCTTCCTTTTGCTGTCTATGTAAGGATTAAACTGTCTAAATCTAAAAGGCATTCATTGTGTCTTTACCAGCCAAATCTGTCAGTGGTTAGCCTTGGCCTTTGTCTTGCCTGTGCTTGACTGGGTCCTTTGCTCTTGAAGACCAGTTTTGCTTGACATGAAATACTTGGCTCACATATTCTGCTCATGAGTGCCTTCAATATGTTGTTCCATTTTCTTCTCATATATAACATTGCTGTTGGAAAATCTGATGATAATCTAATTTTCTTTTCCCTTTAAGTTGCATGTTCTTTAAGTTTGGCATGGAAAATAATCCATTTTCATTTCTGAAATAACTAGATTATTTGAGCAATCCTCTCACAGAAAGTAATCCAGATTATGACAAAATTTTGAATTTTTCCTAAAATTGTCAAAGGCTTTACAAATTAGGAAAAAAAGAGATTAAAATTTAAGGGGGAAATTAAGCTTCTAATCATAATAACCTAGCTTTTTATCAAATTATCCCACTAAGAGCAACTAGAACAGAAAAAAGAAAAAAATATAAAATTTCATATTGATAATTGATATATCCACACACATATATGATTTGAAACCATCAGAGAGATACTATGGCAGTGAGAATTGAGGGACCAAGTCCAGAGAGGAGGTTAAACACAGAATGCACTTCTTTTCCACTGAGGGATTTGGTGATGAGTAAGTGGTAGCTTAGTAGATAAGAATTTAAGCATCTGGAAAGCCTAGTGTTTGGCTTAGAAGTCAAGCAGCCCAGAGGTGAGCAGAAAGCTGTAGCAATCAGCTAAGAAGCTAAGCAGGGCTTTTAGAAGGTTATTGGATTGGGAGTACAGAAATTGAACTCTGGACCTACTGAGAATGGGGGACCCTGGGCTTTCAGTAGGGCTGCACTCTAGAAGTTAGGGCTAACTGTAAATTGACAAAACTTTACAAAGACTGAAATGTTGCCTGGAATCACTTTCATCCCAGAGAGGATTAAGATGACCTACCCCAACTTCCACCCGAAGAAAAAAGTAAATACCTTCTCATGAATTATAGCATCATTGAAAATTTCAAAAAATTTTTTTCAAAAATTTTACTTGCACAATAACTGGAATTTAATTTTAAAAAATCAGCAGCTATACGAAAATGGAAGCAACAAGTGACTGAAAATGACAGGGACAAAAGTAGATGCATCTACTGCCAGAGTAGGTGCAGATGTTGGTATAGTTGCTTGGATATAGTTTCTTAAGTAGGCTCCCTTCAGTACACAGAAAGGAACTGTGCTGCACCAAGGGAGAAGAGCACCATCCCCATCTGCTTAAGGACTTGGACACTAGATCCTCAGACTGGGTCTACTGACCCAACTGCACAAACCCTGAAAGAAGTTTGCTATCCATATCCACAAACGGTTTCAACAAATATCACTGTTGTGGATTGGTATTGTACATTCATTCTCGAACTCAGGAAAAATAGCTGAGGAGATGGTTTAGCCACCATGGGGCCAATTCACTGAAGAGAAGTTTATATTCTGACCTACTTGGCATTGCTAGTGAGCTGTTATGTGTTCTGTGCACATTTTATCAAGAAACCATCCTGGTCTACATAGAAGGAATGTAAATGGTGACAATACAATGATCCTTATTTATTTATATATACAATTTGTAGTAGGTGAGAATCAAGAGGTGAAACCAACTGTCAGTAAATATTTATGGTACACTATGCACCAGGCACTGTCCTGGTCACTGAGCATTCAAAGATGCCTTTTTGGTGACAACAAAAATAATGACAAATAAGAAGTGGAAAGCAGCCAGTTGAGAGCAATAGTTAGAATGATTATATTTTGCCAAATATTTACTGATGCAAGGGAAAAGCAAATCATTAATGTGGAAGGGAATGTCCTGGGAAGTGGAAACCTTCTCTGTACCCTTAACTTCATTGGTTTTGGGGTGTTTTTGCATTCTAAAGGATTTTTACCAACTTGGAATCCCCTCACCCCTGCATACTTTTCCAGTAAATAACTAACATTTTTCATGTTTAAATAATTTCAAAGTATGTAATAATTTGTATATGATAAATTTTAAATATTTTTAAAGTGACATCACTCTTTTAATTGTATCACATGGATTATGAAAACCATAGCAATTAAATGCCTGCCAACATCCCTTTTAAAAAAATTGAAGAGCATGCCCTTTAACAGTTGGAAATTTTGTATTGATTCTCCTTTCTTAGAAATTGAATTTTTTGCCATTGTAATATATTTTTATACTTAAAGTCTTTCCTCCATCATTCTACTAAGTTGTCTGCAAATATAGGTATAAACATTGAAATATGAAGTTTTATTTCCTAGGACCACATATCTGTTATAATTAATTCGTCTGGATTGACTTATATTTGCATTTACTAGTAATATGCAATCAATTAAAATATATGTAGATAATAAATTTGAAAACTCCTTTACTGAAAGATGTCACAGAAGTAAATGTGGAATTTATCTCCTCCTTCTCAATAAAATTGCCTACAATTATACAAGACCACCTCAGTTGAAGGACAATTTCCAATTGTCCTATTGTAGGACTCCAGGAGAAAAGGATTTTTACAAAGCAGGACACCATGCCACAGTTAGATGGCTAGGGAGAATGTCCTGGTCTTCCGTAATGCAAGAATGGTGGAATCTACCTCTAAAGCAGGTGGAGTCTCAGGCAGGCAAAATTTTAGAAAGGTTAAATACGGAAGATGAGGATCTAGAATTTTGTTTAGCTTTTGCCTAGGTAACCTAGTTTGAATATAATTTAGACAGAGGGAGATAAATGTCGTAGCAGCGGATGGTTTCGATTCATCGACCTCTGGGTTATGGGCCCAGCACGCTTCCACTGCGCCACTCTTCTTAAGCCTAATGGGCATTTTTTAATGTTTAGAAAACGGGTTGCTTCCTGTCCTTTTATCTCGGTTCCTCTCTGATCGCTAGTCCTGCCTCCTCCTCCCCAACGAGGTGCAGCAGGGAAAGGATGAGAGAGAATGACGCCCCTCGGACATCCACTCCTTTGATTACAAGATGGCCCCAGGCCATCTCCTCTGGGTCTGTACTTTCCCAACCGGCCAGAGTGTACGAGCTCAGAAACCATTTTGTTCAGGGGTCTGTGTTTGTTTAGAGGCAGCCCGGGAGGAGCGAGCAGAGCAAAAACCCTCGGTGGGCACACCTCGGGCAGCGTCTGAGGAGTCGAGGAACCAACCCCGCCGCCACCGGAGAAGAATCATACTTAGTAAGATTAAATAATCTCATTTGTTCCAGTCGAAAAATCTCATAGACAATCGTTTGGATAAAAGACGTTTTTTATTTGCTTGCAAGGGCTTGATTTTCAAAAGAACTGTGCTCGTGGAATAGACTATAAATAAACCGGACTTACAGCTCAAGTTATTACATGGCAGTCACATGTGTATGCGTGTGTGTGTGTGCGCGTGTGCGTGTGCACGCGTGTGTATCGAGAGAGAGAGAGAGAGAGAGAGAGAGATTGAGATATTTATTTTAAGGAATTGGTTCACAATTAAATTTGTAGGAGGACAGGTCAGCAACCTAAAAGCTCAGACAGAAACTTATGCTGCAGTCTTGAGGCAGAATTTCTTCTCTGAGAAACCACAGTTTTTGCTCTCAAGGCCTTAACTGATTGGATGAGGCCCACCTATATTATCAAGGGTAATCTCCTTTACTTAAAATCAACTGATTGTAGATGTTATCCACATCTACAAAAGATCTTCACAGTAGCATCTGGATTAGTGTTTGATTAAATAACTGGGTACCATGGCCTAGGCAAGTTGACACAAAATTAACCATCACATTTCCCACATTTTCTGAAAATAAAACTTGCTGTTTAGAGAAGCTTGAGGGTGATGGCATCTACTGGATGAGTCATCAGTCCACCTGATTGTTCAGTGCCCGTTCTGAAGTAGATGCTTATCTAGTAGGCATTAATATATGATAGGAAGAGCCTCAATCCATATACCTTTCCCCAGACTTGCTGGCCTCCAATCTTCAAATCTTTCTCTTCTGATCCCTGACCATCCAGTCAAAATCCTATCATTGCCTAGGATTCCATGTTCAGCCTTAACCTCAAGCCACTTCTCTTCACATAAAGTGGAAGACCAGATGACCCATCTACAGCTCTGCTCACTGGCAGGATTTCCTTTTGTCTTTAAACTTTAAAGGCCATCCCTGAATGTGTGTGTGTGTGTGGGGGGGGGGGGCAGCATTCCATTTTCATCTCACACCAATATACAGAGATCACCTATTTATCTATTTATAAAGCAAGAGATTTTCCCACATAATGGTTCTTAAAGCTTCTCTGATATGCCACTCTGGACATTTCTACTCACATTTCATTAATCAAATCAAATCACATGGCCAAGTTCAACGTCAATGGATGGTAAGTATAATACCTCTGCTAAAAGTGAGAGAAAATGTGTGTGTGTGTATGTGCGTGTGTGTATATCACAGCTTATAATTTTATTTTGAAATAATTAGTCACAAGAAGTTGCAAAGATAGTGCAGAGAGCTCTCATGTACCCGTCTCCCAGTTACACTCAAATAGTTACATCTTACATAATTACAGTACAATATCAAAACCAGGAATTTGACAGCATTGATACAATGTTTGTGTATAGTTCTATAGTCCTATGTCATTTTCTCATGTGTAGATTTGTGTAACCACCACTGCAATCAAGATATAGAATTATTCCATCACCACAAAGATCTCCTTGTTCTACCCCTGTATGGTTATACCCACCTGCCACTTCTCCCCATCCCTAACTCCTGGTAACCATTAATTTGATTTCCATCTCTATAATTTTGTCATTTTGAGAATGAAACATACAAACAAAATCATACAGTATATGACCTTTCAATGTTGACTTTTTTTCCCTTAGCAAAATGCCCTTGAGATTCATCTAACTTGTGGCATGTATCAGTAGTTTCAAAGTATCCATAGTATAGAAATATAGACGTTTGTTTAACCATCCTATTGAGGAACATTTTGGTTATTTTCAGTTTTTGGCTTTTACAGATAAAGCTGCTATAAATAATAATGTATGGTTTTTTTTGTGTGGATAACAAGTTTTCATTGTGCTGGGATAAATGTCCAGGAGTGCAATTGCTCGGTTATGGTAAGTATATGCTCAGTTTTTAAGAAACTGCCCAACTATTTTCGAGGGGCTATACCATTTTCATTCCCATGATCAATATTTGAGAGATCCAGTCTCTCTACATCCTTACCAGCATTTAGTAGTGTCACTGTTTTTTATTTTAGCTCTTCTAATAGGTGTGTAGTGAAATCTCATTGTGGTATTAATTTCTATTTCCTCATGGCTAGTTATGATGAATATCTTTTCATGTGTTCATTTCCCATTCATAAATCCTGTGATGAAATTTCTTATTATATCTTTTGTCCATTTTTCAACTGGATTACTTTTTGTTTCAGTGTTGTTTTTAAGAGTTCTTTATATATTCTAAATGAGTCCATTGTCAGACATGTAGTTTGCAAATATTTTCCCCCAGTCTGTAGATTGTTTTTTTAATGTAATTTTTTTAGATTGTTTACATACCATAGAATTATCCAAAGATCCAAAGTGCACAATCAGTTGCCCATGGTACCATCATACAGTTGTGCATCCATCACAATTTTTTTTTCAAATTTTAGAACACTTTCATTACTCCAGAAAAGAAATAAAGACAAAAACAAAACAAAACAAAACAAAACTCAAATCCTCCCATTCCCCTAACCAACCCCCTCCATTATTGATTCATAGTATGGTATAGTATATTTGTTACTACTGATGAAAGAATGTTAAAATACTACTAACTGTAGTAGATAGTTTGCAATAGGTATATATTTTTCTCTATATACCTATTATTAACTTCTAGTTATAGTGTCATACATTTGTTCTAGTTCATGTCAGAGATTTCTAATATTTGTACATTAATCATGGAGATTGTCTACCACAAGATTCACTGTTTCATACATTCCCCTCTATTAACCTCCGACTTTCCTCCTGGTGACATACATGACTCTAAGCTTCCCCCTTCCACCACATTCAAATACTCTTCGCACTGTTAGTTATTCTCACAATAACGTGCTACCGTCACCTCTGTCCATTTCCAAACACTTAAGTTCACCCTAGTTGAATATTCTGCTCATAATAAGCAACTACTCCCCATTCTTTAACCTCGTTCTATATCCTGGTAACTTATATTTCATGTTTATGAGTTTACATATTATAATTAGTTTGTATCAGTGAGACCATGCAATATTTGTCCTTATGTGTCTGACTTATTTCTCTCAATGTAGTGCTCTCAAGGTTTCTTCATCAATTCATTTTTTTTAAAAGATGGTTTTGTTCACCCACCATACTTTCCATCCTAAGTAAACAATTGAGGGTTCCCTGTATAGTCATATATTTATGAATTCACTGCCATCATCACTATCTATATAAGGAATCCCCATTTCTTACACAAAGAAGGAAGAAGAGTCAAAGAAGGCAGAGACAAAAGAAAAAGAAAAAGAAAGAAAAAAAAAACATGACAGCTAAAAAGCAACAAAAGGAAAGATAGAGTTAACCTAAAGTAGAATAAAAGAGTCAGACAACATCGCCAATGCCAAGAGTCCCATACCCCTCCCTTATGTACCCCTTTTAAAGGCATTTAGCTTTAGTATATTGCCTTTGTTCCATTAAAGGAGGCATAATATGTTTCTGTTAACTATAGTCTCTAATTTGCATTGATTGTATTTCCCCCCAATACCACCCTATTTTTAACACCTTGCTAGGTTGACATTCATTTGTTCTCCCTTATGAAAAACATATTTGTACATTTTATCACAATTGTTGAGCACTCTAGGTTTCACTGAGTTATATAGTCCCAGTCTTTATCTTTCCTCTTTCCTTCTGGTGTCCCACATGCTCCAACCTTCCTCTTTCAACCATACTCACAGTCATCTTTGCTCAGTGTACTTACATTTCTGTGCTACCATCACCCAGAATTGTGTTCCAAACCTCTCACTCCTGTCTTTTCCTGTCTGTCTGTAGTACTCCTTTTAGTATTTCCTGTAGTGCAGGTATCTTGTTCATAAACTCTGTCATTGTCTGTTTGTCACAGAATATTTTAAGCTCTCCCTCATATTTGAAGGACAGTTTTTCTGGATATAGGATTCTTGGTTGGCGGTTGTTCTCTTTCAGTATCCTAAATATATTACACCACTTCCTTCTTGCCTCCATGGTTTCTACTGAGAAATCCACAAATAGTCTTATCAAGCTTCCTTTGTATGTGATGGATTGCTTTTCTCTTGCTGCTTTCAGGATTCTCTCTTTGTCTTTGACATTTGATAATCTGATCATTAAGTGTCTTGGCATAGGTCTATTCAGATCTATTCAGTTTGGGGTATGCTGCACTTCTTGGATCCATAATTTTATGTCTTTCATAAGAGATGAGAAATTCTCATTGATTATTTCCTCTATTATTGCTTCTGCCCCTTTTCCCTTCTCTTCTTCTGGGACACCTATGACACATACATTCATGCCTTTCATGTTGTCATTCAGTTCCCCGAGATGTTGCTCATATTTTTCCATTCTTTTCCCTATCTGTTCTTTTGTGTGTAGAAATTCAGGTGTTTTGTTCTTCAGTTCCTGAGTGTTTTCTTTTGCCTCTTGAGATCTGCTGTTGTATGTCTCCATTGTGTTTTTCATCTCATATGTTGTGCCTTTCATTTCCATAGATTCTGCCAGTTGTTTTTTCAAACTTTCGATTTCTACCTTATGCTTGCCCACTGTTTTCTTTATTGCCTTCATCTCTTTTGTTATATCTTCCCTGAACTCATTGATTTGTTTTTTTTGTTTGATTTAGCATATTTCTTTGAAAATGTTTAATAGATTGTTTCATTAAAGTGAAACAATATCTCAACTGTATCTTGATTGAGGTGTAAGTTTTTCCTTTGGCTGGGCCATATCTTTGTTTTTCCTAGTATAGATTGTAGTTTTCTGTTGTCTAGGCATCTGGTTTCGTTGGTTACCCCAATCAGATTTTCCCAGACTAGCACGGGTTCAGGTCTCAGAATGGGGTTATATTCAGGGTGTATCTTAGAGGAATGACAGACTTTCCTGTGAGGTTTCCAGTCACTGTGCTTTTCCTAACCTGCCCAGCAGGCGGCGCCTGTCAGCATGTCAATCCCGACTGGTGTAGTGAAGTGTGGCCCCTTCAGTTTCTGTTTTGGCTGTTTTCTCCCAGGCTCTGAGGTTTGGTTCTGAAGGGAAAGCTGCCCCACCTCCTTACTCTTAGGGAAGATGCACCCCTTAGGGAGTTATCTGCATTTGAATAGTCTCTCTGACTCTATTATCTCCACCCCTTTCTGGGTCAGAGTGCTGTGAACTGAAAATGGCTGCAGCTCTCTCCTCTGAGCCCCTCAGGTTGAAAGAGAGAAAAAGGGACAGAAAGCCCCCTTTTAGAGCCAGTACACGGCCCCCCAGTTTTACTCGTTGGCCAGAGGTAACACCTGGTCTTCTGAGCTCCCCCTCCCAGGACAGATGATCTTCTGGTTCTTCAAGGTCAGTCATCACTAAAAGCCTCTGTCTGTTTGTTGGGGGTTTGTAGCTTGTATTCAGCAGTCCACATTTGTTAATTAAAACACCAGCTGGAGCTCAGCTGAACTATATTCGCTTGCTCAGAGAGTGCTGCTAGTTTCTACCACAGCAAGGTTTTGCAGCTTACACTGCTGTGGGGGGCAGGGGTTATCAGTGCAGTTCCACAGCTTTTACTTACAGATTTTATGCTGTGATCTCAGGCATTCCTCCCAGTCCAGGTTTGTGTACAATGTGTGGACAGTCACAGTTGTCTCCTAGCATTTATTCCAAATTATTTACTACTTGTTCCTGGTTGTTCATTAGTTGTTCCAGGGGACTAACTAAATTCCACCCCTCTCTATGCCACCATCTTGCCCCCTGGGTGGTCCTTTTTTTTAAATCTTTTTAATAAGGACTTTCCAGAGCAGAAGATTTTAATTTTGATGAAGTCCAATAAATTGATTTTTTCTCTTTTTTGGATTATGCGTTTGGTGTCATGTCTGAGAATTCTTCACACAGCACTAAGACTCAAAGTTTTTCTCTTATGTTTTTTTTTCTAGAAGTCTTATGTTTTACTTTATTTTTTTTAATTAAATTCAGTTTTATTGAAATACATTCACACACCATACAATCATCCATGGTATACAATCCACTGTCCACAGTATGATAACATAGTTATGCGTTCATCACCATACTCTATCTCTGAACATTTTCCTTACATCAGAAAGAACCAGAACAAGAATAAAAAAATAAAAGTGAAAAAAGAACACCCAAATCATCCCCCCATCCCACCCCATTTGTCCTTTAGTTTTTATCCCCATTTTTCTACTCATCCATACACTAGATAAAGGGGGTGTGATCCACAAGGTCTTCACAATCACACTGTCACCCCTTGTAATCTACATTATTATATAATTGTCTTCAGGAGTCCAGAGTGCTGGGTTGGAGTTTGGTAGTTTCAGGTATTTACTTCTAGCTATTCCAATACATTAAAACCTAAGACGTGTTATCTATATAATGCATAAGGATGTCCACCAGAGTGACCTCTTGACTCCATTTGAAATCTCTCAGCCACTGAAACTATTTCATCTCATTTTGCATCCCCCTTTTGGTCAAGAAGATACACTCAGTCCCATGATGCTAGGTTCACATTCATCCCCGGGAGTCATATTCTGCATTGCCAGGGAGATTTACACCCCTGGGAGTCGGGTCCCACGTAGTAGGGAGGGCAGCAAGTTCACCTGTAGAGATGGCTCGGTTAGAGAGAGGGCCACATCTGAGCACCAAAGAGGTACTCAGGGGGAGACTCTTAGGCACAATTATATGCAAGTTTAGCCTCTCCTTTGCAGTAACAAGCTTCATAAGGGCATGTCCCATGATTGAGGGCTCAGCACATCAAACCATCAGTCCCAATGTTTGTGACAACATCAACACCAGTCCAGGTGAGGAAGTCCAACACATCCACACCTTCCCCCAGATCCTCGGGGCTGGGGAGGGGGAGGCTGTAAATATATTTTTTATTATCTGCCCAAATTACTCTGGGATGTGTCACTATTTCACACCAGCCTATACTAACCTACCGTATCTCACTGCCTATTCAAAGTTCCATGCAATTGTGGTGTTTGAACAAATCGACTGTAGAGTTGTACCGTTTAGAAAATTCAGATCCTGTACCAAATAGATATCTCTTCCCTTGGTCTCATATGGAAGTTGAAGTTTTAAAACACGGTCAGTTTCAACCTTTACCCTTTGGCCTGGCTTCCCCTGGTCTTAACCAGACCTGCTTCATTCATATCACTAATTGAAGTCTGGGCTCTTTTTCAGCTTTTTTTTTTTTTTTTTTTTTTAACAGTGACTGTATGCACTAATACTGACATTCATATCTGCTGAGCTCTAGCTCTGAGTTTCAGGTGTCTCAGAGATATGCATTGTTCCAGAGACCAATCAGGTTATACGCTAAGGGATCAACATTTCAAAGTTTAGAGATAGGCATTACAATTCAGGGATAGAGTTAACTGCTGTAAGAGCTTACAATCTAGGGACTATTACAATAATTATGTCCATGTTAGGCTATGTTGTATGATTCAATTCTGAGTTTACACATTGTAGTTAGTCCATATTGGTGACGCATTAAAGTGTTTGCCTTTATTTCTGTTGTACTTCACTCAAATACTGTGTACAGGATCCATTCACCTTGTTGTGTGTCTCACAGCTTCACTCCTTCTTGTAGTTGCTCAGTGTTCCACTGTATGCGTACATCACAGTTCACCACTCCATTCTTTAGTCAATGTACCCTTAGGTCATCTGCACCCTTTGCAAATCATGATTATTGCCTCCATGAACACCAGTTTGCTTATGTTTTACTTTAAATCTGTGATCTGTTGTGAATTAATTTTTGTATAAAGGTATGAAGGTTAGGTCAAGGTTCTTTTTTTTTTTAATTTTTGCCTATGAATATCCTATTGCTCCAGCACTTTTTAAAAAATTTTTTATGCACTTCCATTTACTGTTTTACAAATTAAAATTCAAGACTTCACGCATCACATTTTGTCAACTTATTAGTTAATACACAAGAGTTTTATTAGGTCCCATGGAGAAATACATCATATGTTCTTTCCCATAGTGGCACTACAATGTTCTGCTCTTTGCAGTTGGAGCTCACTTTGTTTCCTTATTCAGATGGGTATTTCCCAAAGTTCTACAGCCTTGAATCTCTGCGTTTATTTGTTAGCCTGTAACACCCTTTCCTTTTTGGTCTCTCAGCGACCTGTGCAATGCTTGCTTGGATTCCACTCCCTCTTGCTTGGCCATGGTACATTTCTTCTGAAGCCTCCCAGAAGTGGTTTCAGAGCCCTCCTGTCCCTTCACCTTGTAAACTACAGGGATGCCCACATATGCAGTAAGCTTCAAAAAAAATTTTTTTTTCCTGGTTGGCCAAATGATGAGCTGAGGGAAGGAACTCACAGGAGGCTTCCAGAGTATCCTCTTGCCACCCTTTGGATAAAACCTGTCTTGAGAAGGCAGAGGGCCCTGTAGACTAACTTCCTGAAAGAGGCATTCAACCTTATACATCTTCTCACCATCTTCAGCTTCCTCTTCCTCTCCCAGCCTTCTAAATCCTCAGAGAGCAAGATGTTCAGGGCACCATTTTCCTTTAACATGTAGGTTGTCTTTTTTTTTTTTATGATTTAAAATCTGAATTTGCAGAGGTAATTCAATTTCAATGGCAAAACCAAAATCAGGGTGAGCAGACAAAGCATTTTCATTGTTATAAAAAGATATGAACTTGTACAAAGCAACATATACTCTAATGCCTAACTTAGAGATGCTTTTGGATATATTCTCAATTCAACTGACATTAGGCTAATGAAAGAAATTTTTTTCATGTTTGGAATATCTGTCATAAAACAAAGTTAAGACTACCAGACAGGACAATTGATGCTCTGTGTGTTTAAAACGTTCCTTTTAAGGATGATAACTTTTAAATACTAAATGTTTCCTATTACCAAATGTCTGTATCAAGTACATGTCATCAAATTTTCTAATCTTGTCATAATAATTTTGTTTATAATAATCAGTGTGTATTTATTATTATGTCTTTTTTTTTCAATTTTTTAACTTTGTTTATCAAAAAATTAAAAACAAACAGGCAAACATCAACCAAAAAAAAACCCACAACATTTCAAACAAAGCAATGGATTAAGGAAAACAAATAACCTAAAATAATTACTTTGCTTCCAATATGTTCCTACCATAC
Source organism: Choloepus didactylus (assembly GCF_015220235.1). NCBI lineage: Eukaryota > Metazoa > Chordata > Mammalia > Pilosa > Megalonychidae > Choloepus > Choloepus didactylus. Next base: position 125,983,138 of record NC_051313.1, on the reverse strand, counting down.
CCCAAGAAAATTAATAAACCATGTCCAAACAGAGGAGTAAGAAAAACAAATAATCTAAAATAGCTACATTGCTTCCAACATGTTCCTACCATACCCCAAGAAAATTAACAACCCCTAAGAAAACAAAGGAATAAGAGAAAAAAAAAAAACCTAAAATAACTCTATTGCTTCCAACATGATCTTACTATATCCAAGAAAGTTTACAAACCATAATCATTCCTGAGCATTCCCATAACATTGAGATTACCCTCCATAGTTTATCTGTTCTTATTAGATTATCATTCCCCCTCCCCTAATTGGTATCTCTAGGTCCCCTACATTCTACAGTATAAAACATTGTACATTTTTCACAGAATTCACATTAGTGGTAACATACAATATTTCTCTTTTTGTGCCTGGCTTATTTTGCTCAGCATTATGTCTTTTTTTTTTTTTTTTTTTTTTTAATCTTCATTTTATTGAGATATATTCATATACCACACAGTCATACAAAACAAATCGCACTTTCGACTGTTCACAGTACCACCACATAGTTGTACATTCATCACCCAAATCAATCCCTGACACCTTCATTAGCACACACACAAGAATAACAAGACTAATAATTAGACTGAAAAAGAGCAATTGAAGTAAAAAAGAACACTGGGTACCTTTGTCTGACCGCCTCCCTCCCCTATTTTTCTACTCATCCATCCACAAACTAGACAAAGTGGAGTGTGGTCCCTATGGCTTTCCCAATCCCATTGTCACCCCTCATAAGCCACATTTTTATACAATTGTCTTCGAGATTCATGGGTTCTGGGCCGTAGCCCGACAGTTTCAGGTATCCACCACCAGCTACCCCAATTCTTCAGAACCTAAAAGGGGTTGTCTAAAGTGTGCGTAAGAGTGCCCACCAGAGTGACCTCTTGGCTCCTTTTGGATTCTCTCTGCCACTGAAGCTTATTTCATTTCCTTTCACATCCCCCTTTTGGTCAAGAAGATGTTTTCCGTCCCACGATGCCAGGTCTACATTCCTCCCCGGGAGTCATATTCCACGTTGCCAGGGAGATTCACTCCACTGGGTGTCTGATCCCATGTAGGGGGGAGGGCAGTGATTTCACCTTTCAAGTTGGCTTAGCTAGAGAGACAGGGCCACATCTGAGCAACAAAGAGGCATTCGGGTGGAGGCTCTTAGGCACAACCATAGGGAGGCCTAGCCTCTCCTTTGCAGCAACCATCTTCCCAAGGGTAAAACCTGTGGTAGAGGGCTCAACCCATCAAACCACCAGTCCCCTATGTCTGTGGTCATGTTAGCAACCATGGAGGTGGGGTAGGCGAATACCCCTGCATTCTCCACAGGCTCCTCAAGGGGGCACTGCATCTTTTTTTTTTTCCTTGTTTTTTTTTTTTTTTTTAACTTTCCCTTCTTTTTTAAATCAACTGTATGAAAAAAAAGTTAAAAAGAAAACAAACATACAATAAAAGAACATTTCAAAGAGACCATAACAAGGGAGTAAGAAAAAGACAACTAACCTAAGATAACTGCTTAACTTCCAACATGTTCCTACTTTACCCCAAGAAAGTTACCTAATATAGCAACATTTCTGTGAACTTGCTCCTACTATATCCATCAGAAATCAACAGACCATAGTCATTCCTGGGCATCCCCAGAACGCCAAACAGCCCATCTGCTCTTCTTGGATTATTGTTCCCCCTTCCTTAATTGCTCTCTATTGCTAGTTCCCCTACATTCTACATTATAAGCCATTTGTTTTACATTTTTCAAAGTTCACATTAGTGGTAGCATATAATATTTCTCTTTTTGTGCCTGGCTTATTTCGCTCAGCATTATGTCTTCAAGGTTCATCCATGTTGTCATATGTTTCACGAGGTCGTTCCTTCTTACTGCCACGTAGTATTCCATCGTGTGTATATACCACATTTTATTTATCCACTCATCTGTTGAAGGACATTTGGGTTGTTTCCATCTCTTGGCAATTGTGAATAATGCTGCTATGAACATTGGCGTGCAGATATCTCTTCGTGTCACTGCTTTCCGATCTTCTGGGTATATACCGAGAAGTGCAATCGCTGGATCGAATGGTAACTCTATATTTAGTTTTCTAAGGAACTGCCAGACTGACTTCCAGAGTGGCTGAACCATTATACAGTCCCACCAACAATGAATAAGAGTTCCAGTTTCTCCACATCCCCTCCAGCATTTGTAGTTTCCTGTTTGTTTAATGGCAGCCATTCTAACCGGTGTTAGATGGTATCTCATTGTGGTCTTAATTTGCATCTCTCTAATAGCTAGTGAAGCTGAACATTTTTTCATGTGTTTCTTGGCCATTTGTATTTCCTCTTCAGAGAACTGTCTTTTCATATCTTTTGCCCATTTTATAATTGGGCCGACTGTACTATTGTCATTGAGTTGTAGGATTTCTTTATATATGCAAGATATCAGTCTTTTGTCAGATACATGGTTTCCAAAAATTTTTTCCCATTGAGTTGGCTGCCTCTTTACCTTTTTGAGAAATTCCTTTGAGGTGCAGAAACTTCTCAGCTTGAGGAGTTCCCATTTATCTATTTTCTCTTTTGTTGCTTGTGCTTGGGTATAAACTCTAGGAAGTGGCCGCCTAATACAAGGTCTTGAAGATGTTTTCCTACATTATCTTCTAGGAGTTTTATGGTGCTTTCTTTTATATTGAGATCTTTGGTCCATTTTGAGTTAATTTTTGTGTAGGGGGTGAGGTAGGGGTCCTCTTTCATTCTTTTCGATATGGATATCCAACTCTCCCAGCCCCATTTGTTGAAAAGACCATTATGACTCAGTTCAGTGACTTTGGGGGCCTTATCAAAGATCAGTCGGCCATAGATCTGAGGGTCTATCTCCGAATTCTCAATTCGATTCCATTGATCTATATGTCTATCTTTGTGCCAGTACCATGCTGTTTTGGCAACTGTGGCTTTATAATAAGCTTCAAAGTCAGGGAGTGTAAGTCCTCCCACTTCGTTTTTCTTTTTTAGAGTGTCTTTAGCGATTCGAGGCATCTTCCCTTTCCAAATAAATTTGATAACTAGCTTTTCCAAGTCTGCAAAGTAGGTTGTTGGAATTTTGATTGGGATTGCATTGAATCTGTAGATGAGTTTGGGTAGAATTGACATCTTAATGACATTTAGTCTTCCTATCCATGAACATGGAATATTTTTCCATCTTTTAAGGTCCCCTTCTATTTCTTTTAGTAGAGTTATGTAGTTTTCTTTGTATAGGTCTTTTACATCTTTGGTTAAGTTTATTCCTAGGTACTTGATTTTTTTAGTTGCTATTGAAAATGGTATCTTTTTCTTGAGTGTCTCTTCAGTTTGTTCATTTCTAGCATATAGAAACATTACTGACTTATGTGCATTAACCTTGTATCCCGCTACTTTGCTAAATTTGTTTATTAGCTCTAGTAGCTGTATCGTCGATTTCTCAGGGTTTTCCAGATATAAGATCATATCATCTGCAAACAATGACAGTTTTACTTCTTCTTTTCCAATTTGGATGCCTTTTATTTCTTTGTCTTGCCGGATTGCCCTGGCTAGCACTTCCAGCACAATGTTGAATAACAGTGGTGACAGCGGGCATCCTTGTCTTGTTCCTGATCTTAGAGGGAAGGCTTTCAGTCTCTCACCATTGAGTACTATGCTGGCTGTGGGTTTTTCATATATGCTCTTTATCATGTTGAGGAAGTTTCCTTCAATTCCTACCTTTTGAAGTGTTTTTATCAAAAAGGGATGTTGGATTTTGTCAAATGCTTTTTCAGCATCTATTGAGATGATCAATTGATTTTTCCCTTTTGACTTGTTAATGTGTTGTAATACATTGATTGATTTTCTTATGTTGAACCATCCTTGCATGCCTGGAATAAACCCCACTTGGTCATGGTGTATGATTTTTTTAATGTGTCTTTGGATTCGATTTGCAAGTATTTTGTTGAGGATTTTTGCATCTATATTCATTAGGGAGATTGGCCAGTAGTTTTCCTTTTTTGTAGCATCTTTGCCTGGTTTTGGTATTACATTGATGTTAGCTTCATAAAATGAGTTAGGTAGTGTTCCATTTTCTTCAATGTTTTGAAAGAGTTTGAGTAAGACTGGTGTCAGTTCTTTCTGGAAAGTTTGGTAGAAATCCCCTGTGAAGCCATCTGGCCCTGGGCATTTATTTGTGGGAAGATTTTTGATGACTGATTGGATCTCTTTGCTTGTGATGGGTTGGTTGAGGTCTTCTGTTTCTTCTCTGGTCAGTCTAGGTTGTTCATGTGTTTCCAGGAAATTGTCCATTTCCTCTACATTATCCAGTTTGTTGCCATACAGTTGTTCATAGTATCCTCTTATAATTTTTTTAATTTCTTCAGGATCTGCAGTTATGTCACCTTTTTCATTCATTATTTTGTTTATATGGGTCTTCTCTCTTTTTGATTTTGTCAGTCTAGCTAGGGGCTTCTCAATCTTGTTGATCTTCTCAAAGAACCAACTTTTGGTGATATTTATCCTCTCTATTGTTTTTTTGTTCTCTATGTCATTTATTTCTGCTTTAATCCTTGTTATTTCTTTTCTTCTACTTGGTTTAGGATTGGTTTGCTGTTCATTTTCTAGCTTCTTCAGTTGATCCATTAGTTCTTTGATTTTGGCTCTTTCTTCCTTTTTAATATATGCGTTTAGTGCTATAAATTTCCCCCTTAGCACTGCTTTTGCTGCATCCCATAGGTTTTGGTATGTTGTGTTCTCATTTTCATTCGTCTCTATATATTTAGCAATTTCTCTTGCTATTTCTTCTTTAACCCACTGATTGTTTAGGAGTGTGTTGTTTAACCTCCAGGTATTTGTGAATTTTCTAAGTCTCTGATGGTTATTGACTTCTAATTGTATTCCATTGTGGTCAGAGAATGTGCTTTGAATAATTTCAATCTTTTTAAATTTATTGAGGCTTGTTTTATGTCCCAGCATATGATCTATTCTGGAGAAAGTTCCATGAGCACTAGAAAAGTATGTGTATCTTGGTGATTTGGGATGTAATGTCCTGTATATGTCTGTTAAATCTAATTCGTTTATCAGATTGTTTAGGTTTTCAATTTCCTTATTGGTCTTCTGTCTGGTTGATCTATCTATAGGAGAGAGTGATGTGTTGAAGTCTCCCACAATTATTGTGGAAACATCAATTGCTTCCTTTAGTTTTGCCAGTGTTTCTCTCATGTATTTTGTGGCACCTTGGTTGGGTGCATAGACATTTACGATTGTTATTTCTTCTTGCTGAATTGCCCCTTTTATTAGTACGTAGTGGCCTTCTTTGTCTCTCAAAACATCCCTGCATTTGAAGTCTATTTTATCTGAGATTAATATTGCTACACCTGCTTTCTTTTGGCTGTAGCTTGCATGAAATATTTTTTTCCATCCTTTCACTTTCAGTTTCTTTGTGTCCCTGCGTCTAAGATGAGTCTCTTGTATGCAACATATTGATGGTTCATTTTTTTTGATCCATTCTGCGAATCTATATCTTTTAATTGGGGAGTTTAATCCATTTACATTCAACGTTATAACCGTGAAGGCATTTCTTGAACCAGCCATCTTATCCTTTGGTTTATGTTTGTCATATTTTTCCCCTCTGTCTATTAATATCCTTTATTGTACCCATACCGAATCTCTTTAGTATTGAACCTTTCTCCAAGTCTCTCTGTCCTTTCTTTGTTTCTCTGTCTGTAGGGCTCCCTTGAGTATCTCCAGTAGGGCAGGTCTCTTGTTAGCAAATTCTCTCAGCATTTGTTTGTCTGTGAAAAATTTAAGCTCTCCCTCAAATTTGAAGGAGAGCTTTGCTGGATAAAGTATTCTTGGCCGGAAATTTTTCTCACTCAGAATTTTAAATATATCATGCCACTGCCTTCTTGCCTCCATGGTGGCTGCTGAGTAGTCACTACTTAGTCTTATGCTATTTCCTTTGTATGTGGTGAATTGCTTTTCTCTTGCTGCTTTCAGAACTTGCTCCTTCTCTTCTGTGTTTGATAGTGTGATCAGTATATGTCTCGGAGTGGGTTTATTTGGATTTATTCTATTTGGAGTTCGCTGAGCATTTATGATCTGTGTATTTATGTTGTTTAGAAGATTTGGGAAGTTTTCCCCAACAATTTCTTTGAATACTCTTCCTAGACCTTTACCCTTTTCTTCCCCTTCTGGGACACCAATGAGTCTTATATTTGGACGTTTCATATTATCTATCATATCCCTGAGGTCCATTTCGATTTTTTCAATTTTTTTCCCCATTCTTTCTTTTATGCTTTCATTTTCCATTCTGTCATCTTCGAGGTCACTGATTCGTTGTTCAACTTCCTCTAGTCTTGTACTATGAGTGTCCAGAATCTTTTTAATTTGGTCAACAGTTTCTTTAATTTCCATAAGATCATCCATTTTTTTATTTAGTCTTGCAATGTCTTCTTTATGCTCTTCTAGGGTCTTCTTGATTTCCTGTATCTCCCGTACTATGGTCTCATTGTTCATCTTTAGTTCTTTGAGTAGCTGCTCTAGGTGCTGTGTCTCTTCTGGTATTTTGATTTGGGTGCTTGGGCTTGGGTTATCCATATCATCTGCTTTTTTCATATGCTTCAAAATTTTCTGTTGTTTTTGGCCTCGTGGCATTTGCTGAACTTGATAGGGTTCTTTTAGGATTTGTAGACCAATTGAAGTCCTTATCTCTAATTTATCAGATCTACAGCTTCGTGGAGTACACTTTCTCTAACTAACCAGCAGGTGGCGTCCACGAGCCACCTGTTCTCCACAAGCCAGTTCTCCCCTGCTTAGCCTTTTTGGTGAGTGGGGGAGTGAGTCTTGTGGGGTCCAATTGGTGTACCAAGCTTGCGTGTGTAGTTGGTGTTGCCTGCCCTGTATATGGGGCGTGTTTCTGGGCAGTCAGGGAGGGGGGGTTGGCTCTAACAATCAAATCTCCCTGGTGATCCTAGAGTTTTAAAGCTGCTGCAATAGTCTAATTCTTCAGTTCAGTCCCGGCACAGTTTGTCTCTGCCACTGACCCACAAGTCCTTGGTATTGGCGTATGGCTCCTGAGACTTGCAAGTGGGCCCCTCTTCCAGGCCGTGCACCCCGGGTCCTCTGTTGAGGGATGACTGTGCTATGTCACAGGTGAGTGCCGTTCCCCCAAGGCAGTTCTGGGCTGCTGGGCTGTGTAGGGAGGCTTCCAGTCTGCTGAAATGATGGCTGAATGGGGCTTTGTTAATTCACACTGCTCTACCTTCCCAACTCTGGGACAATCAGCTGAGGTTGCAGGGAAGGCTAATGCCCACGCCCAGTTTTGTGGAGTGTGCCTGTTATTTGAAGCACTTCCGTCACACTGGGTTGTCTGGGGCAGTTCTGGGCTATGGGGCTGGCGATGGGCAGGAGTGTTTCCTGTCCACCAGGATGATGGCTGTGAGTGGACACCCCCCTTTTCTTGGGAAGTTGTGGTGTTTAGTGAATTTTCTCAGCCACTGGATTATTGCGTTTTGTCTCAGAGCTCTCCTAGTTCTGCTCTTGACTTGACCTGCCCAAATAGCAAGTCTTTGAAGCTTTCTGTATTGGGCTTCTTAGAGTAATTGTTTTAAAAAAAGAAAAAAGGATTAAAAAAAAAAAAACAAACAAAAAACAAAAAAAAAAAACGGGCCCTCCTCAGAGATCTAATGGGTTATTGAAATGCTAATAGACAAAGCAACCAGGGCCATTAAGGAAAGGTCCACAGGGCAGAGAGATCAGCTTTTTTTCGGGATTTGCATATGCGCCTCAGGGCCCTTCCCCTTTCTATGTTCACCAGAACTCCAAAAATCCTCCGCTTTTATTTTGGAGTTTTTCGTGTTGTTTTTTTTCTATGCCTGTCTCCTCTCTGCTGGGCTGGCTGCTCTCAGATTCTCTGGTGTCTGGTCTCAGTCTATCTATGGTTGGAGTTTGGATCAGTAGAATGAGTTTCCGATAAGGGCTGCCACTGCAGTTCTCCCTTCTCCTTCCCGGAGCTGACAGCCCCTCCTCCCACGGGACTGAGCCTGGCAGGGAGGGGCGCGGGTCCCCTGGCCGCAAAAACTTACAGATTTCGCTGATCTCAGCAGTTCCAGGTTTTCATGAGTGTTGTATGAAGTATGCCCAAAGTCAGATTGCTCTGTGGTGTCCAGTCCACGCAGTTCCTGGCTTTCTACCTACTTTCCTGGAGAAGTAACTAAAACATACAGCTCACCAGTCTGCCATCTTGCCCCGCCTCCTAGGTTGTCTTTTGATTTGAGGAGTTACTAAATCCTTCTAGCTTCCTTCCTTTCACCTTCTTTTTAATCTTTGCACAGTTTTTGAAGTTTTGATCTGTCTCTTCAATTTCTTCTTCATAGTATTTTCTATTCTTGTCTTGTGGAAATAGAGTTGTTTCCATTCCTCCTCCATGCTCACACCTTCAGCTGATTTGCACCCTTATGTCCAGAGGTCAAGTGGCTTCGTCTCCATGCCAGAGGGTGACTTCCAAGTCTTTCGTGAAGCCTTTTTACAGCTAGCATAATATTCCTCAGGTGGCACCACCCTGCACAAGTTCTTCTCAAACAAGCTCATATTAAAAGAGACCCCTTTATCAACATGGTTGAAACTGGCCAGCCAGATAGGCGAAGGGTAGAATTTCTCAGGGGAGCCACTGCTCCCAATACTGGTATCTAGCTTTCTTTCCCCATCACTGAGGGGGTTCTGGGTGTTGGAATGTGGGCTAAGGTCATTAATCATAACCACTAGATCACCAGGGATCCAGCAATGTTTTTTTTTTTCTTTTTTAATATTATCCTTCCTCATTGAATTGCTTTTTCACTTTTGAAAATATCAGCTCTACTTTCTGCATTCTGTATTCTATTCCACTGATTCATGTGTCTAGGTCTCTGCCAATACCACAGATAGAGTCTTTATTACTGTAGACATATAATAAGTCTTGAATTCTAGTAGAATGATTGATCCCACTTTATTCTTATTTTTCAAAATTGTTCTTAGCTATTCTACTTCATTTGTCTTTCCATATAAATACTAAAATAATCTTGTTTATATCTACAAAGCATCTTGACTGGATTTTGATAGGAACTGTGTTAAACCCGTTAATCATTTTGGGGAGAATTGGCCTATTTACTATGCTAAGTCTTTCAATCATTGAACACAGAATATTTCTTCATTTATTTAACTTTTTTTGGTTTCTTCAATCAGTGTTTTATAATTTTCAACATGTACATGTTCTGGTAGACTTACATCTACGTATTTCTTTTTCTTTAACAGGATGTAAATGGTATTGTACTTTAATTTCGGTGTCCATGTGTTCATTGCTGGTATATAGAAATAAAATTGATTTTTGTATTTTGATCTTGTATTCTGTGATCTTGGTGCCCATATTTATTAGTTCTAAGAGTTTTTGTAGGTTCTTTAGGATATCCTATGTAGACCATTATGCCATCTGCAAATGGAATGGGAAGTTCAGTCTTTCTATAGAGAGGGAGGGGAAGTGTATATTTTTAAAGAAAAATACAATTCACTGAACCAATTCACCTTAAATACACAATTGGCAAAAAATTGCAGAAATTAATGGCAAAGTGTCCCAATATTTCTGGGTAGTTGGAATATTTCACTATGTGGGAGCCCATAACTGGGCCTTTCCCCAGAATTCTGTGAAACTTAATCACACAGCAGTATGTGTGACCCAGAGCAGTTAATCAAAATGTAACTGGCCCCCTTCAAAGGGAGAGAGTGCACAGCTGGTCACTTCTCCCTCCTGTGTTTACTAAGCCTTTTCAAGGTCCACCAGTTCCCAGAACCAAAATTGTTACTCCCTTCCTAGCATGTAGCTAATCTAAATGTTTCAAGACCCCTTTCTCTCATACCCATTGGAATGTTGTTGTTTCAGACTTCTGTAAGTGGCCTTGCTGATTACTGCTTAAGTGTAGAGTACTATCACACTGAGCTCTGAACCAGCCGCAGTCAGAGCAGTTTGACTGATTCCTTTTTTTTAAATGTAATTTTATTGAAATATATTCATATACCAAACAATCATCCAAAGTATACAACAGTTGTTCAAAGTATCATCATATAGTTGTGCATTATTACAATTTTTGAACATTTTCATTACTCCAAAAAATAAAAATAAGAATAAAAATAAAAGTAAAAAGAACACCCGAAATGTCCCATACCCCCCTCCTCCATATTATTCATTTACTTTTTGTCCCAATTTTCTCATTTGTCCATGGGTAAAGGGAGTGTGAGTCATAAGGTTTTCACAATCACATAGTCACACCATATAAGCTATATAGTTATACGTTTGCCTCCAAGAATCAAGGAGATTGGATTGCAGTTCAACAGTCAGATATTTCCTTCTAACTATTCTAATAAAAAACTAAAGAGGGATATCTATATAATGCATAAGAGTCACCTCCAGAATGACCTCTCGACTCCATTTGAAATCTCTCAGTCACTGAAACTTTATTTTGTTTCAATTCTCTTCCCCCTTTTGGTCCAGAAAGCTTTCTCTATCACACAATGCTGGGCCCAGGTTTCTCCCTGGGAGTCATGTTCCACATTGCAAGGGAGATTTATACCCCTGGGAGTCATGTCTCATGTAGGGGGGAGGGCAGTGATTTTACCTGATGAGTTGGCTTAGAGAGAGAGGCCACATTTGAGTAACAAAAGAGGCCCCCTGGGATGACTCTTAGGCACAATTATGAGTAGGCTCAGCCTCTCCTTTGCAGTAACAAGCTTTATAAGGGCAAGCTTCAAGATCAAGGGCTTGGCCTACTAAGCTGGTAGTCCCCAATGCTTGTGAGAATATCAGGAATTCCCCAGCTGGGGGTTTAATATTTCCACATTTTTCCACAGTCCCTCAAAGAGACTTTGCAAATACTTTTTATTCTCTGCTCAAATTACTCTGGGTTGCATCAGGGCTTCATGCTAACCTGTACAAACAACAAGGTCTCACTCTCTATTCAAGGTTCCATGTAATTATGGCATTTGAGTAAATTGACCATACAAGTTAAATTATATAGTGTGCTACAGAAAATACAGATTTTGTACCATATAACCGTCTCTTCCTTTGGTCCCAAACAGAAGCCAAAGTTTTAAAACACAGTTAATATCATCCTCTAACCTTTAGTCTGATCTACCCCTATCTCAAACAAGTCCATTTCATTCATATTTCCAATCAAGGTCTGATCTCCTTCTCAGCCTCTTTAACAGTTGATTCATGGAGCAATGCTGACACTCACAGCTGCCGAACTCTGGCTCTCAGTCCTAGGTGCCACACAGACACCTGAAGCTCCAGGGACCAATCATGTCACAAACAAACAGCTCAGAATCTTAAATTTTAGAAATAACCGTTGCAACTCATGAATAAATGTGATTGCTGTAACAGCGTACAATCTTTATATAAGCCTTCCCCTTATAACCCATGCTCTCAGATTCAATTCTCAGAGTTTACACATTGTTATTAGTCCACATTAGTGAGGCATTATAATGTTTGTCTTTTCATTTCTGGCTTATTTCACTCAACCTATTGTCTTCATGGTCCATTAACTTAATTGCATACCTCACAACTTCATTCCTTCTTGCTGCTCCCTCATGCAAAAACATTCTTACATTTGTACATTTAATAATACTCATTGACCACTCTAGGTTTCACTAAGTTATACAGCCCCAGTCTTTATCTTCTATCTTTCCTTCTGGTGTCATACAGACCCCTAACCTTCCTCTTTCAACCATATTCACAGTCATCTTTTTTCAGTGTACTTACAATATTGTGCTACCATCACACAGTATTGTGCTATCCATTTCTAGGGCTATAGAATCAATACTCCAGAACATTCTATACTCCTTCAACATCAAATGTCCTATCTCTACCCTCTTTCTAGCTCCTGATATCTTCATTTCTACACTCTTCTCCAAACCTCTCTCTTGTGTCTTTTCCTATCTGTCTGTAGCACTCCTTTTAGTATTTCTTGTAGAGGAGGTCTCCTGTTCATGAACTCTCTCAATTTCTGTTTATCTGTAAATATATAAAACTCTCCCTCATTTTTGAAGGACAGACAGTTTTGCTGGATATAGGATTCTTGGTTGACCATTTTTCTCTTTCAAGTCTTGAATATGTCATACCACTGCCTTCTTTACTCCATGGTTTCTGCTGAGAGATCCACACTTAGTCTTATTGAGCTTCCCCTGGATGTGATGGCTTGCTTTTCTCTTGCTGCTTTCAGATTTCTCTTTGTCTTTGACATTTGAAAATCTGATTATTGTCTTGGAGTAGGTCTATTTAGATCAGTTGTATTTGGTGTACACTGTGCTTCTTGGACCTGTAATTTTATGTCTTTTATAAGAGTTGGGGAGTTTTCATTATTTCCTCTATTATTCCTTCTGCTGCTTTTCCCTTCTCTTCTCCTTCTGAAACACCTATAACACATATATTCATGTGCTTCATGTTATCATTCAGTTCCCTGAGACCCTGCTCATATTTTTCCATTCATTCCCTATCTGTTCCTTTGTGTGCAGGATTTCAGACTTCCTGTCCTCCATCTCACTGATCCTTTCTTCTGCCTCTCCAAGTCTGCTGTTGTATCTCTCCATTGTGTTTTTTATCTCTTTTATTGTGCCTTTCATTCCCATAAATTCTGCCGTTTGTTTTTCAAGCTTACAAATTCTTCCTTATGGTCACCCAGTGTCTTCTTTATATCCTTCATCTCTTTTGTCACATTCTCTCTCACCTCGTTGGCTTCACTTAAAAGATTTGTTTGAACATCTATAATTAGTTGTTTCAACTCCTGAATCTCAGTCATAATGTTAGTTTCTTCCTTTGACTGCGCCATATCTTCCCAATGCCTGATGAGGCTCATGATTTTCTGCTGGTGTCTGGGCATTGAGGTTGTTTTCTCTCTTTTGCCTAAGGTTTATTTGTTGGTTGACTTGATCTCTGACTTTTCTTTTTTCTCTCACTGGCCAGTTTTCAGGTTGGCTCTGCCCACCTCTCTCCCCAGGTCTTCTCCCCAAAATCAGATGTCTACCATGGCCTACCACAGGGATGAGAGGTAGGCACTGGGCACCCCAGCAAGTTCACTGTGTGTGGTAATACAAATCTGCTGGCTTCTAATAGTGCTCTATTTTTCTCTGGCTAGCAAGACCTGGGTTTGTTTTGGGGCTCTGCTTTAACAGTTGGATCTTCCCTATTTCTCAGGCAAAACAGGGTTGGGTGTTTGTACAGGGTGTGTAGACCAGCTCCTGTGTTCCTAAGAAAGGGTCCTTGTACTTTCCATACTGTCCAGCAGATGGTGAAGTTCAGTAACTTAATTGTCCTTAGAGGCTGCTCTGCCTTGGAGCACACTTGGGCCGAAACTGCAGGATTCTATGCCCTCACTCTGCTGGCCAAAATCATCTAGATGTGGGGTTCTACTTGCAGCAAAGCACTCCCCCAGTTGATCCAGCACTCCAGCTGTTCCCAAGGCAAGAAAAGGGCTGCCAGCTGCTGCTTCCCTCAAGGTTGGGGGAAGGGCTTTCAGACCCAGGGCTGGAAACATGTCTCTGTCCACATTTTCTTAATCTCTTTGTCCCTCAGGGCCTTGAAATGTACCCCCCCCCCCCGCCAACCAGGTCTTCAAATAGTGAGGGTATTTTTCACTGCTGTGAGATTTTAACATCTGTGTCCTTGGTGGGAGGGGTTCCGTCTGCCGTTTCTGTGCCTTTCCCACATGGAGACTGAGTGAGGGGGAGGGGAGATGACTAGCTGGTCTAGAATGGAAGATTTCTACCTGATATTTCTTCTCTTTCTTCAATTCAGCATTTGCAGGGTCTTCCTACAGTCTATATCCTCCTCCAGAGTTTCAAACAGTTCAGAATTGTCCTTTTGTTGTTGTTGAACCTCTGGAGAGAACTTTTCAGTAGCTGTTTACGTCGCCATATTGATGACATCTTTAGGCTGCTTTTTGATGTATAATTTTTAAGTATACATGTGGAAGACTTGACAAATGTATACTCTTAAGTAACAACCACCCCCAGTCATGATATAGAACATTTCCATCTGCCCTAAAAGTCCCCTTGTGCCCTTTTGCAGTCAGTATCACTGTGCATAACATTTTAATGATTTCCCATTTAATATATGAAATGAGAAATTTTTTATTAAGAATATTTTTGAATCATAGATTCTGTAATGAAAATTTATATATTACTTTATTTGAAGCTATGTCTCTTGGTGTTTGTAACTATAATTGATTTTACAAATGAAAACCAGCAATACTGACTTTTACATTCTCAAGTTGCCCGAAGTGCCAACTGTTAGAGCTGTACCAAAATAACCACATTGTGATTAACCCATCAATCAATGGGCTAAATTGAATTTTTGATGTTTAATTTGTGTCTTTATTTTATTATTACTGTATATTGACCTAAAGATTTAGAGAGAAGTAATTTCTGTATATTGCTGCTATGCCTATTGTCAAAGTTTGGCTGAATTACAATTGTTGCAGTGCCATAACATTTAAAAGATCTTTTAAATTGTATTTGAGCTTTACACTGATAGGCAGTCAACTAAAACTAAAAATGAATTTAAAAGGGTGGGAGAAACAGAACATTTATGTGAAGAGAAAGCAAAAATCAAGTTTCCTTGGCTCATCATGCTTAGGTCATTTCTAGCTTCATCCCCCATGTGGTAGGTATTTCAAAGGATCTCTGATTTATCATAATTTTACCTTTTGGGTCAGTCTGTTAGAATGACAATGTCTCGCTTAATAAGGGTAATTAGAATTCATTCAGAAAGCACAATAACATGATGTTTGTAAACCAAGTGCTGAATAATAAGAAACAGGATCTGAGATATAGTATCTGTGTATCTTTCCCTGTTCATTTGCAGGTGTGGCAGCCCAGGGCCCAGGCCCCCTCCTAAACAGGAATAAGACCCTAAGCACATAACAACTGCTTAACCAGGACAAAGGTCAAGAAAGTAAAACAACCTCCTCAGAGGGAAAAGAATGTAATCCCGGATGAAAAATGGCATTGATTATATCTTAATCTTAAACATTAATCTTAGTAAAACATCAGGTCTTAAGCCCCTTTAATGATTATACTAAAGGTCTGATGTCCTCCATAATATATGGAGTGTCTTTGTTCTAAAATCATAAATATACTGCCCCCTGCATTCCTATCCTTTTGCAAAGCACTGTACCTCTGGACTGCTGCCACCAGAGAATCTCTCCTGTTCATAAGTCCTAAAAGATATATGTCTACTTCTGTGCCTGGCATGTTTTTCAGTCTTGCAGCAGCACCAGCTTGTGCTTTGCTTGGTCTGGGCCTGAACAGCATGTTCAAAGGAAAGAAGATAGGTTTCAAAAAGTATATGCCTGCAACCCATAGAAATTTATTCTTCTGAAATAAATCTTGAAAATCACTGTCTTCTCATGTGTTTTTCCCCCTTAGATAAAACCTTTTGGTGCTGGGGTTGAAGAGGGAAGAGAAGCATGGTGATAGAATTCCTTTCTCTTTCAAGCACAATTCCTTTATTTCTACTGGTTGAACATCTCATTCTTCCTCATGTAGGATTTTGATTCATCTCATTTCTTAGCATCTGATTGTACTACTCACCACACTGGAAATACACTTACATTAATTAAGATTTAGTTTGTTTATAATCAACCAAAAACTCAAAATAAGTGACAACCAGGGACCATACTAAAGTCTAAGTAGGTGGTGAGGGCTTCCATGGCATTCCAAAGTGTCAGAGACCCCGGTTCTTCTATCTTGTTGGTCCACCATGTATAAACTTGACTTCATAACTCCAGATGGCTACAAGATGGTAGAAGGCATAAAGAAGGGCACAGATCAGCCATTTCTTAAGGAAGTTTCCCAGTAGCTGCCACTTCTACATAAATCTGTTTTGCTTTGCTAAAGTTGACAAAATGCAATATACCAGAAATGGGTTGGCTTTTAACAATGGGAATTTATTAGCTTAAAAGTTTTCAGTTCTAAGGCCATGAAACCTTGGGCTCCTGTGTCAGATAGCCAGGTACATGGTGACATCTGCTGGTCCTTGTCTCCTGGGTTTCATTTCTACCAGCTTCTGGCTTCAGTGGCTTCCTTTCTCAGCTTCTGTGGGTGCTCTTTTAGTTTCTCTGGGGCTTTTCTGTAAACTGTGTCTTTTAGTGTCTCTGTGTGCTTCTCTGAATTTCATCTCTTTCTCTGTATACCCTTTAGCCTCTTATAAAGGACTCTGTAAGAGAATTAAGATTGACCCTGGGGCAGGTCTCAACTAAAATAACCTAATCAAAAAGTCACACTACAATAGGTTTACACTCACAGGAATGGATTAAATGAACATAACTTTTCTGGGGGTACATACAGCTGCCAAACTACCACACATCCCAATAACTAGAACTTAATTACATGGAACATTTAACCTCAAATGAGGCAGAGAAATCTTTATTCTTAAAAATGAGGGATTTTTTACAGAGGAAGAAGAAAAATATGGTTATTTGCAAAAAACCATATTCACTGTTCTAGTTTGCTAATGCTGCCAGGATGCAAAACACCAGAAATGGATCGGCTTGTATAAAGGGGGTTTATTTGGCTACACAGTTACAGTCTTAAGGCCATAAAGTGTCCAAGGTAACACATGAGCAATAGGGTACCTTCACTGGAGGGTGGTCAATGGTGTCCAGAAAACCTCTGTTAGCTGGGAAGGCATGTGGCTGGTGTCTGCTCCAAAGTTCTGGTTTCAAAATGGCTTTCCCCCAGGACGTTTCTCTCTAGGCTGCGGTTCCTCAAAAATGTCACTGTTAGTTGCACTTGGGGTATTTCTCATCTTTTAGCTTCTCTGGAGCACAAGTCTGCTTTCAACAGCTGTCTTCAAACTGTCTCTCATCTGCAGCTCCTCTGCTTTCTTCCAAGTGTCCCTCTTGGCTGTAGCTCCTCTTCAAAATGCCACTGTCAGCTGCACTGAGTTCCTTCTGTTTGTCAGCTCATTTATATGGCTCCACTGATCAAGGCCCACCCTGAATGGGTGGGACCATGCCTCCATGGAAATTATCTCATCAGAGTTATCACCTGCAGTTAGGTGGGGCGCATTTCCATGGACTCACTCAAAGAATTACAATCTAGTCAACACTGATAGGTCTGCCCACACAAGATTCCATTAAAGATAATGGCATTTTGGGGGACATAATACATTCAAACTGGCACAGTCACCATCATAGTATTTTTCCTACTTCCCAGATTTTCCTAAATTCTATGCAGCTTTCGTGTCTCAACATAAATTCCATCTTTCCCTTGAAGCTTTTCCTGATCTTTGCAGTCCATAATGATACCTTCTCAGAATTCACAGAGCACTTCTCTCTGCACCACTCCTTTCAAAAGTACTATTTATTTACTACCTAAAACAACAGTCTGACTTCTCCACTCAGATGCCAAGCTTCCTGAAGAAGGAAATTCTATTTTATACTTCTCTTGAAAACATGCTAAGTGAATTAAGCCAGACATAAAAGGCCACATACTGTATGATTCATTTATATTTAATGAATAGCAAATCCATTTAGACAGAGAGTAGAACAGTCTTTGTCAGGGGCTGAGAGAATGGAGAAATGGGTACTGAGTGCTTAATACATACAGGGTTTCTTTATGGGATGATGAAAATGTCCTGGAATAAGACAGCAGTAATGGTTGCAGAAGACTGTAACTATATTCAAACCACTAAATTGTATACTTTTAAATGGTTAAAATGGTGAATTTTGTTATGTGAATTTTATCCTAGTCCAAAGAGACTTAATCCACATAAATACCTACATGCAAATGTTTTAGGCACATTGTACATAATTGTCACACACACACAAACGAAGAAACAGCGAAGATGTAGTTTTGGATACATGACCCTGCATTTTTCAAAACCCACAGAACTTCACAGCTCAAAGAATGAAACTTAATATACACAAATTAAAACAGACAGACAAACAAACAAAAAACGATCTGGGGAATCCCAGAACAGAACTATGGCACCCAGGGCCCAGACCACTCCTAAACAGCATGTAGCAAACCCGCTTTAGCCAAGGATAAAGGTCAAGAAAGTAAACAATCTCCCCAGAAGGGGGAGAATATAATCATGGATGTAAAATAGTATTGATTGAATCTTAGTCTTAAACATTAATCTTAATAAAACATCAGGTCTTAGGCCCCTTTAATGACTATACTAGAGGCCCAATGTCCTCCATACTATATGGAATGTCTGTTATAAAATCATATATTGCCCCTTGTTTCCCCTGTCCCTTCACAGAGCACTATCCCTCCTGACCGCCCACCACTGGAGAATCTCTCCTGTTCATAAGTCCCAATAAATCTATGTCTACTTCTGTGCCTGGCAAGTTTTTCAATCTTGTGGCAGCACCAGCCCGTACTCTGCATGAACTCAGTCTGGGCCTGAACAATCACAGGGTAGAATACAGACTGTGAAAAGAGGATCTTACTGTATTGCAAACATACGATATAACCTCACTGAAGGGAGTGAGGAATAAAGAAGCTGACCTAAGTAAACTTTGGAAATGACTTGAAACAGTAAGTTAAAGACAAAAGGAACTATATATAAGCACCATACTCTGGTTGGTAAATTTATTTCTTATGGGAGTGTGGGTTAACAATTGTGAAACAGTTGCACATGTATACTAGGGTTCAACAAATAACTAAATGGATGGTGGTTTGTGGGAGCTAGGTTCTCATTGTTGGCAAGGAGGAAGCCTAGAACAATCCATGTGGTACTGGATTAGTCAGACATTAGTATAAACTCATGTTTATCTTAATATATAGATAATATATTGATATATCAATAGTTATAGATATTTGTGTGTGTATATGTATGTATGTATGTATTCTAGCTCTGGGAGGGCGTAGAAGCAGTGACATACCAGTTAACAATGAGCACCCCTAGAGCCCAGATCTTGGTTTCTAATGCTATTCTCCAGTAAAATGACATTAAGAATCAGAGTTACTTGGAGAAATGGTTGACTCTAGGGCTGGGACAGAGAAAATGCAGAATGAGGCCGGAGCTTCTTGTAGTGTCATAAAGAAGTGCTAGGAAAAAAAGGAAAAGCAAAAAAAAGATGGAGTGGGCATTTCAAAGGTGCACAGGAGCCAACCTAGAGTTTCCAATGGCCAAACCTGGAACAATTTGAGGAACAAAATAGCATAGTACTATATTATAACACAAAGCATAAAATAAATATCCATAATGATTAACATGAGTTCGTACTGATATAAACAAATGATTTAATAAATAAATGGGGGGAAAGAGACCAACCTGTCTTTAATAAAAATCCCAAATAATTTATGTAGTGACTACTTTCTCCAGGAGGTGGCGTTCAACTCCCCTCCTCCATTCCTTGAGAGTGGATGTGCTCAATGACATTGCTTCAAAGATAGAATATGTTTAAGTTATTCTCTAGAGCAAATTCATAAAGATAGTCTCCTATAATATGCACTAAAAACTTCCCTGTTTTACCTCTCATATTTAGTTTCATAATCTACTAGGAATTGATTTTGGTATATGATATGAAATGTAAATAAGTTCCTCCCCCTCACTCCCAGCCCCCATCCAGTGCCACAAGCCATTTATTGAAAAAAGTATCCTTTTGTCCTCTACTCTGAAGTATCATCTTGGTCATAAATCAAGTATCCATATGTACATTACTTTGTTTCTGGGTTATCTATTCTATACTACTGGTCTATTTGTCTTTCCTTGTGTCAATACCACAGTAGCTTAATTATTGTAGTTTTATAACAAATCCTGATGGATGATAGAGCAAATTCTCCCACCTTTCTTCATCTTCCAGAATACCTCGGCTATTGTTGGCTTTGCAATTTGTTACAAATTTTATAGTCAGCTTGACAACTTCCACGAACAGCGAGATTCAAATTGGGTTTGTACTGAATCTTTAAATCATTTTGAAGAAAGTTGGTATTTTTGCAGTACTGATGCTTTCAATCCATGACAATGATATATCCCTCCGTTTATTTAAATCTTCTTTAGTTAATCACCATAATGTTCTATGGTGTCCTGAATAAAGACCTTAAACATTTTCATTGTATTTATTCCCAGGTATGTGATATTTTTCTTATATTATAAATGGTACCTTTTATTTCATTTTGGTAACTGCTTGCCACTGGTACATACAAATATAATTCATTTTTATACATTGATGATATGTTCAGAAACATTGCTAAATTCAGTTATGAATTCTAATAATTGCTTGTTGATTCTTTTGGATTTCCTATGTACACAAACATATCATGTGAATAATTAGCTTCTTTCCTTTTCTAATCTTTATGTTTTCTTATTCTATTACTATACTAGCTAAGGCCATCTGTACAATGCTGAGTACAATGCTAGAGGAAACATTCTTGTTTTGTTCCTGAACTCAAAGGGAAATTTTTCATCATTTGAAGGCTAAGGTATGATGTTGTGTGGGGTTTTTTGTAAATACCCATTATCTAGTTAAGGATGCTCCTTTGTAATTCTAATTTTTTTTTTTTTTTTTTTTTGGGTAATTCTAATTTATTAAGAATTCTTGTCAAGAATGAATCCTA
Source organism: Choloepus didactylus (assembly GCF_015220235.1). NCBI lineage: Eukaryota > Metazoa > Chordata > Mammalia > Pilosa > Megalonychidae > Choloepus > Choloepus didactylus. Next base: position 125,962,549 of record NC_051313.1, on the reverse strand, counting down.
AATTTTATCAAAAATGTTCTCTGGGTTTGGAGAACAAGGACAGTAGCCAGATTCTGAATTTCCCCCTTACCCTCCCCAAAATAACTATAAAGTCAACAAAGAGAACCAATAAAACTGTTCAGGATCCATGCCTTCAACATTACGCTGTAACTCTCCAGTAAGAAGCGAGGGGAAAAAAAAATTCCAACAGAGATCCCAAAGCCAGCCCACCACCACTGAGAACCTGCAGGTGCAGAAAGGAGGACACGAGGCTGAAGAGACTTCACTTAAGTGTAGAGGGGAACAGAGGACTTAAAATGGTCTCCAGAAAGAAAAAGTGAAACCATAAATGCCAAAACACTGAACACAGATTAAAACCTGGTAGTTAAGAGTCCTGGCTACAGGAAAGGAGCTGAAAGTGTGTAATATCAGCAGTGGTAGCTTCAGAGAAGCAAAGATACTGAGAGAGAATCAGATACAGAGAGAAGAAGCGGTACCTCTTAGAGACAAGAAAGGGAAAGAAAGAAATGAGGGAAAAATTAAGGATTCTGCAGAAATGAAGGAAAAACAAGATATACTGACACTTTCCCCTGCTGACCCCACCACTACCATCACCATCCATAAAAGAAACTGCCCAGAAGAGGACAGATCTGACATAAGAACACTCTCAAACTAAGAACCCTGTCCATAAGATTACGATTAGAAAAAAGCAGACCACATTCACACAAAACTACTGCAAAAAGTCAGAAAGTGTGAATAAAAGATTTTCTACTGATGAAAAGCTTCCCCAAAAAGCCTATCATGAGGCTGAGGAAAACTCCAAACTAAATACCCTCAAGCATTTTGGTGACATGAAAGAACACCTTGAATCAGAAATTGAAAAACAAAAAGCAGAAATGAATATAAATGCAAGAAGAAAATAGGAAGCAATGAAACAAGAATTGATTAAATTCAGAAAAGAAATTTAAATTGGGTTTTAGGACTTGTTTGGTACAGGAACACCTTAGTGGGCTTGAGTTTCTGAAAGATAAAACTTAGTGACTGCATCTTTTATATAATATCAGGTAGGGACCTAGGTATTTGGGGACTACTTTTGGTAAGGGCATGGCATGCTGTGGTCAGTTGGGATGCCTTCCTGGAGCGTGCATAAGAGAAACCTCCAGAATAGCCTCTTGACTCTATTTGGTATCTCTCAGTCACTGTGACCTTAGCTTGTTACCTTTCTTTTTTTTCCCCCTTTTGGTCAAGTAGGGATTTTCAATCACTCACTGTACATGGCCTTCTTATAAGGACACCAGACATTGGATTTAGGGCCCACTCGAATCCAGTATGGCCTTATCTTAACTAATTACATCTGTAAAGGCTCTATTTTCAAATAAGGTCACATTCTGAGGTTCCAGGTAGACATGAATTTTAGGGGGAGACACTATTCAACCCAGTACATATAGTAAAAATAATTTAAAATAATAACATGAATCTAAGTCTTAGATTTTTTTCTGTGCCTCATATATTTTATTTAACATAGCCCTGAATATTCTCCTTCTCCATATCCACTCCTCCAATTCTAACCTACAAGAATACAGGAGGAAAAAACAAATTCTCTGACTTCTTTAAATAAAGTGATAAAATAGAATATAGACAAAAACATATATCTGTAGAAAAAATAGGAAGAAAACGCTGAAGATCTAGGTTATTTCATCTCTGCCCCTATAAATTCAGGCTATCTCTCCAAACTGAGAGATGATGATGTCTCAATTTCCTTCTATATGCCTTATTGACCTCTCAAAGCACCTACAAGGACAAAAAATATACAGTCAATGGCAGAAAGGTGGTGGTTGTTAAGCATACCTTCAACAAGTGATTGGTATAAAGGAGTTCATTGTACAAAGCTCTATACTTTCGTGTGTTTGAAACGTTCCATAATAGTTTTTTAATTAAGATTAATGAGGATAATTCCTTCCTCATAAGAAGACATATTGCAAAAAGAAAAAAAAAAAAAAAAAAAAAGGAACAAGAAGAAAGATAATCCTAAAAATTGTGTACGATTATTCCCAACTCTCATAAACTGTTTTCCCTCTCCTTGTTTGGAGGCTATGAATGACACAGAAGAGCTGAAAAAGAAATAAGGAGGTGTGATACATTCTTACTATCACAAGGTAACAATATCTATCTTCATCTTCCAAGGAGTTACTTTCCTTCCCCTGATTCTCAATTTAAGAATCCTTCACCCTACCACAATCCCTGAAATGTCTATATTTTATGCATTCTGAGAACATTAACCACATTCTCTCATTTTTAAATTTATTCTCACCTTTTTCCTTCAAGTATTTGTTTAATCACCTACTAGTAAAGTGCTTTTTTTCCATACTGAAAGAAATAATTTTACCAATCTACTACAAACTTGCCTGTGTCTAATTGAACCTAAATTTCACAAAATTCTTACTAAGTATGTGTGCTACTCTACATTTATTATTTATTAAGAGTATTAGATAGTCTATTTGCTATACGTATTTGCTATTCTATTTACTGTTGTTTTTACGAAAGGTTGGAAGCCATTGAATTGATTTCATGACTCACAATGGTCCCCAAATTTGAAAAATCTTAATCATTGCATTTTCCCTAATCCATGGATATTGAGCCCTCATCTAAATGCTAATCTTCCCTGACAGGATATTCAGAGTATTTCTCAGTACCAGCAGAATTTGTCCTCTCTGCTTTACAGACCATTCTCTGCTTCTCCTAAAGCTCTGACAAAGGGAGGTCTCTGGGTCTCACTGTGTCTCCTCCTGGACTGAATGGCAACCAGTTCACTGGCCATCTTTCAATTTTGACCACTACAAACTATACGAAATGCATTTTACAACCCAGTACATACACTCATATGAGTACACAAAAAGCTTTATAAAACAATATGCCCTTCTGTACGTGTTGCACTCTGATATTTTCAATCTATTTCACTCTGGGGAATTTTATTCCTATGGCCCCAGGGTCCCGGAGATTCAAAGAAACAATGAGAAACTGTGATTAGGACCTTCAGTTCCTGGCGCGAGAAAGTCTGCAATCTCCATCCTCAAGTCGTACCTTCTTCAAGACTCCACAAGAATGTTTGAAACCCATTTTAAGGACATAAAGCAGGTCCTTATGTCCTCAAAACATTGTTATTTTTAAGCATGGTTAGCCTAAAACACTTAGGCAGGAACAGGTACACTGAGTTTGACTCAACCGTTCCCCTCGACAGGGAACGACACAAAGGGTCATCTTTCGGTGCCAAACTCTTGACCGTGGCTCAGACTCTTGGTACCACACTCTGAGAGAAGAGAACGGAAAAAGCAGAGAACTGTTAAGGAACGACTTTTAGGCGCACCCTTGTCCCAACCAATCCCGACACTGGCGAGGGGACCCGAGAGAACACGCAGGCCGGGCAGTTGCGAGGATGCATCGCTATCCCTGCAGACGCTCCCACGACTCGGTCCGGAGCGCTGCGGTACCGCTACCTTGCGACCGACAACGGTCATTTCCCGTAGAAAGCTCGCTTTTCCTCAGAAGTGTCCCGTCAACCACAACTCCGAGGGACGCTAGCCAGACCGCCCCTTAAACACTCACCCCTCCAACTAACGCAAAGCCGGCGCGACCGGGCATGGGGCCTGGCGACCGGAAATGACGCAACCGAGGAGCCAGGAATCCTGGTGCGCTGCGCCAGCTGGGAAAGACGGAGACTGTGACGTGAGACGGGCCGCCTCCATGGCAACAGTCCGGAACCAAGGTCGCTGTGTTCTCGACGGCGGCTCAGCGGCCTGGACCCTGGAACCGAGGGCCCCGCGGAGGGCGCTAAGTGCGCCCTCTTTCCGCCTAGCGGTGGGGTCTTGGTTTATTCTCCCACGCCTTCGGCCCCTCCCGCAGATAACTGCCACCTTAGACCGACAAGTCTCAGGTTCCATTTACGACTCACAGAGCACCCAGATACGAGAAAATTATTTTCAGTGATAATCCTGAAATAATCAGATACTAATAATCATCAGAAACGAAATGCAGACAGCGAAATATTTATAAGGAATATTTCTTTATGAATTACGTGTATATATAATTATGCCAGTAATTAAAAAAAAAGTTCTAGTTCAAAAATATTTTCAAATAATGGATTGATATTTTAAAATTATGTTAGTGTATTTTTTGGAAAAAGGCGAAAAAACAGGCCTTCATATTAGTCTGTCGCAGTAATAATGACATAGTTTCTGTTTTCGAGTCTTCTACACATTTCCTAATGATTTTAACTAAATTGATCCTCTTCACATTCACCTTCATTAGAGTATAGCTGAATTTGTCAATCTATCATCCCTCATAGTTGACTGAAGAACGCTTTGTTTTATTAAGCTTAATTTCAAATTGTTTCTTTCACATGAAGAAACATATACAAAGAGGAAAAATCTTAAAAGATAATTTTAGTAGAGATTCATAGAGGTTCCATTTTGCATATAATTGCTTTCAAATGTCTCTGCAGTTCAGAGATCCTAAACACAAATAAAAATTCCAAGAAGTGACACAGAATGATGGAATTTAAGTATCATGCACACATTTCTCCTGCCTTTAAAATAAAACAAGACCTTTTCTCAGTCCCTCTTCTTCCAACCAATTACCCTTTATTGCTAAACTCCTTACATTTAGGTGGTCCCTTCCTCCTTAAAGAACACAAAATTTAATTCTTGTCTTGTTTCTGGGAGTGTCATTTTTTAAAGGAAATTATAAAATTATATGGTCTCTACAGTCCCTTCTAACTTTATGATTTGGATCCTGTTCCTCTATATTCACTTCATGCTTCAATAAAATTGGATTATTCTATGGCACTTGAACACAGCTATTACATCCCAGATTCATAGCTTTGCAGGTTTTCCACTCTTGTAGCTCATCATCTCTTTTTCAGTTTGCATTTTGCTGTGCTAAGCATAAGGTTTTCTTCCTTCTGAGCTCCCCAAACAAATTATACCACTTTTTGTTCCAACTACACTATCTTATATTAACTATCTGTAGAAATGTATTTTTAAAAAAATCTATCAATTAAGGTAGGGTCCTGATCTTATTCATCTTTATGTCCCATGGAATTTGAGATATGCCCTAAATTTAATTTTATTTAAACACCTAGACTATGCAAAGAGGCCTCTGTTACTCCAGAGATGTCCTGGGTTCTCCCTGCATCAGAATCAGCTGGGATGCCCGTTGAAAACGCAGCGTTCCTGGGAAACTCTTACGACCAATGAGTCAGACTGTGTAAAGCCTGGGAATTTTAACAAGTATTTTAACAAGTTCCCTCAGGTGATTTATTTGTGTAAACTATTTAAAATTATAAACCACTGATCTGACTTATACTTTGCAGAGCGTATTAAGGCCTTCAGATCTGCTTTCTCAGGACTCCAGCATCAGTCTCTTAGCCCCTTACACACCAGGGCTGGGACTTTCAAAGACCTCCAGGAAAGCGAGTCCGAGCACAACTGGGAGGGCCTGGCTCTGGGGCGCAGGCGCAGTTTTGCGCCGGCTGGTCCCTTGCCCTCCGTATCAACTCTGTTCTGCAACTGGGCGTCAGCGCCAGAAGAATAGGATCCTGGTGCTTACTCCGTCAAAGACTGGCTGGAGATACGGAGCCGGGGATGATCAGGAGCCTGAATAAAACAGTGTCTGTGACCTTGGGAAACCCGGTGAGCGTTAGCTAGAGCTGCAGTTCGACGCGTAGGTTTCCCTTTAATCCTTCCGGCTTCCCCAAGGCCCGCAAACTGAGGTTCCGCTCCGGCAGGCTGGTCCGGGATGTGTCTCGGCGCTCCGCCGGAGGTGGCGGGTGAGTGGGGCGCGCCGGGACCCCGAGGTCGGGCGGGTGGTTCTGGAGGTTCTGGGAAATGGTGGTGCGAAAGCACTCGGCTCCTTCTGAGGAGAAGGATGAAGGGGCGCCAGATGTCTGGGCCGCAGGTCGGGACGGTTCTCTCCTACTGAGCTGGGACGCGGTGCGGCGCGGCGTCTCCCTGCAGTGCCCAGCGCTTGGCTCACGGGCGGGTTTAACCTTGTCGGTCTGCTGAAGTGACAGCGGGTAGTGTTCCCGGTTGCGCCCCTAGAAGATGGAAAAGAGTGGGGTTGCATTCCTCTCCCCTCCAGCTGGGTGACGGACGGCTTATGTACCGGGATGAGGATGGGTATTTCTCAGGTGTTCACCGTGTGCCAAGAAATTTTACCTACATGAACTCGTTTAATCCTCGCAACAACCCCATAAGATATTGTACTATTATTATCCCCACGTTACAGATACGGAGATTGAGGCATTCAGAGATGAAGCACCTTACTTGAAATTACAGGGCTAGTGAGTGGTAGCCTTTTTTTTTTTATGGTTCTGATGATGGGGACTGGTACTTGAATATAGGTGTTATTTGTTGGCGGAGGTATTGAGAAATTCTATGTATCTTTGTGCGTGCATTGGTTGTAAATGTGAATCAAATTCCGTGAGCATTTTTTACCTGATGACCACCTTTTGGAAGGACTGGGTTCTCTAGATTTTTCTGTTCTAGGCTGCGGAGGCACTCAGCTGATTGATTCCTTTGTGCAAATGCTCCAGGAAGCAGTCATCTCAATGTCACAAAACAAAGCATGAGGGAAAGGCTATTGCAGAAGCGTCAGAAGCTGGTTCCTTCAGATTAAGATCATTTCTTGAGATTGAAATGGATAGAAAATAGTTGAATAGATTATAGGAAGAAGTAAGACCGTCAAAGGAATTTCAGATGGTTAGGGTAACATAAGGTGGCCAAGGTTGTTAGGACTGGAAAGTTAAGAGTCACATAAAGGAGTAGGTTGGGTCTGCTGGTCCTGCAGCACTTTGTGACCAGTTTACTTGACTGGGTAATCATTTGCTGGGGATGCAGCATCCATAGAGCAGTAAAGAAGTGGTGATCCAAATAACTAAAGTAAGAAAAAGAAAGGAGAGGCAGTTTTCTAACATCATGGTGGAGGAATCCATTGGATGAAATCCCTGACCTTGTGAAATAGTGGTCTCCTGGCCTCTCTGAAATATATTTGAAGCACTTTTTCCGCATCCACCAGCCCTCCTTTCCCCATTTCATGTGCATCCTCCAAAGCCAGGAAAAGCAATGCATATTTCTATGCTTTAGAGCAGCAGCTTCTGAAGGGGGCCTGACAAATCTGAGAGGATTTGTACAGGATTAAAAATTTCAAATTAATTTATTTTAGGTGAGCTTAGCCATAATATAAACTCCTCATGTTGTATATGATGTTCCTTACTATAAATGATTTGCCATCTTTTAATTTATAGCATTCACAAAATCTTTGTGAGGAAAGACAAGCAAGTCCAGTAACTCCATTTTACAGAGCGGGACCAGATTTTCAGAAAGGTAAGTTACTTGTCCAGGGACTCACAGCCCTATGGTGGTGGCTGGCTATGGAGCAGTGTTAGTTGGCTTCTGTTTTAACCCTCAGGAGGAAGTAAAGTGTGCTGGTTTGGATGTGTTATGTCCCCCAAAACGCTATGTTCTTTATTGCAATCTTGTGGGAGCATATGTATTAGTGTTGATTAGGTTGGAATCTTTGGATTAGGTCATTTCCATGGAGATGTGACCCATGCAACTGTGGGTAATACCATTGATTAGATTATTTCCATGGAGATGTGGCCTTGCCCATTCAGCATGGGTCTTAATCTAATCACTGGTGTCCTACAGTCCTACAAAAGAGCTCACAGACAGAAGGACCTCAGAGCATCTGAGAGAGAGTAGCTGAGAGTGACATTTTTGGAGACGGCTGTTGAAAGCAGACTTGCTGACAATTTGGAGATGCTAGCCCAGACTTTGCTCCGGAGAAGCTAAGAGAGGACAGAATGCCCCAAGAGCAATATTTTGAAGAATGCACAGGAACTGAGAGAGGAACTGGAACACAAGCCAGGTTCAGCAGATGCCGGCCATGTGCTTTCCCAGCTAACATAGGTTTTCTAGACACCATTGGCCTTTCTTCAGTGAAGGTATATTCTTGTTGATGCCTTAATTTGGACATTTTCATGGCCTTCACACTCTAAATTTGTAGCCAAATAAACCCCCTTTATAAAAGCCAATCCATTTCTGATATTTTGCATAACGGCAGAATGAGCAAACCGGAACATAAGGTGACTACTGCCATATTCCCTTTGAACTCTTACCCCATGTGAGGAAATTGACAAAAAGGCTAAATTATATTCCTCAGATCAGCTAGGGAATTTACAAGGAGCTTGGATTTGGCCCTGAACCATTTAAAAATTACGGATTTAAACCCAGACGTAAGTGTCCATTGTCCTTTCTTTGTATATGGAAGTGGATGGAACTACTTTTGAGCATTCATATTACCTCTTAATCCTTAGGGTTGCCTTCAGCTGGCCAGATGTGGACATTACAGACTGGTGATTTTGGATGCCTGAGGGTAAGACAGTCTTTTCCCTTTCCCCAGCTCTGCCTTTGATCAAGAAGAAAGAGCCAAGAGGAGGCAGAAGAGGGAAAGGCCACTGTCTACATCACTATGAGATCCATATCCCACATTAAATTAAGGATTCTTCCCTTTTTTCCTGAATGTTTGTGTCATCTCACCAAGAAGAGACACATTTATCTCTCTTTTCCTAGAACTTCCCTTCTTAGATGAGTCTGTGAAATTTTGCCAAGTGTGGGATTGCTCCCTATTTGCCTGTTAACTACCCTTAGTATCTTCCTCACTTTTCCCTTACTGTATTTCATCATTAGGTGATTGAAGAATACAGCCTTATTGGTTTCTTTTTATAATGGTTTCATCTGAAACATGGCCCTTAGGCCCATCCCATGTCTCTAGGGATTTGAAAAAGGGTTAATTCATTCTATTCTTATCCCCTTAACATGGGCAGATGAGTATGGCCTTAAAGTTTGGAATCTGAAGTAAAACTGACAGGAATCAGATAGCTTCGGACTAAACAGTCAAGTCCAACCTCCTCATTTTATAGATGGAGACATTTTACAGAGGAGACATGAAACCCAGATTGGTTATTTTCCCCTGGTTTCTATATAATTACCAACAGAGCTATGGCCAAAATCCAAATTACCTTGTTAATGCTTATACCATGGGGCCTCTCTTGGATGTTTCACTGAATTGTGCCAAGGATGCTACTTGCACTGAGGTGGTGCTTCAGTGGGTGACAGAGAATTTAATCCTTATGTTACATACTTAGAGCTTTTAATGTAGTTGAGACTCACTGCAGCCTCTCAGGGACTACCTTGGGAAATAGTCACTCTCTAAGTCATCATGGCATTCAGGAGTCATGCTCATGCTTGTATCCCTCTGGGATCCATAGAGTTTAATTTCTTAGGGGCCACAGAAATGGATAGTGTGACTCAGTTGGTTCTTTCCCTTCCTCTTGAGAGGTTGTAAGTACTATGGAGTATACTGAGTTTGAATCCAAGATGGATCATTTGGCCTTGGGCCAATTTACCTTCTCTGTATCTCAAGTTCCTCATTCATATTGTGGAAATAATAATGGTACTCCTCTCACAGATGTGTTGTGAGGAATAAATGAGTTAGTGTTCATAAAATGCTTAGAACAAGCAGACCAAAGAAGGATCTGTTCCAGAGACCTCACCTCCAAGTTTCACATTAGATTCCTTTTTTTTTTTTTTAAGGAGAAACTTTCCCCAATGGGGTTTCTATGTGTCTTATTATATGTGTCACATATGCAAACACATATAATGCATAATACAGTTATACATATATAATGAGCTTATTTGAAATGTGGAAACAACTACATTTTGGGTCTCTTGCATTACATGGTATATACAGTAAGTTGAATTATAGGTAATGTAACAAATTGGCCCAGTTTAATAATCATCTAGATATTAATAAGCATAAGCATGAACTCTAGACTTCAAATTAGCCACATCGTTTGTACTCTGTCCTAGTTCTTTCTCTTTTCAGGATATCTTACCTACTTTTCAGCATCCTGTGTTTCCATAAAATGTGAAACATTTTTCAAAGGCCTTCAGTTTTCAGGTTTTCCTGGTTTCCCTTTGCATGCAAAAATGTAAATGCTTTCCTAATAATATCTCTTTTCTGGAATGGAATATAATTTGTTTTAACATTCCACTATATACAAAATTCTCTTTAGTCTCCACACTGCCTTTAGGAGAAGCATGGGTGTTCTCAGATTTCCAAGAACTTCTGTTGGGAATGAACACTTTTGCTTTAGAGGCTTTGTAATTTACTAGCTAAGAGATGCACTGTTCTTCTATCATGTAACTGCCAATACTCAGTTCCATTGCACTAGAGCAGTGGTTCTCCATTCTTCAATCCACTATCCCCTTTACTATCCTGAAATGAAATTCATAGATAATATTAGTTACCTATAGACATAATTTCCAAAATATTAATATATTACATTAACTTTAATATAAAGGAGAAAGAAAAGTAATTTATAATAGAATACTGTGCATTCTATTGCATATTGTGTAAATATGTAAAAACTTGGATTAAATAAATGCTTGACCTATTTGTAGAATCACTATGATTACAACAGCTATAAATAAGACTGATATATGAGTACTGTATTTGTGAGTCTAATACCATACCATGAACAGTTTGATTTTTCTGAAATGCTATCCAATACTTAAATAAAGAATGTTTCTTTGGTTTTCCAGTATATAACAAAGATGTTCAAAATACTTTGTATTTATTTATAAAGTGGTGTTAAGTTCTAGCTTCAGATAACTATTAACGGCTTTTCTGAAAGTTAGGACATGAGACAATTCTTTGTTTTGGTGGAAAATCTATCATCCCTGCTTCCCCCCTAAATTCCAGTAGCATCCTCCAATCATTGTGACAATCAAACAATCCTCATGAGTTTACAAAAAAGCTTCCTAGAAGTGATACTGCTGCCTTGAGGACTACTGTACTAAAAGAAAGAAGTAACAGTGAACTGCCAACAAAGTAACAATGGAGTAATTTAAGGAACTGGGCTATAAAAATTTAGAATAGGCTTGCCAGCCTAGCAGTAAGGCATATCCCTTTTAAGGAGTGTTTACACCATAAAGTATGTATCTGGGTTTTATTGCAAAATCCTGCAAATAATTAGAATTTTGATTTCCTGGGCAACCTGGTGGTAGGGCTTTTCTGTTCCCTTTTTCCAGTTGAAAGGCATGTTCTTAGCAAAGCTGGACATGGACAGCATCCAGCAAGTTGTTCTGAAGGTTCTTGGTGGATATCTTCCAAAGTTCACCTCCACATTTAGGAGGTTCCCAGTCTATGAGAGAGGAAAGACTTTTGAAACCAGATAAACTCCCTAATCCAATGGATCTCAAATTTTGCTGTGCAGAAGAAACATTGGAGAACTTTTTACAAAGTGGATCCTTTCTCTTTGCTCCCTATCATGCACCAGGGTTCCAGATAAAATCACAAGTGAAGGGGTTAAAGAAAAAGCTTTAATGGGAAACTTAGAGTCTAGAGATGGGCAAGAACAGAAGACATAGGTTCCCAAATCCTCCCATTTTCCCCATAGAAAGGTTTTCCGGGGCCAGGATGTTCTGCTGAACACTCAGTGTAGGTCTGTGTTTCAGGAGAGGGCATTGCCACTTTGTTTCTCTTCCTTCTTATAAGACAAATTTAAGAACAGTCTTGTCAGTGGTAGATAAATAGACCGCTTGGTGCCAAGCAGTGAAGTCTGAATGTGGGATGCCAGTTTTTAAACAGGTGGTAACTAGCTGCCTAGCCCCTGGGAACCTTGAAATTGTTGGGAAATTTGGGACCCTCTGTCAGGGGGAGGAAGCCACCCGTCCAATGGGAAGCTGTATTTGTCTTTAGACCCTCCTCCTGGGAGAAGAATTTTAGAGAAAAGGTTGGTCCCAGCCAGCACATTGTCCAGGCAACTCAAGTGTGTTTCTCAGGCTGTTTTTGAACAATTGAACTTATCAAAGCATACCAACTTATTAAAACTCGAATGCCTGGGCCCCATCAAATTTACTGGGTCTGAGGCAAGGTTCACGTATCTAGAGTAACAGGTTCCATAGGTGATTCTGATGTGTGTGTGTGTGTGTGTGTGTGTGTGTGTGTTTATTTGTAAACCCAATTTTAGTACCTTTCAGACAGCCATTTTCTCCAGCCCTTCCTGCCTCAGCCCCTGTAAAGTTAACTTACCATTTTTAAAGATCAAAGCACTAAGACACAACAAGCTCTGTGTCTCCGGTACCAACAGCCTTGTGTTAAATCATTTACAATCAGCAGGAATCCTGGCATGAGAATTGGACATGATCACTCAGTTGGAGGGAGAACAACTATGGATGCTGGATCTTCAAGGAACTGAAGAGGGGAGTGCCCCAAAATGCCTTTCTAGGTGAGTGGCTGTCATAAAAATACCACCAATTTAATATATAAGAGACTTGACCTTTAGTCACAGCTCTTGCAATTAGCTGGGTGACCTGAGCAAATTATTCAGTGTTTCCTATCTGTCAAATGAGGAAGTTGGCCTAGATCAGATGAATTCTAAGTTCTTTTAAACCTGATAGTCTTTCACTGTGGACTTCTTTAGAAAAATACCTCAACTAGTCAGAAGAAGGGTTTGGGGGAAAATGGGGGGGTTGCAATGTGGTAGTTAGCATTTCTGAAACTTTATCCTCTCAGCCATGTCAAGAAAATAGTTGCATTCAAGCTTGATAAAAACATCCTTCCTTTTGCTTTTTTAGGGGTTATCTTTTCTATACTTGGAGTCTTTACTCTTATCATCCCTCTTTGTTCTCTCATTTCCTATGACTGATTAGTTACAATAACTAATAGCTCATTTTATCTTCTAATCCCCTAATTTTGCTCATCAGCTAGTGTATCTACTTATTTCCATTTTTGGCTTAGCTTATTACCCAATCACCTTTCCCATATTTCTTGATGTCTCTGTGCTCACCATGCCCACTGAAAAACTCTCTGCCTCTAATCTCTTCTGGCTTTGTTCACTTTTTTACCACTGTCCCTTTTTATTTTCTCCCCAAATAAAGTTGCTAGTGTGCATGAATTGAAATTAGTTGTCTTTTTTTCTGCTAGTTTACTTGCATTCAACACTGGACACAGGTGACATTACACTTTAAATGTCTTTCAGATAGGGAGATTTGAACAGAAACCAAAGCATCAACACCAATCAGCCTATTTCCGAAGAACTAGAATTTTCAGGGTCAGCAATGGAAAGTCTCAGAGAGAATACTGCCCAGGGTCCTACGAATGAAGAAGTCTATAAAACAAAGTGCCGATTATCAAGGCACACAAAAAATTCTGCACAGAAGAAATCCTCGTTTGAGAAAACAGCTATCAGAAAAGTGTCAGTGACTCTCAAGAAAGTTTCCACTGGGGAGGGACATTCTGAATCCAGGGAATTTAGTCTGAGCTCAAACCTTGATATACAACAGAAAATTCCAAAGGGAGATAGATCTCACACATTTAGGAAAAACTCCAAAGATAATTCAGACTTAATTAAACACCAGAAACTCTTCCCACAAAAGAAATCTTGTAAATGTAATGAATGTGGGAAAGCCTTTAGTTATCAGTCAGACCTTATTGTACACAGTAGAATTCATGGTGGAGAAAAGCCTTTTGAATGTAATGATTGTGGGAAAACTTTTAGCCGAAGTACACACTATATTGAACATCAAAGAACCCACACTGGAGAGAAACCTTATGAATGCAGTGAATGTGGAAAAGCTTTTGGCCGTAGTACACATCTTAGTCTACATCAGAGAATCCATACTGGAGAAAAACCATATGAATGTAGTGAATGTGGAAAAGCCTTTAGCCGAAGCACTAACCTTAGCCAACATCAGCGAACTCATACTCAAGAAAAACCTTACAAATGTAATGAGTGTGGGAAAGCCTTCAGTGACCGTTCATCCATAATTCAGCATCAAAGAATACACACTGGAGAGAATCCCTATGAATGCAGTGAATGTGGAAAAGCTTTCAGTTGGATCTCATCTCTTGTAGAACATCAGAGAACACATACTGGGGAGAACCCATATATGTGCAGTGACTGTGGGAAAGTGTTCAGTCGAAGCTCATCCCTTATTGAACATCAGAGAATCCACACTGGAGAAAAGCCCCATGAGTGCACAGTGTGTGGAAAGGGTTTCACTCGGACCTCATCCCTTATTATTCACCAGAGAACTCATACCGGAGAGAAGCCTTACAAATGTAATAACTGTGGGAAAGCCTTCAGTCAGAGTTCAACTCTCATCAGACACCAGCAACTTCACACTAAAGAGTAATACTCAAGCTTTTAAAAATTAATCTTAGCACAAGAGCACATATGCATAAGCTACTACAGCTCAAATGAAAAATATATACATTTGAATTTTCTTGCTAGCTATAAGCCAGTTTCAAACTTTTCTTCCTTTCCTCCCTTCCTCCCATCTCTCCCTCCCTCCTATCCTTCCCTGCCTCCCATCTCTCCCTCCCTCTCTCCCTCCTTTCTTCCTTCCACTAAATACTCAAATGAGTGACCAGTGCATCAGGACACAATTTTTAAAACCTAGCATATTCAATCTAAGATTCTGGAGGGCTCCAACCTTAAGAGTATATAGCTACCTGGAAGGAACCTTGTAGTTCCTATCTTGTCTCTTACATGGGGTTCCCTATATAACCTCTTTTACCCAACCATCTCAGCCCCTTCACTTAAAGAGGAAATATTATGTGTGTGTGTGTGCTACTGGCCCCAGTAGCAGAAGAGAGGGAGCTAGCTTCAGAGCAGGACTAAAAATTTCCCACCAGTTTGGGGATGGTAGTGTTGAGGCAAGGTCAGTCTCTGGACTTGTAAGGACAGATTTTTCTCTTCCCTCCCTAACTTTTTTTGCTGTAACATATTTTCTTCAAAACATAACTCACAGTCCTTCTAATATGCCTAACTAATCCTTGTATTAGTTTATCACATCTTTACCAAGAGTGTCCTAAAAATGTTAGAGATGTTTAATTCCTCCATTATCTTGAAAAAAAAATTGCTTCCAATTACTGCCCTATTTTATTAACCTTTCTTTTGTTTACAGACTTAATGAAACTTATACCCTCTTGCTTTGACTGTCATCAGCCTTGTAAAGGTGATCTCTCAAGGACAAACCTAGTATCTCAGTTGTCTTTCTGCTTGACATCTGCAGATTTGGCACCGTTGGCCACTCATGCCTTAAAACTTGCGCTTCTTCTGGAATCCATGATTCTGTGCTAATTCATACTTTTCTGAATAACAATGATCAGCTCTGTGATTTTTGGACAAGAGTTGGGCCAGAATAATATCATTTTATCAGGTATAATATTTGCGGTTATTCAACTAAACTGTAAGCTACTGTAAGGCAGAAATCTTGTTGTAGAGTCGTAAAAAACATCACAGAGTGCCGAGTAGACCCTAAATGCCCTATTCTTAGTGTTTCTTCATTCCTCTTTTATCCCCTGCTAGCCTTTGTTTGAAATGTCCTAAAAATTGATTCCTTTCTCTCCGTTCCTACTGCCACTGCCAAGTCCTCAGTATTTGGTCCTAGATTACTACAGTAAATGCATCATTGCTATCTTCATCTCCCATCTTTTATCTAGTTGCCTGACTAAACTACCACTTTGTTAAAAAATAGTCCATAGTTGCCCAGTATGCTGTAGAAAAAGTTCAAACCTCTTTGAATCAAGGCCTTCTACTGTGGGATCTATTTACCTTTATTTTTCATCACTTTGCTCGTCCCTATTGCACTTGTCTCACATTTGGCCTCTTTTGAAACTGTTCCATCACACCCATTTACTGTCCTACTTGCTCCTTTGTACCTCCAGAAATCCTAGTCACCCCCCCCCCCCGCCTTTTTTAAAGCCCTACTCAAGTCTTGCCTCTTCTGTGATACTTTCAGTTCCTCACCTTAGAAACCCTTTGTAGTGATGGTTTGCATTATTCTCCTTCATTAGACATTTTCTTATTCTGTTCTCTGGTTCTTTCACAGGCATTTTTTTTTTTTCCATAAGCTATTTTGAAGTTAGAAATTGTTGTAAATCTCTTGTAAGCCTCATATATAGTATAATGCAGACATGGATTCTGGTTTCAATCTCAACCGGGAGGTTTTAATTTGTGCAATCTCTTCTGTCTTTTGAATGGAGAAATAACCTCATAAATATTTTTAGTCCTTTTGTCCTCCTTGAATTATGTATATTACTAACTTGGGACTGACTTTCCTTTAGAATTCCTGGGATGCTGGCTGCTTGGCTTTCCACTTCATAAGATTGTTATAAGGATTAAGTGAGTTTATTTATGTAAAGTGATGAAAACAGTGCTTGGCATATACTAAGTGCTCAATAAATATTAGTTGTTATGATTCCACTGCTTCATATGTACCTGTAGCCTTTCACTTCATCCCCTGCAGAGTTTTTAGCTTCATTACCAGAAATGGAAAACTAGGATCACAAATAAGTTAGAAGGTATTTCTTCTGACTGACATAATAGGCAATAGTCATCTGTTTTATTTATTATAACTCCATCTTTTATCAAAAATTATTCAAAACAGCTTATAAGATACAATAAAATGGACAAGCAAAAACACATATAAATCA
Source organism: Choloepus didactylus (assembly GCF_015220235.1). Taxonomy (NCBI): domain Eukaryota; kingdom Metazoa; phylum Chordata; class Mammalia; order Pilosa; family Megalonychidae; genus Choloepus; species Choloepus didactylus. The sequence goes on along the minus strand of NC_051313.1, from coordinate 125,946,007 downwards.
GCCTTACAGAAAGCAAAAAAAATGCATAGAAGATCAAGATCAGGGCAAGCTATGGTATCCCACAGTTATTCAGTTAGGGATATAAACTGAGCATGCTGTTAACCCAAATGAGATGGTCATTTGCTTATGTAGTATCTGAAAAACAAAAACGGTGGTCCTTTCTCAAGTAAATCAAAGCTTTTTCTAATACTTAGATTTAAGATGAATTTCTCCATTGGCCTTCATATATTATAATAATTATACAATGTCCTCAGTAGCGCAAAGTTATGAATCCTCAACAACAAGCATACAGTAGGTTCTCTAGTGAATAAATTTTTAGTTTCTAGTTGAAGGCCCAGTGAGACAGGTGTGAAGACTGCTCTTGGTGTGGGGTGGGGTTAGGAGGAGCAGGGCATAGACTATATTAGATAATCAAGTGCTTTCCACTGGGGTTTCCAAGCCCAGAAGACAAGCTCTTTGCTCATGTAATTCATTATAAGTGGGATGAAATTTACAGATGTTAAATAATTTATCCAAGGGCCACAAATTGACCCCAAATCTACTGACTCCAGTATTGGACCTCTTAAACTGAACCCTAGCAGCCGGGCAAGATCCAGAAAAGAAAGGAAACTATTTTGGTAAAGGCATAGGGGTGGGAAAATGCTCTCAGTGTGTTCCAGTAGATAATGAAGGGACTAGACTGTCTGTGGCAGGGTGTTCAATGAAGTCCAAAGTAAGGAAGTTTATTGGAATTAGGTAATTGTATAATGGTAAGTCCTAAGCACTAGATCACATTTAGATTTCATCTTTTAGGCAGTAGCGGAATGGGGTGGGGGATAGGATCATGGAAGTTAAATTTGGCTTGGGGGGAAATTAATCTGGTAGAGGAAGCAGAAACTAGGTGGGAAGCTGGTGTATTAGATTAGTAGTACTGGGAAATTGAGAGCAGTGAACAAATGAAGAAACAGTAAAGAAAAGATCCAATGAAACTGGTAACTAGACATGAGCAATGATGGAGAGGGACCAGTGGCTATATTCCTTAATTGATATTGTTTCTTAACTTTCCCATAAGCTACTAGGGCAGGCAGGGAGGGATTTCTGACACTCAGCAGTCAGTCATGAATGCAAAGTCTAGTTTGGATGGTTGGTAAGATTAATCTGCATCTTTAACAAAGGAATCAATAAGCGGAACCCAAAGTTTATAACAGGAATTTACGGTGGGGAAGTCGGATCAGAAAGTAACAGTGATGGGAAGTGAGCCGCCCTGTTTTAAGGAGAAACGGAGGTCTTCTGATGAGGCCCAAATCACCTTGACTCAGCTCACACTGAAGTTGAACCTTTTCAAAATAATCTCGTTCTTTACACAGTGTCCCCCTCCCGGCACCTGGCGTGGGCTCCTCTGTGAGCCCCGTGGGTGACTCAGGAGAAAGGCTCCAGTTGAGTCCAGCTGCCTCCTCTGGTCGTCGCTCGCTGACACTCACCTGCCCCAGCCCATCGCCCATCCTTCGGGAATTGAGGTGAGGAAGGAGGCCCAGGAATGTGAAGACCACGTGTGTGATGGGGCAACGGGGCGCCTGGGCCCTGCGCTCTGGACGTGTTCCTGGTCCTTCGGCCCTGTAGGCTGGTGGCAACGTGTGCGCAGCTGCCGATGCCCACTCCAAGAATCCCCAGAGGGTGCTGGCAGCCCGCCCAGCATTCGTCTTTATGCATCCCGTGAGCGCTTGAAAGCAAGATCTGCTAAAAAGCCAGAAGGGCGCGGCATCGGCTCCTAGGAAGCGTGGTTTCCCCGGGTTTCCACACTCAGGGACCCGCTCGCCTGCTCGCTTGTGCGCCAGTGACTGCACGAGGTCACAGTCGGCGAGGAAAACGCGGGGCGCTCCTGCTCTACGACTGGATCCGCTATTCTTTCTTTCTTCTTCCTTTAAAACAAAAACAAAAACAAAAAACAGCAACAAAAAACAAAAAAAAAAACAATAGATTACTGACTTTCTATTCAAAACAGTTTAGAAATAGTCAGGACGTGTGGATTCTAGTTCTGACTTGACTTCCCCTGAGAAAGGGTGTGAACATAGTTTAATGTGTGAATGCAGCTAGGCCTGGCAGTAAAGTGAAATCTGGAACAATACACTACCTTGTCTTGAGAAGGAAGAAATGGTTAGTAACATACAGAGTTGTGGGAATAGCAGGTGAGTTGTGCAGTTTTCTTTTACAAAAGAATGCTTCAGATTCGCTGACTTAGGTAATGAAAAGTAGCTGAAGATAATATGTTATTTAGAAGATTTTCTTAAAAATAAACATACAATCTGTTTCTTCCAGGTAAAGGTGACATTTTAAGAAAGAGAAAGTAATTATGTGGGGGAAAAAGTCTGGAAACATGTATGAAAGTATGTCACCTACAGAAACCCTGTGCAATTTGAAAATGTGAAAAAAAATTTAAGCTTTTAAATGATACTTTTTTGTGGAGTCCAAATCTACTTGTTAAAAATATTAAAATGCAGCTGATTGGTTTGCAAAAACAATTTGCACCACTACAGTCGGGGGCTGAGGAGGTGGGGTGGGGATGGTCGGTGGGGGTGGGAAGATAGCCTCGGCGCTGGGAGAGGTGGCCAAGGAATCCCCCGGTCGAGGGTGGGCGGGAATGAGCGCGGCGTGCGGCTGCCCCTTTTCCGAAGGCTGCAGGGACCGCCCGGGCTGCGCCGCACCGCACGCCGCGGGCTGCCGTGGAGGGAGCCTAGGGCCCGACAAGAGTTGCAGGAGATGGAGCAACAATACCTCACATTTTGGGAAACAGGAAAATTTTTATTCTCCAGATGCGCAGAGATGTCCAAGTTTCCCAAAGCTGTTGGTCTTTTCTGGCCAGGCTTGGGGCTCTTAGAATCCCTCTATGAATTCCTGGATTTCAAGGAATCAAGAGAACATCGGAGAACTCCTGGCTAAAATACAACATAGTGGTTTTAGGAACAGTGATCAGTCTTTCTTCCTTATTCACATGCATTCTATCTTCCATGAATTCCCCAACCTTGAACTTTTACCTCTATGATATATCTGCTTCCCTAACCTATTTCAAGGATGACAGAGGTAAAATAGATCCTGGGCCAGAGGAAGCAAGACGTTTGATATTTCAGGAGTCAGTGACTTTCAAATATGTGTCTGTATCCTTGAAAAGGAAGGAATGATCTCATTTGGATTCATCTCTGTGGGGCATCATGCTGGAGAATTACGGGAATCTGGTATCACTGGGTAAGAAAGACTTTCTCATGGGATTTAGTATATAACCAGGGAATTTTTAACTTTTTGAAATAGAATTTAGTACTGTGAAATAGTTACCTAAATAATAATGTCTTGTGGAGCAATTTTAAGGACATGGCTTTGCTTTGTTTAGTGGGATTTCCCTTGTCCATCAAACTGACCAATTTAAAGATTACTGATTTCTAAATTCTGTTAGGCCTACAGACAGCATTTTGTAATTCCTAAGGAAGTTGTATTTTTGTAGACTTGATGCAAAAACTTCTAGAGGGACACCTAGCAGACTGTTCTTGGTATTCACCTTTTGTGCTTCCACCCTTTGCCAAATATAGTACAGAAGATTTTTTTTTCTTTTAATTTTCAGTCTTGGCATTTTTTGCCTAGTCTTTCTGATACCTGTCCTCCTTGATATGCCATTACAAATCCCTAAATTTTCAGTCAACAGTAGAGAATGTAGTGTCTACTTTATAGCACTATGAGACTCTCAGAATAGAAACCAGATAGGTTGTTGACTGAACCCAAGTGATGGGGTTATAATTTGTTTCATTTTTAGGGAAGCTAGGATCTTGCTCTGTCTCAGTGCTAGGCCTTGAGCATGCAAGTCCTTTCTAACTGCTGAGATCATTTTTAAATGATTCCCAACAGTCCTAACCCTCTAGCCAGTCTCTTGGGATCTTCCTCTGTTTACGTGATTATAAATCCCTTCAACAAAATCCCCTTCCTAAAATTTACAACCTCTATCAAGTGCCAATACTTTACCCTTCTTGTACTCTTGCCCTTTTTGCAATTCATCCTTTTAGTCACTTCATTTTAACCTCAGTAATCCCACATTACGCCCCTTTAAACTTCCCACATCATTGATGATATCCTAGAGCTCCCAAGAACACCTCTGCCCTCACACCCTTCCTCCCAGCCAGGAACAATGTCTGAAGTTCTAGTGCAGAAAATTCTTCTGGGAGATTGTTTCCATTGACCCATGAGGGAATTATTTTTGTAAACCCAGACTAGCTTCCTGCCTTGTCTCCTCTCCTCTGGGAACATAGTACTGAGTTCCTTTCAAGGGTAACAGTATTTCCCCTTTGCACAACTCCCTTCTTTTGCTAGAATCCAGAGATTGGGAAATGGATACCAGGGTGGCTTTGTGTTACACTTGCACATTTCCTTCCTCCTGAGGATTTCTAGATTCCAAACTTGAAATTATCTTCCACTGGAATAAGAGAAGATATATGGTTGCAAAATCCGAAGGGAACAGAGGACAGAAAAACATCAGGCAGCACCAGGAGAGTGAGAGAGAACCAAACGGTTATGATTTGATGGAAGAATATCATCAGCTCATGTGATTACTAAAGACCAGGCATCTTTGAAATACTGAAAGGGGAAGTCTTCCTTATGTTCCCCAAATCTCCAGAGATGTTAATTGCTATGGAAGCATGCAAGCAAGCGTAAGAAAGATTTTTAAACTATTCTCCTATTTTTCCTTTGACTGTATTCTCAAAGGAAATTTTATCCTTGATCTCTGCTAGTCACTCATGAACCTCAGGCTCCAGGCAGGCCAAGCCCCAGATTTTCTTTGCCCGATTGCTAAATTGCCAAAGAAAGATATGATTCCCCATATACTTTGTTTCAAGATACTATACCCTTAATATTTGGGTTCCTAAATACTCCTGTTTCCATACCTGAAAGTTCATCTCCCTCTGAAACACCTGCTGAGCTCACCCACTTTCTAATATTCTTGCTCACCTTCTGTCTAATCTGATAAGCCCATTCCCATGGTCACCCATTTCCTTATAACTGAGTAGTCTAAAAGTACTATTTTAACAATGAACATGTGGAAACTAAAATTAAAGACATTCTAATTTTAAAAGTAAAAAAAAAAAGTGAAAACATACAACCCATACACAACCCATCAACAAATCCTGTTGGCTCTACTTTAAATTTTTTTCCAGAATCAAACCATTTCCTACCATTTCCAACCTGACCTAAATCACCTTCATGTCTCTGCTGGATTATCGCCTTCCAACTGGTCTCCCTGTCTTCATCCTTGTCCTTGCAACCTGCAACATATGTACACACATAAGCTATTCTCAACATAGCTGTCACCGTGATCCTTTTCAAATATTTTTTACATCATGTCACTCCTGCTCAGAACCCTCCAGTAGTTTCTCATCTCACTCATAGAAAAAGCCAAAGTCTCTACAGTGGCCACATAGTCTGGCCCTTCATGGGCTCTTGGATCCCATCTCCTACTGCTCTCCTTCTCATTCACTAAACTCTAGCCGCATTACCTCCTTGTTCTTGAACATGCCAGGCCACTCCTACTGTAGGACTTTCCACTGGCTGTTCTCTCCGCTTGGAGCGCTTTTGCCAATATATCCAAATGACTCTCTTTCTCACCTCCTATGTCATCTTCACAATGAAGCTGTTTCCTGTCATCCTTATTTAAAATTGCAACACCTACCCATTGGTATTTACTATTCCCCTGTCCTACTTAATTTTTCCCATAGCATGTATTATTAATATTTAATTTTTCAAAATTTTATTGTCCATCTCTCCCACTAAAATGTAAGCTTCATAAGGGGAGAGATGTTTTATTTGTCTTATTTACTGCTGTGTTTTCATCTGGAATAGTAAGCACTTAATGAATGCAAAGAAAAGTTGGTTTTTAGATTTTTTATCTGTTTCAGTTTCAGGGATGAGAACCTAGACCAAGTTAGTGATTTCAGAGCAGAGAAATTCATCTCGCTGAAAACCTTCATCAATGCCCATTATATGAAGAATCTTGTGTATGTGGAGAAGACTAACAAAGCTTAGAAGTCATGTAGGAAAATACCACAAGAAATGCCTTTTTTGGGAAAGGGGTTTCAAGAAAATATTAATCTACCTACCCAAAATATTCCCCTGTAGAATGTAATAGATTTAGGAGAAGCTAAGATAATATTTACTAAACAGAGAGTTCTAACGAAGAAGACCCCATAAATGTAAAATATGTAAGAAAAGCTTCAAATGGAATTAGAAGTCAATAAGACATTAGATTATTTATACTGGCAAGAAACCATATCATTGTTATGACTGTGGAAGATATTTGCACCACCATTCCAATCTTATTTGACATAAAAAAATTCAGATGAAAATCTTTATTTGACATCAGAGAGCGCATAAGAAGAGAGGCCTTATACGTGTGATGAATGTGGGAAATCCTTTATTCAGCATGCTGTCCTGTGTCAACATCAGAGAACACCTATAGGAACAAGGCCTTAGAATGTACTGTGTGTGCCACATTAATGAAAGGTGTTAATAATAGGGTGGTATATGGGAACTCTATTTCATGCATAATTGTTCTGCAAAACCTACAACTTCTTTAATAAAAAAACAAACAAAAAAATGTACTGTATGTGAAAAGACATTTCCTTGAAGTACTTCCCTTGTGCGAGTAGAATTCATATACATTCAATGAATGTAGGAGAATCTTGTACCAGATGTCATATCTCTCTCCCTTTCCCTCATCTTCTCCCCCTCCGTCCCTCCTCCCTTCTTCACTCCCTCCCTCTGTGCATCAGAAATCATACTGGGGAGAAACCCTATAAATGTAGTAAATTTATTTGTACAGGTGTATCAGGGAATGATATAAGGGCCAGTGGTGATTGGGGCTCATTATCTCTATGGAATATGTCTGTTGCCTGCTTGTCTCGTTGATCCTGGAGATCTGGGACCTACCCATGGTTATGGTTTTAGCATTCTCCTTCTATAAGGCACGGGTGAGGAGGCCCAGTAAACACCCTGCTCTTGGTGGAAAGGGAGTGTGGTCAATGATGATGTTGACTAAGTGCAGTTTTCAGTGGTCTCTGCCTTCTAGGTCCCCCCCCAGATGTACCCTTTGAAAGGGGTAGGATGTAGGGAAAACATCTAAAACACATGGGCTCAAGTTTTAGATCTGCATTATGACAAACCATTTAACCCCTCTGAAGCTCTGTTTCCTGAAATGTAAAGTGTGAAAAGCATCTTCCCTGCCTACCTCACAGTGATATTTTGAGGGTCACATGAGATGACAGGGAAAGTCTGTAACAAGCTCTAATGGAACAATGCTATGGTTAAAATCACAGGTTATTGCTAAGACCACTATAATTCAGTGGATTGACCGACCGAACTGCTCTAGGGCCGGTTTGTGAAGTCCAAAGAGAAAAGGACTCTTACATAAATCCTGAATTAGACATCACCTTCATTTTTCTGATGAGTATATGTATGCTTAGCTTTTATGATGTCCTTTCTATTTTTTTCTTCCTCTTGGTTGTCAGCTATCCATGTTGTTTTTAGTAAAAAATTTATCAAAGAAAATCTAGAAAATTAATGTAGAAAATTGTCAGTAATTATATTTCTGTTATTATATTTCTGTTATTGGAAAGGCTTGAATCTTTTTTGGAAGAAATGCTTTTCTCCAACTTGAGGAAATTCAGTGTTCTCAGAAAACAAGGGTTTGAGAATTGCAGGTATAGGTTTGATATTTGATTGAAAAGATGTTTCTTTTGGATACAGAATGGAAGTGAAGAGACCGACTTTAATACTGAGTTAGTCTTGGTTGGTATCAGTTGCCAAGGTTTATAAACTTTATGTGTAGTATTCTTTACCTCAAAAATCCCATTGCTTCCTTTGAAATACAGGGACTGAAAGAGTCCCACTCTCTTAATGGCCCTTCTCATTATGTAAAATGAGGTAGGATATTACAGTGGTGGAGAAAATAGGCTCTGGAATTTGAATCCTGACTCCATTAGATTTTAGTAGTGTCACCTCAGGCAAGTTATTTAATCTCTCTGTGTCTTAGTTTCCTCATCCTAAAATGAAGATGGTGATAGCTACCTGATAAGAATATTGTGAGATTTGGAATTAATAAATGACATATGCTTAGAATAATGTCTGGCACATAATAATCACCCAAGAGAATAGAGGGTCAGATTTAGTTATGTAGACCTAGGAAAATGAAGAATCCCAAATTGAAGTACAGATCATCTAGCTCTGATATCTGTCACCAGGGTAGATTTGGCTCATCATGCTTCCTGGGGCTCATCCCTTTCTCCCTCACTGTCTTCTGTGGAACAAGATACCAGCTCACTCAGCTGGTATCCTGAGTGTCCCTCCTGAAGCTACACACTTGGTAAGAAAGAACAGTATCCTTCCCACCATGAGGAAGGCCTCCCATGAGTCCCAGGAATGAGGATACATTTGCGTCCCAACCTAAATCTCCCCTCCCCTCATTTCCCCCAGTGCTGGGATGGAGTTCAGAAGGCATGAGGCCCTTCGAATACCTTTTGATGTTCTAGAAGAATTGAATGTTGACCCAGTAAGGGTGTGTGATCCTGGGCAAGTGCTTTCTCCCTGGTCTCACAGACCCCTCCTATAAAAGAAGGATTTCAGTATAAATTCACATTGATTTAGCACTTAGCAATTTTCAAAGTGTTTTTGTCGTGGAAATTTCTTTTTTTAAGCTTCACCATATCCTTTTTGATTAGGGGTTATCACCCTGTCTTATAGTGGTATTAGGTTCAGAGAGTCAATGAGTTGAACAAGACAACATGGCTAGAAAAGTACCAAATGATTAAAACCCAATCCTTCTGACTCTGAATCCAGTACTCTTTGCATTATCCTGCTGTGTCTGAGGCATCCTTTGTCTGCCATTTCATTTGTTTATCCAAGACTGAAACAGTGAAACATCCCCTTGTGAGAATGGGAAGACCAGCTCCCCAGGGTTCCAGGTCATGCCTATTCCAATCCTGGTGGTCATGAGGGAGTCATACAGCCACAAAGAGTCATATGCAGGATTGCTACACAGGTTTAAGCAAAGACAGGCTCCATGGGAGCTGAGGATGCTTAGTTGTGGCTGGGGATGAGAATCACTGGATCTGACAGAGAGAGTTGAGGCAACTTGTCTGTGGCCCCACCCTGGTCAATGAACAGAGTCAGCTTTTTTCACTCTCCATGGGCAGGGATGTTTTGTTTGTTTGTTTGTTTGTTTCTGGTTAAACGTAGAGCACTTCTCTGCTCAGAAGTGGGGACAGTCTGTTCTTCCCAGAGCAGCCCTTGCTCTCTCATGGTTCAGGCATGAGGATGAGAGGAAGTGAACTATTTGAATTTGTGATACCCAGAGGATGAGATGCTGTGTCCAGTGACCTGCCTGAGCATGCAGCCAGGGCAGGGGGGAAGGATCTCCCCTTGCAGAATGTGTCCAGTTTGGATGATCACTTTAAATTGGCTCAAACCTCATTTCTCCTCAGCTCAAACTTCCCCAGCTCTTCCAGTTCTCCTTTCCACCTATTATCCCTATTATAATCAGGACAATAAAGGCTCAGCAGTCAAAGAGGCAAATAAACCCTAGTTACACATTAATTTTTTGTCTCTATAACATCTGCAAAACATCAATAATAACAGATCTGCTGTGTTTTAAGGAAGATCATCTTGTTTAAGGATAAACATCTTGGCTGAGTGATGGATCAGTAACTGATAGCTTTGGTTATCTGGAATATGACATTGTGAAGGGTCTTATATAGCTCTGAGTCCAACACTTGTTTGTATTATTGTGCGACTGAGGCCAAGAGGAGAACCTGCTAATGGACACACAGCAAGTATTTAACAGATACAAAACTGCAGTCCTGGACATCAGTGACTCTTGTGGCTACACAATTCCTTCTCTCAGCCATGTCTCACTACAGAGATGCTCCTCAATCCTTCCAGGGTTCCAGGGCTATTGGGCTTTCTCCCCATGTTCCATGGGAGATCCAAGCTACTGTGGATCCCACGCTACTGTGGGGTGGAGGAAGGAGACTGGCTTCCCAATTTCTTCCTTGGGTTTGGCTCAGAGCTTTGAGAAAACCTGGAGAGGGACCCTGTGAGCTTCAGCTTCACTCTGTAATCCTGCATACATCATTTCTTTTCTGATTCCCTGTTTCCCCATGTGTAAATACAGGGATTGGACTCCACTGCCTGAGAGCCCATTCTGGTTCTGAGAGTCTGTGTGGGACAATGATTTCTCCCAGATGAGCAGGACTTTGATGGTGAAAGAGAAAATGGTCATGAGTATAATGTTAAATAGACAAGCTGGATATTAAATTTCATATAGTATAATTTCAACTGTGTAAATGAAAATAATTTACCAATTCAACAAATATTTACTGAGCACTCCCTGGTTTAGCATTTTCTTATTTTTCATTTTGTCTTGTGTTGATGCTGTAGGAGATGCCTCACAGTGTCATATGGAAAAAGGCTGACCAGTTAGACCAGGCTTTGTGAGCTGTGGTGCTCAACTCTGTCAGTCTAGAAACTTGGTATTTTTCAGGGCATTGAAGTTATTGAGGCTCCTGGCAATACATAACAAACCTCACAAAAGATGGTCCTCAGATACACTTGGATAAGTGCTAATGGAGCCTGTAACTGTCCAGTGAAATAACTCATGGGATCTATGAGGGGATCCTCCACGTTCATGGTTTAAGGTGCCACATTGACCAAATTAGGAGAAAAAAGCTGCTTGTTGATCCTGGAGTCAGAGCAAAGAGAATCTTGTGGGAGAGCCATCTAGGCCACTGGAGCATGTAGATGTGTCTTTGAACCCCAACAGACTGTACATCGCTGGTGACTGATACAGCTCCTGGGGACTCCACATCTCTCCAGCCCATGGACAGAGCCAGGTAAGTTCTGGCAGACCCCACTCCTTGGGCTCCTGGGGTTTTTTGCTCCACGATGACCACCTCCATTGGTTAATATATTTTCTCCTCAGACTGGCATAATTTAACTTTCCATCTTTATTTTAATTGATTGATTAGTTTAATTATATTCCACCTACAGTATATTTGAGTAGCTGTTTCCCCACATATTCACTCACATTTGATAGTGACATTTAAATTTTACTGCCTAGGGAAAAATGATATATTTTTAATTTGCATTTTCCTGGTCTGAGGCAATTACACATCATTTTATAAATTCTTTACAGATTTTCTCCTTTCTGAATTTTTAAATTTATATTTTGTGCTTCTTTTGCTACTAGGTTGTCTTTTTTTTAACTAATTTGTAGATGTTCTTTTTATGTTCTGGATATATTCATCTATTGCCCATTCTCTTTCCAGTCTGGCATGCATCTTTTAACTTGCCTTATATTAAATGCAAAAGTTTAAAATTTTAATGGTCAGATTCATATTTAAAACTTTTTTCTTATGAAATCTTCTCTACTCAAAGTATATAAATCTAGTCTCCTATTTTTTAAAAAATATTTTAACACATTTGTTTCTCCACAGTTAGAGTCTTTAATCCTCCTGATATTTATCTTGCTAATGGCAAATTTGCCAACCACATTTGTTGAACTGTTCAATATCTTCCTCAGATTTGAAGATCTTAATTCACACCTTGTTTTGACTTTCTATACACTATCCCTGGAGAAGCATCAACTTAATTTCAATATTCAAATACATTTTGATGGTGCCTAAATCTTTCTCAAGCCTACACTAGTATCTGCACACTTGCAGGACTCAGGCCAAAATCATTGTTTTACTTTGGACTTCTCTCTTTCTCTCACACCCCACAAAAATCTCACACCAAATCTTTAAAAATATTTATAAAATCTACTTCTCACCATTTCCACTGTGACCACCCTCGTCTGGGCCACAGTATCTCTTACCTGGATTCCTGCAACCCTCCTCCCAAGTCTCAGCTCACCAGAAGCTAGAATGATCGTGCTAAAAGTGAGTCAGATTATGTCACTCCTTTGCCCCACAGCCTCCACTGGTGTCACACGGACATGTCCACTCCTCAGAACCTTAAATCAGCTATTCTCTTTGCCTAGAATCTTCTTCCCTCTCACATCTGCATGGCCAAATTCTTTATCAGCTGTAAGTATTTAGCACTTTCTCATAAGAATTACACTGAAATTGCAACCCTTGACACTTCATAAAATCAATCTTGAACCTCTTTACCCTAGTCTACATATTTTCCAAAGCATTTATCATCTTCTAAATTACTAGATAATTTATTTTTTAGGTTTATAGTTTTCCATCTCTCCCCTACTAGAATATCAACTCGGCAAAGGATGGAATTATATCTGTTTTGCCAATGATATATTCTCAAATCCCTAGGTACTGAATAAATATTTGTTGAAAAAATGAACGAATGATTGAACAGCCTATTGATTACTTCCTTGTTCTTCCACAAGCATCTCAAACTCAACCTGTTCAAAATTCATTCGTTTTCTGCCAAATCTGTGTTATCTGCTTCTCCAAACCAGACGACTAGAACATGATTTTCTAAAGGTCTGCCTCAACTCCCCCATCTTTCACCCTGACAGTCCCTCTGCCCACAACGGTCTAGTCTCTTACGACATCCTGCTCCTTAATCTATCGTCTCCTTATTGCCTCCACTTTTAACTACCCTGGTTGAAACTCACATCATTAATGTTTGCTGGAGTTTCTGCAGTCTCCCATAGGTCTTTAAGCTTCTGTTATGGCCTCCTGAGGGTATAATCACAGACTATAAAAACACTTAGTTGCATTCTAGAATTGACTCCTCAGCAATAGAATATCCTACAATTCATGTTGCAATCATCTGGCCCCTCTTGTTTTGGTATGGTCCTTTTCATTGTCCTTCAGGGAGCTATTCTAGTGCTCTGCTATGAAGTGTTTTATTTAATCTTTCCTCTATTTATCTCATCTTCTGTTACCATTATCAACTGTTTTGACTCTCTCCCTCTAAATCTACTTTTCAAATTCCTATGAGAATTTTATTAGAGTTTTCTGCAACAGGCTCTTTTATTCCATTAGCTAGCTTCAATATTGGCTGCCCTTACTCCCTCCTGGCCCAATCAGATGTGGCCTAGGAGTGAGGGGATAACATTGCCACCTATGTGTACTGAACATGGGGAATAACATGGCAGCATATGTGCTTTGAAACATCTAGAACAGATTGCTTAGTATGGAGGCTATGGGCATAAAAGTGGGAGGATCAAAAGTAGCTTAAGTAGGAGGCTATGGACATATCAAGTACCCAGAGCATTAAAGACATCTCTCTAGTACATAATGGAAGATAAAACACTATTACTGTGATATGTGCCAATAATGACAAAAAAACTAGTCCTGAGATTCAGAGTCTATATTTCTTTCCAGTTACAGGCATTCCTTGAAAGTATTGTGGGCAAATATCACAATAAAGTGAGTCACACAAATTTTTTGGTTTTCCAGTGCATATGCAACAGCATTATGTCTAAAAAATGTACATACCCATGCTGGTTTGAATCCATTATGTACCCCCACAAAAGCCATGTTCTTTTAATCCAATCTTGTGGTTGCAGACTTACTGTGGGTGGCACCTTTTGATTAGGTTGTTTCCATGGAGATGTGACCTCACCCATTCAAGGTAGGTCTTGATTAGTTTACTGGAGTCCTTAAAAGAGCCGATACAGACCCAGAACCCTGGAGATGAAGACAGAGAGACTTTTGGAGATGCTAAGCTAAGAGATAAAGCCTAGGTAAGGCCTAGGGGAGAAGACTTCTTTCCTTAAACCTCATGAACCAACCCCTGCTAGCTTCAAACATTTCTTCCACAGCATCCTCACCTCTTTCACCTTTACAGAATTGGAGTGAGGGCCTTGCTGTGGATTAGGCCTTGGCTTAAGGGAATGTGGTGGCTGATTTGATCTATCCAGACCACCAAAACTGTTTCTTATCATTCATGTGTTCACTGGAGTAGCACTTCTTTTTAAATCAGTTTTATTGAGATATATTCACATACCATACAGTCATCCACAGTGTACAATCAGTTGTTCACAGTACCATTGTACAGTTGTGCCTTATCATCAAAATTTTTGAACATTTTCATTATTCCAAAAAAAAGAATAAAAATTAAAAAACACTAAAAATCCCATCACCCCATCCCATCCTATTTTTCAATTAATTTTTGTCCCCATTTTTCTACTCATCTGACCATACACTGGATAAAGGGAGTGTGAGCCACAAGGTTTTCATAATCACACAGTCATACCAGTAATATACATGGTTATACAATAGTCTTCAAGAATCAAGGTTACTGGGTTGCAGTTTGACAGTATCAGGTATTTCCTTCTAGCTATTCCAATACATTAAAAACTACAAAGGGATATCTATATAGCACATAAGAATACCCTCCAGAATGACCTCTCAATGGAGTAGCACTTTTAATTTCCCTCAAGAACTTTTCCTTTGCATTCACAGCTTGGCTAACTGCTTGGCACAAGAGGCCTAACTTTCGACCTATCTTGGCTTTTGACATGCCTTCCTCTCTAAGCTTAATCATTTCTAGCTTTTGACTTAAAGTGAGAATAATGTGACACTTCCTTTCACTTAGCACTTAGAGGGCATTGTGGGGTTATTAATTGGCCTAATTTCAATAGTGTTGTTTCTCAGGGAATAGGGAGGTCTGAGAAGAAGGAGAGTCTGGGGAAGGACCTGACAGTGAAGCAGTCAGAATACACGCAACATTTATTAGTTAAGTTCAGCATCTTCTATGGGCGCAGTTCATGGTGCCCCAGAACAATTACAATAGTAATATCAAAGATCACTGATCATAAATCACCATAACAGATATAAAAATAATGAAAAAGTTTGAAACATTGCAAGAATTAACAAAATATGACACAGAGACACAAAGTAAGCACATGCTGTTGGGAAAATGGTGCTCATCAACTTGCTTGATGCAGGATTGCCACAAATCTTTGATATGTAAAACATGCAATATCTGCAAAGTGCAGTGAACTAAGAGCAATAAAATGAGGTATGCCTGTATTCATCTACTCCCTAAATAGTTGGTCCCTTCAACTAAGGAGGCAGGAGACTAAGATTTAATTGAGGCAGCATACATAGGATAATAACACTATCTCAGTGGGAAGAGGTTTCAGCCCTTTTTTTCCCCTTCATTTGAGTCACTATATACCAGTGTGATATTTAATGTGAGTTGCATACAGGAGCAAATCTGAAAAGAGAAGTTCCCTAGAAGACAGAGCCCTTGTGCCTTGTCCCCGAACCTTGAGAAAATAATAGTCTAAGACAGAAATATGTATTTTTTACTGAAACTTACTTCACAGTAATGGAGATAACCCAAGACCATAATCTACAGGTAGAACATACAACATGAAAAACTTGTTTTCATTTCTCTGATAACTGGACAATCCTGACTAGGCTTGTTTACTCAAAGACTGATAACCAGATACCACTACTGTCAAAATAGAATTCCAAAATAAAGGATCCAAAGTAGTAGGGATCCTTCAGAAAATACGTGGCCTTTCTAGTTTTGTGTCCCAGGCCTTCTGCCACAGTGGTCAAGGTCTGAATTTCAAAAATCCCAGGCTATACAGGCTATAATTTAATACAATTTGTGGCTCTTTCCTGAAATATTGTGAAACTGGGATAAATAATACCTTTAAGTTTATAAACTCTTTCTAAGAAACATGAATAAATATAAGTTTGCCCTGGTCCCAAGGAATCCTGCTCTACTTCTCTGTCACTGTAACACTGGCACAATTGATTGAAACTTGTCTGGAATCCAGTCTGGATAGGATCTATAGTGACATTGTAATGGCTGCTTTGCTGAGTTAAAACCATTCTTAGAAGGTGTTTTAGTTTGCTGAAGCAGCCAAAAGCAATATACCAGAAAGAGGTTGGCTTTTACAATGGGGATTTATTAGTTTACAAGCTTACAGTTCTGAGGCTGTGAAAATGTCCAAATCAAGGCATTATCAGGTGATGCTTTCTCTCTGAACACCAGCAATCCTGGCTCCCCTATCACATGACATGGCACATGACAGCATCTCCTGGTCTCTCCCTTCTCTTCCAGGTTTCATTGCTTTCAGCTTCTTGCTTCTGTGGCTTTCTCTCTCTTTGAATTTCATTCTCTTATAAAGGACTTGTGCCGGTTTGAATGTATTGTGTTCCCCAAATGCCATTATCTTTGTGGTCTTTCTTTCTGGTGCTGGATAGATTTGCTTGGAATGTGCCCCACCCAGCTGTGGGTTACTCCCATGGAGGTGTGACCCCACCCATTCAGGGTGGGCCTTGATCAGTGGAGCCATATAAAACATGCTGACTCAAAGAGACTGAACGGAGTGCAGCTGTGAGTGACGTTTTGAAGAGGAGCAAGCTTGCTAGAGAGGAACGTCCTGGGAGAAAGCCATTTTGAAACCAGAACTTTGGAGCAGACGCCAGCCATGTGCCTTCCCAGCTAACAGAGGTTTTCCGGACGCCATTGGCCATCCTCCGGTGAAGGTACCCGATTGCTGATGTGTTACCTTGGACGTTTTGTGGCCTTAAGACCGTAACTGTGTAGTGAAATAAACCCCCATTTTATAAAAGCCTATCCATCTCTGGTGTTTTGCATTCTGCAGCATTAGCAAACTAAAACAGGACTCCAGTAAGAGGATTAAGATCCACCATGGGCCATGCCTTAATTGAAATAACCTAATCAAAAAGTCCTACTTACAATAGGTTTACACCCACAGGAATGGATTAGCTTTAAGAAATGATTTTCGGGGGTCGTTACAGCTTCAAACCATCACAGAAGGCGATTGTTCTAGTTTGCTAATGCTGCACAATGCAAAACACCAGAGATGGATTGGCTTTTATAAAAAGGGGGTTTATTTCACTATACAGTTACAGTCTTAAGGCCATAAAGTGTCCAAGGTTAATCAGGTACCATCACTGGAGGATGGCAAATGGCGTCCGGAAAACCTCTGTTAGCTGGGAAGGCACGTGGCTGGCATCTGCTCCAAAGTTCTGGTTTCAAAATGGCTTTCTCCCAGGACATTCCTCTCTAGCAAGCTTGCTCTTCTTCAAAACATCACTCACAGCTGCACTCCCTTCCATCTCTTTGAGTCAGCATGTTTTATATGGCTCCACTAATCAAGGCCCACCCTGAATGGGTGGGGTCACACCTCCATGGGAGTATCCCACCAAAGTCACCACCCACAGCTGGGTGGGGCACATTCCAAGCAAATCTAACCAGCACCAAAACGTCTGTCCCACAAGACCACAAAGATAATGGCATTTGGGGGATACAATACATTCAAACCGGCACAGCGATTGACAAGTGAAGTGGTCTGATTTCCATTTGTACCATTCCTTCAAGTTCCTGATAGAAGATTTTCTAAGAGGAGTAAGTCAAGACCTCCAAATAGAAATATTCAAATTATTTGCTTTAAGCCAGAAAAAAAATTAAGCAATTGCTAAAGTCCTATTTAACTAGCAGCTAAATAAGCAAAGAGATTCACACAGAGCCTCTCTTCCTACAGCTTATAATCTTTTAGGGAGGCTCTCACCTCCACGACACACATTGGTTTAAAAAGTGACAAGTTTGTTTAAAAGCTACTTTGTCAGAGGAAACTATTCTTAACGTTTTTGGGATTTCTTAACTTTATAGAATTTCCCTTAAATATGAATTTTCTGATGTTGATCTAGGTTTGACCAGAAACTGAAAATTTTCTCAATTCAATTATTGTAATATTTCTCTGTAATATGTATTCTGTGATCCTAAGAAAGAGACGAATTGTAGCTGAAGTCTTTCCTACATTCCCTACATTTGTAAGGTTTCTCTCCTATATGAGTTTTCTGATGCTGAATAAATTGTGTCCTTTTGCTGAAAGCTTTTCCACATTGATAACACTCTTAAGGTTTCTTTCCAGTAGGAATTCTCTGATGTTGAACAAGGTATTTTGTTTGGCTAAATGCTTTCCTGCATTCATTACATTCATAGAGTTTTTCTCCAGTATGAATCCTCTGGTGTTGAATATACGTGGAACTGTCACTGAATGTCTTTCTACAGTCAATGCATCCACAGAACTTTCCTCCAGTACGAATTCTCTGTTGTTGTATAAGAGAGGAACAATAGCCAAAGGCTTTCCAGCATTCATTTTATTTATATGGTCTCTTACAGTATAACTTTTCTGATGCTGATTAAGATTTGACCAGCAACTAAGGGCTTTCTGACATTCAGTACATTCGTAGGGTTTCTCTCTTGTGTGAAATCTCTGCTACTGAATAAGCTATCTGCTCTGGCTAAAGACTGCTGTATATTCATTACATTTGTAGGGTTTATCTCCAGTATGAGTTTCCTGGCATTGAATAGAGCGTATTCTTTGGCTTAAAGATTTCCTACATTCATTACATTCATAAGGTTTCTCTCCAGTATGAATTAACTGGTGCTGAATAAAGGATGTGCAGTAAGTCAATGCTTTCCCACAGTTGTTACATTTATATAACTTTTTTTCCAGAGTGACTTTCCTGATGTTTAAAAAGAATAGTAATTCAATGGAAGGGTTTGCCATGCTCAATACTGGTACAGAATTTCTCTCCAGTGTGCATTTTTTAAAATGTTCATTAATGACTGAGTTTCATGCAAATGCTTTCCCACATATATTACATTCGTAGTTTCTCTCCAATGTGAATTTTTTTATGTTTGGTAAAGACTGAATTCTTTAGACCTCAAAGAATTATCATACATAGAGATCCTCTGATATTCAATAACACCTGAATTTTGTTTGAGGCTCTGCTCATATAACTCACACTTTTGCATTTTCCCTTATATTCCCAGGCTTTGCCCAATTTTAGTTCCAAGCATCATTTGTTGTGAGTCTTCTCTTTAATGCCCCATGGAACAATTCTTTTTCAGGAATGTCCTGCTTCTGAGTTGAATCCTTGATTGTGGACGAAGTTTCCCAGTCTGGAAAAAAATGTGTGTGTGATGTGTGTGCATGTAGTAAAGCTGTATGTATGTAAGAGCTTTGGTAGGAGTAATGGGGATGAGACAATGAAATTGAAAATGAAAAAAAAATTGTCAGTAATCAAATATGCTTTTGCAGTCTGGGATGAAAAATAAGCTGGACCCAGATAGATCCAATGTGCATTTGGCAGAGAAAGTGAGCAAATTAAACGGCTACAGAAATAAGGAATGAGAGAAAATAGAAAAATGAACAGCAAAAGACAGAAATAGTTTGGCATCAAGTGCAGATTGTCTTTTAAAAAATACTTGCGGCAGGTGGGGCAAGATGGCGGACTGGTGAGCTGTATGTTTTAGTTACTCCTCCAGGAAAGTAGGTAGAAAGCCAGGAACTGCGTAGACTGGACACCACAGAGTAATCTGACTTTGGGCATACTTCATACAACACTCATGAAAACGTGGAACTGCTGAGATCAGCGAAATCTGTAAGTTTTTGTGGCCAGGGGACCCGCACCCCTCCCTGCCAGGCTCAGTCCCGTGGGAGGAGGGGCTGTCAGCTCCGGGAAGGAGAAGGGAGAACTGCAGTGGCAGCCCTTATCAGAAACTCATTCTACTGATCCAAACTCCAACCATAGATAGACTGAGACCAGACACCAGAGAGTCTGAGAGCAGCCAGCCCAGCAGAGAGGAGACAGGCATAGAAAAAAAACAACATGAAAAACTCCAGAATAAAAGCGGAGGATTTTTGGAGTTCTGGTGAACATAGAAAGGGGAAGGGCAGAGCTCAGGCCCTGAAGCTCATATGCAAATCCCAAAGAAAAGCTGATCTCTCTGCCCTGTGGACCTTTCCTTAATGGCCCTAATTGCTTTGTCTCTTAGCATTTCAATATCCCATTAGATCTCTGTGGAGGGCCCTTTTTTTTAATCCTTTTTTCTTTTTCTAAAACAATTACTCTAAGAAGCCCAATATAGAAAGCTTCAAAGACTTGCAATTTGGGCAGGTCAAGTCAAGAGCAGAACTAAGAGAGCTCTGAGACAAAAGGCAATAATCCAGTGGCTGAGAAAATTCACTAAACACCACAACTTCCCAACAAAAGGGGGGTGTCCGCTCACAGCCATCATCCTGGTGGACAGGAAACACTCCTGCCCATCGCCAGCCCCATAGCCCAGAGCTGCCCCAGACAACCCAGTGTGACGGAAGTGCTTCAAATAACAGGCACACACCACAAAACTGGGTGTGGACATTAGCCTTCCCTGCAACCTCAGCTGATTGTCCCAGAGTTGGGAAGGTAGAGCAGTGTGAATTAACAAAGCCCCATTCAGCCATCATTTGAGCAGACTGGGAGCCTCCCTACACAGCCCAGCAGCCCAGAACTGCCCTGGGGGGACGGCACTCACCTGTGACATAGCACAGTCATCCCTCAACAGAGGACCCGGGGTGCACGGCCTGGAAGAGGGGCCCACTTGCAAGTCTCAGGAGCCATACGCCAATACCAAGGACTTGTGGGTCAGTGGCAGAGACAAACTGTGGCAGGACTGAACTGAAGGATTAGACTATTGCAGCAGCTTTAAAACTCTAGGATCACCAGGGAGATTTGATTGTTAGAGCCACCCCCCCTCCCTGACTGCCCAGAAACACGCCCCATATACAGGGCAGGCAACACCAACTACACATGCAAGCTTGGTACACCAATTGGTCCCCACAAGACTCACTCCCCCACTCACCAAAAAGGCTAAGCAGGGGAGAACTGGCTTGTGGAGAACAGGTGGCTCGTGGATGCCACCTGCTGGTTAGTTAGAGAAAGTGTACTCCACGAAGCTGTAGATCTGATAAATTAGAGATAAGGACTTCAATTGGTCTACAAATCCTAAAAGAACCCTATCAAGTTCAGCAAATGCCACGAGGCCAAAAACAACAGAAAATTATAAAGCATATGAAAAAACCAGACGATATGGATAACCCAAGCCCAAGCACCCAAATCAAAAGATCAGAAGAGTCACAGCACCTAGAGCAACTACTCAAAGAACTAAAGATGAACAATGAGACCATAGTACGGGATACAAAGGAAATAAAGAAGACCCTAGAAGAGCATAAAGAAGACATTGCAAGACTAAATAAAAAAATGGATGATCTTATGGAAATTAAAGAAACTGTTGACCAAATTAAAAAGATTCTGGACACTCATAGTACAAGACTAGAGGAAGTTGAACAACGAATCAGTGACCTGGAAGATGACAGAATGGAAAATGAAAGCATAAAAGAAAGAATGGGGAAAAAAAATTGAAAAAATCGAAATGGACCTCAGGTATATGATAGATAATATGAAACGTCCGAATATAAGACTCATTGGTGTTCCAGAAGGGGAAGAAAAGGGTAAAGGTCTAGGAAGAGTATTCAAAGAAATTGTTGGGGAAAACTTCCCAAATCTTCTAAACAACATAAATACACAAATCATAAATGCTCAGCGAACTCCAAATAGAATAAATCCAAATAAACCCACTCCGAGACATATTCTGATCACACTGTCAAACACAGAAGAGAAGGAGCAAGTTTTGAAAGCAGCAAGAGGAAAGCAATTCACCACATACAAAGGAAACAGCATAAGACTAAGTAGTGACCACTCAGCAACCACCATGGAGGCAAGAAGGCAGTGGCATGATATATTTAAAATTCTGAGTGAGAAAAATTTCCAGCCAAGAATACTTTATCCAGCAAAGCTCTCCTTCAAATTTGAGGGAGAGCTTAAATTTTTCACAGACAAACAAATGCTGAGAGAATTTGCTAACAAGAGACCTGCCCTACTGGAGATACTAAAGGGAGCCCTACAGACAGAGAAACAAAGAAAGGACAGAGAGACTTGGAGAAAGGTTCAGTACTAAAGAGATTCGGTATGGGTACAATAAAGGATATTAATAGAGAGAGGGGAAAAATATGACAAACATAAACCAAAGGATAAGATGGCTGATTTAAGAAATGCCTTCACAGTTATAACATTGAACGTAAATGGATTAAACTCCCCAATTAAAAGATATAGATTCACAGAATGGATCAAAAAAAAATGAACCATCAATATGTTGCATACAAGAGACTCATCTTAGACACAGGGACACAAAGAAACTGAAAGTGAAAGGATGGAAAAAAATATTTCATGCAAGCTACAGCCAAAAGAAAGCAGGTGTAGCAATATTAATCTCAGATAAAATAGACTTCAAATGCAGGGATGTTTTGAGAGACAAAGAAGGCCACTACATACTAA
Source organism: Choloepus didactylus (assembly GCF_015220235.1). Taxonomy (NCBI): domain Eukaryota; kingdom Metazoa; phylum Chordata; class Mammalia; order Pilosa; family Megalonychidae; genus Choloepus; species Choloepus didactylus. Next base: position 125,923,820 of record NC_051313.1, on the reverse strand, counting down.
TAAAAGGGGCAATTCAACAAGAAGAAATAACAATCGTAAACGTCTATGCACCCAATCAAGGTGCCACAAAATACATGAGAGAAACATTGGCAAAACTAAAGGAAGCAATTGATGTTTCCACAATAATTGTGGGAGACTTCAACACATCACTCTCTCCTATAGATAGATCAACCAGACAGAAGACCAATAAGGAAATTGAAAACCTAAACAATCTGATAAATGAATTAGATTTAACAGACATATACAGGACATTACATCCCAAATCACCAGGATACACATACTTTTCTAGTGCTCACGGAACTTTCTCCAGAATAGATCATATGCTGGGACATAAAACAAGCCTCAATAAATTTAAAAAGATTGAAATTATTCAAAGCACCTTTTCTGACCACAATGGAATACAATTAGAAGTCAATAACCATCAGAGACTTAGAAAATTCACAAATACCTGGAGGTTAAACAAAACACTCCTAAACAATCAGTGGTTTAAAGAAGAAATAGCAAGAGAAATTACTAAATATATAGAGACGAATGAAAATGAGAACACAACATACCAAAACCTATGGGATGCAGCAAAGGCAGTGCTAAGGGGAAAATTTATAGCGCTAAACGCATATATTAAAAAGGAAGGAAGAGCCAAAATCAAAGAACTAATGGATCAACTGAAGAAGCTAGAAAATGAACAGCAAACCAATCCTAAACCAAGTACAAGAAAAGAAATAACAAGGATTAAAGCAGAAATAAATGACATAGAGAACAAAAAAACAATAGAGAGGATAAATATCACCAAAAGTTGGTTCTTTGAGAAGATCAACAAGATTGACAAGCCCCTAGCTAGACTGACAAAATCAAAAAGAGAGAAGACCCATATAAACAAAATAATGAATGAAAAAGGTGACATAACTGCAGATCCTGGAGAAATTTAAAAAATTATAAGAGGATACTATGAACAACTGTATGGCAACAAACTGGATAATGTAGAGGAAATGGACAATTTCCTGGAAACATATGAACAACCTAGACTGACCAGAGAAGAAATAGAAGACCTCAACCAACCCATCACAAACAAAGAGATCCAATCAGTCATCAAAAATCTTCCCACAAATAAATGCCCAGGGCCAGATGGCTTCACAGGGGAATTCTACCAAACTTTCCAGAAAGAACTGACACCAATCTTACTCAAACTCTTTCAAAACATTGAAGAAAATGGAACACTACCTAACTCATTTTATGAAGCTAACATCAATCTAATACCAAAACCAGGCAAAGATTCTACAAAAAAAGGAAAACTACCGGCCAATCTCCCTAATGAATATAGATGCAAAAATCCTCAACAAAATACTTGCAAATCGAATCCAAAGACACATTAAAAAAATCATACACCATGACCAAGTGGGGTTCATTCCAGGCATGCAAGGATGGTTCAACATAAGAAAAACAATCAATGTATTACAACACATTAAAAACTCGAAAGGGAAAAATCAATTGATCATCTCAATAGATGCTGAAAAAGCATTTGACAAAATCCAACATCCCTTTTTGATAAAAACACTTCAAAAGGTAGGAATTGAAGGAAACTTCCTCAACATGATAAAGAGCATATATGAAAAACCCACAGCCAGCATAGTACTCAATGGTGAGAGACTGAAAGCCTTCCCTCTAAGATCAAGAACAAGACAAGGATGCCTGCTGTCACCACTGTTATTCAACATTGTGCTGGAAGTGCTAGCCAGGGCAATCCGGCAAGACAAAGAAATAAAAGGCATCCAAATTGGAAATGAAGAAGTAAAACTGTCATTGTTTGCAGATGATATGATCTTATATCTAGAAAACCCTGACAAATCGACGATACAGCTACTAGAGCTAATAAACAAATTTAGCAAAGTAGCGGGATACAAGGTTAATGCACATAAGTCAGTAATGTTTCTATATGCTAGAAATGAACAAACTGAAGAGACACTCAAGAAAAAGATACCATTTTCAATAGCAACTAAAAAAGTCAAGTACCTAGGAATAAACTTAACCAAAGATGTAAAAGACCTATACAAAGAAAACTACATAACTCTACTAAAAGAAATAGAAGGGGACCTTAAAAGATGGAAAAATATTCCATGTTCATGGATGGGAAGACTAAATGTCATTAAGATGTCAATTCTACCCAAACTCATCTACAGACTCAATGCAATCCCAATCAAAATTCCAACAACCTACTTTGCAGACTTGGAAAAGCTAGTTATCAAATTTATTTGGAAAGGGAAGATGCCTCGAATTGCTAAAGACACTCTAAAAAAGAAAAACGAAGTGGGAGGACTTACACTCCCTGACTTTGAAGCTTATTATAAAGCCACAGTTGCCAAAACAGCATGGTACTGGCACAAAGATAGACATATAGATCAATGGAATCGAATTGAGAATTCAGAGATAGACCCTCAGATCTATGGCCGACTGATCTTTGATAAGGCCCCCAAAGTCACTGAACTGAGTCATAATGGTCTTTTCAACAAATGAGGCTGGGAGAGTTGGATATCCATATCCAAAAGAATGAAAGAGGACCCCTACCTCACCCCCTACACAAAAATTAACTCAAAATGGACCAAAGATCTCAATATAAAAGAAAGTACCATAAAACTCCTAGAAGATAATGTAGGAAAACATCTTCAAGACCTTGTGTTAGGCGGCCACTTCCTAGACTTTACACCCAAAGCAGAAGCAACAAAAGAAAAAATAGATAAATGGGAACTCCTGAAGCTTAGAAGTTTCTGCACCTCAAAGGAATTTCTCAAAAAGGTAAAGAGGCAGCCAACTCAATGGGAAAAAATTTTTGGAAACCATGTATCTGACAAAAGACTGATATCTTGCATATATAAAGAAATCCTACAACTCAATGACAATAGTACAGACAGCCCAATTATAAAATGGGCAAAAGATATGAAAAGACAGTTCTCTGAAGAGGAAATACAAATGGCCAAGAAACACATGAAAAAATGTTCAGCATCACTAGCTGTTAGAGAGATGGAAATTAAGACCACAATGAGATACCATCTAACACCGATTAGAATGGCTGCCATTAAACAAACAGGAAACTACAAATGCTGGAGGGGATGTGGAGAAATTGGAACTCTTATTCATTGTTGGTGGGACTGTATAATGGTTCAGCCACTCTGGAAGTCAGTCTGGCAGTTCCTTAGAAAACTAGATATAGAGTTACCATTCGATCCAGCGATTGCACTTCTCGGTATATACCCGGAAGATCGGAAAGCAGTGACACGAACAGATATTTGCACGCCAATGTTCATAGCAGCATTATTCACAATTGCCAAGAGATGGAAACAACCCAAATGTCCTTCAACAGATGAGTGGATAAATAAAATGTGGTATATACACACGATGGAATACTACGCGGCAGTAAGAAGGAACGATCTCGTGAAACATATGACAACATGGATGAACCTTGAAGACATAATGCTGAGTGAAATAAGCCAGGCACAAAAAGAGAAATATTATATGCTACCACTAATGTGAACTTTGAAAAATGTAAAACAAATGGTTTATAATGTAGAATGTAGGGGAACTAGCAATAGAGAGCAATTAAGGAAGGGGGAACAATAATCCAAGAAGAACAGATAAGCTATTTAATGTTCTGGGGATGCCCAGGAATGACTATGGTCTGTTAATTTCTGATGGATATAGTAGGAACAAGTTCACAGAAATGTTGCTATATTAGGTAACTTTCTTGGGGTAAAGTAGGAACATGTTGGAAGTTAAGCAGTTATCTTAGGTTAGTTGTCTTTTTCTTACTCCCTTGTTATGGTCTCTTTGAAATGTTCTTTTATTGTATGTTTGTTTTCTAACTTTTTTTTTCATACAGTTGATTTAAAAAAGAAGGGAAAGTTAAAAAAAAAAAAAAAGAAAAACAAGGAAAAAAAGATGTAGTGCCCCCTTGAGGAGCCTGTGGAGAATGCAGGGGTATTCGCCTACCCCACCTCCATGGTTGCTAACATGACCACAGACATAGGGGACTGGTGGTTTGATGGGTTGAGCCCTCTACCATAGGTTTTACCCTTGGGAAGACGGTTGCTGCAAAGGAGAGGCTAGGCCTCCCTATGGTTGTGCCTAAGAGCCTCCTCCCGAATGCCTCTTTGTTGCCCAGATGTGGCCCTCTCTCTCTGGCTAAGCCAACTTGAAAGGTCAAATCACTGCCCTCCCCCCTACGTGGGATCAGACACCCAGGGGAGTGAATCTCCCTGGCAACATGGAATATGACTCCCGGGGAGGAATGTAGACCCGGCATCGTGGGACGGAGAACATCTTCTTGACCAAAAGGGGGATGTGAAAGGAAATGAAATAAGCTTCAGTGGCAGAGAGATTCCAAAAGGAGCCGAGAGGTCACTCTGGTGGGCACTCTTACGCACACTTTAGACAACCCTTTTCAGGTTCTAAAGAATTGGGGTAGCTGGTGGTGGATACCTGAAACTATCAAACTAGAACCCAAAACCCATGAATCTCGAAGACAGTTGTATAAAAATGTAGCTTATGAGGGGTGACAATGGGATTGGGAAAGCCATAAGGACCACACTGCACTTTGTCTAGTTTATGGATGGATGAGTAGAAAAATAGGGGAAGGAAACAAACAGACAAAGGTACCCAGTGTTCTTTTTTACTTCAATTGCTCTTTTTCACTCTAATTATTATTCTTGTTATTTTTGTGTGTGTGCTAATGAAGGTGTCAGGGTTTGATTTTTGTGATGAATGTACAACTATGTAATGGTACTGTGTACAATCGAAAGTACGATTTGTTTTGTATGACTGCGTGGTATGTGAATATATCTCAATAAAGTGAAGATAAAAAAAAAAAAGAAATACTTGCTGTAACAACTCAACCTAAGATCTTACGTCTTCACACCACATTGATAATTCCTACTTCTCAGCAATCTTAATTGTCACCAACCTTTCCATTTTCCCATTAGCATGCTCCTTTTGAATTTGTAATGGAACTCAATTTCTCGATATTGAGAAGCAAAGGCTGGCAATGAAGGTCTGAAGTTTATTAGCCTAGAATGGACTGAAGAAGTTGAGGCAATGAGAGATGTCTCTGAGGAACTGTGTGAAAGAATCCTGAGAAATATTCAGCACTGTCTCTGATAGGAGGAGGAAACAGAGCAGAGAATAAGCACAAACCAAACGTAGGGATGGGAAAGGAATAAAAAAAGCTGCTTACAACACAGGGAACAGAGTGTTTTAAGAAGGAGGTATGAAGAACATTACCAAAGAGAGCAAAGTTCTTACTGGGAGCAGTATTTGTCCCTGGGGGGGGGTATATTTTGGAAACTAGCAAGAGGAAGTATTTTTGGTTTGTCAAAATGATGCTGAGAGGAAGAGGTGTTTCTTACATTTAGTGGACAGGGGCAGGAAAACTGACACCATACAGTGCACAATGAAAAATGTTCAACTCTTGATGATTTTTTTAATGTCCTAACAAGCACTAATATAGGTAGAAGATCTGTTTATATTTATCCAGGCTTAGGACCTTACTCTATTTTACATATAGACAAAATCATTATTAAAATGGTGTTAATATATACACTGAACTTTCCAGGAATATAATGTCAGGTAAATCTAAGGAATACTGTACTTTATATTGTGTAGAACTTTACTAAGAGTTACCATTTCAGAAAATTATGACAGCAATGCATCTCATAATAATTGAGTTACCAATATAGTTACGTCGGTCTACATTTGTAGCTGTCTGCTCAGTTCAGTAATTGTACATGTAATTGCAAGCATCAGACAATATATTCATGTGCCTTAGCACATTTTACTATAAATTATTTTCCTTTTACTTCTCCTTTATATTAATATTAGGGCATTACATTGATTATTTGGTAGATGGGCTATATAATTTATGGATTTCATTTTGGGATTGTAAAAAGGATGTTAGAAAGTATTTGTACAAAAAGGCGGTTATAACACCTCTTAGGCTTTAATGTATTGGAATAGCTAGAAGTAAATACCTGAAACTACCAAACTCCAACCCAGCAGTCTGGACTCCTGAAGACAATTATATAATAATGTAGAGTACAAGGGGTGACAGTGTGATTGTGAAGACCTTGTGGATCACACCCCCTTTATCTAGTGTATGGATGAGTGGAGGAATGGGGACAAAAACTAAAGGACAAATGGGGTGGGATGGGGGGATGATTTGGGTGTTTTTTTTTCACTTTTATTTTTTATTCTTGTTGTGGTTCTTTCTGATGTAAGGAAAATGTTCAGAGATAGATTGTGGTGATGAACGCATAACTATGTTATCATACTGTGGACAGTGGATTGTATATCATGGATGATTGTATGGTGTGTGAATGTATTTCAATAAAACTGAATTTAATTTAAAAAAAAGGCGGTTATAGGATATCATAGAGTTGTGAATCACTGAAATAAGGTATAAATATTCAGTAGCATAAAACTAAGTAAAGGTCACTAGATTGCATTTAGATAGGAAGCATTAAAGATGACAGGATAGAGCTAAAGAAGAAAGGGGAAGTAGTGGGACTAGATCAGAGAGATATGAAAGAGGCAAGAAGAAATGGATGCAGTGTCAGGATTAAAATATAGAGATGGACAGAAAAGTTATTTTTCTCTAAGACAGGAGGAAAATATGAGAGCATATATATCAGGATAATGATAAGTTGGGATCAAGGAAGGATGAAGATAATTTAGGATAGGCAGTTCACCTGAAATTTGCCTTTTGAAACTTTTCTCTTCAGTATCCACAGCTCTTTTGCTTCCTCCAAAAAGGAAAATATATCAGGTTTGGAAACTTCAAGTCCTGCTCATGGGAAATAAAGAGTAGTTTCCAAATGAAAACTGTAACCTAATATTTCAAAAAAAGCCAAAAGAAATTAAAATAATTAAAGCTATGAAACAAATTAAACCACCATAAGAAAAACATAAATTATTCTATGATTGTAGAAATGGGAGATTTGAAAAGAGCCAACAGATCTTGAGAAATAATTGAAAATAAGAACAAAAAATTTCAGAAACAAAGACTAAACTAGATGGAACAGAAAAGCAAATAAACATAATTAATAATATATTAAGAGAAAGAGAAGGTAGAAATATATATTACATTGGCTGACAGTATGTATCACCAGTATGTACCTCCTGATAGAAATATACAATACCACCTATGAAGTATCCTTGCCAAAAAAAAAAAAATATGAATTTTATCAAGCCTCTTGAATCTAAATATCAATTTATAGGAAACATCAGGGACAAAAGAAATGTGTCAAATGACACTGTAGGAGTACAATCAGCAAAATCCAGACTATGGAAAATTCTATAAGACAAACAATCCAATTTCTTTCACAAAAAAATTGCAAGGAAAAAAATAGACATGGAAGAAGTCCCTATAGATTAAAAAGTTTCCAGAGACATATCAATCAATCACAATATATGGATCTATTTGGATGCCAATTCAAACAAATAAATTGTACAATTAAAAAGTAGTTAAGATAAACAGGCAAATGTGAACAAGGATATTATCAGGATCCAACAAGAGAACATACATAGAAACAACTCAAGTACTGTAAAACATCAAACAAATGAAAGGTTCTATTATCATTTTAGAAATGAAAGCAGCAAGTACCCAAAGTGAGGAAATGTGAGTAATAGGAGAAGCCACTCCTACCTAGTGATACCAGGTTCCTATTAATTTTCAAACATCACATCTCTGTTTAGGTATCTCTGAACAAGGTCCAGTAATTGTCACTCCTCCTGGGTGAAGTATAAAATCAAATCCTTGAATGTTACAAGTCTTTAAAGTATCAAAGAGATCACTTGGGAACATCATATATGGCACCACTAGGATGAAGAATGAAGTTGTCAAAAATGAGAGAGGACAAGATCAAACTAAAATAATGCTGATAGTGTTTAAAGCTCTAAGACAAAACAAGAGATAGAGACCTGTCCCAGGATGCTAACTGTGTGGTTAGCCTAAGGATCACTCAGTCCAGACAACAGGAGGAGGAGGAGGACCCTAGAAAGGATGTCCCCAAGGCAAAAAAAAGTTGAATCAATAGATTACCACATGTGTTTTGTTTTGTTTGTTTAATTTTTTATTTTGGTAACATATTTACAACATAAAATTTCCCATTTTAAGCACTTTCAAGTAGATAACTCAGTCGTGCTAATTACATGCACAATGTTGTGCTACCATCAACACCATCCATTACCAAAACTTTCCCATCACCCCAAACAGAAAAAGTATCAATTAAGCATTATACTGATGTATTTGACTTTACTGAGAAGAATTTTACAGTTCTACTGGTAAATTTGGGAATTATTACACAGAAAACTAAGCCGGCAACAGAGACAATAACTACCTTTAGGAAAGACAAAAATTCATACAGGAAAAGAAAATGAATTATAGCATACTATGTGGCTCAGCTGTGAATAAAATTTACAAAGTCATAATAGAAGCATGAAAACCAATTTACCATTATTCACAATTGCCAAAAGATGAAAGCAACCCAAGTGTCCATCAACAGATGAATGAATAAACAAAATATGATATATAAATACATTGGAATATTATTCAGCCATCAAAAGGAATGAAGTTTGATACATGTGACATAGATGAAACTTAAAGACATCAAGTTGAGTGAAATAAGCCAGACATAAAAGGACAAATATTTTATGATCTCACTGATATGAAATAATTTGAATAAGCAGATTTACAGAGTCAAAATCTAGAATATGAGTTACCAGGGGTTGGGGTGGGGATAGGGAATAGGGAGTTAAGGCTTAAAATGTACAGGGTTCCTATTTGGAATGACAAAAACATTTTGGTAATGGATGATACTGATGGCATTACAACATTGTAAATGCAATTAACAGCTCTGAAATATATATATCTGAATGTGGTTAAAAGGGGAAATGTTAGGTTGCATATATGGTAATAGAATAATTTTTTTAATCCAAGAAAATGCACTATAAAGTGAACCCTAAGTTAAACCATGGACTGCTAGGTAAAGCACAATAAAAATGTGCTTTCATCAATTGTAACAAATGTTCCACACCAATGCAAGGTGTTAATAACATGGTGGTATATGGGAATCCTATATTTTATGCATGATTGTTCTGTAAAACCACAATTTCTCTAATAAAAAAATTAAAACAAAATCCCATCTGTGGCAACCCATGGCCTGAGCAAAACAGGCCTGCAGATCTTTGGTGCACAGCAGTCTGCATGACCTAGGCAGCTAAATGTTTAACCTTTTGTCTTTCTAAGCCAGTAAAGAAAAAAAAAGGGTAAATTGACCTTAAAATGTAACTTTATGCAAGCAGACAGTAAGTGAGAGGCTCTTAGTCTCACAAAAAGAGCAAGATGTAATTGTTCAGGTGTTATTCTAGTCCTTCCTGCACCATCCCCCAGGTCAGAATGACGTATTCCTGCATCTATGCTCCCCCCACCCTTAGGAAGGCCTTTGTCTTAAACCCTTATAAAAGGCTTTCTGTCCTTTTTGCATTGCTCGGTAGTCTTCCTTGCGAACGCGATGCCTGCCCAGCCTGAGAGAGCCGTCATGATCTCTCCACGACTTCTCACCCTGTAAGTAAGCCCTGAATAAAAGTTCATGTATCAGAAAATTCTCGTTGTCTTCTTTGGCTTTTGGACTGGCATGGTCCTCTTGGGCTGAGACACCATCGTAACCAAATCTTGTAATATCACTATATTGGAAAGGTGGGGGAGGAGATGTGTATGGCATGGTTGAGAGGAGAGAGAGATCCAAAAGTGCTCATCCTCCATAGCATATAGTTAACATATAAGTTCTAAATTTGAAAAATCAAGAAAGAACATAATTGTATAAACATTTTTCTTGGAAACATGGAGAGAAATACAAAATAAACAGCCAAAAGACTTACAACTTAGTTCCCTTTGGATGTAGGGACAACTGTTTCCCTTATAAACCTAATATTACTGTTTGGCTTTTAAAATCATGTACAAATATTATTTTGCTAAAATTTTTAAAACTAAGGTAAGTATTTCTGTAAATGTTTCATGGGTAACTGTGGAGAGAGAGTATATGTGTGTCTTAACATTTATTTACTGCCTACTTCATCATTGTGCTTGCTGAGTGGAATCACCATCATAAAACCTGTCTCCTTGTTGGAGATCACCAATTTTCTGAGAGGAATTCCTGTCAACATACTGATTTTCTGCTTGCTTTGGCTGTCTATTTCTGGGGCAATTCCTTCCACCCCATTGGCATTTTGCTCTGTAAGTTTATCTATTCTAAGAGGAAGGCCTACTATATTATATGAGGTTTCTATTCATTAAAGGTCTTGCACTAGAAGGAAATTCTATAGCTGCTCTGAACTTTTGCTTATCTGTGTTCACCTGCCTTGTGGGATATCTTCCCCACTCTGAATTAGGATGTGTTAGTGGAATTTATCAGGTCTCTTTCACTTCCTTGGCAAACATACTGCTCTTTTCTAAAGGCTAAATTATAAGTCAGCCATATTTCCTTTAATCTGATTCCTTAAACAATCCAGCAGGAATTCTTCCAACTCTTTAGCATGGCTACAGCACTCTTCCTAAAGCACTGAACTGAGGTTCTGCCCACATCCTTACTAACCTCTTCACCCTCCTCTCCCCATTCTCCTAGACCTCTCTGCTACCCTGGCCTTCTTATCGGTCTTCAGAGATGCCATACACTCACTGTCTCAGGCCCTCTGCCTGAAATATCCTTCCTTCTTTTCTTTACCTACTAAGTTCTCCTCATCCTTCAGCTCTCAACTCAAGTATTGGGGAGCTTTCTATGACTTCCCAAGCCTGGTCATTTTGCACTCACAGCTCCTTCATAATTTCTAGCTTATGTGGTTATTTGATTAATGTCATCTTCTTAACCAAATTTCAAACACAGTATTCCTAACCAAATCCTACATGAAGGTAGGCAATTAGTCTGTTTTGCTCACCTTTGTTCCCCCAGTTCCAAAAATGATGCTTAGCACACAGTAGTTGCTTAAGAAATACTTATTGAATAAATGAATAAATGAATCTCTCTGGGCCTTACTCACTGCCACACCAAAATGAGAAAATAAAAACAAAACAGACATCTCCCTTTTACCAACAAGTTAAATTCGAAAATTCAGCAACTTGGAAACTATTTTCCAAGGAAATAATATATGGAAGCTAGGATGCTAGGTCAAATCCTAAAAGCTTATGTAATAATATACCTGATGTGTTTCACTCACACATTACCATCATTTAAAACACTGTGGGAAAAAATGTATTTTGAGTTATGGACTTCAGAACCCAATATTTCCTTCTCATTGCAGTCTGCTTCTCTAGCTGCCATTCTAAACTCAGCAAGGTTTGGACTGAGGTTCCATTTACTATGAAGGAAGATAAAGCAATTTGCCAACACTATATCTTTCCATAGGGATGTCTGCGCATAATCCCATACCAGGTATAAATGAAAATAAATCTTTAGTTAACTTTCTCCTAAGATGTTTGAAACCTGCAAAGAACAACTTAGGACTCCAGTTACTCTGCTGCCCATGCAAAGGTCAAATAGTTTGTTTATAAATAGAGGATTGACTGAATTCTCAACCCCTCAACTGACTTTAAGAATCATACTGCAAGAGATTTGACAACGCTTCACTGATACAAGCTAGAAGTATATTACCAAGGAGATTACCTAGTGATGGTAAAAAGAATTATCCATTTAGATGAGGCTGCTCGTCCAAACAATGTCACTTAATCCCTGGAGACAATTTAGCCTGAGTCTCATTTTTCCCATTATTTTCATGTTTCAGAGGACTTCTCTGAAGAGAAATTTAAAACATGTGAAATAACTGAAAGAGCAAAAATGCTCAGAGCCTCTAATTTAATAATCACAACAATAATGTTGACTAACATTGATTGTTTTTCTATATGCCACTGTTCTAAAGCTTTACAAAACCAATCCTTACAAAACCCTGTGAAAACGTTCATGATAGTATTATCCCTATTTTAAAGACGAGGACACTGAGGAAGAAAGATAACTTAATGCCACGTCGCAAGAACACGGCAGAAGCAAGGCTTGGCCCAGGCAGTCTGAGTCTGGAGCCCAAGTACTTCTACACTACATTGCCTCTCAAGGAAGAGGCACTATCTGAGAAGTGAGCTTTAACGGTATTTAATTACACTGACCCGTTTCCCGAAAACAATGCAAGCTCTTTCTCTCGAATTTCAGACATCCTGGCACACACAGCAAAGCCTGAAGGAGAGAGGTGGTCTGGATGACTAAATGTGAGGGTGACCTTATAGAGGTCCCACGTATTCCGCTGATGTCCCAAGCACTCTGCTGACACCCCGCCCTGAAGCAAGAAAGATGTTCTCTTTCCCAGTGCTCTTCCTAAGAGTTCTCTTTCGAGAAGTCTGTTTTCTGCTTTTCCACTCTTTGAAGATTGATCCTTTGTCCCGGCCCGCGGGACGATCAACGGAGGCTCTAATACCTGTGAGGGAGGAATGGTATGGGACAAGAGACACGAAGAATGACAGCAAGACAAGTATCCTGATCAAGCTGCAAAGCTTTATTGAAAAGGCAGGGTATATATGCCCTGGAGGGAGAGGGGGTGGCTAATAGGGACAGGTGGCGGTCTGGGATTGGTGGCAGCTGTTGCTGGGGTGGATGGTAGATGGGCGGCTACTTGTTTAGGCGCGAACTCTTGGCGCGAACTACTACTTCCGTAAAGAAGGCTGACGCTGTTCAAGGTTATTCTTAGCTCTAGCGGCCATGTTGTGCTTCCGGCATCGCTGAAGGTGCAAGCGTCCCCAACAATCCTTCTCCCTTTGAACATCATCTTTTGGTAATCCATATCCTTCTCTGAGGCTGTGAAACCAACAAAAAAATCCCACTACTTTCCAACTTTTTTATATTCACAGGGGATTTTGCGGCTTTACCTTAGTCCTAATCTTCCCTGGTAAGGCAGTCAAAACTAGCTTTAGAATATGTTCCTTCATGTGACCCTCTTGGTTTGTTCTTCCCAGTAAAGATTTGTTTCCCAGAGACAAGGCAGACTACCACCGACGTGGTCGTCTCAGACCCTCGGTCCTACTCGCATCCCTGCAGTGCTGCTCAGGGCATCGGACTGTACTTGTTCCTATCGTCAAGCAAAGGCTCCAAACCTGGTTTCAACCACAATCTGACAGGAAACCTTCGTATACCAAGACTTTTTTTCGAGTTACCTGGGTTAACGCAGCCTTCTTCCCTGTCCTATGAATTCAATCGCTGCCGTTATGGAGCCCAAAACCGATAACGGGACTGTGTCCCTCAACTCCTTTAACACCAGGCGAGAAGGCGCGGAGCCTCGGGTCCCTCCTCCTAAGGCAGAGGCGGCCTCTGAATGGCGCTGCCTGGCAAGCTCTGAGCATCAGCGCGGTGACTACTGGAATAGGCAACCTACGTGTGAGAACTACAACTCCCAGAAACCTTCAAGCCGCGCAATCGCCACAGCGCAGAACTCCATTTCCCAGAAGTGTTAAGGCGGATCCCAGCTGCCGCTAAGAACCCCGCGTGACGCCTTCGGCTTTCGGCTGTGGCCTGAGGGAGCTGGCGAGAAGGTCAACCGTAAGGAGACAGCTGTAGATGCGTACGTGGTTTTCGTTAAGTTAGGGCAGGCTATCCTGAATCTTTGCCTGTGACTTCTCGTTCTAACCGAGCAGTATATCAGAGTAAAGCTTTAAATCTCTTTCCTTAGGTTTTATTCATTTAACTTGTTTTTTCCGTGCCTACTATGTTTTCTGCGTTTCTAATTTGTGGACTGTGAAAATGAGAGAGGAACCACTAGAAAAAAGTTTTTTTGTACTATTAATTCATCTCCATCAGAGAGGCCACGATCCTTCCCCCAAAACTTTCCCTGCCACCTCCACCCTCAGCCACCCCAACCCCCTTAAAACCATAAAGGCATGAAAAGCAAAAAAAGAACACCCAGAAATCTCTGAGCATGTTAGTATATGTTCTTTCAGCCTTCTCACCCCACCCCCACACCGATATCTGTATCTTCATATCTATATATGCTAGATACAGAGATTATATGCATATATGTTTATACCTAACAAAAATGCTTATATTTTGTCATGAACATTTTTCCATAATATTTTTTATTGTATAATTTTTGATGGTACCATCTAAGGAACTAATTCTGTCCCCTGTAAATTTTGGCAGGCTTCCTAACTCACCCGTGTTTTTATTTGGAAACCCTGGCAAATGCTTTGGTCTGCTATTGTCAAAGTAATTTAATAAAATTATTTTAAATTTTATTAATTATAGTGGCATTATGGTTATGTTAAAAAGGAAGAAAAAGCTCTTACTGGTTAGGAGATACATGCTGACAAAGTCAAATGATATTATGTCTGGGATTTGTTTTAAAATACTCAGGAAATAAAGGGTTGCTGAAGAAGATTGGCAAAGTATTGATAATTGTTGAATTTTGGTAAAAGGATTCTATTTTGTGTCAATTTGAAATTTTCTGTAATGAAAATTTAAAAATAAAAAAAAAGTTGATGGCAGCATCCCTCTTGGAACAATGAGCCAACTAACTCCTTCCTACCTCATGTTTAAGTCATCCTTGGCTACTGCCCATGTGTAGATTTTCTCCTTACTGTCAACTCTGTATTTCTCAGTGCTTCCTTTCCCTGACCCATCCTCTCACTACTCTACAGTTTTTTTCGCAGCACCTCTGAAACTAAAGTAAATCTCAGCTCTTTCCAGAATGCCCCTCCTACCTCCATGGTAGCCCTGAGATCTTGCTTTCTTCAGATACTTCTTCCTTATCAAGGCCAGGGTTCTTACTCTTCTGAGTCTGAAGAGACCATAGTGGTATCAGCACAGGTGGCCTCTGCCAATTCAAACACCTGGTCTATTTCGACTACTGTTTTCTAAAACAGCCTCTTGCTACAGCACAAGACACATTGAGGAGCAAACCATCTGCCACACCCTTTATTACCCCTGGTCACCATCATCCAGCCATCCTCCAGTCTCTCACATATGTGAGTTTGGCATATGGCTTACAACCTTCCAGTCTATTTCATGTCTCTGTTCATCCTGAGTGACATCAATGTGCCTGAGAAAACAGATGCTCAGTAAATATTGTTGAATCAATCAGTGTCCACATGGATGAATCATCTAGCAAATAGGATAGAACACGGGGAATGGAACTTGTCAAGGCTTTGGGGTCTGGCAGGCAGGAATTCCTACATCTCTGGGTAATGGAGCATCTGCTGCCTGTGCTTTTCCCTCCCACCAGTGAATCTAATTCTTCCCCTTTTAATTTTTGTTCTGAAAGTTCTCCTCCTCTGCCTTTAAAAGGTACCTGCCATCTGTTCCCCACCCACAACCTTCTGTCCTTCACACTTTCTACACCCCCACTTGGCTCCCAACCATCCCAACTTTGCCAAAGACATCATTTCTTTCTGCCTCTGTGACTTAACTCTCAAGCTCTTTGTAATTTTCAATCTCTCATTTACTGTTGGCCCATTTCATTGTCACTTTAAACAGGTCTAAGTAGGTCTCTCCAATTTAAACACATCTTCATTAAATCCACTTGCTACCTTAGTCACCAAGCTAATTCTCTCCTTCTGATAAGGCCAGATTCCCGTCCCTTTAGACTGCTTCCTATTATCTCCATTCTCATTACCATGCACTTACTGCATAACCCCTTAAATCTGACCTGTACCACAAAAGTCAATGAAATCTGCTTTTAGACAAATGAAAATCACCAATCAGATTGACAAAAATTGCTAAGTTTGACAACATTGTCCTTGTTAAGGCTTCAGGAAACATTCTGATATGTTACTGATAGGGGAAGCAACCCTGTGAAGGGGACTTTGACAATATCTGACAAACTTACAAACCATATGCTTTTGGACCCAGCCGTTTTACTTCTGGGGATTTATTAATATATCTGCACATATTTAAAATGACATATATACAAGGTTTTTCATTGAATAGTTTGTAATAGCAAAAGACTGAGAATAACCTAAATGCCCTCAGTCATGGAACTGGTTAAACAGATTATGGGTCATCCATACAATGGAATACTATGCAGCTATAAAAAAAGATCTCCAGGATATATTTTTGAATGAAAAAGAGCCAAGTGCATAACACTTTATATGCTACCTCCTATGCAAAAAAAAGAATCGAAATAAGAATGTGTGTTTATATTTGCTTGTGTCTTTATTAAAACTGGAAGGATGCACAGTAAATTAAAGCAGTTATTTGGGGTGGAGGATTCTAGACAAATGAAAGACAAGGGTGTGAGTGACAAGTTTTTCATTGTATATACTTTTCTAATTTTTTTTAACCATGTGACTGTTTTGTCTTTTCAAAAACTAAATTTTCTGAGGACTCCACTTACCTCTAATTGCTAAATCTACTCTTCCTAATACCAGTCCTGACTCAGTAGCAAACTACACCACACACAAATTCCTCCTTAGGTTTCCTCAACTGGGAGCTTTTCCTTCCTGGTTCTCCTCTGAATCGCCTTACCTGTCTGTTGCAGCCCAAGACGGCCATGCCAGTCCAAAGGCCAAAGAAAATGTCAAGCATTTTCTGATACATGAACTTTTATTCAGGGCTTACTTACAGGGTGAGAAGTCGTGGAGAGATCATGACGGCTCTCTCAGGCCGGGCAGGCATCGCATTCGCAGGGAAGATGACCGAGCGATGCAAAGAGGACAGAAAGCCTTTTATAAGGGTTTAAGACAAAGGCCTTCCTAAGGATGGAGGGAGCATAGATGCAGGAATAGGTCATTCTGACCTGAGAGGTGGTGCAGGAAGGACTAGAATAACACTTGAACAATTACATTTTGCTCTTTTTGTGAGACTAAGAGCCTCTCACTTCCTGCCTGCTTGCATAAAGTTACATTTTAAGGTCAATTTACCCTCTTTCTCTTTACTGGCTTAGAAAGACAATAGGTTAAACATTTAGCTGCCTAGGTCATGCAGACTGCTGTGCACCAAAGATCTGCAGGCCTGTTTTGCTCAGGCAACGGGTTGCCACAATCCACCCCTGCACAAGAGTTTGCACAGACCATAAGACAGACTTTACATCTATAATTCACAACAAAATACAATAAACAACATACTAATAATACATTGGTACAGAGAGATAATAAACCTATTAGCAAGTGGTGCTATGGCCAGATTAATGAGTTTTACCATTTAGCACAAGTACTGCCTGGGCTAAAATAGCTAAGAGATAACACTACCAGGCATTTTGCTTTATTTTATATTTAGTTTTTACCATTTTTTCAACCTCGATCACAGAAATAAATTTCCCTTTCTACCAACTTTCTGCAACTTTCTATGTTTATTCAGGTTTTGTTTTATATCCCCTATTTTTTTTTTTATTCTGATGCAACCAGTCATTTAAGAAAAAACAGCTTCCTTTTCCTTCAGTAATAAGAAGAAAAAGACATCCCTTATACCCTCTACATTCAAGTCATCAAAATAATTCTGGAAATTGTTCTTAAGCATTTCACAACATATTATTACCAATAACATTACACTTGTTAGAAGGCTAAATACTGAAAACATTTTAGTCATTGCATTATTGAAATAGAAGCACATTATTTTTAACAAGAATTAACAACACATGTAAGCATTAAATTGGACAGCTGAGTGGTTTAACAATATCTATATATAAACTGAGTCTTCATAGTAGATAGAAGGGTTCCAGGTGAGGGGGTTTTAAATACCATGTTTCCTCCTGCTGCAGGGAGCCCTTCAGTGTCAGATCTACAGTTAGTTTCCTATGTAATTCTAATACCCATGGGCTTAGGATTCTTAACCAGTGTGGCTGCATGGGCCAGAACCAGAGCCAATTGACTTTATTTTCCCCAATTCCTAGTGTTTGTGGCACAGGCAAGAGAAAGTTATCATTGCCCCATTGTGGCTTGAAGGCAGCCAGCCCCTTTATCTGGAATTAATGCTAATACAGTCCTCAAGTCCACCATTTCTATCATCCTTTAAATGTTTAGATGCATCCACAGCAGTGAAGGCATATTTTGTCCCTTTGGACAGAGGAAAGAGGCCAATATACTATACTTGCCACCAGGTGACAGCAATCTGGTGTCCTCGGTGCCCAGTCTTCTGGCACAGCCATTCATCCACTCCATGCGTTGTTGGTGTTAGGCTGTGGACTTTCGCTAGGGCATCTGCTTTTACGTTACTTGGTAATGAATTGGTGGTGTGGGCAGAGACGTGAAAAATGGTTACCTTATATTTGTGGCAGGCAGTCCAGATGTCTTCCCACCAGATGGTGTCATAGTGGGCTGGACATAACGGATGTCCAGGTAGCGGGTTGCCCATGTGCCAGTCCATGCAGAATCAGGTGTATTTCCTTGTCTGTCAATGGTGGGCATGGGAAGAGCCACCTCGGGAGATTATAAGGAAACAGGGCATGCTGCTCTTTCACATAGGAGGCTGGTCCTAAAATTTCATGCATCTGTGTACTTAAAGAGCTGTTAAAAATGCCACATCATAGGAGGTAGACTTTCCACTCTCTCAGTGTGCTCACCTGAGCACTCCCCAGGTGGGGCTTATTTATGGTGTCCCATATCTGCGTACCTGTATGGGTATGGTCTTCTGTAAGGTCACTGGGCACCTGAGTTAGACCTTCAACATTCGCAACAGAGGATTACAAACTGTGCACAATTGCTCTTTTAAAGGGCTGTGTCTGAGCTCTTTGCCCTTCCACAGTTGGGACCAGAATCTAACAGGTACACATTTAGCTTGTTGCCTTTGCCACAAATCCCACCCAAAGCCAATATTGGTACTGGCCAGATCCAAATCACAGGGTATATTGGGGTCCACCCCCCTTAAAGTCTGTGCTTGCATAATAGTTTGCTTAGTCTTTTTAAACACAGCCTGCTGTGGAAAATCCCATTTCCACACTCTTCCTTTTCTAATTAGGGTATACAAAGGTTTTAAAATTCATACTAAATAGAGTATAAACACTTCCCAATAACTTAACAAACCAAGAAAAGCCATCAACTGTTCAGAAGTAAGCAATGTGGGATAACTGCATTTTAACAACAACAGCTGAAGGAGTAGCCTTAGTTTTACCAAACCAGACAATACCCAAGAACTTGATAGAGTAGTCAGGCTCTTCTGGAGGTTTCCACATTTGAAGGTATCCTTGTGGAAGCACAGCAAATGTCCATTGTTGTTTTCCCCATGTGAAGCCTAACACAGGTTGACTGGAAAAAATCTAAAAATATTCTAAATAACATATTAGCAAGGTTTAACACAAAGTTAAACAGCAGCAACCAGTTCACTAATGGCTCTCTAGGTTTTTGTCAATATTGGTTACTAATATCTCCTAATTTGGCTGGGGAAAACTCTTAGAAGCCACTGTTACTGCCCCACCTTCTGTCCATGGCGGATCAGGGCGCTAAACATCCTCTGCTTTAACCCTTTGTTGGACCAGAGGTTGAGTATGCCTACTTTCCTTAGTATCAATTTCTCAGTCAGACAGGGGCTCATCATCTTTTGAGGAGGAATCAATAGGGCTCCACACTTTAGGGTCCCAGTCAAGGGAAGCCAGGATATGCCTAACTTGCCCTTTGGGCAGCTTATGCCCTCTTACTCTAGTGTGCTGGCATGCCAATATTTCTAAACATTTATCCAGAGCATCTTTGAATTATGCTTCTGGTAGCCTTATATCTTTTTCTAGCTTTAATTTACCTCCGAGGTGGCTTATGGCCACCTTAGCTGCTAAAGCTTCCTCAGTAGTAGTGCATACAGCCTCTAACAATGGCCAGCCCACCGCAGCCACAATCTGGCAGCCCTTTTTTTTCTTTCTGAATCCCCAGTGGTCCTGTGGCCTAATACAGGATGGCTATTTGTTCAGCCATAGAGTTATAAATATTTCCATACTCCCTTGGCAGATTCCACTCATGTAGGAGGGTAGCCACCCCTCCCCACGTAGACATCCATTCCACTGGGAGGATGGGCAGCCCTCCCCACATAGACATCATAGGCCTCCCTGGTATCCTGCCTGGGGCCTTCTCCTTTCCCCTCCCCAAGTTCATGTCATCAGTGCCCGGGACTTCCTAAGTCTCCGACTGGTGGTTATTTGATTCTCGTGGCTGGCTCACATTGTTGCAGCCCAAGAGGGCCATGCCAGTCCAAAGGCCAAAGAAGACAACAAGCATTTTCTGATACATGAACTTTTATTCAGGGCTTACTTACAGGGTGAGAAGTCATGGAGAGATCATGACGGCTCTCTCAGGCCGGGCAGGCATCATATTCACAAGGAAGATGACCGAGCGATGCAAAGAGGACAGAAAGCCTTTTTTCTAAGAGTTTAAGACAAAGGCCTTCCTAGGGGTGGGGGGTGCATAGATGCAAGAACAGGTCACTCTGACCTGAGAGGTGGTGCAGGAAGGACTAGAATTACACTTGAACAATTACATTTTGCTTTTTTTGTGAGACTAAGAGCCCCTCACTTCCTGCCTGCTTCCCATAAAGTTACATTTTAAGGTCAATTTTCCCTTTTTTTCTTTACTGGCTTAGAAAGACAATAGGTTAAACATTTAGCTGCCTAGGTCATGCAGACTGCTGTGCACCAAAGATCTACAGGCCTGTTTTGCTCAGGCCATGGGTTGCCACACTGTCTTTCTCTAAAGTTTGGTCTTTAGCGCCTTTCTTCATGCTCTATTTTCTCTGTCACAGCTTAAACCATTGCCTCTATGTACCATCTGCATCTGCACACTGAGACTTCCTCATGAGCCTCAGATCCACATTTCCAACTACTTCCTAGATGTTTCCAGACCTGTTAGCACCACAAATATGTCCAAAGGGAGTTAATCATCTTCAACCCAACTTTTTCTAATGCCTACCACTGTAGATGGTATACCATTCCCCCACCCAGCAAGAGGTCATTTTAGTTGTCACAATGACTAGGGAGTGCTACTCAAATTTAGTGGGTGGCAGTCAGCGATGATAAACATCCTTAAAGGCCTATGGCAGTCTGGCACAGCCAGGAACTGTCCCACCCAATTGCCAGTAGGGTAATTATCTCACCATCTGTTTTGGTTTGCTAAAGAGGCTAGAATGCAGCATACCAGAAATGGGTTGGCTTTTTCAATGGAGATTTTTTAGTTTGCAAATTTACAGTTCTAAGCCCATGAAGATGTCCAAATTAAGGTATCAAGAGGTAGATACCTTCTCTGAGGAAAGGCCGATGGCATCCAGGATTCCTCTCTTACATGGGAAGGCCTATGGCAATATCCGCCGGTCCTCCTCCTGGGTTCTGGTTTCAAAATGGCTTTCTCTCTCCAAATTGTCTCTGGGCGTTTCTGTCTTAGCTTCTCTGCACTTTCTCCAAAGTGTCTCTGCCTTTTGTCCTCTCATAGACGAATCCAGCAAGGGGATTAAGACCCATTTTGAATGGGTGGGGTCACATGTCCATGGAAACAACCTAATCAAAAAGTCCCATGAAGGAATCTTCAAGGTGGAGAGAAATCAGAGTTGTGTCTTACAAATGGCCGAAGGCTTTTCACTTATCCTGGACATTTTGAACAAGAAAATCAAGAGGGTTATGTTCTTTATAAGGAGAAATATTTGCCAGCCTCAATGTCCATTTCATTCCCAGAGAGTTTATGTTTAATCCGCCTTATGCAGCTTCATCTTCTACCATCTCCACCAGCTACCCCACACAATAGCATTTGTCACAAGACCATGAGCTGTCTGGGAATTCTACGTAAACCTTCAAACCTTTTATCATGCTGCTGTCTATTCCCAGAATGTCCTTCCCTTCTTTCTCTGTTTGGACAATTGTTGTAAATCCATCAAGGACCAAGGCATAAATAAAATGTCTCCTTCACTGGGAAGCTAACCACAGAGTAAAATATTTTGTTCCTTCTTATTTGAGTACGGTAATTTGTTTACATCTTTAGTAGAGTTATTTCATTATATAATTTTAATTGTTCCATCTATATGCATTAATAGGCTGTGAGCTCTTTACACTGAATTTTATCATTTTTATATTCATTTGTATTCAAAATATGGGTCTTCAATAAACATCCACTAAATAAATGAAGAAATCAACAAGAAAAAAAAATTGTTCTCTGAAGAGAAGGTGATAATTTCAGTTTCAGAGGTATTTAATTTGACAAGCCAATAGGAGATCTGACTGTAAATGTTCAGCAGACAACTGAAAGTTCAGGATGGGAGCTCACAGGAGAGGCAGTACAGATTATATTGTTCTTTAGAATCTCTTCTAGGCATTTTGACTTCCTGTGTTCTGCTTTCAATGATTTTATCCTTCCATGTCAGATCATTCTACAAACTGTTTAACAAGTCACTTTCCCAATGTTAGCAAATTAAAAACAAAAATTGTAGTACTTCATAGAGTAAAGATTGTTTTGGTCATTTTTGTATTCTTATAGATGCCTTTGAATGTGGCCTCTGTATTGTTTTGTTACTTTTTGTATTCATTTAGTTCCTCAAATTTTGTATTCCCATTAATTAAATTATAAACTTTAACATTTTGCACTTGATAGTATTTCTTTGGCCACTTTGAGCTTGTTGACTTTTTTTAAATGCAATTTTATTGAGATGTATTCACATACCATACAATCATCCAAAGTGTACAATCAGTTGTTCACAATATCATCATATAGTTGTGTATTCATTACCACAATCAATATTTTGAACATTTTCATTACTCCAAGAACTAAAAATGAAAATAAGAATAAAGATAAAAATAAAAGTATGAAAGAACAACAAAAACATCTCATACTCCTCCCCTCCCATCATTCATTTACTTTTTGTCCCCCTTTTTCTACTCATCTGTCCATACACTGGATAAAGGGAGTGTGAGCCACATGTTTTCACAATCACACAGTCACCATATAAGCTATATAGTTATACAATCATATTCAAGATTCGAGGATACTGGATTGCAGTTCAACAGTTTCAGGTATTTCCTTCTAGCTATTCTAAAACACTAATAACTAGAAAGGGATATCTATAAAGTGCATAGGAATAACCTCCAGAATGACCTCTTGACTCCGTTTGAAATCTCTCGGCCACTGAAACTTTATTTTCTTTCATTTCACTTCATCCTTTTGGTCAAGAAGTTTTTCTCAATTGCATGATGCCAGGTCCAGGCTCATCCCCAGGAGTCATGGCTTACATTGCCAGGGATATTTACACCCCAGGGATACATGTTCCACGTAGGGGGGAGGGCAGTGAATTTACCTGCAGTGTTGGCTGAGAGAGAGAGGCCACATCTGAGTAACAAAAGAGGTTCTTGGGGGTGACTCTTAGGCACAATTGTAAGTAGGCTTAGCCTCTCCTTTGCAATAATAAGGGCAAGCCCCAAATCGAGGGCTTGGCCTACTACAATGGTAGTCCGCAATGCTTGCGAGAATATCAGGAATTCCCCAGGTGGGGAAGTTTAGTTTTTCCAATTTTTCCCCAGTCCCTCAAAAGCGCCTTGCAAATACATTTTTATTCTCTGATCAAATTACTCTGGGATGTTTCAGGGCTTCATGCTAACCTGTACAAACCAACCAGATCTCACCCCTGTTCAAGGTTCCATGTAATTATGATGTTTGAATAAACTGACCATACAAGTTAAATTATATAGCCTACCACAGAAAATATAGCTTTTCCACCAAATAAACATCTTTTCCTTTGGTCTCACACAGAAGTTGAAGTTTTAAAACAACCACTAACGTCCTTTTCCCTTTAGTCTGGTTTAACTTAGTCCTAACCAAGTCCATTTTGTATATCTCTCATTAAATTCTGATTTCTTTTTCATTTTCTTCAACATTTGCTGTATGGGGTAATGCTGACATTCATAGCTGCTGTACTCTGGCTCTGAGTCTCAGGTATCACACAGATACCCAAAGTCCAGGGACTGACCAGGTTATCCACAAATAGCTCATCATGTCAGAATTTAGAAATAACCAATACAACTCATGAATAGACGTGACTGCTGTAAGAGCTTACAATCTAGGAACCTTTACCATAATAAGCCTTCCCTTGATAATCTATGCTGTCAGATTCAATTCTCAGAGTTTGCACATTATAGTTAGTCCATATTAGTGAGGCTTTATAATGTTTATCTTTTTGATTCTGGTTTATTTCATGCAACATACCATCCTCAAGGTCCATTCACCTACTTGCATACCTCACAACTTCATTTCTTCTTGTTACTGCTCAATTTCCCATTGAATTTATGCACCACAGTTCATTATTCCGTTTATGGGTCAATGCACCCTAGGTCAGCTCCATCTGTTGTGAATCATGGATACTGCCACCATAAACACTGATGTGCAATGTCTATTCATTTCCCTGCTCTCAGTTCTTCCAAGCATATACCCAATAATGGGGTTGCAGGACCATATCACAACCCCAAAGTTAGCTTCCTGTGGAAACACCACACTGTCCTCCAGATAGGTGCAACATTTTACTTCCCTACCAACAGTGAATAGCTACATCCCTCTCTCCACATTTTCTCCAGCACCTGTATCCCTTGGTTTATTTTTTAAACAGTTTTATTCACACACCATACAATGTATTCTAAGTAAGCAATCAATGATTCCTGGAAAGTCACATAGTTATGCATTCATCTCCACAACCTATATGAGGACATTTCCATTTCTTCACAAAGAAGAAAAGGAGAAAAAATGAAGAATAAATATATGAAAGATAGAGGAAAAATAAAAATAATGTAAAATACAGTGAAAATGTCAGACAACACCACCACCACCACCACCACCATGAATCCCATATTGCTCCCTTATAACCCCCTCCTGTAGACATTTAGCTTTGGTATATTGCCTTTGTTAAAATTGTTGGAAACATCTTACAATGTTACCATCAACTATAGACTCTAGTTTGCATTGGTTGTATTTTTCCCCTCGTACCATCCAATTTTCAACACCTTGCAAAGTTGCATTCATTAGTTTTCCCTCTTTTAAAAACATTTTATATTTGTACATTTAATCACCATCATTGACCACTCTAGGATTCACTAAGTTATACAATCCCAGTCTTTATCGTCTCTCTTTCCTTCTGGTGTCATACATGCCCCTAACCTTCCTCTTTCAACAGTACTCACACTCGTCTTTGTTCAGAGCGCTTACAACATTGTGCTACCATCACACATATTATGCTATCCATTTCTGAATCTATACAATCAATTCTGTTTAGTCTTATGTACTCCTTCAGCACCAATTGCCCAATTTCTATCTCTGATAACCTGTGTTCTCAACTTTAACTCTCAAATTTTGCTTATCAATATTAGTTCATATTAGTGAGTCTATAGAGTGCCCATCCTTTTGTTTCTGGCTAATTTCACTCAACATAATGCTACTGTCTACTATTTTGACTTTTGGACTTTATGTCATATTTATTTTATTTATTTGTTTGTTTATTTATTTAATTTTCCTTCTCTCTGTCTTTTTACTCTCACTGATAGTCTTCATTTCTACTCTCTTCCTCAAACCTCTCTCTCCTGTCTTTTCCTATCTGCTTGTAGCAATCCCTTTAATATTTCTTATAGAGCAGGTCTGTTGTTCACAAACTCTCATTGCCTCATTGACTGAAAATATTTTTAACTCTCCCTCATTTTTGAAGGACAGTCTTGCAGGGTATAGAATTCTTGGTTGGCAGTTTTTCTCTTTCAGTATCTTAAATATATTATGCCACTGCCTTCTTCCTTCCATGGTTCCTGCTGAGAAATCTGCACATAGTCTTATTGAGCTTCCTTTTATGTGATGGATTGCTTTTTTCTTCCTGCTTTCAGAATTCTTTTTCTTTGACATTAGATAATCTGATTATTAAGTGTCTTGGAGTAGGTCTATTTGGATCTATTCTGTTTGGAGTACAGTGCCCTTCTTGGATCTACAATTATATGTGTTTCATAAGAGATGGGAAATTTTCAGTAATTATTTCCTCCATTATTGTTTCTGCTCCCTTTCTCTTCTCTTCTTTTCCTGGGACATTCATGACATGTATATTCATGTGCTTCATGTTGTCATTCAATTTCTTGAGACCCCACTCATGTTTTTCCATTCTTTTCCCTATTTGTTCTTTTTTGTGTAGGATTTCAGATGTCATGTCCCCTAGTTCCTGAATCCTTTCTTCTGCCTCTTCAGATCTGCTGTTGTATGTCTCCATTCTTTTAAGTTCTGGCAATTGTTTTTTCAAACTTTCAAGTTCTTCCTTATATTTGCCCAATGTCTTCTTTATGTCCTTCATCTCTTTTGCCATATCTTCCCTCAACTCATTGATTTAATTTTTGAATTGATTTAGCATATAAGTTTGAAGTTCTTTAATTAGTTTTTTCAACTCCTGTATCTCATTTGAAGTGTAAGTTTGTTTCTTTGTGTCATATCTTTGATTTTTCTAGTGTGAATCATAATTTTTTGTTCTCTAGGCATCTGGTTTCCTTGATTACCCAAATCTGGTTTTCCCAGACCAGATGTCCCTGGTCTCAGGAAGAGGGTATAATCAGTATCAAGTTTCCTTGAGGATGATAACCAGAAAGTTTTCAGACTTTTCTGTGAGGCCTCTATATGCTGTGTTTTTCCTGTCCTGCCCAGCAGGTGGCACTTGTCAGACGACAGCTCCCTGCTGGCATAAAGAGGTGTGTTGCTGTGATGGTTAGGTTCATGTGTCAACTTGGCCAAGTGATGGTACCCAGCAGTCTGGTCAAGCAAGCACTGGCCTAACCATTGCTGTGAGGATGTTTATGGCTGGTTTATTAAATCATCAGTCAATTGGCTGCAGCTGTGACTGATGACTCAATGAAGGGTGTGTCTTCCACAATGAGAGAATGCAGTTGGCTGGATTTAATCCAATCAGTTGAAGACTTTTAAGCAAGACAGATAGAGGACCTTCACTTCTTCTTCAGCTGCCCAGTGAAGCATTTCCTGAGGAGTTCATCAAAGTTGCCAGTTTGTTTCCTGAGGAGTTCATTGAACATCTTCATTGGAGTTGCCACTTTGCTGACTGCCCTATGGAATTTGGACCCATGCATACCCACAGTTGCATGAGTCACTTTTATAAATCTTATATTCATAGATACCTCTCATTGATTCTCTTTCCCTAGAGAACCATAACTAATACAGTTGCCTTTAATTATCAGTAGACCCTGTCCCTGCCAGGGGCTGAGAGTGTCAGAAGCCAAGCTTAAGCTGTTTCTGTCCCCTCCCCCACCAGCCCTAGGATCTGACTTCTCTGAGGGAGGGCAGCCATTTGAGTTTGGCTCCACCTCCCCTTTTAGTTAGGGAAGATAAGCCCTTTAGGGATTTATCTCCTACTTTTGATTTCTTCCTTTGTCTATCTTAACTCTCCCCTTGCCTGGGTCAGTGCTGACAATCAAAAATGTCTGAGGCTTTCTCTAATGAGCTACTTGGAATGAGAGGAAAAAAAGGAAAAAAGAAAGAAATCCCCTATTCAGAGCCAATTCCCAGCCCCCCAGTTACCAGTCAAGAACCAGATTTGGTGCCCAATTCTGTGTGCCCCTTTTCTTGGCACACAGCCATTTTTCAGTATTCTGAGCTCAGCCAACTCCAGAAGCCTGTGTTTTAATTTATTTATGTATTTTTTGTGTGTGTGTCAGCTTTGCCTCCTCTCTGCTGGGAGAAATGCCCAGGTTCCTTTCCTGCTTGCTCCAGGTTTATCTGTGCTCATAGCTTGTATTCAGTAGTCCGAATTTGTTAACTAAAACCACAGTTGGAGCTTGGTTGAGCTACCTTCCTTTCCTCCAGTAGACTGCTTCTTTTTCCCAAAAGGAAGTGTTTCAGCTCAGCTTGTCATGCTGGTGGGGGAGGGTGCCAGCTCTGCAATTTGGGAGCTTAGGTTCTATGCTGAGATCTCAGCTGTTCCATCCATTCTAGACTGATGTACGATGTCAGTCACAGATGTCCCCCAATAGTTGTTCTATACTATTTACTAGTTTTTCCTGGCTATATGCTAGTTGTTCCAGAGGACTAACTAAATTCCACCTCCCTATGCTGCCATCTTGCATGCCTCCTTGTGACATTTTTTGTATGTTATTTTTCATTTTGACAACCTCTAGGAACTTTTATCATTTTCCGTCAATGTCTAAAATGGTACATTAGCTCTATGTTGTTTTTTTTTTTTTTTTCATTTCTAGTAGTTAATAACCAAGACTGACATATTTCATATTGAAGAAGACACTCTAATGACTAGCTATTGAGTGTGGTACTTGGAACAGCAGCATCAGTATCACCTGCAAGCCTGTTAGAAATAGTGAATCTTAGACCTCTCCCCAGACCTACTAAATTGGTAACAAGATGATGACTATCACTACCGATGACTGATAAGCACTTTAAATTTATTTTATTGTGATTGTTCACATACCATACAATTATCCAAAGATCCAAAGTACACAATCCGTTGCCCCTGGTACCAAAATACAGCTGTGCATCCATCACCACAATTAATTTTTATTCAATTTTTAGAACATTTTCATTACTCCAGAAAACAAATAAAGAAAAAGAAGGAAAAAAAAAAAAAAGAAAGAAAAGAAAACTCAAATCTTCACATATCCATAACCAACCCCCTCCATTGTTGATTCATAGTATTGGTATAGTACATTTGTTACTGTTTCATACATTTGTTCTGGTTCATGAAAGAAATATCTAATATTTGCACAGTTAATCTCAGACATTGCCCACTATAAGGTTTACTGTTTTATACACTCCCATCTTTTAACCTCCAGCTTTCCTTCTGGTGACATACATGACTCTGAGCTTCCACTTTCCATCACATTCACACACCATTCAGCACTGTTAGTTATTCTCACAATGTGCTACCATCACCTCTATTCATTTCCAAACATTCAAGTTCATCCTAGTTGAAGGGTTTGCTCATACTAAGCAACTGCTCCCCATTCTTTAGCCTCATTCTATATCTTGGTAACTTATATTTCATGTCTATGAGCTTACATATTATAATTAGTTCCTATCAGTGAGACCCTGCAATATTTGTCCTTATGTGTCTGGCTTATTTCACTCAGTATATTACCTTCAAAGTTTCATCATCAACCCATTTTTTTTAAAGATGGTTTTGTTCACATGCCATACATTCCATCCTAAGTAAACAATCGATGGTTCCCTGTATAGTCATATATTTATGTGTTTACCACCCTCACCAATTTCTATATAAGGACATTGTTCTAGTTTGCTAATGCTGCCAGAATGCAAAACACCAGAAATGGATTGGCTTTTATAAAAGGGAATTCATTTGGTTACAAAGTTACGGTCTTAAGGCCATAAAGTGTCCATCAACAAAGGGTACTTTTCACTGGAGAAAGGCCATTGGCATCCAGAAAACCTCTGTTTTCTGGGAAGGCATGCAGCTGGTGTCTCTCTAAAGTTCTGGTTTCAAAATGGCTTTCTCCCAGGACTTTCCTCTCTAGGCTGCAGTTCCTCAAAAATGTCACTCTTAATTGCTCTTGGGGTGTTTGTCCTCTCTTAGCTTCTCTGGAGCAAGAGTCTGCTTTCAACAGCCATCTTCAAACTGTCTCTCATCTGCAGCTACTCTCTCAGCTTCTGTGCATTCTGCAAAGTGTCCCTCTTGGCTGTAGCAAGCCTACTCCTTCTGTCTGAGCTTACATAGTGCTCCAGTAAACTAATCAAGGCCCATGCTGATTGGACAGGGCCACACCTCCATGGGAATTATCCAATCAGAGTTATCACCTATAATTGGGTGGGTCACATCTCCATGGAAACAATCAAATAATTACAATCTAATCAATGCTAATATGTCTGCCCACACTAGATTGCATCAAAGATAATGGTGTTTTGGGGGACATAATACATTCAAACTGGCACATTCCACCCCCTGGACCCCAAAATGACATCATCTTTCCATATACAAATATGCTCATTCCATCACAATATCACAAAAACTTAAATCTTTGCAGTAACAATAGGCAAGTACAAGATCCCATCAAAATCATTTTTGTCTTAATACAAAATTCCCCTCTGGCTCTGTACCTGTGAAACTTAGAACAAGTTATATGCTTCCAATATACAAAGGAGGGACATTCACAGGATAAACATTCTCTTTGCCATAAGGAGAAACTGAAAGGAAAACAGGGTTCACAGGACCAAAAAAGTTGCTAAAACCCACAGGGCAAACTCCATTAGATTCCAAAGTCTGAGAGTCATTTACAGAATGTTTTATCCTTGGGCCTTGAGAGAGTGAGAGTTTAACCTTTCCTAAGGGCCTTTGTGGCAGCCCTTTTCTCTCCAAATGCTGAGGTGAGTGCTCCAACATATCCACACATTGGGGAGACCACTTTTCTCGGCCCCACCCTCCTCAAACATTGGGGCAGTACTTGGATTCTCTTCCATCTCTGGGGCACATTCTCAACTCCTTCAGAACAGTGGGGGTGGCAGCCAGGCTCTTCCAAATCCCCCGGGAATATGCTCTACCCTCTCTGGGGCCTGGGGTGAGAGCACTCTTCCTGAACATTGAGGTGGAAGGTCATCCCTCAACCTCTGGGGCAAACTCACTCTTTCCATGACTGCGGGCCACTCCACTCTCCCAGCCTGAGACCTCTTGACTCCAGACCTCAACCTCCATGGCTACATCTTTGAAGAAATTTTTCCTTCAATTTGTTCTTTCTCTCTCTTCTCCAGTCCAGACTGGGAGCAGCTCCCTCTATAAAGATCTCACAAAAATTTTGTTGGCTTTGCATGAAGCACACAGGGGCCAAAGCCATTGGACAATAGGACTTTCCACAAATCCTTTCTGGATAATTCCATCTCCAATCCTGGCTTGTACTGAAATGGCGGTCGGGTTCCATGTTTGGTTAAATCCTCATGTTGGGCTGCAGCTTCTGGGATTCCACCCCCTGGAAACCTAGAATTTTCCAAACCATCAGTTTCTGATTTCTTTGAACCTGAGAGTTCAGTTCTAAGTTTCTCTCTCTCCACTTGCATTTTACTATAAGCTGCAAGGAGAAGCCATGCTATATCTGCAACTTTTAGTTTCAGAATCTCATCAGCCAAGTATCCCAGCTCATTGATCTCAAATTCTTCCTTCCGTCTGACACCAGGACTCAATTTTGCCAAATTCTCTGCCACTTTAAAACAAGGATTGCCTTTTTTCCAGTTTGCAGCAGCACATTCATCATTTCTGCTCAAGACCTCATCAAAAGTATCTTTAGAGTTCTTATTTCCACAAATAGTCTCTTCAAAGCAGTTTAGACCTTTTGTATCAAGCTCCTCACAATTCTTCCAGCATCTTCCCCTTATCCATTTAAAAAGCCATTCCAACATGTTTGGCATTTGCAAACTCAGGAGCACCCCACTCTTGGTACCAAAAGCTGTTCTAGTTTGCTAAGGCTTCCAGAATGCAAAGCACCAGAAATGGAATGGCTTTTATAAAAGGAGGTTTATTTGGTTACAAAGTTACAGTCTTAAGGCCATAAAGTGTCCATCAACAAAGGGTGTCTTCACTGGAGGATGGCCAATGGTGTCCAGAAAATCTCTGTTAGCTGGGAAGGCACGTGGCTGCCATCTGCTTCAAAGTTCTGGTTTCAAAATGGCTTTCTCCCAGGACTTTCCTCTCTAGGCTGCAGTTCCTCAAAAATGTCACTCTTAGTTGCTCTTGGGGTGTTTGTCCTCTCTTAGCTTCTCTGGAGCAAGAGTCTGCTTTCAATGGCCATCTTGAAACTCTCTCTCATCTGCAGCTACACTCTAAGCTTCTGAGCATTCTTCAAAGTGTCCCTCTTGGCTGTAGCAAGCCTGCTCCTTCTGTCTGAGTTTATATAGTGCTCCAGTAAACTAATCAAGGCCTATGATGAATGGGTGGGGCCACACCTCCATGGGAATTATCCAGTCAGGGTTATCACCTACAATTGGGTGGGTCACATCTCCATGGTAACACTCAATCAAAAAATTACAATCTAATCAACACTAATATGTGTGCCCACACAAGACTGCATCAAAGATAATGGTGTTTTGGGGGACATAATACATTCAAACTGGCACAGACATCTACATTTGTTCTAGAAAGCAGGAGGAAGAGTCAAAGAAGGTAGAGAGGCAAAAGAAAAAGAAAAAAGAAAGAGAAAAACAACAACAACAAAAACATGACAGCTAGGAAGCAGCAAAAGGAAAGATAACCTTAGATCAAAGTAGAATGAAGAGTCAGACACCACCACCAAGGGCAAGAGTCTCACACCCCTCCACTATGATCCCCTCTTATCTTCATTTACCTTGGTATATTGCCTTTCTTACATGAAAGGAAGCATAATACAATGATTCTGTTAATTATAGTTTCTAGTTTACATTGATTGTATTTTTCCCCATACTTCCCTATTTTTAACACCTTGCAAGGTTGATATATTTTTGTTTTCCCTCATTAAAAAACATATTTGTAAATTTTAGCACAATTGTTGAACACTCTAGGTTGCACTGAGTTACACAGTCCCAGTCTTTATCTTTCCTCCTTTCTTCTGGTGTCCCACATGCACCTAACCTTCCTCTTTCAACCATATTCATAGTTACCTTTGTTCACTGTGCTTACATTGCTGTGCTACCATCACCCAAAATTGTGTTCTAAACCTCTCCCTCCTGTCTTTTCCTATCAGTCTGTAGTTCTCCCTTTAGTATTTCCTGTAGTGCAGGTATCTTGTTCACAAACTCTCTCATTGTCTGTTTGTCAGAGAATATTTTGAACTCTCCCTCATATTTGAAGGACAGTTTTGCTGGATATACGATTCTTGGTTGGCAGTTTTTCTCTTTCAGTATCTTAAATATATCACACCACTTCCTTCTTGCCTCCATGGTTTCTATGAAGAATTCCACATATACTCTTATTAAGCTTCCTTTGTATATGATGAATCACTTTTCTCTTGCTGCTTTCAGGATTCTCTCTTTGTCTTTGATGTTTGATAATCTGATTATTAAGTATCTTGGTGTAGGCCTATTCAGATCTATTGTTTGGAGTATGCTGTGCTTATTGGATCTGTAATTTTATGTCTTTCATTAGAGATGGGAAATTTTCATTGATTATTTCCTCTATTATTGCTTCTGCCCCTTTTCCCCTCTCTTCTCCTTCTGGGACACCAATGATACATACATTCTTGTATTTCATTTTGTCATTAAGTTTCTGGAGATGTTGCTCATATTTTTCCATTCTTTTCTCTATCTGTTCTTTTGTGGGTAGGCTTTCAAGTGCCTTCTTTCCAGTTCCTGAGTGTTTTCTTTTGCCTCTTGAGATCTGCTGTTGTGTTTACATTGTGTCTTTCATCTCTTGTGTTGTGCCTTTCACTTCCATAGATTCTGCCAGTTATTTTTTCAAACTTTCAATTTCTGCCTTATGTATGCCCAGTGTTTTCTTTATAGCCTTTGTCTCTTTTGCCATATCTTCTCTAAACTTTTTGAATTGATTTAGCATTAGTTGTTTACATTCCTGTATCTCAGTTGAAGTGTAAGTTTGTTCCTTTGACTAGGCCATAACTTCATTTTTCTTAGTGTAGGTTGTAGTTTACTGTTGTCTAGGCATCTGGTTTCCTTGGTTACCCCAATCAGGCTTTCCCAGATGAGAGCAGGCTCAGATCCCAGAAGGAGGAAATATTCAGTAGCCTGTTTCCCTGATGGTGTGTCTTAGAGGATTGACACACCCTGTGATTTTCTGCCCAGCAGGTGGTGCCTGTCAGCCTGTCACTCCAGACTTGTGTAAGGAGGTGTGACCCATAGCTGTTTTCCCCCAGGGTCTGGGGTCTGGTTCTGAATGGAAGGCGGGTAGTAGAGCTGGGCCCCACCTCTTTTCTCTGGGGAAGATGTGCCCCCTAGAGAGGGGTCATTTGCATGTATATAGATTCTTTGTTTCTCTGACTCTGCTATCTCCACCCTTGTCTGGGTCAGGCTGCTGTGAGTTTAAAATGGCTGAGGCTTTCTCTATTGCAGAGCACTGCAAGCTGAAAATGGTTGAGGCTTTCTCCACTGAGCTGCCCAGGTTGACAGGGAGAGAAATGGACAGAAAGCCCCTTTTCATGGTCAATCTTCAGTCCCCAGATTCACCCATCAGCCAGAGATAGCACCCGATCCTTTGGACTCCCTGTCCTGAGGCCGATTCATCCCCTGACTCTCCAAGATCAGTCATCATCAAAAGTCGCTGTCTGCTTTTTGGGGATTCGGAGTCTGTATTGAGCAGTTAACATTAAAACCCCAGTTGGAGCTGGGCTGAGGTATATTAGCTTATTTAGAGAGTGCTGCTCTCTAGCACTGTAAGGCTTCTGTGAGGGAAGGTCTCTTGGCTCAGGTCTGCAGTTTTTACTTACAGACTTTATGCTGTGATCTTGGGCATTCCTCCCAATTCAGGTTGGTGTATGATGAGTGGACAGTCACATTTGTCTCCCCGCAATTATTCCAGGTTATTTACTAGTTGTTCCTGTTGTTTATTAGTTGTTCCAGGGGGACTAACTAGGTTCCACTCCTCTCTATGCCACCATCTTGGTTTAAGTTTTTTCATAAGCACTTTAAAGTTTAACTGTCCTAGATTGTTCCTTGGCAAATTTATGGTGCATATATATATTTGGGATACTACTATACTGACATTTTTGTTTACTGAGTATCAGTCATCTTCCTTTTGTATAACAGATTTATTAAAAGCTGAAACTGCCTTATTATCCTTAACTTTCCCCAAACTGAATATTTCTTTATGTGCTATAAAAGCGAAAATTGCCTAGCTGAAATTCAACAAAATTTCCAAAAACATTAAAACTTATGTAGCCCATGTTTTCCCTCCTGTTGTTTCTTATTTCTTTCCTCACCTTAACTTTATAGTTAAATTAAGAAGGTTTTGGTAAATTTGCAAATTGGATGAATTGATTTTTAAGCAAATTGGTCATTTGTTGATTTTTTTTAATAAATTGGCCTGATTCCACAGAAGGAAAGCTCTGTTGAGAGGTGATGAGAAGTGGCTCATGCACCTAAAGGTTCCAAGAGTTTTAGGGACCATAACAATATCCCTTGTAGAATCCTGTAGTTCTCTGATGTATACAGAGGTTAAAAACATTTAGTCCCATGGAGAGTAAGCAGTACTGCTGAGAGTTGATCCCACATCTAAATGGTAATGCTGTGCTCTGTCCATTACACCATGTTCACTATAGTATAGATACTCATTAAATAAGCATGACCACTTGCTTCATTTATTAATTGTGGTAGACTGGCAATCCACTGGTACATTAAAGCAATAATGTTTGCCTTGATGATGATGATAATGCAATCTATTTAGATTCAAAAAGCTTTTGGCAAGGAGCTTCATCAAAGATTATTATTAAAAGAAGACTCATTTTGATATTAGGGGAACTTTTTGACAAGGGGAGTGGAATAGCAATAGAACACTGAGTATATTAAAGAGAACTTCCAAACTATGATGTATAGAAGATTGAAAGAGGTGCTTAGCTCTGTATCCTTGTCACTTGAAGAAACCCAGTTGGCTAAGGATCTGAGGGTAGAGTTACCTTTGGCAATTTACTGGTAGGTATTGTAATAAGATGATAAAGTATGGACTTTGAAGCAAGCCATAACAGAGTTTGAATGCTCACTCTGCCACTTTCTATATGATTCACTTTAGGAAAGTTACTTTACCATTCTAATTTCAATTTTATCACCTGTAAAACAGGTATAACAGAAGCCTCCTAGAGTTGTTATAAAAAACAAATGAGATAATGCATGTTAAGTAGCTAATATGACGTCCTGAACATTGCTATTTAATAAATGGTAATTATTTTTGCTATTATCACCATCCAAGGCCTGATCCTAAGGTTTTGTAGCTGCAGACACTAGATGTGGCCATAAAAGAGGAGTTAATTTAAGGAGACTGATTTGCATTATACAAACTCATCTAAGACCGATGTATAAAACAGAATGCTAATTTATTAATTAACAATAAAAGCTGCAACCATCAAAAAGACTGGAATACTTAATCAGCACAAACTTTTTATTCTCTCCTTGTACAGAAATACAGGGGAAGACAACTTGGTGGTAGAAAATAATGTGCGAAAGAAAAAGCTTAGAAAATGTGAAATTAGTGCAAGAGGAATTAATTATGATTCAAAATGTTTTGGATCAAGCTAAAATACCCTGATGCAGATCATACCAACATTGTCATATCTGCATCTAGCTCTTTAAGGCCCCCAACCCCCCTACACAATATTCCTTCATGGTTTTCATTACCCTCTGTTTTCTCAGCCCCTTCCTGGTTTCATTTCCTATTCTCTCCAGCTTGGATTCTATAATTTTACCTAGGGAATTGGGCCATGATTACTTTCCCACAAAAGAATAGGATCATTATGGTGAATATTGCCTCCCCCATACAGTGTATTTGCCCTAGTTATCTTTCAATCAGTTAATCAATTATAAAAACTATTTGAGAGCCCACCATAGGAGGTAGTGTGCCCAAGGCTTGTGCCCTCTTCCAATGCCTTCCTTCTTCCCCTTAACTGTAGCATTTGTGAGCCCAGGCTCTGTGATCAGTATTTTTCACTCAAAAGTTTTGGGTGTTCCCAAATTATCAAATCCACCTTCTCTTTGCATTTGTTACAATGAGGGAATTCACAAGAAAATGCATCACAGACTCTGACAATTCTCCAAATAATTCTGGCACCTCTTCTAGAATATTTCCTTCACCATCTTGCTCTCTTATCCCTCTTACATCAGCAGTAGTTGCTTTTTCTTCTATACCCAATTTACAACTGGGCATGGAAATGAGGTAGGTGTCCTTCTTGCTCCTCATTGTCACTGTCAGGCCATTGTTTCTCCCTCATTTCTAGACCCTTTCCCCTGAGTTCCACAAAGGCACCTGCCATCAGTCTAGACCACCACTATCCTCCTTGTTGAAGTCATATACCTGAGTCACTCCCTCATTCATTGAAGATTTTCACAGCTGGCTCACTATTCCTTTGACTGTTCTGACCATTATACT
The DNA here is from genome assembly GCF_015220235.1 of Choloepus didactylus. NCBI lineage: Eukaryota > Metazoa > Chordata > Mammalia > Pilosa > Megalonychidae > Choloepus > Choloepus didactylus. The sequence continues at coordinate 125,886,837 of NC_051313.1, read as the reverse complement.
TAATATGTATGTAGATAATCCATCTAAAACGCCAAGTTCTTAGCTCTTTGGCTTTCTTCTCCTCCAATGACCTGGTTATCCCCTCCTCCCCATATATACACACTCATAGTTACACCTAAACCCTGTTTAATTACCAAGTGCACTCTTCAAAATTTTAATTTCAAGCATTCCACTTCCTGACTACCACCTTCTGTCTTTTCAATTTACTCCCTCCCTCTAGTGCTTAAAATGTTTTTCAACTTCAACAAAACTTAAAATAGTAAGACCTATGGATCTTTAAGATCTTTTTTAATGTAAGCATTTAGAAATATAAAATTCCCTCTCAGCACTGCCTTTGCTGCATTCCCTAAGTCTTGGTATACTGTGTTTTCACTTTCATTCGCCTCAAGAAATTTCCTAATTTCCCTTGTGATTTCTTCTTTGACCCATTGGTTGTTTAGGAGTATGTTGCTAAACTTCCACATATTTGTGAATTTTCCATTTCTCCTTCTGTTATTCATTTCTAGCTTCATTCCATTGTTGTTGGAGGAAATATACTGCATGATTTATTTTTTAGCTTATTGAGATTTGTTTTGTGACCTAACATATGGTCTATCCTGGAGAATGATCCATGTGCACTAGAGAAAAATGTGTATTTTGCTCCTGTTCAGGTGAAGTGTTCTATATAGGTCTATTAGGTCTACCTAGTTTAGAGTATCATTCAAGTTTATTTCCTAATTTGTTTTCTGTCTAGATGCTTTATCCATTATTGAAAGTGGTGTATTGAAATCTACTATTAATGTAGAACTATTTCTCCCTTCAAATTTGTCATTTCCTTGATATTTTGGGGGCCTCTACTGTTAGATGCATATATATTTATAAGTGCTATGCCTTCTTGCTGAATTGACCACTTTACTAGTATATAATGACTTTATTTGTCCCTTCTAACAGTTTTCAACTTAAAGTCTATTTTATCTGATAGTAGTATAGCTACTCCAGCTCTTTTTTGGTTATTACTTAGATGATGCATTTTTTTTTTCCATCTTTCACTTGCAACCTACCTATATCTTTGAAATTAAAGTGAGTCTCTTGTAAACAGCATATAGTTGGGTCATGCTTTTTTATCCATTCTGCCAATCTTTGCCTTTTGAACAATGAGTTTAATCCATTTAAACTAACTACTTACACTTTTTTCTGCCATTTTGCTATTATGTCTTTGTAAGTCTTATACTTTTTTTGATCAAGTCTTCTGTTAATATCTACATCTGTATTTATATATGGCTTTTTATGGATTGAACCATATTGAGTCCATTCTCATTTCTTTCTGAATATATTTTTCATGTATTTTTTGTGTGTGTTTGTACCATGGGATTAAAATTTAACCTCCTAAATTTGTAACAACACATTTGATTTGATACCAACTCATCTTCAATAGCAGACACACAAACTATTCTTCTAATCCTGTCCCCTCCCTTTTGGGGTACTTGTTAAATTGTTACAAATTAAATCTTGGTGAATTTTATGTCCAAAACCATCAATTTGTCATTACTTTTCACACATTTGCATTTTAGCACCTGTAAGAAGTGGTTATGTAACAAAAAATATAATAGCACTGACCTATTGTTACCTTTACCAGAGGTCTTTTTATGCTTTGATCCACTGTCTAGTGTCCTTCCCTTTCAGTATGAAAAACTCCCTTTAGCATTACTTGTAGGGTAGGTCTAGTGGTAATGAACTCTCTGTTTTATCTGTGACTGTCTTAATCTCATTCTCATTTTTGAAAGACAGTCTCACTGGATATAAAAATCTTGGTTGGCAATTTTCTCTCAGTGTTTTAAACATTTCATACCACCACTTTCTTGCCTCCATGGTTTCTCATAAGCTTTTTCAATGGATGTTAAATCTTTGAGGTAAACTGATTCCCTCTGCTACTTTTCTAGACTAATAACTTTAAGGAAAAAGAACCAATTCTCCCCCTTTAGATTTAAATTCTACTCTCTCAGTATAAAGGAACAATGTTAGCGTTATACCGGGTGTTTATGGCTTATTAGAGAATTAGGGGGAAAAAAGACTAAGAAATAGGTTAAAATAATTTCCTTTCTGCCCTTAAAATAGAGGTAAGGAAGGAAGGTACATGGCTTAGGGACCTGTCAGGTAATCAGGGACAAAACCTTAGTTCACTGGTGTATAATGAGTTGACATATCTGAGAAAGAGCAGAAATTGCAAATTCACATGCTTTGGAAAACAGGAACGTGTTCTGAGGTGGCTACTAGAGATGTTTTTGAGATACTCAAAAATAAGATACAGAAAATAGGATCACGTTAACTTCTGGAGCCTTACTGCCTTTCCCTTTTCCAGGCCCGCATTATCTGGAAGGTGGCACATTTCCAATGTCTGGGAAGATGAAGGACAAACAAGCAGAGGGAAGGCATGAAAGATAAGATACTAAAAAATAAACAAGCATTAAGTGAGATGGTGGTCACATGTTCTTGATGCTGTGTGTTTGATCTAACAGCATCTGAGAGAAAATTAATGGGGTAAAGTGGATCTTTCAGTGTGGCTACATACTTCCAAATAACTAAATTCTATTTGTTCATACAGGAAGGAATTGGAGTGGCACAAGGACAGGAGTCTTCCCATTCTGAATAGACACTGGTGTTTTCCACTTTGGGGTCTCCTTTGAAACAGACCTGGATATAGAGACTTTGATAAAAAGACTTGATTTTCTTGTAAAGTGGGGATAGCTCAGATTCCAACCAAAGCTACTCCTATAACTGAGACTCATTTTCTCAGCGTTCCCTCCTCTCTGCGATGGATAAGTATAATTTTCATATAATTAGTCCTAAGGAATTAAATACCAAGATGACATTCCTTTATAGATGTTTCAAATTACAAACATTACAAAATACAGAAAATGGTCCTGAGACTTAAATGGCCACACTCTTTCCTGAATTCTATCTGTTCTCCAATGCTGGCATTTTCAGTTAAGGAGGTGACAAAATTCCAATCAGGTCACTGGCACTTACGTAAACAAAAACCTACACTGATTTTTTTTTCATTTATATAAATCTGTAGTATCCTTTCCCTGCTCACCTCTTCTGTTTGTGGGGAAAGTCTAAAAGAACTACTTTTACATAAATAACGACCAATTTCTGTGCTATCCTCTCTTCTCATAGTTCTCCATACTTAAGTCCAGGCTGGAAAATAGAGAATTGCTCTTAAAAGAGCTGACCTAATAATTAAACTGTATCTGGAGAAAATATAAGTGGCTTATCTCTTTATGGCCAGACCCATATTTATTATCCTGACCAGGGCTGCTGCAGATACAGCTACATAGGCTGTGGGTTACACATCTCCAGGGGTGCCATTCTGCTTCTGTTATGAGGTAGGCAAGGAAAAGTAGGTGAAATGACCATTATTTTGCATTGGCATTTAGTATTTACACTTTAGTGAAGACGCAAATAGACCTTACCTCCCAGAGCTTGTGAGAACCCAATTTATAAAATGAAATGACAGTAAAAATTACAGTATGTGTACTGAACAGCTAATTTGTGAGGCTTCTAAGAGCAGCCACCAGAGAAGCTACTAACTAAAGGAGTATTTAATGAAGTAAAGCCAATCATTCTCTCCAGGGTGCACATTAGGAGCTTAAAATAATATATATGCCGAGGTCCCACTCTAGGGTAAATACATTATAGTCTCTATGGGTGGGACCTTGGCAATAGAATTCAATAAAATTTCCAAGGTGATTCTAATATGCAACCAGGGTTAAATCCCAATAATTTAAGATGTAGAAGTTGATCTCTGTAGTTGTGATAAACTCCTAGAATGTTGAAACATACTAGAAGAGAAGATAATAGGAAGTTTTAAAAGTTTTAATGCTTGTACTGAGATAACTATTATGTGCTACTGAATTACTGAAAGTATTTTAAAATTATTTTTATTAGGAGCCAGTTACCTAAACAACCTAAGTTCATTAGAACAGGAGTATAATAGATCCCCAGTCTACTTACTGAAGCACAAATACCTTCTATTGGCAAAACATGCATAAACACAGCCTCGATGCAATACATCAAAATATTGATGTATAGTAATCCTATTAAAGGATGTTATGAATATACAAAACTGAATATTAAAACTCCAGAGTACCTTTGAAATCATCTACTCCAAAATCCCTCATTTCACAGTTGAAGAAACTAAAGCATAAAACAGTTGAGTTTTCCAATGTCACAAAGTTGCTTAATAACATAAATGAATTCGTTTAGTCCAATGTTCTTTCCATTCCATAACATAATGAAAAGTTAAAGTATTTTAAAAAGTTTCTCAATCCACTCAGATTCTTCAGTACTTAACAAAAGGACAAACTAGATATAATGCATCCCCTACATTTATGCTGTTCCCAGAATAGTCATATGCCAGAGTGCAGTCTCTGATGTTTGTTGAGAGCAGAACGGTATCTGAAGGCTTTTCCACAATCATTACATCCAAAAGGCTTCTCTCCTGAATGAATTCTCTGATGCTGAATGAGGTATGTGCTCTGGCTAAAAGTTTTCCTACATTCATTACAATTATAAGGTTTCTCTCCAGTATGAGTATTCTGATGTTCAGTCAGATGAGTGCTCCGGCTAAAGGCTTTGTCACATTCATTGCATTTATAGGGCTTCTCTCCAGTGTGAATTCGTTGATGCTGAGTCAGATGTGAGCTCTGGCTGAAGGCTTTATCACATTTATTACACTGATAGGGTTTTTCTTCTGTGTGAGTTTTTTGATGTTGAGTAAGGGATGAACAATGCCGAAAGGCTTTACCACATTCAGCACACTCATAAGGCTTTGCTCCTGTATGAATTCTCTTATGCTGCGTAAGGTGTATGTTCTGGTTGAAGGCTCTCCCACATTCATTACACTTGTAAGGTCTTTCTCCAGTATGTATTTTCCTATGCTGAATAAGGGATGAACCATAACTAAAGGTTTTCCCACATTCATGACACTGATATGGTTTCTCTCCAGTATGAATTCTCTCATGTTTAGCAAGAGATGAACTCCGAATAAAGGCTTTTCCACATTCCTTACATTCATAAGCTTTCTCTTGGGTATGAGTCTTCTGATGTTGATTAAGATTCGAGAGATAACTAAAAGCCTTTCCACATTCATTGCATTCAAAGGGCTTTTCTCTGGTGTGAATTCTCCGATGTTGAGTAAGAGATGAGCAGTAACTGAAGGCCTTCCCACATTCATTGCATTTGTAAGGTTTTTCTCCAGTATGAATTTTCAGATGTTGAGCAAGGGATGACCAATAACTAAAGGATTTTCCACATTCAGCACAATCATAGGGTTTCTCTCCAGTATGTGTTTTCTGATGTTGAGTGAGATTTGAGTGCTGGCTGAAGGCTTTCCCACATTCATTGCATTCATAGGGTTTTTCACCAGTATGAATCATATGATGACGGATAAATGTTGAAGGCCCATTGAAAGCCTTCCCACATTCATTACATTTATAGGTTTTCTCTCCAGTATGAATTTTTTGATGTTGGGTAAGGTGTGTGCTCCTGGTAAAGGTTTTATCGCATTCATCACATTTAAAAGGCTTTTCTCCTGTATGAATTTTCTGATGTTCCATAAAGTGGCCTCTCTGGCTAAAGGCTTTTCCACACTCATTACAAGTATATGGTTTCTCACCAGTATGAATTCTCTGATGCTGAACAAGATGGGTCCTCTGGCTAAAGGCTTTCCCACATTCATCACATTTATAGGGTTTTTCGCCAGTATGAATTCTTTGATGCTGAATAAGAGATGGACCCTCAATGAAGCCTTTTCCACATTGCTCACATTTATATGGCTTATCTCCAGTATGAATTCTTTGATGGTTTATAAGGTTTTCACTCCTGCTGAAGGCTTTTTCGCATTCATTACATTTATAGGGTTTTTCTCCAGTATGTGTTCTCTGATGGCGAATAAGAGCTGAGCAATAACTAAAAGCTTTCCCACATTCATTGCACTTACAAGATTTCTCTTTTTTAACTGGCTTTAAATTCTGTTTGACATTTGTTTTATGGTCATAGCATTTGGGAGACCTCTCTTCTGGAGCTATTTCTTGCTGTGTTACAAGGATTGAACTCATATCGATACTTTTCCCAAATTCACTTATATTGTCCCTTTCCCAAGTGGGTACTGTCTTTTCAGTTATTTTTATTTCCCTTGGCAGTATACATTGGTTTGCCTGCTGCCTCTCTAGACTGCCTTCAGACTCCCAAGTTTCTAAGAAGTTGGAACTCCAAGGATCATCCCTTTTGAGTTTATCCACTATTGTTCCTGGAGATGGCTCTTCTTCAGAAATGTCCAGCTCTGAGGCTGACACACTATTTTCAGGTCTGTTCTCCCAGTCTGAAAGAAAAAGAAAATGTCAGTATTTTCTGAATAGGGAAAAAGAAAACTGCCATTGTGGGAATGAGGTAATGAAACTAAAAGCAAACGCCTCAGGAAATTCTGAGTTTTCAAATATAGCTGATTATTTGAGGAGAAAGATGGAAAGAGCTAAGGAGAATGATATTCTTGCAAGCATTGGGGACTACCATTGTAGTAGGCCAAGCCCTCGACTTAGGGCTTGCCCTTATGAAGCTTGTTACTGCAAAGGAGAGGCTAAGCCTACTTAAAATTGTGCCTAAGAGTCACCCCCAAGAACCTCTTTTGTTACTCAGATGTGGCCTCCCTGTCTCAGCCAACACTGCAGGTAAATTCACTGCCCTCCCTGCTACATGGGACATGACTCCCTGGGTTGTCAATATCCCTGACAACGTAAGCCATGACTCTTGGGGATGAGCCTGGATGTGGCATCATGGGATGGAACACCGAAAACATCACATACTGCTCCCCCTACCAATTATTCATTTACTTTTTATCTTCCTGTTTTCTACTTGTGCCAGTTTCAATGTATTATGTCCCCCAAAATGCCATTATCTTTGATGTAATCTTGTGTGGGCAGATGTTTCAGTGTTGATTAGATTGTAATTCTTTGAGTGTTTCTGTGGAGATGCGCCCTACACAACTATGGGTGATGACTCTAATTGGATAATTTCCATGGAGGTGTTACTCTACCCATTCAGGGTGGGTCTAAAGTAAATAACTGGAGCCATATAAATGAGCTGACATACAGAAGGAACTCAGTGCAGCTGAGTGACATTTTTGGGGAGCTGAAGCCTAGAGAGGAACATCCTGGGAGAAAGCCATTTTGAAACCAGAACTTGGAGCAGATGCCAGCCACGTGCCTGCCCAGATAACAGAGTTTTCCGGACGCCATTGGCCATCCTCCAGTGAAGGTACCCGATTGTTGATGCGTTACCTTGGACACTTGATGGCCTTAAGACTGTAACTGTGTACCCAAATAAACCCCCTTTTATAAAAGCCAATCCCTTTCTGGTGTTTTGCATTCTGGCAGCATTAGCAAACTAGAACACTACTCATCTGTCCATACACTGGATAAAGGGAGTGTGAGCCACAGTAAGAGAGGACTGAAACTAAAGGAAGCAGTCTGAACTTGGGATTCACTGCCAATGAACAACACAACAAAACTTGAAGAACCATAACTTAAAGAAAGGACAATGTGGAAAAAGTTGGCTAGGTTCCCATATTTTTTTAGCCTGGAACACTGAAGAAAGAGTCATATCATTACTAGAAATGGGAAAGTTGTAAATAATACAGGAAATAATTTAGAGGAGGAAGCTAGGAAGCTCCAGTCTAAGCATTTCAAGGATTAGAAAAAGAAATGGAGTGTTGGACTATAGTAATATTTTGGGGAGTGGAAGACACCAAAAGAGGGAGACTAACTGTTCTAGTTTGCTAATGCTACTGGAATGCAAAACACCAGAAACGGATGGGCTTTTATAAAAGGGGGTTTACTTGGTTACAAAGTTACAGTCTTAAGGCCACAAAGTGTCCAAGGTAACGCGTCAAGAATCACGTACCTTCATGGAAGATGGCCGATGGTGTCTGGAAAACCTCTGTTAGCTGGGAAGGCAAGTGGCCAGCGTCTGCTCCAAGTTCTGGTTTCAAAATGGCTTTCTCCCAGGATGTTCCTTTCTAGGCTTCAGCTTCTCAAAAATGTCACTCTTAGTTGCTCTTGGGGCATCTGTCCTCTTAGCTTCTCCGGAGCAAAAGTCTGCTTTCAAAGGCCATCTCCAAAATGTCTCTGTAAGCTGAAGCTCCTCTCTCAGTTCCAGTGCATTCTTCAAAGTGTCCCTCTTGGCTGTAGCTCCTCTTCAAGATGTCACTCTCAGCTGCACTGAGTTCCTTCTGTTTGTCAGCTCATTTATGTGGTGCCAGTGATTTAATTTAGACCCACCCTCAATGGGTGGGGTAACACCTCCATGGAAATTATCTGATCAGAGTCATCACCCACAGTTGGGTGGGGTGCATTTCCATGGAAACAACCTAATCCAAACATTCCAACTTAATCCCCACTAATATGTCTGCCCCACAAGATTGCATCAAAGAATATGGCTTTTTCTGGGGGACATAATACATTCAAACCGGCACGCTAACCAAATGTAGGACAAGGAATATTAATTAGCTCAAAAGAGGATGGAAAAGAACAGCTGAAACCATAGGAACATATGGGAGAAAAGAGCAGATGTAGGGGGAAGATACTCGAAGGTTTTTAGGGTATAGGGATGAATAAAATATACTAACAAAGGAAAAATCAGTATAGTAGCAAATAAACAAAAGAAAAGAAAAGGACAGAATAAACAGTAAAACAGGAAGTAGTGTTGCCCAAGACAAGAGAGATGACAACTAAAAGCAGCAGGACAGTCAATGCTATGTTCAAAATAGCATTTTAGTTGGTTCTGCTGATAACAGGATGGTAAAGCAGACCCCAGGTAACACAGCAGATTGTCAAAAAGAGCACCTCCTGGAAGAACTTTGCAGTGAAGGAGATGGATATACCATGGAGTCTGGTTTTGTTAAAGGATAAACGGGTGTGGAAGTGGCTGATCTTCAGCCCTGATTGGAGTTACATTTGAACACAATAAACGTGCAGCACACCACATTGTTAGATCTTATCAGCAGAATTACTGTAATATCAGTAGTGGGGCAAAGACTGAAGGACTGGAGAAAGCTCCTAAAGTCCGGACTGAACAGCACCATCTTTACAGTAGAAAGGAATTCCCATCTTACCACATGCAAGGTCTTGGCACCGACCACAGTATTCTGACACCCCTGTGCATGGAGAAGTACTTGAGGATGCTGACTACAAGGGAGAAGGAGAACAAGTTGGACCGATTAGACAGAATACATATCAAGGTTATAGATCATGACCCTGCAGGGGCCATGTCACCAAGAGAGTCTAGAGAGGGTGGGAAGAAGATAAGGAAAATGATGGAGAGAAGACCCAGAGCCAATGACCACTTCAAAGTAAGTACTGCCACAACTCGAATTACCCATAGAGATGGCCAGAAAACTGTAAACCATTTTTAGAGAGATAAAGGCAGCAACCCTACCAGCTAAGAGTAAATTTTTCCACTCCTAATGCCAAAGAGGGAAGGACTGAGGGCTAGCCTACCAGGATGACCATCATTTGATTTAGTTATCCAACAGGACTATCGAATTCAGCAACAAAATATAAACAAAAGAATGGAGTTAAATACTGTAAGTACTTCCCTTTTGCCCGCTGACCAGAAAACTGGAACTACCTAAATTATCTACAGAACATGGGTTTTTTAAATTATTTTTATCTAAATATTTTCTCTTCTTGGTATGACTAAGGCATTCTTTGAAAAGCCTGGGATTTCTCCATACACATTTAAATGTTTAAAAATTGTTTTCTATCTGGTTAAGTTGGAAGTTTTACAAAAATCATTTTTAATTTGTAATGAAACTCGACAACTGAATTTTTGCAAAAGTTAAGCAATGGTAAGCACCAGTTAATAAAGCGCTTATTTAAAATATATATATATATATATATATATATATATATATATATATATACACATATAAAATTGTGTAAATTGAAACCATCTTCTAGGAGAATAATTTTAAAGATGTGGTATGAATAAAAGGATTTGTGGTGAGCAAGCAAGCAAGTCAGAAACGTTATATTCTATGCAACCCTCTTGCAAATTCATAATGCCCAATGCCTATTAAAAAACTGAGTGGTTCTCAAATAAGAAACCTGTTTAAATTTTAGCTAATTCCAGCATTTCCCAAATTTGATCATGGCACACTCCTCCTTCCACCCCCACCAATAAAAAAGAATCTCCCCTCCTCCCATTAACTCTGGAGCTGTATTCCTTATCTAGAGCAACTAGATTGGTACAATTCTCCAGGATCCCATTCTGGAAGAGGTCTCTGCAGAGTTTGGGAACTGATGGTTTCAAAGAAAGTTATTCCTAATTTTTGTGGTGGTTTGAGGCTGTTATGTACCCCAGAAAAGGCCATGTTCTTTTAACCCATTCCTTTGGGTGCAGACCTATTGTAGGAGGGAACTTTTGATTAAGTTATTTCAGTTGAGGTATGACCGACCCCATTCACGACATATCTTAATCCCCTTACTAGAGTCCTTTATAAGAGGATAAAGAATACACAGAAAAAGCCCAGAGAGCTCAGAGAAGCTAAGAGACAAGGACACACCCACAGAAGCTGAGACAGGAGGCCACTGAAGCCAGAAGCTTAAAGCAACAAAACCCAGGAGAGAAGGAACAGCAGATGCCAGCCACGTGCCTTCCCATTTGACCAAGGCATCCCAGATGCTGGCAGCCTTTCTTCAGAGAAGGTATCCTGTTGATGCCTTAATTTGGACATTTTCACAGTCTTAAAACTGTGTATCTGTAAGCTAATAAATCCCCATCATAAAAGCCAACCCCTTTCTGGTATATTGCATTTCAGCAGCTTTAGCAAACTGATATGATGAGGTAATAGGATCAAAAGCTACACACTGAGATTAAGAAATGAACAGGTGATAAAGGAAAAAAGGCTCCATCTATTTAGGTCTTATTTGATTTCTTTTAGCAATGTTTTGTAATTTCCTGAATACAGGCCCTCTATATCCTTGGTTATATTTATTCCTAGATAGATCTTATGGTAGATGAAGATTCTTAGAATTGACACCCAAAGCACAAGCAACAAAAGAAAAAACAGATAAATGGGACTGCCTCAAAACTGAATACTTTTGGGCATCAAAGGACTTTGTCAAAAAGGTGAAAAGGCAGCCTACTCAATAGGAGCAAATATTTGGAAATCATGTATCCAATAAGGGTTTAATATCCAGAATATATAAAGAAATCCTATAACTCAACAATAAAAAAAAAACTCAATTAAAAATGGGCAAAGGACTTGAATACATATTTTTCCAAAGAGGAAATACAAATGGCTAAAAGCATGTGAAAAGAAGTTCGACATCACTAGATATTAGGAAAATGCAAATCAAAACCACAATGAGGTGTTTCACACCTACTAGGATGGCCATATTAAATAAACAGAAAGTTGTAAGTGTTAGAGAGGATGTGGAGAAATAGGAACACTTACTCACTTTTAGTGGGAATGTAAAATGTTACAGCCCCTGTGGAAGAACTGAAAGCAGGGACATGAACAGACATTTGTACACCTATGTCCATAACAGCATTATTCACAATAGCCAAAAGAAGGAAACAATTCAAGTGTCCATCAATCGATGAATGGATAAACAAAATGTGGTATACATGTATGATGGAATATTCTTCAGCAGTAAGAAGGAATGAAGTTCGGAAGCATGTGACAACAAGGATGAACCCTGAGGACATTACGTTGACTGAAATAAGTCAGACACAAAAGGAAATTCATTGTATGATCTCACTAATATGAGCTAATTATAATAAGTAAACTCCTATTTTAGAATTAAAATCTAGAATATAGGTTACCAGGAGACAAAATGAGGGTAGAGAATGAGGAGCTGATGCTCAATGTGTGCAGAATTTTTAACTAGGTTGAATTTAAATGTTTGGAAATAGATAGAGGTGATGGTAGCACATTATTGTAAGTGTGATTAAGAGCATTGAATTATGTGTATGATTGTGGTTGAAAGGGGAAGTTTAGAAGGAAAGCTACAGGATAAAACATGGGACTGTATGACACAGTGAACCCTGTGGTAGATGAAGACAGTTATTAGCAGTACAAATATTAAAATGTTCTTTCATGAGCTAGAACAAATGTATGTCACTATTATGAGGAGTTAATATGCATGGCATACAGGAAAAAATATACCCATTGCAAACTCTGCACTATAGTTAACAACAATATTTTAACATTCTTTCATCAACATTAACAATTGTATGACACCAAGACTAAGGGAGGGGTATGGAATGATCTGGGGTTTTTTGGAGTAATGAAAATGTTCTAAAATTGATTGTGGTGATGAATGCACAACTATGTGATGATATTGTAAACCACTGATTGTATACTTTGGATGGATTGTATGGTGTGTGAATATCTCTCAATAAAACTGCTTTAAAAAAAAAGAAAAGGCTGCAGGCATGGAACTCACTCACTGTTGCTGAGTTTGGATGGGAACGAAAAGGCAAATGGATGGTGGCCAGAAAGATTAATAGTGTTGAGTGAAGATACTTGGAAACACAGGTTATATATTTCTGTTCGATGGCACTAGGGATGGAGCCTGTAGATCCAAAAGAGAAAACTGAAAGGGCTGAAAAGTAAAGTGGTAATTATGAGGTCAAGATCCCAAAGGAGATGGGAAAAGATGGAATCCAGAGTCCAAGTATAGCATAAGGCCTAAAATTAATATGTGATGCCTTGACATTGGGTAAAATTGGGAAGAGGCTGAATAGTCTAATTAAAGTTCCTTTCTCTACTCCGCTCTTGTGGACAAGGTTCCCTGCTTATCACAGGAACCAGGCACAGCCCCTGCTTAACTGTGAGTAACAGGCTTCATTTCCCAGCCAGCCTGGAGAATTATTCAAACAGGCTAGCTAATCACATCCTCCTCTAGGAACCAGGGAGCACCCCACCCTTTTGATACCACAAAGCCTGCCTCCCATAGCTCCTGGTTGTTCCTAAGTATAATACCCATGTAACACTGTGTCATGTGTAGCATCCTATTCCCCTGGGCTGAGAGTAAAGTGATTAATAACCTGCTGTCAATATTAGCTGTCCAGTGTCAGGTGCTGTGTATTTGGCTATCCCCATAAACCTAGGTGGGAATCTCTCCCTCACCAATGGGGTGAAAAGGAGGCAACTGAAATACTAGGTTGATAGGTTGGCTTTAGAAAAATGCAGTAAGGACACCTCCTCTGAAAGGTAGTATAAAAACAGAATATATATGTTGAGAAAGCTGGTGATTTGACAAAGCATAAGAGAGCCCAGAGCAGATAGTTTCCCACTTCTCATGGCAGACACTTTAAAGAGAAGCAAGCACATCCAAAATGCAGATATAAAATCCTCTTATCAGACTGGTGATTAGAATTAATGACACTCATCTGCCTGGTTTCCATTACTTACCTCCAAATGTGCCTACTGGAATGCTTTGCTCCACCACCCATGGTTCTGTCCCTTGCTCTAACTGGGAAATCACATCAGGTTTGGAAACTTGAAGTCCTGCTCATGGAGAGGAAAAAAAGGAGTCTGTCTGCAGTAAGGGAAAAATGCCATATCAGAATTCAATCTCATGGCTTTGTCTTTAGAGAAAAGGTTATGTGAGACAAATCCAACGGGAGTGGATAGCATATCAAACTTCAGTGTTATAAATTCCCAGACATGGTGGAGAACTGATTTGGATTCAGAAAATTATTAGTTTGTTTGCCGCTTTACTTGCTATGAGAGTAGAAACCTTTTCAAAACCTTTCAAAACTTAGCTATCTCTAGTTTTGAAACCTAAAGTCAAAACTAACAAACACAAGAACCCTCCCTCCTTCCCCCTCTCCCAGATAGTAACTGAGAGAAGTCATCCCTACCTATAGAGACCAAGTGTGTGTAATTTTCTAGTGTCACATCCCTGAACAGATCTCGCTGCACAGGATCCAGCTGTTTCCATTCTTCCTGGGTAAAGTCCACAGTCACATCCTTGAAGGTCACTGACTCCTGAAATACCAAACATATTTCTGCTTAGCCATAAAGTGTTTGCCTGGAAAAGGGGTAAAGTTAGCAATACTGAAAGAAGTATGGATGGAATACAGACTACCTACCTAAAAAATGATTTTGGTAACATTTCTCCCTATGTAAAATGAATATAAAGGCTGTACCTAATTCCTACAGTTACTGTAAGAATTAAATAAGAAATGTTCAATGGGAAATGCTTACTTTGGGGTCTGGCATATAATAAGTGCTCAATGTTGATCATTGTCCCCCTCCCCCTCCCCCCTCTGTGTTCCAAGATATATCAAATAATAATAGCATGTCCACTATCATCAATAACATTTTTACTACCTCCAACATGCAAGAGAATAGCCAAAAATGTATTTGAAAGAACTGGGAGGATAGACTTACCCCGCCACATTTCAAAATATACCAAAAGATAGAGTAATTAAAAGGGAGGCCTAGTATAGAATAAAACTCAATGAAACAATATAGAGTCCCAAAACAGACCCATGCTTATAAGAATTGTATAGGATTAAGCAACTTTCAAATCAGTTAGGATGTGCTGGATTAGTAAATAAATGGTGTCATAACAAATGACTGTCTATTTGAGAAAAAAAATTAACATGAGATCCTTACTTCACAACATACACAAAATTCCTATTGGATTAAAGATTAAATTTTAAAGAAAAAGCACAAATAAAATAGTATACTAAAAGACAGGAAAATAGTTTTATGAACTTGAAATGTGACAGGAAAAAATCAGAAGACAGAGAGAAATTTGAGTTAAACACATAAAAATGTAAAACATCTGGAAGACATCATCATTAGGAAAAAACATGAACAACCCACAACAAAAACAACAATAGGTCAACAACTCGAACAGGCAATTCACCCAAGAAACGAGTAATAAACCATGAAAAGAACTTCACTAAAATAAAATATAGTTAAACAATGAGATACCGGGATTGGCTCATGTAGACTATGGTAGGAATGGAAACCTATTAAAATCTATTTGGGGGACAATCTTACAGGATCTATCAAAATTTTACATGCATATACCACTTCATCCAGTCTTATCAGTTCTAGGAACCTCATGATGCAAAGACATATGTACAAGAATCCCTGCATCACTGTTGTGTGGAAGGAGGGAAAGTAAACTTAAATGCCCATTAAAGGACAGAGGCCAAAGAATTTATGGTACATCTACACTAAAGCACTTTAGCCATTTTTAAAATGAGTTGTATCTATATGTACTGATTAGAAAATATGTATACAAAGTATTAATAAATGAAAAGAATAGTACACGTGGTATGATCCCATTTTTATTTTCATGAATAGGAAAGTTTGTATGTTAATACTTAGAAAAAAAATCTGAAAGAATACACAACCAAATATTAACAGTGGGCTGGGGTAGTGAAACTTGGAGGAAATGCAGGGGAACTTCCTACTTTTTCTTTACTATGTATTTGAAACTTTGAGTGAGTATGCATCAATATTGTTTTAAAAGAAATAAACTTATTAAACATTAGTTGGAACTTCTGCTTCCAGCCAAAACAGAGTAACTGGTAATGGACCAACACTCCCACTGTAAACAACTATAAAATTGAACAATATATCTGAAACAAGTGTTTTCATATTTTGGACAACAGGCAAGACAGAGAACTGTGATCCCTGAGAGAAGGAAAACAAAGAAATCAAGTTCCACAATCACCTCAGTTTTCTGCAGGGAGGTACTCTCCAGACTCCAGAGCAGAGTGCAGAGCAAAGCATAGTGGTCTTATTGAGCTGAGAAGACAAAGGTGGCAGCTCAGAACTACTGAGGCACGGAATCTGCAGGGTAAATACTGGAGAGGAAGGAGCTGCACAAAGGAGGAGCGCCAAAAAGCTGCATGGGGTACCCTTGAAACTTTGGACAAATACAGATCTGCACATACACCAGGAGAGATTCCACAAGGCTAAAAAAAGAACAACTACTAGGAAAGTGTAAATTCAACAAAGATTCTGAAGGTTACACAGGGCTGAGAGATGTGCAAGTTCCAATCACCTAGACTGGAGAGACATCCTTGAATACCCAGGGCATTGAGGAGAAAAGACAGAAAGGTTATGCCTAGTGGTGTGCTGGTAAATGGATCTCTGAAAATAAAACAACCCTGATGTGTAGTATTTGCAGATTTTCCATGGCAGAAATATAATCTCCATGGGAACTATTAAGTTATCGACATGGCACCACTGAACAGAGTCAAGATATACAACAAAACACCTTCCATGAGCAGTTCCAGCACACTTTAGGAACAGGGCAAGTTTAGCCTGTGAGGAGAACCAAGTCTGGTTTGCTCAATCCTTGCTTATCTTCAGGGATACTTAGAGCCATGGTATTGATCCTTGAATAAGCCCTGAAAACTAAATCTTAAAAACATTCAGGGAAAAAGACATATAAATATAGGCAAAAATTAAAATCACAGATTTTTGTTGTTGTTGGAAACAATGCAAGCAAGAAAATAATGGAGCCACGTTATTAATGTCTTGCAAGGAAAAAAACTGTCCACCTAGAATTTGATACCCAGCAAAAACATCTTTCAAAAATGAAGGCAATCTTATCTCGACAGGTGAACTCGCTGCCCTCCCTTCTACGTGGGACCCAACTCCCAGGGATGTAAATCTCCCTGGCAACGCAGAGTATGACTCCCAGGGATGAATGCGCACCCGGCATCGTGGGACTGAGAGTATCTTCTTGACCAAAAGGGGGATGCAAAATGAGACGAAGTAGTTTCAGTGGCTGAGAGATTCCAAATGGAGTCGAGGTCACTCTGGTGGACATTCTTATGCACTATATAGACAACACCTCTTAGGCTTTAATGTATTGGAATAGCTAGAAGTAAATACCTGAAACTACCAAACTCCAACCCAGCAGTCTGGACTCCTGAAGACAATTATATAATAATGTAGATTACAAGGGGTGACAGTGTGATTGTGAAGACCTTGTGGATCACACCCCCTTTATCTAGTGTATGGATGAATGGAGGAATGGGGATAAAAACTAAAGGACAAATGGGGTGGGATGGGGGGATGATTTGGGTGTTCTTTTTTCACTTTTATTTTTTATTCTTGTTCTGGTTCTTTCTGATGTAAGGAAAATGTTCAGAGATAGACTGTGGTGATGAACACATAACTACGTTATCATACTGTGAACAGTGGATTGTATATCATGGATGATTGTATGGTGTGTGAATGTATTTCAATAAAACTGAATTTAATTAAGAAAAAAAAAAAAAGGACTGCTAAACTCCAGCACAATACATATTAATTTAGGATAAAGTGAAATATTTCAAATAAACTACTGTAAGGAAAAAAAAAAAAAATGAAGGCAATCTTGACCAAAAGGGGGGAAAGAAATGAAACAAAATGAAGTTTCAGTGGCTAAGAGATTTCAAATAGAGTTGAGAGACCATCTTATTTTTATGTATTACATAGATATTCCTTTTTAGTTTCTAATGTATTAGAATAGCTAGAAGGAAATACCTGAATCTGTTGAACTGTAATCCAATAGACTTGATTCTTGATGATGATTGTATAACTATATAGCTTTTATCATGGGACCATGTGATTGTGAAAACCTTGACTGACATTCCCTTTATCCAGTGTATGGGCAGATGAGTAACAAAATAAAGACCAAAAAAAAAAAAAATATATATATATATATATGTATATAAAAATATATATATATGTATGTATACATAAAAATAATGGGAGATAAGGGATTTGGGATGCTTTGGGTGTTTGTTTTTATTTTTTTCTTCATTTTAGAGTAACAAAAATGTTCTAAAAGTGTTTGTGGCGATGAATGCAAAACTAAATGATGATACTGTAAGCCACTGATTGTACACTTTGGATGGATTATATGGTGTGTGAAAATATCTCAATAAAATTGCATTTTAAAAAATGAAGGCAAAATAAAGACTTTTTAAAGATATACAAAAGCTGAAAGAATTCATCACCAGCAAATCTACACTATAAGAAATGTTAAAGGAAGTCCTTTAAGCAGAAGGAAAATGATACCAGATGGAAATATGGATCTACACCAAGGTTTCTCAACCTGAACACTACTGATATTTTGGACTAGATAATCATTTAAAATAATTGTGGGAGGCTGTCCTGTGCATTGTAGGCAGCCCCCTGGCTTCAACCCTCTAGATGTCAGTAACACCCTCCACCCAAGTCATGAAAATCAAAAATGTCTCCTAATGTTTCCAAATGTTCCCTGGGGGCCAAAGCACTCTCAATTGAGAAACACCGATCTACACAAAGGAATGAAGAACATCACAAATATTGACTACATGGATAAAAACATGTAATTTTTTTCTTATTCTTTAAATCTCTTTAAAATACAACTGACTGCTTAAACAAAAATTATAATGTATTGTGGGGTTTATAACATATGTATAAGTAAAATGTATGGCAAAAAAAGCATAACAGCTGGGTGAGTAGAAATGGAAGTATATTATTGTAAGATTCTTATACTATCCATTAAGTGATATAATATCACTTGAAAGTAGACAGTGATAAATTAAATCCATATACTGAAACTCTAAAGCAGCAACTAAATTAACAAAGAGCTGTGGCTAAGAAACCAAGAAAGGAAATAAAATAGAATCATAAAAAAAATACTCAACTAAAAGAAGATAGGAATAGAAGTAAAAGGGAACAAAATACAAACAGAAAATAAACGGCAAGATGACAGACTTAAATCTAACACATTGCCTATAAGTAACTCACTTTAAATATAATGACACAAATAAGTTAAAAGTAAAAGGATGGAAAAAGTTAAACAATGTTAGTACTAGCCAAATATCAAAGTAAATTTCAGAGCACACAATATTATGAAGTATATCAAAGGCCATTTCTCAATGAGAAAGTGGTCAATTCTTTAAGAGGACATAATAACCTTAAATGCTTATATATGAAGCCAAAACTTATAAAACTGCAAGGAGAAATAGACAAATATACAATTACAGCCTAAGATTTTAATGCCCCTATCACAATAATTGATAAAACAAGACAAAAATATATATATAAAAGAGTTGAATAATACTATCAACCAATTTGACTTAACTGACATCTGTGGTAGACAGAATATTGGCTCCCCAAAGATATCCACATCCAAATCCCTAAAATCTGTGAACGTACCTAACATGGGAAAAAGGGACTCTGCAGATTTGGTTAAATTAAAAGCTTGAGATGGGAGAGATAATCCTGGATTATACAGGTAGGCCTGATGTAATCATAAGGGTCCTTATAAGAGGGAGGCAAAAGGGTCAGAGTAGAAGTGAAGATGGAAATGGAGGTCAGAGTCACAGAGAGAGAGAGATTTGATGATACTGTGCTCCTGGACTTTGAAGATAGAAGAAAGGGACACAAGCCAAGGAAAACAGGCCACCTCTAGAAGCTGGAAAAGGCAAGGGAACAGATTTTCCCTTAAAACCTCCAGAAGGAATGCAGTCCTGCTAACTCATGTTAGACTTCCAACCTCTTAATCTGTAAGATAGTAAATCTTTATTGTTTTAAGTCAGTAAATTGGTGGTAATTTATTGTAGTAGCAATAGAAACTTAATATAACATGTAGCCAACAACAGCAAATACACATTCTTCTCAAGTACTCACTGATCATTTACCCAGACAGACCATATACTGTGCCATAGAACAAGTCTCAATAAATTAAAATGATTTAAGTCATTCAAAATATCTTCTACTACTATACGGAATTAAATTAGATATCAGTTAACAGAAAGATATGTGGAATATCACCAAGTATTTGGAAACTAAATGTATTAGTCAGCATTCTCCAGAGAAACAGAAAACCGACAGGAGACAGAATACACACACATGTAAATATTAAGAGATTTATTATAGGACTTGGCTTGTGAGACTGTGGGGATTGGCAAGCCCAAATTCTGTAGGGCAGGCAACTAATTGGGAACTCTGATGAAGGTTTTGATAAATTCCCCAGGAGAAGTTGGCTGGCTGAAGTTCTTTCTGACTGCTGAAATCATCCATTTTTCCCTTTAAGGTCTTCAACTCATTGGAAGAGACTTCTCTCATTGCTGAAGGCAATCTCCTTTGTTGATTGTAGATGTAATAGAGTCAATGATTTAAATCTAATAATGTAAATCTACATAACAACCTCACAGTAACAATCAGAACAGTACTTGGTTGCCCAAACAACTGGACACCACAACCTAGCCAAGTAGACATATGAAATTAACCATCATACTAAATAACACACTTGCCACCAAAGCAGTGTTTAGAGGGAAATTTATAGCACTAAATACCTCTATTAGAAGAGAAGAAAGGTCTCAAATCAATGATATTAGCTTCCACCCTAAGAAACTAGAAAAAGAACAAATTAAATGCATAGTAAGCAGAAGAAAGCAAATAATAAAGGGCAGAAATCAATGAAATACAAAACAGAAAAACAGTAGCAAAAAGTCAATGAACCCCAAATCCATGATAAATCTCTAGCCATATGAATCAGGAAAAAGGAGAGAAGGCAAAATTACCAAAATCAGGAAAGAAAGGGGGGGAAGAGAGGTAGCTCTACAGATTCTAGACATTAAAAGGACAACAAGGGAATGTTATGAATAACATTATACCAAATAATTTGACAAATTAGATGAAATGGATCATTTCTTTGAAAGACACAAAATCTCAAGCCCACTCAAGAAGAAATTTCCAGAGATGTCATATATCAATTAAAGAAATTGAATTTGTAGTTAATAACCTTACCACAAGGAAAGGTCCAAGCCCAGTGGCTTTACTGCTGAATGCTACCAAGTACTTACGGCAACCCGTGCCTGAGCAAAACAGGCCTGCAGATCTTTGGTGCACAGCAGTATGCATGACCTAGGCAGCTAAATGTTTAACCTATTGTCTTTCTAAGCCAGTGAAGAGAAAAAGGGTAAACTGACTTTAAAATGTAACTTTATGCAAGCAGGCAGGAAGTGAGAGGCTTAGTCTCACAAAAAGAGCAAAATGTAATTGTTCAAGTGTTATTCTAGTCCTTCCTGTACCCCTCAGGTCAGAATGACCTGTTCCTGCATCTATGCTCCCCCCACCCTTAGGAAGGCCTTTGTCTTAAACCCTTATAAAAGGCTTTCTGCCCTTTTTGCTTCGCTCGGTCATCTTCTCTACGAATGTGATGCCTGCCCGGCCTGAGAGAGCCGTCATGATGTCTCCACGACTTCCCACCCTGTAAGTAAGCCCGGAATAAAGGTTCATGTATCAGAAAATGCTTGTCTTCTTTGGCCTTTGGACTGGCATGGCCCTCTTGGGCTGCGACAGTACTTAAGGAAGGAACAATACCAATTCTACTCAGCTCTTCCAGAATGTTGAAGAGGAGGTAATATCAAAAGCAGTATAAAAAAAGAAAACTAAAGACCAATACCCCATATGAACAAAGAAGCAAAATTCTAATTAAAATTTTAGCAAATCAAATCTAACAATACATGCAAAGAATAACAAACACATCATGATCAAGTGGGGTATCTCAGGAATGCAAGGTTGGTTTAACATTCAAAAACCAATCCATGTAATTCACCAAATTAACAAATTTAAAGTGAAAAATCATATAATATTTTCTACATACGTAGATGTAGAAAAAGTATCTGGCAAAATGTGAAATTAATTCCTCATAAAAACTCTCAGCAAAGTAGGACTAAAAGGCAACTTCTTCACATAATAAATGGCACCTATGTATATCACAGAGCTACCATCATACTTAATAGTGAAAGACTGAATGTTTTCTCTTAAGATCAGTAAGAAGTCAAGGATGTCACTTTTCCCAACTTCTTTTAAACACTGGAGAATTTGCAAGAAGGAAAGGAGGGAGGAAGGAAGGGAGGGAGGGAAGAAGGAAGGAAGAAGGGAAGGAAGAAAGGATGGGTAAAGGGAGAAAAGAAAGGAAGAAAGAGGGAGACAGGCAGGAAAGTTGACAGAAGAAGGGAAGAAGGGAGGGAGGAAAGGAGAGAGGGAGAGAGGGAGGAAAACTTTACAGAGACATGATTGTCCATGTAGAAAATCTGATGAAACTTACCAAAAAGCTACTAGAAAAGGTGAGTTTTACAAGATTGCAGGAGATCAATAATCCAAGAAGAACAGATAAGCTATTTAATGTTCTGGGGATGCCCAGGAATGACTATGGTCTGTTAATTTCTGATGGATATAGTAGGAACACGTTCACAGAAATGTTGCTATATTAGGTTAACTTTCTTGGGGTAAAGTATGAACAGGTTGGAAGTAAAGCAGTTATCTTAGGTTAGTTGTCTTTTTCTTACTCCCTTGTTATGTTATCCTTTGAAATGTTCTTTTATTGTATTTTTTTTTTTCCATACAGTTGATTTAAAAAGGAAAAAAAAAAAGTTAAAAAAAAAAAAAGGAAAAAAAGATGTAGTGCCCCCTTGAGGAGCCTGTGGAGAATGCAGGGGTATTCGCCTACCCCACCTCCATGGTTGCTAACATGACCACAGACATAGGGGACTGGTGGTTTGATGGGTTGAGCCCTCTACCATAGGATTTACCCTTGGGAAGACAGTTGCTGCAAAAGAGAGGCTATGCCTCCCTATAATTGTGCCTAAGAGCCTCCTCCCAAATGCCTCTTTGTTGCTCAGATGTGGCCCTCTCTCTCTAGCTAAGCCAACTTGAAAGGTGAAATCACTGCCCTCCCCTCTACGTGGGATCAGACACTCAGGGGAGTGAATCTCCCTGGCAACGTGGAATATGATTCCCAGGGAGGAATGTAGACCTGGCATCATGGGACGGAAAACATCTTCTTGACCAAAAGGGAGATGTGAAAGGAAATGAAATAAGCTTCAGTGGCAGAGAGATTCCAAAAGGAGCCGAGAGGTCACTCTGGTGGGCACTCTTACGCACAATTTAGACAACCCTTTTTACGTTCTAAAGAATTGGGGTAGCTGGTGGTGGATACCTGAAACTATCAAACTACAACCCAGAACCCATGAATCTCAAAGACAATTGTATAAAAATGTAGCTTATGAGGGGTGACAATGGGATTGGGAAAGCCATAAGGACCACACTCCACTTTGTCTAGTTTATGGATGGATGAGTAGAAAAATAGGGGAAGGAAACAAACAAACAAACAGACAAAGGTACCCAGTGTTCTTTTTTACTTCAATTGCTCTTTTTCACTTTAATTATTATTCTTGTTATTTTTGTGTGTGTGTTAATGAAGGTGTCAGGGATTGATTTAGGTGATGAATGTACCACTATGTAATGGTACTGTGAACAATCGAATGTACGATTTGTTTTGTATGACTGTGTGGTATGTGAATATATCTCAATAAAATGAAGATTAAAAAATAAAAAAAAACAATTAGAGAGGTGAGGCAGAACAGGATTCTCTTCCATGAAAGTAACTAGAGAGGGGCCACAGTATGCCCAGGACCACAGTTTCAGGATGTGACCAGCCATAGAGGGTCCCCCGCAGTACATGGAGGGGACATGAACAAAAATGTGAGAGATGGAACTCAAGGGACGGGGTGAGTTTGTTCCCACCGGGTCTGCCTCCTGGGCCAGCAGCAGTGAGACTGCTGCTGCCAGGCAAGGTTGTGAGCAGTGGCTCTCCACTCCCATGCACCTACCTGGACAGTTGGCTGGTGAGGTGATCTTCCACAGTCAGATGGCAGGGAGCTCCTGTGAGGGAACTTGATAGCCAGAATTTACTTCCCCCCCACAGAAGTCCAGGAGGGGGGATGTGCACTGGCAAGAAGCGGGGAAGGGATAGGCATCATCCTGATGATCAGAAGGCCCTCCCACACCACAGACACTCACTGGTGCAAGGCAGGCAAGGTCCATGTTCCATCCATGGGGTGCCCTTGAGAGGACTTCCTGCCTAACTGCCCAGGGCCCATGATGCAGCCCCAGGACAGGCAGTCCTCAGTGCACAGGGAGAACCGGTGCACTGATTGGTTCCCCACCTGGTTTGGACTCTGCACAGCACCCAGGAAAAGTTTGAGGAAGACTGGCTTGAGCACGCCACCTTCTAGTAAGTTAGGGAAACTGCACTCCAGCAAGCTGTAACTCTGCCAAATTATACAGAAGTGCTCAAATGATCCTGCATTTCCCAAAATAACCTTATCAAGACAAGCAAGTGCCCTGAAACCAACCAAAAGTAAAATAAAATAAAATAAAAATCAATTTTAGATACTAGCAACAAACATCTGAAGCTGAAATTATAAGAGCAATACCACTTACAACAGTTAAGAAATATGACATACTCTGGGATAAATATGACAAAAAAAAAAGGGTAAGACTTGTCCACTGAAAACTACAAACTACCACTGAGAGAAATTTAAAAAGGCCTAAATAAAAAGAGAGGTATATGCCTTGTTCATGAGTTAGAAGTCTCACGATTAAAAAGTCAATTCTCCACAAATTGATTTACAGATTCAATGCAATCCCAATCAAAATCCTAGCAGGCTTTTTTGCAGGTATTGAAAAGCTGATTCTAGATTTCATAAGGAAATGAAAGGAATCTAGAATACCCAAAACAACTTGAGAAAAGAAAAACAAAATTGGAGTATTAACACTACTTGATTCAAGACCTATGAGTAAACTACAGTTATAAAGTTTGTCATTGGAGATAAAGAGAGACAAATAGGTCAATGGAACAGAATAGAGTCTAGAAACAGATACACATATATATGAACAACTGATTTTCAACAAAGGTGTAAAGACAATTCCATGGGGAAATGATAGTCTTTGCAACAAATGGTGCTGCAACAACTGGATAGTCACATGCAAATATGTAAAAATTAACTCAAAATGGGCCCTCGACCTAAATGAAAACCTAAAACTATAAAACTTCTAGAAGAAAACATAAGGAAAAATCTTTGTGACCTTGGATTACATAAAGATTTTTAGATATGACACTAAAGCCATAGTTCACAAAAGAAAATACTGACTCCATCACAATTAAAAGCTTCTACTTTTCAAAAGATACTCTTAAAGAGAATTTTAAAAAAAGGGACAGACTAGGAGAAAATATTTGCAAAGCCTATATCTGATAGAGGACTGGTATCCAAAGTAGATAAAGAACTCTCAAAATTTAATACTAAAAAAAACAAAAAAAGCCAAATTTTTAAAAGTGGGCAAAAGATATGAGCAGATACTTGATCAAAGAGGATATACTCATAGCAAATAAACACAAGAAAAAATGCTCAATATCAGTCATTAGGGAAATGCAAATTAAAACCATAAGATATCACTACACATCAATTAAAATGGTTAAAATTAAAAAGACTGCCAATACCAAGTGCTGGTGAGGATATGCAGCACTGGAACTATCATACACTACTGGTGGTAATGTAGTAAGGTACAACTACTTTGGAAAACAGTTTGGTGGTTTCTTGAGAGCAAAGTATCTACCAGCAGATGCCTGGGAACTATGGTGGGAAGCTGAGGGAATCAGGAAGGGCAAGGGAAAGGAGTTAAAAGGGGCATGAGGAAACTTTTGGTAGTGGTGATAACGCTCACTATCTTGACTGGGGTGATTTTATGAGTGTATACGTATTTCAAAATGTATCAAAATATACCACTTAAAAGTGTGCAGTTTATTGTCACATTATACGTCAACAACAACAAAAAAAAATAAAGTGATACCAAAATAATTAAGCTGGAAGTAGGAAGAATTGGGACCATTTCTTAGTAAGATGAATTAGTTGTGAGACAAGAAGTAAGAAGGGGGAAAAAGTCTAAGAAGACGGAGCCTGATTTAAAAAAGGCTTGAAGTTGATTATGGCTGCTGGAACAATTGTTAACCACTTGTAAAAAAATTTAAGTTCTCAGTTAGTTACTGGTTTTTCCTAAAATAATATTGGGCCGGTTTGAAACTGTTATGGATCCCAGAAAAGCCATGATTCTTTTAATCCAATCTTGTTGGGTGGAACCTTTTGATTGAGTTTCAGTTGGAGATGTGACTCACTGGACTGTGGGTCAGACCTCTGATTAAATTATTTCCTTGGAGGTATTCCCATTCAGGGTGGGTCTTGATTAGTTCACTGAAGTACTTAAGAGAGCTCAAGAGTCAACACAGACATTGACTCTTGGAGACGCTTGGAGATGCATACAGAAAGACGTGTGGAAATGCTAAGTGAAGAGATAAAACTTAGAGTTTGCTATGGAGAAGAGAGTACCCTCAAACACTTACAGGAGAAACGCCCTGGGAGAACAAGCAAGGATGCACAGAGGCTGAGAGAGAGAAGCTAAGAGAGACAGAAGCCCAGAGACATTTTGGAGAAAGCCATTTTGAAACCAGAACCCTGGAACAAAGGATCAGCAGACACCAGCCAGGTGCCTTCTCAGCCAACAGAGGTGTTCCAGACACCAATGGCCTTTCCTCAGTGAAAGTAACTTCTTGTTGATGTCTTACTTTGGACATTTTTATGGCCTTAGAACTGTAAATTTGTAACCTAATAAATCACCTTTATAAAAGCCAATCCATTTCTGGTATTTTGTATAATAGCAGCTTTAGCAAACCGGAACAATTATCATGTCATTTTCCACCTCAAAAACCATTAATGGTTCACAAATGGCCTACAGAATAAAGTCTTCAACTGCTCATACAGATATTCAAGGCCTTTCATATTCTGACCTCATTCAACCATTTGTTTATCACTTGCCAAAATATACCATCTTCTCCCAATTTTACTGAATCCTGCATAACACCCACCTATTCTTACTTGTGAGCCTCTGCTTATAATCTACTCCATACCTAGAATCTGACCCTTACCCTGCCTCACTTGTTCAAATACCTAAATGTTACCCATCCTTTGAGAGATAGCTCAAATCCCACCTCCTACATGAAACTCCTCTCATCTCTCCAGACCATCAGAGAATTTTTCCATTCTCTAATTTCCACAGTACTCATTTCACCTTTCATATATTTACCTGTTTTGTTTTTTTAGCAGTCATTCTGATCTATTAAAGGATCAAGTTTTATACTATACCTCTTTGCTCTCCCATTCGTGGAGCATAGCAAGATACTAAGCAAGAAGTAAGTGGGGTATGTAAGGTAGGAGACGCAGAGCAGAGAAGGTCACTGAGCAGATGGAAGCCCAGAATGAAATGCCAGCATTGGTTTTTGGACAAAAAGGAAACTGTAAGACCTCACTTTAAGGACTGAAACAGCATTTCAGGAGCACAACTTACCTGCAAACTGGCTGATGGGAGTAGAGGGGTCAATCCCTCCTCATCAGTATATCCTCCTTGGAGAAGGGCAGAGTCTGGAGATGATATAGCTAATGGAGGAAGAAAAAGCCACAGTGAATCATGTCTGATTTAGCTGCTCCTAGCAATCCATAAAATCCACTTACTTTTCTATCTGAAAATAGCAAGAACTATGCCACTTCTTTTATATCTCAAAAATCTTAAAAAGAAACATAACTGCTGACTAGGGGCCCTTGTACCCTCTCCAATAGGCTCAGGAGGCAAAGCATTGCATTAAGATTCACAGTTCTTGTAACATATAACATACTTCAAAACTTGCTCTATTTGGGAAATTGTGAAACTGTAACCCATAACATTTTTTGAAATTGTTTACTTGTTAACTCATACTTTGAAAGTTATCACTTTTCTGTATATGTTATAATTCACAATAAAAAAAATGTAAAAAAAAAAAACAAGAAAAGGATACATATTTCTGTCCTTAGAAGCTTACAGAATCATATGGACCTTACAACTCGATCATTATCTTCCTCATTAAGTTAGGCAACATATTTCTGCTGCCATCTTTGTTAAATAAAAAACATAAAGAAATAATCAGATTCTTTTCCAAAAGTCTTCACATGCCCTTTGAGTTTTGCTATTAATGCAAATCAAATATCACAATCATATACACTACCCATATACCAGAAAGGCTAAAATTAAACAGAAATGGTTAATACAACTGCTAGCAATTGGAACTTTTGAACATTGCTGTGGGGATATAAACTTATTAACTACTTCGGAAAACTGCTTGGCAGTATGTAATAAAGCTAAACACATGGCTACCCTATGTCTTAGCAATTCCACTCCTGTACATATATTCATAGGAATGAGTATTTCTGTGCACCAAAAGACTTACACAAGAATGTTCACAGTAGGTGTGATGGTTAAGTTCATGTGCCAGCTTGGCCAGGTGATGGTACCGAAGTGTCTGGTCAAGTAAGCACTGGCCTAACTGTGACTGCAAGGATATTTGTGGCTAATTAATAAATAAAAAAGGACATTGAAGGCTGGTTTATTAAATCATCAGTCAGTGGGCTGCAGCTGTGACTGATTACATCAACAACGGGCGTGTCTTCCACAATGAAAGAGTGTAATCAGCTGGACTTAATCCAATTAGTTGAAGACTTTTAAGTGAGACAGATAGAGGACCTTCACTTCTTCAGCTAACCAGCGAAGTGTTTCCTGAGGAGTTCACTGGAGTTGCCAATTTGCTGCCTGCCCTACGGAATTTGGACCCGTGCATAACCACAGTTACATGAGACACTTTTATAAAATCTTATATTCACAGATATCTCTTGTTGTTTCTGTTTCTCTAGAGAACCCTAACTAATACAGTAGGTTTATGCATAACATCCCCAAACTGGAAGCAACCCAAATGTCTTTCAACATAAGAATGGATAAACAAACTCTGGTATATTCATATAATGGAATATTGTTCCATAATAAGAAAGATTGAGTTACTGATATACCTCACAACATGCGTGCATTTCATAAACATCATATTGGGCAAAATAAGCCAGACACAAAAACATACTATATGACTCCATTTATATGAAGATCAAAACTACACCAAACTGATCTATGGTGAGAGAAGTTAAAATAGTGTTTACCTGTGGAGGGGTTACTGACTGCATAGGGACACAAGGGAGCCTTCTGGGTTATTAGAAACATTCTATTTCATGATGTGGGTGGTGGTTACACCGGCACATACATACATAAAATTTTATAAAGCTGTACACTTAAGATTTGTGCACTTTACTGTATGTAACTTACACTTCAATAAACAAAACAAAACAAAAACTTTGCTCTTGGGGAAGTTGATTCATAGAGCAGCGACTGACAGGAAAGCCCAATTGTCAGAATGACTCCGTTGGTAATTAATCAGGAATCATAATATTATTAATCATAACCACAATTATGCAAGTCTCTCCTCTTCTCCAGGCTTCAATTTCTTCATCTTTAAAAGTGTAGGGACAAATGCTTAACAACCATACCTTTCGAAACTCTTCTGAGGGGGGAACTATGGTGGGAAAACCAAACTAGGTGAACTTGTTTCCACAAAAAATAGGCAAGAATTTTCTCCCCTTTCACGTTTAGTGTATGCAGAAAGTCTAGAAGGGAAAGATGTTTCTAGATATAAAATTTGAATTAGCGACCAGAGATAGAAAGATTAACAATAATGCAAGAGATGCTTAGTCAAAAAAAAAAAAAAAAAAAAATAGGGAAGGGTCAAGAAGAATATTTATGACCAGAGAAAACTACATACCAATGAGATGGGGCAATAAGCCAAATGAACATACACTTGAACAAAAGGAGTGCAACACAATCTCTTAGGTGATACCAACGCTTGTTGAGATGGAAGACATAACTGGAATGAGACCCTCAAACTATATACCTGCAGAAAACAAACAAACAAACAAACTAGTAATTCATTCTAAGGAAATTGGGGGACTTGGGAATAAAAAGAAAAGCTGAATAACCAGAAATGGACAGGACACTCAGGGAAATCTAGGTTGCACCATTAAGGTAGAAGGATAGCCTCTTTGGCATACTATCACCAGGTTGGGTCCATGCTATCTGATTTTAGTCTCAAGATTCAAATTCCAGAGAGATCCCACTGGCCTAGTGTGGGTCTCATGACAAAGCCTTGGTTAAGAGAGGACTAGGAAAAATTTACTCAAAATGATATGACAGAAACAGATGGACAACTGCAATAATCCTGAGAGTGAAATTTGATGGAAATTGTAGATAAATCAAAATGGAGAGGAAACAAAAATCAAAAGGCGCACCATGCTGACAGCAACATGGCATGGACTACTTAGGCAGGTGAGGGTGACAGATGATAAAGAGGAAAGCTAGGACGGTCAAGGTAGTTTCAACATTCTGGATAGGTATGGAAGTCTCATTTTGTAAAAATAGTGTTAATCAAGAAATTTTTATTCATCTTAACAGTCTCATGCCTCAGAATATAGAGGACTCTATAAAGGGAACTACTGTTCTTAACTTAATTTTGGACAGTAAGGAAAACCTGTTTTGTGACAGAAATCTTGAGGAAAGAATGAAAATGTTATCTTGGATTTTTAAATAATGAAAGGAAATGATGTACACAGACAGATATACACCCTGATATATATTTCCGAAGACTTTAGGAAAGTACAATCAAGAGAAAAGTCTCAGATAAGATGCTTTTGATTCCAAGTAACAGAAACTTACTAAGTGTTTGACACATAGTAAGTGCTCAGTTTATAAATGTTAGCACAAGGACCAACGGCTCAACAAAGGTAATCCTAGCTATCCAATTGTGAAAAATACCAAAAATACCAAAAAAAAAAAAACCCTTTTGACTGATTTAATTCTGAGGAACGTGGAATTAAAAAACATTTATAAAATACATAAGGGGCACCCACAGCTAACATCACACTCAATGGGGAGAGACTGAAAGCTTTTCTTCTAAGATCAGGAACAAGACAGGGATGCCCACTATCACCATTGTTATTCAACATTGTGCTGGAAGTTCTAGCTAGAGCAATTAGACAAGAAAAAGAAATAAAAGGCATCCAAATTGGAGAGGAAGAAGTAAAACTTTCACTATTTGCAGATGACATGATTCTGTGTGTAGGAAATCCAGAAAAATCTACAGCAAAGCTACTAGAACTAGTCAATGAATACAGCAAAGTAGTAGGCTACAAGATCAACACACAAAAATCTGTAGTGTTCCTATAAACAAGTAATGTGCAACAAGAGGAGGAAATCAAGAAAAAAATCCCATTTACAATAGCAACCAAAAGAATCACGTATTTAGGAATAAGCTTAACCAAGGACACAAAAGACCTTTACATAGAAAACTATAAGAAACTGCTAAAAGAAATTGAACAAGACCTAAAAAAATGGAAGAACATACCATGTTCATGGATTGGAAGACTAAATATAGTTAAGATGGCAATTTTACCTAAACTGATTTACAGATTCAATGCAATACCAATTCAAATCCCAACAACTTACTTTACAGAAATAGAAAAACCAATAACTAAATTTATTTGGAAGGGTAAGGTGCCTCGAATAGCCAAAAATATCTTGAGAAAGAGGAATGAAGTGGGAGGTCTCACACTACCTGACTTTGAAGCATATTACAAAGCTACAGTGCTCAAAACAGCATGGTACTGGCATAAGGACAGATATACTGATCAATGGAATCGAATTGAGTGTTCAGAAGTAGACCCTCGCATCTACGGACAACTAATCTTTGATAAGGCAGTGAAGCCGAAGCAACTGGGAAAGAGCAGCCTGTTCAATAAATGGTGTTTGGAGAACTGGATATCCATTTCCAAAAGAATGAAAGAGGATGTCCATCTCACACCTTATACCAAAATTAACTCAAAGTGGATCAAAGACCTAAACATTAGCACCAAGACCATAAAACTCTTAGAAGAAAATGTAGGGCAATATCTTAAAGATCTTGTGATAGGAGGTGGCTTCTTAGACCTCACACCCAAGGCGCGAGCAACCAAAGAACAAATAGATAAATGGGATCTCCTCAAAATTAAACACTTTTGTACATCAAAGGACTTTGTCAGAAAAGTAAAAAGGCAACCTACACAATGGGAGATGATATTTGGAAACCACATATCAGATAAGGGTTTAATATCCCAAATATATAAAGGAACCCTGCATCTCAATAACAGAAAGACAAACAATCCAATTAAAAAATGGGCAAAGGACATGAACAGACATTTTTCTGAAGAGGAAATACAAATGGCTCAAAAACATATGAAAAAATGCTCAACTTCACTGCTATTAAGGAAATGCAAATCAAAACCACAATGAGATATCATCTCACACCTACCAGAAGGGCCATTATCCAAAAAAAACAGAAAATGACAAGTGCTGGAGAGGATGTGGAGAAAGAGGCACACTTATTCATTGCTGGCGGGAATGTAGAATGATGCAACCACTCTGAAAGACAGTGTGGAGGTTCCTCGGGAAGCTAAATATAGATTTGCCATATGACCCAGCTATTCCACTGCTAGGTATATACTCAGAGGAACTGAAACTTAAGACACAAACAGACATTTGTAAACCGATGTTTACTGCAGCATTATTCACAATTGCCAAGAGATGGAAACAGCCCAAATGTCCATCAAAGGACGAGTGGATAAACAAACTGTGGTATATACACATGATGGAATATTATGCAGCTGTAAGACAGAACAAAGACATGGATCATGTAATAATGTGGATGAACCTTGAGGACATTATATTGAGTGAAGTTAGCCAGAAACAAAAGGACAGATTCTGTATGGTCTCACTAATATGAACAGACATTAATGAACAAACTTTGGGAGTTAAAAGCTGACAACACAGGCAACCAGGAGATAGAAAGAGGGCAGACCAGCCATTTGATGCTGAAAGACTACAGAATGTTTAGGATCGATTGCATAGATCCAGAAACAGATAGCATAATACTGTGTGATGGTAGCACAGTATTGTAAGTACACTGAACAAAGATGTCTGTGAGTAAAGCTGAAAGAGGTGGGATAGGAGAATGTACGACACCAGAGGTAAAGATAGATGATAAAGACTGGGACTGTATAACTTGGCAAAAACTGGAGTGGCCAATGACTGTTACTAAATATACAAATATAAAAATGTTTTTGCATGTGGGAAAGCAAATGAATGTCAACCATGTAGAGAGTTGAAAAGGGGATGGTATTCAGAAAAAAACATAATCAAAGCAAACTGGAGTCTATGGTCAACAGTAACATTGTAATATACCTCCATTAAATGTAACAAAGGCAATATGCCAATGCTAAATGTATATGAGGGGGATATAGGGGAGGAATATGGGATTCTTGGTAGTGGTGTTATTTGCTGTCCTTACTAGTATATTGTATTGTATGACATGTTATTTTTCTTTTTATCATTTTTTTCTTATTGCTAAAAAAAAAAATTTTTTTTTCTTGTAGTAATCAATATGTTCAAGTGCTGACTGTGGTGATAAATGTACAGCTTTATGATGATACCATGAACAACTGATTGTACACTGTGGATAAATGTATGGTATGTGAATATAACTCTATAAAATTGTAGGAAAATATATATATAGGAGTAAAAGTGTTGGAGAAAACATGGTGAGAGGGATGATGCCTCACCAATATGGACTAACTACAATGTGTAAACTCAGAATTGAATCTTAGAACATAGCCTAACATGGACATAATAATTGTAATAATCCCTAGATTGTAAGCTCTTATAGCAGTTAACTCTATCCCTGAATTGTAATGCCTATCTCTAAACTTTGAGATGCTGATCCCCTAGCGTATAACCTGATTGGTCTCTGGAACAATGCATATCTCTGAGACACCTGAAACTCAGAGCTAGAGCTCGGCGGATATGAATGTCAGTATTAGTGCATACAGCCACTTTCAAAAAAAAAAAAAAAAAAAAAAAGCTGAAAAAGAGCCCAGACTTCAATTAGTGATATGAATGAAGCAGGTCTGGTTAAGACCAGGGCAAGCCAGGCCAAAGGGTAAAGGTCGAAACTGATTGTGTTTTAAAACTTCAACTTCCGTGTGAGACCAAGGGAAAAGATATCTATTTGGTACAGGATCTAAATTTTCTAAACGGTACAACTCTACAGTCGATTTGTTCAAACACCACAATTGCATGGAACTTTGAATAGGAAGTGAGATACGGTAGGTTAGTATAGGCTGGAGTGAAATAGTGACACGTCCCAGAGTAATTTGGGCAAATAAAAAATATATTTACAGCCTCCCCCTCCTCAGCCCCGAGGATCTGGGGGAAGGTGCGGATATGTTGGACATCCTCACCTGGACTGGTGTTGATGTTGTCACAAACATTGGGACTGGCGGTTTGATGTGCTGAGCCCTCGATCATGAGACTTGCCCTTATGAAACTTGTTACCGCAAAGGAGAATCTAAACTTGCATGTAGTTGTGCCTAAGAGTCTTCCCCTGAGTACCTCTTTGTTGCTCAGATGTGGCCCTCTCTCTCTCTAACTGAGCCATCTCGACAGGTGAACTCGCTGCCCTCCCCCCTACGTGGGACCCGACTCCCAGGGTTGTAAATCTCCCTGGCAATGCAGAATATGACTTCTGGGGATGAATATGGACCCGGCATCATGGGACTGAGAGTATGTTCTTGACCAAAAGGGGGATGCAAAATGAGACGAAATAATTTCAGTGGCTGAGAGATTTCAAATGGAGTCAAGGGGTCACTCTGGTGGACACTCTTATGCACTATATAGGTAACACCTCTTAGGTTTTAATGTATTGGAATCGCTAGAAGTAAATACCTGAAACTACCAAACTCCAATCCAGCAGTCTGGACTCCTGAAGACAATTATATAATAATGTAGATTACAAGGGGTGACAGTGTGATTGTGAAGACCTTGTGGATCACACCCCCTTTATCTAGTGTATGGATGAGTAGAAAAATGGGGATAAAAACTAAAGGACAAATGGGGTGGGATGGGGGGATGATTTGGGTGTTCTTTTTTCACTGTTATTTTTTATTCTTGTTCTGGTTCTTTCTGATGTAAGGAAAATATTCAGAGATAGATTGTGGTGATGAACGCATAACTATGTTATCATACTGTGGACAGTGGATTGTATACCATGTATGAGTGTATGGTGTGCGAATGTATTTCAATAAAACTGAATTTAATTTAAAAATAAATAAAAAATAAATAAAAAAAGGAAAAAAATACATAAGTGGCAAAGAATTGAGAACAAATAAAAAGCACAGCTCAAACCTATGTGAATAATATAAATAACATTAAGACTTCCTATCATATTATTTTTAACAAATTCAAGAAAAAGGACTGTATGATAATAGTTGGTTAAACCGAACCTGACTGCATAACATTATATAAAGAATGTAAAGGCAACAATAACAGAGAGGGAAATCTATAGTGACATGTCACAGGACTCTTCCTTTA
Organism: Choloepus didactylus; assembly: GCF_015220235.1. NCBI lineage: Eukaryota > Metazoa > Chordata > Mammalia > Pilosa > Megalonychidae > Choloepus > Choloepus didactylus. The sequence goes on along the minus strand of NC_051313.1, from coordinate 125,851,571 downwards.
CCCTGACCTATTCAATGATATATAGGAAGAAACAGAAGGAACAGTCGTCAAATCTGCTAGTGTCTGTATAATTTAACTTGTATGGTCAGTCAAACACAATAATTACTTGGAACTTTGAATAGGGAATGAGATCTGGTTGGATTATACAGGTTAGTATAAAGCCCCGATACATCCCAAAGTAATTTGGGCAGAGAGTAAAAATGTATTTACAAAGCCCCCCGGAGGGACTGGGGAAAAATGTGGCAGTATTAAAGTTCCCCACCTGGGGAAATACTGATATTCTCACAACCATTGGGGACTACCAACTTAGAAGGCCAAGCCCTCAATCTTGGGGTTTGCCCTTACGAAGTTACTGCAAAGGAGAGGTTAAGCCTACCTATAATTGTGCCTAAGAGTCACCCCCAGAGAACCTCTTTTTTTGCTCAGATATGGTCTCTCTCTCTAATCCAACTCGGCAGGTAAACATCACTGCCCAATCCCCTACATGGGACATGACTTTCGGGGGTATAAATCCCCCTAGCAACGTGGGACATGATTCCCAGGGATGAGCCTAGACCCGACATTTGGGATTGAGAAAGCCTTCCTGACCAAAAGGGGGACTAGAAATGAAACCAAATAAAGTTTCAGTGACTGAGAGACTTCAAATGGAGTTGAGAGGTCATTCTGGAGGTTATTCTTATGTGTTACATAGATTTCCCTTTTAGTTTTTAGTGTATTGGAATAGCTGGAAGGAAATACCCGAAACTAGTGAACTGCAACCCAGTAGCCTTCATTCTTGAAGATGACTGTGTAAAATATATAGCTTACATGATGTGACTGTGATTGTGAAAACCTTGTGGCTCATACTCCCTTTATCCAGTGTAGAAAAATGGGAACAAAAATTAAATGAATAATGGGGGAACATGGGGGAGATGGGATGTTTTGGATGTTCTTTTCTACTTTTATTTTTATTCTTTTTATTTATTTATTTGAGTAATGAAAATGTTCAACAATTGATTATGGTGATGAATGCACAACTACATGATGGTACTGGGAAAAACTGAACACTGTGGATGATTGTAGGCTATGTGAATATATCTTAATAAAACTGAATTAAAAAATAATAATAGAAATCTGCAAGTGTCATAAAGTTTGGAAAGAACAGTTAAAACAATGTATAATTAAATCAGTATTCAAAATTATTCTGACATCTGGAACACGTGGCCAAAAAATTGAACAAGCATAAATGTGACGTTCTGACATTAAGGATAAAAACAATTCCATTATACAAGAATAGCTGCTACAGTTTATGTAAAAAAGATCTAAGATTAACAGTATAATATTGATGATTTTTTAAAAAGCAAATACAATCTGATGCTAAACAGCAGAATATAATCCAAATCAAAAGAAGCATTTTGTACTTTACAAGTACTCTTTTAAGTATTTTTCAAAGCATACCTAAAGAACTGTTTAGTCCTAGGCACTGCATTTTAAGAAGACTGTTGACAAGCAGGGGTTTCCAGAGAAGAGGCCTAGCTAGATATCACATCATATGAAAACCCTTCAGTGGAACTGAGGCTATTTTACTTAAGAAAGAAAAGAATTTGTGAGGAGCTGTAAGAGCAGAATTCACATACTTGAAAGGCAGCAATGTGAGAAAGAGAGCAGACAGTCTTTCACTTTGGGGACAGAACTAAAATCAACACAGAAGTTACAGGGACAGGCTGGTCTAGCTAACATAAGGAACTAAAAAAGAAAGAGCCAACAAAGGAGGAGTCTACACCCAAAATGGTGCCACACTTCTTCAGGCATAGCCTTGACAGATGGTCATCTGCCAAGGATATTGTAAAACTGATTCTTGCATTGAAGAGAAAATTACCAATTTTTCTGACTGCAAGATTATCATTCCAATATTTAATAAATCAAACTCATGTGGGGATTACAGACTTTATGAATTATTGCTTCTTTTCATCCCCCAATCCTGAAGCCAGGAAGAATCTCTACCTATAACATAATTGTTTCTTTTCTCTATCCCTAAACATACTGTTCCCTCCTTTCAAATCTTCCAGATCTCTCTCCAAGAATTGCTTCTCTAGCCGGGATTGTTCTCTTGACTCCATCACCCCGTTCTCCCGGCCCAGGCGTCCCCACTACCTTCCATCTCAGGAGCTCATCCTGTTCCTCTGGAACCTGGGCATCAGGGCTCCCCAGGCAGCGTACCCTCCAGTTGGGACCTCGGTTTGGGGCTCAGATGTCAAGTTCCCCTTGCCGGGAGTCTGAGCTCTTAGGCACGCTGAAGTTGGCCGCCCTAAAAGACACGGGAAGGAATTCAGCAGCATCCGTCACACAATAACACCTCCGAGTCTTGCAAAGTGGCCAGGAGGTGCCTCACAAGAGAAGTTCCCCGAGAGAAGGCATGTGGCGCTCCGCTGAACAATAGAGTGGAAACCTTAGAGTTAAGCCAGAAGCGCCCACAGACCCGGCCCGGCCTCTCGGTTCCCACTCGCGGGCTCACACCTCCATGGGCTCACACCTCCATGGGCTCGGATACAGGAAGACACACCTGTTGCGGAGCGGAAAAGCTGGGAGGTGGGCCAACAAGGCGGGGCCTTGCTCCCGTCATTGCCCTAAGACCAGAACAAAAGAACAAAGTCCTCCAAGGGACCGGGGTGGGCCCAGCCAGCGGCCGGGGGAGAAAGGCGAGAGGGGCCCCGGTTCTAGGACTCCCCAGCTCCCTCTTGCAGAGGCCGCTGGACGCGAAACCAGTAAAGTGACGTCACGCAACCGGAGGACTGGAGGTTGCCATGGTGATACCTTCCCCGCCGCACCCTCATACCTACCCTCACACTCCGACCTCTAGTCCGGAAACGCTGGGCTGTCACCGGACTTCAGCTAAAGGATCTAAGGGAGCTGGACTTTCCGATCGCCAACCTCTTTTCACGCTTACAGCCGGCTTTAACGATTACTTCCGGTGGAACTGAGACAGCTCTGTCTCCGCAAGCCAGCTGCGTTAGACCGCGCCCATGGGGCACGCAGGACTACGTTTCCCAGAACCCTCTAACGACGGAGTTTCTGGACTACAATTCCCAGAGGCGTAAACGGGCGTGCGGTGTCGCGCTTCGCGTGGCGGATCTGCTATCCCCCATCACCTGCTCCTGAATGTGTGTGGTGAAGGTATTTTTAGAGTGGTGACCCTCAAACTTGTCTGAGTGGAACCTATTCTAATAAATACATATGTACACACATATATACTTTAAAGAAAGGAAACAAGCGTTTCAGGAAGTAATATTTTACTACCCGTTCTGCATTCTCTTGTGTTCTATTTGTCGTTTAAAAAATTATGTCGTGACCCATTAAATTGCTTTCATGACTCTCATCTGGGTCTCGACCTACATTTTGAAAAATGCTTAAAGAAACCGGGAGGTGGTGTTACTGCTTTTTGCCCTACAGTGGTGCATTGTATATTGCCTACATCAGCCAGCTCATGGCTGGGGATGGGGCCCAAGACCAGTCTGTAAGCGTGTCCTTGGCAGAAAAGAGTGCAACAGAAGTCGATAGGGTTTATATTTTGAAAGATGTGGCCTACGCGCTTGGATAGAGGAACTAAGTCCCTCACCAGCATTTGAATAGAGGAACCAGGTCCCTCAGCCTGTTGGCTGACAAAACCCTAAATCTGGAAATCCTAATACTGAATATATGAAAAACAAAGTTACAGTCAAGGGAAAGGGAACAACATCTAGCAGTCTCAAAGAGCAGATTTCAGTAAAGATCTAATGTAGGAACTAGAAAAAAAATTCAGGAAAACAATTTGGCATTCACAATAGATTACAGAAAGACATGACTTGCACAGAACAGAACAAAAAACTGAGACAACTGGCTGAAATAATGATGAATGAGATAAATATAGCAAGCATATTTTAAATGCAGCGATATAATTAAAGTCATACTAGAGAAGAACTGATTTGATGCTGTGGGAAATTGAATGTGTGTATAGATATCTTTTTAAAGCTCTACCATGATTAAAAAGAAAAAGATGAAGATAATATATTAAGAGAAAATGATAGCTAGATATGAAAGACAAAGGATGGAAAATTTTTGCTATCATTTAATACTTTCTATGTGCTATTTAGTGTTCTAAGTGTTTTAAGAGTTTTACATATATTAACTTATCTAATTCTCAAAACAATCCCATGAAGTTACTTCTGTATTATTATTCCTACTTTACAGAAGAGGAAATTGGGATACAGATAGGTTGAATAACTTGTCTAAGATCACATAGCCAATAAGCGGGGAGTGATTCCAAACTCTCACACTTAATCTTAAAAACTAGACTCCCTGTTGAAGACATGAAAATTTTCCTGAGCTTAAGAAAGAATATATCTGCCTATTAAAAGAACTCATAACATTCCAGACAAAATACATACGGACCTAAGTATATGCTTGCAAAGAAAATTTAAGATACAAAGGGAAAAAATGTCCTGCCTTATAAACCACCAAAATCAATTACAAAGACTTAAGAGAGCTTTAGCTCTCTTTTACTACACAAAAGACAAGACAAAATGGAATAATAACTGCAGAATTTAAGAAATGTCTGTGATTGAATAAATTTATATTCAGCTATGTTATCCTCCATACATAAAGGCCTCAGAAATAAATTTTAGAATTGAAAAGAACTTAAAGAATGAGAACACCTCTTCAAATTCCTTCATTTGAGCCAGTATACTAGGTTGAATAGTATTCCCACAAAATTTATGTGCACCTGGAACCTCAGAACATGACCTTATTTGTATATAGGGTCTTTGCAGACTGTGGCAACCTGTGGCCTGAGCAAAACAGGCCTGCAGATCTTTGGTGCACAGCAGTATGCATGACCTAGGCAGCTAAATGTTTAACCTATTGTCTTTCTAAGCCAGTAAAGAGAAAAAGGGTAAATTGACCTTAAAATGTAACTTTATGGGAAGCAGGCAGGAAGTGAGGGGCTCTTAGTCTCACAAAAAGAGCAAAATGTAATTGTTCAAGTGTTATTCTAGTCCTTCCTGCACACCCCCCAGGTCACAGTGACCTGTTCCTGCATCTATGCTCCCCCCACCCTTAGGAGGGCCTTTGTCTTAAACCCTTATAAAAGGCTTTCTGTCCTCTTTGCATCGCTCGGTCGTCTTCCTTGTGACGATGCTTGCCCAGCCTGAGAGAGCCATCATGATGTCTCCATGACTTCTCACCCTGTAAGTAAGCCCTGAATAAAAGTTCATTATCAGAAAATGCTTGTTGTCTTCTTTGGCCTCTGGACTGGCATGGCCCTCTTGGGCTGCGACAGCAGACATAACTAATTAAGATGAGTTCCTACCGGATTAGGGTAGGCCCCAAATCCAAACTGGTTGTCTTTATAAGAAGGCCACATGACCTTCTTATAAGGATGGTCTTATAAAACACAGGAAGACGTACAGGGAAGAATGACACGTGAAGACAGAGCAGAGACTGGAGTGGAATGCCAAGCAACCAATAAGGATTGCCGGCCACCACTAGAAGCTAGGAGAGTGTCGTGAAACAGATACTCCCTCAGAGCCTCCAGAAGTAACCAACCTTGTCAACATCTCAAGTTCAAACTTCTGAATTCCAGAACTGTGAGAAAATGAATTTCTGTTGTGTTAAGTCACCAAGTTTGTGGCAAAGTTTTTATGGCAGCCCTAGGAAACAAATACAGACAGAAAACAAAATGAAACTAAGCAACTCTACTGAAGTAACAGAAACAACATGTAGGAGTCAGGACTAGAACTTGCTTCTTCCAACTCCCAATGTGCATTTTTCCTTCATATCGTAACAGGCAAGTGAGTTGTCCCAAATCTTTTTTATTGTTGCACAGATACACAAATTTGCTTTTGCTAGGAGGACCCCAAATATTTTTTTCACTAGCCCAAAGCCATTCTCATTAACCCTTTGCAGCTCCACCTGCCACCTTTTTTTCTAAGATACTCTTCCTCCCACTCACAAACCTTCTACCTCCTCCAGAAAGCCTCTGTCATCTCCAGAATAGGCCAATTTTTGAAAAAGTCAACTTTTCTATGGGTCTAGGCTTTTGGAAACAGAAATTTGTATAGGTTCTTCTGCTTTTGGTTCTGAAGCCCTCAGCCTATTGTCCACTGAACGAGGGAGACAGGAAGGGAAAGGGAGAAATAGAACAAGGAAAAAATCATAAATTAATATCTCAAAATATTTTCTGACTGGAGCGTGGAAGCGCATTGTGAAATGCAAAACACTGTGCAAACACAATGGGATTGATTCCCGTCCCCCATCCTATCCCCCCCACCCAGGTAGGTGTAGATCTAGGCGCTTAGGGACACAAGAGCGAGGGGATATAAGGAGGTTTTTTCCCATTTCTTTCCTTGCCTTCCACCTGGCATACAAGTCAGTTGAAGTAATTCCTTCCCTGAAATCTATTAATTCATCAAGGAGCCACAATGCCTGTAAGTTCCAAAACAAAAACTGCACATAATCAGTCTTAGAATAGGATGAGGGCCTAATTCTAACTCGCTTGGGGTGGGGGTAGGGGGATGCATTTGGTTCCAGATGAGCGGAGTTCCAGATGCTCCATGTGGTCTGGAAACGCTGTTGTTGATGCGGGGAGGACTTCTTTTCCAGTGCTCTCAGTTCCTGCTGCTGCCGCAGAGACGTCTTTACCAAACTCCCCCTACACCCGAGGATTTCTGGTCTACTCGCTGAGCCTGTTTTCCTACGCATGAGGTCATTTTCACCTTTTTTTTTTTTTTAACTCTTACTTGATGACGTCTGCTAGCAAAATTTCCGTTTGTGAATATGAGCGGTAAAAACGTGTGTGTAGTCGTGGCCGAGTGGTTAAGGCGATGGACTAGAAATCCATTGGGGTCTCCCCGCGCAGGTTCGAATCCTGCCGACTACGGAATATCTTTCTCCTTTTGTATTAACCAAAACTGCCTAGAACTTTGTACACCTCTCTTCTTGTGATAAAATTCGGTCCACCCCCGCACCGAACCGCGAAAAGCACTAGATTTCGAAAGTACACATTATATGGAGACTTAATTACATGGGGTCTGTGACAGCGTTTTTTTAAATGTCCTTACCGGAGCTCAAGTATCGATTCCGTTTCTGCATTTCTTGTCTTCGAGACCAGGCTCGAAGGTGGCATCGGCGGGTGCTCCTTTCAGAGTTTGCGACTCCTTCCTATGTTCTGTAGGACTCTAAGCATAGCTGTGAGTGTAGCACTTGTGAGTTCTCCACAAAAAAAGCTAGAGAGAGCAATTTTTGCCTTTTATCTTTTATTTTAAGGACCTCGAAAAACACCACGGCCGAACATCTCGACTCAGGTTCCAGTGGGCGAGGGAGGGGATGGAGTGGGACGCAGGGCTGGGCTCCGACAAGTTGGAGTAAGACAGTCACCTCGTCTATGGTCGATGACCGAACCGTGTTGACTACAGAGCGAAGGAACCGGACAGTAGTGGCTCAATTCATAAGTAGGTCACAAAAAACACGCTGCTCGTCAAATCCTCGTTAGTATAGTGGTGAGTATCCCCGCCTGTCACGCGGGAGACCGGGGTTCGATTCCCCGACGGGGAGACGCTGTCACTTTTTCAAGGAGCAAGCTTGTTCTGATCAAACAAGGCATCACCAGTATTGGAACTAATCAACATCATATACCTTATGATATGATGTACTGAGGAAATAGCAAACCCGAATTTAGAAACATTATACAAAATAACTGGCTTTATACTTCCCCCAAACAAGAATGTTATGAAGCACAAAGAAAGACTGACTAAATGTTCCAGATTAATGAAAACTGTAGAAATATGTCAGCCAAATGAAATACATGTTCTGGGATTTTCTCTTGCTATAGCGGACATTTTTGGAACAATTGGTGAAATCTGAATAAAGTCTAGAGAAGAAATTATATTATTGTATTAGTGTTAATATCTGATGGTATTAATTGTTCTGTGGTTACGTAAAATGCCTTTGTTTTAAGAAAATGCACACTGAAGAATTTAACGGTAAAGGGACATGGGTCTTCAAACATTTCAGAAAAAAATTATATATATATGTACTAGAGAGAGAGAAAAAAGAAAACAAAATATAGTAATATGCTAAATATGCTAACATTTGGGGAATTACTCTGAAGGGTTCTCAGGAATTCTCTGTATTATTCTCGTAACTTTTCAGTTAATCTGAAATTCCTTCAAAATAAAATTATTTAAAAATAAAAAGTTAATGGAAGAAAAGAGGACTAATAAACCATCAATGAAAATATATTCAGTGAAGTTTAAAAGCTCAAATATACAGTTTGAACAGTAGACGTGAAATAGGTGATAAGGAAATTAATATATAGGAGTTTAGAAGTGATGAAGAAATGGAATACAAAACCCTATAGTGAGCAAGGAGATTCATAACTTGAGAAAATCTAAATAAGAAGTGAACGTATAAAATATTTTTTAAAAACAATGATTAAATTGGGGATATGAAAATAAGATGGTATTAGAATTCAAAACAGCAATAACATGGAAGATTGGAGAGTGTGATCAAATCCAAAACATTTTATGCTCCTTTTTAAGGTTGAATATGATTGGAATTAGAAGTGTACTTTGGGCCAAAGCTGAATTAAAACCAGTATTTCTGTGGGGCATGGTCAAAGCCAAACTTTGTTTTCTTTATGAAAGAACACCCTTCCAGGATGTAAGAATAGATTTGAAAATTTATTTCAAAATTAATTACTGAAAATTTTGTCATGAAAATTTTGGTGATCAGATTTAAAAGTTAATATCACTGTGCAGCTTTGTCAGCTATAAATTATTTCTTCAATCACTTGACTACACAGTTGAATAATAGAAGCCCCTTCTTTTCACCTGAAATTGAATTTCAGTTGTCTAATCATTACTTCTTTTCTTTATAGACCACCTATTATTTGTTTTACCTACAGGAAAAATGATTAATCACAGATAAAAACTGTAAGAAAGGGATAAGTTTAGTTTTCACATAGAGACAGCATGGAATAAGGGAAATGGAGGCAAAACCAGTTTAAACAAGCCCCGTGATAAAGAGAAGAATCTGCCAGCCCCTTATATGAAAAAGTAACCATGGTTACTGGAATGTAAAGAAATATGAAGTAAAATCAGAGGCAGGAACTCACAGCAAAAAGAAAAACTTTTTTTAAACTAAATGAACTCTCTGGGATAGGCTGATCAGTTCAAAATCTCAATAATGAGCTAGTTGGCTCTCTGGGATTGGCTGTACAAATTAAAATCTCAAAAGATGAATTAGTTAGTGTTCTCGGATAGGCTGTAACCTCTGTAGTACCCAGTCAATGGGGAAACAGGGGAGGGACTTGCGAATTAGGAGTAGGAAATTTAAAGATCGCCATTCTCTTCCTCTGGCGCGCCAGCCTTTCATGTGTTTGGCTGGACGCCCTATCTTGCAAGATCGTAAATAAATTCTTTTCTCCTCCAGAACCGAGAGAGCGTTTATTCCCTTACAGGTACCGCTTTATTTCCGACAACAGTCTGTGAGGTCTGGGTGGGGAGGGGCGCCAGACCCCTGGTCTGGGGAACTTACAATGTTCGCTGTGATCTCAGCTTTTCCTCCAATTCCAAACTTGTGTCTGATGTGTGACTGGTTACTGGAGACCCCGAAAGCACTGTTTCATATAGTTCTTGGGTAATTGCCAGCTGCTCTAGTGGAGAGACGAAATTCTGCTCCTCACCACTCCGCCATCTTGCCCCGCCTCTCCATGGCTATTTTTGCCTAATTCTTCAGTAAAATCCATATCCCCTTATTTAGATCTTCTAGACACCTTGGTTGCTCAAGCAAGGAAAAGAGCAAAGCAACTTAATGGTTTTGACCTCTGCCTCATTGTGTTCCCAGTAACCGCTAAAGAACTCAGTTATTTTGCAACAACGTCTAGCTTGGCAAATTGCTTTAGCTGATTATGTTGGCCAACTGGGTAAATCATTATCCAAAAAATGACCTTTTCCAATTTATTCACCATACACAATGGATACTGCCAAAATATACTTTTCGTGAACCTTTGATTAATGCTCCCATTGTGTTCACAGATGAATCATCTAAAGGTCAAGCTGCCTATACTGGCCCTAAGTCCAAAGTTTTAAATCTTCCTCATTTCTCTGCCCAGCAAGCTGAACTGGCTGCAGTAATAGCTGTTTTAACAGATTTTCCTGAAGCCGTTAATATTTTATCTGATTCTGCCTATGTTGTTCACGTAACTAGTAAAATTGAAACGGCAACTATTAAGCAACAGTTGCCTCCTTGTTTATTTAACCGTTTTCTTGAGCTACAATCAGTTGTGCGTGCTCGTATCACTCCCTTTTACATCACCCATATTCGTTCTCATACCAATCTTCCAGGCCCTCTAGCAGCTGGCAATGCTGCTGCAGATAAATTATTGCTACCTGTTATTTCAGAAGCTTCTCACTTTCACTCACTTACTCATCTTAATGTACAGGGACTACTGTCTTGATTTCCCCTTACTAGAGCACAAGCTAAAGATATTGTCTCTTCCTGTCCAAATTGTCAACTTCTTACTGCTCCTCCATTACAGGAGCCTGGTGTCAACCCTCGCGGTTTAGCCCCTAATGATTTATGGCAAATGGATGTCACTCATATTCCCTCCTTTGGCCACTTAGCCACTGTTCATGTCAGCATTGATACATACTCTGGCTTTCTTTGGGCCACTGCACAAACAGGTGAAACATTTCATCATGTTCGAGCTCACCTGCCTGTTTTGCCTCTATGGGCTTGCCCCATGCGTTAAAAACTGATAATGGTGCAGCCTATATATCTGCAAAATTTGCTAGTTTTACTACAGCTTGGGGCATCCGTCATACTACTGGTATTCCTTATAATCCTCAAGGACAGGCAATTGTTGAATGTGCCAATAGTACATTAAAAACTATGTTGCAAAAACAAAAAGGGGAAGATGATGAAACTCCCCATGAGAGATTATCAAAAGCCTTATTTACTTTAAATTTTTAAAATTTTTATGAAAAACTGGGCGGCACTGCTGCAGAACGGCATTTCCCAACTGAAAAAACACCAAACCATCACTCTCAGAAAGCACCTCCCATATGGTAGAAGGATGTGTTAACCAATGAATGGACAATGGGAAAATTGCTAACATGGGGACGAGGTTATGCTTGTGTTTCCCCAGGTGACAGATGAACTCCAATTTGAATACCAGCCCGACGACTGAAGCTGTACCATGGAGCCAACAAGAAAAAGAAAATTCCTGTGGAACGTTGAGCCACCAGTGATGCAGTTCCAGGGTCTGACACTGAAGAGGACAGTGATCGGGCCGACACCCCAAACTAGGGAAGCCCAACACCCAACTTGGGGTCAGATAAAAAAGCTGTGACAGGATGCTGAAAAACAAGTTCAGCAAGCTCAGCTGCCCATAATAGGTCCTAACCTGACGGCGGCAATGTTGGCTTTAATTGCTACTGCTGTGAGTATATCTCCGGCATGTGCTCATTCTGGAAATTATACCTATTGGGCTTACATTCCTAATCCCCTGTTGCTACAGCCTGTAGAATGGGATCATCCCTCTCTCACTGTATATTTTAGCAACGGTACTTGGCTGCCTCCTCCAAATGATGAAAGACTTCCTCAGTTTCCTGAGGAGGAAGGAAAGAACTATTCTCAGTCATTGGCTTTTACACATTTACCTTTGTGTGTGGGACAGGGTGAAGGATGCCTGACCCTGACTTGGCAAGCATGGTTATCAGTCATACCCAAGTGAGATAATGTCTCCAAAGCATCCCTGTTCCTAATATCTGGCTATAGTTTTGCCTACAATGAAAATATTACTATTCAGGACCATGCTCCACAATGCCCTATTTGTTACATACCAAAACATTGGTCACCAGAAATGCAATGGGTATATTGGGATAATTGTAGAGCAGTTAGTGGAGTGTTAGTGCAGAATGGTTCCTATGGAATTGTAACTGACTGGTCCCCTAAGGGGTATACAGTTCAGAATTGCACTAATGCAAAGTGCTCTGATTACAAGAGACTAAAATGGGAAGTTCATAATTATAATCATTCTTATAGTATTCAAACCCCAGCAAGATATCCTATTATTTGGCATGGCATTGGCTGGTCCCCACCCAAACCTACTTTAAATAATTCCTATGTTCAAGATATGGTTTCGAGGCTCCCTATTAGTTTGCATAACATTTCTAGATGGAATGGGAATTATATGGTTAAGATTAATTATACTCTAAATTTTACAAAAATAGATACTTTTGGAATACAAGCCTGTGTTAGAGATCCTTATGTCTTTTGGGTAAGAAATCTCACTATTAATATTATTACTAAGGAAATCAATTGTATGGAGAATAGAAGTTGTTCACTTTATACTTGCTTGAATAACACCATAGACTCTAAAAATATTACTATTGTAATTCTTAGACAATGCAAAGGCCTGTGGCTCCCTGTTTCACAGCACAGACCTTGGGAATTGTCACCTGATATGCATATGTTACTACAAATTTTAGAAAAAGTATATAAAAGAACAAAGAGATTTCTTGGACTGTTAATAGCATTTCTGATTGGCATAATAGCTATTGCAACCACAGCCGCTGTTGCAGGAACAGCACTACATCAATCTATTCAAACTACAGCATGTGTTCAAAAATGGCATAGAAATGCGAGTAAAGCATGGGGGGAACAGTTACAAATTGACAAAGAAGTTAATGCTCATCTCGTGGATCTAGAGAATGCTGTTCTCCTTGTAGGGGAGGAAGTTGAGAACTTAAGATACTGGTTTAAGTTACAGTGTGATTGGAATACATCAACATTTTGTGTCACTCCCCATAAATATAACGACACCCATTTTACAAGGGATAGAGTCAAGAGACATTTAATTGGACATCATGGTAATCTTACCATGGATGTTTTAAAATTGCAAGAAACAGTAGATAATATCCAAAATGCTAATCTTAATGTTCTATCAGAATCAGAGACAATGCAAGGTATTGCCAATGGCTTTGAAAAATAAAATCCTATAGTATGGGTTAAATCTCTTGGTGGTGGGTTCCTGGGTAGTATTCTCCTAATTTTGTTAATCATCTTATGTCTTTGTTTAGTCCTCAGATGCACAAGAAAAACCCTTTCAGATCTATAGCAGAAAGAAACTGCTTGGTCCATCCTGTCTGCATTGAAGAAACAAAAAGGGAGACATGTGGGGAACCAAGCTTTTCATGTCACTTAGACCATGTCTAGGGTCGTGGCCTGGAATGCTGGGTCACAAGCCTGCATGGAACGCCATTGTAGGCACACCCTGTAAAGATGTGTGTCTTGTGACTATGACACCAACGTTAACCATTGACCCCAGATTGTTCCTTCTTATCCGCAGCAGGATGTAAAGATTAATATCTGAGAGGCCCTGAATGCTTTTGATCACGTAGTGTAGTTTAGCTTTGTGTAACAAATGAATAAATAACTGGAGCACAGGTGTATCAGCACCCACTTGTCACACGATGCTGTGGGTCCCCTGCTCCCTTAAATCATAACTTTGTGTATGTGTCTCATTTCAGCGTCACCCTGTCAGCAACAAAGAAGTTGGATGAATAGCAGAGTATATAAAGCTATAGCCTGTCTGCAAGGTGGAAAATCAACAGTAATAAAATTGATATTACAGATTCTTGAAAAGTTTTCAGAATTGGAGCGTGCAACTTCAGGCTCATTGGTCTGGACTGTTCCTCCCCTGTAGGGGTCAGAGACAGGAAGTTTGCTTTCTGGCTAAAATACTCCAGAGATGCTCTTGACTTGGGTACACCAAACACAGATGAAGGTAGGGGATGGAGTCATATTGAATATCAGGGGATTAAATGCAAGGCTCCTTGAGAGTCTCCCAGCTCCCTTTCTGTACTTGTTTCAGAAAACATGGGCAGTAGATAATGTCTGTGTTAGTTAGGACACTGACAGAAAATGGAGTGTTTCCTCAAATTAGAAAATTTGAGGATAACTTATTAAAATGATTATTTACAAATAAATAGGCAGGGTGAAGGTCAACAACAAGGGTAGTGCAGTGTCTTAGAGCTAGTGATGTGTTATTATCCTCGGGCTTTAAGGGCATAGGATGAAGTCTGAAGACCTGGAGCTATTTGAAGAGGGCTGTGTGGAGAGGCTTTTTTCATATTCTCTGTATCTCCAACCTTAAATCTAAGGTGCTTCCCCCTCCCCCTTCTGGTTTGCTAATGCTGCTATTATGCAAAATACCAGAAACGGATTGGCTTTTATAAAGGGAGTTTATTTGGTTACAAAGTTGCAGTTCTAAGGCCATAAAAGTATCCAGACTAAGGCATCAACAAGAGGGTACCTTCACTGAAAGATGGCCAATGGCATCTGAAATACCTCTGTTGTCTGGGGAGGCATGTGGCTGACGTCTTCTTCCTTTGCTCCCAGGTTGTGTTTCAAAATGGCATTCTCCAAAATGTTGCTCTTCGGTTGTTTTGTCCTCTCTCAGCTTCTCCGGGAGCAAACTCTGGGCTAGCATCTCCAAAGCATCAGCAAAAGTCTGCTTTCAATGACCATCTCCAAAATGTCTCTCTCAGCAGCAGCAGTAAGCTCCTTCTGTCTGTCAGCTCTTATAGAGTGATTTAATTAAGACCCACACTTAATGGGCAGGGTAACACCTCCATGGAAATAATCTAATCAAAGGTATTACCCACAGTTGGATGAGTCACATTTCCATGGAAATATTCAATCAAGAGGTCAGACCCTAATCAAAAGATTAATCAATCTGCCCCCCAACATTGCATTAAAGAATATGGCTTCTTCTGGTGGACATAATATATCCAAACCAGCACACCCTCTAAAGATTGCCCTTTAATGCTTCCTTTAGTATATTATCTGCTGAAGAAGAATTCTCTCACATTTTACCTTTGTTTTTTAATATTTTCATTTATTGTAGAATTTGAGGTTGGCAGTTATGTTTTTTTAGCATACCAAAGTTATCATTCTTTTGTATTTTTGCCTTCTTTGCTTTGAGAAGTCAGCTCTCAGTCTTATTTTTGCTATGAAACTAACATACTATTTTCTCTTGTGTTTTCAAAGATTTTTTTTTGTATTTAATTTTTATTAGTACTACCATAACATGCCTCTTTTTAGAATGTTTTGGTTTGCTTTTTTTTTTTTAATTAATCTTATTGAGGTTTCTAGGGTTTCTTGCACCTGCGGGCTGATTTCTTAAAAATCAGTTTGGAAAAGTCTCACTTTTTATATCTTCAAATATTGCTTTTGCCCTGTTCTCATTCTCCCCTCCTTCTTGGACTCCAATTACTGGAAGTTTGTTAAGCCATCTAGCTTTATCTTCTATGTACTCTATGATCTCTGGTATGTCCAATCTTTTACTTCCTATACTTCAAACTAGAAATTTTCTCCTGACTTATCTCTGAGTTCCCTAACCTTCTTTTCCTCTGGGTATAATCTGATTTTAAACCAGATTTTGATTATTTAATTTTTTAGTTTTAGATAATGCCCCCCCCCCCCAATGTTATTTTTTACATTTCCTGTTCTAGGCTAAAAATTATCTATCTTTTCTTTTATCTCTTTAAAAATAGTGGGCATTAAGTATACAGTAGTGAATCCTTACACTAATGAGAAGTTTAAAAAAGATGTTATGATTTAGGTAGAGTGTGAATTTAAGTAGATTGGATTAAAAATTCAGTCTTTTATTCATGCAGCTTGGTATTAAAGCAGGGTAAAGAAATCCATTGGCATTAAACCTTTTACATATATGGTAAAATCTTTGGGACAAATGAGATCTTTAAGTGAATCCCAATGAAGGTATGTTTCCAACCATCATTTTAGAGCACAGTGTGGGGGTAGTTCATGCATGCCTTGATCAGTGGATCAATTAATTAAATCCCTCCAAAACAACTCTTGGACCTTTTAAACTTTATCTTTCAATCTTCAGGATGCAGCAAGACCTTCTGCTAGAATAGTTTATGAGACAGATATTACTTGCAGATAACAAGTGCCTCCATAAATGGACAAGAAAAAGCCCAGAGAATCAAGGTCCAACTAACAAAGGATTTAGAAAACTCACTGGAGTCATGAGAGAAAATAGTTGTCTGGCACCTGCCTTACATTTACATGTCTACTCCCTCAAAAATACATGAGGAAGATAATTTTTAAGGGATTTCTCTCAGTGGAAAGCACAAGGTAGAGGTCAAGGAGAAGCTGCCATAGAGGTCCAATTTCTCCTGAATGAAAATGAGACTGTTCCTCACTATTCTGTCTGAACTACTGATGTCTGAGTCAAGTCTCCCCAAACTGCATTGTCAAGAATCTGCACCCAAGAGCCCTCTGAGAACCAGTTTGACTAGAATCTCGACTCCAGGAGTGGGTGTGCCTTTGGCCTCCTCATTTCAAGGCCAAGATTAATGAAACGTTCAGCAACAATTAAAAGATGATGTTACTTTAACAGCATTATGTTGAATTCTTACAGAACGTGTTTCTTTTTAGTTAAAATTAGATTAGATGACATGGAGGAGAATCTCAAATGCAGAAGATTCATGGCATGGTGTTCATGGGCTTCAAGTGGTTCCATGAACCCTCTGAGATAGTCTGCACAATGCTTTATGTATGTACATAGGGGCATCTTTCTGGGAAAGGGCTTTCATATATTCTATTCAATATATTCTGAAATTCAGAGCCAAAATTGTGGTAAGAATCTCTGCTCTAATGATTTCTTGATCTTGGGAATCAGAGGAGGAAGAATTTTCCATCAGCTTTTTGTATTTGGGGAAATAAATAAAATGCCTTTGAGTGAACATGAAGACTCCAATTCTCACAGCCTAGTATCAGCAGCTTCCCTGATATGGAACCAACCTCAGTCTCCCAGGGAACAAGACAGCTTTCACCACTATATTGTGCTCTCTGAAGTCACCCTTGTTGCTTCCTGATGATCACTGTTCAAAACAGGCACTTGTGCCCCTTAAAGAAAAACATGCCTCTAAAGCATGAACCATGGTCTTAGCCCACCATCAAAATTTTCCCCAGGTCCTCTTTTACTTCACTATGCAAACAACCAGTCCACAGACTGTCTCAACCTTGCGTCTTATATTCAAAAAAAGTATGGGCCAAGGCTCCCTTCAAAACAGCATATTTAATCCCAGCCCAAACTCAAACATCCAGTTTTTATTCCTATTTGACCTTCCAAGATTATATATGCAATTAGCTTCTAGACACCTGCAATTTCCCTAACTCTCCCTGTGTGGATGTTATTTTATTCACATGTTTAAAGCCAGTATCCCATCACTATAAACTAAACTCTCCAAGAGCAGGGCCAGTGCCTGCTGTCTTGTTGAATTCTGTGTCCATTGCACTCGACATGGAACAAAATGTCTCCTTCCTAATTCCAAGTCCATAAACAGTTTCAGTGTTGGGATTGAACAGCTTTAGTGTTATGGATTGAATTGTGTCCTCCAAAAAGACATATTGAAGTTCTAACTGGTGTCCTTACAAGAAGGGGAGAGGAGACCCAGACACAGGGGAGAACATCTTGGAAAACTGAGGCAGAGTTTGAAGTCTAAGGATTGCCAGTAAACCACCAGAGTACAAGAAGAGGCAAGTAAGGTTTCTCCCCTTCAGCTTCAGACTTCTGGCATTCCAAACTGCGAGACAATAAATATCTATTGTTTTAAGCCATTCAGTTTGTTATTAAAGCCCTTGCAAAATAAGATACTTAGGCTGTACAGAGGAATACCAACTACTACTGGACTGAGAATGTAGCTCATTAGTTAAAAGAAAAGTGAATTGGCATTGGTGCACTTGGCAAGCTAGAGTTCTGAATTTATTTTGTCTCTCAAAACATCCCTGCATTTGAAGTCTATTTTATCTGAGATTAATATTGCTACACCTGCTTTCTTTTGGCTGTAGCTTGCATGAAATATTTTTTTCCATCCTTTCACTTTCAGTTTCTTTGTGTCCCTGTGTCTAAGATGAGTCTCTTGTATGCAACATATTGATGGTTCATTTTTTTTGATCCATTCTGCGAATCTATATGTTTTAATTGGGGAGTTTAATCCATTTACATTCAACGTTATAACCGTGAAGGCATTTCTTGAATCAGCCATCTTATCCTTTGGTTTATGTTTGTCATATTTTTCCCCTCTGTCTATTAATATCCTTTATTGTACCCATACTGAATCTCTTTAGTACTGAACCTTTCTCCAAGTCTCTCTGTCCTTTCTTTGTTTCTCTGTCTGTAGGGCTCTCTTTAGTATCTCCAGTAGGGCAGGTCTCTTGTTAGCAAATTCCCTCAGCATTTGTTTGTCTGTGAAAAATTTAAGCTCTCCCTCAAATTTGAAGGAGAGCTTTGCTGGATAAAGTATTCTTGGCTGGAAATTTTTTTCACTCAGAATTTTAAATATATTGTGCCACTGCCTTCTTGTCTCCATGGTGGCTGCTGAGTAGTCACTACTTAGTCTTATGCTGTTTCCTTTGTATGTGGTGAATTGCTTTTCTCTTGCTGCTTTCAGAACTTGCTCTTTCTCTTCTGTGTTTGATAGTGTGATCAGTATATGTCTCGGAGTGGGTTTATTTGGATTTATTCTATTTGGAGTTCGCTGAGCATTTATGATTTGTGTATTTATGTTGTTTAGAAGATTTGGGAAGTTTTCCCCAACAATTTCTTTGAATACTCTTCCTAGACCTTTACCCTTTTCTTCCCCTTCTGGGACACCAATGAGTCTTATATTTGGATGTTTCATATTATCTATCATACCCCTGAGGTCCGTTTCGATTTTTTCAATTTTTTTCCCCATTCTTTCTTTTATGCTTTCATTTTCCATTCTGTCATCTTCCAGGTCACTGATTCGTTGTTCAACTTCCTCTAGTCTTGTACTATGAGTGTCCAGAATCTTTTTAATTTGGTCAACAGTTTCTTTAATTTCCATAAGATCATCCATTTTTTTATTTAGTCTTGCAATGTCTTCTTTATGCTCTTCTAGGGTCTTCTTGATTTCCTTTATCTCCCGTACTATGGTCTCATTGTTCACCTTTAGTTCTTTGAGTAGCTGCTCTAGGTGCTGTGTCTCTTCTGGTCTTTTGATTTGGGTGCTTGGGCTTGGGTTATCCATATCGTCTGGTTTTTTCATATGCTTTATAATCTTCTGTTGTTTTTGGCCTCATGGCATTTGCTGACCTTGATAGGGTTCTTTTAGGATTTGTAGGCCAATTGAAGTCCTTATCTCTAATTTATCAGATCTACAGCTTCGTGGAGTACACTTTCTCTAACTAACCAGCAGGTGGCGTCCACGAGCCACCTGTTCGCCACAAGCCAGTTCTCCCCTGCTTAGCCTTTTTGGTGAGTGGGGGAGTGAGTCTTGTGGGGTCCAATTGGTGTACCAAGCTTGCGTGTGTATTTGGTGTTGCCTGCCCTGTATATGGGGTGTGTTTCTGGGCAGTCAGGGAGGGGGGGGGGTGGCTCTAACAATCAAATCTCCCTGGTGATCCTAGAGTTTTAAAGCTGCTGCAATAGTCTAATCCTTCAGTTCAGTCCTGCCACAGTTTGTCTCTGCCACTGACCCACAAGTCCTTGGTATTGGCGTATGGCTCCTGAGACTTGCAAGTGGGCCCCTCTTCCAGGCCGTGCACCCCGGGTCCTCTGTTGAGGGATGACTGTGCTATGTCACAGGTGAGTGCCGTCCCCCCAGGGCAGTTCTGGGCTGCTGGGCTGTGTAGGGAGGCTCCCAGTCTGCTCAAATGATGGCTGAATGGGGCTTTGTTAATTCACACTGCTCTACCTTCCCAACTCTGGGACAATCAGCTGAGGTTGCAGGGAAGGCTAATGTCCACACCCAGTTTTGTGGTGTGTGCCTGTTATTTGAAGCACTTCCGTCACACTGGGTTGTCTGGGGCAGTTCTGGGCTATGGGGCTGGCGATGGGCAGGGGTGTTTCCTGTCCACCAGGATGATGGCTATGAGCGGACACCCCCCTTTTCTTGGGAAGTTGTGGTGTTTAGTGAATTTTCTCAGCCACTGGATTATTGCATTTTGTCTCAGAGCTCTCCTAGTTCTGCTCTTGACTTGACCTGCCCAAATAGCAAGTCTTTGAAGCTTTCTGTATTGTTTTAGAAAAAGAAAAAAGGATTAAAAAAAAACAAAACAAAAAAAACAAAACAAAACAAAACAAAAAAACGGGCCCTCCTCAGAGATCTAATGGGTTATTGAAATGCTAAGAGACAAAGCAACCAGGGCCATTAAGGAAAGGTCCACAGGGCAGAGAGATCAGCTTTTCTTCGGGATTTGCATATGCGCCTCAGGGCCCTTCCCCTTTCTATGTTCACCAGAACTCCAAAAATCCTCCGCTTTTATTTTGGAGTTTTTCGTGTTGTTTTTTTTCTATGCCTGTCTCCTCTCTGCTGGGCTGGCTGCTCTCAGATTCTCTGGTGTCTGGTCTCAGTCTATCTATGGCTGGAGTTTGAATCAGTAGAATGAGTTTCCGATAAGGGCTGCCACTGCAGTTCTCCCTTCTCCTTCCCGGAGCTGACAGCCCCTCCTCCCCCGGGACCGAGGCTGGCAGGGAGGGGCGCGGGTCCCCTGGCCGCAAAAACTTACAGATTTCGCTGATCTCAGCAGTTCCACGTTTTCATGAGTGTTGTATGAAGTATGCCCAAACGCAGATTGCTCTGTGGTGTCCAGTCCTCGCAGTTCCTGGCTTTCTACCTACTTTCCTGGAGGAGTAATTAAAACATACAGCTCACCAGTCTGCCATCTTGCCCCGCCTCCTCTGAATTTATTTTGAAGAAATAATTTCATTTGGCCACATTTTTGTTCTGTACTTCTATAAGCAATAGTTTCAACCTAATTGAAACAATAGTACAGAGTTTCCATATATCTTACACCCAGTTTCTACTCTTATTAAAATCTTACATTAGTATGGTACATCTGTTACAAGTAATGAACAAATATTGTTACTTAATTATTGACTAAAGTCCACACTTTTATTCAGATTTCCTTAGTATTTATCCAATGTCTTTTTTCTGTTCCAGGATCCCATTCAGAATGCCAAATTACATTTAATTATAATGTCTTCTTAGTCTCCAATTGACATTGACAATTTCACAGACTCCCCCAGTTTTTTATGATCTTGACAGTTATTAGGAGTAGTGATCAGGTGTTCTGTAGAATGGCCCTCAATTGGGAATTTTTCTGATATTTTTCTAGAGGTTATCCTGAGGTTACAGGTCTTGAGGAGGAAGATCTCAGAGGCAAAGTACCATTTTCATCCCATTATATCAAGGGTACATACTATCAACATGGTTTATCTCTGCTGATGTTGACCTTGATCACCAGGCTAAGGAAGTGTTCGTCGGCTTTCTTCACTGTTTACTCTTTTTTCTCCTTTCCGAACTGTATTTCTCGGAAAAAAGGCACTGCTTGCAGCCCACAACTGAGAATTGGATATTATATGGTTTGGAATTATTCTACAGGAGGTTTCCTGGAAGACTGAGGTTGGTTCCACATTAAGGAAGCTGCTGGTACCAGGCTGTAGGAATTGGTTTGAAGTCTTTCAGTTCAATCATAGGCATTTTATTTATTTCTCAAATATCTCTTCTCCCCCACTTATTTAATAATGTATATCACCATGGAATTATAGATATTAAATTTATCCTTTGGCTTATAATCCTGTACTATTTTATTTATTGTTTCTCAAATTGTTCCAGTTTTGGCCATTGCAAGCAAATATTTTTGCATATTTTTTGCAGGGAGCCCAGAACCTCGTATAATGAGAAATGCTCATTATAAATTTGTTGCATGAGACGGAAGTTTTTAAGAAGCTTGCAATGAACTACCGTTATGTTGAAAGTGCTCATGATTCTTGTGTTCGTTTCCTAGGCTTCTAGAAATCGCCTTTATTTATCCCACTTCCTCGTTAGCGCGTGGATCAGGGGCCCTACCCGTTTGCGAGGAAAATGAAAATGTTCTCTCTGCCAATCCAGCGGCCGCATCGCTCATGTCGCAGAGCAGGGGCCAGTTTTAACTGGGCAGTGACGGTGCCGCCTCGTTCGAGCCAGACAGATTTCCTTCCATGTGTCTTTAAGCAATAAAAATCGTCCTGGCAGACGTCCTGGGGACTTGGGACGTCCCCGGCTCTTCGGTTTGACATTTGGGATTGCACTTGTCTCCTGTTTCCCTCCCGGTGCTGGGGCGGCCATGAACAGGATATAAGCTATGTCTCGTTCTTGACACTAAGAAGTCTTTACTGTTGAGAGGTTTGGGAGAGGTTCACAGTTGCTGCACAAAAAAGACACCAACTAAAAGTTTGCTCGGTGAAAACCAAGTTACAAAACCCGTCTTGAAAACATTCGCGCTTTTTATCCTGATTTTCGCTTCGGTCACCACAAGGTGGAGCCTTCCCTGGAAGCAGAAGGCATTTCTTGACGAAGCGCTTTTTCTCCTGGGCAACGCCACAAAACACCGGGACTGGTTGGCACGCCGCATCGAATGAAGTCATCCACAATTTTTATGTCATGAATTTAAACTTCCGAAAGTGTCTACAGCGTTTGGCGTGGAGAACGCGGGGATCAGCCCTCGGAATGCAGCGAGCCCCGCCGCTCCCCCAGCAACACCCGGGTCAGTGCAGCTTGGTGGATGCCTTGTGGGAGCAGCCTGGCCCCTGTGGGGGCAGCCTGGCTGAGGGCGGTGGAGAGGAGACTGCGGCCCGGCAAGCTGCAGAAGGCACAAAGGCACTAAGAGGCGGGGAAGACATGGTCCAACCTTATTTATCCCTAGAAACCGATCTGGTTTTGGATTTTAAACTCAGTGGTGTGTGCAAGAGAAAAGGGACACGTGCAGTGTCGGCAGGTAGTGAAAACTAGGATAGAAAGAATTTAGACTTTCATGAAACTACTTGGTTTCAAAAACGGCGTTCTATCCCATCAGGAAGGAGTGTTAAGAAACTGAGTGCGCGCGGGGTTCCATGGTGTAATGGTTAGCACTCTGGACTCTGAATCCAGCGATCCGAGTTCAAATCTCGGTGGAACCTGGTTCTCTCTCTCTCTTTTCTTTTTTTTTTTTTTTAATTTGCTTTTAAGGTTTCCCTTCTAAGTTTGGTTGGCAGAGAATTCACATGAACCCAGAGTATGATCTACAGGTGGGGTGTTGACATGGGTGGGGCCCCATTGACGCCTTGCGGTATGTTCAGAACAGGAGACCATTCCTCCCTCTCCCCTCCTCCCTTGTTCCCTGGCTTAACAGATATCTTATGACATCCAGAATAATTCTGAGTTGTTGAACTTTTCCTTTGATTTATTACTTTATAAAATGTAGTGCGTTTCCTTCATATAGGAATGAGAAGACCCAACAGAACTGGGGGAGGAAAAAATTCTCGTGGGAAAAAGTTCTCATGGATGTGATACCTTTTCGTCCAGAGAGAATAAAGCTTTTTAATGGTCATTAGGTGTAATGACCATAATTTATGTTTTCATTTTTCACTGAGAAATGAAGGTTTGTGAAGATCTGCTATTTGTACTTTAAACAAAGAATGGCTTAAATTCTTACAGATATTTGAACACTACTGGACTAGGTCCCCACATGAAAACAGAAGCGCTAGCGACAGAACAAGTCAAAATCCAGAATCATCTTCTAAGGGCTTTCAGGGTGTTTTTTTGGTCATTTCTATGACACTAATCCACCATATAGAAGTGCTGTCTATGCTGAATATGTCCCCAGAAATCATACAGGATTAAAATTATATCCTGGAATGTCTCTGATTATTTTGTCTTCATAAAATTGTCTCCTATTGCAAGTTATGCATTTTCTGGTACATCTCTGGATTTGTCACAACTTAAGACAAGACAAAGAAGTAATTGGGGTCTGCAAGTAGTTCCAGAGTGGTTTTCTTAGTTTTATCTCTTCTACATATATATTCTAAAATATGTATGGTTTAATTTCAGATACAGAGTATCAGGAAATATATCATCTTATGGGTCTTACTTCACTTAATATTACATTACTAAAATTAATCTTTACTTTTGTTGCATGTAGCTGCTCATTCATTCATTCATTCATGTTTGCTGTTGTATAGTACTCTACGCTGTGACTATACCGCAGTTTATTCATCAACACTTTTGTTAATGTGAAACTCACAGAGTCATAGATAATGTGAAGTTGAATTTGAATTATGTCAGCTCTGGGGCCATAAGAAATTAGAAATTGTTTTAGGGCAGAGGAAATCCCTTGTTCGGTAACCACACATTTAGCTGAGAATTCTTAACTCTGAGCTTGTCATTTTCCCCTCCCAAATGCTTCAGCTTGGTAATAATAATCAGCCTTTTATACTATACTACACAATCTTTCTAATTCTTCATGCATTTCCTGGTAGCTGCCAGCAGAATTGTGTCCCCCGGCCTCTAAAAGCTTAAAATCTCCATGCTAAACTCTTTCACCCTTATCAGGGAGCAATTCTGCATAAACCTTATTCCAAGTGTTTAGTTCTTCTGAAAGGGGAAATCTTGCCTT
Source organism: Choloepus didactylus (assembly GCF_015220235.1). Lineage (NCBI taxonomy): Eukaryota > Metazoa > Chordata > Mammalia > Pilosa > Megalonychidae > Choloepus > Choloepus didactylus. The sequence goes on along the minus strand of NC_051313.1, from coordinate 125,827,085 downwards.
GGTAGTATATCTGATTGGCAAAGTCTAGGGTACATGCGTGCATCCTAGCTGCACAGAAGCCTAGGAAATTTTGTTTTGATTGTTTCCTTGAGGACATACAATTCATTGTTAGGGAACTGCCTCTAAAACCTGAAGCCTTAAGGATATGAGACCAGTATGTTCATCAATTTTATTATTATCTACAATTCCTTCTTTTCATAACTTCACAAACTTTTCTTCTGCTGCTGTTTTTCTCTTACACTATGATTAAGCAGGAGAATCTATTTTGAAAGAAAGTCATCAAACACAGCAAACAAAAGAATTAGATCCTTAAGAATTTAACTGTGAAAAAGATCAATTTAAAAAGAACTAATATAAAAATAATAAAAAAATAAAAAGAACTAAGAACCATAAATGAAAAATATATTCATTGATATTAAAAGCTCAAACATATAGTTTGGACAGTAATATAACAAAGGTGATGAATAAATTAGTGAACAAGAAATTGGAGCTATGAATTAATGGGTTACAAAAAGCTAAAAAGAACAGGGAAATTCAGAGACACATGAGGACATCTAATCAAGCAATATTATTAGTCATGATTAATTTTTGAGATGTAGAAACAAAATGGAACTAAAATGATGAGCCATACCAATAAAAAAGTGTGATGTGATCAATTTATACTAAGGACATTATTACGATTAAAAATAAAGTTCACTAAATTCACAATTTATGCAAATGCTGAATGAATGACTATTATAAGAGTATTTACTTGAAGTCACTGCCAAAACCACACAGCGTTCTTTTGCAATGGAAAAATACACTGCAAGGATATAAAAACAATTATGAAATTTTATTGAAAAATTATTATTAGCATTGTATCATTAAAATTTTAGTAGTTGTGCCAGTTCGGATGTATTATGTCCCCAAAATGCCATGTTCTTTAAAGTAATCCTGTTGGGGCAGACATATTAGTATTGATTAGGTTGGAATCTTGGGATTAGGTTGTTTCCATGGAGATGTGACCCACACAATTGTGAGTAATACCTTTGATAAGATTGTTTCCGTGGAGGTGTGGCCCCACCCATTCAGTACGGGTCTTAATTAGTTTACTGGAGCCCTATAAGAGCTCAGAGCAGCTGCAGCTTAGAGAGACACTTTGAAGACAGCCATTGAAAGCTGACGCTGACATTTTGGAGAATGCCATTTTGAAACACAACCTGGGAGCAAGCTGACGCCAGCCATGTGCCTTCCCAGGTAACAGAGGTTTTCTGGATGCCAATGGCCTTTCTCCAGTGAAGGTACCCTATTGCTGATGCCTTACCTTGGACACTTTACGACCTTAAGGCTGTAACTTTGTAACCAAATAAACCCCTTTATAAAAGCCAATCCATTTCTGGTGTTTTACAAAACGGCAGCATTAGCAAACTGGAACAGTAGTCAAAATTTAAAATATTGTTATTACGCATCATTGTCATTTACTAGATTATACTTCAGTCTCTCTTCTGCACAGTTGAGCCAATAACAAGACACCCACTTTAAACATAGATGGCTCCATGGGAGAATTTGTTGCCTTGTTCAGTTGGATTGTTCCAGAATTCAGTTCCTTGCAGTTATATGACTGAGGTTCTCATTTTCTTGCTGGCTGTACACTTAAAGCTGTTCCCAGAATGTACAGGCTGCCATGTTTCTTTGTTCATGGCCCATGACTCCATCTTCAATGCAGTGGTGAGTCAAGTCCTTCTCATATTCCATCCTTGTGACCTACTCTTCGGCCCCTGTTCCCCACTTTTAAGCCCTATGTGATTAGATTGGGCCTACCAAGATAATACAGGATAATCTTTCCACATCTGCAGAGTACCTTTTGTCATGTAAGGTAACACATTCACAAGTTTGGGAGATTAGGATGTGGGCGTCTTTGGGATGTCATTATTCCGGCAACCACAACATCTATTGATTGCCTTTGTCCCTTCAGTATGAGATTCTCTTGGTTCTTAGCATGAAGAGTTATTTTCAAATGACACCTGGACATTTGGGTATTCTATTATGAATCTTTGGATCTTATTTAAACCTTCTGTTTTATCTGGCTTCTTCTGCCACTGCTCCAGCAGGAGAAAAGGGGACACCCCCCTGGTTACTTCTAGATGGGGGTGGAATTCCAAGTTCCCCAGTGGATCTGTGTTGCTGAGTAATGAGGTGGGGGCTCCTCATTACTTCTGGGCAGGAGTAAGAGTCCTGGCTCCCCACCAGGCCTCCACTAATACTTCCCTGGTTGGGAGGAGTAAGACTGCCTTGTTCTTGCTCTGCTGATTACCTCCACTGGCAGAAGTGGGGATGAGGTGGGGGGGGATGGTCAGGGTTGAGGGTAGCCTTGTAACTGCTTGGGGGGGTGATGAAAGTCTTGTCCGTCACTAGGCCTCTTCTGATGCCACCAAAGTGGGGAGGGTTGCAGCCACATAATTACTGCTGAGTGGGGGTGATAATGCAGGCTCCCCAAGTGGTCTCCACTGACAGGTTTGGGGGAGGTTCTCCGTACAACACAGAGCAATGAAAGTCCTAGCTCCCTAATTGGCTTTCTGTGATACCTGGTAGCATGCCCTGTGCCTTTAAATCCCTTCCTCAACCATTGACAACAGAAACTCAGGTATTTCAACTTCTCTCAGCATGGGTCAACATTTCACAAGGCTTTTAAGAGCCAATTTTATCAGAATGTTTCTCCCATTCCTGAAACCATTCTCAGGGTGTTGAAGTCTGGTCCTGAAAAAGTGCCCCCAAGTCAATGAACTCTTGTTTGTTACATCTTATATTTTTGCTCCCTTGATCAAGCACCCTCAAAATTCAAACCCATGGGCTTGGCTCCTGTTCATACATGCTAGCTAATTTCAAGTCTTTTGGGATATAATTTCTCTCCTCCCTTACTAGGCCCAGTTTATCTCCAGCCTGATTATGCTGTGATTTATCTCTAATTATTGGCCTGACTGGAGAAAAACTAGGAATGGCTCTAGAGTGGTCACTTGCTGCCTTGCAGAGAAGAAGCCTCTGCAGTGTCTTCCTGTATTGAAGACGTGCTAGGTCTTCCATGTTAGGTGTGGGCCACTCTACAGTTTCTGAGGATTTAGGATAGTCTTCAGAGCCACAATCTTCAAGGACATTCACCCAGATGTCCCATCCCATATTTCAAGATTCCAGTCTTTTCCACCTAGGGCTCTGAAAGAAGTATAACAGACCTGCCTCACCTAAGCATCCAATTGTCTTTTAAGCTCCATGACCCTAACTATATGGATCTTAGTCTGCTGTTCAGCTTTGTCAGCTCTCCTACCACAAGAAAGGAGAGCCTCTTTGCCAGCTACCATGGAGATTCTCTGGCTCTCATACTTAGTTTTTAAATATTTTCTTAATGCCCTTCAGTTTATCATTATCTCTCTGTGGGTCACTGAGTCAATTTAATTATAACCAGCCAATCCTTGTTATTGTATATATAATACCCACATACAAATACATGAGTCATCATACAGAGACATTTTACCAAGTATTCTCTACCACAGAGATTTTTAAAAACATCTATCTCAAGAACTCATCTAACAGAATTTTTTTTGCAACTCTTGTGCCAGAGACTCTCTTAGTCCCTGTACCACTTGAGATGGGGTCCTCCTTGTCAGCTTGGTAGTGAGTGATATCTCACCAAATCATACCTTTCCACTTACTTTCACAGACCTCTTCTGCTACCAACCATGGCAGTTTGGGATCTCTGGAAAGCAGATACTATGATGGCATTTGAATTCAAGTAATTTGTTGTCAGTAATGCCAGTAACAATCAAAGAGGAGAGGGAGATACATGCAGGGAAAGCTTTCGACTATGACATTGTTCTGAAATTTGTGAAAAGAGAGAATGAAGGAAGGAAAACTTAGTAGGAAGAGCCTCAGATTGTGGTGCAGTTCTGAGAAAGTCTAGCCAGGCCAATGGGAAGCTATGGTATAAAGCTACCCATAGATGAGATCTGGATCAAACAGAAATGACCAGGCTTTAGTGTATGCCCACTGTGCTCAGTGGAAAGCAAGTAGCCCCAGTTTGAACACAGTGGATGATAGCAAAAGTGCTGCAACTGGAGGCTGTTAGCTGACAGCATTTCTTGCAACTGAAAACAATTTCTTGAAAGGAGATAAGAGAAACACACCTCGATGACTGCCACAGAGATTTTTAAAAACACATTTTTAATGAGAATTCAATATGGGTAAAGAATATTGAAGCAAAGTGATTATCCAACTTTACCTAATAGACAATTATAAAACACTACATCAAACTGAAAAATACATATTATTTTAAATACCCTCTGATAAGCAAAATGCAAGTTTCAAAAATTTTAGAGGATTGAAATGACATGGAATATATTCTGTGAACACAGTGTAATTGAAATAAAATCAATACCAGAAACAAATAGAAAATGTCCAAATGTTCCTAAACAAAGGAATACTCTTCTAAAGAATTCATAGCTCAAAGAAGAAATCACATTCAGTTAAAATCACTGGTAATCAAAACAAGATATATCTTAACTTGTGTAATGTAGTCTAAACTGTGCCTAAAGTCTAATTTATAGCTCCAAATGCTTACTTTAGAAAGATGAAATTTTAGTATCTGACTGTCTAAGCTTTTTCTCAAGAATGTAGGGGAAAAGTACCAAATTAAAATAAAATATCAGAAGGAAAGTTTATTGGAATCACTAAAAATGAAGAAAATGTAAATAGAGAAAATCAACAAAGCCAAAAGTGGACTTTGAGTAAGGATTAACAAAATTATTATCCTCTGTTATAGGACTGATCAATGAAAGGGAGAGAAAACAAAAAAATATTATATCAGGAATAAATATAGGAAAATATTGCACATTAATTAAATGGACATCAGGAATATATTCAGGATATTATGAATAGTATTTTGTAAACAAATTTGACAATTTGGACTGATTACTTTAAAACATGACTTACAAAACTGAGAGAAGAAATGAAAACTCTGAGTAGTCCTATATGTATTAAAGAAATTGGATACATAATTAAAAGTGTTTTGTTAAACACATGGAATATTGGCTTCACAGGATAATTACTTAAAACATTGTGGTGAAAATAATTCCAGTCTCACACACTTTTTTTTTCCTCCAGAAAACTGATTTATAAATGCACGACCCCTCCTCAGTACCACTCATCTCAAATCACCCGTGCATTTTATTCCCCTGGACTTCATTTCTTCATCTGGCACACTGGTAAGTGAACAGTATCATGTGTCAAGCACTATCATAAGCAAGATATCATTACAATTTTATAACTTTAGTGTCAAAACTTTATTATCTCCCATTTTAGGGATGAAAAAATGAAGGCCCAGGTATCTGATATATTTTACCTGCTACTGTGCTGCACTTCATCTATTTGACATTTTGCAGAAATACTTTGTTGTTAGTTGTAAGAGAGAAATAAGTCTATCTTGTTCAGGACACAGTTAATTTTGTATTGTTTCTTGCAGTTGAACTTAATCCAACATATACAGACATGTTAATAGCTATTTACATGGAAGGTTTCAAGCCTGAAGTTATAAATCTAAATAAATGTCTATCACTGTTCATATGTTTGTATTTTCCTGGCTGCATACCTTTTAGGAGTAGTCAACTACTGCCAAAGAATGGTACAACAGCTCTTGTAATTTTCTTAAAAAAGGGAATGTAGTCAAATTAATTACAGTTTTCTGCCCTGTCCAGATTGGTTCAGGAAGTTTCATTAAACATTTACCCTAAAGGGCTTGTATTTTTATTTGTATACATTTTTGTTATAAAATATTTGTGGGGTAAGGATAGATAGAGTCAATCTATTGGCTCCCAGACAAATTACTTGGCAATATTTCTGGATTCATAATAAGGCAGGGCTTCCCTGAAGAAGACTTGAAGAGAAAATTCTTCGCCAGAATGCACATTTGTCCCTAAAGTAAGGAAGCATAGGATTAAGTCAGAGTTATCTAAAGTATTGAAGAGCAAAAAAGATCTTATCTTTTGTTTCTTTTCCCTGAAAAATTACCACTAATTCTTTGTGGTGCTCAACTTTATTTTAGAATTCTTGCCTGGTGCACCTGTGGAGAGAGTGCATAAGAAAAAAAATAGCAAAAGTAAGAGCTAAAAGCCAGATTGAAATAGTAATTTGCATTTGATATTAATACTTAATATATGTTTTCATTTCCTAGGCTGCTCAAAGCAAAATACCATGAAATGCTTTGGCTTAAACAGTGGGAGTTTATTATTTTTGCTTAGAGTCCCAGAAAATGTCCAAATCAAGGCATCATCAGGTGATGCTTTCTCACTGCAGATGGGCTGTCAGTAGTCCTTTGTTCCTCTGCCACATGGCAAGGCACATGGCACTGTCTGCTAGTCTCTCCTTCTCTTCCAGATTTTGTTGCCTTCAGTTTCTTGCTTCCCTGGCTTTCTCTCTTTGATTTGCTTCCATTTATAAAGTACTCCAACAATAGAATTAAGACCCATCCTGAATGAGGTGGGTCACACCTTAACTGAAAGTCTTACTTACAATGGGTTCACACCCACAGGAATGGATTAACTTTGAGAACATGCTTTTCTGGGGTACATACAGCTCCACACCACAATAGTTTTCCAAATTCCTTAAAAATGAAAATGTCAAATTTTGGAGGAAAATAAATTCAGTTGTAACATACTTTGAAATAGACAAATCAATCAAGATTATGTTCAACTCCAGCATTTCTGTTAAACCATTTCCTTCTTAGATCTTACCTCTTTCCAAGTTTAACTTCTGAATTTCTAAATTTGTCATTTGAGTCACTAGCCACCTTTCACTATTATCATTTTGTTAGTCTTAGAGTAGAGAACTTCACACCGAAGTCAACCATTTAGGTAAAAGTTGGCTAAACCATTGTGCCCTGGATGTGTGGATTTTATCTCATCCTTATTGTTTTTTTTCTCTTAAAAAATCAACATTCTGATGCATAAGGAGTTGGCAGTTCTTTCTGGAGGCCTTCAGGAAAATACAATGCTCACCAGTTTAATAATCTCTAGGACTGCATGAGGAAAAAGCTAGAATTCACAATTAACCATCCTCCCCATCTCATTTTGATAGGGCATACGGAAATGTTGGTGAAGGTACCAGTGACTAAAGCCTTTCAGCTATCAAAGGAGGCATTTAAAAAAACTTTCCATGAGGAAAAAGCACTGGATGTGAACTAAGAAGAACCAGGGGCATGCTAATTCTAGTATTCAGTAATTGTGGGTACTTGGGTATTTCTCTTAGCCCCTTATTTTCCTCATTTAAAAAATGAGGATGGCAGCAAATCACAGAGCTGACAGCAGTAAGAAATGAAGCTGTAAATGTGAAGACATTTTGTAAAATATCATGCACCATTTATTTTCCCTGGTGGCATACCATTCAGTTTGTTTATTTGTTAGCTTTTAATTTTATTGTGGTAAACTACATACAACACAAATTTCCCAAATTAACCACTTTTGGGTGTACATTTACATTCACACATGTTGGCCTATGATCTCTACCAAATTTTATCATCACCCCAAACAGAAACTCTGAACCCGTTAAGCAATAACTCCCCAACCATTCCCTGTATTTGTAAACCCCTGACAATGATGCAGAATAGTCCTGGAGTTTAAACAGAAGTGAGTGACATCTTAAAATCCAAATACAAAAGAAAATCTTTGCTAGGGTCATCATAGTGAGGAAATATCAATGAATCTTTTCATTATAATATTTTACACCTTTACACTTGGGACGTAAAAGAGCAAAGGAATCCCTGCCTGAAATCCATTACAGTACCATTAGCCTTTGGCTGTTGGAAGTTCCAGCACATTGGTTGGACACATCTAGCACTAGGATTAAGGCCTAATTTCACCTTAGCGCAAGAAAAGTTGCTTGCAGATTTCAGTGCCCGTCCAGAACTTGACTGCGATCCTGGAAAAAGGAGTCAGCATTTGCTGAATTTTTCTGAAATTTGTTTGAAAGGCTTGTGCTCATGTAGTGAGGATTCCCGTCCGTGTCCTTGGTTGCCAGAACTGCTTGATGGAGGGGGTTGGCTTCCTTTTTCCAAATCTTTTTTTCCCTGAGAGTTTTGGTCCAACTCTCTGAGCTCATCTTGTTGCATCAAAGGAGCATTTTGTACAGAGATATCAGATGCTTTAGACAAATCAGAAGAATTTTTTTTTCTGTGCAGCTAAAGGTTAAAGTTGAGTACTTGTGATGAGATGATGAACTGAAAATCCAAGGGAATCTGACTGCACAAGTTTGAATCCTCCTTAACTACTGTTTCCTTGTCCACGAAAGTGTTGGTGATTTGGCTCTGTCTCCTGAAAGTTTCCTGCCTGTCCTCACCTATTTTTTCCTATCACAGATGTGCATTGTGTGTAATATTAGTGCTTACATTTAGCTTTATTCTTGGTTCCAGACAGAACTCCTGTTTTGGGATACAGGTTTTTTTGCCATGGAAAGAGTAAAGTTAATTAAAACAAAAGAAAACACTGCCCTGGAAGAGCCTGAAGAATTTTTTTTCCTTCAAGCCTTTTTTTCCTTTGCAACATTGTCTTGGTGTAATTTGGCTTCCAGAATCTAGAAAAAGTTTCTCCTTTTCAGGGAAAATGATTCCACATAGAATTGTTTTTCCTCAGATGGAAAAACTGACAATAGTCTTCACAGTTGTCTCTGCAATAATAGGGAGAATACTGGTGATTTGGGAATTTGAATCCGGAATCTCCAGCTTAGTAAGCAAGCATTTTACCCAGCCAAACCACAGAGGCCATAGCAGAGCAAAAAGAAGTTGAAAATAGGTTGTATGGGGAACATTGCCCTCCAAGCTTAAATCTTGTTTTATTATTTTTTATGTACTTGGTATTGCTCTCTGAGAAGAAAATATGTTCTTATCAAAAGCAAAAACAAACAATAAGCTTCTGGACAAGGACATAGACTCTGCAGGGGAACAGAAAGAGACCTCTGACAAGTTATTGCCAAGTCACTGAGAAAAAATCCTGGCCACCCTTGTGGGGTTTCCATGTGACTTTTGGATTCCTTCTTCTTCCTCTTGGGCCTGTAATCAAACCTCAATTGTACATTGATTGCCCTTCTCACACTGTTCCACTAGACTCTGATTTTAATGCTCTGATTCAGAAAGTAACCCGGGATCTTACTAAAGAGGGTGCCTGTTCACACACAGGTTTGTGATCCCTACAATAGATAAATAAAAGAATTGTGCTGTGGTTAACAATGGAATAGTATGTGGCAGTACGAGTTAACAAACTCTAAATACACCAATTATGGATGAGTCAGAATATATAATATTGAGTGAAAGAGAGACACAAAATAGTACAATGTTTTTTGTGTACAACAGTACAATTATTCTACTTACATGGAGTTTTTTTTAAAGAGGAAGAACTTACCTACATTGTTAGATATGAAGATAGTGGTTCTCCTGGTTGTCAGTGCCTGGGAGGAGTCATGAGGGATCTTCCCGGGTACTGGTTGTGGTATATTTCTGTCAGGATGCCTGGACATGTGAAAAGTCGTACAGCTATTCACTTAGGATTTGTGCACATTTCTGCAAGTCTCTTTCACTTCAATAAAAATCACTATTTGCCCTGATGGAAGATATTTATCCAGTGAAAGGAATAATAAAATCCAGAACTTAGCATAGAGGTTGTTCCGTGCCAGGGATTTCTTTAAGCACTTTGCACAAGTTCACCCATTAAATCCTCCTTTTGAAGAATAGGAAACCAATACAGAGATCTTTAGTAATTCACTCAAAAATAACACAGGTAAGGGCAGAATATTGAGCAAGCTCTGCCCCAAGGACACCTGACGCTTGCTGAGGAGAACTCCTTCAAGCACCAGCTGGACAAGAAGTCACAGTCAGGAAGGAGGATCACCCAGATAAGGCCTGCGAGCCGGAAGTGAACTATTTGCGCAAGACCAGGCTGGTCAAGATGCAGCCGTTCGATGACTTTGACGACTACATTGTGGTCATTGAGCAGATCATGAAATCAGGCTCCGAAGAAGCTGAAGGAGGGGAAATACTACTTCTGACCTATGGGAAGAGAAACCCAACATCAGCCACCTCACAGGAGGACACTTGGAGAGAGCAGTGCGGGAGGCCGACGGGTGAGCACGAGGGGTACCAGACGCGCTAGAGCCTTTACCCACAGTGTGGTCGTCCTTGGCTGCCCTAACTGACCCTCGTGGCCTTACTCTTCCTCAATAAAGCTTCAGTTATAGTTTTTGTTTGTTTGCTTGTTTTTGTTTTTTTAAATCACCCAGGTAATAAGTGGCAGAATTGGTGTTTGAATCTGCCAAGAACGCGGGCAGTCTGGCGGCGAATTCTGGGCGCGTAATTCTTAACCACTACTAGAGAGGAAAATAAAAGCTTTCTCCGTGTTTCTCCCATTAAATAAATCCGAGGCTAATGATTACGGATTTACGGAATGGTGTGGTAGGTGCGTAATGAGGTAAGAAATTTTAGTCGGAAAGTCGGCAGGGGTGGAGAGAGGAAGGGCTGATGTTGCTTGAGGTTGGTTTTAGCCAGTGGAGACCGAGGCAGGACACCCGCAGAGCAAGAGCGGGCGCACTGGGGACTTCTGTGATTGAGGACGCTCAGATTTACAGAAACCATGAGAAGATCCTGTATTTAGCTCTACTGGATGCTTTCTCCCTGCCTCATCTCTTTCATCTCCCACATCAGGAATTTTCTTCTAATCGTTCTTCTGGTTGGGAGCCAAATTAAAGCAGTTAATCTACTATTTGTTTCAAGGAAACGATCGCCTCTGAAAATGGGAGAAAAGGTAGGGAGAGTGCAGATAGGAAGTAGGGGTCTCTCGGGCGCGCGGTAGCGGCATTTAACACAGTTGTTAGAATTTTTACTAACAAGAAATTGGCTTTGCCGAATTCTCGGCCTCCCTTTTTTTTCCGTAAGAGATCTGGATTTTCTTTTTCCCATATTTTTTATTGTAGAATATAACATATATACACAGAAGTGATAACTCTCCAAGTGCAATTTAAGCAGTTAGAGAGCAAATTTCAAAGAATATAATAGGTCACTGTTCCGCAGTTTCAGTCACTTCCCCGTGTGAAATATAACATATATACAAAAAGGTAATATGTTTCGAAGTGTACAAGTAGATATATAGGAGATTTCCAAAGTTGTTATCTTACTCTTTAAGAGATGTCTCTCGCTGTTTGGGGAGGCAAGTGCAGTTGTTAACTAGGATCTGAAAGAAGGAAAGTCATGTAAGAACCGGGACCAGAAAGAAGAAAGCCATGTGAGGAAAAAAAAACAATAACAAAAACAAAAACAAAGCAACAAAAACAAAAAATAAAACAAACAAACAAAATACACACACACAAATTTCTCTCGCGGAGGCAGTAACAGCTTTTCAAACTACTAACCTCAACAGAATATTTTTCTAAGCGGGGAAACGCCGTAATTGGCAGGATTCGAACCTGCGTAAAAACCTCCTACAGTTTCAACTCACCGCTGTAGCCACTTGGCCACAACTGAAACACTGGATTTTTTTTGACTATGCAGTAGTACTCTTGGTTCATTTTTCTTTTCACTTTTTTTTTTTGTCCAAAGTATACAATCACTGGCTCACGGTATCATCACATAGTTGTGCATACATCACCATGATCAATTTTAGAACATTTTCATTACTCCAGAATAGAAGTAAGAATAAAAAATAAAACCCAAATCCTCCCACACCCCTTATCACCCCTCCCATTGTTGACCCATAGTATTGGTTGGTATAGTAAATCTTCTACTGTTGATGAAAAAATATTAAAATACTACTATTCACTATAGTCCATAGTTTGCAATAGCTATGTTTTTCCCATACATCCCTCTATTGTTTTTTTGTTTTGTTTTACATTTGCAGTCGTTCATGCAAGAACTTATATTTGTTGTGTTTATCGTTGATACACATAACTTGAAACACTACTTTCAGTCAAACTCACCTACAAAATGGCACTATTACTTAAAATCCCAATAACGAGCTACCATCACCTCTCTCCATTCTCAAATATTTAAGTTCAACCTCGTTAACAATTCTGTACACATTAGGTAACTGCTCCCCCTTCTTCAGCTTCTGTCTATCTCCGGGTACCTTACGTTTTACATTTAAAGACTCTGAGTTTACATGTTCTAGTTAGTTCATATTAGTGAAATCATACAACATCTGTCCTTTTGTGTCTGGCTTATGTCACTCAGCATTATGTCCTCATGGTTCATCCACGTTGTCACATGCTTCAGGACCTCATTCCTTCTTACTGCTGCATAATACTCCGTCGTATGTATATTCCTCGTTCATTTTTGAGTTGCAGAATCTTCCACTATGTGGACCTTCCAGAATTTATATAAAAAATTGATGTTCATTTCAGGCTTTTCACATCCCTGCGATTACGCATAATTCTACAGGGAATAATTAGAGCTTGCCCCAGTTGTGGACTGTATCTCACAGATCCGCATTAGAAGCTGACAGAGCCGGAAGCTGGTCTGGAATGTCCCCTTAGCATTTTTCTATAAGGCTATCAGAATGAGGGGTCCTCCCTATTCTGATGATAAAGTATTATTTGACGATCTGGCGCAACTGCATGACAATCAATCACCTAAGTGATATTGGAGAGTAAGAAATATTGACAGCAAATACACTTCTCTGGAATAAAATTTGACCCTTTGAAGAGCTGAATTTCAGTCCAGTTACTTAGTGCCAATAAGGTCGCTTTGCACCGTGTAGTCGTGGCCGAGTGGTTAAGGCGATGGACTAGAAATCCATTGGGGTCTCCCCGCGCAGGTTCGAATCCTGCCGACTACGGTTGGAGTTTTTAGACCTCGCGCTCTCAAATACTACAAGTTTGGTTGAAAGCACGAAATTACCATCCCAAAAATTAACCTGAAGTATCACTCTCCTCAAGGCTGTAGGCAGTGAATCTTTACTAAACCTTTGCTGTGTATAGTGCTGGGATTAACTCCTCTTTGACAGAGATCTCGTATGTTTACCAGGGGGAAAAAAAAAAATCGTTACTGCAGTCCTTTCAGAAACTTCCACGTGAGTCACAGTGGTAGCCTGGTCTTTTTTTTTTCCCCTTCTCACAAGGTGTGTCCAAGCTTTGATGATGACTTTGTACTGTCTGCCATCAAAACCCTGCTTGAAAGCATACTGTTCAAAAAGAAAAAAGTAGGTAGGAGTGTTTACTTCTCCACGGAATTATTACCGTTTCTGGAATTTCCTTTTTTGTGTGTAAACCAATTTTATCCCCTGTATCTCTCAAAACACTTCTATTTTCATCTGAGTGAGATAGACCTAGAATTCCATTCTCACTTCATGAAGCCCAAGATTTCTTATGGGGTAGGTAAAGAAGTGTCAAAATTATGTGTTACAGGAAGACAGCAAAATCCTTTTGCTTCTGTGTGACTGGAAAACAATGTCTAATAAAGAGCTAAAGGAACTTCTTCAAATGAAATTTAGGAACCAGAACTTGTGACATAAGAGATACAATTTCCCCTCCTTCAGTAAATGAGTTGTCTCCTCAGACCCAGTGATGGGCAGCTTAGAGCTGTTCTCAAAGAGTATATATGCTTAGAGGAGGAAGGAAAATTGAGAAAAGAAGGAATTTGTACTGAAACAATCAGGGGATTCATGTATGGAAATACACTGATATAGATTCTTGCTGCAAACCAAACATTAAACTAGAAGCTGGTTCAAGGTCATTCTTTCTATAAATAGTATTAACATTTTGTGATAAAAGTTGCTGTGAGGGTGCTAAGGACATAAAGGTAAACAAGACAAAGGCACAGACACTCGCCTTGTGTAGATTAGTGCCTATCAGGAGGAACACCCTATACACATAAATTAACTATAGCCAATACAGGGAGAGTTTGGGAAAACTGCTTGTGGTTAGCACCATAATGGCACAAATAAAGTAGAATGCACCAATAAAAATGACAACTTTAATTTCTAGGTGTATGAACAATGAAGAGGCAGATTGGAAGAAATCATGTGCCTACCATTTCCCACATAAGGGATGCACACATAGGGGTTGTGGGCAGATGTAGGTCCTGAAAATTAGAGGAGATTGATTATGAAGAGTAAAAATATGAAAGAAAAAATGAAGAGAGAGGATCTAAAATGGCAGCACAGAGAGGAGTGGAAGCTAGTTAGTCCCCCTGCAACAACTTAAAAAAGCCAGAAACAACTAGTAAATAATCTGGAATAACTGCAGGGAGACAAACGTGACCATCCACTCATCATACACCAACCTGAATTGGGAGGAATGCCTGAGATCACAGCATAAAATCAGTAAGTAAAAACTGCAGATTCAAGCTGGGACACCCCTCCCCCAACAGCCTGAGATGCAAAGCCTCATGGTGCTAGTGAGAAGCTCTCTCCCAGCAAGTGAATATAACTCAGCTGAGCTCCAACTGGTTTTAATTAGCAAGTGTGAACTGCTAACTATGAGCTATAAATCCCCAACAAGCAGACAGAGGCTTTGGGTAACAACTGACCTTGGAGAGCCAGAGGGTCACCCCGGACTAGCACTGAAAGGGACTTTCTGTCCCTTTTTTGGCTCAGTGGAGAAAGCCTCAGCCATTTTCAGTTCCCAGCACTCTGAGTCAGGCAAGGGTGGAGATAGCACAGGCAGAGAGAGACCACTGAAATGCTAATGACCTCCCCCTAGGGGATCTACCTTCTCTAAGAGGAAAGGAATGGGGCCCAGCTCTACTACCTGCCTTCCATTCAGAACCAGACCCCAGAGCCTGGGGGAAAACAGCCACGGGCCACACCTCCTTACACCAGTCTGGAATTACAGGCTGACAGGCACCACCTGCTGGGCAGAAAAGCACAGTGACCTGAGGCATCACAGGCTGCACCAATTTTCTAAGACACACCCTCAGGGAAACCAGATACTGAATATTTCTTTATTCTGGGATCTGAGCCCATTCTGGTCTGGGAAAATCTGTTTGGGTTAACCAAGGAAACCATGCCTAGACAACAGAAAACTACAACCTACGCTAAGAAAAATGAAGTTATGGCATAGTCAAAGGAACAAACTTACACTTCAACTGAGATACAGGAATTGAAACAACTAATAATAAGTCAATTGAAAAAGTTTAGGGAAGATATGGTGAAAGAGCTTAACCGTATAATGAAAACACTTGATGTACCTAAGGTAGAAATTGAAAGTTCGAAAAACCAACTGGTAGAATCTATGGAAATGAAAGGCACAACACAAGAGATGAAAGATGCAATGGAAACATACAACAGCAGATCTCCAGAGGCAGAAGAGAACACTCAGGAACTGGAGAACAAGGCACCTGAAAGCCTACACGCAAAAGAACAGATAGAGAAAAGAATGGAAAAATACAAGCAACATCTCTGGGAACTTCAGGACAAAACAAAAAGCAAGAATGTATGTGTCATGGGTGTCCCAGAAGGAGAAGAGAAGGGAAAGGGGGCAGAAGCAATAATTGAAGAAATAATCAACGAAAATTTCTTATCTCTTATTGTTCTAGTTTGCTAATGCTGCTAAAATGCAAAACACCAGAGATGGATTGACTTTTATAAAAGCGGGCTTATTTGGTTACACAGTTACAGTCTTAAGGTCATACAGTGTCCAAGGTAACATATCAGCAATTGGGTACCTTCACTGGATGATGATGACCAATGGTGTCTGGAAAACCTCTGTTACCTGGAAAGCATGTGGCTGGCATCTGCTCCAAAGTTCTGGGTTCAAAAGGCTTTCTCCCAGGATGTTCCTCTCTAGGCTGCAATTCCTCAAAAATGTCACTCTCAGTTGCTCTTAGCTTCTCTGGAATAAAGTCTGCTTTCAACGGCCATCTTCAAGCTGTCTCTCATCTGTGGCTACTCTCTCAGCTTCTGTGCATTCTTCAAAGTGTCCCTCTTGGCTGTCTCTCCTCTTCAAAATGTCACTCTCAGTTGCTCTTCAAAATGTCACTCACAGCTGCACTGTGTTCCTTCTGTTTGTCAGCTCATTTATATGGCTCCAGTGATTTAATTTAGACCCACCCTGAATGGGTGGAGTAACACCTCCATGGAAATTATCCAATCAGAGTATTCACGCACAGTTGGGTGGGGTGCATTTCCATGGAAACAACCTAATCCAAACATTCCAACTTAATCCTCACTTATATGTCTGCCCCCACAAGATTGCATCAAAGAACATGGCTTTTTCTGGGCGACATAATATATACAAACCAGTATACTTATGAAAGATGTAAAATTACAGATCCAAGAAGTGCAGCATACCCCAAACAGAATAGATCTGAATAGGCCTATGCCAAGACACTTAATAGTCAAATTATCAACTTCAAAGATAAAGAGAGAATCCTGAAATCAGCATGAGAAAAGTGATCTATCACGTACAAAGGAAGCTTGATAAGACTATGTGCAGATTTCTCAATAGAAACCATGGAGGCAAGAAGGAAGTGGGGTGATACATTTAAGATACTGAAAGAGAAAAACCACCAACCAAGAATCCTATATCCGGCAAAACTGTCCTTCAAATATGAGGGAGAGCTTAAAATATTCTCTGACAAACAGACAATGACAGAGTTTGTGAACAAGATACCTGCTCTACAAGAAGCAATAAAGGAAGCTCTGCAGACAGAAAGGAAAAGACAGGAGTGAGAAGTTTGGAAAACAATTTTGGGAGGTAGTAGCACAGCAATGTAAGTACACTGAACAAAGATGACTGTGAATATGGCTGAAAGAGGAAGGCTGGGACCATGTGGGACACCAGAACAAAAGAGGAATGATAAAGACTGGGACTGTGTAACTCAGGGAAACCTAGGGTGCTCAACAATTGTAATAAAAGGTACAAATATGTTTTTACATGAGGTAGAACAAATGAATGTCAACATTGTAAGGTATTAAAAATAGGGTGGGCTCGGGGGGGAAATACAATCAATGCAAAGTAGAGACTATAATTAACAGAAACATTGTATTATGCTTCCTTTAATATAACAAAGGCAATATACCGAAGCTGAATGCATATTAGGGGGCAGGAATAGGGGAAGGGTATGGGACTCCTGGCATTGGTGATGTTGTTTGACTATTCTACTTTAGGTAAATGCTGTCTTTCCTTTGTCATTTTCTAGCTATCAAGTTTTTGTTTCTTTTTTCTCTCTTTCTCTTTTCTTTTTCTTTTGCCTCTCTGCCTTCTTTGACTCTTCCTCCATCTTTGTGGAAGAAATGGAGATGTCCTTACATAGAGAGTGGTGATGGTGCTGAATGCATAAATACATGACTATACAAGGAACCAATGATTGTTTACTTAGGATGGAATGTATGGTGTGTGAACAAAACCATCTTAAAGGAAATGGGTTGATGAAGAAAGCTTGAGGGCACTGTATTGAGTGAAATAAGACAGACACATAAAGGCAAATATTGCAGGGTCTCACTGATATGAACTAACTATACTACGTAAACTCATAGATATGAAATATGTGTCACAGCCCGAGGGGGCTTTACCAGTCAAAAGACCAAAGAAAACACCCAGCATTTGCTGAAACGTGAACTTTATTTGGGGCTTACTCACAGGGAGGCAGAATTTAAATGGCTTTTCTCTCACCAGACAGGTACCACTTTTGCAGGGAAAATCAGCCGCGTGATTCAGAGAACAGCAAGCCCTTTTTATAAGGGTTTTAGATGAAGACATTCCTAAGGGTGGGGGGAGCATAGATGACCTGAGGGGTGGTGCAGGAAGGACTAGAATAACACTTGAACAATTACATTTTGCTCTTTTTGTGAGACTAAGAGTCTCTCACTTCCTGCCTGCTTCCCATAAAGTTACATTTGAAGGTCAATTTACCCTTTTTCTCCTTACTGGCTTACAAAGACAATAGGTTAAACATTTAGCTGCCTTGGTCAGGTAGACTGCTGTGCACCAAAGATCTGCAGGCCTGTTTTGCTCAGGCCATGGCTTGCCACAAATATTTTACCAGGATATAGAATAAGGCTAAAGAATGGGGAGTGGTTACTTATTATGAGGAAAATGTTCAACTAGGATCAACTTAAATGTTTGGAAATGGACAGGGGTGATGGTAGCAGGTTGTGAAAATAACTAACAGAGCTGAAAGGTATGTGAAGGTGGTGGAAAGGGTAAGCTCAGAGTCACACATGTTACCAGAAGGCAAGTTGGAGGTTAAAAGATGGGAATGTATAAAACAGTGAATCTTGGGTGGACAATGTCCATGATTAACTATACAAATATTATAAATCTCTCTCATGAACTAGAACAAATGTTTGACATTATAACCATAAGTTAATAATAGAGAGGCATATAGGGAAAAAATATATACCTATTGCAAACTATATACTACAGTTAGTAATATTTTAACATTCTTTCATCAACAGTAACAAATGTACTATACCAAAACTATGAATCAATAATGGAGGGGGGTGTGGTTAGGGGTATGGGAGGATCTGAGTTTCCTTTTTTTTTTTTTGTCCTTATTTCTTTCCTGGAGTAGTGAAAATGTTCTAAAAATTGAAAAAAAAATTGTGTTGATGGATGCACAGCTGTATGGTGGTGCCGTGGGCAACTGATTGTACACTTTGGATCTTTGGATAGTTGTATAGTATGTGAACGATATATAAATATATATATATACACACACATATATAATTTAAAAACATAGATAAAAAAAGAAAAACTGAAGAATAAGTTTGGGAATGGAATTAGCAGTGTGGCTCAGGCAAAGCTCTTGGATGTCATTTGTTTTAGATGCACACAAGCCTGCTTTGGTTTGAGACCATCAGAAATATACATGGACCTTGGTGGTGAGCATAGCAATCTCCAATAAAGCTTTCCTTCCTTGTATGGTGGTGAGTGTAGCTTTGTCTTTGGGGTCACAGATATTTGGCCCATGGCAGAGATACTGCTTGCAACCGTTAGAAGACCCTGTTTGGAATCCACCTGTTCTCTCATAGGTATTTAATACCCTTCCCAAAACAACAATAACAACAAAAGCAAATTCTTCTGCCTCACATTTCATCATCAGGAAGCCATTAAGAAAGAGATTCTTAACTTTTGGGGGGAGCTGTTTGGGGTGTGTGTGCTCAAAATCCCAAGGCTTATAGTAAAAAAAAAAGAACTTTCTCACAGAAGGATGCTTCCTGACATAAAATGTATAATTGTGGAAACCAGGTCAGAGAGTTCACAAAAACTGTGGAAGACCATGGGTGCCAAGTTAGGAAATCCTTGCATTTTAAATTCCCCTCCTTGTCAAATAACTAATTAACTAATAAGGTTAAAAATTCCCAAACTAATTCATCTTGTAGCTGGTTAATAAATATTACCTTTCATATTCAAGTGCTGATTGTGGTGACAAATGCACAACTATATGATGGTACTGTGAACAATTGATTGTATACCGTGGATGATTGTATGTTATGTGAACATATCTCTATAAGTTTGCAGGGGAAAAAAATAAACAGAGGGATAAAAGGAAGGAAGGAAGGAAGGAAGGAAGATAGGAAGGAAGGAAGGAGGGAAGGAAGAAAGGAAGATTACCTTTGAATTGTGGCCAAATGATTCATTAACCTCAAGCTTGTAAATTAGGAGGCCAAAAATGCACACACACCCAAAGCTGAAATCCCAGTCAAACTGGTTTTTGAGCCTTTTCTTGGAGGGCTCATGGGGTGTGGTTTCCTCACAACACAAATTGTTCCCCTCACAATATACTTTTGGGACACTAAAATGAGACACGGATGGTACAGCAGAAAGAAGTGGAAATGCAGCTGGTTAGAGGTGCTTGAAACTTCTCCTGTAGCTCCCTTTCAAACCTTACTCTGAGCTCTCCACTGAGTACAGCCCTTAATTTGTGATATTCTCCCTTTCGTGTTGAAAAACAAAGAAAAGCAACATTCCTTCTCTTAAGTCTCTATGAGTATTCTGAATCCTGTGCAAATTAAGCCCGGATTTTTTTTTTTTCTGCTGGGTGTTCTCTTGTTTATTATAAGTGTCATTCAGAGGTCATACTTACCAAGTCATAGATATCTCACAAATAGCATTTTATTTAGAATGTCTTTTTGCTGCAGAAGACAAAGAGAGGCTGCAAAAAAACATATCAAGACTTCCTAAAATGTATTAAGTCAAAATTGACAAAACTGAAAACAGTAAGAGGTAAATCCACAATCATATTTGAAAGTTTTAATTCAATATGTATCCCTCAGAAACTGATAAAAAAGCAGAAAAGGGAAAATACAGTAAGAACATAAGTTTTAAATCATACAATTCCTAAGTTTGACCTAACTTACATGTAGAGAATCCTACACCCATCAGCTTGTAAAATGAAACTCTTTTTCAAGCATACAATGAACATTTAAAAAAACAGACTTTTTGCTTTGCTGGCTATAAAGCAAGGCTCTGAAAGTCTAATGAGGTTCTGAGAAGATAGATACTATTGTCTAACCACAGTAAAAACTTTGCTGGATTTCAATTTAAGAATGAAGATTGTGTTAAGTTTGCAATGTAAGAAATGTGCATATGGTTCACAGAAGAAACCTAAATGGAAATTTAAAAGTTTTGAAAAAAAGACACTGAAAATAACACTTTTGAAAATATTTTTTGTGCAGCCAAAGATGCACTTAAAGGGATATTTAAAGTCTCAAATCCATATGTAAAAATAAAATAAAAGCTGAGCATCAATGATCTAATGATCCATTGTAAAAGAGTAGGAAACAGCAAATTTTACCTAGAAATACATTAGAAAGAGATATTTGATATCACTGTAGAGAAGAGTGTAACACGGAGTGCAATTAGAGTAGACTTAATTAACAGAAAGCTATAATATATTAATGGATCAGAACACTCAATATCATAAAGAGGTCAATTCTCTTCCAAACTGTACTATAGATGCAGTGCACTTCTCATCACAACACCAGCAGGTGTTTTTGGAAATTGGCAAACTAATTTTAAAATAATTTAAATTTGAAACAGACCTAAAACAATCAATACTTTTAAAGAGGAAAAATGAAATTAGATTACTCCATTTACCAAACAGCAAGACACATCAAATTACAGAGATTAAGAAAATGTAATATTGGTATAAGGATAACAAAGAGATAATGGAACAGAAAGAGAACAGATAAAATGACACATAAAATGACCCTTGCTTTATGAGAAAAGAAACATTAGAGAACAGTTGAGAAAGAATGTTCTTTTCAATAATTTGTAGCTATCCATAAGGAACTAAATAAATTAATAACCATAAGTAAAATATATTTAACTTGGCCCTTACTTATATAATTCACAAAATCAATTTTTGATAGATTGTAGATCTGAATGGTAAGTCAAAATTAAAATAAACCTAGAAAATACCCTAGGAAAAAATCTTCATGACTGTAGTAGTGAAAGATTTTTTTTTAACAGGAAACTAGAAACAATAAATATAAAGAACTCTATCCTCAATTAAATCCTTTATTTGCTGTATTTTTTGTCTTCTCCTTTTTGGTTTATCTCCTAGGTTGGTGGAGTAGACCTTTCAATAGCTTCATGAGAACAGAGGTTAATTTTTGAAACCTTTCATGTGTTAGTTTATCAAAAAGGGTTCTCCAGAGAAATAGAACCAATAGGAGACACATACATCAAAAGTCCAAGATACATGTATGGCATGTCGAAAATCAGTAGGGCTGTCCAGCAGGCTGGAAATTCTAGCAAGGGTTGATGTGGTAGACTTGAAGTATTCTTGAGTTTTTTCTTCTCTGAGATACCTGTGTCTTGCTCAGAAAGCTTCAACTGATTGGATAAGGCCCACCCACATTATGGAGGGTAATCTCCTTAACTAAAAGTCAACTGATTGTAGATGCTAATCACATCTACAAAATACTTTCACAGCAACATGTAGGCTAGTGTTTAACCAAACAACTGGACACCATAGCCTACCCAAGTTGACATATAAAATTAATCATCACTCTGATATTGGGCCTATTTTGTTCTAAAACACATTCCAAGTCCTTCCCTTATCTGCTTTGTATCACAGGTGTCTTTACACACATATGTAAAGAGAATGGTTCATCTAAAAAAAGAGCACACACATTCTTCTCAAACAAAAAAATGAACATTTATAAAAATTGGCTATGTACTTGGCCAGAAAACAGTATCATCAAATTTCAATGAATATATTTCATAAATCCATTTACTCAATTTTCATTCATTGAACCTTTTTTGGTCAAGACAAATTAATTGAGCACCTACTTTATTAAGATACCCTGATAGATGGTGCCAAGAATACAAAATAGATCAAAGGACACTTTACAGGCGCTTACAAGACCAATCCAAGGGGCCAGGTTGAATTTTACATGCTGTTAGGTTTTGCCTGGAATAAGCTGGCATTGAAAGTGATGCACAGCCCACAGAGGCAAGTCGTGTTCATCCTGCAACAGCTTCTCAGCATCACTGGCATATATGATTGAATGTTTTTTATTATAATTTGTAGCTTTGAAGAGACACATTAAACAGGAAGGGATTTGATGTTTGATTAATGTGTGTACAAAAACTTATTTAAAACATTTTTGGATGAGAGGCAATGAAGGATGATGTGATGGTTAGGTTCATGTGTCAACTTGGCCAGGTGATGGTGTCCTGGTGTCTGGTCAAGCAAGCACTGTGTATTAGTTAGGGTTCTCTAGGGAAACAGAATCAATGAGAGACATCTATGAATATAAGATTTTATAAAAGTGTCTCACACAACTGTGGGTATGCATGAGTCCAAATTCCGAAGGGCAGGCAGCAAACTGGCAACTCCAATGAAGATGTTGGATGAACTCCTCAGGAAATGAACTGGCAACTTTGACTAACTCCTCAGGAAAACACTTTGCTGGTCAGCAGAAGAAGAAGTGAAGGTCCTCTATCTGTCTCCCTTAAAAGTCTTCAACTGATTGGATTAAATTCAGCTGATTGCACTCTACCATTGTGGAAGACGAGTGCTTGTTTGACCAGACAGCTGGGTACCATCACCTGGCCAAGTTGACACATGAACCTAACCCTCACACACTGGCCTACCCATTACTGCAAGGACATTTGTGGCTGGTTAATAAACCAGAAGGCTGGTTTATTAAATCATCAGTCAGTTGACTGCACCTGTGACTGATTACATCAAGGAAGGGCGTGTCTTCAGCAGAGAGAATTCAACCAGCTGGATTTAATCCAGTCAGTTGAAGACTTAAGGGAGAAAGAGAAAGGACCTTCACTTCTTCAGCTAGCCAGCGAAGCGTTTTCTGAGGAGTTCATCCAACCCTCAACGGAGTTGCCAGTTCGCTGCCTACCCTACGGAATTTGGACTCGTGCATCCCCACAGTTCCGTGAGACATTTATAAAATCTCATATTTACAGATATCTCCTGTTGGTTCTGTTTCCCTAGAGAACCCTAACTAATACAGATGACAACTCTACGCAGATCTCTGCATGACCGGTGAGGGCAATCTCTACTGAACTGCCAAGGCAGAGATACACCAAATTCTCCTAAGAGTTCCTAGGAAGGTAGTCAACTGTGGTTAACATTCCTTTGGTCGAGTCACTAACCCATACTCTGCTAATTATACAGTGCAGTTTTGTGTCTGAACTGGGGCTGGTACTATGTCAGCATGAGTAAAAAATTTCAACTTGCTTTTTGGCCCCTTTCACTTCACCACTGTCCTGGACTCCCGACAAGCCAGTCCGGCGTAAAGTCGTCGATGCTTTGGATTGGATTACAAAGAAAACTGCATTACTTAATTTCTCTAATTGTGTGGTGGTTTGCTTATTAATCCGCATCTGGTTTCGCGTTTGGCGACCATAATGTGAGTCTTAGCTTTCACTTATATTTGATCTCGGATTTCTTAAACTCTTCTTTAATCCGTGAACACTATCGTGGAGAAGGCAAACACTACTACCAGTTTTCTTTTTTAGGGAAGAGTTCCTTCAAGAGGGGTTTTGGTTGCAGAAAACACTAGGTATCGCTAAAGCCTGGGCTCTTCTTCATTTTACGACTGAAAAAACAAGCACAAACAAACTCCATTAACAACATTTCGCTGTTTTAGAAAACAGAGTCTCTTCTGGAAGCAGAAAATTACGGAAGCTGGGAAGCAACACAACAATTCCCTACAGCTTTCGCGTCAATAATTGACCTGCACTGGCAACCCGTAGTCGGCAGGGTTCGAACCAGAGCGGGGAGACCCCAATGGATTTCTAGTCCATCGCCTTAACCACCACGCGATAGAATAGCGTATTATTAGCATTAAATAGTTGAGCTGAAGTCCGGCTCTTCAATAGGTCAAACCTGTTGCGCCAAATTGGTAAATGACACTTTATCCTCAGAACTGGAAGACCCCTTATTCTTATACCTCGTGAAAGGATACTAAGGAGAAACGTGCCAATGGACCAGCTTTCTGCTCTGTCAGCCTCTAATGCGGATCCATGAGGTACACTCCGCAGCTGGGACAAGCGCTAACATTCACTGCAGAATTATGAGTTATAGCAACTATTTGAATAACCCAAAGTAACCATCAATTTTTGACTTATTAAATAAATTTTCAAAATTAAATTTAATTATTTAAATACATAAATTTTTATTTTATTTCCTAGAGTTTAAATTCTCTTAATGTTCCTTTTTAAAAATAGCATCCTCCCATTGTTTCATAAGTGAAATACCTTTTCTTATTTTTCTGAGGGTATTAAAAATTATTAAATTATTATTGTGTTTTTTCACGTTCAAGCATTTGAAGAGTCATTTCTGCTTAAGCTATATCTTGCCCCCCAAATTGATCCATAGATGTCAATATAAATTTAAATACTAAGATGTTATTGGAAACAGATAAGGTGATTTTAATTTTTATGTTGAAGTGCATAAGACCTGGAATCCTTAAGGCAGGATCAAAAGAGAATGAAACTGCAGCACTAATGCAGCGAGATGTCAAAACTTTCATAAAGCTATTTGTATTATGATTGAGTGGCCCTGATTCAGGGGTTATCAAATAGACAGATAGAATAGAGGGTCAGAAACAGATGCCTGATTTACAACAAAGGTGCCATTGCAATTCAGCGGGGGCAAAGATGATGTATCAGTAAATGGTGGTGATAGTAAAAAGAAAACCACAATATACACCTCATGCCGCAAACAAAATTAACATGGATTATAAATCAAAGTATTAAAGATAAAACAAATAAAACTCTAGAATAAAATATAGAAGAATATTTTTATGACATCATGGTGGGCAGGGGTTGCTTAAACAGATCATAATAAGTTATAAAGAAAAGATGGAGAGACGGGTCCTATGTCTATCAGAAGACACCGTTAAGGGAGGGTAAGGGTAAGACCCACACAGGGAGAAGGAATTAGGAACACATACATCTGACAAAGGACGCTTGTCCAGCGTATCTTACTATCTCCAGTAAGTCAAGTAAAAGAACCCAGAAAACCCTATTATGGTGGGCAAAAGATTCAAGCAGGAACTTCTCAAATAAAGATGTCAAAATGGCTCCTGCGCAAATGAAACGATGCCCGATTACCTCCACATAAATCTGAGACATTGCTTTTGAACACTCTAAAGACCACTAAACAGTGGATGGGGGATTGGACAGATTTTGTGGATAGGGATATGAAAAGCAAGCTTCACCACCTAATCAAGACAGCAACCAAAAGGAACCAACTGGTAACTTCTCGGAGCAGCGTGGGACGAACATCATAGTCACAGAGACAAGAATTTTAATTGAAGCGTTGTTTGCAACAGGAAAAAACTGGAAGCAACGTACAGGCCAATCACTAGGCAAATATTTAATACATCGTGAAACAGCCACACAGCAGATACCATGCAGCTGTTAAAAGAATGAAGTAGAATTCTATTTCTTTTTTTAAATATGAAACTCTGCACTTACAGATTTTAATTCTGTAAGTAACCGCAAATGACCCCCCATTCTCACACATTCCTTTCATTTCCGTTCCTTCTCCCCTTGGCATTTACAAGCCCGAGGTTGCTTGGAGAGGACTCCCAACTCAAGACTTTTCTTTCTGCAGGTTTCCGAGACGCAGGTGTGAACGTGCGTGTCCGCGAATATTGCGGAAAGTGCCCAGGAAGTCCGAGTCGCTTGTCCAGGAACCCTTTATTGAATTGCAGTATCATCCACTAGTTCTGTATTTGCTCAGGACGAACTCTTTGATTCATATGAGAAAGGCCCGGACCAAACCGTGAAATTCTTTGTTATCGGACCCACTGTTGGCGAACTTGCTACATATTCACTATTTATTTACCTTTGCCGTCGGAATTGTCCTGTGTCAAGTAGTCGTGGCCGAGTGGTTAAGGCGATGGACTTGAAATCCATTGGGGTCCCCCCGCGCAGGTTCGAATCCTGCCGACTACGTGTTCTAGCAGTAATGTTGCGTGGCTTTTCTTTAGGTTATCCCAAATCCGTGCTTGACGCCCACTTTCCTTCCGTAGATCTTACTTCGACATTGTCTAAACTCAATTCACAGCCAACACGGATCATTTAAACACTTAAGATCATGTCAGACTCCTGCCTCTCCTGCTATAATAGTTCTGAGGTAGTAGTCTCATAGCCACTGTCCAGTCAGGATTCAAAAGAGTAGCGACACTGATGGGTACTTATCTTAAAACTAAAGATGTCCAAAGATATGTGCCAGACAGCAACACTTTACTTAATATTTACATTCCCATTTTACAGCTGAGAAACATTTTACAGCTCAAGGCTGCACAATGAAACAGCATTTAAACCAGGATTTTCAGAATGTGAACCCAGGTTTTCTTAAATTGCACAGGTGACACACCCAGAATTATCAAGTTCTTAGCAGATCCAGGTTTGGATTTGATAGTACCCAAAAATGATAAAACGGTAGCTCCTGTTTAACAAATCCACACTACACACCACCCTCCCAAAGACTTTGCATGTCTTATAATTTATATCATACTTACAACATACTCATTTTACAGACCAGAAGGTCCACGGAGGTAAATATGGCCATCTCCCAACTAGAGAGCAGCAGCCTGGAACTTGAACCTTGCTTGGCTTTGATTCCAAGGCCCTGGCCCTCCGCAGCTGCCCCAGTCTGCTTCTGCCTATGCTGGGGATTAACGCCACCACCTGTCTCTGTCATACAGAGTTGGTTCACTGTTTTGGATTTATCCTTTGTGGTAAGTGGAGTCATTGGTAACTCCTTGACAAAGTCACAAAGTGTTGTGATTTAAGCTGTTGGATTTAGCTTGGGGTAGGAAGGATATTGCTGCTCCTCAGGTGTCTGGTGCCTCTGTTGTCTCCTAGGCAGGGGCTATCCTTCATCAGTGCATGAGTTTATCCCTTTTGAGCAGGAATTTTCATAACAGTTTATAAAGAGCTCTCCACACATTAGGTCTTTTTCAGCCCCTGGACCCCAGAACCCAATACTAGAAAAGACTTTTTCAACCAACAGAGTCCAAGGTTGGTTTGAGTGAAAGGTACAAAACTCTTTTGGCCCCAAAGATGGAGAGAAATTGGAGTTACACCACACATATTGGAAGGTAGTGGGTTTAAAAAAAAAAAATCTACAAAGCAGAGCCACAAGCTAGATCAAATTTCACGTTAGTAAGAAATAATATTCTAATCCTGCTGCGTAGAGATCCCAAAGCAAATTCTTCTGTCAGCACCCCCTAACTCCTCCAGCACTTTCAGGGGGCAAATGTGTTTCTGTGGCTTCACAAGCACATGGGAGAAACAAATAGTAGATTCAGAGACTTACAAATTTAGTTCCCATCCGGAAGAAAAAAAGATGGGAGCAAAGTCATGTACTTTGAAAAGATGAGAGGGATGGGACAGAAGAAAAAGGATAACATTCATTAGAGAGAAAAAATTGTAAGTATAGAATATAGGAAAGGACATAAATATATCACAGTGTTTATGAGAGAAAATTGATCAACTGATCAGTACCAGGATATTTTCTTGCAAAATTATTTGAATCTGAAGACCAAGGAATAATTATTTAGTGAGCGCACACACAGATCATCTAATTGCTGAGGGGAAGAAAATCATGCTAGAAGCAGCCTACTCTCAAGTAATACTCATTGTTGTGAGTGAATAGAGAAATGCCTAAAAGATACTTAAGGAAATATAATGGGAGTTAAGGATATTATATTCAGCTAAGATGTATTTGTGTCAAAGCCAAATTATTCACACCAGAAAGTATTGTGCAACTTTTAAAATGGATAGATTATCCATAACTATTTGGATGAATCTAAAAAAATACCATGAAAATATCATTCAAGTAAAATGGACAAAATATTAATATGTGCTTTGTGGGAACACATTCTAGTAAAAATGTAAACATTAAATATGTTAAAAATTGCATTTGTGGGAGACATTGGAGAGAGTCCATTATGGAGCTAAAGAATCAGTCAGTCAAGAGAGAGCCTTTCCATAGATTGATTTACAGATGATACAACCTAAAAATTCTACATGTGCTTAAAGTCATTGTAATCTTTGAGATACAATTTAAAATAATGATGTATCTCATGACACCTTTTCAATGGGTAAAAATTAAAATGACAGAAATTTCAAAATGCTCACAGTGTTGTGGAGATATTCAAATGTTTGTGAACTGTTGGTTGGACATTTATGGAGCCATTTTGGAGAGGAATCTGGCAATCCAATTAAAAAAATTAAATATACCATATGATTGATTTTTTCTGCTCCATTCATTTATCCCACTGAACTTTTCCCAAAAGCCTGTAGGAAGATATCTACTGGTAGGAATTTTGGTCGATCTGTTTGTCCAGAACTTGGTGAGTTCATAAACAAATATGGGTGAATACACATATTGAAGTATGGTATGGCAAGTGGAAATAACAAATCAAATGTAAAATGGATCACTTTACATTTATATAAAATTAAAAACATACAAATAAAACTGCACATTTCACGAGAAAACCTTCAAATAAAAGGTTACATATTACGGCTTTTGGCATTCATCTCAGAGGAGGCCAAGGTGCAACTTTCTTCAGTCGACTGGCATCAAGGTTCATCCAACAGCAGCCACCTCCTCCATGATGTTCACGTTTGATCCCAGTGAGGTCAAAGTCATGGACTTGAAGTACACCGGTGGGGAAATCAGTACTTCTACCCTGGTCCCCAAGGTAGGCCCCTAGGGTCTATCTTCAAAAACAGGTTGGTGATGGCATTGCTAAGGCAATTGTTGAATGGAAAGATCCAAGGATTGCAGTGAAACTGACCATTCAGAACAGACAGTCCAGACTGAGGTGGTACCTTCTGCCTCTGCCCCAATTGTCAAAGACTTTAAGGAAGCACCAAGAGACAAAGAGAAGCAGAAAAATAATAATAACCATAGAAATACCACTTCTGATGAGATTGTCAACATTGACTGACAGATGCAGCATGGATCTTTAGCCAGAGAACTCTCTGGAACCATTAAAGAGATTCTGGGAATGGCCTAGTCTGTGGACTGCAGTGTTGATGGCCACCACCCACATGACATCATCGATGACATCAACAGAGGTGCAGTAGAATGCCCAGCTAATTTAGAAATACAAAGTTAGATATTTGACAACACCCCCCCCCAAAAGAAAAAAGGTGCATAGTAAATAGTAAAATAGTTGCTACTAGAGTTAGAAGACATGGAGTGTGCTGTGGTGTGAAAGGGACAAGGTCAATCAATCATTAAGTCAAAAGAGGTACCTTATCTGCACTAATAATGGTAATATGCCTAGAACTGTGGGCATAACTAACTCAAATGTTTGCATTTAAATTTTAAAAATTATGATTCTTTGATATTATATAGGTGGTGTTAATGTCCTCCAGTCAAGAACACCAGGAACACACCTATGGTTGAACAAGTTTGGTTTATTACTCATTGCAGCAGGGAGAACACACACCGTGGGGAATCATGAGGTGTTTCAGTAATAGGGTATTAGAAAGAACTTATTCTAGGATTTGGGTTTTGGTGGGGTGATTTGAGAGAAGGCCTAAGGAAGCAGGGCTTTGCTCTAGATTGGATGCTGTTAGAAAGCAGGGGCTATTCTATAATTGGGTATCTCAATATTATTTATAAGGAAACAGACTAAAGAGAGGATAAAGCTGTAATTGGTAAGAATGTAGCAGTCATTCAGTATAGAAGAGAAAGAGGGATGTTTGGTATTTTGTGGGTGGCACAGCAACCTTGTTTTTGTCTGTGATTAGACAAAATTATGAAGTGTCCTTGTTTTGTCTCACTTTATTATGGTCTCAGAGAAACCTCTGATGTTTGTTGTGCCAGTTTGAATGTATTATGTACCCCCCAAACACCATTATCTTTGCTGTAATCTTGTGTGGGCAGACTTATCAGTGTTAATTAGATTGTAATTCTGTGGGTGTTTCCCTGGAGATGTGCCCCACCCAACTGTGGGTGATGACTCTGATTGGATAGTTTCCTTGGAGGTGTTACCCTACCCATTCCGGGTGGGTCTAAATTAAATCACTGGAGCCATATAAATGAGCTGATTGGCAGAGGGAACTCAGTGCAGCTGCAGCTGTGAGTGACGTTTTGAAGAGGAGCTACAGCCAAGAGGGACACTTCGAAGAAAGCACAGGAGCTGCAGATGAGAGACAGTTTGAAGACAGCTGTTGAAAGCAGACTCTTGCTCCAGAGAAGCTAAGAGAGGACAAACGCCACAAGAGCAACTGAGAGTGACATTTTTGAGGAACTGCAGCCTAGAGAGGAACATCCTGGGAAAAAGCCATTTTAAAATGAGAACTTTGGAGCAGATGCCAGCCACATGCCTTCTCAACTAACAGAGGTTTTCCGGACACCATTGGCCATCCTCCAGTGAAGTTACCCGATTGTGTTACTTTGGACACTTTATGGCCTTAAGACTGTAACTGTGTAACCAAATAAACCCCCTTTATAAAAGCCAGTCCATTTCTGGTGTTTTGCATTCTGGCTGCATTAGCAAACTACAACGTTGATATTGTGTTCAAGAGGAAAATAACATGCCCGACTCTGAAAGCCAGACCAGTTTTTAGATGTTGCAGGCTGTTTTCTTTCCTTCTTGTTTCCTTCCTTCCTTTCTTGCTCAATAGTAACATTTCTTCTATGACAAAATGCTGTTTTACTTCTTACTTGTAAAATTGAAACTCATACATCAAAATTCTTTTCAGGATAGGAGTTAGGAATTGATTTTGATGAAACTCTTGAGTTCCATCTCATAACAGGACAGAATCTAATATGTGGGAGAGAAGGAACATTAAAGTAATCTCAAATGGAGTCACTTGCATGGTGTGAGATAAATTTACTTTGATTTGTTTGAAGGTCATGGGCATGACACATTCCATTTTAGAATAATCTCTATTCCAGAGAGTTCTTGATGTCCTGGCAGCATTTGTTTAGTTTTCAGACTAAAAAATCATCTATCCTTATACTGTCCTAGGAAATGGACATTAAAAATTTGTCAGTGTAGGTGGCAATACTTTTGATGGGAGAGTATCACAAAGATGACCCTGATCACACTTTAAAGAACTGTCTGGCACCCAGGGGAGTGAATCTCCCTGGCAACGTGGAATATGACTCCCGGGGAGGAATGTAGACCTGGCATTGTGGGATGGAGAACATCTTCTTGACCAAAAGGGGGATGTGAAAGGAAATGAAATAAGCTTCAGTGGCAGAGAGATTCCAAAAGGAGCCGAGAGGTCACTCTGGTGGGCACTCTTACGCACACTTTAGACAACCCTTTTTAGGTTCTAAAGAATTGGGGTAGCTGGTGGTGGATACCTGAAACTATCAAACTACAACCCAGAACCCATGAATCTCGCAGACAATTGTATAAAAATGTAGCTTATGAGGGGTGACAATGGGATTGGGAAATCCGTAAGGACCACACTCCACTTTGTCTAGTTTATGGATGGATGAGTAGAAAAATAGGGGAAGGAAACAAACAAACAGACAGACAAAGGTACCCAGTGTTCTTTTTTTTTTTTTTTTCCTTGTATAAATTATTTTATTTATTCTTGTAATTAGACCTTCACAATCAAAGTTGTCTTTTCACTGTGTTTTGTTAATGTGAAATTAAGTTGTAGTTATAAGTAAAAGTTGGTTGTATAGGGAACAATAATTGTATATTCAGTTTAACAGAAATAAAAGAATATTTGTCTTAGGATGCAAGATTTTGTTTGTTACATAGCTTCTTCGCCATGCAATTATATTATAAAAAATTTTTAATTTTTAAAAGTGAAAATTATTTGTGCTGTTTGAGCTTTAAGAGTTGAGTTGGAATGTTGAAGTGCAACATCAATATCAGCTCCTTAAAGACAAAAGCATAGTGATCTATGCTAGGTCTCCCCTGCAAGAGGGAATTTAGATTTACAATTAACATGAAAATCATGTGTCAGACTCCTGCAGGAGATTCTCCAGCATACCTTTTCCAGCTCTTCTTCACAGTCCTAATATATAGCTTTGAAGAGTCCTGGTAAGTGTTTCTCCTTGGCAGCCTCACTTTCCCACATCATGGAAGTACAAGTTTGCACATATACATAACATGATGATAGAAAATAAGATATAGTAAATTAGATTTCTAAATTTCGGTTCTAAGTCTCCTTGTCGATACCAGTAGATAAGTATGCAGGCAGTAATACTACTCAAAGAGATGCAAACAGCAAAAAATATATTCAATGGTTTTGGAGGTAGTTGAGGGAAAACAAAAGCACTGATCAGCGTTACTAGAATCAATAAAGACATTAAGCTTCCAACAACTAAATTGATGATTCGATCCCCAAAGGAGTCACATCTTCCTTTCAAATGGATGGACATACATGCAGACGGTTTGGACCCAGAATGGTAGAAGGTACCCATGAAGCATGTAAGGAATACGTTATCTCCATCTCACCAATGGATAACTTGGCCGACGTCTCTCCGAACAGAGGTCTGTTGTCCAGGCCACTGGTGCCATAGGTCCTGGTGGAAAAGTCCTCCATTTTTGGGTTTCTTCACTCTCCCCAAGCCACTCAAAACCCAGCCGGCATCACCTCCCGTAGTCTCTGGCCCACGACTCCTAACTCCTCCTATTTACCGAGCACTCATAGCCTTTGACCCAGGTCAAGTCAGGGAAATCCCGGCGGTGGGTGAGCGCTCAGGTCCGGGGGGCAAGGCCGCTCCGCCCTAGCCCCGCTCTCCTCATCGTGAACAGCTGCCGCAGGAGGTGGAAGGAAACAAACACCGCATGGCCGACTCTCCACCCGCACCGCCCGCCCACGCAGCTCTCACTTCCCCAAATCTCAGCTCTCAGCCCCCGGGGTAGCGCCGCCTTCTGCCCCCAGTGTTCTTTTTTACTTCAATTGCTCTTTTACACTCTAATTATTATTCTTGTTATTTTTGTGTGTGTGCTAATGAAGGTGTCAGGGATTGATTTAGGTGATGAATGTACAACTATGTAATGGTACTGTGAACAATCGAATGTATGATTTGTTTTGTAGGACTGCATGGTATGTGAATATATCTCAATAAAATGAAGATTAGAAAAAAAAAAAAAAAAAGAACTGTCTGGATCTTTTCCTGTTGGGAGCAATAAAGTGCTAGAGAGTTTAAATGACTCAGCTGGTATTACTTGAAAATTTTAAAGTGGGGATTTAAGGTTCAATTTATGTATAGTCTGGAATAAATGCTTTATTATTGTTGGAATTGGAAAAAAGAAAAAGATATATTTTTTTCTCCTATGACAACTTCATCATCAGTGTCTGGTATTGAATGTGGGTAAACTAAATTTCTACTTTTGCTGGGCAGATATTCATCTACTTTATCCATGACTTCCTTCTTCCCAAATTATGCTGGGTCTTCTAAAAACAAAAACAAAACAAAACAAAAAACAAACAAAAAAACAAAAAGGAAAAGAATCTGCACAGTCCTCCCCCCTCATTTCTGTGATAATTAAAGTAACCCATAGGGCTATAGGTTTTAACAACAGTGGTTGCCAATTTTTAAGCAAAGAGAAAATGCCTATTGGCAATCTCCTATTTTCTGATTTCAACTCACCTATGAAATTTTCTGATGACATCAACATATTGTAGGATTTCACAATTCAGCAAAAGGATATTTCTTCACATTTTCATCTGAGAAAAAAAATTAAAGTACATAGGCTATAAGAAAGAATAAAGCGAACTTCAATTTTGACTACACTAAAAACAATCTGTATATATGAAGGATGGCATATGAAGAGAAGGGTCCACATAGTGTGATGGTCAACAGAAGTGTAGTGAGACCATAACTGATGTTTCCTCAAGGCAGTACTCACCAGGAGTGCACAATGTTTTGCAGTAGTGGGACACTCTAAGAGATAAAATCAACAATCTCTGGTTTTGAACAATGGAGTATGTTTGTATCTAGCTGCAGTAGATTCACAGAACTCATTTACTGTGGAGCAGAACATGGATATGAATGTTTGAATGGACAGTTTACACAATGGGACCATCCTGACAGGAAGCAGAGAGTAAGTCCAGGGGACGGTGGAGAATCTGCACCCTGAACACACTTAGAGTTAGTGATATGTGTTGGTTGTGAGAAAAATGTGTGCTTAAAAATCTCCCACATACCACTCAGTGTCATAATGAGAATATTTATTGGAAGGGAATCTACCCCATCTCCTATTTCACAATTTCTAATCCTGGGGGAAAAACTCACTTTATCCAAGAAAATGAAATGCTAATTAAAAAAAATCTAAGACCTATGCAAAACAGTACCAGAACTAATGGATTAAAAGGAAATTTCTACAAAGAATGCAATTTGTAAAGAAATAGCGGTCACCCACTTTAGCTGAGAAAATGGGATGTTTGGTGCTTTGTGAGTGGCACAGTGACCAGGTGAAGATTGTAATCAAGATATTAGTATGGATTATTCCAAATTTTTACTTTGAAAGTTGTTACGCTGTAGATATATAAAAGAAATGTTCTAATGGGTCTTATATACACTTTTATTTAGATTCAGCTAATTTAAGATTTTCCACATTTAGTTTCTATGTATATGTTTTTGTCTATTATATACATATACATATATGGAGATATATATATATATATATATAAACTGGTTTCAGTGGGCATTGGGAGATAGGGCAGAAATTGTGCAGCTAGAAGTCATGGGTAGAAGGGTGATTTGGTACAAACTATACATTCTCTGATATAATCAGAATTATTACTTTCCCAATTAAAAAAAATTTTAAGATTTCAGAAATCTTTTTAATGTGCAAAGAAAGCAAACTTTATATGAGTCAATTATTGCTTTTTTATTAGAATTTGTTTTCTAGTTACAGCAGAGTGCAGTGTTTTTGTTTTGTTTTGGTTTGGTTTGGTTTGATTTGTTTTTTGTTTTGTTTTGTTTTATTTTGCCATCTTCTTCCTGTGTTTATTTATAAACACTTTATACTCACTAAACAAAAACTCTCCCCATCTCCAATCTCCTGGTAACCTCTAATCTACTTTATCTCTGTGAATTTCCTGTTCCTAGATATCTCATAAAGAAGGTATCACACAACATTTGTACTTACATGCCTCGCTTATTTCACTCTGTGTAATGGTTTCAAGGTTTCAAGCAGTACGTCTGAGAACTTCATTCCTTCTTACGGTCAAATACTATTCCTTTGTGTGTATATACCACATTTTGTTTATCCATTCATTTGTTGATGGACACTTGGGTTGTTTCTACATTTTGGCTGTTGTGAATAATACTGCTATGAGCAATTGGTGTAGAAGTATCAGTTTGAGACACTGTTTTCATTTTCTTTAGGTAGATACCTAGGAGTGGAATTGCCAGAACATATAATAATTCTAAATTTAACTTTCTGAGGAATTGCCATATTGCTTTCCACAGTGGATATACCATTTTACATTCCTACCAACAATGCGTTAGAGTTCCAGCTTCTCCATATCCTCTCCAACACTTGTTCTTTTCCACTTTTGTTTACTTGTTTGTTTTTAATAATAGCCATCCTTTGAGGTGTGAAGTGGTATCATGTGGTTTTGGTTTGTTTTTCTCTAATGGCTAATGATGTTGAACATCCTTTTATATGTTTATTGGCCATTTGTAAATTCTCTTTTGAAAAATGTCAGTTCAAGTCCTGTGCCCATTTTTAAATTGGGTTGTTGGTCTTTTTATTGTTGCACTGTAGAAGTTCTTCATATATTCTTGACATTAAGCTCTTATCAGAACTATTTCTCCCATTCTGTAGATTGCTTTTTCATTTTCTTTATAGTGTCCTTTGTTGCACAAAAGTTTTTAATTTTGATGAAGTCAAGTTTGTCTATTGTTTCCTTTGCTGCTCATGGTTTTTGTGTTGTATCTAAGAATCCATTGTTCTTATATTTAGGCCTTTGATTCATTCTGAGTTAACTTTTGTATAGTGTGAGGTAGAGCTCCAACTTCATTCTCTTGCATGTGATATCCAGTTTTCCCAACATCATTTGTTGAGAAGACTAGTATTTCCCCATAGCCAGTATCTACCTATTTATTTATTTATTCATTTATTTATATGCAATTTTATTAAGATATATTCACACACCAAATAGTCCATCAGAAGTATACGGTCAATGACTCACAGTATCACAATATAGTTGTGCGTTCATCACCACAATCAATTTTAGAACATTTGCATTACTCCAAAATAAAGAAAAACATAAAAATAAAAAAGAACACCCAAAACATCCCATACTCCTTACCCCCCACCCCCATTATTTATACATATTTTTGTCTTTATTACTCACCTGCCCATACACTGGATGAAGTGAGTGTCAGTCACAAGGTTTTCACAATCACATGGTCACACAATAAAAGCTATATAGTTATACAGTCATCATCAAGAATCAAGTCTACTGGATTATAGTTCAACAGAATCAGATAATACCTTCTAGGTATTCTAATACATCAGAAACTAAAAAGGAAAATCTATATAATGCAGAAGAATAACCTTCAGAGGACCTCTTGATTCTATTTGAAATCTCTTAGCCACTGAAACTTTATTTTGTTTCTTTTCCCCCTTTTGATCAACAAGGCAGTCTCAATCCCAAATGCCAGGGCCAGACTCCTCCCTGGGAGTCATGTCCCACATAGGGGGGAGGGTAGTGAATTTATTAAGCAGAGTTGGCTGGGAGAGAGATGCTGCATCTGAGCAACAAAAGAGGTTCTCTGGGGGTGACTCTGAGGCATAATTATAAGTAGCCTTAGCTTTTTCTGAGGCTTTTTTTCCCTTGATTATAAAATAAATAGCATTAAAGCACAATGGAATTCTATCCAGCCTCACCATCCAGACACAAGTACATTTGCTCTTGCAGGAACTCACAGGACATACCAAGGACAAAATTAATTTCGTTAATTTAGGCAGATGGTATTTTCCTTGGGAAAACAAGTGGAAAAACTAATCGTGAAGGTTCCACCGAGACTTGAACTCGGATCGCTGGATTCAGAGTCCAGAGTGCTAACCATTACACCATGGAACCCTTTGTAACTTGCCACAACCTATTGTGGCCCATAAGCTGTTATGACAGGTGATAGTAACTTCTGAAAACATTTTTCTTAGTTTATGACTGTTCATCACACCCTTTGGAACAAAGCCCTGGAAGATTTTATTTTATGTTTATCAAGTACACGAACTCATAGTCTTTTTCCCCCCTCAACTAACTCAAATTTGGTGATCCTGGGCCTTTATCCAATAGGGAAACAGTGAACAATTCTCATACATGCCAACACTATACTGAAAGTTTTATATTCATTAAGTGATTCAATAATTAAAACCCAGTGGTGATGGTGGTGGGAGAAGCTAGTGAAGTGGGTATTTTTGGTCCCCACCCAGATGGGGAAATTGAACCTTAGGGATCTCATATTTGTTGTCTGCAACTCTGCTCAATTTCAACCATGTGACATTTTTCTCCACACAGATTATCGGGTCCATTGCCTCTAGGAAAACAAACGAAATTGTCCTGAAGATGATCTCTACCACTATTCCGTAGAGAACTTTTTCTTAGACTCAGCGTGCTTCCTTCAACAATCGGTTTCTAGGGCAAGTGTGGGTAGTGTAGGTAAGTGCTCAGCCTCATCAGCCGGAAAGCGCCCTGTCGGGTTTTCTTCCGCTCCCTTGGCTCTCACCTTCGTTCAACAGCATAGACAGAGGTTCCTGAGCTGCAAGTTTCCATCTAAATTCAAGAGCTTTAGCTAAGTCGCATCTCGGAATTCATGTTGGTGGAACTGCAGGGATGCAGGCTGCCCTCCCAGCACCTGTTCCAGTGGATGTATAGGCATTTCCCTAAGAACAGGCCCCGTGGTAGCCCATGTTCCTCTGGGCAACCACTTCTTGGTCAGGGTTGTTCCAAGAAAATGTACAGACTTGGAAGAAGGAAGGGGGAATTGGGAAGAGAAGAAACCAGAACTGACATAAAATCAGAGGATTCAAACAGAGAAACACATTCTTTTAAATTCTTCTCACAAAAAAAAACTCATTAGACTAGCACCCTCTTCGAGGTAATTTAACTAGTTTTTTTTTTAACTCTTGTGGTGGGCCAGGTGATATGCATGGTTCTGGAAACAGAAAGGTAAACACGATAAAGGCACAGTCCCTGCCCTTGTGGAGATTGGTGGCTACTAAAAAGGGGTGCTCCAGAAACAGTACATGAAACAAAACCAACACAGGGATAGCTTGGAGAATATGTTTGTAACTGGCAACCTAATGGCACTGATAGGATGGAAATAAAAATGGGATTTTTTTGACAAGAATTGATTATGCTGCTCTGAAGAAAGTGCTGGTCCACGATTTCCCATGCAGAAGACACATAGTAGGAGTGCAACTTGTGGATCCTGATAATAAAAGAGGTGATGGTTTATTCTGGGAAGAAATCAGATAGTAAAATATAAAAGAGAAGATAAATAAAAAGTTCTATAGTGGACTTAGAATCATTGCATAGACAAGCCTCCAAAGCCATTTACTTTTAGGAACACATGTGCCGTCTTTGGTATGTGAACATGAAAAATCACCAGGGCAATTCCAGTGAGCATTAGAACTTCCAATAGGGCTTTCATCCTTAATATAGGAGAGTTTAGAGAGAGAAATGCCCAGAGAAGAAGAAGAACCCACAAGAGCTGAGAGAAAAAGAGCCATTGAAACCAGAACCCAGGAGCAACGGACCAGCAGACACTGGCCATGTGCCTTCCCAAGTGACAGAGAAACCCCAGATGCCAGCAGCCTTTTTTCAGAGAAGGTATCCTCTTGTTGATGCCTTATTTGGGACATTTTCACAGCCTTAGAATTGTAACTTGCAACTAAGAAAATCCCCATTATAAAAGCCAATCTGGAGGCGGGGCGAGATGGTGGATTGGTGAGCTGTATGTTTTAGTTACTCCTCCAGGAAAGTAGGTAGAAAGCCAGGAACTGCATGGACTGGACACTGCAGAGCAATTTGATGTCGGGTATACTTCATACAACACTCATGAACACATTGAACTGCTGAGATCAGCGAAATCTGTAAGTTTTTGCGGCCAAGGGACCTGCGCCCCTCCCTGCCAGGCTCAGTCCCGTGGGAAGAGGGGCCGTCAGTGCTGGGAAGGAGAAGGGAGAACTGCAGTGGCAGCTCTTATTGGAAACTCATTCTACTGATCCAAACTCCAACCATAGATAGACTGAGACCAGACACCAGAGAATCTGAGAGCAGCCAGCCCAGCAGAGAGGAGATAGGCATAGCAAAAAACAGCAAGAAAAACTCCAAAATAAAAGCAGAGGCTTTTTGGAGTTGTGGTGAACATAGAAAGGGGAAGGGCAGAGCTTTAGGCCCGGAGGTTCATATGCAAATCCCAAAGAAAAACTGATCTCTCTGCCCCCTGGATCTTTCCTTAATGGCCCTAATTGCTTTCTCTCTTAGCATTTCAATAACCCATTAGATCTGCAAGGAGGGCTTTTTTTTTTTTTATCTTTTTTTTTTCTTTTTCTAAAACAATTACTCTAAGAAACCCAATACAGAAAGCCTCAAAGACTTGCAATTTGGGCAGGTCGAGACAAGGGCAGAACTAAGAGAGCCCTGAGACAAAAGGCAATAATCCAGTGGCTGAGAAAATTCACTAAACACCACAACTTCCCAAGAAAAAGGGGAGTGTCCACTCACAGCCATCATCCTGGTGGACAGGAAACACTCCTCGCCAGCCCCATAGCCCAGAGCTTCCCCAGGCAACACAGTGTGACAGAAGTGCTTCAAATAACACGCACACACCACAAAACTGGGCGTGGACATTAGCCTTCCCTGCACCCTCAGCTGGTTGTCCCAGAGTTGGGAAGGTAGAGCAGTGTGAATTAACAAAGCCCCATTCAGCCATCATTTCAGCAGACTGGGAGCCTCCCTACACAGCCCAGCAGCCCAGAACTGCCCTGGGGAAATGTCACTCACCTGTGACATAGCACAGTCATCCCTCAAGAGAGGACCAGGGGGTGCACGGCCTGGAAGAGGGATACACTTGCAAGTCTCAGGGGCCATATGCCAATACCAAGGACTTGTGGGTCAGTGGCAGAGACAAAATATGGCAGGACTGAACTGAAGGATTAGACTATTGCAGCAGCTTTAAAACTCCAGGAACACCAGGGAGATTTGATTGTTAGAGCCACCCTCCTCCCTGACTGCCCAGACACACACCCCATATACAGGGCGGGCAACACCAACTACACACGCAAGCTTGGTACACCAATTGGACCCCACAAGACTCACTACCCCACTCACCACAGAGGCAAAGCAGGGGAGAACTGGCTTGTGGAGAACAGGTGGCTCGTGGACGCCACCTGCTGGTTAGTTAGAGAAAGTATATGCCACGAGCCTATAGATCTGATAAAGTAGAGATAAGGACTTCAATTGGTCTACAAATCCTAAAAGAACCCTATCAAGTTAAGCAAATGCCAAGAGGCCAAAAACAACAGAAAATTCTAAAGCATAGGAAAAAACCAGACGATATGGATAACCCAAGCCCAAACACCCAAATCAAAAGATCAGAAGAGACACAGTCCCTAGAGCAACCAATCAAAGAACTAAAGATGAACAATGAGTCCATAGTACAGGATACAAAGGATATCAAGAAGATCCTAGAAGAGCATAAAGAAGACATTTCAAGACTAAATGAAAAAATAGATGATCTTATGGAAATTAAAGAAACTGTTGACCAAATTAAAAAGATTCTGGATACTCATAGTACAAGACTAGAGGAAGTTGAACAATGAATCTGTGACCTGGAAGATGACAGAATGGAAAATGAAAGCACAAAAGAAAGAATGGGGAAATAATCGAAAAAATCTAAACAGATCTCAGGGGTATGATAGATAATATAAAATGTCCAAATATAAGACTCATTGGTGTTCCAGAAGGAGAAGAAAAGGGTAAAGGTCTAGGAAGAGTATTCAAAAAAATTGTTGGGGAAAACTTCCCAAATCTTCTAAACACCATAAATACACAAATCATAAATGCCCAGCGAACTCCAAATAGAATAAATACAAATAAACCCACTCCGAGACATATTCTGATCACACTGTCAAACACAGAAGAGAAGGAGCAAGTTTTGAAAGCAGCAAGAGAAAAGCAATTCACCACATACAAAGGAAACAGCATAAGACTAAGTAGTGACTACTCAGCAGCCACCATGGAGGTGAGAAGGCAGTGGCATGATATATTTAAACTTCTGAGTGAGAAAAATTTCCAACCAAGAATTCTTTATCCAGCAAAGCTCTCCTTCAAATTTGAGGGAGAGCTTAAATTTTTCTCAGACAAACAAATGCTGAGAGACTTTGCTAACAAGAGACCTGCCCTACTGGAGATACTAAAGGGAGCCCTACAGACACAGAAACAAAGAAAGGAGAGAGAGTTGGAGAAAGGTTCAGTACTAAAGAGATTTGGTATGGGTACATTAAAGGATATTGATAGAGAGAGGGGAAAAATATATATGACAAACATAAACCAAAGGATAAGATGGCTGATTCAAGAAATGCCTTCACGTTTATAACGTTGAATGTAAATGGATTAAACTCCCCAATTAAAAGATATAGATTTGGGGACTCGGGCAAGATGGCGGCATAGAGAGGAATGGAAGCTAAGTAGTCCCCCTGGAACAACTACAAAAAACCAGAAACAACTAGTAAATAATCCAGAATAACTGCGGGGGAATAAACGAGACCATCCACTCATCATACACCAACCTGAACTGGGAGGAATGCCCAAGAACACAGCATAAAATCTGTAAGTAAAACCTGCGGAACCAAGTCAGGAGACCCCCTCCCCCATAGCCCGAGCTGCAAAGCCTCGTGGTGCCAGAGAGAAGCTCTCTCCCAGCAAGTGAATACAGCTCAGCTGAGCTCCAACTGGGGTTTTAAGTAGCTAGCGTGAACTGCTCACTACAGGTGTGCATCCCCAAAAAACAGACAGAGGCTTTGGGTGACGACTGACCTGGGAGAGCTGGAGGGTCACCTTGGACTGGGTCTGAAGGGGACTATCTGTTTCTTTTTTGGCTCAGTGGAGAAAGCCCCAGTCATTTTCAGGTTCCAGGGCTGTGACTCGGGGAAGGGTGGAGATAGCACAAGCATAGAGCGAGACCACTGAAAAGCTAATGACCTCCACCTGAGGGGTCTGTCTTCTCTAAGAGGAAAGGGGTGGGGCCCTTTCCATTCAGAACCAGACCCCAGAGCCTGGGGGAACACGGCCATACCTCCTCATACCAGTCAAGAATTATAGGCTAACAGGAATCACCTGCTGGGCAGAAAAGCACAGTGACCCGAGGCATCAAAGGGTGGAGCAATTTCCTAAGACACACCTGCAGGGTAACCAGATACGGAATATTTCTTCCCTCTGGGACCTGAGCCTGTTCTGGTCTGGGAAAACCTGATTTGGATAACCAAGGAAACCATGCCTAGACAACAGAAAATTAAAACCTACACTAAGAAAAACAAAGATATGGCCCAGTCAAAGGAACAAACGTACACTTCAGCTGAGATACAGGAATTTAAACAACTAATGCTAAATCAATTCAAAAAGTTTAGAGAAGATATTGCAAAAGAGATAGAGGCTGTAAGGGAAGCACTGGGCATGTATATGACAGAAATCGAAAGTTCAAAAAAACTACTAGTAGAATCTATGGAAATGAAAGGCAAACACAAGAGATGAAAGACACAATGGAAACATACAACAGCAGATCTCAAGAGGCAGAAGAAAACACTCAGGAACTGGAGAACAAAACACCTGAAAGCCTACACGCAAAGGAGCAGATGGAGAAAAGAATGAAAAAATATGAGCAACGTCTCCGGGAACTCAAGGATGAAACAAAGTACAATAATGTACGTATCATTGGTGTCCCAGAAGGAGAAGAAAAGGGAAAGGGGGCAGAAGCAATAATAGAGAAAATAGTCAATGAAAATTTCCCATCTCTTATGAAAGACATAAAATTACAGATCCAAGAAGCACAGCATACTCCAAACAGAAGAGATATGAATAGGCCTATGCCAAGACACTTAATAATCAGATTATCAAATGTCAAAGACAAAGAGAGAATCCTGAAAGCAGCAAGAGAAAAGCAATCCATTACATACAAAGGAAGCTTAATAAGACCATGTGCGGATCTCTCAGCAGAAACCATGGAGGCAAGAAGGAAGTGGTGTGATATATTTAAGATACTGAAAGAGAAAAACCACCAACCAAGAATCCTGTATCCAGCAAAGCTGTCCTTCAAATATGAGGGAGAGCTCAAAATATTTTCTGACAAACAGACAATGAGAGACTTTGTGAACAAGACACCTGTCCTACAGGAAATACTAAAGGGAGCACTACAGGGTGATAGAAGGCGGGAGTGTGTGGTTTGGAACACAATTTTGGAAGATGGTAGCACAACAATGTAAGTACACTGAACAAAGGTAACTATGAATACGGTTGAGAGAGAAAGATGGGGAGCATGTGAGACACCACAAGAAAGGAGGAAAGATAATTACTGGGACTGTGTAACTTGGTGAAATCTAGAGTATTCGACAATTGTGATAAAATGTACAAATATGTTCTTTTACAAGGGAGAACAAGCAAATGTCAACCTTGCAAGGTGTTAAAAATGGGGAGGCATTGGGGGAGGGATGCAATCAGCATAAACGAGAGACTGTAACTAATAGAATCATTGTATTATGCTTCCTTTAATGTAACAAAGGTGATATACCAAGGTGAATGCAGATAAGAGGAGGGGATAGGGGAGGCATGTTAGACACTTGACATTGGTGGTATTGTCTGATTCTTTATTCTACTTTGATTTAAGGTTATTTTTCCTTTTGCTGCTTCCTAACTGTCATTTTTTTTTTCCTCTTTCTTTTGCCTCTCTACCTTCTTTGACTCTCCCTCCTGCCTTCTGGAAGAAATGTAGATGCTCTTATATAGATAGTGGTGAAGGTGATGAACACATAAATGTATGACCATGCAGAAAACCATCAATTATTTACTTGGGATGGACTGTATGGTGAGTGAACAAAACCATATTAAAAAAAAAATGGGTTGATGACAAAACCTCGAGGGCAATATACTGAGTGAAATAAGCCAGACACATTAGGACAATTATTGCAGGGTCTCACTGA
Organism: Choloepus didactylus; assembly: GCF_015220235.1. NCBI lineage: Eukaryota > Metazoa > Chordata > Mammalia > Pilosa > Megalonychidae > Choloepus > Choloepus didactylus. The sequence goes on along the minus strand of NC_051313.1, from coordinate 125,782,500 downwards.
TAGGAACTAATTATAATATGTAAACTCATAGATGAAATATAAGGTACCAAGATACAGGACGAGGCTTAAGAATGGGGAGTGGTTGCTTAGTATGAACAGAATGTTCAATTACGATGAACTTAAATGTTTGGAAATGAACAGGGGTGTTGGTAGCAAGATGTGAGAATAACTAACAGTGCCGAATGGTGTGTGAATGGGGTGGAAAGGGGAAGCTCAGAGTCATATATGTCACCAGAAGGAAAGTTGGAGGTCAAAAGATGGGAATGTATAAAACTGAATCCTATGGTGGGCAATGTCCATGATCAACTGTACAAATACTAGAAATCGCTTCCATGAACCAGAACAAATGTATCGCAATACAACTAGAAGTTAATAATAGAGGGGCATATAGGCAAGAAATATATACCTATTGCAAACTGTATACTACAGTTAGTAGTATTTCAACATTTTTTCATAAACAGTAACAAATGTACTATATCAATACTATGAGTCAACAATTGAGGGGGGTTGGTTAGGTATAGGGGAGGATTAGAGTTTCCTTTTCTTTTTTTCTTTTTTCATCTTTCACTTTATTTCTTGTCTGGAGTAATGAAAAGTTTCTAAAAATTGAACAAAAATTAAGTGTGATGGATGCACAGCTGTATGACGGTACCCAGGGGCAAGTGATTGTACACTTTGGATCTTTGGATAATTGTATGGTATCTGAACAATCTCAATAAAAATGAAAAAAAAAAAGGATATAGATTCGCAGAATGGATTAAAAAAATGAACCATCAATATGTTGCATACAAGAGACTCATCTTAGACACAGGGACACAAAGAAATTGAAAGTGAAAGGATGGAAAAAAAATATTTCATTCTTAATATAATAGTGAGCATTGGGTTTCATGGGAAAAAGTGGTGTTGAGTCCATATAGAGAAGATGCTTGTATTAGTTAAAACGAATTTGTTTGTGGGCCTGCATGTCCACTCATGCAGCTCACAAGGTATTTTCCCTCACTTCAATGGATTGTGAAGTTATTAGGAAAGACTTCTGAATCCTTTTTGGCTTAACACCCTATGACATATAGAATTAAACCTTTGTACCTTCTCACACAAAGAGGAACCTAGACACAAAACCATACCACTTAGCAAACCATTCTAGAGAATTCACAAATTTATTGAAGTTTCTGTGCCCCAGATCATGAATCCCTTGCATTTGGGCTTCTCCTTCATATCATGTAACTTAATTGTAACTATTAAGAAACAAAGTCTCTCAAGTGAAATTAAGTATAAAGCTGCTAAAGAAACATCCTCTTTAAATTGAGGCTGCATGATTCATTAACCTCAATACTGTATATTAGGAGGCAAAAGGTTCACCCACACCTGAAACGGAGATGCTAGTCAAACAGGTTCTGTGAGTGTCTCATTTCAGAGTGTTTATGGAACATAGATTCCTGACAAGGCAATTTGGAAAGGCCAAGTGGATGGAATTATGTTCATTTTTTAACCAGAGGGTGATAGAACATTTGCTGCTGCTTCTCCTCAGTCTTTATCCTGAATTGCCCATGAGAGAAATTACATTTGAATTTTATTTTCCTTGTTTCTTTTGAGGAAGGAAACCTGTGAACGTATTTCTAAGCAACAGCATTTCTCTCAGGTGGATATTCTAAAGCCCATGTAAATTAAACTCTTATTATTCCTCCAGGATTTTCTTGTAGTTTTTCACTTGAAGGTGGCACCTTGCAGTTCCAAGTCATAGCTGTTGTGTAAGTCATGTACTATCCGGAATTTCTTGATGGAAGATTAAGAGATAGGGAAAAAGATACCAAGAACTGATGGAAGTAAAAGGAGAAATAGATAAAACCACAGTTATATTGGGATATTTTAAAACAATTTGCCTCTTTGAAAAGCTAATTTTAAAAAATAAATGAAAAAAACTTAAAAACAAAGTAATTTTACGCAATACAATTCACAGATTTGACCTAACATATATAGAGGGAACAGTGTATATATCAACTTCAGGATTCAAACTTTTTACAAAACACATGGAAGCATCTCATATTTGACATTTTACCAGCCACAGAGCAAGTTTCCAAAAACATAACAGGTCTGGAAAGATACACCCTATTGTTTCACAGCAATAAAATTATGCCAGAAATCAATAACATAAAAATTTTAAAGTGTTTTGTTTGCAAAATAATAAATATGCTTCTAAATAATTCATGGCTCAGAAAAGAAATCACAATTGAAATTGGAAAGAATTTCAAAATAAATGATAAAAATAGTATATATCAAGAGACATAGTGTGCTGTTAAAGGTGTTTTCAGATGGCCACCCTTAAATGCATGTATATAAATAAAATAAATGCTTAAGAGTAAAGAGCTAAGCATACATTAGATGAGATTAGAAATCATCCAGAAATTTATACTCAAAGAAATTACAGGAAAAAATAATGAAGCCAAGAGTAGATATTAATATAATAGAAAACAAATACAAAATGGAAATGATCAGCAAAGCCAACAAAAATGGTAATTTCTTCATAAAATTGATAATCTTCTAAAAAAATTGACAATCTTTCAGAAAAAAACAGGAAAAAAAGGAGTCATAATCAATATCAGTAATGGAAAAAGCACTATTATAACTCAACCTGAAATCAAAATTGAGAAAAGGAAAAGATGAAAAACTTCAATTAAATATAATGCAAAAATTTATGGAAAAAATACAATTTCCTAAATTATAATAGGTTATAAAAACTCTTAATGATCCTACAATATAGAAATTGAACCTATCATTTAAATCAATGCTCACAATAAAAATTTAAGCCCAAATCAGCATAATTCCACCAAATGTTTAAGGAAGATAATTACCACTCTTTGGCTATTAAAAAGAATAGAAGAGGACTCAGAAAATTATCTTATGGGGTCAGAATAACCACAATTTCAATATCAGATAAAAATATCACATGAATTTAGAAGCAAATACCTTTAAAAGTTTTAGCAAAATAAATCCAGCAATACAGAAAAGAGATAATAAATAATAGTATAATTGGGTTTATTTAAGAAATGCATTAAACATTAAAATCTTAATTCATATAAAAACAAATCCTTTTGAGGAGGGGCAAGATGGTGGCATAGAGAGATGTGGAATTCAGTTAGTCCCCTGGAGCAACTAATAAACAACAAGAGCAACTAACAAACAACCAGGAACAACTAGTAAATAATCTGGAACAACTGCTGGGGGACAACCATGACTGTCCACACATCGTACACCAACCTGGAATGGGTGGAATGGCTGAGATTGCAGCATAAAAGCTGTAAGTAAAAACTGCAGAACTACACCAGGAGACCCCTCCCCCTACAGCAGGCTGAGCTACAAGACCTCGCTGTGGGAGAAAGCAGCATTCCCATAGCAAGCAAATATATCTCAACCTAGCTCCAACTGGGGTTTTAATTAACAAATGTGGACTGCTGAATACAAGCTACAAATATAGACAAACCACTAACAAGCAGCAAAGTACCCTGAAGTTGCTCACAGTGGAGAGGAGGTGGGGCTGATGGAAAAAAAAATACACAGGCTTTTAGAGACAGCTGACCTAAGAGAGCCAGAAAACACCTGTGTCCTGGGAAAGGGAGCCCAGAAGACCAGGAGCTATCTCTGGCTGATGGGTGAAACTGGGGGGCCATGAACTGGTTCTGAAAGGGGCTTTCTTTCCCTTTTTTCTCTCTCTCAACCTGAGTGGCTCAGTGGAGAAAGCCCCAGCCATTTTCAGTTTGCAGTGCTCTGACCCAGACAAAGGTGCAGCTAACAGAGTAAGAGAGATAAAGGAGTAATTGAAGTGCAGAAGATAACTCCCTAGGTGGTGTATCTTCCTGTGGCAACCCATGGCCTGAGCAAAACAGGCCTGTAGATCTTTGGTGCACAGCAGTCTGCATGATCTAGGCAGCTAAATGTTTAACCTATTGTCTTTCTAAGCCAGTAAAGAGAAAAAGGGTAAATTGACCTTAAAATGTAACTTTATGGGAAGCAGGCAGGAAGTGAGAGGCTCTTAGTCTCACAAAAAGAGCAAAATGTAATTGTTCAAATGTTATTCTAGTCCCTCCTGCACCACCCCCCAGGTCAGAGTGACCTGTTCCTGCATTTATGCTCCCCCCACCCTTAGGAAGGCCTTTGTCTTAAGCCCTTATAAAAGGCTTTCTGTTCTCTTTGCATCACTCGGTCATCTTCCCTGCAAATGCAATGCCTGCCCAGCCTGAGAGAGCCATGATGATCTCTCCATGACTTCTCACCCTGTAAGTAAGCCCTGAATCAAAGTACAGGTATCAGAAAATGCTTGTTGTCTTCTTTGGCCTCTGGACTGGCATGGCCCTCTTGGGCTGCAACACTTCCCTAAGAGGAAGGAGGTGGGGTCCAGCTCTAATGCCTCCCTCCCCCTTCATAACTCAGACCCCAGGGCCTGAGGGAAAACTCTCAAAACAGAAAAAACTTAAGCTGAGAATTAAAGGGACCACACCTCTTTACACCAGTGGGGAGAGACAGGCTGACAGGCACCACATGCTGGGCATGTTAGGAAAAGCACAGCAGCTAGGGGCCTCACAGGAAAGTGTGTCAATCTTCTAAGGGATGCCCTCAGGAAAACCTGACACTGAATATAGCCCCATTCTGAGACCTGAGCCCATTCTGGTCTAGGAAAATCTGAGGTAACCAAGTGTGCCAGTTTGAATGTATTGTGTCCCCCAAATGCCATTATCTTTGTGGTCTTGTGTGGGGCAGACGTTTTTGGTGCTGGCTAGATTTGCTTGGAATGTGCCCTACTCAGCTGTGGGTAATGATTCTGATGAGATGTTCTCATGGAGGTGTGGCCCCGCCCATTCAGGGTGGGCCCTTATCGGTGGAGCTATATAAATGAGCTGACTCAGGGGGGAAGAAAGAGAGTGCAGCTGGGAGTGATGTTTTGAAGAGGAGCAAGCTTGCTGGAGAGGAACGTCCTGGGAGAAAGCCGTTTTGAGGCTGGAGCTTTGGAGCAGACACCAGCTGCCTTCCTAGCTAGCAGAGGTTTTCCAGACGTCATTGGCCATCCTCCGGTGAAGGTACCCGATTGCTGAGGTGTTACCTTGGACACTTTGTGGCCTTAAGACTGTAACTGCGTAGTGAAATAAACCCCGTTTTATAAAAGCCTATCCATCTCTGGTGTTTTGCATTCTCCAGCATTAGCAAACTAGAACACCAAGGAAGCCAGATCCCTAGACAACAGAAAACTACAACTCACACTAGGAAAAATGAAGATATGGCCCAGTCAAAGGAACAAACTTACACCTCAACTGAGAAACTGTTGAGATATTGTTTCACTTTAATGAAATAATCAATTAAAGATTTCAAATCAATATGCTAAGTCAATTCAAAATCCAAGGCAATGAGTTTAGGGAAGATATGGCAAAAGAGATGAAGGGTATAAAGAAAACACAAGGCAAACATAAAGTAGAAATCAAAAGTTTGAAAAAACAACAGGCAGAATCTATGGAAATGAAAGGCACAACACAAGAGATGAAAAACACAGTTGAGACATAAAACAGCAGATCTCAAGAAGCAGAAGAAAACATTCACGAACTGGAGAACAAGACACCTGAATTCCTACACACAAAAGAATGGATATGGAAAAATATGAGCAATATCTCAGGGAATTGAATGACAACATGAAATGCATGAATATATGTGTCATGGGTGTCCCAGAAGGAGAAGACAAGGGAAAAGGGGCAGAAGCAATAGTAGAGGAAATAATCACTGAAATTTCCCCATCTTTTATGAAAGATGTAAAATTACAGATCCAAGAAGAGCAGCATACCCCAACAGAATAGATCTCAATAGACCTATGACAAGATGCTTAATAATCAGATTACCAAATGTCAAAGACAAAGAGAGAATCCTGAATGCAGCAAGAGAAAAACAATCCATCACATAAAAGGTGTTCTAGTTTGCTAATGCTGCCAGAATGCAAAACACTAGTGATGGATTGGCTTTTATAAAAGGGGGTTTATTTGGTTACACAGTTACAGTCTTAAGACCATACAGTGTCCAAGGTAACACATTAGCAATTGGGTACCTTCACTGGAGGATAGCCCATGGTGTCCAGAAAACCTCTGTTAGCTGGGAAGCACATGGCTGGCATCTGCTCCAAAGTTCTGGGTTCAAAATAGCTTTCTCCCAGGACATTCCTCTCTAGGCTGCAGTTCCTCAAAAATGTCACTCTCAGTTGCTTTTGAGGCATTTGTCCTCTCTTAGCTTCTCCAGAGCAAAAGTCTGCTTTCAACTGCTGTCTTCAAGCTGTCTCTCATCTGCAGCTACTCTCTCAGCTTCTGTGCATTCTTCAAAGTGTCCCTCTTGACTATAGCAAGACTGCTCCTTCTGTCTGAGCTTATATAGTCCTCTAGTAAACTAATCAAGGCCCATGCTGAATCGGCGTGGCCACACCTCCATGAAAACTATCCAATTAGAGTTATCATTTACAGTTGGGTAGGGCACATCTCCATGGAAACACTCAAAGAATTAAAATCTAATCAACACTGATACATTTGCCTGCACAACATTGCATCAAAGATAATGACATTTTGGTGGGATAAAATGCATTCAAACCAGTACACAAGGGACGCTTGATAAGACTATGTGCAGATTTCTCAGTAGAAACCATGGAGGCAAGAAGAAAGTGGTGTGATACATTTAAGATACTGAAAAAGAGAAACTGCCAACCAAGAATCCTATATCTGGCAAAACTGCCCTTCAAATGTGAGGGAGAGTTAAAATATTCTCTGAGAAACAGACAATGACAGAGTTTGTGAACAAGATACCTGCTCTAAAGGAAGTACTAAAAGGAGCTCTACAGACAGGTAGGAAAAGACAGGAGTGAGAGGTTTGGAACACAGTTTTAGGTGATGGTAGCACAACAATGTAAGTACACTGAACAAAGATGACTGTGAGTATGAATGAAAGAGGAAGTTTAGGGGCATGTGGGACACCAGAAGGAAAGAGGAAAAATAAAGACTGGGTCTGTATAACTTAGTGAAACTTAGAGTGCTCAACAATTGTGATAAAATGTACAAATATGTTTTTTCATGAGGGAGAACAAATGAACGTCAACCTTGCAAGGTGTTAAAAATTGGGTGGTATTGGGGAAAAAGTACAATCAATGCAATCTAGAGACTATAGTTAACAGAAACATTGTATTATGCTTCCTTTAATGTAATAAAGGCAATGTACCAAAGCTGAATGCATATAAGAGGGGATATAAGGGAGGGGTATGGGACTCTTGGTATTGGTGATGTTGTCTGACTCTTTAGTCTATTTTAGTTTAATGCTCTATTTCCTTTTGTTGCTTCTTAGTTGTCAAGTTTTGTTTTTCTCTTTCTTTTTTCTTCATCTTTTGTCTCTCTACCTTCTTTGACTCTTCCTCCTTCTTTGTGGAAGAAATTTAGATGTCCTTATATAGATAGTGGTGGTGGTACTGAATACATAAATACATAACTATACAGGGAACCATTGGTTGTTTACTTAGGATGGAATGCATGGTGTGTGAACAAAACCATCTTAAAAAAGTGGGTTGATGAAGAAACCTTAAGGGCACTATATTGAGTAAAGTAAGTCAGACACGTAAGGACAAACATTGCAGGATTTCACTGACATGAACTTATTATAATATGTAAACTCACAGACATGAAATATAAGTTACCAGGACATAGAACAAGGCTAAAGAATGGAGAGCATTTGCTTATTATGAGCAGAATGTTCAACTAGGTTGAGCTTAAATGTTTGGAAATGGACAGAGATGATGGTAGCACGTTGTGAGAATAACTTAACGGTGCTGAATGGTCCATGAATGTGGTGGAAAGGGGAAGCTCAGAGTCACGTTTGTCACCAGAAGGAAAGTTGGAGATTAAAAGATGGGAATGTATGAAACAGTGAATCTTGTAGTGGGCAATGTTCATGATTAACTGTACAAACATTAGAAATCTCTTTCATGAACCAGAACAAATGTATGACACTATAACTAGAAGTCAATAATAGAGAGGCATACAGGGAAAAAATATATACCTATTGCAAACTATATACTACAGTTAGTAGTATTTTAACGTTCTTTCATCAACAGTAACAAATATACTATACCAATGCTAGGAGTCAATAATTGAGGGGGGGGTCGTTACGGGTATGGGAGGATTTGAGTTTCCTTTTTAGTCGTTATTTCTTTTCTGGAATAATGAAAATGTTTTAAAAATTGAAAAAAATTAATTGTGGTGATCAATGCACAGCTGTATGATGGTACTGGGGTAATTGATTGTACACTTTGGATCTTTGGATAATTGTATGGTATGTGAACAATCTCAATTTACAAAAAAAACGTTTCCACCCACAATATGTCTGCAGCCACAGGAATGGATTAAAAGAACACGGCCTTTTCTCAGGTACGTAACAGCTCCATTTAGAGCAATAAGTTTGCATTTCTCTGGGATAAGTGTTCAAAAGTGGGTCATATGCTAATTTCATGTTCCATTTTATAAGAAGCTGCCAAATTATTTTCCAGAATGACTGTTCATTTTACATTCCTACCAGCAACGTATGAGTGATACAGTTTCTTCACAGCCTCATCAGCATTTGATATTGTCCTTTTTTTATATATATTTTAGCTATTCTAGTAAGTGTGTAGCAATATCTCATTGTGGTCTTAATTTCTCTAATGGCCAGTGATGTTGGATATCCATATATTTGCCTTCCATATATCCTTTTTGGTTAAATGTCTTTTCATGTCTTTTGGCCGTTTTCTAATTTAATTTTTTAAATGTTGAATTTTGAATATTCTTTATATATTCTCATACAAGTCTTTTGTCAGAAACATGACAAAGTATTTTCTCTTTGTAGCTTGTCTTTTCATCCTTTTGACAGGGTCTTTTTTTCAGAGCAAAAGTTTTAAATTTGTCAATTTTTCTGAATTGAATCATGCTTTTGGTGTTATCTCTAAGACCTCTTCACCAAGCCCTAGTTCTCAAAAATTTTCTCATATATTTTCTTCTAAAACTTTTGTAGTTTTACATTTAAATCTGTAATCTATTTTTAGTGAATTTTTGTTTAAATGTGAGGCTTAGGTCAAGTTTCACTTTTTGCCTGTTGACATCCAATTGCTCCAGCACCAGCACCGTTTGTTGAAAAGATGATCCTTCTTGAATTGAATTGCTTGTGTACTTTTTCAAAAATCAGTTGACTGCTAGATGTATATACTCAAAAGAACTGAAATCAGAGACTCAAACAGATATTTGCACTCTGGTGTTCATAGTGCCATTATTCACAATTGTCAAAAGATGGAAGCAACCCAAGTGTCCATTAACTAACTGATGAAAGGATAAATAGAATGTGGTATATACATGCAATGGAATATTATTCAGCTGTAAAAAAAAAGAATGAAATCCCAAAACGTGCAACAGCATGGATGAACCCTGAAGACATCATGTTAAGTGAAATAAGCCAGGACACAAAAGGACAAATATTTTATAATCTCACTGATATGAAACAATTAGAATGAGGAAACTCATAGGGTCAGGAGCTAGAACATAGGATACCAGGGGGCAAGGTGAGGATAAGGAATGGGAGTTTAAGGCTTATAATGTACAGAGTTCCTATTTGGAATGACGGAAAATGTTTTGGTAACGGATGTTGGTGGTGGTAACATAATATTGTGAATGCAATTCACAACACTGAAATACATATCTGAATATGATTTAAAAGGGGGAATATTAGATTCTATATATGGTAACAGAACAAATTTTTTATAAATCCATGGAATAACACTACACAGTGAACCCTAAATTAAACCATAGACTCTAGTTAATAGTACCATTATTAAAATATGTTATCATCAACTGTAACAGGTGTTCCACATCAATGCTAGGTGTTGATGGTGGGGTGGTGTATGAGAAACCTGTATTTTGCACATGATTTTTTTTGTAAACCCATGGCTTCTCATGTATAAAGTCAGTTGGCTATATTCATGATTTTTCAAAAATATGAAGCAAATTCATTTTATAAAGGGAAAATAAGCTATAGCAAACATTATTTGTAGTACAATGTTGAATAAATTACCTACCTTCACCACTTTTGTTTAATATTCTACTACATGTATTAGTGCACTAAGGTTAGAAAAAATGGTATGAAGATTCAAAAGAAAAAAAACTGTCATAATTCATACATTATATTAGTATTTACACAGACAAATCCAAAGTATCTCCAGATGAATTATTAGAATGAATATGTAAATTAGGAAGGGCAGTGTATACCTGGTCAATATAAAAATTAGTTGTATTTCTAGAAACTGCAACAAGCAACAACAAAATTCAACGTAGGTGAGTGTGCGGTGACCTTTCTCCTCCCAGCGCTCCTAAATGTTAGGGACTGTCCGAGAGAGAAAACTTGGCCCCTCTTTCCAAACCCTCCTTTCGCCTGAGGGTTTTTGTTCAACTCTCTGAATGCACCTTTTTGTGCACAAGAATATTTTTGTTTTGTTTAAATCTTTGCGTCTGTGACGGCATATCCGCAACGATGTTTTCTTTCTATAGGTCACAAAAGCAAGTGTACAGGACACACGAAATGTGGTGTAGTCGTGGCCGAGAGGTTAAGGCGATGGACTAGAAATCCATTGGGGTTTCCCCGCGCAGGTTCGAATCCTGCCGACTACGACCAATAGTTCACACTTAACTCCTTCCGGAAATTTTGAATGCAAAAATGTGGTTTATCACCCCGAACCAAAGGGGATTGCAGTGAGGGAGAACAAACCTATGGGTAATTTCAGGAAAAAGAACATATAAAAGGAAAACAGGCCTTTCCTCCTGATGAGATGCTGTTTGGAAACGTGTAATGTGCGAGATCGAGTGGGTTAATAAATCTCATCTAGAAGGAGAGCAAGGCTGAGACTGAATTTGTAGGAGTTGCAGTCACTCATATTTGCCAACATGGGGGGTTTTCAGTCTTTTTCGTGATTTTAAGAAAGTTCATCTTTTTGTCTGTGTTCAGACATGATTCCAGAGTGGTCTTATTATGTTCTGATCCATCACGGTCACAGAGTGACCTTGTCTGAGCCAGCGTCTGTAGATTTACTTTCCAGGCCATACCCGTTAAAAGGAAACTGGCTCAATGTCTTCTCTCATAAACCACTTAATCTCTGATCACAGAATCAACCCTATTAATATATAATATAGCTTAATTTTGTCCAGCATTTACATAGTTTTATCTGTCCTTTCCTCTTTGGGGCGGAACAGAAGGTCCAACGCTAAATCTGGCTTTTTGGAAAACCTGTTCTCTGAGCTTTTCCCTCGCTTCGCTCACTTGGGGAGAGACCTCTCCGGAACTCTTTCGTTTCCCTCTGAACGCTTTGGAGACCTTCCTGGAATCCTCTTCAGTTAGGAAGGAAGCTCGTCTGTTCCCCACAGCCTCTTACCTGATATTTCTGCTCCAGCCTGATTTCCTTTGAGTCCTTTGAGCCTGGAAAAGGGCAACCCAGTTTCATGCCGTCAAACGAATCTGAGGTAACTTATATAGGTGTGAAAGTGAACGCAGATGACCCGATTCTTTCAAATTCCCTTCATTTGGTTTCCGTCTCCCCCAAATCTGAGCTGCCTAGGACTGACGCTCAGCCCCAACGCACCCTCCGACCGGTTCCCGAGACTTAGATGTGAGCCCACGCGTCCTCAGAGAGGAGTGGCTGGAGGATCATCTCTATGGTGAAGGAAGCTCAATCTCTTGTAGGGCGCTCTTTTTGAATGTCACGATTCTCGACCGGTTCACGATTTGCTAGGAATGAGGTTTTAATCTACGTGCGAAGGGCCCTGGATCAGTCAGGAAATTCTTTGTTGCCAAAGTGTTTGCGGACGCGCCGCAGACCAGACATGTGTCACGCGCGCAAAAGTGGACAGTGCCTACTACTGTACCTTCGTAAGGCACTGCAAGTGGTTAAAGGAATTGAAGTTCTTTGAGGTTTCTATCCGTAAGTTCGAACCCCGTTGACTACGATTTTACTACCAAAGGTGCCAGAGAGTTTTCTTTTTTCTCCTGGTTGGTTTCTTTCCCTTTGCTCGCCAGAGCTTATGCAAATTCCTGCGCACCAGCCCACCCCCTCCCCTTCCCCGTCCCTTTACATCCCTTTCCACTGATTCAAATAGTCTTGTTTCTCTCATCTTGGAGATTTTGAGTCTGAAAAAACTCAAATCAATCTCAAGTGTGGGTGTCTATACGTGTTTGGGTGGACCTTACTTTAAAACAGCCCTACTTTGCAGAAGGCAGTTCCCTACTTTAGGTCACAACCAGCTGGAATCAGGGACATTTGCAAACCCTGAACATTAAGTCAGATTCAATCTACCTGTGCTGTGACAGTGCTGGTAGGAGAAGGTTAAGTCTGCTCTGTTGGGCAATGTCTATTCAAGTGATCCAGAATTCTTGAAAAAAAAGAAAAAAAGACTGAAAGAGACATATTTTAATTGAATACTGAAAATGTGCCAGAATTTGAGCTAAGTTCCTCTATAAGGTAGGCAAATATCATTAATACAATTTTACAGATGAAATCCAAGAATAATTTTCCCCAAGACCACACAGAGAAACTGTATTGGAATTGAGGACTTCCCAAATGTGATTGTGAACTCAAATTTTCTCATTTATTACAGAGTATTTCCTAAAAATAAGGAAGTGGAGGGGGTAAAATGAAGTAGTTGGTACTGTGGAAAGCTAAGGGTGGAATTTATCCAGAGGCAGGCAATAACTTTTTTATTCCTTTCTAAAAGGAGATTCCGTTGGAAAGGTGGCAGGGTAAGGGGTCTCCATTCCCCAAATCTCATGTTAACTGATTCAAGGCTCCTTGTGGTAGCATCAGAAATAATCCAGAGTGTGGGAAAAGTGGCAGTTAAAACCCCACCTGGAGCAAATAAAAAAACATACAAAATATTAAAAAACAAATAAATAAAGTGGTTAGCAGATTCAAGTTTGGTTTTTTCAGTATGCAGAAATTATTGATATCAGGTCCCATTTTTTCAAACAGGTACTCACACCACACTTCCAAGAGCTTTGCCTATATTAACTTGTAGTGTCTTCACAACATTCTCATTTTATGGATCAGAAAACTGAGGCCCATAGGGGTTAAATAATATGACCAAGCTCTCAGAGGCAGGGAGAAGCAGAGTAGATCTAGAATACTGACTGAAATTGGCTCCAGAGCCCTCACACACAACAGCAGTTCTAATCTGCACCTGCAAACCTGGGTTAAAATGCCATGAACAGGTTTTCAATTAGGCTTGCCAGTTTGGATTTATACTCTGGATAAGTGGAATTGTTGGCTACTTCCTGATATGGCTGTGTGCTGGGTGGTCTACACAGCTGGACTTAGCCTGAGATGGCTAATATTAGGTTATCACATATTTAGGGGCATCACTCAGCAGGCCAAGAGGTTTTACCTGACTTGAGCAAGTTGAGTCATCATAATAGTATTTGTTAATTTACAAAGAGCTCCACACATGTCATACCTTTTAGCCTGGTATGATTAAGGGCAACAAGATTAAGGGCAGAGTCCTCACCTCAGCTGAAAGTCAGGAACAGATGGTTTTATCAGAAATGTAAAAAGTGGTATGGCCCAAAAGGTGGTAGGAAATGGGAGGCACACTACACATATTGGAAAGAATTGGGGTTAAAATTTTTTTATAAAGCAAATCCAGGTCTACTTAAAATTAGGTAGCACAAATTTCATGTTAGTAAGTGTTCCGGTTTGCTAATGCTGCCAGAATGCAAAATACCAGAAATGGATTGGCTTTTATAAAGGGGGTTTATTTGGTTACAAAGTTACAGTCTTAACACCATAACATGTCCAAGGTAAGGCAATAACAACAGGGTACCTTCACTGAAGGATGGCCGATGGCGTCCAAAAACCTCTGTTAGCTGGGAAGGCAAGTGGCTGGCGTCTGCTTGCTCCCAAGTTGTGTTTCAAAGTGGTGTTCTCCAAAATGTCGCTCTTGGGGCGTTTTGTCTCTCTTAGCTGCAGCTCTTCTTCCAAATGTCACTCTCAGTTGCTCTGCTTCTGGGCCTCTTTTTAAAGTACTCCAGTGATCCAATAAAGACCCACCCTGAATGGGTGGGGCAACACCTCCATGGATATAATCCAATGAAAGTTCTCACCCACAGTTCATTGAGTCACATCTCCATGGAAACACTGAACCAATAAATTCCAACCGAATAACATTAATAAGCCTGCCCCTACAAGACTGCATTAAAGAATATGGCTTTTTCTGGGGGACATAATATATACAAACAAGCACAGTAAGAATTGTGTTAAATGCTTTCACCTGCATCTTAGAGATCCCAGAGCAAAATGGATCTGATCTGTGTTCTTCCTTCCTCTTCCATAGCACTTTCATGGGATGAGAACATTTCTGTGGGCTTCAATAATGACTCCATAGGGGGAAAAAAGATTCAGAGGCATATCAGTTGGTCTCAAGCTCTGAAGAAATGAGGGTGGGATCAAAGTTCCAGGCAAGAGAGAAGAAGAGATGAAAAGCATGATGCAGAGGAGAAGCAAAATACCAGAGGGATCTTACCCCTCACCGCCACTCTTAATTTGAGCATCCTCAGTCACAAAACTCCCCTGCAAACACTCTTTCTCAGTTAATGCCCTTGGACAAACTCTCTTTTTCCTATTGTCAATAAAGGGCAACTTGATTAGAAGCTCATGAGATGTTAGTTTATGAGAATATATTAGAATATCCTTCAGAGAGACAAACCCTCAATCTGGTTGACTCTTTGAAATTGTGCTTATTAATTTCTGCAAGGTAGATGGGGTATAATAAAACCAAAAACAGCATCCAAGACTAGCCATTGTATACCAGGAAATTGGTTCTGCATTTGTATTATTTCTGGTTATAAATAAGGTAGGAGGAACAAGAACATTGACTCAAATTTAGTAAAAAAGCTTGGAAAGAGTTAAGTTCTTTGACTTTATTGAGGTTTTAGCCTGCTAGGCTGCCAAAATGCAGATACTATTAGACTTTTAACAACGGGAATTTATTAACTTACAAGCTTACAGTTCTGAAGCTGTGAAAATGTCCAAATCAAGGCATCATCAAGTGATGTTTTCTTCCCCTGTATCAGCTGTCAGTGATCCTGGAATCCTCTGTCACATGGCAAGGCACATGACGGGGTCTGCTGGTCTCTCCCTTATCTTCCAGGTTTGGTTGCTTCAGCTTCTTGTCTGTGTGACTTGTACTCCCCCTGCCCCCCCCCCCCCCATTTATAAAGGATTCCAGCAACATGATCAAGCCTCACCCTGGGCCATGCTTTAACTGAAGTTATCTAATCAAAAGGTCCAACTTACAATAAGTTTGCACCCACAGGAATGGATTAGCTTTAAAGACATGATTTTCTGGGGTCTGTGCAGCTTCAAACCATCACTGGGTCTAGAAGTCTTGGCAAAAATATTGCTTTCAATTCTCCATTCTTTTTGGGAGAACCAGTGTCCTTAGAGGGAAAGAGAAGGAGGTGGTGAAATGTTCTCCAAGATGATGTATATATAGATAATTTCTTTCTTGGTCTCCAAGGGTGAACACTTGCTAGGGAGGAAAATGGGCACAAGGAACAATTTCATCAAATGATCACACTGGAAGGAAACACCTGGAAATTCTTAAAATTTTGCATCTGCAAACATTTAATTTTCCAACAACAGCATAAAATATTACACCACTGGACTGATTGGCAAGAGATAAACCTGTTAGAGCTTTAGGTGGTTTCAGTGTCAAAGGTGTAAATTTAGAGTGAAGAACATATTTTTTAGAAGAGAGTTAGGATATGGATCTACAGTTAGGGAAGTCTGAGAATAAAGGTGAAGCAATGGCATCCAGGTAACAGTAGCATCAGCCTCTCAATATGCTCCCCATTCCCAGATTGAAGAGCTTGGGTCATTGATCATGATGATGTCCACATGAATAAAGGTGGCTTTAAAGTTTGTGTGTTCCAGGCCCGAAGGAAAAACAAAATTGATTCTCAAAGATGCCTAGTGTCACTCAGTCAGTTATCACAGAAATCTGGAGGAAGCAACCTAACCACGAAAAATTACCCTTTTG
The DNA here is from genome assembly GCF_015220235.1 of Choloepus didactylus. Lineage (NCBI taxonomy): Eukaryota > Metazoa > Chordata > Mammalia > Pilosa > Megalonychidae > Choloepus > Choloepus didactylus. Next base: position 125,766,397 of record NC_051313.1, on the reverse strand, counting down.
TGTGAACACGGATGAGAACACATTAAGTGCATACTCAGTGTGGAAGGTACAACCAATAAAGCAGAGGCAGAAGAACAGTACAATTTATAGGTCAAGGAATCATAGGAGAGGGCATTTTGGCAAAGACAAAAGTTTGCTCACAGTCTGTGGTGTGAGACAGTTGAGTTTTCAGAGAGCCAAAGTAGTTCACCCATGATGGACTGCACAATAGTTTGAAAGAAATAGTGACAGATCATCATCGTCTTGAAGATAAATCCTACATCAAACTATTTGGATTTTACATATGGAAAATACCAAAGTATTTTGATAATCTCTGTACATAAACAGAGTAGCCAATGACAGAGAAATGGCCTAGAGGACTTTATAATAAAAGTGATATTTAGATCAATATCTAGGCTACTGATGCTGGGTGGACTAAGAACTGGCATCATCTTTGCATCAAGTCATTTCTTCAAAAATGTGTACTCAAGTGGATTTTTGATATTACTAAAATAAGATGAAATAGGATTTAGAAGAATATTTCATTCCATTGACCACTAATTTTTCAAGCTTGCTACAGATCTGCTTACCAAGCTGTTTGAAGTAACAAACTTAAATGCGATAGCCTGAGGCATCTTATTGTTTGTTAAAGAGTCCTTAAAACTGAACTTCTTTGTTTCCAGAGAAAAAATTAATGAAAAATTTACTTTTCCTGCTTTCTACCCAAAAAGAGATCTTTGTGATAGAAAGCTTTAAAATTCCCTGAGAAGAGTGGGGTATGAACTTAATTACCTCAATTAATTACATTAAGTAGCCTATAGTGTCACATTAAGTAGCCTATAGTGTCCTTGGTTATATCTCTGGACTGCCAGATTTGACCTTCCTTTGAGGATCTCAAAGATACTTCATTCTTACAGAAGAAAAGAAAGCCATTCCAATTAATGATGAGCATACATGTAGGAGTACAAATGAGATTCAGGACAAAACCAGAACGTGTATTTGTTTTCATTCATCTTGGACACAAATCAAGTTTGTCTTTTATTTTTAAGAAGAAATAGGAAAATATCTCCCTACCATCTCCACCTTAACTTCTCAGTTGCCATCTTAACATCTATGGCAACTTATAAGGGATATCAAATGATTGACATTAAAAATAGTTTGGGGGAGCTGTTCAAAAGAGGGAGAGTGAATTCCTGCCTAGGGCATCGAAGATGTAAAGGACATGACAGATCTGGGTTTGGAAATTTAGAAAGACTTCAGTGGACAAAATGGCAAAAATACAATTTTTCATGGCGTGAAGGACTTATGGGGTTTTATTCAATGTGGTTGAAATGTAGAACACCACGGTGAAGAGAGGGCCAAGAATGTAGAGAGCCAAACCATAAGGAGGTCAGAATGCCAAGTCAGTAGATGGAAATATAAAGGTAAATATTTGCTAAATATGTGCTTCAAGTCATCTGGTCTCTAGCCAATTTACATGTCTTTTCTCTTTTTAATATTTCCAAAACCTTGAGGTTTTGTTATTCCCATTTTACAGATGGAGGAAAGAGGCCCAGAGAAGACTAAACTTGAATGTCAAGCAGTTAGTAAGGGATGGCTTCTGAATTTAACTCATCTGTATTCAACTCATCTAACAGCCATCCCTAATCACTACTCTTCTACTCCGCCTTCCAATAATATTTTAGATGACCAGCTGGAGGACCAAAATATTACAGACAAATAAAAAAAATTTCAACTGCCCGATTATTGCTGGCACAGAAAATAGATCGTCTGTAGCAAATGGTTTACAACCAATGTTTAGAACGTTTGGCTTCTCCCCAATTAAAAAATTCTGTGAAAACTATTAACTAGGGAGAATTCTATGTTATAGAGAGAAGAATGAACAGTGGATGAAAACCACTCACCTACACCAAGGTATAAAATAAAAAATATCACTTGTTTCTCAGCAGTGGTCACCAAGTGGTTAGGAAGCTGAAGAGGTTCTTTCTAATTCTCACTCTCATATAGCTCATACATTCCATTTCTTTACTTCCTAGCTTTCTCCTTCGACCAGCAGGAAAAAGGAAGGGGAGAGTATGAGAGCAAGGGAAGAAGTTCAGAAGATGACGAAAACTGAAGGAAGAAGCGGTGAGAGCGATGGGGAGGAAGGAACACTCGAAAGGATGCTCTGTACGCCTGCCTTAGAGAGCCGTTAAAATGTTGAAAGGGTTGTACGAAGGGCTCTAATCCTTTCTCAAGGGCGCTCTCTGCATCTATCTTAATTCTTAACTTGGGCGAGGGAGAAAGCGTGAGCAAATCTGGCTGGAAGAGTTCTCTGAAGCGGACGCCTACAAGATCTACCTACCATCTCTCCCAGTCCTTCGGGTCCCGGAAGCCCCGTCCAGGAGCTAGAGGAGTGACAATGGGTGGTAATGTCAGTGGAAGAAAGTGGTCAGGGGAGCGGTGCCGGGAGAAGACGAGGACAGAAACCTGCTTTCAGTACAGTACATGGGACCCCGGCTTCCAGGGCTGCAAGAACTAAACTCTCCGCTAAACTTTCAGCTCCGGTCTAAAAGTCGTCCTTTCTGTCTTGCTTTTTGCAGGCATTCAGGGTCAGAGCTCGTGTTTTGCTCCTGCAAGTTTTAGAATTAATCCTTTTCTTTTCTAGATTCAAAGCGCGGAGTTCAGAAGTCGAAGAGTCCAAGAATTTCCTTTCTCGCCCTCATGATTATTAAGCAGTGTGTGAAGTTAGCCGAGTGGTCTTAAGGCTCTTGATTTGGGAATTCTGGTCTCCTTGAGGAAGAGTTCCAATCCTGTTCTGCTTTATTGCGCCAAGGCCGCCTTTAGTTCGGGCTCCCTTTCCTTTGCCGCTCTCCTCCCTCTGGGCATATTACAACAGCTACCGTAGTCCGCATCGATAAATCCTGGACTTGAGCAGCACCCTGAGCGACGTCACCTGTAATTTTCTTTCCTCCTAGAGAACAGGTACCCATCTGAGGGACGGTTGCTAACGGAGCCCTTGTAGCTGGACCACACTGTCTCAGAAGAGGCAGCAAAGAAAAAGGCGTCTCTTGTGTGCCAGCTCAGTCACAGAAGGAAATTCCAGAGTTAGGAAACCTGTGATATTTTCAAAGTTACCAGGAATCATTTTAAAACCTCGACCTCTCTTTTCCAGAGAGAAGATAAGAGTGGATTTGCATCACAGCTTTGTCCACTCACACAACAACTTGCGGAACCCGTCTTTTTCAAAAAGAACACAGATGCAAACAAGAAAGACTCGCCTTTCCGGGGAGAGAACTATGAACTGGAGCTGGAGGAAAAGGAGTGGTGGGGCCCAGTTACGTATTAAAATTATCTCCTAAGGGCACATACTTGAAGTCCCTCAAATTCCATTTTGTGAAGTCAAGGGTCCCAAGCGTGGCACTGGAGAGGTGACATTAAATGAGACGTAGTCTTTGATCCTTAGTCAAACTATTCCTTATCTCATGGAGAGGAGAGATGATCGTCACTGGAAGGCTCAGAAACTCCCCCAAGTAGGTAATTGCGTCTCCCTTGCTTTGTCTTGTTTTTGTGTTCCTTGAGCTTTCACGGGTACTGAAAGTAGTCACGAAATGTCCTACCTCAATAACTAACTAAACACTCGGTCTTAAAACGGCAACCAGGAAAGTTATCTCAGGTAGGCTCTGTGGCGCAATGGATAGCGCATTGGACTTCTAGCTTGTGTCTTGAACGACATTCAAAGGTTGTGGGTTCGAGTCCCGCCAGAGTCCCTGTTGTTTTCGTCCCGTCATTCAGTGAGGAAAGCTCTCCATTCCTAGAAATGATTTCTCCGTTTATCTGTCCTGTCAATAACTTCTCGGTTCCCAGGAGTAGGGCGTTTCCTTGACAGTCCGGCAACTGTGTTACAACAATTTCTCCGTTCCTAGAAATTGGAGTTGTTCTTCACAGTACACGAATTCCTTGACCCTGCTCTTCTCACTGCGGTTCAATTCTGCTTACCACTGTTTGCTTTTGAAGACATTCGTCATGCACATCTCCACTTGTCTAGTGGCCCGATGGCCATATCAAGTGCAATGGACACGAAAAAAGTTGACTATCAAAGTAAATACTAATAATTGTTTCTTTCTTATGAAATACAATTTCCTGGAGTGTATTAACTTTCGGTTTTCCCAGCCTCTGCTTGAAGACTACGAAGGGGTTCAAAAATGCCCTCATAATTACTGCGTCAACGGCCAGGTCATTCCTGTCTTTGAAAGAGACGGAGCTCAAAATAGATGTATTGAAACACATTAGAAGAGGACCTGGATTAATGCGGACTCTCCAGGTGTTCAGGTGGATTACCAAGTGGTTCCACTTTGCCTTAGTAGGCGGGAAAGAAGGAGCCTAAGTGGTAAAAGACGGATAACTCAACAGAAGGGAGAACAAAGAAGAGGGAAAAGGAAGAGAGGGGACTGGGTGGAGAAAAGGAGGGAGAAAGAAAGAGAGAACTAGGGCGGGCATGCTGAAGCGTGAGAAGCAGGAAAGAAGTGGGTTCTGAGGGATGTGCTCTTCCCCAACTACAGAAACCTCTGGAAGTGGATGTCACATCCCACCCTCGTTTTTTTTTTCCCGGGCTCTAAAAAATCCTGGAAATCCCAATTATAAAGTTCAGAAAAACTCCGAACGGGTCAACGGTCTTAAACCCCCTGCCTTGTGCTATAAGATATAACCATCTACTTTCCCCATCTTTTCTTTCTCTTGAGTTTTCTCTTTGCTTATTTCAGCCATTCCTAAATTGAACACATTCTTTCCTCCTCAGATTCATTAGAGCCTGTGCATCCTGCTCTTCTCTCATCTCCTACCAGTATATTCCATCTCCCAGGACTCCTCTGCTCTGCCCAACAACCTCTTTTCCACAATCTCTGACACCGGTGAAAATGCTAAGTGGATCCCGCTCTTTTCCGAGCCGGATTTCTGTCTTCATCTCCAGGCAATTGTGCGCATTAATCTCCCTTTTAAAGAATAAACAGAGAAGAGATTAAATGATCTGCTCAGTGATAATAGGCTCCACTGCCAGTCCGAAACCTGGGTGACCGAGCCACACTTTTGGGAGAAATGGGCTTCTCTAGCTCCTTTTGGAGACCTCATCCATTTGCACATCAAATTAGGACTCTGGCGTAGACTGAAGGGCTCAATCGGGAGAAGATCATACTGTTGATCTTTTAATACAGTTGAGGGGCTACTTCACACGATGTCAGGCACATCTAGTTACAGAGGATTCCTGCTGCCCTGCACGCTGGAAGATTTCTGGGGTACATTTTAAGGAGGGAAACCCCACAACTTTTCACATGTGTTTCTCTGACAGGAATTCCTTCACTTCTCTTCCCCTCAGGACACATGACATCGTGGAAACAAGGGAAATGAGCATGAAGTAAATGCAATCCTGCTCTTCACACGCAGTATCCACCTTGGACTTCTTGGCTGATAGCCATTTAAAGTCTTACAAAAAGTATAGTACACAGAAAAAAATGCACAGAAGCTCATTTTCAGGGTTTTTGTAGATTTGTATCTAAATCCCAGGGGAAGGAGAACAGTTCTGTAATGAAAGCACAGAATAGACAGCTTTCATTGTCAATGTCAATTTCAATGTCAAAAAGTTGGGATTGTAGTTTATCAGCTGTTTTTTGCAGGGTGGTGCAGAACTTCAGTGCACTAAGGCCTAGTCTAAGACGCGGGGAACCTGAGAGACCAAAGAGGCTCTCAGAGAGTTTATATTCTAACAGGGCCTACCCCCACAGCGCCCTACCCTCTAGAACAATTGGCCAACTCCACACCAGGAGGTTTTTTTTTTTTTTTTAAGTATCCCTTTTCCCTCGATTGCCCACGTTTCTAAATCCCCTTGGGAGTCTCTCCAGGAGCGGTGGAGGTAATAAAACTACCTCACATGAGGTTAGCCCACAAGAGACCGTGTGTTTATTTGCGCAAGGGTTTAACAGGAGACCTAAACAGAAGCTAAACCTAGCGTCTGAACAGGGACTTGAACCCTGGACCCTCAGATTAAAAGTCTGATGCTCTACCGACTGAGCTACCCAGACTTCTGCGGGCGCCATTCATCGATCCGAAATAACTGAGTGCCATATGTATATTCAGTGCACCAGGAAGACCTAGAGGAGTCTATGCCTTCAGGAATGGTTAGGGTCTTCCAAAAGTGTAGCTCAATCACCTGGGTCTCGGGATTCTTGAGTCACTTATCACTAAGCGAATCATTTAATTTTCACACTGTACATTCATTAAACAACAGATTTATGTGCGCAATGTCAGGGAGAAGGATTGTTCTAGAGTCAATCATTGCGGAAGGGAGATACTTTGTTTGGACACAGGGTCCCTCGGAGACCGCATTTACTCCTCAGAGGTGGTGAGATTCCCCTCACCAGTCTGTAGGGGATCGAGGAGGAGGTGACCATTTTAGGAAGGACTGGAGTAATCGAGGAGAATCTTGGAGAAAATCAAAGTGGGGGAACGAAGATGAAGAACTTTGACACAAGGCAGGGGAATGAAGTCCTGTTGTCGCCTTCGGTATCCCCTCCCTTCCCCCTGCACTTTCAGAGATAGGGTACCTGAGTTCTTTGGAGCCAGAAAAAAATATCCAGTTTCTCTTCTAGTTTTCTCTTCCGCGTTTAATCTTGAGCTGCAACTCATTAAAAAATAGGAACCATCCAGCAGCTGAGGGCATAGTGTTCACGGTTCACTCAGTGTGCCTTGGTTCTTGAGACATGTTTTGAGTGTCTGCAAAGGGAGACCATGTGGACAAAATCCCAAAGCAAAAGTGGCAGAAAAAAAGATAGGAAGAGTTTGGTTCCAAGAGGAGCTGTACCAACCATGGACTGCCTAAGCCAGAAATACTTATTTTGAGTCAATCCTACGTCTATCATTTATGACACAATTTATTATTTTTTCCATACATGAAGAGAAATACATTCCTGACCAAATAGGAGGAAATAATGCAAAAATGTGATATTACCCATGGCACCAACTATTGTAAAACAGTGTGTGTATAAATGTCATTTTGTTATATAGATTGCACATAGAATTTCAGGGATTAAAAATAATATGACATATATACATATATATATGAATGACATTTAGATATTACTAAATGTTGATCAGAGGTTATTTTCACTTGATCTAAAAAACAAACCATCACATCTGCAGGGTTTTGGGGGTTTTGCTCCACCACCACCCCGCCACACTCCACCCTTGAATGTCCAAGTAATGTACGAAACAGACATCCTCATTCACTCTCTGAACTTCAGGCCATTTAGGTACTTTTTGCTGACTCTCAAGGTCATTGATGAGGTAAAAGTCAGAGATGGAAGAAAGGATGGGATCAGGTGCTTGGGGATGGAGCAATGGGTAAGATGGGATGATGATCGTGATTTGGCAAAGGGTGGAGGTCGGTCTGGCAATGAAATTGTAGGTTGCACAAAATTTCTATTCCAGCTACATAGGTCCTTGCTTTTACTCAAAAACTCCAGGCCTCATCGCACTTCATCAACCTTGCTCTTGCTGTTCCCTCTGCCTGGAAATACCTACCCCAGATAGTCAAGTGACTCAATCCTTTTATTCTTTCAAGTCTTTGTTCAAATGTCACCTTCTCAGTGAGGCCTTCACTGACAACACTATTTAATATTGCAAAAAGCTCCCTCACATTCCATATCCCTTCCGTACTTAGGTTTTCTTCGTGACACTCATCACCATCTAGTCATCTGTGTCATTCAGAAGCTGGCCTGGCACTCAACGGTAGGTCTCGATGTTCTGCTGTTGAACATAAACAATTTTACAGAACGTTACCATCAGACAAGGTCCCTGAAGACAAAAAGCAAGACCACCCCATAACCCTGTTGGAACAGATAAGACGTAAACCCTGCCCAAGCCACAAAACACCAGACATCTCTCTCTTACAGTTAATATGCGTGACTGTTGCTTCTTTACCAACTAGAGCTTCAGCTTTACCAACTAGTCTGCTCTTCCCTAAGAGAAGACTCACTAAGCTATCCAACCATAGAATTACTCTCACTACTTAACAGTATCAAACCAACACAAAGCCCCACTTCTTTAAACCCTCCCCCAAATCTCCCAACCAAAACCCAAATCCTGTAATTGTTTCCTTCTGACACTCTCTTACTGCAACACTCTGCAGTTCCTGAGGGTCTGTATTCTCCCTTGCTGCAGCAAGTAATACACATCCAAATTCTTCAGCTACAGGTTTGTGTCCCTGGTGGTTTTTGGCACTGACTAGTTTGGTTTATTGTCTGACCCCCCCACTGCTCCACTCTGTATCTTTGGTGCCAACTACAGAATCTGAAACTGAGTATATACTCAATAAATATGTGTTAAATAAATTAATACATTATTAAAATTTATCACAGGAAAGAAAAAGTTCCCATTATTGGGAAGGGAAAATCAAGAGCAGCACATCCTGTCATGTGCCTGACTCTCCAGAGAGGCTGGATCAGTATAACTGGAATAAAGCAGGCTATTTTCACTCAGAGTAGCATGCGGCCCTTCTTGTCAACTTCATAAGCAGATCACTGGTGTATACCCTCTGTGCCTCCACTCCCCTCTTATTACCAGGAAAAACCTGCCAAGAGTGAGAGTTTTAAAGTTAAGTCAACCATTTTCCAACTGGAAGTTCTCTCCCTCCCCGCCCCCCCACTCTTCTCCCTCCCTCCCTCTCCAAGTTCATGTCTCTTCTTTCTACCACGTGGTCATTTCTTTCAGAATTTTCTACTTTGCAAATCCCAAAACAGTAAATCTGTTGGACCTACCTAATAAACATTTTCCTATTGGGAAGATTTTTGATTTAGACCTCACAGGTCGCTTGACTGGCTGTATTAGAGGTACCTCTGGTCTTCAGTTGAGTATCTGCAAGTGGCTTTATAGATCATGGATATCCCCGTTTCAAGTGAAAATTAGGTCACTTGTCTAAATGGAAAACTTTTCTTTAAATGAAGCCTCTGGAAGTAGCAATCTCGTTGATAGTCCTGCTCAAAACTATTCCAAATATCTCAAACTACTTTCCATCACTTACACCTTATTGTAGTTCTTCCACAGCGTGCCTCTACTTGTGTTGACACTGAAAAAAAGTGTGCTCTTTTTTGAACATTTCAAAAATCGTTTCACCGGTGAGAATTTCCGTGTCCATTTCCTATTTCTAATCTTTTAATTTTGGGTTGCATAGTTGCGTGCATGTAGGTGAGAAGTTGCAATCCAATATCACACGACTCTTGTGTGGCGCAGAATTAAGTGCATTGCTTGTTAAACAGGCTTCTTGCCCATAGATCACATCGTCTCATTCTTCCTTTCAGGAAAGCTTCCAGATCTGGCGGTTCTCACAACCTGCTCTGCTGCCCGCCTGCCCAAACCATCATCTCTGCCTGGGTTACTGCAATGGTCTTCTGACCATGGAGCCTGAATTCAAACCCACTTATACCTGTCTCGAGGCCCTCACTCGTTCCGCGTCTCCACATGGCACTAAAATAATAGTTTAGATGCTACGTCAGGACAAAAAATTAGACAAGTAAAAACAAACGAACGAATTCCTCTTTAGCCATCGCCCATACACAAAGCAGCCTGAAAATGACTAATTTGCAATCGGTGTGTCTAACGTCTGGAACCTTCCCGTAGGAGATGGAAGCGACGGAAGCTACGAACTAGATAGGACCATTTTGTCAAAAAACGAAGAATGAACAATGGATTCAAAAAACGCCCACCTTCACCACTTCACAAGGCAGGAGGGATGGAGGGAGGTAGTGGGGGGCGGGGGGGGGCAGATTGAGAGAGAGAGAAAGAGGGAGGGAGGGAGGGAGAGACTATTTATTACAATGGGCATCCGTCCATTTTACTCGTTTCTCTATTATCGTACGTCATGTATCACGTCCCATTTCTTCTCTTCAGATCGCCTCTCCCTAAGATTGCAAGAAGAAGAGAATGGGAGAAAGAAAATGAAGGATTAAAAGCCAGCGGGTGAAGAAAAGTGATGGAAGGAGAGATGAGATTCCTGGGGAGGAACACCGGGCGGAGGGAGCTATAGTCTGTCACGTACTTTTAGAGGGACAGATAGTTCAAATGTTGAAAACAAGTTTATAAAAGGAGGGTTTAAGTCCTTCTCTCCGGCTCCCTTTTTACCGATGTTACTTCTTAAATGTCATTGTGGGAAGGAGTGAGAGTGAGCACAGCTAGAAGCGGCTGAAGAGTTCTCCGCAGCCAGAGCTAACACGGTTTACAGACCCGTTGTCGTAAGTTCGAGAAATTCTCGCATCCTAGCCACCGACTTGAGTGGTGGGGCTGCGGGTCAGTGGGAGGAGGGGAACCTCCAGCGATAACCTCTAGATGCCATCAAGATTCGTCTTTTCTTCTCTTTCCTTTTCGCAGAACTCGTGTTTTAGCCTTCATAGCCCGGTGTTCTCCCGGCTCTCACTGGCAACCGGACCCCACCGGCGGCTGTGTCAGGATGGCCGAGTGGTCTAAGGCGCCAGACTCAAGCTTTCGCTTCCCTTATCGGGGCTTCTGGTCTCCGTATGGAGGCGTGGGTTCGAATCCCACTTCTGACACGCGCTAATATTTTGTTCCTGCCATGCTCCGTCAAACGTTTCGTCGAAGTTCGTCTCTGACTTCGTAACACCTGAGGTTGCTTCGTGCTCTTCCCTCCGCGACTCCTCTCATTGACCATTTCACCAGATCTTCCCACTGCCCCTCTGTCTTGTACTTTTACGTTGAATTCACGAAGAAACATTATGAAATCTGCAACAAAAGCTAATTTCCAAAGCCATGCAGTGATTGATGACAGTGGTTGAGGACGGTTCTCATCCAGAAAAATTTCAAACTTGGACTTGAGCTGAAAAATTCACCAAAAAAAAAATCTTTCCCACTGCTAACCTTTGAACTGCTGTGAGGTAGGGTAAGCCAGGATATTCAGCTTGTATTAAAAAAAAAAAAAAAAAAAAAAAATTCACTGAACTGGAGGCAGTTAAGCCCGTGAGAATGAATAAAGTTCACTGTTGACACTACTGGTTCAATAACACATGACAGTTTCAAATATTTTCAGCAAAGTACCTGCTCATGAATAATACAGTCAGTAACCACAGGCTTTAACCACCTTTCATTTTCACAACCCTTGTCAATTTGTCCAACTGAACGTTTTTTCCTCCATACTTATTTTTGCCACCATCAGTTGTAACACGTATTGCCAGGTTCCATTTCAGGCTCCGTGAATTAATGATCTGTCAACTTCTTTGAGAAATAAAATATTCTACTCTGTCGTTGTTCCAGGCTGACTATTGGGAGAGGCTACTTCTTCTATCAGCTCAAACTCAGCATTGACTCCTCAAATAAACAACTTAACAGTATTGGTAACATCTGTCCATAAATCAAGAGCCAGGAAAAACTGCTCAAAAAGTTATTTACCTTGTTTTGTAATTGACTGTTGACATTAGCCACAACTATTCTGCAGAAAGGCTAATAGTCTTAAACAAGTTTATTTCTTCTGGATGGATCCCCCCCCCCCTTTTTTTTTTGGTTACTGAAATCTGGGCCTCTGTCTTTTCCTGGGCTTATTGATTGTTAGTTGTTTTGGAATTCCCCTGTTTACAGGAGTTTGATTGTTCCTTCTGTTTCCCAGGAGACAGACCTCCCTCTCCGGAGTATTTGAAGCTGGCAGGTTTTTGTCCCAGACTGTCCACCTCTATGTGATGATTAGCATATTGCCTGAGCCAGAGCTGTAGTGGATGTCCAGTTGACCCCTCCCAGGACCATCCTTTGCCCTTTCTTGATTTCCCCCTAAATTCTGAAGGGTGCTGACCTTCTCCAGGTGGTTTATGGCATTCCATTTCCCCCCTATTTTCTGCCACAGAAATATAGACTTTATGTTGACATCCTAGTACAGAAGCTGGGGCCAAGACTTCCACAGCTGAGTTCATACCCACTTAACTCACACTGCAGAATGATCTTTTTCCAGGAAAGGATCACTGTCCTTTTCTCCTGTAAGTCAATCAATTTTACTTGGAATTTTGGTTCCCTAAGGGATGTATGAAAATAGTGTGAAATAGTTATGTCCCATACTTCCAATATAAATCTTCCAATTCATGAACATGGAAGGTACTTCCATTTATGCAGGTCTTCTTTGAGTTTTTTTCACCTGTGCTTAACTTTGAAGATGTTTAATCTTGATACTAACAGTGTATCTTTACCAAAATAAGCTTGGTATTCTTACTGGGTCTGAAAATACAAACAATATTACTAAATCCCAAGAAAATTATTTGAAACTGATAAGGCATTCATACTTATATACAAAAAATTGCCTATAAACTGTCGATGGAAAACAGCAGAACAATTAGAAAGCAGGCAAAGGAAATTAACATTAAGTTTATGGAAAAAATTAACAGCCATGACATGAAGTGTTTAGAATTATTTGTTGTATGAGAGATTAAAACTCAAACAATGTGACATCACTTTACAACTATTAGACTGCTAAGCTTGATGATGCCACAGCTGGGTGGTTTTGTGTGTATTCTCAAATGTTTGACAATTTTGCTGAAATGCTGCATTCATTCTGGATAGCAACTTGGTTCCAATCAATCCAATTAATATATAAGCATAATATGTTCTCTTACTATTCTGTCTTTTGGTATATATCCAGGGAAAAAGTCCCACATGTCCCTTAAAGGATGTATCTGATGATGTTTGGGCAGGGTTTCCCATGACAGGATCTTACAGGGCACCTTGTTGAGTGCATGGAAAGGCAAAATACAGTGGATGCAAACCATGGCATATTTTGCAGCATTTAAAGGACATAAATAAAATAATGATGACTTTGAAAAAATAAAAGTGTATATAAAATATAATTTATGCATTATAATATATGTGCAAAATATCATGACATATTCTGCAAGAAAATAGCACAATAAAAATTAAAACATTTATTACATTAGGATGATTTCTTGTGAAAAAAATAATATAGGGAATAGGATATGAAGATAAAAGGAAATAAATCAATTGATTAACAAAGGGACTTACACAGACCCATTTATAGTTGAAGTGATTAAAAAATCTAACCAAAATATTTGAGAATTGGTGATCTTTGAGGACCACATATTTAAAAAGTGAGAAATCTACTTCTATCCATGAAGGATTAACTGCTAGCAGAATTTCCTTAAAATACAAGAAAACCAGAACAAGTATATGAAACAATTATTAGAAAACAGACTAGAAAAAAAGCAGTGTAGGATTATGATCCCCGAGAAAAAAAGAAACAGAAATGATGAGCCCTGTGATGGCACGTGTTTAAGAGAATTTTGAAGAAGAAAAGGTAGTGGCATTTACCCCACTAGATATCCAGATTCAACTAATTAAAAGCATGCAAGAATAGACAAACAAAGCAAGAAATGGAATAGAGAGGTTAGAAATCATCCACATATATATGTAAATTTAACACATGGAGAAAAATGGGACTGTAGTTAGAGTAGGACACTGTAATTTACTAAGAAATATATACAGAAATAAATGGGGCCAGAGGCTATGCAACTACTCCACTCTATTTCATTGTCTTTCCTAACCAGAGGTGTGATTTACATCATAAAATGTAGAGAGTGTAATGGACAATAAATATTTCTTAATATGGATAATCAAGACATTTTCTGATCATGTTGAAAGGGTGTGCAATTGTCAAATTGTTGTACAAGGTGGGGAGAGAAAAAACCACCATGTCACAGGGCATGGTTTAAGGAAAGGCTTTATTAGGGGATTTCTAAATCAAGGCTCAGCGAGCAAAGGCAGGGGTTGACCAATCCTTCCTTTATACCAGATGGAAGCATGCCAGGTACAGGGACTGCTAGGAATGCAGTTTATAATACAATGATACAGCCCATGCTTTCATTTAATAGCAAAAGACTGAAAGCTTTCCTGCTAAGATCTGAAACAAGACAAGGGTGCCCCTGTCACCATTTTTATTTAATATTGTGCTAGAAGTTCCAGCTACAGCAATTAGGCAAGAAAAAAGAAATAAAAAGCATCCAACTGGAAAGGAAGAAGTTAAATATTCACTGTTTGCAGATGAATGACATGATCCTATGTTTATAAAGTCCCAAAAAATTTATGACAAAGCTACTACAGCTAATAAATGAGTTAAGCAAATTGGCGTGATACAAGATCAACATGCAAAAATCAGTAGTGTTTCTATACACTAGTAAGGAGCAAACTGAGGAGGAAATAAAGAAAAAGTTCCATTCACAGTAGTAAGTAAAAGCATCAAATATCTAGGAATAAATTTAACCAAGAATGTAAAGGACCTATACACAGAAAACTACAAAACATTGCTAAAAGAAATCAAGAAAGACCTAAATAAATGGAAAGACAGTCTGTGTTCATGGATTGGAAGACAAAATATAGTTAAGGTGTAAATTCCACCCAAATTGATTTTCAAATTCAATGCAATCCCAATCAAAATTCCAACAGCTTACTTTGATGAAATGGAAAAGCCAATTATTAAATTATTTGGAAGGGCAGGGGGTCCTGAATAGCCAAAACACCTTGAAAAAGAAAAATGAAGCTGGAGAATTCAAATTTCCTGACTTTAAAGTATATTACAAAGCTATAGTGGCTAAAACAGCATGGTACTGGTATAAGGATAGCTATCTTGATCAATGGAATCAAACTGAGGGTTCAGAAATAAACTCTTAGATCTATGGTCACTTGATTGTTTTTTTCTAATTCTGTTTTTTTTTTCCATTTTTATTGAGATTGTTCAGATACCATACAATTATCCAAAGATCCAAAGTGTACAATCACTTGCCCCTGGGTACCCTCATACAGCTGTGCATCCATCACCACACTTAATTTTTGTTCAATTTTTAGAAACTTTTCATTACTCCAGACAAGAAATAAAGTGAAAGATGAAAAAAGAAAAAAGAAAAGGAAACTCTAATCCTCCCCTATCCCTAACCAACCCCCCTCAATTGTTGACTTGTAGTATTGGTACAGTACATTTGTTACTGTTTATGAAAAAATGTTGAAATACTACTAACTGTAGCATATAGTTTGCAATAGGTATATATTTCTTCCCTATATGCCCCTCTATTATTAACTTCTAGTTGTATTGCGATACATTTGTTCTGGTTCATGGAAGCGATTTCTAGTATTTGTACAGTTGATCATGGACATTGCCCACCATAGGATTCAGTTTTATACATTCCCATCTTTTGACCTCCAACTTTCCTTCTGGTGACATATATGACTCTGAGCTTCCCCTTTCCACCATTCAGCCCTGTTAGTTATTCTCACATCTTGCTACCGACACCCCTGTTCATTTCCAAATGTTTAAGTTCATCCTAGTTGAACATTCTGCTCATACTAAGCAACCACTCCCCATTCTTAAGCCTCGTCCTATACCTTGGTACCCTATATTTCATGTCTATGAGTTTACATATTATAATTAGTTCCTATCAGTAAGACCCTGCAATAATTGTCCTTATGTGTCTGGCTTATTTCACTCAGTAAATTGCCCTCAAGCTTTTGTCATCAACCCATTTTTTTTTTTAATATGGTTTTGTTCACTCACCATACAGTCTATCCTAAGTAAATAATCGATGGTTCTCTGTATGGTCATATATTTATGTGTCCACCACCTTCACCACTATCTATATAAGAGCATCTACATTTCTTCCACAAGGCAGGAAGGAGAGTCAAAGAAGGTAGAGAGGCAAAAGAAAGAGGAAAAAAAATAACAGCTAGGAAGCAGCAAAAGGAAAAATAACCTTAAATCAAAGTAGAATAAAGAATCAGACAATACCACCTATGTCAAGTGTCTAACATGCCTCCCCTATCCCCTTATCTGCATTTACCTTGGTATATCACCTTTGTTACATTAAAGGAAGCATAATACAAGGATTCTATTAGTTACAGTCTCTAGTTTACGTTGATTGCATCCTTCCCCCAATGCCTCCCCATTTTTAACACCTTGCAAGGTTGACATTTGCTTGTTCTCCCTCGTAAAAGAACATGTTTGTACATTTTATCACAATTGTTGAATACTCTAGATTTCACCAAGTTACACAGTCCCAGTCATTATCTTTCCTCCTTTCTTCTGGTGTCTCACATGCTCCCCACCTTCCTCTCTCAACCGTATTCATAGTTATCTTTGTTCAGTGTACTTACATTGTTGTGCTACCATCTCCCAAAATTGTGTTCTAAACCACGCACTCCTGTCTTCTATCACTCTGTAGTGCTCCCTTTAGTATTTCCTGTAGGACAGGTGTCTTGTTCACAAAGTCTCTCATTGTCTGTTTGTCAGAAAATATTTTGAGCTCTCCCTTATATTTGAAGGACAGCTTTGCTGGCTATAGGATTCTTGGTTGGTGGTTTTCCTCTTTCAGTATCTTAAATAAATCACCACTTCCTTCTTGCCTCCATGGTTTCTGCTGAGAAATCCACACATAGTCTTATGAAGCTTCCTTTGTATGTAATGGATCGCTTTTCTCTTGCTGCTTTCAGGATTCTCTCTGTCTTTGACATTTGATAATCTGATCATTAAGTGTCTTGGCTTAGGCCTATTCATATCTCTTCTGTTTGGAGTACGCTGCGTTTCTTGGATCTGTAATTTTATGTCTTTCATAAGAGATGGGAAATTTTCATTAATTATTTCCTGTATTATTGCTTCTTCCCCTTTTCCCTTCTCTTCTCCTTCTGGGACACCAATGATACATACATCATTGTACTTTGTTTCATCCTTGAGTTCCCGGAGATGTTGCTCATATTTTTTCATTCTTTTCTCCATCTGCTCCTTTGAGTGTAGGCTTTCAGGTGTTTTGTTCTCCAGTTCCTGAGTGTTTTCTTCTGCCTCTTGAGATCTGCTGTTGTATGTTTCCATTGTGTCTTTCATCTCCTGTGTTGTGCCTTTCATTTCCATAGATTCTACTAGTTGTTTTTTTGAACTTTCGATTTCTGCCTTATATATGCCCAGTGTTTCCTTTACAGCCTCTATCTCTTTTGCAATATCTTCTCTAAACTTTTTGAATTGATTTAGCATTAGTTGTTTAAATTCCTGTATCTCAGTTGAAGTGTATGTTTGTTCCTTTGACTGGGCCATAACTTTGTTTTTCTTAGTGTAGGTTGTAATTTTCTGTTGTCTAGGCATGGTTTCCTTGGTTATCCAAATCAGGTTTTCCCAGACCAGAACACGCTCAGGTCCCAGAGGGAAAAAATATTCAGTATCTGGTTTCCCTGAGGGTGTGTCTTATAAAATTGCTCCACCCTGTGATGCCTCAGGTCACTGTGCTTTTCTGCCCAGCAGGTGATGCCTGTTAGCCTATAATTCTTGACTGGTGTGTGGAGGTATGGCCGTGTTCCCCCAGGTTCTGGGGTCTGGTTCTGAATGGAAAGGGCTCCACCCCTTTCCTCTTAGAGAAGATAGAGCCCCTAGGGGGAGGTCATTAGCATTTCAGTGGTCTCTCTCTCTGCTTGTGCTGTCTCCACCCTTCTCTGAGTCACAGCCCTGGAAACAGAAAATGACTGGGGCTTTCTCCACTGAGCTGAAAAAGAAACAGATAGTCCCCTTCAGACCTAGTCCAAGGCGACCCTCCAGCTCTCCGAGGTCAGTCGTCACCCAAAGCCTCTGTCTGTTTTTTGGGGATGTGTACCTGTAGTGAGCAGTTCACACTCACTACTGAAAACCCCAGTTAGAGCTCAGCTGAGCTATATTTGCTTGCTGGCAGAGAGCTTCTCTCTGGCACCATGAGGCTTTGCAGCTCAGGCTATGGGGGAGGGATCCACAGGTTTTACTTACAGATTTTATGCTGTGTTCTTGGGCATTCCTCCCATTTCAGGTTGGTGTATGGTGTATGATGAGTGGATGGTCTCGTTTGTCCCCCTGTAGTTATTCTGGATTATTTACTAGTTGTTTTTTTGTAGTTGTTCCACGGGGACCACTTAGCTTCCACTCCTCTCTACGCTGCCATCTTCTCTCTCCTGTGGTCACTTGATTTTTGACAAGGATGCCAAGTCCACTCAACTGGGACAGAACAGTCTCTTCAATAAATGGATGATGATAAATGTATTCAATAAAAGAGTGAAAGAAGAACTGTATCTCACCCCTTATATAAAAATTAACTAAAATGGATCAAAGACCTAAACAATAGAGCCAGGACCATAAAATTCCTAGAAGAAAATGTAGGGAAGCATCTTTAAGATCTTGTGGTAGGAGGTGGTTTCTTAGACCTTACACCCAAAGCACAAGCAATGAAAGAAGAAATAGATAAGTGGGAGCTCTTCAAAATTGAATACTTTTTTGCTTCAAAGGACTTTGTCAAGAAAGTGGAATGGCAGCATACTCAATGGGAGAAAATATTTGGAAACCACATATGTGATTATGGGTTTAATATCCAGAATAGACAAAGAAATCCTACAACTCAATAATAAAAAAGACAAAGAACCCAATTAAAAATGGACAAAAGATTTGAATAGATACTTGTCCAAAGAGAAATACAAGTGGCTAAAAAGAACATGAAAAGATACTCAACATCCCTAGTTATTAAGGAAATGCAAATCAAATCCACAATGATATATTATTTCACATGCACTAGAATGGCCAATTTCAAAAAAAAAAAAAATAGAAAACTACAAGTGCTGGAGAGGATGTGGAGAAATAGGGATGCTTATTCACTGCTGGTGGGAATGTAGAATAGTGCAGCCGCTTTGGAAGGCAGTTTGGTGGTTCACCAGGAATCTAAGTATAGAACTGCCACATGATACTGCAATCCTGTTGCTGGTATATACTCAGAAGAACTGAATGCAGGGACATGAACAGATATTTGTACACCAGTGTTCATAGGAGCATTATTCATGATTGTCAAAAGATAGAAACAGCCCAAGTGCCCATGAGCTGGTGAGTGAATAAACAAACGGTGGTATATACATATGATGGAATATTATGCAGCTGTGAGAAGGAATGAAGTCCTGATGCATGCAACAACATGGATGAACCTTGAGGAGATTATGTTGAGCAAAATAAGCCAGACACAAGAGGCAAAATAGTGTGTGGACTCACTAATATGAACTAATTATAATGAGCAAGCTCTGGGAGTTAAAATTTAGAGTATGAGTTACCAGGAGATAGAAAGAGGATAGAGAATGGGCAGATGAGCATAAGGTGTAGCAAATTTTTAATAAAGTTGATTGTAAATGTTTGGAAATGGATAGAGGTGATGGTAGTACAATATGGTAAGTGCTGAGTGTCAGTAAGGCTGAAAGGGAAAGTCTAGGGTCATGTACATCACTAGAAGGAAAGCTAGAAGAGAGAACATGGGACTGTATAACAGCGAAAATTGTTATGGATGATGATTGTGGTTAATTGTACAAATATAAGAAAGTTCTTACATGACCTAGAACAAATGTACATCACTATTATGATGAGTTAATAATATAGTGGTATATGGGAAAACTACAACTAAAGAAAATGAAAGATTATAGCTTACAGTAACACTGAAAAATTCATCAACCATAAAAAAGGTAATATATCAAGCTAAGCATAAATAATAGTGGGGCATAAAGGATATGGGAATCTTTTTTGGAGCAGTGAAAATGTTCTCAAATATATTGTGGTGGTGAATGCATAAATCTGTTATTAAACTAGGAGCCACTGATTATACAGTTTGGATGGATTGTATGCTGGGGTGATAAAACTCTGTAAAAAATGGAGCAGAAAACGTTTAGTTGGACAAATTGACAAGGGTTGTGAAAATGAAAGGTGGTTAAAGCCTGTGGTTACTGACTGTATTATTCATGAGCAGGTACTTTGCTGAAAATATTTGAAACTGTCATGTGTTATTGAACCAGTAGTGTCAACAGTGAACTTTATTCATTCTCACAGGCTTAACTGCCTCCAGTTCAGTGAATGTTTTTTTTTTTTTTTTTTTTTAATACAAGCTGAATATCCTGGCTTACCCTACCTCACAGCAGTTCAAAGGTTAGCAGTGGGAAAGATTTTTTTTTTGGTGAATTTTTCAGCTCAAGTCCAAGTTTGAAATTTTTCTGGATGAGAACCGTCCTCAACCACTGTCATCAATCACTGCATGGCTTTGGAAATTAGCTTTTGTTGCAGATTTCATAATGTTTCTTCGTGAATTCAACGTAAAAGTACAAGACAGAGGGGCAGTGGGAAGATCTGGTGAAATGGTCAATGAGAGGAGTCGCGGAGGGAAGAGCACGAAGCAACCTCAGGTGTTACGAAGTCAGAGACGAACTTCGACGAAACGTTTGACGGAGCATGGCAGGAACAAAATATTAGCGCGTGTCAGAAGTGGGATTCGAACCCACGCCTCCATACGGAGACCAGAAGCCCCGATAAGGGAAGCGAAAGCTTGAGTCTGGCGCCTTAGACCACTCGGCCATCCTGACACAGCCGCCGGTTGGGTCCGGCTGCCAGTGAGAGCCGGGAGAACACCGGGCTATGAAGGCTAAAACACGAGTTCTGCGAAAAGGAAAGAGAAGAAAAGACGAATCTTGATGGCATCTAGAGGCTATCGCTGGAGGTTCCCCTCCTCCCACTGACCCGCAGCCCCACCACTCAAGTCGGTGGCTAGGATGCGAGAATTTCTCGAACTTACGACAACGGGTCTGTAAACCGTGTTAGCTCTGGCTGCGGAGAACTCTTCAGCCGCTTCTAGCTGTGCTCACTCTCACTCCTTCCCACAATGACATTTAAGAAGTAACATCGGTAAAAAGGGAGCCGGAGAGAAGGACTTAAACCCTCCTTTTATAAACTTGTTTTCAACATTTGAACTATCTGTCCCTCTAAAAGTACGTGACAGACTATAGCTCCCTCCGCCCGGTGTTCCTCCCCAGGAATCTCATCTCTCCTTCCATCACTTTTCTTCACCCGCTGGCTTTTAATCCTTCATTTTCTTTCTCCCATTCTCTTCTTCTTGCAATCTTAGGGAGAGGCGATCTGAAGAGAAGAAATGGGACGTGATACATGACGTACGATAATAGAGAAACGAGTAAAATGGACGGATGCCCATTGTAATAAATAGTCTCTCCCTCCCTCCCTCCCTCTTTCTCTCTCTCTCAATCTGCCCCCCCCCGCCCCCCACTACCTCCCTCCATCCCTCCTGCCTTGTGAAGTGGTGAAGGTGGGCGTTTTTTGAATCCATTGTTCATTCTTCGTTTTTTGACAAAATGGTCCTATCTAGTTCGTAGCTTCCGTCGCTTCCATCTCCTACGGGAAGGTTCCAGACGTTAGACACACCGATTGCAAATTAGTCATTTTCAGGCTGCTTTGTGTATGGGCGATGGCTAAAGAGGAATTCGTTCGTTTGTTTTTACTTGTCTAATTTTTTGTCCTGACGTAGCATCTAAACTATTATTTTAGTGCCATGTGGAGACGCGGAACGAGTGAGGGCCTCGAGACAGGTATAAGTGGGTTTGAATTCAGGCTCCATGGTCAGAAGACCATTGCAGTAACCCAGGCAGAGATGATGGTTTGGGCAGGCGGGCAGCAGAGCAGGTTGTGAGAACCGCCAGATCTGGAAGCTTTCCTGAAAGGAAGAATGAGACGATGTGATCTATGGGCAAGAAGCCTGTTTAACAAGCAATGCACTTAATTCTGCGCCACACAAGAGTCGTGTGATATTGGATTGCAACTTCTCACCTACATGCACGCAACTATGCAACCCAAAATTAAAAGATTAGAAATAGGAAATGGACACGGAAATTCTCACCGGTGAAACGATTTTTGAAATGTTCAGAAAAGAGCACACTTTTTTTCAGTGTCAACACAAGTAGAGGCACGCTGTGGAAGAACTACAATAAGGTGTAAGTGATGGAAAGTAGTTTGAGATATTTGGAATAGTTTTGAGCAGGACTGTCAACGAGACTGCTATTTCCAGAGGCTTCATTTAAAGAAAAGTTTTCCATTTAGACAAGTGACCTAATTTTCACTTGAAACGGGGATATCCATGATCTATAAAGCCACTTGCCAATACCCAACTGAAGACCAGAGGTACCTCTAATACAGCCAGTCAAGCGACCTGTGAGGTCTAAATCAAAAATCTTCCCAATAGGAAAATGTTTATTAGGTAGGTCCAACAGATTTACTGTTTTGGGATTTGCAAAGTAGGAAATTCTGAAAGAAATGACCACGTGGTAGAAAGAAGAGACCTGAACTGGGAGCGGGAGGGAGGGAGACAAGAGAGAGGGAGAGATAGATAGATAGATAGATAGATAGATAGATAGATAGAGATAGAGATAGATAGATAGATAGATAGATAGAGAGAGAGAGAGAGAGAGATAGCGCGAGCTTCCAGTTGGAAAATGGTTGACTTAATTTTAAAACTCTCACTCTTGGCAGGTTTTTCCTGGCAATAAGGGGGGAGTGGAGGCACAGAGGGTATACACCAGTGATCTGCTTATGAAGTTGACAAGAAGGGCAGCATGCTACTCTGAGTGAAAGTAGCCTGCTTTATTCCAGTTGTACTGATCCAGCCTCTCTGGAGAGTCAGGCACATGACAGGATGTGCTGCTCTTGATTTTCCCTTCCCAATAATGGGAACTTTTTCTTTCCTGTGATAAATTTTAATAATGTATTAATTTATTTAACACATATTTATTGAGTATATACTCAGTTTCAGATTCTGTAGTTGGCACCAAAGATACAGAGTGGAGCGGTGGGGGGGGGGGGGGGGTCAGACAATAAACCAAACTAGTCAGTGCCAAAAACCACCAGGGACACAAACCTGTAGTTGACCAATTTGGATAAGTATTACTTGCTGCAGCAAGGGAGAATACAGACCCTCAGGAACTGCAGAGTGTTGCAGTAAGAGAGTGTCAGAAGGAAACAATTACAGGATTTGGGTTTTGGTTGGGAGATTTGGGGGAGGGTTTAAGGAAGTGGGGCTTTGTGTTGGTTTGATACTGTTAAGTAGTGAGAGTAATTCTATGGTTGGATAGCTTAATGAGTCTTCTCTTAGGGAAGAGCAGACTAGTTGGTAAAGCTGAAGCTCTAGTTGGTAAAGAAGCAACAGTCACGCATATTAACTGTAAGAGAGAGATGTTTGGTGTTTGTGGCTTGGGCAGTGTTTACATCTTGTCTGTTCCGACACCGTTATGGGGTGGTCTTGCTTTTTGTCTTCAGGGAACTTGTCTGATGGTGACGTTCTGTAAAATTGTTTATGTTCAACAGGAGAACATCAGGACCTACCGTTGAGTGCCAGGCCAGCTTCTGAATGACACAGATGACTAGATGGTGATGAGTGTCACAAAGAAAACCTAAGTACGGAAGGGATGTGGGATGTGAGGGAGCTTTTTGCAATATTAAATAGTGTTGTCACTGAAGGCCTCACTGAGAAGGTGACATTTGAACGAAGACTTGAAAGAATAAAAGGACTGAGTCACTTGACTATCTGGGGTAGGTATTTCCAGGCAGAGGGAACAGCAAGAGCAAGGTTGATGAAGTGCGATGAGGCCTGGAGTTTTTGAGTAAAAGCAAGGACCTATGTAGCTGGAATAGAAATTTTGTGCAACCTACAATTTCATTGCCAGACTGACCTCCACCCTTTCCCAAACCACAATCATCATCCCATCTTACCCATTGCTCCATCCCCAAACACCTGATCCCATCCTTTCTTCCATCTCTGACTTTTACCTCATCAATGACCTTGAGAGTCAGGAAAAGGTACCTAAATGGCCTGAAGCTCAGAGAGTGAATGAGGATGTCTGTTTCGTACATTACTTGGACATTCAAGGGTGGAGGGTGGCGGGGTGGTGGTGGAGCAAAACCCCCAAAACCCTGCAGATGTGATGGTTTGTTTTTTAGGTCAAGTGAAAACAACCTCTGATCAACATTTAGTAATATCTAAATGTCATTCATATATATATATATATATGTCATATTATTTTTAATCTCTGAAATTCTATGTGCAATCTATATAACAAAATGACATTTATACACACACTGTTTTACAATAGTTGGTGCCATGGGTAATATCACATTTATGCATTATTTCCTCCTATTTGGTCAGGAATGTATTTGTCTTCATGTATGGAAAAAAATAATAAATTGTGTCTTAAATGATAGAAGTAGTATTGACTCAAAATAAGTATTTCTGGCTTAGGCAGTCCATGTTTGGTACAGCTCCTATCTTCTTTTCTGCCACTTTTGCTTTGGGATTTTGTGCACACTGTCTCCCTTTGCAGATTTTCTCCAAGATTCTCCTCGATTACTCCAGTCCTTCCTAAAATGGTCACCTCCTCCTCGATCTCCCACAGACTGGTGAGGGGAAATCTCACCACCTCTGAGGAGTAAATGCGGTCTCCGAGGGACCCTATGTCCAAGCCTAGTATCTCCTTTCCGCAATGATTGACTCTAGAACAATCCTTCTCCCTGACATTGCTCACATAAATCTGCTGTTTAATGAATGTACAGTGTGAAAATTAAATGATTCGCTTAGTGGTAAGTGACTCAGGAATCCTGAGACCCGGGTGACTGAGCTACACTTTTGGAAGACCCTAACCATTCCTGAAGGCATAGATTCCTCTAGGTCTTCCTGGTGCACTAAATTACATACGACACTCAGTTGTTTCGGATCGATGAACGTCTCTCTTCGAAGCCTGGGTAGCTCAGTTGGTAGAGCATCAGACTTTTAATCTGAGGGTCCAGGGTTCAAGTCCCTGTTCAGGCGTTAAGTGTAGTTTCCATTTAGGTCTCCTGTTAAACTCTTGCCCAAATAAACACACGGTCTTTTGTGGGCTAACCTCATCGGAGCTAGTTTTATTACCTCGACCGCTCCTGGAGAGACTCCTAAGAGGATTTAGAAACGTGGGCAATCGAAGGAAAAGGGATACTTAAAAAAAAAACTCCTTGGTGTGGAGTTGGCCAATTGTTCTAGATGGTAGGGCGCTACAGGGGTAGGCCCTGTTAGAATATACACTCTTATATACACTCTTTGAGAGCCTCTTTGGTCTCCCAGGTTCCCCGCGTCTTAGACTAGGCCTTAGTGCACTGAAGTTCTGCACCACCCTGCAAAAAGCAGCTGATAAAGTACAGTCCAAACCTTTTGACATTGAAATTGACATTGTCAATGAAAGCTGTCTATTTTGTGCATTCATTACAGAACTGTTCTCCTTCCCCTGGGATTTAGATATAAATCTACAAAAACCCTGAAAATGAGCTTCTGTGCACTTTTTCTGTGTATTATACTTTTTGTAAGACTTTAAATGGCTACTAGCCAAGAAGTCCACGGTGGATACTGCGTGTGAAGAGCAGAATTGCATTTACTTCATGCCCATTTCCCTTATTTCCACGATGTCATGTGTCCTGAGGGGAAGAGGAGTGAAGGAATTCCTGTCAGAGAAACACATGTGAAAAGTTGTGGGGTTTCCCTCCTTAAAATGTACCCCAGAAATCTTCCAGCGTGCAGGGCAGCAGCAATCCTCTGTATCTAGATGTGCCCGACATCGTGTGAAGTAGCCCCTCAACTGAAACATGTATTAAAAGATCAACAGTATGATCTTCTCCCGACTGAGCCCTCCAGTCTACGCCAGAGTCCTAATTCGATGTGTAAATGGATGAGGTCTCCAAAAGGAGCTAGAGAAGCCCATTTCTCCCAAAAGTGTGGCTCGGTCACCCAGGTTTCGGACCGGCACTGGAGGCTATTATCACCAAGCAGATCATTTAATCTCTTCTCTGTTTATTCTTTAAAAGGGAGATTAATGCGCACAATTGCCGGGGGATGAAGATGGAAATCCGGCTCAGAACAGAGCGGGATCCACTCAGAAGCATTTTCACCCGTGTCAGAGATTGCGGAAAAGGGGTTGTTGGGCAGAGCAGAGGAGTCCTGGGAGATGGAATATACTGGTAGGAGATAAGAGAAGAGCAGGATGCACAGGCTCTAATGAATCTGAGGAGGAGAGAATGTGTTCAATTTAGGAATGGCTGAAATAAGCAAAGAGAAAACTCAAGGAAAGAAAAGACGAGGAAAGTAGATGGTTATGTCTAATAGCACAAGGCAGGTGGTTTAAGACCGTTGACCCGTTCGGAGTTTTCCTGAACTTTATAGTTGGGATTTCCAGGAATTTTTAGGGCCGGGGGAAAAAAACGAGGGTGGGATGTGACATCCACTTCCAAGGGTTTCTGTAGTTGGGGAAGACCACATCCCTCAGAACCCACTTCTTTCCTGCTTCTCACGCTTCAGCATGCCCGCCCTAGTTCTCACTTTCTTTCTTTCTCCTTCTTTTCTCCACCCAGTCCCCTCTCTTCCTTTTCCGTCTTCTCTGTTCTGTTCTGTGACACGTCGTTTACCATGTAGGTTGCTTCTTTCCTGTCTACTAAGGCAAAATGGAACCACTTGGTAATCCACCTGAACACCAGGAGTTCCACGTCAATCCAGGTCTTCCTCTAGTGTGTTTCACCACCTCTGTCTTGAGCTTCAAAGACAAGAACGACCTGGCTGTCGCGGTAGTAGTATTCGCGGTCCTGGTCCCGTTAGGTCTTCAATCTTTTACGAGACATTTTTGAGCACCTTTGAGATCTGATGTTTCCTACAATAACGTCAGTTTAAAAACCTTTGGCGGTGACGCCATCGAACAGGACAAGAAATGGAAAGCAGCGTAATGTTATTTGCGGTGGACTGCGGGACTGCGGCTTAAATTTGGGGAAAATAGCAAATAGCATTCGTAATTATACAAACGTCTTTTCTAAAAGAAAAAGGAGAGAACGCCTAAAGCAAACCTCCTAGCAGAGGATGGTTTCGATCCATCGACCTCTGGGTTATGGGCCCAGCACGCTTCCGCTGCGCCACTCTGCTAAAGTACGGTAAGCGGCCGAAATCAGTCTCCTTCATTCATAAGAATTCTTTCAGCTTCCTGCACAAGTCCAATTTTATTCATTTTCCTTAATTTATTTTCCTTCTGTTTCCACCCGTCTCTTCTAACTTCTCTCTTTCATCTCAAGACTCTCCTGAATTTCTCTCTTCTTTAAATATTGTGTACCAGCAAGTTTTGGCCAAAGAATGTGAGGGTGTGTGTAGACATGGCTACGAGCATTGTCAAGTGTGAAAGCTGTAAAAAGGAAGGTGGAACCTAAATTAATATTAAGTACTCATTGTTTTACATAGCCTGGAAAAGTTAAATTCAGGTTTTTCTCCCTTTCCCACATTTTACGTTCTCTGGCGTTTTTCTATTCAGGTAGTCGATTGCCTTGTCAAAGTGCAGTGTGGAAATTCCTTTACCAGTATTGAGATGGCATAAAAGAGATCAAAATCTGTGATATTCACTGTTAAGGACTTGATCAGTTAATTGAGTTCTGAAAGCATGAGTTTAAGTCCTCCATTGTCAGGAATTTTTGTTATACCATACGCCATTATTGGGGAAGTCACCAGCATCTGGGGGGAAAGAGACTTCTTGCAGTCTTTCCTTCACCTCTGATCTGAGAAAAACTTGATCTTTTTCTGGAACCACTCCAATGCCCCTACCCTCTATTCATTCCTACCCAGTAGTCCTCTTAATTGCTTTCCATCAGCTTTATTCTCTAATGTCTATGTAATATTAAATGTCTATAGTCTACTCTCAGCAAATAATAATAATAATGATAATGATAATAGCTACACTTTCCTGGATTTTACTTTAGTCTCACATATTATTTGAATTGTATATAGAAATAACTAGCGCATTATCTTTCTGGAACTGAAATTATGATTTACAAGTGTTAAGGAGAAGATCTGTCTTTGACAACTTGAGTATGCTTTTTCTCCTCAGCCCAGGATGAGGACAGACTACAGAAAGATAATATGTTGATCTATGAATAGTTCGCCAGATTCCTAAAGGATTCTTTCCTCAAAATTTCAACTGTGTTGGTTCCAATTACCTAATCTAAATGTGGCTTAATTAGACATGGATAATTCAATAATCAAATAAAAAAATAACAAAATGCTCTATGTGTCAATGCTGTTGTAATAAAGAACCTGACTCTACTTTTTGTGTTTTATTGCTGACAGCTTTCAAGCTTCACCACTCCATCTTTGCCTCTTGCCCTACCTGTGGCCAAGCTGATAAGAAATCCCAGGTGCTTGCCTCCTTCCTTGGCTGTGGGGGAGGGAGGAGCTCAAACCATGAAAGCCCCAGTCTGCACTGCCGGCAGGAATCCTCACCCTGGCCCCAACCGCTAACTACAGTAAAACCCAGTGTCACTCTCCCTTCCCTTCACTCATGAAACAGACTGCTTGGGTGCCTTTCCCTAGAAAGGCCCAGTGTATTAGTGAATGAATCTGCTCTCATCCTCTTGGTTTGTGTGTGGTATCACCGGTCTCAACATCTGACCATTAATTAGAAGGGGATCCATCCTTCTCTACTAAGTGACCACAACAATTGGTTCTGTGAGCAGGATATCTAGGTGATGACACCACCACAAGGAGTCTTTCCTCTCTTGCTATGGATTGCTAACTTGCTCTGCTGTTGCTGATGAGTATGTACTATGAGCTGCTGCCTACTGGCTAGCATGATCTTGGAACCAGAAAGCTGCCTGCTGGAGAGCATGCACTTTGAGCTGTCCTGCACGTGCTGAATTTGCTGAGTCCTAGCTTTTATAGATTTAACACAACTAAGTTGGAAGTTTTAATAATTAGCACTCAGGGACAGGAGTACGGTACTAGAGTCCTCCTTAAAGTGGCCCATATTGTGCCATGTGTCTTAACCTGGACCTATGTGTCTCAGATTGAATTGTGGTCTTGATTTCAGCATAAACTGTGACTGATGCCAGGCTCAGTGGAACAACCCATTGGTTGTGTGTTGCAACCAGGCATTGGCCCTATTCTACAGAACACTCGGGAAATGCTGATATCTTGTGCAATACATGGCCCCCTCAGGTGATCACTCATGTGAGGAAGAGCAGGCACAATATTGTACGCTGAGGTCAACACTCCTAAAAGCAGATGGCTCACTAGGACCCTATGCTGTTGCTGCTGCCACCTCTCACTCTGTCATCAAAACAAAATCCTTATCCTGACCTGAAAGTTAAAAACACTCATGGCATCTCTCTCTTCATAGTGCAGACCATAAAAAACAGCCCTTAATGCTTTGTCTCCACACCTCTATCACCCTATTGGGTGACTATGAAACAGACCAACAAAGACTCAGGGTTTGATTGAGTATGATGGCTTATCAACATACCAAGGAGTCAAATCAAACCAAACTTAAGGCTGGGAGCCCTGAACCTAATAAAGAAACAATTACCAAGGGGCAGCCCCCTAACCCTGACAATACTGTTTTGGGACTCGTCAGAAAAGAAACTTATAAATGTGAGCAGGGTGGAGAGGACCCACCCCCAGCCCCAAGTATATCCAGTACACACACACACACACACACACACACACACACAACCAGAATAAAGGGGGAGGAAATAAAAAACTGAAACAGAGGTCACAATTGGACTCAATTGGAAATTTAAATTTACTAAAAATATATACAATAAAAGATAAAAAGATTGCCAATTGGCTTTTGTGCCTCTACAACACAGGTTCTAAATTAATTTTAACATCTGCTGAAATACACCGATTGATAAATCTTTATAGGCTTAATTGTTAATGGGGCTCAAATTACAGTTACACCTGGGCATCCCACTAACTTAAAACAAGATCTCTGATACCTAGGGGTCCTATTATATTTAAACAAGTTGTCCCTATATTCTTAGGGGGGTTACTAAACATAAGATGGTGGACAAATAGGTATGCTTCACTTTAACCATCAGAACTATTGCCTTGTCTAAGTTCCCCATGATAATATTGTCCTCATTACCCTAAATTATCCATAGTGGGCATGGGCACTCTATCCCAGTAAGTAATGGATAAAGTAAGTAAAATTAAGTCTTTGACACTTACAATCAGCTTGACAAAATGAGATCCCATGGACCTTCCCTCCATCACCATCAGCAGTCAAAATAGTTGCTATAGAACAATATAAATTAAAACAGGGCCTTCAAGGATTCAAAACATTTATACAAGGCCTATTTAGAGAAGGGGTGACTATCTCCATGGCTTCTCCAACAGTCCAATCCTTAAACCTGGAAAGAATGAATGAAACCTCATGGTATATTGCTGCAACCTAATGTTTGTAATCCCACCTTGTGCCAGTTTGAATATATTGTGTCCCCCAAATGCCATTATCTTTGATGTAATCTTGTGTGGGCAGATGTTATCGATGTTGATTAGATTGCAATTCTCTGAGTGTTTCTGTGGAGATGCGCACCACCCAACTCTGGGTGATGACTCTAATAGGATAATTTCCATGGTGTGTTGGCCCACCCATTGGGTGGGTCTTGATCAGTGGAGCCATATAAATGAGCTGACGGGCAGGGGGAACTCAGTGCTGAGGGATGTTTTGAAGAGGAACTACAGCCAAGAGGGACACTTTGAAGAAAGCACAGGAGCTGCAGATGAGAGACAGTTTGAAGACGGCCATTGAAAGCAGACTCTTACTTCAGAGAAGCTGAGAGAGGACAACTATCCCAAGTGCAACTAAGAGTGACATTTTTGAGGAACTGCAGCCTAGAGAGGAATGTCCTGGGAGAAAGCCATTTGAAACCAGAACTTTGGAGTAGACACCAGCCACATGCCTTTCCAGCTAACACAGGTTTTCCGGACACCATTGGCCATCCTTCAGTGAACGTACCCGATTGCTGCTGTGTTACCTTGGACACTTTATGGCCTTAAGACTGTAACTGTGTAACCAAATAAACCCCCTTTATAAAAGCCAATCCATCTCTGGTGTTTTGCATTCTGGCAGCATTAGCAAACCAGAACACACCCATTAACATCTTCATACCAAATATTATTGAAATTACTGATGCCATTCAATCAGTAACTGGATATACTCTACAGTCACAGATTTGGATAATACATTCTGTTCATTGCCAGTTTCAACAACCTTCCTCTAAGTTTGCCTTCGTCTTTGAAGGGACACAATACACCTTTACCTGGCTACCGCTGTGTTGCTGACAGGGCGGCGCAGGAATGAGACACAGGCACAAAGTTAAGAATTAAGGGAGCAGGGGGCCCACGGCATCTCGTGCTAAGTGGACAATAATGCACCTTTGCTCCAGTTATTTATTTCAGAAGATCAGGGAGTATATGCTAAATGTCCTCAGGCTCAGGAGAGCCCACCAGATACCTATGTTTACATCCTGTTGCATATCAGAAGGAACAATCTAGGTTTAGGACAATAGTAAACGTTGTCGTCATAGTCACAAGACACATATCTTTACAGGGCGGGTCCGCATGGCGTTCCATGCAGGCCTGAGGCTTAGCGTTCTAAGCCACCACCCTAGATATGCCTCAGGCAACATGGAAGACTCAGTTTCCCACACCCCTGGGGACACCTCAATAGCTTTAAACGACATCCAACTTCCTCCACCAACACAGGTATGACATTACATTGATTACCTCCTCTGAGGAGACTTATTTAAAGTACTTGTGCCAGTTTGGATGTATTACGTCCCTCAGAACGCCATTATCTTTGATGCAATCTTGTGTGGGTAGACATATTAGTGTCGATTAGATTATAATTCTTTGATTGAGTGTTTCCATGGAGATGCGACCCACCCAACTGTAGGTGATAACTCTGACTGGATAATTTCCATGGAGGTGTAGCCCTGCCCCTTTGGTGTGGGCCTTGATAGTTAACTAGAGTTCTATATAAGCTCAGACAGAAGAAGCAAGCTTGCTACAGCCAAGAGGGATACTTTGAAGAATGCACAGGAGCTGAGAGAGGAGCCGCAGCTGAGAGAGGAGCCACAGCTGAGAGACACATTTATTTTTTTTTTTTAACAATTGGAAATTTTATAACCTCATTGTTCTTCTAGAAATACTATTTTCATTCTACTTTTCTCATAGAATTATATCCTGATGTATTTTATGCATTCTTCTCTGCAACAAAAATATGCATACAACCAGTAATTAATTTTTAAAAAGTATTTCCTGTGACCAAAGGGTTCGAAATGCTAAATTTCTTCTGGATTTTATCATTACAATATTATTAATCCACAATGGATCAAAAAACATGGATTTTTAAAATATTGATGTTCCAGTTTGCTAATGCTGCCCGTTTTGCAAAATACCAGAAATGGTTGGCTTTTATAAAGGGGGTTTATCTGGTTACAAAGTTACAGTCTTAAGGCCACAAAAGTGTCCAAGCTATGGCATCAACAAATATACCTTCACCGAAAGAAGGCCAGTGGTGTCCAGAAAACCTCCGTTAACTGGGAAGGCACATGGCTGGCATCTGCTGATCTCAGGTTGTGTTCCAGCTTCTCTCTCAGCTCCTGTGCATTCTTCACAGTGTCCCTCTTGGCTGCAGCACCTCCTTCTGTCTGTGAGCACTTTTATTTGGCTCTAGTTGATTTAATTTAGAACCATCCTGAATGGGGGTGGGGGGTGTAACACTTCCATGGAAATTAGCCAGTCAAAGGTCTTGCCCATAGTTGATTGAGTCATATCTCCCTGGAAACACTCAATCAATAGGTTTCAACCTAATCAACACTAATAGGTCTGCCCCAACAAGATTGCATCAAAGAACATGGTGTTTTGGGGGGACATAATACATCCAAACTGGCACAATTGATAAATAATTTACTAAACATAAAAAGTAAATATTTTTGAAAGACATCTCTTAATGATCATTGATAGGGCTGAATTTTTCCAAATGATTATTAAATCTGTGGATGATTATAACTTATTGCTATACTGAGACTGGGTTCAGCATTAATTTTCTTCCTATTTTTCACTTTTACAGATAAGCTCTGAGAAACCTAGCTTGCATAAATTAGATGGGAAAGAAAGACGTTTCATTATAGGAATGTCAGCCAATTCTTTTAATACCTCTGAGTTACATGATTAAAAAACATATAATAATATGTCATGAAAAATTATTTTCAATGAGCTACTATCTGACAGCTTAACTAGGTCCTCCTTCCATTTTGTGAAAGCAAAGACTGAGAAACCTACAAAGGATTTGTTAGCTGGTCATAAGTGTTATTCAGGTTCTCCATTTCTGGAATTATTATATCTGCTATTTTTTCACTTAGAGGCACCTTATTTAACATGATATACTCAGAAAAGTTTGGGAAACTAAAAACGTTAATTCCAACACACTTTTGCTGAAACAGTATTTTTTGGATAAAACCCCTTTACCTTATTACATGCTTTAAATATCATTAGCGTATTGGAGCTGCAGATTTAACTCATATATTAAAAACATTGGTCACATATTCTTATTGGCAAAGCCAGTTCTCACTGTTACACTAATCAGCCAAGTCATATTACTTTGTATTGGAAAAGACTTCTTAATTTTCAGTTCAAGTCAACATGTTAATATGTGCTCTCATGACAAGCACCTTTTTTTTTTCTTTTTCTTTTTCCATTTTTATTGAGATTGTTCAGATACCATACAATTATTCAAAGATCCAAAGTGTACAATCACTTGCCCCTGGGTACCCTCATACAGCTGTGCATCCATCACACTTAATTTTTGTTCAATTTTTGGAAACTTTTCATTACTCCAGACAAGAAATAAAGTGAAAGATGCAAAAAGAAAAAAAGAAAAGGAAACTCTAATCTTCCACTATCCCTAACCAACCCCCCTCAATTGTTGACTCGTAGTAGTGATATAGTACATTTGTTACTGTTTATGAAAAAAAATGTTGAAATACTACTAACTGTAGTATATAGTTTGTAATAGGTATATAGTTCTTCCCTATATGCCCCTCTATTATTAACTTCTAATTGTATTGTCATACATTTGTTCTGGTTCATGGAAGTGATTGCTAGTATTTGTATAGTTGATCATGGACATTGCCCACCATAGGATTCAGTTTTATACATTCCCATCTTTTGACCTCCAACTTTCCTTCTGGTGACATATATGACTCTGAGCTTTCCCTTTCCACCTCATTCACACAGCATTCGGCCTTGTTAGTTATTCTCACATCTTGCGACCAACACCCCTGTTCATTTCCAAACATTTGAGTTCATCCTAATTCAACATTCTCCTCATATTAAGCAACCACTCCCCATTCTTAAACCTCGACCTATATCTTGGTACCTTATATTTCATGTCTATGAGTTTACATATTATAATTAGTTCCTGTTAGTGAGACCCTGTAATAATTGTCCTTATGTGTCTGGCTTATTTCACTCAGTCTATTGCCCTCGAGGTTTTGTCATCAACCCATTTTTTTTTAATATGGTTTTGTTCACTCATCATACATACCATCCCAAGTAAATAATCGATGGTTTTCTGCATGGTCATACATTTATGTGTTCACCACCTTCACCACTATCTATATAAGAGCATCTACATTTCTTCCAAAAGGCAGGAGGGAGAGTCAAAGAAGGCAGAGAGGCAAAAGAAAGAGGAAAAAAAAATGACAGCTAGGAAGCAGCAAAAGGAAAAATAACCTTAAATCAAAGTAGAATGAAGAATCAGACAATATCACCAATGTCAAGTGTCTAACATGCCTCCCCTATCCCTCCCTCTTATCTGCATTTACCTTGGTATATCACCTTTGTTACATTAAAGGAAGCATAATACAATGATTCTATTAGTTACAGTCTCTAGTTTATGCTGATTGCATCTCTCCCCCAATGCCTCCCCATTTTTAACACCTTGCAAGGTTGACATTTGCTTGTTCTCCCTCGTAAAAGAACATATTTGTACTGAGAGACACATTTTGAAGAGGGTCGTTGGAAGCTGACACTGACATTTTGGAGAACGCCATTTTGAAACACAACCTGGGAACAAGCAGCCTTCCCAGCTAAGAGAGGTTTTCCGGATGTCTGTGGCCTTTCTCCAGTGATGCTTATGGCATTAAGAATGTAACTTTGTAAACAAATAAACCCCCTTTATAAAAGCCAATCCATTTCTGGTATTTTGCATAAGGCAGCATTAGCAAAATCAGAACAGTCCTCATTCAAGAAATACATAGATTCACAAAAG
Source organism: Choloepus didactylus (assembly GCF_015220235.1). Lineage (NCBI taxonomy): Eukaryota > Metazoa > Chordata > Mammalia > Pilosa > Megalonychidae > Choloepus > Choloepus didactylus. The sequence continues at coordinate 125,731,435 of NC_051313.1, read as the reverse complement.
AGTGCAGAAAAAGGGATGGGCCATTGCCCCCCACCCACAACCCCAAACAAAAGTACAAAGTTCTGTCACCTCAGGAAAATTTCTAGGTGTTATATGGTCAGTGAAGAACTGTTACATCCCTGACACTGTCAAGAAACAGCTATTGACCCTCTTGGCACCCATAACGTTAAAACAAGCCCCAAATCTTTTGGGCTTTTTTGGATTCTGGAGGCAATATGTTTCTCTTCAGAATTTTTTCTTAAGAATTTATGTTGTTGCTCACATGTCGGACCCACTTGAATGGAGTCCCCTATAACAAAAGGCTCTAGAATCTGTCCAACATTGTATGTGCGACATAGTAGGCACACCTGTTAGGACCCTCCAGAGATTCCTTCACTGAAAAGGCTTTAGCAACCTCCTTTTATGCCTTCTGGAGTCTCTGGGAAACCACTGATGGCTGTCCGTGAGATTACGTTGCAAAAAAACTGCCCTACTGGGTCCCCCGCTATATGCCATTAGAGTAGCTATTGCTGACTGCATACCAGGAAGCAGGAGGCAAAGAGAAGTGAGAAAAGGGTGAGGGAGAAATGGACGAGGCCAGAGGAGGAAACATGGTGGGGACAGGGTGGGACCCTCAAGAGGAGAAGTAAAGCTCAACGTGCACGCCATGAACCTATAGTGGGACAGTTAAAATTCTGAAATTAGAGTTTTACCGAAGTGTTTAAGCCCCGCCCACAGTCGTCCGCCACACCAATACTACTTCTTAAGTTAAAATTTGAGCGGAGGGAGATAGCGTGGTTTCTGAGAACATCTGGCTGAAAAAGATTGCTGCGGCGAGGCCCGCGCCCACGCTCGCTAGCCACCAACTTGGGTCCTTCTGAGGTTCGCTGAACGCTCGCCCAGGAGGAGCCTCTCGGGAATGGGGTAGGGGAGCGGGCGGCGGGGGCAGGCTCCGGGTCTGCAGGGCTGTGCTCTTTCTGACACCCGCGATCACCTCCAGCTCCAGTGAAGCTCGTCTTTTCCTGCCCTTCCAGTTTGTATACAGTCAACCCGGAATTGCCGTTTCGTCCAGAAGTCTTTAAAAAATACTTTCTGAATACAACTTTGACCAGGTGTTGCCTACAGTTTTAACGTATTACTAAAGCTAAAGCTTCCTGTAACCAGGTAGCGAGTCTTGAGCTCCACCTCTGGCGGCGTGTTCGAATCACGCTTCTGACAGGATTGTACTTTTGCTCCTGCTTGACCAGTTTAAGAGTCCCTTTCAGCCCACACACTTGCTCCCCGCTCAAGGTTCCTCCTGTTCTTCCAATCACGACCGCTTGTCCCGTCCATGATGCCCCACCTTTGGCTCCCCCTTACGCCGCTCCCGCCGACTCTCACCAAAGTGCTGGAACACGTTGCAGCAAAGAAAGAGCCATTCTCGCATCTCAAACCAAACATTCGACAGACGAAATTTACCAATGAGAGATCCTGGAGTATTTGCAGAGCCAACGGGTCACGTTTTGATTCCCGGAGCCGTCGGTGTCCCCTCCTCCGAGAGAGAAGGCGGCAGTGGATTTCCATCAGAAGAGTGTCGCTTGCTCGGTGAACTCCTCGGTAAGCCAACACGCGGGAATCCCACTTTAAAAAACAAAAAAACGAAAAAGATAAATAACACAGAAAATAGGCAGAAAGATCTGTCTTCCTGGGGGGAAGACCTCCCGAAAGACTGGTTTTGACGCTAGAGGTGAAACTCAGCTTACAGCCTCGCGGAAGGGGAATGGAACTCCGGTCTCCCGCGTGACAAGCGGGGATACTTACCACTATACCAAAATCGAAGACATGGACTCTGTAGTAGAAAAATCTCATTTGTAGAGTATTGGCAAGTGGGTGCTGGGCCTTTTTTGAGCAGAGAGTTGCTGAGAAATTCATTGATCTTCATTTGGAATCTCTATTACAAGATTCTGTAAAACGGTTTTCTCCACGATTCTTCGAAATTCTAAAATGAACAGCCGTGATAGAGGCTATGATATTGCTGTAAATATGCTCAGGTCATTAATAGCTAAGAATGCAATTGTTGGAGAGAATTTGTATATACAGTATTTCATACGCTGCCAGTGGAGGCATAATTTTTACAACTTTGGAAAATAGTTTGGCATTGCCTCAATAAGTTAAGCATTTACATAACCTAACAAATCAACAATTTGTCTTCGAGAAATACTTGTACTTATATACCATGCAATGTTTGCATAAGGGCTCGTAGTAAAGTTGCTTACAATATTAAATACCTGGAGACAACTCAAATGCACATTGACTGATGTGTGAGAGATCAGACTCCTAGGTTCTGACTCTAAATGAGAAAATTGTCCATGGTATGCTCATGAAAATTGCTCTTATATTAGCACCCAACCTAAAGAAAAAAAAACAAAACCTCAATATATTCTAAAATGTAAAAATAATAGAAACAATATTTTCTGATCATCTAAAAATTATAAAAATTTTCAAAATCTAGAGACAAAGGGATAATATAAACAAAAAAGTATAAAATGTCTAGAAAACAAAGATAATGAAAATATTATATAGCAGACATGATAGGATATACCTGAAGCAGTACTCAGAGAATAATTTATAAACTTAAACGGGTCTATGAATTGAAAAGAAATAATATTAAAATCAAGACTCTGTCTCACAGAATGACTTATTTTGAGTTCCTGGAAAACAGACCCTGAGATAGAAATTTGAGTGCACAAAATCTATTGCAGAGTACAAGCTAAAACAATTCCTGTAAGGAGGTGAGGAAACTAGGATTGAAGGAAAGGAAAAATGAAACTGCAAAACTGCAAAGTAGTCACAATAGAGGCCTCAGCCAGTCCCATGGTGAGCTTTGGAGTGGGGATGGCTATCAGAATTGTCCCAGATGGAGGCAAAATTGCAGTCACTGGATATGGCCTGCCTCAGGGTAATCATGGGAGAGTATAACCTTTGGCAGGTAGCCATTCCTAGAGGTGGCTACAGATGTGAGATTAAATCAGGCAACACTGCCGGAAGCTGTGGGAATGAGAGACTTGATTCTGAAAGAGGGATCTGGGGAGCACATCATTCACCCCATGCTACGCTTGGATCCAATTGCTTCACATAGTAGCTTCACTTTATGTGTGAACAGCTTCTCTAGGATTCTGCTTGCATCATTTCCTTGGGAAATTCATAGGAGAATGGTTGTGGGACAATCGATAGCTCCCCAGCACTGCAACTGGTTTCAAGACCACAGCTGACACTCCTTATTTCCCTCTACAACCCATTCTAGATTCCTGTCACACTTGGCTAGCACCTCTGCTGGTCTAGGTGGCTTCCTGGTGAGTGACCTAGACACTCATTCCTGAGAAGAATATGCCATGGTCTCCAGGCTCTCCTCAGGCTCTTAACTTGCACTCGTTCATTTAGGGTCAAAATTTGCAAGCAAAGTGTCAAGTGATTACCCTGTGCATAACATGATTGGTAACTGTGCTGGTTTGTATACATTATGTCCCCCAGAAAAGGCCGTGTTCTTTGATGCAATCTTGTAGGGGCAGATGTAATAGTGTTGATTGAATTGGAATCCTTTGATTGGGTTTTTCCATGAAGATGTGACTCAATCAACTGTGAGTGAAATGTTTGCTTGTATAGTTTGATTGGTGTTACCCCACCCATTCAGATGGATCACTGGGGCTGTATAAAGGAATTCACAGACAGAAGGACTTCAGAGCAACTGACAGTGACATTTTGAAGAGGAGCTGCAGCTAAGAGAGAACAAAACGCCCCAAGAGAAACATTTTGGAGAATGTCATTTTGAAACGCCACCTGGGAGCAAGCAGATGCCAGCCAGGTGCCTTCCCAGCTAACAGAGATTTTCTAGATGCCAATGGCCATCCTTCAGTGAAGGTACCAGATTATTGATGCCTTACCTTGGACACTTTATGGCCTTCAGACTGTAACTTTGTAACCAAATAAACCCCTTTATAAAAGCCAATCCATTTCTGGTATTTTGCCTAATGGCAGCATTAGCAAGCCGGAACAGTAACATATTCTTTCCTGCCCCCATGTGTAACAGCAGCCCTACCTCCTGATGACAAAGGACAATTATACCTGCCGCTATGGTAACTTACTTGCCTACTAGTCTCTTGTCATACGAAGACTGAAGTAATGGGGCAATAGTTGTAGTTGCAAGTTCAATGGGACTTTTTCTAGGTCCATGGTGGAAACATGTGATCCTCTGGGAACCAAGATTTCTATATGCACAGAATCTAAATTTAAGCATATGGGACCCACTAATTTTCCAAGTCTGTCACTGAGTCACTGGGAGTGATGGTAAGTGGGGCCACTCCAGCTTCTGCTTTGGTTCCTGGACCCTGTGTTTTACCTATTGGAGGCAAGGCACCTTAGAATGGTTGTGAAATTAGGGTGTATATCACATCTTGGGGATTGTGCCCTGTCCTTTCTGGACGTCATCTCCAAGCCTGTGCTTCACTGTGCCTTGTAAAGGTGTCATCATCCTGTAGGTCAACAGATTCTAAATAGTGTGATATTTGATAAAACTAATTGATCTCATGGTCATATGCCTGTTTCCACATCCCCATTTCTTTAAAGTGGATCCTATATTCTAAGGCAATGTTATTTAGGATCCTGTGTTGGTGTGTTAAATGCTCTGTAAGCCCTCGGATGGAAGTACTAGTTGTGACCTTGCAGGTTAGAAAGTCAAACCCATACCCCCCAAAAGTGTTGATCCCAGTCAAGAAGAATCATTTCCTCTTCCAGGATATAAGGTGTCCCATGTAATGAACTGGAGTGTTGTGGCTGGTGATCGTTTCAAGGGATAATACTGTATCAGGGGCTAAGTTTTGGTCTTGATTGCTGAGCAGCTGGATATTCAGTAGTAGCAATTGCTGATCAGATTTGGTTAAGTAGGAGGCCATACTGCTGAGTACACATATACACTTGATTTTTCCTCGTTGATACTCATTATATATGCCTGTTTTTCCAACTGGAGTGACTGATGATAGATGCTGATTGATTTCAAGCAGCCAAAACATTCCTACTTGTTTAGTGCCTCTTTAAGGTGGATTCTCTTTAGTGGGTGAAAACATGCAATTTAAGGATATTCATACTTTATGCCCACTCCCATAGGTTTATTCACATGTCTCTATGCCAGGTATCCTTATCTTTAATCTGCTTATCTTTTATGTTCCAAGTGTTCTAGTTTGCTAATGCTCCTCAAATACAAAACACCAGAGACGGATTGGGTTTTATAAAAGGGGGTTTATTTGGTTACACAGTTACAGTCTTAAGGCCATAAAGTGTCCAAGGTAACACATCAACAATCCGGTACCATCACTGGAGGATGACCAATGGTGTCCAGAAAACCTCTGTTAGCTGGGAAGGCACATAGCTGGCGTCTGCTCCAAAGTTCTGGTTTCAAAATGGCTTTCTCCCAGGACATTCCTCTCTAGGCTGCAGTTCCTCAAAAATGTCACTCTTAGTTGCACTTGGGTATTTGTCCTCTCTTAGCTTCTCCAGAGAAAAGTCTGCTTTGAACGGCCATCATCAAAATGTCTCTCATCTGCAGCTCCTGTGCTTTCTTCAAAGTGTCCCTCTTGGCTGTAGCTCCTCTTCAAAATGCCACTCACAGCTGCACTGAGTCCCTTCTGTTTGCCAGCTTATTTATATGGCTCCAGTGATTTAATTTAGACCCACCTTGAATGGTTGGGGTAACACCTCCATGGAAATTATCCAATCAGAGTCATCACCTGCAGTTGGGTGGGGCACATCTCCATGGAAACACTCAAAGAATTACAATCTAATTAACACTGATAGGTCTGCCCACATGAGATTACATCAAAGATAATGGCATTTGGGGGGACATAATACATTCAAACTGGCACACGAAGTCTCTGACAAACCAACCAGGCCATTTTTCCCTACCCATGAGGTTATTTTGGTTTGTTAAAGCTGCCAGAATGCAATATACCACAAATGGGTTGGCTTTTACAATGGGGATCTATTAACTTACAATTCACAGTTCTTAGGCTGTGAAAATGTCCAGTTCAAGGCATCAACTTCAGTGGCTTCCTCTCTCAGCTTCTGTTGGTGTGTCCCTGTCGCTCAGCTTCTCTGGGGCTTCTTTGAGCTCTCTGTCTTTTTTATCTTTTTTCCTCTCATAAAGGACTCCAATAAAAGGATTAGGACCCACTTTGAATTAATCTAACCAAAAGATCCCACCTACAACAGTTCTGTGCCCACAGAAGTGGATTAAAAGAACATGGCCATTCTGGTGTATATAACAGCTTCAAACCACCACAGTTGTGTATATTCTTATCTTGGCCATATCTCTTTCAAGAAAGTGGTTGACCAGTTTCACTGTCCAAAACTTTATCCATTTGGAGAATTTTCCCTCAACCCACCATCATTCAGGGCTACCTATAATTAGAGCCTTGCTGTAAAGACCATTTTTGTTTTGCACTTCTCTTTTCAAGCTGGGCCATCTGTGAATCAAAGTTGGACTTTTTCTTCCTCCATCTACTGGTCATAAGGTATTCATCTGTAGCCGTATTTGAAGCCAAGGGAAAGGAACTGGGGCCATAGTGGTGGCTGACATGGATTGGAAGATTAAATATTCTTAAGATGTGAATTATACCCAAACTGATTTACAGATTCAACATAACCTCAATCAAAATTCCAACAGCCTTCTTTGCAGAAGTGGAAAAGTCAATCATCAATTCATTTGATGGTCAAGGGTATGCAAATAGCTAAAATCATTTTGAAAAAGAAGAGCAAAGTTAGAAGGCTCACACTTCCCAATTTCAAAACTTATTACAAACGACAGTAATAACAACAGTGTGATACTGGCATAAGGACAGACATATAGACCAATGGAATAGAATTGAGTGTGCAGGAAAAAAACCCACACATCTATGACCAAGTGATTTTTGATAAGGATGCCACGTCCTCTCAAGGGAGAAAGAATAGTCTCTTCAACAATGATGCTGGGAAAACTGGATATCCACGTGAAAAAGAGTAAAAGTGGACTCTTATGTCACACTATATCCAAAAATTAACTCAAAATGGGTCAACAACCTAAATATAAGAGCTAAGACTATAAAAATTCTTGGAAGAAATCACAAGGGACTATCTTCAGGACCTTGTATTAGGCAATGGGTTCTTAGATTTTACACTGAAAGTGCAAACAACAAAAGAAGAAATAGATACATTGGATTTCATCAAAATTGAAAATTTTTGTGCATCAAAGGACATTGTCAAGAAAGTGAAAAGACAGCCTACAAATGAGAGAAAAATCTTTGGAAACCACGTATCTAATACAGGTTTAATATCTAGAATTTATAAAGAACTCCTACAATTCAATAACAAAAATTCAGTTTAAAAAGCAGTCATTGGACATGAAAAGACATTTCTCCAAAGAAGATGTATGAATGGCCAACAAGCACATGGAAAGATGCTCAACATCTTTAAGGAAATGCAGGTAAAAACCATGATGAGATACTATTTCATACCCACCAGGTTGGCTATTATTAATAAAAATGAGAAATAACAAGTGTTGGTGAGGATGTGGAGAAACGAACCTCACACATTGTTGATGGGAATGTAAAATGGTGCAACCACTGTGAAAACACTTTGGTGGTTCCTCAGAAAGTTGAATACAGAATTACGATATGACTTGGCAATTCCACTTCTAGGTATATACCAAAAAGAATTGAAAGCAGGGACTTGAACAGATATTTGTACACCAATGTTCGTAGCTACATTTTCACAATAGGCAAAAGGTGGAAGAAACTCAAGTAACTCAAGTGTCCGTCAAAGATGAATGGATAAACAAAAATACATATAATGAAATGTTATTCAGTCCTACAAAGGAGAAAAGTTCTGTGACAATATGGATGAATCTTGAAAACGTCACATTGAGTGAAATAAATGAGACACAAACGGATAAATATTATGTGATTCCACTTATATGAAATACCTAGAATATCATATTCCGAGAGACAGAAAGTAGATTACAGGTTATCAGGATGGGAACGCTGGGGGATGGAGTGTTATTGCTTAATGGGTACAGAGTGTCTATATGGGGTGTTGAAAAAGTTTTGGTAATGGATGGTGGTGACAGTGGCACAACATTGTGAATGTAATTAATACTACTGAATTTTATACGTGAAAGTGGTTACAAGTGTAAAATAAGTGTCATATTGTAGAATGTAGGGGAACTAGAGATAGCAGCGAGGGAAGGTGGAGCAATAATCTAATAAGAACAGACAAGATATTGAGGGCGATCTTAACGATAGGGGAATTCTCAGGTGTGACTAAGTTTCATTAATTTTCTTTTGGTGTGGTAGGACTATATTGGAAGGAATGAACTTATTTCAGGATATTCGTTTTTCCCATTGCTTTGCTTTATTTTGTTTGGATTTTTTTTTTATAAATAAAGTAATTTTTTTAAAAAAAGAAAGTGGCTACAATGGGGAATTTTATGTTGTATATATGTTACCAAATGAATTTTTTTAAAAAAATTTATAAAATACCGTGAAAACCAAAAAGAGAGAGACAGGGAGGGAGACAGAGGAAAAGAACAGAGAAGATCTCTATGAACTGACATAGAGAAATTTCTAGGATATATTTTAACAAAGAATATTCTCTTTAGTGTAAGAAAAAGAGGAAATGAAAATTATTTGTGTCTACTTGTTTTTTCAAAAAGCGAGACAGGAAGGACAAACCAAATATATTGAGAATTGATTACCTATAGGGGTTAGGTGGGAATGAGTTGGAAAAAATGGAAGAAAGGAAAGAGACAGAACCAATGAAGAGCAGTGATGCTTCACTGAGAATATCTCTTTGCCTAGTTTTGACTTTAGAATGATTTTATATTTCATGTATGTACAAAAAATAAACAAAATTAACAAAGATGGGGAAAAATTCGGTATGTATACAAATGAACATAATTATTTCAAATGAATAATGTAACCAAAAAGAATGTGAGGAACGAACCCGGTTAACTCTTAAGTGCAGTATTTTGACAACACATCATCAAGTTATAGACAAAAGGCACTATAAACAACACTGAACTCTTGGTAACTTTGTTCCACAGTGGCACGATTTAACACACTGCCCACCAAGAAAGGCACTAGTAGCTCTTTTCAGGGCCTTTAACCATAATCAAACCCAGGGTAATGACAGAAACTTTTAAATGTAAACACAAAAAGGACAGCTAAGACAATTTCAAAATGTTTTTGGTTATGTGTTTTTCAACCAGGGACTTTTGCAAGGTGAAGCAAATTTTCTGTGTACAGAGATCTGGTCTAAGACCAGAGACGTAAACTTCTCTGCTCTCAAAGATCTTACATTCTAGTGGGTTCACCCAAACTGCTCCCCCGCCCTCATTCTCAGATTAATGAACAGTTCTAATGGAATTTTAAAATGGTTTACTTCCTAGGAATCCTATCACTAATTTCCTTTATATAATATGCTTTTTCTATTCTCCGTGGAAATTTAGGGAGGTGTCTCAGCTGATATTAGGAAAGGATATTAGTGAAGGCAGAGTAGAATAGAAGCTCTTTCGAGGTAGCGCCTGTTTGCGTTTTTACTGTGATCTTCCATTCCAGAATTGTCCAAAAACGAAGATGTTACTGAAAGACGTTATCCGTCGCCTGAAGAGGGACTTGAACCTTGGACCCTCAGATTAAAAGTTTGATGTTCTACCGACTGAGCTATCCAGGCCAAACCACAGACAGTTTTATTCAATGATCCAAATCACCAAGAAGAGCTAAAGAGACTAAAAAGTTGGGTGAAAGAGGATGACGATTATGGCTCAAAGCAGGTGGTTCAATTCCCGTTGTCCCCTTCGGTGTTTTCCCAGCCTTTTCAGTGTTGTGGTTTCCTGGAATCTTAATGACTGAACAAAAGATAAACAAACAAGCAAGCAAACGGATAAATGTGACGCTCACTTCCAAGATTTGCTTCTGTCGGGGAGAACTACTTTTCTCAAAATCGGCTTGTCTAAGATTTTGGTACATCGCATTTTGCAGCCCGCTCACCCTATCCCACACATTTCCTTTGCGCTCCTTTTCTTCACTTTCTCTCCAGTCTCCTTTCCCCTCTTCTCTCCTCTGCTCTCTGTTCCTCTCCCCTCAGCTTTGCAACCTCCCATTTGCCACTTCAGCCATTTCTCTGCCTGTTCTTCAGTCCTTCAATGCCAAATGGAAACTCTAGGTGATGCACCGCCCGTCTTTCCCCGAAACACCGACAGCCCACATTTATCCTTCTACTAGTCTATTTTTTTAAGTCCACATTTTATCTAGAGCTTCATTCTATTTAAAAGAGGAACGACCTGACTGTTAGAACACTGTTAGCGATCTCCGGCACTGTAGGTCTTCATTCATTTATACAATATGCTTAAGGCACCAGGGTAGAGAGACAAAGAAGCCCTGATAGAGTCGTTGCATGCAGACAATAAATGAGATGTTGCACTGGTTCCAATATCTGAGAGCTTTAAAAACGTTGATATAGACACAATTTTGTTAATAACTGATTACCAACATCTAAGAGAGGCCAAAACGTGTAGCACAATCTCTCCTGGTTGTTTAGACTTGCTTTGTTTTTCCTGGTGTGTGGAAAAGGGAGACACGATATGGTACTAACAGCTAGCAGAGGATGGTCTCAATTCATCGACCTGTGGGTTATGGACCCAGCACGCTTCCACTGAGCCACTCTGCTCTCCAACAACAGCTTTCTTCTGATCCTCATTAATTTGTACATCTGTTAACACAGAGGTCCAGGAATCTTTTTCTGTCTGTATTTCCTTTCCTCCCGTTTCTATCTATCTTATTCCCCGTCTTTCATCCCAGGTCTGCGCCACATTTCCTTCTCAAACTGTTGTCTACAAGTACTGTCCATGGTGTCTGAGCTTTTGCAACTTACTCAAAAAAACAGAAGCGCCGAAACCCTTTCTTGGGAACTTGGCACTCAACCCACAAGGGTCTCAAATATTAGTTTCTAGAGATAGATTTAGAACTCAGATTTTTTTTTTCGGTTCTTCCCACAGTGCACGTACTGACTGTAATTGGAACGCGTTGACGACTTTGCAAACTAGACAAGGCCAAGTACAAAGCAGGGGCACTCTAAGGTCATTTAGTCCTGTCCGCGGCCAAGCTGGAGCGATGAGGGAGAAAACGAAGATGGAGCTGAAGAGGAGAAGGAAGAGCAAATTTTTCTGAGAATCATGGCTCGCAGAGGATGAGGAAAATGTGGAGACAACACGCCAACATACGGGGGGTTCATTTCTCCTTTTCACCCACCACAGTGAAACTTGCTTCACAAAGATGGTAGCGACTATTTCCGTTTGTTGCAACACTGAATACGTTGTGTGCGTGCGTGTGTGTGTGTGTGTGTGTGTGTGTGTGTGTGTGTGTGTTGACAACTAGGTCTGAGGACGGCGGGTCAGAAAACAGAGGTTCAAATCGCTTTCTAGTTTTGTCTGTGGACCCGTTTTTGCCAGCTAGTCTTGATTCTTGCAGATAAGAAATTGTCACGTTTTAAAGCTTCTCACGGCGTCCTTAAGCCAACACCCTTTCCCTCATCTTTCCTTCTTGTTCGTCTCTTGAGTTTCTCTCTTCTTTCTCCCTTCTGACAAGCATCCTTTAAAAAGTAGTCACTGCTCCTTACCCAGAGCTTATTCCACGTCTCCTCCAGGTCTGCGAATAACATTTCTCCTTTTCTTTCCTAGGTAATTGGACTTATAGTTATCAAATCCCAGCATGATCTTCCCTTGCTGGAATCTTTGTTCACGCTTGAATTCATGGCTACCTGCTGGAGTCACCCATGCTCACATCTCCCCTTCAGCTTCAAGGTTATATGCAATATTTGTTTCTATGATTTAGATTGCTCTGATGTCATGTCTATATATTAGAGGTGGAAACACTGGAAAGGTGTTAATGTTTAAGTGGGGTTTTACAAAGACAAGTTATCAATACTCCAAACTTCTTAAAGAACAGAACCTGTCATTCTCCAAGGGCAGAGAGAAGACCATTTCTTGAGATGACCCTGGTCACCAAGAATCTAGATCCAGAGGGATGCAAACTTTTGCTGCATTAAGTCCAACCTCAGGAATGCTGATTGCTCCCTTTTCTGAGCTGTTCTTTCATTCTCAATTTCCCTCTGAATTCTTCAGGGTGCTAGTTCCACTCTTTTTTATCTTCTCTGATACAGGATCCACAGATTTTGTATTGACTTCCTAAGACAGAAGCTATAAGGTCATCACTTCCCCTGCTGGTTTCATTCCCAGTAACTTCCCCAGCTGCATCAACAGAATAAAACTATTGCCTTCCAAAAAAAGAACCACTGGCCTCAGATCTTAGAAACTAGTAACTTTCAATCCTAAGTGAGTTCTCCCTCAGGCAATTGGATAGTTGAGTCTAAAACCTATCTGGAAATCGGATTTCTGAAGATGCTTAGGTAAAATGAGGTCAAACTGGATAGGGTGGACCCTAATCCAATGTGATTCATGTCCTTATAAGAAGAGCTGGACAAAGACAGACTCCTGGGAGAACTCCATGAGATGTCTGAGGCAGCCCAAGGATTACCAGCAGACCACCAGAAACTAGGGAGAGGCAAGGAAGGATTTTGGACTACTAGTCCCCAGAACCATGAAACAATGAGTTTCTGTTGTTTTAAATTATTCAGTTTGTGGAACTTTGTTACAACAGCCTTAGGAACAGCCCTAAGAAACTAAGACAGTGTTGTTAGTGGCCCTATATAAAACAGCTCAAAGGCTCAATGCAAACGTTCTTATCTATCAAGACTGACCTAAGTCCTGGTGGGTTGCTCCCTCCACAGAGGCATTTATTTAGTTTTGGATTCCTGGGGATATGTGACACATATTTTATTTTCATCATTTGTTTCTTATTGTTTCATCTTTAACTTCAAAACTATCTTTTAATGTCTATGAAACTGCTTAAATCTCTTAGTTAGAAACCCCATGTTGCAGTTGCAGTTCAGCTACTGCTTGCAGCTGCCAAAACAGCTGCAGATGACATTTTCATCACCAGAAGGATCAAAGTCAGTCTCTCTCTCACAAGATTTTGCATTTAATTTAAGTTCCCTGTGCCAATTTGGATATATTGTGTCCCCTAAAAAGCCATATTCTTTAATGCAATCTTGTGAGGGCAGAGTTATTAATCTTTTTGATTAGGGTGTGACCTCGTGATTGAATATTTCCATGAAGATTTGACCCTGTCCATTCAGGGTAGGTCTTGATTAGTTTACTGGAGTCCTTTAAAAAGAGGAGACACGGGTGCTTGTGGATGCTTTTGAAGTGCTGGCCCAGAGTTTGATCCGGAGAAGCTAAGCGAGAACAAAATGCCCCAAGAGCAGCTGAGAGAGACTTTTGGAGAGATGCTTGGGAGCTGATGCTTAGAGATGTTTGGAAATGTTTGCTCCAGAGAAGCTAAGAGACAAGCCAAAAGACATTTTGGAGAACACCATTTTGAAATGCAACACAGGAGGGAAGGAACATCAGACACCAACCACATGCCTTCCCAGCTGACAGAAGTGTTCTGGATGCCATCAGCCATTCTTCGGTGAAGATATCTTCTTGTTGATGCCTTAGTTTCGACACTTTTATGGCCTTAGGACTGTAAATTTGTAACCAAATAAACTCCCTTTATAAAAGCCAATCCTTTTTTGCATCTTGCATAACAGCAGCATTAGCAAACTGGAACACTCCGAAACAGGATCAGCTTCAAGGGCTTGAACCTATGCAGCTGCATAGCTCACCCCTTTCCTTACCCTTTTCCCCTCAGAAGGTCCCTGTTCTTGGGGTTTAATGCTCTGCAGTTGTTCTTTTGAAATTCTTAAATGTTTTATCTTTCAGCTTGTGTTTTCCGTGTTCAATGAGCAACAGCATGAGTAGGGGTGGTGAGGTGGGTTTTGGAGCCTCAGCTCAGGTGGATTCTCTCTCCCCACCTTAGAAGATGGGTTTTCAGCTGCCATCTTGAGGAAAATATAGGGAAACATCTTTAGGGCTTTGTGTTAGGCAATGGTTTCTTAAACTTTATATCCAAAGCACAAGCAACAAAAGAAAAAATAGGTAAATGGGACTTCATCAAAATTAAAACTTTTATGAGTTAAAGAACTTTATCATGAAAGTAAAAAGACAGACTACAGAATGGGAGAAAATATTTGGGACCCATATATCTGATATCCAGAATATATAAAGAACTCTCACAACTCAACAACAAAATACAAACAACCCAATTAAAAACTGAGCAAAAGACTTGAATAGACATTTCTCCAAAGAAGATACACAAATGGCCAATAAATGTATGAAAAGATGCCCAATGTCATTAGTCATCAGGGAAATGCAAATTAAACTACAATCAGATACCACTCCCCACCCACTGTTTTTAAAAAAATGGAAAATAGCAAGTGTTGGAGAGGATGTGGGGGAAAAGCAACTGTGATACATTGTTAGTGGGGATGTAAAATGTTGTAGCCACTGAGAAAAACAGTTCAGCAATTCCTCCAAAGATTAAGTATAGAATTACCATATGGCCCCACTTCTACATATGATCCCACTTCTAGATATATACCTCAAAGAATTGAAAGCAGGGACTTGAACAGATATTTGCACATCAATGTTCATAGTGCCATTATTCACAATTGCCAAAAAGTGGAAGCAACCCAAGTGTCCATCAACAGATGAATGGATAAACAAAATGGTATATATATGTATAGACAACGGAATGTTATTTGATGGTAAAAAGGATTGAAATTCTGATAAATGTGACAATGTGGATGAATCTTGAAGACATCATGTTGAGTAAAATAAGCCAGACACAAAAGGACAAATATTAAATGATCTCAGTTATATGAAATAAGCACAATATGCAAATTTATAAAGTCAAGAACTAGAATACAGGTTATCAGGGGCCAGGATGGGATGGGAAAGGGTGAGTTAATGTTTAATTGGTATGGGATTTCTGTTTGGGGTGACGGAAAATTTTGGCAATGGATGATGGTGATGGAGGCACAATTTTGTGAATGTAATTAACACCACTGAGTTGTATATTTTAGAGTGGATTAAGTGGAAAATTTTAGGTTATATGTAAGTTACCAGGAAAAAAAAAACCATAGAACTGTACAACTCAAAAAGTGAATACTAATGTGAATTATGGGCTATTGTTACAATATATAATGATATATTATAATATAATAAATTATAATTGTAATACAATTATAATAGTATTGCTTCATCAATTGCAACAAAAGTACCACACTAAAAGGGAAACTGTGTGTGTGTGAGGGGGGTATATGGGGACTCTGTACTTTCTACACAATTTTTCTGTAAACTTACAACTGCTCAAATAAAAAAATGGAATAACTGCCTGTTGAAATTGGACTGTGACAGTTGCCTGCTAATTCTGGCTGTGTATTTTGGGAAATTGGAATAAATCTGAAATGCATTTGCCATTTAAAAAAACAGAAACAAAAACAAAGAAAAAAATTATAGTAACCAAAAAATGAACAGTCTCTGTTCACAAGAATGATTGGAAAAGAATGAGCAGAGAATGGAGAAAAATAATTTGGAATTTCATCATTTCAAGGAGAATGTAGAGCAGGAAAGCATTTTAGGTGCTTATAAATGTGTAGTGGTGAGAAGGAGGAGTAGAAAGTGGAAAATAATCATAGGTGGGAGGAGAGGGCATTTATGGAGACCCACCTGTACAGTGAGGTAAGTTAATCACACTTGATTATCCATGGCTAATTTTTGTTATTAGTCAGTGAAAACTCTCAGTTTTATTTTGTTTCATTATATTTTCCTCTCATGTCCCATATCCAGTCCTTTCCTCTCCTCCAACATATAGACACATTCTCTAAAGTGTTTGATATTATTCTTTAGAAAAGAAACTATCCAAAACAAAAGTGTTGTTGATTTATGTGATTTCAATTGTCGTTGGTACTGTTAATCCTGATATGTTTTTTTTTTATTTTTTTATTAAATTCAGTTTTATTGAAATACATTCACACACCATACAATCATCCATGGTATACAATCCACTGTCCACAGTATGATAACATGGTTATGTGTTCATCACCACAATCTATCTCTGAACATTTTCCTTACGTGAAAGAACCAGAACAAGAATAAAAAATAAAAGTGAAAAAAGAACACCCAAATCATCCCCCCATCCCACCTCATTTGTCCTTTAGTTTTTATCCCCATTTTTCTACTCATCTGTGCCGGTTTGAATGTATTGTGTCCCCCAAATGCCATTATCTTTGTGGTCTTGTGGGATAGACGTTTTGGGTGCTGGTTAGATTTGCTTGGAATGTGCCCCACCCAGCTGTGGGTGATGATTTTGATGAGATGTTCCCATGGAGGCGTGGCCCCGCCCATTCGGGGTGGGCCTTGATCAGTGGAGCCGCATAAATGAGCTGACTCAGAGAGAGGGAACTTAGTGCAGCTGTGAGTGGCGTTTTGAGGAGGAGTAAGCTTGCTGGAGAGGAACGTCCTGGGAGAAAGCCGTTTTGAGGCCAGAGCTTTGGAGCGGACGCTGGCTGCCTTCCTAGCTAGCATAGGTTTTCCGGAGGCCATTGGCCATTCTCCGGTGAAGTTACCCCATTGCTGATGTGTTACCCTGGACGCTTTGTGGCCTTGAGACTGTAGCTGTGTAGCGAAATAAACCCCCGTTTTATAAAAGCCTATCCATCTCTGGTGTTTTGCATTCTGCAGCATTAGCAAACTAGAACATCATCCATACACTAGATAAAGGGGGTGTGATCCACAAGGTCTTCACAATCACACTGTCACCCCTTGTAATCTACATTATTATATAATTGTCTAATCCTGATATGTTTTGTTATCTACTCACACGGTTGGAAAAATCTACCCTTCATGCTACATTTATATCTGCTTCATTACCTGTGGCTGCTGCATAGTAAGAATATCAAACACAGCCCCTACCATATGCCTAATGGATATTAGTTGTCTGTAACAATCTACTACCTAAAAGTGCTACAAACACCATCCTAGGTAAGGCCAATCATTAGCTGAACTAGAATTTCATTGGGGTACATTGCTGGGTAGTAATTAAAAAGCTGTAGATAGCTGTTGATTGTCTACTTTGGATAGATTGTATGGTGTTTGAGTATATCGCAATAAAATTGCATTTTAAAAAAAGCTATACAGGAAGAAAAACTCATTTAATGCCAATGCTGCAAAAATCTAAAATCTTAATTTTAAGACTAAGATCTTATCATGATTCCATGTAGAACTTCATATCTATGCAATTGTTATCTTCAAAAAGCAAGAGAGAGATACGACATCTAAATTAGTTCTCAGAAGAAATCTCAAAGGAAGCTTTTAATTTAGTGTATTTTAACAGCATGAGCATCTCTTTACTCTTGATGACCTAAAAATGTTTTCACCGCTGCTTATTTCCCTCTGGGAGAGGGGTTTGAAATCAAATGGCCTTTGGAATACCCTCAAATTCAAGAATTTTTGTTAGTTGACTGTTTGGTTCGAGGTGCGAGAGTTGCCTCTTCCTTTGCTGCTGCTTCTCTGCGGAACGAATGGAGGAATCAGAAGTTTTTGGAATTGATAAAGTTGAATTATGAGAGGACTTATTCATTGACCACAGAAAGAACAAAACGAACTTTTGTCAGAAGTGGGATTCGAACCCACGCCTCCACGCGGAGACCAGAAACCCCAAACCTGGGAAGCGAAAGCTTGAGTCTGGCGCCTTAGACCACTCGGCCATCCTGACACATGGCGTTGTCGTTTCGAGAGTGTCTTGCAGTAGACTCTGATGGATCAGTTCCCAACAGAATCCAAGAAAAACCTCATTTCTGGAATTTGTTGGACTAAGCGGCATTTCTGAACTCACTGCGAAATGGAAAAATAAGAGAGTAAGACTGTTAGAGCCGAGAGCCGAGCTGAATAATTCTGCAGCCTAAAGACCCGGGGTGGGGGTGGGAGAGTGGAGGGACGACAGCAGGGTATTGAGGGGCGCTTCTTCCTCTCCTCTCCCTCTACCCCTCTACACCTGCCCTCGCAGCCAAGAACCCCTCGCAGCCAAGAACCCTGCTTTCTGGCTCTGGCCTCCCTGGTCTCCAGTCCCTCATTGATTCCTGCAGGCAGCCCGGACTGGGTCCGGATCCCCAACTATGACTCCGACTCCGGGAACACTCTGCTATTTGTGACTCAAGCCCTGACACAGCAAGTCCAATTTGATACTGCTCAAGGCCGGTGGAACCTTTCAGTGGACAAATGGCCATCCACACTGCTCTGGATAAGAGGGGGTAGGGGGAGTGAGGACTCATCAAGAGACAAGGATATCTAGACATTTCCCTTTTTCTCACCAACCCAGACAGATTTCACAGCCGTCCTAGAAACTACATCTATCACTTCACAGTTCGGTAACCATCACTGGCTTCTGCTTTACAGTAATAACCCTCTCAGATGTTTTTCAGCAAATACCACCCATCTTGGCTGTCAGCACCTACTGTCAGAGATAATGTTTGTCTTTTATTACTGAGAAATATGTTTCAATGACTGTGAAAATGAAATAGCAGCCACCTCACCCCACTCCACCCCCCCCCCCCCCAAAGAGAAAGAAGCAACCTTGTCGCAGTGATTACTCTAGGATTAAACTGTGGAGAGGAGCAGTTTAAAATTCCTGTAGAGAGGTGTATCAACGAGTTTCTGTAATTAGATTGTAAAGGCCCAAGTGTATAGTACATTTGAATTTGGGGGTTATCATTTTTAAATCTGTAATTTCCCTATATATTATTACCATAAAATGAAATTGGGAGCATCTCTTTTAAAATTAGATTGTTTTTAGATTTTACTCTTTTTAAGTTGACTACTTTTTCTCTGTACTAACAGTGCAATTATAGCAGTATGCAAAATTGGCAGTGTGTTTTTAAAATATATGCATATGTTGAATTTTTTTGCATTACTGCTTCCTATATCTGTTTGAATTTTATGTATATGTTTTTTTATAGAAATGAAAACCTCTGAATTTGGATTAAAAATATATAGGAGATCTGAAAACGAGTGTTTTTGGAATCTAATGTGATATGGTATTGCAACTGAAATATATCATAATCCAACTGTCTGTGATAGATTGATTCTTGTTGGGGTACAGTGCAGTTAATATTTCATGAGCTTCTGGGTAGCATATTTCTTAGACACCTCTTGATTTTCATTTATTTCATATTTTCAACTTTTTCTTTTTTGGGGGGAAATTGGGTAAGTGAAATCTGAGGTAGTAGCTTCTGAGTTGTTAGGGCTCGGTCATAAAATTTTTTTTGTGTGTGTAACAGTGTATTTTCCAAAGTTGGCTTTATCAAAATATCTCATCTCATATTCTCTTCTCTTAAGGCAATTTTGACATTTTTCCTTTGAAATGTGGGGGGTCTATTCTCCATCCCCTTGAATCTGGGTAGGCCTCTGACTACAGTGGAAATGATGCCACATGTCTCTTTATCTCAAGACATTTGCCCTCAGAACCCAGCATCCCTTTTGTGGACACAAGCTAGTACAGATTCTGTTACCTGAAAATGGGATAGTGCTATGACAAAGCCTAAAGCATGTGACTAGGGCACAGGGTGGCAGGTAGAAGCTGGAAAGACCTTGAGAATATTGGTGAAAGGACTCAAAGATAGTTTCCACCTGTCTCCTAGTAAGGGACACATAAAGGAGAGGAAAATGTTATTAGAAGCAGAAGGGAAAGGGGTCTTGTTATCTAGTGGCAGAAAATTTAGCAACTCTGTCGCTGTGGTAATGTGGATAGTAGAAAATAAGCCCAATAAATTGGGTGATTCAGTTCAGGATATTTCCAGTGTTCAATGTGTTGGTGGCTTTTTCTAGCTGTTATTGTTGTAAAATGGAGGTGGGAGAGATAAACTAGAGAAAAAATTGCTAATTATAAAGGAACCAAGACTTCCTAGATATTCTAAAATAAAACTTTCTCATTCCCAGCCTCTCTAAATGACAATACAATTAAGAAAAGGCTTCTGGGAAAATATCAGAGCCAGGGCATTTTCAGGAAATATGGTCTACAGATGAAGATGAAGCCCAGGACACGATTGTAAAACCCTTTGTTCAGACCTCAGAAAGATTTAAGGTGGTGCCTCAAGTCAGTAAGCATTCAGATGATTCTGGTCCTGGCATTTGAGCCACCCTAGCTGAGTACAGCCCAGATGAGCTGTCCCAACCAATCCCTTTCCAAATTACAGATTTCTGAACAAAGCCAATTTTGTTATTGTTTTAAGCCCCTGATTTTGGGGGGTCATTTGTTATGTATCTGTAGTAACTGCAACAATAATCATGGCAAATAATAATAATATCACAAATAAAGGAAAACTATAAAGGGGGAAAGAAAACAAATTCAAATAATGGAGCTCAAATTTCAAACAAGACTTTGAGAGCTCATATTTATCTTTATTTGATATTCTGTATTTTATTCTGTTCCAGGGGTTGGCAAACTATACCCTGTGGACAAAATTTGGCCTACTGCCTGTTTTTGTACAGCCTATGAGCTAAAAATTTACATTTCAAAATGGTGGAAAAAAATCAAAAGAAGAATAGTATTTTGTGACAGATGAAATCATATGAAACTCAAATTTTGGTGTCCATAAAGCTTTATGGGAACAGAGCCACATATCTGTTTGCATTTTATCTATGGCTGCTTTTGTGCTACAATGGCAGAGTTGAGTAGCTGTGAGAGACCCTATGACCGGCGAAGCTTAAAACACTTAACATCTGACTCTTTACCAAAAATGTTTACCCACCCCTACTCTAATCTATTGTTCTATATTTTCCACTCCGTATGCACCTATGACTTTGGGTTCTTTGTTATTTCTCTGGAGAATGGTTGGGACATCTATTTCTTTTCAGATGGTTGTTCAGTTGGTTATTTTGGAACCAACTCCAAGTTGCTTGTGTTAACTATTTCTCTGTTGGATAAGCTGCCGCTTATGGAGAAGTATAACGTGGAGTGGGGTGGGATATGAATCTGGAGTTTAGAACTTTATGGAAAGCAAAGAGCTAGGCCTACTTTCCTCTATTGGACAGTTTTGTGCTGGAGGCTCTATCGACCTTCTCCTCGCACTGTGGTGCACTCCATTATTTTTCTTTATCTAAGAGGGTGAAAAAGACTCTCCCCAGACTTCCTATACTGGTGAGCTTGGTGGCCCAATAAGCTCTTTTATTCCTGCTCTTCTGGCAACTGGAATAAAATGGCTCATTTATGGGATCCCTAGCATTCTTAAGCACTTTACTTCTCAAGCTCTTTGAATATAACTTCAGTTATTTATGCCTGTTTAGAAATGTATCTACACCGTCTAAGCTCCTTCTGCCACCTCCTTCCCGAAGGGGTAGGTAAGAGTACTTGTTCCACTAAGTCTTACTATTAGGGATTTGAAAGGTCAGCAACAGCTACTATCTCAACAGCTGTGTAAGGCATTAGCTTTAAGCAGAGATGTCATGAATTCTAGTCAAGCCTGTTTGTCAGATACCTGTTTCCAAAATTACAAACTTCTCTTTGCTTTGTGTACAACTCATAGTCTAATAGTACTAGCTAGCTACCCATACCAAAGGCCACACCAATGTGTATGGATGCTGTCAGTGGATACTTTCTGTTTGGGGATAAATAACTATGAGGATGTCTCCATAGAAGACCATATAGAACACAACCATTCAAAGTGTTGTCTGCAACTGGGGCTAATTCCTAGTTGTTTGTCACTAGTCTGCTCTGTTTTGAGACATGAAGCTTGCACTAGAATGTAATCAACAATATCATTAAGCATTAAGTTTTGTTTTATTTATTTATTGTTTATTTATGTTTGTTTGTTTGTAAGGAGAGCTCAGAAGAAAAGCAACAGTACTTTTACTTACATTCTGGTGCAAGCTACCCTCTTTGTGGACAAGTGGTGACTTTGCATACCACAAATATTAGAGAAATATTCCAACACTTGTGTATAGTCTTTAAAAAGAGTCATCCTCCTAATATAAGTAGAAAAAGATTTATGAAGCATATAATGTAGCTCACAAAGTCTCCAAAAGAAACAAACTTGGTTGTTCCTCCAGCAGGAGCAATATAGCAGGAAGAATGCAGTCAGGAAATACCAATGCAGCCTTAACCGGTGGCTTGGCATGAACCAAGCTATCGCTTGAAGTCAAAAGTTCTCCCCATATTCTCCCCTGGATCAGATGCCTCCTTGACCTTAATAGACAGAAGCCCTACCTGCCCTGTACTAGTTTCACTGAAGTACATTTGTTGGGCAGCATCCATACTTTATGCCTGCATCCTCACATCATGGAAGTTTATAGCAAATAAAATTTGTATTCTTCCTTGCAATGACTGTGCTCCCAATGTGGGAAAATAAAAAACATTTAGAAGTAAATACTTCTTATATGCTGCTCAAGCTCCTGCTTCCCGTATGAACCAAGATTTATATAGGATTGAAATTCATGACCCAGCCATCTCCTGGGACATATCATTACAAATTACAATACCAGTGTGCTGATTATTCTCCATTTGCCCTTCCAGGCCTTCCATTCTCTGCCCTGCTGTGTGCCCTGGAAGGCTGCATCACATGAACTCTCTTGCCTCTGGCTTCTGGTTGGATTCACTCAATGGAAGGCACCAGCAGTAGATCAGACAGCAGGAAGAGAAAGGTGTGGATGCATTAATTTTCCACTCTATCCCTGCCAAGCTGTGTTCCTCCACGGCACAGCTCCTGGTGGGTGGTTCCTCTCCAAAGGCTGGAACTCTTGCCAAGTCCTGGAAACTCTGTTCCTTCCCCTTGCCTTTAATGCCTAGGGATTCTAAAGACTCTCACTTTTCTGATCCCTGAGGGTTTCCTCAGATCTTCTTAGTTTTCTCTACTCTATAAAAAGATCATTCAATAATCTGTCCTCAATTTGTCCTTTGGGTGCGCTATCCGCATTCTATTAGGACACTGATGAAAACAACCAGATTTTCCCAAATCCACTTCAGATTCTTCTCCTCTTGGTCACAATGGAAGGAGGAGAAAATTCAAGGATTTGGGCATACAACAGCAGCAAGGTCTGTGACATGAACTGTAACTTCCCTGCATTTGTGATTTCCCCAATAGAGAAAAGTTTTGTCTAGTTCAGTGACACAGAGCCAAAGGGTCAGGTCCTACATTTCCTGAATCTTGAGTCACTTGGCTCCTCAAATCACATTCATCACAATTAAAGTTAAACCAAAGATATTTAGGAATATTACTCTAGCATCTTTTAATGTTATTTGTATTTTTCGGTAGTCGAATCCTTTTTGTGTTGTTGATTAACTGAGAAATACAGTTTCCTTTGAGCCGACTATCAAACTGTGAAAGTAGAAAAGAAAACTATCTTTGCTTCTTTTCGGGATGCTCTTGTAGGGTGGGCTCAGCGACGGCACAGGGTCCCTGACTTGGGACGGAAGACCTAAGATTCGTTCTTGAGTTTTTTTGTTGTTGGTGGTGGTTTTTTTTTTTTTTTTTTTTTCCTAACCCGATCTCGTTACATTATGGTTGTTGCTGGCCCGAGCAGAGTCCAGAGACAGCTTTTTCGATGCCTCTCACAACCCCTTTACAGTAGTGGAAGTTACCATTTAACAATTCTCTGGCATCTCTGTCACCGAGCCATTGCATGGGACTCTTCTATTTGAATTTCAGCGCCGTCCAGTGCAGGAGGTAGTCCCATTTCTCTTTTCTAGACTGCCTCGCCCTTACCCTCATCCCTCAGTCCAGTTTCCTCTTTTGATTTGTGATACCGGGGAATTTGAGACAGAGTTCGCCTGCTTTTTCCCAAGCCTGAAAAACTCAAGTCCGAAATAACTGGACGTCCACCAGTGCGAAAAGTACAGCAGAGCGAGGGCATGGCTGTAATTAAAATCATGGAACACCAAAGTCCACACCCCAAACTCCTTACCTTGGCAAGTGGGCAGGCTGTTTATTCTCAAATCTTGTTGACACTCAGTCTCCGACCCTCCGCCTCCCTGTATTCAAGCAAAGCTCTCTAAAGGACTTGTGATCCTGTAATTCCTTTGACAAAAGCCAGTGGGGGTTGGGGAGGGGCGGTATTCTAAATCTCTCGGGGAGTGGAGGAATTTGAAAGCAGTCCAGAAAACCGCAAAGGAGATGATGGTAGGACGTCGAATTTTCTAGGAACCAATAAAACCCCAAAAGTGAAGATGGGATGGAAATCTACAATTCCCTTTAGGAAAAGGAGAAATCTTCTGGTAGGCTAAGGCTCTGTAGCTCAGGGGTTAGAGCACTGGTCTCGTAAACCAGGGGTCGTGAGTTCAAATCTCGCTGGAGCCTCAGTGTCTGGTTTTCCTTCCTAGATGATTTGAGGTCTGTTTTCTCAATGACAAATTGTGATGGAATATAAATAACTATAGAATCAGAATTCCTCAATCTGTAGACATCCGTTTGGCCCTGCATTTACAGCGTACAGGAATTTTCTAACAAACGAGAACCTTTTAAAACAAGAAGAGATGAAAAATAAAGCTTCTGAGTTTTCCCAACTGTTGTGAAACATGAAACTCAGCAGTAGGAAACCTTTTTTTTTGATAAACGAATTTGTATTGAGTTTCAATTCTTGACAACCCAAAGAGTCCTGACTAATTTAGCCACTGTAGTCCTAAAAAGGCTATAATATAATTGTTAACTGTATTATTTATATTTAACAGACTCTAAGCAACCCAAAAGACAGGAGTCTTGTCTCTTTTAATATTGTATCCCAGAGCCTTGCAGAATATGGACTCTAGCACTATTTAGTAATGACTTGTGGCAAAAGAAATGTAATCGGAGTGCGGTGAGTTTGCAAATTTCTTTAGGAGGTAAAAAAATTGCCTAAACACCAAAGAATCAAGGTCAAGTAATATAGAAAAATGAAGAAAGTAACAGCAGTCCTCCTGCACTCAATGTATCATTTCATAATTGGAATTTAGCTGCCCTAAAAAATAAACAGCTGAAATAACATCTGAATGGCTTACATAAATTGTTAAAATCAGTACTCTGCATCAGAGATTAAAATGATGGAATTTCCCTACACTACATTTGTATTAAGTATTTAATAATATAATAACATTCAAAAGCTCCAAATACATTTCTCAAGAAAGTACTTTGGATTCTTGAAACAATCCAACACACTTTACATTGTGCTATGTTGGAAACATCTACTTTAAACTGCTAAAGACCCAAAACAGGCACACATTCATTTCCACTAAAATCAGCCAGAGCAGCTTTCTGTTGCTTACAATTTAGGACTCTGGTTGTTCCTCAAATACCTCATAGTATTTTATGTTTCCATGACTTCATGATGAATACTGCCTTAATCTATGTGAGGGGTGCTTTTTTGTGTACTTGCATACCACCTTTATTGTAGCATATATTGCATAATATCTAGTAAATAGTTGACTTTTTCCTCTCTTTTTCTTACTAAAACATAAACTTCTTGAGCATAGGAACCAAGTCTTCTTTAGGGATGGCCTAACGACCAACCAGTAGGCATTCATCATATGTGTGATGAATAAATATTTTTTTTGATGAATGAATGAATGTGCATATCCAAATCTGCATGTGCTTGACAGGCAGCCAAAGCTGTCAGGAAATTACTTAGCCTGGTGTTAAAAGAAAATAGTCTGGAAATCTAAAGCCGTCTGTTTTGACCTGTTCCCAAGGCCTTGGGGGAAGGAGTCAGAGCAGCTCTGAGACCAAAGAATGCACCAGACACAGACTGAAACAGACTTTATTGACACTTAAGAGGAGGAGATAGCAGCTTGGATGGTGTTGGTTGGGAGATTCCAATTAGCACTCTGCACTTAGGCGGGAGTCTATAGGGCCAATTATAGGTAAAGGGAGGAGGGTCTTGTGACATATAGATTAACTACATATTAAGAAGGGAGTATACAATACTTAGAAGTAGGATAACAACCTTGGTTCCGGGAACTGGCAGACCTTGGAAAGGTCTGGTTAATGTATCACTGGAGGGTGAATGGCCATGTGCCTGTTCCCTTCTTCTAAGGGAGGCCGGGTAATTGATATCTATTGTCCAGACCACACAAGCTGCTGCCTGCTGTTGGTCTTATATTATAAAGGGGAAGAGGCCCCAACCTTGGGTTCTGATTACCATCTTTGTAATAATTTTAATGTATTAATTTCTATAATTTCTACATTTCCAGCTCATTCACTGAAATTCAGAGGCCTGTGATTTTGACACATGTTGGAATAAAGCTGTTACTTACCTGGCATCAATTTTTGGCAACTTAAAAAAATGCAACACATGGGGCAAAATAGACATCTGTATTTGATGTAAATGCCTTATTAGTTTGCTTTCTGAAAGTGGCTTTTATTTTTACTGTTATTATGTTTTGTTTTTTGGTGTGATTTCCCTTACCAAAATCTTTAGATAATGGAGGGAAGGAGTGGGGGGTATAGAGAGTGAGGGAGGGAGGGAGGGAGGGAGAGAGAGAGAGAGAGAGAGAGAGAGAGAGAGAGAGAGAGAGAGAGAGAGAGAATATTACTAAAGAGATTTTTAAGTGTGCCTGCAAAGGGATGCATTATATTGATGATGGCAGTGGGTGTCAAGATGCCTCAAGCATCCAGTCAATACAGAGTCATGATAAGCAACTTTCTGTTAATTTTCAATGCACATATTTCTTGATGTCTTTATACCCACCTCCACTCATGATGCCTATGATCAAAATCTAAATACTGTTACTTTGATGGTTTTCTGATTTCTAGAACCCTATCTCAGAATAAACTCTTATTCATGAGGCTGATAAAAGTGAAAATATTAAAAAAAAAATACATAGATAAAAAAAGGGAATGAGTTCTGTTTCTGGATGAAATAGACATACTTCTTTCTACTTCTCCAGCTAAGAACAGAAGAAAAAAAAAAAAAAAGCCCTGGGTATTATATATAAAACAAACATAAGAAGACTCTGAAAGGGGGAGCAAATAAATCAGACCAGAAAGGAACCTCAAGACCCCAAGAATGACATGGTGATGAGTTTCCTGTTTTTTTTTTTTTTCCTTTTAGTTTTTTTATATCCCAAACCTGGTACTGGAGAAGCCAGCCAGCCAAAAACATCCATGGGAGAAGACAAAAGAAAACCTCAAGAAAAGCCATCTCTCTCTACCCGAAGAACCAGGAAAGGGCCAAAGTAACAAGACAGAAAACTTTTATACAACACCACCTTACTGCAGCCAAACACCACTGAAAAAACTGCATTCCTTGCTTGTCAGGCAAGACTGAGTAAGGAGCCTAGACTTCCACTTCCATGCACTTGTAAGAAGGCTCCTCCTGTTCAGCCTCCCCCCCACCAGGGGTCACATCAGCAAAGGCCTACTGGGGAACCTAAAACCCCACGACCACCTGTCAGTAACCAGGAGGTGTCTCCCCTCTCCCCCAATGGCACAGTGTCAGACAAATCCTGCTGAAACAGATGATTTAAATAAAACCCAAAGTCTCATAATATTCAAAATATCCAGAATGTAATTGAAAATCTCTCTTCATACCAAGGAAAATCTCAACTTGAATGAAAAAAGACAACCAACAAAAAATACACTGATTTAACATAGTTGTTGGAATTATATGACAAAGATTTTAAATGCTTTAATAAGCAATTGCAAACACACTTGAAACAAAATGAAAAACAGAAAGCCTCATCAATGAAAGATATAAAGAAGAACCAAATGGAGATTTTAGAAATGAAAAAATACAATAACCAAAGAAAAAGTCTCAATGGATGGGCCTAGCAATAAAGTGGAGAAGACAGAGGAAAGGATTGGTGAATTTGAGATAGAACAATAGAAATTATCTAATCTCAATGACAGAGAGAAACTAAACTAAAAACAATGAAAAGAGCCTCAGGGACCTGTGAGACTATAACAAAAGATCTAACATTTATGTCACAGGAGTCCTGGAAGGAGAGGAGAAAAAGGCAAATCTGGAAAGGCAGTCAAAGAAATAACGGCTGGAAAGCTTCCCAAATTTGACAAAAGATATACCTATAGATTCAAGAAGCTCAGCAAACCCCACATGGGATGAACCTAGGGAAATCCATGCCAAGAAATATCCTAATCAAATTTCAGAAAACTAAAGACAAAGAAAATATTTTGCAATTGAGAGGGAAATTACATCTTACATACAGGGAAAAAACAATTTGAATGAGAGCAATTTCTCATTAGAAACCATGGAGGCCACATTCAAGTGCTGGAATAAAAAAAAAATTTGTCAACTCCAAATTCTATATCCAGCAAAATTATCCTTCAGGAATGAAGGGGAAATTAAAACATCTTAGATGAAGGAAAATGAAAAGTATTTTTACAAGCAGACCTGCCCTAAAAGAATGGCTAAAGGAAGTTTTTGAAACAGAAAGGAAATGATAAAAGAATCTTGGAGCATCAGGAAAGAAGAAGGGAAAAATAGAAAAAAAAAATCTTCTCTTGAATTTCTAAATAAAGTTTGATAATTGAGGCAAAAAGTATAAAACTGATTGATGTGGTTCTCAGTGTAGGTAGAGGAAATATTTAAGACAATTATGTAATAAATGGGGACTAGCAGAAGGACTTTCAGGGAGATAAGGTTTCAAAACTTCACTCCAGTTGGTCTGTATCTTGCTAGTGATAGTGTTTACATGAATCTACATGTGATAAAATGGCATAGAATTGTACATATATATTGCATCAATATCAATTTACTGGTTTTGATATTATACTGTAATCATTGGGGGTAATTGAGTGATGGGTACATGAGACCTCTTTGTACTATTTTTGCAATTCAGTTCAAGATAAAAAGTGTTGTTTGTTAAAAAGGTGAAGGCAAGTAGATTGGAGCCTTTTTTTTTTTCTACTGCATTATAAGAACTGTAAAATCAAACATATACTGTCTTTCAGACAAGAGTACTTACCATACCTATGCCATATAATTGAAATAGCAGCATGAACTGCACCACTCATGAATGTTTAATACCACAGGTAACAAACATGTAGCACAAACTGAGTTCATTGTAAATAGTGTTCTGGATGCTTTGCCCCCATCTTCTGCAATTTTTTCACCAGTCAAGATTTTGCTTGTCTTGATATTCTGTAAGGAAACATTTGGACTTCAATGGAAAACTATACCTTCCCTGTAACATACCCTTATAGGTTATCTAAGTCCAGTTCTGTGGGGGCTATTTCACAACTCTCTTCCACCTCTATTTCCCCATTCATTTCAATATTCCTGATCTATAATGTGTCTGTTCTGTGGATTCTCCTTTGAAATAGTTTTACTTCACCAGTTTTTTCATTAATAAGTTAAATAAAATCTTTACCAAGTGTTAATTTTTAATTTCTCTGTAAGTGTCATGATTTTATCCTTTTTGTCAAATTATCTTTTAACAGTTCTATAATTTTAACAAAAATTATAGGTTTCCTTGTTTCACAAATGTAAAATTATCTTATACATTGAAAGTAAATTATCAAATTATTTAATAGTTCCTCATTCTTTTATGCACCATTTTAGGAAAAGCCTTCCTTTCTTTTCCCTAGAATCTTTAATCCAGAGTTTCATTACTAATAAACAAAATTATTTGGTCTTCAAGCAAATCTCTGTTCCCCCCTCTCAATTCAATTTTTGATATGTAGTGGCAGCAAAATCAAGATTTTATACCCTGAAAAGAAAAAGTTTGTTTTCTTATTCAATATTAATTCAATGAATGTTTTGAAGCAAAATGTGTGACAGGTAGTATTCTGGGCACAGAGAGAACAAAAATAATAAAAAACATACCCAATCTATGATCTCTTGAGGTTTACAATCTAGTAAAAGAGAAAGATGAGAATCAATGGTCATATAAATCAATGAAAATTTGCAACTGTGATGAATGTTCAGAAGGGAAGTATGTCCTGCTATGAGAATTTGGCTTGAAGAAAGACTTGGTTAGGTGAAAGGAGAACATTTCAGGCAAAGGGAACACCTGATGTGGGAGGAGCTTTGTCTATTTGAAAAAACTATAAAAGGCCAATGAGACTGGAAGACCATAGCAAGGAGATGACGCCATGGAAGGCTGGACAAGAAAAGTGGATAGGTTTGAGACTTTGCAGGGCTTTCAGGTATGTTAAGGACATGATCTTCATTAAAAAAAAAGTGAGAGTTTAATTCTATATTTAAAAATAAGGACTGACAACTTATAAGAGACAACTAGAAATAGCAAACTTGCAAGATAGAAAGCAATTAGAGTTACAGGGAGATAGGAGAAGGGAGAGTGCTTGTTAAAAAGCAAGTACAGAGCTAATGTAGAGGGGAATGAAAGACTGTTAGTCCCCCTGGAACAATTCATAAATGTCTGAAAAACTAGTAAATAACCTGGAATAATTCCGGGGAGACAAACGTGACTGTCCACTCATCATACACCAACCTGAATTGGGAGGAATGCCCAATACTGCAGCATAAAATCTGTAAGTAAAAACTCCGAATCTGACCGAGAGCCCCTCCCTCACGGAAACCTCATGGTGCTAGAGAGCAGCACTCTCTGAACAAGCGAATGTAACTCAGCCCAGCTCCATCTGGGGTTTTAATGTTAACTGCTCAATACAGACAGCAAATCCCCAACAAGAAGGCAGAGGCTTTTGGTGACAGCTGACCTTGGGAGAGTCAGGGGACATATTTATCTCAGGACGGGGAGCCCAGAGGATCAAGGGCTATCTCTGACTGATGGGTGAATCTGGGGGTTGTCTGTCCCTTTCTCTCTCTGTCAACCTGGGCAGCTCGGTGGAAAAAGCCTCAACCATTTTCAGCTCACAGCTCTTCACAGTAGAGACAGCCTCAGCCATTTTTAAATTGCAGCACTCTGACCAGCAGAGTCAGAGAAACAAAGAATCTATTCATATGCAAATGACCTCCCCAGAGGGGTCATAGCTTCCCAAGAGGGAAGGGAGGGGCCCAGCTCTACTACCTGCCTTATGTTCCTGAATCAGACCCCCAGAGCCTGGGGGAGGAGAGCTGCAGGCCACACCCCCTTACACCAGCCCCTGACAGGCTGGCAGCCCCACATGCTAGGCAGAAAAGCACAGGGTGTGTCAATCCTCTAAGAAAAACCATCAGGGCAACTGGACACTGAATAGTTCCTCCTTCTGTGACCTGAGCTTGTTCTCCTCTGGGAAAACCTGATTGGGGTGGCCTAAGAGATCAGAAGCCTAGACAACAGAAAACTACAACCTACACTAGGAAAAACGAAGTTATGGCCCAGTCAAAGGAACAGACTTACACTTCAACTGAGATACAGGAATTTAAACAACTAATGCTAAATCAATTCAAAAAGTTTAGAGAAGATATGGCAAAAGAGATAAAGGCTATAAAGAAAACACTGGGCATGCATAAGGCAGAAATCAAAAGCTCAAAAAAACAACTGGCAGAATCTATGGAAATGAAAGGCACAACACAAGAGATGAAAGACACAATGGAGACATACAACAGCAGATTTCAAGAGGCAGAAGAAAACACTCAGGAACTGGAGAACAAGACACCTGAAAGCCTACACACAAAAGAACAGATAGAGAAAAGAATGGAAAAATATGAACAACGTCTCTGGGAATTGAAGGACAACAAGAAATGCAAGAATGTATGTGTCATTGGTGTCCCAGAAGGAGAAGAGAAGGGAAAGGGGACAGAAGCAATAATAGAGGAAATAATCAATGAAAATTTCCCATCTCTTATGAAAGACATAAAATTACAGATCCAAGAAGCACAGCATACTCCAAACAGAATAGATCTGAATAGGCCTACACCAAGACACTTAACAAACAGATTATTAAACATCAAAGACAAAGAGAGAATCCTGAAAGCAGCCAGAGAAAAGCATTCCATCACATACAAAGGAAGCTTAATAAGACTATGTGCGGATCTCTCAGCAGAAACCATGGAGGCAAGAAGGAAGTGGTGTGATATAGTTAAGATACTGAAAGAGAAAAACCACCAACCAAGAATCCTATATCCAGCAAAACTGTCCTTCAAATATGAGGGAGAGCTCAAAATATTTTCCGACAAACAGACAATGAGAGACTTTGTGAACAAGATACCCGCCCTACAGGAAATACTAAAGGGAGCACTACAGAGTGATAGGAGAAGACAGGAGTGAGAGATTTGGAACACAATTTTGGGAGATGGTATCACAGCAACATACATGCACTGATCAAAGATAACTGTGATCATGGTTGAGAGAGGAAGGTTGGGAGCATGTGAGACACCAGAAGAAAGGAGGAAAGATAAAGACTGGGACTGTGTAACTCGGTGAAATCTAGAGTGTTCAACAATTGTCATAAAATGTACAAATATGTTCTTTCACAAGGGAGAACAAGCAAATGTCAACCTTGCAAGGTGTTAAAAATGGGGAGGCATTGGGGGAGGGATGCAATCAAAATAAACTAGGGACTGTAATTAACAGAATCATTGTATTATGCTTCCTTTAATATAACAAAGGTAATATACCAAGGTAAATGCAGATGGGGGGGATAGGGAAGAGGTGTGAGACACTTGACATTGGTGGTGTTGTCTGACTCTTTATTTTACTTTGATTTAAGGTTATCTTTCCTTTTGCTGCTTCCTAGCTGTCATATTTTTTCTTCCTCTTTCTTTATTCCTTTTATTTTGCCTCTCTACCTTTTTTGACTCTCCCTCCTGCCTTGTGGAAGAAACGTAGATGTGCTTATACAGATAGTGGTGAGGGTGGTGAACACATAAATATGTGACTACACAGGGAACCATCAATTGTTTACTTAAGATGGAATGTATGGCATGTGACCAAAACTATCTTTAAAAAAAAAGGGAGGGGCTAATGATGAAATCTTGAGGGCAATATACTGAGTGAAATAAGCCAGACACATAGGACAAATATAAGGACACATAAGGAAATAATTATAATATGCAAACTCATAGACATGAAATGTAAGATACCAAGATGCAGAACAAGGCTAAAGAATGGGGAGCACTTGCTTAGTATGAGCAGAATGTTCAACTAGGATGAACTTAATTGTTTGGAAATGAACAGAAGTGTCAGTAGCCAGATGTGAGAATAACTAACAGTGCTGAATGGTGCATGAATGAGGTGGAAAGGGGAAGCTCAGAGTCATATATGTCACCAGAAGGAAAGTTGGAGGTCAACAGATGGGAATGTATAAAACTGAATCCTATGGTGGGCAATATCAGTGATTAACTGTACAAATGTTAGAAATCTCTTCCATGAACCAGAACAAATGTATGACAATACAACTAGAAGTTAATAATAGAGAGGCATATAGGGAAAAAAAGTATACCTATCCCAAACTATATATTACAGTTAGTAGTATTTCAACATTCTTTCATAAACAGTAACAAATGTACTATACCAATACTACGAGTCAACAATGGAGGGGGGTTGGTTAGGGATATGGGAGGATTCGAGTTTCCTTTTCTTTATTTATTTCTTTTCTTTTCTTCTTTCCCTCTATTTCTTGTCTGGAGTAATGAAAAGTTTCTAAAAATTGAACAAAAATTAAGTGTGGTGATGGATGCACAGCTGTATGAGGGTACCAGGGGCAATTGATTGTACACTTTGGATCTTTGGATAATTGTATGGTATCTGAACAATCCCAATAAAAATTATTTTTAAAAATGCATATATGCATACACATGCATAACACAGATAGAAAGAGAGAGATGAAGAAAGAGAATGGCAAATAATTCTCATTACACTTGAAATAGTAACCGATTTTTATTTTCTTCTAAATTTATGCTTTTCCTGGTAGTTTGAAGCTGTATGTACCCCAGAAAAACAAACAAACAAAAAGAAAGTACACATGAAAAAAAATGTTAGGGTTGACATTCTTACTTGCATTTTGAAAGAACACACTGGTTGTGTGTAGTGACAGACTGAAGACAAAAAGATAATGGGATAATATAAATGTAGGTAAGTTTGTATATTAGTTATCTTTAGGATGCTAAGTTCTGCAGTGTGATAGCTGCTCATTTTGCATGAAGGAGGTGAGATCCATGGTGAGAATGAAGGTGGAGGTGGAAGGGTCGGTCTGAAGTTGCTCCACAGCTAAAGGAGATAGGAAAGGAGCTGGTGGTGCATCCAGCCTCCAAAGCCAATTGAAGGAGGATTCAAGAGAAAATTTAGAGAGCTTGATATATGTACTCTGGAATTTAAGGGTCACATAAATTAGTGCCTGACCTGACTCATGGCTGTAAACATCTTGGGAATGTTGATTTTACCTGAACCCTGTGATACTGGAAAACAGTATGGGTTAAGAAACCTCCCACCCATTGTGTTATTCTTCAAGTTGGACTTAACTTTCCCTTAGCTTGATTTTAGACAGGCTTCTTCCAGACTTTAGGCCCCTGACCTCCCTCACTTTGGCACCTAAGAATCCAGATAAACATGCCCCACTTGGCCTTCACCATAAACTCAAGAGATAACATCATGAAATTGACATACCCTGTTGCTTGACCTCCTGCTCCAGTACTTTTCCATTAGTTTCTTACAAACTCTCCTGCCCTCTGTTTCAGCAGAGTTGGGTTCTTTCTCTCCTCTATTGTGACAGCCTTTTAATCTCTCTCTCTCTCCCTCTCTCTATCACAATAGCCTTCTTGTCATTCTCTTCTCTTTTACATATAACTTTGAATAAAATCCTCCTTGCTTGTTTCACATTGTCTGGTGCATGATTCTAAATTAAAAGTTATATTATTATAACAATCAACTAAAACTCCATGAATAACAGATACTCATCCATATTGAGACTGAGGAAGACTTGCACCCTAATGTTAATTTCATGAATTTAGACCTGCCTTCTGCAGTCTGTATTTGCAAATGTCAGATTTTGATTTGTCCATCAAGTAGACATTTCTCTTTGCTACATCAATCATCTATCTCTTTTGGTATAGTCCTAGTTCCAATGCCTAATTATTCCCTTAAATATGAACAATCCTGTAATTCCAAACTAATGATGATATCTTGAAGTTGCTTTATAGCTAACTGCTGCTGAGATATATGAGTGAGGATCCTTGAGACTCTTGTGGTAATTTTCTTTTTTCACCATTAAACTATTCCAAGCAGTCCAAGTCCAAATGAAAACAACATATTTGTTTTCTAGGAAAATGTGACTCAAAGTACTTAAGATAGCCATTTCTATAAATAAGACAGCAAGGCAGCTTATGAGAATAGTAAGTTCAATAGAATACCTTACAGTTGAGTTAAGTACCAATATCAATTACTTCAGAAAACTTAAATTTCAAGTCCTTCCTGGGGACCACAGTCCAGT
Source organism: Choloepus didactylus (assembly GCF_015220235.1). Classification (NCBI taxonomy): domain Eukaryota; kingdom Metazoa; phylum Chordata; class Mammalia; order Pilosa; family Megalonychidae; genus Choloepus; species Choloepus didactylus. Next base: position 125,696,140 of record NC_051313.1, on the reverse strand, counting down.
TCTCCTGAAGAGTTGGCTTCACATGGGAAGCATGAACCCAGGTTTCTTCACTTTATGGGTGATCAGCAGCACTTGAAAGTGTCCCTCCAATGTGATGACAGTCTGTCTTTCCTCTGGAACACTTTGGTGTAGACAAAATTTTCCAGTCGAGAAGAGTGGCAGGCCTGCCTCCTACCAGGTCCTTCTGACTTTAAGTCTCAGGGTTTCTAGGGAAGAAAGTAGTCCTTTTAAGAATTAAACCTAATTATGAGAGAGGTCAGTTAAATCAGGCACAGGATATGGTCCCAGAGCCAAATTTATGGGTCTGCCAAATATAAATTCAAAGGGAGAAATCCTGAGCTTGCTTGCAGGTGCAGCTCTAATTTTTAACAAAGCTAGTGGGAAAGCTCTAGGCCATTTTAACCCAGTAGATTGCTGAATCTTAGCCAACGAATTTTTTAGGTTTGAGTCATACATGTCTAGGGGCTGAAGCTTATAGGAATCTGCAAGCGTTTGTGTAACTTCTGGACAACAGTAGAAATAAAATGACTTCCTCTGTCTGATTCTATATGCTCTGATATCCTGAAAGTAGGAATCATGTATATTAAGAGAGCCTTTGCCATTGTCTGATCATCAGCTTTTGAAGAGCAAGACTTCATTCAAGCCATCCAGGCATCATACATGTGCTGGGTTGAATCTGTTATGTACCCATAAAAAACTATGTTCTTTTAATCCACTCTTGTAGGGGTAGACCTATTGTGGGTGGGACCTTTTGGTTACATTCTTTCCATGGAGATATGACCCCACCCCGTTCAAGGTGGGTCTTAATCATCTTTACTGGAGTCCTCTATGAGATGATAAAAGGTCAGAGACATTTTGAAGAGAGACAGAAATGCTTAGACAGAAACACCCCAGGGGAAACAAGCAGAGAGCTGAGAGAAGCTAAGAAATGTGATCCAGAGTTTGTCCACAGGAGAAGCAAGCAAGGACCCACAGGAGCTGAGACAAAAGCCCAGAGATATTTTGGAGAAAGCCACTGAAACCAGAAGCTAAACCCAGGAGAGGGCCAGTAGACTCTGGCCATGTGCCTTCCCACATGACAGAGGAAACTTAGATGTCATCAGCCTCTCTTCAGAGACAGTATCATCCTTAATTTGGACATTTTTATGTCCTTAAAACTGCAAATTTGTGTACTAATAAGCCCCCATTGTAAAAGCTAACCCATTGCTGGTATATTGCATTTCAGCAGCTTTAGCAAACTGGAACAATATATATCATAACTAGACAAGATCTCTTGACTTCTTCAGGCATTAAGAAATCCAACTGCCATCAGGCTCCTGGCAAAGTTGGTAGAAGAAAATTTCTGGCACTTACATTCGGAGTGGACTGTAAAGAATTCTACTGGCAATCAGTACATCTTTTTTTTTTTATTTTTTATTGAGTTTGTTCACATACCATACAATTATCCAAAGATCCAAAATGTACAATCAGTTGCCCATGATACCATCATATAGCTGTGCATCCATCACCACAATTAATTTTTTTTCAGTTTTTAGAACATTTCCATTATGTTCTAAAAGAAAAGAAATAAAGACAAAAAAAGGAAACTCAAATTCTCTCATACCCCTAACTACCCCCCCTCCATTATTGATTCATAGTTTTGGTATGGTACATTTGTTACTGTTGATGAAAGAATGTTAAAATACTACTAACTGTAGTATATAGTTTGCAATATATATATATATATATTTTCCTATATGTCCCTCTTTTTTTTTAATTTAATAAATTTTATTTTGAAATAAATTCAATCTTACAGGAACAGTTGCAAAAACAGTACAAACCCCATACATAGAACTCCATCATACCCTGACCCCCCTCCCCCAATACCCGGATCCACCACCTTTAACATCCTGTCACATCACTGTTTCTTTCTTTCCTTCCCTCTCTCCCTCCCTCCCTCTCTCCCTATCTATCATCCATCATCTATTGCTCTGTCTTTTGAACATATGAGAGCAAGCTGCACATATCTTTGAACAAACAATATAATTCACATACACCTTTCCCAAGGACAAGAACATTCTTTTATGCAATCTCATTAAGCGCAGCTAAGAAGTTCAAGAAATTCAATATTGATATAAAGCTTACATTCTATATTTCCTTTTTTTTCCCCTTATGTCCCATCTGTGCCCCTTTGAGCCTCCTCTCCTCCATCCTCAGATCCCATCCAGGATCATCCTTGGCAGTTAATTGTCATCTATTTAGACTTTTTTTTTTTCAATTGTGGAACCATATATATATAGCCTAAATCTTCCCATTCCACCCCCTCCCTAGCATTCCATTAGTGGGATTAATCACATTTAGAATGTTGCAATGCTATCACCTTCCCATCATCCATTTCTAGAAGTTTCCCTTCACCCCAAACAGAAACCCTACTCTCATTTCTTAACTCCCCATTACCCCTTCCCCCACTTCTCGGAACCCCTACTCTACTTTTCATCTCTATGGCCATATTCTCTGATACTTTCTCTGTGTTTACCATGGGGCTTAAATTTAACATCTTAAATCTATAACAATCTGTTTTTCTTTGATACCAACTTAACTTCAATATGACATATAAACTACACTCTATCATTCCCCCACCTTTATGTAGTTCTTGTCAAAAATTACATATTTTACATTTAGTCCAAAACCACTGATTTATCATTATAGTTTATGTATTTTAGATCCTGTGGGAAGTAAAAATAGTGGAGTTATAAGTCAAAAATAAAGTAGTATTGGTATTTATATTTACCATGTGATCTTTACTGGAAATCTTTATTTCTTCATGTAGTTTCAGTCAATTGTTTAGTGTCCCTTCCTTTCAGACTGCTCAACTCCCTTTAGCATTTCTTACAGGACTGATTACTGGTGATGAAGTCCCTCAGCTTTTGATTATCCATGAATGTTTTCATCTCCCCCTCATTTTTATCCTCCAGGTGTTGTGAATTCTCCAAGTCTCTGATGGTTATTGACTTCTATTTGTATTCCATTGTGGTCAGAGAATGTGCTTTGAACAAATTCCCAGCATATGGTCCATTCTGGAGAAAGATCTGTGATCACTAGAGAAGAATGTGTGTCCCGGTGACCTGGGATGTAATATTCTATATATGTCTGTTAAAATTCTCTATATCTCTCTCTCCTTTCTTTGTTTCTCTGTCGGTAGGGCTCCCTTTAGTATCTGAAGTAGGGCAGGTCTTTTATTAGCAAAATCTCTCAGCATTTGTTTGTCTGTGAAAAATTTAAGCTCTCCCTCAAATTTGAAGGAGACTTTTGTTGGATAAAGTATTCTTGGTTGGAAATTTTTCTCTCTCAGAATTTTAAATATGTCATGCCACTGCCTTCTCACCTCCATGGTGGCCACTGAGTAGTCACTACTTAGTCTTATGTTGTTTCCTTTGTATGTGGTGAATTGCTTTTCTCTTGCTGCTTTCAGAACTTGCTCCTTCTCTTCAGTATGTAACAGTCTGATCAGAATATGTCTTGGAGTGGGTTTATTTGGATTTATTCTACTTGGAATTCCCTGGGCATTTATGCTTTGTGTATTTATATTGTGTAGAAGGTTTGGGAAGTTTCCCCCAATGATTTCTTTGAATACTCTTTCTAGACCTTTACCCTTCTCTTCCCCTTCTGGGACACCAATGAGTCTTAAATTTGGACGTTTCATTTTATCTATCATATTCCTGAGATCCATTTTGATTTTTTTGATTTTTTTTCCCCATTCTTTCTTTTGTTCTTTCATTTTCTGTTCTGTGGTCCTCAAGGAAGCTGAGTTGCTGTTCAGCTTCCTCTAATCTTGTATTATAAGTATCCAGAGTCTTTTTAATTTAGCCTACAGTTTCTTTAATTTCCATAAGATCATCTATTTTTTATTTACTCTTGCAATTTCTTCTTTATGCTCTTCTAGGGTCTTCTTTACATCTTTTATATCCTGCGCCATGCTCTTCTTCATGTCCTTTAAATCCTGTGCCATGCTGTTGTTGCCTGTCTGTAGTTCTTTGATTAATTGTGCCAAGTACTGTGTGTCTTCTGATCTTTTGATCTGGGTGTTTGGGTTTGGGCTCTCCGTATCATCTGGTTTTATCATATGATTTAAGATTTTCTGTTGTTTTTGGCCTCTTGGCATTTGCTTTACTTGATCTTTAATTTGTCAGAATTGCAGCTTGGTAGTGTACACTTTCTCTAACTAACCAGCAGGTGGCGCCCATGAGTCACCTATTCCCCTCAAGTCAGTTCTCCCCAACTTTGTCTTTGTGGTGTGTGGGGATCTGATTCTTGTGGGGTACAATTGGTGCACTTAATTAGGGTGTGTTGTCGGTCCAGTCTGCCCTGAATAAGGGGCATGTGTCTGAGTGGTTAGGGAGGAAGGGCAGCTTTAATCATCAAACCTCCCACGTGTTCCCAGAGTTTTAAGGCTGTTCTCTGCTGTTGACCCAAAAGTCCTTGGTATTGGCGTAGGTTCCCTGGGATTTCCAAGTGGTTCCCCCTTCCCTGCTGTGCTCTTCCAGGACCTCTGCTGAGGGAGGGAGGGCCATGCCATGTCACAAGTGCATGCCAGCCTCCAGGGAAGCCCTGGGATGCCGGGCCTTGCAGGGGCATTCCCAGCCTGCTTCAAAGGTGGTTGAATGGGATGTGTTAACTTCCCCCTTTCTGCACAGCTCCGCCCTCCCAGCTCCGGGACAATCAGCCATGGGTGTATGTATTAAGGGCCACTGTCCACAGAGGATATTGTGGTGTGTGCGTGGTGCTGTCAGAAAGACTCCCTGTCACACTGGGTTTCTTGGCGTGGCTCTGTGCTGTCACATTGGGTTTCTTGGTGCGGCTCTGTGCCCCTGCCAGCTGGGGAGAAGGCTGCAAGTTGTGCATTTTTTTCTCCTTTTGTCTCCCCTTTGCTCCCCTGGGCCTGAGACAATCAGCAGTGGGTGTGGGAAGGGGTATCCTCCATGCCAGATACCTTTGTTCAGTGTACTTACATTGCTATGATACTATCTCCCAAAACTGTGTTCCAAACCTCTCACTCCTGTCTTTTCCTTTCTGTCTGCAGTGCTTCCTTTATGTTTCCTGTAGAGTACATATCTTGTTCACAAACTCTGTTATTGTCTGTTTGTCAGAGAATATTTTAAGCTCTCCCTCATATTTGAAGGACAGTTTTGCTAGATATAGGATTCTTGGTTGGTGGTTTTTCTCTTTCAATATCTTAAATATATCAAACCACTTCCTTCTTGCCTCCATGATTTCTGTTGAAAAACCCACATATAGTCTTACCAACCTTCCTTTGTGTGTGATGGATTGCTTTTCTCTTGCTGCTTTCAGGATTCTCTCTTTGTCTTTGACCTTTGATAACCTGACTATTAAGTGTCTTGGCATAGGACTATTCAGATCTATTCTGTTTGAGGTATGCTGTGCTTCTTGGATCCATAATTTTATGTCTTTCATAAGAGATGGGAAATTTTCATTGATTATTTCCCCTATTATTGCTTCTGCCCCCTTTCCCTTCTCTTCTCCTTCTGGGACACCAATGACACATACATTCCTGCATTTCATGTTGTCCTTCAATTCCCAGAGATGTTGCTCATACTTTTCCATTCTTTTCTCTATCTGTTCTTTTGTGTGTAGGCTTTCAGGTGTCTTGTTCTCCATTTCCTGAGTGTTTTCTTCTGCCTCTTGAGATCTGCTGTTGTATGTCTCCATTGTGTCTTTCATCTCTTGTGTTGTGTCTTTCATTTCCATAGATTCTGTCAGTTGTTATTTTGAACTTTCAATTTCTGCCTTATGTATGCCCAGTGTTTTCATTAGATGCATCATCTCTTTTGCCATATCTTCCCTAGACTTTTTCATCTGATTTAGCATTAGTTGTTTAAATTCCTGTATCTCAGTTGAAGTATAAGTTTCTTCCTCTGACTGGGCCATAACTTTGTTTTTCTTAGTGTAGGTTGTAGTTTTCTGTTGTCTAGGCATCTGGTTTCCTTGGTTACCCCAATCAGGTTTTCCCAGACTAGAATGGGCTCAGGTCTTGGAAGGAGGCATGGTATCTGGTTTCCCTGAGGGTGTCTTAGAAGACTGATACACCCTGTGAGGCCTCAAGTCCCTGTGCTTTTCTGCCCAGTAGGTGGTGCCTGTCACCTGTAGCTACCAACTGGTATAAAGGGGTGTGGTCCGTGGCTGTTTTCCCCCAGGTTCTAGGGTCTGGTTCTCAGTGGAAGGTGGGTAGTAGAGCTTGGCACCACCTTCTTCCTCTTAGGGAAGATACACCCCCTAGGGAGTGGTTATTTACATTTGAATAGTCTCTCTGCATGTACTATCTCCATCCTTTCCTGGGTCAGAGTGCTGGGAACTGAAAATGGCTAAAGGTTTCTCCACTAAGCCAAAAAAGGGACAAAAAAAAAACCCTTCATGGCCAGTCCGTGGCCACCCTCCAGCTCTCCAATGTCAGTTGTCACACAAAGCCTCTGTCTGCTTGTTAGGGATTTGTAGCTTGTATTTGTTAATTAAAACCCCAGTTGGAGCTCAGCTGAGCTATATTCACTTGCTGGATGAGTGCTGCTCTCCAGCACCATGAGGGTTTGCAGTTTGGGCCATGGGGGGAGAGGGCTCCTGGCTTGGATCCACAGTTTTTACTTATAGATTTTATGCTGCAATCTCAGGCATTCCTCCCAATTCAGGTTGGTGAATGATGAGTGGACATACACCAATATTTGTCCCCCTGCAGTTATTCCAGATTATTTACTAGTTGTTCCTGGTTGTTTATTAGTTGTTCCAGGGGGACAAACCAGCTTCTATTCCTCTCTATGCCACTATCTTCTTCCACATCTTTTTAATATGTTTTAAATAATTTTATCTTTTTTGGTATGTATATTAAGAGTCTAGTGTCTTTAAATTCCCTCTCTAACTCCAAAGATTTTTTCTTTCATGACATGACAACATTGTCCAAACAAATAGGGACTGTGGTATAGGAATTACTTTGTTAGGTAATTACCATACCCATTTTCTTTTAGTTCCTCTTTTAATCTATTTGCCCATTTCCTTTTGTGAAGCATACTTTTGAAAATGAACAAAAGTTTCTTGTTGTATTAAAAGTTGTGCTTCTACTTTTGGGGTCTTCTATGGTTTAACAGCAGCTTTTGCAGCTCTGTCAGCCAAATCATTGTCTTTAGATACTTTGTCTTTTTGCCCTATTTGAGCTTTATATGGATTATCAATATCTGAGCAGGTAGTTATAAAGCCTCCGAACAAATAAACTATCCATTTTCCATGCCATATTTTAGTTCTCACTGAAGTCAAGAATAACGTATTTTTCCAAATTTGGTCTGTGGCATGACAAACACCAAACACATACATGTTATCCATACATATATACTTCATATTTTTTATCAATACATTATATACACCTTATATATTTTACTTTAACTCTGGAAACAAGAATTGCTACTGTAGTAACTTCTATTAACTCTGCTTGTGCAGACTGAATTCCAGTTAAAACACTAGCTTCCAAAATTTCTTAAGTTGCTACAGCACAGGAAGCCGATCAATAAACATTATGAAATATGAATTACGAACAGACCGAGGTGGATTTTTTCCCTGAAAAAAAAAAGAGTTGATTTATAAATTTTAACATTTTGTGGCCTTCAGCTGACAACAGATGTCCTATATATGGTACCTCAGTTTGACAATATTGCACTTTTCTTAGTGAGGCTTTATAACCCTGTGAAGTAATGAATTGTAATAAAGCCACCCTATTCTGCATTGCTCTCTACTTTTTTTTTATCTTCATTTTATTGAGATATATTCACATACCACGCAGTCATACAAAACAAATTGTACTTTCGATTGTTTACAGTACCATTACATAGTTGTACATTCATCACCTAAATCAATCCCTGACACCTTCATTAGCACACACACAAAAATAACAAGAATAATAATTAGAGTGAAAAAGAGCAATTGAAGTAAAAAAGAACACTGGGTACCTTTGTCTGTTTGTTTCCTTCCCCTACTTTTCTACACATCCATCCATAAACTAGACAAAGTGGAGTTTGGTCCTTATGGCATTCCCAATCCCATTGTCACCCCTCATAAGCTACATTTTTATACAACTGTCTTCGAGATTCATGGGTTCTGGGTTGTAGTTTAATAGTTTCAGGTATCCACCACCAGCTACCCCAATTCTTTAGAACCTAAAAAAGGTTGTCTAAAGTGTGCGTAAGAGTGCCCACCAGAGTGATCTCTCGGCTCCTTTTGGAATCTCTCTGCCACTGAAGCTTATTTCATTTCCTTTCACATCCCCCTTTTGGTCAAGAAGATGTTCTCCAGTCCCACGATGCCGGGTCTACATTCCTCCCCGGGAGTCATATTCCACGTTGCCAGGGAGATTCACTTCCCTGGGTGTCTGATCCCACGTAGGGGGGAGGGCAGTGATTTCACCTTTCAAGATGGCTTAGCCAGAGAGAGAGGGCCACATCTGAGCAACAAAGAGGCATTCAGGAGGAGACTCTTAGGCACAAATACAGGGAGGCCTAGCCTCTCCTTTGCAGCAACCGTCTTCCCAAGGGTAAAACTTATGGTAGAGGGCTCAACCCATCAAACCACCAGTCCCCTATGTCTGTGGTCATGTTAGCAACCATGGAGGTGGGGTAGGCGAATACCCCTGCATTCTCCACAGGCTCCTCAAGGGGGCACTACATCTTTTTTTTTTTTTTCCTTGTTTGTCTTTTTTCTTTTCTTTTTTTTTTTTTTAACTTTCCCTTCTTTTTTAAATCAACTGTATGAAAAAAAAGTTAAAAAGAAAACAAACATACAATAAAAGAACATTTCAAAGAGACCATAACAAGGGAGTAAGAAAAAGACAACAAACCTAAGATAACTGCTTAACTTCCAACATGTTCCTACTTTACCCTAAGAAAGTTACCTAATATAGCAACATTTCTGTGAACTTCCTCCTACTATATCCATCAGAAATTAACAGACCATACTCATTCCTGGGCATCCCCAGAACGTTAAATAGCTTATCTGTTCTTCTTGGATTATTGTTCCCCCTTCCTTAATTGCTCTCTATTGCTAGTTCCCCTACATTCTACATTATAAACCATTTGTTTTACATTTTTCAAAGTTCACATTAGTGGTAGAATATAATATTTCTCTTTTTGTGCCTGGCTTATTTCGCTCAGCATTATGTCTTCAAGGTTCATCCATGTTGTCATATGTTTCACGAGATCGTTCCTTCTTACTGCCGTGTAGTATTCCATCGTGTGTATATACCACATTTTATTTATCCACTCATCTGGTTGAAGAACATTTGGGTTGTTTCCATCTCTTGGCAATTGTGAATAATGCTGCTATGAACATTGGCGTGCAGATATCTGTTCGTGTCACTGCTTTCCGACCTTCCGGGTATATACCGAGAAGTGTGATCGCTGGATCGAATGGTAACTCTATATCTAGTTTTCTAAGGAACTGCTGGACTGACTTCCAGAGTGGCTGAACCATTATACAGTCCCACCAACAATGAATAAGAGTTCCAATTTCTCCACATCCCCTCCAGCATTTGTAGTTTCCTGTTTGTTTAATGGCAGCCATTCTAACCGGTGTTAGATGGTATCTCATTGTGGTCTTAATTTGCATCTCTCTAATAGCTAGTGAAGCTGAACATTTTTTCCTGTGTTTCTTGGCCATTTGTATTTGCTCTTCAGAGAACTGTCTTTTCATATCTTTTGCCCATTTTATAATTGGGCTGTCTGTACTATTGTCATTGAGTTGTAGGATTTCTTTATATATGCAAGATATCAGTCTTTTGTCAGATACATGGTTTCCAAAAATTTTTTCCCATTGAGTTGGCTGCCTCTTTACCTTTTTGAGAAATTCCTTTGAGGTGCAGAAACTTCTAAGCTTGAGGAGTTCCCATTTATCTATTTTCTCTTTTGTTGCTTGTGCTTTGGGTGTAAAGTCTAGGAAGTGGCCGCCTAATACAAGGTCTTGAAGATGTTTTCCTACATTATCTTCTAGGAGTTTTATGGTACTTTCTTTTATATTGAGATCTTTGGTCCATTTTGAGTTAATTTTTGTGTAGGGGGTGAGGTAGGGGTCCTCTTTCATTCTTTTGGATATGGATATTCAACTCTCCCAGCCCCATTTGTTGAATAGACCATTATGACTCAGTTCAGTGACTTTGGGGGCCTTATCAAAGATCAGTCGGCCATAGATCTGAGGGTCTATCTCCGAATTCACAATTCAATTCCATTGATCTATATGTCCATCTTTGTGCCAGTACCATGCTGTTTTGGCAACTGTGGATTTATAATAAGCTTCAAAGTCAGGGAGTGTAAGTCCTCCCACTTCGTTTTTCTTTTTTAGAGTGTCTTTAGCAATTCGAGGCATCTTCCCTTTCCAAATAAACTTGATAACTAGCTTTTCCAAGTCTGCAAAGTAGGTTGTTGGAATTTTGATTGGGATTGCATTGAATCTGTAGATGAGTTTGGGTAGAATTGACATCTTAATGACATTTAGCCTTCCTATCCATGAACATGGAATATTTTTCCATCTTTTAAGGTCCCCTTCTATTTCTTTTAGTAGAGTTATGTAGTTTTCTTTGTATAGGTCTTTTACATCTTTGGTTAAGTTTATTCCTAGGTACTTGATTTTTTTAGTTGCTATTGAAAATGGTATCTTTTTCTTGAGTGTCTCTTCAGTTTGTTCATTTCTAGCATATAGAAACATTACTGACTTATGTGCATTAATCTTGTATCCCGCTACTTTGCTAAATTTGTTTATTAGCTCTAGTAGCTGTATCGTCGATTTCTCAGGGTTTTCTAGATATAAGATCATATCATCTGCAAACAATGACAGTTTTACTTCTTCTTTTCCAATTTGGGTGCCTTTTATTTCTTTGTCTTGCCGGATTGCCCTGGCTAGCACTTCCAGCACAATGTTGAATAACAGTGGTGACAGCGGACATCCTTGTCTTGTTCCTGATCTTACAGGGAAGGCTTTCAGTCTCTCACCATTGAGTACTATGCTGGCTGTGTGTTTTTCATATATGCTCTTTATCATGTTGAGGAAGTTTCCTTCAATTCCTACCTTTTGAAGTGTTTTTATCAAAAAGGGATGTTGGATTTTGTCAAATGCTTTTTTAGCATCTATTGAGATGATCAATTGATTTTTCCCTTTTGACTTGTTAATGTGTTGTAATACATTGATTGATTTTCTTATGTTGAACCATCCTTGCATGCCTGGAATGAACCCCACTTGGTCATGGTGTATGATTTTTTTAATGTGTCTTTGGATTCGATTTGCAAGTATTTTGTTGAGGATTTTTGCATCTATATTCATTAGGGAGATTGGCCGGTAGTTTTCCTTTTTTGTAGCATCTTTGCCTGGTTTTGGTATTAGATTGATGTTAGCTTCATAAAATGAGTTAGGTAGTGTTCCATTTTCTTCAATGTTTTGAAAGAGTTTGAGTAAGATTGGTGTCAGTTCTTTCTGGAAAGTTTGGTAGAATGCCCCTGTGAAGCCATCTGGCCCTGGGCATTTATTTGTGGGAAGATTTTTGATGACTCATTGGATCTCTTTGCTTGTGATGGGTTGGTTGAAGTCTTCTATTTCTTCTCTGGTCAGTCTAGGTTGTTCATATGTTTCCAGGAAATTGTCCATTTCTTCTACATTATCCAGTTTGTTGCCATACAGTTGTTCATAATATCCTCTTATAATTTTCTTAATTTCTTCAGGATCTGCGGTTATGTCACCTTTTTCATTCATTATTTTGTTTATATGGGTCTTCTCTCTTTTTGATTTTGTCAGTCTAGCTAGGGGCTTGTCAATCTTGTTGATCTTCTCAAAGAACCAACTTTTGGTGATATTTATCCTCTCTATTGTTTTTTGTTCTCTATGTCATTTATTTCTGCTTTAATCCTTGTTATTTCTTTTCTTCTACTTGGTTTAGGATTGGTTTGCTGTTCATTTTCTAGCTTCTTCAGTTGATCCATTAGTTCTTTGATTTTGGCTCTTTCTTCCTTTTTAATATATGCGTTTAGTGCTATAAATTTCCCCCTTAGCACTGCTTTTGCTGCATCCCATAGGTTTTGGTATGTTGTGTTCTCATTTTCATTCGTCTCTATATATTTAGCAATTTCTCTTGCTATTTCTTCTTTAACCCACTGATTGTTTAGGAGTGTGTTGTTTAACCTCCAGGTATTTGTGAATTTTCTAAGTTTCTGATGGTTATTGACTTCTAATTGTATTCCATTGTGGTCAGAGAATGTGCTTTGAATAATTTCAATCTTTTTAAATTTATTGAGGCTTGTTTTATGTCCCACCATATGATCTATTCTGGAGAAAGTTCCGTGAGCACTAGAAAAGTATGTGTATCCTGGTGATTTGGGATGTAATGTCCTGTATATGTCTGTTAAATCTAATTCATTTATCAGATTGTTTAGGTTTTCAATTTCCTTATTGGTCTTCTGTCTGGTTGATCTATCTATAGGAGAGAGTGATGTGTTGAAGTCTCCCACAATTATTGTGGAAACATCAATTGCTTCCTTTAGTTTTGCCAGTGTTTCTCTCATGTATTTTGTGGCACCTCGATTGGGTGCATAGACATTTACGATTGTTATTTCTTCTTGTTGAATTGCCCCTTTTATTAGTATGTAGTGGCCTTCTTTGTCTCTCAAAACATCCCTGCATTTGAAGTCTATTTTATCTGAGATTAATATTGCTACACCTGCTTTCTTTTGGCTGTAGCTTGCATGAAATATTTTTTTCCATCCTTTCACTTTCAGTTTCTTTGTGTCCCTGTGTCTAAGATGAGTCTCTTGTATGCAACATATTGATGGTTCATTTTTTTTGATCCATTCTGCGAATCTATATCTTTTAATTGGGGAGTTTAATCCATTTACGTTCAACGTTATAACCGTGAAGGCATTTCTTGAATCAGCCATCTTATCCTTTGGTTTATGTTTGTCATATTTTTCCCCTCTGTCTATTAATATCCTTTATTGTACCCATACCGAATCTCTTTAGTACTGAACCTTTCTCCAAGTCTCTCTGTCCTTTCTTTGTTTCTCTGTCTGTAGGGCTCCCTTGAGTATCTCCGGTAGGGCAGGTCTCTTGTTAGCAAATTCTCTCAGCATTTATTTGTCTGTGAAAAATTTAAGCTCTCCCTCAAATTTGAAGGAGAGCTTTGCTGGATAAAGTATTCTTGGCTGGAAATTTTTCTCACTGAGAATTTTAAATATATCGTGCCACTGCCTTCTTGCCTCCATGGTGGCTGCTGAGTAGTCACTACTTAGTCTTATGCTGTTTCCTTTGTATGTGGTGAATTGCTTTTCTCTTGCTGCTTTCAGAACTTACTCCTTCTCTTCTGTGTTTGACATTGTGATCAGTATATGTCTCGGAGTGGGTTTATTTGGATTTATTCTATTTGGGGTTCGCTGAACATTTATGATTTGTGTATTTATGTTGTTTAGAAGATTTGGGAAGTTTTCCCCAACAATTTCTTTGAATACTCTTCCTAGACCTTTACCCTTTTCTTCCCCTTCTGGGACACCAATGAGTCTTATATTTGGACGTTTCATATTATCTATCATATCCCTGAGGTCCATTTCGATTTTTTCAATTTTTTTCCCCATTCTTTCTTTTATGCTTTCATTTTCCATTCTGTCATCTTCCAGGTCACTGATTCGTTGTTCAACTTCCTCTAGTCTTGTACTATGAGTGTCCAGAATCTTTTTAATTTGGTCAACAGTTTCTTTAATTTCCATAAGATCATCCATTTTTTTATTTAGTCTTGCAATGTCTTCTTTATGCTCTTCTAGGGTCTTCTTGATTTCCTTTGTATCCTGTACTATGGTCTCATTGTTCATCTTTAGTTCTTTGAGTAGCTGCTCTAGGTGCTGTGTCTCTTCTGATCTTTTGATTTGGGTGCTTCGGCTTGGGTTATCCATATCGTCTGGTTTTTTCATATGCTTTATAATTTTCTGTTGTTTTTGGCCTCATGGCATTTGCTGAACTTGATAGGGTTCTTTTAGGATTTGTAGACCAATTGAAGTCCTTATCTCTAATTTATCAGATCTACAGCTTCGTGGAGTACACTTTCTCTAACTAACCAGCAGGTGGCGTCCACGAGCCACCTGTTCTCCACAAGCCAGTTCTCCCCTGCTTAGCCTTTTTGGTGAGTGGGGGAGTGAGTCTTGTGGGGTCCAATTGGTGTACCAAGCTTGCGTGTGTAGTTGGTGTTGCCTGCCCTGTATATGGGGCGTGTTTCTGGGCAGTCAGGGAGGGGGGGTGCCCCTAACAATCAAATCTCCCTGGTGATCCTAGAGTTTTAAAGCTGCTGCAATAGTCTAATCCTTCAGTTCAGTCCTGCCACAGTTTGTCTCTGCCACTGACCCACAAGTCCTTGGTATTGGCTTATGGCTCCTGAGACTTGCAAGTGGGCCCCTCTTCCAGGCTGTGCACCCCGGGTCCTCTGTTGAGGGATGACTGTGCTATGTCACAGGTGAGTGCCGTCCACCCCGGGGCAGTTCTTGGCTGCTGGGCTGTGTAGGGAGGCTCCCAGTCTGCTGAAATGATGGCTGAATGGGGCTTTGTTAATTCACACTGCTCCACCTTCCCAACTCTGGGACAATCAGCTGAGGTTGCGGGGAAGGCTAATGTCCACGCCCATTTTTGTGGTATGTGCCTGTTATTTGAAGCACTTCCATCACACTGGGTTGTCTGGGGCAGCTCTGGGCCATGGGGCTGGCGATGAGCAGGAGTGTTTCCTGTCCACCAGGATGATGGCTGTGAGCGGACACCCCCCTTTTCTTTGGAAGTTGTGGTGTTTAGTGAATTTTCTCAGCCACTGGATTATTGCCTTTTGTCTCAGAGCTCTCTTAGTTCTGCTCTTGACTTGACCTGCCCAAATTGCAAGTCTTTGAAGCTTTCTGTATTGCGCTTCTTAGAGTAATTGTTTTAGAAAAAGAAAAAAGGATTAAAAAAAAAAAAGGGCCCTCCTCAGAGATCTAATGGGTTATTGAAATGCTAAGAGACAAAGCAACCAGGACCATTAAGGAAAGGTCCACAGGGCAGAGAGTTCAGCTTTTCTTCGAGATTTGCATATGCACCTCAGGGCCTGAGCTCTGCCCTTCCCCTTTCTATGTTCACCAGAACTCCAAAAATCCTCCGCTTTTATTTTGGAGTTTTTCGTGTTGTTTTTTTTCTATGCCTGTCTCTTCTCTGCTGGTTTGGCTGCTCTCAGATTCTCTGGTGTCTGGTCTCAGTCTATCTATGGTTGGAGTTTGGATCAGTAGAATGAGTTTCTGATAAGGGCTGCCACTGCAGTTCTCCCTTCTCCTTCCCGGATCTGACAGCCCCTCCTCCCACGGGACTGAGCCTGGCAGGGAGGGGTGAGGGTCCCCTGGCCACAAAAACTTACAGATTTCGCTGATCTCAGCAGTTCCACGTTTTCATGAGTGTTGTATGAAGTATGCCCAAAGTCAGATTGCTCTGTGGTGTCCAGTCCACACAGTTCCTGGCTTTCTACCTACTTTCCTGGAGGAGTAACTAAAACATACAGCTCACCAGTCCACCATCTTGCCCCGCCTCTAGCTCTCTACTTTTTGAAACTACAGGTAAATCATTAAAAGTTTGATAATAGTTCCCTCTGTTGGAACAAATTTCTCTAAATTTTCCTGTAAATGATTAGAGAAAATAATAGGAGTCTCAAAACCCTTAAGGACTCCATAAATGCTGGACTCCTTCCTAAAACATAAGCAGAATTTAGACTCATCTGCTAGAGGAACAGAAAAAAAATTAAAGAGCTGATCAAAGATCACCTACATTGGAGAAAAACTTTGCAGATGATGATACCAAAACTAGAAGAATAGTTATAGGGTTAGGAACTACAGGGGATAACAGAATAATAAATTTATTTACTTTTCTAAAAACTTCTACAACTCTATACAGAGGGTGACTGTCTTTATCAAATATAACTTCCTTCTTGTGCTAGAAGTATTACAGAGTGAGTGTTCCATTTTCATTATCTCTTTTTTTTCTAATTCTTTTATAACCACTTTTATTCCTTTTAATTGCACTCTCAACAAATGATACTGTTTTACACATGGCCGTGGCTTATTATTTTGGTAAATTTTGGGGGGGGGGTGGTCTGCATCTTGAATTAAACCAGTATCATTATTCTCTAGGGCCCAAAATGATTTGTCAGTTCTATTCCACTCGGGGTGCTTTATCAGCCCAAATTGACACTGATACTCTTTACCATATTCCTAACGTTCGGTTTGACGCACTTTTCCAGAATAGAGTGAGACCTCCATTCTCTATTTACCCTTTTTCTTTCAGAAGGCACACAGTAACCAAATCAGATGCTTTTTTTTCCCCATGGGAACTCTACAGACCCACCCTCCAGAGTACAGAATATAATAGCCTTTAAATTACACTGCATGTCTCTCCCAGGGTTTACAAGAGAATAGGAGAAAATAAGAATACATGTGCCTTAGAGGATTTATCTATATGGGAATCACAAAGGAACAGCAAAAATAGGAAAAGGAATCAGGCTGACCTGAAATATTAACTATCCTGTATTGATCTATCATCAGATGCAAAGTGAGACATGCCTAATTGCAGAATAAGTAGCACCAGCATCATAAGTAACACCAGGATCACCAGTTCCACCTCTGAGACTCCCTAATCCTGTCAATTTTACTCCTGAGATTTCTGGACTTTCATGAGTCCCTTGTTCCTGAAATTTCTGAATCCTCCTTACTACAATCCCTCTTCAAATGTCCTGTCTTGTCTCTTCTTCCTTTGCTCTCTTCAAAAATTGGTCAAAGTGGGGATTATTCCCTTTATTAAAGAATTTTATCATCCAGAAGTGAGGAAAAAGTGGTCTACAGAGCAGTCTTAAACAGGCAATGTGAAGAAAGAATAAAATTTCTTCCTGTTTGCACCCTACTGAGTCCAGTTCACTCAAGATATCGATTGTACTGAGTTATTCTGGTATTTAACAGTACATTTTATAGTATTTTTCTATTAAGTATAATCTTGGCTTTTGTTTCCAGAAATGTTATGCTTCAGGACTCTGGATTGCAAAAGCAGAAACTACTGTTGTTAGAGCTGAACCTGAGTTTGTTCTAAAACTTTAGCATTATATAGACAGTTTTGAAATGGGAGAAAGAGATTATAGGATACCGTTTTAATGGAATGCTGGAGTCTCCAAGGATTAGCTAATCCTATTAGGATGTTTGCTTTGGGTTTGCCTTTGAGTAGGCTATTTCACAACTGTGAAGAAAGAAGTTAGCTTGTAGAAAACTGTTAGTAATGCAAATAATTTGTATCCATAGAAATGAAAATTATATCCAGAGAAATGCAACTGTCTATAGCCTGTGGATACTGAGCAGTTTTGTCTGGGCTAGCATCAATTTGTAAATTCATTTCAGTGTTCCTTATCTGATTACATATTCGTAGCACTACGAATCCTTTGAACAGTTGTAGTTTTATAGGGGTTACCTCATTAATTAATGAGATAAATAAAATTGTCGACACATGTTCATTTTATATTTGTATGATTCATTTTATCTACTTTAAAAGTTACCCTTTTATACTCCAAACATATGGAAACCCTGAGAATCAGATATGGAGGGCTGTTAAAAGAAAAATTTTTCATATAATTTAGGAACTCATAGCTTTATTGAGTGATTGATAAATCAGCCAGCATCCCATTCAGAAAATAGAAGGGAGCTCTGCTGAAGGGGTGGAAAGGGGGACCTTATATAGGGCAAATGCACAAGCAAAAGAGGAAATATACTGATTAGCTGATGTTAAGTTTCCATTTTACATAGGGGGCATCCTACCAAGTGGGGAGAAGATATATATTGATTAGTATGGTAAGCTTGTCCATTCTGATAAGCTATCTCTGCTGGCCCAAAACTGGTTTATCACCAGCAGTTCTGTAGGATGCATTCCAATATTCCATTTTCTTGGGAAGCTCCTACAGTCAATAGTTTTTGCCTTCTGGAAAATCCTTTCTTGGAAATGGATCCTTCCTGGCAACCCTTAATGTAGGTGCCATTTTATTTTACCTAACAAGGCCATGCACCCAGACACACATCCAAAGCGTACCATGGGACTGCTTCAGGAAAGATCTCAATGCCACTGTAGCCAGGTATAGATAGACCTGGTAGCTCACACTGCTAAAAATGGGCATGGAACCACTGCTATTCCAGAAAGACATGTCTCTCTTGACATCCTTGAAAAATAAGTAAATTCCTCCCAATGTTTCTTTTTCCTCACATTATCCTCTTATGGGAGTTTGGAAGAAATCAAGGTCAATGTCTGTACCCTAGATTCAAGAGAGACTGAGAAAATGAGTTTCTGGCTTCTGCTTTGAGGATATAAGGGCCTCTTATTATAACATAGGATGGTTATTCAAAAGAAAAATTCAAGAATGCATTATATTTTAATCATACATCTTTCCACAAGTATTTTTAAGAGCTTTGTTCTGGTTTGCTAAAGCTCCCCTTATTCAAAATACCAGAAATGGATTGGCTTTTATAAATGGGGTTTATTTGGTTACAAAGTTACAGTCTTAAGACCATACAAGTGTTCAAACTAAGGCATCAACAAGAGGATACCTTCACTGAAGAAAGGCCAATGGCATCCAGAACACCTCTGTCTGTTGGAAAGGCATGTGGCTGGCATCTGCTGGTCCTGGATTGTGTTTCAGCTCCTCTCTCAGCTCCTGTGCATCCTTAGCTTAGCATCTCCAAACATTCTTCTGTCTGCAACTCCAAGCATCTCTGAGCATCTCTGTCAGCTCCCAAACATCTCTCCAAAAGTCTCCCTCAGCTGCTCTTGGGGCATTTTGTCCTTTCAAGTCCTCCAGAGCAAACACGGTGCTAGCATCTCAGAGCATCAGCAAGCATCTGAGACTCCTGGCCTAGCATATCCCGGGGGGTGTGAGGGGGGATGGGATGCATTTCTTCTCTCTGGTCTCTGTATGAGATCCCTTTAAAGGATTCCAGTAAACTAATCAAGATCTACCTTGAATGGTGGGTTCAAATCTCCACAGAAACATTCAATCAAGAGGTCACACCCTAATCAAAAAGATAAATCAATCTTCCCCCACAAGATTGCATTAAAGAATATGGCTTTTTCTGGGGGTCATAATATATACAAACCAGCACAAGCTTACTTTTATTAAGAAAGTGTTCCAATGTGCTAATGCTGCTGGGATGCAAAATATCAGAAATGGATTTGCTTTTATAAAGGGGGTTTATTTGGTTACACAGTTACAGTCTTAAGGCCATAAAGTGTCCAAGGTAAGGCAGCAATTGGGTACCTTCACTGAAGGATGGCTATTGGTGTCCAGAAAACCTCTATTAGCTGGTAAGGCAACATGACTGGCATCCGCTTGTTCCCAGGTTTCTTTTCAAAATGGCATTCTCCAAATATTTCTCTTTTTGGGCATTTTGTCCTCTCTTAGCTGCTCTCCACTCTCCGTTGCTCTCCAAAATGTCAGTCACAGCTGCTCTGAGAGTTCCTTCTGTTTGTCAGCTCATTTAAATGGCTCCAGTGATTTAATTCTGTCCCACCCAGAATGGGTGGGGTAACACCTCCATGGAAATTATCCAATCAAAGTCATCACCCACAGGTGGGTGGGTCATATCTCCATGGAAACATCTGATCAAAAGGTGCCAACCTATTCAACACTAATACAGTCTGCCTCCACAAGATTGTATCAAAGATGGCGTTTTGGGGGCCATAATGCATCAAAACCAACACAGGAAGGTATGCTGAATTTTACTTATCCCTACTTGACAAACACTCTCAAAATTATGTAACTTCTTTGACCCCTTAAGTGGTGAAATATATTAATAGATTGTCTAGTAGCAACCATTTTGGAATTGTGGGAACAAAATCCACTCTGTTTCTTGCAAGCACACTTATAAGTGTACTGCTGGATTCTGTTTGTGAATTTTTTCACAATGCTATTAATAAACAAAATTAATCACTGTGAAAAAGCCCCTGCAACCAGGTCTGATAGTTCCCAGCTCTGATGGTAATAACATCACATTAATCTTTAATCTTTTCCAGTCACACTGGCTCTTCTAACAAAGAATGGACCAATCACCCTGAACAGTACACAGATTTCCATGTCCTGACCAGTCTCCACATCTATACCTCTTAGTAACATCTTAGCAATTATGTTAACCCAAGTAGAAAACTATATTGTACCCATTGTGCTCTCTACTTTTCCTCATTTCCTAGGAATCCATCAACATCATTCTTAATTTTTCTTTGTTGTCCCGAGTTCCCTTTTGATCCTAATAAAGTATATAAACCTGATTCTTACAGTCCTTCAGGGAGGCAGATTTGAGACTGTGAAGTTCCCTTGTCTCCCCCAGCCAATAAATCACTTTCCTTTATGTCAATCTTGGTATGTCTAGTCATTCTTGCCACGCTGGGCAAGGATCCTGGAGACCCATAGGGTCCCCTTCAGTTATTTTTCTTTTTAAATCTTTTTTTTATATTATTGCTATTTGCTGCAGGTATCAGAATATTGCTGGTGTTGTGAAATCATGAACAGAACCACTTCTTCCTTCACTATGTTATTTAAACTATTTAAATGCCATCAGAATCATGTGTTCCATGAGGATTTGAAAGGCTTTCCCCTATGAAACCACCTGGGCTTGGTGGTGTTGGGGTTTACTTGTCTGACAACTCATTTAACTGCTTCCAGATGCTAGGCTGTTCAGCTATCTAGTTTGTTTTGAATTAATGGCAATAATATCTCTAGTCCTAGAAAATCATTCTGTCTAAGTTTCTGATTTTTTTTTGTTGGATTCTACAAAGCACTCTCTTTAAATTAGTTTAATTTCTTCTTCATGACCTTTGTAAAATTCCCAATTTTATGTTTCTGTTTTTTAATAGCCCAACTAGTGGTTTATCTATTTTTTTCCTAAAAAGTAGTCTTTAGATTCTGTTTTCTCCTTCTTTAATTTTTGTTTTCATCTGTCTTAATTCATTTCCTAGGATTACCTTGGATTTATAATTGCTGTTCTTTCTCTAGTGTCACATCTCAAAGGCTTAATTATTTTATTTTTATTCATTCTTGTTTAAAGATGTGTTTGAGGTACTGAGCTCACATTTAGCTGCACCCAAAGATTATCAAAATGCACATGCAGGGCATTTGAAATAATGTCTCATAATTGACTTTACTCCATCTGTATGGTTACTATCTATGAAATCATTTGGAAAAACAAGATGGCTGGCCTCACTATATCTTATTGGTTCAGGGTTGATCCTCTCCCCATCTGGGCCAACCACAGCCTTTTTCCTGGATCTTACCCTTTAGCCACAGTTACTTGTTTCAATGGTGGTCACTCAGTAGTAGATTCACTGTAAAGCTAAGGACTCCTCAGCTGCCGGATCCCCCACTTGTACTTCAAAGCCCTGGAGGTGCCCAAGCAAGGCATTCATAAGATTATATGTGTTTGTAGAATTGCACTTTATGTCACTATGGAGACACATGATCTGATTTCCATCCCCTTGTAGGTGACTTGCTTTCCAATCAAATTATTGATTGGAAGTCTGCGGGACACTGATTACGTGCTTCGACTTGGCGGGCCTGGGCCAGGGGATCGGCCACCCCTGGGGAGGGTAGTGGGTACGGGTGAACAGCGCCCTTCACAGCCCCCCGGGCCTGGGAAAGTGAGGCCGGAGGCAGGCCCCATTTCCTCACCCAAAATACCACTGTTAGGAGAGGCTTGCCGGAGAGAACCGCCTTTTCCCCACCCCCTTATCTTGCCCGGACACTCCCCGTTGCCAGTGCAACTCCCATCACCACCAGTGCGCATACATTGTTGCCAGACACCGTTGCCAGAGCAACTCCCGCCCCTTTTCAAACAACCTCCGTGCTCTCTTAGAACCAATCCTAACCTCCGCACCCTCTCAGAACCAATCCTAGCCTTTATCCCCTCAGTATTGACTTGTAACAACCCCCGCCCTCTATGCCAGCCTATATAACCTGTGCTCACCCCTAATAAACTCTCTTGGCTTCTTCACCCTCAAAGAACCGTGTCCTGCCTGTTCCTTCTCGCCGCCCTCCACACCTTGCACGCCTCCGCCGGGGACCGGGCCCAGTCCCCCGCTTCGCCCTCGCCTCCGGGAAAGAGCCCCCGCCGCCGGTACCCTCCGAGCAACGCCGAGAGCCGAGGGTTCAGCAACCGGCCGCCCCCCCCCCCCAGACAAATCAACTGCGACCGCAGAAGTCCATCAAATTCTTTCTGTATTTTGAAATGTGGTAACTTTATGAAGATGTATCTCGGTTTTGATGTATTCATTTTTTTTTCCTGGAACATGGTTTTCTTTATAAATATTTATAAACATTTCTGTTGAGGTTTATTTCTTATTCCATTTAGTTATTCTCAATTTCAGACACCAGTTGTCTGATTTTGTTTAGATCGCTATTATCTTTCAATAAAGTATAAATTAATTGTCTATGTTTGCCTTTTTCCTTTGAATTTCTATGAAATTTTCACAAACTTTTCTGTTCACCAACTCAGTTTTTGGGAGGTTAAACACATTCTTTTACTTGCTGTTTCTAATTTGTCAATGCTATAATGCTATCATTGTATCTCACTTTATTTTCTTTGCTCTTTAATCACTCTTTTCATTCAATTCTGTTGTCTTGCCACATCTCTGAACTCACTTTCTTGGCAACAAGAGCATAAGCATACGCTCTAGGCTCCAGCAACCAGATTCATTCACATCAGACTTCAATTCAGAAGCTGTGGATATGAGTCAGACCTTGCAAGTTATCTATTCTGGTAAGGGTAGTAGCAAATGCATCCACTTTACAGAAAAACTCTAGACCATCGCCTCACAATGTCAACAGTATGAGGAGTTCTACTGGGATTCTGGAGGTTGTTCCTCATTGCACAGCCTCCAACGATGGTTCTCTGGCTTTCCCAGAGGTTCTCTGAACTACCTCATCTGATTAACTTATAATAGTTAGAATTGGGTTTAGTCACATGCAGTCAAGAACTCTGATTTATGTAATGGGTTGCTGAAATGTTCAAAATGCCATACAAAGGACACTGATTTATCAAGGCCATAAGTGGCCAGATTGTACTTCTGATTTAGGTGAAATTGTTGGTTTGAAGTTGTCAGAAATAATTAGTCTTAGCATCATATTCTTCTACTGATCCTTCATCTCTCTACTTCCATCCTCCTCTTCCGTCTGGAGAGAGAGGTATAGTCAATCTTAGTGTCCTATGCTCTTGGATATGATGCTGATTTCTTCACAATGGCAGAAGGAGGCTTCAGTGAGACTTTATGGGCAATTTTTTGGTAACTGACCCATATTTCCACATTATTTACCCTTTTTTCTCTGTGTTTGGCCAAGTTTTGGTTTATTTTTGGAGACCATTCATTCAGGTTAATCCTTCCTTCAAGACTCCCCTAATTTTATTCTTGAAGGAGGTTTGGCAGTTTTTCTATTTTGTTGGAAGCATCCCTATCAGTGTTGGAGGAGATGGGTTTCTAGTCTAAAGGGATATTGTGCAACACTTCCTGACTGCATATCCCTCTTCTCCCACAATCCACACCCCTCCAACTTGGAGGATACTAGTATTTGTTTTCAGATTTTTGCCTAATTGATGTATTCTATGAATTATCCAGGACATATATGTAGAGACAAAACCTGACAGTCTCTGTCAATTTTCTTTCATATTGATGTTCCTATTCATTATTTCAGTTCATGAAATATTTCAGGTCAGTATTCATTGAAATAAAATATTATTTCAGTTCATGAAGTTAGTTCAGTATTCATTATTTGGGTGACTTTTTAAGAATTCACAAATGAATTTGGACCTTTTTACTAGTAAGGGATCCAAACTTTTTTTCTTCTTTTTATTTGTTTCCTTAGATTTAAGACAGGGAGGGTTTATGATTGTTAGACTCAAAGGGGAACTTTTAAAAAATATTGATGCCTGGGGCCCATTTCAGATCAATAAATCAATCTCTGGGGCTGAGGACTGTGTATAGGTACTATATTAGGCAATTTTCAAGTTCTTCCAGGGTTGAGAAACACTATTCTAAAAATGTTATCCAGTAGGCCTGAAGTCTTCAGAGTGGTAGGGAATTTTGTGCCTCAGAACTATATAGGAGCCAGGCCTTGCGATGTTTAAGATACTATTACAGCATTTACACTTGATTAATATATTCTTTTTTTAAATTCAGTTTTATTGAAATATATTCACATAGCATACAGTCATCCATGGTATACAATCAACTGTTCACAGTACGATCATATAGTTATGCATTCATCACCACACTCTATTTCTGAACATTTTCCTTACATCAGAAAGAATCAAAATAAGAATAAAAAATAAAAGTAAAAAAAGAACACCCAAACCATCGCCCCCATCCCACCCTATTTGTCATTTAGTTTTTATCCCCATTTTTCTACTCATCCATCCATACACTAGATAAAGGGAGTGTGATCCACAAGGTTTTCACAATCACACTGTCACCCCTTGTAATCTACATTATTATATAATCGTCTTCAGGAGTCCAGACTACTGGGTTGGAGTTTGGTAGTTTCAGGTATTTACTTCTAGCTATTCCAATACATTAAAACCTAAGAGGTGTTGTCTATATAGTGCGTAAGAATTTCCATCAGAGTGACCTCTTGACTCCATCTGAAATCTCTCAGCCACTGAAATATTAATATATTCTTAAAGATTTGTGAGAAGATACACCAAAAGGTAAATGAAATTTTTCTTCAGTTATAAAAACATTCATCATTTTACTCAAAAGGGAAAAGGAAGTACAGACATATCTGGCTGTTTCAGGGTTCTTCACAATCATCTTTTTGAGAAAGAATTTGCCTGCCAGCTACAGTTGCTATTTGAGTTGACTTTAATAGGACATTTCAGTTGTTATCAGGTCTTCATCTCCTTCTTGAATAGCAGGTTAAAGACCCAGTGATTTTTCTGTATTGATGTTTCAGTAGTTTTCTATTTTCCTCCATATTGATAACATTTTATTTGCCTCCATATTAAAAATATTTATAATATTATCTCTATCCTAAAAACTACTTCCCACCAATTATACTGACAGTGTCAACTGTATGAGGGTTTCTATCAGTCAGGATCTCAAGAGGAAACAGACGGAACATTCAAAATGGGATAATTCAAGGAAGATTTCATCAAGCAGCTGTTTAATAAAGGTATTTAATCAAGATACAGGCAGGTGGAGGGAGGAGGATGACAAAGAAGAGGACAATACCCTATGGCTATTGACAGAAGACTGAAGAGTGGTTACCACCCTTAGGCATGAAGGGAAGAAGGAAAGAGCAATCACTGGAACTTGAAAGAATGGTCCACTTTTATGAAGCAGCCAGAGTTAAGCTACAGAAAGGGATCTGGGAAAATAAATGCTCCAACTTTTCTATCCTCTCTCATTCTGATTTCATGCTAGTACTCTCACTAATGAAACTATACTTAAAACCAAAAGGCAGAAGCCAATGATGTAGTCCACACTGGTCAGCCTTCCATGGCAGAGTAGGCAGAGAAGGATATAGAGAGGAATCTAAGGGCAACTGGAAGTCATCCTGTCCACAGTACACCCATGTCTTCACTCTCCACTCCTTTTCACTGATTATCTTTCAGAATTCTGACAGTGCATTTATTCTTTTGCGGTCGCAGTTGATTCGTCTGAGGGGGGGGGGCGGCCGGTTGCTGAACCCTCGGCTATCGGCGTTGCTTGGAGGGTACCGGCGGCGGGGGCTCTTTCCCGGAGGCGAGGGCGAGGCGGGGGACTTGGCCAGGTCCCCGGCGGGAGGCGTGCAAGGTGTGGAGGGCGGCGAGAAGGGAAAGATAAGACACTCTTCCTCCAGTAAGGGTAGAACAAAAGGACTTTTATACAGGGGGGGTTAGTCCCTTCTAGAATGAGTTCCCGGGTGAGCGCTAGCTGGGCTTGGGGGTCAGTAACTTTTCTAGCACAGGCCTCTTCAACCCTGGAAACGAAGGTGGCAAAAGGTTCGTTTGGCTCCTGGAGGAGCTTGGTAAATTTGTCAGGTCGACGGGCAGAGCAGTTGGCAAACGCGCGTAAGGCGATGCCTCTGAGGACAGTCCAAAAGGTAGCAGGGACATTAATATAAGCAGACGCACTTAGAAACGCTCCAGTGCCCAAATAGGCTTCAGGGGGATGATAGACTCCAATGGCTGCGTCTTGCTCACTTTGCTTAGCTGCTTCCGCCTGGAAGTGAGCACGCCAGTCAACAAACTGACCGGGGTTAAGAATGGAACGGGCAAGCGAGGCCCAGTCTTGGGGGATGCAATAGTCCATGCCGAGATCCTGCAGTATTTGGGAAGCGTATGGGCTACCTAACCCGTCCTCCTTGACGGCCCTGCGAAGCTGCTTGATAGTATCTGAGTCAATGGGATACCAGTCATACGGTTTCTGTGGGGTGGGGGCAAGGTTAAGAGGAAAGCAGCGAAAAGCACGAGAGAAAGGAGGACGCGCTTGTAGAGGGCTTGGCGCGGGAGTGGGGGTAGGGGGAGCGTTGCCCCAAGGGTTGCCTTGAGGTGTAGAAGGCAGCCAGGGGTTGTTAGTCGGCAGGGTGGGAGGAGCGGCGGCAGCTGCCGGTAGCGGCTCCGAGGGGGAGCTCGCCGAAGGGGGAGGCGGGAGTGGGAGGCCCCAAGCGTCGCAAGACGGCGGCGCGGTGGGCGTGGCTAAGACACAAGATGGTGGATCAGCCCCGCCCTGTGAAAGGGCGGGGTTCAAGGCACAAGATGGCGGACTAGCTCCGCCCTGTGGAAGGGCGGGGTAAAGCGTATGCGGTTTCCGGCCCAGCTTAGGGCTGACGTCATCGCCGGAGCACTTCCTCCCCTCGATGGAAGAAGAAGGAGGAAGTTCGCCATCTTGGCGTGGCGCAGTGTTATTTTGCTTTTTGGGAGTTACCTCGAGCGCGTTGTTAATCTGCTCGACTAAGGACTCCGTGTCCGAGTCATGATTTGAATTAGTATCGCTATCTGAATCTGTTGGCTGGGTTGCTAGGGCCTCTTTGGATTTAACGGGGCCTCGATCAGGGGGGAGGGAGCCTTGAAGGCAGGAGCGGATGGTTATCAGGGTGGGGAGCAAGCCGGGAGGGAAGTGCTTGCTCTCATGTTCCATGGCGTTGGTGACTCGATCAATAAGACGATCATAAATAACAGGGTCCCAAAGATGGCAAGTGGTGAGCCATGGGTTAAAGGGCAGCAGGAGGTCCCAGTATATCTGCAGCTGCCGGACAGACACTTTACAGCGATGCATGTCTAGGAGACCCGCTAGAGCACGAACTTGAGGTGCCTGGCATGTAGATAGACGATTACCCATAGCTGAGGGGAGAGGAGGGGGAGTTGTTTACCGAGCAGAGAGAATGAGATAAACCGTGGCCGCGAGGCCGAAGGAGACGGCGAGAGCGGAAAGCAGTGCCCTTTGGCAACGGGAGCAGTCGGGGGGGGCGGTTGCAAAGAAGCACACGGCGCCAAATGAGGAAATAAAGATATAAAGAACTACAGCAAAGTAATGGAGGGGAAGAGGGAGAGCGTTAGGAGGAACGGGGGTCATAGAAGTGCGCATACAAGAGGACGAAGAGAGCGTGGGGGAAGGGAGGAGCGGCTTCGGAGCAGTGAACCTGACACGGCTCCGGAAGCGGCGAAGGAGAGGCGGCCCTTACCTTGCAGGCGAGGAAACGGGAAGCTGGAGAGGCGTCCGGGCGAGCGGGCGACCTGCCGAACTGTTGTGTGGAGACGTCCCTCACACGGGGCACCAGTTGCGGTCGGGGTTACTGCTTCTGGGGGGAGGGGCGGCCGGTAGCTGAGCCCTCAGCTCTTGGGGCTGCTTAAAGGGTACCGGCGGCGGGGGCTCTTTCCCGGAGGCGAGGGCGAGGCGGAGGACTCGGCCGGGTCCTCGGCGGGAGGCGTGCAAGGTGTGGAGGGCGGCGATAAGGACAAGACACTCTTCATCCAGTAGGAGTATGCGCCAAAGAGGCTTTATTCAGGGGTGATCACAGGTTATATAGGCTGGTAAGAAGGGTAGGGCTGGAGAAGAGGTGAAGTAGCCTTAAATGGCAATACTGAAGGAAGAGGGGCTAGGATTGGTTCTGAGAGGACGCAGGAGCCGTTGCAGCGGGCGGGGGTTGTTCTGGCCACGGTGCATGCGCGCTGGCGGTGGCAGGAGTGGCCTTGGCACAAGGGAGTGTGTGGGCAAGATAAGGAAGTGAGGAAAGGGCGGTTGGGAGAAAGGCGGTTTCCTCCGGCAAGCCTCCCCTGCCCGTGACATTTTGGGTGAGGAAAAGGGAGCTGCCCTGACCTCGCTCCTCAGGCTCGGGGGGGCTGCAGAGGGCACTAACGCCCGTACCTACTACCCTCCCCAGGGGGTGATATCAGGTCCCCTGGCCCAGGCCTGGCAAGCCGAGGTACAAGCTCAGCTACCCGCATTCTTTGTGCAATCATCATATTGACAAATAACAGCATAAGTCAGCAAAATTAGTATACACAAGGTATATATATAGATATATATATATATACACATACACACACAAAAAATATATATATACAAGATACACACACACACACACACAATTCTCTGCAGGCCATACAGCTAATAAATGGAAAATTGGGGGCTCAAATTCAGGTATATTTGAACCCAAAGCCTTGATTTCAACCACCTAGCTATTTTGTCTTCAAGATGAAAGCAATAACTAAAGAGTAGAAAAACCCAGTACTCAGATCAATTTTCAAAAGTGCTCTTTTATAGGTCCTTCTGAAAAAAAAATTTTAATCATATTCAAGAAAGCCAAACTTTAGAAGGAAAATAGGATCTTTGGTAAAGAAGCAGTCTCTCAAATGCAGATCAAACACTAAACTTTATAGCAGAGAGTCTTTATATTAACAATTGAGATTAGAAGAAAAAGAAAAAATACTTGCCCACAATAATACAATATATTATCTGTTGCAACGAGATCTTGGACTTCTTATCTTTTAAAAATACATTTATTGTATGAAAGTGCCAGGAATGCAAACTATTTGTATCATTGAGCAGAATAGGAGCTCCATTCTTCAGTTCTGGGTTTAAATCCCTATTTTGTAACAGGTGAGCTATGTAAGTTGAGGAGTTACTCAATCTTTCCGAACCTCCATTTTCTTTTTTGTGAAATTGTTTAGTAATACTTTCTCCATGGTGTATATATACTTAGCACCATTTCTGACTATAGTAAAATGTTCAATAAATGGTAGCATTTATTATCATGCATTGTATTCTCATGAACTCAGAAGACAGTCATTTCCTTATCAACAATTGAAAACAAAAAGCATTCTTATATCTGTTTTTGTCTCCACGATCATGATTTTAAGGTTATGAAGCCTATGCTGTGTTACTGACCTATCTTCTCTGATGAGAATCAGTTTAATTTCAAGGGACATACAAATGCCTGTGAGGGTTGCAAATTTCCATCCCTTAAGAGCAGTACAGTAATACTCCTTCACTAGCAGAACTTGGGTATGACCTGCCTTTCTTTCCTCCCCCAAGTGCTTGTTTTTTTTGTCTAGATCTGGGCTTGGAACACAGCACTATACCTATTTGTGTGAGGTTTATAAAAATCTCTCAGAACAGTGTCTGCTAAATCATATCCAAACGTTAGCTGCTATTATTGTTCTTGTTATTTAAATAGAGGGTCAGGCAGCGCCGGGTCTCTCCTGGGACATTGTGGTGTGAATGTAGGAGGATATTTTCTGGTGAGGTGGTCATCTGCCAAAGAGCCTGTGTCGCTTCTCACTGCTCCTCACTTTAAAGCGTTATTTAAGAAACGTATAATGATCCCAATACAGGGAGCCTGTGAGATATGGAAGCAAATCCTTTCCTCCCTTCGTCCCTCCTTTCCTTCCTTCCTTCCTTCTTCCCTCCCTCCCTCCCTGCCTTCCTTCCTTCGTTCCTTCCTTTCCGTTTCCTGTGTCTGTATCGGGAAACTTGGTCACCCGTCTGCTATAATTCTCCGTTTTGTTTGTGTTAGGCGCTGGGTGGCCAAGAATAGACAGGCTTTTCCCTCCTTTGCACAATTATCCTTCTCATCGACAGAAATTATTATTATGGGTATAGTTGTATTTTGATAGCTGCCGTTTTTCCAGACCAAAACCAAACGAACGAGCAAATAAAATCGGCCTTTAAAATTAGAGGCCCGGGCAGGGAATATAGGAAGCGAGAGTACGAGGTGGGCTATGGATCTCAAATGAAGGCCAAGTCGTGGGGAGGTGGGTGAAGGACTCTGCTTTGACCTCTGCACAAATCAGTGGTGACTACTCTGCCAGTCTTCCCGAAGACGTTCCCAACCAGCGAGCTCGATGGCTTGGAGTGGGGAAAGGTTTGGGGGAACCAGCCCGGAGTGCGGCTGGTGCCGGGAGGCGTGAGGAGGGAGGGCCGAGCAGGTTCAGCTTTTCGGTGTCCTGGGTCTGTAGGAAGCGCCACCGCGCCGCATCTTCCACGGAAGTCGAAGAGGAACTGGAGTCTTCTCGCCTTTTCTCCCCAGTTTCCTCTGGGAGCCTCTTAAAGGAGCATCCCCGGAAAATAACGGCTCCCTGCGGCGTGCGAGGAGGATCACAAACACACTTCCAGGAGGGATGAAAGCAGTTTGACCAAAGCGTACTTTATTTTCGAGACGAGACGCGGCGAAAGGAGGTGGCTTGTCACACAGTTCCCAGTACACTAGCTTTGGGCGCGAAGCACGGTGGAGTGCGCGGGTCGCAGGTGCCTCTGCAGAGGGCGCACGGAGAGTACGACGAAAGCCTGCTCCAGTGGCGCAATCGGTTAGCGCGCGGTACTTATACAGCAGTATATGTGCGGGTGATGCCGAGGTTGTGAGTTCGAGCCTCACCTGGAGCATGTTTTCTTTCCTTCGCGGTTTCAGTACCAAGTACTTCTGATAACAAAGCGCTTTTTCCCTCCTTCTATAAAGAAAAAACTAAAGAGAACGTATTATGTCTTCCAAGGTGAAAATGAGGAATTCCTTTGGTAAAGGAGAAGATTTGGTCGTTTTCAGATAGGGCAGAAAACCACAAACCAGGAGGAGGCAAACTGAATACACCCAAGCAAATTCATTTTTCCTCAATCAGGAGACCTCGCAGCAAGGTTGTACAGCTTCAAAGCAGCCTCCCCTCTCTTCCTTTCTTTAAAAGGATACCTCAGACTGAGCATGCAAGCGGGAAAACTGTGTCTCCTGTTTTGTATTTTCATGCAGCTGTCGCCGGGGCTCACCAATGTACCAAAGCCGCTCCCAGGCATTTCAGCTTTCACAGCCACACGTTTGCAGTGAGGTTGTTCCACCTGTGTAATCTAAATGTGCTCTGAGTGGAGCTCCACCGCTTAGTTTAGAAAGACTAGATTGGGACACAGAAAATGTTGATTTCCCACAGCAATGAAACATCAGGCATAGGGGCTGGGTATGTATTTTTTCCTAATTTCATTAGAAAATTAAAAAACGGTGTTGCTTAGAGAAATACATTCATCCTGACGGTTGTATCTGAAATAAATGGTTGAAGGCCACGATGCTTTTACCCGCAGTCTCTCCTGGATTTTATTCTGTCTCACAGGGCCCTCCTTTTCTGAGCTCTTCATCCTCCTTTTGCCCCGTAAGTATGGATATTCCCCACAGTTCTGTCTTCAGCTTTCCTCTCATCTAATGATATACACATTCTTTGTATTATATTCATTCCTTTGATTTCCACAACTCTCTAAATACTGATGACCATAACATTTCTCTCCTGCTCAGTCCTCTAATTTGAATCCAGAGCCATACATCCTACAGACCACATGATATTCCCTCAGGTCTGTAACAAAATGTGCAAAAACGAACTCATTATCAACCTCAATTCCACATTCCCTTTGGCACTCCTTATCTCAATGAAATTATTTAACAATTATCTAGTGCCAACTTTTTGCCAGGTCCCACTTAGGGGCTGAGGGTGCAGTGGTGAGTGCAATAGATGAAGTCCCTGCTCTTGACTTAAGTTCTAATGGAGAGAGATAAATACTAAACAAATTAAAAATAAACATACATTAAACAGAAAAATAAACGAGGACGTGGGGGAAAGGGATTCTAGAGTATGTGTTTGGGGGGGTTGGGGAGGCTTGTTATGGAAGTCTTCTCTAAACAAGTGACATTTAAGCAGAGATCTGAAGGAAGTGAAGGAAAAAGTCTTGGAAATCTCTGATGCAAGATGATTCCAGGCAGAGGGAGAAGCAAATGCAAGGGCCTGGCTGTGACTGGCTAAGGAGGAACTTGGAAAAGTTCACTCCAGTACATTGTTCAACAGAAGATAATTTTTTAAAAGCTAATATATAATATGATATCTAATTTTATATATGATGTCCATTAATGTTAATTATGATGTTATATATAATGACAGTGGCCAAATGACATTTGAGGAAACAGTGTGAAAGTAAAATTGCCAGTGGCACAAAAAAGTATCTCCAGTAGTTATTCCTATTTTCTCTATGAATCACTGACCAGTCAAGGAATCTGTTGTTCCCTTGTTTTCATGACTTGGTTTCAGAACGCTTCAATGATTCTAAAAAAGCCAACTTCTTTGGCATTGTGCGAATCAGAAAACAGCGATGCAGTTTTCTAATGTTTCTTTTTTATTATTGATATATTTACATGCAATAAGTCACCTATTTTATATGCACAGTTTGATAAATTTTGGTAATTGTATTAGTTTCCTAAGCTGCTATAACAAATTACCACAGACTTAATGGCTTAAAACAATATAAATCTGTTCTCTTACAGTTCTGGAGGTCAGAAGTTATAAACTAGTGTAATTGGGCTAAAGTCAAGGTGTCAATGGGGCCATATTCATTTCTGGAGGCTCTGGGAGAGAATCTCTTTTCTTGTCTTTTTTGGTTTCTAAAGAACTCTCACATTCCTTGGCTCATGACCATCTCCCATCTTGCATCACTTTGATCTCTGCTTCCTTTGCCACAGTGTGCATGTAGGTACAGCCAAAAGCTGAGAGGAACAGAACGTTCTCATAGTGCTTCATGGAGGTGCCGTGAGGAAAAATTGAAAGTACTAAAGGGGTTATTGGCTGGCAGATCTCAGAAATTTCTAGCAAACATTTTCTTCCAGAAGAAGAAGGTCCCAGTCTGAGAGGAAATCACTATAAGCAGGATGAGATTGAAGAGGGCGATATTTCTAGTGTAGGTACAAAGAAAAGACCTAGAAAGTGACCCAGAGGCTGCACATCTAAAAAAGTACCAACAAAATACAGATTTTAAAATACAGTGCATCATCTTGGAAATCAGGAGATGTGGAGAGATCTGCAAAACACAGGAGTAGATTCACATACCCCCTCCGAACAAAATGAGACTCTGGAAATGTAGTTGCAGTATAATGAAAAACTTGGCTGGTCTTTGTTCTCAGTTCTTGGGGCAGCAACCTCTGAATCTTTGGAATTTCCTGTGATAAAAGTGTCTTTTATTCTTCATGGTTGGGGCAGAACCATACCTGATAGTTTATATACTGAGATGACAGGGAGGGGCCAACTGCAACTGCAGTCTTAGGATGGGGGCTGGCCCCACCCTGAGATATCAACCATGTGATTAGGAGGTTGGAACTCTGATCCAGGCCATATCAGCCCACCTCCCCAATCTCTGAGAGTGGGGAGTGCAGATTAAGTTTAACCATGTGGACAATGATTCTATCAATCATGCGTACATAAGGACCCTGTAGGAACTTGGAACACTGGAAGTTTAGGTGAGCTTCCATGATTGAGAAAATGTGTTGCTGCTGTGCTGGGAGAATGAGCATTCTGGCTCTACGTGGAAAGAACAGAAAGCTTCCATTTGAGACCTTCCCAGACTTTGCCCTATACATCTTTTCTTTTGGCTTCTTCACATTTGTGTTCTTTTACTATAATAAAACTATAATCTTAAGTATAGAGCTTTCAGTGAGTACTGTGAATCCAGTGAATTATCAAATCCAAAAGGGTGGTGAGAACTCCCAAATTTATAGCCAGTTGGTCAGAAGTGCAGGTGGCCTGGGCCACCAACCTTGTGACTGGTGTCTGAAGGACAATCTTGTAGAAGATTTGCCCTTGACCTGTGGAGCCTGGCCTAGCTCTGGGTAGTAAGAGTCAGAATTGGATTGGTTGAGTTACTGCAGTCTTTGCAGTTGCTGATTGAATTTTCATTATCCTATACAGAAAG
The DNA here is from genome assembly GCF_015220235.1 of Choloepus didactylus. Taxonomy (NCBI): domain Eukaryota; kingdom Metazoa; phylum Chordata; class Mammalia; order Pilosa; family Megalonychidae; genus Choloepus; species Choloepus didactylus. The sequence goes on along the minus strand of NC_051313.1, from coordinate 125,661,895 downwards.
GCAGAGGAACCCAAAGGTATAGTAATATAAGAGAGAAAGCCCTTGCACCTAGAGCCATCACTTCCTCCAGGGGAACCTCCTGCAACCAGCTCTCCCACCCTGAAACCATCTCATCAAAAATAAGATATAATTTCTGGTTCCACCTAAAGATACGATAAATAAAAGAATGAACAGAAATGGCGTAATTCTTCTACAGAAAATGAATCTCACAGGAGATATATTAGCCCTAAAACATATGAAAATTATAATAGAATATTTCATCACAAAATTGAAAAGATACAGCCATAAGCTATAAACCACAAAAATGAAGTATAGAAGCTCAGAGAAGAGATGATCAAATAACAGGAAGTAAAGACCAGGTGATAAAGCAGTCTGAATAGGGGAGTAAATAGAAGAAAAATACAAAACCATTTCAAAAATGAAGACTAAATTAAAGGTTCAAGGGAGATTAGATATTGTGGAAAGCAGAGGCACAGTTTTTGTTTCAGACTAACTTTTCAAGGATGTGTGTATAGCAAACAGTCTCAGAAGATAGAGATAGTGTGTCCTTCAAGAGCAAAGATCAATTAGGCTTAGTGTCCCTTACAAAAGTTTTGGGTTCTGTAAGATCAGATTTCTTCTCTTGTAATGCAAGCCACTGTGTATATAGGCAACACCTGGCCCTCTTTGCTTTGCTCTATGGTAACCAGGGCCCAAGAAACTGGTACCGATGCTACAAATAGCTACTGCTATTGCTGTGAGTAATGAAATCCTTTGTCTCTGACCCAGGAGTCTTGTGTCTTCTGCCACAACTAGTTGGGTTACAGGTAGAGTAAAATATCAAACTCTTCACAGTTCATGACAGTTTTGGTGAGTGGAATGGGGTGCTGACAGAAACATGGAGTTTGGGAAGGAAGGATGGTGATGTCCCTGTGGGATGATTAACAGGATTTGAGGGAAGTCCATGGGAATTGGTAGCAAACATGTTGATCAAATATTTTGGTCAACTGGGCAATAAATATTCTTCCACTTTATTGCCTATTAACAAGGAGGGATTTGGGAGGTGGTTGCAGACTGAGTACTAGAAAGTAGGCTTAAACACAGCTGCCTAAACAGTGCCCAAGTTGTTGCTTCTGCTCCTCTGGGTAGAGGGACTTTCTTGCCAATCTGGTGGTCAACTTCAGGTCTTCCCCATTGTAAAAACTAGTACTAAGGTTTATCCTGGGGAAACGGGACCAGAATTTTCCTCCTCCTTTCAGAAAACAGTTAGAGAGATAAACACTTAAACTGAGCATGAAAGGAGGAAAATTCACAACCATAATGGTAAAAAACCAGTCAAATAATTAAAACTTCAGTAGTTCACTTGGGAGATAAGGAAGAGTGGCAAAAACTGTGTCACTTTACTGAACAGTTCCTATTCTGGGCTATCATTCTGACCCTAGATCCTTTCAAGGATGACAGTGAAAAGACTGTTTTTCTCCAGTGGATCCAGGCTGCTTTAGGGCTGGATTTAAGATTGTCCCTGAGATAGACAAGCTACTAGGGGAAACCATAGATGAGGTATTGACTAATATATTTGGGCTTTTACTCACCTAGATTGAGTTTACAGTATTTAAGAAAGTGACCCACAGAAATGCCTGAAGCTGTCAAACTGCAACCCAGTGACCTTGATTCTTGAAGACGATTGTATAACTATGTAGATTGCATAGTGTGACTGTGTGACTGTGGCTCACACTCCCTTTATCTAGTGTATGGATAGATGAGTGGAAAAATGGGGACAAAAATTAGATGAAGAATAGGGTGGGATGGAGGGGATGGAAAGATTTAGGTGTTCTTTTTTGCTTTTATTTTTATTTTGGAGTAAGGACAAAAGTTAAAAAATCAGTTCTGGTGATGAATGCACAACTGTATGATGGTGCTATGAATAACTGATTGTACTCTGTGGATGACTGTAGGGTGTGTAAATATATCTCAATGAAACTGTATTTTTAAAAAAGTAAATGAACAATGAGGGGAGGAGGAGAATGGGATATTTTGGATTTTCTTAATCTTAATTTTTATTTTATTTTTTTGAGTAATGAAAATGTTCAAAGTTTGATTGTGGTGATGAAAGCACAACTGTGATAATACTGTGAACAACTGATTGTACACTTTGAATGATTGTATGTTATATGATTTTATCTCAATAAAATTACATTTAAAAAAAGATAAAAGAAAGTGACCCAGAAGAGAAGGAGAAACTGACTCAGAAATGTAGATAAATTTTTGCAGTAATTCTGCCTTCTTTGAAACCCCAACCCCTCATCAAGTCTTGATGTTAAAACCAGGTAAGAACTAAAGAGATATGATTTTGGTAATGGGGCAGCAGATAGCCTGATGAAGACGGACTCCTTTAAAAAAAAGTTGCTGCTGCAGAACTGATGCTGAAGTTAGCCAAGCAGTATCAAGAAGTCCCAACTGGAAAACAATGAGGCTATGACAGTTGAATCAAGAGGTCCCCAAAGCTGAAATATATGGTGAGTAATGATGACCTTGCTTCCCAACATGGGGTTTTGGGTGGACTGAAAACATTGGAGGTCCGTTTTGTTGTATCTCATGCAGCCATTATTCTTCCTGAAATGGAAAGTAGATGCACCTTGCTTACTGGTGTGGAGCTGCGCTCTCCCTTATCATCCTTTGATCTGTCCCCCTCTACTTGACCTCAATTATTTTAAGAATAAAGATGAATAAGAATTGTCAGGAGTGGTCCCATGTTGCCTAGAATTCACTTTCCAGAAACTCATCCACTCTTCTCTCAGTAAATTCGAGGGAACTGACACCAGTTAGTACCCCACCCTTCTGTCCCTTTCACAATCTATAGAACTAAAGAGAAAATGAAACAGCCAGGGGAGCAGGAACTAGATTGTAAAAAAGCACAAATACTGTAAAAGAACAACCAAACCAAACCAAACCAAACCAGACAACAAATATTGACTAAAATAGAATTGTTGAAACAAAGACAATAATACTTAAAATATATGTAACAAATACAGTTAAAAAAATAAAGAGAAGTTATTTGCAAAATGCAAGAGACAAAAAGATATGCATTTTTAAAAGAACAAAGAGGAAAAATTGGGGTTGATAATATAAAGGATGAAATAAAGAACATAATATATGAAATAAATGGTAGAATGAATTTAGTTGCATAATTAATCAATGAGCTAGAAAATTAGATTGACTTTCCAATAAGGCAGCAGAAAAGGATAGAAAATGAAATACCATTTAAGTGATAAGGAGAGTAGAAGTGTCAACTTGCAGGCAGTAGGAATTCCATAAAGAGAAAATATAGAGAAATATTTTTATAAAATAATGAAAATAAACTTTTCAGAATTAAAGAAAACAAAACCATGAGGTTTAAAGGTCTCAGCATGCTAACCAAGAAAAATGAAAGTGGAGATTTGGAAAGGAGAGGTGTTTGACTACCATTTTAATATGTTTAATTGTTTCTGACTATTTTGGTTTTCAGTTTTCTTTAATATTAATTTTGACAATTTATATTTTAATAAATTTATCTATTCTCTTTAGGTGTTCCGATTTATTATTGTATAATTTTTTCTTATTTACTCTTTTCAAATATCCATTTTATCTTCAGTAACTTTTCAATTTTTCTTTGCTTCCTTCTTATTTGATGGCCTCTTTTAGTGGATATCTTTAATTTGTACCCAGAACATATGTAAAACTTATCTAGAGGCTAGAATGTAGTTACTACTCCTCCTCCACCATCCCATGCCTATGTTATATTCCAAAGGATTTCTTTGTGAACCTGTTTCTGGAACCCTGTATACTCTTGCTCCAAAGGAAAAAAAAAAAAAAAAAAAAAAAAAAAAACTAGATTCAAGACCAAGGTGGTGTCATGAGATGCCCTAGGATTTAGTTTCCCCAAAGAATTTTTGAACACAAAGCAAAAACTGGCAGACTGATATTCCTCAGAGCTCCAGAAAAGTTAAAGGGTAGCAATAATTGGATAAACACCAAATCAAGAAAATGCAGCATAAAAATGGTAGGAAAAGCTCCTGATACCCTTACTGGTCCCTATCCTACCCCTCCCCAGCTTGGTGTAGAGCCAACATGTACTCTCAATGTGGGTCCCCGTCCTCGTTCTGAATGGAGCAGAGTAACCCCTACTGGAAGAAGGAGAAATGTGCACACTGTGGTGCATGAATGTCTGTGCCAGTCTATCTGGCAGCAGCCTGAAGGACTGAACCAGGATGATCATCTCTGGTTTGCAATCCCAGAACTTGCCCTGTATGCAGAAACAGCTTACAGACAACTAGGTCTTTGTAAGAAACAATCAAACCAAAGCATCCTGGGACAAACGCTTACCTGCTTTAAGATATACAATAGATCAGCCAGAATGGAGGGAAAGTTTATTGCATAGAAAAAGAGGTGGCATTTGGAACCCTGTAAAGGGGGAAATTCCTAAGGCCATGAGCTCATGCCCAGGAAAAGACCCATGCTCAGAAAAGACCAGAGAAAAGTCTGCACATTCACCTCAGGCTAATCTTCTGGGTAGTAAGGCTAAGCTCTGAAGGAGAGCATCAGCCAATACAGATCCAATTTGCAAAGACTGTGAAGGTGTTTTGTGCATTTGTTTAGTTGTCTTTGTTAGCTCCTAACAGTCCAGGAAATCTCTGTCATATCACTAGCCAGATACAAATTTAGGGAACAGACAGTTCAGGGACTAAATTTTAGTTAACACATTGAAATACTAACATGTAGAGGGTGCAACAAAAGATTACAATGCAAACAAAGAAACAGGATATAATGGCCATCCAAGGGACAAAGATAAAACATCAGAAACAATCAATGAAGTATGCCAGACTTTGGACATGCCAGATATCTTAGTTTCCCCTCTGCTAAAACAAACTCCATACAATTGGTTGGCTTAAACAATAGGAATTTATTGGCTCACAGTTTTAAGGCTAGACAAAGTCCAAGTTTGAGGCAGCAGCAAGATGATGCTTTCTCCCTGAAGACTGTGGCATTCTGGGGCTGGCTGCTGGCAATCCTTCTGTCTTGGGCTTTTCTGTCATGCGGCAATGCACATAGCAGCATCTTCTCCTTTCTCTTCTGGATTCTGTTGACTTCAGCTTCTTGTTCTTCCTTTGGCTTTCTCTCTTTATGTCTGAATTTCATTATGTTTAAATATGACTCCAATAATCCAAATTAGAGACAAAATTGATTCTGCTTGCCACAGATTAATTAAAAATATCATCTTCAAAAGGTCTTATTTACAATGGGTTCACACCCACAGTAATGGATTAAGATTAAGAACATATTTTTCTGGAGTATATAATTCAATCCCCAATAGGCAACCATCTGGAGTCCCAAAAAACACATTCTTCCTACTTGCAAAATACATTCACCCATCACAATATCCCAAAAGCTTTAAATCATTTCAGTAATAATGCTAACTACAAGTCTCATCAAAATCAGTTATGGGCATGATCCACACTGGGGCAAAATTTCTCTCCATCCATGGACTTGTAAAACCTAGAAAACAAGTGATCTGCTTTCAATATACAAAGGTGGGATGGGCATAGGATAGATGTTCTCATTACAGAAGGGAGAAGTTGGAAGGAAAATGGGTCACAGGTCCCAAACAAGTCTGAAACCCAACAAGGCAAACTCCATTAGATTTCAAGGTCTGGGAGTCATCCCCAGAATTATGCTTTATCTTCCTAGACTGATGAAGCAGCAGTCCCATCCCTTTCAAATGCTTGTGCAGCTGTCCTGTGCTCCTTGAACGCTGGGGAGTAGGCCCCTACCTCTGTGAGCATTGAGATGGAAGCCAGTCTCTCCATGAACACCGTGACACAGATTCCCACCATCTCTAAGTATTGAGGTGGCAGCACTCTCCCTGACCAATGGGGCACAAAGCCTGCCTGCTGAAAGTGCATGGGCAGATGGCCCATGCCAAGAGCAGGGTGGGCCTGCATTTTCCATACATATGGGTGGGCCTGCTTATTCTTTGAGAAATACATTTCCTAATGACATAGCTTCCATAGATATTGGTTCCTTTGATGGATCTGGGAAAAATAAATTGCAAGCTTTATGGAAAGGATTCTTCACTCCAGATGTCATTAAGAACATTTGTGATTCATGGGGGGAGGCCAAAATATCAACATTAACAGGAGTTTGGAAGAAGTTGATTTCTATCCTTATGGATGACTTTTTCAGGGGGTCAAAACTTCAGGGGAGGAAGTAACTGCAGGTGTTATGGATAACAAGGGAATTAGAATTAGAAGTGGAGCCTGAAGATGTGACTGAATTGTTGCTATCTCATGACGTAAATTGAACAGATGAGGAGCTGCTTCTTATGGAAGAACAAAGAAAGTGTTTTCTTGAAGATGAAATCTATTCCTGGTGAAGAAGCTGTGAATATTGTTGAAATGACAACAAAGAATTTAGAATACTACATAAACTTAGTTGAAAAATCAGGGCAGCTCCCTCCCCTACATGGTACATGACTCCCACAGGTGTAAATCTCCCTGGTAACATAGGACATGACTCCCAGGGATGAGCCTGGACCTGGCATCGTGGCATTGAGAAAACTTCTTGACCAAAAGGGGGAAGAGAAATGAAACAAAATAAACTTTCAATGGCTGGGAGATTTCAAATGGAGTTGAGAGGTCCTTCTGGAGGTTATTCTTATGCATTATATAGCTATCCCTTTTTAGTCTTTAGTGTATTAGAACAGGTAGAAGGAAATACCTGAAACTGTTGAACTGCAATCTTTGATTCTTAAAGATGATTGTATAACTATATAGCCTACATGGTATGATCATGTGATTGTGAAAACACTGTGGCTCACACTCCCTTTATCCAGTGTATGAACAGATGAGTAGAAAAATGGGGACAAAAAAGTAAATGAGTAATAGGAGGGGATGGGGTGATGGGATGTTTTGGGTGTTCTTTTTTCCTTTTATTTTTATACTTTTTTTTTGGAGTAATGAATGTGTTCAAGGGCTGATTGTGGTAGTGAATGCACAACTATATGATGATACTGTTAACAATCAATTGTACACAGTGGATGATTGTAAGGTATGTGAACATATCTCAATAAAATTGCAGGGGATTAAAAAAACAGTGGTAAGATTTGGCAGGATTGAGACAAGTTTTGAAAGATTTTCTATTGTGGGTAAAATGCTACCAAATAGTATAACATGCTACAGAGAAATCTTTCAAAAAAAGAGAGTCAATTGATGTAGCAAGCATCATTTTTATCTTGTTTTAAGAAATTGCCACAGCCACTACAACCTTTAGCAACCTTCACCTTGATGAGTCAGCAGCCATCAACATCAAGGAAAGATGCTCCACCAGCAAAAAAGATTACAACATGCTGAAGGTTCAGATGATGGTTAGTGTATTATACCAATAAACTATTTTTAAATTAAAGTATGTATGTGGGTTTTTTAGACATAATTGTATTGCACACTTAATAAACTATGGTATAGTATGAACATAACTTTTATATGCACTGGGAAATAAAAAAACTGTGACTCATTTTATCATGATATTTGCTTTATTGTTGTGGTCTGATGTATGCCTGTATATACCCAAAATAATTAAAAGCAGGGACTCAAACATGTATTTGCACACTGATATTCATAGTGACCTTATTCATAATTGCCAAAAAGTAGAATCTATCCAAGTGTCCATCAGTGGAAGATGTGGTATTTATATACAATGGAGTATTATCCTGCTGCAAAAAGAAATGAAGTTCTTATACATGGTACAACATGGATGAACCTTGAAGACATGTTGAGTGAAATAAACCAGACATAGAAGGACAAATATTTATGTTCTCACTGATATGAAATAGTTAGAAAATACAAATTCATAGAATCAGAAATTAGAATACTGATTATCAGGAGCAGGGGGAGGAGTGAGGAAAGGGGAGTTAGTGCTTAATTGATATTAACTTTGTGTTTGGAAAAATTTGGTAGTTGATGTTGTGATGGTAGCTCAACACTGTGAATGAAGGTACTTAGCAATACTAAATACTTGAAAGTGGCTAAAATGATTAATTTGGGGTCGTGTATCTGTTACCAGAATATAACTACACAACACAGAGTGAACCCTTATGTAAACTAGGGACTATAGTTAATATAATTGTACTATCACTGTTTCATCAAGTGTAACAAAGTTATCACACTAATGTAAAATGTTAATAATAGGGAAAATTGTGTGTTTGAGGGAGGCGGTATATGGAACTATGTCTTTCTGCATTATATTTCTGTAAACCTACAACTGCTCTAATAAAAACAAATAAATAAAAACTGGATTCTAGTTTCTAATAATAGTCTGCTTCATTCATCACTCATTAGATCATTCATTCATGTGTTCATTCGTACTTACAACAAATGTTTTTTGAAGACCTATGTTTTAGTTTCCTAAGCTGCTCAAAACAAATTCAATGAAATTGATTGGCTTAAACATTGGGAATTTATTCACTTAACAGTTTTGAGGCTAGGAAAATGCCCAAAATCAAGGCACCATCAAGGAGATGCTTTCTTCCTGAAGACCAGCTACTGATGATTTTTAGCTGCTCTGTCACATGGCAAGGCACATGGTGGCATCTGCTGATTTCTCCCTTCTCTTCCAGAAGAATAGACAAGTTACAGACAGTTATCTACATTTGGAATTGTTTTGCAATCAGATGAAATCTTAGTTAGTTGAACAGAAAATGTTTATCTCTGTGTCTAGCTAGTTTCAAGAGGACAATTGGTTCTCATCTTAGCTAAGAACTCAAGACAAAGAACTGAAGTTGGCTAGGGGTGAAAGGGGAAGTGTCTGTGTCTGGCCTTGTCAGCACGTTCAGGAAAAAAAGAGAAAGTTCTGTTTGTTCTTGTCAGTCCCTCCCCTTGTTCAAGACAACCATAAGGTTGTCCTCAAACAACTATGTCTGTAAATGAGGTGCTGGGATGTACAGAGCTACACTATTTTCATTCCAGATTGATCTCCACATGTAATGTTATTGACTCTGATTCAGCTCCTATGGGCAAAGTCAGTTGGGAGCAGAGTTGCTCTCAAGTTATCTGGATCATGACATTGTTTGTTGAAACAATAGCTATATACGAGCATTTAAGACTTTGGAAGTATTTAGAATCGAATTATGTATTGCATAAAAACCTGTTCTTAATCTTAATCCATTCCTGTGGGTGTGAACCCATTGTAAATAAGACCTTTTGAAGATGGTATTTTTAATTAATCTGTGGCAAGCGGAATCAATTTTGTCTTCAGTTTGGATTATTGGAGTCATTTGTAAACATAATGAAACTCAGACATAAAGAGAGAAAGCCAAAGGAAGAGCAAGAAGCTGAAAGTCAACAGAATCCAGAAGAGAAAGGAGAAGATGCTGCTATGTTCATTGCCATGTGACAGAAAAGCCCAAGACAGAAGGTTTGCCAGCAGCCAGCTCCAGAATGCCACAGTCTTCAGGGAGAAAGCATCACCTTGCTGATGTCTCAATTTTGGACTTCTCCCCTCAAAATTGTGAGTCAATAAATTCCTGTTGTTAAGGCAACCCACTGTATAAAATTTGTTTCAGCAGGTAGGAAACAAATGCAGACAGGATGTATCTCACCAAACTGCAAGGCATAAGATTACCTGTGCAGGAGAAATACTAGTAACCCTTGTAACATACCTTGAAACCAGGATCCTCAATTTCTAAATCCTGACATGAGAACATGTCCTATCGTCAATTCAGATCAACCTTAGACAGCTAACCTTTTACTTGAGTCTAGTAATTGGCTGTTCTACTTGGCCTGTGGTGTTTACCCAAGAGCGGTAAGAGTGGTTGGCTGTGATACAGACACCTCCCTCTAGCTAGGAGGAAGGTGAGAGCTAAATGGTGATCCATAATGACTCAAGCCAGTGAGTTTAAGCTTATTTGCTGTACTGCTAGGGCAGAAGTGGTATCATTCATTACTTCTATAAGGGATAAGGAGATATTTTGTACAATCTTTCCTAATCATATAATTCCCATAGTAGGTAAAATGACCCTCACAATGCACATAAAGGGAGAAATGGTGATTCCATTAGGGAATTCTCCCCCAAATCCTGCAGTTGCCTAGTTTTGGAATGATCATGTAAGTCTTCATAGGATAAATGGTTGACAGATAAGATGATGGTTTCGAAACCAAAAACTACCAACACTTGCTGAAAGAAATAAAGAAGAGTTAAATAAAATAAGTAATGTATCATGATTCCAGCCAGAAAGATTCAATCTTTCTAAAATATCAATTCTCCCCAATCTGATCTACAGATTCTATGTAAGCACAATAAAAATACTAGTAGAGGTTTTTTTTTGGGGGGGGGGGGTTGTTGTTGGTGGTGGTGCAGATATTGCTAATGGAAATTGACCAGTTGGTTTTAAATTTTATATTGGAATAATAATCTTAAAAAAACCAGAATAGCCAAGGAATCCCAAGTAAGAAGAACAAAACTAGAGGCCCTGCATTATCAGGTACTACTTATTTTAAAGTTATGGATACTAAGACAATGTGGTATTGTTGAAAAGATAGAAACATAAACCAATGAGACAGAATAGAGAGCCTAGGGGGAAACTTCCACACATAAATATTTTCCCATTTTATGACAAAAGAGACATAGCAATTCAGTGGGAGAAAAGATAGAATTTGCAATAAATATTGCTTGGTCAATTGAAATCATATGGAAAAATGAATTAGATCCCTACCTCTCCGCATATGTACACTCAAGATGAGCTATATACTTAAATGTGAAAAATAAAACAATAAAACTTCTAGGAAAAAAAAGCACGTAGGAAAACAGCATCATGATCTTGGTGTAGGCAAATGTTTTTAAAATAGGATGCAAAAAGCATTAACCATAAAAATCCATGTATTGAATTCCTTAAAATTATGAACTCAAAATACAAAATTAGAATTAAAAGCATGCCACAAGTTGGGAGAAGATATTGGCAATATGTACATTTGACCACAGCACTTGCATTTACAATATATAACGAACTCCTACAAATCAATATAAAAGACTGACAACCCAATTTTTCAAAGTGCAAATGCATACAAAAAGGTGTAAATCATCATTGGTCATCCCAAAATGCAAGTTAAAATCTCAAAGAACTAAAAATGGGAGAAAATATTTGGAAACTGTCCTGGCCAGAATGGCTAAAATGAAAATGATGGACATTACCAAGTGTTGGCTAAGCTATGAGGTAACCATAACCCTCATACTTTGTTGTTAGTGTAATCAGGTACACCCATTTTTGGAAAGTTGTTTAACAGCATCTAATACAGTTAAACATCCCACGTTGTCGGATTAAAAAAAAAATCTTTACCTCGTTGGTACAATTGCCTTTTTTTTTTTTTTTTAATCTTCATTTTATTGAGATATATTCACATACCACGCAGTCATACAAAACAAACCGTACTTTCGATTGTTTACAGTACCATTACATAGTGGTACATTCATCACCCAAATCAATCCCTGACACCTTCATTAGCACACACACAAAAATAACAAGAATAATAATTAGAGTGAAAAAGAGCAATTGAAGTAAAAAAGAACACTGGGTACCTTTGTCTGTTTGTTTCCTTCCCCTATTTTTCTACTCATCCATCCATAAACTAGACAAAGTGGAGTGTGGTCCTTATGGCTTTCCCAATCCCATTGTCACCCCTCATAAGCTACATTTTTATACAACTGTCTTCGAGATTCATGGGTTATGGGTTGTAGTTTGGTAGTTTCAGGTATCCACCACCAGCTACCCCAATTCTTTAGAACCTAAAAAGGGTTGTCTAAAGTGTGCATAAGAGTGCCCACCAGAGTGACCTCTCGGCTCCTTTTGGAATCTCTCTGCCACTGAAGCTTATTTCATTTCCTTTCACATCCCCCTTTTGGTCAAAAAGATGTTCTCCGTCCCACGATGCCGGGTCTACATTCCTCCCCGGGAGTCATATTCCACGTTGCCAGGGAGATTCACTCCCCTGGGTGTCTGATCCCACGTAGGGGGGAGGGCAGTGATTTCACCTTTCAAGTTGGCTTAGCTAGAGAGACAGGGCCACATCTGAGCAACAAAGAGGCATTCGGGAGGAGGCTCTTAGGCACAACCATAGGGAGGCCTAGCCTCTCCTTTGCAGCAACCGTCTTCCCAAGGGTAAAACCTGTGGTAGAGGGCTCAACCCATCAAACCACCAGTCCCCTATGTCTGTGGTCATGTTAGCAACCATGGAGGTGGGGTAGGCGAATACCCCTGCATTCTCCACAGGCTCCTCAAGGGGGCACTACATCTTTTTTTTTCCTTGTTTTTCTTTTTTCTTTTTTTTTTTTTTAACTTTCCCTTCTTTTTTAAATCAACTGTATGAAAAAAAAGTTAAAAAGAAAACAAACATACAATAAAAGAACATTTCAAAGAGACCATAACAAGGGAGTAAGAAAAAGACAACTAACCTAAGATAACTGCTTAACTTCCAACATGTTCCTACTTTACCCCAAGAAAGTTACATAATATAGCAACATTTCTGTGAACTTGTTCCTACTATATCCATCAGAAATTAACAGACCATAGTCATTCCTGAGCATCCCCAGAACATTAAATAGCTTATCTGTTCTTCTTGGGTTATTGTTCCCCCTTCCTTAATTGCTCTCTATTGCTAGTTCCCCTACATTCTACATTATAAACCATTTGTTTTACATTTTTCAAAGTTCACATTAGTGGTAGCATATAATATTTCTCTTTTTGTGCCTGGCTTATTTCGCTCAGCATTATGTCTTCAAGGTTCATCCATGTTGTCATATGTTTCACGAGATCGTTCCTTCTTACTGCCGCGTAGTATTCCATCATGTGTATATACCACATTTGATTTATCCACTCATCTGTTGAAGGACATTTCGGTTGTTTCCATCTCTTGGCAATTGTGAATAATGCTGCTATGAACATTGGCGTGCAGATATCTGTTCGTGTCACTGCTTTCCGACCTTCCGGGTATATACCGAGAAGTGCAATCGCTGGATCGAATGGTAACTCTATATCTAGTTTTCTAAGGAACTGCCAGACTGACTTCCAGAGTGGCTGAACCATTATACAGTCCCACCAACAATGAATAAGAGTTCCAATTTCTCCACATCCCCTCCAGCATTTGTAGTTTCCTGTTTGTTTAATGGCAGCCATTCTAACCGGTGTTAGATGGTATCTCATTGTGGTCTTAATTTGCATCTCTCTAATAGCTAGTGAAGCTGAACATTTTTTCATGTGTTTCTTGGCCATTTGTATTTGCTCTTCAGAGAACTGTCTTTTCATATCTTTTGCCCATTTTATAATTGGGCTGACTGTACTATTGTCATTGAGTTGTAGGATTTCTTTATATATGCAAGATATCAGTCTTTTGTCAGATACATGGTTTCCAAAAATTTTTTCCCATTGAGTTGGCTGCCTCTTTACCTTTTTGAGAAATTCCTTTGAGGTGCAGAAACTTCTAAGCTTGAGGAGTTCCCATTTATCTATTTTCTCTTTTGTTGCTTGTGTTTTGGGTGTAAAGTCTAGGAAGTGGCCGCCTAATACAAGGTCTTGAAGATGTTTTCCTACATTATCTTCTAGGAGTTTTATGGTACTTTCTTTTATATTGAGATCTTTGGTCCATTTTGAGTTAATTTTTGTGTAGGGGGTGAGGTAGGGGTCCTCTTTCATTCTTTTGGATATGGATATCCAACTCTCCCAGCCCCATTTGTTGAAAAGACCATTATGGCTCAGTTCAGTGACTTTGGGGACCTTATCAAAGATGAGTCGGCCATAGATCTGAGGGTCTATCTCTGAATTCTCAATTCGATTCCATTGATCTATATGTCTATCTTTGTGCCAGTACCATGCTGTTTTGGCAACTGTGGCTTTATAATAAGCTTCAAAGTCAGGGAGTGTAAGTCCTCCCATTTCGTTTTTCTTTTTTAGAGTGTCTTTAGCAATTCGAGGCATCTTCCCTTTCCAAATAAATTTGATAACTAGCTTTTCCAAGTCTGCAAAGTAGGTTGTTGGAATTTTGATTGGGATTGCACTGAATCTGTAGATGAGTTTGGGTAGAATTGACATCTTAATGACATTTAGTCTTCCTATCCATGAACATGGAATATTTTTCCATCTTTTCAGGTCCCCTTCTATTTCTTTTAGTAGAGTTATGTAGTTTTCTTTGTATAGGTCTTTTACATCTTTGGTTAAGTTTATTCCTAGGTACTTGACTTTTTTAGTTGCTATTGAAAATGGTATCTTTTTCTTGAGTGTCTCTTCAGTTTGTTCATTTCCAGCATATAGAAACATTACTGACTTATGTGCATTAACCTTGTATCCCGCTACTTTGCTAAATTTGTTTATTAGCTCTAGTAGCTGTAGCGTTGATTTCTCAGGGTTTTCTAGATATAAGATCATATCATCTGCAAACAATGACAGTTTTACTTCTTCTTTTCCAATTTGGATGCCTTTTATTTCTTTGTCTTGCCGGATTGCCCTGGCTAGCACTTCCAGCACAATGTTGAATAACAGTGGTGACAGCGGGCATCCTTGTCTTGTTCCTGATCTTAGAGGGAAGGCTTTCAGTCTCTCACCATTGAGTACTATGCTGGCTGTGTGTTTTTCATATATGCTCTTTATCATGTTGAGGAAGTTTCCTTCAATTCCTACCTTTTGAAGTGTTTTTATCAAAAAGGGATGTTGGATTTTGTCAAATGCTTTTTCAGCATCTATTGAGATGATCAATTGATTTTTCCCTTTCAAGTTTTTAATGTGTTGTAATACATTGATTGTTTTTCTTATGTTGAACCATCCTTGCATGCCTGGAATAAACCCCACTTGGTCATGGTGTATGATTTTTTTAATGTGTCTTTGGATTCGATTTGCAAGTATTTTGTTGAGGATTTTTGTATCTATATTCATTAGGGAGATTGGCCGGTAGTTTTCCTTTTTCGTAGCATCTTTGCCTGGTTTTGGTATTAGATTGATGTTAGCTTCATAAAATGAGTTAGGTAGTGTTCCATTTTCTTCAATGTTTTGAAAGAGTTTGAGTAAGATTGGTGTCAGTTCTTTCTGGAAAGTTTGGTAGAATTCCCCTGTGAAGCCATCTGGCCCTGGGCATTTATTTGTGGGAAGATTTTTGATGACTCATTGGATCTCTTTGCTTGTGATGGGTTGGTTGAGGTCTTCTATTTCTTCTCTGGTCAGTCTAGGTTGTTCATATGTTTCCAGGAAATTGTCCATTTCCTCTACATTGTCCAGTTTGTTGCCATACAGTTGTTCATAGTATCCTCTTATAATTTTTTTAATTTCTTCAGGATCTGCAGTTATGTCACCTTTTTCATTCATTATTTTGTTTATATGGGTCTTCTCTCTTTTTGATTTTGTCAGTCTAGCTAGGGGCTTGTCAATCTTGTTGATCTTCTCAAAGAACCAACTTTTGGTGATATTTATCCTCTCTATTGTTTTTTTGTTCTCTATGTCATTTATTTCTGCTTTAATCCTTGTTATTTCTTTTCTTCTACTTGGTTTAGGATTGGTTTGCTGTTCATTTTCTAGCTTCTTCAGTTGATCCATTAGTTCTTTGATTTTGGCTCTTTCTTCCTTTTTAATATATGCGTTTAGTGCTATAAATTTCCCCCTTAGCACTGCTTTTGCTGCATCCCATAGGTTTTGGTATGTTGTGTTCTCATTTTCATTCGTCTCTATATATTTAGCAATTTCTATTGCTATTTCTTCTTTAACCCACTGATTGTTTAGGAGTGTGTTGTTTAACCTCCAGGTATTTATGAATTTTCTAAGTCTCTGATGGTTATTGACTTCTAATTGTATTCCATTGTGGTCAGAGAATGTGCTTTGAATAATTTCAATCTTTTTAAATTTATTGAGGCTTGTTTTATGTCCCAGCATATGATCTATTCTGGAGAAAGTTCCATGAGCACTAGAAAAGTATGTGTATCCTGGTGATTTGGGATGTAATGTCCTGTATATGTCTGTTAAATCTAATTCATTTATCAGATTGTTTAGGTTTTCAATTTCCTTATTGGTCTTCTGTCTGGTTGATCTATCTATAGGAGAGAGTGATGTGTTGAAGTCTCCCACAATTATTGTGGAAACATCAATTGCTTCCTTTAGTTTTGCCAGTGTTTCTCTCATGTATTTTGTGGCACCTTGATTGGGTGCATAGACATTTACGATTGTTATTTCTTCTTGCTGAATTGCCCCTTTTATTAGTATGTAGTGGCCTTTTTTGTCTCTCAAAACATCCCTGCATTTGAAGTCTATTTTATCTGAGATTAATATTGCTATACCTGCTTTCTTTTGGCTGTAGCTTGCATGAAATATTTTTTTCCATCCTTTCACTTTCAGTTTCTTTGTGTCCCTGTGTCTAAGATGAGTCTCTTGTATGCAACATATTGATGGTTCATTTTTTTTGATCCATTCTGCGAATCTATATCTTTTAATCGGGGAGTTTAATCCATTTACATTCAACGTTATAACCGTGAAGGCATTTCTTGAATCAGCCATCTTATCCTTTGGTTTATGTTTGTCATATTTTTCCCCTCTGTCTATTAATATCCTTTATTGTACCCATACCGAATCTCTTTAGTACTGAACCTTTCTCCAAGTCTCTCTGTCCTTTCTTTGTTTCTCTGTCTGTAGGGCTCCCTTTAGTATCTCCGGTAGGGCAGGTCTCTTGTTAACATATTCTCTCAGCATTTGTTTTTCTGTGAAAAATTTAAGCTCTCCCTCAAATTTGAAGGAGAGCTTTGCTGGATAAAGTATTCTTGGCTGGAAATTTTTCTCACTCAGAATTTTAAATATATCGTGCCACTGCCTTCTCGCCTCCATGGTGGCTGCTGAGTAGTCACTACTTAGTCTTGTGCTGTTTCCTTTGTATGTGGTCAATTGCTTTTCTCTTGCTGCTTTCAGAACTTGCTCCTTCTCTTCTGTGTTTGACAGTGTGATCAGTATATGTCTCGGAGTGGGTTTATTTGGATTTATTCTATTTGGGGTTCGCTGAGCATTTATGATTTGTGTATTTATGTTGTTTAGAAGATTTGGGAAGTTTTCCCCAACAATTTCTTTGAATACTCTTCCTAGACCTTTACCCTTTTCTTTCCCTTCTGGGACACCAATGAGTCTTATATTTGGACGTTTCATATTATCTATCATATCCCTGAGGTCCATTTCAATTTTTTCAATTTTTTTCCCCATTCTTTCTTTTATGCTTTCATTTTCCATTCTGTCATCTTCCAGGTCACTGATTCGTTGTTCAACTTCCTCTAGTCTTGTACTATGAGTGTCCAGAATCTTTTTAATTTGGTCAACAGTTTCTTTAATTTCCATAAGATCATCCATTTTTTTATTTAGTCTTGCAATGTCTTCTTTATGCTCTTCTAGGGTCTTCTTGATTTCCTTGGCCCCCCTACTATGGTCTCTTTGTTCATCTTTAGTTCTTTGAGTAGCTGCTCTAGGTGCTGTGTCTCTTCTGATCTTTTGGTTTGGGTGCTTGGGCTTGGGTTATCCATATCGTCTGGTTTTTTCATATGCTTTATAATTTTCTGTTGTTTTTGGCCTTGTGGCATTTGCTGAACTTGATAAGGTTCTTTTAGGATTTGTAGACCAATTGAAGTCCTTATCTCTAATTTATCAGATCTACAGCTTCGTGGAGTACACTTTCTCTAACTAACCAGCAGGTGGCGTCCACGAGCCACCTGTTCTCCACAAGCCAGTTCTCCCCTGCTTAGCCTTTTTGGTGAGTGGGGGAGTGAGTCTTGTGGGGTCCAATTGGTGTACCAAGCTTGCGTGTGTAGTTGGTGTTGCCTGCCCTGTATACGGGGCGTGTTTCTGGGCAGTCTGGGAGGGGGGGGTGGCTCTAACAATCAAATCTCCCTGGTGATCCTAGAGTTTTAAAGCTGCTGCAATAGTCTAATCCTTCAGTTCAGTCCTGCCACAGTTTGTCTCTGCCACTGACCCACAAGTCCTTGGTATTGGCGTATGGCTCCTGAGACTTGCAAGTGGGCCCCTCTTCCAGGCCGTGCACCCCAGGTCCTCTGTTGAGGGATGACTGTGCTATGTCTCAGGTGAGTGCCGTCCCCCCAGCGCAGTTCTGGGCTGCTGGGCTGTGTAGAGAGGCTCCCAGTCTGCTGAAATGATGGCTGAATGGGGCTTTGTTAATTCACACTGCTCTACCTTCCCAACTCTGGGACAATCAGCTGAGGTTGCAGGGAAGGCTAATGTCCACGCCCAGTTTTGTGGTGTGTGCCTGTTATTTGAAGCACTTCCGTCACACTGGGTTGTCTGGGGCAGTTCTGGGCTATGGGGCTGGCGATGGGCAGAAGTGTTTCCTGTCTACCAGGATGATGGCTGTGAGCGGACACCCCCCTTTTCTTGGGAAGTTGTGGTGTTTAGTGAATTTTCTCAGCCACTGGATTATTGCGTTTTGTCTCAGAGCTCTCCTAGTTCTGCTCTTGACTTGACCTGCCCAAATTGCAAGTCTTTGAAGCTTTCTGTATTGGGCTTCCTAGAGTAATTGTTTTAGAAAAAGAAAAAAGGATTAAAAAAAAAAAAACAAAAACAAAAAACGGGCCCTCCTCAGAGATCTAATGGGTTATTGAAATGCTAAGAGACAAAGCAACCAGGGCCATTAAGGAAAGGTCCACAGGGCAGAGAGATCAGCTTTTCTTCCGGATTTGCATATGCGCCTCAGGGCCTGAGCTCGGGCCTGAGCTCTGCCCTTCCCCCTTCTATGTTCACCAGAACTCCAAAAATCTTCCACTTTTATTTTGGAGTTTTTCGTGTTTTTTTTTTCTATGCCTGTCTCCTCTCTGCTGGGCTGGCTGCTCTCAGATTCTCTGGTGTCTGGTCTCCGTCTATCTATGGTTGGAGTTTGGATCAGCAGAATGAGTTTCCGATAAGGGGTGCCACTGCAGTTCTCCCTTCTCCTTCCCGGAGCTGACAGCCCCTCCTCCCACGGGACTGAGCCTGGCAGGGAGGGGCGCGGGTCCCCTGGCCGCAAAAACTTACAGATTTCGCTGATCTCAACAGTTCCACGTTTTCATGAGTGTTGTATGAAGTATGCCCAAAGTCAGATTGCTCTGTGGTGTCCAGTCCACACAGTTCCTGGCTTTCTACCTACTTTCCTGGAGGAGTAACTAAAACATACAGCTCACCAGTCTGCCATCTTGCCCCGCCTCCCGGTACAATTGCTTTTTAAATAGCCAAGATGTACTTCAAAAAACCAAAACAAAACATTTTCTTTTTCTAAAATGGAACGCTGCAAAAAGAAAACTGTTCTTACCCAAAACTGTTATTTAAGAAAACTCGTTAGTCGTGTCGACGAAATAGCTCAGTTGGGAGAGCGTTAGACTGAAGATCTAAAGGTCCCTGGTTCGATCCCGGGTTTCGGCAGAGGGCAGTACCTCCTCCCTCCCCCTTTTTCTTTTTTTTTCTTTTTTTTTTTTTTTGGAAGTTTAGACTAATTTATTAAAAGCCTCCCCTTCCAGCCCTCGAGTCTCTTGGGTCACTTTTTCCGCTTGTAGATCTTGTGCGCCAGCCCCAAGAAGATAGCCGGGGGCAGGGGCTCAGAGTACTGCTCGATGAGACCCAGAAGGCGGCTGTAACTGTCTTCCTCGTACTGCGTAAAGGCAACTGGCAGCTCCATCTCCTCGTACAGCGCCTTCACTCGGGCCACCTTCTCAGCCTCCTTCTGCCCGTAATTCTCCTGCAGGATCTGGCGCTGTTCCGGAGAGGCCCGTTGCAGACACTGAACCACCAGCCAACTGCACTTGTTGTCTTGGATGTCAGTGCCAATCTTGCCTGTCACATTGGGGTCCCCAAAAAGGTCAAGGTAATCGTCCTGAATCTGAAAGAACTCTCCCATCTCCAGCAGGATCTTCTCGGCATTGGCATGCTCTTTCTCCCCATCAATGCCCACCATATACATGGCAGCAGCTACAGGAAGGTAGAAGGAGTAGAAAGCTGTCTTGTACTTGACAATGGATTTGTACCTCTTTTCAGTGAATCTGCCAAGATCCACATTGCCCTGGGGGGCTGTGATGAGGTCCAACGTCTGCCCAATCTCAGTCTGATAGGAAATCTTCAGGAACAGCTCGATCAGGTTCAGATAATAGGGCTGCTCCCGGCAATAGAGCTTCAGCAGGCGGTAGATACACGCTTCCAGCAGTATGGCATCATTAATGGCATCCAAACCTATGCCTGGCTTCTGATACCAACAGAGCTGTCCCCGTCGGGTGAGGGATGAATCCATAATGTCATCTGATACCAGGAAAAAAGCTTGGAGCAGTTCCACACACCAGCCCACAGTCAGGGCCCGCTGGAGGCTATCAGCATCCTGCTTTTTTGGCTCCTCCAGCTCCTGGAACACTGCCAGCACCGTCAAACCCCGGTTGTACTTGCCTCCAATGACATTGTACTCCAGGATCTCCTTGAGCCGGGCAATAGCATCTCCTGTCTCTGGATGCCCCATCTCATCCTCGGTCAGCATCTTGACAATCTGGGAGAAGTGTTGGATGAAATTCTGCTTTTCTTGGGCATAAACATCAGATTTCTTGTCTCCATTCATTCTGAGGGAGGAGCAAAGTGCTCTGTTCCTGGATGCCGGTTCTTGCTCGGTCCCCCTTTTTCTTTTTTAGTTGGTTTTCCGAATGGTATTTCACCATCTAAATTGTGAAATCCTAACCCAATAACAAATGCCAGTCATTTATATAGCCTCTTAAATAGTAACTACGTAAATTTATCCTTATCGTAAAAAAGGCTTCTGTAAATTCTGTTGCAAAAGGCAGTTCCCACGCCCATACACACAAATTTCTCCACAGCTTCCAGAGAATTCCTTGAGGAAAAGAAAAAGTTTATTCACGGCCTTATTTAATATTCACTTACAGATTACTAAATGCGTCTGTAAGAATACGGGCATAAACACTTTCATTTCTTCACTTAACTCTCTCTGTTTCTGCCTTAGCTTTTGACCTGTTAATTCCTTGTCAGCATTTTGAGTCTTATAAGAAGTTTTGCATATTTTATACAGAATTTTAAAATGTATTAAGCTGCAAGGACGGTTCTAGTGTTTGGCTAGTCATTTTACCAGAAAGAAAAAAGTAATGTCATTAATACACATTGAATTTTGTAGTATTAATTACTTAAAATAATATGTGATGGTGCATATAAACACTGTGAAACAAAACAAAAAAAAGGTATTGTTATATTGGTTTATTATTTTTCCTAAGACAGTGTCAGAGAATTAATTAACAAGACCTTTTCTAAATATAACATAAATATTTTGAAATTATCTTACGAGACACTTGTGGCAGATGTTTCAGTGAGTATTGCCAATAATTAGGTGGAGATATTAACGATATACTTGATTATGTATAGCATATCAATGAGAGGATACACACGAAACTGAAAATTCTGGTTGTCTGGGTGGAGAGTATAGGGTATTTGGGATCTAAGTTCTACGGAAATTTACTTTTTGTTCTATACCACTGTTTACAGTTAAGGAAAGGAAAAAAGGTTTTTTTTATTAGGCTCTTCCTTTGATCCTGAATCACTGCAAGGCTCGTTCACACACAATATCTCATTCAAAGGCAGGGTAAAGAAAAGTAAATTTCTTGGATCTGGGCCCTTAACTCTGCCAGAGAACGCAATCGAAAGTAGGGGAATGAGGGAGAGGGATAGGTTTTCTCAGTCTTACGTTTTTACCTGCTGGAAGTTTTTTTTTCTAGGCGAGGGTGAAAGATTTCAGGATTTCCGCCAACAAGGTTTTGTTTGGGTTACTAAAGGAAGAGTGAGTGTCCTGTCAGCGTGAAGAGACCTGCCCATAAACCTAAAGGCAGAATCCAGGAGGTGAGAGAGATGAGCCACCCTAGGGAACTCCGTGTGTTCGAAGGAGGCAAGAGTTAAGGGTAATTCTTTCGTTGTTCAGATTACATAAAACGCATCCATTCTCTCTCTATGTCTTCCTATAAGGTCTATAAATGCGTGTTGCAAATACGAGAGGATCCTCGAATGCCAGAATGTGGTTCACCGACACGTGACTGCAGAAGCCATATCAGTAGTTTCCTTTTATGTGATTTTTGAGCAATCGGAAGTTTTAGTTCTTGAAACCTAGGACAAGAGCCCTTTAAGATAGGAAGGATTACACTTTGACGACTGTGGCGGAACCTTAGCCCTCAAGCTTTTGAAGTCCAACAGTTCTCCATTGCTCCATCGAGGTTTTAGATGGAAAAAAAAAATCATCACGATACATATAGTTATTTAAAATATTCGTTGAAAACTTACTAGGCACCAGTCAGTGTGCAAGTTCGAAAGATACAAAAGAAATACAAAAGAAAGACACAAAAGAAAGATACAAAGGGAACATTTAACATATGAAATGGAGATTTCCTGAGGCTGCAGAGTGCTTTCATTTGTCTACAGGTGAAAGCGAATATCCCCACCAAGGAAAAAAGAGCCCATCTTACTTATTCTGGCTTCCCCAACCCCACCCCCTGTATCCTTAGTCTCGCGAGACGCAATTTGAGCATTTGAGTGGCACACAGCATTTCCTTTGGGTGAGAACTTTTAACACTTAGTCGGGCGCCACCACAACCTTGCAGTCTCCACACCCGTTTTTCTCAAACAACATGTGGGTTTTACTCTCTGACTTCCAGACTGGAGGGCTGCTTCTACTCTGACCCTGGATACCATCGACGCCATTGCCGAGGATGTCGATGCCTATTTTGTGACCCTTCAGGGACTGGGAGAACACGCGGCTCCTTTCCTCAATTCCACTTCCTTTGGCCGCTTCCTTTAGGCGGTGTTGTTTTGAACCAACTTGAAACTAATACAGTAGGTATTTAAGTTACAAGTCACGAAAGAGAAATTTGCAATTTGCGAGCCAGTACACTGACATGCCTCTAAACGGGGAAGCTCCCTTTACTCACGACCGAAA
Source organism: Choloepus didactylus (assembly GCF_015220235.1). Taxonomy (NCBI): domain Eukaryota; kingdom Metazoa; phylum Chordata; class Mammalia; order Pilosa; family Megalonychidae; genus Choloepus; species Choloepus didactylus. The sequence goes on along the minus strand of NC_051313.1, from coordinate 125,638,940 downwards.
TTTATGTTAAAATGCATTCTGCACAGATAAACGGTGCTCAGCAACAGAACAAAAATTTCTCCAAGGATTTTCTGGCCCAAATCCGAAAAATTGAAGCATTGTAAAGTCCCTCCTTAAGCTCTGTGAGTACAACTTAAATTTAGATCGCTTTTTGGGGGAGGGGAAGAGGAAGCCCATGTTAGAAAAATAGAACGAACTTACTACTTTCTTAAACTAAGGACAAATTGGTGAGACCTGTTAGTTCCGCTGGTTAGACGTTAACAATGCCAAGGTCGCGGCATTTGATTCCCATCTTTCAGAACTTTCCAAAATTTCCGACTCACCCCTCCTGCAAACCGAGATCGCCACTACTGAAGGTTGGGATTTAGATTTTCAATTTTTTTCTCGTCAAAATGGGGTTTTAAAGAAATATTTTCCCTCCATGCTTTTTTTCTTTTAAATTAACATACAAGCTTTAGGAAGAAGTTACTGAAAATTGGTGGTGTGAGAGCGATGCGGGTATTTTTAGGGAAGGGGGTATTAAGAAGAGTTAGAAATTTGTTTGCTCAGTTTTTAGTGAAACTTCAAGAGACAATGTTATTTTGGCGCTTTAAGAGTTTCAATAGAGAAAGGGAAGCAAGGTCAGCGTGGTCGACGGCTTGGTTAGAGAGCAAGACCCGGGGTTTGCTCGCGGTAGCAACCGAGCTTCGTTCTTCCGCTATTCCTTATACCAAGCAATTTCAAAGGTAAATGTCCGTTCTACGTTAGGTCGCCACTTGACTGTTTTCACGGAAAATCCTCCCTTGTTGTAAAGAACAGGGATTGAATGTGATGCTACAAGAATCAACATCCTCTCCTTTCGAACAATTCCCAACAGTTGAACCAGCGCCCTTGGTTTCATTCGTTTGACCTCAGCTCCCCACGGGAGTCCCGGGCAGATCGCAGAGAAAGGTGGCCTGGCCCAGCTGTTCAAAGAGACACCGCACCAAAGCTGCCACTTCTCACGTCTTCTTCCTCTCGAAGTATTTGTCCGTTCTTGCTTTCTTTCGATTCCTTTAGGTTCTCCTATCTCCTGTGAGCCTGTTTCTCAGCCTCTTCCTACCTACGGATGATTGAGGAGCGAGGTGGGAATGTCGAGGCTGAATCGAGTCCGCGAGCTGCAAGGCCGAGCTCTGTCTAAAGCTCCGAACTAAGGGGCCACTCGCATAGCGCGTACCCACAGCCATGCCTTTCTTGACTCACCATTTCCCCAGGAGGCGGCCTACTCATGGACCCTTCTAAGGGTCTTTTTAGGCCAACATTCTTTCTCGAGGTCAGTAAGAGATGAGAGTAAAAAGGAGAAATTTACGGGATGGCTCCTTTAATGCTGCTGAGGGCCTAGGTGTAGCAGCGCTAAAGAAGGTGAAGGACTGCTTCAATATCATTTTGAAAAAAGTAGCAAGAATACGTAAAAGCAGGATGCCGGATACGTCGAGCCAGCCAGGAGTCGAACCTAAAATCTTCTGATCCGTAGCCAGACGCGTTATCCATTACGCCACTGACCCAATCCAATGGGAAGTGTTTTCATTATTAATATTTCATTATCATAAACTCTTGAAGTCCAAAGAGAAGAGTTTGATTTGTATAAAATGTTTATATTGTTTTCACCTTTGAAAACGTGTGATAGAATGACTGTCCTTCAAAGCAATATTCATTTGTGTATATGTTTTATCTATTTTGTGTCTACTTTTGTGCTTTTTATTAATTTTTTTAATCTATTCATCTGCCCGCAGCTGAGTTTCATTTTTTATATGCTTATTTTGGGTGTGGATCAGTTACAGGCAATCAGTATTATTTTGAATTGAGAAATCACACACAAAAAATGAGTTACTTGAAATACATTTCTGGAGGTATTAATTATATTATTTCCTTCTTCCTGACCAATAATGAAAAAAAATTAAAAAGTGATCACTCAATATGAGGAAATTTATTGAAAAATTGTATTACAGATCAGTGTAGTGGATAAAGGCATGCAAAGATTTTTTTAATGCAATAAAGGGCAAGAATTCAATGAAAAGTATACATTTGTTTTGAAAGTACATATTTTAAGAACTGTATTTGAAATAGAAACTTAGAAACCGGGAACTAACAAATATATATAATTGGCTTAAAATATTTTTAGCTGCTCAAAGTAGGCAAAATAGCTGAAAATGCAAAAGTGCTTATGAGAGAGGAGTCTTGGGCCTTGAGAGAGAAACAAGGGTTCATTTGAGTTTGAAAATGCAGAGTCAGAAGCCAGAATGTATCTTCCTAGACCTCGATTTCCTTCTTTGAATAGAGCATTTCTAAGAGCATCTGGCAAATACGATGGATTATCATCATCCTAAATCTATATGGCTGCCATCAGAAAGGGAATTTTTGTTACTAAGATTTTTAATGTTAAAAATCTTTGAAGAAACGGCACGTTTTTCTTTGCCCTGGGGAATTGAGAAATCTCACACACACAAAAAATGAGTTACTGGATTATACAATCCATATTATCTTATTTAATAAAGTTGATCTCCACATAACTACCGAATCGAGCACATTGTGAGCACCTGAGCCCAGGAATGGATCAGCGTAATGGATATGGATTGTAAACTAAGGCACAGTGCTGTGAACAACATTCGAACCTGTGCGAAGAACCCCCATTGGATTTCGAGTCCAACGCCTTAACCACTCGGCCATTACAGTCGCCGGAAAATACAGCAATTCCCTAGACTAAAGACAAGTATGAGTCATTTGCCAAAGTGGGACAGGAAATGGAGCCACACTCCACTCCATAAAGGAACTCTTCTCGAGAAAGGGGTTCATTTGCAGGTCAGCGCCCAAATTCACTCGTACCTCACATACAGCAAAATTCTATCACGTTTCTTACACCAGCAACACAGAACTTTCTCCATTTCTAATGTATGTTGTCGGATTGCTGTGTCCCATGCACTGTGCTGGGCCCTGTAGAAACATATGGTGCTGGCAAAACAGATACGGTTTCTTTTATAAGAGAACTAAGAATACAGTGGAAAATAAATCGCTGTTTCCATCTTGGGACATTAGACTACTAGCTAACCATTGCACAGTGCGAAACCTCCTTACAGAGAATCCACTGTTGCTAAACATCCTCAGTGCACTGGTGTGGGCTCGCCAGGTCTTTGCTGCCCTTTAGACCCATATAGGTAGACAAGTGAGGATGTGATTGACACAGGCTCTCCAGTCGATTAATGTTGAAGCAACCTCCTTCATCTCCAAGAGTTTTTCCATCAAGTCCATCTTTAATCCTGAGCCACCTTTCCTGGTGACTCTTGGTGACTCTGGCCTTCTGCTCATAGGAATTCCCGTAAGACTTTTCATTCCTCTCTCCCTCCCACAGCAGGTTATTGCCTCCATTTTTGAATTTGCCACTTTTTGTCCTTTGTATACTTGTGTCTTTCTTGAATCCAGAAGCTCCTGGGAGACATGACAGTGTCTTAATCTTCACATGTTCTCTGACTCTGTACGCATTAGAAACTTTCTTAGTGCTTAGTAGCTGTTCTCTATATCCCTGTTGCTTGAATAAGTCTCCATGGGACTCAATGACCTGTTCTCTGTTCCTCACTCCATTTCATGTCCTTTCTTCCCTCTGTGGCAAGCCATGGCCTGAGCAAAACAGGCCTGTAGATCTTTAGTGCACAGCAGTCTGTGTGACCAAAGCAGCTAAATGTTTAACCTATTGTCTTTGTAAGTCAGTAAGTAGAAAAATGGTAAATTGACCTTCAAGTGTAACTTTATGGGAAGCAGGCAGGAAGTGAGAGACAGTCTCACAAAAAGAGCAAAATGTAATTGTTCAAGTGTTATTCTAGTCCTTCCTGCATCACCCCTCAGGTCAGAGTGACCTGTTCCTGCATCTATACTCCCCCCACCCTTAGGAATGTCTTTGTCTAAAACCCTTAAAAAAGGGCTTGCTGTTCTCTGAATCATGCAGCCAATTTTCCCTGCAAAAGTGGTACCTGCCCGGTGAGAGAAAAGCCATTTAAATTCTGCCTCCCTGTGAGTAAGCCCTAAATAAAGTTCATGTTTCAGCAGATGCTGGGCGTTTTCTTTGGTCTTTTGACTGGTAAAGCCCCCTCAGGCTGTGACACCCTCCTTACCCAGCTTACATTAGACTCACTTCCTTGCCTACACTCTCAACACTCCTGCTTCTTTCTTATTTTGAACACCTCTGGCAAACCTGCAACCTGGACTGTCAATGTGGCTGGAGAAAAACACATAATCACCTGATGCATCTCACTTGAAGTTCATGACAGTGAATCTCAAGTAGGTTCTCAATGTTTCCAGGCAATTACACAATATGACATTAGTCTGCCCTCATTCCTAGTGTCCTATGTCAAGGGCTCCAATTTTTACAATTTGTATGACTTTGAGTACATTATTTAACCTCTCCACTTCTGAATCCATAAAACAGGTAAATGATTGTAAATAATAATGGCATCTACTTTAGGTTTCCTTTTTAAGTTTATACATAAAAAATCATTCAATGCTTGATTTAATTACTGGTAATAAATGGTAGCTATTACTATTGTTGTTGTCTATATTTTAACTATTTCTGTCTCATTATTAGATTCAACAACATAACATGGAAATTACTTTGGGGCTTTGAAAAAAACATGCTCATGTCTGATGGAATGTTAAGGAATCATCACAGCCTATGGAGTTAGGATAGCCACATCTGAATCACAACTCATATACTAACTCCACACAAAAGGCAAGATGGGTGATCAGTATGAGCTTCAGTATCTCAACTAGAAATTGGGAAAATAGTACATTCCTCAGACAATCATGGAAAGGGTTCAGTTTTACATTCATCCAATATCCACTGAGTGTCCATTGTGTAAGAGGCACTGTGGAAGATAGTGTGAGTTCACTGATGGGGAAGAACAGACACTGCTCAGATTCTCATACAACTTACATTCCAGTGAGAGACATTACTCAAGTTACCACGCTGATAATATAAAGCATACAAGGAAAGAGAGCACATGGTATGATGAGGAATTCACTTAGCTGTCCCGGCCCGCGGGACTATCAACCAAGGCTCTAACTCCTGCGAAGGAAGAATGGTATGGGACAAGAGACACGAAGAACGACAGCAAGACAGGAGTTCTGATCAAGCTGCAAAATTTTATTGAAAAGGCAGGGTACATATACTCTAAGGGTGGAGGGAGTGGCTAGTAACAACAAGTGGCGGTCTGGGATTGGTGGCTGCTGTTGCTGGGGTGGATGGCCAATGGGCGGCTACTGTTTAGGCGCGAACTAGCTACTGCTTAGGCGGGAACTACTGTTACTTCCTTGAAGAAGGCTAATTATAGCTTAGGCTGTTCTTGCATCAGCCCTGGCGGCCATGTTGCATGTTACCGGTATCGCTGAAGGTGAATATTATATATGCTACCTTAATTGTCCCCAACATCTCCTCCCTTTGTTTTTCAAAAGGATGGAGGAAGAATGCTGATTGAGCATTCCTTTGGCATTAACCTGCTGGGGGAAATAGAGGCCTCATTCCCCAAGTTGTTTGTGGCTCTGTTTTTCTGGGGAGGGGAGCTTTTGCAGAGCGAACCCCTATGCAAATGAGGCATACTTCTCAAGGAGCTCAAAAACGGCCTGATTGTTTCGGCCCTCCTTTGCAGTGCTTTGCCTTGCACCCAGTGGTACCAATCATAACATAAGCTAGAAGCATATTTTTGAGTTATATGCTGTTCCCATAGGAGGGGGATTCTTACCCGTCAGGGTGGGTAGCATTCAAGTAGTCTAGATTCACGCCTTGGTCAGCGAGGTGGAGCCGGTGGTAATGCACTTGAATGGACTTGCCTAGGGCAGAATCAATTTGATTCTTGACTAGTTGTATTATCCTTCTTATGGCCCAAGGTGCAAAAGATATTACAAGGATTAAGGTTATTAGGGGGCCTAATATAGGGAGGAGGTAAGGGAGGACTCCATTAAGTCCCCAGGAGGGGCCTCCTTGGGCTTCCCGCTCACGCTTGCGGTTTGCAATTCCTTCTCTAAGTTTGGTCATGGAATCTTTAACTATTCCGGAATGGTCAGTGTAGAAGCAACATTCCTCGCCCAATGCGGCACAAAGCCCTCCCTGTTTAAGGAAAAGTAGGTCTAAGCCTCTTCTATTTTGGAGAACAACTTCTGATAGAGATGTAAGGGATTTTTCAAGATGGGTGATAGAGGTTTCAATACGGGCTAAGTCTTCATCTATTGCAGCTCTCAGGCTGGAGAAGCCTTGGTTGTGGAGGATAATAGAGGCGGCTCCGGTGCTTAGGCCAGCAACACCTAAAAGAGAAGCAATGGTGACAGCCGTGACAAGTTCCCTCTTTTTCCTTAGCATGGCTGGAGGTTGTGCATCCCAGTGTTGATAAAGGTCCTCTTCTTTATGAAAGAGGACATGTGGTAATACAGTTACTAAGACGCACATTTCACCTGTTTCAGTGAGGGCTTTTGCTGATACGCAAGGGGTAAGTCCTGTGGAAGAGCATAGCCATTTTGTTCCTATTGGGGGAATATAGAATTTACCAGGTAACGGAAAGGACGACTGTGCGCAGACGTTTCTTAAGGGGGCAGAAATGTTACCAATGCAATGCCCAGAGTGAAGAACGGACTGCATGGTGAGGCCGATTTTTTTGCTTATTCCATAGACATTGGGCGGGATGATCTTCATTAGACATATCAAATGTGGTATTAATAGCTATGGCATCATAATAAGGAGGCTTAACAGATAAGCATAGCCAACAACTGCGAGTAAGGTTAGGCTGGGAGGAGTTTAGAGAAAGAAAAGTAGCTTGGAGCACTGGCCAGAGTGGGTTATGGGCCAGTTCGAACGCTATGGGAGAGTTTGAAGGTGGTAATGTCGAAATGGGAGTAAAAGAAGTAGTTAAATGAGTTTTGTTTGGCATAGCGGGAGGCGGGGGCGTAGGTATGCGAGAAGGGATAGCTGGAGGCGGGGGTGCGAGTATTACATTTGGCCCTATGGCGGATGGTTTTTGCTGTACTGCTTCTTTTTTTTATTATGATAAGACTTCCTGGGTCGGTCCCTTGCAAATAAATTCTGAAGCCCCAAGTTCGACCGATTAACCAGGAAGTATCAGTGGGGAGCTGCACGGTGAGATTTAGTTGTTGACAGTTATATTTATCGTATATATGATTAATGGAGTGGTCACGGGGTTTGCAGCCAAAAGGGGCCCATCTTAAAGTTAGGTAATGATCAGGGGTGGAAGGTTTCCAGTTGGTAGCTAATGTCTCACACCCCCAGTATGCACAATAGTATTGGTTGGGAGTGTTGCAATACTGTTTTCTGGGGTTGGAGGATGGGCACATGTAATATTGGGCTTGGTTAAGGCATGGTGTGCCTTCTGGAAATAGGATTAGATCACAGGCATAAACAATGAAGGAGGGGCGTCCTGCTGTAATTTGGGTTTGCACAATTTTGGAATCTTCCCATCGTGCTAGGGTCCATTTCCAAGGCTGGTGGGGGTTGTGATTAAAAAGGCCATGCGATACACAAGGTAAGAGAAGGTATAAAGCGGCAATCTTGAATGGCAGTAGGCTTAACATGGTTGTATTGATAAAGGCTTATTAGGCCTTTAGTTAAGGGAAGGAGGCCAGCAGGGTAATGCACCCCACAATGCACAGGTATGTTATAGCAAGTAAGGTTCTTTCAAATGGATTCCAATCCTTTGGGGCAACAGTAGCTAATCCGGCCGCAAACAGTAGGGCCAGGAGGCCAATGAGCAAGTACCAGAGGCTCATGTGGTGTTAGTAAGGGGTTAAACCTGTAAGCAGGACTTCTTTGACCATTAGGTGTGCACAGGCTGGGCGTTGGCAGCTGGGCAGGTCACAGAGAAATGGCTGCGCCGTCGACGTCTGGGCAGGCGCGGCGAGGCTGGAGGCGCACTGGAAAAGAGAAGAAAAAGGAAGGCTTCTCAGGGGGAGGAGGTCGCACCCTGGAAGAATATTATTCGAGAGAAGGGGAAGGAGGAGGTGTATTGGGAGGAGATGAGGGTTGAGATGCAAATGTATTAGGAGCGGGCTTCAATGGTGGAGGGTTAACATGTCTTAGGAGCCTTTCTGGGAGCCAGCGAGGGCCTTCTTTCTCTTGATCATATATGCAAGCAGAGCCTCGTCCCCAAATAATAACGGGGTCAGGCCCATTCCACTTCGATGTCAAGGGGTCACGCCACATAACAGTGGCTTGCCGCGTTTGTGTTTTAGGATGCCAATGTCTATCGGCAGCCGATTGTCCATTAATATCTAGGGTTAAGAAGTTAAGGACAAAAAGGGCATGGTGTAGAAGGTCTTGGGGACGTTGCTTTGCGAGGTTGAGGGTACTCTCGGCTAGGCGTCATAGGGCGTTTTTTAGGGTGCGGTGTGCCCGTTCTACCATACCCTGTCCCTGGGGTTTATAAGGTATTCCCGTAATGTGCTTAATTTGCAATTGCTGACAGAATGTTTGAAAGTTTTTCCCAGTATACCCAGGTCCATTATCTGTTTTAATGGTTTTAGGCTGGCCTAATATGGTGAAACAATGTAGTAAATGAGAGATGACATGCTTTGAGGCTTCCCCTGATTGTAAACTAGCTAGCATGAATCCACTGTACGTATCAATACAGACATGTATATATTTAAGTTGTCCAAAACTAGCAAGATGGGTGACATCCATTTGCCAGAGTTCGTTTGGGATGAGCCCTTTTGGGTTGACTCCCATATGGGGGACTGGCAGGTGAGTTACGCAGTTTTTGCAGGCTTTAACAACTTCTCTTGCCTGCTCCCTTGTAATGTCAAATTTCAGGCGGAGAGTGTTTGCATTTAAATGGTGTTGGGCATGGGCTTGAGAGGCCAGGGTTAGAGAATCGCAAAAATTGGAACATATTAGCTGGGTGGCAGCGTCTGCTAGTGCGTTACCTTCCGCTAGAGGGCCTGGCAGGTTCTGATGGGCACGGAGGTGTCCTATGAAGAAAGGGAGCTGTCGTTTGAGAATTAATTTTTGTAGCTTTGAGAATAAGGGGACTGCATTGGTGGACGGTTTGATAAATGGAGTTGTTTCTAATAGCGGTATGGACTGAGCTATATATGCACTATCAGTGTATAAGTTAAATGGTTGGTCCTGAAGATGGGAAAAGACTTGTAGGACTGCATAGAGTTCAACAAGTTGAGCTGAGGTATAGGGGGAAGGTATGGAAAATGTTTGGCCCTGGATAACATATGCCGTGGTCCCATTTGCTGAGCCATTGGTAAAGACTAAGATAGCTGAGCTTATTGGTTTTGTTTTTGTGACTTTGGGAAAGGTGAATTGATGGATTTTAGCGAACTGGATTAATGGGTCGTTTGGGTAATGATTATCAATATCGCCTAGGAATGAAGAGCATGCGATAGCCCATTCATCGTTGGTTTGGGAAAGCCAATGGATCTGATCTTGGGTGTATGGGACAATAAGGGAATCGGGATCTTTTCCAAACAGTTGGTGGCTAGTTTGCCAGCCTTTAATTATGAGGGCAGCTGTAAGAGCAACGTATGGCGAGAGCACTTTTGTTGGAGTAGCTGGGAGATGAACCCAGAGTAGTGGGTGGCCTCGCCCGTTTGGTTGTTTTAAATTGGATTGCGAGAATACACCTGTAGGCGTGTGAATTGTATTAAGAATTATAAAAATTAAAGGCTGGTGGTAGTTTATTTGAAAGCAAGTTTGATTTTGGATAGCTTGATTTATGATGGTAAGTGCCTGCATTGCTTCTGGAGTTAAGGTTCGGGGAGAGGAGGGACTTGCGTCTCCTTTTAAAATATTAAAGAGTGGTAGAAGAGTTTCGGTGGGTAGTTTTAGGTAGGGGCGAAGCCATTGAATGTCCCCTAAGAGTTTTTGGAAATCATTGAGCTTTAGTAGATGTGAGATTCGCAGCTGAATGCGAGGTGTTAAAACTTGTTGGTGCCAAAGTTCGAACCCTAGATAAGAAAAAGGGTCTGAGGTTTGTACCTTGTCGGGGGCTATTTGAAGACCTTTTGCTGTTAAATTTTTATGAAGGTCTTGAAAGCAAGAATGTAATTTGTATACGTCCTCACCTGCTAATAGGACATCATCCATGTAATGAAGAATGTAGATTTGTGGCCATAGCTGTCTGATAGGGTTAACGGCCTCAGCGACAAATTTTTGGCATAAGGTGGGACTATTGGCCATGCCTTGTGGTAAGACTTTCCATTGAAATCGGGGCATAGGGCCCTGAAAATTGATTTGAGGGATGCTAAAGGCGAAATATTGCCTGTCTTCTGGGTGAAGAGGTATGGAGAAAAAACAATCTTTTAAATCTATAACTATTTTGTGAAAGTTGATAGGGATAGCAACTGGCAAGGGAAGACCGGGTTGCAGTGCCCCCATGGGTACCATGGCTTTGTTTACAGTGCATAAGTCTTGTAGTAGTCTCCATTTACCCGATTTTTTTCTTATAACAAAAATAGGAGTGTTCCAAGGGGACTGAGTAGGTTCAATATGTCCAGCATTAAGCTGTTCCTGTACTAACTTTATAGCCGCTAGGGTTTTTTCCTGAGTTAGGGGCCATTGATCAACCCACACTGGTTCTACGGATTTCCAAGAGATTTTCTCAGCATGGGGTACAGGGATGTCAATGGCCATCAGGCTAAATTTTGGGAGAGTCCAAGTCCCATTTTAGCTGTGTTGGGTGTTATGGCGATGGGTTGTTTTATTCCTTGATTAGCTTTGCCTAGGCCTTTGCCAGGGAAAAAATTCATTTTGAGCATTTGAGCAGTAACCGTATCATTAGGGCTGCACATAAAAACTTGCATTTGGGCTAAGATATCTCTACCTCAGAGATTAACGGGGAGATGGGGGATAATATATGGTACAACCGTGCCAGTGTTTCCTTCCTCATCTTCCCACCTTAGGGTTTGTGAACTCTGCAGAGGATTTGCGGCTCCGCCTATTCCCTTTAGGTGGGTGGCAGCGGCCTTGAGGGGCCAGGATTTAGGCCAGTGGTTTAAGGATATGATGGTGGCATCGGCTCCTGTATCTAAAATTCCTTCAAATGCTTTACCATTTAGTTTAAGCTTTAAGGTGGGTCGGTTATGGGATATTGGGTGTGCCCAAAAAGCATTAGAAGAGCCAGGCCCTTTTGCGGGGCGCTGGAGGTTTTTGAAGTTTGAGTTGATGTGTTGAAGGGGGAGTATTACAAGCTGTGCTATTCAAGTGCCAGGAGGGATAGGGATAATATTGTTTGAGGTGGCTGCAATTATCTGTATTTCACCTTTAAAGTCATTATCTAGCACGCCTGGGATAATTTGGACTCCGCGCAGGGTGGTACTGGCTCTTCCCAAAATGAAACCAAAGGTATTTGGGGGCAGTGGTCCATAAACTCCCGTTGGTATGAGGAGAGGACTGTTTCCTGGGGTTAATATTGATTCGGAGGTGGTACAGAGGTCCATCCCTGCGCTTCCTGCTGTTGCTCTCCATAAGTCTGCGACATGGCAGCATGGTTTATGGTGGGGAGAGCTGGTATTGTGACTGAGGATGGTCGAACGAACCGTACTGCCCCTGGGTTCGTTCTGGTTGGGGCCTGGGGCCGGCCCCATTGGGAGTTTCCCTGGGGCTTAGGCTTAAGGGGTTGACCATTTATGTCTGCTCGAGAACGACATTCAGAAGCCCAATGGAATCCTTTTTTACAGCGGGGACAAATAGATGGTGGTAACGCGGGTTTGTTGATAGCGGGCAAGAGAGGGTTGGCTTGTGGCACGGGACAATTTTTTGAAAAGTGGCCGGGTTGCTTACAGTTGAAACATGTTGGAGATTTTGGTTGCATTGTAAGGTTTTGAAGGGCGGCACCGATAAGCTATCCCTAAAGTTTGAGTGGATCCAATGTTAGAACAGAGTTTTATGTAATTATTAATATTGGTATTGCGGAAAGGGCGAATTGCTGCTTGGCAGGCAGCGTTAGCATTTTCATAGGCCAGGTGTTTAATAAAGTCACTTTCACTTTTGCTAGCCCCAAACAGGCGCTCAGCCATGCTTTGCAGGCGGCTGAGGAAGTCGCTGTACGGCTCATCGGGTCCCTGTCTAAGTTTAGCAAGAGAGGAAGTGGCGGCACCCTTTTGCAGAAGCTTTTTCCAGGCCCTGAGCGCGGCTGTTTGTATTTGCGCAAGGAGACCTGGAGGGAATTGAGCTTGCTTATTATTTTGATGATAGGGGCTTTGACCTAAAAATTTTTTTAATGTCCAAGTTTTAGAAGTAGTTTTTCGAGCATTGCGTATGGCATATTTTTTGCAATGCTCTTCATAGTCTGACTTCCATAATAGGAAATCGCTGCCGGACAGGGCGGCTTTGGCTAGGTGTGACCAATCGTTAGGAATAAGTTCCTTTTCGCTGAGGTTTTCCAATAAGGCAAGCGTGAAGGGGGCGGTAGCGCCATAATCATTCACAGCCTTTTTTAATTTTTCTAAGTGTTTTAAACTGAGTTTTTTATATTTAGCTATGGAGGTGGTACTAGCTTCTTCCTGTTCTTCTTCGCTAGAGTTACGGGCTTCTGACTTATTATCTTCCTCACTTTCACTGCTGGAGTCGCCATTTGTGGACTCGCCGCCATTTTGGGATTCAGCAGCGCCATCTTGAGATTTAGTGGATGGGGGTTGGGCTCGACTACGTGTGACTGGAAAGGCGTAGGTGTGGTGGGTGCAATGGGGACATGATGAGGGGACGTTTTCTGGGAGTGCAAGGGCTGTAATACTTTGAGTTGCCGACCGGAGGTCAGCAAGCAAATTGGCAGCTCGCAGGCACTCCTGATTGAAGGCCTCTTTGAAATGATCGGCGTGTAGCCGGAGATTTTCCGCGGCTTCCTCTAAAGCGTGGAACTGAGGCAGGGATGTAACTGGATAAAATTGAGGACGTGGTTGAGGATTTGGCTCTGAAAGACCAGGCGCATAAGGAGGTGGCCGAAACGGAGGAAGGGGATTATCTTCTACAGAAGATAAGTTTTCAGACTTTGTTTCAACCTTATACTGATTAGCTAGCGGACAGACCTGACTGATAGGGGTGTTTGGTCTACCTTCTTCTTGGTCCTCGTTTAGAGGTTTTTCAAGCATGTCAATAATTACTGAGTTGGTTTCTGAGGCGGGGGGAGAGTGCTCTCTTAGCGCTTCTTCCCCTTGTTTACAGAGCTTTTGAATATCAGGGGCCAGAGAATGGACCTTTAGGATTTCATTGATTAGATTCCAGTAGGTGAAAGCAGTGACAGGGACCCTTTCAGGGCCGAAGGTGCGGAAGTAGTCCTTTAGACAATCTCCGACCCGCCGCCAGCATTGGTGATCTATAGTACCTTCCTGAGGGAACCAAGGGCAAGTTTTTAGGAGAAAATCAAAAAAATGTGTGAGATCCTTTTTCTTAACTCTAGTTCCTCGTGCCTTGAGCGATTGTTTAACTTGACTAATATATAATTGGTGCTGGGAAGTTGCTTGTCCCATGGTGGGGGTGGGGGCTTACCTTTTGTTGTTTTCTTTCTTTTCTTTTCTTTTTTCCTTCTTTCGCCGACACTGATCAACTGCTGAACGGATCCGTCTCGCAAGCGAGTTACTTCGCGGCGATCCTGGGTGCGGTGAGTGTGAGAGGCCTCTCTCCTTGAGTGCGGCGTTCTGTCCCTCGCAAAGCTCGAGCCCCACGTTGGGCACCAGTTGTCCCGGCCCGCGGGACGATCAACCGAGGCTCTAACTCCTGTGAGGGAAGAATGGTATGGGACAAGAGACACGAAGAACGACAGCAAGACAGGAGTTCTGATCAAGCCGCAAAATTTTATTGAAGAGGCAGGGTATATATACTCTAAGGGTGGAGGGAGTGGCTAGTAACAACAAGTGGCGGTCTGGGATTGGTGGCTGCTGTTGCTGGGGTGGATGGCCAATGGGCGGCTACTGTTTAGGCGCGAACTAGCTACTGCTTAGGCGGGAACTACTGTTACTTCCTTGAAGAAGGCTAATTATAGCTTAGGCTGTTCTTGCATCAGCCCTGGTGGCCATGTTGCATGTTACCGGTATTGCTGAAGGTGAATATTATATATGCTACCTTAATTGTCCCCAACACTTAGGGAATTGTGGCAACCCGTGGCCTGAGCAAAACAGGCCTGCAGATCTTCGGTGTACAGCAGTGTGCATGACCTAGGCAGCTAAATGTTTAACTTATTGTCTTTCTAAGCCAGTAAAGAAAAAAAGGGTAAATTGACCTTAAAATGTAACTTTATACAAGCAGGCAGGAAGTGAGAGGCTCTTAGTCTCACACAAAAGGGCAAAATGTAATTGTTCAAGTGTTATTGTAGTCCTTCCTGCATCACCCCCCAGGTCAGAATGACCTATTCCTGCGTCTATGCTGCCCCCACCCTTAGGAAGGCCTTTGTTTTAAACCCTTATAAAAGGCTTTCTGTGCTTTTTGCATCCCTAGGTTGTCTTCCCTGTGAACGCGATGCCTGCTCGGCCTGAGAGAGCCGTCATGATCTCTCCACGACTTCTCACCCTGTAAGCCCTAAAAAAAATTTCATGTATCAGAAAATGCTCATTGTCTTCTTTGGCCTTTGGACTGGCATGGCCCTCTTGGGCTGCGACAGGAATTCAAGAAAGTCTTCTTGGAAGAAGTAACAATTTAGCTGAAAATAACTTAGCTGAGATCTAAGCAGGAGCAAGCAAAGAGGCAAGCACAAAGATTTTCCGCTAGCTGGGATCTCATGTGTAAAGCCGAGTCGTGGGAGACAGACTGATTGCACGGCGGCCCAGGACTACCCAGCATAGACTGCAAGAGGCAGTGAGCTGTGACCTGCAGTTGGAGAAGTGCTTAAGAGTCGGACATTCGGGGAGGGCATTTCCGCAAGTTGTAATGAGCATTGTAGAATATAACATCCATAAAATGTGTCGTATATATTAGGCTCTTAAAATGTTAGTTTCTACCTCCTTTTCCCTTTATCCTTTCAAAATACCCAGACAGGTATGGAGAGACATAGCCTCTAAGGAAAAGCCAATTAAATTTCGTTATCTAAGTCTGACAGCATTCACATCATAGGAAGGATCATGGGAGTCGCCTTCATGCCCTGGGGGGATCTTGGCAAATTCTGAGCACTGGCTACCCATCTGGAGATCACAGGCTCTGCCACTACAGTCACCGCAGATGAGGTTGTTAACTGAGTTTAATACTAGGCGTCAAGGTAATGAAATAATTTCCTTGAATGTGGGTTCGGAAAGGGGAGATCCCTCCAAACTGTCCTCCCAAAGTTCGTGATTTTTAGCAAAATATGTAACGAAACACGCACCAACAAGTCATTAAACTTTTAAACCCTTTCCTCTCTTCCTTTCTATCTCCAAGAAATCCCACAAACGGCGCGAACCCTAAACTGATTTCCAGGAATGGTCGGATCCTTCCTTCCACTCGTTACGGTCTCCACAAGCTGGGCGCTCACTTCGAGCAGAGCTACATGCCAGACGCTGAGTCCTGGGAGAAATTCGCGTTTATTGAAAAGGATGCTCCCAGCTGCGAGTGAGCGCCCGAAGTCCGTCCTGGGCCTGGAAGAGGGTCTGTCCCAGCTCCCCAGCACTGCTCCTGGCTTCCCTCAGAGGCGCGGCCCGTCATTTCCCACGGCGCAGGAATGCACTCAAAGTTAGAGTCCAAGATCAAGTCCCGCAGAGAATCAAGTCCCAGGGTAGTGTTTCCGGGATTGGGGGTGTGGGGGACAGAACAGGGAAAAAGGGCGATGACGAAAATCAAAATTATGTCAGATACCCAGAACGGATGCCCAGGCAGTTTTGAGCGCGGGAATCTCTTCTTATTATCCCTTCAGGCACTTTTCTTCCGCACTTTTCCTCTCCCTCCACGCCTGATGATTTCTAGAAATATTTGTATGGCAACAACAGCAATAACAATTGCGGGAGATGACTGTTGCTCTTCCACCGACACTCGGTGGCTGTCGCTGCTCAGTTTCCAAGTGGAGCCCTTTTCATTCCTAGAAGTTCATTTAAAAATCACTTTGCTGAAAACTCGCACGTCGGGCACTCGGAATTCCGAGGCAACAATCCCACTCTTGCAACTTAGGATAGAATTTAATTTTATTGTCCTGGAGGGCAAAAGGGCGCAAAGACTTCTGTTTGTTTTTAAATCCTGGACAACAAAACCACCACACAGGTTTGTGCATGAATCGAAACCGGGAACAAATTAAAAACCTGTTCCCGCCCGGTTTCGAACCGGGGACCTTTCGCGTGTTAGGCGAACGTGATAACCACTACACTACGGAAACTTCGCGTGGACACAAGTTTCCCCTGCAGATAGAAGTAAATATTGCTTGATGGCCTGTCTTGTTTTTTTGTAAATGATTTTCTGACTGTAGTGTTGTTCTTTCCCTCACGTTTTCCACTTACTGAATTCAACGATATCACATATCGGTGACTGATATTTAACAGCAGAAAGGCATTCACCAAATATATCTATTATGTTCAAAGCAATCTGCTCATAATAGCTCCACACTGGGGCTCATCAAGGAAGCTTTTTACAGAAAATGACACCAGATCTGAGACTTAATTGATGAAAAGAATGATGGTTGAAAAAAAGTTGGGGGAGAGGCCATTTTGTCTATGGGAACCGAATGGAGTGATCATGGTATTTGGGGGAAACCCAAGCATTTGAAGAAGGAACTGGGAAAAAAATAGATTAAGTGGGAATATATGTACTAGATCAGAGAGGAAGGCATGCGCCTTCCAAACAGGAGGAGTTTTATTTTAATCTGAACTTGATGAGAAAGATTGGAGAGACTGGAGGCTAACCTTTAATTCTTGGAATGTAGAAGTCATCTAGAGAAGGTGTTTTTGTTGTCGTAATCAAGGTGTAATTTATATACTCTAAAATGCAAAAATCTTAGAAGATTAAGAAGCTCAATGAAAAATGTATTGTCATGGGACTGTACAACATAATCAGTGAATTCTAATGTAAACCATGCACTATAGTTAATAGTACAATTATTAAAATGTTCTTTCATCAGTGGTAACAAATATATCACACTATACAGGGTGTTAATAGTAGGGTGGTATATGGGAACTCTGCATTTTACACATGATTTTTCTATAAACTTAGTTTCTCTAATTTTAAAAAATGTATGTGTCATCAACACACAGATTCAATACACTCAGAAAATGCCCACCAGGATGAACAAAAAGAAACTATAATTACATAAAAACCATATTGAAATGGTTGAAAACCAAACATAAAGAAAATAATCTTAAAAGCAGCTGGACAGAAAATATATTGAGGAGAACAGTAAGAATGATGACTTCTCAATAGAAACATTCAAACAATAAAAATAGGGAATGAAATAGTTTGTGTTGAAAGAGAAAAAAATAACCTGCCTATCTAGTATTACACACTGTGTAAAAACGTACTTCAAAAATAAAGACCAAAAAAAAAAAAAAGGGCATTTTTCAAACAGCAGAAGCTGAGAGAATTTGTTTCCAGTTGAGCCCTGCTGCAAACAATATTAAAGGGAGTTCTTCAAGCTGAAAAGTAATGATCTCAGAGAGAAGCATGGCCCTGCAGGAAGGATTAGACCTCCAGAAAGGGTGAATATATGGGTAAATAAAATGTGGTTATGTAAATTTTAAAAATAAAGACCTCTAGTTGTGTAAACAACAAGAATATCAACGTTTATGGTAAATACAGGATGTGCTGTTTTGAAGCTGTTATGAACCCAGAAGAGCCATGATCTTTTAATCCAAAATCTTGTATGGTGGGACATTTTGATTGACTGTTGCCAAGGAGATGTGATCCACCCAACTCGGGGTGGGATCTTTTGATTAAATTGTTTCCATGGGGGTGTGATTAGTTTACTGGAATCCTTTAAGAAAGCTCACGGAGAGAAGCTCAGAGAAGCTGAGAGAGATGTTTTGGAGAGAAGCTAAAACATGTAATCGAGAGTTTGCCCCCTGGAGAAGCTAAGAGTTGACAGACCTAGATGCTTGGAGATGCAGAGAGGGAGACTTTTGGAGATGCTAAGCTAAGAGATGCAGCCCAGAGTTTGCCCCTGAGAAGCAAAGAGAGGATCCCCAGATACTTAGAGAGAAATGCCCTGGGAGAACAAGCAAGGATGCATAGAGGATGAGAGAGAGAAGCTAAAAGAGACAGAAGCCTAGAGACATTTTGGAGGAAGCCATTTTGAAGCCAGAACTCAGGAGCAAAGGGCTAGCAGATATCAGCCACATGCCTTCCCAGCTGACAGAGGTGTTCTGGATGCAATCAGCCTTTTTTCAGTGAAGGTATCCTCTTGTTGATGCCTTAGTTTGCACACTTTTATGGCCTTAGAACTGTAAATTTGTAACCTAATAAATCCCCTTTATAAAAGCCAATCTATTTCTGGTATTTTGCATAACAGCAGCTTTAGCAAACCAAAACAGGGGAGCAACATATTTATCAATGCAGCTTCAAGAATAGCTGGTCATTTGGAATTATACTGTTGCAAGTTCCTTAAAAAGTTCAAAAACTGCAGAATAATAATTCAAGATAGGCTCTAATAAGTAAAGAATTCATTTTTAAATCTCTAGAGCAATAACAACCAAAATGGTATAACTAAAAAGCTACTAGACATTAGACGGAATAATACAAAATTATTAATTCTAAGGAAGACAGAAAAGGGGGGGGGATAATGGAATGAAGAATAGATGAGACAAATAGAAAATAAAAAGCATGATTATGGGTTAAATCCAACCATATAAATAATGTCATTAAATATAAATGGAACAAACACTCTAAGAGGAAGAGACTGTTAGGCTGGACAGTAACATAAAAAAATAAACAAAACAAAACAAAACAAAACAGGAACCAACTGTCTGTATCTTGTTTACAAGGGATACATTATTTTTTTTTATTAGAGAAGTTGTAGATTTATAGAAAATTCCTGCATAAAATACAGAGTTCCCATATGCCACCTGTTCTAGTTTGCTAATGCTGCTGGAATGCAAAACACCAGAAATGGACTGGCTTTTATAAAGGGGGTTTATTTGGTTACACAGTTACTGTCCTAAGGCCATAAAGTGTCCAAGGTAACACATCAGCAATCAAGTACCTTCACTGGAGGATGGCCAATGGTGTCCGGAAAACCTCTGTTAGCTGGGAAGGCACGTGGCTGGCGTCTGCTCCAAAGTTCTGGTTTCAAAATGGCTTTCTCCCAGGACGTTCCTCTCTAGGCTACAGTTCCTCAAAAATGTCACTCTTAGGTGCACCTGGGATAGTTGTCCTCTCTCAGCTTCCCTGGAGCAAGTGTCTGCTTTCAACGGCCGTCTTCAAACTGTCTCTCATCTGCAGCTCCTGTGCTTTCTTCAAAGTGTCCCTCTTGGCTGTAGCTCCTCTTCAAAACATCACTCACAGCTACAGCTGCACTGGGTTCCTTCTGTTTGTCAGCCCATTTAAATGGCTCCACTGATCAAGCCCCACCCTGAATGGGTGGGGCCATGCCTCCATGGAAATATCTCATCAGAGTTATCACCTAGAGTTGGGTGGGGCACATTTGCATGCAAACAACCTAATCCAAACGTTCCAACTTAATCCCCACTAATAGGTCTGCCCCACAAGATTGCATCAAAGAATATGGCTTTTTCTGGGGGACATAATACATACAAACCAATATACCACCCTATTATTAATACCCAGCATTAGTGTGGTACATTTCTTACAATTCATGAAAGAACATTTTTATAATTGTTCTGCTAACTATAGTCCATTGTTTACAATAGGTTTCACTATGTTGTATAGTCTGTGTTTTGTTTTGCTTTTAATTTTTATTCTAGTAAATGGATTTAGATGGCCAGTTCTGTTGGGGTGGGGGGGGAGCCAGAGGAGGCCATTGTGGTGAAGAAGAGATATTGAGGGCCAAAATTAGAAACCAATAGAAGGACAGAGGGGAAGGACATTTCACATATGTTGAAAGTAAAATCAGCAGGATTTTGTGATGATTTCATGAATGGGACTGGAATGGAAGTGGTCAAGTTTAACTCCATGTTTGCAACTGGATAGATGGTGACTTCAGTGTTTGATGTGCTGGGTTAGGTGGGGATGGAAATGTGAGTTTGAAGCTGGAAAGAGACTTGGTTTTGATGTGGCTATATTGGAATGAGTCAGCCTAAGACAACACCAGGCCTATGTCAAGATCTCATTTGAAGATCTCAGGTTAGATGACATTTAATGGGAACTTGAAGGACAAGGTTCTACTTGAAAAAAGAAAAACTTAAGTCAGAAAAAATTTCTATTTCAGTTATAGAGAAGACCCCTTAACAAAGACACATCTGTCAATGTCTAGGTCTTGTTTCAAGTTTTTAATAGAGCAAAAACATTTCCTTGTTTAGTACTCTTAAGTACTCAACTCTTCTATAGCTACTTGAGTTAGGTTCAATTTCTTTTTAAGGGATTCTTTAAAATGTCTCTCTTCTGGTACATTTGCACTCCCACAAGCTCATCAAAGAAGCAATCAGTCTGTTGGACAGTTACAGGGAGGAGCAAGAAGCTGCTTGAAGATACAAACCATTGATTGTGGAATGCTATGCACATTACTAAGGTTGGGAATGGGCATTTGTAGAGTCTGGCAAACAATATGAAGTTATATCTTAGAATTCCAAAAGAAATAGATAAAACAAAAAGGATTCATGGTTTGATGTGTTTTTGAGAACTTTTAAGTAAAAATCTTTATAGGAAATAGTCCAAGAGTTCAGGTCTCAAAACATTTTTTTCACTTGCCTGTAGTCCCCTTAGATATTTTGTTTTGTCTCTATCCATTCTTCTTTTTAAATGACGTCATATTCACTTCCTCAAATTTTTCAGTGATGTTGTAGAGTCCAGAGTCGTGCAAAAAACGAAGAACAGATATCACAGTACTCAATCTAATGTTTAAATTAGAATTCTTTGCCCTTTCCTTCTTTATTTTTCCCTATCTTCTTTTAGAATTGGACTTAAAGAAAAGTGCAAAGGGAAACTGCAGGTTTACTAAGAGGTGTGGAAAGTAGCTAGGGAGATTCGAAGGTAGAGAATCTAAATTCCCTATCACTGACTGTGGATAAGTAAGTCTTCAAGGCACTATCTTTTGCTCTTCAAAGCCTTTAGCCATTCAATGGCCCACTCAAAAAAAAAAAAAAAAAAAAAAAATTGTGGTCCGACTTTATTCCAGGTGGGTGTATTAAGTGTTCTAAGGCTGCAAAACCAATTGCATTTCATCTGAAATCTGAAAGAACGTGTTTCTCAAGCTATTAAATCTCCCATCACTTGATCACAAACGTAGGACGAAGGGTCAAACCTCAAGCCTGTTAGGAAAGGTACGTTAGGACAAATACTTGTTCATATTCTTCCACCTTCCATTTCCGCCTTTCCACTTCTACAAATATGCCGGAACCAAATATTAAGAATATACACTATACTCGCTTCTCACATTTTCCACTTTTGTTTTTCTCTACAGAAATACTCTCCTTTTTCGGAAACAAATACTACGAGAATAATTCAAGTAAACTCAAGATGTCTTTTTAAGAATGGGAACTTACAGAAGGCCCCGCTGGGAGTCGAACCCAAGCTCTCCTGTTTACTGCACAGGCGCTTCAACCGGCTAAGCCACGGAGTCAAATCCTCAGCAGCTGCAGTTACATGTTATTTGTATATAATTTCACATTTTTGTCAGGGTAACAGTTTTAGTCATTGGTTTGTCATGTGATTTGAAAAAAGAATAGCCACCTGGGTCTCAGTCAAAACCAAGGAACAAGGTTCTTTTGCAAGTATGGTTACAAAGGCCTATTTTTAGATAGCCATCTCCCCCTGGGAAATTGTTTCAATGTCAAAAACGCCACTAGACTCTAGACTACAAGCTCTGGTAACCGGGCAGGGACGAAGCTAGGTTTTGAGATCCATTCATCCCCTTTGCCTGGCAATGTCTCAGCATTAGCTCTCATTTTACTCGTTCATTCAGCCAGAGATGATATCAGGGGAATGTTCTGGATTCTAATCTAAATTCCTACCTCACGTTCTGTACTATCGTAGAAGCCTCCACTCCCACCTGTCATGTAAGAGAAGAGTTTTTAGCCACCTGACACTTGAAATAGGCAGCCCAGCAAAGCACATGAAATATGCCAGGCGTTTCGTTTCCTGAACTCTTCATAGCATTATGTTGACATTATTTCTCAGTTTTCACATCTGTAATATGGGAAGAAGGATACCCACTCAAAATATTTGTTGAAGCAATGAAATTTGTTTGAGGTTTATCTGAGACAGTATGTAAAACACCTGACATAACATAGGTGCAAAAACTATTAGTTTGCTTCTTGACAAAGCAGGCTGTTGTTATTTATCTCAGGGGAAAGAAAGACTTTAAAATATTATCTGGGGTGTCAAAAATTTTACTTTGTCCAACAAATCTCAGACCTATACACATAGTGATTGCTGTAATGCTGTGGGATGCAGAAGACACGGCCCCTTGATTCTTGCTACCCCCATCCCCAATTTCCCAGAAAAAAAGTGTTTCAAATTTCATGTCATAAGGAAACATTTTTGTTTTTGAGCACAAAAGTAACACATGCTTAATTCAGAAAAATTAGAAAATAAAAAAGCAAGCAGAAGTTTGGAAAACAAACAAACAGAAACCATGCATAATCCTATCCATCCAGGAGGAAAAAAATCACTGTTTTCACTATGGTGTAAATACTTCCAAGCACTTTTCTGTATCTGTGCCTGCACACATGTGTGCATCTTCAAAATGAATTTTCTAAACCAAAACCAATAGTTTGCTTAGTTGGAAATGAGGAAAAG
This sequence comes from Choloepus didactylus, assembly GCF_015220235.1. NCBI lineage: Eukaryota > Metazoa > Chordata > Mammalia > Pilosa > Megalonychidae > Choloepus > Choloepus didactylus. The sequence continues at coordinate 125,616,136 of NC_051313.1, read as the reverse complement.
AAAGAAAAGAAAAGAAAAGAAAAGAAAAGAAAAGAAAAGAAAAGAAGAGAGAGAGAGGGGGAGGGAGGGGGAGAGAGAGAGAGAGAGAGAGAGAGAGAGAGAGAGAGAGAGAGAGAGAGAGAAAAGGAAGGAAGGAAGGAAGGAAGGAAGGAAGGAAGGAAGGAAGGAAGGAAGAAAGAAAGAAAGAAAGAAAGAAAGAAAGAAAGAAAGAAAGAAAGAAAGAAAGAAAGAAAGAGAAAATCCTTGGACAACCACTGAGGCTACAAGTTCCAGGTAGTAACTTTCTCTCTTCTACCTACTCCACTTCTGAGTTCCACGGTTTTAGGCTCTGTTAGGAGCTTGCTGTGGAGAGCTGGTCAAGGAAGACAGTTTAGGAGTTCAAGGACACTTTTGCCTCACTGAGAAAAGACTGCTTCCCATCCTCCTTTTCTGACTCAATTTGAAAGTTACTTCTTTTTCTAATATATGCATTTACACCTATAAATTTCTCTCAGGCACTACCTTAGCAGTATGTTCTATTTTTTGCTCTTCCAGTTCAAAGTATTTTCTAATTTCCGTTGTACTTTAATTAATTAATTAATTAATTAATTAATTTTGACTTGTGAGTTATTTAAACACGTGATGCTTAAATTTCCCAACATCTGGGAATTTTCTAGTTTCCTCTTTGTTATTGACTTCTAGTTTAATTGTAGTCAAGAAACATATTCTTCAAGATTTTAAGCCTTTTTTATTTATTGAGACTTGTTTTATGGTCCTATTGTGATTTTTCCATGTGCACTTGAAAATAATGTGTATTCTGCAACAGTTGGTTGTGGCTTTTTATAAATGCCAATTAAGTCAAGTTGATTGGTTAATAGCCACAGTTCAAGTCTTCAATATCCCCATTTTTTTCCCCTCTGTTTCTGACACCTTCTCTTACCAGTTACTCAGAAAGGCTTTCTCTCTATTAGTATGGAGAAGCTGGAGTTACTGGTCAAAGGTTAGCGCATGTCTGGCACATGGTTGCTGAAAGAATTGTAATGATCTGGGGTGCACCTGTCAGACACCATCCCCCACCCCTGTGTGGCAGGCACTCATTCCTCAACTACAGGGATGTTGGCTGCTGATGGCTCACAGCTGAGTCCCTCTCTAGGCACTGCCCACAGTGGAAAGGAATTGCCTTGCTCAAGGTTACGTGCAGCCCTTGGGGACAGTTGAAACACAGTGACTGATTGATAGAGGAATACAAAGGCCTGGCCCCCATGCCTCAGGTTAGAGCATTTCTGATGGGCCATTCCATGTTCAGATGTCTCTGTGAGATTGGCTGAGGTCTCTGTTGGAACTGCATCACAGTTCAACTTCTGCCTCCTCCCTGCTTCCCTCACCCCTCATAGGTGTTGATTCTAAGAGTATTCCCAAATAACCTCCTGCATGCAAATATCCATTTCAGTGTCTGTTTCCCAGGGAACTGACCTGGTACAAAAGCAAGAGACCAGTGTCTACTTTGGTCTCTAGAGATCAAACTAGGTCAGAATGTGGTCCAGGCTTTCAGAGATTTACCATATCATGTCTTGATGATGATGATGATATTCTACTCTACAAATTTTCAGCATTTTCATCACAGAACAAAATAAATGAAGACACCTACTAGTTGATACAAGAGATGTACAAAATTGATGGAAGATGCTAAGGACAAGAAAAATAATTTATAATTTATGATATTAAAAGCAAAGAATTGAAATGTAAAATCAAGAAACAGATGACAAATGTGGCTAGTAGAAGTATGTAATTATATTTCCAAGGGAAAAAAGTGCATATCAAGCCCTAAACATTTCATATACTAATAATGCTTATCCAAAATAAGACTACATATACATAAATATACATATACATACATACTATATATACACACACACCAGAAACACACACCTATGCTTATAAATGGAGCGAGAGAACATAAGGAAGGCTTTTAAAATACATGTAGGCCAATTAACTTCCGAAAATAATACTACCGCTAACTAATAGAAACGGTCATGGCGGGAGGAGGGGAAAAGTAGAATCTAGCGAAAGAGCAGAGGGAGAATCAGGAATTAGCTGCTCTTCTGCTACACACACACACAGATTGACGTCTGCCTGCAGATGGATCCCACCGCGCTGGGAGAGGCGGACTCTGCAGCTGAAGATGTTTCCTGCTTCCTTCCTTGCAGGACCTGGGCCTCTGCAACTCGCAGATCCTGGTGTTTCTTCCTGGTCTAGATAATAGCCCTGACTGCGGACACGACTGGCCTCGACGTTCTATTCACATTGATTTGGGGTCTTGTTTCTGCCACAGCACCGGGAGGGGTCAGAGTTTACGAGAGAGGGTTTTTAGCTCCTGAGCGCGGGGCCCGTGGCATCTGAGGGTCGCCGGTGACCGCCGAGCTACCCGAGTCCTCCGAAGCCTGGGCGGCACCGTGGTCAGTTCCAGGATCCGTGGTTAGTTCCAGGATCACCCGTGGCGATCTCAGGTTTGGAGCAACTTCCTGTTCGCTCTGGGCCTTTCCCCGGCGGGAGAAAGGAAGCTGTGGGGGACGTTGATCTGAATTTTCTCGGGTCAGAATTGGAGGCTTTGGTAAAAGTAAGTTTCCCCTCAAGAGGCAGGGTTCATTCAGGACGAATATGGAGTTTTTTCCTTTTCTTTTCCTTTTCATTATGGTGTGGAAGGGTAGGAAGAAGAATGGAAAGAATATTCTTTGTTTTGTAGGACTAAGTTCAATAACGCAATGTCGTTTGAGGAATAATTTGTAACTTAGAAGAAAACCTTCGCTAGCCGTTGGCCGGTTAGCTCAGTTGGTTAGAGCGTGGTGCTAATAACGCCAAGGTCGCGGGTTCGAGCCCCGTACGGGCCAAATTGGAAGTACCGTTTTCTTCCTTCTTTCTCTCTTTTTTTTTTAACCTTCCAGGTGGAAAGTATCCCAGAGTTGCCCTCACTGTCCTGTTTCTTTTGAAGCAGGATCTGGACTTCGCGCAGAGAACTTGTTTCTGAACTGAGTCGGCCGATCAAATTTCCGTGTTAGCTGGGCTGAGTAAACTGATTCCCTCCAGACTGCGGTGTATGGTTTTACTCCGCTATGTACCTTCCCATTCCTCTAGGCACTTCCCCACTCCACCCGTAAGGTAAAGCAACAGCAAGGAGCTGGCAGCGGAAGAGGCACAACCCCTGGCATTTTTTTTTTCCCAGTGGGGGACTTTCTTGGAGTTGAAAGAAAAAAAAAAAAAAAGGATTTTTCAGTTGCTGCCTCTGAAAACAAATGTAAAACCACCCACCCTTCGTATCACTTCAGTCTGGGTCATTCTGCTTTCTTCAGTTCAGTGTGAGAGAAAACAAGATTAAAAAATGAGTAAGAAAATTTTTCAAAAACTTTTATACGTTTTAAGAATGTTTTTATATTGAATACTTATTCTAACACAAAAGAAATACATAATTAAAATATTTTTCTAGTTTTTTTCATAAATAATACATTCACATGGCTCAAAAGCAGAAATTATAAAAAGATACACTGAAAATTTCCATTCCATACATATCCTCCATCAACCCAGTTCTCACCACCACCTCACGCAGGGAAACTCTGTCCTTAATTTCTCATATATCCTTCTGACTTTCTTTATGCATATACATGCAAATATTTACATTGGTTTTTATTTTTCTTCTTTTTTACACAAAAGATTGCGTATTTACTCATGGTCTTGCACTTGTACTTTTTTCTTAGTATATTTTGGATATTCCAAATTGCACTTTCACTTACGTACACTCGTTTTCAAATGAGCTGTTCTCGCCAGCCAGGAGTTGAACATGCAAACTTCCTACCCATTGTACAAAGCGTAGGCTTTTTATAACCTCGGGTAGGGGGTGGGTGGAGATGATAGTCTCAATTTTTTCCTATAATGTTAGCTAAACGTTTTCCTTTTTAAGACACATAGTATTCAAAGAGCTCTGAAGCAGGTCTTCCAAGCTGCTCTATAATCAAAGGAAATTATGTATAATTCTAACAAATATACATTGATCTCTTTCAATCTTCAATATGACAATATATTGTCTTTTATGAAAATATGTGAAGGAAATATTAAGTAGATAAAGCAGGGTATAAAAGACGTGTACTTGCGACCAAGATGGTGGTGTAAAGCACTCAAGGGTGCTGTTCCCCAACAGAATTTTTGAACAACTAGCAAAAACTGGCAGAGCTGAAGGGGACACTGCGGGTCTTCCGTCCTTGCCCGTCCTTGCCCGGCGCGGACATGATTTGGTCGCAAAGGAAAGTGATTTAGTAGCTGGCGGAGAGAGGGACCTCACGGACTCAAAACAAACCGGCCTCCCAGAAGGGTTGTGAGAGCTAGGGGTATGTACATTTTTGGGATCAAAGAAAGTTGGGAGGAACAAGAAGTTCTTCAGAAAGACACAAAGGAAAAACAGAGAGATGATGTTGTTGGATTCTTCAAGAAATGAGAAAAAGATTAGGGAGTCTGATCTAGTTCCATTTGGGTTAACAAAATTGCTTAGGTGTGACTAAAAGGTAAACATTTGGTCTGGAGACTAGTTGGTCATTTGGTCAGGGGAACGTTTAGTTTAGGCTTGGAAGTCTGTTTATTGTTCAGGTTGATCGACACTTCCTTTATTAGAAACATTGACATGATTGGGAAAAAGAGTAAGATTTGACTCAGTGTTATCAGCATAGCCAAGAACTAAGAAACTTAATTGCAAGGGTTTTTACAAAGAATAACAAAGATTTAATGCTGTGTTCCCCTATTAAGGATGGGAACTGAGAAACCTAGTTGTAGGAATAACAAAGAATAATGCAGTGTTCCCATTGTCAAAGATGAGAACTGTGAGACTTAGCTGTAGGGACTTTTTCAGAGCTATCTACCTGGAAATGCCAGGAAAAAGTTCAAGAGTTGCAATACCTGGCTGAGTGCTGGATCAAGAAAATGCGGATTTTAAAAAATTGAAGCCCATAGTGCCCTTACTTTCTCCTTTAAGCACGATGTTGAATGTGTGTGTGTGTGTACATGAATAAATCTATTTTTTAAAATGTTCACACATTGTGTGCAACTTACCCTCATATGGTTCAGGGAAAAATTAAGTATATATGAAGGTAGAAGGAGAAACCAAACAAATGAAGAAAAAATATTAACAATGGGTGAAATTAGATAAAGAGTGTACAGGGGTTCTAGTTATTATTTTTGCACTTCTGTAAATTTGACATTATGTCAAAATAAAACCTTGAAAATGTAAACCCAATGAGCATGTAAATAGACATATCTAGAAAGATATTAAATGATTGTGCTAAATAGTGATTCCCTTTAGATGGTGGGGTTATGGACCATGTTTATTTTCTTCTTTTTACTTTGCCATGCTTTCTTCATGTTCTACAATGAGCTCCTACATATAATACTTGTATAATGTAGAAGTGGGGGGGGGGGGCTTTCAGAAAGAAATGAAGGAGAAAAAAATGAATTGATCTATTTCTAGAGTGTCTGCACTCAATATACCCCCTTTCTTTATGGAAAAGTAAAGGAAGTAAATTACTAAGTAATTAATGCAAAATTCCTAGAAAGACTCTCCCTGCTGCAATAGTGCAATGCAAATAAGGGATGCTCAGAGTTCCTTATCTGTGAATAGAATTATCAGATCCATAGTCCATTTAGTGATGAGGAGAGAAATATTAATTGAAAATGGTACAATTAACATCCTCAGGTAAAATCAGGATGCTGTGAATTTGGTTATTTGAATAAAAAGATGCCTTAGATTATAGTTATCCACTGGTCAAATGATGAACATGCTTTTAAGAAGCAGTGTGAAGAGACAGTTAAAAGGAAATTCTCTAGAGTTATACTTTCAGAATGCTGACCCTAAACACTGTCCTCAGTTTTTCTCTGCAAAATGAGCATAATTACAGTGCCCACTTCCTAAATTATTTAAGTTTAAATATGTTAATTCATATAAAACACATAAACAGTGCCTGGCACATGGTAATTGTTATGTAAGATTTTAGCTACAACCATTATCTTCTAAATATAAAATATTTTTTAAAACCCAGAGCTGAATTATTGTGTAACAATACTGCGATCAACCCAAAAGAGAGGTTCATTTTATCCTCACAAACCCACCTTAATTTCCAAGTCGAATTTATTTTCTTTGCTGCCTATCCTAAGAATCAACTGATTGTTCCACCTCAGATCTGACTTCTCATTTGCCCATGAAAGTTTTTGCCCATTACCATTTCCCAGGTTCATTTTAGAGCTCTTTCATGCTGAGTCTTTTTGTTTGTTTGTTTGTTTTTGTTTTTTTCCAGCTCTGTCTCATTATCAAGCTCACTAGATTTCCCATTATTTCCTTGTGAACACTATTTTGCCCAGGGATACATTTATTTTTTCACTTTAAATTAATTGTTTCTTTAAAAATACTGCTCTTATCCCTTCCAATCACCCATTCTCATCACTCCCAAGAGTTTGAAACTAAGAAGACCCTTTCCCCATCTCTTATTCTTCAATGTGGCCTCCAAGAAGCCAAGTATATCAAAGTCCTCACTTGCTATCAAATGTTATAATTTTTCATTTTTCATCGCAAGTGGTTCCTAGGATTCTCATAGATTCTAAGGAGTGTCCTGCTCCTTTAAGGATATCTTTGAAATTTATGCATATAGGATGTAGTTTCTCACCATCATTTAGGGTTGATACCACCGTTTAGTGCATGCTGTCCAAGCACACTAGACATCCTGCAATGTGCTGAATTGTCCGCACAACCAATTGTCCTGAATTCCAGTATTCCAATAGACTATCAAATGTTCCTCTAGACTTTCATATAAATTATATAAACATACATACACTTAATTCCTGAGCCTATAACCAAACTGTATAAAACATATAAAACACACCAAAAATTGCATGGTTTTAGTATTGCCTAAGATTATATTTTATTTATTTGGAAATTTTTTTTTAATTTTAAATTAACTTTATTTGTCAAAAAAAAAAAACCAAAAAACTAACAAACAAAAAAACATTTCCAAACAAACAAAGCAAAGCAATGGGGAAACAAATATCCTGAAATAACTTCATTCCTTCCAATATGCTCCAATACACTTGGGAATTTTCCCAAGACCTGTTTATCATTTGTAATACCATGGGTAGGTCTGCATTTTAAATTGTTGTATTCACAATGATTTTAGTATATGCATAAGCACTAGATTGCTTTCCTTAGTCTTCTAGGTTATGCTTGAGAATTTACATATTCAAATACATGCTATCATTATAAGTTACTTTCAATTATCTTCTAACAGTCATTCTCTTTTAACATTCTTCTCTAAAATTAAGTTGGAGAATTATGTTGATTTTATTAATTTTTCATATCATATGATTTTATCTATAGTTGTATATTTAAAAGTGAAAGAGCAGACATTTTTTAATAAAATAGGAAGTTCACTTCAGGATAATAAAGAGAGAATTTCAAAATATTTGTTATAAAAATGGGACATCATGAAGGAGTTGAGAATACCTGGTATAGAAGAGTATATTTATAAAACTTTTTATCTCTCTGTTACTTCCCACATTTGTTCAATGTTCGAGTGTTTTATCATTTAATTTTCCTCAAGCATTATCAGATTCTCTTCTAGCCACATTTATCAGATTCTCTTCTAGCATTTTCTCAATCCTGGGTCCTGCTTTATTTGCAAAGAGCTCCCTTACTCTCTGGTCTTCTGCTTTTATTTTGCTTATGAGTTTTTTTGTTTTGTTTTGTTTTGTTTTGCCATGCACAAAATTGTTGCCTTTATGTAGGCAAAATTAAAAATTATTTCTTTTGTGACTGCTGGATTTTGCGCCTTCCCACTTGTGCTTTGAATGTATTATGTACCCCAGAAAAAGCCATATTCTTTGATGTAATCTTGTGGGGCAGACATATTAGTGGGGATTAAGTTGGAACGTTTGGATTAGGTTGTTCGCATGGAAATGCGCCCCACCCAACTGTAGGTGATAACTTTGACAAGATATTTCCATGGAGGCGTGGCCCCACCCATTCAGGGTGGGCCTGGATCAGTGGAGCCATACAAATGAAGTGACAAACAGAAAGAACTCAGTGTGGCTGCAGATGAGAGTGACATCTTGAAGAGGAGCTACAGCCAAGAGGGACACTTTGAAGAACACACTGGAACTGAGAGAGGAGCTTCAGCCTACAGAGACATTTTGGAGACGGCTGTTGAAAGCCGACTTTTGCTCCAGAGAAGCTAAGAGAGGACAAATACCCCAAGCGCAACTGAGAGTGACATTTTGGAGAGAAGCTGAAGCCTAGAGAGGAACGTCCTGAGAAAAAGCCACTTTGAAACCAGAACTCTGGAGCAGACGCCAGCCATGTGCCTTCCCAGCTAACAGAGGTTTTCTGGACATTATTGGCCATCCTTCAATGAAGGTACCCGATTGTTGATGCATTACTTTGGATGCTTTATGGCCTTAAGACTGTAACTGTGTAACCAAATAAACCCCCTTTTATAAAAGCCAATCCATCTCTGGTGTCTTGCATTCTGGCAGCATTAGCAAACTAGACCACCACTCCAAGAGCATGAAAAACAACAACAACAAAAACCTCGCTATGATTTCTTTTAAAAAGTTTTAATTTCTTATACTTATATCAAAACTTTGGTCCAGCTAGAATTTTTTTTGCAATATGTAAGGCATGGATCCAAATCTCTGTTGTTGTTTTCCCTCTTGGCTACCCAATTATATTAACACCACTTATTGAATAATCCATCTCTTCCTTTCACTGATTTGAAATGTCAGCTTTATTACATAAACAAAATCAGACTACTTTAAAGTTACGAGAAGCAGTAGCCTGGTGTCTTTAAACAAGAAAAAGAGCATGGAACTTGAGTCCAAGGATCATCTGTTCCCATTCTGGCTTTCTCATGGACTCTATCTGAACCTCAGTTTCTTCATTTGTAAAATGCAGATGTTAATCCCTAGTTCATAGAGCAGAGGTGAGGATTAAAATCAATAACATTGATAAGAATCTAGCAAAGCTCCTGAAAAACAGTAAATAAATGCTCAATACACGTTAGTTTTCTTTAGGAGAAATATCCTCTTCCTTTAAGAGCCATCCTTATCAGAAACCCAGAAATCAGATACATTCTTGATAAAGTTACATCTGTGTTTTGAGGGCAAGTTCCCAGTTTCCACAGTTGAAACTGAAAGTTCTTCAAAACCCGCCGGCTGCAGAGGTTGTCAGTTTCTCAATCTGCCTTCTGGAATCCGAAATTTTTGAGCAGCTTGGCATTTGTTCTGGGCTTTCCCAGGTAGGAGGCATGAGCCCATCTCTGGAAAGTTGTGTGTGTGTTTCCAATTGCAATCAGCAGGTTTGAGAAAACTAAAGTTTCTCCTAAAAGGCAAGGGTCATTCTTGGCAAAGGGGAAATTTTCTTCTTTTTTTCCCCTCCTTTAGTGTGGATGGGGTGGGAGGAGATAAGAGTAGAGAAATTCTTGTATTTTAATAAATTCCAGAAAGACAATGCTGTTTAGGAGTCCTTTAAAGTTATTAAAGAACAAAAAGGCAGTCTGCATGGTAGCCAGCTCAGGTAGTTAGAGAGCGATGTTAAGGATGTCAAGCTCATGGGTTTGCTTCTCCGTCATCCATGCCCAGCTACAGATCCGATAAATCTCATGAGTTGAGGGTCTGAATCGAAGCTCGGTTGTTTTGTAGGGTTTGGTCATTGGCTCCGTTCATTGCCTCTAATGCCTAGGATCAAGCCATTAAATGCCTAGCAAATTTGTTGCTTTGTGTTTTAAAACAGGTAACATATAAACATTGAAGAGGAAATATGGAGTAAGGGATGAGGGGAGCCGGTGCTTCTCCTTGTCCCTTTCTCCGAGTTTGGCCCACTCGTCTCCTGTGTCCAACAGGAACTGCCCCTCAGGCTTCTTCTTAACAGATATTTGAAAACTGATAGTATGTTTTTCTTTCTAAGATGAATTCAAGCAAATCCCCCTTCTCAAAATTCTGTCAGGCACCCAGGAAGCAAACAAGGACAAGGCCAAAGTCTGACCGACTCTGCTGCTAAAGATACAACAAACAACTCAGATTCACAGAGTTCAATACTTCCATACCAAAAAGAAGTGTAATCAAAAGTGCCAGCTCCCCGGGCCCTCTTCCCAGACACCAAAAAATGATGACACCATAACAAAAGGGGTCTTGTAGCTGCAACAGAATTTATGGAATACCTCATTGCTGACAAGTGAATTTTAAATTGTAGCTAGGCTGTTTTATAGTCTGCAACTATACCCTAAACTGTGACAGGGAATGAAGCCTCATACCTCACCAGAACCTGGGAGACAATGAAAAACTGTCTTATGACACCTTCCCAGGGGAGACAGAGAAGCAAACAGGAGATGGCCTTATAGCAGGTCCTCACAATCCTCTCATCCTCTTGTGTTCCAGAAGGATCACAAGGCATCCGCCAAGACTTGGAGCCAAGCTTTTGCCTGTGTAGCCTACGTGGATATGTGTAACGTCTCCAGGGGAGACAGACTTACACAAAAACAGTGGAAACCACACACACCTATGCAGTATATCTGGATTAAATATATAGGAACCAGGCCTATTGAGAGACTATGGAATGAGTGACCATTCTTAGAATAAAAGAGAACTTTAAAAAAAAAATACTCAAATTAATATACCTGGAAAATGTTTATAAAGGTATCACATCCACATAACATGAGCATCATGCTAAAAGAAAAGAAAAGAAACAGAGGCCAAGAAATAATTCTTAAAGCTTCTCCCATCCTGTTCCTCAAATAAATAGAAGAATTGAAAAATATTGTGGAGGAAATCTTCCAGAATATATATGCCAGAGATAGAATTATGAGAAAATGCAAGAGCCAGTTCTGGAGATCTGATGATCCACTGAGAAAAATCTCAGAAAGGAATGGAGAAGAGGAAATTATCAAATAAGTAATAGAAAAGCTTTCCATAGAGCTGAATAAACACAGGAGTCTTCAGATTGAAAGTCCTTGAAAAGTGCCTAGCATAATAAATTTTAAAAAGACCAAGCTATATTACATTCTAGAAGCCTCCAGGGATGGGGGGTGGGGAGCATCAGGAGCACTTACCCACAATGGAAAGAGATTCTTTCTGCATCAGATGTCTCATCAGCAACACTGGATGGGTGTTAGAAGATAACTGAGTAATACCTCAAAATTCTGAGGGAAAATATTTTTAACACAGAATTGCATAGGTATGCCACCATCAGTCAATGTGAAGTCAGAATAAAAGACATTTATGAAATGGTGACATGTGGTTGACCTACAGTGTATCTCATTTATTTGAATATATACTCCAGGGAGAGGAGGGAGGAAGAGAGAAAGACATGGAACTTGGGAAATGATGACTCCTATCTAGGAGCTCAAAAAGGGAAATCACAGGTTGGCAGCTGTGCGGGAGGCTTAGAACACAACCAACCTGGACTGGATCAGGAGGCTAGAGGACTCAGGAAAGGAGATTTCCCAGAGAGAAGGGGGTCATGCAGATCTTAAGTGAGAGGATGGAAAATAATGATATCAGGATGCATAATTCAGCTGCAAAAAAAGGAGTGGGGTGGGGGAGGGAAGGTATGTGGAAAACATTCAAATTGCCTGAAAAATGAATATAAGATCTCACTTAACAGGAAGGCCAGAGGTAGGGTGGGAGTTTGATTATAGCTCTGACTCTACTTGTCCATGATTGGCTCTGATCTGTTCCCCTCTGGGCATAGATACTACCCTTAGGCTCTATAACCTAATAACTATAGCTAATCTAGCTGCCAGAAGCACCTAGGTCAAAGTGCTTCTTTGTTCATAACTACAACAGAAGTCATAACCCCTCAACCCAATCATGAAACAGATTATGCTAATTTAGCTCCCTTGTCCACCTCTGAACTGATAATAACCAGTAAGGGAATGCGGTATGCTTACGGGCTTAAGTCTAAATTCTTAAATTAATCATCTGTAAGGGTACAGGATTTACATATTTGTCTTACACTAATCAGGAAATACCCTCTGGAACTTAAAATAGGAGCAGAATCTCCTGAATTATTTAGGTTATGTGCATGAGTAGTGAATATCTGAACAAAATCAGGCTTCTATTAAGAAGGAGGAAGAATGAAACGGTTATCAGGTAGCAACTTGGCTAACAATATAGACTGGCTCCCTCTACATCTCTCCAACCCTGCTGTAGTGTACCTTCCTGTACACTAGGAGAAAGGTACAAGGTAAATTTTCCAGACCTTTGCCACTAGGATTCCCTACATGACTTAGCTTCTGTGGAACTGATGCCCTTATGTGAGACTTGCAGAAATGACTAGTGTGAAGCGAAACCTAGGCAGCTGTATTAGTTAGGGTTCTCCTTGGAAACAGAATCAATGAGAGATGTCTCTTATTATCAAATTGTAAAAGTGACTCACGCAACTGCGGGAGCGCACAAGTCCAAATTCTGCAGAGCCGTCAACAAGCTGTCAACTCCAAGGAAGATGTCCGACGAACTCCTCGGGAAACGAACCGACAACTTTGACGAACTCCTCAGGAAACGAACCGGCAACTTTGAAGAACTCAGGAAACGAACCGACAACTCCGACGAACTCCTCAGGAAACGAACTGGCAACTTCGACGAGCTCCCCAGGAAAAGCTTCACTGAGCAGCTGAAGAAGAAGTGAAGGTTCTCTAACTGTCCGGCTTATAAGCCTCCAACTGATCACCCGGACCAAATCCAGCCAATTGCATTCTCTCACTGTGGAAGCACGCCCCTTGATGAGTCATCAGTCAGCTGCAGTCAATTGACTGATGATCCGACAAACCAACCAGCCTCAAATAGCCTCACAGGAATCGTCAGGCCAGTGCCCGCTTGACCAGACAGCTAGGCCACCTAGCCAAGTTGACACATGAACCCAACCATCACAGTCCACCCCTTGTCAACTTGGCAGTCGTACACATCACCTAAAACCATATCTTCAAAATGAACGTTACAGCTTATGCCATATGATAAGGGGATAAGACAGAGAAGAAAGCAAAAATATTTTCTTCACAGACAAATACAAACATAATCATCACAAAACGAGGAGGAAATATTCATATCATCATAGTCCTCGTTTCTGTAACTGGTCACGTGGCCGTAGTTCATATTTATCACGACCTTCTTCCACTACCCATTCCATGTTCCCTTTACCCTCAGCAAGCACTTCAGCTGGCCGTGGTTCTTTGCCTGGTGGGGTGACCCAAACCTTCATTCCTGAAGTTTCTTGGCCATTGGTAGTCCTGCCTGGATTGGGTTGTTGCAGTTTTCCATTGACTTGAATCACGGGGCATGGTAGTACTAAGAGACGCCCCAGGGGATCTCCTGTATGCCAGGAAAACTCTTCTTTACTTCCATTGTGTAGTTGCAGTGCTATTTCCCCTTGATAGTCAGGATCAATCACCCCAGCCAGTACAGTAATCCCCTTACTTGCCTGTTGATTCAGAGGCATAAGAAGCCCAAAGTGGCCAAGTGGCAGCCTTAACTTCCAGTTCAATGGGATTATTGTTGTGTTTCCTGGTGGAAGCACTCCTCCTTTTGGAACCAAGACCTGTAGACCAGCAGAGCTTAAACTTGCAGGGACAGGAAGCAAAAATTTCCCTAGTGGATCACTAGGAGTGATAGTGAGTGGTGCTACTCCTGTTTCCACCCCTTGATTCCTGGACCCATGAATCCTGGCTATGGGAGAAACAGCACCATAGAGTGGACGCTGATTCAGAGCATACACAGCCTCCTGGAGAACACTGCCCCAGCCCTGCAAGGTATTGCCACCTAGTTGGCGCCGTAATTGAGTCTTCAATAGGCCATTCCACCGTTCTATCAACCCAGCTGCTTCTGGATGATGGGGAACATGGTAAGACCACAGAATTCCATGAGCATGTGCCCATCCCCTCACTTCATTTGCTGTGAAGTGGGTTCCTTGGTCCGAAGCAATGCTGTGTGGAATACCATGACGGTGGATGAGGCATTCTGTAAGTCCACGTATTGTAGTTTTGGCAGAAGCATGTCGTGCAGGGAAGGCAAACCCATATCCGGAGTATGTGTCTATTCCAGTAAGAACAAATCGCTGCCCTTTCCATGATGGAAGTGGTCCGATGTAATCAACCTGCCACCAGGTAGCAGGCTGATCACCCCGAGGAATGGTGCCATATCGGGGACTGAGTGTGGGTCTCTGCTGCTGGCAAATTGGACACTCAGCAGTGGCTGTGGCCAGGTCAGCCTTGGTGAGTGGAAGTCCATGTTGCTGAGCCCATGCATAACCTCCATCCCTACCACCATGACCACTTTGTTCATGAGCCCATTGGGCAATGACAGGAGTTGCTGGGGAAAGAGGCTGATTGGTATCCACCAAATGGGTCATTTTATCCACTTGGTTATTAAAACCTTCTTCTGCTGAAGTCACCCTCTGGTGAGCATTCACATGGGACACAAATATCTTCATGTTGTTTGCCCACTCAGAAAGGTCTATCCACATACCCCTTCCCCAGACTTCTTTGTCACCAATCTTCCAATCATGTTCCTTCCAAGTCCCTGACCATCCAGCCAAACCATTAGCAACAGCCCAGGAATCAGTATACAGACGCACCTCTGGCCAGTTCTCTTTCCAAGCAAAGTGAACAACCAGGTGCACTGCTCGAAGTTCTGCCCACTGGGAGGATTTCCCCTCACCACTGTCCTTCAGGGATATCCCAGAAAGGGGCTGCAGTGCTGCAGCTGTCCACTTTCGGGTGGTACCTGCATATCGTGCAGAACCATCTGTAAACCAGGCCCGAGTCTTCTCTTCCTCAGTCAACTGACTGTAAGGAACTCCCCAAGATGCCATAGCTGTGGGCTGGGCAAGAAAAGGTAAGGTGGAAGGAGTGGGGGCCATGGGCATTTGGGCCACTTCCTCATGTAACTTACTTGTACCTTCAGGACCTGCTCGAGCTCTATCTCGTATATACCATTTCCATTTTATGATGGAGTGCTGCTGTGCACGCCCAACTTTATGGCTTGGTGGGTCAGATAACACCCAGCTCATGATAGGTAACTCAGGTCTCATGGTAACTTGGTGGCCCATGGTTAAGCGTTCTGTCTCTACTAAGGCCCAGTAGCAGGCCAACAGTTGTTTCTCAAATGGAGAGTAGTTGTCTGCAGAGGATGGTAAAGCTTTACTCCAAAATCCTAAGGGCCTGCGTTGTGATTCTCCTATAGGAGCCTGCCAAAGGCTCCAAACAGCATCTCTATTTGCCACTGACACTTCCAGCACCATTGGATCAGCTGGATCATATGGTCCAAGTGGCAGAGCAGCTTGCACAGCAGCCTGGACCTGTTGCAGAGCCTCATCTTGCTCCAGTCCCCACTCAAAACTAGAAGCTTTTCTAGTCACTCGGTAAATGGGCCGGAGAGTAGCACACCTAAATGAGGAATATGTTGTCTCCAAAACCCAAAGAGGCCAACTAAACGTTGTGCCTCTTTTTTGGTTGTAGGAGGGGCCAGATGCAGCAGCTTATCCTTCACCTTAGAAGGAATATCTCGACAGGCCCCACACCACTGAACACCTAGAAATTTTACTGAGGTGGAAGGGCCTTGTATTTTTGTTGGATTTATCTCCCATCCTCTGCCACGCAAATACCTTACCAACAAATCTAGAGTAGTTGCTACTTCTTGCTCACTAGGTCCAATCAACATGATATCATCAATATAATGGACCAGTGTGATGTCTTGTGGGAGGGAGAAATGATCAAGATCCCTGCGGACAATATTATGACATAGGGCTGGAGAGTTGATATAACCCTGAGGTAGCACGGTGAATGTAAACTGCTGGCCTTGCCAGCTAAATGCAAACTGTTTCTGGTGGTCCTTGCTGACAGCAATTGAGAAAAAAGCATTTGCCAGATCAATAGCTGCATACCAGGTACCAGGGGATGTGTTGATTTGCTCAAGCAATGATACCACATCTGGGACAGCAGCTGCAATTGGAGTCACCACCTGGTTAAGCTTACGATAATCCACAGTCATCCTCCAAGACCCATCTGTTTTCTGCACAGGCCAAATAGGAGAGTTGAATGGGGATGTGGTGGGAATCACCACCCCTGCATCCTTCAAGTCCTTAAGAGTGGCATTAATCTCTGCAATCCCTCCAGGAATCCGGTATTGCTTCTGGTTCACTACTTTGCTAGGCAGAGGCAGCTCTAGTGGCTTCCACTTGGCCTTTCCCACCATAATAGCCCTCACTCCAGGAGTCAGGGAACCAATGTGAGGATTCTGCCAGTTGCTGAGTATGTCTATTCCAATTATGCATTCCGGCACTGGGGAAATAACCACAGAATGGGTCCGGGGACCCACTGGACCCACTGTGAGACGGACCTGGGCTAAAACTCCATCAATCATCTGACCTCCATAAGCCCCAACTCTGACTGGTGGACCAGAGTGACGTTTTGGGTCTCCGGGAATTAATGTCACTTCTGACCCAGTGTCTAATAATCCACGAAATATCTGATCATTTCCTTTTCCCCAATGCACAGTCACCCTGGTAAAAGGCCGTAGGTCCCCCTGGGGAAGGCTGGGAGGAAGATTAACAGTGTAAATTTTTGGCAATGTGACAGGGTCCTTCTCCAAGGGTACCCGGCCTTCCCTTCATTCAAGAGGCTCTGGATCTGTAAACTGTCTCAAGTCTGGGAATTGATTAA
This sequence comes from Choloepus didactylus, assembly GCF_015220235.1. Classification (NCBI taxonomy): domain Eukaryota; kingdom Metazoa; phylum Chordata; class Mammalia; order Pilosa; family Megalonychidae; genus Choloepus; species Choloepus didactylus. Next base: position 125,599,427 of record NC_051313.1, on the reverse strand, counting down.
GGGGCCGTGACTCTCTGTTTTTGTAATTCAAGGGAGATTTTTGTTCACGTGGCCTAGAATTCTTCTGCTTATATAGTTCAAACAAGAATTTAGTCGATTGCCCATCTATTTTACTACTTGGTACTCCATGATCCACTAGCCAACGCCATAAGTCTCTGCGAGTCATATTATTTTGATTGCTACTTTGAGCCTGTTTTACATTATGGTAGCCCTGTCCACCTTGTCTGTGGCGATTAACTGCAGCCACTTGGCTTCTGCTGACTCGGGACCCGATTATCCCCATTGTGTTTAAGGATTCCAGCTCAGTGACAGCAGTTCCTACAGTAATATCTGACCTACAGAGAAGGGCGACTACAGAGCTCTTCAGGGATGATGGAGCTAGTTTCACAAATTTATTCCTTACAGTCCTGGTAAAAGGTGTGTCCTCTGGACATTCCAGGACTGTGTGAGCAGGTTTTCCATGATAAATCCACTCTAACATTCCAATCTCTCTAAGCCTTTGAATCCCCTCCTCCACATTATACCAGGGCAGTTCTGGCATTTCAACTTCTGGTAATGCCGGCCACCTTTTGATCCATGTTTCAGCCAGCCACCCAAACAAACTGTTAACACCCTTTCTAACCCCTCGAGCTACAACATTGAATGCAGAATCTCTGCTTAGTGGGCCCATATCAGTAAATTCAGCCTGATCCAACCTTATATTCCTTCCACCATTATCCCACACTCTCAATATCCATTCCCACACATATTCCCCTGGTTTCTGTCTGTATAAGTTGGAAAACTCATACAGTTCTTTTGGAGTATAGCGTACTTCCTCATGGGTCACACTTTGTACCTCACCCTTTGGGGCTTGTTGGGACTTGAGCCTAGTTATAGGTCTTGAAGCAAAAACTGGTGGTGGGGGTGGGTCATGAAAAGAGTTAGAATTATCTCTCAAGCCATTCACCTCAGGGCACTCTGTTGCATTTTCATCTCTTAAAACAGGATTAGTCTCTCCAGACGAAAGAGTGAGGGCTGCTTCCTCAGGGGAGGTGATTACAAGATTAGCAGGCATTGAAGGGTCAATCTCCTTAGGTGGGAGTTGCGTGGCAGGCTCCTTAGGGCAGACTGGAGGCAGAGAAGCTGTTTCCCCAGGACAGCCCTCTACAGGTAAATCTAACAATGACCCAGCAGAATCCAGGGTTCCAATGTCCTCACTGTCATTATTATCAATCCATATGTCTCCATCCCAAGTTTCTGGGTCCCATTCTTTTCCAATCAATGCCTTTACTTTAACAGCAGACACCCTGAGAGGTTGAGATTTTAGTTTACGCTGTAAATGTGCTACTCGCACAATAAGAGACTGCGTCTGATTTTCAGAAACCTCCAGTCTGCGGGCACAGGAAATAAGATTTTCTTTCAGGGCACAGATGGAACTCTTTACATCTGTCATACGGCATTCAAGTTTTGAATTTGAAGCCTTTAGCTCATCCCTTTCTCTTACAACTGTATCCAAAGTATCTAAGAGCAGCCAGCCAACATCATTATACTTCTTAATACTGCAAAACTCTGTGAAAGTGTCGAAAACGCTGTCACCCAGAGCCTCGCTTCGTACTAGAGCACAATTAGGAGAATCAAATGGTGCTATTTTGCGTATTTCCTTTGCCAACTCCTGCCATGGACTCTTAGTACCCTCTTGATTATTGGAAATAGAGTCATTAGTGCCTCTGAATCTAATCAGAGTAGAAAACAAGTTGTAAAAGCCCATTTTAAGATTCCGTTTCTCAAGAACCACTTCCGGTACCAAGTTGTATTAGTTAGGGTTCTCCTTGGAAACAGAATCAATGAGAGATGTCTCTTATTATCAAATTGTAAAAGTGACTCACGCAACTGCGGGAGCGCACAAGTCCAAATTCTGCAGAGCCGTCAACAAGCTGTCAACTCCAAGGAAGACGTCCGACGAACTCCTCGGGAAACGAACCGACAACTTTGACGAACTCCTCAGGAAACGAACCGGCAACTTTGAAGAACTCAGGAAACGAACCGACAACTTTGACGAACTCCTCAGGAAACGAACTGGCAACTTCGACGAGCTCCCCAGGAAAAGCTTCACTGAGCAGCTGAAGAAGAAGTGAAGGTTCTCTAACTGTCCGGCTTATAAGCCTCCAACTGATCACCCGGACCAAATCCAGCCAATTGCATTCTCTCACTGTGGAAGCACGCCCCTTGATGAGTCATCAGTCAGCTGCAGTCAATTGACTGATGATCCGACAAACCAACCAGCCTCAAATAGCCTCACAGGAATCGTCAGGCCAGTGCCCGCTTGACCAGACAGCTAGGCCACCTAGCCAAGTTGACACATGAACCCAACCATCACAGCAGCTCTCTTGACAAGTATAGTTGTTGGGTATTTTAGTTTATCTACAGCTTCTGTGGCAGAGAGACTAGTTTTGTGGAACAGGCAGTGGCAGCAGTGGAATTTTTACTGAAACAGTTTCATGGTATGATTGGGTATGTCGCCTGGCTGGGTGATTCCAGCAGTGTGGTATCCATGCTTGGTTCTGGCCCTCCCAGCAATTCTGTGAACCTACAATAAATCTGTACTGATTTACACTAGTTAAAGTGGATTCTGTTTTCTGCCACTAAGAATCCTGAATAGTTATCAACATTGTTAGCTGCCAACATGATAAAAGCAAATAGTAGGAAATAAAGGCAAACGTTTTTTAGTAAAAAAAAAAACCAAACATATCAAAGCTATGGTCCCTATTTGAAGCAAAGTAAAATTTAAAAGAGTTTAGGCAATTGATGGAGTATAAGATAATACGTTATAAGTTTCAGTGGCTGAGAGACTCCAAAAGGAGCGGAGAGGTCACTCTGGTGGGCACTCTTATGCACAATATAGACAACCCTTTTTAGTTTCTAATGAATTGGAATAGCTAGCAGTAAATACCTGAAACTATCAAACTATAACCCGGAACCCCTGAATCTTGAAGACGATTGTATAACAATGTAGCTTATGAGGGGTGACAATGGGATTGGGAAAGCCATATGGACCACACTCCCCTTTGTCTAGTTTATGGATGTGAGTAGAAAAACGGGGCGGGAGGGGACCTAAAGGAAGAATGGGGGGGCAATTTTTTACTCTTGTTTTTTTTTTATCCCTTTCTTTCACTTTTTCTGGTACAAGGAAAATGTTAAAAAAAATTGATCGGGGTGATGAATGAAAAACTATATGATGGTAATGTGATCAGTGGATTGTATACTTTCAATGATTGTATGGTGTGTGAATAAATCTTAATAATAAAAAAAAAAGCATACCACTATGGAATTACCAAAAAAAAAAAACAAAAAAAAACTAGGCATTGCTAAAACACTTTCATAATGAATATGAAAATTATGTAGAAATAGAGAATACTACAAGAAAAACCTATGTACACTGTACATTCTTTTATTAAATCTAAGAATATTTTCTAGAGTTCTTAAAGATTGGATACATGATGTCAGAAAAGACAATTTCACCTCCTGAATTTTAAAGGTAACCAAAAAGATAAAGGTCCAATTCATAATACACAATACTATTGTGTCCACAATCTACAGAATGTTAGAGCACAATATAACAAACACTTGTTTATTAGCAATACTCAAATTTATCACTTACATTGTGCTTTTTTCCTAATAATTTCCCTAAGTATTTGAATTTGGTATGCTAAAATAAAAGTCAAATTTTACAAAGCAGTTTACTTTGATCTTTAATTTTCATACTTCCAATCTCTGTAAATTTCCTGATACACATGGTGAAAAATAAGTAATTTATTTTAATCTGTACTGAAAAAATTATTTTATGACATTTATATCCTGTTTCCCAAGCTTGATTTATTACCAGGTTTTTGAGAGAAATGCATGAAGTAATAAAACACATCTTTTCTGGGAACAAAAATTACCAGGTAAAAATATCATAGTTCTCTATGTAGGAAACATGGTTAGGGTTTTGAAATAATTTTTTTATTATAATTTTTTTTAGCTACAAAAGTAACATAAGATCACAGCTCCTCATTCTTACCAATTGGAGGCACAAGGTCCAGTTTTGAGCAGGATGGAGAGGGCATAAATACCAACCCCACCCCTCCACTGGTCTATATGTTTCTTAAGAGGTAGAAGTGAGTCTGGAAAGAGAAAAGAACATGAGCCCAGAAGCAGGACTCTGGGCTCTGGATGCTTATTGATCAGGTCCCTTAGGACTTTTTTTTTTTTTTTAACATTTTCATTGAGATATATTCACATACCAGACAATCTATCCAAAGTGTACAGTCAATAGCTCACGGTATAATCACAGAGTTGCACATTTGTCACCACAATTTTAGAACATTTTCATTACTCCAAAAAAGAAAAACTCCATACCCCTTATATCTTAGCATTGGTGTGGCACCCTTGTTACAATTGATGAAATATTAAAATATTATTAACTACTGTCAAAAAAAAAAGATAGTACCTTGACATTAGGAACATTGTAAATGACTCCTTTTTTGAATGATTGTTCCAATTTGCTAATCTTGCCATTGTGCAAAATACCAGAAATGGATTGGCTTCACTGAAGGATGGCCACTGGCTTCTGGAAAACCTCTGTTAGCTGGGAAGGCACGTGGCCGGCATCTGCTGATCCTGGGTTGTGTTCCAGCTCCTCTCTCAGCTCCTGTGTGTTCTTGGTTCTTTTTCCCAGGATGTTTCTCTCTAAGCACATGCGGGTCCTGTCTTAGCCTATCCCAGGGCAAACTCTGGGCTTCATCTTTCTTAACTTCTCCAGAGCAAACTCTGGGATAGTAAAAGTCAGCTTTCATTGGCTGTCTCCAAAATGTCTCTCTCAGCTGCAGCACTGAGCTCCTTCTGTCTGAGCTCTTATAGGGCTCCAGTAAACTAATCAAGACCCATGCTGAATGGGCAGGGCCACATCTCCATGGAAATAATCTAATCAAAGGTATTACCCACAGTTGGGTGGGTCACATCTCCATGAAAACATCCTAATCCAAAGATTCCAACCTAATCAACACTAATATATCTGCCACAACAAGATTGTATTAAAGAACATGGCCTTTTGGGGGACATAATACATCCAAACTGGCAGAATGACTTACTGCCCTATGAGTCTTATCCATCATAGATCAGCCTGCAAACTCTATTCCACTATGTATCTTGACCTTGTTACTCTTCTATCTGATTGACCATCACCATGTTTCTCTCTCTCCTTTCCTATAATCTCCTACCCCAGCTGTAGCATAACTACAATGCCAGCTTTTGTTGAGCTTGCCCTCCCCTTCTTCCAGCTTCCGCCTGGTGCTGGTTGGAGTGGTGCTCAAGGAGGGCACCTTGCTTAACTCAGGCCAGGCCAGAAAGAGAGAATCATGATGCCCTGGCCAGAGACCCCTGGGACTGGCCTCTGGGTTCCCAACTCTGCATCCCTCTTACTATGTAACCTGACCCCTCGCTTCTGGCCATCACCACTGTCAGCAATGAGGCAGTCCTGTAGCAGGGCAGGGTAAATCTAAAAAGCCTGTCCGGCAGGTGTACTGACCCCATTTCCTCATTCCTGCTATCTGATCCTGTGCCCCAGTTTTGATAACTGACTTCTATGTGGTTATGGTGAGGCTCAACCTGTTCCCCATTTCTGCTAGGACTCTGACTTGATAATTTGCCTAATACCTCACTTTCTAAAGGTGGGGACTTCCCTAGCTCCCACTAGTCCAACCCAGGTCTATGGTCTCAATCTTAAAACCCATCCAGAACTGAAGAGATCTGCCTCTCAGGAGAACTTTTTGCTGTAGGACTTGTTGGAGTGGGTTCTTTCCTGTACTATCCCACAGCAATAATCTTTTTTTCTTTACCCACATCTACTTCTTATGTCCCTCATTTCCCCTTTTATATCTGTTACTTTCCACATTCCTTGGTTTTGTTTTTGCTTCACTATTCTATTCTAGTGGCTTTACCTACTACTACCATCATCAGAGACAGAGACCTTCACATTCCTAGTTCTTCTTTATTGTCCTACTCCTTCATTCAAACAAATTTCTTATGCCAGAAATCATGGTCTGCGTTGTTTCTTACAGTTGATCACTTTTTATACACATATGCTAACATTTTTCTCCTAATATTACACTCACCTCTCCTCCTGGGATCTTACTCGACTCATGGCCCTACTCATATATTGTGTAAAAGAGCTCCTAATGCATGAGTGTGTGATGGTGGTGGGGTCATCATCCTGTCATGCAGATAATGACTGTTTATGTGGTGTGCTGTCCAGCTGGGGAAATAAGGAACAAGAATATTGAATATGCTCCAAAGCAAGAAATTCCTAGGAAAACTGATCTACATGGCGAGACAACTAGAAGACAAAATGGGGCACTCCTTATGAGCATGATCACAGCCAAAGTATGGACTTTGATGGCCATTTAGAGCAGCATTGGGAAAACCCTAAAGGAAGGAGATGATAAGCATACCATAGACACTGTCCTTAGTGCACACTGGGGAACACACATGAAGAGGAAACCTTATCCGCATAATATATGGAAAGACCTTCAATCAGAAGCCAAGCTTTATAAATAATCCAAAATGGAGTAGGTCTTCATAGATGTAAATAAAATAGAAAAATTAACTTTCACATAAAAAATACCTTTTGCTGTGCAAGAGGACCTGCTATGGAAGAAATCTATTAACTGTACTTGAAAGTGGAAATCCTTCCCATCAGAGCTCACCTCTCCTTTGACATCAGGGTCTGAAGCAGAGAAATGTTATATTCCTATGTGGTTTCTTACCAAGAAGTTCAATGCAATTCTTATCCTTGTTTCTCTATAAGTAAGGTGCATCCATCCCCCATTCCGTGGCTTTTTTTTAAGATTTTCTCCTTCTTTTTGGTTTCCTGCATTTTGAATATGGTATGCCTATGCTCAGATTTTTTCGTGTTTATCTTATTTTGTGTTCTGTGAGCTTTATGGATTTCTGATTTGGCATCTGGCATTAATTTTGGACACTTCTCAGCCATAATTACTTCAAATATTTCTTCTGCTCCTTTCTCTCATTCTTCTCCTCATATTCTCATTACACATATAGTATACTTTTTGTAATTGTCCCACAGTTCTTAGATATTCTTTTCCATTTATTTTCATTCTTTTTTCTTTGCTTTTCAGTTTGGGAAGTTTCTACTGACATATGTTCAAGCTTACTGATTCCATCCTTGACTGTGTTCAGTCTAGTGATGAACCCATCAAAGGCATTCTACATTTGTTAGTGTTTTTGATTTCTAGCATTCCCTTTTGATTCTTTCTTAGAGTTTCCATCACTCTGCTTACATTACCCATCTGTGCTTGTATGTTGTCCACTTTTTCCATTAGAGCCCCTAGCATATTAATTATACTTATTTTAAATTTCTGGCCTGATAATTCCAAAATCCACATCTGAGTCTGGTTCTGATGGTGCTTGCTTTATCTCTTCAGACTGCACTTTTTCTTGCCTTTTAGCATGTCTTGACTTTTTTGTTGTTGTTGAAAGCCAGATAACATATTGGGTAATAGGAGCCGAGGAAAATAGGCCTTTATTATGAGGTTTTATGATTATCTGGCTAGGAATCTGGCTATATGTAATATTTGCTGCAAGTGTAGATGTCAAGGGTTACTTTTCTCCTCTCTCTTCCAGAAGCATGAGAAGATTTTTCTCCATCTTCACGGTAAGAACCTAGGAGGGATTCTGGAGTTAAAAATCATTAAAGGTGGTGTGCCAGTTTGTATACATTATGTCCCCCAGAAAAAGCCTTATTCTTTAATGCAATTTTGTAGGGGCAGATGTATTTATGTTGATTAAGCTGGAATCTTTGGGTTAGGTTGTTGCCATGGAGATGTAACCCACCCAACTGTAGGTGATAACTCTGATTAGATAATTTCCATGGAGGCATGGCCCCACCCATTCAGCATGGGCCTTGATCAGTTCACTGGAGTCCTATAAAAGCTCAGACAGGAGCTCACTGCTCACTGCAGCTGAGGGAAACATTTTGAAGACTGGAACTGGAAGTTGGAAGCTGACATTGACATTTTGGAGAACACCATTTTGACATGTAACCTGGGAGCAAGCCAACGCCAGCCATGTGCCTTCCCAGGTAACAGAGGTTTTCCAGATGCCAACGGCCTTTCTCCAGTGAAGGTACCCTTTGTTGACGTCTTATCTCGGACACTTTATGGCCTTAAGACTATAACTATGTAACCAAATAAACCCCTTTTATAAAAGCCAATCCATTTCCGGTGTTTTGCAAAATGGCAGCGTTAGCAAACTGGAACAGGTTGGGTAGGATGGGGTGGGGTGGGCAACAGGAGTTTTTAAATTTTCAAGTTAGTCCACACCTGGCCTCCAGGAATTAGTCAATTAAAAGTGTTGGTCTAGAAGTTTCTGCTCCTGGTAAGCGGTGATTCTCTGTTTTCACTTGTCTCTACAGATTTCAGGGTGGCAGTTTGCCCCGTGGTCTCAGTTTTCTGATGGATCTAAGAAGAGTTGTTGCTCTTCAGTTTGTTCAGCTTTTTTCATGTTGTGAGGATGGGAGTAATGACTTCCAAGCTCTTTACATTTGTCATGAAAACCGGACAAGATAATGTTTTCTTGAAAGCAGAATTTCAAAACCAGATTATCTGTTATAGGAAGCCTCACACTGTTTGGAAATCTTTGTCTGAAACTCAGCTGCACGAATGGGCTTTTGAGACTCCTTCATTCTCCGCCTGCTCCTTCCCTGATTTTGGTTTGTTGTTAGCCCTGCTTTTGTGGGAGCAGTAGTAGAGACAGATGATTTCTCTATCTCTTTCTCAGTGCACAACATTCAACCAAGTCCTAGAAATGTTTTCTTTCAAAATGAGCACATGTGACAATTCTCCAAAGCCAGGGGGAAGTTGGAAACATTGGGGTCTGTGGCAACCCATGGCCTGAGCAAAAGAGGCCTGCAGATCCTTAGTGCACAGCAGTCTGCATGACCTAGGCAGCTAAATGTTTAATCTATTGTCTTTTTAAACCAGTAAAGAGAAAAAGGGTAAATTGATCTTAAAATGTAACTTTATGCAAGCAGGCAGGAAGTGAGAGGCTCTTATTCTCACAAAAAGAGCAAAATGTAATTGTTCAAGTGTTATTCTAGTCCTTCCTGCACCATCCCCCAGGTCAGAATGAACTGTTCCTGCCATCTGTGCTCCCCGCACCCTTAGGAAGGCCTTTGCCTTAAACTCTTATAAAAGGCTTTCTGTACTTTTTACATCACTCGGTCATCTTCCCTGTGAATGCGATGCCTGCCCGGCCTGAGAGAGCCGTCATGATCTCTCCATGACTTTTCACCCTTTAAGTAAGCCCTGAATAAAAGTTCATGTATCAGAAAATGCTTGTTGTCTTCTTTGGCATCTGGACTGGCATGGCCCTCTTGGGCTGCAACAATTGGCACAGCCAGCCTGAGAATTAAATAGCTGCCAGCCGGAGACAAAGGAGATCCCAGGCACTGATGCCATGAACTTGGGGAGGGGAAAGGAAAAGGCCCCGGGTGGGATACCGGGGAGGCCTGTGACGTCTATGTGGGAAGGGCTGCCCACCCTCCCAGTGGAATGGATGTCTATGGGGGGAGGTGTGGCAACCCTCCTAGACGAGTGGAATCTGCTGAGGGAGTATGGAAATGTTTATAACTCTCTTGCTGGACAAATAGCTGTCCTGTATCAGGCCACAGGACCACTGGAGATTCAGAAAGAAAAAAAAGGCCACCAGATTGTGGCTGCGGTGGGTTGGCCATTGTTAGAGGCTGTATGCACCACTACAGAGGAAGCTTTAGCAGCTAAGGTGGCTGTAAACCACCTGGGGGGTAAATTAAAGCTAGAAAAAGATATGAGGCTAGCACAAGTGGGATTGAAAGAGGCTCTGGATAAATGTTTAGCAACATTGGAATACCAGCACGCTAGAGTAACAGGGCATAAGCTGCCCAAAAGGCAAGTTAGGCGTATCCTGGCTTCCCCTGACTGGAAACGTAAAGTGTGGGACCCTGTTGATTCCTCATCAAAAGATGATGTGCCCCTGTCTGACTGGGAAATTGATACCAAGGAAAGTAGGTGTACTTGACCTCTGTTCCAACAAAGGGTTAAAGGAGAGGCAGTTCAGCACCCTGATCCCCCATGGAAGGAAGAAGGTGGGGCAGTAGCTGCAGCTTCTAATCAGAAGGTGCTCATTTCATCCTGGGAGTTTTTTTCCCGGATGAATTAAGAGATATTAGTAACCAATATTGACAAAGACCTAGAGAGCCATTAGCAAACTGGTTACTCCTGTTTCATTTTGTGTTAAACCTTGCTAATATGTTATTTAGAATATTTTTAGATTTTTTCCAGTCAACCTGTGTTAGGCTTCACATGGGTAAAACAACAATGGACATTTGTTGTGCTTCCACAGGAAACCTTCAAATGTGGAAACCTCCAGAAGAGCCTGACTACTCTATCAAGTTCTTGGGTATTTTCTGGTTAGATAAAACTAAGGCTATTCCTTCAGCTTTTGTTGTTAAAATGCAAAGTTATCCCACATTGCTTACTTCTGAACAGTTGATGGCTTTTCTTGGTTTGTCAAGTTATTAAGTGTTTATACTTTATATAGTATGAATTTTAAAACCTTTGTATACCCTAATTAGAAAAGGAAAAGTGTGGAAATAGGATTTTCCACAGTGGGCTGTGTTTAAAAAGACTAAGTGAACTATTATGCAAGCACAGACTTTAAGGGGGGTGGACTCCGATATACCCTGTGATTTGGATGTGGCCAGTGCCAATATTGGCTTTGGGTGGGGTTTGTGGCAAAGGCAACAAGCTAAATGTGTACCTGTTAGATTCTGGTCCCAACTATGGAAGGGCACAGGACTCAGATATAGCCCTTTAAAAGAGCAATTGTGGGACTTGGGCAAGATGGAGGCATAGAGAGGAGTGGAAGCTAAGCAGTCCCCCTGGAACAACTACAAAAAACCAGAAACAACTAGTAAATAATCCAGAATAACTGCGGGGGAACAAACAAGACCATCCACTCATCATACACCAACCTGAATTGGGAGGAATGCCTGAGAACACAGCATAAAATCTGTAAGTAAAACCTGCGGATCCAAGTCACAAGACCCCCTCCCCCATAGCCCGAGCTGCAAAGCCTTGTGGTGCCAGAGAGAAGCTCTCTCCCAGCAAGTGAATATAGCTCAGCTGAGCTCCAACTGGGGTTTTCAGTAGTGAGTGTGAACTGCTCACTACAGCTACGCATCCCCAAAAAACAGACAGAGGCTTTGGGTGACAACTGACCTGGGATAGCCGGAGGGTCGCCTTGGACTGGGTCTGAAGGGGACTATCTGTTTCTTTTTCAGCTCAGTGGAGAAAGCCCCAGTCATTTTCAGTTTCCAGGGCTGTGACTCGGGGAAGGGTGGAGACAACACAAGCAGAGAGTGAGACCATTGAAATGCTAATGACCTCCACCTGAGGGGTCTGTCTTCTCTAGGAGGAAAGGGCTGGGGCCCTTTCCATTCAGAACCAGACCCCAGAGCCTGGGGGAACACGGCCATACCTCCTCACACCAGTCAAGAATTATAGGCTAACAGGCATCACCTGCTGGGCAGAAAAGCACAGTGACCCGAGGCATCAAAGGGTGGAGCAATTTTCTAAGACACCCCCACAGGGAAACCAGATACTGAATATTTCTTCCCTCTGGGACCTGAGCCTGTTCTGGTCTGGGAAAACTTGATTTGGATAACCAAGGAAACCATGCCTAGACAACAGAAAATTACAACCTACACTAAGAAAAACAAAGTTATGGCCCAGTCAAAGGAACAAACATACACTTCAACTGAGATACAGGAATTTAAACAACTAATGCTAAATCAATTCAAAAAGTTTAGAGAAGATATTGCAAAAGAGATAGAGGCTGTAAAGGAAGCACTGGGCATGTATACGGCAGAAATCAAAAGTTCAAATAAACAATTAGTAGAATCTATGGAAATGAAAGGCACAACACAAGAGATGAAAGACACAATGGAAACATACAACAGCAGATCTCAAGAGGCATAAGAAAACACTCAGGAACTGGAGAACAAAACACCTGAAAGCCTACACGCAAAGGAGCAGATGGAGAAAAGAATGAAAAAATATGAGCAACGTCTCCGGGAACTCAAGGATGACACAAAGTACAATAATGTATGTATCATTGGTGTCCCAGAAGGAGAAGAGAAGGGAAAGGGGGGCAGAAGCAATAATAGAGGAAATAATTAATGAAAATTTCCCATCTCTTATGAAAGACATAAAATTACAGATCCAAGAAGCGCAGCATACTCCAAACAGAAGAGATATGAATAGGCCTATGCCAAGACACTTAATAATCAGATTATCAAATGTCAAAGACAAAGAGAATCCTGAAAGCAGCGAGAGAAAAGCAATCCATTACATACAAAGGAAGCTTAATAAGACTATGTGTGGATCTCTCAGCAGAAACCATGGAGGCAAGAAGGAAGTGGTGTGATATATTTAAGATATTGAAAGAGAAAAACCGCCAACCAAGAATCCTGTATCCAGCAAAGCTGTCCTTCAAATATGAGGGAGAGCTCAAAATATTTTCTGACAAACAGACAATGAGAGACTTTGTGAACAAGACACCTGCCCTACAGGAAATACTAAAGGGAGCACTACAGGGTGATAGAAGACAGGAATGTGTGGTTTGGAACACAATTTTGGGAGATGGTAGCACAACAATGTAAGTACACTGAACAAAGGTAACTATGAATATGGTTGAGAGAAGAAGGTGGGGAGCATGTGAGACACCACAAGAAAGGAGGAAAGATAACGACTGGGAGTGTGTAACTTGGTGAAATCTAGAGTATTCGACAATTGTGATAAAATGTACAAATATGTTCTTTTACGAGGGAGAACAAGCAAATGTCAACCTTGCAAGGTGTTAAAAATGGGGAGGCATTGGGAGAGGGATGCAATCAGCATAAACTAGAGACTGTAACTAATAGAATCATTGTATTATGCTTCCTTTAATGTAACAAAGGTAATATACCAAGGTGAATGCAGATAAGAGGGGGGGGGATAGGGGAGGCATGTTGGACACTTGACATTGGTGGTATTGTCTGATTCTTTATTCTACTTTGATTTAAGGTTATTTTTCCTTTTGCTGCTTCCTAGCTGTCATTTTTTTTTCCTCTTTCTTTTGCCTCTCTACCTTCTTTGACTCTCCCTCCTGCCTTGTGGAAGAAATGTAGATGCTCTTATATAGATAGTGGTGAAGGTGGTGAACACATAAATGTATGACCATGCAGAAAACCATCGAGTATTTACTTGGGATGGAATGTCTGGTGAGTGAACAAAACCATATTAAAAAAAAAATGGGTTGATGACAAAACCTCGAGGGCAATATACTGAGTGAAATAAGCCAGACACATTAGGACAATTATTGCAGGGTCTCACTGATAGGAACTAATTATAATATGTAAACTCATAGACATGAAATATAAGGTACCAAGCTATAGGACAAGGCTTAAGAATGGGGAGTGGTTGCTTAGTATGAGCAGAATGTTCAATTAGGATGAACTTAAATGTTTAGAAATGAACAGGGGTGTTGGTCGCAAGATGTGAGAATAACTAACAGCGCTGAATGGTGTGTGAATGAGGTGGAAAGGGGAAGCTCAGAGTCATATATGTCACCAGAAGGAAAGTTGGAGGTCAAAAGATGGGAATGTATAAAACTGAATCCTATGGTGGGCAATGTCCATGATCAACTGTACAAATACTAGAAATCACTTCATGAACCAGAACAAATGTATGACAATACAATTAGAAGTTAATAATAGAGGGGCATATAGGGAAGAACTATATACCTATTACAAACTATATACTACAGTTAGTAGTATTTCAACATTGTTTCATAAACAGTAACAAATGTACTATATCAATACTAGGAGTCAACAATTGAGGGGGGTTGGTTAGGGATAGGGGAGGATTAGAATTTCCTTTTCTTTTTTTCTTTTTTCATCTTTCACTTTATTTCTTGTCTGGAGTAATGAAAAGTTTCTAAAAACTGAACAAAAATTAAGTGTGATGGATGCACAGCTGTATGAGGGTTCCCAGGGGCAAGTGATTGTACACTTTGGATCTTTGGATAATTGTATGGTATCTGAACAATCTCAATCTCAATAAAAAAAAAAAAAGAGCAATTGTGCACAGTTTGTAATCCTCTGTTGTGAATGTTGAAGGTCTAACTCAGGTGCCCAGTGACCTTACAGAAGACCACACCCATACAGGTATGCAGATATGGGACACTATAAATGAGCCCCATTTGGGGAGTGCTCAGGTGAGCACACTGACAAAATGGAAAGTCTACCTCCTACGATGTGGCATCTTTGACAGAGATGCATGAAATTTTAGGTCTGGCCTCCTATGTGAAAGAGCAGCGTGCCCTGTTTCCTGTTGATTCTCCTGAGGTGGCTCCTCCCATGCCCACGGTTAATGGACAAGGAAATACCCCTGGCTCTGCATGGATTGGCACATAGGTAATCTGCTACCTGGACAGCTGTGACTGTCCAGACCAGTACTGACACCATCTGATGGGAAAACATCTGGACTGCCTGCCACAAACGTGTCACAGCCCAAGGGGGTTTTACCAGTCAAAAGACCAAAGAGAATGCCCAGCATTTGCTGAAACATGAACTTTATTTGGGGCTTACTCACAAGGAGGCAGAATTCAAATGGCTTTTCTCTTGCTGGGCAGGTACTGCTCTAGCAGGGAAAATAAACCACATGATTCAGAGAACAGCAAGCCTTTTTATAAGGGTTTTAGACAAAGACATTCCTATAAGTGGGAGGAGCATAGATGCAGGAACAGGTCACTCTGACGGGGGGGGGGGGTGCAGGAAGGACTAGAATAACATTTGAACAATTACATTTTGTTGGGGACGCTTGCACCTTCAACGATGCCGGAAGCACACAACATGGCCGCTAGAGCTGATGCAAGAATAACCTTGAATAGCGTCAGCCTTCTTTACGGAAACAGTAGTTCCCGCCTAAGCAGTAGCTAGTTAGCGCCTAAACAGTAGCCGCCCATTGGCCATCCACCCCAGCAACAGCAGCCACCAATCCCAGACCGCCACCTGTTTTTACTAGCCACTCCCTCCACCCTTAGAGTATATATACCCCACTTCTTCAATAAAATTTTGCAGCTTGATCAGAACTCCTGTCTTGCTGTCGTTCTTCGTGTCTCTTGTCCCATACCATTCTTCCCTCGCAGGAGTCAGAGCCTCGGTTGATCGTCCCTCGGGCCGGGACAACATTTTGCTCTTTTTGTGAGACTAAGAGTCTCTCACTTCCTGCCTGCTTGCATAAAGTTACATTTTAAAGTCAATTTACCCTTTCTCTCCTTACTGACTTACAAAGACAATAGGTTAAACATTTAGCTGCCTAGGTCATGCAGACTGCTATGCACCAAAGATCTGCAGGCCTGTTTTGCTCAGGCCACGCATGGGTTGCCACATCCACCCCTGCACAACAGTTTGTGTTGACCATAGGACAGACTTTACATCCATAATTTACAACAACAATACAATAAACAACATAGTAATAATATACTGGTCCAGAGAGATGATAAACCTGTTAGCAAGTGGTGCTATGGCCAGGTTAATGAGTTCTACCATTTAGCACGAGTACTGTCTGGGCTAAAATAGCTAAAGGATAACACTACCAGGCATTCTGCTTTACTCTACATCTAGTTTTCCTTCCATGCCTGTCATTGGTGGGTATTCTGCCACTCTACCATGGCATCCCAGGTGGTTTGGATGGCTGGAGTGATAGTCCATGGGAGGCCAGTGACACCCGATGATGGCAATTCAGCGCATACCCAGCACTGGTAACTATTGTGGGCTGAGGTTACAGCAGAAGCCCACCATAGAAATGTATTTCCTGCAGTGCTATGAGTGAAAAGAAAGATGTTTGTGGGGTACAATAAGGGGTAAATCTTGGTGATCTAACAATACACAAGCCACATTTCCATCCATAGATAACAGTGTTTCAGGCAAAGGAACATTCTGTGGGGGTTTGAGATACCACACCTTTTCCCCCTGAGGTTGTACAAGGCTTTCAGGGGTTAGATCTAAAGTTAACCTGGGCATAATGAGAGTCCACATAGTAATACACTTCATTCCCTGGGGTATAGGGGGCCCAGGATTAACAATATACACCACTTTAGGCATTTTTAAAATAAATTTTGGTCGAATATTTAGGTTTTGGGCAACCCCAACCCCCATGGGCTTAGGATACCCAGCCAACCAGGCTGCATAGGCCAGGACCAGGGCCAGTTGACCTTATTCTCCCCAATTTCTAGTGTTTGTGGCACAGGAAAGAGCAGGTTATTATCATTGCCTCCTGCAGTTTGAGAGCAGCTGGCTCCCTTATTTGAATTTGCAAGGCCTGTGTGGGCCCTGCGGTTACCATTTCCACAGGAGCAGGAGCAGCCACTCTGGGTCTGGAGTTAATGCTAATCAGAACTGGATGCAGTCATTGAGTCCATTGTTGTAGGGAGTTTTTATCATCCTTTAAGTGTTCCTTTAAAAAACCATTCATTCTCTCAATTAACCCTGCTGCTGTGGGGTTATAGGGCAAGTGAAACGTCCACAGGACATCATGTTCTGTAGCCCAGGCCTGGGTTAACTGCCCAGTGAAGGGGGTCTCCCTATTGCTGTCTACATGTGTGGGGACTCCGAAAAAGGCACTTAACTTTTCTAAACTATGTATGGTAGCTTTTTGGTTGGCTTTTCCTACTGGGAAAGCTAATAAAAGTCCTGTAGCCATGTCTCCAGCTGTAAAAGCATACCTTGCACCTTCTGATAGAGGAAGAGGCCCGATGTAGTCTACTTGCCACCAGGTAACAGGAATTTGGTCCTGGCTGATGTGTCCAAGTTGGTGAGGAAGCATTCTGAGCCTTCGCATTGAACAGGAAGGACAGGCGTCTACTACCTCTTTTAGTTCCTGCCGAGTAATGGGCAACTGGAACTGCTGTGCCAGTTTCCACAGAGTTAGGTTCCCTCAGTGCCCAGTTTTCCAATGTAGCCATTCAGCTGCCTCAGGTGTTGTTGGTGCCAAACTGCAGATTTTCACCAGGGCATCTGCTTCGATGTTGCCAGGCAAAGAGTTAGCATTATGAGCTGATGCATGGAAAACAGTTATCTTACGCCTTTGGCAGTCTGTCCAGATGTCTTCCAACATTTCTTTCCCCCATAAGGGGCGACCGACCACTGTCCATTGTTCTTGCTTCCATGTAGCCATCCATACTGTCAGGCTTCGGTAAACAGCCCAATTATCTGTACAAACAGTTAAAGCATCCCCCGGCTCATAGACAATCACCATCCTCACCACCCATAACTCTGCCCATTGGCTGCTTTGCAGAGTTCCCATTTCCCACCAGATGGTATCAGTGCTCGGCTGGACAGCCACTGCTGTCCAGTTAGTTGGCTGCCCATGTGCTGACCCATCTGTATAGCAAGAAGAGTCAGGTATACTTCCCTGTCCATCAATGGTGGGCATTGGGGAGGAGCTACCTCAGGAAGGCTGGGAGGTAGTGAGATAAACTGCCCTTCTATATAGGAGACTGGTCCCAGGATTTCATGCATTTCTGCACTTAAAGGGCTGATGTTGAAAACACTGCATTGTAGGAGGTAAGCTTTCCACTTTGTTAATGTGCTCAACTGAGCATTCCCAGAATGTGGCTTGCTTACGGTGTCACAGATCCACCCCAGTATAGGTATGACTGTTTGTAAAGTCACTGGACATTTTTGAGTTAGCCCTTCTACTTGTAATAGGGCATTATAAGCAGCACACAATTGCTTCTCTAAAGGACTATATCAAAAATCTGCACTTTTCCATAATTGTGAACAAAATCCGATAAGTACATGTTTAACCTGTTGCCTTTGCCACAAATCCCACCCAAAGCCAATGTCGGCACTGACCACATCCAATTCACAAGGCACATCAGGGTCCACCCCCCTTAAGGCTTGTGCCTGCACCACAGCACGCTTTGATGTCTCAAAAGCAGCCAGTTGGGAGATGTCCCAGTCCCACATTTTTCCCTTTAGATCTAACAAATACAAAGATTTAAGCATTTGTGCCAGGTGAGGTATAAAAGACCTCCAATAACCCAATAGCCCTAAATAAGCCATTAATTGTTTGGGGGTATGTGGGGTAGGGTAAATCTGCACTTTATCAGTAACAGCAGAAGGAATAGTTCTTGTCTTACCCGACCAGACAACACCCAAAAATTTAATAGAACACCCAGGTCCTTGCATTTTTTCTTGGTTTATCACCCATCCTCTATTCTCAAGGTGGGTCACCACTGTTTTAGCAGCCTCTTCCAGGTCTGGAAGAGAACTGCTAGTTAACATTATATCATCAATATAATGGAACACAGTAAAAGCATCGGGAGGCGTCCATTTTGTTAAATCTCTAGCTACTAGGCTGTGGCAAATAGTGGGGCTGTGAATATACCCTTGTGGCAACACTGTGAAAGTCCACTGTTGTCCTTCCCACATGAAGTTGAACACAGGTTGACTGGAAGAATCTAGAGGAATGCTGAAGAAGGCATTAGCAAGATCTAACACAAAATGAAAGAAGCCTAATTTTGTGCTAATATCCTGGAGCAATGTGGCGATATTCGGCACCGCTGCAAACAAAGGAGGGGCTACCTTATTTAGCTCTCTATAATCAATAGTCATTCTCCAAGAATCATCAGACTTCTTTAGTGGCCAGACTGGACTGTTCAAGGAGATATGGGTGGGAATAATAATACCCACCCTTTCTACCTCCTTTATCGTAGCTGTAATTTCCTGGTGCCCTCCAGGTAACTTGTACTGGCGAATGGCAACTGTGCACCCAGGAGGAGGCACCTTTACCAGTAACCTTTTAGCGTGTCCTCTCAGGACTGCTTTTCAACTTGACATCGGAGGCAGAATTCCCCTGTAGTGGTCTGCAGGGTGATATTCTGCAGAATATCAATCCCCAGTATATATTCTGGAATAGGGGATATATCTACTGTGTAAGTTTGGGGAGGTAGCCGGCCAATTTGCATTAAAACCTGTTTTTGAGTTGCTTTAACTCCTTGGCCCCCATAACTGGCAATAGTTAGTGTGGGGCCTCCACTTCGTGGTTTCCTCCCATATATTCCACTCCTGTGTCTATAAGGGCTAAACCTCTATGTTCATTAGTGGGAGACCAAAAAATTGTTAATTCAATGTGTGGCCTCCAATCCCCAGTGCTCCCATCAATTGCTCTTATCTGGGGATCTCAGCCTCGCCCCTAATTCAGGGGAAGTAGGGCCTCCCAAACTCTCTCTGTGGGTGGAGCAGAGGGCTCCATTCGCATACCACATGCCTGATAGCTTAATGCAACTTTTCTTCCTGAAGGTTTAATTTCCTGCTTAGTAAACCTCTGCTCTTTGGGCAATTTACTCCACAGTTTAACTAGTACAGGATTTGGCTGCCCTTCAATTTCTTCTATTTCTGACCCAGCTGCTTTGAGATCTGCCCACAGTTGCTTACATGACACTTCTATTTGGCCCATAATGCTCTCTGGGGACTTGCCTCATTGCTCTAACCCCAGGATTAGAGCAGATGTTTTTCCACAGATGGTCCATTTCTCCCAACTCCACGATCTCTTGGGGACCTTCCACAAGAGGCTTTCCTATTAGGGGCCTGAGGAGGGGCATTAAAGTTCCATACCATTGATTAGGGGCCGTGTGCAGAATTATTCCACACAAACCTCGAGTGAAAGTGACATCATCTGGTCCCACAGTTTCATTAGCATAAATTGAATGTTTCATGCCTAAACCCCAAAGTATATCCTGAAGTTCCTCTATGCTATTCCATTGTAGCAGGGCATGGGGTAAGTCCCCTTCCTGTGGCCACACAATTTCACATTGTTTGACTAGCCACTGAAAAAGGGAATGAGTCTCTATGGTAGTTCCAAGCAAGTACAATCGCTGGCATAGGGAGGGGTGAATGGAAACGGTGACTAACTTACTCATTTCCCATCCAGTGAGCAGAGTGCTGTCTGCACCATCATCCCATAGCCATAGCAATCAGTTTACTAATGGCTCTCTAGGCTTTTGTTGATATTGATTCCCAATATCCCTTAATTCTGCTGGGGAGAATTCCCGTGATGTGACAAGCACCCTTGGCTCATCAGGGGCCCGCTCTGCCTCACCCTCCCCTCCTTCAGTAGAGCCTACTGGCCGTTCTGATTTAATTTTGTGCTGGACCAAAGGACAGACAAGTTTATGTTCCTCTTCAACCTCCCATTCTGGCTGTGACTCCACAGGGTCCCAAACCTTAGGATCCCAGTCAGGCGAGGATAGAATGCATCTGACTTGCATTCTGTGCACCCTGTGCCCTTTCACTTTACCATAACAGCATGCAAGCATGGCCGAATTTTCATCTACTTGCTTTAACCTCTCATTCAATGCATCCCTCAGCTCAGCTTGTGCCAGCCTCATATCCTTTTCCAGTTTTAGTTTATCCTTCAGGTGGTGTATGGTTGCCTTTGCTGCCAAAGCTTCCTCAGTAGTGGCACGTAAGGCTTCTAACAACGGCTATCCCACTGCAGGCACAATCTGGCGGCCCCTTTTCTCTTTCTGGATTCCCAAGTCACCTGCCACCTGCTGCAGGATATCCAATAGTCGCACTGGGGAGATGCACATGCCTCCATAGTCCCTCAGTGGGCCCCATTCATCCAGGAGGGTAGCTATCCCTCCCCACATCAAAGTCTCAGGCCACCCTAGTATCCCCACCCCCGGGGTCTCTCCCTTCCCCAGGTTCAAGCCTGCAGAAGTGGGGGCCCCTTGGTCTCCTGGCTGGTTCACCAATTGTCACAGCCTGAGGGGGCTTTACCAGTCAAAAGACCAAACAGAACGCCCAGCATTTGCTGAAACATGAACTTTATTTGGGGCTTACTCACAGGGAGGCAGAATTCAAATGGCTTTTCTCTCACAGGGCAGGTACCGCTTTTGCAGGGAAAATCGGCCATGCAATTCAGAGAACAACAAGCCCTTTTATAGGGGTTTTAGACAAAGACATTCCTAAGGGTGGGGGGAGCATAGATGACCTGAGGGGTGGTGCAGGAAGGACTAGAATAACACTTGAACAATTACATTTTGCTCTTTTTGTGAGATTAAGAGTCTCTCATTTCCTGCCTGCTTCACATAAAACTACATTTTAAAGTCAATTTACCCTTCCTCTCCTTACTTGTTTACCAAGACAATAGGTTAAACATTAACTGCCTAGGTCATGCAGACTGCTGTGCACCAAAGATCTGCAGGCCTGTTTTGCTCAGGCCACAGGTTGCCACAGTGAGGTAACCATTTTTCATGTCTCTGCCCATAATACCGGTTCATTACCAGGTAACATAGAAGCGGATGCCCTAGCAAAATTCCACAGCCTAACACCAATGATGCATGAAGTGGCTGAATGGCTGTGCCAGAAGACTGGGCACTGAAGACACCAGATTCCTGTCACCTGACGGCAAGTAAACTCTATTGTCCCTTTTCCTCTGTCCAAAGGGACAAAATATGCCTTCACCACTGTGGATATGGCTAAACACTTAAAGGATGATAGAAACGATGGACTCGAGGACTGTATCAGCATTAACTCCAGCTAAAGGGGCCGGCTGCCTTCAAGCCACAATGGGGCAATGATAATAACTCTTCCTTGCCTGTGCCACAAACACTAGAAATTGGGGAAAATAAGGTCAATTGGCTCTGGTTCTGGCCCATGCAGCCATGCTGGTTGAGAATCCTTAGCCCATGAGTATTAGAATTATATCGGAAACTGACTGTAGATCTGACACCGAAGGGCTCCCTGCAGGGGGAGAAAACATGGTATGTAAAACCCCCTCACCTGAAACTCTTCTATCTACTATGAAGACTCAGTTTATATGTATTGTTAAACCAGTCAGCTGTCCAATTTAATGCTTACATGTATTGTTAATTCTTATTAAAAAAATTGTGTTACTAAAATGCTTTAGTATTTAGCCTTCTAACAAGTGTAATGTTATTGGTAATAATATGTTGTGAAATGCTTAAGAACAATTTCCAAAATTATTTTGATGACTTGAATGTAGAGGGTATGAAGGATGTTTTGTTTTGTTTTTTTTAACTGAAGGAAAAGGAAGTCATCTTGTCCTAAATGACTGGTTGTATCAGAATAAAAAAACAGGAGATATGGAACAAAACCTAAATAGGTGTGAAAAGTTGCAGAAAGTTGGTGGAGGGGGAAGTTTGTTTCTGTGGTCAAGGTTGAGAAAATAGTAAAAACTAGATATAGAATAAAGCAGAATGCCTGGTAGTGTTATCCTTCAGCTATTTTAGCCCAGGCAGTACTTGTGCTAAATGGTAGAACTCATTAACCTGGCCACTTCCTAATAGGTTTATTAACTCTCTGTACCGGTGTATTATTACTATATTGTTTATTGTATTGTTGTGAATTATAGATGTAAAGTCTGTCCTATGGTCAATGCAAGCTGTTGTGCAGGGGTGGATTGTGGCAACAAGCCTGCAGATCTTTAGTGCACAGCAGTCTGCATGACCTAGGCAGCTAAATGTTTAACCTACCGTCTTTCTAAGCCAGTAAAGAGAAAAAGGGTAAATTGACCTTAAAATGTAACTTTATGCAAGCAGGCAGGCAGGGAGAGTCTCTTAGTCTCACAAAAAGAGCAAAATGTAATTGTTCAAGTGTTATTCTAGTCCTTCCTGCACCATCCCCCAGGTCAGAGTGACCTGTTCCTGCATCTATGCTCCCCCCACCCTTAGGAAGGTCTTTGTCTTAAACCCTTATAAAAGGCTTTCTGTCCTTTTTGCTTCTCTGGGTTGTCTTCCCTGCGAATGTGATGCCTGCCTGGCCTGTGAGAGCCGTTGTGATCTTTCCACAACTTCTCACCCTGTAAGTAAGCCCTCAATAAAAGTTCATGTATCAGAAAATGCTTGTTGTCTTCTTTGGCCTCTGGACTGGCATGGCCCTCTTGGGCTGTAACAGGGTCTCTATCTTCTTGCTGATTTGGCTTCATCCACACACCTCTTCTGGATGACTATAGCTCCTGACTTCTTAAGGAATATTAATCTGTCTTATCATTCATGCACATATACCAGGCTGTCTTCCTACCAGAATTATTCAGGCCCTGGAACTTATCCCATGATCTTTGCTGAGGAGATTGAGACTTTCTAAAGAGGGTGCTCATCGGTAAAATGGAAATCATATTATCCTCCCCATAGAGTTGTTCTGAGGAGCAAATAAGCTAATACATTCTTGTGTTAGTGCTGTGCCAAGTTGCATGAGAGCCTGAGGCCAAAAGAAATATCAATAATACTAGTCCTACTTTTCTTTAAAATTGTGATATTTTGTTCATCGTGGATTTTTTGCATTGATTTTTTTTTTTAATATTGCATTAATATTATTCGTCTCATTTACTAAGTTTTGTGACAGCCTGCTAAATTTTGTCTGAGGCAGGTACCTCCCTGGTCTCACCCTGGTCGCGACTGCGTTTAATTTATGGATAATACGACTTGTCTGAGATATGTGAGTTGAAGATTAATTAAAATTGGCCATAATGATTGTTGAAGGTGTAAGATATCAGATTCATTAGAGTATTCTGTCTACCTTTGTATATGTGTATACTTTTGAAATTTTTCCATACAATTTCTCCGGCAAATTTGAACCCATCGCGGCCATTTCGAAACCGGGGCGGGGCGTGAGGTAGCGACAAAAAGCAGGTGGCGTGTTAATACCTACCTCACCACAGAGACTCAGAAGCCTCCGAGATTCCTAGAGCGTCCCTGGAAGGGACGTAAGGGGACGCAACAATCCTCTTCCCGACCCTGGAGGCTTTAGCGTTAGCGATCGCCGTTTTTATGGTGTTGGACCTCAGCGATTTCTGAGACCAGCACTCCGAAGTTTCAATTCCCCCAGCAGGACCTCTAGGAACTTTGAGGCGGATTGAGAAGGGCCGGGCCTCCGAGCCTCCAGCCTAAGAAGGTGGGACTTGGGAAAATGTCAGAGGTCTGCGACGGGAATTGGCCCCATGACACTCATTCTTGCTCAGAAGAAACCGATTGCAAAGGCCGGGAGATGAGGGGCAGAGATGAAGGCAAACAAGCGCGGGCTCGTTGCCTCTCGACCCCAACACAACCTACGGGGCTTGGAGGGAACCAAGCCGACGACCCAAAAGCATCGGTCGGGGCACTCTGTAGCCGATAAGGTCTTTTGGGAAGCAGCCTACCTTGTGGACTGTAATAAGTCACTTTTATGGGTGTGGTTGTAAAGAACAGGATTCAGAACCTGTGGGGTTCAGGTTCTCGAGGTACAAGTGGTGGGGAGTTTACCTACCCTGGATGACAAAATCTCCTGGAACACCGTCACCCGGAAGATAGAAATGTCGTGACTGTTGTGTATACTGTGTGATGATTCTGAGAATCAGGTGAATATGGGATGTATTATTGGTTGGGGCGGGGGGTGCTCATCAGACAGTAGCAATGCATTTCAGCAGCCAGACTTTGCCTTAGAATCACCTGGAGAGCTTTTTAAAGTTCCTGAGTAATGCTGATTTTGCTATGTGATGGTAACCACCGGGTTACAGGCAGATCCAAAAGGTGCATCTCACTGTATTCTTCAGGACGGAAACCATTCTTCTTGACACTGCTTATTCGAGGCATTGTGGCTTAGCTAGCACTTAATTCGTGTGTGCCGATTCTCCAAATGAAATTTATTAGGAGGGTACTGAGACAAAAGCTTGGTAATACAAGGAGTGAATGGAGGAAGAGAGCTCTCGTTTTATCTTTACCTGAACTGAGGAATTCAGCAATGTTTCTCCCAGTTTAAGCGGATTTTTCTTCAACAAAAATGAAATCCATACAAGGATTTTCTGGCACTGCTCTAGGCTCAGAGATAAAATTCTAGTTTCTTTTCTGTCAGGTGTTAATGTAAAGATTCAGTGATGCTCTTCAAAGCTCTAATGATTTGGAAATATCTCTCAAATGATCTTTGTTCTGTGGTTGTAATAATTATAATAACATTTATTGAGAAATTATATGCCGGGTACTACTAAATAGCATATAAATGTTGTTTATTCCTCATGACCCTATGTAAAAGATGCTGTTTTTATGTCCATTTTTAAAGTGGCAATGTTAATGTTCAGAGTTAATCTGGTAGCAAGTCCAAGATCACTCTGCCCATAAGTGGCAGAACCAAGGGCTTGAATTAATGTCTGTATGACATTGAAGCCTGTGCTTTTGGGTGCTAATTCAATGGGGTGCTTCTTCTAAAGTCTCTCATCTTAATTTTTTTTTAGTTCAGTTTTATTGAGATATATTCATATACCATACAGTCATCTATGGTGTACAATCAACTGTTCACAGTGTCATCATATAGTTGTGCATTCATCACCGCAATCTATTTTTGAACATTTTCCTTACACCAGAAAGAATCAGAATAAGAATAAAAAATAAAAGTAAAAAAGAACACCCAAATCACTCCCCATCCCACCTTAATTTTGATTTCGTTTTTGTCCCCATTTTTCTACTCATCCATCCATACACTGGATAAGGGGAGTGTGATCCACAAGGTTTTCAAAATCACACTGTCACTCCTTGTAATCTACATCGTTATACAATCGTCTTCAAGAGTCAAGGCTACTGGGTTGGAGTTTGGTAGTTTCAGGTATTTACTTCTAGCTATTCCAATACATTAAAAACCTATAAAGTGCCATAGGGACCAAGCTCCACTTTGTCTGGTTTGTGGATGGATGTGTGGAAAGGTAGGGGAGGCAAGCGGACAGACGAGGGTACCCAGTGTTCTTTTTTACTTTGGTTGCTCTTTTTCACTCTAATTGTTATTCTTGTTGTTTTTGTGTGTGTGCTGATGGGGGTGTCGGGGATTGATTTGGGTGATGAATGTACAACTATGTAATGGTGCTGTAAACAATCGAGAGTGCAGTTTGTTTTGTATGACTGCGTGGTATGTGAATATATCTCAATAAAATGATGATTAAAAAAAAAAAAAAAAAAAAAAAAAGAGAGCTCAGGGGCCGAAACAGACCCAGAGGCTAACACAGACCCAGAGGCTTGAAGACGCAGAGAGAAAGACATTTGGAAATGCCAAGCTAAGAGATGAAGCCCAGAGTTTACCCCAGAGAAGCTAAGTGAGAACCCACAGAAACTTAAGGAGAAAGCCACTGGAATCAAAAGCTGAAAGCAATGCAACCTGGGAGCAAAAGATCACATGACTTCCCAGCTGACAGAACTGTTCCAGATGCCATCAGCCTTTTCCTCAGAGAAGGTATGTACTTCTTGATACCTTAATTTGGACATTTTCATGGCCTTAGAACTGTATATTTGTGAATTAATAAACCCCCACTTTAAAAGCCAAAAAAAAAAAAAAAAAAAAAAAACCTATAAAGTGTTGTCTATATAGTGCATAAGAATATCCACCAGAGTGATCTCTCGACTCCATTTGGAATCTCTCAGCCATTGAAGCTCTATTTTGTTTCGTGTCCCCCTTTTGGTCAAGAAGATGTGCTCAATCCCACGATGCCAGGTCCAGATTCATCCCTATGAGTCATATCCTTCATTGCCAGGGAGATTTACACCCCTGGGAGTCAGGTCCCACGTCGGGGGAGGGCAGTGAGATCACCTGCTGAGGTGGCCTAGCCAGAGAGAGAGGGCCCATCTGAGCAACAAAAAGGTACTCAGGGGGAGACTCTTAGGCACAATTATAAACGGGTTTAGCCTCTCCTTTGCAGTGACAAGCTTCATAAGGGCAAGTCGCATGACAGAGGACTCAGCACACCAAGCTGTCAGCCCTCAATGTTTGTGAGAACACAGGCAACAATCTGTCTCATCTTAATTTTTTATTACCACGTGAAAAAAGACAAATATAGCAAGAGCTGTGATCTCCATCCATTCCACAAATTCTTGGTTCATCATCTAACTGAGTCCCTTTTCTGCAATTTCCTGCCCAATTCCTCTAGCAATCATTGCAGATGTAAATATCTGGAGTTCTTAATTTATTGCAAGGGAAAGGAAAGCTTCAGTGATGTCTGAATCCTAATTCCTACTGATTAAAGACATGTCTGGAAAAGGGGCTTGGGATGTAATAACAAGATTCATGATAAATAGCAACTGGGAATGCAATACTAATTTTTGACCAATTGGTTTTGAATAGACTTGGCTTTAACAGAACAACTTATTCATTTAAACAAAATTCCTGCCCTTGTAGTTTCTCAGTTGTGGTAAGGACTGTGGAGAAGAATCAAGTAGGGAAGGCCAGTATGTAGTATGGGGATGGAGTAGGGTGAAGGTTGGGTGTTGCAGTTTAATATAGAATGTACTGGGCAGCTTTACTGTTATTTGAACAGACATGAAGGAGTGAGTGAGGAGTCTGAGGAAAGAGTATTCCAGGAAGGAAACATCATCATACCTTGTTTTGGAAATGATAAAGGCTCTATACTGTAAATTGGTGTGTTGGTACTATGACAAACACAGCAGGGGTGATCAGAATCCACTCAGGAAGGAATAGAGCTAATGAGAGGAAGATAATTAATACTGGATGATAAAAATATGCTTTTTAAAAGAAACGTCTTTCAGAACACTTCATGTGACATCTTAGAATTTGCTTATTGAATATTTTTTTAAAGTGTCGTAAAGAAATAACAAAAGATGATCGTCCTTTATGGACAGAGTCTCAATGGAAAATATATTCCTGCAGCTAGAGTTCAGTTTAACAACTTTTAATGAGTTTTACTATGTGCTAGGTGCTATATTAGGTGATGACAAGTGTAAACACAGATAAACAGATGGCCCCTTTATTGCTGTGTCAGGGTTCTCTAGAGAGACAGAACCAGTAGGATATTAAGAGATATATTTTAAAGCCCATGGGATTGTGAGGGCTGGTAAGATTGAAATTTGTAGGACAAGGTTGCCAGGCTGGAAATTCAGGCAGGATTTGATGCTGCAGTCTTGAGACAGAATTTCTTCACTAGGAAACCACCTTCAACTGATCATGAGCCCACCCACTTTATCAAGGTTAATCTTTTTTACTTAAAGTCTGCTGATTGTGTTAACCACATCTATAAATATTTTCACTGCAGTACCTAAATTAGTGTTTAATGAAATAA
Organism: Choloepus didactylus; assembly: GCF_015220235.1. Taxonomy (NCBI): domain Eukaryota; kingdom Metazoa; phylum Chordata; class Mammalia; order Pilosa; family Megalonychidae; genus Choloepus; species Choloepus didactylus. The sequence continues at coordinate 125,571,252 of NC_051313.1, read as the reverse complement.
CTCGGTGAGCACTATAAACTAGCCAAAGTGACAAAAGACTAACCATCGCAGCATCCTACATTCACTTTTTGCCAACTTGATAAGCCATAGAGACCCACAACTGGTGCTGATAATAGAAGGTACCCGTTATTCTTCTTTAACAACCTCCACCAGCCCCTGGTAGAGATTTGTGACCTCATCCCAGGAGAAGAAGAGGGCAGAAGCCCACTGGACTTCCATATAAGGATGTCAGGAAATAAAGAGCCTATGCCTCTGAAACCTTGGTAAACTTTCTGGGTTCTTATTTTGATATTTGGTGGTAAACCTCTAAAAACAAAAACAAAAAAAACCTGTGTTTGTCTTCAGGAACATAGTGGGAAGGAGTACCAAAGTAGACTACATTTGACAGTTCTGAGGAGTACTGGTCCCATATATTGTAGGATGCCCCACTGTTGGAATTTGCCTCATGTTTTTCTCATGATTAGATGGGTTGTGGGTTTGGTGGAGGAAGACCACAGAGGTAAAGTGTCAATTTCATCCCATTATATCAAGAATACATTCTAGCAACATGACTTATCACTACTGATGTTGGCCTTGATCACCTAGCCGAGGTAGGGTTTGTCAGGTTTCTCCCCTGTAAAGTTACTCTTTTATTTCCCCATTCCCATATTCTAATGATGTGTTTTTGAGTTTTGATAAAAGGAAGTTGTACTTATTGTATGATCGATCCCATTTTGGTAAAAAAATTAAAACTATATAGGTATACATATATAAAGCAGTTGTAGAGAGACAGAGAATATTCTGGAAGGAAGCACACCAAACTCCTGATAATGATTATTCGTGGGGAATAGGGGTTGGGTTGAAGAGGAGGACCTTCTCTTTTTACTTTTTACCTTCTCTTTTTACTGTATCCTTTTGGTTTCTTTTATAATAGACATACATTACTTAAAACATTTTTATTTACCTATATATTTATTTTTTAAAGGTATATAATACATGCATGTGTTTTGAAAATCAAAATAATAAAAAGTATGCAGTAGACAGTCTCACTTCTACCCTATCTCCCAGCCACCTTTTCCCCCCATTTTTGCACACATAGTGTTCTGGTTTGCTGATGCTGCCATTTTGCAAACTAGAAATGGATTGGCTTTTATAAAGGGGGTTTATTTGGTTACAAAGTTACAGTGTTAAGGCCATAATAGTGTCCAAGCTAAGACATCAACAATAGGGTACCTTTGCTGAAGGATGGCCAATGGCTTCCGGAAAACTTCTGTTATCTCTGAAGACACGTGGCTGGCCTCTGCTTGCTCCCAGGGTGTGTCTCAAAATAGCATTCTCCAAAAAGTTGTATCAGCTTGCAATGGCCATAAGCTGCAGCTAGCAGTGAGCTTCTGTCTGACCTTTTACAGGGCTCCAGTGAACTTATCAAGGCCCACGCTGAATGGGCAGGGCCACACCTCCATGGAAACATTCAGTCAGAGGTCGCACCCTAGCCAAAGGTGTCACTCACAGTTGGGTGGGTCACATCTCCATGGAAACAACCTAACCCAAAGATTCCAACCTAATCAGCACTGATAACGTCTGCCCATACAAGTTTGCATTAAAGAACATGGCTTTTTCTGGGGAACATAGTTTATAAACCAGTACACATAGCAAAAAGGCAATGTCCATTTCCTCTAATGTTTTTATGTCTTCTTCCAGAATTTCTTTTTGAAAATGCCAGCAAATACAAATACTTATTGTTATTCTCATGCTGTCTTATACATTAGGTGGCATACTGTATCCACTCTTTTTACTTACCAAGACATCTTAGAGATTTCCACATTAGTAATAGAAAGTTTCTTCATTGATATGGGGGTGCACATGTCTTTAATCAGATTCCTGGTCATAGACACTTGGGTTGTTTCTAATCTTGTGCCATTAAAAAGGATGCAATGAAAGGAGAGGCTAAACCTGCTTATAATTGTACCTAGGAGTCTCCCCCTGAGTGCCTCTTTGTTGCTCAGATGTGCCCTCTCTCTCTAACTAAGTCACCTTGGCAGGTGATCTCACGGCCCTCCCCACTATGTGGGACCTGACTCCCAGGGGTGTAAATCTTCCTGGCAATGCAGGATATGACTCCCGGGGATGAATCTGGACCTGGCATCGTGGGATTGAGAACATCTTTGTCACCAAAAGGGGGATGCGAAACAAAACAAAATAAAGTTTCAACGGCTGAGAGATTCCAGATGGAGTCAAGAGAGCGCTCTGGTGGACATTGTTATGTGCTATATAGGTAACACTTTTTAGGTTTTAATGTATTGGAATAGCTAGAAGTAAATACCTGAAACTACCAACCTCCAACCCAGTAGCCTTGACTCTTGAAGATGATTGTAAAACAATGTAGCTTACAAGGGGTCACAGTGTGATTGTGAAAACCTTGTGGATCACACTCCCTTTATCCAGTGTATGGATGGATGAGTAGAAAAATGGGGACAAAAACTAAATGAAAAATAGGGTGGGATGGGGGGGATGATTTGGGTGTTCTTTTTTACTTTTATTTTTTATTCTTATTCTGATTCTTTCTGGTGTAAGGAAAATGTTCAAAAATAGATTGGGGTGATGAATGCACAACTATATGATGGTACTATGAACAGTTGATTGTACACCACGAATGATTGTATGGTATGTGAATATATCTCAGTAAAACTGAATTTTTAAAAATGGGTGAAATTGTTGCCAGGGGCAACACATAAATTAAGATTAGAGACAAAAATATCTCTTGGAGATTGGGAGCAGGGGACACACCGCCTGTCTGCAAGTGTGTGTGTCCCATTCCCAAGACCCTTATTTATTATGCTTTTAAGGTAGAGAAATGCTTTACTGTGCACATAGACATTTTCACAAGGTTGTTTACATTTGTCTGCAAAATGGGTCTTATCTTATTCTCAAGGACAATAACAGAAAAACAGTTCCCCAGCTGCATTCTCATGTCCGTGCATACTTTAACGAGGTGTGCCTTGATAGTGTTCTATCTCAGCAGGAGCCCAGTGTTCCAGGCCCCCACTTCAGGTATGCGGGAAGGAGAGGAGAAACTTTAGGCTCTGTTTTCCACATGCAATGAATAATATTATACACATATCATTTTGTATATGTGCAAGTATATCTTTAAGATAAATTCCCAGAACTGAATTTCACCCAGAAAACTTGAACATGAATCCAGGTTTTGTAAACTGTTATAAACAGAATGACCTTGGGAAGTTGCTTAAGCTTTTAAAAGCCTCACTTTACTCTTTTGCAAAATGAATTGACATAACAGGATTAAATGATATAATGTACATGTAAATGTTATATGTCCTGCAAAGTATCATCATCTTTTATGATAGCTGATGAAAATATATTCTTCCTCCATTCCCAGTAAATATTACTATTTTGCAGAATAATTTTGCCTTATTAAATAACTGGTCTGTTTTTCCTCAGAGTGTCTTATTTTCTAGCCTATAGCAACACAGATTAAAGATTACATGTTTATGTCATTGTATGATGACACATTATAAACATACCCCCTCTTCCTTTCATGTCTAATACTGGTCCTGCCACTTTGTTTAGCATCTTGCCTTAGTATACTCTGAATTTAGTGGTGTATGTGGATGGTGCTCATAATATTGGTAGAAGGTTTGTTTCCAGCACAAAAGTGTAGAGTGGGCTCTTTGGGGAGTTCGCCTAGGTGAGTGATGCTAGCAGTAGATTAATTTCTACTGGTTTCTTCCTCCTTCTGTAGTTTGCTTGCCCAGAAAGGAGATCAGAAGACCAGATGATGCAGCAGCAAATGTCTTAGGTAAGAGCTACCATTTCTAATATCTGCCCCCTTCATGGCAACTGGCCCTAGCTCCTTCACTCCAGCTAGAGATTGCTCAGCACACACCTGTTCAGGTGCCTCCTCTCAGGACAGCAAGACTCTTCTCTAGATGAGTGAGATGTTTCTTGTTCAGTAGCTTCCTCTAGGTCCATTTTTCTGTTAATTAACTGCCACTTTTTATTATCATCCTTCCTCCCTATCCCCACCAGCTCAATTTATACCAACAAAAATCTCTTCCTTATGGGTCTTCTCATACATTTCCTCTCCTCTGTCATACATCTGTGGGCTTCTCCTTAGGATCATGGTATGGTCTAAGAGTGGAGAATGTTTGAGGATGTGGTTGTAAGCCTCAGTCAGGTGGAGTCAGGGTTCTTGGATCTTGTTCAGGACTTACTCTTCAAGAATGGGGTTTAAATATTAATCTGCTTTTGTGAAAAGCCTCTGGATTTTCTATTCTTTGCAGGGATAGTAGATAAAATAGAACAGATGTTCAGAATTAATTCTTGGACTACTCTTTCAATACCTCTCTATGTGTGTATGTAGACAAGGTAATACTTAAAAATGAATCTTGTTTTCCAGGTGTGCTATTTGGAACAGAGAATTTCCAGGCAGTAGGAGTATGAACAAATGCAGGGCTGAGAAATTGTATGGTGAGTTTGGCTAAAATATATAGCAACAGCAGGTGAGTCTGAAGAAAGAAAGCTTTATAGGATGTGTGGGGAATTAGATATGTATCCTCCAGTCCAATGCCATCTAGTATATGTGATATAAATGTCATACATACGTGCTGTCCAGTATGGTAGGTAGTAGTCACATGTGACTATTGAGTTCTTGAAATGTGGCTAAGACTACTTGGGACCTGAGTTTTTAATTTTGTTGAATGTAAATTTAAATAACCACATGTGACTAGTGGTTACCATATTGGACAGTATGGCTCTTGGTGTTTTTTTTTTTTTTTTAAATTCATTTTATTGAGATATATTCGCATACCATGCAGTCATACAAAACAAATCGTACATTCAGTTGTTCACAGACCATTACATAGTTGTGCATTTATCCCCAAAATCAATCCCTGGCACCTTCATTACCACACACACAAAAATAACAAGAATAATAATTAAAGTGAAAAAGGACAATTAAAGTAAAAAAGAACACTGGGTTCCTTTGTTTGTTTTTTTCCTTCCCCCATTTTTCTACTCATCCATCCATAAACTAGACAAAGGAGAGTGTGGTCCATATAGCTTTCCCAATCACATTGTCACCCCTCATAAGCTACATTTTTATACAGTTGTCTTCAAGATTCATGGGTTCTGGGTTGTAGTTTCATAGTTTCAGGTATCTACCTCCAGCTACCTCAATTCATGTCATTAAATCCATTGGCTCTACCTGCAAAGTAAACCCAGAATGTGAGACTTCTCATGCCATCCACTAATGAAAACATGGTCCAAAATGCCATCATTTCATATTGCATCATTATTGCAATAACTTACTCACTGGGTTCCCTGCTTAAACCTTTGTCCTCCTATAATCTAATCCTAACACAACAGCTGTGAATTCATAAAAATGTAAGAGCATGTCATTCCTCTACTCAAATCTTCTAGTGACTTCTCAGAATAAAAGCCAAATTCCTTAAAATTATCTACAAGGTTCTCCATATTCTGGTCACTGGCCACATTCCTGACATCGAGTACTCTCCCTTTCTCTCCACTTCAGCCGCCATGCTGATCTCTTAGCTTGCTTGCTTCTACCTCTAGACCTTTGGACATTGTTCTCCCAGATATCTGCAAAGCTCTTTAACTTTCTTAGTTCTCTGTTCAAGTGCCACATTAAACATCATCTTATATAAAATAGTAACACTATGCCTAGCTTCCCCCTGCCCCCTGCCATCCCCTCCGCCTGCTTAATCATTCTCCATTTGTCTGTTGGCCGTCTACTCCCACAAGAAACCAAGTATTTTGAGATCAGAGCCTTTCTTTGATCTGTAATATTGAATCCCCAGTGATTAGAACTGATTCTGGCATGTAATAGGCATGGTTAATAAATATATTCTGATTGAATGTTAGGGAGGAGACCAGGATTGAGCCACGTGGGATAGGAACACAGAGAATGGAGAGAGAAGGATATGTATGTATGTCTTTGTGTGTGTGACTGTGTATGTGATGGGGGTTAACTTAGAATGGAAGAACAAGGAGGAAAAAATGGTAAAAATGAAAAGACAATATGCTTAAAAGAAGACAAGCAAATCAGGAAGATAATAAAAACGTAATGGGAATCAAACAGAAGCAAATAGTAATGGAAACTATGTGACATGAGAATACTATAGTGTCATGGATGATAAAAAGAAGTCCTCAGAACATTTCATCTACCTAGAAAGCCAAAACATTCAGATGTAAGAGGGAAAGATAAATATGTGAGGTAGCACATGATTAAATATGAAACTGGACAGTCAACCATCATCATATATGTTCACACAGGGCAACAACAGTTTGGACAGTGTGGTGGGGTAAGCTTCCAACCCAGCTTGGACCCTGAAGGATAGATTTACACTGTCTGATAGGAGAAGGGAGGATGAACAAAGGTAAGGGGTTGTGTTGTGCCACATTGGGGATGTATCCATATGGTAACCATGTTTTTTTTTGCAAAGCAATATCAGGCACCTAGTACAGTGTAGGCAACATATGCACATAATAGGTGTCGAGACATGTTTGTTTACTGAATGAATGAATGAATGAATGATATCTGGATGGTACTTATTAGGCAATAGGACAGAAGGTTGAAAATGGGGCCTATTCCAGAAATCCTGCCTATACAGGATTTGGGAAACAGTGTGGTGATGTTTTTTGGCAGAGAGTTTGAATTCATGGAGAGAAGTAGACAGAAACAAGGTTGGAAAGATAGACTGAAGCTAGATTAAGGAAGGGCTTGGATATCAGCTCAAGGGTTACATTTAGATGTAATCAGAGAGATGGTAAGGGATTTCCAAGCAGGTGAAGGGTCTGATAAAGTTATTTGGAGGAGAGGGTATTAATCTGGAGTCTGAGTTAAATTGGTTAGAAGGCAATATTACAGAACTTCAAGCATGACACACCCTGGGCATGCAGTTAGTATTTTTTAAATGAATAATAATTTAAAGAGGGGATGTTCAGGTTAAAAGGGAAGATTTAAAAGAGTATTAGGAATGAGGGATCATTAAAAATTATTTTTGAAGGATTGCGGGTAGCTGAGCTTGTACCTCGGCTTGCCAGGCCTGGGCCAGGGGACCTGATATCACCCCCTGGGGAGGGTAGTAGGTACGGGCGTGAGTGCCCTCTGCAGCCCCCCCGAGCCTGGGGAGCGAGGTCAAGGCAGCTCCCTTTTCCTCACCCAAAATGTCACGGGCAGGGGAGGCTTGCCGGAGGAAACCGCCTTTCTCCCAACCGCCCTTTCTCCACTTCCTTATCTTGCCCACACACTCTCTTGTGCCAAGGCCACCCCTGCCACCGCCAGCGCGCATGCACCGTGGCCAGAACAACCCCCGCCCGCTGCAACGGCTCCTGCGTCCTCTCAGAACCAATCCTAGCCCCTCTCCCTTCAATATTGCCATTTAAGGCTACTTCACCTCCTTTCCAGCCCTGCCCTTCCTACCAACCTATATAACCTGTGATCACCCCTGAATAAAGCCTCTTTGGCGCATACTCCTACTGGATGAAGAGTGTCTTGTCCTTATCGCCGCCCTCCACACCTTGCACGCCTCTCGCCGAGGACCCGGCCAAGTCCTCCGCCTCGCCCTCGCCTCCGGGAAAGAGCCCCCACCGCCGGTACCCTTTAAGCAGCCCCGAGAGCTGAGGGCTCGGCTACCGGCCGCCCCTCCCCCCAGAAGCAGTAACCCCGACCGCAACTGGTGCCCCATGTGAGGAACGTCTCCACACGACAGTTCGGCAGGTCGCCCGCTCGCCCGGACGCCTCTCCAGCTTCCCGTTTCCTCGCCTGCAAGGTAAGGGCCGCCTCTCCTTCGCCGCTTCCGGAGCCGTGGGAGGTTCACTGCTCCGAGGCCGCTCCTCCCTTCCCCCACGCTCTCTTCATCCAGTAGGAGTATCCCCCACGCTCTCTTCGTCCTCTTGTATGCGCACTTCTATGACCCCCGTTCCTCCTAACGCTCTCCCTCTTCCCCTCCATTACTTTGCTGTAGTTCTTTGTATCTTTCTTTCCTCATTTGGCACCGTGTGCCTCTTTGCAACCGCCCCCCCTGACTGCTCCCGTTGCCAAAGGGCACTGCTTTCTGCTCTCGCCGTCTCCTTCGGCCTTGCGGCCACAGTTTATCTCATTCTCTCTGCTCGGTAAACAAACCCCCCTCCTCTCCCCTCAGCTATGGGTAATCGTATATCTACATGTCAGGCACCTCAAGTTCGTGCTCTAGCGGGTCTCCTAGACACGCATCGCTGTAAAGTGTCTGTCCGGCAGCTGCAGATATACTGGGACCTCCTGCTGCCCTTTAACCCATGGCTCACCACTTGCCATCTTTGGGACCCTGTTACTTATGATCGCCTTATTGATCGAGTCACTAACGCCATGGAACATGAGAGCAAGCGCTTCCCTCCCGGCTTGCTCCCCACTCTGATAACCATCCGCTCCTGCCTTCAAGGCTCCCTCCCCCCTGATCGAGGCCCCGTTAAATCCAAGGAGGCCCTATCAACCCAGCCAACAGATTCAGATAGCGATATTAATTCAAATCATGACTCGGACACGGAGTCCTTAGTCGAGCAGATTAACAACGCGCTCGAGGTGACTCCCAAAAAGCAAAATAACACTGCGCCACGCCAAGATGGCGAACTTCCTCCTTCTTCTTCCATCGAGGGGAGGAAATGCTCCGGCGATGACATCAGCCCTAAGCTGGGCCGGAAACCGCGTACGCTTTACCCCGCCCTTCCACAGGGCGGAGCTAGTCCACCATCTTGTGCCTTGGACCCCGCCCTTTCACAGGGCGGGGCTGGTCCGCCATCTTGTGTCTTAGCCACGCCCACCGCGCCGCCATCTTGCGACGCTTGGGGCCTCCCATTTCCGCCTCCCCCTTCGGCGAGCTCCCCCTCGGAGCCGCTACCGGCAGCTGCCGCCGCTCCTTCCACCCTGCCGACTAACAACCCCTGGCTGCCTTCTGCACCTCAAGGCAATCCTTGGGGCAATGCTCCCCCTACCCCCACTCCCGCGCCAAGCCCTCTGCAAGCGCGTCCTCCTTTCTCTCGTGCTTTTCGCTGTTTTCCTCTTAACCTTGCCCCCACCCCACAGAAACCGCATGACTGGTATCCCATTGACTTAGATGCTATCAGGCAGCTTCGCAGGGCCGTCAAGGAGGACGGGTTAGGTAGCCCATACGCTTCCCAAATACTGCAGGATCTCGACATGGACTATTGCATCCCCCAAGACTGGGCCTCGCTTGCCCGTTCCATTTTTAACCCCGGTCAGTTTGTTGACTGGCGTGCTCACTTCCAGGCAGAAGCAGCTAAGCAAAGTGAGCAAGACGCAGCCCTTGGAGTCTATCATCCCCCCGAAGCCTATTTGGGCACTGGAGCGTTTCTAAATGCGTCTGCTTATATTAATGTCCCTGCTACTTTCTGGACTGTCCTCAGAGGCATCGCCTTACGCGCGTTTGCCAACTGCTCTGCCTGTCGGCCTAATAAATTCACCAAGCTCTTCCAGGAGCCGAGTAAGCCTTTCACCACCTTTGTCTCCAGAGTCAAAGAAACCTGCGCTCAAAAGGTAAGTAACCCCCAGACCCAATATTACATGTGCCCATCCTCAAATCCTGGAAAATCGTACTGTAATTCCCCCAACGAGTACTACTGTGCATACTGGGGGTGTGAAACATTAGCCACTAATTGGAAGCCTCCTGTTCCTAATCATTACCTTACCCTAAAGTGGGCCCCTACAGGGTGCAAACTCCCTACTGTTAACTGGCTCGGCCAAGAAAGTAAGGGATCCTGCACACATCTTAATCTTACAGTGCAGCTCCCCACTGATCCCTCCTGGTTACTCGGTCAAACCTGGGGCTTCAAAATCTATTTGGAAGGAGCCAACCCAAGTTCCCTTATTTTGATAAAAAAGGAGGCTATAAGCCAACCATACCAAAATACTGCTTTAAAAACACCCTCTGGCATAGGTCCCAATAAAGTCCTTAACCCCCTTTTTCCACAGCCTTCCAGCCGCACCTCAAGTACAAGCAGCGCATCCGAAAACCGCACCTCAGCTACAAACAGCGCATCGCCAACCCCACCACCCCAACCTTTTCTGCCCCCCTCTCGTTATTCCTCTCCCCTCCTCGGCCTTATCCAAGCGGCCTTCACCTCAGTGAATTCCTCCAACCCCAATTTTACCTCCTCCTGCTGGCTCTGCCTCTCCACCTCTTCCTCACTGTACGAGCCCGTTGCCTCCAACCTCTCCTTTTCAAAAAGCACAAAAGACAGCCCCTCGGAATGCAATTGGAATACCTCTGCCGTCCCCCTAACCTTTCATTCAGTCTCCTATACGGAAAAGTGCGTCCGCCCTCGCTCCAGTAACTCTCCCGACCTCACTGCCTGTGCCAGCTACTCATCTCCTAGCAGCTCGGCAAAATTTCTCATTCCTCATAATTCCTCCCAATGGCTCTGCTCCTCTACAGGACTTACCCCCTGTCTCAGCACAAATATCATCAGTGAATATAAAGAAACTTGCCTCCTAATTGTCCTTATCCCTAGGGTCTTATACCACAGCGAAGAAGACTTCTTCCTCCGTCTGGAAAAAACTGCAGCTCCTGTCCTTCTGCAAAAGCGAGAGCCCATCACCGTCCTCACAATTGCCTCCCTCCTAGGTCTTGCCGGCACTGGCACCGGAATCGCTGCACTAGCCAGTCAAGGCTCCGCCCTAACTCACCTCAGGGCGGCTGTTGACGAGGACATTCGTCACTTACAAAACGCTATTTACCATCTAAAAAATTCTGTCAGTTCCCTCTCTGAGGTAGTGCTCCAAAACCGCCGAGGTCTTGACCTTCTCCTCCTCAAAGAAGGAGGCCTCTGCGCCGCCCTAGGAGAAGAGTGCTGTGTTTATGCCAATTCCACAGGTCTCGTCGAGGACAGTCTGAAAAGGGTCCGAGAAGGACTGGAAAAGCGTAAAAGAGATCGTGAAGCCACCAGTTATTGGTCCAGTTTTTTCACTCCCATCCTCCCATACATCCTTCCTTTTCTTGGCCCCCTATTAATAATTATTCTAGCTCTCATCTTAGGACCCTGCCTCATCCGCAAAATTGTCCAGCTTGTAAGAAAACAAACGGATGCCATTTTTTCCTCGTTCGTGCAAATCCAGTATCAGCAACTCGCCACCTCTGACGCCCCCCACTCCAAGATGACAGCCAACCCTTCGCAACCTCGACGCCACCGGTCAACCCGCCGACCGCGAGGCCCTTCCCAATCACCTGAACATCGCTCTCGCCTCGAGTTCCAGCTTCTTTGAATCCCTGAACTTTAAACCCCTCACCTTCGCCCAGCCCGCTGCAGCAAAGCCATTGTCAAGCGCCCGGGCACCACACCAACACTGAGCTCCAGCCTCACCGAGCCACCGTCAATCCCTTTTTCCCTTCCCTGACCTCCCCCTTCCCTCACCCTTAGCGGGCCTCTCCGGTAAAGCCTCTTCCTCTAATTAGAAAAGAAAGGGGAATTGCGGGTAGCTGAGCTTGTACCTCGGCTTGCCAGGCCTGGGCCAGGGGACCTGATATCACCCCCTGGGGAGGGTAGTAGGTACGGGCGTGAGTGCCCTCTGCAGCCCCCCCGAGCCTGGGGAGCGAGGTCAAGGCAGCTCCCTTTTCCTCACCCAAAATGTCACGGGCAGGGGAGGCTTGCCGGGGGAAACCGCCTTTCTCCCAACCGCCCTTTCTCCACTTCCTTATCTTGCCCACACACTCTCTTGTGCCAAGGCCACCCCTGCCACCGCCAGCGCGCATGCACCGTGGCCAGAACAACCCCCGCCCGCTGCAACGGCTCCTGCGTCCTCTCAGAACCAATCCTAGCCCCTCTCCCTTCAATATTGCCATTTAAGGCTACTTCACCTCCTTTCCAGCCCTGCCCTTCCTACCAACCTATATAACCTGTGATCACCCCTGAATAAAGCCTCTTTGGCGCATACTCCTACTGGATGAAGAGTGTCTTGTCCTTATCGCCGCCCTCCACACCTTGCACGCCTCTCGCCGAGGACCCGGCCAAGTCCTCCGCCTCGCCCTCGCCTCCGGGAAAGAGCCCCCGCCGCCGGTACCCTTTAAGCAGCCCCGAGAGCTGAGGGCTCGGCTACCGGCCGCCCCTCCCCCCAGAAGCAGTAACCCCGACCGCAAAGGATGAAGAATAAATAGGGAAAAGGTTGAGGAAACCTCTCCCATCTTCCCTTTCTTCCTAGGTGATGCCTCTCCATAAGTGGGATTGGCTGGACAGGGCCGTAGTCCTCACCTGTAATTTCCTGGCCATCACCTTGCTTTGTGGTCTTTCCTTGTCTCTTCTTGGGTAGAAATGAACTGCCTAATGTTCCTGTTAGTGCACTTTTCACCAACTGCCATGGTAAGACAATGTGTCAGATGCCTAAACACAAGCCAAGTAAGTCCTGGTGTAGAAGGGAAGGGCTCAACATCATTACTAACCTACAGCCTCAGTACTCATTCTCACCAGCTCCCTCAGAACCACTCCTTCCCACTGATATCCATCAGCATCTGTAACACGAGCCTTTACTATGCCACCTTTAGAATTGAGGATTCTGAAAATCAGAAAAGAGTGGGCCCTAAAAAGGAAAGAACTTGTTCCTCTTTTCTCATTCTTCTCTGATTTAGCCTATTTAATTCTGGTGAAATTTTCATGATCAGCACCCTCTTCTCTCATTCTACATGAACATTTTGTTGCTGACCTTCCCTCAGTTATTCCCTGAGACCCAGAAACAGTATCTTTTCTGTGCTTTTATCTACATCACCACAGGTAAAGAGGTACAGAGATGAATTCTGAAGATCTTGGCCGTGGAGTGAGGTAGGAACTTTATCTTGATTAGCCTCTTGGAAAAATCAAAAGGTGTGAGGGAAAAGAAAAATCTAGGAGAAAAAAATGTTCTCGAGGGAGGAAGAGAATGAGAGAAACGGAGTATTAACATTATTTTGGTTCACTGACCATGATACTAAAGTACAGCTTTTAAGTATTGGGATAAGCTAACCAGAAAGTCTTTCTTTCTCCTTCTTTTTTTGACTGACAGGTACTTTTCTTTTTAATTCAGTTTTATTGAGATATATTCACATACCATACAATCATCCATGGTGTACAATCAGCTGTTCACAGTACCATCATATAGTTGTGCATTCATCACCCCAATCTATTTTTTAACATTTTCCTTACACCAGAAAGAATCAGAATAAGAATAAAAAATAAAAATAAAAAAGAATACCCAAATCACCCCCCCCTTTCCACCCTAGTTTTCATTTAGTTTTTGTCCCCATTTATCTACTCATCCATCCATACACTGGGTAAAGGGAATGTGATCCACAAGGTTTTCACAATCACACTGTGACCCCTTGTAATCTACATTGTTGTACAATCATCTTCAAGAATCAAGGCTACTGGGTTGGAGGTTGGTAGTTTCAGGTATTTACTTCTAGCTATTCCAATACATTAAAACCTAAAAAGTGTTATCTATATAGTGCGTAAGAATGTCCACCAGAGTGACCTCTCAACTCCATTTGAAATTTCTCAGCCACTCAAGCTTCATTTCATTTCATTTCGCATCCCCTTTTTGGTCAAGAAGATGACTGATGGGTACTTTTGTGTTCCTTTCCTTACTTATGCATTATATGCAAATTTTGGAAGTGGCTCAGAAACCTGCTCCAATAAAAGTCACCTACTAGTTTCCTTCCTTCATACTTCCATACAGCTCTGCCCTACTTCTACTATCTGGTGAGTGATCATTGGATTTTGTGAGGTTAAGGAGAGAGAGTTAACCTCCCAGGAAGTCGCTAAAACTTTTTTCTTTGGTCTCCCCTCCTCCCCCCTTTATTTTAAATGTGTAATAGTCTCAAATATATAGAAGTTATAATCGTCAATCATCTTACCTTCCACTTTTCTGCTTTGGTTTCTGGGCATCAGTGTCCCTCATTATGCTCATCCATGACTTATTCCTATTGTCCAGTGACTGATTTGGAAAAAAAAATTACTTTCTTGATTTTCTTCTGCACTGAAGTTTTATAATATAAATACCAAAAGAGGGATTGGGGAGCAATCTCTCGGCATCAAGCATACCTTCAACCAGGGACACAATGCAGGATATGAGGAAGAATCATTTCCTTTTCTTGATACCAGAAAAATAAAAAACAATGTGCAATATTAAAGTAGAGGAAAGGGTAGCAACAGGCAAGATAGAATTTAACAAAGGGTTATGAATACTGAATCTCTATATAATTTTCTTTTTCTTAGTTGCTGAGGTACTGGAATAGCTAGAAGGAAAGAACTGAAATGGTTGAACTGTAACCCATAACATTCTTTGAAATTTGCTCTCTAACTACTGGTTAAATTGCACTTGGAAAGTTATCACTTCCATGTAAATTGGTTATATTCCACAATTTAAGAAAAAACTAAACTAAACAAACAATCTAACCAAGAAAAACAATGTGCTGCAAAATTTGTGAGCCCCAGTGCAAAATGAAAGTGCAGAGTCTCTCGAGGTTCAAAATTTTGAACAAATGTCAAGACGGTGACAGCAGAGCTTTAAACCAAGTGTGGGCTCTCTGAGTGCAGATCCTGTGCAAGACTACATAGTTTGCACAACCATGAAGCTGACTCCAACTATGCTATATGCCGATAATAAAAATGTTTATGGGTAATCCATATTGTGGATCCCTGAGCCCTATTAAACTCTTGGAAAGTTAGAGATTGTCATCACCAGAATCATCAGTGTACTTATTATTTCCTTAGGAGTCTTCTATCTTCACAGGTTCCAGTGTGTCAAAGCTGTTGGAATGTTACTATCTCAACCAATCTATATGAATTCTGTTTCATTAGAAGAGACAAAATCAAGCCTAAAACCAAGCAGAAGGAGTGAACTCAATGAAAAGGATTCTCCACCCATAATTCAGGATACCTCACCACTCACAGCTTACTTCAAGAGAAGTGTCACTCATTCTGGAAAGAATTGACTTCTTCCCCTCATTTTGTCATTTATCTTTCTAGGGCCCAGGACCAAATGTATATCTCGTGGTGCAGAAAAATGAAGAGGGGTGAAATTGTGTTTGTGTGTGTGTGTGTGTGTGTGTGTGTGTGTGTGTGTGTGTGTGTGTGGAGGAAGCAGCTAGGCAGTCTTATGCTTTGGCTCCTAGATTATGCAGATGCTTCTTCTGTATTACTTCCATATTCCTACTCTGCAAAGGAATTTTGTTGTCTATAGCAAAGCCCCTTCTTCGTCTGTGAAGTTCAAGTTGCAATAAGAATCCTCTTCCCTCTGAAAATGTTATGACTGGTAAGTTTTTCCACAGTGTTATTGTAGCAAGTGTTGCTGGTGAGCACAGGGTCCGGTGTGTGGTGGAAAGGTCTTCTTCACTCTGGTCTCAGGTCGTCTGATATCACCAGAAGGGCACTTACCATTAGCCCTACTACATATAAACACTGTTGCTGTCGAAAAGTAGAGCATGGGGATTCTAGAGACCAAATGTTAGTTTCCTGGTTGGTTTATGTCCAAGATCCTAGTGTGAAACAGTGCCTGGTCCACTGAGAATATCTAACACAGGTATTTGTTTGATAAAAGTGTTGATGAGATGAAATAAAATTTTTAGACAACTCAGAAATGAATGTCTGGAATATATTTTAAAAGCTGCAGAAATTGGATAGGAACATTTTCATTAAGGACACCTTAAGAAGGAAGAGAATGGATTTCTTTTAAGGGGCCAAGGAACTAATATGTATTGAGCACTTACTATTTGCTAGGCACTGTTCTACATATATGTGTGCGTGTGTGTCCATGAATGTATATCTCTTCACATCTCCTCTATGAGGTAGGGGTTATTACCTCCATTTTAATAATGAAGGCATTGTGGCTCAGTGAGACTGTCTTCCAGAATTGGAAGACATGATTGTTGGGCTCCAGGGTCCATGCACTTTTTTCCTTTTAAAGGTCTCAGGTAAGAGGTTGACTCATTGGAATCTAGGCAGTCTGCTCCATAGTTCTAGCTCTTTACTGCATTCCATTGCCTTTTAAGAACAAGTTCATCATTTAACCAAGGAGTAACCACCTTGTAAGGAGTCCTCCTATCTAGATAACCAAATTCATAGAATCCTGATAAATAAATCTGAATGTAATTGTTTTAATTTTCAATTATTTTTACCTCTGTCAACAGGTAACACCTATCCCTGAGAAAGAACTCTGAGTGTCAGCCATGAGCACTGCACTGCCAGGGCAGGAGATTCTTTCTAAAGTTTTACTTTAAGTATTTCATAATTTTCTTCACTTTATTTCCTCAATTGTGATGGATATATCTGTAGTGTAAAGTTCCCCCAGGGATTACTGATTGATTGTTTTTCTTCTTTCACACTCTATTTCTGTTTCATTTTTATTATACAAGTGCTGTAGAGGATTGTTATCAGAAAACATAAAAAAGACATCTAAGAAATATGTATATATATGTGTATATATATAATCTCACATTCCAAAGATTAATCAGTGCTAAATACATTTTATTGTATATACTTCTAGACATTTATATACATATGCACTTGTGGGCACATTTTTTTAAAAAGGATCATTATTTGGTAAAAACTTTTGTACTTTTTTTTTTAATGCTACTTCCTGAATGCCTTTACTGAAAGATAATAGCTGATTATTACATTCTGAAGAAAAAGGGTCAGTATTTGTTGATGAATATATAATTTCTCTTGATCACCAGCTGCTTCAGACCCCCTACTTGAGGTATCTCTGAATATCACATTGCTTAAGGCAAAAAATATTTTGTGTCTCCTTATAGCAGAAAATAGAAAAAATATATAAGGGTGTCATTTTATCCCTCTCCCTTCAGTCCCGAGAAGCCTACAATTTGTTCTCATTCCCTCCTTCAGAGGTGCAGTGGAAAAGAAGTTTTCAGATTCAACTTATGCTTGGCTGGGTAAACTCATTTGAAAGGAACCCCTGAGCTTGTGCAGTTTGCAAATTTGAAAGTACTATAAGTTAAGAACTTATGAAATAGAGATCTTCAGGATACATTAAGTGAGAAAAGCAGGCTGCAGAATAATGGATAAATATTTTACCTTTTTTTGGCAAAATCTAGGCAAAATAAGATGTTCCTATCTGCAAGTGTCCTAAAGAAAATCAGGAAGGGTGCATATTGGTGAGAACTGGGGAAATGGGAGAAAGGAGGAGCCATAGATTTTTTTATTATGCCTTTTAATACGTTCTCATTTTGGAACCATGTGTATATATGACTCATGCAAAAAACATTTAAATTAAACAATAAAAAAAATCCTGTATCTGTTTAATTCTTTGCTAAGGTTGGTGAAAATTGTTCTTCCTTATTTTTAATCTTGTTTTCTCTTACACTGAACTTTTGAAGACAGAATGGCCCAGAGTGTGGATGTAAAAGTGTGGGTGGTTTTACAACTTCTGTACAAAGATGAAAACAATTCAAATAGACTCAGTTTTTTCCTCCTTGAATCCATTTCCCATTGAAAAGAAAAGCTACCTGCAGGGTGTCTTCCTTTGCTTAGAAAATCTAGAGGGCAAACCCTGATTTACCCCTTCAGTGCTGCATTCCAAGTGTCAAGAAGCATGCTGCAAAAAAAATACTAGTTTAAGGAATGAATAACTGGCAACTACTGCTACATTATGTGTTAGATATGAAATTAATATCTCCAAGTATATATCTACATATAAATTGTACTTATGCACTTGGGGAAAATATGCTTACATTAATCTAAAATGTAAAGTAATATCAGTTTCCAAATATCCATTAGGAGAAAGTGTGTGAGTCACTTAGAGGGTCAGAGGGAGTGTGCCCAGAGGTACTCTACACCTCACCTTATACCATTCGATTTTCTGCTACATTTTCATCTTTGCACTTCTATGTTACTTACTTTAAACAAACAAAAAATACTAGTGTATTAGTTTTCTGTTATTGCATAACAGAGTATCACAATTTAGCAGCTTAAAACAATATCTGTTAGTCCACTCAGTTCTGTAGGTGGGAAGTCTGTGCACAGGGTGGCTGGGTTTTCTTGGCGCATGATCTAACAAGGCTAAGATCACCTGCAGGGTTGCATTTTCATCAAAAGTTTGGGTCCTTTTCCATTCTCTGATGGTTTGAGTCCCTGTTTCCCTGCTGATTGTTTGTAGCTGAGATCTTAGAGGCCACCTGCATTCTGCTGACGCCCCTCCTTCAAAGACAGCAGCAGAGACTCTCATTCCAAATACCTCAATTCCTCTCATTCATCCAATCTCTGACTTCACAAATAGCCCAGTCCCTTTTAAGGACTCCCCTGATTAGATCAGGCTCACCCCGATAATCCCTTTCTTAAAGTCAACTGTGCCATATAACAACCTAATCATATTCACAGTCCAGAGGATTTTGCCGGGCCTGTACAGCATGACATCTTGGGGGCCACCCTAGAGTTCTGCTTTACTGCAAGAAGCAATAGCAAAATAAGTTGGAGTTGAGTAGAAATTGTCAATGATTGGCAATTGAATCTGCATTGACTCTGAGGTGATTTGTATGGGGATTGAATCACAACATTGGGGTCCATGCTCCAAACAACTAAACTAACGGACCACTGCTATGTTTGTCTTTTGGGAAATTTAATTTCAGGTAAAGTCTTTGTTATCTGGAGTTTCAGTTCAGAAAAGGCAAGTCCTCCACTCATCCTCTCTCCCCCTACCCTATGAACTGGAAAACAAAAACAAAAACAAAAAACAAAAAACAAAGATAAGAAAACCCACCTTCCATAGCAATGAATCTTGTGTCTCCAGGGAAACCAATGTTTCCTGGAGGTGCTTCCTTCCTTCCCCAACCACCTGCCCCAGGAAGGCCAGGAGCAAGCACGAAGCTGGTGGCTCTGAGACTTGACATGGGAAGCAGCTCATGAAAATAACCCACTGATTTGCTGCATTTCAATCAGTGCATCTTGGAGGTTGCTCTCAAAACACAGAAGCACTATTTATCAGGACAATATTTAACCAATTTCTAGTTTTCTGTTGATGACAGCTAAAAAGGAGGTAAGTTTCTTCTAAAAAAGGGGCCTAATCTATATAGAGTCAAAGAGCCTATTTGCCAGCACTTTATTAGATACTTATAAACATTTCTTTTAATCCTTACAGCTGCCTTCCATGAGGTAGGCACCATTATTTCCATTTATCAAATGAAAAAATCAAGGCTCAGAAAGTCTGAGAAAACCAGAATTAGAACACATGATTACTGAGTTCTAAAGTCCTTGCTGTTTCTCCTCTTAAAAGCTCCTGGCTTCCGGTCCTCTGAATTTTTAAAGTAAATATTATTTGCTATGTTGGCATTTCAATCAATGAGGAGAAATGCAGATGAGTAAAACAAATATAAAAAGAGGCTCAACAGCCCTAAAATCAGGGTAGGGTTAAACTCCACTAAGGGACTATTTTCACATTTCAAAAGAAACGACTTAAAAACCTCACACTCTGCTGGTGAGGATTTTATTCATTTGCCCTCCTATATACTGCATTCCAGAGTGAGCATGGAAAGATACCCTAGCAAAGATCTGAGCTTTTCTGAGTTCAGCCATTTAGAAACAGTGAGAACCTCAAACGGAGCCAGATCTTCTCTGTTGCTTTTGGGGCAAATGGTCTCACAGTTTCAATTACGCTAGGAACTGAAAGGCCTGGAGTATTAAAATCTCATTATGTAGACCATGGACTTTGGTGATTTTTCCATATGTTGGCAATCTGATAGGATCGTTGTAGAAATTCATTCAAACACATAAAACTGCTTTCCGAGGCATTTTCTTTGGGTATGAAGACAATTGAGGACAGTTTAGATTTGAAGACAAAAAGGGGTAGAAGATCATTACTCGTCAACACGTACTCACAGTGGGTAGTATGAGCTTTAGGAAAGATTTTGCAAATGAAAAAGCGAAGTTACCGAGAGTGGGGTTCGAACCCACGCGGGCACTAGCCCATTGGATCTTAAGTCCAACGCCTTAACCACTCGGCCATCCCGGTTTCGCAACACCTAGTTTAGGCAACTAATATTTATTAGAATCAATGCATCTGCTTCCGCTAGCTGAGAGATCATCATTCCATAATTGTGAAACCTTACATTAGACTCCGAAGAGCCTAGAAAGGCAAGAAAACTTTTCATATTGCTTGAAGGGAAACTAGTGAAAAAGTTTATTTTCAACAATTATTTTCTAAGCATTAATTTCTACCACACATTGTGCTGAGTGTTAAGGAAACGCTGATTCCTTGTGGAGTTGTATTAACATGTGAGGAAGGCATTAACAGAGAAAACGCAGAATGCGCTCTGTGCTTTCTGAAAGTGTCCACTTTTCCTGAGCCTCCTCGCTTGATCACCACTCACGCTCAAGAGAAAGCATTACTTTTACCTGATTCGGAAAAGAAAACCCATTGGGGAGGAGGAGGGGCCATGAATCCGACCGCATTTAACAACCTACTACATCTACTTTACTAAAGACTCTGTCCGAGTTTTTTCTTCAGATCTCTCTTCTCTTCCTGCTGAACTCAAGGCTCCACTCCAGACACACTGAGGCTTTGGAGGCATCAGGGTTAGGACCCAAAGGATATTATATTAAAACGAACTTCCTCAGGGGTACATTTGGAAATCCCTGGTAGACACGGAGGCAGTTCGGATTCGTGACTTTGATTTTAATGATCAGTGCTTTAACTGACAGCCCAATATATCCACTAAAGCAACACAGTGAGCTACACAGACAATAAGACACTGCCTCGGAACTCAAAGTGCTCCCAGAAAAATCAGCTCGCAATTGTTACAATGGAGAATCCAATCCATGCGGCCAAAAGTATCCCTGGGGAGACTTATTACAAATGCAGATTCCACAACCCCTCTTGCAATGATCCTGACTAAAGAGATTTAAGGTGGGTCCCAAGAATCTTGGTTTTACTGGCAATGATCTGTTGACTGCGCTCAGATAAAAGTGCTGAAAGATGTCATGGAGAATTTAACAACCCATGAAAGAAGCTTCCACTTGGGGAGGTTGAGGTCTCTGGAGGAGACATTGGTGAAAAGAAACCCTGAAGCAGAAATCGGAATATAATTAATTAATATAACACTACTGAACATCTGGTGTTTGTAGCAAATGATGACTTTGATATATTTCCTTTCTGGAAGCCTCATGAAAGGATGTTATTTAATAGGAAAGGATTTTTCCAGGCTACATTTCTTTGGGGAACTTCAGAAAGAGCTGTTTCATAAGATCTCCATAATTAATGCAATATAGTAAATATATTCCGAGGCAAAATAAAGAGATTTCACAATGAAATAACTAACAGATAACACATTTATAAGAAGAAAAAATTATCTGACCTTGAGAATGAGGCTGAGCTGGAAATTGCAGGCTATTCTAAGGAAGCACTGAAATACCAGGATAAGGCAGAGCCATGCAAGAGCATAGGAAGATATTTGAGATTTGAGGTCAGATAGTCCATTGAGTCTTACAAAAGGAAGTAAAGGAAATATGTTGAGCTTGAAAGTGAATGTGATTATTCGATAAAATGGATCTACTCTTTTTCATTGATCCTCAGCACTGAGATGATACTTAATCATTTCCGTTTTTATGGTTTTCAGAGTTAGAAGATAATAATTGTAAATTAGAACTTGCATTGTACCGACTATTCAATATGTTGCCTCATTTAATCATATCAACAAATTTATTTTAAGTAACTTGGTCAAGATCACACTACTAGTAAGTGGTAGAGTCAGCACCTGAGTCCAGGAAGACTGGCTCTAGAGTCATATTAACTTTTTTTCAAGGCAATTTTATTGAGATATATTCATACACCATTCAATCTATCCAAAGTATACAATCAATGACTCACAGTGTCATCACATAGCTGTGCATTCATCACCACAGTCAGTTTTAGAGCATTTTTATTACTCCAAACCCCATTTAACTTTTAAACTCTACTGCAAGTACAGGTAACTATTAAACTGTATTATATTAAACTAAAGAACAAGTTCATAATTTTGTCAGTGGGTTACTATATTCTGAATATTTTTTGCATTCAAATAACTAAATTCAGGCAATATGACTTATAAACTAGGATGTTGTTGTAGCCAACATCCAAGATGGCCTCCAGTGTTCCTCACCTCCTGTTATTCACACCTTTGTGTAGTCCTCTCCCGCGGATTCAGGGCTAGCCCTGTGTGAGCAATAGACTACAATACAATAAAATACAGTGGAACTGATGGGGTGTGTCTTCTGAAGGCTTGGTCATAAAAGGCATTGTAGCTTTAGCTTTGATCTCTTGGATCACTTGTGAGGGAAGCTAGATACTTTGCTATGAGGACATTCAAGGAGCCACATGGAAATGCTCACATGGAGAGAAACTGAGGCCTCTAGCTAACATCCAGCACCAGCTGACGAACCATGTGACTGAGCCACACTGGAAGTGGGTCTTTCCACTCCTTCCAAGCCTTCTGATCATTTCAGTTGTAGGAAACATCTGACTGTAACCTCAAATAATTGTTTGTTTTTTATAAGCCCTCAAGGAGCCTCAGTGAGGGCTTAAAAAAAAAAGAGAGAGCGAAAGAAAGAAAGAAAAGGAAAAGGAAGGGGAATGTTATTTGAACCTGGAAGAAAAAGGATTCTATAATAAAGTGGTATAAAGTTTAAGAACACTGTTGCCTGCAGTAACATGGAATTTAGAAAGTAAATCTATGAACTAGATAGTTTAGCCAAAGAGATTTCTGTACAGAATTTTTAAGGTGCTGCCCAGCATCTTCCTGTTATTTACAGTAAAACATGCAAGGAGAGAAAAGTTACAGGAAGTACTCTTAAATATAAATAAGCTGTTCTGGTTTGCTAATGCTGCCGGAATGCAAAACACCAGAAATGGACTGGCTTTTAAAAAGGGGGGTTATTTGGTTACACAGTTACAGTCTTAAGGCCATAAGATGTCCATCAACAAAGGGTACCACTGGCATCTGGAACTCTGTTAGCTGGGAAGGCATGTGGCTGGCGTCTGCTTGCTCCCAGGTTGTGTTTCCAAACGGCGTTCTCCAAAATGTCTGCATCAGTTTCCAAAGGCCGTCTTCAAAATGTCTGTCTCAGCTACAGCTACTCTCTCAGCTCCTGTGCATTCTTCAAAGCAACACTCTTGGCTTTAGCAAGCTCACTCCCTCTGTCTGAGCTTATGTAGTACTCTAGTAAACCAATCAAGGCCCATGCTGAATGGGTGGGGCCACACCTCCATGGAAACCATTCAACCAGAGTTATCACCCACAGTTGGGTTGGGCGCATCTCCATAGAAACAACCCAATCCAAACGTTCCAACCTAATCAACACCAATAGTCTGCCCCCACAAGACTGCACTAAAGAACATGGCTATTTCTAGGGGACACAATACATACAAACTGGCACATAAGCCAATACTTGCTGGGTTTGAAAGAAAAAGTATTTATTATTTCCAGCCCCTCCAGACGGCAAATGATGCTAGAATTAAGAAACTACTTTTAGGCAAAAATCAAATTCAATGGGAAGTTAAGGCTTAAAATGTACAGAGTTCCTACTTGGAATAATGGCAATGTTTTGGTAATGGATAGGGATGATGGTAGCACAACATTGTGAACACAATTCACAGCACTGCAATATATACTTGAATATGATTAAAAGGGGAAATGTTAGATTGTATTTTGGTAACAGTATAAAATTTTTTTAAAACAAATCCATGAAACTAGACTACACAAACAGTGAATTATAAGTTAAACCAAGGACTTTACTAATAGTACAATTATAAAAATGTGCGATCATCAATTGTAAAAAATGTTCCACACCAGTACAAGGTGTTGGTGGTGGGGTGGTATTGGGGAATCCTGTATTTTATGCATGATTTTTCTGTAAACCCACAACTTTTATAACAAAGAAAAAATAAAAATAAAAACAATCAAATCAAATCCAGAGCACTGTTAGAAAAATAATGGTCTAAAGTTGAAGCTGAGAGTGTGACTGTAAAATCCTTTGTTAAGATCTTTTGTACCTCAGGCAGAAAAACAAAGCTCTTAAGGATCTTAAGGGCATGCCCCACAAATCCTGTTAATTAAACAGTAGTTTTTGTGTGCTTGTTTTTACAAATCTTAAGAGTGTTATTCTACAGCAGCTTTACAGGAAGCCTAAGATAGAGATGTGGATGTAGCTTTTGTTTAATGCAGGGATTGGCAAACTTTGTCAGTAAAGAACCAGATAGTAAATAGTTTAATTTTTGCAGGCCACCCAGTCTCTGTTGCAACTACTCAAATCTGCTGCTGTGGCAGGAAAGCAGTTGGAGACAATACAAAGTAAATGAGAGTGGCTATGTCCAATAAAACTTTATTTACAAAAGAGATAGCTGGTCAGACTTGGCCTGTGAGCCATAGTTTGCCAGCCCCTGGTCTAAAAGAATAAACTCTAACAATATTAATAAAAATCACAAGTTTTTGTTTTTGTTTTAAGAGAATTCTAATAGTAAAACACTACCAGCTTTAACCATAAGGCATGGAGACATTGCAAAATGAAAAGGGAACTTTGGATTACCAGACTATTATAGGAAGAAAACTACTCAGCTACAAGCACCATGCATTTCTTATTACAAAGAAAGAATGGCTCCGGGTGTCATTCACTGTCCACCCAGAGTGTGGAGTGGAAAGCTATGAGAATCATTCCCAAACAGAACTACTCAATCTTAATCAAGGCACTAGCGTCAGGTATACGGCTGGATTCTAGAGTATGGACCAGTGTGTCTCCTGCTTTTGCTCTTTTTGAATGCGGGTGTGTCATTATCTTCTGCCT
The DNA here is from genome assembly GCF_015220235.1 of Choloepus didactylus. Taxonomy (NCBI): domain Eukaryota; kingdom Metazoa; phylum Chordata; class Mammalia; order Pilosa; family Megalonychidae; genus Choloepus; species Choloepus didactylus. The sequence continues at coordinate 125,546,451 of NC_051313.1, read as the reverse complement.
GTCCCACCATTTGTATAATGGATGTGTGGGAAAGAGGTAACTTGTCTCTTAAATATATAAGTTTCAAATTAAGAACTTTACTTGAGATTCCAAGGAATTACACCCAAGGAATCTTATCCACATCTTTATCTGATTTAGATGATGCGACCCTGGACTTAGAGTTGGTGTTATAAAGGAATTGGAGGTGAGTATATTTTGCCTGTGGGAAAGACGGAGTTACGGGGGGCAAAAGTCAGAGAAAAATGTGAATAAAAGTCAGGGCATTGCTCCTGATATCACTCCCCCACTGAAAGAACGAATGAAATGAGTTTATGATAATGTAATGGTTCTCTAAAGCAAGCGCGGCTCCTGCTTGGCTGCCACAGTTTATTGTCTGTCGTCAGCTCTTTGACACCTTCGACATTAAAGCAGTTTCCCAAGGGAAGACAGTCTTTCAACCCAGACGCTGTCCTCATTCTAATGCAAGAGCATTCTTCTTTGGCTCTGATTGAGGCTCAAGTATACCTTCTTGTTCAGTCCCGAGAAAATTGTTGGGGTGAAAACATTGACAGACTGAGGGGTAAAATATGGTAAAATAAAGCGTGACGTCTACAGCCCAAACATGGGGCTCCGTGGCTTAGTTGGTTAAAGCGCCTGTCTAGTAAACAGGAGACCCTGGGTTCGAATCCCAGCGGGGCCTAAGACCTAAGGGTTTTACAATTTCTTCTTAGATATTTGCCTGTTAGAATTTGAAAACAACTTGAATTGATAACTTGATAAAACCTGGGTCATTGATACGTGAGGTGATGAAACCTGGGTCATTGATATGTGAGGTGAAGGGCACTAGAAGACTATTCAACAATGGATTATCAAAATCTGTGCTGGGGACCAATTATTTGGATTCAAAGTCTTCTGCTTTTAAACCTGTGTAGCAACTTTCCACCCCTCTTAAGAAACGTGCAGTTTCCCTTAATATTTTTGCTCTGAATTCAATTCAAAAAGACGATAAAAATAGGTAAGATATGCATATTGTATAAATTTTGCATGATTCTGGACTCTAAGATATCACTGAATATTTTGAAAAGTAGAGTAACACATCTTGAAAAAGGGTGAGAAGAATAATTAACAATTAAACTTACAAAAATACCTAACATGAGACTGGAGGCAAATGATACCTGAAGTCTTGGATCATTTTTTTAGACAGATTAAAATAAAAGACTAGAGAAAACTGTATCAAACTCTAAACTAAAGTTTTCATGCTCTATTTATCACATTCTCCGAATGCCTACACTTACCTTAGTAACATGCATGGCATTCCTTGTCAAGCTAAGGATGGGATTGCAACTAGCTTCTTGCTTCTCCCTGTAATGAATGGTTCAGCTGGATGATAGCTTCTTTCGTGAACATTTGGGAGAAGAATTGACTACACAATTTGTGGGGCCCAGCGAAAAACAAGTATGTGGGTCCCCTTGTTAAAATATTATGAGTTTTAAGACAATGATAGCAGAGTATTAAATCAAGTATGGAGCCCTGTGTGGATGCATTGGTTACAAGCCCATGAAGGCAGCCCTATTTAGGCGTGCAATTACGTGTCAGAAGATTTTAAAGGACACCTTTATTAGGAATGGAATCTAAAGTGATGACCACTTGTGTCATTTACCTTTAACAAAGAAGATGTGAGAACTTAAAATCATTAAATAAGGAAATATTACACTATTAAAACTATTCTTAAAGTTATGGCTTTGTTAGAGTCTTCTCGCAACTGAAATACCATTTCTTTCTCAACCCAAGTTATTCTTTTCTCAAATGGCTCCTCTTCCTTTCAGGTCCCATTAAATGTCACTTGGCCTGGGATGCTCTAGCTCCTCCTTTATGTTTTGCTTCTTGTTTTCTTAGGGTCTTGGCTCAAATATCTCTTCTATATTCCATGTGGGGAGAGATCAGGTATTATTCCACCTGGGTAGAAAAAGTCAAATGGTATCCATATAAACCTTGGAAAGGAGAAATAGGAAGTTGACCACAGTGGTCTCCACCTATTTTTTTTTAAACACTTTTATTGTGAAATATAACATATTGTTGCTGACAGGGCGGTGCAGGAATGAGACACAGACACAAAGTTAAGAATTAAGGGAGCAGGGGGCCCACTGCATCTCGTGCTAAGTGGACCATAATGCACCTTTGCTCCAGTTATTTATTTCAGAAGATCAGGGAGTATATGCTAAATGTCCTCAGGCTTGGGAGAGCCCACCAGATACTTATGTTTACATCCTGTTGCATATCAGAAGGAACAATCTAGGTTTAGGACAATGGTAAACGTTGTCATCATAGTCACAAGACACATATCTTTACAGGGCGGGCCCGCATGGCATTCCATGCAGGCCTGCGGCTTAGCGTTCCAAGCCACCACCCTAGATATGCCTCAGGCAACATGGAAGACTTGGTTTCCCACAACATATATACAAAAAAGTGATAAATTTCAAAATACAGTTTAGAAGGTAGTTATAAGCAAATTTCAAAGTATAGTATGGGTTACAGTTCCACAATTTCAGGTATTTCCTTCTGGTTGCTCTAATAAACTAGAAACTAAAAAGAAACATCTATAAAATGATTCAGTAGTCATAATCATTTGTTAAATCCTAACTTCTCTGTAACAACTCCTCCCTCTCATGTGATCATTTTCTGTCTTCAGGGATATTTGGGCAATGACCATTCTAACTTCTTCATGTTGAAAAGGGGTGTCGACATTATGGGATAGGGTAATGCAACTGGTTGGTGTTCTTGGAAAGACTGGTTCCTCTTAACTTACAGGGCTTATCTTGCATAGGAACAGTCTGGATGTTTTAAGTTTCTGGAAAATAAACAAGTAAACCTGTTATAGGGTCTTGGATAGAGCCCTGGGTTTTCTTTAGGGTTTTCAGGAATACTGTTGGTTGGGGCTTGACATACCATCTCCACCTAATTTTGAACAGGCTATCTTTTATCTTTTCTTATGTGCAAATGTGATAACCACCACATCACAGAAACTTTTCTCTAGCAAGCAAAACTTCAGTAGATCCATCCTTGGTGTCCTGTATTCATCAAGACTTGGTTCCTAAAATTAGTCGGTCTTCTATTCAGGCATACTATGAGTCAGTGTCAACAATTGCACTTTAAATTAAGTATTTAAATTCTCTCTGAGGCTTATAGTAAAACCAGGCCCACAATCAGAAAAATCTCAAACATCTTACACTGATCAGACTTGATGTTTACTTCTTGACGTGATTGCTTGCTTTTTTAGCATATCATAATTTTCAATTGCATGTTAACTATTGTACATAAAAATCATAAAGATGACCTCAGTATTACTTTCTACCTGAGAGAATATACTCTTTATTTTGTCAGGTCTCTAGTGTGGGAAAGGGCACAGGCAAATCTTCTGACATGATGTAAATATTCTGTAACTTGATCTTGGTTTGGTTACACACACAGACACACACACATTAAATACACATCTAATTTGTAGTGGGTTGAATGATGTCTCTCCCACTCCACTCTACCCCCCACCAATGTGTCTACTTCTTATCCACCGGAATATGTAAATGTTACCTTATTTGGGAAAAGGGTCTTTGCAGATGTAATTATTAACTATGCTGAGATGAAATCGTCTTGGGTTAACAGGTGGGCCCTAAATCGAATGACAAATGTCCTTATAACAGACAGACAAGGAGAGGACACAGGTAGAGGAGAAGTCCATGTGAAGATGGAGGCAGAGATCCAGGAATGTTAGGGCAGACACCAGAAGCTAGATAAAGCCAGGAAGCATTCTTCCCTAGAGTCTTCACAGGGAGGATGGCTCTGCCAACACCTTAATTTCAGATTTCTAGAACTGAGAAAATAAAATCTCTGCATTTTTAAGCCACCCAGTTTGCTGTAATTTATTATGGCACCCTAGGAAACTAATACAGATCTGTATACTTAAGATTTGTTCATTACACTGCATGCATACACTTTTCAGTGTAAATTATCTTAATTAAAAATATTCTAGGTGATGTCTACATTTTAGATGATCTCTACATTAAAGATTATGTAAATTTCCCTTATTACATTCACATTAAAACAGAATGTTCATTCTCTTTGCAATATATTATTTCATGCCAACTTGTTCATGCGACGGTGCGGGGCAGTGGGGTTTCCATTTTTTGTGATTGGTGTGAATTGGATGTTGGACATTCTGGTAAATGTATTTATGAACAAATGCACTAATTTCTGCTAAGCAAACATCAATCATCGGAGTGTAATATGATTAATTTTAATAAATAAAAAATCTAAGAGAACTTAGAGAAATACAATCAAGTTTCTGAATAGAAAGCGCAGTTTCGGAACCTGGAGTGCCTAGGTGACAAAAAGGGTGCCCGGTGGGCGTTTCCGTAGTGTAGTGGTTATCACGTTCGCCTAACACGCTAAAGGTCCTCGGTTCGAAACCGAGCGGAAATAAAGCGTCTCCGCTTACCTGTGTTTTGCTTCGGACATTATTTCTGTATTCGGTCAAACAGGCTTCTTCTGCTGTCACCAGCCGCGCTCAGGCCCGCGTCAGTCTCTTAACCCTCGGCGTCCTCGGGTTTTGAGGCCCCTGGCGGTGACAACACGAGGAAGCGCTCAAAGCGCAGGCCACCTCCTGCGCGGCGCAGGTGGGCGGCTGGGATTTCTAAGAAGAACAAGGCTCCGCATTGAACCCAGCCAGGAACCATAATCTATTCTCTACTTTTTAAAGCTGAAGCGCATTGAGGATGTTCCTCGAATAAGGTAAGTGGCAACTTTCTGTGAACTGGGCACTTTTGGAAACTGTCCCCAGCAAAGTTTAGGCTCTGGCCGGTATGGGGACTGAACCCGCAACCTCGGCGTTTTTATTAGCAAGACTAAACTAATCACTAAGCAACTTCTTTTCCCTTTTACAGTTTGAGATCGCCCTATACCAGCATTGTCACATAAAGGTTCACCTAACAAAGCAGGCAATACTTTCATTCTTCCTATTTCTGCCTTTCCCTAGTTCACCCAGCGCACACAACCTAATTTCCTCAATAAACTTGCCACTCTCATCTTTAAGTTGCTTGTTTTAACAACAAAACCGAACAGCAGGGACAACAAAAACCTCCCGCGAGTGGAAAGGGTTTGACAAAGAGACTGTTCGAGCTCATTCTTGGACGATGTTTGGAAATAGGAAAAAAAGTTCTTCCGTACCTAAATAAAAAGAGAGGCACGCTTCCTCACAGAAAATTTAAAATTTAAAACCAGTTTAAAAACCGAGCACGTAGACTTGAAGGAGGAAGTTCCTATTGTGTCAATTCTGAGGGCTTGGCCCAGAAAACCCATGGAGGACTTGCTGAGGCGAGAGGAATTCTCCCGCGCGCCCAGAACGTCCAGGAACCAATCCAGGCTGCTCCCCAGAGGGCCGGAATCAGGACATAGAATCAGGACTCGCTCAGCTACGAACGGGTCCTGGATTCACAGTTTCTGGTCACTACTGGGAGGGCCTGTTTCTGGCGGAAATTCCTCGCGGGTCTGGCTTTCGTTCGATCCAATGATTCTCACGTCTACTCCCACGTCTCAATCCGCGCGTCTTGATTAACCAGACCTTCCTGGGCCCGGGCTTGCACGCCATTCCTAAGCCTCCGTCCTAGTCCCAGAATCGTGGCTCCTACCACCATTCCAGATGCTATTAGAAAGGGCTCCCCGTAAGACCTGTTCTTTTCCTACCCCGCCCCGTTTGCTGTGTGTTTACGATTGTTTCCCTAAATTATTTACTGTTTTTTGAATTGGTAGGTTGGTTACAGTCACAATTCCAGAGACTACTTTCCTCGTTTACTATGTGTTTATAGTATTTTCTTAAATTCTTTAGTTAATTTTTAAAGTAGGGACCATATCCACCGTGTTCAAAGATCCACAGCATAGAAAGAAATGCAAAAGACATCTTCTTATAGTTGTTTCCTATCTGCCCCGTCTCCAGCCTCCAACAAGTTACCATTGTCATGTTTCCTGATTATCTTCCGGAGTTTGTTTTAAAGTGCATTTACAGCCTAATACAAATATATTTTCTCCCCCCACCCCCTATGGTAGCATTCTAGACACATTGTTCTGTGCCTTGCCTTTTTACATTTTGCAATACATTTAGAGATCTTCACAATTAAGTTCATAAAGATCTTGTTCTCCTTTAAATATGTATAGTATTCTATTTTGTAGATGTGCCATAATTTATTTAACTAATTACATTATTATGCCCCCCCAATGTTTCTCTACAAATAATGCTACACGGAATACTTTGAGTATAAATAATTTTTTATGTATGCAATTAAGTGTGCAACTTTGCACACTTATGAAAATTTCCTCAAGGGATATATGAATTTGAAATGTAGGTAGATTCTGGCAATTTCCTCCGTAGGAGCTTAACACAGTTATTTCTTTGAGGAAGTACAATTTAACAGGATCCTGGCACCTCTAATTTGATTCCCTGCTACAACTATGAAGTAAAACCAGGCAATGCGGGAGAACTGTAGAATAAAAAACGGTTGGGATTTCTTATGATATTGCAATGTTGAATTTCCTTTACAAGCAAAGTCACTTGCACAAAACCCATTGACGAATTAATACCAATGAAACTAACTTGATGAAAGATCACACTATTCAGAGAAGCCTCTTTCCTGGAACCATCCAGATTTCTGTAAGTCCAAGGCAAGAATTACGTTTCTGCCTCTTTGTCGAAGACTTGAACCTGCGACTCCCAAATGACTGGAGGGGAGGGGTGTGGTTAAACTTAAAAAACATGCTAACCAGAAAGACATGAGGACTATTTTAAAAGAGGCTTAATTGATGGGGCCATACACACCTTGGGTCCTGGGCTTTTTCTTGACAGAGAATTACTTGGAAATTCACTGATATTCCATATATGGAGAAGTATCTGTTGTATCTGTTCCAAGATTCTATGAAACAGGTTTCTCCATGTTACTTGAAAAGTCTAAAAAGGACAGTCCCACAAAAGATTGTGACATTGCTGAAAATAATTTTGTTATTAGTAGCAAAAAAAAACGCATTGAACTTTAAATGTTCCTTTCTCTCTCAATACCTTCCCTCCTTCTTCCACTCAAGTTTAGCCATTTTACCTCAGGGGTCATTTTCACCTCGGACTTTTCCTCAGAACACTGTCCTTCTTTTGTTTCAGTTAAAAAACTGCATATCTATGAATGATAAAATCTTCTTTAAAATCTAGATTTTAGATTTTCCAGTACTGGCATTAAATGAGCCTTTACTCCTGTGTCGTTTTTATGGTACCAAGCAATCCCATCTCCAAGGAATGTTCCTCAGAGAATTTCCAGCTTAGCTCCACAGTTGGCTTTACCTAGGCTAGTCATTGTAGCAATTTCAAGTACCAGAGAGTTGGAGGCAACCTGGATGGATGTTCATCACCAGAGTGAATAAATGCTCTGCAATGGCTGCAAACTTCCGTATATTATGCAGCAGTCACAGCTAATGAAGCAGATGTAGATGTAGCAAGTCCGTTAGATTTCTCAGTGTCAAATAAAAACTAACAAAAAAAAAGATATAATATCAGATACAGATACAAAACAAACAGTACACTATCAAAGCAAAAATCACAGAAATACGCATAAAACAGATTGTTGAGATCAAGCAGGTGAATGCTTAAGGCCGGAGGAATGGTGAGGAATTGGAGGAGGATGGGGATGCGGCTGGCTGAAGTACTCTCATTGGCGCCCTCCACCCACACCACCTCCTGGAAGACAGCTGGGTATATTTAACTCCCACCCTTACCCTGGCCTGGAATGCAAGTAATCACAGCCGACCTCTCGCGCCCACAATCTTTCTGGACCAAGCAATTCTGTGGCACACAGTACGGGTCATCTCCAAGGCCCATTTCTTGAGCTCTTGGTTTCAAACGGTTATTCTTTGTCACCAATAGAAAAATGTCGGGGCGCGCTGGACGGATAGAGAAATGGGTATAGGACAGTACAGAGGAAGGTCTTGAAATCAAATTTCTCCGGTTTTGAGTCCTGGGGTTCTGTGATTGTTGTTTTTGGTAAGTAGAAATTATGAAGAAAGAAAAAAATAAAAAACGCGCCGCAAATATGAAAAAAGGAAAGGAAAATTTAGCGGTTCTGTTTCGACCCGTTCCCAGTGTTTTAGGGGAAGGAGTCCACAGGAGTCAGCGCAGCTCTGAGACCAAAGAACGCACCAGGGACAGACTAAGACATAGTTTACTGAGACTAACGAATAGGAGATAGCTCTGATGGCGGCGGTTGGGAGATTCCAATTAGCACTCCGCCCTTCTGCAGGAGTATACAGAGCCAATTACAGGGACATATAGATTAACTACTTACTAAGAAGGTAGTATCCAATACTTTGAAGTAGGGTAAAAATCTTGGTTCAGGGAACCGGCAGACCTTAGAAAGTTCTGGTTAATGTATCACGGGAGGGTGGTGGCCATCTGCACGTTCCCTCTTTCTGGTCAGGTCGGGTAATTAATATCTATTATCCGGACCACTCAAGCTGCTGTGTGTTGTTGGTCTTATATTATTAAGAGGAAGAGGTCCTAACCCTAGGTTCTTAAGGATACCATTCATAAAGCATTTATTTTTTTGTTTTGAGAAAGGTAAGTTTTCAGCACCGTTTCCGTAGTGTAGTGGTCATCACGTTCGCCTCACACGCGAAAGGTCCCCGGTTCGAAACCGGGCGGAAACAAAGTTTTTTACTCCATTTGTGTAAATGCTCAAATTTTTGGCCTTCCCTCCGCAATTGAAGCAAAGTTATCCCAGCCGAGCTGCGGGGCGCTACGTCCTGGTCCCGCGCAATCAGCTGTCGTTGATTCGAATTCCGCTGCTCTTTAATGAGCTTTGGACAGTGGGTCAGTAGGACGAGTTCCTGCTTTGCAATCTGTGAAAGCCCACCCGTTGAAATCCGTGAAACCCTCATGGTTCATAAGACGGAAAAGAACTCACTTTTGAATCAGGGAGGCAATTCTTTATTTGGGTTGTTTGTTTATTATTAAGTTGTATTATATCATCTGGTTAGTGTTCTTTGTGGGATATTATATTAACAAATATCTTCTCCTATGGCTGGGAAACACCTTAATGGTGTTATTTGCTATCATTCTTAATTTTCTTGAAGTCCAATTTATTTAACTTTTGTGATCAGTTCTTTCTGTGCCTTATCTAAGAAATCTTTGTCTCTCCAAGGTCACAAAGTTATTTTCTTTTTCTTTTTCTAGTAGCTGAACTATTTACCTTCCACTTTGAAGAATATGGGCAAAAGGCCTGAACAGTTACTTCCAATGGCCAATGAGCATATGAAGGATGTTCTGATAACTCAATAAAAAGTTTGTTTTTTCAGAGAGCAGCGACGACTAACAGACAAAAGACCTAATTATCGCTGGCAACTTTATTTATTTTCCTGCCAAAAATATTTTTCAAAACTCTTCTGTAATGGTGTGTGTGACCGTGGACGTGGGGTGGGAAGGGAGGGATGGGATGGGTTGCAGAACAGGGAGATGAATAAGTCAAGTTTTCTACCCCCAAGATCTTCACGAATATCTCTGCCCCTCAGAGGTGACCGCTTAACCTAACTCTCGTGATCGTCCTTTTTCTTTTAGTTTCCTTCACCACCACTCCCCCATACCCCTCCAGAAAGACCTCCAGGGATATAGTTCTTAGCAGGACTTGATCTACCTCTCTTTCACTGCGGGGTCAAGTCCCGGCCGCTCCTTTCTGGGATGCTGGGTGCAGTTCCAGGAGATGCAATTGGATCCGTCTCTCCAGGCATAGACTCCTCAGGATTAGGCTCTCAGTTGCTGCAAGGGTTGTCAGGCGAGTAGCAGTAAAATGTTCTTTAGTGGGTTCAATGGAAGGTCCCCCCAGAACTCAGGATTCTGTTCAATCCTAGGTGGGGGCTCAGAAAGTCAAGACAGTCAGGAGGAGGAGAGAGCTGGACCACCCCTGGAGTTGCTAAAGTGTCCGTGGGCCCTTGATATGTTGGGCCAGTGACAGATTTATTGACAATGAGGAAAGAGAAAGAAAAGTTTTCAAGTTTTAATTACTTGGTAGTGTGGGCTTTATCTCAAACATTGCTAAAGAACACAAATGTCGGAAATCAGTTTTCTTCTGCTTTTTTTCCCCCAACGTTTTTATAGTTTTCCTCTAGTGAAAAATCTGCACAATCATGGATCAAGTCATTGAAGAATCTTTACACCTTCTTTTTACCAGCACCAACATTGGCCTTTGCAGTTCCCCTTGATTTTCTTCATTCTGTTCTTGTGTTTCTTTAGCTCTTTGAGGTCTTTTTCTTATACAGACCATGTCTTGCAAGTCTGTGTTTGGGTTCATTTTTCTCTACCTAATCCAAGGAGTCATAAATCATGCCAAAGCCAGTTGTCTTGCCACCACCAAAATGGGTTCTGAATCCAAATACAAAGGTGGCATCTGGTGTAGTCTTGTACAGTTTGGCTAGTTTTTCCTGAATTTCTGTCTTAGGTACTGTTGCCTTTCCAGGGTGAAGAACATGGATAACCATTTATTTCCGCTGAAGTACTCAGTTGGTCGTGAATTTCCTGGTCCGGATAGTTACCCTGTCATTCATGATGGCGGGTGATCCTCAGGCAGCCAGGGAGTCAAAAAGCTCTTCTGCTTTTTAACATAAGGTTGGAATATGGGTGCTACTGCCTCCTTAACCAGCTAATTCAGGGAAATCATTTTACTTTTCATGTGACTTGTAGTGTTGTTAATTTCAGTTAAAGTTAACATTTATAGTTTCAGTAAAAGAAAACCATGAGGGGGGGTCCAGGACATGAAATCCCACGCGGACAATGGTTTTTGCTCCTTGTGGGCCAAGAAGATTTACATGATTGCTCTGATTTTGTGTATTCTCTCATACTTTTAGGAGTACGTTTAATTGATTGTCCCTTAAATTAAATCAGGTTCTTATTTTGAGATAATAAAGAGTAGAGAAGGCAGAAACTGATATTTACTGAGAATCTGATATAAATGACTCTAAAGATGTAAAATTATTTAACCCTTATTACAATGGCCTGAAATGCTCTTCATGCCCTATCTATAACTGCTTTCTAGGCTTATTTCAACCATGCTGCCTCTTGCTCTATGTGCTCCAGCTACGCTGGTCATAGTGTATTAAGTCCTCTTACTTAAAGGGTTATCTAGCACCACAGGGTTTTGGCATGTGCCGTTTTCACTTCTTGGAAAACTCTTCTCTACCCTGTCAGTTTTTTAAACCCAGATCAATAAATACTTCCCAACGGGCTTCCCTGAAACTCTTAAATGTAAGAAATCTGAATTATTCATATAAAATGTATCTCTCCTCCTAGTAGTTTTTGCATTATTTTGTATGATAATGTCTGTCTGCCTCAGTGAAATGTAAGTTCCATTAGAGCAGGAATAATATTTGTTCTTGCTCATCAATGAATCCTCACTGCCTATCACATAGCCTAGATTATAATAAGCACTGAATAAATATTAATGAAATGAATGTATCAGACATTCACCATAATTCTATTAGGTATGCATTATTACACCAATTTCAAGAGGAGGCCCTAATGCTTGGAAAGGTTGATTTATTTGCCCAAGCTGCAATGCTAGTAAATAAGAAAATTATAATTTAAATGTGGTTTTGTTTATCTACATAGAGATAAGGTATAATACTTAAGAGGTTCCTCATGTTATAGCATATATAAGTACTTCATTCCTTTTCATGGCTGAGTAATATTCTATTGTATGGATATTGCACAATTTGTTTGTCCATTCATCCTTTGATGGAGATTTGGGTTGTTTCCACATTTTGGCTATTGTGAAGAGTGCTGCTATGAACATTTGTGTACAAGTATTTGTTTGAATACTAGTTTTCAGTTCTAGTAGGAATATACCTAGGAGTGAAATTGCAGGGCCATATGGTAATTCTGTATTTAGCTTTTTGAGGAACACCAACTGTTTTCCACAGTGTCAGAACCATTTTACATTCCCACCAGCAATCAATGTACAATGTACAAAGTTTCTGATTTCTCCACATCCTCAACACTTGTTATTTTCCTTTTTTTTTTCTTAGTGAAGTATTTTCCAGCTCCCACACTGTTCTTGATTTCTAGCTTCATCATGGTCAGAGTAGATATTTTGTATGATTTCCATTTTTTAAAAATTTATTGAGACTTGCTTTGTGACCAAACATTTGGTCTATCCTAGAGAATGATCTGGGTTCTGGACATTAAATTCTGTTCAATTGGTCTGTATGTCTATCTTTATTCCAGTACCACACCATTTTGAAAACTGAAGCTTTGTAGTCCAATTTGAAATTGGTAAGTGTGAATCCTCCAACTTTGTTCTTCCTTTCTTTCTTGCTGGTTTGAATCTATTCTGTACCCCTCAAAAGCCATGTTCTTTAATACAATCTTGTGGAGGGAGACTTATTAGTCTTTTGATTAGGGTGGGACCTTTTGATTAGGTTGTTTCACGGAGATATGATCTTGTCCATTCCAGGTGGGTCTTAATTAGATAACTGGAGTCCTTTAAGAGAGCTCATGGAGAGAAGGCACTCAGAGAAGCTGAAACAGACATTTTGCAGAGAAGCTAGGACATATAATCCAGAATATGCCCCCAAAAGAAGCTAAAAGCCGACACAGACTGAGATGCTTGGAGACACTGGGAAATGCAGACATAAGGACATTTGGAGTTGCTAAGCTAAGAGATGAAGCCCAGAGTTTGCCCCAGATGCTTAGAGAGAAATGCCTTGGGAGAACAAGCAAGGATGCACAGAGGCTGAGAGAGAGAAGCTAAATGAGAGACAGAAGCCCAGAGACATTTTGAAGAAAGTCATTTTGAAACCAGAGCCCAGGAGCAAAGGACAAGCAGATGCCAGTCACGTGCCTTCCCAGCTGACAGAGGTGCTCTGAACGCCATTGGTCTTTCTTCAGTGAAGGTATCCTCTTGTTGATATCTTAGTTTGGACATTTTTATGGCCTTAGAACTGTAAATTTGTAACCTAATAAACCCCCCCTTTAAAAGCCAATCCATTTCTGGTATTTTGTGTAACGGCAGCTGTAGCAAACCATAACACTTTTCAAAATTGTTTTGGCTGTTCAGAGCCCCTTGCAGTTCCATATGAAACTGAGGAAGTTGATCCTCAATTTGCTCCTGGGATTTTAATAGGGATTACATTGAATTTGTAGCCAATTGAGTCAGGATATGTCTTAATCCTATTTACTGGCAGGTTTATAGAAAAGACCACAGAGAAAAAGTCATGGGGAGTAGGCAGAAGCTGGACATAAATGGAACCCAAAAGAGAAAGGAGAAGATATTGCTATATGCATTGCCATGTGATGGAAATGCCAAGGACTGAGGATCTCAGCAGCCAGCTCCAAAATGCCGCAGTCTTTCAGGAGAAAGCACTACCTTGCTGGCACCTTAATTTTGGACTTCTGCGAACCTCAAAACCATGAGCCAATAAATTCCTGTTGTAAAGGCAATCCATTGTATTGTATTTGTTTAGCAGCTAGGAAACTAAAACACCAACTTAAACTTCAGTAGCGTACACAAACTGTGCTGGTTTGAATGTATTATGTCCCCCAGAAAAAGCCATTATTCTTTGATGCAATCTTGTGGGGCAGACATTATCAGTGTTGATTAGATTGTAATTCTTTGAGTGTTTCTTTGGAATGCGCCCCACCCAGCTGTGGGTCATGACTCTGATTGGATAATTTCCATGGAGGTGTTGCTCCGCCCATTGGGGTGGTCTAAGTTGAGTCACTGGAGCTATGTAAATGAGCTGACAGGCAGAGGGAACTCAGTACAGCTGTGAGTGACATTTTGAAGAGGAGCTACAGCCAAGAGGGACACTTTGAAGCATGCACAGGAACTAAGAGAGGAGCTGCAGGTGATGGGACAGTTTGAAGACAGCCGTTGAAAGCAGACTTTTGCTCCAGAGAAGCTGTGAGAGGAAAAATGCCCCAAGAGCAACTAAGAGTCACATTTTTGAGGAACTGCAACCTAGAGAGGAACGTCCTGGAGAAAGCCATTTTGAAAGGAGAACTTTGGAGCACATGCCAACCATGTGCCTTCCCAGCTAACAGAGGTTTTCCAGACGCCATTGGCCATCCTCCAGTGAAGGTACCCAATTGCTGATGTGTTAACTTGGACACTTTATGGCCTTAAGACTGTAACTGTGTAACCAAATAAACCCCCTTTTATAAAAGCCAATCCATTTCTGGCGTTTTGCATTCCAACAGCATTAGCAAACTAGAACACAAACTATCTTTCTATTCTCCTCAATTTTTTCACTTTTATGTTGTTCTTGTCACAAATTACATCTTTATACACTGTGTGTACAAAGCTATAGATCTATCATTGCTTTTTATAGATTTTCATTTTAGATCCTGTAAGAAATAAAAAGTGGAGATACAAACAAAAAACACAATAGTAATGGCATTTATATTTACCCAAGTTGTTACTTTTACCAAAAATATTTATTTCTTCATGTGGCTTTGATCTTATTCTAGTGTCCTTTCCTTTCAATCTGAAGAGCTCCCTTTAGTATTTCTTGTAGGGCTGGTCTAGTGGTAACAAACTCCCTCAGCTTTTGTTCATCTGGGAATGTCTCAATCTCTCCCTCAGTTTTAAAAGACAGTTTTGCCAGTTACAGAATTCTTGCTTGGTAGTTTTTATTTTCTTTCTTACTGATGATTTAAGTCCATGAAATGCTCTTGCAGTAACAGACCAGGGCTTGCTTGACCAGAGAACTGGGTACCATTACCTGGCCAAGTTGATACACGAGCCTAACCATCACACTAAGCTAATACATCAACTTGTCAGAGTTCTTTACCATACCTTCACTCCTGAAGGGTCTGAGTTCTCAATAGTCTGTCTTTATTAACCCTGTCGTTTTCCAAAACATTTACTCTTGGGGATAGAAGTCATCCAGGACAGCTTTGTTTCCTGGCCCCTACCTTCAAGATGTGCCTGATTCTGAGTCCTGAGAAATTTCAGGGAGGAAGACGTTTCTCAGCACCGCATCCACGGACATTTCTTCTACACACACTTAGGAAACCCACCTTAACCCTAGCCGAACCCCATTGCTTGGCGTCTGTCTTGGAAGCGGGACGGGACAGAACGCACTCGAATTGGACTCTAACGTCAAAGGAGACGAGAACCCGCCGGGGCGGGACCGTGGGAACTCTAAGGGAGGGTTAAAATAGTTGCCTCGGAAGTAAACACTTGTTTCCGCCCGGTTTCGAACCGGGGACCTTTCGCGTGTTAGGTGAATGTGATAACCACTACACTACGGAAACCCACAAATGTGGTAACACCTTTCTCAGCTAATCATTTTTTCAAACTTTGCTGTCTATATTATTAAAACTTGATGACTTAAGGTAGCAAACATTCTGTAAACAACTGGTCTCTACTTCTCAAAGATGTCAATGTCATGAAAGACAAGAAAAGGCTGAGAACAGTCCTAGATAAAAGGAAACTAAACTGACATAACTAGATGCAATGGATGACCATGAACTGAATCTTGAACAGGGAAATTTCACTATAAAGAACATTATTGGGGTGACGGTAGCACAACACTGTGAACACAATTAACAACACCAAAATATGTTGCTGAATATGATTAGAAGGGGAAAATGTTAGATTGTATATATGGTAACAGAATAATTATTTTTTTTTAATCCATGGAATTACACTACACAGTGAACCATAAATTAAACCATGGACCTTAATTAGTAGTACGATTATAAATATGTGCTATCATCAATTGTAACAAATGTTTCACACCCATGCAAGGTGTTGGTGGTGGGGTGATGTGGGAATCCTGTATTTTATGCTTGCTTCTTCTGTAAACCCACAAGTTCTCTAATAAAGGGGGGAAACAGAAAAAATAATCTGTAACATCACTCCTCCCCTAGAGGTGTGATGAGACATATGGGATGATTTATGAAAAATACATTAAACTAATTGGGAAGAGGAAAAAAAAAAAACATTAGTGGGGCAATTGATGGGATTGGAATATAGACAGCCCATTAGTATTGTAGAAATGTTGAATTTCCTGAAATTAATAACTCTACTGTAATAGAATACACTGGTTCTTAGGAAATAAACTGAATTACTTAGGAGATAAATGGTCATTGTGATAGTTTGGAGCTGTTATGTACTCCCCAAAAGGCCATGTTCTTTTAATCCATTCCTGTGGGTACAGACCTATTTTAGGAAGGACTTTTTGATAGGTTATTTCAGCTGAAGAGTTGCCCCAAGTTGAGTCTTAATCTTTTTACTGTATCTTTTATGAGATGATAAAAGTCAGGAAAAAGCCCAGATAACTCAGAGAAGCACCAAAGAATCTCAAAGACCAGATTCAGTTCATGGTCATCCATTGCATTTAGTTATGTCAGTTTAGTTTCCTTTTATCTAGGACACACACCCACAGAAGCTGAGAGAGGAAGTTACTGAAGCCAGAAGCTGAAAGCAACACAACCCAGGAGAAAAGGACTAGCAGACACCAGCCTCATGTCTAGGGAGTCTCCTTTACCTCAAAAGACCTCAGCAGCTTTGTTACTTCAAGCTGTAAAGTTCTGCTGATCTCAATTCCTCTGTCTCCCTCATGGGCCTTCCCATGTGGCAGAGGTGTCCCAGATGTCATTTGCCTTTCTTCAAAGAAGGTATCTTCCTGTTGATGCCTTAATTTGGACATATTCATGGCCTTTGAACTGTAAATTTGTAAGCTAAGAAATCCCCACCGTAAAAGCCAATCCATTTCTATTATATTGCATTCTGCAGCTTTAGCAAACCAAAACAGTTATGATGTATACAATCTATGCTCAAAGAGAGAGAAATGTGTGTGTGTGTATATATATATATATATAGAGAGAAAATAATAAAACAATAAAGCAAAATGTGGATTGATGTTTAAAATGTATGAAACTTGGATAAGAAAACACGGTGATCCTTTGTTCTATTCTTGGAACTATTATGTAAGTTTGATATTATTTCAAAATAAAAAGTTTTTTTAAAACCCCTGAGACAACTAATAAAAGGGTTCTCCCAAGAACCCAATTAAACACACACAAGCAGCTCCCCCAAATTACAGGCATGTAAATCTCAAGCATCATATAGAGAATTCAGATTTCTAGAAACTTCTGGCTATCGTGCAAGATGCTCATATCTGCCTTTCCATGGTTGTGGGAAAGTGAGTTTTCCATGTTGCCTGAGGCATATCTAGGGTGGTGGCTTGGAACGCTAAGCCACAGGTCTGCATGGAACGCCGTGCGGGCCCGCCCTGTAAAGATATGTGTCTTGTGACTATGACGACAATGTTTACCATTGTCCTAAACCTAGATCGTTCCTTCTGATATGCAACAGGATGTAAACATAGGTATCTGGTGGGCTCTCCTGAGCCTGAGGACATTTCGCATATACTCCCCGATCTTCTGAAATAAATAACTGGAGCAAAGGTGCATTATGGTCCACTTAGCATGAGATGCAGTGGGCCCCCTGCTCCCCAAATTCTTAACTTTGTGTCTGTGTCTCATTCCTGTGCCGCCCTGTCAGCAACACATGGTGCCTGAAAATGAACATTCAGGAATCAGGACCCAAGGAATGGAAACTGTTCATATCTCAGTCAAGGCAATGCTTGGCTGGGGGAGACTGCTAGGTGGGTATAGGGAAGGGGTATGCCTAATTTTCCAGTAGAAAATGTTAAGATGTGGGGCTAGGGAATATTGAGTTTGTGTATGACTGGAGTATGTGTCCGGTGTCTATAATAGATACAATGCCCTTTTTTTTACCCCTGGATCACTCATTTATGGCTCTGGACCATTTACATTCAAATGCCATTGTATTTGGGGGGTGGTGATGCATTCCTCTTTATTTTTTTTGCCACATTTCAACTTACTTTCATCACTGTCCTTTTTCTCTCTAAAATATTTTGCCACAGCAGTTTGAAACAAGCTGCTTTCTTAGTTATAACTGAAAAACTTCACCAGGTGGTGCAAAATGCCATGAAGGGGCTCAGCAGTAAGACTGTTCCCCTTAAAAATGAAAAGTTATTTTGGACACAAAATCCCTTTCACATTAACCTGGATAGCCTGTAATTCATAAAATGATTTTCCTTTACCTTGTTAATGTGGATAATTAAATATATTTTCTAATGTTATAGAGGGGATTTTAGTTACAGCTGTCTCTCTGCTGACTACATAGCTATAGATTCAAGCATGTTTGAATTCTAACTTCCCAAGACATCGACTGGGGAGACCTGGGCATGCCTTGGCTATTTCTTAACCATGTGACCTTGGTGAACTTAAACTCAATAATGCCTGCCCCTCAGGTTTCCAAAGGTACCACAAAATAAGGAACAAAATAAGTGGTGGATGTATACTTTGCACTTTTCAGAGAGTAGGTTCCAGTGGCCTAATGCAGAAGCCATCAAACCAGAGTGATCTCACCTTTGAGAACATAGGAAGCCATTCCAGGAAGGACAAGAGGCCAGATAGTCTCAGCTATCAGTTTCCTAATTGTTGCAGCCCAAGAGGGCCATGCCAGTCCAAAGGCCAAAGAAGACAATGAGTATTTTCTGATACATGAACTTTTATTCACGGCTTACTTACAGGGTGAGAAGTCGTGGAGAGATCATGATAGCTCTCTCAGGCGGGGCAGGCATGGCATTCACAAGGAAGACGACCCAGCAATGCAAAGAAGACAGAAAGCCTTTTATAAGGGTTTAAGACAAAGATATTCCTAAGGGTGGGGGGAGAATAGATACAGGAACAGGTCACTCTGACCGAAGGGGTGGTATAGGAAGGACTAGAAGAACACTTGAACAATTACATTTTGCTCTTTTTGTGAGATTAAGAGCCTCTCACTTCCTGCCTGCTTCCCACAAAGTTACATTTTAAGGTCAAATTACCTTTTTTCTCTTTACTGGCTTACAAAGGCAGTAGGTTAAACATTTAGCTGCCTGGGTCATGCAGACTGCTGTGCACCAAAGATCTGTAGGCCTGTTTTGCTCAGGCCACGGGTTGCCACAGTCAATGATTACCATTTGAAGAAAACTACATCCTGTGATAATATTTAATTTTACGTAAAATATTAGATACATTTATAATGTGACAGAGGTACATTTCGCCACCCCCACTCCCACCCCGCCCCATGGTGGGCAATTTCACAGTAAGATTTTGTAGACTAAAGGCCTAAAGGACCAGGCCAGGCTAAAGGTAAGATGACTATATGATGTTTTGAAAGCAGCAGTCTCTGTTGGAAACAGCCTCCGACCCAATGTAAAGAGTCTGCACTCAGCCCAGACGTTTCACCTCAATCCAAATGTTTGAACACAGCGCTTCCTCACACGCTTCCGGAGGTGCGCAGACTTGGTGAGGCGATCGGGTTCTAGTTCCCAGGGAAGCTCCCTGCTTCCGACAAAGGCGAGGCCGTGCGTGAAACCTGTGGAGACACCCGCGAGCCGAACAGATGAAGATAAAGCCCCGCGGCGCATCTACCTTTGAGATTTTCCCGGGGGCGTGGGAACGCAGAGCACTGAGAAGCTCCAGAGGAGCGGCCTCTGCCGGAAGATCCCCGGGCTGTTCTCGAGGCTTGGGGCCTTGTATGCGATTTCCCCCAACTTTCCCCCACCCCTCCATCCTCCTCCCACAAGTCAGAAAGTCAATATAGCAGTGTAAATAAATTTTCTGGCAATGACTAGCTAGTGACTTTGACACCAGGGTAGTGGTCGGAGTTCTCTTTTCCTTCCCTGCGAATCTCTTTGCGGAAAACCCGCCTGATCCGCTATCTGGATTCCGACAAGAGCCTGACCCACAGAGGAGACCGAGACCAGGACTTCCAAGGCGGGCGCTTTCTCCTGGTGACACCTGTGCAAACCCAGCAGGAGGGAAGGGACTCCGGCAACCTGCTGGGGGAGGGGGGAGGTGAAGAAAGAGCCTCTAAGGCCCAGGTAACCTGATTTCAAGCCCAGGACAACAGAAAGGGCAGGAAGGCTCAGTTCTAACAACAAAAAAATTTTCCCGTCAGGTTTCAAACCTAGGGCTCTTCCTGTATTGGGCAAATGTAATAACTACAAAACCAATCAGATTGCTTTCAGTTGCAAATCTCCTCTCCAAGATGGAACAGATTTTTTCTAGATGTCCCAGGCTCAATAACCTCGAAGGAAATGTCACGGTGGCTGTACGTTTCATGCCTTCGCACTTTTACTATATTAAAAAAATCAACAGACTCCAATGAGCATAACAATCAGATTATTCGCAAAGTGGACCCAATTTCTCTTACAAGCGCCAGGGAAGAAAACCTCATGTAGGTGTAGGAGTCGGGAGAGGAGGATTTGACTTCAAAAAATTTCTCTATAGTATCCTAATTCTGTCCGAGAGAGCAGCATGCTCTGATCTTTTCTTCTCTGTCACCAGAAAATGGCCCTTAGGAATCAGGACCGCAGGAGTAAAAGCTTAGTGTGTGTGTGTGTGGGGGGGGGGGGGGGGGGATTGGATGTGGCCAGTAATGTCCAGCTGCAGGGCCAGATCCATCCGAGGTGGGGGGAACAGACGTTGAGAGAATGGATTCGTAAACCGTGTCTCACAAAAGCTTACATCTTTGGAATATGACTGTTCAGTACCATTGATTTGGTTTAGGAGACGAGGACGAAAAAGCCAATGTCTTTTTCTTTTCTTTGTTCTCTTCCTTTTCACCTTTCCTTGCATAGCCGGAACCCAGTTTTCTCCTTATGATTTCGTTTGGCGGGTGAACACCATATACTCCCTATACTCAGTGGTTGCTCTGAGATGGCGATTGGTCTCCCAGAGTAGATGGATTTGAAAGTCCTGACACCTGCGCTTACCTTTTCCTCTGCCTCAAAGTCATTTCTCCATTGGGTGCCCGAGGCGGAGAGCGGCCATTCCCTGTGAAATGCTGTGAGCTGGTAGCAGCCAGATTGTGGGCCATTGGAATGTTGAGTGCTGGGAGTAATTGAAAGGCTATATTTACTAATTTACAAGTTGAGAACCTTGTGGGTTTTTTTGTTTGTTTGTTTGTTTGTTTACTAACACTAGATCCCCAGTAAAAATATTGTTTTGAACACATTTATTCCACATTCATTAACATAAATTATTGTACAATACACGATATGCCAGACCCTGTGCTGGGATCGCAGGTACTAGACAAATGAAAAACAAAATAAGAAGGAGAGGAAAGAGGAGCATAGGCAGTTAATTTTAACAAAACTGCAAAGTGGAACCGTAGACATACACTCCGCAGAGCGTTTCCACGCTAGCGCAGCAAAGTGCATCTCTGCAGCCCTTATGAACCCTCCAGGCAGGTGGGCCGGGGATTTCCTTTCTTCCTTCTGGAATGGAAAGGAATCCTCACGCTGCCGAGAGTGAGGACCAAATCCACCAAGCAGTTCTGAGGGGTGAATTAATTTCACACTCTGCCCATAAAGCTCAAAACTACCAGCTTCTACTTCCGGATCCTTCCCAGGGTCTCTGGATCATTTCTGGGGGCTTCCCGGGATGGAAGAAGGAGACCCCACTGGAACGTTTCTCTGTGTTTTCTCGGAGCGGAATAGGCGAGTTTTAGCAAGTCTAAGTTTTCACCAGACAGGCGTAGTGGCAAGGTTCGTTCCTTCCCCAGGTAGGGTTTTCTCCTTTCCTTTTGTCTTTCATGGGAGCTGGGAAAGGGAGAAATGGAAAGAATGGGCGAGACTCTTCCCTAACTTTCCCCAAGAGCAATTTGAGAACACAGGTCAGATTTTCTAAATCAGAAAAACAGCGGGTCGGCTAACTTGTCCAACAGAACCAAGGTCTCAGGTTCGCACCCAGTTGGGGCTAATCTAAAGAGGTGTGTGATTTGCCCCCATAGATGCTAGTATCCTGGTCTTGGAGTAGCGCCTCAGGTCTGCCTTACAAGCTGGAAGTCATAACTGCTCCATGATAAGATATATTTAATTTATGTTACATGCATGTACTCTGGCATTTATTGATTTTCTCCAACTCTCATCCATAACACCTACACGATATTTTTGAACAAGTGTCAAAAATAAGTGTTTACTTAAGAGGTGGGTGTGTGTAACAACCCCTGTTTATCTGAGCACCTTCTTCTCCTTGTCCCTGAGACATTGTCTTAGTTTCCTAGCTGCTAAAACAGGTTCCCTGCAGTGGGTTGGCTTAAATGATGGGAATTTATTGGCTAGTGATTTTGAGGCTAGGAGAAATCCAAAATGGATGTGTTAGCAAGGTGATCTTTTCTCCCCAAGATGGTGGCATTCTGGGACTGGCTACTGGGGATCCTTGAGTCCTTAGCTTTCTGTCACACGGCAACTCACATGGTGATGTCTTTTCCTTTCTCTTCCAGGTTCCCTTGACTTCCACCTTCCTCTCCTTCCCATGTCTTTTTCTCTGTGGCCTTTTTTATAAGGCCTGCAGTAATAGGATTAAGACCCAATCCAGCTTTTTCGCAACGGATTTGCCGCCAGAACACAGGTGTCGTGAAAACCATCCCTGATTCTTAAGCCAAAATGGGAAAGGAAAAGACTCATATCAACATTGTCATTATTGGACACGTAGATTCGGGCAAATCCACCACTACTGGCCACCTGATCTACAAATGTGGTGGAATCGACAAAAGAACCATCGAAAAATTTGAGAAGGAGGCTGCTGAGATGGGAAAGGGGTCCTTCAAATATGCCTGGGTCTTGGATAAACTGAAAGCTGAACGTGAGTGTGGTATTACCATTGATATCTCCCTGTGGAAATTTGAGACCAGCAAGTACTATGTGACCATCATTGATGCCCCAGGGCACAGAGACTTTATTAAAAACATGATTACAGGCACATCTCAGGCTGACTGTGCTGTCCTGATTGTTGCTGCTGGTGTTGGTGAATTTGAAGCTGGTATCTCCAAGAATGGGCAGATGCGTGAGCATGCCCTTCTGGCTTACACACTGGGTGTGAAACAACTAATTGTTGGTGTTAACAAAATGGATTCCACTGAGCCACCCTACAGCCAGAAGAGATACAAGGAAATCGTTAAGGAAGTCAGCACCTACATTAAGAAAATTGGCTACAACCCTGACACAGTAGCATTTGTGCCAATTTCTGGTTGGAATGGTGACAACATGCTGGAGCCAAGTGCTAACATGCCTTGGTTCAAGGGATGGAAAGTCACCCATAAGGATGGCAATGCCAGTGGAACCACGCTGCTTGAAGCTCTGGATTGCATCCTGCCACCCACTCGTCCAACTGACAAACCCTTGCGTCTGCCTCTTCAGGATGTCTACAAAATTGGTGGTATTGGTACTGTCCCTGTGGGCCGAGTGGAGACTGGTGTTCTCAAACCGGGCATGGTGGTCACCTTTGCTCCAGTCAACGTTACAACTGAAGTCAAGTCTGTTGAGATGCACCATGAAGCTTTGAGTGAAGCTTTTCCCGGGGACAATGTGGGCTTCAATGTCAAGAACGTGTCTGTAAAAGATGTTCGTCGTGGCAATGTGGCCGGTGACAGCAAAAACGATCCACCGATGGAAGCAGCTGGTTTTACTGCTCAGGTGATTATTCTGAACCATCCAGGCCAAATCAGTGCTGGCTATGCACCTGTGCTGGATTGTCACACAGCTCACATTGCTTGCAAATTTGCTGAGCTGAAGGAGAAGATTGATCGTCGTTCTGGTAAGAAGCTGGAAGATGGCCCCAAATTTCTGAAATCTGGTGATGCTGCCATCATTGATATGGTTCCTGGCAAGCCCATGTGTGTTGAGAGCTTCTCTGATTATCCTCCTCTGGGTCGTTTTGCTGTTCGGGATATGAGACAGACAGTTGCTGTGGGTGTCATCAAGGCTGTGGACAAGAAGGCTGCTGGAGCTGGCAAGGTCACCAAGTCTGCCCAGAAAGCTCAGAAGGCTAAATGAATATTACCTATAACACCTGCCACCCCAGTTTTAATCAGTGGTGGAAGAACAGTCTCAGAACTGTTTGTCTCAATTGGCCATTTAAGTTTAATAGTAAAAGACTGGTTAATGATAACAATGCATCGTAAAACTTTCAGAAGGAAAGGAATGTTTTGTGGACCATTTGTTTTTGTGTGGCAGTTTTAAGTTATTAGTTTTTAAAATCAGTACTTTTTAAATGGAAACAATGACCAAAAATCTGTCACAGAATTTTGAGACCCATTAAAACAAAGTTTAATGAGAAAAAAAAAAAAAAAAAAAAAGAAAAGACCCAATCCAATTCAGTTGGCCACCCTTAACTGAAAGTAACATCTTCAAAATGTCCTGTCTACAATGTATTCACTCCCACAGAAATGGATTTAGGTTATGCACATGTTTTCCTGGGGTACATAATTTAACCTGCCACAGGTAGGATCCAGCCCATTGACTGAAGTGTGCCTGTCATTCTTCCTCTTTTTGCTTGTCTACCCCCTTTGCTACATTGCCCTTCAAACTAAGTCCCATCAATTAAAACTGATCTTTCTCTCTCCCTTTAAATCAACTACAACTAGGTACTAAATATATATTGATATATAGTGTCAAAGAAAAGAAATTTTAAAAATTTAGAAAAGAGAAACTATCAAAAGGAGACTGTTTACAAATTGGGAAACACCATATGCTGAGACAAAACGCTCCAATTTTCCCTGAGAAAGGGCAGCTTATATAGTAAATACAATGACACTTCACAAAGAAAAAGATGATTGGTTAAGCAAAAACAATAAGAAAATAAGCCTAAGAAGGGGATGGAATGCTAATTAACAAAATTTATTTACCCTAACAAAAGTCCTGGTTTCAGGGAATCAAGACCTAGGTTTAAAGAATATCAGAATGTCCCAGCAGTTGTGCAGGGTTGGAGAGTCTCAGATAACTTGTTTCACAGGTAACTTGCCTTAGGTATGTGTGGGTGATTTCAAGATGTACAGACAAGTTTGCTTTTACTTCAGTCATGTATAGACACTATGGACAAGTTGCCTCCAGGCCCTCACCAATTCATTTAACAAAAGATACATGTTTTTTAAATTGTCATTTGGCCTCCACTAGAATTTAAATTCCTTGGAGGCAGAGATGTTTGTTTCTTTTCCTGTGTACTCAAAACCAAGAACACTGGCAATAGAGTAGATAATCAGTTTAATTATTGAGTGAATTAATAAACTTTCTCCAACAGAGTTTAATTTCAAATGTTGGAATTTTTGCCAAACCTGACCAATACATCTAATATAATGAACCCAAGTCCAGGAATCACATGCTACCAAAGTCACCATTTACTGTGAAACAATGTGTGGGTAAGTTCATGTTACCATACAGAATATATGCTGAATTGCTGGAATAAAAAACTGTTGGTATATTACAAGTTTTCATTTTATTTTTGTTTTTGAAGAGAAAGCAAGAAGGGACTTCTTCCCCTTTCTAACATGAAGTTCAGGAACACATATGCTGATGGTATTTACAAGATAGGAAAAAAAAAAAAGCCTAGTACGTGCAAGTCCGGTTCACTTACTTGTTTAGAGGGCAGTGTTAATGTTACCAGAGTGGTGGGTTTGATCTTCCAAATAGGCTACAGTGTAGTGTATTTCTTTCAGTGATGCCTGCCTCTTAGTTAACTTTTTGAGAAAGTTCCCTCTCAACCCGAGCTTTAAAAAGCAGGAAATAAATGTGATGCTCCGGTTCAGTGCTACTCCAAGTGTGGTCCATGCACTAGCAACATCAGCTTCACTCTGGTGTTGGGTTCCATTTTTTTATAAGTGGGTAAAAACGTGGGTGGTCTTTTCTTCTGGCTCTTTGTCTTAATGTCTCGACTCTTAGGGAATATTGGAGCCCTCCACCTTCACTCTCCGTTTCCTGCACTCTCAGAGGTCTCTCAGCACTGTCATCTTTACTCTGGGGGATGAGGAGTGGGGTCCCTCTGCTCAGGAGGGAGATCTTGATTGTCACTGGGCTCTACATTGCCCTGGGGCACCGGATTCTACATTGTCCGCGGTGTCAAGCAGACCAAAGCCTCCGCTTAAAGTGATTTTCCCTCCAGTCAGAAAGGATCAACTTCATGAAGGAAGTCTGGGAATGTGCTTCTAAGTCTCGGTGAGCACCCACGCGACGGGATTGGCAGGATCCCAGTCTGGCGGCCTCCTGGAGGTATGCGCGGCGGGGCCTGGTGGGCGCCATAGAAGTGCTGTACGCGGTGGACGTGGTGAATGTGCTGAATACTGTGCAGGTGCTGGGCTGCAAGCGCTCAGGCCTCTCGGGCAGGTCCGTAGGCACCTGGGTTGGAGCCGACGACCAGGGTCCCTGCTTGCTCTCACCTATGGTGAGTGCGGTTGTTTGCGGTCTCTGCCGAAGGTGAGGCGCCCGGCTGAAAAAGCAGATCTCGGGTGCTTCGTATCCTTCATGCTGCGGGAACCCTCATTCTCCAGCGCCCCGCGGGCACAGGGAATACGCGGGACCTCGGCAGCTGAGGTAGCTTGCGCCAGTAGTTACCCTCTCTATATGATGAAACAAAGAAGTTAAATAACCCTTGGGCTTAAGCAGAGTGGCGCAGCGGAAGCGTGCTGGGCCCATAACCCAGAGGTCGATGGATCAAAACCATCCTCTGCTAAGAAGAGTGTTTCTCTTTCGCTCCTAGTCGGCGGAAAATGGAGGCTTCTTGTAGAGTGTATTGGATCTCATACATATATGTATTTTTATTTTTTTGAGACCGCATCTGATTTCTAGAAGTGTTTGGCGATTTCTTCCCTCCTCTCCCGCCCCAAATAGTTGCAAAAATCCCTTCTCATTCATTGCAAAAGCGGCAAATCTTTTCTACTTTGGAAAAGATGGTGACAAATTCCATCTTTCTACAAATCAGCGTTTTATTTTCCAGTGAATGGAACCAACACTGCAGTAGGTTATGGTTTTATATTTTCGTGCACATTTTATTCTACTCAAAGGAAAGTATTATTACCGACTTTTGTACGAAACTGTTCGTTACCGTAAACCTATGTTGTATTTTTATTTGGGCAGAGACGCCTTCTCCTTTTGCTCATGTATTCATTCCTACGCATGATATGCTAAATTCAGACCAAGTTAATGGTAATGTTCTTCTCTAAAGCCATCTGTGTTACAATAACTTTTTATTTTAACGTTATATAGATGTTTACTTTTAGTCTCTGAACAGCTAGAAGGAAATAACTGAAATTGTGGAACCGCAACTCATACCAAATCCTGAAACTTGCTACACAACCACCCCCCAAACCATCCTCTGAAAGCTATCAGTCTTCTGCACACACATTATACTTTACAATAAAAAAATGTAAAACAAACAAACAAACAAAAAACAGAAATAAAGAAATCCCCAGAACATTCCTTACCCCTTACCTCCCACCATCATTAACCTTTAGCACTGGTATACATTTGCTACTATTGATGGAAGAATAAATATTACTTTTAACTATAGTCCATAGTTTGCAACAGGTGCATTTCCTTCCATATACCATTCTATTACTAACTCCTTGTAGTAGTGACATACATTGTTCTTGTTTACGAAAGATCATTTTTTATATTTGTACTTTCAATCACTGTCATTGTCCACCATAGGGTTCACTGTGTCATATAGTCCCATATTTTATCTTCTGGCTTTCCTTCTAGTGACATATTTGACTCTAAACCTCCTCTTTCAACCACAGTCACACTCATAATTCAATGCCATTAATTACACTCACCATCATAATGTGATACCATCATCTCTATCTATTTCCAAACATTTAATTTCAACCATGTTAAAAGTTCTGCACACGTTAAGCATCCAGTTCCATTTTCACAGTATCTTAATCTAGGACAAAACATTAAAATACCAAGAGAAGCTATGAGAGACAGAAGCCCAGAAACATTTTATAGAAAGCCACTGAAACCAGAAGCTAAGCCTGGGAGAGAAAGGCCAGCAGACTTTGTCATGTGCCTTCCTATGAGACAAAGGAACCCCGGATGCCAGCAGCCTTTCCTCTGAGAAGGCTGGAATGAAGATGTGGCAGCACTTATATTGCCTCTTCTGGGTGGAATGAAGATGAACCAGTTTCAAGAAACTGGATGAGGACAGCACCCAGGAGGTAGAAGGGACCTGATAGAAGGAACCAGATAGAAGGGACCGGGTGCCTGCATGCCTGCCTGGAATGGAGCCACTGACTGCTCTGCACAGCCTACAAGCTCAGCCCTACAGGAAAGTGAAGTAAACCGCCCTTGTTAAGCCTCTGGTAAAGCAACCGAATCAATATCCTAACTGATACATGTATACTTTATTGAAAAGCCACACCTACTCTTACAACATGAGATACCCTCTCATATTTTCTATTCTAGTCTATTTCATTTTTTTTTAAATGCTGATCCCCATCTATGAAATCGATTTTATTAGCCACTAATGAGTGGCAACTTGCAGTATAAAAATCATGTGTTGAACCATATAAAATTGCTGGTTCTGGAGTCTAAGACATACAAATATTAGCAATTTGATGTGGCTCAATAAAATAGATGTCTGTGAACCAGAGAAATAGTTTAGCACCTGCTTTCTGCAAGTTTATAGTTTCAAATGGACAATAACAA
The DNA here is from genome assembly GCF_015220235.1 of Choloepus didactylus. Lineage (NCBI taxonomy): Eukaryota > Metazoa > Chordata > Mammalia > Pilosa > Megalonychidae > Choloepus > Choloepus didactylus. The sequence goes on along the minus strand of NC_051313.1, from coordinate 125,517,894 downwards.
CAAGCTAGTGAATGTGAACACTCATGTGATTCTGTAATTCCCAGGCAGTGGACTTGTATATGTTGTATACACATGCATTCACACACACCCCTACACAAAAATATGTACAAGCACGTGGGGGTGGAAAAGTTCTCAGTATAAGTGTTCATTATGCTGGTTCCTGTATTTATAAGGTTGCTTTGTGAATCAAAAGTGATAAAAACATGAAAATATTCATTAATAAAGTCACTGTTCTGGTTTGCTAAAAAACAAACAAACAAACAAAAACCCCAACCATTAAAATACCTAAATACACAGGCAAAGCACCATTTATTTTCAATCAGTAGCCCATCCTCTGATTCCGTGTTAGGGGAGGCTGGGCTGAAATCCTGTTACCATGCTCATATCAAACATTGGGTCAACCGATCCATTTGGATTCCCGTCAGTAGGAGAAGGACATTCTTCTTTTTGCATTTGGCTGAATAGATTATGTAAATGCTTCTCATTAAGAAAATTCCAGCAATGACTGAGAAGTAACTTCTATAAATCAAAAACTGAATAATGATTGGAAGCCCCAGGCCTTGGTCATCAACTGCGGTCACAGTTAGGGTGGGTCTGGATCACCAAGGCAACGAAGGTGTTGATTCCGAACACCAGGGCGTAGGGTTCCAGGCTAAGATTCACAGCGATCTGAAATGCTGCTATGGTTACAAGAAACATGTAACTTTACTTGAATATCAAAAGGCCAGCATATCACACCCAAATGTTAGTTGTGTAATACATGAGAAACATCTGCTGCTGAGAAGATCCCCAATGCCAACTCTCTCAAAAGATTCATGTAGCCTACTGCCAAGGCTGCCACGGCCCCTCCAAAGGTTGCAAGGGCATCCACTTCTCCGTTATATATTGTAGAACTTTGAGACGATGCCTTGTAATCCCACAGGATTTGAACATAGTTCAAAACCTGGCTAAAACCTGCCGTGGATGCGCCCATCCGAGAGACCAGTAAAAAAGATGCTTTGAGGAGTAACACTTCCTCAGATCTTGGAACCACTGTGTAAAAACTCTCAAAGCCACATTTTTTGGCTTTGGGCTGCCCAACTGGCTGTAATCCACAGGCTCTGAAATGTTGAAAAACTCTTGGTGGACTGGTTGGTGATCCTTACGGGGCTCATCTAAGTCAGCATCTTTTCCTGGGCTTTTGAGGAGCTTCTTTCCTGGGTATTGCATGAAAGAACATGCTCCTCTTGGGCATCGGTAGAAAAAGTAAGAAAAGAAAGGCCACCTAGACAGTGGCCAAGGATATGATATTGAGGTAAAAGTACATGTTGGCCAGGGATACCAGCATCTGGTCCAGCACAGAAGTGGCAGCGTAGGCCACCAGTGTCACACTCCTACAATAGCTGCTCACTCTCTGGTAATGTTCCGGGCTGACCAGGCTGTACATGTAGGCATAGTAGGCCACCTTGGTGGCAGAGACCAAGCCATAGGTGACCTCCAGCACCTGCATAGCTTTTAATCCTTGACCAAATATGAGCAGCACCCAGGTTATGATGAAGCTGATGCCCTGTAAGATAGCTGGTTTGTAGCAGACATAATCGGTGAGAATGAACACGGGGAGCAACAGTGTCAGGTAAGAGTACATCCAAAGAGGAAGGATGTGTTTTGTGATCACACTGTGGCTCATATTTTTATCTGCTCCTGCTAAATAAGGCACAACAAATGGTTCTGATGGTTTCATCATTGAAAAAAATCCAAATAAGCAGAGAATTACTGTGGGAAAAACTCAGGAATGGCTTGGTGAAGTTCGGCCACAATCTATGTCTGGTTAAGGGTTAGAGTCTTGGAAACTGTCCAAATCAAGTGTCCTCAAAACCTGCTGTCAGGATCCTTAGCTCCTCTGCCACATGGCAAGGCACATGGTGGTGCCTGCTGGTCTTTCCCTTCTCTTCTGTGTTTTGTTGACTTCAGCTTCTTGTTTCCCTGGCTTCCCAATAATCTTTTGTATTCCCCCCACACATTTCAATAAGCTAGATTTGTCGGAATGTTATGAGAAAAACGAAACAAAGAATTGTCACAGAACTTTAACCCAATATGGTTTATTTTATATTTAAAGGCTATAATGGATCACCCTGACATATCACTCTGCAACAGAAAATGTATATACAAATTGAAAGATTATTTTCAGTGACCATAAAGTCTTTAAGTGTTTTCGCTCTGATTTGAGTTATAGTTAAATGTAATAGTATGCACTAAAAAAAAAATTGTGTTAGAAATGTACTGCTTTTCTAAAGAAAGGGGATGGGACCTTTTCTTCCAATCAGTTTACTTGTCGGTGGATGAAAATTCCTTGTGGCAGGAAAGAGAAGGGTTCTCAAATATGCCCCAGAGTCTGGGGAGAGGAAATGTGCATAGTATGCTACAAGAGAATACCAAGGTCCCACCGAGATTTGAACTCGGATCGCTAGATTCAGAGTCTAGAGTGCTAACCGTTGCACCATGGGGCCCCCGATGCGCTTTGTCTCTCATTGCTCTTGATGGCCTAATGCTTCCCATCCAGGCTCCCTAGCCTGTCTGAGGTAAATGCCCATTCTGCTTTTCCTGCTCTGGGGGTAAGTCACAGGTTTGCCTGTCACAAGCATGCACCCGACACCCTTTAGATCAGTCTTAATGGAAAACATTGAATTCCAAACGTCAGGAATCCCCTCTCCCCCGCGTCCAGGCCTTTCTTTCCAAGTGATTAAGGAACTCGGTGCCCCCGCGCCTCTATTTCTTAATGGAAAAACGAGTGAGGTTGTTGATCAAGACTGAGCCGTGTGCCAGGTTTTGTATTCGGTATCTTACAGAGGGCTCGCAACCACCTGTGAGGTGAAGATCATAATCGCTATTTTACAGGTGAGGAAACTGAGGCAGACACCTGAGATCCTTCATTCTACTTCATTCTGCTTTCATGAAAATCATCCTTAGAATAGCGTCAGGCGCTTTTGCGGACGCATTATGGAAAGATTTTACAAAAGCCGTAGGAGAGAGGTTGGTATTTATGGAAAAGCGAAATAAGTATGTTTGGACCACAGGCTGGCGAAAGATCGAAGCAGCCTTGGGAGCACAACTCAGGGGGCGCAGGAGGATAAAGAGATTCCCTCGGGAGATTCCGGGACAGAGTGCAGCCCCACCCGTTGGCCTTTTAGCAGGCCGCCAGCGCGACAAAAGTTGTTTATCAGGGCTCTATTCCGGTTCAGCGAGAGTGGGCGCAGAGAAACTTGAATTTCATGGTTTGCTGCTTTTCCAGACTAGATTGTAAGAAAGTTTGGAGGTAGGCGTCGACGACCGCGCGCCCTCTCGTGGACGGTAAAGCGCAAAAACAAAACATCTTTTTATAAATAATTCAGACACCTGTAATCTTCCAGCAACTGTCAGGCTTCTTGCGGAATTTCCCTGCTACGGGATTTAAGTCTCTAAATTCAGCCTTTTCTGGAAAGCTGGCTTAGGAGTTTTCCTTATGCCTGGAACATGTCAAGGATAGTTCATTGTCTGCACAAACAGAAAAGGAAACCACCATGAGAGGGTAAAAATCCTCCACGATAGATTCCAAACTATCAAACCCCAGCAGAGACCAGAAAAATGTCCTTACAAAGGGGATGATTTAAAACTAGTATGTCTCTCAACATAACTAGCCAGTTCAATCATTTTCCAACGCCAAAGAGAAAACTAGTTCCAACTGCCTGGACCCTGAGAGGTTCCTGACAAGTTATCAAAACTGCACCTCATGCAGAAAGGTGCCTGTGAGTTGAACAGAAGCTGCTCCCGGTCTAGCAGAGAATAAACACGTGCTATTTCAGGCCCACTGCTTTACAGCCCTGCCAGAACCTCACTCCCAGGCCAATTGTGATGAGGACAACCAGCAAAACCCTCTGGACTGGGCCAAGACTAAGAGCAACCTTGAGAGGCTAACGTCTCCTTTCCGCACCCTGTGGGAGGAAGCAGAAGAACTTTTAGCCTAAATCCTTGCTTACTGTATGGTGATCAAAAATCAACCCAATCACAAACGTGGTTAGTGCCATCCAGAGGCTAGGCCCATGACAGGCTCAGGGCTCCCTACAATCAATAGGTAACCAAAACTTAGCACACAGACTTCCAGTATGACTGGCCAAGAATGTTGGGAAAGGAGCCTTTTTTTTTCTGAGGTGAATTCTCATCCCAAAACATGCAGAATACAGTAGCTCAATCCCATCTATCCCTTCTGCATCTGTAACGTAGCTACCAACTGGCTTCATTAAGACAGAGTGTTGTTGACATTCTCCTCCAGGGAGTCATCTGCTCCAGTCTTAGAGTGGGTGTAGACTTGGGCTCCGTGAATGAAGAAGAGGATAAAGAAATCTGGGAAGAAGTGGACCAGAAAGATTTTGAACCAGACTTGGACATGAGTTATCTGGGTTCTGGGATGATCAAACCAGACCAGATGAAAGTTCATGCCCTCCTAACATGAGCCAGGCACTGGGGAAAGATTAACAAGGCCGTAGAACCCGTCCTTGCCCTAGGAGCTTCTTAAGCAACTAAAATCTTTAGTGCTGTGGGAAGGGGAATTCAAGGTGCTGAGGAAACACAGATGGGTCACCTAAGCTCAGATTAAGAGAGCAAATAAAGGCCCCAGTCAGAAGGGCTGGAAGGTCTAAGTTAAGGTTTGAGAAATGAGTAGAGAACTAGGGTTCTTACTATGAGGGCAAAAGGGAGGGCAAAAATATTTTGCAGGTAGAAAATGAGAAGAGAGAAACATGTAAAAATAGAAATAATTTTACCTGGCTGGTGGCTAGAAGCCAATTTTGGAGTATGAGGATGGCAGGGTCGGTGACAAAAGAGGCTGGTTAGGGCAGCAATCATTAAAATGTAAAAGCTGCCTGAGGAAAGTGGAAAGGACTTGTCCTGTGTGGGAATTCTCTAAGGTAACAGCAAGCCCTGCTCACTCATTTGCAGTTCAAAGAAAGGTAACACACATATCAATGTAATCAAAGAACAGCATGATTACCAAAGGTAAGCTCAAGAAGGAACCTGAAAAACTTGCTGCCCTGGTGGGATGAGCAGGCCTGATAGGGTTAAAGCACTGCACTGCTAACCCTTTGTGCTCTGCATGTGTGCTCAGCTTGCACCCCATCTTCACTGCGATGCAAAGCGGCATCACTGCAAATTTATCACCCTCAAACTAGCTATTTATCACTCCTCAGCTTAGACTCCCTTTTCCAGTCACAGAGAAACGTGGCCATTTTCTACAAAACACGTTTTCTTTTTTAACACACACACACACACATTTCTTTATAGAAATGAAGCCAAAGGGAAATACCAGAGACACTGTATTTCCCTTGTATCTCTGGGGCATAGATTTTGCCTTAGGGGCTTCGTACATGGCTCATTTGTGCATATGGACTGGCTTGGGCAAGTGGGCTCCGACTTGGGCGGGCTGCCTGTTCATCGAGACTTACGGAGTGCTGGATCGCAGGGAGAAATGCTAGTTTTCAAAGGACGCCATCACAGGAAGAAATGGAAAAGAATGAGAGAGGTCCCACCGAGATTTGAACTCGGATCGCTGGATTCAAAGTCCAGAGTGCTAACCATTACACCATGGGGCCACGGAACTTAGTAAGCTCTCAGCTGATAGCCAGGATCAGTTGCCAACTATGTATGGGAAGATGTCTTCAGATGATTCCAGCCCTCAGCGACCACCCCAAGAATCAACCCAACCAGTGAGACCTTCCAGCTGAGGTCCTGGACATCTTAGAGCAGAGATAAACCACCCATTATGGTCTCTCCTATTTCCTGACCCACATAATCTATGAACACAATAAAATGTTTGTTTTACCCTACTAAGTTTTGGGTTGGTTTGTTATGCAGTAACTGTAACCAGAATGACTCTAGAAAACAGGAATTTTAGCCATTCTTTCCTTCAATATTGAAGTGTTCCTGGCTGGATAGGCCAGCAAGTGGTACAGAAGGGGCCTTAGAGCCTATGAGCAAATAGAGGGCACAGGGATTCAGTGGTGACTCCTTGGTTCCCTGGGACAAATCAGGCAAGGAATCCTTCTCCACTCTGTCTTGATCTCCAACTTCTCACTCCAAGACTCCTTTTGCTCCTACCACACTGGCCTCTCTTCCTGTTTCCAAAACATGTTAAGCAGGCACCTGCTTCTGGTACTGCCTAGAATAATTTCTCCTAGACAGCAACAGTCCTTCACTATTTTTTAGGTCATTTATACCAATGGTGCCTCAGTGAGACCTCATTTGCACTCCTCTTAAAATTGCAATCCACACTCCCTACCTACTTGCTTGCTTTATTTTACTCCAAGAACAGTTTATGTGGAACTGACATATTATAGATTTTAATAATTTATTTTTTTATTGTGTGGTTTCCTCCCCACCTGAATGTGCCACAAGGACAGAGGCTGTAGTTGGCTTTTTTTCATGGTGTATCCTGAATGCTAGAATAGTGCCTGGCATATACATGCTCAAAAAAATATTTTATGAGTAAATAAATTAATTCCCTTTAAACTGTCTGATTGGGTTATACAGAGGTAAAATTATAGGCTCTATAATAATTTTCAGCCATTTTGATATTTCTTCATGTAAAATAGGAATTCAGGTCAGCGCTTTCTTACAATATTGACTAACAACATTTCAGAACCTAGACTCAAAATGACAATCTATAATCACCAAGATGATTCTCAAAAAACTAAGGAGGTGGTCAAGAGCTCTCCCCTACAATTAGAGTTACAATCTTCTTCATAAAAGTAGTCAAAGAATGTGATCTGATGTGGTGTTAGACTCTCTCTCTTGTTCATTATGGAGCTCTGTGTGAACATTCAGAGCTCTCAGTTAATATAAATGTGGGAGTGTCACTTGACTTATAAGGGGTCTCTCAAGACACCCATGCATTAGACATTGTTGTATATCCCACTGACGCATATCTATGCAATGTGCAATTCTGACCCATTGTCCTATTGATCAAATGCTGCAAAGGTTAAAAAAAAAAAGTGGTATTGACATCTCTTTTTAAGGGGTATAAATACGTGCAAGATTCTTCTGCTGCTTCCATAGGGACCAATGGGAAAACCAGAGTCTGATGTTAATACATTTCCCAATGAAAAAGTCAAGCAGATGTTCTCACAAACATTGAGGACTGATGGTTTGGTATGCCGAGCCTTCTATCTTGGTGCTTGCCCTTATGAAGCTTGCTGCTGCAGAGGAGAGGCTAAGGCTGCTTGTGATTGTGCCTAAGGGTCTCCCCCAGAGTATCTCTTTGTTGCTCAGGTGTGGCCCTCTCTCTCTAGCTAAGCCAACTCTGCAGGTGAACCCACTGCCCTCCTTGCTACGTGGGACCTGATTCCTAGGGGTGTAAATCTCCCTGGTAATGCAGGGAGTCATCCTGGGGATGAGCCTGCACCCAGCATCGTGGGATTGAGAACATCTTCTTGACCAAAAGGGGGAAGTGAAATGAAACAAAATAAAGTTTCAGTGGCTGAGAGATTTCAAGTGGAGTTGAGAGGTCACTCTGGAGGGTATTCTTATGCACTATATAGATATCCCTTTTTAGGTTTTAGTGTACTGGAATAGCTAGAAGGAAATACCTGAAACTATCAAACTGTAATGATTGTATAACCATGTATCTTACATGGGGTGACAGTGTGATTGTGAAAACCCTGTGGATCGCACTCCCTTTATCCAGTGTATGGATGGATGAGTAGAAAAATGGGGGCAAAAACTAAATGAAAAATAGGGTGGGATGGGGGGATGATTTGGGTGTTCTTTCTTACTTTTATTTTTAATTCCTATTTTGATTCTTTCTGGGATAAGGGAAATGTTCAAAAATAGATTGGGGTGATGAATGCATAACTATATGATGGTACTGTGAACAGTTGATTGTACACCATGGATGATTGTATGGTATGTGAATATATCTCAATAAACTGAATTTAAAAAAAAAGAGAAACAAAAAGTCAATCTGAGTCCTTCCTAACGTGTGCACCAATGAAACAACAAATCACAGCCGCTACCAATTCATCTGCTAATGGGAAAGCCGCGCGTATATGCAGAGTGGAGGAGGGGGCAGGTAGGTGTAGCGTTGGGGACTTTCTGGGAAGCAGCTTCTGGGAAGAGCTCCACCCCGAGGTGGGATTGAAGGGACCGCGGGAGGCTTTGAGGCCCTAGTACAAGGGCCGCGTGTCTGCCTGTGTTTATTCCAGAGCTCCTGCAGAGATGACGGCCATTTGACCAGGGGAGAGATGGGTGCACACAACATTCCCCAATATAACACGTATTTTGTTATATGTGCTTAGAGTCTTTTAAATAAGAAGTAGAATCCTAATAAATCGTCACTCAGTCTGATTCCTCTCCCTCTCCTCTCTCTAGTGGCTCCATTATTGTTCAGCATGTCTTCCAATCCTTTTTTTTGGTTTTTATATACCTATATTTATCCATAACTGATATTGGTCTTTGTCAAGTTTTTATTCAAATTTATATAAACATGTTATATACTACATGCATTATTTCTTCACTCTACCTGATGTTTGGAGATCGCTCCCTGTTAACACATACAGATTTATGTTGTGTCCTGCAGAAAGGAGTAGGACTTGCCCTGAAAGAAGAAATAGAGGGAGATCCAGTCCAGACTGCCCCAAACCATCCTACAACAGGGTGGGTTGAGACTCAAGAAAGAGGCAGCAAAAACCAGGGTGCTTAGTCCAAAAGCATTTATTAGGGGAACTTTAAGAATAAAAAGCTGCAGCTACCTCGCAAGGGACACAAGTAGGCAAGAAGTTCACTCGAGTATGTCCACACCTATGGCAGCTGCTCTATAGGTTATTTAGGGCTAGCGAACAAAAGTGGCCCAATGCTGCATGCAAATTTTGGGAAAACATCTTAGTATGTGCTCTTTTCTCAAAGCAAGATGGGTTGGGGGCAGTCACTGTTCAGAGGTTTAGCAGCCAAAGCTAGGAATGCTTCCATGGGGGATGGGAAAGGGATGCCTGGGGCTGGGGGTGGCCGGCAGGGGCAAGGTCAAGCCTCTCAGGTAGGAGATGCTATGTGTATCACACAATTTGTTGCACTTAACTTTGATATTGGGTGGAACTTTTCTAGTTACTCTGGGATTAGGTGCGGGACACTGTTATCGAGTTCCGACTTGGCGGGCCTGGGCCAGGGGAACTGATCAGCCCCTAGGAAAGGTAGTGGGGCACGGGTGGTAGCGCCCTCCACGGCCCCCTGGGCCTGAGAAAGTGGAGCCGAATGCAGGCCCCATTTCCTCACCCCAAAGTACAACCGTTGGGGAGGGCTTGCCGGAGAAAACACCCCCCCCCCCCCCATGCCTTACCCGCACCCTCCACCCTCTTCGTTACCGGAGCAACTCCCGCCCCTTTTCAATCAACCTCCGCGCCCTCTCAGAACCAATCCAAGCCTTTAACCTCTACAGCTACCCCGCCCTCTAAACCGCCCGATATAAGCTTGTACTCTCCCCTAATAAACTCTCTTGGCTTCTTCACCCTAAAAGAAACGTGTCCCGCCTGTTCCTTCTCGCCGCCCTCCACACCTTGCACGCCTCCGCCGGGGACCGGGCCCAGTCCCCCGCCTCGCCCTCGCCTCCGGGAAAGAGCCCCCGCCGCCGGTACCCTCCGAGCAATCCCGAGAGCATAGGATTTAGCAACCGGCCGCCACCCCCCCCCCCCCAAAAGAGTCAACAGCGACCGCAATTAGGGACTGGGGGCCTATTGAAAAATAAGAGTTATTTAAAACCCCACAATCTAAAAGGAGCTACCAAAAATCTGCCTCATCTCAAAATACCCCTTCCTGGTTTCTACAGGAAGATCAGGGAGGGACAGAAGAGAGAAAGGTCAGTGACATTGGCCTTGTAGGGATGCAGTATTTGGGGTGAATGGCTAAACACTGGTGCGTCTCTCATGGATGGGTTCTCTAGCCAGTTCAGTTCATGTTAGACAGAGAAGCAGCAACAACCAAGAGAGAGAGAACTGGGGCAACAACCAGTTAAGTTAGGAGACAAATGTCTATTTTCCTCTTATCATTCTCCCAACAGTGGAGGAGCTGGGCCTTGAAGAAAGAGTGGGGAGGGATATCTCACATTGTACCCCAACTCTACCCTCAGCTTGTAATAGAGGCAAGGAGACTGAAATAGAGTTTGAGATGGAAGTTTTTCACATCAGCAAGTTTTAATAACCAAATGTGATCTCAAAGGTATAGGATTTGCCCATGGCACGAGAGTGAGAGATTTAACAGAACATGTCTGAGGCAGTGGTTGGAGAAAAATTAAGTCATGTCATGTTGAAATGTCATGGAGTTGAGACTCCTCATTACTTTGTGATTCATCCTGAATGTTTCCCGTTCCCTCCCTGCAGTGAGGGATAGGGACAGATTCATGGCCTCTGGCACTCTGTGGGCACTTGGTGAAGAGTGAACAAGCACACACTGAGCCCGCAGACCTGAGGTGTGTGCTGTCTTTGGGAACAGAAGGTTGTACATGGGGCCAGGGACAGAAAGATGGAGTCTGTGTCTTACTCTGGCTGCACTGGACCTGGAATCCTGGCAGTGGAATAAGAGTGGAATCCAGGCGTTCTCCATTCTACCATGAAGAAATGTTTCTTTGATATCCTGGTCATCTTTGGCAGTTTTCCAAGGAGGACAAATGTCATTTAAAAGTAGCTTCTCTTTCTCTCTTGTAGCGAAGACATAAGAACCCAAGCTTGAGACTCAGGAAGAAAAAGCATAATGTAATAGTAGCCATTCTTCAGGGATCAGTTTTAGTGCCGTCTGCCCTGGGTAGCTTCCCTGATTATTCCATTCGGACAAAAGTCTCTCCCTGTGCAGAGTTCTGGTGGCACCCTGTGCATGTCTCTTCCAAGGTGATCCTCCATGAAGACAAAGCTGTGTTCATCTCCTCCTCTTCCCTTGCCTAGTGGAGATACCAGTACAATGTAGAGGCAAAAAAAAAAAAGAATTTTGGATTACAAGGAAAATGGAGGGAACCTCCTACCCAAGTGAAAGGTCTGAGGATCCCTTGAGTCCTCTGATTCCACAGCTATGCACATTCTCTCTGCCTATACAGATTGCGTGACTTAGTAATAATATTTGATTTATGATTTCCATCTGGTTTTAGTGGGAGCTAGGGGTAGGGGGAGAGAATGCCAATGATTAAGGCTAGTCCAGCAGCTAGAATGTGCCCACATGCCCAGCTCATTATAAGACCCCCCACCAGGAGCTGACTTTGGGCTTCACATCAGCAGCAAAGTAGTGCTTGTGTCTTCTGTTTCTGAGAAAGACTTCTTTAGAGGGATAAGAAGTGCTCATTCATTAATTGTGCAAACATACATCAAACCCTCTTGAGTGGAGGCCTGACCGATGGTCTTAAAGGAATGGAAGCCTCTAGAGAGTAGGGAGTGTTGTCTATTTTGTTCACTGCTCATACCCATGGCCTTGAACAGTGTCTGGCACAGAGCTAGTGCACAGTAAATATTTGTTGGATGAACAAATGAATGTTTCTCACATCTTTACTTTTTCATCAGACACTTCGATAGCCAGGTTCCCTGTATTCCCTTGATGGAAACAGGAGTCTGACAGTGCACAATGAGAAGGGAAATTCTCAGGAATGAGCATGACACCTGTACCCTTACCCACTCAGCACTAAAGTGAAGAATCAGAAGCCTGCACTTTACACTGCTGTGGAAAATCTGACTGGGTTTTGAACAGAAGTGTAGAGAGGGCGTTCTGGTTTTAAAGGTCTGAGAGGCACTCAGACAATGGGGCCTTTCTGAATAGTAGATAAAACCAACCTTAAAAGCTTATCTGGCAAAGGTCAAAGACAAAGCTCTCTAGGCATGGGGAGCCTAATTTGCTCGTTAGCTTTCAAATAAATGATGAATTGACTCTAAATTTTATCTTCCACACTGAAAATTAAAGTTTATTTGATTTTAATTTTCTAGTGGTAGCAAGTATGGATCACATAATTTTTAGATGTATACTTTGTTAACTGTTGTTAGATACCTACCTTATATGTTAAAATACATTATGTTAATCACACATTAATCACTAAAATGTTTGACTACAGAAAGAACTCACAAAGTTGAGACAGTTACACATATGGAACAACATTATTACGGGCAAAGGAGACAGAACAGCAACAGCGGAGGGAGTGTGCATTGAAGGGTCCAGAGATCTCAGGCACATGACTCTTTGTCTTTCTACCACTGGGTTGGGTAACCCAGGACATATATTATTTTAGGCCTTGAACCATGATGAGAAGCATGTTGGTACAGGAAGCCCAAAGTCAGCTCCTGGTGGGGAGGTCTTATAATGAGTTGGTCATGTGGGCACATTCTAGCTACTGGGCCAGTCTTAATCATTGACATTCTCTCCCTTACCCCCTAGCTCCCACTGACACCAGAGAGAAATCATAAATCAAATATTTTTACTAAGTGATGCAATCTGGATAGGCAGATACATCCTGCTTCCAACAACTCAGGAGCCTATGGAAAAAGAACCTCATTTATCTTTAGTTAATACAACCCATAGTCTGGTGTATGTGCTAATTCAGAACAGCTGAGATTAACCCATGCCATGCACATATTGATGACATTTTGATAAAACAGAAGTATTTTAAAGCTAATTGGTTAAAGCAGAGAACAATGAAGGCCAATGAGATCAAAAGTGGATGAAACCAATTTAAAGGCTAAAGTGATATTTTAAAGAAAAACTGTGCTGGTGCAATAAAGATAGGGTACGTGACAGGCTGCAACTAAACAAATAAAAAATTGGGGTGGTTTTGGATTTTCACTTTTATTTGAAAATGGTCCTTTAGAAAACTACTGAATTGGATTCTTGGACACATATCTAGTCACCATGACATCTGGTTGGAACAATAAGATTCCATGCAGGAAAAACCTGGCTGAGAATATGCTTTTAAAAAATGAATGTCCATGCATTAGTTTTTGGTCTCTTAATCCAACTCCTAGAATTGATATAAGAATAAGAAAGGAAAAGGGATTTTGGAAGTACTTTAAGGAAAGCTTCCATTTCTTCTCCTTATTTAGAAGAATGTTTTAAGAATTTAGCAGAGTCAGTGTCCCTGATTCCCTGATTTTTGGTTTGTTTCCATTGTGAATATGAATATTTTATATGTGTCTTTTTCTGTAGCTATGTGTACTAATTTCTCTTGGACTTTCTAATATTATAAAACATTTCTTCTGGTTTGACTTACCATTACAATTTTACTGGTACTACATCAATTCAGACAACAAAAAGGGATAATGCATTTTCAGAAATAATAAATTACAAAAAGCAAATTTGCTGCATCTATATCAGTTAATGAGGATGGGGCTGAGCTTTCTTAAAGTATTTTATATATCAATGGATAGTATTGGTTTTGCTTTTTTTGGGAGGTGGGGTTGTTTTGTTTGTTGCTAGAACATTAAGGACTTAGAGGGAATCAAAAGCAAAAAGACGGTGGGCCACTAGTTAATATGGAACTTAGAAAGCTATATTTGTGAAAATAATACAAAAGCAAGCACTTTTTTTTTTTTTGCAGTAGAATCTGTAAAATATCCTTACTTAGGTGAAATAAATATAAGAAGTGCATAGTCCCAATAAATAAATAGGCAGAGATGTGATTGGGAATGACAGTGTACAAGAGAATCATGCCCTGGTGAAATGCAATTCAGATTTATGATATCCAAAATATTTTGGTAAAAATTAATAATGTTTCTTTTATGACTTCAGAAAGAAGTTTAAGGAAATACAAAACATTGTCTATTGCCATTGTACATCATTTCTATATTCAATGTTGTAACAGATTTTTTTAAAAGAAAATAAAGAAATTTTTATCTCCTCTGTGAATTTATGTAAAATAAGCTACAGGGTCTGAGCCCAGGGCTTTGATTTAAAGGGGCTTCTCAGACATCAATATTTCTAGTGTATCTAAATTTCCTATAGAGGACTTTTACCTTCAAGGGCAATGAACTATATTAATATTCTAAGGGGATGACAAGGGTAACTTTCTTTTGGAAAGTTTGAGAAAGTGAATTTGACAAGACAAAGTGGGAAAGGAGAACCTGAAGCACTCCTAGCACCAGCACTCCACTGACAGGTAAAATAAAAGAAAAAGTAAAAACGGAAGTTGTACATGTTGAAACTTCTATTTTATGAGATTGTATGACCTGATATAATAAGGAATTTGGCCTCCAGAAAGAGGTCTGGCCTTTGCCCCCACCCCACCCAGGGGTATCCTCTTCATTCTTGGAATTTCTTAAGTGATAGGAGTGTCTTCATGGTGAGTCCCAGGACAACACCCCATTGTTTATGCTAATGAGATTACTCAGGGTCACACAGGCAGTCTTAAGGGAGGGGCCTGCCATGCCAGAAAGAGCAACCGATATTACAGGAGGGTTGGGACTGAGCCACATCATATCAGCCTGACTTCCTTGGAGCAGAGGGAGGCTGGAAGTTGAGTCCAACCATGGGGGCATTGATTCAATCAATCAGGCCTATGTAATGAGACCCCAATAGGTGTCCTTAACTTCATTGGGAGAGGATGAGGAAGCTTTAAATTTGCACCCCTCTCCCCACCTAGCCCTATACAGAAGAGTTTTTTGGCTGGTCCTGATCTATGTCCTTTGTATAATAAAATTGTAATCATAAGAATAGCACTTTCTTGAGTTCTGTGAATCATTTTAGTGAATTATTGAATTTATAGCCAATTAGTCAGACATGAGGGTGGCCCTAGGAACCCCTGAACTTGTGGCTGGTGTCTGAAGTGACAGCAGTCTTGTAGAGGATTGTGCTTTTAAACTGGAATCTGCGGTAACTCTGGTAGTCAGTGTTAGAACTGTACTGCAGCTACTGATCCCATTATGTGGAGTACCTAAGAGAAGAGTCACTGATCAATGTGCATGAACACCAGTCAGGGAGGTTTTAGGCTTGCATTGAAATTCAAACTCATAGACCATTTGTCCATCCATTTGTCCAACCTGTTTTCTCATGATCATGTTCTGTAACTTTCTCATAACCCGAATATATCTGCCAACCCTGTGTCTCTACGTGTTTCCTGAAGAAAGAAAAGAACTCTCAAATGTTAATTGCCAGAGAGAAGTGGCCACCAACCCCCTGACTGCCCTGAGACTGGAAAAACAAGTCTTTAATGAAGACAGAGAAACCATGAAAAGACAGCAGGAAATTGGGGAAAAGAGCAAGAGAAAAGCTGCTTGGCCGACATAGCACAGAATGTAAAGATGCCAGAGGTTTCTGTCCAGGCCATCTGGGGGAGCCAACAGTTGTTGAGGACCAGAGAAGACTGTCTGTGATCATGAACTCAAAGGGATCAGAGGGCCCTTTTCACGATTCCAAAGGCTGGGGCCTATGCAGCTGCCCAGGAAGCCGCTAACAGTATTAAGATTGTTAGTATACGGAAATGGGAAACAGAAGTGAGCGGGTTAATATACTTACTCCCTGGGGGCAGTTCCTCTGACTTCATTTCTCCCCAGATTTTCCCCCAAGCAAGGGCTTCTGAGGACTTGGCTAAGCTTGCTTTGCAGTTCCTCCTCTGAACTGAAAGCAGCTCCTGATGAAAAAGTTTCAGAGCTTGAAGCACCTTTGGTGGATTGGGAAAGTGCAACTGGAAAGGGACTGCTGGGGTCATCAGATTCTGGAAGAAGTACGTCTTAGAGAGGCCGAAAGAGGAGACTGGAGAGGCAGTTAAAAAATACAAAATGAAAAATATTGTCTGATGAAATGGCCGATCGTTAGAAAGTTAAAATAAGAGTAGTAAATAGTGTTTGGACACAGCAGAGTGGCGCAGCGGGAGCGTGCTGGGCCCATAACCCAGAGGTCGATGGATCGAAACCATCCTCTGCTAAGGCTGTTACCTGGTTCCACAGGAGCTGGCTTTTGGTCGAGTATAATTGATCTCGCAAAGCTGTCGCAAAGACCGCACCTTTTCGCTACTTCTTCCCCCACTCCAAATGTTGGCCCCAAGCCCTCTTCACTTACCTAATTTACTTCCTACAAGTAAACGTTCTATCTTTCAGTGAATAGTATCAACGTTGCGGTAGGTTATGGTTTTATATTTTCTTGCACATTTTATTCCACTCAAAGGAAAAACATTCTTATTGACTTTTGCACGAGACTGTTGATTACTGTAAATCTATTTTGTGTTTTTATTTGGGCGAAGTCTCCTGCTCCTTTCTCTCATTTATTCAGCATATGTTAAATTCAGATAAAATTAATGGTAATGTTCTTCTCTAAAGCAACCTGCGTTACAAAATCTTGTATACATCAGTACATTTACATAAGCTAGATTTGTGGGAATATTATGAGAAAAACTGGAAACAAAGAATTGTCACAGAATTTTAACCCAATGTAGTTCATTATATGCTTACAGGTTGTTATTGATCACCCTGACACATCACTCCACAACAGAAAAGGAAATGTATATACAAATTGAAATATTGGTTTTGGTGACCATAAAGTCTCTAAGGCTTTGTGTTATCTTTAAATGTGATAGTAGTATGCACTCAATTAAAAAAGTTGTTTTGGAAATGTACTGCCTAATCAAAGGTACGGGACCTTCTCTTCCAATCAGTTTACTTGTTGGCAGATAAAAATTCCTTGTGGTCGGAACGAGAAGGGTTCTGTAAAAATTATCAAGCAAATATGCCCCATAGTTTGATGAAAGGAGCTGAACATAGAATACAAAACGAAAGCTAGGTCCCACCGAGATTTGAACTCGGATCGCTGGATTCAGAGTCCAGAGTGCTAACCATTACACCATGGGGCCTTTCACAACTCTTTTTTCCCACTACTACTGACGGCCTAATGCTTCCTATCCAGGCCCCCTAGCCTGAGAGGTAAATCCCCATTCTGCTTTTCCTGCTCTAGGGGTAAGTCACAGAAGTTTGCCTATCACAAGCATGCACCCAACACCCTATAGATCAGTTGCAATGGAAAACACTGAATTCCAAACGTCAGGAATCCCCTCTCCCCCGCCTCCAGGCCTTTCTTTCCAACTGGGTCAGGAAATTGGCACCCTCGCTCATCTATTTCTTCTTTTTCTTCTTTTTTTTAAACTCAGTTTTATTGAAATATATCCACATGCTTTACAATCATCCAGTGTAGAATCAATTGTTCACAGTACCATCATATAGTTGTGCATTCATCACCAAAATCATTACTCCCCCCCCAAAAGAATAAAAATACAAGTACAGAAGAACACCCCAAACATCCCACCCCCGCATTACTCATTCAATTTTTGTTCCCATTTTTCTACTCATTTGTCCATACACTGGATAAAGGGAGTGCGAGCCACAAAGTTTTCAGTCACACAGTCACACCATGTAAGTTACATAGTGATACAATCGTCTTCAAAAATCAAGGCTACTGGGTTGCATTTCAACAGTTTCAGGTATTTCCTTCTAGCTATTCCAATACACTAAAAACTACAAAGGGATATCTATATAACGCAAAAGAACAACCATAACCTCCAGAATGACATCTCGACTCCACTTAAAATCTCTCAGCCACTGAAACTTTTTGTTTCATTTCTCTTCCTCCTTTTGATCAAGAGGATTTTCTCAATCCCTCGATGCCGAGTCCAGGCTCATCCCCGGGAGTCACGTCCGGCGTCGCCAGGGAGCTTTATACTCCTGGGAGTCATGTCTCACGTAGGGGGGAGGGCAGTGAGTTTACCTGCCGAGTGGGCTTAGATAGATACAGGTCACATCTGAGCAACGAACAGGTTCTCTGGGGGAGACTCGCTCCTCTGTTTCTTACTGGAAAAACGAGTGAGGTGGTAGATCAAGACTGACTGAGCCGTTTGCCCGGTTTTGTATTCGGTATCTCACGGAAGGCTCGCAACAACCCTGTGAGGTGAGGACCATGATCTCTAGTTTACAGGTGAGGAACCTGAGGCAGACACCTACTGGAAATATGTGCAGGGGAGACTCCCAAATGGACTAAAAAATTCCCCGCTTTTGCCTCGCCTATTCTATTCCTGTACATACACAGGCACCGACATTTTATAAAAATCCACAAAACAAATTGGTTTTTGTCCTGGGTTGTCGGTGAGGGTCTTAGAATCGCGTCTTCGTGAACAGCATCTTCTTAAACTCCTTTTGGCAGTTCAGCAGGCGGGGAGCGCTAGGGGAACTCAGCTTCAACTTGTTTAACCGGGTTCGATTCCCGTCCAGAGAGTGCCGGCCTACAGAAAGGTGAATTTCATAGTTTGCGGATTGAGGCTGCCTTTCCAGACCAGATTTTAAGAAAACCTGGAAGCAGGCGTCGATGACAGCGCGCCCTCTCGCGAACGATAAAGCGCAAAAACAAAGCAACATACTACAAATAACCAAGACCTCTGTATTCTTCCAGAGCCAAAGGGAAAAACAGTTCCAACTGCCTGGACCCTGTGAGGTTCCTGCCAAGTTATCAAAAGTGCACCCCATGCAGGAAGGTGCCTGTGAGTTGAACAGAAGCAGCTCCCAGTCCAGCAGAGAATACACACGTGCTCTTTCAGAGCCACCTCCCTCACTCACTGCCATACCCTCACTCCAGGCCAACTGTGATGAGGGCAGCAAGCGAAACCCTCCTGACTGGGCCAAGACTAAGAGCAGCGTCGAGAGACTAATGTCTTCTTCCCGCACCACACCCTGGGAGGAAAGAGGGGGCACTTTAGCTTAAATCCTTGCTTACTGTGTGGTAATCTGCACCTGTAGCTTAATGAGTGGCCTCATTAAAACAGTGTTGTGGACGTTCTTCTCCAGGGAGTCATCTGCTCCAGTCTTAGAGTGGGTGTAGACTTGGGCTCCGTGAATGAAGAAGAGTGTAAAGAAATCTGGGAAGAAGTGGACCAGAAAGATTTTGATCCAGACTTGGACATGAGTTATCTGGGTTCTGGGATGATCAAACTAGATCAGATGAAAGTTCATGCCCTCCTAACTGTGGAAAAGATGAAGAAGGCCACAGAACCCATTCCCTGCCCTGGGAGCTTCTTAAGCAATTAAAATCCTTAGTGCGGCGGGAAGGGGAATTCAAGGTGCTGAGGAAACACAAATGGGGGTACCTAAGCTCAGATTCACAGAGCAAACAAAGGCCTCAGTCAGAAGGGCTGGAAGGTTTAAGTTAAGATTTCAAGGAATGAGTAGAGAACTAGGGTTCCTACTGTGAGGGCAAAAGGGAGGGCAAAAATGTTTTGCAGGTAGAAAATGAGAAGAGAGAAACATGTAAAAATAGATATAATTTTACCTGGCCGGTGGCTAGAAGTCAATTTTGGGGTATGAGGGTGGCAGGAGCAGTGACAAGAGAGGCTGTTTAGGACAGCAATCATTAGAATGTAAAAAACTGCCTGAGGAAAGTGGAAAGGACTTTTCCTGTGTGGAAATTCTCTAAGGTAACAGCAAGCCCTGCTCACTCATTTGCAGTTCGAAGAATGGTAACACACATATTAATGTGATCAAACTGCAGCGCCTTTACCAAAGGTAAGTTCAAGAACGAACCTGAAAAACTGGTGGGATGAGGCCTGACAGGGTTAAATCCTTTGTGCTCTGCATGTGTGCTCAGCTTGCACCCCATCCTCATTGCGATGCAAAGCGGCACCACTGCAAATTTATCACCCTCAAACCAGCTATTTATCACTCCTCAGCTTAGACTCCCTTTTCCAGTCACAGAGAAACGTAGCCATTTTCTCCAAAACAGGTTTTCTTTTTCAATACACACGCATAAGCCTTTACAAAAATGAAGCCAAGGGGAAATACCACAGGCACTACATTTCTCTTTTTGTCTTATGCGCTTCCCTTGCAGCTTTCACTTGTGCATATGGACTGTCTTGGGCAAGTGGGCTCCGACTTGGGTGGTCCGGTGTTCATCGGGATTTATGGTGTGCTGGATCGCAGCGAAAAATGCTAGTTTTCAAAGGGCGCCATCACAGGAAGAAATGGAAAAGAACAAGAGGTCCCACCGAGATTTGAACTCGGATCGCTGGATTCAAAGTCCAGAGTGCTAACCATTACACCATGGGGCCAAGACAGGTGTGGTTAGTGGCAAGCATTCATCTGAACAAATGAACCTCCACCTTCTCAGCTTTAAGGCGGTGGTTTTCTACAAACCGTACATGTGTGAGTGTTTTGGTTGCCTCCAACTCGGCGCACAACTACAGGTCAGGGACCAGAGACGTTGGAAGTTCTTCAATGCTCAGCATTATCGACACAATGAATTATCCTCAGGCCTGCACCACTTTTGTAAAACGAACTTGCATGTTCCATCCGGGTTTTCAGGGGCCTAACAGTTAAATTCCTGCTCTCACCTTTGTGTGTACCCTGCTACTGAATCATCCTCTTACATACAGTTGACAAGTCGGGGCAGGACTTTGCAAAGGTTTTTGTTGTTGTTTTGTTTCGTTTTTTTTTTTTTTTTTTTTTTTTTTTTTTGATCCTTTATTGATACATTTCCCTTTGTAGTTCCTAACTAGCCGAGCATTCCACTGCAATTCTGTTGATGTTGTCTATGACGTCATGTGGGCGGTGACCATCAAATTTACTGCCCAAGGACTGGGCAGCTCTCAGAATCTCTTTAATGGTTCCAGAGTTCTCTGGTGCCATGTCTGGGTCCTGATATCTAAAAGTTCTAACTCCTACTTTCATTGCCTGAGAGGGACAGGAAGATTGATGGGCCATTGAGTGGAAAGTTGGACTCATCTGCTTGCTTAAGACTCCAGCTCTTTTTGTCATCTTTCCTTTATTTCTGTAGAGAAGTTCTTATAAGTGGCAAAGTCTCGTCTTAAAAATCCGAGTCTAGTCTTTTTTTTCCACAGCAGACATTGAGATACCAGATCAACACACTGAGAGCTTTAACTGTGCTAACCTCTCCAATAAGTAGTGCATCTTCTGAGGACTATCATCTGTGAATTCACTGTTGTAGTCCCCAAACTGAGTTCTCACCCAAAATTGGAAGAAGGGTACAGAAATAGTGCCTGGTTAGAATATAAGCTGAAATAAAATTGATGAGATTCTTTTAAAGCACTTCCATGAAGGGATAGGTACTGATGTTGCAGATAACCTCTAGTATTTCTCAGATGTTAAACGATCATCCAGTCAGATGTAAAATGTGAATTTCCAACAATTTAATGACAGTTAAGGGCATGGGAATACTGTTGGCATTCTTGTAATCTGGGTAAGAGAATGCTGAAGCCTGAGAACTATCAGTGAGCTCTAGCACCACCACCATCCAGAGAAAGAGAATGAGTAATTATTTAAGACACAACTATATCAAAAGTAAAGAGAGGAAAGTTATAGTGCCACATCAGATTTATGGGAATATTCCTTGGGAATGAGGCTACTTCATTTACTTCCCTTCTTTGCTCACTAAAACAATTTCAGGTCAATAATTTTTGGTCAATTCTCAAGTTAAACATAATACAGTGAATTCTAGTTTGATGACGATTTCTCGTATCAGGCATGCATCCTAATAGTTTCTTCTGGAGCATTCTATTACCACATCCAGATTACAGCAACTGAGGCTCATAGAAACACTGCAGAGGAAGACAGGCCAGAGGAGAATGTCAGGGTTGCAGAACATACTTTTTCCAGCCTGAAGCTCTGAATTATTCAGAATTTTGTTATAGCTTGTAGTGTATCTTGTAAACATATTATGAGACAGAATGAAGAGTAGTTTCCTATAGGAGAACATGAAGTTATAGTCAAAAATAAAAAACTAAAAAAAAAAAAAAAAAAAAAAAAAAACAAGCAGGAAAGAAACTGGAGAATGTGCCTATGCTAAATATATGAAAATAACAAAAACCTCATTATTGACATTAAGCCTATCCACACATCTGAGAGAAGGATCTCTTGTAAAGTCGAATATAAAGTCCTGTTGAAGGACACTGCATGCCGTTTTTTCTCTTCAGCCATTTTTGGTATTTCTTTATGTAAAATAGGAACTCAGGTTAGCTCTTTCTTATAATATTGACTAATAACATTTCAGAACCTTGCCTCAAAATGACAGTTTATAATCACCAAGATGATTCTCAAAAAAATTAAGTAGGTGGTCTAAAGCTCTCTCCTACAACTTGAGTTACAATCTTCATAAAAGTAGTCAGAGAATGTGATCTGATGCTGTCTTAGACTCTCTCTTGTTCAGTATGGAGCTGTGTGTGAATATTCAGAGCTCTCAGTTAATATAAAGGTGGGAGTGTCACTTGACTTGTAAGGGGTCTCTCAAGACACCCATCCATTAGACATTGTTGCATATCCCATTGATGCATATCCATGCAGTGTGCAATTCTGGCTCATTGTCTGATCATAAGCTGTGAACATAAAAAAAACATAGTAGAAGTATACATATGGTGCCTCTACTAGTTCCAAAGAGGACCAATGGTATTTTCTTTTTTTCCCATATGCTCAGGGGAACAATGAAAATGCTGTGACTCCTAGATTAATTTAACAAACAATTTGAGAGTCTGTGCTTCATTTAAATCATCATACATAGAACAATGTTCAATTGGCCCCTAGAATTGGGCATATTTAGTCACTGCTTGATAAGCTCTTTACTGTTCATACTTAGCTGTTTTATCCTGAACTCCTGTAACCATTTTGATAAGCCTGCTCCTAATACAGAACAAAGCCCCTGGTGTAGCATTCAGTCTCAGAAGACATGCCTAGCTCCTTGTGTTGCTCCCTTCTGCCGACCCCTGCAGACTTTAGTCCCCTCCTCCCCTCCGTTTTTGAGTCCTTGAATGTGGCACCATTTTCTTACTTCATCTTCCTAGAATGATGTTTTATACTCCTCCTCTCTGGCAATATTATTTATTCTGTGCTTCTGGTGCTTTTCAGAAATCCTTACAGAAGCATTTATTATATTATCATAATGTATTCTATCAGTATTTGAGGGCAGTAATTCTTGGAGTGGTTACAAACGTGAATTCTGAAGCTAGACTCCCTATTTTAGAATTCATGGTTTCAGAATTTACTAGCTATACAAACTCAGGCAATTTCCTTAACTTCTCTGAACTCCCATTTTATCATCTGCACAACAGTTATGTTAACAGTAATTTACCCCATAAGGTTGTTGCAAAGATGCAATGATTTAATATATGTAAAGAATTTTTTAGGACATTGTCTGGCACATAGTAAGCAATAATCTCCCATTATTATGAAAAAGAGCCTTCTCATTTGGTTTTACCACCAGATAGAATGATGTACTGTAATTTGTTGCTTTATTGCTGATCAGTCATATGCTTCTAGTCTTTTTTACTACAAATCATGCTGCTGAAAAACCTTATATGTGTGTCATTTCACACATTTACAAGAATGATAAATTCCTAGAGGTGAGATTGGTAGGTGTAATGATACATGCATTTTTCACTTTGATAGATATTGCCAAATTTTCCTCCACAGAGAGGGTCTACCATTTTGCAGGCCACCAGCAGTGACTGAGCATTAAGGTCAGGGAATTTATTCAGAATTTTCCTTTCTGATCCCAACATACAATGTCTGGCTTATTGTGGTTTGTAGATGCTGAAAAAGATGTTAGTTAACTGCATGGAAGGATGGTTTAGGAAATATATTTGGGTTTTGTTGGTAACAAGAAAAACATTTTAAAATCCCCTTTGGCATCCTGTTTTCTAGTAAAGTCAATGAAAATTATTAGGAGGCAAGGTGGACACAGTTAAGTTTTACTGCTTCACCAAACTGTTCTATTGCAGACATTTCTTTTAGAACCAGGGAAGGGTGATAAGCATCACTAATGTTTTATTAACGCCATAATGCAATAAAGTGGCAGAAGGTCAAAAGAAATCTGGCCAGAGCCCTGCTGGTTTACTGGCTTTCCTGTAGAGAACAGCTTGATTATTGTAATAATGTGTCTTTATACATATTATCTCATATGGTTCTGATACATGTGGAAATATGAAAGAAAAAAAGGAAAAAAAATTTCAGTGACTAACCAGGCTAAGCTCCCTTTACAGTTATCACTGCAATCTTCAAGTTACTTCTATTTAAGAAAGATGAATATCAAGAGAAGTTACGTAACTTCTGGACGGCACACAGAGTGGCCTAGTGAGCTAAGAATATGGCCCAAGGCTAGGAAATCATAAATCTTCAAGTCTAGAATAAATGAATAAGTTACCATGCAAGGGAAACTGATAGAATCAAGGGCCTGTTTCACTGCTTCATTTGCACATTCATGTCATTTTCACAAGAACCTACGAGATGGGTATTATCACATAAAACAGTCATTAGATCCTAATGGTAAAAGCATGGACTCTGGAGTTTGGCTCCCTAAGTTCCATTCAGTCTATTTCTTGTGTGATCTTGGGTAAGTTACTTCTCTTTCTCTTCATTTGAGAAATCATGACAATGAAAGTACCTCCTTCATGGGGCCCTCTAACAGGTTAACATACTTTTAACACTACAACTTGCCATATTGTACGTCACAAATGTTTGCTAACAGTATGCTCATTTTAAAGATGAACATACACCCAAAGCGGTTAAGTAACTTCTCTAGGGAGAGAAAGAAAGTGGTGGAGTTGGGGACAGAAGCCAGCCCTTCTGTGCCGACCAAACCTGGGCTGCGAGTTTCATTACACCACGGTGAGTTTGCCAAACAGCAAGTGGAGATGCAGCTTCAATGATGAATCCCTGTTTCTTCCCTACAGTATCCCTGTGCGGGCAGCACATTTTCTTCCCTCTGGAGTTTTCATCGCACAGCTTACCTCACCTTTGATGCAAGACCGCTTCAGTTTCCAGAACAGCTCCGGCTGGTATTTTCACTTTCACCTTTGTTAGGAACAAAGGAAGTGGGCGGAGCTAGAACAGCAAGACTTTCCCGCCCACGTTCGTCTAGGTTTCAATTTGGTCCGATTTATTCAAATAAAAGGCTAGCCATTAGACTGACTTCTTATTTTCTAATTGTCTTCTGGTTTTGGAATTTTTCTTACTATAATGTCTGGTCGTGGTAAAGGAGGTAAAGGCTTGGGGAAAGGTGGTGCTAAGCGCCACCGCAAAGTGCTGCGCGACAACATCCAAGGCATCACCAAACCCGCCATCCGACGTCTGGCTAGGCGCGGTGGCGTGAAACGTATCTCTGGCCTCATCTACGAGGAAACCCGGGGGGTACTGAAAGTATTCCTGGAGAATGTGATCCGTGACGCTGTTACCTACACCGAGCACGCCAAGCGTAAGACGGTCACCGCCATGGATGTGATCTACGCGCTCAAGCGCCAGGGACGCACCCTCTATGGTTTTGGCGGTTAAAAACTCGCGTTCCAGTTTTGCTGTCAACTCTGAAAGGTCCTTTTCAGGGCCACCTATTTTTTCTTTCAGAAGAGCTGAAAGGCTGTTAAAATGTGTCCAGAAGGTGTCTGGTGGATACTTTGTACTTTGGATTTTCTTTTAGAACTGAAAAGCTGTTAAATGTGTCCAGGTGTCTGGTGGATACTTTTTGTACTTTGGATTTTCTTTTAGAACTGAAAGGCTGTTAAAATGTGTCCAGGTGTCTGGTGGATACTTTGTACTTTGGATTATTATCAAAGAATTTGTATTTTGGATTATTATCAAAGAATTATGATTCTTTGATCATAATCCGTTGATCTTGACACTATTCACTTGTATGAAACCCACTATTGCCACTTTATGAAAAGGGATTTTCACCGTTTTTAGTGCAAATTTTGCTGGAAATTCGAGAAACGTGGGAATACAAACTACAACTTTATAGCGTTATAGCATCTACTCTGGTTTCCCGAACTTCTTTCAGCCACCGGCCATTTCCCGAAAAACCCACCTAGCCCAATTATGACATATGTCAATAAGTACCAGCACTTTTTGGAAAGTATGAGTGGCTCTGAAAAGAGCCTTTGGGCTTAAAAATGCATATGAAAATTTATTTGGAGCTGGTGTACTTGGTGACGGCCTTCGTGCCTTCGGACACGGCGTGTTTGGCCAACTCCCCTGGAAGCAGCAAGCGAACAGCAGTCTGGATCTCTCTGGAGGTGATGGTAGAGCGCTTGTTGTAATGCGCCAGACGGGATGCCTCGCCAGCGATACGCTCAAAGATGTCGTTGACAAAGGAGTTCATGATACCCATAGCCTTAGAGGAGATGCCGGTGTCGGGGTGGACCTGCTTCAGCACTTTGTACACGTAAACCGAGTAACTCTCCTTACGGCTGCGCTTGCGCTTCTTGCCGTCTTTCTTCTGTGCTTTAGTCACCGCTTTCTTGGAGCCCTTCTTCGGGGCTGGAGCGGATTTGGCAGGTTCAGGCATGGCGGAAAAGTGGGCAAAAATACTTAAAAAGAACACAAAAACAAAATACCCCAAATTTTAAGAATCGGGTAGAACCCTTCTTCATTTATAGGCTTTTATGCAAATGAAGATGAGTAAAGTACTCCTATCATTGGTGGTTATCCTCGGATGACGTCTCATACCGATTCTGCCCAATCAAAATACAGATCCTACAACACCACGTTTCCATTGGTCCAAATGAAAGTAAAATATTAGCCAATGGCACAGCTTTCTTTTCGCGCCCAGCAGTGGCTATAATTACGCTTTCGCTGCTTGGGCTTTAGTCACCACTGACTTTACCGGTGAGTCTTCCACAATGTCTGGACGCGGCAAGCAGGGCGGCAAGGCACGCGCAAAGGCCAAGACTCGCTCTTCTCGAGCTGGTCTCCAGTTTCCCGTGGGCCGCGTACACCGCCTGCTCCGCAAGGGCAACTACGCCGAGCGGGTCGGGGCCGGCGCCCCTGTGTACCTGGCGGCGGTGCTGGAGTATTTGACCGCCGAGATCCTGGAGCTGGCGGGCAACGCGGCTCGCGACAACAAGAAGACTCGCATCATCCCGCGCCACCTCCAGCTGGCCATCCGCAACGACGAAGAGCTCAACAAGCTATTGGGCAAGGTTACCATCGCTCAGGGCGGTGTCCTGCCTAACATCCAGGCGGTGCTGCTGCCCAAGAAGACCGAGAGCCATCATAAGGCTAAGGGCAAGTAGATCACCTGGGTTAGTTCAGCCACTCAACTCGAGCAAACCAAAGGCTCTTTTAAGAGCCATTTCCCAACTGAAAAGAACTTTAGCACTATTTTTTAAGTCTCCTTTCGAATCTCTGACAAGCCATCATTTTACAATTGAGTCAGCATACCATGATTTGAGGACTAATTATTTGGCAGCCTTTTTTTCGCAGGTTTATGTTCTCTATGCCGAGGAAACTATCTGGTGTTTTATTTGCTTTAGGGACAAATGTAGCAGTTCGCATTTAAGCCATCCTTGACTTCTGGTTCTAACAGATGGTGAGGCTACAGCAAACCTAAGTCAAAGACTATTTTGGGGGACACTCAAGATTTGAGACTGTTCATCTGTTACTGGGTCAAGCAGTTGGCTGGTGTGCGGTATCCAGTCAGTGGTTTTATTCTCATTTTTAAGTTTTACTCCTGGCAACGCAAATTTCATGCCTTTAAATGTAACAAAGTTGCAGTCTTTGTTTCGGAATAAAACGTAAATACTTGGAAGGGGTCTTGGCCTGGTCTTTTTATTCTGACTTTAAAAATCAGATCTTGTTGCACTAATGGAATAGATTTTTAAAGACAAAAAGAATTATGTCTAGGATAGTAGAGAAATTAATTATACTGACATCAAATTATTTTTACAGTATCTGAAAATGAAAAGTTCGTTCATGGATGTTTCTCGATGAACTTATTAGCCCTGGGATTCCTCATACAAAATCAGATTTTTCCTCCTGGAAAAGAAAAACTTCTTAAAATTCTAAGTATTCGAAGGATGGCAGATTGAGAAGAGGGTATAAGGTTGTGCTGTCCAATAGCATGGTCGTAACTAGACAGTTGTGGCTCATGATATCCTGAAATGTGGCAAGTCCAAAATAAGATATGCAGAACATGTAAAATACACATCAGATTCCAAAAACAGTGCAAACATAATTAAAAGTAAAGTAAAATAGCTAATTATGGTAATTGATAGATACACGGGTTAAACAAAATATTAATTTCACCTGATTTTACTTTGTTTTAATACGACTATTAGAAATGTTTAAATTTCTTATGAAGCTCTCATCTATTTCTGCTGGAAAACACTGGTATAGAGCGAATAACTGCAGAGAAAATGGGGGAAAAAAAATCGAGGCCGTGGACAACTAAGACTACCAGAGATTTTGGAGCAGAACAAATAAAAAATTTGAGTCCATAACCAATCCGGTTACGGAGTCGGTTCCCCGGCCTCCTTTTGTCCAATTACTTCTGAATCACTATAAATAAGAAGCCCTGTGCCTACTGTTCACTTTCTTCCTGCAGTAGCTGAGTGTTTATGTCATGGCCCGTACTAAGCAGACGGCTTGGAAGTCCACCGGCGGCAAGGCGCCGCGCAAGCAGCTGGCCACCAAGGCACCTCTATCGGCCCGGCACCGTGACGCTGCGCGAGATCCGCCGCTACCAGAAGTCCACCGAGCTGCTGATCCACAAGCTGCCTTTCCAGCGGCTGGTGCGCGAGATCGCGCAGGATTTCAAGACCGACCTGCGCTTCCAGAGCTCCGCGGTGATGGCGCTGCAGGAGGCGTGCGAGGCCTACCTGGTGGGGCTCTTCGAGGACACCAACTTGTGCTCCATCCACGCCAAGCGTGTCACCATCATGCCCAAGGACATCCAGCTCGCCCGTCGCATCCGCGGGGAGAGGGCCTAAAACTTGAAGGCCCGAATTCCAAATCTCCAAAGGCTCGTTTCAGAGCCTCCCACATGCGTGGTGAAAAGGACTGTTTCCTTACATTTTACTTCTAAAATTTTCCCTGCTTGTTTTCCCAGCTTTGTTTACCTCGTGGTTATTGTGGTCTATAGTACCCCATTTCCCTAATAAAGTGGAGAACTACCCTCTCATGGGATCGAGTTGAACTCCTAAAAGTAATTGTTAAGTAGCTAGTGTTGGGTAAAGTGATAGGTTAACACAGCTTTGCCTACACTCTTTACGCCTTTAGCCTACTCTTGACTCTGTATCTTAATTCAGAATACTTAAACCTAAAAGTAGTTGGAGGTGGAATCAGCCAGAACAGATTTCTTTTGAAGTTCGTAAGAATACATGCTTTGTTGATGTCTATTGGCAGTGGCTGAGACATCTAAGTATCCAAATTAAGAGAGACTTGTAGTAACAATTTTATTGAGGATAGAACATAACACTGCTTGGGCCTTTGCTTGAAGTGTTTTCTTACTGAGGCTATCTCTTGACTACTTGAATTAAACCTTCATAATCCCTATTTCCCCACATATTCTTTTCCCTTTAGGATTTATCACCATATGGTGTAATATGTATTTTACTCACTTTGTTTATTGTTTTGTCTTTTCCACCGAAATATAAGTATGAAAAGAGGAACTCGTGTCTCTTGTTCATACTTGTATCCTCAGTACCAACAAGAGTACTTGGTATATAGTCATTGCTCAATCAATATTTGTTGGATGAATGAATGAATGCATGGGTGGATAATAAGAAAGCAACACAATCATTAGGAAAACCCCTAAAGAAAGTAAAGACATATTAACCTGTTACATGTGCTGAAGTCAGCTTCTCTTAGTTCTCTTGACAGGCACTAACCCCTCCATTTTTAAATTGACTTCTAGATATCCGTAACTTTTCTTCTAGGATATTGCATCCATTCTCATCTAAACGTTCAACATTTTTCCTGGCAAATTGGTTTCTGTATATGTATCATCATCTCTGTCCCTCCTAAACTTGTCAGCTTGCGAAAACCTGAAAGAGGAGATCCTAGTATTTATACAGTGAATTTTATGCAGCTTGAATTCTCTACCTTGTTCCACCAGGCTACTTCTATATGTCATTTCAATTATCAAAATTAGTTACATTATTAATCCCTTTGAAATGAAAGAAACTTCCTGTGAGTTTTTGGGAGGTAGGACCCAGGATTTCCACATATGGAATATAAGATAATTTCTATATTTTGCAAAATTAACATAATGTTCAAATATCATCTATTGGAATCAACACCTTAAGCTAAATAAATTATTGACATCCCTCCTCAGGAATCAGCTTTCCTCTGGAGAGGAAGATAATGTGTTTTGGAGGGAAGCGGTGCCCTCTATAAACAGTGGGCCCTGCTGATCCCATTTAGGGTCGATTGACCGACAGATTGGTGTTCTTGAGTTTATAAGAGGCACATTCCCTTCTGGGCTGGGAAATTTAGGAGCTATTAATAAATTGGACAGTGCCCACAGAGATTGCCCTAAACCTGCAGGTCAGTAGTGTTGTTGACTGAGTACTCTCTTGGAGTCAATGTTCAGTCAATATACTTCAAATTAAGGTTCTAATTTTATGAATAATTATTCAGGAGCAGTGAGTAATTGTAGTTACTTGGATATTTCTAATGGTGTATATGAATACCCCTTGTCTCCTAAGTTTCAATGTGCTTAATTAGCTATAGTGGTCTGGTAGCCTTCTAGATAATTGATTTTTAACCTTCTCACCATTTAAGAAACTGAATTTTGACACAGGAACATGCAAAAATTAATCTTCAATAAGGCCAAGTCATTTGGATCATGCTAATTGGTAATTGTTTTTTTGCCAATTTAAACAAATATAGGGGACTTACTAAAGAACAAAATGTCAGTTGGAAAACCAAAGAGGACATGAAGAGATTGGCTAGTGAAACTGCTGAGAACGCAACAGATCGTGTCACCTTTTTTATGACTACAGAAGTGGCTCTGAAAAGAGCCTTTGTTTTTGTGTCCGTATTTCACCTTTACTTGGCTTTGTGGTGGCTCTCGGTCTTCTTGGGCAGCAGCACCGCCTGGATGTTAGGCAGGACACCGCCCTGAGCGATGGTAACCTTGCCCAATAGCTTGTTGAGCTCTTCGTCGTTGCGGATGGCCAGCTGGAGGTGGCGCGGGATGATGCGAGTCTTCTTGTTGTCGCGAGCCGCGTTGCCCGCCAGCTCCAGGATCTCGGCGGTCAAATACTCCAGCACCGCCGCCAGGTACACAGGGGCGCCGGCCCCGACCCGCTCGGCGTAGTTGCCCTTGCGGAGCAGGCGGTGTACGCGGCCCACGGGAAACTGGAGACCAGCTCGAGAAGAGCGAGTCTTGGCCTTTGCGCGTGCCTTGCCGCCCTGCTTGCCGCGTCCAGACATTGTGGAAGACTCACCGGTAAAGTCAGTGGTGACTAAAGCCCAAGCAGCGAAAGCGTAATTATAGCCACTGCTGGGCGCGAAAAGAAAGCTGTGCCATTGGCTAATATTTTACTTTCATTTGGACCAATGGAAACGTGGTGTTATAGGATCTGTATTTTGATTGGGCAGAATCGGTATGAGACGTCATCCGAGGATAACCACCAATGATAGGAGTACTTTACTCATCTTCATTTGCATAAAAGCCTATAAATAAGGCGGACGTGCCTAGAAGACTTTTCTTATTCATCATGCCTGAGCCAGCTAAGTCCGCCCCAGTCCCTAAGAAGGGCTCCAAGAAGGCGATAACCAAAGCGCCTAAAAAGGATGGGAAGAAGCGCAAGCGCAGCCGTAAGGAGAGTTACTCTGTCTATGTGTACAAGGTGCTGAAGCAGGTCCACCCCGACACCGGCATCTCCTCTAAGGCCATGGGCATCATGAATTCCTTCGTCAACGACATCTTTGAGCGCATCGCTGGCGAGGCATCGCGTCTGGCCCATTACAACAAGCGGTCGACCATTACCTCTAGAGAGATCCAAACAGCCGTGCGCCTGCTGTTGCCGGGAGAGCTGGCCAAGCACGCTGTGTCCGAGGGTACGAAGGCCGTCACCAAGTACACCAGCGCCAAGTGAGCCAGCCCGCCGGGAACGAACAACATTTTTGACTCGGCCCACACCCCAACGGCTCTTTTCAGAGCCATCCAACCTATTCACAGAGAACTGGCACTTAATCTTGTTTTAAAGACAACAGCAGCTTTAGTTTCAAGCCTTAAGTAAATTCTTACAAATTGTGTGCAAGTTAAAATTTCGTTTTCTGAATTGGTGTTTCATATACTTCCTGCTACCAGGTTTGTAGGTGAGCAATCGATTGCGGAATGGTTTTTCCCGACCCAGACCCTAAAGGCTCCTTTCAGAACCACCCACATTTTCCAAGAAAGTTTGTTTTTTGATGTTACTGTCTTTAAGCTGCTCTCTTACTCTCGATTGGGATATGTTGTAAAAAACAATTTTAGGTAAGTTACTTGGTAGTTTGTATGCAACTTTGGGACTCTTGGCTCGTGTATATTTTGAACCTTTAAGGTACAATTACCCTTTTTGTATCACAAAAATGTGCTTTGTTATATGAAGTTCTAATGCGTAAGACGTCCGGGGCACTTATTGAGCTGGGGGCATATTGGAATCTGAGGTGGTAGGCAGACTGTGTCAATACTTCCTGGGATTGTCTTATTACATTATCTCTAAAGAGGCAAATGCCAGTTATAGACTGATTAGGTCACAAAACAAGCAATATCCGGAAGTGCCTCAGCTCATGACGGTGCCAGAACTTCGCGTGGGTAGGTGTTCGCCTCTCCTTACACTGCAATTCCTGGCATCTCTTGGAACCTCAAACTATAGAACTGGAAGGCAACCTTTAGGAAAATAGACTCGGTGTTTTAGGCAACCAGAATTTTGATAAGGTCTGCTCTTCTAATTTCTCAGCTAGTTAGTTCTACAGGCAATGTACCTACACCCTGGTTTTAACCTTGGAACTGTAAACTGATTAGGATTATAAAATTATAAGCATTGTTAAAGGGATTAAATAGCTTTGAGTGGTGATGTAACAATCACACTTTGATAAATAAACCTGAGTTATTTATCTTTTGTCAGGCTAAGACTGAAGAGTTGGAAAACTTACTTCCTTCTCCACCTCTTCAATTTCCTTTAAAATATCTTCTCAGTGGAGCGCTTATCTTTTCTTTTCCATGTTGACAGGAGAGCCTAGTGCCTTTCATGGTAGGGAAAGCCAACATTAAAAGCATGTCTGATTTGAGGGTTGTGCTGGACAACTGGCTGGAGGAAATCTGGGAAAGAATTAATGTTCTATCTTCGCTCAAGTGTGAGGAACTGGAAGGTGTGGGTTACAGGTAAGTATGAGTGTGCCGTGTTTTCTTGTTCTTAAGGCAAACCTCAAGATTTGCATGTTCACCCCCTCCACCCTTCCCTCTTTCACATTTAACCAGCAAACTGCTCTTGAGCGTCTAATATGTGCTAAGAAAGGTTCCTGAAGTGGGAAAGTCCACAGTGTCCTGACCAAGATAAGACAATAAGGACTCCAAGAGAGGAACTGAGAAGGGAGCAAAATGAGGCCTGCCTAACTTGGCTGGATCACCTGTGCAGTAGGGAGGTGGGGGAAGACGCTCTAGGCAGAGATCTCTGAGCCAAGACTAGGTTAGGAGAGTCCCTTAGAGTTACTAGAGGCTGGAATGGACAGAGAAAATCTGGAAAGATAAACTGGAAAATAAAAGATATTGAGATGCTTTGTATACCTTAAAAAGGGATATGAAATTTATTTACCAGGGGAAGATGGGTTTGATGCAGAATTTAAAAATCTTGTAAATCTTGTAAAAAAAAATCTGTGATTCAGTATCATTATTCTGGTGACGTGGTTGAGAGTAGATTGCAAGGGTGGGATCTAAGGCCCAGAGGCTGGTCATACCAGCCAGCAGTGAGTGCTGGAACTAGGGCAGGGCACCAGTTGGAAAGAGGAAATTGGGGGAGGGATTTAAGGGGTAAAGGAGGCAAAAGGAACAGGGCTTGCTGCAGACTGCCTTGTGGACAAGCATGGAGTGATGCCAACGTTTCAGCTCGGGTAACAGTACTCAATATTACCATTCCCCAAGAGAGGGGTTTCAGGTGGTAGGTTTATTAGTGAGGGTTCTCTAGGGAAACAGAATCAACAAGAGATATCTATAAATATAAGATTTGATAAAAGTGTCTCACACGACTGTGGGTATGCATGAGTCCAAATTCCATAGGACAGAGAGCAAACTGGCAACTCCAATGAAGATGTTCAATGTACTTCTCAGGCAGTGAATTGGCAACTTTGGTGAACATGTTTGAGGAACTCCTCAGGCAGCAGACTGGCAACTTCAATGAATGTGTTCGATGAACTCCTCAGGAAACGAACTGGCAACTTCGATGAACTCCTCAGGAAACGCTTTGCTGGTTAGCCAAAGAAGAAGCGAAGGTCCTCAAACTTTCTTGCTTAAAAGTCTTCAACTGATTGGATTAAATCCAGCTGATCGCATTTTCTCATTGTGGAAGACATGCCCTTCATTGATGTAATTAGTCACAGCTGCAGCCAATTGACTGATGATTTAATAAACCAGCCTTCTGGTATATTACCCAGCCACAAATGTCCTTGTAGTAACGGTTAGGCCAGTGCTTTTTTGACCAGACATCTGGACACCATCACCTGGCCAAGCTGACACATGAACCTAACAATCACAGTGGGTTTGGGAGGAAAAGGGATTCACTTTCATCAATTCAACAAACATTTATTGTTGTTCATTCATTCAACAAATATTTATTGAGCATCTACTATGACCCAGGCACTGTTCAAAGTCTTGGTAAGAATACAGTGAATAAAATATTTAGTGAACAGACAAAATTACCAATAATTGACTGTTTTTGACCTACAGAAATGGAAGGTTCATGTGTTTCAATCTATCATTAAAAGTCCCTGACCTTATAGTGAGAATCATGTTAGTGGTAGAAAAAAATGAAAGATGATGAGGCTCCAGTCTGAGGCCTTATGCTTCAGGAGCATGCATTTTGTGACTGACTGTATCCCCCGGTTGGTAGAGCAGTTTGTGTAGTGGACTATTAATTTTTAGGTGTAACAGCAATAGTTAACATTAATTGAGTGCTTATTATGTGATAAGCCTATTTGACTTCTTTTACTTGTATTAACTCGTTCTCAACAGTTTTTGGAGGTAGGTACTATGATTATTCACATTTTATAGATGAGGAAATGGAGGGTCAGCAAGCTACATAGTATATAAACTAAACTGCAGCTTCAAGTGGAAGAAAGGAAGAGGCTCAGGCAACCAAAAGAAGGCACAGACAGGAAGAGAGATGAGAAAGGACTGAGCATTCAGAGGCTTTTCAAGCAAGACATCCTAAGCTCACCTGTCTCTTTAGCTGAAGGATAAGCTGAGCCCCAAGGCACAGACCAAACTAAAGAGAAAAGGAACCTTCTATAGAGGAAGCATGAGGAAACTAAGAAACGCATTTTCCCCTCAATTATTAGCAATGGCTTTCTGAAGTCAGAGCCCTGAATAAAGGAAGGGCAGGACTGACAAGAGAAAGGGTCGTCAGTGCTGTTGGATCATGTTGATGCTGGAGGCTCAGACAGAAAGTTGAGCTTGATGCAGAGTGGGAGAGTCATAGGGCTCAATTTGTGCTCCTGGAGTAACCAAATAATACTGAAGTTAATAATTTGTTTCTTCTTTTAAAAAGTCTTTGGGATTTTTTAATCACTAAACGTAAATGACTCAACTCTTGGAAAACTTAAGTGTTCTTTTCAGTTCAACAATATTAATTATTAATAATGACTGCGATTATTTTGATTTTTCTCAGTTTTCCTATTATCAGCTCCATTGATTTCTGCTGTTCATCATTTTCTTCTTTCTGCTTGCATTGGGTTTATTTTGCTCTTCTTTTAAAGGTTCTCAAAGTGGGAGCTTAGATTATTAAGAAGTTTCATCTTTCTAATTGATGCATTTAGTGCTGTAAGTTTCCCTTACAACACTGCTTTAGCAATGTCCTGCAAATTTTGATGTTTTATTTTCATTTTCATTCAGTGCAGCATATTTTTGTTTTGTTTTGTGGGCTTTCCTTGAGATTTCCTCTTTGACCCATGGTTATTTAGAAATGCATTGTTTAGTTTCCAAGTGTTTGATACTGATTTTTTGTTTTATTCATTCTGATACTGATTTTTTGTTTTATTCCATTGTGTTCCGAAAACACATTCTGTGTGATTTAAATTCTTCTAAATTTGGTGACTTTTGTTTTAGGGCTTATCTTTGTCTTTTAGTTGGTGTATTTAGACCATTTACATGTAATGTCATTGATAGGTTAGGGCTTAAATCTCCCATTTTATTTTTTCTTCCTGTTTTCTCTATGTTTCATTGCTGTTTTCTTTTACAGGTGTTATTTGAGCATTTTTTGCAATTCCATTTTGATTTATCGATTGTTTTTTTAAGTACATCTTGTTATACAGCTTTTATTTAGTGGTTGCTCTAAACTTATCACAGTTTACTGGTATCATTTAATCAAGTGAAGTAAAGAAACTTCACCTCCTTTATGCCCCTATATCCTTCCCCATTTATAGTATAAGTATCTTAAATATTTCCTTTACATACATTTTTGAACCACATCAGATAGTGTTATAATTTTTGTTTTCAACTACCAATCATAATTTAAAAATCTCAAGAGGGGAAGGAAGGTTTATTATATTTACCCATATTTTTGCTTACCTTGTTCTTCCTTCATTCTTGATGTTCCAAAGTTCTTTCACATTTCTTTTCTGTTCAGAGAATTTCTTTCACCATTCTTTTAGGATAGATCTGCTGGCAACAAATTCTCTTAGTTTTCCTTCATCTGAGAATGTCTTGATTTCCCCTTTATTCCTGAAGATGTTTTTGCTGAGTATAGGATTCTGGTTTGGCAGTTCTTTCCTTTCAGCACTTGAAAGATACTGTGCCACTTTCTTCTGACCTCTGTCATTTCTGATAAGAAACTCACTGTCATTCTAGTTGTTTTCCCCCTAGAGGTAAGATTTATTTTCCTATGGTTACTTTCAAGATATTTTCTTTGTCTTTACTTTTCAGAAGTGCAATAATGTTGTGTTTTAGCTTTGATTTTTTTGAGTTTATCCTGTTTGGAGTTTGCTCAGCTTCTTTCAGCTATAGTTTTATGTTCCTTTTCAAACTTCAGATGTTTCAGTCATCATTTTTTTAAGTACTTTTCCAGCTCTGCTCTTTTCCTCCTCTCATTCTAGGTTCCAGTGACACAAATGTTAGATCTTTTGTTATAATCCCAAAGGTCCTTGAGGCTCTGTTCATTTTTTTTCCATCTATTTTCTGTGTTGTTCAGATTGAGTAATTTCTATTGTTCTGTCTTCCAGGTTCTCTTATTCTTTCCTCTGTCCCTTCCATTTGGCTGTTGAGCCCATACACTGAACCTTTTATTTTGGTTAATGTATTTATTAGTTCTAAAATTTCTGTTTTGTTCTTTTTTATAACATCTGTTTCTTCTCTGAGAATTTCTTTGCTAAGACTTTCTGCCTTTTTATTTGTTTTAAGCATGTTTTATAATTGTTCGTTGAAGCATTTTTATCATGGCTCCTTTAAAATCTTTGTTAGTTAATTCTAATATCTCTGTCATCTCATTGTTGACATCTATCAATTGTCTTTCCTCGTGCAGTTTTAGATCCTCCTGATTCTTGGTATGATGAGTGATTTTCTGTTGAAACCTAACATTTTCATTATGATCTGAGACTCTGGATCTTATCTAAACCTTCTGTTTTCACTGGCTTCCCCTGACACCACCCTGACAGGGATATAGGAGGTGCTCCCTCATTACTGTCCATTGGATGTAGAAGTCCTGGTTCCTTACCTGGGTCAATTGACACCTGAAGGAAAAGCATCTTTGTTACTTCTGGATGGCATGAGAGTCCCTGCTCCTCATGTGGTCTCTACTGACACTGCAGTGGGGGGTGCCTCATTACCACTGTGCGATGCTGAGTCCTGACACTTAATGGAGTCATCTTAATAGGCCTCATCTGACACCACCCCAGTAGGAGGAAGGAGGGGTGCCTCTTTACTGCCAAGTGGGGATGGAAGTCCAGTCTATCCATGTGGCCTCCACTGAGGCGGAGGAACATGCTACCAGTGGTAGGGAGATAATGCAAAAGGTGTCCCCAGACTCCTGATCAGTGAATAAGGATTTAGAAAGACAACCAAGCTCATGTTTTCTCCTGATCAAGAAAATCATCCATCCAAAGCACCAGTAAAATATGGTGAACTCATTGTCTTAGGATTGACCAACTCTGTGGGTTACAGTCAACCAAAGATTTTGTTGAGGGGATGGGGAGAACTGTCCGACAATGAGAAGAGATTATTAAGGTATAATGGGTCTCTCCCAAATGGTGATAGAGGAAGGAGAAAAAGTAGGTTTGCTTTGTTTAAAAGACCTAAGGCAAATGGGGTGAAGCCCAGCACTGTGCATATTGCTTGTACTCCTCAGGCTTCAAAGGCAATAAGTAACAAAGACCAGCATAGTATATCATATACCTTATCGCGGGCTCAGACGGTGGTGGTTGAATATACTCATGACAGCAGCACTGATATGTTTCAGACCCCATGTATAGAAGTTATTAAAGCATGGTTAAGAGATGGGCTCTGGAATCACAATTCTTGATTGGTCGGTCGACTGAAAGTCCTATTGATTTTGTAGTAACTGACACAGTTCCTGGAAGTCAAAGTAATTCTGATACACAGTCAGTGCAAAGCACTATATCAAGATTTGCCTGTAGAATCATATGTGAACGAAATCCCCCCTTTACAGCACGGATTTATGCTGCAGGATTTGACTCATCAAAAAACATCTTTCTTGGGGAGAAGGCAGCCAAATGGAAGACATCAGATGGACAAATGGATGGCTTGACCACTAATGGAGTTCTTGTTATGCATCCACGCAACAGGTTCACAGAAGACTCCAAGCCTGGAATATGGAGAGAAATATCAGTGTGTGGAATGTATTCAGCCTGCATGAAACCAGATCAGCTCAGCAAAGAGGAAAAATGGTGGAAATTGAAACCAATCAGTTACAAGATGGCTCATTAATTGACCTCTGTGGTGCAACCTTGCTGTGGCGTACTGCAGAAGGCCTTTCCCACACTCCTACAGTGAAGCATTTAGAAGCTTTAAGACAGGAAATCAATGCAGCCTGACCTCAGTGCCCTAAACTGTCTTAGAGTGTCTTAGTAGAATAGCATGATAGCAATGGTGTCACATCCTTGGTGTGAATGGTAGTTTAGTGAGCATAGCTCAAGGATTTGCAAGACTAGGAAAGACAAGAAAGCCTCTCTTCCTCCACCCTGTCCCCGCTCCCCATCTACATATGGAATTTGGTAGGTTAGAACACTTTGTAAAGCCCAATTCATATTAATTACCATTGTGTAAGATGTGTTTGTTTCTAACCACATGGAAGATAATCAGGAAAGTTTTTTTCTTATTGTTTCTCCTGCATCTAATACTATAACAAAAGCCTAATGCTAAGAAACATTTTTATATGCTCCTTTGAATATGCAATTTAATCTAGATTATCTATTTTTCTCCCATGATAACTAATCTGTTTTTAGTATTGCAGCATTTGGCAAGTTTATTTTTTAGATATAAACTGTGGTTCATCTGTTCACTGTTTCTAGAAAAAAAAATCATTCCCATGAGGAAAAGCATAAATTAACAAGAAAGAGTGGCTTGATTTGCTTTTAGGAAAAGAAGTGTTTAATTAATTACTCTGTGTTTGGCCTCATCCAGGCATTGGGAAATCTAAGAGATACAAAGAGTCAAATAACAACAGTGCCCTTTTCTTTTTTTAAGCCAGCAGACCAACCCTAACTGTGGGTATGACTCCTAAGGAGAGTTGCTACAGTGTGAGTCAAGTAGATGTTTGGCTGGCACCAATGACAGCAGAGTGGAGGAATATAAATGTGTTGTGTCTCTAATTCCAGTAAGTTTTTTGCTTTCAGAAGCAAGAAACCATGTCTCTTCACCCCATCCCCACCCTTTTTTAATGCACCACAAGGAAAGAAAAGTATAGGCAGTTGCACTACATCAAACCCTTTTGTGACATTTGTAGAAATCAGTGCACTTTTAGATTAGACAGAATCATTTTTTAATCTTTTGTTTTCCTTTAGTTTGAAAAGTTGTATAATACTTAATTGACAGTAGCAAATTTCTGTATGTGGTAGCATAGCTTTAATTTATCTTATTATAATGCTGTTCTGGATTTTCTTTTGGTTTAAAAAAAAAATTGTTGCTTAGAAGCCATGAACTATTTTATTTTACTTCAACTGTCAGAATTTCTGTGTTTTAAAAAAATGATCATTTGGGTTCACTCAGGAAATGCATGTCAGGAAACTTGTATTATAAGTTTACTAGTTGTTATGTATCAGTAACTGCTGTTACCCCCTTTTCAAAGAAATATAATTGATTTTGAAGTTTTCTAGAGTGTCACATGCCTTGTGACTAATGCAAGGAAATCAAGTCCTGTGTTGTATTTGTTCTAATCATTTCTATTCAGCTATATATTGTAGCTAATTTTTATTTGCAATTAATTTATTCAAACTAAGTAAATACTTTTCAAAATAAAAAAAAAAAAATGACTGCTACCGACAGAGATGATGCTGTTATTAATACTTGCTTTAACTGCATTCTTTCTATGCTTCAAACAAGATCGATCCCATTGTTTAACAAGTCACTGTCAAAGTCCTTGAGTTGTTTTTTTTTTTTTCACTTTTTCCAGTGGAAAAATTGATGATCAACTTCTCCCATAGAGTGAAAGAATTCACCTCTAGGAAAAGAGCCCAATAAAACAATATGTCAAATGATCAAAGAGATAAAAAGAGATGTGCATGCAACATTGTTTATAACAATAGCAATTTAGAAAATTTTCATAATGACTCAATTTTTATATGTACCTATTAATAATAATGGCTAGCACTCTTTAAGAATTTTAAGCACTGTTCTAAGAGCTTCACATATAGTAAATCATTTACTTGTCCAGTCCAAGCACATACTTAAACTTATCTTACAAAGAGAAGTCTGAGACACAGAGAATTTTAGTAACTTGCCCAACGTCACACTGAGAGGAAGCAGCTCTGCCAGGCTCCCTGACTTCTAGAGTGTGTGCTTTTAACCAATGCACCAAACCTCCCAAATAAGATTGTGTATATCATTAGGCATTGACAGGGAACTATCTGCCCAACATCTTGCCATATGATTTGCAATTTTAACATTCAGGATTCCTAAGGGTGAGGGTGGTGGCTTATTGCAGACCTGCAGGGTTCCTAGGGTGGGGAGGGACGGTAGCTCTGTTGCAAAATTCCTAAGGGCAGGTGTGGGGTGGGGACCCAGGGCCTAAATCTAACATGTATGTTAACCGTAAATCAGTTATATTTATTCCCAAAAAATCTTTGCTACTTTTATTATTATAATTATACAAAATTAAATATCAGGTAAATAAAATGAGTTGGGAAAAAGAATTTGTTACTATTGTGAACACACAGTGAATATTCTACAGATATGTTATAGTTCAATTGCTAAAATATTCTAATTAGGTTTGAATAGAAAAAAATTTGTGAAAATACTCAGATATACCTACAAAGTTTCAAAAGGAATCTGCATTTGATTGCTTTGCAAGTATCTTTAAATTCTCATGCTTCTTTAAAGAAGCTCAATCTAAGAAACATTTTGTAACACTTATGTGTGTGATTTACTCTAGAAAGTTCCAATTTAAGACTATTAGATAAATTATTGTAAAAAATTGACCAAGGAATATAAATTTTCATGGTTTAAGTAGGAATAAAATGTCCAAACTGTGATATATTTATTTATAATTCTCCACTTTGAACTTTTATTTTTCTTAATTGACTGTTGATATAATCTCATTAGATATGGTATCTATTACTCTTGATACATGGGTGTATATTTTCTAAAATAATAAAAACAATTAAAGTTCCTTTTAGTTTTAGAAAAGGAGAGGAAAAAACCTTTCAAGAAACCTTGAATAACTTGTTTGCTATTTTTAATTGTAAATAAAATATGAGGGAATCTTTAATTCTTTTATATATGTACAATTATTTTAGAAGTAAAATGTATATTTTGGTCACAGAAAACATTATTTAAACTTTTCTTGCTTGAGTTGCTTTACTCATATTTTAACTAATTTTTATCTCCCTATAAACCTGGAGAACTCTACCCCACAATTATAGCATGGAACAATGTGAGCCAGTGTTAGAGGCAGTTTTTCCAACAAGGTGGGAAGTCATATAGGGTGGAGACTAGTTCTTATTCATCTTTTTGCCCTCATAGAGCCTAGATAAATGGTGATGCTCACAAATTCAGTTCAGTAAAATGGGCCAAATCAAAAAGAAACATAAATCCTTAGGAAGTAAAAATAAAACAGTGATATAAAATAAAAGTAAAAAAAAAAGTTGAAAGGTAAATGAGGCAGAGATTGCACAGAGGCCTTTGGGCTTGCAGGTAAATGTGGACTGCAAGTTTAATGGGTACTTTCAAACTAGACCAGCTAGAGGTTC
Source organism: Choloepus didactylus (assembly GCF_015220235.1). Taxonomy (NCBI): domain Eukaryota; kingdom Metazoa; phylum Chordata; class Mammalia; order Pilosa; family Megalonychidae; genus Choloepus; species Choloepus didactylus. The sequence continues at coordinate 125,475,577 of NC_051313.1, read as the reverse complement.
ATCTTCACGTCCTCAGTTTGGTTGAGGGGATTATACTCCAGTGTGTCAGGTTTGTTATCAACCTCAAATTTAAATCCAAATCTCACAGTTGATTTTTCTGAAACAAAGGCTAAATACTTTGGAAAAAACCAACTACCACAAAAAGTTTTCTACCTTTAGACTTCTGAGGTCTGTGAAGTGTCTCAGAGAGATTAATTCCTACTAGAGACAGTAAGTGGACTTGTATTTCTTGTAGACTAACAAAGAACAAAATTTGAAAAATTTTTGGGTCCCCTGTTTTGGAAAATAGCACAATAAGCAAGGGGCAGTGATTAGGGGCTGAGATTCAGGGTTCCCTTTTTGGGGGAAGGAGGCTCTCTAGAGACAAAAAAACTTTCTCTGAGACTTTCAGGCCAAACCTGGTTTGTTTCTCCCCAAAGTAACAAGAAAGTCTTACAGATTTCCCTCACCTGAAAGCTGCTTCTTGATTTTAAAAACCTTTTTTATTCTTTGTCTATGCTTACTGTGACTTGTTTCTAATTGTCTATGTAAAAATATTTTTTATTGATGTAGCAGTGATATTTGGTGGGGGTAAATGGGATAGAGAAGAAGCCTCAAGAAAAGTCTGAAAGTGATTATAACCTACTTCTTTGAGTTATTAGGATACTGTTTAGAAGTTGTTTTAAAACACACAATCCTAGGTAAATTTGCACAAATGTTAGAAAATCAAACAATAAAGATTATTGTTATACATAATATATTTGAGCTAATAAATACAAATAAATGTGACTTTAAATCTATATGAAAGTCAATAGATTTTAATGGCAATTAAATATTAATGAATAAATGGTAAAAATAAATTCTAGTTATATTACTAGCAAGATTATACTATGAGCTAGTCTAACCACTTTACTCAATTATTTCCATTAATTTTTAGAGTATTGTTACCAAGCAATGGGCTCAGTGCCTGATGGGCACAGAAGCAAACATCATGACACCAGGATTTTGAGAAGAGTTTTATTGCGAGGTAGACCTGCAAGGAGACAGGAGGTAAGCTGAAATGTGTTTCCCTGATCCAAGAACAAAGGGATACTTACAGGATGGAAACAAAGGGAGGTGGGGACAGTGACAGGGATTCAGGTTGGCATATTCTGATTGGTTGTTTATAGGACTGTCTGTATATGGTAGATACACGCCAGTGGCTACATCTCTTCCTTTTGAGAGGCTCCCTGCATTTTATTTGCTTCTTGAAGTCTCCTCATCTCTGTAATCTTGGTTCCCAGGAGAGTGAATTTTGTTTCTAGAGCCTCCGGGGTCATTCAAGGGCAAGGGTACAATGTGTCTGTGTCTGTGTCTGTGCATTCGCCATGGGCAGCTGAGTGACTGACTAAATTTGAATGTCTATGAGACAAACTCAGAAAAGAATTTTAATAATAGGAGTGGAAGGAATTCTGACAAGCAGTAGGTTTTGGCCTGAATCTGGATGTTTAGTTAGGGCTCCCAGCTATCTTGCCTATGGTTTCAGTATCCCTAGAAAGTGAGTAAACTTTGTCCTCACCCTCTTTATACTTAGAAAACTAAAACAGAGAGAGCAAAAGTGACTGCACTGAATCCACAATTTAAACCCTGCCTTGTCTGATTGCAAAGACTGAGCTCTTAACTGCTCTCCAAAGCAAATATCTACATAAAATGTTGAAAAACAAGAAATTATAATTTTAATGGTGTCAAGATTTATTATAACTTATTTTTAGGATTTATTTATAATGTTTTTGCATTAAAAGAATTTCACAGTATATCCCCAAGTGTGTAAAAACTATTAAAAATATGAAACATTTAAACTGATAGATAGCAAATTAAAAGGGAGATCACTGGACTGTGAAATTATACATATTTGCATTTTTCCTAATGTGAATTTTCCAAAGTTTTAGCCATGTACATGAATTGCTTTGTAGTAGAAAATGAATTATGTATAATTCATGTATATGCATATATTTATATGAAAATTTTCTGAGAACCAAAACACTTATATAGGCCAAAGAATGAAGATTTGGATTCATAGAAAGTTGCAACAAGTTTTATGTCAATAATTCTAATACAGGATCAGGTTGAGAAAGCTGCTTTAACATTGGTATAGAGTTCTCTAAGAGAACAGGGAAAGAGAAATGATGCATATGGAAAAATAAATCAAGAAAGTCTGAATATTTTGCCACCAAAATTCATCTTTCAACTCTTCTGAAAATGATTTTAGATAAGAACTCATACAGCTGCAGAACTCAGTCTTTTAAACATGTCAGTCTCTCTGTCCCAATTAGTTTATGAACACAATGCAATTATGATCAAAATCCCAAAGGGGTTTCATTTTTTTTTCTCAACTTGAAACAAGTTATAGTTACAATGTTTAAAACATTTTTCAACTGAAACAGAATAGGAAGTCCAGTAATTATTCCCAGTATATTAAAGAAGTTAATTTATCTTAAAGGTGGTACTTTACCATTGGGAAATAAATCAATAAATCTTGCCGGTTCATCAGTTGATTAACTAAAGGTAAAAATACAATTATCTACACCAGAAATAAATTCTGAATGTAACAAACAGATTTTAAAAACTGTGATTCTCAATTATGCTCAAGTTATATTTTTCAACAGTTACTGCCGGCACAAGGGAACACGATAAAACTTTTGAGGAAAATATAGTAATCATAATCAAATACCCTAAAATCTGCATCCTCTGTACAAAGCATTGCAATTCTAGGTTATCGTCAGGAAATAAATTTCTGAACACATCTCCTTTTTAATAAGAAAAAAAGCACATCATATTTAAATACCAGTGATTTGGTTAAAATGTGTTATAGAAAATTCTTATAATGGAATATAAGTAATCTCTGAGTGGTCGGATAATGGGTTATTTTGTTGAATGAATTTTTTTGCATTTCTCACAATTTTAATGTTTTACTTTTGCATTCAAAAGAAATTTTAGAAAGCCTTAAAGGGAAAAGAGTTGGTAACAAAATAGTTACAAAATAAAGGACAAGGAAGAACAATGTCTCTTTTTCTTTCTTGTTAGATTCCCCCTTCCATCCGGCAGGGACTTCCCGCCTCCTTTCTTGCCGTTCTCAGTTAGGTCCGCAGACAGACATATAAAGGCCTGCGGACTGACGTTCTCAGAACAGTGGAGGTGTATCTACTGCAAGATGTCAGGTCGGGGTAAAGGAGGCAAAGGCCTAGGAAAAGGCGGTGCTAAACGTCACCGTAAGGTGCTGCGCGACAATATCCAGGGCATAACTAAGCCTGCTATTCGGCGTCTGGCTCGGCGAGGAGGTGTGAAGCGTATCTCTGGCCTCATTTACGAGGAGACTCGCGGCGTTCTGAAAGTGTTTCTAGAAAATGTGATCCGCGACGCTGTCACCTACACCGAACACGCCAAGCGCAAGACAGTCACCGCCATGGATGTGGTCTACGCGTTGAAACGCCAGGGCCGCACCCTCTACGGATTTGGTGGCTGAAGGCGTGTTTGATTTCGCTCCAACAAAAGGCCCTTTTCAGGGCCCTCCACTTTCTCACCTAAGGAGCCGTGATGTGATGCTGCCATAGGAAGGCGTTTTCTTTGGCTGCCTGCCGCTCAGTGTAAGTTAGCGCAGGCAACTGCGCATGCCTTCTCAATTGCTAAGGAAATTGTCCATGATATCTCACTCTGGATTAATGCTTAAGTAGTTGTTTTTTACTCTCACCTTTGTGTAGCTAGCTTCTGGTATTGGGGTAAGACTTTGCTTTTAGTTCTATTCCTCCAGCAATAGTAAACCTAGCATTAAAGAGAAGCAACCCCAAAAGTCAAAACAGTTGAAAAAACGAAAATTTAATGAGAAAAATATCCAAATATGCTAAAGAGCAGGAAAATTTTAGGCACTATGTGATCAGGAGAGGCTTAGAATACTAGGTTCTATAGGGGAAAAACTAAAGCAACTGAAAGATAAAAATTAGTTCTTAATCCTTGGACATAAATACCGTAGAAAAGCAAACAGATACATACATTTGGACATAGGAGATAGATAATCCCCTCTGAGTTTATTAGAAAATGTAAGGGCTGTGAATGAGATCCTGCATACTGCATGTTTTGAAACATCAAAACCCCATTAATTTATCCCTACGGTACCTGTCTCTATGGAGTAAATACATTGGATGTCCATTCTTCTTAATGTCTGCCCCCTATCAGCCCGTGAGCTTCTGAATTAAAAAAAATATAGCAATCTGAATCTGAAATAGAAAAATTTGCTCTGACAGTATATTGGGTATTATAACAATCTGAATAGGTAGAATCCAACTATTTTCAACTGTACTTCAGTGGGCCACAGTCATCTCCTGCCAGACTAAAAGAGTGGCCCAACCCCTTCTCAGGTAAAATGGAGGTGGTACATCACAGAGAAGGCCAAATCAGGACCAAATGGTGCACCATACATGTATAAAGATATAGCTTCCCTTAAAAGGGGCTTTTGGGAACCAAATAATACTCTGAGCAGTGGGGCCTCTTCCAGGGGAAGCATTAGAGGCTTAAGACCCTCCAAGGTTACAGCTCTAAGACACAGCACCACAGCGCTTGCACTAGGCTGATGTCCCAAGGAATTACCTGGGCAGCTGCCTGTCTTCATCCTGCCAGTGACAAGACAAATGATCAGGGTTGAAGATATCTGCAACATATGCTGAGTCCAGACTATTTAATAACTGAATATGCTCAAAACATAATTGGTAATATATATTTACACTGATCCCTGGATAATAACAAGTGGTATAACTTTTGGTCTGCAAATTGGCAATCAACTGAGTGGGTTATAGCCATCCAGTATCAGGTAGAGGAATTGGCAATGGCAACAAGTATAAAAAGAGAAATAACAACCATAGGTAGTGTAGCAGCCCATGAGGACCATGTCAGTCCAGAGGCCAAAGAAGACAACGAGCATTTCTGATACATGAACTTTTATTCAGGGCTTACTTCCAGGGTCAGAAGTCTTGGAGAGATCATGATGGCTCTCTCAGACCGGGCAGGCATGGCATTCACAGGGAAGTCAACCATGAGATGCAAAGAGGACAGCAAACCGTTTATAAGGGTTTAAGACAAAGGCATTCCTAAGGGTGGGGGGAGCACAGACAAGGGGAACAGGTCACAAGTGGTGGTGTAGGAGGGACTAGACTAACACTTGAACAATTACATTTTGCCTTTTTGTGTGAGACTAAGAGCTTCTCACTTCCTGCCTGCTTGCATAAAGTTACATTTTAAGGTCAATTTACCCTTTTTCTCTTTACTGACTTAGAAAGACAATAGGTTAAACATTTAGCTGCCTAGGTCATGCAGACTGCTGTGCACCAAGATCTGAAGGCCTGTTTTGCTCAGGCCATGGGCTGCCACAGGTAGCTTTAAGTGCTGCCAAAAATGTGGGCCATGCAAATTAAATTTTTATCATCTGAAGAAATAAAATTTCAAAAGAAATATACCTGGGAAAAGATGAGAGATTTTTTTAGGTCCCCTACTGGGGAATAAAATGGCTCACAAGCCAATAAATACAAAGTCAAAATTAAAATATGCCAAACTCATAGGACATGGAGGTATCAGGACAAACTCCTAAAGGCTGACAGTGGTCAATCTGTTGTTAAGGCAGCCCCTCAAACATGGAAGTAACCAAGAAACACTCTTTGCAGCTAAACTGATACAGGATTGGGCAAAGGTAAATGAAAATTTATGGGATTTTCACTTCTGGGAATGGGAATCACGGAAAGAGTTAATGGCCTCCGAAATAATAATGTTGATGATAAAATCATTAATACACTGGTTTAAAACAATCCAAGAACAAAAAAAGGTGTGGGGGGGCGGTGTTGGAGGGCTGGGAATACAAAATGCTAATATACTCGCAGAAGGGGTTAGCATCTTAAAAAGAAAAAAAGCTGTTGCGAGGACCAACCGACTAGTTAAGTAACTGAGTAAGAAACAAAGCACGCACACATACAAAAAGCAAAACTAAAAAATTTTAAAACTATTATTTTTAAACTTAAAGAGTCTTTAAACATTGAGCTTATAAATACAGAGCTGTGCGTTAACACGAGAGCAACGTTTCCTTTTAACATGAATCCCTGAACAAATTACTGATATGATAACTTTAGATTTAAAAGAACTATATGACTATCACAATTTGAAATACGTACTTTTTTATTATATGAGTTGTTTATTCATAAAGGGACTAATTAATTTAAAATTTCTGAATTCCCTATGCTGTTATTTTGGGTCAGGTAAGTTACCATTCTTTCTATGAAATATGTTTAAGATTACGGAAATGTGAATAGTTAACTAAATTAAATAGTAATTACTGATTCCTTTAGAATGAATTGGTTCTTTTTAACCCCAGACAATACTGCAAATCATTTTGATTCAGTTATTTCACCTATGCTGACTACATGAAAATTTTTAAGTGGTATCCTTCTGACACAGAATTGCAACCATGATTCTGTTACAATTTAAATATAGTTTCTAAAATCCTTAATTGACTTTAAGACTTTTGAATAATATTAAATTAACCAATTGGTAAAATGTGGGCACTTGAAACATTTGGTTATCTAAGTAATTTCTAAAGTGATTAAATTCATAAAGATAGACTACAAAAGTAGATCACTCTATAAAAAATATTTCTTTGCCAAACATCAATTAAAAATTAAAGTCTGATGACATATATGTTTATAAATACATAAATAATACATATATATTTGTGTGTATAAGTATATATATATATATATGCATGTAATACATTGACAAGATAAATATATTTAAAAGCTGAAGTTAAAAAAACTTTAATTTTTACCTAACTACTTATAGATAACTTGAGCATGTTTTAAAACATATAAAAGTATGTTAACAGTGTTAACTTAAGGACTTATATGAATTAAAAAGGTGAACAAACAATAGTTTTTGGGGAAAAAATCAGAAAATTGATCCCTAACTATTCAGTTGGCTCTTAACAGAAAAAGAAAGAAAAAGAAAAGACAAGCATTGGATGTTCTTGTCAGCCCAAGAGGGCCATGCCAGTCCAGAGGCCAAAGAAGACAACGAGCATTTTCTGATACATGAACTTTTATTCAGGGCTTACTTACAGGGTGAGAAGTCATGGAGAGATTATGAGGGCTCTCTCAGGCTGGGCAGACATGGCATTCGCAGGGAAGACGACTAAGCAATGCAAGAAGGGCAGAAAGCCTTTTATAAGGGTTTAAGACAAAGGCCCTCCTAAGGGTCGGGGGAGCATAGATGCAGGAATAGGTTACTTTAACCAGGGGGGTGTGCAGGAAGGACTAGAATAACACTTGGACAATTACATTTTGCTCTTTTTGTAAGACTAAGAGCCTCTCCCTGCCTGCCTGCTTGCATAAAGTTACATTTTAAGGTCAATTTACCCTTTTTCTCTTTACTGGCTTAGAAAGACAATAGGTTAAACATTTAGCTGCCTAGGTCATGCAGACTGCTGTGCACTAAAGATCTGCAGGCCTGTTTTGCTCAGGCCACAGGTTACCACAGTTGTGTATCTTGTTTGGGGAACAGAATTTACTTAACTCACCCAGAGCTAATCTTCTAAGGGTCTGTTTTCTGTTTGTGGCTTTGCGTTGATTTCTTGATAATTTTTGACAAACATCTCTCAGTTAGAAAGAAAAAAAAACTGGTGCATAATTTTTTAAAAAATTCAGTTTTATTGAGATATATTCACATATCATACAGTCATCTGTGGTGTACAATCAACTGTTAACAGTACCATCATATAGTTGTGCATTCCCCACCCCAAACTATATTTTGAACATTTTCTTATAGTAGAGAAAGCAAGAATAAGAATAAAAAATAAAAGTAAAAAAGAACACCCAAATCATCCCCCCCTTCACCCTATTTTCCACCCAGTTTTTGTCCCCATTTTTCTACTCATTCATCCATACAGTGGTAAAAGGAGTGTGATCCACAGGGCTTTCTCAATCATACTGTCACCTCTTGTAAGCTACATTGCCATACAATCATCTTCAAGAGTCAAGGCTTGCAGTTTGATAGTTTCAGGTATTTGCTTCTAGCTATTCCAGTGCATTAAAACCTAAAAAGGGTTATCTATATAGTGCATAAGAATGCCCACCAGAGTGACCTCTCAACTCCATTTGGAGTCACTCAGCCACTGAAACTTTATTTTGTTTCATTTCACCTCCCCCTTTTGGTCAAGAAGATGTTCTCAATCCCATGATGTCAGGTCCAGATTCATCTTTGGGAGTCATATCCTGCATTGCCAGGAGATTTACACCCCTGGGAGTCAGGTCCCATGTAGGAGGAAGGGCAGTGAGTTCACCTGCCGAGTTGGCTTAGTTAGAGGGAGAAGGCCACATTTGAGCAACAAAGAGGCACCCAGGGGGAGACTCTCAGGCACAAATGCAAGCAGGTTTAGCCTCTCCTTTGCAGTAGTGAGCTTCATGAGGGCAAGTCCTGAGATAGAGGGCTCGGCACACCAAATTGTCAGTCCTCAGTATTGGCGAGAACATCAGCAACAATCCAGGTGAGGAAGCCCAACACCTCCGCATCTTCCCCCAGCTCCTCAGGGGGCCTGCCTATATATCTTTATTCTCTGTCCAAATTACTTTGGGATGTGTTGCTATTTCACACTAGCCTATACAAACCTATCAGGTCTCACTTCCTATTCAAAGTTCCATGTAATTATGGTATTTGAACAAACTGTATGAGTTAAATTGTTTAGGAAATGTAGATCCTACACCAACTAAACGTCTCTTCCCTTGGTCTCACATGGAAGTTGAAGTTTGAAAACATAGTATTGTCCTTTACTCTTTGGCCTGATTTGCTGTAGTCCTAACCAGATCTGCTTCATTCATAATTCTAACTGAAGTCTGGATTCTTTTTCAGTTTTTTAAACAGTTGCTATATGCGCTAATACTGACATTCATATCTGCCGAGTTCTGGCTCTGAGTTTCAGGCATCACCACATACCCAGTGTTCCAGGGATCAATCAGGTTATACACAAAGGGATCAGCATCTCAGACTCTGGAGATAGCCATTATGATTCAGGAATAGATGGGACTTCTGTAAGAGCTTACAATATAGGGACCATTACAGTAAGCATTCTCCTGATAAGCTGTGCTCTGAGATTCAATTCTGAGTTTACACACTGTAGTTAGTCCATATTGGTGAGGCATTATAGTGTTTGCCTTTGTTTCTGGTGTAGTTTGCTCAAAATGCTGTCTACAGGATCCATTCACCTCGTGGCATGTCTCACAGCTTCACTCCTTCTCACAGTTGCTCAATATTCCATTATATGTACACACAACAGTTCACCATTGTGTTCAGTCACTCGATGTACCCTTAGGCCACTTCCACCCATTACCAGTGAGCAAATGTCCATTCATGTCCCTGCTCTCCTATCTTCTAAGTATATGCCCCCTAATGAGGTTGCAGGACCTAATGGGAGCCACATACATAGCTTCTCGTGGAACCACCACACTGTCCTCCAGTAAGGCTACAGCATTCTGCCTCCTAACCAGCAGCAAATACATGCATCCCTCTCTCCATGTTTTCTCCAGCACTTTTATCCCTGTTTGTATTTTTCCCTATAATTTTATAGAGCTATATTCACATACCATATAATTATCCACAGTGTACAATCAGTTGTTCATGGTATCATCATACAGTTGTGCATTTATCATGTTGCATAATTTAAATGTAATTTTTGTAGCTAACATTTTAATCATTCTTGTCTTTAGAAACCTATGATTTATGTTCATATCCTGATGCAATGAAATGTTTGAAATTATTTTGATACTACCTTTTCCAATTCAAGGCCTCAAATTTTGAATAATGGAGCCATTATGGTGTCATTTGTGTCTAAACTATCTTTGGAGTTTCCCAAGTGGCCAATTGGCCAAACAAAACATTTGTTCCTCATTTTATAAGAGAAAGCACACTTTATATTTTTAATTAGCTCTATACAATTGTGAGACATGTCCTGTTACATATTGTATAATATAAAAAAAGGGGAAAATCAAAAGAGGAAACTATATGTCCCTAAGTTTTAACAGGTAAAATGCTGTTAATTTCAATGTTTAACAATTATATTTTAAAATTGGAGAGAACATACTTATATTCATTTAAAAGACTGAAACAAAACTGCCAACACATTGATTTGTTCCTGGGTATAAATGCCCAAAGTCATTTGATGGCAATTACAACAAACACTTTATAGGATATAGTAGAAAGCCTTAGAAGTTTGTCATTGACATCACTATTTATAATATCATATGTTAATAGAGGATTTTATCCTTCTCCATACTGACATCAATTAATATAATAAATTAACCAGACATGGCACTGTCTTTTCATCAACAGATGATTCTGCTTTTCCCTACACTTATATAAATCCATATACAAATCCAAAATTGAGTTTTCCAGAAGCTTCAAAAGAATTTTAATAAAGGACTGTACCAGAACCCTGTCATAGTCAACCACAGGACTGCCTTAAGATTTCCAGGACAATATGGAAGTAGGTGCTTTACCCAAGATCAACAAAGCAAGAATGAATCACTTAGTACTGAATGAACTGATTTGATTGTGGCTAAAGTTCCTTTACTAATGCCTTAACATACTCTCAGTTGCTATCTTTTTCCAACTGATTCCCCCAAATTCAGAAAAATATTCTATAAAAGATCTTCTGATACAGTTAGGAATACTTGAGAATAAAGAGTCTGTAGAAAATATGATATATATAACAATTAGTCCTCTCTGCAAAACATCACACAAGACTGAGTGAATATTATACAAAATGTTTATAATTTCCATTACTTTTCAAAGGAATATGGTTATTAACACAGGCCTAAAACTAATCTATCCACCTGAAAATAAGCAGGACTCTCTCTCTTTTTGCAACTGATTAAAACAGACCAAGTAGAACAGAACAGTCTTTGATGAGGATACACAAAAGAACAAAAACATGAACAAGCAAGGAGTCAGTAATAATTAGAATAGATTGAAAAGAAAAGATGAAATGCTTGCAACTATATAGCCTCTCAAGGTATAGAGAAGCAGACAGCAATTAGATTGACTGAACCCAGGTTGATGTTTGTGAATTGTTTGAAGATACTATTTCCATCTTTTTTTTTTTTTCCTTTTCTCTTTTGCTACAAATAATGGTGAATAGTAATCTGAAAGTTGCGTAAGAACATTGGATATTTAGGAGTGTACTAAGATATGCATCTTATACTACACGCGTGTATGTTAAAAATATAGAGAAAGGAAAGCGAGGCGGCCACCCAGCCCACAAGAAGAGCTTGGTGCACGCGGCGGCCACAGCTGCTCCAGTAGCGTGTATGTCAGCAGGAAGGACTGGTCCGTGCTGTCCAGCTCCATCGTGGGAGTAGCAGTTTACCAAGTAAGCTAAGTCATCAGTCTTTCCATGGAACCCTAGACTCAGTTTCTCTCAGTGGGACTATTCCAGTGCAAATGCTTTTGTAAATTGGTTGGGACCAAATAAAGATTATATTAGTTTTTTCACAGGTCAGTAACTTACATCTTAGAATCATTTGGAATATTTCATTTCCTCAACAATAGGTATACAAGAACAGGTTTATCGTGTTCAAAACTCTACCATATTCTAGAAATATTAGTTTTATGCTTTTCATTAAACTTCAACATGAGCTCCTCTTTTCTTTAACACAATCCTGCATTTTTATAAACACAATTCTCTTAATGAGCAACACATTTTTCAACTGCCAATCAGACCAACTGCTATAAAAAACATATCAAAGTGAGAAACTGCAGAAATGGAAAGTGAAAATAAATAGTGGTCAAAAGAAAGTTAAAACAATTTGGCAACTGAGTGACAGCCCACCTGTAGACCATGTGAATTTTCACAAAAGTGATTTTTCTGAATTAACACTAAACAGTAACTTGGAAGAAAGGATATCCTTTACTAATATGGTTACCTGCAGCCAGGTGAATTTCATGTAAAGTGTGCTTATGAGGTTCTCTGTAAGTTCCAGCACAAGCCAAAAAAAAAAAAAAAAAAAAAAAAAAAAGAAGAAAAAGAAAAAGAAAAGAAAAGAAAAGAGAAAGGAATAGTATTTATCATGGAGCCTGGGAACAGAAATATGTAAACCTTAGAACAGAAAAAGGAGGAAGATCTTGAGTCTCTCTGAAATGAAGCTACGAAATTGGTAATCCTGTCTCACGTCTGCCTCTGAAGGAGCATTAGTAGAACCACAGCCATTAGAATGCAGACAGTGAAGACTGTAGGTACCAATCAATCTCAGTACCATTTGCATGTGATTTAATAAAGGCTCTGAAACGGTAAAGAGAACAAGCACCACAAATGAGAATGTGATCATTTTAGGGAATATGGCTTCATCCTGAAAGCTTTAGCTGTATTGGAAAACTTTTGGAAAATTGCATTATCAACTTTTTAAATTTTCTCATTTGCTATGAAAGAGAACCTGGTAAATTAAAGGTTGTAAATAATTATGTTAGGGCTTTGTAAAGTACTTGAGGAAATAGGAATGCCTAAATTTGTTTTTTCCCCAGATACTGTAATAAAGTTTAAATGTTATATATATATATATATATATATATATATAGAGAGAGAGAGAGAGAGAGAGAGAGAGAGAGAGAAAGGGATGGAAGGACCAAGAAATAGGTAATGCTCACGAGTCGCTTTTTAAAATTAAACTATTATTTTTACTTTTGCTGCATTTGAATCAATGTTAGTATCACTGCTACTCCTGGACTTCCGATACTGCCGATGACTCACATTCATCATTTTCCTCATTATAAAGTTGCTAACAAAGTACTGATTAAGAGGCTCACCATAAAAAACAGCCTTGCTTACTAGGATCTTACTAATGCAATTTAAATAAAATACTTTTCCGTCTTTCTTGGAAAATGAGTTGGAGATCATCCACTGGCTCTTTGGGTGTGGGCAAATGGACATGGGACAACATATGTAAATAACTCAGACTACAGACAGGCGCAAATTATAATCAGCCTTACAAGTCGAGACAACTCAAATCTCTACTATAATTTCTTACATTAACTGTCCGAACTTCGATGCTTTCAAAACACGTTTAATACTGGCAAGACTAGGTAATAGTGCCAGAGGAACGCTGTTATCTGAATAGAGAACTCTCCACTATGTGCCTTATCATTAGATTATAAAACCTTAGTGGTTCCGAGAGGTATGCTGCGCAGTCAGCTATAAAACACGGGCTCCCACGCTAGGCTCTTGAATAACAAACCATCGTTCAAGATAACCCATACCTGCACGAGGATAGCATATGCTGTGACCAGGCAAAACCAAGATTAGTACGAGTTGGCAGTACAAGTTCTTATGTAAACCACCTTGCTTATCGACAAAAATTATTAACTCAGCATCACGGCTCTCCAGGTGAAAGAAGGGGGGGCCCTGAAAAGGGCCTTTTTCTGTGAAAAGGGCAAGTGGGTCTCGTTCTCAGCCGCCGAAGCCGTAGAGGGTGCGGCCCTGGCGCTTGAGCGCGTAAACCACGTCCATGGCGGTGACAGTCTTGCGCTTGGCGTGCTCGGTATAGGTGACAGCGTCACGGATTACGTTCTCCAGAAACACCTTAAGCACGCCGCGGGTCTCCTCGTAGATAAGGCCGGAGATGCGTTTCACACCGCCACGACGGGCCAGGCGGCGAATTGCAGGTTTGGTGATACCCTGAATGTTATCACGTAGTACTTTACGGTGGCGCTTAGCGCCGCCTTTTCCGAGGCCTTTGCCTCCCTTACCACGACCAGACATGGTGACAAAACCAAGACTACACAGTGCAGTGCGAACAGGTTCCCGATGCAGGCCTTTTTACGTCTCTTTGCGGACCTAAGTGAGAACCACAAAAAAGGACGCGGGAAATCCCGCCTGAGGGGGAAGGGAAACCTAATCAGGATAGAAAAACGGGGTTGTTCTTCCTTGTCCTGTATTTTATAACTTGGTAACTATTTTGTTACCAAAATTTTTGCTTTAAGCCTTTCTAAAAATTTTTTTTGACTGCAAAAGCAAAACATTAAAATTATGAAAAATGCAAGAAGTTCATTAAAATAAATCCGTTATCTCACCACTCAGAGATTGTTAGTGCTAATAATTGGTGAACAAATAAAGGCACAAATTTTTTTTTCCAGGGAAATTTATATAATGCTGTACATAGTGTTTTGTAACCTCTACATTTATTATATTTTAATCAATTTCTCTTATCTAATAAGGTTTTAAGACAAGATTTTAACGTCGTCTTAATTCCTTCTTATGAACTCCATAATACAGTTTTAACCAATTCCCTAGCAATTAGTTAACAAGAGTTTTTGATTTTTAATAATTGAACTTTATCATCTTTATCATAGGATTATTTCATTGCTACACTTGGAAATATTACTGAAATTTCTATTTTCTTTTATTGCATCAGAGTTTTAAATTTTAGCTGTATTGCAGGTTTCACGATTTGATACTGCAGATATCTCATTTTTCTTTTCAAACTTTCTGAGCCTAGTTTCACTAAGATTCCTTTTCTGGGGAACTTTAGAATCATTTTATGAAATTTGAAAAAAGAATCCCTTCGAGATTTTAATCATAATTGCATTAACTTTGTAAAATAACTGGGTAGTATTAAAATCCTTTAAAGATCAAGTTCTTAGATCCAAAAACATGGTGTGTCTGTATTATGAAACCTTTTCTTTTTTAATGACCTAAATAAAGTGTTTGGTTCTCATACAATATTTAATATAGTGTTATTTATTTATTACAAAAACAATCATGTTCAGATTTAAAAATTTTTTAAAATTCAGATTTGGGGGGTAAAACGATCTGTAGTTGCATAACCCAAGATAATCCCTATTAACAGTACAATAAATATATTGTGGTGTTTTAATTTGAAAAAATTTTTCTTTGTGTATTTAAAATTTTCTTAACCTTTTTTACCCCAAATAGAAGTTCATACAGTGAAATTATTTTAACATGAATGAAATTTTTAAAAAACTCCTATAACTATTCTAACATAGCCCCTTGGTTTGTTTTTAGAGACTGGTTAATTTTGGAGTTAGAAAAACCTGGTTTTAAAATAAGTCTTCTCTACCTACCAGTTATCTGTTATCAGCTGACTTATGCTTTCTAAATCTTTGCTCCTCATCTAGAAAATGGGATGGCTAGTAACAGCATTTACCTCAAAGGGTTACTCTAAGAGTTAATGGAGGTAATTTAAGCAAACTGTTTAGCACAAAATGCAGCTTATAGTACGTTTTTAATATATATAATATTTATTTTTAGTATTTCCTATCATTCATTAACACTGTCAAAATTTACCTTAAATTTGAGTAATTAAATTCACTGAAATCAGTATTTGGGTCCTCCAACACAAAATAATCATAAAGTAAAAAAAGGACAAAAAGGTAATATCTCCCTCTTTTTTGTGATTGTTGTCATCCCAGTTGTGGGAGCCCTGGGCTGAGTCCCTTCACTAAGGGCCTGGTAAGACAGCACACAGCAGCTTGTGTGACCCAGGTCGGTTGGTGTTTAATTTACCCCCACCTCCCACCCTGTAAAGGCAGGAATGTGTAGCTAGTCAACGTATGCAAGAAACCAGGCCTCCTGCATCAAATGTTAATCTATAGCTTACCTTCTTCCTGAGCCCCCTTGAGGCATTATCACTCTTACTGTTCTTTACAAAGTAACCTATAGTCTCCCCTGCGCAATATAATCAATCTTTCCCCTTGTCACAAGAACCCATTCCCGCACTTATGGCCTCATATCCATTGGAATGTCTTTGTCTCAAGCCCCTATAACGGGCTTGACTGATTCCCTCTAAGTGTGGACTGCCTTCTCACTGAGTTCTGCACCCACTGCCTTCAGAGCCACTTGATTGTGCTTTTCTTTGCTCCTGTAACTACTAATAAAGGCTCATGTCTCAGACTGTCGGTTGTCTTCGGTCTCTTGGCTGCAAAAGGCCCCTTTGATCGTGACACCTGTTTATATCCAAGAAATATTATTTGCATGTGATTATGGTAGAGACTTAAACATAGGAAATAAATTTCAAGAGACCCAGAAGACAAATTGATTCCAATGGAGTAGAAATGCCACAGAAATTCAAGAGAAACTAGAATGAAAGATGAAAAATGTCTCCAATTATCTAAGCTGATGTATACTTTACTTGGAGAGGAATTGAAGGCCCTGTTAGCTAGGGTAACTTGGTGAACTGAGGACATGGTGAGTGATGAAGAGGCACTTTAAATCATTAACAGGATGAAGACTAGATGACTTTAGGTAATGATTATTCTTTACTTAATATAGTTAGTATCTATTTTCGTAACATTTGTTGTTAGGTAACATGTTCTGCCCAATGTAATTCCATACCACTAGTCAGGTGCTATCTGCATTGCTATTGTGTTTCCTTTAAGCAGGGTGTTTCACACATCATAAGTACACAGTAAACAGTAAGTCAATTTAAGTCAAGTTCCAATTATCCTTTGATTTCTTTTCCACTGTAAGCCGAGAGCTATTTCAAGACTTTTCTAAATTGCCGTTGAATATTGCATGAAATTGTGCAGCACAGCTCCTTTTTGATAAAGTGGGTGGCTCTGAAAAGAGCCTTTGACTTGGACAGATTTGAGGTACAAGATAATGCGGACATTTACTTGCCCTTGGCTTTGTGGTGGCTCTCGGTCTTCTTGGGCAGCAGCACGGCCTGGATATTGGGCAAGACACCTCCCTGTGCGATGGTGACTTTACCCAACAGCTTGTTGAGCTCCTCGTCGTTGCGGATGGCCAGCTGCAGGTGTCGCGGGATGATTCGAGTCTTTTTGTTGTCGCGAGCCGCGTTGCCCGCCAGCTCCAAGATCTCAGCAGTCAGGTACTCCAGCACTGCCGCCAGGTAGACTGGGGCGCCAGCGCCCACCCGCTCGGAGTAGTTCCCCTTGCGGAGAAGGCGGTGCACTCGGCCCACGGGGAACTGGAGTCCGGCTCGGGAAGACCGAGTCTTGGCCTTAGCACGAGCCTTGCCTCCCTGCTTCCCGCGTCCAGACATAGTGATGTAACCACCAGAGCGACTACAGTCTAAAGTGGCCTGTTAGAACCGCACTTCTTATAGCCATTGCTGGGCGCGAAAATGAAGCTACATTACTGGCTGAAACTGTACTTTCATTTTAACCAATGTAATCCTGACGTTGAAATCCTCCAATCCTAATTGGGTAAAATTTACTTTCGTTACCCGTGTCCTAATCCAGGATTTACCACCAATCAGATATGACTTTACCCATAGCCTCTTTTGCTTAAGAAGCCGTAAACGCAGAGGACCCACAGTTTCCTCAGTCGTTCTTCCTGATAGTTTGTAACTGCTTTCCAGTTATTCACTGCCATGCCTGAGCCTGCCAAGTCAGCGCCGGCCCCTAAGAAGGGCTCCAAGAAGGCGGTGACCAAGGCGCAGAAGAAGGACGGCAAAAAGCGCAAGCGTAGCCGAAAGGAGAGCTACTCCGTTTACGTGTACAAGGTGCTGAAGCAGGTTCACCCTGACACCGGCATCTCCTCTAAAGCAATGGGCATCATGAACTCCTTTGTCAACGACATCTTCGAGCGCATTGCCGGTGAGGCATCGCGCCTGGCCCATTACAACAAGCGCTCGACCATCACCTCCAGGGAGATCCAGACGGCTGTTCGCCTGCTGCTGCCCGGGGAGCTGGCGAAGCACGCCGTGTCCGAGGGCACCAAGGCCGTCACCAAGTACACCAGCGCCAAGTGAGCCCTCCCACCGGAGACAAACAATATTTCTGGCTCAGCCTGCACCCCAACGGCTCTTTTCAGAGCCACTCACTCTTCCCAGGAGAACTGGCACTCACTTTTCTTAACTTACTGCGGGTAAGTACTAATTTTTGTGCTCCAAAAACAATTTACTTTTGCATTTCCTTACTTTAATTTTGTTCTAGAAGAGATGTTGCACCACAGTAATAATGTATGTTGCAGCAACGCTGGAGACAATTTAAAGTAGGCTTATGAAGAGGGATTAGGTTTATCATTTGGCAAACTTTGTAAAGGAAAATTAAAAACTCTTATTCACCAACAAAATCCACCTATCTTTAAACGTGTCACCTTCTCAAGATCTTTCTTTAGCAATACCTTGGGCTTTTGGCCCGTCATTTTCATTTATAACCTAGTAATGAAGTCCTTGGCAAATGCTAATAGTAAGGAAATAGTAGATCATCTTCATCACTTAGACTTAAATATTCAGTTTCGGGCGGGTACTGGCTCTCCTACCCGGTGCCTGGGCCTGGGCGGAAAAGAAGGCGGAACCGAATCCAAATAGTCTCTTCCTCAATCAGCTGAGAAGTCCGTACTGATGGCCAATTCAAACGTCACGCGGGCAGTTTAAATTTGTTCGTCGGTTTCTCTTTTGTCTTGATTTTGGATTCACATTTGAGGGTTCTGCACAGAACTGTGCGCTCTAGGGGATGCTGCTTATTTTACTCATTCCCATCTGTGAGTGAAATTCCTCATGGGCTGGGTTCCCAGCACCCCCTTTTCAACATTTTACACCAAGTTTATTATTTGAGAAGGAATTACTAGTTTGTGAGGAAAGGTCTTAAAAGATCACTTTCCTTTCAGGTTCTACTCCATGTTTTCTTTCTCATTGTCACTATTGCATTTAGTGTTTTTTAATTGAAAGAAATTTCAAAAGAAAATTAGAAAATAGAGCAGGGGAAGGGCTATTCCTTGCTGCCACACTTACCTCAGGAAATCAGTCTGTCGCCCAACTTAAAGCCCTTAGGAATGGCAAATTTAAAACTCTTGGCCTTTGCCAGGAACCAGCATGGGACCACTTCTCCACATGGAGTCGTATTTGCAAACGATTTTTGAAGATAACCTTTATTCAGTTGGGGTACTCCAGTACCCAGTAATTTCATTAATGAGTTTACGTGAGAGAATATTCTGCACACATGCAACAAGAGACATACAAGAATGTCCAGACCAGTGCTGTTCTTAATAGGAAAACACTAGAAACAACCACATGTCCATGGCCAAAAGAACAAATACATTTATTGAGGTGTATTCACACAACGAACTATCACACAGCAGAGGAAATGATTGAACTAGTCTCATTGTATGGTTGAATTTCAGAAACATAAAGTGTCAGAAGGTTCAAATATGATACCATTGTTAAAGCTCAAACAAAACCAGCTTTTCTATTGTTTAGGCATATAAAAAAAGAAATGTGTATGTGATTATAAAAATTTCTTAAAAGAGAGAGCTTAATACATAAAAAAATCACCTCTGTGATAAAGGTAGAGCGAGGGGGTGGGGAAAAGCACAGAGGTAAATACAGGTTGTTGGCAATATTCTAGTTGGGGTTAGAAGTTGGATCATGGGTATTTGATATAATTTCCTTAATACTTTAAATGTATGTGACATATTCCTTTTATATATCAAACACTGTTTTGAAATCAATAGAGAGGGAAAGAACTCTTGTATAAAAACAAGTTCCAGGTATCATCTAGTTTGTCATAAAGGAAAACAAATAAATAAGAACACAAAACATAACAGTATTTCCCTAGATAATACTGATTTATTTTAGAGAAAAGGAAGAGCAGATAAAGAAGAATGGCAAGCCATGAAGAAGGCCTGTGTTCAGAAAGCTCAAGGTTTTGGCTATACTTTTAGTCAAAAGCCAGTCTCCAAAAAACCCTGCTCCTGAGTCTACAGACTAAGGTGCGGTCGCAGTTGACTCGTCTGGGGGGGAGGAGGTGGCGGCCGGTTGCCAAATCCTAGGCTCTCAGGATTGCTTGGAGGGTACCGGCGGCGGGGGCTCTTTCCTGGAGGCGAGGGCGAGGCGGGGGACTGGGCCCGGTCCCCGGCGTAGGCGTGCAAAGTATGGAGGGCGGCAAGAAAGGAACAGGCGGGACACGGTTCTTTTAGGGTGAAGAAGCCAAGAGAGTTTATTAGGGGAGAGTACAAGCTTATATCGGGCGTTAGAGGGCGGGGTAGCTGTAGAGGTTAAAGGCTTGGATTGGTTCTGAGAGGGCGCGGAGGTTGATTGAAAAGGGGCGAGAGTTGCTCCGGTAACGGTGTCTGGCAACAATGTATGCGCACTGGTGGTGATGGGAGTTGCACTGGCAACGGGGAGTGTCCGGGCAAGATAAGGGGGTGGGGAAAAGGCGGTTCCCTCCGGCAAGCCTCCCCTAACAGTGGTATTTTGGGTGAGGAAATGGGGCCTGCCTCCGGCCTCACTTTCCCAGGCCCGGGGGGCTGCGGAGGGCGCTGTCGCCCGTGCCCACCACCCTCCCCAGGGGCTGATCAGGTCCCCCAGCCCAGGCCCGCCAAGTTGAAGCACGTAATCAGTGTCCCGCACTAAGGCCACTGGACCAAGAGTATTGGTTCCCAAGAAGGGTTTGGAGGATCCTGATAGGACTCCATTTCACTTGTTTCTTCACTGCATTTGGTGTAATTGAATCTGCATTTAGTACAGAATTGATAGAATTTGTACTTCATGAAATCCACTTAATTACATGCTCTTCCCCCTGCTTCCCCTCCTATCTATATTCTAGCTTATTTTCCACCCCTCTTTCAAATCTCTGCTACTATGATGTATTTATAAAAATATAAATTAAACTTACATTTTGGACTACCTGGGATGCTCCAATGACTTGAAATTGTCAGCAGGAAAGATGTCTAGAAAAATATGGTGTGTGTGTGTGTGTGTGATTAAAATCTGTATGCAGAACGAAGGGAAGCGTAGCAGAGGGAATTCATGGCCTTTCCATACAAGGTTTACAAAGCAGGTCCTAGCTAACTCTTCATTGTTTAAAGAGGCAAAATTCCTAAAAGAAAAAGGAAAAAACTCACAGATAATATGCATCATTTGCACCTTGCTCTGTTGTTGAAACAATCTAGATCAATCTGCCATTGCTAGTCAGTCTTGGGGAAATTGATTTAAACTAATCCAAATCAGAATGTCACTCTATTGTTTTAAACTTGGATTTAGACCTAGAAACTTGAAGGATTCCCATAAATTGCCTGAAGTAATTTTTCTTCTGTCAAGATTCCCCACCACCCTCACCCCCACCCCAGAAGAACAATGTATATAGAAGAAAGGGACAGATTGGAGTACAGATTATATGAAGGAATCTAATCCTAAAGGAAAATTTTTTTTCAAGCTTTGTCACCCGAGTCAATGACCTTTCTCCAGCTTTGAGAAATTTGTTTTCCTCATTGGAATGAGAGCATTTCCTTCCATGGAGATTGTAAGAAACATACTGGTAAAGCTTAATTCATTTCTAGATCCCATGCAGTTTACCATCCTTCAGTCATGACTTGTATTGGATGTGTTAAATTAATTTGATCACAACTTATCTTAGTTACATTTTAACTAACCCTAACCCTTTTTTACACACACACCCTACACACACACCTACACACAACCATCCTATGCACACACACTACACACAGCCACCATACACACACACCCTACACACACACACCTATGCACAACCACCCCATACACACACACAACACACATATAGAAAACTCCTGAATCTTCTTATCCATAATTGTCCAAACCATCTCAAGTGTGTAACTTTTGTAGAAGACTGATTTATCCAGTTCCTATCAACTCTTACAGAATCAAATATATATATGTGTGTGTGTGTGTGTGTGTGTGTGTGTGTGTGTGTGTGTGTGTGTATGTTTCTAGGGATGAATGAATATGAGGGATTCGATTCAATAAGCATTTACTATGGGTCCTGAAGAGTGCTGTGAGGGCCCCAGGCCCAAGGCCTTCCCCAAGGCCTGTGAACACAGCAGCTTGCATGACCTAGGTCAGTTAAGGTTTGACCTACTTTCCTTGTAAAATCAGGCCTCCAGTGTTAAATGTAATCTATAGCTTGCCTCCCTCCTGAAACTACCTCCTCCCTAAAACTCCCTGAGATAGTATTATCTCCAAGGTAATCTATAATCCTCCCCTCTTTCCTGTTGACTATAGTAGATCCTTCCCTTAGTCACAAGACCCCCACTCCCACACTTATGCTTTCATACCCATTTGAATGTCTTTGCCCTAACTCTTTTAAACCACTCCCTGGCACCCCCTGCTTTCACGGAGTATCTTCACATTGAGCTCTGAACCCACCACTATTCAGAGCAGCTGACTTCCCACCCTGTAGGTAAGCCCTAAATAGAAGCTCATGTCTCAGAACGTGTCCAGTGTTTTCTTTAGTCCTTCGGCTGCAAAAGCCCCTTGGACTGTGACAAATGCAAAGGACGGTTCTAGGAACTGGATAGGGATAGACACTCGTATAAGAATACCCACTGATAAAAGGAAGAACAAAAAAAATGCCTCAGCCTCAGTTCTGTGGCTACACTAAATACAGACAGTTATATTTCATTGGGAAATGAGGAAAAGCTGTAAGGGAAGACTGGGATTTAGGTATCTTAATCATTCATAACAGACACAGTGCCCAGGGTGACCAGTTTGGATTCACCCTTAGGGGAAGGGAGTGTTTTTTTTTCATTTTGTTTTGTTTTTTGTTTTTAATACATTTTTTATTGTGAAATTTAACATATATACAGAACAGTCATAACTTTCAAAGTATGATTTAACAAGTAGTTAGAGAGCAGATTTCAAAGAATGTTATGGGATATAGTTCCACAATTTCAGTTATTTTCTTATTGTAAAATATAATGTATATATACAAAGGTGATACTTTTCAAAGTACAATTTAACGAGTAGCTGTAGTACAAATTTCAAAGGATGTTATGGGTCACATTTCCACCTGTTCACTTATTTCCTCCTAGCTATTCTAATACCCTAGCACCTAAAAAAAAATGTATATAAAGATTCAGAATTTGTTTTCCTTCGTTAAATCCCATCTTGTTTGTTGCTACCTCGTCCTCTCATTTAACCATTTTCTCAATCTTTAGGGGTGTCTGAGCCGCATCTGACTGTTCTTTTTTTTGGTTTAATTTTCTTTTTTAATTAAATTCAGTTTTATTGAAATATATTCACATACCATAAATCATCCATGGTGTACAATACCATGATGTAGTTGTGCATTCATCACCCCAATCTATTTTTGAACATTTTCCTTACATCAGAAAGAATCAGCATAAGAATAAAAAATAAAAAGTAAAAAAGAACACCCAAATCATCCCCCCATCCCACCCAATTTTTCATTTAGTTTTTGTCCCCATTTTTCTACTCATCCATCCACACACTGGATAAAGGGAGTGTGATCCATGAGGTTTTCACAATCACACTGTCACCCCTTGTAATCTACATTGTTATATAATTGTCTTCAGGAGTCCAGACTACTGGGTTGGAGTTTGATAGTTCCAGGTATTTACTTCTAGGTATTCCAAAACATTAAAGCCTAAGAGGTGCTATCTATATAGTGCATAAGAATGTTCACCAGAGTGACCTCTCGACTCCATTTGAAATCTCTCAGCCACTGAAGCTTTATTTTGTTTCATTTTGAATCCCCCTTTTGGTCAAGAAGATATTCTCAATCCCATGATGCCAGGTCCAGATTCACCCCTGGGAGTCATATCCTGCGTTGCTAGGGAGATTTACACCTGACTCATTTGGGGGGGGCAGTGAATTCACCTGCTGAGGTGGCTTAGTTAGAGAGAGAGGGCCACATCTGAGCAACAAAGAGGCACTCAGGGGGAGACTCTCAGGCACAATTATATGCAAGTTTAGCCTCACCTTTGCAGTAACAAGCTTCATAAGGGCAAGTCCCATGATAGAGGGCTTGGCACATCAAACCACCAGTCCTCAATGTTTGTGACAACATCAACATCAGTCCAGGTAAGGAAGCCCAACACCTCTGCATCTTCCCCCAGCTCCTCGGGGGGGGGGGGGGGGGGGCTGCAAATATATTTTTATTTTCTGCCCATATTACTTTGGGATGTGTCACTATTTCACTCCAACCTATACTAACCTACCATGTCTCACTTCCTACTCAATGTTCCATGTAATTGTGGTGTTTGAACAAACTGACTGTCGATTTATACTGTTTAGAAAATAAAGATCCTGCACCAAATAGACATTTCTTCCCTTGGTCTCACATTAAAGGGAGTGTTTTGAAATGGATTTTTGACAAAAGAAGTGATGTTTCAGGGAAGTTAATTTGGCAGAAGTGTGCAGAGTCGTGAGATTGGGCCACAACACCCCTTTGGCAATAATTCAGTGATAAATAGGTCTAGACTCAGTTGTTTCCACTCTGTCCCCTGTACTGGTCTGAGCCCACACCTCCTGTCTCATGTTAGTGCAGTTGTCTCTAAATGTGACTGCTCTGCTCCCATCCCTGTGTTCCTCCAGCCTGCACTCCCCTCAGCACCCCAGAGATCCTTTAAAAGCTTTGAGTCAGATCATCTGCTCCTCAGCTCAGGAACTTCCAAAGCCCTTACCTTGGCTGTAGGATTTCACATGTTCTGGACCCATTAACGTCTTGGGTTTCATCTCTTGCTTCCTCTACTCCAGCCACCTGGCCCCCTCAATGTTCCTCCTTCCTGTGCACAGTGCCACTGAGAGCCTTTGCACTTAACTGATTGGAATGCTCCTCCACCATTGTTCCTCACTTCCTGTGAGTCACTGTTCAAATATCACTCTCTCATATACTGTTATGAGAAGCTCCTTATTGGTATTGTATGCTTCATTACATCGATGCCCTGGGAGCCTCTACCAGGTAAGCTATCCCAGAGGACATGGCATGTGCTCACTACTTTTTCTCTTATAAAGACACCAGTCATTGGATTTAGGGCCCACCCTAATCCAGTATAGCCTTACGTTAACTTGGCTAAGTCTGCAAAGACCCTATTTCCAAATAAGGTCACAGTCACAGCTATAGGGGGTTAGGAAGTTCAACATATCTCTTGTGAGGACACAGTTCAACCTACTGCAATCAGATTTGGCAAATTGTAGTTTTCTAGGAATATTGTACGTTTCACCTAAATCTTTAAATTCATTGGCATAATATTCACAATATCGTTATGTAAATTTTAAAATATATCCAGATCTGTAAGGCAGTTCTCTTTCATTCCTTCTATTGGTGCATGTGCCTTTTCAATTTTTTTCTCCCCCAGTGTCATCAAGAATTGACTAAATTTTTAGTCTTTTCAAAGAAGCAATTTTAACTTTTTTATACATGTGATAGAAAACACTAGTGACTCAAAATTCAAAAACAAGAATTTTCTGTCAAAGCAAACTTGTAAAATTGTTAAAATTATGATTCATATAAGTAGTGAGCATATGTCAAAGTCTTATTTCCCTCATTAATGAGAGAATCAGTGGAATGACAAAGCTGATTCTAAAAGGTGTGAAAAGCTGGGAGTTATGTAATTAGTGGCCAAGGGAATGCTGAAATAAAAGTGCTAAATCCAGTCAATATCCTTGTGGTAGGCAAAATTTTGGACTTCATGACCTTTGCCCCTGGAATCATGCCCATGGCTGCTACCTTACATGATAAAAGGGATTTTGCAGATGTTATTAAGGTTATTTATCAGTTAATGTTAAAGGAAGAGAATGATCTTCTTATAATCACATGAGCCCTTAAAAGGAGAGAGATGAGGTAGAAGTAGAAGTCAGAGAAATTCAAGCCATGAGAAAGTTTCAACAGGCCATCATTGCTGGTTTGAAGATGGAGGTGAGCATGGAAGGCGTGAGAAGGAAATGAATTCTGGCAACAACTAGTGAGCTTGGAAGAGGCCCTGAGCCCCACATGAGAACTGTAGCCTCAGTGGAGAGCTTTATTTTAGCAGGCGAGGCCCTGAGCAGAGAATCCAGTCATGGATTCTCATAGAACCTGTGAGAAAATAAATGTGTTGTTTAAAGACACTAATTTGTTAAAGCAGCAACCAAAAATGAATACAGTCCTAAGAGCACTAAACCCCTTTGGAGTGATCATCCTTTAAAAAATTAAAACCATTATTATTCCTTATCAGGTTTCTCCTAGTTACCTTCTTACTTCACAAAGTTGTAGAACACTTGGGTCATAATCAATCGTGAATAGTAAGTTAAAAAAATTTCACTCACCAAGAGTCAGCTATCTTTCAGGTGAGTTTATTAGGAAATGCACTTGCTTAATAATTCAAAGGTTGTAAATCATCTGTTTACCTTATTTCCAAATTTTGTATGACTTTCTTATAAGAATGACATTGCAGCAAGGAAGGAAAGTGCTTATAAAGCACAGCTGGTACCTGAGGACTCTCCAAGATCCTTAACACATCAGAGTGTTTTCTTTTATACCTTATTATACCCAACCCCCTCTAGGATGCCCTAGGGACAGCAGGGAGGAAGTGCCTAACTCTGGAGAGCTCTGATAAGTGAAAGGGAGGTAAAAATTATCCTAAATTAGCATATTTCCATGCAATTTTAAAGGGTATAATATACATTTGAAAAGGCATCAAATGCTCATTTGAATAGAAAATGAGTCATAATCTGTTTAGAAACAAAAGAGTGTAAGCATTGAACTTTGGTTCAAGGAAGTAAAACATTAATTATCTCTTCTTATTTGAGTTTTCAATGGAATACTTTGATTCTCTTTTCATACAGTTCTTGTGTTTTTCATTTGTTACAACTCGTATAAGTATTTTTTCTTCTACTTTCTTTGGGGTTGAATTTACTGTTCTTTTGTAACATTTTAATATGATGCTTAGATGAGTAACTTTCTTTTCTAAATTAAGCATATATATTTTAATCTTTAAGCATGGCTTTAATAGTACCCTATACATTTTATAGAATGGAATTTCCTTTATTTTTCAGTCCAAAATATTTTCAAATTTTCACTGTAATATCTTCTTTGAAGGTTATTTCAGCTTGTGTACATCTTGTTCCAGTTCCAAGATTAGTGATCTCAAATTGTTAGTTTGAAGTGTGCCATGTTTGGAGTAGCTACACCACAGAAACTGACAAACCCTCCATATCAATGTATTTTTCACACAGGGGACTGGTTGTTAAACATTTTCCAGCACACCACTGTTTGTACTCTAGCATGTGGTCATTTTGATAAATATTCTGTTTACTTGGAAAGAATATATACTCTGAAGTTGAAGGTACATGTGTGTATGAACTGAATTAATCATGGTTTTCAAATCTTCTATATCCTTAACTGATTCCTTTGTTTACTTGTTTTGATCAGTTACTGAGAAGGTATGTTAAAATCTCCTATGGTTGTTAATTTATTTCTCCTTTTAATTTTATCAATTTTGTCTTTATGTATATTAAGGTTATATCATTTTTATCTTAATTTATTATCTTTGGCTGAATCAAATTTAGTTTAACATATTTATAACACATATAGTAGAAAAGTCATAAAAACGATATGGATCAGAGATGCTTAGAGAGAAAATGCCCAGAGACATTTTGGAGACAGCCATTGAAACCAGAACTAGGAGAGAAGCTAAGAGATGAGGTCCAGATCGCTGCCACCGCCTCCACTAGCACCAGCCTGGACGGAGCTGAGAGGAGACCACGGGCCCCACCACCCAGCCTCTCCTCCTTCCTATCACTGGCTGCCAACCTCCTCGGGACTTACTCCAACAATCTGTTTAAACATGGTGGATTACTATGATGTTCTAGGCATGCAGAGACATGCCTCACCTGAAGATATTAAAAAGGCATACCGTAAATTGGCGCTAAAGTGGCACCCTGATAAAAATCCCGAGAATAAAGAAGAAGCAGAGAGAAAATTCAAACAAGTAGCAGAGGCATAAAAGGTGTTATTAGATGTTAAAAAATGGTACACCTATGACAAATACAGCAAAGAAGGATTAAATGGTGGTGGTGGAAGTGGAAGTCATTTTGACAGTCCATTTGTATTTGGCTTTATATTCCAGAATCCAGATGATGTCTTCAGGGAATTTTTTGGTGGAAGGGACCCATTTTCTTTTGACTTCTTTGAAGACCCATTTGAGGAGTTTTTTGGAAATTGAGGAGGCTTCTGTGGAACCAGAAACAGGGGCACAGGATCTTTTTTTCTCTGCCTTCAGTGGATTTCTGTCTTTTGGAGGTGGATTTTCTTCTTTCAATACAGGATTTACTTCTTTTGGTTCCCTGGGGCATGGGGGCCTTACTTCCTTTTCTTCAACATCCTTTGGTGGTAGTAGGATGGGCAACTTTATATCAACTTCTACCAAAATAGTTAATGGCAGAACAATCACTACAAAGAGGATTACCAAGAATGGTCAAGAAAGAGTAGAAGTTGAAGAAGATGGCCAGTTAAAGTCCTTAACAATAAATGGTAAGGAGCAGCTGCTGTGCTTGGATAACAAGTAATTCAATGCACACATTAAACAGAAATGTTAAACTATAACAAGCACCATTTGAGGATTAACAAGAACATTTTTTTGAAGATTTTAAGCAAACTCTACTTTCAGTATAACTGTACCTTATCTAAAGTATTTATAAACAGCTCATTGGAGAACCTATTTGTCATAGACTTTTGGGTTTATTGTTGGGACCACATTAATAGGACCATTTTTTTCTTTTTGTCTTTAAAATTGTTGTAAATTTCTGTATGCACTTTGCTTTTTTATTAAACTTAATCCAAGGTGAACCATGATTCTTTAGTAGTGCTAGGACAAAATTGTACACTAATACCAGCATGGATCTTGCTCTTTCCATTTTGTTTGAAATGTGAGCCAAGTAGTTTCAGTCTGCTGTGAAGTTAACATTGCCAGGATGAATCTTCTACAAAAATAATTTCTTTTTTTTTTCAGTATTTAGTAGTGAAAGATATTAATACATTAATGGTGATACATATCTGGTTTAATATAAACTAAGGATGTTTTCATGAATGCTGGCAACTTAGTAAGTTTTGACAATTGTTTAAAAATGTAATGTTAAGCTTAGGTTTATAAAAAGTAAAGCTGGTAAGTCAACTTGAAAGGTGAAATCACTGCCCTCCCCACTATGTGGGATCAGATACCCAGGGGAGTGAATCTCCCTGTCAACATGGAATATGACTCCCGGGAAGGAATGTAGACCCAGCATCATGGGATGGAGAACATCTTCTTGACCAAAAGGGGGAAATGAAAGGAAATGAAATAAGCTTCAGTGGCAGAGAGATTCCAAAACGAGCCAAGAGGTCACTCTGGTGGGCATTCTTACACACAATATAGACAACCCTTTTTAGGTTCTAATGAATTGGGGTAGCTGGTGGTAGATACCTGAAGCTATCAAACTACAACCCAAAACCCATGAATCTTGAAGATGATTGTATAAAAATGTAGCTTATGAGGGGTGATAATGGGATTGGGAAAGCCATAAGGACCACACTCCCCCTTGTCTAGTTTATGGATGGATCAGTAGAAAAATGGGGGAAGGAAACAAACAAACAGACAAAGGCACCCAGTGTTCTTTTTTACTTTAATTACTCTTTTTTACTTTAATTATTATTCTTGTTATTTTTGTGTGTGTGGCAATGAAGGTGTCAGGGATTGATTTTGGTGATGAATGTATAACTATGTAATGGTACTATGAACAA
This sequence comes from Choloepus didactylus, assembly GCF_015220235.1. Taxonomy (NCBI): domain Eukaryota; kingdom Metazoa; phylum Chordata; class Mammalia; order Pilosa; family Megalonychidae; genus Choloepus; species Choloepus didactylus. Next base: position 125,446,087 of record NC_051313.1, on the reverse strand, counting down.
TCGAATGTATGATTTGTTTTGCATAATTGCATGGTATGTGAATATATCTCAATAAAATGAATATATATATAAAAAGATAAAAAAAAGTAAAGCTGGTAAACTGGGTCTCTGTCATTTGCTTAAAAAAAAAAAAAGAAAAGAAATGCTAATGTGTTTGGTGAAAAAAAAAAAAAAATGAGAGAGAGAGAGTGAAATGAGGTCCAGAGATTGCCCCAGAGTAGCTAAGAGAGGACCTCCAGATGCTGAAAGACAGAAATGCCCTGGGAGAAACAAGCAAGGACCCACTGAAGCTGAGATAGAAGCCCAAAGACATTTTGGAGAAAGCCATTTTGAAACCAGAACCCAGGAGAAGAAGGCCATGTGCCTTCCCATGTAACAGAGGAACCCCAGATGCTATCGGCCTTTTCTCAGGGAAGGTATCTACCTCTTGATGTCTTAATTTGGACATTTTCAGGGCCTTAGAACTAATAAATCCCCATTGTAAAAGCCTACCCCCCAAAAAATAACATATATATATATATGGAAGCACAATGTGAGAAGCCATAAAATTAAAATAAAATAATAGTATGGCAAATGGTATGGTATTGGCACAAAATAGACATATCAATCAATGGAATCAAATTGAGCATTTGGAAATAGACCCCCAGACCTATGGTCAACTGATCTTTGATAAGGCCCCCAAACTCACTAAACTGGGACATAACAGTCTCTTCAACAAATGGGGCTAGGAGAACTGAATATCCATATCCAAAAGAATGAAAGAGGAACCCTACCTCACATCTTACACAAAAATTAACTCAAAGTGGATCAAAGACCTCAATATAAGAGACAGTACCATAAAACTCCTAGAAGATAATGTAGGGAAACTTCTTCAAGGCCTTGTATTAGGAAGTTGCTTCTTAGACCTTACACCCAAAGCACAAGCAACAAAAGAAAAAAATGGATAAATGGATCACCTCAAAATTAAAAGCTTCTCTATCTCAAAGGAATTTAACAGAAAAGTGAAGAGGCAGTGAACTCAATGGGAAAAAATATTTAGAAATCTTGTATCTGATAAAAGACTGGTATCTTGCACATACAAAGAAATCCTACAACTCAAAAACAATAGTACAAACAACCCAATTACAAAATGGGCACAAGATGTGAAAAGACATTTCTCTGAAGAAGAAATACAAATGGCCAAAAACACATGAAAAAATTCCATCTTCACTAGCTATTAGGGAGATGCAAATTAAGACCACAATGAGATATCATCTCACACCAATTAGAATGGCTGTCATTAAATAAACAGGAAACTACAAATGCTGGAGAGGATGTGGAGACAATGGAACTCTTATTCATTGTTGGTAGGACTGTATAATGGTAAGCCACTCTGGAAGGCAGTCTGGCGGTTCCTTAGAAAACGAGCTCGAGTTACCCTTCGATCCAGCAATCACACTTCTTGATATATACCTGGAAGATCTGAAGGCAGTGACATGAACAGATATTTGCACATCAATGTTCATAGTGGCATTATTCACAATTGCCAAGAGAAAGAAACAATCCAAATGTCCTTCAACAGATACATGGATAAACAAAATGTGGTATATACACACAGCAGAATACTACGTGGCAGTAAGAAGGAATGAAGTCGTGAAACATATGGCAACAAGGATGAACCTTGAAGATAATGCTGAGTGAAATAAGCTGGGTACAAAAAGAGAGATATTATATGTTACCACTAATATGATGTTTGCATAATATGTTGCCATTATGCAAAACATCAGAAATGGATTGGCTTTTATAAAGGAGGTTTATTTGGTTACAAAGTTACAGTTTTAAGGCCATAAAGTGTCAAAGGTAGGGCATCAACAATAGGGTACCTTCAGTGAAGAAAAGCCATTGGCATCCAGAAAACTTCTGTTAGCTGGGAAGGCACGTGGCTGGCAACTGCTCCAGAGTTCTGGTTTCAAGATGGCTTTCTCCCGGGACATCCCTCTCTAGGCTGCAGCCCCTTAATATGTCACTGTTAGTTGCTCTTGGGGCATCTGCCCTCTCTTAGCTTCTCCAGAGCAAAAGTCTGCTTTCAATGGCCATCTCCAAAATGTTGCTCTGTAAGCTACAGCTCCTCTCTCAGCTCCTGTGCATTCTTCAAAGTGTCCCTCTTGGCTGTAGCAAGCTCACTCCTTCTGTCTGAGCTTATACAGTGCTCTAGTAAACCAATCAAGGCCCATGCTGAATCGGCAGGACCACACCTCCATGGAAATTATCCAATCAGAGTTATCACCCACAGTTGGGTGGGTCACATCTCCATGGAAACACTCAAAGAATTACAATCTGATCAACACTAATACATCTGCCCACACAAAATTGCATCAAAGATAATGGTGTTTTGAGGGACATAATACATTCAAACTGGCACAGTGTTCTTGAGGAGCAAATAATTTAATGGTACGTTCTTCAAATGACCAGCCAACTGCTATTTTTTATTCAAAAGGCATCTGGAAAATCCATTTGATTGTGAAGGATGTTCCTTCACTGCCAAAAAAATTGGCTCCCAAGAAAAGAGATATTCAGAAGTTTACACCTGATGTCTTATGAGTCATCTTTTCCCAAGTCATTGATCCCTCCATTGCCAAGATCAGCATCATCTTTCCCAGGAAGCCCCCCATCCTTGCATATTTTACTTAAAAGAGGTAAGGTGCCACCTTCTATAGCACTGATGATCAAGGTCCAAAAGAGAGCTCTCCGAGCAACTCAGTGATGCCTTTTACACTGAAAAGTCATTTCAGGAGAACAAAATTTGTTTTAATTGCTGCCATCACTGGGAATTCAAATTTTCCAATTCCCAAAGCATTATCAAATTATCCTGCACATCAGTTTCTGCCACAACCACTCCCAAGAGTACCTCCAAAACTATGGCTACTAAATAAATAAGTGTTTGTCTTCTTTTTGTGTTTAGGGCAGCAATTCTCAAAGTATGGTCTGGGAACCCCTGGTTGTCCCTGAGACCCAATCAGGGGGTCTGTGAAATTAAACTTCTCATAATAATCCTGAAATTTCTTTGCCTTTTTTGCTTATTTTCACATGACTGATATATTGTTAGTTTGAATGAAGAAACAAATACAAGAAACCAGCTGTCTTCTTCTAAGCCAGACATTAAAGAGATTTTCAAAAATATAAAACAATGTTATTCTTCTCACTGACACCTTTTTCATTTTGAAAAACATAGCTAGTCTTCACAAAATGCTATTTATATTAATATTTTTAAATGAATTAATAAAATAAACATTTTACTTTTTTCAGTTTTAATGTATAAAATGGTAAATGTCAATAGTTAGAACTTACACAAACACAAATTCTTTGGCTCCTCTGTACTTTTGAGAGTGTAAATGGGTCTGGAGACAAGAAAGTTTGAGAACTGTTGCCTTAGGCTATATCACAGATGTTCAAGTTACTGTTTTTTGAAGAATTTGGAATATTCCTTTCTATGTGCTTATACTACCATCTGAATACTACAGAACAATTTTTTTCTTTTTTTAAAATTCAATTTTATTGAGATATATTTACATACCATACAATATCCACGGTGTGCAATCAGTTCACACACTACGTATCAATTTACTTCATTTTATTGTTGATATTTAGGGATTGGGCTTTTAAAAGTTTTTTTCTTTGGTTTCATCATTGTATAAAATATTTTTACATGGTTTTAAGGTCAAATCAAAGTATATTCAAAGAAATCTGTCTCCTTCATCCTGTAGCTACTCTCACATTACAGGTAACTACTTTTTAATGTTATGAATTATCTTTCCATTGTTAGTTTGTTTTTAAAAAATATAAGGAAATAAGTATCTATTGTTATCCCTCCTCTAATAGATAAACAGTAACACGTTACACACATTTTTCTTTTTTCTTTCTTTCTTTTTTTTAATATATGTAAAAATATATCCTGGAAATCATTCCATAATAGTATATGGACAGTCTCCTACATTCTTATTTTCCAGCTGTTTAATAGTCAAGATTTTCTTCTTTTACTGTTTTTTTTTTTGGCTCTGTAATTCTTCATTGTCTTGAGAGTTGCCTGATACCTTCAATCAGATTGTTTTTAAAATATTTTGTACAGATTTTCTAGTTGTCCTCAACATCAAAGTTGATCTGAGTTGTCTAGCTTACCATTATTGGAAACAGCATCAATAGGGTAGTATTTGTTAAAGTTGTTTTTTAAATGTTAACATCTAAATTACTGTAAGGCTTTCAATTCTTAGAATCTATGAAGTACGGTTATATAAAATTGATTTAGGTTGGTGCAAGTATACCCTTTGGCCTATGGATAGATTCTCCATGTGAGCCAGTTTGGATATATTATGTCCTCCCCAAAAGCCATATTATTTAAGGCAGTCTTGCAGGGGTAGACTTATTAGTGTTGAAAAGGTTGGAGTCTTTTGATTGTTTCCATGGAGATGTGACCCAGTCAACTGTGGGCATAATGTTTGAATGAGTTATTTCCATGGAGATATGTACCCCACGCATTCAGGGTAGGTCTTCGGTTAATCACTGGAAACCTATAAAAGTGCTCAGAAACAGAAGGAGTGCAGAGAGCAGCTGAGAGGGACATTTTGGAGAGAAGTTAAGAGCTGACACTGACAATGACACTTGGAGATGCTTGGAGATGTTTGGAAATGCTAGCACAGAGTTTGCTCCAGCAAAGCTAAGAGAGGCCCCCAATGCTTAGATGCACAGGAGCAGAAAAAGCTAAGAGAGACCCAGAAACATTTTGGAGAAATCCATTTTGAAATGCAATCTAGGAGCAAAGGATCAGCAGATGCCAGTCACATGCCTTCCCAGCTGACCGTTATTCCTGATGCCATCTGCCATTCTTCAGTGAAGATATTATCTTGTTGATGCCTTAGTTTGGACACTTTTATGGCCTCAGAACTGGGAATTTGCAACTTAACAAATCCTGTTTGTAAAAGCCAATCCATTTCTGGTATTTTGCATAATGGCAGCATTAGCAAACCAGAACACTATGTAATAATTTGACCTAAGGATGCTCGTGCCAGTTTGGATGTATTATGTCCCCCAAAATGCCATGTTCTTTGATACAGTCTTGGGGGGACAGATGTATTAGTGTTGATTAGGTTGGAACCTATTGATTGTTTCCATGGAGATGTGACTCAATCAACTGGGCAAGACCTTTGATTGGATCATTTCCATGGAGGTGTTACCCTGCCTTTTCAGGGTGGGTCTGAATTAAATCACTGGAGCCATATATAAGAGCTGACAAACAGAAGGAACTCAGAGTAAAGGAAAGAAGACACCAGCTATATGCCTTCCCAGACAACAGAGGTGTTCCAGACGCCATTGGCCATTCTTCTGTGAAGGTACCCTATTGTTGATGCCTTAGCTTGGACACTTTTATAGCTTGAAGACTGTAACTCTGTGAACAAATAAACCCCCTTTATAAAAGCCAATCCATTTCTGGTATTTGCAAAACAGCAGCAATTAGCAAACTGGGACAATGCTCAGGTCAGCAAATTAGTTGCCATAGTGAGTCAGCTCACCTGAGAAGTTGGGCATGACCAAAGAAGTATGGTGGTACATTGACTATGAATAAACATGTAGATAATTTAATATGACCTGTACAGTACCAGAGGACATAAAAAGACTAAACACTACTATTGGATCAAGAGATCATGTGGGTAAATTTAAACAAATCAAATTTTGTAGTTCACGTAATATAAAACAATATACAGAGATTGATCAGCTTTATTGGAAAAGGAAATATGATTTATGAAAAAAAAGTATGATTATGTTGTATTTGAGTCAAAAATCTTGAAGTCTAGGCATTTCACTCTGGCTCTAGATTTCTGCAGGGTCCACACTGAGGAGCTTAACATTCAACCATCTTCACCATCTAGGGCATTGTTATCAAACCTGTCATCTGTTCAATCACATCTTTCTCACTTGAACTTTCACTTCTGCCCTGTCTTCCAGAACTATACTGACCACTTCTTGCACTAAGCTGATCATTTTCAAGCCATGGAGGCACTAAGAGAGCCAATTGCAATGGCTTCACCACTTCTGCCACCCTGATAATCCTCCGATCTACTTTTGTTGGATCTAAAAACCTTGACAAAGAGAAATCCTCGAAAAGCATCCTGACTTCTTAGGGTGGTATGTTTATCTCCTTCAGCTGCATTTTTGCAATGTCTTTTAATGCAGTTGTTGCTTACCCAATCTTGGTGTTAACTGGCAGTGGACATGCCATGGTGCATAGATTTCTACAAACCATAAGCTATGATTTTAAATACCTGTTTGGCTGAAACTTGATGAGAGTTAAGAAATATCGAATATAGACCATTCACTGCTAGAAAAAGGTTCAGTTTCCCAGACTGAACACCAGGTGCTCTGCTCTGGGATGTGCCCCTGCTGCTCCAGTATCTCTGTCCTCAGCACATGCTTTGTAGAAAGATACTCACTCACCTGCAGTAGCCCTTTGAGGTCAGTATTATTCCATACCTATTTTGTAGTTGTCTTATGAATCGAATCATGTTTCCTACAAAGGCATGTTCAAGTTCTAACCCCCTGTCCTGTGGATGTGAACACATTTGTAAATAGGATCTTTGAAGATGTTATTGGTTAAGGTGAGGCGAAACTGAATCTAGGTGTGCCTTCATCTAATATAACTGCCGTCCTTTTAAGCAGAGGAAGTAGGAGGCAGAAGAAGATAGAAAACCATGTGATAGAGGTGGAGATTAAGTTTATGGATTGCTGGCATGCCAAGACCAGAATGCCACAGACTTTAAAGAAAGCCAATATCTTGATTTTGGGTTTCTACCCTGCAAAACTGTGAGACAACAATTTCTTGTTGTTTAAGCCAACTAGTCTGTGGTATTTATTTGTTATAGCATCCCTGGCAAACTAAGACAATAAACGAACTGATACACAGAGAAGACAAGTATTCTGTTTTAAGTAGGTTTTCCAGAGAATCTGTGGCAGAGTCAGTTTACGAATCTTGTGGTTGTGACCTTTATTGTAAAAATGATAGATTCTATGGTCTTTTGTTTTTATCAGACTAAATTATTTCACCATATTATTTTGGAGATCAGCTTTCCATATTTGTTTTGTTTTAATAGTGTAAAATAAAATGCCATTTTATGCTTAAGAAATGGTTTTTCTCTCTTTTGTTCCCAAATGACAGGAAAAAAAGTTAAATGAAAATTTGTTCTTGGATAACACTGGTTAATTCTCTTCTAGATCATACAGGTCCACTCTACCATCATCATCATATAATTAACAATTTCCTCTCCTGTGAGAAACAAGCATGCATGGCAAAGTCTGCCTGTTGACTATGGTAGTGAAATTAGGACACACTAAGATCTGTAGTAACTTTCCAAAAGATAATGTGTAAAAATTGAGACTTATAGATTACATAATCCTTATAGATACTTTGTATGTCATTTGTCTAAAACATGTGTCAACTTGCAGCTAAACATGGCTACCAAGAAGCAGAGAGAAACCTGCCCATTGAAACTGCCTCATATGAGATGTGGAGTTATTTTTAGGTCTCACACCTGCCTATCATTTCTGCCTTGAAGGCTGTAATGAAATAGGTTGTAAGACCTCCCTCTCTGAATCAGTAGCTTTGCTGAGAAGACCCTCTGTGCTCCCTCCCCCAAAGGGTGGGTGGTACAGATCTGCCCAGGTGAAGGGCTGAAAATGATCACTGTGAATGAGATATGAAGGCTGTTTAATTATTAGGAAGAGGTTCATTAAAAGGAGCAGTTTAGAAATAAACTGACCCTAATTTTTTAGTTTGCTTTTGTCTGCCTCATTGCTTATTACAAGCAACCAAAAGTAGGTCTCTAGTCCAGAGATGTTGTCATGTACCCCTGATTTCGGTGGGCTACTCTCCATGAAGGAAGTCATCCAATACATTAATATAATGTTACATGTCCAATCTTCAGTCTCCTTATTTATAGATCAAAGACATCACTTGTACCTATAATGCAGTGTCTAGAAGATGCACTCAATAAATGGCAATAAATGGCAGCTGAATACTAATGTTATTTTTTATGTTTGACATTCAGTAGGCCCACAAATGTCAGAAAAGAAGAGCAAGCTAAATCAGGAACTTCCAGAAGTGCAGGGAGCTGAGCAAAACAAATACAAGAAATACATGACAGAGAATAAAATGCTGAAAATGGAAAAATGAGATGGGGAATGGAAGCAGGTAATTCTGACATTTCATATTAATTAAGAACCTACTTGAGCACCTACCTAAACAGGTGAAAAGAGCACGAGCTCTGGGGATCCTTTGGAGACTGACATCCTACTCCAAACCTGAGAGCTGGGTAAGTTGGCACCTCAGTGAGACTGTGAGTCCCTTGACTGTCTACAAAATGGAGAATAATAATAAGGTTCCAATTTTCTTAAAGGTACTTTCTGGGATGATGTACAGTGCTTCCAAGCATGTTCTTGGAACCTGGATAACCTGAAAAACATTGTACAGATTTTTTTCTTTCAACAAAATAATTATTAAATTTTGAGAAATAAAAATAAAAATAATTATAATTTTATAGATGTTCAGCACCAAGTGAAGGTCTCTAGGTCATATATTTTTGTATTTCCTGGGTTATGCCTATAATAGTTGCTCTGTTTAATAATACATCAATTAAACCAGTGTTTTCCCAGATTTATACCACTGGGGGCACCTGAGATGATTTTAAGTAGTATCTGGACTTTGTTACTAGAATGCTGAAACATAGAGTGAGAATGTCATTCCCTTTTCTAATCTCTTTAAATCTTCCTGATTAAGTAACTGGGAGAATCAGTTAGATGCTGGCAGATCTTTAAGGTCTGGCTAACACTTGTGAATCTACTGCCTGTCCCATTTATTTACCTTTTTTGACAAAGAACAGATATCTGGTTCAAAGTAGTAGGCTGTAACTAGATTGAGTAAAATAGTTTTATTTTATGTTGTTTTATAGTAACCATCTGTTTATGGTCAGCAACAGAGGTTTTCACTAGGTAGTGTTACAAAGATTGTTCTTTAAAATACATTAAAATAGATTATCTAAAGAAAGTGTTATGTAAATAATAGAGATTATACCCAGATACAGAAAAAATTACAAAAATGGCACTCAAATTACTATGAAATTTGAATAATACTAAATAAAATAATACAAGCAATGTCATAAAATATCAGATGGTTAAATGTTTATGGTTATATTAATAGTAACTTCTGGAGGAATTAGGAGGGGACAAATATTACCCTGGAATTTGGAAATCGGAGAAAATTCCTTAGAAGAGGTAACACGCTTCAAACTTGGAAGAAAGGGTTGCTAAGATTTCAGTTGATCTACTAGTAATCTATTGCTGTATAACAAATTATTCCCAAATTTTGTAGCTTAAGATAGCAACCATTTATTATCTCATACAGTTTCTGAAGGTCAGGAATTTGGGAGCAGTTTAGCCTGCGGGTTCTGGCTCAGAGTCTCTCATGAAGTTGCAGTCAAGGACTGTGGTTATCCAAAGACTTGACTGGAACTCCAAGGTCCAGGTGAAGCTGGAGCTCCCAAGCAGGCTCACTGACACGGCTGGAGGCTGCAGTTCCTTTCCACATGCTATCTCCATAGGGCTACTCGCGACAAGGGCTGACTTCCTTCCTCTGGAGCAAGTGATTCAAGAAAAACTGAGACTGATTAAGCCAGCAGCCTCCATGTCTTTTATAATCTATCTTGGAAGAAACATACCATCACTTCTGCCATATTCTATTGACCAATCCTGATATGATACGAGAGGGACTACACAAGGGTGCAAATGCCAAAAAGCAGGGATCATTAGGTGCTATCTTGGAGGCTGCTTCCCACAGTTGGTACAGATCAGAGCACCTCTCAACCTTCATTACCATACAGCTATCAGCATCACTTGGTGAGTTTCAAATATTCCATATGCCACCCCCCTCCCCCAACCAATTAAATCAGAATCTCTGGGGGTGGTTCTGATGTATTGAGAACCACTGGATGCACAAGGAATGAGAAGCTGGAAATATAAAACTGATCAAGTGAGAGTGGCTTTTTGATTGTTATATAGACCTATAATATGAGTTTTTGCTCTTTTGGCATGAAGCAATGATGGAATAAGGCCAAAACCCATGGAAGTGACTGAAAAGTTAGATTTTTGGGGTACAAGGGTATCAAGTAACTTCTAATGTTGGAAAGGCAGTCTTGCTTGTCAGAGACCCTGCTTTGTGTGTCCCTGGTGCCTCCAACTGACAGCAGGTTCAAAATTGATGATTCTTCCACAGAGATTAACCCAACAGGAGGATGTGGAGAAAGGGGTTATTCTGGAAGAAAAGGCAACTTGGGAGGGAAGGGCCTGGCTCTGGCACTGCTCTACTTGCCTAGGTCCTGGATGCCCTGACTCTCAGCCTGTACACCCTTCTCCTTCCTTCTAACTCTAATTCCTCACCAACTTGCTGAGAGGTTTCAGCAAAGAAGTAAAATGACACACACAGAGTGCCCACATAATTGTCACTTTCAAAGTCCAGGATCAGGGGTTGAGATGAGTCACAACTGATCACCCCAAACCCACAGTTTTCTGAAGAAATCCAGAGCCCCTATAGTGTGATACAAGGTCCTACCCATTCTGGAAAGTCCCCTTCCCACCTCGATGACCCCACATCCAGTCACTTTCCTCCTCGCTCCCTCAGCAACAGCACATTGGCTTCCTCACTGTTTCTTGACTAATACCAGACACACCTCTTGCCCTCTCCCCACTTCTGGCCACATATACCTCAGGACCTCTTGTTCATTCTTTCTTCTCCAGTGGCCCACACCCTTTTGTTATTTAAAATTGACATAAAACACTGCCTATCTTCCTTTTTGTTTTCCTTCCAAACATTTGACATCATCTGTTGTTCTATTTTTCTTTAATTTATCTGTCTGTTCACCTATTAAAAATTAAACTCCACGAGTGCAAGAATTTTTTGTGTTTAGTTTACTGCTATATTGCTGATTCTTAAAAGGGTACCTAGCACATGATATGTGCTCAACAAAAATCTATTAGAAGAAACAATGAGCTGGAAAACAACAGTCAACACTGTATGAACTGAATTTTGAGATTCAGTTTGACAAGTGGGTGAGTGTCCTGAATGTTCTGAATGCCAAATAAATAAAGGAGATTCCTCTTTAACATATACTCAATTTATATATTATAATAATTGCTATATAGTTAATATGTACTCGAAGTAAGTGGTCAACAGAAATTGGACTTCTAACTTCAAAGCTGGGTACCAGCATAGGTCTCATAGGCCAAAAATAGATGAGACAAGTAATGTTGGTTAAAAATGGAATATAAAACAAAAATATTACATACTAAAATAAAACTATCTAGAAAAGAAATCACACTTCTTGGATTATTGGTTCTAAAAGAGCTGAAAGAGCAGTTTGTGAAAGGTACAGGCAGTGTTGGGGGAGGGGCGAGGAGGAGGAAGAAAATCTGGAGATCTGGAGAATCTTCAAGAAGGAAATACAATGCTTGATAGAATAATCATAGAAGGTTTCAGATGTGGTAAGTCCCAGGATTGGCTTTGAAGGATGGACAAAGTTTGGATAGTGGATGAGCAGGAATTGCAGCACTGGAGAACAGCTATAAGGTACATTCAAGGAAATAATAACATCATTGTGAACCTGATATTAGTCTATTTCTCCACTGCATCAACACAGTAGTAATTTCAGATCTAATAATACTGAATGATGTAGTAAAGATATGGATTAATATTAAGGCCCACACAAATTCTCCGCATGTTTCCAGCCACATTTTCTAAGCTGGGCAGAAGTCACTTGCTTTGTCTAGAGACTCACCTTCTGAACTCTTTGTCCTTTGCTCCTCAGCTTCCATACTCTTTGTCCTTTGCTCCCTGAGCTCATAAATTCAGCCCAAGTTCTCTGCTTTCTCTTCCCACAATGGCAAAAGATTGAATAATAGCCAGAAAAATGACAAAGGTGCTCGCTTTTGAGATCCCAATATCTGAGGGCCTGTACAGTGTTTGACTTGTTTTTCCACACTGATGAATGGAAGAGCCAAGATGACTGTAAAATAGTGACCTAAACACTGGGAGACAGCTACCCTCTTGGAAAAAAATGCCTTCTTGCTACTTTCTCTCAAAAGATTGCTTTTTTGTTTAGAACTGAAGTGAAAATATGGAGCTGATTCAAGAAAAAACAAAACTGACCTACATTCTAAACCTTAATAATTGATGGTGTGAAAATAGTGAAAACAAACCCCAGCTCTGAAAGGGATGAAACAATAAAAGATGAGTAGAGAACAGGAACCAGGATCAAACTACGTTGGAACCAGGATCAAAGTACATTTTAAATTAGAGGAACTTCTATTTAGAGGCAATTCACTAGGAAGGGTGTGGGGTGGAGAGTGAAAACCTTCTACCCTGGCATGGCAGGGGTCCTCAAAAGTAAGGCCATCAACCAGGACTAATGTACAAAGTTACCAGTAGAAAAATTCAAACTGTTTCTGCAACGTCTGGATTCATAGGCAGCAAGGATTCAATCCTCATCCTTAATTGGTGAGACTAGGTCATTTAATTCGGATCTACCATCTGCCTCCTTCCTCTATCTTTATGCCAACACCATTGTATCATTTTGTGTAAGCATAGGCTTAGAATTATCCTTGAGTAGAAAAATATCTCAGTATTTGTTACAAAAGAAAGGCCTAAAGAGAAGGTGACTGGGGTGGGGTGGGGTGGTTTCCCTTAAAACCAATTTATCTGGTTTTCGTGGGGCACTTTACTGGGGAGCTGAAAAATGTTGGAGGTGCAATTAAGGGAAGTAAACATTCTGCTAATGTGATTTTGGTTCTAAAAGGCGTTTGTACCTTACCAAGTTTTACTAGCCACTGAGTAATTATTCAATGCTCTAGTCTCAGCACTAGAATACAATGCTGGATGCTCAGTAAAATAAGCACGATTAAATTCCTATTCAGTGTTTATAACAAACTTGATGGCAGATCCCTTGCACCAACTAAGGTGCAAAGAAGCACTTACCCAAGGTTTGAGTTTAAAACTGCATTTGCCTGTTTGGGATGAAAATACGAGTGCCAGTTCTCTTTGGAAGGAGTAGATGGCTCTGAAAAGAGCCTTGGAGGTCTGGGTCAGCCGAACCGTTTGCTCCAAGGGGAGCAAAACTCACTTGGCGCTGGTGTACTTGGTGACGGCCTTGGTACCCTCGGACACAGCGTGCTTGGCCAGCTCCCCGGGCAACAGCAGGCGCACAGCCGTCTGGATCTCCCTGGAGGTGATGGTCGAGCGCTTGTTGTAATGAGCTAGGCGCGACGCCTCGCCGGCGATGCGCTCGAAGATGTCATTGACAAAGGAGTTCATGATGCCCATGGCCTTGGAGGAGATGCCGGTGTCGGGGTGGACCTGCTTCAGCACCTTGTACACGTAGACCGAGTAGCTCTCCTTGCGGCTGCGCTTCCGCTTTTTGCCGTCTTTCTTCTGCGCCTTGGTCACCGCCTTCTTGGAGCCCTTTTTCGGAGCTGGGGCGGACTTGGCAGGCTCAGGCATGGCTGTGAATAACTATGGAGATGTTCAAAAGAATGAGCAGATGTCTGTGCGTGTCTTCTTTATGTAAAGCCTCTTATGCAAATGAAGTGATGAATAGTCATATGTCTGATTGGTGGTGAATTGTGGAAAACACGTATTAACTTTCTCCAATGAAAGCAAGTGTATTTCAAAGTTGCGATTTTATTGGCTTAAGTGAAACTGTAACCTTAGCCAATGGCATAGTTTCATTTTCGCGCCCAGCAATGGCTATAAGAAATGCTGCTCTGGAGAAATTCCTTCCCTTTTTGTAGCAGTGGTTTTTAAGTATCATGTCTGGACGTGGTAAGCAGGGTGGTAAAGCTCGCGCCAAGGCAAAGACCCGGTCTTCCCGGGCGGGCCTGCAGTTCCCGGTGGGCCGAGTGCACCGTCTGCTCCGCAAGGGGAACTACTCCGAGCGAGTCGGGGCTGGCGCCCCAGTGTACCTGGCGGCGGTGCTGGAGTACCTGACTGCCGAGATCCTAGAGCTGGCTGGTAACGCGGCCCGCGATAACAAGAAGACCCGTATTATCCCGCGACACCTGCAGCTGGCCATCCGCAACGACGAGGAGCTCAACAAGCTGTTGGGCAAAGTCACTATAGCACAGGGCGGTGTCTTGCCCAATATCCAGGCGGTGCTGCTGCCCAAGAAGACCGAGAGCCACCACAAAGCCAAGGGCAAGTAAGGTCGCCACAACAACGTTTTATCCAAACCAAAGGCTCTTTTCAGAGCCACCCACTACTTCTGGGGAAGAGTTGTGACTCTTAGTTTACTATTACCAACAATGAATGGGAGAAGCAAATCACTAAATTGTAGTTAGTAACTTGGTAATCAGCTTTAGGGATTTTAAGTATGTGAGCCACTGCACTTTGATGATTAAGTCTCCTTTTCTGTAGTCATCGTACATCGCCAGTGTGAATCACAAGTTGGAGTTCTCTAAACGACCCCCTCGAGTGCAGTTATTTTAGTTTCTCCAGAGAAAAATACAGCCCTTGAGATTCCTGTATTCCAGATGCACCAACATTAACTGCTGTTTTGTCGATTCAACGGTAAAACATAATACGTAGCTACATACACAAATCACTAACTTGTCAATTGTAAATGCCCACCCTATCAGTCTTTGATGTGGGTATACGCATTAGGCATTTATCAAAACACTGGAACTGCCTTTAAACTGCGGGAATAAAACTTGACCAATCAGAATGTGGCGCAGGTTTTTCAAATTAGTTTCCTTTTTGCAGCGCATCAAGTTTTAATAAGGTTGCCAGCAATTCGGTTAATTCCTCTGTAGCACTGGGCTAGTCTTTGTTCGCTCTGCATTCGCGTCACATCTGTATTGGCGGGTTTGCGTTCTTATATAGAAGGACCCGACTTGAAATCCATGGCCAAACACTTAAACGGGGCAGCACAGGAATAGGCAAAAGTAAAACCCAACGAATTAAAGAATGAGCCTAAAAAAGGGAAATTTTGCTAAGTTATTGGCGTTTATAAAGAAAGCCTAGTTAAATTTGCCATGAATTGAGTTTAATGAGAAATAACCTTTAACAGCGCAGATGAAGGACGGTACAGTGCGCAGCTTTTTTAAAGAAATCTTTGGGTGGCTCTGAAAAGAGCCTTTGGGGCTTTGTTTACTTCATCAAGCCAACTTCCTACTTCTTTTTGGGAGCCGCCTTCTTAGCCTTTGCAGCTTTAGGCTTTGCTGCCTTGGGCTTAGCGGACTTAGGTTTGGCAGCTTTCGGTTTCACGGCCTTGGGTTTGGCTGGGCTCTTGGCCGCCTTTTTCGGCTTGGCAGCAGCTTTGGTCTTTTTAGGACTTTTGGCTACTTTCTTGACGCCAGACGCCGCGGGCTTCTTAGCCTTCTTCGGTGTTTTCTTCACTGCCTTCTTTGCGCCCGCAGCCTTCTTGGGTTTCTTAGGTGTGGCCCCCGCAGGCTTCTTAGCCTTGGCCGCGCCAGCCTTCTTGGCCTTCGGCTTCGTTTCCCCAGAGGCCGCCTTCTTGTTGAGCTTGAAGGAGCCAGAAGCGCCAGTGCCCTTGGTCTGCACAAGGGTACCCTTGCTCACCAGGCTCTTGAGACCTAACTTAATGCGGCTGTTATTCTTCTCCACGTCGTAGCCGCCAGCCGCTAAGGCCTTCTTGAGCGCGGCTAAGGAGAGCCCATTGCGCTCCTTGGAAGCGGCCACAGCCTTCGTGATCAGCTCAGAGACCGGAGGACCAGTCGACTTACGTTTCGCCGCGCCACCCCCTGTCGCCTTCTTTGCTGCCTTCTTCTTCGCAGGGGACTTCTCCACTGGCGCAGAGGCAGCTGTCTCAACAGGAGCCGTTTCCGACATGACGATAAGAGGAACTGAAAGAGGAGGGAAGAATTCAAGCCCTAGGAGAGCAAGTTTAGCAATGCTGGCCTACTCCTGCCCGGGGCTTATATAAGCCGGCGCTGCCGTGTGATTGGTGGAGCGTCCAATCCGCCGCCCTCGGGCTGTCGCCGCTCGGGGCTGGACTCCCAAGTTGTGTTTGTTAGTCCCCAAAATTTCATTAAATGCCGGTAACAGCAGTACAGAATTTGGCTCTTTGAAGCTCCAAAGGAAGAAAACAGCCTCTAGGTTCCCATACTTGTTTGTGTTTTCATGAACCGTGCTCAACTGATAAAAGATATTTTTGAAAATCCCTTCAGGTTTTCATGTGAATCCACACGGCTGAGGACATCGTGCTAATTAGTTGAATGTTGCAATAAATTTCCACCAAGTATCGAGCAAAACTTGTATAAAAGGATTTGTCCCTAGGTTTGGCCTTTGATTTTTGCAGGAGGGAAGACACTAGGTTCCTTGGATTGGGGATAAACTTTGTTTCCAACTGTAGCAAGTAACACAGGTGCGGGGCAGCTGGTTGCCTACAATCCCAAATTAACCACATTAGACCCATCCTTAAAAACCGGTTCTACCTCCTAGAGTTTTCATGTGCCCGTGTCCTTAGAGAATAAAACTTTGCAGCTGGAAAAATGTCAGTTGCCAGAATGACTTCCACATTGTAGTAGGAGGAATGGAAATTGCTTTGGCTTCAGAATCCAAGACTCTGGATTCAAATTACTTTTAAATTTGGTATGTTATCTGATTGAGATATTTTCTCTTTAATTCCTGAGCAAAGCTACTCAAATGATGAAAAAATACATAGCCAGATTGTTTGCTTAAAGAAAAAGCCCTCACACCTGCTGAAAATTATTCAAGGGCTCCCAAGAGTTCCCAGAATGAAGGGCAAACTGTTTAAAGCCATTTTTCCCCAGTGCTCCCACACAAACTTCTTAGCTCAATACTTAATGAGTCAGGCATACCCTCTTGTGTAAGCAGGCAGGAGGCATCAGTGTGAATATTTCTGTATATTCAATCAAGGACAGACCCGTATTATGAAAACATACCTGGCTACTGGGAAAAGGGTGGATTGGGTATTGAGGGACTGGAAGCTATAGAGGGTCAGGATAATTCAGGAAAATATCTTTCCATAAAAAGGAACTGAGACAATGACCATGAGGTTGGAACGGAGGGTGAAAAAGTTTGCTATTTATTTGAGAGAAAAATGGACAGGGTTTTGAGGTTGGTTGAGGGAGATCCGGTGATGATGTGGATCTCTTAATGCAACTGACAGTCACTTAGTTCTTGCCAGTGAAGAACTGTGTAGGACTGTGTGGAAGAATGGCAAAATGTTCAACACCCTTTATGTTCTCTCCAGGAGCTTTGGGAAGGGTTGGCAAACTGTGGCCTATGGGCCAAATATAGACAATGGCCTCTTTTTGTATGGCCCTCCTCAAGCTAAGAGTTTTTAAAGGATTGTTAAAAACACACACACTAAAAGAAGGTGACAGAGATCATGTGTGACCTGTAAAGCCTAAAATATTTTCTATTTGGCTCTTTTGCTGTGTTTCAAACTCCTCCACAAAGACAGATAATAGTATATTGCTACAGGCCTCTTATAGAACAATGCAAATCAAGAATTAAGAAAAGGGGAATCATAGCAAGAAATTTTCTAAGTATTTTTCACTCTTCCATTCATAATATTTTCAAAGAACCACGGGGGAAAAGATCTCAAAATCCATGCTCCCAAGAGTGGGGATTGGAAACATGCTCCCAGGAGTGGGGGTTGGAAACAACAATAAGGGCTAATATTTAATGGGCATTTACTAAGTGTCAGGCATTGTTTTAAGTAAGTTACAGGTTTTGATTCATTTGCCACATTTTACAGCTGTGTAAGCTCAGACACAGAGGGTTACTTTTCCAGGGATATTTAGCTAGTAAGTGGCAGCAATGTGGTTTGAACCTAGATCAGTGGGCCCCAGCTCTGTTATGGTGGAAAAATCTAGGGAAGTTGGGGGCAGGGGCATATATTTGAAGCTTGGAAGAATCAGCAAGCTGACCCTAAACCTAGCCA
The DNA here is from genome assembly GCF_015220235.1 of Choloepus didactylus. NCBI lineage: Eukaryota > Metazoa > Chordata > Mammalia > Pilosa > Megalonychidae > Choloepus > Choloepus didactylus. The sequence goes on along the minus strand of NC_051313.1, from coordinate 125,428,091 downwards.
ACAGCCACTACAGGAGTTCTAAATTAAAGAATCTGTAGGAAGAGGTTCCTGGCTGCCCCATCCATAACTGCTTTTGCTTACCATATTTCCAGAAAGTTTTAGAATGATCCAGTGGCTGGAATATAAGCCTCTTTGGTTCGGTTAATCCGTGAACAGAAGTAAAAATGGAAGACCCAGGTGCCTGATCAGCCTAAGAACACTCTTAGAAAAAAATTGCCTTAACATTAACTGCTACGTCCTGGAGTCAAGGTATGTACCCCAAAAGGTAAATAACACAATGTGGTAATGATAGCCATTTATGTGAAGAGCACAAACTCGGTTCTTAATTCTATCGGGTTCTACTTGGAAAAAAACATCCTCTTAAGAGCAATGAAGGCATTGTGGAATACCCGAGCCAACACTTGACAAAACGCAAGTGCAGCTGCAGAATGAGCCACAGGCAAGTTAACTAGAACTAAGCCGTGGGCAAGTCTTCCTTGTTATTTCGCCAAGAGGGCATTAAGAAACTAATACAAACCGAATATAAATATAAACCTAAAATAAGCAATATAAACCTAATATAAATATAACATAGATAGCTTTCAGAATGCGCTACCTACTATAGAATCTTAAGCCGGAATCACTTTAAGACCCTGCGCCTGTAGCAAAGTTGAGTTCGAGTACACTGCCACATTTTCGGTCTTGTATGTAGTATAACTTAATACAGGCAATCCGTGTAGCACTGAGCCTTAAACAGAGCATTTGTGTACTAATACAATTTATGTAATAGCTTTAGAAGTAACAGCTCTTCTTTTGACAATTGAGGGGCTCTTAAAAGAGCCTTTTGGAGTGTACAGTAGTCACTAGAAGACTTACGCCCTCTCCCCGCGGATGCGACGGGCGAGCTGGATGTCCTTGGGCATGATGGTGACGCGCTTGGCGTGGATGGCGCACAGGTTGGTGTCCTCGAAGAGTCCCACCAGGTAAGCCTCGCACGCCTCCTGCAGCGCCATCACCGCCGAACTCTGAAAGCGCAGGTCGGTCTTGAAGTCCTGCGCGATTTCGCGCACAAGCCGCTGGAACGGCAGCTTGCGGATCAACAGCTCGGTGGACTTCTGGTAGCGGCGGATCTCGCGCAGGGCAACTGTGCCGGGCCGATAGCGGTGCGGCTTCTTCACGCCGCCGGTAGCCGGCGCGCTCTTGCGGGCTGCCTTGGTGGCCAGCTGTTTGCGCGGCGCCTTGCCGCCGGTGGACTTACGAGCCGTCTGCTTTGTACGAGCCATAGCTAAAGAAGCGTAACTGTCTCACACTTAAAGTGATCCTGAAAAATGGAAGTACCAGTATTTATAGCGACTCTCGCGTTCTGATTCGACAGATCTACGCCCTGACCTACCCCACCCACGTTATTGGTTCCTCGTTCAATCCCTTAGCAAATGGGAAATGTTTCCCGCCTCCACTTCAGTCTAGAAAATCTACAAAGTATCTGGCTCTTTACAAAGCCTCTAGGATTTTCCATGCATCAATAGAACAAGAGAATGTTGGCCTGAGGATCTGAAAGTGCCTTGCGCTATTTTAAACAAAATGTGACCTGACTGGTTTCCTGCCACAAATAAAATGCACTGAATAACTTTAGGGGAATAAATGAGATCAAATTATCTACAAATGGGGTTTTCCAAGTGGTTTGAAATCTAGTGGCTATGCGTTACACATCGATAGTTCTCAAAATTGAACGTGATTAAGAAACTGTAATAGCTTGTTAAAATGGGTCAGGTAACTTCTGTAAACGGGTCTTTTGTATTTAGAGCTTCGAAGGCCATGCTTTCACGTACCTTTGTACCGTGGAAGCATTTAAATCACAGCGCAAATAACACTGGCCATTTCAACAAATGGATTTGACCCTCGGCCAGTTTGCCCGCCGGGAGAACTTAGTCATATGGTTTAAGTGATGCCAGCCAGAAATATTAAGTGCAACAACTACTTTTTCACCACCTAGTATTCAGTGAAATTCCTAAAGTCACAGCAAACTGATGCAATTAGATATACCAAGAAACTGAGGTTTTAAAAAGTATACCCAGCTCTTTCAGATATCGTGGGTGGCCCTTAAAAGGGCCTTTGAGAAATCGCACAGGAATCAATGTTCAGCCGCCGAAGCCATAGAGGGTGCGACCCTGGCGCTTGAGTGCGTAGACCACGTCCATAGCGGTGACCGTCTTGCGCTTGGCGTGCTCGGTATAGGTGACAGCATCACGAATCACATTTTCTAGGAAGACCTTCAGTACTCCGCGGGTCTCCTCGTAGATTAAGCCGGAAATGCGCTTCACACCGCCGCGCCTAGCCAGACGCCGGATGGCAGGCTTTGTAATGCCCTGGATGTTATCCCGCAGAACCTTGCGGTGGCGCTTAGCGCCACCTTTCCCCAGACCCTTTCCTCCTTTGCCTCGGCCAGACATACTTACGAAAAGAATAGACACAGCGCTAGACCGTAAAGGCAGTCTTATATAGCAGTGAGTCGGACCTGTTTGGGGACTCTTCGCGCCGATTGCATCCAACTCAGTTCCCAGACCCGGAGCCCTGCCCACATTTCCGAGACCAGTGAAAAGGGCGGTGCTTAAAGGCCTGGTTCTAAAAAGATGCCTAATTAAAATTTACTCTTTTGCAGGTAGGGATCCAACTCCTCCCACAGTACCACCCCTGCAAGGCCAATCCACTGTCCTGCTACCTAAAACAGCACTCTGATGAATATTCTTGATGGGTGCTCTTGTGGATCTGTAAGTTGCCTTTTGGGCACAGGAAGACTGGGGTCATAAGTTACAAGCACATCCAATTTATTAGCTGTGTCAGATGGTTCTCCAAAATGTCTGGAACAAAATCACCATCAGTACATGAAAGTTTAAGTTTTCCCACCTCCCATCCAACACTTGGTTATACACATTTTTTTTTCATTTCCAATCTGATGAGTGGTATGTGGTATCTCATTGTTTTATTTGCATTTCTTTGATTACTAATGATGTTGAACAATTCATATATATTTTCAGCCATTCAAGTGGTTCCATTTAAAATCAGATTTTTTTCTTCAAGATAGGAAATAAACTAATACACTCCAGGCATATTTTCTTACACATAACAATCATTCCTGTAAACCCTCTTTCAGACCACTATGTAGATGAAACATCTAATGCAATTTCTACCTATTTCTATCTTAGAAAGTATGCTATTTCTGATCTTGCTCAGAGATTTGGGGAAAACCTTATTGTTATTGGCAGAAACTATAAATCTTTTACAATTTTATAATCTCTTTCATAATGAGAACCGCACTAGTGGGAAGGGCTTTTGGCAGAAGATCCTGTCATTGATACCAATCAAATGTGGTAGATTCTCTGCCCAACACACTCAAATAACCTTTTCCTGAGACACCAGGGTTTCAAAGGGCGAAAGAGTTTATTGCTAGATGCAAAACAGGAGATCAGATGGCATCAGCCTAAAAAATGTGTCAGCCTAAAAAATGTGTCTCCCTGAACTGCAGTAATTCTGGTAGTTTCATAAAATCAAAAGATGGGCAGGTTTTAGAATAATGAGCACAATGGATCTAGATGATGTACTTAGAGGTGATTTAATTATTAAGCATGCACAAATTACCTGCTTAGTCACAGAAACTCTGTAAGAAAATGGCCACCTTAATGTGATCAAGGGTGTGATTTTTAGTATTATGAGGTATGGGACACTTAAAGGTTAAAGTCTAAGCTGTTGCGCATGTCAGGTGGGCCCATTTTGGTTAAATCCAGCTTCAGTTATCAATATAACTTTGGAGTTGGGGTAGGTTACTTCTGGGCTGACCCATGACCCTTCATTAATAAACATTAGGGGCTGTCTTTAGTGATCACAAGACTCCAAATTTGAAAAACTGGATAACAAGGGGATCAGTCACAAGGACTTTACAATCACAAGAGCATGAGATAAAGGCTACACAGTGATTATCAGAGATCAAGGCAGCTGGATTACAGTTCAGAGATTTCAGGTATTTCCCTCTGTCTACTTGAATATACCAGAAAGTAAAGAACGAATATCTACATAATGATTCAGTAATCATAATCATAATCATACACTAAAACCTAACTTCTCCATTACTTCATGGAGAAGAAATGCCCCTAGGCTTTATTTAGTGTATTCTTGGTGATTTTGTTTGTTCTCCTGTTTTATATACTTTCAGGGCTTCAGCCATTGGGGGGGGGTGTGTTGTGGTGTGGGTGGTATGCAGAAATAGAAGACAAAAATGGGAAATTTCACCTTGTGAAACAGAAACTAACAGAAATAAGATTGGCTATTAGCAGAAATGACATTATTAAAATGATATGCTTGTGTGTTATGAATTAAATTGGATTGTTTCCCAAATCTCAACCAATGACAAGAGTGACACTTTGATCTGAACCAATCTTATCAGTGGACTTGGGTGTATTTCCCTAATTCTGTAAAGGGCATACCAAACCAAGCTGCAGAGATGAAATTAGATGAATGAGTATTTATTGAGCACTAATGTGTTTCTGGGGTGCTGTCCAAGGCACTTCCATATATTACTACATTTAACCTTTAAAACAATCTCTTGAGGAAAATTACAAAGTACCCTTTTTATGGTTAAGGGAAGTAACATCTAAAATAGCCCATAATTGAATTGATTGTTAGTTGAAATTTGTGTGGAATCTGGAAAAAGGAGAGTCACAGAATAATGATTTGTTATGGCTTATTTAACAAGTACATGTGACCAATAAAGATGGTACATTTGACAGGTAGATATTTCCCCGAAACAAGGGAAGGCTACTCAGAGAGGGCAAGAGGGATTCAGCTTCAATCTCTAGGTCAACCTGTATTGACACCAAATTACTGTACCAAGAACTCCTGTTTATCAAACAGCTGGGCTGTTCCAATCCAGCTTAGCCCTAAGACCAAAGAACACAGCAGGCACAGAAGGGGACATGGGTTTAATTGGGACTTACTAACAGTAGACAGTGGTTTCACAGCTGTGCTGGCTGTGGAAAGTAAACAGCATGAGAAAGAGGGAGGAGTGTCAGGGTGGGGTGGGCTTATAGAAGTGTGTGACTTGCTGACAGGGCGATGCTGAAATGAGACACAGACACAAAGTTATGATTTAAGGGAGCAGGGGACCCACAGCATCATGTGCCAAGTGGATGCTGATGCACCTGTGCTCCAGTTATTAATTCATTTGTTACACAAAGCTAAACTATGCTACATGATCAAAAGCATTCAGGGTCTCTCAGATATTAATCTTTACATCCTGCTGCGGATAAGAAGGAACAATCTGGGGTCAATGGTTAACGCTGCTGTCATAGTCACAAGACACACATCTTTACAGGGCATGCTTACAATGGTGTTCCATGCAAGCTTGTGACCCAGCATTCCAGGCCACCGCCCCGGACATGGTCTAAGTGACATGAAAAGCTTGGTTCCCCACATGTCCCCCTTTTTGTTTCTTCAATGCAGACAGGATGGACCAAGCAGCTTCTTTCTGCTTTAGATCTGAGAGGGTTTTTCTTGTGCATCTGAGGACTAAACAAAGACATAAGATGATTAACAAAATTAGGAGAATACTACTCAGGAACCCACCACCAAGGGATTTAACCCATACTATAGGATTTAATTTTTCAAAGCCATCGGCAATACCTTGCATTGTCTCTGATTCTGATAGAACATTAAGATTAGCATTTTGGATATTATCTACTGTTTCTTGCAATTTTAAAATATCCATGGTAAGATTACCATGATGTCTGATTAAATGTCTCTTGACTCTATCCCATGTAAAATGGGTGTTGTTATATTTATGGGGAGTGACACAAAATGTTGATGTATTCCAATCACACTGTAACTTAAACCAGTGTCTTAAGTTCTCAACTTCCTCCCCTACAAGGAGAACAGCATTCTCTAGATCCACGAGACGAGCATTAAATTCTTTGTCAATTTGTAACTGTTCCCCCCATGCTTTACTCGCATTTCTATGCCATTTTTGAACAAATGCTGTAGTTTGAATAGATTGATGTAGCACTGTTCCTGCAACAGCAGCTGTGGTTGCAATAGCTATTATGCAAATCAGAAATGCTATTAACAGTCCAAGAAATCTCTTTGTTCTTTTATATACTTTTTCTAAAATTTGTAGTAACATATGCATATCAGGTGATGATTCCCAAGGTCTGTGCTGTGAAACAGGGAGCCACAGGTCTTTGCGTTGTCTAAGAATTACAATAGTAATATTTTTAGAGTCTGTGGTGTTATTCAAGCAAGTATAAAGTGAACAACTTCTATTCTCCATACAATTGATTTCCTTAGTAATAATATGAATAGTGAGATTTCCTACCCAAAAGACTAAGAATCTCTAACACAGGCTTGTATTCCCAAAGTATCTATTTTTGTAAAATTTAGAGTATAATTAATCTTAATTGTATAATTCCCATTCCATCTGGAAATGTTATGCAAACTAATGGGGAGCCTCCAAAGCATATCTTGAACATAGGAATTATTTAAAGTAGGTTTGGGTGGGGACCAGCCAACTCCGTGCCAAATAATAGGATATCTTGCTGGGGTTTGAATACTATAAGAATGATTATAATTATGAATTTCCCATTTTAGTCTCTTGTAATCAGAGCACTTTGCATTAGTGCAATTCTGAACTGTATACCCCTTAGGGGACCAGTCGGTTACAATTCCATAAGAACCATTCTGCACTAACACTCCACTAACTGCTCTACAATTATCCCAATATACCCTTTGCACTTCTGGTGACCAATGTTTTGGTATGTAACAAATAGGGCATTGGGGAGCATGATCCTGAATAGTAATATTTTCATTGTAGGCAAAACTATAGCCAGATATTAGGAACAGGGATGCTTTGGAGACATTATCTCACTTGGGTATGACTGATAACCATGCTTGCCAAGTCAGGGTCAGGCATCCTTCACCCTGTCCCACACACAAAGGTAAATGTGTAAAAGCTAATGATTGAGAATAGTTCTTTCCTTCCTCCTCAGGAAACTGAGGAAGTCTTTCATCAATTGGAGGAGGCAGCCAAGTATCGTTGCTAAAATATACAGTGAGAGAGGGATGATCCCATTCTACAGGCTGTAGCAATGGGGGATTAGGAATGTAAGCCCAATAGGTATAATTTCCAGAATGAGCACATGCTGGAGATATACTCACAGCAATAGCAATTAAAGCCAACATTGCCGCCGTCAGGTTAGGACCTGTCATAGGCAGCTGAGCTTGCTGAACTTTTTTTCAGCATCCTGTCACAGCTTTTTTATCTGTCCCCAAGTTGGGTGTCGGGCTTCCCTAGTTCGGGCTGTCAGCCTGATCACTGTCATCTTCAGTGTCAGACCCTGAAACTGCATCACTGGTGGCTCGACGTCCTACAGGAATTTTCTTTTTCTTATGGGCTTCATGGTACGGCTTCAGTCGTCGGGCTGGTATCCAAATTGGAGCTTGTCCATCACCTGGGGAAACACAAGCATAACCTCGTCCTCATGTTAGTAATTTTCCCATTGTCCATTCATTGGTTAACACATCCTTCCACCATATGGGAGGTGCTTTCTGAGAGCGATGGTTTGGTGTTTTTTTCAGTCGGGAAATCCGTTCTGCGGCAGTGCCGCCCAGTTTTTCATAAAAATTTAAAAAATTTAAAGTAAATAAGGCTTTTGATAATCTCTCATGGGGAGTTCCATCATCTTCCCCTTTTTGTTTTTGCAACATAGTTTTTAACATACTATTGGCACGTTCAACAATTGCCTGTCCTTGAGGATTATAAGGAATACCAGTAGTATGACGGATGCCCCAAGCTGTAGTAAAACTAGCAAATTTTGCAGATGTATAGGCTGGGCCATTATCAGTTTTTAAAGCACGGGGCAAGCCCGTAGAGGCAAAACAGGCAAAGAGGTGAGCTCGAACATGATGAAATGTTTCACCTGTTTGTGCAGTGGCCCAAAGAAAGCCAGAGTATGTATCAATGCTGACATGAACAGCAGCTAAGCGGCCAAAGGAGGGAATATGAGTGACATCCATTTGCCATAAATCATTAGGAGCTAAACCGCGAGGGTTGATACCAGGCTCCTGTAATGGAGGAGCAGTAAGAAGTTGACAATTTGGACAGGAAGAGACAATATCTTTAGCTTGTGCTCTAGTAAGGGGAAATAGAGACAGTAGTCCCTGTACATTAAGATGAGAAAGTGAGTGAAAGTGAGAAGCTTCTGAAATAACAGGTAGCAATAATTTATCTGCAGCAGCATTGCCAGCTGCTAGAGGGCCTAGAAGATTGGTATGAGAACGAATATGGGTGATGTAAAAGGGAGTGATATGAGCACGCACAACTGATTGTAGCTCAAGAAAAAGGTTAAATAAACAAGGAGGCAACTGTTGCTTAATAGTTGCCGTTTCAATTTTACTAGTTACGTGAACAACATAGGCAGAATCAGATAAAATATTAACGGCTTCAGGAAAATCTGTTAAAACAGCTATTACTGCAGCCAGTTCAGCTTGCTGGGCAGAGAAATGAGGAAGATTTAAAACTTTGGACTTAGGGCCAGTATAGGCAGCTCGACCTTTAGATGATCCATCTGTGAACACAATGGGAGCATTAATCAAAGGTTCACAAGAAGTATATTTTGGCAGTATCCATTGTGTATGGTGAATAAATTGGAAAAGGTCATTTTTTGGATAATGATTATCCAGCTGGCCAACATAGTCAGCTAGAGCAATTTGCCAAGCTAGCTGTTGTTGCAAAATAACTGAGAGTTCTTTAGCTGTTACTGGGAGCACAATGAGGCAGAGGTCAAAACCATTAAGTTGCTTTGCTCTTTTCCTTGCTTGAGCAACCAATCTGGCTAGAAGATCTAAATAAGGGGATATGGATTTTACTGAAGAATTAGGCAAAAATAGCCATTCTACAAGTTTTTCATTTTGCAAAAGTAAACCTATGGGGGATTTTGGAGTAGAAAAGATAAGGAGAGACAAAGGTTGAGTGGGATCAATGCAGGATATCTGAGCTTATTGAACTTTAGCTTCTACTAATTGTAATTCCTTCTCTGCAGCTGAAGTTAAAGATCTAGGGCTGTTTAATTTAGAATCCCCACAAAGGAGAGAAAATAGGTTGGCGAGCTCATAGTTAGCTATGCCTACTTTGGGGCGAAGCCAATTTATATCCCCTAGTAGTGTTTGTAAATCATTTAAGGTGGTAACAGCATCTCTGCAGAGTTGTACTTTTTGTGGTCGAATTATAAGTCTGTCAATAGTGGATCCCAAATACTGTACTGGCAAAATGTGTTGCACCTTGTCAGCAGCAATATGCAATCCTACATCCTGTAGAGCTTTTTGAACAGCATAGAACAAAGCATCTACTTCAGTCTCCTGAGGTGCTGAGCACAAAATATCATCCATATAATGGATGACGTAGGCTTTAGGAAATTTTGAATAGACCGGCTGTAAGGCATGGTCCACATAGTACTGACATATTGTGGGGCTATTTAGCATCCCCTGTGGTAAGACTTTCCACTGATATCATTTTGAAGGAGCTTTGTTGTTAAGTGACAAAACAGTAAATGCAAACTTTTCCTTGTCTTGCTTGGCTAAGGGGATGGAAAAGAAACAGTCTTTAATATCAGTGACCACTAAGGTTCCCCACATGTGACAGTGGGGTTTCTCGTGAGATTTAGTTATAACACGGTCTCCAGAGATTTGTTTACTAACAATGATTAGGGGAGGGAAGTTTTAATGCTTCCCTTGGAGGGCAGGGCTGATGCATGTCTCACAATGCAGCAGAGCTGGGGCCCCAGGCCCTGGGTTCTCACAGTCTACCCCTATGCAGCAAACTATGTTGACCATAGGACAGACATTGCAGAATAAGGGACCACAGAACACTAGAAGTCCTTTACACAGAGATCTGGATTTTTCAATGTGCTGAATTCTGCCAGGTTAGCAGGGTGCTCCACAAAGTCCAATGCACAGGGGTCACAGTCCAAGAAAGGCTGGTAGCACCTGAAGACGGCAAATCCAACATTGGGCTCTACAGTGGCCATGAGATGGCAAAGCCAACATTGGGTTCTATATTTGAAGCCCAATGTAGAAAGGTGTTTGCTAGGGTGCTACAAGTGAAAAGAAATATGTTTATGGGGAACAGTAAGAGGTAATTACATGCTAGAGATCCATTGGTTGAAAACAAGGGATCAGACAGAGGAGCACTATGAGGAGGTTTTAAATACCAGATATTCTCCCTCTGCAAATTTTGAGAGCTTTCTACTGTTACAACAATTGCTAGTCTGGGCATAAGAAGGGTACACATAGTCATGCATAAAGCTCCCATAGGAATGGGGGCCCCAGATTGGTGATAAAGATTTTAACAGGCATTTAGGTCTTATTACAATATTTTGGGTAACTCCTATTCCCCAGGGATTTAGGATTCCTAAACAATGCAGCTGCATAGGCCAGCACCAAGGCCAAAGGACCTCACTTTTTTTTTTTTATGGTCTGAAATACAGGCAACAAGTTATTACCATTTCCCCTTTTCAGCTTAAAGCAGCTGGCCCTTTAACTTGGACTCTCAATGCTTGCATTTGCGCCGTTAGCATTTCAATGAGGGCAGGTGCAGCAGCCCGCAGCACTGTAGTTAAGTGAGTTGAAGCTAATAGAGTTTTTTAGTCCATTATTGTAGAAATTTCATTGTCCATAGCCAATGCTTGGGTCATCTGTCCAGTGAAAGGGGTTCCACAATCACTGTCTATTTGTGTAGATATACCACGAAAGGTGCACATTCTTTCTAACAATGGATGGTGGTCTACTGGTTAGCCTTCCCCAATGAGAAAACTAACAAAAGTCCTGTAGCCATGTCCACAGCAGTAAAACCATACCATAAGAACAGAAGGGGACTGATGTAGTTCACATGTCCCATTGGTCTAGTAGCCTATGTGGTCTAGTGATGTCCACTAGCTGCTGGCAACAGTTACCTTTTGTCATTGGCAGGCATCCCAGATGTCTTTCCACAATTCTTGTTCCCAGAGGAAGTGATCATGATTGTCCATTGTTCTTGCTTCCAGGTTGCCATCCAGGTTATAAGACCTTTGTAAACAGTCCAGCTGTTGATACAGATGGTTAGTGTGTCTCCTGATTCATGTACTATTACCATTCACACTTCTCTTCCTCAGCCTATTGACTGCTTTGCATAGCGCCAGTCTCCCACCATGCAGGGTCAGCACTGGGTTGCACTGCCACAGCTGTCCATATGATAGGCTGCTCACTAGCAGATCCATCAGTGTATCAAGCAGACTAGAGAATGGTACCTCTGCCTTCTATGTTGGGCATTCCAACAGCTACGTCAGTTGCAGCACTTTAGCTCTTGAATACTCTATATAGGACACTGGTCAAAAAGCCTCATGCATTTTGCACCCAGAGGGCTGGTATTGAAAATGTTGCACTGCAGCAGGTAGGTTTCCGTTTGGTCAGTATGTTCAGTTGGGCACTGCCAGAGCATGGAAGCCATGTTGGTTATCCACCCCTGAATAGGGGGCCATTTTTAAGGTGATTGGGCATCTTTGTGTCAGTCCCTCCACTTCTAATAAGGCATTATATATGGGACACAATTGTTCTTTTAGGGGACTGTAGCTCAGTTCTGCCCCTTTCTATAATTGTGACCAAAAGCCAAGGGGCATTTGTTTAGAATATTGCCTCTGCCACAGACCTTAGCGAAAACCAATATTAGTGCCGGCAACATCCAATTCACAGGGTAAGTCTGGATCCATGGCACCCAGTACTTGTGCCTGTGTTATTGCCCATCCCCCCCCCCCCCCATTTTAAATGCAGCCTATTGGGAGGTGTTCCATTCCCAGGGATAGCCTTTCCTAATCAAGACATACAAAGGTTTTAACATTTGGGCTAAGTGAGGAACAAAAGTTCTCTAATACTTCAACAACTCCAAGAAAACCATTAGTTACTTCAATGTTTGCAGTGCAGGGAAACAATGCACATTATCAACTAGAGCAGAAGGTATAGTTTTCTTTTATCTGATCATACAACACCTAAGTCTAACACTGGTTAGCCTGACATTATCAATGTAGTGAAATAGAGTTATACTTGCAGGACTTTTTCATTTAGCCAAATCTTTTTCCCACCAGACCAAGGCTGATGGCTGTGCTATGTACATAGCCTTAGGGAAGTACAGTGAAAGTCCATTGTTGGCCTCTCTAAGAAAAGGTGAATGCAGGCTAGCTTGATTTTCCTAGGGAGATACTAAAGAAAGCGGTAGCAAGATCCAATCTCTTAATACCAGAGGAGGAATTCCCCTATAGTGGTTTGCAATGTGTCGCTTTTTTTTCTATGCTTACCATTTTTAATCTTCAGCCTCAGTAAAAAAGAAAAAAATTATTTTAAACTACATCTCCCCCATCTTTCTGCACCCAGCCCTTCCTTCATAGCTGCTTTAGGTACTTAGACTTTGGGGGCAGGGATAGGTGAAAAAGTCAGAAAGAGGCTTGGCCTGCTGAACTTGGATTTAAAAGTTTTAAATCAAGGCAGTGGGATTTGGAGAGTTTCTATGCCCTTCTTTTAATTATTCCCGATTATTAGATTTATTTCACTTAAAGCTATGACCTGGACAATTGGAAAAGGTCTTTGCCTTTTCCAGGGCAGGCTTCTGCTGCCTAAGGGAAATTCCAGAGGTGATTTCTTTATTTCTTTTTAATGTATAGGCTTGTTTACAGTAATTACAAAACTAAGGTTTTGAATCCTGCTGCCCAGCAGCCTTTTTTTTTTTTAATGTGGGTTTCTGTCTTTCTCAAGACAGTCTGCTATATAGCTGGCAGTACCACACACAACAATGGCTAGCCAACTGCAGTGTAGTCAAGCAAGTGGGTGACCCCTCCCCACATCATAGGAGCTGGCCACCCCAGGATTACCCCCTGCAGACTTGCGAATATCTGTCTTTATTGAGATAGTCTGCTGTAGGTGACCAAATCGCACATAATGACTAGTGACTGCATTGCAGTCAAGCCAAGTGGGTGACCCCTCTCCACAATGAGAAAAAGGCCACCCTGGGATTACCTCTGCAGATTCTCCCTTCCCAGGATTCATGCCCATTACAGATGGTGGCTCTTTGGTCCTCCTGGCTGGTTTGCCAATTGTTCCAACCCAGTAGCTTAGCCCTAAGACTGAAGAACATACCAGGCATGGAAGTGGACTTTGGTTTACTTGAGACTTACTGACAGGAGATGTTGGTTTCATAGTTGTGGCTGATTAGGGAAAGTGACCCATATGAAAAAGAGGGAGGCATGCTGGGGGAGGGGGGTGGTGGCTTATAAAGGTTTGTGACAACGGAGTTTCTTGAAAGATTTGGTTACAACAAGGTCTCACAAGATTTGGTCACTAACAGTGATTAAAGGAAGGAAGTTTTAATGGTTTCCTCCCTTGGTTGGGGAGGGGCCTGTTGCCTGGTCATGTAGAGGGCTGTGTGGAACTCATAATGGAGGAGGGGGTGGGGTCCCGGGTCCTGGCTCCTTACATCGGCCCCTATTATATTTCCCAGTTCTCACCTTCTCATAATTTTCTTTTAATAATGAAATTGGATAATAAATGTTGTTCTAGTTTGCTAATGCTGCTGGAATGCAAAACACCAGAGATGGATTGGCTTTTATAAAAGGGGGTTTATTTGGTTACACAGTTACAGTCTCAAGGCCATAAAGTGTCCAAGGTAACACATCAGCAATCGGGTACCTTCACTGGAGGATGGCCAACGGTGTCCAGAAAACCTGTTAGCTGGGAAGGCACGTGGCTGGTGTCTGCTCCAAAGTTCTGGTATCAAAATGGCTTTCTCCCAGGACGTTCCTCTCTAGGACTCAGTTCCTCAAAAATGTCACTCTTAGTTGCACTTGGGGTATTTGTCCTCTCTTAGCTTCCCCAGAGCAAAAGTCTGCTTTCAACGGCCGTCTTCAACTGTCTCTCATCTGCAGCTTCTGTGCTTTCTTCAGAGTGTCCCTCTTGGCTGTAGCTCTTCTTCAAATCATCACTCACAGCTGCACTGAGTTCCTTCTGTTATGTCAGCTCATTTATATGGCTCCACTGATCAACTTAAACCCACCCTGAATGGGTGGAGCAACACCTCTATGGAAATTATCCAATCAGAGTCATCACCCACAGCTGGGTGGGGCGCATTCCAAAGAAACACTCAAAGAATTACAATCTAATCAACCCTGATATCGTCTGCCCATACAAGATTACATCAAAGATAATGGCGTTTGGGGGACATAATACATTCAAACTGGCACAGACATGAAAAAAGAAAAACACTTTATAACATGAAGAGCAAAGGAATGTTGATTTTAAGATATGTTACTGGGAAGGGGTATAATTAAAAAGTTTTTTTTTTTAATGGAATGCTTGTTTGGAACTCAATGTCTGGTCACACAAAAATTAATTCCTTGGAGCCTTATCTGTTGCTAAGAGAAGTGAAAAGAAAAAAAAAAAAAAAAAAGAGGAGCTCTTCTCCCTATAAAACTGATAGCTAGAGGTAGGTGACCATCTCAGGTGCATACCTACAAAACAGCCCTACCTGAGCAGTCAATAGATTTCATATTCTTTCCAAATCTTTAGCAGCACTAAATTGTTCTCTAGCCTTTCTGGATAGCAACAAATGAAAATCTTTGCTGATTCCTGGGCAATGACTAAGGTAACTTCTTGAGGCTCCAGATTTCCCTGTGGTGAGGGGCACAGCTATGGGATGGGATCATTGCATCTACACTAGATAGAGTCCGTCAGATTACTCCTAACTGTTCTTGTTTTTCCTACTGCATTATTCATTTATTGTTGTGCTACAAATTACCCCCAAATCCAGCAGTTTAAAACAACAGATTTATTATCTCACATGGATTCTGAAAGTCAGGAATCTGAGTGGCTTACTTAGTGGGTAGCTCTGGCTCTGGGTCTTGCAGAGGTTGTCAGCAGTAGCTGCAGTCATCTGAGTCTTGACTAGGACAAGAGATGGTTCACTCACATGGTTGTTGTTGTTCCTCACTCACTTTTGGAGAAAGACTTGGCTTCTCACCAGGAAGCCACCTTACAGAACTGTCTAAGTATCCTCCTAACATAGCACCTGGGATTCTCCAGAGCAAGTGATCTGAGAGAGAGGGCAAGCTGGAAACATGGGGCCTTTTATGACATTGTCCACAAAGGAGCACACCATCAGTTCCACTTTATGCTATTTGCTTTATTCTATACATTAGAAACCAATCTCTAAATCCAGCCCTGTGTTAGTCAGGGTTCTTTAGGGAAACAGAAGGGACAGGAAATTTCTGTAAATATAAGATTTTATAAAAATGTCTCACACAACTGTGGGGATGCACGAGTCCGAATTCTGTAGGATGGGCTGCAAACTGGCAACTCCAGTGAAGGTTTTCAATAAATTCCCCAGAAAAGGATGGTTGGCTGAAGTAGAGATGGAAATTTTCTCTTCTGACTGCTGAATTCATCACCTCTCCTTTTAAAGTCTTCAACTGATTAGATTAAATGTCTCTCATTGCAGAAAACCCTCTCCTTAGTTGATGTAGATGTAATCAGCCATAAATGCAATCAACTTACTGATGATTTAAGTTCATGAAATGTCCTTTCAGTAAGTTAGGCCTATGTTTGTTTGACCAGACAACTGGCACCATCACCTTGCCAAGCTGACGCATAAACCCAACCATCACAAACCCCCACATTCAAAAGGAGTGGAATTAGATTTCACTTTTTGAAGGAAGAAGTATCAAATCAATTTGGGGAATTTCTTAAAACCACCAGGCTTATGTCCAGACCTAGACCTCAGATAGAAAATATCCTCACCAGACAAGTCTCATAGTGTTCCTGATATTTCAGATCCTAGAAGACTACAACATTCTGGTTGTCCTTGCTGAAGAGTTGGGAGATATCAAAACAACTAATTTATGCTTTCCACTTGAAATGAAAACAGAGTCCTCTGGCCCAGCTCTTTTTTTTTTTTTTTTTTTTTTTGTTAACCTTTTTTCTTTATTGTTCTATAGCCATCAGAGGCTTATCCATATTTCTTCCTTCTGTCTTTATACTCAACCAGGGATTTGGAATTCACTGGCCCAGTGCTGTCTCTCTGCACTTGGATACAATTGTGTATTGGATTGAATCATGTTACCGACAAAGACATGCTCAGATCTTAATCCCTGGTCTTGGGAATGTGAATTCATTTGTAAATAGGACTGTCAAAGATCCTATTTAGATGAGGCCAAATTGAATCAGGGTGGACCTTAATCCGATAGGTCTGAAGTCCTTATAAGCAAAGGAAATTTGAATGTAGGAGTTAGAACTCAGAAAAGGAAAGAGAGGTTACCATGTGTTGGAGGTGCATCTACAAGCCAAAGAACCCCAAGGATTTTTGGCAGGTGGGTGGGATTGCTACCCAAAATTATCCACGGTAGTTTTTACCTTAGTGAAGCCACCAGTTTAAGGTCAAGGGATCAGCCTGTGGGGCTTAGCAACCAGATTTTGATAGCATGGCGTGTGCATTGCTCCTCAGGCACAGCCAGCACAACCAGGTACCTGGAAGCTGGCAAACAAAAATCAGAAGGCTGATTTACTAGTTTTGCAGTATCACAATCTTGGAGTGGATGTGAAGGAAAATAGTTTTATTCTATAGGGTTACCAGAAAGTAAACTGCTAGACAGTGAGCAAAGCAATTCTCACAAGAACCAAAATGCTCCAGTCTGAACACCAGTACATTCTCTTGATAGACTTGAGCAAGTGTTAAACAAATTCAGTTTTTCTTTTTGCAGTTAAAAACAATCAGGTATCTGGTTAAGAAACCCAAAACACCCACACTGCCTGAGTTCACTTAACCTCTCTACCCATCCTGGGGATCTGGATGGACAGTTCTAGACTGTTGACTCTTTAAAAAGAGCCAAGATGCTGTACAAGGCCCCTTCTATGTGCTGAGACCAAAACAGATTAAAACTCTGCTCAAAGTTTACATTTGAAGTAGTTTTTTTAAAAAAGACGCAAGTACATACTGTGTATAGTATTTCAACTGGGTGGCAAACTTCTCTGTTGACGGGCTTAATTCTTTACATCTGGGTTACCCAATCAGTAGAGAGGCAGACTTGATAGATAACCCACCTCTTTGCAGTGGCTTGCTGTTACCTGATGAGACAGTTGCTTTAAAAATTCACTAAAAATATAACTGAAGTTTCCTTACTTGGCAAATGTAACACTGCATGCAAATTTTCATACAAAGGGAAATTACATCTCAGTTCTTGAAAGACATCTTGCTAATTTACACTGGTCTTCCCATTCTCTTGCCTGCTCTAAAACTAGACTCCTTACGCTTTTTATACAGCCACTTTCAGTGAGAAAAGAAGTGGCTCTGAAAAGAGCCTTTGAGTGGAAAAGCAAATTAGCAAGCCCAAAACGGAGCAAGTCAGTTTACGCGCGTTCCCCACGGATACGGCGAGCAAGCTGGATGTCCTTGGGCATGATGGTGACGCGCTTGGCGTGGATGGCGCACAGATTGGTGTCCTCGAAGAGCCCCACCAGGTAGGCCTCGCACGCCTCCTGCAGCGCCATCACCGCCGAGCTCTGAAAGCGCAGGTCGGTCTTAAAGTCCTGCGCGATCTCACGCACCAACCGCTGGAAAGGCAGCTTGCGGATCAGCAGTTCGGTGGACTTCTGGTAGCGGCGGATCTCGCGCAGCGCCACGGTGCCTGGCCGGTAGCGATGCGGCTTCTTCACTCCGCCGGTGGCCGGCGCGCTCTTGCGGGCCGCCTTGGTGGCCAATTGCTTGCGCGGCGCTTTGCCGCCAGTGGACTTGCGAGCGGTCTGCTTGGTGCGAGCCATAGCTCAGAGTTTGAAAACAAGCGAATCGGGAGCTGGGGACTCGACCTTTATTTATACTGATGCTCCAATCCTGATTGGGTAGAATTGTTGCAGCAGTAAGTTGATTGGTTCTTAGTTCAATCTTCATTTAGTTCCTTCCACCCTCCCTGGTTCTATTTTCCCTATTAATTTCATTTTTATTTTCTATTTTTACAGGAAAAAATTATTGCTGTACTCCATCCTGTTCGAATTTACTGTTTTCAACCAAGCACGTTAAGATTTCACTAGTGAAAAGTGATCTGGAATTTGTGGAAGCCAGCATCTAATCTGTTAAATGCATTTTCAGCGGATCCTTTCTTTTCATATGTGAAGAAAATTCAGGAAAATAATGCATTCAGTCTATTTAGTGTCTACCTTAAAGGAATTCCGAATTCCGTTTCATCACAGCGCCGTCAAGATCTTCTTTCTTTCTCTGTCTCTTTCTCTTTCTTTCTTTCTTTTTGACTCGACTGTATCAAGATCAGAAGAAAGACAACTTAAATAGACTGGCACATTGGCCCCGGAAACACCAGAGCTTTGCTTTGCTCAGCGTAGTGTAGGGGAGGAAAGGGATTAATGTTCTTGACTTAATGTGCTGAGTCACAAACGTGACGTCCTCATTAACTGATTTTGATACAATAGCTAATTGAAGTATTTAACATGCAAATTGCGTGCTTAATTAAACAGCACGTGTGGAGTGGAAAGAGATTTACATTAACAAAGTTCTGAAAAGAGCTTTTGGGTTAGTCACCTTTAAATTTCAGATGTTTTTGATTAACGGACCTTCAGGATCTGCTTTTGGAAAAGACCCAGAAAAAGTTTTTTTAAACATTTACCTTAATTTTTCTTGGAGCAAACTCACCAGAACTTTGCATTTGAATGACCTAGCGTGGAGATTCGTGGAAGGGAGAAATAAATGGCGGGAGAGCTCGAGATCTAATTGCGCGAACTACAAGGTAGCTGGTTGTTACTGGACCCCTCGGAATTAATAGATGCTGTATTTCATGTGCTTAAAATTCAGGTCTTCGTGATAGATTTTATAGTGCTCAGTTCTTCCGCAGAAACGGTGGGTGGCTCTGAGAAGAGCCTTTGTTTTATTAGACAGCTTTCAGTTCCTACAAATTCGACCCTACTTGCCCTTGGCCTTGTGGTGGCTCTCAGTCTTCTTGGGCAGTAGCACCGCCTGGATGTTGGGCAGGACACCGCCCTGCGCGATGGTGACCTTGCCCAGTAGCTTGTTGAGCTCCTCGTCGTTACGGATGGCCAGCTGGAGGTGGCGCGGGACAATGCGGGTCTTCTTGTTGTCGCGAGCAGCGTTGCCCGCCAGCTCCAGGATCTCTGCGGTCAGGTACTCCAGCACCGCCGCCATGTACACCGGGGCGCCGGCCCCGACCCGCTCCGAATAGTTGCCTTTGCGGAGAAGACGGTGCACTCGACCCACGGGGAACTGCAGACCCGCGCGAGAAGACCGGGTCTTAGCTTTAGCGCGAGCCTTACCTCCCTGCTTACCGCGTCCAGACATATTGGAAGAATTACAGCCTCGGATAGAAAAAGCTAAAGAGCAATTAGAAAATGCACCTTTTATAGTCCCTGCTGGGCGCGAAAAAGAAGCTGTGTCATTGGCTAAGGGTACAGTTCCATTTTAAACCATTCAGGTAAAGTTGTTTAAAATCCCTGTTCTGATTGGACAATCGACGTTGATGTCATTCCAGGATAGCTGCCAGTCAGAGAAAGGACTTTACTTCCCTTCATTTGCATATGAAACTGTTGATAAAAGGGATAGGACTGCATTGCGTGCTCATTCCTTTCTTGAGGTCTTTCTTTTCTTGAGCTCATTCCTTTCTTGAGGTCTTTTTATTAACCGACTTTCCACCATGCCTGAACCAGCCAAGTCGGCCCCAGCCCCGAAAAAGGGGTCTAAAAAGGCGGTGACTAAGGCGCAGAAAAAGGATGGCAAGAAACGCAAGCGCAGCCGCAAGGAGAGCTACTCCATCTACGTGTACAAGGTGCTGAAGCAGGTCCACCCCGACACCGGCATCTCATCCAAGGCCATGGGTATCATGAATTCGTTCGTCAACGACATTTTCGAGCGCATCGCTGGCGAGGCATCCCGTCTGGCCCATTACAACAAGCGGTCGACCATTACCTCCAGGGAGATCCAGACTGCCGTGCGCCTGCTGCTGCCCGGGGAGTTGGCCAAGCACGCCGTGTCCGAGGGCACCAAGGCCGTCACCAAGTACACCAGCTCTAAATGAGCCCACCCGCCGCTGTCCACAACCCAAAGGCTCTTTTCAGAGCCACCCACGGTTTCCGAGAAATAGCTGTGCATTTTCCCAGTTTTCTAGTTTCTTTTGGGGAGTTGGAGGCTGGTTTGGGAGAGGAAGGTATCAAGAAAGAATGAGAAGATATAAAAAGCCCTCCGCAGACCTCTTGCATATGTGTTTAGTATGGTTCTTTGACTCCCTTTGACACGCTTACAGTTCTGCTCCCTTCTATGGAAGCATAAATTTCGCTTTTGGTTACAAATTATTGCAAGTAACGCCCCTTGTCTCTGATTAGGCAACGGCATTATTTGAAAAGCCCGCCATGGCCTGCAATTTGCCAGATAGTCTGTTGTGGTTTGCCAATAGCTTATGAAAAGTTACGAGGTTTCCATTATCTCCAGGATCAAAACCGGCTCTGGAGTCGAGCCAGAAGTTGTAAACCAAAGGTTTCGTTTTTTTGGAGTCGGATCCTGGGAGAATTTAACTTCTTGATGTCGGTTTCCCCAACACCCAACCACAGGGACAATGGAGCATCAGCCCTTGCCCACCAGCAACGGAGTTATTAGGGCGAGTTGAAATAATTTATGTTAAAGCACGATGTGAACAGTAAAGGCTAGGGGAGCTCCTGAGGGATAAAATTCTTAACCCTGAACCCAGCAACTTGGGAAAGCCGCTTTATGTTTAATCAGGCAGCGTTGGGGAGGGAGTTATGCCAGATTTCGCTGGGTCCGGTGGGCTGATTTCAGGCTCTGATTTGAAAGTACTTGATCCGGAATTCTGCGAGAGAAGTCAGAGCACCCAGTTCGTTAAGGAGAAGCAGGCTCCAGGAAAGGCCACAAAGGAGGTGGACCAAAAGCGTGCGCTCGTTAGGAATACTTAGGGAAAGAGTGGCCGATAGTTTTCACGTAAATTGAAAGTCCTTCAATGCTCCCCTCTCAATACTGCCTAAATTCTCCTTCTTGTTTTCCATAGTGTTAACATCCTTCGGCACCCTGTCACCCCCTCCCTCCAGTAAATGATTGGTATTGCAAATCTATTTTTCATTAACAGCAAAATAACAAGACCGTCTACCCTCATCCACACTTCAGGCTTCAAACTCCCCACTCCCTTGATTTTTTCTTTCCCGCCCTTCCCTATTGTCACTTCCCTTAAAGTTGGGGGGTGGGGTCTTCCTAACTCGTAGGAACAGTCTTTGCTCTGTCACAGGAAACAAACACCCCGGAAGCCATGCCAACAGGCCAGCGAGTCGTGCAAAATATGCAGGTCTGTCGTTCACTTCCCTAAAATGAAAATCTCTTCCTCAGTCCCTCCTCCACTGTCACCGAGACTCGGGGCTTTGGGAGTGGGGGACAGAGAGCAATCCTCTAATTTCATCGTGTTCCTGATCTCCTCGGCATGGCATTCGTTCTCTCCTTTTGTTTTTCTGTTGGCTTTCCGATTATTGATTTTCCAGTATCCTTGAGGTACAGCTACCCTCGGTGTGGGTGGGATGACGTATTGCCCTCTTCTGCCACCTTGTGGTAAAAAGGCCGAAGCATAAATTCAAGGCGTTGTGCTTTTCAGACTCAGTTTAAGAGCTTCCTTTCTAACCTCAACTTTCTACTAACAACCAAGGGCTTAGGGTAGGGTTACCATTCTGCCTCCCTTTAACAGCTGCACGGGTATGCATGTGCTTGAGAGAGAGAAGATGGAGAGCTAGTAGTGTTGTGTCCAAGTCTTGTGGTCTGGTCAGAGCAATCAGATAGATAGATAGATAGATAGATAGATGATAGAAAATAACCAAAATATTTTTGCACCCCCAAATAAAGAAAAAATAATAGGTTGATCCCAACCTGCTTTTCCAAATTCTGTTCCACAAAATGTCTACATTTACCTTAAACTGGTTGATGGGGCAGTTGTAATATTCCCTGAATTAGAAATAAAAAGCCACAAAGGCCTGGCAGAGAAGAGAAACACTGACTGGATAATAGAAAACATAATTCATGTCTGTGGTAGTTTGGAGCTGTTATGTACCCCAGAAAATGCCATGTTCTTTAAATCCATTCTTGTGGGTGCAGACCTATTGTGGGTGAGATCTTTTTGATTAGGTTGTTTCAATTGAGATGTGACCCAGCCCATTCAAGTTGGGTCTTAATACTTTTCTGGAGTCCTTTGGAGAGAGAGCTGAGAGAGAGAAACACCCCAGAGATGCTAAGAAAGAACCCACAGATGCTCAGAGAGGAAGTCACTGGAATCAGAAGCTGAAAGCAAGGAAACCTGGGAGCAAAGGACCAGCAGATGCTGGCCATGCGCCTTGCTATCTGATAGAGGAACCCTGGGTGCCAGCAGCCTTTCTTTGGAGGAGATATCTTCTTGTTGATTTCTTAATTTGGAATTTTTCACAGCCTTAGAATTGTAACTTGTAACTTAATAACTCCCCATTGTTAAAAGCCAACCCATTTCTGATATATTGCATTTTGGCAGCTTTAGCAAAACAAAACAATGTCCACAAAGAAATTTGTTCTTTATTATTTTTTCTTGAAACATGCAGAATTCTGATGCTATATTTCATTTATAAGAGATATGGACCAAGAATTATTTCACTATTCTCTGAAGTCTGCTATGAGAAAAACCACAGCACAAGCATGTTGATAAATGCATGCTGACATGTGGAAACAGGAACAGTGGGGGTTGTGGAGAACTGAAGAACACAAATCCAGTACAGTGCAGCACCTGCTTGCTGCCTTGCAGGAATGCAGGCCCAGGGACAGGTAGTCTTCTGATTTTTCAAGAAGATATGCATTTTAATATGAAATATTCTAAATTTTTGATCTCGGCAACTAATAAAAAAATGTATAATCTGGTGCAGACTGAAAAAAGTACCTGCATGCTTCATCAAGCTCTTGATCTCACAGTTGGAGATCTCTGGCTTTAAAGAGATTTCTGTGCCCATTGCCAGTGCTGTTCACTCCTCTTTCGCTGCTACCAAGGCCCAGATCAAATGCCTTGGCCTTCCTGGTTTTCTAACCCCGCTGTTGAAAAGAATCCATTCCTCACCTGGCCCCTCTAAGCACATTATTTTGCACACAGCTGGTGTTTAAGAGTGAGTCGCCAGCTGACTAAATGGATAAGTGGAAAACCAAAAGAAAAGTTAAAAATTCTTCTTTTAGCCTGGTAAAAGTAATGAAAGGTGTTCAGAGTTGTTTATTATAGTTTAATATGGGTTAAATAGTTATCTGGGTAGATAAACCCATTCCTTTCTAATTATGTTACTTTTGTCTTATTATGATACTTTCTTATTTACCTACTTTTCTTTGGTCCTGACTCTAAAATGTCCTCCCTTTTCTTTAGTGATTGCCTCCATTTCTCTTACCTTACAATAAGAAAAAAGAAAGAAGGTAAAAAGACCACAAGAATCTTAAGCTGAAGCTCAGCCTCTTTTCTTAGTGTTGCTCCCTCCTGCAAACGGCCCACCATGTTTCTTTGTTTCCTGAACCCAGATTTTCTCTTTTATCCCCTAGTTTCCTATAGTTTACTTAAATGAGGCACAGACTCTCAAACTGTCAGTCATCTCTTTATCCAATGAGTCATTAATTTAATTTAATTTAATTTTTACTTTAATTTCATGCAAATGGGAGAAGTAAGAAGAACCAATTGTCCTCTTCTGGCCTAACAAATTAATATCACAAAGATTAAGATCTTGGAGGGGGAAAGGAGGTGTCAGTTTGCATTTTACTTTAGTACAACATATTTAAAAAAAGACAACCAAATAGAATTACAGATTTTTAGGAGATAAAGTTACTTTGACGGGTCACAATAACAATCTCTGAAGTCTGAGTTGCTTTAAAAATCCTTTGGAAATATCACTGGCCTGGTCTAATTTATGATGCCTGACAGAATCTGTTCCTCTGCAGCTGCAAGGAAGAGAATTTCTCTCCCAGTACTTGGAAAAGCCTGTGTTCAAAGCTAGGTGCTGGAATTCCACTAGTTAGTATCTAGAGATGATGTATTCCTTAAAGACTGAAAATTTGGCATGTAGTCTTAATAGGGAAGAAGAGGGTTATTAAATAAAAGGTGTAAGGGTTGTCAGAATAAATTACCAAAGACTTGAAGTGGACAAAAGAGACCCCAGGGTGCCCTTTCAGTGGTACCCTGGATGCTGTGTCGTGGGGCCTCCAGGATTATCTGATCTAGGGAGATGTGGGGTAGATATAGATCTGAACTATGCCTATATCTGATCTATGGGGATCTATGAGGATATTTTTCAATTCTGCAGAGATAGAATTTAAACTGTAGAACATTGATGAAATGCAAATGATTCCTGGTGATGAGTGTGCAAAGGAAGGTGGGGGACAAAATTAAGCTCGTTGCAGTCCCCTTTACCCCCTCTAGACCTCACCAATTAGGCACACAGTTCTTTGCCAGAGGAATATTTCTGGGCCTCTCTAGGAACTTCTGAGGTTTGGAAATCCGAAGTTCTAAAGTAGACAACTGAAGACTAATCCTTGTGGAATCACAAGGCTTGAGTTCTACCCCTTCCCACTGCCAACAGTTTCTGTGTAATTTACGGAATAGTCTGATATTCCTGGTCTCCTTTTCCTCAACCAAAATTGGTCTCCAACATCTTCCAGCAGACACAGTTTGTGTCTAAAACTAAGCCTCCTCTATAAGGGTGGCATAAAGCTTTCACTAACAAATGTAACATGACAAGATTTGTTTCAATCTTGGAAAAAGCAGTACATATTGTATGTTTATAATACAAAGAGAGTGTGCTTTTAGGCCACATCATCACTGGTTCTTTTCAAAATGACTATTTTAACATAGTTGTTCCCTTGTTTTTTAATAGGAAAGCCTTTCTATAGAAAGCAGAATTAGCAACTCATAGACGATTGGGAAATAAATTAAATTCACCGCTTTGAAAAGTTCTATCTATGGTCATGATAGCCAAAAGGAAAAAAAAATCTGTTTCTCAAATGGTAGCCAGGAGAAAAACAACAAGTAACATTCCAACTTTCTTTTCAATTTTCTTCTTTTAGTTAAATCACATGTGCCTCCATATGGTCTGTGAGATTGGGAAGCTTGTTACTGAGAACAGTATCTTAAAATTCACTTCAGTTGGAAATTGTATTGCCAAGGGCATATATATATAAGAAAGTGGAATGGGAGAGACACATCAAATTCATGGTAGAGTTGTCCTGAGAAATGGGGTAATAGGATTGGGGATGGAGTGTAAAGTACTTCAATTTTATGCCGGTGTATGTTTTAACTATAAAAGAGATTTGTAGTAAAGAGTAGATTAATTCTGTGTGGTGATTTTTGTACTGTTCCGTAATTTTTCAAAAGGCAAAAGAAGGCACAGAAGAATGTCGGTATAGGTGCTTGGTGACTTAGAAATTGTGACTTTTAGTTAAGGAATATATACAAAATCACTAGTGGTAAAATATGCTAGGCCGTGTTCTACCATGGGATAGAAAAAATATTAAATGAATAATTAAAATACACTGTATGCTGCATAGTGATTAGCCCTGAGGAGGAAAACAGAGCTGGAGAGATTGTTAGGAGAGTTGCTGTTCTAAAATGCTCCCAACTGCTTTTAATTGAATCTCTGAAAATGAAATTGGACTCTAACTTCATATTCTTCTGTACAATATGATAGTGAGCAGAGATGGAGGGCTTTCAAATGATGGCTTTAATATTAATGTAAAATAAACATCACATTTCTTAACTGGAAGTTGCTCTCTAATTTGTGAGTTACTTTCATCTCATAATTTCCCAGGGAGGTGAGTATTCTGTACGTGCGTTGCGTATGCTTTGCTTGGTGAGTAGAAGGTAAATACAGCGGAGGAAGGTGAATACATTTTTGGAAGTCACTTCTTTTTAGGAAAAAAAAAAAACACCCGACCACGTCTTAGCAGAGGATGGTTTCGATCCATCGACCTCTGGGTTATGGGCCCAGCACGCTTCCGCTGCGCCACTCTGCTACGCATGTAAACTTAGCCTTAAATTAAGACTTTTATTGTATTTTTCTCCAAAAGCTGTGCTGCCTACTTTACTTTTAATTTTTTAGGTTTTCCCGCAAGGATAATTTGATACCCCTCAGGTTTGAAATAAGAATGAATTCAAAGTACATTGGTCCCCAAAATTTTGAACACCAAGAAACTCAACGAATGTATAGAAAATCACCCTCTCGCCAGACTACTTTCACATGGCAGAGAAATTCTTAGTCTCTGTTGTATTGTCACAGAAAGTTGTTATAAATAAAAACAGTGAATCAGGGACATTTACTTCAGAAGTGGAATGTTTTCAAATCGCCCCATCTGGGATTTAAAAGCGGAGATGCATTGGCCGGGAATCGAACCCGGGCCTCCCGCGTGGCAGGCGAGAATTCTACCACTGAACCACCAATGCTCGCTGTATCAGCGTTCCCTCTAACTCTAGAAATGAATGTCGTTTCCTCGTTTTTGTCGCGATATTAATGTATGTTTTTTTTAATAAGACATGTAGGCAACTTTTCGCTCTTATTGAATAGAACTTCGTATTGTTCCTTCTTTTCATAGAAAACCTTCTTTCATTGCAACTCCGAACTTGTCCCAGGGACGCTGGAGGGTGCCCCACGTGTGAGCTGCCCAGTTCTGGGCGAGTCTTCCGGGAGCGGTGGGACCATTGCGGCTCTGTTCGCACCTTGCGGGCTCCGGCCTCAGCCTTCTTTCCGCCGCTGCTGCGGGGCCCTGGCTATTTAGGCTCCCGGCTTTCTAGAATTCCCAGAAACGCCTTGGAGGGTGTCTAGTTGTCTAGTTTGTTTAGGGAGTGGAAAGTGTTTTAGGATTATTGGAAGCTCCACGTTTAGGTGGGCTCTAGTGGAAAGGCAAGAGTGGAAGAAAAGGGGGAAAAAGGGAGGGAAGGAAGGGGGAGGAGGGGAAGGAAACGGGAGAGCGAAAAGAGGAGTAGGGGGAGGAAGTTACCGGAGGGAACAGAGAGGAGCAAGAGGGTAAGTGGAAGGGAAACAGGAACCTAGTGCTGTTCTCTGCTGATCACTCCAAAGAAAAGGGAGGGAATGGGGATTCTAGGAATGCTATGGGTTTGCCTTATGCCTCGGTTGCTATGGTTATGCAGGTGGCGCCAGACTCTCCTTCCAGTGGAATCAAGCGCAAAGTTCTTAAAATATAATTTTCAACAAAAGAGAAAATCATGACCCTCATGCAGGTATGAAAATCAACCTTTGTTAAAAGATTTTATTTAACTCATTGAGATATTATTACCAGTTCAAAGAAGAATCAAAAGAACTGATGCAAATATAGATCAGGAATTTTGAAATGAATGTGTACGGGAGGACAACTTTTTTTCTACAGGAGGGGGTAAGGGGTTGGGGGGAAGTGGACGGTGTTGCTGTGGAAGATGTTCAATCACCAGACAGCATTAATTTGCATGTTTATGGGCACGAATTATTTGCATTGTTAGTTATCTGCAATTCTACAATATACCGAATTGTAAAATAGCTCCCCCAAAATCAAAATCAGATGATACAGAAAAGCATGCTATAGTTTTTCTCTGGAGCACAATGTTTCCCTTAAAGTCCTTTTCTTTTAAAGGGAGTTTGATGTTCAACTCTGAGTACAAACAAAAGGGCCCCAAACAGAAGTTAAACATGTCTTTAAAAGTTCACCATTGTTCAATGCCAAAGGTGCTGGTCTAATGTTTGGGACCGTTTTCCTTAAAGTCTAGAGTGGGAGTTCTGAACATGTGGGCACCCTGCAAGGATGTGATGAAAAATCAGGACCTGAAACTCTGGGCAAACTACAAGTAGTTTAACAGATCTTCTTATGTAACAAATTTTCCAGAATTTGTTTTTCAGGCAGCCAAACTTAACCACAAGTTATATAGCTTGCGCATGCACAGAAATGCCAGGAACAAAAATCACCACCCTTGGAACAAAAACTACCAAGACTGAGAAATACGGGAAGCAAATCAAATGCCAGAGGACCATCAATAAGGAACATCCATCCCAAAATCTACTCGGTCATATATGGACTATTTTCTAATTAACCAATCAAATTAGGACAAATAAGACCCCCCCAACCTCTACCGCCTACTCCCAGTTCCCATAAAACCTCCCTTAGCTCTCAGACCAGGAAGACAGATTTGAGCCTTGCCTCCTGTCTTCTTGCTGGTTGACCTCACAATAAAACTCTTTCTTTTCTCAAAATCCAGATGTCATAGCATTGGCCTCTGTGCATGTCAGGCAGCGATCCCTTGCTTGGTAACAATATAATCAAGGAAACAATCATCCCACCTTCCAGTTTCCTGAGAAGAGATTAGCATAACTTCCAGGGGGGACTTTAACCCCAAATTGTAAACCTACCTCTGAAATACCTTGACAATGTGTATGTAATGGGTTGTATCCCCTTAACCACAAGAAAAGGGTGAGCTCTCTTTCTGTTTTTGCAATCTCTTT
The DNA here is from genome assembly GCF_015220235.1 of Choloepus didactylus. Lineage (NCBI taxonomy): Eukaryota > Metazoa > Chordata > Mammalia > Pilosa > Megalonychidae > Choloepus > Choloepus didactylus. Next base: position 125,399,531 of record NC_051313.1, on the reverse strand, counting down.
GCAGATTGCCTATGATGAATCACATTCTGGTTATAAAGAGCAAAATTACTTTTCTTTCTCTTCTACTTTTGTGGAGAGGTTTTCTGGGTTGGGAGAAAATTTTGATTTTAGTTATATTTCCCCAGCATTTTCCTACTGGATGAAGTGGGGCCCTAAAGTGAGCTCCCTCCCCTAAATCTGTAACAAAAGAGTCCCCTTCCCTCACAACCGGTAATGACTGCAAAGTAAACATTAAGCCCTAAGAGGAAGGGAATGAAACTGTGCCATTTTAGGGAGTGAGACTTGCAGATTTACGCATTGGCCAAGCGTAACCGTTTCAATAATTAATCATTGCACCGGCCTTGAGAAAACTTCTCAAGCTTGCTAAAGATCTTAAGCACCCATTAATTAATTGCCAACTCTGCTTTTGTCAAAGTAGCTTGCTTGCATTTTCAGGATGTGGTTTCTGCCTATATAAGTCTCAAGCACTCTCCGGTGGGGGCTGCTGCTTACTGAACTCCCTGCGCAGAGTGACAGGCGGCAGTCGCCGGGCCGGCTAATGAAGGCTCTTTAAATTCTGTCTGGCTGTCTCGTACTTTAACTCGCGGGCACCGTAACACTGGACATGAGCCATGATGCAGGTAACCTTGATGGCTCCTGGAGTAGCTGTAGTTAAGGACGGCAGGCAGGAATGTTGGAAAGAACTTTGATGATATGGTTTAGCTGCTGAGCCAACCAACCCTAACCAACTCAAATTTGGACTTGCTGTTTATAAATTTAGGGGGTTTGTTATGAGCAACTGTGCTGGTTTGAAGCATCCATGTCACATGTATCAAAACTTCATTCCCTCTTAGTGCTGAATAATATTCCATTGTGTGTATTTACCATAATTTGTTTATCCATTCATTGGATGATAGACATTGGAGTTGTGTGCTGGTTTGGAGCTGTTATGTACCTGTGGGTGCCTAGGGCCCAGGGCCTTCCCCAAGTGCCTTGAAGCCTGTGCACACCGCAGCTTGCTTGACCTAGAACAGTTAAGGTTTGACCTACTTTCCTTGTAAAATCAGGCCTCCGGCACTAAATGTAATCTATAGCTTACCTCCCTCCCAAAACTACCTCCTCTCTGAAACTCCCTGAGATACTATTATCTACAAGATAATCTATAATCCTTCCCTATTCCCTGTTGACTACCATGGATCCCTCCCTATGTCACAAGACACCCCACCCCCACCCCTACTCCTGCGCTTATGCTCTCATATCTATTTGAATGTCTTTGCCCTAACTCTTACAAACCACTCCCTAGTACCCCCTGCTTTTGTGGAGTATCTTCACATTAAGCTCTGAATCCACCACCATTCAGAGCAGCTCCTGAATTCAGGGCAACGTGACTGCTTTCTCACCCTATAGGTTAAGCCCTCAATAAAAGCTCATGTCTCAGAATGTGTCGGGTGCTTTCTTTAGTCCTTCAGCTGCAAAAGCCCCTTGAGCCGCTACAGTAACCCAGAAAAGGCCATGTTCTTTTAAACCATTCCTATAGGTGCAGACCTATTGTGGGTGGGAGCTTTTGATTATGTGGTTTCAATTGTGATGTGACCCACCCAATTCAAGGTGGATCCTAATCCTTTCCTGGAGTCCTATAAAAGACAGAAAAAGCCCAGAGAACTTAGAGAGAAACATTCAAAGAGAGCTTAGAGGGAGAAAAGCCCCAGAGATGCTAAGAGAGGACCCAGAGAAGCACAAAGAGGAGGCCGTTGGAACCAGGAGCTGAAAGCAGTGAAACCTGGGGGTGAAAGACCAGCAGATACCAGCCATGTGCCTTGCTATCTGACAGAGGAACCCTGGATGCCAGCAGCCCTTCTTCAGAGAAGGTATCTTCCTCTTGATGCCTTAATTTGGACATTTTCACAGCCTTAGAACAGTAAATTTGTAAGCTAGTAATCCCCCATTTTAAAAAGCCAGTCCATTTCTGGTATATTGCATTTCAGCAGCTTCAACAAACTGAAACAGCAACAAAAAGCAAAACAAAAAATAAAAACAATAAACTTAATATTTACAATGCTTAAGTGGTATTGAGGATGATACAATAACTAATTGGAGATCAAGAATATCTCAGGGACATGGAAACTAACACCGAATGAGCTGCTATGTGCCAGAGACTGTTAGGTTCCCCATACCACAGAATCTCATTTACATCAAAAACTGGCAGAATCCACCTATATTTTCAAAAGAGAATTTTAAAAAAAGTAGGGTAACTGTACAAAATGGCTTAGGTTCAGTGCAAATTTAAAGCTTGGCAGGTTAAGAAAGAAAAAAAACCTTAGTTGCCCCTGAGGTTCTTTAAATCATAAAAGCATGGAAGCTTATTGGATCACCTATGGAATCACTTGATGGTGATGGTACAAACTTTCCTCACGGGGTATAATACGTAATGGCAGACATGCTGCTTTACAATTAATTTGATTTAGTCTCTATCCCTATTGAGAAGGACTATGAAGTATGTGATAACTGTAGAACTAAGTCATAGGGCAGTCAATAAACACTTGCCCTGGAGGCTGGCATTCTCTCCACAGACCTTTCTCCTACAGGCCAAAAGGTGCCAAAAGATGCTGAAGCCTGGTCTTGGAAAAGTGACCAAATAGTTTAGGCTTTTTCCTGAGATATCAGAATAAAGTATGTACATCTGCTCTATTGATTTGCCTGTATTTAAAATAACTTACTTTATTAAAGTCTATAGAAAAAAAAAAGTGGGCTTTTTAAAAGAAAATAGATATTGTGAAGTTGATCATTTTTAGCCCTTTCTGTATATCTTCCCCGACCATAAATTCTAAATGCACACTAATGAGTTTCCAGCACCTAGCATTAAAAATCCAAGTCTTCATGATTTACATGAGTCTCAAAGTTGAAGGATATGCAGCTTTAGAGAGGGACAGACCACTCTACATCACACAGCTATTTCAAAGAATCGAACTTGATTTGGTGTTTTACCAGTTAGCTATCGTCATAAAAATTCTATGTGACAATCCACAACATGTGCATCCCCAAGGATCTTAATCTCTGCTTGTCCCACTCAGTTTTCCAAGTTAAGGGATTTAGCATGCATAGCAAGAAATGGAGAATTTTGACTATACAAACTAATTGTCAGATGTCCTTGGGCAAGCCGCTGCCTTGTTTTGAATTGTAGTTTTCTTATCATATCAACATCTACTTTGTAGGGTCTTTGTGACAATTAAATGAGGTAATCTATTATAAGTATTTTGCCCAGTGTCTGGCATAGAGTGGAGACCTAGTACTTGTTAGCTAATAATAATAAAAATAATAGTAAAACAAAAAACCAAAAAACACCTGCAGTTGATCTGCCTTCAACCAAGATAGTCCTACAAAATAGACAGAGTAATCTTATCTAACAGCAAATCTCTCACCCTTGTCCTAACCCTTATATAAAAAAAAAACAGTTCTCCTGTTTTTAAGGTAAAGACATGTCTCCTGTCACACCTTCTGCAGACCTGAATAACTGAGTATATTTTATTCCCTCAAAGCTCTTCCCTACTAAATAGGTCCATATGTTCTTTTGTAGCTCAGTTTTAATTTTAAGCTTATTATAACGTTTGATTCCTTGCCAAGATTGAAGGCTCCCTGGAAGCCTGCCCATTTTCTCACCATTCAATCCTCCATGCTTAGCATGTAGTGGATTCACAATATTTGTTGCATGAATAAAGTATATTGATTTGTTTAAAACAAAGATGGAGAAGGCAGTCCTGTAGGTCCTGAGTGATTCTGCAGCAATCCCCACAGATTCGAGACGAGGAATCTGGGAATGGCAGTTAGCCTCGACTCCCTTCTTTCTCTGAGTCCCAATCTATAGCAAATACGGTCAACCGTCCTTTCAAAATATATTCAAAATCTCACCACTTCTCACCACTTGTATTATTGCCACCCTAGTCCAAGCCACCAGCACATCTTGCCTGAACTATTGTGGTAGCTTCCTAAATGTTCTCCCTGCCCCTGCTTTGCCTTCAAGAGAGTGACTCCTATCCCCCAGTGGCCCTGTCTCACTCAAGAGTAAAAGACAAATCCTACAGTGATCTATCCTACCTCTGACCTGTCTTCCACCCCTCCTATCTTTGTTCATGCCACTAAAGCACACTAACCTCTTAGCTGTCACACTGAACACACTTCAGCGCCAGGCATTTACCCTTTGCCTGGAAAGATTTTTTTACTCCAGAAATCTGCTTCACTTGCTGCTTCACCACCGGCAGGTCATGGCTGAAATATCACTTTTTCAGGAATGCCTGAGAAATTTGCACACTGTGCGGACTCATGGCCTGGGCCCCCTCCCCTCCACAGATCCAGGGGAAGAAACAATGTGTTGTAAACAAAGAATTGAAACTACCCTCCCCTGATCACTGTTGATAACAAATCTCCAAACAGTTTGTCACAAGACACTGCCAAAACTGTTCTCACATACACCATTGTCCTAACCCTCATAAACCATCCTTTGGCAACCCCTCCTTTTGCGGAGTACTAACTTCCGTCTTTTCCAGCCTGTTGCCACTGTGGAACAAATCATCTCCTGTAAGTCCTATTAAACCCATGTCTAACTCTGTGCCTGGCATGTTCTTGGTGAGCACAGTCAGGAGGATTAAAGGGCTACTGGCCATAGTGGACATGAATTCTGTAAGAAGGGAGAGTCTGTGGGGGGGTATCCCAAATTGCCCCATATCATCCATGTGGGGAGGGAGGGGTGGCTGCCCTCTGGGGTGAATGGGAATGTCTGTGAGAGAGTATGGGGAAACTCCAGCGGAGTTGCTAAGTGTTTAGTAACAGATAGCATGCCCTTTAGAAGAGACAGTCAAACTAGAGAGAGATATGCGCCTTGCCCAGCCTGAAATGAAGGACTCTGGCTGATTGCCTGCTCTGAGTGGACAATCAGTTAGAGACTCTGGCATGCAGACATGCATGAGTCAAAAGCCATAAGTTGTCTTAGGCTCGAGTCTGGAGAATTTTAGCTACTCCGGGATAGTACCCCAAAGCATAGGACCCCTAGACTCCTCCTTGGAAGAGGAAGAGGAGGAAGAATGGGAAACTTTTCACTGAATTTTTAAAAATAATTTGGAAAGATTTTAGTTATGAGCCTATGAGAAAACAGCTTATTTCTGTAACAAAATATGGCCTCAATATGATTTAAAATCAGGAGAGAAATGGCTCTATGGAAAGAATACTGGATTAGAATTGTTCTGAAAAAGGGTAGAAATGGGATGAAAAGAAGTATATTCAATCCTGTATTTGCCTCTCTCAAATGTATTTCTGTGTTTCTGTTTCTTGTGACTAATTTTCTTTTTGTGTCTTGTCTGCCTGTTCAATATATATTCTTATACCTCCGGAAGGTAATAACAAATTAACAAAAATTCTCAAAGAGCTCTATTTGAATTGCTTAAAAATAAATAAGCACTTATATATATTAATACTCCTGGAGTCCCAAAAGGAAAAAAAAATCTGTAGCAGGGTTGAAAGCTTTAGTGCTGTAATTACTGTAAACAAGCCTGTACATTAAAAAGAAATCACCACTTGCAAAATGAAATGAAATAAAGCTTCAGTGGCTGAGAGATTTCAAATGGAGTCAAGAGGTCACTCTGGTGGACATTCTTACACACTATATAGATAACCCTTTTTAGGTTTTAATGTATTGAAATAGCTAGAAGTAAATACCTGAAACTACCAAACTCCAACCCAGTAGCCTTGACTCTTGAAAACAATTGTATAACAATGTAGGTTACAAGGGGTGACAGTGTGATTGTGAAAACCTTGTGGATCGCACTCCCTTTATCCAGTGTTTGGATGCATGAGTAGAAAAATGGGGACAAAAACTAAATGAAAAATAGTGTGGGATGGGGGGGGTGTTCTTTTTTACTTTTATTTTTTATTCTTATTCTGATTCTTTCTGGTGTAAAGAAAATGTTCAAAAATAGATTGGGGTAATGTATGCACAACTATATGATGGCATTGTGAACAGTTGATTGTACACTATGGATGATTGTATGGTATGTGAATATATCGCAATAAAACTGAATTTAAAAAGAAAAGAAATCACTCCTAAGGCAGCAGAAGGCTTCCAGAAGTCTGCCTCTGGAAAAGGCAAAGGCCTTCCCAATTGTCTGGGTCACATCTTTAAGTGAAATAGTTCTAATTGAAAATAATTAAAAGTAGGGTGTAGAAACACCCAAATCCCATCACCCTGATTTAAAACTCTTAAATTCAAGTTCAACAAGATAAGAATCTTTCTTTCTGTCTCACCTATCCCTGCCCCCAAGGCCTACACAAAGGCAGCTATGAGGGAAGGGCTGGGAACAGAAAGATGGGGGAGGTATAATTTAAACAAAATAACACCATCATTGTATGCCATAGTCCTGAACATTGCTGGTTTATTAAATAAGAAGTTAGTACCCATTGTGTCTATCATTTTGTATTGGACCTTGCTAATGCTTTTTTTTAAGTATCTCCCTAGGAAAATCAAGCCAGCATTCCTTTTTCTCCTGGGGAGGCCAACAATGGACTTTTACTGTGCTTCCACAAGGCTACATACATGGCCTGACCATTTGCCATGGTCTTGTTGCAAAGGACTTTACTAAGTGGAAAAGTTCCACAAGTGTAACTCTATTTCACTGGCCAGTAACTCTAAGGTGCAATGTTACCCCATGCGGCAAATGTCAAATCACTTCATGGCTTTCTTGGGGTTGTTGAGGTATTGGAGACCTTTGTTCCTCATTTAGCCCAAATGTTAAAACCTGTGTATGTCTTGACTAGGAAAGGCTATCCCTGGGAATGGAATACCTCCCAATAGAAGGCATTTAATAAGGCAAAAGGGCAATAGCACAGGCACAAGTACTGGAGGCAGATGATCCAGACCTGCCCTGTGAATAGGATGTAGCCAGCACTAATACTGGCTTTGGGTGGGGTCTGTGGCAGAGGCAACATTCTAAACAAATGCCCCGTGGCTTTTGGTCACAATTATGGAAAGGGGCAGAACTGAGATACAGCCCCCTAAAAAAAAGCCAATTGTGTGCTGCATATAATGCCTTATTGCAAGGAGGGACTGACGCAAAGATGCCCAGTCACCTTGAAAATGGCCATCCCTATTCAGGTGTGGATAACCGACATGGCTTCCATGCTCTGGCAGTGCCCAACTGAGCACACTGACCAAATGGAAAGCCTACCTGCTACAATGCACATAGTCTGCTATGTAGGGATGGATTGTGGGGGCTCAGGGCCTGCGCCCCTCCCCTCCCACAGTGATTGCACTAGTGGCCTACTTGACCCTAACAGACATTAGAAGTCATCAGACCTTCCCAGGGGTGGAAAAAATGTATTGTAAACAAAGCATTGAAACTCCCCTCCCCTGATCACTGTTGATAACAAATCTCCATACCCTTGTGTCACAAGACTCTGCTAAAACTCAGTTTTCACAACCCCCTTGTAGTAACTCTTATAAACCACCCCCTGGCAACCCTTGCTTTTGTGGAGTGCTAACTTCCATCTTTCCTGGCCCACTGCCACCATGAAACCGTAACTCCTGTAAGGAAGTCCTATTAAACTCATGTCTAACTCCATGCCTGGTATGTCCTTCAGTCTGGGGCTAAGCTGGGTTAGAACACACACACACACACACACAGACACAGACACACACATTCCCTCATTCTTTTTCCTTGCTTTATTTATGTTTTACTTACTTATCTTTCCTATTTTTTTGTCATTCTCCCCTTCCCAAAATACACCCACAAATCTTGCCTCCATGAAGACAGGGATTTTTATATGGTTTCTCATGGCTATATCTCCAGCACACAGGTAGGTGTTTGATAACTACTTGAAGAAACGAACAGTTTAAAGGACAACATCTTGGCCTTCTGGGGGTCAAGGGTGTTGCTGCAGACCTGCCTCAGGCCTCCCATTTCCAGTGAAACTCAAGAAGGCTGGACACCAAGGATCAGGGGTGGTCCTGGGAAAAGCGCCTCTTTCCTTTTCAGTGACCATCCAGGCACTGGGAGCCAGGTTTGTTGTGAATAATAGGGAAGGGATTGACTTTGCTGCCTGTTGGATGCCAAATAGGCAGCTCTTCTGGGAGGAGAGAGGTGGGTTCAAGAATGGAGTTTATGGGTGTAAGGGCAGCTCGTCCAGGGAGGGAAACTGATGGACAAGGAGAAAACTTTTTAAAAGTGAAAACCAGACATCAGGGAATGTGCACTTTTGGTTGCAAAATTCCCAACACCTGGGTAGTGGTGGGATTCAAACCCAAGTCCCCAGAGTGACTGGAGCCTCTCAACCACAATACCATTCTATCATGGTTTTTTCTTGGGTAATTCTGAGCCTTCTTTCTTCCCTATCTTTGCTTTCAGTTTTCTTTTAAGTTTCATTCTTGAATCATGTGACTGCATTTCAGGATGTGTGACCCAAGAGACTCTTGATTTATCATCCAAGTATCACTACAGCCTTTTGCTTTTGGAAGGAAGCTTAGAGACCATGCAGACCAAAGCTTGCCTTTTACAATACCGAAACTAAGAAGGGAAGTGACCTGCTCAAAGTCAGTTAAAGGGAAGTTCCCCTCTCCTTGCAACCACCTCCCATGTAAGAGAACATATAGCTGCAGCCTTACACAGACTCTTCTAAAAAAGAAACAAGAAAAGGGGGAAAACTCCCTTTAAACTTTTAGATATCAAAAACAGATGGGGAAAGAAAGGAAAATTATAGACCCATCTTTTCTCTGAATGCTGCTACAAAAATCATTAAAAAAATGTTGGTAACCGGAATTCAGTATTGTATCAAAGTTCAGTGTAAGGCACTTTTAAAATTTAAAGACAAGCCACAGACAGGCAGAAAATTTTTACAAATAACATATCTGATAAAAGATGTTTAACCAGAATATGTTGCCAAATAAAAAGCAACTCTGGATTCAGTAAAGAGAGACTTTATTAGACAGAATTATTGCAAGGGAGGGGAAAGGGACAATTGCAAGAGGGAGAATAATCTGACTATAAGATCTGCAAGTGTCTCAAGGGTTAGGAAAAAGGGTTTTTCTTTCATAGGGAGAAGTAAACAAGGCTGGAAGGAACGGGTTGGGGGAAAAGGGATGAAAGAGTGGCTTGAACAGATCAGAGAATGTTTTACCCTGAGGCCAGCTTATTCTCTGGAGCGGCCCTTAAGAAGGGCTGCCTCAGACTTAGGTAGGTCCCAAGTTCAGGGCATGGATGAAGGAGAGAAGTTTAACCAAAGTTTGATTGATAAGCATTTTGTTTCAGCTGATCACTGGGTACAAGCAGTTCAGCTAATAACTTATGAAGCAAACGGAAATTTACAGGGTCTGTGTCTGGACTTGTCAGAGGTAAAAACGGGGGTATTTGTGAATCACATCTGAGTCATATGGAAACGGGTGGTTCTTTGTAGTAAGTCATTTCTAGGAACACAAAAGATGGGAGGGTTTTTTAACTTTCCCTGTTTCTCAGGACCACAGGGCCCGGGAAAAGTTCAACCTTGTCCATATATAAAGAACTCTTAAAATTCAGCAATTAAACAATCAAATTTTAAAAATTGGGCAAAACTTTGCAGGTAAACTCACTGCCCTCCCCCCTACGTGGGATGAGACTTCTGGGATGAACCTGGACCCGGCATCACGGGATTGAGAAAGCTTTCTGGACCAAAAGGGGCAAGAGAAATGAAACTAAATAAAGTTTCAGTGGCTGAAAGATTTCAAACAGAGTTGAGAGGTGATTCTGAATGTTATTCTTATGCATTATTTAGATATTCCTTTTTAGTCTTTAGTGTATTAGCATAGCTAGAAGGAAATATCTGAAACTGTTCAACTGCAACCCAGTGTCCTTGATTCTTGAAGACAATTGTATAAGTATATAGCTTATATGGTGTGACCATGTGATTGTGAAAACCTGTGGCTCACACTCCCTTCATCCAGTGTATGGACAGATGAGTAGAAAAATGGGGACAAAACGTAAATGAATAATAGGGAGGAGGGGTATGAAATGTTTTGGGTGTTCTTTTTTACTTTTATTTTTATTCTTATTTTTATTTTTTGGAGCAATGAAAATGTTCAAAAATTGTGGTGATGAATGCACAACTATATGGTGATGCTGTGAACAACTGATTATAAACTTCAGATGAGTGTATGGTATATGAATATATCTCAATAAAATTTCATTTAAAAAAAAATTGGGCAAAAGATCTGAAACACTTTACCAAATACATATAGGTAACAAGCATATGAAAAGATTCTCAGTATCACTTGTCACTAGGTAAAATTCATAATTAATGCTGTTTTATGCTTACTAGCTTGGAAAAAAGCCAAAACAAAACCAAAAAAACTAAACAATAAGAACCACAGTTTGGAGGCAAATTTACCTCTGACAGATGACTGCCTTCGGATTGATATCAGTAATGACTATAGAAACAAAACTTAAAAACAAATGTCAAAAACTGATATGAAGAATATACTAAAAGCCCAACATATCATGACCAAGTTGGGAATGAAAAGTTGGTGAAAAGTTATAAAATTTATTGTTAATTTTCTATTGCATAAAAATCACATTCAGATTTTCATTGAACTTGTATGTAATTTATACATTCAGAAAGATTTGACAAGAGGATCCCAAATTCTTAGGGAAGGGTGAAGAGAAAGAAAAGAACAAAACAATTTTGACAAAAAATAAAAATGTACAAGAAAAAAAAATTGATCTTGGCTGACCTGATAGTACAATTTCTTATTTTTTAAATTATAGTATTAAAATGGTGTGTTGCTCAGGAATAGACCCAATAGAGGAATTAAACAGAAAAGGGAGCACAGACAAGTTCCCATGTATTTAAGTACTTGATTCATGAGCACGCGGGAAAGAAGCAGCGACCAATACAAGGTTCCACGAGCAGGAGCCTGTGCGCGGGTGGCTAGGAGGGGAGGGATGGTCCAAGGATGGGCGCCAGAGGAACAGGTAACTGAGGGAGGCTTTAGCCCATCAGAAGCTCCAGGAGAGACCTGCTAGTACCAGAGGGGCAGAGCACCGGCAGGGGCAGAACTGACACGACCAGGATCCGGGCAGCTGCCTGTGGCCTGGCCTGAGGCAGGGTGCGCAACGTCTGAACGAGCCCTTTTGTTCCCACACTACTACCTGCCACTTGCCGCAATGACTCGCGCCCCGCCGGTTGCACCAACTCCTGAGAGGACCTTTGGGTTCCCTAGAAAGACCGTCCAACCATTCAATCGTCAAACCGCAATTCTGAGCCTGGGATCGGAGAAGCTGGATGGAGCTGGACAGCGGCCTGTCAGAAAGGGATGTGGGAGTCTCACAGGTTGATCGCTAGAGTCGTCCTTGGGGCTTATCTGAAGTTTTGGGTCTTCAGGTCCTGGACTGGTCCTCTAGCCACAAGCCAGGAAGAGAAAAGGGTGAGGTCAGGAAGGACTTGTAGTCTGCTCGATGCTTGTAGCCTGGTTGCTTTGTACAGCAGAAGAGGACAGATTTCTCGGGCAGAAGGCTCTTTGGGATGGATGAGACCTGGTCTAGCTTTCTTCATTTTACAGGAGGAGGAACTGAGGCCCAGAGAAGGTGATGGAACTAACAGCAATCGGCATTTCTCTGTAGCAGGTAATGTATATTGAAGGGCTTTGAAAGAACCCTGTTAATTCACAAAACTGGACTATCTGCTGAGTGCCTTCTCTGAGCCTTTTTGAAAAAGCTGGGAACAGAGAGTATTTTCCTAATTTTCCAGTTGAGGGAGTAGAAAGGTTACGTCACTTGTCCTCAATCACTTATCTGAAAATGAATAAAATCAGGAACTGAATACAAGAATGGCTATACCTTACAAATATAAATATATACCATTATCACAGCTTTATGGAGACACTGGGTATCTGAGGCCCTATACTAAGCAAGGAGGAATGACAAAATGAAAAATCAATCCCAAACTTCAAGTAGCTTAAGTTTTAGGGAAAAGAGATACCTGAGAAGAGATGGCTAAGGATACTGGACAGTAGTTTAAGACAGTTTCAAGAACTGAGGAATCCCCACATGTGGACAAAGGTGAAGGAAGAAGACATTATAGGGGAGATGGAATCAATGATGAGAGTTAGAGAACTTTCTTATACTAATGTATGTTTGTGGGAGTTTTGTTTGTTTTTAATGTAAATGGGATGTGAGTAGACATTCTAGTTTGAACCAGAAAGGATTTATCTAGAATCTCCATTAGCACTTTGTTGGTAATTAAATCGGAGCAGCTGCTTCTGCACAGGGTTTCACATAACTTTAAAAAATAGGATTTCATTGTTGGCATTTCGTTTCTCATGCGCTTAAACATTTTTCTTGTTCCTTAGGAAACATTTTCAAATCTAAGACTTGTTTAATCATATCCTTTGCACTGTCTTTTTCTTTTTGAATCTCATCTTTTATTATATAATATATATTGATTATAGAAAAATTATTTTTAAAAGATGAAAGACAAAAAATAAAAGACTGGATATCTACCACCCAGTACAACTATTGTTAAAGTTATTTTGCTATTTAGTCTTCTAGACTTTTCGTGTAAATTCCTGTATGCAAATTATGTGGTAATTTCTTCATAAGATCCTCACAACAACCTTGAAACCATTTTTTAGATATCAAAAAAATGTATTCATTAATGTTAAGTAAATTGACTAGATCATATGGGTTCTAAGTGGTGATACTGGGGCTTTTGAGTACTTTATTTCTCTCTTTTGAATCTGGATCCCTCAACTGTAAATAAAGTCTGGAAGTTGGTCCAGAATCTAGATAATAGATTATTTCTCATATCCCTTTTTATTGTTCCTGCAAGAAAATTTTTTATTATGTTCTTAATATCCTCCAGTGTTGACTCTGGAAGAAGAGTTTCATGGAACAAAAGGGCAGCCAGTCAAGATAGACCAAAAATATAAAACAGTTCCAAAATAAAATTGCAGAAGGCAATGAAGATTGACTTTCAGGTTTCTTACAGGGGCCACTGACAGGATGATGAATGCTGTTTTTACAGACAGGAAAAAGAAGGGGCAGGCCTGCCTATTTTGCTTCATAGGGTACCTATCAGGTTGTTTACTGCTTATCCCCACACCATGATCTCAGCATGTTTTGTATCTCCTCTCCATGAGAGGCTCTCTGGAGAGTGCATGGCACTCAATTCTTTTTTCTGAGAATCTTCTTTCTCATTCTATTCTTACTCTTTAGATTCTGTTTTAGCAAGAGCTGAATTAACCATTCAGCTGAGTAGTCGAATAGAAAGTCAGAGACGAAGAATCTGAGCCAATAAAGCCAGAATCCTCTTTAGTAGGAAGGGGTGAGAGCCGGGAGAAAAGGCCATGAACAATCACATTCCTATGTTTTACTTCTGTCACATTGTTTATCTTGTGACAGCATCTAGTAGAATGGTTGGGAGAAGGGCAGCATGGAAGAAGAGAGTGGCTTGGGGACAAGAAACTTAATATGGAGACAGAAGTACTGAAGAAACTCAACTCCTGAGGAAGTGATTGTGTTGGCTTTACCTGGCAAATGGATTCCCCCATCCCCTGATATATGGTATGCCTTCAGGCCATCAAGATTGTGGTTTGATAGCACTGCTCCAAGGCCTTTCATATCTATTCTCAGCATTGCATTTGCAGAATGACTTGATTAGCACTTAGTAAATATTTGTTGAATTGAGTTTTTTTGAATGTCCCTGGCTAGAAAACAGATTCTATTTTTTTTATATCAGGCTTTTAATTGGAAAGTTCAGAGTATTTCTTTGTGATTTCTACCAATGTGATGAATAAATTTATGTGTTCTAAGATTTAGTACAATGGGATTTTATCTGAGCCACAGGTCTGGAACATCAGAAAAATTTCCCTTTTCACTTTACACGGTGGCAACTATCAGCCAGTATCTGAAGTGTTAACCTCATCAGAATTCAAACGATATATAAGTAGTTGCTGCTTTATAGACTTTCCCCCCCAATCAAACTTCTGTGATATCCTTGAGATAGTATCTTAGACAACCCAAAGAAATCCTCTTAATTTACAAGTGAATATCACCATCTTCTGCAATGAGGAAGGTATTAATTACAAGTGAAGAAGAGAGCGATCATGAGAGAGGTTGGGTAATTTCCACAGGTCATATAGCTAGTAAGAAGCAGTGTGGGTCTGGAGTACAGGTCTCTGATTCTATGACTTAGGCAATCTACTTTCTAAAGTTACATTCACTATAGAAGGTAAAAGTCAAATGTAATCTCATTACCCAGAGATAACTACTAGGTACTATTTTGGTGGTTTGGGCCTTCTTTTCATCACACATGTACATGTAGCCCTCTGTGTATACCAATCTCTATAGCCTTCAGCTACATATACACTTGGAAAGAAACAAATTGATAGTGGCACATTATCAGAAGAGAATCAGGAAATCACGCACAGATTGAAAACCTTGGTATTCTGGCAGGTAAGTGGTTCTTACATGCTAGCTCACAGAAAACACTAGGCAGTGTTAAAAGTTTTCTGTGATGAAGTTTTTGCTGGTTCAACCAGAAAGGAGAAAATGAAGGAAAATGACATTAATAGCATCTACCTCTGACTTTTGATGTAAAGATAGATGTAAGTGTAGCTGAATCATTTTAATAACTATTTTCTGGTTATAAGTATTTAAGGCAATTTTTAAATGTACAGGCCTGATATTTTGTATAAGCAGCTCAATAAACTTCTTAGCCACATAAATCTATTGGTTATGAAGTCAACATCTGCTTGTTAATGAAGTTCAGGAATAATCAGGAACCTATCAGAAAGGCATTTGGAACTATTTTTCCTGGTAACATGAAAAATAATCTTCCAATTTTTCAATATGCTTTTTGTTGTGCCTCCCTATATTTTGACAGTAAAAGCTTATATTGAGAATAGGATTATTTTAACATCAAATTCTCACCTAGAATGCTTTAAAGCTTGGCTTAAAATAAAAGAAACATTTTTTGAAATATTGAGTAATTTTTCAATGTTAACCTATATTGCCTCTACCTATTTATTTATACTTGAAAGAAATGATTCTGATATTGGCCCATTATCAGAAGATAATTAGTAAAACATACCCATAATAGTCACATTTCATAAAATTAGAATTTCAAGTTCTTTATAAAAGTCAAATTGGATGTGTTTTTTTAAAACAAGTTATTTTGGGTATTATGTCTATAGAGTAATTTCTCACAAACTTTCTTTTGAAGTCTGAGATTATTTTCATTGTTTAGAACTGGAAAAGGAGTGGACTTAATAATTTAAACAAACTAGTGAGATAGTACTCTTCTCATGCTAGAAATACCAGTTAAATATCTGTAATTACTGTTTGTTACTGCCTAAGTCTGTCAGGTCAGGTATGATAAGTTTACATTTCTCTTTTCCTTGAAATGAAAACCTATGCTTAAATAATTAATTTCCACAGTGGACTAGGAGTCAGAATACCTGGGTTTGAACCTTTAACCATGTATTTGTTATTTTTATGCTGTTAATTATACAAATCACTTAACTCCTCTAAGCCTCAAATTCCTCAAATATTTTATTTCTGTTTTTATTCTGAGATTCTTTTGAATTATCCAAAGTACCTTGGATAGTGCTGGGTACTTGGCAGGCCTTGAGAAAAATACTGGTAGGATGAAAAATACTTAAGAGTTGTGAACTGGTAATTGCTAAGCCTGATCTTGAAATTTAACTTTATCAGCAAGAAGTCAATGTGTTTGATTCAGATGGTCTTAATGACCTTGGAGGCTAGATTACCTGATTTTAAACCAGATGAACTCTGTTTACAAAAACAGTCTCTGCAAAGCAAACTAGGCCTTTTCTATCAAGTTCCTCATGATTCTTCCAGAATCTTCCCCTTAGCCATTTAAAAAGCCATTCCAACATGTTTGGTATTTGCACCCCACTTCTCTGGTACCAAAATCTATTCCAGTTTGTCAATGCTGCTGTTAATGCAAAATACCAGAAATGGATTGGCTTTTATAAAGGGGATTTATTACTTTTCAAAGTTACAGTTTATTAAGGCCATAAAATTGTCCAAACTAAGGTATCAATAAGAGGATACCTTCACTGAAGAAAGGCCAATGGCATCTGAAACACCTCTGTCAACTGGGAAGGCACGTGGCTGGCATCTGCTGGTCCTTTGCTCCCAGGTTCTGGTTTCAAACTAACTTCCTCCAAAATTTCTTTGGGCTTTTGTCTCTCATAATAGATTCAAACCAGCACAGTACCTTCTCTCTTCCAGCCCACACCTATTGACTCATGGGGAGTTCCCCTTGATCAGTTGCCTGCGGAAGAGAAAACCCGGGCCTGGTTTACAGATGGTTCTGCAGATGCTGGCAGCATCTGAAAGTGGACAGCTTAGCACTATAGTCCCTTTCTAGTATATCTCTGAAGGACAGTTGTGAAAGAAAATCCTCCCTGTGAGCAAAACTTTGATCAGTGCACCTGGTTGTTCATTTTGCTTGAAAGGAGAGATGTAGGGGAGCACGCCATGGGATGACTGAGGCACAGAAGCTAGGAGAAAGGCCTGGAACAGCTTCTTCCCTAAAGACTTCAGAGGAAACATGGCCCTGCTGACACCTTGATTTTTGACATCTAGCCACCAGGACTGTGAAACAATACATTTCTGCTATTTTAAGCCACCCAGTTTCTGGTACTTTGTTATGGTAGTCATAGGAAACTAAGACAGTTGGTCATTTCAACATTCCTTTTTTTAGCAGGACACAAAGGCAAAATTTCAGTAAGTGATAGAAGGCTAGAACATCAGTATCAAGTAGACCTATAAATATATTTATCAGACTCTCCACCAAACAACAAGAAAAGGGAATGTTTACCAAGATAGACCATATTCTAGGCCATAAAATAAATTTCAACAAATTTAGAAGAACTTAAAACATAAAAGGTATATCTCTGACCACAGAAATTAGAAATCAGTAAGAGAAGCATATCTGGTAAATCCCCAAATATCAACATACTTCTACATAACATAGGGCAAAGAAGAAATTATAAAAGAAAATATTGTAAAATTAACAAAAAGGAATGTGTAATGTCTACAAATTTTTTTTATTAAATTCAGTTTTATTGAAATACATTCACACACCATACAATCATCATGATATACAATCCACTGTCCACAGTATGATAACATAGTTATGCGTTCATCACCACAATCTATCTCTGAACATTTTCCTTACATCAGAAAGAACCAGAACAAGGATAAAAAATAAAAGTGAAAAAAGAGCACCCAAATCATCCCCCCATCCCACCCCATTTGTCCTTTAGTTTTTATCCCCATTTTTCTACTCATCCATACACTAGATAAAGGGGGTGTGATCCACAAGGTCTTCACAATCACACTGTCACCCCTTGTAATCTACATTATTATATAATTGTCGTCAGGAGTCCAGACTGCTGGGTTGGAGTTTGGTAGTTTCAGGTATTTACTTCTAGCTATTCCAATGCATTAAAACCTAAGACATGTTATCTATATAGTGCATAAGAATGTCCACCAGAGTGACCTCTCGACTCCATTTGAAATCTCTCAGCCACTGAAACTATTTTGTCTCATTTTGCATCCCCCTTTTGGTCAAGAAGATACTCTCAGTCCCACGATGCCAGGTCCACATTCATCCCCAGGAGTCATATTCTGCATTGCCAGGGAGATTTACAACCCTGGGAGTCGGGTCCCACATTGGGGGAGGGCAGTGAGTTCACCTGTCGAGATAGCTCAGAGAGAGAGAGAGCCACATCTGAGCAACAAAGAGGTACTCAGGGGGAGACTCTTAGGCACAATTACATGCAAGTTTAGCCTCTCCTTTGTGGTAACAAGCTTCATAAGGGCAAGTCCCATGATCGAGGGCTCAGCACATCAAACCGCCAATCCCAATGTTTGTGACAACATCAACACCAGTCCAGGTGAGGATGTCCAACACATCCGCACCTTCCCCCAGATCCTCGGGGCTGGGGAGGGGAAGGTTGTAAATATATTTTTTGTTATCTGCCCAAATTACTCTGGGACGTGTCACTATTTCACTCCAGCCTATACTAACCTACCGTATCTCACTTCCTATTCAAAGTTCCATGCAATTGTGGTGTCTGAACAAATCGACTGTAGAGTTGATGTCTACAAATTTTTGAGATGCACCTAAAGCAGTTCTGAGGGAAAAATTATCACATTAAATGCTTCTATTAGGAAAGAAGATGAAAATTAAATAAGATAAACTGCTACCTTAAACTAGAAAAAGAATAGCAAAGAAAACCCAAATGATAACATGATGACCTACGTAGAAAACTCTAAGGAATTTGCAAAAGCCTCTAGAATTAATGTGAGGTTTGATGGGTCATAGATGTAAGGTCAGCATGCAAAGATCAATTTTGTTTCTTTTTAATAGCAATGAAAAAGTGGAAATGGAAGTTTGAAAAAATGCCATTTCCCATAGTGGGCTGGCTTGAATCTATTATGTCCCCCACAAAAGCCATGTTCTTTAATGCAATCTTGTGAGGGCAGACTCATTAGTCTTTTGTTTAGGGTGGAAACTTTTGATTGAGTGTTTACAAGGAGATGTGACTAACCCAACTGTGGGTAAGACCTTTGACTGGATTATTTCCATGGAGGTGTGGACCCCACCCATTCAGGGTGGGTCTTGATTAGTTCACTGGAGTACTTAAGAGAGCTCAAGAGCCAACACAGACACTGACACTTGGAGATGCAGACAGAAAGATGTTTAGAGATGCTAAGAGATGAAGCTCAGAGTTTGCCCTGAAGAAGCTAAGAGAGGACCCCCAGATGCTTTCAAACACCCTGAGAGAACAAGCAAAGACGCACAGGAGCTGAGAGAGAGAACCTAAGAGAGACAGAAGCCCAGAGACATCTTGGAGAAAGTCATTTTGAAACATAACCCAGGAGCAAAGACAGCAGATGCCAGCCACATGCCCTCCCAGCTGACAGAGGTGTTCTGGACACCACTGGCCTTCCTTCAGTGAAGGTATCCTCTTGTTGATGACTTAGTTTAGACACTTTTATGGCCTTAGAACTATAACTTTGTATCCTAATAAATCCCCTTTATAAAAGCCAATCCATTTCTGGTATTTTGTATAATGGTGGCATCAGCATCAGGGATAAGTTAGGGATAAATAACAAAATATGTACAAAACCTGTACTCTGAAGATTGTAAAACACTGAGAATCAATTTCAAGGAGATGTAAATAAATGAAGAGATACATCATGTTCAAGGATCAGAAGACTCAATGTTAAGATGTTCTTTCTCCCTAAATTATTCTATACATTCAATGCAATCTTAATCAAAATTCTGTATGTTGTTTTTTGGTATTTATTGGCAAATTGATTCTAAACTTTAGTTGGAAATCATAGGACTAAAACAGCCAAAATAATTTTGAAGAAGAATGACATTGGAGAACTTACATTTCTTGATATCAAGACTGATTACAAGCCCATAGTAATCAGTGTGTTTTTGGCATAAAAATAGACATACAGAACAGTGGAAGAGAAAAGAGGGATCAGAAAAGAAAAATCCACACATATATGGCTAATTGATTTTCAAATGAGAGTCAAGGTAATTCAATGGAGAAAAGACAATCTTTACAACAAATGTTGCTAACAATATGTGAAAAAAGAAAACAACCTTTACCATATATTTAAAAAAATATTGTATAAGAATCATAGATTCAAATGTAAAATCTAAAATTGTAAAACTTATGTGAGAAATCATAGGAGAAATTCCTTGTGATGTGAATGAAGAAAATGATAAATAAGACTTATCAAAATTAAAAATGTCTGATTTTCAAAACATACTGCTGAGGACACTCGGGAAATCAGTCATGATAACCTTGTAACCCCTCATTTGCTGATTTTAAATAAGGAGCCATGAAAACCTGAAATGCCTATCGGTTGCCACACAACTCTGAGGTTCAAAAAAAATGTGCCCTTTCTCCTCCTGCTACCCTGGAGGTGCCAGGTTGTAATCTGCCAATGTATTGTCTGGCCCTTGGGGCTCAATTGTTAATGATTTGCTGCAGAAAGAGCTTGGTGGAGCAGCGGGAGGAACCCGAGCCAAAAAGCAAGTGCAGTGGCCAGAGCCAAGACCCCCGCTACCGCACAGGCGCCGCCTGCGGTCTTCGCAGTCCCGGTTCTTGGTGGTTCTTGGTGGTGTCCCCGCTCTAGAGGCACTAGAGACAAGGAAGGGCTCTGATGGAGGTTGCCTGGCTCTCGAGAACCGGAAGCCCGCAACCCCAAGCACAGATAAAAGGCAAACTCTTCGCCTAACTGGAAAATCTTGAAAATAATTGCTGTGGATCAGATGTTGTCCTTGTATATATGTGGAACAGCCATCACCAGCCAGTATCCGTCTGAAAGATACAAAGTGAACACCCCAGTGCTTCAGAGTTTTATCAGCTATTGCTCACTCTTCCTAATTTATACAGTGATGCTGGCATTTTGATGAGGCAGTGATAACATTTTATACATCTTGAAAAGAAGTTGGTGGAAATAAATCCTGCTGGGGCTAGCTGATGTGGAAGCTAATTGCCTGATAGTCAGAGAGTACCAGTACACGACTCAAACTAGTGTTCAGCTTTTGGATTCCCTTGGCATTCCTGTGTTGATGGCTCTCTTGTGGTTTATTCTTTCTGCAAGATACAGAGTGGTCCACTTCATTCCTGTGACCGGCTATCACATGGATGTAGGAACCATGGTTGGTGCGGACATACTGGCAGAAAGGGAAGGCAATTCAGGTAGTGATGTACTGATTGGTGACATCTTGGCCCTTCTTGGGACTTCCTTCTGTGCCATTTCTAATGTGTGTGAAGAATACATGGTGAAGAAGCTGAGAAGACAGACGCTTTTAGGAATGGTGGGCTTATTTGGAACAAATAGCAGCAGCCTATTAGCTGCCCACAGCTATTGATTGTGGAAGGAAAGGAGATTGCCAGCGTTCTCTGGGACTGGGAAGTTGCGCTGCTGTTTGTGGCATTTGCCCTCTGTATGTTTTGCCTGTTTAGCTTCAGGCTGTTGGTGATTAAAATCGCTAGTACCACTTCTGTCAACCTGGGTATCCTTACAGCTGACATTTACAGCCTGTTTTTTGGTCCCTTTCGATTTGGCTATAAGTTTTCAGGGCTCTACATCCTGTTCTTCACCATCATCATGGTGAGCTTTTCTATACTTCTCCACCCCAACACAGACGGCAGAGCAGTGTGCCACTGGTCACCAGCACTGGGTTTGACAACCTGGGGCTGAAGACTGAGGAGAACCTCCGTGGGACCTACTCTGCAGTCTTGTAGCTGGAGAAGAAGGCACACACAGGTGCACCAGAGGCTTCCTGGAAAATTGGGAGCTGCCACCATGATAGAGCAGAGCCCACTATCTGCTGAGAGGACACTTGAAAAATGTTCAGATTCAGAGTAAACATTCTGCAGCATTGGATTGGATCCAGTGGTTAGATTTGAGAAACACAAAGCAACGAGTCACCAGAAGAAATACCACACTAGAGAAGAACCTAAGGCTAGGATTGTTTCCATGTGTTGGAGGATCAGTACCTGATAGCTTTGGGGAGACAAGGTGCCAGGCCCCACGCTGGGATCTCGGAGTCACAGTGGAAGCAGGAGTGAGGCAGCTTCAAGGCAGGGCCTGAGAGCAGCTGTGTAGGCAGGCGGGGTGGTCAGCAGACTAGGGTAGTTCTGGGGTATGTTTCCTCAGGTGGGGGCTTCTGGTTTTCATCCTACTAGGGAAACTACTGACCACAGGCCTGGTAACCTTTAGTTTACAGATGAGGCCTGATGACTGATTGCATATGGTGGGGAGAAAGGGTTGAGACAGCAAGGGGGCAGCACTTGAGAAATACTGAGATACAAGTGAGAGTAGCATGGAAGCTGGAGTCCAGTCAACCCAGGAACCACTATCCCAGCTGTTACGAAAGAGGACACTACACTACTTCTTACCAAATATTTGTAATGTGCCATGAGATTTTTATGATACTTCAATACAAAGTGTTACTATGTAGCATCATGATAACATCAACCGTCACTATGCCACTTTGAGAAAACTCTGGATATATATATATTGGTAAAAATCTAATAAAGAAAAAATTACCATTAATAAAATGACTAGAGAAGTTGCAGACTTGGAGAAGATATTTGCAGTACACATATTTGATAAAGTATGTGTATTCATAATATATAAATAATTATTACAACTCAACAGTAAGAATTATTATCACCCACCTACCCCTACTCAAAAAAGGCAAAGGATTAAAACAGACACTTCACCAAAGAAGAAATATAGATGGTAAATAAGCACAAGGAAAGATGCTCAACATCATTAGTCATCAGGGAATACAACTGAAAACCATAATAAGATACTATTATACACACACTAGAATTGCTAAAATTAAAAAGAATGACAATATCAAGTAGTGGCAAGGATGTAGAGCAATTGGAATACTCATCCGTTGATGGTGGAAATGCAAAATTGTACCACTTTGGAAAACTGTAACATAGTTTACATTACATTGTGTTGTACAGTTCTGTTCTATAGAATTGTTTATTCTGGTAACTTATAAAAATCTAAAATTTCCCATATTCTCCACTTTCAAATATATAATTCAGTGGTGTTAAGTTGATTCACAAAGTTGTGCCTCCATCACCACTACCTGTTGCCAAAACTTTTCCATCAGCCCAAATAGAAAATTTGTACCAATTAAGCATTAAATCCCCATTCCCCACCCCTGCCAAGCCCCTGATAACCTGTATTTTAATTTCTGACTTTATGAATTTGCATGTTCTACTTATTTCATATAAGTGAGATCAATAGTTGTCCTCTTGTGTTTGGTTTATTCCACTCAATATGATGTCTTCAAGTTTCATCCATGTTTTAGCATGCATCAGAACTTCATTACTTTTTATAGCTGAATAACATTCATTGTATGTATGTGCTGGTTTGGATGTATTATGTCCCCCAAAATGCCATGTTCTTTGATGCAATCTTCTGGAGGCAGACGTATTAGTGTTGGTTAGGTTGGAACCTATTGACTGAGTGTTTCCATGGAGGTGTGACTCAATCAACTGTCAGTAAGACCTTTGATTGGATAATTTCCATGAAGGTGTTACCCTGCCCATTCAGGGTGGGCATGGATTAAATCACTGGAGCCACATAAAAGTGCTGACAAACAGAAGGAGCAGAGAGCAGCTAAGAGTGACATTTTGGAGCACCTGCAGCCTAGAGAGGAATGTCCTGGGAGAAAGCCCTTTTGAAACCAGAACTTCGGAGCAGATGCCAGCCACATGCCTTCCCAGCTAACAGAGATTTTCCAGACACCATTGGCCATCCTCCAGTGAAGGTACCCGATTGTTGATGCATTACCTTGGACACTTTATGGCCTTAAGACTGTAACTTTGTAACCAAATAAATCCCCTTTATAAAAGCCAATCCATTTCTGGTGTTTCGCAAAATGGCAGCATTAGCAAACTGGAACAATGTACCAATTTTTTTTTAATCCATTCATTGGTTGATGGACTTTTGAGTTGCTTCTACCTTTTGGCAATTGCAAATGATGCCACCCTGAACATCAGTGTGCACATATCTGTTCAAGTCCCTGCTTTAAATTCTTTTGGGGGATTGCTGGGTCATATGGCAATTCTATACTTAACTTTCTGAAAAACCACAAGATTGTTTTCATAGTGACTGCACCATTTTACATTCCCACCATCAATGTATGAGGGTTCCTATTTCTCCACATCCTCTCCAACACTTGTTATTTTCTGTTTTGTTTTTTAATAGTAGCCATTCCAGTGGGTGTGAAATGGTATCTCATTGTGGTTTTGATTTGCATTTCCCTATTAACTAATGATGTTGTGCATCTTTTTGTGTGTTTATTGGCTGCTTACATATCTTTGGAAATGTCTATTCAAGTCTTTTGCTCATATTTTAATTGGGTTGTTTGTATTTTTGTTAAGTTGTAGGATTTCTTTAGATATTCTGGATATTAAACTCTTATCAGATATATGGTTTCCAATTATTTTCTCCCACTGTGTAGGTTGCCTTTTTACTTTCACAATGAAGCCCTTTGATGCACAGAAGTTTTCTTTTTTTAATTCTTGATTATTGATCATATAGTATTGCTTTTTTCATGTCTAGTCATTTTTTATTATATACTGAACTTTGTGTAAGCAGACTATGGAGGTACTAGATTATATTATTTTCCACCACATCAAGTTCTCCAATTTATCCTTTAGGCAGATAATATAAGGGTCTTCTTTTTCTTCCACTACACTACCCCTATTCCTACTACCATATCCCTTTACATACCAATCACAGTAAACATTTTTATTTTTTGATTTTGCTAAACTCTTCAAATTTTTCCCTTCTATTCTTTCTCTCCATATATTTTTCTCTCTTAGTCAAGAATCACTCCCTAATTGTTTTGGATTGCTAAAGCTGACAGAATGTAATATACCAGAAATGGGTTGGCTTTTTCAATGGGGTTTTATTAGGTTACAAATTTACAGTTCTAAGGCCATGAAAATGTCCCAATTAAGGTATCAACAGGACGACACCTTCTCTGAAGAAAGGCTGATGGCATCTGGGGTTCCTCTGTCACATGTGAAGGCATGTGGCAACATTTGCTGAGCCTTCCCTCCTGGCTTCTGGTTTCAATGGCTGTCTCCAAATGTCTCTGGGCATTTCCTTCTCAGCTTGTCTGGGACCTTCTTGCTTCTCCCAGGGCATTTTCTTTCTCTCTATCCATGAGCTCTCTTAAAAGACTCCTGTAAAGGATTAAGACCCACCCTGAATGGGCTGGGTCACATCTCAATGGAAACAACCTAATCAAAAGGTCTCACCCAATAATAGGTCTTCGCCCACAGGAATGGATTAAAAGAACAGTCTTTTCTGGGGTATTGGACAACAGATTGAATAACAGATTCAAACCAGTACACTAATAATATACCTCTTTAACTTTTCTTTAAAATAAACTGTAATCTAATATGGACGGTAATACATGCTAAAATAAAACTGGAAATAAAGAGCTTCTGGAACCTAGATGACAGAATAGTCAAATAAAATAGAGTGGAATAAAAGTGTTTTCAAGGAAGAATGGTTCATCCAGCTCTTGATTATTCTAGTATTATTTTTATAGAATGAACATTTCCATTTGAGGGAACATCATAACCAAAGAGACATAGTGAAGAGAGCTCACAATTATCAAAGATTCACTTTATGTCAGGGACAGTGCTAAATATTTAACATTTCTTACCTTATTTAACTTTCACAATAATTCTTCAAGGTAATTTTTTACCAAAGACAATAGAAATTGAGGCTTTCTTGTTTTTAACCTGAACTACTTGTTTCTGAACTGGAGGTTGAGCCATTTTATCTTTAAAGGCTGTTCTCCTTCCTCTTTGTTCAAAATTATTTTCCAGAGATGTTTTAGTTTTCTAGGCTGCTCAAAGGAGATACCATGAAATGTATTGCTTTAAACCATAGGAATTTATTAGCTTATAGTTTGATGCCAGGAAAATGTCCCAATCAAGGAATAACCAAGGTGATGCTTTCTTCCCAAAGATCAGCTCCCAGTGATCTTTGGCTCCTCTGTTTAATGGCAAGGCACTTGGTGGCATCTGTTGGTCTCTCCCTTCTCTTCCACTTTTGTTGATTTTAGCTTCCTGCTCCAGTGGCTTTTTTCTTTCTCTCTGTATTCATTCCATTTATAAAGGACTCCAGTAATGGGATTAAAACCCATTCTGAATAGTCTCATCAAAAGGTCCTACTTACAATGGGCTTACACTCATAGGAAAGGATTAACTTGAGAACATATTTTTCTGGGTAAATACAGCTTCAAACCACCACAATAGATGATTCGATGTTGTTTTTTTATGGAAAATGGTATTTCAATGCACTTGGAGTATAAGATAAATAGGAGCTCTTTAGATAGAGCTAGAAAAGTATGTTTTTGCAGAACCAACAGTAATATGAAAGAATATGTATATATTTCTCTAGGTAATAAGGCTAGTTCAGGATTTTAAGTACACATATGATGTAAGACATACATGTTAAAAAGGCTCCTTTTGTAGCAAAGTGAAAGATGATTTGGAGTATGAAGGCACAAGAAATTAATAAATAAGAAGGCTCTTGCAAAAAACTAGGCAAAAGTTACTGAGGTGCTGGACTAGGGCAAGAGAAGTGGAAATAAGAAAGAAGGGGCAGATGTGAAAGACTAATGTTCTTGGTAGACTTAGAAACTTACTGAATATGAGTATTCAGGAAAGAAACAGCCCAAGAACACTGATGTTATAAGATTTTGGTGACTGGACAAATTATAAAGAAGTAAAAATCAAGAAAAGCAAGTTTGGAATATAAACTTCAAAGGAATGATGGATATTTGACATAAAATTTGATGAAAAAATTTATAACATAAATACTCTTCACGTCCCCAAAAGTTAGTGATAATAAATTAGATTAAATTGCAATAAAAGATAATTTACTGAAATAAAATTCCATTTATGGCTGACAGAGTCCATTTCTTGTTCTTAAAGCAGTCTATGATGTCATACTACAAAAACATTGAGTAATACAGTAATATGCTAGAAAGAATTTCTTGATATCACTTATAACCCTTGGATTATACTTTTCAAAGAAAATAGCTTTCAACAATAGTTTCAAGTTTTATATATAAGGCTTTGAATGAAACTGTAATGTGTTAGGGGTAGTAATAGGCCAAGTGTGAGTAAGAACAGAAATGATATGGCAAAAAAAATTTTTTTTTGAAGACTGCTTCTAAATTTTCTTATTTGGCTAAGAACCCCTCATCTTTCATTGAATTAACTACCCCATGAGAACCTCATCTCTTTGATCTGTCATGGGGGCTCATTATCTCAGGAATTCTTGAGAACATCAGATTCTCTAGGTATTTGTCCCTAGTTTCCATGAGAAAAATGTTAGGCTCAGAGATGGTAGTACAAGCTAATAATTAAATCTCACAAAGTGCAAGAAGCAACTCTCAGGGGAATGGCTCATCTGACAGTGCAAGAATTTGTTGGAATACATTATGACCATTCATCTAGTTTTGACTGCTCATATATGTGTTTCAATATCTGTTAATAGAAAAAAATCATTGTATGTCATTTGTTTATAAATTAAAGGAGATGATAATATTGTTTCTAGCTAATATATGGCATATACACCAATGCAATTAGTGGTATTGTTTATACTTCATGATTAATAATGTTTATATTTAAAACTTAATATTTGACAAAAGAATGACCAGATATCTTCTGCTCTTACTTGACAAAATGTCTAGAAATGGTCATTGAAGTTAATAAACTATAAGATACGAATAATAATAATAATGATCATTAAAATTTAGATAACTATTTTAAGTGTAAAAAGCACCTTCCTAAGTAATAGCTCATGGGAATCAAAATATCTGACTGTAGAGGTGAAATGTGAGATTCAGCTCCCTTAAAAATCTTTGATAGCTAAACATAGAAAATATGATTTTGAGATGCAGATGTTTCTATTGTGTTCACTGTAAAGTGATCTGAAATAGAACATGCCTACTGTTCTTCATCATCTTTTTCAAAAAACCAAAACCTATTAATTTATACCAATGACTTAGCTTAAGTCATTTGTCAGTCAGATGGATAGTAACTTTTTTGAGATAATTTTAATGATTGTTGTACCAAACTGGGCAAATGCAAATTAAATTACCTTAATATTTTGGAAATAGTTTTGTTTTTGTATTGACTTCAAAAGTCAAAACCAATTTTTTTTCTTCCTTCATTTGCTCTCCTTTTTTTGATATATACCTGTTGTAAGTAGGAAATATTCAAGTTAAGCTTTAGTTGTGGATCCTACAATTGCATAGAAAACTAATCTAATGTAAAAAATATGGTAAAGAAAGCACTTTGCACTGCATGCACTAAGCAAGTAGTAGAGGATATACAACCCAACAGAAACCAAGGCACACGTAGATGCTGGAACAGCTCTTTCTTGACTGTAGGTTCTATTCTGAATTCTGAGTCTGAGGTAGATACTTTCCATCCTTAATGCTTACTAAATTCTGGTCTTCATGTTGAAAATAAATAGTGAGGGAGATTTGCTGCTCCTTCACAGTCTCTCTCTTGGGTGAATCTGTATATTGTATGTGTGTTTGTGTGTGTTGGGAAGAGTGCCATTTCTTCTGGGACCATACACTCTCCAAACCCTTGTTAGAGATAATTAGTTTAGGGAATTTTTGAAAATAAAGTTTAACTCCATAGGGTGGAGCAGAAAAGGAAGTATCCAATCCTGCACCAGCGTTGAAAGCTGTAAGGAGTTCTTCCTTTCCAGACTTGAGTCCTTGGATCTTTAAGTGCTCCCTGTGCTGTGTAATTCAGAGAAACTCCCAGCTTCCCTCATGCTGATCTTTGTCTGGGGCTGGGAGGTGGGGTATGTGGATGTTCACCATCCTCAGATGGTATAACTATTGTGCACTCATCAACATTCTCTCTTCATTGATCCAGATTCACCTCTGTGGGGTCCTGTGACTCCTTTATCTTCTATCTTTTCTCATAGATTTCCTAAATGTTATCTGTCTCCTCTCCTTGCCTTCACTCTGGTCATCCCACTTGGACTTCTAAGTGAAGTTGCAAGAAAGTGAAGGAACCATGGACATGGCATTTCTGAGGTTGCAGTCAAATTTGGTGAGTTAAAGATCTTGTGTAGGCAGAAATGTGGCTTAGGACTCTAAATTACACAAGCATCTGGTTTTTTTTTAGGACCTAGACTATGACTGAATCATGGGCTATTCAAGTATTCCAATACTTCTCAGTCTAAATGTCGACACACTTTATTTAGATAAGCGTGAATAATTTTAAAGATTGTTTTAATATTACTAATTCTATAATGAAGCTGGAGAGACTTTGAGCTCACTATTTCAAAAAGTGAATTTAGAAAGCAGTAGCAGTGGAATCTACTAAATTGGAGAATCTTAAGAATAAAATACTAATTACAGTCGTGCATCACAAGAGAGTACATTGAATAATAAGCTCTAATTTTGAGTGTCAATTATTGACAATGGGATTTTGAGCTGCAGCTTGGAGAGTCAATAAAGAAACATAAAATTGTCTCCTGGGTTACTTATGGCTTTGTATTTACCTCATGTTCCAGCTGGCAAAGGTGAGTGACTTGTCTAGCTATGAAGTGCCCACCCATCTCCTAACTCTGGGACTTGAAAATTCATCCCTCCAACCTTTCTAAGCAGTAAGTCCTAATTTTGCTTTTTGTAAATCAAATTAGATAATAGTTGATATTGGGGCATTAATTGATTTAATTTTTAAAATATCTTGTGAAATGTAAATTACCTGGTCAAGGTTTCAGAAGTCACAGAGGATGTACAAATTCGCTTTCCAGAACATGAAGACATTTAAATGCCGTAGGCATACATCAGGCCACTACAATTAAATGATTAATGTTAATGGCTTTCCTAGGAAACTGTCATATCACTATGTTTAGAAGTCATCCCATTAAGCTCAAATAAGGATAAACTTACTCACACACTATTTAAAATAATATTCTTCACAAACAAGGAGATTAGTCATTAGTTATTTAAATTGCAGTCACTGGCAGAAATGCAAGAATGCAGTCCTCAGAAAGGGAAGCCTTGGTAAAGGAGAGAAGTTATTGAATATTGATGTCATAAAATGAGGAGAAAGGTAGTGTGCCGGTTTGAATGTATTATGTCCCCCAGAAAAAGCCATATTCTTTGATGCAATCTTGTGGGGCAGACAGAATAGTGGGGATTAAGTTGGAATGTTTGAATTAGGTTGTTTGCATGGAGATGCGCCCCACCCAACTGTAGATGATAGGATATTTCCATTGAGGCATGGCCCCACCCATTCAGGGTGGGCCTTGATCAGTGGAGCCATATAAACGTGCTGACTCAAAGATATGGAACTCAGTGCAGCTGTGAGTGACGTTTTGAAGAAGAGCAAGCTTGCTAGAGAGGAATGTCCTGGGAGAAGCCATTTTGAAACCAGAACTTTGGAGCAGACGCCAGCCACGTGCCTTCCCAGCTAACAGAGGTTTTCTGGACGCCATTTGCCATCCTCCAGTGAAGGTACTTGATTACTGATGTGTTACCTTGGACACTTTATGGCCTTAAGACTGTAACTGTATAGCCAAATAAACCCCCTTTTTATAAAGGCCAGTCCATCTCTGGTGTTTTGCATTCTGCAGCATTAGCAAACTAGAACAGGTAGAGAGTAAATGGGTGGTTTAACCACCAGGAACACTTTGAATCAGAAGAGAAATTCTTGAGACAGTCTGGTTGAGTGATCTCATGCTTTGTGGGTCCTTTGGTTGATTTGAGAAACAAGAAAAAAAACGTAACTTGGATTTGTACTCTATGGTTGATAAACATTGATATACATACATACATACAAAAATACATACATACAGTCATCAGGAAACTCCACTGTCAATCAAAACTGCCCTGCACTCCTTCCAATAGGACCAGATGACACTAGGCCTAAGATCATTTTGGCAGCATTTCTGTACCCAATGTACTTAGTATTAATATCCTACCAGGCAAATTTTAACTGTATTTCTTCTTTTCTTAATAAAAATGACTGTTTATCTATATCTTTGCTTGTAATACCATGACAGCTATTTGCTTTAATCAATTTATAGGGAATAACACTCTTCATATTAAATTTTTGAGCTGCAGTCTCAATTTTACAACTTAGTTAGTTTCTTTATATGCAGATTTAGTACAATTATTGTGCTGCCTGACTATACAATTAGAGCTGTAATTGATGGAGTAATATCTGGAATGAATCTGCAGAGTTCCAGTCATGGTTCCATGCAGCAGCCGTGTAACATGGGGCAGGCAATTTTATCACTCTCTTGGCCTCAGTGACTTATTCTGTAATATAGAAAAACAAAACTGCAGACCTCCTGGGGCTGCTTTGTGAATGAAATGAGGTAAACTATATCAAACTGTTAACATCAGTGCCTGGTTCGTAGCAAATTCATAAATATTAATTAACACTAATATTTAAGTGACTCATAATTCTTGCTGTTAATTTATTATGTTCTCTTTTATATATTGAGGTATTTAAAAATATAGGAATTTACAGAGACTAATAGAAAAAAAACCCACATACCCTATCAATCACAATTAATAGGTGTCATTTTATGGTGATATGTCTTTCCAGCTATTTTTAAAGAAGTAAAACATAGAGAAAAATCCCATTTTTGATACAATTTCCTCTCCAGAAGCAACCACTGTCATCAATTTTATTTCCCTTCCCAATTCATTTTAACTTGTATATACATGCATGCTCTCATTTAACCATTATGTAATATTGCTTTTTAAAATTTTCATTTTACAAAAGAGGTGGAGGGAAAGCCTTACTAACAATGCTGGCTTGAGAATAAGTGATGGCCCTCAGTTATTATATCTGGGGATTGTCTATCTGCCTGGATGTATATAGAATATTACCATTTGTCACATCTATTCATAACCACCAAAGAAGCTTGTTGTAGCCTCTGTAATGATGACCTTGACAATACTTTAAGTACCAATAAGTGTCAAAGTATTTATGTACAAAATCTTAAAGCTGTTGTTGGGAACACATATCATATCATGATTTATTTATGGCCAAGCATTTTTAGATCAGTGTATTTGAACCCTATTTTGTGCTCCAATGCAACTGAGAAACAAATATATTTCCTTTTAATAAAAGTGAATCACAGCCCTATTACTTTTTATTAGCTACTTTGGAAAATATGCAAAAATAATAGTAAACATGGACTCTGCCCTTGGATAATTTACATTATACAGTACTCTCACCCAAAAACATAACACTATTTATTGTCAAATAACTTAATTGCAAGGGCAGAGTATCATAGAACACACAAAAGCTTTCAGTTCTATGGAATTATGAGACAGATAAGATAAAATAATCAGTGTGGGCTCCCTGGAAGTGGAGTGCTTTGTGAGAATGAAAAGTGAATAAGAGGAAGGGAAAAGCTGTTAAAAGCATGCTGGATATTAGTCCTATTGGGATTGAGTTCTGGGAATTGCTTTATTCCTAGGTATTTCATCTTTATAGGAAAACCATCTCAACTTCAGAAAAGTCATCCAATCCTCGAGTTAAAATACACCTCAGCAAAATAAAACATGTTTTATCACAGAGGTTTAGGATAGGGATGGTAGAGGGGATATTGAGGTGATGATGAAGCTATTAGCATGTGTGGGGTATGTTAGGGTCATGCTCCAGTAAAAATAATGGATGGAATCAGAGATATGGATATAATCAATAATGAGGTTATCTTCTAAGATTTTGCTTGATCACTTGTAGCCTGTTGCTTTGTATATGTTCCTAGATTTCCCAATATCAATGAGATAATATTTAGAACTAGGTTTCACCTAACAGCAAGCTTGGATCTCTGATCCAGACAGAAAAGTCACTACACCTATCCACGGATCATATATGACTGGGGGAAATTGATAACACCCCATAAAAAGTAAAAAAAATAAAAAGTGTAAATGTAAACTGTTTATTGTTTTGCAAAATAATCAGCTTCTGACAGAATTTTTTTGTACCTCACCAAACTGAAAAGAGTGATGAATTGGTAAATAATCAGAGCAAAAAAAAAAAAAAAAAATTCCCAAACACTGTGTGTTCCTCAGACCAAGTAATGACTTAATCAGTACCTACTGAAATTCTGGGTCAAGCATCCTGCATTTCCATGGAAGACTCATTGCACAATTTTACAGTCGTTCCATTTTTGAGGAATACACCCATGTTCTTCACAGCTATTCATCTTTCTCCCGACAGGTAATGTGTGGTCACAGGTGATGGAAAAAGACAATACAAGTTCTTTTGAAGGCTTCATCCTGGTGGGCTTCTCTGACCGTCCCCACCTGGAACTGATCCTCTTTGTAGTTGTCCTCACTTTTTATCTGCTGACTCTTCTTGGCAACATGACCATCATCTTGCTTTCTGCTCTGGATTCCCGGCTGCACACTCCAATGTATTTCTTTTTGGCCAACCTCTCATTCCTAGACATGTGTTTCACCACAGGCTCAATCCCTCAGATGCTCTACAACCTTCGGAGCTCAGATAAAACCATCAGCTATCTGGGTTGTGCTATCCAGCTCTACTTTGTCCTGGCCCTGGGAGGAGTAGAGTGTGTCCTCCTGGCTGTCATGGCATATGACCGCTATGCTGCAGTCTGCAAACCCCTGCACTACACCATCGTCATGCATCCACGTCTCTGTGGGCAGCTGGCTTCAGTGGCATGGTCCAGTGGCTTTGGTAATTCTCTCATAGTGGCACCCCAGACGTTGATGCTACCCCGCTGTGGGTACAAGAGGGTGGACCACTTTCTCTGTGAGATGCCAGCACTGATTGGCATGGCCTGTGTAGATACCATGACCCTTGAGGCACTGGTTTTTGCCTTGGCAATCTTGATCGTCCTGGCGCCACTCATTCTCATCCTCATCTCTTATGGTTACATTGCACGAGCAGTGCTTAGGATCAAGTCAGCTGCTGGGCGAAAGAAAGCCTTCAACACTTGTAGCTCCCATCTAATTGTTGTTGCTCTCTTCTATGGTACAATCATATACATGTACCTACAGCCAGCAAACACTTATTCCCAGGACCAGGGCAAGTTCCTTACCCTTTTCTATGCAATTGTCACTCCCAGTGTTAATCCTCTGATCTATACCCTGAGAAACAAAGATGTTAAGGAGGCCGTGAAGAAGGTGTTAGGGAAAGGGAGTACAGAAGTACAGTAAGGGGTGATCAAATATTGGAATTATGTTTTTACTCATATATGTTGTTAGACCTAGAAAATAAAGGAATGTTCTGTTATTTCAGACTAAAGGGATACTTAATGAGACGGCGAATTCAGTGGTTTAGCGAGATTAAGAAATGCAATATTCCTGGGTTGATAGTCACTCATGCGCTGCTCAAGCCTCTCAAAATCAATCGTTCTTCTCTGGAAGACTCCAGTCCAGGATAAAACAGTGATCCAGATTTGCAAAAATGCCAGCCATGAGTGCAAACACCAGACATTTTTTAATCCATGCCAGCTTCTATCAGAGTGGTCTGAGCTTAATAGGTCCTCAACAAATTTGAAAAAAAAGAAATTAGAAGTGTAGAAGAAACACTTTTTCCTCAAAATTTCAAATGTTTTTTATAGTGCCAAATGCCTGAATGAGAGCTAAAATAAATTGTTCAGTTATCGAGCTCTTAGTACTGCCAACAGCATAACCAGCAATGAATCCTGCATATTTTGACACATTTATATAATTGAGTTTTATGAAATTTATTTTTTTACTTTCTGAGGCAATAGAGAATGAAGAAGAAAGGATATAAAGCAAGACCAGGAGGTATCTTCTTTAGATAGAAGGAAGAATTTCTTGTTAATACTCAATATTTGTTAAAACCTGTTAATTACTCAAGAAGGCTAAGGGGTCTTCTGGCTCAAAAATTTTCAAGATTATTTAATCGCCATCTCTCATTTTATCATGATAACCTTGCACAGAGGCAAAGAGGAATGAGATGAACTCTAGGAACTGTTGGAATCTTTATGATTAGGAGTTCTATGGACACTGATTTCTTCACACTTAACAGTAATGATTGCAGTTCCTCGCTACTCATTGTAATGGAAATTCTTTTGAATGGTTTCTGTCAAATAAATGAAGGTCCAATTTAAAGGCAGATATGTTTCTTCAGAACTGATTTATCAATTGGATGAACACTGTCTTATAACCTGGGAAAATTTATATTAATTTAGAATTTCTGCAAGTAAATAAGGAATCCAAGGTTTTGCAGTATTGTCAATGACATCATTAGGAACTGGCTGAAGAATGGGTTCAGAAATTTCTCAATTAAGCTTCCTCAAAAGCTTTACGAGAGTTCAGGTTGCTCCAGAGGCTCCAGAAAAATATCAAACATCTAATAAGTTTTCCTCAAAATATAGAATTGTCAGACCACTGTGCATGTTTTCTGATTTTTGAGACCTAACCCATATATTTTCCAGATGGAACAGATTTTGTTTTAGATTACTTAGGGCTTGTGAGAATGGGTCTTGGTTTAGTTTTCTTTTTTTTCCCAGCATTTTATTGAGATATATTCACACAACAATCCATCCAAAGTGTACAATTAATGGTTCACAGTATCATCACATAGTTGTGCATTCATCTCTGCAATCAATTTTAGAACATTTTTATTACTCAAAAAAAAAAAAAAAACCCACAACATACCCCTTATCCCCCTCTATTATTGATCCATAGCATTGGTGTGGTACATTTGTTACTGTTGATGAAAGAACATTAAAATATTACTTTTAACTATAGTCCATAGTTTGCAGAATGTGCATTTTTCCCCATATACCATGCTATTAGTAACTCCTTGTAATAGTGACATACATTTGTTCTGGTTTATGAAAGAACATTTTCATACCTGTACCACTAATCACAGTCATCGTCCATCACAGGATGCACTGTGCCCCTGGTTAATCCTCTAGCTTTCATTCTAGTGACGTACTCTACTCTAAACCTCCCCCTTCAACCACAGCCACACATACAACTCAGAGTTGTTAACTGCACACACTATACTGTGCTACCATTACCTCTGTTTCCAAATATTTAAATTCAACCTAGTTAAAAATTCTGCACATGTTAAGCATCCGCTCCCCATTCTCTACTCACATTCTATTTCCTTTTAACCTATATTCTAGATTTTAACCCTATGAGTTTACTTATCATAATTAGCTCACATTAGTGAGATCATACAATATTTGTCCTTTTGCTGTCTGACTTATTTCACTCAACATAATGTCCTCAAGGTTCATTCATGTTGTTGCACGATTCAGGAGTTTATTCCTTCTTATTGCTGAATAATATTCCATCGTATGTATATACCACATTTTCTTTATCCATTAATCGGTTGATGAACACATAGACTGTCTCCATCTTTTGGCAATTGGGAATAGTGCTACTATCAATATTGGTGTGCAAATGTCTGTTCATGTCCCTGCTTTCAGTCTTTCTGAGTGTATACCTAGCAACAGGATTGCCAGATCATATGGCAGTTCTATGCTCAGTTTTTTGATGAACCACCAAACTGCCTTCCAAAGTGGCTGCATGATTTTACATTCCCACCAGCAAAAAATAAGTGTCCCTATTTTTCCACATCCTCTCCAACACCTGTAGTTTTCTTTGTTTTTTTTTTTAATAATGGCCATTCTAGTAGGTATGACATGATATCTCATTGTGGTTTTGATTTGCATTTCCATGATAGCTAGTGATGATGTTGAGCATCTTTTAATGTGCTTTTTAGCCATTTGTAGTCCATCTTTGGAAAGATGTCTATTCAGGTCTTTTGCCCATTTTAAAATTGGGTTGTTTATCTTTTAATGGTTGAGTTGTAGGATTTCTTTATGTATTCTGAGTATTAAACCCTTATCAGATATGTGGCTTCCAAATAGTTTCTCCCATTGAGTATGCTGCCATTTCACCTTTCTGACAAAGTCTTTTGATGCACAAAAGTATTCAGTTTTGAGGAGGTCCCAATTATCTATTTTTTCTTTTGTTGCTTGTGCTTAGGATATCTAAGCACAATGTGGTACCTCTGTCTATCGCAAGATTTTGAAGATGCTTCCCTCCATTTTCTTCTAGGAGTTTTATGGTTCTGGTTCTTGTATTTAGGTCTTTGATCCACTTAGAGTTAACTTTTATGTAAGGTGTGAGATAGGGGTCTTCTTTCATTCCTTTGGATTTGGATATCCAGTTTTCCCAGCACCATTTATTGAAGAAATTGTTCTGTCCCAGTTGACTGGACTTGGCTGCATTGTCAAAAATCAATGACCATAAATGTGCAGGTCTAATTCAGTTCCATTGGTCAGTGTGTCTATCTTTATGCCAGTACTATGCTGTTTTGACCACTGTAGTTTTGTAACAGGCTTTAAAGTCAGGCAGTGTGAATCCTCCAAATTCGTTGTTTTTGTTTTTGTTTTTTTCAAGATGGTTTTGGCTGTTTGGGACCGCCTGCTCTTCCAGATAAATTTGATGGCTTTTCCATTTCTTCAAAGTAGGCTGTTGGAATTTTGATTGGGATTACATTGAATCTGTAAATCATCTTGTCTAGAATTGACATCTTAACTATACCTTCCAATCCATGTACAAGGATTGTCCTTCTATTGATTTAGGTCTCCTTTGATTTTGTTTAGCAATGTTTTGCAGTTTTCTGAATACAGGTCCTTTACATCCTTGGCTAAATTTATTCATAGATATTTGATTCTTTTAGCTACTATTGTAAATGAAGTATTTTCCTTGATTTTTTCCTGAAGGGACTCATTACTTTTGTATCGAAGCATTACTAATTTTTGTGTGTTGATCTTGTATCCTGCCACTTTGCTGAACTTGTAGCTTTCTTGTAGATTTTTCAGGATTTTCTAAGTATAGGATCATGTTATCTGTAAATAGTGAACATTTTACTTCTTCATTTATAATTTGGATACCTTTTATTTCTTTTTCTTGCCTAATTGTTCTAGCTAGGACTTCTAGCATAATGCTGAATAAGAGTGGTCACAGTGGTCATCCTTTTCATGTTCCTGATATTAAATGGAAAGCTTTTGGTCTTTCACCATTAAGTACAATGTTAGTTGGTTTTTCATATATGCCCTTTATCATGTTGAGGAACTTTCCTTCTATTCCTATCTTTTGAAATGTTTTTATTAAGAAAGGATATTGGATTTTGTCAAATGCTTTTGCTGCATCAATCAATATGATAATGTGGTTTTTCTCCTTTGATTTGTTAATGTGGTGTATTAAATTTATTGATTTTCTTGTGTTGAAAAACCCTTGCATACCTGGTATAAAATCCACTTGATCGTTGTGTATAATTTTTTAATATGCTGTTGGATTTAATTTGCAAGTATTTTGTGGAGAATTTTTCCATGTATATTCATTAGATTGGTGTGTAATTTTCTTTTCTTTGTAGTATCTTTATCTGAGTTTGGAATTAGAGTGATGTTAGCTTCACAGAATGAGTTAGGTAGGGTTCCCGCCTCTTCAATTTTTGGGGAAAAGTTTGAGCGGGATTGGTATTAATTCTTCCTGGAAGGATTGGTAGAATTCACCTGTGAAGCCATATGTCCCCGGGCTTTTCTTTTTTGGGAGGCTTTTGATAACTAATTCAATCCCTTTACTTGTGATTCGCTTGTTGTGGTCTTCTATTTCTTCTATAGGCAATGTAGTTTGTTATTTGTTTCTAGGATGTTGTCCATTTCATCTCAGTTGTCAAATTCGTTGGCAAACAGACATTCATAGTGTCTTCTTAGTATCTTTTATGTTTCTGTGTGGTCTGTAGTAATGACCCCCACATTTCTGATTTTATTTGCATCTTCTCTTTTTCTTTGTTAGTCTAGCTAAGTGCTGGTCAATTTTATTGGTCTTTTCAAAGACCCAGGTTTTGGTTTTGTTGATTCTCTGTTGTTTTTGTTGTTGTTCTCAATTTCATTTATTTCTGCTCTAATCTTTGTTATTTCTTTCCATCTGCCTGCTTTGGGATTAGCTTGCTGTTATTTTTCTAGTCTTTCCAGGTGTACAGTTAGTTCTTTAATTTTAACTGTTTCTTCCTTTTTAATGTGTGTATTTAGGGTTGTAAATTTCCCTCTCAGCACTGCCTTCACTGCATCCCTTAAGTTTTGATATGTTGTGTTCTTGTTTTCATTCGTCTCAAGATATTTAGTAATTTATCTTGCAATTTCTTCTTTGACCCACTAATTGTTTTAGAGTGTGTTGTTTAACCTCCATATATTTGTGAATTTTCCTGTTCTTCACCTGTTATTGATTTCCAACTTCATTCTGCTAGGATCAGAGAAAGTGCTTTGTATAATTTCAATATTTTTAAATTTATTAAGTCTAGTTTTGTGACCCAACATGTGATCTCTGCTGGAGAATGACCCACAGGCACTTGAGAAGAATATATATCCTGCTGTTTTGGGGGGAAAATGTTGTGTAAATACCTGTTAGGTCTAGTTCATTTATTGTTATTTTCCAGTACTCTGTTTCCTTATTGATCTGTCTTAATGTACTATCTCTTGATGTGAATGGTATACTGAAGTCTCCAACTATTATTGTAGAGATGTCTATTTCCCCCTTCCATTTTGCCAGTGTTTGCCTAGTGTATTTTGGGGATCCTTGGTTAGGTGTATAAATATTTATGATTATTATTTTTTCTTGGTGGGTTGCCCGCTTAATTAACTTATAATGTCCTTCCTTGTCTCTTATAATACGTTTGTATTTAAAGTCTGTTTTGTCCAATATTAGTATAACTTCCCAACTTTTTTTTTGTTACTGTTTGCATGGAATATCTTCTTCCACCATTTCACTTTCAACCTATTTGTATCCTTGGGTCTAAGGTGAGTCTCTTGTGGACAGCATATAGATGGATCATATATATTTTTTTTATCTATTCTGCTCATCTTTGTCTTTCAATTGGAGAGTTTATTCCATTAACATTCCAAGTTGTTATTGTAAATGAAGTACTTACTTCAACCATTTTATCCTTTGGCTTTTATGTGTCATATTCTATTTTTGTCTCTCTTTTTATCCTTTCAGTCACCCTTACTGATAATCTTAATTTCTACACTCTCCTCCAAGCCTCTCTTGTCTTTTCTTTTCAGCCTGCAGAACTCCCTTTAGTATTTCTTGTAGTGCAGGATGCTTGTTAAAAAACTCTCTTAGGGTCTGTTCATCTATGAATATTTTAAACTCTCCCTCAGTTTTAAGGGACGGTTGTGCCAGAGAAAGAATTCTTGGCTGGCAGTTTTTCTCTTTCAGTATCTTAAGTATATCATACTTCTGCCTTCTCAGCTCCATGATTTCTGGTAAGAAAATCTTATCAGAATTGTTTTGTAATTCCCTTGTAACTGGCAAATTGCTTTCCTCTTGCTGCTTTCAGAATTCTCTATCTTCGGCAGTTGATATTCTGATTACTATGTGTCTTAGAGTGGGTCTATTAGGTTTATTCTGTTTGAAATATGTTGGACTTCTTGGATTTGCATCTTCTTGTCTTTTATAAGAGCTGGGAAATATTTGGCCATTATTTTGTCAAATATTCTTTCTGGCCCTTTTTCCTTCTTTTCTCCTCCTGATATGTATGTTTGTTACTTCATGTTGTCAGTTATATCCCAGAGATCCTGCTCAATTTTTTCCATTCTTTTCTCCATATGTTCTTTTGTCTGTTTGAATTCAGATGCTCTTCCAGCTCACTCATCCTTTCTTCTGCCTCTTCAAATCTCTTGTGTGTCTCTAGTGTATTTTTAATTTCATCTATTGTGTCTTTCATTCCCGTATGATCTGTTATTTTTCCTTGAATGTTTTCAAATTCTTCATTATGCTCACCCAGTGGCTTCTTAATATATTTTATCTCCTTAGCCATCTCCTTGATTTTGTTTAGGAGATATGCTTGAATATCTTTGATTAGTTGTTCCAAATTCTGTATCTCCTCCAACTTTTTAATTTGTTTCTTTGGCTTGGCCACATCTTCTTGTTTCTTAGTATGTCTTGTAATTTTTTGCTGGTATCTGGATATGTGTTTATCTTTAGATTATTCTGAAAGTTGGTTTCCCTCTCTTGTCTAAGATTTTGTTGTTGATTGTGTTTGTGTTTGTTCTGGCTTGCTAATGCTGCCACTATATGAAATACCAGCAATGGATTGGTTTTTAAATGGGGGTTTATTTGGTTACACAGTTATAGTCTTAAGGCCATAAAGTGTCCAACAATAGGGTACCTTCTCTGAAGGATGGTCAATGGCATCCAAAAACCTCTGTTATCTAGGAAGGCATGTGGCTGGCATCTGCTGAGCCTGGGTTGTGCTCCAACTCTTCTTTCAGTACCTGTGCATTCTTCAAAATCTTGCTCTTGGGGCATTTGTCCTCTCTTAGCTTTTCTGGAGCAAAAGTCTGCTTTCAAAGGCCATCTCCAAAATGTCTCTGTAAGCTGCAGCTTCTCTTCAAAGTGTCACTCTCATTTGCTCTGAGGTCCTTCTGTCTGAATTCCTTTATACAAATCTGGAAGGAGAAACTAAGATGGCAGCTAGGTGAGACAGGGCCAAAAAACACCTCTGTGAAAAACACTAGATAAAAACCAGAAAGTGACCCAGAATACTGGTTACAGCAATGCACCAGCTGGACGAGGTCTCCTAGTACCATAGGGGCCATATACTTGGTGAAACCTGGAGTCGGCATTCTGAAACTTGTGAGTAAGCTGGCTTGAAGACCCGCAGCTGCGTGGCAGTGTGGGGAGCCATGGGTTGGCATTTGGAGACCGACTGGCTCTTTAAAAACAAAGAAAAAGAAGGGAAAAACCCAGGAGTGGCTGCAGTTGTGATAGTGGGAACCATGCAGTAAAACACAGCAAGAGGGGTCTGGGCTGGCCTCTCAGTGTCTGGCCTGGAAGATAGCCTGCTGCAGGTACAATCGGGGCTGGGGAATGCAGGGGAGAGCTGGAAGCAGAAATAAACCCCATGGCTAGCAGCTGGCTCCCCAGAGGGCTAGATAAACTCCTAGGGGCCATGCCCACAGCCCAGAGCCCTGCCAGTTGTCCTGGAGCTGGGAAGGAGGAACTGTGTGAGGACGGGGGGTTGAGACACCCCATTCAGCCATCTTTGCATCAGGCTGAGAGCACCCCTGCACAGCCCAGTGGCCCGGGGCTTCCCTTGAGGGATGGCATTCCCTCGGCAGAGGTCCTGGAGGATCGTGGCTGGGAGGGGGGACCTGCTCGGAGAACCCAGGGACACTTCACCAAGTCTGGTGGTTTGTGGGACAGTGAAAGAGAGGGTCTGGGGCTGAAATGAAATGAAGGCTTAGACTCTTGTGGCGGCCTTGAATCTCCGGGAACCTGGGGGATTTGAATATTAAAGCTACCCTTCCTCTCTGGCCACCCGCACACACACCCCACATTCAGGGCAGACAGCTCCAGCAACACACCCAAACTGAGTTCTCCAACTGAACCCCACGAGAATCATTTCCCCACACACCGCGGGAGCAAGTTTGAGAACTGACTTGAGGGGTATAGGTGACTCACAGATGCCATCTGCTGGTTAGTTAGAGAAAGTGTACACCACCAAACTGTGTTTCTGAAAAATTAGATTGGTATCTTTTTTTTACAACTTGAAAGAACCCTATCAAGCAAAGTAAATGCCAAGAGGCCAAAAACAACAGAAAATCTTAATGCATACAATAAAACCAGACAATATGGAGAATCCAACTCCAAACAAACAAATCAAGGTATCAGCAGAGACACAGTACCTGGCACAATTAATCAAAGAACTACAATCAAGGCATGAAAACATGGCAAAGGATTTAAAGGTCATCAAGAAGACCATGGCCCAGGATATAAGTGACATAAAGAAGACTCTAGAAGAGCATAAAGAAGACATTGCAAGAGTAAATTAAAAAATAGAAGATCTTATGGAAATAAAAGAAACTGTTGGCCAAAGTGAAAAGACTCTGGATATTCACAATACAAGATTAGAGGAAGCTGAACAACGTCTCAGTGTCCTAGAAGTCCACAGAACAGAAAATGAAAGAATAAAAGAAAGAATGGAGAAAAAAAATTGAGAAAATCGAGATGGATCTCAGGGATATGATAGATAAAATAAAATGTCTAAATTTAAGACTCATTGGTGTCCCAGAAGGGGAACAGAAGGGTAAAGGTCTAGAAAGAGTATTCAAAGAAATTGTTGGGGAAAACTTCCCCAACCTTCTACATAATATAAATACACAAAGCATAAATGCCCAGCGAACTCCAAATAGAATAAATCCAAATAAACCCACTCCAAGACATATTCATATGGCAATTCTATACTTAACTTTCTGAAAAACCACCAGACTGTTTTCATAGTGACTGCACCATTTTACATTCCCACCATCAATGTATGACAGTTCCTATTTCTCCACATCCTCTCCAACACTTGTTATTTTCATTTTTTTTAAAATAGTAGCCATTCTAGTGGGTGTGAAATGGCATCTCATTGTGGTTTTGATTTGCATTTCCCTAATAACTAATGATGTTGAGCATCTTTTTGTGTGTTTCTTGGCAGCTTATGTATCTTTGGAAATCTCTATTCAAGGCTTTTGCTCATATTTTAATTGGGTTGTTTGTATTTTTGTTAAGTTGTAGGATTTCTTTAGATATTCTGAATATTAAACTCTTATCAGATATATGGCTTCCAATTATTTTCTCCCACTGTGTAGGCTGTCTTTTTACTTTCACGATGAAGCCCTTTGATGCACAGAAGTTTTCTTTTTTTAATTCTTTTTTTTTATTAAATTCAGTTTTATTGAAATACATTCACACACCATACAATCATCCATGATATACAATCCACTGTCCACAGTATGATAACATAGTTATGCGTTCATCACCACAATCTATCTCTGAACATTTTCCTTACATCAGAAAGAACCAGAACAAGAATAAAAAATAA
The DNA here is from genome assembly GCF_015220235.1 of Choloepus didactylus. Lineage (NCBI taxonomy): Eukaryota > Metazoa > Chordata > Mammalia > Pilosa > Megalonychidae > Choloepus > Choloepus didactylus. The sequence continues at coordinate 125,356,021 of NC_051313.1, read as the reverse complement.
AAGTGAAAAAAGAACACCCAAATCATCTCCCCATCCCACCCCATTTGTCCTTTAGTTTTTATCCCATTTCTCCACTCATCCATACACTAGATAAAGGGGGTGTGATCCACAAGGTCTTCACAATCACACTGTCACCCCTTGTAATCTACATTATTATGTAATTGTCTTCAGGAGTCCAGACTGCTAGGTTGGAGTTTGGTAGTTTCAGGTATTTACTTCTAGCTATTCCAATACATTAAAGCCTAAGAGGTGTTATCTATATAGTGCATAAGAATGTCCACCAGAGTGACCTCTCGACTCCATTTGAAATCTCTCAGCCACTGAAACTATTTTGTCTCATTTTGCATCCCCCTTTTGGTCAAGAAGATACTCTCAGTCCCATGATGCTGGGTCCACATTCATCCCCAGGAGTCATACTCTGCGTTGCCAGGGAAATTTACACCCCTGGGAGTCGGGTCCCACGTAGGGGGGAGGGCAGCGAGTTCACCTGTTGAGATGGCTCAGTTAGAGAGAGAGAGGGCCACATCTGAGCAACAAAGAGGTACTCAGGGGGAGACTCTTAGGCACCATTACATACAACTTTAGACTCTCCTTTGTGGTAATGAGCTTCATAAGGGCAAGTCCCATGCTCAAGGGCTCAGCACATCAAACCGCCAGTCCCGATGTTTGTGACAACATCAACACCAGTCCAGGTGAGGATGTCCAACACATCCACACCTTCCCCCAGATCCTCGGGGCTGGGGAGGGGGAGGCTGTAAATATATTTTTTGTTATCTGCCCAAATTACTCTGGGATGTGTCACTATTTCACTCCAGCCTATACTAACCTGCCGTATCTCACTTCCTATTCAAAGTTCCATGCAATTGTGGTGTTTGAACAAATCGACTGTAGAGTTGTACTGTTTAGAAAATTTAGATCCTGTACCAAATAGATATCTATTCCCTTGGTCTCATATGAAAGTTGAAGTTTTAAAACACAATCAGTTTCAACCTTTACCCTTTGGCCTGGCTTGCCCTGGTCTTAACCAGACCTGCTTCATTCATATCACTAATTGAAGTCTAGGCTCTTCTTCAGCTTTTTTTTTTTTGACAGTGGCTGTATGCACTAATACTGACATTCATATCTGCTGAGCTCTAGCTCTGAGTTTCAGGTGTCTCAGAGATATGCATTGTTCCAGAGACCAATCAGCTTTTTTAAATTCTTGATTATTGATCATACGGTATTGCTTTTTACATGTGTAGTCATTTTTTATTATATACTGGACTTTGTGTAAGCGGACTATGGAGGTACTAGATTATATTATTTTTCACCAAAGCAAGTTCTCCAATATATCCTTTAGGCAGACAGCATAAGGGTCTTCTCTTTCTTCCACTACACTACCCCTATTCCCACTACCGTATCCCTTTACATACCAATCACAGTGAAACATTTTTATTTTTTGATTTTGCTAAACTCTTCAAATTTTTCCCTTCTATTCTTTCTCTCCATATATTTTTCTCTCTTAGTCAAGAATCACTCTCTAATTGTTTTGGATTGCTAAAGCTGACAGAATGTAATATACCAGAAATGGGTTGGCTTTTTCAATGGGGTTTTATTAGGTTACAAATTTACAGTTCTAAGGCCATGAAAATGTCCCAATTAAGGTATCAACAGGACGACACCTTCTCTGAAGAAAGGCTGATGGCATCTGGGGTTCCTCTGTCACATGTGAAGGCATGTGGCAACATTTGCTGAGCCTTCCCTCCTGGCTTCTGGTTTCAATGGCTGTCTCCAAATGTCTCTGGGCATTTCCTTCTCAGCTTGTCTGGGACCTTCTTGCTTCTCCCAGGGCATTTTCTTTCTCTCTATCCATGAGCTCTCTTAAAAGACTCCTGTAAAGGATTAAGACCCACCCTGAATGGGCTGGGTCACATCTCCATGGAAACAACCTAATCAAAAGGTCTCACCCAATAATAGGTCTTCCCCCACAGGAATGGATTCAAAGAACATAGTCTTTTCTGGGATATTGGACAACAGATTGAATAACAGATTCAAACCAGTACACTAATAATATACCTTTCTAAGTTTTCTTTAAAATAAACTGCAATCTAATATGGACGGTAATACATGCTAAAATAAAACTGGAAATAAAGAGCTTCTGGAACCTAGATGAAAGAATAGCCAAATACTATAGGGTGGAATAAAACTGTTTTCAAGGAAGAATGTTTCATCTGGCCCTTCATTATTCTAGTATTATTTTTATAGAATGAACATTTCCATTTGAGGGAACATCACAACCAAAGAGACATAGTGAGGAGAGCTCACAATTATCAAAGATTCACTTTATGTCAGGGACAGTGCTAAATATTTAACATTTCTTACCTTATTTAACTTTCACAACAATTCTTCAAGGTAATTTTTTACCAAAGACAATAGAAATTGAGGCTTTCTTGTTTTTAACCTGAACTAATTGTTTCTGAACTGGAGTTTGAGCCATTTTATCTTTAAAGGCTGTTCTCCTTCCTCTTTGTTCAAAATTATTTTCCAGAGATGTTTTAGTTTTCTAGGCCGCTCAAAGGAGAAACCATGAAATGTATAGCTTTAAACCATAGGAATTTATTAGCTTATAGTTTGATGCCAGGAAAATGTCCCAATCAAGGAATAACCAAGGGGATGCTTTCTTCCCAAAGATTAGCTCCCAGTGATCTTTGGCTCTTCTGTTTAATGGCAAGGCACTTGGTGGCATCTGTTAGTCTCTCCCTTCTCTACCACTTTTGTTGATTTTAGCTTCTAGTTCCCTTGGCTGTTTTCTTTCTCTCTGTATTTATTCTATTTATAAAGGACTCCAGTAATGGGATTAAGACCCATTCTGAATAGTCTCATCAGATGGTTCTACTTACAATGGGCTTACACTCATAGGAAAGGATTAACTTGAAGAACATGTTTTTCTGGGTAAATAGAGCTTCAAACCACCACAATAGATGACTCAATGTTTTGTTTGTTTATGGAAAATGGTATTTCAATGCACTTGGAGCATAAGGTAAACAAGAGCTCTTTAGATAGAGCTAGAAAAGTAAGTTTTTGCAGAAACAATGGTAATATGAAAGAATATGTGTGTATTTCTCTAGGTAATAAGGCTAGCTCAGGATTTTAAGTACAGATATGATGTTAAGATATACATGTTAAAAAGGCTCTTTTTGTAGCAAAGTGAAAGATGATTTGGAGTATGAAGGCACAAGAGATTAATAAATAAGCAGGCTCTTGCAAAAAACTAGGCAAAAGTTACTGAGGTGCTGGACTAGGGCAAGAGAAGTGGAAATAAGAAAGAAGGGGCAGATGTGAAAGATTAATGTTCTTGGTAGACTTAGAAACTTACTGAATATGAGTGTTCAGGAAAAAATAGCCCAAGAACACTGATGTTATAAGACTTTGGTGACTGGACAAATTATAAGGAAGTAAAAATCAAGAAAAGCAAGTTTGGAATATAAACTTCAAAGGAATGATGGATATTTAACATAAAATTTTAGGAATACCTGTGATGAAAAAAATTTATAATATACTCTTCACGTCCCCAAAAGTTACAGTGATAATAAATTAGATTAAATTGCAATAAAAGATAATTTACTGAAATAAAATTCCATTTATGGCTGACAGAGTCCATTTCTTTTTCTTAAGGCAGTCTATGATGTCATACTACAAAAACATTGAGTCATACGGTAATATGCTGGGAAGAATTTCTTGATATCACTTATAACCCTTGGATTGTTGGGTTATAAGCTACAGAAAATAGCTTTCAACTATAGTTTCAAGTTTTATATATAAGGTTTTGAATGAATTTGTAATTTGTTAGGGGTAGCAACGGGCCAAGTGTGAGTAAGAACAGAAATGATATGGCAAAAAAAATTTTTTTTGAAGATTGCTTCTAAATTTTCTTATTTGGCTAAGAACCCCTCATCCTTCATTGAATTAACTAACCCATGAGGACCTCATCTCTTTGATCTATCAGGGGGACTCATTATCTCAGGAATTCTTGAGAACATCAGATTCTCTAGGTATTTGTCCCTAGTTTCCATGAGAAAAATGTTAGGCTCAGAGATGGTAGTACAAGCTAATAATTAAATCTCACAAAGTGCAAGAAGCAACTCTCAGGGGAATGGCTCATCTGACAGTGCAAGAAATTTGTTGGAATACATTATGACCATTCATCTAGTTTTGACTGCTCATATATGTGTTTCAGTACCTGTTAATAGAAAAAAATCATTGTATGTCATTTGTTTATAAATTAAAGGAGATGATAATATTATGTTTCTAGCTAATATATGGCATATACACCAATGCAATTGGTGGTATTAAGTTTACACTTCATGACTAATAATGTTTATATTTAAAATTTAATATTTGACAAAAGAATGACCAGATATTTTCTGCTCTTACTTGACAAAAAGTCTGGAAATGGTCATTGAAGTTAATAGACTATAAGATATAAATAATAATAATAATGATCATTAAAATTTAGATAACTATTTTAAGTGTAAAAAAGCACCTTCCTAAGTAATAGCTCATGGGAATCAAAATATCTGACTGTAGAGGTGAAATGTGAGATTCATCTCCCTTAAAAGTCTTTGATAGCTAAACATAGAAAATGTGATTTTGAGATGCAGATGTTTCTATTGTGTTCACTGTAAAGTGATCTGAAATAGAACATGCCTACTGTTCTTTATCATCTTTTTCAAAAAACCAAAACCTATTAATTTATACCAATGACTTAGCTTAAGTCATTCGTCAGTCAGATGGATAGTAACTTTTTTGAGATAATTTTAATGATTGTTGTACCAAACTGGGCAAATGCAAATTAAATATCCTGAATATTTTGGAAATAGTTTTGTTTTTGTACTGACTTCAAAAGTCAAAACCAATTTTTTTTCTTCCTTCATTTGCTCTCCTTTTTTTGATATATACCTGTTGTAAGTAGGAAATATTCAAGTTAAGCTTTAGTTGTGGATCCTACAATTGCATAGAAAACTAATCTAATGTAAAAAATATGGTAAAGAAAGCACTTTGCACTGCATGCACTAAGCAAGTAGTAGAGGGTATACAACCCAACAGAAACCAAGGTACACGTAGATGCTGGAACAGCTCTTCCTTGACTCTAGGTTCTATTCTGAATTCTGAGTCTGAGGTAGATACTTTCCATCCTTAATGCTTACTAAATTCTGGTCTTCATGTTGAAAATAAATAGTGAGGGAGATTTGCTGCTCCTTCACAGTCTCTCTCTTGGGTGAATCTGTATATTGTGTGTGTGTTTGTGTGTGTTGGGAAGAGTGCCATTTCTTCCGGGACCATACACTCTCCAAACCCTTGTTAGAGATAATTAGTTTAGGGAATTTTTGAAAATAAAGTTTAACTCCATAGGGTGGAGCAGAAAAGGAAGTATCCAATCCTGCACCAGCATTGAAAGCTATAAGGAGTTCTTCCTTTCCAGACTTGAGTCCTTGGAACTTTAAGTTGCTCCCTGTGCTGTGTAATTCAGAGAAACTCCCAGCTTCCCTCATGCTGATCTTTGTCTGGGGCTGGGAGGTGGGGTATGTGGATGTTCACCATCCTCAGATGGTATAACTATTGTGCACTCATCAACATTCTCTCTTCATTGATCCAGATTCACCTCTGTGGGGTCCTGTGACTCCTTTATCTTCTGTCTTTTCTCATAGATTTCCTAAATGTTATCTGTCTCCTCTCCTTGCCTTCACTCTGGTCATCCCACTTGGACTTCTAAGTGAAGTTGCAAGAAAGTGAAGGAACCATGGACATGGCATTTCTGAGGTTGCAGTCAAATTTGGTGAGTTAAAGATCTTGTGTAGGCAGAAATGTGGCTTAGGACTCTAAATTACACAAGCATCTGGTTTTTTTTAGGACCTAGACTATGACTGAATCATGGGCTATTCAAATATCCCAATACTTCTCAGTCTAAATGTCGACACACTTTATTTAGATAAGCGTGAATAATTTTAAAGATTGTTTTAATATTACTAATTCTATAATGAAGCTGGAGAGACTTTGAGCTCACTATTTCAAAAAGTGAATTTAGAAAGCAGTAGCAGTGGAATCTACTAAATTGGAGAATCTTAAGAATAAAATACTAATTACAGTTGTGCATCACAAGAGAGTACATTGAATAATAAGCTCTAATTTTGAGTGTCAATTACTGACAATGGGATTTTGAGCTGCAGCTTGGAGAGTCAATAAAGAAACATAAAATTGTGTCCTGGGTTACTTACGGCTTTGTATTTACCTCATGTTCCAGCTGGCAAAGGTGAGTGACTTGTCTAGCTATGAAGTGCCCACCCATCTCCTAACTCTGGGACTTGAAAATTCATCCCTCCAACCTTTCTAAGCAGTAAGTCCTAATTTTGCTTTTTGTAAATCAAATTAGATAATAGTTGATATTGGGGCATTAATTGATTTAATTTTTAAAATATCTTGTGAAATGTAAATTACCTGGTCAAGGTTTCAGAAGTCACAGAGGATGTACAAATTCGCTTTTCAGAACATGAAGACATTTAAATGCCGTAGGCATACATCAGGCCACTACAATTAAATAATTAATGTTAATGGCTTTCCTAGGAAACTGTCATATCACTATGTTTAGAAGTCATCCCATTAAGCTCAAATAAGGATAAACTCACTCACACACCATTTAAAATAATATTCTTCACAAACAAGGAGATTAGTCATTAGTTATTTAAATTGCAATTACTGGCAGAAATGCAAGAATGCAGTCCTCAGAAAGGGAAGCCTTGGTAAAAGAGAGAAGTTATTGAATATTGATGTCATAAAATGAGGAGAAAGGTAGAGAGTAAATGGGTGATTTAACCACCAGGAACACTTTGAATCAGAAGAGAAATTCTTGAGACAGTCTGGTTGAGTGATCTCATGCTTTGTGGGTCCTTTGATTGATTTGAGTAAGAAGAAAAAAAAAATCACTTGGATTTGTACTCTACTTTATGGTTGATAAACATTGATATACATACATACATACAAAAATACATACATACAGTCATCAGGAAACTCCACTGTCAATCAAAACTGCCCTGCACTCCTTCCAATAGGACCAGATGACACTAGGCCTAAGATCATTTTGGCAGCATTTCTGTACCCAATGTACTTAGTATTAATATCCTACCAGGCAAATTTAACTGTATTTCTTCTTTTCTGAATAAAAATAACTGTTTGTCTATATCTTTGCTTGTAATACCATGACAGCTATTTGCTTTAATCAATTTATAGGGAATAACACTCTTCATTTTAAACTTTTGAGATGCAGTCTCAATTTTACAACTTAGTTAGTTTCTTTATATGCAGATTTAGTACAATTATTGTGCTGCCTGACTATACAATTAGAGTTGTAATCGATGGAGTAATATCTGGAATGAATCTGCAGAGTTCCGGTCATGGTTCCATGCAGCAGCCATGTAATATGGGGCAGGCAATTTTATCACTCTCTTGGCCTCAGTGACTTATTCTGTAATATAGAAAAACAAAACTGCAGACCTCCTGGGGCTGCTTTGTGAATGAAATGAGGTAAACTATATCAAACTGTTAACATCAGTGCCTGGTTCGTAGCAAATTCATAAATATTAATTAACACTAATATTTAAGTGACTCATAATTCTTGCTGTTAATTTATTATGTTCTCTTTTATATACTGAGGTATTTAAAACATATAGGAATTTATAGAGACTAATAGACAAAAAACCCACATACCCCATCAATCACAATTAATAGGTTTCCTTTTATGGTGACCTGTCTTTCCAGCTATTTTTAAAGAAATAAAACATAGAGAAAAATCCCATTTTTGATACAATTTCCTCTCCAGAAGCAACCACTGTCATCGGTTTTATTTCCCTTCCCAATTCATTTTAACTTGTATATACATGTATGCTCTCATTTAACCATTATGTAACATTGCTTTTGAAAATTTTCATTTTACAAGAGGTGGAGGGAAAGCCCTTACTAACAATGCTGGCTTGAGAATAAGTGATGGCCCTCAGTTATTATATCTGGGGATTTTCTACCCACCTGGATGTATATAGAATATTACCCATTTGTCACATCTATTCATAACCACCAAAGACGCTTGTTGTAGCCTCTGTAGTGATGACCTTGATAATACTTTACGTACCAATAAGTGTCAAAGAATTTATGTACAAAATCTTAGAGCTGTTGTTGGGAACACATATCACATCATGATTTAATTATGGCCAAGCATTTTTAGATCAGTGTATTTGAACCCTATTTTGTGCTCCAATGCAACTGAGAAACAAATACATTTCCTTTTAATAAAACTGAATCACAGCCCTATTACTTTTTATTAGCTACTTTGGAAAATATGCAAAAATAATAGTAAATATGGACTCTGCCCTTGGATAATTTACATTTTACAGTACTCTCACCCTAAAACACAAAACTATTTATTGTCAAATAACTTAATAGCAAGGGCAGAGTATCATAGAACACACAAAAGCTTTCAGTTCTATGGGATTATAAGAGACAGATAAGATAAAATAATCAGTATAGGCTTCCTGGAAGTGGAGTGCCTTGTGAGAATGAAATGTGAATAAGAGGAAGGGAAAAGCTATTAAAAGCATGCTGGATATTAGTCCTATTGGGATTGAGTTCTGGGAATTGCTTTATTTCTAGGTATTTCATCTTTATAGGAAAACCTTCTCAACTTCAGAAATGTCATCCAATCCCTGAGTTAAAATACACCTCAGCAAAGTAAAACATGTTTTATCACAGAGGTTTAGGATAGGGATGGTAGAGGGGATACTGAGGTGATGATGAAGCTATTAATATGTATGGGGTATGTTAGGATCATGCTCCAGTAAAAATAATGGATGGAATCAGAGATATGATATAATCAATAATGAGGTTATCTTCTAAGATTTTGCTTGATCACTTGTAACCTGTTGCTTTGTATATGTTCCTATATTTCCCAATATCAATGAGATAATATTTAGAACTAGGTTTCACCTAACAGCAAGCTTGGATCTCTGATCCAGACAGAAAAGTCACTACACCTATCCACGGATCATATATGACTGGGAGAAATTGATATCACCCCATAAAAAGTAAAAAAAATAAAAAGTGTAAATGTAAACTGTTTATTGTTTTGCAAAATAATCAGCTTCTGACAGAATTTTTTTGTACCTCACCAAATTGAAAAGAGTGATGAATTGGTAAATAATCAGAGCAAAAAAAAAAAAAAAATTCCCAAACACTGTGTGTTCCTCAGACCAAGTAATGACTTAATCAGTACCTACTGAAATTCTAGGTCAAGCATCCTGCGTTTCCAAGGAAGACCCATTCTACAATTTTACAGTCATTCTATTTTTGAGGAGTACATTCATGTTCTTCACAGCTATTCATCTTTCTCCCGACAGGTAATGTGTGGTCACAGGTGATAGAAAAAGACAATACAAGTTCTTTTGAAGGCTTCATCCTGGTGGGCTTCTCTGACCGTCCCCACCTGGAACTGATCCTCTTTGTAGTTGTCCTCACTTTTTATCTGCTGACTCTTCTTGGCAACATGACCATCATCTTGCTTTCTACTCTGGATTCCCGGCTGCACACTCCAATGTATTTCTTTTTGGCCAACCTCTCATTCCTAGACATGTGTTTCACCACAGGCTCAATCCCTCAGATGCTCTACAACCTTCGGAGCTCAGATAAAACCATCAGCTATCTGGGTTGTGCTATCCAGCTCTACTTTGTCCTGGCCCTGGGAGGAGTAGAGTGTGTCCTCCTGGCTGTCATGGCATATGACCGCTATGCTGCAGTCTGCAAACCCCTGCACTACACCATCGTCATGCATCCACGTCTCTGTGGGCAGCTGGCTTCAGTGGCATGGTCCAGTGGCTTTGGTAATTCTCTCATAATGGCACCCCAGACGTTGATGCTACCCCGCTGTGGGCACAGGAGGGTGGACCACTTTCTCTGTGAGATGCCAGCACTGATTGGCATGGCCTGTGTAGATACCATGACCCTTGAGGCACTGGCTTTTGCCTTGGCAATCTTTATCATCCTGGCGCCACTCATTCTCATCCTCATCTCTTACAGTTACATTGCACGAGCAGTGCTTAGGATCAAGTCAGCTGCTGGGCGAAAGAAAGCCTTCAACACTTGTAGCTCCCATCTAATTGTTGTTGCTCTCTTCTATGGTACAATCATATACATGTACCTACAGCCAGCAAACACTTATTCCCAGGACCAGGGCAAGTTCCTTACCCTTTTCTATACAATTGTCACTCCCAGTGTTAATCCTCTGATCTATACCCTGAGAAACAAAGATGTTAAAGAGGCCGTGAAGAAGGTGTTAGGGAAAGGGAGTACAGAAGTACAGTAAGGGGTGATCAAATATTGGAATTTTTTTTACTCATATACGTTGTTAGACCTAGAAAATAAAGGAATGTTCTGTCATTTCAGACTAAAGGGATACTTAAGGAGATGGGGAATTCAGTGGTTTAGCAAGATTAAGAAATGCAATATTCCTGGGTTGATAGCCACTCATGCGCTGCTCAAGCCTCTCAAAATCAATCATTCTTCTCTGGAAGACTCCAGTCCAGGATAAAACAGTGATCTAGATTTGCAAAAATGCCAGCCATGAGTGTAAACACCAGACATTTTTTAATCCATGCCAGCTTCTATCAGAGTGGTCTGAGCTTAATAGGTCCTCAACAAATTTGAAAAAAAGGAATAGAAGTAAGTGTAGAAGAAACACTTATTTTTTCCCCAAAATTTCAAATGTTTTTTATAGTGCCAAATGCCTGAATGAGAGCTAAAATAGATTGTTCAGTTATCGAGCTCTTAGTACTGCCAACACCATAACCAACAATGAAGCCTGCATATTTTGACTCATTTATATAATTGAGCTTTATGAAATTTATTTTTTTACTTTCTGAAGCAATAGAGAATGAAGAAGAAAGGATATAAAGGAAGACCATGAGGTATCTTCTCTAGATAGAAGGAAGAATCTTGTTAATACTCAATATTTGTTAAAACCTGTTAATTACACAAGAAGGCTAAGGGGTCTTCTGGCTCAAAAATTTTCAAGATTATTTAATTGCCATCTCTCATTTTATCAAGATAACCTTGCACAGTGGCAAAGAGGAATGAGATGAACTCTAGGAACTGTTGGAATTTTTATGATTAGGAGTTCTGTGGACATTGATTTCTTCACACTTAACAGTAATGATTGTAGTTCCTCACTAGTCATTGTACTGGAAATTGTTTTGAATAGTTCCTGTCAAATAAATGAAGGTCCATTTTATTTTTTTTTTTGTTAATGGCTTTTTTTTTAATCTTCATTTTATTGAGATATATTCACATACCATGCAGTCATACAAAACAAATCGTACATTCGATTGTTCACAGTACCATTACATAGTTGTACATTCATCACCTAAATCAATCCCTGACACCTTCATTAGCACACACACAAAAATAACAAGAATAATAATTAAAGTGAAAAAGAGCAATTGAAGTAAAAAAGAACACTGGGTACCTTTGTCTGTTTGTTTGTTTGTTTCCTTCCCCTATTTTTCTACTCATCCATCCCTAAACTAGACAAAGTGGAGTGTGGTCCTTATGGCTTTCCCAATCCCATTGTCACCCCTCATAAGCTACATTTTTATACAATTGTCTGAGATTCATGGGTTCTGGGTTGTAGCTTGGTAGTTTCAGGTATCCACCACCAGCTACCCCAATTCTTTAGAACCTAAAAAGGGTTGTCTAAATTGTGCGTAAGAGTGCCCACCAGAGTGAACTCTCGGCTCCTTTTGGAATCTCTCTGCCACTGAAGCTTATTTCATTTCCTTTCACATCCCCCTTTTGGTCAAGAAGATGTTCTCCGTCCCACGATGCCAGGTCTACATTCCTCCCCGGGAGTCATATTCCACGTTGCCAGGGAGATTCACTCCCCTGGGTGTCTGATCATGAAGGTCCATTTGAAAGGCAGGCATGTTTCTTCAGAACTGCTCTATCAGTTGGATGAACACTGTCTTATAACCTGGGAAAATTTATATTAATTTAGAATTTCTGCAAGTAAATAAGGAATCCAAGGTTTTGCAGTATTGTCAATGACATCATTAGGAACCGGCTGAAGAATGGGTTTAGAAATTTCTCAATTAAGCTTCCTCAAAAGCTTTACGAGAGTTCAGGTTGCTCCAGAGTCTCCAGAAAAAATATCAAACATCTAATAAATTTTCCTCAAAATATAGAATTGTCAGACCACTGTGCATGTTTTCTGATTTTTGAAAGCTAATCCATATATTTTCCGGATGGAATAGATTTTGTTTTAGATTACTTAGGGCTTGTGAGAATGGGTCTTGGTTTAGTTGTTTCTTTTCCCCAGCATTTTATTGAGATATATTCACACAACAATCCATCCAAAGTGTACAATTAATGGTTCACAGTATCATCACATAGTTGTGCATTCATCACTACAATCAATTTTAGAACATTTTTATTACTCAAAAAAAAAAAAAACCCATCTAACATACCCCTTACCCCCTCCATTATTGACCCTTAGCATTGGTGTAGTACATTTGTTACTGTTGATGAAAGAATATTAAAATATCACTTTTAACTATAGTCCATAGTTTGCAGAAGGTGCATTTTCCCCTATATATCATGCTATTAGTAACTCCTTGTAATAGTGACATACATTTGTTCTGGTTTATGAAAGAACATTTTCATGCCTGTACCACTAATCACAGTCATCGTCCATCACAGGATGTACTGTGCCCCTGGTTAATCCTCTAGCTTTCCTTCTAGTGACGTACTCTACTCTAAACCTCCCCCTTCAACCACAGCCACACATACAACTCTGTTGTTAATTGCACACACTATACTGTGCTACCATTACCTCTGTTTCCAAATATTTAAATTCAACCTAGTTAAAAATTCTGCACACATTAAGCATCCACTCCCCATTCTCTACCCACATTCTATTTCCTTTTAACCCTATATTCTAGATTTTAACTCTATGAGTTATTATAATTAGCTCACATTAGTGAGATCATACAATATGTGTCCTTTTGCTGTCTGACTTATTTCACTCAACATAATGTCCTCAAGGTTCATCCATGTTGTTGCATGATTCAGGAGTTTATTCCTTCTTATTGCTGAATAATATTCCATCTTATGTACTTACCACATTTTCTTTATCCATTCATTGGTGATGGACACTTAGATTGTTTCCGTCTTTTGTCAATTGGGAATAGTGCTACTATCAATGTTGGTGTGCAAATGTCATTCATGTCCCTGCTTTCAGTCCTTCTGAGTATATACCTAGCCATCGGATTGCCAGCTCATATGGCAGTTCTATGCTTAGCTTCTTCAGGAACCACCAAACTGCCTTCCAAAGTGGCTGCGTGATTCTACATTCCCACCAGCAATAAATAAGTGTCCGTATTTCTCCACATCCTCTCCAACACCTGTAATTTTTTTGTTTTTTTAATAATGGCCATTCTAGCAGGTATGAAATGATATCTCATTGTGGTTTTGATTTGCATTTCCATAATAGCTAGTGATGATGTTGAGCATCTTTTCATTGTGCTTTTTAGCCATTTGTATTTCATCTTTGGAAAAATGTCTATTCAGGTCTTTTGCCCATTTTAAAACTGGGTTGTTTATTTTTTATGGTTGAGTTGTAGGATTTCTTTATGTATTCTGAGTATTAAACCCTTATTAGAAATGTGGCTTCCAAATAGTTTGTCCCATTGAGTATGCTGCCATTTCACCTTCTGACAAAGTCTTTTAATGCACAAAAGTATTCAGTTTTGAGGAGGTCCCAATTATCTATTTTTTCTTTTGTTGCTTGTGCTTAGGATATCTAAGCACAGTGTAGTACCTCTGTCTATTGCAAGATTTTGAAGATGCTTCCCTCCATTTTCTTCTAGGAGTTTTATGGTCCTGGTTCTTGTATTTAGGTCTTTGATCCACTTAGAGTTAACTTTCATATAAGGTGTGAGATAGGGGTCCTCTTGCATTCCTTTGTATTTGGATATCCAATTTTCCCAGCACCATTTGTTGAAGCAATTGTTCTGTCCCAGTTGACTGGACTTGGCTGCATTGTCAAAAATCAATGACCATAAATGTGCAGGTCTAATTCAGTTCCATTGGTCAGTGTGTCTATCTTTATTCCAGTACTATGCTGTTTTGACCACTGTAGTTTTGTAACAGGCTTTAAAGCCAGGCAGTGTGAGTCCTCCAAGTTCCATGTTTTTTTTTCAAGATGTTTTTGGCTATTCAGGACCTCCTGCTCTTCCAGATAAATTTGATGGCTTTTCCATTTCTTCAAAGTAGGCTGTTGGAATTTTGATTGGGATTACATTGAATCTGTAAATCATCTTGTCTAGAATTGACATCTTAACTTTACCTCCCAACCCATGTACAACGATTGTCCTTCCATTTATTTAGGTCTTCTTCTTTGATTTCTTTTAGCAATGTTTTGCAGTTTTCTGAATACAGGTCCTTTACATCTTTGGCTAAATTTATTCATAGATATTTGATTCTTTTAGCTGTTATTGTAAATGGAGTATTTTTCTTGATTGCCTCCTGAAGGGACTCACTACTTTTGTAGCAAAGCATTACTAATTTTTGTGTGTTGGTCTTGTATCCTGCCACTTTGCTGAATTTGTAGCTTTCTTCTAGATTTTTCAGGATTTTCTAAGTATAGGATCATGTTATCTGCAAATAGTGAGCATTTTACTTCTTCATTTATAATTTGGATACCTTTTATTTCTTTTTCTTGCCTAATTGTTCTAGCTAGGACTTCTAGCGTAATGTTGAATAAGAGTGGTCACAGTGGTCATCCTTTTCATGTTCCTGATCTTAAATGGAAAGCTTTTGGTCTTTCACCATTAAGTACAATGTTAGTTGGTTTTTCATATATGCCCTTTATCATGTTGAGGAACTTTCCTTCTATTCCTATCTTTTGAAATGTTTTTATTAAGAAAGGATATTGGATTTTGTCAAATGCTTTTGCTGCATCAATCAATATGATAATGTGCTTTTTCTCCTTTGATTTGTTAATGTGGTGTATTAAATTTATTGATTTTCTTGTGTTGAAAAACCCTTGCATACCTGGTATAAAATCCACTTGATCTTGGTGTATAATTTTTTAATATGCTGTTGGATTTAATTTGCAAGTATTTTGTGGAGGATTTTTGCATGTATATTCATTAGAGAGATTGGTCTTTAATTTTCTTTTCTTCATAGTATCTTTATCTGATTTTGAAATTAGAGTGATGTTAGCATTAAAGAATGAGTTGTGTAGTGTTCCCTCCTCTTCAATATTTTGGGAAAAGTTTGAGCAGGATTGGTATTAATGCTTCATGGAAGGATTGGTAGAATTCACCTATGAAGCCATATGTCCCTGGGCTTTTCTTTTTTGGGAGGCTTTTGATAACTAATTCAATCTCTTTACTTGTGATTGGCTTGTTGTGGTCTTCTATTTCTTCTGTAGACAATGTAGGTTGTTATGTTTCTAGGATACTGTCCATTTCATCTCAGCTGTCAAATTTGTTGGCAAACAGACACTCATAGTGTCCTCTTACTATCTTTTTTATTTCTGTGGGGACTGTAGTAATGCCCCCCACATTTCTGATTTTATTTGCATCTTCTCTTTTTCTTTGTTAGTCTAGCTAAGTGCTGGTCAATTTTATTGGTCTTTTCAAAGACCCAGGTTTTGGTTTTGTTGATTCTCTGTTGTTTATGTTGTTGTTCTCAATTTCATTCATTTCTGCTCTAATCTTTGTTATTTCTTTCCATCTGCTTGCTTTGGGATTAGCTTGCTGTTATTTTTCTAGCCTTTCCAGGTGTACAGTTAGTTCTTTAATTTTAGCTGTTTCTTCCTTTTTAATGTAGGTAATTAGGGTTGTAAATTTCCCTCCCAGCACTGCCTTCACTGCATCCCTTAAGTTTTGATATGTTGTGTTCTTGTTTTCATTTGTCTCAAGATATTTAGTAATTTCTCTTGCAATTTCTTCTTTGACCCACCAATTGTTTAAGACTGTGTTGTTTAACCTCCATATATTTGTGAATTTTCCTGTTCTTCACCATTTATTGATTTCCAACTTCATTTCATTAGGATCAGAGAAAGTGCTTTGTATAATTTCAATATTTTTAAATTTATTAAGACTAGTTTTGTGACCCAACATGTGATCTATCCTGGAGAATGACCCACAGGCACTTGAGAAGAATATACATCCTGCTGTTCTGGGGGGAAAATGTTGTGTAAATGTCTGTTAGGTCTAGTTCATTTATTGTTATTTTCCAGTACTCTGTTTCCTTATTGATCTGTCTTGATGTTCTATCTCTTGATGTGAATGGTGCACTGAAATCTCCAACTATTATTGTAGAGATGTCTATTTCCCCCTTCAGTTTTGCCAGTGCTTGCCTCATATATTTTGGGGCTCCTTGGTTAGGTGCATAAATATTTATGATTATTATTTTTTCTTGGTGGATTGCCCCCTTAGTTAATTTATAATGTCCTTCCTTGTCTCTTATAATACTTTTGTATTTAAAGTCTGTTTTGTCCAATATTAGTATAACTACCCCAGCTCTTTTTTTGTTACTTTTTGCATGAAATATCTTCTTCCACCCTTTCACTTTCAACCTATTTGTATCCTTGGGTCTAAGGTGAGTCTCTTGTGGACAGCATATAGATGGATCATATATATTTTTTTTATCTATTCTGCTCATCTTTGTCTTTCAATTGGAGAGTTTATTCCATTAACATTCCAAGTTGTTATTGTAAATGAAGTACTTACTTCAACCATTTTATCCTTTGGCTTTTATGTGTCATATTCTATTTTTGTCTCTCTTTTTATCCTTTCAGTCACCCTTACTGATAATCTTAATTTCTACACTCTCCTCCAAGCCTCTCTTGTCTTTTCTTTTCAGCCTGCAGAACTCCCTTTAGTATTTCTTGTAGTGCAGGATGCTTGTTAAAAAACTCTCTTAGGGTCTGTTCATCTATGAATATTTTAAACTCTCCCTCAATTTTAAGGGACAGTTGTGCCAGAGAAAGAGTTCTTGGCTGGCAGTTTTTCTCTTTCAGTATCTTAAGTATATCATACTTCTGCCTTCTCAGCTCCATGATTTCTGGTAAGAAAATCTTATCAGAATTGTTTTGTAATTCCCTTGTAACTGGCAAATTGCTTTTCTCTTGCTGCTTTCAGAATTCTCTATCTTCGGCAGTTGATATTCTGATTACTATGTGTCTTAGAGTGGGTCTATTAGGTTTATTCTGTTTGAAATATGTTGGACTTCTTGGATTTG
Organism: Choloepus didactylus; assembly: GCF_015220235.1. NCBI lineage: Eukaryota > Metazoa > Chordata > Mammalia > Pilosa > Megalonychidae > Choloepus > Choloepus didactylus. The sequence continues at coordinate 125,338,699 of NC_051313.1, read as the reverse complement.
CATCTTCTTGTCTTTTATAAGAGCTGGGAAATATTTGGCCATTATTTTGTCAAATATTCTTTCTGGCCCTTTTTCCTTCTCTTCTCCTCCTGATATGTATGTTTGTTACTTCATGTTGTCAATTATATCCCAGAGATCCTGCTCAATTTTTTCCATTCTTTTCTCCATATGTTCTTTTGTCTGTTTGAATTCAGATGCTCTTCCAGCTCACTCATCCTTTCTTCTGCCTCTTCAAATCTGTTGTGTGTCTAGTGTATTTTTAATTTCATCTATTGTGTCTTTCATTCCCATATGATCTGTTATTTTTCCTTGAATGTTTTCAAATTCTTCATTTTGCTCACCCAGTGGCTTCTTAATATATTTTATCTCCTTAGCCATCTCCTTGATTTTGTTTAGCAGATTTGCTTGAACATCTTTGATTAGTTATTCCAAATTCTGTATGTCCTCCAACTTTTTAATTTGTTCATTTGGTTTGGCCACATCTTCTTGTTTCTTAGTATGTCTTGTAATTTTTTGCTGGCATCTGGATATGCATTTATCTTAAGATTATTCTGAAAGTCAGTTTCCCTCTCTTGTGTAAGATTTTGTTCTTAGTTGGGTTTGTGTTTGTTCTGGTTTGCTAATGCTGCCATTATATGAAATACCAGAAATGGATTGGCTTTTAACTAGGGGTTTATTTGGTTACACAGTTACAGACTTAAGCCCATAAAGTGTCCAATGATAGGGTACCTTCACTGAAGGATGGTCAATGGCATCCAAAAACCTCTGTTATTTGGGAAGGCATGTGGCTGGCATCTGCTGAGTCTGGGTTGTGCTCCAACTCTTTTCTCAGCTCCTGTGCATTCTTCAAAATCTTGCTCTTGGGGCATTTGCCCTCTCTTAGCATTTCTGGAGAAAAGTCTGCTTTCAAAGGCCATCTCCAAAATGTTTCTGTAAGCTGCAGGTTCTCTTCAAAGTGTCATTCTCATTTACTCTGATGTCCTTCTGCCTGAATTCCTTTATACAATTCCAGTGATCCAATTAACACCCACCTTGAATGGGTGGGATAACACCTCCATGGAAATTATCCAATCAAACATTTCACTTACAGTTGATTGAGTCACATCTTCATGGAAACACTCAATCAAAGGATTCCAATCTAATCAACACTAACACATCTGCTTCCACAAGATTGCATTAAGAATATGGCTTTTTCTTGGGGACATAATATATACAAACTGGCACAGTGTTAAAGCTCTTCTTTGGCATTTGATTCATCAGTATTTCACAGCCAAAACAGGGCTAGGATACCATGCAGGGGGTCCAGACTCGTTCTAAGAGGACCTGGGAAGAGGGGCAGGAAAGCAGCCTCCCAAGAATGCACTTTCATAGCACTCCCAGCAGGTGGCACTCTTTGGCAACCTATTCCCCATGAACCTAAAAAGATAAGTTATTTTTTAGCCCTTTGTCTCCTCTGCTTCTGAGCAGGTGGAAATAATAGCACAGTGGCACTGCAGGTGTTATTCAGAAAGGAAAAGGGCTGCAGGATCCCCAGGTCCAATTTTGTTAACCAATGGCTGGATCAGAACTGTACCATGTCTCCCTCTGTTCCTGGGTGGAAAGGCTTCCCTGACTTTCCCAGTCCACAGTAGCCAACAAGCCATATCCAGGCCTACTAGAAGCTTCTGGCCTAGAGGGTGGGGATGGGCTCTGGAAGCTGTGGTTAAGTGAAGCCCGCTCCTCAGTTTGTCTGTGTGGTGAGTGGCACTGTGGGCACCCTAGGCTCCTGTCTGGAAAATGCTAAGGCTGCAGGACTCAGAGGATCAATTTCAATGGCCAACAGTTGGATCTGAACTGTGCTGTGTCCTCCTTTGTTCCCAGGGGGAGCGCTTTTCTGACTCTCCAAGTTATAGCAACAAGCTGGGCAGGAACTAGGCTGACCCAAAGCTGCCAGGCTTGAGGGTGGAGGATAGGCACTGGGAGCTGTGGCTGAGTTGAGTCAATCATCACTGTTTCTCTGTTGCAATTTATCCAACACAGTTTCCTGTTTCTTCATCCAGTTCTTCTTTGTATGTTGCAGTGGTCTTTCCCTGGTTTCCTGAGCCCGAGAACAGGTGCTTTGGATAGTTTCTGCCTGTTCTCTAGGTGTTTTTGCTGGAGAAATGAATTTAGCCTCTCCTTATCCCACTATCTTCCTCAGAGTCCTGGGTCTTCGTCTAGTTTTGATTATGGATTAATCAGCTATTTCCATAAGAAAGCAGAAAAATTAGAATATATTTGACTTACTCTGTATTCAAACTAAGTAAAAGGTGATGCTGGGCCATGTTGATGTTGTTAAAGGAATTATTAATTTAGTCAGTGTACATAATTGAGGGACACATGGCTTAGCATTTCTGATTTCCTCTACTGACAAACAACTTACATAATAGTATGTGTCCTACTGCTATAAAATTATACTATCCATTTGTAAATAAATGAAAGCCTTTTCAGAATAATTCTCTATAGAACAATGATTATAATCATTTTTATCTCATCTCTATACTGTTTACATGTACATTACTTTAGAATCAATAATATCTTTGAGTGGGAGCCCAACATCAAGAGACAAAATATAAATCTTTACAGTTATGCTGGTTTTGAAAGCTCCTATGGAATTCTTGACTAATTTCCTTCAAAACATTTTTTTCCCCCAAAGGAGTTATGTTCCATCACACTTCTCTCTAAAAAAATCTAGAATCACTATTATAGGTTACAGGCAGTAATGAGTGTCAGATCCCAAGGGAGAAAAGTCACTATGTCTTAATAAAATCACAGCCCAACTTTATCTTTTACTTAGTTTATAAAGTAGGAAGATGTACTTTATTCTAATTTTTTTCATATATTCTAATTTTTCTGCCTTCTTATGGGAATATAAGGATACTCTCCAAGATTTAAAAAAAAAAGAAGGCAGAAACATTTCATTCTTCTATAGATTCTTTCTATCACTAATCCATGTTCCATTTTTATAGATTGATCTTTTATATGGACAAAGCAGATGGAGCTTTAGGTAACAATGAGCATCAGGAACCCATCCACTATGCACAATAGCATATCTGTTAACTGTGGTGTTTACGTCCTCCAAGAGAAATAAATATTACATATATACCATATTACAAATATTACATATATTACATAAATATTACATATATAACTCACATGTGTGAGTTCACATGTGTTTATACTCTTTATAATTTTAAATTAAGAGCCATGACAGGATAGCTCAATAAGTGCTTATTAATCAGATTATCAGATCATTTTCCTTGTTGTCTTGATGGTACAAAGGCCCTAAAGACAACCTTCACTTATTTTATATTTTGTCTAAGTTCATCCATATTCATTCATTCATCAAATTTGTATTGAATATCTTCTATGTGCCAGGGACTCTTCTAGATACTAGGATGCATCAGATACAGAATACACAAAAAGTTAATACATTCAGTTTGTATTTTAGTGGAGAAAATAGCAAATAGACAAAGAAAAACTTATGATAGTAATATAGTTATAAGTGTGATCAAGTTAAGTATAACAAGGAAGGGTGGTAGGGGATTTGGAAGGGCTGCAATTTTAAATACTTATACAGTATATTCAAGCAAAGACATGAGGGAGAAAGGAAACAATCAATGCAGATATTGGAGGAAGAGTGCTCCCAGCAGATAGACTAGCAAGCATAATATTTAGGTCAGGAAGAGGAGGAGAAACCAGAGAATGTGACTGGAAGAAGTTCAAGGGCATGGGTTTCCCTGGAAGTGAGAAGTACAAAGTGTATCTAGAAGGAGGGAGTGAGCAACTATCTAAAATGCTGTCAATAGGTCAAGTGAGATTAGGATTGAATATTAACCATTAGATCTAGTCATGTGAGTGTCACAGGTGAACTTGCAAAGAGTTATTTCAGTAGAATGGTGGGGCAAAATCTTGATGGCAATATATATAAGAGAGAAAGGATGGATCTGAAATGGTGGCAGTGAATAAAATAAAATCTTATGTGGAGGTTTACTACAAAGAGTAGTAGAGAAAGAGCATGGTAGAGGGGCAGAAGATCAAAAGAGAATGTATATTTTTTTGAGATGAGAGAAATTATAGCATATTTATACAGAAAGTGAAGGAATGAGCCAGCAGTAAAATGATAAAGCAGAAAGAGATAAGAAAACGGTAACAGTAATGATTTTGAGTAGATGAAAAGGAATATGATTCAGTTCATGAGGAGAAAGTTTGACTTTAAATAGGAGCACAACATTCATAGTATTAAGTGGGAAGACAAAGTATATGGCACGGATGCTGGTGGGCAAAGTAACTGTGAGTGTGAGCTTGTGCAAATGCTTTTCTGATTACTTTTCTTTTCACTGTAAAGCAGGAAGAAGAAATTGAAATTTTATTATTAACACTTCAGAATGTTAAAGCAATGGAATAAATATACTGCTACTTGAATACCTGAAAGTAGTATATGATGGCATGCTTATTTGGGGCCTACTGCTGCATTTTAATCTTTCTGTCTTTGAATTAAGACAACTATTGACTGCCTATTTTCTTTATCTTAGCATTTGTTTATCATTTCAGCTAGCATGTTCTTTCCCACATTTCCTAACTCTCTTTTGCTCTCACTATTCTCTTATTTATGTGAAAATACACGGTAAATTGTCAGGTATATGGCAAGTACTCTCTGGCTATTAGGTATGAGTTGAATAAGCATTGCCTGTTAAACATTTGGTTGAAAATTTACTTCTCTGAGAAGCCTTCCTTTGTTAAGCCCATTCTGAAAATATTTTTCTGTTTTAAAACCAATACCACGTGCACTAATATTGGCAGTTAGGGTGCCATTGCTAAAGAGTACTCATGGGATACAAAATGACCATGCTTAAGAATCTAGTTTATTGCAGAAAAAGGATACAAAGTAACAACAGCATCAAAGTACGGATATGCATCACAATTAAAGATTGCTTCAGGGCAAGAGATTCAGAGATGCCAGAAGTGAGCTCCAACTGTTTTCTCTCTGTAAGAGCTGTACAGATGCACTTTCTGTCTCAGATCAGAAACCACTGACCTGTGCTTGAAACATCTCAGAAACAAGAAGCCCAAAATGGAGTCTTAGAAGGGGCTTCTTATACCCTGCTGGTTACTGAAGTGTATCTTGTTTCACAAGCTGATGCAACACCACAGTCCTCCAGAGATTTCAGAGACCAGGTGTAAATCATAAATCTCACTCATATCAATAAACAATCCTAGCAAGGTGTACAAACCTTCCTAAAACACCTTGCACCAACAATTACAAAGCAACACCCTTAATCAGTACATTTCATGGCTTCACCAGGGTGTCAGGCAGGTATAACTCTTAACTTAGTAAAATTCTCTTAACACACCATGAGTCCCTTCTCATGCCACTATTGCCTTCTGTAAGAGTAAAGATTAGCTTAAAGACTCAAGAGAATGTAGAAAGAAGCCTCTTGGAGGGCAACAGATCATGGATAAACAATTTCTTGGAGGAAGATTTGCAAAACCTTCTTTGCATGGTAAATGCTTTCATAAACTCCTCCTAGTTAATTCCTTTCCAGGTGTGAGATTAGGTATCTGATTTGAGATCTTTCTTCCTTTTTAATGTAAGCATTTAGAGCTATAAATTTCCTTCTTAGCATTGTCTTTGCTGCATCCCATAAGTTTTGGCATGTTGTGTTTTGTCTTCATTTGCCTCAAGATACTTCCTAGTTTCCCTAGTGATTTCTTCGACCCATTGGTTGTTTAAAGAGTGTGTTGTTTAATTTCCACTCATTTGTGTATTTCCAGTTATTCCTCTATTGTTAATATCTGGCTCCACTCCTTCATGGTCACAGAAGATACACTGTATGATTTCAATATTTTTAAAATGTATTGAGACATTTTGTGACCTAGCATATTGTTTCTCCTAGCGAATGACCCATGTGCACTAGAGAAGAATGTATATTCTACTGTTGTTGGGCAATGTGTTTTTTTTGTTTGTTTGTTTTGTTTTTTGTTTTTGTTTTTTTTTTTTGCAATGTGTTTTATAAATGTCTGATAATTGGTCTAGAGTATCACTAAAGTCTTCTTTTTCCTTTTTGTCTTCTGTCTAGATTTTCTACCCCTTATTGAAAGAGGTATATTGACGTCTCCTACAGTTAATATAGAACCATCTATTTCTCCCTTCAAATCCTTCAATATTTGCTCCATATAGTTTGAAGCTCTGCTCTTAGGTACATATATATCATTTTTATACTTTCTTACTGAGTTGAATCTTTTATTAGTATATGATATCCTTCATTGTCTCATATAACAGTTTTAGACTTAAAGTGTATTTTATCTGATATTAGTATAGTTACCTCAGCTCTCTTTTGGTTATTTGCATGGAGTATTTCTTTTTCCCATCTTTTCACTTTCAGACTACTTGTATTTTTGAATTTAAGGTGAGTCTTTTGTAAACACTATATCATTGGGTTGTATTTTTTTTTAATCCATTTTGCCCATCTCTGCCTTTTGGCTGGAGAATTTAATCCATTTAAATTTAAAGTAACTACTGATAATACAGGTCTTCCTTCTGCCATTTTATTACTTGGTCTTTGTAAGTCTTATACCTTTATGTCCCTCAATTCTTCATTTACTGCCTATTTTTGTATTAATTTGACCTTTTGTAGTGAATCATTTTGAGTCCCTTCCAATTTCCTTCTGTGTATATTTTTAAATTATTTTCTTTTGGTTATCATGGGGCTTCAATTCAACATCCTGAATCTTATCAGTCTTGTTTGATTTGTTAACAATTTTACTTCAATAATGTACACAAACTATGTTTCTATACCCCTCCATCCACCAACCATTTTTTTTTTGTACTGGTTACTAATTATATCTTTATATATTACATGTTCAAACCATAGATTTATCATTACTCTATATGCATTTGCATTTTAACCTGTAAGTTGTAAAAAGTGGCACATACCAAAAATAAAATACAATAGTACTGGCATTTATAATTTCCATGTGTTTACCTTTACCAAGATCATTATTTCTCTGTGCCACTTTAATCTTCTCCCTAGTATCCTTTCCTTTCAACCTTAAGAACTTTCTTTAGCATTATTTAGGGCAAATATAGTCATGATGAACTCCCTCAGCTTTTGTTTATCACAGATTGTCTTAATCTCTCTCATTTTTGACAGAAATTCTCACTGGATATAAAATTCTTGATTGGCATTATTTTCTTTCAGCACTTTAAATATTTCATCATTCTGTCTTTTTGCCTCCATGATTTCTGATTAGAAATTGGCACTTAATCTTATTGGGGTTCTCTTTTACATGACACATTGCTTTATTCTTACAGCTTTCAGAATTCTCTCTTTGTCTTTGGCATATGACAGTTCTATTATAATATGTCTGGGCCTAGATCTCTTCATGTGTATCCTGTTTGGGCTTTTTAGCCATTGGGCTTCTTGAATATGTATACTCATGTCTTTCATTAAATTTGGAAAGTTTTCTGCCATTATTTATTTGAATATTCCTTCTCTCCCTTTCTCTCTTTCTTCTTATTCTGGGCTCTGGTAACATGTATATTGGAATATCTGATGTTGTCCCACAGGTCTCTTAGGCTTTGTTCACTTTTCTTTATTCTTTTATCTTTCTGATCCTCAGCCTGAATAATGTCAATAGTCTTATCTTCAACTTCACTGATCATTTCTTCTGCCAGCTCCCCTCTAGGGAATTTTTTATTTCAATTTCAGTTATTGTGGTTTTCAATTCCAGGATTTATATTTAGCTCCTTTTCATAATTTCTATGCCTTTATTGAGATTTTTGTTTTATTTATATATCATTTTCCTGATACTCTTTTGTTCTTTCTCTGTGTTTTCTTTTATCTCTTTGAGCATATTTAAGATCATTTTTTAAAAGTCTTTGGTATTTCCAAATCTGGTGTTCTTCATTGACGCTTTCTCTCATTTTATCTTGTTCATTTGGATGGGTCACCATTTTCTGTTTCTTTGTTTTCTTGTAATCTTGTTGCACACTGTACATTTTAATATTTTAATGTGGTAACTCTGGAACTTAACCCCTGAGCTGTCTGCTTGAATAGAGATAATGATATGGCAGATATTTCCTTGAGTGCAGGAGCTAAGAAATGAAACAAACCAATGCATAAATAAATAAATAAATAAATAAATAAATAAATGCACCTTTCATAGACCTGGCAGTTTGGCTCTGTGTTGGCTGGTACTCTCTTTCAGAGTTTAGCCTGCCCATCAAGAATGCCAGCTGTTCTAGTTTGCTAATGCTGCCAGAATGCAAAATACCAGAAATGAATTGGCTTTTATAAAGGGGGTTTATTTGGTTACACAATTACAGTCTTAAGGCCATAAAATGTCCAAGGTAATACATCAACAATTGGGTACCTTAACTGGAGGATGGCCAATGGCGTCTGGAAAACCTGTTAGCTGGGAAGGCACATGGCTGGCATCTGCTCCAAGTTCTGGGTTCAAAATGGCTTTCTCCCAGGATGCTCCTCTCTAGGCTGCAGCTCTTCTTCAAAATGTCACTTTCAGATGCTCTTAGGGCATCCTCTCTTAGCTTCTCTGGAGAAGGGTCTTCTTTCAATGGCCATCTTCAAACTGTCTCTCAACTGCAGCTACTCTCTCACCTTCCGCTACTCTCTCACCTTCCATACATTCTTCAAAGTGTCCCTCTTGGCTGTGGCAAGCTCACTCCTTCTGTCTGAGCTTATATAGTGCTCCAGTGAACTAATCAAGGCCCATGCTGAATGGGTGGGGCCACACCTCCATGGAAACTATCCAATTAGAGTCATTACCACAGTTGGGTGGGGTGCATTTCCATGGTAACAACCTAATCCAAATGTTCCAACTTAATCTCCACTAATATCTCTGCTCCCACATGATTGTATCAAAGAACATGGCCTTTTCTGGGGGACATAATACATACAAACTTGTAAACCAGCCTTAGGTAAATTTACTGGGTCCTCTCTGGTATTTACTGAGCATGTGTCTTTTCCTGGACATACTTTTGTGGCCTTAGGAATTTCCCCATTTACAGGGACATGAATGCCCCTTCTTCTACCTATGGAATAGGCTTTCCCCCTTCCTGGAAGCTCTATTATACCTCTCCAATCTGGTAATCCTCTGCCCTGGGTGCTTTGACTTGATTGTTTCTAACATTTATTTAGCAGTCCACAAGCTTCTTCTGGGGGGGGGGGTGGTGGTGGCAAGTTCTGAGGCAGCAAATAAGAGATAAGTATCCTGGTTCATTCCTTAATGTTTCCACCAGAAGACTGGCAGAGACATACAGGCTCTCTAGTATGCTCATATGGGTTACTCTGTTCCCCACAGAACAGGACCAGGAGCCACAAGGAGAACATATACCAGGTCCACACCATGCCAGGTAGGATGTTTTGGAGAGACCAGCAAGGCTGCTGTGGGCCTTCCTACCAGTTTTAAATTGCTTTTTTTCTTGATTTGACACTTTCCACATTGCTGAAACTCTTTAACTGTTTTCTGTAGCTTTGAGAAAGATGCCTCTGTCCATTTTTCCCAGTTGTTCCATGATTTTGTGGGGGAATAGAACCGTGGAGCATCTTACGCTGCCATCTTTGTTGACTACCAGACCCATCTTACATTAGATTTGCTATTCTGAGTTTTCCATTTTATTTGGCATTTTTTCTATCATGTTATTTATATTTATATTGGATTTTGTATGGATTATTTTCATATTATAGATACTAACATTTTTCTTAATAATAAACATATTTTCCCAGGTCAACTAATCTGGGAAAAGGTATGCAACTACCTATTAGACCATATAAATATAAATCCTGGATAGAAGATATATTAGAAAACATGAATCATTTTTGAAATCTTCCCAAAAAATCCAGGAAACTACATATTCACTTTGAACTGAGGAAGAATTTCTTAACTAAGACTAGAAATGTAAAAATCTATGAAAGAAAAGATAGAAAAAAAATTGCTTTATGTAAACCAAGATAATAAAAATATTTCTAAGGTAAATTAAATGGAAGTCTATTTTACAGTATAAAAATTGACCCAAGTTAGAATTTCAGAGCAAAGGGACAGTTTTCTTTTCTGTGTGGTTTTATAAAACTTACTTAGTGGCTTACAAAAAGAAATTAACTCCTCGTTTAATAACACAAAATTCAAACTTTATTTAATGTGGTATTTTAGTCCCTATTATTCCTTTTTTTCTTGGAACAAGTTGAGAAGCCAGTCTCAAGAGAGAGGGTATTTCTGAGTAAACCTAAGCTAGACATGAAATGTCACTTCATACAGATTTTCTCCCTCTGTATTCTCATTGGATATCATGGTCATTTACCACAAATCACGGTGAGAATTATCTTCCCCTGTAGGCCAGAGCACACACACCATCATTAATAAAGAAAGTTCCATAGTCGTCTTATTTATTTTGCAAATTTGGCAAGAAGAATTTGGAAAATAGCAGTTGATAACCTTAATCTTTGCAATGTGATGCCAGAAAGACACATTCTGGTCACTGCAATACTGTGTTCCCTTATTCTCAAATTTTTGAGATAGTCCTAAAGGAAGATCTTATAATTTGTTACTTAAATTGTGAAACAAGGGGAAGTTGAAAAACTTCACTGGATTGGTTTTACAATTGAATAGCTTATGAAAAGTTTGTTGAATCTGCCAGTTTCTAATTTGTCTTATTTGAATTCAGAGCTTCTTGGACAAACCCAGACAGACTCAAACCCTCCTGTTTGTAATGCTTAAAATGGAGGTATGTAGAACAGTTTTCTGAAAATTATTATATAAAACAAACTGAAATTTAAGTGTTCTGAGCACTTATGGATTATTTTATCATTCATATCCACTTAAAATAATTGACAGCCTCAGTTTCTTTTTTCCATTTATTTGTATATAGTACAACTTTGCATGTATTTTTTATCTCTACTGGAAACTAAAACTTTACAGCAGAGCAGTTTTGGGTTCTAATCTTCAGTCTGCTGTGTACTAACCTGGAAAAATAGCTTAACCTTTCTTAGTCATTATATGCAAGTTTCTGCCTAAAAAATTAGTCTTCTGCCAAATGGAAAAATATATTACAACCCCCCTCTTTATTTCCTAAGCCAAATTGCAATGTTGTATGAATAAATTGATTCTATTATTTATCTTTATACTCCAGCAGGAAGATAGGCATTCAGTGTTGTATTTTAAAGTTTTCTATACAGTCATAGAGGCATGATAATCAGAAGGAAACAATTTTGTATGTTGAGTGGAAAACAGAAAACCAGTCAATGTTACAGAAGATTAAACTGCTTTCCCAAACTATTGATTAACTTTCTCAGTTGTGCAGGGTCCTAGCAACAGGATGGGGACTACAGCTCTTATCATCTTTCTTATCTCAGTGCTCTTTTACAGTAACTACTTAAAAAGAAGTTTCCAGGACTTTGTTGAACTTCATCATTCTGAATCCTTGAATCTCAGCCATGGAGTGAGAAAATCCAGTATGCAGCTGATGGATGTTTTGTCAACCAATTTATAGGCAAAATGTGATGATAGTTTGTATTTATCTAGGCAATATAAATGAAAATATTTTAAGTTACATATATAGATAAATATTCTAAAGCTTTCAACTGCTACTTTTTAAAATACTCCCTTTTCTTTACGTGCTGCTATAACTCAGTTGCTATGTTTCCTGTCTCACATTGTTAAAATATGTACCTATGTTGATCAAGGCAATGCTTGTTACTTAAAATGAGAATAATGTTTTCTGGAGATGCTGCAAAGGAATTCAACTCGGGAGCAGAGGACCAGATTATGTCACCTTTTGAGCTCTCAGCCATGACTGGGAGCCATTGGAACAGGTGTTAATGGGTAAGTAATCAGTTAGCTTATCTGCTATGATTTCAGAGATACAGATAAGGGCTTCCTGGTTTGCTTGAATTGTTAACAAATCCTTCCACACTAATATTAGTGATAAGAATAACACTTAAAATTTTCAAATTACTTGAATTTTCTGAAATGCAAAATTATGTTTCAACATTTTAATCAAAAGTTCTCTTTTCTAAATGGATATATTTTGAGGTTACTAGGTATTTGAAAGATGGGGGAAATTTTGTTCCAAAGTGAGCAAAGCAGAATATGAGAATTAGGTGCACTGCAATCTCCCCAGTACTTTTGTTCTCCTGTATTGCTTTTTGGCCCCATCATTGTTATCCCCTCCTGTCTTCTCCAATGAGGATACTTTTATCCCCTTCCTCATATCCTCACTGCTGTGGGCCATGGAGGGGCATATCCTGTAACAGTACACACAAGCCAATGCATTGTATTACTTTTGTAGTTACTGAAACTCAGTGTGAGAGGGTCAGTTAGAAAGAAATTAAATTCCTCTTCTGCAATCTTCAACAGAGAGGGCTCCCTGGGGAGGCAGTCTTTTGGCTGAGTTGTAGGGGAGAAATGCCAGATGAGGGCTGGCGATTGAAAGGCCATTGGCCCAGGAGAGAGGAACAAACACATGTGATATCCTCAATGATGAGATACCTTCTAAGCAATAATTCAAAAATTGTCTCACTGTTTAATATTACAGTTAGGGTGACCTTATAACTTATCATCCAAACAGGAACACTTCTGAGAATGGAAGGGCTTCTGTTAGTAACTATGTCAGGAAAGCAGGAGTAAACTTGGGAGTCCTGGGTAAACTGGAACATATGTTCATCCCAATTATATGGACTTGAGGGAATCTGTTCAACACTTGAGCCACTCAGTATGTGAACTCTGTCAATACCGAAGCCATTTATCCTGCTTTTCAGAATTCCTATAATCAGTGGCAACTTTTTTTTCATTTACCAGTGAGATGCCCAATATTCTCGTATTCCAATTGTTAGAAATACATGCAGATTCTTATTAAGACTCAGTTTTAAGGATCAATTAAGAGATATAAGGCTAAAGTTTTATAAGGCTTTTTTATGGTATTAAATGCTGATCTTCATGGTAAAATGTAGAGTATAAGTGAGTGGGGCAGGTTTCTAAAGTTATTATATATTACATAATAATAATAAGCATTATAATCCTCACATTAAAAATTAGAACAAACAGGGGTAAAGTTAAATATTAAAGTCTGATTTACTTCCTTCCCATCCCCATATCCCAGAGGTAACTACTCTTAACACTTCTGCATGCTTTCAGGTAATTCTTATAAATATTTGAGTACTGATATAGATTATATTCCCTTTTGTAAACACATGGAAGCATGCTAAATTTTCAGAAACTTTCTTTTTCCCCTTGAAGATACATTTGAATATCTTTACATATTCATAACTATATCTGAATTTATATTTATATCTCATGTCATTTTTATTGACAGCTGTATAGCAAGAGGAATTTTATTTTTTTATTAAAGAAGTCATGGGTTTACAGAACAATCATGTATAAAATACAGGATTCCCATATACCACCCTATTATTAACACCTTGAATTGGTGTAGAACATTTGTTACAATTGATGATAGCACATTTTTATAACTGTACTATGAACTATAGTCCATAGTTTAACTTAGAGTTACTGTTTGTGTTGTGTAGTTCCATGGATTTTTAAAAAATCTTTATTCTGTTACCATATATATAATCTAATATTCCCCCTTTTAATTATATTCAGATATATATTTCAGTGCTGTTAATTATATTCATAATGTTGTGCTACCATCACCACCATCCTTACCAAAATTTTCCACCATTCCATATAGGAAGCCTGTACATTTTAAGCCTTAACTTCCCACTCTCCATCCCCTCTCTGTCCTCTGGTAACCTATATTATATTCTAGATCCTGACTCTATGAGTGTGGAGAGCCGTCTCCCGGGACGGGCATAGCGCATGCGCTGTAAACCTGCTCCAAAGTCCCCCCGCCCATCGAGTGGTGCCAAGATGGCGCCCACATCCTGCTTCCGCCTTCTGATGTATGTAACCACCCGCTGTATTCACCAATCATGCTTGTGTGCGTGGCGTTAGCCCATTGGATACACGCAAGGTTTATAAGAAAGTTCCCGGGCAAAGCTCGGGGAGACAGCCCACAAGGAGCCGTACCTGACGGCCGCATCGAGGTTGTTCTCCCCCGAGGCGTCTTGCCCCGGGCGGAACCTGTAAGGAGGATGATTGCCTAGTTCCATTAAAAGCCTACATGCTTCACTGCTGCGAGTCCAGAGTGATCACGAGTGCGTCGGGTAAGACATTGTCCGCACCCTCTCTCCCCCTGTCTCTCTGGTCCCCATCGCCGGCCGACCGAGGACTCGAGGCGGGGCGGAGAGAGCGCCGGACAAGTGGTGGCCCGTACGGGGAACTCATTCGCGTTCCCCTCGACCCGACGGAGACGTGCTCCCGGGATCCGTGGTTTGACCTCCGCGACTGATCACCGCGAGAAGGTAAGCACCCCCTTTTTTCGTGCGAGGACTAGGGCCCGTGGGCGTTCAGGTAGCCCCGGGGACTCGGAAGAGCTCTCCGAGTGATTAAGAGATAGTGCCGACTGCAAGCATGGGGCAGTCTGGGAGTTCACCCCTATTAACCCCCTTAAAGACCCTTTTGAAACAGCGGGGTATCTCAATTAAGAGAAGTTCTCTCCAGCGATTTCTTGATGATGTGGCCACTTTTGCCCCCTGGTTTCCTTGTTCTGGCAGCCTTAATCTGCCCTCTTGGATGAAACTTGGTCGTGATATAGACCGAGCGCGCCAAACGGGTGTCTGTTTGGACCCGATTCTAGTCCTTATATGGGAGACTGTTAAGGGCCATATCGCTCCCTCCACGTCACAGTGGAAAGGCCCTGACCCGGTGCTCGGCTGGGCCGGAGGCTCTGTTTGTGTTTTTCCCCAGGAACCAGGACGTCAACCGGTGTGGGTTCCGGAAAGACTGGTGGGAACCGTGGCATCACCTGGGGAGGCCGGGGAGCAGCTGTCAGAAACGCCAACGAATATACGGCCTGGGCCATTGGACCAAGCCTCCGGCCTTCAGGGACTTGAGAACATTAGGGAATTGAAGCCTGTTAGTTTCGACCTTTCCACACTGGGCGAGACTGTAAAAAATCTGTGGGACCAAGTCACCTCTTGGTTCTCTTGGCCCAATTTGACTAATTGGATTCTCTTGATGGTGGGACCATTGGTGGGATTAGTCATTGTTAAATCTTTGCTAGAACGCCTGTTTCAAGCGCGGCAGTACCGTGTTACCACTATGATGGCTATGTCCTCCACCTTTGATACCCCCAACAGCGACCATTCTGATGGCCATACCCCATCCTGGCCGCCTCGGGCGGGGCACTCGGGAGCGAGGTTTGTAGCTAAGCGCGCAGCTATGTCCCGGGTATAACGGGCGACGCCAGCAGTCATAATTTTTGTCTCAGGTAGGTCCCTAAGGCAGAGTCATAGTTGTGGCCAGACTTGACTCTAGCCAATGCATAGTGACGCCTCCGACTCTGGTTAATGCTATCCCTGCCCCCGCCTTTGTCCCCCAGTTGCAAGGCAAAGCACTGCAGGGAGAGTCATGTTGTTTCCAGCTCACGGACTCTCCTGTCTCCATATGAGGTGAGCATTCTGGTCGGTGCTAGAGGCTCCGCCGCTAAATGGCTGAGACCTAGTCCAGACTCCCCAAAGCACCGGAACAAATTGTGAGCCATCTGGGTTCACGGGAGCACACTCATCACTGGGGACACTGGGTCGATATAAATAATAAAGGGGGAGATGTGGAGAGCCGTCTCCCGGGACGGGCATAGCGCATGCGCTGTAAACCTGCTCCAAAGTCCCCCCGCCCATCGAGTGGTGCCAAGATGGCGCCCACATCCTGCTTCCGCCTTCTGATGTATGTAACCACCCGCTGTATTCACCAATCATGCTTGTGTGCGTGGCGTTAGCCCATTGGATACACGCAAGGTTTATAAGAAAGTTCCCGGGCAAAGCTCGGGGAGACAGCCCACAAGGAGCCGTACCTGACGGCCGCATCGAGGTTGTTCTCCCCCGAGGTGTCTCGCCCCGGGTGGAACCTGTAAAGATGATGATTGCCTAGTCCCATTAAAAGTTTATCTGCTTTACCACCGCGAGTCCTGAGTGATCACAAGTGCTCCGGGTAAGACGTTGTCCGCACCCTCTCTCCCCTTATCTCTCTGGTCCCCATCGCCGGCCGACCGAGGACTCGAGGCGGGGCGGGGCGGCGCCGGACAAGTGGTGGCCCGTACGGGGAACGCTCCTCCTCCTGCCTCGCTCTCGACGGTCCCTCTGTGAGGAGAGCAGCGCTGCGCATCGAGCTTACGGCGGACTTCCCGCGCCTGATCAACGCGAGAAGGTGAGTGCGTCTTATTACATGATAGTTAGGGCCCGTGGGTTTTCAGGTGACCCCGGGGGACTCGGAAGAGCTCTCCGAGTGACTGAAGTATAGTGCCGACTGCAATCATGGGGCAGTCCGGAAGTTCACCTCTCTTAGCTCCCTTAAAGAACCTTTTGAAACAACGGGGTATCTCGGTCAGGAAAAGCTCCCTTCAGCGTTTTCTTGATGATGTTGATACTTTTGCCCCTTGGTTTGCCTGCACCGGCAGCCTTAGCCTACCCTCTTGGATGAAGCTCGGTCGCGACATAGACCGAGCGCGCCAGACGGGCGTGTGTATGGACCCGATTCTAGTACCCATATGGGAGACCGTCCGTGCGGGTCCTTGAACTAGAATCGGCTGCCGGCCTAAGCCCGTCCTCTGCCTTGCAAGAAGCACGGTGCGCGCTCCAAGAAACCCAGTCAGTTTCGTCAGCGGACGGCTCCTATAAGGGCAAACCGCCGGAGTCCAGTGACTCTGACTCAGAGTCAGATAGCGATACCGACGAGGAGGCGGAAGCATCCCCGCTACTTGAGTGGGAGGAGCCTCCCGCCACACCCGTGCGGCCTTCCGCCCCGCCAATGTCTACCGCTGCACCCCCAGGGACACCCCAGCTCCCAACTGACGCCTTGGGCGGTCCCACCAAAGGACCTCGCCGAGAGCTCCCTCTAGTGGCCATGCCCAGTAAATGTAATTATCCTTTGCTGCCAGACCCGGAAACCCCGATGGGCCGGTCAGGGGAGGGGCAACCTTTGCCGTACCCCCCGCCCGAGTACACAGGCCCTCAGGACCCTTTGCCATTAGGTAGTGGTGGGAGACATTTCTGGAGATGGAACCCTTTCACACCTTTTGGCATGCTGGGTGGCTACCAGCCACTTGAGCCGCAGCCAGTCTCAGAAATGTACCCGGTTATTATCAATCCCCAAGGTGGCAATCAGCACGAATCATATGATTACAAACTATTGAGGGAATTGAGGCAGGCCGTCCATCAGTATGGCCCCAATGCCCCTTATACCTTGAACATGATCGAGAACCTCTCTGCTCTAAATCATACACCCGCAGATATTTTTCAGCTAGCCCGTGCTTGCTTGCCGTCAGGCCGATTCATAGATTGGAAAGCATGGTTTGAGGAGTTAGCTGAAGAGCAGGCCGCAAGGAATGCGGCGGGGAGACGTGGCGGGTGGAATGCTGACATGCTGTTGGGGAGAGGCGCCCATGCCCAGAACCAAACGGGTTTCCCACAAGAGGTCTACGCCCAGATCTTCCGCTGTTTTGTGGGTGCCTGGAAAAAGCTAACAGGTAAGGGAGAGGCTCAGGCCTCACTCAGCAATATACACCAAGGCCCCACAGAACCATTTGCGGATTTTGTAGCCAGGATGCAAACCGCAGCTGAGAGAATCTTCTCAGATCCAGGAGTAGCAGAGACTGTGGTTAAGCAAATGATTTTTGAGCAGTGCAACAAGGAGTGCAAAGTTATCCTGGCACAAAACAGAGCAAAAAATTTGACAGAGTGGGTCAGGCTCTGTAGAGATACTGGCAGCCCTTTAACTAATGAAGGTCTAGCTGCCATGCTAGCTAGCTCCCTACAGGTGGCTACAAAAAGCCCGAGAACCTTAGGGGCAAAGTCTAACGGGTGCTATGGCTGTGGCCAATCAGGGCACTTTAAGAGAGATTGTCCCAATAGACGTCAGCCCCCTGCCACTCAACGGTTTGGCGAACCAGGTGCAGTAACCAGGCCGTGTGGCCGTTGCCACAAAGGCCCTGACCCGGTGCTCAGCTGGGCCAGAGGCTCTGTTTGTGTTTTTCCCCAGGAACCAGGACGTCAACCAGTGTGGGTTCCGGAAAGACTGGTGAGAACCGTGACATCACCTGAAGAAGCCAAGGAACAGCTGTCAGAAACGCCAACGAATATACAACCTGAACCATTAGACCAAGCCTCCGACCCTGCTGATGATGGCGACGACCGACAAGACGATAATAGTAGGACTGACCACCCCGCGGTTGCCCAAAAAGAGGATCGGTAACTCTGTTCTTTGCTCTCCTATAGCAATCCTTCTAATCTGCCTTTTTCTTTTTTTAGTGGAACTGTGGTAGCGCAGGAGAGTGGTCTTTGGGGCCTGTGGCATCATCCCCCGACCCTGGCCCCATTCTCTGCTGGGTCTCCCGCCTCTCCTGTGTTTTTTCACTCGTACCCTGTCTCTAGGTCTCCACCACCTGCCTTCTGACAGAAATATTTCCTCCACAAGCTTCAACGAGTCCTTCCCCCTCACCAATGACACACTGATCCTCTCTTTTGCTAACCTCTCTGTCAAGGTTGTCAACACCACAGTTGCGGCGAATGCTACTTGTGAAACTGGTAATGGCGAGTTAAGTAAGGGAGTCTTGCTTGAATTTCTTAACGTTACAGGGAAGAGCCGCCAGTCTTGTGAAGGGATCTTGAGTAAAAATGAGACTCAAAGGTGCCTTTTCCTTCCGGGGTTTGCTCCTACAGTCTGCAACCGTTCCAAAGACCCGGATGCCTCGCCGCCCCCGCTATCCTAGTGTATCGCCCAAGTTATGTCTGGCTCCCCGTCAAGGCAACCGACTGGGTTGGCCCTGTTTCTCAAGTTGTTTCACTTAACAATATCCCCTTCTCTAAGTCTAGGCGTCCAAGAGGCATACCTTACCCGAGACGTGCTACGCCGCCACAATCAGATGCTGAACTTAAATTTCCAGGCCATTCAGAAACTCCTAGCGGAGATAGATGAACTTGGACTAGAAATAGATGGACTCTGGAGAGTTCTCCAGCAGACGTGTGATACCCGATGGTTATTCGGGAGGCTTTGTGTCACCCCGGTTAGGGTGAACTTGACAGAGGAGCAGCAAGATGTCGCCGAGTGGCTCAAGGACACTTATCTCCCCAACTTCACCAATCTCTCCGACCAAGTGAAATCCGACCTTCAGGGACTTGAGAACATTAGGAAATTGAAGCCTGTTAGTTTCGACCTTTCCACACTGGGCGAGACTGTAAAAAATCTGTGGGACCAAGTCACCTCTTGGTTCTCTTGGCCCAATTTGACTAATTGGATTCTCTTGATGGTGGGACCATTGGTGGGATTAGTCATTGTTAAATCTTTGCTAGAACGCCTGTTTCAAGCGCGGCAGTACCGTGTTACCACTATGATGGCTATGTCCTCCACCTTTGATACCCCCAACAGCGACCATTCTGATGGCCATACCCCATCCTGGCCGCCTCGGGCGGGGCACTCGGGAGCGAGGTTTGTAGCTAAGCGCGCAGCTATGTCCCGGGTATAACGGGCGACGCCAGCAGTCATAATTTTTGTCTCAGGTAGGTCCCTAAGGCAGAGTCATAGTTGTGGCCAGACTTGACTCTAGCCAATGCATAGTGACGCCTCCGACTCTGGTTAATGCTATCCCTGCCCCCGCCTTTGTCCCCCAGTTGCAAGGCAAAGCACTGCAGGGAGAGTCATGTTGTTTCCAGCTCACGGACTCTCCTGTCTCCATATGAGGTGAGCATTCTGGTCGGTGCTAGAGGCTCCGCCGCTAAATGGCTGAGACCTAGTCCAGACTCCCCAAAGCACCGGAACAAATTGTGAGCCATCTGGGTTCACGGGAGCACACTCATCACTGGGGACACTGGGTCGATATAAATAATAAAGGGGGAGATGTGGAGAGCCGTCTCCCGGGACGGGCATAGCGCATGCGCTGTAAACCTGCTCCAAAGTCCCCCCGCCCATCGAGTGGTGCCAAGATGGCGCCCACATCCTGCTTCCGCCTTCTGATGTATGTAACCACCCGCTGTATTCACCAATCATGCTTGTGTGCGTGGCGTTAGCCCATTGGATACACGCAAGGTTTATAAGAAAGTTCCCGGGCAAAGCTCGGGGAGACAGCCCACAAGGAGCCGTACCTGACGGCCGCATCGAGGTTGTTCTCCCCCGAGGCGTCTTGCCCTGGGCGGAACCTGTAAGGAGGATGATTGCCTAGTTCCATTAAAAGCCTACATGCTTCACTGCTGCGAGTCCAGAGTGATCACGAGTGCGTCGGGTAAGACATTGTCCGCACCCTCTCTCCCCTTATCTCTCTGGTCCCCATCGCCGGCCGACCGAGGACTCGAGGCGGGGCGGAGAGAGCGCCGGACATATGAGGACCTTCCCTGCCAATCTGTACTGAGAGCTGAAGAATAAGTGGGAAAAAATTTAAATACACATTGAATAATAATTCAAAAATTATGTTTCTGTCATTAAATTCACATTCCTACCCCAATAAATAATAATAAAATAATTGGGGGTAGTTCTAGTAAGGTAGAAGACTGTGGGTAGGATATATTTTCAGCTAATGGCTTTGACTCCAGAAAATTTAGGACTCTAAACAGCCTCTGCCCTGAAAAACACACCACTCCTGCATCTTTATGATACTTTCATTGACATTTCTATGTGGCACAATGCCAGGCAATTTACTTTCAAGATCACATTTATACTTCACATCAGATACTTGCTGTTCCCTCTATTTTCAGGTTAATGGTTTTGGAGTTGTGGAGGGAGTGGCAAGCTGTTTTACTGACTACCAGGATCATATCCATTGGTAACCCTAGAAAATTTAGAGTTTTAAAAATCATAAGTAATTCATCTCTGAACACCTTAGAGAAATTAGATCATTATGACTTGTTTCATCCACACCTTACAACACTATGACCAACCAGGTAGGCACTGTTATCCTAATTTTATAAATGAGGGAGCTGAAGCTCAAAGATGATAAGAAACATCCCAAAGGTGTTATAACTAATGACTTACATGGTCATAAACTGGAATCCAGATCTTCCTGGCTCCAAATTCTATGCTATTAATATGTTTTTATTCTGATTCTATGCTAGAAAGCAAAAGATGTTCCTTTGAAATGTGTCTGATAGCTTACTAGAACCAAACTACATAGTTTTTGGGGGTGGTCTAAACAATATTTATTGATTCAGGTGATAAGACAATCTCAGTATTGAGGAAAAATTAGAATGAAAAGTAATATGGTAGGAATTATGACTGAATCCTCCTAATAAAAGCTATCTAGGGAAAGTAGAGCAAAAGATTACCCAAATAAGAATCAAAGAATGAATTCTATGAAAGCTGCTTAAATCAGAAATTAACATTTTTAATTTTACTTTTTACATTTTGGCTTTCACTTTTGAAATGTAGAGGCTTTATAATTTTCATGTTACAAGCAATATCCGCTCTGTAAATGTATTCAAACAGGTAGCAAAATGATTGTAAGCAATTGAAATAGTCAATAAACAAGTGTTAATCGAATTCCTGAATTTTTATGTTTCAGGAAAGCAAGTGTTGAAACACTGATTATGAGTTCGGTAAATGAGACCAACCCACAGGAGTTCATCTTGTTAGGTTTCTCAGATCGACCATGGCTGGAGTTTCCACTCTTTGTGGTCTTTCTCATTTCTTACATTGTGACCATTTTTGGCAATCTGACCATTATTCTAGTGTCACGTCTGGACTCCAAACTCCATACCCCCATGTATTTCTTTCTTGCCAATCTGTCACTCCTAGATCTTTGCTACACCACAAGCACTGTTCCACAAATGCTGGTAAATTTATGCAGTACTAGGAAAGTAATTAGTTATGGTGGCTGTGTGGCTCAACTTTTCATGTTCCTGGCCTTAGGGGCCACTGAATGTGTTCTTCTGGCTGTCATGTCCTTTGATAGGTTTGTAGCTATTTGTCGGCCTCTCCATTACTCAGTTGTCATGCACCATAGGCTCTGCTTCCAGTTGGCAGCTGCATCCTGGATGACTGGCTTCAGCAACTCAGTTTGGTTGTCTACTCTGACTCTCCAGCTACCACTGTGTGGCCCTTACATGGTAGATCACTTTCTCTGTGAAGTTCCTGCTCTGCTCAAGTTGTCATGTGTTGACACAGCAGCAAATGAGGCTGAACTATTCTTTGTAAGTGTGCTATTCCATCTAATACCCCTGACACTCATCCTTATATCATATGCTTTTATTGCTCAAGCACTGTTTAGAATTCAATCAGCTGAAGGTAGACAAAAGGCATTTAGGACATGTGGCTCCCACCTAATTGTAGTGTCACTTTTTTATGGCACGGCTATCTCCATGTACTTGCAACCACCATCACCCAACTCCAAGGATAGGGGAAAGATGGTTTCTCTATTCTACAGAATCATTGCACCCATGATGAACCCCCTTATATACACACTTAGAAACAAAGAAGTAAAGGAGGCCTTTAAAAGGTTAGTTGCAAAAGTGTTCTTAATCAAGGAATAGGAAATATGCAAATCATAAGCTTTGTTAAGGGCATAATGCTTACTTAGCTTATGAATTTTCTTCTCTTCAAGCTGCTCTATTTTCATCATTTCTACAGGAAATTATTATGATGATCTCACTCAAATAAAATTTCATTAACAGAGAGCTATGTTAGTTGTCTGTTGTCTAAATATATTCATTGTATAAGTCGCCAGAATTGGTCTTCCAGTTCACCAAAAATTGTAACCTCACCACCTTCAAGATTTCTCAAGCTTTACAACAAACAGTCCTAGTACACTTTAATGTAACTTAGACCTCTCTGAGGATGTGATAAAAGTGAGGCATCCTCTCTCCAGTAATATCACATGTATTCACACACATATCCAACACACAACTATATTGTTTTCCACAAAATTGCAGAAGATTTACAGAAATCCTGAAAATCAACCACTTAAATTTTGGATCTGAGATTAACAACCCCAGCTTGAAATTTTCAACACCACTCCTGTATAAGCACAATACTAAAATCCACAATGACTAATCCACAAGGCCTACACAGAAAAGCAACTTTGCTCAAGAATGCCACAATGATTTTTCTTCTAGAATTTTACCCAGATTTTCCATTCTCTTGCCATAGTTCTATACTTGTGTTTTTGTCCTAAATGTGCTCCTTTTTATTCTCTTTACAGATCAAATTCAACCTATTTTGTTTTCATAATTCTCCCATCAATATTATCACTATTTTCTTTTTTTTTAATCATTTTATTGAGATATATTCACATACCACGCAGTCATACAAAACAAATCGTACTTTCGATTGTTTACAGTACCATTACATAGTTGTACATTCATCACCTAAATCAATCCCTGACACCTTCATTAGCACACACACAAAAATAACAAGAATAATAATTACAGTGAAAAAGAGCAATTGAAGTAAAAAAAGAACACTGGGTACCTTTGTCTGTTTGTTTCCTTCCCCTGTTTTTCTACTCATCCATCCATAAACTAGACAAAGTGGAGTGTGGTCCTTATGGCTTTCCCAATCCCATTGTCACCCCTCATAAGCTACATTTTTATACATCTGTCTTCGAGATTCATGGGTTCTGGGTTGTAGTTTGATAGTTTCAGGTATCCACCACCAGCTACCCCAATTCTTTAGAACCTAAAAAGGGTTGTCTAAAGTGTGCGTAAGAGTGCCCACCAGAGTGACCTCTCGGCTCGTTTTGTAATCTCTCTGCCACTGAAGCTTTTTTCATTTCCTTTCACATCCCCCTTTTGGTCAAGAAGATGTTCTCCATCCCACGATGCCGGGTCTACATTCCTCCCCGGGAGTCATATTCCACGTTGCCAGGGAGATTCACTCCCCTGGGTGTCTGATCCCACGTAGGGGGGAGGGCAGTGATTTCACCTTTCAAGTTGGCTTAGCCAGAGAGAGAGGGCCACATCTGGGCAACAAAGAGGCATTCAGGAGGAGACTCTTAGGCACAAATATAGGGAGCCCTAGCCTCTCCTTTGCAGCAACCGTCTTCCCAAGGGTAAAACTTATGGTAGAGGGCTCAACCCATCAAACCACCAGTCCCCTATGTCTGTGGTCATGTTACCAACCATGGAGGTGGGGTAGGCGAATACCCCTGCATTCTCCACAGGCTCCTCAAGGGGGCACTACATCATTTTTTTTTCCTTGTTTTTCTTTCTTTCTTTTTTTTTTTTTTTAACTTTCCCTTCTTTTTTAAATCAACTGTATGAAAAAAAAAGTTAAAAAGAAAACAAACATACAATAAAAGAACATTTCAAAGAGACCATAACAAGGGAGTAAGAAAAAGACAACTAACCTAAGATAACTGCTTAACTTCCAACATGTTCCTACTTTACCCCAAGAAAGTTACATAATATAGCAACCTTTCTGTGAACTTGTTCCTACTATATCCATCAGAAATTAACAGACCATAGTCATTTCTGGGCATCCCCAGAACGTTAAAAAGCTTATCTGTTCTTCTTGGATTATTGTTCCCCCTTCCTTAATTACTCTCTACTGCTAGTTCCCCTACATTCTACATTATAAACCATTTGTTTTACATTTTTGAAAGTTCACATTAGTGGTAGCATATAATATTTCTCTTTTTGTGCCTGGCTTATTTCACTCAGCATTATGTCTTCAAGGTTCATCCATGTTGTCATATGTTTCACGAGATCGTTCCTTCTTACTGACGTGTAGTATTCCATTGTGTGTATATACCACATTTTATTTATCCACTCATCTGTTGAAGGACATTTGAGTTGTTTCCATCTCTTGGCAATTGTGAATAATGCTGCTATGAACATTGGCGTGCAGATATCTGTTCGTGTCACTGCTTTCCGATCTTCCGGGTATATACCGAGAAGTGCAATCGCTGGATCAAATGGTAGCTCTATATCTAGTTTTCTAAGGAACTGCCAGACTGACTTCCAGAGTGGCTGAACCATTATACAGTCCCACAAACAGTGAATAAGAGTTCCAATTTCTCCACATCCCCTCCAGCATTTGTAGTTTCCTGTTTGTTTAATGGCAGCCATTCTAACCGGTGTTAGATGGTATCTCATTGTGGTTTTAATTTGCATCTCTCTAATAGCTAGTGAAGCTGAACATTTTTTCATGTGTTTCTTGGCCATTTGTATTTCCTCTTCAGAGAACTGTCTTTTCATATCTTTTGCCCATTTTATAATTGGGCTGTCTGTACTATTGTCATTGAGTTGTAGGATTTCTTTGTATATGCAAGATATCAGTCTTTTGTCAGATACATGGTTTCCAAAAATTTTTTCCCATTGAGTTGGCTGCCTCTTTACCTTTTTGAGAAATTCTTTAGAGGTGCAGAAACTTCTAAGCTTGAGGAGTTCCCATTTACCTATTTTCTCTTTTGTTGCTTGCGCTTTGGGTGTAAAGTCTAGGAAGTGGCCGCCTAATACAAGGTCTTGAAGATGTTTTCCTACATTATCTTCTAGGAGCTTTATGGTACTTTCTTTTATATTGAGATCTTTGGTCCATTTTGAGTTAATTTTTGTGTAGGGGGTGAGGTAGGGGTCCTCTTTCATTCTTTTGGATATGGATATCCAACTCTCCCAGCCCCATTTGTTGAAAAGACCATTATGGCTCAGTTCAGTGACTTTGGGGGCCTTATCAAAGATCAGTCGGCCATAGATCTGAGGGTCTATCTCTGAATTCTCAATTCGATTCCATTGATCTACATGTCTATCTTTGTGCCAGTACCATGCTGTTTTGGTAACTGTGGCTTTATAATAAGCTTCAAAGTCAGGGAGTGTAAGTCCTCCCACTTCGTTTTTCTTTTTTAGAGTGTCTTTAGCAATTCGAAGCATCTTCCCTTTCCAAATAAATTTGATAACTAGCTTTTCCAAGTCTGCAAAGTAGGTTGTTGGAATTTTGATTAGGATTGCATTGAATCTGTAGATGAGTTTGGGTAGAATTGACATCTTAATGACATTTAGCCTTCCTATCCATGAACATGGAATATTTTTCCATCTTTTAAGGTCCCCTTCTATTTCTTTTAGTAGAGTTATGTAGTTTTCTTTGT
This sequence comes from Choloepus didactylus, assembly GCF_015220235.1. Lineage (NCBI taxonomy): Eukaryota > Metazoa > Chordata > Mammalia > Pilosa > Megalonychidae > Choloepus > Choloepus didactylus. The sequence goes on along the minus strand of NC_051313.1, from coordinate 125,312,544 downwards.
ATAGGTCTTTTACATCTTTGGTTAAGTTTATTCCTAGGTACTTGATTTCTTTAGTTGCTATTGAAAATGGTATCTTTTTCTTGAGTGTCTCTTCAGTTTGTTCATTTCTAGCATATAGAAACATTACTGACTTATGTGCATTAATCTTGTATCCCGCTACTTTGCTAAATTTGTTTATTAGCTCTAGTAGCTGTATCGTCGATTTCTCAGGGTTTTCTAGATATAAGATCATATCATCTGCAAACAATGACAGTTTTACTTCTTCTTTTCCAATTTGGATGCCTTTATTTCTTTGTCTTGCCGGATTGCCCTGGCTAGCACTTCCAGCACAATGTTGAATAACAGTGGTGACAGCGGGCATCCTTGTCTTGTTCCTGATCTTAGAGGGAAGGCTTTCAGTCTCTCACCATTGAGTACTATGCTGGCTGTGGGTTTTTCATATATGCTCTTTATCATGTTGAGGAAGTTTCCTTCAATTCCTACCTTTGAAGTGTTTTTATCAAAAACGGATGTTGGATTTTGTCAAATGCTTTTTCAGCATCTATTGAGATGATCAATTGATTTTTCCCTTTCGAGTTTTTAATGTGTTGTAATACATTGATTGTTTTTCTTATGTTGAACCATCCTTGCATGCCTGGAATGAACCCCACTTGGTCATGGTGCATGATTTTTTTAATGTGTCTTTGGATTCGAATTGCAAGTATTTTGTTGAGGATTTTTGCATCTATATTCATTAGGGAGATTGGCCGGTAGTTTTCCTTTTTTGTAGCATCTTTGCCTGGTTTTGGTATTAGATTGATGTTAGCTTCATAAAATGAGTCAGGTAGTGTTCCATTTTCTTCAATGTTTTGAAAGAGTTTGAGTAAGATTGGTGTCAGTTCTTTCTGGAAAGTTTGGTAGAATTCCCCTGTGAAGCCATCTGGCCCTGGGCATTTATTTGTGGGAAGATTTTTGATGACTGATTGGATCTCTTTGCTTGTGATGGGTTGGTTGAGTTCTTCTATTTCTTCTCTGGTCAGTCTAGGTTGTTCATATGTTTCCAGGAAATTTTCCATTTCTTCTACATTGTCCAGTTTATTGCCATACAGTTGTTCATAATATCCTCTTATAATTTTTTTAATTTCTTCAGGATCTGCAGTTATGTCACCTTTTTCATTCATTATTTTGTTTATATGGGTCTTCTCTCTTTTTGATTTTGTCAGTCTAGCTAGGGGCTTGTCAATCTTGTTGATCTTCTCAAAGAACCAACTTTTGGTGATATTTATCCTCTCTATTGTTTTTTTGTTCTCTATGTCATTTATTTCTGCTTTAATCCTTGTTATTTCTTTTCTTGTACTTGGTTTAGGATTGGTTTGCTGTTCATTTTCTAGCTTCTTCAGTTGATCCATTAGTTCTTTGATTTTGGCTCTTTCTTCCTTTTTAATATATGCGTTTAGTGCTATAAATTTCCCCCTTAGCACTGCTTTTGCTGCATCCCATAGGTTTTGGTATGTTGTGTTCTCATTTTCGTTCGTCTCTATATATTTAGCAATTTCTCTTGCTATTTCTTCTTTAACCCACTGATTGTTTAGGAGTGTGTTGTTTAACCTCCAGGTATTTGTGAATTTTCTAAGTCTCTGATGGTTATTGACTTCTAATTGTATTCCATTGTGGTCAGAGAATGTGCTTTGAATAATTTCAATCTTTTTAAATTTATTGAGGCTTGTTTTATGTCCCAGCATATGATCTATTCTGGAGAAAGTTCCATGAGCACTAGAAAAGTATGTGTATCCTGGTGATTTGGGATGTAATGTCCTGTATATGTCTGTTAAATCTAATTCATTTATCAGATTGTTTAGGTTTTCAATTTCCTTATTGGTCTTCTGTCTGGTTGATCTATCTATAGGAGAGAGTGATGTGTTGAAGTCTCCCACAATTATTGTGGAAACATCAATTGCTTCCTTTAGTTTTGCCAGTGTTTCTCTCATGTATTTTGTGGCACCTTGATTGGGTGCATAGACATTTACGATTGTTATTTCTTCTTGCTGAATTGCCCCTTTTATTAGTATGTAGTGGCCTTCTTTGTCTCTCAAAACATCCCTGCATTTGAAGTCTATTTTATCTGAGATTAATATTGCTACACCTGCTTTCTTTTGGCTGTAGCTTGCATGAAATATTTTTTTCCATCCTTTCACTTTCAGTTTCTTTGTGTCCCTATGTCTAAGATGAGTCTCTTGTATGCAACATATTGATGGTTCATTTTTTTTGATCCATTCTGCGAATCTATATCTTTTAATTGGGGAGTTTAATCCATTTACATTCAACGTTATAACCGTGAAGGCATTTCTTGAATCAGCCATCTTATCCTTTGGTTTATGTTTGCCATATTTTTCCCCTCTCTCTATTAATATCCTTTATTGTACCCATACCGAATCTCTTTAGTACTGAACCTTTCTCCAAGTCTCTCTGTCCTTTCTTTGTTTCTCTGTCTGTAGGGCTCCCTTTAGTATCTCCAGTAGGGCAGGTCTCTTGTTAGCAAATTCTCTCAGCATCTGTTTGTCTGTGAAAAATTTAAGCTCTCCCTCAAATTTGAAGGAGAGCTTTGCTGGATAAAGTATTCTTGGCTGGAAATTTTTCTCACTCAGAATTTTAAATATATCATGCCACTGCCTTCTTGCCTCCATGGTGACTGCTGAGTAGTCACTACTTAGTCTTATGCTGTTTCCTTTGTATGTGGTGAATTGCTTTTCTCTTGCTGCTTTCAGAACTTGCTCCTTCTCTTCTGCGTTTGACAGTGTGATCAGTATATGTCTTGGAGTGGGTTTATTTGGATTTATTCTATTTGGAGTTCGCTGAGCATTTATGATTTGTGTATTTATGTTGTTTAGAAGATTTGGGAAGTTTTCCCCAACAATTTCTTTGAATACTCTTCCTAGACCTTTACCCTTTTCTTCCCCTTCTGGGACACCAATGAGTCTTATATTTGGACGTTTCATATTATCTATCATATCCCTGAGGTCCATTTCGATTTTTTCAATTTTTTCCCCATTCTTTCTTTTATGCTTTCATTTTCCATTCTGTCATCTTCCAGGTCACTGATTCGTTGTTCAACTTCCTCTAGTCTTGTACTATGAGTGTCCAGAATCTTTTTAATTTGGTCAACAGTTTCTTTAATTTCCATAAGATCATCCATTTTTTTATTTAGTCTTGCAATGTCTTCTTTATGCTCTTCTAGAGTCTTCTTGATTTCCTTCATATCCCGTACTATGGTCTCATTGTTCATCTTTAGTTCTTTGAGTAGCTGCTCTAGGTGCTGTGTCTCTTCTGGTCTTTTGATTTGGGTGCTTGGGCTTGGGTTATCCATATCGTCTGGTTTGTTCATATGCTTTATAATTTTCTGTTGTTTTTGGCCTCGTGGCATTTGCTGAACTTGATAGGGTTCTTTTAGGGTTTGTAGACCTATTGAAGTCCTTATCTCTAATTTATCAGATCTACAGCTTCGTGGAGTACACTTTCTCTAACTAACCAGCAGGTGGCGTCCACGAGCCACCTGTTCTCCACAAGCCAGTTCTCCCCTGCTTAGCCTTTTTGGTGAGTGGGGGAGTGAGTCTTGTGGGGCCCAATTGGTGTACCAAGCTTGCGTGTGTAGTTGGTGTTGCCTGCCCTGTATGTGGGGCGTGTTTCTGGGCAGTCGGGGAGGGGGGGGTGGCCCTAACAATCAAATCTCCCTGGTGATCCTAGAGTTTTAAAGCTGGTGCAATAGTCTAATCCTTCAGTTCAGTCCTGCCACAGTTTGTCTCTGCCACAGACCCACAAGTCCTTGGTATTGGCGTATGGCTCCTGAGACTTGCAAGTGGGCCCCTCTTCCAGGCTGTGCACCCCGGGTCCTCTGTTGAGGGATGACTGTGCTATGTCACAGGTGAGTGCCGTCCCCTCAGGGCAGTTCTGGGCTGCTGGGCTGTGTAGGGAGGCTCCCAGTCTGCTCAAATGATGGCTGAATGGGGCTTTGTTAATTCACACTGTTCCACCTTCCCAACTCTGGGACAATCAGCTGAGGTTGCAGGGAAGGCTAATGTCCACGCCCAGTTTTGTGGTGTGTGCCTGTTATTTGAAGCCCTTCCGTCACACTGGGTTGTCTGGGGCAGCTCTGGGCTATGGGGCTGGCGATGGGCAGGAGTGTTTCCTGTCCACCAGGATGGTGGCTGTGAGCGGACACCCCCGTTTTCTTGGGAAGTTGTGGTGTTTAGTGAATTTTCTCAGCCACTGAATTATTGCCTTTTGTCTCAGAGCTCTCTTAGTTCTGCTCTTGACTTGACGTGCCCAAATTGAAAGTCTTTGAAGCTTTCTGTATTGGGCTTCTTAGAATAATTGTTTTAGAAAAAGAAAAAAGGATTAAAAAAAAAAAAAAAAAAAAAAAAAAAGCGTCCTCCTCAGAGATCTAATGGGTTATTGAAATGCTAAGAGACAAAGCAACCAGGGCCATTAAGGAAAGGTCCACAGGGCAGAGAGATCGGCTTTTCTTCAGGATTTGCATATGCGCCTTAGGGCCTGAGCTCCGCCCTTCCCCTTTCTGTGTTCACCAGAACTCTAAAAATCCTCTGCTTTTATTTTGGAGTTTTTCGTGTTGTTTTTTTTTTTCTATGCCTGTCTCCTCTCTGCTGGGCTGGCTGCTCACAGATTCTCTGGTGTCTGGTCTCTGTCTATCTATGGTTGGAGTCTGGATCAGTAGAGTGAGTTTCCGATAAGAGCAGCCACTGCAGTTCTCCCTTCTCCTTCCTGGAGCTGACAGCCCCTCCTCCCACGGGACTGAGCCTGGCAGGGAGGGGCGCGGGTCCCCTGGCCGCAAAAACTTACAGATTTCGCTGATCTCAGCAGTTCGACATTTTCATGAGTGTTGTATGAAGTATGCCCAAAGACAGATTGCTCTGTGGTGTCCAGTCCACGCAGTTCCTGGCTTTCTACCTACTTTCCTGGAGGAGTAACTAAAACATACAGCTCACCAGTCTTCCATTTTGCCCCGCCTTATCACTATTTTCTTAAACCCTAAAACATTTAGAGTCTAGATTAAAAAAAAAAATAGTACATCACATAATGATTTCCAGTGTTCATTCTCGTTTAATACCCTTTTTTTTGTGCAACAATAGACTCCTTACATACTGGTTTCCTTGAGAGAGTAACACCTTCAGAGCTCATCAGTGTGCTGAGGAAGTCACAATTCTTGCACTATTAGTTGGATCTTTTGATAGTTGAATGATTCATTTACATATAATTATTTAATTGCCCTGCTACCCCTCTTCAAAGTTGTTTTCTTCTGCTAATGCATTGTACATATAAAAAGTACAATAGCTGAAAAATACAATTATCGTGTTTTTCCTTAAAACCTACAGTAACAACATGTACTTTTGCCATAATTTAATGTCAACAGATAAGAGAAATAAATCTGTTTTGCTGAGTTTGGATTTCAGTTCACTTTTTTCTATCAGAAATAATTATCATCAAAAGAATAAATGAGAGCAAAATTCTAATAGAGTGTATTAAAGCATAACACATAATAAAGAACACAGACATTACAAAAATAGTTTAGAAAAGCCACTAAAAGAAGCATATATATCTAACAAAATATGATACTAAATATTGAACTACTAAAATGTATATATTTTTAAGGCAATGTGATAACATGGATAATTATCTTTCTCTCATCATCCTCTAGGTCTCTTTTTACCTAGTATGTTAGACCTTCTTCATTACAATCATCATGTTTCTTCTACTCTTTTCTGTTTTCCATTCCTTTCTGCATTTTATGCTTCAGCACAGATATTTTCTAAAGTCTAAGACTTTTTCTACCCAACATTCCTTTCTTCCCTCTCCCCTCCACAGAGATCAGAACTGCATACTCTTGACAGCTGTCCCAGCCTCTTCTAGCTCCCTACCCATTTTCACTCACAGATGTTTTCCCCCATAAATCTCTTGCACTTTTAATCTCTTCTTGACATCCACTTTATAAAAGACCCTGAAACACTATGGCAAGTGTGTACTGTAATGATTCCACAGTCCTTCCCCAAAAGAATCCATGGCCCTTTAGTTGGATAATATAAACAAGGTAAAGAAAAGTATCAGGTGTTTCAAGGATTATGGGACATGGAATCTGAGTTGACATTGATATCTAGAGATCCAAAGCATCATCATAGCCCCTGTTAGACTCGGGGACTAGGGAGCAAGGTAATAAATGGAGTCCTGGCTAAAGTCTGGCTCATCATAGACCCAATGGGTTCACAATCCCAACCACAGATCATTTCCTCAGGCCTCAAGTGTATAACTGGAGTTGATATACTTTGCGGTCGCAGTTAAATCGTCTGGGGGGATGGCGGCCGGTTGCTGAACCCTCAGCTCTCGGCGCTGCTCTGAGGGTACCGGCGGCGGGGGCTCTTTCCCGGAGGCGAAGGCGAGGCGGGGGACTTGGCCAGGTCCCCGGCGGTGGCGTGCAAGGTGTGGAGGGCGGCGAGAAGGGAAAGGAAAGACACTATTCCTCCAGTGGGGGTAGAACAAAAAGCCTTTATTCAGGGGTGAGCACAAGTTATATAGGCTGGCATAGAGGGAGGGGTTGGTGTAGGGGTGTAAGGGCCTTAAATGGTAATGCTGAGGGGAGAAAGGCTAGGATTGGTTCTGAGAGGACGCGGAAGCTGTTTGCCGCGGGCAGGAGTTGCTCTGGCAACGGTGCATGCGCACTGGCGGTGGGGGAGTTGCTCTGGCAACGGGGAGTGTGTGGCAAGATAAGGGAGGCAGTTTTCTCTGGCAAGCTTCCTCTAACGGTTGGTTTTTGGGTGAGGAAATGGGGCCTGCCTCCGGCTCCACTTTCTCAGGCCCGGGGGGCTGTGGAGGGCACTATCGCCCGTGCCCACCACCCTCCCCAGGGGCTGATCAGGTCCCCCGGCCCAGGCCCGCCAAGTCGAAGCACGTAATCAGTATCCCGCAATACTTGACAGAGTAGTTCCCACATTGGGTCTTTAGCCTTTTAGGAAAGAGCTGTCAGAGTGGGAAGGCCAAGTGGATACCTTTGAAATTGCCATCTTCCCCTTAATCCACTGGCACAGATAATAAAATAAAAAACATCATGGCATCCCTGATGGCAGAGATTAGCACCACAATTAAAAACCTAAAGAATGCAGAAATGATGGTGACAACATCACCATTTATTTCATCAGTCTGACTCCTACAGGACCTGGATAGATCCTGGAGAATGACTGTAGATTATTGCAGGTTTAACCAAGTAGTAGCCCCAATCACAGCTGCTGTGCTGAAAATAATATCTTTGCTAGACTGAATTAATAGGGCCTTGGATACATCATATGCAACCATTACCCTGGCAAATATGTTCTTTTCTACTCCATCAGGAAATAGGCTTAGGAACAGTTTGCATTCACCTGGGATGGAACATAGTCATTTACAGTTTTGCTTTCAGGCTACGGTAACTCATCTGGACCACTTGACAACCCACATAACATCAAACAGATCCATTATATCTATGACATCATGTTGTGTGGGGGGTGGGAATCAAAGAGGTGATTAGATCACAGGAGGCCTTTGTAAGACGCATGAACTCCAGAGGGTGGGAGATAAATCCAAAAAAGACAGGTGGATGTACACATGAGAGTGAGCACCAAGTGAAAAGATTTTGTGTCACATTTTAACTTTCACCAGAAAGCATCCACCATGGAAGTGTCTCAAAACAGCTAAGTAAGCAAAATGACTCAGCCATTTGACAATAGCTAGAACTCATCGTTGGCCACTCTGGAACTGGCACAATGAGTACATGAATGGAGTGTACATGGAGGCATAACTTGGACTTCCACTTACTAAGGCTGATCTATCTACTGCTACCTTTGAATGCATAACCCATGAGTAAGACAGACCAAGACTGAGTTCCTGATATGACACTAGTCTTTGAGGAGAAAAACCTACCACTTGGTGGCAAGTCAACTACATTGTATCCCTTTCATCCATGGAGTATCAGTAGTTCATCCTTATCAACTCTTTTAGAGTTATACTTTCCTGTCCTGCCTGAAGAGCCTCAGCCAGCAATGGGGTCTTATGGAATGCTTGATCCACAGCTTTGATCCCACATAGCTTTGGATCTGACAGGGTTCTCACTTTGCAGCAAAGCAGGTAAGGGAATAGGCTCAAGACAATGGATTCTACTGGTCCTATTACATATTGCTCCTTCCAGAAGTTGTTGGCCTCACAGAACACTGGAATGACATTCTAAAAGCACAATTGAAGGACCAGCTCAGAGGCAACGCCTTGAAAGGATCCATCATTAAGGATGTAGTATACTCATTGTGGAATTAAATGAGGCAATTCATTCACAACTTGCTATAGCAAGGGAGACAGCCACCATCACTTGCATTTGACAGAGGCTCAAAGTCATATAGGAGTGGGAAATTTTTATAGTGAACAAAAGGGAAAGTTTCAAGTATGCTCTGATGGGAGGTTGTTGGCATGAGTAAAATGGAGGTGGACTAACTAAAAGCAGGGCATCCTATGCGATTGGTTCGGGGAGCATATTTAGCTTTCTCTAGTTTATTTTGAGTTGCAAATGGAGAGGGGAGGGGAGACAAAATTAGGGAAGCTTGTAGTTATTGACTGTTCCAGTTTACTAATGCTGCTCCTTATGCAAAATACCAGAAATGGACTGGCTTTTATAAAGGGAGTTTATTTGGTTACAGAGTTACAGTCTTAAGGCCACAAAAGTGTCCAAGCTATGGAATCAACAAGCATACCTTCACTGAAGGAAAGCCAGTGGCATCTGGAAAACCTCTGTTAACTGGGAAGGCATGTAGCTGGTGTCTGCTGATCCCAGGTTGTGTTCCAAAATGGTGTTCTCCAAAATGTTGCTCTTAGGATGCTTTTTCCTCTCTTAGCTGCAGCTCCTCTTCAAAATATCACCCTCAGTTGCTCTGAGGTAATTCTATCTGTGAACTCCTTTATACAACTCCAGTGATCCAACTGTCAACCACCCTGAAAGGGTGGGGTAACACCTCCATGGAAATCATCCAATCAAACATTTCACTCACAGTTGATTGAGTCACATCTCCATGGAAACACTCAATCAAAGGATTCCAATCTAATCAATGAAAATACGTCTGCCCCCCACAAGACTGCAACAAAGATAATGGCATTTTGGGGGACATGCTACATCCAAACTGGCACATTGACTAATTCCTGACCATTTTGAGCTGATTGCTACAGAGATTGCAGTTTGGCTTTCTGGGCTGGTTACTGCCTATTTTGTGAGTCAGAGTTCTATTTTCATTTATGGTCTGGCCACTGCCATTTGTGTATTCAGTCTCCAGGCATTAAGTCAGAAGCTTCTATACAGTGCTGTGTTCCCAATAGTTAGAGTGAGTCTGGGAACCAAGGGGTAGAAACCAAGGTGGTCCCAGTTACCATTACTTTCCATCCACTGATGGATTTTGTGTTTCCCATCTGTGCCAGTTTGGATGTATTATGGTCCCCAAAATGCTATTATCTTTGATGCAATCTTGTGGAGGCTGACATCCATCTAAATGACATCCATCTAAATGACACCTATCTAAAAGTCTAGGAACTCCAGGTAATGTGCATTAGTTTTTATGTGGGTCCTCATGAGTAGAGTCCTATGAACTAAAAGACAAATTAACTTCTATCCCCCATATATGCCTAATATTCTTTGATGGAAATAGTCAAGTGAAGAAAGTGTAGTAAGGAGGAGGGAGCGATCAATTGTGTCAAATGCTTTTGGTAGGTCAACAAGTACAATAAGGATTGAAAATTGACCATTTGCATTTGGCAAATTGGAGGTAATTTGTGACATTGACAAAAGTAGGAGTGAGTCAAATGTCAGACCAGAGTAGGTTTAAAGAGAATGGGAGAAATATAATTCATTTCTGAGAAACTTTTCTGTGAAGGGGAACAAATGATTAGACATATAACTGGTGGGGGAAATAGGGTCAGAAAACTTTTTTTTAAATGGTGTTAGAATTACTGGGAATGATCTGGTAAAAGGGGGGAAGTTGATGATATAATAGAGAAATGGGAAAATTTCTGGAGTGATACCCATGAGTAGATCAGGTTGAGTAAGGTATAATGAATAAATAGAGGGAGTATCTTTTGTTATGCAGATGAGTGGTTCATCTATGATAACCCGCAGGAAGGAAGAGTATATGGATGGCGATGCTGGTAGATGGTAGATGTAGTAGTGGAATCTGAAGTTCTCTTCTGATTACCTCAATTTTCTCAGTGAAATTAGAAAGTTCATCAGGTGAGAATAGAAGTGAGGCAGGAGGTTTTGGTGATTTGAGGAAAGAGGAAAAGGTGTGAAATAATCTGTGGATGTGAGACAGTAAAAGGACTAAGAAAGTATAATACAATTTGCTGGCCACATTAAGGGTTTACTTGAAGTCTGTAATTGTGGATTTGAAGTGAAACCAACAAGGAAGGTCATCTGGTTTTCTCCAGATTTGTTAAGCAGCATTAGGAGAGGCATGGAGTTGGTAGATATATTTAACTAAACTTGTGATATTGCAAATTTTAGCTAAGGAAGAAAAAGAAGAATAGGAAGGAGGTGACAATTAAAAATAATAGATTCAATGGATTGGAGAGAGCGAAGGATAAATGGTGTCAAGGTTCAAGAGAAAGACAGCCAGAAAAATAAGAGGCACTGCTTGAGATAGGGGTGCTTGAAATTGTGATTATGGAGAAGATTCAGTTGCCCAAACCAGAAGCTCAAGAATCACCCATGAGGCCATCCTTTTTTCATTGTTTGCATCTAATCAATAATCTTATTAGTTTATCTTCCTTGATATCTCTATATTTCTTGAATTTGTTATTATTTTCCAAATCCATCTCTCACCTGTTTTACTCAACAACTTCCTAATTTCTCTCTCAACCTCTAACCTTGCTTCTCCTCAAATGTATTCCCACTTTCCAATGATAATGCATGTACTAAAATGCAAGTCTCTTTATGACATGCTCTTGCTTAAATAGCAGTAACTTCCCCCTGCCCCAAACCCTCCATCACACTATGGTAAAGTTTAGACTGTTGTCATGGCTTTTTAACTCCAGCCAGTGCAAACAGTCCTTCAATTTTTCTTTAATGTCATGTTCTCTCAACTCTGATCCTTTGCCCACATTTTCCCTCTGACTTGAATGTGCTTTCTTTGTAGTTTTTGCCGTATAAAACACAGGATTCCCAGTTAAATTTGAATTTGAGATATACAACTAATACTTTTTTAGTATGAGACTGCCCCAAATATTGTGTGGAATAGACCTATACTAAAAAAAAATGTTGCTTATCTGAAATTCAAATTTAACTGGGCATTCTGTACTTTTATTTGCTAAATCTCACACCCCTATTTCTTTGTCCTCTTCAGATGACCCATTTCTGAAAGCATTACAGGGTTTAGCTTAGGTTTCTCTCCTTCTGTAGTTCCTCAAGGCTAGGTTATGGGAGTCATGGAAACTTTCTATTATTCAATTTCCTTATTAGTACCAACCTTAAAAGTTGTGAGAAATTAAATGATAATGATGTATGTATCATTACATACAATGCCTATACTAATATACATTTGTTTATATAACATCCTGTTATTCACATATTCAAAAAAAATCCCAATATATCAATGATCCACACATCAACATTGTTTTTCATTTTTTGCCATAAGAGTGATCCTATACAATTTCCAAATATAATGATGCTGATACTATTCCCATTTTCTCATTTTAAAAATTATTACAAAATATTTAACATATAAAAATAAGTGAAGCAGAGGCAGAGGGAAGAAGATGGCAGCATAGAGCAGAGTGGAAGTTAGTTAGTCCCCCTGGAACTACTAATAAACAACCAGGAACAACTAGCAAATAATCTGGAATAACTGCTGGGGGACAATTGTGACTATCCACACATCATACAGCAGCCTAGATTGGGAGAAATGCCTGAGACTGCAGCATAAAATCTGTAAGTAAAAACTGCAGATCCGAGCTGAGAGCCCCTTCCCCCACAGGCTGAACTGCAAAGCCTCTCTGTGCTAGAGAGCAGCACTCTCTGAACAAATGAAAATACCTCAGCCAGGCTCCAACTGAGGTTTCAATTAACAGATGTGGACTGCTCAATACAAACTACAAATCCCCAACAAGCAGACAGAGGATTTTGGTGATGACTGACCTTGGAGAGCCGGAAAACCTCTCTGGGAGGGAGGGGGAGCCCAGAAGACCAGGTGCTATCTCTGGCAGACAGGTGAAACTGAGGGGGCTGCAGACTGGCCATGAAGGGGGGGCTTTCTGTCTCCTTTGTGGATCAGTGGAGAAAGCCTCAGTCATTTTCAGTTCCCAGCACTCTGACCCAGACAAGGGTGGAGATAGCAGAGTCAGAGAGACTGTTCAAATGCAAATGGCATCTCCTTAGGGGGTATATCTTCCCTCAGAGGAAGAACGTGGTGCCAAGCTCTACTACCCACATTCCATTCAGAACCAGACCCCAGAGACTGGGGGAAAACAGCCAAGGGCCACACCTCCTTACACCAGTCGGGAATGACAGGCTGACAAGTGTCACCTGTTCAGCAGACAAGCAAGTGGCTTGAGGCCTCACAAGGTGTGCTAAACCTCTAAGACATGCCCTCAGGGAAACCAGATACTATTGCCTCCTGCTGACACCTGAGCCCGCTCAGGTCTGGGAAGGCCCGATTGGGGTAACCAAGGAAACCAGATGCCTAGACAACAGAAAACTACAACCTACACTAAGAAAAATTAAGTTATGGCCCAGTCACAGGTACAAACTTACACTTCTACTGAGATACAGGCATTTAAACAGCTAATGCTAAATCAATTAAAAAGGCTTAGGGAAGATATGGTAAAAGACATGCAGTGTATTTCTGGGCATACAGAAGGTATAAATCAAAAGTTCAAAAAAACAACTGGCAGAAACTATGGAAATGAAAGGCACAACACAAGAGATGAAAGACACAATGGAGATGTACAACAGCAGATCTCAAGAGGCAGAAGAAAACACTCAGTAACTAGAAAAAAAGACACCTGAAAGGCTACACACAAAAGAACAGACAGGGAAAAGAATGGAAAAATATGAACAATGACAACATGAAGCACATGAATGTACGTGTCATAGGTGTCCCAGAAGAAGAAGAGAAGGGAAAAGGGACAGAAGCAATCGTAGAGGAAATAATCAGTGAAAATTTCCCATGTCTTAAGAAAGACATAAAATTACAGATCCAAGAAATGAAGCATACCCCAAACAGAATAGATCTTAATAGGCCTGTGCCAAAATACTCAATAATCAGATTATCAAATGTCAAAGATAAAGAAAGAACCCTGAAAGCAGCAAGAGAAAAGTGAACCATCACATACAAAGGAAGCTTGATAAGACTATATGCAGATTTCTCAGTAGAAACCACGGAGGTAAGAAGGAAGTGGTGTGATATATTTAAGACACTGAAAAAGAAAAACCACCAACCAAGAATCCTATATCTGGCAAAACTGTCCTTCAAATATGAGGGAGAGCTTAAATATTCTCTGACAAACAATGACAGAGTTTGTGAACAAGATAACTGCTCTAAAGGAAATACTAAAGGGAGTACTATGGACAGATCAGAAAAGACAGGAGTGAGAGGTTTGGAACACAACTTTGGGTGATAGTAGCACATCAATGTAAGTACACTGAACAAAGATCACTGTGAGTATGGTTGAAAGAGGAATACAATCAATGAAAACTAGAGACTCTAATTAACAAAAACACTGTATTATGCTTTCTTTAATGTAATAAAGGCAATATACCAAAGCTAAATGCATGTAAGAGGGAGAAATAAGGGAGGGGTATGGGACTTCTTAGCATTGGTGATGTTGTCTGTCTCTTTATCCTACTTTAGTTTAACACTATTTTTCCTTTTGTTGCTTCCTAGCTGTCATGTTTTTACTTTTCTCTCTTTCTTTTTTCTTTTTCTTTTGTCTCTCTACCTTCTTTGACTCTTCTTCCTTCTTTGTCCTTAAGATGTCCTTATATAGATAGTGGTGATGGTGGTGAATATGTAAATATGTGACTATATGGGGAACCATCAATTTTTTACTTAGGATGGAATGTATGCTGTGTGAACAAAACCATCTTAAAAAAATGGGTTGATGAAAAAACCTTGAGAGCACTATATTGAGTGAAGTAAGACAGACACATAAGGGCAAATATTGCAGGGTCTCACTGATATGAACTAATTATAATATGTAAACTCATAGACATGAAATATAAGTTACCAGGATATAGGAAGAGGCTAAAGACTGGGGAACGGTTGCTTATTATGAGCAGAATATTCAACTACGGTGAACTTAAATGTTTGAAAATGGACAGAGGTGATGGTAGTACGTTGTGAGAATAACTAATAGTGCTGGATGGTCTATGAATGTGGTGGAAAGGGGAAGCTTAGAGTCACATATGTCACCAGAAGGAAAGTTGGAGGTTAAAAGATGGGAATGTATAAAACTGTGAATTTTGTGGTGGACAATGTCCATGATTAACTATACAAATATTAGAAATCTCTCTTGTGAACTAGAACAAATGTATGACAATATAACTAGAAGCTAATAATAGAGGGGCATACAGGAAAAAATATACACCTATTGCAACTATATACTACAGTTAGAAGTATTTTAATGTTCTTTCATCAACAATAACAAATGTACTATACCAATACTATGAATCAGTAATGGAGGAGGGGTGGTTAGGTGTATGGGAGTATTTGAGTTTCCTTCTTTTGTCTTTATTTCTTTCCTGGAGTAATGAAAATGTTCTAAAAACTGAAAAAAAACTAATTGTGGTGATAAATGCACAGCAGTATTATGGTACCCTGGGCAATTAATTGTACACTTTGGATCTTTGGATAATTGTATGCTATGTGAACAACCTCAATAAAATAAAAAATAAAAAATAAAAAATAAAAAAATAAGTGACGCATAATGCAATGTGCACTTATTCCAGAGTAAGGAATAAAATATTAAAATACAGTAAATACCTCCTGTATATCAAACTCTCATCTCAAACTCTGCCCTCTGCCCATAGTTAACCAATATCCTAACACTGGGATTGTAATTTGTTTAAAATTGGTTTCTTCATAATTCTGCTTCACATATAAATGCACCAAAGGAAAAATTACATTGTTTTGCAAGTTTTTAAATTGAATGTGCTTAATGTCATACTGTTAGCATTCTGCAGTTGCTTTTTTCACTCAGAATTATATGTGATTCATCCATTTTGATTCATTTTCTGTACTGTAGTATATTCCTTTGTATGAATGAACCATGGTGTATTATTAATCAGCTCCGAAACTGATATTCATTTAGGTGCTTTCCAGTTTTCTGCTATTACAAATAAAATTGTTATTGATGTTCTTGTATCTGTCTTGGGTATATGTGTGAGAGTTTTTCTGTAAGTGTGAAATTTCTGGTACCTATTGTAGGTGAAGCTTCAATTTTACTCTAAATTACCTGCTTCCCCTGTTATTATATTTATTCTTTTTATATACTATAAAACACATGTACAATGAAAAGTAGTGGTAAATCAACTAAGAATTATTTACTTATGTTATATGGATATATATGCAGAAGAAATAAGGTACACAAAGTCATCATTTTATTTTCCATACTGCAACAATTTGCTCTCAAAATCTACCCCATCAAAAATTACCTATGCTTTTTTTTTTTGCAAAATTTTCATTTTAAAAGGGGCAAATCTTCAATATATATTATATCTACTATCACATTATAGAATAACTAATATAATCAACAAATATTTATAAAGGACTATATGCCAACACTACACTAGGCATTAGGAATGCAGCAGAGAGCATAATACTTAATGAAAAGTGTAAAGATCTCAGAGTGACAATAACAAGCCATTAAAAAACACAATAGAGTCAATAATCCAATGTTTATCTTTTTCTCTGTCTGGAATAGGATGGTAATTTTGACACAATGTTGTAACTTCTTCATTTTTATTCTCCTCTGGGGTGTGAGATCCTTAAGGGCAGATACATAATATTTATTTATGTACCAAGTACTCTTTACAGAGCCCTCAAATATGTTTGATGAATAAGTTTATTGCATTCCCAGAGTAATACTATATTAGAAGTTTTTATGGGAAGTATTACTGAAGGGTAAGTGTAAAAAGAAAAAAGAAGTAAGAAGGAAAGAGAGAGGGAGAGGGAGGAGGTGAGAGAGAATGAGAGAACAGAGGGAGGGAAGGAAGGAAGGAAGGAAGGAAGGAAGGAAGGAAGGAAGGAAGTCACTGATAGAGAATAGCCCTCACATGTACTCCCATTAAATCTTTGCTCAACAAAATTCCATTTGGAAGTGAGGTGAAGATTATTCCAGTTATGCTGGAAATGTGAGATTTGATGGTGAGAATGACATTGTTGAGCATATCCCTGGGGCTGCCAAGCAGCTCTGAGAGGCAATTCTAAAGCAATTAAAACAGCAATGGCAGGAGCTTACTCCCTTTAGCTCTTCACTGTAATCGTTCTTTAATTGACTGCTTCTCCTCCAAGACAGATAGCCCTAGAGATGACTCCATTTTGTTAATTATAATGAAACTCATTCAAAACTTTTTAATAGCTGCCTGCAGCATGGGGAGAACATGCTAATCAGTTCTACTTTTCCAAGAGCTGTATCCCTGTGGACATGAGAAAACAAGATCCTCATTATCAGTGGCCCTACTCACAATCATCATAACGAGATCTCTAGGGTATTGTTCCTCCAACTTCTATAAAGAACTACAGAAATGAAAAATCACTCTCCCTCTTGTCCTAGTTTTAAATATTATCCTTTGGTCTCATCATCCAGAACCCCTTGAGATTTTCCACAGTTATCCAGAGGGAATCACATGAGCAAATGTAGCTATATCTTGATTTTATCAGAAAGCAGAGATGGCCTAAGAAAAACTGCTTTATTCAATAGATCCAATAATTTCTCATTCTTCATTATTCCCAATGTGTAATTCCATATTGGGATTTCCTTTCTTATCCCTTTCATAATATAACTATCAGGGAAAATAAGTCAATCATTCAATGAATTAAAGAGCAGACTATATTTTCTTTTCACTTAAAAGACAGGGAAAATGGGGGAGGAGGGGCAAAAAATGGCTCAAAATCCTGAATTTTCTTCTTGGTAATTTAGATTTATTAATTTTATGCTCATAAAGAATTGCAAAATATTTAAGGGTAGAAAACAATGTACTTTATATTTGATCTTGAAAATGTATTCACAGCATTACCTTGAAAAATGGCAAGAAGAAAAACAAGTTAATTTGTTAACAAACTAGTTAGTTTGTATGTTTGGTAGTGCTGAGTTTACAGGTTTGTATTGGAGCTCAAGGAATCAAGGTGAGTTTAACTTACAGGGAACATGCAAATATCTAGAGGAAACTGCTAAATTTTATCCCTAGAATTGTGATCTGGTCTCAATTCTACAAATAGTTTTCCTGCATTGACTTTGAAAACATTTATTATAGCTACTTAAATGTCAATCTGTTAAAGAGGTAAAACTATTTGTTTCCTACCAAATTCCTGGGTGTTGTGAGGAAATAATGAAATGATTAATTTAATTATGTGGTTGTATTAATATGGGAGCAGAAAACTGTACAGCCAGAGAGCTCTGGATCAATGCAATCTTGGATCACAATCAAAGATAGAATTCTTGGCTCTAAAAGAAGCATGTAATTAATTACGACAATTTTTATGCCTTAAGAATGAATTGCAGAGTGATGTCATCAACATGGCAATATAGACAGCTACTAAAAACTTCTTTCCAGAGATTCGAAGAAAAAAAGGACAATTTTGAATTGTTTGAAACTCTGGAGGAGGATATAGACTGGAGAAAGACCCTGCAACTGCTGAATTTAAGAAAGAGAAGAAATATCAGGTAGGAATCTTCTCTCCCAGATGAACCAGTCCTCTCCCCTCTCCACTCGATCTCAATGTGGGAAAGACACAGAATCAGCAGACAGGACCTCTCCCACCATGGACACAGACTATAAAATCTCTCACAGCAGTGAGAAATACACCCACAGTTTGAAGATGCAGGGGACAGGGGAGGACATTTCAAGGCCCAGGTCAGTGAGGAACAAAGAGACTGAGAAAACATGGACAGGGACTGTGTTGTATTTCCAGCCCTGGCTCTGAAAGCCTTTCCCCCACTCTTGAGGGAAGCAGCAGCCAGCAGTTGTTTCCTTGCCTTCAGGATGGCTGGATTACTGGGTCAGGAGAGGGAGTACTTTGCCACAGGTGGAGCCCCACATCAAGCCATATTTTGGCTGGCAGAGTGAAGGAACAGGAATCCCTCAGTGTCAGCTCACCTGTGTAGACACAGCCTGTGCTCAGAGGCAAAGCAATTTCTGAGGATGATTAAGTTACTGAACAGTGCCATCTGCTGCACAGTCAAGAAGGTGCAAGAGAAATGAAACACTTTTAAAAAGACCCTTTCTTGGGACCATGGGAGCTGGTCTACATGCCCTGTATGGAACTCCAGCCCTGTTTTAGCTGAGAAATATGGAAGACCTATCTGTTAATGCAGGGCTCTAAAACAAACCCAGGTCTTGATGATCAGCAGAAAACAGAGCATCACTGGAAGCCAGCAGATCTGTATTACCACACACACAGTGAACTTGCTGGGGTGCCTAGTGCCTACCTCCCATCCCTGTGGCAGGCCACAGTGGGTGTCTGAGTTTTGGGGGAAGGCTGGGGAGCAGAGCCAATCTGATAACCGGCCAGCAAGAGAAACAAAGAAAAGATGGGGGTCAAAGACAATCAACAAGAAAACCCTAGGCAAAAGAGAGGAAACAAACTCCAGAATAAACTAATCAAGAAAATCAGATGCCTACACAGTGAAAAATCATATGAGCCACACCAGGAAACACAAAGATATTGCGGTCGCAGTTGATTCGTCTGGGGGGGGGGGGGGGCGGCCAGTTGCTGAACCCTCGGCTCTCGGCGTTGCTCGGAGCGTACCGGCGGCGGGGGCTCTTTCCCGGAGGCGAGGGCGGAGGCGTGCAAGGTGTGGAGGGCGGCGAGAAGGAACAGGCAGGACACGTTTCTTTGAGGGTGAAGAAGCCAAGAGAGTTTATTAGGGGAGAGTACAAGCTTATATCGGGCGGTATAGAGGGCGGGGTAGCTGTAGAGGTTAAAGGCTTGGATTGGTTCTGAGAGGGCGCGGAGGTTGATTGAAAAGGGGCGGGAGTTGCTCCGGTAACGAAGAGGGTGGAGGGTGCGGGTAAGGCACGGGGGGGGGGGGGTTTCTCCGGCAAGCCCTCCCCAACGGTTGTACTTTGGGGTGAGGAAATGGGGCCTGCATTCGGCTCCACTTTCTCAGGCCCGGGGGGCCGTGGAGGGCGCTACCACCCGTGCCCCACTACCTTTCCTAGGGGCTGATCAGTTCCCCTGGCCCAGGCCCGCCAAGTCGGAACTCGATAACAGTGTCCCGCAGATATGGCACAAAGGAACATACTAACACTCTACTGAGATTCAGGAGTTGAAACAACTAATTAAAGATATTCAGACAAACCTTCTAAATCAAATCAACAAGTTGAAAGAAAATGTGGCAAAAGAGATGAAGGATATAAAGAAGACACTGGGTGACCATAAGGAAGAACTCAGAAGCTTGAAAGAACACATGGGAATGAGGGGCACAATACAAGAGATGGGGGCCTAGTGGAGACACAGCAGTGGACTTGGAGGGGTGGAGGAAGGGATTGGTGGGCTGGAGGATGGGATGTCTGAGATCCTACACATGGAAGAACAGATGGGGAAAAGAATGGAGAAGTATGGTCAGGTTTTTGGGGAAATGAATGGCAACATCAGGCACACAAGTGTGCATGTTATGGTGTCCCAGAGGAGAGGGGAAGCGGGGCAGAGGGAATAATAGAGGAAATAATCAAGGAAGATTTCCCCACTCTTATGAAAGACATAAAATTACAAGTTCAAGAAGTGCAGCGTACCCCAAACAGAATTGATCCAAATAGACATACTCCAAGACACTTACAAATCAGATTTTCAAATGTCAAAGACAAAGAGAGAGTTCTGAAAAAAGCAAGAGAAAAGCAATCCATCACATACAAGAGAAGTTTGATAAGATTAAGTGTGGATCTCTTAACAAAAACCATGGTAGCGAGAAGGCAGTGGTATGACATATTCACAATACTGAAAGAAAAAAACTGCCAACCCAAAATCCTATAGCCAGCTAAACTGTCCTTAAAAAATGAGGGAGAGTTTAAAAGATTTGCAAATAAACAGACACTGAGAAAATTAGTGAACAGGAGACCTCCTCTACAGGAAATACTAAAGGGAGTGCTACAGACAGATAAGAAAAGACAGGAGAGGATGATTTGGAGAAGAGTGTAGAAATGAAGATATCAGGAGACAGAAAGAGGGTAGAGATTGGGCATTTGATGCTGAAGGAGTATAGAATGTTCAAGAGGATTGATTGTACAGATTCAGAAATAGTTAGCACAGTGCTGTGTGATGGTAGCTCAATATTGTAAGTACACTGAATAAGGATGACTGTGAGTACAGTTGAAAGAGGAAGGTTAGGAGTATGTATGACACCAGAAGGAACTATAGAAGATAATGATTGGGACTATACAACTTTGTGAAACCTAGAGTGGTCAATGATTATGATTAAATGTACAAATATAGGAATGTTTTTACCTGAGGGAGAAGAAATGAATGTCAATTTTATAAGGTGTTAAAAATTGGATGGTGTTATGGAAGGAATGCAGTCAATGTAAACTGGAGTCTATACTTAACAGTAACATTGTAATATGCTCCCATTAATTGTAACAAGGGCAATATACCAAAGCTAAATGGCTATAAGAGGGGGATATAAATGAGGGGTGAGGGATTCTTGGTGTTGGATTCTTGGCATTGATATTTTCTGACCTTTTATTGTATTTCATTGTATTTTTATCTTATTTTTTCTTTTGTTTTTAGTCATCATTTTTTTTTCTTTTTCTTTTTTCTTTTTTCTCCTCTTCCTCTTTCTTTGTGGTAGAAATGAAAATTCCTCATATAGATTGTGGTGGTGAATGCATAACTATGTGATTATATACTGGGAACCTTTGAATGTTTTCTTAGAGGAGAATGTATGGTGTGTGAATAAAACTGTTTTAAAAAATAAACAGAGGGACACCAGTGCTGGAGAAAATGTGGAGAGAGGGATGTACTAATCACTTTTGGTGGGGAAGTAGAATGGTGCAGCCCATCTGGAAGGCAGTGTTGTGGTTCCACAGGAAACTAAGTCTGGGGTTGCCATGTGGTCCTTCAACCCTGTTATTCGGTATAAACTTGGAAGAACTGAGAACAGGGAAATGAATGGACATTTACACAGCGGGGTTTATGGTGGCAGTATTCACAATTTGTACTGGATAGAAGTGGCCTAAGGATACATCAACTGATGAATGGGATGCAAACTGTGGTATATATATATACAATGGAATATTGAGTGGCTACAAAAAGGAATGAAGTTGTGAGGTATTTAATTAGGTGAATGAAACTTGAGACAGTATTTTGAGTGAAATAAACTAGAAATGAAAAGACAAACATTGTAATGCCTCATTAATATGGACTAACTATAATGTACAAACTCTAAGAATTGAATATGAGAGCATAGGTTATCAGTGGAAGGCTTATGGTAAAGGTTTCTAGATTGTAAGCTCTTACAGCAGTCACATCTATTCATGAGTTGTGATGGCTATTTCTAAATTCTGAGATGCTGAGCTCTTTTTGTATAACCTGGTTGGTCCCTGGAACTTCAGGTCCCTGTGTGACATGACACCTGAGACTCAGAGCCAGAGTTCAGCAGCAAATGTTAAAGAGGCTGAAAAAGAGATCAGACTTCAACTAAACATATGAACGAAATGGACTTGGTTAGGACTAAGGTAATTCAGGCTATAGGGTAAAGATGATAGTGATGGTGTTTTAAAGCTCCAACTTCTGTATGAGACCAAAGTAAGAGATATTTATTTGGTGCAAAAATATATATTTTCTGTAGCACACTATATAATTTAACTTGTATGGTCGGTTTCTTCAAACATCATAATTACATGGAACTTTGAATAGAGAGTGAGATCTGGTTGGTTTGCACATGTTAGTGTGAAGCCCCAATACATCCCAGAGTAACTTAGGCAGAGAACAAAATGTATCTGCAAAGTCCCCTTGAGGGACTGTGGGGAAATGTGGAAATACTAAATTTCCCCACCTGGGGAATTCCTGATATTCTCTCAAGCACTGGGACTACCAATTTAGAAGGCTGAGCCCTCAATCTTTGGGCTTGCCCTTATGAAGCTTGTTACTGCAAAGGAGAGGCCAAGCCTACTTATAATTTTGCTTGAGTCACCCCCAGAGAACCTCTTCTGTTGCTCAGATGTGGCCTCTCTCTCTCTAAGCCCATTCAGCAGGTAAACTCTCTGCTCTCCCCCCCTACATGGGACATGACTCTCAAGGGGTATAAATCTTCCTGGCAATATGGGACATGATTCCTAGGGATGAACCTGGACCCAGCATCGAGGGATTAAGAAAGCCTTCTTGACCAAAAGAAGGGAAGAGAAATGAAACACAATAAAGTTTCAGCGGCTGCAAGATTTCAAATGGAGTCAAGAGGACATTCTGGAGGTTATTCTTATGCATTATATATATATATATATATATATATATATATATATTTATTTATTTATTTATTTAATATATATATTAATAATATATAATGAATAAAAATATTTATATATATTTATATATATATCCCTTTTTAGTTTTAGTGTGTTGAAATAGTTAGAAGGAAAAGTCTGAAACTGTTGAACTACATCCCAGTAGCCTTGATTCTTGAAGATGATTGTACAAGTATAGAGCTTACACTGTGTGACTGTGTGACTGTGAAAACCTTGTGGCTCACACACACTCCTTTTATCCAGTGCATGGACAGATGAGTAGAAAAATGGGGACAAAAAAGTAAATGAATAATATGGAGGGATGAGGGGGGATGGGATGTTTTTGGGTGTTCTTTTTAATTTTAATTTCTATTCTTATTCTTTTTGGGGGGCTAATGAAAACGTTCAAAAATTAATTGTAGTAATGAATGCACAACTATATAATGGTACTGCGAACAATTGATTGTACACTTTGGATGACTGTATGGTATGTGAATATATTTCAATAAAATTGAACTAAAAAAAAAAAAGAATAAATTGCAGTGAGAGGGCCAGTAGTGAAATGGATATCATGTCTGACTACTGAATAGAAGAATGAATTCAAAGATGAGTTCTTTGTGAGGTTAAGATTGTTCTACGGTCAGCCAAACCTAAATATTAAAATCAAGCTAAATAATTTTTATTTACTTCTGAAATTTTATTTAACTCTTTTAAATGTTAAAATAACATATAATTATGTTTATATGTTATATTTTTATATAGTTATGTGTTAACATTTTTTAAATTTTGAAATAAAGAGTGAAAATTGAAAATTCCCTTCCCTTAAATGCCAGTTATTTTTACATATTTTATATATTATACAAATCATAATGCATATTTAAGAAATGGGAATGCACTGCATCTGGAATTTTTGGAACATAATTTTTCAAAAATTTAATAATATATTTTGATTTTGCTTCCATGTCAGCACACATGACACTCCTTTTTGAGATTTCGTGTTATTTATTTTATAACTGTGTAAACATTTACTTAATCATATTCAGCCAATGAACATTTAGGTTGCTTCCATTTTATTTACATTGTAACTGTGCTATGATGTATTTTTATGTACTTCTGCAAATATTCCTAATGATGAATTCCTAAAAGTGAAATTAATGGGTTAAAGATGCATGCATTTACCAATTTCCAAAAATTTAAAACATTTACTTTCCTACACACAGTGTGTAAGAGTGCCTATTTCCTCATATACTTATAGACTTTGCATATTATCAAACTTTAAAATATTTGTCATTATGATAAGAGAAATACATCTCATTGTTGCTAAACTTTGTATTTATTTAATTTTTGAGGTTGAAAATTTTTTTTAACTCTTTTGGACCATATGTATTACTATTTCAGTAAAGTGTATTTTGTAATCCTTTGCATATTTGTATTGTCAGGGAAATGTAATCCTTATTTATTTGAAAAAGCTTATTTATTGGAAAAGCTCTTTAATCACTAAAAATATGTGCCCTGTTTTCCACATTTGTCATACACATACACACACACACACACACACACACACACACACACACACACATCTTGCTTCTGAAAGTTCATGCTCAGTCATGAGTTTCAAATAACATTAAATTAGGGAAAACATGTTGTAAGCTTTAATGTCTTGCATCAGTAAGTGTGATTAATGTTTATGCTAAGACGATGCACCATTCTTAGAGGAATCTCAATTTCACTGATTTTCAGAGATGATGTTATTATTTTGGAGGTAGTTGGGGCTCAATTTTACCTTCTCCAAAAGATAATCAGTGTGGTTTCAATTTTTGTTTGAATATAATTTGAAGAACTTTGGTCAATCAAATTCCATGCATTTACTTAATATTTACTGCATTCTAGTAACTTTACCAATCCAGACTGAAAATAAAAGTCACAAAACAAGTTACAAAGATAAAAATAATGTACTCTTTTGTGTTATCCTTTAGAAGACTGTATTAAAATAGAAAAAAATTAGGCTTTAAAATTCTTCCCTCATAAAACTGACTAAATTTAATTTAATTCAAGGTTAAAAGGGCATTGGAAAGCTGTTCATATTCGCATTATGTTGCCAAATTTGACATTTTTGCTCCACCAAACACCGGGAATATTTTAACATAGGAATAAAATGTCAATTTTTGAGAATAAGAACAGCTATGAACCTAGATAGAACCGAGAAAGAACCCAAGAATTCTGATTATGAAGAATCTGATGTTATTTCATGATTTCCCCTATTCTCCAATGCAGCTCCAGTTAAATTACCCAAAGGAGCCGTAGTCCCTGTAATTTCAACAAGAAAAACATGTTGATGCAACTTCCAGGCACCAACTTTGATAGTAAGAAATTAGTCCTTCAGTTTTTCTATCTGGACAATAAGGGCTCCCATGTAAGCACTGGTTATCTTCTGGGGTCAGGAGGAAGTCCTTGGCTTGGGGCATTGGTTGCCAGTCTCCTGAAAGCCTCCTGAAGTCTGGGTATTTGTCCCAAATGGCAGGTAGACAGAGATGGTGTGCTAATGCTATTTTCTATTACTATTGCCTCCTCTCTCCATAGATTAAATACACTATGGCATCTGTACAATTTTGTACTTCCTATGAAGTATTGCTATGCCATTATTCTATCATCTTGATCAAATTGTAAGAAAAAGGAATCACATGGCATTTAAAACTCTTTCATCTTCAAGAAGAAACTAGAATCTTATCATGGAAGAGAGTTTGAGGCTTGATTGCCAAATGTCTTCACAAGTTGAGATCTTTGTAATGACTTCTATTAATTTCTAGTGCATTAACCTTTTACAACCTTTTTGTTACTTTCTGCCAATACTAACTGCACAATCTTCCATAAAATCCCAGATAACAAATCCAAATCAGAAGAAAAAAGTTAGTATGTGTTCTCCCTAAGCCCTTTGTGAAAGTTGAAAACAGGTAGGCCCAAATGACTGGAGACAATAGAGAAAATTTTCTTTCTTTTACTTTAGTATACTGTATTTGGCTGTGGAACATGAATTTAGTACAAGAACTTCAAATCTGAGATGTTTTCATCACAGATAAAGAAGATTTTTTTATTTGAAAACCATAATAAAATCATAATATAAATCATATTCTACCTTTATTTTTTTCTCAGCTTATTAGTCAAAGATACTATTATTATCATTAGAAGCAGCCTCAAATCCTCTATATCTCTTAGAAGTCTAGGTATTTTGTAACATCCATTTAACAATGTTTGTCTTGTTATCTATTCTTAAGTTACCAAAGAATCAACAGGATCAAGGGTTTGACTACCTGCTCGTTGGCTATTTTTACGTGTTTCCCTTTCTTTGTTATTTCATTATTATTCTAGTATCTTTTATTCCAATTCTAAGTCTTTCTTTTATGAATTCAGCCATATTGGGGCCAATCTTTGTTATTTTATTTTTAAAACTAATCTTTACTCACCATATTCTTCTTCCCTCTCTGCTCATTCACTGCTCTTCTGCAAACTAATCATATTGTTTTGATGTTTTTAAAAGACAAATGAACATAAAATATATTAATGTGGTCATTTTATTACTGGACTGAATATCTTTGTCTCTGGCAAGGTAGGCTAAAGAATTTTATTACTTACAACGAAATGAACGGTAGATATCTGAGTTGACAGCATTTCATGGAAAAAAAGAACTGAGATATTGAGTTGATACCATAATAACCCAAGTAAAAAATGACATTGACACTCTGAAGTAGATGCATACTTATGCCACATTCATAAGAATATAATAGTCCAGTTCATGGTAAGCTGTAGTTTCCCCATACCTT
The DNA here is from genome assembly GCF_015220235.1 of Choloepus didactylus. Lineage (NCBI taxonomy): Eukaryota > Metazoa > Chordata > Mammalia > Pilosa > Megalonychidae > Choloepus > Choloepus didactylus. The sequence continues at coordinate 125,286,027 of NC_051313.1, read as the reverse complement.
GTGTTTTTCAAATCCTATCTTGAGTAATGAGTTCAGTGCCAGTTGTCACATTTTCAGAAAGTCATGGTTAACATTGAGGGTATGTGGAAGATAGCTGTTAGTGATGATACACCTGGTAACCTTGTTATATGAAGAAAAATTGAAGGAAATTGAATGTCTTGACCTAAAGAAAATTGAATTGAAATGTGGTAATTGTCTTTAAATATTTTAGTGTAAGTCATATGAAGAGGGATTAGATGTGATGTATATTCAATAAAGTTAAAATACTTATGAATTACAGGGAGAAATTTTCTACTTAATAAAAAGATGAACATTATAAGTCACGATTTTCCAACAATGAAATAGTTTGCATTAAGCAGTATGGGGATGTTTGAGCAAATGATGAGCAGTTTATGTAGCTGGGACAGAAGATCTCCTGCTATTGGATGGATTCTTGGAATTGTTTGCTTATAAGTTCCCTAAAAATCTTTATTTTCAATGGCTTTCAGAAAATATAGAATAGTCTTCATTTTGTTCTTTGGAGATATACAGATGATGTGAAAGGAAGGCAATGGAAAAATACAATGACAGCTCAGAGTATGGTTTTATCTTGGTGGGCTTCTTTGATCATCCCAAGCTGCAGATTGTCCTCTTTGTAGTAAATTTTACTCTGTATTTGGTAGCTGTGTTGGGAAATTCAACCATAATCCTTGTGTTATATTAGACCCTTGACTTCTTACCCCAATATACTTCTTTTTGGAAAATCTTTCCTTTCTGGATCTCTGCTTCAGTACCAGTTGTATCCCACAGATGCTAGTAAACATCTGGGGCCCTGATAAGACTATCAGCTATGCTGGTTGTGTTGTCCAACTTTTTTCTTTCCTTTCTTTTAGGGGAATTGAGTGCATCCTTTTGGTTATCAAGGCATAGGACCACTATGCTGCAGTCTGTAAACCCTTGCACTATATGGTCATAATGCACCCCCAGCTATGTTTACAACTGGTGGTTGTCACCTGGAGGAGTAGACTGGTTAATGCCATTGTCATGACCCCACTAACAATGACTGTCTCCAGATGTTGACGGCACTGAGTTAACCATTTCCTCTGTGAAATGCCAGCACTGATCAAGATGGCATGTAGTGGATGCTCATGCAGTGGAAATGCTGGCCTTTACCTTTGCCATTCTCATTGTCCTACTGCCCCTCACTCTTATGGCTACATCGCTGCAGCAGTGCTAAGGATCAAGTCAGCTGCTGGGCAACAGAAAGCCTTCAATACCTGTAGCTCCCACCTCACAATAGTCTCCCTGTTCTATGGAGCATCATTTACATGTTTATGCAGCCAGGAAACAGCTCTTCCCAAGACCAAGGCAAGTTTCTCACCCTCTTCTACAACCTGGTGGTGACTCCCACGTTAAATCCACTCATCTACACCTTAAGGAATAAGGAGGTGAAAGGGGCACTGAAGAAGATTTTGGAGTGGCAACAATAAACAGGAGAGTTGTGATATGCTATGAAGGTTTTAGGTAATATATATCATTTTCAAACCCTACCATTTGTTTTGTGCTTATAATAAATCCAGCCAATGTATCAAACATTCTTGGGTTTTTAAAGTATGGATAAATACACTGAAGTATATTTAAATAGAAGAATTACATTCAGAGTCAACATGAATCAATCATAGCTGTACAGAATATGAATGAATCTTAGCAGAATAATATTTGGTAAAAAGAATTAAGTCCCAGAGGAAGGAATTGTCTCATGTGTTAAAGATGAATGAAGAAATTGGGAAGAATAACCAATTCAAAAAAAGAGACAGAAAAGCACAAATTAATATGAAGTAAAAGAATGTTGAAATGAAAGTGCAAATGGAGGCAAAACTACCTTCTTCCACTGTGGGGCAGTCAATCCAACATCTATCTAATAGAACAGAATTTGTATGTCACAGACAGGAATTCCTTTGCACTGCTATCAGTTATGTACAATTTAAGAAGTTGTAAAATACCTGTCACAGAATGAGAATCAGATAACCTAGAGGGGTGTCCTCTAGATTTTAGACAATGCATCATTTTTGACTGAAGCACAGATTTTCCCTACAAATAAACCATATGTCTTATTTGTTATAAAACCAAGTATATCATCTCAAGCATCTTTATAAAAGGATTTTCTTTAATAATTAATTTATTTGTAATTGTAAAATATACGTAACAAAATCATTATAACCATTTTAAGTGGGCAATTTTTGATCATTACATACATTGGCAAAACTGTCTAACTTCACCACTATTGCCAGACTATTTTTATCATCCCAAACAAAAACTCATACTCATTCAGCAGTATTTGCCCATTTCCCTCTCCCCACACCCCTGGTAACTACTATTCTACTTTCTGTTACTATGAATTTGCTTATTCTAAAGTTACATAAGAGCAATTATTTAATAATTTGTCCTTTTATGCCTGGCTTATTTCACTCAACATGATGTCTCCCAGGTTCATCCAGCACTTCACTTCTTTTTATAGCTGAATAATATCCCATTGTATGGATATACTAACACTTGGGTTGCTTCCACCTTTGGGCTATTGCGAATAATGCTGCAATGAACATTGGTGTACTATTATCTGTCTGAGTCCCTACTTTCAGTTATTTTGGGTATATAACTAGGAGTGAGATTGCCAGGTCATATGATAATTCTATGTCTAACTTTCTGAGGGACTGCAAAACTGTTTTCCACAGTGGCTATACTATTTTACATTCTCATTTACAGTATAAGAGGGTTCATATTTCTCCACATCCTTACCAACATATATTATTTTGTTTTTGTTTTGCTTTTTTTAAATAATAGCCATTCTGGTGAGTATGAAGTGGTATCTCATTGTAGTTTTAATTTGCATTTCTTTAATGGTCAATGATATTGTGCATCTTTTCATATCCTTATTGGCCATTTGAATATCTTCTTTGGAGAAATGTCTATTCCAATTGTTGGCCCATTTTTAAATTCAGTTGTCTTTTTGTTGTTGAGTTATAGGAGTATTTTATATATTCTCGATATTAAACCCTTATCAGATATTCAGTTTCCAGATATTTTGTCCCATTCTATAGGTTGTCTTTTCACTTTCTTGATAATGTGCTTTAATTCACAAAAGTTTTTAATTTTGATTAAATATTTTTTATCTATTTTTGTTGTTGCTTGTGCTTTGGGTATAAAATCTAAAAATCTATTACAAATACCCTTTTACTGCCTTTTTTTGTATTTAGTTGCTTTTTTGTAGTGTACCATTTTGACCCCCTTTTCCTTTCTTTTTCTCTATGTTTTTTAGTTACTTATATATTTTCCATATATAGGATCATGTCATCTACAAATAGGGAAAGCTTTACTTCTTCTTTTCCAATTTAGTTGCCTTTCTTTATTTTTTCCTTGCCTAATTGCTCTGGCTACAACTTCCAGTACACTATTGAATAAAAGTGGTGACAATAGGCATCTTTGTCTTGTTCCTGATCTTAGAGGGAAAGTTTTCCATCTTTCTCCATTAAGTATAACATTAGATGTGGGTTTTTCATACATGCTTTTTATCAGTGTTCTAGCCTGCAGGGGCTGGTCCAGCAGAGAGATCAAAGAAAACAGGAGCAGAGCAAGACATAAAGTTTATTATAGGAACTTACTTACAAGAGTGAAGCAAGAAGTCAGTCAAGTTGCTCTGACACTGGCCGGTTCAGAGCTCAGAGTGAAAGCACTCCAGAGTTAAGCAGGAGTCAGTGGGCCAGTTATAGGGGCCCGAAACAAAGACATTCCAGCAGGTATGAGATAATAGGGTTTTGTGACATTTAGACTAGCTAATGCTAGAAGGGAGAGGCAATCTTGGTTCTGGGAACTGGTGGACCTTGGAAAAGTTCAGTTAATACAGGAGGGAGAAGTGACTCTCTGCACATTCCCTCCCTCTGAGGGAGGCCTGTTTCATTTTGATTAACTGCTCTGGGCCATGTAGGCTGCTATGTGCTTAAGTTTCACAGAATTTTAGGGAAAGGTCCAGGCCCTGGGCTCCCACAATCCACCCCTACTCAGCAATTTGCATTGACCACAGGTGAGACTTGCATCCACAGTTCACATTAACAATACAATAGGCAACAGAGCATAAGTAAACAAGTACATAAAGAAAGTAATCCTATTAGTAAGTGGTGCAGTGGTCAAGTTAAAAGAATTAAACCATTTTGACAGAAGATCATTAGACAAATGTTCAATATTTTGTATATGATTTAAAGCTTGTGTGATGTTATGTGAATTATTAGGCACAAGTGCCCCCTTGAGTGGCAGTGAGAATATTTAGCAAGACTACTTTTTTAGGTTGTATGCTTTCTTCATTTTTATAAGGTGAAAGGACAAATTCTTTGCAACTGTTTGGAATAAAAAGATATCCTTTAGGGTGTGACCTTGAGAAAGCAAAATGTTAGAAGTTGTCAGGTTTGAAACAATATTTGGTTTTTTATTTAACTAAAGTTAAGGAAAAGACTTAGCTAAACAACGAAGGACATGATAAAGTCAACATAAAGTATGAAGAATTATTCTGATAAAACACAGACTTTCTGCTTTTTACATTGATTATTCAAAAAAAAAAAACTGTTATAACCTTTTACTAAAAACAGACCAATAATTTAAGGAAACTTTGCTACTTCAGTAGAAAGAAAAATAATTGTAGTTTACATCAATATATTACTTGATATTAAGGCTTAAAAAATTTTGTAGATAGACTCATTAAAACTTACCCAACTTTGACCACAGAAATAAATTTCCTTTTCTGCCAACATTTGTCTACTTTATCTATTCAGGTTTTGTCCTACATTTTTTTTCTTGTGCTGTAACAATTAGTCATTTAGGACAAAATTACTATTTTTTTCCTTTAATAAAAACACATTATATCTTTCATAGTTAAGTTACCAAAGTAATTCTGGAAACTGCTTTCAAGCAAACATCTTACAACATACAATTACCATGAAAATCAAACTTGTTAGAATAATGCTAAATACTTAAAACACTTCAGTCAATGCATTAATGAAACAGTAATATATAATTTTTAACAAGTATTAAACTGGATAGCCAAGTGGTTTAACAATATACAAGCTAAGTTTCCATTTGTAGAAAGAAGAGTTTCAGGTGAGAGAGTGCCATGAGGGAGTTTTAAATACCATTATTTTCTCTCCCTGCAGTTGCATGGAACCCTCTGTGACCTACAGTCCTTTTGAGCATAATGAGTGTCCACAAAGTCATGCATATAGTTTCCTGGAGTATGGGGGGTTCCAGGTTGGTGAAACAAATAACCTTTGGCATTTTATGTATAAACTGCAGCCTAGTGTTTACATTTGTGTGACCCCAATACCCTATGGGCTTAGGATTACCAACCAGTGCAGCTGCATCAGCCAGGACCATATACAACTGATTTTATTTTCCTCAATTTCTGATGCTTTTGGCTCAGGCAAGAGCAAATTACCATCATTATCTTGTTGTGGCTGTAGTTTTGCTGGTCCTTTTATCTGTATTTGCAGGGCTTGCATGAGTCCCACAGTTACCTTCTTAATGGGAGGAGGAGCAGTGGCCTGGGGCCTTTGAGTTGGAGCTGGTTAAACCTGGATATAGTCACTGGGTCCATTGCTGCAAAGACTGGTTATTTTTTAATTGTTCCTTTAAAAGTCTGTTCATTCTTTCAATTAACCCTGCTGCCATGGGGTTGTGAGGCAGGCAAAATGTCTGTAAGACATCATGTTTAGTAGCCCAGGTTTGGGTCAACTGTCTGGTAAAGGGGGTCCCCCATCACTGTCCACATGTGTAGGGACTCTGAAAAAGGCACTTAATTTCTTTAGGCTATGTATAGTAGCTCTCTGGTTAGCTTTCTTCATGGGAAGATCAGTAACAGTCCAGTGGCCATATCTACGTCATGAAGGTATACTTTGCCCCCTTCAGATAAGGGAAGGGGCCCAATATAATCTACCTGCCACCAGGTGACTGGGGTCTGCTCATGGCTGATGTGGCCAAGTTGAAAAGGGAACATTCTTGGTTGTCTCAGTGAGCAGGAGGGGCAGGTTTCCACAATGTTTTTTAGCTGTTGTCTTGTGATGGGCAATTGGAATTGCTGCACCAGTATCCATAGGGTTTGATATACTTGGTGTTCTGTTTCTCTGTGTAACCACTCAGCAGCCTCATGTGATGTTGTCTCTAGGCTACGAACTTTTGCCTGAGCATCTACTTCAATATTGCCTGGTAAAGAGTCAGTGTTGTGGGCTGAGATGTGGAAAATGGTTATCTTATGCTTGTGGCAGGCTGTCTAGAGATGTCTTCCCACATTTCTTTCCCCCACAAGGGTCAGCCAATGATGGTCCATTGTTCCTGTTTCCATGCGGTCATCCATACTGCTCTTAATCCAGCCCAATGTCTACTTTGCATAGTCCCAGTTTCCCATCATATAGTGTCAGTTCTAGGCTGCACAGCTACTGCCCTCCAGGTGGCAGGCTGCCCAGTTGCTGATCCATCAGCATACCAGGTAGAATCAGGTATACTGCCACATCCATCATTGGTGGGCACAGAGATAGCCACCTCAGGAGGATCAGCAGGGAGGGGCAACTTCTGATCTTCCACATAGGAAACTAGTCCTAAAATATTGTGCATCTCTGCACTTAAAGGGCTGCTGTTAAAAACACTGCATTGAGTACCCCCAATGCAGAGGGGGAGAAATGTAGACGTGTTGGACTTTCCCACCTGGGCTATTGCTTATAACTGTGCCTAGGAGGTACCCCCCCCACACACCCAAGAGGCTCTTTGTTTCTCAGATGTGGCCTCTCTCACTAAGCCCACTCAGCAGGGGAACTCACGGCTCTACCCCTATGTGGGACATGACTCCCAGGGGTGTGAATCCCCCTGGCAACATGGGAAATGACTCCTGGAGATGAGCCTGGACCCAGCACTGTAGGACTGAGAATCTTCTTGATGAAAAGGGAGAAGAGAGATGAAACAAAATTAGGTTCCAGGGGCTGAGAGATTTCAAATGGAGTCGAGAGGTCACTCTGGAGGGTATTCTTATGTGTTATATAGATATCACCTTTTTAGTCTTTAGTGTGTTAGAATAGCTAGAGGAAAATACCTGAAGCTGTCAAACTGCGACCCAGTGACCTTGATTCTTGAAGATGATTGTATAACTATATAGATTGCATAGTGTGACTGTGGCTATGAAAACCTTGTGGCTCGCACTCCCTCTCTCCAGCATATGGACAGATGAATGGAAAAATGGGGGCAAAAATTTGATGAAGAATAGGGTGGGATGGAGGGGATGGAAAGAGGGGTTCTTTAATGCTTTTATTTTATTTTATTTTGCATAAGGAAAAGGTTCAAAAATTGATTCCATGAACACGCAATTGTATAATGGTGCTGTGAATAATTGACTGGGTGACTAGGGTTAATATATCTCAATTAATCTGTATTTAAAAAGTAAATGAACAATGAGGAGAGGAGGGGAATGGAATGTTTTGGATGTTCTTTTTTTATTTTAATTTTTTTTTTTTGGAGTAATGAAAATGTTCAAAGTTTGATTGTGGTGATGAAAGCACAACCACATGATGATACCGTGAACAACTAATTGTACACTTTGAATGATTATATGTTATGTGATTATATCTCAATAAAATTGCATGAGAAAACAACACTGCATTGTAGAAGGTAAGCTTTCCACTTGGTTAGAGTGCCAAGCTGAGCACTTCCTGAATGGGGTTTGGTGGTGGTGTCATGCATCCAACCCTGTATGGGGATGACTGTTTGTAGTTCCACAGGACAACTTTGGGTTAGTCCTTCAACTTGTAGTACAGCATTAAAGGCAGCACATAGTTGCTTCTCTAAGGGGCTATATCAGAGTTTGATCCCATTCCAAAGTTAAGACCAAAAACCCCCATTAAGCCTTGAGCTTGTGAGATAGCTTGCTTAGCTTTTTCAAATTCTGCCTGCTGTAGAAAATCTCATTCCCATGCCTTTCCTTTTCTAACCAGGATGTACAAAGGTTTTAGAATCTGTGCTAAATGGGGTGTAAACAGTCTCCAATAACATAATAAACCAAGAAAAGTTATTAGGTGTTTAAGAGTATGTGGTGTGGGATAACTTTGCACTATATTAACAACAGCTAAAGGAATGGCTTTAGTCTTATCTGACCAGAAAACACCCAAGAATTTGACAGAGTATCCAGGCCCTTTCAATTTGTTCAGATTCACTGCCTACCCCCAGCTTTCAAGGTGGGCCACTACCACCTTAGTGGTGGTTTCCAGTTCTGTAACAGAGTTACTGGCTAGCATAACATTTTCAATATAATGCAAAAGGGTGACCTCTGCTGGAGGTTTTCCCATTTTTAAATCTTGAGCTACTAAACCGTGGCAAATAGTGGGACTATGAAGGTATCCTTGTGGAAGCACAGCAAATGTCCATTGTTGTCTTCCCCACATGAAGATGAATGCAGGCTGGCTGGAGGGATCTAAAAAAATACTAAAGAAAGCATTAGCAAGGTCTAATACAAAGTGAAATTGACTTAATTGATCCTGACCTTACTTATGTCTTGCAACAAGGTAGCTATATTTGGCACAGCTGCAAACAAAGGAGGAGTGACTCTTTATAATCAATAGTCATTCACAAGGTACCATCAGATTTTTTTCACTGGCCAGGTGGTGCTACTAAATGTACTGTGAGTGGGTATTTTAATGCCCATTCTTTCTAATTTTCAAGGGTGGCAGTTATTTTTGATGGCCCCCTGATAGTTTATACTGACATATTGCCACTGTATGTCTGGGGGAAGGCACCCTTTGATCAGAAGCTGCTGCTAGGGTGGTGGTGGCTGCTGTGTCATTTTCCCCTGCTTGGGGATCAGAGTGTTGAATTTGCTCTGTTTTAACTTTCTGTTGGACCAGAGGATGAACATGCTTACTTTCCTCAGTTTCAATTTCCCAGTCAGACTGGGGCTTATCATCTGATGAGAAATTAACGGGGTCCCACACTTTGGAGTCTCAGTCAGGGGAAGTTAGGATATGCTTAATTTGCCCTTTGGGCAGTTTCCACCTTCTTACTCTAGCATACTAGCATGCCAATATTTTTAAACTTTCTTTTAATGCATCCTTTAATTCTGCTTGGGCTAGCCAGGTGTCTCTTTCTGACTAATTCTTCCAAGTGGCAGACTGCCACATCAGCCATTAAGGCTTTTTTATAGCTGCACACACAGCCTCCAAGAGTGGCCAGAATTTATTCTGTATAAACTACATGTTAGTCCTCAATACCGTATCTTTTTTTTTCTTTTTTGATTTCAGTTGTTTGATGTGTTTTTGTATGCAAACAGCAAATAAACTTTGATTAAAAAAAAAAAAAAAAAAAAAAAAAAGTAGCCAGGCTACTGTTGTTGCAGCCTGGCAACTATCATTTTCCTTATGAAATCCTAATACTCTTGCAGTCTGTTGCTAGAAAAAGTAAAAAAGAACTCCCAAAATATCCCATGCCCCTTCTCCCCCTATTATTCATTCAATTTTTTGTCCCCATTTTTCTACTCATGTGTCCATACACTGGGTAAAGGGAGTGTGAGCCACAAGGCTTTCACAATCACACAGTTACACCATATAAGCTATATAGTTATATGATCATCTTCAAGAATCAGGGTCACTGGATTGCAGTTCACCAGTTTCAGATATTTCCTTCTAGCTGTTCTAATAAAGTAAAAACTAAAAAGGGATATCTATATAATGCATAAGATTTACCTGCAGAATGACTTCATTTGAAATCTCTCAGCCACTGATACTTTATTTTGCTTCATTTCTCTTCCCACTTTTGGAGTCTTTCTCAATTGTATGATGTTGGGTATGGGCTCAACTCTGGGAGTCACATCCCTTGTTGCCTGGGAGATTTACATCCCTGGGAGTCATGTCCCACATAGCGGGGAGGGCAGTGAGTTTACATGCTGAGTCGGCATGGAGAGAGAGGCCACAACTGAGTAACAAAAGAGGTTTTCTGGGGGTGACTCCTAGGCACAACTATAAGTAGGCTTAGCCTCTCCTTTGCAGTAACAAGCTCCATAAGGGAAACCCCAAGATTGAGGGTTCAGCCTACTAAACTGGTAGTCCCCAATGCTTGTAAGACTATCAGGAATTTCCCAGGTAGGGAAGTATATTTCCACATTTTTCCCTAGTCCTTCAAGGGGGCTTTACAAATACTTTTTACTCTCTGACCAAATTACTATGGGATGTATCAGGGTTTCACACTAACCTGTAAAAACCAACCAGATCTCACTCCCTATTCAAGGTGCCATGTAATTATGGTGTTTGAATAAATTGAGAATACAAGTTAAATTATATAGTGTGCTACAGAAAATATAGATTTTGCACCAAATAAACATCTCTTCCTTTGGTCCCAAACAGAAGCTGAAGTTTTAAAACACAGTTAATATCATCCTCTACCCTTTAGTCTGATCTACCCTAGTCTCAACCAAGTCCATTTTGTTCATATCTCCAATCGAAGTCTGATCTACTTTTCAGCCTCTTTAACAGTTGCTGCATGTGGCAATGTCAAAACTCACAGCTGCCAAACTCTGCTCTCAGTCCCAGGTGCCACACAGACCCTGGAAGCTCCAGGGACTGACCAAGTCACATACAAACAGCTCAACATCTCAGAATTTAGAAATAACTGTTACAACTCATGAATAGATGTGACTGCTGTAAGAGCTTATAATCTAGGAAACTTTACATAAGGCTTCCCTTGATAACCCATGCTCCCAGACTCAATTCTCAGAGTTTGCACATTGTTGTTAGTCCATATTAGTGAGGCATTATAATATTTGTCTTTTCATTTCTGGCTTATTTCACTCAACCGACTGTCCTCAAGGTCCATACACCTAGTTGCATACTTCACAACTTCGTTCTTTCTTGCCACCACTGAATATTCCATTGTATGTATGCACCACAGTTCACCAGTCCACTTCTCAGTAAATGTACCCTTAGGCCACCTCCGTTCATTGCAAATCATGAATATGTCCCACAAACATCAGAGTGCAAATGTCCACTCATGTTCCTACTCTCAGTTCCTCAAGTATACAACAAATTACAGGGTTGCAGGACCGACCACATAGTAACCCCATACGTAACTTCCTGTGAACCACCACACTGACCTCCAGATGGGCTGCATTATTCTACTTCCCCACCAACAGTGAATAGGTACATCCTTCTCTTGACATTTTCTGCAGCACTTGTATCCCTCTGTTTATTTTTTAAACAGTTTTATTCATATACCATATGTATGAGTTAGGGTTCTCTAGGGAAGCAGAATCAACAAGACATATCTAAATAAAAGATTTTATAAAAGTGCCTCATGCAGCTGTGGGTGTGTACAGTCCAAATTCCTTAGTGCAGGCAGCAAACTGGCAACTCTAATGAAAGTGTTTGATGAACTCCTCAGGCAGCAAACTGGCAACTCTGATGAACTCCTCAGGAAATGCTTTGCTGGCTAGCTGAAGAAGAAGTGAAGTTCCTCTATCTGCCTCACTTAAAAGTCTTCAACTGATTAGATTAAATCCAGCTGATTGCATTCTCTCATTGTGGAAGACATGCGCTTCATTGATGTAATCAGTCACAGCTGCAGCCAATTGACTGATGATTTAATAAACCAGCCTTCTGGTTTATTAACCAGCCACAAATGTCCTTGCAGTAATGGTTAGGCCAGTGCTTGCTTGACCAGACATTTGGGTACCATCACCTGGCCAAGTAGACACATGAATGTAACGATCACAGTCCACCCCTTGTCAACTTGGCAGTTATACACATCACCTTAAACCATACTTTATCTCTAAGTAGAGAACAATGACAGACATATATTTCACCTAACAATACTCTGCTGTCCTGCATACAACCAGAAACATACTAAATGCCTCCAGAATAGGGTGCAAGTCCTTGGGTAACATTAACTCTTAAAATTGACTTCCTTTAACTTAATTACTGCAAAATGAACAATATAGCTTTTGTCATATGATAAGGGGATAAGAGAGAGAAGAAAGCAAAGATGTTTGCTTTACAGACAATACAAACATACTCATAACAAAACAAGGAGGAAATATTCATGCCATCATAGTCCTCATTTCTGTAACTGGTCACATGGCCATAGTTCATGTTTATCACTACCTTCCTCCACTACCCATTCCATGTTCCCTTTACCCTCAGCAAGCACTTCATCTTGTTGTGGTTCTTTGCCTGATGGGGTGACCCAAAGCTTCATTCCTGCAGTTTCTTGGCCATTGGTAGTCCTGTCTGGATTGGGTTTTGGCAGTTTTCCACTGACTTTAATCACAGGGCATGGTAGTACTAAGAGACTCCCTAGGGGATCTCCTGTATTCCATGAAAACTCTTCTTTACCTCCACTGTGTAGTTGCAGTGCTATTTCCCCTTGATAGTCAGGATCAATCACCCCAGCCAGTACAGAAGCCTCTTTCCTTGCCTGTTGATTGAGAGGCATAAGGAGCCCAAAATGGCCAGGTGGAAGTCTTAAATTTCAGTTCAATGGAATTATTGTTGTTTTTTCTGGTGGAACACTCCTCCTTGTAGACCAACAGAGCTTAAGCTTACAGGGACAGGAAGCAAAAATTTTCCTAGTGGATCACTAGGAGTGATAGTGAGTAGTGCCACTCCTGTTTCCATCCCTTGATTTCTGGACCCATGAATCCTGGCTATGGGAGAAACAGCACCATGGAGTGGGCACTGATTCAGAGCATACACAGCCTCCTGGAGATAACTTCCCCAGCCCTGCAAGGTATTTCCACTTAGTTGGCACCATAACTGAGTCTTCAACAGGCCATTTCATCGTTCTAGCAACCCAGCTGCCTATGGATGATGGGGAACATGGTAAGACCAGAGAATTTCATGAGCATGTGCCCATTCCCTCACTTCACTTGCTGTGAAGTGGGTTCCTTGGTCAAAAGCAATGCTGTGCTGAATGCTATGATGGTGGATAAGGCATTTTGTAAGTCCACAGATGATAGTTTTGACAGAAGCATTTCATGCCAGGAAGGCAAACCCATATCTGGATTGTGTCTATTCAAGTAAGAACAAATCGCTGCCCCTTCCATGATGGAAGTGGTCCAATGTAATCAACCTGCCACCAGGTAGCAGGCTGATCACCTCGGGGAATGGTGCTGTATCAGGGACTGAGTGTGGGTCTCTGCTACTGGCAGATTGGGTACTCAGCAGTGGCTATAGCCAGGTCAGCCTTGGTGAGTGGAAGTCCATGTTGCTGAGTCCATGCATAACTGCCATCCCTACCGCCATGACCACTTTGTTCATGAGCCCATTGGGCAATGACAGGAGTTGCTGGGGAAAGAGGCTGATTGGTATCCACCAAACAGGTCATTTTATCCACTTGGTTATTAAATCTTCTTCTGCTGAAGTCACCCCCTGGTGAGCATTCACATGGGACACAAATATCTTCATGTTGTTTGCCCACTCAGAAAGATCTATCCACATACCCCTTCCCCAGACTTCTTTGTCACCAATCTTCCAATCATGTTCCTTCCAAGTCCCTGACCATCCAGCCAAACCATTAGCAACAGCCCATGAATCAGTATACAAATGCACCTCTGGCCAATTCTCCTTCCAAGCAAAGTGAACAACCAGGTGCACTGCTCAAAGCTCTGTCCACTGGGAGGATCTCCCCTCACCACTGTCCTTCAGGGACATCCCAGAAAGGGGCTGCAGTGCTGCAGCTGTCCACTTTCAGGTGGTACCTGCATATTGTACAGAATCTTCTGTAAACCAGGCCTGAGTTTTCTCTTCCTCAGTCAACTGACTGTAAGGAACTCTCCAAGATGCCATAACTGTGGGCTGGGAAAGAGAAGGTAAGGTGGAAGGAGTGGGGGCCATGGGCATTTGGCCCACTTCCTTATGTAACTTACTTGTACCTTCAGGACCTGCTCAAGCTCCATCTCGTATATACCATTTCCATTTTATGATGGAGTGCTGCTGTGCACACCCAACTTTATGGCTTGGTGGGTCAGACAATACCCAACTCATGATAGGTAACTCAGGTCTCATGGTAACTTGGTGGCCCATGGTTAAGCGTTCTGTCTCTACTAAAGCCCAGTAGAAGGTCAACAGCTGTTTCTCAAATGGAGAGTAGTTATCTGCAGAGGATGGTAAAGTTTTACTCCAAAATCCTAAGGGCCTGCATTGTGATTCTCCTATAGGAGCCTGCCGAAGGCTCCAAACAGCATCTCTATTTGCCACTGACACTTCCAGCACCATTGGGTCAGCTGGATCATATGGTCCAAGTGGCAGAGCAGCTTGCACAGCAGCCTGGACCTGTCGCAGAGCCTCATCTTGTTCCAGTCCCCACTCAAAACAAGAAGCTTTCCTGGTCACTCGGTAAATGGGCCGGAGTAGCACACCGAAATGAGGAATATGTTGTCACCAAAATCCAAAGAGGCCAACTAAGTGTTGTGCCTCTTTTTTGGTCATAGGTGGGGCCAGATGCAACAGCTTATCCTTCACTTTAGAAGGAATATCTTGACAGGCCCCACACCACTGGACACCTAGAAATTTTACTGAGGTGGAAGGCCCCTGTATTTTTGTTGGATTTATCTCCCATCTGCCACGCAAATACCTTACCAACAAATCTAGAGTAGTTGCTACTTCTTGCTCACTAGGTCCAATCAACATGACATCATCAATATAATGGACCAATGTGATGTCTTGTGGGAGGCAGAAATGATCAAGATCCCTGTGGACATTATGACATGCGGCTGGAGAGATGATATAACCCTGAGGTAGCACAGTGAATGTAAACTGCTGGCCTTGCCAGCTGAATGCAAACTGTTTCTGGTGGTCCTTACTGACAGCAATTGAGAAAAAAGCATTTCCCAGATCAATAGCTGCATACCAGGTACCAGAGGATGTATTGATTTGCTCAAGCAATGATACCACATCTGGAACAGCAGGTGCAACTGGAGTCACCACCTGGTTAAGTTTATGATAATCTGCTGTCATCCTCCAAGACCCATCTGTTTTCTACAAAGGCCAAATAGGAGAGTTGAACCTATTCAACTCCTGCATCCTTCAAGTCCTTAAGAGTGGCATTAATCTCTGCAATCCCCCCAGGAATCTGGTATTGCTTCTGGTTTACTATTTGTCTAGGCAGGGGCAGTTCTAAAAGCTTCCACTTGGCCTTTCCCATCATAATAGCCCTCACTCCACAAGTCAGGGAATCAATGTGAGGATTCTGCCAGTTGCTGAGTACGTCGATTCCAATTATGCATTCCAGCACTGGGGAAATAACCACAGAATGGGTCCAGGGATCCACTGGACCTACTGTGAGATGGACCTGAGCTAAAACTCCATCAATCACCTGACCTCCATAAGCCCCAACTCTGAATAGTGGACCAGAGTGACATTTTGGGTCTCCTGGAATTAATGTCGCTTCTGAACCAATGTCTAATAATCCCCAAAATATCTGATTGTTTCCTTTTCCCCAATGCAGTTACCCTGGCAAAAGACCATAGGTCCCCCTGGGGAAGTCTGGGAGGAAGATTAACAGTATAAATTTTTAGTAGTGTAACAGGGTCCCTCCCCAAGTGTACCTGGCCTTCCCCTCATTCAAGTGGCTTTGGATCTGTAAATTGTCTCAACTCTGGGAATTGATTAAGGGGCTACGACTGTCTGTTTTTGTAAGTCAAGTTAAACTTTCATTCACTTGACCTAGAATTCTGCTTATACTGCTCAAACAAGAATTTAGTAGACTGCCCATCAATTTTACTGCTAGGTACTCCATGATTTACTAGCCAATGTCATAAGTCTCTGCAAGTCAGGTTATTTTGATTGCTGTTTTGAGCCTGTTTTCCATTATGGTAACCATACCCACAGTGTCTTTGATATTAACTGCTGCCATGTGGCTTCTGTCAACTTAGGATCTTATTATCCCCATTGTGTTTAAGTATTCCAGCTCAGTGACAGCAGTTCCCACAGTAATATCTGATGTACAGGGAAGGGTGACTATAGAGCTCTTCAGGGATGACAGAGCTAGTCTCACAAATTTATTCCTCATAGTTCTGGTAAAAGGTGTGTCCTCTGGAATTTCCAGGGGTGTGTGAGCAGGTCTTCCAAGATAAATCCACTCTAACATTCCAATCTCTCTAAGCCTTTGAATCTAATCAGAGTAGAAAACCAATTGTAAAAGCCCATTTTAAGATTCTGTTTCTCAAGAACCACCCCACTTCTGGTACCAAGTTGTATTAGTTAAAGTTCTCTAGGGAAACAGAATCAACAAGACATATCTAAATAAAAGATTTTATAAAAGTGTCTCATGCACCTGTGGGGATGTATGAGTCCAAATTTCTTAGGACAGGCAGCAAACTGGCAACTCCAATGAAGGTGTTTGATGAACTCCTCAGGCAGTGAACTGGCAAGTCCAATGAACTCCTCAGGAAATGCTTTGCTGGCTAGCTGAAGAAGAAGTGAAGTTCCTCTATTTGTCTCACTTAAAAGTCTTCAACTGATTGGATTAAATCCAGCTGATTGCATTCTCTCATTGTGGAAGACATGCCCTTTGTTGATGTAATCAGTCACAGCTGCAGCCAATTGACTGATGATTTAATAAACCAGTCTTCTGGTTTATTAACCAGCCACAAATGTCCTTGCAGTAATGGTTAGGCCAGTGTTGCTTGACCAGACATCTGGGTACCATCACCTGGCCAAGTTGACACATGAACCTAACCATCACACCATATAATCCATTCTAAGTAAAAAATCAATGATTCCTGGTATAATCACATAGTCATGCATTTACCACCACAGTGTATATGAGGACACTTCCATTTCTTCCACAAAGAAAGAGGAAAAGGAGAAAGAAGAATAAAATACAAAAGATAGAAGAAAAATAAAAATAAAACAATGAAAAGGTCATACAAAAACACCACCACCAAGAATCCCATACCACTCCCTTATATCCCCCTCTTATAGACATTTAGTTTTGGTTTGTTGCCTTTGTTACAATTAATGAAGCATATTACAATGCTGCTGTTAACTATAGACTCTAATTTGTGTTGGTTATGTTTTCCCCTATACCATCCAGTTTTCAATACCTTGCATATTGACATTCATGTAAAAACGTTCAGATATTAGTACACTTAATCACCATTATTGACCACTCGAGGCTTCACTAAGTTATAGAGTCCCAGTCTTTATTCTCTATCTTTCTTTCTGGTATCATACATGCCCCTAGCATTCCTCTTTCACGTGTGATCACACTCATCAACCATCACACAGTACTATGCTATCTATTTCTGGATCTATGCAATCAATCCTGTTGAACATTTTGCATTCCTTCAGCATCGGAAGTCTGATCTCTACCCTCTTTCTGTCTCCTGATAACCTGTGTTCTCAACTTTAACTTTCAATGTTCACTCATTAATGTTAGATCATATTAATTAGACCATATAGTGTTTGTCCTTTTGCTTCTGGCTAATTTCAGTCAATGTAACATCTTCTGTCTACCATTTTGTCTCTTGGATTTTTTTTTTTAACTTTTTTATATTTTATTTTAGTCATGCAAAAAAAAAAAAAAAAAAATCCCCAAGTCTGGAAACCATTGCTTGACCTTAATGATGAAATTTTTTTTATTATTCATTTTATTGAGATATATTCACATACCACGCAGTCATACAAAACAAATCATACATTTGTTTGTTCACAGTACCATTATATAGTTGTACATTCATTACCAAAATCAATCCCCGACACCCTCATTACCACATACACAAAAATAACCAGAATAATAATTAAAGTGAAAAGGAGCAACTAAAGTAAAAAAGAACACTGGGCACCCTTGTCTGTTTGTTTGTTTGCTTCCTTCCCCCACCTTTCCACTCATCCATCCACAAACTAGACAAATGGGAGTGTGATCCCTATGCCCCCCCCCCCAATCCCACTGGCTTCCCTCATAAGCCACATTTTTATACAATTGTCTTCAAGATTCATGGGTTCTGGGTTGTAGTTTGATAGTTTCAGGTATCCACCACCAGCTACCCCAATTCTTTAGAACCTAAAAAGGGTTGTCTATATTGTGCATAACAGTGCCCACCAGAGTGACCTCTTGGCTCCTTTTGGAATCTCTCTGCCACTGAAGCTTATTTCATTTCCTTTCACATCCCCTTTTTGGTCAAGAACATGTTCTCCACCCCACAATGCCAGGTCTACATTCCTCCCCGGGAGTCATATTCCACGTTGTCAGGGAGATTCACTCCCCTGGGTGTCTGATCCCACGTAGGGGGGAGGGCAGTGATTTCACCTTTCAAGTTGGCTTAGCCAGAGAGAGAGGGCCACATCTGAGCAACAAAGAGGCATTTGGGAGGAGGCTCTTAGGCACAATTATAGGGAGGCCTAGCCTCTCCTTTGCAGCAACAGTCTTCCCAAGGGCAAATTTCGTGGTAGAGGGCTCAATCCATCAAACCACCAATCCCCTATGTATGTGGGCATGTTAGCAACCATCGAGGTAGGGCAGGCCAATACCCCTGCATTCTCCACCAGCTCCTCAAGGGGGCTCTGCATATTTTTTCCTTTTTTTTTTTTTTTAAACTTTTTTTTTTCCTAAATCAACTGTATGAAAAATAAAAAAATAAACAAAAAACAAAAACAAAAACAAAAAAAAAACATACAATAGAAGAACATTTCAAAGAGACCATAACAAGGGAGTAAGAAAAAGACAACTAACCTAAGATAACTACTTTACTTCCAATGTTTTCTTACTCTACCCCAAGAAAGTAACCTAATACAGCAACATTTCTGTAAACTTGGTCCGACTATACCCATCACAAATTAACAGACCATAGTCATTCCTGGGCATTCCCAGAACATTAAATTTACCCATGATAGCTTATCTGTTCTTCTTGGATTATTGTTCCCCCTTCCTTAATTGCTCTCTATCTCTAGTTCCCCTACATTCTACATTACAAACCATTCATTTTACATTTTTCAAAGTTCACATTAGTGGTAGCATATAATATTTGTCTTTTTGTGCTTGGCTTATTTCGCTCAGCATTATGTTTTCAAGGTTCATCCATGTTGTCATATGTTTCACAACATCGTTTCTTCTTACTGCCGAGTAGTATTCCATCATGTGTATATACGACATTTTATTTATCCACTCATCTGTTGAAGGACATTTGGGTTGTTTTCATCTCTTGGCAATTGTGAATAATGCTGCTATGAACATTGGCGTGCAGATATCTGTTCATGTCAGTCTTTTGGATTTTATATGTCATCTTATTTTATTCATATTTTTTCTCTCTCTTTTTACCTTACTAATAGTCTTCATTTCTAAACTTATCCTCAAATCTCTCCCTCCTGTCTTTTCCTATCTGCTTATAGTGCTCCCTTTAGTATTTCTTGTAGAGCAGGTCTCCTGTTCACAAATTCTCTGTGTCTGAAAATATTTTAAACTCTTCCTCATTTTTGAAGGACAGTATTGCTGGATATAGAATTCTTGGTTGGGGCACATTCCAAGCAAATGTAATCAGTACCAAAACGCCTGCCCCACAAGACTACATCAAAGATAATGGCATTTGGGGGACACAATACATTCAAACTGGCACACCCAGTGACATCTCTTTTGCCACATTTTCCTTCAGCTCATTGATTTGATTTAGAAGATTTGTTTGAACATCTTTAATTAGTTGTTTCAACTCCTGTATCTCATTTGAAGTGTAAATTTGTTCCTTTGGCTGGGCCATATCTTTGTTTTTCTTTGTGTGACTCATAATTTTTTGTTGTCTAGATATCTGGTTTCCCTGATTAACCCAATCAGATTTTTCCCTGACCAGATGGACCCAGATCTTAGGAGGAGGATGCAATCAGCATCAAGTTTCCCTGAGGATGAGACCAGCAGGTTGTCAGGCTTTCCTCTGAGGTCTCTAGACTCTGTGCTTTTCCTACCCTGGCCAGCAGGTGGTGATTGTCAGCCTGCAGCTCCCCACTGGTGTAAAGAGGTGTAGTGCCTTTAATTCTCACCAGACCCTGTCCTGGCCAAGGGCTGAGAGTGTCAGAAGCCAAGCTTAAGTTGTTTCTGGTTTTTATTTCCCCACCAAGCCCTGTGGTCTGAATTCTCTGAGGGAGGGCCACCACTTGAGCTGGGCTCTGCCCCCCTTTTTAAAGGAAAGGTAGGCCCATTAGGGAATTATCTCTTTCACTTGACCTTTTCCTTTGTCTCTCTATCTTAACTCTACCCTTGCTTGGGTCAATGCTCACAACTGAAAATGCCTGAGGCTTTCTCTAATGAGTTTCTTAGACTGAGAGAAAAAAAAAAGAAAAAAAAAAGAAAGAAATCTCCTTCTCAGAGCCAGTCCCCAGTCCCCCAGTTTCACTGGCCAACTGGAGTTGGTACCTGGTTCTATGTGCCCCTTTTCTTGGAATACAGTCATTTTTCAGTGTTCTGAGCTCAGACATTTCCAAAACCTCTGTTATTTATTATTTATTTATTTATTTATCTATTTATTATCTATCTATTTATTTATTATTTTTATCATCAGTCCCATGCCCTCTCTGTTAGGAGAGAACTCAGGGTTCATTTCCTGCTTGCTCCAGGTTTATCTGTGTTCATAGCTTGTATACAGAAGTCTAAGTTTGTTAATTAAAACAACAATTGGAACTTGGCTGAGTTACTTTCCCTTGCACCTAGTAGACTGCTTCTTTTTCCCACAGGGAAGTGTTCCAATTCAACCTGCCATGCCAGTGAAGGAGGGGCACCAGTTCTGTAGTTTGGGGAGATTTACTTACAGTTCTATTCTGTGATCATAGCTATTCCACCTATTCCAAATTGGTGTCTGATGTGCATCAAGTCATGTATGTCCCCCAACAGTTGTTCCAGGCTATTTACTAGTTGTTTCTGGCTATTTGCTACTTCCTCTAGAGGGCTAACTAAATTCCACACCTCCCTATGCCACCATCTTGCCTTACCTCTGTCTCTGTTTGCTTTTAACAATTCTTTTTTCTTTCTGCTCCTCAGCTGAATCATTTCAATTGTCTTGTCTTCAAGTTCACTGATTCTTTCTTCCATCAGCTGCAGTCAGCTCTTGAAACCATCTATGGAGTTTTCCATTTCAGTTACTGTGGTTTTAAATGCCAGTATTTCTTTTGGTTCCTTTCTAAAATTTATTTTTATTGACACTCTCATATTGTTCATTCATTGCTTTCCTGTTATTCTCTAGTTTTTCTCTGTGTTTTCCTCCATCTCCTTGAGCGTATTAAGGATCATTTAAAAAAAAAATCTTTTTCTGATATGTCCAAAGTCTGGTCTGGTCAGGACTTTTATCTTGTTCCTTTTGATAGGCCATCATTTTTTGCTTCTTCATTTGTCTTGTAATATTTTGCTGCACACTCTACATTTTAATATTTTAAAGTGCTAACTTTGAGATTTAATCTATAACTTGTCTGTTCCTTAAGTGATATGACAGAGATTTGCTTGAGTGGCAGGAGCTAACAAAAACATACAAACCAATGGAAAACAAACAAACAAACAAAAACCCTTTCACAGTCCTTGCAAATTGGCTCTGTGTTGGTTGGTGCTCTCCTTCAGAATTTAGCCCTTCTTTCAAGATGATCAGCCAGGGGCAAACATGAAATGCAAGATGCTCCATCTTTTCTGTTCCTGCTTCTTGTCCTGGGCTTTGCTTGCTCATGGCCTTAGGAATTTGCCCATTTACAGGAATTTGAATGCTCCCTTTACTTCCTATGATATGGACTTTCTCCCCCTCCTGCATACTCTATGGTATGACTTAAAACAGGTAATTATTTGCCCCTTGGACTTAATTGTTTCTCACACTGCTTTAGTTGTCTGAAAGCTGCTTCTACTGCAGGAAAAGTTCTGAGAGTTCAAGCCTTACATTAGTTTCCTGGTTCAGTCCTTCAGGCTGCCACCCAATAGACTGGCACCAACATAGAGGCACCCCCTCCCCCAATATGTGCATAGGGGTTACTCTCCTCCCTCTGGAACAGGGTTAGAGACAAACAGAGTGCAGGCTGGTTTCACAACATACAAGGGAGGAGGTGGAGGGGACTAGCAAGAGTGCCAGAGGTTCTCCTACCATTTGTAATGCATTTTTTAAATTGTGAGCTTTAACATGTATACATAACAGTGATAATTTTCAAAGTATAATTTAGCAAGTAGTTAGAGAGCAAATTCCAAAGAATATCATGGGTCACAGTTCCACAACTTCAGCTATTTCCATTATTGTAAAATATAACATGTATACAGAAAGGTATTAATTTTTGATGTACAGCTCAACATGCAGTTATATAGGAAATTTCAAAAAGTGTTATGGGTTACAGTTACACAGTTTCAGTTCTTCCCTTATTATGTAACATAGGATATATACAAAAAGGTGAAGACTTTCAAAGCACAATTCAATGAAGAGCTATAGAGCAAATTTCAAAGGATACTATAGGTTACAATACCACCATGTCATTTACCTCCTTCTAGCTTTTCTAACACCCCAGAATCTAAATATATATATATATATATATATATATATAAGTTCTAGTATTCATAGACCTTTGTTAAATCTTATCTTGTTTGTTGCTACCCCTAACTCTCACTTAATCTCTTTCTCCATCATCAGGGGTGTCTAGACAGTGAACACTCTAACTTCTTATTCATATTGAAAAGGGGTTTCAACAGTATAGGGAAGGATGATTCTTGTTCTTAAAGAGGCTGTTGCTCTGGGTTTTAGGACTTGATTGGCATAGGAACACTCTGGTGGATTTAAGTTTCTCAGAGATAAAATTTAGTGAGTGAATATTTTATAGAATCTTGGGCAGTGACCTAGATATTTTGGGACTACTTTTGGTAAGGGCATGGCATACTGTGGCCATTTGGGGTGTCTAGCTGGAACTTGCATAAGAGAAACCTCCAGATAGCCTCTAAACTCTATTTGGGATCTCTCACCCACTGTGACCTCAGCTTATTGCCTTTCCTTTTTTTTTTTTTTTTTTACCCCCCTTTTGGTTAAGTAGGCATAATCAATCCCTCACTGCCAGGGCCTGGCTCATTCCTGGGCACCATGTCCCATGTCACCAGGGAGATTCATTCCCCTGGGAGTCATGTCCCTTGTCAGAGGAGAAGTTAATGAATTTGTTTCCTGAGTTGGGATTAGAGAGGGAAAGGCCATATCTGAGCAACAAAAGAGGTTCCCCGGAGGTGCCTCTTAGGCATAATTATAGGAGGGCTCAGCTCCCCATTTACAACCCTAAGTTTCACAAGAGCAAGCCTCAAGTTGAGGGCTTGATTTACTAAGTAGTGGGCTCCTAATTTCACTTAATATTCATTCTATCCCAAGCTAAATGGTCAGTTGCTTACATTAACTTCACTTATTGTACAATTCTCATCACTCTCAACTTTAAACAATTATCATGACATAATACTTCCCAGAGCTCTTATCAGCTGTTAATTATTCATACCTAGTATTAGTGTAGTGTTGGTAAGATATTTCTATTAAGCACAGTCTTTAACATGTCTTGGGTAGTTTTTCCATATACCACTCTTTTGTTAAGCCTCTGCACCCATGTCATACTTTATAAGTATGCTAACACTTATATTTAGGTTTGTGGTGTGACTCTTTGTGTTCATGCCTTTAAACAACACTTATGAACATGTTTGCCTTCAATGAGTTACTAACACTTATAATCCCATTTATGAACCATAGTCACACCTGACCATTCCCATACCATTAAGTTCACCTTCATTATCATATCTGTACATATTAGATTATCATTCCCCCTTCACTAGCTTCTATCTCTATATCCCCTATATTCTACATTGTAAGACATGTATTTTACATTTTTCATGGAGTTAATATTAGGGTTAACATACAATATATCTCCTTTTGGGTCTGGCTTATTTAACTCAGCATTATGTCTTCAAGTTTCATCTTGTGGTCATATGTTTCATGACCACATTCCTTCTTACTGCTGCATAGTATTCCCTCATATGTACATACCACATTTTGTTTATCCACTCATCTGTTGTGGGATATTTGTATTGTTTCCATCTCTTGGAAATTCTGAATAATGCCACTATGAACACTGATATGCAAATATTTGTTTGTGTCACTGCTTTCAGATCTTCTGGGTATATACCATACTGAGAAGTGAAATTGCTGGATCTTAGGGTAACTCGATATCTAGTTTTCTGTGGAACCATCAAATGTCTTCCAGAGTGGCTGTACCATTATACAGTCACAATAGCAATGAATAAGAGTTCCAATTTCTCCAAATCCTCTCCAGCATTTGTAGTTTCCTATTTAATGGCAGACATTTTTATTGGTTTGAGATGATATCTCATTGTGGTCCTGATTTTCATCTCCTTAATAAGTAGTGAAGATGAGCATTTTTTCATGTTTCTCAGCCATTTGTATTTCCTCTTTGGAGAAATGTCTTTTCATACATTTTGCCCATTTTATAACTGGGCTTTTTGTACTGTTGTTGTTGACTTGTAGGATTTCCTTATATATGCAAGATACTCAGATACATGGTTTCCAAATATTTTCTCACATTGTGTTGACTGCCTCTTCGCCTTTTTGACAAATTCCTTTGAGGTAAAGAAGCTTTTGATTTTGAGGAGTTCCCATTTATCCATTTATTTCTTTCATTGCATGTGCTTTGGGTGTAAGGTCTAAGAAGTGACCTCCTAATACTAGGTCTTGAATATGTTTCCCTACCTTGTCTTCTAGGAGTTTTATGGTACTGTCTCTGATATTGAGTTCTTTGATACACTTTGAGATAATTTTTGTACAGGGTTACTTAGGTAGGGGTCTTCTTTCATTCTTTAGGATATGGATATCAAGTTCTCCCAACCCCAATTGTTGAAGAAACTGTTCTGTCCCAGTGCAGCGGATTTGGACAGTCAACCATAGGGCTAGGGAGTCTATTTCTGAATTCTCAATTTGTGGCTATATAGTAGGCTTCAAAGTTGGGAAGTATAAATCCTCCCACTTCATTTTTCTTTTTTAGAATGTTTCTAGCAATTTGAGGCCACTTGCTCTTCCAAATAAATTTGATAACTAGGTTTACCAAGTCTGCAAAGTAGGTTGTTAGAATTTTTATTGGAATTCCATTGAATCTGTGGATCAGTTTGTGCAGGACTGACATTTTAATGACATTTAACCTTTCTATCCATGAACACAGAATGTCTTTCCATCTCTTTAGGTACCCTTTTATTTCTTTTAGTAAAGTTATGTAATTTTCTGTGTAGAGGTCTTTTACATCCTTGGTTAAGTTTATTCCTAGGTACTTGATTGTTTTAGTTGCTATTGCAAATGGAATCTTTTTCTTGAGTGTCCCTTCCATTAGGTCATTTCTAGTGTAAAAGGACATTCCTGATTTATGTATTCCTGATTCTTGTATCCCACCACTTTGCTGAATTTGTTTATTAGCTCAAGTAGCTGTGTCTTTAATTTCTCAGGGTTTTCCAAATATAAGGTCATATCATCTGCAAATAATGACAGTTTTACTTCTTCCTTTCCAATTTGGATACTTTTTATTTCTTTATCTTGTTGGATTTCTCTTGCTAGAACTAGCACAATGTTGAATAATAGTGGTGACAGCAGGCATCCTTATCACATTCCTGATCTTAGAGGGAAGGCTTTCAGTCTCACCATTAATTATGCTGGCTGCGGGGTTTTCATATATGCCCTTTATCATATTTAGTAAGTTTCCTTCAATTCCTACCTTTTGAAGTGTTTTTATAAAAAAAAAAAAAGGATACAGAATTTTGTCAAAAAATTTTTTAGCATCTATTGAGATGATCGTTTGATTTTTCTCTTTTGATTTATTAATGTGTTGATTTACATTGATTGATTTTCCTATGTTGAACCACCCTTGCATGCCTGGGATGAACCTCACTTGGTCATAGAGTATGATTTTTTAAATGTGTTTTTGGATCTGATTTGCAAGTATTTTGCCAAGAATTTTGCATCTATATTCATTAAGGAGATTGGCCTATAGTTTTCCTTTCTTCTAGCATGTTTATCTGGTTTTGGTATTAGAGTGATATTGGCTTCAGAAAATGAGTTAGGTAGTGCTCCAATTTGCTAATGCTGCCATTTTGCAAAACACCAGAAATGGATTGGCTTTTATAAAGGGGGTTTATTTGGTTACAAAGTTACAGTCTTAAGGCCATAAAGTGACCAAGGGAAGGCATCAAAAATAGGGTACCTTCACTGGTATCTGGGACATCTCTGTTAGCTGGGAAGGCACATGGCTGGTGTCTGCTTGCTCTAAGGTTGTGTTTCAAAATGGTGTTCTCCAAAATGTCAGCGTCAACCTTCAATGGCCATCTTCAAAATGTCTCTCTAAGCTAGAGCAGCTAGCTCCTTCTGTCTGAGCTCTGATAGGGCTCCAGTGAATTAATTAAGACCCATGCTGAATGGGTGGGGCCACAACTCCATGGAAATAATCCAATCAAAGTTACTACCCACAGTTGGGTGGGTCACATCTCCATGGAAACAACCTAATCCAAAGATTCCAACCTAATCAACACTAATACGTCTGTCCCCACAAGATTGCATTAAAGAATGTGGTGTTTGGGACAACATAATATATCCAAACCAACACAGGTTGTGTTCAATTTTCTTCAATTTTTTGAAAGAGTTTACATAGCAATGGTGTCAGGTTTTTGTTTTGTTTTGTTTTGTTTGGAAATTTTGATAGAATTACCCTGTGAAACTATCTGGCCCTGAGCTTTCATTTGTAGGAAGCTCTTTTGGTGACTGATTGGATCTCTTTACTTGAGACTGGTTTGTTGAGTTCTTTTTTTTTTCTTTTTTTAATCTTCATTTTATTGAGATATATTCACATACCACGCAGTCATACAAAACAAATCGTACATTTGATTGTTCACAGTACCATTACATAGTTGTACATTCATCACCTAAATCAATCCCTGACACCTTCATTAGCACACACATAAAAATAATAAGAATAATAATTTGCGGGACACTGTTATCGAGTTCTGACTTGGCGGGCCTGGGCCAGGGGAACTGATCAGCCCCTAGGAAAGGTAGTGGGGCACGGGTGGTTGCGCCCTCCACGGCCCCCCGGGCCTGAGAAAGTGGAGCCGAATGCAGGCCCCATTTCCTCACCCCAAAGTAAAAACCATTGGGGAGGGCTTGCCGGAGAAAACCGCCCCCTTTACCTTGCCCACCCACTCCCCGTTACCGGAGCAACTCCCGCCCCTTTTCAATCAACCTCCGCGCCCTCTCAGAACCAATCCAAGCCTTTAACCCCTACAGCTACCCCGCCCTCTAAACCGCCCAATATAAGCTTGTACTCTCCCCTAATAAACTCTCTCTCTTGGTTTTCATCATCCTAAAAGAAACGTGTCCCGCCTGTTCCTTTCTCGCCGCCCTCCATACTTGCACGCCTCCCGCCGGGGACCTGGCCAAGTCCCCCGCCTCGCCCTCGCCTCCGGGAAAGAGCCCCCGCCGCCGGTACCCTCGGAGCAATCCTGGGAGCCTCGGATTTAGCAACCGGCCGCCACCCTCCCCCAGACGAATCAACTGCGACCGCAATAATTAAAGTGAAAAAGAGCAATTGAAGTAAAAAAGAACACTGGGTACCTTTGTATGTATGTTTGTTTTGTTTCCTTCCCCTATTTTTCTACTCATCCATCCATAAACTAGACAAAGTGGAGTGTGGTCCTTATGGTTTTCCCAATCCCATTCTCCCCCCTCATAAGCTACATTTTTATACAATTGTCTTCGAGATTCATGGGTTCTGGGTTGTAGTTTGATAGTTTCAGGTATCCACCACCAGCTACTCCAATTCTTTAGAACCTAAAAAGGGTTGTCTAAATTGTGCGTAAGAGTGCCCACCAGAGTGACCTCTCGGCTCCTTTTGGAATCTCTCTGTTACTGAAGCTTATTTCATTTCCTTTCACATCCCCCTTTTGGTCAAGAAGATGTTCTCCGTCCCACGATGCCAGGTCTACATTCCTCCCTGGGAGACATATTCCACATTGCCAGGGAGATTCACTCCCCTGGGTGTCTGATCCCATGTAGAGGGGAGGGCAGTGATTTCACCTTTCAAGTTGGCTTAGATAGAGAGAGAGGGCCACATCTGAGCAACAAAGAGGCATTCAGGAGGAGGCTCTTAGGCACAATTATAGGGAGGCCTAGCCTCTCCTTTGCAGCAACCGTCTTCCCAAGGGTAAAACCTACGGTAGAGGGCTCAACCCATCAAACCACCAGTTCCCTATGTCTGTGGTCATGTTAGCAACCATTGAGGTGGGGTAGGCCAATACCCCTGCATTCTCTACAGGCTCCTCAAGGGGCACTACATATTTTTTTCCTTGTTTTTTTTTTTTTTTTTTTTAAACCTTTTTTTTCCTTTTTAAATCAACTGTATGGAAAAAAAATTCTTCTATTTCTTTTCTGGTCAGTGTAGGTTGTTCATGTATTTCCATGAAATTATTGATTTCCTCTAAATTGTCTAGTTTGTTGGCATACAGTTGTTTATAGCACCCTCTTAAAATTTTTAAAATTTCTTTGGGATCCACAGAAATGCCCCCCTCTCATTTATTGTTTTATTTATGTGGTTCTTCTCTCTTTTTGACCTTGTCAGTGTAGCTAAGGGTTTTTAATCTTGTTAATCTTCTCAAGGAAACAACTGTTGATTTTATTCTCTCTGTTGTTTTTTTTGTTCTCCAGCTCATTTATTTAATCAGTTATTTCTTTTCTTCTACTTGCCTTAGGATTAGTTTGCTGTTCATTTTATAGCATCTTCTGTTGTTCCATTAGTTCTTTGAATTTATTTCTTTCTTCCTTTTTAAGGTTTGCATTTAGAGCTGTAAATGTCACCCTCAATATTGCCTTTGCTGCATCCCATACGTTTTGATATGCTGTGTTCTCATTTTCATTTGTCTCTAGATCTTTAGCAATTTCTCTTCAATTTCTTCTTTGACACACTGATTTTTAGGAGTGTGTTGCTTAACCTACAGATATTTGTGAATGTTTTAGATCTTTGATGGTTATTGACTTCTAGTTGCGTTCCATTTTGGTCAGAGAATGTGCTTTGAAATAATTTCAATCTTTTTAAATTTATTGAGGCTTGTTTTATGCCCCAGCATATGATCTATCCTGCAGAAAGATATATGAACACTAGAGAAGAATGTATGTCCTGGAAATTTGGGATGTAATGTCTTATATGTGTGTATTAAGTCTAATTCATTTATCACATTAAGATTCTCAGTTTCCTTATTGGTCCTCTGTCTGGTTGATCTATCTGTAGGAGAGAGTGGTGTATTGAAGTCTCCCATGATTATTGTGGAAACACCTATTGCTTCCTTCAGTTTTGCCAAGGGTTGTCTCACGTACTTTGGAGCACCTTGATTGGGTGCATAAACATTGATGATTGTAATTTCTTCTTGGTGAATTGTCCCTTTTATTAATATACAGTGTCCTTCTTTGTCTCTTATGACATCCTTGCATTTAAAGTCTATTTATCTGATATTAGTATTGCTACCCCTGCTTTCTTTTGGTTTTAGCTTGCATGGAATATTTTCTCCATCCTTTCACTTTCAATCTCTTTGTGTCATTGGATCTAAGATGACTGTCTTGTAAATAGCATATTGATGATTCATATTTTTTAATCCATTCTGCCAATCTATCTTTTTTAATTGGGGAGTTTAATCCATTTACATTCACATAATGCCTTCCATTACTGTGAAGGCAGTTCTTGAATCAGCCAACTTATCCTTTGGTTTCTAGTTCTCAGGTCTATTTTTCCCCTCTCTCTATTTCCTGTAAGTTACCCTTACTAATACTCTTTGGTTCTGGGCCCTTCTCCAGGCCTCTCTCTCCTGTCTTTTTTTCTCAGCTGCTAGAGCTCCCTTTAGGATTTCTTTAAGGGCAGGTCTCTTGTTAACAAATTCTCTCTGCATTTTTTTCTCTATGAAAATTTTAATCTCT
This sequence comes from Choloepus didactylus, assembly GCF_015220235.1. NCBI lineage: Eukaryota > Metazoa > Chordata > Mammalia > Pilosa > Megalonychidae > Choloepus > Choloepus didactylus. The sequence continues at coordinate 125,256,065 of NC_051313.1, read as the reverse complement.
CTGTCAATTTTGAAGGAGAGCTTTGCTGGATAGAGAATTCTTGCCTGGCAATTTTTCTCTTTCAGAATTTTAAATATGTCATACCACTGCCTTCTTGCCTCCATGGTGCATGCTGTGTAGTCAGTACTTAGTCTTATGTTGTTTCCCTTGTATGTGGTGAATTGCTTCTCCCTTCCTAATTTCAGAACTTTCTCCTTCTCTTCAGCATTTGACAATCTGATCAGAATATATCTTGGTGTGGGTTTATTTGGATTTATTCTATTTGGAGTTCTTGGATATCTTTGATTTGCATGTTTATGTCATTTAGAAGGGTTGGGAAGTTGTCCACAACAATGTCTTCAAATACTCTTCTCAGCCCTTTACTCTTCTCTTCACCTTCTGAAACACCAATGATTCTTATATTTGTGTGCTTCATACTATCCATCATTTCCCTGAGATCATTTCAAATTTTTTTTTCACCACTCTTGCTATGTATTGACGGCAAGTAAGAATGCAGGGAAACCAGCTAAGATGGTAATGAAGTAGGAATATATTCATATATGTTCAAATATATATATATATATATATATATATATATATATATATATATATATATATAGTGTGTGTGTGTGTGTGTGTGTGTGTGTGTGTGTGTGTGTAGTTGCTGTAAACTCATCTTTCTGAGCATTAAAGATTGGAGTTAATGTATTTCCAGGATCTGATCTAGGGGTATCTAAAGTTGTTTTCCTCATTTGCCAACTTCCAGGGAGAAAGCCCTAAACTTACATTGACATGGATCTCTAAAAAGCCTGCAATCTCACTCAACCCATCTGTTACTTCTTCCAAACAGTTAGTTGTGGCAAGTAAAGTAGAAACATTGAGGTTGACAGCTGAGAGAAAATGTTAAATGCTTGGTTCTTTGTGTGTTTCATAATTTTGTTGAATTATAGTGTGTACAGCTTCCCCAAGTACACACTCACTATGGGTATAGAAATCCCTGCCCATCTGGTGGAACCTTGGAACTTCTACCATTTTTAAAGCTTTGTTTTTTTTTTTTTTTTGGCTTGGTACTTGCCCTGTTACTGCAACACTTTAACTGTTTTCTGATGTTTTGAGCAAGATGACTTTCCAAGTTTTTACTTAGTTGTTCAAAGATTCTGGGGGAATGGCACCCTGGAATGCCTTACACTGCCATCTTGGCTGACCAGAAACTGACAGTTTTTTTTTTTTCTTATGAGACTTTAAGGATTTCATTCTACTGTCCTCTGGTCTTCATGGTTTCTGATGAGAAATAGCCACTTTTCCTTTTGGGGATCCCTTGTATGTGTCAATTTGATTCTGTCCTGCTGCTCTCAAGATCCTCTCTTTTTCTCTGGAATTTGACAATTTTCCTATAATGTTTCTTGGTGTAGTTCTCTGATAGTCTACCTTGCTTCAAGTCTGTTGAACTTCCTGGATGTCTATATTCATGTCTTTCATCAGATTTGGGGAGTTATCAGCCATTATTTCTTCAAGCACCTCTCCAGTCCCTTTCTCTAACTCTTGTCCTTCTGGGACCCCAATGATGCATATGTTGGTATACTTGATGGTATCTCATATGCCCTCATGCTTTGTTCACTTTTGCACATTATTTTTTCTTTCTTTTCCTCGCACTTTATAATTTCAATTGTATTGTCTTCAAGTTCACTGATCATTTTTTCTGCCTGTTCAAACCTGCTGTTGAATCTGTCTAATGAGTTTTTCATTTCACTTTTTGCTTTTTGAAAATTGGCTTGGTTCCTTTTTATAATTCCCATGTCTTCATTTTAGTCAGTCATTTTAATTTCCTTTAGTTCTTTGTGTATGGATTTTAGCTCACTGAACATATTTAACACAGTTGACTTAAAGTCTTTGGCTAATAGTTCCAATGTATAAACTTTCTCAGGGATGGTTTCTCATAAATTTTTTCCCTGTGAATGGGCCATATTTCCTTGTTTCTTTGTGTGTTTCATAATTTTGTTGAGAAATTGACAGTCTGAGTATTTTCAAACAATTGTTGCTCTCAATCAGGGAATAGAAAGAGAAAAGAGAAAAAAAGATTCTTCTGCTACTTTTGCTTGAGAGTGGCTGGAATGATGGCTATCCTCAGAGCTGCCCCCCCATGTTTTGAAGTAGTTAATCTAAATTAGTGATCAGCAATCAGACCACAACCCCTAAATTTTGGAGGACTAGGCACCATCAAGCTTCACCAGGAGCCTGGACTGCATTTCCCACTGCTGCCTACCATGTGGTTGAGCCATGGGAGAATGGTAGCCTCTGTTCAGAGGATGAAATTCATTTGGTATTTACCACAACTTATCAGCCTCTTTCGCAAGTTCTTTCCTGGATGCTGCACAGGATTCTACCAGCAAGCCTTCAGAGTTTCAGAATAGTTGATTCACTCTGTCAGTTCAATAGTTGTTTTGGTGTAGGGACTGAATACTGGAGCTTCCTATTCTGCCATCTTCCCACCTATAGCTATCCATCATGAATTTTTAAATGGTGAACCAAGGGCTTATACAACCTATGTAGCTTAACCCAGGTCACACAAGAAATAAGTGGAATTTAAAAGTGTATTGTATGATGCCTGAACATTTTCCATCATCTTGTGATTAACACTGCCCTTGCTATAGAGTGCTTACTGCACATTCAGGTCACTTAATTATAGGCCCCAGCCCTGTTTTCATTATCTGCTTGTATGATCCTTTAAGCATCCTGGGTATGCTATAGAGCCTAACAAAGAATACTCATCATTTAACTATTAATATCAAGACATTTTCCCCACTCCCCATTGCCCCATGAATCTTCTGTCCAAATTTTTGCATGCTTCAGTGGTCAGTTCAAATACAACATACTTATAATATTGTTTGGGAGTCCTTGATTTAAAATGCTCTGTCACTTCTTTCAGTTCATAGCATTTTTATACACTGAAGTGAATTTTTCTAGTTAATATTATTTATATTTATAAATTTCCTATCTTTTATTAGATTGCAAGTTCCTTAATGTCAGGGGAATTTATTTTTAGAATGACTCTTAGTACCATTGAAGGTATTAGGTTGCTATTAAAATGTTTTGTAGACAGTAAGTGATCAATAATAGCTTGGAATTATTATTAATTTTAACTGATTAATTACATCCAGAAATTATTCCTTCATTTTTAATTGACGCCATTGTCTAATTCTTGCCCTTGAAGATTACAAATGAATATAACACAATATGGTATCTCAGTTTAAATCAATTCTGTCAAATATTTTATACTTCTTATTCTAAATTCAAGGTAAACTATGATGAGAAAGATAAGACTCTTTTAACTAGCCACAATTTCACTCAGAGAGAAATCTTGAGAGAGCCATGAAATCATCAAAATCAGGTCTTAACTGATAACAAATTGTATAAAGAGGTGGGGAAAATTACATCTGGACTCATGACATTTTAAAAATTGCATTTAAATCTACTTTACCACAGCAGATTTAAAAACTAAGATACTCTTTCCTAACTCATGAAATGATTGGTCTGTGTCAACTTTGCAATCTATTATGCATTCCTCATTCAAAAAAATTAGGGTCACTCAGCACAGGGAAGTCTGAGGGAAAGGGTTATATATCAGAGTCAGAATTCCTGCATTCTGTTTCTGCTCCTGCCACTATGTTACCCTGGGTAAATTACTTAATAGAATCTGCGAAGGAAAGCAGCAGCACTGCATAATCTGACAATATCTGTGATATTCTAATCCATACAAGCCCTGCACAAGCATATCCTCCTGGGAACACCCCTTAATATCTGACATTCCCATAATGGAAGAAGTATGCATGTTAAATTCCTGAGGAAAGAAAACCAAGGGGTACACTGTAATGCAGATGAGGAAATATGCTGCCTTACTGTTAACTTATAGGAAAATCACTATATTATCTTCTTTATACATCCAAAATAATCATTTAAATAATCAGAAATAATCAATTTTCCAGATTGGTAAATCTCTAATGGGAATAACAGGAAATGTAAGGTTTATAAAACTATTTTCAAATGCTGTTTCATTTTGCATCATGATTTTTAAGTGTTATATGTGCATCTGGAAAAAATTTTGTGACAAGCCAAAGAGGGGAAAGAGGCTTTAAAGAAATAAAATTATATTCTCTCATTTTAAAATGTTGATTTAATGAAATACTATATCCCATTTAAACTAACATTAAACATTGGAAGAGTCATTGGTCTTACCAAATAGGATAACAAGCCATCAAAGAATTTTTCATGTTTGCTGATCCCATTTCTGCATCTTATCCCAAGCAACTGCTTTCCTTTTAAGTCACAACTTTGTAATTAGAAGCTAAAATAACATTTATGAGGCCCACCTCTGCAGGACACATAAGATTAACTTAATGATAAGAGGAAATAAGGCAGAACATGCTTGAGGGAGAATGAGAAAGCATATTTATCAATACCTGAACCAGCTTTCATAAATAAACAGAAATATGGTTTCATCATTAATGCGCATGCTAGCTTAGAAGTTTTGTTTTTTTCTGTGCTGAGTGATGTTTCTAAAGAAAAATGCATTGCTATTTTTTCCAGAATGACAGCTCCAATACACAGGGAAAACAAGAATTATAAGGAATTATAACCTAAGACCAAAGCTGGTCACAGGGTGAAACAGAAACAGCAGGATGGAGCTCCTGGACTCATGAAATGTGTTCACAGTCAGGGCCATCCTTATCATGGGATCAGGGCAAGATGAGGGGATACACTGTCAGAAGCAAAACTACCTGCTACAATGTGTTCAGTTACTGTACCACACTCCACAAACTCTTACAAATTCTGATTACCTTGCCAGTTCTATGTACATGAGATTACAAAACTTCATCCATGAGAAACAGAAATTTAAAGTTTGCATAAAGAAAGTCTAGATTTTTTTCTGTGTCTTAAAAGCAAAACACAGAGAGGGGGCAAGATGGTGAAATAGAGAGGTGTGCAATTTAGTTCGTCCTCTAGAGCAACTAATAAATAACCAGGAACAACCAGTAAATAGTCTGGAACAACTGCTGGGGGACAACCATGACTATCCATACAACATATAGCAGCCTGGAATGGGTGGAATGGCTAAGATCACAGCATAAAATTTGTAAGTAAGAACTACAGAAATGCAAGATACCAAAGCTAAATGCCTATAAGATGGGGACATAAGGGAGGGGTACGGGACTCTTGGCATTGGCGATATTGTCTGACTCTTTTATTGCACTTTATTTTAATTTTTTTCTTTTCTTTTGTTGCCTTTAGCTGTCATTTTTACTTTTTCTTTTTCTTTTGTCTCTCTACCTTCTTTGACTCTTCCTCTTTCTTTGTGGAGGAAATGGAAATGTCCTTATATAGGTAATGGTGGTAGTGGTGAATGCATAACTACATGATTATACAGGGAACCATTGATTTTTTACTTAGGATGGAATGTATGGTGTGTGAACAAAACTGTCTTAAAAAAAAACAAGTTGATGAACAAAACTTGAGGGCATGATACTAAGTGAAATAAGTCAGACACAAAAGGACAAATATTGTATGGTCTCACTGATATGAACTAATTATAATATGTAAATGTATAGACATGAAATATAGGTTACAGGATATAGAGTGAGGCTAAGTATAGGGAGTGTTTGCTTATTATGAGCAGGATGTTTAACTAGGTTGAACTTAAGTATTTGGAAATGGACAGAGGTGACAGTAGCACATTATTGTGAGAATATCTAACAGTGCTGAATAGTGTGTGAATGTGGTGGAAAGGGGAAGTTTGGAGTCACATATGTCACCAGAAGGAAAGTTGAAGGTTAAAATATGGGAATGTATAAAACAGTGAATCTTGAGGTGGACAATGTCGGTGATTAACTGTTCAAATATTAGAATTCTCTTTCATGAACTAGAACAAATGTATGACACTATAATTAGATGTCAATAATAGAGGGGTGGAGGCGGGGCAAGATGGCAGACTGGTGAGCTGTATGTTTCAGTTACTCCTCCAGGAAAGTAGGTAGAAAGCCAGGAACTGCGTGGACTGGACACCACAGAGCAATCTGTCTTTGGGCATACTTCATACAACACTCATGAAAATGTCGAACTGCTGAGATCAGCGAAATCTGTAAGTTTTTGCGGCCAGGGGACCCGCGCCCCTCCCTGCCAGGCTCAGTCCCGTGGGAGGAGGGGCTGTCAGCTCCGGGAAGGAGAAGGGAGAACTGCAGTGGCAGCCCTTATCGGAAACTCATTCTACTGATCCAAAATCCAACCATAGATAGACTGAGACCAGACACCAGAGAATCTGAGAGCAGCCAGCCCAGCAGAGAGGAGACAGGCATAGAAAGAAAAAAACAACACGAAAAACTCCAAAATAAAAGCAGAGGATTTTTGGAGTTCTGCTGAACACAGAAAGGGGAAGGGCGGAGCTCAGGCCTTGAGGCGCATATGCAAATCCCGAAGAAAAGCTGATCTCTCTGCCCTGTGGACCTTTCCTTAATGGCCTTGGTTGCTTTGTCTCTTAGCATTTCAATAACCCATTAGATCTCTGAGGAGGGACCTTTTTTTTTTTTTTTTTTTTTTTTTTCTTTTTTTTTTAATCCTTTTTTCTTTTTCTAAAACAATTACTCTAAGAAGCCCAATACAGAAAGCTTCAAAGACTTTCAATTTGGGCACGTCAAGTCAAGAGCAGAACTAAGAGAGCTCTGAGACAAAAGGCAATAATCCAGTGGCTGAGAAAATTCACTAAACACCACAACTTCCCAAGAAAAGGGGGGTGTCCGCTCACAGCCACCATCCTGGTGGACAGGAAACACTCCTGCCCATCGCCAGCCCCATAGCCCAGAGCGGCCCCAGACAACCCAGTGTGACGGAAGTGCTTCAAATAACAGGCACACACCACAAAACTGGGCGTGGACATTAGCCTTCCCTGCAACCTCAGCTGATTGTCCCAGAGTTGGGAAGGTGGAGCAGTGTGAATTAACAAAGCCCCATTCAGCCATCATTTGAGCAGACTGGGAGCCTCCCTACACAGCCCAGCAGCCCAGAACTGCCCTGGGGGGACGGCACTCACCTGTGACATAGCACAGTCATCCCTCAACAGAGGACCCGGGGTGCACGGCCTGGAAGACGGGCCCACTTGCAAGTCTCAGGAGCCATACGCCAATACCAAGAACTTGTGGGTCAGTGGCAGAGACAAACTGTGGCAGGACTGAACTGAAGGATTAGACTATTGCAGCAGCTTTAAAACTCTAGGATCACCAGGGAGATTTGATTGTTAGAGCCACCCCCCCCATCCCTGACTGCCCAGAAACACGCCCCATATACAGGGCAGGCAACACCAACTACACACGCAAGCTTGATACACCAATTGGACCCCACAAGACTCACTCCCCCACTCACCAAAAAGGCTAAGCAGGGGAGAACTGGCTTGTGGAGAACAGGTGGCTCGTGGACGCCACCTGCTGGTTAGTTAGAGAAAGTGTACTCCACGAAGCTGTAGATCTGATAAATTAGAGATAAGGACTTCAATAGGTCTACAAACCCTAAAAGAACCCTATCAAGTTCAGCAAATGCCACGAGGCCAAAAACAACAGAAAATTATAAAGCATATGAAAAAACCAGACGATATGGATAACCCAAGCCCAAGCACCCAAATCAAAAGACCAGAAGAGACACAGCACCTAGAGCAGTTACTCAAAGAACTAAAGATGAACAATGAGACCATAGTACGGGATATAAAGGAAATCAAGAAGACTCTAGAAGAGCATAAAGAAGACATTGCAAGACTTAATAAAAAAATGGATGATCTTATGGAAATTAAAGAAACTGTTGACCAAATTAAAAACATTCTGGACACTCATAGTATAAGACTAGAGGAAGTTGAACAATGAATCAGTGACCTGGAAGATGACAAAATGGAAAATGAAAGCATAAAAGAAAGAATGGGGAAAAAAATTGAAAAAATCGAAATGGACCTCAGGGATATGATAGATAATATGAAACGTCCAAATATAAGACTCATTGGTGTCCCAGAAGGGGAAGAAAAGGGTAAAACTCTAGGAAGAGTATTCAAAGAAATTGTTGGGGAAAACTTCCCAAATCTTCTAAACAACATAAATACACAAATCATAAATGCTCAGCGAACTCCAAATAGAATAAATCCAAATAAACCCACTCCGAGACATATACTGATCACACTGTCAAACACAGAAGAGAAGGAGCAAGTTCTGAAAGCAGCAAGAGAAAAGCGATTCACCACATACAAAGGAAACAGCATAAGACTAAGCAGTGACTACTCAGCAGCCACCATGGAGGCAAAAACGCGGTGGCACGATATATTTAAAATTCTGAGTGAGAAAAATTTCCAGCCAAGAATACTTTATCCAGCAAAGCTCTCCTTCAAATTTGAGGGAGAGCTTAAATTTTTCACAGACAAACAAATGCTGAGAGAATTTGCTAACAAGAGACCTGCCCTACTGGAGATACTAAAGGGAGCCCTACAGACAGAGAAACAAAGACAGGACAGAGAGACTTGGAGAAAGGTTCAGTACTAAAGAGATTCGGTATGGGTACAATAAAGGATATTAATAGAGAGAGGGAAAAATATGGCAAACATAAACCAAAGGATAAGATGGCCGATTCAAGAAATGCCTTCACGGTTATAACGTTGAATGTAAATGGATTAAACTCCCGAATTAAAAGATATAGATTTGCAGAATGGATCAAAAAAAAATGACCATCAATATGTTGCATACAAGAGACTCATCTTAGACACAGGGACACAAAGAAACTGAAAGTGAAAGGATGGAAAAAAATATATCATGCAAGCTACAGCCAAAAGAAAGCAGGTGTAGCAATATTAATCTCAGATAAAATAGACTTCAAAAAAAGGGATGTTTTGAGAGACAAAGAAGGCCACTACATACTAATACAAGGGGCAATTCAGCAAGAAGAAATAACAATCGTAAATGTCTATGCACCCAATCAAGGTGCCACAAAATACATGAGAGAAACACTGGCAAAACTAAAGGAAGCAATTGATGTTTCCACAATAATTGTGGGAGACTTCAACACATCACTCTCTCCTATAGATAGATCAACCAGACAGAAGACCAATAAGGAAATTGAAAACCTAAACAATCTGATAAATGAATTAGATTTAACAAACATATACAGGACATTACATCACAAATCACCAAGATACACATACTTTTCTAGTGCTCACGGAACTTTCTCCAGAATAGATCATATGCTGGGACATAAAACAAGCCTCAATAAATTTAAAAAGATTGAAATTATTCAAAGCACATTCTCTGACCACAATGGAATACAATTAGAAGTCAATAACCATCAGAGACTTAGAAAATTAACAAATACCTGGAGGTTAAACAACACACTCCTAAACAATCAGTGGGTTAAAGAAGAAATAGCAAGAGAAATTGCTAAGTATATAGAGACGAATGAAAATGAGAACACAACATACCAAAACCTATGGGATGCAGCAAAAGCAGTGTTAAGGGGGAAATTTATAGCACTAAACGCATATATTAAAAAGGAAGAAAGAGCCAAAATCAAAGAACTAATGGATCAACTGAAGAAGCTAGAAAATGAACAGCAAACCAATGCTAAACCAAGTAGAAGAAAAGAAATAACAAGGATTAAAGCAGAAATAAATGACATAGAGAACAAAAAAACAATAGAGAGGATAAATATCACCAAAAGTTGGTTCTTTGAGAAGATCAACAAGATTGACAAGCCCCTAGCTAGACTGACAAAATCAAAAAGAGAGAAGACCCATATAAACAAAATAATGAATGAAAAAGGTGACATAACTGCAGATCCTGAAGAAATTTAAAAAATTATAAGACGATATTATGAACAACTGTATGGCAACAAACTGGATAATGTAGAAGAAATGGACAATTTCCTGGAAACATATGAACAACCTAGACTGACCAGAGAAGAAATAGAAGACCTCAACCAACCCATCACAAGCAAAGACATCCAATCAGTCATCAAAAATCTTCCCACAAATAAATGTCCAGGGCCAGATGGCTTCACAGGGGAATTCTACCAAACTTTCCAGAAAGAACTGACACCAATCTTACTCAAACTCTTTCAAAACATTGAAGAAAATGGAACACTACCTAACTCATTTTATGAAGCTAACATCAATCTAATACCAAAACCAGGCAAAGATGCTACAAAAAAGGAAAACTACCGGCCAATCTCCCTAATGAATATAGATGCAAAAATCCTCAACAAAATACTTGCAAATCGAATCCAAAGACACATTAAAAAAATCATACACCATGACCAAGTGGGGTTCATTCCAGGCATGCAAGGATGGTTCAACATAAGAAAATCAATCAATGTATTACAACACATTAACAAGTCAAAAGGGAAAAATCAATTGATCATCTCAATAGATGCTGAAAAAGCATTTGACAAAATCCAACATCCCTTTTTGATAAAAACACTTCAAAAGGTAGGAATTGAAGGAAACTTCCTCAACATGATAAAGAGCATATATGAAAAACCCACAGCCAGCATAGTACTCAATGGTGAGAGACTGAAAGCCTTCCCTCAAAGATCAGGAACAAGACAAGGATGCCCGCTGTCACCACTGTTATTCAACATTGTGCTGGAAGTGCTAGCCAGGGCAATCCGGCAACACAAAGAAATAAAAGGCATCCAAATTGGAAAAGAAGAAGTAAAACTGTCATTGTTTGTGGATGATATGATCTTATATCTAGAAAACCCTGAGAAATCGACGATACAGCTACTAGAGCTAATCAACAAATTTAGCAAAGTAGCGGGATACAAGGTTAATGCACATAAGTCAGTAATGTTTCTATATGCTAGAAATGAACAAACTGAAGAGACACTCAAGAAAAAGATTCCATTTTCAATAGCAACTAAAAAATCAAGTACCTAGGAATAAACTTAACCAAAGATGTAAAAGACCTATACAAAGAAAACTACATAACTCTACTAAAAGAAATAGAAGGGGACCTTAAAAGATGGAAAAATATTCCATGTTCATGGATAGGAAGGCTAAATGTCATTAAGATGTCAATTCTACCCAAACTCATCTACAGATTCAATGCAATCCCAATCAAAATTCCAACAACCTACTTTGCAGACTTGGAAAAGCTAGTTATCAAATTTATTTGGAAAGGGAAGATGCCTCGAATTGCTAAAGACACTCTAAAAAGGAAAAACGAAGTGGGAGGACTTACACTCCCTGACTTTGAAGCTTATTATAAAGCCACAGTTGCCAAAACAGCATGGTCCTGGCACAAAGATAGACATATAGATCAATGGAATCGAATTGAGAATTCAGAGATAGACCCTCAGATCTATGGCCGACTGATCTTTGATAAGGCCCCCAAAGTCACTGAACTGAGCCATAATGGTCTTTTCAACAAATGGGGCTGGGAGAGTTGGATATCCATATCCAAAAGAATGAAAGAGGACCCCTACCTCACCCCCTACACAAAAATTAACTCAAAATGGACCAAAGATCTCAATATAAAAGAAAGTACCATAAAACTCCTAGAAGATAATGTAGGAAAACATCTTCAAGACCTTGTATTAGGCGGCCACTTCCTAGACTTTACACCCAAAGCACAAGCAACAAAAGAAAAAATAGATAAATGGGAACTCCTCAAGCTTAGAAGTTTCTGCACCTCAAAGGAATTTCTCAAAAAGGTAAAGAGGCAGCCAACTCAATGGGAAAAAATTTTTGGAAACCATGTATCTGACAAAAGACTGATATCTTGCATATACAAAGAAATCCTACAACTCAATGACAATAGTACAGACAGCCCAATTATAAAATGGACAAAAGATATGAAAAGACAGTTCTCTGAAGAGGAAATACAAATGGCCAAGAAACACATGAAAAAATGTTCAGCTTCACTAGCTATTAGAGAGATGCAAATTAAAACCACAATGAGATACCATCTAACACCGGTTAGAATGGCTGCCATTAAACAAACAGGAAACTACAAATGCTGGAGGGGATGTGGAGAAATTGGAACTCTTATTCATTGTTGGTGGGACTGTATAATGGTTCAGCCACTCTGGAAGTCAGTCTGGCAGTTCCTTAGAAAACTAGATATAGAGCTACCATTCGATCCAGCGATTGCACTTCTCGGTATATACCCGGAAGATCGGAAAGCAGTGACACGAACAGATAGCTGCACGCCAATGTTCATAGCAGCATTATTCACAATTGCCAAAAGATGGAAACAACCCAAATGTCCTTCAACAGATGAGTGGATAAATAAAATGTGGTATATACACAGGATGGAATACTACGCGGCAGTAAGAAGGAACGATCTGGTGAAACATATGACAACATGGATGAACCTTGAAGACATAATGCTGAGTGAAATAAGCCAGGCACAAAAAGAGAAATATTATATGCTACCACTAATGTGAACTTTGAAAAATGTAAAACAAATGGCTTATAATGTAGAATGTAGGGGAACTAGCAGTAGAGAGCAATTAAGGAAGGGGGAACAATAATCCAAGAAGAACAGATAAGCTATTTAATGTTCTGGGGATGCCCAGAAATGACTATGGTCTGTTAATTTCTGATGGATATAGTAGGAACAAGTTCACAGAAAGGTTGCTATATTATGTAACTTTCTTGGGGTAAATTAGGAACATATTGGAAGTTAAGCAGTTATCTTAGGTTAGTTGTCTTTTTCTTACTCCCTTGTTATGGTCTCTTTGAAATGTTCTTTTATTGTATGTTTGTTTTCTTTTTAACTTTTTTTTTCATACAGTTGATTTAAAAAAGAAGGGAAAGTTAAAAAAAAAAAAAAGAAGAAAAAAAAAAATAAGGAAAAAAAAAGATGTAGTGCCCCCTTGAGGAGCCTGTGGAGAATGCAGGGGTATTCGCCTAACCCACCTCCATGGTTGCTAACATGACCACAGACATAGGGGACTGGTGGTTTGATGGGGTGAGCCCTCTATCATAAGTTTTACCCTTGGGAAGACGGTTGCTGCAAAGGAGAGGCTAGGCCTCCCTATATGTGTGCCTAAGAGTCTCCTCCTGAATGCCTCTTTGTTGCTCAGATGTGGCCCTCTCTCTCTGGCTAAGCCAACTTGAAAGGTGAAATCACTGCCCTCCCCCCTACGTGGGATCAGACACCCAGGGGAGTGAATCTCCCTGGCAACGTAGAATATGACTCCTGGGGAGGAGTGTAGACCCGGCATCGTGGGACGGAGAACATCTTCTTGACCAAAAGGGGGATGTGAAAGGAAATGAAATAAGCTTCAGTGGCAGAGAGATTCCAAAACGAGCCGAGAGGTCACTCTGGTGGGCACTCTTACGCACACTTTAGACAACCCTTTTTAGGTTCTAAAGAATTGGGGTAGCTGGTGGTGGATACCTGAAACTATCAAACTACAACCCAGAACCCATGAATCTCGAAGACAGTTGTATAAAAATGTAGCTTATGAGGGGTGACAATGGGATTGGGAAAGCCATAAGGACCACACTCCACTTTGTCTAGTTTATGGATGGATGAGTAGAAAAATAGGGGAAGGAAACAAACAGACAAAGGTACCCAGTGTTCTTTTTTACTTCAATTGCTCTTTTTCACTCTAATTATTATTCTTGTTATTTTTGTGTGTGTGCTAATGAAGGTGTCAGGGATTGATTTAGGTGATGAATGTACAACTATGTAATGGTACTGTAAACAATCGAAAGTACGATTTGTTTTGTATGACTGCCTGGTATGTGAATATATCTCAATAAAATGATGATTAAAAAAAAAATAATAATAATAGAGGGGTATATAGGGAAAAAATATACCTATTCCAAACTATGTACCACAGTAGTAGTATTTTAACATTCTTTCATGAACAGTAACAAATGTACTATACCAGTACTGTGAGTCAGTAATGGAGGGGGGGTGTTACACGTATGGGAGAATTTGAGTTTTCTTTTTCATTTTTATTTCTTTTCTGGAGTAATAAAAGTGTTCTAAAAATTGAAAAAAATTAATTTTGGTGTCATAAGCAATTAATTGTACACTTTAGGTGATTGTATGGTATGTGAATAATCTCAATAAAATTGAACTTAAAAAAAAGCAAAACACAACAGACATGAGAAAAAAGAAGTAATATTGTTGATCCAACTGTGTTTCAGTAATCCAATTTCTAGTAAAACTATATAAAGGAAGAAATTAGGATAGTGTATATGATTTGTTCTACTCAGAGGAAATAGACAAATAACTTAGAACACATGAACCTACTACCTTTTCTCACTATCACCAAGGTCTTTGAGTTTCCAAATCTGGTAAGGTGGTGCTATGACAATGCCAGAATGAAATACTGGAGGGAAATATCTTCATGAAGCAAATCAAAATGGACAATCCTGCTACTCACAATATTGCACAGGGCCTTTGTAGGATTTACTTGTTGTCGAGTGAGAAACCGTAAGATCTTCCTAATATCTATCTGCACCTCAGCCATTTGTTCTGGGTTTTACCTTGAGAGGCATTTTCAGAGGCTAATGGAGGATTTCCAAGAGCTTTAAAATGAGTTATAACACACACTAATTAAGTTTCTATTTTCAGGTTCAGTTCTCCATTTAGATTTGCTTCAAAATTAAGGTTACTGCTGTTGTTTTTCATTTTCTCCACAACACTCTTCATAGTCTTCAACACTGGTAAATAAAAATAGTAAATCAGAGTCTGGGATTATAGGTTCTTGTAAATCCTTCCACAGTTTCCTCAGAATAACTTTTATGGGGATGTCATGTGACACAATGCAACTAGTGCTTGATACAGATAGCAGTTCTACAGAGACTGTGAAGCAGGGAAAGTGTTTATTGGTCAGCTTGATTTTCAAAACTCTGGCATTCTGGGCAGTTTTCAAGGCTCAAGATAAGTTTCCTGGTGTCAGCTCTAAATCAATCTCATTGTTTTCTGTGGAGACACCTTCCATTTGAAATTCACCGAAGAAGTTCTCCCATTCCAGTTCACACCACATGCTCACCCCTCCATTAGCCACCCTGTCTGAAAGGATGAATTCAGCTTATCCAGGCTGATGTGAAGGGTACAGGTTTTGGCAAGTTTAGATATCATGTTACTGACTCACATGAAGTGGTTCAAACAGGCCCTGTCCACGATCTTAGCCTGAAACTTCATGGCCACAATGGTGGCGCTCATTCCTCTGGATAATTATTAAAGAGACATTTTTCAGCCTGGAATTAACCAACTCACTCATTACCCTAAGCCTGCTTGCCTTTTTGGATACTATAAAACTACCCAAGTTTCTGCAGTTCAGGGAGACATATCTGAGGTTTTGACCTCCTGTTCTCCTTGAGCTGCACACCATGATTAAACCTCTTTCTCTCTTTGACATCTTAGTGCCAATGGGTGAATCTGGGGGCTTTCTGTCCCTTTCTCTCTCTGTCAACATGGGCAGCTCATGGAAAAAGGCTCAGCCATTTTCAGCTCGCAGTGCTTTGCAGTAGAGAAAGCCTCAGCCATTTTAAAATTGCAGCACTCTAACCCAGACAAGGGTGGAGATAGCAGAGTCGGAGAAACAAGGAATTTACTTATATGCAAATGACCTCTCTGTGGGGGGCATAGCTTCCCAAGAGGAGAGAGGAGGGACCCAGCTCTACTATCTGCCTTACATTCAGAACCAGATCCTAGAGCCTGGGTATGGAAAACAGTGCCTGAAGTTTCTTCTCTCCTTCCCTCATACTTGAGGTGGGGGCCTGGAACACGGCCCCTGCTGAAGATAGAAAACTATCAAAGCATGCCTCATTAAAGTATGCATGGATGTGAGAATGCAGCTGGGGAACTGTTTTTCTGTTATTGTCCTTGAGAATAAGATAAGACACATTTTGCAGACATGATGCAAACAACCTTGAGAAAATGTCTACGTGCTAATTAAAGCATTTCTCTATCCTAAAAGCATAATAAATAAGGGTCTTGGGAATGGGACTCACACACTCACCAGAGGCATTGTGTCCCCTGCTCCCAGTCTCCAAGAGATATTTTTGTCTCTAATCTTAATTTCTGTGTCACCCCCAGCAACAAGTGGCACCCAAAGAGGGGCCGGAATCTCAAAGCAGCTGGTCCGTTCCGTTCCGGGGAAGGGTCGTTTAATCGACTAAGGTGTATGATATTGGCGCAGGAACTCGGGTGGAGCAGAGGCCTCAATACTTCTCTAGGTAAGAAGACTCCTGAGCATTTTGTTAAAGGAGGGTTACTATGGGGAATGGAGACAGCATAACCAAGTATCTACCTTATGTCTATCTCCGTCAGCTCTTAAAAGCTGGTGGTGCTAAGGCTAATAAATCTCATATTCTAGAGCTCTTGCAAATTGTAGACAAGTATTGCTGTTGGTTTCCTTTTCTTGGCTCCCTAGAATCTAGTGATTGGGATAAGGTGGGTAAAGAGTTAAAGAAATTGCATATACAGGGTGTCCCTTTGCCAGTCACTATTTGGTCCACTTGGACCTTGATTAAGTCAGTTTTAAAGCCTCTCCCAATGAAGGATGAGGAGGAGAATAATGATAATAATCCAGCAGACACAGAGGGTGAGGATTCTCTCCCCCTTAAGCCACGCTCTCCATTGCCCTCCTCAATTTTAAGGAGCTTCCACCACCTCCTCCTGCTCCCCCACCTGTACCGGGAACAAAAACCCCCAGCTATCTGTTATTCAACAAGGCACTTTAAATTTGAAATTTTGAAAACTGGTCAGCCACATCCTTAAGAAGAAACATAAATTAGGAAGAAAAATATCGGTCTCAACCTTAATGACCTGGGGGCTAGTTTGTACTGCCCTATGTTCCCTTCAGTCGTCCATTCAGCCCAGGGCTCTCCCTGAGGAGTCTGAAAAAAAGGATGTAATTAGAGAGGAGGAAAATTGGCTGTCTCTGCCTCCTCTGCCTTTGCAGGACAAGCAACACAAAAAACAAATTCCTTTTCCTAACAATTCTTGACATCCTGTTATGGAACAATGTAACACCTATACAGTCCATTAATCCCTGCCAAAAAATTGTTTATTACTTTTTCAGAATGCATTAACTAAAGTGTTTTGAAAGTTCAACATTGTTCTACCAAGTTTAATTTTAATAGTAATAGCATGTTGTATAAAAAGTATGAAGAATGTTTTTCTAGAAAAAAAAGTGTCTTTGCTCTAAATATTTAATTAAGAATGTAGGATGAAGCCTAAATAAATACAGAAAGTTGCAAAAAGTTTATAAAGTGAAAAATTTGTTTTTGTAGTCAAGGTTAAGGGATGGATATGGAAAGCCATAAAAAGTTTGTAAAAAAAAAATATTTCTGTGGTCAAAGTTAGAAAATGGTAAAAACTAGTAATAACTGCTTAACAATAGAACCTCACAACTTAAAGAAAAAAAGTGGTTTTGTAAAACAAAATAGCATTAAATATTCTAACCACCACCTAAAGCAGTAATTAATATTCAAAGTTGTATGCATATGCCTAATAATTCACAAAATATACTCCTGCTGTTTTACTATCAACCTAGCCACTCTCTTCCTGCTTCTCCTACCCTACTTCTCATCATAATAATTGTACGTTGTAAAATGTTTGCTTAAAAACAATTTTCAAAATCATTTTGGTAACTTTTAATACAAAATGTTTTTTTTAAAAATGTGCTTTTATTAAAAGTTTCCTTAGATTATTAAGATATTACTTCTTAGTAAAAGGTTATAAAAATGTTTTCCTGAGTGATCAATGTAAAAAGCAAAAAATCTGTTTTGTCAATTCCATTTTTTCAGAAAGCCCCTGCAAGTCAATTGTGTGTGTGTGTGTGTGTGTGTGTTTTGTTTGTCTTATAAAAAATACTTCCTAGGAAATGGTTCCTCCCAGCAGTGCCCAATTCAAATGGCCATTTTATTTAACTTATTTATTGTCTCATTAAAAATAACATATATAAAGAAAATATTTTCTTACTCATAACTTGCTTGCCATTAAATGAGACCACAATCAAATCTATTTGATTATATTATGGATTATAATATAATATAATATAATATAATAGTATTATATTACGGATTTGCTTGCTGTCCTACTCTTAACAAAGATAATGTATCTCTCTGAATTCTACTTTTAAATATTTATAAATAGATTTCACTGAGGACATTATATTTAATTATGTCTGCATATAATAAACACTTAAAATTTTAAGACATATTAAATCATTAAAGTAATTATGTAAGTAAAGTGAAAACTATTTTTAAAAATTGTACAAATATAGTCCCATAAGCATACTGTGGAAATAAAGCCTGAAAAAATATAACCACTTTACTTAGTTATCTTTTAAATTAAAAAGAGTTAAATCAAGCACTTAAAATTTATTACTCCTATAATTTATATATACATATATGTATGTGCATATATGTATGTGTATGTCTATCATGCTCCAATGATAGCAGTACTTAAAAAAAATAGGGGAATATAATTCATGTTATTATTAATAGCTTTTTTGCTTTTAAAAACACTTACTTTCCTTTTTGTAAGTAATTTTACCAAACTAAGTCCATTTATCTAAATTAAATTTAATTCACTTGCAATATCCTCACCTTTAAAAATTCTTATTGATGTATTGTGCTCATATTTCTCCTACTTGGTGAAATTATAGACTTAATCTTGTAAATTTACACTGTAATTAATATCAAAGTGTCCAGTTATATTTAAGAGTGTTCATTTGAGGACTTTAATATATAATTTAAAATCATAAATACATAAAAAACTTTATAATTGAGTAAACAAAGTATAAAATTGGTAAAATATAAAAAATCTGCTTCTTTATTCTTTGTATAACCACATAGTGAGCAATAGAAATAAATTTCCTCAACTATTTCACATTCTTTCGGTTATTCTAATAACAAAACAATGCTTTGAAAAATAGAAAATTAGATTAGAGTGACTATTGAAACACTGAATTTCTTCAACCTATTGGTGTAATCAATTACAGTTTAATAATTATTTTATAAATCATCAGTGATTTATTATGTCACTACAGTAAAATTATTAAGATCTTAATTTAAAAATAAAATTCATTTTGTAAAATGCCATCTCCAATAATCTAAATAGAATGCACCAGCCTATATCAGTTCTCGTTTGGCTGCTTTCCTTCGCAGGTGGCACATAAATCACACCACGGGCATTCCCTGTAATCTGCAAGGACAGGCTATTGTGGAATGTGCCCACAGAACATTAAAAGAATATTTAAAAAACAAAAAGGGGGAGATGAGAGTATGGATAAAATCACTCCTGCGGTCTCTCTCCCATGTTTTGTTTACCTTGAATTATGTAAATTTTTATAAGAAACTTGATGGCACTCCTGCAGAAAAACATTTCTTCAGTCCTCCTACTACATCCAAATATCTTTTTACTGAAAGTCCTCCTGCGTGGTGGAAGGACCCTGTGACTGGGCAGTGAACAATAGGAAAATTGCTAACATGGGTGCAAGGTTTTGCTTGTGTCTCTCCAGGTGAAGATCAAACTCCTATTTAGGTGCCCACACAACACTTGAAACCATACCATGAGTGGGAAAAAGAGAAAGTTCATGTGGGACACAGAACCTCTAGTGATGCAGATGGAGGGCCTCTCACTGAAAATGACTCGCATTGGACTGACGCCGGCCACCACAGGCTTTTCCTCCTACACAGGGACAAATTAAAAATTTGTGCCAACAGGCTGAATGGCTGGTATGGCAGGAGAACTGGCCATTCACCCCCTCTAATCTGGTGATAGCTTTATTTGCTATTGTAACTACTACTGTAAGTATACTTCCTTTAGTAAATGCCCATGCTCATAATCATACTTATTGGGCAAATATCCCTAATCCTCCTCTATTACGGCCTGTGGAATGGAATGATCCAGCCCCTCTTATTTATCTCAATGATACAGCATGGCTTTCTGGCCCAGAGGATGACAGGCTACTAAAGCATCCTAAAGAGAAAGGCACTCAGTATAATTCTACTTTGGCCTTCTTACTATTTACCACTATGTTTGCGGCATGGGAAAGAATGTTTATCTTTTGAGCAACAAGCATGGCTTTCAATAATTCCAAAGCATGGAAATGTCTCTCATTCTATGTTATATTTGTTGACAGGTCAGTTTTGCATGCCAACATAATAGTAGTATAAATGATGGAACTCCACAGCATCCTGTCTGCCAAGCACCAAAGTATTGGTCTCCAGACTTAATGAGAATACATTGGGAAACTTGTTGAGGGACTAATGGTGTGCTACTGCTTAATGGTTCCTACGGAATTGCAGCAAACTGGTCCCCTAAGGGACCAAATGCAGTGGCCGAAATGAGTCCTGCTTGGCACATAAACAGTTAAAATGGAAAATTCATATGCATAATTTGGCATCCCTTCTAAATGATACTGAAAGCATGCAAACAGAAGCCAGAAAACCTATAATATGGCATGGTATGGAAATGGTCCCACCATGGCCTTTTTTAAATAATTTTGCTCCTCAAACATCTATTTGGAAAATTCCAGTGGCTCTAAAGTATATTAAAATATGGAATGGAACATATTCCCATAAAAATAATTACACCTTAAACTTTACTGAGTTCACTTTAGTGTGCAGGCTTGTGTTAAAGACCTATGTGTATTTTGGATAAATAATATCTCTCTTAACATGAGTTCCAAGGAGGTTTCTTATAATGCTAATGCCACTTGTGCTTTATATTCTTGTGCAAATAGAACCTTAAGTAACAGCAATCTTACCCTAATTGTCTTATAAAGATGAAAGGGCCTCTGGATCCCAGTGACTCAGGAAAGGCCCTGAGAATCATCTCCTGATATGCATATACTATTAACATTATTAAATAAAGTGTTACATAAAGTAAAAAGATTTCTAGGTATAGTAATTGCATTTATTATAGGTTTAATAGCAACAACCACTGCTGCTGCTGTAGCTGGCACCGTGCTTCATCAATTAGTACAGACGGCACACTTTGTATAAACATGGCATGAAAACACTAGTAAAGCTTGTGGAGAACAGCTAAAAATTGATAAGGAAGTTAACCAGTGTTTGGTTGACTTAAAAAATGCTATTCTCTTACTTGGAGAAAAAATAAAAGATCTAAGGCATAGAATACAATTAAAATGTAATTGGAATATAACCACCTTTTGCATAACTCCACATGAATACAATTCTTCAGCAATAAACTGGGATAAAATTAAAAAACATTTAATGGGACATCATGAAAATTTATCTATTGATATTTCCCATTTACAAGCCAATGTTCACTCAATTCAACAAGCAAATCTCCAAGTTTTATCCTTGTCTAAAATCTTTCAGAACATTGCTGATAAATTACAACAGCTAAATCCTTTACCATGGGTTGAAAGCTTAAGTAGTAGAATGTTAGGAAGTGTCTTTATAATACTAATTTGTCTTTTATGTTTATGTCTAGTCCTTCAACGCATGAGACAAGCAGTTTCCAATTTAACTGAGAAATCTACAATTCCAGCCTTCATGTCTGCAATAAAAAAAACAAAAAGGGGGACATGTGGAAAACAGAGCCTGAAGTTTCTCCTCTCCTTCCCGCATGCTTGAGGTGGGGGCCTGGAACACTGGGCCCCTGCTGAAGATAGAACACTATCAAAGCATGCCCCATTAAAGTATGCATGGATGTGAGAATGCAGCTGGGGAACTGTTTTTCTGTTATTGTCCTTGAGAATAATATAAGACACATTTTGCAGACATGATGTAAACAACCTTGAGAAAATGTGTATGTGCATATTAAAGCATTTCTCTATCCTAAAAGCATAATAAATAAGGGTCTTGGGAACGGGACTCACACACTCACCAGACAGGCATTGTGCCCCCTGCTCCCAGTCTCCAAGAGATATTTTTGTCACTAATCTTAATTTCTGCATCACCCCTGGCAACATCTGGGGGAGGAGAGCCATGGGACACACCCCCTTACACCAGCCCATGACAGGCTGACAGGCGCCACGTACTGGGCAGAAAAGCACAGGGTGTTTCAATCCTCTAAGACACAACATCAGAGAAACCAGATACTGAATATTTCCTTCTTCTGTGACCTGAGCTTGTTCTTGTCTGGGAAAACCTGATTGGGGTGGCCTAGGAGGTCAGATGCCTAGACAACAGAAAACTACAACCTACACTAAGAAAAACAAAGTTATGGCCCAGTCAAAGGAACAAACTTACACTTCAACTGAGATACAGGAATTGAAACAACTAATAATAAGTCAATTCAAAAAATTTAGGGAAGATATGGTGAAAGAGCTGAGCCATATAATGAAAACACTGGGTGTACATAAGGTAGAAATTGAAAGTTCATAAAACCAACTGGCAGAATCTATGGAAATGAAAGGCACAACACAAGAGATGAAAGACAGAATGAAACATACAACAGCAGATCTCAAGAGGCAGAAGAAAACACTCAGGAACTGGAGAACAAAACACCTGAAAGCCTACACACAAAAGAACAGATAAAGAAAAGAATGGAAAAATATGAGCAACATCTCTGGGAACTTAAGGACTAAACAAAACACAAGAATGTATGTATCATTGGTGTCCCAGAAGGAGAAGAGAAGGGAAAAGGGGCAGAAGCAATAATAAAGGAAATAATGAAAATTTTCCATCTCTTTTGAAAGACATAAAATTACAGATCCAAGAAGCACAGAGTACTCCAAACAGAATAGATCTGAATAGGCCTACACCAAGACACTTAATAATCAGATTGTCAAATGTCAAAGACAAAGAGAATCCTTAAAGCATCAAGAGAAAAGCGATCCATCACATCCAAAAGAAGCTTAATAAGACTATGTGTGGATCTCTCAGCAGAAACCACAGACGTGAGAAGGAAGTGATGTGTTATATTTAAGATACTGAAAGAGAAAAACCACCAACCAAGAATCCTATATCCAGCAAAACTGTCTTTCAAATATGAGGGAGAGTTCAAAATATTCTCTGACAGACAATGAGAGACTTTGTGAACAAGACACCCACCCTACAGGAAATACTAAAGGGAGCCCTACAGACTGACAGGAGAAGACAGGAGTGAGAGGTTTGGAACACAAATTTTGGGAGATGGTAGCACAGCAATGTAAGTAGACTGAAGAAGGTAACTATAAATAGGGTTGAAAGTGGAAGGTTAGGAGCATGTGGGACACCAGAAGAAAAGAGGAAAGATAAAGACTGGGACTATGTAACTCAGTGAAACTTAGAGTGTTCAACAATTGTGATAAAATGTACAAATATGTTTTTTCACAAGGGAGAACAAACAAATGTCAACCTTGCAAGGTGTTAAAAATAGGGTGGCATTGGGGGAAAAATGCAGTCAACATAAACTAGAGACTATAATTAACAGAATCATTGTATTATGCTTCCTTTAATGTATCAAAGGTGATATACCAAGGTAAATGCAGATAAGAGGGGGGATAGGGAATGGGTGTGAGACACTTGGCATTGGTGGTGCTGTCTGACTCTTTATTCTACTTTGATTTAAGGTTATCTTTCCTTTTGCTGCTTCCTAGTTGTCATGTTTTTTTTTCTTCTTCTTTCTTTTTTCTTTTTCTTCTGCCTCTCTACCTTCTTTGACTCTCCCTCCTGCTTTGCAGAAGAAATGTAGATGCCCTTACATAGATAGTGGTGAGGGTGGTAAACACATAAATATGTGACTATATAGGGAACCATCAGTTGTTTTGCTTAGGATGGAATGTATGACATGTGAACAAAACCATCTTAAAAAAAAAAAGGGCTGATGATGAAACCTTGAGTGCAATATACTGAGTGAAATAAGCCAGACACATAAGGACAAATATTGCAGGGTCTCACTGATAGGAACTAATTATAATATGTAAACTCATAAACATGAAATATAAGTTACCAAGATATAGAATGAGGCTAAGGAATGGGGAGTGGTTGCTTAGTATGAGCAGAATGTTCAACTAGGATGAACTTAAACATTTGAAAATGAACAGAGCTGATGGTAGCACGATGTGAGAATAACTAACAGTGCTGAATGGTGCATGAATGTGGTGGAAAGGGTCTGGTGACATACAGAGTCATGTATGTCACCAGAAGGAAAGTTGGAGTTCAAAAGAGGGAATGTATAAAACTGAATCCTATGGTGGGCAATGTCCATGATTAACTGTACAAATATTAGAAATCTCTTCCATGAACCAGAACAAATGTATGAGAATACAACTAGAAGTTAATAATAGAGGGGCATATAGGGAAAAAATATATACCTATTGCAAACTATATACTATAGTTAGTAGTATTTCAACATTCTTTCATAAACAGTAACAAATGTACTATACCAATACTATGAGTCAACAGTGGAGTGGGGGTGGTTAGGGATATGGGAGGATACGAGTTTCCTATTCTTTTTTTTCTTTTTCTTCTTCTTTGTCTTTATTTCTTGTCTGGAGTGATGAAAATGTTAAAAAAATTGAACAAAAATTAACTGTTGTGATGGATACACAGCTGTATGGGGTGCCAGGGGCAATTGATTGTACACTTTGGATCTTTGGATAATTGTATGGTATGTGAACAATCTCAATAAAAATTTTAAAAAAAAAGGTTCTTTGATAGTTCTCCAGATTCTGTATCTGACTTTCAAAATACTACAGTTGTTGAGTGACTAAACCTACTTTTACTCATTTGTGCTGCGTCTTACTCACAAAGGCTTCCTTTCATCTTTCAAGTTCTTTGCTTGATTTCGGTCAGGATGAAACCTATAGAATGAAATCAGGGAAACATGCTTTACAAATGGTTGTGGTGCAGGTAATCAGGGGATTATTACAGTCTTGGAATACTTCAGATCTCTTGAATGAATTTGACATGTCATGGAGTTCTCATGCTTACTATCTAGATAATAGAGCTGCTATTGGCACCTGTCCACAAGGCCACTCTACCTCTCCTTGCTTCCTCTGCTTAGGTCCTAGCTCCCCACTCTTCTGGCCCCTGCTCACATTATTTGGGATCTTTCTGGAGAATTTCACTTTCTCTTATGACACAGATAGTGCCAAAAAGTAGAACTTATACAGGACATATGTTCTGTGGCAGAAAGATCACCTAAAGAACATGGTTTGCCCACATTGCTTAATATTTTCATTATTTGATTCAAATATTTTATTTACTTGTTCATTCATTCAGTGTAAAAATATTTACAGAACACCTACTATTTTCCATGTTTTTTAATAGTCATTGAACATGCACAGAAGAACCAAAGTTTCCACCATCATGGAATTCCACTCCATTGGTGAGGCATGAAAATAAAAGATTAAATAAATAAATAAATAATATAATGTCAGGTTACTGGAAAAGAATGTGATGGTTATAATTATTTTAGATAAGGTAAGCAGTATGGCCTAGCTGAGGATCTGACATTTTAGCACAAATGAATAATTAAGGTGAGAGCCTTCTATTTTTGGAAGAAGGGCTGACAGACAAAAGGGAAAGCAAGTGCAAATACCAAGAGGTAGAAATAAGCTGTCTATTCTAGGAAAGGAAAACCATGAGTGCAGATACATTCAAGTGAGCAAAGTAGATAGAGAATTGTTCTAGTTTGCTAATGCTGTGGGAATGCAAAACACCGGAAATGAATTGGCTTTTATAAAAGGGGGTTTATTTGGTTACACAGTTACAGTCTGAAGGCCATAAAGTGTCCATCAACAAAGGGTACCTTCACTGGACGATGGCCAATGGCAACTGGAAAACCTCTGTTAGCTGGGAAGGCACATGGCTGGCATCTGCTTGATCCCAGGTTGTCTTTCAAAATGGTATTCTCCAAAATGTCTGCATCAGCTTCCAATGGCCATCTTCAAAATGTCTGTCTCAGCTCCAGCTTGCTCTGAGCTCCTTCTGTCTGAGCTTATATAGTGCTCCAGTAAACTAAACAAGGCCACGCTGAATGGGTGGGGCCACACCTCCATGGAAATTATCCAATCAGAGTTATCACCTACAGTTGGGTGGATCACATCTCCATGGACACTGAACCAATAGGTTCCAACCCAATCCACACTAATACATCTGCCCCTACAAGAATGCATTAAAGAATATGACTTTTTCTGGGGAACATAAATATACAAACCAGCACAAGAATGACAAGATGTTGATCATGAGGACTGGCATGCTATGTTTTAAATTTATATAAGAACACCCCTCTGGCTATATATTGAGGGCAAGTAAGAATGCAGGGAAACCAGCTAAGATGGTAATGAAGTAGGTACATATTCATATATGTTCGAATATATTGTATCTGTGTGTGTGTGTGTGTGTGTGTGTGTGTGTGTGTGTGTGTGTGTGTAGTTGCTGTAAACTCATCTTTCTGAGCACTGAAGATTGGAGTTAATGTGTTTCCAGGATCTGATCTAGGGGTATCTAAAGTTGTTTTTCTCATTTGCCAACTTCCAGGGAGAAAGCCCTAAACTTACATTGACATGGATCTCTAAAAAGCCTGAAATCTAACTCAACCCATCTGTTACTTCTTCCAGTTAGCTGTGGCAAGTAAAGTAGATACATTGAGGTTGCCAGCTGAGAGAAAATGTTATATATTCATAATCTTCCAAGAATTCTCTGTAATTCTTCAACAAGGAGACACAGAAAGGTTGAAAATGAAAGGGCTTCAAAGGCATATCAAACATATGCACAGACAAAATATTAAGATCTCAAACCTAGTAGCAGACAATTTTAAGTTAAGAATCAAAACATTGAACAAGATAGAGTACCTCTGTAGTGATGGGGTTTGCTATATAAAATAAAGATATGTCACAAAACCATTTAGCATCAACAGTCACAAGCATAACTACAGGAATCTAAAAGAGGCATAAATCTAAAAACAGTAGTAAAATTCAAAAAACCTGCATAGTCCATGACAAATAAAACAGACAAAAAATAATTTAAAATAGTGAAGAGCTAAAATTTAAAATGTTTATAGGCTAAGAACAAGCAGAAGAAAAGAAACAATAAAAGCACACACATCAATGAATTTGCAAACAAGAAAGTACAGAAAAATCAATGAAATCAAAAGCTAGATCCATAAAAGTAATATACCTCTAGCCAATAGCTAAGAAAAAAAGAGAAAAGACACAAACTATTAATATCAGATATGAAAGAGGGATTATCACCACTGGTACTATGGACATTAAACAGATAATAAAGGAATACTTTGAACAATTAAATACCCACAAATTTGATAACTTAGATGAAATGGATCAATTCCTTAAAAGACACAAACAACCAAAGCTCACACAGGATAAATAGATAACCCAAATTACCATATTTCTCTTAAAGAAATTGAACCTATATTTAATAACTGTAAAAAAGAAAGCACCAGGCCCTGGTGATTATGAGGATAAATTCTACAACACAGTTCAGAAGAAATAATATCAATTCTTCACAATACCAATTCTTCAGGAAAGTAGAAGCAGTGGAAAAAAATTCTCACTAATTCTATGAGGCCAGCATTATGCTAACACCAAAAACTGATAAATATATTACAGGAAAGAAAAACAACAGACAAATATCTCTCAAGGACATAGACGTAAAACTCTGCAACAAAATATTAGCAAATCAAATCCAACAATGTATAAGAAAAATTATACAACATGACCAAATGCAATTTTTCCTAGAGATGCAAGACTAGTTCAGTATTTGAAAATCCATCAATGTAATTTATCATATTCATAGACTAAAGAAGAAAAATTATATCTCATATTATTTTCTAAAGTAAGTAATTCAGGAAAACTTTTGACAAATCCAATACCCATGCATGATAAAAACTCTCAGCAAACTAGGAACTTCCAAAACTTGATGAATATCTATAAAACGACTACTGTTAGCTTAACATCATATTTAGTGGTGAGAGGCTAGATGCTTTAAGTCAAAGATCTGTGTCAGTTTTCCATGCTGCTATGACAAATGCAACACAACAGGTTGGCTTCAACAATGAGAATTTCTTGGCTCACAGTTTTGAGGCTGGGAAAGTCCAAAATTGAGGAATCAGCAAGGCAATGCTTTCCCCCCAAAGTCTGTAATATTTTTCTGGCCAGTATTCTTCTATACTGTCAAGGTCATCAAAAACAAGGACAGTCTGAGAAACAGTCACAACCAAGGGGAACATAAGGGGCCATCATGACTAAATGTGTGTGGTATCCTGGATGGGATCTAGGAACAGAAAAGGACATTAGGTAAAAACTAAACAAGTCGGAATCAAGTATGGACTTTAGTTAATATTAATGTATCAATATCGGTTTACTGATTGCGAAAAATATACTATGTTAATATAAAATGGTATTAACAGTAGAAACTGGGGTTAGGGTAGATGGGAATTCTGTAGTATCTTTAGAGAGTTTTAAATTAAAAGTTTACTTTAAAATTTACAGGATGCCTATGGAGCATTCAAAGAAATGCCCATGTATTAGGCCATTAAAAAAAAACTTGATTAAGTCAAAGGAGTAGAAAGATCAGAGGCACAATTATCTCATCAAAATAAGGTATAAAACTTAATAACAAACCTTGAAAATAAATAATCATAATACATATCTAGAAAAAATTTAAAGCTGTTAGTATATTTCTTGGGTCAAAGAGATTCATTTTAACAATTGTAAAACATCCAGAAAATATTGACAAAACAGTAAATATTATTTATGGCTTTTTTTCTAAAGCTGAGCTTAGACACATTTCATAGCCTCAAACAGTTAAGAAAGAAAATTAAGATTGTATTTTATTCTTCATTACTAAGATTATTTTCCTCTTTTTTTCCAACTTACTTTCTCAGTTTTGTCAACTAATTTTATATCTTTCTGGTTTTTGAGGGGGATCCAATTTTCTTTCAACTTCCATTTTAAAATGAATAATGCTCTTTTCCATACTTAAAGCCCTATCTAAAATATATTATATATATATATATATATATATATATATATATATACATGTAAAATCTCTTCAATGGAGAGTACCATGAGATATTTTATTTCTAGTTTTGGAAGATTTTGCTTCCATGTTACTGCAATTTTACAACCATGGAATAACTGATTTAGACAATGAGATCAGTATTTCTTTTATTAAATAACTGCAAACTTTTCTGTCTTCTATATTATCACCCCACACCAACCATTTTCAATTATATTGTCTAAATATTTCTTAAATTTGCTCTCTTCTTTCTATTACCACACTATTGATTACTTTATAACTTCCTATATTTCAACAGAAGTACTGAATTCTGCCTCCTACATATATTAATGGTATTGATATATAATCCCTTATGCCCCAGAGTGCCACTACAATTCTTTCCTACAGGTGAAACATACAAAGTTATTGTTTTAATTTGCATCACACTGACTACTATTGAGATTGAGAATCTTTATACATTTTATTCAGAAATAGAATTTTATCATTTATGACTCAACAATTAATATATTTTTCCATTTCAGTTGATTGTATGTATTTTTCTTATTGAATTCAACGACTACTTTATATAGTCAAGATTCTAAACTGTATACAATTTATGCCATAAGTATTTTCCTTTAGTGCTGTCACTTTTTAAGCCTTGATTAGTTATAATATTTTTTGTACTGAGTTTTTAAAGCAATGTAATAACATGTATTGATCATTTCTTTTATTAGTTTTGTTTTTTTACCTTTTGTTTAATAAAGACTTCTTGACTCCAAAATCATGTAGATACCCTGACGTATATTCTTCTAAACTCTTGGAGGTTAAAAAATAGATTTTTAAGCCATCTGAAATTTTCTTTTCTAAATGCCGAAAGATACAGTTCTAAATTTATTTTATTTTCCAAAATATTTAATTTCTCTAAGCTCTATGTATTGAATAGTCCTTTCTTTCCTTAATGTGTACTAAATAAACTTTTTATTTTAGAATTTTCAGGATCCTGAAACAGAGAAATTAGAAAAGTGAAGGAAATTGGAATAAAGTACAGACTTTAGTTAATAATAATGTATCAGTGTTGGTTCATTAATTGTGACAAATATGCCATAGTAATGTAAGATGTTACTCATAGGGGAAATTGTATGTGGTCTATATTGTTCTCTCTGTACTATCTTCACAATTTTTCTGAAAATGTAAAACTGTTCTAAAATAAAAAGTTTATTTAAAAATTAGTTTGTTAATTTTATTTAAAAATCCTTGGTAGTTTTTATTGGGATGGTAACACCTTTATAAATGAAAATTGAGAGAAATTAACATTAATCTGTTAAGACTTCTCTTCCAAGAATACGGTATATTTTTGTAGTTACTCAGACCTTAGCTAAGTTGATATGTTTATTTATTATTTTCACTGTTCTTAATAGGATTTTCTTTTTCAGTTTTTAATAGGCTATTTCTGGTTTACAGCACCAAAGAAGGATTATTATTTCTTTTGCATGTTGATCTATTTACCTTACCAAACTGTTATTAGTTCTAATAGTTTGAGTGCCAAACTTTTTTTTAGGTGTGCGATCATAAGATTTTTCTTTAAAAAATGGTTTGTTTCTAAAAAAAAAAAAAAAAAAAAAAAATGACACCCTAACAATAAAGTTGAAGAAGTATTTTACTGTAGATAAACTATCCCTCAATAAAAAAAAATATTGTGCAAGAAAATTAGCATTTTATTAACTCCCTTTTTTTTCATTGTTTTATTTTTCTACCTGAAAAGCACACATGTGACATCATAGGTGATATGTTTGAGGATGAAAGCCACAAGGTACAGATAACGGAAGAGAAATATAGGCAAAGTTCGGGTTCTTTGTTGACATCAATGACATTGTTAACTCACAGCACTGAAACCTGGACTGTTTCTTTGTACCTGAAGCATATGAACTTCCAGTTGTTTAAGCCACTATAATTGGGTTTTCTGCAGCTTGCTTGTGTCTCCCTAACTCATAGACTTTATTCTCCTAGTATTGATCATCAATAAATGTTAAATTTAATAGAATATTTTATGGTATCTTCTTGTTCACTTTATGAACAAGTAGAGGAGGAGGTGGGTATAGAAATTAAATCTAGGTATCTTTATGTGGAGAGTATTTTGTTGGTGAGTGTGCTGGTTTGAATCTATTAAGTACCCCATAAAAGCCATGTTCTTTTAATCCAATCTTGTGGGTGCAGACTTATTGTGGGTGGGACCTTTTGATTAGGTTGTTTCCATGGAGATGTGGCCCACCCAACTGTGGGTGGGACATTTTGATTAGATTTTTCCATGGAGATGTGACCCCACCCATCTAAGGTGCGTCTTAATTAGTTTACTGGAGTCCTTAGGAGAGCTAAGGGAGAGAGAGAGAGCTCAGAGCTGACACAGACTCAGATGCTTAAAGAAGCTGAGAAAGACATTTTGGAGAGAAGCTAAGATATGTAATCCAGAGTTTGTCCCCTGGAGAAGCTAAGAGAGGACCCCAGACTTTTAGAGAGAAACATCCTGGGAGAAACAAGCAAGGATGCACTAGACCTAAGAAAGAGAAGCTAAGACAGAAGCCCAGAGTCATTTTGGAGAAAGCAACAGAAACCAAAAGCTAACCCCAGGAGATGCCCAGCAGACTGGCCAAGCGCCTTCCCCTGTGACAGAGGAATCCCAGATGCCATTGGTCTTTCTTCAGAGAAGGTATTGTCCTATTGATGCCTTAACTGGGATATTTTCATGGCCTGAGAACTGTAAATTTGTGAACTAATAAACCCCCATTGTAAAAACCAATCAATTTCTGGTATTTTGCATTTGGGCAGCTTTAGCAAACAGGAACAGTGAAAAAAAAAAACTATCTTATGATTTTTTTTCACTTTATGCTGTGAACGTAGTAAATTATCCTTTTAAATTTTATGTTAAGTCCTCTTTGCTTTGTTGGAATAAACCATTTATGTTGTATTTTTATTTTTTTTCTTTGTACTGATTTCATTTACTTAAATTTTATTCCAAATATTTTCTTCTCTGCCCCCAAGTGAGACTAATTTATGATGTTTTCATTTGTACTGCCTGGTCTGACAATGTCATCATGATTTTTCTGGCCTTGTAAAATGATTTGAGTAGCTCGTCATATTTTTTGTTGGATTGATAGTGTTGTGAGAATTAACTGTTCTTTGAAATTTTGATAAAATCATTCATAAAACTATCTGTATGTCTTCTGAGAAATAGACTATCATACTTTTATGGATATAACACATATTAATATTTTCACTTTGGGGGCCAATTTTGGTAAATATATTTTATAGAATATTGTCCATTTCATCTAGAGCTTTATTGATTAATAAGTGTTAAACAATAGTGATAAACAATATTCTCTAATACTTTTACAATCTTTGTACACCTTTTGTCATTCTTAATACTGCTAATTTGTTTATTTTTTCAAGATCATTCTGACCAATTGTCTATTTTATTAATCTTTGCAACAGAAAGTATTAATTACATGGATCATGTATCTTTTATTTCATTAATTTCTCATTTTTGTTCTTTTCTAGTTTCTTAAATTGAAACTTTAGGTTTTTTGTTTCTTTGGGGTTTTCTGGATTTTTTTTTTTTTAACATTTTGTTTGGTTTCTATCAAAAGCATTTAATGCTAAACCCTTTTGGTGGTGACTTCTTTGCCTTTTAGTTTTAAATAGATTACAACTGCATTTTTTATGGTCTCAAAATGTATTTCAACATGTGCTTCCAATTTCTTAGGTGATAGATTTCTTCTCCTGACTTTTGTTATTGATTTTTAATTTTATTGCATTTGAACAGTGAATGTGACCTAAATGATACTGATATTTCAATTACTTTATTGAAACTTTACTTCTTTACTTGTAATCTGTGTATGATAGATAGATAGATAGATAGATAGATAGATAGATAGATAGATAAATTTGAACTTTTCATTTGTGGTAGCCTTAGGATCCATATCCTTGTTTATTTTATATGCCCCTACTTAATCTATCAGTACTTGAGAAAGGTATATTTAAAAATCTGTACCTTTATTATGATTTCTCAGACTCCCTTAGTGGTCATCCCAGCATGCTCTTATGTTTTCTCAAACTATGCCAACTTCTTGATAGGCATTTTTCTAGGAGACCAAGCATGGGTGCAATATCAAGCAAAGTCTCATTGAAGGTGTGGTAGGCAGAATTTTAATATGGTCCCTGTGACCGTCACCCCCTGCTGTTACTCCCATGAAACTATTACATTAGATGGCAAAAGGGTGATTGGTAGTCCTAATGCAATCATATGAGCTCTTTAAAAGCAGAGAGCTTTCTCCAGCTAGTGGCAAGAGGGGAAGTCCAAGAGATTCAAAGCACAAGAAGGATTTCATGAGCCATTACTGGCATTTGAAGATGGAAGCAGCCACATGCAAGGACTGAAAAGCAGCCTCTAGGAACTGAAAGCAACCTTTACCCAATAGCCAGCAAAGAAATGAGAACCTCAGTCTTACAACTGTAAGGAACTGAATTCTGCTAAAAACTGAATGACTTTGCAAGCACATTCTTCCCCTTCCACCTTGATTTCTACTCTAAAAATTGGGAACTGATAAACAGGTGTTTTTTTTCTTTTTTTCTTTTTTTTTTTTTCAAATTAAATTCAGCTTTATTGAGATATATTCACATACCATAAGTCATCCATGGTGTACAATCACCTGTTCACAGTACCATCATATAGTTACAATTGCATTTACTTTTTTTTTTTTTTTTAATTCAGTTTTATTGAAATCTATTCACAAACCATACAGTCATCCATGGTATACAATCAACTGTTCACAGTATGATCATATAGTTATGCGTTCATCACCACAATCTATTTCTGAACATTTTCCTTACATCAGAAAGAATCAGAATAAGAATAAAAAATAAAAGTGAAAAGACAATACCCAAACCATCCCCCCATCCCACCCTATTTGTCATTTAGTTTTTACTCCCATTTTTCTACTGATTTTTTTTTCAATTTTTTAACTTTGTTTATCAAAAAATTAAAAATAAACAGGCAAACAACAACCAAAAAAAACCCCACAACATTTCAAACAAAGCAATGGATTAAGGAAAACAAATAACCTAAAATAACTACTTTGCTTCCAATATGTTCCTACCATACCCCAAGAAAGTTAATAAACCATGTCCAAACAGAGGAATAAGAAAAACAAATAATCTAAAATAACTACATTGCTTCCAACATGTTCCTACCATACCCCAAGAAAATTAACAACCTCTAAGAAAACAAAGGAATAAGAGAAAAAAAAAACCTAAAATAACTCTATTGCTTCCAACATGATCTTACTATATCCAAGAAAGTTTACAAACCATAATCATTCCTGAGCATTCCCATAACATTGAGATTACCCTCCATAATTTATCTGTTCTTATTAGATTATCATTCCCCCTCCACTAATTTGTATCTCTAGGTCCCCTACATTCTACAGTATAAAACATTGTACATTTTTCACAGCATTCACATTAGTGGTAACATACAATATCTCTCTTTTTGTGCCTGGATTATTTTGCTCAACATTATGTCTTTTTTTTTTTTTTTTTTTTTAATCTTCATTTTATTGAGATATATTCATATACCATGCAGTCATACAAAACAAATCGTACTTTCGATTGTTCACAGTACCATTACATAGTTGTACATTCATCACCCAAATCAATCCCTAACACCTTCATTAGCACACACACAAGAATAACAAGAATAATAATTAGAGTGAAAAAGAGCAATTGAAGTAAAAAAGAACACTGGGTACCTTTGTCTGTTTGTTTCCTTCCCCTATTTTTCTACTCATCCATCCATAAACTAGACGAAGTGGAGTGTGGTCCTTATGGCTTTCCCAATCCCCTTGTCACCCCTCATAAGCTACATTTTTATACACCTGTCTTCGAGATTCATGGGTTCTGGGTTGTAGTTTGATAGTTTCAGGTATCCACCACCAGCTACCCCAATTCTTTAGAACATAAAAAGGGTTGTCTAAAGTGTGCGTAAGAGTGCCCACCAGAGTGACCTCTCGGCTCCTTTTGGATTCTCTCTGCCACTGAAGCTTATTTCATTTCCTTTCACATCCCCCTTTTGGTCAAGAAGATGTTCTCCGTCCCACGATGCCAGGTCTACATTCCTCCCCGGGAGTCATATTCCACGTTGCCAGGGAGATTCACTCCCCTGGGTGTCTGATCCCACGTAGGGGGGGAGGGCAGTGATTTCACCTTTCCAGTTGGCTTAGCTAGAGAGACAGGGCCACATCTGAGCAACAAAGAGGCATTCGGGAGGAGGCTCTTAGGCACAACCATAGGGAGGCCTAGCCTCTCCTTTGCAGCAACCATCTTCCCAAGGGTAAAACCTGTGGTAGAGGGCCCAACCCATCAAACCACCAGTCCCCTATATCTGTGGTCATGTTAGCAACCATGGAGGTGGGGTAGGCGAATACCCCTGCATTCTCCACAGGCTCCTCAAGGGGGCACTACATCTTTTTTTTTTTTCCTTGTTGTTTTTTTTGTTTGTTTATTTGTTTTTTTTTAACTTTCCCTTCTTTTTTAAATCAACTGTATGAAAAAAAAGTTAAAAAGAAAACAAACATACAATAAAAGAACATTTCAAAGAGACCATAACAAGGGAGTAAGAAAAAGACAACTAACCTAAGATAACTGCTTAACTTCCAACATGTTCCTACTTTACCCCAAGAAAGTTACCTAATATAGCAACATTTCTGTGAACTTGCTCCTACTATATCCATCAGAAATTAACAGACCATAGTCATTCCTGGGCATCCCCAGAACGTTAAATGGCTTATCTGTTCTTCTTGGATTATTTTTCCCGTTCCTAAATTGCTCTCTATTGCTAGTTCCCCTACATTCTACATTATAAGCCATTTGTTTTACATTTTTCAAAGTTCACATTAGTGGTAGCATATAATATTTCTCTTTTTGTGCCTGGCTTATTTCGCTTAGCATTATGTCCTCAAGGTTCATCCATGTTGTCATATGTTTCACGAGATCGTTCCTTCTTACTGCCGCGTAGTATTCCATCGTGTGTATATACCACATTTTATTTATCCACTCATCTGTTGAAGGACATTTGGGTTGTTTCCATCTTTTGGCAATTGTGAATAATGCTGCTATGAACATTGGCGTGCAGATATCTGTTCGTGTCACTGCTTTCCGATCTTCCGGGTATATACCGAGAAGTGCAATCGCTGGATCGAATGGTAACTCTATATCTAGTTTTCTAAGGAACTGCCAGACTGACTTCCAGAGTGGCTGAACCATTATACAGTCCCACCAACAGTGAATAAGAGTTCCAATTTCTCCACATCCCCTCCAGCATTTGTAGTTTCCTGTTTGTTTAATGGCAGCCATTCTAACCGGTGTTAGATGGTATCTCATTGTGGTCTTAATTTGCATCTCTCTAATAGCTAGTGAAGCTGAACATGTTTTCATGTGTTTCTTGGCCATTTGTATTTCCTCTTCAGAGAACTGTCTTTTCATATCTTTTGCCCATTTTATAATTGGGCAGACTGTACTGTTGTCATTGAGTTGTAGGATTTCTTTATATATGCAAGATATCAGTCTTTTGTCAGATACATGGTTTCCAAAAATTTTTTCCCATTGAGTTGGCTGCCTCTTTACCGTTTTGAGAAATTCCTTTGAGGTGCAGAAACTTCTAAGCTTGAGGAGTTCCCATTTATCTATTTTCTCTTTTGTTGCTTGTGCTTTGGGTGTAAAGTCTAGGAAGTGGCCACCTAATACAAGGTCTTGAAGATGTTTTCCTACATTATCTTCTAGGAGTTTTATGGTACTTTCTTTTATATTGAGATCTTTGGTCCATTTTGAGTTAATTTTTGTGTAGGGGGTGAGGTAGGGGTCCTCTTTCATTCTTTTGGATATGGACATCCAACTCTCCCAGCCCCATTTGTTGAAAAGACCATTATGGCTCAGTTCAGTGACTTTGGGGGCCTAATCAAAGATCACTCGGCCATAGATCTGAGGGTCTGTCTCCGAATTCTCAATTCGATTCAATTGATCCATATGTCTATCTTTGTGCCAGTACCATGCTGTTTTGGCAACTGTGGCTTTATAATAAGCTTCAAAGTCAGGGAGTGTAAGTCTTCTCACTTCGTTTTTCTTTTTTAGAGTGTCTTTAGCAATTCGAGGCATCTTCCCTTTCCAAATAAATTTGATAACTAGCTTTTCCAAGTCTGCAAAGTAGGTTGTTGGAATTTTGATTGGGATTGCATTGAATCTGTAGATGAGTTTGGGTAGAATTGACATCTTAATGACATTTAGTCTTCCTATCCATGAACATGGAATATTTTTCCATCTTTTAAGGTCCCCTTCTATTTCTTTTAGTAGAGTTATGTAGTTTTCTTTGTATAGGTCTTTTACATCTTTGGTTAAGTTTATTCCTAGGTACTTGATTTTTTTTAGTTGCTATTGAAAATGGTATCTTTTTCTTGAGTGTCTCTTCAGTTTGTTCATTTCTAGCATATAGAAACATTACTGACTTATGTGCATTAACCTTGTATCCCGCTACTTTGCTAAATTTGTTTATTAGCTCTAGTAGCTGTATCGTTGATTTCTCAGGCTTTTCTAGATATAAGATCATATCATCTGCAAACAATGACAGTTTTACTTCTTCTTTTCCAATTTGGATGCCTTTTATTTCTTTGTGTTGCCGGATTGCCCTGGCTAGCACTTCCAGCACAATGTTGAATAACAGTGGTGATAGCGGGCATCCTTGTCTTGTTCCTGATCTTAGAGGGAAGGCTTTCAGTCTCTCACCATTGAGTACTATGCTGGCTGTGGGTTTTTCATATATGCTCTTTATCATGTTGAGGAAGTTTCCTTCAATTCCTACCTTTTGAAGTGTTTTTATCAAAAAGGGATGTTGGATTTTGTCAAATGCTTTTTCAGCATCTATTGAGATGATCAATTGATTTTTCCCTTTTGACTTGTTAATGTGTTGTAATACATTGATTGATTTTCTTATGTTGAACCATCCTTGCATGCCTGGAATGAACCCCACTTGGTCATGGTGTATGATTTTTTTAATGTGTCTTTGGATTCGATTTGCAAGTATTTTGTTGAGGATTTTTGCATCTATATTCATTAGGGAGATTGGCCGGTAGTTTTCCTTTTTTGTAGCATCTTTGCCTGGTTTTGGTATTAGATTGATGTTAGCTTCATAAAATGAGTTAGGTAGTCTTCCATTTTCTTCAATGTTTTGAAAGAGTTTGAGTAAGATTGGTGTCAGTTCTTTCTGGAAAGTTTGGTAGAATTCCCCTGTGAAGCCATCTGGCCCTGGGCATTTATTTGTGGGAAGATTTTTGATGACTGATTGGATGTCTTTGCTTGTGATGGGTTGGTTGAGGTCTTCTATTTCTTCTCTGGTCAGTCTAGGTTGTTCATATGTTTCCAGGAAATTGTCCATTTCCTCTACATTATCCAGTTTGTTGCCATACAGTTGTTCATAGTATCCTCTTATAATTTTTTTAATTTCTTCAGGATCTGCAGTTATGTCACCTTTTTCATTCATTATTTTGTTTATATGGGTCTTCTCTCTTTTTGATTTTGTCAGTCTAGCTAGGGGCTTGTCAATCTTGTTGATCTTCTCAAAGAACCAACTTTTGGTGATATTTATCCTCTCTATTGTTTTTTTGTTCTCTATGTCATTTATTTCTGCTTTAATCCTTGTTATTTCTTTTCTTTTACTTGGTTTAGCATTGGTTTGCTGTTCATTTTCTAGCTTCTTCAGTTGATCCATTAGTTCTTTGATTTTGGCTCTTTCTTCCTTTTTAATATATGCGTTCAGTGCTATAAATTTCCCCCTTAGCACTGCTTTTGCTGCATCCCATAGGTTTTGGTATGTTGTGTTCTCATTTTCATTCGTCTCTATATATTTAGCAATTTCTCTTGCTATTTCTTCTTTAACCCACTGATTGTTTAGGAGTGTGTTGTTTAACCTCCAGGTATTTGTGAATTTTCTAAGTCTCTGATGGTTATTGACTTCTAATTGTATTCCATTGTGGTCAGAGAATGTGCTTTGAATAATTTCAATCTTTTTAAATTTATTGAGGCTTGTTTTATGTCCCAGCATATGATCTATTCTGGAGAAAGTTCCATGAGCACTAGAAAAGTATGTGTATCCTGGTGATTTGGGATGTAATGTCCTGTATATGTCTGTTAAATCTAATTCATTTATCAGATTGTTTAGGTTTTCAATTTCCTTATTGGTCTTCTGTCTGGTTGATCTATCTATAGGAGAGAGTGATGTGTTGAAGTCTCCCACAATTATTGTGGAAACATCAATTGCTTCCTTTAGTTTTGCCAGTGTTTCTCTCATGTATTTTGTGGCACCTTGGTTGGGTGCATAGACATTTACGATTGTTATTTCTTCTTGCTGAATTGCCCCTTTTATTAGTACGTAGTGGCCTTCTTTGTCTCTCAAAACATCCCTGCATTTGAAGTCTATTTTATCTGAGATTAATATTGCTACACCTGCTTTCTTTTGGCTGTAGCTTGCATGAAATATTTTTTTCCATCCTTTCACTTTCAGTTTCTTTGTGTCCCTGTGTCTAAGATGAGTCTCTTGTATGCAACATATTGATGGTTCATTTTTTTTGATCCATTCTGCGAATCTATATCTTTTAATTGGGGAGTTTAATCCATTTACATTCAACGTTATAACCGTGAAGGCATTTCTTGAATCGGCTATCTTATCCTTTGGTTTATGTTTGCCATATTTTTCCCTCTCTCTATTAATATCCTTTATTGTACCCATACCGAATCTCTTTAGTACTGAACCTTTCTCCAAGTCTCTCTGTCCTGTCTTTGTTTCTCTGTCTGTAGGGCTCCCTTGAGTATCTCCAGTAGGGCAGGTCTCTTGTTAGCAAATTCTCTCAGCATTTGTTTGTCTGTGAAAAATTTAAGCTCTCCCTCAAATTTGAAGGAGAGCTTTGCTGGATAAAGTATTCTTGGCTGGAAATTTTTCTCACTCAGAATTTTAAATATATCGTGCCACTGCCTTCTTGCCTCCATGGTGGCTGCTGAGTAGTCACTAGTTAGTCTTATGCTGTTTCCTTTGTATGTGGTGAATTGCTTTTCTCTTGCTGCTTTCAGAACTTGCTCCTTCTCTTCTGTGTTTGACAGTGTGATCAGTATATGTCTTGGAGTGGGTTTATTTGGATTTATTCTATTTGGAGTTCGCTGAGCATTTATGATTTGTGTATTTATGTTGTTTAGAAGATTTGGGAAGTTTTCCCCAACAATTTCTTTGACTACTCTTCCTAGACCTTTACCCTTTTCTTCCCCTTCTGGGACACCAATGAGTCTTATATTCGGACGTTTCATATAATCTATCATATCCCTGAGGTCCATTTCGATTTTTTCAATTTTTTTCCCCATTCTTTCTTTTATGCTTTCATTTTCCATTCTGTCATCTTCCAGGTCACTGATTCATTGTTCACCTTCCTCTAGTCTTGTACTATGAGTGTCCAGAATCTTTTTAATTTGGTCAACAGTTTCTTTAATTTCCATAAGATCATCCATTTTTTTATTTAGTCTTGCAATGTCTTCTTTATGCTCTTCTAGGGTCTTCTTGATTTCCTTTATCTCCCGTACTATGGTCTCATTGTTCACCTTTAGTTCTTTGAGTAGCTGCTCTAGGTGCTGTGTCTCTTCTGGTCTTTTGATTTGGGTGCTTGGGCTTGGGTTATCCATATCGTCTGGTTTGTTCATATGCTTTATAATTTTCTGTTGTTTTTGGCCTCTTGGCATTTGCTGAACTTGATAGGGTTCTTTTAGGATTTGTAGACCAATTGAAGTCCTTATCTCTAATTTATCAGATCTACAGCTTCGTGGAGTACACTTTCTCTAACTAACCAGCAGGTGGCGTTCACGAGCCACCTGTTCTCCACAAGCCAGTTCTCCCCTGCTTATCCTTTTTGGTGAGTGGGGGAGTGAGTCTTGTGGGGTCCAATTGGTGTACCAAGCTTGCGTGTGTAGTTGGTGTTGCCTGCCCTGTATATGGGGCGTGTTTCTGGGCAGTCAGGGAGGAGGGGGTGGCTCTAACAATCAAATCTCCCTGGTGATCCTAGAGTTTTAAAGCTGCTGCAATAGTCTAATCCTTCAGTTCAGTCCTGCCACAGTTTGTCTCTGCCACTGACCCACAAGTCCTTGGTATTGGCGTATGGCTCCTGAGACTTGCAAGTGGGCCCCTCTTTCAGGCCGTGCACCCCGGGTCCTCTGTTGAGGGATGATTGTGCTATGTCACAGGTGAGTGTCGTCCCCCCAGGGCAGTTCTGGGCTGCTGGGCTGTGTAGGGAGGCTCCCAGTCTGCTGAAATGATGGCTGAATGGGGCTTTGTTAATTCATACTGCTCTACCTTCCCAACTCTGGGACAATCAGCTGAGGTTGCAGGGAAGGCTAATGTCCACGCCCAGTTTTGTGGTGTGTGCCTGTTATTTGAAGCACTTCCGTCACACTGGGTTGTCTGGGGCAGTTCTGGGCTATGGGGCTGGCGATGGGCAGGAGTGTTTCCTGTCCACCAGGATGATGGCTGTGAGCGGACACCCCCCTTTTCTTGGGAAGTTGTGGTGTTTAGTGAATTTTCTCAGCCACTGGATTATTGCATTTTGTCTCAGAGCTCTCCTAGTTCTGCTGTTGACTTGACCTGCCCAAATAGCAAGTCTTTGAAGCTTTGTGTATTGGGCTTCTTAGAGTAATTGTTTTAGAAAAAGAAAAAGGATTAAAAAAAAATACAAAAAAAAAAAGAACAAAAAAAAAAACGGGCCCTCCTCAGAGATCTAATGGGTTATTGAAATGCTAAGAGACAAAGCAACCAGGGCCATTAAGGAAAGGTCCACAGGGCAGAGAGATCAGCTTTTCTTCAGGATTTGCATATGCGCCTCAGGGCCCTTCCCC
The DNA here is from genome assembly GCF_015220235.1 of Choloepus didactylus. Taxonomy (NCBI): domain Eukaryota; kingdom Metazoa; phylum Chordata; class Mammalia; order Pilosa; family Megalonychidae; genus Choloepus; species Choloepus didactylus. The sequence continues at coordinate 125,214,211 of NC_051313.1, read as the reverse complement.
TTTCTATGTTCACCAGAACTCCAAAAATCCTCCGCTTTTATTTTGGAGTTTTTCGTGTTGTTTTTTTTCTATGCCTGTCTCCTCTCTGCTGGGCTGGCTGCTCTCAGATTCTCTGGTGTCTGGTCTCAGTCTATCTATGGTTGGAGTTTGGATCAGTAGAATGAGTTTCCGATAAGGGCTGCCACTGGAGTTCTCCCTTCTCCTTCCCGGAGCTGACAGCCCCTCCTCCCCCGGGACTGAGCCTGGCAGGGAGGGGCGCGGGTCCCCTGGCCGCAAAAACTTACAGATTTCGCTGATCTCAGCAGTTCCACGTTTTCATGAGTGTTGTATGAAGTATGCCCAAAGTCAGATTGCTCTGTGGTGTCCAGTCCATGCAGTTCCTGGCTTTCTACCTACTTTCCTGGAGGAGTAACTAAAACATACAGCTCACCAGTCTGCCATCTTGCCCCGCCTCCTTGTTTTAAGTTACTAAGCTTATAGTAATTTGTTTTGCAGCAACCGAAAACTAATACAAAAGGTAATTTTTTGTTCATTCGACCAGGAGCTCTGGAGACAATGTAGGCCATCAAGTCTTCCTGATCAGGTGCAACAAAACTGGAATATTCATGCTTGGTCATTTGTTAAGGTCTGCACCTAAGAACACAAATTCCCAAGTATTTCCAGCTTTCTGTGAGTACAGGCAAAGCAAGCTCTAGCAGCCTGAGGGCAATCTGCCTACTAGCTGGTAGGGGTGAAAGCAAGCCAGAAGTCAGTGAGAACAAAAATGAATAGAGTTATGAAGAGAAATGGGCAGAACACTGACAACTTCCGTTATGTTCCACCCCTTGCATTACTCAGATCCACTCATGCCTCATATTAAGTTCACACCTCTGATTCTTCAGTTGGAGACAGGTTACATGTTTGAGAATTACGTAAGGAGGGTTAGTGGGACCAGCATCTTTCCCACTAACTGTTGCTGTGGTCCCAAGGTATACTTAATATTCGTGATCACTTTTCTTTATGACCCACTCTGGATTTCTTTCACTCTCAGGCAAAACTTCTGCTAGTCTGGGTTGACACTTATTATTATGGTAGCTCCTTTCTTTGCTTGTTAGTCTACTGGCATAAGGAATCCAAAATGTTTAGGTGACATTTATAACTTTAGGGCCAATGAAACTCTTATTCTAACCCCCTGTGGAAGCATTCCATACACCGTGGGAACCAGAACTTGTAGACACATTGGTCATAAAGTTACAGGAATATAAAGCACAAAGTCCTGCAAATGGGTCACTGGGAGTGATGATGAGGGAACCACTTTTATTTCTACCCTTGGTTCTTAGATCCATGTCTAACCGACTGATGACACATCCAATATAATGGCCATTTGTTCAAGATAGACACCACATTTTAAAGGACAATGATCCAACCATACAGGATGTCATCCCAAAGCTGGCAGTTTAGTTTCACATTCAATAGACCACTCCAGTGTTCCATATGGCCAGCAACTTCTGGGTGATAAACTACAAGGTAAACCCAATGAATCCCATAGCCATGTGTCCATTGTCACACTTCCTTCCCCATAAAGTTGTTTGCTCTTGGTCTGAGGCAATGTTATTCAGGATCCCATTGTTAGTAAATCAGACAGTATCTGTGTTCTTGGATAGCAGTGAGGCACTGAAGGCCAGAAAAACAAATCCATAGTCAGAAAGTGTCGGTCCAGGTCAGGATGAATTGCCTTTTCCACATGGAAGTGATCTGATGTAATCAACTTGCCATAAAATGGTGATATCTTCAAAGGAAGTACCATTTTGAGGGCCCAGTGACAGCCTCTGCAGATAATAGATTGGACGTTCAGAAGCAGCAATAGCTAGCTCAACCTTGATGAGAGGGAGCCTTTGTTGTTGGGTCCATGCATGGTCTTCAATTCTGCCACAAAGGCTACCTCTTTCATGGGTACACTGTGTAATCCCTGGGATGGCTGAATACCGAAGCTGCCTAATATCTACTGGGTGAGTTTCTGTCTTCCAAGCTGTTTATTACTTCATCTGGAGTCAACACTTTATTGGGTGGTCATTACCATGTGATACAAAGATCCATACACTTTCTGGCCACTCATAAATCTCTCAGTGTACCTCTTCCTCAGACCTCTTTGTCCTTAAACTTCTAATCTTGCTCCTTCTAGGTCCCTGGTAAACCAGTCAAAACCATTTACCACTGCCCAGGAATATATGATCTATTTACCTCAAATATGTTTTTTCTACATATGAAGTAGATAAATAGATGGACTGTCTGAAGCTTTGTCTACTGGGAGGATTTCCTCTCACCAGTGTCCTTCTGGGTTACCCTGGAATGAGGCTATAGATCAGCAGCTGTCCACTCTTGGTTCACACCAACATATCAAGCTGGTTTAATCTGGGCTGGTCCTGGGGAAACCCCAGGGATCCAATTTATGTTAGTTGAGAGAGAAGCACTGGTAAAACAAAGGTAGATGACATAGAGATATGGACCACCCGTTTGCCCCAGATGACTAGACTCTTAAAAAAAAGTTATTGATTTGATATGCCCCTGAATTTTGTATGGTTTATCTCCCATCTTCTGGAGCCCATGAATCTTAATGGGCATCCAGAGTAGTTGCTGCCTCCTGTTCATCAAGCCAATTAACATAATGTCATCAATAGAGTGAACAGCATGATGTTTTTCAGAATGTCCATATCATCAAGGTCTCTTCAGGGTCTATTGTGACTGAGGACAAAAAAAAAGTTAACATAGCCTGTGCCAGTCTGAATGTATTGTGTCCCCCAAGCGCCATTATCTTTGATGTAGTCTTGTGGGGCAGATGTTTTGGTGCTGATTAGATTTGCTTGGAATGTGCCCCACCCAGCTGTGGGTGATGACTGATGAGATATTCCCATGGAGGCATGGCCCCACCCATTCAGGGTGGGCCTTGATCAGAGGAGCCAAATAAAGGAGCTGACTCAAAGAGAAGGAACTCAGTGCAGCTGTGAGTGACATTTTGAAGCGGAGCAAGCTTGCCAGAGAGGAATGTCCTGGGAGAAAGCCATTTTGAAACCAGAACTTTGGAGCAGACACCAACCACGTGCCTTCCCAGCTAACAGAGGTTTTCCGGACGCCATTGGCCATCCTCCAGTGAAGGTACCCGATTACTGATGTGTTACCTTGGACACTTTATGGCCTTAAGACTGTAACTGTGTAGCCAAATAAACCCCCTTTTTATAAAAGCCAATCCGTCTCTGGTGTTTTGCATTCCGCAGCATTAGCAAACTAGAACATAGCCCTAAAGCAAACTGAAAATGTACACTCTTGTCTATACCAAATGAATGCAAACTGCTTCTGATTATTCTTACTGAAGGGTGTTGATAGGAGTATATTCAACAGATAAACAAGCACATAACAAATACCAGAGGCTGTGTGGATCTGTTTTATAAAAATACCCTAATCTTGGAAGCAGCTGCAATGGTACTATCATTTAGTGAAATTTGCAGTAATCCACTGTCATCTACCACAATCCATCCAATTTTTTGCAGAAGCCAGACTGGTGAATTAACCACAATCCCTGTACCTTTAAGTCTTTGAGGTTGGTATTAATCTCTGCTATACTCTGAGATGTTATATTTATTCTGATTTACTATCCTGGCTTGGCATTGGGGGCAGTTTAGTAGGCCTCCTTTTAATTAATTTAATTATTTAAATGTCCCCTAGTCAATTGGTCAAGAACCAATGTGCAAGTTTTTCCAACTGCTAAGTATATCCATCCCAGTTATTCTCTCATGGACTGAGACAGCGGTCACTAGATGTGTTCCATGGACCCTTCAAACCCTGTGGTAAGCACAACAGTGGCCACAAAAAGATGTCCCTAGAACCTGTGTCTATGTTACTTTACATGACAAAAGGGATTTTGCAGATGTGATTGGAAGTATGGACCTTGAGATGGGGAGATTATCGTGGATTATCCAGGTGGGTCAAATCTATTCATATGAGTTCTTAAAAGCAGAGAAACTTCTCCAGTGATGATCAGAGAGAGATGCAGAGACAGAAGAAAGGTCAAAGAGATGCAACATGAGAAAGACTTGGCTGGCCATTGCTGTCTTTGAAAATGGAGAAAAGGGACCACAAGCCAATGACTGCATGCAGACTCTAGAACATAGGAAATAGAATGAAGCAGATTCCCTCGCAGAGCCTCCAGAAAGGAATACAGCCCTGCCCACACTTTAATTTCAGCCCAGTGAAATCCATGTCAGACTTATGACCTACAGAACTGTAAGTTAATAAATTTGTGTTGTTTTAAGCCACTAAATTTGTGTTTGTAACAGTCACAATATAAAACTAATACAGACCCACTCTGAGATGGACTTATACCATTTATCAAGTGGCCTACAAGTGGCTCTAACCAGGGGTCCATGATGGCACTTTGTGTCTCTTGAGAGCAATCAATGTCACCTTGGCCCTTGTATCTAAAAAGCCTTGAGAAAGCTGAGAATTTCCCTTCCCCAGTGTACAGTTATTCTGGTAAATAACTGCAGTGCCTTTTGGGGGAAAAACTGGGAAAACTGGTACTGAAGATCAAGATGAAGCCTCAATATCGATGCTATGTCACTGCACGTTCTTCAGTGGGAATAGTCTCTTTTTCATTTCATGTTCTCTAAGTCTGAGTACTAGCTCATATCTGGGAACTGCACAAAGAAGTTTGATTTTATATTATGGAAGCCATTGCCAAAGAAAATCCCTGTGAGTCGGGGAAGGACAAACAAGCCGGTTGAAGGGGTTCTCACTGGACAAATCTGGGATTTGAGCATCAAAATAAATAATAAGTTTGAAATCATTACAAAATGAAAAACTTAAAAACTTCTGGTGCCTAAAAGAACACTAAATCTTTTGGAATGGTCTCAGGCCTGGCTAAGTTTCCTCAGTCTCAAAGATGAGCTAAGGGAGGTAGGAACCTAATCAGAAATGAAAACAAGATCTTCTCTCCCATCCCCTAGACGTACTCAAAGTCAAAGGGAAGCACAGGTGTTAGAAGTTTTCTTAGATATGTCCCACTGGTCTTCCTTTCTGGACAGAACAGCAAACTTGTTTAATTACTTGAATGGAACATATATTCCCAAAGGCTTCAGTGAAGAGAATGAAACATTTTTACCTCTCCAAACTGAGGCAGTCAGTAAAATTCTAAAGTTAAATGGTCTTTAATACTTCAGAACAGTCCTTTAGGAGTCTGAGGATCTGATCTCAGACTCCTGGTGTAGGGTATGCTGAAATCTACCAAGGCCTCAGGATGGCTTCACAAATAGAAAGTGCACAAATTTAACAGGAATCTACCACTGAGTTTCAGCTCAACACAAGTGAGGGTCAGTGTGTCTGAGATCAGGGTTTTAGATGTGAATCATACATTTGTTTGGTGAATAGTTGAGCTTTCACACTTGCTTCCCCATAGGATTTATTTGCGCAAGTTCAGAAGCAAGTTACAGTGTGAAGTTACAGAAAGGCAAATATCCTCAAGAACAGAGACCACTCACCAGCTTCCTAGGACTAAAACTGATTTTCTGAAGAGAGAAAGAGAGAGAAGAAAGATAAAAATAAGAATATGAACAGAACTAACATCCAACAGCACTTCCCCATGGAGACATTACAAGGAGGCAAGTTATATTTTAATGATTTAATTATTTTTTAACAATAGACTAATTTTTTCCCTTCCCTTGTTCTACTTACTTCTTAACCTTAAAAATATGATTGGTAGTCATATTTATTAATATGATTAATGGCTGTATTTTTCTTTGAAGTATTTAGGGAAAAGGAGGCAGTAGAGATGACTACATGAAGAAAATACTGGACTGGAACATAACTTTCAATACAGTAGATAATACAGACAAGCCAGACAAATAATAAGAGTAGAATTTATGTAGACAAATGAAGACTTATTAGTCCTTGCTTTTAAATTCCAAACTGCCAAAATTCAGATTCCTGAATCTCCACACAGAACTTCTACTTAAACTCCAAGAATTCTACATATTCAGTTATGGAATATGATGTCAGAAATGTAATGTTATACTAAAATTCCTAGGTATAAATAATTAGCTTTCATTTTTTGGCCATGGTTTGATAGTGATAATAATCTCTTTGTAGAAGATCCATACATTTAGATATAAGTTTGGATAAAATATATTTCAAAATATTTCCTTTGTCTTTGAATACTTTAACAGAGATAAAGAAAACTTGATAAGAAAGATTAAATCTTTCAGACATTTGAAAATCCATCAATAACAATCCTGATTCATCACAGGTTAAGATTTCACTAGTTGAAGCTAAAGTAGAATCAGGTTCTTGCGTTGAACCTTCTTGGGAAAGTCTACAGATTTTATCAGCTGTCATTATTTCTAGGTCTAAACATGGCCTACTATTACTGTTCATCAGTCCATTTGAGAACAAACATACTATACATAAACTTCTTAAACAAACTGGTAATTCATATACCTCTTGTGATTCAGTGACTCTAATCATAAACAAATGCAAAATAAACTATTAAATCAATTAGCAAAGTGAATTGTTTCCCCACACTTCAGAATATTCTATGGATCATAGTGCTTTAATGAACTAGTCGCTTTAATTAAAAAAAAAAAAATGGAAAATTTCCCTGAAAGGTCTTTTTGTTTTCCAGATAAACAAATTATGAATAAAAATAAAACACAAATATACTTATGTATGTATGCTGGAAGCATATACACTCAAATATCAGTTATTTGAAAATCTGGAAATGACACTAATGTCTCTCTGCCTAATGGATCTGTTCACTCTGAGGTCCTCCATAAATTTCAAATGCACCAGGCCCCCAAATTAAATAGATTATCTCCACCAACCCAAATGTGCTCCCTTTCCTTCTGTGTTCCCACTTCATTAAACTTCTGCACGACCAGTCAGACACAAACGTGAAAGTTTTGCTTTCCCACTCTCCTAACCTCATCTAATAATTCTCCCAGAGTGTCCACTTCACACTCCAACATGGTTTGTCCATCTGTACACTTCTCTCTATGCAGCTCTCACCCTGGCAAAGACCACCATTGCTTCCATCTTCATTACTGTAGCAATCTTACGGTGGTCTCAGTTTCTAGCATTGCTCTCTTCTAAACCACTGCAGCCAGAGTAAGTTCTAAATTCCAAATTCAGTCATTACTTTAAATCATTCAATGCTCCTTTATATATATATATATATATATATATATATATATATATATATATATATATGAAGACAAAACTCCTTGAAATGAGCTACAAGGCCATGCATACTCAAGCCTGTATTACTTCACCAGTCTGAGCCAATGTCACTCCCTCATCACTTCCAACATACTGAGCTTTTTCAGCTTCTCCCATGTGCCACACTCTAGCTCTCTCATCCTAAAGTTCTCTAGGATGTGAGATACTACTTCCAAGAACACATCTCTTGACCCATGGAATTTAGGTAAGTACCCTGTGTACATGTACATACCTCCCAATCACATGACATATTATGCTACATTATAGTTGCCTTTTCATTGTCTGAATCCCATCCTGGACTGTAATCTCTGTGAGGGGCAGGGTCATCTCTACTTTGTTGTATTACCCAACATTTAGCACAGAGTCAGTTGCATGGTGGTAGGCATTTGTGTTTTTAATTTTTCTCAAGAATACGCCTCAGTCTGTCATTCCATGAAAGTAGGACACCTGCAATTGACTAAACTATTAGAGGCTTCTGAATAAAGGGCAGATAGTAAAGGTGAATTAGAAATAAAGAGAAGGTAATTGATGAAAAAGAAATTTTAAAATTAGGAAGACAAAGCAGTATTGTTTGTTGCAGTAGGGAGAGAATAAATAAGACAGTCAGAATGCAAATATGGTCAGGCAGAAGGGACTTTGAAATTGATATTTCCTTCATGCCTCTACTGCCAACAATTATCAGTGAAAAAAAAATCCCTCACTCTATCTAGAGGCCTCAATGGACTTTACAACTCTAGTTACAGGACACTGCCTTAATGGAGCTGGTGACTGAAGATATAAACACCACACAGTAACCGTCCTTTAAAGCCAGCAGTCCTTGAGCCACATATGACCAGGGGCAATTACAAGGAGTGTAACTATTTTGATAAAACATTGAGAGAGAGCTATTGTTAGGCAGAATAATAAGCATTTTAAAAATCAGCTCCTTTATATTGACACCAGTGTAAGGGGTGTTGCTGTTGTTATTGTTGTCATCCCTTCTGGAAAGATAAAGACACTTGTATGGATATACTTTGCCTAAGGCCACAGAGCTACACACCCAGACTGAGCCTTAGTTCACAGGAAGATTGGTTTTACCAAAGTGGACTTACCCATTGTTCTTTACTGCCTTCCCAAGAGCTGAGAATGTGAAGATCAACATTGATGGTGGAAGAGAAGCAGCACAACAGAGCTATCCATCAGCACATTATATCCCATGTTACCAAATTTTAGAACACACTGCACCTCCAGATTTTCGTAGTAGGTCCTTAAAAGTTTTCTTGTGTTCTAAGCCCAACAATTTCCCATCACCCTAACAATCTGCTTGAGGATGAAGCTTTGATGGTCCTATAATGAGGATATATCTGGGCCTGTCTAGAATCTGTTCACCTGAAAGACTGAGAAGGTTCTAGTAACTAATTCAACAAAGTAAAAGTATACATTTATTTTGTTTGATGTTAGTCTTCTTAACCAGAACATAAGCATGTCAAATATCAATTCATTTAATCCTCCAAACAACTCTGAAATAGGAACTATTATTATCCCCATTTTACACATAAGAAAATTGAGGCACAGGGAGTTTAAGTAATTTGTCCAAGGTCTCCTAGCTGCTCAGTGGCATTACTGGGATGTGAAACCAATCATTTTGGCTCTGGAGTCTGAGCTCTTTACCATGATGCTGCTTCTTTCTCCACTAAATATTGCTCACTCAAGTGAAGATATCCAGATAAAGTTGAATGTGCAGGACTATATTTCAAAAGACTTTGGGAATCAGCAACGTATGAATGGTATTTGAGTCCAGGGAAAAGGATGCTATCACTCATAACAAAGTTTGAAGTGAACTGGATATCCAAAGTGAGAGGAGAATTAACACTCAGTTTGTGCTGAACAATATGTGCTGTTTTTGATGTTGCTGTTATTTCTTTTTACGTGACATGTTGTTGGCATTTGATACTTTTATTTCAATCTTGATATGTTATCTTTTGTTGGGTTCCATGTCACAATGGAATGGAAAAGAGTTTGCCATGAAATCCAAAAAAGAACAAGAGAAATTTAATGAAAATATTACTAATAATAGCAACAAAATAATTAGTCTTTATTACATTGTTACTATATACGTTTATATGCTATCCATTATAATTACACATATAAATTCATCCTTATAATATATGTACTTTAACATTTCTATTATACAGATAAGGAAACTGAGGACAGAGCAGTTAATTATCTTGACTAAGGTCACATAACAGGTAAGGGTAGAGCCATGATTTAAAACCACACTTGATTTGAAAAATGTATGTTTATATTTGGAAATAATTGTCATAATATATTGCTTATATATTTCAAATGTATATGTCTCTCTATATGTGTGTCCTTTCTAAGTAAATAGATTGTATGTTCCATTTTTAAAATATGCCTTTCTCTCAAAGTAATACATGCAAAAGGTAAAGGTACAAAAAGAACAAAAAGATTTATCATATAAAACAAAAATTTCATGCAGTAACTTCCTGCTGAAGTGCATACTCCAAGGATGAAATATTAACTATTTCTGATTTCAGTTCATTTTAATAATTCTAAATATATGTTTATATCTTGATTCCTTGATCTACCAATTTTAGTATCTGTTGATGAGGCTTTAACTAATACCACCAGCTATTGTTATTGTCATTCTTCCATTGATTGTGTAACTTTTATGATATACTCAAATTTCAATATTTTGTCCCACTATATTTAGATACTCTTTCTTTGTCTTCTTGCTTTCCTTCCATCTCTCTTCTTATCATTAACCTCTCAACTCTCGTAATCAGTTAACTCTTGGATGGTCAAGATTAACCTAAGCTTTCTAACATCACTGAACAGGTGAAGGATAATCTGATTAGCAAGATTGTCAGAAAAAAGTCACAATTATTCCCATATATCTGAGCACATTTTTTATATACCTGACACCTAAAGAAAATTTATAGTGAATAAGAAGTGAAAAAATAGGAGCAAACAATAACATCTGCCACGCTTAACATGTGCATTCCTCATTTGTATGTAATATATATTCTGGCTATACTTATTGATTTAAATATTTGCAAAATTATAACTAAAGTTTTTCCATATTTGAACTATTTTAACTCATTGATCATGGGACAATACAATATGGCACACTGTTCTAATAAAGTCAATCATATACTTTCCAATAATTGTTTTAGGTATGTGCAATGTCTAGTCTTCCAAAAAATGCTAATTTTAGCAGTTGATTTTGACTCATGACAATGTTATATTTGAATTTTTATTTAAAATCTAACAAATTTTGAACTGATGAATAAACATGTATTTTTTTCCTTGCTTTAGAAAACTCTTGACATTTGGAGACATTTCATTAGCTTTGATTTATCTTATATAGATCTCTTTGCCCTTCTTCAGTTGGGACCACACCAGTAATTAAAGGACTCAAAAGACTCAATTCACCTTAGTTGACGCTAATGGGTGATACTGGAGTCACGAGTTAATACAATATCTTTCTGTTTTAGCTCCATGGTGTTTAGAAACTTGTCTTGAGAGTCAAACAGCCCTGACTACACCTACAACTTCCTAGCTGTGTATGCTTTGGTAAGTTATTAATGCTTACATACCTCTAAATTGGGTATGAAGATTAATTAAAACAGTACACAAAAATACTTAGCACAGTGCCTAGCACTAAGTAAGGGATCAATAATATTGAGAATTATTACTTATTAGTTTTTGATGAAGTCTGTTTTCACATAAGAGGCTATGTATCAATGAGGTCAACTGCTATCTATTTTAGCAATTGTTATATCTCCAGAATTTAACAGAGTTTGGTATATAATAGCTTGACAAATATCCATTAAATATGAAATTATTTTTAATGTAAATATTCTCAGTAATTCTTATTTCAAAAATGTACAAGTCAAAGTCAAATAATCTTAATTTCTCTGACATAAGGCTATATCAACATATTTATTTGTAGATCCCTTTTTAAATGACTTAGAATATAACTTCCAGTCAAAAGGTTTATTCTCAGGCCACCTATATAGCTATAATTAATCTAAACTGCCTAAAATTGTTTTGTCTTTCTAATAACACTGCTTGTATTTAGACTGAAAATAGTGTGGGACAGGTTCTCCTCTTGATCATTATAACACAGACCTGGTGTTTCCTGCTTATTAAGAGTTTCTGATTAATATCTTTAACATAGTTCATAATGTGCAAGGCACTTTTACAAGCATATATAATGATGGGTAAAGATATCAATATGTATGAGATGCTAATGTAGAGATGGAGATGGATCCCTTCAATCACTTGCCTCTCCTGGATCTCAGTTTTGCACAAGGCACTGAAAGCTGTAACTTCACAGAGATCTTGCGAGGTAATGAAGTTGTTATTTCGCAAAACCACAGACAGGGTATTGAGACAAGTTCCTCATCAGGAAGCATCTTTCTTGATCTAAAATGTTGAGATATGTCCTTTCTTTCAATAAGTCATAAAATCATCTTTGAGCTCATTAAATTATCTGATTGTGGCCGTGACTTTGATACAGTCAAACAAGCCTAACACTTTTATTTCTCTAATTATATAACACAATCAAAGGAATCTTTGGCTCTAGGAAGTAATGAAAGGCTTTTGAGATTTTTCTTCAGCATAGAAGGTTTTATGAAATCCATATTTATGACTTTAGAATTGATCTGACTGTTGAAACATGAAAAAATTGATCTACCAGTTTTGCTTATTTGACAAATAGCTCTTTCTTGGGGGAATAAAGCATATTTGTTTTAAAACAACATGAGAGCATTCTCTGTTAATGTATTAAACTCTTTAAAATCAAGCTTATTTTTGGCATTTATACCTTTTTAAAATTTTGCTCTGATGAAGAATGATAGGTCTAGCTCTCAGTTAGGTCTAGTTAAAAAATACAAACATCATTCATAAAAAGAAGAAATTGTTAAAATACAATTCATTAAAAACTCTACATAATTTGTATTTGGCAAACTTCATATATTGTGAAATATGTGAGTATATACATATATATTTCCCAGGCAGGGAAAAATGAGAACTTCATATAAAGATAAGGTGGAATTGGGGGTTTCACTCTTTACAGAACAAATTATATGTTGTGAAGTCTACTGTTGAAAATGTTTGAAAAGTTGTGCCTGGAATTCCATTGAGTGAAATGAAATCAACTATTACTCCTATTTTCATTGTTATGCAAAAAGACATTGTTGGTAGATTTGTTATTCATTGTTATGCAAAAATGTCATCGATTGATTTTTCTCTGATTTGGGACTTGCAAACTCATTGACAAAGAACTGTTTTCCCACATGCAATGAACTAATAAACATCAGAAACTGACCAAACTTACTGCCAATAACTTCAAATTTAAACGAGATACCACTTTGGACCAAACAATTGACAAAGATGTAGGGAAAAACATGCTGGTTAGACTGCAGTAAAACAGGTACTTCCATAATCTCTCAAGACCTTTAAAATACTGGAAATATCCTTAATTACCAATTATAGGTAAATGTTTGGATAAATGACACCACAGCTATAGTAATATTATACAGATGTTAACTATTCTTTTCAATAGAATTTTTAAGTCAAAGCAAATTCTCACAATGTAATAAATGAGAGAAAATTCAGAATATAAAACTTTAAACATACTATGATTTAGATTGTATTAAATGATATACTCATAAAAGAAGACTGAAAGAAAACAAATCAACAGAGTAGCAGTGGTTTTTTCTGGAGTGTGGGTAGATTTTCCTATTTTTTATATGTCTGGGTTTTCCAAATATTCTACAATGATCTGTACTTCTCTGGTATTCAAAGAGAAATAAAAGAAGCCAGTAAAAATAAGTATTCTCCCTAAAATATATAATCAATATCCCCAACAGCCTATGAAACTTTATGCAATTATTGTGCATGATTACTTAATATCACCCTTGTTTCTCTCACAATTCCTTAGCCTGCTTCATTAAGAACATGGTGTGTTGCTATCTGCTTCCTTGCATGTCCACTGTCATGACCAACCAGAGCTGCCAGGAACAGTTCATCTTGTTGGGTTTCTCAGACAGACCTAAGCTAGAGCAGACACTCTTTGTGTTTGTCCTCATCTTCTACCTTGTGACCTTAGTGGGCAATGTTATCATTATCTTGGTCTCCCGCCTGGACCCTTGCCTCCACACGCCCATGTACTTCTTCCTGACTAACTTGTCCCTCCTAGACCTCTGCTTTACTACCAGTTCCATCCCCCAGCTGCTTTTCAACTTAGGCGGCCCAGACAAGACCATCAGTTATACGGGTTGTGCCATCCAGCTCTTCATGTTCCTGGGACTGGGTGGCACTGAATGTGTTCTCTTGGCAGTCATGGCTTATGACCGCTTCACTGCAATCTGCAAGCCACTTCACTATTCTGTCATTATGCACCCTCAGCTCTGTTGGAAGTTGGTATCTGTGGCCTGGGGGGTTGGGCTCCTCAACTCCCTGGTTATGTCTCCAGTGACTATGAAGCTGCCACGATGTGGGAGATGCAGGGTGAAGCATTTTCTATGTGAGATGCCAGCTCTGATAAAAATTGCCTGTGTGGACACAGTGGCTGTGGAGAGCACTGTCTTCATCTTATCAGTAATAATTGTCCTAGTGCCCCTGTCTCTTATCCTCATATCCTATAACTACATTGCCCTAACAGTGCTAAGAATCAAATCAGCCGCAGGAAGAAGGAAGGCTTTCAACACTTGTGGGTCCCATCTCACTGTAGTCTCCCTGTTTTATGGGAATATTATCTATATGTATATGCAACCAGGTAATAATTCTTCTCAGGACCAAGGGAAATTCCTTACGCTCTTCTACAACTTGGTTACCCCCATGTTGAACCCTGTCATCTACACGCTGAGAAACAAGGATGTCAAGGGTGCACTGAAGAGGCTTGTGTCTAGAAAATAAGGTGACAGTGACTTTTCCTAAGTCCTTATTTAAGAGAAATAAATAATTCTCAAAGTGAAATTTGAAAACTTAGTTAAATATTCTTACCTACCCAATAAAAACTTCGGGGTGAGGCTTGGAAACATGTATTATAAAGCCCCAAATATGATGCTGATGATTAGCCAGATTATAGATAAACCTTAACTTAAAAAACAAATTCTGTATGGCATGTCACACATCTTTTCTCCTCCTTTCCAAACTGCCCGCATCTAACTAAAATCCAACAAAGCCATGCTTCAATACCGTGGATCAACTAGTAAGTTATGCCTTTATGATGATCTTTCTTACAGCTATTTTGTATAGTTGTCATTTTTCATCAGGGAATTGAGCCAATAGAGTGCCAAAATATTTACAATACTTTCGCTCTTCTGTTATCTACATTCTGGGGAAGATAGAGCTTCAGCTATTGGACAAGTCCTATGATATCATTTAAATTATTTGAGCTCAAACACCGTTTCACTGACCAATTGCATTAAAATTACATGGAGAAAGTGAAAACAAATTTATTTAATAATCAGGTCTGAACCCCAGAAATTCAGAGGTTTAGTAAGTCTGGGAATATCTGGCTAAAAATGCTTCTTATTTGATTCTGACATGGCTCTAAGTTTGGAAACAAAAGATCCATTCTGGATCCTTTCATCTTACAGATTGGGAAACTGAGGCACATTGAAACATATTTATCATCAAACAGACCACAAATAGTAGAACTAAGAATTTAACACTGTCTCTTGGTATATCAGGATGAGTATAAATGTTCTCACTTTTTTTAAATTCAAAATTTATTTAAGGGGTTATTTAAAATTGTCATTTTAAATAACAGTGATAAAGACAGCCATGTATGTGCAACTGTGCATGCATAAACACCTATACATACACACAAGCATTATGGTGATTGTGCAAAGTTACATATGAATAATTTTCCTATAATATATGAGAGAATTAGGATTTATGACCCAATGTTTTTCTGGTGATGGAAGAAAATATTCAAGAATGTCTTCTTAAATATACATCTTAAGAGTTCATCTTAAAGACAGGGTCCTATCCTGATGAGCACTTTAAATGGCTGTTTTATCTATAAAAAATTTCAAGTAAACATTACTCAATATACCTTTAACATAATGCAAAAAAAAAAACAAACACCCAAATAATTTATTGTGTTGTTTTCTTTTTATTGTAAACATTTATTTGTATTTATTTGCTTATAAACAATATTAAGCCTCTATTGTGGGATAGGTACCATACTAAGTACTATCCTTTTGCATCAACTGTAGAAAAGTAATAAGGTCATTCAAGAGAATGGAAAAGGAGGGCTTTCCTGGAGTAAAACCAGGTAAGAACACTTTGTTTTTCAGTTCAGAAGGTGAACCTATACTTGGAGTGCTTCCCTTTCCCCTTTGCACTAACATCATAGCAACAGTTCTCATTGCTTCAATTTTCTTTCCTATGCAGATGACCCCCAAATCCAAACTGTATGCAAAGATTCATTACAAACACCAGGTATTATATTTCCAACTATTTTCTGGCAAAATTATGTATTTAACAGACCAATTTAACTTGTATAAGTCAAACTCGTCCTATGCAAAGCAAAATATTTCTTTTTCTTGATTCATCTTCTCCTCCAGTGGAAGGAATATTTACATAGATTCAAAGTATTAAAAATATCTTGGCACATAGCTCTACCTTCATATAAAATCCTCTGCAACACAAACCATTCAGGCCCTAATTAGTTTTCACATTAAATACTCCATCTAACAGTTTGATTTCTTCTCCATTTCATCCAAATATAACAGTGCCAGTTAAAACATGGATAATTATATCAGATTTCTACTAAAAATCTTCAAAGTTTCTCCCCTGTCTCTTCCCAAATAATTTTAAATTTCTCAACCTGGAATTCACACCCAACCAAAAAGTGGACCCAACTGCTTTTCTACCCTATTTGTAGATAAGACCTCCTTTTTATTTCTAATGCTGTTTATTGAGCTCTCTCTCTCTCTCTCCCTCTTCACTCAGTCGTTCTAGAAATCTGTCTATAAATATTTTCAAAGATAAGATTTGTGGTTATTTCCATATTCTCAACTATATCTTTATTTTCTTATTTCATCATTTTCTGCTCTTTACTATTCCCTTCATTCTATTTTGGGGGATTTATGTCCTTATTTTCTAATTTGTTGAATTAGATGTTTAGCATTTTAACCCTTTTTGCTCATCTAATATTACAATGTCAGGCTAAAAATTTCCCCTTGTAAATACAGCTTTAACACTATTCTAGGATTTTTGGTCTGCAATAATCTCATTATCATCCAGTTCTAATTATTTCCTAATCTCCAGTATGATATCTCCATAATATTAGGTGTTATTTTAAATGAGGATTTTAAATTTCAAAGTTTATGAAATTTAAAAATCCATATCTTTGCTATTGATTTGTAATTTAACATCATTCTGGCCACTGCCAAGATATTTCTATATTATATTGATTCTATAATGTTTGTTAAAACTTGATTTATGACCTAGGCAATTTTTATTTTATTTGTTTCATTAATTTGGTTAGTTTATGCAAGCTTTTATTTTAGTACCTGTATTTTAACTTTGTTAATGTCTCAAGTAAATACCCCAAAAAATAAGTTTCCTTTAGGTAACTCTGGTATTATAAAAATCTAAAATTCTAACTTACGAATATATATTTTTTCTCCTTTTTTAAAAAATTCCTTCCAATTAGGTAAAAGTCTAATTTTTCTTATTTCACACTCTTCTGCTGGAAAGTTTTACACTTCTGAACCTCTATTTTGTAAATGAATATGACAATTTTAATATACAGAATCTCTTTTCTACATGAGCTCATCTTCTTAGATTCCATCATTATCCCAAATATAAGAATTATTTTGCTCCTGCTCAAATCCATGCCTTCAGTAAGTGATTATCATATACACTGTGAATTTCAAATCACAAGAATATCTTTATGGTTCACTTCTCAAATGAAATTAATTTGAAATGAGGAGCCCATATTTCTAATTACTTGATCTAATTGGGCTAGTTATCATTTCTGTTTTCTAAGGGTGAGAAATTAGGGTCAGCACCTAGATTCACAGTTTTTGCTGAGTCAGTAGTGCATTTTCACAAATCTCTGACTTGCTGATTTTTTCTGGTCACGCTCCTCCAATTTATGATAGAAATTTAATCTTTTAAGGTTAATGAATTTTTAATTTTTGTATTAAAGAAGTTGTAGGTTTATAGAAATATCATGCATAAAATACAGAGTTCCCTTCTACCACCCTATTAACACCTTGTATTAGTGTGGTACATTTATTGTAATTGATGAAAAACCATGTTTATAATTGTACTATTAACTATAGTTCATAATTTAACTTAGGGTTCACTGTATAGTGCACTTTCATGATTTTTAAAAAATTCATTCTATTACTGTATATAAAACCCGAACATTTCCCCTTTTAATCACATTCAGATATATATTTCAGTACTGTTAATTATGCTTACAATGTTGAGCTACTATCACCATCATCCATTACCAAAACATTTGCATAGTTCCAAATAGGAACTCTGTAGATTTTAAGCCTTAACTTCCAACCCCCTATCCCCACTCTATCCCCTGGTAACCTATATTCCAGATTCTGGCTATATGGGTTTGCTTATTCTAATTATTTCAAATAAGTGAGTTCATAAAATATTTGTCCTTTTGTGTCTGGCTTATTTCACTTAACATGATTTTTTCTTCAAGGTTCATACATATTGTCACATGTATCAGAACTTCATTCCTTTTATGGCTGGATAATATCCCACTCTGTGTATATGCCACGTTTTGTTTATCCATTCATTGGTTGATGGACACTTGGGTTGCTTCCATCTTTTGGCAATTGTGAATAATGCCACTATGAAAATCAGTGTGTAAATATCTGCATGAGTCCCTGCTTTCAATTCTTTTGGGTATATCTCTGGAATATAGGGGGTTGCCAAGTAATTCTAGACAATTTTCTGAGTAATCATTGAACTGTTTTTCACAGCAGCTACACCATTTTACATTGCCACCAGCAATGAATGAGTGTTCCTATTTCTCCACATCCTCCTCCAACACTCGTACTTTTCTGTTTTTTTTAATAGTAGCCACTCTAATGTGTGTGGAATGGTATCCACTGAGGTTTTGATTTACATTTTGGTTCTTATTTTAGGTTTTTGATCCGTTTTGAGTTGATTTTCATGTCTGGTGTGAGGTAGGACTCCACCTTCATTCTTTTGCATATGGATATTCAGTTTTCCCATCATCATTTGTTGAATAAACTATTCTTTCCTAATTGAGTGGTCTTGGGATCCCTGTCAAAAATCAGTTGTCCATAAATCTGAGGGTTGATTTCTGAACTTTTCAATTTGATTCTACCGATCTATATCGTTGTCTTTTTACCAGTACCATGCTGTTTTGATTACTTTGGCTTCATAATAAGTTTTAAGATCAGGAAGTGTCAGTCTTCCAATTTCATTCTTCTTTTTCAACATGGCTTTGGCTATTCCTGGGCTCTTACCCTTCCATATACATTTGATGATTGGCTTTTCCATTTCCTCAAAAAAAGCTGTTGCAGTTTTGATTGGGATTGCACTGAATCTGTAAATCGCTTGAGGTAGAATTGACATCTTAACAATATTTAGTCATCCAATCTATAAACACAGAACATCCTTCCATTTATTTAGGTCTTCTTTGATTTCTTTTACCAACATTTTGTAATTTTATGTGTACAAATCCTTTATATCCTTGGTGAGATTTATTCCTAGATATTCGAGTCGGTAAGGTGCTATTGTGAATGGAATTGTTTTCTTGAGTTCTTCTTCAAATTGTTCATTACTTGTGCATAGAAACACTACTGACTTTAGGGTATTGATGCTGTACCCCACCAGTTACTGAATTCATTTATTAGCTCTGGGACTTTTGCTGTGGATTTTTAAGGATTTTAAATACTGTATATTTGGGTCATGTCATCTGCAAATAGGGAAAGTTTTACTTCTTCCTTTCCTATTTGGATGCCTTTCATTTCTTTGCCTTGCCTAATTGCTTTGATTAGAACTTCCAATACAATGTCGAATAATAGTGGTGACAGTGGGCATCCTTGTTTTGTTCCTGATCTTAAAGGGAAAGCTTTCAGTCTTTCTACATTAAGTATAATATTAGCTGTGTTTTTCTCATATATGCTCATTATCATATTAAGGAAATTTCCTTCTATTCCTAGTTTTTATCAAGAAGTGGTGCTGGATTTTGTCAAATGCTCCTTTTGCATTAATTGAGATGATCGTTTATTTTTTCCCCTTCATTCTGTTAATGTGGTGCAATGCATTCATTGATTTTCTTATGTTGAACCACCCTTACAGGGTGGTTAAATCGCACTTAAACATGGTGTATAATTCTTTTAATGTGCTGTTGGATGTGGTTTGCTATTACTTTGTTGGGGATTTTTGCAGCTATATGCATAAGAGATATTGGTCTGTAATTTTCTTGTGGTATCTTTACTTGGCTTTGATATGATGGTGATGTTGACCTCATAAAATGAGTTAGGGAGTGCTCCCTCCTCTTCAATTTTTTGGAAGAGTTTGAGAAGGCTGGTGTTAATTCTTATTTAAATGTTTGGTAAAATTCCCCTATGAAGTCATCTAGTCCTAGACTTGTCTTTGTTGGAAAGTTTTTGATGACTGATTCATTCTCTTTACTAGTTATTGATTTGTTGAGATTTCCATTTCTTTTTCCATCTGTGTAGGTAGTTTGTGTGTTTCTAGGGATTTGTTCATCTCATCTAGTTTATTTAATTTGTTGGTGTACAGTTGTTCATAGTATCCTCTTATTGTTTTGTTTGTTTTTTTTTAATTTCAGGCAGTTGGTAGTAATGTCCCCTTTTCATTTCTGATTTTAGTTATTTGTGTCCTCTCTCTTTTTTTCTTTGTCAGTCTGGCTAAAGGTTTGTTGATTTTATTGATTCTTTCAAATTCCAGCTTTCTGTTTTGTTGATCCTCTCTGTTCTTTTTGCGTTCTGTGTTCCATTTACTCCACTCACTTTTTGTTATTTCCTTCCTTCTGCTCACTTTATATTTAGTTTGCTCCTCTTTTTCTAGATCCTCCTGTTCTGAGTTTAGGTCTCTGATTTGAGATCTTTCTCTTCTTTTAAATGTAAACATTTAGAGATATAAATTTCCCTCTAGCACTGCCTTTGCTGCATCCCCAAAGTTTTGATATGTTGTGTTTTCATTTTCATTCACCTGAAGATATTTCCTAATTTCCTTTGTGATTTTTTCTTTGACTCATTGGTTGTTTAAGAGTACTGTTCAATTTCCACATTTGTGAATTTTTCTTTTCTTCGTCTATTGTTGATCTCTAGTTTCATTCTATTGTGGTCAAAGATACATTATATACATTATATGATTTCATGTTTTTGTATTTATTGAGACATGTTTTGTGACCTACTTATGGTCTATCCGGAGAATCATCCATGTGCACCAGAAAAGAATGTGTATTCTGCTACTGTTGGTTGATGTGTTCTGTATATGTCAGTTAGGTCTAAATTTGTTAAGAGCTTTCCCTCTAAGATCAGGAAAAAGGCAAGAATGCCCACTGTCACCATTGTTAATCAACACTGTACTGGAAGTTCTAATCAGAACAATTAGGCAAGAAAAAGAAATAAAAGACATACAAATTGGAATGGAAGAAATAAAATGTTCCCTATTTGCAGATGATATGATCCCATATACAGAAATTCCTGATAAATCCACAACAAAACTCCTAGAGCTAACAACTACACATGAGTAATGAACAATTGGAAGAAGAAATCAAGAAAAAAATGCTATTTACAATAGCAACTAAAAGAGTCAAATATCTAGTAATAAAGCTAACCAAGGATGTAAAGGACTTGTTCATAAAAAACTACCAAACATTGCTAAAATAAATTAAAGAAGACCAAAATTAATGGAAGGATATTCCATGTTCATGGATTGGAAGACTAAATATTGTTAAGATGTAGACACTATCACAAAACAACTTATAGATTCAAAGCAATCCCAATCAAAACAGTATCGTTCAACTCTTCTATTTCCTTACTGATCTTGTGTCTTGATGTTCTAGCCATTATTGAAAGTGGTATAATGAAGTCTCCTACTATTAATATAGGACTGTTAATTTCTCCCTTCAAATTTATCAGTACTTGCTTCATATATTTTGGGTTTCTGCCATTATATGCATATACATATTTATAACTGTTATGTTTTCTTGTTGAATTGACTCCTTCATCATAACAATTTTTGACTTAAAGTCTAATTTAACTTTATTAGTATACCTACCTTAGCTCTCTTTTGGTTACTACTTAAGATGGCATATTTGTTTCCAATCCATTCTTTTACTTTCAACCTACTTGTGTTTTTAAATTTAAGGTGAGTCTTCTGTAAATAGCATATGGTTGGGTCATGCTTTTCTATCCTTTCTACCAATCTCTGTCTTTTGACTACAGAGTTTAATATATTTTTATTTAAAGTAACTACTAATAATACAGGACTCTCTTCTACTATTTTGCCATTAGTCTTTGTAAGTCTTATACCCTTTTTGAACCTCAGTTCTTCTGTTAATGCCAGGTACTTTGTTTTCCTGTATGTTGTGATTTTGGACTGTGAAATACTCAGTCTCTTGAAGCTTTACCAGTGGGATTGTTTGAAGCCTGGCTTAAAGATGTGTTTCTTCAGATAGTATTTGCATTTGTTTTCTAAGTTACTTGGATGCACTATCAAATTCTTTCAAAGGAACATTAAATGCCAAAGGACAATGTGGTATTGTTCTCAAAAGTCTGGAAGAATAAACTTAGAACCTAGAATTTTTATCCAGCTAAATGGTCATTTAAATATGAGACCATGATAAAAAAATCTCAGGTATATATGAAGCCTTAGAAGTTAGCTATGTAAATTCCTAAAGTGAAAAAGTTTTGGATAAATACTTGAGTAGGAAAAGAAGAATATATGGTAGAAACTTCAAGAGATATGTAAGTAAAGGTACATGTAATGTAAAGATATGTAAAGTTTGTTGTAACTTTAAAAATTAAGAAAAAATATTATGGAAAATATTTCTATAATATCACAAAATTTTAAAGACTATATCAAATCAAACTTTTGGGCTTGTGCATCCACCCTTGCATGCCAGGGATGAATCCCCCTTGGTCATGGTGCATGATTTTTTTAATGTTCCTTTGGATTCGATTTGCAAGTATTTTGCTGAGAATTTCTGCATCTATATTCATTAGGGAGATTGGCCTGTAGTTTTCCTTTCTTTAGTATCTTTACCTAGTTTTGTTATTAAAGTAATGCTGGCTTCATAAAATGAGTTAGGTACTTTTCAATTTTATTCAATTTTTTGAAAGAGTTTGAGTAGGAATTGTTTTGGAAACTTTGATAAAATTCCCCTGTCAAGCCATCTGGCCCTGGGCTTTTTTTTGTAGGAAGCTTTTTGATATCTGATTGGATCTCTTCACTTGTGATTGATTTGTTGACATTTTCAATTTCTTCTCTGGTCAGTCTAGGTTGTTCATGTGTTTCCAGTCTTTTGCAAACAGCAAGCTGATGGTTCATATTTTTTAATCCATCTGCCAATCTATATCTTTTGATTGGGGGGTTTAATCCACTCACATTCAATGTTATTACTGTGAAGGCAGTTCTTGAATCAGCCATCTTATCCTTTGGTTTTTAGTTGTCAGATCTATTTTTTCCCTCTCTCTCTTTATTTCCATTAAGTTACCCTATTAATACTCTTCAGTTATGGGCCCTTCTCCAGATCTCTCTCTCCTGTCTTTTTTTTCTCATGAGCTACAGCTCCCTTCAGTATTTCTTTAGGGCAGTTCTCTTGTTAACAAATTCTCTCAGCATTTGTTTGTCTGTGAAAATTTTAAGCTTTCCATCAATTTTGAAGGAGAGCTTTGCTTGTTAAAGAATTATTGGCTGGCAATTTTTCTTTTACAAAATTTTAAATATGTAATACCACTTCCTTCTTGCCTCCATGGTGCCCACTGAGTAGTCAGCACTTAGTCTTATGTTGTTTTCCTTGTATGTGGTGAATCACTTCTCTCTTGCTGCTTTCAGAACTTTCTCCTTTTCTTCAGCATTTGACAGTTTGATCAGAATATATCTCAGAGTGGGTTTATTTAGATTTATTTTATTTGGAGTTTGTTGAGCATCTTTGATTTGCATATTTATGTTGTTTAGAAGGGTTGGGAAGTTTTCCCCAACAGTGTCTTTGAATACTTTTCCTAGCCCTTTACTCTTCTCTTCACCATCTGGAGCACCAATGATTCTTATATTTGTGTGCTTCATGTTCTCCGTCATTTCCCTGAAATCCATTGCAAACTTTTCAATTTTTTCACCATTCATTCTTTTATGCTTTCACATTCCCTAGCCCTGTTCTCAAGTTTGCTAATTCTTTCCTCTGCCTCTTCAAATCTGCTATGTGTCTCAAGAATATTTTAATTTGATCAGCAGTATCTTTTATTTCCATAAGATCTGCTTTTTTTAAATTTACTCTTGCAAATTCTTTTTTATGCTCTTCAGGGTCTTCTTGATGTCCTTTATATTGTGAGCCATGACATTGATGTTTGTGTATATTTCTTTGATTAATTGTTCCAAGTTCTGTGTCTACTCTGGCTTTTTAATTTGGACATTTGGGTTATCAACATCTTCTGGTTTCTTCATATGCTTTATAATTTTCTGTAGTTCTTGGTATTTGCTTATCTTGATAGGGTTCTTTTATGATATGTAGGATTAGTTGAACATTTATCTATAATTTGGCAGAGCTACAGCTTGGTGGAGTGCACTTTCTCTGCCCTACCAGAAGATGGTGCTCTTCAGCCACCTCTTACCCTCAAGCCAATTCTCCCCCAACTTCATCTATACACTGAGTGGGGGTCCAAACCATTTGGAAATCCAATCAATGCACCAATTAAGTCTGTTCCAGTTTGCTACTGCTGCTGTTTTGCAAAACAACCGAAATGGATTGGCTTTTATAAAGGGGTTTTATTTGGTTACAAAGTTACAATCTTAAGGCCATAAAGTGTCCAAGGTAAGGCATGAACAACAGAGTACCTTCACAGGGGAAAGACCATTAGCATCCGGAAAACCTCTTTCAGCTGGGAAGGCACATGGCTGGTGTCTGCTTCCTCCCACATGCATTTCAAAATGGCATTCTCCAAAGCATCAGCTTTCAATGGCTGTCTTCAAAATGTCTCTGTAAACTGCAGATCTGAGTTCCTTCTGTTTGCCAGATGTTTTATATGGTTCCAGTGATTCAATTAAGACACATCCTGAATGGGTAGGGTAACACCTCCATGAAAATTATCCAATCAAAGGTCTTGCCCACAGTTGATTGGGTCATATCTCCATGGAAACACTCAATAATAGGTTCCAACCAAATCAACACTAATACATCTGCTCCCACAAGATTGCATCAAAGAACATGGTGTTTTGGGGGATATAATAAATCCAAACCAGCACAGTGCTCTTGAGCCACCTCTTACCCTCAAGCCAGTTCTCTCCCAACTTTACACACTGAGGTGGGGGTCCAAACCATGTGGAAATCCAGTCAGTGCACCAATTTTCTGTGTGCACTGGGGACTGCCAGCTCTGTCGGTGGGGGGCATGCACTGTGCAGTTTAGCAGGGAGTCCACTCCAGGACACAGTGGTCCCAGCCATTCCCGGGGCTGTGGTTGAAGCACTCTGGGGCTCCAGAGATGCACATCTCACCTTCCAGCTCAAATGCCCCACAGACCCTCTCTGCCATGCACCTGCAAGTCCCTGGGATTGGGGGAGGGCCCTTGGCACTTCTGTGTGATGCCCTTCACTCTAGGCTGTGCAAACTGCTGGTTTGTGCAGAGGAAGAGTGGATGCTGTCACAAGTCCACTAAATCCTGAATTCCCTCTAGGGAGCTCTCAACCATGGGGCTGTGAAGGGTTATCTCCCCAGTCAACTGCAGAGATGGGACTTAGAAAGCTGCTTGCTCCATGCAGCTGCGGGGTTGTGAAGGGTTAACTCCCCAGCCAACTGCTAAGATGGCTGCATGGGGTGTGGAAAGCTGCTCCCCTCCACGTTCATCAGTCAGGCCCAACCACCCATTCCCCGGTGGTGTTCTAGGATGAACACTCACCAGTCTTAAATGCAGTCTCTTGACTTCTCCAGCTATATACTCTAGAACATGGTTTTGTAACTTTTAATTAACTTATCTTTATCCAACTAGGTCCATATGTCTATTATAGTCTATGATACCTCAAATATATAGTATGCTCATAGAAGGAACTCAGTTAACAATTGAAGAATGAACGGATAAGCAAGCAACTGTCCAAGAGGAACCTGTCCACTGGCTGCTCAGTGTCCAATTTACAGGTGGCAAGATTGTGCCTCCTAGAGATGAAGTATTTTGTCTGGGGTCAGTCATTAATTAGCGGAGGTGAGATTCAAACCTAAGGTTCCATATACAGATTCTTCCACATCACACCTGCCCTTTAGCACCTCATTTCCATCCCCACCTACCAGCTTTATGTACAGTACTTGAACCTGTGCTGTCTCAGTCAGTCCATTCTTTTTAATATGAGTATTCAGATGTTCCAGTGCCATTTGTTAAAAAGTTCTTTTCCCTGTTGAATTGTCTTCACATTTTTATCCAATTCAAATGACAGAGGCATGGGACTATTTCTGAACACTCTATTTGCTTCATTGATCAATTTGTTTCTACTGTCTTGATTATGGATGAAATTTTTAATTTCAAAATTTCATACTGTCTTGATTATGGTAGCTTTACAGCATGTCTTAAAGTAGCTAAAGTCATCCAACTCTGTTTTTATTCTTTGTATTTTAATGTTAATTTTACAATCAAAACTGTTTGCCAATTTCTACAAAAAAGGTAGTGAGATTTTTATTGGAACTGCATTGGATCTATCGATCCTGTGGGGAAGGATTCCCAACTTAATATTGAGTCTTCTAACTCAAGAATATGATACATTCCTCTATTTAAATGTTCTTTAATTTCCCTCAGCAATATTTTCAGGATGGAGCTCCTGCACATATTTTGAAAAGTATATTTTAGTTTTTGATGTTACTGTAAATTGTATATATTTATTTCATTTTCTATTTTTTTGTTGCTAGTATTTAGAAATATAATTTAATTTTGTAAATTGACCTTGTATCCTGTAACCTTGATAAATTCACTTAAATATTCCAATAGTTTTATTTTTTGAAGATTCCTTAAGTTGTTCTATACAAAATCTCTTTGTCTGTAAATAATGAGTTTTACTTCTTCCTTTCCAAATTTTAGGCCTTTTTTTCCATTTTGACCTTAAGGCACTGATTAACATATCCAGTGTAATATTGATAAGAAGTGGTGGGAGTAGATATGTTTGCTTTATTCCCAATCTTAGAGGGAAGACATTTATCATTTCATGATTAAATATGATTATAACTTGAAGTGTTTCTATTTCTAGTTTCCTGAGAGCTTTAATCATTGATACATTTGAATTTCTCAAGTTTTTTTTTGTGAATCTATTGAGATGGCTATATGAATTATCCTTTCTAGTCTGCCAATGGAGTGAATCACATTAATTGACTTTTCAGTTTAAGCAATCCGATATTCTTGGGATTAAAAAACCCCACTATATTATGATGTATCATCTTTTTTTATATATTGCTCAATTTTGTTGCAAATATTTTGTCAAGGACTTTTGCACCTATGTTAATCCTGGATATTCATTCTGAACTTTATTTTCTTATAAGACCCTCTTCATTCTTGATATTTGGTAAAGTGATTTTTCTCTCTTTTTTCTCAATCAGTCTTTCTGGGTTTTAACAATCAATCTTGATAGGAATTTATCAATTTGACTATGTTTTATGAATAATCACTTTTGATCACATTGATGTTTCTCCACTGATTATCTGTTTTCTATTTCATAATTTCTACTTTTATCTCTAGCGTCAACATGGCAATGTAAGACATCCCCTGGAATGGTGTCCCCTCAGAAACAACTAATAAAAGGACAACTCCCACTTGCCTGGCTCTCTGGAGCATGATAGGGTCTGGAGAAGGACTCCACAAATGCTGAAACAAAGAAAGAGAAAAACAAACACCAAGATCAGGTAGGAGATTTCCATCTCTGACCTGCCAGTCTAGACCTCTTCCTCTCACATGATCCCACACAACTTGGGAGTTGCACAAAGGCAGCACAGCCTGAGTCCTTCCTGCCATGGATGCAGACCATAGAGCCACTCACAGCAGCGAGTTAAAACCCCATTCATATCCAAGCCCAGGGCCCCACATCCACAGAGACACAGGGTGGAACACAAGTGACAGAGGAAGGCCACATACAAAGGTGCCCCAGGGGAAAAAGAGACTATGGCAGAACTGTTAGCAAGAGGTGCACACACTTAATACAGTCGCTGTTTGCTGGACCACCTAAATGCAAAACAGACCTTTCTGGATTGAACATATCTGGCAACCTGGGGTGATATACCCTGATGGGAAAGGAACAAGAGGCAGAAAAGCATCACAGAAAAAAAGGAAGGGGATGCAGGGGGACTAAACAGCTCAAAAACAGGACAGGTCCCAGAACTGAAAAGTGTAATGTAAAGGGGACATGAAGTGAGGGAGAGAACTTAAGCAAATCATAGGTATTGGTGAGAAAATCCTGCACAAAAACAAACAGATCAAGATTCCCAGGGAAGAAACAGAGGAAAGGAAGCATTCCCCTAGAGGGGAAACAATAACACACAAAAAGGGCAATCTTGAAAATTGTACTGCATATTCAGGGCATGAATCATGTGCAGAAGAGAGGAGAATATCTGAACAGTTAAACATCAGTTACACTAAAGGTCCAGAATAAGTTGGACCAAGCACAAAAGAAGAGCCTTAACACAAAGCCAATCAACAAAAACCTTGGGCAAGATGGAGAAATGGACCTTCAGAATTAACAAATCAAAATAATCAGATGCCCAGACATCAGGAAAATTGCAAGCAGGAAGAAACAGGAAGAAACAGGAAGATATGACTCAGTCAAGGAAAAAATTAAAACTTCAGAGGAGACATGATTCAGAACAACTAATCAAAGAAACTCAAAAAAATTTTCAAATTTAAGGAGATGAAGGAAAATATGCAAAGAAATTCTAATGGTGGATATAGAGCTAAAAGATATTAAGAAGTCAATATGTGAGCATCAAAAAGAATTCAAAAGTTTAAAAACAAGCATAACAGAAATTACGGGGATGAAAGACACAATAACAGAGAATAAAATATCCTAGATGCATACAACAGCAGATTTGAACAAGCAGAAGAAATAACCAGTGAAATAGAAAACAGGACTATTGAAATAGTCAGATGAACAGAGAAAAGAATAGAAAAAATTTGAGCAGTGTCTCAGAGACTTTAGTAACAGCAGGAAGTTGTAAACATATGCATCATGGGTGTTCCAGGAGAAGAGAAGGAAAAGGGGCAGAAAGAATACTTGAGGAAATAATAGCCTAAATTTCCCAACTCTTATGGAAGACACAAATATTCAAGTCTAAGAAGTGAAACATACTCTGAACAGAATAAAACCTAATAGAACTATTCTAAGACACATACTAATGAGAATGCTAAATGGCAGATAGAAAATTCTGAAAGAGCAAGAGAAAGGCAATTCATCACATAAAGGATTCAATAAGACTAAGTGCCAGTTTCTCATCAGAAATCATGGAGGTGAGAAGTCAGTGATATGATATACGTAAGGTACTGAAAGAGGAAAACTGCCAGCCCCAAATTCTTTACTGGCAAGACTGTCCTTTGAAAATGAGGGAGAATTTAAAATACTCACGTATAAACAAAAACTATGAGAGTTCAGCAACAAAAGACTTGCCGTACAAGAATTACTCAAGGGAGTGCTTCAGGTTGGAAGGAAAAGAGAGAGAGACTTGGAGTAGTGTGAAGAAGTGAAGATCTTCAGTAAAGGTAACTAAAAGGGTAAATGCAAAACCCAATAGCACTGTATCCTCGAAATATCACTCCACTCTTTAATTGCTATAAGAATCAGAATACAATTGAACAAAAAAAGTCATACTTCCTGATAAAAGACGTGCAAAATTTAAAGAGGTAATATGGGACAAAAACAATATAAAGAGGGGAAATGGAGGGATATGGCAGCAGAGAAGATAAATGCTATTGAAGCTAAGTTGGTATCTTTACAAATTAGTAGGCTATAGACATAGGTTACGTAAAGAAACCCAAGGGTAACCACAAAGAAACTTTTCTAAAAATAGAAATGAGAAATGCAGAAACAGAAATGAGAAAGGGATTAGCCATATACATCACAAACATCAACTATACAAAAAAGGAAGTTGACATTAAGGAAACAGGAGACAAAAAAGCTGATATATAAAAACCAAAAAACAAAATGGCTGATGTAAGTATTGCCCTTACAGTAATAATACTGAATGTTAATGGATTATCAATCAAAAGAAACAGATTTGTAGAGTAGATCAAAAAGCACCATCCAACTATATGTTCTTTACAAGAGCCTCCCTTAGACCCAAAGACACAAATAAGTTGAAAGTGAAAGGGTAGAGAAAGGAAATCCATGCAAATAGTAAAAAAAAAAAAAAAAAAAAAAAGAGGTGGGGTAGCTATACTAATAATTGGACAAAATAGATTTTAAGTCAAAATTTGTTATAAGAGACAAAGGATGCTATATTAATTAAAGGGACAATCCACTAAGATAAAATAACAATCATAAATATGTATGCACCTAACCACAGTGCCCCAAAATATATGAGGAAAACACCAACAAAACTGAAGGCTGAAATAGACACCACTACAATAATGGTTGGAGACTTTAATACACCAATCTCATCAACAGATAGAACATCTAGGGAGAAGATCAACAAGGAAAAGAGAACTTGAATAATATGGTAAATGAATTGGACCTAACAGATATATACAGAACATTGCACTCAAACAGCAGGATATACATTCTTCCAAGTGCCCCTAGATCATTATGCAGGATAGACCTCATGTTGGGTCGCAAAACAAGTCTCAATACATTTAAAAAGATTGAAATTGTACAAAGCGCCATCTCTGACCACAATAGAAAGAAGCTGGAAATCAATAACAGGCAGAGAACTGGAAAATCAACGAACATATGGAAGTTTAATAACATACTCTTAAACAAAAAATGGGTCAAGGAAGTAATTACAAGAGAGATCAGTAAATATCTTGAGATGAATGAAAAAAAGAACACAACATATCAAAACTTAGGGGATGCAGTGAAGTAGTGCTGAGAGGGGAATTCATAGCCCTAAATGCTTACATAAAAAAGAAGAAAGAGACCTAACCTCACAACTGAAGGATCTTGAAGAAGAACAAAGTAAACCCAGGTCATATATATGTTACTAGAAGAAAAATTAAAAGAAAAGCATAAGACTGCACAACACAATGAACTCTAAGTGATGGACTATAGTTAATAATACATTTATAAAAATGTTCTTCCAGGAATTATAAAAAACAAACCTCACTAATACAAGGTGTTAATAATAGGGTGGTATAGAGAACTCTGTATTTTATATATTTCATGCATTAAATTTTTGTAAACCTACAACAGCTCGATCAAAAAATGTAAGTTAAAAAGTCATTCATTTAAAAAAAAGATGACTGCTCCCATCCTTCATATGTATTTCCAATTTAAGTAACAACTTCAGAACATTGTTAAATAATACTCTCATCTTTTTGCTGGCATGAGTGTCATTACTATTTATCCACATCTAATTATCTATCTATAATCACCTCCATCTAAGAATATATCTCTCTCTATTCTAAAATTAAAATGCCTTTCTACTTTCTAATATTCTTCTTCAGTAATTCCTACTGATCAGTTTTGTATTCAAATACATTACTATGTGTCAAACAATACAAATTTTTATGGGTACCTAAATAGAAAATCCCATAAATTAGAATTTCCCCCAAAATTATTCCCTTCCACAGGATGCTTCTAGGATTTTTCCTAGAAAATGTCCTTTTCTTATCTATGTTTAGCAATATCTTTCTCTTCTCATTAAATTTGTCTCTGAAAAGTGAATTATTTTAATCTGGAAACTCTTCTTCAATTTGAAATTTGTATTTCTATTTAATTTTGAAACTGTGCAAAACTATCACTCTCAGGCTGAATTCTGAATGCATATTATAGAATTAAATATAAGGCATCACATTAACATCATTATGAGATGAAAACATGTCAAGTTTCTGATTTCAAATTTTAAAAATTAAATGGATAATAAAAATAATAGATAAATACTTCTATTTATAAATTTGAATTGTAAAATGCTTCAGTTACATTTTATTTAAGTATTGGCAGTTGATATTTCTTACACCTGCTCCAATTCATTTTATATTAACAACCTATATTTGATAGGTATTTGAGGTTGAGTTTCCTCCTTTAAAGGATTTCTTTTCTTCTCTCCATTCTTTAATTTTTCTATCTCCCCTTCTCTCTCTTTTCCCTCGTTTTCTCTCATTTCCTTTTAATTTCTTTGTCCTTTTGCATTTCACTCCCCTTGTCCCCCAAACCAACCTGAAGAAATGATTTTGAATCTCATGTAGTATTCTTTCTCCTCTAGTCACCTTTCACATCCAACAAACACATATCAGATGCAAATTGAGGCTACATTTGAAAACCTTTTGAGTCATTTTAGGCTTATCAAGTTGCGGAAGTTTCTAATAACATTTATTTTTCTAACATCACAGAGTTGGCATTTTCTATTGAAGCCCTTCTGAGCTTCAGTTTCTGCTCTGAACACTCGCCTAGATGCTGTCATTTAATGCCATCAAGGATTGGAAGAGTAATGGAATGTCTTGTTTTCACAGGAATTTCTTTGGGGAACAAGAGGAAACACTCTTGTTCTCTTGCATGCATTATTAAAAGTACACTTTATCACTGAAAAAATAATGGTGACATTTATATTTAATTCAATAATCAATTTATTAGACAGAAAGAGGCTGCAAAGGGCCATCATTTCATTTTCTATATATGTTGGATGCTATTGTAACTATTTTGTGGAAATTATAACTAGGATTTTCGACCCACTATATTTTCCAACTGGTTATCTTTT
Source organism: Choloepus didactylus (assembly GCF_015220235.1). Taxonomy (NCBI): domain Eukaryota; kingdom Metazoa; phylum Chordata; class Mammalia; order Pilosa; family Megalonychidae; genus Choloepus; species Choloepus didactylus. The sequence continues at coordinate 125,181,878 of NC_051313.1, read as the reverse complement.
GAATGTGGTAAAATTATTGATTTTTGAAGAACAATTTGGTAATCCTTAACCTTTACTGAACTTACTGTTTTGAAATAAAACTAATAGCTCTAGGTTTTTACAATCATCTTTGGTGCAAATATTGATATTTTGTTCTTCTTTTCCAATATTTATAACTCTTGCTTTTTATTCCTGTCTAATTTTATTGGCTAACACTATGAGAAGGAGGTTAATTAATGTGGAGAGTAATAACACTTTCATTTTCCTAATATTTATGGATTTGTTTCTTGTGATATTAATGTGTTTATTTTAAAATTAATTTTTATAAGGAAGAGTATGTTCCTACATATAATACTAATACGTGATTATCTATAAAATATACATATGTACATTTTTTCTATTTAAATAAGCAGGGAATCATTTTAATTAGACACCTAGCCCTAGTTACTATACCAAAAACAGTGAGTGGTAATAAGCTCCAACGGTGAAACAAACGGAAATGGGGTTCCAGAGCTAATCAACCCAAGCAGTCACATCAAGTGACTAAATAGAATTGGGCTTTAACAGACAGCTCCAAAGTGATAAATTAAACAAATTGTTCTAAAAAGAATCCCTAATTGCTAAGATTTTGTTTCTCATTCCTTGAGAGGAGAATACTTGTGTGTACCTACTAATTATAATGAGACATTAATAAAGCAGGTATAAATGTTCCACAACATAACAGACCACAGTACTATATAAGAATGGCAAGTCCATGGGGTATATAGTGCTGACCAAAAGTGAAAGTATACATTAATTCAGAGAGAAGCACAAGGTTTCAAGGGATAAAAACTAAGTAAAAGGAATGGACTTAAAAGTCTTGTTTATATAGTAAGTAAATGTGACTGTGGAAAGCATTCATAGCTGTCTTAGTTTTTTGGCCTTAAAAGCCATAACCAGATCTATTTCCTGAACAAGAATCAATCCCAAACTCTTTTTAACTAATTGATTCTGACCTTTTTCTTTATTAATACCTTTTTTTCCTTCTTTGGGTTCATTTTTAATGATACCTTTAGTTGGGTATTTACATGATTTATTTTAATTCTTTTTTTTTGAGCAATGAAAGTGGCTTGACTTCCTCTGAGGACATAAAATGGGGCACAGTCAGCCCTCACTGGAAGAAGAATACATACTTCTTATCGTAAGCAGTGTTTTAACTGAGATTTGAAGGTTGAAAAGGAATTCGCAATATAGGACAGTCAAGGTAAAAGGAGCAGCACATTAAAAGTTGCAAAAATACATAGCCCAATCTTAGAAGTTGAGTCATTTAGTGTGGCTTCAAATCCAGATAAAGAGGAAAGTAGTGAACTGTGAAACTAGAGAAAGATGGTACACCACATCGAAGAGGACCGTGACCACCATGCTTAAGAGTTTGCACTTATTTCTGAAGATAATGTGAGTTGCCAAAGAATTTCAAGCAGAAGATGAAATTGCTGTTTTTCCATATTAAGAAGAACCACCTTTATGATTTCACCTCTTAAATCAATATCCACTGGGATCTACATTTAACCTCCATCATATACAAAGAGAATAAGATAAAGTAATTTGAGTAGCTTTCTCATTAAACCTATCACAGAGTTGAAATTGAAACTATATTCAGATTTCAGATCTCAGCTTAATTAACTTAATATTAATTAAGCATAAATATTTTGAGAACCTAGAATGCATAGGACATGGAATTAAGTACCAGGGATAGAAAGATGAAGAAGAAATGGGTGTTGTTCTGGAGGAGCTCACATTCTACTGTGGAATATAGACAGCCAAATATTAATTACAATGGGATTGATAAATAATAACAATAATTAGCTAAGAAGCTTTGCAGGGACTCAGAAAGGAAAGCAAATGGGGTGTTCTCTGGTCTTCACAAGGAACATGATCCTTGAACAAAGTCTTGAATTAGTAATGGGATATGTGTGAAAAATAGAACAAGATAATATTTTTCCAATGAAACTACATAATAGAGTAACAGAATGCATTATAGAATGCTGGCCCCAGAAAGAATGGTATATTCATGACTAGCAAGTTGTGGGTCTGTTCCCAGAGCTACAGGATCCGTAGAATAAATACTGCTCCATTTAGTAAAAAGATGTGCATTATATTTAATCATGGAGCCAATGGTGAACCAAAAATATTTTTAAGAAAGGAAATGAAATGATGTTTCAGTTTTAGGGGAAGTAATTCAGATCACACAGTGGAAGCTGAGAAATCTCTTAGGAGACAGATTAAATGGTTCAGGCGAAGAGTAAAATGATCTTAACTAAAGTATGGTTAACAAATGGAAAATGTGGATTGGAGAGTGAATGTATTCTCTAAACTTGTCAAAGAGAATCAAAGTTTAGGCTGAATGTTGGGACTAAAAAAAAGGAAAAATCAAGGATAACTCAGTGGTTTCTCTCTCAGGTGACTGAGGGTTGGATACTGAGATTCTGGAAATTTGACAAACAAAGATAGAAGCTGGTTTCAGAACATGATAAGTTTGGTTATAAAACTACTGAAATTTTTGAGTTCACAAACAATCCATGGGTATAAAACCAAGGCTCCGGGGCAAGATGGCAGACTGGTGAGCTGTATGTTTTAGTTACTCCTCCAGGAAAGTAGGTAGAAAGCCAGGAACTGCATGGACTGGACACCACAGAGCAATCTGACTTTGGGCATACTTCATACAACACTCATGAAAACGTGGAACTGCTGAGATCAGCGAAATCTGTAAGTTTTTGCGGCCAGGGGACCCGCGCCCCTCCCTGCCAGGCTCAGTCCCGGGGGAGGAGGGGCTGTCAGCTCCGGGAAGGAGAAGGGAGAACTGCAGTGGCAGCCCTTATCGGAAACTCATTCTACTGATCCAAACTCCAACCATAGATAGACTGAGACCAGACACCAGAGAATCTGAGAGCAGCCAGCCCAGCAGAGAGGAGACAGGCATAGAAAAAAAACAACATGAAAAACTCCAAAATAAAAGCGGAGGATTTTTGGAGTTCTGGTGAACATAGAAAGGGGAAGGGCCCTGAGGCGCATATGCAAATCCTGAAGAAAAGCTGATCTCTCTGCCCTGTGGACCTTTCCTTAATGGCCCTGGTTGCTTTGTCTCTTAGCATTTCAATAACCCATTAGATCTCTGAGGAGGGCCCGTTTTTTTTTTTGTTCTTTTTTTTTTTGTATTTTTTTTTAATCCTTTTTCTTTTTCTAAAACAATTACTCTAAGAAGCCCAATACACAAAGCTTCAAAGACTTGCTATTTGGGCAGGTCAAGTCAACAGCAGAACTAGGAGAGCTCTGAGACAAAATGCAATAATCCAGTGGCTGAGAAAATTCACTAAACACCACAACTTCCCAAGAAAAGGGGGGTGTCCGCTCACAGCCATCATCCTGGTGGACAGGAAACACTCCTGCCCATCGCCAGCCCCATAGCCCAGAACTGCCCCAGACAACCCAGTGTGACGGAAGTGCTTCAAATAACAGGCACACACCACAAAACTGGGCGTGGACATTAGCCTTCCCTGCAACCTCAGCTGATTGTCCCAGAGTTGGGAAGGTAGAGCAGTATGAATTAACAAAGCCCCATTCAGCCATCATTTCAGCAGACTGGGAGCCTCCCTACACAGCCCAGCAGCCCAGAACTGCCCTGGGGGGACGACACTCACCTGTGACATAGCACAACCATCCCTCAACAGAGGACCCGGGGTGCACGGCCTGGAAGAGGGGCCCACTTGCAAGTCTCAGGAGCTATACGCCAATACCAAGGACTTGTGGGTCAGTGGCAGAGACAAACTGTGGCAGGACTGAACTGAAGGATTAGACTATTGCAGCAGCTTTAAAACTCTAGGATCACCAGGGAGATTTGATTGTTAGAGCCACCCCCTCCTCCCTGACTGCCCAGAAACACGCCCCATATACAGGGCAGGCAACACCAACTACACACGCAAGCTTGGTACACCAATTGGACCCCACAAGACTCACTCCCCCCACTCACCAAAAAGGATAAGCAGGGGAGAACTGGCTTGTGGAGAACAGGTGGCTCGTGAACGCCACCTGCTGGTTAGTTAGAGAAAGTGTACTCCACGAAGCTGTAGATCTGATAAATTAGAGATAAGGACTTCAATTGGTCTACAAATCCTAAAAGAACCCTATCAAGTTCAGCAAATGCCAAGAGGCCAAAAACAACAGAAAATTATAAAGCATATGAACAAACCAGACGATATGGATAACCCAAGCCCAAGCACCCAAATCAAAAGACCAGAAGAGACACAGCACCTAGAGCAGCTACTCAAAGAACTAAAGGTGAACAATGAGACCATAGTACGGGAGATAAAGGAAATCAAGAAGACCCTAGAAGAGCATAAAGAAGACATTGCAAGACTAAATAAAAAAATGGATGATCTTATGGAAATTAAAGAAACTGTTGACCAAATTAAAAAGATTCTGGACACTCATAGTACAAGACTAGAGGAAGGTGAACAACGAATCAGTGACCTGGAAGATGACAGAATGGAAAATGAAAGCATAAAAGAAAGAATGGGGAAAAAAATTGAAAAAATCGAAATGGACCTCAGGGATATGATAGATTATATGAAACGTCCGAATATAAGACTCATTGGTGTCCCAGAAGGGGAAGAAAAGGGTAAAGGTCTAGGAAGAGTAGTCAAAGAAATTGTTGGGGAAAACTTCCCAAATCTTCTAAACAACATAAATACACAAATCATAAATGCTCAGCGAACTCCAAATAGAATAAATCCAAATAAACCCACTCCAAGACATATACTGATCACACTGTCAAACACAGAAGAGAAGGAGCAAGTTCTGAAAGCAGCAAGAGAAAAGCAATTCACCACATACAAAGGAAACGGCATAAGACTAACTAGTGACTACTCAGCAGCCACCATGGAGGCAAGAAGGCAGTGGCACGATATATTTAAAATTCTGAGTGAGAAAAATTTCCAGCCAAGAATACTTTATCCAGCAAAGCTCTCCTTCAAATTTGAGGGAGAGCTTAAATTTTTCACAGACAAACAAATGCTGAGAGAATTTGCTAACAAGAGACCTGCCCTACTGGAGATACTCAAGGGAGCCCTACAGACAGAGAAACAAAGACAGGACAGAGAGACTTGGAGAAAGGTTCAGTACTAAAGAGATTCGGTATGGGTACAATAAAGGATATTAATAGACAGAGGGGAAAAATATGACAAACATAAACCAAAGGATAAGATGGCTGATTCAAGAAATGCCTTCACGGTTATAACGTTGAATGTAAATGGATTAAACTCCCCAATTAAAAGATATAGATTCGCAGAATGGATCAAAAAAAATGAACCATCAATATGTTGCATACAAGAGACTCATCTTAGACACAGGGACACAAAGAAACTGAAAGTGAAAGGATGGAAAAAAATATTTCATGCAAGCTACAGCCAAAAGAAAGCAGGTGTAGCAATATTAATCTCAGATAAAATAGACTTCAAATGCAGGGATGTTTTGAGAGACAAAGAAGGCCACTACGTACTAATAAAAGGGGCAATTCAGCAAGAAGAAATAACAATCGTAAATGTCTATGCACCCAATCAAGGTGCCACAAAATACATGAGAGAAACACTGGCAAAACTAAAGGAAGCAATTGATGTTTCCACAATAATTGTGGGAGACTTCAACGCATCACTCTCTCCTATAGATAGATCAACCAGACAGAAGACCAATAAGGAAATTGAAAACCTAAACAATCTGATAAATGAATTAGATTTAACAGACATATACAGGACATTACATCCCAAATCACCAGGATACACATACTTTTCTAGTGCTCATGGAACTTTCTCCAGAATAGATCATATGCTGGGACATAAAACAAGCCTCAATAAATTTAAAAAGATTGAAATTATTCAAAGCACATTCTCTGACCACAATGGAATACAATTAGAAGTCAATAACCATCAGAGACTTAGAAAATTCACAAATACCTGGAGGTTAAACAACACACTCCTAAACAATCAGTGGGTTAAAGAAGAAATAGCAAGAGAAATTGCTAAATATATAGAGACGAATGAAAATGAGAACACAACATACCAAAACCTATGGGATGCAGCAAAAGCAGTGCTAAGGGGGAAATTTATAGCACTAAACGCATATATTAAAAAGGAAGAAAGAGCCAAAATCAAAGAACTAATGGATCAACTGAAGAAGCTAGAAAATGAACAGCATACCAATCCTAAACCAAGTAGAAGAAAAGAAATAACAAGGATTAAAGCAGAAATAAATGACATAGAGAACAAAAAAACAATAGAGAGGATAAATATCACCAAAAGTTGGTTCTTTGAGAAGATCAACAAGATTGACAAGCCCCTAGCTAGACTGACAAAATCAAAAAGAGAGAAGACCCATATAAACAAAATAATGAATGAAAAAGGTGACATAACTGCAGATCCTGAAGAAATTAAAAAAATTATAAGAGGATACTATGAACAACTGTATGGCAACAAACTGGATAATGTAGAGGAAATGGACAATTTCCTGGAAACATATGAACAACCTAGACTGACCAGAGAAGAAATAGAAGACCTCAACCAACCCATCACAAGCAAATACATCCAATCAGTCATCAAAAATCTTCCCACAAATAAATGCCCAGGGCCAGATGGCTTCACAGGGGAATTCTACCAAACTTTCCAGAAAGAACTGACACCAATCTTACTCAAACTCTTTCAAAACATTGAAGAAAATGGAAGACTACCTAACTCATTTTATGAAGCTAACATCAATCTAATACCAAAACCAGGCAAAGATGCTACAAAAAAGGAAAACTACCGGCCAATCTCCCTAATGAATATAGATGCAAAAATCCTCAACAAAATACTTGCAAATCGAATCCAAATACACATTAAAAAAATCATACACCATGACCAAGTGGGGTTTATTCCAGGCATGCAAGGATGGTTCAACATAAGAAAATCAATCAATGTACTACAACACATTAACAAGTCAAAAGGGAAAAATCAATTGATCATCTCAATAGATGCTGAAAAAGCATTTGACAAAATCCAACATCCCTTTTTGATAAAAACACTTCAAAAGGTAGGAATTGAAGGAAACTTCCTCAACATGATAAAGAGCATATATGAAAAACCCACAGCGAGCATAGTACTCAATGGTAAGAGACTGAAAGCCTTCCCTCTAAGATCAGGAACAAGACAAGGATGCCCGCTGTCACCACTGTTATTCAACATTGTGCTGGAAGTGTTAGCCAGGGCAATCCGGCAAGACAAAGAAATAAAAGGCATCCAAATTGGAAAAGAAGAAGTAAAACTGTCATTGTTTGCAGATGATATGATCTTATATCTAGAAAAGCCTGAGAAATCGACGATACAGCTACTAGAGCTAATCAACAAATTTAGCAAAGTAGCAGGATACAAGGTTAATGCACATAAGTCAGTAATGTTTCTATATGCTAGAAATGAACAAACTGAAGAGACACTCAAGAAAAAGATACCATTTTCTATAGCAACTAAAAAAATCAAGTACCTAGGAATAAACTTAACCAAAGATGTAAAAGACCTATACAAAGAAAACTACATAACTCTACTAAAAGAAATAGAAGGGGACCTTAAAAGATGGAAAAATATTCCATGTTCATGGATAGGAAGGCTAAATGTCATTAAGATGTCAATTCTACCCAAACTCATCTACAGATTCAATGCAATCCCAATCAAAATTCCAACAACCTACTTTGCAGACTTGGAAAAGCTAGTTATCAAATTTATTTGGAAAGGGAAGATGCCTCGAATTGCTAAAGACACTCTAAAAAAGAAAAACGAAGTGGGAGGACTTACACTCCCTGACTTTGAAGCTTATTATAAAGCCACAGTTGCCAAAACAGCATGGTACTGGCACAAAGATAGACATATAGATCAATGGAATCGAATTGCGAATTCGGAGATAGACCCTCAGATCTATGGCCGACTGATCTTTGATAAGGCCCCCAAAGTCACTGAACTGAATCATAATGGTCTTTTCAACAAATGGGGCTGGGAGAGTTGGATATCCATATCCAAAAGAATGAAAGAGGACCCCTACCTCACCCCCTACACAAAAATTAACTCAAAATGGACCAAAGATCTCAATATAAAAGAAAGTACCATAAAACTCCTAGAAGATAATGTAGGAAAACATCTTCAAGACCTTGTATTAGGCGGCCACTTCCTAGACTTTACACCCAAAGCACAAGCAACAAAAGAAAAAATAGATAAATGGGAACTCCTCAAGCTTAGAAGTTTCTGCACCTCAAAGGAATTTCTCAAAAAGGTAAAGAGGCAGCCAACTCAATGGGAAAAAATTTTTGGAAACCATGTATCTGACAAAAGACTGATATCTTGCATATATAAAGAAATCCTACACCTCAATGACAATAGTACAGTCGGCCCAATTATAAAATGGGCAAAAGATATGAAAAGACAGTTCTCTGAAGAGGAAATACAAATGGCCAAGAAACACATGAAAAAATGTTCAGCTTCACTAGCTATTAGAGAGATGCAAATTAAGACCACAATGAGATACCATCTAACACCGGTTAGAATGGCTGCCATTAAACAAACAGGAAACTACAAATGCTGGAGGGGATGTGGAGAAATTGGAACTCTTATTCACTGTTGGTGGGACTGTATAATGGTTTAGCCACTCTGGAAGTCAGTCTGGCAGTTCCTTAGAAAACTAGATATAGAGTTACCATTCGACCCAGCGATTGCACTTCTCGGTATATACCCGGAAGATCGGAAAGCAGTGACACGAACAGATATCTGCACGCCAATGTTCATAGCAGCATTATTCACAATTGCCAAAAGATGGAAACAACCTAAATGTCCTTCAACAGATGAGTGGATAAATAAAATGTGGTATATACACACGATGGAATACTACGCGGCAGTAAGAAGGAACGATCTCGTGAAACATATGACAACATGGATGAAACTTGAAGACATAATGCTGAGCGAAATAAGCCAGGCACAAAAAGAGAAATATTATATGCTACCACTAATGTGAACTTTGAAAAATGTAAAACAAATGGCTTATAATGTAGAATGTAGGGGAACTAGCAGTAGAGAGCAATTAAGGAAGGGGGAACAATAATCCAAGAAGAACAGATAAGCCATTTAACGTTCTGGGGATGCCCAGAAATGACTATGGTCTGTTAATTTCTGATGGATATAGTAGGAGCAAGTTCACAGAAAGGTTGCTATATTATGTAACTTTCTTGGGGTAAAGTAGGAACATGTTGGAAGTTAAGCAGTTATCTTAGGTTAGTTGTCTTTTTCTTACTCCCTTGTTATGGTCTCTTTGAAATGTTCTTTTATTGTATGTTTGTTTTCTTTTTAACTTTTTTTTTCATACAGTTGATTTAAAAAAGAAGGGAAAGTTAAAAAAAAAAAAAAAAAAACAAGGAAAAAAAAAACCAAGGCTCCATTTGTTTTCGTATGGAATGCAAGAAAAGGGATCTAAATTGTAGAATTGAAGATCAATACCAACTTATATCAAGTAAGATGACCATTATCTCATCTACTTTGTGTGATGGTATTGAAAATATTAGTAACAGCAGTTTCATCACAGTGGTAGGGGAAGAAATGTGCGTGGGAAGAGAGAAAACATGGATGTTTTATGTCCTTATCAAAAAGATTGTAAACTAATAAAAGAGGAGAGCTGGAAGAGTTTGAGGGGGAGAGAGGTTTAATTCTATATTTATTTGTATGATAGGATAGATGAGCATATTTTAGGCTACGAATAAAGAGTTAATGGAGTACCAGATGCTGAAGATATGGAAGAGATCAGATATAACTAAGTGACAAGGTATCAAAAAAGCTGGAAGTTACTAGGGTTGATAATATCATTAGAAAAATTAATTTTTGGTGAGTCAAGAATAATACAATCATATAACTAATATGAAAAATAAAAGGCAAATAAATTTACACCTAATGGCCAATTTTTTTTCTCTTTCATGCAGGAAGAAACAATATTTCTGAGATTAAGGGTGAAGAATTAAAGATTGGAAAAAAATTGCCCTCAACACTACTGGATATGGTAAGTGGAAATTAAGCAGAGACAATAGGTTCATTCCTAGTATATTTGGCAGGAAAAGACTGACTATCTGTTGATGTCATATCTCTAGGGACCTCCTCTTTGACTGCTCCCCAGAGGCAGCCAAACTCTGGATACCTGAACTGAGGCTAATGAGCTACATTAGCAGAACACTCTTGGAGTCACTAAAAATAAACACACACTCAGGCATCACAGTCCCTAAAGCATGTACCTTGCTTGCTGGCTTTTAAAAATAGCCTTTAGATACAACCTCAGCCCTTTTATTCATAGGCAGATTCTACAAACTTTACAGATTTCAACCATCTACTTAGTTACTGACTCAGCCACTGGCCCTAGTTTCTATTCTCTCTTATGCACTGAAAACACTCTATGTACAATAATTATTCCTGGGAAAATTCTGGGGATGATACAAGTTATGCTAACAGTGATTTTAAAAAGAATTGGTGCTACCTTTATCAGAATCTGAGTGAGTAGCAGTTTTCACTTTCCTTGCCTTTGACAATTAGCATTTTCAAGGATTAACTTGTCATGTTTTAGAAGGCATATTTTTAATATATGGATCTGTATTTATTATTCTAAAGATGCTGCTTTTCCTACTTCATTCCCTAACATCTTTCTCCAGTTCCAAGGTCAAATCCACCATTTTATAACCAGCGTTCATGTGGTTTCATTTGCCCGATATTAACTTTCCCATCAACTTGCCAGTCTTACAGTTTCTTAGAACTGTATTGGGAATTCAATGGCCATCATGTTTCTTCTGGAAGGTAGTTATATGTCTGTAATCTTTTTTACTCTTCTGTGGAAGAAGATGCCATATTCTTAGTCCAACACCTATTCAAATATTCTCAAAGCCTGCTGAGGTTGTTCCTTTCTTTCCTTATTCCTTAGACTGAAAAAAGTGGTGGTAGTACCTGCAGATCTGATGTCTAGATGTGTCTACAGCAAGTTCTAGACTGGAAGAGGAATATGAACTCTAGACTAGTTGAATGCTCCTACCCTGGAGAAGTGAAAGGATGTGAGTATTTCTATTCCATGCAATCTAAATGCTACATATGGTGGATCATGTAAGTTTGCAGCCAATATTTATATTTTAGATATGTAGAGGTTAATAAAGATGTGAATAAAAGAAAAGTCTTCATTGGATACTCCTGCTATTTAAGAAGAATCAAGTTTTTCCTATTACTGTAGATTTCTGTTCCACAAGAAGAAACAGAAATAGCAATATTGTCAATAATAATCTTAAAAACAATTATCATGATCACACTGTAACTCATTTATGAGCTTAGACTAGGATAGGATTAATACCTGCATTTTAGGCTTGTCAGTGTGTAGCAAGCATTTATAATAAATGAGTGTTACTACTTAGCTGACATGATTAAATTATACCATGTTGAAAAGTATGTTCATTTAATTCTACTGTTGTGGTTATAATGAATTTTACATGTTTCTTTTCAGTTCATGTTTCTTTCTTGGTTCAGGCCATCTTCTGTGCATCAGTGAGAAGAAAAATCATTCACAGTCATTTTCTTGGCTAAGTTATGAGACATTTAAATGGTCTCTGGGAAATAACAGCCTGCTCAGAAGCATCAGAAGAGACTTCAACCGGACACCACGGCAGAATGGAGAAGCCCATTCCCTGTGATTCTTAAGGTACAAGCATAGCAAGAAGAAGCAAAGGTATGCACCAAAAAACCTTTGATAGGACAAATTCTAGGGGCTAAGACCAGTTTTATGATTCTGAGTGTATTGAAACAAGCTCTGAAAATCTGGAAGACATAGAAACTAAGAACCATGGGGTCACTGAAGAATGTGCTAGGACCAAGGAGTGCTTATTGAAAATATAACAATAGATTTATTGTAATGTAAACCTACTAGGTTTCAGTGGAGAGTTAAAGGTTAGTGATTTTAACTCTTTTATTTGGAAGGAGAAACTAGCCAAGTAGGGGTGGGATGAAGGGTGCAGAGTTTGGAATCTCAAAGCTTCCAAACCTAATGGAAGGTTTATACTAAGAATCCAAGTATCTGGATTCCTGCTTTAATTTTTTAGAACTTATTCAAAATTAATTTCTCTCTTTGGAAACATAGTAATAACTGCTGCCAAAGCAATTACTGAAAGTCCTGAGGAATAAAAAGATTAGGGGTACCCAGAATTCAAAAGGAAAAGCATGATGGAGATGTGGCAAATTATCCTCTTGCCTGCTCATGGATTTTCCTAACAGAAAATGATGTTTACAAAAGGTTGTTAACAGAGTCATGCAAAGTTCCATACCATACAAGATTAGTTAACAACCTAAAGTTTGAATATTCACAATCACTTATTACCATGTATCTCAGGGTGAAAACTGCAAAACGAAGTAGAAATTAAACTACATTTTCCCAAATAGCCCACATTGTTTAGGCATCTAAAGATTTCCTTCTTTGAGAGAAAAGAAGGCCCTTTAATAAAGATTGTTCAATATTTTTTGTTTTGCACATTCATAAATTTCTGTACCCCTAAAGTTACTTTTGAAGAATATTCTATATTTTAATTTAATCAATAAATATTTTTTGTAAGTCTATTACATGCCAAGCTCTTTCCTAGGCTCTGGGGAATAGTATAATGAATAAGATAAAGGTCTCTAATTTTGATGAGCTTCACAATGATATGACTCTTGTTCAGGTGCTATTTACTATTGAACTTGCATCATGGGATGTTTATGTGGTGGGGGGGTGGGGAGAGGGAGAGAGAGATTGGTTTCAATAGCAGATCCCACTGATTTTAATAGAAAAGAGAATGTTTTGAGACTGATATTTTAGGAAGTGCAAAGTGAGAAATTGAAGACATGAATTGCTCTCTTACAATGAAGGATGTAAAAAGAGATTTATAAAGTGAAAGAAGAGGAGAGACTAAGCATTGGACTGATGGTTCCCTGGGTTTTTGCTGAAAATGATTTTGGTGATGATCTCTCAGGATTGGTCTTCCCAGAATGTGGGGTTTGGATACAATGAATTCTTAAATCATTTCCAATAGAAGTTTTCTATAAACATGATTCCAGACTCCAGTGCTCACAGCTTCCATCAGTTTATGCATTAAAATATATTGTACCCATCTGAATAAAATTGGTAAATGGTATGTTTTATCTTCTATGCATCTTCAGAAAATATTTTTTTCTCCACCTAAAACAGAAGTAAAAGAGCCAATATAAAATATTTCAACTCTCGATAGCGCACCAAGATACAGGGATTAGTGGAGTATAGATCTGCAACTTATTCAAGAAAATTAGATTTAATTTAGGGTGAACCTCAAGCTATCTTAAAGTTCATGCAGTAATAAAAAGGCAGCAGGGTCCTTAGTGGTTTGAATCTTGCCTCTGCCACTTATTAGATTAATCATCCTGGGAAAGTTACTGGACCTTTTTAACCCTTAGTTCCCCTATCTCTGTAATAGAAATGAAGATAGTGCCAATCCCATAGGGTTGTTGTGAGAAAATACATAGTAAGTGCTTAGGCCAGTTCCTACAACACGGAAGGTACTCACATAGTATCTATTTATCACCTCTTTTCTTACCAAGAAAGAAGGGATTGTGAAAACACTTCAAGCCCCCAGTCAAGCCCTACTTAACCACTCAAGGAAAAAGAGGGTGAATTAAACATGCCAGATAAAAGTATAGAGCCCTCTTAATTCCCACAGGTAAGGTATAATGGAAAGAGCTAACAACACCATGTTCTCTGGATTCATTCTCCTGGGATTCTCCGATAGGCCTCATCTGGAAACAGCTCTCTTTGTGGTTATCCTGACCGTCTACTTTTTGAGCTTTCTAGGCAATGCCACCATTATATTTTTGTCAATTATGGACCCCCATCTCCATACTCCTATGTATTTCTTCCTCTCCAACCTCTCATTTATGGATCTTTGTTTGAATACTTGTACCATCCCTCAGACACTGGTCAACTTCAAGGGGAAGGACAAAATCATAACCTATGGTGGCTGTGTGACCCAGCTCTTCATTGCCTCAGGACTGGGGGGAGTAGAGTGTGTCCTCCTGTCTGTCATGGCTTATGACCGCTATGTAGCTGTCTGCCGCCCACTCCACTACATGGTGATTATGTATCCCCAGCTTTGTTTACAGCTGGTTGTAACTGCTTGGCTTACAAGTTTTGGAATTTCCGTGGTGCAGACAGCATTGACCATGACTCTTCCCCTCTGTGGTAAACACCGAGTAGACCATTTCTTTTGTGAAGTTCCAGTGATACTGAAACTGGCCTGCACCAACACCTCCATCAATGAGGCTGAACTCTTTGTTGTTGGTGCCCTCTTCTTGGTGGTGCCCCTCTCATTCATCTTACTGTCCTATGGTCACATTACCCACGCAGTCCTGAAGATCAAGTCAGCACAGGGTAGGTGGAAAGCTTTTGGAACCTGTGGTTCTCACCTACTGGTAGTGATCATTTTCTTTGGCACACTCATCTCCATGTACCTACAGCCTCCCTCCAGTTATTCTCAGGATATGAACAAAAGCATTGCACTCTTCTATACTTTTGTGACTCCCCTGCTGAATCCCCTGATTTACACTCTGAGGAACAAAGAAGTCAAAGGGGCACTAAGGAGACTAGTGGGGAGAACCATAGACTCTAGAAAGAGTTAATTCAAGACTTTCAGGACCAAGCACTTGTGCAGTAGAAGACTTCTCAGCAACTGTTTTAGTTTCTTAGTCTGATTAGGTAAATATCAAGAAACGGGTTAGCTTAAACAATGAGAATTTATTCACTCACAGTTTTGAGGCCAGGATAATGTCCAAATCAAGGCAGCATCAGATGATGCTTCCTTCCCAAAAATCTGCTGCTGGCAATCCTTGGCTCCTCTGTCACACAGCAAGGCAAATGGTGGTGTTTGCTGGTCTCTTCTTTTGTTTCATTTCAGCTTCTCTCTTTGAATTCCATTCTTTTATAAAGGACTCCAGTAATAGGATTATGACCCATCCTGACTGAGGGTCACATCTTAGAAAGTAACCTCATCAAAAGGTCCTACTTAAAATGAGTTCACACCCACAGGAATGGATTAAATTTAAGAACATGTTTTTCTAGGGTACATACAGCCTCAAGTCACCATACTCCACCCTTTGGACCACAAAAAGACATGTTCTTTCTACATGCAAACTACATTCATTCCATCACAATATCCCAAAAGTCTTAAGTCATTTCAGGAACAATGCTCAGTACAAAGTCTCATCAAAATCGGTTATAGGTGTATTCTGTCTTGGGGCACAATTCCTCTCTATCTGTGGACCTGTGAAACCTAGAGAACAATATACATCTTTTTCTACAATATACAATGGAGGGACAGGCATAGGATAAACATTTCCATTCCCACTGGGAGAAATTGGAAGAAAAACAGGGGTCACGGTTCCCAAACAATTCTGAAACCCTGCAGGACATACTCCATTGGATTTCAAGATCTGTGAATCATCTATGGACCCATGTTTTGTCCTCCTGGCCAGATAGAGGGGCAGGCCCTCCCCTTCCAAGTATTTGCCCATTAGCCATGCTCTCCTCCAACACTGTGGTGAAAGCTCCACCTTCTCCAAGTATTTAGATGGCAGCCAGGCTCTCTGCAATCCCCAGGGCACCAGGCTCCACCCTCTCAGAACACTGGGGTCTTTACCATCTTTCTGAACAATGTGGCTGGAAGGCCCACTCTCTCTAAGCACTGGAGTAGACTCACCTTTTTCACACACACAGGTGAACTCACTCTCTTAGTCCAAGAAGATGTCTTTATTCCAGACCTCAGCTCACCCTGTCTGCCTTTGAAGTGATTTTTCCTTCAATCTGTCCCTTTTAGTCCAGGATGGCAGTGGTTCCATTCATAGAGATCTCACAAAAAACTTGTTAGTTTTGTGTGTAGTACACAGGGATTCAAGCCATCAGATGAAAGAACTCTCTAGAAATCCTTCCTGGATAACTGCATTTCCGATCCTGACTTCCACAGAAACTGCTGACTGGTTCCATGTTCAGTTAAACCCTCACTTGGAGCACTATTTTCTGGGGCTCACTTTCTGGAAACTCAGAATTTTCAAAATCAATTTCTGGTTTCTTTGTGCCCAAGAATTCAGTTCTCAGCTTATCCCTTTCCTCTTGCATTTTACTATAAGCTGCAAGGAGAAACCATTTTGCACTTTCCACATTTAGCATGGAAACATTTAGCAGCTAAATATCCAAGTCCATTACTCTCAAGTTCTGCCTTGCATCAACATCAGAATTCAATTTCACCAGGTACTATTATACTTTAAAACAAGGACCACCTTTCCTCCAGTTCCCAAAAAAGCATTCATCATTTTCTTAAAAGAACTCATTGGAATAAACTTTAGCATCTGTATTTCTACCAACATTCTCTTCAAAGCAGTCTTGACTTTTCCTATCAAGCACCTTACAATTCTTCCAGCCTCTACCCATTACCCAATTCCAAAACCATTTCCACATTTTTGGTTTGTGCAATAGCAGCACCTCACTCTTCTGGTACCAAAATCTATTTTAGTTTCCTAGGCCGTTTAAACACATACAATGAAATGGTTCAGCTTAAACAATGGGAATTTATTAGCTTATATTTGAAGCCAGGAAAATGTCGAAATCAAGCATCATCAAGTGATGCTTCCTTCCCAAAGACTGGCTGCCTGCAATCTTTGGCTCCTCTGTCACATGGCAAAACACATGATGGCATTTGTTGGTCTCTTCCTTCTCTTTGGGATTCCATTCAGCTTCTTGCTTCCTGTGGCTTTCTCTCTCTTTGTCAGAATTTCATTCTCTCATAAAGGACATCAGTAACAGGATTAAGGCCTATCCTGACCGAGATGAGTCATACCTTAACTAAAGTAGACTCATCAAAAGGTCTTACTTACAATGGGTTCACACCCACAGGAATGGATTAACTTTAAGAACATGTTTTTCTGGGGTATATACAGCTTCAAACCACCACAGCAACTAAAAACTCGTTTTAACTTGGTTCAACAAATCCTCATAAAGCTTAATAAAGCACCTGCTATGTACCAGACAGTATCCTAGGTACTTGTGATATCTCAGTAATCAGAACAGAGAAACCTCTATCATGGAGCTAACCCTTCAGTGGGTAGAAGATAAATAAAATAAAATAAAAATAAACTGTGGCATATCATATGCCAGAATACTACACAATAACGAGAATATACAAACTATAGTTTCATACAATCATTCATTGATTCTCAGAACACAATGTTGAGTGTAAGAAGCCAGATTCACATTATATGAATCCATTTACATAAAATTAGAAGTTAGGCAAAGCTAATTGCTAATTGGTGATATTAGAAGTCAGAACAGTAGTTATCCTGAGGATTCATGATTGGAAGGGGAAATGGTGAAGGGGGTTCAGGGTTTCTAGTCATGCTCTATTTCTTGTTCTGAATGCTGGTTATACATGGCATGCAATTTGTGAAAATTCAACAACTGTAAACTTATGATATCTGCACATTCTGTATGTATGTTGTACTTCAATAACATTTACATTTAAAAATTTAAAAGCAAGCCAGGAATTAACAGAATACTAGCATACTAAATAATCACATTAAGTGTTTTCCCTTTCACACAAAGTTTGGGCTTTCGTTTTAAATGGTCCAAGTTATTTCTTTCCATTGAACTGAATTACTAGATGCTGAAGTTTTTTTGATGTTAATAATATTCAGCCACACTAGAATGAAACTTGCCTACTTTTCATTTGAAGATCTCACATCAAAGATCATTTATATGTTGAATCTGCTGATCTCTTCTTCATTCCATGTAAATGTCTTAGTGGTCAGTTCTTGAAGCAAAAATTAAAGTGATAATTTTCACATAAAAATTTTATTGCTGAATTTTTTATTGCTCTTTCTTAACTATATTCTGAGTGAAAAGGATATTTAGTGTATGTGGTCTACAAAACTGCACAAATCTGGTAAAAACCTAAAAATACTTTTCATTAATCAGAGATGTCAAGATATTCAAATATTTGATGGTGTGTACATAAAATAGCAGGTTTTGAAGGAATTTACAAAACAAAGTAAAAAAAACCAAATTATTTTGTGATCAACTCAACATGTATTTATTTAAATATTTCTTCTTAAATATTTCTTATTTTGACAATACCATTTTTGAAAGTTTGTTCATGTATTTTTATGCTAATTAAATGATAAAATATCAAGGGTTTCTTTACATAAATTAAAATTTATTAATTACTTGTTGAGTTCCCTAATGATGTTGTCTCTATTTGCATTGAATAGTTTTGAGTGACTTCTGATTATTTTCCAGAAAATATGAATTATTTTTTCTTTAAAAAATAAACACTGATTCCAATTCATGCACTCAATTTATTATTCCACTCAAGGTAGCCTTTTTTTGTGATTTCTGCTTTCAAGAAGGCTGTATTAGGTTATAGCAGGCCAATATTCCCATTGCACATGCTTGAAAAGTCAGATAAATTTTTAGCAATCATACATTTAAAGACATCACAACCCTATGGGAGTAACAAGGATGATGTGAACTAAATTACAGAAAAGAGATAACCATTCTGAACTGATAAGCACCAGCATTTTTTGCCCTTGGGAGCACTTGCCAAGTATGGGTGGGAGCTGAGGACAAGGCATGACCCGGAGAGAGGGCCTCTGCCAGGAGAGAAAGTAACCAGCATAACAGTCATGTAAGGCTAGAGTGGTAAATTGAAAACTTAAAAGAGACCTCAAATATATGTCCACATGGTCCCAATAGACATTTGCTGAGTTCTGGGGCTGCCTGGGAGGCTGGAGAGCTAAGCCCAAAGCTTCAAAAAGATAGAATAAAACCTCCTGCTATTACATTCTGCTTAGGAAACAAAGACTCACCAGGGGAAGGGTGGCTGCTTCCCTGACCCACTCTGCCAATTAGAGCAGAAGACTAAAGGGCAGAACTTAATCTCCCAGAGTCTTTCAGGGCTGAGGAACAAGACTTTCCAGACTTTCTGTCAAAGTCCCAAGAGGGTAGACTGAGTCTTATTAAATCTCCAACAAGCCTGATGCAACTCAGTCCTAACCAAGGAAATGGGCAACTCTTCCTAATAGAAGATAACATCATCTAGGGCCTAATAGATCTAGGGTTTAATACACTAGATCTGGCATGCAATTAAAAATTACAAGACATGATAAGAGGGAAGATCACATGACTGAAAATCAAGGGAATAAATGACAATAGAAGCAGTTGATGGTATATCTTGATAATGGAGTTAGCAGCCGAAGATTTTAAATAGCCATGATTAACACATTCAAGAAAAACAGAGAAAAGGATGGAAAATTGATAAAAGATGTAGAATTTCACAAGAGAATTAAAATCTATATAAAAGAATTGGATATTCTAGAAATGAAAAATATAATTTCTATGACCAGAAACTTTCCGAATGTGGTCACATAATTGGTATAGGATCCTAGGTGTGACTTGGGATGCTGCTTAGCATGATTAGACATACAATCTTGAGGGCATTCAAAATAGACAAGGGAACTGACCAGTTACAACTGATAAAGGTTTCATGCTTATTCATAGTAACAGCAAGCAAGATTTAAATTTTTCTGCCAACTTTGGAAGTAGCAAATTTGTAATGGCATGGGGAGAAATAGAAAATTGTTTTCCCATGATGTGCAACACTTTTTTTAAAACGGTGTAAGTTAAAAAGACAATAAAAAGTTCTTGATTTTGTAATGTAAACTGAATCCGAGCATAGAATGCTTTTATAGCTAAACCAGCATTGAAGACTCAGAATTGTATCCATTAAAAAAGGTTGGCCTTGGGAAGACGGTTGCTGCAAAGGAGAGGCTAGGCCTCCCTATATTTGTGCCTAAGAGTCTCCTCCTGAATGCCTCTTTGTTGCTCAGATGTGGCCCTCTCTCTCTGGCTAAGCCAACTTGAAAGGTGAAATCACTGCCCTCCCCCCTACGTGGGATCAGACACCCAGGGGAGTGAATCTCCCTGGCAACGTGGAATATGACTCCTGGGGAGGAATGTAGACCCGGCATCGTGGGACGGAGAACATCTTCTTGACCAAAAGGGGGATGTGAAAGGAAATGAAATAAGCTTCAGTGGCAGAGAGATTCCAAAACGAGCCGAGAGATCACTCTGGTGGGCACTCTTACGCACACTTTAGACAACCCTTTTTAGGTTCTAAAGAATTGGGGTAGCTGGTGGTGGATACCTGAAACTATCAAACTACAATCCAGAACCAATGAATCTCGAAGACAGTTGTATAAAAATGTAGCTTATGAGGGGTGACAGTGGGATTGGGAAAGCCATAAGGACCAAACTCCACTTTGTCTAGTTTATGGATGGATGTGTAGAAAAGTAGGGGAAGGAAACAAACAGACAAAGGTACCCAGTGTTCTTTTTTACTTCAATTGCTCTTTTTCACTCTAATTATTATTCTTGTTATTTTTGTGTGTGTGCTAATGAAAGTGTCAGGGATTGATTTAGGTGATGAATATACAACTATGTAATGGTACTGTAAACAATCGAAAGTACAATTTGTTTTGTATGACTGCGTGGTATGTGAATATATCTCAATAAAATGATGATTAAAAAAAAAAAAAAAAAAGGTTGGGACCTGATTTTGAAAGGCCCATTGTTAAAATGTAGGGGGTTAATGCTAGAGGTCCTTGGGTTCGAAGCATTGCCCAGCATATGGCTCTGTGACAGTTCTGAGTCTGTTATTCTCTCACTGCCATGGTTTACTGGTTCCTTTCCTGGAGCCAGGTTTTTACTGCTCTTTAATACAAAATTTCTTAATACAAAATCTTTAGAAAGTTATTGAATGAGAATATTCTAGAAATATCCCATCTACAAACAGAATCCTTTCTTTATGATCCTAATTTCAACCCAGGGCTGAAAGAATGGTGCTTCTAATTTTTTTTAACATACGTATATCTATTATGATAGCACTAAGGGCATAATTTGTTCCATGAACCAATCTTAGTGTTTCAAGATTCTGTCAATAGCAGATACTCCCGTGGTCTTCAGATCAGTTGTTTTTGCTTTTCAATGTGTCTTGCAAGAATAAATTATGGTGGAATATTCATTTGTGTATATTTTTTATTTATTTTGAAAAGCCTTGGAATTAAATCAATTTCTAAGAAATATAGAGGTAAAATCAACATATTTCCTTCTACTATTCAACTTCAAAAAAGGGTTAAGAAATTGAACTTTAGGTCACAGGTGGTATGTATGCTTTATGTGTTAGTATGTGTGTATATATTATTACATACTAATATATATTTTATTTCAGTTCCTATATGAGCCAAAATATAACATGTTGAGGAGGAATAGGAGAAGACATACTCTTTGAGCAGTGTAAGGATGTTCCATCCAGGGTGGAGAGTGAATCCAGGAGAGGTTTATTTCATACTAATCATTTTCAGCCAAGATGCTCCCTTTAAATACATTACAGCAAATAGAGCTCTCTTTCCTGTAGATAGATTAATAAATCAACTTTCAAAAAGGTATCTTGGAAGACTGTCCAACAAAAGAGTTTCTAAATGTGTGAAATTGGGCCTTAAAAATATTGGTAAATACTATTTGTGACCTGCTAATGCAGTATCAAAGGTGGGCTCCCAAGAATGGCATTGACAACTGACAGCGACATCCCATTGATTGTGAGTATCACAAATAACCCAATCATTAGAAATATCCAGGATGCCTCATTAAGACTAAAGCCAAATGTACAAGAACTGAACAGCTTTATTCTCTAAAGAGGTTGAAATTCTCCCCAGGAATAGTTACCTAATCAGAAGAACTTGCAGTTTTTAAAGACCTAGAAGATTTCATTCAGTTCAAAATGATTAGAATTTTTCCACCAAACAATGGAAATCAATAGATTTCAACAACAAAAAAATGGAGCAAGAGTACTTGAGGTTCTGAAGCTGTCTAGAACCATGTCACCTGATCCCTCTGATTTAGGGGTCATTCATTTCTATATTTATAACACATATCCCACCTTTCCAGTAAATGACATTCCTAAGACATTTCCATACTTCGTGCTCCCAGAATCTGCCAGATTAGAGGTGGAAGAAAGCTCTCAGCGACTATAACACAAGACTTAGATCAGAAGTGAGGGGTCTGTAACCTGCTCCTCCCTCCTCAAGGAGTCTGACCCACAGCAGAAGCTCTGGCAAACAGTAACTGCTGGAATTCAAGGACTAGAAATTAAATGGGGATGTTGCAGGAGTTGCTATACTGACTATTGATCTAGTAATGATTTAGCAGGATTTACAGTCTAAGAGCATTTATTATTAACATAACTGCAATTTATAGACTGCAGTTGTGCTAAGGAATAAATGTGAGTCCCATAGCTCAAACAGAGCTACAGGAGTATATAAACTGAGACCCCCCCCCCCCCCAAAGCTAAATGCCTTCTCTGTGCTGACTTGTACCATACACAGGTAGCAACCTGCATTCCAGAATGAAAACAAATTCCTTGCACAAAGGGGAACTTGGGATACTGCATCTGGCTGGTTTTATAGATTTATGAAATTCCAGTTAAATCTCAGAGTTTTACTTTTGGAAACTGTCAAAATTATTTTTAATGTATACCCAGAAGGCCAAAATGTACAAATAAAGGAGACTTACTCTGCCAAATTTTAGAATTTATGCTAAAGCTATAGAATTTACATCAGTGGGATTCTGACAAATGGGACAGAGGAGATAATCTAAAGCTCAGAAAGAGAAAGATATGGAAAATAAGGATATTTGAATAAACCTATTCCAATATTTGCCCCCAAAGAGCATAATTACCTCTTCATAACATATTCCAAATCAGACTGACTAAAGAGATTTATTTAAAAAAAAAAACAAAAAACACAAAAAAAACAGAATGAAGAATAGAGGTAAAATTTTCTTAACTCTCTTTGGAACTTTCTTCATTAAAGAAAGAATCATTAAGAAACAGACCAATAGATGTGACTATATAAAAATTAAATACAAAACACATAACAAATAAAAATAAAAGCAAATAAACAAGTTGAGAACAAAATAGTTGCCACATATTTGATGGACAGTGGCTTATTTCCCTTAAAAGAAAAAAGTCCTAGTATGAATAGGAATAATTCAATAGAAAATATCCAAGATCATAAACATAGTTTGTAAAAGAAAAAATATATAATGTTTTAACAAATAGATGAAAAAATATTTCAATATGAGTAGTAATAAAACTGAAATAATAAAAATGGCATACTGATTTTCCATACAAATGCCTCCTGTAAGTGATAAGGCTATAAATTCAGCAAATTGGTGGCCATATAAATTAGCATAAGTTTATCAAGTTACAATATTTTTACAATATTTAAAAATTGTGAATATCTATCAAACATTTTTTGGAAAAAAAGTGTACTTTCTTTAATTTCTTATAAGGATGTGATGAGAATTAATTGTAAAATAATTTTCAAATCAGAATTCATTATAAAAATGTTGAATGAAAACAGTCTACTAAATGTCCAAAAACAAGGTACAGGTGAAAATTATGGTTCCTCTACACGAGTGAATTCTACGCAGTCAAAAAAATATGATCTTTTAGAATAATATGCTAAAAATGTTCATATTCTTTACTATATTTCAAGGGTTTCATATTCTTAATGGGGTTGTGCCTTCATATTAAAGCCTTTACAAGAATGTCTTCTTTAAAGCAGAAATGGAATAATGTTTTCACAATGGGGTGCAAAGAAGAAAAACTCTGTGGAACTTTTAAAAAATAATAATAATGCAGATATTCTAGGAATACTGAATCAGCATCTTTGGAGGTTGTTCTGAGTCCATGAACTTAGTTTTTGAACATTTATTTTCCTAAAAGAATTAAATTTGGAAATTCCTTTGAGAATTGTCAGGGATATTTTGGAAAACATATGGTGAAGATATATATATATGGTTCTGGCATTCAAAGTCCTTCCATTGAAATCATGTGGACTCATAGTCCTTCCAAAGCACCTTCTTAACTGCTCCCTTCACATCTTTGTTCCGCAATGTATATATGAGGGTGTTGATCATGGGTGTAATAATGGTATAGAAGAGAGATATGAACTTGCTCTGGTCTTGAGAGTAGTTGTTGCTGGGCTGCAGGTAAGCAAAGATACCTGTACCGTAGTACAAGGACACCACTATGAGATGAGATCCACATGTCCCAAAAGCTTTTCTCTGCCCTGCTGCTGACTTTATGCGTAAGATTGCCCTGACAATCTGACCATAAGAGAACATGATTAATGCAACAGGCACAAGAAGAATGATGACACTGACAAAGAAGAGCTCAGATTCGTTCACAGTGGTGTCAACACAGGCAAGCTTGAGCAATGGGGAGATCTCACAAAGAAAGTGGTCTAATTTATTTCTTCCACAAAGTGGTAAAAGGAAGATGAGCACTGTCTGCAATAGGGAGTTGGCAAAACCAATGAGCCATGAAGCAGAAGCCATCAAGGCACAGAGACAAGGGTGCATGATTACTGTGTAGCGGAGGGGCTTGCATACAGCTGCATACCGGTCAAAAGCCATAACTACTAAGAGAATACATTCTGTACATCCCAAGCCTAGAGAGATATGTAGTTGAACTACACAACCCCCATAGGAGATGGATTTGTCTGTTCCCCTGAGATTAACCAGGAGCTGTGGAACAATGCTAGTGGTATAACACAGGTCCAGAAAGCTTAGGTTGGAGAAGAAAAAGTACATGGGTGTGTGAAGATGTGGGTCCAGTTGAGACAATACGATGATGGTCGTGTTTCCCAGCAAAGTGAAGATATAGAAGATCAAAAGGACCACAAAGAGGACTAGCTCCAGTTGAGGCCTGTCAGAGAAACCCATCAGAATAAAACCAGTAAAAGAACTTCCATTTTTCTGGTCCATCCTTTGTTAGCACATGCCTCCTGTCAAGATCAAAATTTTAAAGATTTTTTTTTAAAAAAAGAAAGTTGAACTCTATCATGTTTATAATATATGGTCAAGAGGTTTTATAGGCAACCTTTTTTTCCTCCCCGACCCTATAGGCAACTACTTAATATATGATGCTCTCGTTTGTATCTACACATCTTATATCAATTTTGTTCCATATTATCACAAAAAGGGATGCAATTTATATTTAATATAAGAAAAATCAAACAGCAGCTCTTGTGTTTGCACTAATCATAGCTAGGAAAGTCTGTCCCAGATTAAGTTGAATAGGATTTAAAGTACAGTTAGAGTATATGACATTTTAGAGAAAAGGGGAATGAGGGGAAAAACAGAGGGAGAGATCAGAAAGAAAAAGAGATTCAGAGATAGAGGGGAGGAATAAATATATATTTATATTTATATTTATATTAAATATAAATCTCATATTCTACACAAATGAATTTGCACATATGTCACATATAATAGAACATAATAAAATAATCTCTAGGCTACATTGAGATATGGGAATTTTTTTATCTAGAATGCACTTAAACAATGGATTAAATTACATTCAAAATAACATGCTGCAAACACATTTTGGCAGAATTGCCCTTCTACTCTACCTAATATGTTATAAATGTGAAAATTACTCTTGACTTGCTGTATGGAAGTAAAACTACTAAACTCATTCAGACAAAGCATGAAAACTGCAGTTTAGAATGGACACCTAAACCCCACCACAATTCAGTTACAGTGTTTAACTCCTGCTTCCCACCCTCCATCCCCCTCACCCCCAGATTATCTTACCGATTTAACAAGAACTCTAAAAAAATCACTATTTGGACACAGTCACTTGGAATCAGAAATTTAAAAACCAATGACCAGCACATTCCTTCTCTAACGACTTCATTTTTACATAGTACCAACAACTGGAGTAAGTGGAATTCCTCAAAGAGGTGGGATTATTCACTATCAATATTCTAATGAGGATTAGCATATTAAAAAGTTATTCAATTGTATGATCTATGTACAAAGTGTAATGCTTTACATCACTCCATACAATAAAATAATTAAATACATAAATACATGGAGATAAAGATATATACATTGTCAAAGAAATGGCAGATGCAATGCAAAACTAAAACTAACACCAGGAAAGGCATAAAGAAAAGGATTTTTGGTATTTTAAGAATCTTAGAACATACATCTGTATTAGGTTAATTCACATATTTACCTCTCTGGGATCTATCTTGAAGAGTTGATACCAAACATGTTGACACTATACCAAAACATGTTGACAGCTCTAATGATTTTCATTTTCATTCACATTTAGTATTAGATAAGTATAGTACTACATGGTCATGGTGGTGTCAGAGAATGAGGAATTCCAATTCCATCCATTAAAATAATTAAGGATTTTAATTTTTCTTTTTTTTAATCAGAATAAGGTTTGGGTATGGACCCACTAATATGTGAGAGAAATTGGCACAAAATAGGCATAAAATAAATGTTAAATAAATTTTAAGAGGGGAAAAAGAGAAGGATAAACAGAAGAAAAGTTGAGGTAGAGAGGTCACTGAGAAATGTTTCTCTATCACTGAATAAATGTTCTCCTTGTCCCATAATGAAGTTGTAAGAAAAACAAACAACTAAAAATTCAAAAATTTTGAAATGTAAACACACATGATAGAAATTTAATACATGATATATTCAAAGGATTAGTACAACCAAACAAACATACACTCAATTCCAAAACATCAATATGGAAGAGTATTATTTTATCTGTTTGGCAAAAAACATTTAATTAGTACAAAAGTTTTAAGGTTTGAAAAATAAAGAATGTATCCAAGGGTTGAAAGCTGAAGTGATATGCTAATCACAACAATGTAAGTATTATGTGGTATTGTTGAGTATTTGGTATGCTCCAAGACATTTACATGCATTATCTCATCTAATCTCTAAAAATTTTGAAATTTGTTTATCAACCCCTTGTCAAATATAAACAAATGGGTTAAATTCATTAAATAGCTTACCTCAAGATTAGTAAATTCCTAAATGTTTTAATCCAAACCCAGGTCACTTTGACACCAAAGTCCACGTTTTTAATCATCACACTATTTTTCAGGGAAAGGCATCACATGTGACATAGGGCATGTATTATTTTACATATTTCATAGTTCCTTAAATTTATTATAAGGATGTGATCAGTGAAACCCACAAAAAATCTATGCACCAGAATTTTTAAAACAGAATTCATTATCAAACATCATAATCAGTATAAACAGGATGTATCCTCTGACTCATGCCTAATGTGAAGAGCAAATAAAAACAAAATCATGGTTCAGGCTCATGCATGGATACAAAAACTTAATATACTCATCTGAAGTGAAGTGCTTGCAAAAAACACCTATCTAATATAGGAAACCTCACCAAAGTGAAGGGAGGTAAAGCTCAAATGTAGACTGGCTCATCCAAGGAAAAACATCAATATAATAATGCACTATTATAATAAAATAATGTATATGTCAACCTTACCATATCAAAAAGCTCCAAGAAGGCATCTGATAAAGGATAAAACCCTGGTTTTAAAGTATTTAAATGATTTGCTCTTTTAAAGTATAACAAATACTAATTAAAACAAAGAATGCTCAATGACATCATATCTGATATGTATAAAAATGAATATGATTTTAGGTTGAGAAAGTAAGAACATATCAGGCAATGGAGGCCCTAGAACAGAAGAGAGAATGTGATTGCCTGTTACAACTGCTTCTAATGCTACTTTGGAGTGCAGATTGGGAGGTTATTAGGATTCTAATGTCATATTAGAATTTTGTTTTACAGAGTTTTGTTTTATAAAATTTTTCTCTTTATGAATCAGGAAAATGATTATGCCTTAGTAACACTGGATATGGGAAAGATCTAACTGTAAGATGTATTATTAAATTGATTCTCAAAGGTGTGTTTTAATCTGGGTCACTTTGTTCCCTCCCTCCTTTCCTGGTTGGTATCATCCATCCTGAAGCTGTTTGCACCACCACACAAGACAGCCTTTGAAGAGAACGAATAATTTTTGCTAAGATTAAATGAGACATTTCATTTCATTCATACCATATGTAATCACATCTTGAAATAATTGTCTAATTTGATTGAGTTAATTGATGTAATGGAATGAGAAAGTTTGGTCCAGATTAGACAAATTTTATAGAAAATAATGACTGGAAATATTACATAGTCACCTGAGGTAAAGGAACAAAGAATGTTGGCTTAAGTAACCATATGATATAATATTAGAAAAGTCCTGTCATAAAAAATACACATAAATTATTAATTTGTATAAAAAAATAAACAATTGAAAATACTACAAAGACTACAAGGCAGAGATTACATGATTAAATATGTTGAAAAAAATTAACAGATAAAAATAGAGATAAACAGTTTCTACAAAACAAATAAAGGTGACATTCTATGTAACAGGTACCAACAGAAAGAATATAATGGGAAATAATATCTCCCAAGTATACAATTATACATTAGCAATGAAGAGAACAGGCATTAAATGAGAAAAGTCAAATGCTCAGTATTAGCATATACCAGGTGGTAGAGGTATACTGACATAAAATATAATTCTAAAACTTAAACGGAAGAATAAATATTTCAATAAAAGTGGATACTCAGTATGCAAACTACACATTTTAAAGACGAAAAAGTCCCAAGGTAATGTCTATATTTAAGATATTTCATGTAGTACTGCATTCGCTAAGATATTCAACAAGCAACCTCAGCATTGTCCAGTTCCTGAATTAATCCTAAAAAAGTACTTGAAAATTTTCATCTTAGTGCTATGAGTGAATCACTATTGCTTTTAATACTTCTGTATCTTATGTCTGCTTTATCTGTGGGTCCTCAGCTATTTCCCTAACTCTTTTACAACTTGCTACCTTTATATTGTATTAGGGAGTGGAACTTAATAATGTAGAAAAGAAAGCAGGTTGTGTGCAGTAAGTATAATAGGCTGATAATACCCATTGGATTGCTCAGGAAGTGAACACTTTCTCATGATGAATTCACACTTCTTCACATGGTATTGGAGAATTGCATTCAGCCCCTCAGTGGTAGGAAGATAAAATAAGGCAACTTCCAAACTCTCTATATTATTTCCCAAATACAAAGTCTGTCTATATGACAGAGAGATCCTTATGGGCAACAGGGAGAGGGTGAGATGAAACTGCCCTGTGATTGGGTTGGCACAGCGTGAACCAAACCTGTTTATGTGGCTGAAGTCTCTGAGGAATGTATGTCCCCTACTGCTAATTAGCCAATGTCATCGAGGACATAAATAAGTAAAATCAGAAATGAAAAGGGGAGTTTACTATTTACCCCACTGAAATAAAAAGGACTATTAGAAGATACTGTGAACAACTCATGCCAACAAACCAAAAAACCTGGATGGAATGGACAAATTCTTAGAAACAAACGAACTATCTACACTGACTCCAGAAGAAATAGAAATCTCAACAAACCAATAACTGGTAAAGAGAGTGAATCATTAATCAAAAACCCCCCAACAAAGAAAAGTCCAGGACCAGATGGCTTCACAGAGGAATTTTACTAAACATTCTAAGAAGAATTAACACCAATCCTGCTCAAATGCCTCCAAAAAAAATTCCACATTCCAAAGCCATATAAATGTAGCAAAGGAAAAGAAAATTAAAGATCAATATGTCTCATGAATATAGATGCAAAAATCCCCTACAAAATCCCAGCACACCAAATCCAAGAGCACATTAAAAGAATTACACACTATGATCAAGCAAGATTTAGCTCAGGTGTGCAGGGGTAGTTCAACATAAGAAAATCAATTAATGTAATACACCACATTAACAGAATGAAGGAACAAAAACACATGATCATCTCAACTGCCACAGAAAAGGCATTTAACAAAATCTAGCAACATTTCTTGATAAAAACACTCAGAAATCTACGAATAGAAGGAAACTTCCTCAACATGAGAATGGGCAAACATGAAAAATTCATAGTCAACATCATATTTAAAGGGGAAACTCTGAAATTTCCTCTAAAATCAGGAACAAGACATGGATGTCCACTGTCACCACCATTATTCAATGTGGTACTGGGAGTTCTAGCCAGAGCAATTAAGCAAGAAAAAGAAATAAAAGGCATCCAAATTGGAAAGGAAGAAGTAAAACTTTCCCTAATTGCAGATGATATGATCCTATATATGGAAAATTTGTGAAAAACCCACAACAGAGGTCCTGGAGCTAATAAATGAATTCAGCAAAGTGGTGAACATTATCAACACCCTAAAACTAGCAGTGTTTGTATACACTGGCAATGAACAATCTGAAGAAGAAATCAAGAAAACAATTCCATTCACAATAGCAACTAAAAGAATAAAATATCTGGGAATAAATATCACCAAGGATGAAAAGGACTTATACACAGAAAACTACAAAATACTGTTTTAAAAAAATCAAAGAAGACCTAAATAAATGGAAGGACATTCCATGTTCATGGATTGGAAGATTAAATATCATTAAGATGTCAATTCTACACAAAGCAATTTACAGATTCAATGCAATTCTAATCAAATATTCCAAAAACCTTCTTTCAATCTTTCTTCCTGAAATGGAAAAGCCAACCATCAAATTTATTTGGAAGGGTAAGGGGCCCCAAATAGCCAAGTCAATCTTGTAAAAGAAGAATGAAGTTGGGGACTCACACTTCTTGATCTTAAAACTTATCACAAAGCCAATGTAATGAAAACAGCATGGTACTGGCACAAGGACAAGCATATAGACAAATGGAATCAAATTGAGAGCTCAGAAATCAACCTTCATGTTTATGGTCAACTGACTTTGACAAGGGGGCAAAGACTACTTAATTGGGACAGAATAATCTCTTCAACAGATGGTGCTGGGAAAACTGGATCCCCAGTTGCAAAAGGATTAATATGGAATTCTACCCACACCATATACAAAAACCAACTTTAAATGGACCAAAGACCTAAATACAAGATCCAGAACCATAAAACTCCTAGAAGAAAACATAGGGAAGCATCTTCAGGACCTTGGGTTAGGAAATGGTTTCTTAGACTTTATACCCAAAGCACAAGTAACAAAAGTAAAACAGATAAATGGGACCTTATCAAAATTAAAAATGTTTGCACTTTAAAGTAAATTTTTACTTTATCATGAAAATAAAACAACAACCTACACAATGGAAGAAAATATTTGGAAACCACATATCTGATAAGGGTTTAATATTCAAAATAAATAAAGAAATCCTTCAACCCAGCAACAAAAAGATAAACAACCCAATGAGATACCATTTCACATCCACTAGAATGGCTACTATTTTTTTTTTCATTTTATTGAGATATATTCACATACCATGCAGTCATACAAAACAAAGCATACATTCAATTGTTTACAGTACCATTATATAGTTGTGCATTCATCAACAAAATTAATTTGTGATATTTTCATTACCACACACATAAAAATAATAAGAATAAAAATTAAAGTGAAAAAGAGCAATTAAAGTAAAAAAGAACACTGGGTGCCTTTTTTTGTTTTGTTTTGTTTTGTTTTGTTTCTTTCTTTCCCCCATTTTTCTACTCATCCATCCATAAACTAGACAAAGGGGAGTGTGATCCACATGGCTTTCCCAATCACACTGTCACCTCCATAAGCTACATTTTTATATAATTGTCTTCAAGATTCATGGGTTCTGGGTTATAGTTTGATAGTTTCCGGTATTTACTGCTAACTATTCCAATTCATTAGAACCTAAAAAGGGTTGTCTATATTGTGTGTAAGAGTGCCCACCAGAGTGACCCCTAGGCTCCTTTTGGAACCTCTCTGCCACTGAAGCTTATTTCATTTCCTTTCACATCCCCCTTTTGGTCAAGAAGATGTTCTCCATCCCATGATGCCAGGTCTAGATTGCTCCCCGGGAGTCATATTCCATGTTGCCAGGGACATTCACTCCCCTGAGTGTCAGATCCCACGTAGGGGGGAGGGCAGTGATTTCATCTGAATGGCTACTGTTTAAAAAAGAAAAGAAAATTAAAAGTGTTGGAGAGAATGTGGAGAAATAGGAACACTATTGATGGTGGGAATGTAAAGTGATGCAGCTGCTGTGGAAGATAGTTTGGCAGTTTCTCTGAAAGTTCAGTACAAAATTACCATATGACCCAGCAATACTCCCCCACAAATACACCCAAAAGAATTTAAAACAGGCACTCAAACAGATATTTGCACACCAATGTTCATAGCAGCATTAGTCACAATTGCCAAAAGATGGAAGCAACCTGTTTCAGTTTGCTAAAGCTGCCAGAAAGCAATATACCAGAAATGGAGTGGCTTTTACAATGGGGATTTATTATATTACAATTTACAGTTCTAAGGCCATGAAAATGTCCCAACTAAGGCATTAATAGCATGATACCTGGACTCTGAAGACAGGCTACTGGCATCTGGGACACCTCTGTCACATGGGAAGAAGACACATGGCTGGCGTCTGCTGCTCCTTCACTCCCAGGTTTCATTGCTTTCAGCTTTTGGCTCCAGTGGCTTCCTCTGAGTTCCTCTCTTAGCTTCTACAGGGATTTTCTCTCTAAGCTCTCTTAGCTTTTCCTGTCCTTTATCCTCTCATAAAGGACTACCATAAAAAGATTATGACCACCTATAATGGGGTGGGTTGCCTCTCAAATTGAACTAACCTAACTAAAATGTCCCAACCACAACAGGTCTGCACCAACAGGAATGGATAAAAGAACATGTACCTTTTCTGGAGTACATAAGAATTTCAAACCAGCACACAACCCAAGGGTCCATGATCCAATGAATGGATAAACAAAATGTATATACACACAATGGAATATTATTCAGCCCTAAGAGGGAATGAAGTTCTGATACACGCAACCCAGATGAATCTTGAAGACATCATGTTTAGTGAAATATGAAAGACACAAAAGGACAAATATTATATGATCTCACTGAAAGAAATAATTAGAATAACAAACAAACTCATAGAGTCAGAAACTGTAATATAGGTTACCAGGGGACAGGTTGGGGTAGGGAATAATGAGTTAAAGCTTAAAATGTACAGAGTGCTATTTGAGACAATGGAAAAGTTTTGGTAATGGATGGTGGTGATGGTAGCACAACATTGTGAACATAATTAACAGCACTGAATTATATCTTTGAACATGGTTAAAAGGGAAATTTTTAGGTTGTCTATACAGTATGAGAATTAAGATTGTTTTTAAATCCATGGCACTGCACAAAACAAACAGTGGATCCTACAATAAACCATGGACTATAGTCAATAGAACAATCATAAAAATTTGCTTTCATCAGTTGTAACAAATGTACCACACCAAGACAAGGTGTTAGAAACAAGGTGATGTATGAGAATCCTGTATTTTATGCATGATTGTTCTGTAATCCACAACTTCTCTAATAATAATAAAAAAGGAACAGACAAATATGAACCAGTCTGCCTGTCTCATTATTATTATTATTATCCCCACTATCTCCATTTTATAACATCTTACAGATCTTTGGAAAATATTCCTTTCACCTTGCCACTCCTCTGCACAGAAAAACATACAATGTTGCACACTGTCAGCAAACTGTGACCCAAGAGCCAAATACAGCCAGCTGCCTGTTTTTGTAATTAAAGTTTTACTGGAACACAATCACACTCATTGACTGCTTTCACACTAAAAGGGTGTAGTATCAGGGATGAGTGGTTGCAACAGAGCTCATATGACCCACAAGGCCTAAAACATTTACTATCTGGCCCTTTGCAGAAAGTTTCCCAATCCCTGCTCTAAAAGATGAAATCTGAAGTTCCAAGCCTGAGCTCTGGAGCATTTCACATTATGGATCTCAAGTTTCCTCCCTACATTGAGTCCTACACATACAGCCAAACATACTCTGTGCTCAGATCTTCTGCTCGGAATGGTCTGTTCACACTTCTCTACATAGGCAATATTCCACATCCTTCAAGATTCAGCTCAAGTCCTAACCTCATTTGGAAGCCTTTCCAGACCAATTCAATTGACATCAGGCTACTTTGAATTCAGACACTATGGCCTATTATGTCTGTTTGGCTGTCAATCATTCATTAGCTTTCTTAGTTTTCTTTTGTATCCACATTTAATTCTGTTACAATTTATTTAACTTTTGCTTTTTATGTTTTTATTTGCCAATTAAGTCATAAAGCTCCTTGGGGTAAGACATAGATTCATTTCTTTATATTTCTCATGGTATGCAGCAATCATAGGTTCTCATGAAGTGTTTACTGGTTTCATGATCTCTTGACAGGTATAACTGGATGTAGAGTTGGAGCTGCCTTAAGCCTTAACCATCTATCCGTTCATCCTATAGAAAAAGGAAAACTTTCCCATTTGACATTACTCCACCTCCAACAATATAATGTAACTTACAATCTTATAGTGCTTTATTGTTTATGTGGAATTCATTTGTGTAGTCATTATTTAAACCCAGTGAGAGTGGTTAGCAGGACAGTGCATATAAAAAAACAGATTCAGAGCCTCCCGCTACATCCATGAATGATTTAAATAAGCCATCTTTCCTTTCATTACAGTGCTTACTAGCCCTGAAAATTCAAAAGCCTGATCTCCCACAACAAATTCCAAACTTCCTTCCCACTTGCAGTCTAGATTCATCAAATTCTCTCTCTAATTCTTCCAACATAGGCATCACGTCCTCTCCAGTCTCAGGATGTTCCTCCCACACCCAGTTCAAATAGTCAGGAAATGCACCAGCATGGGCAACTCCAGGATCTCCTTGATTGTATCTCTGTCCTCAGCCACTGATAGCAGAGAGTCTTGAAGCAGCTCAGAGCCTTTGGAGCACTAGCAGTCTTACAATGACCTGATTGCCCAAGGTGCTGACACAGAATCTCCTGTTCCCAGTAATTCTCCTCCTTTCTCTTTACTATTAGAAGTCACTTTTGCTTGTAGGGAAAGCAGTGATCCAGAGGTGATGTGTTCCTTGATTCTAAAGCTACTTAGAAAATGGTTCACAGAATGTATAACCTAGGTTTTGGGGGGTTCCTACATGCACTGTTGTTGAGGGACATTCCTAAAGCATAATAAACCATTGTTAACATTGAAAAATCACAAGCAGTATTTGTGCTGCTGAATTTGAAATTTACTGACGGTCATTTACTGTAAATGGGGTGTGACTAAAAACAAAAACAAAAAACAAAAGGATGGTGAGAGGTGCATAAAACTAGGTAAACAAACAATGTCCCATAAAAAGTTACTGGAGTACAATAAAAAACTACTCTAGATAGTCTCCTAACTGTAAAAGGGGTAAAAAAAGTATAGACTGAAGCAATGGACTGGAATTGCTGAACTGACTTAAAGCCGGGCAGGAAGCAAGGGCAAACAACAAAAAAAGCACTAATTGATAAATTGACAGAGTCTGATTATAAGCAATAATTTCTTAAAAATAGCAACCACAACATAACTTCACAGGAGTGTAAACGTAAACGGTAAGACTGTGAGGTAGTAACATGACCTGACTGCAGGACCTTTGTCTGCCTGGTAAACGCTGACCATGACTAGCAGAAACACCTAGGACAGTGTTGCCTTTAGATAAGATCCCGGCTGAACAAGTGGGAGGAGATGGAGAAGGAATTTTTCCAGTCCAAAGGATTTTAGAGATGCCAGTGAATGAGTGCCATTAGAGAAGATTCTAATTTCTTCAGTACCTATGGTGCCAGATTTCTTTAAACCTCTGAAAAACCTGAATAATTAACAGTAGCAGGGTTCTTCGAGGCGGGGCAAGATGGTGGACTGCTGAGCTGTATGTTTTAGTTACTCCTCCAGGAAAGTAGGTAGAAAGCCAGGAACTGCGTGGACTGGACACCACAGAGCAATCTGACTTTGGGCATACTTCATACAACACTCATGAAAACGTGGAACTGCTGAGATCAGAGAAATCTGTAAGTTTTTGCGGTGAGGGGACCCGCGCCCTTCCCTGCCAGGCTCAGTCCCGTGGGAGGAGGGGCTGTCAGCTCCGGGAAGGAGAAGGGAGAACTGCAGTGGCAGCCCTTATCGGAAACTCATTCTACTGATCCAAACTCCAACCATAGATAGACTGAGACCAGACACCAGAGAATCTCAGCCCAGCAGAGAGGAGACAGACATAGAAAAAAACAGCACGAAAAACTCCAAAATAAAAGCGGAGGATTTTTGGAGTTCTGGTGAACATAGAAAGGGGAAGGGCAGAGCTCAGGCCCTGAGGCTCATATGCAAATCCCGAAGAAAAGCTGATCTCTCTGCCCTGTGGAACTTTCTTTAATGGCCCTAATTGCTTTGTCTCTTAGCATTTCAATAACCGATTAGATCTGTGACGAGGGCCCTTTTTTTTTTTTTTTTTAATCCTTTTTTCTTTTTCTAAAACAATTACTCTAAGAAGCCCAATATAGAAAGCTTCAAAGACTTGCAATTTGGGCAGGTCAAGACAAGAGCAGAACTAAGAGAGCTGTGAGACAAAAGGCAATAATCCAGTGGCTGAGAAATTTTACTAAACACCACAACTTCCCAAGAAAAGGGGGGTGTCCGCTCACAGCCATCATCCTGGTGGATAGGAAACACTCCTGCCCATCGCCAGCCCCATAGCCCAGAGCTGCCCCAGACAACCCAGTGTGACAGAAGTGCTGCAAATAACAGGCACACTCCACAAAACTGGGCGTGGACATTAGCCTTCCCTGCAACCTCAGCTGATTGTCCCAGAGTTGGGAAGGTGGAGCAGTGTGAATTAACAAAGCCCCATTCAGCCATCATTTCAGCAGACTGGGAGCCTCCCAAAACAGCCCAGCAGCCCAGAACCGCCCTGGGGGGACCGCACTCACCTCTGACATAGCACAGTGATCCCTCAACAGAGGACCAGGGGGTGCATGGCCTGGAAGAGGGACCCACTTGCAAGTCTCAGGAGCCATACACCAATACCAAGGACTTGTGGGTCAGTGGCAGAGACAAACTGTGGCAGGACTGAACTGAAGGATTAGACTATTGCAGCAGCTTTAAAACTCTAGGATCACCAGGGAGATTTGATTGTTAGAGCCACCCCCACTCCCTGACTGCCCAGAAACACGCCCCATATACAGGGCGCGCAACACCAACTACACACGCAAGCTTGATACACCAATTGGACCCCACAAGACTCACTCTCCCACTAACCACAAAGGCAAAGCAGGGGAGAACTCGCTTGTGGAGAACAGGTGGCTCGTGGACGCCACCTGCTGGTTAGTTAGAGAAAGTGTACTCCACGAAGCTGTAGATCTGATAAATTAGAGATAAGGACTTCAATTGGTCTACACATCCTAAAAGAACCCTATCAAGTTCAGCAAATGCCAAGAGGCCAAAAACAACAGAAAATTATAAAGCATATGAAAAAAACAGACGATATGGATAACCCAAGCCCAAGCACCCAAATCAAAAGATCAGAGGAGACACAGCACCTAGAGCAGCTACTCAAAGAACTAAAGATGAACAATGAGACCATAGTACAGAATACAAAGGATATCAAGAAGACCCTAGAAGAGCATAAAGAAGACATTGCAAGACTAAATAAAAAAATAGATGATGTTATGGAAATTAAAGAAACTGTGGACCAAATTAAAAAGATTCTGGATACTCATAGTACAAGACTAGAGGAAGTTGAACAACGAATCAGTGACCTGGAAGATGACAGAATGGAAAAGGAAAGCATGAAAGAAAGAATGGGGAAAAAATTGAAAAAATCGAAATGGACCTCAGGGATATGATAGATAATATAAAACATCCTAATATAAGACTCATTGGTGTTCCAGAAGGGGAAGAAAAGGGTAAAGGTCTAGGAAGAGTATTCAAAGAAATTCTTGGGGAAAACTTCCCAAATCTTCTAAACAACATAAATACACAAATCATAAATGCTCAGCGAACTCCAAATAGAATAAATCCAAATAAACCCACTGAAAGACATATTCTGATCACACTGTCAAACACGGAAGAGAAGGAGCAAGTTCTGAAAGCAGCAAGAGAAAAGCAATTCACCACATACAAAGGAAACAGCATAAGACTAAGTAGTGACTACTCAGCAGCCACCATGGAGGCGAGAAGGCAGTGGCACGATATATTGAAAATTCTGAGTGAGAAAAACTTCCAACCAAGAATACTTTATCCAGCAAAGCCCTCCTTCAAATTTGAGGGAGAGCTTAAATTTTTCACAGACAAACAAATGCTGAGAGAATTTGCTAACAAGAGACCTGCCCTACTGGAGATACTAAAGGGAGCCCTACAGACAGAGAAAAAAAGACAGGACAGAGAGACTTGGAGAAAGGTTCAGTACTAAAGAGATTCGGTATGGGTACAATAAAGGATATTA
This sequence comes from Choloepus didactylus, assembly GCF_015220235.1. Lineage (NCBI taxonomy): Eukaryota > Metazoa > Chordata > Mammalia > Pilosa > Megalonychidae > Choloepus > Choloepus didactylus. The sequence continues at coordinate 125,143,455 of NC_051313.1, read as the reverse complement.
ATAGAGAGAGGGGAAAAATATATATGACAAACATAAACCAAAGGATAAGATGGCCGATTCAAGAAATGCCTTCATGGTTATAACGTTGAATGTAAATGGATTAAACTCCCCAATTAAAAGATATAGATTCGCAGAATGGATCAAAAAAAATGAACCATCAATATGTTGCATACAAGAGACTCATCTTACACACAGGGACACGAAGAAACTGAAAGTGAAAGGATGGAAAAAAATATTTCATGCAAGCTACAGCCAAAAGAAAGCAGGTGTAGCAATATTAATCTCAGATAAAATAGACTTTAAATGCAGGGATGTTTTGAGAGACAAAGAAGGCCACTACATACTAATAAAAGGGGCAATTCAACAAGAAGAAATAACAATTATAAATGTCTATGCACCCAATCAAGGTGCCACAAAATACATGAGAGAAACACTGGCAAAACTAAAGGAAGCAATTGATGTTTTCACAATAACTGTGGGAGACTTCAACACATCACTCTCTCCTATAGATAGATCAACCAGACAGAGGACCAATAAGGAAATTGAAAACCTAAACAATCTGATAAATGAATTAGATTGAACAGACATATACAGGACATTACATCCCAAATCACCAGGATACACATACTTTTCTAGTGCTCACGGAACTTTCTCCAGAATAGATCATATGCTGGGACATAAAACAAGCCTCAATAAATTTAAAAAGATTGAAATTATTCAAAGCACATTCTCTGACCGCAATGGAATACAATTAGAAGTCAATAACCATCAGAGACTTAGAAAATTCACAAATACCTGGAGGTTAAACAACACACTCCTAAACAATAAGTGGGTTAAAGAAGAAATAGCAAGAGAAATTGCTAAATATATAGGGATGAATGAAAATGAGAACACAACATACCAAAACCTATGGGATGCAGCAAAAGCAGTGCTGAGGGGGAAATTTATAGCATTAAATGCATATCTTAAAAAGGAAGAAAGAGCCAAAATCAAAGAACTAATGGATCAACTGAAGAAGCTAGAAATGAACAGCAAACCAATCCTAAACCAAGTAGAAGAAAAGAAATAACAAGGATTAAAGCAGAAATAAATGACATAGAGAACAAAAAAACAATAGAGAGGATAAATATCACCAAAAGTTGGTTCTTTGAGAAGATCAACAAGATTGACAAGCCCCAGCTACACTGACAAAATCAAAAAGAGAGAAGACCCATATAAAAAAAATAATGAATGAAAAAAGGTGACATAACTGCAGATCCTGAAGAAATTAAAAAAATTATAAGAGGGTACTATGAACAACTGTATGGCAACAAACTGGATAATGTAGAGGAAATGGACAATTTCCTGAAAACATATGAACAACCTAGACTGACCAGAGAAGAAATAGAAGACCTCAATCAACCCATCACAAGCAAAGAGATCCAATCAGTCATCAAAAATCTTCCCACAAATAAATGCCCAGGGCCAGATGGCTTCACAGGGGAATTCTACCAAACTTTCCAGAAAGAACTGACACCAATCTTACTCAAACTCTTTCAAAACATTGAAAAAAATGGAACACTACCTAACTCATTTTATGAAGCTAACATCAATCTAATACCAAAACCAGGCAAAGAAGCTACAAAAAAGGAAAACTACTGGCCAATCTCCCTAATGAATATAGACGCAAAAATCCTCAACAAAATACTTGCAAATCGAATCCAAAGACACATTAAAAAAATCATACACCATGACCAAGTGGGGTTCATTCCAGGCATGCAAGGATGGTTCAACATAAGAAAATCAATCAATGTATTACAACACATTAAAAATTCAAAAGGGAAAAATCAAATGATCATCTCAATAGATGCTGAAAAAGCATTTGACAAAATCCAACATCCCTTTGTGATAAAAACACTTCAAAAGGTAGGAATTGAAGGAAACTTCCTCAACATGATAAAGAGCATATATGAAAAACCCACAGCCAGCATAGTACTCAATGGTGAGAGACTGAAAGCCTTTCCTCTAAGATCAGGAACAAGACAAGGATGCCCGCTGTCACCACTGTTATTCAACATTGTGCTGGAAGTGCTAGCCAGGGCAATCCGGCAAGACAAAGAAATAAAAGGCATCCAAATTGGAAAAGAAGAAGTAAAACTGTCATTGTTTGCAGATGATATGATCTTATATCTAGAAAACCCTGAGAAATCGACGATACAGCTACTAGAGCTAATCAACAAATTTAGCAAAGTAGCGGGATACAAGGTTAATGCACATAAGTCAGTAATGTTTCTATATGCTAGAAATGAACAAACTGAAGAGACACTCAAGAAAAAGATACCATTTTCTATAGCAACTAAAAAAATCAAGTACCTAGGAGTAAACTTAACCAAAGATGTAAAAGACCTATACAAAGAAAACTACATAACTCTACTAAAAGAAATAGAAGGGGACCTTAAAAGATGGAAAAATATTCCATGTTCATGGATAGGAAGGCTAAATGTCATTAAGATGTCAATTCTACCCAAACTCATCTACAGATTCAATGCAATCCCAATCAAAATTCCAACAACCTACTTTGCAGACTTGGAAAAGCTAGTTATTAAATTTATTTGGAAAGGGAAGATGCCTCGAATTGCTAAAGACACTCTAAAAAAGAAAAACGAAGTGGGAGGACTTACACTCCCTGACTTTGAAGCTTATTATAAAGCCACAGTTGCCAAAACAGCATGGTACTGGCACAAAGATAGACATATAGATCAATGGAATCGAATTGAGAATTCAGAGATAGACCCTCAGATCTATGGCCGACCGATCTTTGATAAGGCCCCCAAAGTCACTGAACTGGGCCATAATGGTCTTTTCAACAAATGGGGCTGGGAGAGTTGGATATCCATATCCAAAAGAATGAAAGAGGACCCCTACCTCACCCCCTACACAAAAATTAACTCAAAATGGACCAAAGATCTCAATATAAAAGACAGTACCATAAAACTCCTAGAAGATAATGTAGGAAAACATCTTCAAGACCCTGTATTAGGCGGTCACTTCCTAGACCTTACACCCAAAGCACAAGCAACAAAAGAAAAAATAGATAAATAGGAACTCCTCAGGCTTAGAAGTTTCTTTACCTCAAAGGAATTTGTCAAAAAGGTGAAGAGGCAGCCAACTCAATGGGAGAAATTTTTTTGGAAACCATGTATCTGACAAAAGACTGATATCTTGCATATATAAAGAAATGCTAGAACTCAATGATAGCAGTACAGACAGCCCAATTATAAAATGGGCAAAAGATATGAAAAGACAGTTCTCTGAAGAGGAAATACAAACGGCCAAAAAACACATGAAAAAATATTCAGCTTCACTAGCTATTAGGGAGATGCAAATTAAGACCACAATGAGATATCATCGCGAACCAATTAGAATAGATGCCATTAAACAAACAGGAAACTACAAATGCTGGAGAGAATGTGGAGGAATTAGAACTCTTATTCATTGTTGGTGGGACTGTATAATGGTTCAGCCACTCTAGACGACAGTCTGGCAGTTTCTTAGAAAACTAGATATTGAGTTACCATTCGATCCAGCAATTGTACTTCTTGGTATATACCTGGAAGATCTGAAAGCAATGACACCAACAGATATCTGCACACCAATGTTCATAGCAGCATTATTCACAATTGCCAAGAGATGGAAACAACCCAAATGTCCTTCAACAGATGAGTGGATAAGTAAAATGTGGTGTATACACACTATGGAATACTACATGGCAGCAAGAAGGAATGATGTCATGAAACGTATGACAACATGGGTGAACCTTGAAAGCATAATGCTGAGCGAAATAAGCCAGGAACAAAAAGAGAAATATTATATGCTACCACTAATGTCAACATTGAAAAATATAAAATAAATGGTTTATAATGTAGAATGTAGGGGACCTAGCAATAGAGAGCAATTAGTGAAGGGGGAACAATAATATAATAGGAACAGATAAGCTATCATAGGTAAATTTAACATTCTGGGAATGCCCAGGAATGACTATAGTTTGTTAATTTCTGGTGGGCATGGTAGGAACAAGTTCACAGAAATGTTGGTATATTAGGTTATTTTCTTGGGGTAGAATAGGAACATGTTGGAAGTAAAGTAGTTATTTTAGATTAGTTGTCTTTTTCTTATTCCCTTGTTTGGGTTTGTTTGAAATGTTTTTTATTGTATTCTTTTTAAATTTTATTTTGATATAGTTACTAGTTAATTAAAAAAAAAAAAACAATGAAAAAAATATGCAGCGCTCCCTGAGGAGCTGGAGAAGAATGCAGGGGTGTTGGGCTTCCCCATCTCGATGGTTGCTGATGTGCTCACAGACATTGGGGACTGGCAGTTTGATGGGCTGAGCCCGCTATCATGGGACTTGCCCTCGGGAAGACTGTTACTGCAAAGGAGAGGCTAGGCCTGCTTATAATTGTGCCTAAGAGTCTCCTCCCGAATGCCTCTTTGTTGCTTAGACGTGGCCCTTTGTACCTAAGCCAGCTTGGCAGGTGGAATCACTGCCTTCCCCCCTACATGAGATCTGACACCCAGGGGTATAAATTGCCCTGACAACATGCAATATGACTCCCAGGGAAGAATCTAGACCCAGCACTGTGGGATGGAGAACATCTTCTTGACCAAAAGGGGGATGTGAAATGAAATGAAATAAGTTTCATTGGCTGAGAAATTTCAAAAGGAGCCGAGAGGTCGCTATGGTGGGCACTCTTACGTACAATATAGATAACCCTTTTTAAGCTGTAATGAATTGGCATAGCTAGTAGTAAATACCTGAAACTATCAAACTATAACCCAGAACCCTTGAATCTTGAAGAAGATTGTATAACAATGTAGCTTATGAGGGGTGACAATGTGATTGGGAAAGCCATGTGGATCACACTCCCCTTTGTCCAGTGTGTGGATGGATGAGTAGAAAAATGGGGACAAAAAAAAAAAGCTAAAGGAAGAATGGGGGGGCAAAATTTGGGTGTTTTGTTTTTACTCTTGTTTTTTTTAATTCTTGCTTTCACTTTTTCTGGTACAAAGAAAAGGTTAAAAAAATTGATCAGGGTGATGAATGAACAACTATATGATGGTAATGTGATCAATGAATTATATACTTTGGATGATTGTATGGTATGTGAGTAAATCTTAATTAAAAAATAACACTTTAAACATTATAATCTCGGTAATCCCATTTTGGTTTATTTTTCATTTGTTATTATACCAGGAGTCTCCAAAATTAGAAATTATCCATATATCCCTCAACCTCCAAGAGGGCTTGCAAATGGGTGAGCATATAGGGATGGGAGGAATCTGTGACCATCATTTGCAATCTATGACCCTATGTCTATTATATATCCCTTAAATATATATTATTTATACTACCTGTTTTTAATATCAGTTGAATTCTGTATGCATTGTTTTGTCTTGTTTCCTTTACTCAACATTATACTTTTTAAGATTCATCCTTGTCAATAATGTCATTTATCCATTTTAACTGATGTATAGTATTCCACTGTATAAATACATCAATATATTTATCCATTCAAAAAAAAAACTGTTCCTATGAGGCTTTGTTACAAACATGCTGAAAACAAATGAAAAAATAGAAAGCCTCAACAAAGAAATATAAGATACAAAGACGAACCGAATGGAAATTTTAGAACTGGGAAAAAAAATACCCTCAAGGAATGGGCTCAATTGCAAAATGGCGGGAACAGAAGAAAGAATCAGTGAACTTGATGGTGGAACAATAGAAATCACCCAACCTGACAACAGACAGATACTAAACTGGAAAAAAAAAAAAAAATGAACAGTACCCCCAGATATCTGTGGGACTATAACAAAAGATCTAACATTCATGTCATCAGATTCCCAGAAAGAGAAGATAAAGAGAAGAGGGACGAAAAAATGTTCAAGGAAATAATGACTGAAAATTTCCCACATTTTGCGAAGTTATAAGCCGAGAGATTCAAGAAGCTATATTGCAAACAGGATAAAGCCACAGAAATCCAACCAGATATGCTATAGTCAAACTCTTAAAAACTAAAGACAAATTAAAAGTCATGAAAACAGTAAGAGAGAAACAACATCTTACCTATATGGGAAAATCCATTCGAATGACAAGAGAGTTCTTGTGAAAAGAAGGGAGTAGAAAAATATTTTTCAAGTGCTGAAAGTATCTGGCAACCCAAAATTCTATATCCAGCGAAAATATCCTTCATAAAAAAAATGAAATGGTGGGGGTTTATCAAAGAAACACAAGAGGCTTAAATGTAAAGTGTAAAACTATAAAACTTTTAGGAGAAAACATAAGGTAAAGTCTTTGGGATCTAAGGTTTAATGAAGAATTCCTAGACATGACACCAAAAGCAGGAACCAAAAGAGAAAAAAATTCAGTAAATTAGGCTTCATCAAAATAGAAAACTTTTGCTCTATGAAAGGCCCTGTTTAGAGGATGAAAAGACATGCTACAAATTGGGAGAAAATATCTGAAAACTACATAACTGACAAAAGACTCATCTGGAATATATAAAGAACTCTTAAAACTCAATAAGAAAACAAACACCACAATTTTTTTAAAAAATAGGCAAAAGAGGACTCGGGCAAGATGGCGGCATAGAGAGGAGTGGAAGCTAAGTAGTCCCCCTGGAACAACTACAAAAAACCAGAAACAACTAGTAAATAATCCAGAATAACTGCGGGGGGACAAACGAGACCATCCATTCATCATACACCAACCTGAATTGGGAGGAATGCCTGAGAACACAGCATAAAATCTGTAAGTAAAACCTGCGGAACCAGGTCGGGAGACCCCCTCCCCCATAGCCCAAGCTGCAGAGCCGTGTGGTGCCAGAGAGAAGCTCTCTCCCAGCAAGCGAATACAGCTCAGCTGAGCTCCAACTGGGGTTTTAAGTAGCGAGTGTGAACTGCTCACTACAGGTACACAGCCCCAAAAAACAGACAGAGGCTTTGGGTGACGACTGACCTGGGAGAGCCGGAGGGTTGCCTTGGACTGGGTCTGAAGGGGACTATCTGTTTCTTTTTCGGCTCAGTGGAGAAAGCCCCAGTCATTTTCAGTTTCCAGGGCTGTGACTCGGGGAAGGGTGGAGACAGCACAAGCAGAGAGCGAGACCATTGAAATGCTAATGACCTCCACCTGAGGGGTCTGTCTTCTCTAGGAGGAAAGGGGTGGGGCCCTTTCCATTCAGAACCAGACCCCAGAGCCTGGGGGAACATGGCCATACCTCCTCACACCAGTCAAGAATTATAGGCTAACAGGCGTCACCTGCTGGGCAGAAAAGCACAGTTACCCGAGGCATCAAAGAGTGGAGCAGTTTTCTATACCCGAGGCATCAAAGAGTGGAGCAGTTTTCTAAGACACACCCGCAGGGAAACCAGATACTGAATATTTCTTCCCTCTGGGACCTGAGCCTGTTCTGGGCTGGGAAAACCTGAGTTGGATAACCAAGGAAACCATGCCTAGACAACAGAAAATTACAACCTACACTAAGAAAAACAAAGTTATGGCCCAGTCAAAGGAACAAACGTACACTTCAACTGAGATACAGGAATTTAAACAACTAATGCTAAATCAATTCAAAAAGTTTAGAGAAGATATTGCAAAAGAGATAGAGGCTGTAAAGGAAGCACTGGACATGTATACTGCAGAAATCAAAAGTTCAAAAAACCTATTAGTAGAATCTATGGAAATGAAAGGCACAACACAAGAGATGAAAGACACAATGGAAACATACAACAGCAGATCTCAAGAGGCAGAAGAAAACACTCAGGAACTGGAGAACAAAACACCTGAAAGCCTACACGCAAAGGAGCACATGGAGAAAAGAATGAAAAAATATGAGCAATGTCTCCGGGAACTCAAGGATGAAACAAAGTACAAAAATGTACGTATCATTGGTGTCCCAGAAGGAGAAGAGAAGGGAAAGGGGGCAGAAGCAATAATAGAGGAAATAATTAATGAAAATTTCCCATCTCTTATGAAAGACATAAAATTACAGATCCAAGAAGCGCAGCGTACTCCAAACAGAAGAGATATGAATAGGCCTACGCCAAGACACTTAATAATCAGATTATCAAAAGTCAAAGACAAAGAGAGAATCCTGAAAGCAGCAAGAGAAAAGCGATCCATTACATACAAAGGAAGCTTAATAAGACTATGTGCGGATCTCTCAGCAGAAACCATGGAGGCAAGAAGGAAGTGGTGTGATATATTTAAGATACTGAAAGAGAAAAACCACCAATCAAGAATCCTGTATCCAGCAAAGCTGTCCTTCAAATATGAGGGAGAGCTCAAAATATTTTCTGACAAACAGACAATGAGAGATTTTGTGAACAAGACACCTGCCCTACAGGAAATACTAAAGGGAGCACTACAGGGTGATAGAAGACAGGAGAGTGTGGTTTGGAACACAATTTTGGGAGATGGTAGCACAACAATGTAAGTACACTGAACAAAGGTAACTATGAATACAGTTGAGAGAGGAAGATGGGGAGCCTGTGAGACACCACAAGAAAGGAGGAAAGATAAAGACTGGGACTGTGTAACTTGGTGAAATCTAGAGTATTCAACAATTGTGATAAAATGTACAAATATGTGCTTTTACAAGGGAGAGCAAGCAAATGTCAACCTTGCAAGGTGTTAAAAATGGGGAGGCATTGGGGGAGGGATGCAATCAGCATAAACTAGAGACTGTAACTAATAGAATCATTGTATTATGCTTCCTTTAATGTAACAAAGGTGATATACCAAGGTGAATGCAGGTAAGAGGAGGGGATAGGGGAGGCATGTTAGACACTTGACATTGGTGGTATTGTCTGATTCTTTATTCTACTTTGATTTAAGGTTATTTTTCCTTTTGCTGTTTCCTAGCTGTCATTTTTTTTTTTTCCTCTTTCTTTTGCCTCTCTACCTTCTTTGACTCTCCCTCCTGCCTTGTGGAAGAAATGTAGATGCTCTTGCTTAGTATGAGCAGAATGTTCAATTAGGATGAACTTAAATGTTTGGAAATGAACAGGGGTGTTGGTAGCAAGATGTGAGAATAACTAACAGCGCCGAATGGTGTGTGAATGAGGTGGAAAGAAGAAGCTCAGAGTCATATATGTCACCAGAAGGAAAGCTGGAGGTCAAAAGATGGAAATGTATGAAACTGAATCCTATGGTGGGCAATGTCCATGATCAACTGTACAAATACTAGAAATCACTTCATGAACCAGAACAAATGTATGACAATACAATTAGAAGTTAATAATAGAGGGGCATATAGGGAAGAACTATATACCTATTATAAACTATATACTACAGTTAGTAGTATTTCAACATTTCTTTCATAAACAGTAACAAACGTACTATATCAATACTAGGAGTCAACAATTGAGGGGGGTTGGTTAGGGATAGGGGAGGTTTAGAGTTTCCTTTTCTTTTTTTCTTTTTTCATCTTTCACTTTATTTCTTGTCTGGAGTAATGAAAAGTTTCTAAAAATTGAACAAAAATTAAGTGTGATGGATGCACAGCTGTATGAGGGTACCCAGGGGCAAGTGATTGTACACTTTGGATCTTTGGATAATTGTATGGTATCTGAACAATCTCAATAAAAATGAAAAAAAAAATAGGCAAAAGATTTGAGGAGACAGTTCACCAAAGCTGATATACACATGGCAAATAAGCATATGTGAAGATGATCATTATCACTAATTGTCAGGCAAATGCAATTTAAGACCATGAAGAGATTTTACTATACACCTATAAAAACAGCTAAAATGAAAAATAGTGGTGATACCAAATGCCAGCAAGAATGTGGAAGATCTGGATCACTCACATTGCTGGTGGGAAGGAAAAGGGTACAGCCACTCTGAAAATATCATGGCAGTTTCTTAAAAAACTAAACATACACTAGCCATACAGCCAAGCAACTGTAGTTTTTTCTTTGTATTCCCAGTAGGAACTTGGGGCTTGCAAAGCACTGGCAAACAGCCCTTAACAACTAAGCTGTTGGTGTCTGCAAACCATTCATTATGTAGGCTCTACTAGCCTTTGATAAGCCCACTTTTCCTTTGTCTTTCTATAGACACAGCCATAAATGCAATTTGGACCCAGTTTCAAAGAATAAATATATGGCCTGGAGATCATCCTAGAGGGATCACTGTACCAAGAGGAAGTGCATTATAATAGCTAATGCTGGACCTCTCTCCTGCTGGGAAATAGAGAGAAAGCTTCCAGAATTTCTCTCGTTATGTTTTAATCTGAACAAACTTACAAACAACTAGGAATTCCCTCGGCGCAAGGTGCTATTGGAGAACCCAGAACCATTCTGCTTGATATTTATTTGAGCTCCATCCATGGAGGAATCTCTCTCCACAGAGATAAGCAGAATCCCAGAGAGCTGTAAGTCACAGGCTGCATCTCACAATTTGAGGGAGTTCCTCAAAGAGGCTGAAATGTAATTATAATAAATGTTATGAGTCACTGCAGCTTGCACTTGTAAAACTGATAGTAGCCATGGGTATAATCACAAGGTAATTTTATCAAATTTACCTCTGTACAATACTATTATGATGTTTACTGAAATACTGGTTTTAATAAAGGTCACATAAAACTTCTTTTAAAAACATAACCCTGATGAACTTCTTTTTGTTGTGTTTTGTGGTGGGATTTTAATCCTGGATCAAATTCCTTAATGGTTCTAAGATTATGCAGTTTGTTAATTTATATTTTTCTAGAAATTAGACAATTTCATCAAAGTTTTCGAATTTATTGGCATAAACCTGTTCATAATATTCTCTCATGTTTTTTCAAAGCAAATCTCTCTTCATTGACCACAAATTTACTCCAGGAACATCATAGTCAAGAAGCAGACCCCGCAAGAAGGCTTGGGTAATGTCACCACCATCCAGTGAACCTTATTCTCAGAAGCACCCTTTGCTAAATTTCTTCACTTCATCTTTTACCTTTTTACTTGAAAATATACACATAAAATACAGCATGTAATGTAAATGTGAAGTTTGACAAATAATCATGCAATGAACAGCCATGTTCCCTCACTCAGATCACGAAAGAGAATATTGTCATCACCCCCAGCAGCCTCTTTTCCTAACTGCAAACCCCTCTTTCTCTCCAGAAGTAACTGCTATTCTGACTTTTATGGTTATCATTTACTTGCCTTTGAGTCATTATGTTGCCTTAGACTTCTACAATCTGTGACATTTCAGTCTTCCCTTGAGAGTTTTGAAGAACACTGGTCAGTTATTTTGCAAAATGTTCCTCAATTTGGGTTCATCTGTTATTTTTTCTTAATTAGAAGAGGGTTGTGGATTTGCAGGAAGAAGCTCACAGAGGTAAAGTGCCTTCATCATGGCATCATATCAGGGGGTACGTGATATCGACGTGACTTAATTCTGGAGGTGTTAACCTTCATCACTAGGACAAGGTGGTGTCTGTCAGTTTTCTCCATTGTAAAGTTACTATTTATCCTTTTCCCTACCCTATTTGATAGAAATGAGTCACTGAGAGCAACCTACACTCAAGGTGAGAAAAATTAAGCTCCATCTTGTAGAGGAAGAAATGACAGAAAAAATTTTAGGAACATATGTTAAAATCACCACAATAATTAATAAATATGAGAGAGACACTTTGAGGCTATGTTAATGTCCTGCTTCTCCTTAAGCTTTTACCCACTAATTTAAGCATTTATCAGCAGATCTTGCCTATAAAAATTACTACTCTGGTGTTCTATTAGTGTTTTCCTATTCACCTCATTGCTTCTATATTTATTATTTCTAATTCTTCTCTAAGGGAGATTTGTCCCATCTCCCCCATTTATTTACAGCAGTAAGAACTCCTGGATATTTACCTTTATTCTTGGGTTATTACCCAATTCTGCCATTATTTATTTATTTTTTTTTTACTCAAAATTTTCCAGCTTTAGCCTTTTGGGGTTCTATCAGCTAAGCACCTATATCCTTTTGAAATGCCTCCACCTCCATGATTTTTATGATCTTTTTTTTTTCTTTTTTAAATCACTTCCTTACTTTCTGGTACTACAGGATGCTCCTGGTTCATCTTGTATTTTCCCTGCCCCAGCCTAGAGTCAACATTTCTCCAACAAGTCATGGCTCCTTTTATTGTAAAACAGCTCTAGGTGTGCTCATGAATCCTGGTATATTACTAATTCTATGCCCTTTCAGGGGACAGAGCCAGGAAAAATATGTAAGCATACTAACCCATATATACACAAATTTTAATAATTATTTCTGTATGTGTGTATCTGTATGTATCTACCTGCATTTACTTATGTGTGTGTGTATTTATATAAACATGAGCTCACACTGATGCCTCTGACTCTAATCCAGTACCATGGGTTTCATTCTAGCCTTTCCACCTTGCTTATTTATAACTTTTTTGTCCAACACTGGGAAACCTGGCGCCCATTATCTACAATTTATTTGTTGAACCCTGGTATTATGTAAAGTAGTTTAAGAAATGTAACCCTGAACTACTGTGAGAAACACATTTACCAACTGGAGTAACACAGCTCTTTTTTACTTTAGCCTTTAGTATCTAGTCAAACACTTTTCTTCCAAAGATACTTTGGTCAGCTCCATTGTCAACACCTCCTTCAGTAAGGTTGGGTCACATATTTGTAATATAGTTAGATTAATTTGTCATAGTCATAATTTGATTTTTGTAAAATTTAAAGAGTAAAGTTCACTTTTTGTGGTGTACATGTCTATGGGTTTTGATCAATACATAGGGTCATGTATCAGTCACCACAGTGCTTTACAGGACAGTTCCATCACCCCCAAAATTCTCTTGTACAGACCTTTTGAAGACAATTCTTCCAGCCCCTGAGAACCACTGATTTGTTTACTATGCCTACGGTTTTATCTTTACCATAACACTATATAAATGGAATCATACAATATGTAGCCTTTTGGGTCTGATTTCTTTCACATAGTGAAATGTATTTAAGATTCGTCTATGGTGTTTGTTCCATTTTCTAATGCTGCCTTTATGCAAAATACCAGAAATGGATTGGCTTTTATAAAGGGGGTTTATTTGGTTACAAATTTATAGTCCTAAGGCCATAAAAGTGTCCAAACTAAGGCATCAAGAGAATACCTTCACTGAAGAATGGCCGATGGCATCTGGAACACCTCTGTCAGCTGGGAAGGCAAGTGCCTGGCGTCTGCTGGTCCTTTGCTCCCAGGTTGTGTTTTAAAATGGCTTTCTCCAAAATATCTCTGGGCTTGTCGCTCTTAGCTTCTCTGGAGCAAACTTTGGGCTAGCATCTCCAAATGTCTCTAAACAACTCTCAGCGTCAGCTCCCAGGCGTCTCTCCAAAAGTCTCTCTCAGCTGCTCTTGGGGTGTTTTGTCCTCTCTTAGCTTCTCTGGAGCACACTCTAGGCTAGCATCTCAAAGTGTCAGCAAGCATCTGGGTCTGGGCAGTTTCTTTTAAAGGACTCCAGTAAACTAATCAAGACCAATGCTGAATGGGCGGGGCCACACCTCCATGGAAATAATCTAATCAAAAGTATCACCTACAATTGGGTGAGTCATCTCCGTGGAAACAACCTAATCCAAATATCCCACAAGATTGGATTAAAAAATGGCTTTTGGGGTGACATACTATATCCAAACCGGCACAGTGTTGCATGAATCAGTAGTCCATTCTTTTTTATTGCTGGGTAGTACTGCATTGTATGGATGTGCTGCAGTTTGTCTCTTCACTTGTGTAATATACCTTGTTTGTTTCCAGTTCGTGGCAATGGTGAATAAAGCTGCCATAAACACATACAGGTGTTTGTGTGAACACAAGTTTTCAGTTCACTTGGGTAAATATCTAGGAGTAGGATTGCTGAGTCCTATGGTAATTGTATGCTTAACTTTACAAAAAACTGCCAAACTGTTTTCCAGAATCACTGTGCCATTTTGATTTCCCCCAGCAGTGAATGAGCATTCCTATTGCTCCACATCCTCACCAGCATTTGGCATTACTTTCTATTTATTTCCAATTTTAGCTATTCTAATAAATCTGTAGTGGTATCTCATTGTGGTTTTAATTTGTATTGCTCTGACTAATGACGGTAAGCATCTTTTCATATGCTTATTTGTTATCCAATGTTTGTATCTTCTTTAGTGAAATGTCCATTCAGATCTTTCAGAGTTTTTGTTTGCTTATTGTTGTTAAAGAGTTCTTGATATATTTTGGATACAATAAGATGAACAGATATGTGATTTGCAAATATTTTCTCCCAGTCTGTTGCTTGCTTTTACATTCTCCTAACACTCAGAGAATAAAAGACGTAGCTCTTTGAGGTTTCTAACTTTTTGTTAGATCCCCTCAGGCCCAAGGCCTCATCTTCTAACTTAAGGCAATTTTAACCCCTCACTTACTGGTTCAAGCAAACCCTCCAGGGTAATCCAAACATTTTGCTGAATCATCTAGTAAATTTTTGTTCATTGTTTGTTTCCTTTTTGTTTTTGCCCTTTTGGAATTCCCTTATTTTCACTGAGCTAAGTATGCATTTTAAAAGTTTGCTTTTTTTTTAATCAGGCACTTTTAGATGCTTTAAGTCAAGTGTATTTCATAGGTTATCTAGTCAGTCATAATGCCTGATAAAAAATTAGATATAGACTTTTTGAATATCAGTGTATAGAATAATGTTAGCTGCCTATGTGTGTTCCTCAGGTAAGTTGGTAGGCTGGAGTGCCTAAACTCATACCTTCTCATATAGCCCCAGCTGACTCTGTAACTAAACCCTGGCAGTGTTTATAGATTTTAGAATCCTAGTTTATGAATTCACCCTCAGAGGAATACATTTCCTCAATACACAAATAAAGAAAAATTGTGACCCTTACACTGAAGAGGAAAAAGTCAACTTTTGGAGTTGAGATAAATTAAAAAATAATAAATTAAATTAAAATTTAAAACCTAATGAAAGTATTATAAATCCAAAGGCTTAAAGCAAAATTAAAAGGAGAATAACTGTAGGGAGCAGGTTTGCTCAGAGGATACAAGAGGAATGAGACTGTTAATTTTTTAAAGGTTTGCTCATTAGTCAAAGCAGGAGCAATGGGTGAGTGACAGCAAAATAAAAACATGCTAATTAAACTGAATAGAGAGTGATATTTCCTTAGAGAAAGGTCTTAGAGACTATGCTAGATGATTATGATAGGGAAAAAAAGAAATGTATCTAAACCTAACTCTCTTTAATATGGGACAAGAAAATGACATAGTTTGTTATTAGATAAGAGTGAATGATTGGGGCCCATATAGATCTAAAAGAAGAAAAGAGGCAAGAACTCAAAGTTAGCAGGCATGACCCTGCTAGAAAGGACCTGGATCCAGGAAACTGTGGAGAGGCAAACCTTTAAATCTGTCTATGGGAAGATAGTAAGAAAAAATATTAAGTGAGCAAGCCTTAAATATGGAGCAGCTCATAGACAATCATATGCCTGACCAAGACACCCTTAATCTAATATTAGCTTGACTATAGACAGACTCCAGCCAGTCTGATTCCAGGCTCTGAACCGCCCCACTTGACCCTTACAGAATCAAGATTAAGTCCAACCAATCATAGAGTCACCTTCAAGGTGGCTGCCAGCACATTCTCTACAAAATCTTAATGCAAGAGTTAGTGAAAATGCTATAATCTCACTGCTGCAGCTGTTTAGAGGCTGTATACCCTTAACCAGTTTCAGCCTGAGGAAGTGACCTACACATTATCCTTGCCTTACTCATGTAGGGTCATGGTTGCTGTAATTTCACATTAAGTTCCCTGGGTTCCAGATATATTCCTTCCTAACCTCATGTGTAGCAACAATCCTAGATGCTCATGGGAATCAAGGTCAATTATTCCTCCACCAGTATAATAACACCTTTCTTTGCCTGCTGGTCCCCTGGTAAGGAGAGCCCAGAATGGCCAGATAGTAGTCATGGCTTCAAGTTTGGGAAAACCCTTACTGTGTTCTCTCATGGAAACATTCTTCTCCTTAGAATCAAAGCCTCAAATCTGTCAGAGACTAAGGTTACAGAGATGAAAAGCAAAAGCCAATGACTGGATCACTGGTTGATTGCAAAAATAGCCACAATCCTGTACCCCTCCCTGAATCTGTCTTGTGCAAGGTGACTTTGAAGCCCTTCCCTCAAGAGGCAGGGTCTTTGCCCCACTCCTGTGCAGAGTAGTTTATTGCACAGAAAAGGCTGATACATACCAGCACCATATATGGCCTTTTCTCATGCTTAAACTGCATCCTGAAGAGCAGCATCCCCAATCCTCTCAGTGTTATCCTCGAGTAGGCACGTGAGCTGAGGCTTTAAGAGGTCATTTCACTGTAATGTTAGGCTAGGTGCTACTGGGTGATGGAGTATATGATTAAGTGACCACATGCTCATTGTTTCCCCTCCTTTGCCGCAAAATAAGACCTAAGGTATTCATAAGTTCTAAGACGGTGTTGCCAACAAAGTGCTGCAAGCAGAGAAGACAAACATATTTGGAAAATGGATCAATTTTACTAAGGATGAAATAACTTATGCCTAAAAAGGTATTTATTTTTATTAGTGTAAAATTTGGTTTTTGTTGTTCGGGAACTTCTTGGGATGAAGTAGATGTGTGTAACAAAGTCTATGAAAAACTTCCAGATCTTTTAATTCCTTTGTTCTCCCTGGAGAACCGTCTGCTAAGTACATTATCCCTAGAGTTGCAGTTGGGGAACCCACAAGGGGGACAAAGTCATTATTTCTGGAATTGGAGTTTTTCAAGATTGCATTCCCACAGGATGCAAAGAAGCTATAAATTTCAATGTGGGGAAGTCACTCTAGTTCTCAATGCACCAGATATATATGCATTACCCAAGAATCATCCCATCCTTCATTTCTATACAGTCTGGGGGAGAAGCAACATTCTCCCTTTAAAATTTTTCCCATTACCTCTGAGTAAGACTTAGAGGCTAAGTTCCTGCCCAGAAGACTCCTGATATGAGCACCAGGTAAGTACAATGTGAAACGAGCAATTTTAGAGAAACAAGGAGAAAGCATATCTTTACTTAGACAAGCAAGACAAGTGTAGGATCCACAAAAGTCACCAGGCATTGCCTAACAAATAGTAGGTGCCACTTGTGGAATGAATGAATGGATGAATGAATGGATGAATGGAAACCCATCCTGTGACAGTGTGAAATCATAGTTATAGTAGTAGCTTTATGAAAAGTGGGCTAGATTTCAAATCAAGAAATCTTAATTCAGATCCTGACTCTGCTAAAACTCAGTGCCTATATCATGTGTATTCGTGGGTATATTATAGAATCATTGTGAGGATTACCAACCATGAAAACTTTTAATGTGGTATAGATTATTTGACAGTGGTAAGTCTTGTCTTTATATTTTTTCTATCTTGAAAAATTTATTATTGTTTAAATAGTTATAGAATTTACTTAGCTGATGTCATGCACTTTTGATAGTCTTAACATGTTTCTAACAGTGAAAAAAATTACCTTCTGGAAAACTGGAGGGATAATGTACCTAATTTGTATCATGACTGCTACGAACTTGGTGCATTGTTGAGCTCAATAAATGTTTACAGTTATACATCCAAAGCATTTTTATGTGCTTATAGCCCTTCTTTATGTCTCCTATAGATTAGATTCATAGACATAAATCCTCTCTCCAGGGTATTTGCTTTCTGGAATATTCTCTTATTACGTTCTCTGTAAATTAATGTTTCAATATTCAAATCAATTGTTTAACAGAATCATACAAAGAGCTCAGGACAACATATAACAATAGGCTTGGATGAGAATAAAAGAAAAAAAGAATACTGGAAAAAACTTTTTTGTGAGACCTTCCTGGGGACTCTAAACAGAGACTATGGCAAGTGATAAAAACAGAGATTTCTGTTGTGCCAAAGTGAGATGTGGAGGAAGGAGAGGACACAGCAAGAAGTCTTCCAGAAAGGACTTTTAATATTTTCATTCCTTCAAAACTCATAGCTTGCTCTCCCCTTCATTTATGTCCCCCTAATACTCCATAATGAATCCTGTCTCCTGCAGTCTCCATAGCTGCTAGAGAACACTTGTTCAACTAATATTTTTTTAGTGCCCACTATGTGACAGGAGCTGTACCATGTGATGTGATAAAATTCTAACCTGCTTCCTGAGACTATATCATCCTGAAAACCCTAGGGTAGTTATTAGCAGCAGGCTGTCATTTCACCTACTATTAAAAGTCCTGTAAGCTGTGGAAAGTCACCTTAACTATTTCTGGAAATCCTGAGGAAGTTCTCATAACAGCTCTGCCCTCCCCATGGTGGGTGGACTTTTCCATTTTCTTCACCTTCTAATCAAGGCCACTGAAAATTATCATCTTGCTCCATGCTGATGTCATGGCATTGATGCTTTCAGAGCTGCTAATGTCAGGCAGCCTTATGTTCTCTGAAGTCCAAAGTCTCCCTCCACTTTGCATAAAAATGTGTAAAATGCCTCTCCCATTTAGTTTCACACTTTATCATTTGGTCACTGAAAAAGTCATCCAACAAAGTCTCTCCATTTCCTTTAAGTCCTGCCACCAGACTCCATCCCTTTGGTTTACACACAGGCAAGTGGGCTGGGTGGAGAACCAATAATAGAGTCAGAAATGGTGTCTTGCATTTCCTGGCATGCAGCTCACTCCCCCACAAAAAACCAGTCTGTCCTCTTAGGCAAATATAAATCACTGTTTACAAAAGTGGAGTTTCCCTATGCAAAGATGAATAAGATCCTGTCCATGCGCTCTCCAAAATCTTACAAGCAAGAAAGATGAGAGTCATAAAAACAAAACAACAAATATACACATATGGTGGTAGTAGAGTGGGGATGGGGGACTGCTGTCATATACAAATACACCAAAAATGTTATATGGCCTAGGATAAAATTCACTATAAAAATGCATTGAGAGCAGGGATATTGGCCTGCCCCACCTTGATGGTTGCTAGTGTGCTCACAGACATATGGGACTGGTGGTTTGATGGGCTGAGCCCTCTACCACAGGATTTGCCCTTGGGAAGACTGTTGCTGCAAAGGAGAGGCTAGACCTCCCTATAATTGTGCCTAAGAGCCTCCTCCCAAATGCCTCTTTGTTGCTCAGATGTGGCCCTCTCTCTCTACCTAAGCCAACTTGAAAGGTGAAATCACTGCCCTCCCCACTATATGGGATCAGACACCCAGGGGAGTGAATCTCCCTGACAACGTGGAATATGACTCCCGGGGAGGAATGTAGACCTGGCATCATGGGATGGAAAACATCTTCTTGACCAAAAGGGGGAAATGAAAGGAAATGAAATAAGCTTTAGTGGCAGAGAGATTTCCAAAAGAAGCCGAGAGGTCACTCTGGTGGGCACACTTATGCACAATATAGACAACCCTTTTTACGTTCTAATGAATTGGGGTAGCTGGCGGTAGATTCCTGAAACTATCAAACCACAACCCAGAACCCATGAATCTTCAAGACGATTGTATAAAAATGTAGCTTATGAGGGGTGACAATGGGAGTGGGAAACACCATAAGGACCACACTCCCTTTTGTCTAGTTTATGGATAGATGAGTAGAAAAACAGGGGAAGGAAAAAACAAAGGCACCCAGTGTTCTTTTTTACTTTAATTGCTCTTTTTCACTTTAATTATTATTCTTGTTATTTTTGTGTGTGTGGTAATGAAGGTGTCAGGGATTGATTTTGGTGATGAATGCACACTAGGTAATGGTACTGTGAACAATCAAATGTACGATTTGTTTTGTATGACTGCATGGTATGTGAATATATCTCAATAAAATGAATTTTAAAAATGTATTGAGAAAACATATTTCTATCTGATGATATCAGAAAAAGCTTCCTGAGTCTTTAATAAGTATACTATTTCATTCTTTCCTTCCTTCATTCATTCAACAAATAAATATTTAGTACCTGTCATATGCCAAGCACTATTCTATGCATACAATGATTTTTAAAAAGAGAAATTTCCCACTTTTATGGAGCTTGCATTTTACTGATGCAGGATAGAAAATAAATAAGGAACCAAGAAAGGAAGAAAATGCCAGATAATGGCAAGTGATATGAAAACAAAAAAACAGGGCAATGTGATAGTGTCTTGAGGAAAGCCTTAGATAGGGTGGCCAGAGAATTCCAACGAGAGAAAAACTTTATAGACATAAAATTTCAGTGGGTGCCAAGAAATTCCAAGGATAAGAAATTGCTCATAGCAAGAGATGAAGCTAGAGAGGTAAGAAATGTTTGCTTGGAAAACCTATCTCATTTCTACACATGTATATCTTTTTAAATTATTTTCTATGATAATTTTTTTCCTCCACAACCTGATTCCAAGTGTCCCAGGACAAGAACTCTGTCTTGTATTATGTTGTGTTTTCTATAATTCAAAGAAATGCAGGATCCAAAGAAACAATGATATCTTGTATACATGAACCACTTTTTTATAGTTATGTTTAAAATATTTTTTACATATATTAAAAGGGAATCTTTAACATCTGCTCTCCTATTTTGACATAATTTTTCTCTATGTTCTGCTTTAGTTTTATCTATATGAATATAATACATATTCTATACAATCTATTTTCTTTTCTGTGTTCTGATTCTCTAACTCATTTGTAAATATTTTCCTATTTTGCGCATAGTCTTCATATAAATCATTTTTGGAGGCCTAATATTTTACACTTTTCAAGCATATTTTTCTTGTAAGTCTTAATGAAATAGGATAGTTTATCCCTATCTTATAGTGTCTATATGGTAGGTGTCTGACAGGTTTCCAAGCAGGATGTTTCATATGGTTTCAAACAAATATTTGGACAGATTTTCTCACTTAAATTTCAATGTTTGCCATGGAGCGATTTAGTGTGTTGGATTCATGGATATTGTTCAACACACAGTTGACCATCAAGCAGCCACACACAATGCAAACCATGCAACAGTTAGTGTCAAAATCATAAGCAAGAGGCAATATGTGCCTACTGAAGAATGATGTGCACTGATCTCACTGAAATCTTGGATGAGGTAAGGTCCAAGTAAGGAAGATAAATGGAAGAAAATCTTGATGGGATGGAAGGACAAACCTGAGGTTCAGTGAGGCTTGGGAGAACATCAGAGAGTGGGTAGGATGGCCTAAAGAGAGAATATTTAGTAAGTGGGACTGGAGTAGGTGAGCATATAAAAAGTACCAGGGGAAAACTTTTTTCTGGAAAAACATGTCATCTTCTGGGTCTTTGTGCAGATATATCCAAGCAATGGAAAAGGGAAATGAAACCAGCGTCTCTGAATTCCTCCTCCTGGGCTTTTCCGCTTGGCCAGGGCAACAGACTCTCCTCTTTGTACTTTTCCTGTGTCTCTACTTAACTGGGCTGTTGGGGAACTTGCTCATCTTGCTGGCCATTGGCTCAGACCATCACCTCCACACACCCTTGTATTTCTTCCTTGCCAATCTGTCCTTGGTAGACCTCTGCCTTCCTTCAGCTACAGTCCCCAAGATGCTGCTGAACATCCAAATGCAGGCTCAGTCCATCTCCTATTCTGGTTGCCTGGCTCAGATGTATTTCTGTATGATGTTTGCCAACATGGACAATTTCCTTCTCACAGTGATGGCATATGATCGCTATGTGGCCATATGTTACCCTTTGCATTATACCACCATTATGACCCAGCACCTCTGTGCCTCTCTGGTGACTATTCCCTGGATCATTGCCATATTGAACCCCCTCTTGCACACTCTTATGATGACCCATCTGCACTTCTGCTCTAACAATGTCATCCACCATTTCTTCTGTGATATCAACTCTCTCCTCCCTCTATCTTGTTCTGACACCAGCCTTAATCAGTTGATGGTGCTTGCAGTGGTGGGGCTGGTCTTTGTGGCACCTTCAGGGTGTATCCTAGCATCCTATATCTGCATAATCTCTGCTGTGATGAAAGTTCCTTCTGTTCAAGGAAAACTCAAGGCTTTCTCCACCTGTGGATCCCATCTTGCCTTGGTCATTCTTTTCTATGGAACAATCACAGGGGTCTATATGAGCCCCTCATCCAGTGATTCAACTGAAAAAGACTCGGTGGCATCAGTGATTTTCATGGTGGTAGCCCCTGTGCTGAATCCCTTCGTTTACAGTCTAAGGAATAATGAACTGAAGGGGGCTTTAAAGAAGGCCCTAGGCCACAGCAAAATCTTCTCCCAATGAACTGACTGAAGGGAGTTCAACAGGAGACAAATATTAATGAGATCATCGTTCTCATTCCCATCCTAAGTACAAAATTATTATTAAATATTTAAGTAAACTTGACACTGACTTAAATTTGTTACAAATCACAGCCCTATGTATTTGAGCTCTCTGAGAGATTACTGATGTGCACAAATTTTATATATAAAATCCTTGAAAATTACAATACAAATATAAAATCAACATTTGAATGTATTGTTAAGACATCACATGCAGCCCTGATTAACAGGGGAATACCATGAGAAGTACATAACAGAGAATTTTTCTTAGGACTGCCCCCTCCTCCTAGAATGGAAGGAAGTAGGTGACCAATTGTCATGCATGGAAAACACAAACGAATAAAAATTTTTTGTAGTCAAATTTTCAAACCATAACTGCAACATGAAGTCAAAGTGAGACGAGATTGGTGAGGACTGAAGAAATCAAGGAAAGTTTGGAAAACACCATACTTAATCTGAGTCTTGAAACGATGGTTGAGTTTCATATAGGAATGATGAGAATGTTCAAAACGTGAGGAAGACTTGTAGGTTAAAAAAGGAGCATGATCATTACTGCAAAGGAGAGGCTAAACTTGCAAATAATTGTGCCTAAGAGTCTCCCCCTAAGTACCTCTTTGTTGCTCAGACGTGGCTCTCTCTCTCTCTCTCTCTCTAACTAAGCCACCTCAGTAGGTGAACTCACTGCTCTCCCTCCTACGTGGGACCCAACTCTCAGGGGTGTAAATCTCCCTGGCAATGCAGGATATGACTCCCACGGATGAGTCTGGACCCAGCATCACGGGATTGAGAACACCTTCTTGACCAAGAGGGGGATGCAAAATGAAACGAAATAAAGTTTCAGTGGTTGAGAGATTCCAAATGGAGTCGAGAGGTCACTCTGGTGGACATTCTTACGAACTATATAGATAGCACCTCTTAGGTTTTAATGTATTGGAATAGCTAGAAGTAAATATCTGAAACTACCAAACTCCAACCCAGTAGTTGGACTCCTGAAAACGACTGTGTAACAATGTAGATTACAAGGGGTGACAGTGTGATTGTGAAAACCTTGTGGATCACACTCTCTTTATCTAGTGTATGGATGGATGAGTAGAAAAATAGGGACAAAAACTAAATGAAAAATAGGGTGGGATGGGGGGGATGATTTGGGTGTTCTTTTATACTTTTATTTTTTATTCTTATTCTGATTCTTTCTGATGTAAGGAAAATGTTTGGAAATAGATTGGGGTGATGAATGCATAACTACATGACGGTCCTGTGAACAGTTGACTGTATACCATGGATGACTGTATGGTATGTGAATATATTTCAATAAAACGGAATTTAATTTTAAAAAAAGGAGCATGACATGATATGTACAAATAAATGTACTGAATCCATCTGAATGGAGTAAACAGTCTATTAGGGACTGGTGAGAATGAACGATGGATAGTTATTTCTCACCCTGTTTTATATTTATTCATGTTTTAAGACTATACTGTAAGCACTTCTGATCATCTGTCTTAATTTCCTTGCATAAAAAGCAGGATTTTTATCAATGGCTATGTATATATGTATATCTAAATCTACATAAATCCTCATGCTGGCCTACAAAGAATTACTTGGGAGACTATTGATCATCATTTTTAAATTTAAAATTCTGTATTGTTACTCATCCTAGAGTATACATCAAGTTGTCTACATGAGAAGCAACCACACCTGCAATTAAAGTGTATGCCTTTGTGATTTTTTGATTTGGAGTTTGTATGTGATTTCTGTGTTCACAATGTACAACAGAGCCCTGAAAAGTGCATTTTCCATATGCCATATATGCCATATTTTAAGTCATATCATCCAAAATATTTCTTCAAATGTGGTAAACATATGCTCAACCATTTTCATGTGATATGATCACTAACAGGCAGAAATAGAGATAAAAAGAGAAAATAAGAGAGAGAGAGAAAAAGGCACAATGCTATAAATATTTGTCTGTTTGTTTTGATAGAGAGTCTTTCTAGAAATTACATTTGTGGTTCTTGCTCTTCTCAGCCCTCTGAAAGAGAGCAGAAAAATTGTTGGACCATGTAAGGACCAGTGTAAATAACATTAGGTGGAAGAGAGAAGCAGTGGCAGAGACAGACCCATCAGATACCAATATCCTAGCTCCTTAAAGATCTTTGTATGTGTCAGATATTTTAGCTGCAAGTAACAGAAATCAACTCTGCTTAATTGAGCACAAACAGAATCTGATGAAAGGATAATGTGTAATTCATAAAATTCTTAAAGGGCTGAAAGACCAGGCTCAGAGGCCTATGACCAGAACACAGCCAAAATAACAGAAAGAACATTGACCACAGTCACTGTCACTGAACAATGGATGTTGCAGCTTGCCCCACTGACGCTGCCTACCCTTGGACACTAAATGCCTATGCTACCCTACTGCCACCGCTGACCCATAAACTGGACATTTTTGCCACCACCACAGAGATTTTCCACTGCCTATACTTCTTTGCATCACCTATCCTTGATTTAAATGGCAGGTTGACTGAAGGCTATTGAACAAACATAAACATACACCCTTGCTCAAAGCACAAGACCGAGAAAGAAAGTACCTCAAATTTTCACCTGTATTGAACACCACACTGTGCCTCTCAGATCACCTTTCAGGACTGAAAGACTTATCCTCCCTCCCTCCAGCTGCTGGGAGTCCTGCCAGCTGATAGCCCTCTCTGATAGCCATCAGTGTCAGTTGACTCTAGAAAGTGTCCTCAGCTGAAGGGAGAAGCCTGGGTTTGGGGCTAAAACCCTCCCTGGGGGCAAGTTGTATTCAATGATTGGACTCTCAAGGGAGCATAAAGCCCCAATCCCCTAGAACCAACTCAGGGCAATTCTGAAAGGCCGTCTTAGTTCCATGGAAGCAGCTAAAGTTTTTGATGTGGTTGCATCATCACCCAACTTCTTCCACCCAATGTTGCTGCCTTTACTCTGTCACAGGTTTAATCCCAAGATCACTCCTAAAAGTTTCCTGCATGCCATTCTTTGCCTCAAAGTATGCTTCTCTTGGAACCTAACCTGCAACATCATCTATAATGAAACAGTTCAGACAACGTCTGAATATAATGCAATGAAACTAAAATTTAATGACATATCAGAAACAAAAAGGCCCTCCATCTGCATAGTTCTAAAATTCTCTTTTAAATAACTCTTGGTTCAAGGAGGAAATATAAACATTTCTGAATATCTAGAAAATGATGATAATCAAAACACTACATATAAGAAAGTATAGGAAGAACTAAAGCAGTATGCAGAGGAAAATTCTCAGCCATAAGCACTTATATGAAACATAAATGCATTTAATTAATTAAGGATCCAACTAAAAAAGTTTAGAAAAAGACAACAAAATAAACTGAAGGAATGCAAAAGAAATTGTGAAAAAATTAATTAATCAGAAGGCAGAAAAATACCGAACTTATAAATCAATCCAAGGGCTGGATATTTAAAAATCAACAAAACTAAGGAACCACTCCCAACCTAATTAATAAAAAGAGGAGATAGTGTAAATATGCAAAATAAGAAACAAAACAAAATATCTACAGAAACAGAAAATGTGAAGAAACACAAGACTAAAGCATTTTAATTGAATCTATGCAAATAAATTTGGAAATCTAAGTAAAATCGGTAATTTCCTAGGAAAATATTTTTATCAAAACTACTTCTAGAAGAGACATACTATCTAAACAGGTTGATTTCCAAAAAATAAATACATTTTTTCAAGAACTATCACCCATAAAAGAACAAGACCTGAAAGTTTCATAGGGATTTCTACCAAATCTTAAATAATTATCAGAGCACAGAAAACTTACAAAATATATTAAAGTGAACATTAAGTATATGTTGAAAATATATATTAAAGTGAACATTTTGATATAAAAATCTGCAGACTAGAAAAATTAAACTAGACAAATCTCACTGACTACTGATGCAAAAATTAAAAACAATATTAGCAAAAGGAATCCAGCAGCACTTCAAAAGAATAATACATCATGAACAAATGAGGTTTATTTGAAAAATGCAAGAATGGCTCAATATTAAGATATCTGATAACAAAATTTATCACAATAACAAAAAGATAAAATAAACAGGAATAATCTTAATAAATGTCCATGGTAAGTATAAAGAAAAATTTAAACCACTACTGAAGGAAATAAAAGGATACTTGAATAAAAGAAATGATACCATAAAGATGTCAATTCTCCCTAAATTAGTGTATAAATTTAATGTGGTCCCAAAAATTACTAACAGTTTTTAAGTCTAGAAACTGCTACTAAAAGTTTACATGGAGAAATACACAAAGAAGTAGGTCAATAGGAGGGAACTAGATCTATCAGATATTAAAACATTGTACAGCCCCAATAATAATGTAGCACCGACATTTAACAAAACAACCAAACCAATAGAAAAACAGAAAGTCTAAAATTGATGCGATTATAAACAAGAATTTAATATAAAGAAAAGGTTGCAGATGATTAAAAAGGGGAAAGATACTATTCAGTAAATGTTGTAGGGACAACTAGATACTTATTCAGAAAAAAAAAATGGATCCATTACTTATGCCTTACACCAAGACAAATAACTAATAAATCAAATACATAATGTAAAAAAGATGAAACAATTAATGCACAAGGATAAAGTACAGAAGAATTATTTTATACTCAAAATCCAGAAATCATAACAGAAAAAAATGGATAGATTCAACTATATAAAAGTTTAAAAAGGAAAAGAAAGAACTCTACATTACAAAGAGTCAAAAGGATTATTAAAAGAAAAATGCCAAATAGCAAAAAATATTTACAACTCATATCAAAGACAAAGAAATAAAGTAAAGAACTCTTAAAACAGTAGAAAAAATGGCAAAAATTTCAGCAGGTAATTCAAGGGGAGAGAACTACAAATGACTCTAACATATGAATAAATACTCAGTGTAACTCATTAAAAGTAAAGCAAATTAAAACTATAGTGAAGTACCTACAAGATTTTTTAAAATTCATGAGTTTCATGATACTCTCTGAGACACATTGGTGAACAAGCATATCAGATTTTATTATCAAAGTACAAATTGACATAATTGCTACTGTTGGCAAATGATAGAAATTAAATAGTTTCTAAATATAGATGCATGTACCCTTTGATTCAGTAACTCTACTTTTGAGAATTTTCCATTTGGATATAATTGACGACATATGGAATGCCATATTTTCATCATCGTAGCACTGTTTGAAATAGCCAAAGTAAAATCCACATGCCTGTCAACAAGGGCAATGGTTTAGAACAATAGGGACTAGTTTAGAATATTACGGTACATTCAGTACATTCGTACAATGGAGTGAGTACCTTGCAACCTCAATAAAGAATGGGGAAGCTCTCTTTGCACTTATATAGAATAAAATCCAGGATATAATTTTGGAAGAAAAACACAAGGTGAAAAACAGTATATAGCATGCTATCTTTTAGATAAAACAAAAACATGTAAATAATTTGCTTGTATACGCACAAAATATCACTGGAAAGATATTCAACAAGCTAATAACAGTGGCTACTTATAACAAGGGTTGGGAATCCAGTGGAAGAGAGACAACAGTGGAGGGGAAGTTTTTTACCTTATGCCTTTTAATTTTTTGTTTTATTTTTGAACCATGTAAATTTATTTACTTACACAAAAAAAATTGTTTAATTCAAAAGTAAACATCTTTTATAATAGCAAACAAAAGCAAGGAATGTTGAATTGAATATGACAAAACATCTATAAAATTTTTGTGTGGAAAATTATAATACTTCATTAAAGACCTTTAAATAAGTTGCAAATAAAAGAAAAGAATATACCGTGCTCATGGATAGAAAAAAATAAATATTTAAAAGGTGTCCATTCTTCTCAAATTATCTGAAAGTCCGATGTAACTCCAACCAAAATCTAAATACTTTTTTCTTTTATTATTGAACTTGCTAAACTAATTATAAAATGTAAGAGGAGAAGCAAAGGGCCAAGAACATCCAAGACAATGTTAAAGAAGAATTATAGGGTTGTGGAGGTGGGTATTTTTTCTATGTGATATCAAGATAATGTGGCATTGACTCTCAGATAGGTAAACAGCCCACAGAACAATACAAAAAGGTTCCAAACAGACCAACACATATATGAAAAGTTTGTATGACAAAAGTGCTTTGCAGAGAGGCGGGGCAAGATGGCAGACTGGTGAGCTGTATGTTTTAGTTACTCCTCCAGGAAAGTAGGTAGAAAGCCAGGAACTGCGTGGACTGGACACCACAGAGCAATCTGTCTTTGGGCATACTTCATACAACACTCATGAAAATGTCGAACTGCTGAGATCAGCGAAATCTGTAAGTTTTTGCGGCCAGGGGACCCGCACCCCTCCCTGCCAGGCTCAGTCCCGTGGGAGGAGGGGCTGTCAGCTCCGGGAAGGAGAAGGGAGAACTGCAGTGGCAGCCCTTATCGGAAACTCATTCTACTGATCCAAACTCCAACCATAGATAGACTGAGACCAGACACCAGAGAATCTGAGAGCAGCCAGCCCAGCAGAGAGGAGACAGGCAAAGTAAAAAAAAACAACAACACAAAAACTCCAAAATAAAAGCAGAGGATTTTTGGAGTTCTGGTGAACACAGAAAGGGGAAGGGCGGAGCTCAGGCCTTGAGGCGCATATGCAAATCCCGAAGAAAAGCTGATCTCTCTGCCCTGTGGACCTTTCCTTAATGGCCCTGGTTGCTTTGTCTATTAGCATTTCAATAAGCCATTAGATCTCTGAGGAGGGCCCTTTTTTTTTTTTTTTTTTTTAATCCTTTTTTCTTTTTCTAAAACAATTACTCCAAGAAGCCCAATACAGAAAGCTTCAAAGACATTCAATTTGGGCATGTCAAGTCAAGAGCAGAACTAAGAGAGCTCTGAGACAAAAGGCAATAATCCAGTGGCTGAGAAAATTCACTAAACACCACAACTTCCAAAGAAAAGGGGGGTGTCCACTCACAGCCACCATCCTGGTGGACAGGAAACACTCCTGCCCATCACCAGCCCCATAGCCCAGAGCTGCCCCAGACAACCCAGTGTGACGGAAGTGCTTCAAATAACAGGCACACACCACAAAACTGGGGGTGGACATTAGCCTTCCCTGCAACCTCAGCTGATTGTCCCAGAGTTGGGAAGGTGGAGCAGTGTGAATTAACAAAGCCCCATTCAGCCATCATTTGAGCAGACTGGGAGCCTCCCGACACAGCCCAGCAGCCCAGAACTGCCCTGGGGGGACGGCACTCACCTGTGACATAGCACAGTCATCCCTCAACAGAGGACCCGGGGTGCACAGCCTGGAAGAGGGGCCCACTTGCAAGTCTCAGGAGCCATACGCCAATACCAAGGACTTGTGGGTCAGTGACAGAGACAAACTGTGGCAGGACTGAACTGAATGATTAGACTATTGCAGCAGCTTTAAAACTCTAGGATCACCAGGGAGATTTGATTGTTAGGGCCACCCCCGCTCCCCGACTGCCCAGAAACACGCCCCACATACAGGGCAGGCAACACCAACTACACACGCAAGCTTGGTACACCAATTGGGCCCCACAAGACTCACTCCCCCACTCACCAAAAAGGCTAAGCAGGGGAGAACTGGCTTGTGGAGAATAGGTGGCTCGTGGATGCCACCTGCTGGTTAGTTAGAGAAAGTGTACTCCACGAAGCTGTAGATCTGATAAATTAGAGATAAGGACTTCAATTGGTCTACAAACCCTAAAAGAACCCTATCAAGTTCAGCAAATGCCACGAGGCCAAAAACAACAGAAAATTATAAAGCATATGAAAAAACCAGACGATATGGATAACCCAAGCCCAAGCACCCAAATCAAAATACCAGAAGAGACACAGCACCTAGAGCAGCTACTCAAAGAACTAAAGATGAACAATGAGACCATAGTACGGGATATAAAGGAAATCAAGAAGACCCTAGAAGAGCATAAAGAAGACACTGCAAGACTAAATAAAAAAAAATGGATGATCTTATGGAAATTAAAGAAACTGTTGACCAAATTAAAAAGATTCTGGACACTCATAGTACAAGACTAGAGGAAGTTGAACAACGAATCAGTGACCTGGAAGATGACAG
Organism: Choloepus didactylus; assembly: GCF_015220235.1. Classification (NCBI taxonomy): domain Eukaryota; kingdom Metazoa; phylum Chordata; class Mammalia; order Pilosa; family Megalonychidae; genus Choloepus; species Choloepus didactylus. Next base: position 125,113,036 of record NC_051313.1, on the reverse strand, counting down.
AATGGAAAATGAAAGCATAAAAGAAAGAATGGGGAAAAAAATTGAAAAAATCGAAATGGACCTCAGGAATATGATAGATAATATGAAACGTCCAAATATAAGACTCATTGGTGTCCCAGAAGGGGAAGAAAAGGGTAAAAGTCTAGGAAGAGTATTCAAAGAAATTGTTGGGGAAAACTTCCCAAATCTTCTAAACAACATAAATACACAAATCATAAATGCTCAGCGAACTCCAAATAGAATAAATAATCCAAATAAACCCACTCCGAGACATATACTGATCACACTGTCAAACACAGAAGAGAAGGAGCAAGTTCTGAAAGCAGCAAGAGGAAAGCAATTCACCACATACAAAGGAAACAGCATAAGACTAAGTAGTGACTACTCAGCAGCCACCATGGAGGCGAAAAGGCAGTGGCACGATATATTTAAAATTCTGAGTGAGAAAAATTTCCAGCCAAGAATACTTTATCCAGCAAAGCTCTCCTTCAAATTTGAGGGAGAGCTTAAATTTTTCACAGACAAACAAATGCTGAGAGAATTTGCTAACAAGAGACCTGCCCTACTGGAGATACTAAAGGGAGCCCTACAGACAGAGAAACAAAGACAGGACAGAGAGACTTGGAGAAAGGTTCAGTACTAAAGAGATTCGGTATGGGTACAATAAAGGATATTAATAGAGAGAGGGAAAAATATGGCAAACATAAACCAAAGGATAAGATGGCCGATTCAAGAAATGCCTTCACGGTTATAACGTTGAATGCAAATGGATTAAACTCCCCAATTAAAAGATATAGATTCGCAGAATGGATCAAAAAAAATGAGCCATCAATATGTTGCATACAAGAGACTCATCTTAGACACAGGGACACGAAGAAACTGAAAGTGAAAGGATGGAAAAAAATATTTCATGCAAGCTACAGCCAAAAGAAAGCAGGTGTAGCAATATTAATCTCAGATAAAATAGACTTCACATGCAGGAATGTTTTGAGAGACAAAGAAGGCCACTACATACTAATAAAAGGGGCAATTCAGCAAGAAGAAATAACAATCGTAAATGTCTATGCACCCAATCAAGGTGCCACAAAACACATGAGAGAAACACTGGCAAAACTAAAGGAAGCAATTGATGTTTCCACAATAATTGTGGGAGACTTCAACACATCACTCTCTCCTATAGATAGATCAACCAGACAGAAGACCAATAAGGAAACTGAAAACCTAAAGAATCTGATAAATGAATTAGATTTAACAGACATATACAGGACATTACATCCCAAATCACCAGGATACACATACTTTTCTAGTGCTCACGGAACTTTCTCCAGAATGGATCATATGCTGGGACATAAAACAAGCCTCAATAAATTTAAAAAGATTGAAATTATTCAAAGCACATTCTCTGACCACAATGGAATACAATTAGAAGTCAATAACCATCAGAGACTTAGAAAATTCACAAATACCTGGAGGTTAAACAACACACTCCTAAACAATCAGTGGGTTAAAGAAGAAATAGCAAGAGAAATTGCTAAATATATAGAGACGAATGAAAATGAGAACACAACATACCAAAACCTATGGGATGCAGCAAAAGCAGTGCTAAGGGGGAAATTTATAGCACTAAAAGCATATATTAAAAAGGAAGAAAGAGCCAAAATCAAAGAACTAATGGATCAACTGAAGAAGCTAGAAAATGAACAGCAAACCAATGCTAAACCAAGTAGAAGAAAAGAAATAACAAGGATTAAAGCAGAAATAAATGACATAGAGAACAAAAAAACAATAGAGAGGATAAATATCACCAAAAGTTGGTTCTTTGAGAAGATCAACAAGATTGACAAGCCCCTAGCTAGACTGACAAAATCAAAAAGAGAGAAGACCCATATAAACAAAATAATGAATGAAAAAGGTGACATAACTGCAGATCCTGAAGAAATTTAAAAAATTATAAGACGATATTATGAACAACTGTATGGCAACAAACTGGATAATGTAGAAGAAATGGACAATTTCCTGGAAACATATGAACAACCTAGACTGACCAGAGAAGAAATAGAAGACCTCAACCAACCCATCACAAGCAAAGACATCCAATCAGTCATCAAAAATCTTCCCACAAATAAATGCCCAGGGCCAGATGGCTTCACACGGGAATTCTACCAAACTTTCCAGAAAGAACTGACACCAATCTTACTCAAACTCTCTCAAAACATTGAAAAAAATGGAACACTACCTAACTCATTTTATGAAGCTAACATCAATCTAATACCAAAACCAGGCAAAGATGCTACAAAAAAGGAAAACTACCGGCCAATCTCCCTAATGAATATAGATGCAAAAATCCTCAACAAAATACTTGCAAATCGAATCCAAAGACACATTAAAAAAATCATACACCATGACCAAGTGGGGTTCATTCCAGGCATGCAAGGATGGTTCAACATAAGAAAAACAATCAATGTATTACAACACATTAAAAACTCGAAAGGGAAAAATCAATTGATCATCTCAATAGATGCTGAAAAAGCATTTGACAAAATCCAACATCCGTTTTTGATAAAAACACTTCAAAAGGTAGGAATTGAAGGAAACTTCCTCAACATGATAAAGAGCATATATGAAAAACCCACAGCCAGCATAGTACTCAATGGTGAGAGACTGAAAGCCTTCCCTCTAAGATCAGGAACAAGACAAGGATGCCCGCTGTCACCACTGTTATTCAACATTGTGCTGGAAGTGCTAGCCAGGGCAATCCGGCAAGACAAAGAAATAAAAGGCATCCAAATTGGAAAAGAAGAAGTAAAACTGTCATTGTTTGCAGATGATATGATCTTATATCTAGAAAACCCTGAGAAATCGACGATACAGCTACTAGAGCTAATAAACAAATTTAGCAAAGTAGCGGGATACAAGATTAATGCACATAAGTCAGTAATGTTTCTATATGCTAGAAATGAACAAACTGAAGAGACACTCAAGAAAAAGATACCATTTTCAATAGCAACTAAAAAAATCAAGTACCTAGGAATAAACTTAACCAAAGATGTAAAAGACCTATACAAAGAAAACTACATAACTCTACTAAAAGAAAAGAAGGGGACCTTAAAAGATGGAAAAATATTCCATGTTCATGGATAGGAAGGCTAAATGTCATTAAGATGTCAATTCTACCCAAACTCATCTACAGATTCAATGCAATCCCAATCAAAATTCCAACAACCTACTTTGCAGACTTGGAAAAGCTAGTTATCAAATTTATTTGGAAAGGGAAGATGCCTCGAATTGCTAAAGACACTCTAAAAAAGAAAAACGAAGTGGGAGGACTTACACTCCCTGACTTTGAAGCTTATTATAAAGCCACAGTTGCCAAAACAGCAAGGTACTGGCACAAAGATAGACATATAGATCAATGGAATCGAATTGAGAATTCAGAGATAGACCCTCAGATCTATGGCCGACTGATCTTTGATAAGGCCCCCAAAGTCACTGAACTGAGCCATAATGGTCTTTTCAACAAACGGGGCTGGGAGAGTTGGATTTCCATATCCAAAAGAATGAAAGAAGACCCCTACCTCACCCCGTATACAAAAATTAACTCAAAATGGACCAAAGATCTCAATATAAAAGAAAGTACCATAAAACTCCTAGAAGATAATGTAGGAAAACATCTTCAAGACCTTGTATTAGGCGGCCACTTCCTAGACTTTACACCCAAAGCACAAGCAACAAAAGAGAAAATAGATAAATGGGAACTCCTCAAGCTTAGAAGTTTCTGCACCTCAAAGGAATTTCTCAAAAAGGTAAAGAGGCAGCCAACTCAATGGGAAAAAATTTTTGGAAACCATGTATCTGACAAAAGACTGATATCTTGCATATACAAAGAAATCCTACAACTCAATGACAATAGTACAGACAGCCCAATTATAAAATGGGCAAAAGATATGAAAAGACAGTTCTCTGAAGAGGAAATACAAATGGCCAAGAAACACATGAAAAAATGTTCAGCTTCACTAGCTATTAGAGAGATGCAAATTAAGACCACAATGAGATACCATCTAAAACCGGTTAGAATGGCTGCCATTAAACAAACAGGAAACTACAATTGCTGGAGGGGATGTGGAGAAATTGGAACTCTTATTCATTGTTGGTGGGACTGTATAATGGTTCAGCCACTCTGGAAGTCAGTCTGGCAGTTCCTTAGAAAACTAGATATAGAGCTACCATTCGATCCAGCGATTGCACTTCTCGGTATATACCCGGAAGATCGGAAAGCAGTGACACGAACAGATATCTGCACGCCAATGTTCATAGCAGCATTATTCACAATTGCCAAGAGATGGAAACAACCCAAATGTCCTTCAACAGATGAGTGGATAAATAAAATGTGGTATATACACACGATGGAATACTACACGGCAGTAAGAAGGAACGATCTCGTGAAACATATGACAACATGGATGAACCCTGAAGACATAATGCTGAGCGAAATAAGCCAGGCACAAAAAGAGAAATATTATATGCTACCACTAATGTGAACTTTGAAAAATGTAAAACAAATGGCTTATAATGTAGAATGTAGGGGAACTAGCAGTAGAGAGCAATTAAGGAAGGGGGAACAATAATCCAAGAAGAACAGATAAGCCATTTAACGTTCTGGGGATGCCCAGAAATGACTATGGTCTGTTAATTTCTGATGGATATAGTAGGAGCAAGTTCACAGAAAGGTTGCTATATTATGTAACTTTCTTGGGGTAAAGTAGGAACATGTTGGAAGTTAAGCAGTTATCTTAGGTTAGTTGTCTTTTTCCTACTCCCTTGTTATGGTCTCTTTGAAATGTTCTTTTATTGTATGTTTGTTTTCTTTTTAACTTTTTTTTTCATACAGTTGATTTAAAAAAGAAGGGAAAGTTAAAAAAAAAAAAAAAAGAAAAAAAGAAAAACAAGGAAAAAAAAAAGATGTAGTGCCCCCTTGAGGAGCCTGTGGAGAATGCAGGGGTATTCACCTACCCCACCTCCATGGTGGCTAACATGACCACAGACATAGGGGACTGGTGGTTTGATGGGTTGAGCCCTCTACCATAAGTTTTACCCTTGGGAAGACGGTTGCTGCAAAGGAGAGGCTAGGCCTCCCTATATTTGTGCCTAAGAGTCTCCTCCTGAATGCCTCTGTGTTGCTCAGATGTGGCCCTCTCTCTCTGGCTAAGCCAACTTGAAAGGTGAAATCACTGCCCCCCCCCCCACGTGGGATCAGACACCCAGGGGAGTGAATCTGCTTGGCAACGTGGAATATGACTCCCAGGGAGGAACGAAGACCCGGCATCGTGGGACGGAGAACATCTTCTTGACCAAAAGGGGGATGTGAAAGGAAATGAAATAAGCTTCAGTGGCAGAGAGATTCCAAAACGAGCCGAGAGGTCACTCTGGTGGGCACTCTTACGCACACTTTAGACAACCCTTTTTAGGTTCTAAAGAATTGGGGTAGCTGGTGGTGGATACCTGAAACTATCAAGCTACAACCCAGAACCCATGAATCTCGAAGACAGTTGTATAAAAATGTAGCTTATGAGGGGTGACAAGGGGATTGGGAAAGCCATAAGGACCACACTCTACTTTGTCTAGTTTATGGATGGAGGAGTAGAAAAATAGGGGAAGGAAACAAACAGACAAAGGTACCCAGTGTTCTTTTTTTACTTCAATTGCTCTTTTTCACTCTAATTATTATTCTTGTTATTTTTGTGTGTGTGCTAATGAAGGTGTCAGGGATTGATTTAGGTGATGAATGTACAACTATGTAATGGTACTGTAAACAATCGAAAGTACAATTTGTTTTGTATGACTGCGTGGTATGTGAATATATCTCAATAAAATGATGATTAAAAAAAAGTGCTTTGTAGAGCAGTAGGAAATTTATACAGGCTATTCAGTAACTGGTGTTGGGACAATCCATATGTAAAATAAATTAAATTGTATCTCTACTTTATACTACACACACATACAAAACATCTTTTCCAGACGGATTCAGGACCTAAATGTGAAAAATCCAAAATTTGAAACTTTTGGGGAGAGAATGAAGGAGAGCATCTTTATAAAAAGAGCCCACAGAAAGATTTATTAGGCAATACCATTTTTTACCTGTTGGATGGCAAAAATTAACAACCCAAACCATAAAGTACTACTTGAAATATGGAGCAATTGTAATGCTTACATGCTGCTGGTGGGAGTGTAAATTGAAAAGACAATTTTCCAGAATAATTTGGCAATATCTAGGAAAGCTGAAGATGTTCACCCTGTACAACCCAGAAATATAATTTCTAGGTTTGCATTCCAGAGAAAGTCTCACACATGAGCAAATGGATCCATATACAAGAAGGTTCACAGCAGAATTTTTTGTTCACTTAAAAAATCAGACACTCTCTAATGTCCATTATCAGTAGAATAGATTAATAAACTCTGATATATCCATATATGTAATATTCTACAACAGTGAAATGATAAATATTACAAACATAATTTTGACCTAGAATTTTCTCTTCTATGTATACTCTCTAGAGACATTCCCATATAAATGCATTAGGAGACACATTCAAAAATGTTCATTTCAGGATTAGAACAATAGCAAAAAAAAAAGGAGAGAGATCACATGTACACTGTCAGGAGAATGGATGAACTAGGTGGCTATATTATGGTATATTCATATAATAAAATACCCTACTATAGTTAAAATGGAGAGATCAAAAAATAGTTCTAATGGAAGGGAAAACAAGACCTGAGCTGTCACTTGCTGGGGGCAGGGACATGGCAAAGAAGACAAGCTGTTGAAGAATATTGCCTTGCTGGAGGGCTTTCCTGAATGCTAATGAAGTCTGAGACAATGAATTTCTTTGTTCTTCACCCTATCAAGGGAACTACTGGCCACAGATGTTTTAAAAATGGAAGTACTAGTAAATAACATTATACACAGGCCTGTGTATCCACCTTCCTTCTGCTGTGGAAAAAACAGAAGCTACACTATTTTCTGTAATATTGTGAAAAACTAATTCATTGGCAAAAGAGAAGAATCTTGGCTTTTAGGAAAATACCATCTTTCTCTTTTTCTTTTAGACAAGAGGGAGAAAACTCAGATTTGGGGAACTATACTTCTGGAGTAAGGCTATAGATCTTCAAATCGTTCAATTTGAAGGAAATAAGTGGAAGTGGTGATGCCACAAGCAGGTGAGAAAGTTTTTTTTATCTCCCCAAATAACCTCCTTCAAGAATCTCTCCAAGTCTTTGATATTGCTTATATTTCCTCATTCTTATGTAATGTGCAATGCAATGCGGCTTTAAACTCCTTCTAAGCAGACTGCTGCCCCTAAGAACTTCCCTATAGACACATTTTAGCTTGTTGCCCACTAGAAATGAAATGTGAGCTGCTTGGTCATCTAAAATTTTGTAGTAGCCACATTTAAAAAAACATAGATGAATTTAATTTTTGATAATATATTTTATTTAACTCAATATATCCAAATATTATCATTTCAACATGTAATCAATGTAAAAATTATTGAACATTTAATATTCTTTTTTGTACTAAGTGTTTTACACTTAAAATATATCTCCATCTAGACTAGCCACATTTCAAGTGCTCAATAGATACATAAGGCTAGTGGCTACTCTAATGGACAGAAAAGTTATAGAGCCTCCGCTGGTAGGGGGTGCGTTATCTTAAAGGAAAAGGACTTTGGTAGAGAGGAAAAGACTTGCAGATAGATTAGAAGTAGGAACGTCCTTGAAGGGAAACAAGTTCTTAATTTCCCCTTAGTACACAGGAAAGCACATCATTGTCATTTAGTTTATTTAATTTTCCTATTTTTAAATATAGTTTCCTTTAATTACTCTAATGAAGCGGTTCTCAACCTGGGACATTCCCTTCTTCTCTACCCATCTGCTCCCAGGAGGGCTTTGAAATTTGTGGATGAGTTTTTGATTGTCAGAACAATTGGTGCTGGGTAACACATTTTAGCTCCTCTGTATAGGGATTGTAAATGTCATATAATGCATGGAACAATCCAATATGAAAAAAGAATTATTCCATCTGAAGAATTATTATTCCTAAATACTAAAGGTCCAGCCACTGAGAAATCCTTCAGTAAAATATGACACATCCCTGCAGCCTTGTTTGGTGGTATGATGGAGAATAGTGGAACTGCCACACATTTACACTTCTGCTGCCACACTTGCAGACAAAACAGCATCCTATCAAAGGGACTAGGTCCAGGAGATCTTGGCAATAACCAGCAGCAAACACCAGGAGAATTGAGAATGGCTAGGGTCATTTCATGGAGAAATAACACTAGGTGAACAATTAGGGGAGAAGGTGGATAAAAACCTACTTTCCTACTCCTATTCCTAATTTCCACTAGATAAGAGGAAGGTAATGTTTGAAGGAAGAGGAAAGCAGAGGCTCAAGTTGCACCTGAATCTTAAGACACGTAAGTTGGACATAACTATAAACAGAGAACTATAAATTGAGAAAAGAAACGGTATATGGCAGAACAGTTTATTTTTTATAATAAAGTCTGTGCCAGTTGGAATGTATTATTATGTCCCCCCCAAAACGCCAATATCTTTGACACAATCTTGTGTGGGCAGATGTATTAGTGTTGATTAGATTGTAATTCTTTGATTGAGTATTTCCATGGAGATGCGACCCACCCAACTGTAGGTGATAACTCTGATCAGATAATTTCCACGGAGGTGTGGCCCCACCCATTCAGCTGGGCCTTGATTAGTTCACTGGAGGCCTATAAAAGCTCAAACAGAAGAAGTGAGCTTGCTACAGTCAAGAGGGACACTTTGAAGAACACACTGGAGCAGGAAAGAGAGGAACTGCAGATGAGAGACAGTTTGAAGATGGCCATTGAAAGCAGACTTTTGCTCTGGAGAACCCAAGAGAGGACAAATGCCCCAAGAGCAACTAAGAGTGACACTTTTGAGGAACTGCAGCCTAGAGAGGAACGTCCTGGGAGAAAGCCATTTTGAAACCAGAACTCTGGAGCAGACACCAGCCACATGCCTTCCCAGCTAACAGAGGTTTTCTGGACACCATTGGCCATCCTCTTGTGAAGGTACCTGATCGCCGATGACTTACCTTGGACACTTTATGGCCTTAAGACTGGAACTTTGTAACCAAATAAACCCCCTTGATAAAAGCTGATCCATTTCTGGTGTTTTACGAAAAGGCAGCAATAGCAAACTGGAACACAGTCTTTGAAGAGACATAAAGAAAACAGAGGCAAATAAGTGGAGGCATTAATAAAGTATTCTACTTTCTGTTAGGTGGGTGGGAGCTGAGAGGCCTGTTTGGCAGATGCTGACAAAGTCTCTCAAAAAGTTCTAAATTTTAAATTCAGATGCTCTTCCCTATATTAAAATGGCAGTGTCAGGTTGACTAAAACATGATTGAACTCCTGTGGTGGCTAGTTTCCAAAGATGGTATCCAGTGAAACATGCTTGAATCAGGGCTGACCCTGTGACTCCCTTATAATAATTGAAAATTAACAGAAGTGACTCTTGTTGACTTCCTAGACTGGAATAGAAGCTTTGCAGCTTCTACCATGTCTTTTTGGAATACATGCTCTAGGAAAAGCCAGACACTGTGTAAGAAGTTCAACCACCTTGAGATTGTCATGCTGAGAGGAAGCCCAAGCTAGCCAAAAGAGGCAGCATGGGGAGTGACGCCTGATTAGCCTCAGCTGTTCCAGCCATCCCAGCCCAAGCACCAGATATATGACTGAAGAAGCCATCTTGGATGTTCAGCTCAGTAGAACCTTCAAAGAACGATTTCCCTCAACATATGAGGATAACAGTATGAAAATCCAGGTGAGAAGTTGCTAGCCAACTGCTAGACAAGTTGACCCACAGAACTGTAACAAACTGTTTATTAAGCTACTGAATTTTGGAGTGGTTTGTTACACAGTGTTAAATAAGCAGAATGACATTTTTTTTTAGAGATGATGAACATGTTTTCATTTATGCATACCATATGCAAAACTTACCAAATTGTATATTTTAAATAGATGCAATTTGTTGTATATCAATTATACCTCAATAAACCTGTTAAGAAATTTTAAAAAAGCATGTGAAGAAAGTTACAATATAATTTCATCTATATAAAGGTTTAAAATTTGTAAAACACTATTATTTATGGTAAAATAAATATATAGACAAAATAGAATGGTAAATATTGAATTAATACAAGGACAAGGGAATAGAATCATGAAGAAATGCAGAGAGACCTCACCTGCATCTGTAATGTATAATCCTTTTTTAATAAAGTATTTGAAGCAAAGTGTGCATTATGTTAAAAATTAATGAAGCTGAATGTCATGTCCATGGAGTTGTGATATTATTTTTTATTCTTGTCAATATGTTTTCACCTGTTCATAGGTTTTAAGAAACTGAAAAGAAGAAAAAGAGAAAGAAAACGGAAAATTGGAAGATTATCTAAGAAATATTTTGGAGATGTTCCCAGAACTGAATTCTTTAGTTACCAAACTGAAAAGTCCTACTAACTATCCAGCATTGCTAATGAAAGAAGACCCTCACCAAGACACATTATTGTGAAATTTAAGAACCATGAGAATAAAGAAAAGATCCCCAAAACTTCCAAAACAAAATAGATCACATCACATACAAAGAATGAAGAACCAGAATGACATTAGACTTGCCAATTAACAGCACTAGAAATTAGAAGACAATGAAGGAATGCCTTCAAAATTCTGGTGTAAATCATTTCAAATATAGAATTCTCTACCCAGGCAAATACCAATCAAGTGTGAGGGCATAATAAGGATATTTTAAGAGTTGCAAGATCTCAAAAAATAGACATTGCATTCTTTTGTAGGAAACTTCTAGAGAATATTCTCAAAAAAAAAAAAAAAAAAAAAAAACAGGGAAAAACTAAGAGAAAAACACAGGATCCTGAAAATAAGGGACTGAACATAGGAAAGTGGCAAGGGAAGAGACAAGATAATGGTGACGGTCATTCCACAGATAATAGTTGTATGGCAGACTGAACACCAACATCAGAAGGACAGAAGGCTCCAGAATGAATGGCCTCAAGGGGAAAAAAACAGACCTGAAAGTGATAGAATATTTGATGTGTTTTACCACATTGAAAGGCAATTTAGAATTTGTTCAGAGTTTGGGTGTTGGGTAAGGGTTATAGATAGCCTCCTAGAATACCAAGTAAATGAGAAAAGAGACAATTATTAGCTCCTAGAAAAACAAAAAGTTGCACAGAAACATTAATGTCACCGTATCACCATATATTCTCACATGTTCATGATAATACAAAAACACAACCAAAAACAAGAATAACTATATTGGAAATACATAGAATAATAATAATGTGAGGGTTCACTGTAAGAAAGCTAAATTCTCATCCTTTACGGAAATGGAATAATACATACTATATAAAACTGAAAAAAATTAACAAATGGCCAGATAATATGCTGTTTAGAAATATAAAGGTAAATACCCAAAGAAATAGATTAAAACTTTGAACTTATGTCTTAAGGTAGACCTTTATATTTATTGCATAAAAAAGTCTCTAAGGTAGACATTCCACAATTGTTATGGGGGCTTCATGGTCATAGGGAACTCATGCACTTTCTATATTTCTGTTATGTAGCACATAACTTTCATCTTCAAGGTAACCTCATGGTCTAAGTTGGCTAGTGGAGCTTCAGCCATAAGAGAGAAGGAAAAAGCAAAACAGGACATCTTCCAATAAGTCAGAACCCTTATAGAGATTGGCATTAAACCCTATTCAAGAAAAATATTCATACATTTCATTGACGGCCTCTCTTAGTTTCCTGTCTGCTATCACAAATACCACAAACTAGTTTTGGCTTAAACAACAGGAATTTATTGGCTTACAATTTATTGAAATGATTTACACCAGAATTTTAGAGGCTAGAAGGTTTGCTTCCTTCCAGGGTTGGTAGCATTCTGGCTGGCCAACAATCCTCAAGTTCCCTGGCTTTCCCATTACCTGGTGATGTCCTCTCCTTTCTCTTCCAGGTTCTTCCAACTTACCAGCTCCTCCTCATGACTTTCTTTTTATAAGGCCTCTGGTAATAGGATTAAAACCCACCCTGATTCAGTTGGCCACAGCTTAACTAAAAACAGCATCTTTAAAAAGTTTTATGGGCTCATACATACAGGCATGGAATTAAGATTAAGAACATGTCATCTTCCCCATCCCCACCCATGGTACATAATTCAACCTATCATACCTCCCATAACAGCAACAAAGTTTGGGAAATTTTTCAAAGTTTGGGAAATTAAGTCTTTTGGTGTTCAGTTGTTAAGAAGAGGGGCATATTGATATCCATTTGTTAAGAAGGGGACAGTAGATACTAGGTGGACAACAAGAAGTCCCTGCCACAGCAACATTATAAGGAGAGTCCTTACATAATATTTCACTGCATGGATGGACTTACAGTCCTCTATTGATAGACATTTGGATTGTTTCCAAATCTCTTTCTTTAATCACAAGAAATACTGCAATGAAACACGTTGTGAGTGTACAAGTATATCTACAGGATATTTTCTTAAAGTAGAACTGTTGGGTCAATGGTCAAATTTAATTTATGTAACCAAATGGCCCTCTATTAGGCAACACCAATTTATTCATACTAATCACTTTGATGACCTTGTTTTTCTACAGGAAGTTTCACAAATGATGGTTATTAATTCTAAATCTTTGTTAGGAATAGGATTGTTAGATTGTCCCTTCTTTGGTTTACTTTTTGCTGTGTAAGGCGACCTCATAGTCCTTGACTTCTCCAAACCTGAATCTTTGTTATAATTTCTTTGGGAATCTTCCTGATATGATTCACATGGAATTTTATTTAATCAGAGTGCCTGTTCAAGGGATAATCAATGATTCCTAGGCTTAAAATATGAACCATTAACGGAAAAGACAAACCTCATCTTTGACCTGAGATAAAGAAAAGACAAAGGGAATAATAAAAGTAAAGTAAAGGATGCATTACTTTTGCTTTTAACTCTTTATTTCAGAAGTTTTAGATTTTTGGGAAAAAATACAGATATACTACAGAATTCCCATATACCCCATACCCTCTTATTAACATCTTATAGTAGTATGATATATTTGTCGCAACTAATGAACATATCGATACATTGTTATTATTATTAAATTAAATCTACACTTTACCCAGATTTCCTTAGTTTTTGTCTAATTTTTTTTTTTCTGTTTCAGTATCTCATCCAAGATACCACATTACATTTAGTTGTTATGTCTCCTTAGGCTCCTCTTGGCTATAATAGCTCCTCAAACTTTTGTTTTTGATGACCTTCACAGTTTTAAAGAGTACCGTCATAAAATGGCCCTCAACTGGGATTTAGCTGCTGTTTTTCCCCTAATTAGACTGCTATGTTTGGAGGAAGAACACCACAGAGGTAAAGTACCATTTTCAACACATCATATCAAGGATATATAAAATCAACATGACTTATCACTGCTGAGGTTAATCATGATCATCCAACTGAATAAGTGTCTGTGAGGTTTCTCCACTGTAAAATTGCTTTTTTAAAAAAAAAACCACTTTCCATACTGTACTCTTGTGAAAGGAGTCGCTAAGCACAGAGAACCAGAGAACACTTCAGGAGTGGGGACTTAACGCTCTCCTTCTTTGAAGGCAGAGTATCGATATAAATTATTTAGAATGCTTCTGCAGAGATTTGTTTATTCTCCCGCATTTGTTTGTTTATTCAATCATTTATCTGTATCAATATGGAATCACAGACATTTATTTTATACTTTGGGCTTATAGCAACCCACGGCCTGAGCAAAACAGGCCTGCAGATCTTTGGTGCACAGCAGTCTGCATGACCTAGGCAGCTAAATGTTTAACCTATTGTCTTTCTAAGCCAGTAAAGAGAAAAAGGGTAAATTGACCTTAAAATGTAACTTCATGCAAGCAGGCAGGAAGTGAAAGCCTCTTAGTCTCACAAAAAGAGCAAAATGTAATTGTTCAAGTGTTATTCTAGTCCTTCCTGCACCACCCCTCAGGTCAGAATGACCTGTTCTGCATCTGTGCTCCCCCTACCCTTAGGAAGGCCTTTGTCTTAAACCCTTATAAAAGGCTTTCTACAGAGAAATGAAAAAGCTCATATTTATAAAGTGACCCACATGTATCATCATAATGAATTCTAACTGGGCATGCTGACCGCTTTCATTATTGCCATTGGACCAAATCCCTGGAGCCAGAATGGCAGAGACATTAGTACCCAGAGAAGCTTGGGGTTACAGTGGTCCCATAAGTGCAAAGTGCATGTGTTTCCAATTCTCACTTATCACTGGATAAATTTTAAAAGCTTAGTCATAAAAATCAGTTTTCAATAAATTTAGAAGACATACTAATTTTTTAAGTAAAATATTTTTCCTTCTGAAGTATCTTTTCTCCTCCTGATTCTACTCCCCAGTTTTATCTGCTATTGATGGAATTTTCTTCACATTCTTTTGGGGTATGTTCATAAACAATATGCAAGTAGTGTTTTGGGGGATCATAATTTATTTTCTCTTTTACCCCTTTCTTGAGCCCCTTGTTCTAATTTGGTTATACAGCTTTACCTCTCTTGGTAAAAGAGATATAAATTTATTTATTGATGACACATCCTTTAATAGATCTTTATGTACTTTATTGGAATAATTCCTGTGAATTGAAACTTCTGGGACAAAAGAAAAGGAAAATATTCATTTTGAGTGAAAATTCCCTCTAAATGTAAGGCAGTCAAGCTTGATCATGATCACATTAACAATCATTTGTATTTCACTTCGTGTTCTCATTATTCTTGGAATGTTTTCATTTCTCTTGAAATAATAGTTCTTTCTACTGATTTCTAAGGGCTCGTTTATGATGAATAATGTCAGTCTTCTGATTTTCATACATTGCACAAGAAATACCATGTTTTCTTTCCACTTAATTGATTCTGCTGTTTTATTTTTGGTTGTACAGAACTTGTGTATTCAAATATTACCATTTTATGTTGCATGGCTTGAGTTTTGTATTTGTTAAAAATATCTACATTAGTGTCATACATATATTTGTCTGTATTTTCTTCTATTTTCTAAGAATTATTTCTGTCATTTCTTTATGCATGAGTCATTACTTTGGTTTTAAGGCATTAAATTTTCAAAATTAAAAAAAAAAAAGGCTTTCTGCCTCATTTGCATCGCTCAGTGGTCTTCCTTGCGAACTTGATCGCCTGCCTGGCCTGAGAGAGCCATCATGATCTCTCCACAACTTCTCACCCTGTAAGTAAGCCCTGAATAAAAGTTCATGTAGGGGGGCAGGGCAAGATGGCGGAATGGTGAGCGGTATGTTTTAGTTACTCCTCCAGGAAAGTAGATAGAAAGCCAGGAACTGCGTGGACCGGACACCGCAGAGCAATTTGACTTTGGG
This sequence comes from Choloepus didactylus, assembly GCF_015220235.1. Taxonomy (NCBI): domain Eukaryota; kingdom Metazoa; phylum Chordata; class Mammalia; order Pilosa; family Megalonychidae; genus Choloepus; species Choloepus didactylus. The sequence continues at coordinate 125,097,557 of NC_051313.1, read as the reverse complement.
CATACTTCATACAACACTCATGAACATGTCGAACTGCTGAGATAAGCAAAATCTGTAAATTTTTACACCCAGGGGACCCGCGCCCCTCCCTGCCAGGCTCAGTTCCGTGGGAGGAGGGGCCGTCAGCGCTGCGAAGGAGAAGGGAGAACTGCAGTGGCAGCTCTTATCGGAAACTCATTCTACTGATACAAACTCCAACCATAGATAGACTGAGACCAGACACCAGAGAATCTGACAGCAGCCAGCCCAGCGGAGAGGAGATAGGCATAGCAAAAAACAGCAAGAAAAACTCAAAAATAAAAGCGGAGGCTATTTGGAGTTCTGGTGAACATAGAAAGGGGAAGGGCAGAGCTCAGGCCCTGAGGCTCAGATGCAAATCCCGAAGAAAAACTGATCGCTCTGCCCCCTGGATCTTTCCTTAATGGCCCTAATTGCTTTGTGTCTTAGCATTTCAATAACCCATTAGATCTGTGAGGAGGGCTTTTTTTTTTATCTTTTTTTTTTTCTGTTTCTAAAACAATTACTCTAAGAAGCCCAATACAGAAAGCCTCAAAGACTTGCAATTTGGGCAGGTCAAGACAAGAACAGAACCAAGAGAGCTCTGAGACAAAAGCCAATAATCCAGTGGCTGAGAAAATTCACTAAACACCACAACTTCCCAAGAAAAGGGGGGTGTCCACTCACAGCCATCATCCTGGTTTACAGGAAACACTCCTGCCCGTCACCAGCCCCATAGCCCAGAGCTGCCCCACACAACCCAGTGTGATGGAAGTGCTTCAAATAACACACACACACCAAAAAACTGGGTGTGGACATTAGCCTTCCCTGCACCCTCAGCTGGTTGTCCCAGAGTTGGGAAGGTGGAGCTGTGTGAATTAACAAAGCCCCATTCAGCCATCATTTCAGCAGACTGGGAGCCTCCCAACACAGCCCAGCAGCCGAGAACCGCCCTGGGGGGACGTCACTCACCTGTGATATAGCACAGTCATCCCTCAACAGAGAACCAGGGGGTGCATGGCCTGGAAGAGGGACCCATTTACAAGTCTCAGGGGCCATACGCCACTACCAAGGACTTGTGGGTCAGTGGCAGAGACAAACTGTGGCAGGACTGAACTGAAGGATGAGACTATTGCAGCAGCTTTAAAACTCCAGGAACACCAGGGAGATTTGATTGTTAGAGCCACCTCTCCTCCCTGACTGCCCAGACAAACACCCCATATACAGGGCAGGCAACACCAACTACACACGCAAGCTTGGTACACCAATTGGACCCCACAAGACTCACTCCCCCACTCACTACAAAGGCAAAGCAGGGGAGAACTGGTTTGTGGAGAACAGGTGGCTCGTGGATGCCACCTGCTGGTTAGTTAGAGAAAGTGTACTCCACGAAGCTGTAGATCAAATTAGAGATAAGGACTTCAATAGGTCTACAAACCCTAAAAGAACCCTATCAAGTTCAGCAAATGCCACGAGGCCAAAAACAACAGAAAATTCTAAAGCATATGAAAAAACCAGACGATATGGATAACCCAAGCCCAAACCCCCAAATCAAAAAATCTGAAGAGACACAGTCCCTAGAGCAACTAATCAAAGAACTAAAGATAAACAATGAGACCATAGTACAGGATACAAAGGATATCAAGAAGACCCTAGAAGAGCACAAAGAAGACATTGCAAGACTAAATAAAAAAATAGATGATCTTATGGAAATTAAAGAAACTGTTGACCAAATGAAAAAGATTCTGGATACTCATAGTACAAGACTAGAGGAAGTTGAACAACGAATCAGTGACCTGCAAGATGACAGAATGGAAAACGAAAGCACAGAAGAAAGAATGGGGAAAAAAATCAAAAAACTCGAAATGGACCTCAGGGATATGATAGATAATATAAAACGTCCTAATATAAGACTCATTGGTGCTCCAGAAGGAGAAGAAAAGAGGGTAAAGGTCGAGGAAGAGTATTCAAAGAAATTGTTGGGGAAAACTTCCCAAATCTTCTAAACACCATAAATACACAAATCATAAATGCCCAGCGAACTCCAAATAGAATAAATCCAAATAAACCCACTCCAAGACATATTCTGATCACACTGTCAAACACGGAAGAGAAGGAGCAAGTTCTGAAAGCAGCAAGAGAAAAGCAATTCACCAGTTACAAAGGAAATAGCATAAGACTAAGTAGTGACTACTCAGCAGCCACCATGGAGGCGAGAAGGCAGTGGCATGATATATTTAAAATGCTGAGTGAGAAAAATTTCCAACCAAGAATTCTTTATCCAGCAAAGCTGCCCTTCAAATTTGAGGGAGAGCTTAAATTTTTCACAGACAAACAAATGCTGAGAGAATTTGCTAACAAGAGACCTGCCATACTGGAGATACTAAAGGGAGCCCTACAGACAGAGAAACAAAGGAGAGAGAGACTTGGAGAAAGGTTCAGTACTAAAGAGATTTGGTATGGGTACATTAATGGATATTAATATAGAGAGGGGAAAAATATATAAGACAAACATAAACCAAAGGATAAGATGGCTGATTCAAGAAATGCCTTCACGGTTATCACGTTGAATGTAAATGGATTAAACTCCCCAATTAAAAGATATAGATTTGCAGAATGGATTAAAAAAAATGAACCCTCAGTATGTTGCACACAAGAGACTCATCTTAGACACAGGGACACAAAGTAATTGAAAGTGAAAGGATGGAAAAAATATTTCATGCAAGCTACAGCCAAAAGAAAGCAGGTGTAGCAATATTAATCTCAGACAAAACAGACTTTAAATGCAAGGATGTTATGAGAGACAAAGAAGGCCACTACATACTAATAAAAGGGGCAATTCAACAAGAAGAAATAACAATCATAAATATTTATGCACCCAATCAGGGTGCCACAAAATGCATGAGACAAACACTGGCAAAACTAAAGGAAGCAATTGATGTTTCCACAATGATTGTGGGAGACTTCAACACATCACTCTCTCCTATAGATAGATCAACCAGACAGAAGACCAATAAGGAAATTGAAAACCTAAACAATCTGAGAAATGAATTGGATTTAACAGACATATATAGAACATTACATCCCATATCACCAGGATACACATTCTTCTCTTGTGCTCACAGAACTTTCTCCAGAATACACCATATGCTGGGACATAAAACAAGCCTCAATAGATTTAAAAAACTGAAATTATTCAAAGTACATTCTCTGACCACAGTGGAATACAATTAGAAGTCAATAACCATCAGAGACTTAGAAAATTCACAAATAACTGGAGGTTAAACAACACGCTCCTAAACAATCAGTGGGTTAAAGAAGAAATAGCAAGAGAAATTGCTAAATAGATAGAGATGAATGAAAATGAGAACACAACATACCAAAACCTATGGGATGCAGCAAAAGTGGTACTGAGGGGAAAATTTATAGCACCAAATGCATACACTAAAAAGGAAGAAAGAACCAAAATCAAAGAACTCATGGATCAACTGAAGAAGCTAGAAAATGAACAGCAAACCAATCCTAAACCAAGTAGAAAAAAAAGAAATAACAAGGATTAAAGCAGAATTAAACGACATAGAAAAGAAAAAAGCAGAGAGGATACATAACACCAAAAGTTGGTTCTTTGAGAAGATCAACAAGATTGATAAGCCCCTAGCTAGACTGACAAAAGCAAACAGAGAGAAGACCCATATAAACAAAATAATGAATGAGAAAGGTGACATTACTGTGGATCCTGAAGAAATTAAAAAAAACTATAAGAGGATACTATGAACAATTGCATGCCAACAAACTGGATAATGCAGAGGAAATGGACAATTTCCTGGAAACATATGAACAACCTAGACTGAGAGGAGAAGAAATAGAAGACCTCAGCCAACCAATCACAAGCAAAGAGATTCAATCAGTCATCAAAAAGCTTCCCAAAAATAAATGCCCAGGGCCAGATGGCTTCACAGGGGAATTCTACCAAACTTTCCAGTAAGAACTGACACCAATCTTACATAAATTCTTTCAGAACACTGAAGAAACTGGAACACTACCTAACTCATTTTATGAAGCTAACATCAATCTAATACCAAAACCAGGCAAACATGCTACAAAAAAGGAAAACTACAGGCCTATCCCCCTAATGAATATAGATGCAAAAATTCTCAACAAAATACTTGCAAATCCAATCCAAAGACACATTAAAAAACTCATACACCATGACCAAGTGGGGTTCGTTCCAGGCATGCAAGGATGGTTCAACATAAGAAAATCAATCAATGTTTTACAACACATTAACAAATCAAAAGAGAAAGATCAAATGATCATCTCAATAGATGCTGAAAAAACATTTAACAAAATCCAACATCCGTTTTTGATAAAAACACTTCAAAAGGTAGCAATTGAAGGAAACTTCCTCAATATGATAAAGAGCATATATGAAAAACCCACAGCCAGCGTAGTACTCAATGGTGAGAGACTGAAACCTTCCTTCTAAGATCAGGAATGAGACAAGGATGCCTGCTGTCACCACTGTTATTCAACATTGTGCTGGAAGTGCTAGCCAGGGCAGTTCAGCAAGACAAAGAAATAAAAGGCATCCAAATTGGAAAGAAAGAAGTAAAACTCATTATTTGCAGAAGATATGATCTTATATCTGGAAAACCCTGAGAAATCGACGACACAGCTACTAGAGCTAATAAACAAATTTAGCAAAGTAGCGGGATACAAGATTAATGCACATAAGTCAGTAATGTTTCTATATGCTAGAAATGAACAAATTGAAGAGATACTCAAGAAAAAGATACCATTTTAAATAGCAACTAAAAAAATCAAGTACCTAGGAATAAACTTAACCAAAGATGTAAAAGACCTATACAAAGAAAACTACATAACTCTACTAAAAGAAATAGAAGGGGGCATAAAAGATGGAAAAATATTCCATGTTCATGGATAGGAAGGCTTAATGTCATTAAGATGTCAATTCTACCCAAACTAATCTACAGATTCAATGCAATCCCAATCAAAATTCCAACAACCTACTTTGCAGACTTGGAAAAGCTAGTTACCAAATTTATTTGGAAAGGGAAGATGCCTCAAATTGCTAAAGACACTCTAAAGAAGAAAAACGAAGTGGGAGGACTTACACTCCCTGACTTTGAAGGTTATTATAAAGCCACAGTTGCCAAAACAGCATGGTACTGGCACAAAGACAGACATATTGATCAATGGAATCAAATTAGAATTCAGTGATAGACCCCCAGATCTACAGCAAACTGATCTTTGATAAAGCCCTCAAAGCCACTGAACTGGGACATAACAGTCTTTTCAACAAATGAGGCTGGGAGAGTTGGATATCCATATCCAAAAGAATGAAAGAGGACCCCTACCTCACACCCTACACAAAAATTATCTCGAAGTGGATCAAAGACCTCAATAGAAAAGAAAGTACCATAAAACTCCTAGAAGATAATGTAGGAAAACATCTTCAAGACCTTGTATTAGGCGGCCACTTCCTAGACTTTACACGCAAAGCACAAGCAACAAAAGAAAAAATAGATAAATGGAAACTCCTCAAGCTTAGATGTTTCTTTACCTCAAAGGAATTTGTCAAAAAGGTGAAGAGGCAGCCAACTCAATAGGAAAAAAATATTTGGAAACCTTGTATCTGACAAAAGACTGGTATCTTGCATATATAAAAAAATCCTACAACTCAATGACAATAGTACAGACAGCCCAATTATAAAATGGGCAAAAGATATGAAAAGACAGTCTCTGAAGAGGAAATACAAATGGCCAAGAAAAACATGAAAAAATGTTCAGCTTCAGTAACTATTAGGGAGATGCAAATTAAGACCACAATGAGATACCATCTCACACCAATTAGAATGGCTGCCATTAAACAAACAGGAAACTACAAATGCTGGAGAGGATGTGGAGAAATTGGAACTCTTACTCATGGTTGGTGGGATTGTAGAATGGTTCAGCCATTCTGGAAGTCAGTCTGGCAGTTCCTTAGAAAACTAGATACAGAGTTACCGTTCGATCTAGCGACTACACTTCTCAGTATATACCTGGAAGATCTGAAAGCAATGACATGAACAGGTATCTGCACGCCAATGTTCATAGCAGCATTATTCACAATTGCCAAGAGATGGAAACAACCCAAATGTCCTTTAACAGATGAGTGGATAAATAAAACATGGTATATACACACAATGGAATACTACATGGCAGTAAGAAGGAACGATGTTGTGAAACATATGACAACATGGATGCACCTTGAAGACATAATGCTGAGAGAAATAAGCCACGCACAAAAAGAAATACTATATGCTACCGCTAATGTGAACATTGAAACATGTAAAACAAATGGTTTATAAGGTAGAATGTAGGGGAACTAGTGACAGAGAGCAATTAAGGAAGGGGGAATGATAATCCAGTAAGAACAGATAAGCTATCGTGGGTAAATTTAACGTTCTGGGAATGCCCAGGAATGACTATGGTCTGTTAATTTCTGATGGATATAGTAGGAACAAGTTCACAGAAATGTTGCTATATTAAGTTACTTTCTTGGGGTAGAGTAGGAACATGTTGGAAGTAAAGTGTTATCTTAGGTTAGTTGTCTTTTTCTTACTCCCTTGTTACGGATTGCTTGAAATGTTTTTCTATTGCATGTCGCCTTAAAATTTTTTTTATTAAAAAAAAAATGAAAAAAAATTAAAAGCCCCCTTGAGGAGCTGGCGGAGAATGCAGGGGTATTGGGCTTCCCCACCTCAATGGTTGCTGATGTGCTCACAGACATAGGGGACTGGCAGCTTGAAGGGTTGAGCCCTTTACCACAGGACTTGCTCTTGGGAAGACTGTTGCTGCAAAGGAGAGGCTAGGCCTCCCTATAATTGTGCCTAAGAGCCTCCTCCCATATGCCTCTTTGTTGCTCAGATGTGGCCCTCTCTCTCTAGCTAAGCCAACTTGGCAGGTGAAATCACTGCCCTCCCCGCTACATGGGATCTGACACCCAGGGGAGTGAATGTCCCTGGCAACGTGGAATATGACTCCTGGAGAGGAATCTAGACCTGGCATCATGGGATGGAGAACATCTTCTTGACCAAAAGGGGGATGTGAAAGGAAATGAAATAAGCTTCAGTGGCAGAGAGATTCCAAAACGAGCCGAGAGATCACTCTGGTGGGCACTCTTGCGCACACTTTGGACGGCCTTTTTTGGGTTCTGGAGAATTGGGGTGGCTGGTGGTGGATGCCTGAAACTATTAAACTACAACCCAGAACCCATGAATCTCGAAGACAGTTGTATAAAAATGTAGCTTATGAGGGGTGACAGTGGGATTGGGAATGCCATAAGGACCAAACTCCACTTTGTCTAGTTTATGGATCGATGTGTAGAAAAGTAGGGGAAGCAAACAAACAGACAAAGGTACCTAGTGTTCTTTTTTACTTCAATTGCTCTTTTTCACTCTAATTATTATTCTTGTTATTTTTGTGTGTGTGCTAATGAAGGTGTCAGGGATTGATTTAGGTGATGAATGTACAACTATGTAATGGTACTGTAAACAATCGAAAGTACAATTTGTTTTGTATGACTGCGTGGTATGTGAATATATCTCAATAAAATGATGATAAAAAAAAAAAAAAAAAAAAAAAAAAAAGAATTGGAATAGCTAGCAGTAAATATCTGAAACTATCAAACTACAGCCCAGAACCCATGAATCTTGAAGACGATTGTATAAAAATGTAGCTTATGAGGGGTGACAATGTGATTGGGAAAGCCTATGGACCACAATCCCCTTTGTCTAGTTTATGGATGGATGAGTAGAAAACTGGGGGAAGAAAAGAAAAAAGGTATCCAGTGTTCTTTTTTCTCTTTGATTTTTATTCTTATTAGTTTTGTGTGTGTGGTAATGAAAATGTCAAAAATTAATTTTGGTGATGAATGCACAACTATATAATGGTACTGTAAACAACTGAATGTACACTTTGTTTTGTATGACTGCATGGTATATGAATAAATCTCAATAAAATGAATAAAAAATAAGACCTAGTAATAAAACATATAAAGGATACTCAAAAAAAAAAAAAAAAAAAAAAAAAGAAGAAGAAGAAGAAGAAGAAGCAATGGGAAAAGGAAGCAGGGAAGTCTCAGAAGATGATCATCTGCCTGGGATGGAAGTTTTGGTAAAATCCTCACCCACAAAAATATCTCACAGGTGAAAAAATAAGCCATGACGGATGTAATGGAAGTTTAAATATGAATTCAAATGTACTTACACACCATAAATCTTGTATGCATGAAGCACCAAATGGAATTCAGATCATATTAGGCATCAAAAAATTTATGCTGCATTCAAAGTGTTTCTTGTCAGTGTGGATTCTCAGGTGTCGAAAAAGGTGTGAGCTCACTCTAATGCTTTTCCTACATTAACTGTATACATAGAGTTTCTCTCTAGTGTCAATTCTCAGATGCAGGAGAATATGCAAGTTCAAGCTGAATGTTCTCCCACTTTCTTTGCACTCAAAGGGTCTTTCCCCAGTGTGAATTCCCTGGTGTCTAATAAGATCTGAGTTCCCCCCAAAGCCTTTCCCACACTCATTACATTCATAGGGTCTCTCTCCAGTGTGGATTCTCCGATGTGTAATAAGCTTTGAGCTCTACCTGAAAGCTTTCCCACATTCATTATACTGACAGGTTTTCTCTCCACTGAAAATTATTGCATGCTTAATAAGGTTGGTCTCTTGAGAGATTTCTCAAATTGGTGAGATTTTTCTGCAGCATAAATTTTTTGATGCCTAATATGATCTGAATTCCAATATGTAGGCAAAAACGTATGCCCAGAAGTCTTGCCAGGAAGAAAACATGAGTAGAAGAGCACCCAAGGCAAGAAGCCAGAACCTAGAGATTCAATAAGACAGGAGGGGAGTAGAAGTGAGTAGAAGTGAATTAGGCAAGAGTTGGGGTTCAAGCCAAACTTGAGGAAAGAGATGAGAAAAGGAGTTTAAGTTGAAGGACACCTCATAATTTGCAAGATATGGACACAGTAGTATAACTAGGATTTTTCTGCCAGTTTTCTGCTGTGGTTTCAGACACCTTCCTGGGATGAGTAGATAGGGACCACATTTCTGGGGAGCTCTCCTGAAAGAGAAAGGATTCTCTGGCTACTGGCATTTATGAAGAGAGTTGAGGGAGGTAAATTTCATAGTTTCTGGCTGCTCTCCTCTCCACAAAGGGCTGAGAGGAGAGTGTAGAGAGGGATGGTATCTACAAGTTGGAGCGCTACCAGTGTCTTCAGGATATAAAGTTAAAATCTGCTCTACTGTTTTTTAGCTAATTTGGGAAATGAAAACAACTATATAAGGCTTAAATATTCCCATGGTATATAATGTTTTTATGTGAAAACTCTTTAGCTTTAAACTGGTCTTCAATACTAATAATCTAATGTGAAGTGTACAAAATCTTCCACTAATAGGCTTTATATGAAATATCTTAGAATTTGTTTTTCAATGACCTTAAACTAGAAATGTCCCAATAGAATCTAAATAACCCAAGATTTGTTTTGTTTTGTTTTGTTTTGTTTTTGAGGTAATATTGAGCCCATGGTATTTTATAGGCACTGTAATTGTATACCCTATCTCACAATGCTGTTATTTTCCCCATTTTATAGATGAAGTAGTGAAGTATCCTGCTGAAGATAGATAATAGGAAGTGGTGGAACCAGGATTTAAACTTGCTTATATTTTATTCTAGTGCCCTAATTCTTAACACTTAACCTTGATAATGTCACTGATAGATTCACCACAGGATATAACATCAGAAAGGCTAGTACTTGTACACCACAAATTTAATTTTCAAGTAGGAGGAAATATCATCCTTTCAGAAGGTTAATTGGCCATACATTTAAAAATCCTAAACTCTATAATCCTATTAATGGGAATGGCCACTAAGGAAATAGTAACTTACGATCACAGGGATCAAGTTTTCAGGAATAGACAGATATAAAGGAACAGAAAAGAAAGCCCAGGAATAGACCCAAGTGAAGTGAGAATTTATGAGATAAAGATTCCATCACATCAGTGGAGGGAAAATATGAGTTATTCCATAACCTTGAGAAAACACATTTGAAATGTGAAAAAGTTAAGTTGAATTCACATTAAAATAACATTAATTACAGATTAGAATTTTTTATTTTAAAAAATCTTGCAGAAAATATAGGTAAATATCTGACGTTAAGGAGAGAAGAACTTTCTAAAGATGTATTCAAGTCTTGTTTCTGGTAGCACAGCAGACTAGATACTCTGAATCATCCTCTCACTGTACTTTTAAAAATATTTTAAATGAATTGCTAATACAGTGATAGTATAAAGAAACCACAGAGGCCAAAGACAAAGTGAAAGTAGGAACTCTGAGAGCTGAGGAAGTGGAAAAACAGGCTTTCAACTGAGATTATCTACTGATTCTTAGTGACCCTGAGCTTCCATTTTGATGGCTGCATGGGACACAGTAGGGAAGAGGTAAATAGAGCCAAGGAAGTGAATCTAAAAGAACCACCACATGGTAAGCTGAGATCATAAAGGGCAATAAACTTCAGTGAAAGTGAAGATGATAAACCTGTGGAGGAGAAATCAAGCAGATGTTATTAGCTTGATGTTGTTCATGGATGAGGAGGAAGTTTTCTCTGGTTATTTATTGCTGCAAGCATTCCTCATATAAATTAAAACCTGTTTGGCCCCAAAAAGCTTCATAGGAAGTAGGGAATACAAATAAAAATACTGAAAATGTATTTTAAAGTTGTACTAGGTTAACAGAGTACAAGGCAACAAGCAGAAGTAATCACAAATATCTGGAGGAACATAGATTCAACCTAGGCCACAAAGATAAATTTCCAAAGAACTCCACTTCACTTTTTAGTCCTGGTAAAAGTCAGGAGAAACAAGGAAGCAGAATCAAAACCATAGATACTTCATAAATTGGCATTATTAACATGAAATGTAAAATGATTATAGAATACGTTTTGAGAAATAAAAGGGAAAGCTTGAAAATACAGAGAACAATAACTCTTAACCACCAAGAAGACCTGAAAAATAATCAAACAGAACTTTTAAAAATTAAAAACATATCGATTTAAATTAAAAATTCAGGAGAGAGAAGATGGTGGCATAGAGAGGAGTGGACGCTAGTTAGTCCCCCTGGAACAACTAATAAATGGCCAGGAACAACTAGTAAATAATCTGGAATAACTGCTGAGGGACAAAAGTGACTGTCCACACACATCATACACCAACCTGGATTGGAAGGAATGCCCAAGACTGGAGCATAAAATCTGTAAGTAAAAACTGCGGACCCAAGCTGAGAGCCCCTCCTGCCATGGCAGCCGAAACTGCAAAGCCTCACTGTGATAGAGAGCAGCACTCTCTGAATATGCAAATATACCTCAGCCCAGCTCCAACTGGGGTTTTAATTAACAAATGTTGACTGCTCAATACAAGCTATGAATCCCCAAAAAGCAGACAGAGGCGTTTGGGGATGACTGACCTTGAAGAGCTAGAGGACCTCCCTGGGAGGGAGGGGGAGCCCAGAGGACCAGGTGCTATCTCTGGCCAACAGGTGAAACTGAGAGTGGCAGTGGACTGGCCCTGAAGGGGGGCTTTCTGTCCCTTTTTTGGCTCAGTGGAGAAAGCCTCAGCCATTTTCAGTTCCCAGTGCTCTGACCCGGACAAGGGTGGAGATAGCAGAGTTAGATTACTCAAATGCAAATGATATCTCCCTAGAGGGTATAACTTCCCTAAGAGGAAAGAGGTGATGCCAAGTTGTACTACCCGCCTTCCATTCAGAAACCAGACCCCAGAGCCTGGGGGAAACAGCCACGGGCCACACATCATTACACCAGTACGGAGTGACAGGTTGACAGGCGCCACCAACTGGGCAGAAAAGCACAGTGGCTTGAGGCCTCAAAGGGTGCATCAATCTTCTAAAACACACTCTCAGGGAAACCTAATAGTATTGCCTCCTTCCGAGATCTGAGCCTGTTCTGAGCCTGATTGGGATAACCAAGGAAACGAAATGCCTAGACAACAGAAAACTACAACCTACACTAAGAAAAATGAAGTTATGGCCCAGTCAAAGGAACAAACTTACACTTCAACTGAGATAAAGGAACTGAAACAACTAATGCTAGATCAATTCAAAAAGTTTAGGGAAGATATGGCAAAAGAGATGAAGCATATAATGAAAACACTGGGCATACATAAAGACATTTGCTATGTCTTTCATAAGAGATGGGAACTTTTCATTGATTATTTCCTGTATTATTGCTTCTGCCCCTTTTCCCTTCTCTTCTCCTTCTGGGACACCAATGACACATACATTCCTACGTTTCGTGTTGTCATTCAATTCCTGGAGACATTGCTCATATTTTTCCATCATTTTCTCCATCTGTTCCTTTGTATGTAGGCTCTCAGGTATCTTGTTCTCCAGTTCCTGAATGTTTTCTTCTGCCTCTTGAGATCTGCTGTTGTATATCTCCATTGTGTCTTTCATCTCCATAGATTCTGCCAGTTGTTTTTTCGAACTTTTGATTTCTACTTTATGTATGGTGTGTGAACAAAATCATCTTTAAAAAAATGGGTTGATGAAGAAACCTTGAGGGCACTATATTGAATGAAATAAGTCAGACACATAAGGACAAATATTGCAGGGTCTCACTGATGTGAACTAATTATAATATGTAAACTCATAGACATAAAATATAAGTTACCAGGATATAGAACAAGGCTAAAGAATGGGGACCAGTTGCTTATGAGCAGAATGTTCAACTAGGGTGAACTTAAACATTTGGAAATGGACAGAGGTGATGGTAGCACATTGTGAGAATAACTAACAGTACTGAATGGTTTGTGAATGTGGTAGAAAGGGTAAGCTCAGAGTCACGTATGACACCAGAAGGAAAGTTGGAGGTTAAAAGATGGGAATGTTTAAAACAATGAATCTTGTGGTGGACAATGTCTGTGATTAACTGTACAAATATTAGAAGTCTCTCTCATGAACTAAAACAAATGTATGACCCTATAACTAGAGGATCATAATAGAGGAGCATATAGGAAAAAAATATATACCTACTACACACTATATACTACAGTTAGCAGTATTTTAACATTCTTTCATCAACAGTTACAAATGTACTATACCAATACTATGAATCAATAATGGAGCAGGGGGTGGTGGTCAGGGGTATGGGAGGATGTGAGTCTCCTTTTTTTGTCTTTCTTTCTTTTCTGGAGTAATGAATATGTTCTAAAAATTGAAAAAAAAATAATTGTGGGGATGGATGCACAGCTGTATGATGGTACTGTGGGCAATTGATTGCACACTTTGGATAATTGTATGGTATGTGAACAACCTCAATTTAAAAAAAAAAAAAAACCTGACTAAAAAAAAAATCATGGGACCTGGCCCTGGGGGCAGGGCTATAGGGAAAAGGGCCAAAGCCACTGAGATGGCTCCTAGAAGTTCTTCTGTGAATCTGTTTTCAGCTATCAAGTGGCAACCACACTTAAACAAGTGAAACATGATCAGCAAGTTGCTCAGATGGAAAACCTAGCTCAGTTAGTAGAAAAGATGGGGGGGGATGAGTGGCAATTTAACCCCATGAAACAGCTGCTGGGTTTCACACCCTCTCCAGGATGATGTTGCCTGGATGATCATCCCTGGAGCACAACAAATGCAGAGCCAGTGAGGGACATTTCTTACAGCTTTCATACGCATCTAGAGATTCACAGCTACATTGCTGAATTGTTCATTCACATCCATACTTGGTTTCTCTGTATCTACCACAAGAAAAAATTCTTAAATGTGTGCTCTTGCAGGTAAAACTTGATATGTTTTTAAAAGTGTTGGGAATCTGTTTAAGAAATTGGTTTTCCTTATCAACTAATTGCCTTTGCTGTGTGCAAAGGAAAGAATTAATCTGGCTGAGCAGCTTAAACTTCCTTAAAAGAAGCCAAATACAAAACACTATGTACTATATTATTCCTTTTGGGTGAAATTCTAAGAATTGCTGAGTTTATATTGACAGTAGATCAATGATTGCCAGAGTTAAGGCTGTGGGGAGAGGATGGACTGCACAGAAGGCACAAAGGGACTTCTGGTGTATGATGGAAATGTTAGATCAAGATAATACTGCTGGTTACACATAATTATATACATTTTTGAAAATGCATCAAACTGAACAATTAAAATTGCTGAATTTTACTATATGTAAAAAGAAGTGAAATAATCATACCTCAATTAAGAAAGGGGAGGACCTTCTTGGGTGTCCTTGAAATGAGATATAAAAGTCTTACTTTGACAGAATCAGGCTCTTAACTTCCAACCTTCACATCTCCTCACATCACCTCTAGCTTCTACCCTCTAGCCACAGCAAACTTTTTTAAACTCTCAATAGTATTTTTTCTATAGTGTCACCTGAAACATACCCCTTTCCTCCTGGCCAACCCCACCTCATATATGCTCCAATCATACCCTGTGTATTCTCCGGCATACATAACAGAACACTTAATTATAATTATTTATTTAATATTCACCATCTCTGTTAAACTATAATCTATGAGGACAGAATGTTATGTATCTTGTTCATCATTGTATCCCCAACAATAATAATGGTGAAGATCATAATAGCAATGAGTACCTACAATGTGCTGGATACTGTTCTGAATTCTTTAAATTTATTAACTCTATGAATCCTCAAATTGTTTTATGTAATAAGTACTATTATTACCCTTATAATGCAGATTAGTTATGAGTTATATGAAGAACAGGAAGTTAAGTAACTCATCTAAAATCACACAGATAAAAACTGACAAAGCTCTTTAGTGCCAGTAAAAAAAAATAATCAATTTTTTTGTTGTTGAATGAATACTACATCATCCCTAGAAGGAATGGAAATTTAGTAATGATAGCTATCATTTATTGAGTAGTTATTACATGCCTAGGTCTATCCAAAGTACTTTATATGTATTACCTCATTTATTCTTCACAGTTTCCTTTAACGGTAGGTATTGTTACTCCTACTTTTATAGATGAAGAAACAGGAGCAGAGGGGTTTAAATATCCAGTGTCACAGAACTAGAAAGTAATAACCAGAAGCCAAACCATGGCCTATCCAACACTAAAGCCCATGACCTTACTTACAGAACTATCCTACCCACCCTGATCCCCTCAGCTGCTTCCAGAGCTTTCTTAGTGCCTCCTTTGTTTCCAGGCTGCAAAGACTAATGCCATACAATTGGTTTGGGCTTAAACAATAGAGTTTTTTGGCTCACAGTTTCAGAGGCTAGAAGGCTTGCTTTCTCTCTTGATAGTAGCATTCTGGCTGGCCAGCAATCCTTGGGTTCTCAGGCTTTCCCATCACATGGCAATGTCCTCTGATTTCTCTTCTGGTCCCAATGACTCCCAATGACTTCTGGCTTCAAGCTCCTCCCTGTGGCTTCTATTTCCATATCCAATTTCCTCTGTTTATAAGGACTTCAGCTATAATAGATAAACTTCTCATTCAGTTTAGGCAAAACTTAACTAAGAATAAAATCTTTGAAGGTCCTATTTACAAACGGATTCTGTGCTGGTTTGAATCTATTATGTCCCCCACAAAAGCCATGTTCTTTAATGCAATCTTGTGGGGGCAGACATACTAGTTTTTTGATTAGGGTGGAAACTTTTGATTGAGTGTTTCTATGGAGATGTGACTCACCCAACTATGGGTGAGACCTTTGATTAGATCATTTCCATGGGGGTGTGGACCCCGCCCATTCAGGATGGGTTTTAATTACATCACTGGAGTCCTGTAAGAGAGCTCATGGAGAGGAGAAGCTCAGAGAAGCTGAGAGAGACATTCTGGAGAGAAACTAAGAGCCAACACAGACCCAGATGCTTGGAAACATTTGGAGATGCTAATCTATGAGATGAAGCCTAGAGTTTGCCCTGGAGAAGCTAAGAGAGGACTCCCAGACACCTAGAGAGAAATGCCCCAGGAGAACCAATCAGAGAGCTGAGAGAGGATAAGAGGGACAGAAGCCCAGAGACATTTTGGAGAAAGCCATTTTGCAACCAGAACCCAGGAGCAAAGGATCAGCAGAAACCAGCCACATGCCTTTCCAGCTAACAGGTGTTCTGATGCCATTGACCTTTGTTCAGTGAAGGTATCCTCTTGTTGATGACTTAGAACTGTAAATTTGTAACATAATAAATCCCCTTTATAAAAGCCAGCCCATTTCTGGTATTTTGCCTAACAGCAGCTCTAGCGAACCAGAACAAGTTCACACCCACAGAACCAGGTGTTAGGACTTGAACATGCCTTTTGTGGAGGACATGATTCAATTCCTAACTAAGATACTTAGCACATTCTTATTTTGTACTACACAAACTTGTTTAACTGTCTTCTCTCTCCTATTAACTCCTACAAAGCCTATCATGACTATATCGGGCCCACAGCAGCCACTCAACACATCACCTAAACTGTGGGTTTTAAACAGTTAAAATCAACTAATAATATTACAAATGACAAATGAGCAAATATTTTAGTCTCTAATTATTACAGACTAGTTTCCACGGGGTTTCATGTGAGTAAGGGGTAGTACCCATTTCAAAGAGAGAAAAGGATGCATAAAGAATGCTTTCAGGATGTTTTCTACACGATGAAGAAGTTGGAAAACCCAATTGTTTTCCAGTTTGGGCTCAAGGAAGTCCCCTTTCAAGACAGAAGCAGAGAACTACATATCAGGACATCATTGAGGGGGACAAATACCCACAATCTGGATTCATCTTTTGTTAACAGTTTCAGGAAGGGTTGGTAGGGAGAAGGAAAAAAAAGATGCCATTATCTGCCAAGAATAATCCACAGCCCTAATACTATACATTTAACTTCATATTTTCTTCCCCAACAGTGCCTTTATGACAGTCCTCAAAATCGAGGCAAATCCAGATGCCAGGGTGTTGAGGGGTTGGAGGATGGGAATTAAGAACTAAGAGTTGGACCCTCAAACAACTGTAGCTCACACTGGAGGGATGAAGGAGGTGGAATCTGGGGGTGAGGTGGGGGGATGAAAAGGCTGTCTACTTGCAAAGGGTTTGGCTGCATTTTTTTTTTAATACAAATTAAGTCTTTCAAATTAGAAGATAGCTCCTTATCCTACTACAGGCCTCCAACACTGTAAAGAAGTCAGCTTTCCCAAAATTCCTTACATGGTCAACAATGCATGGATATAACGCCAGCCCCAACCCTGGCTATGGGCCCACTCTTGGCCCCAAGGCACACCTGCAGCAGCTCAGCTCAGAACCCAAAGCCCAGATGGAGAGGGCACAAGGACTGTGGTCCGGTCACTGGCCTTGCTGCTCTACCTGGTAAGAGGACCGGACGGTGAGACCCGCAACAGGGCAGGGCTGGTGGCCACTTTATTCTCTAACCTTTTAGCACTGCCCCTCAGAGGGTTGAAACCAACACCAAGAGCATCTTCCTAGAGAGGACAGGAAGTGGCCACTGCATCCCTGGTTGGCCTGATAACCTTCGAGCCAGGTTTGGGTGTCCCTGTGAGAAACTGTCAGGGGTCCTAGGGGACTGGGCTGAGGCCCAGGTGTAAGTCCACACTTTTCATCCCACTTCTAACTTTTCTAATCATTCTTATTGAGATTTAGAGAAAGGATTCCGGGCATGAAGATGGGAGCTGCAAAGGGATCCCTCTCTCCCACACCACAGCACTATCACACACCTACACCAAGACTGGTCCCAGGTGATCATGACCAGAAGTCTTATCTATAGATTTATTTGTAGTGTGAAATACCAGTGTGGTTGCTTTGGTACCTTTATTTCATTCCATTTGTGGTCAAGCTTCACATTGTTTCCATATTGTACATTTTATTGTCTTTTTTACCTAGTTGTGACAAAATTCACCTGAATGGTCAGTTTTTCTTTTGAATTAATATTTCAGTGCTTCATTCAGTGAATTTCAAGATGACTAACCTTCTTTAACCGAAGTAAAAGTCCTCAGCAATGTTTTTCATTTCTGTAAGTTAATAAGATTTTTTTTACCTTAGGAGTCAGCCAAAAGAATCACCTCAAGGACAGTCTCCATACATCCATATACCCTGTTACCAGGCAAGGGTTGTGACTTGCACAGAAGCCAATACTATGACATTGAGATTTTGAGAAAAGAAAGAGTTTTATTGTAAGGTTGACCAGCAAGGAGACAGGAGGCAAGGCTCAAATGTGTTTCTCCTACCATTTCAGACCCGCCTTGAGTTGCTCTACGTTCCTCGATCATGAGGGATTGGGGGCAACAACTGCTTCGGCTGCTTCATGCTGATTAGGGGTATATGTTAGGGGGTAGGAAATGGAATTGTTTGGCACTCATGGGTTCCTGGTTGTCATTCTTGAGGGATTGGTATCCTTGAGTTTCAGGATTTGACTGCCATAGGAATAGTTCAGAGGCTTCAAGTCTCTGAGAGATAAACTTAATAAGAAGCTTAAAAATTACAGGTCCAAATAAAAGAAGTAGAAGGATTATGATAAAGGTGAATAGCTATGTTATATTGGGGAGATAACCTTTTATAGATTCACAAATGGAGTTGGTGGAAGGCTCGTTTATTTCACATAACCACATGGCTTATTTGTAAATTTTTTGTGCATTTGTTCAATTTCCCCTGAGGTATTCACCCATGTACAGCAAGAGGTACTGGCTACTGCACAAACTCCTTCTTGTTCAGCTAGAAGGTAATCAAGGACTAAACAATTATCCGTGACAACTTTTACCAATATATCTATGGATATTTGGGTGTATTCTAAGGCTGTTATGGTAGAACCTGCTAATTCCTTTACTGAGATTGTAAAGTTTTTCTATGTGATCTCATGGTATGCAAAGTCTCCCCAAGGAGAGTTCCAGGGTGAGTACTACACCGGCTATTATCATTCTGGGGACTCTTTTTATCCCTGTTATTCATGGGCTTGAAAATAGGTATGTCAGGTTTTAAATACCCTAAGTTACACTGGCTTCTAGTTCACACATTATTTAAACAATTAAATAACCTTACTTGAGTACCAGAGGTACCATTATATCATTTACAGGGCTGCTGGCTCTCAGACTTCCATAGATAAACACATAGCCTCTAGGGGCACATAACATTTCCCAGTCAGAAAAATTTAAGGTTTTAATTTTTGTTATTTCCAAACTGTGTAGGGTCATGTTGGGATCACAACATTGGGCCAACAGAGGACCTCTTGGTAGGGTTGAGGCCACCTGTAGAACTTGTATTAGTTAGGGTTCTCTAGGGAAACAAAATCAACAAGAGATATCTATGATATAAGATTTTACAAAAGTGTCTCATGCAACTGTGAGTATGCATGAGTCCAGATTCCATAGGGAAGGCAGCAAACTGGCAACTCCAATGAAGATGTTCAATGAACTCCTCAGGCAGCAAACTCCTCAGGAAATGCTTCACTGGCTAGCCAAAGAAGTGAAGGTCCTCTATCTGTCTCACTTAAAAGTCTTCAACTGATTGGATTAAATACATCTGATTGAATTCTCTCGTTGTGGAAGACACACCCTTCATTGATGTAATCAGTCACAGCTGCAGTCAATTGACTTGATTTAATAAACCAGGCTTCTGGTTTATTAACCAGCCACAAATGTCCTTGTAGTAACAGTTAGGCCAGTGCTTGCTTGACCAGACACCTGGACACCATCACATGGCCAAGTTGACACATGAACCTAACCATCACAGAACCTATAAGGTTTCCTGTTTTTCTGTGTAGAATGACTTTTACAAAATTGCTTCCATTCCTCACACTTTACTGGGCGTTTGTACGTCATGGCCCACATCCATTCTGACTGGGGTTTTGTATAAGTAAATGAAGTATAATTAACCCCATTAATTTCCAGGACCTGCTAGTAGTGCCATTCAGGTGTTGGCATACTGCTGAATTATTTAGGCCTCCATTGCCAGTATGATTGCATTTTGCCTGACTGTAGTTGTCTGCCAGGACCCACGTTGTAGTACTTGGGGGTTTTCATGGACCCAGTGGGCCCTGAAGGGAGGAGTTTAGAAGTAGGAATCCATATTTTGGTTCATTAATGATATTTACTTGGGTGAGGTAAAAGCAGGGAAAGGGGCCACTTGTAAACAGCTCCCCTCCTATGGGAAGCTCAAAGTGGAGGTTCTGGCAACCCTTAAGAGGGGTCAATGCTGAAATCTGAGAAAAGCTCCCTACCAGGAGGGCAAAGAATGAGTCAGGCTTAGTGTAAGTATTTGGGTGACATACCTGCAGTCCTGTAGCTATCCCCCAGTGGCTGCTGCCTGAGACAGCCTTACTAAAGAATTAGCTTTCCAATTACTCATTTACCCAGAAGTGGGGAATGGACTTAACATAAGCATAGAAATTATAAAAAGAAGTGACATTTTCTATCCCTAGTGATTACAAAGAAAAAAATGATTAAATATACCAGGAAGTTTACAAAGGCACATTAAGAGATAAAGAGCTGTAAGAAGACAGAACAGATAAAATAAGAAACTAAGGTTCAGTCATTACTCATTATATGATTTCTTTTTCTTGAGGAGCAGCTTAAGATCAGTCACAAGCTTTCAAGTGTACTTAAGAGAAGTTCTTAGCAGGATTCCAGGCCCATCCAGTGTTGGGAAGTCATGTCCTGTATCTAACTGCTGTCTGTGAAGACTGTCTCCTGACTGGTTCCCATAGATCAGCCTGGGGTAGTTTCCCTGGTGAACAGGCACTGGTTTTACCTGGGAATGATGGATCCATGGTTTGACACCCTGTAATTTAAGAGAGAGAGACTAGCAAAATCTCATAAGGGCCATTACATTTGGGCTGTAATTGATCTTCAGAAGGTTGATTCTTCCAGATATTAAGGGGCACCCAGTACCCTGGACCTATACAGTGAGGGGGCACATCTGTTGGGAACATAAGGTGGCTGGAAGCATATTGGTGAAAAACAGAGAAAGTAGCACCCAAAAACTGTACATACTTTGCAGTGTCTAGTTCATTTATAATATAACTGTTTTCCAGATTACAATAAAACTTGGTCTTAAGGAAAGGTCTCCTATATAACATTTCATAAGGGCTCAATTAGATCTTGCTTTTAGGGGCCACTCTTACCCTAAGCAATGCAATTGACAATGCTTTGTCTCATGATAAATTATTTTCCTGGCAGATTTTTGCTAGAGTCTTCTTTAATGTTTGATTCATCTTTTCTGTTTTCCCTGCAGATTGTGGCCATCATGAAGTGTGTAGTTTCCCATGTATTCCTAGGGCTCTGGCTACTTCCTGGGTCACCTCAGCGATTAAGGCTCTCCCACTGTCACTCTCTATAGAATATGGCAGTCTGAACTGTGAAATAATTTCCTTCAACAGGACTTTCATTATTTCTAAAGTCTTCTACCCAACCAGAGGTGTCTACAAATACTAGTAAGTATTTAAAATTTCCTCTGGCCTTTGGCATGACAGTAAAATCTATTTGCCAGTCCTCTCCTGGTTCTGTTTCTCTTGTTTGGACTCCCTTAATAGGAGGACAGAGTCCCATTTGGGGGTTATTTTTGGCACAGATTAAGCAATTCTGGACCACCTTTTGAATTATCTTCCGCATATTCAGGCCAACTATAACTTTTGTAGCCACTGGTACATGGTATCCCTTTCATAAGTTCCTTGATATAAATGTGTGATGATCCTTTCCATTAAATGCTCAGGCACTAATATGATCCCTTGTTCATTATAAATCCATCCTTCCTTGTGGTTCTATAGAGTTCCTTATCAGGGTTCCTGGGCCTATGCAAAATTCCTACTTATTAGCTCTATCTAAATCCACTGTCAAATATTGGGGCTTAAATGAGTCCAACTTTATGGTAGGTATCAGGACCAACATATCATCATTTCACAGTTTCTGCTGCTTGTTCAGCAGTCCATCAGATAAATTATATCCTTTTGCTATCAAGCTATCAGTTTTTTGCTGCCCCATACAATGGACAATTGTTACTTCTCGTGGCAGCATATTGACCTCTAGCAGGGTTAATGTGACTTCTCCATGTTTAATTTCCTTTTTCTCTGAAGTTAATAATCCTCTCTCCTTCCAAATGGTTCCATATTCATGCATCACTGAAAAGGCATACTTTGACTCTGTATAATAGTGACTCTTTTTGCATTTCCTAGGTGTAAGGCTCTGGTAAGATCTGTAAGTTCTGCCCTCTGAGCAGATGTACCTTGGAGGAAGTTCATCCACACATAGAACTTCCTGGAGAGTTACTATAGCATACCTAGCTCTTCAGA
The DNA here is from genome assembly GCF_015220235.1 of Choloepus didactylus. Classification (NCBI taxonomy): domain Eukaryota; kingdom Metazoa; phylum Chordata; class Mammalia; order Pilosa; family Megalonychidae; genus Choloepus; species Choloepus didactylus. The sequence goes on along the minus strand of NC_051313.1, from coordinate 125,075,244 downwards.
GTCCCTGGTCCATGAAACTGCTGCCATCAGTGAACAGGTCTAGGTCTGGATCCTCCAGGAATTGGTCTGTGAGGTCTGGTAGGCTAGAATATACTTCTTCAATTATTTGTATACAATCATGGATAGGTTCTTCCTTTGTACTGAGAAGTAGGGTGGACAGATTTAAAGAAGAAACTGCCTTCAGTTTTACATTAGGGTTATCCAGTAATATGGCCTGGTACTTGCCTAGCCTCCCAGAAGTGAGCCAATATTCCCCTTTTTGTTCAAGGAGGGGTATCACACAGTGAGGGGTATGTACCATGGTTTGTTACCCCAGTGTGAACTTTAGGCTTCCTGCAGCAGGTCATAAGTAGCAGCCACTGCTCAGAGGCATACTGGCCATCCTTTAGAAAAATAGGCACCAGGCCTTCGTGTACTACCTTCGTGTACTTCGTGATTTTGTGTCAGTACCCCAAGGCTTATCCTCTGCCACTCATGCACAGATGGAAAGGTTTCCTTACATCAGAGAGGTGAAGTGTTGGTTCCATTAAAAGTTTTTCCTTAATGGTATGAAATGCCTGCTGGCATTCAGTAGCCCAATCTAAGGTTCATTGTCTTTTCCTTTAAGGTCCTCATACAAAGGTCTGGCTGTTAAGTCCAAAATGTGGGATCCAAATACAGCAAAATCTGACCATTCCCAGGAACCCTCAGAGCTGCATCCTAGTGATTTGTTATAGCCACTCTAGCTAATGCTTCTCTTCTGTTTAGCAATGAATTCCTTTGTTCTTTTGACAGTTCAAATCCTAGATATTTCACAGCAGGCTGTGAAATCTGGGTCTTTTTCTTAGAGACCTTATATCCTCCAACTGCCAGGAAGTTCAGAGTTAGAAGGGTACACCAATCTTAAATTTCCTTGGTGGTACTGGCAATCAGGATGTCATTTACATATTGTAGTAAGATCCCTTCCTGGAGTTGGAACTACCTTAAATCTTTAGCTAGTGTTTCCCCGAATATGGTAGGGGCATTCTTAAATCCCTGTGGGAGTATAGTCCCACAGTATTGTTGTTTTACATTTGTTCTAGGATCCTCCCATTCAAAGGCAAATAGCTCTTGGGATACTAGGCTCAGAAGTATACAGTAGAAGGCATCTTTTAAGCCCAATACTACAAACCAACAAAAATTCCCAGATAAGGTGGATAGTAATGTGTAAAGGTTTGACACCTGGTGAATGTCTTCTGCTATTTCATTAATGGCCCTCAAATCCTGCATGAATCAGTACTCACTAGTATCAGGCTTCTGAACTGGCAAACTAGGAGTACTGTATGGAGATTGACAAGGTCAAATTAACTGATATTGGAGGAAAACAAAGCATCTATCAATGGCTCTATGCCTTCCCTGGCCTCCCTCTTTAGAGAGTACTGCTTTAAATGAGGGTTTTTGGGTCAGGGTGAATTACCTTGATCACCGGTTCAGTATTTCTGACTCTCTCCAGCATCCCACCAGCCCCCTCTGGCCTCACCTTCAGGAGAATATTCTTTGGGATCTCCAGTCAGGTCTCTCCATCTCATTGTAGTAAGGCAGCGTGAAGAGCCCAAGTGAACCTCAGTGTTTACTCTTTCTGAAAACAGTCAATTGAGCATTCAGTTTGGTTAATAAATCCTGTCCTAGCAACAGCATAGGGCATTCAGGCATATAAAGGAAACTGCTTTAAATTGGCATCCCCCAGTTGACACTGAAGGGGCCAGAAACCTCAGTGATAGCCACAGTCCTTGGGGAGAGAGAGCCTTATTTTTCATTCAAAACAGAGTAAGTAGCTCCAGTATCTACCAGAAAGTCAATAAGTTTCTTTCCCACTATTACAGTTACCCAGGGTTAACGTGAATGAGGGGGCGGGGCATGTTGAAAGGTGCCTCCAAGTCCCCAGACCCCTTCAGTCCTGGTATAATTCCCACTCTCCATGAGCTTGGACATTTCATAGGCTAACTTGAGAGCAGTTCTTGGTTCCCTTTCTTTTGGGCAGTTTGGACACTCCTGTTTCCAGTACCCCTCCTGTTTGTAGTAGGCAAACTATTGTATCCCCAAAGAGAGATGGCTCTCTCAGTTAGCAGTGGAGGGCTCCTGGGGTCATCTCTCCTCACTTGTAAGGTATTCCTTGGTCCCGGCAGGTTGTGGTTTATGGCTGCAGCTGGCAGCACAGTTTGGAATCTCATCTGCTTCTCCTGCATCTGGTCTTAGTTAGGCAATCTCAATCAACTGGGACAGAGACATTCCTAATCTGCTCCCCCCTCCAATTTTTGAAGTTTCTTTCTGATATCTAGAACACTTTGACTAATGAAGGTCATATTGACTAGCCTCATATTCTCTGGGTATTCTGGATCTAAATCAGTATACTGCCTATATGCTTCAAAAATCCATGCAAGGAAAGTAAACAGGTTTTCTTTTGGCCCTTATTGTACTTCCTGAATTTTCTTTAAACTCTTTGGTTTAGGATACTTTTTTGCACCCCTGCTATAATGCAGTCTTTAAAGGGGTTTAAGTTTGCCTGATCACCTAAGTCATTCAGATTCCAACCTGGCTCTGCCCCAGGAATGACAAGTGCTGCCACTTGGAGTCAGGTTGTTAGGTTACAATTCATGCAGGCAATCAGACTCTTGGTGGGCCTTCTCAAAGACCATTTTGTGCTCCTCAGGTGTGAGAAGGGCATTTAGGAATGCCTGAATGTCTGCCCAGGTGGAGCTACAAGTAGCAAAAATGAAAGTTAAGAGATTTTCCATCCTGTTAGGATCATCCCGATAAGAGGGCATATTATTATTCTAGTTATATAAATTGGAGGTGGAGAAGGGAGAATGTATGAATATAAATCCTCTGGGGTTGCCTTGATCATCTAGCCCTGCAGGAACTTCTCTAAGTGGGAATTGCCCTGCCTGGGTTCAAGCATTCCCCAGGCCAAACTGAGTAGCCTGCCGGGTATAGGGAAACCATTTCTTCTTGACCAGTAGGTAACGGAGGATACAAGGTTGAATTGGGAGCCTCAGGAAGATTAATGGGGATTTCTCCATTTCCCTCACTTCCAATGTATGGTGGGGGTGCTGAGGGTAACAGGTTGGGTAGTAGAAAATCATCATCATCTGGTTTGGAGTCCAGTAGCACAGGTTGACAGAAGATTTAGCTGAGTCCTGTGGCTCATGTTTAGCTTGTCCTGCCTAAAGTTCCCTTCCTCTGAACCACAATTCTGCATTTCTCTTGCAAGTTCTTATCTTGATATAAGATCATAAAGGCCTCAACATATAAGATCTCATTCCATTTTCTCTCTCTTTTACAATACAAATCTAATTGTAGGATGGTATTATAGTTTAGGGAGCCATTTTCCAGCCACAGTTACCTGATTCTAATTTATATTGGGGCTAGGCTATGTTACAAAAGAAGATCATTTCCTTCTTTTTCATAGTTTCAAAGTCAAATGCAGACCAATTTTGTAAAATACACACTAAAGGACTGCAGTCAGGTATACTATTAACATCACCCATGATCACAAGTTCTTAACTCCTTTGAGATGTTCCAAACCACACACTATATAAGCTTACCCTGAAAAGTATTTGTACTTCCATGACTAAATTCTCATAAGTCTTGGGGGTTGAACCAAACAATAACCAAGAGAACAGTAACCAAAAGAGTAGGACTCTAACCCACAACCCTACCAGACAAGCATTTGACAGGAGGACAGGAGCTTATACGAGGTTACTTACCCAAAAGACATCTGTTCCTGAAACCGTTTCTTTCCTCAAAATAGCAGGTAGTGCTGAAGGGTCTGAAGCACTGGTCTGGAGTGGTGTGGACCTCAATCAATGAGCTTCCAGACAAAGGTCCAGGTGGTATCATGCAGGGTCAGTGAGAACAGTCCATACACCACCAGGGCCGTAGAACCTTGGACAGGCGGCCCTGGGACCTAATGTCCCTTCATGGTCACCAAATTTGTTACCAAGCAAAGGCTCACTGCCCGACATGCACAGAGGCCAATACTATGACATCAGGATTTTGAGAAAAGAAAAAGATTTTTGCGAGGGGCAAGGCTCAAATCTGTCTCATCTATTGTTTCAACCCCAAACCGTAAAAGAAGAGTCTACCTAAACTGTCACAGCCCATAATAACCGCAGCCTTAGCTATTAAATCTCAAAGAGAACAGAAAAGTCTTGACAGCAATAGAGGAAGGTGGCACTTAGAGCCAAGAACAGGGCTTCTGTGGGAAGAACTCTAACAAACAGGGGTAGGTTGGAGGTAGCTCCTGAGCACTTGAGGCAATTCTGCTACCAGGAGGTACCTGGACCTCATGAGGCTCTGAGCCAGTTCTGGGAACTTTGCCATCAGCGGCTGACGCCAGAGACCCACATCAAAGAGCAGATCTTGGAGATGCTGGTGCTGGAGCTCTAGGCCCAGATGTTAGAGCATCAGCCAGAGAATAAAAAGGAGGCAGCAATCATGTTGGAGGGTTTGGAGATAGAGTTTAATGAACCAGGTCAGCAAGTGTGATTAAAAGAGGGAAGGTTAAGGAATGAACATCCTAGCCAGAAAAAGAAGCCTTCATACAACCATGGGAGCAAGATTCCAGAGGTTCAGTCTCCACTCAGCATGGCTGAACATACCAATCTCTGTGTTTTTCATACAACCATGGGAGCAAGATTCCAGAGGTTCAGTCTCCACTCAGCATGGCTGAACATACCAATCTCCATGTATTTCTCTCTTATCCTTTCTGGCTTGCTCCTTACTTCCCCTTGAGGGTGGAATAAGACTGTGTCAGGCCTCTTTCTCTATTCTATGTTCCTGAGAGCTGTTACCTAAGGTGTCTTTCTGCAATATTAATTCTGGTTCCTTCACAAGTTCACAAGTTCAATCATACTAATTTGTTTCCAGGTAGCAGCCAGTATATGTGGAATAGAAGCGTGCTCAGAATATCCTTGTCAAGCAGCACAGGAGCCACCAACCATTTCTTTCCAGCCCATGAAGAGACATCTCAAATGGGAACCTCCAGAATTTCAAGTCATTAATGAGTGAGGTGAGCATCAGAATCCATCTTGAGAGAAAGGGAGTAGTACAAAGTTCTGCTGGCTACTGAGGGCTAAACAGCATCAGGAAAACCTCAGAAATAAAAAAAAAAAATTCTGAGCCAAACTGAAGATTCATCCTCTCAAATATTACATTCCAGCTTGGGTAGCACAACAAAGGACATCATACAGAATGACATAATTCCCCCCTCACTTTTGTCAGCCTCAGATGGAAGTTGTACACAAGTTTTTCTAACTTCACTTAAAAACCTATTCTAGGGGGTGGGACAAGATGGCAGCATAGAGAGGAGTGGAATTTAGTTAGTCCCCTAGAACAACTAATAAACAACCAGGAACAACTAGTAAATAATCTGGAACAACTGCTGGGGGACAACCATGACTGTCCACACATTGTACACCAACCTGGATTGGGTGGGATGGCTAAGATTGCAGCATGACATCTGTAAGTAAAAACTGTGGAACTGCACTGAGAGTCCCCTCCCCCCATGGCAGGCTGAGCTGCAAGCCCTCACTGTAGGAGAAACCAGCATTCCCAGAGCCAGTGAATATAGCTCACCTGAGCTCCAGCTGGGGTTTTAATTAACAAATGTGGACTGCTGAATACAAGCTACAAACATAAACAAAATCCCTAACAAGCAGAGGCTTTTAGAGACAACAACTTAAAGAGCCAGAAAGGCTCTCTCTGACTGACAGGCAAATCAGCCTGAGTGGTTTAGTGGAGAGAGCCTCAGCCATTTTCAGCTCACAGCACTCTGACTCAGACGGGGTGGAGATAACAGAAGCACTAATTCAAATGCAGAAGATAACTCCCTAGGGGGTGTATCTTCCCTAAGAGGAAGGAGGTGGGGCCCAGCTCTAGGATGAGCCTTCCCTTCAGAAATCAGACCCCAGACCCCAGGGGAAAACAGCTAAAACAGAAACTAAAGCAGCTACACCTCCTTACACCAGTATGGAGCAAAAGATTGACAGGTGCCACCTGCTGGGCAGGTTAGGAAAAGCACAGCAGCTAGAAGCCTCAAGGAAAGCCTGCCATTCTTCTAAGATACACCCTGAATATAACCCCATTCTGAGACCTGAACCCATTCTGGTCCAGGAAACTCTGATTGGGGTAACCAAGGAAACCAGATGCCTAAACAAGAGAAAACTACAAATTACAATAGGAAAAACAAAGATATGACCCAGTCAAAGGAACAAACTTACACCTCAATTAAGATACAGTTGAGATATTGTTTCACTTTAATGAAATAATCAATTAAAGATTTTCAAAAAATATGCTAAATCAAATCAAAAACTAAATCAATGAGTTCAGGGAAGATATGGCAAAAGAGATGAAGGATATAAAGAAAACACTTGGTGAACATAAGGTAGAAATCGAAAGTTTGAAAAAACTACTGACAGAATCTATGGAAATGAATGGCATAACACAAGAGATGAAAAACACAATGGATACATACAACAGGAGAATTCAGGATGCAGAAGAAAACATTCAGGAACTGGAGAACAAGACACCTGAAATCCCACACACAAAAGAACAGATAGGGAAAAGAATGGAAAAATATGAGCAACAGCTCAGGGAACTGAATGACAACATGAAGCACATGAATGTATGTGTCATGGGTGTCCCAGAAGGAGAAGGAAAAAGGGGCAGAAGCAATAATAGAGGAAATAATCAATGACAATTTCCCATCTTTTATGAAAGACATAAAATTACAGATCCAAGAAGTGCAGTGTACCCCAAACAGAATAGATCTGAATAGACGTACACCAAGACACTTAATAATCAGATTATCAAACGTCAAAGATAGAGAATCCTGAAAGCAGCAAGAGAAAAGCGATCTAGCACATACAAAGGAAGCTTAATAAGACTATGTGCGGATTTCTCAGCAGAAACCACGGAGGCAAAAAGGAACTGGTGTGATATATTTAAGATTCTGAAAGAGAAAAACTGCCAACCAAGAATCATGTATCTGGCAAAACTGTCCTTCAAATATGAGGGAGAGTTTAAAATATTCTCTGACAGACATTGGCAGAGTTTGTGAACAACATATCTGCTATACAGGAAATATTAAAGGGAGCACTACAGACAGAAAGGAAAAGACAGGAGTGAGAGGCTTGGAAAACAGTTTTGGGGGATGGTAGCACAACAAGGTAAGTACACTGAACAAAGATGACTGTGAGTATGGTGGAAAGAGAAAGGTTAAGAGCATGTGGGACACCAGAAGGAAAGAGGAAAGATAAAGACTGGGATGGTATAACTCAATGAAACCTAGAGTGCTCAACAATTGTGATAAAACATACAAATATGCTTTTACATGACGGAGAACAAATCAATGTCAACCTTGCAAGGTGTTAAAAATGGGGTGGTATTGGCGAAAAAAGTACAATCAATGCAAACTAGAAACTATAGTCAACAGAAATGTGGTACTCTGCTTCCTTTAATGTAACAAAGGTGTGCCAGTTTGAATATACTGTGTCCCCCAAACGCCATTATCTTTGATGTCATCTTGTGTGGGCAGACGTTATCAGTGTTGATTAGATTGTAATTCTTTGAGTGTTTCTGTGGAGATGTGCCCCACCCAACTGTGGGTGATGACTCTAATTGGATAATTTCCATGGAGTGTTGGCCCTCCCATTGGGTGGGCCTTGATCAGTGGAGCCATGTAAATGAGCTGATGGGCAGAGGGAACTCAGTGCAGCTGCAGCTGTGAGTGACGTTTTGAAGAGGAGCTACAGCCAAGAGGGACACTTTGAAGAAAGCACAGGAGCTGCAAATGAGAGACAGTTTGAAACAGCTGTTGAAAGCAGACTCTTGCTCCGGAGAAGCTGAGAGAGGACCAATATCCCAAGTGCAACTAGGAGTGACATTTCTGAGGAACTGCAGCCTAGAGAGGAACGTCCTAAGGGAAAGCCATTTTGAAACCAGAACTTTGGAGCAGACGCCAGCCACGTGCCTTCCCAGTTAACAGAGGTTTTCCGGACACCATTGGCCATCCTCCAGTGAAGGTACCCGATTGCTGATGTGTTACTTTGGACACTTTATGGCCTTAAGACTGTAACTGTGTAACCAAATAAATTCCCTTTTATAAAAGCCAATCCACCTCTGGTGTTTTGCATTTCCGGCAGCATTAGCAAACTAGAACAAAAGGCACTATACCAAAGCTAAATGCCTATAAGAGGGGGACATAAGGGAAAGATATGGGACTCTTGGCACTGGTGATGTTGTCTGACTCTATTCTACTTTAGTTTAATTCTATCTTTCCTTTTGTTGCTTTCTGGCTGTCATTTTTTGGTTCTTTTCTTTCTTTTTCTTTTTCTTTTTTCTCTCTAGCTTCTTTGACTCTTCCTCCTTCTTTGTGGAAGAAATGGAGATGTCCTTATATAGATAGTGGTGACGGTGGTGAATGCATAAATATGCAATTATACAGGAAACCACTGATTGTTTACTTAGGACAGAATGTTTGGTGGGTGAACAAAACCGTCTTAAAAAAAGAACGGGTTGATGAAGAAACCCTGAGGGCACTATATTGAGTGAAATAAGTCAGACACATAAGGACAAATATTGTATGGTCTCACTGATATGAACTAATTATAATATGTAAACTCATAGGCATGAAATATAAGCTACCAGGATATAGAAAGAGGCTAAAGAATGGGGAGCAGTTGCTTATTATGAGCAGAATGTTTAACCAGATTGAACTTAAGTGTTTGGAAATGGACAGAGGTGATGGTAGCATGTTACTGTGAGAATAACTAACAGTGCTGAATGGTGTCTGAATGTGGTGGAAAGGAGAAGCTTAAAGCCACGCACATCACCAGAAGGAAAGTTAGAGGTTAAAATACAGGAATGCATAAAACAGTGAATCTTGTGCTGGAGAATGTCTGTGATTAACTGTACAAATATTAGAAATCTCTTCATGAACTAGAACAAATGTATGACATTATAACTAGAAGTTAATAATAGAGGGGTATATAGGGGGAAATATATAACTATTGCAAACTGTGTACTACAGTTAGTAGTATTTTAACATTCTTTCCTCAGCAGTAACAAATGTACTCTACCAATACTATGAGTTAATAATGGAGAGGGGGTGGTTAGGGGTATGGGAGGATTCAAAGTTTCTTCTTTGTCTTTATATCTTTTCTGGAGTAATGAAAATGTTCTAAAATTTGGAAAAAAAAGTAATTGTGGTGATGGATGCACAGCTGTATGATGGTACCTTGGGCAACTGATTGTGCACTTTGGATCTCTGAATGATTGTATGGTATGTGAACAATCTCAATAAAAAAAAAACTATTCTAGCTCTCTCTCATAAAATAAAATTTATCTTTACTTGAACCTACATATATTGGAACTATCACATACAGTATATTTTTTAAACTGCATTTTGAAAAGTTGCAATACAGAAAAGAAAGTCTTAAGAAATATGAGTAAAAAGAAAGCAGGCTGAAATAGAAGATACAGTGAGAAGGTCTACCATATTTCTAATTAGAGTTATAGAAGAAAAGAGAGATCGCATCATACATTCAAATGAAATACAAATGGATGGAATATTTATGAAGAAAGGGAAGGATGGAGGGAAGAAACTCCCTCAGACACACTAACAGAAAACACAGGGCTTAAAGGGCTGTTTTTTTATAATTTTGGAATGGGAAAGGCCTTTCCAATTATGACAATCTAGAAGCCATTAAAGGAAAACCTGACATAGAAATTAAAAACTTCTGAATGGTAAAATAAAAGCAAAGTTAAAAGAATAACAAACTGAGAAAAAATATTTACAACACACCATAAAGATATTATCCAACCACTGTAATTTACAAAGAACTACAAATTCATAATAGAAAGACCAACTACCTGTTTAAAAGTGGTCAAGGGATATTAAAAAGATAGGATTCAGGAAAAGAAAAACAAAAGGTTCTCACAATAAGAGAAATTTAATTTGAAAAACACTGAGAAACTATTTTTCATCCATCATACTGGCAAAAATACAAGTTTAATGAATCAGCTGTGAGGTGACAGGCACTCAGACATTGCAGATGAGAATAGAAATCTGTTCAACTCCCTTGGAGAGCAATTTGTATCTTTTAAAATTACAAATATATAAACTTTAACATAACAATTCCACTTAAAGGAATTTATTCTAAAAATATACTTGCATATGAGTGAAGTATAGAAATGAACTCACTGAAACATTATGAGCAACAGCAAAAAGACTGGAAACAACTTAAATGTCCCTCAGTGGAGAACTAGCTAAATATATTGTGGCACTTTCATATAAGAAAATACTCTACAGCTGTGAAAAAGAATGGCATGTTCTTTATTGACTGGAAAATATCTCCAAAATATATTAATTCAACAAAACAAGCTGCAGAAAAATATGTAGAATATGCTACAATTTGTGAAAAAAAGAAGAGGGGAAAAATAATATATTTGAATTAATATGGATTAAAATTCTCTGGAAGTATAAATAAGAAACTAATAATAGTAGTTATCTATTGGAATGGACAGAAAATTGCAGAAGGGAAACAGAAGTAGGAAGAAGACTTTTCATTCTTACCTTTTAAAATTGTTTAATGTTTGAACAATTATATTTAACATTAAAAACAAATAGAAACATAAAATTATTTCAAGTAAAAATGTTGGTATCTTGAAATGAATTCAGCCTTAAAGAAAACATATTTTTCCAAGCCTCTATATTCATATGCTCATGATTATTAACTTTCAGATAAAAAATAATAAAATAGAATTTTAAATGCATGCTCTACAACAAAACCATATGTTAAAAAAGATTCCTACTTTATTCTTTTCACTTCAACCCAAAGTTTCTGTCTCAAACATGACTTCTTAGAGACCCAAGTTTTGTTTCCGGAAACTTAAAAAATGTCTTAAAATAATATAGCTCATCTTTTCCACCTAAGGGTCTCCTGAATTAAACATAAACCCCTTAATCTAATTTCAATCTGGTCACAACCACTTCTTCAATATAACATCACCTCCACTCCCTAACAAAAGTGATCTGCTTTGCCACAGTCCATCTACATTTGCCTCCTTAACATCTAAGTCTTATTTATTTATTCCCCTTTTTCGGTTCTCTGTGAGTCCCATAAATCAGCAAAGTGCATGGGTGACATAAAGAGCCACAGCGGAAAATTCTTTATAAAGTTGGAGCCCAAGGAAGTGACATCAGCTCCCTACCTGCATTCCAACATTCTTCAAGAAACCTTTTGTGGTATTTGCTACCGTACTCTTGAAGTGCTTAGTCAATCTCTGTATCATTCACCCAGAAATTAAAATTAATTATGACCAAATGAATTGCCACTTGGTATAATATATGACAAAAATGAAAAGACTTAGTCCACAACCTCATTAAGCTTACTGCCTAGAACAAGGTCAGGGGGATTCTTGCCTAGAGGTAAGAACTCAAGTTTTTAGTGATTTTTATTGTAATCCTTATGAAAATTTCAAAGTATTTATTAAATGCTGTATATGTACTTAAAAGTAGTATGTTCTAATTCATCACAATCCTGTGACATAAGTATCAGTAAATATATCCAATTTGTAGAAGAAATAGCTTTGATAAGTTTAGCTAGTAATCTGAGAACTCAGGATTCCAAGTTTGACCAACTCCATACCCCTAAGCACTATTTACTACCCAAGCGGACTGTAGGCTGTTTAAGTCAAGAACCATCCTCTCTATTCCTGGCATATTCACCAATATTGAGCAGCTGATGAGGACCTGCTAGGCAGTCTTGAAATTCCCTTGGATTCATTAAAGAGCCTTGTAGCAGTTTCATTTTAAAAGGTCAGCATGCATCATACTGTATCACACAGTAATGATACTGTATGCTATATACGGTATCATACAGTAATGTATCATACATTATATCCTTTATAATGATACAGTAATGTATGATACAATAGTAGTGTATCATACATTACATCATCTTAAAGTGAGCAGTGGTATTCTCTGGCTATAGGGTGCTCTAGTCTGGCTGAACTGCAGGTATCCCAGGACAGGCCTGGGTCACTCATACATGGTATGCATCCTGACTGTCTGTTGGCTATGAGGACTTAGGCAGTTCACTTAAACTTTTGTATGTTACCAGGTTGTAGCAAATAAAGCACGCAGCACAGAGCTTATCATAGATTGTGCCTTAATTCTCATTTTCCTTCCTCTCCTTTTGGGTTGTTTATGATAGATCAAGGCTGCGTGCTTGCACTGACGGGACACATTCCGACCGAGTGACGCGTCAGCCTGGCAAATGGATTAATGTTGACGAAGGTCAGGATGGGTGATGCTAGCCAGGGATGCTGGCTGGCAGGGTGGGCGATGTGATTGGACTGGAATGAAGAAGCAGCACTCAGACTAGGTCCCCGCCAGCCACACAACGCCTCGGAGAAAGGAGGGATTCAGGAACGTGGCAGAGCCGATCCTCTTTTTAGGATGAGTCAGGTTATGAATCAAAACCTCTGTGAAAGGAATTCTAAATTGACCTTCGGGCCCTGGGTTACAAAATGGCTCCCAGCAAAGGAGGCGCACAAGACAGACACCCTGTGCTGACGCAATCAGACTTCAGGGATGCCCAGCTTTGAGAACAAGACTTACAGAAAACAGAACTAGAGAAAGAGGCTTAAATTCTGACCAATCAGTTTCGGACAAGTTTCTTTCCGCCTTGATGTTCCAATAAACCATTAGAACTCGCTTGACAACCACCATTACCATTTTTTTTTTAAACTATAAATTCCCAATGCCCACTCCTCCCCCCCCTCCCCGAACGCTTTGCAACATTTGGTTTTACCTGGTGTTGTCCAATTCGCGAATTGCTATACTGTGAATAAAACTCTTTTCTAACTATTTGCAGTAGCAATTCTTTTGACACTCCACATGCCTGGACGGTCCTTTTTCCACATACCGCCGAAGACACAACGCGACAGGGGACGCTAAACCGTGCCGACGCCTCTGGAGCTGCCGGAAGCGCAGGCGCCGGGTCTGTCAGGTTCGCGGACGCACTTCCGCCAGCGGCCGGGCCGTGGCGGGAAGGGGTTAGTTAGGGCCCGGAGGCTACCTCCTCAGGGCCTGGGTAAGCGGAGCACGCGGCCGGGTCTCCCAGGTTGGCCAGGCGCTGGTGGGTGGAGCCCGCTCCTTCTTCAGCCCCGCTTTGGAAGCGTTGGCCCCAGACGGGCAGGCGTCTGTGCCTTGACTCCGCTGGACGCACCCCTCGCCGGCTAGGGCCCACCTCCCGGCTAACGCCTCAAGACGTTGCGGAGACTCGGACTCCTGGGTTACAGTTGCTGACCCTGGTGGGTCTATGCTGGCCACCCGTTCTTCCGACGCGGCCGCCCTCCCTGGAAAACCTTTTGTGGGGTCTGTCAGTTCCTTATGACCTAAGGGACCCGGGCAGCCTGACCTTCCCGTATCTAGGGCTCATTGGTTGTTCACCGTTTAGATTCCAGTTCGGTTAATGTAGTCTGGCTGGTTAACTCACTGTTTTGTTTTATTCTTTAGAAGATCTAAACTAGTGGAAGGCAACTTGTAGAAGCAGCCCCATACCCTTTATCTTGAATGATTCCTAAAACAGCATTTCTTCAAGCCCAGATCGGAAGCTCCTACGGTCGCCTCTAGGGCCCAGGAAATGCGTTGTTTCCAGAAGACTCCAAGTGGGTAACAAATGCTAGGCGCAGAAGAGTCACCAGAGGGCCTCCTTGGCGTGGTCCTAGGTCCCGTGCACGGAAACCGGACACCGAAGAGTGCCCTTGAGCAAAGAAAGTGTGAGCTCCCAAGCCAGCACCGAGATGACCAGGTGCCAGCGATAACTGTAGTCCTTTACTGAGGTTTTACTCAGTGTCAGGCACCGAGCCCGATGCTTTCCGTAATCATTCTCAAAAAAATCCTATATAATGGCTGTAGTTTAGTTCATTGCCTTGTACCAATCCTATTTCCTGGTTTTGTAGTTGTGCTATGGTTATGTAAGGTGTCAACATTAGGAGAAGCTTGATGAGTGTATTGACTGTTTTTTACCTTATTTGGGAATTTTCTTTAAGTTTGAGATTATTTCAAAATAAAAGTTAAAAAACAAACCTCTAAGATGTTTTCACAGGTGGGGAAAAAGAAGTTGAGAGAGGTTAAGCCACCACACATGCAAAAGAATGTGACAAGATTCAAGCTCTTTTGGAATCCACAGTCCATGCTTAACCACTGCCCACCATATAGGCACTGCTTAGATGGAAGACTGAAACCATTCTTACTCATATTCACAGCTTACCTACAGGATTTTACCATTCAGCTGTCTTCACTAATATGACCTCACTATTCCACTGTTTTTATCAACTTGACTACTATTTCAGGAAATTCTTGCTGGAGAAGATACAACTTGCAAATAACTGTGTGTATTTCAAGAACTTCCCCTCATAAATTCCATTTAAGTGAATATCAAACTGTTCAACTTTTCAATGGATAGCAACCAGACTTTTTGAAACCCTCACCTCAAAACCTTTGCCTGGCTGTATCTATCAGTCCTTGACTATTATAACATGTCCTTTTTCTAATACAAATCCTGCTTTGAAAGAACTGCTTTAAATCTCCCAAACCTTATAAATATCCTGACTTTCCCTTCCTCCCTCAAGAGATGCTATTAAGGGTCTGTGAAGGTACTGCTCTCCATCATTGTTAAGAATAAGCTCCATTTTGCCATATCAACAGGTTGTTTTGGTGTTATTTTGGGGAAACAAACATCCAACAGTACTTTTGTTTTCAAGAATGCTGTTTCTTGATGAGCATTCTTTCTGCGACTTGGTACACTAGATTTGAATTGCTTTAAACTTTTATTTTTAAATTATATTTAATTTTTGGTCAAGCCTCCTTTTTCTTCCAAAACTGACAGACTCAGTGAATGACCTCATATACTGCATTAAATTGTGTATATGTTTCTCTTTTTAACTGTGGTTTCTGTAACCTTAGGAGTGTGCCCTAAGATATAACACTTATAGCTGCAATCCTCCTCTCAGCACACGGGAGTGGGAATGGCCACCATGCTCCTTCCACAGGCTCTTGAAGAGTCAAAGGGATTCTTTGAAGTAAACCACAAAGAGGGTCTTAGCTGGGGCCAGGAATCTGGCTCACAAGGGAGCAGCCCAAACAGGAGTTACTCCGCCAGCATTTTAGGCAGTTCTGCTACAAAGAGACTCCAGGCCCCGTGAGGCTTTGAGCCAGCTCTGGGTGCTCTGTTGTGAGTGGTTAAGGCCTGAGATGCACACCAAGGAGCACATGTTGGACTTCCTGGTGTTGGAGCAATTCCTGACCATCCTGCCTGAGGATCTCCAGGCCTGGGTGCAGCAGCAGCATCCAGAGAGCAGGGAAGAGGCAGTGATCATGCTGGAGGATCTGGAGAGAGAGCTGGATGAACCAGGACAGCAGGTAGGACATGGCCCTGTGCTCTATTGTGGGAGTTCTGGGAGTGGTGGTTGTTCATGGTGGTCCTTTGGGGATCATGTACACCATTGGCCCTTCAGATGCCTAAATGAGCCTACTTGTCCTCAGGTTTTAGCCCTAGGCCTGTGCACAGGAAGTTCTCTCTGAGACATCAGTGCTTCTGGACCCAACAAAGGAAGCAAGCTATCTCCAGCCTCAACCCATGGAGACCCAGCTTAAGGGTGAATCTCAGGACTCAACACCAGCAAAATTGTGGTTAGTGTTGACACATGAGACATCTGGATCCCCTAAAGACCTTAGAATCATTCTTCATTGAACAAATACACATTGAGCACTTCCTATGTGGTAGACACTGTTCTAGACACTAGGCATATACTGAGCAAAGCAGACATGATCCTTGATTTCGTGTAGTTTACAATAAGTCTCATGACAGAAACATTAAACAAATGGATTTCATGTAGTTTACAATAAGTCTCATGACAGAGACATTAAACAAACACACAAATAAATATTCCATTACGGAGTGTATAGAAGAGGAGAATGGGGAACTGAATCCTAAAAGTGGATAGGAATTATCCAAGTGAATATTAGAGGAAAAAGCATTCCAGGCTGAAAGAGTATATGCAACAACCCTGGAGTGGGAAAGAACTTAATGGATTCCGGGAACTGAAAGAAGACCAGTATGACTGGAGCATAGAGAGGAGAGAGTGCAGAGACAAGGTGTTCAGGGGCCAGGCATGAGGGCTTTGTACATTCTATTAAAAGTCAGTCAGTAAATCTTTAACTTCACTGTTTGTAATGTCTAGCTCTGGGTTCTATAAGGTCTCTGCCCTAAAGGAGTTGAGTGCCCAAAAGAACACAGCTATGGATTTGAGGCAGTGAATGATTATGTGCCAAATCAGAGATCACTTTCTGAGGAGGGAGAAATTTGTCTTTTCAGGCCCTGGTGGTAACAGAGCGGCTGGGATTTGAACTGGGTCATAAAGAGTAGGCAGTATTTCATTGTGCAGAAAATATCAAGAAGCAACAAAAACATGCACCCCTCCTTTTAGCTCTCTCTGTTCCACTCTTCTCTTCATCAGCCACATTGAGACTTGTAGTCACTCAATCCATTTATTTACTCCCAGTGCTTTTTTCCTTCCCCATCCCATCAGACCCATGCAGTATTTCAGATTTTTTTGTACTATGCTCCACATCCTCCCAAATCCCCCCAACCTCCATTCTCACATACGCACACACACCCCACCACCACCACCACCATGCCATTGAACTCATAGAACACCACCTTTACTCTTCTGCCAAACCAATTCATCAGTGTTTCAAGACTCATCTCAGCTGTTATCTCCTTCAGGAAGCCTTTCTAGATGCCTTCTTACATGTCTGAGTAATGAGATGCACCTGTGCATACCTTTTGTGTAGCATTTAGTATCCTTTATTCCCATTTCTCCTTTCTGAAATTCCTTCATGTCAAGGGTTTTTATCTGTGTATCCCAGCAACCGATATGTAGGAGATGCTCAATACAGGTGAATGATGAAGACCAGACATGACAAATAATGTGGAAAAGTACAAATCATAAGAGGACATGGGTGGATTAGGTTGGCTGAGGCTTTGTGTGTGTTAGGGTAGTAATGCTAACAAAGTGGTCTGCAACAGAACTGTAGAGAACCTAAAAAAGGTTTTTATTCTCCTTTCCTCTTTTCCTTTCTCTTTTATTTTTTGTTCTTGTTTTGGTTTCTGATCAGGAACTAACAGATGCCCTGTTAGCTGGATATAAGTTGGATTAGAGAGGCAGGAGAAGATTAAGCCCCACTATGCAGACTTTGCTGTGGCTCCAACTCAACATTATGAAGGGAAAAAGTAGAGCAGTTTCAGATGGGAATGGAAAGGAAGGGAGGGATACAAGAACTAGATCACTTGTTTTAACATTGTGGAGGGTATTCTTCTCCTGGCTTAAACATGGGATCAAAGATATCAGGATTTTGGAACCTTACTATCTAATGGGTAGGAGTGATGCCAGCTTTTACCAAGAAGAATGGAGAATGTCATTGTTAGAAGTAGAGTCATCTAAAAAGTAAGAGTTATACTTTCTTTGTCATAGTCTTCTTCATCTACCTAGGAAGGATTTCTAATGATTGTAGGGTACTTCTTACCTATATATTTGATCATCCTAGTCTAATTTGGAAATTCTCTTTCCAAATTATTTAGTGATATCATTGTCAGGAAAAAAGGTGTTTTGTGTGCTAGAGTTTTCCTAAAATAACTGGAACTTGCTGTTTGTTGGCAAAAATTTATTATTTGCATTAGCCAATAATGGGCATCTGCTGAGGTGTGTAACATGCTCTTGGAGTAAACTGAACACACTTCTATCCTTTTCTTGAAGACTTAAGTTTATCATTATGAACATTAGTGCTCACCCTGGCATGCAGATCACTGTTGACCTTGAAAGCAAGGTATTCGCTTGATTCCTAAAATGCCATATAGTAAATGGCAAAATTGGGAATTTAAGCCTTTCATCTCCATAGACTGTGGTCTTAACTCCTTAGTATTGATGGAGTATAAAATAAGGAGGGTGGAGACTTAAGGGAAATTAAACTGGAAATGTAGGCAGGGACATTCTCACATTTGGGTTTTTAAACCTTATTGTACATTCGATGACTTTAAAAATATACCAGGGCCTGGGCCCCACCCTCAGAAATTCCTTTCAGTTAACTAGGAAAAAAAATTTTTTTAATGTAATCACATTTCCTATTTAACAGCTTTCAAGTATACAATTCAGTGGTGTTAACTTTATTCACAATGTTATGCTACCATGTCACCATCCATTTCCAACACTTTTCCATCATTCCAAACAGAAACTCTGTACCCATTAAAAATTAACTCCCCGTTCTCCACTCCCACCCCACCCCTGATACCCTATAATCTTCTTTATATCTCTATAAATTTGCATATTCTAGTTATTTCATATGAGAAGATCATACACTATTTGTCCTTTTGTGTCTGGCTTATTTGAGTCAAAATGATGCCCTCAAGGCTCGTCCATGTTGAACCATGTAGAAGCACTTCACTTCTTTTTACAGCTAAATAATATCCATTGTATGGATATACCACATTTTGTTTATCCATTCATCTGTTGATGGACAGTTGGGTTGCTTCCACCATTTGACTGTTGTGAGCATTGGTATACAGATATCCGTCTGAGTCCCTGCTACAAGCAGTATTGTATGGTCATACCGTAATTCTTTTTTTTTTTTTTAATTCAGTTTTATTGAAATATATTCACAAACCATACAGTCATCCATGGTATACAATCAACTGTTCACAGTATGATCATATAGTTATGCATTCATCACCACAATCTATTTCTGAACATTTTCCTTACATCAGAAAGAATCAGAATAAGAATAAAAAATAAAAGTGAAAAGAGAATACCCAAACCATCCCCCCATCCCACCCTATTTGTCATTTAGTTTTTACTCCCATTTTTCTACTGATTTTTTTTCAATTTTTTAACTTTGTTTATCAAAAAATTAAAAACAAACAGGCAAACAACAACCAAAAAGACCCCACAACATTTCAAACAAAGCAATGGATTAAGGAAAACAAATAACCTAAAATAACTACTTTGCTTCCAATATGTTCCTACCATACCCCAAGAAAATTAATAAACCATGTCCAAACAGAGGAGTAAGAAAAACAAATAATCTAAAATAACTACATTGCTTCCAACATGTTCCTACCATACCCCAAGAAAGTTAACAACCCCTAAGAAAACAAAGGAATAAGAGAAAAAAAAACCTAAAATAACTCTATTGCTTCCAACATGATCTTACTATATCCAAGAAAGTTTACAAACCATAATCATTCCTGAGCATTCCCATAACATTGAGATTACCCTCCATAGTTTATCTGTTCTTATTAGATTATCATTCCCCCTCCACTAATTGGTATCTCTAGGTCCCCTACATTCTACAGTATAAAACATTGTACATTTTTCACAGAATTCACATTAGTGGTAACATACAATATCCCTCTTTTTGTGCCTGGCTTATTTTGCTCAGCATTATGTCTTTTTTTTTTTTTTTTTAATCTTCATTTTATTGAGATATATTCATATACCACGCAGTCATACAAAACAAATCATACTTTCGATTGTTCACAGTACCATTACATAGTTGTACATTCATCACCCAAATCAATCCCTGACACCTTCATTAGCACACACACAAGAATAACAAGAATAATAATTAGAGTGAAAAAGAGCAATTGAAGTAAAAAAGAACACTGGGTACCTTTGTCTGTTTGTTTCCTTCCCCTATTTTTCTACTCATCCATCCATAAACTAGACGAAGTGGAGTGTGGTCCTTATGGCTTTCCCAATCCCATTGTCACCCCTCATAAGCTACATTTTTATACAACTGTCTTCGAGATTCATGGGTTCTGGGTTGTAGTTTGATAGTTTCAGGTATCCACCACCAGCTACCCCAATTCTTTAGAACCTAAGAAGGGTTGTCTAAAGTGTGCGTAAGAGTGCCCACCAGAGTGACCTCTCGGCTCCTTTTGGATTCTCTCTGCCACTGAAGCTTATTTCATTTCCTTTCACATCCCCGTTTTGGTCAAGAAGATGTTCTCCGTCCCACGATGCCAGGTCCACATTCCTCCCCGGGAGTCATATTCCACGTTGCCAGGGAGATTCACTCCCCTGGGTATCTGATCCCAGGGTGTCTGATCCCACGTAGCGGGGAGGGCAGTGATTTCACCTTTCAAGTTGGCTTAGCTAGAGAGACAGGGCCACATCCGAGCAACAAAGAGGCATTCGGGAGGAGGCTCTTAGGCACAAGAGTTATCTAGCCTCTCCTTTGCAGCAACCGTCTTCCCAAGGGTAAAACCTGTGGTAGAGGGCCCAACCCATCAAACCACCAGTGCCCTATGTCTGTGGTCATGTTAGCAACCATGGAGGTGGGGTAGGCGAATACCCCTGCATTCTCCACAGGCTCTTCAAGGGGGCAGTACATCTTTTTTTTACCTTGTTTTTTTTTTGTTTTTTTTTTTAACTTTCCCTTCTTTTTTAAATCAACTGTATGAAAAAAAAGTTAAAAAGAAAACAAACATACAATAAAAGAACATTTCAAAGAGACCATATCAAGGGAGTAAGAAAAAGACAACTAACCAAAGATAACTGCTTAACTTCCAACATGTTCCTACTTTACCCCAAGAAAGTTACCTAATATAGCAACATTTCTGTGAACTTGCTCCGACTATATCCATCAGAAATTAACAGACCATAGTCATTCCTGGGCATCCCCAGAACGTTAAATAGCTTATCTGTTCTTCTTGGATTATTGTTCCCCCTTCCTTAATTGCTCTCTATTGCTAGTTCCCCTACATTCTACATTATAAGCCATTTGTTTTACATTTTTCAAAGTTCACATTAGTGGTAGCATATAATATTTCTCTTTTTGTGCCTGGCTTATTTCGCTTAGCATTATGTCCTCAAGGTTCATCCATGTTGTCATATGTTTCACGAGATCGTTCTTTCTTACTGCCGCGTAGTATTCCATCATGTGTATATACCACATTTTATTTATCCACTCATCTGTTGAAGGACATTTGGGTTGTTTCCATCTTTTGGCAATTGTGAATAATGCTGCTATGAACATTGGCGTGCAGATATCTGTTCGTGTCACTGCTTTCCGATCTTCCGGGTATATACCGAGAAGTGCAATCGCTAGATCGAATGGTAACTCTATATCTAGTTTTCTAAGGAACTGCCAGACTGACTTCCAGAGTGGCTGAACCATTATACAGTCCCACCAACAGTGAATAAGAGTTCCAATTTCTCCACATCCCCTCCAGCATTTGTAGTTTCCTGTTTGTTTAATGGCAGCCATTCTAACCGGTGTTAGATGGTATCTCATTGTGGTCTTAATTTGTATCTCTCTAATAGCTAGTGAAGCTGAACATTTTTTCATGTGTTTCTTGGCCATTTGTATTTCCTCTTCAGAGAACTGTCTTTTCATATCTTTTGCCCATTTTATAATTGGGCCGACTGTACTATTGTCATTGAGTTGTAGGATTTCTTTATATATGCAAGATATCAGTCTTTTGTCAGATACATGGTTTCCAAAATTTTTTTCCCATTGAGTTCGCTGCCTCATTACCTTTTGGAGAAATTCCTTTGAGGTGCAGAAACTTCTAAGCTTGAGGAGTTCCCATTTATCTATTTTCTCTTTTGTTGCTTGTGCTTTGGGTGTAAAGTCTAGGAAGTAGCCGCCTAATACAAGGTCTTGAAGATGTTTTCCTACATTATCTTCTAGGAGTTTTATGGTACTTTCTTTTATATTGAGATCTTTGGTCCATTTTGAGTTAATTTTTGTGTAGGGGGTGAGGTAGGGGTCCTCTTTCATTCTTTTGGATATGGATATCCAACTCTCCCAGCCCCATTTGTTGAAAAGACCATTATGACTCAGTTCAGTGACTTTGGGGGCCTTATCAAAGATGAGTCGGCCATAGATCTGAGGGTCTGTCTCCGAATTCTCAATTCGATTCCATTGATCTATATGTCTATCTTTGTGCCAGTACCATGCTGTTTTGGCAACTGTGGCTTTATAATAAGCTTCAAAGTCAGGGAGTGTAAGTCCTCCCACTCCGTTTTTCTTTTTTAGAGTGTCTTTAGCAATTCGAGGCATCTTCCCTTTCCAAATAAATTTGATAACTAGCTTTTCCAAGTCTGCAAAGTAGGTTGTTGGAATTTTGATTGGGACTGCATTGAATCTGTAGATGAGTTTGGGTAGAATTGACATCTTAATGACATTTAGCCTTCCTATCCATGAACATGGAATATTTTTCCATCTTTTAAGGTCCCCTTCTATTTCTTTTAGTAGAGTTATGTAGTTTTCTTTGTATAGGTCTTTTACATCTTTGGTTAAGTTTATTCCTAGGTACTTGATTTTTTTAGTTGCTATTGAAAATGGTATCTTTTTCTTGAGTGTCTCTTCAGTTTGTTCATTTCTA
This sequence comes from Choloepus didactylus, assembly GCF_015220235.1. Taxonomy (NCBI): domain Eukaryota; kingdom Metazoa; phylum Chordata; class Mammalia; order Pilosa; family Megalonychidae; genus Choloepus; species Choloepus didactylus. The sequence goes on along the minus strand of NC_051313.1, from coordinate 125,052,766 downwards.
GCATATAGAAACATTACTGACTTGTGTGTATTAACCATGTATCCCGCTACTTTGCTAAATTTGTTTATTAGCTCTAGTAGCTGTATCGTCGATTTCTCAGGGTTTTCTAGATATAAGATCATATCATCTGCAAACAATGACAGTTTCCCTTCTTCTTTTCCAGTTTGGATGCCTTTTATTTCTTTGTCTTGCCGGATTCCCCTGGCTAGCACTTCCAGCACAATGTTGAATAACAGTGGTGATAGCGGGCATCCTTGTCTTGTTCCTGATCTTAGAGGGAAGGCTTTCAGTCTCTCACCATTGAGTACTATGCTGGCTGTGGGTTTTTCATATATGCTCTTTATCATGTTGAGGAAGTTTCCTTCAATTCCTACCTTTTGAAGTGTTTTTATCAAGAAGGGATGTTGGATTTTGTCAAATGCTTTTTCAGCATCTATTGAGATGATCAATTGATTTTTCCCTTTTGACTTGTTAATGTGTTGTAATACATTGATTGATTTTCTTATGTTGAACCATCCTTGCATGCCTGGAATAAACCCCACTTGGTCATGGTGTATGATTTTTTTAATGTGTCTTTGGATTCGATTTGCACATATTTTGTTGAGGATTTTTGCATCTATATTCATTAGGGAGATTGGCCGGTAGTTTTCCTTTTTTGTGACATCTTTGCCTGGTTTTGGTATTAGATTGATGTTAGCTTCATAAAATGAGTTAGGTAGTGTTCCATTTTCTTCAATGTTTTGAAAGAGTTTGAGTAAGACTGGTGTCAGTTCTTTCTGGAAAGTGTGGTAGAATTCCCCTGTGAAGCCATCTGACCCTGGGCATTTATTTGTGGGAAGATTTTTGATGACTGATTGGATCTCTTTGCTTGTGATGGGTTGGTTGAGGTCTTCTATTTCTTCTCTGGTCAGTCTAGGTTGTTCATATGTTTCCAGGAAATTGTCCATTTCCTCTACATTATCCAGTTTGTTGCCTGCGGTCGCAATTGATTCGTCTGGGGGGGGGTGGCGGCCGGTCGCTAAATCCTAGGCTCTCAGGATTGCTCGGAGGGTACCGGCGGCGGGGGCTCTTTCCCGGAGGCGAGGGCGAGGCGGGGGACTTGGCCAGGTCCCCGGCGGAGGCGTGCAAAGTATGGAGGGCGGCGAGAAAGGAACAGGCGGGACACGTTTCTTTTTAGGGTGAAGAAACCAAGAGAGTTTATTAGGGGAGAGTACAAGCTTATAACGGGCGGTCTAGAGGGCGGGGTAGCTGTAGAGGTTAAAGGCTTGGATTGGTTCTGAGAGGGTGCGGAGGTTGTCCTTGCTTGTTGGGTGTTGCACAATGATTGGTGCATGCGCACTGGCAGTAGGGGACGTTGCATTGTAACGGAGGGGTTGAGTGGTTAGACGAGGGAGGCGGTCTTACCCGGCAAGCTTCCTCCAACGGTTGGTTTTGGGTGAGGAATTGGGGCCTGCCTCCGGCCTCACCTTCTCAGGCCCGGGGGGCTGTGGAGGGCGCTGTCACCCGTACCCACTACCCTCCCCAGGGGTGGATCCGGTCCCCCGGCCCAGGCCCGCCAGGTTGAAGCACGTAATCAGTATCCCGCAGTTGCCATACAGTTGTTCATAGTATCCTCTCATAATTTTTTTAATTTCTTCAGGATCTGTAGTTATGTCACCTTTTTCATTCATTATTTTGTTTATATGGGTCTTCTCTCTTTTTGATTTTGTCAGTCTAGCTAGGGGCTTGTCAATTTTGTTGATCTTCTCAAAGAACCAACTTTTGGTGATATTTATCCTCTCTATTGTTTTTTTGTTCTCTATGTCATTTATTTCTGCTTTAATCCTTGTTATTTCTTTTCTTGTACTTGGTTTAGGATTGGTTTGCTTTTCATTTTCTAGCTTCTTCAGTTGATCCATTAGTTCTTTGATTTTGGCTCTTTCTTCCTTTTTAATATATGCATTTAGTGCTATAAATTTCCCCCTTAGCACTGCTTTTGCTGCATCTCATAGGTTTTGGTATGTTGTGTTCTCATTTTCATTCGTCTCTATATATTTAGCAATTTCTCTTGCTATTTCTTCTTTAACCCACTGATTGTTTAGGAGTGTGTTGTTTAACCTCCAGGTATTTGTGAATTTTCTAAGTCTCTGATGGTTATTGACTTCTAATTGTATTCCATTGTGGTCAGAGAATGTGCTTTGAATAATTTCAATCTTTTTAAATTTATTGAGGCTTGTTTTATGTCCCAGCATATGATCTATTCTGGAGAAAGTTCCATGAGCACTAGAAAAGTATGTGTATCCTGGTGATTTGGGATGTAATGTCCTGTATATGTCTGTTAAATCTAATTCATTTATCAGATTGTTTAGGTTTTCAATTTCCTTATTGGTCTTCTGTCTGGTTGATCTATCTATAGGAGAGAGTGATGTGTTGAAGTCTCCCACAATTATTGTGGAAACATCAATTGCTTCCTTTAGTTTTGCCAGTGTTTCTCTCATGTATTTTGTGGCACCTTGGTTGGGTGCATAGACATTTATGATTGTTATTTCTTCTTGCTGAATTGCCCCTTTTATTAGTACATAGTGGCCTTCTTTGTCTCTCAAAACATCCCTGCATTTGAAGTCTATTTTATCTGAGATTAATATTGCTACACCTGCTTTCTTTTGGCTGTAGTTTGCATGAAATATTTTTTTCCATCCTTTCACTTTCAGTTTCTTTGTGTCCCTGTGTCTAAGATGAGTCTCTTGTATGCAACATATTGATGGTTCATTTTTTTTGATCCATTCTGCGAATCTATATCTTTTAATTGGGGAGTTTAATCCATTTACATTCAACGTTATAACCGTGAAGGCATTTCTTGAATTGGCCATCTTATCCTTTGGTTTATGTTTGTCATATTTTTCCCCTCTGTCTATTAATATCCTTTATTGTACCCATACCGAATCTCTTTAGTACTGAACCTTTCTCCAAGTCTCTCTGTCCTTTCTTTGTTTCTCTGTCTGTAGGGCTCCCTTGAGTATCTCCAGTAGGGCAGGTCTCTTGTTAGCAAATTCTCTCAGCATTTGTTTGTCTGTGAAAAATTTAAGCTCTCCCTCAGATTTGAAGGAGAGCTTTGCTGGATAAAGTATTCTTGGCTGGAAATTTTTCTCACTCAGAATTTTAAATATATCGTGCCACTGCCTTCTCGCCTCCATGGTGGCTGCTGAGTAGTCACTACTTAGTCTTATGCTGTTTCCTTTGTATGTGGTGAATTGCTTTTCTCTTGCTGCTTTCAGAACTTGCTCCTTCTCTTCTGTGTTTGATAGTGTGATCAGTATATGTCTCAGAGTGGGTTTATTTGGATTTATTCTATTTGGAGTTCGCTGAGCATTTATGATTTGTGTGTTTATGTTGTTTAGAAGATTTGGGAAGTTTTCCCCAACAATTTCTTTGAATACTCTTCCTAGACCTTTACCCTTTTCTTCCCCTTCTGGGACACCAATGAGTCTTATATTTGGACGTTTCATATTATCTATCATATCCCTGAGGTCCATTTCGATTTTTTCAATTTTTTTCCCCATTCTTTCTTTTATGCTTTCATTTTCCATTCTGTCATCTTCCAGGTCACTGATTCGTTGTTCAACTTCCTCTAGTCTTGTACTATGAGTGTCCAGAATCTTTTTAATTTGGTCAACAGTTTCTTTAATTTCCATAAGATCATCCATTTTTTTATTTAGTCTTGCAATGTCTTCTTTATGCTCTTCTAGGGTCTTCTTGATTAGCTTTATCTCCCGTACTATAGTCTCATTGTTCATCTTTAGTTCTTTGAGTAGCTGCTCTAGGTGCTGTGTCTCTTCTGGTCTTTTGATTTGGGTGCTTGGGCTTGGGTTATCCATATCATCTGGTTTTTTCATATGCTTTATAATTTTCTGTTGTTTTTGGCCTCGTGGCATTTCCTGAACTTGATAGGGTTCTTTTAGGATTTGTAGACCAATTGAAGTCCTTATCTCTAATTTATCAGATCTACAGCTTCGTGGAGTACACTTTCTCTAACTAACCAGCAGGTGGTGTCCACGAGCCACCTGTTCTCCACAAGCCAGTTCTCCCCTGCTTAGCCTTTTTGGTGAGTGGGGGAGTGAGTCTTGTGGGGTCCAATTGGTGTACCAAGCTTGCGTGTGTAGTTGGTGTTGCCTGCCGTGTATATGGGGCGTGTTTCTGGGCAGTCAGGGAGGGGTGGTGGCTCTAACAATCAAATCTCCCTGGTGATCCTAGAGTTTTAAAGCTGCTGCAATAGTCTAATCCTTCAGTTCAGTCCTGCCACAGTTTGTCTCTGCCACTGACCCACAAGTTCTTGGTATTGGCGTATGGCTCCTGAGACTTGCAAGTGGGCCCCTCTTCCAGGCCGTGCACCCCGGGTCCTCTGTTGAGGGATGACTGTGCTATGTCACAGGTGAGTGCCGTCCCCCCAGGGCAGTTCTGGGCTGCTGGGCTGTGTAGGGAGGCTCCCAGTCTGCTGAAATGATGGCTGAATGGGGCTTTGTTAATTCACACTGCTCTACCTTCCCAACTCTGGCACAATCAGCTGAGGTTGCAGGGAAGGCTAATGTCCATGCCCAGTTTTGTGGTGTTTGCCTGTTATTTGAAGCACTTCCGTCACACTGGGTTGTCTGGGGCAGTTCTGGGCTATGGGGCTGGCGATGGTCAAGAGTGTTTCCTGTCCACCAGGATGATGGCTGTGAGCGGACACCCCCCTTTTCTTGGGAAGTTGTGGTGTTTAGTGAATATTCTCAGCCACTGGATTATTGCGTTTTGTCTCAGAGCTCTCCTAGTTCTGCTCTTGACTTGACCTGCCCAAATAGCAAGTCTTTGAAGCTTTCTGTATTGGGCTTCTTAGAGTAATTGTTTTAGAAAAAGAAAAAAGGATTAAAAAAAAAAACAAAAAAAAAAACGGGCCCTTCTCAGAGATCTAATGGGTTATTGAAATGCTAAGAGACAAAGCAACCAGGGCCATTAAGGAACGGTCCACAGGGCAGAGAGATCAGCTTTTCTTCAGGATTTGCATATGCGCCTCAGGGCCCTTCCCCCTTCTATGTTCAGCAGAACTCCAAAAATCCTCCGCTTTTATTTTGGAGTTTTTCGTGTTGTTTTTTTTCTATGCCTGTCTCCTCTCTACTGGGCTGGCTGCTCTCAGATTCTCTGGTGTCTGGTCTCAGTCTATCTATGGTTGGAGTTTGAATCAGTAGAATGAGTTTCCGATAAGGACTGCCACTGCAGTTCTCCCTTCTCCTTCCCGGAGCTGACAGCCCCTCCTCCCACGGGACTGAGCCTGGCAGGGAGGGGCGCGGGTCCCCTGGCCGCAAAAACTTACAGATTTCGCTGATCTCAGCAGTTCCACGTTTTCATGAGTGTTGTATGAAGTATGCCCAAAGTCAGATTGCTCTGTGGTGTCCAGTCCACGCAGTTCCTGGCTTTCTACCTACTTTCCTGGAGGAGTAACTAAAACATACAGCTCACCAGTCTGCCATCTTGCCCCGCCTCCGGTCATACTGTAATTCTATATTTAAATTTCTGATGAACCATGAAACTGATTTCCATAGTGGCTGTACCATTTTACATTCCCACCAGCACTGCATAAGAATTCCGATTTCTCCATATTCTCATCAACACTTACTATTTTCCGCTTTTTAAATAGTAACTTTTCTAGTGGGTGTGAGGTGGTACCTTACTGTGATTTTAATTTGCATTTCCCTAATGGCTAATATTGTTGAGCATCTTTTCGTATGTTTTTTGGTGATTTGTGTATCATTTTTGGAGAAATTTCTATTCAAGTCCTTGGCCCATTTTTTAATTGGGTTGTTTGTCTTTTAGTTGTTGAGTTACAGGATTTCTTTATATATTCTGGATATTAAACACTTAGATATATGATTTCCAAATATTTCTTCCATTCTGTATGTTGTCATTTCACCTTCTAGATAATGTCCTTAGATGCAAAAAAAGTTTTTAATTTTGATGAAGTCCATTTTATCTAATTTTTCTTTTGTTACCCTTGCTTTTGGTGTAGAGTCTAAGAATCCATTTTCTAATACAAAGTCCTAGGGATATTTCCCTTTCTTTCCTTCTGGGAGTTCTATAGCTTAATTCTTATATTTTGGTCTTTGATCCATTTTTAGTTAGTTTTTGAATATAGTGTGAGGTAGGGGTCAACTTTTATTCTTTCACATATGGATATCCAGTTTTCCCAGCACCATTTATTGAAGAGACTGTTCTTTCCCCATTGAGTAAACTTGGGACCCTTGTCAAAAATCAGTTGGCCATAGATGTGAAGGTTTATTTCTGAACTCTCAATTCTATTTCTTTGGTCTAATCTCTGTCCTTGTGCCACTACCAAACTGCTTTGTAATAAGTTTTAAAATTGGGAAGTGTGAGTCCCAAACTTTGTTATTCTTTATCTTTTTTTTTTTTTTTTTTTTCTTAAAGTTTTCCAAGTTATTTTAATGTGCATCCTGGGTCAAGAATCCCAGTGGATCACGAAGGGCCTTTTATGCTCAGCAACTTAGTTTAGGTTTTATTCTATGGGTAATTAAAAAAAGAGTAATTAAAGATAGGTGTGTGGTACATCTACAAATGGCATGTAAAATCAAAATTATTTTTAGGACAAATAATTGTATATTTCAGCACAACCACTGTAGAGAATGGATATAGTGTGGGTCATCTAATCATCTATCTTTGGAAAATAAATGATAGCAATGGTCTCAGTCCTAAGTTCCACTAAGGAACTTGGGTTCTTGAATAATCTACCTCTTTAAATTCTGACAGAGAGGTCCAGTAGCAGGCAGACAGGTCAAATATTGGTCTACATCTATTGAACCACTTACGAAAACCTTCCTTGGGATTAGCTATACATTGACAGCATAGGAGCTTGAAGCTATTTTGTGGAAGAAGGCAATATCAGAGGAATTCAATTCCAATATTTTCATGGACTTTTTGAGGTTCTTTCCCTATAACTAGGGAAATAGGCTCTGTTTTAACACCAGGCCCTCTAGATTATAGTTGGTCACTCATAGAAACCAATTTCTTTTTTAAATATAAAAGTTTTTCTTTAAAAGTCAAGTGTTAAATTTTCTCACATTTTATCAATTTGTGAAGACACTATTCTTGAATGCCAACACCTTCCCTCTGGGTTCACTCTTGTTGAAGTTCATCCTTTAATTATTTTAGTGAGGTCCTTTGGATGATAGGCTCTTACATCTTTGCATGTCTGAAAATATCTTTATTTTGCCCTCTCTTTAATCATGATTTAGCTGGGGTAAAATTATAAATTGATAAATTTTTCCTTCAGCATTTTGAAGATGCTGTTTCACTGTCTTCTAGCTTTATTGTTTGCTGATTAAAGAACTACTATCAGTCTAAACGTCTATTTTTTAAATGATTCCATCTTTCTCTTCAGAAGCTTTTAGATTTCCTCCTAATCTTTACATTCTGAAGTTTCACTACAGTGTGCCCTGATACAGTTTTTTTCTTTGTTCATCATGCTTGGTCTAGGAATGGATTTTTGCTCTACAACCCCATATTTTTCTTTACTTCTGGGAAATTCTTAGCTATTAGTTTCTTAAATAGTGCTGCTTTTTTATTTAAATTATTTCCTTCTGGAACTCTTATCAGATACTTGTTAGAATCTGGTTATCAATCTTTCCTTCATTTCACTTCAGCTCTCCTATATTTTATGTCCTTGTCTCTCTGTGGTACATCCTAGTTGGATTCCTCATTGCTGTCTTCCAGTATATTCTCCCTTTGTCTCCAGTTTATCCATTTTATTAAAAAAAAATTTCAGTAACTAGTGTTTTTATTTTTAAAATTTCTATTTGGTTCTTTTTATACCACCTAACCTTCTTTCCTTTCCACTTATTTTTTTTAATAATTCCATGTATATTTGCCAGATGGTATATCATCATTGATATTTTTAAAGTGACTTTAGCCTACTAATTTTGTTAGCCTGTTTGATTAAACTAATTTCATCTGGATTGAATTCATGTTCCAATTGGTGATTTTGTTAACCACCTTTCTTAGCATTCAATTCATGTTTTGAAATTTTCATTTCTAGACTTATTTTGATTTTTTTTTTTATCTATTTTGCATTCTCTCCTTTCTCATTTAGCAGTTCTGTTATCTTCACCAGGTTCCCCAGATCAAGTTTTACACAAACGTATTTTAGAGCTCCTGTTCCATTGTGATATCACAGATATCACTGATATAATCACAGGCTTCTAGGTGGCTTGGCACAGTTCTTGGTCACAGGGTTGTATTTTTCTCTATGTGTTTCTATGTGCTTGTGTATGTGTGTATCTGCATGTTCTGCCCTAACCTTTGGCATAAGACATGGTGCCAGCCCTTCCTGGTTTGTATCCCTTGTTAGTAGCCAAATTTTAATTGCTGACAACTCTAAAAAAAAAAAAAAACAAAAAAAAAACAACTATGTTCTTGCATAAGTGTGTACCTTTGTATAAGTCACCTTCAAATCCTGCACACACATATAGCTAAGGTTAAAAAATTTTAATTTTTAAATACCCAAGGACTTTAAGATAACCTTATATAACTACTAACAGAGAGAGATTTTTAAACCTCCCTGGTTATGCAAGCAAGGAAATTTTTTTTAATTAAATTCAGTTTTATTGAAATACATTCACACACCATAAAATCATCCATGGTATACAATCCACTGTCCACAGTATGATAACATAGTTACGCGTTCATCACCACAATCTATCTATGAACATTTTCCTTACATCAAAAAGAACCAGAACAAGAATAAAAAATAAAAGTGAAAAAAGAACACCCAAATCATCCCCCCATCCCACCCCATTTGTCCTTTAGTTTTTTTTTGTTTTTTTAATCTTCATTTTATTGAGATATATTCACATACCACCCAGTCATACAAAACAAATTGTACTTTCGATTGTTTACAGTACCATTACATAGTTGTACATTCATCACCTAAATCAATCCCTGACACCTTCATTAGCACACACACAAAAATAACAAGAATAATAATTAGAGTGAAAAAGAACAATTGAAGTAAAAAAGAACACTGGGTACCTTTGTCTGTTTGTTTCCTTCCCCTATTTTTCTACTCATCCATCCATAAACTAGACAAAGTGGAGTGTGGTCCTTATGGCTTTCCCAGTCCCATTGTCACTCCTCATAAGCTACATTTTTATACAACTGTCTTCGAGATTCATGGGTTCTGGGTAGTAGTTTGATAGTTTCAGGTATCCACCACCAGCTACCCCAATTCTTTAGAACCTAAAAAGGGTTGTCTAAAGTGTGCATAAGAGTGCCCACCAGAGTGACCTCTCGGCTCCTTTTGGAATCTATCTGCCACTGAAGCGTATTTCATTTCCTTTCACATCCCCCTTTTGGCCCAGAAGATGTTCTCCATCCCACGATGCCGGGTCTACATTCCTCCCCGGGAGTCATATTCCACGTTGCCAGGGAGATTCACTCCCCTGGGTGTCTGATCCCACGTAGGGGGGAGGGCAGTGATTTCACCTTTCAAGTTGGCTTAGCCAGAGAGAGAGGGCCACATCTGAGCAACAAAGAGGCATTTGGGAGGAGGCTCTTAGGCACAACCATAGGGAGGCCTAGCCTCTCCTTTGCAGCAACCGTCTTCCCAAGGGTAAAACTTATGGTAGAGGGCTCAACCCATCAAACCACCAGTCCCCTATGTCTGTGGTCATCTTAGCAACCATCGAGGTGGGGGAGGCCAATACCCCTGCATTCTCCACAGGCTCCACAAGGGGGCACTACATCTTTTTTTTTTTCTTTCTTTTTCTTTTTTTTTTTTTTAACTTTCCCTTCTTTTTTTAAATCAACTGTATGAAAAAAAAGTTAAAAAGAAAACAAACATACACTAAAAGAACATTTCAAAGAGACCATAACAAGGGAATAAGAAAAAGACAACTAACCTAAGATAACTGCTTAACTTCCAACATGTTCCTACTTTACCCCAAGAAAGTTACATAATATAGCAACATTTCTGTGAACTTGTTCCTACTATATCCATCAGAAATTAACAGACCATAGTCATTCCTGGGCATCCCCAGAACGTTAAATAGCTTATCTGTTCTTCTTGGATTATTGTTCCCCCTTCCTTAATTGCTCTCTACTGCTAGTTCCCCTACATTCTACATTATAAACCATTTGTTTTACATTTTTCAAAGTTCACATTAGTGGTAGCATATAATATTTCTCTTTTTGTGCCTGGCTTATTTCGCTCAGCATTATGTCTTCAAGGTTCATCCATGTTGTCATATGTTTCACGAGATCGTTCCTTCTTACTGCCGCGTAGTATTCCATCGTGTGTATATACCACATTTTATTTATCCACTCATCTGTTGAAGGACATTTGGGTTGTTTCCATCTCTTGGCAATTGTGAATAATGCTGCTATGAACATTGGCATGCAGATATCTGTTCGTGTCACTGCTTTCCGACCTTCCGGGTATATACCGAGAAGTGCAATTGCTGGATCGAATCGTAACTCTATATCTAGTTTTCTAAGGAACTGCCAGACTGACTTCCAGAGTGGCTGAACCATTATACAGTCCCACCAACAATGAATAAGAGTTCCAATTTCTCCACATCCCCTCCAGCATTTGTAGTTTCCTGTTTGTTTAATGGCAGCCATTCTAATCGGTGTTAGATGGTATCTCATTGTGGTCTTAATTTGCATCTCTCTAATAGCTAGTGAAGCTGAACATTTTTTCATGTGTTTCTTGGCCATTTGTATTTCCTCTTCAGAGAACTGTCTTTTCATATCTTTTGCCCATTTTATAATTGGGCTGTCTGTACTATTGTCATTGAGTTGTAGGATTTCTTTATATATGCAAGATATCAGTCTTTTGTCAGATACATGGTTTCCAAAAATTTTTTCCCATTGAGTTGGCTGCCTCTTTACCTTTTTGAGAAATTCCTTTGAGGTGCAGAAACTTCTAAGCTTGAGGAGTTCCCATTTATCTATTTTCTCTTTTGTTGCTTGTGCTTTGGGTGTAAAGTCTAGGAAGTGGCCGCCTAATACAAGGTCTTGAAGATGTTTTCCTACATTATATTCTAGGAGTTTTATGGTACTTCTTTTATATTGAGATCTTTGGTCCATTTTGAGTTAATTTTTGTGTAGGGGGTGAGGTAGGGGTCCTCTTTCATTCTTTTGGATATGGATATCCAACTCTCCCAGCCCCATTTGTTGAAAAGACCATTATGACTCAGTTCAGTGACTTTGGGGGCCTTATCAAAGATGAGTCAGCCATAGATCTGAGGGTCTATCTCTGAATTCTCAATTCGATTCCATTGATCTATATGTCTGTCTTTGTGCCAGTACCATGCTGTTTTGGCAACTGTGGCTTTATAATAAGCTTCAAAGTCAGGGAGTGTAAGTCCTCCCACTTCGTTTTTCTTTTTTAGAGTGTCTTTAGCAATTCGAGGCATCTTCCCTTTCCAAATAAATTTGATAACTAGCTTTTCCAAGTCTGCAAAGTAGGTTGTTGGAATTTTGATTGGGATTGCATTGAATCTGTAGATGAGTTTGGGTAGAATTGACATCTTAATGACATTTAGCCTTCCTATCCATGAACATGGAATATTTTTCCATCTTTTAAGGTCCACTTCTATTTCTTTTAGTAGAGTTGTGTAGTTTTCTTTGTATAGGTCTTTTACATCTTTGGTTAAATTTATTCCTAGGTACTTGATTTTTTTAGTTGCTATTGAAAATGGTATCTTTTTCTTGAGTGTCTCTTCAGTTTGTTCATTTCTAGCATATAGAAACATTACTGACTTATGTGCATTAATCCTGTATCCCGCTACTTTGGTAAATTTGTTTCTTAGCTCTAGTAGCTGTATCATCGATTTCTCAGGGTTTTCTAGATATAAGATCATATCATCTGCAAACAATGACAGTTTTACTTCTTCTTTTCCAATTTGGATGCCTTTTATTTCTTTGTCTTGCCGGATTGCCCTGGCTAGCACTTCCAGCACAATGTTGAATAACAGTGGTGACAGCGGGCATCCTTGTCTTGTTCCTGATCTTAGAGGGAAGGCTTTCAGTCTCTCACCATTGAGTACTGTGCTGGCTGTGGGTTTTTCATATATGCTCTTTATCATGTTGAGGAAGTTTCCTTCAATTCCTACCTTTTGAAATGTTTTTATCATAAACGGATGTTGGATTTTCTCAAATGCTTTTTCAGCATCTATTGAGATGATCAATTGATTTTTCCCTTTTGACTTGTTAATGTGTTGTAATACATTGATTGATTTTCTTATGTTTAACCATCCTTGCATGCCTGGAACGAAGCCCACTTGGTCATGGTGTATGATTTTTTTAATGTGTCTTTGGATTCGATTTGCAAGTATTTTGTTGAGGATTTTTGCATCTATATTCATTAGGGAGATTGGCCGGTAGTTTTCCTTTTTTGTAGCATCTTTGCCTGGTTTTGGTATTAGATTGATGTTAGCTTCATAAAATGAGTTAGGTAGTGTTCCATTTTCTTCAATGTTTTGAAAGAGTTTGAGTAAGATTGGTGTCAGTTCTTTCTGGAAAGTTTGGTAGAATTCCCCTGTGAAGCCATCTGGCCCTGGGCATTTATTTCTGGGAAGATTTTTGATGACTGATTGGATCTCTTTCCTTGTGATGGGTTGGTTGAGGTCTTCTATTTCTTCTCTGGTCAGTCTAGGTTGTTCATATGTTTCCAGGAAGTTGTCCATTTCTTCTACATTATCCAGTTTGTTGCCATACAGTTGTTCATAATATCCTCTTATAATTTTTTTAATTTCCTCAGGATCTGCAGTTATGTCACCTTTATCATTCATTATTTTGTTTATGTGGGTCTTCTGTCTTTTTGATTTTGTCAGTCTAGCTAGGGGCTTGTCAATCTTGTTGATCTTCTCAAAGAACCAACTTTTGGTGATATTTATCCTCTCTATTGTTTTTTTTGTTCTCTATGTCATTTATTTCTGCTTTAATCCTTGTTATTTCTTTTCTTCTACTTGGTTTAGGATTGGTTTGCTGTTCATTTTCTAGCTTCTTCAGTTGATCCATTAGTTCTTTGATTTTGGCTCTTTCTTCCTTTTTAATATATGCGTTTAGTGCTATAAATTTCCCCCTTAGCACTGCTTTTGCTGCATCCCATAGGTTTTGGTATGTTTTGTTCTCATTTTCATTCGTCTCTATATATTTAGCAATTTCTCTTGCTATTTCTTCTTTAACCCACTGATTGTTTAGGAGTGTGTTGTTTAACCTCCAGGTATTTGTGAATTTTCTAAGTCTCTGATGGTTATTGACTTCTAATTGTATTCCATTGTGGTCAGAGAATGTGCTTTGAATAATTTCAATCTTTTTAAATTTATTGAGGCTTGTTTTATGTCCCAGCATATGATCTATTCTGGAGAAAGTTCCATGAGCACTAGAAAAGTATGTGTATCCTGGTGATTTGGAATGTAATGTCCTGTATATGTCTGTTAAATCTAATTCATTTATCAGATTGTTTAGGTTTTCAATTTCCTTATTGGTCTTCTGTCTGGTTGATCTATCTATAGGAGACAGTGATGTGTTGAAGTCTCCCACAATTATTGTGGAAACATCAATTGCTTCCTTTAGTTTTGCCAGTGTTTCTCTCATGTATTTTGTGGCACCTTGATTGGGTGCATAGACATTTACGATTGTTATTTCTTCTTGCTGAATTGCCCCTTTTATTAGTATGTAGTGGCCTTCTTTGTCTCTCAAAACATCCCTGCATTTGAAGTCTATTTTATCTGAGATTAATATTGCTACACCTGCTTTCTTTTGGCTGTAGCTTGCATGAAATATTTTTTTCCATCCTTTCTCTTTCAGTTTCTTTGTGTCCCTGTGTCTAAGATGAGTCTCTTGTATGCAACATATTGATGGTTCATTTTTTTTTGATCCATTCTGTGAATCTATATCTTTTAATTGGGGAGTTTAATCCATTTACATTCAACGTTATAACCGTGAAGGCATTTCTTGAATCAGCCATCTTATCCTTTGGTTTATGTTTGTCATATTTTTCCCCTCTGTCTATTAATATCCTTTATTGTACCCATACCGAATCTCTTTAGTACTGAACCTTTCTCCAAGTCTCTCTGTCCTGTCTTTGTTTCTCTGTCTGTAGGGCTCCCTTGAGTATCTCCAGTAGGGCAGGTCTCTTGTTAGGAAATTCTCTCAGCATTTGTTTGTCTGTGAAAAATTTAAACTCTCCCTCAAATTTGAAGGAGAGCTTTGCTGGATAAAGTATTCTTGGCTGGAAATTTTTCTCACTCAGAATTTTAAATATATCGTGCCACTGCCTTTTTGCCTCCATGGTGGCTGCTGAGTAGTCACTACTTAGTCTTATGCTGTTTCCTTTGTATGTAGTGAATTGCTTTTCTCTTATTGCTTTCAGAACTTGCTCCTTCTCTTCTGTGTTTGACAGTGTGATTAGTATATGTCTCGGAGTGGGTTTATTTGGATTTATTCTATTTGGAGTTCGCTGAGCATTTATGATTTGTGTATTTATGTTGTTTAGAAGATTTGGGAAGTTTTCCCCAACAATTTCTTTGAATACTCTTCCTAGACCTTTACCCTTTTCTTCCCCTTCTGGGACACCAATGAGTCTTATATTCGGACGTTTCATATTATGTATCATATCCCTGAGGTCCATTTCGATTTTTTCAATTTTTTTCCCTATTCTTTCTTTTATGCTTTCATTTTCCATTCTGTCATCTTCCAGGTCACTGATTCGTTGTTCAACTTCCTCTAGTCTTGTACTATGAGTGTCCAGAATCTTTTTAATTTGGTCAACAGTTTCTTTAATTTCCATAAGATCATCCATTTTTTTATTTAGTCTTGCAATGTCTTCTTTATGCTCTTCTAGGGTCTTCTTGATTTCCTTTGTCTCCCGTACTATGGTCTCATTGTTCATCTTTAGTTCTTTCAGTAGCTGCTCTAGGTGCTGTGTCTCTTCTGGTATTTTGATTTGGGTGCTTGGGCTTGGGTTATCCATATCGTCTGTTTTTTTCATATGCTTTATAATTTTCTGTTGTTTTTGGCCTCGTGGCATTTCCTGAACTTGATAGGGTTCTTTTAGGATTTGTAGACCAATTGAAGTCCTTATCTCTAATTTATCAGATCTACAGCTTCGTGGAGTACACTTTCTCTAACTAACCAGCAGGTGGCATCCACGAGCCACCTGTTCTCCACAAGCCAGCTCTCTCCTGCTTAGCCTTTTTGGTGAGTGGGGGAGTGAGTCTTGTGGGGTCCAATTGGTGTACCAAGCTTGTGTGTGTAGTTGGTGTTGCCTGCCCTGTATATGGGCCTTGTTTCTAGGCAGTCAGGGAGGGGGGGTGGCCCTAACAATCAAATCTCCCTGGTGATCCTAGAGTTTTAAAGCTGCTGCAATAGTCTAATCCTTCAGTTCAGTCCTGCCACAGTTTGTCTCTGCCACTGACCCACAAGTCCTTGGTATTGGTATATGGCTCCTGAGACTTGCAAGTGGGCCCCTCTTCCAGGCTGTGCACCCTGGGTCCTCTGTTGAGGGATGACTGTGCTATGTCACAGGTGAGTGCCGTCCCCCCAGGGCAGTTCTGGGCTGCTGGGCTGTGTAGGGAGGCTCCCAGTCTGCTGAAATAATGGCTGAATGGGGCTTTGTTAATTCACACTGCTCTACCTTCCCAACTCTGGGACAATCAGCTGAGGTTGCAGGGAAGGCTAATGTCCATGCCCAGTTTTGTGGTGTGTGCCTGTTATTTGAAGCACTTCCGTCACACTGGGTTTTCTGGGGCAGCTCTCGGCTATGGGGCTGGCGATGGGCAGGAGTGTTTCCTGTCCACCAGGATGATGGCTGTGAGCAGACACCACCCTTTTCTTGGGATGTTGTGGTGTTTAGTGAATTTTCTCAGCCACTGGATTATTGCCTTTTGTCTCAGAGCTCTCTTAGTTCTGCTCTTGACTTGACCTGCCCAAATTGCAAGTCTTTGAAGCTTTCTGTATTGGGCTTCTTAGAGTAAGATTTCGCTGATCTCAGCAGTTCCACGTTTTCATGAGTGTTCTATGAAGTATGCCCAAAGTCAGATTGCTCTGTGGTGTCCAGTCCACGCAGTTCCTGGCTTTCTACCTACTTTCCTGGAGGAGTAACTAAAACATACAGCTCACTAGTCTGCCATCTTGCCCCGCCCCCTGTCCTTTAGTTTTTATCCCCATTTTTCTACTCATCCATACACTAGATAAAGGGGGTGTGATCCACAAGGTCTTCACAATCACATTGTCACCCCTTGTAATCTACATTATTATATAATTGTCTTCAGGAGTCCAGACTGCTGGGTTGGAGTTTGCTAGTTTCAAGTATTTACTT
This sequence comes from Choloepus didactylus, assembly GCF_015220235.1. Lineage (NCBI taxonomy): Eukaryota > Metazoa > Chordata > Mammalia > Pilosa > Megalonychidae > Choloepus > Choloepus didactylus. The sequence goes on along the minus strand of NC_051313.1, from coordinate 125,036,418 downwards.
CTAGCTATTCCAATACATTAAAACCTAAGAGGTGTTATCTATATAGTGCATAAGAATGTCCACCAGAGTGACCTCTCGACTCCATTTGGAATCTCTCAGCCACTGAAACTATTTTGTCTCATTTTGCATCCCCCTTTTGGTCAAGAAGATACTCTCAGTCCCACGATGCCGGGTCCACATTCATCCCCAGGAGTCATATTCTGCATTGCCAGGGAGATTTACACCCCTGGGAGTCAGGTCCCACATAGAGGGGAGGGCAGCGAGTTCACCTGTCGAGATGGCTCAGTTAGAGAGAGAGAGGGCCACATCTGAGCAACAAAGAGGTACTCAGGGGGAGACTCTTAGGCACCATTACATACAACTTTAGACTGTCCTTTGTGGTAATGAGCTTCATAAGGGCAAGCCCCATGCTCGAGGGCTCAGCACATCAAACCGCCAGTCCCAGTGTTTGTGACAACATCAACACCAGTCCAGGTGAGGATGTCCAACACATCCGCACCTTCCCCCAGATCCTTGGGACTGGGTAACGGGAAGCTGTAAATATATTTTTTATTATCTGCCCAAATTACTCTGGGATGTGTCACTATTTCACTCCAGCATATACTAACCTACTGTATCTCACTTCCTATTCAAAGTTCCATGCAATTGTGGTGTTTGAACAAATCGACTGTAGAGTTGTACCATTTAGAAAATTTAGATCCTGTACCAAATAGATATCTATTCCCTTGGTCTCATATGTAAGTTGAAGTTTTAAAACACAATCAATTTCAACCTTTACCCTTTGGCCTGGCTTGCCCTGGTCTTAACCAGACCTGGCAAGCAAGGAAATTATTGCAGGCCTCATTCTAAAAGAAGCCACCAAGGAAAGGCTTATCTCCTTCTTGGCAATGTTCTTTCAGTTTTGTCTCATTCCTGGGTTTCTGCCCTTACACAGAAAGGGCACTTGCCCAAGACTCAGAGGTGCAGAGTTACTTTTCTCACGTTACCAGTGAGCTTTGTCTCTCATTCACATTCTCAGAGATCTTGAATCTGCTTTCTATGAATTCTTTCTTTCCTTATCCCAGAATCTCTTTAGCCAACCTGTTCTGGTGCCAACACCCCTAATATCTGTGCCCAGAATTTGGTCTGACTTGTACTGTTTTCTAGTTCTGTAATTATCATCACGTTTTTTCCTCTTTTTTCCACTTAATGCCTCTTACCCACTCAAAGCTTACCCTTTTTCTTGCATTACTTCTACATATCACAAATTCTCTCCTTCACTGTGGGTCCTAAACTGGTATTACTTCAGAGGGAATATGCCTTGAGTGGGGAAAATCTCATGGGTTTTTATTTTGGTTTTTGGTTTGGGGCTTTTTTCTTTGATTGTTTGTTTTTTTAAAACTATTGACCATTGAGGATGTGGCCGTATCTCCTGTTCTGGAGGACTGGGGCTGTTAGGACACATTGCTCAGAGGAACCTCTATAGGACAGTCAGGCAGAAGAATTATGGGAATGTGGTTTTCCTGGGTAAGGACAGATGGGAATTTTTCTGTGTTAGTGGTTCTTTTGCCTAAGAATTCTTGAATACCCATGGATTACAGTCTCAAGCTTGAGAGATTCCCAGTATTCTCCTTTACAAGAAGAATAATGAGTTCTTTTTGGGCCAAAGCAGTTTCTATACTGCCCCCATGTGTTAACACCCTCTTTTGTCCTAAGTCTCCAGACTTCAGTCTCTTTGCTGTGCACATTTGTAAGTGGTACACTTCCTTGTGCTCGTGCTCTTATTGCCCATTTTTCAATATTTTCTGAGATATCTGGGCAACCTGCACAGAGCTACCTCATGGTTCCAACCTGGTACCTGCCACTGTTTGCTTCCCTTCTATTTTTGCTGCTCCCACAGTTCCTGATCTTTCATCCCTTCTCTCTACTCAACTTTTGGCCTTCCATGGTGAATTCATTTTTGTCTTAGAGTGTCTCTTCTACTGTTTACTCTTCTTGTTCATCAGATTACTTATCCTTCCTCTCTGATTTTTCTCTACTCTTTCTTAAGTCACACCCTCCCAGTCCAGCCCCTGCTAGTCCTCTCTTCCTTTTTGATTTCCCAATTTCCACCCTAAATGTTGCAAAACCGTTTTGTTGGTATATTTAAGTTGTATATTTCTAGTTTATGTGTTTAATTTTATTTCCTGTATATCCAAGTGACATTTGAATGCTATACTTTTTATTTCAGATGATATGATCATAATTGATAAAGGAGAATTGACTCAAAAGCCTGCAGATATGGAATCCCAAGATAAGTTACCTGGTAAAGTCAATGGAGAGGGTCTTGAATGTAGAGAAACCCAGGCACATGAAGAATGTCCAGAAAGATACCAGAGAAACACTTCAAATAAGAGACAATATAAGTGTGATAAATGTGGGAAAAGATTCACTCAGAACTCAAGCTTCATTAGACATAAAAGAATCCATATAGGAGAGAGACCCTATTTGTGTAATGAATGTGGTAAAACTTTCATTCAGAACTCACAACTTATTGACCATCCAAGAATACACAGTCGATTAAAACCATATCAGTGTGATGAGTGTGGGAAAGCGTTTTATTACAGTTCACATCTTGTTCAGCATCAAAGGAGAGAAACCTTTCCAATGTAATGAGTGTAAGAAAGCTTTTCATTACAGCTTAGGCCTGATTCGACACCAGAGGACCCATACAGGAGAGAAACCATTCCAGTGTAATGACTGTGGGAAGGCCTTCCACCTGAGTTCACATCTAATACAACATCAGAGAGTTCATACTGGAGAGAAGCCATTTCAGTGCAGTGAGTGTGGGAAAAGCTTCAGCCAAAGCTCAGGCCTCTTCCATCATCAGAGAATCCATAGTTGAGAGAAACCATATGAATGTGATGAGTGTGGGAAGGCCTTCAGTCATAGTTCAGCTCTTATTGGATACCAGCAAATCCACACTGGAGAGAGGCCATATGAGTGTGATGTGTGTGGGAAAGCTTTCAGTTATAGCTCACATCTTCTGGGACACTGAAGAATCCATACTGGAGAGAAGCCCTAAGAATGTGATGTGTGTGGGAAAGCTTTCTGGTGGAGCTCACACCTCATTGTACATCAACGAATCCACACTGGAGAGAAGCCCTGGTGATATCAAGAGTAGTGCAGAATTTTTCATCTATGCTCATTCCTGTGGAACATCAGAAAAACACAACTAGAAAAGGATGCTACCAATACAATGATGTAGGAAAAACTGCAATCACTACTACAATTTCAGCAGTCACTTATAAATGCATATGGAGGCTGAGATAGGCAAACACCTGAAAGCTTGCCAAACAAGACTTTCTGACACTCTGCCATTAGGCGCATCTTTTAGTTCTTAAAAAATGAGTGGCATTTTATTAAGTGGACATCTAGAAATTTACTTAAATTCCCAAATGATGGACATTTGGGCTTCCCAATTTAAACAAGCCGTGTTTCTTTTACATATGTTTAACCATTTGTGTAAGCATTTTTACATGGGTAATTCCAAGAAGCAAAGTTGCAGGATCAAGTAGTATGGATTTATTAATTTTAATATGTCTTGCTAACTGGCTTTCAAAAATGTACCCAGAAAATCACCAATTTTGTTGAGATTTTTAAAAATTTTAGTAGTAGACTTTCCTCCTCATCTGCTATATGTCACTTATGGCTAAAAAATTTTTTCTCATAATTGGTGTCTCATAAGTTTTTTGTTTTTATGAGTTTGTTTACAAAGATTCCAGTACTATTTCTCAACAAACTTTACAATATCAGGTATTATCAATCTTTTTGTCTTTAACAAACTGAAAGGTTAAAAAAAACTCATTATTGTTTGATTTAAATTCTTTATTAGAGAACTTGAACACTTTTTTCATATTCATTATTGTCCTTTAATATTTGTATTCTATAAATACCTGTTTAAATCCTTGGCCAGTTTTTTTTTTTTTTTTAATCAGCTTATTCATCTTTTTCTTATTTGTTGTAAGAGGTCTTTGTAAGTTAGGAAAATCAGCCCTCTTTTACATGTTTGGCAAATTTTACTTTGAACTTACATTTTTACTTTTAGTTCATATATTTCGTATTCAAAACTTTTAAAGTTTTATGTGACCAGTTTCATTTATCTTTTCCTTTATGGCTTTGGACTTTATGTCACTTGGGTTTTATGTCATGCTTAGAAAGGTTCTCCCCACTCCAAAGTTATGAAAAACATTCACTAATGTTTTCCTCTAATATTTTAATGATTTCAATTTTTCTATTTAAGCACATGTATCTCTTTTGTTCATTGCAGTATCCTCAGCATTTAGTGAAGTGCCTTGCATAAATTAGGTACTTAATAAATTTGTTTCGAGTGAATGAATTTAACTCTGATCTAGAATTGGTGTAAAAAGCAAGAAATGATTTGGCTTCCCCTCTCCACCCCCTCCAGGTTCCCAGCCAACTCATTATTGTGGTCCCAACACTATTCATTTCCCCAATAATTTGAAATTTCACATTTAGCATGTACTAAATAATCTTGTGAGTTTGGATATATTCCTGGCCTCTATTTTATTTTATATTATCTGTCTGTCTAGTCTAGCACAACTGCTTTAATTGCTGATGTTTAAAACTATGTAATTGGTAGGTCTAAAACTCCCTCACTTCCCCCGTAGGCCCCCACTTTTCCTGATTACCCTCTAATATTTATTCTGAATGGGTGATGTTTGAAAAAGCAGAGAGGAAAGAGCTGGGCATTCTAGACTGGGAAAACACCTTGGAAAAGGCCCATACAAAGGAACGAGGAGTTGGGGTTGGAGTCATACTGGAGCAGAAGGACAATATAGAAGAGTATTGAGAAATAAATCAGATAGGTATGATGGAGTCTATTTGGAAAAAGACTGAGGAATTCTTGTCGATCTGAAAGATAACCAGAATCTACTTTTCTGAGAAAAGTGATATTATTAAAATGGAGTTTTAGAAAGACTACAAGGATCTATTACTTAGGTAATTGCAACTGATGCAATTCTCTTACCACACCAGCATTACTACATCACAAAATCCAAGGCAAATCTATTTTACATCCCTATGAAAGAGGCATAGCAAATGTAGTTCAGAATCAGGAGGAGTACGTGTCAGTTCTTAACTACAAACTGTGGAAACCAACCCTGGTTAACCTAAGTCCCAAAGTGATTTATTGGAGCAGTATTGGATAGTTCACAGATCAAAAGGAAGGCTGAACTCTAGCTGGCTGTTTAAAATGAATTAAGGCACAATAAGTATACTGGAAGAGTTGCCAAACTGGCACAGCTTAAAATTCATCAGCATTCTGTTTTTGCAAAGGACTCACCAACCATCTTGATGGCTTTAATAAAGACTAAATTTGATAGTAAAAAAAAAAAAAAAAAAAAAAAAAAGGCTGAAATAACAGATTTAGATAAAAGGGAATGCTCATCTACACAGACACATCTCACCCTGGAAACACTAGGGGGAGCACTGCATCTTAAGCATTTTCTGCAAAGGCACATGCTATTCTTATTATCAAAAAGTGGGGGGAGGCCGAGAACTGAATGAAATATAACAAGGAGAAATTTAAAGTAGATTTGTCCACATATCTACAGAACTGACAGGTGAGAGTATACCTGCTGTGGCCAGTGAAAAAGGGGGTGTCAAACTATCATAGGACCTTAAGAATTTCCAATTACTGTCATTTCCCCTAACTTAGTGTTTCCAAAATATATTTCACCATGGTATGGAACCCTCTTTAAAATATAATGTAGGGGAGGCGGGGCAAGATGGCAGACTGGTGAGCTGTAAGTTTTAGTTACTCCTCCAGGAAAGTAGGTAAAAAGCCAGGAACTGCGTGGACTGGACACCACAGAGCAATCTGACTTTGGGCATACTTCATACAACACTCATGAAAATGTCGAACTGCTGAGATCAGCGAAATCTGTAAGTTTTTGCGGCCAGGGGACCCGCACCCCTCCCTGCCAGGCTCAGTCCCGTGGGAGGAGGGGCTGCCAGCTCCGGGAAGGAGAAGGGAGAACTGCAGTGGTAGCCCTTCTCCGAAACTCATTCTGCTGATCCATACTCTAACCAAACCATAGATAGACTGAGACCAGACACCAGAGAATCTGAGAGCTGCCAGCCCAGCAGAGAGGAGACAGGCATAGAAAAAAAAAATAATACAAAAAACTCCAAAATAAAAGCAGAGGATTTTTGGAGGTCTGGTGAACACAGAAAGGGGAAGGGCGGAGCTCAGGCCTTGAGGCGCATATGCAAATCCCGAAGAAAAGCTGATCTCTCTGCCCTGTGGACCTTTCCTTAATGGCCCTGGTTGCTTTGTCTATTAGCATTTCAATAACCCATTAGATCTCTGAGGAGGGCCCTTTTTTTTTTTTTTTTTTTTTTTAATCCTTTTTTCTTTCTCTAAAACAATTACTCTAAGAAGCCCAATACAGAAAGGTCAAAGAATTGCAATTTGGGCACGTCAAGTCAAGAGCAGAACTAAGAGAGCTCTGTGACAAAAGGCAATAATCCAGTGGCTGAGAAAATTCACTAAACACCACAACTTCCCAAGAAAAGGGGGGTGTCCGCTCACAGCCACCATCCTGGTGGACAGGAAACACTCCTGCCCATCGCCAGCCCCATAGCCCAGAGCTGCCCCAGACAACCCAGTGTGACGGAAGTGCTTCAAATAACAGGCACACACCACAAAACTGGGCGTGGACATTAGCCTTCCCTGCAACCTCAGCTGATTGTCCCAGAGTTGGGAAGGTGGAGCAGTGTGAATTAACAAAGCCCCATTCAGCCATCATTTCAGCAGACTGGGAGCCTCCCTACACAGCCCAGCAGCCCAGAACTGCCCTGGGGGGACGGCACTCACCTGTGACATAGCACAGTCATCCCTCAACAGAGGACCCGGGGTGCACAGCCTGGAAGAGGGGCCTACTTGCAAGTCTCAGGAGCCATACGCCAATACCAAGGACTTGTGGGTCAGTGGCAGAGACAAACTGTGGCAGGACTGAAGTGAAGGATTAGACTATTGCAGCAGCTTTAAAACTCTAGGATCACCAGGGAGATTTGATTGTTAGGGCCACCCCCCCCCCCCGACTGCCCAGAAACACGCCCCACATACAGGGCAGGCAACACCAACTACACACGCAAGCTTGGTACACCAATTGGGCCCCACAAGACTCACTCTCCCACTCACCAAAAAGGCTAAGCAGGGGAGAACTGGCTTGTGGAGAACAGGTGGCTCGTGGACGCCGCCTGCTGGTTAGTTAGAGAAAGTGTACTCCACGAAGCTGTAGATCTGATAAATTAGAGATAAGGACTTCAATAGGTCTACAAACCCTAAAAGAACCCTATCAAGTTCAGCAAATGCCAAGAGGCCAAAAACAACAGAAAATTATAAAGCATATGAAAAAACCAGACGATATGGATAACCCAAGCCCAAGCACCCAAATCAAAAGACCAGAAGAAACACAGCACCTAGAGCAGCTACTCAAAGAACTAAAGATGAACAATGAGACCATAGTACGGGATATGAAGGAAATCAAGAAGACTCTAGAAGAGCATAAAGAAGACATTGCAAGACTAAATAAAAAAATGGAGGATCTTATGGAAATTAAAGAAACTGTTGACCAAATTAAAAAGATTCTGGACACTCATAGTACAAGACTAGAGGAAGTTGAACAACGAATCAGTGACCTGGAAGATGAAAGAATGGAAAATGAAAGCATAAAAGAAAGAATGGGGAAAAAAATTGAAAAAATTGAAATGGACCTCAGGTATATCATAGATAATATGAAACGTCCAAATATAAGACTCATTGGTATCCCAGAAGGGGAAGAAAAGGGTAAAGGTCTAGGAAGAGTATTCAAAGAAATTGTTGGGGAAAACTTCCGAAATCTTCTAAACAACATAAATACACAAATCATAAATGCTCAGCGAACTCCAAATAGAATAAATCCAAATAAACCCACTCCGAGACATATACTGATCACACTGTCAAACACAGAAGAGAAGGAGCAAGTTCTGAAAGCAGCAAGAGAAAAGCAATTGACCACGTACAAAGGAAACAGCATAAGACTAAGTAGTGACTACTCAGCAGCCACCATGGAGGCAAGAAGGCAGTGGCACGATATATTTAAAATTCTGAGTGAGAAAAATTTCCAGCCAAGAATACTTTATCCAGCAAAGCTCTCCTTCAAATTTGAGGGAGAGCTTAAATTTTTCACAGACAAACAAATGCTGAGAGAATTTGCTAACAAGAGACCTGCCCTACTGGAGATACTAAAGGGAGCCCTACAGACAGAGAAACAAAGACAGGACAGAGAGACTTGGAGAAAGGTTCAGTACTAAAGAGATTCAGTATGGGTACAATAAAGGATATTAATAGAGAGAGGGAAAAATATGGCAAACATAAACCAAAGGATAAGATGGCCGATTCAAGAAATGCCTTCATGGTTTTAACGTTGAATGTAAATGGATTAAACTCCCCAATTAAAAGATATAGATTCGCAGAATGGATCAAAAAAAATGAACCATCAATATGTTGCATACAAGAGACTCATCTTAGACACAGGGACACAAAGAAACTGAAAGTGAAAGGATGGAAAAAAATATTTCATGCAAGCTACAGCCAAAAGAAAGCAGGTGTAACAACATTAATTTCAGATAAAATAGACTTTAAATGCAGGGATGTTTTGAGAGACAAAGAAGGCCACTACATACTAATAAAAGGGGCAATTCAGCAAGAAGAAATAACAATCATAAATGTCTATGCACCCAATCAAGGTGCCACAAAATACATGAGAGAAACACTGGCAAAACTAAAGGAAGCAATTGATGTTTCCACAATAATTGTGGGAGACTTCAACACATCACTCTCTCCTATAGATAGATCAACCAGACAGAAGACCAATAAGGAAATTGAAAACCTAAACAATCTGATAAATGAATTAGTGTACACGGAAGAGATGGAAGATATAGAATCATGGAACTGCTAGACAATGACATAGTCAGGATCTTTAAGATCCTGATCAAGTGCTTCCCCAGTCAGATTCCCTAAAGGTAATATTTAAAACCTTTCAATATTTTTAATAGCTGCTCTATTGAGATAAAATTCAAATACCATACAATTCACCTTTTAAAGGTTCAGTGACATTTAGCATATTCAGAGTTGTGCAACCACCACCACTATCTAATTTTGAATATCTTCATCCTCCCCACTCAAAAAATCTCTGCACCCATTTTAGCAGTCACTCCCCATTCTTCCCTGCCCCCAGCCCCTGGCAACCACTAATCTACTTTCTGTTTCTATAGATTTGCCTATTCCAGACATTCCATATAAGTGGGATCATTCAATATTTGATCCTTTGTGACTGACTTATTTTGCTTTGATAATGCTTTCAAGATACATCCATGTTATTCTGATGCCTAGAACAAAGCCTGACACGTCATGACAGACACTCAGTAAGCATTTGCTGAATGAATGAAATTCAGAGTACAATTACCAGTCAGTAATAAAAAATAATGAAACTGAAATGCATGTGGAAGCATAAAACCCCTAGTTAAATGGTGCTATATTCCACCAATGCACTTTAAAAATAACTCAGTCATTGGGGTGGGGTTTTCTTATATATATATTTTTTAACACATAGATGGGCACTCAACAAATCAAAGTGGAAAAAAATGGGTGGTTGACAACACTAAAATTATTAAAAATCTTATTTTGTGATCCCCTTCCAAATTAGTGCTTAAAAGATCAGAATTGATTGTTCATAGACATTTCAGAGAGAGATTATTTATCTGAAAACAATAGCTTTTCTATATCTTTTATATCCACCATAGCACATCAATCACTATTTCATCTTCACTAATTTCCAGGTGATAGCTAAAATTATTGGCACTCATTACAGCTTCATAATTCTACAATGTATAAAGGAATTCCCACAATATTTGGTTAAGGGAAGAATTTATCATTTAAATGAAACTGAGGTAACATTCAGGAAATAACTTTTTTGTCAAATTATAAAAATAAATTAATGTAAAGGCTCGTTTTAAGTAGCATAATGTGGGCATGAATTTATGGGCTTTTAATTTTACTCTTTAGATAGTTTTCTAGTTTCAGAAATCAAATACATTCTTTATAAGAATGATTTATTTAAAATAAAAGGTGTTCAAATGAAAATTAAACAACCTAGGAGAACCAGAATATCAAATCTTCACGTGTTGAATAAAATAATATAAATTATTTAAAAAAAAGATTCATCCATGTTGTACCATTTCTATGGCCAAACAATATTCTGTTATATGGATACCCACATTTTGTTTACCCATTCACTGGTTCATGAACATCTGGGCTCATTTCTGCTTTGGGCTATTCTGAGTAACACTGCTCAGAACATCCACATCCAGGTTTTTGGTGGACGTGGGTTCGTCTCTTTGGGTATACACCTGGGACTGGAATTGCTGGATCATAGGTTAACTCTGTTTACCATTTTGAGGAGCAGCTAAACTGTTTTTCCACAGTAGCTGCACCATTTTACATTCCCACCATCAGGAAATCAGGCTTCCAATTTCTCCACATCCATGCCAACATTTGTTATTACCTGTTGTTGTTTTTTTAAAGCCATCTTAGTGGGTGTGAAGTGGTATCTCATGGTTTTGGTTTGCATTTCCTTAATAACTAATATGAACATCTTTTCATTTGCTTTTAGATCACTGTATATCTTCTGTGGAGCAATATCTATTAAAAAAAACTTAACCTGTGTTATAAAATATATATATATATATATATATATATAATGTAGGACTATCAACAGATAATGAGGTATTATGCATACTTGTATTAAAGTAATTTAACAAGCAATTTAATGGCTTCACAAATGAATTCCTATTAAAATGATCAATGCATACATAACATGTGGGGGTTTTGTCTGTTTTTATTTTGTAACCAATGAAAATACCCCAGTAAAAAAAAAATAGAAATCATGTCTTTGTTTCATTAATTTTACATCTCCACTGCTACTACTTTGGTCTGAGACACTAAAATCTGATTATTGCAGTAGTTTCCTAACCTGTCTCCCTGCTTCTGGCCTTGCCTAATCCCCTCCACTTACAAATCTATTTTCAACACACCAGAATGCTCTTTTCAATACCTAAGTCTGTTGATGTTAGCCCTCTGCTCAAAAACCCCTAATGGCTTCCCATCTTGAAGTAAAATCAACATCCTTGCACTCATCTAAGGTCCTTATTATCTCTCCCTCTCCTTTCCCCCCAAAACCCTTTTTAACCTGTCTGATCTTACCTTCTACTCTCCCCATTGCTCATGCAGCTCTAGATACAAAAGCATCCTTCCTGTTCCTAGAACACTTCAAACACTCTACTTTTTAGGACTTTCATTTGCTATCCCTCTCCCTGAAACATCTTTACCCTCAATGCTCCATTCCTTTAACTCCCTCAATCTTGGCTCAAATGTCAATTTACTAATGAGACCCTCCCTGACCATATTATTTAAAATTGCATTACCCTATTCTCACCCCCCAAACTCCATCTCCTCTTTATTCTCTTTTTAATACCTGCCTCCACCATCTAATATACTATGTGTTTTTCTTATTTGATTATTCTCTGCTGCTGCCACAGCCACTAGATTATGAATTCCATGAAGGCAAAAGAATTGTTTTGTTCAAAACTATAGTTCCAGTTTCCAGAATAGTGCCTGGCTTAGTAGGTGTGTTTCAATATTTATGGAAGAAAAGGAAAGATGGAGAAAAATACTAAGAGCCTTTTTCACCCAAACTGGCAAAGCTCAAAAGGTTTTACAACACTACGTTGATAAGTACAAGGAAACAATAACATTGCTAGTAGGCTCTATGAATGGTGATTTGGCACTAACAGAAGTATAAATGTCCCTACTCTATGCTCTAATAATTCCATTTCTAGGAATATAGACTTTGTATATATCCTTACAAATGAAAAATGATGTATGTTCACAGTAATTTATTGCAGCAGTGTTTGAAAAAGCAAAAGATTAGAAACAACCTACATGACCATCAATGGGATAGTTAACAAATTATGGCATATGTCTTAGTTTCTTGGGCAAATACAAAGCAAATACATGAAATGGTTCAGCTTAAATAATGCAAATTTATTAGCTTATAGTTTTGAGGCTAAAAAAAAGTCCAAATCAAGGCATCAAGGCAATGATTTCTTTCCAAAGACCATGACATTCTGGCGCTGGCTGCCAGTGATCCCTAGTCCTTAGTTTGTCACATGACAAGGCATAGGGGAGCATCTCCTGGTCTCTCCCTTCTCTTCCAGTTTCAGCTTCTTGCCTCCTGTGGCTTTCTCTTTGTTTGAATTTCATTCTTCTTATAAAGGACTCTAGTAATAGGATTAAGACCCATACTGATTGGGCTGGGCTCCACCTTAACTGAAATTACTTCATTAAATGGTCCCACTTATGATGGGTTCCCATCCACAAGAATGGACTAGATTTAAGAACATATTTTTCTGGAGTACATACAGCTTCAAACCACCACAGCACATCTACACAATGGAATACTATGCAGCTGTTTAAAAAGAGAGCAAGACAGAGGAAATCCTTTATGTACAATCCCCAAGATCTGTTGGTAGGAGGGGAAAAAAGGCAAAGTGCAGAACAGAGTGTATAGTATGCTACCATTTGTGTAGGGGATAAAAGCAAGACGAGTCTATATCAGCATAATTTATTTGCAGAAGTATAAACATATCACAGAAAACCTGATTGCCAAAAGTAGATGCTCGAATCTTCTTGACCAAAAGGGGGATGCAAAATGAGACGAAATAGTTTCAGTGGCTGAGAGATTTCAAATGGAGTCGAGAGGTCACTCTGGTGGACATTCTTACACACTATATAGATAACACCTCTTAGGCTTTAATGTACTGGAATAGCTAGAAGTAAATACCTGAAACTAGCAAACTCCAACCCAGCAGTCTGGACTCCTGAAGACAATTATATAATAATGTAGATTACAAGGGGTGACAGTGTGATTGTGAAGAACTTGTGGATCTCTAGTGTATGGATGAGTGGAGGAATGGGGATAAAAACTAAAGGACAAATGGAGTGGGATGGGGGGATGATTTGGGTGTTCTTTTTTCACTTTTATTTTTTATTCTTGTTCTGGTTCTTTCTGATGTAAGGAAAATGTTCAGAGATAGATTGTGGTGATGAACGCATAACTATGTTATCATACTGTGGACAGTGGATTGTATACCATGGATGATTGTATGGTGTGTGAATATATTTCAATAAAACTGAATTTAATAAAATAAATAAATAAATAAATAAATAAACTGAAAAAAAGAAGTAGATGCTCGAGGACATTTACTCTTTTTAAATTTCGAATCATGTGAATGCATTGCTTATTCACTTAAGTTCTTCAACAATTAAATGAAAAAAAAATCTTGAGAGGGTGTGATGGTTAGGTTCTTGTGTCAACTTTGCCAGGTGATAGTACCCAGCTGTCTGGTCAAGCAAACACTGGCCTAACAATTGCTATGAGGACGTTTGTGGCTGGTTAATAAACCAACAGGCTGGTTTTTTAAATCATCAGTCAATTGACTGCAGTTGTGACTGATGACACAGCAAAGGGCGTGTCTTCCACAATGAGAGAATGCAATTGGCTGGATTTAATCCAATTAATCAGTTGAAGACTTGTAAGCAAGACAGATAGAGGACCTTCACTTCTTCTTCAGCTGCCCAGTGAAGCATTTCCAGAGGAGTTCATCAAAGTTGCCGGTTCATTTCCTGAGGAGTTCATCAAATGCATTCGTCGAAGATCCCAGTTCATTTCCTTAGGAGTTCGTCGAAGTTGCTGGTTTGTTTCCTGAGGAGTTCATCGGACATCTTCCTTGGAATCGACAGTTTGCTGACTACTCTACAGAATTTGGACTCGTGCATATCCACAGTTGCGTGAGTCACTTTTACAAATTTGATAGTCACAGACACCTCTCATTGATTCTGTTTCCCTACACAACCCTAACTAATACAGAGGGGGGAAAAGATTTAAAACTGAAGAAGGGGCACTTCCCAAATATGGGTCTGTTGCTCCGCAAGGCTAATAGAAGTCACACCAAACCCAGCTGAAGAAGAAAAGCTGGTTTATTATGCTGGCACAAAGCAGGGGAAGTTTTCCCAAATCTGCCTCTGCTGTGTTTCTCCAGTTAGGTTTTATACCCAGGTTCAGAGACAGAGAGATAATTATTCAGTCAACATGCAACAAGAGTGATAGACAAAAGGCCTATCTATGTGGGAGGTTTGGGGCAGTCTCCCAGTGATTCTTTAATTGGCTAAACCCATTAGAGACAAAGGGAGTCAATTGTTTTAGTTAACTTGTAACAGGTTTGGAGAACTTCAGTAATTTTTTATCTCCTGTTTTCCAGGTGACCCCTGGGAAAGGTGCAAACTTTACATATGTTTGCAGGCCTTACATTTACAAATTGCTCCTTTGTGAGAATAAGAGCTTTCATTATAGCCTGTTCCAGTTTTAAAGGTTACATTTTAAGGTTACTTTACAATTTCCTGCTTGCTTACGGTTTTTTTTAAGATTGTTTTAAAAGTCACTGTTACAAAAGGAGCAAAGAAAACGTGCTTGTGGACCCAGTAGCCGAATCAATCAAGGAACAGGAATCCAGTCCTTCACCAGCAAGTGTGAAGTAGGGAAGGCTGGCAACCGCCACCGAGATAAGGCTTCCTAGAGCGGCCCGGAAGTGCCCGGCTGCCAGCGGCCGCGCGCCCATCCGTCGCCGGGAGTCCTGTCTTTGTTCGGGGCGCCCAGCTGACCCCAGCTGTTGCACCTGTTCCTCTTCGTGCTAGTGAGGTGAGTTTCTCCTGGCTCCAGGTTGAAGAAGAGGAGAGGGCAGGGCAAAACTGTGGTCGGCAGCAACCCCTCGCCCCCCTGACCAGCTGCCAGGCCAGCAGCTTTGCATACGTTATTTTATCTACACAGCAACCCTATAAGTAAATACGAGAATTTTACAGATAAGAATCGGTAGCTCTAATCTAGTTAAGAAAGTTGCTCTAAATCACACAGTAGGGCCCAGATTAAAATCCATGTCACTGCTTCACTGTTCTTTTTTACAGCCACCTGTGAGACTGTTTTCTCTGACTCAGCCCTGGTGGTTCAGCGTTATTTATGGGTTTGTGTTCACAGCAGCTTTGGTCATTTCTCTATAGTAACAACTTTTTATGTCTTAGGAATGTCTTTGAGGCAAGATCCTAAAAGACTCTCCTTGAATCAGTTCCAGATAGAGGATTAATCTCCTCAACAACAAAGCCCAGAATGGCCACAGCCCTGGAACCTGAGGAACAGAATGGACTTCTGATGATAAAGGTAGAGGACCATTACTCCGTTTCACAAAAGTACAGTCCTCACAGGAGAGACCTCTTCAGGCAGCGCTTCAGGAAGCTCTGCTATCAGGATGCACCTGGACCCCGTGAAGCTCTTACCCAGCTCTGGGAGCTTTGCCGCCAATGGCTGAGGCCAGAGTATTATACCAAGGAGCAAATTTTAGACCTGCTGGTGCTAGAACAGTTCCTGAGCATTCTTCCCAGGGACCTGCAAGCATGGGTGCAAGCACACCATCCAGAGACTGGAGAGGAGGCGGTGACTGTGCTGGAGGATCTGGAGAGAGAGCTTGATGAACCCCGAAAGCAGGTGGGAAGGGGGTGTCTTTTGATTGAGAGATTAGAGTATATGAAGCCAACTAAAGCAAAAGGTATATGACATATGACAGAGTACCTGAAGGTATTTAATATGTATAGCCTAGAGAACAAGGCTTAGGGATCTGACTGCCACTAAAGTGTGGTTGGGTAAAGAGAAAAGAGATGCTAGACTGAATCTGTCAGTACAGAAGGCAAGGACAATGGGAAGTTACAGGAAGGCAGATAGGTATCACAGGAAAACAAAGAATTTTCTAACATATATAGCTACCCATAAATAAAAAGTTATCTTGTAATGAATTCCTTGTCCACAGCTGTATTCAAGTAGAGGTTCAAGCAGATGTCAAGGATATTATGGAAAAGCACTGTCCAAAGGAAATATGTAGACCATAAATATAATTTAAATTTTCGGGTAGCCAGATGGAGGAAAAAAAAAAAAAAGGTAAAACTAATTTTAATATATTTTATCTAACCCAAAATATGTAATCTTATTTTTGCATTAAGCCTTCAAAATGTAGTGTGTATTTTACATTTACAGCATATCTTGATTTGGACTAGCCATATGGTAGTGGGTACCATCCTGGACAGCACAGTTACAGAAAAAAAATGTCATTTGGTGGAAGTTAAGCTAGATTTTTAAGGTACCTTCCATGTCCCAAAACTCTATGATCCTGGACTTCCACAGGTCAATGGGAAAAGAGTCACTGAATTTGTCTCCAGTGTCTTGAGCTGTAGAGATTAGCCTCTGTCTCTTCTCAGTTATTATTGTCATTTGCAATGAGAAATGTGTCCCCTTTTCTAGGTCCGTGGACGATGCTTTAAAAAATCTTTTTTTCCAGTTCTTTCAATTTCCACAAAATCTACCTTACAAATCTAATCATACCTCATTGCTTTCAGGTCCCAGCCAATTCAGAAAGACAGGATATACTGTTGGACAAGTTGGTCCCCTTGGAAAAGCCACATGAGTCACTGACTGACCAGCTCCATCCCAAGAAGACCCAGCTGGAGCAGGAATCTAGGGAGTCCCAAAGGAATGGTAAGAGTTTTGTGGGTGTGAGGTGGCTCCTTAGTTAGAAAAGAGCTTTCTTTACTTTCACCTTCAATTAAAGTACTACTTGCTTCTCTACATCACTGTGAAATATTTTATTCCCCTTCCTACCCTTGCCCAGTCACTGAAAGAATTAAATTTTAGTTTTTCACTAGACTCAAAACTTGCTACCCACCCCCCACCCAAGGGGTGTGGTTGGTGGGGTGGGATCGGGGAAATTGGTTTTTAACTACCCATTCAAGTTAATAATACTTTATACTTCTATCTGGCATTATGTAGTGATTCTAATTCCACATTCCCTTAAATTTCCATTTTGAGATGGGAGAACTTATGACACCCCTACACTGAAAGAAGTAGGAGAGCAAGGATCAGTCCATACAATAGACTGTTCTGTGTTTGTCTGCGTATCAGGCTGCCTAGTAGGTTTTAGTTGTGGTTTGGTCCCCCATCCCACTAATAAGCTCACTAATCACAATTATAAACAAGAGTACCTAGTATATCTTCAGTCTACATTAAAAAGCAGGCAAATTTTAAATCCCAGTTTGTCCAAACCCTAACCTTCTCAGTGTTTCCTTCCTTTTCTCTAGAGGTTCTTATGTCCATAATGCCTCCCCTGGACAGTATATTATACTCTGCCTATTCTGAATTCTATTCTCACTATTTAGATTTTACCAATATGGTTCTTTCATTCTCTGGTATCCCTGCCAGATGATTTGTCTAATCTGAAAAACTATTCTTTGAGCTAAAATGTTTCTAGTTAATATTTGGAAAGGTTAACATTCAACTCTATTATTTAAAGGAGTGTTTCCGTGCTTTAATTTGAGGAGTGGAGTGTTGGTTACTGGTTCGTTTTGGAGGTGAGGTAGACAACCTCCTGTTCTGTTTCTTTTTCTTTCATTAAACATTAATTGACCAGCAGCTATATGCCAGCACCCTGCTAAATGCAAGGAATATAAAGACACCTAAATTCCTTTCTTTCAGAAGCAGAGGAGAAGTAGTTGCAATACCTTGTGATGATTACTATACTAGAGATACAGTGTGAACTAAAAAGGAAAGGATAGCTATCCCAGTGGCAGGCCTTACTGGTTTCACAGAGTAGGTTTGCTTGAGCCGAAATAGTCAGCTGGGTAGAAACTGGGAAGGGGGAAATTCCAGGCTGAGACAACAGTGAGCAAACGTGTGAGAGCATAAAGCATTCTAAGAACAGCTTGTACTCTTGAGTTTAATTTTTGATATAGAGGATTTTGTATGAGAGAAAAGCAAAGACCAGTAGTCAAGACTCCTGGATGCCATGCTAAAGAAACAAAACTTCATCCTGTCAGATGTAGAGCTGCCATATTATTTTAAGTTGAGAAGTAGGTGACACAGATTTGTCTTTAAAAGATCAGTTCAGTCGCGCGCGGGGCGTGAGGCGGTGCTGCGAGGCCGAGGTCACTGCGAGCTCTACGCCGGGACTCTTGAAGGAAGCGCAGCGCGGCGGGAGCCGGCAGCCAGAGCAGCCTCGGAGCAGCAGCAGCCGCCGTCCGAACCCACCAAGCCGGCCATGGCGTTGTCGATGCCACTGAACGGGCTGAAGGAGGAGGACAAAGAGCCCATCATCGAGCTCTTCGTCAAGGGCAGGCACTCCTGGGCGTCTGGAAAAGACCGAGATTCCCTACTCGGATTTTCCTTTCTTAGGCTGGCAGTGAAGGTGAAAGCATAGGAAACTGCCCCTTTTCCCAGAGGCTCTTCATGATTCTTTGGCTGAAAGGCGTTGTATTTAGTGTCACTACTGTTGACCTGAAAAGGAAGCCTGCAGACCTGCAGAACTTGGCTCCCGGGACCCACCCACCATTTATAACTTTCAACAATGAAGTCAAAACGGATGTAAATAAGATTGAGGAATTTCTTGAAGAAGTCTTATGCCCTCCCAAGTACTTAAAGCTTTCACCAAAACACCCAGAATCAAATACTGCTGGAATGGATATCTTTGCCAAATTCTCTGCATATATTAAGAATTCAAGGCCAGAGGCTAATGAAGCACTGGAGAGGGGTCTCTTGAAAACACTTTAGAAACTGGACGAATATCTGAATTCTCCCCTCCCTGATGAAATTGATGAGAATAGTATGGAGGATATTAAATTTTCCACACGTAAATTTCTGGATGGCAATGAAATGACATTAGCTGATTGCAACCTGCTGCCCAAACTGCACATTGTCAAGGTGGTGGCCAAAAAGTATTGCAATTTTGATATCCCGAAAGGAATGACTGGCATCTGGAGATACTTAACTAATGCTTATAGCAGGGATGAGTTCACCAATACCTGTCCCAGTGACAAGGAGGTTGAAATAGCATATAGTGATGTAGCCAAAAGACTCACCAAGTAAATGGCACTTATGAGAGAGATGTCTTCACATCTTCCCCTAACAGAATATGCTTTTCCTAACAGACTGCTCCTCTTCCTATAAAGTAGAAATTTTATTTTGCATGAATATGCAGTTATTCAAGATTAGGATAAAGGATAGACAAGGTATAGTAGCTATCTTAAAATATACGCTCCCAAGCAGTATTATTTTAAAATTCCCTTACCCTGCCTACCTCCCCTCCCGGTTTCCCCCTCTCCTCTAATTTGGAGACATTCCATTATAAAGTTTTCAATGTAGAGGCAGTTTGCCACCTCTCCAAGCCCTCACCATACACTGTGGATAGATGGCAGAACTCTCGAGGTGCGGTGTTTAACTGTTAAAGTGGTAGCCATGACTTCATCAGTCTGCCCCCAAAATGGTGTATAACGCATGGTACAAGGAGTATTTATGTATTTTTGGAATTTTATAATAGTAAAAGTATATGAAAGGATTGCTACTGTATCAGAAATATTCTGTATCAATTTAGTCTATCCTGGATATGTGCTAAAGGATATTACCACCAATGAAGAGATCCTTTTATGAATAGTCACTACAGATTTTGCTAGTTTGCTTTGTAGATGAATTTTTATATAATAGCATTTATCATTTATACCAGTTGTAACATCTGATCCTATGTAGAAGCTGAAAGTTTAGAGGGAGGGGAAGGTAGTCTCAAGATCTTCCTCAAGCATTTAATCCTTATGAGAGAAACCGATGAACACCTGATAATCTATCTAAATCTGTTATTTGTTACATGCAATTTGCCCAGTGCCATTCATTTGGAATATTATTGCTTTCTTCCAGTTTGTTTTTATTTTTAAAAGCTCCTTTTTTTGGGTAAACATAGGTCTATACCTTTGTAGATCTTTTGAGCAACACTACATAGACTAATATTTAGTTGATTTAGCTGTAGCAGCACAATGATTAGTGATGTAAACTAACACTTATACAGAAATTAACCTAAGGAATGTGGGGTGGGTTTGTCAAAATATTAAGTAAAATATTGTTTCTAAAGCACATTTAATGTAGATAATTTTTGTAAAGAATGGATTATTCATCCTATATTAAAAGCAAGATAAAATACACAGATTATCAATGCCCACCTTCACCCCCCCAAATTTATTGTTAGACTTTGGGTACAGGATCATTCACTCCTTTTGGACTGAAATATCGTGTTGTGGTGAGTGTGTATTTACTTCAGTTTTGCCTAATCTCAATCAGTGTACTTCACTGAATTAAGTTTTTTCTATAGCCATGTTGAGAAATAGCACTCTGCATGAATTTTGTTTTTTGTTTTTTATATTGAAGTCCTATACCAGGAATTATTTGTCTCTAACAGGGAAGGAGGAACTTAGTGAAAATAAAACAAAAGTTTGCTATTTATTTATTCATTTGTATTTTTTTAATGAGCTTTCTAAATACTATTCCAAAGACTGTGGTTGTGACTAAAATACATTTTTGGTAATTTTTATACCTAATTTGTTTAAGAAGTGCTATTTCTCATAGGTTGTTTTTGAAAAATTTAAGTGTATTGCTTTAAAATGGCAATGTTTTCCTCCCTTTTATATGCAGACATTTAGTAAGCACTAGCTTTATGGAAGCAGCCAGACTTTTATAAGCATACTCCATTTTTTACATGTCAGTAATTAGGTTGGTATAGAAAGATGACAGAAAAAGCTCCATGTTGTATTCACGTGGCTCAGGAAGATTCCTTTGTTTTTCCTTTCTAAGAACTCCTTATTGCTGATCACAAGGTTTGACACACATCTTTTTGTAATTAGACATTGGACAATGATTTATCTGGTTCCAGGAAAGGCACTATCAGGCGCTTCACACATTATCTATTGAGGGATTACATTTCAGTTGCTTCTGCGGGTCAAAGCTCAAAGTGTTACATCTACATTAGCACAGAGGCCCCAGTGATCACTTTTCACCTACTTTTTAAACAGTGGCAACTTAGCATTCAGGTGATGTTGAACCTTGCTGGATAAAAAAAGATTTGAGAAGGGGTGCCTGTTCTTTCTACTAAGTGGTGCCAAGTGGAAGACTTGCAGAGGAAAGAACTCCATTCCTCAAAATATACTGATGAAAAACACATTGTGAACTCAGTTGTGAAGTATTTTCACGTCAGGTATTTATTCTCATTGTCTTTTGAAGTCTTTATCCAGTGACTCCACTTGGCTGCCCAGCTGGATGACCAAGGAGGCCTTTGTGCTCATTGTCACACCTGGCTGCTGTAGTGAGACCGACAAAGACAGACTTACTTTTCCTGGTAGAAAGACAGATTTTATTCCTTTATCCGGGAAGTTAGTAAAATGAAATTGGGATTGGCAAATGCATAGAAGCTAAGAAGAAGGATGATTCTACAACGTGCTTTTACCCCATCATATGTTTGTGGAAAGAGTAGAGCTTAAAAATCCTGGGAGATTTGGGACATAAAAGTTTTCATGGTGATTTCATGTAGTGTATGTTGGTGTAAAGGAAATCATCTGATAGTGGTTCTACAACTACCCATTTTCCCCTTTATTCCTCTTCAGTGAGGAGATGAGAATATAAATGGGGAGTCTTACAACTTTCTAAGGAATTTTGAGAGATTTTTGTATTCAACAGGTGGAAAGCTCTGTTTCAGTTATCTTTTTTGAAAAAATGTAGATGCAGATTTTCTATACAGTTCTGTTTTCTTTTACTAGTATTGGTAACTTTGTGATAAAATTCAAATGAGATTTTATTTCTTGGTAACTTTGGCCTTCACAATTTAATCTTTAAACCCTTGAGCAACCTGTATGTGATTAAGATATTTCTGACATTTATTCTTACACCAAGCTGATCCACTCGAATTTAGGCATTATTATTTTCTCTGTTAGGTTTTAAATCTCTCCAGAGATGGATATAGAGAGCTTTCATTTCTGTGCATTAAAAAAAATCCATTTAGGAAATATCTTCCAAGTTAAAAAGAGAGGAAACAGGCATGTATTTTTTCATACACATTTTGATGCACATTTCATTAAGTTTATTGATACAAATTTCTTACACTGGTTATAATCATTATTTGATTCAAAGAGAGGGAAGCATTCATTATTCATATACTATATAGGCCTTTTTTATTCCACCTTTACAACTTATCAAGATTGGGGCCACGATAATTACATTCTTATCATGGAAAAAAATGTTCAATTCCTGAAGCCATAACGAATTGGAGTATTTTCTTTAGAATTGCTTGAAAAGGCAAATGAAAGCTTATTATAGAATGCTTGTATTTTCTTTTCTCTCTCTTGGAACTCATACACCAGTTTATTGCTGGCAACTATTGTATTAAAAAAATAAAGTATAAAAAAAAAAAAAGATCACTGTTCATGATTCCATTTTTAAATAGTTCCTATGTACTAGAAAAATTATTGAAAGGATATCTCCAAATGTGAACAGTGGTTATCTCCAAAGAGTAAAATCACAGGTGACTTATTTTCTTCTTCTCTATTTTACAAAGTCTGTAAGTGAATGAGTACACAACTATAGGAGGGAGAAAAGGTAGGAACCTGGCACTAGGGGTGACCACTCCCAAATATAGAGGTTAGTGAAACAGAGGGGGTAATAAAGCTAGAGAGAGTGGAGAGAGAGAGGAAGGGGAAAATACAAGAGATATTTAGGAAGTAGAATCAACAAATCTGACTGGATTTGGAGAGAGGAGGGAGTAGTTTTAATACAATCCCAGATTTCTGGCTTGGGCAACTGGGTGGAGAATGGTGCCAGTAATTGAGATAGGAAAATCAGGAGGGAGGGTATATCTGTGTGAATTCAATTTTTATACAGGTGAATTTGCAGTGCTTGTGAAACATCCAAGTAAATAAAATCCAGAAGGCAGTATAGCTTGAAATATGTAGATTTAGGAGGAAGGTGTGGGAGGAGATAAGAGATTTGGGAGTCATCCCTGGGTAGAAAATAGAAAACATAGTGTAGAGAAAGACCAGAAAGAATGTATAAAGCAAAAAGAGACCCACATGCAAAATTCTGAGGCATGCCACTATTTAAAGTTTGGGTGGAGGAAGAGGATTTTGTGAAGGAGATAAAGCAGGGGATGTTAAGGAGGTAAAAGAAGCTGAAGAGAGTAGTGTCACTAAAGTCAAAGGAGGAAGGTTTTAGCCAGGAGAGACTAGCAGTAGCCAGTGCTAATTATCAGAACACAGATATAGATTGAGTTTGAACTGAATTTGAATAAGTCTATTGAATTTGGGATTTAGGCAGTTAATGGTAGTCTTAGCAAGAGTAGTGTCAAGGGGCCAGAAGCTAAAAGGTACAGACCATTTTAATAAGCTTTAGTAAGCTTAATTATGTGGAGTCTTCTATTTTCTGTCAAGAAGTACATAATAAGTAATCTCCCAGCCTTTGGGAGGAGACAGGACATGAACTCACAAAATAGGTCACAATAATAATTAGCATGTCAGTATGCTAAATTAATTCCACTATGTAAAAAAAAACAGAATCCTTGATTATCCCTAATGGCTTATCTATGCAAACCTTTCAATCCTAAATGGTCTTCCTTTCTGTTTCTCTATAAATACTTCTAGGGTACTTGCATTCTGCTTCCTGTTAGCCTAAGTCAAGAATAATGCACACCTCCTATAACTAAAATTATAGAGGCTTGCACAAGTGCTGCTGCCAAAATAACCTTTCAAGGAAATACTATGCATTTAAAATATGAATTTTCTTTTTGTAATCTAAACTACTGTGAGATGCTTCAGGAAATCTAGCTATTCTGTGAGGTCTGAGAAATCTTAGGGAAGTCCATTTTGTCTACATTGAACAGTATAAATATGACTTTTTCCTGAGGTGCAACACCAACAACCTTCCACAATGTTTATCTGTGCCCCTCGACCACCACCACACTTCCCCACCAAAAAACAAACAAAAATCACCACAACACATACATTTCAAGAAGTGCCTTTAAATTTTATTAAATGTATTTAATATCTGGTCCAACCCCTTATTTTCAGTTGAAAACCACAGTGGTTGTAACTCATCTAAGTTTCTAACAAGAATTAGAGGTAGAGCTGAGATTAAAATTAGAACGTAGGACTCCTGCCTGCTAGCTCAGAACAATTTTCAAAAACAATCATGGTGATGATCAAAAAGTCAGTATCTTTTAAAAATAAAAGTATTGAATACAGAGACCAAAAAGTACTTTAATGTAGGATTGCTTGTTTAAAAAAAACTCATATCTAAGCCAGCAGGAGAGTATTAGTATTAGCTGTTGGCTAGGGTATTGGGAATCATCTCCATATACATAACTGGCAATTATAATAGTAGTTGCTTAATACAGAATTATCTTTATATAAACAGAAGATCTTGGAGAGCTGAATATCTTACAATTCTTTGTAATGTGTTTTATACTATTTTAAAAGTAAATGGGATGTTTTGGATATGCTATTAACCTACAAAACCAACTCTGTCCATTGGCAATAGGTGATAGTCAGTGTCCTTAATTCTGGTTCACTTCCACTTCGCTCAGTATTCAATCTTGTCATTTCTGACTTATACTTTCAAGAAACTGGTACATAGTAATGAAATGGTCTTTGTGGGCTTATCCTCATCTCAGTGAACCGCAGGGATGACCTATCTGGAATTATAACTGATAAGGATCCTTGGTATTACATGTGCCAAAATAACACTGGAAGAGTAGCCCTGACAGAAAATGCTAGAACCCAAAGATTCTTAATTTTGTCAGTTCTGAAACAAGGTCTGGACCCTGGAACAACACTGGAACTCCATTCAGCCAGCCAAGTACACTTTGCAGGTCCCTGAGCTGAGAAAAGTTTACATTTGACAGTTTCCCTGCAATATGCTTTAATTGTTCAACTGTAGATCTAAGGGAGAGGGTTATCATTAAATTTCTGACCAAGGAAAACTGTGAATTTCCAATCTTTCAAAGTCCTAACGAGAGATTTTTCTCCAGCTTTTTCCTAAAGTCGTTGGAGAGGCTCATCCTGAGGATGTAAATCACTGTGGAGATGGTGACTTGACTATTAGCGCCGACTTTGTGTCTTTTTTTTTTTTTAAGGTGATCTATCTTTATCAATAACTCACAGGAAAAGCAGTGACTCCCATATGTAAAAGAAGCTGCTGAGCCAATATTTTTTTCCTAATAGTATGGATGTATCTATGATTTCTCTATAAATATTACTCTACTAACAGTGATATTTCTGTCATACATTATACTTTTCCAAATGCTTTATAATACATTTCCTCATCTGATTATCCAAACAGTAGAGAAGTGATGAGGAATCCAAAATGGTTATCATCTGCCAAAATTTAAACAAAAAATTATCAGCAGAGCCAGGCTCTAATCTAGTCCTCATGATTTCTAGCCGGAGATAAAGTGATATGTAGATTTCAAAACAATGTTATCTTAGAGCAAAAACCAAACTTTTAAGAAAGTCCATTGCCTGATTAAAATGACTGTAGGGAGGAAGATTTGAGAAAGATTTGGCAGGAAGGGGACATGATGATGACAATGAGGAATGGAATTCAAGGGCAGTTGGCTAGGCCAGAGCCAGTGCTTTCTATACCCAGCCTGGCACTGAAATGTTCTGGTAGCTTTTGCTGTTTCTTCCGTCATCGCCAAGGTGTTCAGTGAACCACTGAAAACTATCCTAACCATTTTTAAATGATTGTTGCATAGTTGGGATTCCTAGGTCTGTTGAAGTGGTATTTTCAGCATACACAAATAGGTGACAATTTCTTCTGCCTCCAAGTCATCAAAGTAGCTTTTTTTTTTTTTTAATAGAACTCAACAAATATTTAGAGTACTTGCTATGTGCCAAGTTTATTCACTTTCACTCCCAACTCTGTTTCAGGCCTCTGCATGGGTTTCTCTCTAACTTTTAACTAGCATAGGATTGCCAGGTAGCCCTTAATCCACAACTTTTGCCTTTTTCTCCCTTTTAAATCTACTGCTAAATAACACATCCTGCTGCTATCCTTACCGGCCTCTTCTTAATTTCCTCCCTATATATTGAATATATGGTATGATGATACCAAAAATATGATTTGTGTGTTGCTTATGACTTCTCATTTTATAATATATAACATTTACATGTTCTTTCTTCCATAGATTTTTTGCTACTCAAAACTAGAATAGGACCTTTTGGGCACTGTTTGTTTTTTTGTTATAGGTGATAAAACCAAGACTAAGAAAGAAGAGTTGAACCAGAAGGAGGATATGCCCAAAGACATGGAATTCCTTGAGGAGATAAACATTAGATTTAACAAAGAGGTTCCTCAGCATCCTGAATCCAGAGGTGCTATTGAAAGTGAGGGCAGGTTAGAGTGGCAACAGAGAGAAAGAAGACGGTATAAATGTGATGAATGTGGAAAAAGTTTCAGTCAAAGCTCAGACCTTAGTAAACACAGGAGAATTCACACTGGAGAGAAGCCCTATAAATGTGATGAATGCGGAAAAGCCTTCAATCAACGCTCACATCTTATTGGACATCACAGAGTACACACTGGAATGAAACCCTATAAATGTAAAGAATGTGGGAAAGATTTCAGTGGACGCACAGGTCTTATTCAGCATCAGAGAATCCACACAGGTGAGAAACCCTATGAATGTGATGAGTGTGGGAGACCCTTCCGCGTAAGTTCAGCCCTTATTCGACATCAAAGAGTTCATACGGCAAACAAGCACTATTAATATGGTGAAAGAATGAAAAGTTCTTTAGATATTCAGGCCTAATCAGTTAGCAGACAATCTACCTTAGAGATCTTGTAAGTTTCCTGAATGTAGGGAAAGCTTAAATCTTTATTAAATCTTCCCTGGCACCCAAGAATCTACCTGAGTAAAATTTCTCTCTGTTTCTAAATTAGTTCAGTTTGGGGGAGAAATTAAGAATTACCATTTTAGAAAGCCTTGTCCACTGACAATACTGTTCACTTGCAGCCCAAGATGTCAATGTTTCCTAGTTGAAACACAGTAAATCCCATCTCTCTTTGTTCTAGCCCCTTTTAACCTGACCACTCAGTGTATGACTTTAAGAGAGACATTAAAATTTTTTCTCTGCCTTCTTTTCCCCTTCTGTAAAGTGCAGATGAAATTAGAGACATAGCAGGTATGTTGTGAGGATGAATTAAAATAGATGAAAACTGCTTTTGAAATTAAGAACTAAAACAATGCCAATGATTTGTTTGTCATCATTACTTATATAACAGTCTAAATATTTATCCCTTTTTTTATCAAATGGGGGTGTGATAATTTTGTTTGACCAATGATTTAAAAGAAAAAAAAAAAGGAAGCCATCAGAAAAGATAGCAGACTGAGGAAAACATTAAAATGGAAGAAAAAGTAGTTAACTGACTATCAGGAGCTGCTGGAAAGGGGGATAATAGCGTGTTAGGGATCTGTAACTTTGGATAAGACACTTCTTTTCTGGGTCTCAGGTCATTGTAAATGGAGGGAGATGGAAGGAGGTTAAGCCAGAACTGTGCTGGCCAATATGGTAGCCATAGGCATTTGTGGCTATTTAATTTTAAACTCAAATTTATTCAAATTAAATAAAATAGAAAATTCAGTTCCTCAGTCACATTAACCACGTTACAAGTTCTCAGTAGGCACGTGTAGCTAGTGACTACCGTATTGGACAGCATAGATATTGACCATGTCTATCATCGTAGAAAGTTCTAGTGGCCATTGCTGGTCTAAATCAATCACTGGTAAGATACCTTCCAGCCTTGATTTTATGTGACTCTGAGTTCAGAAAGGTAGCTAAACACCTGAGGAGACTGCAATGGCAACAGGAGATAAAATGCAAACACCCTAAAAGAAAATAATTTAGTAATAACTTCATGGCATTTTTTTCAGCCTGATAAAAAAGGCATATACTATAATTGGAGGAAGATGATTATTAAAGTAAATACAATAACCCAATCTAAATTGAAAACTAAAATTACCACCTACCCTCTATTAAAAGAGTATGATTGCCTTTAAAGAGTAGCATCCCGTCAGATACACTACACTAATAAAAAACTGGAACTCTTAGGATACCAATACTTTAGGATAGTGAATAATCCAGATTTTTGTTTTATTTTGTTTTGTTTCCTTTTCGGCTTCTGAATGCATTAGTATTTCATGTATTTGCAATTGTTTTACATCCCTAATTTCAGAATTCACAGATTGACAGGAATTGTGACCACAAACCCAGCACTTTCAAATTCACAGAACCATCAAGATCCCAAAAATCTCTGGTTCCCTGGTGGGTTCTAGAAATAGCCATCACCAAAACAGTCAGCAAAGAAGTGATCTAATCTCTTCATATCACTTGACAATATTAATTATGCACACTGTATTTTGTATTGTGTTTGAGATCAGGAAAACCATCAGAATCATTTTTATATCTACTACTAGAGCAAGGTGAATCTTAAATCATTCCTTACAACACCATCAAGATAAACTGAACTTTTATTATCTTTTGAGCATAATGCTCCTTTAAAAACAAAAATGTAAATTTACTTTGAATGTTATACACCAACTGATAAAAA
This sequence comes from Choloepus didactylus, assembly GCF_015220235.1. Classification (NCBI taxonomy): domain Eukaryota; kingdom Metazoa; phylum Chordata; class Mammalia; order Pilosa; family Megalonychidae; genus Choloepus; species Choloepus didactylus. The sequence goes on along the minus strand of NC_051313.1, from coordinate 125,007,772 downwards.
TGTTTAAAACATCAAGTTTCACACTAACATCTGTTTTATGGCATAATTATCTAAGCAATTGTCCAAAGCATTTGAAACAATTAAAACAAAGGATCTTTTTTAATGTTCATGATGAGAAAAGTATTAAATCTTTAGAATTAGAAACTTAAGGTGCTTACTGAATGACTGCTCTTCTTTCACCTTTAGGCTTGCTAAGAAACACTATAATGCTTAGAAGCTATCCACAGTCTTTAAAGGGGAAATGCATGTTTCTGGTCTTATTCTTCCTTGAATTTAGAGAGGCTTCTATAATGAGAAATGACTCTGACTGCCACAAGACTTGGAGTCCGAAGATTGCAAAAACACAACAGACTGATTTTCATATTACAGAACATTCAATTTAGCTAGTAGCTTTTGAATACCTATTATGTACAAAATACCGTTCTAGTCTTAGAATTGGACATTCTCAATGGCTAGGTAGAGAGTAATTTGGAGCACTGAAACATGCTGCTATGCTTTTTAAGTTTGGTGTTGATTCCCAGATTGCCATCAGTTCCACTGCAGGTTTAAGGTGTTGGCTAGAGGGGCAATGTTAAGAGTCAGGGAGGGAAAGAAAAATATGGGGCCAGGGACAGCCTGGAGTAAAGTATGCAAGAGAAAAAAAGGCCACTGGGATCTGGGGCAAGTGCAGGCAAAAACCAAAAGAGTCAAGAGGCCAAAAGAGATCTAATCAAAGCAGTTGGAAATACTATAGAGAAGCAGGCAATATCCTTGTAAATCTGTAGAAACTCACAGAAGAAATCAAGGATGGTGCAACCAGTTGGAAAGACTACTGAGTTCAAGCACAGCCAGTTATTGGTAGAGAAAATGTAACACGTTGAACACGGTTATCAAATTCACTGGTTCCCAGCAGAGAGCACTCCTGGATGGACAGCACCTGTTCTCTTAAAAGAATTCTGAACATGGAAAGCAGCTTCTAAGAGAGTTGTGTCAGAAGCATAAACATTGCTCCTCCCATCCTTATGGAGGGATTCTTTTATTTATTTATTTTATTAATAAATTTATTATTTTATTTTGAGAAAAGAACTTGTAGTTTTAAGAAGACAGTGATTGTAAGTGGCTGCTCTAGGGAACATGAGTGTTGGGGTGAACTGGTGATTCTGAATGAGAAGGAGCCAACAGCCACAAATGGAGAGAAAAGATGAGTGGGAGGCAAGAGGCTATAGGAAGTATGTGTGGGCAGTGATGAAGGAGAAAATGAGACAGAGGAGAAAGGAATGGAAGGAAAAATGAACAAACAAAAAGAACAACAAGAGCATAGGAAATAGACAAAAGATTAAATAAGGAATGCAGATAGAGGACAGAGAGAAGGAGACAAGTAATCCTAATACTACTTTGGCATCAATCATATTTGAGACAGTGGGGTCATATGATACATACAGAAGTGAACAGATCAGCCTCTGCTCCCAAGGAGCTTGAGTCTAATGTAAACAGCACACATCACTTATCTTTACTGAATTGGGTCCACATTCTCATTCTGAGCGTGAACTCTTTTCATTAAACTCGAATCACAAAGTCTGTTGACGGTGAAAACACCTGGAAGCTTGGAAATGCTTTGCCCCTTAGTAATATCACAAGGGAATTATACTGAGGTTGTAAAAGACGAGCTATCTCAATTTTTCTTACTCAGATCCTCTATAGCAAGATTTCTCAGCCTTGGCTCTACTGACATTTTGCTCCAGATAATTCTTTGTTGTGGAGAGCTGTCCTTTGCATTGTAGGATGTTTAGGAGCACCCCTGACCTCTACCCAGATACCAATAGCACTCCCAATTGTGACAAGTAAAAATGTCTCTAGACATTGCCAAATGTCCCCTGAGGGTGGTGGTGGTGGGGGGTGGTGGAAAATCACCCCTGGCTGAGGACTACTGCTCTATAGGAAAGTGATCTGATTTCCATAACTGTTTCACATCATATACTATAAGATGATTCTATTTAGAAATGCTACATGTGACAAGCACTGCTGGACCCTTTGCCTTCCCCACATTCTGTATCTAAAAGCCTTTGCAGTAACCATGCTAAAGAAACAGTCTACTTTAGGAAGCCATACCTCCCATACTTGAAAGGGTCAGAGGAATTTGTCTTCAAATCTGACTTGCACAAAGGGCTGACACTGCATTTTTGCAGCTTTCCTTCCTTCCACCAAACCACACTTCTGGTGCTACCCTCTCCTTTGCCCCTTGACCCAACCATGAACACTGATATCTTACTCTTGATCTAGAGCTGCACTATACAATACAGTAGCCTCTTAGACACGTGACTACTGAGCACTAGAAATCTGGCTAGTGCATCTGAAGAGCTAATTATTTTAACTTAAATTTAAAAATTGATAGTTGATTCAATTATTGGAAAACTTTTAAGTATGTTTGGAACAACTTGGGTATGTGAATCTACTTTTTCAACTTTAAATTTTATGAAATCTCAATATAAAGAAAGTATTTTTAGTGAAAATTTAGTATCTGAATGGAAATATGCTGTAAGTATAAAATATACACAAGTTTTTAAAGACAATATAAAAAATATAAAATAGTTCATTAATAATTTTTATTGAATACATGTTTAAATATTTTGGATGTAATAGTTTAAATAAAATATATTATTAAAATGAATTTCATTTCCTTTTACTTTTTTTTTTTTAAACATATTTGTACCTTTTATTACACTCCTTGAGCATCCTAGGTTTCCCTGAGTTATACTGTCCCAGTCTTTATTGTTTGTTTTTTGTTCTGGTGTCCCACATGGTCTCAGCCTTCTTCTTTCAACCATATTCAGTCATCTTTGTTCAGTGTACTTACATTGCTGTGCTACTATCTCCCAAAATTGTTCTCCAAACCTCTCACTTCTGTCTTTTCCTTTCTGTCTGCAGTGCTTCCTTTAGTGTTTCCTGTAGAGCAGGTATCTTGTTCACAAACTCTGTCATTGTCTGTTTGTCAGAGAATATTTTAAGCTCTCCCTCATATCTGAAAGACAGTTTTGCTGGATATAGGATTCTTGATTGGTGGTTTTTCTCTCTCAGTATCTTAAATATATCACCCCACTTCCTTCTTGCCTCCATGGTTTCTACTGAGAAATCTGCACATAGTCTTATCAAGCTTCCTTTGTATGTGATAAATCGCTTTTCTCTTGCTGCTTTCAGGATTCTCTCTTTATCTTTGATGTTTGATAATGTGATTTTTAAGTGTCTTGGCGTAGGCCTATTCAGATCTATTCTGTTTGGGGTACTCTGCGCTTCTTGGATTTGTAATTTTATGTCTTTCATAAGAGATGGGAAATTTTCATTGATTATTTCCTCTGTTATTGCTTCTGCCCCTTTTCCCTTCTCTTCTCCTTCTGGGACACCAATGACACGTAAATTCTTGCTTTTCATTTTGTCTTTAAGTTCCCAGAGACGTTGCTCATATTTTTCCATTCTTTTCCCTATCTGTTCTTTTGTGTGTAGGCTTTCAGGTGCCTTGTTCTCCAGTTCCTGAGTGTTTTTTTCTGCCTCTTGAGATCTGCTGTTGTATGTCTCCATTGTGTTTTTCATCTGTGTTGTGCCTTTCATTTCCATAGTTTCTGCCAGTTGGTTTTTCGAACTTTCAATTTCTACCGTTCAGCTCTTTCGCCATATCTTCCCTAAACTTTTTGAATTATTATTAGTTGCTTCAATTCCTGTATCACAGTTGAAGTGTAAGTTTGTTCCTTTGATTGGACCATAATTTCATTTTTCTCAGCGTAGGTTGTAATTTTCTGTTGTCTAGGCATGGTTTCCTTCATTACCCCAATCAGGCTTTCCCAGACCAGAACAGGCTCAGGTCCCAGAAGGAAGAAATATTCAGTATCTGGTTTCCCTGAGGGTGTGTCTTAGACAATTGGTACACCCTGTGATGCCTCAGGTTGCTGTGATTTTCTGCCCAGCAGGTGGCACATGTTAGCCTATAATTCTTGACGGGTGTGCAGAGGTATGGCCGTGTTCCCCCAGGCTCTGGGGTTTGGTTCTGAATGGAAAGGGCTCCACCCCTTTCCTCTTAGAGAAGAGAGACCCCCTAGAGGGAGGTCATTAGCATTTCAGTGGTCTTTCTCTGCATGTGCTATCTCCACCCTTCTCTGAGTCACAGCACTGGGAACTGAAAATGGCTGAGGCTTTCTCCACTGAGCCGAAAAAGAAACAGTTAGTCCCCTTCAGACCTAGTCCAAGGCGACCCTCCGGCTCTCCAAGGTCAGTCATCACCCAAAGTCTCTGCTTTTTTGGGGATTCATACCTGGAGTGAGCAGTTCACACTCGCTACTTAAAACCCCAGTTGGAGCTCAGCTGAGCTATATTCGCTTGCTGGGAGAGAGCTTCTCTCTGGCACCACGAGGCTTTGCAGCTCAGGCTATGGGGGAGGGGTCTCACGACTTGGATCCACAGGTTTTACTTACAGATTTTATGCTGTGATCTTGGGCATTCCTCCCAATTCAGGTTGGTGTATGATGAGCGGATGGTCTCGTTTGTCCTCCCATAATTATTCTGGATTATTTACTAGTTATTTCTGTTTTTTTTTTAGTTGTTCCAGGGGGACTACTTAGCTTCCACTCCTCTCTATGCCGCCCTCTTCCCCCTTTTACTTTTTTAATGTGGTTGGTAGAAAATTTTAAATTACACATGTGGTTCACATTATATTTTTATTTATTGGACAGCACTTCTGTGAGGTTATGTGCTTCTGTGAGACTAAGTTCTATGACACCAAAGATTTTTACTTATTTCTTCCCATTCATTCACTTAACAAATATTAAGTGCATGCTATGTACCCATCCCCTATTCTAGGTTCTTGAGCTATAGCAGGGAATAAGATAAATAAGATCTCTGCTCTTATGAGCCTGCATTAAAGGGAAACAAACAAGACAAATATCAGATTAAGTAAGTAGTATGTAAAATATAATACTGAATTGAAATGAAAGAGTGAATAGCTACTACAAGTGGTCAGTAAAGGCTTTTCTGGAGTGCTGAAATGCAGATGAAATACAAATGTCCAGCCTTGGGAAACTTTGCAGTGGGCATTCCAGGCACAGAGAACAGAAGTTTGTAAGGTAGGCATGAATCTGATGTGTTTACAGGAACTGAAAGAAGGTCATTGTGCTACAGCACTGGAATCAGGGGAACATGGACTGACATGAGGTCAGAAAGGTGAGCAGGAGCCGGGATGTATATTCTAAATGTGATGGGGCACCACTGGAAGGGAGTGACACAATTTGATGTTTGTCTTTAAAAAGACCATTCTGGCTTCTTAAGGAGGTAAGAACAGAAACAAGGAGATCAGTCAAGAGGCTACTGCAGAAATCCAGGTGAGAGAAGGTGGTGGCTTGGGCCACGGGTTTGCAATGGAGATGAATAGAAATAAACAGATTTAAAGTACCTTGGGGAATAAAGTTAGAACAACCTGCTGAAAGACTGTTGTGTAGACACCTAAATTCTCACCTGAAAATATGCTTATGTATCAGGTTAAACATAAGAAATTGCCATTTTTGTAGGTCAAAAGGAGTCAAATAAAAATTTCATATGACTCAACCTAATAGAAACAAAACAAGGATAGAGAAGAATCTAGAGAGGCAAGGAACAAGAGCAGGGACTTTGAAAATCTGGAATTATGGGCTTAATTAATCTGTTAAAATGAAGAATTTTATTATTATTTCCTCCTTAAAATTCTCCACGGAAGAAACCCTTGTTAAAGAACTCCTTTGTTTAAAGGGAAATTGCCAACAACCCTGATGAGATTCAGAACCAATAATCTCAAATGAGAAAAGAGAAGAAGCTCTGCTTTAAGGGAGGTCTGCTGATCAATGGCTTAATTCACTCAATTCTGAATAGTTTCTTCTGACTTATCTTCCAATTCACTAATTCTGTCTTTAACCACATCTAATCTGTTAAAGCATCCACTAAGTTAATTTTGGTTATTGGGGTTTTTTAGAATTTTTTTTTTTCCCAGATCTTCAAATATGCTATTTGTATTTGTTTCCAGTTCCTGCTGAAATTTTCAAACTTAATTTTTTAGAAGATAGCAAGCATAGCTGTTTTGTGGCCAACCTACAATTCCAATATTCAAATCTTTGTGAGTCTGCTTCTTAGTCTGTATTTCTTGAAACTGGTTTCCTTGCTTATCTGGTTATCTCTAAGAGTGTGCTGGACATTGCATTTGAAAAAGTTTTTGTAGGAATAATTTGAATCCAAGGATAATAGTATCTTCCTTCAGAGATAATTTACATTTGCTTTTACCAGGTTCCTAGCTGCTACCAGTCCAGGATTATGAAAATCAAGATTGAAGGCTTTAAGCTCCCCGGCCCGTTAATGACTCAAAACTCAATGCAAGTTCATGCAAGGACTGGTTTGCTTGTTACTCACTCTTACCCTGATGTAGCCCTTTGGGGGTCCCAATTTAAAGTGGGGAATGGTTTATAAGAGTTACCACCATTGGCAGACCCTGGCCTTGCAATTTGGTCCCCTACCACTATGAGGCCACTAAAATGGAAGCTCAGTTTCACACTATCTTTTTCTGATTATCAAATGCCCTTAGGGCAAAATGGCTTTGAGTGCTGGGCTTACCCCTTCAGATTCCTTTATAATTCTTCACTGCCTGGTTAACCCTTGGAAGTTTTTATAAGATTTTTTTTCCCATTACATCTGAGTGTTTACAGTTGGTCTCAGTTGAAAATTTACTCCAAATCTCCGTACTCTGCTATAGTAGAAGGAGAAATTTCTTAATTCAACAGATTTGGGTACCTATGCTAACAGTGCAAGCACTGAGCTACACATTAGATACACAAAGGTCAAGAGACAAAGAGACATTTCTCTCCCACCATGGAGCTTTTAGTATAAGAGACTGACATTAAACTAAACAAACACATATAAAACTTCTAATTACAAATCATAATAGGTGCTATGAAAGACAAGTACCTTGGATATGCAAGGAAAGACCTGAAAAAGCAAATTACTCATGCACAGCTTCCTAAGATTGGCAAAAATTAGCTGAGCAGCAGGACTGCCCTGTCTTTATATGAAAGGATACATTCCTCTACCTCATATTCTTGAGTTAAATCAGTCTAAAATTTCAAACAGGAGCTACAATCAAGGGAGTCCAGGAAATAAAGGGAAATTAACCTATTACTATGCCTACAAATCTTGACGGGGGCGGTGTATAAAGACATTTGTGGCTTACAGCTCCAGTTACAGATTCTTCCCATTAGTGAGAGAGAATTTTGAGCCCCAAAAAAGTCCAGGATGAAGGGGGGCTTATCTATCACATATGCTGCAGTGAAAAGCCCCACAGAAAAGGCAATCTGTAGAAGCCTCTGTGGGTCTTTCCACCTAGTAAGAAATGGTTTTTGTTTGTTTCTGTCCTTGTATTTCAACTACTCAATCATTCTAATTCTTTCTGAGATGTCTGCTCCTCAAAAACTGAGATCTTTTTGCTCTTCCAGCATGAAGATACTACCAAGAATTCTCTTGTTCTCTCTTCCTCTTTTTGCCCCCAAGCCACTACCTTCTTCCTAGATATTAGAGTGTTGTTCATTTTCATTAGGAACCAAGATCAGGAGGCAAAAAAGTGAAAGAGAGAGATGTTTATAGTACACACAAAATGGCTGAAAGGTGATCTAAACTTTAAAAGCCTCCTGAATTTATTTTATTACAAAATCAGAAAATGAGAAAATCCTGAATTTATTACACTGCTACAATAACAAGTCTCTGTTCAAACTTACATTTTCATCTATGTAACACATTTCCTAAACAGATAAAATCAGGTTATTGAAAGGCAGTAGAACACAAAGCAGTTTGGCTGGGTATGAATCCTTGCTCTGCCAGTTATCAGTCACATGGCCTTGGCTAATTTACTTACTCTCTCTGTGCCTCAGTTTCCCCATCAGTAAAATGATGGTATAATGGTATCTCCTTGATAAAACTGAGAATTAAATAAGTGACTAAAAATATAAAGTGTTTACAACAGCATCTAGCACATTGTAAGGGCCATTATTAGCGCTGTTAGGTCTTTTCGTCAGCTTTATGTTTCGCATTTTCTTCTCCTTAAAGCTGCTTCAGTCAGTTAACTGATATTTGATCTTCTTGAATTGCATTGTTGCTCTTGTGTATTTAAATAATACTCATAATGTTAACAATGACCATAATTCTGAACTGCTTGCTCCTTAAAGATACACCTTAACCCCAATCCTAAGCTGTAAGGTCCAGCCGGTACACAGGCAGTGAACACCAGACTCCTCACCCTCATCCCGACACTCACCCGCCAGCCCTTCTTTCCCAGCGGTTTCCAAACCCTGGCGCTTGAGACGTCCAGCTCACATAGGCATTTACCGGGCCGCTCTTCAGCCGTTAATAACCGAAAGTGGCGACGGCGCTAGAGGTCGCGAGAGGGCGGGGAAAGGGGCTCGACCTTTCGTGGCTCCCTAAACACTTAGGTTCCGGGGTGGAAAGAGGCCCAGGACCTTTCAGGTTGAAAAAAGGAGGCCCGCTGAGGGAATCCGAGAACACACTGTAAGACAACCGGTTCGGACCCGCCTGACGGAGGCCGGCCGCTTCTCCCAAAGTCGACTAACAACCGGCTAGTGTAAATCTCCAGGATGCCCATGAGACATCCCGGAAGTGGCTTTAGGAACAGGCATTTGAGGCGGTCAGCGGCTTCCGGTTCGTGCCCTTCCCGCCGCTGTCACCACCAGCCTGCGGCTTCCTACAGAGCGGGTGTCTGGGGCCGGGTCACTGAGGGGGCCGAAGCCGAGGGGCCAAAGCCAAGGGGTTTCCAGGAGGCGGAGCCAAACCGCAGGGCTACCGCTTTAGGAAAGATCCCAGTAGACCGCTAATGGGGAGAGGAGGGTCCTGCTGCTTTAGCCCAGCACGGTTGGCTAGTGCCTCCGTCTTCCGGGAGAGAAGAAGACCAGGAACATTCCGGATTTGGGTCAGCCTGGGTGAGGGGCTTCGAGGAGCGTCCCTCCATTCTCGTTTCTGGGTCGGCGTTTCCAAGCCTGAAAGGACGCCTGTTTCACTGACTGCTTGCTGTTCTTTGGGATGTCAGGGCCATAGGGACTAAGGAAGACAAACAGTGGCCCCTGTTTGTATTTCTGATCCTTAAGGGAATTGAGGTCCAGAACGAAATGGGTGAAGAGTACTGACGGTAGAATCCTTTAAACTTGGGTTCAAATTCTGGCTTCACCAGTTAGGTCTAGGACTGAGGGCAAGTTCCTTCCTTCCTTCCTTCTTCCCTTCCTCCCTCCCTTCCCTCCTTCTTTCCTTCTTTCCTCCCTCTTTCAGAAATTGTGGGTTTACAGAACTATCATGCATAAAATACAAGATTCACATATACCACTCTACCACTTTCCATCATTCCAAATAGGAACCTTGTACATTTTAAGCCTTAACTTCCCATTCCCTATCCCACCCCCATCACCTTCCCCTGATAACGTATATTCTAGACTCTGACTCTATGAGTTCGCTTTCTAATTTTTTCAAATCTGTGAGATCATACAATATCTGTCCTTTTGTGTCTGACTTTCACTCAACGCGATGTCTTCAAGTTCACCCATGTTGTCACCCATACTAGGATTTCATTACTAAAATTGGCTAAATAATATTCGTTGTTTGTATATACCACATTTTATTTATCCATTCACTGGTTGATGGACACTTGGGTTGCTTCCATCTTTTGGCATTTGTAAATAATGCTGCTATGAACATCAGTGTGAAAATATCTGTTTGAGCCCCTGCTCTCAATTCTTTGGGGTATATACCTAGTAGTGGGATTGCCTAGTCATATGGTAGTTCTGTAGTTAGCTATCTGAGGAACCACCAAACTGTCTTCCACAGGAGATGCACCATTTTACATTGAATGAATCAATGTTCCTATTTCTCTGCATCCTCGCCAACACATGTTATTTTCTTTTTGTTTTGTTTTGTTTTTAATAGCAGCCATTCTAATGGGTGTGAAATGGCATCTCATTGTGGTTTGATTTGTATTTTCCTGATGGGTAATGATGTTGAGCATCTTGTCATGTGCTTTCTAGCTATTTGTATATTTTCTTTGGAGAGATGTCTTTTCAAGTCTTTTGCCCATTTTTAAGTTGGTTGTTTGTCTTTTTGTTGTTAAGTTGAAGAATTTCTTTATATATACTGTATATTAATCCCTTATCGGATATTTGGTTTTCAAATATTTTCTCCCATTGTATAGGTAGTCTTTTTACTTTCATGATAAAGTCCTTTGAGGTGCTAAAGTTTTTTTATTTTAATGAGGTCCTATTTATCTATTTTTTTTTCTTTTGTTGCTTGTGCTTTGGTTGGGAAGTCTAAGAAACCATTGCCTAACTCAAGGTCCTGAAGATTCTTCCCTATGTTTTCTTCTAGAAGTTTGATAGTTCTAGCTCTTATATTTAGGTCTTTGATCCAGTTTGAGTTGATTCTGGCATATGGTATGAGGTAGGGGTCCTCCTTATTTTTGCAAATGGAGAACCAGTTTTCCCAGCATCATTGGTTGAAAAGACTGTTATTTCCCAATTAAGTAGTCTTTGCCACCTTGTCAAAAATCAGTTGGCCATAAATGGGAGGATTGATTTCTGAGCTCTCAGTTCTACTCCATTTGTCTGTGTCTGTCTTTGTGCCAGTACCATGTTGTTTTGATAACTGTGGCTTTGTAATATGTTTTAAGGTTTGGAAGCATGAGTCCTCCAACTTCATTCTTCTTTTTCAAGGGGGCAAATTTCTTAACTGCTCCAAGCTTTGGTTTTGTCATTTGTGTAAATGAGGGTAATAATGTAGTGTGTATTTAATAGAGTGGTTGTGATGAAGTAAAAGTACATGTAAAAATTAAGCTTTTGGTCATTTTTCTCCTTTCTCCCTTCCCTCATGCCTGACATCATTTTCATCCACATCAGATAAATAGGACTAATTTAACTGCTTGTCGCTTTTCTAGAGCTCATGTGAGAGGATTGGTGAAGAAAATGTGCTGGACCTGGGTAAGGGAGAAACCATGAGGAATGCAAAAGATTGACAGTCACTGTAAGTTCACTCCAGCACTTTCACCTAACTTGGTGCCTGGCACATCATAGGTTCTTGATATGTACTTGCTCGGATGACTGAGGACAGATCTAGGTAGGAGGAATTAAGAATAGAAGAGAAAGGGGAAGGGAATCAGATGGATTAAGCTTACCTAGTTGACAAGACAAGTCAAAATAAACCACTTTTCCTGTCAGAAATGTATGGAGCATCTGCTACATGCTTAAAGGGCCACCACCAGTAAGTGGGAAAGAGGTTTCAGAACACATATTAGACACCTAAGCTGAGGAAGCTTATAGTCTATTTGAAGAACCAATGTAATAATAGAAAGTAAAATAAAACAGAATTGGGTGAGTACTAAATAGAATGATGCAATCTTGAGAAGAGAGAGAGAGACCTATTATTAGAATAATTGACCCGTCTTTAGATTAAGCAGGAAACAATGAGATGAGTACTGGGGGAAATATAACAGTGATTTTTGGGGTAGAGAGAGAAACATTCTGGTGGGCAGCAAAAAGTAGGCAAGTTTGCTAACTGTAAGAAAAAAAAGGAAAAAATCTAAATGTCTAACAATTAGGGAATAATTATATTATGGCATACGCTATTAGAGAATACTATTCAGCTATTAAAATGATAAATTACCAAGGAAAAAAGCAATTGATGGAAAAATAAGTATTTCATTTTTCTTGGAAGAAAACTATGCAGAGTTAGATTGGGTAATTATGTGTTTTGTTTGTACATATGGTGTTTATACATGTGACTAGATTCCTGGGTCAGGGACAAAGGACATCAAGTTAATCATCATGAGCTTCATGTTTCCCTTGCCTCTAAAGCCCACGGGTGGGGGTGGGGGTGATTTGGAAGACCTTGGGTGGATACTGTTCACACAGTGGGTTGGTGTCCCAGCTAAGGAACTTCAAGCTTAGGAAAACCCAATCTTTGTCCACCTTGTTGCAGAGCGAAGCATTTTCTTTATTATCCTGGTCAGAAAGCAGATCTGCTCCACAAGAAAATACGTCCTTGAAAAGGCAGTCTGAAAGAAAATCTGTCACAAGTCCTGGAAAAATAGCAAAGATCCTTGGAGAATTGTCTCCCAACACTTTAGGAATAGCATTTGGGGATAGAGAAGTCGTCAGCTTTTCTACTTTACATATTTCTAGATTCCAATTTTGATAAGATGTTTTACTATGTTAATTTTTAAAATATAATTAAAAATAAAAGGTACTGGGTGGGGCCAGAAGTGCTGCTCCCTGGTGGGGGCTATTTATGGTGGTTCAGGGGTCTCCAGCATTTTTCTCGGTTGTAGTCCTGAATCTGTCTGAAGCCAAGGCAGCAGAGCTTAAGAATTCTTACCAAAAACAAGTGGTTATAGATGGTGAAACCTATCTGTTAGACATACTGAATACAGCCGGACAAGAGGAGTACAGTGCCATGAGAGACCAATACATGAGGACAGGCCAAGTCTTTGTGTGTCTGCCACCAGTAATAGCAATCATTTACAGATATTAACCCCTACAGGGAGCATATTAAGCAAGTTGATGTATCTATGGTGCTGTTAGGAAACAAGTGTGATTTGGCTATAAGGACAGTTGACACAAAACAAGCACATAAACTGGCCAGGAGTTATGGGTTTCCATTCATTGAAACTTCAGCCAAGACCAAACAGGGTGTCAAAGGTGCCTTTTACATACTGGTACCAGAACGTAATGGAAAAACTCAACAGCAGTGATGATGGAACTCAAGGTTGTATGGGGTTGCCATGTGTGGTGATGTAACAAGATACTTATAAAGTTCTACTATTAAAAAAGAGCCACTTTCAAGCTGCACTGATGCCTAGTTCTGACTTCCCTGGAGAAAAATTATTCCTGTTGCTATCTTCAGTCTCATAGAGAAGCTCCTGCTACCTCCCCAACTCTCAGATCAGTACAGTATTCTTTATTTGAGAAGTTCTCAGAATAACTATCTCCTTACTCAGTTGTCTGACCAGAGAAATGCACCTCTTTTTACTCCCAGTATTTTTCTGCCCTGGGTGTGTCCTCCTTTCTCCATACTATCTCCACTCCTTCCTCTCCAGGTTTTTCATCTGAAAAGCAAGCCATGCTCCGAAACAGAGAACCAAACTAGACATGAAATTCTGTTGAAAATAGTGTCTTGAGTTGAGTAGCAACTGCCAGTGATTTTTTTGCCTTTTTACTGTTGAACACCATATGTTAGTTTTTGGAGAAATGTCATAAATTACTGTTCTGCAGAGAATATAGTTAATGTTGCTATTTGGTTTTTAATGCTGTTGGCTACATTCTCTAAACTGGCATCTGCTCTGTATTCATAAATACAAAAGTGAATACTGTCTTTTGAGTCTATCATACTCATCTCAATTTTCATGTAATTAATCCAACTTCAGAATGAAATGCCTTTTTTCCTAGAAGACTTCCTTTACAAGAGACTTCCTTTACAATACTCAGTGGAGTTGAGTCTCAAAAACCTTTATGAAAATGAATGAGATATATTTATGATCAGCCTGTCCTTTGAGGGAAAGATATATCTATTTGGTAGCAGATGCCATTTCTTACATGTATTAAGTTGGCTTTCCAGAGACCTCTTTTCAGGCTCTACAAAGAGAAAGTTGAAACTGGAAACAATTATGAAAAATTTCAATTTTTACCTAATCTCCACATTTTTTGCAGGTTACTACCTATAAAATGTATGTTATTTGTTTCTTCTACCTTATGATAAATTTATGTTTGAAGAACTTCCACTTGTATTCAAATTTGGGTCATGCCAAAGAACTCCACATTGTGCAGATATTATAAAATATTTTGGGATTCGGGAATAAAGGATAGAAACATTGGTGGTGGCTATCAGCAGAAGCAGATAAAGAGGGAAATTTAAGGTGAAGATGGGTGGGGCAACTGAGAACTCAGAATAAATGGGTAGCTGGGAATGGTTTGAAGGGGGAAAATGCGGGTCCGAAACAACAACAAAAATAAAAGACACTTCCCCGATCCCCACCCCCGAATATTTAGTCTGAAGAATTAAAAGCTTTAATACAACGGGTATATAAAGAATGAACATAGATTTGTTTCCCAAACTTTGTGGTCACCTCCTAGCTTATGTCAGAGATTTAGCCTTAAAAAAGATAGATGACAAAGCAGGTTTTGTAAGAGATTGCAATTCATTAAGATAGGAAAGGATGGGAAATATGTAAAGGTTCAAAACTTTTACTACTCAATTACAATTATTGTTTGAAAACTTAATAGTAAAATGTGTATTATTATTACTAGGTCCCACCAGGATTTAAAAAAATAACTATGAACTGTTTGGCAGGAATTCCTCAAGTAATTTGCAGTCTATGTGGGAGGACTAGTCTATGAAGAGAGAACAGTAAAGAGCAGGGGTGTCTAACAGGACCAAACGCGTGTCCAGTTAATTAGCATTATAGAGATAGATAAAGCGCACCCTCCTCCTTCGCTTTCCTAGCTTCTGCCAGTTCCTAACCCCGACCTCCGAACGCCTGTGGCTCTGCCCCCGGGGGACCGTTACCCTAGCCAGCGAACGTGTGGAGCGGGGCGGAGGTGACACCAAGGTCAGTTATTTCTCAGCAGGTTGCAGTCCCAAGGGGCTGCGCAACTTGTAACGCCCAAGCACAGAAGAAACCCGAGATGCAGCTTACTGCCCGTGAAGGGCGCGGTGCCCTAGTCTCCTGGGCAGATCGACCATAGAGCTCCCAGACCTCCAGGATTCCTAGAGAGTTTCCGGAAGTGCCTTGGGGCAAGATGCTTGTCGGCCAGTGTTGTGCCTCCGCGGGTTTGGAAGTTAGCGGCTGGAGGGACCTTCCTGGAGTACAGCTTTGCCCTCTGTTTCTCGCCGCTGGTTCTTTGGGTCCGTTCAGGTTTTGTAGTCTCCCTTCTCTATCCCGGGCCGCTTCTGGAACTCACTGTGAGTACGGTTCTGGCTCTGGGCAGGAGGAAGGGAGGGGCTTTGTGTCCTGACCAGGCCGCAGGTGAGGACAGGCCCGTGAGGACCGTCGAGGGGTCCTGCGCTGAGCTCGGCCCTCAGGGATGACTAACTCTCAGGCACTGTCTTGGTCGCCGGTGCAGGCCGGACCAAGGTCCCCGAAGTTTCTGCTGGGAACCTCTCCTGGGGGTTCGCTTTTATCATTTTTAATCGTTTTGTGCTATTATGTTGAAGTCGATATTTTGTCTGAAAACAGAAAAGGCCCCTTCACTGTTAGCTTTTTGTCCAAATAGTTCCATGTTCAGAGTTGTTTCCACTTAGCAATTTTGCGTTTCAATTACAGTAAGATTCTCACTTATGTGACTTTTTAAAGATATATTTTGCTTTTTACCCACGGAAACCTTCCATTTATGTTGTTAAATTACTCTGTTTTGGGGGTATATCCAGAAAATGTGATTTGTTGACTGGATAATTGTACAAAAAAACATTTTTGACAATTTCAAGATAGTACAGAATCTAATCTTATTCAGGTTACCTTACTTGTTTTATTTAACAAAACTAAAGCAGATCCTTGTTGAAAAATCATTTCCAAAACTCATTTCAGTCATGAGCGATTTTTATCAGGCTACGTTAATACTACCATGACCACTACCTTTAAAAACAATCCTTATTTCAGTTGTTTAATTCGATCAGATAAATACATGTATGCAGCAGTCGTTGTTTTAGCAAATGCATGCATGCTCTGAATTTCTTTTGTGGTTAAATGTAAAGTGTGGTAGATGTTAAAACATTAAGCTAAGACAATTTGAGATAGCTATAAAGCATTTTTTGCTTCACCTACCTTTTCTTGATTTTTGATACCTGGGAAATATCTTTTTTCTTTTGTTTTGTTTGCAGTTCCCAAACATTTCTGAAATTAGACTTAATTAGTCCAAAGGAAGCAAACATTCTATATCTGTTGAAAAAATAATACTGTTAAAATCTGGAGTTGTGCCTTCAGTAGTTCCCAGGATTATAGCATTTGAGATCCAATAGAAACCTTAAAATTGTTTATTTTAAATTCATAAATCAGTGTACTTGGCTAGATGTTCTTTAGGGAGGATGGTATGTAAGAGGCATTTTTTATCCAAAAGGTACTTACCAACTTAATATATGACGTGTACCTATAAAACCATTTGAAAGGTGAGTACATGGTGGACTAATTTGGGAGCACATACCTTTGTAATCTGTTAGTTATTGGTTGTAATCCTCAAAACTGGCTGTTTAGAGAGGGAAGAGACTAAAATATGGAAAATTAGCCACTAGAAGTAGCAAACTGGATGGGGAATAGACAAGACTTGATGCCTGATTTGGTATGATAAATTATGAAGAAATCTATTAATTAGGTGATATATCAGTTTCATTTTTGTGAATTGATTTAATACCTCATCAGCAATGTCAGGTTCTTAAATGGTGCACACTTAACTTTAAAACATTTTATAGCTACTATTGAGGAGTATTTATTATAAGATGGCCAGTTGTTCACAAGTTAAAGATGAACCTTGACTATCCATATGCAAAAGAAAAAAAAAAACCTCTATCCATATCCCAAACTCCATATAAAAATCAACTTAAAACTGATCATAGACCTAAATGAAAAAAAAATTTTAGAAGAAAACAGGAGAAATCTTTGTGACATTGGATTAGACAAAGATTTCTTAGATATGACACCAAAGCACAATCTTTAAAAGAAAAAAAATTGATATTAGTCTTCAAAAAAAAAAACCTCTATCCATATCCCAAACTCCATATAAAAATCAACTTAAAACTGATCATAGACCTAAATGAAAAAAAATTTTAGAAGAAAACAGGACGAAATCTTTGTGACATTGGATTAGACAAAGATTTCTTAGATATGACACCAAAGCACAATCTTTAAAAGAAAAAAAATTGATATTAGTCTTCAAAAAAAAAAACCTCTTCAAAAGACGCTGTTAAGAGACTGACAAGATAACACTGGGAAAAAATACTTGTAAATCGTATAGCTCATAAAGAGCTTACATCCAGAATACATAAGGAATTCTTAAAACTCAGTAATAAAAAAATAACCCAAAGAGGCAAAAATTTTTAACAGATAATTAATCAAAGAATATATACAGACAGGAAATAAGCATTTGAAAAGATGCTCAACATTATTAGTCAGTAGGGAAATGCTAATTAAAACCATGAGATACCATTACACACCTATTAGAATGTCTGAAATTTTAAAAAAATTAAAAACTGATGATACCAAGTGCTGGTCAGGATGTGGAACAACCATAAGTCTCATACATTGCTACTGGACTGCAAAGTGATGTAGCCTCTTCAGATTAGAGAGGGAAGACATTAAAATATGGAAAGTTAGCCACTAAAAGTACTGAACTGGATAGGGAATGGACAAGACCTGATGCCTCTACTGTATTTTTCATCTCTAGTATTGTGCCTTTCATCCCTGTAATTTCTGTTATGGTCCTTTTTATACTTTCAAATTTTTCTTTATACTCACACATTCTCTTAATATCCTTTAGCTCTTTACCCATATTTTCCTTGCCACCTCAAAAAACAGTTTGGTGGTTTGCTATATATACTTCGTAAGACCCAGCAGTTCCACTTCTTGATATTTACCCAAGTGAAATGAAAAGTTATGTTCAAACAAAAATTCATGTGCAGATGTTTATGATGGTTTTATTTGTAATCACCAAAAAGGAGAAACAACTCATATCCCTCATCTGGGGAATAGATAAACAAATGTACATCCAGATAAAGAATACACTTCTGATATATGCATCAACTTTAATGAATTCAAATGTATTATGCTGATTAAAAGATGACAGACTCAAAAGGCTACATACTGTATGGTTTCATTTAACATTCTGGAAGGTCAGTGTGTGGGATTAGATTTTTGGATTGCAGATGTTGACAAGGTATCCAGGTTCCTTGGAGATGTGAGACCAGTGCTCTGAAAAGAGTTCTAGAGCTGGAAATAAGGTACATAGTAGAAGGTTAGCCTTGACATAGGAGGGAAGATAGGGAGCACAGGTAGGGTAATGAATATGAAATGGAGAAGAAGAAAGTGTTTGGACAGCTCCTGACAATGTATAATTAGAGCTAGATTATATGGAAGTTAATCTCATCTTTTGAGAGTGAGAGAAAGGTTGAGAGCTGAACTGTATGGAAACAGGTTAGTACAGCTCATGTTGGAAACTACAAGGAGTCAGTAGTAGCACTGAGGGCCAGCTGAGGTTAAATATGGAGTTTGAATTAAACCTACTCTACATGGTTTCCTGACTTTGTTTAGCTGTTTTTCACATCCTCAGGTAAAGAAAGCAGAAGGAAGGAATTATTCCTCAGATAGGTTTGACATGGCTGGCATGGCAGAAGGTTAAGTATGTAGGGAGTTATTTCTGGGGTCCAGGGAGAGGATCATTTAAATGACTGAACCATGAAGTTTAAGGAAGCTTATTAAGATATCTTAGTAAATTACTATGATCTTTGGCTTCTCTTAACCCTGTTGTCATTTTCTCAAACCCTCAGAAGTACCCTTAGGAAAGAGGACTTTGGAGTGAAATCAAGCCTCCTGAGCTTTGCCAGCCCTAAATGGCTGCAGAATCAAGAAAGCCTTCAGCCTCATCCCCACCAGACCAAGCTCCTGAAGAGGACCTTGTGATTGTCAAGGTAGAGGAGGATCATGGTTGGGACCAGGAATCTAGTCTGCATGAAAATAACCCTCCTGGCCAAGAGCTGTTCCGCCTACGCTTCAGGCAGTTATGCTACCAGGAGACACTGGGACCCCGAGAAGCTCTGATCCAACTCCGGGCACTTTGCCATCAGTGGCTGAGGCCAGATTTGAACACCAAGGAGCAGATCCTGGAGCTGCTGGTGCTGGAGCAGTTCTTGACCATCCTGCCTGAGGAGCTCCAGACTCTGGTTAAGGAACATCAGCTAGAGAATGGAGAAGAGGTGGTGACCCTATTGGAGGATTTGGAAAGACAAATTGATATACTAGGGCGACCAGTAAGTATAAGGAAGTGTGCATGCTATGACTGTGGGAGTCCTGGAAGCTGGGTGGAGGGACATTGACACCACAGTGTGAGGATAAATGCTGAGCACATGTTTCTGTTGGGTAAGGTTGAAAACAGTTGCAGTTGTAATGTGGCATGAATTGTATTTGTAGTGTTTTGTTTTTGTTTTTCTGTTTAGTTTTGTAGAGCATATAAATGCAATTTTTATCCTCCCAATGTCCCTATAACTTTATTGGTGTTCCCATTTACCAGAAGGGAAACTGATGCTTAAGGAGCTTAATTACTTTCTCAGGAACTCCCAGAGTTAAAATGTAGAACTGAGTCCAGAATTCAAGTCACCTAGTTCCTTACCAAAAATTCTTTCTACTGAACAGCACTGCTTTAAGTTTCTGCTTGTCATTCTCCTTCTTCCCCTACCTTGGCAGCACTAAATATTGGTGTTTCGTACAGCAAGGAAGTCATCAGCAGAAATCTTTTCCTTTACTGAAATCACTGAGCAGAAATGATTCCTGAGCAGAAATGAATCCCCTGAATGAGATTCTGCTTCTTTCTGTTCCCCATCATGTATTTCTGTGGATGTGTTTTTAGTCCTCTTCTTTATACCATTCACTGTATTTCTTAAAAGGAATTCCCTTGTAATCCATCTGTTCCATTGTTTCCAGGTCCCGGCTCGTGCACATGGACATAGAGTATTCTGGGAGGACATGGTACATTCAGAATCTGCACCGGAAGCTCCAGGTACTCAGCTCCAGCCACAAGAGAGCTCAGCTCTAACCACTGAATCACAAGAGAGAGGTAAGGAACCAGATTTCATTGGTAAAGAGGAGAGAAGTGGAAAGGAAAGAAGATTCATTTGGTACACCTGTCTAGTTCCTGGACAACCAGGACCTAGAATCAGTGTTTACAGACCAGTCTCAAGATCTGGGTTTATTTAGGTATCAAATACAGACTCTCAGTTCCAGTGGTAAGCACAAGAACAAATTAAAGAATTTAGGGATTCTTATGTATTCACACATTTCTTTTACCCCAGTGTATTTATGTATTTACAACATAGGCTTTTTTGAGGTTTTGCTGGTATTGTGGTGCCACTTTATTTGTAAATATTTCAGTCTGTATTTCCTCAAACAAGAGCATTCTCTTAGATAACCACAATAAATTCATTACAATTAGGAAATGTAACATTGATATCTCCTTTAATTTGGAATAGTTCCTCAGCCTTTTTTTGTCTTTCATGATCTTGACACTTTTGAGAATACAGGTCAGTTATTTTGTAGAATTGTCTGCAGTTTGGGTCTGTCTGATGTATCCTCATGTTTAAATTCAGGTTGTACATATTTGGCAGAAACACACTACAAGTAATGTTGTGTCCTTCTGGGGGAGACACAAGAATTTGTCCTGTCATTGGTGAAGTCAACTTTTGTGACTTGATTAAGCATATTCTTATTAGGTTATTCTTGCTTGTCAGGTTAATCTTTGTAACATTACTATTTTCCCTTAGTAATTAATAAGTAATTTGTGGGGAGATACTCTCTAGTCTATGTAAATATCCTGTTCCTCATCAAACTTTTGTTGCCAAAAACTATTTTTAAGTAACTGTTGATGCTTGTTGACTAGATCAGTGCTTGCTAAGATGGTTGAAAACTGGTGATTTTTCTAAGTTATTATTCCTTCTGCGTTTATTAGTTAGTTGTTTTTCGTTGTAAGGTAGAGCGTTCCTTTCTCCCCGTTTTACTTTATTATTTTATTTTATTTAGCAAGATGGACTCGTTTGTAATGTTTTCCATAATTATTCTTACTATATTTTGATACCTAAATTATCTCAGATTTGGCCAGAGGAAGCCCCTTCAGTTTGGCTCCTGTTGTCCTTTTGACATGTCTCCATCATTTTTTTGTGAATGTCCTTATTTTCTTGTAGAACAAGGTAGCCAGTCTCATCTGATACTTCCTCAGATTTTGTGTTTTTAATTATGCATGTTGTAGTAAGTTATTCTACCTAAATGGATTTTTAAAATTTCCAAAGAAGTAGCATAGAAACCTTTTTGGTTTATAATATAGTTCTTGTCTAAAGTCCTAAAGCTTGTTGTCCAAGACACCATACTCTCTGTTTATTTTGGTAATAAGCTACCTGGTATGTAAAGAAAGCAGATGCTGGCAGCCAAGGAAGACATTTCAGAAAGATGACAGAGATAGATTGGTTCTCATATTCAGTTTGCTGAGAGAGTAAGACCTAAAGAAATACTGTACACAAGCAAAAGGATAGCAGTAGCTTGGGTAATAGTGAAGATTTCAGGAAAAGGAGGATTCTTGTTTAAGTTTTGCTGTTTAACTACAAAAAGTTGTTTTGTGGGCAACCATAGGAATGCTTCCCAGGGTCCAGAGTGTCAGCACTTCATACATAAAGTCTCTGACATGCATATCTGCTGAAATACAAACAATTTTGGAATGGCTTAGTGTTGGTACCCACAACTACAGGACAGGGCTTGTCTCATTCATAGCTCCTTTCTCCTCTTTCAGCCATGACTACTGCTCAGAGTCCTGTCCCTTCCCAGAAGGGAGACCCTGGAGATCAGGAAATGGCAGCTGCACTTCTCACCACAGGATTCCAGGTGAGTTGTGTTCCTCAGTGAAACCCCATAGCTTTGCTTGGCATTTTTTGCAGTAGTACCCACCCAAAAAGTCACCCTGAATTCTTTTGCACAGAGAATGATAGATCCTTGATTTCCCCCCCAATAAATCTGGTGTATTTTCCTCTTCTTCCTAGCTACTCACATCCCTTTACACTACATGTTCCCCTCTTGAATTCTCTCCCAACACTGGTGGCTCTCTCTGACGCGTTGGGTCTGAGCTATGGAATAGACTCAGTCCCTAAATGGGGATCTTGCTTTGTTTCAGACTTTGGAAAAGATTGAAGACATGGCTGTGTCCCTTATACGAGAGGAGTGGCTTCTTGATCCATCACAGCGAGATCTGTGTAGAGATAACAGGCCAGAGAATTACAGAAACATGTTCTCCCTGGGTAAGGAAAGCTCTGGTGGTTATTATATTTAAGGTTTTTTGTCTGTCTGTTTGTTTGTTACATGTATGGTAGCTGTGGTTGAAAGACTTGGTTGAGTTTAAGCTTGGAATCCAACAGAGGGATACAATATTTAGTCTTCTTCTGGTCTAAAATGGAACTGTTTGTTCTCCAATCCAGGGCTTACTTCACAGTTTGTAATTGAGTATTGGTCTGTTTGCCAGTTGGAAATTGATGTCTCTCTAGTATTCTCTGAATTCACACCTTTATTCTACTCCCAGTTCCAGTAGGATCCTTACATAGATTTTTCTTACTTAGGCCTCTTCTGCCGCCTCCTTTTTATTCACTCTTTGGGGCATTTGCCCATTTCTGTCCATTCATTAGATGTTTTAGTAGTTGTATATTCCTTCCCACTCCCCAGCTTTTACCTATCCTTAGATGACCCCTTCTCTACTTTAGTCTTCCTCTGTTTTCATGGTACCATTTCTCCAGTTGACATGTGGCACTTCTCCTTGACTCTGCTCGTTCTTCCCATATTGTGAAGCCAATATGGAGACATACATAAGTTTTATGTATTCCATGTGTATTCCTTTCCCTTTGTCTTTGATTCCTTTGTCCTAGCATAGAGATTAGAGAGCGACATTGGCTTGATATTTATTTGTTACATTTTTATTTCAGGTGGTGAGACCAGGAATGAGAACAGGGAATTAGCTTCAAAACAGGTAATATCGGCTGGAATCCAACCACATGGAGAGACAGCTAC
Organism: Choloepus didactylus; assembly: GCF_015220235.1. Taxonomy (NCBI): domain Eukaryota; kingdom Metazoa; phylum Chordata; class Mammalia; order Pilosa; family Megalonychidae; genus Choloepus; species Choloepus didactylus. The sequence continues at coordinate 124,984,959 of NC_051313.1, read as the reverse complement.
CAAATGCAACGGGGATGTTATCAGGGGTCTTGATCATGGAAAAGCCCAAGACCTTCTGGGCAGATTAGAGAGGCAGCGGGGAAATCCCACACAAGAAAGACGACATAAATGTGATGAATGTGGGAAGAGCTTTGCTCAGAGCTCAGGCCTTGTTCGACACTGGAGAATCCACACTGGGGAGAAACCCTATCAGTGTAATGTGTGTGGTAAAGCCTTCAGTTACAGGTCAGCCCTTCTATCCCATCAGGATATCCACAACAAAGTAAAACGCTATCACTGTAAGGAGTGTGGCAAAGCCTTCAGTCAGAACACAGGCCTGATCCTGCACCAGAGAATCCATACAGGGGAGAAGCCGTATCAGTGCAATCAGTGTGGGAAAGCATTCAGTCAAAGTGCAGGCCTTATTCTACACCAGAGAATCCACAGTGGGGAGAGACCCTATGAATGTAATGAGTGTGGGAAAGCTTTCAGTCATAGCTCACACCTCATTGGACATCAGAGAATCCACACTGGGGAGAAACCCTATGAGTGTGATGAGTGTGGGAAAACCTTCAGGCGGAGCTCACATCTTATTGGCCATCAGAGAAGCCACACTGGGGAGAAACCCTACAAATGCAATGAATGTGGGAGGGCCTTCAGTCAGAAGTCAGGCCTTATTGAACATCAGAGAATCCACACTGGAGAAAGACCCTATAAGTGTAAAGAATGCGGGAAAGCTTTCAATGGGAATACTGGCCTCATTCAACACCTGAGAATTCACACAGGGGAGAAGCCCTATCAATGTAATGAGTGCGGGAAAGCCTTTATTCAGAGGTCAAGTCTCATTCGACATCAGAGAATCCACAGTGGAGAGAAATCTGAATCTATAGGTATTTAGCAAAGGCTTCAGTCATAGTTGGAGCACTATTCAACACCAGAGAAAACACATGCTGGTCAGGCCTTTCAGCCTAGTAAAAAGGCAGAAAGTTTGTCACCATTACAGTTTTAACTAGTGTCAGAATCAATAGTGGTGGAAAAGTTAGAATAGCTCTTCAGTAGTTTGGGCCCAGTGCCTTGGTGCAGATTGACTGGCTTGACTGTGTTGAGAGCTGTCTAATGGAGAAGAACTCCCAGTGGCCTAAAATAGCATTACAACAAACTCCTTGTCCGGAGCTCAAGGCACTTAACTTTATCTTTAGGGTGAGTAGCTATAGGTTTGGGAGAGGCTTCTCCTATTTCCTCTGCTTCCCATCTTCTGTGATTCCCTTCTTCCATTTATTCCCCTGAAGGCACCGTTGTAGCCCCTAATTTGATCTGAGGCTGCTCTGAATTTCTAAGCAGTCTCCATGTGAGACTTTTATTTCTATTTTGCTTTCTAAGATCTTAGTTCTAGGAAAATTTTTACAGACATTTAACCTATTTATGCTTAAGTACGCATTTTATTTTATTCTAATATTCCTTACAGTCAGTGGAAATCCATATTCCCGTGCAAATTCAGAATGCTATATTTTTAACAGAACTCCAGAATTTTTCTTCATATATCACCTTCACTGACTCCACTGAGTCATTGAGCATCTGTATGCTTCACCACCCCCAGTCCCAGTACCTGTGTCAGCAAAGGAAGTGGACGCATTAGTGATGATTGTGGGAGTGATGCAGAGAAAGAGGTGAGTGGAGACTCAGCCCAGCTGCTCTTGAGCTTGGATAGTTGCATCTTTTGGAGACTTCTGAATCTCCTTTCCACCTCCCCACTGTAAGCCATGGTACAAATAAATACTTGCACTATCCTGGTTATGGCATCACATGGGTGAAAAAGGAGATAGAGGTCATTGAAGAAGACATAAAAATCCATGCAAAGAATGTACACACGTCCCTTATGGCCCAGTTAGAGTACGGCCCTCTCTGGCTTCTATCAGCCTGCACAAAGCACCTAACTGGATTGTCTGTTACTCATGTCAATATCCTGGTCCCACTTTTATAGATGGCCTCAGCACCTCACTCATCATTCTCTATTCTGTTTCTTGTCATTAGCTTTTATAACTTTAATATCCACAGTAGTAATCTATCAAATACCTCACTTCACAATTCCTCATTCTTCTGAATCCTGGTGACCTCCATCTGTACTCCTTGTTTCCAATTTACCAGCAAAGATATAATATTAATCTTATCATCACCAGGCAATATATTTCATCTTTGAGGCTTTCAGTATACTGAGGGATAATGTATCCTTCACCAGAACTTACACATCCAAAAGTGGGTTGTCCTTTAAGCACTGTTATTTCAATAATGCTACCATTCCTGCAAATATTTGGAACACTGTCAAAATTACCATTTAATAAACTATACAAGAAAACCAGTTCTTACTCTACAATCATTGTTTGTTTTTGACCACTTGGCTACTTACTTATTCACCAGACTTGAAATTAAATAACTTTTAGCTATTTCCAGAAATCAAATTGATTCTCAAAATTGGAATTGATTCCCTAAGCATATTCAAAAGAATATGATACAGTTCTGAAGAAAATTCCAAGAGAAGAAACACAATTTCACATTGTGACTATGAGGGACAGCACTTACTAATCATGTTATTTTATGATTGATGTTTTTAAAAATCATTCATAAAATTCTGCATCATAGAGGTCCATGTTTGGGATCATAAGTCCCTTCCCTATAGCATCCATTCTTCACCCCTTCCCTCCACCATGGCCCACCTTAACCACTAAGATGAACATCAAGGTTATCTGTTCCTATTTCATTAAAACATTTGATACCCACCTGTCACTTGTCATCCTGGACTCCTTGATTAATTTTTCCAAAACAGTCCTTTCCATTGCTCTTTATTTTTTTACCCCCACCCCTTTGTGTTTTTAGTGATATAAGAGACTGTGGTGTGGTCTTTTTTTTTTTTTTTTTTTTGCATAACTAGAAGCCAATTCATGGTCTCTAGTTCTCACTCTTAGCATTAGAATAGCATTGATCAATCTATGTGACCTTATTTTGAGCTCGTAAGTATAAATGACTCAAACTTCATTTTATCTGAACATACATGCATTAAGCTCCTTTATGCTGCAGATTCTTGTTTTGTTTCTAATCTAAAATGAACTGTTCACCAATAATTCTCCTATCCTTAGCTTTTTGATTTAGGACCTGGCATGATAAGGTGTTTTTTGTATGCCTTTGTGGCAGTCCAGCATAATACTAGGAAAGATGTCTTTAGTTTTCAAAATTTTTCTCCATGGAGCAAGATAGCAGTGCCAGACTGTGGTGGTTGATTCCCATATGGAGCAATTTGTTCTGAAGCTCCAGATAATAACTGACATTTATTGCACACTTAATGTATGCCAATCTCTATGTTAAGCATTTCTTGTGCTTATAGTAGATATTATTGTTATTATCCCATTTTATAGATGAGAACCTGAGACTCAGAAAGTTGAGTTGTTTGACCAGGATCACACAACTGGTAAGTGATAGGGTAGGGATTCTAACCTACACAGTCTGATTCTAGAACCTGTGCTCTTAACTACTGTGCTATACTTATACTGCCTCTAATGGGTACCTTACCTCTGGATAACTGTTTTTAAAATATTTATCCCTGATCATGGTACTGGAAAAGAGAATGTGCAATATGGTACATTTCCATTAGAATTACTGGGAAATGGTTGAAAATGCCATTTCAGGTTGTAATTATATCAGTTTTCAATGTTAGTGCTTTTGATGTTTTGGTAGTACTAGAAAGCTAAATTGTGCAAATTAAATATGTTTAAAAGAGTAACTGGGAGGATAAAGCAATAACTTACGGATTCAAATAAATTTCTCTCAAAACTGCCCAAGAGAAAAGAAAATTGTGGTAGAAATGAAATATCTATTTGCCAGGATAGGCAGATGGACAGTTAGGATGACAATAGTAAGTTCATCTACAGCATAAAACAGGAAGAACTTTCAACCTTGCTGCCCATTTCCAATGACTGTTCTTTTTCTCCCTTATCATTCCTGGTGTTTCAAACAGGTCATCCATTGTTCAACCTCATTTCCTCAATCTACTCATAACTTCCATTACTAACTTTTGAACCTAGCACACCACTGAAATGTCCTCAAAAGCACCAGTGGATAAATATTAAGGCCTTTTATTTGTAGCTCATATATATTTCATGCGGTTTCATTCTGCTTGCATGTTAAGAATTATCTTCTCTTTTGGCTTGTGGGATCCTTTCAGGTCATTTTTCTCCATTTTCTGGCTCTTCTTTATTCGTCATCTCCTCCTCCCCACTGAGAATAATCCCCATGTCTTAATTTTATTCACTGCTTTTTCTAATTGCATTCCTATTTATCCATTTTGATTGTTTACACTTACAATTTGTATTTAAGTAACTTAATATTTCCTGTCCTGTGAATTATCTCATGATGTGGGAATTTTCTACAAGTAGCTATACACTTGTTATTTGAAAACTGAAATCATTCTTCCTCAAGGGCTGTTTTCCTTTCAAACAGGCATCATTGCTTAACTTTTGAACAGAGTCAATATTCTTCATATTTCCTATCCCAGTCTTGGAGATGTCTTTTAATCTTTCTGCTTTCCACTCTCCATGTCCAAAATCTTCTTAAGTTGGTTTAATTCTTAATCATTCTCCTTGAGGCTGGATCTTCTACATTTCTACCATTCCTTATTGCCCTCCATGCAAATCCACATCATCTGAGACCCAGGTTACTATAATTCTTTCCAGTTTCTTTGCTCTCAGGATCCCCATCTTGTACATAGCTTCTGACATGACCCTTCTCAAATTCCATTTTCATATCTCATTGTCGCTTGAGAATCCCCAGCATTGTGTTCCAGGTTCTCCAGTACATTGTCTTTCATGCTTAATCTGCCTCAGCCTCATTACTCTCTAGCATAATCACCTTGATTCGTCATGTTTAAGCTTCCACTGTTGTCTTACAAGCTCTTGCCTCTGTGCCTTTCTCATATTATTCCTTTTGTTTAGATTCCTGTCTGACCCTAGCTCATGTTCATAACTTCCTTCAAAACCTAGATCCTGTATCTCTTCTGAGTGAGCGCCCCCCGATTGACCTCACCTCACACTGAGACCTCCTTTTTTCTGTGCTGCTTCAGCATTTATCTTTTTAGTTTTCATTGTGGTCCATGCACTTACTAATATGTTGCTTTGTAATTATTTTCTAGCACTCTGTATTGTCGTTTTATATTTGTATTTATTTCCAAAATGTAAGCTCCTTGAGGGCAGGAATAATAACTTTAACATTTGTATCTCTGTGCCCCATAGTGCCTAGTACAGTGCTGAGCACACAGTAGGCGTTTAATAAATGCTTGTTGAATTATTGTGTGGATTATTTATGATGTTATCTAAGAAATGTTCAAGGATATGTGTCTTTTCCTACCATTTTGTCTGCTCTGAAAATACAGACCTGTTTCCTCAGAGTATACAGTTTGTCAGGCTCTGACTATAGCTGAGAGTAAAGCCAAAGATGGGTGAAATGCTGAATTAAGAATCTCTTCCATTTGTTTGGCCAGGCTTATTTATTGGTTAAAAAAGAAAGGAGATTCTTAATAGTGCTGTATTAAGAGGTCTTTAGGCTTTTAACATAGCAAAGTAGGCCTTGTATCTGAAGTTAGATCAGTGGTCCTTAATTGGAGAAATTAGGCAATGTCTGGAGACATTTTTGGTTGTCCCATCAGCGGGGCTGACGTTTGCTGCTGCATCTAGTGTGTAGAGGCCAGGGATGCTGCAGTGCACAGAGCAGCCCCTTTAATAAAGAATTATCTGACCCAAAATATAGGTAGTGCTGAGGCTGAGAAACTCTGGTTTAGTTATATTTAAGGTAAATGGAAGAAAAAAGAGGTAGGAAATGCTGGCACTGCAGTTAGAAAATTCGCTATACCATGATTTAAAAGAATCCTAAATGTGAAGATTGTGGTTTTTAAGATTATAAAAGAAAAAGGTGCCTTAATGTTTGGGTTTCATAGCACCATACATGTCAGGGTAATGATGGAACTAAGCATAATGAAATTGTACTGATGTTCTAAAGTTGCTTTCAACATCAGATCTGCCACAATCCCTGTGTCAGTGGAAAGTGTTGCAGGAGTACAAATCTAGTTTCAGCCTTTCACGTCTTGGTTCATTACCATAGCGTCAAAGGCAATACACTTGGGGCTCTTCTCTCTTTTGGGGGTGGGGGGGGTGGGGGGGTGGGGGTGGTGTAACTGATACAGCTTTGGGGACTACACATGATTCTTTAGCAGTCCCTTGGGTAGCCTCTAGACAGGAATAATTACTAACTCTGAGAAAACCACAAGCCAGACAGTTGGCAGTTTGCCAAGTAAAGCCTGTTCCCACTTAAAAAGTTTTTACCCTGCAATGTTAATACTAGTTAGGAAGGCAAATACACATGTAGGGGGAAATGTGATTTCCTAAATTAAGTAGTTTTAAAATGGGCTTTTAAAGCAACCTCCTTTCACAGTTCAATGGTACTTCCTTCAACAGTTTTGGAAGAATCAACCCCAGTTAGAAAATAAGTTTAAATGTAATACACTAAATAACTGCATTACTCTATTGTGTATAATTTTTCATAGTCTATAGAATGCTAGAGTTGGAAGTGACTTTTGAGATCATTTAGTGTTCCAACACATTACTCAGTAAACGCAGGCCCAGAGGACTACATGGCTTGTACTAGGTCACCCATTAAGTAAATGATACTGGTGGAATTCAGATCTCCTGAGACTTTGTCCATTTCTGTTCTGGCTGGTTATTCCCCCCAGGTCTGATCCTTGTATATTTTTAATTCATGTCCCGCCATGGGTGGGCTTATATATTGCGACTCAAACTTTGTTTCATTTTATTGAAAAGTATTCCTTTTACAAGGAGTGTATCCAAATCAATATACTGAATGTCTTGTGTTAAATTCGTTCATAAATGACTTGAGTAGTCTGACAGATTTTGCTTTATCATAAACATTTTTTGAAAGCCTCTGTGTCTGGCTCCTAAACTTCAAGACAGCACTAGACATACAGTGTTGATTTTCAGTTCATTACTGAAGACCAAAGCTTGTGCGGCCCCTTGGATGAATCAGTTTTAGGGATAATGTACAACTTGCACTAGAGATGTCTTTTCCCAGTTGCAGTCTTTTTAAATTCCAGTATTCTAGGGTGGCCCTAGCCTGAGTGAAACTCAGCTAGCAAAAGCCACCTGCACTAGGATGAATTAGGAAATTGGGGCAGAGATGCAACAGGCAGGACAGAATGGAGGCAGGCGCCCCAGGCGGGCGGAGGACCCGCCAGGCTTGGGGTGATATCGCGCCCCTTCCGGACATTTCCGGGCTCCTGGGTCCGCCCCGGAAGTGCCATGGGGGAGTTCCGTCTCTGTGGGGACACTGCTGGGCTGGTTGCTGCTCTCCGGACTCGGACTGGTCTGTCTTCGCGCAACGGCGACCGGGTGGTCCTTACACAGCTGCAGCTCTTCAAATCCTGTCTGTTGGGGGCTGGCCTGTCCCAGAGAAATGTGGACAAGATCCCCGAGAGGGGCGGTTGGGGTTCCACTCAAATGCACTTTCCCTCGTGATTCAGTACTGTTGGGGTCCGGGGTTGGGACTGCTTCTCTCTCGGGATTGTAACACTGACCTTTCCTGCCGTCTTCAGTTTCCCTAAATCACAACTAAAACGTGGCACTAGTGTGTCCAGAGCCATGGACCCTCAGCTCGCCTTTTCAAACAAAAGGAGAAATTGCAAATATTTGGAAATAATTATTAGGAGCTCAAAATGCAGAAGAGTCTTACCCTTACAGTTCCATTTCTTGTGCCCATGACCTTACCTTTTTGAATGCAGAATGGACTTCTGTTTTTCAGCTTGGCGATAAAATGATCGCCCTTCCCCTTGGGAGTCACTTTTCCATCCGCGCCTAGGCCAGAGCAACCTTCCAGAGATGCTGTTCTCTCACCTACCCACCCACCCCCAGCCCTCCTCCAGCAGTGCCCAGAGACAAGGCAGGGAGATTCCTGTGGCACAGGGCCATGGCCTGCTGCAAAGCTGTTTACCATACTGTCCCAGTATGTGATTGCACAGCCCTTCATTGCAAATTAGCCCCTTATTTGACATTATGCTCTTTACCCCTGTAAACTTAAGTAGTGTAACACTATGATAGTCTTTGTTTTTTCTTTGAGAAAAAAGTTTAATTTACAGAAACATTTATGAAGAAGACGCCCTCAAAAGGAATCTTCTGAGTCACAGTCCCTCCAGTTATAGAAAAACTGCATGGCTGCTTCTTTAGAGGATCTGGTTTCCCTGGTCACAAGGATTCTGTTACCAGAAAACCCTCCAGGTCAGCGATGCTCCCGCTCAGTTGACACTGGCTGAGGCCAGACAAGCCTGTCAAGGATGAGTTCCTGACTATTTTGCCTGAGGAGCATCAGACCTGGGAACAACACTAGGGGAGGAGGGAAGGGAGTGGCTAAACTGAAAGATGTGGAGTGAGAGTTGGATGACTCCAGATAGTAGGTGCGAAGGGAGAGGTCTTTATCGTAACCTTAACACTTTTAGTCTCTTAGGGCTTCTTATCTTTTTTCTTCTGCTACTACTACTTTTTAGGCATGTAAGTCTGAAGCCAGACTACCTGTGATTTTGGCCAAGTCAGTGAATCTCTTTGTACCTCTTTATCCTTATCTATAAAATGGGGGCAATAAAAGCACCTACCTAAAGTTATGAGGATTACATGAAAACTGACACATAGGAAGTGCTATCTGTGTGTTCGTTGTAATTATTTTCTTTCTCTCCTTTTCTACTTATCTCTAGTTCTGCTAATTTACTTATTTTTAAAGAGATTCTTTCATAAGTTTCTTCCAGGCCTCAGCTCTTGCACACAATCAAGAAATGCCAGCTCTAGAAACAGGGAGGAACACTTGTCTCCCCAGCTCCCACCCAAGGATATACCAGCGCAATGACAATCACAGAGGACCTTCCCTCTACAGGAGAGTTGTAAGTGTAAGACTTTCACTGTCTGTGGTCTTCTAGAAATTCCAAGAAGAAGGCCTGAGGAGATATTAAAACGAACAAACAAAAAAACCTCTATTTAATGGGATCAAGATAAGTGTGCCTTTGTTAACCCTTAGCAGAGTAGGGTTATGTTCAGAGTAAGGCTGGAGCAGGAGGGCATCCAGTTCAACTCTGCTATTTCCACAGGATTTTATTAAGGAGCTCCGTCTTTGCTGCCCATTGTCTGAGATATAAATTGTAAATATGTTTTCCATGTTTTAATTGTCTTTGACTTTGATTAGGATATTTCTGTTTGTTTGTTTTACCTTGCAGGAGATTTGATTCTCTGTGTGTGGATTAAATTTATCAATCTTTTCATTTATGGCCTCTGGATTTGGGGTCATCCATACTTTGAAGTTAAAAAAGACTTCCCATGTTTTCCTCTGGTACTTTTACGGCTTCATTTGTAACATTTTACAACTTTGATTTACTTGGAATTTATCCCTGAGTGAGGTGGGAATCCGTTTAATGTTTTATCAGATGATTACCCAGTTCTTAAATTTATTGAAGTAGACTCATCTTTTCTTACTGTTTTGCTGCCTTTATTATATGCTAAATTTCTGCATGTGTTTGCATATATTTCTGGACTTTCTATTCCGTTCCAATTGTCTGCCTCACTTTCCAGTACCACACTTTTAATTGAGGCTTTATAACATGTTTAATATCTTTTAGTATAAGTCCCCTTTTGTTGTCTTCCCTTTTCAGCGTTTTCCCAGGTAGTCTTGCTTGTTGATTTTTTTATGTGAATTTTAAACTCTACTTTTAAAAGTTTGATAAGTTGGTACTTTTATTACAATAGTAGTAAATTTACAAATGAATTTAGGGCCTACTCCCTAAGTGTTAAACCTTACGGGACCATAAAGTAGCTTACCTGGAATGCGGGTGGAAGGAGTTGGGACTGAGTCTGGCCACTTTAGGTTCAGATTTCATTTCTGCTGATATATCAGTCGTATGACCTCGGAAATTTTGTTTTTTGTATATGTGAGAGGAGGACTGTATTGTCTTCCCTGCAAGATTAAAAGAGATTAAAAAGTGTAAACTGCCCTCTTCGGAATGAATAGAATCCCCGTCTTCTCATGCTCGGCCCTGGTCGTCAGCTCACCAACCACTGAGGGGGACCAGCCTGATCCTAGAGCGGACTGCCAGGTGCCCCGAGGCGAGATTCCGCCGACATCGGCCTCTCTAGGCTGAGTGAGGTCCTCAGTCGGTCGGTCAGGTAGTCTAACCTCATTTTGCCAGGTGAGTTCCTAATTGTCTTTCTCCTCGGGATTTCAGTGAGCCCCCTGGGATGAACAGCCGCGGAGAAGGGGAGACTATGTGCTGCAGCACGTTGCCTCAAGACTTAACCCCTCACTTTTCTCCCTCCTCCACTCTTCCACTCCCTTTCTCACACCCTTCCCCTTTTCTCTTTCCTTCCCTTTTTCTTTCCCCTCACCCCTCTTGGCCCTTGCCACTCTGGCAGTGCCGACACCCCAGACACTCTGGGAGAGGATCTGTGGCCGAGAGCTACAACAGGCCAGTCTCTTGGGCCGGGTCCCCCCAGTCCCTGGTGGTGCCCTCCGAGTCTCGGCGGCCTCGTGATCACAGGAGTGACCCTGACTCTCTTTTCTGACAGGGCAGAATTTCGGGGAGACGGGATAGGATGAAGCCGACCCTATTTTCCCTTGGCCCTGGGTCCTCAGCTCTCCTTGCGTTGTATTATGACGTTTGTAGTTGAGGGTCATTTGGCACTTTGTGTCGAAATATTCTCATTTTGCCCTGGCTTAGCTGAGTACTGTACTTGTGAAAGCTCCTTTCTTTTGGTATCTATATTGCTTTTCCTCACCCCATCCAAGTTTTTTTGTTTGGTTTTGTTTGGTTTGGTCTGAAAGATGAGCGTAAACATCCCTTCATCCTCCTTGATAGCTTTCCTTTAAAGTTAAAAATGTTAACCAGTAGGTGTCTGATTACTGCTCAGAAAGAACAATCTATTGCCTTGTTCAGATTAGATAATGGAGAAAAGTTTATATTTTATCTTTTGTACTTGCCTGAAGTCAATACCAGAGGTTTGAGGCTGAGAGGGGAGTGTATTAGAGAAGACACATTGGGGCAGGTACTGGCAAGGATAATTCCAGTGTGAGCCAGTGGCAGAATGGCTGGAGAGGTCTGGGAATTCTCCATGTTTTGATAATAAGGGCAGAGCAGCTTATAGCACATGCTTTGGTGGTAATCATGTTTCTGGACTCTGTAGCATGAGGAGTTCATGTGCATCCTACCACTGCACTGAGTAAGCTTTTTTTGGTGTTGCCAAGGAGCTACTATGTACTGTTCAGAGGAACCTTGATAGAACAGCAACACGCACAAGTGGTACAGCTCCTCAGCCATGGAGGGCAGTGTCCATGTGACTACAAACCTCCTGACTCATTTGTAGCCTTCCCACCGCACTAGAGCAAAGCAATCAGAAGCTTAAAAACAGACATGAGGAAAAAGGAAGGACCACACAGTGGAACACAAGGCAGCTATAAAAAAGAATGATGAAGATCTCTGTGTCTAGATAGGTTATTGTTAAAGCAGCAAGATTCAGAACAAAATACAGTGTAGGAAAGGAGGAGGAGGAAATTAAAGTACATATTTGGAATACAGTCTATATGTATGGAAATACATATGGAAAGACAGACAAGAAACTAACAAAAGTGGTTACGTATAAGAGGAGGAAAACTGAGAGGATCAGGAGGTCCCAGATTCTATTTTTTACATACCTTTACAGAATGTAGATTTAAATAGCCATTTGGGTTAGGTATTCATTCCAATAGTTTTATGATGCTACTGTATTATGTATGGTACAGAGTGATTGAAAACATTTGTTCTGTCATATAATTGTTGTGTCCTGGTCTTAGTGAACATGTTTGAAATTCCTAGTAAGTCTGTATCACATCATATTGCTTTAGTAGCAGAGAATAAATTACATTTGAAAGATCTGTTTATTGTTTCAGGAATCAAGGTCAGAGGTGTGAACAGGGTGTCAACTCTGAAGAGAGGAGTTTTGTAAGAATGGACCCCCACAAAAAGATACCCAGTACATATCATGGGGATACTTTACAGGTTCCTGGGTATGAAAAAGCCTCTCAGCATGAGAGCCAGTTAGAATGGCATGAGGGCAGGCTCACAGAATAAAGGCAGAATAAATGCAGTGAGTGTGGGAAGAAGTTTGCCAAGAGCTCAGGCCTTGTTCGACATCGGAGAATCCACACTGGAGAGAAACCCTGTAAGTGTGATCACTGTGGAAAAGCCTTCAGCGTGCGCTCAACCCTCACACTGCATGTAAGAATCCACACTGGTGAAAAGCCTTATACTTGTAATGAGTGTAGGAAAGCCCTCAGTGTGAGGGCACACCTCATTATACATCAGAGAATCCACAATGGAGAGAAACCCTCTGTATGTAATGAGTGTGGCAAAGCATTTAGTGTGAGCTCAGACCTTATCAAACATGAGAGAATCCACACTGGTGAGAAACCATATGAGTGTGATGAGTATGGGAAAGCCTTCACTGTGAGCTCAGCCCTCATCAAACATCAGAGAATCCACATGGGAGAGAAGCTATATGAGTGTAAGTAGTATGGGAAGGCCTTCTATGTGAACTCAGCCCTTATTAGTCACCAGAGGATTCACTTGGGAGAAAAGCCCTATGAGTGTGGAGAGTGTGGGACAGCATTCAGCCAGATTTCAACCTTTATTCAACATGAGAGAATCCATACTGGAGAGAAACCATGTGAGTGTGATAAGTGTGGGAAGACTTTCCGTGGGCACTCTAATCTTAATAAACACCAGAAAATACATGCCAAAAGAAAGTGTCATCAGTGACTTATATAGTGAACATATCCCCAAAAGCTTTTTTTCCATAACAGGTTATCACCAAAAGAAGGGAATGATAAAAGTTAATGCCCTTTATTCACAATTGCCAAAAGATGGAAGCAACCCAAGTGCCCATCACCTGATGAATGGATAAATAAAATGTGGTATATGCATACAATGGAATATTATTAGCTGTAAAAAGAAATGAAGTCCTGATGCATGCGACAACATAAAGAACCTTGAAGACATCATGTTGAGTGAAATAAGCCAGAGATAAAAGGACAAATAGTCTATGATCTCACTGATTAAAATTAGAATGAGCAAACTCATAGAGTCAGAATCTGGAATATAGATTACCAGGAGTTGGAGTAGGGATAAGGAATGGGAAGTTAAGGCTTAAAATGTATGGGGTTTCTATTTGGAATGATGGAAATGTTTTGGTAATGGGTGGTGATGATGGTAGCACAACATTGTGACTGCAATTAACTGCACTGAAATATCTGAATATGATTAAAAGGGCAAATGTTAGATTGTATATACAGTAACAATAAGAATTAAAAAAAATCTATGGAACTACACAAACATTTAGCCCTGTGTTAAACCATGGACTGTAATAGTACAGTTATAAAAATGTGGTATCATCTGTTGTAACAAATGTTCCACACCAATGCAGGGTGTTGGTGGTGAGGTGGTATATGGGAATCCTGTATTTTATTCATGATTGTTCTGTAAACCCACAAACTTCTCTAATTAAAAAAAAAACTTAATGCTTTAATTGGCACTTGGTCCCTTGGAATATTGAAGAAATGAGAAATCACTGAAAAGTGACTCCATCAGCATAATGACAGGCTAAGGCTCTGGAAATCACATCAAATTCTGAGAATGCAGTTTTACAACTCCTAAGGTAAAGCCATTTTTAAATTATCTACTACAATGTACTTTGTGTTGATTTAGTAAAAGTATACTTCAGTAATTAAAAAATTGTTTTTATTTCTCTTGTGTATCATTCATTCTATTCTTTTCTATGCAAGCAAGCTTTTTTTTTTTTTTTGGTTGTTGTTACTACCAGTATTATAGTAAAATATATTAAAATTTGAAATTGGAAGCAATGTTGATTGGTGAGACAGGATATGAGATACATATCCTTGTTGAATAACAATGTTTTGGTCTTCCTTTTTTTTGGTCCTTGATGTACCACTATGCACTTAGGTATGATTAGATGGGTTAATGATCTTGCAGAAGGTGGACTAGCTCTTTTTAGGTGGGAATCCCAAAAGATTCAAAGTTTTTCATGGTGATTTCCAGAGCCCTAGGGCCTTTTGACTTACTGACCCAATAAGCCCCTAAACTTGATTGAGCTTCCTGAATCAAAGCAAACAAAACAAAAACAAAAAGCCTCCCAAGGAGTTTCAGGTGCTTCTGATCCTTGCATTTAGTTTTGTTTCTCAAAGTGTAGTGGAACATACCCAAAGGCTCAGAGGTTTGAAAATGGAACAAGCTTGGGGAAATGTTAAGTTGGTGTTGGCAGTGACTCAGGGTGACTTTCAAAGATTTATTTGAATGACTATGCGAAGTTTGATACCTAATATTAAACAGGAGAGCTCAGATTTAGAAGGTGGTAGAAAGTTAATGAGCTCAATTCAGAATACTCACAACTCACTGCTTAGTAGTCACAATTGTGCTGGTTTAAGGTGGAGTATGACATCACTTAAGTGTTGGTCCCAGAAGGGTCAATTCCACCCAGAACCCTCTGAAAACCTCCATCCTAGGAACAAACCAAGAAAGCTGGGGCCAGAGAAGTAAACGTTCAAACACTGAAGTTAATAGCACAGAAATGGAGTGATAGGGATCTCTGAGAGCAAGGAGAAACCACACTCTTCAATTACCAAAGGCAGGAAGACTCAAGGCAAAGGAGTTTATACTAATATCCAGCACTGAAGAGAGAGAACTTCCTGGTGCTCTGCTGAGGCTCTTCACTTCTGCCTGTAACTATGTGCATTACTTTCTCTAACATAACCCTGAATGAGGTCCTCTTTCCTAAGCTTAGGCTCCAGAATCATGGCTGCCTTCTCCTTTAGCCCTGACGTCCAAGTCTAAAAATACTTGGGCACCACCCCAATACCGGAAGCTTCATGATGTGCTGTTTCACATGCATTTGTGACTTCAGTGTCTGACGGTACAAGTTGGCTCAGAGTTTCATGGGGTCAGTGTCTCTTACAGCCACAACACAGCTACTGTAGGACAGCTACAACACAGAATCCTACTGAGGAGTGAACCCCCATTTCATCTTCATAGAAAGTATTCCTCTCCTGCCTGCCTACATTGTGGACCAAAGCAATCTGTAATTTCTGTGAATTTGGTGGTCATCTTGAACCTCATGAATAAGTTTCAGGGACCAAAAGAATTTCAGGCCTGTTAACCCAGGGGTGAGAAATCAGTTTTTTAAAAAAATAATAACCAAGTAATTCTGGGACCCAAATCTTTCTCCTGAGTTTCCCATGTGTATATATAGGATTTGGGTATTAGGTTTAGGGATTGGGGTTAGGAAGTTAGGCTACTGTCTTATATTCTACCCACTTCGAAAAAACGATTTAAGGTACACTTACACTTTGCATAATATAATATGTAAAACCAGACCCAGGTTACATCTGCTTCCTTCAGGCTGCCGTAATAAATTATCACAAACTTGGTGGCTTAAAACAAGAAAAATTTACTCTCTCACAGTTCTGGAGTCCACATGTCCAAAATCAAGGTGTCAGCAGGACCATGATCCTTCCAAAGGCTCTGGGGAAGAATCCGTCCATGCCTCTTCCAGCTTCAGGTGGCTTCAGGCATTTCCTTTGCTTGTGGCTGTGAAACTCCAATTTCTGCCTCTTGTCTTCACAGGGCCTTCTCTTCTCTGTCTTCTCTTCCCTATCTTATAGCAACACTTGTCATTGGTTTTAGCACCCCCACTCAGTAATCTAGGATGATCTCAAGATCCTTAAGTTAATTACATCTGCAAAGACCTTTTTTTCCAAATAAGATCGCATTGCAGGTTTAGGACCTAGGTATATCTAGGTGGGGGCTGACAGATGCACATTACTACAGATGGTAATATCTCTCTTCTTAGAGATGACTCACTTAATAGAGTGGAGCATTGAAATTGATTTGATGATTTCTGGCAATTGAGACAAAGTGGAAAATATGTCAGCTATGTTGTTTTTCATTTTACTAACAAAAGAAATTAATGATATTTGACTACAGAGATTAACTTTTTCCTGGAACTAAAGAAACAAATTGCTTGAGTTCCCATGTGAAGGATGTTGAATAATAGAACAGACATTGTCTTCAACTAGAGTTTTAAGATGATAGAGAAATGTAAAATAGATTGTTGTAAGGAAGCCTTAAAACAATCCCATGAAAATTTTTAGTGTAAATTTATTATTATAACATACCTACAGAAAAGTCCACAAACCGTAAGCATAGGTTTATGAATTTAAACCAAGTAAACACATCTGTGTAACCCACACCCAGATCAAGAAAGAACATACCCAACATTACAGAAACCTTCCCTTCATGCCCTCTTCCAGTTCTCCCAGGGTAACCATTGTCTTGATTTCTAACACCGTTAATAAGTTTTGCCAGTTTTTAAAGTTTATATACCAGGTACCTTCTTGTGTTTGGCTTATTTTTCTCAACGTTATTTTTGTAAGTATAGTTTTAGTTCACTCCTCCATAAATTTTCAATTCAGTGCAGCATTTCTGCCTATGACTTAAGTATGCTTAGGGGTTTTGCTTTGTATGATAATTTTGCTTAATAAAAAGTGTTAGAGAATATAAATGTATGGAAAATTAAATGATTATGAAGTAGCTTCCCTTAAATTTCAAAGACGCCTTAAGCAAGCATTGGGCAAGTACTGACTTGAGATTCGTGACTGAATTATCTGACAGGGACTTGTCCTTTTTTTTTCCTTTTGGTAATGAGTTTGGGGATGGATAGATGAATAGATAGCTGAACTTGTATTTTTGCTCATATATGAGGCCAAACCACTTCAACAAGGGTATGAGCAGTAGAGGATTTGTAAGTATAGCCAATTTATTTCTAGGGGAAAAACTCTGAATCTTCTTAATCACAATTTTGGTGCTTAGTTTGGATTTCAACATTCTGTATTAAAGAGCATGAAAGAGACCACTTTAGCCTTAAAGAGGTTTAGAAAATGTCTTACTTGGTGACAGCATAGGTCATTAAAAAGTCTGTTTGACAGTTCCTCAGAAAGCTGAACATAGAATTACCATATGACTCGGCAATCCCACTTATTGGTATATACTCAAAAGAAAGCAGGGACTCAAACAGATGTTTGTACATCAATGTTAATAGCAGCATTATTCACTATAGCCAAAAGATAGAAGCAACCCAAGTATCCATCAGTAGATGAATGGATAAACAAAATGTGGTATACACACAATGGAATGTTACTCAGGGTGATGGTTTGAATCTATTATGTACCCCATAAAAGGCCACATTCTTTTAATCCAAACTTGTGGGGGTAGACCTATTGTGGTTGAGACCTTTGGATTAGATTATTTCCATGGAGATGTGACCGTGCCCATTCAAAGTTGGGTCTTAATTAGTTTGCTGTAGTACTTAAGAGAGCTCAGGGGGAGAGAGAGCTCAGAGCCGACACAGACCCAGATGCTTGGAGATGCAGACAGAAAGACGTTTGGAAATGCTCAGCTAAGAGTTGGAGAGTTTGCCCTGGAAAAGCTAAGAGACGAACCCCAGATGCTTAGAGAGAAACACCCTGGGAGAAACAAGCAAGGACGCATAGGAGCTGAGAGAGAAGCTAAGACAGAAACTTAGAGACATTTTGGAGAAAGCAACAGAAACCAGAAGCTAACCCCAGGAGTGGCCAGTAGACTCTGGCCATGTGTCTTCCCACGTGACAGAGGAACTCCAGATGCCATTAGCCTTTCTTCAGTGAAGGTATCCTCTTGTTGATGCCTTAGTTTGGACACTTCTATGGCCTTAGAACTATAAATTTGTGAACTAATAAACTCCTATTATAAAAGCCAATCCATTTCTGGTATTTTGCATTCCAGCAGCTTTAGCAAACCAAAACACTCAGCTATGAAAAACAATGAATTTCTGATAGAAGCTACAACATGGATGACCCTTGAAAACATCATGTTGAGTGAAATAAGCCAGACACAAAAATATTGTATGATCCCATTTACATGACATACCTATAATAAGCAAATTTCATAGAGACAGATAGTAGTTTACAGGTTATCAAGGGTGTGGGATGTGGGGAGAGGGCAAGGGAGTTATTGCTTAATGGGTGTGGAGTTTCTGTTTGAAGTGATGAAAACTGGATAATGGATTTTGGTGATGGTAGAAATTGTAGGTTTACAGAAAAATCATGCATAAAATGCAGAGTCCCATATATCACTATTAACCCCTTGCATTAGTGTGATAGGTTTGTTGGAATTGATGGAAGAACATTTTTTGATTGTACTATTAACTATAGTCCATGGTTTATTTTAGGGTTCACTGTGTTGTACAGTCCTATGGATTTTTTTTTAATTTGTATAGAGTAGCACAATATTTTTAATAATTAATATCACTGAATTGTACACTTCAAAATGGAATATTTTGAGTTATATATGTTACCATAATTTTTTTGTTTGTTTTTTTTGTCTTAGGTTGAGCTCTATTGACATCTATTTCTAAGCAAACAATCATACTTCTTCAAACGTACTACTTTTCCAGTAACCATTTGCAACTTTTCCCTTTTGCCACCTCTCATAGCACATTGTTTCTGGCTTTCTTGGAGCACTCACCTTCTGTTTTGCTTTGTATTTGTCTGTTTCTTATCCTGCTCATTTAATTATGAACGCTGATTTCAGGGATTATCTATGACTTTTGTGCATTCTCTGTAGCCCCTAGTGCAGTGAGACAGCTTGAGATTGTACAAGTTAGCTTGGGCTAATTATGGTCTACTGACTTTTTGTTATGTAACAAACAACCCCAAAATTTCAGTGGGTTACATTAACAAATGTTTGTTGCATATCACATATAGTTTAGTTGCAGTTCTGCAACACATTCTCTTCACTCTAGGATCCAGGATAGGAGTAGCCCTGCCCTGAATATTTGAGTCTTATAGCAAAGGAAAAAGAGCAATGGTAGGACCACATCATAGCTTTCCAAGTATCTACTTGGGAAAAGCCTATGTCATTTCCGCTTACATTTTGTTGGTCGAATAAGTCAAATAACCGAGCCTACTGTCTGTGAGGTGGGAAAAGTAATCCTAATAAAGAGGGCAATGAATAACTAAAAGCAATAATATAATATACCATTGAGACAGTGTATCTACTATGGTAGCTAACATTTATGGAGTGCTTTCTGTGGCAGGGCTTTTTTTCAATGCTTTACATATAATTTTTTTAATGAAAAAACAATGCAATTGAGCATTGCAGTTGAAGAAATTGAGGAACAGAGACATTAAATAACTTGCCCAAGGTTATGTAGCTAGAAACTGCTAGAGCCAAGATTTGAATCCTAGAAGTCTTAACAAACTGTTCTCTTAAACATTCTGTTGTACTATGAAAGTTTTAATCTGTTCATGTACCATGCTGGCCTTTTAAGAGGCAGTATGTTAGACTGGTAAAAGCTCCAAAGGCGAGATTCAAGAGCCTTTGGTTCTCAACCTCTGTTTACCTCTAAATACCTTTATAACCTAGGCTAATGCCACCTAGCCAGGACTCACTTTCCATATCCTGAAAAATAAGGGATCAGACCTGATATTCTCTGATAACCCTTCCAGCTTTGAGATTGTTTTTAATCTCTTCAAGTAGATAGTAAAATATCCTGTTGAGGTGATAACTTCTTCCATCTGCTGCTGTATGTTGTTTTGTTGACATGAGACCTGGAATAAATATTGCCTCTTCTCCCCAGTTGCTTCCTTCTATTCTACTTCTGCTTTACGTAGTAGTAGTAGTAGTAGTAGTAGTAGTAGTAGTAGTAGTAGTAGTAGTAGTAGTAGTAGTAGTAGTACTAATAGAGTAGTCGTAAGCAGCTACAATTATTGAGATGCTTTTCCAGGTACTTTTCCTGGCTCTTTAGATAAATTATTTCATTTAAAAATACAGATGCTATATTTAGAAAAGAAGCAAGGTTGTAAAATAATGTTCTAAGCATCCATTTTAAGAACTTAGAATAGGAAAATAAACCCAAAGAAAACATAAGAAGAAAATACCAAAGAAAAGAGCAGAAGTTAATGAAAAAGGAAGTATGTGTGCTTACTTAGAGCTTTCACATATTTCACAAAAAAATACATAGTTGTATATTAGATAAGTTCTCTCCATAGCCTACTTTCGTATATGCTACATTTGAATCCCCCTTTCTGCCTCTAAGGAAACAGTGTTAATTGCATGTACAGCCTGTTGTTTCAGATGGTGAATCCTGGCTTTAAACAAGAGTCCATTGCGGAGCAGAGTTTTCTGCAAGAAGACCAGAACAGAGGGAGATGCCCAGTGGATTAAATGGGGGATATTCCTTAGGGGTTTCACAGTGAAGAAGTTCATAGGCTTCTAGATAGTTTACACAAGTGAAGGGGGAGCCTCTTTGAGGAAGCACTACCTACACTGCATCAAGGTAAGGAGGGTATCACTGTGAAAAACGGAGCTGAGACACCTGAAGATCAGTCCTGTCTGTGCCCTGGCAGTTGGAAACCCTACATTAAGCTTGCACAGGATTTTCACCTTCAGCAGCTCTAATAAAAAAGTAGCTCTTATTGTAAAGAGAGTAGAAAAAGTCATTGGTCGGAATGTATCACTCTCTAATAAAATAACATGAGCAGACCAGCAGCCCTAAGTAAATACTAGCACATTCAAACTGGATGCCAACCTGGACATCTATACTTAGCAAAACCATGAACCCAGAAGATAAAGGAAAGGCTACCAATGTGCATTGCCATGTGACAGAAAATCCAAGGACCAAGGATCATCAGCAGCCAGGCCCAGAAGTCCACAGTCTTTGGGGAAAAAGCATCACCCTGATGACACCTTGATTTTGGACTTCTCCTAGCCTCAAAACCATGAGCCAAGAAATTCCTGTTGTTTTTGCCAACCCATTGCATGGTATTTGCTTTAGCAACAAGGAAATGAAAGAGTGGGTAAACCTAAGCAAATATTGACTGTACAGAGCAGAAATAATAATGTCTTGTAGGGTTTTAAATCTACATTATATGTTGGGAGAATAATGGATTTAAATATTCATAAGATTGTTGAATTATCTGGAAAGTTGTAAAAATACCAATTAATATTAGATTTAGATAATTCTACAATGCATGCTGTAATCTCAGGGTAACCACTATATGAATAGCCAATGAGTATATACTTACCAAGCTAACAAAATGGAAGGGGAATAAGTAATAAAATATAATCCTAGGGGGGCAAAGCAATAAAGGAAAGAAAATTTGAATAAATAAGCCAAATAGAAAGCATTTAGTAAATGGTAGAATTGAAACTAGTATTTACTATACATGGTCTAAATGCTCCAATTAAGAGACGATTGTCTAGTTGGCTTAAAAAAAAAAAAAAAATCCTGCATCCTGCTTGTAAGAGGTGCATCTAAAACATAAGATATAGAAAGTTTGAAAGTAAAAATTGTGCATCATCATGATTTTTTACTATGAACACCAAAAGGACTGATGGAGCTATTTCAATATCAGATAAAGTAAATTTTAATGCAAAAGTATTAATACTTAAAGAGGAACAATTTATAATGCTTAAAGGATCACTTCATTAAAAATATAACAATTCTAAATGTGTATATCCTTAATAATGGCCTAAAATTACTTAAATGCAAAAAGCGTCGGAAATAAAAAGCAAAATTGTCATTCCTGGAGAAAACTTTCAACACAACTCATAGTACTGGCAAAACAGACAAAAATCTAAAAATCATTAAGTATATACAGAAGATTTTTTTAAACCTCTCATGAAGTTTAGATAGATAGATGGATAGATAGATGATGGATTGGTGGGTGATAGGTAGGCTGGTAAGTATATAGATAGAATCCTGCAGTCAATAACAGTACCATACACATTGTTTTCATTCATAAATTTAAAATGTACAAACCTCAAAAAACTTATTGGGCTATAAGCATATCTTGATGAATTTCAAAGGATAGAAATCATATAGAATAGGTTCTTAATAGAATTAAGCAAGAAATTAATGATAATTAGATAACTAGAAAAAGCCCTATTTGTTTGGAAGTTTTAAAATATGCTTCTAAATAACCCAGACCCAAAGAAGAAATCACAATGGAAACTAGAAAGTGAATTGAGACTTCTGCTTCTGACAAAAATGGAGTAACAAGGACTGGATTTACTCTCCCACCAGGAAATAAAAAAACACTAAAAACCTGGACTTCAGGCCCCAAAGGTTAGGAATCCCTCGGAGTGGGAAAAAAATGAGGTGTGCACTATGATTGCCTTACTGCCTTGAGAGTTTCCAGGCTGTTGCACAGGAAGGGGGAACCCAGATGGAGCTAGCAGAGTCTTTAAATTGAGGATACAGTTGAGATTCTGAAAAGACCAAGGTGGCTATAGTTCACAGGGAAAAATACTAGAAAGGAGATTGCTGTACAGAGAAAGAATTCCAGGGATTTGCTGAAGGTCCTTGTTAAGTATTCCAGAGTACTGATTAGAGTATGCATGTGAAGAAACTACCCTAGGTCAGGAAAAGAACCACCCAAAGACTTAGAGGGAATAGTGCACAGTATTGCATAAGGCTGGGAATAGTGCCTATTCCCACCAGCCAGACTGAAAAACATAATTCATAAAGCACTGGATAAAAGGCTCAGAAGTCTGCTTCAGTAGTAAGGTGCCGAGGGCTGGCCTAACCCTCAGCAACGGGCAGGGTCCTGATAGGGGAGCTGGAGTCGGTGAAAAAACGAGACAGACACCTTGTTGTGTCTGGGTACGAAGATGAAATCTCCGACCAAGCAGAGCATCAGAGCTTTATTTTTATAATTTTCTGTAACATACGCACTAGCATTTAGGCAAGCAATACTAGAATAGTTTGGCTAAATTTTAGACATTATTTATTCTTACACAGTTATCAATGGGCTAGCAGGGACAGATTCCTTGAAGCGTAGCAAGGCACAGTGTTCGGGCACAGGCATAACAGTTCCTATTATTTAGTACCAAGCAACCTATAACTATTTTTTGTGTTCATGTTTTAGAGTCTGTTAATCATTACCTTTTTATTTCCTCTAGCTAACTCTTTCAAAGCTTGGGAAGGGGGATTTTGAGCAGAAAGGGTGACCTATTGTTTTCTAAGAAAGGAGCAGGCATTTTCACTACGCTGACGCTAATGCAGGGTAAGCCGCTGGCTCATTAATGTAGCTAGGTGTGGGAGCAGTCACCACCACAGAGCCCAAAAGACGTCAAATGAGAAAAAGAGGCAGTATGAATATAAGAAACATATAAGAAACAGCATAAGAAACAAATTCCTTTTAGGCAGGAGTCATAGGCGCCACTCGACGCTCCGCCTTGCGGAACGGTCACCGTGACATGTACTAAAGGCCCAAGGACCGTGCCACTAGGCCAACTGCCGGGTGCTGAATTGGCTGCCCACAGTAAGGGATAGTTAGCTTTGTTGGGTTCCTTGTTGCTATAATGAATTACCACAAATTTAGTAGCTTTAAATAACCATTTGGTATCAAGCTTCTGGTGATCAGAAGTCCAAAACCAGTCGCACTGGGCTAAAATCAGGCTATCAGAAGGGCTATTTCTTAGTTTCCTAGGGCTGCTAAAGCACAATACCACAAATTAGATGGCTTAACCAACATATTTATTGTCTCACAGGTCTGGAGGCTAAATGTCCCAAATCTGTAGGGGATAATTTTTCCTTGCCTCTTCCTGGCTTCTAGTGGTTTGCTAGCAATTCTTAAGCCTCAGTCTCTGCCTCAGTTATTACTTGACATTCTCTCCCTGTGTCTCTCTATGTTGAACTCTCCCCTTTTCATGAGGATACCAGTCATATTGGATTAGGACACACCCTGATCCAGTCTGATCTCATTTTAACAGCATCTTTGAAGACTATATTTCCAAACAAGGTGACATTCACAGGACATGAAGTTACTACTTGAATATGTCTTATGGGGGAACACAGTTCAACCCATAACTGGTTGCATTCTTCTGGAGACTCTAGGGTTGAATCTGTTTACTTTGCCTTTTCCAGTTTCTAGAGGATGCCTGCGTTCCTCAGCTCATGGCCCCATTCCTTCATCCTCAAAGCCAGCAACATTGGGTCAAGTCCTTTTCTCTGCATATCACTGACATCCTCTTTGGCCTCCCTCATACTTTTAAGGACCCTAACAATTACAGTGGGCCACATCAATAATCCAAGGTAATTTTATGGTCAGATGATTAGGATCCTTAACTTCATCTGCAACCTTAGTTTCTCTTTGCCATGTAATTTAACATATTCACATTCTGGGGATTATGACATAGACATCTTTGAGATGGGAAGGAGGGATTTTCTGTTTAGCACATTAGCCTAGGCTAAATATTGCTTTGGTCCTTCCTACTAACAAATCTTAAAAGCAAGAATTGAAAGGGTCACACTGTTTCCAAGAAACTTAACTACATTCCAGAACAAAGATCAGTAATATTTATAGAAATGTAAAAATAGCCATCATCCAACAAAATAAAATTCACAATGTCTCAATCCCAGTAAAAAAAAAAAAATTATGAAGCCTGCAAAACAGGAAAAGATGACTCATAATGAGAAAAATCAATCAAAACTGACACAGAAGTTATAAATACTAGACAAGGACATTAAAATAATTATGAATCTATTCCATATGTTCAAGAAGCTACAGGAAGTTTTAACCTATTAAGACATGGAAAACATAAAAAGGACCCAGATCAAACTTCTAGAGATAAAATCTACAATGTCAGAGATTAAAAAAAAGTACATTGCATGGAATTAATGGCAGAATAAATATTGCAAGAGAAAAGAATAATGAACTTGGAAACAGCAAACAAACCTATTCATATCAGAATGAAACAGAAAAATAAAAGGCAAAAAATGAACAGAGCATTAGTGAGTTGTGCAACAACTTCAAATGTTTAATATGGGTATAATTGGAACCCCCCAAAAGGGGATTGAGGTGGATAGGAACAATTTTGAAGAAATATTCACTGAATTTTTTCCGAATTTGATGAAAACCATAGACCCACAAATCCAAGAGGTTCAATGAATCCAACTACATGAAACATGAAGAAAACTACACTAACACTCATTGTAATCAAATCAACCAGAACCAGTGATAAAGAGAAAATTTTAAAAGCAGCCAGAGAATAATAGACATATTATAGGCAGAGGAGCAAATATAAGGATAACAATACATATCTTTTTAGAAACAGTGCAAATAAGGAGATAGAGAAGCAACATCTTTAAGTTCTAAAAAATAAGAGAAAGAACCTGTCAATCTAAAATTCTGACCCCCACAAGAACATCTTTCAAAAATAAATGCAAAATATTTTTCAGACATGCAAGACTTGAAAGAATTAATCACCAGCAAATCCACACAGTATGAAATGATGTTCATTCAGAAGGATAATAATACCAGCTGGAAAACTGTACCATACCAAAGAATAAAGAGAACTGGAAATATAACTACATGGGTAAACATATAAGATTTTTTACTTGTTATTTAAATGTCTTTAAGAGATAACTGATTAAATGAAAACTAATAATGTAGTGTGGGACATAAAACATGTAGAAGTAAAATATATGCCAATAATCAAATAAAAGCCTGGAGAAGAGAAAGGAAAGTATACTGTTGTAAGATTATCATATGTGGTGTGGTATAATACTGCTTGAAGTTAGATTGTGATAAGTTAAAAGATATATGCTATGAACCCAAAAGAATATACTAAAATAATAAAAAGAATTATAACTAGTAAGCCAATAAATGAAATAAAATGAAACATAAAAAAAATACTCAGTCCAACATAAGAGAGGAAAAACAAACAACAGGTTGGACAAAGAGAAAACAAATAGCAAGATGATAGATTTAAACAATATCAATAATCACATTAAATGTAAATAATCTAAAAGCCCCATTTAAGGCAGATTGTAAGATTGGATATAAGACCAAGTCCCAACTATATGCGTCCTAAAAGAAACTCATTTGAAATATAATGTGTGGAAGGTAGAATTTTGACCAACATGACTATAGCTCCCTGCTGTCATGTTTGCAGCAAAAAGAACTTTGCAGAAGTAACCTTAAAATCAAGATTTTCTTGTTTTATCCAGTGGACCCAAATATAATCACAAGCCCTTAAAAGGAGAAAAGTACAACACAAATGGTGAACCCCAATGCAAACTATGGACTATTGTTAATAGCATATTATAATAATATTGTTTCAGGAATTCTAACAAAATTATCACACTAATGCAAAGTGTGCTTAGGGAAAACTGCATGTGTGGAGTGAGTATATAAGAACTCTATTTTCTGCATGATTTTTCTGTAAACCTAAAATTTTTCTAACAAAATTAAAACTTCAACAGTAAGAAAACAAGCAATGCAATAAAAAATAAGCAAAAGACATGAACAGAGGCTTCACCAAAGAGGGTATAAGAATGGCAAATAAGTCCATGAAAAGATGTTCAACATCATTAGTCATTAGGGAAATGCAAATTAAAAATACAATACACTATCACTACAGACCTATTAAATGGCTAAAATTAAAAATACTGACAGTACCAAGATTTGATGAGGATGAGGAGCAGTTAGACCTCTCTTTCGTTGCTGTTGAGAATGCAAATGGCACAGCCAATCTGGAAAACTGTTTGGCAGTTTCTTATAAAATTAAACATGTGCTTTCCATATGACCCAGCACTGTCACTCCTAGGTATCTACCAAGAGAAATGAAAGCTTATGTCATAGATATTTATGACAGCTCTTTTTATAATTGCAAAAAGCTGGCAACAACCCAAATGTCCTTCAAGGGGTAAATGAGTAATCATTTAATTCTATTCAACAATAAAAAGATATGAACTTTCAGTACATGCAACAACCTGACTGGATGGATGCTGAGTAAAAAGAAGCCAATCACTAAAGATTATATAGTGTGTGGTTCAAATTCTATGACATTCTCAAAAAGGCAAATATATAGGGATAGAAGACATATCTGTGATTGTCAGCTGTTATGCTTGGGAATCAGAGGTGACTATAAAGGAAGGTTTTTGGATTAGTGGAACTGTACTGTATCCTGATTGTGGTACTGGTTACATGAATTTTATACATGTGCTTTCTAAAAGCCAACTTTCCTGTATGATAAACTAAAAATGAATGATTCCTGGGGGATCCAGATGGCGGATTAGGAGAGACAGAGCAAAATTTTCTTCCCTAAAAAGCACTAGATAAATGACAAAATGCTCCACAATAGCAATTCCAGGGTTCCACTGACTAGGCAAGGTCTTCTACATCCACAGTGACTGTGCACTTGGAGAAACTGAGAGACTGCATTTGGAATCATATGAGTGTTTGAAGCTGCTGGGGAAATAGCAGCAGAGCCACTCTGCAGCGGGGAGAAACATAGAGACTGTTCGGAGGTGGGTTAGTTTAAAAATCCAGAAAGTGGCTAGGGAGCCGGCAGCAAGACCCCCAGTTGAGCGCAGTGAGGAGTGCCTTCCACTCCCCGAGCACCTGCCTCAGTATCTGGCATGGGTGATAGCCCTTCACACACCCGCAGCTAACAGTACCCAAGCCAGGAGTGGGCCGTTGCAGCAGGTGGAGGACCGCAGAAGTGAGTAGTTTCCGTGCCCCATACAGCCATCTTTTCAGTGGACTGGGAGACACCCCTTCACAGCACTGCAGCAAGAGCTTCCTTAGGGATTCCACTTGCCTGTGACAGCACACAATCCTCCACGGAAGCCAACAGAGTGCAGAGGCTAGAAGTAGGGGTGCTGCGTGGAAGTTCTAAGAGCCCTACACCAATCCCAG
Organism: Choloepus didactylus; assembly: GCF_015220235.1. Taxonomy (NCBI): domain Eukaryota; kingdom Metazoa; phylum Chordata; class Mammalia; order Pilosa; family Megalonychidae; genus Choloepus; species Choloepus didactylus. The sequence continues at coordinate 124,957,107 of NC_051313.1, read as the reverse complement.
GGACTTGTGGACCCTGGCAGAGAGGGACTGTAGGAAATCTGAGCTGAAAGGTATTCCAGCTGCAGCCCTTGGAATGGCTGGGAGTACTGGGTCTTAAAGCTGTCTTCCCTGCCTAACTGCATGGGGCACACCCCCCAGCCTCAGAGCTGTCAGCCCCAATTGCACATGGAAAATTGGTGCACTGATTGGACTCCATGAGGTTTGGACCCCCACTTGCTGCATAGATGAAGTTGGGGAGAACTGACTGCAGGATATGAGGTGGCTAGGGAGCACCACCTGCTGCCAGATCAGGGAACGTGCACTCCACCAAGTGGTAGCTCTGTCAAATTATGGATAATTGTTTAAATAAGCCTGCATATCCTAAAAGAACCCTATAAAGATAAGCAAATGCCAAGAGACCAAAAACAATAGAAAATTTTAAAGCATTATGAAAAAACCAGAAGATATGGATAACACAAATACCCAAATCAAAAAAAAAAAACAGACAAAAGGTGGGGCAAGATGGTGGCACAGAGAGGTGTGGAATTTAGTTAGTCCCCTGGAGCAACTAATAAACAACCAGGAACAACTAGTAAATAATCTGGAACAACTGCTGGGGGACAACTGTGACTGTACACACATCGTGCATCAGCCTGGATTGGATGGAATGGCTGAGATCACAGCATAAAAACTGTAAGTAAAAACTGCAGAACAGTGCCAGGAGCCCCCTTCTCCCATGACACACTGAGATGCAAAACCTCGCTGTGGGAGAATGCAGCATTCCCAGAGTGAGCGAATATGGTACAACCTAGTTTCAACTGGGTTTCTTTTTAATTAAATCGAGTTTCATTGAGATATTCACATACCACACAATCATCCATGGTGTACAATCAACTGTTCATAGTACTGTCATACAGTTATGCATACATCACCCCAAACTATTTTTGAACCTTTTCCTTACACCAGAAAGAATAAGAAAAAAAAATGAAAGTAAAAAGGAACACCCAAATCATCCCCCCATCCCACCCTATTTTTCATTTAGTTTTTGTCCCCATTTTTCTACTCATCCATCCATACACTGGATAAAGGGAGTGCAATCCACAAGGTTTTCACAATCACGTTGTTACCCATTTTAAGCTACATTGTTATTCAATCATCTTCAACAGTCAAGGCTACTGGGTTGGAGTTTGATACTTTCAGGTATTTATTTCTAGCTATTCCAATACATTAAAACCTAAACAGTGTTATCTATAGTGCGTAAGAATGTCCACCAGAGTGACCTCTCAACTCCATTTGAAATCTCTCGGCCAGTGAAACTTTATTTCATTTCATTTCACATCCCCCTTTTGGTCTAGAAGATGTTCTCAATCCCACCATGCCAGGCCTACATTCATACTTGGGAGTCATATTCTGCATTACCAGGGAAATTTACACCCCTGAGAGTCAGGTCCCAGTAGGGGGGAACTGCAGTGAGTTCACCTGCCAAGTTGGGTTACCTAGAGAGAAAGGGCCACATCTAAGCAACAGAGGTACTCAGTGGGGAGACAGACACAATTATAAGCAGGTTTAGTCTCTCCTTTGCAGTAACAAGCTTCATATGTGCAACCCAAGATAGAGGGCTCAGCATACCAAACCATCAGTCCTCAGTGTTTGTGAGAACATCGGCAACAATACAGGTGAGGAAGTCCAACACTTCAGCATTATCCCCCTTCACCATCCTCAGAGGGTGGCCCTGCATATATGTTTTTTTTTCTTTTTTTTTTTTTTGAAATAAATTCAAAGTTATAGGAACAGTTGCAAAAACAATACTAACCCCATACACAGAACTCCATCGTACCCTGACCCGCCTCCCCCAAGAGCCCAATCCACCAACTTTAACATGCTGTCACATCACTATTTCTTTCTCCCCCTCCCTCCCTCCCTCCTTATCTATCATCCATCATCTATTGCTCTGTCTTCTGAACATGTAAGAGCTGGCTGCACACATCCTTGAACAAACACTATAATTCACATATACACTTCCCATGAATAAGAACATTCTTTTATGCAATCCCATTAAGCACAGCTAAGAAGTACAAGAGATTCAACAATGATACAAAGCTTACATTCTATTTTTCCTTTTCCTTATGCCTCAACTGTGTCCCTTTGAGCCTCCTGTCCTCCATCCTCCAATCCCATCCAGGCTCATCCTTGGCATTCAGTTGTCATCTATTTAGACTGTCTTTTTTTATTTTCAATTGTGGAAACATATATACAGCCTAAATCTTCCCATTCCACCCCATCCCTAGTATTCCATTAGTGGGATTAATCACATTTAGAATGTTGTAATGCTCTTTCCACCTTCCTTCTAGAAATTTCCCTTCACCTCAAACAGCAACCCTACACTCATTTCTTAACTCCCCATTGCCCCTTCCCCCATTTCTCTTAACCCATACTCTACTTTTCATCTCTATGGTCATAATTCTCTGATAATTTCTTTGTGTTTACTGTGGGGCTTAAAATTAAACTCTTAAATCCATATCAATCTTGTTTTTCTTTGATACCACCTTCACTTCAATAGGACATATAAACTATGTTCCTATACTCCTCCATTCCCCCACCTTTATATAGTTGTCTAAAATTACATATTTTACACTGAGTTCAAAACCAATGATTGTCATTAGAGTTTGTGTATTTTATATCATGTAGGAAGTAAATAGTGGAGTTACAGTTCAAAAATTATTGACTTCTATTTGTATTCCTTTGTGCTTGGAGAATGTGCTTTGAGTATATTCAATTTATTTTATTTTATTTTATTTTATTTTATTTTATTTTTAATTTATTGAGAAGAAACTAAGATGGTGGCTAGGTGAGGCAGGGCAAAAAAACACCTCCATGAAAAACACTGGATAAAAACCAGAAAGAGACCCAGAATACCAGTTACAGCGATGCGCCAGCTGGACGAGGTCTGCTAGTATCACAGGGGCCGTATACTTGGTGAAACTGGGAGTCTGCATTCTGAAATGAGAGAGTAAGCTGGCTGGAAGACCCGCAGCCATGCGGCGTTGTGGAGAAGCCAGGGCTTGGTGTTTGGAGACTGACTGGCTCTTTTAAAAAAAACGGGGGGGGGGTAAAACCCAGGAGCGGCTGCAGTTGCGGGAGTGGGAACCACACAGTAAAACACAGCAAGAGGGGGCTGGGCTGGCCTCTCAGTGTCTGACCTGGAGGATAGTCCACTACAGATACCCTCAGGGCCGGGGGAATGGAGCAGAAAGGCAGAAGCTGAAAGAAACCCCATGGCTTGCAGCTGGCTCCCCGGAGGGCTGGATAAACTCCTGCCCAGGGCCGTGCTCACAGCCCAGAGCCCCGCCAGTTGTCCCGGAGGTGGGAAGGAGGAACTGTGTGAGGGGGGGGTTGAGATGCCCTGTTCGGCCATCTTTGCATCAGGCTGAGAGCGCCGCTGCACGGCCCAGCGGCCCAGGGCTTCCCTTGAGGGACAGCACGCACTTGTGACATAGCACGGCATTCCCTCAGCAGAGCTCATGGAGGATCGTGGCTGGAAGGGGGGACCTGCTCAAACAACCCAGGGACACTATGCCAAGTCCGGTGGTTTGTGGGACAGCAAGAGAGAGGGTCTGGGGCTGAAATGAAGGCTTAGACTCTTGTGGCAGCCTTGAATCTCTGGGAACCTGGGGGATTTGAATATTAAATCTGCCCTTCCTCCCTGGCCACCCATACACACCCCACATTCAGGGTGGATGGCTCCAGCAACACACCCAAACTGAGTTCTCCAACTGAACCCCACAAGAATCATTTCCCCACACACCATGGAAACAAGGTTCAGAACTGACTTCAGGGGTATAGGTGACTCACAGACGCCATCTGCTGGTTAGTTAGAGAAAGTGTACATCACCAAACTGTGTTCCTGAAAAATTAGATCGATATCCCTTTTCCTTTACAACTTGAAAGAGCCCTATCAAGCAAAACAAATGTCAAGAGGCCAAAAACAACAGAAAATCTTAATGCATATGATAAAACCAGAAGATATGGAGAATCCAACTCCAAACACACAAACCAAAAAATCGGAAGATACAGTATACCTCACAAAATTAATCAAAGATCTACAATCGAGGAACGAAAACATGGCAAAGGATTTAAAGGACATCAAGAAGACCATGGCCCAGGATATAAGTGACATAAAGAAGACCCTAGAAGAGCATAAAGAAGACATAGCAAGAGTAAATAAAAAAAAATAGAAGATCTTATGGAAATAAAAGAAACTGTTGGCCAAATTAAAAAGACTCTGGATATTCACAATACAAGACTAGAGGAAGCCGAACACATCTTCAGTGTCCTAGAATTCCACAGAACAGAAATGAAAGAACAAAAGAAAGAATGGAGAAAAAAACCAAAAAAATCAAAATGGATTCTCAGGGATATGATAGATAAAATAAACGTCCAAACTTAAGACTCATTGGTGTCCCAGAAGGGAAGAGAAGGGTAAAGGTCTAGAAAGAGTATTCAAATAATTGTTGGGGAAAACTTCCCCAACCTTCTACACAGTATAAATACACAAAGCATAAATGCCCAGCGAACTCCAAATAGAATAAATCCAAATAAACCCACCCAAGACATATTCTGATCACACTGTCAAATACTGAAGAGAAGGAGCAAGTTCTGAAAGCAGCAAGAGAAAAGCAATTCACCACATACAAAGGAAACAACATAAGATTAAGTAGTGACTACTCAGCAGCAACCATGGAGGCGAGAAGGCCGTGGCATGACATATTTTAAAACTCTGAGAAGAAAAATTTCCAACCAAGAATACTTTATCCAGCAAAACTCTCCTTCAATTTGAGGGAGAGCTTAAATTTTTCACAGACAAACAAATGCTGAGAGACTTTGCCGATGAAAGACCTGCCCTACTTCAGATTCTGAGGGGAGCCCTGCTGGAGGAGACAGGGAAAGGAGAAAGATATAGAGAATTTTAACAGACATATATAGTACCTTACATCCCAAATCACCAGGACCTCACTTTTCTCTAGTGATCACAGATCATTTCTCAAGAAGGGACCATAAGCTGGGACGTAAAACAAGCCTCAAGAAATTTAAAAAAATCATTGATATACTCAAAGCACATTCTCCAAGCACAATGGAATACAAATAGAAGTCAATAATTTTTGAACTGTAATTCCACTAGTTACTTCCTACATGATATAAATACACAAACTCTAAGGACAAATCAGTGGTTTTGAACTCAATGTAAAATATGTAATTTAGACAACTATAAAGGTGGGGAATGAAGGAGTATAGGAACATAGTTTATGTGTCCTATTGAAGTGAAGGTGGTATAAAGAAAACAAGATTGATATGGATTTAAGAGGTTAATTTTAAGCCACACAGAAAACACAAAGAAATTATCAGAGAATATAACCATAGAGATGAAAAGTAGAGTTTGGATTAAGAGAAATGGGGGAAGGGCAATGGGGAGTAAGAAATGTGAGTTGCTGTTTGAGGTGAAGGGAAATTTCCAGTAATGGATGGTGGGAAAGAGCATTACAACATTCTAAACGTGATTAATCCCACTAATGAAAGGCTAGGGAGGGAGTGGAATGGGAAGATTTAGGCTGTATATATGTTTCCACAACTGAAAAAAAAAAAAGTCAGTCTAACTAGATGACAATTGAATACTAAGGATGAACTTGGATGGGACAGGAGGATAGGGGACAGGTGGCTCAAAGGGACACAGTTGAGACATAAGGAAAAGGAAATACAGAATGTAAGCTTTTTATCATTGTTGAATCTATTGTACTTCTTAGCTGTGCTTAATGGGATTGCATGAAAGAATGTTCTTGTTCATGGGAAGTGTATACGTGAATTATAGTGTATGCTCAAGGATGTGTGCAGCTAACTCTCATATGTTCAGACGACAGAGCAATAGATAATGGATGATAGGGAGGGAGGGAAAGAAATAGCAATGTGACAGCAAGTTAAAGTTGGTGGATTGAGCTACCAGGGGAGGGGGGGTCAGGGTATGATGGAATTCTGTGTATGGGGCTAGTATTGTTTTTGCAACTGTTCATATAACTTTGAATTTATTTCAAAAAAAAAAAATATATATATATATAGAACAGAACCCCAGGTACTTTTGGCACAATTAAGCATACCAAAATACACACAATAGAAGTCCCAGAAGGAGAGGAGAGAAAGAAATAGAATTTTTGAAGAATAAGAAATAATGACTGGAGGCAGGGCAAGATGGCGGACTGGTGAGCTGTATGTTTTAATTACTCCTTCAGGAAAGTAGGTAGAAAGCCAGGAACTGCGTGGACTGGACACCACAGAGCAATCTGACTTTGGGCATACTTCACACAACACTCATGACAACGTGGAACTGCTGAGATCAGCGAAATCTGTAAGTTTTTGTGGCCTGGGGACCTGCACCCCTCCCTGCCAGGCTCAGTCCCATGGGAGGAGGGGCTGTCAGCTCCGGGAAGGAGAAGGGAGAACTGCATGTGCAGCCTTATCAGAAACTCATTCTACTGATCCAAACTCCAACCATAGATAGACTGAGACCATACACCAGAGAATCTGAGAGCAGCCAGCCCAGCAGAGAGGAGACAGACATAGAAAAACACAGCACGAAAAACTCCAAAATAAAAGCGGAAGATTTTTGGAGTTCTGGTGAACATAGAAAGGGGAAGGGCAGAGCTCAGGCCCTGAGGCTCATATGCAAATCCCAAAGAAAAGCTGATCTCTCTGCCCTGTGGACCTTTCCTTAATGGCCCTAATTGCTTTGTCTCTTAGCATTTCAATAACCCATTAGATCTCTAAGGTGGGCCCTTTTTTTTAATCCTTTTTTCTTTTTCTAAAACAATTACTCCAAGAAGCCCAATACAGAAAGCTTCAAAGACGTGCAATTTGGGCAGGTCAAGACAAGAGCAGAACTAAGAGAGCTCTGAAGCAAAAGGCAATAATCCAGTGGCTGAGAAAATTCACTAAACACCACAACTTCCCAACAAAAGGGGGGTGTCTGCTCACAGCCATCATCCTGGTGGACAGGAAACACTCCTGCCCCTCACCAGCCCCATAGCCCAGACCTGCCCGAGACAACCCAGTGGGACGGAAGCGCTTCAAATAACAGGCACACACCACAAAACTGGGTGTGGACATTAGCCTTCCCAGCAACCTCAGCTGATTGTCCCAGAGTTGGGAAGGTGGAGCAGTGTGAATTAACAAAGCCCCATTCAGCCATCATTACAGCAGACTGGGAGCCTCCCAACACAGCCCAGCAGCCCAGAACTGCCCTGGGGGGGACAGCACTTCACCTGTGACATAGCACAGTCCATCCCTCAACAGAGGACCCCGGGGTGCACGGCCCTGGAAGAGGGGCCCCACTGGCAAGTCCTCAGGAGCCATACGCCAATACCAAGGACTTGTGGGTCAGTGGCAGAGACAAACTGTGGCAGGACTGAACTGAAGGATTAGACTATTGCAGCAGCTTTAAAACTCTAGGATCACCAGGAGATTTGATTGTTAGAGCCACCCCCACTCCCTGACTGCCCAGAAACACGCCCCATATACAGGGCAGGCAACACCATCTACACACGCAAGCTTGGTACACCAATTGGACCCCACAAGACTCACTCCCCCAGTCACCAAAAAGGATAAGCAGGGGAGAACTAGCTTGTGGAGAATAGGTGGCTCTTGGATGCCACCTGCTGGTTAGTTAGAGAAAGTGTACTCCACGAAGCTGTAGATCTGACAAATTAGAGATAAGGACTTCAATTGGTCTACAAATCCTAAAAGAACCCTATCAAGTTCAGCAAATGCCAAGAGGCCAAAAACAACAGAAATTATAAAGCATATGAAAAAACCAGACGATATGGATAACCCAAGCCCAAGCACCCAAATCACAAGATCAGAAGAGACACAGCACCTAGAGCAGCTACTCAAAGAACTAAAGATTAACAATGAGACCATAGTACGGGATATAAAGGAAATCAAGAAGACTCTAGAAGAGCATAAAGAAGACACTGCAAGACTAAATTAAAAAAATGGATGATCTTATGGAAATTAAAGAAACTGTTGACCAAATTAAAAGATTCTGGACACTCATAGTACAAGACTAGAGGAAGTTGAACAACGAATCAGTGACCTGGAAGATGACAGAATGGAAAATGAAAGCATCAAAGAAAGAATGGGGAAAAAAATTGAAAAAATCGAAATGGACCTCAGGGATATGATAGATAATATGAAACGTCCGAATATAAGACTCATTGGTGTTCCAGAAGGGGAAGAAAAGGGTAAAGGTCTAGGAAGAGTATTCACAGAAATTGTTGGGGAAAACTTCCCAAATCTTCTAAACAACATAAATACACAAATCATAAATGCTCAGCGAACTCCAAATAGAATAAATCCAAATAAACCCACTCCGAGACATATTCTGATCACACTGTCAAACACGGAAGAGAAGGAGCAAGTTCTGAAAGCAGCAAGAGAAAAGCAATTCACCACATGTAAAGGAAACAGCATAAGACTAAGTAGTGACTACTCAGCAGCCACCATGGAGGCAAGAAGGCTGTGGCACGATATATTTAAAATTCTGAGTGAGAAAAATTTCCAGCCAAGAATACTTTATCCAGCAAAACTCTCCTTCAAATTTGAGGGAAAGCTTAAATTTTTCACAGACAAACAAATGCTGAGAGAATTTGCTAACAAGAGACCTGCCCTACTGGAGATACTAAAGGGAGCCCTACAGATCGAGAAACAAAGAAAGGACAGAGAGACTTGGAGAAAGGTTCAGTACTAAAGAAATTCTGTATGGGTACAATAAAGGATATTAATAGAGAGAGGGGAAAAATATGACAAACATAAACCAAAGGATAAGATGGCTGATTCAAGAAATGCCTTCACGGTTATAACATTGAATGTAAATGGATTAAACTCCCCAATTAAAAGATATAGATTCGCAGAAATGGATCAAAAAAAATGAACCATCAATATGTTGCATACAAGAGACTCATCTTAGACACAGGGACACAAAGAAACTGAAAGTGAAAGGATGGAAAAAATATTTCATGCAAGCTACAGCCAAAAGAAAGCAGGTGTAGCAATATTAATCTCAGATAAAATAGACTTTAAATGCAGGGATGTTTTGAGAGACAAAGAAGGCCACTACATACTAATAAAAGGGGCAATTCAACAAGAAGAAATAACAATTATAAATGTCTATGCACCCAATCAAGGTGGCACAAAATACATGAGAGAAACACTGGCAAAACTAAAGGACGCAATTGATGTTTCCACAATAATTGTGGGAGACTTCAACACATCACTCTCTCCTATAGATAGATCAACCAGACAGAGGACCAATAAGGAAATTGAAAACCTAAACAATCTGATAAATGAATTAGATTTAACAGACATATACAGGACATTACATCCCAAATCACCAGGATACACATACTTTTCTAGTGCTCATGGAACTTTCTCCAGAATAGATCATATGCTGGGACATAAAACAAGCCTCAATAAATTTAAAAAGATTGAAATTATTCAAAGCACATTCTCTGACCACAATGGAATACAATTAGAAGTCAATAACCATCAGAGACTTACAAAATTCACAAATACCTGGAGGTTAAACAACACATTCCTAAACAATCAGTGGGTTAAAGAAGAAATAGCAAGAGGAATTGCTAAATATATAGAGACGAATGAAAATGAGAACACAACATACCAAAACTTATGGGATGCAGCAAAAAGCAGTGCTAAGGGGGAAATTTATAGCACTAAACGCATATATTAAAAAGGAAGAAAGAGCCAAAAACAAAGAACTAATGGATCAACTGAAGAAGCTAGAAATGAACAGCAAACCAATCCTAAACCAAGTACAAGAAAAGAAATAACAAGGATTAAAGCAGAAATAAATGACATAGAGAATTAAAAAACAATAGAGAGGATAAATATCACCAAAAGTTGTTCTTTGAGAATCAACAAGATTGACAAAGCCCCTAGCTAGACTGACAAAATCAAAAAGAGAGAAGACCCATATAAACAAAATAATGAATGAAAAAGGTGACATAACTGCAGATCCTGAAGAAATTAAAAAAATTATAAGAGGATACTATGAACAGCTGTATGCCAACAAACTGGATAATGTAGAGGAAATGGACAATTTCCCGGAAACATATGAACAACCTAGACTGACCAGAGAAGAAATAGAAGACCTCAACCAACCCATCACAAGCAAAGAGATCCAATCAGTCATCAAAAATCTTCCCACAAATAAATGCCCAGGGCCAGATGGCTTCACAGGGGAATTCTACCAAACTTTCCAGAAAGAACTGACACCAATCTTACTCAAACTCTTTCAAAACATTGAAGAAAATGGAACACTACCTAACTCATTTTATGAAGCTAACATCAATCTAATACCAAAACCAGGCAAAGATGCTACAAAAAAAAGGAAAACTACCGGCCAATCTCCCTAATGGAATATAGACGCAAAAAACCCTCAACCAAAATACTTGCCAAATCGAATCCAAAGACACATTAAATAAATCATACACCATGACCAAGTGGGGTTCATTCCAGGCATGCAAGGATGGTTCAACATAAGAAAATCAATCAATGTATTACAACACATTAAAAACTCGAAAGGGAAAAATCAATTGATCATCTCAATAGATGCTGAAAAAGCATTTGACAAATCCAACATCCGTTTTTGATAAAAACACTTCAAAAGGTAGGAATTGAAGGAAACTTCCTCAACATGATAAAGAGCATATATGAAAAACCCACAGCCAGCATAGTACTCAATGGTGGAGAGACTGAAAGCCTTCCCTCTAAGATCAGGAACAAGACAAGGATGCCCGCTGTCACCACTGTTATTCAACATTGTGCTGGAAGTGCTAGCCAGGGCAATCTGGCAAGACAAAGAAATAAAAGGCATCCAAATTGGAAAAGAAGTAGTAAAACTGTCATTGTTTGCAGATGATATGATCTTATACCTGGAAAACCCTGAGAAATCGACGATACAGCTACTAGAGCTAATAAACAAATTTAGCAAAGTAGCGGGATACAAGATTAATGCACATAAGTCAGTAATGTTTCTATATGCTAGAAATGAACAAACTGAAGAGACACTCAAGAAAAAGATACCATTTTCAATAGCAACTGAAAAATCAAGTACCTAGGAATAAACTTAACCAAAGATGTAAAAGACCTATACAAAGAAAACTACATAACTCTACTAAAAGAAATAGAAGGGGACCTTAAAAGATGGAAAAATATTCCATGTTCATGGATAGGAAGGCTAAATGTCATTAAGATGTCAATTCTACCCAAACTCATCTACAGAATCAATGCAATCCCAATCAAAATTCCAACAACCTACTTTGCAGACTTGGAAAAGCTAGTTATCAAATTTATTTGGAAAGGGAAGATGCCTCGAATTGCTAAAGACACTCTAAAAAAGAAAAACAAGGTGGGAGGGCTTACACTCCCTGACTTTGAAGCTTATTATAAAGCCACAGTTGTCAAAACAGCATGGTACTGGCACAAAGATAGACATATAGATCAATGGAATTGAATTGAGAATTCGGAGATAGACCCTCAGATCTATGGCCAACTGATATTTGATAAGGCCCACAAAGTCACTGAACTGAGTCATAATGGTCTTTTCAACAAATGCGGCTGGGAGAGTTGGATATCCATATCCAAAAGAATGAAAGAGGACCCCTACCTCACCCCCTACACAAAAATTAACTCAAAATGGACCAAAGATCTCAATATAAAAGAAAGTACCATAAAACTCCTAGAAGATAATGTAGGAAAACATCAAGACCTTGTATTAGGCGGCCACTTCCTAGACTTTACACCCAAAGCACAAGCAACAAAAGAAAAAATAGATAAATGGGAACTCCTCAAGCTTAGAAGTTTCTGCACATCAAAGGAATTTCTCAAAAAGGTAAAGAGGCAGCCAACTCAATGGGAAAAAATTTTTGGAAACCATGTATCTGACAAAAGACTGATATCTTGCATATATAAAGAAATCCTACACCTCAATGACAATAGTACAGTCGGCCCAATTATAAAATGGGCAAAAGATATGAAAAGACGGTTCTCTGAAGAGGAAATACAAATGGCCAAGAAACACATGAAAAAATGTTCAGCTTCACTAGCTATTAGAGAGATGCAAATTAAGACCACAATGAGATACCATCTAACACCGGTTAGAATGGCTGCCATTAAACAAACAGGAAACTACAAATGCTGGAGGGGATGTGGAGAAATTGGAACTCTTATTCATTGTTGGTGGGACTTTTCAGGCACTCTGGAAGTCAGTCTGGCAGTTCCTTAGAAAACTAGATATAGAGTTACCATTCGATCTAGCGATTGCACTTCTCGGTATATACCCGGAAGATCGGAAAGCAGTGACACGAACAGATATCTGCACGCCAATGTTCATAGCAGCATTATTCACAATTGCCAAGAGATGGAAACAACCCAAATGTCCTTCAACAGATGAGTGGATAAATAAAATGTGGTATATACACACGATGGAATACTACGCGGCAGTAAGAAGGAACGATCTCGTGAAACATATGACAACATGGATGAACCTTGAAGACATAATGCTGAGCGAAATAAGCCAGGCACAGAAAGAGAAATATTATATGCTACCACTAATGTGAACTTTGAAAAATGTAAAACAAATGGTTTATAATGTAGAATGTAGGGGAACTAGCAATAGAGAGCAATTAAGGAAGGGGGAACAATAATCCAAGAAGAACAGATAAGCTATTTAACGTTCTGGGGATGCCCAGGAATGACTATGGTCTGTTAATTTCTGATGGATATAGTAGGAGCAATTTCACAGAAATGTTGCTATATTACGTAACTTTCTTGGGGTAAAGTAAGAACATGTTGGAAGTTAAGCAGTTATCTTAGGTTAGTTGTCTTTTTCTTACTCTGTTGTTGTGTTCTCTTTGAAATGTTCGTTTATTGTATGTTTGTTTTCTTTTTAACTTTTTTTTTCATACAGTTGATTTAAAAAAGAAGGGAAAGTTAAAAAAAAAAAAAGAAAAAGAAAAAAGAAAAACAAGGAAAAAAAAAAAAAAGATGTAGTGCCCCCTTGAGGAGCCTGTGGAGAATGCAGGGGTATTCGCCTACCCCACCTCCATGGTTGCTAACATGACCACAGACATAGGGGACTGGTGGTTTGATGGGTTGAGCCCTCTACCATAAGTTTTACCCTTGGGAAGACGGTTGCTGCAAAGGAGAGGCTAGGCCTCCCTATAATTGTGCCTAAGAGCCTCCTCCTGAATGCCTCTTTGTTGCTCAGATGTGGCCCTCTCTCTCTGGCTAAGCCAACTTGAAAGGTGAAATCACTGCCCTCCCCCCTACATGGGATCAGACACCCAGGGGAGTGAATCTCCCTGGCAGCGTGGAATATGACTCCCGGGGAGGAATGTAGACCTGGCATCGTGGGATGGAGAACATCTTCTTGACCAAAAGGGGGATGTGAAAGGAAGTGAAATAAGCTTCAGTGGCAGAGAGATTCCAAAAGGAGCCGAGAGGTCACTCTGGTGGGCACTCTTACGCACACTTTAGACAACCCTTTTTAGGTTCTAAAGAATTGGGGTAGCTGGTGGTGGATACCTGAAACTATCAAACTACAACCCAGAACCCATGAATCTCGAAGACAGTTGTATAAAAATGTAGCTTATGAGGGGTGACAATGGGATTGGGAAAGCCATAAGGACCAAACTCCACTTTGTCTAGTTTAGGGATGGATGAGTAGAAAAATAGGGGAAGGAAACAAACAGACAAAGGTACCCAGTGTTCTTTTTTACTTCAATTGCTCTTTTTGACTCTAATTATTATTCTTGTTATTTTTGTGTGTGTGCTAAGGAAGGTGTCAGGGATTGATTTAGGTGATGAATGTACAACTATGTAATGGTACTGTGAACAATCGAAAGTGCGATTTGTATGATTGCGTGTTATGTGAATATATCTCAATAAAATGATTAAAAAAAATTAAAGCTAAAAGGAGGCTTGACATTCTTAGCTTGACTTGGCTCATATTAAATGCAATATTTAAAGGAGGCAAATGAATTTTAAACTTTCAGAAAAAGACATAGGACAACCTTACATATATCATGTTAAAATGTGTTCTCCTCCATGCATTTTTAAAATGTAATATCCCCCTGTTGCTTTCTTACCTCTTCTCCACATACTGAAATTTGTTGAAATCCTTGTGGATTCCCAACCTACAATCTAAATTAACTATCCTATCTCTGCACCTCTTATCTCTTCTGCCAGGAATGGCCTACTTCTTTCTCTACATTGTCAGTCCCAAATTGTCATTCAACTATTTGCTTTTACATCATCTTTAAATGATCTCTTTTTTCCTCTCTCTCTCTCTACACAGTCAGATTGCACAAAAAATTTGAATCCTCTGCCAGAGTGAAACAGTTGATCCTCTGCAATTCTGATGCAATATTTTACTAATCTCTATGAGTACTTTTTTTGCATGTGTGCAATTATGAGCATGCATTTGCCTTTGTCATTTCATCATGTACGTGGAGGGCAGAGGCTGAATCTTGTTCATCCCAAACACAGCCCTAGAGCAAGCTGATAAATGGCAGTTCCCAGTTGTGATTATTTAATGTGAAGCACATACTGATACTGTCTTCCTTCCCCTGCCTCTTTAAGGGAGCCCTTTGAAGCATGGGAATGCAGAGTCAGAGGTAGCTCCTGTTCTCCTCTCCATTGACAAGTACCAGGCCACTGTGAGAACTCCTGAGAGCATAACATCCAAATATGGCTAATGCAACGAATTGCTCACAAAGCGACCTTGCCCCGGATTCCAGCGTGCCCAGAGGCGACTGTGCCAACCCTAGAAGATGCAGGCACACAACAGACTCGATGTCCAGGCCTTGTCACTAATTCCAGAGAAGCAGCCACAGCCTTGCTCACATTCTCTGTTTCTTTGATTTCCGCTCCCTATTCCTGCTGCCTCTGTTTGCCTGGTATTCCTCTTTCCTTCAAAATCCCATGCCAGATGTCACCAGCCTCAAGAGGCGTTGGAAAGCCCATGTTCTGACTCCTGAGATCATGAACTCAGCAGGTATAGGTGAGCAGTAAGAGCTGTGGAAGACACAGAGAGCAGACCCAGAGTCGTGCAGTGGGACGGACTGAACCAGAGCCTCCATGTCTGTATAAAGTAGGGACACAATTGCAAAGTGTATAAATGCCAACAGGTAAAGAAAATGAGTGAAGCAGGCTGGGGAAGACAACAGATTTGGTGGGTTCAGGATAACTGAAGGGTATATAACCATTCTGATGGCAACCTCTTTCAATTTTCAAAATATTCTAAGGACTAAACAAAGCATGTTAATGAGCCAGGAGTAGCCTGGACATTTTTATTTTGAAATAATAATAATAATAATAAACCTAAATTATAATTACTTATCACATTTTGATTAAAAATAATCTGATCATTCTATAAAATATTTGGGGGTGTACTCCCTCTGTTTCTAGTCCCTAGAATTATCTACATAAATCTATATAAATTCAATTATTAGCTTCATTAAAGTAGTATTTTACAGAAAGCTATCTGACCCTGATTATTTTTATGAGCAGATTTTAAACTAATAGTCTCTATTTTAATTTGTATAAGACAATTCACTAGTTCCATGTCTTCTTGAATCATTTTTGTTGAATTTTATTTTTATAGACAGTTGTTCATTTCATGGACATTTTCCAAATTTTGACATTTTTATAAAATCCACTTTTAAATTATCATGTCTATGACATCTGACTTCTACCTTCTTTTAAAAGCCCAATATTGTCTATTTTACCTTCTTTATTCTTTATCTAATTGGCCATACATTTGTCTTGTAAAAGAAACAACTTTTGGCTTTTTATATCCTCTCAATTTTGTTTAATTTATGTTTTGTTAATTTTGGTTCCTGCTTTCATTGCTTCTTTCTAGCTACCTGTGTTATTGAGTTTGTTCTCCAGTTCTTTATATAAATTCTCCAACTGTCTTCTCTAGTCTAAATTTTTAATATAATATTCTATATTATTTTTGAGTTCTTAATATTTTCCAATTCTAACATAATTGATTTTTTGATGCTTGGCCTATTTAAAAGTATATTTTTAAAGTTATTCTTAAATATTTTACCAGCATTACAGATGCTCAGAAAACATATTCCATAAAATACCAATCATTTCACATTATTGAAACTATCTTGATGGCCCCTATGTGGTCAATTTTTGTAGATAATTGTATGTGTGCTACAAAAGAATGTGTATTGTGCGATTATTGAGTGTGTTGCTCTATATATGCCCATTAGATATAAAGTTGCCAGATAAAATAAGAGACCCTGTTCAATCTGAATTTCAAACAACTATTTATTAGTATTAGTACATGCCAAAATATGTGTTGAATATCCAAAATTCAAATTCCTCTGGGTGTCCTTTTCATTTTTAAATAAATTGAACAACCCTAAAAAAAAAAAAAAAAAAAAGAAAGAAAGAGTGACTAAAACATCCTAAGTTTTATGTTTTAAAAAACCCTACTTATCTACACATTCAAATAAATCAATAAACTCCTGCAGGATAAACTCAAATATCAACTCAAAATCAAACTTTTGAAAGACAAAGACAAAAAGAGAATGTTGAAAGCAGCAAGAGAGAAGCAACCCATCATCACATACAAAGGATACTCAATAAGATTAACAATTTATTTCTCATTAGAAACATTGAAAAGCAGAAGACAGTGGGATGATGGATTCAAACTGTTGGGTGGGAGGAGGTAGTAAGGAAAACTGTCAACCAAGAATTATATATCCAGAAAAACTATCCTTCAAAACTGAGGAAAAATTAAGACATTCCCAAGCAAAATTGACAGCACTGATCACTAGCAAACCTACACTACAATAAATACTAGAGTATTTGCTTCAGGCTGAAATGAAAGGACATGAAGAAATAAAGAGCATGGGTAAAAGTAACTAAGTAAATATAAGATAATATCAATGTATTTGTAATTTGTAAAAAAAATACTTTTAACTTTTTCTCCTATTTGATTTAAATGCCAACTGCATAAAATAATAATTATAAGGCCATATTAAGGGACAGATAATGTGTAAGGATGTAGTCTGTTTGGGAGAAACATCAAAAAGAGGGTGTAGAAATTGAGTTATATGAGCAAGGGTTTTTTATGATTGAAATTAAGTGGGTATTAATCCAAACCAGATTGTTATAAGATCTTAATTGTAATCCCCAGTGTAACAACCAACAAAATTGGTTTATGAACAAAGTTCATAACAAAATGAACTTTGTTACTTCATATTTCACTGAAATTAAGGAAATCAGAAGAGAACTACCACAAACTATCACCAATACTTCTGCTCCCCTTCTTGCATCTGTTCTTATATACTTTACCTTTTCTTCTGCTAGTACTAGGAATAAGCTATTTGTGCTTTTTGTCTGATGCCATCTCCACTTAACTAAGGATATTACTCTAGTATCTCCTCCTCTCTCTTGTAACATCAGTTTCCCCCTCTAGTGGATCACCCTCATCAACATGTAAACATGCTTTTATTTCTCTCATTAAAAAAAAATCAAAAGGATCTCTTGACCCCAGTTCCCCTTAGCTCTCACCCCATTTCTAACCTACTTTTTACAGAACAACTTGTGAAAGAATTATCTCCACTCACTCCTTCTACTTTCTGTCCTCTCATTCTTTTTAATTAGCTCCAGTAAGGCTTTGTCACTGAAACTGCTTTCAGCAAAGGTCAAAAATGACCTCCATGCTGCTATATTGCTATATCCAATGGCCAGTTTTCAGTCTTCGTATTACTTGGCCAATCATCATCATGTGATAGAACGGATTTTTTCTCCTTTTAGAAACACCTTTTTACTTGGCTACAGAGCACCATACTCTCCTGGCTGCTACTTCACGGTCTCCTTTGTTGGTTTCTCATCCTCCTGTAGCACCTAGGGTTCATTCCTTGATCTCTTCTCTTTTCTACATGCACTTCCTAGCTGGTCTCATCCAATCTCCTGGCTTTAAACACCATGTATATGCTGATAACTCCCAAATTTATATTTTTAGCCTCGTCCTTTCCCCTGAACTACAGATTCTTATGTACAATTGTCCACTCCACATCACCATTTTGGCATCTAATAGACATCTTAAGCTTAATATTCTATAAACTGAGCTCTTGATTCTGTAGCCATTCTCATTGCTGTTCATTGCAGTTCATCTTTCAAGGTGCTCAGAAAAAAATCTTGGAGTATTGCTTCATCATCTCATCCACATAAAATCTATCAGCAATCTATCAGTTGGCTCCACCTTAAAAAATATGTCCTGGAACTGAGAAGTTGTCACCATACTTAGGGCTAACACTCTGGTCTGAAGCCATCATCATCTCTCACCTGGATTATTGAAATAGTCTCCTGATTCTGCCCTTGTATTAGTTAGGGTTCTCTAGCAAAACAGAATCAACAAGAGATATCTATAAATATAAGATTTAGAAAAGTGTCTCATGCAACTGTGGGTATGCACAAGTCCAAATTCCATAGGGCAGGCAGCAAACTGGCAACTCCAATGAAGATGTTTGATGAACTTCTCAGAAAATGAACTGGCAACTTCGACGAACACCTCTAGAAACACTTCACTGGTCAGCCGAAGATGAAGTGAAAGGTCCTCTATCTGTCTCACTTACAAGTCTTCAATTGATTGGATTAAATCCAGCTGACTGCTTTCTCTCATTGTGGAAGACACACCCTTCATTGACATCATCAAGCACAACTGCAGCCAACTGACTGATGATTTAATAAAACAGCCTTCTGGTTTATCAAGCAGCCATAAACATCCTCACAGCAATGGTTAGGCCAGTGCTTGCTTGACCAGACACCTGGGTACCATCACCTGGCCAAGTTGACACATGAACATAACCATCACAGCCCTTATCCTTCTTCAGTATATTTTCAATACAGAAGACAGAGTAACCATTTTAAAACACAACATGAGAGAGGCGGTGCAAGATGGCGGACTGGTGAGCTGCCTGTTTTAGTTACTCCTCCAGGAAAGTAGGTAGACAGCCAGGAACTGCATGGACTGGACACCACAGAGCAATAGGACTTTGGGCATACTTCATACAACACTCATGAACACGTGAAACTGCTGAGGTCAGCGAAATCTGTAAGTTTTTGTGGCCAGGGAACCCGCACCCCTCCCTGCCAGGCTCAGTCCCGTGGGAGGAGGGGCTGTCAGCTCCGGGAAGGAGAAGGGAGAACTGCAGTGGCAGCCCTTATTGGAAACTCATTCTACTGATCCAAACTCCAACCATAGATAGACTCAGACCAGACACCAGAGAATCTGAGAGCAGCCAGCCCAGCAGAGAGGAGACAGGCATAGAGAAAAACAGCACGAAAAACTCCAAAATAAAAGCAGAGGATTTTTGGAGTTCTGGTGAACATAGAAAGGGGAAGGGCAGAGCTCAGGCCCTGAGGCTCATATGCAAATCCCAAAGAAAAGCTGATCTCTCTGCCCTATGGAACTTTCCTTAATGGCCCTAATTGCTTTGTCTCTTAGCGTTTCAATAACCCATTAGATCTGTGAGGAGGGCCCTTTTTTTTTTTTTTAATCCTTTTTTCTTTTCTAAAACAATTACTCTAAGAAGCCCAATACAGAAAGGTTCAAAGACTTGCAATTTGGGCAGGTCAAGACAAGAGCAGAACTAAGAGAGCTCTGAGACAAAAGGCAATAATCCAGTGGCTGAGAAAATTCACTAAACACCACAACTTCCCAAGAAAAGAGGGGTGTCCGCTCACAGCCATCATTCTGGTGGACAGGAAACACTCCTGCCCGTCGCCAGCCCCATAGCCCAGAGCTGCCCCAGACAACCCAGTGTGACAGAAGCGCTTCAAATCACAGGCACACACCACAAAACTGGGTGTGGACATTAGCCTTCCTTGCAACCTCAGCTGATTGTCCTAGAGTTGGGAAGGTGGAGCAGTGTGAACTAACAAAGCCCCATTCAGCCATCATTTCAGCAGACTGGGAGCCTCCCTACACAGCCCAGGAGCCCAGAACTGCCCTGGGGGGACGGCACTCACCTGTGCAATAGTACAGTCATCCCTCAACAGAGGACCAGGGGGTGCACGGCCTGGAAGAGGGACCCACTTGCAAGTCTCAGGAGCCATATGCCAATACCAAGGACTTGTGGGTCAGTGGCAGAGACAAACTGTGGTAGGACTGAACTGAAGGATTAGACTACTGCAGCAGCTTTAAAACTCCAGGATCACCAGGGAGATTTGATTGTTAGAGCCACCCCCTCCTCCCTGACTGCCCAGAAACACGCCCCATATACAGGGCGGGCAACACCAACTACACACGCAAGCTTGGTACACCAATTGGACCCCACAAGACTCACTCCCCCACTCACCACAAAGGCAGAGCAGGGGAGAACTGGCTTGTGGAGAACAGGTGGCTCGTAGACGCCACTTGCTGGTTAGTTAGAGAAAGTGTACTCCACAAAGCTGTAGATCTGATAAATCAGACATAAGGACTTCAATTAGTCTACAAATCCTTAAAAAACCCTATCAAGTTCAGCAAATGCCAAGAGGCCAAAAACAACAGAAAATTATAAAACATATGAAAAAACCAGACGATATGGATAACCCAAGCCCAAACACCCAAATTAAAAGATCAGAAGAGACACAGCACCTAGAGCAGCTACTCAAAGAACTAAAGATGAACAATGAGACCATAGTACGGGATACGAAGGATATCAAGAAGACCCTAGAAGAGAATAAAGAAGACATTGCAAGACTAAATAAAAAAATAGATGATCTTATGGAAATTAAAGAAACTGTTGACCAAATTAAAAAGATTCTGGACACTCATAGTACAAGACTAGAGGAAGCTGAACAACGAATCAGTGACCTGGAAGATGACAGAATGGAAAATGAAAGCATCAAAGAAAGAATGGGGAAAAAAATTGAAAAAATCGAAACGGACCTCAGGGATATGATAGATAATATAAAATGTCCGAATATAAGACTCATTGGTGTTCCAGAAGGGGAAGAAAAGGGTAAAGGTCTAGGAAGAGTATTCAAAGAAATTGTTGGGGAAAACATCCCAAATCTTCTAAACAACATAAATACACAAATCATAAATGCTCAGCAAACTCCAAATAGAATAAATCCAAATAAACCCACTCCGAGACATATACTGATCACACTGTCAAACACAGAAGAGAAGGAGCAAGTTCTGAAAGCAGCAAGAAAAAAGCAATTCACCACATGTAAAGGAAACAGCATAAGACTAAGTAGTGACTACTCAGCAGCCACCATGGAGGCGAGAAGGCAGTGGCACGATATATTTAAAATTCTGAGTGAGAAAAATTTCCAACCAAGAATACTTTATCCAGCAAAGCTCTCCTTCAAATTTGAGGGAGAGCTTAAATTTTTCACAGACAAACAAATGCTGAGAGAATTTGCTAACAAGAGACCTGCCCTACTGGAGATACTAAAGGGAGCCCTACAGATCGAGAAAGAAAGGACAGAGAGACTTGGAGAAAGGTTCAGTACGAAAGAGATTCGGTATGGGTACAATAAAGGATATTAATAGAGAGAGGGGAAAAATATATATGACAAACATAAACCAAAGAATAAGATGGCTGATTCAAGAAATGCCTTCACGGTTATAACATTGAATGTAAATGGATTAAACTCCCCAATTAAAAGATATAGATTGGCAGAATGGATCAAAAAAAAATGAACCCTCAATATGTTGCATACAAGAGACTCATCTTAGACACAGGGACACAAAGAAATTGAAAATGAAAGGATGGAAAAAATATTTCATGCAAGCTGCAGCCAAAAGAAAGCAGGTGCAGCAATATTAATCTCAGATAAAATAGACTATAAATGCAGGGATGTTTTGAGAGACAAAGAAGGCCACTACATACTAATAAAAGGGGCAATTCAACAAGAAGAAATAACAATCATAAATGTCTATGCACCCAATCAAGGTGCCACAAAATACATGAGACAAACGCTGGCAAAACTAAAGGAAGCAATTGATGTTTCCACAATAATTCTGGGAGACTTCAACACATCACTCTCTCTCCTACAGATAGATCAACCAGACAGAAGACCAATAAGGAAATTGAAAACCTAAACAATCTGATAAATGAATTAGATTTAACAGACATATACAGAACATTACATCCCAAATCACCAGGATACACATACTTTTCTAGTGCTCACGGAACTGTCTCCAGAATAGATCATATGCTGGGACATAAAACAAGCCTCAATAAATTTAAAAAGATTGAAATTATTCAATGCCCATTCTCTGACCACAATGGAATACAATTAGAAGTCAATAACCATCAGAGACTTAGAAAATTCACAAATACCTGGAGGTTAAACAACACACTCCTAAACAATCAGTGGGTTAAAGAAGAAATAGCAAGAGAAATTGCTAAATATATAGAGACGAATGAAAATGAGAACACAACATACCAAAACCTATGGGATGCAGCAAAAGCAGCGCTGAGGGGGAAATTTATAGCACTGAACGCATATATTAAAAAGGAAGAAAGAGCCAAAATCAAAGAACTAATGGATCAACTGAAGATCCTGGAAACATATGAACAACCTAGACTGACCAGAGAAGAAATAGAAGACCTCAATCAACCCATCACAAGCAAAGAGAGCCAATCAGTCATCAAAAAGCTTCCCACAAATAAATGCCCAGGGCCAGATGGCTTCACAGGGGAATTCTACCAAACTTTCCAGAAAGAACTGACACCAATCTTACTCAAACTCTTTCAAAACATTGAAGAAAATGGAACACTACCTAACTCATTTTATGAAGCTAACATCAATCTAATACCAAAACCAGGCAAAGATGCTACAAAAAAGGAAAACTACCGGCCAATCTCCCTAATGAATATAGATGCAAAAATCCTCAACAAAATACTTGCAAATCGAGTCCAAAGACACATTAAAAAAATCATACACCATGACCAAGTGGGGTTCATTCCAGGCATGCAAGGATGGTTCAACATAAGAAAATCAATCAATGTATTACAACACATTAAAAATTCAAAAGGGAAAAATCAATTGATCATCTCAATAGATGCTGAAAAAGCATTTTACAAAATCCAACATCCGTTTTTGATAAAAACACTTCAAAAGGTAGCAATTGAAGGAAACTTCCTCAACATGATAAAGAGCATATATGAAAAACCCACAGCCAGCATAGTACTCAATGGTGAGAGACTGAAAGCCTTCCCTCTAAGATCAGGAACAAGACAAGGATGCCCGCTGTCACCACTGTTATTCAACATTGTGCTGGAAGTGCTAGCCAGGGCAATCTGGCAAGACAAAGAAATAAAAGGCATCCAAATTGGAAAAGAAGAAGTAAAACTGTCATTGTTTGCATATGATATGATCTTATACCTGGAAAACTCTGAGAAATCGACGATACAGCTACTAGAGCTAATAAACAAATTTAGCAAAGTAGCGGGATACAAGATTAATGCACATAAGTCAGTAATGTTTCTATATGCTAGAAATGAACAAACTGAAGAGACACTCAAGAAAAAGATACCATTTTCAATAGCAACTGAAAAAATCAAGTACCTAGGAATAAACTTAACCAAAGATGTAAAAGACCTATACAAAGAAAACTACATAACTCTACTAAAAGAAATAGAAGGGGACCTTAAAAGATGGAAAAATATTCCATGTTCATGGATAGGAAGGCTAAATGTCATTAAGATGTCAATTCTACCCAAACTCATCTACAGAATCAATGCAATCCCAATCAAAATTCCAACAACCTACTTTGCAGACTTGGAAAAGCTAGTTATCAAATTTATTTGGAAAGGGAAGATGCCTCGAATTGCTAAAGACACTCTAAAAAAGAAAAACAAGGTGGGAGGACTTACACTCCCTGACTTTGAAGGTTATTATAAAGCCACAGTTGTCAAAACAGCATGGTACTGGCACAAAGATAGATATATAGATCAATGGAATCGAATTGAGAATTCGGAGATGGACCCTCAGATCTATGGCCGACTGATCTTTGATAAGGCCCCCAAAGTCACTGAACTGAGTCATAATGGTCTTTTCAACAAATGCGGCTGGGAGAGTTGGATATCCATATCCAAAAGAATGAAAGAGGACCACTACCTCACACCCTACACAAAAATTAACTCAAAATGGACCAAAGATCTCAATATAAAAGGAAGTACCATAAAACTCCTAGAAGATAATGTAGGAAAACATCTTCAAGACCTTGTATTAGGCGGCCACTTCCTAGACTTTATACCCAAAGCACAAGCAACAAAAGAAAAAATAGATAAATGGGAACTCCTCAAGCTTAGAAGTTTCTGCACCTCAAAGGAATTTCTCAAAAAGGTAAAGAGGCAGCCAACTCAATGGGAAAAAATTTTTGGAAACCATGTATCTGACAAAAGACTGATATCTTGCATATATAAAGAAATCCTACAACTCAATGACAATAGTACAGGCAGCCCAGTTATAAAATGGGCAAAAGATATGAAAAGACAGTTCTCTGAAGAGGAAATACAAATGGCCAAGAAACACATGAAAAAATGTTCAGCTTCACTAGCTATTAGAGAGATGCAAATTAAGACCACAATGAGATACCATCTAACACCGGTTAGAATGGCTGCCATTAAACAAACAGGAAACTACAGATGCTGGAGGGGATGTGGAGAAATTGGGACTCTTATTCATTGTTGGTTGGACTGTATAATGGTTCAACCACTCTGGAAGTCAGTCTGGCAGTTCCTTAGAAAACTAGATATAGAGTTACCATTCGATCCAGCGATTGCACTTCTCGGTATATACCTGGAAGATGGAAAGCAGTGACATGAACAGATATCTGCACGCCAATGTTCATAGCAGCATTATTCACAATTGCCAAGAGATGGAAACAACCCAAATGTCCTTCAACAGATGAGTGGATAAATAAAATGTGGTATATACACACGATGGAACACTACACGGCAGTAAGAAGGAACAATCTCGTGAAACATATGACAACATGGATGAACCTTGAAGACATAATGCTGAGTGAAATAAGCCAGGCACAGAAAGAGAAATATTATATGCTACCACTAATGTGAACTTTGAAAAATGTAAAACAAATGGTTTATAATATAGAATGTAGGGGAACTAGCAATAGAGAGCAATTAAGGAAGGGGGAACAATAATCCAAGAAGAACAGATAAGCTATTTAACGTTCTGGGGATGCCCAGGAATGACTATGGTCTGTTAATTTCTGATGGATATAGTAAGAACAAGTTCACAGAAATGTTGCTATATTAGGTAACTTTCTTGGGGTAAATAGGAACAGGTTGGAAGTAAAGCAGTTATCTTAGGTTAGTTGTCTTTTTCTTACTCCCTTGTTGTGGTCTCTTTGGAATGTTCTTTTATTGTATGTTTTGTTTGTTTGTTTGTTTTTTTAATTTTTTTTTTCATACAGTTGATTTAAAAAAGAAAAAAAGTTAAAAAAAAAAAAACAAGGGAAAGAATATGTAGTGCCCCCTTGAGGAGCCTGTGGAGAATGCAGGGGTATTGGCCTACCCCACCTCGATGGTTGCTAACATGACCACAGACATAGGGGACTGGTGGTTTGATGGGCTGAGCCCTCTACCATAGGTTTTACCCTTGGGAAGACGGTTGCTGCAAAGGAGAGGCTAGGCCTCCCTATAATTGTGCCTAAGAGCCTCCTCCTGAATGCCTCTTTGTTGCTCAGATGTGGCCCTCTCTCTCTAGCTAAGCCAACTTGAAAGGTGAAATCACTGACCTCCCCTCTGCATGGGATCAGACACCCAGGGGAGTGAATCTCCCTGGCAACGTGGAATATGACTCCCAGGGAAGAATGTAGACCTGTCATCGTGGGACGGAGAACATCTTCTTGACGAAAAGGGGGATGTGAAAGGAAATGAAATAAGCTTCAGTGGCAGAGAGATTCCAAAAGGAGCCAAGAGGTCACTCTGGTGGGCACTCTTACGCACACTTTGGACAACCCTTTTTAGGTTCTAAAGAATTGGGGTAGCTGGTGGTGGATACCTGAAACTATCAAACTACAACCCAGAACCCATGAATCTCGAAGACAGTTGTATAAAAATGTAGCTTATGAGGGGTGACAATGGGATTGGGAAAGCCATAAGGACCACACTCCCCTTTGTCTAGTTTATGGATGGATGAGTAGAAAAATAGGGGAAGGAAACAAACAGACAAAGGTACCCAGTGTTCTTTTTTACTTCAATTGCTCTTTTTCACTTTAATTATTATTCTTGTTATTTTTGTGTGTGTGCTAATGAAGGTGTCAGGGATTGATTTAGGTGATGAATGTACAACTATGTAATGGTGCTGTGAACAATCGAATGTGTGATTTGTTTTGTATGACTGTGTGGTATGTGAATATATCTCAATAAAATGAAGATTAAAAAAAATCAATGGAGAAAAAAAATTTCTATTCATTATAATTTAAAATAATGTATTCTTACTTCAAAGAATGCAAATATAGAACATTATTTTTAAAATAGCACCCATAATCTCAATACTCAGAAATATTAAGGATTAATATAGGACATTTGCCATATTTTCAAAATTGTTTTTGTACATCCATGTTTATAAATGTTGGATGCAACTATGTACATACAGTGTTTGGTAAGCAGCTTTGCTCATAACAATATGTAACAGTCATTTTATGATGTTTTATATCAGTAAATAAAGACAACCAATTAAAAAAAAAAAAACACAACATGATTCAGATCATGCCACTTCTCTGCTCAAAATCTCACTTTTCCGTCTCAGTCAGAACAAAAGCCAAGTCGTAATGAAACCTAAAAGGCCCTAAATTGGCACTCTTGACATTTATTTATACCTGGATAATTCTCTGTTGTGGAGGGCTGTCCAGTGTATTCCAAGATGTTTGACAGCATTCATAGCCTCTACCTTTTAGATGCCAGTAGCACACCTTCCCAGTTGTGGTACTGAAAACATGTAGAGACATAAACATACAACAACATAGGTGAATCTTGAAGACATCATGTTAAGTGAAATAATCCAGACACAAAAAGGCAAATTTTGTGTCATCTTACTGATATGAAATAATTCACAGAGTCAGAAACTAGAATACAGCTTACCAGGGGCCAGGGTGGGAGTAGAGAAAGGGGAGTTAATGCTTAAATTGCACAGTTTCTCTTTGGGATGATGGAAAAGTTTTGGTAATATACAGCGATGATGGTAACACAACTTTGTGAACATAATTAAAAGCACTGAATTATATATTTGAATGTGGCTAAAAAGGGAAATTTTAGGTGGTATATACATTGTTAGGATAAAACTTGTTTTGAAAAAAAACATAGGACAAACAACACAATGAACCTTAATGTAAACTATACCTATTAATACATTATAATAATATTCTCTCATCAATTTTAACAAAGGTATCATGTTAATGCAAATGTTAAAAATGAGGGTGGGTATATGGGAACTCTGTATTTTATGCATGAAATCTTTCTGTAAATTTACAACTTCTCTAGTAAAAATAGTCAATGGTTGTGCCGGTTTGAATGTATTGTGTCCCCCAAATGCCATTATCTTTGTGGTCTTGTGGGGCAGACAATTGGGTGCTGGTTAGATTTGCTTGGAATGTGCCCCACCCAGCTGTGGGTGATGATTTTGATGAGATGTTCTCATGGAGGCATGGCCCTGCCCATTCAGGGTGGGCCTTGATCAGTGGAGCCATATAAATGAGCTGACTCAGAGAGAGGGAACTCAGTGAGTGCAGCTGTGAGTGGCGTTTTGAGGAGAAGCAAGCTTGCTGGAGAGGAACGTCCTGGGAGAAAGCCGTTTTGAGGCCAGAGCTTTGGAGCGGACGCCGGCTGCCTTCCTAGCTAGCAGAGATTTTCCGGAGGCCATTGGCCATCCTCCGGTGAAGGTACCCCATTGCTGATGTGTTACCCTGGACGCTTTGTGGCCTTAAGACTGTAACTGTGTAGCGAAATAAATCCCTGTTTTATAAAAGCCTATCCATCTCTGGTGTTTTGCATTCTGCAGCATTAGCAAACTAGAACAATGGTTTTAAACTAACATAACGGGAATATGGCATTAATCAATACAGCAAACAAGAGGAATCAATATGTGAATGCCTAGGCTACCAGATATGTATCTCTTGTGTTCTTGATCTAAAAGCCTTGGAATGAAGTTCTCTAATTTTGCACATTACCTGCTTCCTCTGAGGATCTTGGGAGAGCTGCCTCTTTCAGGACACCATCTGCATTTGAGGTTATTTTATTCAAACTCAGAGTGAGATTTCCACTTCAGATGGAGGTCCACTCAGGATTTTTGTGTTTGTTTGTTTCTTTGATAAAATTTGCACTCAAGGAAAAATCCCATAGGTTTTAAAGAAGTAGTTGTGAAGTATTTGTGGGCATTAAGACCTGATTTAGTCCTTTCCAGTGAGGTTCTTTTTTTAAAAAAAGTTCAATTTTATTGAGATACATTCTCATACCATACAATCATCTACAGCATACAACCAATTGTTCACAGTACCCTTATATAGTTGTACATTCATTACCACAATCAATTTTTGAACATTTTCATTGCCACACACAAAAAAGAATAAGAATTAAAGTTGAAGTAAAAAAGAACACCCAAAAACATCCCACACCCCCATCCCTCCCCATTATTCATTTACTTTTTGTCCTCATTTTTCTATTCATCTGTCCATACACTGGATAAAGGGAGTGGGAGCCACAAAATTTTCGTAATCACACAGTTCAAGCTATATACAATCATCTTCAATAATGAAGGCTACTGGGTTGCAGTTCAACAATTTCAAGCATTTCCCTCCAGCTATTC
Source organism: Choloepus didactylus (assembly GCF_015220235.1). NCBI lineage: Eukaryota > Metazoa > Chordata > Mammalia > Pilosa > Megalonychidae > Choloepus > Choloepus didactylus. Next base: position 124,928,202 of record NC_051313.1, on the reverse strand, counting down.
CAATACACTAAAAACTATAAAGGGATATTTATATAATGCATAAGAATAACCTCCAGAATGACCTCTCAACTCTATTTGAGATCTCTCAGCCATTGAAACTTTATTTTGTTTCATTTTTCTTCCCCATTTTGGTCCAAGAAGGCTTTCTTAATCCCACGATGTCAGGGCCAAGCTCATCCCCACAAGTCATATCCCATGTTGCCAGGGAGACCTACACCCATTGGGAGTCATGTCCCACATAGTGGGGAGGGAAGTGATTTTACCTGCAGAGTTGGCTTAGAGAGAGAGGCCACATCTGAGCAACAAAAGAGGTTCTCTGGGGATGACTCTTAGGCACCATTTTAAGTAGGCTTAGCCTCTCCTTCGCGGCAACAAACTTCATGAGGGCAAGCCCCAAGATCGAGGGCTTGACCTTCCAAATTGGTAGTCCCCAATGCTTGTGAGAGTATCATTAATTCCCCAGATGGGCAAATTTAACATTTCCTCATTTTCCCCCAGTCCCTCAAGGGAGCTTTGCAAATACATTTTTACTCTCTGCCCATCCAACAAGTTTCTTAATGCAGACTTGCTTTGATATCCCTTTTAAAACACCCCAACACTGAATGAAGGTTATACAGAGATTCTGTCAATGTTTCTTTTGGGAAATAATAAGTACATCATAAAATCAGCATATAAGAAAAGAGAATTAGTCAATGAACTGAATCTATTGGTCATCCAGTGACAACCTCATAAGGGGAAAGTGTGACTTTTATAGTGATGAGTTCACAGCCATGAAGACCAAAGGGAGAACTGAACCAAAGGATGTGAAATTTTTCTAACAGTTGGAAAATTTCAGTCTTAATATCTCTTTGGTTCTTTCAGCTTTTCTTTCATTCTAAGGATAATAAAGATAATGTAATATGTGTAACAAGGGAAGGACTCTACATATTTCTTTAAGACCTATCTAGTAAAATAAGTACCTGATAATGTGACCAAGTTTCAGGAAAGGACTAAAGTCAGTGTTTCCTTGAAACTGTTATGACTGTGCTGTTTTGATTAGAAAAGTTTTCAATTTATCTAGAAAATATACAGATAACTGCTAGAACATATTTACATAATTGCAACCTTGGTACTTGCATGAAATCCATTTGTAGATTTTCAAAAGTTTTCTGAGGAGATGGATGGTTTGAAGCCTTGGCCCCCTGTACACATTCATCAGCACTATGATGATCACAGAGATGGTGAGATTCAGCCACCTTTTGGGTTTCTTGAGAGAAGAAGCCCCACCAATATTTTTCCCATGATATGCAGATTAATGTAGCATAGCCAACAGGAGCTTTATTGATGGATTTTGGTTCCTCCAAGTAGCTATCTTGGAATTAATACAATCCATCTTTATATATTAAAAATTCTGGAATTCTCAGGAGTTTTTTACTTAGATATAAAAACTGCAATATTTGCAAAAATTTTTCCAAGTTAAATAATTTTGGTTGGGAGGAGTTCTGGTAAGGCCAATAACTACAGGACTAAATTGGGCTGGTCCTTTTGCATAGTCATATAATTTTGGATTCCATGCTGATGCTTTAGTGTGTACTTCAACTTCAATAAAATATATTTCTTTGAGGATCCTTAATAGAATTAAGAACTCATATATTTCTTTTCCATTTTTAGTAGTTCTAGAAGAAACAAAGAATTCTTCTTTCTTTCTATATATCCTATAGTCTGTAAAAGTCTTTACTATTTTGTCCATGGTAAGGGTACATGCTCAGATTGTAGATATTAGCTGGGGTACTTAGACAGATGGAAAAGTTTGTAAAGGGGCAATTTCTATAGGTGAAAGTTTGGAAGTGACACCATATCTTATACAAAAATTATCCTATTCATTTCTAAGGAAAGAACCACTACAAATAACATAAATTCAGGATTGGTCAAAGGTATATTGGTTCAATCAGATCCAGACATGTTCAATTTTTCAAGTATGGTTAGTTAATCTTGGGTTTATCCTTCATCAGGGATGGAGGAGTGGCAAGTAGGGCTTAGATTTATATGCTTGACAGTAATATGGGACTGCAGATAAAAGAAGAATTGCATAGGTAATATAGCTCATTGTGAAATGTTGGCTATTGCTTTGGAGGAGCTGTGTGTTTTATTGCACATGGAACCCATAAAATTAGGATGACATAAAATTATGTTAGCTGAGGTATTGATCAATTTTGTGTTACAGTAACTGTAAGCCAGATAGGCTTTAGCAACAAGATTCAGGAAAATGTTCAGATAAACAATTGATTTATGGTAGGTTCCTAATCTGAGAGAAGCATATAGCAGGGAGACTTTGAATTGTAATCTTTCTGTACTGACTGATAATTTTTTACTATGTGCTTTGATAAAAGAAAAATAATAATTAAAAGGTAGGACTACCCCAAACAGTTCCCAAACTACATAGTCTGTGAAATGAACATTCTTACAGACTTTTTTTTTTGCCCCCAAATATGTCAAATGTAAAGTCCATAAAACTCTGGCACACTTCCTATATGAAACTTCTCACCATTTTAGTACAGAGGACTAAGTGAACAAGTAAACAAGTGAAATATTTGGTCTGTTAGGTAATGGCAAGTGCTAAGGAGAAAATAATAAACAGGGAAGGGGGACAGGAATGCTGGGGAAAGAGATTTAAATTTTAGATAGGGTGGCCAAAGGAACACTCCCTGAGAAGCGGACATTTAAATAAATTTTCTAAAGGAAATGAGGGAATTAGCCAAGCAGTTGTCTGAGGGAAGAACATTCCATGCAGAGTGCACAAAAGAACAAAGGCCCTGAGGTAAGTGCAGGCCTGATGTGTTCATAGGAACAGCAAGGGGCTATGGGTGGCTGGAGTGGACTGAATGAGTGGAGAGAAGGTCAAAGGGGTAACAAGGGGCGATAAAAGGCATTGCTCCTCCAGAGCAGTAGCCAACATTTCTCAACAAGCTACATCACCTATGAAATGCTTCTTTTAATCCTACATTACTGTCAAGCATACAGGGTTCTCAGCAGGCAATTTTGTCCCCAAGGAGGCATTTGGCAATGTCTGGAGATGTCTTGTCTTTCTTTTTTAGGGAAGTTATAAGGGTGCAGAAAATACAGAGTTCCCACACACACACCTCTGCTCCCATTATCAACACCTTGAATTAGTTTGGTACATCTGTTAAAATTGATAAAAGAATATCAAAATTTCATTATTAACTATAGTCCATGGTTGATATTAGAGTTCGCTCTTTGTATTGTATAGTCCTATGGGGTTTTTTGTTTAACTTTGGTTCTAGTAACATATAGACAACCTAATTTCCCCCTTTTAGCCACATTCAAATATATAATTCAGTGCTTTTAATTGCGTTCACCACTATACGTTACCAAAATTATTCCACCACCCCAAATAGAAACTGTACAATTTAAGCATTAACTCCCCCTTCCCTTCCCCCACCCTGGCCTCTGATAACCTGTATTCTAGTTTCTGACTGTATGAGTGTGCTTATTCTAATTATTTCATATGAGTAAGATCATACAATATTGGTCCTTTTGTGTCTGGCTTATTTCACTCAACATGATGTCTCCAGGGTTCATCCATGTTGTCACATGTATCAGAACGGCGTTACTTTTCATGGCTGAATAATATTCCATTGTGTGTATATAACACATTTTGTTGATCCATTCATCAATTCATGCACATTTGGGTTGCTTGCATCTTTTGGCAATTGTGAATAATGCCACTATGAATATTGGTGTGCAAATATCTGAGTCCCTGCTTTAGATCCTTTGCAGTATATACCTAGAAGTGGGGGTTCCAGGTCATGTGGTAATTCTATACTTAACTTTCTGAGGAATTGCCAAATTGTTTTCCACAGTGGCTGCACCATTTTACATCCCCACCAACAATCAATGAGTGTTCCTATTTCTTCATATTCTTTCCAATGCATGTTATTTTTCATTTTCTACATAGTAGCCATTCTAGTGGGTGTGAAATGGTACATCATTGTGGTTTTGATTTGCATATCCCATGATGCTGTGCATCTTTTCATGTGCTTTTTGGCCATTTGTATATCTTCTTTGAAGAAATGTCTATATAAGTCTTCTGCCCAGTTTTTAATTGTGCTGCTTGTCTTTTTGTTGTCCCATTTATCTAATTTTTCTTTTGTCACTTCAAGTGTAAGGTCTAAGAAACCATTGACTAACACCAGATCTTGAAGATGCTTACTTATGTTTTTTTCTAAGATTTTTATGCTGGTTCTTGTATTTAGCTCTTTGATACATTTTTGAGTTAGGTTGTGTATAGTGAAGGGTAGGGGTTGAGTTTGGTTTTGTATACGGTGAGAGATAGGGGTCTCCATTTTTTTACATATAGAGATCAAGTTTTCCCAGCACCATTTGTTGAGGAGACTGTTCTTTCCAAATTGAATGAAACTGACACCCTTGTCAAAAGTGGAAGGGTCTTTGTGAATGTCTATTTCTGAACTATCAATTTGATTCCATTGGTCAAAAAGCCTGTCCCTGTGCCAGTATCATGATGTTTTGACCACTCTTGCTTTATAGTAAGTTTTAAAATCAGGCAGTGGGAGTCCTCCACCATAGTTCTTCTTTATAAGATATTTTTGGCTATTTGAGACCCTATCTCTTCCATATAAACTTGATTTCTGCAAAGAAGGCTGTTTATTTTGGGGGGTATTGAGTGGACTGCTTTGGGTAGATTGACATCTTGACTATATTTAGTCTTCAAATCCATGAGCATGTAATATCCTTACATTTATTTAGGTCTTCTTTAATTTCTTTTAGCAATGTTTTGTAGTTTTTGTGTATAAATCCTTTATATTCTTGGTTATATTTATTCCTGGATATTTGATTTTTTTAGTTGTTATTGTAAATGGAATTTTTTTCTTAATTTCCTCTGCAGATTGTTCATTACCAGTGTATAGTAACACTACTGATTTTTGCATGTTGATCTTGTACCCTGCCACATTGCAGAATTGTTTTAGTAGCGCTAGTAGCTTTGTTGTAGTTTTTTGGGATTTTCTATATATAGGATCATGTTGTCTGCAAATAGGGAAGATTTTACTTCTTTCTTTCTGATTTGGATGCCTTTTAATTCTTTCTCTTGCCTAATTCCTCTAGCTAGAACTTATAATACAATGTTGAATAACAGTAATGACAGTTCGCATCCTTGTCTCATTCTTAATCTTAGAGGAAAAGCTTTGAGTATAATGTTAGCTGTGGGTTTTTCATATACGCCTTTTATCATTTTGAGGAACTTTCCTTCTATTACTATATTTCTAAGTATTTTTTATCAAGAACGGGTGCTGGATTTTGTCAAATGCCTTTTCTACATCAATTATGATATGTGGGCTTTCTTTTCCTTCATTCTATTAATGTGATGTATTACATTAATTGATTTTCTTAAGTTAAAACATTCTTGCATGCTTTAGATAAACTCCACTTGATCGTGGTGTATAATTCTTTTAAAGTGTAATTGGATTTGGTTTGCTTGTATTTTGTTAAGAATTTTTGCATCTATAGTCATAAGGGATATTGGTCTGTAATTTCCTTTTCTTGTGGTATCTTTATCTAGCTTTGGTGTGAGAGTGTTGCTGACCTCATAGAATGAGTTAGGAAGTGCTCCCTCCTCTTCAACTTTTTGGAAGAGTTTGAACCATGTTTTAGTTTCCTAGGATGCTTAAGCAAATACCATGAAATGGTTTGGCTTAAACAATGGGAATTTATTAACTTACAGTTTGAGGCTAAAAGAAAGTCCAAATCAAGGAGTCATCAAGGCAATGCTTTCTTTCCAAAGCCCAGTATTCTGGGGCTGGCTGTTGGCAATTCTTGGCTCCTCTGTCACGTGACAAGGTTCGTGGCAGCCTCTTATGGCCTCTCCCCTCTCTTTCAGGTTCTGTTGATGCAGCTTCTTGCTTCCTATAGCTTTCTCTCTGTCTGAATTTCATTCTCCTTTAAAAGACTCTACTTATAGGACTAAGACCCATCCTGACTGACTTGGGCCACACTTTGACTGAAGTAACCTCATCAAATGGTCCTACTTATAATGGGCTCACACCCACAGGAATGGATTAATTTTTTTTTCCATTTTTATTGAGATTGTTCAGATACCATACAATTATCCAAAGATCCAAAGTGTACAATCACTTGACCCTGGATACTCTCATACAGCTGTGCATCCATCACACTTAATTTTTGTTCAATTTTTAGAAACTTTTCATTACTCCAGACAAGAAATAAAGTGAAAGATGAAAAAAGAAAAAAAGAAAAGGAAACTCTAATCCTCCCCTATCCCTCACCAACCCCCCTCAATTGTTGACGTGTGGTATTGATATAGTACGTTTGTCACTGTTTATGAAAAAATGTTGAAATACTACTAACTGTAGTATATAGTTTGTAATAGGTATATAGTTCTTCCCTATATGCCCCTCTATTATTAACTTCTAATTGTATTGTCATACATTTGTTCTGGTTCATGAAGTGATTTCTAGTATTTGTACAGTTGATCATGGACATTGCCCACCATAGGATTCAGTTTTATACATTTCCATCTTTTGACCTCCAACTTTCCTTCTGGTGACATATATGACTCTGAGCTTCCCCTTTCCACCTCATTCACACACCATTCGGCGCTGTTAGTTATTCTCACATCTTGCTACCAACACCCCTGTTCATTTCCAAACATTTAAGTTCATCCTAATTGAACATTCTGCTCATACTAAGCAAGAGCATCTATATTTCTTCCACAAGGCAGGAGGGAGAGTCAAAGAAGGTAGAGAGGCAAAAGAAAGAGGAAACAAAAAAAATGACAGCTAGGAAGCAGCAAAAGGAAAAATAACCTTAAATCAAAGTAGAATAAAGAATCAGACAATACCACCAATGTCAAGTGTCTAACATGCCTCCCCTATCCCCCCTCTTATCTGCGTTTACCTTGGTATATCACCTTTGTTACATTAAAGGAAGCATAATACAATGATTCTATTAGTTACAGTCTCTAGTTTATGCTGATTGCATCCCTCCCCCAATGCCTCCCCATTTTTAACACCTTGCAAGGTTGACATTTGCTTGTTCTCCCTCATAAAAGAACATATTTGTACATTTTATCACAATTGTTGAATACTCTAGATTTCACCAAGTTACACAGTCCCAGTCGTTATCTTTCCTCCTTTCTTGTGGTGTCTCACATGCTCCCCATCTTTCTCTCTCAACCGTATTCATAGTTACCTTTGTTCAGTGTACTTACATTGTTGTGCTACCATCTCCCAAAATTGTGTTCCAAACCACGCACTCCTGTCTTCTATCACCCTGTAGTGCTCCCTTTAGTATTTCCTGTAGGGCAGGTGTCTTGTTCACAAAGTCTTTGATTGTCTGTTTGTCAGAAAATATTTTGAGCTCTCCCTCATATTTGAAGGACAGCTTTGCTGGATACAGGATTCTTGGTTGGCGGTTTTTCTCTTTCAGCATCTTAAATATATCACACCACTTCCTTCTTGCCTCCATGGTTTCTGCTGAGAGATCCGCACATAGTCTTATTAAGCTTCCTTTGTATGTAATGGATCGCTTTTCTCTTGCTGCTTTCAGGATTCTCTCTTTGTCTTTGACATTTGATAATCTGATTATTAAGTGTCTTGGCGTAGGCCTCGTCATATCTCTTCTGTTTGGAGTACGCTGCGCTTCTTGGATCTGTAATTTTATGTCTTTCATAAGATATGGGAAATTTTCATTAATTATTTCCTCTATTATTGCTTCTGCCCCCTTTCCCTTCTCTTCTCCTTCTGGGACACCAATGATACGTACATTATTGTACTTTGTTTCATCCTTGAGTTCCCGGAGATGTTGCTCATATTTTTTCATTCTTTTCTCCATCTGCTCCTTTGTGTGTAGGCTTTCAGGTGTTTTGTTCTCCAGTTCCTGAGTGTTTTCTTCTGCCTCTTGAGATCTGCTGTTGTATGTTTCCATTGTGTCTTTCATCTCTTGTGTTGTGCGTTTCATTTCCATAGATTCTACTAGTAGGTTTTTTGAACTTTTGATTTCTGCCGTATACAGGTCCAGTTCTTCCTTTACAGCCTCTATCTCTTTTGCAATATCTTCTCTAAACTTTTTGAATTGATTTAGCATTAGTTGTTTAAATTTCTGTATCTCAGTTGAAGTGTACATTTGTTCCTTTGACTGGGCCATAACTTTGTTTTTCTTAGTGTAGGTTGTAATTTTCTGTTGTCTAGGCAACAATGAAAGAACAATGAAGGAACATGGGTAAGAGAGAATATGGACCCCCGCAACAAAGCTCAGAATAGAGGTAAGGAATTTCATAGGGAGGAAAAAAGCATTAACATTTTGACAGGACGAAAAATTTTCCCTCCACAATTCTGCACTAAATATCTAAAAGCACACCAATTCTCACGAGAGAAAAATTCCTTCATGAACAGTTGACCACTGAGGCAGTCAGAGCTGGAAGGGTCGTTAGGGGTTGCCCAATTCGGCTTCCAAAGTGGGGGTTGGAGTTAGTGAAGTGGCTTAGGAAAGGGCCACATCTGGGACCCAGGCATCCTGATTCCTGCGGCAATGGATTCCCCACCCCACCCGCCTTGCCCAGTGCTGGTGGTAATTAAAGCTAAATTAATTTTGTGCCACTTCTCCCACTGCTCTGGCTAGAGCAAGAACAGCTCCATCAGGGCCCTTGACCTCTACCTTTTTTCAAAAACGTTCTCACCTCTCGCTGACATATCACAGACTGATCAATAGCAAGCCCTGAAAGGGTAACAAAAGATAAAGGAAGGCGTCTCCTGGCCGTCGAGCAAATTACAGGAGCGAATGACAAGGAATCGTAGAGCCAAGTTTCTGGTACCTCCCAGAAAACAGGAATCCTTGGAAAAGTTCTGATCAAGAGGCAGGGAAATAGGTCTGTCGAATCCATAGTGCAGCGACAGCGGCATGCTCTGAGGGTCCAGAGTGCTTATCTCTGGGAACACAGGACCGCAGGCTGTAGCGGGGTCAGCAAGCGGGTTGACTTTCGTCCAACAGTGTGTGCCAAGCACTAGTTCAATCTGCTATCAGATATTTGTCAAGTAACTTCACCGTCGAACGTCGATTTTGTGGTGGCTGTGAAACGAATCTTATAACACCTGACTCAGAGTGTGCTTGGGAGGATTAAGCCTGGGAAATGGCGATGAAACGTATTGCTGCAAAAAGACCAGGAGTATTACACAGAGGAAGAAATTGAGCGAGGGTGTCTTTCACGTGACGAGGTGGCCGAGTGGTTAAGGCGATGGACTGCTAATCCGTTGTGCTCTGCACGCGTGGGTTCGAATCCCATCCTCGTCGTCCGGTTAAGATGTCTGTTTTTCCCCCAGGCACTCTAAACAAGGGGTTAGGACTTTCTTCTGGTGACTTCATTCCTTACTCAACACGCAGTTGAGTCATTTCGTGTAACCTTTCTTGGTCTTTGCTTTTTCAGCAGCATTTATGGTAGTTGTGAATTTAATTCCTTAGCTGATTTATTTGATTCATATTTCATTCTCCCATAAATTTTCATTCGCTCAGAAGTTTTGCTCAGCAGGGATTCCCTATTAAGGAAACAAATGAATTAATTGAGAACCGTAGAAAAACATTGCCTAACACATTTTAAAGAACTGACAAATTCGTCTACAGAGTCATATACACAAAAGTCTATACCTTGTACTTTATGGATTATTTAAGGCATTTTGGGTTTATTTTATCTCTACTGCAATTTTTGTCTATCTTTCATGGTAACTTTAAAGCAAGCATAGTTGTCTAAGGATCCCTATTTTTGACAAGGAGGAGGGTCTGTCCCTTTACTTAGAGATACGAGAAAGCTAAAAAGGATATCCCACACAATATTCCCAACTAGTGCTAAGGATTTCTTTCTGAGAAAGACAGAGAACAATGTCAGTACTGTGGGGTTCTATTTGTGATTTCCATCTTGACTGACCTTTGGTCAATAGATATATATACACACACACACACACATATATATATATCTTCATTTTATTTCCATTTGTTGATAAGTACTACATTTACATGATTCAAAAGTATAAAAAGCTATACAGAAAAGTCTTGTCACCAATTACCCTCTCCACTGCTAAGCTACTGTTATTAGCCCTCAGGTATCAGTCCAGAAACAAAGTATGAATATATAAGAACACAAATATGAATATATATACACATATTCTTACTTGTTTTTGTAAATAGTAGTGTCTATTCATATTATCTTGACCATGCTCTTTTTCACGTAATACATCTTGGAGCACTTTCCATACCATTATAAAACATGATTTCTCATTTTTCTCTAAGTCTGCATAGTATTCTATTATAGGCATTTTGGTTCCTTTCAATCTTTTTTTTTTTTTAATAAACTGTGTGGCAACAAATAACTTCATGCATATGTCATTTTAAATGTGTATCTATAATATAAATGTCTAGACATGATATGCTGTGTCCTAAGGTATATTCATTTGTAAAACAGTCACATTCCCTCCATAAAAATTGTATTAATTTACTCACAAACCAACAAAATGGAAAAGAGCCAGACCACATCTGTCTGGATTATGCAGCCCTATAAGAGGGATTATTATTTTCTACCTTTATCTAGCATTGTCTCAGAACATCTAAAGGAAGTCCCCGCAGTAAGAAGGAAATGACTGGGTATCTTGGGTTCTCTTAAGCTTGGTTGTCTTTATTTATTACAGATTCTTTCAGTAACCATTGGCAGTTTATAAATGAGCTGATTAAATGTTCAAAATTTAATAATTTTTAGGGAATGGTGAGGTTGAGCCTTGCATGGTTTGAGAGTAGGGGTCATTTGATTTTTTTTTTTTTATGAGAATGAACATAAAAGATGTCTAAATCAGATATCTGAAATTGGATCACTGGAATCAACTGTCAGGTCTTATGCAACAGATGTGATTTCTTTAGTTCAGTGGTTCTCGAAAGTCTGGTTCCCAAACAACAGCAACAGCATCACCTGGAAATTTGTTAGAAATACAAACTCTGGGACTGGCAATTTACACTTTAACAAGCTCTCCAGGTGATCTTGATTTATGCTAACCTTTGATAACTGCTTCTCTATTCTTTTTTTTTTTTTTTTTTCTTCTGCAAACATGGTTAACATAGTTACTACCGGTTTAGTACAAGCTTCTATCCCCCAGAACCCGTGTTTCTCCCGTCATTCCAGCGTCAATTTGAGTGTCTATTTTGAACCTTCCGGCTCTGCCAGGATTAATCGCGCTGCCTTCTGTTCTGTCTGTGCCTCCAAGAGCGAGGGTGACTGTTGATGTGGTGTAAAGACACCATTCCATGACCACCAGGAACAACTTGTAGTCTGACAAAATCTGATTTATTGAATCGACGAAGAGAGAGGATACTCCAGGGTAACCGGGAAATGCCGCTCATCAAGAGGAAGTTTCGTCAGGTTTGGGTTCCGATTGAAGGATTCCCAGAGGGCTCTAAGGGAAGCGGGGATCGGGACAGGATTGGTTGCTGTTTCTGAGGAGGTGACGGGAGATTTGCTGGATGTATTCCCAGGTCCTTCTAGGCTTAAAATGTTCTATATCAGAAAGGTCAAAATTGAGGAATTCAGTGGAATCCAAAACAGAAAAACCGAGATCTATTTAGGCAACTACTTACTTAAGGAGATCTACTCCTTAGGCAACTCTTACGCTTTGTGTGCTCCTAACTGGGCGCTGGAGCCGGCTGGGAGCGGCGCGGGGCGGGGGTGGGGAGATGGCAATCTTGGCGACCCCTGTGGTGGTTGCTCGGCTCCCACACTCCTGGCCACGGTCTTTCGTACTGGCAGCATCTCCTGCTTTTTGCTCCAGCTCCAATTCCTTGGTTTCGTCATCCTTCTGCACCCACAGTTCCCCGGCTGGGACAGCGCCTGCAGAAACAGCGGGAGTTTGGTAGGAATTTTGTGGCCTCTCCACTCCAGTCTGTTCTGAGGTCCGCCCTTCTCTCCGGGGATGAGTTCTTGCCAGTGCTCTCAGCCAATGGTCACAGAGCTAGGGATGGCAGAAATATTTATAACCACAAAGGCAGATGAAACCAAAAGATACCACTTTGTTAAACGCTTTGCAAGATAATTTAAAAACAAATACAACAAAGTATTTTTATTTTTTGCATTTATTAAGTGGAAAAAAAATGAATCCCATGATGTCCTTATTCTGTGGTGGAATTTAATTACATTGTTAAAAATAAAGTTATATATTAAAAAAAACAACTTGGTTACAATGTCTGTATTTCTAGAAAATATAATATCCCAAAATAACTGTAGAAGAAATAGAAAATCCAAACAGAATGATTAAATTGAAGAAATTAAATGAAGAAATAAACATTGTCAACAAACTAACCTCCAAAAAAGCACCAAACAAGTTCGAGTCCTAATTCCTGGTCTGTGGACTTGTGAATCCATTCATAAACAGTTATCTTTGAAGATGTCATTAGTTAATTTGATATGACTGGAGTCCTTATAAGCAGAAGAAATTTGGACAGTCAGTTGGAAACAGTTAGGGAGGGAGATGGCCATGTGATGGAGGCAGAAATTAAGTTATGGATTGCTGACAGGCCACCAGCAGAACGCTTTCAGATTTCAGAGAAACGGTGATACTGCCAACACCTTGATTCTGCCAACACCTTGATTTTGGACTTCTAGCCTCCAGAATTGTGGGACAATAAATCCCTGCTGTTTATGCGAACCAGCCTGTGTTACTTTGTTACAACAGTCCTGGGAAACTAAGAAACATTTCTATGGAGAAAAGTCATGTAAACATTTAAATAGATGTGGGAAATATGTTTGATTACATTCACAGGTTTTTGATACATTTCTTTAAAAACTTTAATAAAAAAGGAATAGATGGCTCTTTACATAACATGGTAAAACATAACTAGCTTATGTCAACAGCCATGTTCCTGCTTTTCAGAGAAAACATTATATGCATTCCCTTTGAAGTTAGCAACAAGAAAGATGTCTGTTCTCACCACTATTATTTTCTATTATCTGGAAGAACTAGATAATGCACTTAGTAAGAGAAATGAATAGATATAAAAATTGGAAAGAATGAGTTAAAATCATCATTATATATAAATATGAAGGTTTCCCAGGATTTATTTATAAAATTAAACATATTTATTAAAGAGACTTAATTGACTCCCTACACACACACACACACACACACACTCACACACAGCACACAATGGAAGAAAATACCCCATTTATAATAGCAACAAAAGGGATAAAACATTGAAGAATAAATTTAGGAAGAAATTACAAGATCATAAAAAGAAAACTTTAAACATTCTTGACTGACTCTAGGTATGGAGAGGCATATCAATTTTCTCTACAAGTTAGTCTAGGTATTTAATATACCAATAAAAATTAAAATAGGATTTTGTTTTGAAACTTGTTAAATTGCTTCTAAGGTTCATCTGAAAAAAAAAATAAACATTAATAGCTAGGAAAATTTAAAAAAACAAGAATAATGAAGAAGATACAGGCCATCTGGGTATTAAAACATAAGTTACAATAAATGAAACATTATAGAACTGGCCCATCAAGGAAACAGAATAGAAAATTCAGAAATAGGTACAAATACTGAAGCATTTAATAAGGATGACATTTCAACTTAGTGGGGAAAACATAGATTATTCAATAAACGGTTTTGGGGCATCTGAGTAGTTTTTTTTTTAAAGGTGTAATCCACATTTCATCTCTTACAACTGGATAATTTCCAGGTGGTTCAAAAATTTAAACAGGAAAAAATAAAATCGTAAAAGTACTAGAAGAAATGATGTGAGAATTTTTGTTTATAGTCTTGACACAAGGAATGCCTTTCTTAGCATGACATAAAACTCCAGGAAACATAAAAATATAGCTAAATTTAGTTACTTAAAAATTAAAAATCTATGTGTAAAAAAACCACCACAAAGTAGGATAAAAAAAATTCTAAACTATCACAGACAAAGGGCTAATTTTCCTAATATATGAAGATCATACAAATAAACAAGAGAAAAACCATCACAAATAGAAGAAAGGGAAAAATTAAGGATAGAAAGTTCACAGAAAGGAAATGTACATGAAAGTTAATTTGTTCAATCTCACTCTTATTTAAAGAAATTATAATATAACCAGATGTCATTTTTCAACCTAGCATATTGGCAAAGATCAAAAAGTTTGTTGTGGGTAGGAGGGGATATGACTCAGATATTTCTAGGATGCTGTGGATTTTTATAACCACTCTGGAGGGCAATATAGCAATGCATATCAATATTATAAATGCACATTTTTTTTACTCAGAAATTCACTTCTAGCAAATTATCCTATAGATATACTCACACATCGGCAAGATGCTGTACATATGGAACTACTCAGTTCAGCACTGTTTATAAATGAAAAATTATTGAAAATAGACTAATTGTCCATCAACAGAGGACTGGTTAAAAAAAAATCTGCATAGTGGAATATTACACAACTGTTGAAAATAAAGGAGGCAGTTCTACTACAGGAAAAACGACAAGATTTTCTTTTTCCTTTTCTGAATTTGACACCAAACTCATTTTGGGGCAAATCCTGAACTGAACTGATGAGTCTTAACAGTGTTGTTTTTAACCAACTTAGGATGACTATTATACATTTCATTCAGATGTTGGATTGATGTGCTTTTAAACCCTGCTGGAGGTTCATAACACATGGCATATGTATATTGCCTTTCTAAAATTAAAAAAAAAAAATCTGAATTCTGAAACACATTTGTTCCAAAGGGTTTATGTATAATATATAATAAATACCCATACACCCATTACTTACAGTTTATAATTTTTCACATTTTGCCATATTGACTTGCTCTCTCTCTTTCTCTTTCTCCCTGCTGAGTATTTTAAAGTAAATTACAGATATCAAAACATATTAGCCTTAAATAGTTCAGTACCCATCTCTAAAAACTGAGGACATTTTCCTCTAGAATGATAATATCATCATACTCCCAAAAGTTAAAAATATCAGAGGGAGAGTTTTCAATGTACTTTTTGTATTTTGAATCTGTGACCATATGACTTTTTCAATAAATAATAAAAATTAAAGATACTCTGGATGAGACTTTAATATTTAAAATTGACCAGAAATCTCTGGTCATTAAGGGACAGGAATGAAGAATTCATGAGAATCTGGTTGAAAGCAGAGATTGGCCCCCCAAAAATAAGCCATTTCATTTTAATACCTGTGCCAGTTTGAATGTATTGTGTCCCCCAAATGCCATTATCTTTAATGTAGTCTTCTGGAGCAGACGTTTTGGTGCTGATTAGATTTGCTTGGAATGTGCCCCACCCAGCTGTGGGTGATGACTCTGATGAGATATTCCCATGGAGGCATGGCCCCACCCATTCAGGGTGGGCCTTGATCAGTGGAGCCATATAAATGAGCTGACTCAAAGAGAAGGAACTCAGTGCAGCTGTGAGTGACGTTTTGAAGAGGAGCAAGCTTGCTAGAGAGGAACGTCCTGGGAGAAAGCCATTTTGAAACCAGAACTTTGGAGCAGACGCCAGCCACGTGCCTTCCCAGCTAACAGAGGTTTTCCGGATGCCATTGGCCATCCTCCAGTGAAGGTACCCGATTACTGATGTGTTACCTAGGACACTTTATGGCCTTAAGACTGTAACTGTGTAGCCAAATAAACCCCCTTTTTATAAAAGCCAATCCATCTCTGGTGTTTTGCATTCCACAGCATTAGCAAACTAGAACAATACCCATCTAAGTTAGAGCTGGTGTGAATAGGGCTTTCAATAAGTCCTGACAGAAGCATGGTAGGCAGGCAAAGCCATCCAAATCCAAAATATGTGTCTCTTGACTTGAAGAAAAGTTCTGCTGTCTCCACCATGGAAAGACTACAATATACTCAACTTGGCTAGATATTCTAGTTTAGAGTTGTTTAGAGTTTATTGGGGGCTCTTGCAAGTTGAACCCTCAACAATGGTGGTGTCAAGATTAGCCTCAAGAAAGTCCTTTTTCCCTATTCCTTTCCTTTCCTTTTTTTTTTTCTTTCCTTTTTCTTTCTGAGCTTATGAACAACCTCTCTCATGGCAGCCATGGCCACTATGTTCAAACATTCCTTGTGTAAACACTGATAGGACTGAAAAAAGAGTTGTTGACATACCTGGAGCAAATCATCTTGCCCATTTGCTTATTAAAACTCTCCTACACAGGGAATTCGTGAAAATTTATGAGACACATATATTTTTATAATTGTTGCCCATTGTTTGAGGTCCATCCACATGCCAGTTTCCCCAATCTCTTTGTCACAAATCCTACAAATGTATCTATCTATCTATCTATCTATCTACCTACCTACCTACCTACCTACCTACCTGTTTTAGTTTGCTAATGCTGCCAGAATGCAAAACACCAGAGATGGATTGGCTTTTATAAAAGGGGGTTCATTTGGTTACACAGTTACAGTCTTAAGGCCATAAAGTGTCCAAGGTAACACATCAGCAATTGGATACCTTCACTGGAGGATGGCCAATGGCGTCTGGAAAACCTCTGTTAGCTGGGAAGGCACGTGGCTGGTGTCTGGTTCTGGTTTCAAAATGGCTTTCTCCCAGAACATTCTTCTCTAGGCTGCAGTTCCTCAAAAATGTCACTCTTAGTTGCACTTGGGGTATTTGTCCTCCCTTAGCTTCTCCGGAGCAAGAGTCTGCTTTCAACAGCTGTCTTCAAACTGTCTCTTATCTGCAGCTACTCTCTCAGATACTGTGAGTTCTTCAAAGTGTCCCTCTTGGCTGTAGCAGCTTGCTCCTTCTGTCTGATCTTATATAGTGCTCCAGTAATTTAATTCAGACCCACCCAATGGGCGGGCCAACACCTCCATGGAAATTATCCAATCAGAGTCATCACCCACAGTTGTGTGTGGCCCATCTCCATGGAAACACTCAAAGAATTACAATCTAATTAACACTGATAGGTCCACCCATACAAGATTACATCAAAGATAATGGCATTTGGGGGGACATAATACATTCAGACTGGCACACTTTCTATCTATCTTATGATACAACCTACAGCAGAGCCAGTATCCCAATATATGTGCATCTAAATTGTCCCGGAACTGAGTGGCCTTTTCAATAGGGCTTCCCAATTATATGCTGAAAATAATTCCTTCTGCCCCAGAACACTTACCAAGGTACTTCTATAGGGCAATCTTTTGCAGAACAGATAGGTAGGAACCAGTGTTCCTCAGAGTCATCTAACTAGAAAGAATTTCAATGTGCAGGCCACTTGGTCCTTGGGTGGAGCCTGACTTATTTCTATAATTAAAATGTTTGACTTACTTAACAAGCACACATAAACCAGTTAGAGAGCCTAGCCAACATTTGAGACATTTCATACAAATATGAAAGCTATGTTTACTTGTCACAGATGGGCATCCAAAATGGAAGAGAATAACACATTTAAACAGTCTAGTCAAGTCCAAGAGAAGTTAAGCATTCACTCTCATTATACAGTTCATTAGGGAAGTTTGTATTGAGGGCTTTGCAAGTGAGGCATTGCAAGGTATGTTGGAAAAAATCATCAGGACTTTGATCAGATTTTCTTCATGCTGGTTCTCTTAATGATTACACACATTGGATATTTGGAAGAAGCGGAAGTAGAGCATGAAGCTTGAGTTTATTCAATGCCCTCAGAAAACTAGGTTGAGGAAACCAATTAAAGACATCTACAGAGCTTACATATTTGGAGTTAAAGGTTATCATGGAAACTCCATTGGCATAAAAGATACTTTCTTACTGCTGTGACCAAATAAATAATAAGGCTCTGTTAAAAACAAAACAAAACATAGTTTGCTATAGCAATACCATCATCCTAGCTGGTATAATAAAATTGATGAATGACTAACAGTACTTATAATTTTGCTCTTTGGTACCAATAAAGTTAATTTAAATTGGTTTTGGACTGATTTTGTATTACTACTAAAAATCCAGACACCTTTGAAACACTGCCCCCCCCCCCCCCAAAAAAAAGAGGAAAGAAAGAGAGAGAGAGAGGAAGGAAAAAGAAAGAAAGAAAAAGAAAGGTACATGTCTATCAACATGTAGGGGCTGGGATACTAAACTGTATGCTGATGGACTACAATGCAGCCATAAATTAGTTAGACCTATATGACCGTTGAAGATGTTTAAGATAAATGCAGCGGAAACGTTGAAATAAGTGGAGGAGTGAAAGCTAAATGTAAAGTAGTTTAATGCCGTTTAATATGTATGGGCTTGTGTGTTAGTGTGAAAGAGAAAGAGCGGAATGATACATACAAATTCCAAGCCAACAGTGACATTAGCTTCCCCATAGAAGTGGGACTAAGAAGAGACAGGGTGAGGTTTCACCTTTTACTTTATTTATTTTGGCATTGTCTGAGAGTTGTTTTTTTTCTTTAATTAACAATAAATAATGTATTATTTTTTAAATGCTGTTAACATCAACATTTTCAATAGCTATTGATCTATGCTTCATCAATGTTTCACAGTTTAAAACCTGCATGGTGCCTACACATGTATAAAATTCTGATTATTTAATACCCTGTTTGGAAAAGAACTGGATACCCAGGAAATAAGGGGTTGATTCCAAGGTGAGGAAATCGCAGGAGGTAAGAAACGAGATGGGGAATCCTAGACCGTCCCAGAAGTGCCTCTGCTCAGGCTGCGGAAGAGGATGGGCTGGCATCTTCCCGGTCCTGCCGTTGTTCCCGCTGGTGCGCTCCTTCCAAAGGCAATAGCGCCACCCCTCCACCCCCCCTTCTAGCTGTGATTCTGCTAAAAGATCTGGAGAGAGAGCTTGAGGAACTCCAGCATGAGGTAGGGAGGAAAATTCGTTAGGGAAAAATGTGGATGTGAGTCACCAAGTACCCTTGTATCCTCTGCTTTGTATCCCCTTGACTGTGGTAATTAAACAAGACCCTGGTTCCTACTTCTTTGTTTCTGAGAAGCGTTTCTTCAGAAGTCAAATCTTGTCTTGTTGTCTCCAGATGGTAGCCCACAGACACAGACAAGAAATCCTCTCTAAAGAGACAGTCCCTCTAGGAGAGCAGACATCACTGAGCCCTCAGTCCCAGCACACACGTGGCCCTGCTCAGGAGCCCAACCCTGTTGGAAATACAGGTGAGGGACAGGATTTGTCAGATGTTGGTCTAATCCCACCTGGTCAAACAAACAGCAACACCCCAGAAATGGGAAGATGGGATCAGGAGACTTCTTAACACATGGCAGCAATGTCTAGTGCTTCTGCATGCCTAATGTGCTCACCTTTGCCCTCTTCCCACACATGCAGTTTCTGATTACCATCCTGGAAGTGCTCTGATCTTCTCACACATGGCACATTAGGATGGCTTTCAGGAAGCAGTGGGGAAGACAGCTTTGTGTTTGACAGACATAGGTTTAAATCATGGCTTTGCCTCTTGGAACCTGCTTATACTTGGACAGATTACTTAACCACCTGACCTCAGTTCTGCCATCTGCAAAATGAGGTTGATAATAGTATGTACTTCTGAAGGTTGTTGTGAGCATCAAACAAAACAATTTATGAAAATCACTTGGCACTATGCCTGGCACAATAAATTATGCTTAATACATGGTAGCTGTTCTTATCAGAAAACCACAGTGTATTTTTGCTCATTTGGGTTCACACTTGCAATGGAAAGGTAAAAGTAGTCAGAAGATTGTATGGGAGAGTCCAGTGAACGTTAGACCCTGCCATTTCCTTGAATTAATCTTAGTGGTGACAGTGGGTGTAGTATTGGGCATTTGAAGCTGAGTTAGCTTCCGTCTCTTCTCACAGTTGGCTCCACCTCTGATTTCCATACATACCATCATAGCCTCCTACTGACTTTTGTTTACCTTCTGACAATTATCTACAGTGGGGTTCTGCTGTTTTCAGTGTCACATTACCCCTGTATGTATCCAGCCACACCTTCCCTGGCCTCTCTGCCTCCAGCCTCTGTTTCTTTAATCTACCCTAGCAATCACGTAATTATCATAGATTTCTACACTTGGTACATATCACCTGATTTAAACTGAAATACATTTGTTGAGTAAATCCTTTGCATACCTGCAGTCCTTCCTTTGGCTTCCATAACCTCATCAGATTAAAATTCATTCTGATTTCATTTTCCTCCTTTGTGAACATCTTTCCAGTCTGTTCCTTTGTTTCTTCTTCCTTCTCTCCCCATGAACTTGGACTTCATTTTCCAGCCATCTTCTTTTCTGCCTCTAGAACCCTGCTGAGAAGACTTTATTTTAGGAAGCACATCTAAATTACGTCTAAGTTCACCCACCCATCCATCCATTTATTCATTTATTCATTCAACAAGTATTTATGAAGCCTCTCTTATGGCTGCAGGAGGGTATCCACAGAACACCTACAGATCCAAGAGTTCTCCCTATATATCTGTGAATTCAGGTGTATGATATAAATTCAGAAAAGGCCAATATCTTGAAACAACATACTAAGTCTTTGTTTTGATTGCAAAGACCAAACTGAAATTCAGGATCTTCAAATTTCTAGCTAAGCAGCATTTTAAAATTCATTTTATATCGCTGAGTTTGAGTTTCTGTTTAAATTCATGCTGGTTGTAAAAAATCCAAAAAATTCAGTAGTTTATATAATAAAAAGTGTAAGTTCTCCAACTCCTACTCCCCAAGGGTACCACTCTTATCAGTTTGCTGTATATCTTTACAGACTTCTTTTTAAACATGTAAAGAGGATGTTTAGCTATATGTCTATTTTCCTTGTTTTTTTTTAAATTCAGTTATTAAAGGAGGTGGGATAGTAACATCAATGGGTTTTCTGGTAAGTTTGATACTGAAAGTACTTTGAAAACCTTGGAAGAATCTAGAAATAGTAGTTATTAAAAGGTGGGAAGTGTCTTAGTTTTTATGGTATATGCAAATCCCTTACACAGTTCAGATACAAATATGAAATTTAGGCAAAAGGGCAATGCTGATCTTAATTGTGGCCCATCTCTTCTCTGCAGACACACTTCTGTTTTCCAAACCTGTTTTGATCTCCCAGCTGGAAGGTGGAGAAGAGCCATGGTCTAAGAACAGAGGAGTCCTAACAGGTACCTATGCAGGTATGTGAGGAGGAATACAATGAGATGTGGGACAATCACATCCTGGAACCTGAGGCATCCTAAGAGTACCACAGCAGCTGCTTTCTAGTGTTTACATAGGCTGGGTCTGTTTCTTTCCATTTTTACCTTCAACTCCTTCAAGCAGAGAGGGTCTGATTCAGATAGTCTGACACTATCCAGTGTGTAGCAGTCCTATGGGGTAGCCTTTGCCTCAGATGCCAGTCCCTGGACCAATTGGTTAAACAACTCCTGTGTGCCAGGCACAGTTCTCAGGGAATAAAACAGGAAGGTCCCTGCTCTCATGGAGATTAAATTGTAGCAAGGGGAAGACAAATAATAAGCATGAAGATAATGAGATTATATTGTATGTTAGAAGGTGATAAGCACTATGATAGAAAGCAAAAATAGAGCAGGTTAAGGGAGATTAAGAATGCTATGGATGGAGCAAGCACATTGCAGAATTAAATAGAATATTTAAGATGGGCCTTATTGAAAAGATAAGGGAAGGAAGTGATTCTTGCTGTTATCTGTGGTGAGAACTTTGCAGGAAGAGGAAAGTGCTAGAGTAAAGGCCCTGTGGTGGGAATGTACCTGGAATGGTTGCATATTTGAAAGTAATAAATTACTACCTGGAAGCACCTAGACTAGTAGGAGTTTAATACTTGTTCCATAAATGAAGGCATTAATACATGAAATCATTTTCCTTGGAAAGTTTTTTTTTTTAATGCAATTTTATTGAGATATATTCACATACTATACAATCCTCCAAAATGTACAGTCAGTTCTTCAAAGTATACAATAGTTGTGCATTGATCACCACAGTCAATCTTTGAACATTTTCATTACTCCAAAAAATAAAATAAAAATTAGACTAAAAAAGAACGTCCAAAACATTCCATGCCCCTCCTCCCCCCATTGTTCATTTAATTTTTTTTCACACTCATTCATTGTTTTTTTTAACTTTATCAAAATGATAAAAAAAAACAGTAAAAAAAAAAAACAAAAACATTTCAAACAACACCAAAACAGGAATTAAAAAAAACAAATAACCTAAAATAACTACATTGCCTCCAATATGTTCCTACACTACCCCAAGAAAATAGACTATACCCCAACAAAGGAATAAAAAAAACAAATAACCTAAAATAACTACATTTCTGTGAACTTGTTCCTACCATACCCCCCAGAAATTAACAAACAATAGTCATTCCTGAGCATTTCCAGAACATTAAGTTTACCCTCCAGAACCTATCTGTTCTTACTAGATTATCGTTCCACCATCACTATTTGCTGTCTGTTGCGAGGTCCCCTACATTTTACAATGTAAACCATTTATTTTATATTTTTCACAACGTTCACATTAGGAGTAGCATACAATATTTCTCTTTTTGTGCCTGGCTTATTTTGCTCGGCATTATGTCTTCAGGTTTCATCCATATTGTCACATGTTTCACGACATTGTTCCTTCTTACTGCCGCATAGTATTCCATTGTGTGTATATACCACATTTTGTTAATCCACTCATCTGTTGAAGGACATTTGGGTTGTTTCCGTCTCTTGGCAATTGTGGATATTGCTGCTGTAAACATTGCTGTGCAGATACCTGTTTGTGTCACTGCTCTCAGATCTTCTGGGTATACACTGAGAAGTGCAATTGCTGGATCAAAGGGTAAGTCTATATCCAGTTTTCTAAGAAACCGCCAGACTGACTTCCAGAGTGGCTGAACCATTATATAGTCCCACCAACAACGAATAAGAGTTCCAATTTCTCCACATTCTCTCCAGCATTTGTAGTTTCCTGTTTGTTTAATAGCAGCCATTCTAATTGGTTTGAGATGATATCTCATTGTGGTCTTAATTTGCATCTCCCTAATAGCTAGTGAAGCTGAACATTTTTTCATGTGTTTTTTGGCCATTTGTATTTCCTCTTTAGAGAACTGTCTTTTCATATCTTTTGCCCATTTTATAAATGGGCTGTCTACTATTGTTGTTGAGTTGTAGGATTTCTTTTTATATGCAAGATATCAGTCTCTTGTCAGATACATGGTTTCCAAATATTTTTTCCCATTGAGTTGGCTGCCTCTTCACCTTTTTGACAAATTCCTTTGAGGTACAGAAGCTTTTAAGTTTGGGGAATTCCCATTTATCTATTTTTTCTTTTCTTGTGTGTGCTTTGGGTGTAAGGTCTAGGAAGCAACCTCCTAATACAAGGTCTTGAAGATATTTCTCTACATTATCTTCTAGGAGTTTTATGGTACTGTCTCTGATATTGAGGTCTTCAATGCATTTTGAGTTAATTTTTGTGTAGGATGTGAGGTAGGGGTCCTCTTTCATTCTTTGGAATATGGATATCCAGCTCTCCCAGACACATTTGTTGAATAAACTGTTAATGTCCCAATTCAGTGGTTTTGGGGACGTCATCAAAGATCAGTCAACCATCGTTATAGGGATCTATCTCCTAATCCTCAGTTCAATTCCATTGATCGGTATGTCTGTCTTTGTGCCAGTACCATGCTGTTTTGACTACTGTGGCTTTATAATAAGCATCAAAGTCAGGAAGTATAAGTCCTCCCACTTCAGTTTTCTTTTTTAGAATGGTTTTAGCAATTTGAGGCATCTTCCACTTCCAAATAAATTTGATAACTAGCTTTTCCAAGTCTGCAAAGTAGGTTGTTGGAATTTTGATAGGAATTGCATTGAATCTGTAGATGAGTTTGGGTAGAATTGACATTGTCATGACATTTAGCCTTCCTATCCATGAACATGGAACATTTTTCCATCTTTTTAGATCCACTTCTATTTCTTTTAGTGACGTTACATAGTTTTCTATTCTATTTATAGGTCTTTTACATCCTTGGTTAAGTTTATCCTAGGTACTTGATTTTTTTAGTTGCTATTGAGAATGGTATCTTTCTCTTGGAGTGTCTCTTCAGTTAGGTCATTTCTAGTATATAGGAACATTAGTGACTTATGTGCATTAATCTTGTATCGCACAACTTTGCTAAATTTGTTTATTAGCTCAGGTAGCTCTGACATCGATTTCTTAGGGTTTTCCAAATATAAGATCATAGCATCTGCAAATAATGACAGTTTTACTTCTTCTTTTCCAATTTGGATGCTTTTATTTCTTTGTCTTACTGGATTGCTCTGGCTAGCACTTCTAGCACAATGTTGAATAACAGTGGTGACAGCGAGCATCCTTGTCTTGTTCCTAATCTTAGAGGTAAGTCTTTCAGTCACTTGCCATTGAGTACTATGCTGGCTGTGGATTTTTCATATATGCCCTTTATCATATTGAGGATGTTTCCTTCAATTCCTGCCTTTTGAAGTGTTTTTATCAAAAAAGGATGCTGAATTTTGTCAAATGCTTTTTCAGCATTTATGGAGATGATCATTTGATTTTTCCCTTTTGATTTGTTAATATGTTGTATTACATTGATTGATTTCCATATGTTAAACCATCCTTGCATGCCTGGAATGAACCCCACTTGGTCATGGTGTATGATTTTTTAAATATGTCTTTGGATTCGATTTGCAGTATTTTCTTGAGAATTTTTGCATCTATATTCATGGGGGAGATTCGCCTGTAGTTCTCCTTTCTTGTAGCATCTTTACCTGGCTTTGGTATTAGAGTGATGTTAGCTTCATAGAATGAGTTAGGTAGTGTTCCATTTTCTTCAATTTTTTGAAAGCGTTTAAGTAAGATTGATGTCAGTTCTTTTTGGAAGGTTTGGTAGAATTCCCCTGTGAAGCCATCTGGCCATGGGCATTTGTTTGTGGGAAACTTTTGGATGATTGATTGGATCTCTTTGCTTGTGATTGGTTGGTTGAGGTCTTCTGTTTCTTCTCTGGTCATTCTAGGTTGTTCATGTGTTTCCAGGAAATTGTCTATTTCCTTTACATTATCTAGTTTGTTTGTATACAGTTGTTCATAGTTTCCTCTTGTAATATTTTTTAATTTCTTCAGGATCTGCAATAATGTCGCTTCTCTCATTTATTATTTTGTTTATTTGGGTTTTCTCTATTTTTGATTTTGGCAGTCTTACTAGGGGCTTGTCAATCTTGTTGATCTTCTCAAAGGAACAACTTTTGGTGTTATTTATTCTCTCTATTGTATTTTTGTTCTCTATGTCATTTATTTCTGCTTTAATCCTTGTTATTTCTTTTTTTCTACTTGGTTTAGCATTGGTTTGCTATTCATTTTCTCGTTTCTTCAGTTGTTCCATTCATTCTTTGATTTTACCTCTTTCTTCCTTTTTAATTTATGCATTTAGAGCTATAAATTTCCCCCTCAATATTGCCTTTGTTGCATCCCATAAATTTTGATATGTTGTATTCTCATTTTCATTCATTTCTATCTATTTAGCAATTTCTCTTGCTATTTCTTCTTTAACCCACTGATTGTTTAGGAGTGTGTTGTTTAACCTCCAGATATTTGTGAATTTTCTAACTCTCTGATGGTTATTGACTACTAATTGTATTCCATTATAATCAGAGAATGTGCTTTGAATAATTTCAATCTTTTTAAATTTATTGAGGCTTGTTTTATGGCCCAGTATATGATCAATTCTGGAGAAAGTTCTATGAGCACTAAAGTAGAATGTGTGTCCTAGAGATTTGGGATGTACTGTTCTATATATATCTGTTAATTCATATTCATTCATCAGATTGTTTAGGTTTTCAATTTCCTTATTGTTCCTTTGCTGGTTGATCTATCTATAGAAGAGAGTGATGTATTGAACTCTCCCACAATTATTGTGGAAACATCTATTGCTTCCTTCAGTCTTGCCAGTGTTTGTCTCATGTATTTTGGGGCATAGAAATTTATGATTATTTCTTCTTGTTGAATTGCCCCTTTTGTTAGTATATAGTGACCTTCTTTGTCTCTTATAACATCCTTAGATTTAAAGTCTATTTTATCTGAGATCAGTATTGCTACTCCTGCTTTCTTTTGGCTGTAGTTTGGATGGAATATATTTTCCCATCCTTTCACTTTGAATTTGTGTCTCTGTGTCTAAGATGAATCTCTTGTAAGCACCATATTGATGGTTCATATTTTTAATCCATTCTGCCAATCTGTATCTTTTAATTGGGGAGTTTAATCCATTTGCACTCAATGTTATTACTGTGAAGGCATTTCTTGAATCAGCCATCCTATCCTTGGTTTTTGTTTGTCAGATATATTTTTTCCCTCTGTTCTAGTTTGCTAATGCTGCCGGAATGCAAAACACGAGATGGATTGGCTTTTATAAAAGGGGGTTTATTTGGTTACCCAGTTACAGTCTTAAGGCCATAAAGTGTCCAAGGTAACACATCAACAATTGGGTACCTTCACTGGAGGATGGCCAATGGTGTCCGGAAAACCTCTGTTAGCTGGGAAGGCATGTGGCTGGCATCTGCTCCACGTTCTGATTTCAAAGTGGCTTTCTCCCAGGACATTCCTCTCTAGGCCACAGCTCCTCTTCAAAATATCACTCTTGGTTGCTCTTGGGGCATCCTCTCTTAGCTTCTCTGGAGCAAAAGTCTGCATTCAACAGCTATCTTCAAACTTTCTCTCATCTGCAGCTACTCTCTCAGCTTCCATGCATTCTTCAAAGTGTCCCTCTTGGCTGTGGCAAACTCGCTTCTTCTGTCTGAGCTTATATAGTGCTCTAGTAAATTAATCAAGGCCCATGCTGAATGGGTGGGGCCACACCTCCATGGAAATTATCCAGTGAAAGATCTCTCCCACAGTTAAGTGATCACATCTCCATGGAAACATCCAATCAAAAGTCTCCAACCCAATCAACACCAATATATTTCCTGCCCACACAAGACTGCATCAAAGATAATGGTGTTTTGGTGGACATAATACACCCAAACCGGCACACACTCTCTCTCTTTATTTTGTTTAACATACCCTTACTAAATCTCTTTAGTTCTCAACCCTTCTCCATACCTCTCTCTCCTTTCTTCTTTTCTCTGCCAGTAGGGCTCTCTTTAGTATCTCTTGTAGGGCAGGTCTCCTGTTAGCAAATTCTCTCAGCATTTGTTTGTCTGTGAAGATTTTAAGCTCTCCTTCAAATTTGAAGGAGAGTTTTGCTGGATAAAGAATTCTTGGTTGGCAATTTTTCTCTTTCGGAATTTTAAATATGTCATACCTCTGCCTTCTCACCTCCATGGTCGCTGCTGAGTAGTCACTGCTTAGTCTTATGTTGTTTCCCTTGTATGTGGTGAATTGCTTCTCTCTTGCTGCTTTCAGAACTTGCTCCTTTTTCTAGTTTGCTAATGCTGCCAGAATGCAAAACGCCAGAAATGGATCGGCTTTTATAAAGGGGGTTTATTTGGTTATGAAGTTACAGTCTTAAGGCCATAAAGTGTCCAGGTAGTTCATCAACAATCAGGTACCTTCACTGGAGGATGGCCAATGATGTCCGGAAAACCTCTGTTTAGCTGGGAAGGCATATGGCTGGCTTCTGCTCCAAAGTTCTGGTTTCAAAATGATTTCTCCCAGGACGTTCCTCTCTAGGCTGCAGTTCTACAAAAATGTCACTCTTAGTTGCTCTTTGGATGTTTTGTCCTCTCTTAGCTTCTCTGGAGCAAGAGTCTGCTTTCAACGGCCATCTTCAAACTATCTCACATCTGCAGCTACTCTCTCAGCTTCTTTGCATTCTTCAAAGTGTCCCTTTTAGCTGTAGCTCCTCTTGAAAATGTCACTCTCACTTGCTCTTCAAAATGTCACTCACACACATCCCAAAGTAATTTGGGCAGATAATAAAAAATATATTTACATCCTCCCCCACCCCCCAGCCCCAAGGAGCTGGGGGAAGGTGCAGAAGTGTTGGACTTCCTCACCTGGACTGGTGTTGATGTTGTTGCAAACATTGGGACTGGCGGTTTGATGTGCTGAGCCCTCGATCATGGGACTTGCCCTTATGAAGCTCATTACTGCAAAGGAGAGGCTAAACTTGTATATAATTATGCCTAAGAGTCTCCCCCAAGTACCTCTTTGTTGCTCAGATGTGGCCTTCTCTCTCTCTAACTGAGCCACCTCGACAGGTGAACTCACTGCCCTCCCCTCTACATGGGACCCAACTCCCAGGGGTGTAAATTGCCCTGGCAATGCAGGATATGACTCCCGGGGATGAATCTGAACCTGGCATCGTGGGACTGAGAGTATCTTCTGGACCAAAAGGGGGATGCAAAATGAGACGAAATAATTTCAGTGGCTGAGAGATTTCAAATGGAGTCGAGAGGTCACTCTGGTGGACATTCTTGTTGGGGACGCTTACACCTTCAGCGATGCCGGAAGCACACAACATGGCCGCTAGAGCTGATGCAAGAATAACCTTGAATAGCGTCAGCCTTCTTTACGGAAACAGTAGCTCCCGCCTAAGCAGTAGCTAGTTCACGCCTAAACAGTAGCCGCCCATTGGCCATCCACCCCAGCAACAGCAGCCACCAATCCCAGACTGCCACCTGTTTTTACTAGCCACTCCCTCCACCTTAGAGCATATATACCCTGCCTCTTCAATAAAATTTTGCAGCTTGATCAGAACTCCTGTCTTGCTGTCGTTCTTCGTGTCTCTTGTCCCATACCATTCTTCCCTCGCAGGAGTTAGAGCCTCGGTTGATCGTCCCGCGGGCCGGGACAACTGGCGCCCAACGTGGGGCTCGAGCTTTGCGAGGGACAGAACGCCGCACTCAAGGAGAGAGGCCTCTCACACTCACCGCACCCGGGATCATCGCGAAGGAACTCGCTCGCGAGACAGTCCACTCAGCAGTCAGTCAGTGTCGGCGAAAGAAGAAAAGAAAAAGGAAGAAAAGGTAAGCCCCCACCCCCACCATGGGACAAGCAACTTCCCAGCACCAATTATATATTAGTCAGGTCAAAGAATCACTCAAGGCACGAGGAACTAGAGTCAAGAAAAAAGATCTCACACACTTTTGATTTCCTACTAAAGACTTGCCCCTGGTTCCCTCAGGAAGGTACTATAGATCACCAATGCTGGCTGCGGGTTGGAGATTGTCTAAAAGACTACTTCCGAACCTTCAGTCCTGAAAGGGTTCCTGTCACTGCTTTCACCTACTGGAATCTGATTAATGAAATCCTAAAAGTCCATTCTCTGGCCCCTGATATTCAAAAGCTCTGTAAACAAGGGGAAGAAGTGCTAAGGGAGCACTCTCGCCCCGCTTCAGAAACCAATTCAGTAATTATTAACATGTCTGATGTGCCTCTAAACAGTGACCCAATCAAAAGTAGACCAAACACCCCTATCAGTCAGGTCTGTCCGCTAGCCAATCAGTGTAAGGTTGAAACAAAGTCTGAAAACTTACCTTCTGTAGAGGATAATCCCCTTCCTCCGTTTCGGCCACCTCCTTATGCGCCTGGTCTTTCAGAGCCAAATCCTCAACCATGTCCTCAATTTTATCCAGTCACATCCCTGCCTCAGTTCCACGCTTTAGAGGAAGCCGCGGAAAATCTCCAGCTGCACGCCGATCATTTTAAAGAGGCCTTTAATCAGGAGCGCCTGCGAGCTGCCAATTTGCTTGCTGACCTCCGATCGGCAACTCAAAGTATTACAGCCCTTGCACTCCCAGAAAACGTCCCCTCATCACGTCCCCACTGCACCCACTACTCTGGGTTCATCTCCCAGCCACTCCAACAAAAGTGCTCTCGCCATACGTTGCTCTTACAGCTGCCCTCATAATTAAAGGCCGACAAACTAGCCGCCAACTGTTTGGAAAAGATCCCGACTCCCTTATTATCCCATACACCCAAGATCAGATCCATTGGCTTTCCCAAACCAACGATGAATGGGCTATCGCATGCTCTTCATTCCTAGGCGATATTGATAATCATTACCCAAACGACCCATTAATCCAGTTCACCAAAATCCATCAATTCACCTTTCCCAAAGTCACAAAAACAAAACCAATAGACTCAGCTATCTTAGTCTTTACCGATGGCTCAGCCAATGGAACCGCAGCATATGTTATCCAGACCAAACATTTTCCATGCCTTCTCCCTATACTTCAGCTCAACTTGTCGAACTCTATGCTGTCCTACAAGTCTTCTCCCATCTTCAAAGCCAACCTTTTAATTTATACACTGATAGTGCATATATAGCTCAGTCTGTACCGCTATTAGAAACAACTCCATTTATCAAACCATCCACCAATGCAGTCCCCTTATTCTCAAACTTACAAAAATTAATTCTTAAACGACACCACCCCTTTTTCATAGGACACCTCCGTGCCCATCAGAACCTACCAGGCCCTCTAGCGGAAGGTAACGCACTAGCAGATGCTGCCACCCAGCTAATATGTTCCAATTTTTGTGATTCTCTAACCCTGGCCTCTCAAGCCCATGCCCAACACCACTTAAATGCAAACACTCTCCGCCTGAAATTCAACATTACAAGGGAGCAGGCAAGAGAAGTTGTTAAAGCCTGCAAAAACCGCGTAACTCACCTGCCAGTCCCCCATATGGGAGTCAACCCAAAAGGGCTCATCCCAAACGAAATCTGGCAAATGGATGTCACCCATCTCGCTAGTTTTGGACAATTTAAATATATACATGTCTGTATTGATACGTACAGTGGATTCATTCAAGCTAGCCTACAAACGGGAAGCTTCAAAGCATGTCATCTCTCATTTACTACATTGCTTCACCGTTTTAGGCCAGCCTAAAATCATTAAAACAGATAATGGACCTGGGTATACTGGCAAAAACTTTCAAGCATTCTGTCAGCAATTGCAGCTTAGGCACATTACGGGAATACCGTATAATCCCCAGGGCCAAGGAATAGTAGAGCGGGCACATCGCACCCTAAAAAACACCCTGTACCGCCAAGCAGAAAGCACTCTCAGTTTCACAAAACAACGACCCCGAGACCTTCTACACCATGCTCTTTTTGTTCTTAACTTCTTAACCCTGGACATCAATGGACAGTCTGCAGCTGACAGACACTGGCATCCCAAAACACACTTGCAACAAGCCACTGTTACGTGGCATGACCCCTTAACATCACAGTGGAATGGGCCTGACCCCGTGATTATTTGGGGACGAGGCTCTGCTTGCATATACGATCAAGAAAAAGAAGGCCCTCACTGGCTCCCAGAAAGACTAATAAAACATGTCAATTCACCACTGCCAAAAAAAACCCCTCAAACTCCAAAACCCCCTCTTAATAATAACCTCTCCAGGGAAAAGGCCTCTCCCTGAGAGAAATCTTTTTCTTCTCTCCTCCAGCACATCAACACTCCAATAACCTCGCAACTCCTGCCGTAGCTGCCCTGCCCGCGCCAGCCTCCATGTCAAAACTGAGGGAAGGGCTTCAAGAGCGCAAACATCAACGGGAAGCCCAAGGAAGCTCCTCCTGGGGATTCAGCACAATCCTCCCTTACATCCTCCCTATATTAGGCCCCTTAATAACCATACTCCTTATAGTTTCCTTCGCACCCTGGGCAATCAAAAAGATTATTCAACTAGTCAAAGACCAAATTGATTCTGCGCTAGGCAGGCCTATTCAAGTGCATTATCACCGGCTTCACCTCGCTGACCAAGGTATGGACCCATACCAGGATGATACCCCCTCAACTGGGTAAGCGACCCCCTCCTACAGGAGCAGCATATCACTCGAAAGTATGCTTCTAGCTTATGCTATGATTGGTACCACTGGGTGCAAGGCAAAGCACTGCAAAGGAGGGCCAAAATACAGTAAACGGCCGTTTTCGAGCTCCTTGAGAAGTATGCCTCATTTGCATAGGGGTTCACTCTGCAAAAATTCCCCTCCCTAGAAAAACAGAGCCACAGACAACTTGGGGAATGAGGCCTCTACTTCCCCCAGCAGGTTAATGCCAAAAGAATGCTCAATCAGCACTTCTTCCTCCATCCTTTTTGAAAAACAAAGGGAGGAGATGTTGGGGACGCTTACACCTTCAGCGATGCCGGAAGCACACAACATGGCCGCTAGAGCTGATGCAAGAATAACCTTAAATAGCGTCAGCCTTCTTTACGGAAACAGTAGCTCCCGCCTAAGCAGTAGCTAGTTCACGCCTAAACAGTAGCCGCCCATTGGCCATCCACCCCAGCAACAGCAGCCACCAATCCCAGACCGCCACCTGTTTTTACTAGCCACTCCCTCCACCTTAGAGCATATATACCCTGCCTCTTCAATAAAATTTTGCAGCTTGATCAGAACTCCTGTCTTGCTGTCGTTCTTCGTGTCTCTTGTCCCATACCATTCTTCCCTCGCAGGAGTTAGAGCCTCGGTTGATCGTCCCGCGGGCCGGGACACATTCTATGCACTATATAGATAACACCTCTTAGGTTTTAATGTATTGGAATAGCTAGAAGTAAATACCTGAAACTACCAAACTCTAACCCAGCAGTCTGGACTCCTGAAGATGATTATATAATAATATAGATTACAAAGGGTGGCAGTGTGATTGTGAAAGCCCTGTGGATCATACTCCCTTTATCTAGTCTATGGATGGATAAGTAGAAAAATGGGGATAAAAACTAAATTACAAATAGGGTGGGTTGGGGGATGGTTTGGGTGTTCCTTTTTCACTTTTATTTTTTATTCTTGTTCTGATTCTTTCTGATGTAAGGAAAATGTTCAGAAATAGATTGTGGTGATGAACGCATAACTATATGATCATACTGTGAACAGTTGATTATATACCATGGATGATTGGTATGTGAATATATTTCAATAAAACTGAATTAAAAAAAAATGTCACTCACAGCTGCATTGAGTTCCTTTTGTTTGTCAGCTCATTTATTTGGCTCCAGTGATTTAATTTAGACCCACCCTGAATGGGTCTCCTTTGCATGGAAATTATGCAATCAAAGTGATCACCCACAGTTGGGTGGGTCTTATCTCCATGGAAACATCTAATCAAAAGGTCACACCCTAATCAAAAAGATTAATCAATCTGCCCCACAAGACTGCATCAAAGATAATGGCATTTGGGCACCATAATGCATCCAAACCAGCACACTCCTCTTCAGCATTTGACAGTCTGATCAGAATATGTCTCAGAGTGGGTTTATTTGGATTCATTCTGTTAGGAGTTCGTTGGGTATCTATGATTTGCATATTCATGTTGTTTAGAAGGGCTGGAAAGTTTTCTCGAACAATTTCTTTGAATACTCTTCCTAGACCTTTACCCTTCCTTCTCTTCCCCTTCTGGAACACCAATGATTCTTTTATTTGTGCGTTTTATGTTGTCCATCATATTCCTGAGATCCATTTCTAATTTTTCAATTTTTTTCTCCATTCTTTCTTTTGTACTTTCACTTTCAAGTCTTCACTCTTCCAGTTCGCTTGTTCTTTCCTCAGCTTCTAATCTAGTACTGTGTCTCTCCAGAATCTTTTTAATTTGATGAACAATTTCTTTTATTTCCATAAGGTCATCTATTTTTTTTTATTTACTCTTGCAAATTCTTCTTTATGCTCTTCTGGGGTCTTCTTCATGTCCTTTATATCCTATGGCATGATCTCATTGTTTGTGATTACTTCTTTGATTAATTGCTCCAAGTACTGTGTCTCCTCTGATTTTTTGATTTGGGTGTTTGGGTTTGGGTTATGCGTATCTTCTGGTTTCTTCATATGCTTTAAAATTTTCTGTTGTTTTTGGCCTCTTGGCATTTGCTTGTCTTGATAGGGTTCTTTTAGGATATTCAGACTTATTTGAACAATTGTCTATAATTTATGAGAGCTACAGCTTGGTGGAGTGCACTTTCCTTATATTACCAGTAGATGGCGCCCCCGAGCCACCTATTATCCTCAAGCCAGTTCTTCCCAACTTTGTCTGTGCAGCGAGTAGGGGTCTGGATCTTTTGGGGGTTCAATCAGTGCACCAAATTTCCATGTGCAGTTGGTGTAGCCATCCCTGAAAGTGGAGGGTGTGCCCTGTGCAGTTAGGGAGGGAAGGTGGCTTTAAGACTCAAATCTCCCAGCCTTTCCTGGAGATTTAAAGCTGTTGCATGAGTCCAGCCCTTTGGCTCAGACTTCCCAACTGTCTCTGTCCCTGGAATATATGTAGGGCCCTTTGGACTTCCATGCAGGACCCTGCCTCCAAGCCATATACTCCATGAGCCTCTGTGGTGGAAGACTGCGTAACATCACAGGCGAGCAGAATCTCCAAGGGAAGCTCTCGGCTGTGGTGCCGCCCAGGGGCATTCCCAGCCTGCCGAATAAGATGGCTGTATGGGACGTGATAATTTCCCACTTCCGTGGACCTCCACCTTCCTAGCTCTGGGACAGTTAGCTGCAGGTGTGTGAAAGGCTATCGTCCACACCAGACACTGAGGTGGGTGCCCAGTGCATGGAAGGCACTCCCCACTGTGCTCGTCTGCGTGGCTCTCGCTATTGGATCCTCAGCCACTTTGGGGATTTTTAAACTAATCCATCTCCAAATGCCAACCCCAGCCTTCTCCCCACTGCAGCATGGCTGCTGTTTCCCCAGCAGCCTCACTCACTCATTTCTGAACACAGACTCTCAATTTCACCAAGTGCACAGTCACTGTGGATGCAGTGGACCTTCTCTAGTTGATACAACCCTGGTAGTGGTATTCTGGAGCACTTTCTGTCTTTTAGCTAGTGTTTTTCATGGAGAAGTATTTTGCTCTGTCTCTCCTAATCCACCATCTTGGATCCTCCCTTGGAAAGGTTTTGAGGCTCTGTACCTCAAAAAGGGGAGGGAGTTCCAAGGGGAAACTCCAGAGAAGCCACCCTGATCCTAACCCTTCCCTCCCCATGAAGAAGCTTTCTCCAGGCCCAGTTCATTTGGCGAAGGCCTGAGCTACATTTAGGCAAATATTAGCCTCATTACCTAGAAGAAGGTGCTACCACACTGGCCCTTCTGTTTCTAACCTCCTTGTTCTTTGATGTTAGATTTTAAGTGCATTGTATTTCTGTGCACATCATAATTGTCCTATAGGCTCACTCACAAGTGACATTTACATAGTCTTTTTCTGTTTCATGTGGAGTAACCAAGACTGAGGACAGAGAGTTGGTGCTAAGGAAAGACTGTCCTAGGATAGTGGAACCACATGGGAAAATGTTTCATGGACAGAACTGGGAGATATCACATCAGCATCCTCGACATGGAGAAGTTGGTGAACATAAGGAATGGATAAAGAGGCAGTGGGAAAACTCCTTAGGAAAGGAACAACACAAATGTAATGAATGTGGGAAGAGCTTTGCTCAGAGCTCGGGTCTCATTCGACATCAAAGAATTCATACAGGAGAAAGACCCTATGAATGTAATGAGTGTGGGAAAACCTTTAGTAGTAGTTCGAGTCTTTTTAATCACCGAGGAATCCACAATATAAAAAAATGGTACCACTGTAAGGAGTGTGGGAAGGCCTTCAGTCAGAGTGCAGGTCTTATCCAGCATCAGAGAATCCACAAGGGAGAGAAGCCCTATCAGTGCAGCCAGTGTGATAAGAGCTACAGTTGGCATTCATTTCTCATCGAGCATCAGAGAAGCCACACTGGGGAGCGACCCCACCAGTGCAGTGAATGTGAGAAAAGCTTCAATTGCCACTGCAACCTTATTCGACATCAGAAAATCCACACAGTGGCTAAACTGGTCTAGCCCTTGCCACGAGCAGTTTTTCCAGATCACTGGTCAAGTCATGTAGGGTATGATAAGACAAGGAAATGTCTCTCTTCTCCTGTCTTCACTAAATGTGTGTTTGTTTTTGTTTTCTTACTAAATATGTTTTGGAACAAATCACTGTCCTGTGACTCAGGGATGTTTTAAAAGGAAGCTTGAGGTTTTTTAGGCTGCTGCTTTCCCCCGTAGTCCTTTATCCTTCCCCAGTTCTTACTACTCCCTCTTAATCTCTTTGAGATGGCTGTGAAACCCTCCCAATAATATAATAAATTGTGCTGCTGTAGCCAAAATGCCTGAAAGATCTGTGTCTGTGTTTCATTCATAATGGGCACATAGCGCTCTACTGATATTTTGTAATAATTAGGCCTTTCATGTTCCCTGTGACCCATGCCTGCATCATAAATGCCTTTTCTGCCTTATTTCTTCTTCTGACACTACATGATTGTCCTTTGGAATCGTGACCAGTGTGGTTACTCAGTACTTTGCTGTTTGCAGAATGCTTTCATTTACTTAATGTCAGTTGGTCCTCATGACAGTCACACAGGGAAATGAGTATTATTGTTATCCCATTGTACAGAATAGGAATCCAAGACTCAGCAAATCAAAGCATTAGCACCAAGGCTTAAACCCCATACTCTTTTAATAACCTTTTTATTTTGGAATAATTTTACACTTTAACATTAAAGTTGCCAAGACAGATACAGAATTTCCATATACCCTTCATCCAGCTTCCCTTAATGTTAATGTCTACATATATTTTTATTTAAACCCTTGGCTTTTGACTCCAAATTCCAGTCTCTTTACAGTGTCATGCTTCATATCTATATTATCCAATTTCTTCATTCAAGCTTAGTCACAAAACTCCACTGGTGCTGCTTGGGACTAAAACAGACTTGAGACTTAATGCACAGTCTAAAATTTCCCTTGTCCCAAAAGCCCTCTTTCCCTCCCCTCCCCTCTTTTATGATTTCCCCACCAATGCTGTAGCCCTATCTCTTCCCTTTAAGGTGTTTCACTTGATTTGTGAAAGTTTCTACAGAGATTTCTAGAGCAAAGGCAGGAAAATCCTGCAGTTTGCTTGGGATGACCCTGTGCATACACCCCCCACCATAGTACCCTAGTTTTAGTGAAAGAGTGTCACTGTGAAAAAAGTGGGCCACTGCGCCCACCCAGCCACCCACCCCCAAGCTCCACGGCAGTGGCTCAGAGATTTTTGTCTATAGAGAGGCAGGCCATAAGAACATAGAGCTCTAAGGAGCTCCCCAGTGGAAATGACTTAATTTGCAACAGAGAGTAAGGAAGTTCAAGCCTAAGGGTGCTTTCTAAAACAACAGTAGATTTTGGTGGTAGGCAATTAGAAAAAAGTAACTCCATGAAAGTCAAAAGATTACCATTGGTTAGCTAGTTTACTAGAGAGAATGAGAGAAACAGATAAGAAAAGTCTACTAGGGTCAGTAAAAATCTGAAAGAATGACCTTCAAACTAACTTGCAAAAGGTCCAGATTTAATTGGATCACGATGTGGAACAATTTATGTCCCAGAGGATTGTCAAAAACAGTAGAGCAATCAGCCACCAATTAGTGAAGACTAACAGTTGCGGTAATACCAACCAAGGCAGACAGCTTAACAAAAGGATCAGGGAAAGAGACAAAGAGAAACCTGCTAAAACCATTGTTATCTCATGGTGGCTGGCCCCTCTGAGGCATGCCATCACAGGCTTCACATTGCAGGGGAAACAGACATGTTAAAACATTGTTGTAATTCTCACTAATTTCTTGTTCAGTTCATTCCTAAGTATGTAATCTTTATACTGACTATTACAATGGGGTCTCTTACTTTTATTACATTTTCTAACTTGATGTTTGCATATATGAAAGCTACTAATTTCTGTACATTTCATTTTTTACCCTATCTCACTGAATTCTACTGCTTACAATAGTTTTTTCATTGATTTTCTTGAATTTTTATATAGTCTCCAAATAGTTACTTCCTGTTTTCCCCGATTTTCATTCCTCTGATGTCTTTTTCTTGTATAATCATGTTGGCCAGTACGTATAATAGAAAGTAGAATGATAATAGTAATAGAGAGTTGACAATCTTGGCTTTTGCAAAAGGATATTTTCGTATGAAGGAGACACTTTTTATGTAGAAACATCTATTAATGTTTTCTTTCATTTGTTCTGGTCTTTGAAATAACACAGAAGCTTTCCTTATTCCAATGTTATTTTTCCAGTTCTTCCATGTTTTCTTTATGGATTCATTTGATATTTAGATGTTTGGTCACTTTTATTGGTTTTTTAAATTTTATAACAGTTTTATTGAGATGCAATTCATATACCATAAAATTCACCATTTTAAATTATAAAACCCTGGTTTTTAGTACATTCACAGAGTTATGCACAACCATCACCATTATCTAAATTGCAGAGTATTTTTGTCTCACCAAAAGAAAACCCACACCCATTAGCATCACTCTGCACTCCACCCTCAGTCACTGATAACAAATAATCTAAATTCCGTCTCTATGCATTTGCCTACTCTGGGCTTATTATATAAATGGAATCATACAATATGTGTCCTCTTGTATCTGGCAACTTTCCCTTGACTTAGCCATTCCATTTCTAAGTATGAACCTAGATGTTGTGCAGAGATTGGAAAAGGAGAAGGTCAGAGCATGGTTGTAGGCTTCAATTAGAAAACAAAACTGTTTCATATTTGTACACCACTGTTACCATCAGAAAACATGGTCCTATATAGTTAGGCCCTCCTCATCCCACTTCAAACAGAGAAACAAGTCTCTTTGTTTTGGTGAGAAGATGAGTTTATTGAAGATGCATCCACAAAGAACTGGAGGAAAAATCTTTCCAAGACCAGTTCGAAGTGAGAAAGGTGATTTGGGCTTTTATAGCCCAAACAGCCAAAGGAATGACAAAGGTCCAGAGGAAGACAGGAAAAACAAAACAAAACAAAGTAAAAGTTTCAAGATTCATTAAAATTGAGTACCAGTCACCTGCTTCATTTTGTTTGGCCAGCATATCCTGTTATCTTGCAGGCCCTTCTCTCTTCGTTGACCATTCAGGCTTTCGATCTTGTTCTTTAAAGGGGAGGAAGGTGTTGATTTATTCACCTATATGGTGTTCCTGGCATTCTTCCTTCTTGCCTTGGGAAGTTATCTTATCTCCTGAAGGAAAGCTGGAAGGTCTCATTAATTTAACTAGGAACAGAAAGTAAACTTTTGATATTTGACCAACCTCAAGCTATTCTAACATGGGTTTTTTTAGGCTTAAAATGAATCAAGGCTGCTTGAGTGAATTGTTAAACATTTTCTAATTACCAAAGACTATACAAAGCATTTTACAGCTACAGGATTATATTGAGCATTTTCCTAACTATTCAGCCACCATCACTGGGTTCAGTACGTTCAGTTTTCTAGTTGATATGGATCAAAAGTGGTGAGTTCTCTGCCCGATGCACTCAAATGTCCAATTCCTGAGACACCAGGGTTTCAAAGAGAGAAGGAGTTTATTTCTAGGCATGAAGCAGATCAGATGGCCTACCAGCCTAAAAGTCTGTCTCCCAGAGCTTCAGTAACTCTGATAGTTTCATAGTATCAAATATGGCAGGTTTTTAGGATAATGAGCACAATGCCTCAAGGTGATGAGGTTACAGATGATCTAATTATTGAGCATGCACAGATTGATTACATGCTTACCCATAGAATGTATGTAAGAAAACAGCAGCCTTAATATGATGATGGGCCTGATTTTTAGTATTACAATGAGGTATGTTACTTATAAATTAAAGTTTAAATAACTGTGCATGTCAGGTGGGCCAATTTTAATTAGATCCAACTCCGTCTAGCAAGATAGTTTTGGAATTGGGGAGGATTAGTTCTGGGCTGAGTCTAGGCACTTCATTAATAAACATTAGGGGTTGTCTTCATTAATAAACATTTAGATCATAAGACTAAAGTTGTAAAACAGAATAAGGGGGTACAAGTTGGGAACAGTCACAAGGTTTTTACAATCACAAGATACAGACTATATAGTTATACAACCATTATCAAAGATCAAGACAGCTGTATTATAGTTCAGAAATTTCAGATATTTCCTTCTGGCTATTCTAATATACTAGAAAGTAAAAAGGAAATATCTATATAATGATTCAGTAATCATAATCATTTGTTAAATTCTAACTTCTCAGTTACACAGTTACACATTTATTATCTTACTTAGTTATCATTTTGTTATCAGTAATAGTTATCAATGATAACATCAGTTATCATTTAGAAGATATGAAACTGAGACTCAGGGAATATGTATTAGTTATTGTTCTAGTTTGCTAATGCTGGAGAATGCAAAACACCAGAGATGGACAGGCTTTTATAAAACGGGGGTTTATTTCACTACACAGTTACAGTCTTAAGGCCACAAAGCGTCCAAGGTAACACCTCAGCAATCGGGTACCTTCACCGGAGGATGGCCAATGGTGTCTGGAAAACCTCTGTTAGCTTGGAAGGCAGCTGGCGTCTGCTCCAAAGCTCTGGCCTTAAAACGGCTTTCTCCCAGGATGTTCCTTTCTAGCAAGCTTGCTTCTCTTCAAAACATCACTCCCAGCTGCACTCCCTGAGTTCCTTCTCACTGAGTCAGCTCATTTATATGGCTCCACTGATCAAGGCCCACCCCCGAATGGGCGGGGCCACGCCTCCATGGGAACATCTCATCAAAATCATCACCCACAGCTGGGTGGGGCACATTCCAAGCAAATCCAACCAGCACAAAAACTTCTGCCCCACAAAACTACAAAATAATGGCATTTGGGGGACACAGTACATTCAAACTGGCACAGTTATCTAACAACCTCAAAATTTAGTAGGCAATTTATTATTTATTACATATCCTATGGGTCCTAGATGAGTGATTATTTGGGATCTCTTAGGAGGTTTCAGGCAAGATGGCTGGTGCTGGAGTCATTTAAAAGCTTGACTAGAGCCAAAGAATCTGCTTCCAAGGTGGTTCACTCACATGGCTGTTGGCAGGAGCCCCCAGTTCCTCCCCACATAGGCTGTTTGAGTCTCCTGGAGTAAAAGTGGCTGCTTCCTTAAGAGCAAGAACTTGAGAGGGGCGGGGGGAGGGAGGGAAGGAGAGGGAGAGGGATAGAGGGGGAGAGAGGGCACCAGGAAGAAGCTATTCTTTCATATTTTGGTCTTGGAAATCACATAGCATCACTTTTGCCACATTTTCTGTTAGAAGTGCATTATTAGGTCCAGCCCACATTCAAAGGAAGAGTAATTAGACTCTACTTTTTGAATGGAGGAAGGTGGAAGACTTTTCAGACATATTTTAAAACCACTACAAAAGATTCTTTACCCAAGTTCACACAACTGATGAATGGCAAAAAAAAAAAATTTCAAATCCAGGTGCTAAAACCTGTGATAGAAGGGCGGGGCAAGATGGCAGACTGGTGAGCTGTATGTTTTAGTTACTCCTCCAGGAAAGTAGGTAGAAAGCCAGGAACTGCGTGGACTGGACACCACAGAGCAATCTGACTTTGGGCATACTTCATACAACACTCATGAAAATGTTGAACTGCTGAGATCAGCGAAATCTAAGCCCAATACAGAAAGCTTCAAAGACTTTCAATTTGGGCACGTCAAGTCAAGAGCAGAACTAAGAGAGCTCTGAGACAAAAGGCAATAATCCAGTGGCTGAGAAAATTCACTAAACACCACAACTTCCCAAGAAAAGGGGGGTGTCTGCTCACAGCCACCATCCTGGTGGACAGGAAACACTCCTGCCCATTGCCAGCCCCATAGCCCAGAGCTGCCCCAGACAACCCAGTGTGACGGAAGTGCTTCAAATAACAGGCACACACCACAAAACTGGGCGTGGACATTAGCCTTCCCTGCAACCTCAGCTGATTGTCCCAGAGTTGGGAAGGTGGAGCAGTGTGAATTAACAAAGCCCCACTCAGCCATCATTTGAGCAGACTGGGAGCC
The DNA here is from genome assembly GCF_015220235.1 of Choloepus didactylus. Lineage (NCBI taxonomy): Eukaryota > Metazoa > Chordata > Mammalia > Pilosa > Megalonychidae > Choloepus > Choloepus didactylus. The sequence goes on along the minus strand of NC_051313.1, from coordinate 124,886,469 downwards.
TCCCTACACAGCCCAGCAGCCCAGAACTGCCCTGGGGGGACGGCACTCACCTGTCACATAGCACAGTCATCCCTCAACAGAGGACCCGGGGTGCACAGCCTGGAAGAGGAGCCCACTTGCAAGTCTCAGGAGCCATACGCCAATACCAAGGACTTGTGGGTCAGTGGCAGAGACAAACTGTGGCAGGACTGAACTGAAGGATTAGATTATTGCAGCAGCTTTAAAACTCTAGGATCATCAGGGAGATTTGATTGTTAGGGCCAGCCCCCCTCCCTGACTGCCCAGAAACACGCCCCACATACGGGGCAGGCAACACCAACTACACACGCAAGCTTGGTACACCAATTGGGCCCCACAGGACTCACTCCCCCACTCACCAAAAAGGCTAAGCAGGGGAGAACTGGCTTGTGGAGAACAGGTGGCTCGTGGACGCCACCTGCTGGTTAGTTAGAGAAAGTGTACTCCACGAAGCTGTAGATCTGATAAATTAGAGATAAGGACTTCAATAGGTCTACAAACCCTAAAAGAACCCTATCAAGTTCAGCAAATGCCACGAGGCCAAAAACAACAGAAAATTATAAAGCATATGAAAAAACCAGACGATATGGATAACCCAAGCCCAAGCACCCAAATCAAAAGACCAGAAGAGACACAGCATCTAGAGCAGTTACTCAAAGAACTAAAGATGAACAATGAGACCATAGTATGGGATATAAAGGAAATCAAGAAGACTCTAGAAGAGCATAAAGAAGACATTGCAAGACTAAATAAAAAAATGGATGATCTTATGGAAATTAAAGAAACTGTTGACCAAATTAAAAAGACTCTGGACACTCATAGTACAAGACTAGAGGAAGTTGAACAACGAATCAGTGACCTGGAAGATGACAGAATGGAAAATGAAAGCATCAAAGAAAGAATGGGGAAAAAAATTGAAAAAATCGAAATGAACCTCAGGGATATGATAGATAATAAGAAACGTCCAAATATAAGACTCATTGGTGTCCCAGAAGGGGAAGAAAAGGGTAAAGGTCTAGGAAGAGTATTCAAAGAAATTGTTGGGGAAAACTTCCCAAATCTTCTAAACAACATAAATACACAAATCATAAATGCTCGGCGAACTCCAAATAGAATAAATCCAAATAAACCCACTCCGAGACATATACTGATCACACTGTCAAACACAGAAGAGAAGGAGCAAGTTCTGAAAGCAGCAAGAGAAAAGCAATTCACCACATACAAAGGAAACAGCATAAGACTAAGTAGTGACTACTCAGCAGCCACCATGGAGGCGAGAAGGCAGTGGCACGATATATTTAAAATTCTGAGTGAGAAAAATTTCCAGCCAAGAATACTTTATCCAGCAAAGCTCTCCTTCAAATTTGAGGGAGAGCTTAAATTTTTCACAGACAAACAAATGCTGAGAGAATTGCTAACAAGAGACCTGCCCTACTGGAGATACTAAAGGGAGCCCTACAGACAGAGAAACAAAGACAGGACAGAGAGACTTGGAGAAAGGTTCAGTACTAAAGAGATTCGGTATGGGTACAATAAAGGATATTAATAGAGAGAGGGAAAAATATGACAAACATAAACCAAAGGATAAGATGGCCGATTCAAGAAATGCCTTCACGGTTATAACGTTGAATGTAAATGGATTAAACTCCCCAATTAAAAGATATAGATTCGCAGAATGGATCAAAAAAAATGAACCATCAATATGTTGCATACAAGAGACTCATCTTAGACACAGGGACACAAAGAAACTGAAAGTGAAAGGATGGAAAAAAATATTTCATGCAAGCTACAGCCAAAAGAAAGCAGGTGTAGCAATATTAATCTCAGATAAAATAGACTTCAAATGCAGGGATGTTTTGAGAGACAAAGAAGGCCACTACATACTAATAAAAGGGGCAATTCAGCAAGAAGAAATAACAATCGTAAATGTCTATGCACCCAATCAAGGTGCCACAAAATACATGAGAGAAACACTGGCAAAACTAAAGGAAGCAATTGATGTTTCCACAATAATTGTGGGAGACTTCAACACATCACTCTCTCCTATAGATAGATCAACCAGACAGAAGACCAATAAGGAAATTGAAAACCTAAACAGTCTGATAAATGAATTAGATTTAACAGACATATACAGGACATTACATCCCAAATCACCAGGATACACATACTTTTCTAGTGCTCACGGAACTTTCTCCAGAATAGATCATATGCTGGGACATAAAACAAGCCTCAATAAATTTAAAAAGATTGAAATTATTCAAAGCACATTCTCTGACCACAATGGAATACAATTAGAAGTCAATAACCATCAGAGACTTAGAAAATTCACAAATACCTGGAGGTTAAACAACACACTCCTAAACAATCAGTGGGTTAAAGAAGAAATAGCAAGAGAAATTGCTAAATATATAGAGACGTATGAAAATGAGAACACAACATACAAAAATCTATGGGATGCAGCAAAAGCAGTGCTAAGGGGGAAATTTAGAGCACTAAACGCTTATATTAAAAAGGAAGAAAGAGCCAAAATCAAAGAACTAATGGATCAACTGAAGAAGCTAGAAAATGAACAGCAAACCAATCCTAAACCAAGTAGAAGAAAATAAATAACAAGGATTAAAGCAGAAATAAATGACATAGGGAACAAAAAAACAATAGAGAGGATAAATATCACCAAAAGTTGGTTCTTTGAGAAGATCAACAAGATTGACAAGCCCCTAGCTAGACTGACAAAATCAAAAAGAGAGAAGACCCATATAAACAAAATAATGAATGAAAAAGGCGACATAACTGCAGATCCTGAAGAAATTAAAAAAATTATAAGAGGATATTATGAACAACTGTATGGCAACAAACTAGACAATGTAGAAGAAATGGACAATTTCCTGGAAACATATGAACAACCTAGACTGACCAGAGAAGAAATAGAAGACCTCAACCAACCCATCACAAGCAAAGAGATCCAATCAGTCATCAAAAATCTTCCCACAAATAAATGCCCATGGCCAGATGGCTTCACAGGGGAATTCTACCAAACTTTCCAGAAAGAACTGACACCAATCTTACTCAAACTCTTTCAAAACATTGAAGAAAAGGGAACACTACCTAACTCATTTTATGAAGCTAACATCAATCTAATACCAAAACCAGGCAAAGATGCTACAAAAAAGGAAAACTACCGGCCAATCTCCCTAATGAATATAGATACAAAAATCCTCAACAAAATACTTGCAAATCGAATCCAAAGACACATTAAAAAAATCATACACCATGACCAAGTGGGGTTCATTCCAGGCATGCAAGGATGGTTCAACATAAGAAAAACAATCAATGTATTACAACACATTAAAAACTCGAAAGGGAAAAATCAATTGATCATCTCAATAGATGCTGAAAAAGCATTTGACAAAATCCAACATTCCTTTTTGATAAAAACACTTCAAAAGGTAGGAATTGAAGGAAACTTCCTCAACATGATAAAGAGCATATATGAAAAACCCACAGCCAGCATAGTACTCAATGGTGAGAGACTGAAAGCCTTCCCTCTAAGATCAGGAACAAGACAAGGATGCCCGCTGTCACCACTGTTATTCAACATTGTGCTGGAAGTGCTAGCCAGGGCAATCCGGCAAGCCAAAGAAATAAAAGGCATCCAAATTGGAAAGGAAGAAGTAAAACTGTCATTGTTTGCAGATGATATGATCTTATATCTAGAAAACCCTGAGAAATCTGCGATACAGCTACTAGAGCTAATAAACAAATTTAGCAAAGTAGCGGGATACAAGATTAATGCACATAAGTCAGTAATGTTTCTATATGCTAGAAATGAACAAACTGAAGAGACACTCAAGAAAAAGATACCATTTTCAATAGCAACTAAAAAAATCAAGTACCTAGGAATAAACTTAACCAAAGATGTAAAAGACCTATACAAAGAAAACTACATAACTCTACTAAAAGAAATAGAAGGGGACCTTAAAAGATGGAAAAATATTCCATGTTCATGGATAGGAAGGCTAAAGGTCATTAAGATGTCAATTCTACCCAAACTCATCTACAGATTCAATGCAATCCCAATCAAAATTCCAACAACCTACTTTGCAGACTTGGAAAAGCTAGTTATCAAATTTATTTGGAAAGGGAAGATGCCTCGAATTGCTAAAGACACTCTAAAACAGAAAAACGAAGTGGGAGGACTTACACTCCCAGACTTTGAAGCTTATTATAAAGCCACAGTTGCCAAAACAGCATGGTACTGGCACAAAGATAGACATATAGATCAATGGAATCGAATTGAGAATTCAGAGATAGACCCTCAGATCTATGGCCGACTGATCTTTGATAAGGCCCCCAAAGTCACTGAACTGAGCCATAATGTTCTTTTCAACAAATGGGGCTGGGAGAGTTGGATATCCATATCCAAAAGAATGAACGAGGACCCCTACCTCACACCCTACACAAAAATTAACTCAAAATGGACCAAAGATCTCAATATAAAAGAAAGTACCATAAAACTCCTAGAAGATAATGTAGGAAAACATCTTCAAGACCTTGTATTAGGCGGCCACTTCCTAGACTTTACACCCAAAGCACAAGCAAGAAAAGAGAAAATAGATACATGGGAACTCCTCAAGCTTAGAAGTTTCTGCACTTCAAAGGAATTTCTCCAAAAGGTAAAGAGGCAGCCAACTGAATGGGAAAAAATTTTTGGAACCATGTATCTGACAAAAGACTGATATCTTGAATATAAAAAGAAATCCTACAACTCAATGACAATAGTACAGACAGCCCAATTATAAAATGGGCAAAAGATATGAAAAGACAGTTCTCTGAAGAGGAAATACAAATGGTCAAGAAACACATGAAAAAATGTTCAGCTTCACTAGCTATTAGAGAAATGCAAATTAAAACCACAATGAGATACCATCTAACACCGGTTAGAATAGCTGCCATTAAACAAACAGGAAACTACAAATGCTGGAGGGGATGTGGAGAAATTGGAACTCTTATTCATTGTTGGTGGGACTGTATAATGGTTCAGCCACTCTGGAAGTCAGTCTGGCAGTTCCTTAGAAAACTAGATATAGAGCTACCATTCGATCCAGCGATTGTACTTCTCGGTATATACCCGGAAGATCGGAAAGCAGTGACACGAACAGATATCTGCACACCAATGTTCATAGCAGCATTATTCACAATTGCCAAGAGATGGAAACAACCCAAATGTCCTTCAACAGATGAGTGGATAAATAAAATGTGGTATATACACACGATGGAATACTACACGGCAGTAAGAAGGAACGATCTCGTGAAACATATGACAACATGGATGAACCTTGAAGACATAATGCTGAGCGAAATAAGCCAGGCACAAAAAGAGAAATATTATATGCTACCACTAATGTGAACTTTGAAAAATGTAAAACAAATGGTTTATAATGTAGAATGTAGGGGAACTAGCAGTAGAGAGCAATTAAGGAAGGGGGAACAATAATCCAAGAAGAACAGATAAGCTATTTAACATTCTGGGGATGCCCAGAAATGACTATGGTCTGTTAAATTCTGATGGCTATAGTAGGAACAAGTTCACAGAAATGTTGCTATATTATGTAACTTTCTTGGGGTAAAGTAGGAACATGTTCGAAGTTAAGCAGTTATCTTAGGTTAGTTGTCTTTTTCTTACTCCCTTGTTATGGTCTCTTTGAAATGTTCTTTTATTGTATGTTTGTTTTCTTTTTAACTTTTTTTTTCATACAGTTGATTTAAAAAAGAAGGGAAAGTTAAAAAAAAAAAAAAAAAGAAAGAAAAACAAGTTAAAAAAAAAAAGATGTAGTGCCCCCTTGAGGAGCCTGTGGAGAGTGCAGGGGTATTCGCCTAACCCACCTCCATGGTTGCTAACATGACCACAGACATAGGGGACTGGTGGTTTGATGGGTTGAGCCCTCTACCATAAGTTTTACCCTTGGGAAGACGGTTGCTGCAAAGGAGAGGCTAGGCCTCCCTATATTTGTGCCTAAGAGTCTCCTCCTGAATGCCTCTTTGTTGCTCAGATGTGGCCCTCTCTCTCTGGCTAAGCCAACTTGAAAGGTGAAATCACTGCCCTCCCCCCTATGTGGGATCAGACACCCAGGGGAGTGAATCTCCCTGGCAACGTGGAATATGACTCCCGGGGAGGAATGTAGACCTGGCATCGTGGGACGGAGAACATCTTCTTGACCAAAAGGGGGATGTGAAAGGAAATGAAATAAGCTTCAGTGGCAGAGAGATTCCAAAATGAGCCGAGAGGTCACTCTGGTGGGCACTCTTACGCACACTTTAGACAACCCTTTTTAGGTTCTAAAGAATTGGGGTAGCTGGTGGTGGATACCTGAAACTATCAAACTACAACCCAGAACCCATGAATCTCGAAGACAGTTGTATAAAAATGTAGCTTATGAGGGGTGACAATGGGATTGGGAAAGCCATAAGGACCACACTCCACTTTGTCTAGTTTAGGGAAGGATGAGTAGAAAAATAGGGGAAGGAAACAAACAGACAAAGGTACCCAGTGTTCTTTTTTACTTCAATTGCTCTTTTTCACTCTAATTATTATTCTTGTTATTTTTGTGTGTGTGCTAATGAAGGTGTCAGGGATTGATTTGGGTGATGAATGTACCACTATGTAATGGTACTGTAAACAATCAAAAGTACGATTTGTTTTGTATGACTGCGTGGTATGTGAATATATCTCAATAAAATGAAGATAAAAAAAATAATAAAAATAAAACCTGTGATAGAAAACAAGTTACAAATTGCAAACACAACAATAAACATTTGTTTCTTACTTATGGGTTGTTTTTCTACTAGGCTTAGCTGGGCTCAACTGGGCTTGTTCACAAGACGCAACTTGGGTTCAGAGCTATTCCACTGGTTTTCCCATTCAGAAACGCAGGTTAGAGGATAGGCATTATCTAGAGCAGCTTATTCCCTTGGTAGAGGACAGAAGCTCAAGGAGGCAAGTGGAAACACATTGTAAAGTCTGTTCAGAACTAGCACACTCACTTCTGCTTACATTCCATTGACCAAAGTAGGCCACCAGGCCAAGTTCCAAGTCAGTGGGGAATGGATATATCTACACCCACAGGAGGCAGGTATGTTACCTGGCAAAAACCTGGAAATATAATCCTATTATAGTGGAAAGAATGAGTAGTACTGACAATAGTACAATCTCCCACAACTCCACTGGAAACCCAGAGAATGGAAAAAAGTAAGGTTTGCTATATTAAAAGGGTTGCTAATGATGTATCCTCCAGCTATTTAAAATATTAAGCCGGATCATAATCTGTGAAAATAACTGTTACATTTATTCATTTAGTCAACAAACATTTATTAAGCACTTACAACATGGCAAGGAATATTTTAAGTGCCTGGGTAACATCAATGATCAAGACACACAAACTTCCCTGATTTTCTAGAGTTTACATTTCTAGTTAGAGGAGTCAGAAAATGACATAATAAGTAAGTAAATCATGAAATATGTTAGAAGGTGAAAAATGATACTGAAATAAACAAATAAAACACAGCAGGCTAAGGGGAGAATCAGGAGTGCCAGTATATGGAGAACAAGTTTAGTATTAAATAGGGTGATTGGAATAGGCCTTATTAAAAGGATGACATTTGAGTGGAGACTTAAAGGGGTAGTAAAGTTAACTACGCAGATATTATTGCAGGAAGAGGAGGCAGATAGAGCAGAGGACTTAAGGTGGCCATATACCTCTGTGTTCAAAAACAGCAAGGAGACCATTGTTGGTGGAGAAGAGAGAGTGAGGGAGAGAGGGTGTTCAGGCCCAGAGGAGCTCTTGTGAAGCATGGGAGGCTGCTAAACTGAAAAACACACCAGGCACAGAAGCAGACATGGATTTATTGGGACTTACGGCAGGAGAAGTTTTCCAGTGACAGCCAGCCAGATGTTAGTGCTCCACAAAGGGAACAGAAATGCACAAGGCAATATATGATTTCAGAACGAAGACATTATATATAGTATGAGGACATTGGGCCTCTAGTATAACCATTAAAAGGGCCTAAGACCTGATATTTTACTAAGGTTAGTGTTTAAGACTAAGATAAAATCAATGCCATTTTTTACATCTGTAATTTATATTCCTCCCCCTCTGGAGAGATTGTTTACTTTCTTGACTTTTGTCCTTGGTTAAAGCAGGTCTGTTATGGGCTTTTAGGAGGAGGCCCAGGCAACAGGCTGCTACAGAGGGATAGGAGATGAGGTCAGACAGGTAACAATAATCCAGATTTAGAAGAGCCTTGTTGGCCTTTGGAAATAAGAAACCATAGCAAGGCTATGAGCAGAAGAGTGATGTGATTCAACTTAGATTTTAAAAGGGGAGCTCTGACTGATATGGTGAGAGGAGACTAAGGGGGGTGTTGGGAATGGAGTCATGTTCCATGGATGTGAACCCATTTGTAAATAGGACCTTTGAAGATGTTACTAGTTAATATGTGCCCAACCTGAATGAGGGTGGGCCTTAATCTAATATGGCCAAAGTCCTTGTAAGTAAAGGAAATTGGATTGAGAGAAAGAAGCCACAGGGAGAAGCAAGAGGCTGGAAGTCGATGGAACCTGACAGAGAAAGAGGAAGACATCATCATGTGTATTGCCTTGTGACAGAAAAGCCAAGGAGCCCCCAAAATTGCTGGTCAGCCAGAAGATACTGACTCTGGGAGGAAGCAAGCCTTCTAGCCTCTGAAACCATGGGCCAATAGGTTCCTATTGTTAAGCCAACCCATTGTATGTTATTTGTTTTAGCAGCTAGAAAACTAAACAGGGAGCAAGAGTAGACTCATTTACAGATCGTTGTAGTGATCTTGGAAGAGAAATACTGGCTTGGACCGGGATGGTAGCAGTGTAGGTACTGAGAAATTATCAGCTTCTCCATCTATTTTGAAAGTAGAAACACAAATGAACATTAGTAAGAACAAAGAGTAGTTTTCAGGCTCTTAACAGGCAAGGACAATGTCTTGTTCATCTTTGATCCTCAGTGTCTCTTCCAATTTGTTAATGTTGCCATTATGCAAAATACCAGAAATGGATTGGCTGTTATAACGGGGATTTATTGGGTTACAGATTTATAGTTCTAAGGCCATAAAAGTGTCCAAATTAAGGCATCAACAAGATGGTACCTTCGCTGAAGGATGGCCGATGGTGTCCAGAAAACACCTCTGTTAGCTGGGAAGGCATGTGGCTGGCATCTGTTGATCCCGGGTTGTGTTCCAGCTCCTCTCTCAGCTCCTGTGCATTCTTGCTTCTTTCTCCCAGGATGTTTCTCTCTAAGTGCCTGGGGGTCCTGTCTTAGCATATCCCAGGGCAAACTCTGGGCTTCATCTCTTAGCTAATTGTCCTTCTGTCTGCATCTCCAATTATCTCTAAGCATCAGCACCAGCAAGTCTCTGGGCCTGTCAGCTCCTTTTTAAAGGACCCCACTAAACTAATCAAGACCCACACTGAATGGGCAGGGCCACAACTCCATGAAAATAATTAAATCAGTTATCACCTACAGTTGGGTGAGTCACATCTCCATGGAAACACTCCATCAAAAAGTTCCAACCTAATAAAGACTAATACTTCTGGCCCCGCAAGTTTGCATTAAAGAACATGGCTTTTCTTGAGGACATAGTATACCTAAACTGGCACTGTGTTGGAGCACAGTATGCCTAGCACAAACATGACATAAACAGTCAGGTTTGCTAAAGAATGGTTGTGAACACAAAAACTTGTTTAGAAATAGGGTGAAAAGACTGTTATCTCTAGAAATAAAAATGTAAACACTGGCTCTAGCAGTGGGTGCCTAAGAATTTTCTTCCTTTCTCTTGCTCTTGTTTTTTCTTTCCCTCCCTCCTTTCCTTCCTTCTTTCTCTTTCTCTCTTTCATTTTCTTTCTTTAATTGAGGCGACATTCACATAACATAAAATAAACCATTTTAAAGTGAAAAATTTAGTACCATTGCAATGTGCAACAACTACCTCTCATCTCAATTTATTTTAATAATACAAAAGAGCAAGTGTCATGAGTCAATATCCAGATTCATTTATTTGATCTCTGCTAGGTGTTCAGGATACAATGACAACCTGGTCTTTATCTGTTGTGCTCTTATAGGTCTCTCAGGGCCACATTAGCCCTTCTAAATCCTACACTATAAAGTAGTTGGGAGGCTACAAATCAATTTCCGAAGCTCTCATTGTCAATGGGCAGAACTGGTGGAGTGTCGGAAAGGGGCACTGTGGTTAAGGGTTTTAATACTTTAGTTAATATCTGAAACTATATTTTCAGTCAGTTTGGAAATCATGCAATGCATTATTTGCCTAAGAATTCACTCAGACAAAAAGAACAACCGTATAATTTATTACTATTATATCAATAATTTACATTAGGATTGGTTAGATTTTTACCCTAGATCCCTGAAAACTTTGAAGTATCAAGCCTTAGAATTTGGAATAAAAGCAAGGCCTTGGAGTAGTGTGTCAAAGATTTTGGATGACCACCCAATTCCTACTTAACAAAATACATAGAACAGGCAGAAATATATTACAATACTCAACCATTAACTGTGAAAGGAGGCCAGGAAATCTTGGTATGTTTGAATTCCAGAGACATAGATTGATGTCATAAATAGGGATTGCTGATGCCAGAAGCCATCGGCAGAAATGTGATTTGTGAGAAGTGTGAGTAGATGAAAAAAATGAAAATTTATTTCTTAAATAAGAGAAAGTAAAATATTTTAAAAATTCACAGGAAAGTTATCGCAAAATATTTCTGTGGTAGCAAACCCATTTGAAATGTACCAAATAGATACTACTTACACAAAGCTGACTGAAAAATTCATTTGAATCTACCAGACATGATTTTGACTACCATGAGGAAAAAAAAAAAGATGGACTAAAAACAGTGTTTAGAGAAAAGTAGGTAGCCTGAGTTTACTTAGTGGTTAAAGTTCTCATCATGAATAACTGAAGAGATAGTACCACACAAATGATTTGGGACATCATAGTCACCGGGTGCTTTTAAATTTAGTCTTTATTATTAAACAATTCTATTTCCAGTATGTAGGTTTCTGCTAGTAAAGTGTTTAGTCTCCATTTCTCTAATTACTGACCTTTTAGAGAGTATTTACACAGCATTTCATATTTGTCTAAGTAGATCTTCACAACCTTGTGTGGTAAGCTGTCACTGCTGTCTTTTTTCCACTAAAAAGAAGGCAGAGGAGTCACAGAGTCCTTTGCAGGATTATACAGATCTTTTGCCAAAATTAGGAACAAATCTAGGAGGGCTATTCATCAAAAGTTCTTTTCATTATAGCCTTTCATTCTACCCAAGTAGAAAGAATATGCTGTAACCAGTTACTTTTCAACCAAAGGGGTGAAAAAAGAAAATGGAGGATTTCTGCAATATTCAGTTGGAGAAATGAAGTACAATGGCTGACTAATCAACACTAATGCTAAAATTTTACACCACTTCATTACTGCTTTTATCTTAACTAATCAGCTTATCTTACTGGATCTAATTTCATCTGAAAATATTTTTTGACAATCCTTTTAAATAGGCTAGAAATAAATCCATTTTATATTTCACTTATCTGTAAACACACCTTTGTTTTATACATAAGTATAGTCATTAAAAGACTATCAACAAATGTTTTTTAAAAATTAAAATTACATAAACTGCCAGCTAAATTCTCCTAGATAATACTTTGATTAAAACATGTCAGAGGCTCCCTGGCACTGAAGGCTCCTACCCACCTGTTTATTTTCACTCTTTATTAAATCTGACCAGTTCCCCATTGTGTTTCAGCTGTCAAATATGTCACCATGTCCATATCATAACAGCTCTCTCAGCAGGAAGTGCCCTTACTCTCCTCTGAACTTCTCCAGCCCTTAGTTTACCACTCACAAGATATTTCATTGCACTGCTTTATGTACTAGTTCTATGAGTCTTATTATACTGAAAGCCCAAGTGCAAGTTTGTATGTATGATGTATGGAGGTGTGTTTATGTAAATATATATACACACACACATACACACAGGTATACAGATGCTTTGTCCTTTCCATTGTCTAGCAGAATAGGCACACAAAAGTATTTCTCTTTACAATATTTCCTTCCTCTACAGAGAAGCCTTTTTGGCTCAGAAGAAAGGATGACAGGAGGTACAACTGTCATTTGTTAATCTCAACTAAGTTATACATGTGTATGCTTTCTGGTTTATAAAAAGGCTTTCACAGTCATTTCTTCATTTGACCTAAGAAACAGAATTAAATACCAAAGAAAAATGAATGGATAACTAGTTGGCAATGAGTTTGAGTGTTTAAGATCTGACCTATTAGCAAATATTTAGTTAAAGTAAAAGGTGCTTGAGAATACACAGAATACTCTGGTGGTGATGGAACAAAAGTCAGGGAATTCTTCAGAAGCAGAATCCATTCATGGTTTGGTCTGGCAATGTCGGGAACTGGCCATGTGTACTTGGGCACCTTGGAAGAAGACACCAGTCTTTGGAAAATGTGGTAGAAGGTAATTTAGGAGAAAACAAGTCATGCAATACTTAGTTCTTGTGATTATTCACAGCATCAAGCCTTGACATATTAATAACTTTGGATTTTGTGGAATCCTTTTGATCACTCAGGATTCCCAACATGCCTCTAAACAGATATGTCTTCTCCTACAACCCACACTTGAGGTTCTATCCTCATGGCCTGCCTCTAACCCTATCTTTCTATCCCCAACCCACAGGGCAGTTTTGAAACCATAGATGATACTTGTTATAAATATTTGGTGTGACTACTCTGACATGGAGGAAGTTTGAGCTTAGTTGGCAAAAGCCTTGATGCACCGTCTGCTATAAGGTAGGGAAAAAGACCAATATTGTGTCTTGGTATCCAGTTAGGCCCAACATAGCTAAAGGGTGAGAAGCAAGCTATTGAGTATTACAGAATTTATATCAAAATTCTTAATCATGTTAATGTCTGGATAAACTGAATTTTTACTCTGAATGGGAAAGTTTTCTCCCTATAGAGAAGCAAAATTAATGTGAAATAATGTAATTAAACGTGACTAAGGAATGAAATTCTGTGTATGTAGCAGTCCTACAATGTTTTAATGATAAAGCTGTTTATCATTACTATAAGCACTACATCACTGCAGAACACAGACTCTGCCAATCCTATGTAGTTGGCAAAAAATGCACTAGATTGATCCAGGATCTAGAATGTCAGACACTAAGACACAAACACAAATGGACTTAATTAGAAACTTCTCAAAAATCTAGACAACATACATTTTTTCAGTGCTATGAAGGTCATTTCACTAATATTATTTAATAAATGTTTATTAGCACCTATAAACAAGGCACAGTGGGGGTTTGTAAGAATTCATGAATTTGACCAACTCATAGAAGACTCATTATAGGAAAAATGAATAGACAAGAGTAGCAGACCCCAAATCATACCTAGGAGATGTCATAAAGTGCTGGCTGAAGGCAAGTAGCTAGTCTGGAAGCCCATTTAAGTCTGAATGGTTAGAACAAGCCATTTTAGACAACTCCTCCAGACAACTCTCCCACAGCCTCTTTTCAAACATGTTTTTTTCCAATCAACTTCTAAAATCTAGAAGATAATTCATCTCAACAGGACTTTCTATTTCCTAAAATCTGATGATGTTCTGTGATAAAGCCCCAGCCCACAATTTCTATAGTCAGGAGAGCTAGTAGTGTGGCTTCAGTTCAATGAGGAATGAGTAGCAACTTTGGCACGTACTACATGAGTTACTGTGAAACCAATTTTTTCCCAACATGGCTTCTTTGATGTTGAACAAGGTATGATGTTCGGGTGAAACCTTTCCCACAAGCATCACACTGATAGGGTTTCTCACCAGTGTGAATTTTTTGATGTTCAAAAAGGCTTCTACTCCGAGTAAAGCTTCTTTCACACTCGGTACATGTATAACATATAGGAGCCTCAACATTTTCCCACTGGCTTTCCATTCTTCCCTGGCTTTCCCAGGACTCTCCATGCTCAGAATCCTGAACATTTTTATCCCCACCGTGGATCCTCTGATGCCTCAGAAGATGTGAATTACGCCTAAAGGCTTTGCCACACATGTTGCACTGGTACGGCTTTTCCCCAGTGTGGATTTTGTGATGTTCAAGGAGGCTGCAGCTCTGGCTGAAGGTCTTCCCACAGTCATCACACTCGTAGGGTTTCTCCCCAGTGTGGGTTCTCTGGTGTTTGATAAGATTTGAGCTGTGACTGAAGACCTTGCCACATTCTTCACACTCATATGGCTTCTCACCAGTGTGGACTCTCTGGTGAATGACAAGGGCAGAGCTCCCAATGAAGGTCTTGCCACAGTCTTCACATTCATAGGGTTTCTCACCGGTATGGATTCTCCTGTGCTTAGTCAGACCTGAACTCTGAGCAAAACTCTTTCCACATTCATGGCAGTAGTGCCGCCTACTTCCTGTGGCATTTTTCTGCTTCCTTTGTAACCTGCCCTCCTGTTCACTAGCCTCTGTACCTGTAGGAATCTGGACAATATCTTCACCCAGGTGGCACACTATCTCCCCAGGCTCTTGTACAGGATGTTCCTCCGCTGGAGGCAAGTCCCTCATCTCAGTCTGTATTTCACCACCTGAAAAAACAAATACCCAGCGACTCTCAATTACATCCTGTCATGCAATGCAAGATTTACAAAGATCTACATATGCCAGATGTGAGGACTTGAGTGCAAGAATAAAGATGGGAAGGGGAAGGACAGGAGTCCTGAGATTGGGAATGGGTCCATTGGAAGAAGGGTACAAATGGGATGGAAGGAGTGGAGGAGGGTGGTAAGGACCGAGAACTGGGTCAGTGATACATGTGGAGGCTTTAAGTACTAAGACTAGGAAGACAGGGCCATAATTCTAGGATTAGATAGTAAAAGGGCTGAGCAGAAGGCAAGAGGAAACAGGGCAAGGAAAAGGGTTTATGAGGCATTCAGCAAGAAACAGGGAAAAGTGGGGACTCAGAAATCAGTTATTAACTAATGAAAAGGGAAGTCATCTCTGATACTGCCCAGGCAGAGACAGGGCCCCCAAAACAGAACTAGCTTCAGCACCAGGAGATCTGAATTGGAGCTCCCACCATATCACCAACGAGCTATGTGAACTTGGACGAATCAGCTACCCTACTGTGTCTCTGCACCCTCATCTCCAAATCCAAGGTCTGCAGTCAATCTCTAAATCACTTATGGCTTTCATATTATATGTGTGTGAGGTCCCATTTCCTGAAGAGACTCCCTACCTTTCCTCTTCTGTCATGCCCCAGGAACAGGAAAGGAAGGGAAGCAAAGGAAATTGACATTAACTGAGCATCTACTATAAGCCAGGCCTATACAAGAGGCTGTGTCTACTTCATCCCACTTAACCTGTCTAAAGCACGTGGCAAGACAGATAAAAAAACAAAGGGTCAAGGAGCAAGTCACACAGCTAGTGAGTAGTGGGGGTTCAAAAATGGTGTTTCTGAACCCAAACACAATGGGGCCCAGTAGCTTTTAATATGCAAAGAAAGCCAAGAAACCTTAAGAGAATTTAGTGCCCATCAGCCTTAGAGAATTTAGTGCTCATTAGCCTTACCCAGGGAGTTCAGGCTGTCACAGTTCTGCCTTTCCTCTCTGCAGAGGTTCACCTGAGAGGAATCCAGCTGGGCCCACCCAGGAGTGACGGTCAGGACCACATCTTCCATTTTCAGCAATCCCTGAAACAAGAGATAATCCCACCGTTCCCCTCGCCCAAGACCACTCCCAAAGCTGGTCTTTACAGTGAAGGGCACATCAAAGAATGCATGTCCCCTTAAAGGGGCTCTGCAAAAGAGTAAGCATGGCACAACTGTACTTACTTAGCCCTATCTTTAATAATACCTTTATCAATAACTATTAAAGGAAAGAAACATTAAACACATTAGAATAAGTATTTTCACATAAAATCTAGACAACAATCCAGAAAGTGAATAGGTTTGGAAGCAAAGGCCAACACAGTAAAAGAAGGAGAACCAAATCCAAATCTTTCAAAAGTTTTGAAGTGTGTTTTATCGGAAAATTGAGAGGGAGGCTCGTTTACATTAATGACTTTTAAAATACAATATAATCTAGGTCTGAGGTGAGAAAAATCATGGGAAAATAAGGGACAATACAGAGACTCAAACATTGAGATCTTCCAGCAAAACATGAAAGACTGGATAAGATTAAAATCCAGGTTAAATAACGTGTGTTTAGATTTCAATGTAAGTAAGTTTACACTAAAAGGGCATGCCTCATCTCTCCCTTGGGTGTGAGCGCCTTGAGGGCAGAGTCCATGTCTTTATATCCCTACTAGTACAGTTTATGATACTTTTTAAAAACAAAAGAAAACACAACCACATCAAAACCCTCTCTTGATATTTTCAAAATTGCCCTTACTGAAAAAGAAAATCTCATAGATGAAGAGGTTGACCTAACAGATAGTTTAGGGGAGATCTGGGAAGCACAGACAGCCCCCTAAGCTAGTAGTAAAACAGAAGAAGCCTCTGAAGTGGGCACCAAACTCAAGACAGATAATGATTACACGTCACCAAAATGGGACAGATAAGAAAACTCAAATACCATGTGGCTCTAGGATGGAGGTAGAGGGGGGCTGGGGAGAGAGGGGTTTTGTGGGAATGGAGAACACAGGACTCCAGCTCACCTGGGACTCCGGGGTGAGCCTGGCAGCTAATCCTGCATTTTCTCTACGGCTCCCTCCCTGGGCAAGCCCAGGAATCTGGAGAACTAAGAAGGAAAGGAGATATGGATGAGATTTACCTTGGCATTCGGCCTCCCCTGTAGAATCCAAATTCAAAAACCAGGTAAATAAATTTCTGCCAAACAAGTTTTATACAGAGTGTGTTCTTTACAAAATGCCTGATCCCTAGCAGCTCCAATCTAGGGCCTAAAGAGAGCTACGTGCTCCTGCATATCCAAATACCACGAGCAGGATCCTGGGTAGGAGTGGTGAAACGAAGTAACATAAAACCAAAACAAAAAAGGCTTTTCATGTGAAGATCCTTTAGTCTTGAATTTTTCTGGGAGAGTGGGAGATATAATAGGATTTCTGGTTAAAATGTTTTTAGTAGCTATTAGGATGCTTCCTGCTTAGGTTTTAAAAAACTAAAAGGCTCAGACAAGGCTGGGCCCAGAAAGGCAGAAATGGGAGTTTGTTTATATAGAACTTGCTCAAATTCAAGACAGAGAAAAGCAAATAATACTACAGGAGGCTAATTTTGCAAGGGTCACAAAACAAGTTAGTTTGAACTAGAAGCTCCACTCAGAAACAAAAAATGCATGTTGGCTGGCATGTGCCCAAGTTATGACTTGGGAACTTGCCCAAATGTACACAGCACATGAGAAATGTATGGTAGTTTCCCGTGGAGTGATTTTTGTTCTGCTCCTAGTAACAGACGTAGGGTTTAAAAGATTTAAACTCTTCAGTTGCAATACTGCTATAATCTCTGGAATATCTAGAATGGTTTTATGGATTCTGCCCTATTTTTTTCATGGCACCTAAATTTTTATTGTTAATGTGCCATCTTCCCTACTAGCAGGTAAGCTCCATCAGAGCAAGGATTCTGTCTCAATCTTCAGTGCCAGGAACATTGGTACCACAAGGGAGGCCTCCATAAGTATGTGCTAAATGAATGGAGACCATTGTGTTCTTTAAAAATCAATTCTTTTTAACCCTGGTTTTAGTAAAATCCTATTTACTATCTCCAGGTTTGGTTAGGAAAGCTTTCCACAATTGTATCTCAAATTTTCCTTTTACCCTCAGTCTCAAATTCAACATGTTCTGTGATAGGCATATAAAGTGTCAATGGGTCTGTCTTTAAGTCGATCTTTAAATGAAATTGGATAATGTCCATAGAATTCCTACTGTCCAGAAGATAGTACTCACCTCTGTCTTGTAAGAGCTGGGATCCCAGAGATTCATGCTTGAGTAGAGCCTTCATGGGCTGTAATTGGCTACTTTTTGAGTCCCGAGCTGCTGTCAACAGAGCCATCTTACAAAAGAGCAGTTTGTGGCCCTGGTCACCTGCAGTGACCTGGAAATCATTCATTCATTTGTATTTATTCAACAAATACTTCTATCATTCTTTCTATATACTAGTACTTTCTATTTTCAAGGTACTGTTTCTTGAGATCTCTATGAATATTAATTCAACACAGACAACAACAACCCTATGAAGTAGGTCCTATTATTATGGGAAAATGAAGCTTGCTAGGCGGGGAGTTCAGGCAGAATGACTCCAGAGTCCATGCTCTTAACTGTTAATTCTCTTCTCCTTCATTCTATACCTTTGTGCTTCTATGACAATCCTTTGGGAAATGGTGCTAAATCCTGAGAGAATACTAATGCTTTTTCTTACCTGAAAAATGAGGATGGTAATTTCTAGTTTACAATGTTGTTGGGACTGGTAAACAAAGCCTGACACATGGTATATCCTCATTAAATGCAGATTCCTTCCTGACAGTTTCCAAGTGACTTTCATGATCATTAGCTCATGTGTAGCTGAGAATTTCCCAAGTTCCATAACAAATGAGGAGCCTAAAGCTAAGAGACTTGAAATGAACTTTTTTCACTGTTATAGGGTTCAGACAAGGAAACCCAACAAGACCCTTGGGTTTCCTTGTCACAGATTAGAAAAATTTCCTCTGGTAACACATCCAGTGAAGGAAAGTACACAAGGGCACAGGATAATGCAAAGAGAAAATAAGCTTATAAAACAGCCAGGAATACGCAGGTAAAAATGAACCCAGTTTCTACCAGGGATTCTTAACCTGGGGTCCATGGATTTCCTCACAAGTGGCCCAGGAAGGTGGACAGGAAAAATATTTTTAATTCTACTATCCTTTAAGTGAAATTTAGCATTTCCTTTAATTATGAATGCAGGCATCAAACCAAGGTGGTATGAGCAGTACCTTGTTCTCTGTCACAAAGAATTGCAGATCTTTTCACACTACATTACAACCAGGTAAATACTGTCAAAGTAATTCATGTTATCAGCTCTTTGAAATTAACATGGTTATTAGACCTACTCCAGATCTTATTATTTAGTACATTAATAACAAATATATATAAAACATTAATAAATTTGTTCAATATTTTACTAACTGTATTCCAACACAATTAGCTTTGTAATCTTTTATATTTTCTATTATTCATTTAAAGACATTTATCTGAGAAAGGGTCCAGAGGTTTTCCCTACTGTCAAAGAAGTTCGTGATCTCTCTCTCTCTCTCAATCTCTCTCTCTCTCTCTCTCTTTCTCTCTCTCTCTCTCTCTCACACACACACACACACACACACACACACACACACACACACACACACACACACACACACGACTAACAACTCTTGATCTGAACGAATGCCCGTCACTCTGAGCTTGAGAGTTCAGGTAGAAATAGACCTGAAATCTGTCTCAGGTTACTCTCAGATTACTGAATCAGTTCTCTCTACCTGCGGCATCGGCTCATCCAGCTGCCTCTCCAAATACTCCAACAGAACCACCACTTCCTCCCCACTCTCTGGATGCCGCTCCCGCACCCAACTCTGCAGCTCTCCCGGCAGGATAGT
This sequence comes from Choloepus didactylus, assembly GCF_015220235.1. Taxonomy (NCBI): domain Eukaryota; kingdom Metazoa; phylum Chordata; class Mammalia; order Pilosa; family Megalonychidae; genus Choloepus; species Choloepus didactylus. Next base: position 124,866,786 of record NC_051313.1, on the reverse strand, counting down.
CAGGAACTGTTCCAGCACCAGCAGCTCCAGGATTTGCTCCTTGGTGTGCATCTCAGGCAGCAGCCACTGTCGGCAGAGCTCCCGGAGCCGGCTCAGCGCCTCGCGGGGCCCCGCAGCCTCCGGGTACCGGAAGCCCCGGAAGCGCTGGCGGGAGCGCTCAGGACCTGGAGCGGGGCTACCCGGTGCGGTCACTTCCACCGCCGAGGCGTAGGCCTCCTCTTTCTCCACCTTTACAGTCAGGAGCCCTGCTTGGTCTTCTGCAGACTGGGCCCCCAGGGCTGCGCTTTCCCTCGATTCTCTAGCCATCCTGGGCCAAGACAGTACACCGGCCTCACTCTAGCTGGGAGCTGTATTTCTGCCCAAGATTCCTGAAAGGAGGGAAATCACTATTAGCCAATAAAACTGCAAGCGATCCCCTCCCGCGTGTCCAAGGGCCTGGGACAACTCCGGGGCACGGCTGCATAGATTTCTCCCTACATTCCGTGCCTTTACTAGCGTCTTCCTCTGCACCTCAACCTGAATTCAACAATAAATACCTCGAAAGGATGCCCTAGTAAGTAAAGACCCTTTAGACGCAGGAGAGAGGGGGAGGGTAAAGCAAAGGAAACCTCCGTGGGAACCAGGGCCACTTCCTGGGCTCTCTGGGAGGCTCCTCTCGGTGGTAGTCTCCTAGTTAACCCATTAGCAACCAGGTCCTTAACTGCAGTTAAGGGGAGTCAGTAGGAGAGGTTCTACTGAAAAGATGACGGGTCCTGGATCAGAAGAAATAGGACTGAATCTTTAAACACTGGAAGACTGCTCATATGGTCCTCAGTTCTTTCTAATATGAGGCTTTCCCAAACAGATGGCATAAAATAGGCCCTAAAATTCAGCTGGAAAGGAAGACTTCCCGAGAACACTCAGAGTTCTGGACAGGAGGCCTTTAATCTTTCTCAGAAATATCAAAGAAGTAGAAAACAGCATCAGGCACTTGCCCTGGAGAGAGCAGTAGCTGGCCCCCTGGTCCTTCCACTCCTTCAATTTGCCACTTTCTTTCCTTCCCTCCAAGGCCAAACTGCTTGACAGAAAGCCCTCCAGTGCCCGATTTTAAACTTCCTCCCACCCATCCTTCAACACACTGTAGGCAGCATACCACTGACAACTCCACTAAGATTGATCCTGCAGAAGTACCCACTTCCCATGGTCTCTCAGGCAATTAGGCCTCTCTAAAGCACCTGACATGCTGTCCACTTACAGCAAATCTTTCCTCTCTGGCTTCAGCTACTCCATTCTCTCCTGCTTTCCTTCATCCTGTTTCTTCCCAGTCCCCCCTTCACAGTCTGTCATAGGGATGAGGTACACAGACTCTCAAGTCAGGTTCATAATCCTGGCTTCTCCACTTACTAGCTGGTTGACTTTGGTAAGTTACTTAACTTCTCTGTATCACTTTCCCCATCTATATATGTGGATAGTATGAGTATATAGCGATCTTGGAATATTGAGTGAGTATTTTTGTGTAAAGTGCCTAGATCAATTCCTGACCTGTGGTAAATTGGGACTACACTAAAAGAGAAAAAAGCCCTAAATTTCCTTTAAGCCAGATGGGATTAGATTTTGAACCAGAAGTTACTGTAAAGTTATCTGACTGGGCTAAGATGTCAGTAAGTCAGTCACCTTACCCAGTGGAATGGTGGGGCCAGAAAATGTAAGGATGATAGGGCTCTACTAAGGGAAAAAAGTACCATGTCAGTATCTTCCTTCAGTTTTTATTCCTCATTCTATAATTCAAAGGTTGACAAGGAAAGGAGAGAACTTAGTAAAATGAGGGGTTCCAACAGGTATTACAAATGAAACATACTAGAAATTATTTTCTCATAATGAGCTGCTACAGGATGTACAGGGCATTACCCAAGAAGTGCTTTTCGCAAAATAAATGAACCTGAGCCTCATTGTCTCTAGATCCAAATAAAATTGTAAAGGTGAGATACGGAAGCAAGTTAATTCAGCAGTTTTCAAACTGTGCAGCACATCAAAATCATTGGGAATTAAAATTGAGAGTGGTAATGATTGTACAACTAAATGAAGATAATGTGAGATACTGATTGCTTACCTTGGACAGAATAAATGCTATGTGAAATCAGGAACCCCCTACTTAATAAGTCAAGCCCTCAATCTTGAGGCTTGTTCTTATGAAACTTATGGCTGTAGAAGAGAGGCTAAGCCTTCCTATAATTATGCCTAAGAGGCACCTCCAGAGAACCTCTTTTGTTGCTCAGATGTGGCCTTTTTCTCTCTAAGCCCAACTCAGCAAATAAATTCATTAACCTCCTCCCTATGTAGGACATGACTCCCAGAGGAGTGAATCTCCCTGGTGACAAGGGACATGACTCCCAAGAATGAGCCTGGCCCTAGCATTGAAGTATTGAAAATGCATTCTTGACCAAAAGGAGAGAAAGAAAGGTAACAAAATAAGGTTACAGAGGCTAAGAGATTTCAAATAGACTCAAGAGGCCATCCTGGAGGTTACTCTTATGCAAGCTCCAGCTAGATATCCCAAATGGCCACCGTATGCCAAGCCCTAACCAACATAGTCCTGAAATACCTAGGTCCCTATTTGAAACTTTATAAAAGTTTCACTCAATAAGTTTATTTTTCAGAAACTTAAATCCACCAGAGTGTTCCTATGCCAGACAAGTCCTAAAACCCAGAGGCAACTGCCTCTTTAAGAACCTCAACCAGATGCAGACCCCCTTCCCCATAATGTTGACACCCCTTTTTAATATGAACAAGTTAGGGTGGTCACTGCCTAAATACCCCTCAAGACTGAGAAAGTGATTAAACGGGAGGAAGGGATACCAACAGACAAGATAGGATTTAGCAAAGAATTACAAATACTGAATTATATATATATATATAGATGCTAGGGTATTAGAATAGCAAGAAGGATATAAGTGAAATGGTGGAATTGTAACCCATAACATTCGTTGAAATTTGCTCTATAGTTACTTGTTAAATTGTACTTTGAAAGTTATCACTTTTATGAATATATGTTAGTTATCATAATAAGGAAACAATTGAAATTGTGGAAATATAACCCATAACATTCGTTCAAATTTGCTCTCTAACTACTTGCTAAATTGTACTTTTAAAATTGTCACTTTTCTGTATATATGTTACATTTCACAATTAAAAAAGTATTAAAAATAAATCACTGGGAAGCTTTTGAAACATCCTGATACCTTTGCTGCTACCAAGGTCAATTGTTGGGGATTAAATGTCCCCTACAAAAGGCATGTTCAGGTCCCAACCCCTGATCCTGTGGGTGTGAACCCATTTGTAAATAGGACCTTGATGACGTTATTAGTTCAAGTGTGCCTAAACTGAACGAGGGTGGCCTTAATCCAGTGTGGCTGGATTCCTTATAAGCAAAGGAAATTGGACACTGAAGGAGAAGTCACTCGGAGCAGCCAGAAGCTGGAAGTCAAGGGAACCCAAAGAGAAAAGAGAAGACATCTTCATGTGCACTACCATACGAGGGAAAAGGCAAGGAACCCCAAAGATTGACCATCAGCCAGAAGATTTAATAACCCTGGGAGGAAGCAAGCATTCTAGCCTCTGAAACCATGAGCCAATAAATTCCTATTGTTAAGCTAACCCATTTTATAGTATTTGTTTTAGCAGCCAGGAAACGAATACTGCTTCTGGTACCAGCAGGTGGGGTGCTGCTATTATTACAAAGACTTGAAAATGTGGAAACAGCTTTGGAATTGGGCAATGGGTAGAGGCTGGAAGAATTGTGAGGTGCTTGATAGAAAAATCCTAGATTGCTTTGAAGAGACCCGATAGAAAGATATGGACGTACAATGTACTTCCAAAGAGGCCTTAGAAGGAACTGATGAGTGTGTTTGGACACTGGAGGAAAGCTGATCCTTTTTAAAAAGTGGCAAAGAACTTGGAAAAATTGTTTTCTGATGTCTAATTGAAAGTGGAACTTGTAAGCAATGAAATTGGATATTTAACTGAGGAGCTTTCCAAGCTAAGTATGGAAGGTGCCTCCTGGTTTCTCCTTCTTGAAGCTTATAGTAAAATGCAAGAGAAAAGGGATAAGCTGAGAACTGAACCCTTGATTATAAAGAAACCAGAAAATTTGTGGTTTGGAAAATTCTCAGCCTATCTAGACAGTGTGCTCTGAGACTAGGGCCAGAAGCAGCTCTATCAGAGACCTTCCTAAGCTCTCAGAAAGTGAGTCCCCAGACAATAGAGTTCCATATGAGGATTTAACTGAACAATGCTTTGCTAAAAAAAGTAAGGCTGAAAATGGATCCAATCAGCCATTTCAGTGGAAGTCAGAATTGGAAATGCAGTTATCCAAGAAATATCTGTGGAAAGTTCCATTGTTTGATTGTTTAGACTCTCTGGAACTGCACACAAAACCAAGCAGGTTTTTGCAAAATGTGTATAAACAGAAGCCTGAACGGGACAGAGAAGGGACAATTTGAAGGAAGAATGACTTCAACGGTAAAACCATGAAAGCTAAGGTCTGGACCAAAAAGAGCTTGGGCCAAGAGAAAGGGCCCACCCATGTATATTACCCATTTGTGTTGCTTCTCCTGAACCTAGTCATCAGCCATTGTGTGGGTAAGAGTGGTGACCCTCTTGTCTTGGGGAGTTAATACTCTCATGAATAAGACTCAAATTTAATCATACCTAAGGATTTGGATTCAGGAGAGTGGATAATGGAATTTGAGGAATTGCAAAGAGGTAAATGTCACCAAGCATTTGGATAGGTACTGCAACCATGAAATGTAAAGAGTGAACTGTGATGAAAATCAGCCTTTGAGGAGATTCAAAGGAGAAGCCTAGTATATTCTTTCTCTCCCCATTTTCTAACATTGCCCTGTGGCTGGTGGGAAGGCCCTGGAAACACTGCCCTAGATATCTGCATTTTATCTGTGGGTAAAGGAGTCAAAGAAGAGTTCCTGGGAGTGAGTAGAGTGTAAAAGACATATATAGAATTTCCTGAATTATGAATTGAGTTCTGAGTTAACTTCTTGCTACATGAGCTTCAGGGACAGGTGACAGCCTTCATTAGCTCATCTGATACTAATTCCTTTGTGTTGAACAATGATTTCTATTCATTAAGCATACCCCTGAAGCACTGACCTCTGCTGCATTTGGTATCACTGTGACAACACTTTGAGGACAGGAGGAGCAACGACTGGAATGAACTGGCAGACCGCTCCCTGTTAGGAGAACCACAGAGCAGACATACCCTCTGACAGCAAAGGAGGAAAAGGACCACCCCTGGGAGCAGGACTTTTGGCTTCATGGAATCAAATGCCCTGACTGGGAGATCTTCCATCAGTGCTTCAGGCAGCTGTGCTAAGAAGAGATCACTGGGCTCCAAGAGGCTCTGAGCTCATTCTAGTTGCTTTACCATCAATGGCTGAGGCCCATTGATGTGCACCAAGGAGCAGGTCCGGGTTAGTGGTGCTGGGACAGTTCCTGACTATCTATCTGCCTAAGAACTCCAGGTCTGAGTATGAGAACACAATACCAAGAGTGGGGAGGAGTCTGTGACTGTGCTTGAAACAACTTAATGAGCCAGGACAGCAGGTGAGAAGATTGAAGTGGGATTGTGTGTGTGTGTGTGTGTGTGTGTGTGTGTGTGTGTCACAAAGTAAGAGTGGGTGAGTCAGGGCTCTTTTCTAAATAGGCTTGATTACACCTGTCTCTTCCTTTCCATCCTGTAACCTCCACCATTCCTAGAGCAGTGGTTCTTAATCTTTTTTAGTTCTCAGGTCCTTTTGAAAATATTATATCAGTATCTAATGCAGAAAAAAAGAAAGTAAAGCTAATGAGCCTTGTGGCTCATTTTAATTGCATTAACAGGTCACTTTTCCAAACATAGGATATTACTAAGACCATTCATAAGCCTCAAGGCTCGCCTAGAATCTGAGAGTTACCAGTACTGTAGTGCTTTTGAAAAACACCAAACTTATTCAGGAAGGTGACGAACTCTTCCACAGGAAGTAGATTCATTATTATGGCATGATTGGGAAGATAGTGAATATTCTCCCAGCCATAGTATTCGGAAGACTTCCTAGAAGAGATGGTATCTCTGATGAAATGTTTCTCCTCATCCATTTCTGGAAGAGGGGGAATGGGAGTGGTTCACATTTGATCTACGTCTCCAGGAACTTAAGATTCATATTGAGGACTGTAGAGCTGCTTCTAGACACTTGTCAAAATAGATCAGAGATATTTTGTTGGGCCCCAGTATGGGGGAACCCAGCAACCTGACCATCTGTGGAGCCAAGAAGCCAGGTGCCCCTTCCACAAAAACCCCTCTCCAGGGTCTGTCCTGGAGACGTAGCTCCCTAGAGCCCAGGCCTCAGCCTCTGGTGAGAGGTGAGTCCTCACTGCCTCTGCTGCCCCTTCACACCTGAGCCACAAAGGACAAACAAATAACTGCCTGACCCAGTCCTCTTCCACATAAAATTCCCTTAGTTTTAAAACAATCTAGTTCATGATTTGAATATTAGATAAAAATAACTAACATCTGTACAGTGCTCTGCTTTATGTTTTACAACGTGTTTTCATAAAAATTGTTTTATTTGATGTGCTCAAGATCACCCAAATATATACTGAGGCAAATGAAACAAACACTTGTATTATGATTCTAAAACCCATGCTCTCTCTGCCACCACCCTGATAAAAGGGAGATGCAATGGGATTGGCTGAAGCATAATTCTCCTCAACTCTACTTTGTATCTGGCGTGAAACAAACATATATGGATTGATGAATTATGTTTGACTTAATCAGAGACCCTCTCACTGTGAAAACACGAATATTATTTAAACATGCAATTTTGAGGACAGAGCGTGGTAATGCACCTTAGGAATCTGGTGTCAGAAGACCTGGATTAGACTCCTAGCTAGGCCACTGAGCAGCTGTTGTAAGGATAAAAGGAGATAAATATAAAAGTGCTTACTGAACCTTAACACTACATAAACACGGGGCTAGGACTAGGGTGAGCCAAGAAAGGCACTGAGGGCACAAAATTCAAGGAAGCACGCACTGTCTAAATTTTGTGATCTAAGTGCCTCTCTTGCCTTACCCTAGTCCTGGCCTTGTATTAACATTAGTTGTAGACAGTGGATTATCCTCATTCTTTTCATGAGACATAGATAGGGAATTCCATGAATCATCTATAGTCCCACAAGAAGATACAGAAGTAGAAATAAATACACAGACATGTACGTGTATAACATGTATAGCTCATCTCATAACAGTTTGGCAAGAATCTGTGATTGTGGTTGGTTCCCTTAATACCAAGGAGGCCAAAGAGTCCCTGTGCTTGAGGAAGTAGGCATTTTTAAGGTTTCTGTGGAGTGGGAGAATTGTTCCCTTTTTGTGATCCTGAAGACTATTATATACTAATGCCTAGAGGGGTCAGACTCCCTCTACATTTATAGTCAACATCTCAATTGCTACTTAGACAATTAATTTGATCATGATATTGCCATTAGGATGTCTCAGTATTAAGTTTCTCTCTCTTTAAGTCATAAAACAAGGAAAAAAAATGTATCACTTAAGGGACTTTTTGAGACTTCAGTGTTTAGTGAATGATCTCTATTTATATGCTTCAATATAGTGATGAATTTCAGGGATATAAACAGGAGAAAATATATAGAGAAAAAGGATGAAAAGCTAGGGGGAAAGGAAGAAGTTTTTATATTCATAATCAATTTATTTAGGGATTAAGCACCAACATGAATAGTTTGTTCCCTAGCAGGTTTAATTATGGGGTGAAATAAGCCTTTTAGAAACTTTGATTTCCTGGAAAATTGCCCTACTGGTGTGGAAGTTAACTCTTAAAAAATATTGAATTCTTGAGTTTGTAATTGCTGCTGAGTTTTTAAGGACAGAGGGACCAAAATTATGTGGGAAATAAAATCATATGCTGAAGTGATTATCTTTAAATAGTTGTAATAACGAGTCTGACTACATTTTAAAAAAAAAATTTTGTTTTAATTTTTAACTGTTATTGTAGTGACATATATACAACTAAAAATTTCCCATTTTAAACACTTCTAGCTGTACAATTTAGTAGTATTAATTACATTCACAATATTGCACTACCATCACCAATATCCATTATCCCAATGTTTTCATCACCTCCAACAGAAACTCTGCACCCATTAAGCAATACCTCATTTTTTGATGTTTGAAGATTGAAAGCTTTCAAGCCCCTCCTCCCCCTATCTCTTTTGCCCCAAGTCTGGGCAAGCTTATAAGAAAGCCCAGTATTCCCTCACTTTGGCACCTACAGGAAATTTAAGCCATGCAAGTCCTAGCCTAACTGCAAGTGTTAATTATTCCTCACCCCCCTAACCATAATAAAAACCAGGGCCAATTGTTCTTACTCGTTTTCAAGGCACTCAAGCCAATTTTGGACCAGCTTGGGGGCTGCCCTGTTCTTCCCAGAAAGTATCATGATATGTGATAAATACATTTTTTTCATACTATCTTGATGTGTGTGGGTGTGTGTCATCATCAGTTTCACTGTCTGGCCTATTAATTGGGAAGGGGGTACATCCTGCCTTTGCAGGGTGACCACAACCACAGTACAAAGATACATAACATAGAAATGAAAGGGCAATATAATCCCCTGTTCCGGTTTGCTAATTCTGCCATACGCAAAATACCAGAAATGGATTGGCTTTTATAAAGGGGATTTATTAGGTTACAAATTTAGAGTTCTATGATCATAAAAGTGTCCAAACTAAGGCGTCAACAAGAAGATACCTTTACTAAAGAACAGCTGGTGGCGTCTGGAAATCCTCTGTAAGCTGGGAAGTCACATGGCTGGCATCTGCTGATCCTTTGCTCCTGGGCTGCATTTCAAAATGGCAATCTTCAAAATTCTCTGGGATTGTCTCTTAACTTCTCCGGAGCAAACTCTGGGCTAGCATCTCTTAGCTAAGCATCTCCAAACATCCTTCTGTCTGCATCTCCAAGCATCTCCAAGCATCAGCCGGTGTCTGGGCCTGGGGCTCTCTTAAGTAGTCCAGTAAACTAATCATGACCTACCATGAATAAGCGGGGTCAAATCTCCATGGAAACATTCAATCAGGAGGTCACAGCCTAATCAAAAAGATTAGTCAATCTGCCCCCACAAGACTGCATTAAAGAATATGGCTTTTTCTGGAGGACATAATATATCCAAACTGGCACATCTCCCACCCCACCCTAGATACCACTATTGGCAGTTTGCACATATCCCTTTCACAGTTAAATCTTGACACACTCATAACCATACTGTCCCCTTCTGGATATGTCCATATGTACTTTATTCTCTTACTGACTGATGCCTACTCTCTTAAATTTCTCCTCTTTCCTCATCCCACACATATGTTCTCCACCTTCCTTAGCCACTTCATTTGGCCCCTGGAAACAAAGATTTCCCCCTCTTATACCCTCCTCTTATTATGCCCTCTTCACATCCTTTTCAGCAATACATGAACTTCATCCTATTGTATTTCATTCAGAAGATTGTTCTCCCATATAATGGGTTCCTCCTTTTCATTGATTCATTGTTTCAGATGGAAAGATCACGATTAAGAATGGGACAGCAGCTCCAAAGACTCAACTTCCAGATAAATAGAGTTGTATGGGGAGATACAACCCCATAATGGAAGCCTTCACCAGGATTCTAAATGCAAAGAAAGAAGTGTGCATGAAATCAGATTAGGGCATCAGCATACTACTCCTACAGGACAAAATTGACACAAATGTGATGAATGTTGGAAAAGCTTCACCCAGAATGCAAACTTTATTCAGCACCAGAGAATGAACATGAGAGAGAAGCCCCTTGAATGTGAAGTGTGTGGAGAAACTTCCTCTTCACGACTGTGCCCCTTTCATCACCAGAAAATCTGCTCCTAGAGTTAGGACTTATAAATATGATCAGTGTGGAATTCCCAGCTTTGTTCAGCATCAGAGATGCCACAATGGAGAGAAGAGTAGAAGGCCATCATTAAGAAATCAAGCAAGACTTGCTCAACATCAGAGAGTCCACAATGGAGAACTTTCTTTTGGATATCTTCTGTCAAAACTTGGGTGTTCAGAGGCTCCAAAATGTGTCCAGTAGAGCCAACAATTTAAGAGTTAACTTCCATACCACTAGGGCAATTTTCCAGGAAATCAAAGTTTCTAAAAGGCCTATTTCACCCCATAATTAAACCTGCTAGGGAACAAACTATTCATGTTGGTGCTTAATCCCTAAATAAATTGATTATGAATATAAAAACTTCTTCCTTTCCCCCTAGCTTTTCATCCTTTTTCTCTATATATTTTCTCCTGGTTATATCCCTGAAATTCATCACTGTATTGAAGCATATAAATAGAGATCATTCACTAAACACTGAAGTCTCAAAAAGTCCCTTAAGTGGTACATTTTTTTTCCTTGTTTTATGACTTAAAGAGAGAGAAACTTAATACTGAGACACCCTAATGGCAATATCATGATCAAATTAATTGTCTAAGTAACAATTGAGATGTTGACTATAAATGTAGAGGGAGTCTGACCCCTCTAGGCATTAGTATATAATAGTCTTCAGGATCACAAAAAGGGAACAATTCTCCCACTCCACAGAAACCTTAAAAATGCCTACTTCCTCAAGCACAGGGACTCTTTGGCCTCCTTGGTATTAAGGGAACCAACCACAATCACAGATTCTTGCCAAACTGTTATGAGATGAGTTATACATGTTATACACATACATGTCTGTGTATTTATTTCTACTTCTGTATCTTCTTGTGGAACTATAGATGATTCATGGAATTCCCTATCTATGTCTCATGAAAAGAATGAGGATAATCCACTGTCTACAACTAATGTTAATACAAGGCCAGGACTAGGGTAAGGCAAGAGAGGCACTTAGATCACAAAATTTAGACAGTGCGTGCTTCCTTGAATTTTGTGCCCTCAGTGCCTTTCTTGGCTCACCCTAGTCCTAGCCCCGTGTTTATGTAGTGTTAAGGTTCAGTAAGCACTTTTATATTTATCTCCTTTTATCCTTACAACAGCTGCTCAGTGGCCTAGCTAGGAGTCTAATCCAGGTCTTCTGACACCAGATTCCTAAGGTGCATTACCACGCTCTGTCCTCAAAATTGCATGTTTAAATAATATTCGTGTTTTCACAGTGAGAGGGTCTCTGATTAAGTCAAACATAATTCATCAATCCATATATGTTTGTTTCACGCCAGATACAAAGTAGAGTTGAGGAGAATTATGCTTCAGCCAATCCCATTGCATCTCCCTTTTATCAGGGTGGTGGCAGAGAGAGCATGGGTTTTAGAATCATAATACAAGTGTTTGTTTCATTTGCCTCAGTATATATTTGGGTGATCTTGAGCACATCAAATAAAACAATTTTTATGAAAACACGTTGTAAAACATAAAGCAGAGCACTGTACAGATGTTAGTTATTTTTATCTAATATTCAAATCATGAACTAGATTGTTTTAAAACTAAGGGAATTTTATGTGGAAGAGTTCGTCACCTTCCTGAATAAGTTTGGTGTTTTTCAAAAGCACTACAGTACTGGTAACTCTCAGATTCTAGGCGAGCCTTGAGGCTTATGAATGGTCTTAGTAATATCCTATGTTTGGAAAAGTGACCTGTTAATGCAATTAAAATGAGCCACAAGGCTCATTAGCTTTACTTTCTTTTTTTCTGCATTAGATACTGATATATATCCTTTCTCAGTTTTGTTAATTTTCATATCATGCCTCAACCAGATACCCACTAGATGAGGAACATTTGAATGATATGGATTCCCATCTCTGGATGCCAGCTTCCTCTTTCCCCACCTCTCTTACAGCTATTCTCAGCTGTTGCCGCTCACTCCCCACCTGCTTCTCCTGATTCAGGAGCTCTACACTGAGTCTGTTCTTTCTTCCAATCTGATAAAAGAAAAACAACATGAACATTAGGATCTCACAGCTTTATTAAGTGATTTATGAGTCAGGCAGCATCCCATCCAGAAAGCAGAAGGGAGCTCGGCAGAGGGAGTGGACAGGGGAAGCTTATATAGGACAGATGCGAAAGCAAGTGAGGAAGTATTCTGATTGGCTGACATTACATTTCCCAATTTACCTAGTGGGAGTCTTACAAAGTGGGAAGCAGATACATTTAGTATAGCATACTTGTCTATTTTTAAATAGGCTATCCCTACCAGACCTAGATCACATAATCACTAAATGTTGCAAAAATTGCAACTTTTTTGGGACTGCTCTGCTGCCTCAGAAAGTACTGTTTGGTCAGTTTTTATTTTTAAAAGAGTCTCTGCCATGTCTTTGAAAGGGAGCGCCTCCTGGCAACTCCCAATGCAGGTGGCCACTTTATTTTTATTTAACACTTTCCTGTGCCCCATCATACACAGACATCTACACTAGCCTTAAACAACTTTCCCAAATTCTGAGTTGACAAAAGGCCCAAAACAAACAAGTGAACTGGGTGAGGACTTGGAGTGTATTAAATGAGTTTTTTCTCAACACGTATAGACTGGCATCTTGACCCCTGGATCTGATGCGTCAAGTGCAGTTGGGAGGCTGAGGGTGGGGTGGGGTGAAGAGGGATGACACACAAGAGACCATTATTTTATCAGGGTTTTTCTCTCGGGTGGGAAAATTTCCTTTGCTTCATCTACTTACTGTTCTCTTCCCTCGTTCTTTTCACTCTTGGCAAACAGGCAAGCCCAGGACTGGGTGAGGTGGGTGAAGTGAATGAGGCACTTGCTTTGGGCACCAAATTTAAGAGTGCCAAAAAAGTCATTAATCAAAATAAATTATATTTCAATTCAATATTTTAGATAAAAATCAATGCAATTAAATCTATAATGAACAAAATACTGAAATTGTAAATAAAGTTGGGATAGGATTACTGAGTTTTCTTTTTGCCTCAGGCTCCAACATGAAAAGGCATTGTTACTGATCCCGTCTTTATTTAAAATTTTGATATTTTGTTTGAAATAAGCCTCCTTGTCAAACATTCTGCTGGATTAGGACCTTTGCACTTGTGTTCCCTCTACTAGAACGTCCTTCCCCCATATGTCAGCAAGGCTAGCTCTCTCACGTCCTTCAGATCTTGAGTCAAATGTCATCTTCTCAGTAAGCACCTTCCCTGTCCACCTTACCTGAAGTTTTCACCACTACTTCCTGCTCTCACCCACACATGTAATTCATTTTATTTTCCCATTTCTTTTTTTTTTTCTTTAGCATTTACCTGTATCTCACATTTTTATTTTAATTATTTTGATTATGAGGGTGAGAATTTTTGTTTTGTTCACTGCTGTATCTCCAGCGCCTAGCACTGTGCTGCCACAAAGAATCCACTGAAATTTGTATGGAAGGACGAGTGAATAGATGGACGATGACAGGCAGCTGTTGGTGGGGGTGAGATGAGAAGGGCAAGTTCTAGAGCAGTGCTGCTGCATACATACATACATGTGGCTACTGAGAACTTGAAACATGGCTGGTCTGAATTCAGATATGCTGTAAGTGTAAAACACACACTGGATTTTGAACACTTAGAATATATTTTTTCAAGTGAAATAACACAATAATGTTTTATATTGATTAACATGTTCAAACAGTATTTTTGACCTATTGGATTAAAATATATTTTAAAATTAGTTTTACCTGTTTAATTTTACCTCTTATAATATGTCTAGTAGGGAAAATGTTAAATTATATGTGGTCTCATTTGTGCTGGCATTCAATATTTTTTGGATAGTGCTGATACAGAGTTCTTCAATGTTTCTAGAGAAACCAGGAAATGGGTCTAGGAGGCTCATCACAGAGGACTGGGTCAGGCAGTTATTTGTTTGTCCTTTGTGGCTCAGGTGTGAAGGGGCAGCAGAGGCAGTGAGGACTCACCTCTCACCAGAGGCTGAGGCCTGGGCTCTAGGGAGCTACGTCTCCAGGACAGACCCTGGAGAGGGGTTTTTGTGGAAGGGGCACCTGGCTTCTTGGCTCCACAGATGGTCAGGTTGCTGGGTTCCCCCATACTGGGGCCCAACAAAATATCTCTGATCTATTTTGACAAGTGTCTAGAAGCAGCTCTACAGTCCTCAATATGAATCTTAAGTTCCTGGAGACGTAGATCAAATGTGAACCACTCCCATTCCCCCTCTTCCAGAAATGGATGAGGAGAAACATTTCATCAGAGATACCATCTCTTCTAGGAAGTCTTCTGAATACTATGGCTGGGAGAATATTCACTATCTTCCCAATCATGCCATAATAATGAATCTACTTCCTGTAGTCCATATGCAGGTTTTAATATTTTTCCTTCTTTTTTGTTTAGTAGATTCAAGTGCACTTATCTTCAGTGTATACCTCAATGAAATTTTACATATGTATATACTCATGAGGAGTGAAGACAGAAGCCCAGAGACATTTTGGAGAAACCCATTTTGAAACAGCCCAGGAGCAAAGGACCAGCAGACACCAGCCACATGCCTTCCCAGCTTACAGAGGATTTCCAGACACCATCAGCTGTTCTTCAGTTAAAGATCATCTTGATGCATTAGTTTGGACACTTTTATGGCCTTAGAACTGTAAATTTGTAACTTAATATAAATCCCCTTTATAAAAGCCAATCCATTTCTGGTATTTTGCACAACAGCAGCATTAGCAAACTGGAGCACTACCATTTAACTTTGCTGAACATTCAGTTTATTAAATTTAGATTTCAATAAATGAAACTTTGAAACACAATTTCCACTTAAGTATCATTTTAAATTTAATTGTTATCTAAAAGAGTTAAAGCTACACTTTAAAATTTAGTATGATGGTGTGCTGGTGTGAATCTGTTATGTATCCCATAAAAGGCCATGTTCTTTAATGCAATCTTATGGGGCAGACCTATTGTGGGTGTGATCTTTTGATTAGTTTGCTTCCATGGAGATGTGGCCCCCCTATTGTGGGTGGAAACTTTTGATTATATTATGTCCATGGAGATGTGACCCCACCTGTTCAAGTTGGGTCTTAATTAGTTTACTGGCGTCCTCTATGAGAGGATAAATGACAGAGACATTTTGAAGAGAGTTCAGAGAGACACTTAGTGAGAAAATGCCCAGAGCTGACACAGACCCAGACATTTGGAGATGCTAAGCTAAGAGGTAAAGTCCAGAGTTCTCCCAGAGAAGTTAAAAGAGGACCCACAGATGCTTAGAGAGAAAGCCACTGGAATCAGAATCTGAAAGCAACGCAACCCAGGAGCAAAGGACCAGCAGACACCAGCCACTTGCCTTCCCAGCTAACAGAAGTGTTCCAGATGCCGTCGGCCTTTCCTCAGTAGAGGTATCCTCTTTTTGATGCCTTAGTTTGAACACTTTTATGGCCTTAGAACTATAAATTTGTAATCTAATAAATCCCCTTTATAAAAGCCAGTCCACTTCTGTTTGTTTGTTTGTTTTTTTCATGCTGATGGCTTTGGCAAACCAAAATAGACAGATTCTTTTAAAACACTTTAAACAACTTACACAACTGAAATAGTCTTATGGACCATGATTACAAAGTATACTATTGCAATTAAATGTAAACTGACTCTAAAACCTTAACACCATGTGTTTAATTTATTTCTTTATTATTTCTATATTTGTTTATATATCTTCATAGGGTTATATCTATGCCTATTTTTTTAGCTCTCCAGGATGACAATAATATTAGTTTGATGACTTCCCAGTCCCAGAGTTCCATAAAATTACTAGACCAAAAAGTAAAGGAATACCTTCTCAGGCTATGGAAGTTTTTGGTCAAGGCATCAGCCCTGGTTGTCTCTTCCAAGGAGATTCAAAGCCAAGAGGCTATTCATTGGTATGTATCACCCTTTATAATTGTTTCACTTGTTACAGAATGGGATCCTCAAGTTACTGCTTTTCATAGAGATTTTAATTTTTGAAACTTGGCATCTTTCCCAGAAATGATTTGTACACCTGTAATTATAAAATACAATGTCCTAGTGATATATTGACCTATAAGTGGTATAGTCTGGAAATTCATGTATGTCTTACTAATATCTCATTAAACTAATCTAAGTATTTCATCTACTAGAATGGTACGTCTCAATCTTTCTGTGGTAAAGGAATGCTTTCTTGTTTTTAATTTCTAATCTGCCATGGTTAGATATGTGGTCCTGCTGCATATGAGACTACTAGTACATAGCACACACCACATATATCTCACCACAAATTTAACAATGTTTGAACTGCTCTATATCCCATTTGAAGAGAAGTCAACTGATCAAGGCAATGTCAAATTGTCTTAAAAGTTTTTAAATATGAACAAGTCAAGGGACTTTCATCAAGAGGCCTTCTGTAATGTTTATAATGAGCATTCCAAGCCACTAACCCAATGTCAAAATATTTAGAGATAAAATGAATAAAGGAGGCATTTTACTCAATAGGTAGGAAGGTTACATTTTGGAAGTGTCAGAGGACATTGTTTATTCATCTACCCAGAGTACTATGCTGGCTGTGGGCTTTTCATATATGCTCTTTATCATATTGAGATAGTTTCCTTCAATTCCTATCTTTTGAAGTGTTTTTCTCAAAAAGGGATGTTGGATTTTGTCGAAAGCTTTTTCAGCATCTATTGGGATGATCATTTGAATTTTCTCTTTTGATTTCTTAATGTGTTGTAATACATTGATTTTCTTATGTTGAACCATTCTTGCATGCCTGGAATGAACCCCACTTGGTCATGGTGTATGACTTTTTTAGTATGTCTTTGGATTCGATTTGCAAGTATTTTGTTGAGAATTTCTGCATCTATATTCATTAGGGAGATTGGCCTGTAGTTTTCCTTTTTTGTGGCATCTTTGCTTGGTTTTAGTATTAGATTGATGTTAGCATCATAAAATGTGTTAGGTAGTGTTCCATTTTCTTCAATGTTTTGAAAGAGTTTAAGTAAGATTGGTGTCAGTTCTTTTTGGAAAGTTTGGTAGAATTCCCCTACGAAGCCATCTGGCCCTGGGCATTTATTTGTGAGAAGTTTTCTGATGACTGATTGGATCTCTTTGCTTGTGATTGGTTGGTTGAGGTCTCCTATTTCTTCTCTGGTCAGTCTATGTTGTTTGTATGTTTCCAGGAAACTGTCCATTTCTTCTACATTATCCAGTTGGCATACAGTTGTTCATAGTATCCTCTTATAATTTTTTTAATTTCTTCAAGATCTGCAGTAATGTCACCTTTCTCATTTATTATTTTATTTGGGTCTTCTCTCTTTTTTATTTTGTCAGTCTAGCTAGGGGCTTGTCAATCCTACTGATCTTCTCAAAGAACCAACTTTTGGTATTATTTATTCTCTCTATTGTTTTTTGTTCTCTATGTCATTTATTTCTGGTTTAATTCTTGTTATTTCTTTTCTTCTACTTGGTTTAGGATTGGTTTGCTGTTCATTTTCTAGCTTCTTCAGTTGATCCATTAGTTTCTTTGATTTTGGCCTTTCTTCCTTTTTGATGTATGCATTTAGTGCTATAAATTTCCCCCTCAGTACCGCTTTTGCTGCATCCCATAGGTTTTGATATGTTGTGTTCTCATTTTCATTTATCTCTATATATTTAGAAATTTCTCTTGCTATTTCTTCTTTAACCCACTGATTGTTTAGGAGTGTGCTGTTTAACCTTCAGGTATTTGTGAATTTTCTAAGTCTCTGATGGTTATTGACTTCTAATTGTGTTCCACTGTGGTCGGAGAAGGCGCTTTGAATAATTTCATTTTTTTTTTAAATTTATTGAGGCTTGTTTTATGTCCCAACATATGATCTATTCTGGAGAAAGTTCCATGAGCACTAGAGAAGAATGTGTATCCTGGTGATTTGGGATGTAATGTTCTATATATGTCTGTTAAATCAAACGCATTTATCAGATTGTTTAGGTTTTCAATTTCCTTATTGGTCTCCTGTCTGGTTGATCTATCTATAGGAGGGAATGATGTGTTGAAGTCTCCCACAATTATTGTGGAAACATCAATTGCTTCTTTTAGTTTTACCAGTGTTTCTCTCATGTATTTTGTAGCACCTTGATTGGGTGCATAAACATTTATGATTGTTATTTCTTCTTGTTGAACTGCTCCTTTTATTAGTATGTAGTGGCCTTCTTTGTCTCTCAAAACATCCTTGCATTTAAAGTCTATTTTATCTGAGATTAATATTGCTACACCTGCTTTCTTTTGGCTGTAGCTTGCATGAAATATTTTTTTCCATCCTTTCACTTTCAATTTCTTTGTGTCCCTGTGTCTAAGAGGAGTCTTTTGTATGCAACATATTGATGGTTCATATTTTTTGATCCATTCTGCCAATCTTTATCTTTTAATCAGGGAGTTTAATCCATTTACATTCAACATTATTACTGTGAAGGCATTTCTTGAATCAGCCATCCTATCCTTTGGTATATGTTTGTCAGATATATTTTTTCCCTCTCTCTCTTAAAGTCCTTTAACGTACCCCTACTGAATCTGTTTAGTACTTAACCTTTCTCCATCTCTCTCTTTTCTTTGTTTCTCTGTTGGTAGGGCTCCCTTTAGTATCTCAAGGAGGGCAGGTCTCTTGTTAGCAAATTCTCTCAGCATTTGTTTATCTGTAAAAAATTTAAGCTCTCCCTCAAATTTGAAGGAGAGCTTTGCTGGATAAAGAATTCTTGGTTGGCAATTTTTCTCTCACAGAATTTTAAATATGTCATGTCACTCCCTTCTCACCTCCATGGTGGCCGCTGAATAGTCACTACTTAGTCTTATGCTATTTCCTTTGTAAGTGGTGAATCACTTTTCTCTTACTGCTTTCAGAACTTGCTCCTTCTCTTCAGTATTTGACAATCTGATCAGAATATGTCTCAGAGTGGGTTTATTTGGATTTATTCTATTTGGAGTTCGTTGAGCATTTATGATTTGTGTATTTACATTGTTTAGAAGGTTCAGGAAGTTTTCCCCAACAATTTCTTTGAATACTCTTTCTAGACCTTTACCTTTTTCTTCCCCTCCTGGAACACCAATGAGTCTTATATTTGGATGTTTTATATTATATATCATATCCCTGAAGTCCATTTCAATTTTTTCCCCATTCTTTCTTTTGTTCCTTCATTTTCCATTCTGTCATCCTTGAGATCACTGATTTGCTGTTCAGCTTCCTCTAGTCTTCTACTATGAGTATCCAGAATCTTTTTCATTCGGTTGATAGTTTCTTTTATTTCCATAAGATCATCCATTTTTTAATTTACTCTTGCAATTTCTTCTTTATGCTCTTCTAGGGTCTTCTTCATGTCCTTTATATACTGTGCCATGCTCTCATTGTTTGTCTTTAGTTCTTTGATTAATTGCTACAAGTACTGTGTCTCCTCTGATCTTTTGATTTGGGTGCTTGGGTTTGGGTTATCCATATCATCTGGTTTTTTCATATGCTTTAAAATTTTCTGTTGTTTTTGTCCTCTTGGCATTTGCTTAACTTGATAGGGTTCTTTTAGGCTATGTAGACTGATTCAAACACTTATCTCTAATTTGTCAGATCTACAGCTTGGTGGAGTACACTTTCTCTAACTCACAAGCAGGTGGCATCCACAAGCCACCTATTCACCTCAAGTCAGTTCTCCCCAACTTTTTCTTTGTGGTAAGTGGGGGTCTGAATCTTGTGGGGATCCAATTGGTGCACCAAGTTGGCGTGTGTAGTTGGTGCTGCCTGCCCTGAATGTGGGATATGTGTCTGAGTGGTTTGGGAAGGAGGGAGGCTTTAATAATCAAACCTCCCAAGTGTTCCCAGAGATTTAAAGCTGTTGCAAAAATCTAATCCTTAATTTCAGTCTCGCCACAGTTTGCCTCTGCTGCTGACCCACAAGTCCTTGGTATTGGCATATGGTACCTGAGACTTGAGAGTGAGTCCCTCTTCCAAGCCATGCCCTCCCAGGGCCTCTGCAGAGGGAAGACTGTGCTATGTCACAGGTGAGCGCCATCCCTCAAGGGAAGTTCTGGGCCGCAGGGCAGTGTAGGGGCATTCTCAGCCTGCTGAAAGGATGGCTGAATGGGACATGTTAATTTCCCCCTTTTCACACAGCTCCACCTTCCCAGCACCAGGACAATTAGTTGCAGATGCGCGAAAGGCTATTGTCCATGCCAGATATTGTGGCATGTGTGCGTTTTGTTGGAAACACTTCCCATCACACTGGATTGTTTGGGGCAGCTCTGGGCTATGGCACTGGCACCGGGCAGGAGCACTCCCAGCTTGCCAAGAAAATGGCTGTAAGGAGACATCCCCTTTTTCTTGGGTAGTTATGGTGTTTAACGAGTTTTCTCAGCCACTAGACTTACTGCTTTGTCCCTCAGAGCTATCTTAGCTCTGCTCTTGCCTGGGCCCAAACTGCAAGTCTTTGAGGCTTCCTGTAATGGGTTTTTAGGATAAGTGTTTTAGAAAAAGAGAAAAAGATTAAAAAAAAAAAAAAGAAAAAGAAAAAGAAAAAGAAGGGCCCTCCTTGCAGATCTAATGAGCTATTGAAATGCTAAGAGACAAGGATTTTAGGGCCATTAAGGACCAATCAAGAAAGAGAAACTAGCTCTTCAGACAAGGGTCCTTGCCCTCTGGATTTGCATATGTACCCAATTCTGTTTGAGCCCTCCCGTTCTCCGTTTTATGTTCACCGGAACTCCAAAAAGTCTCTGTTTTTACTTTGGGGTTTTTTTTTTTTGCTGTTCTTCCTAGCCCTATCTCCTCTCTGCTGGGCTAACTGCTCCCAGATTCTCTGGTATCTGGTCTCAGTCTATCTATGTTTGGAATTTTTGATCAGCTGTCTGAGTTTTCAATCAGAGCTACAACTGTAGTTCTCCCTCCTGATTCCCAGCACCTATGGCCCCACCTCCCACAGGACTGAGCCTGGCAGGGAAGGGTGTGGGTCCCCTGGCCGAGAGAATTTACAGATTTCGCTGATCTCAGCTGTTCCACGCGTTTGTGAGTGTTGTATGAAGTATGCCCAAGGTGAAATTGTTCTGCAGTGTCCAGTCCATGCAGTTCCTGGCTTTCTACCTACTGCCCTGGAGGAGTAACTAAAACCTACACCTCACCGCTTTGCCATCTTGCCCCTCCCACCTTCTCAATTATTATATTTAAAATAATTATGCAGTTATGTTTCACTAAAGAAAAAAATGTGTAAATTCATTTACTCTCTTGTTATATAAATATGTACATAACATCCCCCATTTTGCCTCTTGACCTGCAAAAATTAAAATATTTGGTATTGGCTCTTTACAGAAAAAGTTTGCTGACTCCTGAATTAGATCATAGCTTATCTAAGGAACAAAAATATATTCTAAAACATCTTTTGCCATGTGTTTTCTGAATGTTTTCTGAAAGAAGTATTCTATTAATCGCATTGTTAATATTTGAAATCCCCATCAGATACTACCTACCTTAATTTTATACCTCTGGTTATATCAAGTAACATTTACAGATCCATTTCATTGACCTCCAGAATTGTTTGTAACTCCAAAAGAAAATACTTTATGTAAAGTATGAAATTTTTATTTACACAGAATCTGTAGTACTTACCCTATCCATTGTGATACTTTCACAATACATGTGGCCTCTCATTTACATTACTTCCTGTTTGCTAGTTCCTAAACTAACACGGTTGTGGCATAATACCATGGCAGTCCTTATCCCCTGTGATTGCATTATTAAAATTCTAGTTAGATCAAATGATCTCATTTGGTCCTAGTCAATGTAATTTACCTATTTTATTGTTTAAAGTCTTAGGATTAGGAGAGCTCTATCCCTCAATTTTGACCTAGCTTTTCAGTGATTTTTCATATCTGTCAATGAACTGAGCAGGTTAACTTAACTAGAGAGAAGCAAGATGACTGCAATGCCTATGTAGACTTTAAGAGCAGGGAAAAATGATATTGCATGAAATGTTTACCATTCCAAAGAGTGAGAGCTAAAGGGTGTGCAGAAAGTGGTTCCAAACTCACAAAATTTCTGAAGAAATGCAACTATATAAGGAGAAATCTAGAAGACTAAGTTGGATACTTCCCTGTGTTTCTGAGGTGAAAAAGTTGGAGAATTTGAGAGTTAAAATCATGATTCTGATCCTCATCTAGCTTACAGGCTGAGCTCAAAACTGGCTTCCAAAAGAAGTTTGGTTTCCACTTCCAGTGTGGGCAAGCAGAGTTAGAAAGTATTTCCACTATGGAGATGGCAGAGAAGTGCTCCTCTCAGGAACATAGGAAGTAGTGAACCTCTGCCAAGGGGTGAAGATAAAAGAGCACTGTCGGAGTCAACATAAAGAGAAAGTGAGAATGGAATAAGGAAAAGGTGAGAAGCAAAATGGTGAAAGACAGATATCCAAGTATTCAACAGAGAGGGTGAATACCTCCTTTTATGTTCCCTCAGGGCTTATGTTGGGGAACAAAAGGCCTAAAAACATGAGGACCTGTAACCAAGAAGTTAGGATTTAACAAATGACTATGATTACTGAATCATTATATAGATATTTCTTCCTACTCTCTACTACATTAGAATAGCCACAAGAAAATACCTGAAATTTGTGAACTGCAATCTAGCAACCTTGATCTCTGATAATGACTATATAAATAAATAGCCTTTATCCTGTGAATGACCCTCAGTTGTACCCCCTTATCCTGGTTTTCAACAGGATAGAGTCTTATGATCACTAAAGACAGCCCCTAATATTTATCTATTTATTGTGCATGCTCAATAATTAGATCATCTCTAACATCGTCAGCTAGAACCATTGTGCTCATCATCCTAAAACGTGCCCATATTTTGATACTATAAAACTGTTACTGCAGTTCCAGGAGACAGATTTCTAGGCCAGTAGGCTAGATCTCCTGCTTCATCTTAGCAATAAACTCTTTCTCTCTTTGAAAGCCCCTGTCCCAGGAATTGGTCATTTGAGCGCATGGGAGAGAAAACCCACCGCTTTCAATCGCTGTCAGACCCGTCCCTTGTTTATGGGAGAGCAGCCTCCACAAAGCCTCCACCTTGGCGGGTGCCTCCCGGGGGAATTGCGCCCTAGCCTGGCAACAGGCCAGAATCTCAAGCTACCAGAGGAACCGTTTCTAGTGCGCCTGCGTCGGTCTCCGTGGTAACCGCCCGGCGTTGACTGGTAGCCTTTCAAACCTGGGCTCATGGCGCCGGTGTTCCGATCCCGCTATCCCGAGGACACCCCGAGCTCTCGGAGACGGCGACGCAGCTCCTCGAGAAGCCCGCCCTCCGCCCGGGCCAAACACTCCCCTCTGGGCGGCCGCTCCCGCTGTCACTCCCGCGGCCGTGAAGTCCTCAGGCCCTTGTGGAGTGGGTCCGGCGTCGGCGCCCCTTACCCGGTTAGTCCCTCGGGGTCTAGAGAGCCAACTCCCGGGCCCCGCAGTTATGTCTTCTCGTCCTCTTCGGACTGTTATGGCGGATACCGCTACCATCACCACCATTATGCTGGTGACCGGCAGTGGGCGCAAGACTACGAGAAGGAAAAGGAGGAGAGACTTCGGCAGAGGCGGTTGAAAGAGAGAGAGAGGATTGGGGAGTTGGGAGCACCTAAGGTGTGGGGTCTGTCTCCAAAATTTCCTGAGCCTGATTCGGATGCACACACCCCGGCTGAGGATGAAGAAGCCAAGACTGAGAAAGGCAGCAGTTCAGAGTCCAGCTCCGAAGAAGAAAAAAGGAAAAAGACGACCAGTCGCTCAAAAAATAAGAAAAAAAGAAAGAAAAAGTCATCCAAAAGAAAACATAAAAAGTATTCTGATAATAGTGACAGTAGTTCAGACTCTGACACTAATTCTAGCTCTGGTAATGATAAAAAGAGAGCCAAAAAAGCCAAGAAGAAAGAGAAGAAAAAGAAACACAAAGCAAAAAAGCCCAAGAAAAAGAATAAGAAGACAAAAAAAGAATCCAGTGACTCAAGCTGTAAGGATTCAGAAGGGGAGTTGCCAGAAGATATCTGGACTGAGCAGTCAAAGATTACAGATACCATGGATTTAATAGGTCCTGAAGCACCTATAACACACACCTCTCAAGATGATAAACCTTTAAACTATGGCCATGCTCTGCTGCCAGGTGAGGGTGCAGCTATGGCTGAGTATGTAAAAGCTGGAAAGCGTATCCCTCGAAGAGGCGAAATTGGGCTGACAAGTGAAGAGATCGCTTCGTTTGAATGCTCAGGTTATGTCATGAGTGGTAGCAGACATCGCAGAATGGAAGCTGTGCGACTGCGTAAAGAGAATCAGATCTACAGTGCCGATGAGAAGAGAGCCCTTGCATCCTTTAACCAAGAAGAGAGACGAAAGAGAGAGAATAAGATACTAGCCAGTTTCCGAGAGATGGTATACAGAAAGACAAAAGGGAAAGATGACAAGTAAGGACTTTCTGTTGTACAGCAGGACTTTTAACACGACAAAAGGTTTATGTGACCAAAACAGCATTAAAAGACTCTATTGTGCTCCTGTACCCGTATGTCAGTAAGTCCCTCAAAAAAGCTGCTTTTTGCGATATCTTTAAAATTTTATTTTTTGTTTTTAACTTTAAAAAATAATATTGCACAGGCTTAAGAAAAAATTCAAACACTACATACAGGAGAAGATAAAGTAAAAAATTAGCCAACCCAGTCCCTGATCTCTTTCCCCAGAGAAATCTCTAATGTCTTCTATATCTCTCCATAAGTTTTGTGTTTATACAAGAATATATGTTGCAGGATAAATGGTTGGAATTATTAAATTGAAGATTTTTTTCCCATTGCCCTGACTTTTTTCTCTCTCTCTGAGACCTTCGTTGCCCCATGGAGCCATTCATTTGCCTCAGGTAAAACCAAAAAAACCCCAAAGAAAACAAGAGTCAATTGAGTGTATACTTCTGGTTGTAGTTAACAGACTGCATTAAGTAATGGAAATGATTTACTGGCTCATGTAACTGTAAAGTCCAGCAGGAAGACAGATGTCCTGCATGGTTTTAACAGGACTTTGGCTTATTTCTCTACCTTTCTCTAATATGAGTTGGTTTTCCTTCGCAGGTGTTTCCCTTTTATAGCAAAATGCCTTCCAAAGCTGATGAGCTTGGTTATGTATTTCCTGGTCAGTCTTGGAAGAAAGAAAGAGTATTTCTGTCTTGTCATTCCAAGCAAGAATCCTGAGATTCAGTCCAACCAGAATTAGCTTAGGTTTCATTCCCACCCTCGAAAAAGGTGCTGTTGCCAGATAAATAGAATGGCCTACTCCAGAAACTGTAGGTATTGTCAGCTTACGGGCTATCTTGGGAAGGATTGAATGAAAATCAGGGTAATGTTAGGAAGGGTATGTAGGTGACCAAAAAATGTCCACTACAGTTTTGAATGATTTTTTTGGATTGATTTTTTTAAGCATAGAAACTATATGTTCTAAAAGCCAAAAATTTCTTAAAGAAAAGCTTGTCTTTCACTATTAGAAGCCAAATCCTAATTGAAGACAGCATAGGGTTTATCCATATGTGATATGGATATGGATATAATATAGACAGCACAGTGAAAAGATGAAAATTCAGGCTGCTTGAAGAGCAAATTAGGGCCACCTGGGCTAGGAGGAGAAAGAGAAAATGAGAAGGTGTAAAGGAGGAGGCAGCTGGTATATCCCTTGGAGAGGAGATAGATCAGGAGTGGACTGAACAGACAGGAGAGTTAGCATTGAGAGGCCCAAGAGTTTATTAGCTAGCACCAGCTCTAGAAGGTACCTTAGAGTGGGCCTCACGCATGGTTGATGACCCTGAGACTTCAACGCTAACCAAACTATCTCAATTGGATAACGCCCTTTTCAAAGTTTCAGGATCCTGATAAGCCCCATAAAGCTGAAGGTGAACGGGTGGCAGGGCAGGGCAGTGTGATGCGGAAGGACACCCTTACCCCAGTATGTGTACTTGGTTGGCTTTGAACCAAACTAGCTTGAGATTTTCCTCAAGGGGACGTTGGAGGCACTGGTGAAAGCCACTCTTACATATGCATATTTCCCTTAACACACTGTACACTTGGATTTACCGTCTCTTTTTTCACTTAATGGCATAGCTTGGAGATGTTTTATGTGAATAAAATATATATATCTACTACATTCCTTTTAATGTCTTTCTAGTGTTCCATTGTATGAAAAAATCATTTTATTGGATGTCTGAGGTGTTATCTATATTTTGCTATTATGCAGTACCACATTGAAGATTTTTTGGGGTCTATGAGAGTATATCTTTAGATAGTCATCTAGAAGTAGAATTATTGGGTCAGAAAAATCCTTTTGGTCATCTAGAAATGGCCACCTAGAAGTGAAATTATTGGATCAGAATGCTTTGTAAATATTTATTTGGTGCTTTCTATGTGCTAGGCACTATGACAGGTACCAGAGATAGACTAGGGAGCAAGGTAGTCTTGATCCTTATCACATAGAACCTTACTGTGGGACATAATAAAAAGAGGTTAAAAGACAAATTACAAATTGCAGTATCCTATGAAGAAAATAAGGAGTTTAAGGAGGGAGCATTTTTTGATAGGGAGGTTAGGGAAAGGCTAGGTATGTCACATTTAAGCTCTGTGTGTTTTTTAACTTTAGTAGATACTGCAATATTGCCTTCCAAAGAGGTATCAGTTTGCATTCTTGCCTACATCCTTGCCAATATGGTTGGTACTTTCAAATCTTTTGATCTTTGCCAATCTGATAGATGAAAAGTGCCATTTTTGCTTTTATTTGCATTTCTTTAATTATGAGTAAGGTTGAGTTTCTTTCATATATTTGAGTCTTTTGTAATCCTTTTTTTTTGTGTGTGAACTGCCCACATTAAAACCTTTGTCTTTTCTCTTTTTGGATTGTTAGTCTTTTTTTTTATTGATGACAAGAGCTCTTCAAATAACAAATAAATTAGCTCCTTATCACATATTTTGCATATAATTTTCTCTATTTGTCTTTTGGTTTACTATTCTGGGAGACACTTGTTAGTCCTAAAAAGACTAACACTAGCCATTAATTAAATAACATGGTCTGCTCACTTGGGAAAAAGTTGCAGCTGAGAAACTGGGGCTTCTACCAAGCCAAAGTAAGATTGGTGGGCTTCTATTCCAAAAAGATAAAATACACACAGCACAACTAAAATGCAAAGCCTACAGCAGATTTCACATGACAGCTCTTTGTGCTGTAGTTACACTTAATTTGCTGTTTAATGTTGTGAGAGAGGGACCTGCCCTGTAAATCTGCCTTAAAAGACATGTTAAGAGTTGGAATTTGATTATAGATCACTTTTGTCCAGGGGAATTAATTAAAGGAGTTAGAACAGCTCTTCTGTTTGAAGTAGTTGTGTCCAGAGTACCTGAGAATGGGTTGTGGAAAAGAAGAAAAACAGCCCAACAAAAATTTTATGTTTAGGTTTCTAGAAACCATCACAATGAGCCGATCAAATAGCTTGTCTTAATTACCAGAGTTACACTGAGTTTCATTCAGCACTGACAAACAGTAAGCCCAAGAAAGCAAACTAGTGAGGCTACTGCTGATTAATTTACAATTGATAAACTATGAAGCGTCATTAATTTTTACAAGAACTATTTTTATGACTTTATGGAATTATCTAGAATAGTGTTTCACAAAATATGAAATGACCCCACTGGCCTAAGGTGTCCTAGTGGGTATCTCATGGTAGATTATTTTTTTAAGTTGGGTAGCACAAGGGAAGGTGGATCTTCCTCGTGGCTACCTGCAGCTTAAGGAATAAGAAAACAATGAGATTTGGCCAAAATTACAGTCTTTTTTATTCTTAACCTAACAAATTCAGTGGTTTTTAAATAGGAATACTTCTAATATTTCACCATCAAATATGATGGAGGCTTTCTGTTTGAGATGTATTTATTTTTGCTGTATAAAGGAAGTATCCATCTATTCCTATATTATCTGGAGTTTTCCTTTTAATCAGAAATGCATGTTGAATTTTATTAAATGACTTTTTAGCATCTGTAGAGATAATCATGGTTATTTATTGACTTATTGATATGATGTCATAAAGTAATAGATTTCTGAATATTAAATTATGGGTTACGTTTATTAGATTCATTTGTACGGTTTTTGAATGTTTAGAATAATCACTGTCCACATAATTTTCTATTTCAAAATTCAGAGTAATGAATGAAATCTTGCTATATGGGTCAAAGAGGAGAGAAGAGCAAAAAGCAGTATTAGGAAAAGAGGACTTTAAATCTTATGCTATAGTATGGAGGCATGACTTGCAATGGCCTACCTCTACTGATCAATATGGAAAAGGAAATTTTATTTCATATATGCTATGAGTGGACCTAATGTTAACATATAGGAAATCACTGTAGTTTACAAAAGTTAAGATAATCCTAGAAAATGAAAATCTCAAATTTGAAAATTAATTTGGATTATTAGCAATATGTAGTCTGTCCTGGTAAAAATATCATTTTGTTTTATTCTCACCCTTTACCCCCTGTCCCTCCCAAAGATGCAGACTACTTAGAATAAAAATGTATACTTCGGATTAAAAAAAAAGAAACAAACCTCTTCTTTTTAAGCTATTTTAAGGATTTTTATTTTCAGGGGATATCTAGTGCAATGCCAATATTCTCAGCCCTGAAAACAGGAGTGACATTTAAGAAGCCAGCCATGGTAGGAAGTCTGAAAGGTGGAGTAAATGAATTAGAATATATTTACTTCCTTCTAAAATTAAATTTTCTTTGTTTATCCTTTATATAATTTTTGAAGAAAAATATATAAACCCTTCTTTAGAGATAAAAATATAAAATCAGATATATGACTTTTCCCTTCAAGAAAGAAATAAACTTCTAATTATAAAATATTTTGTACTGACTGGAATTGTTAGCCTAAGAAAAGTTTTAAAGTAAACATATTTAACTTTTACTTTGAATATATATTTTCAAGCTTCTGACACCCAAGAAAAAAAAGATAACTCTCTTTGTGATAATGAAACTGGTTGATTTTTCTTTTCTATTATAATTTCAATGAAACACTGGGGGAATTACATATGCCATAAAATAATGGTTAGTATAATAAATGATGTTTTAAAACTTGTATCAACAGATTAAACAGAAAAGTTGTCCAAATTTTTTTTGTTACTTAAACCTTTCTTTTTTTAAATTCAATTTTATTGAGGTATATTCACATCCATGCAGTTATAAAAAGCGTACATTCAATTGTTCACAGCACCATTATATAGTAGTGCATTCATTAGCAAAATTAATTTTTGAATATTTTCATTACCACACACACACACAAATAATAAGAATAAAAATTGAAGTGAAAAAGAACAATTAAAGTAAAAAAGAATACTGGGTGCCTTTTTTTTTTTTTTTTTTTGCCCCTATTTTTCTACTCATCCATCCATACACCGGACAAAGGGGATTGTAGTCCATATGGCCTTCCCAATCACATTGTCACCCTCTCTTAAGCTACATTTTTATACAATTGTCCTCAAGATTCAAGGGTTCTCCATTGTAGTTTGATAGTTTCAGGTATTTACTGCTAGCTATTCCATTCATTAGAAACTAAAAAGGTTGTCTATATTGTGCCTTAGAGTGCCCACCAGAGTGGTCTCTCGGCTCCTTTTGGAATCTCTCTGCCACTGAAACTTATTTCATTTCTTTTCACATCCCCCTTTTGGTGAAGATGTTCTCCATCCCACGATGCCGGGTCTAGATTCCTCCCCGGGAGTCATATTCCAAGCTGCCAGGGAGATTTACTCCCCTGGGTGTCAGATCCCACGTGTGGTGGGGGGCGTTACTTAAACCTTTGGATCCAAACATATGTCTGTTGTTCAATTTACTTTTCAAAATACTTTGACACATTTTTGCCACTATTGCGTTGTTTAATGACTTTTAATTGGGGATTAATGGTAAAGTGTGTGTGTTTTATTTATGAATGTGATGAAAGTGGAAATGCTGGCTCTCTGTGATGACACTGAACCGAGCTGGCCTGTTTTTACATGAACAAAGTGAACTTCGGCATTAAAATTTAAAAACGTAAGCTCACACCCGCACACCCCACCCAAGCCGCAGCTTTCTGCAGTCTGAAGCAGCAACCATAGAGCCCAGTCCTCCTTTGTTCCTAGAGAGGAAATAAATGTGCGCCCGAGAACGAGACCTAGCAGTCGGCTCCTAGCTGAGACCGTGTTTAAAATCGTTTGGCCCCTCCTGTGGGCCCTTGGTCGGGTGCGTGGATTGGGCTCGCGGCTGAAGAAGACTTGCCGCCAAGTGGCAGGTCACTGCCAGCGGGTGCAGAGAACCTTTCCCCGAGACAGTGGCCGTCCGGATTGGGTAGGGGGGCGGGGGCGGGGCCAGGGCAGGAATTGTCGGTCCTGGGGCCTATGAAAGCAGTGAAATTGTTAGTCTATTAACCGGGTTAACGCAGACTACCCTCTGCTGCGTATTTTTCATCCATTGAACGAAATTTTAAATAGGTATTTAAGGTAAGTCTCAATGAGAAGTTAATACCTGAGCAGAAATCTAAAAGAGGTGAAAAGATCTATGTGGCTTTTCGGGGCACAAGCTTTGTAGGCAGAGGGAACAACAAGTGCAAAGAACTTAAGGTGGGAACTTGCTTGGCATATTCGAGGATCAGAGATTCCAGAGTAGTTGGAGTGGAGTGAGTAAGGGTGAAATTTGTAAGGGATATCGGAGAGCTTGGGATGGGATGGGGAGGCAGGTACAATAAGTGGGAGTTGTATTGTACAAGCAATTTGGCCTTGGAGTGGAAAGAGTCATGGGGTGGGGATGGGGGTGTTGAGCATAGGTAAAGCATGTAACTTATGTTGTAAAGCCTACCTAGTGGGAACTTACAATGAGAGTCAACTGTAGGGGAGCAAGAACGGAATCAGGGAAATTAGGAAACTGTTGCAAGTAATTCAAATGGGAGATAAGGATGTCGTGGGCCAGTATTATGATAGGAGTGGTTAGAATTAGTCAGATTATTGATCTGCTTTGAGACTACAACGGATGGGGTTTGCTGTTGGATCGGATGTGGCATGTGAGAGTAAGAGAGAAGGCAAAGATGAATCCAAGGTTTTTGGCCTGTGGAGGGAAGAGATATTGGAGGAAGGCTCTGAGATTCAGCTTTGGGACCTTGTGTATCCATGTCTCTCAGTTTCCTTCTCTGCACTATAGTATCTTCTTCATAGGATTGTGTGAGGATTAAACTAATGTATATAACATTATTATGCTGAGATATGAAGTATTATTATTTTCATTATTATGCTGAGATATGAAGTATGAGTGGGCATTAACACAAGAAGAAGAAGGAGGGTTGAAGAGTTGAAGAGAATTCCAGGCAAAAGGAGTAAGACATGGAAGGACCCAGGAGCAAGAAAGAGTATTAAAAATTTGAGAAAATGAGAGTAGTTCATTTGAACATAAGAAATTTTTAAACCACATTAAGTGGTTTGAACTTATCCTGAAAATAATGGCAAGTCATTAAATGTAATCCACAGAGACATGATCATATTTCCTCTTTAAAAATATCACTGTCTGCAACGTGGAAAATAGATTGGTGAGTCAGAAAGACCAATTGCAGTAGGAGAATATGGTTGCAAAGGGGATGATGAAAAGTGGTTGGATTTGAGACATATTTAGGCAGCAGCATCAACAGAACTTGACTGATGAGGTGCACAAGATAAGAAAGGAGAGGGAAAGGGTCAATTTTCTGACTCAGAAAACTGGGTCAGTGGCGGTCTCCCCAAAAACAATTTACCATATTACTTATTTTATATTGTGTTTGGTACATTTAATCACATAGAAATGAGCCACCCCTAATTCAACATCATACGCTTTATGAACATTTATTTTCTGGCTAATAACTATCACTTTCTTGGACTTTTTTTTACTTCTATTAAGAATAGTAGGGTTTGTCTTTTTCATAAGTCCATGTTTGACAAAGAAAAAAATTATCAGCTGATGAGTATTACTATGAACAGGTTCAGGAATACAAACAGCAAGATGTATTGGACTCCATTCAGGCATAGTCACTAATTGAGTGAATCTATCTCCACCACCACCATCCCCCCCCCCCCCAAAACACATGCAAATGCACACTGATTCGAAGGCATGTATCAGCAGTTGGCAGAATGTTATTTCCTTGGCCCTTACAGTCATTTGAGTAATTATAATAAAAAATGCTAAATCCTCACATACCCAGGGCCTGCTCCAAGGGATGATGGTGGTACCATTTTCTGAGTTCATTTTTGTTATGTTGGGTTTGAGAGGCTTCTATAGGATGTCCAGGTACCAGATACCTAGAAGAAAATACATGTCTGGGTATTTTTGAGAGATCTGGGCTGAAGGAAACCATCAGAATAAAGAGAGTAATTGAAGTCACAAACATACTTACCCCCTACTTTACCTTTTCCTCGCTTCCAGCCCATCTCTCTCCTTCCATTCGTTACTTCTCAAAAAGAGTAATTTTTGCTCACTCTCCTTTTTTCATTTCCCTATGTGAAATTGACTTCTCCCCATTCCTCTACTGAAATTGCTCAATGACCTCTCATTGGTGACCTCTATGATTTTAAATCAAGTGGATATGTCATGTTTTACTTTTAATTCACCTTCCTGTAGCATTTGCCATTCTTGAGCACCGCCTTCTTATAAATCAATGAATTCCTATTCTTCACAATTATTATTTCATTTACCTTAAAAACATCTCTGTGAATGAGTGAAAACTAATGTAAACTATGACTGTAGTTAATA
The DNA here is from genome assembly GCF_015220235.1 of Choloepus didactylus. NCBI lineage: Eukaryota > Metazoa > Chordata > Mammalia > Pilosa > Megalonychidae > Choloepus > Choloepus didactylus. The sequence goes on along the minus strand of NC_051313.1, from coordinate 124,834,039 downwards.
ATATAATGATAATAATGTGTCAGTTGTAACAGATACCACACTAATGCAAAATGTTAATAATAGGGATAACTGTGGGGGTTGGGGCAGATAAGGGAACTCTGTATTTTCTGCATGATTTTTCTGTACAACTGCTCTAATAAATAAAAAAAAAAAACTATTTGTGGATGGCAAAGAAAAATAATCTAAAATCTCTGTGAATTAGGTGTTATCATCATTTTACAAATGAGTAAACTAAGGCTCCAAAAGGATAAGTAACTTGTCCCAGGCCACACAGCTTGTGAGAGACCTGGTTTGGAACCCAGGCCTGTATGAAGCAGGGGCTCTTTCTACCACTCCACACTTACAGAAATAGACCTCCTTGGCCTTCTAGATACTACTGTCTTTGTTCTTCTCGTTCATCTTCAGTCTCTCCTTCCTACTTCTCTTCCTTATCTGTAGGTGTTTCCCAGGGTTCTAGCCCCACATAGCCTTTCCCAGCCATAACTACTCACCTTAATCTGCCAGAGTTTGTAACAGCTCTATGCTCAGACCATTCTCTGTGTCTGCAAAACCCTTTCACCATTTTTTTTTTTTTTTTTTTTTTTTTGTCTAACTTTCACTTGTCGTTTAAGACTCAGAAGGACTCACCTCCAGGAAGACTTTTCAGAACTGCTGTTGGGAATTAGGTTCCTCACCTCTGTGCCTGCTAGCATCCTGTGCATACCTTCATTTGTACAGCTCAGTACACGGAATTGCAATTCCTTATTACCTGAGGTGTTTTGTGAAGCAAAGAACTATTAGAGGCCAGGGAATTGTCTTTCATCTCTGTATCCCCAGCATCTAAGAGATTCTGGTAGACTGTAGACAGTCTATAAATGAGATGAGTTATGCAGATCCTTGCATTCTTTTGGTTAATTCTAATGATTAGCTTTAATTAATATATAAGTAGTTATACAGTCAGTCATTATTATTTGCAGATTCCATATTTGTGAATTCACCTACTTGCTAAAATTTATTTGTACCCCCCAAATCAATATTCACTGTGCTTTTGCAATCATTTGTGGACATGTATAGAGAGTGAAAAATTTGAGTCACCCTGTGCACACATTCCCAGCTGAGGTCAAACAAGGTGAGGCTTTCCTTGTTTCAGTTCTCATCCTATAAACATTTTTGTAGTGTATTTAGTACCACATTTTTTTTTGTATTTTTGTGCTTTTTGTTGGTGATTTCGCTGTTTAGAATGGCCCTGAGTGTAGTGCTAAAGTGCTGTCTCGTGTCCCTAACCACAAGGAGGCTGTGATGTGCCTTACATAAAAAATACATGTGTTGTATGAGCTTTGTTAGTGCATGAATTATAGTGCTATTGGCCATGGGTTCAGTGTGAGTGAATGAACAATATATATCAAATAAGATGTCTTTAAATAGAAATATGCATAAAACATGATTATGTATTGATTGGTTGATGAAAATATTGTAACCAGAGGCTCACAGGAACTCAACTCTGGATTTCCCCATAGGAGAAATGGTTCAGTTTTAACTAATTCAGTGTTCACAGCAACTTTATAGAATATAGATACTGCAAATAATGAGAATTGACCATATTTATTTTGTGTCTTTGGGTCTTTTTACAATTTTTTGAGAATTTTCAAATCTACAGATAAGTTGAAATACTAAAATTAATACGTACATACCCCTCATTTAGCAGCAATTGTTAATTTCCTGCTGTGTTTGGGCACTCTCCACATATACCCACCCACACTTTTTTTTTTCTGAAACATATGAAGATAAGTTTTAGCATGCATCTTCCAAGAATAAGAATATTCTCATATTTACTATAAAACTATTATCCCGGAGAAAATTCTATACCAGGGGTCCACAAACTTTTTATCTTAAAGACCAGATAGTAAATTTTGGGGGATTTGCATGACCCGGGATTTCTGTGCACCTACTTAACTTTGCCATTGCAGTGTAAAAACAGACATAGACAGTATATAACAAATGGATGTATCTGTGCTTTAGTAAAACTTCATGCATAAAAACAGGCTTTGGGCTATATTTAGTCTGCTGGGCCATAGTTTGCCTATCCCAAATCATTCATATTCAGATTTCCCTATTTCATCAAAAAAATTATTTCCCACACTGCATTTAGTTGTCTCTCTAATTCTAGAACAGTGCCCTCTCCACACCTTCTCTTTATTTTTGTGAAATTATTGGTTTTGAAGAGTCCATGCCTCTTGTAGAATGAGCTGCATTCTGGATTTATTCAAAAGCTTCCTCATTATTAGATTCATGTTGAGCATTTTTCGTAAAAATGCTACATAGGTGACGAGGCACATGATGTCCGGTTGTCTAAGTTTGATCATTTGACTAAGTTTATGACTGCCAGATAATTCCATTTTTTCCTTTTGTAGCTAGTAAGAAATCAGTGTGGTAATTGATAATGCAAAACTGTCCTGTACCCCCATTTCTTTTGCCCAGTGTTTTTTGCAATCATTTGTGGTACTTGACTGGATCATTTATTTCATCGATGGCTACAAAATGGTGATTTTGTAAATCTATTATTTCTTCTGCATTAGCTGGCAACAGTCTTCTGTAAAAAAGAAGTTTATCATTTTGAATGTACCTTTTTTAGGAATGGTTGTTTAGAAGAGAAAAAAAGGAATAGTAGGTATTGGGAATGAATAAACCCAGGAAAGGAGTGTTGCTATTGTTATTACTATTATTACTGTTTCGGTAACTCTTGTTATTATATGTTTAGGAATATCCCTGAGGAGACAGTCCAAAGAAAGTTCTGTAAAACAGAGAGAGCTGTCTAAAGCTGGAGATGGCGACAGTATTGGTGAGTGCTCATTCCCTGGCTCCCCTGAATCTGAAGAAGGAGGGGCTTCAGGTAGTGAGGGAGGATCACTACTCTCCTTGGGAACAGGAATTCAAGCTGCAAAGAAAAAGCAGAGACCTTGGACAGGAGATGCTATGCAAACAATTCAGGCAGTTACGCTATGATGAGACCACAGGACCTGAAGAGGCACTGAACCAGCTCTGGGAGCTCTGCCATCAGTGGCTGCCGCCCGAGATCCACACCAAGGAGCAAATTCTGGAGTTGCTGGTGCTGGAGCAGTTCCTGATCATCCTACCTGAGGAACTCCAGGCCCAGGTGCGAGAGCATCACCCAGAGAGCAGGGAGGATGTAGTCATTGTACTGAAAGATTTGGAACCAGAGCTTGGAGAAGCAGGACAACAGGTGGTAAGGGTCAGGTTTGCTATTTCACATAAAAGCAGGGAGACCTCTGGCCAGTGGGAACAGAATTGCTGAACTTCGGTGCAGTTTCTTTCCAGTCTGGCTGTTCATTTCTGTGGGTCTCACCTCAACCTTATCTGTTCTCTGCTGAGAGGAAACTGAATGAGTTCCAGATTCATCATCCCCTTTTGTTTGCCCCTCTAGGGTTTCTCTTTGTTCTCTTTTCTAACATTGAAGTGTTTTCCTGAAAAGCAGTTCCCTCCTAAGCCCTCCTGTACCTAATTGTCCCTAGGACCCAGACCAGGCAAAGAAACAGAAAGTGCTTGTGGAGGAAATGGCCTCTGTGAAAGCAGTTCAGGAGCAGCAGGTCCAGCCCAAATGCGAAGTCCCAAAGCCTGAGAAAGAGAAGGGTAAGAAATAGCTGCTTCTGCTGTGTGAGATGTGGTGGCTGGTGCATTTCCCTCTTGAGGCCCTACTGAGCACCCTTGATGTTTTATTTTTTGTTTGTTTGTTTTTGTTTGGAATCAGGTATATTGAGATATAATTTATATACAGTAAAGTTAAACCTTTCTAAGTGTACATGTCCATGAGTTTTCACAAATGTGAAATGATTAGAGTCATGTAATCATTACCACAATCAAGATATAACTCTCACCCCAAGCATTTCTTTTGTACCGTTCCCTTGGAGTTTTTATTCAACTAAAAGCAAAGCCTTCTCCTATCTGGACCATCACCTTGTTCTTCTCCCCTTTAATGTAGAGATGAATTATTTTTAAAGTAGTGCCAATTTCTCACAGAAGGCAAACAATCCCAGCAACAGGTTAGATTACATGTTTTTTTTTCTTATCTCCTTAAAATTATTGTGTCTGTTGTCTTTTATTTCTAAATGTCAGCTGGATTTTTTTCTTCTATATTATATTTTCTTTGGCCTGAAATTCCTCTATCCAATTTCTGTTACTTAAATTTTTCTTTTTCTCCTTCTACTCTAATACGGACTTGCTTCTTTTTGTTTGTTTGTTTGTTTTGGTGTCATCTTAGTACTCCCATTTACGTTAAACTTAACCTCCTGTTCATTCTCCGTAATTTAAACAAAAATTCAGTAATGTCACTCCTGTGTTTAAAATCCTTCAGTGAGCTGGGTAATGTTATTTTCTTTACTTTCTTTGGGTGCTTGAAAAGTTCTATAATAGAAAGTAAAAAACACCACCTTCAGAGATTTCCCATTGCCATTAACAAAGACCTCACATGGCATGTGCCAGTATCAGCTGACTAGTCAGTCTCAGGTTCATTAGGGCGAACAATTTGTCAAGACTTATATCCTGGGAAACCCCTCAGTTCCAGGACATCAGTTAGTCACCCTGTTTCCCACCTGTTCAAACTGTGTTCCCATAATGCTAAGCTACATTCCATTTCCCATTTGTTCCCTGTTTCTCTCTTCTGAGTCTCTACCACCTTGTTTCTTCTGTCTGGAATACTTTTTCCTCACTCTCCCTAATTCCCACTCATCCTTCAGGACCTATCTTTGGTAGCACTTCCTCTATCTTTCCCTAAGATCCTCAAGTCTGGGTTAGTTTCCCCACCTAATGTTCCAAGACCCCCAAGCTTTGTTCTAACATAGAACTGATCACATTATATTATAGTTGCTGGTTTGCTTTTTCTCCCACTAGACTTTACTTCCCCTTTTCTCCCAGCAGGGAATGTTTTGTTTCCTGAGTCAGGACATCCCTGACCTAGAGTAGACACTCAGTAAATGTCCATTTGATGAATGGTTGATATTCTGTCTAAAGTTGTTCATTATCTACTAGCTACTTTCCTGTTCAATTTCCATGTCTGCTTCAAAGGTTACTTTCTTCTGGGAGTCTTCTGAGTAAAGTAGTTGAAAGAGAAGGGCCTACCTTTTCTGAATAATTTTGCAGAAATGAATTTATACCATGTAACCAATGATGGATATATATTTTAAATATGAAAAGTGAATGTGATGACAGTATATTCTTGAAAATATTCCTCTTTTGGATCTGTTGAAAACGGTATTTTATGTTCAAAGTTCAGTTTGTTTTTTAGTTTCAGGGCTCCACTCCCCTTTTTGTTTTACATGTCATTGCTGGAAAAGAATCTCTCTTATTCCCTCTCCCTTAACTCTCATACCTCCCTCATGAAGCTACTTCATTCTCTTGCAAAGGACCTTTGTACACAGTGCATTGTTTACATTGTTTAATTGCCCCCACTCTGGGCCCCATCTACTATAAACCTCTCTTCTTTTTAGTTATCTGCTGACTTACCTTCATTCATTTGCTATTAGTTCTACTTAGGTCTCCCTCTTTAATTTTCTCTATCCATATCCCCTTTCATTCTCTCATCCTAATGCATCCCCGTTCATGCCCCCTGACCTTAAGTCTTTTCCCATCTGCCCATCCCTCTTTCCCTTCTGCATGTATGTCTGAGCTTACATTTTTCTTCATCTTCATATAATGTCAAGCTTAGGACGTAGGCCATTTATTTAGCAGACATTTGCTTAGTATCTGTTATGTACCAGACACTGTGCTAGACAAAACAAAATCTGCTCTGCATGTACTTACAGTCTCTTATGGCATTGGGAAATGTGGGCATGACAGACATATGAACAAATATGAGCAAATTATTACAGCATTGTAATAAAATAGCTCTGTTGGACCCTGCAGAAAGCAGTTATTCTGTCCAAGGAAGTCAAGAGAAGCCAAGGCATTTTTATGAACTTCAGGTTACCCTCAAGGTCTTTTGGTCCAATAGTTTTCATTTATTGATGAGGACACTGATCCCAGAGGGGTTAAGTTACTTTTCTAAAATTGCACAACTGGTCAGTAACAAACTTAGCACCATGTCTACATTTCTTCATTTTCAGTTCAAGTGTTATCTCTCTGCCATCCCTTTCTTATGGGTCCCAGGCCTTACATGACCTAGCTTTTCTACTCTCCCTGTGAAAAACCATTTTCAAGAATGTACAGCCATGCCCTTTAAGATAGTTTGCTTGCTTGCTAGCTTCTGTGTATGTGTGCATGCATGTATCACATGATAAAAGCAGCCTCTTAATAATTTCTTATGTATCATTTTCCATATGTATTTTTTACATACGCAAGCATACTTACTTTTCACCCAAGCTTGATTTAAATTTTTCCCTCCTAGTTGCAGATTCCTTTCCCCAAGCATAAAAAAACAAGTGATTGGTGGTATATATTTAATATTTCAGGTGAGGAGACAAGGACTGCGAATAGGAAGCTGGTTGTTGAGACATACTCTTGTGGATCAGTGGAATCATCTGGGAAATTATCTGAACCCATTGAAGCTCATTATGAGGATTCTAACTTGGAAAGACAACAGGCCAAGCCCAATGAGAAAACTGACTATAAATGTTTAGAATGTGGGGAGAGATTTATTCAGCACTCAGACCTGATTAAACATGAGGGTGTGCACATGGGAGAAAAGCTCTGTGAATCTGAAGTTTGTCAGAGTTCAAGTCATACTGGACATCAGAAAATTAGTTCTAGAGTGAAAGGTCATCAGTGTCACGAGTGTGGGAAAGCCTTTCAGAGGAGTTCACACCTTGTTAGACATCAGAAAATCCATCTTGGTGAGAAACCTTATCAGTGCAAGGAGTGTGGAAAAGTCTTTAGTCAGAATACTGGCCTTTTAGAACATCTCAGAATTCATTCTGGAGAGAAACCTTATCTATGTATCCATTGTGGAAAGAACTTTAGGCGCAGCTCTCACCTTAATCGACACCAAAGAATTCACAGTCAGGAGGAGCCCTGTGAGTGCAAGGAGTGTGGAAAAACTTTCAGTCAGGCCCTACTCCTCACTCACCATCAGAGAATCCACAGTCATGCGAAAAATCATCAGTGTAACGAGTGTGGGAAAGCCTTCAGTTTGACTTCAGACCTTATTCGACATCACAGGATTCACACTGGAGAAAAACCTTTCAAGTGTAATATATGCCAGAAAGCCTTCCGACTAAACTCACACCTCACTCAGCATGTGAGAATCCACAATGAAGAAAAACCCTATGAGTGTAATGAGTGTGGAGAAGCCTTTAGGCAGAGGTCAGGTCTTTTTCAACATCAAAGATATCACCACAAAGATAAATTGGCTTGATGAAACATCCTGTTTCTGTGGAACGCCAGAGAGGTTACCTTGGCAAGCAAACAGTACTTTGGGAAAAGTCACTCTGGTCAAATCTGGTATCAGAGACATCTTGGGATCCAAGTTGGAGGCTGTCTGCTTCCATTCCTTCTCTTTTTTGTTTTCCTTAGAGTCAGCTTTGGACAACAATAATTTGGTCCTAGGTGGTACTATGGGACCAAAGGTAAACAGCATTCTTTACTGCAGGACTTCTCAGAGACTTTAATGTGATAAATAAGTACTATAAATCTCCAAATAGTAGAGAGCTAGCCTCATGATCGAGTAAGGGCTTTGAAATCAGCAGTGAATCAAGTGTCCACAGATTTACAGGTTTAAGCAGAACAAGGGCAGATTGATATTTTTGTGTATGCTATAGCAATAGACTTCTGTAAAATAAAACTAGGAATGTTTGGAAACATATCACTCAAAGGTGTGTTAAAGTACAGCTCAGTGGTGACCATACTTCCCCACTGGCATTGTCCCCACCCATCCCCACCCCAATCAGTGAAAATATTTTGGAAAGTAAACATAATCTGTTGCTGGTTCACTATAGAACTTGCCCTCAGTGTTAGTTTCATGCAATTTTACTGTTTTCCACCCCCATCCCTGCAACATTACTTCACTGATTCAGGTTATAAATCAGGTTTTTACTGAGACTATGGAAGAGAGTTTATGAGTCATTTGAGTAAGTTGTGTTGAATTAACCCAAGTAGCAGCTGTCTAACTCGATAAACCCAGTGCCAGAATAGTGGCTAGTGCATCAACGCTATTTAATAAATATCCGGTGAAAGAAATTGTTCTTGTTTTCCTTTAATATTTATGATGTAATTTTAAATGTTACTTGTTCTGGAACTCTTTAAAAATTAAGACAAACTGGAGATCATCACCTTTGTATTATGAATTCTAAACTGTCATGATAATGATGAAAATTAAGCTTGGGGGACTCCACAAAAGAACATAGTACCAGGATGGTAAACATTACTTACTGAGTGGTAGTGGCTGTGTAGGGTACTTCTGTCTGGAGAAGACATCTTAGTCTGCCGTGGGTGTGGGTAGATTGGTGAGCCCTCATGTGTTGAACAGGACTAGGTGCGTAGGGTGAGATCTGGGAGGGTCTCAAATATAAGCTTCCTTGTGCTTTCCATGTGGAGTCAGGATGTGTCGCCCAGCACAGAGATACAACTCTGTAGTGGAAGCTCAGTAGAGCTTTCAGTGTCCCAAGTTTATATGAGATCTAATTTCACAGGCATGATTGGTGGAATCAGTGCCCACGTGGTTGAGATCAATCTGCAGCCTTGCCCCCTCCTCCCAGAGGACAGGAGGCGGGGCTGACAGGACTTTGTTCAAGCCCTCAACCTCCTAATCACATGGTTGGTCTTTCTGGTGGGGCCAGCCCCCATCCTAAGACAACAGGTGTGATTGGCCCCGCCCTGTCATTCTTATTAGCTTATGAACTATCAGGTATGGCCCTTGGGCCCACTATGAATAACAAAAGACATGGGAAATTCCAAAGATTTTCATTACCCTACAACCATTTTCTGGACAGTTACCAAATCTTTAGGAGAAGCAACTATAACCTTTTGAGACACTAAGGTGTTTCATGTGAAGTCAGTCATATCCCATTGCTAAGGAAGCCACACAGCTCTGTATCTTTCATTTTGCCTTTATGAGTAGAAGTAAGTTGATGTCAAGGATTTTTATTTTGAGGTCTGTGCTAAAGAGAGTACCTAAACATCGAGCTCCATGTCACAGTTTAAATCTATTTGATTCTGTTCAGTTTAAGAAAGAAAGTATATAGAATATTATTATTATTACTAAAAAGCAATAAAAATTAAAAGGTTCAAAGTGTCAAGAGTTATATACCCATGATGATTTTATAGTACAAATAATACAAACATTCTAAATTCATTAATACCTTAACCTAATTCTTCCTTACAGTTCCAAAGGAAATGGTATACTCACCATTACCTCAGGGCGGGGTGGGAGGGGTGGGGGGGTGATAGACCCATATCTACCTGGTCAGGAATGTTGAATAGAGACATATTTATATATTTAAATAACATGTTTTCCTTCTTTATTCCTGAAAATTACAGAAACATTGAACAAACAGCAAATACAACAGATCTCTCTTAAGGTTTTGCTTGCAGTATAAGAGATTACTCTAGACACCCTAAATAGTAAATTAAAAATACATCCAGAGGATAGGAATTTAGGAAGCATGAATAATATTGCAACAATATCTTTTACTGATCAGATATTTCTGGGTAGTATTCTGTAACACTCAAATATAGAGTGGAATGGGAAGTTTCTCTGTCTCTATTTCTTACTTTCCTGTTTAAAAACTGATAAATTTATCTATAGCTTGCCACTATAAAAGTAGGTATGGACAAATACAAAAGGGAAGGAAAGTCATCCTTATTTCCACCTCTGAAAAATATTCACTATTAACACTGTGTGTGTGTGTGTGTGTATATACACATACATATTAATTATGATCAGTGGTATTGATAGTTTTGTTTTCTCAATTTTTAACATAATTGTATTGTCTGTGTTATGTCTGCATAAATTATTAATAAATTAACCTATATTTATTTATGATAGAAGTCCATATTGATTATAGAAAGCTTGAAAAATATAAAGAAAACAAATCACCCTGTTTTGTGGTGCAGATGTAACCTCTTAATATTATCTATTTCTACATACTGATCTTTTTTTTCCTATGCATAGAAACACACTTTACATTTCTCACTGAATTTTAATTATATCATGAACAGTTTTAATTTGTAGCTGACAAGACAATCAATTTGCCTATTTGCCCACCCCATTCTAGTCTACTCTCCTGCCGTAATCCTGAGTGGGCAGCCTGGCGTGTGACCCTTCCCCAACTATTGATGATAATAGCTAGACTTGGCCATTTAGATACCCCCAGGAATTTAAAATTGGTTCAGAGATTCTAGTTGGTCTTTCTTAGGCATTTGAACCAGAAAGTGATATAGAGCTGGAAACACCTTTTTTTTTTTTTTTTTTTTTTTTTTTACCATGTAAAAACTGAAAGAGAAACCAGCCCAGAAACAAAAGAATGAAAGCAGTTTCTGAAGCAGAGCCCCCATGAGGACCCAGAGAGGCTCAGAGATAACTACTTCAGCTTTCTGCTCCTGAGGCCCACCTACATGCTGGTCCTGGGAGTCTGTAGAATCTCCCAGTGTTGTTCTAATAAAGGTAACTCTCGCTTAATTAGTTTGACTGGATTTCTAAACCTGGCATGCAAAAACCTCACTTAAGACACCCAAATCATTAAAAATCTTCATGGAAAATAATTTTCAATATAAGCTGCATAATATGCCATGATAAGTAGTGTCCCTATTGTTAGTCATTTAGGTTATTTGAAGATCTATCACCAAAAACATTATTCCAGTGAACATCCTTGCACACATAATTTTACCCACTTGTACAGTTATTTTCCTTGATTAAGTCCCTATAACTAGAATCAGTGGGATAAAGAGTAGGCATATTTTCTAAGTTTTTTTGGTGCATTTGCTAGATTTCCCTTTAGAAAGGCTATACTGCCCACCTGTCAGCTATCTGTGAAGATTCCCATTTTTCCCACATAAACCCTGGGAATTATTTTTGTATATTTAACAATCTGATGTGTAGAAAATGGGTCTGCTTTTTAAAGGGGGTTTTAAAATATTTTTATTAGCAAAGTTAAGCATCTTGTTACCAAACTGGATTCACTACCTGGTACACTTATAAGCCAATCTATGTCACCAGGGTTTTAAAGAGAAAAAGTTTTATTACAGAGCATGCTGTGTAGGAAAACAGGGGGCAATAAGGCCAAATCTGTCTCTCTGAGTCAAGGATTTGGAGTTTTTATGGGGTTACACCAAGGAAGGTGGAGATAGTGACACTGACATATTGATTGATTGGTTATGGTTAATTGGAAGTGTGCAAGCAGGGGCCTGAAGACCGACAAGAGCTGGGGGTCAGCATTAGTTAATAGTTTACAAAATTAATAAGTCTAGGAAGTTCTTTGAAGAGCCAGGGTAAGCATTAGGTTACAGTTTACAGCAGTATTGTAATTAGCTAAATAACATGTCTAAGGTTCTTTGAAGAGCCTGGGTAAGCATTAGTTACAGTATACAGTAGTATTGTAAATAGTTTAATTAACATAAGATAAGTAAAGAGACTAAGCTGACAAGGGACTGACCAAAAAAGACCAGCTGGGGCAAATTAAGGGAGATAACATTAGTGTTGTGAAACAAGATAAGGGAGAGGAAGTAAACTAAAATTATATTTACAATTAAAGTCTTGTAAAGGGAAATGAGCTAATTGGCAACAGCAGTGGCTACAAGGTTACATCTTTACACATGTTAATTGGTCATTTATACTTCCGATTTTGTAGATAACCATGTTCACCTCCTGTTGATTTTTCTATTAGACTCTTCTTTTATTATTTTGAGGGTTTTCAGCTCAGACCTTTCTGACTGCTTCACGCTTAAAAGGGGTATAGACATGATGGGTAGAGGAATGGAACTGTTTTGCTTGCAATTAAAGATACTCACCAGTTCCTTGTTGTTCTTGGAGACGCTGGTATCTCTGAGTTTCAGGGCTTAATTGACAAAGGAACAATCTGGAGGCTTCAAGTCTCTGAGAAACAGTTAAAAAGTAAATTGAAGGTTATAAGTTTAAATAAAGGGAGTGGAATATACTTACAAGTGAATATAATTAGGCCACACTGGGGAAATAACTTTTTATAGATTCCCAGATAGACCCTTGGGTATTAATTTTATGTAGCATGTGGCTTGTTTATGGTGTCAGGATGTCCCTAGGATTTTCAGTAACATTGTAGCTTGGAGTTTTGCATACTGTTGCAGTCTACAATATCTGGCTGAGACCCGCATAAGAGTAGTCTCTAGAATGACTTTCTGATTCTATTTGAAATCTCTTAGCCATAGAAACTTTGTTTTATTTATTTTTCACCTTTTGATCAAGATTTTTCTCTGAAAGCATTGCTGATCGACATGTGGCATTAGTCCCTCAGTGCCAGGGGCCCATCCCTAGGACTCATATCTCACATAGGAGGGAAAGTAGTGAGTTTATTTGCTGAGTTTGGCTTAGAGAGAGGCCACATCTGAGCAACAAAGAAGTTTTTACTGGTTGACTCTTAGGCATTAATTACAATTAGGCTTGGCTTATTAGCATATTTCCTTTTATTAGGCAGGGTTTATATATTTCAGAGTTTATTTTCATAGGTCTCCCAGTTATAAGTTTATATTTAAGTTTTCTAAAAAGATTGGATCTAAGATTTAGACTTTGCAAAGTTCTTTGATTACAGTTTCAATAAACTGGGAATCCTTATTGCTTGAGAAACAGTAGGAATTTCCCCAAGTGAGGAAGTTTACTGTTCTATGCTTTCCTTCCTCAGTCCCTTGAGGGACTTTATAAATATTTTTCATTTCATGCTCAAAACAATCTGAAAAGTATCACGATATTTCATTAACTTGTACAGAATACTAAGATCTTATTTTTTATCCTAGGTTTTATGTCAAATGAAGTTGTTATGTTGTTTAAATAAACTGACTACACACATTAAATTAGTGTGCCAGAGAAAGTTTAAGTTTGGGGACAAAATAAGTTTCTCCTTTTTGGTCTTAATCAGAAATTAAAGTTCTAAAAAACAAACAATAATATTACCCTTTACCCTGTATTCTGATTCACTTTAGTTTTTACCAGATCAGCCCCATTTACATCTTTAATTGAAGTCTGATCCCTTTTTCAGCTTCATTAACGATTCTTGTATGGAGTTATCTTTTTAGAATTCATGCTATTTCTTCAGCACCTTCAGAGCTGGAGAACTCTGAGCCTCAGGTGTTACACAGACACTTAAAGTTCCAGGGAGCTACAAGGCTATACATGAAAGGAAAGCATCTCAGAATTTATAAATAACTAAATCCTAGGAATTAATGTGACTGCTGCAAGAGTTTACAATCTAGGCTCTAATTCCGTTATGAGCATTTTCTAAATGAAGCTATTTCCAGAAATAAAAGATATTTGACAATTAGCTTAATTGTGGTTATCAACTATAGACCATAGCAGAAGGTTTCTAGCCTTTACATTTTTACCAGGGTTATGTTAGTTAAGAAGTACAATATACTTACATACTTGCCATGCTTCTCTTTTAAAGTCTCTTGTTGAAGATGAAACTCTGACCTGTAGCTGACTGTATGCACTTTTAGAGTAGTAGAGTAAAATAATATAACTGACAAGAAAATTTGGTTGTTTCTATAATATGTAACATATTTAAAATGAGTAAAATCATGACAAACAACACTATACTATTGTCAAATATCATGCAGAACAGTATCAGGACATAAAATGGACAATGAGAATATTAAGTCTTTAAGAATTTTATATAATCTTTCTATATTTATAAGGACATTTTTTCATCAATATAAATTCAACTATCAGAAGGTTAGAAAATGTGTTATGATTTGATAACATTTCCCATGCAATTCATAACATACTAAATGAACCTAACCATTCCTAGCACCTCTTTTTACTTTGAAAGAACAAATCTTTTGCAACAGTTTGAAATAAAAATGGTATCTGTTCCAGTTTGCTAATGCTGCTGGAATGCAAAACACCAGAAATGGACTGGCTTTTATACAGGGGGTTTATTTGGTTACAGTTATAGTCTTAAGGCCATAAAGCATCCAGCAATAAAGGGTACCTTCACTGGAGAAAGGCCATTGGCATCTGGAAAAGCTCTGTTAGCTGGGAAGGCATGTGGCTGGTGTCTGTTTGCTCCCAGGTTGCATTTCAAAATGGCGTTCTCCAAAATGTCTGCATCAGCTTCCAATGGCCATCTTCAAAATGTCTGTCTCAGCTATAGCTAGCTATGAGCTCCTTCTGTCTGAGCTTTTATAGAACTCCAGTAAACTAATCAAGGTCCACACTGAATGGGCATGGCCACACCCCTATGGAAATACTGAACCAATAGGTTCCAACTTAATCCACACTAAAAAATATGTCTGCCCCCACAAGATTGCATTAAAGAATATGGCTTTTTCTGGGGGACACAATACATACAAACCGGCACAGTATCCTTTAAAGTTTGATTTAAAATATCAAAAGTTGTCAGGTTTGTGGCCCTCTCTCTCTCTCTAAGCCCATGTGGCAGGTGAACTCACTGCCCTCCCCCGTACATGGGACATGACTTCCACAGGGCTGGAAATCTCCCTGGCAACATAGGACATGACCCCTGGGGATGAGCCTGGACCTGGCATCATGGGATTGAGAAAATCATGACCAAAAGGGGGAAGTGAAATGAAACAAAATAAAGTTTCAGTGGCTGAGAGATTTCAAACAGAGTCAAGAGGTCACTCTGGAGTGCATTCTTATGCACTATATTGATATCCCTCTTTACTTTGTAGTGTATTGGAATAGCTAAAAGGAAATACCTGAAACTGTCAAACTGCAACCCAGTAGCCTTGACTCTTGAAGGCAACTGCATAACTACATAGCTTACATGGTGTGACTGTGTGATTGTGAAACCTGGTGGCTCACACTCCCTTTATCCAGTGTATGGACAGATGAATTAAAAAATGGGGACAAAAACTAAATGAAAAATAGGGTGGAAGAGGGGAATGGAATGCTTTAAGTGTTCTTTTTTATTTCGATTTTTATTTCTTTTGGAATGAGGGAAATATTCAAAAATTGATTCTCGTGATGAAAGCACAACTATATGATGGTACTGTGAATAACTGATTGTACACTGTGGATGATTGTAGAGTATGTGAATATATCTCAATAAAACTATTAAAAAATCCATGGAAGTACACTACACAATGAACTCTAAGTTAAACCATGGACTTTAATTCATAATAAAATTATAAAAATGTGCTATTATTGATTGTAACAAATGGCCCACACCAATGCAAGTTGTTGTGTAGAAATCCTGTATTCTATGCATGATTTTTCTGTAAACCCACAATGTCTCGAATAAAGGAAAGAATAAAAAGTTGTCAGGTTTGCCAAAGGAAGAGATGTTCATTTGGTACAAAATCTACATTTTTCTGTAGCACACTGAATAATTTAACTTTTAGGGTCAGTTTATTCAAACACCATAATTACATGGAACTTTGAATAGGGGGTGAGATCTGGTTGGTTTGTACAGATTAGTGTGAAGCCTCAATACATCCTAGAGTAATTTGGATAGAAAATAAAAATGTGTTTGCAAAGCCCCCTTGAGGGACTGGGGGAAAATATGGAAATATTAAATTTCCCCACCTGGAGAATTATTGATATTCTCACAAGCATTGGGGCTACCAATTTAGAAGGCCAAGCCCTTGATCTTGGGACTTTCCCTTACAAAGCTTGTTACTGCAAAGGAGAGGCTAAGCCTACTTATAATTGTGCCTAAGAGTCACCCCCAGAGAACCTCTTTTGTTGCTTAGACATGGCTTCTCTCTCTAAGCCAACTCTGCAGGTAAAATCACTGTCCTATCCCCTACATGGGACATGACTCCCAGGAGTTTAAATCTCCCTGGCAACATGGGACATGACTTCCGGGGATGAGCCTGGTCCTGGCATCATGGGATTGAGAAAGCCTTCTTACAAAAAGGGGGAAGAGAAATGAAACAAAATAAAGGTTTGGTGGCTGAGAGATTCCAAATGAACTAGAGAGATCACTCTGGAAGTTATTCTTATGTGTTAAATAGATATCCCTTCACAGTTTTTAGTGTATTGGAATAGCTAGAAGGAAATACCTAAAATTATTGTACTGCAACCCAGTAGCCTTGATTCTTGAAGATGACTGCATAGCTATATAGCTTACATGGTGTGACTGTGTGTGCCGGTTTCGATATATTATGTCCCCCAAAAGCCATGTTTTAATCCAATCTTGAGGGATATTTGCATTAGATCCCCTTTATAAAAAAAGAGCCAATCCATTTCTGGTATCTTGCATAACAGCAGCTTTAGCAAACTGGAACAGATTATGGTACCAGAGAAGTGGGGTGCTCCTGAGTTTGCAAATACCGAACATGTTCGAATGGCTTTTTAAATGGATAGGGGAAGAACTATGAGGAGCTTGATGGAACAGGCCTAGACTGCTTTGAAGAGACTGTTGGTAGAAATATGAACTCTAAAGATACTTCTGATGAGGGCTTAAACAGAATGTGTTGTTGCAAACTGGAAAAGGCAATCCTTGTTTTAACATGGCAGAGAATTTGGCAAAATTGAGTCCTGATGTCAGATGGAAAAGGCAATCCTTGTTTTAACATGGCAGAGAATTTGGCAAAATTGAGTCCTGATGTCAGATGGAAGACAGAATTTGAAATTGATGAGCTGGGATACTTAGCTGAAGAGATCTCCAAAGTAAGTGTGGAAAATGCAGCCTGGCTTCTCCTTGCAGCTTATAGTAAAATGCAACAGGAAAGAGATAAGCTGAGAACTGAACTCTTAGGTACAAAGGAACCAGAAATTGATGGTATGGAAAACTCTGGGATTCCAGAAAGTGAAACCAGAGGCTACAGCCCCACATGAGGATTTAACAAAACCTGGAACCAGCCATCCATTTCACTACAAGCCAGGATTGGAGATGGAGTTATCCAGAAAGGATTTGTGGAAAGTCCTATTGTCTGATGGTTTTGACCCCTGTAAGCTGCATGCCAAGCCAACACTTTTTTTTTTTTTTTTGCAAGATCTGTATGGATGGAACCATTGCCTGTCTTGACTAGAGAGGACAGAGAAGGGACAAGTTGAGAGAAGGATGATTTCAAAGGCAGAAACATAGAAGCTAAGGTCTGGAGCCAAGAAATCTTGGGCGAGGAGAGCAGAGCAACCCATGCACATGGAAAGGGTGAGATTGCCCCAGAGGCAGAGGGTGGGCCTTTCACCTCGAGGCTCAGGAAGAGTGCTGTCACCCCAGGCCTCAGAGAGGGTGGAGCACATTCCCTGGGGATTGGGAAGAGCCTGGCCACCTGCACACTGTTGAGAGAGGGGAGAGCCATTGTCCCAGAGATGCAGAGTCTGGGTGGCACCCTGATTCTTGAGGAGTGTGCAGCCAAGAAGGTGGTCTCCCCAGTGTGTGGATATGTTGGAGCACTTACTTCCCCAGCATTTAGGGAGAGCAAGGCTTTTGCATAAGCCTTTGGAAAGTGTGGGACTGTCCCTCTCTCAAGCCTCAAGGATAAAATGTCATTCTATAAATGCCTTTCAAGCCTTGAAATCTAATGGAGTTTGCCCTGCAGGTTTTAGAAACTGTTTTGGTCCCATGAACTC
Source organism: Choloepus didactylus (assembly GCF_015220235.1). Lineage (NCBI taxonomy): Eukaryota > Metazoa > Chordata > Mammalia > Pilosa > Megalonychidae > Choloepus > Choloepus didactylus. Next base: position 124,816,386 of record NC_051313.1, on the reverse strand, counting down.
TGTTTTCCTTTCAGTTTCTCCCTATGGCAATTGGAACATTTGTCCTATGACTGTCCCCTCCTTTGAATACTGGCAGCAGATAACTTGTTCTAAGTTTTACAGGGTCACAAAATTCTAGCTAGAGGGGAATTTTGCCCTAAGACAGATGATGCCTGTGACTGATTTTGATAAGATCTTGTACATACCTATTGTTACTGAAATGATTTAAGCTTTTGTGATATTGTGACGGAATGAATGTATTTTGTATATTGAAAGAACATGTCTTTTTGAGGTCCAGGGGTTGGAATGTGCCAGTTTGGATATATTATGTCCCCCCAAAAGCCATGTTTTAATTCAATCTTGTGAGATATTTGGATTAGGTTGTTTCTATAGAGATGTGACTCACCCTACTATAGGTGATACTTTTTATTAGATTATTTCCATGCTGGTATGGCCCTGTCCATTCATGGTAGGTCTTGATTAGTTTACTGGAGTCCTTTAAAAAGAGCTGACACAGACCCAGATGCTTGCTGACACTAAGAGATGCTTGGAGATGTGGATGGAAGGATGTTTGGAGATGCTAAGTTAAGACAAAAGCCCAGTGTGCTAGTTTGAATGTATTACGTCCCCCAAAATGCTGTGTTCTTGGAAGCAATCTTGTGAGGGTGGATGTATTAGTGTTGATTAGGTTGGAATCCTTTGATTGTTTCCATGGGATGTGACTCAATCAACTGTGGGTGAGAACTTTGATTGGATAATTTCCATGGAGATGTTACCTCACATATTCAGGGTGGGTCTTAATTGAATCACTGGAGTCCTATAAAAAAGTTCACAGACAGAAGGAGGTTGTGCACCCAAGAAAGACACTTTGAAGAACTTACAGAGGCTGAGAGAGAAGCTGAACACAACCTGGGATCAGCAGTTGCCAGCTAACAGACGTTTTCTGGATGCCATTGACCTTCCTTCGGTGAAGGTATACTTGTGTTGATGCCTTCATTTGGACATTTTAATGGCCTTCAGACTGTAAATTTGTAACCAAATAAACCCCTTTTATACAAGCCAATCCATTTCTGTATTTTGCATAACAGCAGCATTAGCAAACCAGAACACCCAGAGACATTTTAGAGAATGCTACTGGAATCAGAAGCTGAAAGCAGCACAACCCAGGAGAATAGGACCAGCAGATGCCAGCCACGTGCCTTCCCAGCTAACAGAGGTGTTCTGGATGCCATTAGCCATTCTTCAGTGAAGCTATCCTCTCGTTGACGCCTTAGTTTGGACACTTTCATGACTATAGATCTGTAAATTTGTACCCCAAAAAATCACCTTTATAAAAGCCAATCCATTTCTGGTATTTTGCATAATAGCAGCATTAGGAAACCAGAACACTGTATGACTGTGAAAACCTTGTGGCTCATACTCCCTTTATCCAGTGTATGGACAGATGAGTAGAAAAATAGGGACAAAAATTAAATGAATAAGAAGGGGGATGGGATATTTGGGGTGTTCTTTTTACTTTTATTTTTATTCTTATTTTAATTATTTATTTTCTTGGAGCAATGAAAATGTCCAAAAATTGATTGTAATGATGAATGCACAACTATATGATCGTACTGTAAACAACTAACTGATTGTACACTTTGGAAGATTGTATGGTATGTGAATAGATCTCAATAAAATTTGAATTTTAAAAAAAGTTGTCAGGTTTGAACGTTATGTTTAAATAGGAAAATGGGTCACTGTGAACAATATTTGGTTCCCTATTAACCAAAGTGAAAATAGAAGAGTAAAATAGGAGTTAACATAATGGTAAGGAAAAGACAATTCCTTTAAAAGTGAGAAGACTTGTCTTCTAAAATAATATAGGATGATAACATCAATGAGGATGTTATTTTGGTATAACATAGAGTCTTTGTTTTTTTCTTAAACCACAAAGGATATGTAAGGTCAACATAACATACAAGCAGTTATTCTGATAAAATACACTCTGCCTTTTATATTGATTGTTCAGGGAAAAAACCTTACAACATTTTACTAAGAACAGAACAACAATTTAAGAAAACTTCATCACTTTAACAGAGAGAAAACAAATCTATTTTTGCATCACCATACTAGTTGATCGATAAGCTTATCAAATCTTAGCATTGACAGTAATAGATAAAATTCATTTCCACAAACTATCTGTAATATTTTATATTCATTTAGGCTTTGTCTTATATATTCTTGCTTTACATTCTGCAAAAACCAATCACACCTTAGGACAGTACCAGTCTTTGTCATCTATCTTTCCGCTGGTGTCCTACATCTTACAGTCTCTATGTGATACCTATCAAAAGTGGTGGGTTCTTTGCCCAATGCACTCAAATGACCAATTCCTGATACACCAGGGATTCAAAGAGAGAAAGAGTTTATTGTTAGGCACAAAGCAGATCAGATGACATATTGGCCTAAAAATCTATCTCCCCAAACTTCAGTAATTCTGATAGTTTTATAGTATCAAAAGAAGGGCAGGTTTTAGGATAATGAGCACAGTGTTTCTGGGTGATATAATTTGAGGTGACCTAATTATTGAGCATGTGCAGATTGATTAAATGCTTAGTCACAGAGAGTATGTAAGAAAATGGCAGCCTTAATATGATGATGTCATTTATAGGCTAAAATTTGCTACTACACATATCAGGCAAACCTATTTTGGTTAGAACCAGCTTTAGTTATCAAGATAACTTTGAAATTGGGGTGGTTTAGTTCTGGGCTGACCCAAGATCCTTCATTAATAAACATTAGGGGCTGTCTTTAGTGATCATAAGACTCAAAAGTTGAAAAGTCAGATAAAATGGGTACTAATGAGGTTCAGTCACAAGGTTTTCACAATCATAATGGCACAAAATAAAGGGTAGACAATCATTATCAGAGATCAAGGCACTGGATCACAGTTCAGAGATCTGATGTACTTCAAATATATATAACATATAATACTCTAATATACCAGAAAGTAAAGAAGGAATATCTATACAATGATTTGGCAATCATAATCATCCCTTAAATCCTAACTTCTCAGTTACAGCTTCTCCCTCTCATTTAATAATTCTCTCAATGTTGAGGAAAATCTGGGCAATGACCATTCTAACTACTTCATGCTGAAAAAGGGTGTTGACATTATGAGGCAGAGGGATGAAACTGGTTGTTGTTCTTGGAGAGACCAGTACTTCTGGGTTTCAGGTCTTATCTGGCATAGGAACAATCTGAAAAATAAACTGAGTAAGTAAAACCTTTATAGAGCCCAGGGTATTCTTTAGGGTTTTCCAGTACTCTGTTGGTTGGGGCTTGCCTTACTGTGGCAGTTTGCAATATCCAGCTGAAACCTGCATAAGAGTAACATCCAGAATGACCTCTCGACTCTATGTGAAATCTCTTAGCCACTGAAACTTTATTTTCTTCTCACCCTTTTTGTCAACCAGTCCCACAATGCCAGGGCAAGGCTCATCCTTGGGGAGTCATATCCCATGTAGGGGGGAAGGTAGTGAGTTTATTCACAGAGTTTGGGTTAGAGAGAGACTACATCTGAACAACAAAAGAGATTCTCTGAAAGTGACTCTTAGGTATTAATTAGAAGTAGCTTAGCTTTGTCATTACAGAAATAAGTTTCATAAGGGTAAGCCTCAAAATCAAGAGTTTGGCTTATCAAATTTGGAGCCCCAATTGCTTAAGAGAATAGCAGGAATTCTCCAGGTGGGGAAGTTTAATAGTTTCACATATTTTATCCAGTCCCTCAAGGGACTTTGTAAATACTTTTTCATTTTCTGCCCAGAATACTCTGAAATGCTTCAGGGTATTGCATTAACCTGTACAAAGAATATCAAGATTTTATTCCATATTCTAGACTCCATGTTGAATAAAATAGAATTAGGTTATTTAAATAAACTGACCAGACAGGTTAAATTAGATAGCATGCTACAGAAAATTTAAATTTTGGACAAAAGAAACATCTCTTCCTTTGGTCTTACTCAGAAGTTAAAGTTTTAAAATACAGACAATATCATCCTTTACTTTGTATTCTGATTTACTTTAGTCTTAACCAGATCAGCTTCATTCACATCTCTAATTGAAGTCCAGTCTCTTTTTCAGCTTCTTTAACAGTTGCTCTATGGAGTAATGCTGACTTTCAGAGCTGGAGAACTCTAACTCTGAGTCCCAGGCATCACACAGATACATAAAATTCCAGGGAACTACCAGGTTATACACAAAGAGCAAAGCACTCAGAACTTAGAAATAACAGTTAAAGCTCAAGAATAAATGTGCCTGCCCTAAGAGCTTATAATCTAGGCCTTAATTTTTTATAAGCATTTTTAAATGAAGCTACTTTCAGAAACAAAAACATTTGACAGTTGTCTTATATTGTGGTCATCACCCACAAACCATAGCAGAAGTTTTGTCCTGTTTCCTCTTTACACATTTACAAGGTTATGTTATTTAACAAGTAAAGCATAATTTATATATTTGCCTTGCTTCTCTTTTTTATATATGTATATGTATGTTTGTATATATATATATTTTTTTCTTTATTTTATTCATCATCTGCCCATACACTGGATAAAGGGAGTGTCAGTCACAAGGTTTTCACAATTGCATGGTCACACAATAAAAGCTATATAGTTATACAATCATCATCAAGAGTCAACTCTACTGGATTACAGTTCAGCAGATTCTGGTATTTCCTTCTAGCTATTCTAATACACTAGAAACTAAAAAGGAATAACCATATAATGAATAAGAACAACCTCCAGAATGACCTCCCAACTCTATTTGAAATCTCTTAGCCACTGAAACTTTATTTTGTTTCATTTCTTTTCCACTTTTTGGTCAAGAAGGCATTCTCAATCCCATGATGCCAGGGCCAGGCTCATCCTTGGGAGTCATGTCCCACATTGCCAGGGAGACTTATACCCCTGGGAATCATGTCCCATGTAGGGGGGAGGGTAGTGAGTTTATTTGCAGAGTTGTCTGAGAGAGGCCAAATCTATTGCTTCTCTTTTAAAGTCCCTCTTTGTTGAAGACGAAGTTCTGACCCATAGCTGACCACATATACTTTTAGAGAAGCATTACAGTAAAGTAGTATAGCTGACAAGTAAATCTGGTTGTTTCCATGATCTGTAACCTTTTGCTAAGAATAGGTAAAACCATGACTATCAATATCATACTATTGTCTAACATCGTGCAAATCAGTATCAAGATATAACATGGACAATGAGAACATTGTGAAGTCTTTAGGAATTTTATACAATCTCTAAATATACAAATAACATTTCACCCACACAAATTTAGTCAACAGAACAATAGAAAATCCCTTTTACTTAAAGTAATACTTCCCAAACACTTCTTATGCAATATGTTAAACTATTTTAGCACCTAATTTTTACAAGGTGAAAGAATAAATCCTTTACAACAGTTTTCTTTTAAAAATGAGAAGTCTTGCCTTATTATTCTGATAAGATATAGACTCTTTGTCTTCTAGACAGAGTACTTAGATGGTTAAGAAAAACTTTTTATAACCTTTCGTTAAGAGCAGACCAACAATCCACATTCCAGAGGGAAAACTAAATTCCAGTTTTGCGTGAATACAAAACTGACACAAGAGCTCTTTTAAAAAAATATAAACAGGCCTATCAAATTTTGGTCATTATTGATTATCACAGAATTCACTTTCGCAAATCTTCTACAACTTTTCATATCCATTCAGGTCTTGTTTTACATTCGTTTTACTTTAGGACAAAACCATACTCTCTTAGACAAGCTTATCAAACTTTTTTTTCAGCATTGACTACAATAAATAAAGTTAACTTTCACAAATCTTCTACAGCTTTCCATATCCACTCAGGTCTTGTAGTCACCAATGACTACAACAAAGAAAATTCACTTTCACAAACTTTTTACAACAAACAGTTCACCTTAATCAGAAAATATGATCATCTTAGCATGGAGAATAGTAAAAACACTATCCATCACACCTATAGTCTTTTTTAAATTTAGATTGCGTATGTGCCAGTTTGAATGTATTATGTCCCCCAGAAAAAGCCATTTTCTTTGAGGCGGTCTTATGGGGCAGATGTTTTGGTGCTGATTAGATTTGCATGTAAATGCACCCCACCCAACTGTAGATGATAACACTGATGAGATATTTCCATGGAGGCATGGCCCCACCCATTCAGGGTGGGCCTTGATCAGTGGAGACATATAAATGGGCAGACAAACAGAAGGAACTCAGTGCAGCTGTGAGTGACATTTTGAAGAGGAGCAACAGCCAAGAGGGACACTTTGAAGATGCACAGAAGCTGAGAGAGGAGCTGCAGATGAGAGACAGTTTGGAGATGGCCGTCGAAAGCTGACTCTTGCTCCAGAGAAGGTAAGAGAGGAAAAATGCCCCAAGAGCAACTGAGAGTGACATTTTTGAGGAACTGCAGCCTAGAAAGGAATGTCCTGGGAGAAAGCCATTTGAAACCAGATCCTGGAGCAGATGCCAGCCACATGCCTTCCCAGCTAACAGAGGTTTTCTGGACACCATTGGCCATTCTCCAGTAAAGGTACCCGATTGCTGATGTGTTACATTGGACACTTTATGGCTTTAATACTGTAACTGTGTAACCAAATAAACCCCCTTTTATAAAAGCCAATCCATCTCTGGTATTTTGCACTCTGGCAGCATTAGCAAACTAGAACAGCATACAAGTAGAAATAAATTTGATAACAAATTTACAAAGCCCTTTGAACATGCATACTACCCTCCAAAAACAGTATTCATGAAAGGGAAAAGTGAAAGAGATATTACAAAATAATGGAAGAAGAAAAAATTTATGATTGGTTTTGGAATACAGCCAGGTATTTATATACTTTAAACTCACAACATACAAATGATTACTTCACAATATGCCTAAAATCTCTCAGTCCAATCCAACACTGCCTTCAAAGGTCAGAAGAGCCTAAATTTGAAATTAAGAGACTTGTATCCAGAAAAAAACGCAACTTTTCCTCAACATTATTCCCAACTACTAAATAATAACAAGAATATGCTAGTTCACAAAATTAAATTATGGCTTCTAAAAAAACTACTTCAGAGCTCTACCTATTCAAATGCAACCCTCTTATTCTAAGATCTTACAAGTGTCATCTCTTCTATAAGGTCTTTCCCTAGTTCATTCTTTATCTGCTTTTTAAAAATTCTTCCAGTATTTTTACTCCTTTATTAAGATAATTGGAGGGTATTTTAAATACCACTGTCTTATACTATGCCCTGGCACAAGTATATTCCAACTAGAATATAAACTCCTTGAAGCTAAGAATTAAGTCTTTCCCATTCATGATAACACTTATGTTCTAGTTTTCTAATGCTGCCAGAATGCAAGACACCAGAGATAGATTGGCTTTTATAAAAGGGGGTTTATTTGGTTACACACTTACGGTCTTAAGGCCATAAAGTGTCCAAGGTAACATAGCAGCAATTGGATACCTTCACTGGAGGATGGCCAATGGTATCTGGAAAACCTCTGATAGATGGGAAGGCACTTGGCTGGCATCTGCTCCAAAGTTCTGTTTTCAAAATGGCTTTCTCCCAGGATGTTCCTCTCTAGGCTGCAGTTCCTCAAAAATGTCACTCTTCGTTGCACTTGGGGTATTTGTCCTCTCTTAGCTTCTCCGGAGCAAGAGTCTGCTTTCAACGGCCATCTTCAAAATGACTCATCTGCAGCTCCTGTGCTTTCTTCAAAGTGTCCCTCTTGGCTGTAGCAAGCCTGCTCCTTCTGTCTGAGCTTATATACTGCTCCAGCAATCAAGGCCCATGCTGAATGGGCAGGGCCACACCTCCATGGAAATTATCTCATCAGAGTTATCACCTACAGTTGGGCGGGGCACATCGCCATGGAAACACTCAAAGGATTCCAATCTAATCAGCACCAAAATGTCTATCCCACAAGAGTGCATCAAAGAATGTGGCTTTTTTTTGGAGGACATAATACATTCAAACTGGCACATTCCACCTTCTGGACCCCAGAAAAACATACTCTTTCCAAATACAAAATACATTCATCCCACAACAATAGCACAGAAACTTAAATCATTTCAGTAACAATAGTTAAGTATAAGATCCCATCAAAATCAATTATAGGTGTGGTAGGTCCTAAGGCATAATTCTCCTTTAGCTGTGGATCTGTGAACTTAGAACAACTTATGTGCTTCCAATATACAAAGGAGGGACATTCATAGGATAAACATTTCCATTGCCATAAGGAGAAACAGTAAGGACAACAGGGTTAACAGGACCAAAACAGTTCCCAAAACCTGCAGGACAAACTCCATTAGATATCAAAGTCTGAGAGTCATTAACAGAACGATGTTGCATCCTTGGGGCTTGAGAGAGCGGGAGTCTAACCCTTCCTAAGGGCCTTTGTGGCAGCCCTTTCCTCTCCAAACACTTGGGTGAGTGCTCCAACATATCCACACATTCGGGAGACCACCTTCTCGGTCCCACCCTCCTCAAACATCGGGGCAGCACCCGGATTCCCTTCCACCTCCGGGGCACATGCTCAACCCCTTCAGAACAGTGTGGTGGCAGCCAGGCTCTCCCCAATTCCCTGGGAATGTGCTCCACCCTCTTTGGGTCCTGGGGTGGAAAAACTCTTCTGGAGCATCAAGGCAGAAGGCCTACCCTCGACCTCCGGGGCAAACTCACTCTTTCCATGCAAGTGGGCCACTCCGCTCTCCCAACCCAAGACCTCTTGACTCCAGACCTCAACCTCCATGGCTCTGTCCTTGAAGAAATTTTTCCTTGAATTTGTTCCTTGTCTGTCTCCTCCAGTCCTAACCAGCAGCGTCTCTGTCTATAAAGATCTCACAAAAATTCGGTTGGCTTCACATGAAGTACGCAGGGGTCAAAGCCGGCAGACAATAGGATTTTCCACAAATCCTTTCTGCTTAACTCCTTCTCCAATCTTGGCTTGTATTGAAATGGTGGCTGAGTTCCATGTTTGCCTTGTGTGGGGCTGTAGCTTCTGGGGTTTCACTCCCTGGAAGCCCAGAGTTTTTCAGGCCATCAATTTCTGGTTTCTTTGAAACCAAGAGTTCATTTCTCAGCTTATCTCTGTCCTCTCGCGTTTTACTGTAAACTGCAAGTAAAAGCCAGGCTACTTCTCTGTTTTGCTTGGAGACCTCATCAGCTAAATATTCCAGGTTGTCGCTTTCAAATTCTGCCTTCCATCCAATTCCAGGACTCAATTTTGCCAAATTCACTGCCACTTTAAAACAAGGATCACCTTTCTTCCAGTTTGCAACATCACATTCATCATGTCTGCTCAAGACCTCATCAGAAGTATCTTTACAGTCCATATTTCCACAGTCTCTTCAAAGCAGTTTAGGCCTTTTCTATAAAGCTCCTCACAATTCTTCCAGAATCTTCCCCTTATCCATTTAAAAAGCCACTCCAACATGTTTGGTATTTGCAAACTCAGCAGCAAAAGCACCCCACTTCTCTGGTACCAAAATCTGTTCTAGTTTGCTAATGCTGCTAGAATGCAAAACACCAGAGATGGATTGGCTTTTATAATAGGGGGTTTATTTGGTTACACACTTATGGTCTTAAGGCCATAAAGTGTCCAAGGTAACACATCAGCAATCGGATACCTTCACAGGAGGATGGCCAATGGTGTCCAGAAAACCTCTGTTAGCTGGGAAGGCATGTGGCTGGTGTCTGCTCCAAAGTTCTGGTTTCAAAATGGCATTCTCCCAGAACATTCCTCTCTAGGCTGCAGTTCCTCAAAAATGTCACTCTTAGTTGCACTTGGGATATTTGTCCTCTCTCAGCTTCTCTGGAACAAGAGTATTCTTTCAACGGCCATCTTCAAACTGTCTCTCATCTGCAGCTCCTGTGCGTTCTTCAAAGTGTCCCTCTTGGCTGTAGCAAGCTTGATCCTTCTGTCTGAGCTTATATACTGCTCCAGGAATCAAGGCCCATGCTGAATGGGCAGTGCCACACCTCCATAGAAATTATCTCATCAGAGTTATCACCTACAGTTGGGTGGGGCACATCGCCATGGAAAAACTCAAAGGATTCCAATCTAATCAGCACCAAAACATCTGTCCCACAAGAGTACATCAAAGAATATGGCTTTTTCTGGGGGAGATAATACATTCAAACTGGCACAACATACTAACCTGATTATGTAATATACTCATCAAAAGTATTCAGCCTGACATTAATAAAGCCACTACAAATGTAAATTCTTCCACATACTGGGGTAACAAATGACAAAGTAATTAAGAAGCCAGATTCTTTGAAATGCAGGTAATTAAGGTTACAAAACTCTCATTTATATTTCTTATTTAACTGGACTGACTCCTTAAATAGGATATATTTGAAGCATCAGCATATCCTCATTTTATTATACTTTATATAAATGTCATCATTACCTGGTTCATTGCTCGGTTTATGCAATCTGTCAAGTTAGGCTACTTTAAAAAAATTGAAAATGTATTTATTATACTAGCTTATTTTATCAGTAAGCTTATATAAATTTAGGGAAAACATACGTAAGTAGAATAAAATTGTGTTTGATGCCGAAAGTCATCATAAAAATAGAAATTGGACTAGACCTTATCACTGCAACTTTTGCAGCTGTATTTGCTTTTTATTCCTTCTATTAGATGTTAAAAAAAAACTCTCTTTGTTTTCATAGTATCCTGAAATTATGAACAACCTTAAAAGTACATTGACTATCAAGCTCTGGAAAATACACTGCAATTGTTTTTCTAAATCCAGGAAAACATTTCCATAGCTCTCAAGGACATTTCATTTTACTTACTGAAATTTGACAATTACAACTTATTTCAGTTAGTCCTATTTATATTTTAATAAAGATTTGTTTACCGTGGTTATTGTTGCAAAGGTTTATTGGAAAAAATTTTAAGTGGGGAATTCTTTCAGAACAAACATGGTCTACTCCACAGTATCTCTTCTGTACCTACCATTTCTAATCTCCAGGCCCAGCAGAAATAATTCTAAAGCAAGTCCACACCTCCCCCATCTTTCTGCACTGAGCCATTCCCCTATACAGTAGTTGCTTTAGCTGTTTCATTCATATTTGGCTGAGGTTTAAGAGGACTTGAGGGCAGGGATAGGTGAGACAGAAAGAATGAGGCCTAGTCTGTTGAACTTGGATTTAAAAGTTTTAAATGAGGGTGGTGGCCTGAAGATCAAGAAAGTGATTAAATGAGAAGAAAGGGTAGCAACAGACAAGATAGGATTTAACAAAGAATTACTGAATCTTTATGTAAATTCTTTTTTTAGATGCTAGATTATTAGAATAGCTAGAAGGAAATAACTGAAATAGTAGAACTGAAACCCATAACTTTTTTTGAAATTTGCTCTATAGCCACTTGTTAAATTGTACTTTGAAAGTTATCACCTTTCTGTATATATCTTGTATTTCACAATAAGGAAAGAACTGAAACTGTGGAAGTGGAACCCATAACATTCTTTGAAATTACCTATGCAACTACTTGTTAAATTGTAATTTGAAAGATATCATCTTTCATTATATGTTTTATTTCACAATAAGGAAATAACTGAAATTGTGGAACTGTAACCCATAACATTCTTTGAAATTTGTTTTCTAACTACTTGTTAAATTGTACTTTTAAGACTAAATATAGTTAAGATGTCAATTCTACCTTAACTGATTTATAGATTCAATGCAATACCAATTAAAATGCCAACAAATTACTTTGCAGAAATAGAAAAACCAATAACCAAATGTATTTGGAAGGGCAGGCACCCCGAAGAGCCAAAAATATCTTGAGAAAAAGGAATGAAGTGGGAGGTCTCACACTACCTGACTTTGAAGCATACTACAAATCTACAGTGGTCAAAACAGCACGGTACTGGCATAAAGATAGATACACCGACCAATGGAATTGAATTGAGTTTTCAGAAATAGATCCTCTCATCTATGGACAAATGATCTCTGATAAGTCAAGTCAAGTCAAGCAACTGGGACAGAGCAGCCTGTTCAATAATTGGTGTTTGGAGAACTGGATAGCCATATCCAAAAGAATGAAAGAGGACTCCTATCTTACCTCTTACACAAAGATTAACTTGAAATGGATCAAAGACCTAAATGTTAGCACTAAGATCATAAGACTTTTAGGAGAAAATGTAGGGAAATATCTTAAAGATCTTGTCATAGGAGTTGCTTTCCTAGACCTTACACCCAAAGTGCAAGCAATGAAAGAAAAAATAGATAAATGGGATCTCCTCAAAATTAAACACTTTTGTACATCAAAGGACTTTGTCAGAAAAGTAAAAAGGCAGCCTATGCAATGGGAGGCAATATTTGGAAACCACATATCAGATAAGGGTTTAACATCCAGAATATATAAATAGGTGATCCTACAATTCAACAACAGAAAGAAAAACAGCCCAATTTAAAAAGTGGGCAAAAGACATGGACAGACACTTCTCTGAAGAGGAAATACAAATGGCTCAAAAATGTATGAAAAGATGCTCAGCTTCACTGGCTATTAGGGAAATGCAAATCAAAACCACAATGAGATATCCTTTTACACCTACAAGAATGGCCATTATTGAAAAAAAAAAAAAAACAAAACAGGAAATTACAAGTGCTGGAGAGGATGTGGAGAAAGAGGCACACTTATTCACTGTTGGTGGGAATGTAGAATGGTGTAGCCACTCTGGAAGGTAGTGTGGCAGTTCCTCAGGAAGCTAAGTACAGAACTGCCATATGATCCAGCAATTGCACAACTAGGTATATACTCAGAGGAACTGAAAGCTAAGACACAAACGGACATTTGTAAACCAATGTTTATAGAGGCATTATTCATGTTTGCCAAGAGATGGAAACAGCCCAAACATCCATCAACGGACAAGTGGATTAAAAAACTGTGATATGTAGGTAAGATGGAATATTACGCAGCTGTAAGACAGAACAAAGTCACCGAACATATAACAATGTGGATGAACCTTGAAGACATTATGTTGAGCAAAGTTAGCCAGAAATAAAAGGATAAACACTGTATGGTCTCACTAATATGAACTAACATTACTGAGCAAACTTTGAGAGTTAAAGCTGAGAACACAGGTTATCAGGAGATAGATAAAGGGTAGAGAACAGGCATTTGATGATGAGGAGTATAGAATGTTCAACGGGATTGACTGTATAGATCCAGAAATTGATAACACAATAATGTGTGATGGTAGGTCCATATTAGAAGTATACTGAACAAAGATGTCTGTGAGTTAAGTTGAAAGAGGAAGGCTAGGGGCATGTATGACACCAGAAGGAAAGATAGATGATAAAGATTGAGACGGTATAACTTAGTGAAACCTAGAGTTGTCAATAATGGTGACTAAATGTACAAATATAAAAATGTTTTTACATGTGGGAGAACAAAATGAATATCAACCTTGAAAAGTGTTGAAAAAGTGATGGTATTAGGGAAAAAATATAATCAATGCAAACTAGAGTCTATAGTTAACAGTGACATTATACTATGCTTCCATTAAATGTAACAAAGGTAATACACCAAAGCTAAATGTCTATAAAAGGGGTATATAAGTGAGGGGTATGGGATTCTTGGTGGTGGTGCTGTTATCTTACCTTATCAATTTGTTTTATTTTTATTTATTTTTTTCTTTTATCTTTTTATTATTCTTTAAAAAAATTTTTTAGTAATGAGTATGTTCAAGTGCTGATTGTAGTGAAGAATGCACAAGTATTTGATGATACTGTGAACAATTTATTGTACACCATGGATGATTGTATGGTATGGGAATATATCTCTATATGATTGCGGGGGGTGGGGATAAAAAGAGGGATACAACTCCTGGAGAAAATGTGGAGAGAGGGATGCAGTGTAGTGGTTCCTCAAGAAGCTAAGTATGTGGGTGCCATAAGGTCCTGCAACCTCAATTATTGAGTGTATACTTGGAAGAACTGAGAGCAGGGACATGAATGGACATTTGCACACTGGTGTTACTGGCAGCAGTATTCACGATTTGCAACGGATGGAGGTGGTCTAAGGGTACATTGACTGATGAACAGAAGGGTAAACTGTGGTATATGCATACAATAGAATATTGAGCTGCTGCAAGAAGGAATGAAGTTGTGAGACATGCAATTAGGTGAATGAATCTTGAGGACAACACTGAGTGAAATGTGCCAGAAATGAAAAGACAAGTGCCTCACTTAATGTGTAAACTCTGAGAATTGAATCTTAGAGCACAGATTATCTGGGAAATGCTTATTGTAAAGGATCCTAGATTGTAAGCTCTTACACCAGTCACATCTATTCCTGAATTGTAATGTTATCTCTAAATTCTGAGATGCTGAGCTCTTTGTGTATAACCTGGTTGTTCTCTGGAACTTTGGGTATCTGTGTGACACCTGAGACTTGGCGATAGAGTTCGGCAGCTATGAATGTCAGTATTACCTCATACAGCAACTGTTAAAAAAAGCTGAAAAAGAATTCAGACTTCAATTAGGGATATGAATGAGGCAGATCTGGTAGGACTAAAGCAAATCAGGCCAAAGGGTAAAGGACATTATTGACTGTATTTTAAAACTTCAGGTTCTGTGTGAGACCAAGGGAAGAGATGTTTATTTGGTGCAAAATCTATATTTTCTGTAGCACACTAAATAACTTAACTTATGTGGTCAGTCTGTTCAAACACCATAATTACATGGAACTTAGAATAGGAAGTGAGATCTGGTAGGTTTGTACAGGTTAGTTTAAAGCCCCATACATCCCAAAGTAATTTGGGCAGAGAATGAAAAAGTATTTGCAGGGTCCCCCTGAGGAACTGGGGAAAAACGCAGAAATATTAAACTTCCCCACCTGGGGAACCACTGATATCACAAGCATTGAGGACTACTAATTTAGTAGGCCAAGCCCTCGATCTTGGAACTTGCCCTTATGAAGCTTGTTACTGCAAAGGAGAGGCTAAGCCTACTAATAATTGTGCCTACGAGTTTCCCCTAGAGAACCTCTTCTTTTGCTCAGATGTGGCCTCTCTCTCTCTTAAGTCCACCTGGCAGGTGAACGCACTGACCTCCCTCCTATGTGGGACATGACTCCCGGTAGTGTAAATCTCCTGGCAACGTGGAACATGACTCCCAGGGATGAACCTGGTCCTGGCATCATGGGATTGAAAAAGCCTTCTTGACCAAAAGGGGGAAGTGAAATGAAACAAAATAAAGTTTCAGTGACTGAGACATTTCTAATGGAGTGGAGAGGTCATTCTGGAGGGTATTCTTATGCATTATATAGATGCCCCTTTGTAGTTATTAGTATATTGGAATAGCTAGAAGGAAATACCTGAAACTGTCAAACTGCAACCCAGTAGCCTTGATTCTTGAAGATGATTGTATAGCTATGTATCTTACATGGTATGACTGTGTGATTGTGAAAATCTTGTGGCTCATACTCCCTTTATCCAGTGTATGGGCGGATGAGTAGAAAAATGGGGACAAAAATTAATGGAAAAATAAGGTGGGATGCTTCTGGTGTTCTTTTTCACTTTTATTTTTATTCCTATTTTTATTTTTTTTGGAGTAATGAAAATGTTCAAAAATTGATTGTGGTGATGAAGCACAACTATATGATGGTACTGTGAACAACTGTACACTATGGATGATTGTATGCTATGTGAATATATCTCAATAAAACTGAATAAAAACTGTACATAACAAAAAATTGTACTTTTAAAATTATCACTGTTATGTACATATGTTAAATTTCACAATAAGAAAATGTATTTTAAAAAAATGAGGGTGGTGTCCTTTGCTCATCAGCCAGTTACTGCCCTAATTCTAACACTGCTGTAATGATTCAGTAATCATAATCATCCCTAAAATCCTAATTTCTCAGTTACATATGCCACTGAAGTTTTTACTGTTCATATCTATCTGTATATTTAAATTGTAAAAATTAATTTGTGCCACTTGCTGTATTGCAATTGTTTATTTACAGATGTCTCCCTCACCTGTCTTCAGAGCCCCCCCAAAAGGGACTTAGTTTTGTCTTTACCGTCTTGTGGATTTTTTATTGAAATTATTTACATAAATGAAGACAGCTGCTTGGGTAGACTGGGTGGACCTAGGCTGCGGAGGCGTAGAGAGGGTGGGGCAGGAGGTGGGCTGCGGAAATCCCGGGCTCTCTGCGTGGACCTGCACCCGGTTCACCCGGTCCCCGCCGCGGGCCACGCGCTCCTCTGCACCTGGACTGCGAGTCATTCACACTCTAGTGTGAAGGAGTTCCCGGCACCTTTCGGAGGGACAGCGGGCTCTGGAAGGATTGGGCGGGAGGAAGCGCGGCTGCCCTGGGCTCAGAGGACCGACCCTGGCGCCTCCCCTGGCTTGTGCGGCCGCGGCGCCCCATCGAATCAGCGAGACGAGCGGCCGCGCTCCTAGAGAGGCGCGGAACCGGCCGGACGCTGTGACTCGGCCTCCGGCGCTGGGGTCGGCGCTGGAAGGCCGGAGGGTTGGCGGGGCGAGCGGGGATCCCTGCGGGAATGTCCCGACGGTGAGAGAAGAAGCTCCCGAGACCCCCAGCCCCGGCTGCGGGAAGCGCCGGAGAGACCGTCCGCCCCGCGAGGCCCCGCGGCCCGGGCTCAAGGGAGGCCCGCGGAGGCCGGCCTTCGGGTCCCAGGTGTGGCGCCCCTGACCGCCGTGGGAGCCTTTCGCGAGGTCGGCCAGGTCGTGTGCACTTTCCCTGAACTTTGTCCATTAACCAGCAATTAGACGAGTATGCGTGCCAAGCGCTGTGCTAGATGCTGGGGTGCAATCTCAATAAGATACATTCCGGGCCCTCAGTGTCTTGGCTCCTGGCATCTCATGTACGCCTAGGTGCTCTTCATCAAGAAGTCCATCAGAGTTGAATAGCAGGTAAGTGCCGGACTTGTGGAGGCCTGGCAGAAATAAGCCTCTGTCCTCAAGGAGCTCAATCTTGCCTAACCGCAGAGGGAAGAAGAGGGGGTGGCCGTTATCTGTAACATGAGATGGAACAAGAGCGAGAAAGAAGTGCGCCAGGATTGAGCTCAGTTTTCAGGGGAATACCCCCCTCCACCTTTGTGCCTTAGAGGACTAAACAGTTTTCCCTCTCTGCACATTAGGGATGGGAGTGGCCAGGGAAGGTTTTACAGAGAACGTGGCTTTGTGCCGGCTCTTGGGAATTGACCCTATCAGAAGGGCGTTCCTGGCCATTAAGTACAAGGTGGGTGGAGAAAAACTTTGGTCAGTCAGCTCGGCAGTAGCATGAGGAGTTTGGGAAGACCGTGACTTCTTGAAAGTAGGACTAATTCTACTTTGTAATGTTTCTAATTCTAGGGTTAGCTTTATGCCTGGAAAAATAGGTGCTCAGTAAATGTTTATTGAGTGACAAATTAGCAAAACCCACAAAAGTTCAGATCTTGGGGTGCCTAAAATGACATTCTAAAGAGTTTCAATGTAGTTCTATGTGGAGCAATTGAAACTTTTTTTTTTTTTTTTAGGTGATGTTGAGTATGGTCAGAATTATGCTTTAGGAATATTAATCCAGTAATAGTAGATTGAGGGTAGGGCAGGAAAACTACACAGAAAATTATTGTAACAGTGGATGTAATAGTAATAAGGGAATAAAAAGGTGGGAATGGCTCCAAGAGACATTTTTGAGGAAGAGTTGACTGGACACAGAATGATTAAATGTAAGGGCTGGTTTCAAGCCTCAGTGCATGGAAGATGGTGGTGACAGTAGTAGAAATGGAGAAATATAGAGCAAGTGCAGCTTTGAGGGGACTCTAATTTCAGTTTGGGATGTGTTGAAATAGTGGAGCAAGAGAGGCCTGCAGCTGCAGGTGTCCTACTGGCATTCCAAGATGTAGATCTGTAGTGTGAAAGGCCAGTTGGAGCCTAAGATGTGAGTATTCTTGGAATAGAGATGTATTGAAACTGTGATTGATGAGATCACAAAAGGAGAAAGTGGGAAGAAAGAAAAAAAGAATTTGAAGCATGCCTGCTGCATCAATTATCTATTGTTATATTAAGAAAACAACAACAATAAAGAAAAACCCAAAACATAACCACTTAGATAACATCAGCTTATTCTCATGATTATTCGAGTTGACTTGGCAGTTCCCTGCTGGTCTCACATGAGGTCACTCATGGTTTCATTCAGCTGGTGGATGAGCTGGGACTAGGCCCAGCTGGGCTTGGTTCTGAACATCCACCTAACCTCTGTCTGCATGGAGGCTTGAGCTTCTTCACTGCATGGTAATCTCATGACAGAATGCCAAGTACTCCAAGGCCAGTTCTCCTTACAATGTCACTTCTGCCATATTCTGATGATTAAAGCAAGTCACAGGCACCGATTTAAGGAAAGGGAAAATAGACCTCACTTCTTGATGAGAGTAGTAGTAAAATCTCATAAAAGGTGTTTGGGGTTGGGAGATATTTTCCGTCATCTTTGGAAGCAGTCTGCCACCTTACATTTAAGATGGAATGTTCAGTGAGAGATTGTTGTAGTTTGCTAATGCTGCAGAATGCAAAACACCAGAGATGGATTGGCTTTTATAAAAAGGGGGTTTATTTGGCTATACAGTTACAGTCTTAAGGCCATAAAGTGTCCAAGGTAACAGATCAGTAATCGGGTACCTTCACTGGAGGATGGCCTATGGCGTCCGGAAAACCTCTGTTAGCTGGGAAGGCACGTGGCTGGTGTCTGCTCCAAAGTTCTGGTTTCAAAATGGCTTTCTCCCGGGACATTCCTCTCTAGCAAGCTTGCTCCTCTTCAAAACGTCACTCACAGCTGCACTCTGTTACTTCTCTCTGAGTCAGCTCATTTACATGGTTCCACTGATCAAGGCCCACCCTGAATGGGTGTGGCCATGCCTCCATGGGAATATCTCATCAGAGTCATCACCCACGGCTGGGTGGGGCACATTCCAAGCAAATCTAATCAGCACCAAAACGTCTGCCCTACAAGACTACATCAAAGATAATGGCGTTTGGGGGACACAATACATTCAAACTGGCACAGAGATACACAGAACTTGATGGCTTAAAACAGAGAAAAGGACCTTGAGAATGTGGTCTCTGTCCATGAAGGCAGCCATCTGGCTCCTCCATGGTTAAAGTTATCCTCCTTTCCCAGCTAAAGTGTAAGCTGCTCAAGCGCTCTTGTGAATCCTTCTTCCATCATATTCCACATCTCTCACCTCTGGACTAGACCCCATTAAGGTTCAAGATATATTTCTGATTAATTTCACTGATAATGTAGGCTTTATAGATCAGCTTTCAAGCATGATCTATAGTGGAACAAAATTATTATTAGTATGTTACATAAAATTTTGAAGCTCTTGTAATCTTTCTGTCTTCAGATAAACATTTGGAAAAACATTTCTGAAGCATAGACCACAGCTACGTGAACCTTTTCTTAGTGTCTAAGTTCAACATGTGTGAAGCTTTGTCAGGCCCTGCTCCTAAAGATGAAGATGGCTATGTGAAGGTGGAAGAGGAAGATCCCTCATGGGAGCAAGCATGTGGCTTACAGGAGAGCAGCTCTCACATTCAAGAGCTTTGTCGCCTGCGTTTCCGGCAGTTCTGCTACCAGGAGGTCTCCGGGCCCCGTGAGGCTCTGGTCCAACTCCAAGAACTTTGCCATCAGTGGCTGAGGCCAGAGACCAATACCAAGGAGCAGATTTTGGAGCTGCTGGTTCTGGAGCAGTTCCTGACCATCCTGCCCAAGGAGCTTCGGGCCTGTGTGCAGACCTATCATCTGAAGAGTGGGGAGGAGGCAGTGACTGTGTTGGAGAATCTAGAGACGGAACTTGGAGATACAGGACAGCAGGTGGGACGAGATGATGTGTGGTGGAGTGGGAGAGAACATGGGGAACATTTATCTTTTAACTTTTTATTTTGAAATAACGTATAGTTTACAGAAACATTGGAAGAATAGTATGGAGAACTCCTGTATACCCTCCACCCAGATTCACTAGTTAATGTTTGTTTCTTGATACCCCCCTCCTTGCATGCACTCTCTCTATATATACATGTGTACACATACACATTTAGTTTTTCCTGTACTATTTGAGTTAGTTGCAGACATCATGCCCCTTTACCTCTAAACACTTCAGTGTGGACTTCCAAAGAACAGGACATTCTCTTGTATAATCGGAATGCAGTTATCAAGTTTAGGGAACTTAAGACTGTTATGATACTGTCATCTAAATTATAATCCTTATTCAACTGTTACTATATTATCCCAATAATGTTGATTATGGTAATCCCTCAGCCCCCCACCCCCACCCCAATTTCAGGATATAATTCAGCATCATAGGTTGCATTTAGCTGCCATGTCTCTTTAGTCTCCTTTAATCTGAAACATTTCCTCAGTCTTTGTCACTCATGACATTGCTATTTTTGAAGGGTATAGGCCAGTTATTCTGTTGAATACCCCTCAGTTTTGGTTTGTCTTATATTTTCTCATGTTTAGATCCAAGTTGTAGAGTTTGGCTAGAATACCACGAAAGTGGTGGTGTGTCCTCCTCGGTGCTTTACCTCAGAAGGCACATGATGATGATTTTCCCCATTACTGATGATGTTAAGGTGGCATCTGTCAGATTTCTCTCCACTATAAAGTTACAATTTTCCCACTTGAAATTAATAAGTAATCTGTGGGAGATACTTTGAGACAGTGTACATATCCCATTCCTCATCAAACTGATTTTTTTGTTTGTTTCGTTTTCTCTGGTCAAGGCTTCTTCATCTGTCTTGTATTTCTTGTTTGCCCCTGTGTCCCCAGCACCTAAAACAGGGCCTGGCTCTTAGTAGGTGTTTAGTCATTATATGCTGAATGAATGACTATCTTGCTACTCTGTCTTCCTCTCTATTTTTCTAAAGGGTTAAGTGGGGGCATGTCTTATGTTTTCTTGGGCATGTTCCTAACTGCTGTTAGGTCCAGTTCCCACCAAGATTCCTTTTCAAGGTGAGTCTTTTGTCCCCAGGCCTCAGTCTACATTCAAGAACAGGACATGGGTCTAGTGGTGACAGAATGTCAAGGAGCCTCTTTGGAGTGTCAGAGCCTTCAGCTCCTGCCTGGGGGATCCATCCTGAAATGTGAACCTCCAGAGCTCCAGCCCCAAGAAGTGAATGGTGAGTGCCAGAGGGTGAGTTTAGTTGGGACATTGAAACAAGGCTACCAACAATGCATGATCTTCTTAGTGTAATCTGTGTCCTCAAGTCTTGAGGTTATGGCCTAACCTTGATCTTGTATCTAAGCAAGCTTTTAAAAACATGGAATTGTAAAATGTTGGAGTCCCTAAAATAATCTTGTCCAACACCCTCAATTAATAGTTACAGAAACTATAATCTGGAGAATTTAAGAGACTTAACCAGGCTCAACAGAGGCAGAGCCTCTTAAAATTTAAGCTCCTGACCCTCTGACCAAAACTGTCTCCTCTACCACATCTCTGTATTCTATTTTTCTAATTCTATACCTGTGAATATTTTAAATATTTACTTGGTAGTTTTCTACAAACTTATCCTTTCCCCTTGGTAAGATTTTATTCAATATCTTCCTGGCCTTTAATATTTCCATCATTTTAAACACATCTTTAGACTTAGGCTGCCCAGGTCTCAGGATTGTCCTTCATCAGAAAGATGAAAGGGCAGGATGGCCTGAGAGTGCTGTGAACTGGGGTCCTGGAAAGAGCCACTTTCCAGCATGTATTATCACCCTTGTTCCTGGCCTCCTGCAGCAGAGAGAAGTGTTACCTTCCCAAGCTCTAGGAAGGAGGAGGGAAGGGGTCCAGAAAGAGAATCTTGAACCACAAGCTCTGCTGTCTGTCAACTGTGTGAATTGGGGATAGTTATTTAATATCTCATTCAGTTAGTCAGTCACCTAGTAGCTAGCTTTGTGACTTCTGTGTACTTTGCACTCAGCTCCGGTCCCTCTGAATTTGGATAAATGAGAATGATAATTTAAACTTTTAGGATTGTTGGGAAGATTGGAAATAATCTTTAATTATTGGTGCAGTGCTTGGCACTGTGCAGTCATCATTGCTGTTTTAACTATTACAGGTTCCTTTGGGGTCAGCAGCTCCCAGCATGGCAGATTCTCATAGATTCTTCTAGTTCATGGCTAACATCTTTTTTCTTTCTTTCTTTATTTTTTTCATCTTTATTTCCTTTGCTCTCTGTTCATCTTCCTTTCTTCTGCTTTCTTATTTCCCCTTTGCCTCTACCCTCCACTTCTTTTCTTCCATCTCTGTGTTCTCTACTGTATCTTTCTTTTCTCATCAGCTTTTATCTCCCCTCTCATTTTTATTTTTCCTAAATTAGGGAACTTGTGGATTTACAGAAGAATCATACATAAAGCACAAGGTTTGCACATACAGGCATACCCTACAGCTATTGCAGGTTTGGTTGCAGACCACTGCAATAAAGCAAATATCACAATAAAGCAAGCCACATGAATTTTTTTTTCCAGTGCATTTAAAAGTTATGTTTACACTATACTGTAGTCTATTAAGTGTGCAATAGCATTATGTCTAAGAAAGCAATGTACATATCTTAATTAAAATGTGACACAGAGACACAAAGTGAGCACATGCTGTAGGAAAAGTGACACTAATAGATTTGCTCGACGCAGGGTTACTACAAACCTTCAGTTTGCTAAAAATGCAATAACTGAAGCATGATAAAATGAGGTATGCCTATACCAACCTATTATTAATACCTTTGTTACAATTGGTGAAAGCACATTTTTATTGTTGTACTATTAATATAGCCCAAGGTATAATGTAGAATTCACTATTTGTATTGTGCAGTTTCATGGATTTTTAAAAATTTTTTTTTCTAGTAACATATATACAACATAAAATTTTCCCTTTTAACCGAATTCAAGTATATAATTCAGTGCTGTATATCATGTTCACAATATTGTGCTAACATTACCACCATCCATTATAAAAACTTTTCCATTGTCCCATATAGAAACTCTGTACTTTTTAAGCCTTAACTCCCTATTCCCTACCCCCACCCCATCCCCTAATAACCTGTATTTTAGATTCTGACTCTATGAATTTGCTTATTCTATTTCATATTAGATAATGCAATATTTGTCCTTTTGCATCTGGCTTATTTCACTCCACATAATGTCTTCAAGGTTCATCCATGTTGTCACATATATTCATTCCTTTTTACACCTGAATAATATTCCATTAGGTGTATGGACCATATTTTATTTATCCATTAGTCAGTTGATAGATACTTGGGTTGCTTCCATCTTTTGGAAATTGTGAATAATTCCACTGCAAATGTCTGTCTGAGTTCCTGTTTCAATTCTTTGGGTTATATCCCTAGCAGTGGGGTTGCCAGGTCATATGGGAATTCTGTACTTTCTGAGCAACTGCCAAGTTGTCTTGCACAGCTGCTGCACAATTTTACATTTCCATCAGCACTGAATGAGTGTTCCTGTTTCTCTACATCCTCTCCAAACTTGTAATTTTCTTTTTTTTTTTAATAGTAGCCATTCTACTGGGTGTGAAACGGTATCTCATTCTGGTTTTGATTTGCATTTCCTTAATGGCTAATGATGTTGAGCATCTTTTCATGTGCTTTTTGGCTATTTATATTTTTCATTGGAGAAATGTCTATTCAAGTCTTTTGCCCATTTTTAAATTGGGTTGTTTCTTTTTGTTGTTGAGTAGAAGGATTTCTTTATTTATTCTGGATATTAAACCCTTATCAGATATGTGGTTTCCAAATATTTTCTCCCATTGTGTAGGTTGTTGTTTTACTTTCACTATAAAGTCCAATGAGGCACAAAAGTTTTTAATTTAGATGAGGTTCCATTTACCTATTTTTTCTTTTGTTGCTTGTGCTTTGGATGTAAAGTCTAAGAAACTGTTGCTTAATGCAAGGTTAAAGATGCTTCTCTACATTTTCTTTTGGAGTTTTTTAGTTCGGGCTCTTATATTTAGGTCTCTGCTCCATTTTGAGTTGATTTTTGTGTAAGGTTTGAGTTGGGGTCCACCTTCATTCTTTTGCATGTAAATACCAAGTTTTTCTGGCACCATATGTTAAAGAGACAGTTCTTTCCCTTTTGTTAAAATAAGTTGTTCATAAATGTGACGAGTGATTTCTGAACTCTCAGTTGGATTCCATTTGTCTATATGTCTGTCCTTGTGCCCATACCATGCTCTTTTGATTACCATGGCTTTGTAATAAGTTTTAAGATTGGGAAGTGTGAGTACTCCAATTTCATCCTTCTTTTTCAAGATAGCTTTGGCTATTCGGGGCTCCTTTCCCTTCCATATAAATTTGATTGGCTTTTCCATTCTGCAAAGAAGATTGTTGGAATTTTGATTGGGATTGCATTGATCCTGTAAATTGCTTTGGGTAGAATTGACAGCCTAACAGTATTTTATCTTCTAAGCCATGAACATTGAATGTCCTTCCTTTTTTTTTTTTTTTTTTAGATCTTTGATTACTTTTAGCAATGTTTTATAGTTTTCTGTGTACAGGACCTTTACATCCTTGGTTAGCTTTATCCCTAGATATTTGATTCTTTTAGTTGCTATTGTAAATGGATTTTTTCCTTGATTTCTTCTTCTGATTGTTTATTGCTAATGTATAGAAACATTACTGATTTTTGAGTGTTGATCTTGTACCTCACCACTTTACGGACTCCATTTATTAGCTCTAGAAGCTCTGTTATGGATTTCTCAGGAATTTTTGTATGTAGGATCATATCAACTGAAAATAGGGAAAATTTTACTTCTTCCTTTCCAGTTTGGATGACTTTTATTAATTTTTCTTACCTAATTGCTCTGGCAAGAACTTCCAGTACAATGTTGAATTATAGTGGTGATTCTTGTATTATTCCTTATCTTATTCCTGATCCTTGATTTATTCTTGACATCCTTGTCTTATTCTTGATCTTAGAAGGAAAGCTTTTAGTCTTTCCCCCTTGAGTATGGTGTAAGCTCTGGGTTTATCATAATATGCCCTTTATCATGTTGAGGAACTTTCCCTCTATTCCTATTTTTCTAAGTGTTTTTATCAAGAAGGGGTGCTGGATTTTGTCAAATGCCTTTTCTGCATTAATTGAGATGATCATGTGTTTTTTTCCCTTCATTCTGTTAATGTGCTGTATTACATTAATTGATTGTCTTAGGTGAACCACCCTTGCATACACAGGATAAAACCCAATTTGATCTTGGTGTATAATTCTTTTAATGTGATGTTGGAATCAGTTTGTTAGTGTTTTGTTGAGGATTTTTGCATCTATATTCATAAGAGATATTGGTTTGTAATTTTCTTTTCTCATGGTATCTTTATGTAGCTTTGGTTTCGGGTGTAGCTTTGGATGAGTTTGATCTGGATTGGTGTTAATTCTTCTTGGAATGTTTAATAAAATTTCTCTGTGAAGCCATCTGGTGCTGGATTTTTCTTTGATGGAAGTCTTTGGTGACTGCTTAATCTCTTTACTAGTTTTTAGTTTGTTGAAAGAAATCTTCTATTTCTTCTTCAGTCAGTGTAGGTAGTTGTGTGTTTTTAAGACTTTGTCCAATTCATCTAGGTTATTCTCAATCTTTGTCCCACACTCTGGATCTTGGGGAACTTGATTTTTATATCCCTTTCTGGCACCAGCAAGTTACGTCAGAGGCCAGACCCACTGCTGCCTGTCTTGAGAGTGGGGGATGGGTGACTGTAACTGTGCAGAGAAAGCAATTTATTGGTATTTGCTAGGCTCTCCCCCTCCCCCGCCCCCTCTTCCCTAGATGCTCTATAGTGTCCTACTGGACTCTGGAGTTTCAAAATAATTACTTCACTCAAGTCCTGCCTGTTTAATTGTTCTGGTGGAGGGATTGATTCTTGGAGCTTCCTACTCCTTCATCTTCCCACAGCTCACTCTCTCCCCTCTTTTTATTTATGGTTTTAGATTTTTCTTTATATGTGTAAAAGTGTGTCACGGTAAAGCACCCCAAGCATTCATAACCCCCAATCATCTGTTCTGTCAGAATTCTTGACAGAAAGAAAACAGTTGTGATGCCCTGTCTCAGACAGTAAGATCTGGGAGTATAACAGAACCTCATCTTTTCTACATCTTAGTTCTTGAATGTTGAGCAAACATAAGAAGGGTTGGGGGCCGGGTCTCCCACAAAGGGTACTCCTAAAGGCCATCATGTCTCACGCTGGTCTCTTGCCTCCTCCCTCCACAGAAGCCATTCCTCAGAGAACAGCCCTTCTCCAGGAGGAAAACCCCAGAGACAAGGCCGCAGTGCCTGAGTTTAACTCAGCTGGGCCCCAGGTGAGCAGGGTCCGAGATGTGTGGAGCCTCAGCAGCAGCCCTCCTTTTCCCTGACTGTCTATATTCCTTGCCCTTCTTTTGACTCACACTCCTCATCATCCCTAGAGCCTTTCAGGCCCCACCTTCACCTTGTCACAGAATATTACAGACTCTGTGTGCATCATCCAAGGGGTTTGTATTGATTACATGCTACTGCCTCTTTCCATGCCTTTCTCTAAGGGGCATATGTAAATCTCAAGGTATGAGAGTGAGTGGCAGAGCCAGGCCCTTAGTTTCAGAAAATGTCACCACTCATTTGATGTTCAGTTATGATGTTTTGGGGCCTCTGCTTTCTTTCCCCAGCCTGAGAACCCAGACCCTTTCTTATACTCCTTTATATTCTCAGTGTTCAGCACATGCCTAGTTAATATTTGGTGGTGTTAATGATGAAATTCTATATATCCAAGACAAAACTTTGCATCTTCACCAAATGAAGTCTTTTTCTTTATTCTCCCAGAAATTCATTTTCATAATTATTTAGTTTTAAAAATGTTTTCTCTTGTATCTAGCCCTTTTTCATACTGATGTTTAATCAATTTTCTAAAGATTCTATGAATATTCTAAAGATATGCATAGAATCTTCTTTTGGCTCAGTCCTATTCTGTAGCTTTTGATTGGTCCTTAATTCCATCAAACTCATTACCCCTTGTTTTTAACAAATACTTTACTTTTCTTAAAAGAAATGTATAGAAAATAAAACCTACCTATACATATTTTTAAAATCTACATAATTACCTTAACTATAATATAATGGAGAAACAAAAGAAAAGTTACTTATTTTTTAAAAAGTAGTATCTATTTCAAAATGTAAATGCCTGGACATGACTAAGGAGTCCAGCTCCTGGCCAGAAACATGTGTGATCTTTCAGGTCCAACCATAGGCAGTTACAAAGGCTTCAGCTGAGGCCTCCGGGAAAAGCTGCCCTCCCCATGCAGACAGGGTGCACACCAGCACACAACAGTCTCTGAAGGAGTCGTAGTCAAGGACTCAGGCCCCCTGCCTGGTCAGGCTCTTAGGCATAGCTGCATCTTAGGCATATCTGCATTCCTAACTGGAGGCCTGACCTGGGCACTCTCCTGAGACCTCCTTAACTGGGAGGAGGGGGAGACCTTGAAGATATCTTCTCCACTCTGACTCAGAACTCAGTACTCTTCTACTCTTAGCCTCCTCCTCGCCCCCAGCCCCTAGCCCCTGGCTCCATAAAACAGGAGTCTTTTGTTTAGGGCTCCTACAGCAGTGAGATGGCCCCCCCGTGCTGATCCATCTGACCCTTGCCGGGTGGCCAGGTGGTGCTGTTCATAGGGGAAAGCAGTGGGGGAGCTGGCACTTTTCTTTCGGTTAATCTTTCCCCGTATGTGAGTAAAGGCTTCACTGTTACTTCCTTTTCAGGTTGATTGTTTTAATTTTTGACACGTGGCAGCTCAGCTCAGCTCAGCTATTGACATGATTACACCAGAAGAAATAAGAAAGTAGTTACATGGTTGCACTAATGTATAATCACTGAGTTTGGATTAAAGAGAAGTAAGAAAATCAGAAGTGCAGGAAAATGAAAGAGCAGAGGTACAAATGGACAGTAGAATGAAAACTAGTATTGAGTCAGATAATAAGCAACCAAAGAGGAAAATAACCTTAAATTGAAGTAGGGCTAAGATGTCAAGGCAAATTATTCTTTAAAATGGGGATTTTCTCCCCATTCTATTCTTTAAAATGAAGTGGGCATTTTAGTGTCGAAATAATTGTCTCCCTACAGTTGGGATAGGGTAGTGATGAGGAAAAAAACAAAACAAAAAAACATGTCTTCTGTCTTGTAAGTCCACTGCTTGTTGAAGGAGGCATTCAGACTGTAAAAGACTGGGGACTGTAACCTTCAGGCAATGGGAAGGAGAGAGCACACTGGAAAATGAAACAAGAAATAAAGAGGTTAACAAAAAATCACATGGTAGACTTTTTGGGGAGTGTGCCAGAGAAAGAAAGAAAACCACAGGCAACCCACAAAATAAATAAACACAGTGTATAATTTTTCCAACCTAGATATCTTATCACTGTGCTAGATTTGATATATTTTTAAACAACATTTATTACTGAAATTCATTGATATCTCTGCATTTACATTAGGTTCCTAGTCTGTTAAAAGGGGTCTCAAAATTCCTTCACGGTGTATTTGCAGTTGGTTTAATTGCATTTGCAGTAATTGCAATATTGCAGTGAAATGCTCTTCAACCAAATGCCCAGTAGAAAATTTTATAGAACAGTGAGTAGAATGATCTGAATGAGTACATTAATCAATACTTTTGAGACAATGTCTTTATTCCCTGTAAGTTTTTTTCTCCATCAGATTCTCTTAAATTACCGGGTTGATCAGTATCATCCTTTAAAAATGTTTCAGGACACTTACTTAAGTGCAACCAATTTATTGTAGGTTTAGTCTAACAGGACACTTGAAATTTGTGCAGGATATGGGACAGTTCTTTGTAGTGGGGGATCTTCCCACTCATTGCAGGATGTCTAGCATCTCTGGCCTCACCCCCTAAATGTCATTGGCAGGAGATAGTGTTGGCCATCATGGTTACAACCAAAAAGGCCTTCACGACTCTACAGAAAGCCCCTGAGGACTTGGTACCACTGGTCTACAGTGTGGTATTCAACACCCTTCATGCCTCATCCTTATCACAGTAAAAACTAAGAGGTCATTTATTGTCTTTTCAGACATTGGTGAAGACTGAGAAAGAAGCAGCCAAGTCCCTTGCCCCAGAGGAGTGGCCACATCTTGGTCTGGCTCCGAGGGACCTCTATGGGAACTCAGCTCAGGAGGTCACAAACCTTGGTCTTAGGAGTAAGGACAAACTTCTGGCCAATCCTTTGTTGGCACTTACCTCCCATCACTAGCCCTGCTGTAGCCCTGTGAGCCACATTACTGTAGACTTCCGTGCTATCTTCCCTTTGTCTGGCTTCTGGCTCCAGACTTCTCTCAGCCCCTGTCACTTTGCATCATTCCCAATCACATTATCTTTTTCTGTTGCTAATCATCAACAGAGGATTGTTGATTCTTGTTATCTTTTCTGATTATCCCTCCATATTCCCTGATTCCCTCAATGATTCCTCCTTTTCTTCTCTTCACTCTGTGAGAATGCTGCTATCCATGTATAATTTTCTCTAAATGTGCTGCACCCTATTGGACCCTCTTCCCGCTGAGCCCTGGTACCACAGTTGATCTCTTTTATTATCTTCCCATATTGTGGTGCATTTTGTAGGTTTGCAAAGACTACACTCTGGGACACCTGTTGATTTTGTGTTTTTGTTTGTTTGTATATATTTTTTCTAATTTGCAACATCCTATTCCCTACCCTGGAAGTTGTTTTTTTCTAAATTCAGGGAGTAGATGACATTTAAATCCTTGATGTATTATTTCAGCTGAAGAAGTTATGACTAAAGGTGGATTGTTTAATGCAAAACAAGAAACTTCCAAAGAAATGGTACCAACTGGGGAGGTGTCGAGAATACTCAGCAGGTGAGTGTGCATGGTCCTGAGAAGAATGAATCCTGCAGATATAAGAAGTTGGAGTGGAATCAGAGAAACCAGTTGGCCAAAAGCCTGCTTCCCTGGGATAATATAGGAAGAGTGCCACTCTCACCTTTGTGGTTATAGGAGGCCCCATGCCAAAAGTACGACCTGTCAATAAATTATATAAAAACTTTCACTTGGGGCACAGACCTTTGTTTTTTAGAAACCTATTCTGACCCAGTCCATCTGACCTGATCACTTTTCCCTGGGATCCCTTATGTTTCTATTGAGCTGTATATAGAAAAGGCAGAAAGCAAGAGAATTTAGACCAGAGTGAGGGCTGCAGGTGAGGCTGCTATGACAGTTAAGAAAACAAAATCATCAGAACTGAAAGGGGACATAGGGAGGACAAGTAGGGTGTTTTCAATCTTTATAGGAGAGATACCTGAACAAGGAAAAGGTCAAAAGGAAAGTAGCTGATGAAGAAGAAGAAATTTAAAGATAGTAGTAGGTGCTTAATAAGTATTGGTTGTGGCAATGAATTAATGCATAACATAGATACTTCTGAAGCAGAAAGGGGGAACCAGATCTGAAGGAAAGAATTGGCTCCTGGTGAGGGCGTTAATTCCTCAGAGCTGAGAGAAGGAGAAAAGAAACAAGTTGGGATAATTAGGCTGAAGAGCAGGGCAAGAGGGGATTCTCCTTATTGGCATTAGTTTGTGTTAGGGAAACAGAGAGCTAAATCTCAACTAAAATAGAAATATCTTGAAGCTTAAACAAAGAAGTGAAATTTTTCATAAACCTAGTGAGGCCTGAGTCAAGTTTAGCTAAAGAAAGAGAACATTTAGTGACTTAGTGCAGAGTAATAACTGGAGAATAGGGATCTGTTATTAAGCCTGTCAGATGCATTCAGCATCAGGTAAGTGAAATCATGACTTATAGTGCCTCAAGAATGGAGACATGTTATTTTTTTCATATAACAAGAATTCTGAAGGCAGCCTTTTTAGGTTTGGTGCAGCAGCTCAGCCATTTCAAAGATCAAGCCATCCACCCCACCTTGCCTTCCACACACACACATTTCCTTACCTCACTCTTCATTGCCCACTCCCATTCTCTTCCCCCACCAGGTTGGGTTTAATGTGTAGCCATTATTAATATGTAGTTAGGTAAAATATACTCTTTTGTGTGCATGTGTTTTAAATTTTTAAAAATAGTATGAAAATATACTGTTCTGTTGTAGTTTTTCACTCAGCATAATGTTTTAAGAGCTATCCATGTTTCTATGTATGCATTTATTCCTTTGTTTATAACTGTTCCATAATACTCTGTGGTATATATCCACCATGTTTTGCCTCCGTGTCCCCACTGATGATCACTCAGATTGCCTCCACCTCTCCACCAACATGAACAGTACTACAGTAAACATCCTCAAACATGCCCTCTGTGTGAGAATTTCTTTGGGATAAATACTCAAGAACAGAACTGCTGAGTCATAGGACGTCCTTACACTAAATTTAATTCAGTACTGCTAAATTGACTTCTGCCCATCTACACTCC
Organism: Choloepus didactylus; assembly: GCF_015220235.1. Taxonomy (NCBI): domain Eukaryota; kingdom Metazoa; phylum Chordata; class Mammalia; order Pilosa; family Megalonychidae; genus Choloepus; species Choloepus didactylus. Next base: position 124,784,959 of record NC_051313.1, on the reverse strand, counting down.
CAACACAGTAGAGGAGAGTTCATTTATCTCCACATCCCCTTCAACATCTGGCATGATTCAGTTTTCTTATTTAGGGATCTAGGTTTTTGGTCTCTTCTTGTTTTACCATCCTCCAGTTGTTGCTTTATTGACTCGGGACCCACAAGATAGCTGCTACAGCTCCAGAGACTATATCTTAGTTTAAAGCAGAAATAAGGGAGAAGGACATCTTTAGCCTTATCTGTCCCCTTTATCAAGAAAGTGAAAGCCTTCTGAGAAGCCCCCAGTAGCTTTCCCTTTATTTCTATTTAGCTGAATCCGAGTCACATGAGTAGTTCTAGCTACAAGGGAGGCTGGAGAATTGAGTATTTAGCAAAGGGTATTATTATGACTGTCTTAGACCAATCATAATTCATCATCTACACCTGGACACATTGCTTCCCAAACAGAACCACGTTTCTGGTTAGAGGAAGAAGAGAGCAGGGGATATTGGTGGGATGGTGTTCCAGTTTGCTAATCCCACCAGAGTGCAAAATACCAGAAATGGATTGGTTTTTATAAAGGGGGTTTATTTGGTTACAAAATTATAGTCTTAAGGCCAAAATAGTGTCCAAGCTAAGGCATCAACAATAGGGTACCTTCGCTGAAGGAAGCCCAATGGCATCGGAAAACCTGTTAGCTGGGAAGGCACATGGCTGGCATCTGCTAGCTCCCAGGTTGCATTTCAAAAATGGTGTTTTCCAAAATGTCAGCATCAGCTTTCAACAGCCGTCTTCAAAATGTCTCTGTAACCTGCAGCAAGCCTCTGGGCCCGCGTGGCTCTTTTTAAAGTACTCCAATAAATCAGTCAAGACCCACCATGAATGGGTGGGCCACACCTGCATGGGAATAATCTAATCAAAGGTTTTATCCATAGTTGGATGGGTCACATCTCCATGGAAACACTCAATCAGTAGGTTCCAACTTAATCAACACTAATACATCTGCCCCCACAAGATTGCAATAAAGAATGTGGTGTTTTGAGGGACATAATACATTCAAACCAGCACAGATGGTAACAAAATATGCTACAGTAATAAATATTATTAGAGCTCTAAAACTTTCTTTGATAGCATGTCACAGGCTAAGATGAATGAGAAAGTGGTATTGATCAAGAATTGGGTTTGGAGAACCAAATGATGAACTGATAAAAGAGGAGCAGCCAAGAGATACTTCTTTTGAAAAAAACAGTATTTTCCAGGCACACCTTTAGAAGCTTCTAACTTTCATTTTATATTATTCTTCCCTTGTCCTCATCCAATAAGGATTTTGTCATTCATATTTAGGGTAATATTTAATACAGATTCCTTACCTTCAATAAGTCATGTGGAGAAAGGTAGGATAGATGAGGAAATAGAACTAAAATGCAGCCCTGGCGGCTGTGGGAGAGCATGTGCGAGAGGCACCCTAGAATATGCAAAGCCTAGAGAGGATAGGAGAAGAAGTAGGGAAGAGTAGAGTCACTGGAGCCAAGGAAGGGGGCAATTTCAAAGAGTGTGTTTTTGCTTGAAGAACTCTGGGTCCTTGGAATAGGAAGAGAGGTCTTATTTGCTGACATAAGGATTGGATGGAATATTTGAGGAGAGTAATGAAGACTTGAAATACTTGCCATGGGGAACTGGAGAGAAAACAGACAGGAAGTGAGAAGCATTTCTGGGTAGCTGTCAACTAGCTGAAGTTGAGACCAGCATCTTTAGCAGTTCCAGTTGACATAGTTGTGTATGATTTCTCTGGAAGTGCTCACTCCTGGATGAGAACAGAGAATACCACCATTGGGGTTGATCCAATGTTGAAGTTTTACTGATCAGATGCTACAGAAGGACACTGGGGAAGGGTAGTTGATGAACCTGGTAAGAGAGGGCCTAAGGTGATGGATCATGGGGTCTGGACTGAGTAGGAAAGGAAGTAAAAGCAGAAAAGACTGGAGGGGTCATAGTGAGATGGAAGAACAGGCATCACTGAAAGTAGTGGAGACACTAGAGTGAAAAGAAATTGGGGGTAGAGAGTGAGTTATTGGTGTTTAAATTTCAGCACTAGAAAGATTGAATGTAATGACAGTATTCAAGGAGTGTCCCTGAAGTTAAGATGTCATAGAAGTGTAAGATAGCCATGTTGAATGGAGCATACACGTGGACACCGAAGACATCCAGGATGATAAATGCTTTAATTAAATAAATAAATGAATATATGTAGTGTAAATTATATTAAAACATACTCTTTTTCAATGCTTCCTTCCCCTTGTGTCTTCCCAAAACTACATTACTTTACTGATAGGACACTAGTAAATTGAACTTCTAGAATTAAAAAAAGTTGTTTTTTCTTTTTTTCTGTAAAATATTTTTCATCTCAGAAAATTTAGGTTACTTCCTTGGGAACCCCTTAAAAATCAGTTCAAGCACCATATCCACCAGAAGAATATAGGACTAGAAGAGGCTAAATCCTGTCTTCAGAATTCTGTGAGGGGGTCCAGTAAATAACAACACTTTTCCAATAACCAAGTGACAGAGACACAACATCAAACAATTGGTGCTGAAAAACCTCAGCTTTATCGCTGACAGAAGCTAGAGAGGGTGGAGTCAGAAGCAGAGCTTAAAGGCACAGCTAAATGGGCTTGCACCAGCAGAGCTGGAGTGCGTTAGACCTCCCCTGGCACAAGACTACCTGTTACAATTCAGGTAAAAAATGGGCAGAGAATGTGTGCATCCTGCTCCCAAAGAGGACAGAGGGAGGGGCTGAATTAAGGATGCCCAGCTCTCTCCCAGATTCAACAATTAGATATATCATGAGGAGTGAGGTGATAGATGAGGAAGGAAGCCAGAAATGTTAAGTCTAGACAAAGTCCTTCCTAAAGGAACATAAGGAGTAAAAGTAATCCCCCCAAAAGAAGGCTTACTCTATGGAGGGTTTATCATGTATGATAGAAGAAGAAAGGATTTTTATTGCATGTTTTCTTTTATCTTTCCCAGAGATTGCGCACCCCAAATGCCTTGCAGGGCTTCTGTCCCTCCTGAAAGGGCAGTTGTACATTTGAACGCTTTGAAGGATCCTCACCCTAGTGACTTGTGGGCCCGGATGCACATCTTATCCTTGGAATATGCTGCAGGAGATATAACCCGCAAAGGGAGAAAAAGAGACAAAGCTCGAGTGAGTGAACTGCTCCAAGGCCTCACATTTTCTGGTGACTCAGATGTGGAGGAAGATAATGAGCCTGAGACCCAGACAGCACAAAAGAAGCTTAAGGTGTCAAGTGTCCCAGAGAAGAATTGGACCAGAAGAGACATTAAACCCAACTTTCCAAACTGGTTAGCACTGGATTCTGGACTTTTGAATCTCAAGAGTGAAAAGCTGAACCCAGTAGAGTTCTTTGAATTATTTTTTGATGATGAAACATTCAACTTGATTGTCAATGAAACCAATAATTATGCTTCTCACAAAAATGTCAACTTGGAAGTCACAGTTCAGGAAATGAAGTGCGTGTTTGGTGTCTTGCTTTTCAGTGGATTTGTGAGGCACCCCAGAAGGGGAATGTACTGGGAAATCTCTGATGCTAATCAGAATCTGATTAGAGATGCAATTAGAAGGGACAGATTTGAATTGATTTTCTCATATCTACATTTTGCAGATAACAGCTGCCTAGATCAAAAAGATAAGTTTACAAAATTGAGGCCTCTCATAAAGAAAATAAATAAAAATTTCCTCTTATATGCACCCCTGGAAGAATATTATTGCTTTGATAAGTCAATGTGTGAATGCTTTGATAGTAACCAATTCCTAAATGGAAAGCCTATTAGAATTGGCTATAAAATTTGGTGTGGTACAACCACACAGGGTTATCTGGTTTGGTTTGAGCCTTATCAAGAAGAATCAAATATGAAGGCAGATAAGAATCTTGATCTTGGTTTAGGTGGAAATCTAGTGATGAACTTTGCTGATGTTCTTTTAGAGAGAGGTCAGTATCCCTATCACCTGTGTTTTGATAGCTTCTTTACAAGTGTCAGATTGGTGTCAGCCTTGAAGAAGAAGGGGTTGAAGGCAACCGGAGCAATTCATGAGAACAGGTCTGAAAAATGTCCCCTTATGCCTATAGAACAGATGAAAAAAATGAAGAAGGGGCATTTTGACTTCCAAGTGGAAGAAAATGATGAGATAATTCTGTGTCGTTGGCATGGTGATGGCATTGTCAGTCTGTGCTCCAATGCTGTAGGCATAGAACCTGTAAATGAAATAAGCCACTATTTTGCCAACAGTGAGGAACTCCTCCCAATAAGTCAGCCATCCATAGTGAAATTGTATGATGAATACAGAGGAGGTATAGCTAAAATGGATCAAATCATTTCCAAATACAGAGTGAGAATAAGAAGCAAAAAATGGTACTCACTTTTGGTGAACTACATGATTGATGTAGCCATGAACAATGCATGGCAGCTACACAGAGCCTGTAACCCAGGTGCCTCTCTAGACCTCTTGGATTTTCGAAGATGTGTTGCACATTTCTACTTGGAGCATAATGCTAATCTGTCAGATTAAGGCAGGTAAAGTGGACACAATGTAGACATTAACAAGACACACACAAAAAATCACTATACATCAGATTGTACTCTTCCAAAACAAACCTGATGTATGCAATGAAATAACTATTAAAAAAAAAAAAAGTGTATAGAGTTTCAATGAGTATTGTAACAAGTAATATTAAAAATTATTACTGTAAGAATGTTGAACTCCAGTGGTACCTTTTTTCTATGTCTAATTTTGCTGTCAGACATGGGGAATAATTTCTTTGTTGTATTGATTATTTTGTGTATTTTAAAAATGAATTCCTGCCTCTTTTTTTTTTTAATTTTTTAATTGTCTCTGGAGAATGCCATTTTAAAAATGCAGACAGAGTAATATAACCACAGAGTAGTGCTGAATCCATAGTCTGAAATCAAGACTAGAGTCCATGATGTAAGGGTGATCTAAAGAGAGTTAACCTGAAGGTCTGGAGATCAACCATCATGAAGATTAGGAGACCAGCAGGAGCTCGGTACTTGGCAGCCATGGGAAAGGGGCTTAATGAAGAGAATTTGGCATTTAAAAAGAACATAAGAATGCTGTAGGGTAAGGCCTGGGCTGTGACCAGGAATGTGAGTGGTTGTATAACCTTGGGCAAGTCACTTAACATGTTGTTCCAACCCAGCTGTTGAAGGGCTTGGGTTGGCACAACCCCAAGACCAAAGAACATGCTAGACACAGAGTCAGACATGAGTTTTTTTATTAGGACTTACAAACAGGAGAAGACTTTTCCCAGTGGCAGCCATTCGGGAAGTTGGAGCTCCACAAAGGTGAGAGTGCAAGAGGCAGTTTATAAGGGTTTAGGATAAAGACGTTCCATAAGGTATGAGAACAGAGTTTTAGCAGGGTCTTATGACACAGGGGTTTGGAGATTTGTTATCAACAATGATCAGGGGAGGGGAGTTTCAATGCTTTACAAGATAAGTGATTTATGATACCATCTGTACATTTGTTCCTCTGTGAGGAGGTCTGTTGACCTTTAACTTCTGTCCCTGTCATGGAGGCTGCCACATACTGTAAGGCCTCATTCCCTGTTAGGGAGGGAGAGCCCAGACCCTGGTCTCCACACACATGTGCCTTAGTTTCCCCTTCTTTAAAATGGTGTTGATAATGTAAATGTTTACATCAGTGTTTGAGGAGAAAATGAATTAATACTTTAAGCAATTAGAACAATGCCAGCCACATGGTAAACGTGATAGAAGTGTCATCTATTATATTTATTCCTGTGATGGTCCCTGGAGACCCGGTGCTGTGTACCCCAGTTACTCAGGTGCTTTAGCCCTGAGCCAGATGCACTGCATCCACCCTCACTTGCCCTGAGATGCACCTTGGGTGGGGCCGAGCTCAGACTGACTTTTCCAAGGCTGGAACCTCACAAACTGAGCAAATGCAGCACCGAGGTTCCACGCCCCATTCTGCCATGTGCAGCCACCCCTGCTGCCTCTTAGGTGGCTCAAAGGCAGCTTCATATCATTGACCTTGATTTAGGCCCCTCCAGGGCAAGGAGACAGCTGTGAGTCTGTTCCCCATCCTCTCTCTCCCAATTTCTACCCCCTCCCTCACCCCAAAATGAACTTTACAGGCTCACCTGGATTGCCTTACCTCCTGATATCTCCTCCCACCTACCTACTTTCTTGTTTTTCCACAACTGTAGGGAGATGATGAAGTAACTTGCTCATAGTCACATAGTTAGAAAGCGGCAATCAACAGTTATGCTGTGCTACAAAGTAGCAAACTTGATGGTCTCCCATTCTCTCTCCCTCCCTCTTTTCCAGTCCTTGTTCCAGAGCCTCACAACCCAGCCTCTCTCATTCAACCTTTAACACCACCTGACCTTCTAGAATTCTATCCACTTCTTCTCCTGTGTGTCAACAGGTTATCTCCCTATTAGGGACTGAATCATGTCCCCCACAAAAGACAAGGTTCAAGCCTCAATCTGCATTCCTGTGGGTGTGAACTCATTATAATAGGGCCTTTGAAGATGTCATTAGTTAAGATGTCAACTGATTAGTGAATAGGAGCTTCAAAGAGCCCCCTTAGATTAAGTCAAATTGAATCAGGGTGGGCCTTAAAAGAGGAAATTTGGAAGTCAGTCAGAGAAAGCTACAGGAAGAAGCTAGAAGTCAGAAGCAGGCAGGACGGAGAGAGAGAGAACACCATGTGCTGGAGGACTACCATCAACAGAAAGCTACTGACTCCAGGAGAAAGCTTGGCCTTGCCAACATCTTGATTTGGGACTTCTAGCCTTCAAAACCAGGAGGTGATAAATGCTTATTGGTTACACCAACCTATTGCACGGTATTTGTCAGAGCAGCTCTGGCAGACTGAGACACCGCCCCCTCCCTCCACCCATAGTGCTTTCAGGACATAGCCACTTATTCTAAATATTTACACACCTATTTATGTGATATCACGTTTTCTACATGAAGAAGAAAAGAAAAATTTTCCCTGTGGAGTGGGAAAACAAGGTTTCCAGGCACTCAGTACGAAAGAGCACTGGACTGGATGGAAGTCAGTCGGTCTCGAAAGCAGACGTTTGCCACCACGCAGGCATGTGACTTTGAGCAGATCACTTCATGTTACCAAGCTTCAGGTATCTCAACTATGAGAATGGTAAATACTCACACATTCCTCTTCTGAGATGATTGTGAAGATCATTTGACAAACAATCTATTTTTTACTCTTAGGGACTTTGCACTGGCTATCCCCTTTTCCTAGAACACTCTTCTCCCAGATAGCACCGGGCTGACTCCCACCCCCTCTAAATCTTCACTCAAATGTTTCTTTTTCAATCAGACTCCCCTTACCACCCTATATTATGAAACTTTGCTCCCCTTTTACCCTGTTCCATTTTTTCTATTTTTCCAAAGTACTTTGCCACCTTCTAACATTCTATATAATTTACTTAAAAGCTTATTGTTTCTTATTTTCTCTTCCAGTAGAAGGTGAACTCTGCAAAGGTGGGACCCCCAGCTGTTCTGCCCACTGGTGTTTCCTGAGCCCCTGTAACAGTTCCTGCTGGTCCAGAGCAGGTGATCAGCAGATGCTTGCTGAACAACCGAGTACTTCACTATCTGAACTTTCCTTCTTCTTTAGGTCTCTTTTGGTACTCTTCTGATCACTGGCACTGAAAATATTTCTTGTCACTGTCAGTGAGGCTAAATGCAAGGAAGTGGTGGCATTAACTACTATAACACTTTGGACCAGATTGGTGAAATGGAATCTGAAAAAAATGAAACATTCCCAAAATCTCCCTTTAAATTTATTTATTTATTTATTTATTTACTTACTTACTTACTTATTTATTTATTTACTATAGGCTTGCTCTCTCAGGCCCTTTCTTCTTCCCTTTCTCTCACCACTTGGCAGGTCCTGCCTCCCCTTTACTTTTCTCCTTTACCCCTTGGCCTCTCTTTTGTGGCGACTTTATCGTCTGTGAGTTTTTCTTTGCCTTTCTGTATAGGTGAAAGACAAAGAGGCTGCCTGAGCACTGGAGTTGAAGTCACAGAAGAACGAAGCCAAGCTTCAGTGTTAAACCTAAGAGTAGCATGTAGTAGCGTCCAGGTCCCTTACCTCAGCTGGGACCTTATCTCTATGGCCTTAGCAGCTCAGGGAGTTCCAAGGGAGGAACAACAGCTCCTTTCCTCTCACCCTGAAGGCTCATGTGAGGAAGAGCGAGGAAGACCAGAAGCTCTGCAGCAGCAGCTTTTTGCTAAAACAAACATTTACAGGTACTGTTTAAAAATCTGGGGTAAAGATTTGACTGAATTTGCCTGCACTAGGGCAGAGGATTCTGCCTTGTTCCCCAAACCCACCTCAGCACACCTGCCCACTGCACTCCACTGGCATCTCACTCCTCTTAGGGTGGGCAGGCAGTGGATCAGTGTGGGGGCACAGGTTTAGGGACAACATGCTCACGTTGAAGGTTGCAGATGGAAGAAGGCTGAAGATGAAATTATGATTTGCTGGCACTTCTAGCATATTAGGACTGTACCAATACTCAGGATTGTCTGGAGCCTGTGGTCCATGAACCAGCAGTATCAGCATCACCTGGGAGTTGTTAAAAATACAGATTCTTGGGCCACATTCTGACTTCTTGAATCAGAATCTGCATTTCAACAAGACCCCTGGTGTGCTGGTTTGGATGTATTATGTCCCCCAAAATGACAAGTTCTTTGGTGCAATCTTGTGGGGGCAGATGTTTTAGTGTTGATTAGGTTGGAATCTGTTGATTGTTTCCATGGAGATGTGACTCAACAATTGGATACTTTCCATGGAGGTGTTACCCCACCCATTCACGGTGGGTCTTAATTAAATCACTGGAGCCATATAAAAGAGCTGACAAACAGAAGGAACTCAGAGCAGCTTAGACGTTTTGAAGACAGCCGTTGAAAGCTGACACTGACAGTTTGGAGAACACCATTTTGAAATGCAAGCTGGGAGCAAGCAGATGCCGGCCACATGCCTTTTGAGCTAACAGGTTTTTTGGAAGCCATTGTCCTTTCTTCAGCGAAGGTACCCTGTTGTTGATGCCTTACCCTGGACACTTTATGGCCTTCAGACTGTAACTTTGTAACCAAATAAACCCCGTTTATAAAAGCCAATCCATTTCCAGTATTTTGCATAATGGCAGCATTAGCAAACTGGAACACCAGGTGATTTATAGGCATAATGAAATGTTATAAGTACTATTCTAGATAATCTGAATTCAATTAATTGCTAATTCTACTCACAAATGAAATAGTCATGGAATTTTAAAGTTTATTTGGTATGGTTCCTAAGCTATAAGGAAAAACAAATTTTATATATATACACACACACATACATTCTTCTTTTACATTTTTCTTTTTTTAATATAAACTTCATATGCCAAGTAAGAAGACAAAGGTTTAGGGGCAAAATGCTTTTTTTTTTCCCCCTCATGATTGGTTTCCTGTTTTAATTGGAAAAACAAAAATCTTGAACATACATACATACATTCAGGAGTAAAAAGGGGATGGTTTGCACAAATCCATCAAAAACTGGTTCTACAATTCAGATTTCTCTAGTTAAATTCAAAATTTCCAATTTTTTCTGCACATTAACCCATTTGAACAACATCAACATTACATGACTAAAAACACGATGGTCTAGAAAAGTATTTGTATAGATTCTTGGCTGAAACTTCTCACTTGTAAAACTGGTGCCTCAATGCTAATTTACCCATACTTTTTGCTATTCTGAAATGCCATCTATGTACTGTATTTAACTGTGTTATCATCTTTTTACTATTACTTTTATATTTAGGACATAAAGTATTAAAGCAAAACTACCAAAGTACCAAAATTTATATTCTTCTAAAAATATAAGAAGTTTCTTGTATTGAAAAAAAATTGTAATGTTTTAAAAAACATGTACAAATATTGTATGTATTTTCGACAAAAATATTGATCAGTTAATTATGCTCTTCCACACATCATGTTCACTGAGTTTACTACCATAGTTTTAGTGCAACAAAATATCTTTAAAAGGCCACTCAACAGTAATTATGGCAAGGCTCATTCAAATGCAGAGGTAAAGATTCTATTTGTACAGAGACTTAGAAAATAATGTTTGAAAAGGACAGCTGAGTATGTTTTGTATACTAAAATATATATATATAAACATTTTAATTAGTTTTATAGTCAAATGTGATGCAGTATCATTTAGTGGTGATAAAAATTTTGAGAGGTATATATTTAACAAATATTATATTTTAGATTATAGTCTTAGGTAAACATTTAATACACAATGCCAAGGTAGTTTTTTTTTTTTTTTTTTTTGTACCAAAAAAGTCATACATTTAATGTGGACATTTCCTTCTTACCTGTGTGGTATAGACCAATAAAGTACTCTGCATTAAAATTTAAATCTTGAGGCAGCAATAGAGCATTGAAAAAAAATTGTAAAGCAGCTCAGATACATTTAACCCAGATTTTACATTTTTATTTGTCAGATTAGAATATAAAAAGCTTGAAAATCAACTTGAAAAAGTTTATTCTTCCTCAAGAAAATGTATGAACAATCTGAAAATGATCAACTAGTATGAATGAAACACTGTACATAGTTAAGTCACACTTAGTGGTTGCTAAACATACCACTCCCTCCCGGAAATTATGGAACCATCTATATGTGAAACTAAGTCATCTTCATTTTTGCCATATTGTTCATCACTGACAAACTTCAGTCCCATTTTTAGATCTTCATAATAATCCCTTGGACTCTCAAACCTATTGAGATTTTCTACATTGTTCCACTGAGATTTTTCAGGCTCTTCTAAATAGTCTTTACATATTAAGATTGTTCATTGGATTTTTATTTTCCTTTTATACACTGGGTAAAAATCAAACTCATTCTGTTGATGAACATCAATTTGGTATTCTTTTCTGTGTATCTGAAGGTGGAATGTAATCCTTAGCAAAGTAGTCTCTGTGAAATATCTGTCTTCTCCTATAGCAGAATATTCCAGCCAACACACTTACAAATACTACGAAGAGAGACCCACCCACTACACTAGCAATGATCATGCAGATTGTGTCATCTTTAATTGTTGCCAAAGTTGACAATGGGAAGGGCAATTTTTTAGGTTCTGTTGCTAGATCCTTGATGTCAGCAGTTAAGAGATGCCACTGAATTGTAGGCTGAAGTAGTAGGAGGATCTGAAATGTAAATGATCTTTTGATCACTTCTTTGACTGAGGGAACTGGTCACTTTACAGACATAAATGCCAGAATAACTGAAAGTCAGTGGATGGACAAAATGAAGAGTATGGTCTGAAGCCAATAAATCTTCTGGCCACTGTCCATCCAACCTGCTCCACACAGATTTGAAGGTGGTGGGTTTGCATCAGCATTATACTTGAGATTAACACCTTTTCTTCCTACAAACCAATTTCCATCAAATCCTGTTACAGAAACCTCAGGAACAGACGATATATCTAATACGAAATAATACTGGATGTCTTTTTCCAATGTTGGATGTTTTATAACACAAGTAATTCATCTTCCTCAAGAAAATCTGGTTGGAAACAGCTTGTATTGGCTGACAATCATTGCCATTTCATTTGGAAAAGATGTTGTAGTGGATTCCATTTCACTAAGATCACCTTCCCAAACAATATCTGCAACTGGTTTGCCAGTGGCTGCTGTACAAATGGCTGCTACTGTTTCATTTCCTCCATCAATTAAAGAATCTGGTCCTCTAATCAGGCTCACATTGTGTTCAACTAATAGAGTTATAGTTGTAGAGATGGGGCATTTCCATCTGGGAATGCAAAGCTTTGCATATGTATTTTCCAGAATCAGAGAATCCTGTGTTATGTAGAGTAATTGTTGCATCATTAAGTGAATAGTTCTTAAAACAAGACTCTCTCCTGATATTCCCCTTGGACAGAGAATCCATATTGAGGATGATGAACTACAATGGTCTGTGAACTTTTGCCATGTATCATCTCCCATGAAATTTGTGTTATGGTTTCATTTAATTCAATTAAACACATCAGTGAAACACTCTTTCCCCATACTGCTATGACATGTGGCTCCACAATAATCGGTTCAGCCTCAGAGCAGATGCTGGGACTTGCCCACTCTCTCCACATAGCTCCTGCTCCCTTCTGGGCAATATGCTTTTAAGCTGAACTTTCTTGAAGATTTTGACTCAGATTTTGACTCCAGAGAAAAATACAGTGAGAATGTCAGCAGAGGCATTTAATACCCTATTTTATTTCTAACATACACTTACAATTCCACCTACATTCATCAGATCATAGTAAGTTATTTCTTATGAAAATCATAGAGCACATTTGTTGAGAGCTATGTTTTAAGTGCTTTACAGGTTTGAATTCATTTAATCTTCATAATACTCCCAATCTTAAAAAAAAAAAAAGGTACTGTTATTCCCATTTTTACAGATGGGGAAACTGTAGCACAGGGGCATTTAAATAATTTGCCCAAGCCCAAAGTCTCACAGTTCACAAATGGAAAGGCAGGACTTGAACCTGGACAGTCTGGTACCAGAGCATGTATGTTTAACCCTGACAGTAAATGGCCTGCGTTAGTTCTCCCCAAGTGAATAGCAAGTTGCCTGAGGACAGAGGCTCCTTTTCTTTACAGTCTCAATGATACTGCTTGCAATGCACTCAAAGTTGCTGACTAACCCCCAAGAGGCAGTGGCAAAGGAATAACGCTGACAAAAAAGGCTATGAATGAAAGAGGTACATTACAAAGAATAGAGGATTTAAAGTAAGATCTTATCAATTATTTATAACAAAACTGGAAACCTGAAATATAAGAATGACCTGCACTGAGAATTTGAAACTAGATATCAAATAGGACATAGATTTCTAAACTGTCAACAGCTGTCACACCAGGGATAATGCTGCTTGGTTAATGAATATGCCTTCTGATGAAAGCAGCAAAGAGGTCATCCATCACATTTCCACAGGAGATCATAGCAATGGTTTCCTGTGGAAATGTAGACCATTTTTATTCCCCAAATTTTCAAATGTGTTTAAAATTTAATTCTTTCAGAAAAGACTTACCACTGAATATCCCTTGAACTTACCCAATCTTCAAAAATTATACATAGATGTTAGTTTTTTACAGTTCAATATTTAGTATTATTCAAGAACAGCCTCTCCATAGCAATTTATTTCCAGATAGGGTTTGATTCCTTTAAGGGGAATTCCTGGAAAAGAACCAAAGGATAGGGAATAGAAGGCTACCCACCAACCCTCCACACCCACAGTCATATACCCAGGAGACACTAGCACCTGTTTGTAGGCAAGCTACCCACTCCAAAGCAAAATGAATTTGAAAAGACCAGAATAAGCCACTTAAAAATCTTACTTTCCAAGACAGCCCCAGTCAGGGTCCCACTGGTCTGTGGAATTAGTCCAGTTCAGCAACAGTATGGATTCTGAAATGTCTAATAAGGTTGCAATGATGACTGAAGGATTTTCCACACTCATCACATTCATATGGTCTCTCTCCAGTGTGGCTTCTCTGATGTTTCATAAGGAGTGTTCGCCTACTAAAGCTTTTACTGCATTGACTGCACTGATAGGGTTTCTCACCAGTGTGAATTCGGAGGTGCTGGAAAAGCCCTGCATTCTGACTGAAGGTTTTTCCACACTCATTACACTGATAGCGCTTCTCTCCAGTGTGTATCCTCTGATGCTGAACAAGGTATGAGCTCAGGCGGAAGGCTTTCCCACACTCTTCACATTCATATGGCTTTTCCCCTGTATGGATTCTTCTGTGTCGAATGAGGCCATTGCTGGCACTGAAGGCTTTCCCACACTCCTTACATTGATAGGGTTTCTCTCCAGTGTGGCTCCGCTGATGTTCATTTAGGCCTGACCTCTGGCTGAAGGCCTTCCCACACTCTTCACATTCATATGGCTTCTCCCCAGTGTGGATTCTCTGGTGCTGAATGAGGACTGAACTCTGAGTGAAGCTTTTCCCACATTCATTGCACCTGTGACGTCTCTCTCCGGTGGGGTGTCCTCGCTGCTTTTCGACCCTGCTCTCAGGTCTACAAGTTTCTCTGTACTTAGAATGCAGGGGAACATCTCTTTGGAGTCTACTAGATATATCTGCCAAATTTTCCACTTTTTTAAAGACTTCTTGCTTTGGTGCCAACCCCTGGTTTTCAGGTAGAGTTTCACCATCTGCAATGGTAAATGGACCAAGCAATGTCATCTCTTTCCTTTATGAAAGAGATCAACCATAGAAAGGGGAATAGGAAGATCCTTATCAAACATGTCTAGGAATGCAAAACTGGCAGTGCAATGTAAAAAGGGGTTAAACAGGAATATTAAGGCAGACAGTGTAAAGGTTAATAAGCACTGCTGAAATGGCCAGAGAAGATGAGGCCCCCAGAGAGGATGTACTCAAGCAGACTGTATAGAGCATTTACTACAAGCTAGGCACTGTTTTAACTGTTTTACATTTTTAACTATTAAATCCTCAAATGACTCATGAGAGAGGGACTAAAATTATCCTTATTTAACAGATACTGCAAAAGGCTCAAGGAGGTTAAATGACCTACCCAGTGTCAGAGAGACAGTAGTAACAGTGCTCAAATTCCAAGCCAGGCAGGTTGGTCCAAGAGTCCACAGTCTTAATTAATGCCCTGTATTAGAGCTACCAGAGATCCCGTGAATGGTCCTGTAAAGTCCTTACCTTGTTCTTGAAATTTGTGGGGGCTGAAAGATTCACACTGCAGCTGGATCACCATGGACTGAAGCTGTGTGACTGTTGATTCCTGCTTGGCCTTCAGTTGTGCTGTATCCTCTGAGAGCACTTCAGAATGTACAAATTTGTGATCAGGGGCCTGGAGGCAGGTAGGTATATTTGTGTTCATAAGAGAAGGAGTATAAGAGTCCAAGTTAAACTCAATGAAAGAGATAATATGGAACTATATATTATGGATCAGAGTTTCATTCCACATCCAAGACAGAAGGGACAGAGCAAGAGTGGCCAAACATGGTGTGGTAGTTTAAAATGTCCACAATTTTTTTGATACTCCTGCCCTCAAAAGGTGAAGTCAAATTTCCCCTCTTGAGTGTGAGCTGTAGTTAGTAGCGCTCAATTCTACCAAATAGAATGTGGGGCAGAAGTGATGGCATATAACTTCTGAGATTAGGCAAAAAAAAAAGCATTGTGGTTTCATTCTTGTTCTCTCTGGGGGAAGCAGCTGACATGTCGTGAGGACACTCAAACATCCCTATGGAGAGACTTAATGGCAAAGAACTAAGTCCTTCTGCCAACAACCAGTAAGGACCCTCCCACCAACCATGTAATGAATCATCTTGAAAGTAGATCTACAAACCCTAGTTAAATCTTCAGATGACTGTAGTCCTGGACATCTTTGCTGCAATTTCATAAAGACCCTCCTAAGTAACTCCCAAATTCTGGACTCATAGAAACCAAGAGATGACATTTCTTGCTTAAAACAATTAAGGTTTGAAGGTAATTTGTTATGCAGCAATAGGTAACTAATATATATGGCTATAAGCAACCAACCAGAATCACCAAACTTCCTAATTAGTTTAGTATTGAATATCTAGGAGCCCATCTTCCTCCTCTCACCTGTTTCCCTGGCTCACTAAGCTCTTGCTCCAGATCTTCAACTACAGCCACCACCTCCTCCCCGCTCTTTGGATGGTGCTCTTGCACCCAGGCCTTGAGCTCCTCAGGTAGGATAGTCAGGAACTGCTCCAGAACTAGCAGTTCTAGGATCTGCTCCTTGGTGTGTGTCTCTGGCCTCAGCCACTGATGACAGAGCTCCCGTAGTCGGCTCAGGGCTTCTCGGGGACCAGGAGTGTCTTGGTAACAAAACTGCCTAAAAAGTTGGCGGGAGGCCTCCTGGCTAGAAAAGCTATTCCTTTGCAAGTAGGTTTCTTGGTCCCAGATAGGCTCTTCCTCCACTTTCACAATCTTAAGTCCATCTTGTTCCTCTTTTGAAGCCATTCTGAACTCAGAAGGCTCACTTCAGCTTAGGGTTAAAAGATAATTAAGATATAAGATTCCCTGATTTAATCTTCTTCAGGAGGATACACCTAATGGTAAGAAATAGTGCATTAAAAAGAATAAATAATAAACTAGTGGAGTTTTAAAAGCAAAGTATGAGAACAATGAATAGCATGCTATCATTCATTTTTTTTAGAAAAGTATATATAGCACAACATTGTGAATATAATTAACAGCACTGAATTATATATGTGAATGTGGTTAAAGGGGGTAATTTTAGGTCATATATATGTTACTAGAATAAAAATTAAAAAAACAACACAGGAGTGTACAGCACAGTGAACTGTATTATAATGATGGATTATGACTAATAGTACAATTATAAAAATATTCTTTCATGAGTTATAACAAATGTACCACACTAATGCAATGTGTTAATAATAGGGTGGTATATGGGAACTCTGCATTTTATGCAAGATTTTCTGTAAATGTACAACTTCTCTACTAAAAAAAATTAATAAAACATACAAGCAAATACATACTTACAAAGGATGTAAAACAAAATCAGATCTGACAAGAATGATAGTTATTTGAACCCAAACCTCAAAATGCAGCACTGCAGGCTCCCAAGAGGAAGGGTGGGCCTGACTTGGCATAGTGGATGACTGACTCCTTTCCTGTGCCCCTATCCCTCCACCCTCCAAACTCTTTTTGCCAAGTTATGGAAACCAGCATCAAATTCATCTCTATACTAATTTAGAGGAGAGAGACATTTGCTAGTTCATCAGTTAACACCCTTTCAGTTACCCTCTACGTGCTTCTCTCTGATGACAGAAATACAACTTATTAAGAGGCTATTGTGTGCTAGTTACTTTCAATTGCCTTAGGAGCAGATATTTTAAAAATCAACTTTAGTGAGACAGAAATTAAGACACCAAAAATGCACCCATTTTAAGCAACCAGTTTAAATGTTTAATGAGTTTTTACAAACATACACATCGATGAAACCACCAACACAATCAATATATAGAACATTCCCATTTCCCCAGGAGGAACTTTTGTCCCTTCCCAGTCAATCCCTGCCACCCCTCACACCAAAAGCAACCACTGTTCTGATTTCGTCCACCATAGATCCATTTTGCCTGTTCTAGAGCTTCATATAAATGGAATCATACAGGATGTACACTCTTTTGTGTCTGACTTCTGCTTATTATAATGGTTTTAAGAATCATCCAGCATTGTGTGTATCAGTAGCTTGTTCCTTTTTATTACTGAGTAGTGTTTTGTTGTATGGATAAGTCACATTTGTTTATCAATTCACCTTCTGATGGACATTTGGGTTGTTTGCATTTTGGGCTATTATAAACAAAGCTGCTATTGATAGAAAAAGTATGTGTAGATATTTACTTATATATGTTTAAAAACTGGAGAAGGGGTATGGCAGAGTACCACCTTCTCAAAATTAATAACATTAATAGCTCTAATTCTAAACCCCTCTCAGTAGTTATGTACTTTGTAGTGACCTCCCACTGTGACTCTGGGCTCAACCATATGATTTGATTTGGTCAATATGACATGTGATGAAGCAGAGGTTTGAAAGGTACTTGTGTGTTTGGCCTTGCTTGCTCTTGTTCTCTGCAATTACCAGGAGCAGGATATGTCCAGGCTGGTCTTTGAGTGATGAGGAACATGTTAACAGAGCCAAATCACCCTGATGGAGCAGATACGACCGTCCTGGGTCAGCTAAGAGCCAGCTAACCCCAGACAAATGAGTTAGCCCAGCCAAGATCTACAATGCTATGTGGTAGCTGATCACAGCGAGCCTTCCTCCTACTCCCCTTAAATGAGTATAAGTGAGCCCTGTCCACCCCAGATGAGCTGCACCCCATAGACTCGTGTGCTAAATAAATGATTATTGTGGTATGCTGCTCAAGTTTTATGGTTGTTTGTTACACAGAATTATTATGGCAACAGATAACTGATACAGAGGAGTAGCCCTTTGGGAGGGGGATTAGGTAACTGGGAAACAAGCGAGGAAGAGAAATTTTACATTTCACTGAGTATTCTGTAATTTTTCTGATTTTTGTACCATTTGAAATAAGGTACTTACTCCAATAAAATAAATGAATGAACAAATAAGTAAATGATTATAGTGATTTAAGGCAGGGTAGACAATCAATATATGGTAATTTTAGGGGGAGATATACAAAACTAGCTATACTATCAGCTAATGTCAGATAAGGCCTATAGTAGAGGCCTTCAT
Source organism: Choloepus didactylus (assembly GCF_015220235.1). Lineage (NCBI taxonomy): Eukaryota > Metazoa > Chordata > Mammalia > Pilosa > Megalonychidae > Choloepus > Choloepus didactylus. The sequence goes on along the minus strand of NC_051313.1, from coordinate 124,766,635 downwards.
CAAATATCCAGAGAGGAAAGAACAGGGAAAAATTAATTCTGACTGGGTAAGTAGTAGTGAAAGACTGTGGCTTAGGAACAAGTACTTTTGAATTAGGCCTAAAATAATGAACAAGAATTTGTCAGGCAGAGAAAGGGTAATGGGAAAAGATTTGACATCACAGGCCAAATATTTAAGGGTACACTGCACAGTGGATCTAAGGACAGGCAGGAGCAAAAATGAATGACAGGAGATGAGGATGGAAAGACTCATTGCACTGAAATATGGAACAGACTTGAACTGTAGGCTAAACTTAATTACATGAAGATTAAGGGGCAGCAATAGTTTCTTATTTCATGGCCATAGGGTTAGATCCATATTTTTAAAGGAATACTAAGATTCAGGAAGGAAACAGTAAGACTATGTAGTAGAGTTGTGGTGGGTTTTATAGTTTAATGATGGTTACATTGGTATAATGTTTTCTGTAGTGGTGGGATTTGAGTTTTATATTACTTTACTTAGCCTTTTGTTAATAGGATCATTTGGGTTTGAGAGCATCATTTAAAGGTTTTCCATTACAATTTTTTGAGAGTAAATGTATTTATTCCATTCATTCAAAATTGTATGCCTACCAGGCACCATGCATAGTGTGGGGTGTGTAAGGAAAACAGTAAGAGGAAATAGACATGGTCCCTACCTTTATGGTATTTATAGTGGGAGAGATAGAGTTAATACAATATTTACATAAAATTGTTACAGTGTTGAAAATATGGAGAGTTACACAGATCATGGGTCTTACTCTTTGTCAATGTTCAGGGCCAAATGTAATTCCTTTTACTTCTTTCTAAGCATCTGGGTAGTGGGTTTTTTTATCTTCAGTCCAGGAAGACTGAAAGTCTGGGAATTCCTAACTCTTAATTTGCATCATAGTCCATTATTTTTTAAAAATGTGGCTTCCCATGGGATTAAGTTTACAGGTCAAAAACATTCTGTGAATAGTGAATATGGGTTCTATACCTTAATGCTACTGAGAAACCATGGAGATAGCTTTGTTTCGTGTTCTTTGACTTGAGCCCCACCACTGTGTTGAAACTGTGGGCTAATAGGTCTGCAAGCAGTCAAGGACAGCCTAGAATTCAACTCTTCAGGATTAAAGAAGCTCAAGGTGATCTGTTTTGGGCTCAGTGCTTTGTCCCAGGAGCTGCAGACTTCCACACTCATGACAGGGATCAGAAAAATTTATAGCCATAAACTGACATGGGCTATGGCTTTCCCATAAGATAAGGGCCTAGGAGGTAAGGGACAGACCAGCCTCAACACCAGTAAATGAGCCCAGCAGTTGCTGACTCCAGACTGGATCTGTTCTACCCCAATAACCCCTGAGGCAGCAACATTGAAACACTGGTTTTAAGACACAGATTAAAGGCAGAGAGGCTGTGGTGGAACAAACTGCTCATTTGGGAGTAATGAAAAGAGTGGAAGAAGAAGAGAAATCTAAACAGAAATGTTCTCACTTGAAATAAGCCTACAAACTAAGTTCTAAAACACATGAAGAAATCTAACCCTAAGAAAAATAATCAACAATCAGAAAGAAATTCACTCCAGATGAAATTTATTTTATAATCTGAAGTATCATTAAAATAAGTGATTTTGAGTAGTATAAGAAGTAATGAAGTGATGTCATCAACATGGCAATGTAAACAGTGACTGAAAACTCCTTTCCAGAGACTCAACAACAACAACAAAGGACAATTCTGAACTATTTGAAACTCTGGAGGAGGACATAGACTGGAGAAAGACCCTACAAATGCCAAATTGAAGAAAGAGAAGAAACAACAGGTAGGAATTTTCTGTCCCAGACCAGCCTGTCCTATCCCCTCCCCCTCACCCAGTCTTAGAGTGGGAAAGGCACAGAATTAACAGATGGGACCCCTCCAACCATGGCCACAGACTATAAAATCTCTCACAGCAGTGAGACATACCCCCACTGTTTGAAAACCTGGGGGACAGGAGAGGTCATTTCAAGGCCCAGGTCAGTGAGGGACAAAAACGTGGAAGGGTCTGAAAGCCCTTCCCCACCCCCCTTAAGAGAAGCAGCAGCAGGTGGCTATTTCCTTGCCTGTGGGACAGCTGGAGTACTGGGTCAACTGAGGCAGTCCTCTGCCACAGGTGGAGCCCTACATCGAGCCAGATTTTGGCTGGCAAAGTGAGGGCATAGGAATCCCACAGTTTCAGCTCCCTGTATAGATGAAACCTGTACTCAGTGGAAAAGCAGCTTCTGAGGTCAATTAACTTACCAAACAATGTCATCTGCTGGACAGCCCAGAAGGTGCAAGGGAATTAAAACACTTAAAAAGATGCTCCAGACACTTCCTTAGGACCACTGGTCTACATGCCCTGCATGGAAACCCAGCCCTGTTTTGGTTGAGAAATATGGATGACCAAACTGTTAAAGCAGGGCTCTAAAACAAACCCAGGTCATGTTGGCTGGTGAAAAACAGAGCACCACTGGAAACCAGCAGATTTGTATTACCACACACAGTGAACTTGCTGGAGTGCCCAATGCCTACCTCCAACCCCTGTGGCAGGCCACTGTGGGTGCCTAATTTGCCAGAGAGAGAAACAAAAAACAGATAGAGATCAAAGACAACCAATAAGAAAACTCTGAACAAAAGAAAGAAAATGACCTAAAGAATAAACTAATCAAGAAAACCAGATGCCTAGACAGCAAAAAAATCATGAGTCACACAAGGACACATGAAAATATGGCCCAGTCAAAGAAACAAACTAACACCTCACTGAGATTCAGGAGTTGAAACAACTAATTAAAGATGTTAAACAAACATGCTAAATCAATTCAAAGATCAAGTCAATGAGTTGAGGGAAGATATGGCAAAAGAAATGAAGGATATAAAGAAGACATTGGGTGGACATAACAAAGAATCTGAAAGTTTGAAAAAACAAATGGCAGAACTTATGGGAATGAAAGGAACAAAAGAAGAGATGAAAAACACACTGGAGACATACAATAGCAGACTTGAAGAGGTAGGAGAAAAAATTAGTGAACTAGAGGACAAGACATTTGAAATCCTACATGCAAAAGAACAGATAGGGAAAACAAGGGAAAAACACAAGCAGGGTCTCAGTGAACTGAATGACAACATAAAGCACAAAAATATACATATTATAAGTGTCCCAGAAGGAGAAGAGAAGGGAGAAGGGGCAGAAAGAATAATAGAGGAAATAATCAGTGAAAATTTCCCAACTTATGAAAGACAAAAAATTAAAGGTCCAAGCACAGTGTACCTCAAACAGAATTGATCCAAACAGACCTACCCCAAGACACTTACTAATCAGACTGTCAAATGTTAAAGACAAAGAGAGAATTCTGAAAGCAGCAAGAGAAAAGTAATCCATCACATACAAGGGAAGCTCAATAAGATTATCTGCAGATCTCTCAGCAGAAACCATGGAGGCAGGAAGGCAGTGGTATGATATATTAAAAATACTGAAAGAGAAAAACTGCCAACCAAAAAGCCTATATCCAGCAAAACTGTCCTTCAAAATAAGGGAGAGTTTAAAATATTTACAGATAAACAGATACTGAGAGAGTTCATGAACAGGATACCTCTTTACAAGAAATACTAAAGGGAGTACTACAGACAGATAGGAAAAGACAGGAGAGAGAGGTTTGGAGAAGAGTGTAGAAAAGAAGCTTATCAGTAATGGTAACTAAAACAGTACACAGATTATCAGGAGATAGAAAGAGGATAGAGATTGGGCATGTAATGCTGAAGGAGTAAAGAATGTTCAACAGGACTGATTGTATAGATCCAGAAATGGACACAATACTGTGCGATGGTAGCACAATATTGTAAGTACACTGAACAAAGATGACTGTGAGTACAACTGAAAGAGGAAAGTTAGGGGCATGTAAGACACCAGAAGGAAAGACAGAAGATAAAGACTGGACTCTATAACTTAGTGAAACCTAGACTAGTCAATGATGGCAAATAAATGTACGAATATAAAACTGTTTTTACATGAAAGAGAACAAATGAATGTCAACTTTGCAAGGTGTTGAAAATGGGATAGTATTGGGGAAAAACACAATCAATGCAAGTTAAAGTCAATTGTTAACAGTAACACTGTAATATGCTTCCATTATTCATAACAAAGGCAATATAATAAAGCTAAATGTCTATAAATGGGGGATATCAGGGAGGAACACGGGATTCCTGGCAGTGTTGTTGTTGTCTGAACTGTTTATTTTATTTTTATTTTTCTTTTATTTTTTTATTTGTCATTTTTTCTCTTTTTCTTTTTTCTCCTCCTCCTCTTTCTCTGTGGAAGAAATGGAAATGTCCTCATACAGATTGTGGTGGTGAATGCCTAACTATGTGATTATACCACGAACCACTAACTGTTTACTTAGGAGGGAATATATGGTGTGAGAATAAAACTGTTTAAAAAATAAACAGAGGGATACAAGTGCTGTAGAAAATGTGGAGAGAGAGATGTACCTATTCACTGTTGGTGGGGAAGTAGAATGGTACAGCTTATCTGGAAGGCAGTGTGGTGGTTCCACAGGAAGCTAAGTACGGGTTTGCCATTTGGTCCTGCAACCCCATTACTGGGTATATACTTGGAAGAACTGAGAGCAGGGACATGAATGAACATTTGCACACTGGTGTTTATGGTGGCAGTATTCACAATTTGCAATGGATGGAGGTGGTCTAGGGTACATCAACTGATGAACGGAATGGCAAACTGGTGTACACATAAATGGAATATTGAGCAGCTACAAGAAGGTCCATGGTTCTGCCCTTAAAGTGATTTTTCCTTCTATCTATCCCTTTTCTGCCCTTTTTAGTCCAGGCTGGCAGTGGTTCCATCCATACAGATTTCACAAAAACTTTTCAGTTTTGCATGTAGTAAGTATACCGGGGTCCAAACCATCAGATCTTTCCACAGATCTTACCTGGATAACTGTACCTCCAATCCTGACTTGCAGTGAAATGACTGACTGGATTCATGTTCAGGTAAGCCCTCACATGGAGCACTATTTTCTGGGGACTTGCTTTCAGGAAGCTCAGAATTTTCTAAACCATCAATTTCTGATTTCTTTGTGCCCAGGAGTTCAGTTCTCATCTTATCCTTTTCTTCTTGCATTTTACACTGCAAGGAGACATGAAGTTGCACTTTCCATTCTTAGCTTAGAAATCTCCTCAGCTAAATATCCAAGCTCATTGTTTTCAAATTCTCCCTTCCATCAGACATCAGAACTCAGTTTTACCAAATTCATTGCCACTTTAAAAGTAAACATGATTTTCCTTTCTTCCAGCTTCCAATAACACATCCATCATTTTCTTCTAAGGCTTCATCAGAACTAACTTTAGCATCCATATTTCTACCAACACTCTTCAAAACAATCTAGGCCTTTTCTATAAAGCACCTCATAGTTCTTCCAGCCTCTACCCATTACCCAATTCCAAAGCCGTTTCCACATTTTTGATATTTGAATAGTAGCACCCCACTTTTCTGGTACCAAAATCTGTTTTAGTTTCTTAGGCTTCTGAAAACAGGTACCATGAAATGGGTTAGTTTAAACAATGGGAATTTATTAGCTTACAGTTTGAAGCCAAGAAAATGTCCAAATCAAGGCATCATCAAGGCAATGCTTTCTTTCCAAAGACTGGCTGCTGGTGATCTTTGGCTCCTCTGCCACACAGTAAGACACACAGCGGTGTCTGATGGTTGCTCCCTTCTCTTTTGGGTTTTATGACTTTAAGTTTCTTGTTTCTGTGGCTTTCTCTTTCTCTCCCTTTCTGCATTCATTCCATTTGAAGTACCCTAGGAAGAGGATTAAGACCCGTCCTGAATGAGGTGGGTCACACCTTAACTGAAGTAGCTTTGTCAAAAGGACCTATTACAATGGGTTTACACCCATAGAGATGGATTAGATTTAAGAACATGTTTTTCTGCAGTACATAAAGCTTCAAACCACCACACATGTAAGCATAAAATATCTGCACTTTTACTAAAGATATGATGTACTTCAATAAAATATTCAATAAAAACAAAACAATAATAAAAATACAGTAAATACCTTCCCAAATCAGTAGGGGGAGGCGAATGGAATATAGAACACTTTATCAGTTATGGATATTTAAATATGTAGTAAAAGTATAAAAATGCAGGGAATAATAAATCCTAAATTCATATAGTGGTTCCCTTCAGATAGGAAGGATAAAAGGAAATGGAATTGGCAAAGGGTATACATGGGGCCCCAAAGATATCTATATTTTTTTCAATATTGGAAGCAAACACAGAATAATAAGACTTTTAAAAAAATTTACAGCTGGGTGCTTATTGTTCTCACATTTGTATGTATGAAATATTTTAACATTAAAAAATAATGAAATAATGGAATTTGCAAAGCACAAAGACACAGAAATGAACTGAGCCTACCTACACTCACAAATCAGTTCCAGTTGCTAAATCCCTATTTTCTTCAAATGTAGCACTATTTTTCCTAATAACAGTTTTACAAACCTCTGAGTGATCCTGGATGCAACCTTTCCCCTATTACAGGTGAACTGCCAAATGCACTCCAAATACACATTTTTATTATGATTAGAGCCAATCAATCACTTTTTATCTTCATTTCCTAACTACCACATCAGTTTAAGACTTTTATTTTTCAGTATAGTGGATCAAGTTGGTACGGTTTATATTAACCACAGTCTTTCTATTTGATTTCTTCTGCTATCCTGGTTTCTGGCTGTGCTCTAGATCGATGTTGCTTTCAATTATTTACTCATTTTGTTCAATAAATGTTTAGCAAGCACAAAAGAAAGGACCAGCCCCTGCTTTGATGGAGCTTACATTCTAATTGGGATGACAAATCAAAAATAGCAACAACAAAAATAAGAAGACAAATAAAATATTTACCTATTGTGATAAGTACTATGATGAACACAAACTAGGCAATGAGTTATCAAATAAATAGTGTAATGGGGGGGGGGTGAGGCAACATTTAAGCTGCACCCTAAAGAGTGGAAAAGAGAGGTAAGCAAAGAGTAGGGGTGGAGGGCAGGGAGGAGCACTCAGGACTGTTCAAAAGCCCTAAGGCATGCTGTGGTCAAAGAAATGAAGAGGCTGAGGTGGCTGCAGCCAAATGAGAGAAGAGGAGAATGGTTAAAAAAAAAAAAAAAAATTAGGCTGGCAAGACTAGCAAGAGCCAGACCATGTAGGGCAGAATTTGGATTTTCTTCTAAGTATAATAGGAAACCACTGAAAACTGTTAAGAAGGGAAATTACAAGAATGGATTTGTTTTAAGAAGCTCTGGATGGAGAATGAGCTGTGAGGGAGTAGGGGTGGAGGCAAGAGAGGAAGCAGAAAAGTCAAGGGATGAAGGAAAAGTGGAAATAGGGGTAGAGACTATTTATTGCATTTGATCCAGAAATACTTCCACTTAGGTCGGATAGGACTGTATTTTGCAAATTAATTTAACTTTGAAAAATACATACAACCAAAAGGAAACAGTTTAACTTTTGTTTGTATAAGTGTTTCAGTCCCTTGAGGACATTCATGGAGTTGTGCTAAGAGCTGAGAATATGTGGAAGCTGATAGTTCATGGGGATGTTAACTAATAATACAGCAAAATAAAAGTACATGTTGAACATGTACTGCTGGAGGAAGAGAGCTCATCCTAAATTCAATATTCAACTTCTAGGCATTACCTGAAACTCAAAAAGGAAATCATTTCACAAATACTTCCTAAGTGCCTACTATGTGTCAGGCAGCAAACACATGATAAAAAAGTGATTGTAACAAATGCAGAGTTTGCTAATATGTCTTTCTCTTCACTGAATTTAAAACATGTCAGAAGGAGCACAAACGGGCATTTTCTCCATTAGCTTCAATATATTTAGCAACAACAAAGAGATAATTAAAACTATAAACTACCTGTATTGTAAAATAAATCCTAAAGGGTAAGTGATTACAATAATAATAAAGAAAGGGCTTAAATACCACGAGGAAACAGACAATCCAGAAATGGCGATACAGTACAGGAGGAATGGTGGGGTGTCCTCTTCAACAAGGCAGTGGGATGGGAGAAGGGGGGGGGAACTGGCACTGTTCTAGGTTGACAGAGGTTAAATAATCATATGCAATGAGTGGGCTTTGGATCTTAGTATAGACCACTGCAGAAGTCATTTGTGGGACAACTGGGGAAAATTTGAAAATGAACTACGCATTAGATTTTAGGAAAATGAGCCTACATTTAGTTGGGTGAGGTAACGATCTTGTGTTTATGTAAGAAATGTCCTTATTTTTTAGGGATGCATACGGAACTTTTTAGGGTTGACAGGTCGTGATCTTTGTAATTTATTTTAAAATATGTGAAGAAAAAATAAATGCAACAAATACTGCATGACGTTAACAATTGTTACATAGCAATAATAGGCATATGGGAATTCATTATCCTATACTCTTTCGTTTCCCGTGTTTTGAAAGTTTTCATGACATAAAAAGTTTTCGGTTTTTTTTGTTTTGTTTTGTTTTTGTTTTGTTTTTTTTAAGGCCAAAAGAAGCGGAACCTCCCTCCCCTCCTCAACCCGGGCCTCTCGCTAGTGAAGGTGTGGAGAAAAAGAGCTGGCGGGTGCCCGGGGACCGCGCCTGCGCAGATGTCCTTTTCCAGCCTGCCCCAAGGCACAGACCTTCAATCTCCCGGGAGCGGGGCGGGTCCGGACTAAGGGCCCGAGACTCACCTTCGGGGAATAGGGAAGTTCCAGATCCACTGGCGGGCTTGAAGCCCTCGGACAACCGATAAACCACAAAAGCCGGAAGTGCGTCAGCCGTTCTGAGTCCAGTCGCCAAGCACAAGCCACTCTTTCCCCTCTAGGAGCTTTCTTATACTCTCTAGGAAATCCGGAGGTTGTTGCTCCGTGTTACTACCTTACTGCAAAAACCCGGGCCTTAAATCCCAACCCGATGGATGTGAAGAAGAGAAACCTCAGCAAGAGATTTCTGTGCGGCGGAGCGTCTACCGGCATTTGGGAGTCAGGGGGTCATGGAAACAGCGCTGGAAAAGATTTCATCACAAAGGGAAGATGGGGGGAAGGGGGAGCGGAGAATACAAGGATTTAGAAGACAGGAACATGTAAATCAGTAATTACATAAAAGTGATTTGCATGTGAAATAAAACAAAATTAAATAAAATTAATGTTTGTGCAAGAAATTTAAATCTTTTTCAATGTGTTTATGTGATTCACTCCTCTTCATTAACTAGATTATCAGACTATCCAAGAACCTATTCATTATGCTATTCGGAATTTGGCTTTTCCTCTTAAGGAAATATTGCTATAGTGTAATATGAAATTGGTTATAATTTGCTTCTTTGTGTCAGAATAATTTCTTCTAATTTTATTTAAAGATCATCTTTATTGCTTTCGTTTCTCACATTCCACGAATTTTTTATTTTGAAATTTCAGTTCGTTAATAAATTAGTTTTAGTGTCATTTATCATTTCTTGAATCACTTGAATTATTTACAAATTGCAGTTGAAATGGCTTATTTCCTCTTACCATGTCCTAAAATTGCCTGCAGCTACTTCAGTGCTACCCAACAAGGAGAAAATATGGGAAGGGGAGTCATAATTGAAACGTGGCAAAAATCGATACCATACAATTTTTGGGTTCTCTGCCCAATGCACTCAAATGATCAATTCCTGAGACAATGGGGTTTCAAAGAGAGATCGAGTTTATTGCTAGGCACAAAGCAGATCAGCTGGCCTATCGGCCTAAAAATCTCTCTCCAAACTGCAGTAACTCTAATAGTTTTATATTATCAAAAAAATGGGTAGGTGTTGATGAGCACAATGGCTCTAGAGGATGTAATTAGAGATGATCTAATTATTGAGCATGCGCAGATTGATCACATGCTTAGTCACAGATGTAAGAAAATGGTGGCCTTAATATGATGATGGGTGTGATTTTTTGTTATAATGAGATATAGTTCACTTATAGTTTAAAGTTTAAGCTACTGCACGTCAGGCGGGTTAGATCCAGTTTTGGTTAATAAGATAACTTTGGAATTAGGATGGGTTAGTTCTGGGCTGACCCAAGACCCTTTTTTTTTTTTTTTAATCTTCATTTTATTGAGATATATTCACATACCACACAGTCATACAAAACAAATCGCACTTTCGATTGTTTACAGTACCATTACATAGTTGTACATTCATCACCTAAATCAATCCCTGACACCTTCATTAGCACACACACAAAAATAACAAGAATAATAATTAGAGTGAAAAAGAGCAATTGAAGTAAAAAAGAACACTGGGTACCTTTGTCTGTTTGTTTCCTTCCCCTATTTTTCTACTCATCCATCCATAAACTAGACAAAGTGGAGTGTGGTCCTTATGGCTTTCCCAATCCCATTGTCACCCCTCATAAGCTACATTTTTATACAACTGTCTTCGAGATTCATGGGTTCTGGGTTGTAGTTTGATAGTTCCAGGTATCCACCACCAGCTACCCCAATTCTTTAGAACCTAAAAAGGGTTGTCTAAAGTGTGCGTAAGAGTGCCCACCAGAGTGACCTCTGGGCTCCTTTTGGATTCTCTCTGCCACCGAAGCTTATTTCATTTCCTTTCACATCCCCCTTTTGGTCAAGAAGATGTTCTCCGTCCCACGATGCCAGGTCTACATTCCTCCCTGGGAGTCATATTCCACATTGCCAGGGAGATTCACTCCCCTGGGTGTCTGATCCCACGTAGGGGGGAGGGCAGTGATTTCACCTTTCAAGTTGGCTTAGGTAGAGAGAGAGGGCCACATCTGAGCAACAAAGAGGCATTCGGGAGGGGGCTCTTAGGCACAACCATAGGGAGGCCTAGCCTCTCCTTTGCAGCAACCATCTTCCTAAGGGTAAAACCTATGGTAGAGGGCTCAACCCATCAAACCACCAGTCCCCTATGTCTGTGGTCATGTTAGCAACCATGGAGGTGGGGTAGGCGAATACCCCTGCATTCTCCACAGGCTCCTCAAGGGGGCACTACATCTTTTTTTTCCTTGTTTTTCTTTTTTTTTTTTTTTAACTTTCCCTTCTTTTTTTTTTTTTTTCAGATTTTAAACATTTTATTGAAGTATAATATACATACAGAAAAACAAACATATAAAAAATGTAAGGTTCGTGAATACTCACAAACAGTAACAAAGTTAAGAAATAGAACATTATCAGTGCCCAGGACCAGCTGCATAATTTGCAGGACCCAGTGCCAAAGGAAATGCACAGCCCCCTGTTGAAATTTTGTTGATAACTTGAAGATAGTGACAGCAGAACATTAAACCAAGCACAGAGTCTTTCTAAATGCAGGGCCCCGTGTGACTACAAGAAGTAGTGCTGCCCACTCCCCAGAAGCCCTCTCATGCTCTCTTCCAATTCCTTCCTTCCACATCCCCAGCAAGGGTACCTACTATCCTGATATCAAATAGCAGAGAATAGTTTTGCTTGTACTCTTTTGTTGGTCTTCTTTTGCTCAACATTGTATTTGCGAGGTTCATCCATACTTTTATGTGTAGCTGAAGATCATATATTCTTACTGCTATTTAGTTAAAAATAGTCTGTAATTCAGATTTCGTTTTGTCACTGACTGAAGTTTGTTTAGGAGAACTTTAAAGAATTTCCCAGTGGCTGAGTACACTAGGCTAAGGACTAACTTCTTGGCTCCAGAGGTGTTGCTAGAAGTAGGCTCTTTTTTCTCTGAATGAGTAGGTCTTTACTCAGGGAACACATAGCGTAGGTAAGAAACGCACTTTATTCTCTCCTCCTGTTCTTCTGATACCCAAAAAGGAAGAAAGAGAAAGAAAGCCAGCCAAAGAGGGTGGTTGAAGGTAACAGATTTTTTCCCTTTCCAGGTAAGAAGTGGTAGCACACACTGACTGTAGACAAAGGAGCTGAAGTTGTTCTGTCAGCCTGTGAGTTCCCAACGAAACTGGGACAAAATCGTGTCCTTCTTTGTCACAGTACTTCCATCAGTGGATCTTAACAGGGGCAAGTCTTTGTGCATGTCCGTTACCTCGGGCTGTCCTGAAGAAGTGACCAGTGAGACCTCTCTACGTATGGGGGCAGTTGGGTGCCGCCTTGACAGTGAGAATGGCCGGGCAGTTGGGGTGGTAGCCCAGACAAATAGCCCACTAATCCTTCAAGAAAGTATCACTAAAAACATATACTTTAACAGTTCAGACCTAAATTGGAGCCTAAATTCAAACTATTTTATTATAGTCACTTTGCACCAGCCAGCTTTGTATTTAAGGCTTATAGCTCAATAACTTCGGAGGAAGTTTGATGACTAAAGATAAGAAGTGTTTTTACAATGTGCTATTTGCTTGAGGTGAAAGGTCTGTCATTGAGATTCTTTCTTTAAACAAACAACATCTTTATTTTAAGGTAGATAAGAGTTCACATACAAAATTAAAATGGCACAAAAAGGTGTACAATGAAATGTAGGTCTCCCTCTTACCCCTAGTTTCCAGCCTAGCCCCTAGATTTTTCTTGCATATCCTTTCAGAAATAGTCTGTTCAAATATATGTAATCTTTTAAATATTTTCTTAAGAAATTGTAGTATACTATACATACTGTTCTGCTTCTTGCTTTCTCACTTACTGTTTCTTGCAGATTGTTTCATACTAATGTATATAGAATTGCGTCATTTTTTTAAAGGGCTACATAATAGTCCATTGGCTGAATGAACCACAATTTAAAAAAAAAAAGGTTCTTTTCTTTTTTTAAACAGCTTTATTGAGGTAAATTCACAAACCATGAAATCCTCCTATTGTAAGTAAAAAAAATCGGTGATTTTTACTGAATTTATAGACCTATGCAACCATCCCCACATCTAGTTTTAGAATATTTCCATCACCCTCAAAAGTTTCCTTACGCTGATAATTTATTTTTAAATTATTTACTTACACTTTGTTTTTCCTTTTCAGTGATTCATTTTAACATTTCTTGGGGTTGTGATCCTTTATTTTATTTTTTTATTTTATTTATTTTTTTAATCTTCATTTTATTGAGATATATTCACATACCACGCAGTCATACAAAACAAATCGTACTTTCGATTGTTTACAGTACCATTACATAGTGGTACATTCATCACCCAAATCAATCCCTGGCACCTTCATTAGCACACACACAAAAATAACAAGAATAATGATTAGAGTGAAAAAGAGCAATTGAAGTAAAAAAGAACACTGGGTTACCTTTGTCTGTTTGTTTCCTTCCCCTGTTTTTCTACTCATCCATCCATAAACTAGACAAAGTGGAGTGTGGTCCTTATGGCTTTCCCAATCCCATTGTCACCCCTCATAAGCTACATTTTTATACAACTGTCTTCGAGATTCATGGGTTCTGGGTTGTAGTTTGATAGTTCCAGGTATCCACCACCAGCTACCCCAATTCTTTAGAACCTAAAAAGAGTTGTCTAAAGTGTGCGTAAGAGTGCCCACCAGAGTGACCTCTCGGCTCCTTTTGGAATCTCTCTGCCACCAAGCTTATTTCATTTCCTTTCACATCCCCCTTTTGGTCAAGAAGATGTTCTCCATCCCACGATGCCAGGTCTACATTCCTCCCCGGGAGTCATATTCCACGTTGCCAGGGAGATTCACTCCCCTGGGTGTCTGATCCCACGTAGGGGGGAGGGCAGTGATTTCACCTTTCAAGTTGGCTTAGCCAGAGAGAGAGGGCCACATCTGAGCAACAAAGAGGCATTTGGGAGGAGGCTCTTAGGCACAACCATAGGGAGGCCTAGCCTCTCCTTTGCAGCAACAATCTTCCTAAGGGTAAAACCTATGGTAGAGGGCTCAACCCATCAAACCACCAGTCCCCTATGTCTGTGGTCATGTTAGCAACCATGGAGGTGGGGTAGGCGAATACCCCTGCATTCTCCACAGGCTCCTCAAGGGGGCACTACATCTTTTTTTCCTTGTTTTTCTTTTTTTTTTTTTTTTAACTTTCCCTTCTTTTTTAAATCAACTGTATGAAAAAAAAATTAAAAAGAAAACAAACATACAATAAAAGAACATTTCAAAGAGACCATAACAAGGGAGTAAGAAAAAGACAACTAACCTAAGATAACTGCTTAACTTCCAACATGTTCCTACTTTACCCCAAGAAAGTTACCTAATATAGCAACATTTATGTGAACTTGTTCCTACTATATCCATCAGAAATTAACAGACCATAGTCATTCCTGGGCATCCCCAGAACGTTAAATAGCTTATCTGTTCTTCTTGGATTATTGTTCCCCCTTCCTTAATTGCTCTCTATTGCTAGTTCCCCTACATTCTACATTATAAACCATTTGTTTTACATTTTTCAAAGTTCACATTAGTGGTAGCATATAATATTTCTCTTTTTGTGCCTGGCTTATTTCGCTCAGCATTATGTCTTCAAGGTTCATCTATGTTGTCATATGTTTCACGAGATCGTTCCTTCTTACTGCCGCGTAGTATTCCATCGTGTGTATATACCACATTTTATTTATCCACTCATCTGTTGAAGGACATTTGGGTTGTTTCCATCTCTTGGCAATTGTGAATAATGCTGCTATGAACATTGGCGTGCAGATATCTGTTCGTGTCACTGCTTTCCGATCTTCCGGGTATATACCGAGAAGTGCAATTGCTGGATCGAATGGTAACTCTATATCTAGTTTTCTAAGGAACTGCCAGACTGACTTCCAGAGTGGCTGAACAGTCCCACCAACAATGAATAAGAGTTCCAATTTCTCCACATCCCCTCCAGCATTTGTAGTTTCCTGTTTGTTTAATGGCAGCCATTCTAACCGGTGTGAGATGGTATCTCATTGTGGTCTTAATTTGCATCTCTCTAATAGCTAGTGAAGCTGAACATTTTTTTCATGTGTTTCTTGGCCATTTGTATTTCCTCTTCAGAGAACTGTCTTTTCATATCTTTTGCCCATTTTATAATTGGGCTGTCTGTACTATTGTCATTGAGTTGTAGGATTTCTTTATATATGCAAGATATCAGTCTTTTGTCAGATACATGGTTTCCAAAAAAGTTTTTCCCATTGAGTTGGCTGCCTCTTTACCTTTTTGAGAAATTCCTTTGAGGTGCAGAAACTTCTAAGCTTGAGGAGTTCCCATTTATCTATTTTTTCTTTTGTTGCTTGTGCTTTGGGTGTAAAGTCTAGGAAGCGGCCGCCTAATACAAGGTCTTGAAGATGTTTTCCTACATTATCTTCTAGGAGTTTTATGGTACTTTCTTTTATATTGAGATCTTTGGTCCACTTTGAGTTAATTTTTGTGTAGGGGGTGAGGTAGGGGTCCTCTTTCATTCTTTTGGATATGGATATCCAACTCTCCCAGCCCCATTTGTTGAAAAGACCATTATGACTCAGTTCAGTGACTTTGGGGGCCTTATCAAAGATCAGTCGGCCATAGATCTGAGGGTCTATCTCTGAATTCTCAATTCGATTCCATTGATCTATATGTCTATCTTTGTGCCAGTACCATGCTGTTTTGGCAACTGTGGCTTTATAATAAGCCACAAGTTTCCAAATAAATTTGATAACTAGCTTTTCCAAGTCTGCAAAGTAGGTTGTTGGAATTTTGATTGGGATTGCATTGAATCTGTAGATGAGTTTGGGTAGAATTGACATCTTAATGACATTTAGCCTTCCTATCCATGAACATGGGATATTTTTCCATCTTTTAAGGTCCCCTTCTATTTCTTTTAGTAGAGTTATGAAGTTTTCTTTGTACAGGTCTTTTACATCTTTGGTTAAGTTTATTCCTAGGTACTTGATTTTTTTAGTTGCTATTGACCAAGACCCTTTATTAATAAACATCAGGGGCTGTCTTTTGTGACCATAAAACTCGAAAGTGGAAAAAACAGATAAAATGGGTACAAATAAAGATCAGTCACAAGGTTTTCACAATCACAATGGCACAAGATAAAGGCTATACCACCATTATCAGAGATTAAGGCAGTTGGATTACAGTTCAAAGATTTCAGGTATTTCCCTCTGTCTGCTCTAATATACCAGAAAGAAAAAAGGAATATCTGTATAATGATTCAGTAATCATAATCATCACTTAAATCCTAACTTCTCGGTTACAAAATTACTGTAAAAAGCAGCAAGTTTTGAGGAGAAGCCGGAGAGACCTGACCCACAGAGAACTATAGAGATGTTTAAAAGAATGTAGCTTACCCAGTGGCAAGACTAATGTGCAGCCAAAAATGGTGTTATTGGATATATATAACTAAAGAAAATCGAGGATAAGTGATAAGGCTAAGGGTAACTACCCCAATAAAACATCTCAAGTCCTTCTGCAGTTTCTGCACCAGAGCTAGTTGTCAGAACTGGCTGTTTCTCCATGAGAAAAGACCCTAATGATGCTAAAGCAAATGTATATAGCAATGATTCCCCCAATCCTTCCACACAGGGATCCATATAAATGTCCAGGAAATTAACCTGGTGAGATGTCCACTGGGGAAATGGGAAATACACAAACAGTTTTAGGACTGATTGATACAAAGTCTGAGTTGCCATTGGTACTTAGGAACCCAAAGCATCACTGTGGCCCCAACTGAGTTTGGACATATGGGGCCAGTTAATAAATGAAGTCCTGACCCAGATGAGGCTCATATTAGATTCAAGATACCCCTCTGCCTGCACTGGTCGTTTCCCTTATCTATGAATATCATGGGACATATGAAAGTTACTTGAGAGATGGAGTAACCACACATTGATCCTTTGAACTGTGGGGTAAGAGCTATCATAGTGGAGAAAGTCATCTGGTGGCTTCTAAACTGCTACATATTCCATGGCGACAATAATTTTTAAAAAGAAAGAATCACAGCACAAATAGGTTAATTCCTCTCTTAAAGACAAAAAGAATGCAACGGTCCTCATCACTCACACCTTTAAATCATCAGTCTGGATTCTACAGACAAGGCAGATCCTGGAGAACGACAATTAATTATTTTAAGCTCAACCAAATAGTAGCCCAGTTGCAGCTACAATGCCAGACATACTTTCTAGAACAGATTAACATGGCTGAAAGTATATAATATGTAGTCATTGATCTGGTTAATGCATTCTTTTCCCTCCCTCTTGGAAAAGAGAAACAGAAGCAGTTCATATTTGCATGAGATAGACAAAAGTTTACATTTCTGTTTGTTTCTTGTGGGCTTTATGAGCTCTCCTGCCCTCTATCATACTGTAGTCAGAGTATGTGCACAACCCTAAAGATTTCATGTTGGTTCATTCTATTGATGATATGTTATTCAGACCACATGAGAAAAAGATGATAATACGTTGGAAGCCTTCGTAAGATATATGTGCTGCAGGGGTGGAAGATACACACAATGAAGATTCAGTTGCCAGCCACATAAGTGATGATTTTAGATGTCCAAATCATTCCAGGCATTCCTTTCTAAAGTAAAAAGAAATTATTGCATCTTGTACTTCCACCACTAAGAAGGAAGCAAGATGCCTGGTTTGCTTCTTCGGGTTCTAGAACCAGCATTATTTCCTACTTGGGAAAAATTCTCTGACCCTTTTACCAAGCAGCAATGTAAGCTGCCAGATTTGAGTGGGTTTTAAAGTAGGAGGTCCAGGCTGCAGTGCACGCAGCACTGATGCTTGGGCTATATGACAGGCATTGCAGGTATTGCAGATATTTACTGTGGAAAACATGCTGGGTGGGGTGCAAAACAAGCCCTAATAAGAGAATCACAACCCAGATCCCTATAGTTCTGGAGCAAGCTATAACATCCGGAGTAAATTACAGACCTTTTGAGAAAACACCTTCTAGCGTACTACTGTGCTCTGGTAGAGAGAGATCATCTGGCCAGAGCTGCCCATCATAAACTGGGTTCTGTCAGATCCACCAACATATAGGATTGAATGGACACAGCAACAATGTATCATAAGATGGGAGTGGTATACCCAAGACTGGCTATGCACAGGGCTGGATGCACAAGTAAATTGTGTAAATTGGTAGCCCACAATCCCCTTTTATTCATCTTTTTGCACTAGCACCTCTCCCTCAGCTCACCCCTATGGCTATACGAGCGTGTGGTGGTGGTGGTTGTGTGGAGGGTCCTTATGATCAATTGATGGAGGAGGAAAAATGCAGAATTTGGGTTATAGATGAATTGGCTTGGTATGTCAATGCAAGCTGAAGATGGATGGCAGCTGTTTTAGAGCCCCTGAAAATCAGCAGTCAGGTGAATCCCATCCAGTGGGCAGTGCACTTGGTCATCTATTTGACAGAAAGAAAAATGGCCACAAGTAAGCATATGTATACAGTCATGGACAGTTGTGAATGTCATGGCTGGTTTGTACAGGCCTGGAAGAAAAGAGATTAGAAGATTGAAATCAAGAAGGTCTGGGGAAAAGGCACAGGATGAACTTACGAGAGTTAGAGAAAGTCTGAAGTTCTTTGTATTACATGTTAAAGTTCATCATAGAATATCTGCTATAGAAGAAATAATAGACAAATTAGCAGACAGACTGACCCAGCTGGTTTAGATCAGCCAGCCTCTGTCATTGACCACTCCAGTGATGGAACAATAGACTCATGAACAAGTTAGAAAGGATAGCAGAAAGGGCCCAACAGCATGGATTCCCTGTCATCAGCAGTGTCCAGCTACTGCTAAATGTCCAATTTTCTGGCACAGAAATGAATAAACAGTCTTTAATATGGAGCCATATTGTGAGGGGACTAATCCCATTTGATGGCAAGTGATACTATATAAGACCCCTTCTACTCTAGAAAGGGCAGCATATTTTGGGCATGGATTAGGCTTTCCTGCTCATAGCCCTCAGCTAGCACTATTATCCAAAAACATACAGAACTCTTGATCCACTGACATAGAACCTCAAAAAAGTTCATGTTGATTCAAGACAGGTGCAGCAGTGAGCACATGACCATGAGATCCACTGGTTCTATCACATACTTTACCACCAAGAACCTGCTGGCCAGACAGAGCAATGGAATGATCTCTGGAAATCACAACCAAAGATCCAACTTGAAGATGATACTCTGAAACAGTGTTGTACAACCTAAATCAGTGATCATTATGTAGTATTTATATCCTAATATGTCAACGTGTGGGTCCAGACTTCTTTGCCCCCTGGTTTCTGAATAGCAAAGGCTGGAGACACTGCCCAAAGCACTGAAAGAGCATGGGAGCAACACCTAATGGCCTCTCTCCTCTTCTTGCCCTCCAGTCTTCCTGTGCCTCCTGTGCCTTCCTGTATAGAAATTTGGGAAAAGCAGTTCCCGGAGATACAGAGCCAGGCAGACAAATGTGAAGAATTAATGTAAAAGTAAATAGACAAATGACTGACAGAACTTGTTAAAGTTAGCCTGACCAAAAGCCACATCTTGACTCCCACTCTCCAAATTTTCTCCACCCCAAATCTTCCCCATCTTAGTTACTCAGTTCAACCTTGGAAATATTTGTCAAGTTTCTCTTTCACATTCCACTTCCAATTAATCAGGAAATCATGTTGATTTACCACCAAAATATATACAGAACTCGTACTACCTTCATAACTACATCTCGGGTCTGAGACATCATCTCTCTCCCCCCAGCTCTGCAATGGCCTACTAATGGTCTTCCTGATTCGTCCTTGCTACCCTACAACATATTCTCAATACAGCAGCCACAGCCATCATTTAAGTCAGAACGCCACCCTCTTCCTCAAACCTCTGCTGTTTCCTCTACCAGAAACACTTCTCTTCAGATATGCACAGGAGTAATTCCTTCATCTTCTTCAGATATTGGCTGAAATGTCACCTCCTCAATGTGACTTACATTGACTTTCCTATTTGATACTGTAGCTAGCCCCTTCCCTTTCCAGGATTTCCCATTTCTCTACCTTGATTTTATTTTACTTTATTTTGTTTGTTTATTTTTTTCAATAGCACTCATCTACTTCCATTCTACTTTAGGTATTTATTCTACTTAGTATTTAATTTTTGCCAACCCCAACTGGAAAATTAGCTCTATATGGGTAGGGATCTTTGTATCTTTTGTCACTGTTGTATCTTGAGAATCTAAAATTGTGACTGGCTTAGGACAGTCACCCAATTAACATTCTTATTTATGTGCAAAAGCTCCTACAGGTTAGATAATTTGAAGCTGCTGGGTCAATGTGTATGTTATTTTCAAGTTTACTGTATATTTCAAAATTGCTTCCTAAGATGTGTGTACCAATTTACACTCCCACCACTGTGTATGAGAGTTCCTAATTTTTTACATTCTAATTATCAAATGTTATTAAAAGACAAACATTTTGATGAGCTATGGGAATAGTTTAAAATATGCCTTTCTCTATTTGCTACTGAGTTAAGCATATTTTCTTATGTTCATTGGTCATTCAAAATTCCTCCTCTGTGAAGTTCCTGTGCATATTATTCTTCAGTTTTTGTTTTATTATTGACTTTTTTCTTATTTACTTGTAGATGTTCAATATATGTTCTGTGTACTGATCCTTTGTTGATTATGCATGTTATAGATATCTTTTCCCATTCTTTTGCTTATCTCTTCCACGTGTATCTGGTGTCTTTTTATTTAGTTTTAATTTTTTAGGAGGTCAAGTTTATTTTTTCCTCAGTTTGTGTTTGTGTATTTTTAATTTGTTTTTATTGAGATATATTCACATACCATACAATCATCTATGATGTACAATTAACTGTTCACAGTACCATCATATAGTTGTGCATTCATCACTGCAATCAATTTTTGAACAATTTCCTTACACCAAAAAGAATAAAAATAAGAATAAAAAATAAAAGTAAAAAGAATACCCAAATCATTCCACCACCACCCCATCCCATCCTCATTTTTTCATTTAGTTTTTGTCCTCATTTCTCTATTCATCCATCCATACATTGTATAAAGGGAGTGTGAACCTTGTTTGTGTATTTTAAAATAAATCATGCTATATTTCATGTCATAAAGAAATGCTCCTAAATTTTCTTTTGAAACTGTTGAAGTTTTACTTTTAGGCTTTTAAGTCTTTAATCTTAGTGGAATTGATTTTTGTGCATGGGTGAAGTAGGAGCCCAATTTTACATTTTTCCCATCTGGATATCCAAACATCACAGTACCATTTGTCAAACAGCTTCTTTCCCCACTGATTATAATGCTGCTTCTGTCATGTATCAAGCATCAACACATGCATATTTGTTTCTCAGCCCTCAATTCTGTTCCATTTGGCTATAACTGTGCCAGTACCACACTGTCTTAACTACTATACATTAATAATAAATCCTAATATCAGGTAGGATAAGTTTCTGCACCTCCTTCATTTACTAAAAAAATTCTTTGGATCTTCTTCATGCTTTCATTCTTCCTTATGAATTCAGAATAACTAAAGTTCCATGGAACACACTATTGGGATTTTGATTGGCATTACACTGAATTTGTGTATTAATTTACAAAGGAAGGACATCTTTACGATAATGAAATTTCCTATGCCTAGACATAGTATATATCCCCACTATCTTCTTTCCTTACTTAATAAATAAGGTTTTTGTAATATTTCCATTAAGGTATCTTATGTATTTTTTTGCTCCTATAATGGCTATCTTTTAAAAATAACCTTTTCTAACCTGTGCTAGTGATGGGTAATGCAATCATAAATATGATTTTTTAAAATCCAGCAACCTTGATAAATTCTTTCATTAACTGTTATAATTTGAATGTTAGATTATCTTGGGTTTCTATGTAAACAATTCGACACTCTCCTTAAAACTACTACGCATTTATATTTAATGTTTTAATTAGGTAATGGAATCAGCTCCAAAATTTCAAATATATTTTAAAAGCTTAGAATAACACTATTCCTCTCACCCGTGTCCCCCTTTTCACCCAGTTTCTAACCGTTAACACCTCACAGGTAGCCGCTGTTTGTAATTTTCTCACTTATCTTTCCGGGGTTTCTTTGTGAACATACAAGCGAATATAATTTAAGTCCTTGTTACTTTCTTCTGTCTTTTCGCAGACGTAGCAAACTATAAACAGAGTTCGGAATCTTCCTTTTCTCCCTTTGCTATAGCTGGAAACAACATTTTTAAAAAGGACTCTGTAATAGCAAGAGGGGAGGGGAGAGGAGGGGAGGGGCGGGGAGCTGGTAAACGACCGAGTGTCAGTGTGGAGGTGGCTAGAGAGGCCCGGAAGTGGCTTCTGTGCCCAGCCCTGCTGGTGGTTCGCTAGTTTCGGACACTTGTGAGTATGCAGTGAGTGGGGGACGCCGGTGGGCGTCCACTCCAGCCGTGCGTCTCGGTCTCCTTCAGTGGTTTTCCCCCGGGTAGGGGCGTGTTTACGCCTGTGGGTGG
This sequence comes from Choloepus didactylus, assembly GCF_015220235.1. Taxonomy (NCBI): domain Eukaryota; kingdom Metazoa; phylum Chordata; class Mammalia; order Pilosa; family Megalonychidae; genus Choloepus; species Choloepus didactylus. The sequence continues at coordinate 124,744,260 of NC_051313.1, read as the reverse complement.
TGGAGCCCCTCCCTTCCCAGCCCCTGCAGCAGCCCAGGCTCCCTGGGAGGGAGACCTCGGGGAGGGCCGGGCTGTAGGGGGTCTGCCCTCTCTCGCCTGTCGGGTGCCCCTTGCCCGGGGCCATTTTCGGCTGTTTGGTTCGGTACCTTAGGGCGTTTGGAGTCTGGGGATTCTTGGGTCACAGTCACAGACAAGCCTTGAAAATGGGAGCCGTTAAGATTTTTCTCTGCCTGGAGACAAGGTCAGTGCCAAGGTTTTTAAATTACTGTTGTGGTACTGGACAAAAGCCTGGGCTTTGGAGTCCGACTGCCTGATTGGAATCTTGCTTCTGTCACTTATTGGCTGTGTGACTTGCAGCCAGACCCTTTACCTCTCTGTGCTTTATTTTATTATTTTGTCAAATGGGGATACTGATGTCACCTAACTCACGGAGTTGTGAGGATTGAATGAGTTAATATGTGTAAAGCGCTTAAAATAGTACCAGGCACAGAGTAAGCACGATTTAAAGATTTGCTATTATTATTTTTATTACTATTATTTCCAAATATGACTGTACTATCTTTGGTGAGTGGTCTTGGTGGCTGAATCTTTTTCCTCTTTCTCTGAATTTTAAGTTGTCATTTATCAGTTCTCTTTGTAATGGATGATTTCCCATGTTTTTGGAGGGAAAACAAGGTATTCTCAAGAAGAGCTTATCTCAAGCAAAAGCCCAAACTGGTTAGTGTTGCATGTTGTGATGGCCAAACTTATAGTAGCTTCAAGACTTTGAAATGCCTTTTCCTTCACTCCTCTTATTCAGGAGGAGTGAGAGAGGTTTTTGATGGTTAGGACTGGGGTCCCTGATGTGAGCAGAGATCAGGGTCCTGCTCAGCACTGGACATCTGCCAAGGTTTCAGAGCCTCCAGGAGGCTCCCAGTACAGGTGTGTATGTGTATATACATGTATACAGGCCTACATCTATATTTGTTTCTATATGTATCTATAAAATTGGAAACCTTGAGTCACACTGACACCCTTACTTCCAATCCAACACTACAGGTTGCATTCTAGCTTTCTCTTTTCAAAATTCATAACTCTGTTCTCTGACAATAAGAAACCTGGCTCCCATCATCTTCAATGTATTTACTTATTTGATCACCTTTCCTCTTTGTAGCTTAACTCTCAATCTGGTGCCTTCTCACTCCACACAGATGGGCTTAGATCACCAATGAGACAGGTGATAAAAGTGGAAGGGGTCTGCGGAATAGATGGTAGAGATGTATCAATGTTAATTTTCCTGCTATAGCCTCTGTTCCCTCTGATACGCTCCGTTGCTTGTGCTTCAGACTCACTCTGACCTGGGTTGTCACCCTCCCTCTCACCTCCCTTGGCCCCACATAAATGTCTTTCAACTGTAGTATTCAGGAAGGAAGGACTGGGTGATTTTGTTCATTTATTTATTTTTAAAATTTGGAAAATTTTAAATATATATAATTATAAAAAGAATATTACTATGAACTCCAATATGCCTGTCACACAGTTTCAGTAGTCATCATCTTTCTACCATTTTCTTTCATTCTTCTTTCCCTTGCCTTCTTTTCTCTTCCTTCCCTTTCCCCTCTTACTCTCTTTCCTTTCTTTGTCCCCCGTCCCCCACCCCCATCCCCCAATAGAGTATTTTAAAGCAAACCCCAGACACCCAGACATCATATCAGGTCACCCACAAGCACTTCTACTTAAGTGTGAATCTCTTACAAATAAGGACTTTTTCTTAACATAATCGTAGTATCACTATCACATTTGAGAAAATTGACAGTAATTCCCTAATATAATTGTGTTAAAGTTTCCATTCATTCATCTCAAATATGTCATCTTAAATCCCCCCCCATCAGGATCTAAATAAGGTTTACCATTACATTTCGTTGATATTTCTATCTATTCACTCTCTTGTGACCTATGACAGTATCCTCTCCCACTCCTTTTTTTTTTTTTTTCCCAGATGCCATTTTTTTGTTGAAGAACCTGGGTCTTCTGCCCTGTAAAATGTCTCACAGTCTGGATTTGACTGATTGCTTCTTTTTAATATCATTTAATTTATTCTCAAACTCAGTTACACAATTGAATCACCTAGGGAATTTTAAAAGTTTTCGTTGTCTGAGACCCTCACCAGAGATTCTGATTTCATTGATCTGGCTTGCAGCTAAGGTATCAGGATATTTTAAAAGCTTCCCAATAATTCTAATGTACAGCAAAGTAGAAGTAGAATTTTCAAGTAGAAGTTTGAGAACCTTTAATTTAATTTGCTCCTGTATTTCACCTGAACATTGATATTTGGATCTAGAAAGTTGAGGATATTTAGGTTCACTTTATCTTTACAACATAACTTCAGATATGGGGTTCCAGATCTCCTGTGACAGCTCATTAGAAGGAATTTTTTTCTGGTATTTTTCATTTGTAACAACTAATGCAGTCTCTCAGTTTCCTAAGTTTCAGCCCTTCTCTGTCATCCTCTGAAGTGTAGATGGTTGGATCGAGGAATGGAAACTCAGGAAGATATTGTTTGGGAATTGTTTTTCCCCCAGTAACTTCTGTTGACTTTGAATTTTCTAACTCATCCATTTCGCTGGGTAAAGAGAAGACTTACATCTCAGTCCAGTCAAATAACTTTGCAAACACTTCTTAACTAAAATCTAGCCCCTTCAGTTTTGAAGGAATCTCAGGGCTACCTTCCCTTTGTGGCCAGGTCCACCCAGCTCCCCTGGCTTCTGGGAACTACTTATGAAAGTCAAGAGTGTGTGTCTCCTGCCCTCTCTTTCTTTCCCTTTCCTGAGCCTATCCAATTTGTGGTTGCTAAGGGTGTGTTGGGAAGGAATTTTTCTACCTGCCTGTCCAAAAGTTGGAGTGGACCAATCTATAATTTCACCTCTTAAATTTTATTCAACAAGTACTTCCCATGTGCCAGACAGTGTTCTAGGTGCTTTACAAATATTAACAAACATATCAACCCCATGAGGTAGATCCTTTTTTTATCCTCCTTTTAGAGAGAGAAACTGAAGCACGGAGTGGTTAATAAGTAACATGTCCGAGGTTACAAAGCTAATGTGTTAGAAGTGGGATTTGAATCCAGGCTGTTCCAGTGCCTGTATCTCTAACTAGGATGCAAGGTAGTTTACCCGTCTGGTTCTGGCATTCGATTATGGGTCCTGCTAGCTCTCCTGTGAGCCTTATTAGGCAGCCTCTGAATGCCCATTTGCCACTTACTCTGCAGCCTTGGACTTCTGAGACTCACAGTGAGGGAGGGGCAGAGCTCCCTTTCCTTTACTCCTCGTGGACACCCATGTACTCCCCAGGTATGTCTGCAGGAGACAAGCACACCCTTGGCCTCTGTCTGCCCATCCTTCTACTCCTGGTGTCCAACCATGGGAAATTTAGGAGTCCCTGCTTTGCCAGCCTCAATTCCTTAGAAGCAACCTTTGTCCTTACCCACTCACCAGGTAACTCTCTTCTCAGGTCCCTAAGTTCCCTTAAATTGGTGACTCTGAGACTGGTCAGCAGGTTTTGTCATTCAGAACTTCATACTTTCACACTTTTCAGCAATGGTTCTAAACCGGGGGTAATGTCTGGAGATGTTTTTTGATTGACATGACTGGGGAGTGGGTGATACTAGCATTCAGCGTGTAGAGGCCAAGGGTGCTGCTAAATATCCTACTATTTACAGGACAAACTCCTTCCTTCCTCGTCCTTACCAATAAAGAATTAAACCTACCCCAAATGTCAACAAGTGCTGAGGTTGAGAATGCTTTACAGAAATAACTATTCACCTAATGCTTTTGTATTCATTCATCCTTTCACTTCAACAACTTATTCTGTGCTTACTATGTGTCAGGGCCTGCTGAATACAAAAATGAGTTAGACAAGGACAGAGCTGTTTTCAAGAAACTCAGTCCAGCAGTGTTCTAGTTTGCTAATGCTGCCAGAATGCAAAACACCAGAAATGGATCGGCTTTTATAAAAGGGGTTTATTTGGTTACAAAGTTACAGTCTTAAGGCCATAAAGTGTCCAAGGTAAGGCATCAACAAAGGGTACCTTCACTGGAGCATGGCCAGTGGCATCCGGAAAACCTCTGTTAGCTGGGAAGGCACGTGGCTGGTGTCTGGTCTAAGTTCTGATTTCAAAATGTCTTTCTCCCAGGACATTCCTCTCTAGGCTTCAGCTCCTCAAAAATGTCACTCTTAGTTACTCTTGGGGTATTTGTCCTCTCTTAGCTTCTCTGGAGGAAAAGTCTGCTTTCAAAAGCCATCTCCAAAATGTCTCTGTAAGCTGAAGCTCCTCTCTCAGTTCCAGTGCGTTCTTCAAGGTGTCCCTCTTGGCTGTAGCTCCTCTTAAAAATGTCACTCTCAGCTGCATTGAATTCCTTCTGTTTGTCAGCTCATTTATATGGCTCCAGTGATTTAATTTAGACCCACCCTGAAAGGGTGGGGTAACACCTCCATGGAAATTATCCAATATCACCCACAGTTGGGTGGGGCACATCTCCACAGAAACACTCAAAGAATTACAATCTAATCAATGCTAATATGTCTGCCCACACAAGATTACATCAAAGATAGTGGTGTTTTGGGGGACATAATACATTCAAACCAGCACAAGCAGGGTAGAAATATTTTAAAATAGATAAGTTTTTGGAGTAATGAAAATGTTCAAATTTGATTGTGGCGATGAATGCACAACTATATGATGATACTGTGAACAACTGTTTTACACTCTGGATGACTGTATGGTATGTGAATATACTTCAATTAAAAATAGTAAAAAAAAAAATAGATAACAAGGATGCAGCATAACAGCTAACTGTTTTTTAAAATATTAAGTTTATTGAGCATTTTTGATGTGTTCTTTCCATAAGCCATCTTACTTATATTGCAAGAAAGATAGGAAGTGTCATGGGAAGAAACAGTTAATTCTGTCTAAGGGTGTTGCAAAAGGCTCTACAGAGCAGGGGACATTTAAGCTGGGCTTCAGAGCCTGGGCACGGTTTACCCTGCAGTGGCATGGAAGCATGACAGTAAATACTGTACTAAGAATATAGCTTGGCATCGTGGCTACTGATCTCTTTCACAATTCAGAGAACCTTTGTATATATTTTTAAAGGGGGGGTGGCATCTCCCCTGAGAGGACAGTTTAGAGGCCTCAGATTTGCAAACTGTATCTGAGCCACCACTGGCTCCGTTGGCTGGGCACTTTGAGCAGTGCACAACCTGCATGACCATATGGATGTTCTTATAGTTTGTCACCAATTGATGGGACCAGAGGATCAGCAGTGGATGTGCTCAGAAACGGGTGCTTTACCCAGACGATAGCAGGAGCATTAGTAGTTTTAGGCAAAGGAATAACTTGACTAGGTGTGTATTTTAGACAGAGCTCTCTGGTGGCAGCCTGGAAGATGGGTGTGCCAGTTTGGATGTGTTGTGTTCCCCCAAACGTCATTAACTTTGATGTAATCTTGTGTGGGCAGAACTATCAGTGCTAATTAGACTGGAATTCTTTGAGTGTTTCCATGGAGATGCGCCCCACTCAACTGTGGGTGATGACTCTGATTGGGAAATTTCCATGGTGGTGTTGGCCCGCCCATTCAGGGTGGGTCTCAATTAAATTACTGGAGCACTATATAGGATCAGATAGAAGGAGGAAGCTGCTACAGCCAAGAGGGACACTTTGAAGAACGCACAGAGCTGAGAGAGGAGCTGCAGCTTACAGAGACATTTTGGAGATGACTGTTGAAAGCAGACTTTTGCTCCGGAGAAGCTAAGAGAGGACAAATGCCCCAAGAACAACTGAGAGTGACATTTTGGAGAGAAGCTGAAGTCTAGAGAGGAACGTCCTGAGAGAAAGCCGTTTTGAAACCAGTACTTGGAGCAGACGCCAGCCACATGCCTTCCTAGCTAACAAGAGGTTTCTCAGATGCCATTGGCCATACTCCAGTGAAGGTACCCTTGGACGCTTTACGGCCTTAAGACTGTAATGTGTAACCAACTAAACCCCCTTTTATAAAAGCCAATCCATCTCTTGTGTTTTGCATTCCGGCAGCATTTGCAAACTAGAACAATGGAGTAGGAAGGGAAGGATAGGAAGCACATTGTAGGCCAGAGACAAATAATGAGGGCCTGGGCCCTGGTGAGAGCAGTGAGAATGGGGAAAGGGGGACAGATCTGAGAGATAATCCAGGGGTGGAAGAGATGGGACAAGGTGATTCAATATGGCAACTGAATATGAAGAAAGGGTCAAAGAAGATTCTGAGGAAACCCAGTGGGTGATGCTGCTGTTTCTTGAGAATGTCACACTAGGGAAGGAATAGATTAGGAGGGAAGAATTGAATTTGCAGGGTTTCCAGATTGCAAGATTTCCAGATAGAACTGTCTGAGAGGGAGCTCAGGATAGGGGTCAGGAGGCTTCATCCTAGAAATGTGTGTTAAAGTCTTGCAAGTGGTTAAAGATAGTAACAGGGGAAGAACCTGAAGAGAGAAAGCAGCCATGAATAGAACCCCAGAGCCCCACCCATACTTAAAAGGAGAAAGGTCAGTGAGTAACACTATTAGCTGACATTCACATGGCCCTTACCACAGGCCAGGCACTGTTGTAAGTCTTTCCACACACAAATTCACTTAATGCTTACGACTTTCCTATCTACTATTACTATCCCTGTTTGCAGATGGGGAAAGTGATGCACCAAGAGGTTAAGTAATTTACCAAGGTCACCGAGATAGTAAGTAGTAAAGCCAGGATTATCAAGTCAGGCAGCCTGGCTTGGGAATCTGTGTGCCAAACTAGACTGTGAGGGAGAGCTGGGAAAAAAACAGGAGGTATATAGGAGAGAATGGAATCCCTGAAGCCAGGGATGAGAGAGTTTCTGGAAGTGGACACTAGCATCAGTCTGGTTGCCTGAGAGGCCATGGAAGGTGATAATTGGTGGGCAGGGGGTGGGGTGGGGTGCATCTCTGGTAACTTCTGCAGGAGCAGTCTCAGTAACCTTGGCCATTTCCTGCCTACACTGTGTGGAAGGATGACTGGGAGGTGAGGATTAGAGTCAGCCACTGGAAGGAGGAAAGAGAGTGAAAGATCGAGGGAGTGACAAGGACCAGAGCCAGCTACTAACTCCAGAGCAAGTGCCTGGTGATATTTTCTGCTTCCTTCTGAGAGAGACTGAAAGTCCTCCAGCCCAAAGCTCAGAGGACTCCAGAGAAGCCATACTTTCCAGCTAAATTTTGTGTCAGATTTATGCCAGCTGTTTGGACAAGCCTCGTATCAGAGAGAATTGGGAGCCTCACCATCAGCTCTCCAGGTTTTAAAGATTCAGTCTTATTTCTTCTGATTGAGGGCCTGCCATCTTTTCATTCTCTTTCCCCTCCCTGCAGTCCCTTGACCGCACATAAGGACCTGGTATTAGTTTCTTATTGTTACATAACAACTTAGAACAAATGTTTCAGCTTAAAACAGCACCCATTTATTATTTTCCAGTTCTATATGTCAGAGGTTCAGGCTCAACTGAGTTCTCCGCTTAAGGTTGAAGTCATGGTGTGGGTTGGGCAGGGCTCTTATCTAGAAGATCTGGGAAGGAATCTGCTTACAAACTCAATGAGGTTGTTGGCAAAATTCAGTTCTTTGCAGTCTGGGCATTTTATCTCATACTATGCAAAGTCGGTGATTAGGGTGGGAAATCTTTAGGGACCATCTTAGAATTCAGCCAACTGCAGATGTGGTTGCTAATGGGACAAATTCAAGCCAATTAACCATTGAGAGGAGTTTCCTAGAGATTCTAGGAGGTGGCCTGGGTCCCCACAGAAGGGTCTCTCTTGCCAGTCTCAACTTTTCTCCCAATTAGTCTGGGTGTTTAGGGGTGCCCAGCCTCACTCCCAGGACATCCTTTAGGGTGCTGACTCTGGGATTTAGGGTTGGGGTGGTACAGAGGATGAAATTGAAGATGCACTCCTGGGGAAGAAGTCTCCACAGTTGTTCTCCGGGGGCCCTGGGCATGCGGGGAGGGAACCGCTTGTGTTTTACTCGTTAATAGTGATTTCCCACCTTTCAGTAACTATCCGGAGAAACACAGCTCCCAGCTACAGTGAAGTCCGAGTACCACCTTGGCTCAGAATGGCTAGAGAATCGAGGGAAAATGCAGCCCTGGATGCCCAATCTGCAGAGAACCAGATGGGGCTTCTGGTCATAAAAGTGGAGGAGGAAGAGGCTTCTGACTTTGCAGAAGAAGCTACTCTGCGAGGCAGCCGGGTTCCAGGTCCTGAGCGTTCCCGCCAGCGCTTCCGGGGCTTCCGGTACCCGGAGGCTGCGGGGCCCCGCGAGGCGCTGAGCCGGCTCCGGGAGCTCTGCCGACAGTGGCTGCTGCCTGAGATGCACACCAAGGAGCAGATCCTGGAGCTGCTGGTGCTGGAGCAGTTCCTGACCATCTTGCCGGGAGAGCTGCAGAGTTGGGTGCGGGAGCGGCATCCAGAGAGTGGAGAGGAGGTGGTGGTTCTGTTGGAGTGTTTGGAGAGGCAGCCGGATGAGCCGATGCCGCAGGTAGAGAGAACTGGTTTGGTGTCTGAGAACCGTGGTCTGTTTATTCCTGCAATTTCAACATCAGAGTGAGCGGCATTCCTTTAGATTAGGGGTTCTTAATCTTTTTTTGTAGCGGAAACCTCTTTGGATTCCTTCTCAGGATAATATTTTTAAAAGCATAAAGAAAAAGGCTTAAAAGGAAGTCAGCAAAATGTTAAATTTGTGATAAAGTTCTATGTGCCTTTTTATTAATGCACTAAATATTAATATCTAGGAGCAGGTCTATTAACTCTAGTAATTTCTGAGCGGTCATAAGCACTAATGGTTTTGATATTTACCTGCTTGTAAGGTGATGTGAAAACATTGGCAGTTCCTCTTGGTGACAAAGCCCTGAGTGCTGCTCATACCTCCTTAGTTCATTGTTCCTTAGTTGTGCATGTTCCTTCAGAGAATGTGTGACCAGAGTAAGGCATTCTAACCAGTGACCAGGAGACCAATGTTCTTGATTTGGCTCTACTGTAACTGAGCCCTGTAACAATGAAAAGTCATATCAAGTCTCTTAGCTCTTCATACTTTACAGAGGACTTGGGAAATTCTGATCTGCACATGATCTAATGATCATGAAAGTAACTTGAAAACTGATTTAACTACACAGATGTCTGGAAAGAAACCTGCATGTATTGAGGACATATATGCTAGGCTCTGTATTAGGTGATCATATACTGTGATCTTATTTACTGGTTCCCAAACTCCTACAAGCTAGAAATTATTATCCTCATTTTTCAGGAAAAAAAAAGATAATATTATTTTCTGAGAATTTAGCACCATTTCCCAAAAGATTTTCATAAAAGCAAAATATATGTAAGGAGTGAGCAAAGAGTAATACTGAAGATCCGTGGACTCTGGAGTCATTCTGTCATCCTAGCATTGCCACTTACTAGCTGGGTAACCTTGGGCAAGTTTCTTAAATTCTTTGTGCCTTGGTTCCCCCATCAGTAAAATGAAGATAATAATAGTATGTACTTCATAGAGTTGTTGTCTGTGTTAAAGGAGTTGATATTTGTAAAGCTCTTAGAAACAGTAAGAGGTACACGGTGCTGTAGAAGTGTTTGATAAATATATGAAAATAAAAATAAATGAATGACTTCTAGGTCCCAGGCGGTGACTGGGGAAAAGAATTGCTTTATTGCAAAATGGCACTGCGGACATCAGCCCAGAGGTCACAAAGTAGCCAATTCCAGTCGATGAAAGCTCTGCTCAAGCATATACCTCTGGGATGCCAGCCCTTACAAGACAGAGGTGAGGATTACCTTTTGGATGGTATGAATTCTACAGACTTCATCCAGTTTCTTTAAGGGTCATCTAAAAGCACAGATCTATTGACGGTTACTTTATATGCCTATCACAGATTGACTTAATTTTGAGAATGAAACTAAAAGGGAACTTTCAAATGCAATGGGGGGAAACTTTCCTTACCAAGCCTGGACATAGTAATTAAGATTTTATAAAAATTTAAGTTTGGTAATAATCATTCTCTATTTACCTCCTGTGTGGTATCCAGTCTTCAATGGAGCCTACATTTCTAGTAGAGAAGACAGTAAATAAACAAATCGACACTACAGTTTCAGACAGTAGTAAGTGCTATGAAGGAAACAGGGCAGAATCTGTAAAGCCAGCCATCTGTGGAACTCTTGTAAATTGAAGAGTGTAAGTCTAATAAACTCTAGGACTGTTATTTGAACAGCATGAATAGCATGCCATTGGAAATGGCTGTACGTTCCAAGGTTGTTCTCTCAAGTGCTCTGGATGTGTGTGCAGATCCCCAAGACACATAACACTGGGACATGCAAGCCAACGCGCAATCTTTATTTCTCAGCAGAGGGTCTAGCCTGGACCAACTTGTTTTGTGATCCTTGCAAAATTCACCTCCTATAGGGAAACCCGAAAATCTTCTTTACTTCTTTGCCTTGAATCTGTCCAAGTTCAATATAAAGACTCCCCTTTCTGCCTTTCTAAGCACCACCTTGTCTGACCCCTCTTAGTTTTTCAAAACCAAAGCAGAAAGCCAATTTAACCAAAAATCCTTTTTTGTTCCTCCTCCCAGCAAAATTTAACGGATCTTCGAATGGAAAGCTTTTTGTTTTGTTTTTATGTTGCTTTCATTTCACCACTCCCACCAAGGATCCTGCCTTTTTGCATGTTTTTTTGTATATCCACAGAGCACAGATTTCTGAGGCTCTAAGATTGGAGCTGCTAGGGATAAAGTGTTTTGGAAAGGAAAACGCTGTATAAACTTGTTTGGCAGGAATTTATTTCACAGGGCAAGGAGGCTTAATGCCAAGGTAAATCTCATCCATAGCTTCTTTTCTTCTTAGTTCTCCAGGTTCCTGGGCTTGCCCCAGGAGGGAGCTGCAGAGAAGATGCAGAAGGAGCTTCCAGGCTCATCCCGGAGTCCCAGGTGAGCTGGGGTCCCCTTCACTACTGTTGTGCTTCCTGGGAAGTTCTCTTCTTCCACACTCCCTCTCCACCCTCATCCTAAACACATACATGGGTTTTGAGTTTTCTTATCTATCCTAAGCTTATTATTGTCTGCCTTCATTTTGGTGCGACTTAAGGGGCGTTTTCTGTTTCACTGCCAGTTTGGGATGCTGTCTGTGCTTCCCAGATCTCCCCTACCCCGCCTCTTTGGTTTTATTTTGTTTTTAAGAATTAAAAAAAAAAAAATTTTAACTTTTAAGAATTGTCCTATTAGTGAGGATATAAAGACATGGATTCTGCCCCCAAGGAGCTCAAACTTGAAGGCACAGATGAGGCATGTCCTTTTAGTCTTAGCTTGTTTATATTGTGATCTGAACAATCTTTACTTAACCTGGATTTTAATTTCTTACCCAGTCTTTCATGTTTTGCTTAAAGATGTCAGTGTTTAAGGCTCTCTCTATTGTTCATTTTTTATCCCTGAATTTTCTATCCCAGATCTAGATTTCATTGTATTTTAAAAATCATTAAATGAATATCAGACCTGCCCCTATTATTCCAAAAAAGCATACCACAAATCTTTTATGTTTATGAAGATATTTATCCTAATGTGCTTCATATTTCTTTACTTTAATGACTGTTTTGTTAATAAAGATATTAAGACCGGGCTAGGTAGGTATAGGTGTGTCATGCTTACTCTTTTTTGCAGAGCCCCTTTAAGAGGACGTGCATTCTTTGCATATGCCCCTCACTGTAATGCCCAGCTTGGGAGTGGTCTTAGGCAAGGAGACTAGGTAGGATTATTTATTGTTTCAGGGGTTGCTGAAAATGGAAGATGTGACCCTGACCGTCACCCCTGGGTGGGCCTGGCTGGATTCTTCTCAGGCGAACCTCTACAGAGAGGAAAGGCAGGAGAACTGTGGCAGCCTGATCTCCCTGGGTAAGGCTGATGGGTATTAATTTCTCATAAGGTTTCTTGGCTTCCTTACTACTGGGCTGTTAAGACACTGTTGAACCCCATTATTTTTGGTTTCAGAACTGTCATTTCTAAATCCCTGTTATTAATCACTAGTTAAGTGGCTACTTCCTTTAAACCTTTTGACTTGCTTTCTTCTCTGCCCTGTCAATGCTGTAGTCAGGTTAAATGGAATGAAGTCGATTCAACCACTGGTACAGGCCTGAGTCAAAGTAGATGTCAGTAAATGTTGATTCCTTTCTCTTCCCATTCCCAGGGCCTCAGAGATGAGAGAGCTGAGGGTCTCTTCAGAAAATGGGCTATGGGACCATAGAGAGTGAGAGCCAGAAGTGATCTAAGAGACTGATTGCAGACCCTGGCCTTAGAGATGAGGGTACAGAGACAGAAAAGATGACCTGACTTGTCTAAGTTCGCACAGCTCATCAGAGGCAGAGTTTTGTTCTGCCTGGGCAATGTCAGAGACGACTTCCCTTTTCATTAGTCAGTAATCAATTTCTGAGTCCCCACTTTCCCTGTTTCTTGCAAAATGCATCAAAAACCCTTTTATTTGCCCTGTTGCCTCTTGCCTTCTGCTCAGCCCTTTTACTATCTAATCCTAGAAGTATGGCCCTGTCTTCCTAGTCTTAGAATGTAAAGCCTCCACATGTATCGCTGGCCAGTCCTTGGCCCTTACCACCCCCCTCCACTCCCTCCATCTCCAGTTTGTACCTTCTTCCAGTGGACCCATTCCCATTCTCAGGTCTCCCTCTGCCTGTTCTTCCCCTTCCCATCTTTATTCTTGCACTCAAGTCCTCATATCTGGCATATATAGACCATTGTAAGTCTTGCATCCCTGGTACTTATAACAGAACTTTCCTCCCATGACAGGGCATAACTGAGGATTGCTGGGTATTTGTTGTTTCAGGTGGTGAAATACAGCCTGAGATGAAGGACTTGCCTCCACCTGAGGAACATCCAGTGCAAGAGTCTGGGGAGGTAGCATACCACCTGGGTGAAGACATTGCCCAGATACTTACACATGCAGAGGCTAGTGAACAGGAGGGCAGGTTACAAAGAAAGCAAAAAATTCCCACAGGGAGTAGGCGGCACTACTGCCATGAATGTGGAAAGAGTTTTGCTCAGAGTTCAGGCCTGAGTAAGCACAGGAGAATCCACACTGGGGAGAAACCCTATGAATGTGAAGAGTGTGGCAAGGCCTTCATTGGGAGCTCTGCCCTTGTCATTCACCAGAGAGTCCACACTGGTGAGAAGCCATATGAGTGTGAAGACTGCAGCAAGGCATTCAGTCACAGCTCAGACCTTATCAAACACCAGAGAACCCACACTGGAGAGAAGCCCTACGAGTGTGATGACTGTGGGAAAACCTTCAGCCAGAGCTGCAGCCTCCTTGAACATCACAGAATCCATACTGGGGAGAAACCATACCAGTGTAGCATGTGTGGCAAAGCCTTTAGGCGGAGTTCACATCTCCTGAGACATCAGAGGATCCATAGTGGCAATAAAAATGCTCAAAATCCTGAACATGGAGAGACTTGGGAAAGTCATGGTCAGATGGAAATCCAGGAGCGAAATGTTGAGTCTCCCATATCTTATAAATGTAATGAGTGTGAGAGAAGTTTCACTCAGAATACAGGACTTACTGAACATCAAAAGATTCACACTGGAGAGAAACCCTATCAGTGTGATGCATGTGGGAAAGGCTTCACCCGAACTTCATACCTTGTTCAACATCAGAGAAGCCATGTTGGGAAAAAAGTTCTGTCACACTGACTCATGAAGTACATACCAAAGTTGCCACTCATTCCTCATTAATTGAAGCCACTCTACTGCCCCTCCTGACTACAGAAATTGTGGGTTGGGGCTTTATTTACCACTAAACACCATAAGGTATTAGAAAATGTAAAGTCTGGCTCAGATGAATTATCTTCTCGTTTCTAGAAGGTGACTGAGAAAAGAAACTTGTTTGATAGGAAGCAATGAGAGTGTTGCCTGGAAAAGGTAGGAATTAAAATGATTTGTTCTAATCCATTGGACTTAAGTGGGCTTTCAGACCTGCTACTTGCCCTCAGCACTTTATTACATCCCTTGGGTGGATGGCTTGATTAGGGGGCTTCTGCTGTGAACATCCTGTCAATAATGAATCCTCCACTAGTTGGGAGATTCATAAGGTCTTATTCACTACCCCATCCCTGTGCCTTGCACATAGGTGCTAGTAGACATGTATTAAATTTATCAGGAAGATGATCGTTATAGCTCTAAAAATATGTTGTCTAGATTTTTGAGGTATTCCTAACTAAGCTTTTTTGTGTTTGTGTCTTCCTGTCTGAGGTTCTAGATTCTGGTTCAGTCTAGTGCAGTTTTTGCCCAGTGAGGGTGGGGCTTCTGTGATAGAAAGAATCCATATTTCCTTGCCAGTCCAGTAGTTCTAATAAGAATTTCTTGAACAGCTTCTTTATCATTAAGTCACTGAGAATGTGCACCATTTGTGGAATTCAATTTTTTACTTAATCTATCCTGACACTAATTTTGCAACTTCATAGGAGAAAACTTTCCCATTCAGGCAGTATGAAAATCAGTGATCAAGTCAGAGTGAAACGATTGATTCTGAAATAAATTGTTATGCTCAGCAGCTTGATTCTCATGTTTGATTCTCTTGGGGCTAACCAAATGCCCTTAAAGCTATGGGACAGTATCTTTTTCCCTCCTCTCCCACCATGTAGCAGACTGTGCATCAATGCTTATGTCTGCTAAGTTCAAACTTCCTTCAGGCCACTGGATTCACACCAAATATTTATAACAAGTATTACTTATGTTCAAAATTAGTATAAGACAGTCTTAGTCTTCTATACTGATTCCTGAATCACCTGTGTGGTACTATTAAGTTAACAACCTACTTTTCTATAAACGTATTTTGTAGACTTTTTTTCTTCTCGTGACAGTGAAAATTTCATTCTTGTGCATTCAAGTAAGGAAGCTTGTTTTTAGTCATAAATAGTATTTTTAATGTATATTTCAAGTGGAGTTGCTGCTACAGAAATAGTTCTGAATGACTACTTTCCTGCAAATATTTTTGTTAATTTGTCACTGCTCCTTATTATAGAAATATGCTTTCATTTTTATATCTATTCACATTTCTAACTTAATTTCTGGCAGCAGCATACCCTTCCAACAACATCAGTGTAAACTCTGGAATTCCAATATAGCAAAACTTCTTGGTAAACTTTCACAATTAATGGTTTGGCCGTTGTGAAATATTTCCAACTGCTCTATGTATCTTGTTTATTAGGAATTGAGTCATCATCCAAAATCCTTTGCAGATCTATCCAAGTCAACAATAATTTATGCCAATTTCCAAGGCTTGGTACTTCAAAGTTTTCAGGAATGTGGAAGGAAAGAAATTTAAGGAATCTTCATGTAAATTATTTGTATTAGGATAATAAAGCATATGGTTATTCTGAGTGAATTCTTAAACTGATAAAAATGCATTGCATGATTTCAAAACTCTCTGAACATAACTGTAGTTTTAGGTATTAACTGAAGCATTAAAACCTTTAACCATCCTCCTCCCTTTTGATCTCCAACAAGTTCTGCCCATTGGCAACAGGAGCTTGGGAAATGGAATTTGTTGCCTCCTTACTTTTTTCACAGATCAGGACAGAGAAGGGCTGGTGTGAGGCTAACAGACAAGAAATGTGACTGGCTCACCACTGTATCCTCAGTACCTAGCAGAGTTCCTGTTGAATGAATGAATCTGAAAATTGACTGGCTACACTTTTAATTATAATTCATATAATTAACGTAAAATAAATTTCCCTGGCACCTACTGCTAGAGACCAAAGTGTTTACATTCTTATTTCCAGAAATAAGTTTTGCTTCCCTACTTCTAAACAAGTTATGGTGTTCACACTCATTCATTCTGCAAACCTGTTAGGACCTTAGGGTAGTATAGTGAACAAAATAATAGCACACATTTATATAGTTCTTAGCATGGGCCAGGCACAGTTCCGGGTACTTTACATTTATTTTTCACGAGTTAAATAAAACAGACACAAATCTCTGCCCTTGAGGACTTTATATTGATGTTAGGGTGGTGTCGCAGCCCAAGAGGGCCATGCCAGTCCGAAGGCCAAAGAAGACAACGAGCATTTTCTGATACATGAACTTTTATTCAGGGCTTACTTACAGGGTGAGAAGTCATGGAGAGATCATGACAGCTCTCTGAGGCCAGGCAGGCATCACATTCACAGGAAAGACAACCAAGTGATGCAAAAAGGGCAGAAAGCCTTTTAAAAAAGTTTAAGACAAAGGCCCTCCTAAGGGGGAGCATAGATGCAGGAACAGGTTACTTTGACCTGGGGGGTGGTGCAGGAAGGACTAGAATAACACTTGAACAATTACATTTTGCTCTTTTTGTGAGACTAAGAGCCTCTCACTTCCTGCCTGCTTGCATAAAGTTACATTTTAAGGTCAATTTACCCTTTTTCTCTTTACTGGCTTAGAAAGACAAAAGGTTAAACATTTAGCTGCCTAGGTCATGCGGACTGCTGTGCACCAAAGATCTGCTGGCCTGTTTTGCTCAGGCCATGGGGTTGCTACAGGTGAGGTGAGGTGGAATACAAGAAACAGACAATAAACAATAGACAAAGAAATATGTAAATCATATAGTTAGCTAGAAGTTGATAAGAACTACAGGAGAAGTAGACCAGGTAAGGATGCAGGGATGTATGTATAGGAATTTAAAATAGAGTGGTTGGATGGGCCACACCAAGGTAACATTCAAGTTCCTTCTGGGAAGGGATTCCCTGACAGAAAACTGGTCAGAGAAAGGGAGCCAGACCCTCAAATTTTCCCAAAGGCTCTTCACCTCAGCCTCCCCAATTCTGAAAGGCCCAACCTACCCCACTAGACCTCTCATCTGAGCCGATTCTGCTGCACAGGTAGCTGGGAAGAGGCCAGGGGACAAGGAGTGGGAGGGAATCTTCCCCACCCTGAGAGCCCTGGCCCTACACCCCTTCCTCTGCATCCTACCCAGTCCTACCCGGAGCACTACCTGGAGTCTCGAAACCGACCTCGAGAGGAGAGGGTGACAGCGGACTTCGGTCGTCCCCTTGGGATCCTCCAATACCCTAAACAAGTAAACCACTAAAGGGGAAGGTTTTCACCGGACCGGTACTGGGACTTCCCGCCTCACAGGTACACTTCCGGGTACATTCTAGGATTGTAAAAGGCCTCCAAACTCGATGGCTCATCTTGAGACGACTCGCAGACTCTGGAGGGGTGGAATGGTTTTGTTCTCTAAACTAGAGTAATTTTCCTAGCCCTAGAAGATACTCTGCACCCTCCACCCACCCCACAGGTGGTTAAGAGCACCATCTCAGGAAACACCTTTACTAATTCTATGTATACCCTTCAGCAAGTTACTTAACTCCTTTGTACTTCAATTCCCTTTTTCTGTAGAATTCTTAATACTTTGTACGGATTTTTGCTGACACTACAGGAATTATTATATGTATAGCATCTAGAGATGGGCTGGAATATGTAAATACTTTGTATTTGTTAAATAAAACAGTATCCCACCCCGACCAGCCTACTGAGACCGGACTATTTTACCTCTGATCACTGGCTGGTCACTGGAAACACGTCCCCATTTAAACAGCCTGTTTCCAGTCTTTTGGCTCCGTGAAGTTGAAGTAGACTGCTAGGTACTAGAGTGTAGCTGCCCTTTCACATAAGCGATTCTTGTCCATACCCTTTGGCATTCTTTCCTGTCCTGACTAAACTAATAACAGCAATTTTGCATGAAACTGAAACCATCAGTCCCTATGAGCATATGCTTACCAGACAGCGGGCAGATACAAGGAAAAAAAGGAAACTCTGAAATTGTTTCTTTGCCTACATTTTGAATATGTTTTCTTTTTCTTTTCTTTTTTTTTTTTTTCTAAGTGTACTTAGGGTCACCAGCAAGTATTTAGTTTATATCTCAACTGGTAGTTAATTAGGAACTTCCCAGAGATCTTTTTGTGACTTAATTGTTAAATGTGCTCCTATCCTTATGGAATGACTTGTGAAATATCTTGGATATTTATATTCCTTAGAAAATGTATGTTAAGGGAAGAGTTCTGATATTACTGTCCAATCCCACATCTTAGGGCTGGCACTGAGCTACACAGGCATATGTTCCTATGGGAAGACAACAGGGCTGTCTCTCCTCCCAAGGAAAATCTTCAAGGCAAGTGTCTGGCTTCTAGGAAATGTGAGTGCCCAGAACTGTTGGTCCTTTTTAATCTATCCTCCTGAGCAAACAAAGTTTGTGGAATATTAAGTTCAATAATAGGATGGGGACTTGAATCAAAGAAAAAGATGGCAATCTTGGCCCTTGATTCTTGGTCAAGAGAAAACAGCCCAAGGAATGAGGTAGTACATTTTAAAAACTAGTTTAGAAATATTACAGAAATGCAGCCTAGAAGACATGTATTTCATTCCTGTTCCTGTTCCTTGCCAGGTTTTGTTTTAACAAGGTTTTTTCAACTTTAGCACTATTGATATTTTGGGCTGAATTTATTGGCTTTTGTTGTGCAAGACTGTTCTGTGCATCATGGGCTGTTTAGCAGCATCACTGGTCTCTACCCACCTGATGCCAATAGTACCTCCCCCACACCCTTAAGACATGAAAACCAAAAATGTCTCCAGAAATGGCAAATGTCTCCTGGAGGGCAAAATCACCCCTGGTTGAGAACCACTGATTGAAACCAAGCCTATTTAATATATTAAACTTGAAAACACTTATCAAAGCTCTACCCCCTATGGCAACTCCTCTAGCACCTAGCCAGCCCAATCAGCCCTTTTTCCTGGCCTTTCAAAATCTAGATGCACATATGAAATCTTAGTTACCTCATTTTCAGCAGGAAGTGTAATGATGCACTCCTCCCTACCTCCTTTGTTATTGCTGGTAGCATTACCCAAGGATTACTGACCTTTCCCCAAACCAAGAGAGAAGGATGTTATGATGAAACAGAGCTATCCTTATTCCATTTGGAAGGGCTGAGAATGGTAAAAACAGCAGAATGAAATCACTGACTGAATAAAATACCATGGCTTCAAATCATGGATTTCTTTTCAATACTTACAGACCAGTGAACAAAATTATACTGTAAAGTGGTATAGGGAATGAGGATTATTTCTACATGACAGCAGTAACCCTACAGGTATTCTTGAAGTGTAACTTATTTAAAAATTCTCTATTGCTAATTAGTAAATTCCTTGAAGGTTAGAAAGTGTTGTCCCTTCCCCCCCCCACACACAGCTTGGCTTTTGCATCTGATGAATGCCTGATCCATCATAATGCACCCTATCAAAGTTGACTGACAAAACAGTACTTCTTTAGGATATTTGAAGTCCTGTAAGATAAACACACAAAGAAATCTCAAAGTCAGAAATCACACAATCTCTCTCTGTATCATGCACAAAAAATATCCACTCAAGGAACTGGATTTTGCTACATTGACAGAAGGGGGACTATTGAATAAGGAATCTTGTACACACTTCAAATTTATAAAATAAATAGAAAAAAAGACTTAGTAAGCCTATAAAAATAACTACAGGGAAACAGAAAATCAGAACCAAAACATCCCACCTAATAAAAATCACCCAAACCACCACCAGGAAAAAAAATCCTGGAAGTAGAAGCAAAATGAAGCAGAAAACTCCAAAGTGAATTGAATATATCGAATAAGCGTTAGGGATATGAAATAATACCTTGAACCAGAAATTCAAAAAATTAAAAAGGGGCAAAAAATCCCAGAAAGAAATGAGAAGATGAATAAGACCTGACTGACATCATGAAAGAAATGGAAGAAAATCATTTCAAAAATGAACACTATATTAAAAGGTGCCTAAAGAAGAATAGTCTAAACTTAAAACTTGAAAGATGCACTGAAAAAAAGGAGGAAAACAAAAGGAATGAGATAAAGAAGGAAGTGAAAATTATCAGAGAAAATGTGATTGAAATGAAAGACGGGCAATGGAGTCCCTGAAAATGAAAAAAACAATGAAACAAAATTAATATTTATAACCATAATCCAAGGAAACATTAGAGAAATAAAACAATGAAAAGAAGACTTGAATCTAGAAAGGGCTCACAGGAGGGCAATGGAGTCCCTGAAAATGAAAAAAACAATGAAACAAAATTAATATTTATAACCATAATCCAAGGAAACATTAGAGAAATAAACAATGAAAAGACTTGAATCTAGAAAGGGCTCACAGGATATCTGAGAAAATTAACCTGTAACGATGAACTCAGAGACATTGCACAGTAAATCTATTTGATTTTACAGATAAAGAAAAATATCCTGTAGGGCCTACAGGCAAAAGGATTAAATAACTTTAAAGGTCAAAATAATTAGAATGGCAATAGCTTTCTCAAAAACATCATACAAAGCATGATGGAACTATGATGGAACATTATTTTCTTTTAAAATTCAATGAAGAAGACTGAATCAAGGAATTTATATACAGCTCAGCTGTCCTTTAAGTATCAAGACTACAGAAAATAGATGTAGGGATTTCTGTACCTATAAGCCCTTCTTGAGGAATCAACCAGAGAATAAGCTCTATTCAATCATATGACTTCACCAAAAGTACTGACAGAGAACATTTTACTTAATTGTAGGTCTAAAATTAAAACAAAGGTAGTAACAAGGGTGAAAGACAAAGGAGAAAGGAGAGGGGAAGAAGTAGAATAAGCTCACAGATTTTGTATAGGAAATGGACTGGAGTTAAAGGAAACAAATAAAACTAACAAAACTAGTAGTAAAGGGCTAAATTAGAAAGTAAGTGACTAAGGGCATTGAAAATATGTAAGTACAAATATTAACACTTAATAAAATCACAAATTTTCCTAAATATCAAAAATAGTTTTAAATGAAAAAGCAAATAATATAAGTAAAGAAATAAACATAGCAAATATGACATAATACATTTGAATATTATAAGATAAATTGACAGAGTTGAGACCAAACATGCTAGTTATATGAATAAATGTGAATGGGCTTAACTTAATATGAAAAGAAAGATTTTCAATTAGGTCATAAGTTAAGTCTCAACTATAGGCTATATATTAGAGACTCACCTAAAACAAAGTGATTCACAAAGTATAAAATAAAGAAATAGACAGAGGTATACCAGGAAAATTGAAAAAATGAGAACATAGGAGTAGGGACTCTGATAAAGTAGAATTTAAGTAAAAAAGCATTAAATATAGAAAAAAAGCAGTTTCTGCTAAAAGCTACAATTCACAATGAGGACAGAACAGTTACGAATATCTATGTGTCAAAAACACAGCAACTATTTTTGTGAAGCAAAAATTACAGCAGATGCAAGGAGACATAAAACACACTAATAGAACATTTTAACATACCTCTCAGTATAAAACATATCAAGAGAAAAAAAATAAGGAGATGACCTAAAAACAATCAGTAAAGAAGATTTTATGGCTATATATCCAACTTTATTCCCTGATAAATAAAAAATACACCTTTTCCTCAAATGCACATTAAACAGTCACAAAAATTGACAAAGAAAATACCAGCAGTTTCTATAAAAAGAAATATTACAAAAACACTTTCTGTCCACAATAAAAGAGACCAAGGTAGAGTAAGAGGGAACTGGATTTACCCTTCTGCATTAAACAACCAAAAAACCATACAGAATATACAAAAAAGGGTTTTAAGGATATTGGACATCAGATAATGAAGAACAGTGATCCTTGAGTGATGAGAAACAAACAAGATGAGTTCTATGATTGCTCTAGCTTATTACCTTGTGAGAGAGTTTCCAGGTCACCATACAGAAAGAACCCAGGAGGAGCTCTGTGGACTCCCTCAGTTGATGAGACAGAGCTTAGGGTCTAGGGAAACAAAGAGCCTAGAATTATCAGGGCAGAGTACCAGGCAGGAATGAGCTACCCAGACAGCAAGCCATGGCGATATGCTGAAGGTATTCAGCAAAGTACTGATAAGCACATGAATGTGAGGAAACTACCCTAGGCTAGGAAAAATTTACTTGAAAAGAATTAAAGGTAACAGGAAATGGCATTCACACCAGCAAACCTGGAAATGTCATAATTTATGGGGCACAGGGTAGTGTACTTACTAGTGGGATATAATTAGCCCTAGACTAAAGCCTGCTCTGGTCCAAGCTAACAATTCTTAGTATTAGTAGCAAGATATGAAGACAAAGCTTCCTGATTATCTTAACTGTGCCTCAAAAATGAAGCTCAAAATACTAAAATATGAAACATCTAATAAAACTAAAATGTTTGGTATCCAATAAAAAATTATTAGGTATGTAAATAAGCAGAAAAATATAAGCTATAATGAGGAGAAAAGGCCATTGATAAAGACTGATACAGATCGTAGAATTAGCAATCATTAAAAAAATTTTAAAACAGTATTTTATATGTTCAAAAAGCTAGAGGAAAGATTGAACATGTTAAGCAGAGACATGGAAGATATTAAAGACCCAGATGAAATTTTAAGAGATGATACACTGAAATGTTTGGGATGAGAAATATACTGGATGAGCCCACTCAAGATGGTGGAATGAGACGCTTCTGGGTTCCATCCCTCCACAGACGGTTTGTAAAACCAGTAAAAACCAGAAGAAATACCTTTATCAAAGCTCCATAAAACAGTTAAAGGATTGCAGTAACAGGGCAAGTGCCAAATCAAGAAAAAGGCAATTTAAAAGTGATAGGATCTCATGGTGCTTTGGCTAGCCCCTTTCTTATCCCCTCACAGGCTCTGCAAAGCTCCCAATGCACATCCCTGGTCCTGGTTTGGAAGGAGCACTGTAAACCTTGTGCACATACTGGGAGGATGTATGTCTGGCCTGATCTCTTTGGTGGAGGCCTTAGGGACTGAAGCATGACACTCATTATAGGTTTGCCATCCCAAAACTTACCCTGCATGTTAGAAGGCAGCTCACAGAGCTCTCCTACAGAACATTGTGAGAGCACAGTCAAGTCATGGCTTTCTGGGGCAAAGGATTGCTGGCTGTAAGACATATAGTGTAATGCTTGAGACCATGGGGAAACTATTTCATAGGGAAGAGGGGACATTCATATCTGTGTAAATTGGGAAATTCCCAGTGCCACATATGCATGCCCAAGACAAGACTCATGAATAGAAAGGGTCAGGAAGGCCCCTATGTTTCTGGCCTTGAGCTACTCTCTAAACTCCTTATATGAATAATTCCTGAATGAGAGCACTTATTAGGTGAATCTGCAAAAATTGGGAGAGGTCTTTTCTCTTTTTCCTTTTTTTTTTTTTTTTTTTACCTATCTGGGATTCAAGGAAAGCTCTGTCATAAAACTAGCTGGATACAAGCTTAAGGAACAGATGACTCAGAGTCTAAATTCTAGTGATAACATTAAAATGCCCAGGTTTCAATAAAATTATAAAACATACAAAGAAACAGTAAGCAACAACCCAGGCAAAAGAGAAGGTTAAAGCATTATAAACCATGAATGAGAAGGATCAGACATGCAACATATGAAAAACTTAAAAGAAAAAAAAGGCCCTAAACATCTGCAAAGAGTTAAAGGAAAACATGGACAGAGAACTAAAGGAAATTAGGGGAAAAAAGGATGAAAAGATGAACAAAAAGAATATTAACATAGAGATGGAAATTATGAAAAGAAACCAAACATTGCTGAACACCACAGTAACAGAAATTAAAAAATTCCCTAGAGGGGTCCAACCAGAGATTGGAGTTGACAGAAAAAAGAATCAGTGAACTCAAAGATAAGACTATTGACATCATCCAATCTAAAGAATCAGAAAGAAGAAAGAATGAAGAAAAATGAACAGAGTCCAAGGAAATTGTGGGACACCAGCAAGCATACCAATATACTTATTGTGGGAGTCCCAGAAAGGGAAGAAACAGGTAAAGTGGCAGAGAAGTATTCAAAGAAATAATACTGAAAACTTCCCAAATTTAACAAAACTTCCCAAATTTAACAAAATACACACATTCAAGGTGCTGACAAACTCCAAACAGGATAAACCCAAATAGATCCACACCATGATATTTTATCATCAAACTGCTGGAGATCAAAGATGGGAGAATTCTAAAAACCACAAGAGACAAGCAATGTGTCATGTAAGGGAGGCTCAATAAGACTAAGTTCTGATTTCTCATTGGAAATCATAGAGGCAAGAAGGCAGTTGGAAGACATATTTAAAGTGCTGGAAGCAAGAACTTTCCAACCAAGAATTCTATATCTGGCAAAATTAGTTGTTTTTTAAAAATGAGGGAGATTAAGATGTTCCCAGATAAACAAAAGCTGAGGGAGTTAATCAGCACTAGACTGGCCCTGAAAGAGATGCTGAAGAGAGTTCAGTAAATTGAAAGGAAAGGACAATAGATAATAGATGAAAGCCACATGAAGAAATAAAGATCTTCCAAAGGGTAATGACATGAGTAAATATAAATGCCAGTAGTATTGCATTTTTGGGTTCTGATTCCACTTTTTATTTCCTACCTGATCTAGAGTGCAAATACATAAAATGTAATGATACTGCGACCCTCCACACCCCTGGCAACATGGCGCTGCCAGTGGCACAGAGCATGCGGATTGTTGTCTGCAGCCTGCACACGGCCTTGACATCTGTGAATTCCTGCCTGCTGGGGCCCTGAGGGCTGCGGGCAGGCACTGTTTGGATGCTGTGCACTGGCCCTGCTCTGCTCTCGGTGAGGATAACCACAGAAAATTGTTCTGGAACAGTGGGAATCAGCAATTTTGCACAGTAAGCTTTGGGAAATGTCATTTACTATAGTCTTCCCAAGGTTGGGACAAAACAGAACAAACAAGAGGAGTTTGGTGCTTTGGAAAGTGTAGAAGTTGCCAGTGAACTTTATTTTCCTCTACCATGAGAAGTAACAGAAGTTAATGAAGTTCTTGAAGAAAATCCAGGACTTGTCAACAAATCTTGTTATGAAGATGGTTGGTTGACCAATATGACACTAAGTAATCCTTCAGAACTTGATGAACTAATGAGTAAAGAAGCATATGAGAAATACACAAAATCTATTGAAGACTGAAAATGGAACCCTTAAATAAACTTGTCTGAAACAGTATAATCCAGCAATATTTTAAATTACTGGTGGATAAATATTTATAAAAGCAACTTTTAGCAATAGGAAAACAGAAACTACTTGTTCCAACTATGCTATTGAAAGAAAATACCCCTCAATTCTCTAATGATAGCAGATAAACATAATTTATATCTTTTTCACATCACCCAGTGGTTTAGATCAGGATCTAATTATATTCAGAATCCATGAGATTATTGGAGGTAAAAACTACTTGTAAAATTTATGTAATTCATGGATAAGATTGTTATCTTAAGCCTTATGTAATATTGTAACTTGCTTACTTCAATCCCTGGATTTGGGTCAAAATACTTAATGATATTTTCATTGGAAATAACTGGAGTGGATGTGTTTTTGTTAGTTGTACAGTGTCAGGTGAGGAACAGTACTCATAATTTTGCAGTATATCATGTTTGCTAGTGCTATTTTCATACAATGAAGCAACAGCCTTGCAGCAAAATAAGAAACCCTTTAATAATAAAACATTCAACTTCTCCATTCATCATGCATTTTGTTTTGATGTTAATTTTTCACTCAGTGATTCTGTTATTTGTGGAAATGATAATTTAGTCAAAATCTGATTTTTCTTGAGTAAAGATCTAATTATCTGATTTAAAATGTAATGATACATCAGTGGCTTTCAACTAAAAATGTATAAATATGTAATTTGT
This sequence comes from Choloepus didactylus, assembly GCF_015220235.1. Classification (NCBI taxonomy): domain Eukaryota; kingdom Metazoa; phylum Chordata; class Mammalia; order Pilosa; family Megalonychidae; genus Choloepus; species Choloepus didactylus. Next base: position 124,718,453 of record NC_051313.1, on the reverse strand, counting down.
GACAAAAACTACATAAAATTTGGGGGGGATAGAGGAGTACAGGAACATAGTTTGTGCATACTACTGAAGTTAAGTTGGAATCAAATCATATGAGATTGATATAGATTTAGGATGTTAATTTAAGTCCCATGGTAACTACAAAGAAAATATCAGAAAATATGCAAACTCAGAGGCAGAAATAGGTTGCTAGAGGTAGGGAGCACTGAGAATGGGGAGTTAATGAATACTGGGTGTTGGGTTTTTGTTTGGGGAGATGGGCAAATTTCAGCAATGAAAGTGGGGAGCATACCACAACTTTGTGAATGTGATTAACCCCATTGGATGGTGTTCTAGTTTGCTAACACTGCTGGAAGGCAAAACACCAGAAATGGATTGGCTTTTGTAAAGGGGTTTATTTAGTTACAAATTTACAGTCTTAAGGCCATAAAGTGTCCAAGGTAAGTCATCAGCAATCAGGTACCTTCACTGGAGGATAGCCAATGGTGTCCAGAAAACCTCTGCTATCTGGGAAGCACATGGCTGGCATCTGCTCCAGACTTCTGGTTTCAAAATGTCTTTCTCCCAGGACATTCCTCTCTAAGCTGCAGTTCCTCAAAAATGCCACTCTTAGTTGCTCCTGGGGCATTTTCCTCTCTTGGCTTCTCCAGAGCAAAAGTCTGCTTTCAACAGCCATCTTCAAACTGTCTCTCATCTGCAGCTACTCTCTCAGCTCCTGTGCATCCTTCAAAGTGTCCCTCTTGGCTGTGGCTAACTCACTCCTTCTGTCTGAGCTTATATAGTGCTCCAGTGAACTAATCAAAGCCCATGCTGAATGGGCGGGGCCACACCTCCTTGGAAATTATCTAATCAGAATTATCACCTACAGTTGGGTGGGTCACATCTCCATGGAAACATTCAATCAAAGAATTATAATCTAATCAACACTAATATGTCTGCCCAAACAAGACTGCATCAAAGATAATGGTGTTCTGGGGGACATAATACATTCAAACTGGCACAGATGGTATGCTTAGGAGTGGTTGAGTTGAGAAAGTTTATGTCAAATATATGTTTTCACAGTTTAAAAAAAAAGGAGCAACTAAAGAGACAAAGATAATTAAATGCAATACAAGATCCTGGATACAATTAATAAGGGAGTAGAAAAGTCTCAAAAGGACGTTATTGGGACACATGAAAAAATTGGAATATAGACTTTAATCTTTGTATCAGGGTTAAATTTCTTGAACTTGATAACTGCAATTAAGTTGATTACATAAATGAATATCCTTGTTATTAGGAAATTTATATTGCAGTATTAAGTGTTCAAGGAGAAAGACGTATACAACCTATACTGAGTTGTTCAGAAAACAGATTGATAAGTTGATAGACAGATGGACAGATAGATGGGTTGACAGATGGAAAGAATGATACAACAAATGTGGCAAAATGTTAATATTTGTGGATTGGTAACTGGGTGAAAGGGATATGTTGAAGTTTTCTGCATGGAGTTTGTATTATTTTTGTAACTATCCTGTAAGTTTGAAAATATTTCAAAATAAAAAGTGTAAAATAAATACTGAATGGAATTCTGAAAACTTGAAATGCAAGGGGAAAGATTAGTGAAGATGAAGACATAATAGAAACCATACAAAACGAAAAAGATAAAAAAAAGACAAAAAAATAGACAGCATCAAGAGCTATAGTACAACTTCAAATGGCCTAATATACATGTAACTAGAGTACCTAAAGGAGGGGAAAGAAAAAACAATTGAAAAAAAATACTGACTGCAAAAGCTCCAGATTTTATCAAACCCACCAATCCAAGAATTGTAACCAACCACAAACACAAGAAGCATGAAAACAACTACATAAAGAAACATCATAATCAAATTGCTCAAAACCAGCAATAAAAATAAAATCTTAAAAGCAGCCGGAGCAAAAAAGAAATATTATATAGAGACCAAAGGAAAAAAAGACATATTGTGCAGAGAGAAACGAAGATTACAATGACTGAAGATTTCCTACTTGAAACAATGCAAGCCAGAAGACAGTAGAGCAACATCTTTAATGTACTGAAAGGAGACAATTATACAATTCTTTACTTAGTGAAAATATCATTCAAAAATGAAGAAAAGGAATATGTTTTCAGACATCCAAAACTGATAGACTCCATCACCAGCAGAAACAATTCAAGAAACATTAAAGGAAGTCTTTAAATAGAAGTTAAAAAAAAAAAGTAGGAAATATGGGTCATACAAAGGAATAAAGACCACTAGAAATGGCAATTACATGGGTAAATGTATTTTTAAATTCTTTTTATTTAAATCCCTTTAAGACACTGTTCAAACAAGAATAATACGATGTGGTATGGAGTTTATAACACATATGCAAGTAATATGTATGATAAAAATAGCACAAAAGGCAGGAGGGAATAACAAAAGGACAGGAGGGAAGAAATGGACCTATACTATTGCTGGATAAAACAGATCAAATTAACTCAAGGTTAGTAGAATAAAGAAAATAATAAAGCTGAACCAGTGAAACAGCAAACAAAAATAGAGAAAATCAATAAAATCAAAATATATTTCCTTGACAAGATTGATATTATTGAAAACCTCTAGCCACACTGATGAGGAAAAAAATAGAAAAGTCATAAATTACTAATATCAGGAATTAGATAGGTGGCATTACTAGAAATTCTACATATATTAAAAATATAACAGAATATTATGAACAAACATACAAATAAATTTGACAATTTAGAAGAAATAGACATTCCTTTAATGATGAACTCAAACCTCATTCAAGAATAAATAGATATCCCACAACTTTTCTAATAAAAAAAGAATAAATAGATAAGAATAGCCCCATATCTATTTTTAAAATTGAATTTTAGTTTAAAATCTCCCACAGGGAAAGTTCCTATTCTTAGCACAATAAAGACATATGAAAAACCCACATCTAACATCCTACTCAATGGTGAAAGACTGAAAACTTTCTCCCTAAGATCAGGAACAAGAGAAGTATACCCATTATCACCATTGTTATCCAACATTGCACTGGAATTTCTAGCCACAGCAATTAGGCAAGAAAAAGAAATAAAAAGCATCCAAATTGGAAAGGAGGAAATAAAACTATCCATATTCATAGATGATATGATCCTTTATATAGAAAATGCCAAAGAATTTTCAAGAAAGTGTCTAGAGCTAATAAATTAATTCAGCAAAGTGGTGAGGTAAAAGATCAATACCCCCAAATTAGTGGTGTTTCTGTACATCAGCAATGAACAGTCCAAAAAGGAAATTAAGAAAACAACTCCATTTATAATAGCAACCAAAAGAAAAATATCTAGGAATAAATTTAACCAAGGGTGACTTGTATGCAGAAAACTTCATATAGTTACTGAAAGAAACTAAAGAAGACCTAAATAAATGGAAAGATATTCCATGCTCATGGATTGGAAGATTTAATATCATTAAGAACTCAATACTTCCTAAAGCAATTTACAGATTTAACACAATACCAATCAAAATTCCTATAGTCTTATTCACAGAAGTGGAAAAGCTAATTGTCAATTTCAGATGGAAGGGCAAAGGACCCTGAATAGTCAAAAACATCTTGAAAAAGACAAGCAAAGTTGGAGGACTCACACTTCCTGATTTCAAAACTTATTACAAAGTTACAACAATCAAAATTGTGTGATAGTGGCACAAGGACAGATATGTTGACCAATGGAATAGAATAAAAAGTTCAGAAATTAACCAACACATCCATGGCCAGTTGATTTTGGACAAGGGAGCCAATAACATTCAATGGGGGAATGAACAGTCTTTTCAATAAATGATGCTGGGGAAACTGGATATCCACATGCAAAAGAAAGAAAGAGGACCCCTTTCTCACACCATATACAAAAATTATCTCAAACTGGATCAATGACCTAAATAGAACAGCTAAAACTTTAAATCTCTTAGAAGAAAACATAGGGAAATATCTTTGGGACCTTGCATTTGGCAGTGGATTCTTAGACTTTACACAAAAAGCACGAGCAACAAAAGAGAAAATAGATAACTGTGACTTCCTCAAAACTAAAAAAACTTTTGTACATGAAAGGACATTATCAAGAAAGTGGAAAAACAACCTACAGAATGGGAGCAAATATTTGGAAGCCACATTTCTGATAAGAGTTTAATATCCAGTTTATATAGAGAACTTCTATTCAATAACAAAAAGACAAACAACCCAATTAAAAAATGGGCAAAGGATTTGAATATACATTTCTCCAAAGAAGATAAACAAATGCCAGAAAGTACTTGAAAAGATGCTCAACATCATTGGTCATCAACAAAATACAAACCAAAACCACAATGAGATACCATTTCACACTCACTAGAATGTCTACTATTAAAATAATAGAAAGTAACAGGTGCTAGGGAGGATGCAGAGAAATGGGAACCTTAGTTCATTACTGGTAGTAAAGTAAATTGTGCAGCAGCTGTGGAAAACCATTTGGCAGTTGCTCAAAAAGTTAAAATAGAACTACCATATGACATGGCAATCCCCCTTCTAGGTATATACCCCAAAGAATCAAAGGCAGGTGTGCTGGTTTGGATCTATTATGTATCCCAGAAAAGCCTATGTTCCTTTTTATAATGCATTTTTTATTGTGAACTTTAACATATATACATAACAAGGATAACTTTCAAAGTATGATTCAACAAGTAGTTAGAAAACAAATTTCAAAGAATATCATGGTTCACAATTCCACAACTTCCACTATTTCCATTATTGTAAAATATAACATACATACAGAAAGGTGTTAACTTTCAATGTACAGCTCAATAAGCAGTTATACAGGTAATTTCAAAAATTGTTATGGGTTACAGTTCCACAGTTTCAGTTTTTTCCTTTATTATGCAATATAGGGTATATACAGAAAGGTGAAGACTTTCAAATCACAATTCGATGAGTAGCTATAGGGCAAATTTCAAAGGATGCAATGGGGTATAGTTCCACCATGTCATCTACCTCCTTCCAGCTATTCCAACACCAAAGCATCCAAAATATATTTATATAAAGTTTCAGTATTCATAGACCTTTATTAAATCTTATTTGTTACTACCCCTTCCTCTCACTTAATCTCTTTCTCCATCTTCAGGTGTGTCTAGGCAGTGAGCACCCTAACTTGTTCATATTGAAAGGGGGCATCAACAGCATGGGGATGGGGGCTGCATCTGATTATTGTTCTTAAGGAAGCTGTTGTCTCTGTGTTTTAGGACTTGTCTGGTATAGGAACACTCTGGTGGATTTAAGTTTTTGAGAGATAAAACTTAAGTGAGTGAATCTTTTATAGAATCTCTGGTAGGGACCTAGGTATTTAGGGACTACTTTTGGTAACGGCATGGCTTACTGTGGCTGTTTGGGATGTCTAGCTGGAGCCTGCATAACAGAAACCTCTAGGATAGCCTCTCGACTCTATTTGGAATTTCTCAGCCACTGTAACCTCAGCTTGTTACTTTTCTTTTTACCCCTTTTGGACAAGTAGGCATTTTCAATCACTCACTGCCAGGGCCAGGCTCATTCCTGTGAGTCACGTCCCACATCATTAGGGAGATTCATCCCCACCCCTCAGGATTCATGTTCTTCATGGTGGGGGAGGTTAATGAATTTATTTGCTGAGTTGGGCTTAGAGAGAGAAAGGCCACATCTGAGCAACAAAAGAGGTTCCCTGGAGGTGCCTCTTAGGCATAATTATAGGAGAGGTCAGCCTCCCATTTACAAACCTAAGTTTCACAAGAGCAAGCCTCAAGTTGAGGGCCTGATTTATTAAGTAGTGGATTCCTAGTTTCAATTAATATATATTCTATCCCAAGATAAATGGTGAGTTTCTTGCATTATCTTCTCTTAGTTGTACAATCATCATACTCTCAACTTTAAACAACTATCATAATGCATCCTAGAGCTCTTATCAGCTGCTAATAAATCATCCCTAGTATTAGTGTACTGTTGGTAAGACATTCCTATTAAATATAGTCTTTAATATGTAATGGGTAGTTTTTCATATACCATTCTGTTTTTAACCCTCTGCACCAGTGTCATTCCTTGTAAGTATATCATGCTAACACTTACTTAGGTTTGTGGTAGTACTCTGTGGGTTACATGCCTTTATACAACCATTTATGAACATGTTTGCCTTCAATGCTTCACTGCTACTTATAATCCTATTAATGAACCATAGTCACACATGACCATTCCCATACCATTAAGTTCACCCTCATTATTATATCTGTACATATTAGATTATCATTCCCCCATCACTAACTTCTGTCTATCTCTAAGTCCCCTATATTCTACATTATAGGACATTTACTTTACATTTTTTACAGAGTTCACATTAGTAGTAATATACAATGTCTCTCCTTTTGTATCTGGCTTATTTCACTCAGCATTATGTCTTCAAGTTTCATCCATGTTGTCATATGTTTCACAACCTCATTCCTTCTTACTGCTGTGTAATATTCCATCATATGTATAGACCACATCTTGTTTATCCACTCATCTGTTGAAGGACATTGGATTGCTTACATCTCTTGGCAATGTGAACAATGTCACTATGAACACTGGCATGCAAATATCTGTTCGTGTCACTGCTTTCAGATTTTCTGGGTATACAGCGAGAAGTGAAATTGCTGGGTTGTAGGGTAACTCAATATCTAGTTTTCTGAGGAACTGCCAAACTGTCTTCCACAGCGGCTGTACCATTATACAATCCAACCAGCAATGAATAAGAGTTCCAATTTCTCCACATCCTTTGTAGCATTTGTAGTTTCCTGTTTGTTTAATGGCAGCCATTCTTAGCGTGAGATGATATCTCATTGTGGTCTTCATTTGCATCTCCCTAATAACTGGTGAAGATGAACATGTTTTCATGTGTTTTTTTAGCCATTTGTATTTCATCCTTGGAGAAATGTCTTTTCATATCTTTTGCCTATTTTATAATTGGGCTGTTTGTACTACTGTGGTTGAGTTGTAGGATTCCTTATATATGCAAGGTATCAGTCTCTTATCAGAAACATGGTTTCCAAATATTTTCTCCCATTGTGTTGGCTGCCTCTTCAACTTTTTTGACAAATTCCTTTGAGGTACAGAAGCTTTTTATTTTAGGAGTTCCCATTTATCTATTTTTTTCTTTTGTTACTTGTGCTTTGGGTGTAAGGTATAAGAAGCAACCTCCTAATACTAGGTCTTGAAGATGTTTCCCTACACTATCTTCTAGGAGTTTTATGGTACTGTCTCTTATATTGAAGTCTCTGATCCACTTTGAGATAATTTTTGCATAGGGTGTGAGGTAGGGGTAGTCTTTCATTCTCTTGGATATAGATATCCAGTTCTCCCAGCCCCATTTGTTGAACAGACTGTTCTGTCCCAGTTCAGTGGATTTGGAGGCCTTATCAAAAATCAGTCAACTGTAGATCTGGGGGTCTATTTCCAAATTATCAATTTGATTGCATTGATCAATATTTCTATCTTTGTGCCAATACCATACTGTTTTGACTACTGTGGCTTTATAGTAGGCTTCAAAGTCAGAAAGTGTAAGTCCTCCCACTTTGCTGTTCTTTTTAGAGTGTTTTTAGCAATTCAAGCCATCTTTCCCTTCCAAATAAATTTGATAACCAGCTTCTCCAAGTCTGCAAAGTAGGTTGTTGGGATTTTGATTGGTATTGCATTGAATCTGTAGATCAATTTGGGTAGGATATTGATTATTACAGAAAAGAAATAAAGACCAAAAAAAAAAAAAAAGGAAACTCTGATCTTCCATACCCCTAACCATGCCCCCCCTCCATTACTGATTCATAGTTTTGGTATAATACATTCGTTACTGTTGATGAAAGAACTTAAAATACTACTAACTGTAGTATATAGTTTGCAATAGGTATATATTTACCCTATATGCCTCTCTATTATTAACATCTAGTTATAGGGTCATACATTTGTTTAGTTCATGAGAAAGATTTCTAACATTTGTACAGTTAATCATAGACATTGTCCACCACAAGATTCACTGTTTTATACATTCCCATCTTTTAACCTCCAACTTTCCTTCTGGTGACATGCATGACTCTGAGCTTACCCTTTCCACCACCTTCACACACCTTTCAGCACTGTTAGTTATTCTCACATCATGCCACCATCACCCCTGTCCATTTCCAAACATTTAAGTTCACCCTAGTTGAACATTCTGCTCATAATAAGCAACTGCTCCCCATTCTTTAGCCTCATTCTGTATCCTGGTTACTTATATTTCAAGTCTATGAGTTTACATATTATAATGAGTTCATATCAATGAGACCCTGCAATATTTGCCTTTATGTGTCTGTCTTATTTCACTCAGTATAGTGCCATCAAGGTTTCTTCATCAACCCATTTATTTTAAGATGGTTTTGTTCACATACCATACATTCCATCCTAAGTAAACAATCATTGGTTCCCTGTATAGTCATGTATTTATGTATTCAGCACCATCGCCACTATCTATATAAGGACATCTCCCTTTCTTCCACAAAGATGGAGGAAGAGTCAAAGAAGGCAGAGAGGCAAAAGACAAAGAAAAGGGAAAGAGAGAAAAACAAACAAATGAACAAACTTGATACCTAGAAAGCAACAAAAGGAAAGATAGCATTAACCTAAAGTAGAATAAAGGGACAACATCACCAATGCCAGGAGTCCCATACACTTCCCCTATTCCCTCCCCCCCATATGCACTTAGCTTTGGTATATTGCCTTTGTTATATTAAAGGAAGCATAATACAATGTTTCAGTAAATTATAGTCTCTAGTTTGCATTGATTGTATTTTTCCCCCAATCCCACCCTATTTTTAATACATTGCAATGTTGACATTCATTTGTTCTACCTCATGTAAAAACAGATTTGTACCTTTTATTACAATTGTTGAACACCCTTGGTTTCCCTGAGTTACACAGTCCCAGTCTTTATCATTTGTCATTTGTTCTTGTATCCCACATGGTCCTAGCCTTCCTCTTTCAACCATATTCACAGTCATCTTTGTTCAGTGTACTTACATTGCTGTGCTACTATCTCCCAAAATTGTTTTCCAAACCTCTCACTCCTGTCTTTTTCTTTCTGTCTGCAGTGCTTCCTTTAGTGTTTCCTGTAAAGCAGGCATCTTGTTCACAAACTCTGTCATTGTCTATGTCAGAGAATATTTTAAGCTCTCCCTCATATTTGTAGGATAGTTTTGCCAGATACAGGATTCTTGGTTGGTGGTTTTTCTCTTTCAGTATCTTGCATATATCACCCCACTTCCTTCTTGCCTCCATGGTTTCTACTGAGAAATCCACACACAGTCTTATCAAGTTTCCTTTGTATGTGATGGATCACTTTTCTCCTGCTGCTTTCAGGATTCTCTCTTTACCTTTGACATTTGATAATCTGATCATTAAGTGTCTTGGCATAGGCCCATTCAGATCTGTTCTGTTTGGTGTGCTGTGCTTTTTGGATCTGTAATTTTATGCCTTTCATAAGAGATGGGAAATTTTCATTGAGTATTTCCTCTATTATTGCTTCTGCCCCTTTTCCCTTCTCTTCTCCTTCTGGGACACCAATGACATGTACATTCTTGCTTTTTGTTTTGTTCTTAAGTTCCCAGAGACATAGCTTGTATTTTTCCATTCTTTTCTGTATCTGTTCTTTTGTGTGTAGGCTTTCAGGTGCCTTGTTCTCCAGTTCCTCAGTGTTTTCTTCTGCCTCTTGAGATCTGCAGTTGTATGTTTCCATTGTGTCTTTCATCTCTTGTGTTGTGCCTTTCATTTCCATAGATTCTGCCAGTTGGTTTTTTGAACTTTCAATTTTTACCTTATGTATACCCAGTGTTTTCATTATATGGTTCAGCTGTTTTGCCATATCTTCCCTAAACATTTAATTGACTTTTATTAGTTGTTTCAATTCTTGTATCTCAGTTGAAGTGTGTTTGTTCCTTTGACTGGGCCATAACTTCATTTTTCTTAGTGTAGGTTGTAGTTTTCTGTTGTCTAGACATGGTTTCTTTTACCCTAATCAGGCTTTCCCAGACCAGAATGGTCCAGTTTCCCTGAGGGTGTGTCTTAGAAAATTGGTGCACCCTGTGATGTCTCAGGTCACTGTGGTTTTCTGCCCAGCAGGTGGCATCTGTCAGCTTGTAATTCCAGACTGGTGTAAGGAGGTGTGGCCTGTGGCTGGTTTCCCCCAGGCTCTGGGATCTTGTTCTGAATGGAAGGCAGGTAGTAGAGCTAGGCCCCACCCTATTCCTCTTAGAGAAGGTAGACCCCCTAGGGAGAGGTCATTAGCATTTTAATGGTCTCTCTCTGCCTGTGCTATCTCCAGCCTTGTCTGGGTCAGAGCACTGGGAATTGAAAATGGCTGAGGCTTTCTCCACTGAGCTGAAACAGGGAAAGTCCCCTTCAGGGCTAGTCTGCAGCAACCCACTGGCTCTCCAAGGTCAGTCATCACCCAAAGCTTCTGTCTGCTTGTTGGGGATTCATAGCTCATAGTGAGCAGTTCACATTTGCTAATTAAAACCCCAGTTGGAGCTCAGCTGAGCTATATTCACTTGCTGGGAGAGAGGTTCTCTCTAGCAACATGAGGCTTTGCAGCTCGGGCTGTGAGGGGAGGAGTCTTCCAGCTTGGATCCACAGTTTTTACTTACAGATCTTATGCTGTGATCTCAGGCATTCCTCCCAATTCAGGTTGGTGTATGAGTGGACATTCATGTTTGTCCCCCACAGTTATTCTGGATTATTTACTAGTTGTTCCTGGTTTTTTATTAGTTGTTCCAGGGGGACTAACTAGCTTCTACTCCTCTCTATGCTGCCATCTTAGATCTCTTAAAATCTGCTATTTTAAATTTACTCTTGCAAAATCTTCTTTATGCTCTTCTAAGGTCTTCATGTCCTCTATATCCTGAGCCATGACATTGATGTCTGTGTGTACTTCTTTGATTAATTCTTCTAAGTTTGTGTCTCCTTTGGCTTTTTAATTTGGACATGTGGGTTATCCATGTCTTCTGGTTTCTTCATATGCTTTATAATTTTCTGTTGTTTTTGGCCTCTTGGCATTTGCTTATCTCAATAGGGTTCTTTCAGGATATGCAATATTATTTGAATATTTATCTATAATTTGGCAGAGCTACAGTGGAGTGCACTTTCCCTGACCTACCAGCAAATAGCACTCTGAGCCATCTCTTCCTCTGAAGCCAGTTCTCTCCCAACTTCATCTATGCACTGAAAAAGGATCCAAACCATGTGGAAGTCCAATCAGTGCACCAATTTTCCATGTGCACTGGGGTCTGCCAGCCATATGGGTTGGGGGCATACACTGAGGAGTTTGGCAGGGAGCTCGCTCCAGGACACTGTGGTCCTGGCTGTTCATGTGGCTGCAGGTAGAGTACTCTGGGGCTGCAGAGCTGCATGTCTCACCTTACAGCTTAAATGCACCATAGTCCTTGTCTGCTGTGCTCCCACAAGTCCCTGGGATTGGAGGTGGGCTCCTGGCACTTGCATGTGGAACCCTTGCCTCTAGGCTGTGCACACTGTGGGCTTCAATGAAAGAAGAGTGGATGCTGTATCAAGCCCACCATATCCTGAGTTCCCTCAAGGAAGCTCTCAGCCATGGGGCTGTGAAGGGCTATCTCCCCAGCCAACTCCAAAGATGGCTGCAAAAGGTGTGGAAAGCTGCCCCCCTCCATGCTCATTTGCCTGCTTGAACCACCAGTCCCTGGCTCAGGGGTTTTTGGCTGCAGGTCTGTGAAGGGTTATCACCCAAGCCAAGTGCTGAGGAGGGTGCTTTGGGGCATGGAAGGCTGCTCCCCTCCATGCTTGTCAACCAGCTACAACCACCTATACACCTTCAGAATTCTGGGCCAAACACTCACAAGTCTTAAATATAGTCTCTTACTTTTCCAAGTACATACTCATTATGGGTGTAGAAGTCCCTGCCCAGCCAGCGGAACCCTGGAACTGCTGTTCTGGAGCACTCTTTGTCCTTTTTCTAGGGTTTTTCATGGAAGAGAGTTTTGCTTTGTCTCTCCTAATCTGCCATCTTCCCAGAAACCCTGTTCTTTTAATCCAATTTTGTGGGGGCAGACATATTGTGGGTGGGAACTTTCGAATAGGTTGTTTCCATGAAAATGTGACCCCACCCATTCAATGTGGGTCTTAATCCCCTTGCTGGAGTCCTCTATGAGAGGATAAAAGGCAGAGACATTTTTGAGCAAGCTTAGAGAGAAGCTAAGAAAGAAAATGGCCCAGGAGAAGCAGGAAGGACCCACAGAAACTGAGAGAGCTGTTTTGAGACCAGAAACCAGGAGAAGAAGGGTCAGCAGACATTGCCATGTGCCTTCCCATGTGACAGAGGAACCCTGGATGCCATTGGCCTTTCTTCAGAGAAGGTATCTACCTCTTGGTGCCTTCATTGGAATATTTTCATAACCTTAGAACTGTAAATTTGCAACCTAATAAATTCCCATATAAAAAAGCCAACCAATTACTGGTATATTGCATTCTGACGGCTTTAGTAAACCAAAACAGCAGGAAATTCAACACATATTTGTACACCAAGGTTCATAACAGCATTATTCAGAATAGCCAAAGGGTGGAAGAAATTCAAATGTCCATGGGCAGATGAATAAATAAAGAAAATGCAGTATATATATACAACAGAATCAGCCTTAAAAACAAATGAAGTTCTGATACATGCTACTGCATGAATAAACCTTGAAGACATCATGCTCAGTAAAGTAAGTCCGATACAAAGGAACAAATGTGGTGTAATTCCACTTACATTAAATTGCTATAATATGCAAATATGTAGACATAATTAGAGTTCAGTTTATCAGGATGTGGGAGGAGAAATGTGCAGTTAATGAATAATAAATGTAGGGTTTCTAATCGGAATGATGGGAAAGTTCTGTAATGAATGGTGTTGAAGGTAGTGCGATAACATAAATATGATTAATACTACTGGATGGTATGCTTGGGAGTGGTTGAGATGGGAAAATTTATATTGTAAACTTAAACACAATTTTTTTAAAAAGAGATTAAAGAGATAATGACAATTAAATGCAATACATGATCATGAACTGGATCTAATAACGGAGGAGAAAATTCTCAAAAGGACATTATTGGGACATATGAAAAATAATGGAACATAGTCTGTAAGCTTAATGTCAATATTAATTTTCTTGAACTTGATACCTGTACTTAAGGTAATTATATAAATGGATATCCTTGTTCTTAGGAAAAGCATATGGAAGTATTTAATGTTTAAGGAGCATGATGTATACAACCCACTGTCAAATGTTTGGTAAATAGGTAGACAGTTAGATGGATGGATAGATGGATAGATAAAATCACACAGAAAATGCAGCAACATGTTAAAAGTTGGTAAATCTGAGTATTTGGTTGGGGGGTATGTTGTAGTTCTTTGTATAGGTTTTGCATTATTTTTACTTGAATTATTTCAAAATAAAAAGTTAAAAGAAAGGAAGGGAGGGAGAGGAGAGGGGAGGGGAGGGGAGGGAATGAGAATGCTAGCCAGTGCCTAGCCAGATGGCTTCACTGGTAAATTCTACCAAATATATAAATAGAAATAATATCAGCTCTACACAAACTCTTCCAGAAAAATAAAGATGGGAGGATATTTCCCAATTCATTCTATGAGACCAGCATTATCCTGATACCAAAACCACAGAAAGACATTACAAGAAAAGGACACCATAAACCAATATCCATCATGGACATAGATGCAAAAATTCTTAACATAATTTTAGTAAACACATCTAGCAATATATAAAAAAGGATAATATATTATGAACAAGTAGGGTTTATGCAAGGATGTAAGTTTGGTTTAAAATTTGAAAATCAATCTATGTAATTATTGATTAATAAAGTATATAATCATCCCAAAGGATTATAAAAAGCATTAGACAAAATTCACATCTCTTACCTGCTGAACACTATCAGTGAAGTAGGACTGGAAGGGAATGTTCTCAACTTGATAGAGGGCATCTACCAAAAACCTACAGTAATATCACACTTAATGGTGACAGGCTGAATGCTTTCCCCTAAGACAGGAAACAAAGCAAAGATGTCCCCTCTCAACAACATTACACTGGAGGTTTTAGCCAGTTCAATGTTATCCAGATTGGAAAGGAAAAGTAAAACACTCTTTATCCATAGACATGTCCATCTACACAGAAAATCCTTCAGAATCATCCCCAAAGCTACTAGAACTAATAGTGAGTTTAGTAAGGTTGTAGAATACAATTTAATACACAAAAACCAATGTTATTTCTGTAGAATTTTGTAACATGTAATCAAAAACTTAAATTTTTTAAAAATTCCATTTACAATAATATTAAAATATGAAATAAAGCTAAATATTTTAAAATATAAGACCTGTACACCAGAAACTTCAAAACACTGCTGAGATAAAATTTTAAAGATCTAAATAAATGAAGAGATATACCATGTTCATGTGTTGGCATACTCAGTATTCTTACTATGTCAATTCCCTCAAATTATCTACAGATTCAATGCAATCCAAAACAAAATCTCAGGGTTTTTTTTTGGTAGAAATTGACAAGCTGTTTCCAAAATTCATATGGAAAAGAAATGACCTACAATATGCCAAAACAACTTTGAAAAAGAAAAAAAGTTGGAGAGCTAACACTACCTGATTTCAAGAATTATTATAAAGTTATAATAATAAAAAATGCCAAGTATTGATGTAAAGGCAAATAGATCAATTGAACAGAACAGAAAATCCAGAAATAGACTCACACATATATAAACAACTGATTTTTCACAGATATTCAAAGGCAATTCAGTAGAGAAAAAAACATGAAAGCCACAGAAATTCTAGGAGACATCAAAGGAGAAAATATTTTTGACTTTGGGTTAGGAAAGATTTCATGAATAGTATCATCAAAAACATGATCCATAAAAGAAAAAATGGTAAATTGGACTTCATCAACATGAAAAGCTCTGTTACTCAAAAGACATTCTTAAAAGAATGAAAAGATAAGCCACAGACTGGGAGAAATATTCACAAATCATCTTTCTGTTTAAGGCTGGCATCTAGAATATATAAATTCAGCAAGAAAACAAATAACCCAGGGAAAAATGGGCAAAAATTTGGACACTTGAGCAAAGGAGATATAGGGATGGCAAATGATCCCATGTAAAGATGAGCAATTTAATTAGTTATTATGAAATGCAAACTAAAACTACAATAATGTACCACTGTACAGCCTATTAGAACATCTCAAATGAAAAAGATTGATCATACCAAGTGTTAGTAAGAATATGGAGCAATGAAATGTTCATACGCTGCTGGTAGGGATGTAAAAGTCAATAAATCCTGGAAAGCAATCTGGTCATTTCTTTATAAGTTAAAAATAAACCTACAATAAAGATTCGTATCAGCCTTCAATTAGAGATATGAATGAAGCCAATCTGGTTGGGATAAAGGTAAATCAGAATACAGAGTAAAGGATGATATTATCGATATTTTAAAACTTCACCTTCTGTATGAGACAAAAGGAAGAGATGTTTATTTCATACAAAATTTTTCTGGAGCACAGAGTCTAACAACCTATCTGGCCAGTTCATTTAAACAACCTAAACACGTGAAGTGTAGAATAGGGAATGAGGTCTTGTAATCCTGTATAGCTTAATGTAATACCCTGACACATTCCCAGGTATGTTGAGCAGATATTAAAAAGGTATTTGCAAAGTCCCTTGAGGGACTGGAGAAAAAATATGGACTATTAAACTTCCCCACCTGGGAAATTTCTGATACTCTCTCAAGCATTAGGGACTCCCAATTTAGTAAGCCAAGCCCATGATCTTGAGGCTTGCTCTTATGAAACTTTTTCTGCACAGGGAAGCTAAGCCTACCTGTATTTATGCCTAAGAGTCACTTCCAGAGAACCTCTTTTGTTGCTTGGATGTGGCTTCTCTCTCTCTAAGTTCAACTTTGCAAATAAACTCATTACCTAACTCCACCCCCCCTCCCAACATGGGACATGACTTCCAGGGGTGTAAGTCTCCCTGGCAAGGTGGGATATGGCTCCCAGGGATAAGCCTGGCCCTGGCATCATGGGATTGATAATACCCTCTTGACCAAAAGGGGAAAAAGAAATGTAACAAAATAAGGTTTCAGTGACTAAGAGATTTCAAATAGAGTTGAGAGGCTATTCTGGAGGATACTCTGATGCAAGCTTCAGCTAGATATTGCCAATTGCCATAGTATGCCAAGCCCCAACCAACAGTATTCCTGAAAACCCTAAAGAATATCCAGGGCTGTAGCTGAGACTCTGTAAAAGTTTCACTCACTAAGTTTGTTATTCAGAAACTTTAAACCTCCACATTGTTCCTATGCCAGATACGCCCTGAAACCCAGAGGTAAGTCTCCCCCAAAACATCAATCAGTTGCATCCCCCTTCTCCATGATATCAACACTCCTTTTCAACATGAAGAAGTTAGAATGGTCGTTGCCCAAATATCCCTGAAGATTGAGAGATGATCAAATGAGAGTGTACTTGTAACAGTGAAGACAGGAGTTAACAAGATTATGACTGCTGAATCATTATATAGATAGTTCTGTTTAGTCTTTAATGTATTAGAATAGCTAGAAGGAAATACCTGAAATTGTGGAACTTTAACCCATATCATACTTTGAAATTTGCCTATAACTTTGTTAAACTGCATTCTGAAATTTATCACTTTTCTGCATGTTATATTTCACAACAAAAAATGTTTTTAAAAAATCCATCTATTCTATTATGCAATTATATGTCCATACAAAGACTTGTCCACAAATGTTCATATCAACTTTGTAATAGTCCCAAAGTTGAAATAAACTGAATGTCCATCAACAAGTGAATATATAAATGAATTGGCATATCCATTCAATGGACTACTGCTCAGCAATAAAAAGAATGAATTATTGATACAGGCAACAACATGGAAGAATCTCAAAAGAAGATGAAAAAAAGAAGCCAAAGAGTACATATTGTATGATTCCATGCATATAAAATTCTAGAAAATATAAACCTGGAGTCAGGAGCAGGTTGAAGGGAAGGGTGGAAGAGAGAGATTATCAAGGGTCATGAACTTTTTTTGGGTGATAGATTATGTTCATGATATTGATTGTGGTGATGGTTTCACAGGTGTATACATGTCAAAGCTTAGCAAGTTGTACACTTGTGCAGTTCATTGTATATCAATTTCCCTCAATAAAGCTGTTAAAAAAACACAATAGACTACATTACAGATCACAGGTAAACAAATTTGAAAATCTAGACAAAATGCATAATTTCCTAGACAAATAAAGATTACCCAAATTGGCCCCCATTATAAGGGGAAAGCCAAAACAGTCCATTTTTATAGAAGAAATAGAGAATGTTACCAAGGAACTATCCCACATAAAAAGCACCCATCCCAGATGATTTCCCATAATGCAACCTTTGAAGATCAGCTAGTTCCAATGTTTCATAAATTATTCTAGAGCATTTTTGAACAAAAACCTCTTTATCGTGCAAATTAAACACTGATATCTAAACCTGAAAATGTAGCACAAAAAAGACTAATATCACGTGAATATTGAATAAAAATGTACTAAATGAAATATTAGCAAATAGAATCCATTATCATATTAAGAAAAGAATACACCATGACTAAGTGATATTTATTCCAGTAATGCAGTGAATGTTGATTCAATATTAGGAAATGCTTTTATGTACAAGATAGTAATAAAGTTAAGGAAAAAAATGTTACTTTCATAGATGCTGAAAAAAACTTCATACAGAATGTAGTCCATCTTTTAAAATAGTAACTGTAATACCTAGGCAAAAAAATTTAGGGATGTACATCAGATACAATCCCAGGATTCTGAAATAATCACTGTAAAGTGGCTCCTATATTTAGTGAACTACTATAAAATACATAAGCCTCATTTTCTTATGCATGAGTAGAGATTGGACTATATTATCAAATTGGTGAAGGAGACCTTTTAAATATTTCCCTCTTTTACCCAATAGGTTTTAGAACTGAAAAGCATAATAAAGAAGTTACTTAAAGTATTAGCTTTCACAATGTTATATACATGTTATTTACAAAAGAAAATAACTGTAATTATCTATCAATAGGTTGTACATGAAAGATTTTTTTCTATCTTAAAAAAATAATCAAGCCAAAGATGAAAAATATATACTTGTGTTGAAGGACATAGAGGCACTCTCAAATTTATGAAAGTATTAGGCAATTCAATCATGGTTCTTTTCACTCCATTTATTAAAACATTATATATGTGATTTTTGTGTCCTGAGGTACACATACAAGCCTATTTTGCCCATAAGGAAAATAAAATATTATACATTTACAACAATGGAATACAACAATACTACTGTCTGTGCTTGTTGAATGAATTAAAGATACGTGATTAGAGCAGGTCTGGGGGAAATAGCATGTCCCTTGATACCCAGATAATCATCCCAAAGACAGTATCACAAGTCTAGGGATGCAGGTAAACAGCTTATTTCAAAAGTCCTGGTTGCTTACATACATGGACCCCTCTGGGAAGGGAAAAAGAACTTCTGACCTTTCCTTTTCTTGACCTGAGACATTCATTGAATGTTTTTCCTTGCTAAAATGGGCAATTTGGAACACCCATTCCCTATGCATCTTGCTCATTTACATTCCTTATATTCACTTCCCAATATTATAGACTCTGGTGTTGAAATTTGAGCTCTGTCTATACAACTTCCCACAATCCTCATTTATAATATTTATAAGAGCCCCTTTAATACAGATTCAACAAGGTTTGCCAAGGTCCAACCTCTATCTGAAGACTTTTCCATGTTCATCACACTGGTGGGTTCTCTTTACTGTGAATTCTCCAATGCTGAATAAAGCTGGTGATTCCATGGACATCATTCCCACATTAACAAGATCTCTCTCAAGTGTAGATTTTCTCTGGTGCACAGTCAGTCCTGAATTCTGGATGAAAAAAAGGCTTTTCTACATTCTCCACACAAGGGTCTATAGGGTTTTCTTGATCAATGAAGGCCTCCTCACATTTTAGGGTCTCTCTCTTATGTGTATTCTTTGATGTCAAACAAGGCCACTGTGACTGAGAGCCTTCCCACAGTCCTTAGTGACAGCATTTTTCTTTATGGTGTATCTCCTGGTGGGAAAGAAGGGGCCCACTATAAAAAACACCTGCTGTTCTCAAAGAGATTCTCTTCAGCATGGAGTCCCTGATGCTGAGTAATGGCTCACCAGTAACTAAAGTTTTTACTACACTTACTGCACTCATGTGGCAATTCTGTAGAGATCTGCCCACATGATTTCAGAATCTTCAGAATTTTCTGTTAGAGCCAAGTCCTTATTTTCATTCTCAGTATCACCATCTAAAAAAAATGCAGACAATTCGAACGTCAGTTCTCTCTTCTGCTAAGATAATGAGATATGATGTGGAGCAAAGTGGAAAAAACCCCAACCTAGTCTTACCTAAAGTGTGCAATTTTTCTATGTCTCTAAACTGGCATCCTAATTTTGTTTAGAACCTAAGGTTGGGGGTGGGGGGATGGGGGCATCAAGTCTGAGTGAGAATAGGAGCTAAGTGGACAGAGAGAGACTGGAAGATCATGGGGCATTTCTTCACAAAATGTGACAAAGAATCAGAAAGGTATAATAAAAAAAAGTCAAGAGATCAGTTGGAATCCAGAACTGAGAAACAGGGAAAATCATGAAACCAAGAGAAAGTTTAATTTGCTAGGGAAAATTAAAAGGACAATTTACAACTACTTAAAGTTTTAAAAAAGCTTCCCTTGAGAGGGTCTCCTCTTCCGTCACTGTCTCCAGAGATCCTTTCTCATCATCTCATGTTTTAAAAAACAATACTCTGAGAGTTACACTGAGATAGGGTCTTAACAGGCTAAACCTGAAACCCTTGGAATTCCAAGGTACTATCCCTACCATAAGCATATTTTTCTATCCTTAGCCTAGGCCCTAAAGGCAATGGTACAAAGTTGATTTTGGAATTTAAGCTAAAAATTCAGTAAAATATCCAAACAAATATCCTCCAACATAGAAAGAGGTTTGGAGGTACATATGAATATCAGGAGAATTAAAGCTCATGAGGGAGATGCTGGATTATGACTCCAGATACATCTGGTATATCCAAAAGTTCAGTTTTGCTGTATTCTGTGCTATTCTCAAAGCTTTCCACTAGTCAGGCCATACATGTTTGTTTCAACCCTTCCCACCTGATGGCTTATCCTTCAAGCTGTGTCTTCAAATCTTCAGCATAATCGATGCCTCCTCTCCATATTCTGGATGGTATTATCCTACCAGGTCTGCAGCTTCCCAGGCAGGGGTCAGGACCTGCTCCAGCACCTGCTCCTTGGCATGTACTTCTGTTCTCTGCAACTGTTGGCAGAGCTCCCTGAGTATGCAGAGAGCCCTTTGAGGTCCAGACATCTAACTCCTGGTAGTAATAACTTAAAGTTTGGGGAAGGATCAGTAATTTCTTTGCCAGCCTTATTCTTAGTCCCAGGCACAGTCCTCTTCCTCTACCATCACTACTAGAAATCTTTCCTGCAAGAGGACTGCCATTCTGGAATGAGAGAGCTCAGGAGAAGGTTCACTCCAGCTTGGGGTTCACACTGATTTTTCAGAAGTATTTCCTTGTAGCTAGTCTTCTTCCTGAGGCATAAAATAACACTATTAAAAGAAACTCTAAATTTTGTTTAGCTCTTTTACCCAAGAACTCACTTACCTGGACAGTGTACTAAATGAAAAAGAAACTATATCAAGAAGCTAAATAAATTAAGAGACAGAGTGGGAGTGACTTTGCAAACTGTTAGCTGGCTTCATCTGATGAAGTCTTTTAGTTCCTAAATGTATACGTTCCTTGAGAGAAAGACCAGCAACCCTTTCCCTTCTGTTCTTTCCCTTCAGAGAAATCCCATATAAATGACAGGGAGACGAAAAGGACATGAGATATGAGAAAAAAAAATACTAACAGCTAATATTTATTTAATATTTACTATGTATTTGCTCATTTAATTAGATACTTTCATAATTCCCACTGACATGACATAGAGGCACAGAGAGATTAAGTAATTTGCTCAAAGTCATACAACCAGTAAGTGTACTTTACATCTTTCCTTGCACCCAAGCATCAACTACTCTTGGGAAAGTCATGAACACAACCCCCCACATGAACCAAACTTACCTTTTCCCAAACCAGAAACCCAAACTTTCCTCTTTAACAGCCCCAGTTTCTTGGTACCTCAGCTCAAAACTTGGAAGCCATTCTTAACTTTCCCCTACTCCTCCCAATCAGCAGATCCCAAATTCACCAGGTTGACTGGACACCAGGTTCAAACCCAGAATCCACAAACCTACAACCACCATCACCTCTAAATGTACTCTACAAAGGCCAGAATGGCCCACCACTGTTACCAGCAGCCTTAGCCTTTGATTTTCTCTGGGATCCTGGAGGATTTTCTCTCTCTGTGGTTGCCTGGCAGTATCCCCGCCCCTGCTGAACAGCGCTGGCTTTGGCTGTCCTCAGGTAAGCCTAGGGACCAGCGCTCCGTGAGCGCCAGGCCAGGCCAGGAATCCGCCTTCAGGATGCAGAACTTCAGAAAAGCCGCTCCAAAGACATATAGAGAAAACTGTGGGCTCCTGGTTATCTCTGATAATTGATGGAAGTGGAGATGAAAGGCAAGGAAATCTCTCCCTTCCAGCTTGGGCGATATTTGTGCCTTGCCAGGTACTGTTCATCAGTACCCAGGGAAATAAAGTTAAAAGCAGAACCGAATGAGAGCTTTTATCCCAAGGCTGGACGGACTATGCAACAGTCCTGGGAAACCTGTAGCACAGTTACAAGTGTCTTCTGGCATGGGGCCAGGGCATCTTAAGCCAAGGTATTTGAGAGAGCCCACAGTAATAATCAAAACAGTAACAGTTACAAAGTACTTAACCATATACTAAGTACTGTTCTAAGCACTTTATATCTCTTAACTCATTTAATCCACATAATTGCCCAATGAGTAGGTACTATCATTACTGCTATAGACTGAGTCATAGGAGGTTATGTTGCTTGCCCAAAGTCACTCAGCTAGTTGTGGTAAAATGAGATTTGAACCCAGAATCTGACTTTGAAGCCATGTTATTAAGCTCTGCCTCAGGAATAAAAAAGGTATCTGGGTACCAGATGCTGTAAAGAATCCCTAAGTTGCCTTGTTCTTTATCAGGGATAAATGGGGAGACACCTACTCCTAAAGCCTTCACTGAAGTAAACAGAACTGAGGCACTAGATCAAAAAGTAGGACATACATGACAAGCATAGAGAGGAATAATGAAGATTTAAGCATAAATTAGAGGTTCCAAATGGCCTCCAGGTAGGAGTGCTCCTGGAACCTCTGGCCTAGGAAGATGACTGGCAGCGGCAAACAGACATACCCCTCAAAGATCACCTTAAACTGTGGTGGGTGAAAGTTCTGGGAGCCTTGAAAGATGGATTTTCAGACCCAGAACCTGTCCTTTTTAATTTGAGTGAAGAGAATCAACTGTTTCCATGAAACAGAAAATTGCTGTTTTCCTGCTGGCTCTCAATGACAATCTTACAATGTGAACTAGGGAGCTAATCAACAGAGAAGTTAGCATTTACAATGCTTGGCTTTGTAAAAATCAAATTATATATATAAAATCAATATATATTATACATGCAATATATTACATATCATACATAACACATGCCTATGCATACATATATATTAACATATATACACATAAATATATTAAAATGTTCTATATGAATAAAAATACTGTGTGAGAACTCTTTACAAATTATGCCCAGAAACATCTGGAATGAGAATATCCAAAGAAATTCAAATAAAATGATGAACTGCTGGAAGGGCTGTGGTATGAGAACTTTTCAGTGTGGAAGGATTAAAGTTGAGAAGAGATTCAATTAAAGGCTATCAAATGCTTATCCCTAGGTTGGGAAGGACTTGTTGCTCAAATTCCAGCCTTGTGGAGTCAGGAAGGGAACAATTTGAACCACAGAAGAGGTAAATCTTAAGCAAATAAAAGAATTATTTTATATAATATATTTATATATTATATAAAACATATAAATGGGTTATCTTTTAACCCCAAAAGTGGTATTAGCAACAAATATAACATCACTTAGAATAAAACTCTTTTTGAAGATAGGGCCATAACAGGTTATTAATACTTGGGGATATATCTCTAAATCATTATGATATGTATTAGACAAAACAGCCAAATATCCTATGTCACAGCCAGAATAACAGAGAGAGTGGATCATGGTTATAAGTCAGGAGGGTGTTCCTTTCACATAAAGAACCAATTTTTAAAATGGAATGTTTGCTGAGGACACCCTCATTTTGCAGGCAATAAGAATTAGGGCTGATGTTTACACTGGCCAAATCTCACTCAAGATTTGGTAGGCAGAGAGGAGGATGATATTACCTTTGGTTAGACCCCAGTGCTCTGAGTTTTGCTACAGAGAAGTGGTAGGAGTTGAAAAGTTTCTACAGAGAATTACTGAAGACATAGAATACCACTGCAACAAGTGGTTCATTCAACTGAAATAAACAGAGGACATGTATCACAGAGATTAAAAGTATGGGCTCTGGAATTGGTCTGCTTGGGTTCATATCTTGGCTCCACCACATACAAATTTTGTGACCATGTGCAGCTTTAATTTATCAATTTCAGTTTTCCTAGCTAAAAATAAAATAATGCAACTAAAACATTTAGCAATATCTGGTCCTTAGTAAGCAGTTAATAAATATTATATATTATTAATAAATCTTTTTCACGATTCCAAAAGATGTCCAATAACGACTTTGTCCTCACTTTCACAATTCTACTATTGATAAGCATCCTTTACAATGAAAAATTCTCACTATAGCACCTCCAGCAGTTCATCATTTTTAAATTTGAATTTCTTAGGATCCTCTCTAGTTCTGAATGTTTCTGGGTGTAATTGGTAAGAAGTTCTGGCTTTTGATAAAAGAGGTTACTTCTGTACTGAGTACAGGAATGCAGAGCTTTTCCAAGTTCTTAGAGCTCAGTGCTTTCCATCTGCAGCCTCACCATAAAGCTGTGATCTCTCAAATTCAGAGCTCTGCTCATTGTCCTTTCCTATTTTACATTTTAAGTTTTTTCCCTTTCTTCCCTTGGCAGCCCTTTCTACTGCACTCTCTGGAACACCCATTTGATTGTCAGATCACCTTTTCATCCAAAGCCATGTTTAAGCTCACTTTACTTTTCATTGCTTTAGAAACTTGGTTCTCCAAGGTACTTTTTGCCTTAAAAACTCACTGTTTTGTTTACCTTGAATCAATTAGAAAAGAGAAGCCTGGCAACCTTATTCTCAACCTTAATGCCATTTTTGAGCTACTGCTTCATGATTCATCATTTGATTTTTACACAAAATACTTCTACCATGCTATTACTCCTACTTTGGACCTTCTTCACTTTCATATTCTTCCTTTACATCCTGCCTCCTGTTATTGTTGATGATTTCAAAATCCACCCAGATAACCCTTCAAGGGTTCCTGACTTCAATAAAATCTTTCCTGATCACCCAAGGCAACAGTGAATTGTCCTTCAAAATCTGTAGCACTCTGTCTCTCAAGTGCCACTTTAATCCTATACTACCTTGAGCATCAATCTACTGTCCTATAGTTTTATTTAAACAAATATGTGGATCATATTTTTCCCAAATTAGGTTGTGAACTCTTTTGGAGAGAAGGAATCTGTGTTATGCTTCTTGTTCCCCACAGTACCTAATAAAATAGGTGGTACATGGTGTGTTCTTTATAAAATAGCTGAGGTTTCCTTTCAGCAATAGTGACTGAAGTTTTGCCCCAAATCATTACAAAGCTAGTATTTCTCTCCAGCCTATACTCAATATGAAGATATTTTCCCTGTAATCATCACATAGAAATAGATTTTTCTCCTTTCTGGACAGTCTGATGTTGAATAAGAGCTGTGTTTTGCCTAAACGATTCCCCATGCTCTTCACATTTATAGGTACCACGTCTATTATGGATTCTCTGGTGTTTACTAAGATCTGACCTCTGTCTGAAGGCTTTGCCACACTCATCACATTGGTAGGGTTTCTCCCCAGTGTGGATTCTCTGATGCTGAATGAGGCTGGTAATTCCTCGAAAGGCAATCCCACACTCATCACACTTGTAGGGCCTCTCTCCAGTATGGATTCTCTGATGTTCATTGAGGACTGATCTTTGAGTAAAGGCCTTCCCACATTTATCACATGTATAGGGTCGCTCTCCAGTGTGAATTCGCTGATGTTCTATAAGGCTTGTCCTCTGAATAAAGGTTTTTTCACATATGTCACACTTGTAGGGTTTCTCCCCAGTGTGGACTCTCTGATGCTGAATAAGGCCACTGTGACTGAAGGATTTCCCACATTCCTTACACTGATAGCATTTTTCCTTGTGATGGATCTCCTGATGAGAAACAAGAGATGAGTTATAAACAAAGGCTTTTCCACACTCGTTGCACTCATAGGGTTTTGCCCCAGTGTGAACTCCTTGATGCTGAGTAAGTATTGAACGCCGACTAAAACTTTTATTACACTGAATACACTGATAAGGTTTGTCTCTTGTGTGGATCTTGAGATGGTGAAAGAGACCTGCTTTCTGGCTAAAGGCTTTGCCACACTCATTACAGTGGTAGTGTTTCTCTCCTGTGTGAAGTCTCTGATGTTGATTAAGAGCTGACCATCGGCCAAAGGCTTTGCCACATTCGTCACATTTATACGGTTTCTCCCCAGTGTGTATTACTTTGTGCCGAATAAGCACAGTTCTTCCACGGAAACTTTTTCCACACTCTTCACATTTGTAGGGCCTGTCTCCAGTATGAATCCTCTGATGTTCTATGAGGCATGAGTGCTGACTGAAGGCTTTTCCACAGTCATCACATTCATAAGGTTTTTCTCCTGGACAGATTCTCTGATGTTCAGTAAGGTCTAAGTTCTCAGTCAAATTTACTCCATTTTCATCACATGTAGGTTGTTTATCTTCCCTGGGATATCCAGAAGGCTCTTCTGTTTTTGCTTCAAGTTCATGGGTTTCTCCACATTTAGCATCCTGGGTCATCTCATTTTCAAATCTGTTAGATATATTCCCACATGGTTCCATTTCTTCAGAAACTGCTTGCTTTAATATTAAATTCCTGTACTCGTTTCCAGTCTCAATATCTGAAACTACAAAGGGATCACAAATGTTATCTAAGTTTCCTGTGACAGTAGACAGAAACTTCATTAGAGGACAAAAAATTATTCAAATGAAAAACATAAAATAAAACCTAGAGTTTCAACATGACTATAAAATGGCATTAGAATATAGGGCAAATATAATATATAAAGCACTCCAAAAATTGTTAAGGAAAAGCCCAACAAACAAACAGAAAACTAGGCAAAGTTTTTTGGCATACCACTGTGTTCACGAAATGGGTATCACACACTGCAGGTGGGAGTATAAATTGATATAGCGCTATAGAGGGCAATTTGACAATATCTATCAAAATTATGAACATCTGAGAGTTAATTGTAATACATCATGGGCAAAGGCTGTTTAATGAAAGAGGAAGGACACAGTCAAATCAGAAGATAGGATAAAGGCTAAAAATGGCAGGGAGATCAGTACAAAGGAAGATAGCTAAAAGAAAGACTAAATTATGTGATCTCAAATAAAATACAGTGAATATTTAGAAAAATCAGACTATAAAAAGAAAAATAATTGAAAAGTGACAAACCAGGCCAGGAGTCTATGCAAAGGTCATCAGATTCCTAGAGAGGCCTTCCTGACTTTAACAATCAGAGAGAATACTGAGTACAAAAGAGGCCAAAAGGTTCTTTTAGCTCTCTCTTCTTCCTCCTCCCAAGATGGGTCTCTCTCCTTTACCTTGGTCCTGCAGGGCTTCAAGTTCTGGAGATTCACACTTTAGCTCAGCTGTCATAGACTGGAGGGCCATACTGGATTCTTGTTCTGTTCCTAGAGTTGTCTCCTGCAAAAACATTTCCTGATCCTCAGTGTGGGCTGAGACCTGAGGAAAATGAAATATAGCTGAGAGACTTGCTCTAAAAGCAGAAAACAAAAGGGTATACTATTTATGGCAGTGGGGAGAAAGACCCCACCCAGCTTTCTAAAGCCTGGAATGACCTTCCTCCCACATATCAGTCTGCCACAATCTGACCCATTCTTTAAAGCCAATATAAACACTGCTGAGAAAGCTTCCCTTCCCCATCCAGCAGTAAGGTCTCCTATTCTTAACTCCCGAGGTACGTTAGTTGTGACCCTTTTACTTCTGTCTTATGCTCAGAGAAATGGAATAGGAAAGAAACAAAAGAAAACAAGGAAAAGGAGGTAAAAACAGGCAGGGAGGGGTCAGAGATAGAATTTTGGGGAAATAGAACAGAGAAAGAAGAACATGAAAGGGAATAAGTAAAGAAAAATGGAGAGAAATGATTTTTTTAAAGGCAGAAGGGAACAAAGGAGAAAGAGGAAGAAAAGAAAGAGGGTGAGAGAAAGAAAAAATAAAAAGAAATCTCTTCTATATTCATTCAGAAGCTACTCCCAATAGTTCCTGCTCTTCTGAGGTC
Source organism: Choloepus didactylus (assembly GCF_015220235.1). Classification (NCBI taxonomy): domain Eukaryota; kingdom Metazoa; phylum Chordata; class Mammalia; order Pilosa; family Megalonychidae; genus Choloepus; species Choloepus didactylus. The sequence goes on along the minus strand of NC_051313.1, from coordinate 124,690,741 downwards.
TGATCTCGTTTCTCCCTGGGAAGTTGACCTTATTTCCTACTTATCTGAGATCACAATTATCCAGAGTTTACTTCTTCATCTACCTTTCACTTCACTCATCTCTATCCTCATATTCTTCTCCTTCTCTTCTATCTTAGAGAAAGATGTCCCTTCTATTTCTAGGCTCATTTTCCACTTCCGCCTTCAATCCCATCCCTTTCCGCTTCCCTTTGACCCTTGCTCCCCTAATTAATCCTTTGGTCAGCAATTTCAGCCACTCTGGGGCTTCCATTACTCCATGGACCCATTCCCTCTTATATTAAAAAAAATTATAGGTTTCCCCAGCATGGTATTGTGAAAAAAGCAGTGATTTGGAATCACTCTAATTACTGTTTCTTAGTTTAGTAGCTCTGCGACCTTGGGTAGTTACTTAATCTCTCTGAGATTATTTATATCATGTATGTAAAGCATCTAGCACAGGGCTTTGATGTACAACAGGTCCTCCAAATTACTCCTGTACTCTCAGAAAATGGCTAAATTTTGTAAGAGAACGTAATATCCTACCTCTATTTCCCTGACACAGTTTCATTTCAAACTCAACACACTTAAAATCAAATTACTTCTAACTGCACATGAGTATCCCATTCTTTCTTCTGGTTCTCTTCTGACCTCCCTGACCCCTCTACTTTCTCCATTGCTGGTTACTCCCTTGGTGGTATAATCTTGTCTTATGGCTTTAAATACCATCTATCTTCTGACAAATCTCAATTTTATATTTTCAGCTCAGACTCATCCACTGAATTCCAACTCATTATATTCGGTTGCCTGCTCAACTTTTCCACTTGGATTCTAATGGGCATCCCAAAATTAACACATCTAAAACCAAACTCTTCATTCCTGTACCTCCACCCCAGGCTGACTTTTCTCCCAGTCTTCCCCATCTCGGTGAATGACAAATCCATTCTACTTCATGTTCAAACCAAAAATTTTGGCATAATTGTTAACTGCTCACTTTTGCTCACATCCTATATACTATATAAAAACAAATCCTGCTGAACTCTATCTTCGAAATATCTTCAGAATCCAATTACATCTCATCACTTCTACTGCTACAATCCTAATCCAAGGTACTAGTATCTCGAGAGGATTATAACTTATAGCTATAGCTTCCCAAACTGGTCTCCTTGCTTCTAACGTTGACTTCCACCACCCAGCCCCCCAGTCATTATAGAACTTTCTTGACATAGCAACTAGGGTGATTATTGTGAAATTTAAATCAGATTATATCTCCCCTCTGCTTAAAACTCTCCAATTACTTTCCATCTCATTCAGAATAAAATCCAAAGTCCTAGTGATGGCCTTACAAGTCTCTACATGATTTGCTCCCTTGAATCCTATTTGACATTATCTCTTCCTTGCTGTTCCTCTACCTTGATGAGCCCATTCTCCTCAGGACCTCTCCATTTACTACACCCTCTGTGTGAATGCTCTTATCCAAATAGCTGCATGGCTTGCTCTTTTAATTCAGACCCCTGGTCTAAATGTCTTATCTGACAAGCCTTCCCTGATCAGTCTACTGAAAATATGAGAACCCCATTTCATTCACTATTCCTCTACCCTGCTTTGCTTTTTTTTCATAGAGTTTACCACCATCTGACTTACTACTTTTTGTTTGGTTGTTTTGTTTTTTTTTTTTTTTAACTGTCTGTTTCTTTTCAGTAGACTATACATGAGAGTGGCAATCTTCTATGCTTTGTTCACGGATGCATCCTGTGCCTAGAATGGTGCCTGGTGCAAAATAGGTGTTAAATGACTATTTACTGAATGAAAAAACTGTTCCCTAATCCAATCTGCCCCTACAGTCTTCAGCTCTGCTAGGAGTGTCTCTTTTACACTGATCTTTCAATTTTGAAATTCCTGGTGCTTAGCCCAGAATAGCTGCTCAGTAGAGTTCTTCATTCTTACTTCCTTCTTTATAAATCTAATCTGTTATCATTTCCATCAATTCTTAACCTAACATGTCTCACTTTCTGTGGTCACACTTTCATGACTTTATTTCAAACTGAGATCTTCTTGTCACATGCTCCTTCCCTCTCTGGTTTATTTTGTACCCCCAATGCTAGAATATACTTTCTAACATACTGTTTTATTATCTCATTGTTTCATAATCCTTATACCAAGATTTTCTAACCTTGGTTCTATTAATATTTTGGGTTGAAAAATTCTGTCAATAATGCTGTCCTCTGCATTACAGGCTTAGCACCATCCCTTGCCTCTACCCACCACATGCCAGTAACACCGCCCCCAGTTATGACACCTCAAAATGTCTCAAGATTGCCAAATGCCCTCTGGGGCACAAAATTGCCACTGGTTCAGAACCATCGTCTTATATGTCAATGTTAAAAAGGTCCTACATGATTTAGTCATCTTTTACATCTTGAGATTAGTGAAGCTCATTTAGACTCAAGGAGTAAAGGGGGAAAGCCTCTGTCCTAAAGAATAAAATCGAAACCCGAGAGGTTGATATTTAAGGTCCCGGATGCTCTAGTCACAACTCTACTAACAACCTGGTCTTCTAATTTAACTGGACTTTTTAACTACTCAAAGAAACATGAGTTTTCTGCCCTACCCCTTCCCACCTTTCAGTTCTGCTGCTACATCTCATCACCCTGAGTTGGTGAATTTGATTTCTCCATCTTTTAACCATTTAATAGATGCAGGGCAGTGGATCTATCTGCAAGACCTATTTCTTAATTATTTTGTTGTGCAACAGAAGTGATGCCCCGTTCAAGAGGCTGCTGTCCACACTGTTACCATCTTCTCTCTAACATCTCCTCTCTGTACTAGAAGTCTTCTGTTATTAAGCTGAGCAGCATGTTAATCAAATAGAATTTTGCACCTTAGTATAGAAATACAAGATCCCTTTGCAGAAAAGGTGCAAATAAATAGGACCACATTAACCAATTTTCCATGACACTCAGGCCTCCTTTCTGATGCACTAAAGTGTCAAAAACACACAGCGAAATAATGCTACTGAACTTCACTCTGGACTAAAAGTCCTCAATTCATCTTTTCTCAAACAGAACCACATCTTTTTTTTTTTTTCCACCTGATATCCTGGCTCATCCAACTCTCTCTCTAAATCCTCCAGCACTGTCACTGCCTCCTCCCCACTCTCTGGATGTTGCTCCTGCACCCAGGCCTGGAGCTCCTCAGGCAGTATGGTCAGGAACTGCTCCAGCACTAGCAGTTCCAGGATCTGTTCTTTGGTGTGGGTCTCTGGCCTCAGCCACTGATGGCAAAGTTCCCGGAGTCGGCTCAAAGCCTCACGGGGTCCAGATGTTTCTTGGTAACAGAACTGCCTGAAGTACAGTCGGAAGACCTCTCCACTATGGGAGTTATTCTTCTGCAGGTTCTGATCCTGTCTGGTAGTATATTTAAATTCCTCCTTCTTTTTCTCATCTTCCTCTGTCTTTACTTCCAAAAGTGCATCCTGGTCCTTGTGCTTTTGGATAGCCCAAAAAGCTGCCATCATAGATGTGCAAAAGCTTTATCAGTGTTTCCAGCAAGATTTCTCCTGGAAAATTTCTTCCTGGGCAGACCTAAGGAGTAAACCATCATTATTAATACCAACTACATCAAAACAAAAATTGCAAATTTGAAACCCTACCTCCAGGTTAATTTATTATACTCAGGGAAACACTTTGATGGAAAAGTCTTAAGAATGGGTTAGGTGCCTAGTTGTTTCAGCACTTTGAGAAGGAAGAGTAAGAAAGAGTAAATCTCAGTAGGAAATGTTTCCATTTATTCCCAAATAAAGAACAATTTAATGAAATAAAATAAACATTCAAAGTAAATAATAATAATAAAAGACGGGGGCATCCTTGCGTAGTTGCCCTCCCCCCCTTATTTTTAATGTCCAGATGTATGATGTAAACCATTAAGTCATAAAAGCAGTAAAGTCACATGAATTTATTTCCTCTGGGACCTAATCTCTCTGATCTCATTCTTCATTTGTAACGTGAAAAGGCTGGAGACACTGACTTTTAAGGTCCTCTTCTGCCCTATTCTGATGTGATTGCAAATCTAAAGTAAGGCAGGACCAGGTGAGGGTCCATAGGACGCCGCTCGGCGTGGGTGACCCCAAGAATGTAAAAGCGTCGGGAGGCATTGAACCCGAGAATGGTACCCCGATACAAGGAGGGTGGATTCGGGGTGGTATGGAGCGCACAGACCGGTACCCCCTCCCCCTCCCGGATTCGGATGCACTCTCCAGGGGGCAGGAGGACCGAGGAGGGGAACTCCCACCCGGCACCTGCCGGCCCGAGCTCGAGGGGCCCAGGCCACAGGAACGCAGCAACCCCTTGGCGGTCCGCCCACCGCACAGGTTCCTCACCCGCGGTACCAAGGGGCAAGCAGAGGGTTCCCTCCTCGGGTGTGAAGGGATGAAACTTCGAAACCTTCCTGAGGCAGGAACCTACCAGAAGCGACCCACAAAGGCCGGAAGCAAGATCTGCTCGCTTGGCTGACACTGGGAGCACTTCCGCGGCAGCTCTAGGAAGTGTGGGGAAGCGGAAAGAGCTTTCAACTCGGTGGTGTTTCCTCCCGCCCACTCGAGAGGAATGCTGGGACCCTCAGGCCTGCAGTTAAACGGAATTGCTTTCTTTTTCTCACGCTATTGATTTCTTTTTATCCTGCCATTCATTATCTGTGCTTCCCCAGACCCGATGAGTGGTCGAGTTTTGCAGAGCTGATCTGAAGATAGGAAAATCCTATGCTTCCTCGTTCTCACTTTTATTCTGGTTTCTGCATCTTTGAGGTTCCAGATGCCTCAGAGGGCTCTTATCCTGAGGTCCTTCACTGATAAAACTCTGCTTCCCAGCGGGAAGGGCGGGACCTCAGGGGGCGACCTGCCGGTTCCTGGCTGGTTTTTCATCTTCACCGGTGCGCTGGATGTTCACTTCTGTAAGCTGATGATGAACCGACGGAATTCAGTGGGAAAACTATAAAAGAACTTAGTAAAACAGCAAGATATAAAATTAATACACTGAAATCGAAAGCCTGCAAAAACAAATAACCAGTGATGACGACATAATCGAAGAGAATACCATATTTATAATAGCAACAACAATATCAAAAAGATAAAATACTTAGGAAAAAACTTAACAAGAAACGTGCAGAAACCCCTATGGGGAAAACTTTAAAACATTCCTGAAGGGCCAAGTGTAAATTTAAACAAATAGCCATCTGTTCTTACAAAGACTCAATAAAGATGTCTATCCTCTCTAGACACATATGTAATTATAACATACCAATAAAAATACCAACACATATTGTTCCAAAGCTAGACAGATGGATTATAAAGCTCGTTTGGGGAAAATAAGAATAGCCAGGAAATTCCTGAAAAAGAATGATTGTGAGCCTTATCAGATATTAGAACATATTATACAGCTTTTAGAATTAAAAGAGTGATATTGGTGTGTGGAAAGAATAGTCCAGAAAAAGACCAGGTACATATGGATATTTAGTAAATTATGACATTGATCAAAGATAAAATTGGATTAGTATCTCCTGCCATACATCACAATCATGATAAATTCCAAAAGTATATGAAATATAAATGAAAAAAATGCAACAATACAGTTTAGAAGAAAACATGAATGTTATAAATATTATAATACAGTATAAATATGGCATTCTCTTCCGTATATTAGAAGAAAGCATGAATAATAATGCTAATACCTGGAAGTATGTATACCTTACCTAACCATGACTCAAAACCCAAAAGCAATAAAAAAAGATTGATAAATCTGATTATGTAAAAATAAAATGTATTTTTTGCCAAAAAAAAAAAAAAAAAGACCGCCATAAGGAAGGTCAAAAGACAAATAGCACACTGGAAAATGTTTGCAACATATCACAGACAGAGGGCTTATACCTGTAATATATAAAGAACACAAAAAAAATTAGGAAGAAAATAACCAATAACACAATAGAGAAAACAGGCAAAAGAAATGAACAGTTTACAGAATAAAAAATGCTGGCAGCCATCAACCATCTGCAAAGATGCTTAAATTCACTCAAAATATAAACATACAAACTAAAAAGCACATGAAGTTACCATTTAGTCATCTATCAGCTCAGCAAAAATCCAGAAGTTTGACAACACACTATTCATGATAAAACAAGAACTCTAATACATTCCTCATGGGAATGCAAAATGGTAAAACTCCTGTGCTGGTTTGGATGTATTATGTCCCCCAAAAGGCCATGTTCTTTAACGCAATCTTGTGGGGGCACATGTATTAGTGTTGATTAGGTTGGAACCTATTGATTGTTTCCATGGAGATTTGACTCAATCATCTGTGTGCAAGACCTTTGATTGGATAATTTACATGAAAGTGTTACCCCACACATTCAGGTTGGTCTTAATTAAATCACTAGAGCCATATAAAAGAGCTGACAAACAGAAGGAACTCAGAGCAGCAGCTGAGAGAGACATTTTGGAGACGGCTATTGAAAATATACTTTTGCTAGTCCAGAGTTTGCCCGGAAGAAAGGAAGAGAACACCCCCAGATGCCTAGAGAGAAATGTCCTGGGAGAAAGCCATTTTGAAACACAACCTAGGAGCAAGCAGACACCAGCCACATGCCTTCCCAACTAACAGAGCTTTTCCAGATGCCATTGGTGTTCTTTAGTGGAGGTACCCTACTGTTGATGCCTTTGTTTGGACACTCTCATGGCTTTAGGATTATAACTTTGTAACCAAATAAACCTCCTTTATAAAAACTAATCAGTTTCTGGTATTTTGCATTTTGGCAGCATTAGCAAACTGGAACAACTCCTAATGTAGAAAAATAGCAATAATATATAGCAAAACTACATATGTAAGTTTACTACTTGTCTCTACCACACCATTTCCTTTTGGGTGTTTTGTAGATGTTATTTACAAAAATTAGAAAAGTTCTCTATTCCTAGTTTGCTTAGGGTTTTTTTTTTGTTGTTGTTATCATGAGTGAGCGTTGTTTTGTTAAATGTTGTTTCTGTATCACTTGATAGGATCACGTGAGTTTTCTACTTTTTGACATTTGGATTACATTAATTGATTTTCAAATGTTGAACCATCCTTGTATATCTGGAATAAACCCCACTTGGTCATTGTTTCTGGTTAGCTAAATCTGCTGGAATGCAAAATACCAGAAATGGATTGACTTTTATAAAGATGATTTTTTCGTTTGCAGATTTACAGCTCTAAGGCCATAAAAGTGTCCAAACTAAGGTATCAACAAGAAGATAACTTCACTGAAGAAAGGCTGATGGCATCTGGGGTTCCTCTGTCACATGGGAAGGCACATGACCATAGTCTGCTGGGCATCTCCTGAGGTTAGCTTCTGGTTTCTGGTGCCTTCTCCAAAATGTCTCTGGGCTTCTTTCTTAGCTTCTGTCTCTCAGTTCCTGTGCATCCTTGCTTGTTTCTCCCTAAGTGTCTCTCTCTAGGCATCTGTGGGGGGTGGAGTGGGGGTGGGGAGTCCTCTCTTAGCTTCTCCAGGGCAAACTCTGGATTTCATCCTTAGATTCTCTCCAAATATCTTTCTGTCTGCATCTCCAAGCATCTGGGTCTGTGTTGGCTCTGAACTCTCTCACAGCTTCTAAGCTCTTTTAAGGATCCCAGTAAACTAATTAAGACCCACCTTGAATGGGCAGAGTCACATCTCCATGGAAATAATCTAATCAAAAGGTATGGATCCTGAAGAAATTTTAAAAATCATAAGAGGATACAATGAACAACTGTATGCCAACAAACTAGACAACCTAGAGGAAATAGACAATTTCCAGGAAACACAAGAACAATCTGGAATGACCCAAGAAGAAATAGAAGACCTCAACAAACCAATCACAAAGAGATCCAATCAGTCATCAAAAATGTACATACAAGTAAAAGCCCAGGGCCAGATGGCTTCAGAGGGGAATTTTACCAAACTTTCCAAAAAGAATTGACACCATTCCTACTCAAAATCTTTCCAAAAAATTGAAGAAAAAGGAACATTACCCAACTCATTTTATGAACCTATTATCACTCTAATACCAAAACCAGATAAAGATACTACAAGAAAGGAAAACTACAGGACAATCTTGAAATGAATAGAGATGCAAAAATTCTCATCAAAATACTTCCAAATCGAATTCAAAGAATTATACAGCATGACCAAGTGGGGTTCATTCCTGGCATGCAAGGGTGGTTCAACATGAGAAAATCAATGTAATACAACACATTAACAAATCAAAAGGGAAAAATCAAATGATCTTCTCAATAAATGCTGAAAAAGCATTCAACAAAATCCAGCATACCATTTTGATAAAAGCACTTCAAAAGGTAGGATTTGTAGGAAATTTCCTCAATATAATAAAGGACATATATGAAAAACCCACAGCCAGTATAGTACTTAATGGTAGAGACTGAAAGCCTTCCCCCTAAGGTCAGGGAGGATGCCCACTGTCACCACTATTATTCAACATTGTGCTAGAAGTTCTAGCCTGAGCTAGACAAGAAGAAAAAAGTAAAGAAGTAAAAAGTAAGAAGTAAAAAGTATCCAAATTGGAAAGGAAGAAGTAAAACTGTCATTATCTGCAGATGATATCGTTTTATATTTGGAAAATCCTGAGAAATTGACAACAAAGCTACTTGAGTTAATAAACAAATTCAGCAGAGTGGTGGGATACAAGATTAATGTGTGTAAGTCAGTAATGTTACTATACACTAGCAATGACCTAACTGAAGAGGCAATCAAGAAAAAAATTTTTCACAACAGTAAACAAAAAAATCAAGTACCTACGAATAAACATAACTAAGGATGCAAAAGACCTCTAAGTAGAAAATTACAAAGTGTTACTAAAAGAAATCAAAGGAGACCTAAATAGGTGGAAAGATATTCTGTGTTCATGGATAGGAAGGCTAAACATCATTAAGATGCCAATTCTACCCAAACTGATCTACAGATTAAACGCAATTCCAATCAAAATCCCAACAACCTACTTTGCAGACTTGGAAAAGCTAGTTATCAAATTTATTTGGAAAGAAAAGGGGCCTTGAATTGCCAAAAAACATTCTAAAAAAGAACATAACGGGAGGGCTTACACTTCCTGATTTTAAAGCCTACTGTAAAGCTACAGTGGTCAAAACAACATGTAATGGCACAAAGATAGGCATACTGATCAGTGGAATCAAACTGAGTGGAAATAGACCCTCATATCTGTGGTCAACTGATTTTTGATAAGGCCTCCCAAATCCACTGACAGAATGGTCTCTTCAACAAATAGGGCTGGGAGAACTGGATAACCATAACCAAAAGAATGAAAGAGGACCCCTACCTCATACCCTATACAAAAACCTCAATATAAGAGAAAGACTTCAATATAAGAGGAAGCACCATAAAACTCTTAGATAATATAGGGAAACATCTTCACAACCTGGTAATAGGAGGTAGCTTCTTAGACTTTACATCCAAAGCACAAGCAACAAAAGAAAAAATAGATAAATGGGAACTCCTCAGAATCAAAAGTCTGTGCCTCAAAAAAGCTTTGTCAAAAAGGTGCAGAGGCAGTCAACACAATGGGAGAAAATATTTGGAAACCATATATCTGATAAGGGACTGATATCCTGCATATATAAAGAAATCCTGCAACTCAACGACGATAGTACAAAGAGCCCAATTATAAAATGGGCAAAAGATATGAAAAGGCATTTTTCTTAAGAGGAAATACAAATGGCTAAAAAATACATGAAAAAATGTTCATCTTCTCTAGCTATTAGGGAAATGCACATCATATATTTCTCAATAAGGAAATAATTGAAACTATGGTACTGTAACTCATAATATTTTTGGAAATTTCCTATATAACTACTTGTTAAGTCATACTTTGAAAGATATTACCTTTTTGCATATTATATTTCACAATAAGGAAATAACTGAAACTGTGAAACTGTAACCCATACCACTATTTGAAATTTGTTCTCTTAGTACTTACTAAATTGCACTCGGAAAGTTATTACTTCTATGTACATATGTTATATTCTACAATTTTAAAATGATAAAAAAGTGCACTGTTTAAAAATCTTCTGTGAGTTAAGAAATATATTTTTTAAATGCTTAAGAAGAGCAAGGCACAGAGTAGAAAGAAAACAGTCACTTTCAAACTTCAGAACAGACCAAATCTGAAGACAGGCCACTCTTCCTCCTGACCTGCAGGTGTCCATCTCTACAGAGGAGGGCCCCGCCTGTCCTCTGACAACCAGCCAGGGGCCCCCTGCTCACCTGCAGCCCTGATTCCTCAGACTCCCTTTCTGGATTCGAGTAATGGGACCTGCTCCTGGAAAGCAGATTCATGCCTAGTTTGTAATAGTGTCTGCCAGCAGGGTCCAAGACACTCATTGCTCTCTGCCTGACAAGTAGCAGAAGGGCTCCTTCTTGAACACTGTGTCCATAACTGGCAACAGCACAGCTACAAGCCTTTAGCCTGGAAATCTCACGTTGGCCTTACAGCAGGTCAGCCACCAGGAAACACCAGTAGCTGCTTTGTTAACTATTTCAAATCTAAAGAAAAAATGAAAATGGAAAACTAATGTTATTAGTTTTAGTGACAGACTAGTATGTAAGGTTTTTTCAAAAATATATTAATATAATTTTAAAATATTAATAAAACCATTACTTCTTTATTTCTCTGTGCTGTAATAGTTATTTTCACTGTCTGCATTCCTTTCCTGTTTCATTCTTTTGTTTCATTTCAGGATTTTTACTCAAAGTAATTTTATAGAGGGATGTTTACTGTATGAGCTTTTTTTTAAGTCATTTAACTTATGGGATTCACTCCCTCATTCCATAAAACTGAGCAGAACATTTGCTACACGCTAGGCAAGGTGTCAAGAATAGGGATGAATGGCAGAACAAAACCTCAAGGAACTAGTCTTCTGAAGGAGATGAATATTATAACGAAGGAGTATGATACATTTTAAGTCTGGAAAAGGCACCAGTGGAGCTCTGGTACTGAGAGAAAGGGTGGACAAGAATTAGGCATCTTAGAGACTTTCTGGAAGATCTGACATTTGGGTTGAGCTGCAAAAAGTATGGAAATAATCCAGTTGGAGAATCAGGTAAAAGCCTTTCAATTAGAGGATCACACCCTTGAAAGGCATGCTGGAGGTATGTAGTTTGTGGAGAGTAGTAAGAGATAGGGTCAGAGGGGTAAGCAGAACAAGAACAGGAAGGCTCTTCAAAGCTATGTCAAGTTGCTGAACATTTATCTATAGACAAGAGAAAGCCAAGAAAGACATTAAAGCCTGAAGGTGACTGGTGGTAGGGAGACTAACTGGGTTACTGTTACGTAAATGAGTTAAAAAAAAAAAATGTCTGATAAAGAGTGCTGAATATGGGGTTGTGGAATTGAGAAATAGGAGAGAAAATGGATCAGTCTTGGCAATTGATTTTATGGGGGTTAAAAGAAGAAGAGTCTGGTATAATCAGAAGATGGTGGTTCCTCCACCAAGAGAGGGAAAACCAAATGAGAAGCAGCATTTTAAGAAGAGATGATGATATCATTTTGGTCATGTTATGTTTGAGACCCTAGGAGGGATCACACTGCAGAACTTGATATTGATGGGATTTGTGGCTCTGGAGCTCCTAGAAGTAACTGGTTGGAAATCCAGATTCTGGAACCATCCATTTCTCAGTAATGATTAAACTGCTTGAGATAACTCATTAAGTGCATAGTAATAATAGATAGCCTAGGACAGATTCCTCAAGGCCCTTTTCTCCTCACCTCCCTCCCTGCCCCTTCATCCAGACCTTTCCTCCAGGACATCTGGGAACAGGAGAGAGAAGGATCTCTCCCCATACCTTGTCAAGGCCAGAATTTCACCATCAGAAAGTAACAAGACACAGGGCAAGCCTTGGACAAAAACTTGAGTTCCAAGTGGAAGTGAATGTCAAGCTCACTTTTGGGTCCTTTTCTAGGAATCTTGAAGAATTTTGCAACTGAATAGTTCTCCAAGCTCTATATATAAAAGTAACTGTTCATAAGGAGAGACAGTGGTAGGAGGTAAGATGCAATGATTTAAGGTAAAATGAAGAATGCTATTCAAGCCTCCGGAGAAATGAGCTCTTGATGGGACTTATTATTTTTCATTTTCTGGAGAATGGGCTGAACACTTTAAGCTATTGCTCAGAAAACAAAAAAAAAGTTAGTATCTTGCAAAGAGAAATAAAAAATCTAAGGCTCTAATAATTAAAAATTAGTTTTAAGGAGAAAGCTTTATCTGTCTTAAAACACAACTAGAAATAAAAATGGCATAAACAATAATGAAAGAAGAAAACCACCTGTCTTAGACAAATTAAAAATGAAAAAAATAGAAAAATCAGCAACTAGACATTAAAATATTAGAAACAATGATACTAAAGGACTAGACAGTGCATCACAAACACACACCAAACATAAATACATACATACATATACATATATGTGTGTGTGTGTGTGTATATATATATATATATATATATATATATATATATATATATGAGAGAGACATATTGGCAGAATCATCTGTTACAATTCTAGGTCAGTCCATCCTGTAGAAAGGAGTGGTTAAGAGCAGCAACTTGGGATTCAAATTTTCCGTGTTCAGAATCCAGAAATCACCACTTAAGGTGTATGACCTTGGGCAAGTTCTTTGATCTTTTTGGGCCTTAGCTTGCTCATCAGTATAATGGGATGATAGTACCTACCTCAGAGGATTGATATGATAAATTAATTTTTATATTTCTAAAGCAGCTAAAATGGTAGCAATATCTAAGTGTTAAACAACAAGCAGAAGTTGTCATTTGAAAGCTGATCCTGAATAAGTTGTGATGTACGTATAAAAAATCATCACAGCAGTTTAGAGCTGGAACTGGGCTAAGAAACCCCTCTTTTCATTTCGTAAGTGCAGAGGCCTTGAGAGGCAAATCATCCAATCTCTCTGACCTTGAGTTCCTCTCTACGGTAAAAGATTTTGAGGTTTGATCTCCACTCTCAAGTTATGAGAATTACAAAACTTTCAAGAGTTAGATGACCAGAGAAGCATAGGGTTGTTCAGAGTGAATTAGACTGTAAGCCTATGACCATGCTTCTGATTTTCATTTGAATCAATCAGTTCCCCCAGCTGCACACATTAATGGGGATTTCTAGAATGGAGATGATAGTGAATAATACAGTAACGCTTGTTTTGAAATATAAAATAGAGGGTTGGAGAGATTATGATAGTTTTTTTTCAAAATAATAAAATGTACTATAGTATGTGTTCTGAGTATATCTCAACCTGACACTATATATCCCCAGAACCTAGTGCATAGTAAGTACTTGATAAATGTTGAAGGAATTTTGTATTACAGAGAATTTTGGAATATAGACAAAGGTATATAGAATAGTGCAATAAACCTCCCAGCCCCAACCACCACCAACCCATGGCCATTCCTACTCCATCCACTATACCACTTTTTGCCCCAATGTTCTCTACCTGAAAGACAGTAATAGACACATAGAAGTAGAAGTGAGTATAGGCTTCTTCTTTGCAAAAAGTTTCACCATATAAGAGCAATCAGGTTTTATTTACTTCATAAATAAAACTTAAAATTAATCGATCACATTTTAAATTGATTTCAACTTGAATATGATTGATAATGAGTTCAGTTTTATTTTGAGGTTAATGTAGAGTTACTTATTATAACATTACATCAATTATACATGAGTTATTACATCAGTTATAACTCATTATATCTGATGATTAAGAATATAATTAGATTGTGTCCTGGGCTTCAAGAATTTGTTAGTGTAGCATCAATGTACTCTGAGGACAGAGGATTGGAGAGAAACAAGAGGCAGTTTGTTTTTAATCAGAAATATGCTCTTTGGATAGATTTGTTGAGAGAAAATTAGTCTCATAGCCAATACATGTTTGATTTACATCATGATTCCTAGTCCCTTAAGCTCCTGACACCTAAGAAAGTAAAATCCTACTAATAGTAATGAAATGTTTATTATTCATTTTATACACTTTAAAGATCCTGTGCTAGAGTTGATATCAAGTTGTGAAACACTGATTATATGGTATGCTTGTTTGAAGCTGTTATGTACCCCAGAAAAGGCCAAGTTTTTTTGACCAATTCCTGTGAGTATGGACCTATTGTGGGTGGGATATTTGATTAGGTTTTATCAATTGAGATATGACCCATCCAATTCAAAGTGGGTCTTAATCCTTTCTTGGAGTCCTTTAGGAGAGAATAAAGAGCAGAAAAAAGCCAGGGAGCTCAGAGCAAGAAACAGCCAGAGAGAAGCTTAGAGAAAAGCCCCTGGAGGAGCTGAGAGCCACTGATACCAGGAGCTGAACGCAATGAAACCCAGGAGAGAAGGACCAACAGACACCTGCCATGTGCCTTCCCATGTGACAGAGGAATCCTGAATGCCAGCATCCTTTCTTCAGAGAAGGTATCATCCTGTTGATGCCTTAATTGGGACATTTTCATGGCCTACAGAACTGCAAATTTGTAAACTAAAAAATCCCCATTGTAAAAGCCAATCCATTTCTGGTATATTGCATTCTCAGCTTTATCAAATCAAAACAGATGGTTACATAAGTCATAATTTAATGACTACTATGAAAATGATAATTCAAATGTATTAGTTAATGATTTAAATGATTCAGCAGTAAAGCTTACTAAACTTTTCCTTAAAATATACTATACACAAAAGTATGAAAAGATCAGTATGTATATGGTGGCGAAAATGAACAATTAAATTGATCATTCTCCGGTAGTAGAACTTAAAATCAATAAAGAGGATTCTGGTAATTTTTTTGAATCCTTAATGCAATGCAAAAATTTTTCTGATCGTTTGGCTCCTTATTTTGACTCTAGACTGCTTCACACATTTAGGTTACCTGCCTGGCCCCTGGACATTTGAGTTTGCTATCCCCCTCCTCTGAAGACTACCTTGGGCAATTCTTAAGTTTTGCTAATGCAAATTAACATACCTAAAAAAAAATAAGAAGAAGACAAATTTTCTTGTTTGTAGTCTTGGCTGAGGGGCTTCATGTTCCACTATATCACAACACCTAGGAATGGCTCAAGGATTCGGCGTGCTGTCACCAAAAAGATGCTGAATAAGATTTTTTCACTTGACAAATCATCATTGCTGCAGCAACATTTTATATATGCTAACATTCCTATCTGTATTTTATATACAACTTAAGTTTTCACTAGAAAATATTATCAAACAACAGTCCAAGCTTTTGTAAGAATTGTATTTTGAAGCAACTAGGAAAATATCTGGATACCTGAACTGGTGGTCCAAGGTCACTCTCCAAATCACTAAAACAATGTAGCTTATTTGAAACAGTGAATGGCTTGCTCTGTTACCTCTGACAGGATTCTCTGGGACATTGTGAAGGAGCAATTTTCATTTTTATACCTAGTGGTCAGGTATAAAGAAATTCTGCCTTGCCATTTACAGATGCTGACTACTTAATGAGTTTTCAATGTCAGATGAGGTGCTACTGTTTGTAACTTCTCTCTTGAGGGGGTTCTCTGATATTTAAGAAGGAGGAAGTGCTGGTGAAAACTTTTCCTACACTGATTACACTGAAAAGGTTTCTCTCCAATGTGGATTCTGAGATAATGAAAAAGTTCTGTGTTCTGACTGAAAGCTTTACACTTGTTACATCCATAACATTTCTCTCTGGTGTGAAGACTTTGTTGCTAGTTAAGGGGGTTGACCACTGTTCAAAGGCATTTCCACACTTGTCACATTTATTATAGGGTCTCTCAAGAATGATGATAAGCTCAGTGTTTGCACTGAAAGCTTTCTCATATTTTTCACATTAGTAGGGTCTAATTCCATTGTGAATTCTTGTATTTCCAGTGAAGCCTGCATGCTCAGTAAGTGCTTTGCCATATGTATCACATTCACAGGATTTCTCACCACAGTAGATCTTTGATGCTGAATAAGGACAGAGTTCTGAATAAAATTCATTCTACATTCATGACACTTATGCCATCTCTCCCTTTGGAATTTTTTGCATTTACTTCTAGTCTTCTCTGATATATTTGGACTTCTATCCAGAGTTCTGCAAAATACTGCCATCAATTCTTACAAGGTTTCCAGGTTGGCATGTTATTTCTTCAGATGTCTTCTGCTTTGGAAGCACCTTCTCATTCCCCATTTTGACCAAATCATCTGAAAGAAGAGACTGTGAAAATGTCAGTATAATTCATCAATTAATATACTGCTCACTCATTCACTTGCTCATTCAATAAACACTTACTGTAAGTACTTGCTAGAAGAAAGAAAACAAACAAAATGTTTCAATAAAACAGATGTGTATTAAGAAATTATGACATTTAAGTTATAGCTTACATCCATTTAAGAAAGGGAGGGTTAAATATGTGTGTATTCTTTTGTGTGTGTGTGTACATATTCTTATATTAATAGAATAAACAATGAAAGGATAAACAAAAAAAGGAAAGGGCAAGAATAGGTTACTCATGGGGATGGGAAGGAATAGAGAGGAGAGAACAGGAATAGAATTAAAATCCTTTGAAAATATCTTACTTTGCAGATTTAAATTTAAAACCAATTAATATGTTATATAATTATAAAAAATGAAATTTAAAAAGTGATCCCTAAACACTGAAAATGAAATGAAACAAATTGAACTTAAACATTGAAAAATGTGTATCTTGTTGGCATAATCACACAAAAGAGGAATTGTATTTCAAGTGTTCTTAAAACAGTAATTTTTTTATATATCCCTAGTGAGACAGACCTTAAAGACAAAAAGAAAGACAAAACACACACATACACACACCACCACTAAGCTGGTTAAACGTATTGTTTTTTTGTTGTTGTTGTTTGTTTGCTTTTTTTAACAGGTAAAGAAAATTTATACTCCAGCAATGCCAATATAGGTAATTTGACAGCTTAGACCCTTCTTGCAAACTGATTAACAACTACAGTAAAACTTCTATTGTCAATGGCTCTGGCTCAGATGCTTAAATACTTAAACAGCTTGGAAAGATTATTCTTTTTTTTTTTTTTTTTTTTTTTTATCCTATGGGCCTGGGTATGGGAGAGGATTACAATGAAGAGGAAGAGAATGAAGACAGGTACAATATTAAACAGCCACTAAAATTTCATTTACCATTAGTTTACATTATGCACTAGAACAAGGCTTAAAGATAGAGGAGGAAGAGATTCTTATCTGTTTATGTAACTATTTAGCTTTACTCTTTATTCAGTCTGACAATAATGTCAAACTTTGATTTACTAGCTAGAGCAAGAGTAATTCTCTAAAAGGATTTTATGAAGTTCTATTAAGTTTTGGTTCTGAGAATCTTAAGTGCTTAAATTTTTGAAATTTTCCAAATTAATTAAAAGGGACCATGTCAACCCAAATCCTCAAAAGATTAGATAAAAACAATTGACTAAAAAAATACCCAAACTCGTTTCTTTTACACATATATTAGGATTAGGTGGAACATTATCTCTGCACCTATAATTTGACCTGCTAAGTCTGTAGACCAAGGCCATTTTTTTTTTTTTAAAGCAAGGATGCTTCTATTAAAGAAAGAAATTCTCTTTGAAAAAAATCACTGAGTATATCTAAAATCATTCCAGAGCTAGCCCCTGGGAATAACTCAGTTGGCACAAGTGTATTATTTTTACTTTTCATTTAAAAAGGGCTGGGGTGGGATTTTACGTATCAAAGTCAGCGAAATTTTCACATTTCACAATTTTGTTGTTAGAGAGGTCCCAAGATTCCTTGAACCCATCTGGGAAGTTTCCTGAATGTGCGCATTATAGCAAAGAGCAGCAAAATATCAAAACAATGCTATTGCTAACAAGCTGCTACTCCTGCTTGTGCCTTTAGACTACTAGCTGTAAAACAGCAATGCAACAATAACAAGAGAATGCTAATCTGCGTCGTCAATGGGGATCTGAATTATTCTAAGAAAGAATCAAATTGTTTCCTTTAAAACAGCCAAGGCAAGACACCCACTGGGAAAATATTCGTTGAATTTTGGGAGGAAAATATTTTAAAATGTCAGTAAGGAAGAGACAATTACACTATATTTAGTATTCTAAAGGCACGCTTCAGGTAGTTCAACAACGATTCTGGTAAGACCAACTGCTCACATACATACACACGCACACACATAGATTTTAAGTTTGGTTTATAAAAAACCAAATTTGTTACTTTAGAAAAACGAATGCAGTGCATTTTCAGCAATATTATCGCCACAGACTCTGATTGCTCAGTCCACACATAAACAGGAGTTGCCTTCTATGGTGATATGGCTTCTCTGTGTTAATTCCCACCAGGCCGAAAAACAAAGGGCAGGTTAAGTAAAGACTGAATTGTTGCACAAAGGAACATTTACTCATCAGATCCCACTGATCTCTTCTGTGCCTGTTTCCGGGGCAGCCTTCTTGGTGAAGCTTTATTGATCTGATTCAGTTTCCTGAGGAATCCAACTCATATCAACATCATTCTGACTTGATGTACCCATTTCTACTTTCTGTATGGGTCTTTTGCGCTTTCTAGATTCCAGGAGTTGATGAAGGCCAACAACAACGAGTAGCCCAAGACCGGCAAGGAACATATACATAAAAATTGTTTCTCCATCTAACCCATCCTCTCTTTCAATAATTGTAACTGTCTGATTGAAGACAGCATCTTGGAATACATTACCATTCAAATCTTTGTAGTTCAGATTGATGACTAGACCAAAAGGTCGCCCTCCCATGGGCTCTGCAGGAATGAAGGAGTACTCAAAAGTTGCCTGTCTCTGGGGTGGCACTATGGTGTTCACAGGAAGAGCTGTGAAATTCTGGATATAAAACTGGTAGTCCTGAGGATAACGGAATGAGGCATCCAGGGATTCAACAATAAAGTCTTCTGTACCCTTGTTTGTAAAGCCTACCAGGAACTTCACAATGTTATTTGCTGGAAAATCTTCTCCTTTTACAAAGAGTATAGTTGTATCTGCACTTGGTGATGCTTCAGGTTCACCAGATACATCCTCTTCCTCTTTATCTTCTGCCAAATCTGTGGATTCATCTTCTTCTACCTCAGCTTCATCATCTTCATCTTCAATTATTGAATCTTCCACCGTTTCCTCATCCTCTGTAAGATCCTGAGCCACTGCTAATGAGCCTCCAGGGCCGCCTCTGATAAGCGTATTGTTAATGGCCATGCTGAGATTATTGTTCTGAGGCTATTGTTTATATACCGTGAGATAAAACAAAAGAATAATCACTTGATATTCTATCATTCCTGGTGTCTTTGAGAATTCTCCAAAAGGAGACAGAGACAAGATAAAAGTAAAGACTATGTAGTACTGAATTTGAATTGGAACCATCCACGGGAACCCATGGTAAGTTTTTTCCCTAGTTCCGACCACTGAGACCTAGGAACAACGACCAACTAAGCAATGAGTATTTCTAATGCCCTATTTTTGGTCTTCAAATACCATTTTCCACTCAACAGATCAGGGCTCCTTGGTGAAATGCTGACTCCAGAACTGAGGAAGAACAATTATAAGATGGGCCTGGTATATGTTGTCAAACCAGGGAGCAGGAAAGATTTCAAAGACTATTAGGCTCAGACATAAAGATTTAGGCGCCAAACTGAAGAGATTCTTTCTGGCCATAGATGAGACAACATGAGCTTCAACAAGGATATTTTTAAATTCATGAGTTCCTAATGATACTGTTACTGCAATAACTGGTCATTGCTATATTAGAGGATATTAGGAAACTACTTAATTGTTTGGAAAACAATTGGCAAACAACATGTACTATATAATTCCATTTGGGTGTCTGTGATTTTCCAATGAGTATGTAAAATGAAATACATTTTTGTTTTCCATACTCATTTTTTTAAAATGAGACATTTGAATATTTTTTATTTCTCTACTGCATGTAGTAACCTTTAGATAGTTTTTTACTGGCTTCAACACAGAAAAATGTTCTGCTGCCTCAGGTATAAGGGATCAAGGTCAGGGAAGTTGGTAGCAGTTAAGTTGGAATTGAAAAATGGAACCATGTGACTTGAGATCAAGAGTAGAAGGATTTTTTCAACAATTGTAATGCAAAGAGGTGAAGGGAGAAAATAATCATAATGAAGGTTAAAATGATGTGTGTAGAGGAACAGGTTAAAATAGGAATAAGCATTAGAGATCAAGTGAAAGGTATGCAAAGGTTTTAGTAACAGCATTCATTTGGAAAAATGCCAAAAGATATTTTTCCTAATTTCCTAATTTCATCTCCTAATTTCTCCCCAGTGTACCTTTCTCCTTAACAGGTACAGCTCCCAAGATTCAGAGTTGAGCTGAGGCTTTACTGGCTGGAGCTGAACCCCAGGTGAACCTATCCTGCTGCCATTTAAACTATTTGCATTTGGGGCACTTCCTTTCCCTGTAGGAGGATGGGACTCCGGGTCAATTAGATACAATTTGACTTGGGTGGTATTTGCTGAGAGATCTAGAACTTAAGATCCCAGTATCACCATGGAACATGGCATGGAGAGCAGAGTCTCAATCTGCAAGGGCAGGGGATAAAAGAACACAGAAGGCAACATATACAGGGAAACATAACTCTGGCCCACACAGGTTGGCCATTTTCCTCTCACTACATTTGAGAGAAGATATCAACTCTCTTATCTCTCTCTAGAGATAAAACCTGCTTTCTGGTAACAGATCATCTCTTCCTCATCTCACCTTTCCTCCAGGATGAGCCAGCTCCCTCTCCAAGTCCTCCAGTACAGTAACAGTCTCCTCCCTTGACTGTGGGATGTTCCTACACCCAGGCCTGGAGTTCATCAGAATGGATGATCAGGAACTACTTCAGCACCAACAGTTACAAGATGTGCTCCTTGGTGTGAATGTTTGGCTTTAGCCACTGACTGCACAGAGCCTGGAGCCAACTCAGAGACCCTCAAGGCCCAAGGGAATCCTAACAGCAGAACTGCCTGAAATTTTGTCTAAAGAGCACCCAGTCAGAAGCTCCATTTTCATGCAGGCTAGATTCTTTAAGTATTTGACATTCCTTCTGTTCTTCTATAGACCAGAAGGGCCAGAACGAATCCATCCCTGGGTGGAAAAGCCCAGAGGACTGGCTCAGTGCAGCAGTGAGCATGCTTCAGGCTGGTGCTAAGGTGCACCACATCACTGATAACAGAGATCAGCTCCAAACTTAAGAGCATTATAACTCGGAATGAATGGCTGGGATCCAGGCAATGATTTGAAGGTGAAAGAACTCTGTAAAAGATAAAACAAGGAAAAAATGGCATGAGAATAGTGATAAAAAATTAGCCAAAAGATAATTCAGTTACTTCAAGATTACAGAACAAAACTCTTAGCTTTTAGATCTAGAAACTTCAGTAAAATATTCAGATGAAGAAAAACAAGAGTTGCAAATAGCAATGCAAAAGCTTTGCTTGCTTATATTGTATGTCACAGATTTAGTCAATTAACAGTTATAAGTCAGCTTCTTTGTGCCAAGAAATGTGCTAGATGCTTTCAAAGGCATTTTTAATTTTAGAAGGGAATAGTGTACATGTCATGGGTCCCAAGTCAATCAATCAAGGTCCCTCAGTACACAAATCCAGTGGATACTTTTAGTCCTTTTCTTATTAGGTGCCCCTGCATCACTTAATACTGCTAATTACTAGCCTTCTAGAAATACTGCAGGAGCAATGCAGTAAATGAATTGGAAGGGGTCAAGATCCCTACCTTCTAAGGAACACCGAGCTCTTATGGCTGTTTTCCCATGAGTTAGTTTTTGTAAAGTGCTTGGACTAGTTCTTGGCACTGAGGAGGTATTATATAAGTGCTTGTTAAATAAATGTATGTCTCTGTTAGTTCTTTCTTAAGTCTCACTTATGACTCTTTTTCTTCTGATTAAGAAACATCTGGTTATCCAAAGTTGAGATCCAGCCTCCTTCTCACTGCCCATTTATTCTGGGCAATTTGATCCACTCTATGGCATCAAACCTCTCCTAAGAACATTTAAATCTCTCACCCCAATTTTTCTTTGGAGCTCCAGATCCTTATATTCAACAATGTATTAGACCTTCCCACTTGTACATCTTATGATCATCAACTCCAAACAACTGAAAACTAATCATTATCCCATCCTAACCAATCTCTCTTCCTATATTACCCATCTCTTATAAAACGGCACCACATTCACCTAAGCATCTAATCCAAAGCCTGCCTAATTATCCCCGACGTTTAGTTAATTTAAAAAACACTTACGTATTATCTAGTATGTGCCAGGCCATGCTCCAAGCACTTATTGATTTCTCTCTTCCTTTCTTCCATGTAATTAGTCACCGACTCTAATTAAAGTTACCCCTTCAACATAGTTCCATTCTGTCCTCTCATTTCCATAGCAACTACCTTACTTACACCAATTTATGGTATTGGTTCTTTTTTTGACAAATGGAAGTCTGTCTTTCAGTCTTGACCCCTTCCAATTCACTTACTGCATTGCTTCTGCACTATTTCTAAAAGGCTAGTAAGATTACTCCCCTGCTTAAATCCAGACAGAGACCCCACTCAGTATATTTTACCTTCCCATTTATATGCAATGCCACAGTTCACTGGGTACCTCAAATGGCTTATGGAAGTGCCAGCATTGTCAATCTCTATGGTTATTGGAATAGCCATGCAGACCCAGGTCCGCTGAAGCCCTTGGTCTGGTTTCTTCTTTAAGACAGTGTGCACACAAACATTTCTTCTCTATGCTGTGATACAAAAAAGATGGAGAAGCACACTTCTCTACAAAGTTTAAATTCCTTGGCAAATTTCAGTTACTGTCAATTGGCACATTTCAGTTACTGTCAATCTACTTTTCCTCTTTGCCCCAGTTTCACCACACCCATTTTCATCTACCTGTAGTTCTCTTAAACCATTTTCTCATCCCTTGGTCACACACTGTATTTATCACTTAAAGCCCATTTCCTCTTTGCTACCCAACTCCTAATAGTCACACTGAGACAGCTCTGCTATTGCCTACTCAGGGAAACTATCTAACTCCCCATGTCCTACCCTCAAAGCCTCTTCCTCAAGGCACTTATCATACTATGTTGTAACTGTTTTGTGTCTTGCCTATCACATATAATTGTTTATCTGTCTTCCCATTACATGGTATGGAGTATCTCTTTTATCTGATTTATTCTCATTTTTTCTGACATAAAGCCTGACACACATTTGACACTCAACAAATGTTTGTTTGATGAATGTGCTAACATCTGAACCTATTTCCTTAGCCATAGATCCTCCTTTTGCTTTACAAAATTCTGAGGATCATCTTACTTTAAAAAGTGATAAGGGTTTCACCTGAAACTCAAGAGCTAGAATTTGGCAGATATGAATGTCAGTATTAGTGTATACAGCAACTGTTTAAAAAGCTGAAAAAGAGTCCAGACTTCAATTAGAGATATGAATGCAGCAGATCTGGTTAGGACTAGGGCAAATAGGGCCAAAGGGTAAAGGATGATACTGACTGTGTTTTAAAACTTCAACTTCCATATGAGACCAAGGGAAGAGATGTTTTGTTGGTGCAGGATCTATATTTTCTAAACAATTTAACTCATAAAGTTTGTTCAAATACCATAATTACATGGAACTTTGAATAGGAAGTGAGATATGGTAGGCTTGTACAGGTTAGTGTGAAATAGCGACATATCCCAAAGTAATTTAGGCAGAGAACAAAAATATATATGCAGTCCCTCCCTCCCCGCCGAGGAGCTGGAGGAAAATGCAAAGATGTTGGGCTTCCTCACCTGGATTGTTGCTGATGTTCTCACAAACATCGAGGACTGGCAGTTTGGTGTGCCGAGCCCTCTAACTCGGGACTTGCCCTTATGAAGCTCATTATTGCAAAGGATAGGCTAAACCTGCTTATAATTGTGCCTAAGAGTCTCCCCCTGACTGCCTCTTTGTTACTCAGATTTGGCCCTCTCTCTCTAGCTAAGCCAAACTGGGAGATGAACTCACTGCCCTCTCTCCTATGTGGAATCTGACTCCCAGGGGTGTAAATCTCCCAAGGATGAACCTGGACCCAACATTATGAGATTGAGAACATCTTCTTGACCAAAAGGGGGATGCAAAATGAAACAAAATAAAGTTTCAGTGGCTGAGAGATTCCAAATGGAGTCAAGAGGTCACTCTGGTCAGCATTCTTATGCACTATATAGATATTCCTTTTTAAGTTTTAATGCATTGGAATAGCTAGAAGTAAATACCTGGAAGTATCAAACAGCAACCCAGTAACCTTGACTCTTGAAGATGATTGTATAGCAATGTAGCTTACAAAGGGTGACAGTGTGATTGTGAAAGCCTTGTGAAACACACTCCCTTTATCCAGTGTATGGATGGAGGAGTAGAAAAATGGGGACAAAACTAAATGAAAAATAGGGTGGAGGGTAATTTGGGTGTTCTTTTTTACTTTTATTTTTTATTCTTATTTTTACCTTTTCTGGTATAAGGAAAATGTTCAAAAAATAGATTGAGGTGATAAATGCACAACTATGTGATGGTACTGTGAACAGTTAATTGTACACCATGAATGACTGTATGATAGGTGAATATATCTCAATAAAATTGAATTTAAAATTAAAAGTGATAAGGGTTTGCATACAAATATGCAATATCAGGGCCATTATCAGGAGATTTTAATGAAAACTCTGAAAAACTGGTTAGGTTAAACTGTCTTGATGGACCTCATAGAGTGTGTGTATGCATTTGAGATGATGATGGTCTGCACAGACCCAGTTCTGTATAGTGCTTGTGTCCAATTCTCTGCATCTCTGAAAAAGTTTGAAAGGGCTGACATGGAAAAGGGAATCCAGACCAGAGGTGGTCACTCTGTCAAGAAGGAGAATCTGACCCAGTATGAGCCCCCACCTCCACGTCCTGGGAAAAGAGAACACCCCCACCTCCAAGTCAGGTTTGGGCATCCTGCCCAGTAGTCAGTAAAGGTTCCTACCTACACTTGCGTAGAGTTGAGGAGTTCTCAGGGAAGACTGCCTGGAGAAAGCGGCTATCACCGATACAGGCCGGAAGTGCGTCACAATGCTCGAACTCAGCTCCACAGGCTGCCTTAACGTCCACTCGAGGAGAAACCAAGGACCTGTCATCTCAGCAGTTGTCCTCACCAGGCCTGCGTGCTCAGGAGCCTCCCCTGAACTGCTCAGGTAAGTGTGATTGCGGCCAGGGAACATAACCTCTCACTTCCAGCAGCTACTCAGTCTTGGCTGATATCCCATTCTCTCCCAGTGAGGACACCTGGCCGATCCCACAGATCCTGGCTCTTATATTCCCTCAAGTCCCATCCTACAAGACTCCAGCTCTCTGCCTCAGCCTTCTGGTAGATTCCACACTTAAGCTCCCACAAGGACCCATGAACCCAATCAGGACCCTGGAATGGGGGCTGGTGAAGTTTAGGCACAGGCATACTCCAGATCTGTCCCCCACACCGCCCCCCTGAAGATAGAAGGCCTTCAAAAATTTTTTTTTTCTGGGGCTGGTGTTGGTTTGCTCCCCAGTTTTAAATCTTTCCTTAAATAAAAATCAAGTCCCTCTGAATAACCCTGTCAGCAAGTTTTGAGCTTGTAGATCCCTGACAACATACACTTCAATGGTAAATTAGCAGAAAGCCAAGAGAACGTAGTGGTGATAGGTAGGGATCATACACCCCTGCTTTGAATGACCCTGGGAATGATCTTGAAAGAACTTCTTCTAAATATGGCACCAGATTCAGCTCTAGCAGTTTGACTTTGGTACCATGCTGTAATAAGAAGATTCTGGCTCTATAGCCAATGAATTATGTGGATTAAATACAATCTATGAAACTAAGTAGCATAATGTCTGGCTCCCATTCATTCTAGCTACCTGGCTTAAGCTGGGTCACTCTCTTGCCTTATCCCTGCAAGCATCTGACCCAGTGCAATATCTTCCTACTCTTCTCTACAACATAAAATCAGATATTCTGTACTACCCCGTCCCTCCCTATATCACTGAAAAATTCTTGTGTTTCCAAGATGTCAAATATCTTGTCTGGTAAACCATTCACTCAACAGGTTTGTCTTAGGTAACCAGCTATGTTAATAGTATTTTTCTTTTTTTGGAGGTGGGGGGGGCTCCCTTTGTTTTCATTTTTTGTAGACATACTATCTCATCTTTTTTTTTTTTTTTTAACCTAATTCAACATCTCTTTTAATGGGGATTATTTCAAACCAGGCAGGTGATGGCCACCTCACACCTAAGTCTCACACCTAAGGAATTCCTCACACCTAACTCTCTAACAGTCTCCTGAATTAAACATCCTATGTGTTCTGCCTTAGCTTTCATGAAGGGACACTGTATTCTTTCTGATTCTCCTTCTCATCTTTCATCTCAAGTTGAAAAAAAAAAAAGCCTATTGCAACAATCAGGAGTTGGGAGACCATACATCCTGGCCTATGCCTGGGTGTAATTATTAATTGCATTCCCTTCCACTCTCAAAGTGTCCCATGCATGATTCCCGGGTATAAATCTCCCTACAGTCATCCACAGTGTACAATCAGTTGTTTACAGTACCATCATACAGTTGTGCATTATGAAAATCAATTTTTGAACATTTTCATTACTCCAAAAAAAAAAGAGAGAAGAATAAAAATACAAGTAAAGAAGTACACCCAAAACATCCCACCCACGCCCCCTTCTCCCCTATTATTCATCTAATCTTGGTTCCCATTTTTCTACCCATCTTTCCATACACTGGATAAAGGCAGCGTGAGTCACAAGGTTTCCACAATCACAGTCACACCATGGAAGATACACAAACAATCATCTTCAAAAATCCAGACTACTGGGTTGCAGTTCAACAGTTTCAGGTATTTCCTTCTAGCTATTCCAATACACTAAAAACTAAAAAGGGATATCTGTATAACACATAACAATAACCTCCAGAATGACCTCTCAACTCCATTTGAAATCTCTCAGCCACTGAAACTGTTATTCCAGCTCTTTCCCCTTTTGGTTAAGAAGACTTTCTCAATCCCACAATACCAGGTCAAGGCTCATCCCTGGGAGTCATGCTAACCCAGTTTTAACACCTAATTTTGCCTTCTGATTCATTTTTTAATGCATTTTTATTGTGAACTTTAACATAAATACATAACAGTGAAAACTTTCAAAATATGATTTAACAAGTAGTTAGAAAGCAAATTTCAAAGAACATCATGGGTCACAGTTCCACAACTTCCACTATTTCCATTATTGTAAAATATAACACACATACAGAAAGGTGTTAACTTTTGATGTACAGCTCAACAAGCAGTCATATAGGTAATTTCAAAAATTGTTATGGGTTACAGTTCCAGTTTCAGTTCTTTTCTTATTATGCAATATAGGATATACATAGAAAGGTGAAGACTTTCAAAGCACAATTCAACGAGTAGCTATAGAGCAAATTTAAAAGGATGTTACAGGTTACAGTTCCACCATGTCATTTACCTCCTTCCAGCTATTCCAACACCCCAGCGTCTAACATATATGTATATATATATATGTATATATGGCATTTCAGTATTCATAGACCTTTGTTAAATCTTATCCTGTTTGTTACTACCCCTTCCTCTCACTTAATCTCTCTATTTTCAGGGGTGTGTAACAGTGAGTACCCTAACTTGTTCATATTGAAAGGGGGTGTTGACAGTATGTGGAAGGGGGCTGCATCTGACTGTTGTTCTTAAAGAAGCTGTTGTCTCTGAGTTTTAGGACTTTTCTGGTATAGGAACTCTGGTGAATTTAAGTTTCTGAGAGATAAAACTTAGTGAGTGAATCTTTTATAGAATTTCAGGTAGGGACCTAGGTATTTGGGGACTACTTTTTGTAAGGGCCTGGCATACTGTGGCCATTTGTGATGTGTAGCTGGAGCTTGCAAAAGAGAAACCTCCAAGATAGCCTCTTGACTCTATTTGGGATCTCTCAGCCACTGTGACCTCAGTTTGTTACCTTTCTTTTTCCCCCTTTTGGTCAAGTAGGCATTTTCAGTCCCTTGCTGCCAGGGCCAGGCTCATTCCTGGGAGTCATGTCCCATGTTGCCAGGGAGATTTACTCCCCTGGGAGTCATTCTCCTCATGGGGGGAAGGTTAATGAATTTATTTGCTGAGTTGGGCTTAGAGAGAGAAAGGCCACATCTGAGCAATAAAAGAGGTTCCCTGGAGGTGCCCCTCAGGCATAATTATAGAAGGGCTCAGCCTCCCATCTACAACCATAAATTTCAGAAGAGCAAGCCTCAAGTAGAGGGTTTGATTTATTAAGTAGCAGGTTCCTAATTTCGCTTAATGTATATTCTATCCCAAGATAAACAGTCAATTTCTTACTTTGTCTTCACTTAGTTGTACAATCATCATCACTCTCAACTTTAAACATTCATCATAACATAATACATCCCAGAGCTCTTATCAGCTGCTAATTATTCACCCCTGGTATTAGTACAGTGTTGGTAAGATATTCCTATTAAATATAGTCTTTAATATGCAATGGGTAGTTTTTCCATACCACTACGTTGTTAAGCCTCTGCACCAGTGTCATACCTTATAAGTATATCATACTAACATTTATTTAGGTTTGTGGTGCTATTCTGTGGGTTACATGCCTTTAAACAACCATTTACAGACATGTTCACCTTCAATGCATCACTGATACATATAATCCCATTAATGAACCACAGTCACACCTGACCATTCCCATACCATTACTTTCACCCTCATTATCATATCTGTACATATTAGATTATCATTCCCCCTTTACTAGCTTCTGTTCTATCTCTAGGTTCCCTGATTCATTTTTATGTTACCCACATTTTGTTTTTCTCTTATCTCTTGTTTTTATTGTTGTTTGCAGATGCCTAAAATGGTGTCTCAGGGTGTCAAGACTAAGCGTCTGTGAAATTACATATAATTCCACAATGACTTTTGTTCATGGTTGGTTTTGTTTTTAAATTTTTGAACGTGATTAAAAAATAGATTATAAGTGCTTAACCACTTTGGGATTCCCTTTCCTTATCTAGGTATGGAATGGGCTAACTCTGAAAATCTCCTTTAAAAGCTACATCTAAGAAGCTCTTATAGCACAACAAAATACCTTCAGTGATTCCACAATGCTTACCAAACCAAGACTAAACTCATTAGAAAAGTGTTCAAGGCTCTCTCAATCTGGTCCCCACCTACCATGTCCCATTCCTTCTTTACAGGAACTCTGAGATCCAACCAAACTGGAGAACTCCTGGTTCATGATCCTATCTTGGATGGGTCTTGCCTCACCCTATTCTCTCTGCCTAAAACACTTTCCTCTACCTTCCATCTCCCTCTACAGAGAGTCTACATTTTTCTCAATTACTAACTCAACATTTAACCAAAAAATATATATATATACTAGTACATATTTTATATTTCAAAATTTCTCCACAGAAAATACTTCATATTTTATAATAATTTTGACTCTTGATAAACTTCTATTTTTAAAACTCCTCTGAGGTAATTTTGTCTTAATGGAAAATTATAAAACATAATCTTCCACTATCATATCTGTTTTAAAGGAAAATGACCATCAGATATAGAAAATAGGAGTCATTTCCAAACAGAAAAGTATATATAGATACTTCTGGAGTCCTGACCTTCAAAACAAAATTACAGTGGAAAAGTTAGTTTTCAGGGCTTTATCTACAGTTCTAGGCAGGCTTTGGTTACAAGATTCGCAGCCATTTTTTTTTGACATACAATGTCCACTGTCCTGAACAGTACTCAAAAGGACACTGCACTGCACTAGTCTTAAGAACCAGTAAAGTTATTTAGTTGGATTTGATTCAATATTTCCAAAATTTTGTCTAGCTATAGAATTATGACTACTCTTCTCTTTCAGACTGGACTTTTCAAGGGGCCAACGAAGGATGTGTACTGGTTCAGGGAATACCCGAAAAGAGATGAAGACTGGACTTCATGGGATGAATAAAAGGGGCTGGGTTGAAAAAAAAAAGAGAAGAGAGAAGTGAGAGAAATACAGAAATGTGAAAAAAGGGCAACTAAGGACTTCTGGCAAGGAAGAACTGGAATAATCATAGAAGAGGCAAGGCCTATGTGCCATTGCCTATCTTGGCTCAAATATTATTCCTCAACTAATGAGGAATATGTATCCCAGATAAAAGAATTAGCAAAATTAGTAACAGAAGACAAGGAAAGTTAATTTGGTGAACTATCAACCATTTAAATTATGTTAATCATTGGGGTATTCTAAGTGACACATCTGTCTCTACAACATATATAATGCCTTTTATTTGTTAGTGTTCTATCAGTTGTTGAAACAAATGAGAATTTTTGAGAAGCTATAATACATCAGCCAGCAGAAACCAAACCAAACATTCAGACTTCAATTGCAGGAGTCAAGAACTCACTCTTTTTTGATGCACTCCCTTAAAAACCTTGATCTGTTCATATTTTAAATCTTTTAAGAGCTGATATAATGGAATTATCCAAACATGCTACCTCAGCTTATGGAGAGGTCTTTAAGATACTTATGAATTCAGATTATTATAGTATGGGTATTATATCACTTTAAAAAATACATATGGACTTGAAAAGTTGATCTTCAAACTTAAATCTAGTATATTTTTTCCTTAACTTCTCTATAAAATTGATGTGTATTTCCCTTGGGGATATTTTAACCTCAAGACACAATAAAATACACTTATATTCTTGAGGAAATTTAGGATTTTTTTATAATAACCACAATTAGCCACAAGTAATGACACAAATACTTTGGAAAGTTAGGTCTAAGAACGTATAATAGAATCAAACATACTAAACTGAAAAACATCACCCAGTTGTTCTTTCTTTAATCACTTCTACATTTCTCTATAGAAGAATTATGTACAATACTAGTTGCCAACTCTATTTCCTATGACATGTGAAAGATGTTAGCTTTTAAACAGATGAGCTTGACTTGGACTAAACTGGGGAGAAAAATAAAACAATATACAAAAATTTTAAATAGTGAGTGTGCCATTTTGGATCTATTATGTCCCCAAAACATCATGTTCTTTGCTTCAATCTTGTAGGGGCAGACATATTAGTGTTGATTAGATTGTTAAGTCTTTGATTGAGTGTTTCCATGGAGATGTGACTCAATCAAGTGTGAGCAAGATCTCTGACTGGATAATTTCCATGGAGGTGTTAACCAACCCATTCAGGGTGGATCTGAATTAAATCACTGGAGCCATATAAAAAGCTGACAAACAGAAGGAACTCTGAGCAACTGAGAGTGACACTTCGGAGGAACTGCAGCTTACAGAGACATTTTGGAGAATGCAACCCAGGAGCAAACGCCTAGAGAGGAACGTGGTGGGAGAAAGCCATTTGAAACCAGAACTTTGGAGCAGACGCTGACTATGTGCATTCCCAGCTAACAGAGGTTTTCTGGATGCCACTGGTCATCCTCCAGTGAAGGTACCCAATTGACTGTTGATGACTTACCTTGGACACTTTATGGCCTTAAGACTGTAACTGTGCAACCAAATAAACCCCCTTTATAAAAGCCAATCCATTTCTGGTATTTTGCAAAACAGCAGTATTAGAACTGGAACAGATTTTGGTACCAGAGAAGTGGGGTGCTGCTGCTGCATTTGCAAATACCAAAATACCAAACATGCTGGAATGGCTTTTAAATGGATAAGGGGAAAATTCTGGAGGAACTGTGAGGAGCTTGATAGAAAAAGCCTAGACTGCTGGTTGAAATATGGACTCTAAAGATACTTCTGTGAGGCCCTAAACAGAAATGATGAATGTGTCATTGCCAACTGGAAGGAAGGTGATCCTTGTTTTAAAGTGGCAGAGAATTTGGCAAAATTGTGTCCTGGTGTCGGATGGAAGGCAGAATTCAAAAACGACAAGCTGGGATACTTAGCTGAGGAAATTTGCAGACTACGTGTGGAGGATATAGCCTGGCTTCTACTTGCAGCTTATAGAAAAATGTGACAGGACAGAGATAAGAAATGAACTTTTGGGTACAAAGAAACCAGAAACTGATAGTTTGGACAATTCCAGGCTTCAAGAAAGTGAGAACCCAGAGGCTACAGCCCCATGTGAGGATTTAACCAAACATGGAATCCGGCCGCCATTTCAGTACAAGCCAAGATCAGATATGGAGTTATCCGGAAGGGATTTGTGGAAACTCCTGTTGTCTGATGGTTTCGACCCCTGTGTACTTCATGCCAAGCCAACACGATTTTTGTGAGATCTATTTAGATGGAGACACTGCCCGTCTGGATAGGAGGAGACAGAAAAGGGACAAATTGAAGGAAAGGCTTCTTCAAAGACAGAGCCATGGAGATTGAGGTATGGAGTCAAGAGGTCTCAGGCTGGGAAAGTGGAGCAGCCCATGTACTTGGAAAGGGTGAGTTTGCCCTGGAGACAGAGTGCAGGCCTTCCACCTCGATGCTCAGGAAGAATGCTGTCATGTCAGGCCCCAGAGTGGGTGGAGCACATTCCCCAGGGACTGGGGAGAGCCCGGCCACCACCCCACTGTTCGGAGAGGGGAGAGCCTTTGCCCCAGAGAGTCCGGGTGGCACCCCAAAGTTTGAGGATGGTGGGGCCAAGAAGGTGGTCTCCCCAATGTGTGGATACGTTGGAGCACTCACCCCAGTGTTTGGAGAGGAAAGGGCTGCTGCAAAGGCCCTTAGGAAGGGTTGGACTGCCACTCTCTCAAGCCCCAAGGATACAGCATTATTTGATGAATGACTCTGAGACTTTGAAATCTAATGGCGTTTGTCCTGCAGGTTTTAGGAATTGTTATGATCCCTTAAACCCTGTTTTCCTCACTGTTTCTCCTTATGGCAACAGGAATGTTTATCCTATGAATGTCCCTCCTTTGTATACTAGAAGCAGATAACTTGTTCTAAGTTTTACAGGTCCACAGCTAGAGGGGAATTCTGCATTAGGACAAGACCATGCCTGTAACTGATTCTGATAGCATCTTGTACTTATTGTTACTGAAATGATTTAAGATTTTGTGATACTGTGATGGGATGAATGTGTTTTGTATATGGAAAGATCATGTCATTTTGGGGTCCAGGGGGTGGAATGTGCCAATTTGGATGTATTATGTCCCCCAAAATGCCCATGTTCTTTGATGCAATCTTGTGGGGGCAGACATATTAGTGTTGATTAGATTGTAATTTTTTGAGTGTTTCCATGAAGATGTGACTCAATCAACTGTGACCAAGATCTCTGATTGGATAATTTCCATGGAGGTGTTACCAACCCATTCAGGGTAGATCTGAATTAAATCACCTGAGCAGTATAAAAAGCTGACAAACAGAAGGAACTCAGAGCAACTAAGCATGACACCTTGGAGGAGCTACAGCTTACAGAGACATTTTGGAGAACGCAACTGTTCTAGTATGCTAATGCTGTCGTTAAGCAAAATACAGAAATGGACTGGCTTTTATAAAGGGGGTTTATTTGGTTACACAGTTACAGTCTTAAGGCGATGAAGTATCCAAGGCAAGGCATCAACAACTGGATACTGTTCTAGTTTGCTAATGCTGCCGGAATGCAAAACACCAGAGATGGACTGGCTTTTATAAAAGGGGGTTTATTTGGTTACACAGTTACAGTCTTGAGGCCATAAAGTGTCCAAGGTAACACATCAGCAATGGGTTCCTTCACTGGAGGATGGCCAATGGTGTCCGGAAAACCTCTGTCTGCTGGGAAGGCACGTGGTTAGCGTCTGCTCCAAAGTACTGGTTTCAAAATGGCTTTCTCCCAGAATGTTCCTCTCTAGGCTGCAGTTCCTCAAAAATGTCACTCTTAGTTGCACTTGGGGTATCTGTCCTCTCTTAGCTTCTCTGGAGCAAGAGTCTGCTTTCAAGGGCTGTCTTCAAACTGTCTCTCATCTGTAGCTCCTGTGCTTTCTTCAAAGTGTCCCTCTTGGGTGTAGCTCCTCTTCAAACATTCACTCTCAGCTGCACTGAGTTCCCTCTGTCTATCAGCTCATTTATATGGCTCCAGTGACTCAACTTAGACCCACCCTGAATGGGCAGAGCAACACCTCCATGGAAATTATCCAATCAGAGTCATCACCCACAGCTGGGTGGGGCACATCTCCAAAGAAACACTCAAAGAAATCTAATCAACACTGATAAAGTCTGCCCACACAAGATTACATCAAAGATAACGGTGTTTGGGGGACACAATACATTCAAACTGGCACAGATACCTTCATCAAAGGAAGGCCAGTGGTGTCCAGAAAAACCTCTCTAAGCTGGGAAGGCACGTGGCTGGCATCTGCTGATCCTGGGTTGTGTTCTAGCTCATCTCTTGCTTCTCCAAAGCAAAAGTCTGCTTTTAACAGCTGTCTTCAAAACATCTCTTGTCAGTTGCTCGCAAAAATGTCACTCATAGCTGCTCCGAAGTCCTCTGTCTGTGAATTCCTTTATACAACCCCAATGATCCAATTAATACCCACCCTGAATGGGCAGGATAACACCTCCATGGAAATTATCCAAACATTTCACTCACAGTTGATTGAGTCACATCTCCATGGAAACACTCAAAGAATTACAATCTACTCAACACTAATCCTTCTGCCCCCACAAGACTTCATCAAAGAACATGGTGTTTTGGGGGACATAATACATCCAAACTATCACAGCAACCCAGGAGCAAGCAGACATCTAGAGAGGAATGTCATGAGAGAAAGTCATTTTGAAACCAGAACTCCAGAGCAGACACCGGCCATGCACCTTCCCAGCTTACAGAGGTTTTCCGGGCACTGTTGGCCATCCTCCAGTGAAGCTACCCGATTGATTGTTGATGACTTACCTTGGATACTTTATGGCCTTAAGACTGTAACTGTGTAACCAAATAAACCCCCTTTATAAAAGCCAATCCATTTCTGATGTTTTGCAAAACAGTTGCGTTAGCAAACTGCAACAGTGAGTTTTCATCCACAAGGGTATGTTAAACTATGAAGCGTTGACAAATGAAATACTTTTCACTTGTAAAAAGAACAAAAAACCTCTCTATGTAATGATGTAGAAATCTCTCCAGATTATATTGTTTTGTGAAAAAAGCAAGGTGCAGAAGAGTGTAAATAGTATGCCACCTTACTGTGTAGTGGGGGAAGTAAGATTTTGTATTCATATTTTCCTGCATTTACATAAAGTAACAATGAAAGATACATAAGAAACTGCTGAAATGGCTGCCTATAAGGGAGGTATACCTTTATGGGTATCATAAAGGTGGGGACCTTTTTTATATTCTTTTGGTTTTTGAACCATGTGAAGAATGTATTTTTTTTTCAAAGTTCCTCTAAGTAAATTAAATTTTAAAAGTCAATGTAAATTAAAAAAAAAAAAAAGGTAACTACAAAAATAAATAAAATACCTCAGATGAAGGATAAGTGGGAGGAGTCTTCCCTGGAACTCCCACTGTAAATGAAATAGGGGGCTGGGCATTTATCGAAACATTAAAAAGAGAGGAAGGCTTGCTAAGGTATAAAAAGCTAAATCTCAATGACTTATAAATCCTCTAAATTCCACACACTTAAAATTTCTATTTGGTGATATAATGTTTCTAGTGGTTTAGTAGAAAGAGCATTGTGCTGGGAATTAGAAGACAGGGTTCTATTTCCAGCTCTGCTATTAACTAGCTATATGATTGTGTGGACAGTTACTTTCCAATGCCTGCATTTCTTTTTCTGTCAAATAAGGGCATGCAGAAGTGATCCCTAAAGTCCCTTACAGTACTTCAACTATTCTTAAATTATCTGCTAGGTATTTGGTCCAAAAGAGATTATCACCATAGATTTTCCATTTCTTTGTCTCCTGGACCCAATATAACATTTTGTAATCATTAAGTATCAGTATTAAGTAAAAGAAATTTTCATATGTATGTCCTTGGTGACAATCGATACAGAATGCTGAGAAGTGTGGAGGTTATAAAAAGAAACCAATGTGGAAGAGTGATAACAAAAGGTTAAATAAAAAAGAAAAAAGCAAAACCCAAAATACTCATTATGTGACAGGAAATATGTAAAGATGGCTATATTTTCATAATAAAGATATGAGGTGAGATATTATATTTTTAATTAAGTTTCCTAGTCTGCACAAATTCAAAACAATAAGCAATATTTCTTTTGACTATCCATTGAGCTCATATAGTTGCTTCAATTCCGCGATCCCTGACTAAAGGCTAAGTTACAAAAACATTAAATAGAGAAAGAAGCTTTTTGTATATTTACATGGGAGGATTCATCTGCCTTCTTTTGTAGGTTATAAAGCATATTATATCTTATAAGAATGGAAAGAAATCAAGTAGTTTACGTTAGAGAGTTTACTACAATTATTTTAAGATTAACGTTTAAACAGTCAGTGAACTGCCTTTGACATTATTGTGTACTCAGGCTGCACGTAAGTTTTGAAAAACATTTTTTGAAAGTTTAAAAAAATAGGTTGACGAACAGCTTTCCTGAAGTACACTTAGAAAACAACTTGCACAGGTGTGTGTGAGACAAGGTCTATCCTATATGTTATGATCAAATCAAAAGAAGCAATACTCAATATTGCAAACCTGTGGCAGTCACTTACCATAGACAACGTGACAGACGAATTTAAGATATTATACTTCTCTCTGCATAAAAGTAATGACATTTTCGCTAACTTTCCCTGGAGCTTTCTATGCTAGAGGATTAAACTATTCCTATTCTCTCAAGGACAGAGAAGATACCCCTGCTAAGTTGCCTACTGGTATGATATCAGAAAATTTTGCCCTACCTGTTCCGAGCTGCTAGTTGGATTCACTTGCAAGGTGGACTTTCCGATGCTGGATAAGGTTGCAATGGTAAATGAAGTTCTTGCCACATTCTTCACATTCATAAGGTCTCTCGCCTGTGTGAATTTTCTGATGCTTAATGAGGACAGAACGTCGACTAAAACTCTTACTGCACTGACTACATTGGTAAGGTTTTTCCCCGGTGTGGATTCTGAGGTGATGGAAAAGCCCAGCGTTCTGGCTGAAGGCTTTCCCACAAACGCTGCACTGGTAACGCTTCTCCCCAGTGTGGAGTCTCTGGTGCTGGAAGAGGCCTGACCGCTGGCTGAAGGCCCGCCCACACTCATCACATTCATAGGGCTTCTCACCCGTGTGTGTTCGCTGGTGCTCGATAAGGATGGAATTCTGGGTGAAACTTTTCCCACATTCACCACAGACATAGGGTCTTTCCACCAAAGAGCTTACCCGTTGCCTTTCCAATCCGCCCTCATGGTCATATGGGTCTCCATAATTGGGGACCTGAGAAATATCACCATTCAGTTTTCGAGGTACTTCCACAAGAGATTTCATTTCTTTAGAAATCTTTCTCTTTGGGGCTAACTCCACATTCCAAGTTCCAGCCTCGCCAACTGAAATAATAAATGGATCACATGAATGCTGTATTTCCAAAGACAAAAGAAAAAAAAAGTGGTCAAAGGTGTGGGTGGAAGGAGACAAATAACCACTTTTTCTGTTTACTTTCCTCACTATAAAACAATAATACACAAACCTCAGGGAGAAGATGCACTGGATTATAACTGCTTGCTTAATTGTCTTCCTCTCCTACCAGAATGCAAACTCTGTGTGGGCAGGGACCAAGTCTGCCCTGTTCATCACTATATTCCCAGTACCTAACACAGTGCCTGACATACAGCACATATTAAATAAACAGGTGTTGAACTGCTGAACATTCAGGGAACGAGGAGGGTTTCCTGATGAAATTCTAATCCTTACCAGTCTCCTGAACTGGGCACACCTCTTGCAAATTACACTGAAGCTGCTCTTCCAAGGTTTGGAGCTGGGTACCTGATGACTCTTGGGCTGCTCCTAGAGCTGCCTTCTTCACAAACTCTTCCTGTTCATGAGCATTAGTTGAGATCTAGTGGAAATTAAGGATAGTTAGGAACAAAATATCAGAGAGAAGACATTACAAGGAGCCCTCCTCAGGGTCACTGCATAGGAAAAGAAGAACCAAGAAGCTGGCAAAGGAAAAACAAAAACAGAGATTAAGAGCCTGCAACAGATCAAGTCAGGTATAAAGAGATCCCCCATCTCCTCTTATTACACTGATATCTCATACTTGCTCTGCAAGTACAAACCCCTATTCTCCCAACTTCCCACCTGTTCTCCTGGCTCATCCAGTTCTCTTTCCAAATCCTCCAGCACAGTTACTGCTTCCTCTCCACTCACAGGGTGGTGTTCTCTCACCCAGGCCTGGAGCTCCTCAGGCAGGATGGTCAGGAACTGCTCTAGCACCAGCAGCTCCAGAATCTGCTCCTTGGTATGCATCTCTGGCCTCAACCACTGATGGCAGAGCAAACGGAGTCTTCGAAGAGCCTCCCTGGGACCAGGTGTCTCCTGATAGCAGAACTGCCTGAAGCGTCTACGAAAGATCTCTCTAGTGTGAGGGTTATTTCTTGGCAGGCCTGATTCTTGCCCAGAGGTATGGTCCTCTTCTTCCTCCTTTACCTTCATTGCCAGAAGTCCTTCCTGCATCTCTGGAATCTGAAGGTCTAAGGTTGTGGCCATTTTAGGCTTAACTGTTCAGAAAAGGAATCTATTCTTGGTAATTCTCCCTTGATCTTTTCCTGTGGTAATCCCGAGATCTAAGAAATAATTTGCAGAGAAAAAATATAAAAATGTAGAAAACTTAATTATAGTCAGGCATTTATACCTGGGAGTATTTATACCAAAACTAGTAGTCACTCTGTATCTGAAGAAAGAACAATGAATGCATGATTAATGGTAAGAACCACCCAAATACTGATGCAGGTAATTCGGGATATCTGACTTGCTATGGGAAGGAAAACTGAAAAAAGAAACAAACAAGAACCATGTAGTTTTATTGAAGGAAGGAACCATTTTGATCATCCTGAATGAAACAGCTCAAACTAATAAGCCTGAATATACTGGGTTTCTATTTGGCTGACAAGATACTAGACTCACAGTATGTTTTTAGTTGAATAGAAGCAAACAAGCACTTTTAGCCTAAGTGGTCACAGATGACAGTAAGAATCAAGGAGAAAATGGAAGCAAAATAGAGGAGGGAAGGAAAGTAAACAAGATAAAAAGACAGAATAAGGAGAGAAAGTACACTTGGGTAGAAGTAGCAGATTCCTTCTAATCAGATGAGGTGAGGAAGAAAGAGACATTTTTGAAGTACAGAAGATCTGAGATTGGGACTTGATCTTTCAGGTACTCCCTCTGCAATCCTGGGCATCACATTTAGAGCCTCAGTGTCCTCATCTGTCAAATAGGCATCCTAAAACCAACCTATTTTTCTAGGTTGATATAAAGATCAAATGGTATGATGGATAAAGAGCACAAAGAAGCTAACAGCTTGGTAAACTCTTAAAATGTTACAAACTACTACTATTTTTATTTTTCTTATAAATTTACTGAAAGATTAAATAAATTCCGTAGAGATCTAAACACTAAAGCAAAAGAATCAGAAAGTAGTCAACTGGAGTCATCTTGACTCAGATGTTAAAATGAAGGAAATAGTAATTCTATCTAATATTTTTAAATGGGGGGGCACACAACAATGTGCACATAACAGCACTGTATTAGATATTAGAACGTTTGGGTTAAAGGGGAAATTTTCGGTTGTATATATATCACTAGAATAAAAATTAAAAAAAAATAACAAAAATAAAAACATAGGACTGAGCAGCAGTTAAGGAAGCTTTTGCAATTTCCTAGCAGAGAGATGCAGAGAGCCTGAATCAAGGCGATGGCATTAGAGAAAGAGGCCCAGACGTCAAGGATAACTCCAATTTCTTGCTTAGGCAGATGGTTTCTCCACATGGGAGATGTAAGTCAAGCCAATAGCAGATAATGTTGGCTATCTAACTTTAGCCTAATCAAGCTTGTATGCTCCAGACAGGAACCATAAATATCCTAGAAATTTTGGGATGGAGGAGGCATTTTCTTACTGATGAAGAAATTGAGGCCCCGTGAAGTTAAGTGATTTGCCCAATACCCCAGTGGCAGAGCTAGCATGATATTCCATGTCACTCAACTTTTAAATCTTTACTACATGCTTACTGTGTTCCAGAAACAGTGATTAGGGCTGGTCATATAGTGGTAACAAAAACTGTCATACCCCCCTCCCTCTCCTCAGAGGAGGAGACAGGCATTAAGCAGATAATCACACAAGTAAATGCAAACTATCAGTGGTCTCAAGAGTGCTAAGGCAGAAAATCATAGCAGATTGACCTAGTCGGGGAAGGCTTTCCAGAGAGAGTAATGCTTGAGCTAAGATCCAAAGGATATTGAATAGAACTTAACTAAAAGAAGAGGAGGAGGGCCAAGCAGACCAAATAGAAGGAACAGCATGTGCAAAATTCCACTGATAGGAAGAAACATGATCTCTATGAAAGACTAAAAGAAAGAGTGGCTAGAGCAGAGTTGGAGGAGTGTTGTTCCAGATGGTGTTAGGAGGTGAGAAAGCCTTGTTGATCGGGTGATGGGTGTCCACACTGAGCAACAGAAAGCCTCTGACAGGTTCCAGACCACCATTAGAGAACAGTAGTCCATTCTCCCTATGTAAGTTGATTCTGACAATTACGTTCCATTATAAATGGGCATTATATGCAAAATGAAAGAATTTTCTGAAACCTTACAAGTTTCTGAATACAACCCTATATAGACAAATATTGGATACATTCCTGGAGTGTATATTTTAACATGATTTCTGAGGGCTCTAATCACCACAAAGTGGAAAGACTGACATAGAAGTAAATAAACAATTAAAATACAGCAAAAACAAAAAAAACCCCAGGACCGTACAAAAAAACAGGGGACCCTATTGTAAACGATGGACAGTTAATAGTACAATTACAAAAATGTTCTTTCATGAAATGTAACAAATGTACCACACTAATACAAGGTGTTAATAATAGGGTGGTATATAGAAATGCTGTATTTTATGCACAATTTTTCTGTAAACCTACAACTTCTCTTATAAAAACAAAACAAATAAGAAATAAAAAAAAAGAAAACAGAGGCAGAGTTTTAGCTTTTTCCTATTCTTTAGTTTCTTGGAATTACTTTTTCTCTTTGATGTGTCTAAGGGTGAAGACTAGGCAACAGTAAAATAAAAATTACTGTTAATAAAGAGACAAATCCCTATGACCACATAAAGCTTATAACAATCTAATCATGATGGCTGTGAGACCAATTTTCTGAAAGAAAAATGTGACCTAGGTGACCTAGTGATTCCTAAGCACCATTCTTGGGCAGAGGCTCTCAAATTTTTTTTGACCAGGATCTTCAGTAATTCCATCAGAAATATTACATTGTGACCCAGAACACATATCTGTCCATATGAATGTATAAGTTTGTGCACACATGCACAAACTGAAATAAAAATTTCACAGAACACTATGTACTCTTACTTTGTATGACATACTAATGATATTTTTATATTTCATTTTTAAAAAAAATCCTAGTCACAACCCACCACAAAGATTTCATGACCCACAAATGCATAACTTAACATTTAAAAATGTTTTTGTCATTTAATTATAATTCAGTAAAAAATTATAACAAACCCTACAATATTCTTAGGTATCAGCATGCATTACAAAATTAAATAACTAGAGATACATATTTAAATCACTAATGAACACTGATCACACTGCTAACTAGAAAAAAAGTTAAATTCATATTGCATTATTGGTTATCATGGGGGAAAAAAACACTGGAGTGGGACAACAACCTTCTGGGTAAACTGCAAACATAAATTCCACAAATCTCTGACATCTTTTACTTGTTTGACTTCTATAGTCACCACCCCAGTGAAGGATTCTTTTCAAAGGTGATGTGCCAGTTTGAATGTATTGTGTCCCCCAAATGCCATTATCTTTGATGTAGTCTTGTGGGGCAGACGTTTTGGTGCTGATTAGATTTGCTTGGAATGTGCCCCACCCAGCTGTGGGTGATGACTCTGATGAGATATTCCCATGGAGGCATGGCCCCACCCATTCAGGGTGGGCCTTGATCAGTGGAGCCATATAAATGAGCTGACTCAAAGAGACGGAACTCAGTGCAGCTGTGAGTGATGTTCTGAAGAGGAGCAAGCTTGCTAGAGAGAAACATCCTGGGAGAAAGCCATTTTGAAACCAGAACTTTGGAGCAGACACCAGCCATGTGCCTTCCCAGCTAACAGAGGTTTTCCGGACGCCATTGGCCATCCTCCAGTGAAGGTACCCGATTACTGATGTGTTACCTTGGACACTTTATGGCCTTAAGACTGTAACTGTGTAGCCAAATAAACCCCCTTTTTACAAAAGCCAATCCCTCTCTGGTGTTTTGCATTCTGCAGCATTAGCAAACTGGAACAGGTGATATCATTGACTTCATGGTTTTTCCCCTACTTTCCTTGGTGCTGACTCACCAGAACTGTGACCATCACATTATTTTTTCTGTTAAAGGTTTTTACACAGCATTTATTTAGCTAATGTTTATTGAGAGTCAATGTATTTCGGGTACTGTTCAAGGCACTGGGGATACAGCTGCAAACAAAACAAATTCCCCAGTCTCATGGAATTTACAATATTAATAACAGCTGACATTTATAATGCTTTCAATGTGTCAGGCATTGTTCTAGATGCTTTATATATATTAACTCTTTTAATCCTCAAAACAACTGTGAGTTAAGTACTATTATTATACCCTTATTTAGATGAGAAAACAGAAACACAGAGTTTAAGTTACTCACCCAAGGTTTCACAAGTAGTAAGGGGTGAAGCTGGAATTCAAACCTAGCAAGTCTGACTCCAGAATCTAGTCTCAATCACCACACCACCACTATCTCTCTATTGGAAGAAGGCAGGGGAGAGGGCAAAGAAGGGGGACAAGAGGAAAAAGACAATAATTAAATATATGTTGATGATAACGCTACAGAGAAAAGAAAGATAAAGGAGATATGGAGTAAGGGAGAAGAAGGGTTGCTAATTTATGTGGAGTGGTCAGAGAAGGCTTTATTGATAAGGTGAAATTTAAGCAGAGGACCAAAGGAAGGAGTAACAAAGTCATGTGGCTATCTGGACAAAATTAGGCCCTTGCGACAGGAACAGCAAGTGCAAATTCTTGGAGTTGGGAGCAGGCCTGGATTCTTCAAGGGAACAATGGGGCTGGGACAGAAGAACAAAAGGAAAAGTGATAGGAAATGTAGTCAGAGAAGTTAGAAGCAGATCATAAAGGGCCAATAAAGCAGTTGTAAGGACTCTGGCTTATACTCGAAGAGATGTGGAAAGGCACTGGAGGTTTTGAGAACAACAATGACAAAATTATATTTACATTTTAAAAGCATAACTCTGCTGTGACACAAATAGACTGGAGAAAAAGTAGAGACAATAAAGGTTAAGACAAATAATCTAGGGAATAGAGGATGGTGGCTTGAATCATGGTCAACTGAGTTTGTTCTAGGTTGAGAAAGTTTTGGGGTGCAAATATCAAACAAGTACGTTAAACATGGGTGCTCTCACATTACCTGATTAACTCAGCCTTGATTCAAAGGATTAAACAGTCACTGTGCTCTCTTGTTTTCAACCTTCTAGGCCTCTGGAAAAACAGAAACTTCCTGTTTGGACCCCATTGGTTTTATGTCAAAGTTTTTCTATTCACAGTTTTTCTATCAAAATGCAGCTGATGCTTTGAGCTCTGCCCATAGAAAATCTCAGTCCAGTCATTTTCTGTTATGTAGTATCTTAAATCTTACCTCAGTTTCACTAGATCAATTTCCCTCCTTTCACTGTGTATTCTGGGGTTTCCTTTTGCTTTCCTTCCCTGGATTTTGCTTCTATCTGGTGATATGAATACCCACATCCTACACTCTGGACCAGTCCATCTTTGTTTTGTGTTGTTTTGTTTTTAAAATAACCTAGCTCTCTAGCTCTCCTGGTCACTTGCATAGTTATCAATCTCTCATCAAGGATCACCACCCCATTGTATATTATTGGCATAATAATTTCTCCTACTCTTGAAAAATACACTTGCATTTTAAAGTTGGTTTCTCCTAGAGCCAAGGCAAGCCCAACTTCCCCAAATCTACCATCATTCCTGGGAAGAGGTGCTCTTTACCCAGGATATCCATGTAGATGAAGAGTAAGCAGCACACAATGCAAATGTGCTTTTATGATAACATGCCTGCCTTTCCAATTTTGCTCTGCTGTCAACATCAGTGATTCCCCACTATTTAACAGATGAAACCCCAATTTTCCAGTTGGACCTCTGGCTTCTATTATCTGGCCCAATTCTTGTTTTCCTCTATGCCACATGCAAAAACTCTCAGTTCCAGTTAAATTATTCTTACTATTCTTAAATCAGGCTTTTCTCATCTCTGCTCCATGTCCTTGATTTTGCCTTCTTCACTTATTCAAACCATTTCCAATCTCTGCAGTTTGATTCAAA
This sequence comes from Choloepus didactylus, assembly GCF_015220235.1. Taxonomy (NCBI): domain Eukaryota; kingdom Metazoa; phylum Chordata; class Mammalia; order Pilosa; family Megalonychidae; genus Choloepus; species Choloepus didactylus. The sequence goes on along the minus strand of NC_051313.1, from coordinate 124,646,177 downwards.
TCTCACATTCTCTCTGAAGCCTTCCTCATTCATTCGAGCCCACTGTTCTTTATTCCAGCTCTTATATCATGTACAGGCTCGGTTTCACATTTTATCATCATTTATCATCTATCTTGCACTGTTACTTTTCACAATTTTTTTTTTTAAATCCAAAAAGTACAGAGAATTCTTCCACTAATTTCTAATTCCTAGAAATAGTCACTGATAAGACTGGAAGGTATCCATTCATATTTTCTATGCATATATAAACATATATCTACATATACATATATATAAATACATATATACCTGTATGTATTATATGTTTACACATACAGATGATATAGGCCCATAATTTTATCTATGTATCTGAGATAAGTAGGAGGTAATATGAAGTAGCAGAGAACACAGACAGGCAGATTTAGCTGTCAATTTGACTTAATAACAATGTCACCTTGGGCAAGTTACTTTTTTGAGTCTCAATTTTCTCTTTATGAAATAACTAACTTGGCAATTTGTTGAGGATAATGCATATAAAGTGGTTTTGCACAAAGCCTGGCACATACTAAACATCAAATTAACCATCTTTTAATGAGATAATGAACAATTTTTGATACAGTGGTGACTTAATCAGCAGTTGCCACCTTCCCTTAGGGCCACAATCTATTGCCCAAAGCACAACATAGGTGAACTGGCAGGGAAACACACCCATGCAGAAGTAAAATGGCTGTTTTTCCAGGTTTGCAGGTCCACTCTCACAGACATACATGTCTTCAGATGTACACTCCTCTCTAATCTTAAAATCCTAACCAGAAGCCCAGGACTACTGCAGTCTAATTCAAATTAGAGAAATAACTTCCTGGGTTGTGCCTGTAAAGCTAATACAGGGGCAAAGAGAGGAATCAGCTTAGCAAAGGGTTTAAGAAAATGGACTCTGGGGCCAGACTTCCTGGATTTGAATTCTGACTACCAGCTGTTTGACCCTGGGCAAGTTACTTAGCCTAATTTTCTTCTTTCATGTTAAAAAAAAGGAGGGGTGGTGTGTGTGGTAATTTGGTAAAACAGTGTCTACCTCAGAGTTATGAGAAGTATGTAAGTTAATATTTGGAAAGTGCTTAGAAGAGTGCCTGGCTAGTACGTAAATATTTGTGCACACCAACATAAAAGACGGCAAAAGCCTTTACATTATGTGAATCTAAGAAAGGCTGTGACATTATTATAAAGCTATCCCTGCTCACCGTTTAAAATAAATCCACAGTAGAGAATGACAAGACGTCGGAAAATACAAATATTCCTCAATATCCGAATCTATTCGGCTCCTAAGATGAGGCTAGGAAGAGTTCAGAGAGACACCGGTACTAGGACAGAGTAGTCGAACGGCTCTGGTACAGAAGAAAGGTGGAGAAGTGCTGGGTGTACTGGGGTTGTAAAGATGTTGTCCTTTAGGAAACACGGCCCTTCCAAGGTTCCGGAACAGCCTTCTCTGCCCCTCACCCGCCCGCAAACTCCAGCCCAGAAGGCCTCGCCGCCGTCCCCCGACACCCTGTCCGGGGTCGCAGCGCCCAGACCCGTCCTTCCGAAGGCCCTCGGCGGCAAACCCAGGCTCTCCAAGAGCCGGGATTCCGAAGCTCACCGAGGCATCCGTGAGAAAAGAGGGCCCCAAACTCAGCACGCACCACTTCCGAATCCTTGACAATCGCAGCGTAGAGAACCATAAACCACAAAGGCCGGAAGTGCACCACAGCCGCCCGCTCTCCAGCGGAACAGCGGTTCTAGCCCTGTTCCCTCTAGGAACCCCGGAGGTTTCTACATCTCCGTGGTCCCCTCCCTCTGAAGGTGTATTGAGGCTCCAGGTCAAAGAGTATATTCTGTTCCAGGGTCACGATAGTAAACACTGCACATATTAACTCATTGCTCCATATTTCAACCCTGTGCGCTAGGTATGATTATCCCATTTTACAGAAGAGAAAACTGAGGCACGTTGTTGGTATTTTCTGCAAAGAAAAGTGTTCCTTTTTTCCACCCCCTACTTTTTTATTTCAATGAACTCATGGATTCTTTTAAAATTCAATGTTATAACCAGTTACAGTCATTAATTTTCATGCTCAAATTATTCCAAATTTGATCACTGGGAGCCCTTTAAGCAGATTTCTAGGTCCTTTTGACATGTCCCCATTAGTTTTTGTGCACTTTCTTATTTTCTCGCACAAGATATTCTAGGCTCATTTTATTCTTTCCCCACCCCAGACCTGTAATCAGCCACTGCTCCAAGGAGACATGGTTCCTTTTAGTGCAGAATGGTATATAGAAACAAAGATTTGGGTTCTGTGCAATAGATAAGTTGATTGCTACTGATATTCATTGCTTCCTATGCCCTGTCAGTGGACAAAGGCCAGGAAATAATATATTTTTAAACATCAGGATTTTTAAGAATACCACCAGTTCAAATGCAATGCCACAGAATTCTTCATTTTCATCGTTGCATATTTGTTTTTCTTTTCTCCCACAGAGGAAACCCTGACTCCCAACAACATCAATATATTCACTCAATTTGTTCTATCTTATAATATGAACAACATAGCTTCAAAATTACAACACTAACATCACTAGCAAGAATACACATACTACGTGGAGTTTAAAATTATTTGCTTTATTTATTCGTCCTAGGATTATATTCAATTAAGGAAGAATAAACAGAGCACTCTATGCATGTTTTACTTGAATTATTTTCTCTGTATGGTTGTGTTATAAATTTGATATACAGTTAGGATCATTTGTTTTTGTTTGCATTCAATTTCAGGGTTTGCTCTCCTTTAATCCTTTTTTATTTCCTTTTTAGACATACAAAATAATTACTTAGCTAAAATCGAAATATTAAGAAGGTATATTCAGAGGAGTTTTGCTCCCATCCCTAACCGCTTTACCCTACATATACTCATACAACATTTTCATTAGTTTTTTTAATTTATTCTGTGTTTCTCCCTGTCCCCCCTTTTTTTTGCAACAATAAGCATTTATCTCTTTACTCCTTACAAGTTATAATATTATATATACTCTTTGAACCTTGCTTTATCCCTTAACAAAATAGCCTGGAAAGCATTCTAAATATGTTCATTGAAATCCTTTTTTTTTTTTTTCTTTTTTTTTGCAGTTGCATAGTACTCCCTTGTGTGGATGTACCATGGTTTATTAAACCAGCGTCTTAGGGATGGACATTTGGATTGTTTCCCATCTTTTGATTTAACAAATGGTGCTTCAATGAACAGAGGTGAAGGTATCTTTGTAGAGATTTTATCATTTTGTATTCTCAACAGCAATGTGTGAGAGTGCTTGTTTTACCACAGCCTCACTAACAGCATGTTTCAAAGCTTTTGAGTTTTGCCAGTATGATAGGTCATTAGCTATTTCTTAAGGAATATCCACAAAACCAATGCTGAAATCCCTGCTAAAAACGGATTCACAGTGCCGAATGTTGACAAGAACTATGGAATACTGGGAATTCTCATACATGCTGATGCAAGTGTAAACTGGTAAAACCATTTTGGAAAGCCCTTTGGCATATCTACTAAATATGAACATATGCATATTGTATGACTGGGAAGTTTCACTTCTAGTTATATAGCCACCAGCAATGTATATATGTATGCTGCTAAAGACATGTCTTAGCAACATTTTTTTGTGTGATAGCTTTACACTAGAAACAACCCAGATGTCCATTATCAGTAGAATGGATACAAAAATTGAGGTCTATTCATATGATAGAATACTATGCAGCAATGAAAATAAATGAACTACAACCCTACCTGTCACAATGATAAATTTCACAAATATAATAGCAAGTGAAAGAAACCAGACACACACAAAAATACATACTTCACAATTCAATTTATATAAATTTAAAAACAGACAGAGCTCATCTGTAGTGTTACAAGTCACAGTAGGGAGGAAGAAAAGAGTAGAGTTTGGAAGGGAGCACAAAGGACCTTCTGGGGAACTGGTAATGCTTCTTTTCTTGACCTTGGTGGTTGTTATGTCAATGGTTTCACTTTGTGGTATTTCATTTAGTTGTAAATCTATGACTGTGTACTTTTATATTTAAATAAAAAGTTTTTTTTTTAAATTCAAATAACTCATTTTATTTTTTATTTTTTTTTAATTTTTTAATCTTCATTTTATTGAGATATATTCACATACCATGCAGTCATACAAAACAAATCGTACATTCGATTGTTCACAGTACCATTACATAGTTGTACATTCATCACCTAAATCAATCCCTGACACCTTCATTAGCACACACACAAAAATAACAAGAATAATAATTAGAGTGAAAAAGAGCAATTGAAGTAAAAAAGAACACTGGGTACCTTTGTCTGTTTGTTTCCTTCCCCTATTTTTCTACTCATCCATCCATAAACTAGACAAAGTGGAGTGTGGTCCTTATGGCTTTCCCAATCCCATTGTCACCCCTCATAAGCTACATTTTTATACAACTGTCTTCGAGATTCATGGGTTCTGGGTTGTAGTTTGATAGTTTCAGGTATCCACCACCAGCTACCCCAATTCTTTAGAACCTAAAAAGGGTTCTCTAAAGTGTGCGTAAGAGTGCCCTCCAGAGTGACCTCTCGGCTCGTTTTGGAATCTCTCTGCCACTGAAGTTTATTTCATTTTCTTTCACATCCCCCTTTTGGTCAAGAAGATGTTCTCCATCCCACGATGCCGGGTCTACATTCCTCCCCGGGAGTCATATTCCACGTTGCCAGGGAGATTCACTCCCCTGGGTGTCTGATCCCACGTAGAGGGGAGGGCAGTGATTTCACCTTTCAAGTTGGCTTAGCCAGAGAGAGAGGGCCACATCTGGGCAACAAAGAGGCATTCGGGAGGAGTCTCTTAGGCACAATTATAGGGAGGCCTAGCCTCTCCTTTGCAGCAACCATCTTCCCAAGGGTAAAACCTATGGTAGAGGGCTCAACCCATCAAACCACCAGTCCCCTATGTCTGTGAACATGTTAGCAACCCTCGAGGTGGGGTAGGCCAATGCCCCTGCATTCTCCACAGGCTCCTCAAGGGGGCACTACATCTTTTTTTCCTTGTTTTTCTTTTTTTTTTTTTTTTAACTTTCCCTTCTTTTTTAAATCAACTGTATGAAAAAATAGTTAAAAAGAAAACAAACATACAATAAAAGAACATTTCAAAGAACATTTCAAAGAGACCATTCAAAGAACATTTCAAAGAGAAAAAGACAACTAACCTAAGATAACTGCTTAACTTCCAACATGTTCCTACTTTGCCCCAAGAAAGTTACCTAATATAGCAACATTTATGTGAACTTGTTCCTACTATATCCATCAGAAATTAACAGACCATAGTCATTCCTGGGCATCCCCAGAACGTTAAATAGCTTATCTGTTCTTCTTGGATTATTGTTCCCCCTTCCTTAATTGCTCTCTACTGCTAGTTCCCCTACATTCTACATTATAAACCATTTGTTTTACATTTTTCAAAGTTCACATTAGTGGTAGCATATAATATTTCTCTTTTTGTGCCTGGCTTATTTTGCTCAGCATTATGTCTTCAGGGTTCATCCATGTTGTCATATGTTTCACGAGATCGTTCCTTCTTACTGCCGCGTAGTATTCCATCGTGTGTATATACCACATTTTATTTATCCACTCATCTGTTGAAGGACATTTGGGTTGTTTCCATCTCTTGGCAATTGTGAATAATGCTGCTATGAACATTGGCGTGCAGATATCTCTTCGTGTCACTGCTTTCCGATCTTCCGGGTATATACCGAGAAGTGCAATCGCTGGATCGAATGGTAACTCTGTATCTAGTTTTCTAAGGAACTGCCAGACTGACTTCCAGAGCGGCTGAACCGTTATACAGTCCCACCAACAATGAATAAGAGTTCCAATTTCTCCACATCCCCTCCAGCATTTGTAGTTTCCTGTTTGTTTAATGGCAGCCATTCTAATCGGTGTTAGATGGTATCTCATTGTGGTCTTAATTTGCAGCTCTCTAATAGCTAGTGAAGCTGAACATTTTTTCATGTGTTTCTTGGCCATTTGTATTTCCTCTTCAGAGAACTGTCTTTTCATATCTTTTGCCCATTTTATAATTGGGCTGTCTGTACTATTGTCATTGAGTTGTAGGATTTCTTTATATATGCAAGATATCAGTATTTTGTCAGATACATGGTTTCCAAAAAGTTTTTCCCATTGAGTTGGCTGCCTCTTTACCTTTTTGAGAAATTCCTTTGAGGTGCAGAAACTTCTAAGCTTGAGGAGTTCCCATTTATCTATTTTTTCTTTTGTTGCTTGTGCTTTGGGTGTAAAGTCTAGGAAGTGGCCACCTAATACAAGGTCTTGAAGATGTTTTCCTACATTATCTTCTAGAAGTTTTATGGTACTTTTTTTATATTGAGATCTTTGGTGCATTTTGAGTTAATTTTTGTGTAGGGTGTGAGGTAGGGGTCCTCTTTCATTCTTTTGGATATGGATATCCAACTCTCCCAGCCCCATTTGTTGAAAAGACCATTATGACTCAGTTCAGTGACTTTGGGGGCCTTATCAAAGATCAGTCGGCCATAGATCTGAGGGTCTATCTCTGAATTCTCAATTTGATTCCATTGATCTATATGTCTATCTTTGTGCCAGTACCATGCTGTTTTGACAACTGTGGCTTTATAATAAGCTTTAAAGTCAGGGAGTGTAAGTCCTCCCACTTCGTTTTTCTTTTTTAGAGTATCTTTAGCAATTCGAGGCATCTTCCCTTTCCAAATAAATTTGATAACTAGCTTTTCCAAGTCTGCAAAGAAGGTTGTTGGAATTTTGATTGGGATTGCATTGAATCTGTAGATGAGTTTGGGTAGAATTGACATCTTAATGACATTTAGTCTTCCTATCCATGAACATGGAATATTTTTCCATCTTTTAAGGTCCCCTTCTATTTCTTTTAGTAGAGTTATGTAGTTTTCTTTGTATAGGTCTTTTACATCTTTGGTTAAGTTTATTCCTAGGTACTTGATTTTTTTAGTTGCTATTGAAAATGGTATCTTTTTCTTGAGTGTCTCTTCAGTTTGTTCATTTCTAGCATATAGAAACATTACTGACTTATGTGCATTAATCTTGTATCCCGCTACTTTGCTAAATTTGTTTATTAGCTCTAGTAGCTGTATCGTCAATTTCTCAGGGTTTTCTAGATATAAGATCATATCATCTGCAAACAATGACAGTTTTACTTCTTCTTTTCCAATTTGGATGCCTTTTATTTCTTTGTCTTGCCGGATTGCCCTGGCTAGCACTTCCAGCACAATGTTGAATAACAGTGGTGACAGCGGGCATCTTTGTCTTGTTCCTGATCTTACAAGGAAGGCTTTCAGTCTCTCACCATTGAGTACTATGCTGGCTGTAGGTTTTTCATATATGCTCTTTATCATGTTGAGGAAGTTTCCTTCAATTCCTACCTTTTGAAGTGTTTTTATCAAAAACGGATGTTGGATTTTGTCAAATGCTTTTTCAGCATCTATTGAGATGATCAGTTGATTTTTCCCTTTTCACTTGTTAATGTGTTGTAATACATTGATTGATTTTCTTATGTTGAACCATCCTTGCATGCCTGGAATGAACCCCACTTGGTCATGGTGTATGATTTTTTTAATGTGTCTTTGGATTCGATTTGCAAGTATTTTGTTGAGGATTTTTGCATCTATATTCATTAGGGAGATTGGCCGGTAGTTTTCCTTTTTTGTAGCATCTTTGCCTGGTTTTGGTATTAGATTGATGTTAGCTTCATAAAATGAGTTAGGTAGTGTTCCATTTTCTTCAATGTTTTGAAAGAGTTTGAGTAAGATTGGTGTCAGTTCTTTCTGGAAAGTTTGGTAGAATTCCCCTGTGAAGCCATCTGGCCCTGGGCATTTATTTGTGGGAAGATTTTTGATGACTGATTGGATCTCTTTGCTTGTGATGGGTTGGTTGAGGTCTTCTATTTCTTCTCTGGTCAGTCTAGGTTGTTCATATGTTTCCAGGAAATTGTCCATTTCTTCTACATTATCCAGTTTGTTGCCATAAAGTTGTTCATAGTATCCTCTTATAATTTTTTTAATTTCTTCAGGTTCTGCAGTTATGTCACCTTTTTCATTCATTATTTTGTTTATATGGGTCTTCTCTCTTTTTGATTTTGTCAGTCTAGCTAGGGGCTTGTCAATCTTGTTGATCTTCTCAAAGAACCAGCTTTTGGTGATATTTATCCTCTCTATTGTTTTTTTGTTCTCTATGTCATTTATTTCTGCTTTAATCCTTGTTATTTCTTTTCTTCTACTTGGTTTAGGATTGGTTTGCTGTTCATTTTCTAGCTTCTTCAGTTGATCCATTAGTTCTTTGATTTTGGCTCTTTCTTCCTTTTTAATATATGCGTTTAGTGCTATAAATTTCCCCCTTAGCACTGCTTTTGCTGCATCCCATAGGTTTTGGTATGTTGTGTTCTCATTTTCATTCATCTCTATATATTTAGCAATTTCTCTTGCTATTTCTTCGTTAACCCACTGATTATTTAGGAGTGTGTTGTTTAACGTCCAGGTATTTGTGAATTTTCTAAGTCTCTGATGGTTATTGACTTCTAATTGTATTCCATTGTGGTCAGAGAATGTGATTTGAATAATTTCAATCTTTTTAAATTTATTGAGGCTTGTTTTATGTCCCAGCATATGATCTATTCTGGAGAAAGTTCCATGAGCACTAGAAAAGTATGTGTATCCTGGTGATTTGGGATGTAATGTCCTGTATATATCTGTTAAATCTAATTCATTTATCAGATTGTTTAGGTTTTCAGTTTCCTTATTGGTCTTCTGTCTGGTTGATCTATCAACAGGAGAGAGTGATGTGTTGAAGTCTCCCACAATTATTGTGGAAACATCAATTGCGTCCTTTAGTTTTGCCAGTGTTTCTCTCATGTATTTTGTGGCACCTTGATTGGGTGCATAGACATTTACAATTGTTATTTCTTCTTGTTGAATTGCCCCTTTTATTAGTATGTAGTGGCCTTCTTTGTCTCTCAAAACATCCCTGCATTTAAAGTCTATTTTATCTGAGATTAAAATTGCTACACCTGCTTTCTTTTGGCTGTAGCTTGCATGAAATATTTTTTTCCATCCTTTCACTTTCAGTTTCTTTGTGTCCCTGTGTCTAAGATGAGTCTCTTGTATGCAACATATTGAGGGTTCATTTTTTTTGATCCATTCTGCGAATCTATATCTTTTAATTGGGGAGTTTAATCCATTTACATTCAACGTTATAACCGTGAAGGCATTTCTTGAATCAGTCATCTTATCCTTTGGTTTATGTTTGTCATATTTTTCCCCTCTCTCTATAAATATCCTTTATTGTACCCATACTGAATCTCTTTAGTACTGAACCTTTCTCCAAGTCTCTCTGTCCTGTCTTTGTTTCTTTGTCTGTAGGGCTCCCTTTAGTATCTTCAGTAGGGCAGGTCTCTTGTTAGCAAATTCTCTCAGCATTTGTTTGTCTGTGAAAAATTTAAGCTCTCCCTCAAATTTGAAGGAGAGCTTTGCTGGATAAAGTATTCTTGGCTGGAAATTTTTCTCACTCAGAATTTTAAATATATCATGCCACTGCCTTCTCGCCTCCATGGTGGCTGCTGAGCAGTCACTACTTAGTCTTATGCTGTTTCCTTTGTATGTGGTGAATTGCTTTTCTCTTGCTGCTTTCAGAACTTGCTCCTTCTCTTCTGTGTTTGACAGTGTGATCAGAATATGTCTCGGAGTGGGTTTATTTGGATTTATTCTATTTGGAGTTCGCTGAGCATTTATGATTTGTGTATTTATGTTGTTTAGAAGATTTGGGAAGTTTTCCCCAACAATTTCTTTGAATACTCTTCCTAGACCTTTACCCTTTCCTTCCCCTTCTGGAACACCAATGATCTTATATTCGGACGTTTCATATTATCTATCATATCCCTGAGGTCCATTTCGATTTTTTCAATTTTTTTCCCCATTCTTTCTTTTATGCTTTCATTTTCCATTCTGTCATCTTCCAGGTCACTGATTCGTTGTTCAACTTCCTCTAGTCTTGTACTATGAGTGTCCAGAATCTTTTTAATTTGGTCAACAGTTTCTTTAATTTCCATAAGATCATCCATTTTTTTATTTAGTCTTGCAATGTCTTCTTTATGCTCTTCTAGGGTCTTCTTGATCTCCTTTGTATCCCGTACTATGGTCTCATTGTTCATCTTTAGTTCTTTGAGTAGCTGCTCTAGGTGCTGTGTCTCCTCTTTATCTTTTGATTTGGGTGCTTGGGCTTGGGTTGTCCATATCGTCTGGTTTTTTCATATGCTTTATAATTTTCTGTTGTTTTTGGCCTCTTGGCATTTGCTGAACTTGATAGGGTTCTTTTAGGATTTGTAGACCAATTGAAGTCCTTATCTCTAATTTATCAGATCTACAGCTTCGTGGAGTACACTTTCTCTAACTAACCAGCAGGTGGCATCCACAAGCCACCTGTTCTACACAAGCCAGTTCTCCCCTGCTTAGCCTTTTTGGTGAGTGGGGGAGTGAGTCTTGTGGGGTCCAATTGGTGTACCAAGCTTGCATGTGTAGTTGGTGTTGCCTGCCCTGTATATGGGGTGTGTTTCTGGGCAGTCAGGGAGGGGGGGTGGCCCTAACAATCAAATCTCCCTGGTGATCCTAGAATTTTAAAGCTGCTGCAATAGTCTAATCATTCAGTTCAGTCCTGCCACAGTTTGTCTCTGCCACTGACCCACAAGTCCTTGGTATTGGCGTATGGCTCCTGAGACTTGCAAGTAGGCCCCTCTTCCAGGCTGTGCACCCCGGGTCCTCTGTTGAGGGATGACTGTGCTATGTCACAGGTGAGTGCCGTCCCCCCAGGGCAGTTCTGGGCTGCTGGGCTGTGTAGGGAGGCTCCCAGTCTGCTGAAATGATGGCTGATTGGGGCTTTGTTAATTCACACTGCTCCACCTTCCCAACTCTGGGACAATCAGCTGAGGTTGCAGGGAAGGCTAATGTCCACACCCAGTTTTGTGGTGTGTGCCTGTTATTTGAAGCGCTTCTGTCCCACTGGGTTGTCTGGGGCAGCTCTGGGCTATGGGGCTGGCAATGGGCAGGAGTGTTTCCTGTCCACCAGGATGATGGCTGTGAGCGGATACCCCCCTTTTCTTGGGAAGTTGTGGTGTTTAGTGAATTTTCTCAGCCACTGGATTATTGCCTTTTGTCTCAGAGCTCTCTTAGTTCTGCTCTTGTCTTGACCTGCCCAAATTGCAAGTCTTTGAAGGTTTCTGTATTGGGCTTCTTAGAGTAATTGTTTTAGAAAAAGAAAAAAGGATTAAAAAAAAAGGGGGGGCCCTCCTAAGAGATCTAATGGGTTATTGAAATGCTAAGAGAGAAAGCAATTAGGGCCATTAAGGAAAGGTCCACAGGGCAGAGAGATCAGCTTTTCTTCGGGATTTGCATATGAGCCTGAGGGCCTGAGCTCTGCCCTTCCCCTTTCTATGTTCACCAGAACTCCAAAAATCCTCCGCTTTTATTTTGGAGTTTTTTGTGCTGTTTTTTTCTATGTCTGTCTCCTCTCTGCTGGGCTGGCTGCTCTCAGATTCTCTGGTGTCTGGTCTCAGTCTATCTATGGTTGGAGTTTGGATCAGTAGAATGAGTTTCTGATAAGGGCTGCCACTGCAGTTCTCCCTTCTCCTTCTCGGAGCTGACAGCCCCTCCTCCCACAGGACTGAGCCTGGCAGGGAGGGGTGCGGGTCCCCTGGCCACAAAAACTTACAGATTTCGCTGATCTCAGCAGTTCCACGTTTTCATGAGTGTTGTATGAAGTATGCCCAAAGTCAGATTGCTCTGTGGTGTCCAGTCCACGCAGTTCCTGGCTTTCTACCTACTTTCCTGGAGGAGTAACTAAAACATACAGCTCACCAGTCCACCATCTTACCCCGCCTCCCCAAATAACTCATTTTATAGTTGAAGAAAACAAGGCTCAGAGAAATGAAGTGCCTTGCAGAGGTCAGCAGAACCAGGATGCAAATTAAGGTCTTCTGATCACCTAGTTCCCTTGATTTCCAGGGATCAGTTAACCAGGCATATGCATTATAAAGGGGACATTTCTTTGGTTGCAGTATCAAAGCATATAAATTCTAGTCAATGAAAATCATTAGATAAAAATGCAGTTTCTAGACACACACACACACACACACACACACATTTGACAAGCTTCTTATTCAGCTATTCTATGTGAAATGTATCCCAAATAGAAAGATGGCTTTATATTTTTCTTAAAAAAAGCATAAAGTGACATAAAATTATTATAGAAGCCATGATATTATGAATATGATGATATAAAATCATGAGTATTTTTAAAGGGTGATAAAAGTAGAACAGATCAGAAAATTCTAAATATACTGACTATAATTATGTAAAAATTATTTTCCTATTTATGTAGCTATCAATCTCTCTAAATAGACAAAATGAAGCAATAAAAATAATTCTTAAATTATGCAGGTAGGATTCTGGGGGAATTTTTTTTATGTATCATGTAATACCACTGTAACAGCCCCTGCGGACCTTGGTGCACAACACTCTGCGTGACCTGGGCAGCTGATGTTTAACCTATTATCTTTGTAAACCAGTAGAGAGAAAATGGTAAATTAACCTTGAAATGTAACTTTAAAACGTGAAATGGGAAGTAAGCAGGGGGTAAGAACTCTTGGTCTCACAAAGGAGTGAGATGTAAATGTAAAGCTTGCCCCCAGATTTGAATAAGCATTCATCTATGGTTCCCAGACCTCCTGCTGTCAAACGTTAATAGTTTACTTCTTTTTTGACACTCCTGTGGTTATCTTACCACTCCCTTGTCACAAGACTCTGTTCCCATGCTTGTACCCTTAGGAATGTCTTTGTCTCAAACCCTTATAACTGGCATGGCATCCTCTTTAATTGTGCGGTCAGCTTCCCTGTGAATGCAGTACCTGCCCAACATAAGAAAGCCATTATGATCTCTGCACTGACTTCCCACCCTGTAGGTAAGCTCTGAATGAAATCTCATGTCTCAGAACATATCCAGTGCTTTCTTTGGCCTCTGGACTGGCAAAGCCCTCACAGGGCACGACAACTACTTTAATATAAACTATATTATTTTTCATAAGGCCTTTTTTTTAAGGGAAGTTTGGAGTGCCATTTTGGATGTATTATGTCCCCCAAAACACCATGTTCTTTGATGCAATCTTGTGGGGACAAACATATTAGTGTTGATTAGGTTGGAACTATTGGTTCAGTGTTTCCATGGAGATGTGACTCAATCACATAGTGGGCAAGACCTTTCACTGGATTATTTCCATGGAGGTGTTGCCCCACCCATTCAGGGTGGGTCTTTATTGGATCACTGGAGTACTTTAAAAAGAGCCACACAGGCCCAGATGGAGAGCAACTAAGAGTGACATTTTGAAGAGCAGCTGCAGCTAAGAGAGGACAAAACACCCCAAGAGCAACACTTTGGAGAATGCCATTCTGAGGTTTTCTGGATGCCAATGGCCTTTCTCCAGTGAAGGTACCCTTTGTTGATGCCTTACCTTGGACATTTTATGGCCTTAAGACTGTAACTTTGTAACCAAATAAACCCCCTTTATAAAAGCCAGTCAATTTCTGGTGTTTTGCAAAAGGGCAGCATTAGCAAACTGGAACATTTGGTGAGTTTAAGGGACCTCTAACACAGGGGTTTTACCTACTTTTGTTCCCCACTTTCCTCTTTCCTTCACTTTGCTCTTATCTTCCCCTCTTAATATCTCCTATAATACCACTGTATCCCCTGGTTCTAATTTGGTTCCCTGTACCCCTTATCATTCATTCATTCATTTATTCATCTGCCCATTGATCTTTTGGCACACATTTGACAGTTGTTATGTGCACTTCAGAATTCAAAATACCGTACCTTTAGTTGGGACCGTAGCAGAAATTGTTTGCCTACTAAATCTCTGCTCTTTCCCTTTACTTAGGTAGCAGAACTCCAAGTTTTATCTGTAATCTTTATCTGGAATAAAGATTACATTTCCCAGCTATCCTTGGGGCTGAGTGTGGTCATGTGACTAAATTCTGGTCAGTTAGCTATAAGAGGAAATGTTGCATTCCAAGAATCCTCCTTTAGTAATGCTGACTTAAGCTGGGAGAGTCTCTTTTTTGCCCTTCATGCTGACTGGAATGCAGAATTGATGGCTGATGCTTCAGCAGCCATGAGGGGAGAAGCTGTTTGCAGAGGATGGTGACCAGGCAGAAGATGCCTGGATCCCTGATGATTCCATGGAGCAAAAGCAACAAACCTAGACCCTCTACTTTCTAGATTGCTTTTACCTAAGAGGAATACACAGTGTATTTTTCAGAGCTCTGTTACTAACAACTGATCATAAATTCTGATATAGGACATCTGTATTTTGACTCTTACCTAGGATTTTCTTTCCCTTTTCTGTTAAATGTGACCCATCTTTCCTGATCAAACCCACTACCTCTGCTTCCCCCACCCAAGCACTGATATCTAGGAAACACAAGATGAAGGTTGGAAGAAGGGAGGAATAGAAAGAAATGATGCCTACAATGTAGGAGGAGAGTAGGTAGACAGAAAAAAGGGAAGAGAGATTGCCAAAAGAGAAAAGAGAAGTGAATTGAAGGGCAAAAAGGTATAGGAAAAGAGTGTAAGAAAGAACAGGCAAGAGCAGTATTGCTTTAGGTGGTTCACCAGACATTAACATTTAAAATATCATATCGTTGCCCCCGAGTCTTAAGTGTCCATACCTTGAGGTGTTGTTACCCTTCAAGATTATCACATTTGGCAATTTTAGCTCTCCCTTAGAAACTTAGGGGATATTCAAGATATGTCCACTTGCAAGGACAGTGGCTAATCTTGTCAAAACAGTAGATCTATAAACTTAGAGTGTAATAGCTGGCTCAATAGCAATGATAGCTAATGCCCTCAGTCATTTAGTCCCTGAAAAATTTACTTTTATGCAGGAACTGTGCTAAAAGGGAGTATTTCTTTCCTTCTTGAAGCACATCTACCCAATGCCCCCATCCTGGGGTATACTTTTGTTCATCAATGGCCTTCCCTGCCTTGAGCCCTGCTGCCTATCTTCTTAGCTACTGAAGTTTCTAAGTTATCTTCTGATTTGCATAATTTTTCACCCTTTTTGAGACCTCAGAATTCTCCATATCCAACCCATTTTATTTTTCTCTGCACCAACATAAAGGTGACTGAACAAGGAGTGTTTCCTCTTGGGATTTTTCTCCCTAGATGCATAGAGTGCAATGAAATCAGCAATTTATAGAGAAGTATCATTTGGAAAGGAGCTTCCTTTGACTTTCATTATAGTCTGGCATGCCTGAGTCAGCATCACATCCTCTTTTCTCAGGCAGGGTAACAAATGTGTCCTTGAGCACTGATGTTTTTCCGATACTCCAGAAAAGGATTGTCTTTCTCTTCCTCAGTTATCACCAACTTAAGTGAAAGCACATGGGCAAAATGTTCAGGGCTCTGAAGGGTAGTTGCTCAATGGGGTCATTAATCTTTAGCCCATGTCTATTTTTGGTGCTGCTACCCAACCTCTGGGATTGTCAGCTCTCAGAAAGCTTGTTTACTGTAAGTGGGGTTACAGTAAGGCATATAAATTAAGCAATCAATACATTTTTAGTGAGTTTCCTATTACATCCAAGGTATCATAAAGAAAATCTACAAGGGAAGGCATTTGCCTTCTGAAAACCTAAAATCTAATTGGGAAACAACAAAGATGGAGAGAATATTAAGGATGTGAAGGGAGAGGAATGGAATCCAAAAAAACAAAATTTAGAGTGCACAAGGGATGCCTGGAGAAAGTGAATAGATCAGCACAATAGGGGCAGAGAGTTCCTGTTGGATAGCAAAGAAAAATAACCTTTGAAAGAATGGGACAAATTTATGGAGGGGACTCTTGAATGTCAGGCCAAGGAATAAATAAAGAGCCTTGTTTTCCATCAAGGCTAGATGCATTCACAAAAATCATTTAATTGTAGAAGTGGAAGGAATCTTAGAGAGATTATATATTCTAAACCCATAATTCACAGATGAGGACCTGAAGGCCCAGAAAGTACTTACATAAGGTCACTCAGAGGCATAGTGGATACTAGCACCTAGAACTGTTTCCTCATGCCAGGTTACCCCTTTAAAAGCAACATCCCAGATAAGTTATTAGGATGTGGTTCACTACACACTGATAAAGTAAAGGAAGAAAAAGTGATGAATAAAAGCAATGTGCCTAAGCTTTAACTATTCACCTGGGAGATGTTACAGTACTTTCAACTCTTAGCTGTGAGTATGCACTTTTCTCTAAATATGATTTAGTTGTGAACAGGATGACATTGGCCATTTTGATGCTTTGCACTTTCAGCTAGCCAAGCCAGGGGCCTGGAAAAAGAAAATCTGGCCTAGTTTAGAGAGAGAGACAGAATCTAGTTTATAGATACTTTGATGTTAGAGGAGACTGAGATGGTAACAGATATTGAGAAACTGCTCATGTAGCTTCTCTGAACTCTGCAAGGAACAAACACTGCTTAACATTTTTACTGCAATAATTAAAGTAATGTGATTTTGATTAGTTGTGCTTTTTTAATGTTGAAAGAGACCTGACCTCTGTCTGAAGGATTTTCCACAGTTATTCTACTGAGAGGGTTTTTCTTTGTTGTGGATTCTCTGGTGTTCAGTGATATGTGAGCTCAAACAGAAGGCCTACCCACACTAATCACATTCATAGGGTTTTTCCCCAGTGTGAATTCTTTGATGTCTAGTAAGGTCAGAACTTTCACTGAAGGCTTTTCCACATTCATCACATTCATAGGGTTTTTCTCCTGTGTGAATTCATGGGTGTTTAGTGAGGTTTGAACTTTCCCTGAAAGCCTTAGGACATCCATTGCATTGGTACTATTTTATTAAAGTATGATATCTCTGATACTGAGTAAGTCCTGCACTATTATTGAAGGTTTTGTTACATTCATTGCACTCATAAGGTTCCTCCCCATTGTAGTCTCTCTGATGTTTAATAAGGACTGAGCCTTGACTAAAGCTATTACCACACTGATTATACTGATATGGTATTTCATAATTTCAGTGTGAATTATGAAGTGCTTAAAAAGGGTTGTGTTTTGACCAAAGGTTCTTCCACACTGTTTACACTGAAAGGGTTTTTCCCCTGTGCAGATTCTCTGATGTCTAATAAGACTAAAACTGTGCATGAAGCTTTTCCCACACTGAGCACATCTGTGTTCTTTTCCTTCCTCTGAATTTCCTTGATGCCCTTCAAACCTATCCTTGCATTCATGAAGGTTTCCAAAATGAGTGCCCTGGAAAATGTTCCTGTCTCTGTAGATTCTACTGAGAATTGTTCTCTGTGATTCCATCCCTTAAGATGTTTCCTGCTTTGGAGCCAATTTCCCAGTCTCAGGTTCAGTTACACTTTCTAAAATAGGAAATGGTAATCCAAATGTCACTTTCTTTTTTAACTTTTTATTATGGAAAATTTTTTAAAAATATAAAAATAGACAAAGTAGAAATGTCACCTTTTTTGAACCAATTAATTATTAAACTCCTGAAGGAATGTATATTTCTTTTTTAACCATGCTCCCCCAACAATCAGTACATACCTCTTCAGTTCAATTAAGGAAGGAAAGTACTAGAAAGGAAACATGAAATAGACATAACCTAGGAGTAAACAATCTATGCGATAACAAATTTTACTAAGGTGGGATTGGAAACAGTCTTTACCACAAATACAGTGAACAGTACATCAAAGCATTTTGAAAAAAGCCTAAGTATATAAAGAATACTTTAAATTGCATTCAATTACAATGATAGCATAAAGACTAAACCATAAAGTGCATATCATATTATTGGAATGAAAATCCTTTGTCTTAGTCTTGGCCAAAATACTCTTTGCTGCTTGCACATTCAATATAAACCAATAATTCCTTTATATAAACAAGTATCAGTATTCTTTTGTAAACATAATAAAAAATTATTCATTTTGGTGAGATTTGGCATAAAGGAGACAAGTTAAATGTTTTGTTGAGTTTATTAAAATGAAGATTCCAAAGGAAATACTAGAAAGGGACTGATTTCTCCTCTTTCCTAGTCACTTTATTGCTGCTTTCTGGAGATAGGTTCTGAGGGAGATCAAGATTTTAAAAGGTGGATGTTTCATAAATGGAAAGTATATTTGATATGCAGAGAATGTGGAAAGGAAAAAGGGTACCTAATCTAGACCTGAGTGACAAGATAAGGGAAAGTACTGACATGAAGAGAGACAATGATTTCATGTGGAAGAAGACAGGAGAAATGTGAGAACTTTAGAGGGTGAGTTTATCACTGATGGGTTGAGAAAACGTAAAGGGATAGAGGCTGGAGGCAAGGAAGACATTTAAGGGGTCACTGTGAAGGAGTGGTGTATAAAAAGCAACAGAATGATGTGATAATTTAAGGCTTTAATGAAAAAGCAAATATAGGTGTGTGAAAAAAGCATAGAAATCTTTTGCTTAAAGGCCAAGAACAAAGGTTGTACTTCATAAAGAGAAAGGGAGATGAGTCAGGGAAGGTTTTAGGAGAAAGTTAGGATTAGAGACACTAACAATAATGATATTAAGGATAGCTTTGGTTGGCCAAGCCAAAACCCCCTACCCTAACCCACCTCCCCAGATAGATTCTTTCTCCTTACCTCTCTCTTGTAGGGAATGGGGTTCCAAAGAGTCAGGCTTGAGCAAGGTCTCCATGTGCTGGAGTTGATAAGTTGGTGACTGCTGTGTGGCTCCCACAGATATCACCTCTTTCTTCAGCACTTCCCCTTCATCTGCTTGGGATGTACCCTGGAGACGATTAGAGACCATTGGGCTTGGGAGGAAAATACTGTGAGAACTAGAGTTAAAACCTCAGGGAACATCTCTCATGAAAATGGGACAGCGAAAGAAGACTCAATGGGCACAGTAGCACAGAAGAGACAGAAAAAGAACCTGACAGAACTACAGAACCAATCAAGCCTGATGGGGACAAAAAGCCAGTGATGTTGCCGTCACTGTTTTCCTGCTGACCTGACTATTAAATGATGTACTTTGTTACCACAGAACATACTTCCCTTTCCCACCTGTAATCCTAGGTCATTGAGTTCTCTCTCCAAATCCTCCAGCCAAAGATACGGCCTCATCTCCATTCAATGGATGATGCTTCTGCACCCAAGGCTAGAGCTCCTCAGGCAGGTTGGTCAGGAAACGCTCCAGTACCAGAAGCTCCAGGATCTGCTCCTTTGTATGATTCCCTGGCCTCAGCCACTTATGACAAAGTTACCAGATTTGGCTTAGAGCCTCCCTGGGCCCAGGTGTCTCCTGGTAGCAGAGCTGTCGAAAGCCTTTGTGGAAGACGTCCTCCCTGGACTGGCTATTCTGCTGCAAGTCAATTTCCTGTACAAGGATGCCGAGGGCTGGCCTAACCCTAAGCAACAGTCAGGGTCCTGATAGGGGGGCTGGAGTCGGTGAAAAAATGAGACAGACACCTTGTTGTGTCTGGGTACGAAGATGAAATCTCCGACCAAGCAGTGCATCAGAGCTTTATTTTTATAATTTTCTATAACATACACACTAGCATTTAAGCAAGCAATACTAGAATAGTTTGGCTAAATTTCAGACATTATTTACTCTCTCACAATGATCAGTGGGTTTGCAGGGACAGATTCCTTGAAGCGTAGCAAGGCACAGTGTTCAGGCACAGGCATAGCAGTTCCTATTATTTAGTACCAAGCAACCTATAACTATTTTTTGTGTTCATGTTTTAGAGTCTGTTAATCATTACCTTTTTATTTCTTCTAGCTAACTCTTTCAAAGCTTGGGAAGGGGGATTTTGAGCAGAAAGGGTGACCTATTGTCTTCTAAGAAAGGAGCAGGCATTTTCACTACGCTGACGCTAATGCAGGGTAAGCCGCTGGCTCATTAATGTAGCTAGGTGTGGGAGCAGTCACCACCACAGAGCCCGAAAGACGTCAAATGAGAAAAAGAGGCAGTATGAATATAAGAAACAGCAGCAAGAAACAAATTCCTTTTAGGCAGGAGTCATAGGCGCCACTCCACGCTCCGCCTTGCGGAACGGTCACCGTGACATGTACTGAAGGCCCAAGGACCGTGCCACTAGGCCGACTGCCGGGTGCTGAGTTGGCTGCCCACACAAGGAACTTGTCTTCTTCCACCTTTACTATCACAGGTACCCCCTATTCCTCTCCATCCTGAATGACAAAATCTGAAGCCATTTTCACTCAAGAGAGAGGTTTCTCTGTAGGTGAGTTAATACTCCAAGGAGAGTCCCCTTCAAAAAAATATAAAAAAGTATTATTAAGATGAAAAATTCCCATCAGTTACAAAAAACTCCATGTACTATAAAGGCCAATGCCTAGGCCACTTTAAGAAAAGCAAAATGAAAAAGGTTATTTGAAATTTGGCTGATAGTGTTGCAAGTGACTTGACAATTTGCCATTCTTGGTATTGGAAATTTATGTGACTCCATTTGGAAATGAAAAAAATAGTCTTTTTCCTACTAATTTTTCCTCTGCTCATTCCACTCCAATTAAATCCTTTTCTATTTAAGACATGTCAAATGCATTCCATTTGAGGGCATTCATACTTGCTTGGAATGCTCTTACCAAGATATCCGCATGAGAAAAGTTCCTTGTTTCATTAAAGTATGCTCAAAAACATTTCCTCAAAGGCATATTTCTAGCCCATCCCATTTTAAATGGTTCTCCCACCCCTATTCTCTTATTCTACTGTATTTTCCTTTGTAACATTCACCACCACTTAACATTGTATTTATTTGTTTCGTTTGTTACCCCACAATAATATAAGTGCCATTAAGAGCAGAAGCATTATCTGTTCTGTTCATTCCAGTATTTCCAGTGTCTAGTATAGTGCCTGGTACATAGTAGGTGATCAATAAATATCTTTTGGAAAAAAAGGAATAACAGCTTGGACACTATTATGGCCTTAAGACTGTAACTTTCTAACCAAATAAACCCCCTTTATAAAAGCCAGCCCATGCCTGGTATTTTGCATAATGGGCAGCATTAGCAAACCAGAACACTGATTTTTAATTTTTTACTTGTATCTATTGTATATTGGTTCATAACAACATTAACGCAATTTTCCTTACATGATTTATTCTGCAGTATACACAGATGATTTCAATATAACAATACCAATGTTATTACCAACAGTAAAATAATGAATGAAATTTACAATTAAGTTGCTGTAATTTTTGTCCAGGGAATATATTGCTATAAAAATGAATAATTTTGTGTTCTATAGTCACCTGAAATAGTTCTTTCTATATAGGTATGTTACCATTCTGATATTCTGATGTATAATGAGGTTTTTTGTTTCAGTTGGTTTCCATTTTGGGGGGATTTCTTTTCAGGTTTTTAATTTAAATATTGCTTTCTAAGTATTCAAAACCATTATGTAAATACTAAAGTGAAAATTATGTAATAAGATATATTTAGAGATGCCCCACTTTCATCTCTATATCCTTCTCCTGTTCTCTTTCAGTGCCTTATAGGTTCCCATTTTCATTATCTTTGCTTTATCTTCTCAGCAATTTTTCCAAATATAAGAAAATATGCTTTTATATTGTAGTCACTCCATTTCTTATTTAAAAAAGGCATATTATATAAATTACTCTGTGCCTTGCTTTTGTTTCCACTTAACACTAAATTTTATAACATTCTGTAGAAATGTTTAGAGATCTTCATTTCTTTTACATCTGTATAGTACCCCAATGTTTATATTTAACAAAGTTTATTCAGTTCCCAACTGATTGGCTTGGTGATTATTTGGAGCCTTTTGCTCCAAAAATCATAAACACAATATGCTAATATATTATTTTGTATTTGTGCTAGTGCATATTTGGGATTAAAAGGATAAATACATGTCCCGTTTCCCTACATATTGCCAAATTAGCCTCTATAAAGGTAGAAACATTTGCCTTTCTACTGATTATATATGACAATATTTATTTCCCCACAGATTCTTTCACAGTGTATGCTGTCAAGTTTTTAGATTTTTGGAACCTGATGGATCAGAAATAGTAAACCAGTGTTGTTTTAATTTCTATTGCTCTTATTATAAGTGAAGTTGAGCATCCTTTCATAGGTTTAAGGGCCACTTATAGTTCATTTTCTGAGAACTATCTGTTGTTTTTTTTCCCATTTTTCTATCTGATGGTTTGCTATTTTAGCTCAATTTTTAGGAGATCTTTATATATTATGCATAGCAACTCTTTGTGATATGATTTGCAAATATTTTCCCCAGTTTGCCACTTGTTTTGACTCTGCTTATAGTATATTCTGTTTAATTTTTTAATCTAGTATAGTGTTATTTTCTTTTAATACTTCTGGGTTTTGTATCATAGTTAGAAAGGTTTTCTTCTCTTCCAAGATTATATGTGTGAATATATATATAGTTATACAGTGTGTGTGTGATACACACACTATGTTTCCTTATAGTAGTTGTATGGTTTCCTTTTTATGTATTTACACAGCTACCCATTGGTAATTTTTACTGGTATATGATATAAGATAGGATTCTCAGTTTTATTATCCAAATTGCTAATCAGTTGTCCCAACACCATTTATTATAAGGTTCACCTTTTGCCAGATTTGATTTACCATTTTTATCATTTCCATACATACTTCAGTATATTTTTGGACATTATTTGTGATCATTGGTCAATTTGTTTGTTCTGTGTTGATTACAGAAGCTTTAAAATGTGTTTTAATACTTGGCATGACCAGCTGCACCCTCTTAGCATTGTTTTTTTTTTTCCACAGGGTTTTCCTGGCTACTTCATATAAATTTTATGATCAAATTGTTTATCTTTAGGGAAAAAAAAACTGTTGGTATTTTTATTGAAGTTACATTAAGTTTAAAAATTAACATGAGGGAAATTGATATTTTTTATGATATTGATTTTTGTCTGCTCAAGAACATGGCATGTCTTTTCATTTGTTTATATCTATTTTTATAGCTTACCAGAATATTTTTTTCTCATGTAGGTTTTGCAATTTTCTTTGAATGTTTATTGTTATGCTTGTACTGATTTGTATCATGTCTGGCCTGTATACACTTCTTCATCTGCTCTACATACTTCAATTCGTTGTCTTTCTTTTAAGGTGCGAGTGTTCCTCCAATGCTTCATTCTTTTCCTCTGTGAGCTCATTTTCTAGAACACCAGCATACTCTAGGACACCAGTCTTGCTTCTCAGGGAATGTCTCTCTCCCTGTATCTTGCTTCAAGTAATGATTTTTTACAACCACTGTCTCTCTCTGTTGTTACATAGCCCATGGAGTGGAGTGAAATAGGAAATGTGTACAGACTGGCCCTTTTTAATTTCATCTGTTGTTATTTGTTCCCATTCTCAGCCAGGCTCTGACATCAACATGGTAAGTCTTATTTTAGACAAACCCACTAAACCAGAAGGCTGTTCTGCTCTCAGTGATGAAGATTAGGGCAAGGATTCTCTCACACCATATGGGAGAGAGAAAAGCTCACAACCAAAAAGTTTTCCCAGCTTATCTTCTAGCATTGGCCTTCAAACTTCTCTCTGGGGTGCTGCTTGCCCCTGATAACAAGACTTAGCTAATGGTTAAATTCTAAAAGATTTCCAATATTTTTTATATTAGTTTCTGATATCCATCAACTTCTTTCATATGTCCATCACATTTTCCAGGTGGGATTATCAGAAAGAGCCAGAAACCCATATTAGTTTGCAATCTTGCCTGCATTTTTAAAAGCTTGTTTTTACGACTGAGTTTTATCACAAAATTATGTTTCCTGTGTTTCCCCCATACATAAAGTATCTGTACATTTATTTATTTACTGTTTATTTAGTAACTGCAGGGTATCATACATACATATCTTTTAAGTCTTTATATTTTTTGTATAGATAAAACATAATATTGGCTACAATTTTAAAACAACAGCTTTACTTTTGATGTTATTGTGTTATACACATAGTTACCATTTCTATTCATCTTGGTTCTGTTATTATTCAATTGCCAGAAATGTATTTCTCTTCCACGATTGTAATAGAAAAGGAATTTCATTCTTTAATGAAACATGTTTTAAATTTTAACTTTTGATTCAGATTTACTTGATCATAATTTGTGGCGTGAAGTATAGAGTCAAATTAATTATTCACCATACCAACATCCTATAGGATCGACATTGTTTAATAAAAGTCCTTCCTTTCCCTATGTTGAAATACTTCTGGTTTGACAAGTTCCTAAAGTAATTAAGTGTAATAACTTATAAGATACTTTCATATTTTAAAGAAAATTCCATACAGCTTTGATAATTATTTTTGAAGGTTTGTAGAGTTATAACAAAGTTTATTCACTTTCAGTTAATTCCTTTCAGATTTGTCCCAGAACTTCACATGCCTTTAGCATTTTTCACTGTTACTATAGTAAATGTTCAAGTGTATTTTCAAGCTGTCTGTTAGGTGTTTGTTATGAAGGTGCTTATCTTAATAAGTAAAGTTGTTTTGTTTTGTTTTTTTCTCAACTTTTGAGCACAGTTTCAGTGGAATACATAGAGAAGGATATATTTCAGGTTATTGTTTGGATTTTCTATTCAGAGTAAAACATCATTTTCTCCCATTCTCCTAGACAAAATGGTTCTCCTCAGAAGTCTCTTCAAAGCTCCTTTAAAATCCTTGTTTCTCAGGGTGTAGATGAATGGGTTGGCCATAGGAGTAATAACACAATAAAACAGGGTCAGAACTTTAGTAAGGTCTTGAAAGACATTGCCTGAGGGTTGCATATAGATACAGATGCCAGGGCCATAAAATAAAGACACCACCAGTAAGTGTGATGAGCAAGTGTTGAAGGCCTTAAGTTTCCCAGCAGCAGAAGGGATTTGAAATACAGCCCGGGCAATGTAACCATAGGAGATGAGAATCATGGAGAGGGGACCTATTACCAGGAAGGTGGCCACCACAGCTAAAGTAACCTCATTGACTGTGGTGTCCACGCAAGCTATCTTAATAAGACTGGGCAGCTCACAGAAAAAGTGGTCCAGTACCTGGTTCCCACATAGAGGCAGCTGGACTGTGAGTGTGGACTGCAGCAGTGAATTGGCCAGACCAATAAGCCAAGCAGTGCTGGACAGCTGCAGGCAGAGCTTGTGGTCCATGATTACAGAGTAGCTCAGAGGCTTACACACAGCCACATAACGGTCTAAGGCCATGATGCCAAGCAGGACACATTCAGTACAGCCCAGCCAGTGAAATACATAGGCCTGGGCCATACAGCCTATATAAGTGATGTTTTTGTTTGGTCCCCCTAAGTTAAACAGCATTTGTGGCACAGTCGTGGTGGTGAAACACAGATCCAAAAAGGAGAGGCTCATGAGGAAGAAATACATGGGATTTTGGAGTTGGGAGTCTCGTTGAGAAACCAGAATAATAGCAATGTTTCCCAACAATGTGAAGATGTAGGAGGTCAGGATGACAAAGAAGAGAGGAAGATCCAAACATGGATATTTGGTAAAGCCCATGAGAATGAAATCCTCTAGGAAACTTTCATTCACGTGCTTCATTGAATTTTGTTGGGAGGCACCTGCTAAAATCAAGAAAGACAATGATATTTTTAAAACTCTGAGTTGGCAGAAGTTCTGGAGATACTAAGAAAAAAATAAACTCTTTGAAGAGAGCTAGGGCACCATTTCAACAGAAATCATAACAGCAATATATTTTGTTTAAACAAATCAAAACCCCATGTGTCAGTTTGGATACATTGTGTCCCTCAGAAAAGCCATGTTCTTTGATGCAATTTTGTGGGGGCAGACTTATTAGTCTTTTGACTAGGTTGCTTTTGGATTGAGTGTTTCCATGGAAATGTGACTCACCCAACTATGAGTGAGAAATTTTATTGGGTTATTTCCATGGAGGTGTGGACCCTGCCCATTCAGGGTGGGTCTTGATTGGTTCACTGGAGTACTTAAGAGAGATCAGGAGCCAAAACAGGTGCTGACATTTGGAGATGCTTGGAGCTGCAAACAGAAAGACGTTTGGAGATGCTAAACTAAGAGATGAAGCCCAGAGTTTGCCAGAAGAAGCTAAGAGTGGACCCCCACATGCTTAGAGAGAAATGCCTTGGGAGAAAGAAGCAAGGATGCACAGGAGCTGAGAGAGAGGAGCAAAGATAGAAGCCCAGAGACATTTTGGAGAAGGCCATTTTGAAACACAGCCTGGGAGCAAAGAACCAGCAGACGCCAGCCGCGTGCTTCCCATTGACAGAGTTGTTCTGGATGCACTGGCTTTTCTTTAGTGAAGATGCTATAGTTTGGACACTTTTATGGCCTTAGAACTGTAAACTTGTAAACTTATAAATCCCCTTTAAAAAATCAATCCATTTCTGGCATTTTGCATAATGGCGGCATTAGCAAACTGGAACACCCCATGTGATGGATTAGTGGATATTAGTTGTTATTAGTTGTCTTCTCCTAGGGAAGACAATGGGGGTGGGGGAGTGGGAAGTGTATTCCTTCTACCAGCTTCCTGGAAACTAAGGGAGTGTGTAGCCTAGTTATGGTTAATCAGATGCTCCCACTCAGTATTTGAATTGTGGTGAAATAGATGATGCAAAGGAATGAGGAAGGGGAAAGGGCCTATTAGAAATTCAGAGCAACTGCCTTGGTGATTAATGTTGCGTAGCAAGAGCACCAAAGATTGTTTCCTTCATAGTCTGTTCCTGGGATGGGATATTGCTTGTTTACCAAATTTCGTTCTTCATCCTTCTCATTGATTCTGTTAATTATTCTCTTCCAATATTTCCTTTCCGCTTAAATTATCAGAATTTCTTTCTATGTTTACAACCAAGGGCCCTGAATAATACAGAAAATGGTATGAAAAAGTAAAAGCTTCTGCAGGTCTTTTGTAAATGAGGGCACTAATGAGTAAAAAGTCAGACTCCAGAAAATGGAATGAATATATACAGGGGCATGTAGAGTGTTCATAGTACCCACCACGCACCTTCCCATTCTAGCCCAGGCAGACTTCCCCTTATCTGATGAAGCTGCCTTACTTAAAAATGCTGTATTTCCTCACTGAGAGGGTTACAGGATAAAGGAAGCCAATACTCCTCATGAACCTCCCCATCTCCATTAAGTACACAGGGTTAGATTCCAGAAGGCTCTGCCACAGTCAACTAAAAGACAACCTGAGGAAAACGATAATACATATGAAATATTGCAGGACTTTGCTAAGTATATGCAAAGATTTGAGACTGTATGTGGCAATGAATTCTAAGCCTCCTAAACCAAGCAAATTAGACTTGAATTTATCATCAAATATCATCTAGCTTGTTACAATTTACCAGCTAGAGCCATGGGTGTGGTTTTCATTGTTTTCTCTGTTGATTGACTTAAAACCTACTTTCAAAGTGACCCACCTAAATGAGGCTAATATGTCAGTATTCCCTTAGTGTGTGGTGAAAGAAACCTGGAGGGGTGGGTAGGTAGATGTGTGTAATAGAGAAAACTCAAATAACATTTCTCAGCTGGTTTCAAGGGTAAAGGACTATAACCTTTTTAAATGAGTGATATATGATGATGGATGGGCACAAAGCATCTTCTCTTCTTAAAAAGTAACTCAAAGTATGAGAAACCTTGACTTTGTTATAAATTCTAACTTTATAATATATGATGGAGTATATTTTATATGAAAATAGGTAATAAAAAACACATATCTTATGAAATTCTTTAATAGACAAGCATTAGATTTATGATTAAAGGAACTAGATTGATGCACAAATATGGTGAGAATAGGGAATACTCACAATGAAACACTGAGAGAGGTTTCTAGTTGTTCTAGATACAGGTTTCCTCCTATCTTACACTTGTGCTTGAAGCTGGAGCAGATTTTTCCATAGAAATCCCAGATCACTTATCTAGCTGGACTGCCCTTCATCTATAAGTCAATACTTGACTCTTACCTTACTTATGTCACTTTGGATGACCGTGTCAAATCCAAGAAACTCTCCTGATTATTTCCAATCAAATCTGTTCATTCTTTTCTTGCTTCTCATCCCTCCTCTTCCTCCTCCTCCTTCTCTTCCTCCTTTTTCTTCTTTTTCTACCCCCACCCCCACCTTTCATCACCCATGAACCAGTGCATCCAGTCTTCAATATGTTACTTTGCTGTTGTTGGGTTTTGGCTTTATACACTTATTTAAGCAATCTCATCTTTATGTTGTAATTGTTCAGCTAAACTGTTTAAAATACATATTCATGTTTCTCATTTTCAGACATTTGATTCTGTAATCCTTTGGTGGGGCCCAGGAATTGGCATTCTCAACCAGTACTTCAAATGCTACAAGTGGCCTTTCAATTATACTTTAAGAAATATTAATACTTTAAGACATTTTTACCTCCAATAAGAATTATTTGATCACTTAGTTTGTATTAGTCACTACTCTAAGTGCTGTGGATACATAACTGAACAAAATAGATACTGCTCTCACAGAGTTCTCATTCTAGTTGGGGGAGACAGAACCTAAACAAATATACAGAAATAAATATATAAAATGCCATGTAGTGAAAAGTACTAGAGAGAACAATAATGCCCCATAAGAAGAGACAGGTCATGCTGAAGGGATTTTTATTTTATGTAGGGATTTAAAGAAGCCCTCACTGACAAAGTGACATTTTGAGTAGAGACCTGAATGAAGTGACAAAAATGAGCCATGAGGATTTGAGGGAAAAATCATTTCAAGAAGAGGGTACAGCATAAATCTCAAGTAGAGGTGTGCTGGATGTGATTGAGTAGACATAAAGATATACTGCAATAGGTGCTTAATAATGGCAGGCTGCCTGTCAGAACAAGCAAGAATTGCAGTGATCTGTTAAGAGAAGAAAATGAGAATCGGATGAATAGATATAAGGTCATGGACCATTTCATGTTCCTTTCAAAACATAAGACTTCATCTGTACACCAAGAGTAACCTCATGTCTCCAAACCCAATTTCCAGATGGCACAGGAGTTTCCCCAAACCACCCTATTAATAGGAGAATCATATTTGCTCTACATATCATCTACTTCCCATCTGGAATAAATTAATTATTGAGAACTTTGTATCTGAAGAGCAATGTAATAACTGCAAGAAATGATATAAAAGATATAAAACACTCTGTTGAAGGCCTTTGTAATTTAATCATAGAGGCAAATATTTCATAAGATGAAATGTGTACAAAAGAAAATTAACATATCTACAATTCACTGAAGGGAGAATGCAGTTTTGATGTTTAAATTTAAAGAATAGAATGATTCATTTATTGAGTCTTTTATTTATCCATTCACTCATTCAACCAACATTACCTGTATGTTTACCAAGCACTGCATTAGATGCTGTAATTCAGGAAAGTCAGACTCAATCTCTTTTCTCAAGAAGAATATACACCTGGGTGACATCATCAACATGGAACAGGTAAGACATCCCCTCCCTAGAGCCTCCTAGAGAAAGAGCCTCCTTAGAAATTTAGCAAATGAAAGGACAAATCCCACTTGCTTAGAACTCTGGAGGACAGTAGAGAAATGGAAAGGACTCCACAAATTCTGAATCAAAAAAAAAAAAAAAAAAAAACTCAGGCAGGGGAGGCGGGGCAAGATGGCAGACTGGTGAGCTGTATGTTTTAGTTACTCCTCCAGGAAAGTAGGTAAAAAGCCAGGAACTGCGTGGACTGGACACCACAGAGCAATCTGTCTTTGGGCATACTTCATACAACACTCATGAAAACGTGGAACTGCTGAGATCAGCGAAATCTGTAAGTTTTTGCGGCCAGGGGACCCGCGCCCCTCCCTGCCAGGCTCAGTCCCGGGGGAGGAGGGGCTGTCAGCTCCAGGAAGGAGAAGGGAGAATTGCAGTGGCTGCTCTCATCGGAAACTCATTCTACTGATTCAAACTCCAACCATAGATAGACTGAGGCCAGACACCAGAGACTCTGAGAGCAGCCAGCCCAGCAGAGAGGAGACGGGCATAGAAGGAAAACAACACGAGAAGCTCCAAAGTAAAAGCAGAGGATTTTTGGAGTTCTGGTGAACACAGAAAGGGGAAGGGCGGAGATCAGGCCTTGAGGCGCATATGCAAATCCCGAAGCAAGGCTGATCTCTCTGCCCAGGGCACCTTTCCTTAATGGCCCTGGTTGCTTTGTCTATTAGCATTTCAATAACCCATTAGATCTCTGAGGAGGGCCGTTTTTTTTTTTTTTTTTTTTTTTTTTTTTTAAATCCTTTTTGCTTTTTCTAAAACAATTACTCTAAGAAGCTCAATACAGAAAGCTTCAAAGAATTGAAATTTGGGCACGTCAAGTCAAGAGCAGAACTAAGAGAGCTCTGAGACAAAAGGCAATAATCCAGTGGCTGAGAAAATTCACTAAACAACACAACTTCCCAAGAAAAGGGGGGTGTCCGCTCACAGCCACCATCCTGGTGGACAGGAAACACTCCTGCCCATCGCCAGCCCCATAGCCCAGAGCTGCCCCAGACAACCCAGTGTGACGGAAGTGCTTCAAATAACAGGCACACACCACAAAACTGGGCGTGGACATTAGCCTTCCCTGCAACCTCAGCTGAATGTCCCAGAGCTGGGAAGGGGGAGCAGTGTGAATTAACAGAGCCCCATTCAGCCATCATTTGAGCAGACTGGGAGCCTCCCAACACAGCCCAGCAGCCCAGAACTGCCCTGGGGGGACGGCACTCACCTGTGACATAGCACAGTCATCCCTCAACAGAGGACCCGGGGTGCACAGCCTGGAAGAGGGGCCCACTTGCAAGTCTCAGGAGCCATACGCCAATACCAAAGACTTGTGGGTCAGTGGCAGAGACAAACTGTGGCAGGACTGAACTGAAGGATTAGACTATTGCAGTAGCTTTAAAACTCTAGGATCATCAGGGAGATTTGATTGTTAGGGCCACCCCCCCTCCCCGACTGCCCAGAAACACGCCCCACATACAGGGCAGGCAACACCAACTACACACGCAAGCTTGGGACACCAATTGGGCCCCACAAGACTCACTCCCCCACTCACCAAAAAGGCTAAGCAGGGGAGATCTGGCTTGTGGAGAACAGGTGGCTCGTGGACGCCACCTGCTGGTTAGTTAGGGAAAGTGTACTCCACGAAGCTGTAGATCTGATAAATTAGAGATAAGGACTTCAACTGGTCTACAAACCCTAAAAGACCCCTATCAAGGACAGCAAATGCCACGAGGCCAAAAACAACAGAAAATTATAAAGCATATGAAAAAACCAGACGATATGGATAACCCAAGCCCAAGCACCCAAATCAAAAGACCAGAAGAGACACACCTAGAGCAGCTACTCAAAGAACTAAAGATGAACAATGAGACCCTAGTACGGGATATGAAGGAAATCAAGAAGACCCTAGAAGAGCATAAAGAAGACATTGCAAGACTAAATAAAAAAATGGATGATCTTATGGAAATTAAAGAAACTGTTGACCAAATTAAAAAGATTCTGGACACTCATAGTACAAGACTAGAGGAAGTTGAACAACGAATCAGTGACCTGGAAGATGACAGAATGGAAAATGAAAGCATAAAAGAAAGAATGGGGAAAAAAATTGAAAAACTCGAAATGGACCTCAGGGATATGATAGATAATATGAAACGTCCGAATATAAGACTCATTGGTGTCCCAGAAGGGGAAGAAAAGGGTAAAGGTCTAGGAAGAGTATTCAAAGAAATTGTTGGGGAAAACTTCCCAAATCTTCTAAACAACATAAATACACAAATCATAAATGCTCAGCGAACTCCAAATAGAATAAATCCAAAAAAACCCACTCCGAGACATATACTGATCACACTGTCAAACATAGAAGAGAAGGAGCAAGTTCTGAAAGCAGCAAGAGAAAAGCAATTCACCACATACAAAGGAAACAGCATAAGACTAAGTAGTGACTACTCAGCAGCCACCATGGAGGCGAGAAGGCAATGGCACGATATATTTAAAATTCTGAGAGAGAGGAATTTCCAGCCAAGAATATTTTATCCAGCAAAGCTCTCCTTCAAATTTGAGGGAGAGCTTAAATTTTTCACAGACAAAGAAATGCTGAGAGAATTTGCTAATAAGAGACCTGCCCTACTGGAGATACTAAAGGGAGCCCTACAGACAGAGAAACAAAGACAGGACAGAGAGACTTGGAGAAAGGTTCAGTACTAAAGAGATTCGGTATGGGTACAATAAAGGATATTAATAGAGAGAGGGAAAAATATGGCAAACATAATCCAAAGGATAAGATGGCCGATTCAAGAAATGCCTTCACGGTTTTAACGTTGAATGTAAATGGATTAAACTCCCCAATTAAAAGATATAGATTCGCAGAATGGATCAAAAAAAATGAACCATCAATATGTTGCATACAAGAGACTCATCTTAGACACAGGGACACAAAGAAATTGAAAGTGAAAGGATGGAAAAAAATATTTCATGCAAGCTACAGCCAAAAGAAAGCAGGTGTAGCAATATTAATCTCAGATAAAATAGACTTCAAATGCAGGGATGTTTTGAGAGACAAAGAAGGCCACTACATACTAATAAAAGGGGCAATTCAGCAAGAAGAAATAACAATCGTAAATGTCTATGCACCCAATCAAGGTGCCACAAAATACATGAGAGAAACATTGGCAAAACTAAAGGAAGCAATTGATGTTTCCACAATAATTGTGGGAGACTTCAACACATCACTCTCTCCTATAGATAGATCAACCAGACAGAAGACCAATAAGGAAATTGAAAACCTAAACAATATGATAAATGAATTAGATTTAACAGACATCTACAGGACATTACATCCCAAATCACCAGGATACACATACTTTTCTAGTGCTCACGGAACTTTCTCCAGAATAGATCATATGCTGGGACATAAAACAAGCCTCAATAAATTTAAAAAGATTGAAATTATTCAAAGCACATTCTCTGACCACAATGGAATACAATTAGAAGTCAATAACCATCAGAGACTTAGAAAATTCACAAATACCTGGAGGTTAAACAACACACTCCTAAACAATCAGTGGGTTAAAGAAGAAATAGCAAGAGAAATTGCTAAATATATAGAGACGAATGAAAATGAGAACACAACATACCAAAACCTATGGGATGCAGCAAAAGCAGTGCTAAGGGGGAAATTTATAGCACTAAACGCATATATTAAAAAGGAAGAAAGAGCCAAAATCAAAGAACTAATGGATCAACTGAAGAAGCTAGAAAATGAACAGCAAACCAATCCTAAACCAAGTACAAGAAAAGAAATAACAAGGATTAAAGCAGAAATAAATGACATAGAGAACAAAAAAACAATAGAAAGGATAAATATCACCAAAAGTTGGTTCTTTGAGAAGATCAACAAGATTGACAAGCCCCTAGCTAGACTGACAAAATCAAAAAGAGAGAAGACCCATATCAACAAAATAATGAATGAAAAAGGTGACATAACTGCAGATCCTGAAGAAATTAAAAAAATTATAAGAGGATATTATGAACAACTGTATGGCAACAAACTGGATAATGTAGAAGAAATGGACAATTTCCTGGAAACATATGAACAACCTAGACTGACCAGAGAAGAAATAGAAGACCTCAACCAACCCATCACAAGCAAAGAGATCCAATCAGTCATCAAAAATCTTCCCACAAATAAATGCCCAGGGCCAGATGGCTTCACAGGGGAATTCTACCAAACTTTCCAGAAAGAACTGACACCAATCTTACTCAAACTCTTTCAAAACATTGAAAAAAATGGAACACTACCTAACTCATTTTATGAAGCTAACATCAATCTAATACCAAAACCAGGCAAAGATGCTACAAAAAAGGAAAACTACCGGCCAATCTCCCTAATGAATATAGATGCAAAAATCCTCAACAAAATACTTGCAAATCGAATCCAAAGACACATTAAAAAAATCATACACCATGACCAAGTGGGGTTCATTCCAGGCATGCAAGGATGGTTCAACATAAGAAAAACAATCAATGTATTACAACACATTAAAAACTCGAAAGGGAAAAATCAATTGATCATCTCAATAGATGCTGAAAAAGCATTTGACAAAATCCAACATCCCTTTTTGATAAAAACACTTCAAAAGGTAGGAATTGAAGGAAACTTCCTCAACATGATAAAGAGCATATATGAAAAACCCACAGCCAGCATAGTACTCAATGGTGAGAGACTGAAAGCCTTCCCTCTAAGATCAGGAACAAGACAAGGATGCCCGCTGTCACCACTGTTATTCAACATTGTGCTGGAAGTGCTAGCCAGGGCAATCCGGCAAGACAAAGAAATAAAAGGCATCCAAATTGGAAAAGAAGAAGTAAAACTGTCATTGTTTGCAGATGATATGATCTTATATCTAGAAAACCCTGAGAAATCAACGATACACCTACTAGAGCTAATAAACAAATTTAGCAAAGTAGCGGGATACAAGATTAATGCACATAAGTCAGTAATGTTTCTATATGCTAGAAATGAACAAACTGAAGAGACACTCAAGAAAAAGATACCATTTTCAATAGCAACTAAAAAAATCAAGTACCTAGGAATCAACTTAACCAAAGATGTAAAAGACCTATACAAAGAAAACTACATAACTCTACTAAAAGAAATAGAAGGGGACCTTAAAAGATGGAAAAATATTCCATGTTCATGGATAGGAAGGCTAAATGTCATTAAGATGTCAATTCTACCCAAACTCATCTACAGATTCAATGCAATCCCAATCAAAATTCCAACAACCTACTTTGCAGACTTGGAAAAGCTAGTTATCAAATTTATTTGGAAAGAGAAGATGCCTCGAATTGCTAAAGACACTCTAAAAAAGAAAAACGAAGTGGGAGGACTTACACTCCCTGACTTTGAAGCTTATTATAAAGCCACAGTTGCCAAGACAGCATGGTACTGGCACAAAGATAGACATATAGATCAATGGAATCGAATTGAGAATTCAGAGATAGACCCTCAGATCTATGGCCGACTGATCTTTGATAAGGCCCCCAAAGTCACCGAACTGAGCCATAATGGTCTTTTCAACAAATGGGGCTGGGAGAGTTGGATATCCATATCCAAAAGAATGAAAGAGGACCCCTACCTCACCCCCTACACAAAAATTAACTCAAAATGGACCAAAGATCTCAATATAAAAGAAAGTACCATAAAACTCCTAGAAGATAATGTAGGAAAACATCTTCAAGACCTTGTATTAGGAGGCCACTTCCTAGACTTTACACCCAAAGCACAAGCAACAAAAGAGAAAATAGATAAATGGGAACTCCTCAAGCTTAGAAGTTTCTGCACCTCAAAGGAATTTCTCAAAAAGGTAAAGAGGCAGCCAACTCAATGGGAAAAAATTTTTGGAAACCATGTATCTGACAAAAGACTGATATCTTGCATATACAAAGAAATCCTACAACTCAATGACAATAGTACAGACAGCCCAATTATAAAATGGGCAAAAGATATGAAAAGACAGTTCTCTGAAGAGGAAATACAAATGACCAAGAAACACATGAAAAAATGTTCAGCTTCACTAGCTATTAGAGAGATGCAAATTAAGACCACAATGAGATACCATCTAACACCGGTTAGAATGGCTGCCATTAAACAAACAGGAAACTACAAATGCTGGAGGGGATGTGGAGAAATTGGAACTCTTATTCATTGTTGGTGGGACTGTATAATGGTTCAGCCACTCTGGAAGTCAGTCTGGCAGTTCCTTAGAAAACTAGATATAGAGCTACCATTCGATCCAGCGATTGCACTCCTCGGTATATACCCGGAAGATCGGAAAGCAGTGACACGAACAGATATCTGCACGCCAATGTTCATAGCAGCATTATTCACAATTGCCAAGAGATGGAAACAACCCAAATGTCCTTCAACAGATGAGTGGATAAATAAAATGTGGTATATACACACGATGGAATACTACGCGGCAGTAAGAAGGAACGATCTGGTGAAACATATGACAACATGGATGAACCTTGAAGACATAATGCTGAGCGAAATAAGCCAGGCACAAAAAGAGAAATATTATATGCTACCACTAATGTGAACTTTGAAAAATGTAAAACAAATGGTTTATAATGTAGAATGTAGGGGAACTAGCAGTAGAGAGCAATTAAGGAAGGGGGAACAATAATCCAGGAAGAACAGATAAGCTATTTAACGTTCTGGGGATGCCCAGAAATGACTATGGTCTGTTAATTTCTGATGGTTGTAGTAGGAACAAGTTCACTGAAATGTTGCTATATTATGTAACTTTCTTGGGGTAAAGTAGGAACATGTTGGAAGTTAAGCAGTTATCTTAGGTTAGTTGTCTTTTTCTTACTCCCTTGCTATGGTCTCTTTGAAATGCTCTTTTATTGTATGTTTGTTTTCTTTTTAACTTTTTTTTTCATACAGGTGATTTGAAAAAAGAAGGGAAAGTTAAAAAAATAAAAAAATAAAAAAATAAAAAAAAAAGATGTAGTGCCCCCTTGAGGAGCCTGTGGAGAATGCAGGGGTATTCGCCTACCCCACCTCCATGGTTGCTAACATGACCACAGACATAGGGGACTGGTGGTTTGATGGGTTGAGCCCTCTACCATAAGTTTTACCCTTGGGAAGACGGTTGCTGCAAAGGAGAGGCTAGGCCTCCCTATATTTGTGCCTAAGAGTCTCCTCCTGAATGCCTCTTTGTTGCTCAGATGTGGCCCTCTCTCTCTGGCTAAGCCAACTTGAAAGGTGAAATCACTGCCCTCCCCCCTACGTGGGATCAGACACCCAGGGAAGTGAATCTCCCTGGCAACGTGGAATATGACTCCCAGGGAGGAATGTAGACCTGGCACCGTGGGACGGAGAACATCTTCTTGACCAAAAGGGGGATGTGAAAGGAAATGAAATAAGCTTCAGTGGCAGAGAGATTCCAAAAGGAGCCGAGAGGTCACTCTGGTGGGCACTCTTATGCACACTTTAGACAACCCTTTTTAGGTTCTAAAGAATTGGGGTAGCTGGTGGTGGATACCTGAAACTATCAAACTACAACCCAGAACCCATGAATCTCGAAGACAGTTGTATAAAAATGTAGCTTATGAGGGGTGACAATGGGATTGGGAAAGCCATAAGGACCAAACACCACTTTGTCTAGTTTATGGATGGATGTGTAGAAAAGTAGGGGAAGGAAACAAACAGACAAAGGTACCCAGTGTTCTTTTTTACTTCAATTGCTCTTTTTCACTCTAATTATTATTCTTGTTATTTTTGTGTGTGTGCTAATGAAGGTGTCAGGGATTGATTTAGGTGATGAATGTACAACTATGTAATGGTACTGTAAACAATCGAAAGTACAATTTGTTTTGTATGACTGCGTGGTATGTGAATATATCTCAATAAAATGATGATTAAAAAAAAAAAAAAAAAAAAAAAACTCAGGCAGGAAATTTCCATCCCAGACCACTGGTTAGTTCCCATTCCCCTCCCCCTCACTTGGTCTGGGCAGCTTGGGAGTTGCACAGAGGCAGCACAGCCTGGGTCCCTCCCACCACAGTCAGAGACTGTAGAGCCACTCACAGCGGCAAGTTAGGCCTCCACACCTATCCAAGCACAGGGACCCAAGTCTGCAGAGACCCAGGCAGAAGACAAGCTGCTGAGGAGTGCTGCAAAAGGGTCCACAGGTCAGGGAAAAAAGAAGAGAGAGAGTGAGAGTGAGAGAGAGAGAGAGAGAGAGAGAGAGAGAGGTAGACTGTGATAGAATTGCTGGCAACAATTGTACCCTCAGTCAATCTTGGCTGGACATCCAAAATGGGCTTTTCTGGAGTGACTCACCTTACTGGATTGACCCCACCTGGCTCCCAAGGGCAGGATACACTAACAGGGAAGAAACGAAGTAGAAAACCTCACAGGAAAAAAAAAAGGAGGTTGGAGGGTGTTCAACTGAACTGATGTAAAATAGAAGGGGTTCCAGAACTAAAAAGTGAAATGAAAACAAAGCATTGTGTGAGGAAGAGTATTTAAATTACAGGAGGTGGGGAGAAAATTTTGCACAAAAACAAAAAGAACAGATCAAGATTTCAAGAGAAGGAACAGAGGAAAGGAAGCTTTCTCCCAGAGGTGAAACAATTGCACAAAAAGTGCAATCTTAAAATTGGCACTGCATATCTAGGGCAATATTCAATTGAAGAAGAGCTGAGGAAATCTAAACTGTTAAACACAGGCTATTGTAAACATCTAGAAAAAGTTGGACTGAATGTCAAAGAAGAGCCTTAACACAAACCTGTCAACAATAAAAACTTAGACAAGAGGGAGAAAAAGACCTTCAGAGTTAACTCATCAAGATAACCAGATGTCTAGACATCAGTAAAAATTTACAAGTCATACTAACATTGAAAGGAAAAGATAGGAGAGAATGGCTTGGAGTAGTGTGAAGAAATGAAGATCTTCATTAAGGGTAACTGAAAGGGTAAATGCAAAACACAATACTACTGTATTCTCAATATGCAACTCTATTCTTTATTTCCTATAAGAATCAGAATACAATTGAACAAGAAAAAGGCATATTTCCTGATAATAAACATGCAAAAGATAAAATATTAAAGTGGGACAAAACAGCATAAAGAGGAGAAAGAGAGGAATATGGGATCAGAGAACATGTATGCCATTGAAGCTAAGTTGTTATCTTTTCAAATTAGTAGGTTATAGATTTAAGTTGTACAATATAAACCCCAGGGTAACCACAAAGAAAGTATTTAAAAAATATACAGAAACAGAAATGATAAAGGGATCAGTCAGAAACATTACAAAATATCAACTATACAGAAAAGAAAGTAGCAATAAAGGAAAAGAGAGACCAAAAAATTTTAATATATAAAAACCAAAGGACAAAATGGCTGAAGTAAGTACTGCTTTCAGTAATAACACTGAATGTTAATGGTTACTTCCCAATCAAAGACACAGGTTGACAGAATGATAAAAACAAACAAACAAACAAACAAACAAACAAAAACATGACCAACTATATGCTGCTTATGAGAGACTAACCTTAGACCCAAAGACACAAACAGGTTGAAACTGAAAGGATGGAAAAAGATATTCCATGCAAACAGTAACCAAAAAAAAGAACTGGAATAGCTATACTAATATTGGAAAAAACAGACTTTAAGTCAAAAGTTGTATAAGAGAAAAAGAAGGACACTATATATTAATAAAAGAGGCAATCCACTAAAAAGAAATAACTATCATAAATATTTGTGTATGCAACCATGGTGTCCCAAAATATATGGGGCAAATGCTGACAAAACTGAAGGGAGAAATAGACACCTCTATAATAATAGTTGGAGATACACTACTCTCAGCAATAGATAGAGTATCTAGACAGATGATCAAAAAGGAAACAGAGAACTTGAATAATATGATAAATGAACTAGACTTAACAGACATATACAGAATGTTGCACCCCCAAACAGGAGGATATTCATTCTTCTCATGTGCACATGGATCATTTACCATGATTGACCACATGTAGGGTCACAAAACAAGTCTCAATAAATTTAAAAAGGTTAAAATTATGCCAAACATCTTCTCTGACCATAATGGAATGAAGCTGGAAATAAATAAGAGGCAGAGAACTAGAAAATCCACAAATATATGGAAGTTAAATAACACTCTCTTAAACAATGAGTCAGTTAAAGAAGAAATTGCAAGGGCTATCAGTAATTATCTTGAGATGAGTGAAAATGAGAACACAACATATCAAAATTTATAGGATTCAGATATAGGGGGCAAGATGGAGGAGTGGTGAGGTGTGGCTTTTAGTTACTCCTCCAGGGAAGTTGGTGGAAAGCCAGAAACTGTGTGGACCAGATGCTGCAAAGCAATCTGACTTTGGACATACTTCATACAACACCCATGAATGTGTGGAACAGCTGAGATCACCAAAATCTTAATCAATATGTTCAAGTGCTGACTGTGGTGATAAATGTACAACTATATGATGATACTGTGAACAACTGATTGTACACTCTGGATAATTGTATGTTATGTGAATATATCTCTATAAAATTGTGGGAAAAATATAAATGAGGTAAAAGTGCTGGAGAAAACATGGAGAGAGGGATGTACCTATTTATGTTGATGAGGCAGAATGGTGTAGCCTTTCTGGAGGTCACTGTGGTGGTTCCACAAGAAGCTAAGAATGTGGGGGCCATAAGGTCCTGCAACCTCATTATGGGGTATGTACTTGGAAGATCTGAGAGCAGAGACATGAATGGGCATTTGTACATTGGTGTTTATGGAGGCAGTATTCATGATTTGCACTGGGTGGAGGTGGCCTGAGGGTACACTGACTGAGGAACAGAATGGTGAACTGTGGTGTAAGCATACAATGGAATACTGCGCAACTACGAGAAGGAGTGAAGTTGTGAGACAGGCAAGGAGGTGAATGGATCCTGTAGACAGCATTTTGAGTGAAATACACCAGAAACAAAGGCAAACACTATAATGCCTCACTGATATGGACTGGCTACAATGTGTAAACTCAGAATTGAATCTTAGACCATAGCCTAACAGGGAAATGGTTATTATAATGGTTCCTAGATCCTAAGCTCTTACA
Source organism: Choloepus didactylus (assembly GCF_015220235.1). Taxonomy (NCBI): domain Eukaryota; kingdom Metazoa; phylum Chordata; class Mammalia; order Pilosa; family Megalonychidae; genus Choloepus; species Choloepus didactylus. Next base: position 124,605,464 of record NC_051313.1, on the reverse strand, counting down.
GTGGTCAAATCTATTCCTGAATTGTAATGGCTATCTCCAAACTCCGAGATGTTGATCCCTTGGTGTATAACCTGATTGGTCTCTGGAACATTGGGTATCTGTGTGACACTTGAAATTCAGAGCTAGAGCTCGGCAGACATGAATGTCAGTATTAACACACACAGCAACTGTTAAAAAAAAAAAAAAAGCTGAAAAAGAGCCCAGACTTTTATTAGAGATATTAATGAAAATCTGGTTAAGACTAGGGCAAATCGGGCCAAAGGTTAAAGGTTGAAAACTGTGCATTAAAACTTCAACTTCCATGTGAGACCAAAGGAAGAAATGTTTATTTGATGTAAGATCTATATTTTCTAAACAATATAACTTCTACATTCAGTTTGTTCAAACACCACAATTTCATGGAACTTTGAATAAGTGAGATATGGTAGGTTTGTATAGGTTAGAGTGAAATAGCAACACATCCCAAAGTAATTTGGGCAGAGAATAAAAATATATATATTTGGGGTCCCCCTGAGGAACTGGGGGAGGATGCAGAAGTGTTGTACTTCCTCACCTGGATTGTTGCTGATGTTCTCATAAACATAGGACTGACGGCTTGGTAGGCCTAGCCCTTTATCTTGGGGCTTCCCCTTATGAAGCTCCTTACTGCAAAGGAGAGGCTAAACCTCCTTATAATTGTGCCTAAGAGTCTCCCCCTGAGTGCCGCTTTGTTGCTCAGATGTGGCCCTTTCTCTCTAACTAAGCCACCTTGGCAGGGGATCTCACCACCCTACCCCCTACATGGGACCTGACTCCCAGGGGTGTAAATCTCCCTGGCAATGCAAGATATGACTCCCAGAGATGAATCTGGACCCAGCATCATGGGATTAAGAACATCTTCTTGACCAAAAGGGGGATGCAAAATGAAATGAAATAAAGCTTCAGTGGCTAAGAGAATTCAAAGGGAGTCAAGAGATCACTCTGGTGGACATTCTTATGCACTATATAGAAAACACTTCTTAGGTTTTAATGTATTGGAATAGCTAGAAGTAAATACCTGAAACTACCAAACTCCAACCCAGTAGCTTTGACTATTGAAGATGATTGTTTAACAATGTAGATTACAAGAGGTGACAGTGTGATTGTGAAAACCTTGTGGATTGCACTCCGTTTATCCAGTGTATGGATGGATAAGTAGAAAAATGGGGACAAAAACTAAATGAAAAATAAGGTGGGATGGAGGGGGGATGATTTGGGTGTTCTTTTTTATTTTTATTTTTTATTCTTATTCTGATTCTTTCTGGTATAAGGAAAATGTTCAAAAATAGATTGGGGTGATGAATGCACAGCTATATGATGGTACTGTGAACAGTTGATTGTACACCATGGATGATTGTATGGTATGTGAGTATATCTCAATAAAACTGAATTATAGGAGTCAGTGAAGGTAGTGCTGAGAAGGAAATATATAGCACTAAGTGCTTACGTTAAAAAAGAAGAAAAAACTAAAATCAAAGACCTAACTGCACACTTGAAGAAAATAGAAAAAGAAAAGCAAGCTAACCCCAAAGAAAGCAGAAGGAAAGAAATAACAAAGATTAGGGCAGAAATAAATGAAATAGAGAATAATAAAAAATAGAGAAAATTAGCAATACTAAAATGTTGGTTCTTTGAAAAGATCAATTAAATTGACAAACCCTAAGCTAGACTGACAGGAAAAAAAAGAAAGAAGATGCAAATAAAACCAGAAATGTGAGGGGTCATTACTACTGACCTCACAGAAATAAAAAGGATCATAAGAAGATACCATGAACAACTGTATGTCAACAAATTAGACACCCTAGATGAAATGGACAAATTCCTAGAAACACACAAACAACTTACACTGAGTTGAGAAGACATAGAAGATCTCAAGAGAAAAACCAAAAGCGAAGAGGTTGAATCAGTCCTCAAAAACCTCCCAACAAAGAAAATCCCAGGACCAGATGACTTCACAGGGGAATTCTACCAAACATTCCAAGAAGAAATAATACCAATCCAGGTCAAATTCTTCCAAAAAATTGAAGAGGAGGAAACACCACCTAGCTCATACTGTGTGACCAATATCACCATAATACCAAAAGTAGATATACATAATACAAGAAAAGAAACTTACAGAACAATTTTCTCTTATGAATAAATATAAAGATCCTCAACAAAATACTTGCAAATCAAATCCAACAGCATATCAAAAGAATTATACACCATGATCAAGTGGGTTTTATCCCAGGTATGCAAGGGTAGTTCAACACAAGAAAATCAATCATTGTAATACAGGACATTAACAAAACAAAGGGGAAAAACACATAATCATCTCAAAGGATGCAGAAAAGGCATTTGACAAAATCCAGCATCCTTTCTTGATAAAACACTTCGAAAACTAAGAATAGAAGGAAACAGATACCAAACAACAGTGGTGGATTCTCTGCATGATGCACCCAAATGACCAATTCCTGAGACCCTGGGGCTTCAAAGAGAGAAAGAGTTTATTGCTAGGTGGGAAGCAGGAGATCAGAGGACCTATCAGCCTAAAATTCAAACAAGGGGAGATGGAGGTTTTACCATCTTAATAACAAGCATAAACAGAAACAATTTACAAATGAAAAGGAGTGGAGCTGTTCTAGAACTAAGCTAGCCATTGCAAGAAAAAGTCAATGGTTAGTTCTGAGTTGACTCAATTTCCTTCATTAACATTAAGGTGCTACCTTTGTGATTATGAGACTCCAAAGTTGAAAAAATCAGACAAAGGAGGTGCAAGTGACAAGGTATTTGCAATCACAAGTTCATAAGATAAAGGGTATACAATTATACAATCATTATCAAAGATCAAGGCCAAGAACATCAACCAGTTCCACCAAGAACATCAAACAGTTCCCCCCAAAACATCAACCGGTTCCATTCCTCTATTCCATAAGATCAACACCCCTTTCAAGCATGAAGAACCTAAAATAGTCATTGCTTAGATATCCCTGAAGAATGGGAGAATGATCAAATGAGAGGTAAGAGGTGTAACTGAGAAATTAGGATTTGAGAAATGATTATGACTACTGACTCATTATGTAGATATTTCTTTTTAGTTTCTGGTATATCAGAATAGCTGCAAGGAAATACCTGAAAATGCTGAACTGTAATCCAGTAGACTTGATCTTTGATAATGATTGTATAACTATATAGCTTTTATCATGTGACCATGTGTTCCAGTTTGCTAATGCTGCCAGAAGCAAAACACCAGAAATGGACTGGCTTTTATAAAAGGGGGTTTATTTGGTTACACAGTTACTGTCTTAAAGCCATAAAGTGTCCAAGGTAAGTCATCAACAACAGAGTACCTTCACTGGAGGATGGCCAATGGTGTCCAGAAAACCTCTGTTAGCTGGGAAGGCACATGGCTGGTGTCTGCTCCAAGTTCTGGTTTCAAAATGGCTTTCTCCCAGGATGTTCCTATCTAGACTTCAGCTTCTCTCCAAAATGTCACTCTCAGTTGCTCTTGGGGCATTTGTCCTCTCTTATGTTCTCCAGAGCAAAAGTCTGCTTTCAAAGGCTGTCTCCAAAATGTCTCTGTAAACTGCAGTTCCTCTCTCAGCTCCTGTGCATTCTTCAGAGTGTCCATCCTGGCTGTAGCAAGCTTGATCCTTCTGTCTGAGCTTATGTAGTGCTCCAGTAAACTAATCAAGGCCCATGCTGAATGGGCGGTACCACACCTCCATGGAAATTATCCAGTGAAAGATCATGCCCACAGTTGAGTGACCACATCTCCATGGAAACATTCAATCAAAAATCTCCAACCCAATCGACACCAATACGTTTCCTGCCCACACAAGACTGCATCAAAGATAATGGCATTTTGCGGAACGTAATACATCCAAACCAGCACACCATGTGATTGCAAAAACCTTGTAACTGACACTCCCTTTATCAAGTGTATGGGTAGTTGAGTAATAAAATAAAGACATGCATGAATAATAATAATAATAATAATAATAGGTCAGGAATATGGGGGAAAAATACCTCCACATAAACTAGGGACAATAGTAATATTGTTACTTTAATAATCTTTCATCAATTGTAACAAATGTAAATACTGTTAAAAATATTAGAATTACAAAAAGAAAGTGTTATCATCAGTTGTAACAAATTTCCACACCAATGCAAGTGTTGGTGGTGGGGTGATGTATGGGAATCCTGTATTTGTTGCATGATTGTTCTGTAAACCCACAACTTCTCTAATTAAAAAAAAAAAAGATCAAGGCAGCTGGATTTACAATTCAATAATTTCAAGCATTTCCTTCCAGCTATTCTAATACACTAGAAAGTAAAAAGAAATATCTACATATTGACTCAGTAATCATAATCATTCCTTAAATCCTAACTGCTTAGTTATAAAACTTCCTCAACATGGTAAAGGGAACATATGAAAAACCCACAGCTAACATCATATTTATAGTGAAAGACTGGAAGCTTTTCCTCTAAGTTCCTCTAAGTTCTGGAACAAAACAAGGATGTGCACTGTCACCACTATTATTCAACATTGTGCTGGAAGTTCCAGCCAGAGCAGTTAGGCAAGAAAAAAGTAATTAAAGCCATCCAAATTGGAAAGGAAGAAGTAAAACATTCACTATTTGCAGATTACATAATCCTATACATAGAAAGTCCCGAAAAACTACTACAAAGCTACTAGAGTTAATAAATGAATTCAGCGAAGTAGTCGGGGTACAAATCAACACACAAAAATCAGTGATGTTTCTATACATCAGTAATGAGTAATCTGAGGAGGAAATCAAGAAAACAGTTCTATTTACAATAGCAGCTAAAAGAAGCAAATATCTCAGAATAAATTTAGCCAGGATGTAAAGGACTTGTACACAGAAAACTATAAAACATTGCTAAAAGAAATCAAAGAAGACCTAAATAAATGAAAGAACATTCTGTGTTCATGAATTGGAACACTAAGTATTGTTAAGGTGTCAATTCTACCCAAAATGATTTACAGGTTCAATGTAATCCCAATCAAAATTCCAATTGCCTACTTTGCAGAAATGGAAAAAACCAATCATCAAATTTATTTGGAAGGATAAAGAGCCCTGAGAGATCAGAAAAACACCCTCACTTCTATGGTCAATTGATCTTTGACAGGGCTGTGAAATCCACTCAGTTGTGAAAGAATAGTCTCTTCAACAAATGGGTCTGGGAGAACTGGATATCCATATGCAAAAGGTTGAAAGAGGTCCCCTATCTCACACCATAAACAGAAATCTACTCAAAATGGATAAAAGACCTAAATAAAAGAGCCAGGACTATAAAACTCCTAGAAGACAATGTAGGGAAACATCTTCAGGATCTCATGGTAGACATTGGTTTCTTACACTTCACACCCAAAGCACAAGCAATAAAAGAAAAAAATAGACAAATGAGACCTCCTCAAAACTAAAAACTTTTGTGCATCAAAGGACTTTGTCAAAAAGTGAAGCGACAACCTACTCAATGGGAGAAAATATTTGGATACCACATATCTGATAAGGATTTAATATTCAGAATATATAAAGAAACCCTACAACTCAACAATAAAAGGATAAACTACCCAATTAAAATAAGCATTGAAGAGGACGTTGAGAAACAGGTATACATTCATTGATGGGAATGTAAAGTGGTGCAGTCGCTGTGGAAGACAGTTTGGCAGTTCCTCAGGAAGCTAAATATAGAATTACCATATGAGCAATCCCACTATGAGGTATATACCCAGAAGACTTGAAAGCAGGGATTCAAACAGATATTTGCACACCAATGTTCATAGCAACATTATTTACAATTGCCAAAAGATGGAAGCAACCCAAGTGTCCATTAACTGATGAATGGATAAAGAAAATGGTATATACATACAATGGAATATTATTCAACTGTGAAAAGGAATGAAGTCCTGAGGCATGTGACAACCTGGATGAACCTTGAGGGCATTATGTTAAGTGAAATAAGTCAGACACAAAATGACAAATATTGTATGATCTCACTGATACGAACTAACTGTAATAAACAAAACTCATAGAGTTAGAATCCAGAATATACATTACTAGGAGATAGATTGGGGGTAGAGAATGGGGAACTGATACATGGAATTTCTATTTCGGTTGATTTTAAAGGTTTGGAAATGGATGGTGATGATGGCAATACATTATTGTGAGTTTAATTAACAGCATTGAATTATGTATGTGAATGTGGTTGAAAGGGGAAGTCTTGGGTCATGCATATTACTGGAATGAAAGTTAGATGATAAAACACAGGACTGTATAGCACAGTGAACCCTTTTGTGGATGATGAACTGGGGGAAATAGTACAAGTATAAGAATGTTCTTTCATGAATTATAACAAATGCACAACTCTAATACAAGGTGTTAATAATAGAGTGGTATATGGGAAAATATGCCTATTATAAACTATCTACTATACTTAACAGTCTTATTTTAATATTCTTTCATCAGTTGGAACAAAGGTACCACACTAATGCAAAGTGTCAACAATAGGGGGTATATAGGAACACTGTATTTTTCACACAACTCTTCTGTAAACTTACAACTTCTCTAATTGAAATAAAATAAAAGAATATACAACAGAACCTCTCTGCATAGGCATAAATAATTATGAATACAAAGCATATGCTAAGTGCCATCCTAGATGTACAGGAAAAGAGAAAAGAGAGTTAGGAGGTAGAAGAAATTACTTTTAGCTGTGAATCAAGGAGGCAGTGGTGTATGAAGATAAGTGATATTGAACTAGATTTTGAAGATTAGATATGAATTTCCAATTAAATATGACGTATTTAACACATGGATTTGTCTCTACCTATCAACATGGCAGTAAAAGAATAAAAAAGGTATAAACAATTTACAAAAAAAAAAAGAGAGAGTGAGAGAATGAGGAGGAGATGATGGCAGAAAAACAAAATCAACAACAGTTTGGAAGCTGGAAAGCAGATGGTTGGGTGGTAACTGTCTTAGAAGACCTGAGAAAGCGGAAACCTTTGGCAGCAAGTATGGTCATATGGGAAAAAAAACAGAAAGCATAGGAATTAGAGGAACCAGGTACCACTGAAGGTGTTTGGGGTGATATGGGACTGAAAACTAGAGGAATGTCTGAGATCTTGTTTTCTCTCTCACTCTTGCTCTCACTGTTGCTTTCTCTTTGAAGTGTAAGGGTTAAAAATATCCTCATTTATGGTAAGTAATAACTAGATAATATTTAAAACTGAAAAATATAAATAAGCATAAAAGCTTGTTACTAGGGGTAAACAGAAGAAATATGGGTAAACAGAAGAAAACATAGAAATTATTAAAAATTTGTTGTGTCAGGGGAACAGTGATTGAGACTGAAGGGAATTGCTATTTTTTATTGCAAGCTCATAGTATTATTTGAATTCTTGATATGATAATTCCAAAATCTCTGCCATATGTGATCTAGTTCTGATGCTTATTATCTCTTTAGACTGTGAATTTTGTCTTTTAGTATGCCTTGTAATTTTTTGTTGAAGGCTAGACATGATGTATTGGGTAAAAGGAACTGAGATCAGCAGGTTTTCAGCATAAAACCTAGCATACTTGGCTAGGAATTTGGTTGTGTTTGCTGTAGCTGTCAGTATTAGAGGCTCAAATTTCCTCTTGTGTCTTTGTTTTCATCTCCCCAGTTGTCTTTGGGTTTCCCCAGGGTCTCCTTCCCTTGGGTCTGATTGAAGTTCTTTTCAGCTATAATCCCCTTGTATTATTTGGGATCCCTACTGATGTAAAATGTAGGGAGAGGAGAAATGTTCTATAGTCCCATGATTAGGTCTCAGACTTCTAGTGAGCCTGTGAACCTGTGCCACCTTCACAGATGCTTCTCAGCTTTTTATTCCCCCATCACTTGGTTGAAACCAAAAGGCATGAAGGGGGCTGGATTTGGGCATTTCCTTTCCCCTACATTGGTTAGGCTCTGGTAGAATGGCCCCGGGCTTGGCTTTGTTAAGGAGAAAAGGTTCTGAAGGTAATTCAAAATGGTTACATTCCTCTCCCCCATTGGAAGCAAAGGGGATTTTTCTCTGATCTTCACAGTGAGAGCCTGATAGGGATCCTGGAGGTAAAACTCATGAAAGTGTACGGGACTCCTAAGGCTGGGCCTCCAGGAATCTTTATTTCTTGAGGTAGTCTACATTCATTATCCAGCCATTAGTCTATCCCCTTTCAGTGTTCCTATCCAGTGCTGGCTCCAGAGGTTATTTCTGATCCTGGTAAGCTGTGATTCTGCTTGTCTCTCTGGTTTTGGGAGCAGTGATTTGTCCTGTGACCTCAATTCTCTGATGGTTCTAAAAAGAGGTATTGATTTTGTTTTTCAGCTTTGTTCTTGTTGTGAGGACAGAAGGGATGACTGCTGAGCTCTTTCCATGTCAGATGAGAAACCAGAAGTCCCACAGTATTATTTGATTTTTTTTAACTTAGAGCATATATTTCTTTAATAAAAATGAAAATTAAACAAGAAGGGATAAATGGAATCTGAATATTTATAAATAGTGGCAAGTGACATTAGGAAGATATGCACTGTTTCAAAGGATTAAAAGCTCACAATGTTAGCTTATGAGGGGTGACAATGGGATTGGGAAAGCCATAAGGACCACACTCCACTTTGTCTAGTTTATGGATGGATGAGTAGAAAAATAGGGGAAGGAAACAAACAGACAAAGGTACCCAGTGTTCTTTTTTACTTCAATTGCTCTTTTTCACTCTAATTATTATTCTTGTTATTTTTGTGTGTGTGCTAATGAAGGTGTCAGGGATTGATTTAGGTGATGAATGTACCACTATGTAATGGTACTGTAAACAATCGAAAGTGCGATTTGTTTTGTATGACTGCGTGGTATGTGAATATATCTCAATAAAATGATTAAAAAAAAAAAGCTCACAATGTCAATTATTGCAGTATAGGATACATAAAGTGGTATAGTAGAAAATCAGCTTGTAAAAATAACTTGGGTCCAGAATATGGAAAACCTTGAATACTAAGTTAAGAAGTCTGATCAAATGAAGATTTTTTTTTCAGGAGGGATATGAAATGATTGGAGCAGCCTTTTAAAATATTTATTATGACAGCACGATAAGGGATTAAAGAAGGAAAGACTGAACATTGGGAGTCATTTGAAAGGCTACTGCAAGAGTCTAAGAGATAGAGGCTGAGAACATTAGCTAGGAGAGTGGCAGTGGAAATCAAAAACAAGGCATGGGTGTAAGACATAGGAAGGGACTGAAGGAAAATTTTGAAGTTTTGACCAAAGGTGCTGGGAGAGTAGATATGCAATTACAGAAAGGACCAAATTTGTAAGGATTGATTGGAAATAGATTTAATAAAAAAAAGGCTTCCTAAGAAAGGTGAATTTTGAGTTCAGCCTTTAAGGATTGGCCTTGAGCGTCCATTCACCAGAGGATGGATTCCCAACTCTCCCAGATACCTCTAGGTCAAACTGACCAACACTTTCATAAAATATACAACCATCTGAAAACATGGCTAGGGTAGATTATTACAGTTGTTTAACATCCATGGTCAGGGGCAGGAACTATTATAGGGGCAGAGGCCGTGGCAAGGAATATATCTGATAAAACATAAAAGATAATAAACTGCATTTAATAGGAAGTATATGATTTGGCAGAAAAAAAGTAAAACATAATCCTCAGCTCCCCCAAAATACTCCATATTTTGGCGTATTGGTCTTTGTTTATATTTTTTGATCTTCAATTTGATGTTCAAAATATTAGCTTTTAGATAGTTGATATTTAGTGACTTCGCCTGCTTTCTTACTCTTCGCTACCTCCTAAACAACTGGGTATTTTGGACGTATTTCTGGGATTGAGGTGAAGTGGTGACAGCCATTGGTCCAGCAAAAGGAAAATTCATTTCATTCATATTCTTCTGCCTGATCTTGTCCAAAAGTCAAAACCCTCACTTGCTCTCTGAACACAAAACAAAGCAAAACTGAACACCATCCTAGGCTGTATGTATGTAGAAAGTGACATCCCCCAGAACATACCTCTTTTCATTTGGATTTGCATTAAGCAATTGTCTTCAACTGTAGGATCTTAGCAGATAGATAGGTTGCTGAAGGGCTGGATTCCAAAAATCCTGAAAGAGGGAAGCAAGCACCTTCAGGTCAGATCTTCAGTAGGAGACATCAAAGATCTTGAAATGGCAGGTAGGATGCAGGTAATTCTGGAGGCAGTGGATATTCTCTCTAGGTTCCAAATCTGATTTAAAGTCAGATAAAACCAGTTTTCCCCAGCATGCAGGTGGTACCTCAAGGGCTGCTACTGGCAAATGAATCTCCCTGGAGAAACAGCATCAGTGTATTATTGGTTATGATTATAGATTACATCATTTCTTCCACCCATTCCTCCTATCTTAACAGCAAGGCAGAACATGAATTAGCCCACCAGTTTTCAGAAAGTATACAAGTATTGTGTTAATAATAATGACAATAACAGCTTACTAGATCCTAGACACTTTATATGAATTATCTCATGTAATTTCCTAATAAGTCCTTGAAGTATGTATTATTATTGTCCTCATTTTATAGTTAAGGAACTTGAAACTTGAAGAAGGTAAGGAATTTGCCCTAGGTTCATAGAGCTCACAAAGTTCCAGCACTCAAATACCAACTGAATGCTTTGCAAACACCATGAGTAAACATCAGTTTTCTTATTTCTTTAGTGTTTGGGGTACATGCTTATTTGGTCTTTTCAACCACATTGAACACTCTTTGGGGACAAGGTTCATGTCCTCTTTTTCAGTTGGCTTAAGCCAAATTAAGATCCTCCTTTTATTTCTTACATAAGCTGGTACAGTTTCAACCTATCTCCAGCACATGTACAAGGCAGAAGCAGATGGATAGAGCCTAAGAGATGGAGAAGATTAATTCAGTCTGTCCATACGCCCGGTTCATTCTTCATGGAGAACCTCTGGCATGGATTTCAGAGGTTCCATTTTACATTTCCTCATCCATGAGTTAAATGAGTTAACCAAATGGCCACTCAGCTGGTATCTTCTCCTTGCAGAAAACCTTACCTGTGGGATTAAGGTTTGAGACTAGTCTAGGCCACTTACTTTTGTTAAGCTCTGTGGCCAAAAAATGTCCTTGACTCTAATCAAATAAAGACAGATGTCAAGAGAAAAGCATTGGTTCCAGAGACAGTTCTGTATTTGAAACTGAACTTTGTCACTTATTAGCTATGATACCTCATCTTCATAGAGCTCATTATAACAAGTATATAACAGGAAACAGCTGGAATACAGTAGGCTTCCCAATAATGCTAAATGTTCTCCCCTTAATGATAAGAGGGTAAGTGAATGTTCCTGAATCACAAAAGTGCTGATATTATGGGTGGGCTAAACTGAAATTTTAGCTGTGTGTATATTATTTTAAGCCAGAGTATTTGCAAACATGATTCATTTGCTTCAAAGTGACTTGGAGTACTTGTTGAAAGTGCAGATTTCTGTTTTTTGTTTGCCAAACTGGAATTAAAATCTCTTGGGATGAGTTCCAAGAAATAGTATTTTAACTAGTTCCCTAGGTGATTTAATTACACATTCAAGCTTGGGAATAACTGCATCAGAGGATCATTCTGTTTTTTAAATTGAGGAACTGAAGTTCAATTTCCAATGAGTCAATTTGTTTATTTATCTTGGGACAAAAACTCTTATTTAAGGATTGAGGACATATAAGCAATTACTAGTTATTGTTATAATTTAGTAATATTTTTAAAACAGATTACACAATGATAGGCTCTTCAGAATAAATGATATATTATATAGGAGTTCAGAAAAGGGCTTTAAGAATGGGGAACATTTTAATTGTCCCTCTCTCAAAAAAGAAGAGGACAGGGAAGAGCATCAGCAAAGATGTCAAAAAGAAAGTTCTGGAGAGACCAAGGATACTCATCTGGCTGAGGCTGAAGAGTGTCTGATGGAAAGTGATGGGTGATAAGGTAGGAACTTATTGGGTAAAAGCTGGAAAACCAGACTGAAGAGTTTGACTAGGCCTTGAAAAGCAATGGTGTTGATTAACTTTTTACCAAGTACTGTATATATATTTTATTTATGCAGATTAATAATATTAGTAAGAACTACTATGAATTTAGTGTTTGTTATATGATATACTTGATAGGCATTTTCAGTCTGCAAAATACCTATTATGTGTATTTACTAGGTTACATGGTATTCCGGTTTGCTAATGCTTCCATTTTGCAAAACACCAGAAATGGATAGGCTTTTATAAAGGGGGTTTATTTGGTTACAAAGTTACAGTCTTATGGCCATGAAGTGTCCAAGGTAAGGCCATCAACAATAGGGTACTTTCACTGAAGGATGGCCATTGGTGTCCAGAAAACCTCTGTTAGCTCAGGAGGCACGTAGCTGGTGTCCACTTGCTCCCAGGTTGTGTTTCAAAATGGCATTCTCCAAAATGTTGCTCTTGGGGCATTTTGTTCTCTCTCAACTGCAGCTCCTCTTCAAAGTGTCACTCTCAGTTGCTCTCTCTCCTTCTGTCTGTGAACTCCTTTATACGACTCCAGTGATCTAATTAACACCCACCCTAAACAGGCGGGGTAACATCTCCATGGAAATTATCCAATCAAATCTCTTGCCCATGGTTGATTGAGTCACATCTCCATGGAAACACTGAACCAATAGGTTTCAACCTAATCAACACTAATACATCTGCCTCCACAAGATTGCATCAAAGATAATGGCATTTTTAGGGCCATAACACATTTAAACTGGCATACACGGCTAGAAAGTGATAGAGATCTAACACAAAGTGCATGTGACTGCAGAACATATGCACTTTCAACTGCATAAATAGATATCACAAATATGTCTTGGTTTCCTCCTCTTGGTAGTAAGTTTTTGTGTGCTTTGAAAAATTCTTATACAATACTTAGTCCTTTGGAATATTTCTGACTGCAATATAAATTTAAAAGCTAAATTTTGATTAGAGTTGGGAAAAGCTTCTTTTTAGAAATGAACCAAAATGTGTCTCCATAGTATATGCTGAAAGTAAAAATTAATCAAGTTTCACATTTTACTTTTGCATCCATGAAGGTCAAGAATTAAATGGGGGACAGACATCATCAACATGGCAACATAAACAACTACTAAAAACTTATCTCCAGAATTTAATCAAAAAAAGGACAATTCTGAATTGTTTGAAACTCGAGGAGGATTGTTCCAGTTTGGATGTACTATGTCCCCCCAAATGCCATGTTCTTTGATGTGAACATGTGGGGGCAGATGTATTCCTGTTGATTAGGTTGGAATCTTTGGAATAGGCTGTTTCCATGGAGATGTGACACAATCAACTGTGGGCGAGATCTTTGATTGGATAATTTTCATGGAAGTGTTACCCTACCCATTCAGGGTGGATCTTAATTGAATCACTGAAGTCCTATAAAAGTGTTCATAAACAGAAGAAGGTGCAGCCAGCCAAGAGAGACACTTTGAAGAATGCACAGGAGCTGAGAGTAGAGCTGGAACACTACCTGGGATCAGCAGATGCCAGCCACATGCCTTCCCAGCGGTTTTCTGGATGCCATTGGCCTTCCTTCAGTGAAGGTACACTCATGTTGATGACTTAATTTGGACATTTTCATGGCCTTCAGACTGTAAATTTGTAACCAAATAAACCCCCTTTATAAAAGCCAATCCATTCCTGGTATTTTGCATAAGGCAGATTAGCAAACTGGAACAAAGATATAGAATGGAGAAAAACCCTGCAAATGCTGAATTGAAGAAAGACAAGAAATATCAGGTAGGAATTTTCCCTCCCAGACCAGCCAATCCTCTCCCCTTCCCCTCACTCATTCTCCATGTGGGAAAGGCACAGAAACAGCAGATTGGAATCCTCCCACAAGGGACATAGATTTAAAAATCTCTCACAGCAGTGAAAAATACACTCACTATTTGAAGACCCAGTGGATAGGGGAGGTTATTTCAAGGCCCAGATAAGTGAGGGACAAAGACACTGAGAAAACATGGAAAGAGACTGTTTCCAGCCCTGGGTCTGAAAGCCCTTCTTCCCACACCCTTGAGGAAAGCAGCTGCCAGTGGCTGTTACCTTGCCTTGGGAGACAGCTGGAGTGCTGGGTCAGCTGAGGGAGTATTTTGCCAGAGGTGGAGCCCCACATTGAGCCAGATTTGGCCAGCAAAGTAAGGGCATAGAAATCCTACAGTTTCAGCCTCGCTGCATTATACAAAGCCTGTGCTTGGAGGCAAAGCAGCCTCTGAGGATGATTAAGTTACTGAACAGTGCCATCTGCTGGACAGTCCAGAAAGTACAAGGGAAGTAAAATATTTTAAAAAGATGTTTCAGACCCTTTCTTGGGAGCTCAGAAGCTGGTCTACATGCCCTGTATGGAAACCTGTTCCTGTTTGGGCTGACAAATAAGGAATACCCAACTGTTAAAGCAGGGCCCCAAAACAAACCCAGGTCTTGCTAGCCAATAGAAAATAGAGCACCACTGGAAGCCAGCAGATTTGTAATTTCACATACAGTGAACTTGCTGGGATGCCCAATGCCTACCTCCCAACCCTGTGGCAGTCCATGGTGGGTGCCTGATTTGAGGGTGAAGACTGAGGGGGCAGATCCAATCTGACAACTGGCTAAGGAGAAAAACAAAGAAAAGATAGAGATCAAAGTCAACCAACAAGAAAACCTTATGCAAAAGAGAGAAAACAACCTCCAGAATAAACCAATCAAGAAAATCAGATTCCTAGACAGCAAAAAGTCACAAGCCATGTCAGGAAATGGGAAGATATGGCCCAGTCAAAGGAAGAAACTAACATCTCAACTGAGATTCAGGAGTTGAAACAACTAATTATAGATGTTCAAGCAAATCTTCTAAATCAAATCAATGAGTTGAAAAGGAATGTGACAAAAGAGATGAAGTATATAAAGAAGACACTGGGTGATCATAAGAAAGAATTCATAAGCTTGAAAAAACAAATGGCAGAACTTATGGGAATGAAAGGCACAATAGAAGAGATGAAAAACACAATGCAGACATGCAACAGCAGACTTAAAGAGACAGAAGAAAGGATCTGTGAGCTGGAAGACAGTGCATCTGAAATCCTGCACACAAATGAACATATAGGGAAAAGAATGGAAAAATATAAGCAGGGGCTCAGGGAACTGAATGACAACATGACGCACATGAAAATACATGTTATAGGTGTCCCAGAAGGAGAAGAGGAGGGAAAAGTGGCAGAAGGAATAATAGAGGAAATAAGCAATGAAAATTTTCCAACTCTTATGAAAGACATAAAATTACAGGTCCCAGAAGCACATCATACCCCAAGCGGAATTGATATAAATAGACCTACTCCAAGACACTTACTAATTAGATTTTCAAATGTCAAAAACAAAGAGAGAATTCTGAAAGCAGCAAGAAAAAAGCAATCCATCACATACAAGGGAAGCTTGATAAGACTATGTGTGGATTTCTCAGCAGAAACCATAGAGGTGGGAAGGCAATGGTATGATATATTCAAGATACTGAAAGAGAAAAACTGTCAACCAAAAATCATATCTGGCAAAACTGTTCTTCAAAAATATTTACAGATAAACAGACACTGAGAGAGTTCATGAACAGGAGACCTCCTCTACAAGAAATACTAAAGGGAATGCTACAGACAGATAGGAAAAGACAGGAAAGAGAGTTTGGAAAAGAGTGTAGAAATAAAGATATCAGGAGATAAAAAGAGGTTAGAGATCAGCCATTTGATGTTGTAGGAGTATAGAATGTTCTAGAGGATTGATTGTGTAGATCCAGAAATGGATAGCACAGTATTGTGTGATGGTAGCACAATATTGTAAATACACTGAAAAAAGATGACTGTGAACTCAGTTGAAAGAGGAAGGTTAGGGTTCTGTATGACAGCAGAAGGAAATATAGAAGATAAAGACTGGGACTCTATAACTTAGTGAAACCTAGAGTAGTCAATGAGTGTGATTAAATGTACAAATTTAAGAATGTTTTTGCATGAGGGAACAGCTAGAAGAAATGAAATTGTGAGGTATGCAACCAGATGAATGGACCATGAGGACAGTAGGTTGAGTGAATAAGCCAGAAATGAAGGCAAACATTATAATGCTTCACTAATATGGACTAATAATAATGTGCAAACTCTGAGAATTTAATCTGGGAGCACGGGTTATCAGGGGAAGGCTTGTGTAAAGGTTCTGTTTTAGTTTGCTAATGCTGCTGGAATGCAAAACACCAGAAATGGATTGGCTTTTATAAAAGGGGGTTTATTTAGTTACACAGTTACAGTCTTAAGGCCATAAAGTGTCCAAGGTAACACATCAGCAATCGGGTACCTTCACCGGAGGATGGCCAATGGTGTCCGGAAAACCTCTGTTAGCTGGGAAGGCATGTGGCTGGTGTCTGCTCCAAAGTTCTGGTTTCAAAATGGCTTTCTCCCAGGATGTTCCTCTCTAGGCTGCAGTTCCTCAAAAATGTCACTCTTAGTTGCACTTGGGATATTTGTCTTCTCTCAGCTTCTCCGGAGCAAGAGTCTGCTTTCAACGGCTGTCTTCAAACTCTCACCTGCAGCTCCTGTGCTTTCTTCAAAGTGTCCCTCTTGGCTGTAGCAGCTTGCTCCTTCTGTCTGATCTTATATAGTGCTCCAGTAATTTAATTCAGACCCACCCAATGGGTGGGCCAATACCTCCATGGAAATTATCCAATCAGAGTCATCACCCACAGTTGGGTGGGGTGTATCTCCATGGAAACACTCAAAGAATTACAATCTAATTAACACTGATAGGTCTGCCCACACAAGATTACATCAAAGAATATGGCTTTTTCTGGGGGGCATAATACATTCAAACCAGCACAGGTTCCTAGATTGCAAGCTCTTACAGCAGTCACATCTATTCATGATTGTGACAGTTATTTCTAAAGTTTGAGATTTTGAGCTATTTGTGTGTGATGTGGTTAGTCCCTGGAGCTTTGGGTGTCTGTGTGGTGCCTGGGACCCAGAGCCCAAGTTCAGCAGCTGTGAGTGTCAGCATTATCCCCAAGAATCAATTGTTAAAGAGGCTGAAAAAGAGATCAGACTTTGATTGGAGATATGAACAAAACAGACTTGGATGAGATTGGGGTAGATCAGACTAAAGGGTAGAGGATGATATTAACTGTGTTTTAACACTTTGGCTTCTATGTGAGACCAAAGGAAGAGATGTTTATTTTGTGCAAAATCTCTATTTTCTGTAGCACACTATATAATTTCACTTGTATGGTCAGTTTACTCAAATACTGTAATTACATGGAACTTTGGCTAGAGAATGAGATCTTGCTGGTTTGTACAGGTTATCATGAGGCCCTGATACAACCTACAGTAATTTGGGCAGAGAATAAAAAGTATTCGCAAACAACCCCTTGAAGGACTTGGAAAAAAATGCAGAAATATGAAATCTCCCGAGTTGGGGAATTCCTGATATTCTTGCAAGCATTGGGAACTACCAGTTTAGTGGGCTGAGCCCTTGATCTTGGGGCTTGCCCTTATGAAGCTTGTTACTGCAAAGGAGAGGCTAAGGCTACTCAAAATTATGCCTAAGAGTCACCCCCAGAGGGCCTCTTTTGTTACTTAGATGTGGCCTCTCTCTCTAAGCCAACTTGGCAGATAAACTCACTGCCCTCCCCACTATGTGGGACATGACTCCCATGGATGTAAATTTCCCTGGCAACATGGGTTGTGACTCCCATGGATGAGCCTGGACCCTGCACTGTGTGATTGAGAAAGCCTTCTGGACCAAAAGGGGGAGGAAAAATGAAACAAAATAAAGCATCAGTGGCTGAGAGATTTTGAATGGTGTAGAGAGGTCATTCTGGAGGTAATTCTTATGTGTTATGTAGATATCCCTCTTTAGTTTTTAGCTTATCAGAATAGTTAGAAGGAAATATCTGAAACTGTTGAACTGCAATCCAGTATCCTTGATTCTTGAAGGCGAATGTATAAATATATGGCTTATATGGTATGACCGTGTGATTGTGAAAACCTATGGCTCACACTTCCTTTCCTTAGTGTATGGACAAATGAGTAGAAAAATGGGAACAAAAAGTAAATAACTAATATGGGGGAGGAGGGGTATGGGACATTTTGAGTGTTGTTTTTACTTTTATTTTTATTCTTATTTTAATTTTTTGAGTAATGAAAATGTTCAAAAATTGTGATGATGAATGCACAACTATAGGATGATACTGTGAACAATTGTTTTACACTTTGGATGATTGTATGGTATATGAATATATTTCAATCAAAAATGGTAAAAAAAAAAAGAATTAAATGTATTCAAATATAGGTACTCTTTTAAACCTATATTGGATGTTCCAATGGCTTATCTATCTATCACCTGGCTTTTATTTGTTTTTATATTTTTAATGGCTCTGTTACGCATCAAAGAGGAAAGACCAAGTTATACTGTGGTAACAAATTAACTGAAAATCTCTGTGGCCTCAAGCAACAAAAATCTATTTTTTGCTCACCCTACTTATCCAGTGAAGGATAGATGGGGCACTTGTCCAACATGATTCTCAATCTAGGACCACAGTTATGGAG
Organism: Choloepus didactylus; assembly: GCF_015220235.1. Lineage (NCBI taxonomy): Eukaryota > Metazoa > Chordata > Mammalia > Pilosa > Megalonychidae > Choloepus > Choloepus didactylus. The sequence continues at coordinate 124,586,825 of NC_051313.1, read as the reverse complement.
CAGCTTTATTGGAAACATTGTTGGTTTCCATAAGCAGAGCAAAAGAAAGTTCTGGAAGATTTCACAATGGCAATTAAATATCTGCAGGATGGAAGTGGTACATAAAACTTTCACTCACAACTTATTGCCAGAATTAGTCACATGGGCTCCCCTAGACACAAGTGATAAGTAATTACAGTGCTACCCTGAGCCCAGAAGGTTAAGAGAGACAAATATTTGCTGAACAACACTATAACTATCATGTATTATATATGGTACCTTATTGTCAGCTGCCTGAAAGTCTTCTTGCAATTTATCAGAAAAAAAAACAAAATTGAGAAGGGATTGGAAAAGGAATTGGAAAGGAACTCCTTTTCCAACTTTGAAGATAAAAACAAATTCTTAGAATTGAAGCTTGTTATTCCAAGAAATTCCACTGATAAGCTATAGGGTCAAACCATTAAATTATCTCTCATACACCCTCAGAATATATATACTTGTTGATATACAATAGCTTTCCCTTTCCATTTATACCACTATGTGAAACATTTAGCAGGAATCAGCTTGTTATTCTTAGCAAAACCAAAAGGTTTTCCTTGTTTATTTATTAAGATAGATGCAATCATTTATTCATTCATCCATCTATCCATTCATTCATTCACTATTAAAGAAAAAGTCAAACTGTGTAAAAGTTGTTAAAAGTTAGAAACCCACCAGTCTCAGGCAGACAGATATGTAAACAAATAATTGCTTCTAGTATTGTAAAGAGATATGGTGGAATAACATATAAGGTAGAATGACAGTAAACTAATCAGGCACCTTGAATACATGGTTTATTTTTGTTCATCCATTTATTTATTCATTCATCTATTCATTTAGCACATACTTCTTAATTGCCTGCTGCATACTAGGTTTTGTGATAGGTGCTGAGGATACAACGGTAAACCAGATGGACATGATCACTATACTCATGTAAGTGTGGGAACTAAAAAACACTAAAAATAAAAATAACAAATTCTATGGTTGATGAAATACAGGGTAATATGGAAATATACACACTTCAGTGAAGACCTACAATTTGTCAGGGATTTTCTAAGCACTGGGAATACAAAGTTGAATGAGACAGACCAGGCTTCTATGCTCAGAAAATTTACATTTTGCTGGGAGAAGGGTAATGGTTAGAGAAGTTTTCCTAGACAAAGTATCACTTCTTTAATACTTAAGGAATGTGAGGGAATTAATTGCATAACAGGATGGTGAAGAGTATTACAGTAGAGAAAATAACATGTGAAGTCTGAGGTGGGAAACTTTGGTTGGTTAAGGAACTGAAGTGAGCTTGTGAGCTATCTTGAGATATTTGGCAGAATCAAGCAGCAGAGGAGTGAAGAAGGGGTGATTTGAGAAGGAAAGACTGTAGACAACAGGCTCTGGAAGAGAAGCAGTCTTCCATTGTGGTACTTGGAGGAAGGGATATGATTTTCCTCATTAAGGTAGCAGAAAATATTCTTGACATTTAAAAACATATGATTTGATAGGTCAGTTGGGAAGAAAGAATACTTCAGTTAAATATAAAATGATAGGAGATTTGAAGCAAGATGGTGGCAGTTGTAATTACTCTTTGAATCTCTCTGAATCACCATATTTTAAAAAGACATAAAAGTTAGAATATAAAAAAGCAAATAACATCAGCATCTTCAACAAAACTCATGGTGAAGTATATTCACAAGCTCCCAAATATGAGTAGGTGGCAACTATGGACCATGAATTACAATACCTGCATGATATAACAACTGTAAGAGAGGAATCAGAAAACTAAAATGGATCTAATGGCCCTGAAGGCTGGGGAACCCAGAAATTGGTAACAAGTATTCACCAATGAGAGAAGAGGACTCCACACGGGCTGAAGCTCAGGAGACTGATCTGATGACAGCAGCCAAAAGGGAGGGTCTTTACAACCTCTAATTCACGAGTAAGTGCAAGACCACAGGAAGGCCATATGTGCTCCGGTATTCTGGGCCCCATGAACTCTTGAAATGAACCAATTGAGGCTTCTATTTTCTATTATAAAACCCCACCCTACATAGAAAATGCTGGGAGTAAACTGATTTGGACAGACATGCCAGGAGTAAATTAAAAATGATTCAGATAAAAGGGTTGAGGGAGGAGGGACTGAGAAAAAAGCAAATCTCAAAAAAAAATGAACACTTCACAGCAACAATGGAAGAGTCATTTCTGGGATAGAAACAGACAAGAAAGCTATTTTAGCTCACTCCACTTGCCCATACATAGGAGCTTTATAAAAATAAAAGAAAATCATGCCAATTAAATATGAATAACAGGAAAAACTGTGGTTGGTTACTATAAAAGCTTATGGGAATAATTAGCCAGAAAAAATCCTTCCAGGCAATAAAATAAGTCTAGAAATATATGCCCACAAAAAAGATATAAACTGTCATTTAAAATTTCAAAAAGAGGTAAAAGAAATTAAGAAAATGACATAAACTGTGAAAGATCAGGAAAAATAAGAATTATAAAAAGTTCAGAGATGATACATTTGAACAAAATGAACTTTTTAAAAGAGAGAAGACAAAGCTCAGGAAAGAATTAGAAGTAAAAGAAAAAATATTTCAGATGATGAAGACTAAATCAGAAGAAGTAGAATGAATAGAGACCCACAGATAAAACCATGAGATAGAAGATATTAGATGCAGGAATGTGAAAAACAACAACAACAACAGTAATGAAGGATGGGAGTTAAAAGCACTGAAGAGATAGATAAGCTTATAGAAGATAGGTAAACAAGATCCAATATGTGTGTAATAGGGCTCATGAAGGAGGAAAATCAAAACAATGGAGTGGAAGAAGAGATATAAAATCTATATTAAAAATATTTTTCTGAAATAAAAGTAGACTCCAAATACACAATGAACTGCACACCTGGAAAAATACAATTACCACCAATACATGGTTTAATAAAAACTATGGCACTTTAAATAAAAAGAAAATAACCTTTGTAAATCTAGGTAAAAAGTTCATGTCACTAACAAGAGAAAGAAAATGAAATTGGCATTAGAGTTTTAACAGGCATACTTTCAGCTAGAAGACAATTGAACAACATATTTAGAATAATCATGGGGAAAAAATGTGTGATGAGGATTATTGAAGCCAAACTTCAAGTCTCAGGAAAACTGTTATAATATGGCAAGAACTCAGTGAATATGGTTTTCTTTAGATTTCATTAGATTTGGTCTATCCTTCTAGAGTTTCCTTATACAAACATAAGATATTATATTTATATATTGTTTCCATTCCTTATTATTTATAAATATAGTTGCATACTATATATATTGATCTTTATATTTCTTTTAATTTTTAAAAGGTGTATTTCTTTCGTTTTATATTTTAACACTTTATACTGGAAATTACTCAATATAAAAGTTTAGAGATCTTCTTCATTCCTTTTATAGCCACCTGTATCTACCATAGATCATTCAATCTGTCCTCCATTAATGGACACTTGGGTTATTTATAGTCTTTTTATATTATAAATAACTAAAAAACATAATTCATAGGTCATTTTGTATTTTTACCCATGTGTCTTTGGAATGAATTACTAACAATGGGTTTGCTGGGTAGGAAGATAAATGTATATAGCATTTGTGAGCTACTGTTAAGTTTCTTTCAATTTTCTATTCCCATTAGCATGTGTGAGCATGCATGTTTATCCAAAGTCTCAATAACAGAGCATGATGCCAACCTTCTATATTTCTGATAGTCAAGAAATAATCTTCTTAATTTGCATTTTTCTTGTTATGAATAAAGTTGAGCTTTTTTTCTTATGCTTGATGTCATTTAAGACATCTAAGAACTGTCTTCCTATTTTTTGCCCATTTTACTTTTGGGTTATTGGCCTTTTATTTTCAATGCTTAGAGCTCCATAATATATTAGGGATAGCAATTTATAATGTAATTTGCAATTTGCCCAGTTTTTGCCTCTGTTTACAGTGAATGTTGCCTTGCAAAACTTTATTTTTTATTTTGTTTGCATGCAAAATTTAAATTTTCTTTGAATTTGTATTTTCTTGTAGTTCCTCTGGGTTTTCTGCCAGAGTTAGAAAGACTTTCTCCACTTGTGGGATTTAAAGGAATTCACCGTTTATCTTCTAATATCTTTAAAGTTTCTTTTTTGTTTTACATTTAGATTTCTGATCCACTGGGAATTAATCATGGTGTATTGTGTGAGGTAAATCTTCAAATTCATCTTTATCTAAGTGTCTGCCTGGTTTTTCCTAAACTCATTTATTACAAACTCCATCTTTTTCCTACCTTAATCATAAGGTAAATTTCTATATGCACTTAGGTCTATTTCTGGACTTTCTCTTTCATGTCTGCCAGAGTCCTAAAATAAGAGCATGATGAAATAGGTGAGAAAAGAGAAAGCTTTATTCACTGGCAGCAGAAGGATCTTCTGGTAGTAACCAGAGATTTCATGATTTGCAAGCATTTATATTGGTCATGAGTAAAATAAATGAGGCAAGAATAAGAGGGATGGGGCATGGGAACAGCTCTGTTATAGATTCTCAGAAGGAGATAGTTCAAGGGTAAGCAAATTCTGAGAAATATTTTCTGTGGTTTGAGCTCAGCAAGGAGAATGCACCATATAGCCAAGTCCAAGGAAGTATATTCTACAATTTTGAGTTTACCAAGAAAAATGAGTGTTTTGGGATAAGGGCTTGCAACTCCTTACTATGTGAAGTTTATAAAAGATCTTACTCTGCTATGGTCCCTCCACTTGGTTCAAAGAAAGCCTTCTCTTCATTGATCACTGGATAACTGTTCCAGTTTGCTAATGGTGCCATCATGCAAAATACCAGAAATTGATTGGCTTTTATGGAGGGGGTTTATTTGGTTACAAATTTAGTCTGAAGGCCACAAAGTATGTCCAAATTAAGGCATCAACACAAGTATACCTTCACCAAAGGAAGGCCAATGGTGTCCGGGAAAACTCTGTTAGATGGAAAGGCATGTGCTGGCATCTGCTGATCCTGGGTTGTGTTCCAGCTCATCTCTCAGCTCCTGTGTTTTCTTCAAAATGTTGCTCTCTTAGCTTCTCCAGAGGAAACACTGGGCTAGCATCTCCAAAGTGTCAGCAAAAGTCTGCTTTCAGCATCTGTCTCCAAAATCTCTCTCTTAGCTGCTCTCCAAAATGTCATTCTCAGCTACTCTGAGGTCCTTCTGTTTGTGAGTTCTTTTATAGGACTCCAGTGATGAAATCAAGACCCACCCTGAATGGGTGGGGTCCATATCTCCATGGAAATAATTCAATCAAGTGGTTCACTCACCTTTAATTGAGTCACATCTCCATGGAAACACTCAAAGGATTCCAACCTAATCAACACTAATACATCTACCACAGAAGATTGCATTAAAGAACATGGTGTTTGGGGGGACATAATACATCCAAACTGGCACAATAACCTAGTCACAAACATGGAGAGAATGCAGAATACATAAAATTAGAAATGATAAGGGGTAACTAACCATCAAGCAAAGAAAATTTTAAAAATTATGAAACTATTACAACTCTATGCAAATAATTTGATAACCCCAATACTATTTAAACTGTTGAACAGTATAATAAAAGGAGGAAGACTTACAATTTTTCTATGAATTAATTGTAACATTGTTTACAAAACCTGACAAATCTCAACAAAATAGAGAACTATGAGTCAAATCTCACTTTACAAGTATCAGTCAAAAAACTTAAGTAAATGTGAGGAAAGTTTATGAACAAACAGAAATAGACAAAATCTGAATCATAACCAAGTGGCATTTATTCCAGGGCAGAAAGAGTAATTATTATCATTAATAGAATCCATCATATTCAATGAGTTATAAAGAATAATCATAAAACCACCTTTGTAGATGCAGACAAAGAGATGTAATAAAATTAAACATGGTTTCACATAAAAAAGCTCTTAGTAAAATAGGTGTTAATAGTTATTTCCTTAATATGATAACACTGTATATGATACTTTAGGTCCAAAGCCAGTATTCTCAACTCATTACTTGTTCTCAAGGCTTATTTTGGTTATTTTTTCCACAGGTTCCAGCTTGGGAGCTGATTTTGTGGCAAACAATTAGTGGTTGTTACCAAGTCCTGCAGCGTTGCGATTTTCATTTGCAGTATTTTATGTATGCTCTACTACGTCATCTTGTCTGAACACCATTACAAGTACATAAGGAGACAGTTCGAAAATCACCCGTGCCTTTTCTAATGTGTCTGACTGAAGAAGAGTTATAAAAGTGGCTGTCATGGTTATGCTAACAGCCAGAATTCTGTTATATTGTGCTGTACTACAATTACTATCTGAAAACACAACTGGGGTGTGAAACAACACAAGATACTTGTGATCTGCAAATCACATACAATTTTTGTTCAATTGTCAATGATGGTTATCTGACATCTTCCTTGTTTTCTATTTCTATAAATATATTAATCAGATCCACTATTTTGATGGCAGTTTAATACAGAAAATCTCATAGAAAGCAAGTAAGACAGAACCATAGCTGAATTGAACATTAATTCTCCACATTGTTACGCTTAAAAAGACTTCCAAGTGTTCCTTCATAGCCAAATGACTGATGTCCATAATAAAGAGCACATTTAATACACTCAAATGCACAGCTATGCACTTAATTTTTTGTGTAGCAGAACGTAATCCAGAAAAGAGCTTTTTATCTATGTTTTCTAGAAGGAATAGCTTGTATTCAGAGCTTGGGAAAACTTTAAAAACTCCTTCAACTTCAACCAATGAAAAGGATGAGTTTCCTGTAATAATCATTTCAGTGAAATTTCATTGAAAATAGCATTTATATATTCAAAACAAAAGTACTTTGGCATATTAAATAATTTTTATAAAGTCTGCTTAATATACACTCATACTTCTAAAATAGAACAGTTTCTTGAAGGACTCAGACTTATTATATAATGTAATACATGGAATATCCAAATGAAAAGAAATGGTGTAAATAGAATGAAATAACTAAAAATTAATGTTATACATAAAAGTTCTTTTCTTAATATTATAAGTGTAAGCAAAACAGAGATTAGAATCATGATATAATTTAATAATTATGATTTTCCCCTTTATCATTTTGTAAATTCCTATAAACATTTGTTAGTTCAAATGGACTATTTGAGCTTCACACTTAATTTTTCATGCACTACCTCTTAATATTTATTTAACTGTCAATCCATTTCCCTAATAACTATTTGAAAGTTATTTATTATTTTTGGACATCTATTAACAGGAAAAATGACAACTTTTGTATTCTTGCTAGTGTGATTCACTAAAATTTTAAGCTTCTGAATTTTTACTGTAAATTGGATTAGACAATAAAGTTTGTTTAAAAGATGAAAAGCTTGACCCAAAAGAGTTGATTCAAATAATAATAATAATACTGACTTTGAGTACTGTGCTGGAGTAAAGCTGTATATACCCCAGAAAGCAAGTTTTTAAATTTAATCCATTCCTTTGGGTGTGGACCCATTGTAAGTAAGACTTTTGAGAGGCTACTTCAGTGAAGTTGTGATCCACCTCATTCAGGATGGGTCTTAATCTCTTACTGCAGTCCTTTATAAACATAGAAAGTAAGAAGCCAAAAGCAGTGAAACCTGCAAGAGAAGGGAGAGACCAACAGATGCCACCATGTGCCTTGCCATGTGGCAGAGAAGTCAAGGAGAGCTAGCAGCCAATCTTTGAGAAGAAAACGTCACCTTGATAATGTCTTGCTTTGGACATTTCTCTCATCCTCAAAACTGTAAGCTAATAAATCCCCATTGTTAAGCCAACACATTTCATGGTATCTGCTTTCAGCAACCTTGGAAACTGAAACAAGCAAATTTTGTAAAAAAGCAATTTATTTGTATTTAATCTTTAAATCCTTACAGCAATTCTAGTATCAGTAAACAAATGAGGGGAAGTGAGGCCCGGCTGAAGTTAAACAATTTACCAAAGAGCACACAACTTTTAAAGGGACAGCTGAGAGACGTATGGAGGCATTCAGACACAACTTCAGATGGATCCCAGTCACAGGGGCAATATCTAATGGGGTGCTGCAAAGGTAAAGCTGAAGGTCAATCGACTATTTAGAGATGCTACCTATAGTTGCTAGAGTAATGTGGAGGTCATCGTTATCCTATGATTTCTTCTGATTTAAGAGAGAAAGGAAAACTAAAATTAGATCTGCTGATGGTTTATTACAGGGACAGAGAAAATCTCTTTGATTACTCCTCATACACATGCTTTCCATCTCTCTTGCTTTATTTTTTCCTATAGTATTCATCACTATCTGACTACCATTTATTTCACATTTTTATTTGCTTATGTTCTTTTTCTCTCCTAGACTGTAGGCTCCATGAGGGCAAGAATTTTTGTTGTTGTTGTTGGCTTTAATTTTCATCTGTTCCATCCTTGGTACTTGGGACAGTGCCTGGCACATAGACAGCAGTCAATAATGTTTGTTAAATTAATGGTTAAAAGAATGGAAGATGCCTGGAAAATGAAATGAATCACTAAGGTTGGAGCTTCCTAGCTTCAGATATTTGAAACTTGTCCCCCATTTAGCTCTATTGCTTTCGCACCTTTGTCTCAGTCCCAGAGATATACCAGCCTCTTACCAATAACGCTTCCAATTGACCATCATTCGAGGATGTTCTTAGTTCGTTTTGTGGTAGGATTAACGGGTTTGTAATTGCGTTCCTCCTGTTCTCTTCAAAAGGCAAGTACGACCCTGCAAATATCCTAATCTTCACTCTATTTCATGGTGGAATAATTGTTCACTAATAGAACTGATATTATTGGATTCTAGAATGGACGTAATCTACAGCTACGTATTTTTGAATCTGAGCGTAACAGCATAGAAACTCAGTATTTGTTAAAGGAAAAGAACCTCTAATAATTGAATGCAAAAACTGACGTACTTTTCCTTTGGAGTGGGAATCTCGCAATCATAATTGCTTATGATTGAACAGTTCACAATTTACAGAACACTAAGCGAGGTGGAGTTTTGGGAAAGTTGTCGCTGGTGAGGAAGGAAAAGAGTTGAGGCCCTGCTGGGAGTCGAACCCAGGATTGCCTGTTTACAAGACAGGCGCTTTAACCAACTAAGCCACAGAGCCAACGCATGTCGTGATGCTAAAAATGAAATCTGTCAAGTTCAAGTAAATGAACTACACGATCCAGAGCAGCTTGTCGTAACAAAATGGACTACCTCCTGGAAGACGTTTGCTTTACTCAGATGCGCTGCAGAGCAAAGACAAATTGAAAAAGGCTCGGATAGCTTGAGCGTTAGGACTATTAACGCTTCAATTCATCCAAGGATGACCATCAGTAAAAGTCGAGGCTACCTCATTGTTCCAAGTGGGATAATTACCGCATTTCATCTTTTGAAATTTAGATTCTTCATTCGAATGCCCTGGGTGGAGATCTCTAACAAAGGAATTCCACTGAGAGAATCTTAGATCGGGACTTGGGCTCACGTATCCCTGCGCGTCACCTGCCCTCACTGCGGGCAGTGATTCAAGAAGAGGGTGCTGAGAGGGCAGAATTCAGCTGCCGAGTCGAGTCCGGCACGCGGGTCTTTTAAAATTCGACAAGGTAAAGTCAAGAGCTCTGTAAAGATTAGTTAGAAAACAGTAGGGGCAGAGACTTGTGGAAAGAGCAAGGCTGAGAAGTGGGGCCCAGCCGACCTTAAGTTGTTCCCTGGATCCAGGGTCAGTCTTCCTAAGGTGAGGACTTATGATGCCAGCGAAACTTCGCTTTGCCATCGCCTACTCACCCAACGGTGGTTTCGACAGCAGTAGGACATCAACGCTCAGGGAAGTTTTCGCCTTCTCCTCTCTAACCACGTCCTTGCACCCCGCGATAACCCTCGTCCTTGCAGCCGGGAACGCTCAGATAGCACAGCCCGGGGTAGAGCAAGGGCGGGACATGCGAATCGGGGTGAAGCTGCGGGCCCTGGGACCCCCAGGACAGGCGGGAATGGAGGCGGCTGAGGGGATAGAGGCGCGAGGACGCCCAGGGGAGGAGAGACCCGGGGATCCGCCAGGAGAGTTTTGGGAAGGGGGAGGGGGCGGGTTGGAGCGGGGCCCAAGGAGGACGTGACCACCCGCAGCAAATGCAACCTGATCCCCACTCTGAACTTGAGGAATTAACATCATGAACACATTGAGCAAAAAGTGGAAAGTTGTTCCGTTCAGACGTATCCTTCCATACCTTTTACAAACACAGAATTTGTCTCCCTCCCGTCCCCTGCACCCACCCTCTCTCTTACACACACACACACACACACACACACACACAGCCAAAACTTGAGTGCCCGAGTGGGGTGGGGGGGGGGGGTTGAGGGGAGAATAGGGTGGGGTAGGGCGGGCTGGGGCTCTCCCCTGTATTCTGGACTTTAAAAAATAATTTCCTGCTGCCACTCCAAGACGCAGCTGACAAACTTGATAACTCTTCACCTCAGTGTCGTCACAGTCCTGGCGTCGTGTCCGCCGAGATGATTTAAAAATAATTTTCCCAGGAATTGATCTCCCTCACCACCCCAGAGGTTAGTGGTTTTTATTCTACCCGGTAGTGTAGAAACACCAAGGGGCAAATAGCTAGGAGGGCTCGGTCACCGAAGCTGACTGGTAGGGCTGAAATGATGCTCGCAGGTGCGAATCCAGCGGATCAGGTATTTTTTAAAATGCATATTTCTGGGATAAAGGGATCTAAACTCCCGAGTATTTTGTACAAAGAAAGTAGAAAAAGAAAAGTGCCATCAACATGGCGACATAAACAGCTACTGAAAACTTCTCTCCAGAGAGTCAATGAAAAAAAAGGACAATTCTGAATTGTTTGAAACACTGGAGGAGGACATAAACTGAAGAAGGGCCCTGCAAATACCGGATTAAAGAAAGAGAAGAAATATCAGGTAGGAATCTTCTGTCCCAGACCAGCCGGTTCTCTCCCCTCCCCCTCACTTGGTCTCAGTGTGGGAAAGGCACAGAATCAGCAGGCGGGATACCTCCTACCAATGACACAGTCTATAAAACCTTTCACATAAGTGAGACATACCTCCACTGTTTGAAGACCTGGGGAACAGGAGAGGACATTTCAAGGCCCAGATCAATGAGGGACAAAGAGACTGAGAAAACGTCCACCCTTGAGGAAAGCAGCACCCTTGAGGAAAGCATCCTTGCCTTGGGGATGGCTGGAGTACTACGTTAGCTGAAGGAGTACTTTGCCACAGATGGAGCCCCACATCAAGCCAGGTTTTGGCCAGCAAAGTGAGGACATAGGAATCCCACAGTTTCAGCTCACCTGTGTACATGCACCCTGTGCTCTGAGGCAAAGCAGCTTCTGAAGATGACTAAGTTAATGAACGGTGCCATCTGCTAGATGGTTCAGAAGCTGCAAGGAAATTGAAACACTTTTAAAAAGATCCTCCAGACCCTTTCTTCAGACCACGTGAGCTACTCTACACATCATGTATGAAAATGCCACCCTGTTTTTGTTGAGAAATATGAAAGACCCAACTGTCAAAGCAGGGCTCTAAAACAAACCCAGGTCTAGATAGTGGGCGGAAAACAGAGCACCACTGGAAGCCAGCAGATTTGTATTACCACACATAGGGAACTTGCTGGGGTGCCTAGTGCCTATCTCCCATCCTTGTGGCAAGCCATGGTGGGCACCTGATTTTTTGGGGGGAAGACTGGGGGGCAGAGCCAATCTGACAATTGGCCAGCAAGAGAAACAAAGAAAAGATAGAGATCAAAGACAGCCAACAAGAAAACCCTAGGCAAAAGAGATAAGTAGCCTCCAGAATAAACTAATCAAAAAAATCAGATGCCTAGGCAGCAAAAAATCTGTGGCTGAGAGATTTCAAATGGAGTGAAGAGGACATTCTGGAGGTTATTCTTATGCGTTATATAGATATTCTTTTTTTAGTTTTTAATGTATTGGAATAGCTAGAAAGAAATACCTGAAACTGTTGAACTGTAACCCAGTAGCATTGATTCTTGAAGATGATTGTATAACTATATAGCTTATACTGTGTGACCATGTAATTGTGAAAACCTTGTGGCTCCTAATCCCTTTATCCAATCTGGGGACAGGTGAGTAGGAAAATGGGGACAAAAAGAAGATGAATAATAGAGAGAGATGGGGAGGATGGGATGCTTTGGGTGTTCTCTTTTACTTTAATTTTTTTTTTCAGTAATGAAAATGTTCAAAAATTAATTATGGTGAATGAATGCACAACTATATAATGGTACTGTGAACAACTGATTGTACACTTGGAATGATTGTATGGTATGTGAATATATCTCAATAAAATTGAATTTAAATAAAGGAATAAAAACCACATTGAACAGCAACATTTTATAAAATTATTGTTATTGTTAAGTAACTTAGTTATCACAAAAAATAAAAAAAAATTTTTTTAAGTGAGATGCATTTCAACATCCACAATACATACTAGAGAACTTTCTTAGTATCTTTTCAAAGTGAGAGAACCTTTAACTAAAAGCCCCTTGGAGATACCAGGGTGGTGGGGGTGCTTCTAGGGTGCTGCATTAAGACTCCAGTTTCTTCAGACACATGGGTTTGGCTCCATTGCTCCCTTGGCGCCACAATCAGATCCTTCCTAAAGGCTAACAGGAAATTCTCACTTCTGGGAATTGGCTTAGGTGGGGAGAACTATTCCAACTGAGGGCAAATAGCTAAAGTGTGGCAGTCTCTCTTGCTCCAGTCTTGTCCTCTTTCTTAGTTGGTGGAGTTGTCCAGAGCCATCTGGGGGAGGACATTTCTTTGTTATTAAGAAGTTGGCAGTAACCATTTTTTAAAATGGATTTTTGAGTTTTATTGAACTCTTACATGAACCAGTATTTGGAAATACAATCATGGCTTTTACAACAGCTAAGCCAAACAAATTTTATAAAGCAGATTCCACAAAGATGTGAAGTTAAGCTGTAACTGAGAAATTAAGAATTAACAAATGATTATGATTACCAAAAACATTATATAGACGTTTTTCTTTCTATATTGTAGAATAGGCAGAATAACTGAAATTACTGAAACTCCACTAAGTCTCAGCCCTCTTGATACTTTCGTAATGGTTATTCTAGCCTAGTCTCAACCTTGTGTATACTGACTATTGTAATGGTAACAACTCAATTCCCCCTTGTTTGAATCCATAAAATCCCTGAACCCTTAGACTCAGAGACAGACTTTTGGGCTGATAGGCCATCTGATCTCCAGCTTTGTGCATAGTATTAAACTGTCTTTGAAAACCAGGTGTCATAGATTGGCTGTTATGTGCATTGTGCAGAGAACAAACAGCTTTTGATTAGAATCAATTTGGTGACCCAGACAGGACAGAGATTCCAAAGAAGGAAGCAGTCTGACTGCCAAAGTTCTGGAGCACTGGCAGGAAAGGGAAATGTGGTGATCGAGACTTTCTCAGTGCCCGACTCTTCTAGTCTACGGTCTCGGCAACTGGGATTTTCTCTGCACTGGCGACATTCTAGACCATCTCTTCGAAACCCCAGTGCCATGGATTGGCTGTTAATGGCACAGAACAGAGAACCTACCACTTTTGATTGGTATAAATAACAATAATAAACACAGTTAACCTATTTCTAGGGATGCAAAATCTACAATCTAGATTATTATTCAATTCCTTGTATTAAAAATATAGGCTATTTTCAATAGAAGGAAACATTTATTTGCTTTAATTTCTTAAAACTACTAAGAGAAAGCATTGATGTGTTTTTATTAACTGCATACTCCATACACCTATGTAATTTAACACACCCACCCCCAAACCCCAAAATGAAACTTTACAACACCAGAGGTGTGCAAAATCATGATTTAACAAAGTGCCCCACTTGTTTTGATGCAAAAATGAAGTCTAAAATGATAAAAGCATTGTAACTCCCAGAATAAGGGAACACTTCCAGCCCAGTAATGTCTAAGAACACTTATGAAAAAAGGAAAAGTCTTGAGAATATACATACTAGTGATTCTTCAGCCAAATATAAATGGCAGCAAATTGTTAAAGATGAAATGATTAAGCCAATTTTGGTTTTGAAGAATGTAGAGCTAGAGCAATCAGTATCTTGCCAGTATCATTTTCAAACCCATCCTCGTCTGTTACCATTGTTGCCTATAACCATTTTGATAAAATTCCTGCTGGTCATTATTGTAACCATATGTTCCAGTTTGCTAATGCTACCTTACGCAAAATACCAGAAATGGATTGGCTTTTATAAAGGGGGTTTATTTGGTTACAAAGTTAGAGTTCTACAGCCATAAAAGTGTCCAAACCGAGGCATAAACATAAGTATACCTTCATTGGAGAAAAGCCATTGGCATCCAGAAAACCTCTGTTAGCTTAGAAGGCATGAGGCTGGTGTTTGCTTGCTCCCAGTTTGCATTTCAAAATCGTGTTCTGCAAAATGTCAGTGTCAGCTTTCAACAGCAGTCTTCAAAATGTCTCTCTAAGTTGCAGCACTGAGCACCTTCTGTCTGAGCTCTTATAAGGCTCCAGTGATTTAATTAAGACCCATGCTGAATGGGTGGGGCCACACCTCCATGGAAATAATCCAATCAGAGTTATTGCCTACAGTTGCATGGGTCACATCATCATGGAAACAACCCAGTCCAAAAGTTCCAACTTAATCAAGACTAAATACGTCTGCCCCCACAAGATTGCATCAAAGAACTTGGCATTTTGGGGGACCTAATACATCTAAACTGGCACACCATAGTTATCAGAATAGTCACCACCTTATTGAAGCAGCTGCTGAGCCACAGTATGGGAACCCTAGTTCTGTTGGTTGTTGATCTGATGGTGCTTGGAATCATGTTGGTGGTACCCATCTGCCTCTCTCTTGCCTCCTACATTGCTCCCATGATTGCCTGAGTTCTATGGGAACCACGGCCTCTCTGCTGTGTGCAGGACACCCTCAGCTACACCTGGATTCTCCAGGTAGTCCCAAAGGTGCTGCCGTTTCAGAATAGCAAACTGTACCCCTTAGAGGCTGTGCTCCCTATCCCTTTGATAGTAGTGCAGCACCTTAACCTCCCCTTCCTCCTCCTCTTCCGCTTCCTGCATAACCATCATTGTCAGAGCCCAAGAGGGCCATGCCAGTCCAGAGGCCAAAGAAGACAACGAGCATTTTCTGATACATGAACTTTTATTCAGGGCTTACTTACAGGGTGAGAAGTCATGGAGAGATCATGATGGCTCTCTCAGGCCAGGCAGGCATCGCATTCACAGGGAATATGACCAGCAATGCAAAGAGGACAGAAAGCCTTTTATAAGGGGTTAAGACAAAGGCCTTCCTAAGGGTGGGGGGAGCATAGATGCAGGAACAGGTTACTTTGACCTGGGGGGTGGTGCAGGAAGGACAAGAATAACACTTGAACAATTACATTTTGCTCTTTTTGTGAGACTAAGAGCCTCTCACTTCCTGCCTGCTTGCATAAAGTTACATTTTAAGGTCAATTTACCCTTTTTTTTTATTGGCTTAGAAAGACAGCAGATTAAACACTTAGCTGCCTTGATCATGCAGACTGCTGTGCACCAAAGATCTGCGGGCCTGTTTTGCTCAGGCGTGGGTTACCACAGTCTACCCCTGCACAGCAATTTGCATTGCCCATAGGACACACTTTACATCTATAATTTACAAGAACAATACAATAAACAACATAGTAATAATACACTGGTACAGAGAGATAATAAACCTATTAGCAAGTGATGCTATGGCCAGATTAATAAGTTTTACCATTTAGCATAAGTACAGCCTGGGCTAAAATAGCTAAAGAATAACACTACCAGGTATTCTGCTTTATTCTATATTTAATTTTTACTATTTTCTCAACTTTGACCACAGAAACAAACTTCCCCTTCCACCAAATTTCTGCAACTTTTCACACCTATTTAGGTTTTGTTGTGTATCACCTATTTTTTATTCTGATACAACCAGTCATTTAGGAAAAAAGAACTTCCTTTTCCTTCAATTAAAAAAAAAAAAAAGATGTCACTCATACCCTCTACATTCAAGTTATCAAAATAATTTTGGAAATTGTTCTTAAGCATTTCACAACATATTATTACCAATAACATTACACTTGTTAGAAGGCTAAATACTGAAAAACATTTTAGTTGATGCATTATCAAAATAGTAACACTTTTTTTAACAAGAATTAACAACACATGTAAGCATTAAATTGGACAGCAGAGTAGTTTAACTACACACACACACACACACACACACACACACACACACACACACATATATATGTATATATGAACTGAGTCTTCATAGTAGATAGAAGGGTTCCAGGTGAGGGTTGTTTTTTTTTTTAAATTCAGTTTTATTGAAATGTATTCATATACCATACAATCATCCATGGTATACAATCAACTGTTCACAGTACGATCATATAGTTATGTGTTCATCACCACAATCTATTTCTGAACATTTTCCTTATATCAGAAAGAATCAGAATAAGAATAAAAAGTAAAAGTTAAAAAAGAACACCCAAACCATCTCCCCATTCCACCCTATTTGTCATTTAGTTTTTATCTCCATTTTTCTACTCATCCATTCATACACTAGATAAAGGGAGTGTGATCCACAAGGTTTTCACAATCACACTGTCACCCCTTGTAATCTACATTATTATATAATTGTCTTCAGGAGTCCAGACTACTGGGTTGGAGTTTAGTAGTTTCAGGTATTTACTTCTAGCTAGTCCAATACATTAAAACCTAAGAGGTGTTATCTATATAGTGCATAAGAATGTCCACCAGAGTGACCTCTTGACTCCATTTGAAACCTCTCAGTCACTGAAACTATTTCGTCTCATTTTGCATCCCCCTTTTGGTCAAGAAGATATTCTCAATCCCACTATGCTGGGTCCAGATTCATCCCTGGGAGTCGTACTCTGCGTTGCCAGGGAGATTTACACCCCTGGGAGTCAGGTCCCATGTAGGGGGGAGGGCAGCGAGTTCACCTGTCGAGATGGCTCAGAGAGAGAGAGGGCCACATCTGAGCAACAAAGAGGTACTCAGGGGGAGACTCTTAGGCACCATTACATACAACTTTAGACTTTCCTTTGTAGTAATGAGCTTCATAAGGCCAAGTCCCATGCTTGAGGGCTCAGCACATCAAACCGCCAGTCCCAATGTTTGTGACAACATCAACACCAGTCTAGGTGAGGAAGTCCAACACTGCTGCACCTTCCCCCAGCTCCTCGGGGTGGGGGTGGGGAGGCTGTAAATATATTTTTTATTCTCTGCCCAAATTACTTTGGGATGTGTCACTATTTCACTCTAACCTATACTAACCTACTGTATCTCACTTCCTATTCGAAGTTCCATGTAACTGTGGTGTTTGAACAAACCAACTGTAGAGTTATACTGTTTAGATAATATAGATCCTACACCAAATAGACATTACTTCCCTTGGTCTCATATGGAAATCAAAGTTTTAAAACACAGTCAGTTTTGACCTTTACCCTTTGGCCTGCTTTGCCCTAGTCTTAACCAGATCTGCTTCATTCATATCACTAATTGAAGTCTGGGCTCTTTTTCAACTTTTTTTGTTGTTGTTGCTGTATGCACTAATGCTGACATTCATATCTGCCGAGCTCTAGCTCTGAGTTTCAGGTGTCTCAGAGATACGCATGGTTCCAGAGACCAATCAGGTTATACACTAAGGGATCAGCATCTCAAAGTTTAGAGATAGGCATTACAATTCAGGAATAGAGTTGACTGCTGTAAGAGCTTACAATCTAGGGGCTATTACAATAATCATGTCCACATTAGGCTATGTTCTAAGATTCAATTCTGAGTTTACACATTGTAGTTAGTCCATATTGGTGAGGCATTATAACGTTTGCCTTTATTTCTGGCGTACTGCACGCAAATGCTGTGTACAGGATCCATTCACCTCGTTGTGTGTTTCACAGCTTCACTCCTTGCAGTTGCTCAGTATTCCATTGTATGCATCCACCACAGTTCACCATTCTGTTCCTCAGTCTATGTACCCTTAGGTCATCTCAACCCATTGCAAATCATGATTACTGTCTCCATGAACACCAGTTTGCAAATGTCCATTCATGTCTCTGCTCTCAGATCTTCAAATGACATACCCCACAATGAGGTTGCAGGACCTTATGGTCCCCACATACTTAACTTTTTGGGGAACCACCACACTGACCTTCAGAAAGGCTGCACCATTCTACCTGCTCATCAACAGTAGATAGATACATCACTCTCACCATGTTTTCTCCAACACTTTTACTCTTATATTTATTTTTTCCTACAATTTTAGAGAGTTATATTCACATACCATACATGTATCCACAGTCTACAATCAGTTGTTCATGGTATCATCATAAAGTTGTACATTTATCACCACAATCAGCACTTGAACATATTGATTACTACAAAAAAAATTGTGTTTTTTTTAGCAATAATAAAAAAATGATTAAAAGAAAAATAATGTCATACAATACAATATAATAGTAAGGACAGAAAATAACACCACTACCAAGAATCCCATATTCCTCCCCTATATCTCCCTCTCATATACATTTAGTATTGGCATATTGCCTTTGATACATTTAATGGAGGTATATTACAATGTTACTGTTGACCATAGACTCCAGTTTGCTTTTACCATGTTTTTTCCCAAACACCATCAGTTTTTCAATACTCTACATGGTTGACATTCATTTGCTCTCTCACAAGCAAAAACATTTTTATATTTGTGTATTTGGTAACAGTCATTGGCCACTCCAGTTTTTGCCAAGTTATACAGTCCCAGTCTTTATTATCTATCTTTACCTCTGGTGTCTTACATTCTGCTATCCCACCTCTTTCAGCTTTACTCACAGACATCTTTGTTCAGTGTACCATCACACAGGATAATGCTATCCATTTCTGGATCTATACAATCAATCCTAAACATTCTGTAGTCCTTCAGCATCAAATGGCTGGTCTCTGCCCTCTTTCTATCTCCTGGTCACCTGTGTTGTCAGCTTTTAACTCCCAAACTTTTTTCATTAATGTCTGTTCATATTAGTGACACCATACAGAATCTGTCCTTTTGTTTCTGGCTAATTTCACTCAACATAATGTCCTCAAGTTTCATCCACATTATTGTATGATCCATGTCTTTGTTCTGTCTTACAGCTGCACAATATTCCATCATGTGTATATACCACAGTTTGTTTATCCACTCATATGTTCATGGATGTTTGGGCTGTTTCCATCTCTTGGCAATTGTGAATAATGCTACAATAAACATCGGTTTGCAGATGTCTGTTTGTGTCTTAAGTTTCAGTTCCTCTGAGTATATACCTAGCAATGGAATAGCTGGGTCATATGGCAAATCTATATTTAGCTTCCTGATGAGCCTCCACACTGTCTTCCAGAGTGGTTGTGCCATTCTACATTCCCACCAACAATGAATAAGTGTGCCTCTTTCTCCACATCCTCTCCAGCACTTGTCATTTTCTGTTTTTTGGATAATGGCCTTTCTGGTAGGTGTGAGATGATGTCTCATTGTGGTTTTGATTTGCATTTCCTTAATAGCCAGTGAAGTTGAGCATTTTTTCATATGTTTTTGAGCCATTTGTATTTCCTCTTCAGAAAAATTTCTCTTCATGTCTTTTGCCCATTTTTTAATTGTATTGTTTGTCTTTCTGTTATAGAGATGCAGGATTCCTTTATATATTTGGGATTTTAAACTCTTATCTGATATGTGGTTTCCAAATATCATATCCCATTGTGTAGGTTGCCTTTTTACTTTTCTAACAAAGTCCTTTGATGTACAAAAGGTTTAATTTTGAGAAGATCCCATTTATCTATTTGTTCTTTGGTTGCTCGTGCCTTGGGTGTGAGGTCTAAGAAACCACCTCCTATCACAAGATCTTTAAGATATTGCCCTACATTTTCTTCTAAGTGTTTTATGGTCTTAGTGCTAATGTTTAGGTCTTTGATCCACTTTGAGTTAATTTCATATAAGGTGCGAGATAGGCATCCTCTTTCATTCTTTTGGAAATGGATATCCAATTCTCCAGACACCATTTATTGAACAGGCTGCTCTTTCCCAGTTGCTTTGGCTTGACTGTCTTATCAAAGATCAATTGTCCATAGATGTGAGGGTCTACTTCTGAACACTCAATTCAATTCCATTGGTTGGTATATCTGTCCTTATTTCAGTACCATGCTGTTTTGAGCACTGTAGTTTTGTAATATGCTTCAAAGTTGGGTAGTGAGAGACCTCCCACTTTGTTCCTCTTTCTCAAGATATTTTTGGCTATTCGGGGCACCTTGCCCTTCCAAATAAATTTGGTTATTGGTTTTTCTATTTCTGTAAAGTAAGCTGTTGGGATTTGAATTGGTATTGCATTGAATCTGTAAACCAGTTTAGGTAAAATTGACATCTTGACTATATTTAGTCTTCCAATCCATGTACATGGTATGTTCTTCCATTTTTTTAGGTCTTGTTCAATTTCTTTTAGCAGTTTCTTATGGTTTTCTATGTAAAGATATTTTGTGTCCTTGGTTAAATTTATTCCTAAATACTTGATTCTTTGGATTGCTATTGTAAATGGGATTTTTTTCTTGATTTCCTCCTCTTGTTGCACATTACTTGTGTATAGGAACACTACAGATTTTTGCATGTTGTTCTTGTAGCCTGCCACTTTGCTGTATTCATTGACTAGTTCTAGCAGCTTTGCTGTAGTTTTTTCTGGATTTCCTACATATAGAATCATGTCATCTGCAAATAGTGAAAGTTTTACTTCTTCCTTTCCAATTTGGATAACTTATATTTCTTTTTCTTGCCTAATTTCTCTAGCCAGAACTTCCAGCACAATGTTGAATAACAGTGGTGACAGTGGGCATCCCTGTCTTGTTCCTGATCTTAGATGGAAAGCTTTCAGTCTCTCCCCATTGAGTATGATGTTAGCTGTGGGTTTTTCATATATTGCCTTTATCATATTGAAAAATTGCCCTTCTATTCCTATCCTTTGAAGTGTTTTCAGCAGGAAAGGATGCCTTTTCTGCATCGGTCGAGATGATCATGTGGTTCTTCTGCTTTGATTTATTGATGTGGTGTATTACATTAATTGATTTTCTTGTGTTGAACCAGCCTTGCATACCTGGAATAAATCCCACCTGGTCGTGATGTGTAATTCTTTTAACGTGTTGCTGGATTCAATTTGTGAGTATTTTGTTGAGGATTTTTGTGTTATATTCATTAAAGAAATTGGTCTATAATTTTCTTTTTTTTGTAGTATCTTTGTCTGATTTTGTTATTAGGGTGATGTTGGCTTCACAGAATGAGTTAGGTAGCTTTCCCTCTTCTTCAATTTTTTTGAAGAGTTTGAGCAGGATTGGTACTAATTCTTTCTTGAATGCTTGGTAGAATTCACATGTGAAGCCATCTGGTCCTGGGCTTTTCCTTTTTGGCAGCTTTTTGATTACTGACTCAATCGCTTTACTTGTGACTGGTTTGTTGAGGTCATCTATTTCTTCTTGAGTCAATGTTGGTTGTTTATGCTTTTCTAGGAAGTTGTCCATTTCATCTAAGTTGTCTAGTTTATTAGCATATAGTTGCTCATAGTATCTTCTTATTATCTCCTTGATTTCTGCAGGGTCGGTAGCTATATTTCCTTTCCCATTTCTGATTGCATTTATTTGCATCCGCTCTCTCTTTTTCCTTTCTTTCTTTTTTTTTTTTTTTTGTTAGCCTAGCCAGTGGTCCATCAATTTTATTGATTTTCTCAAGAACCAACTTCTAGTTTTGTTGATTCTCTCTATCATTTTCCTGTTCTCAATTTCATTTATTTCTGCTCTAATCTTTGTTATTTCTTCCCTTCTGCTTGCTTTCGGGTTAGTTTGCTGTTCTTTCTCTAATTCCTCCAGGTGAGCAGTTAACTCTTCAATTTTTGCTCTCTCTTCTCTTTTAATATAGGCATTTAGGGCAATAAATTTCCCTCTCAGCACTGCCTTTGCTGCATCCCATAAGTTTTGATAAGTTGTGTTTTCATTGTCATTTGCCTCGAGGTATTTACTAATTTCTCTTGTAATTTCTTCCTTTACCCACTGGTTTTCTAAGAGGGTGTTGTTTAGCCTCCGTATGTTTGTGAATTTTATGACCTTCTGCCTTTTATTTATTTCCAACTTCATTCCATTATGGTCTGAGAAAGTGTTTTGTATAATATCAATATTTTTAAATTTGTTGAGACTTGCTTTGTGACCCAACATGTGGTCTATTCTAGAGAATGTTCCATGAGCATTTGAGAAAAAATTGTATCCTGCTGTTGTTGGATGTAGTGTTCTATAAATGTCTGTCAAGTCTAGTTCATTTATCATACAATTCAACATCTCTGTTTCTTTAGTGATCCTCTGTCTAGATGTTCCATCCATTGATGAGAGTGGTGTATTGAAGTCTCCAACTATTATTGTAGAAGTGTCTACTTCTCCTTTCAGTGATCTCAGTGTTTGCCTCATGAATTTTGGGGCATTCTGGCTTGGTGCATAAATATTTATGATTGTTATGTTTTCTTGATGAATTGACCCTCTTATTAATATATAGTGACCTTTTTGTCTCTTTTAATTGCTTTACTTTTGAAGTCTAATTTCTCTGATATTAATATAGCTACTCCCACTTTTTTCTGGTTGTTTGCATGAAATATCTTTTTCCAACCTTTCGCTTTCAGTCTATTTTTGTCCTTGTGTCTAAAGTGAGTTTCTTGTAGACAGCATATAGATGGGTCCTGTTTTTTAATCCATTCTGCCAGTCTGTGTCTTTTTATTGTGGAGTTTCATCCATTTATGTTTAGTGTTATTACTGCAAGGGCAGTACTTTCCAGTATCATTTTGTCTTTTGGAATTTATATGTCATATCTTATTTTTTCCTCTCTCTCCTTTTACCTTTCCTGATAATCTTCATTTCTGCACTGTTCTCCAGCTCTCTCTCTCTTGTCTTTTCCTATCAGCCTGTAGCACTCCCTTTAGTATTTCTTATAGTGCTGGTCTGTTATTCACAAACTCTCTCAGTGTCTGTTTGTCTGAAAATGTTTTAATCTCTCCCTCATTTTTGAAGGAAAGTTTTGCTGGATATAGAATTCTTGGTTGGCAGTTTTTCTCTTTCAGTATCTTAAATATATCATGCCACTGTCTTCTTGCCTCCATGGTTTCTGTGGAGAAATCTGTACTTAGTCTTATCAACCTTCCTCTGTATGTGATGGATTGCTTTTCTCTTGCTGCTTTCAGAATCCTCTCTTTTTCTTTGACATTGGACAATCTGATCAGTGTCTTGGAATAGGTCTATTGGGATCTATTCTATTTGGGATACATTGTACTTGTTGAATCTCTAATTTTCTTTCTTTTATAAGAGTTGGGAAATTTTCAGTGAATATATCGTCTATTATTCTTTCTGCCCCTTTTCCTCTCTCTTCTCCTTCTGGTATACCCATAACACGTATATTTTTGTGTTTCATGTTGTCACTCAGCTTCCTAAGACCCTGCTCATATTTTTCCATTTTTTTGCATCATCTGTTCTTTTGTGTGTATGAATTCGAATGTCTTGTCTTCCAGTTCACTGATCCTTTCTTCTGCCTGTTCAAATCTACTGTTGTGTCCCTTCATTGTGTTTTTCATCTCCTCCACTGTGGCCTTCATTCCCATGAGTTCTGCCATTTATTTTTTCAAGTTTATGAATTCTTCTTTATGGTCATCCAGTGTCTTCTTTGTGTCTTTCAGCTCTTTTGCTATATCTTCCTTCATTTCATCGAATTTATTTAGCATTAGTTGCCTCAATTCCTCTATCTCAGTTGAACTATTAGTTTGTTCCTTTGGCCGGTCCATATTTTCGTGTTTCTTGGTATGGCTTGTTATCTTAAGTTGTCTAGGCATCTGATTTTCTTGGTTAGTTTATTCTGGTGCTTATTTTCTATCTTTTACCTAGGGGTTTTCTTGTTGGTTGGCTTTGTTCTCTGGCCTCTGTTATTCAGTTCAACTTATTCTAGACCTCTAACTTAGGTTCTATTTAGTTGATCAGAATTTTTCACCTCTCATTTTTTCTATTTCTTGCTCTGCCTCTATGTAGCCTTTTTGTGAGAGGGTCTCCTCAGATATGGTTGACCCTAGTCAGATTTTCCCAGTCTAGTGAGGCCCAGGTCTCATTGGGAGGGTATGGAGTTTTCCTGAGAATGAGATCCTCCTATGAGGCCTTTGGAATCAGTGCTTTTCCTCTCCTTTCCAGCAGGTGGCGCTTGCCAGCCCGCAGCTCCCCCACCAGTGTTAGGAGGTATGGAGACTTTAGTTCTGGTGACTCTGATCCTGTCAGGGCATGGCTGACTGAAGCCAGAATCTGATTTCCAGCCCCTGGGGTCTGAGTTCCCAGAAGGAGGACTGCCAGTTGAGCTGGACCTCCCTCCACTCTCCCAATCCTCAGAACTCCAGTTGTCTCTCAGGGGCACTATTCCCTTCTCCCCTCTCCTCTTTGGGGCATCTCCAGCTAGATTCCTTGGTCAGCCTGAGTTGCCAATTAAAGACGGGGGTGGAGACCTTCAGAAGTGAATCCAGAACTCAAAGGCTCTGTGGGTACTCTGTTTCCCCGCAAGCCCAGACTAGTCCCTCAACCTGGGCTTTCTGATAGAAAATAACCACATGTTACTTTTAGATTAAAAAAATAGAAAAGAAAAACAAGAAAAAGAAAAAAGGAAAAAAGGAGTCCCTTTTAAAAGTCTTTCCCCAGCCTGGAAGTTTTGTCACTGTCAGAATAGAGCATTTAAAGATGTACTTTGGGCTATTGTCTGATAATTACTCTCCAACAGCTTCAATTCCACCCCTGAGGGGTGGGGGGGGGTGCAGCTATTGAAATGCAAAAAGTAAGGAATCAGTGAGAATCCAGAGGGGACAAAATGTAGGGGGAATAAAAGGGCTTTTTTGGAGCCTGGGAATGGGTGCCCACTTTTACATGCCCCCACTTCTCGGCACCCAGCCATTCTTTAGCACCCCCAGCTCCCAAAATTAGTCAATTAATTTGTTAATTAATTCTGCAGTTGAGGCTGGGTTGAGCTCCCCTTCTTGCCCTCAGCAGACTGCTGTTTTTTGTTTTTTTTTTTTTCCCCTTTCAGGGAGCCAGCAGCAAAACAGTCTGTGAGGTCTGGGTGGGGAGGAGCGCCAGACCCCTGGTCCAGGGAATTTACAATGTTCACTGCGTTCTTAGCTTTTCCTCCAATTCCAAACTTGCATCCGATGTGTTACTGGTTACTGGAGACCCCGAAAACACTGTTTCATATAGTTCTTGGGTAATTGCCAGCTGCTGTAGGGGAGAGAGGAAATTCTGCACCTCACCACTCCACCATCTTGCCCCACCCTAGGTGAGGAGGTTTTAAATATTATGTTTCCTCCCCCTGCAGGGACCACTTCAGTGTCAGAACTACCCTATGTGATTCTAATACCCATGGGCTTAGGATTCTCAACCAGCGTGGCTGCATGGGCCAGAACCAGAGCCAATTGAACTTATTTTCCCCAATTTTTAGTGTTTGTAGCACAGACAAGAGAGAGTTATTATCATTGCCCCATTGTGGCTTGAAGGCAGCCAGACCCTTTATCTGGAGTTAATGCTGATACAGTCCTCGAGTCCATTGTTTTTATCATCCTTTAAGTGTTCAGCCGTATCCACAGTGGTGAAGGCATATTTTGTCCCTTTGGACAGAGGAAGAGGGCCAATATAGTTTACTTGCCACTGGGTGACAGGAATCTGGTGTCCTTGGTGCCCAGTCTTCCGGCACAGCCATTTAGCTACTTCATGAGTCGTTGGTTTTAGGCTGTGGAATTCCACTAGGTCATCCACGTCCATGTCACCTAGTAATGAATCGGTGTTGTGAGCAGAGACATGAAAAATGGTTACCTTATATTTGTGGCAGGCAGTCCAGATGTCTTCCCATCAGATAGTGTCAGTACTGGGCTGGACAGTCACAACCGTCCAGGTAGCAGATGTAAGAAAGGGATAAGTTTAGTTTTCACATAGAGACAGCATGGAATAAGGAAAATGGAGGCAGAACCAGCTTAAACAAGCCCTATGGTAAAGGGAAGAAAGAGAATCTATGCTACCTCCTTATATGGAAAAGTAACCATGGTTACTGGAATGTAAAGAGATATGAGGTAAAATCAGAGGCGGGAACTCCCAGCCAAAAAATTTTAAACTGAACTCTCTCGGATAGGCTGATCAGTTCAAAATCTCAATAATGCGCTAGTTGGCTCTCTTGGATTGGCTGTACAAATTAAAATCTCAAAGATGAATTAGTTAGTTCTCTCAGATATGCTGTAACCTCTGTAGTACCCAGTCAATGGGGAAACAGGGGAGGGACTCGCACATTAGGAGTAGGAGATTTAAAGATCGCCATTCTCTTCCTCTGGCACACCAGCTACCACGTTTTTGGCTGTGTGTCCTTTCTTGCAAGATTGCAAAGAAATCCTTTTCTCCTCCATAACCGGATGAGCATTTTTTGTGTAATGCTTGTTTCTAACAGCAGATTGCCCATGTGCCAATCCATGCAAAGTCAGGTGTATTTTCTTGTCTGTTAACAGTGGCATGGGAGGAGCCACCTCGGGAGGATCGACAGGAAACAGGGCATGCTGCTCTTTCATATAGGAGGCCAGTCCTAAAATTTCACACGTCTTTGTACTCAAAGAGCCACTGTTAAAAATGCCACATTGTAGGAGGGAGACTTTCCATTCTGTCAGTGTGCTCACCTGAGCACTCCCCAAATGGGCCTCATTTATAGTGTCCTGTACCTGCATACCTGCATGGGTATGGTCTTGTGTAAGGTCACTGGGCACCTGAGTTAGAGCTTCAACACTTGCAACAGAGGATTACAAACTGTCCACAGTTGCTCTTTTAAAGGCTATATCTGAGCTCTGTGCCCTTCTACAGTTGGGACCAGAATCTAATAGGTACACATTTAGCTTGTTGCCTTTGCCACAAACCCCACCCAAAGCCAATATTGGCACTGGCCACATCCAAATCACAGGGTATATTGGGGTCCACCCCCCTTAAAGCCTGTGCTTGCAAAATAGTTCACTTGGTCTTTTTAAACACAGCCTGCCATGGAAAATCTCATTTCCATGCTTTTCCTTTTGTAATTAGGGTATACGTTTTTAAATTCTTACTACATGGAGTATAAACATTTACCAATAACTTAGCAAACCAAGAAAAGTCATCAACTGTTAGCCTTAGTTTTATCCAACCAGACAATACCCAAGAACTTGATAGAGTAGTCAGGCTCTTCTGGAAGTTTCCACATTTGAAGGTATCCTTGTGGAAGCACAGCAAATGCCCATTGTTGTTTTCCTTATGTGAAGCCTAACACCGGTTGACTGGAAAAAAATCTAAAAATATTCTAA
Source organism: Choloepus didactylus (assembly GCF_015220235.1). NCBI lineage: Eukaryota > Metazoa > Chordata > Mammalia > Pilosa > Megalonychidae > Choloepus > Choloepus didactylus. The sequence continues at coordinate 124,559,351 of NC_051313.1, read as the reverse complement.
ATAACATACTGGCACGATTTAACACAAAGTTAAATGGGAGCAACCAGTTTGCTAATGGTTTTCTAGGTTTTTGTCAATATTGTTTACTAATATCTTTTAATTCTGCTGGGGAAAACTCCTAGGATGAAATGGGCACCCTCTGATCAGAAGCTGCTGCCACTGCCCTAACTTCCTCCCTCCATGAGGGATCAGGGTGTTGAACTTCCTCTGCTTTAACCTAGAAACTTCGGTACTTAAAAACAACCAAATTTTATTTTCTCACAGTTCTGGAGAGAAATCGGAAATCACTACCACTAGGCTGAAATCGAGGTGTGGGCAGAGGTCGACTCCCTCTAGGGGCCTTCAGGAAGAAACATTCCTTGCCTCTTCCAGCTTCAGGCCATATTGCCTCCTCCTCTTCTCTCTGTGTGTAATCTCCCTCTGCTTCTCTCTTATAAGAACATTTGTGATTGGATAATTAAGAATATCTCCGTCTCTCAAGATTCTTCATTTAATCACATCTGCGAAGAGCTCCACCCGCACGCTACATTCACCACATTTTTTAAAAGGCTATTATGCTACACAGAATATTTACAGGATCCAGGCATAACGATTTGGATATCTTTGTGCGGTCATTTTTCAGCCTACACAGGCTTCCTGCACTTACACTCCAAGTGATCTCAGGTAAGGGGTTAACTGTCCACAGCTTCAGTGCCCTTCTCTGAAACGGGGATAACAATTTGACTTTGGGGATACATTGCTGAAAATAATACATGACTTGATACATGTAAAGAACGTATGGCAGAGGCGGGGCAAGATGGCAGACTGGTGAGCTGTATGTTTTAGTTACTCCTCCAGGAAAGTAGGTAGAAAGCCAGGAACTGCGTGGACTGGACACCACAGAGCAATCTGACTTTGGGCATACTTCATACAACACTCATGAAAATGTCGAACTGCTGAGATCAGCGAAATCTGTAAGTTTTTGCGGCCAGGGGACCCGCGCCCCTCTCTGCCAGGCTCAGTCCTGTGGGAGGAGGGGCTGTCAGCTCCGGGAAGGAGAAGGGAGAACTGCAGTGGCAGCCCTTATCAGAAACTCATTCTACTGATCCAAACTCCAACCATAGATAGACTGAGACCAGACACCAGAGAATCTGAGAGCAGCCAGCCCAGCAGAGAGGAGACAGGCATAGAAAAAAAAAAAACAACACGAAAAACACCAAAATAAAAGCAGAGGATTTTTGGAGCTCTGGTGAACATAGAAAGGGGAAGGGCGGAGCTCAGGCCCTCAGGTACATATGCAAATCCCGAAGAAAAGCTGATCTCTCTGCCCTGTGGACCTTTCCTTAATGGCCCTGGTTGCTTTGTCTATTAGCATTTCAATAACCCATTAGATCTCTGAGGAGGGCCCTTTTTTTTTTTTTTTTTTTTTATCCTTTTTTCTTTTTCTAAAACAATTACTCTAAGAAGCTCAATACAGAAAGCTTCAAAAACTTTCAATTTCGGCACGTCAAGTCAAGAGCAGAACTAAGAGAGCTCTGAGACAAAAGGCAATAATCCAGTAGCTGAGAAAATTCACTAAACACCACAACTTCCCAAGAAAAGGGGGGTGTCCGCTCACAGCCACCATCCTGGTGGACAGGAAACACTCCTGCCCATCGCCAGCCCCATAGCCCAGAGCTGCCCCAGACAACCCAGTGTGATGGAAGTGCTTCAAATAACAGGCACACACCACAAAACTGGGCGTGGACATTAGCCTTCCCTGCAACCTCAGCTGATTGTCCCAGAGTTGGGAAGGTGGAGCAGTGTGAATTAACAAAGCCCCACTCAGCCATCATTTGAGCAGACTGGGAGCCTCCCTACACAGCCCAGCAGCCCAGAACTGCCCTGGGGGGACAGCACTCACCTGTGACATAGCACAGTCATCCCTCAACAGAGGACCCGGGGTGCACAGCCTGGAAGAGGGGCCCACTTGCAAGTCTCAGGAGCCATACGCCAATACCAAGGACTTGTGGGTCAGTGGCAGAGACAAACTGTCGCAGGACCGAACTGAAGGATTAGACTATTGCAGCAGCTTTAAAACTCTAGGATCATCAGGGAGATTTGATTGTTAGGGCCACCCCCCCTCCCCGACTGCCCAGAAACACGCCCCACATACAGGGCAGGCAACACCAACTACACACGCAAGCTTGGTACACCAATTGGGCCCCACAAGACTCACTCCCCCACTCACCAAAAAGGCTAAGCAGGGGAGAACTGGCTTGTGGAGAACAGGTGGCTCGTGGACGCCACCTGCTGGTTAGTTAGAGAAAGTGTACTCCACGAAGCTGTAGATCTGATAAATTAGAGATAAGGACTTCAATAGGTCTACAAACCCTAAAAGAACCCTATCAAGTTCAGCAAATGCCACGAGGCCAAAAACAACAGAAAATTATAAAGCATATGAAAAAACCAGACGATATGGATAACCCAAGCCCAAGCACCCAAATCAAAAGAACAGAAGAGACACAGCACCTAGAGCAGCTACTCAAAGAACTAAAGATGAACAATGAGACCATAGTACGGGATATAAAGGAAATCAAGAAGACTCTAGAAGAGCATAAAGAAGACATTGGAAGACTAAATAAAAAAATAGATGATCTTATGGAAATTAAAGAAACTGTTGACCAAATTAAAAAGACTCTGGACACTCATAGTACAAGACTAGAGGAAGTTGAACAACGAATCAGTGACCTGGAAGATGACAGAATGGAAAATGAAAGCATAAAAGAAACAATGGGGAAAAAATGGAAAAAATTGAAATGGACCTCAGGGATATGATAGATAATATGAAACGTCCAAATATAAGACTCATTGGTGTCCCAGGAGGGGAAGAAAAGGGTAAAGGTCTAGGAAGAGTATTCAAAGAAATTGTTGGGGAAAACTTCCCAAATCTTCTAAACAACATAAATACACAAATCATAAATGCTCAGCGAACTCCAAATAGAATAAATCCAAATAAACCCACTCCGAGACATATTCTGATCACACTGTCAAACACAGAAGAGAAGGAGCATGTTCTGAAAGCAGCAAGAGAAAAGCAATTCACCACATACAAAGGAAACAGCATAAGACTAAGTAGTGACTACTCAGCAGCCACCATGGAGGCGAGAAGGCAGTGGCACGATATATTTAAAATTCTGAGTGAGAAAAATTTCCAGCCAAGAATACTTTATCCAGCAAAGCTCTCCTTCAAATTTGAGGGAGAGCTTAAATTTTTCACAGACAAACAAATGCTGAGAGAATTTGCTAACAAGAGACCTGCCCTACTGGAGATACTAAAGGGAGCCCTACAGACAGAGAAACAAAGACAGGACAGAGAGACTTGGAGAAAGGTTCAGTACTAAAGAGATTCGGTATGGGTACAATAAAGGATATTAATAGAGAGAGGGAAAAATATGGCAAACATGAACCAAAGGATAAGATGGCCGATTCAAGAAATGCCTTCACGGTTATAACGTTGAATGTAAATGGATTAAACTCCCCAATTAAAAGATATAGATTTGCAGAATGGATCAAAAAAATGAACCATCAATATGCTGCATACAAGAGACTCATCTTAGACACAGGGACACAAAGAAACTGAAAGTGAAAGGATGGAAAAAAATATTTCATGCAAGCTACAGCCAAAAGAAAGCAGGTGTAGCAATATTAATCTCAGATAAAATAGACTTCAAATGCAGGGATGTTTTGAGAGACAAAGAAGGCCACTACATACTAATAAAAGGGGCAATTCAGCAAGAAGAAATAACAATCGTAAATGTCTATGCACCCAATCAAGGTGCCACAAAATACATGAGAGAAACACTGGCAAAACTAAAGGAAGCAATTGATGTTTCCACAATAATTGTGGGAGACTTCAACACATCACTCTCTCTTATAGATAGATCAACCAGACAGAAGACCAATAAGGAAATTGAAAACCTAAACAATCTGATAAATGAATTAGATTTAACAGACATATACAGGACATTACATCCCAAATCACCAGGATACACATACTTTTCTAGTGCTCACGGAACTTTCTCCAGAATAGATCATAGGCTGGGACATAAAACAAGCCTCAATAAATTTAAAAAGATTGAAATTATTCAAAGCACATTCTCTGACCACAATGGAATACAATTAGAAGTCAATAACCATCAGAGACTTAGAAAATTCACAAATACCTGGAGGTTAAACAACACACTCCTAAACAATCAGTGGGTTAAAGAAGAAATAGCAAGAGAAATTGCTAAATATATAGAGACGAATGAAAATGAGAACACAACATACCAAAACCTATGGGATGCAGCAAAAGCAGTGCTCAGGGGGAAATTTATAGCACTAAACGCATATATTAAAAAGGAAGAAAGAGCCAAAATCAAAGAACTAATGGATCAACTGAAGAAGCTAGAAAATGAACAGCAAACTAATCCTAAACCAAATACAAGAAAAGAAATAACAAGGATTAAAGCAGAAATAAATGACATAGAGAACAAAAAAAACAATAGAGAGGATAAATATCACCAAAAGTTGCTTCTTTGAGAAGATCAACAAGATTGACAAGCCCCTAGCTAGACTGACAAAATCAAAAAGAGAGAAGACCCATATAAACAAAATAATGAATGAAAAAGGTGACATAACTGCAGATCCTGAAGAAATTAAAAAAATTATAAGAGGATACTATGAACAACTGTATGGCAACAAACTGGATAATGTAGAAGAAATGGACAATTTCCTGGAAACATATGAACAACCAAGACTGACCAGAGAAGAAATAGAAGACCTCAACCAACCCATCACAAGCAAAGAGATCCAATCAGTCATCAAAAATCTTCCCACAAATAAATGCCCAGGGCCAGATGGCTTCACAGGGGAATTCTACCAAACTTTCCAGAAAGAACTGACACCAATCTTACTCAAACTCTTTCAAAACATTGAAGAAAAGGGAACACTACCTAACTCATTTTATGAAGCTAACATCAATCTAATACCAAAAGCAGGCAAAGATGCTACAAAAAAGGAAAACTACCGGCCAGTCTCCCTAATGAATATAGATGCAAAAATCCTCAACAAAATACTTGCAAATCGAATCCAAAGACACATAAAAAAAATCATACACCATGACCAAGTGGGGTTCATTCCAGGCATGCAAAGATGGTTCAACATAAGAAAAACAATCAATGTATTACAACACATTAAAAACTCGAAAGGGAAAAATCAATTGATCATCTCAATAGATGCTGAAAAAGCATTTGACAAAATCCAACATCCCTTTTTGATAAAAACACTTCAAAAGGTAGGAATTGAAGGCAACTTCCTCAACATGATAAAGAGCATACATGAAAAACCCACAGCCAGCATAGTACTCAATGGTGAGAGACTGAAAGCCTTCCCTCTAAGATCAGGAACAAGACAAGGATGCCCGCTGTCACCACTGTTATTCAACATTGTGCTGGAAGTGCTAGCCAAGGCAATCCGGCAAGACAAAGAAATAAAAGGCATCCAAATTGGAAAAGAAGAAGTAAAACTGTCATTGTTTGCAGATGATATGATCTTATATCTAGAAAACCCTGAGAAATCGACGATACAGCTACTAGAGCTAATAAACAAATTTAGCAAAGCAGCGGGATACAAGATTAATGCACATAAGTCAGTAATGTTTCTATATGCTAGAAATGAACAAACTGAAGAGACACTCAAGAAAAAGATACCATTTTCAATAGCAACTAAAAAAATCAAGTACCTAGGAATAAACTTAACCAAAGATGTAAAAGACCTATACAAAGAAAACTACATAACTCTACTAAAAGAAATAGAAGGGGACCTTAAAAGATGGAAAAATATTCCATGTTCATGGATAGGAAGGCTAAATGCCATTAAGATGTCAATTCTACCCAAACTCATCTACAGATTCAATGCAATCCCAATCAAAATTCCAACAACCTACTTTGCAGACTTGGAAAAGCTAGTTATCAAATTTATTTGGAAAGGGAAGATGCCTCGAATGGCTAAACATGCTCTAAAAAAGAAAAACGAAGTGGGAGGACTTACACTCCCTGACTTTGAAGCTTATTATAAAGCCACAGTTGCCAAAACAGCGTGGTACTGGCACAAAGATAGACATATAGATCAATGGAATCAAATTGAGAATTCAGAGATAGACCCTCAGATCTATGGCTGACTGATCTTTGATAAGGCCCCCAAAGTCACTGAACTGAGTCATAATGGTCTTTTCAACAAATGGGGCTGGGGGAGTTGGATATCCATATCCAAAAGAATGAAAGAGGACCCCTACCTCACCCCCTACACAAAAATTAACTCAAAATGGACCAAAGATCTCAATATAAAAGAAAGTACCATAAAACTCCTAGAAGATAATGTAGGAAAACATCTTCAAGACCTTGTATTAGGCGGCCACTTCCTAGACTTTACACCCAAAGCACAAGCAACAAAAGAAAAAATAGATAAATGGGAACTCCTCAAGCTTAGAAGTTTCTGCACCTCAAAGGAATTTCTCAAAAAGGTAAAGAGGCAGCCAACTCAATGGGAAAAAATTTTCGGAAACCATGTATCTGACAAAAGACTGATATCTTGCATATACAAAGAAATCCTACAACTCAACGACAATAGTACAGACAGCCCAATTATAAAATGGGCAAAAGATATGAAAAGACAGTTCTCTGAAGAGGAAATACAAATGGCCAAGAAACACATGAAAAAATGTTCAGCTTCACTAGCTATTAGAGAGATGCAAATTAAAACCACAATGAGATACCATCTAACAGCGGTTAGAATGGCTGCCATTAAACAAACAGGAAACTACAAATGCTGGAGGGGATGTGGAGAAATTGGAACTCTTACTCATTGTTGGTGGGACTGTATAATGGTTCAGCCACTCTGGAAGTCAGTCTGGCAGTTCCTTAGAAAACTAGATATAGAGTTACCATTCGATCCAGTGATTGCACTTCTCGGTATATACCCGGAAGATCGGAAAGCAGTGACACGAACAGATATCTGCACACCAATGTTCATAGCAGCATTATTCACAATTGCCAAGAGATGGAAACAACCCAAATGTCCTTCAACAGATGAGTGGATAAATAAAATGTGGTATATACACACGATGGAATACTACACGTCAGTAAGAAGGAACGATCTCGTGAAACATATGACAACATGGATGAACCTTGAAGACATAATGCTGAGCGAAATAAGCCAGGCACAAAAAGAGAAATATTATATGCTACCACTAATGTGAACTTTGAAAAATGTAAAACAAATGGTTTATAATGTAGAATGTAGGGGAACTAGCAGTAGAGAGTAATTAAGGAAGGGGGAACAATAATCCAAGAAGAACAGATAAGCTATTTAACGTTCTGGGGATGCCCAGGAATGACTATGGTCTGTTAAATTCTGATGGATATAGTAGGAACAAGTTCACAGAAATGTTGCTATATTATGTAACTTTCTTGGGGTAAAGTAGGAACATGTTGGAAGTTAAGCAGTTATCTTAGGTTAGTTGTCTTTTTCTTACTCCCTTGTTATGGTCTCTTTGAAATGTTCTTTTATTGTATGTTTGTTTTCTTTTTAACTTTTTTTTTTCATAAAGTTGATTTAAAAAAGAAGGGAAAGTTAAAAAAAAAAAAAGAAAGAAAGAAAAACAAGGGAAAAAAAAGATGTAGTGCCCCCTTGAGGAGCCTGTGGAGAGTGCAGGGGTATTCGCCTAACCCACCTCCATGGTTGCTAACATGACCATAGACATAGGGGACTGGTGGTTTGATGGGTTGAGCCCTCTACCACAAGTTTTACCCTTGGGAAGACGGTTGCTGCAAAGGAGAGGCTAGGCCTCCCTATATTTGTGCCTAAGAGTCTCCTCCTGAATGCCTCTTTGTTGCTCAGATGTGGCCCTCTCTCTCTGGCTAAGCCAACTTGAAAGGTGAAATCACTGCCCTCCCCGCTACGTGGGATCAGACACCCCGGGGGAGTGAATCTCCCTGGCAACGTAGAATATGACTCCCCGTGAGGAATGTAGACCCGGCATCGTGGGACAGAGAACATCTTCTTGACCAAAAGGGGGATGTGAAAGGAAATGAAATAAGCTTCAGTGGCAGAGAGATTCCAAAACGAGCCGAGAGGTCACTCTGGAGGGCACTCTTACGCACACTTTAGACAACCCTTTTTAGGTTCTAAAGAATTGGGGTAGCTGGTGGTGGATACCTGAAACTATCAAACTACAACCCAGAACCCATGAATCTCGAAGACAGTTGTATAAAAATGTAGCTTATGAGGGGTGACAATGGGATTGGGAAAGCCATAAGGACCACACTCCCCTTTGTCTAGTTTATGGATGGATGAGTAGAAAAACAGGGGAAGGAAACAAACAGACAAAGGTACCCAGTGTTCTTTTTTACTTCAATTGCTCTTTTTCACTCTAATTATTATTCTTGTTATTTTTGTGTGTGTGCTAATGAAGGTGTCAGGGATTGATTTAGGTGATGAATGTACAACTATGTAATGGTACTGTAAACAATCGAAAGTACGATTTGTTTTGTATGACTGCGTGGTATGTGAATATATCTCAATAAAATGATGATTAAAAAAAAAAAAAAAAAAAGAATGTATGGCAATACCTGGGGCTTGGTAGGAGCTAAACGGGTATTAAATGTCCTTACAAAGTCCTGTGCTGGTCATGGGATGGGGGAAACAGGCCCTCCCTGGGAGCTGTGGACAGGTCGATCAGCAACATTTAGGGAAGGCGATTAAAACAACGAGTCACCAAAATTACCATCGCACATACGATTTGACTTAGCAACTGCACTTTTGAATGTTCTCATGAATAATGAGAACATGAGCTTACAGAATGCTGAATAATGAGTTAATCTATTGCAAAACTGTTTATAAACAATTTTTGTTTCGTCCGTGAGACTACTGGAACTAAGACGGGACTCCGCGTCCACACCGGTCGAACTGAAACAAAACAGGGGTAACGCCGCGCTCCAAAGTGGTTGCGGGAGGGGCCAGAATCGGAAGCTGGGTGGAATGGGGTGGGAAAGCGCTTTCGTTTTTTTAAATTGGAGCGGTGTGGACGCGGAGTCCCGTCTTAGTTCCAGTAGCCTCACGTACGAACGCCGGTCTCGGCTCCTTGATGGAGCTGGTTTCCAATAAGATTGGCAGCGGTGGGATTCGAACCCACGCCCCCGAAGAGACTGGAGCCTTAATCCAGCGCCTTAGACCGCTCGGCCACGCTACCACACGAGGGACTGACCGACAAAACCTCCCTCGATGGTTTAAAAGACGCGAGACTTCAATGCGTTATTTTCTTTGGTAATATTTTTACATGCACGACTCAGTAACGGTCCCGACCACTGAGAAAGTCTACAGATAGGTTCATAATCATGGCATGGCCCGTTGTCCTACAGGTGGGAGACCCGCGTTTGCCTCTTGTGCTCTGTGCCTGACACCCGAGGGTGGAGGGAGAGGCAGCCAATGCGTAAAATTGCTCACACTCAAGGAGAATCAGTCCTTCACAAACTGACGAAACACCGGGTCTAACTAAGCTCAAAGGAAGAGTCTCCGATTTGTGGCTGTGTTTGGGAGTCTGCAAAGGGAAGTTACGTTTAACGTCCGCAACCGCACACAGAGGAGCCCCCCCATCCCCACGCACTCGGAACTCGAGTCCGGGTGTGTGTGTCTGTGTGTGATTTCTTGTTGTGAAAGGCGTAGAAGGGAAAGTCTGTGCAAACAGACTTCCTGCATTTTGCGGAATGTGTTCATGGTCTTCATTCCCCAAGTTCAGGAGGGATCAGTTCGTGTTTGCTGCGGGTCCCCGGGTCTCCCTTCCTCCGTGCGAGCTCCCCGCCGCTCATCCCCTCACTCAGTCTCGCCTGTCGCATATTAGATATGGGACCTACTTAATAGTTCCGGGACTATCGGTACGTCACTTAAACTCATTGGATTTCACTTTCCTCACATGTAAAATGGAGGCAATAATAAAACGTGCCTAAAGAGTTGATGGCAGAATTGATTAGGGAATACGTGTAAATACGTGTAAAGAAGCACTCAGTAACAAGTTCACTATTATTATTTGTATTGTTATTAGTATTCATTGAACAACATTTTTGCATCGTGTTCAGTATTTAAATAATACTGTGAGATATCCCACTTTACAGAAAACGAAGCTTTTGGAATTAGATAGCATTCGCAAGGAAACCGGGTGAATTATTTTTCCTGAATTAATAGATGGTGTATGCAAGATTCTCACCCCAATCCTACAACTGCAAACTTAGGACAATTTTCACTTTGCCAGGGTGTCTTAGCTTGAATGCTGTATATTCTTCCTCCATGCTCAATCATCTCACTTCATCTCTTCCCTTTGTTTCCATTATCCTTGGGGTCATGTGAAATGTAAATCCCTACAGCTGTGGACCCATGTGAACAAAACACGGGCTAATTAATAAAAGCCAAGAAGAGGCTAAGTGAAAAGAAAAACAATTATTTGGCAATTGCCTGGAGTGTCACTTTCAGAGAAAACCACTTAACGTTTGGTATGTTTTCTTCCAGACTTTTGTTTTCTGTGCATTGTTTTCATTTTGGGATTTTTTTTCCTTCCCCCTCCACCGCCCCTCCCCCCCCCCTTTTTGGGCAAGGCTTTAATTTTACCAAGTCTGTACTTTTATATTCTGCTTTATTTTTGTCTAATATTCTAACACAAACTATTTCTTATAATGACAATGACAGCGAAAGTGTCGATGACAAAGGTGAGGATGATCAAAATGACACTGGGAAACACTTACAGAGCACCTGCTCTGTGTCAGCAACTGTTCCACGTGCTTTTCACACATGGACGCATTTGTCCTTTATTACTAAATACTAAATGCCGACGCCATGTTCAATCCATCCACAGATGCCCATCCACAGATGCACTGCAGTGTAACCAATGCTGGTGGACATTTGGAAGTGTCTTTTGGATCCACATGATATTTTGACAGGGCACTGCATCGCACAGTTTAGGGGCTGAAGCACATGAACAGAAACAGAATCTCTGATTCGCTCTCGCCTGTCTGTCTAGGTACAAATGCTGACTCTGCCACTTACTGACTGTGTGACCTAGGGCAAGTTTTTGAGCTCTCTGTGACTCGGTTTTTCATCTATAAAATGGGGGCAATAACATTTGTAATTCTTGACTCAAAGTGCAGTTGTGTGTACCAAATGAACTAATACATAGAAAATGCTGAAAACAAGGTAGGGCATGTAGGCAGCATGAATAATCGTGAGCTTTTATTAAGTGGTCTTTTGGTCTCATTGTTCTACTTTTATCTGTTATTTCTCCCTCCCTCCTCCTTGCTCCCCTACCAGCTCCCCGCCGCTCTCAGCTCCGGTACTCACACCCCACCGACTCGTCCCTTCTGTCTCCTCAGACCCTTACTCCAATAAATTGATCACAATTCTCTAATTATTTGGCTCAGAAAAAGCGCAAACCATCAGTTTATGAAATCATACTAAATATAAAAATAGTCTACAGAAGATAAAACTGACAATGTGCAAAACTGCGCAAGATAAAAGTTGTCATTGACCAAAATTAATCCACGAATAACGTTTCATATCTTCTTCATCAAATTTAGATTTGCACAATTTTACGCAGGAGAATTGGACCTGATTGAAACAAAGGCTAACAAACCTTGCAATCGAGGTCACTTTAATCTTTAAATCATACTCTTGAAAAAAAGCGTCTAAATCTTTCCGCTTAAATCGTATCATCATCCCCTGAATTCTTATTTTTCCAAGCATTGTGTAAATCCTGTGAAGAGCTCATCAGATTTCTAATTGTAGGGAAGTCTCCGTTTAGAAGTTTCATTCAAATGTAGGAAGATGAAGTCCCAGCATTGTCTTCAGGCATCACGGTAACGTCCTCAGTAACTGTGAGGATGGCTGAACGTTTATTATACTACCATAAATATTTCCCTTCTAGTGAACTCAGTTCTTGAGTCTTTGAAAGCTGAAGCGACAGAGTAAAGATTACCTAGTGGGTCAAAGGGCAGCCTTGCCTTGTTTTTCTAGAAGATGTTCCAGAGAAATCTGAAAACATTAATAACAATAGCAACTAACGTTTATTGGGGACTTACTATGTGCCCTGCGATGTCCTAACATTTACCAAGTCATTCAGTCCTCTATAGTGGAGATAGGTACTTTTATTATTATTATCTTCGTTTTACGGACGGAGACTATGAGGCACAGAGATGTTAAGGAACTTGGTGAATGTCACCCAGCTGTAAGTGATGTCTAAGGTATAGTGGAAAACTCCACTGTGTGGAATGTTTATTAAATTAAGGGTAAAGTCCTTATGAAATTTTTTGATCAAAGGTTATTGTGACCGACTCGGAGCAACAGCAAACATATGGCATAGCGCTAATTCCTTTCAGGGAATGGAGCGGCGCCATATGTAAAACATGTATCTTTCGGAAGTTTCACGTAAACTTGGGAGGCTGAAAATTGAAAGTTTTACCCGAGGGCCATCCGCCAAGCGCCTTCTTAGCGCAGTAGGCAGCGCGTCAGTCTCATAATCTGAAGGTCCTGAGTTCGAACCTCAGAGAAGGCAGTGTCTTTTGTCAGTCCGAGCGGTACTGCTTTACTTCACCCCTGAATACAGTACTCACACTCACAGGTAAGAAAGAAGCGAGGTAGCGCAGGGGGAGTTGTGAAATGCAGGTTCCCAGACGAAGCCCCACTCACCTCATCTGATGTGGCTAAAAGGAGTGATGTGTGGTTAGTGGCTTAAAATAACACAAACTTGTTATCTTGTTCTGGAGGTTAGAAGTCTGAGAAGGGTCTTGCCCGGCTAAATTCAAGGTGTCGACAGTACAGTGTTCCTTCTGAAAGATCTAGAGAAAGAAAATCTTTCTAAATTTATTATAACTTGATTTTTCAACCAACGTTTGGTGAATAATGACAACCACAGATGGTACACATCTGCTTCTTAGCCACATCAGATGAGGTGAGTGGGGCTTCGTCTGGGAACCTGCATTTCACAACTCCCCCTGCGCTACCTCGCTTCTTTCTTACCTGTGAGTGTGAGTACTGTATTCAGGGGTGAAGTAAAGCAGTACCGCTCGGACTGACAAAAGACACTGCCTTCTCTGAGGTTCGAACTCAGGACCTTCAGATTATGAGACTGACGCGCTGCCTACTGCGCTAAGAAGGCGCTTGGCGGATGGCCCTCGGGTAAAACTTTCAATTTTCAGCCTCCCAAGTTTACGTGAAACTTCCGAAAGATACATGTTTTACATATGGCGCCGCTCCATTCCCTGAAAGGAATTAGCGCTATGCCATATGTTTGCTGTTGCTCCGAGTCGGTCACAATAACCTTTGATCAAAAAATTTCATAAGGACTTTACCCTTAATTTAATAAACATTCCACACAGTGGAGTTTTCCACTATACCTTAGACATCACTTACAGCTGGGTGACATTCACCAAGTTCCTTAACATCTCTGTGCCTCATAGTCTCCGTCCGTAAAACGAAGATAATAATAATAAAAGTACCTATCTCCACTATAGAGGACTGAATGACTTGGTAAATGTTAGGACATCGCAGGGCACATAGTAAGTCCCCAATAAACGTTAGTTGCTATTGTTATTAATGTTTTCAGATTTCTCTGGAACATCTTCTAGAAAAACAAGGCAAGGCTGCCCTTTGACCCACTAGGTAATCTTTACTCTGTCGCTTCAGCTTTCAAAGACTCAAGAACTGAGTTCACTAGAAGGGAAATATTTATGGTAGTATAATAAACGTTCAGCCATCCTCACAGTTACTGAGGACGTTACCGTGATGCCTGAAGACAATGCTGGGACTTCATCTTCCTACATTTGAATGAAACTTCTAAACGGAGACTTCCCTACAATTAGAAATCTGATGAGCTCTTCACAGGATTTACACAATGCTTGGAAAAATAAGAATTCAGGGGATGATGATACGATTTAAGCGGAAAGATTTAGACGCTTTTTTTCAAGAGTATGATTTAAAGATTAAAGTGACCTCGATTGCAAGGTTTGTTAGCCTTTGTTTCAATCAGGTCCAATTCTCCTGCGTAAAATTGTGCAAATCTAAATTTGATGAAGAAGATATGAAACGTTATTCGTGGATTAATTTTGGTCAATGACAACTTTTATCTTGCGCAGTTTTGCACATTGTCAGTTTTATCTTCTGTAGACTATTTTTATATTTAGTATGATTTCATAAACTGATGGTTTGCGCTTTTTCTGAGCCAAATAATTAGAGAATTGTGATCAATTTATTGGAGTAAGGGTCTGAGGAGACAGAAGGGACGAGTCGGTGGGGTGTGAGTACCGGAGCTGAGAGCGGCGGGGAGCTGGTAGGGGAGCAAGGAGGAGGGAGGGAGAAATAACAGATAAAAGTAGAACAATGAGACCAAAAGACCACTTAATAAAAGCTCACGATTATTCATGCTGCCTACATGCCCTACCTTGTTTTCAGCATTTTCTATGTATTAGTTCATTTGGTACACACAACTGCACTTTGAGTCAAGAATTACAAATGTTATTGCCCCCATTTTATAGATGAAAAACCGAGTCACAGAGAGCTCAAAAACTTGCCCTAGGTCACACAGTCAGTAAGTGGCAGAGTCAGCATTTGTACCTAGACAGACAGGCGAGAGCGAATCAGAGATTCTGTTTCTGTTCATGTGCTTCAGCCCCTAAACTGTGCGATGCAGTGCCCTGTCAAAATATCATGTGGATCCAAAAGACACTTCCAAATGTCCACCAGCATTGGTTACACTGCAGTGCATCTGTGGATGGGCATCTGTGGATGGATTGAACATGGCGTCGGCATTTAGTATTTAGTAATAAAGGACAAATGCGTCCATGTGTGAAAAGCACGTGGAACAGTTGCTGACACAGAGCAGGTGCTCTGTAAGTGTTTCCCAGTGTCATTTTGATCATCCTCACCTTTGTCATCGACACTTTCGCTGTCATTGTCATTATAAGAAATAGTTTGTGTTAGAATATTAGACAAAAATAAAGCAGAATATAAAAGTACAGACTTGGTAAAATTAAAGCCTTGCCCAAAAGGGGGGGGGGGAGGGGCGGTGGAGGGGGAAGGAAAAAAAAATCCCAAAATGAAAACAATGCACAGAAAACAAAAGTCTGGAAGAAAACATACCAAACGTTAAGTGGTTTTCTCTGAAAGTGACACTCCAGGCAATTGCCAAATAATTGTTTTTCTTTTCACTTAGCCTCTTCTTGGCTTTTATTAATTAGCCCGTGTTTTGTTCACATGGGTCCACAGCTGTAGGGATTTACATTTCACATGACCCCAAGGATAATGGAAACAAAGGGAAGAGATGAAGTGAGATGATTGAGCATGGAGGAAGAATATACAGCATTCAAGCTAAGACACCCTGGCAAAGTGAAAATTGTCCTAAGTTTGCAGTTGTAGGATTGGGGTGAGAATCTTGCATACACCATCTATTAATTCAGGAAAAATAATTCACCCGGTTTCCTTGCGAATGCTATCTAATTCCAAAAGCTTCGTTTTCTGTAAAGTGGGATATCTCACAGTATTATTTAAATACTGAACACGATGCAAAAATGTTGTTCAATGAATACTAATAACAATACAAATAATAATAGTGAACTTGTTACTGAGTGCTTCTTTACACGTATTTACACGTATTCCCTAATCAAATTCTGCCATCAACTCTTTAGGCACGTTTTATTATTGCCTCCATTTTACATGTGAGGAAAGTGAAATCCAATGAGTTTAAGTGACGTACCGATAGTCCCGGAACTATTAAGTAGGTCCCATATCTAATATGCGACAGGCGAGACTGAGTGAGGGGATGAGCGGCGGGGAGCTCGCACGGAGGAAGGGAGACCCGGGGACCCGCAGCAAACACGAACTGATCCCTCCTGAACTTGGGGAATGAAGACCATGAACACATTCCGCAAAATGCAGGAAGTCTGTTTGCACAGACTTTCCCTTCTACGCCTTTCACAACAAGAAATCACACACAGACACACACACCCGGACTCGAGTTCCGAGTGCGTGGGGATGGGGGGCTCCTCTGTGTGCGGTTGCGGACGTTAAACGTAACTTCCCTTTGCAGACTCCCAAACACAGCCACAAATCGGAGACTCTTCCTTTGAGCTTAGTTAGACCCGGTGTTTCGTCAGTTTGTGAAGGACTGATTCTCCTTGAGTGTGAGCAATTTTACGCATTGGCTGCCTCTCCCTCCACCCTCGGGTGTCAGGCACAGAGCACAAGAGGCAAACGCGGGTCTCCCACCTGTAGGACAACGGGCCATGCCATGATTATGAACCTATCTGTAGACTTTCTCAGTGGTTCGGGACCGTTACTGAGTCGTGCATGTAAAAATATTACCAAAGAAAATAACGCATTGAAGTCTCGCGTCTTTTAAACCATCGAGGGAGGTTTTGTCGGTCAGTCCCTCGTGTGGTAGCGTGGCCGAGCGGTCTAAGGCGCTGGATTAAGGCTCCAGTCTCTTCGGGGGCGTGGGTTCGAATCCCACCGCTGCCAATCTTATTGGAAACCAGCTCCATCAAGGAGCCGAGACCGGCGTTCGTACGTGAGGCTACTGGAACTAAGACGGGACTCCGCGTCCACACCGCTCCAATTTAAAAAAACGAAAGCGCTTTCCCACCCCATTCCACCCAGCTTCCGATTCTGGCCCCTCCCGCAACCACTTTGGAGCGCGGCGTTACCCCTGTTTTGTTTCAGTTCGACCGGTGTGGACGCGGAGTCCCGTCTTAGTTCCAGTAGTCTCACGGACGAAACAAAAATTGTTTATAAACAGTTTTGCAATAGATTAACTCATTATTCAGCATTCTGTAAGCTCATGTTCTCATTATTCATGAGAACATTCAAAAGTGCAGTTGCTAAGTCAAATCGTATGTGCGATGGTAATTTTGGTGACTCGTTGTTTTAATCGCCTTCCCTAAATGTTGCTGATCGACCTGTCCACAGCTCCCAGGGAGGGCCTGTTTCCCCCATCCCATGACCAGCACAGGACTTTGTAAGGACATTTAATACCCGTTTAGCTCCTACCAAGCCCCAGGTATTGCCATACGTTCTTTACATGTATCAAGTCATGTATTATTTTCAGCAATGTATCCCCAAAGTCAAATTATTATCCCCGTTTCAGAGAAGGGCACTGAAGCTGTGGACAGTTAACCCCTTACCTGAGATCACTTGGAGTGTAAGTGCAGGAAGCCTGTGTAGGCTGAAAAATGACCACACAAATATTAGGGACAAATAATTTAGTGCTGAAAAGAGCTATTTGGGTGTTTTGGTTGATGAGACTTGTTTAAAATGGAGAGTGATGTGGATTGTACAACTAAGTGATGATAATGTGAGATGATAACGTGAGATATTGATTGATTATCATGGACAGAACACATGCTATGTAAAATTGGAAACCCCCCACTTCATATGTCAAGCCCTGGATCTTGAGGTTTAATCTTGTGAAACTTACAGTTGTAAAGCACCTATAATTATGCCTAGAACTCACCTCTAGAGAACCTCTTTTTTTTTGGCTCAAATATGGACTTTCTCTCTCTAATCCCAACTCTGTAAATAAATGCATCACCGTCCCCCTGACTTGGGACAGGACCCTCCACGTGAGTGAGTCTTCCTGGCAAGTGGGACACAGATTCCAGAAATGAGCCTGACCCTGGCATGGAGGATTGAGAATGCCTTTTTGACCAAAACTGGGAAAAGAAAAGCAGCAAAATAAGGTTTCAGCAGGTACAAGATTTCAAATTGAGTAGAGAGGCTGTCCTGGAGGTTACTCATATAGACACTTCAGCTAGATATCCCAAATGGCCACAGGATAAGCCCAAGCCAACAGTAGTCCTGAAAACCCTAAAGAATACCCAGGTCCATATCTGAGACTCTATAAAAGTTTCACTCACTAAGTTTATTCTTCAGATACTTAATTCCTCCAGAGAGCTCCTAAGTCCCCAAACCCAGAGGCAACAGTCTCTTCAAGAAACCAACCAGTCACATCCCCTTTTCCCATAATGTCGATACCCCTTTTCAACATGAACAGGATAGGGTGGTCACTGCCTAGACATCCCTGAGGATCGGCAAAGTGATTAAACTAGAGGAAGGGGTAGCAATAGACAAGATAGAATTTAACAAAGAATTATGAATACTGAATCTCTATATAATTTTCTTTTTCTTTTTTCTCTTTGTTGCTATGGTACTAGAATAGCTAGAAGAAAAGAACTGAAATGGTGGGACTGTAACCCATAACATTCTTTGAAATTTGCTGTATAGCTACTTGTTAAATGGTACTTAGAAAAGTATCACCTTTTTGCATACATGTTATATTTCACAATAAGGAAATAACAGAAACCGTGAAATTGTAACCCATAACAGTCTTTGAACTCCCAGGGTATAGGTATAAAGGCTCCCTGGTAACAAGGGACAGGACTCCCAGGGATGAGCCTGGCCCTGGCATCATGAGATTAAGAATGCCATCTTGACCAAAAGGGAGAAAAGAAATGAGACAAAATAAAGCTTCAGTGGCTGAGAGATCTCAAATAGAGTCAAGAAGTCAATCTGGAGGTGATTCTTATGCATTATATAGATATTCCTTTTCAGTTTCTAGTGTATTAGAATAGCTAGAAGGAAATACCTGAATCTGTTGTTCAGAAACCTAGAAGACTTGATTCTTGATGATAATTGTATAACTGTATAGCTTTTATTGTGTGAACATGTGATAGTGAAAACCTGGTGACCAACACTCCCTTTAACCAGTGTATGGGAAGATGAATAATAAAATCACAAAAATATATAAATAATAGAGGGGGATAAGGGTATGGGATCGTTTGGGTGTTCTTTTTAAACTTCTTTTTCATTTTTTATCTATTTTTATTTTTGAGTGATGAAAACGTTTGAAAATTGTGGTGATTAATGCACAACTACATGATACTGTGAGCCACTGATTGTATACTTTGGATGAATTATATGGTGTGTGAGTATATTTCAATAAAATTGTATCAATTAAAGAAACCTTTGAAATTTGCTAACTACTTTTTAAATTGCACTTGGAAAGTAATTACTTCAATGTAAATATGTTATTTTCCACAAATTAAAAAATATATATATATATATACACCGGTCCGCTGGATTCACACCTGCGAGCACCAGTCAGCTCCGGTGACCGAGCCCTCCCAGTTACTGCCCTTGGTCTTTCTACTATACCTGGTGTTAAGGCAGCTAAAGAATAAAAAAAAGCACTAAACTCTGGTGTGGTGAGGGGATCAATTCCTAGAAAATTATTTCTAAATCACCTCGGCACACTCAACGCCAGGACTGTGACGATACTGAGGTGAGAAGTATCAGGTTTGTCAGCTGCGTCTGGGAGTCGGCAGCGGGAAATAATTTTTGACGTCCACAATCAGAACACATGGGAGAGATTCAGCCCGCCCTACCCCACCCTATTCTCCCCCCAAACCCCTCACCCCTACTCGGGCACTCAAGTCTTGGCGCTCGCGCTCTCTCTCTCTCTCTCTCTCTCTCTCTCTCTCTCTCTCTCTCTCTCTCTCTCTCTGTGTGTGTGTGTGTGTGTAAGAGAAAGGTGGGTGCGGGGGACCGCAAGGAGACAAATTTTGTGTTTGTGAAAGGTATGGAAGGAAATGTCTGTGTGGAACGACTTTCCACTGTTTGCTCAATGTGTTCGTAATCTTAATTCCTCATGTTCAGAGCGGGGATCACTTTGCATTTGCTGCGGGTCGCCGCGTCCTCCCCGGGCCCTGGGAGGAGGTGTCCCGCCCGCCCCCAACCCCCACAACGCAGTCCGGGCGGATCCTCGGGTCTCCGGTCCACTGGAAGTCCTCGCGCCTCTATCCCCTCAGTCTTCCCGGTTGCCGCCTGTCCTGAGGGCCCCAGGACCCGCAGCTTCACCCCAACTCCCTCGGCTCGGTCCTGGCTCCGTGCGGGGCAGTCTCTCCCACGCCAAGCCGCAGTTAGGTTTACAGCCCGCGGGCAGGGCTCTCCGCGCGTCCCCGGCGGCGAGAACGAGGGTTGTCGCGGGGTTCAAGGACGTGGTGAGCGAGAAGGCGAAAACTTCCCTGACGTCTTTTCAAGCTTAACAGTGTGAAGAGGAATTAATGTTCAAGTCGACTATGTTTCTGTCTTACTTGCTTTCTATAGATTTCTCTGTCGTAAGCTGCCATCAAAATAGTGGCTCTGATTAATGGAATATTTATAAAAATGCAAAGCAAGGAAGATATCAGATAACCATTATTGACAATGGAACAAAATGTATAAGCTGTATGTGATCACAAGTATCCCGTCTTGGTTCACCCCCCAGTTATGTTTTCGGATAGTAATTGTAGCACAGCACAATGTAATAGAATTCTGGCTGCGAGCATAACCACGGCAGCCACTTTCATAACTCTTCCTCAGTCAAAGACACACTAGACAAGGCACGGTGATTTTCGAACTGCCTCCTTGTGTACTTCTAATGGTGTTCAGACAAGATGGAGTAGTAGATCATACATCTTTAAAATACTGCAAATGAAAATTGCAACGCTGCAGGACTTAGTAACAACCACTAGTTGTTTGCCATACAATCAGCTCATAAACTGGAACCTGTGGAAAAAGTAACCAAAAAAAGACTTGAGAACAAAAGGCTTTCTTACACAATACCTGCTGCAAAGATTTCCCCTAACAGAATCTCAGGATGGAATGCAGACTGTGAAAAACGAATTTAGCTGTATTACAAACGTAGGAAATAACTTCATTGAAGGGAGTAAAGAAAAAGGTGCTGACCTAACTAACTTTGCAAATTACTGGCATCTGTAAGACGAAAGGCAAAAGAAACCAGATAAGCACTCTAGTCTAGTTGATAAAGTTTCCTAGAGGAGTACTGACTAAAAATTCTGAAATCCTATACAGATATACTGGAATTGAGCAATTAAGTCAATGGGTGGTGGATCTTGAGATCCAGGTTTCTCACTGTTGAAGTGGAAGTTTACAAAGAAGCAAGTGGAGAAGCCTAGAATGATCCATGTCATAAAGTATTAGAGTTGCAGATATCAGTGTGAACTCATTTCACTTTTTATAGATACAGATGGACATATATTTAGAAATATTTATAGATATTTGTATATACATTATATGTGTATAGATATGCATGGTGTGTATACATACACATACATGTACACACACATATTTTGCTACTCTATCAGCTGAGAGGACCTAGAAGCAACAACATCCCTGTAGCACTTATCACCTGTAGCACCTAGATCTTGGTTTCTAATACTATTCTCCAATAAAAGGAATCACAGCTCCTTGGAGAAATGGCCAACACTAGGACTAGGGCAGGAAATATGCAAGATGAGCCTGGAGCATCTTGTAGTGCCAGAAAGGAAGTGCTCAAAAGCACTACAGTGATGAGGATATGTCAAGGAACACAGAAGCCAACTGAAAGATCTCTCAATTGCCAGAGACTCAGGAAGAACCTTCTGCTGATCTCCACAGCTCTCTCTATATAGCTCTCTCCTCTTTAATAATTTGCTGTGTGAGTTGTAGCCACTTTGTTTTCTCTCTTCTCACCTCAGGGTGATCGTTGGGTTCTGTTTAGTTTTGCCCTTCCTGTGCTTCAGCTTGGAAACTCTCCAGACAGTAAGTTGGGACAATCACAGTGTTTGCCTTGTACTTTTCTCTTCTTGAAGGGATCACTGTCCTGAGTTGCCTGTTGATCAATGATTGAACACTATGTAGCATATATTTAGCCCAGTTTTTTAGTCATTTAAGGAGGGAAAGCAAATCCATTCCCAGTTACTGCATCATAACTCAGAGTGGAAGTCCACAACACACTGCATTTTTTTCCTTAAGGTTTCTATTTTGAAATAATTTCAAACCTACAAGATAGTTGTGAAAATAATATAAACCTGACATAGAAATCTTCCATATACCCCCTTGCCCTGATACTCAGATTCACCAACTTTTAATGTTTTGTTATATTTCCATACATCTGTAGTGATTTGGAGCTATGTACCCCAGAAAAACATGCTCTTAAACTTAACCCGTTGCTGTGGATGTGAACTTCTATAAATAGGAGCTTTTGATGAGTTTACTTCAGTTAAGATGTGACCCAGCTGATTCAGGATGGATCTTACTCCTATTAATGAAGGCCTTATTAGGGCAGTCACAGAGAGAGAAAAAGCAACAGGGAGCAACTAGAAAGCGGAAAGTCAAGAGAACTGAGAAGCCAAGAGAAGCCAGTGTATGCATTGCCATGTGACAGAAAAGCCAAGGACCAAGGACCGCTGGCAGCCTGTCCCCAGAATGCCACAGTCTTCTGGGAGAAAGTATTGTCTTGATGACATCTTGATTTTAGACCTCTCCTAGCCTCCAAACCATGAGCCAATAAATTTCCATTGTTCAAGCCAACCCATTGCATGGTATTTTCTTTCGCAGCCAAGGAATTTAAAACTCTATCTTCTATCTTGCTATCTATCTATTTTCTAAACTTTTGAGAGTAGGTTGCATATAGCATGCTCCTTGGACATTTACTGTTTCCATGTACTTTTCCTAGAAAAAGGATATTCACTTTTATAACCACCTTAAGTACAGTTATCAAGTTCAAGAACTTTAATATTGATATAAAGCTTACAGTCTATATTCCAATTGCTTCATATATCCAAATAATGCTCGTTTGAGAATTTTGTCCTGCATTATTAGATCCAGCCTGGGATTATGTATTGCCTTTAGTTTTATTGTCTCTTTTATCTCTCTTTTTTTTTAATTGTGGAAACTTATTTACAACATGAACTTTCCCATTTAAACCACTCAAACATACAGTTCAGTGGGATTAATCACACTCACAATGCTGTGCTACCCGTACCATCCATTACCATAACTTTTCCATCACCTTAAACAGAAGCCCTGAACCCATTATGCATTAACTCCACCCTCTCCCAACTCCCCCTCCCCAGCAACCTGTACTCTACTTTCTATCCCTATGGATTTGCACACTCCAGCTATTTCATACAAGTGGAATCCAACAATATCTGTTCCTCTGTGTCTGACTTATTTCATGTAACATGATTTCTTCAAGGTTCATCCATGTAGTAGCATGCGTAAGAACCTCACTCCTCATTCTTGTGCTTATGGGTCTTTGGTTTGCCTCCATTCCCTTGTCACTGTGAACAATACTGCTATGAACATTGGTGTACAAATATCTGTTGGAGTTCCTGCTTTCAATTCCTTGTAGTATATACCTATAATTGAGATTGCGGAGTCATATGGTAGTTCCATGTCCAACTTCCTAAAGAACTAGGAAATTGTTTTCTGCAGTGGTTGTACCATTTTACATTTCCACCCTCAATGTACTAAAGACCCGTTTCTCCACATCCTCTCCAGTACTTGTTACTTTCTATCATTTTAATTCCAGTGGTTATGAGGTGTTATTTCACAGTGGCTTTGATTTATATTTCCCCAATGGCCAAAGGTAATGAGTATCTTCTCATGTGTGGTTTGGCCATCTGTACATCTGTATTGGAGAAATGTTTATTCAAGTCCTCTGCCTATTTTATGCAATTTTATTGAGATATATTCACATAGCATAGAAACCATCTGAAGTATACAATCATTGGTTCACAGTATATCATATAGTTGTGCATACAACCCCATGATCATATTTGGAATATTTTCATTACTCCAAAAAAGAAATAAAAATAAAAAAGAAAATCCTAATCCTACCATACTCTTTATCCACCCATATTATTGACCCATATTATTGGTGTGGTACATTTGTTACTGTTGATGAAAGTTTTAACATACACTGTTAACTATAGTCCATACTTAACAATAGGTACATTTTCCCCCATATACCCCTCTATTATTAACTCCTTGTAATTGTGTCATATACCTTTTGTAGTTCATGAAATAACTTTTTTTCTTTTTTTCTTTAATTTTTTTTTTGTTTTTCATGAAATAACTTTTTAATTTTTGTACAGTTAATCACAGACATTGTCCACAACAAGATTCACTGTATTATACATTCCCATGTTTTAACCTCCAACTTTCCTTCTGGTAACATACATGACTCTAAGCTTCCCCTTTCCACCACACTCACACACCATTCAGCACTGTTAATTAATCTCACACTAACATGCTACTGTCATTTCTGTCCATTTCCAAATGTGTAAGTTCAGCATAGTTAAACATTCTGCACATATTAAACAACTGCTCCCAATTCTTTAGCCTCATTCTATATCTTGGTAACCTATATTCTATATCTTATATCTATGTGCTTACATATTATAATTAGTTCATATCACTGACATCATACAATACTTGTCCTTTTGTGTCTGATTTATTTCACATAACATGATATCCTCAAGTTTCATCCATGTTGTCATATGCTTCAGGACTTCATTCCTTCTTACTGCTGAATAATACTGCATCATATGTATGATACCACATTTTATTTATCCATTCATCTATGGATGGACACTTGGGTTGTTTAATTCTTTTGGGAATTGTGAATAATGCCGCTATGAACATCAGTGTGCAAATGTCTGTTCATGTTCCTGCTTTCAGATCTTCTGGGTATATCCTGAGTAGCGGGATTGCGGGGTTGTAAGGCAACTCTATACTTAGCTTCCCGAGGAACCGCCAGACTGTCCTCCACAGTGGCTGTACCATTTTACATTCCCACCAGCAATGAATAATTATTCTAATTTCTCCACATCCTCTACAACATGAGTAGTTGCCTGTTTGTTTAAAAAAGTGCCCATTCTAGTAGGCATGAGATGATATCTTCTGCTTATTTTTGTAGTGAACACTTAAGGAACCCTTCTCATTTCATTCGGTGCATATTCCAATTTGTGTGTGTGTGTGTTTGTGTGTATGTTTGCCATGACGCTTATGTTTTACATCCTACATCCATAACAAACTCATTTGCTTCGTGTTTTAGTTTCCTTGGCTGCTCTTTGCTTGAACATAAAATACCATAAAATGGTTTGGCTTAAACAATGGGAATTTATTATATGATTGTTTGAGACTAAGATAAAGTTCAAATCAAGGCATCTCAAGCTGATGTCCTGAAGACTGTCGTAATCTGGTGCTGGCTGCTGGCGCTCATGGGTCATTAGCTTGTCACATGGCAAGGCACATGGCTATGTCTTCTAGTCTCTCCCTTCTCTTCTGACCTTGGCTTTCTCTCTCTCTGAATTTCATTCCACCTATAAAGGACTCCAGTGATTAGATTAAGACCTATCCTGACTAGGTGGTTCACACCTTAACTGAAGTAACCTCATCAAATATCCTACTTACAATGGGTTCATACCCATAGGAATGGATTATGAACATGTTTTTCTGGGGTAGATATAGCTTCAAACCATCACACTTTGCAAATTGGCCTGTATGAGTGCTCTCCTTCAGTGCTTACCTGTCCTGACAATAAGTTTAGAGAATAACCTGATGCTCAAGCAAATGCTCCTCTCCAGTCTTTTCTGTTCACATCTTGTCCTGAGCATGCAGGCATGGTCCTAGGGATTCCTCTATTTACATGTATCCAAATTTCTTCTTTCCCTACGGAATTGTTTCCTCACAATTTTGGGCACTGTGCTATATGTCCCAAAGCCAGCAAACTTTTGCCCCAGATAGCTGAAATTTGACTGTTCTTCTATAACCTTCTGTAGAGAGGTCTGTGAGCTCCTTGTACAAGCAGGGCAAATTCTGAGGTGGTGAGCCTGTGATGAGTGTCTTGGTTCAGGCCGTCAGGCTGCCACCAGACAGACTGGCACAGACATACATATTTCCAATACGTGTGTGAGGGTGACTGCTTCCTCTGGAAAGGGGAACAAGGACCCTCACTATGAGCATGATCCAGCTCCACTAAGTGCCAAAAGATCCTACCATTTTTAAGTTGCCTTGATTTGGCACTCGCAGTATTACTACAGTCCTTTAAATTTTTCTGGAGCTTTGTAAAAGATGGTCTGCCAGCGCCTTTTGGTTGTTTAAAACTTCTGTGGGGGGTAGAGCCCTAGAGCCACTCACTGAGCCATTTTCCATAACACCCTTTGAATTATAAAGGATTTATAGAATGTATTATTCCTTGATAGGGCTAGAACCCCCTCCCTGTTGCTCTTTTTTTGTGAATACCCTACCAAGTCTATTTTCTTGTTCTTCCATATGAACTATATCATCAACTTGTTTAGAAAAATATAGGGTAGTATTTCTTTTTACTAAAATTGCATTAAATTGATAAATGAATTTATAAAGAGAATTGATATATTTTAATGACATATCGAAGAATGTCTTGGAATGAAGATCTCTTTGTTGATCTCTTTTAGGAGTCTCTAAATGTATTTATCATGTAGATTTTGATTATGTCTTGCTAAGTTTATTCCTAAATGTTTTATTTAGTTTATTTTGCTATATTTTGCCATGTAAATTGTGTCTCCTTTCTGTTTTATATTCTAATTGGTATTTGGATATATTGATTTTTATATTGATTTGTAAACTGCTTCTTTGATAAATACTTTCAATGTTTTTAATCTTTTGGGATTTTTCAGGTATATAATCGTATCTGCCAATAGAGATCATTTTATCTCTTATTTTCCAATTCTTACGTCTCTATTGGCTTTCTTTGTCTTACTGTATTGGTTAACACTTCCAACAAAATGTTGAATAATAGTGGAGATAGTGAGCAACTTGTTTATTCTTTTTGTTTTGTTTTGTTTTGTTTGTTTGTTTTGTTTTTTAATTAAATTCAGTTTTATTGAAATATATTCACACACCATACAATCATCCATGATATACAATCCACTGTCCACAGTATAACATAGTTATGTGTTCATCACCACAATCTATCTCTGAACATTTTCCTTACATCAGAAAGAACCAGAACAAGAATAAAAAATAAAAGTGAAAAAAGAACACCCAAATCATCCCCCCATCCCACCCCATTTGTCCTTTAGTTTTTATCCCCATTCCTCCACTCATCCATACACTAGATAAAGGGGGTGTGATCCACAAGGTCTTCACAATCACACTGTCACCCCTTGTAATCTACATTATTATATAATTATCTTCAGGAGTCCAGACTGCTGGATTGGAGTTTGGTAGTTTCAGGTATTTACTTCTAGCTATTCCAATACATTAAAACCTAAGAGGTGTTATCTATATAGTGCATAAGAATGTCCACCAGAGTGACCTCTCGACTCCACTTGGAATCTCTCAGCCACTGAAACTATTTCGTCTCATTTTGCATCCCCCTTTTGGTCAAGAAGATACTCTCAGTCCCACGATGCCGGGTCCACATTCATCCCCGGGAGTCATACTCTGCGTTGCCAGGGAGATTTACACCCCTGGGAGTCGGGTCCCATGTAGGGGGGAGGGCAGCGAGTTCACCTGTCGAGATGGCTCAGAGAGAGAGAGGGCCACATCTGAGCAACAAAGAGGTACTCAGGGGGAGACTCTTAGGCACCATTACATACAACTTTAGACTCTCCTTTGTGGTAATGAGCTTTATGAGGGCAAGTCCCATGCTCGAGGGCTCAGCACATCAAACCGCCAGTCCCAATGTTTGTGACAACATCAACACCAGTCCAGGTGAGGATGTCCAATACATCCACACCTTTCCCCAGATCCTCGGGGCTGGGGAGGGGGAGGCTGTAAATATACTTTTTATTATCTGCCCAAATTACTCTAGGATGTGTCACTATTTCACTCCAGTCTATACTAACCTACCGTATCTCACTTCCTATTCAAAGTTCCATGCAATTGTGGTGTTTGAACAAATCGACTGTAGAGTTGTACCGTTTAGAAAATTTAGATCCTGTACCAAATAGATATCTATTCCCTTGGTCTCATATGAAAGTTGAAGTTTTAAAACACTATCAGTTCCAACCTTTATCCTTTGGCCTGGCTTGCCCTGGTCTTAACCAGACCTGCTTCATTCATATCACTAATTGAAGTCTGGGCTCTTTTTCAGCTTTTTTTTTTTTTTTCCTTTTTGACAGTGGCTGTATGCACTAATACTGACATTCATATCTGCCGAGCTCTAGCTCTGAGTTTCAGGTGTCTCAGAGATAGGCATTGTTCCAGAGACCAATCAGGTTATACGCTAGGGGATCAGCATCTCAAAGTTTAGAGATAGGCCTTACAATTCAGGGATAGAGTTAACTGCTGTAAGAGCTTACAATCTAGGGACTATTACAATTATTGTGTCCATGTTAGGCTATGTTCTAAGATTCAATTCTGAGTTTACACATTGTAGTTAGTACATATATGTGAGGCATCATCCCTCTCACCATGTTTTCTCCAACACTTTTACTCCTATATATATATTTTCCTACAATTTTATACAGTTATATTCACATATCATACATTTGTCCACAGTGTACAATCAGTTGTTCATGGTATCATCATAAAGTTGTACATTTATCACCACAATCAGCACTTGAACATACTGATTACTACAAGAAAAATTGTTTTTTTTTTTTGGCAATAAGAAAAAATGATAAAAAGAAAAATAACATGTCATACAATACAATATACTACTAAGGACAGCAAATAACACCACTACCAAGAATCCCATATTACTCCCCTATATCCCCCTCTCATATACATTTAGCATTGGCATATTGCCTTTGTTACATTTAATGGAGGTATATTACAATGTTACTGTTGACCATAGACTCCAGTTTGCTTTGATTATGTTTTTTCCTGAATACCATCCCTTTTTCAAATTTCTACATGGTTGATATTCATTTGCTTTCCCACATGCAAAAACATTTTTATATTTGTATATTTAGTAACAGTCATTGGCCACTCCAGTTTTTGCCAAGTTATACAGTCCCAGTCTTTATCATCTATCTTTACCTCTGGTGTCATACATTCTCCTATCCCACCTTTTTCAGCTTTACTCACAGACATCTTTGTTCAGTGTACTTACAATACCGTGCTACCATCACACAGTATTATGCTATCTATTTCTGGATCTATGCAATCAATCCTAAACATTCTGTAGTCCTTCAGCATCAAATGGCTGATCTCTGCCCTCTTTCTATCTCCTGGTCGCCTGTGTTGTCAGCTTTTAACTTCCAAAGTTTGTTCATTAATGTCTGTTCATATTAGTGAGACCATACAGGATCTGTCCTTTTGTTTCTGGCTAACTTCACTCAACATAATGTCCTCAAGGTTCATCCACATTATTACATGATCCATGTCTTTGTTCTGTCTTACAGCTGCATAATATTCCATCATGTGTATATACCACAGTTTGTTTATCCACTCGTCCTTTGATGGACATTTGGGCTGTTTCCATCTCTTGGCAATTGTGAATAATGCTGCAATAAACATTGGTTTACAAATGTCTGTTTGTGTCTTAAGTTTCAGTTCCTCTCAGTATATACCCAGCAATGGAATAGCTGGGTCATATGGCAAATCTATATTTAGCTTCCTGAGGAACCTCCACACTGTCTTCCAGAGTGGTTGCACCATTCTACATTCCCACCAACAATGAATAAGTGTGCCTCTTTCTCCACATCCTCTCCAGCACTTGTCATTTTCTGTTTTTTGGATAATGGCCATTCTGGTAGGTGTGAGATGATATCTCATTGTGGTTTTGATTTGCATTTCCTTAATAGCCAGTGAAGTTGAGCATTTTTTCATATGCTTTTGAGCCATTTGTATTTCCTCTTCAGAAAAATGTCTGTTCATGTCTTTTGCCCATTTTTTAATTGGATTGTTTGTCTTTCTGTTATTGAGATGCAGGATTCCTTTATATATTCGAGATATTAAACCCTTATCTGATATGTGGTTTCCAAATATCATCTCCCATTGTGTAGGTTGCCTTTTTACTTTTCTGACAAAGTCCTTTGATGTACAAAAGTGTTTAATTTTGAGGAGATCCCATTTGTCTATTTGTTCTTTGGTTGCTCGTGCCTTGGGTGTGAGGTCTAAGAAACCACCTCCTTTCACAAGATCTTTAAGATATTGCCCTACATTTTCTTCTAAGAGTTTTATGGTCTTGGTGCTAATGTTTAGGTCTTTGATCCACTTTGAGTTAATTTTGGTATAAGGTGTGAGATGGACATCCTCTTTCATTCTTTTGGAAATGGATATCCAGTTCTCCAAACACCATTTATTGAACAGGCTGCTCTTTCCCAGTTGCTTCAGCTTCACTGCCTTATCAAAGATCAGTTGTCCATAGATGTAAGGGTCTACTTCTGAACACTCAATTCGATTCCATTGATCAGTATATCTGTCCTTATGCCAGTACCATGCTGTTTTGAGCACTGTAGCTTTGTAATATGCTTCAAAGTCAGGTAGTGTGAGACCTCCCACTTCATTCCTCTTTCTCAAGACATTTTTGGCTATTCGGGGCACCTTACCCTTCCAAATAAATTTAGTTATTGGTTTTTCTATTTCTGTAAAGTAAGTTGTTGGGATTTGAATTGGTATTGCATTGAATCTGTAAATCAGTTTAGGTAAAATTGCCATCTTAACTATATTTAGTCTTCCAATCCATGAACATGGTATGTTCTTCCATTTTTTCAGGTCTTGTTCAATTTCTTTTAGCAGTTTCTTATAGTTTTCTATGTAAAGGTCTTTTGTGTCCTTGGTTAAGTTTATTCCTAAATACTTGATTCTTTTGGTTGCTATTGTAAATGGGATTTTTTTCTTGATTTCCTCCTCTTGTTGCACATTACTTGTGTATAGGAACACTACAGATTTTTGCGTGTTGATCTTGTAGCCTGCTACTTTGCTGTATTCATTGACTAGTTCTAGTAGTTTTGCTGTAACTTGTTTATTCTTAACTACCAGGAGAACCCCTACTAAAGCATTAAATAAGGTACTGGCTTTTGACCTAAAGTAGCAAATATAGTGTTACCATATTAAGGAAATAACTATTAACATCTGTTTTATTAAGAGCTTTTTTTTACATGAAATTGTATTTAATTTTATTAAATGTCTTTGTGTCTACAGAGGTGGTTTTATGATTTTTCTTTATAACTCATTTAATATGATGATTCTATTAACAAATTTCCTAGTATTCTCTCACTCTTCCTTCCCTGGAATAAAATCCACTTGGTTATGATTCAAATTTTGTCTATTTCTGTTTACTCATAAATATTTCCTCACATTTACTTAAGTTTTTTGATTGATACTTGTAAAGTGAGATTTGACTCATAGTTCTCTTTTTCAATGTTATATATAATTCATAGGAAAATTTTAAGTCTTCCTCCTTTTATTTTTCTATTCAACAGTTTAAATAGTATTGGGGTTATCAAATTAATTCGCATAAGGTTGTACAAAGTAGACTCATAATTTTAAAATTTTCTTTGCTTGGCGGTTATTTACCCTTTATCATTTCTAATTTTATGTATTTCTGCATTCTCCTCATGCTCATGACTAGGTTATCCAGTAATCAATAAATGGAAGACTTTCTTTGGAGTAAGTGGAGGACCTTGGTAACTGTAAAATCTTTTACAAACTTCACACAACAAGGAGGTGCAAGCCCTTATCCTAAAACACCCATTTTTCTTGGTAGACTCAAAATTGCAGAATATACTTCCTTGGATTTGCTTTTATGGTCCATTTTTCTTGCTGAACTCAAACCACAGAAAATATTTTTCAGAATTTGCTTACCCTTGAACCATCACCTGCTGAGAATCTATAACTGAGCTGTTCCCATGCCCCATCCCTCTTATTCTTGTCTCCTTATAAATGCTTGCAACTCATGAAACCTCTGTTTACTACCAGAAGATCCTTCTGCTGCCAGTGAATAAAGCTTTCTCTTTTCTCACCTATTTTATTATGCTCTTATTTTAGGACTTTTGACAGACATGAAAGAGAAAGTCCAGAATACACCTGTGCATATGGAAATTTACCTTATGATTAAGGTAGGAAAAAGGTGGAGTTTGTAATACATGAGTTTAGGAAAAACCAGGCAGACACTTAAATAAAGATGAATTTGAAGATTTACTTCACACAATACACCATGATTAATTCCCAGTGGATCAGAAATCTAAATATAAAAGAAAAAGGAAACCTTAAAGATACTAGAAGATAAATGGTGAATTCCTTTAAAATCCAGGAGTGGGGAAAATCTTTCTAACTGTGACAGAAAACCCAGAGGAGCTACAAGAAAAATACAAATTCAAAGAAAATTTGAATTTTGCATTAAAACAAAGCAAAAAGCGAAATTTTTGCAAGGCAACATACTCTGTAGAGGCAAGAACTGAGCAAAATTGCAAATTACGTTGTAAATTGCTATCCCTAATAAATTTTGGCACTCTAAACATTGAAAATAAAAAGGCCAACAATCCAAAAGTAAAATGGGTAAAAAATATGAAGACAATTCTTAGAAAAACTTAAAATGGCTCTAAAACATAAGAAAAAAAAAAGCTCAACTTTATTCATAATAAGAGAAATGCAAATTAAGACTCATTTCTTGACTATCAGGACACCGTACTGTGTTACTGAGATTTCAGGTAAACATGCACTCTCACACATAGTTGATGGGAGTAGAAAATGATATGACCTTTATGAAAAGGAACTTGACTGTAGCTCACAAAATGCTATACGTATTTATCCTCCTACCCAGAAAACCCATTGTTAGTAATTCATTCGAAAGACACGTGGGTAAAAACACAAAATGACAGACTGCACAGGATTTATCTTCTTTGTTATTTATAATATAAAAAGGCTATAAATGACCCAAATGTCCATGATTGAGGACAGATTAAATGATCTGTGGTATATACAGGCAGCTGTAAAAGGAATGAAGATCTCCAAACTTTTACATGGCTTTATCTCCAGTAAAAAGTGTTAAAATAAAAAATGAAGGAAATACACCTTAAAAAAATAAAAGAAATGTAAGGACCAGTGTATGTCTGTGCTTCTATTTTTATAAGAAATAAGGAAGGGGAACAATATATAAATCTAATATCTTATGTTTGCATAAGGAAACTCTGGAAGGATAGCCCAAATCAAATGAAATCTAAAGAAAACAATATTCATTGAGTTCTTGCATATTTATAACATTTCCTGAGACTTGAAGGTCAGTTTGGCTTCAATAATCCTTGGCTCACATTTTTTTCCCCATGTGTATTCTAAATATGTTGTTCAATTGTCCTCTAGCTGAAAGTGTTGCTGTCAAAAATCTAATGCCAATTTTATTTTCTTTCTTTTATTAGTGACTTGAACTTTTTACCTAGATTTACAAAGCATATTTTTTCTTTCTGTTTAAATACCAGTCATTTCAGTATCTTAAATATATCATGCCACTGCCTTCTCACCTTCACGGTTTCTGATAAGAAATCAGCACCATCTTATTGAGGATTACGGGTATGTGAAAAATCACTTTTCTCTTGCTGCTTTCAGAATTCTGTCTTTATTTTGGCATTGGACATTCTTACTAGTACGTTTCTCTGAGTAGGTCTTTAGGATTTTTTTTTTTTTTGATTTTGAAATAAATTCAAAGTTATAGGAACTGTTGCAATAACAATACTAACCCCATACAAAGAATTCCATCATACCCTGACCCCCCTCCCCCGATAGCTCTGTCCACCAACTTTAACATACTGTCATATCGCTTTTTCTTTCCCTCCCTCCCTCCCTATCTATCATCCATCATCTATTGCTCTGTCTTCTGAACATATGAGAGCTAGCTGCACACATCCTTGAACATACACCATAATTCACGTATACACTTCCCATGAACAAGAACATTCTTTTATGCAATCCCATTAAGCACAGCTAAGAAGTACAAGAGATTCAACAATGATAAAAAGCTTACATTCTATATTTCCTTTACCTTATGTCTCAACTGTGTCCCTTTGAGCCACCTGTCCTCTATCCTCCAATCCCATCCAAGTTCATTCTTGGCATTCAATCATCATCTATTTAGACTTTTTTTTTTTTCAGTTGTGGAAACATATATACCGCCTAAATCTTCCCATTCCACCCCCTCCCTAGCTTTCCATTAGTGGGATTAATCACATTTAGAATGTTGTAATGTTCTTTCCCACCATCCATTACTAGAAATTCCCCTTCACCTCAAATAGCAACTCCACACTCATTTCTTAACTCCCCAATGCTCCTTCCCCCATTTCTCTTAACCCAAACTCTACATTTCATCTCTATGGTTATATTCTCCGATAATTTCTTTGTGTTTGCTATGGAGGTTAAAATTAACCTCTTAAATCCCTATCAATCTTGTTTTTTTTTTTTTTTGATACCACCTTCACTTCAATAGGGCACATAAACTATGTTCCTATACTCCTCCATTCCCCCACCTTTATATAGCTGTCTAAAATTACATATTTTACACTGAGTTCAAAACCACTGATTTGTCATTAGAGTTCGTATAATTTATATCATGTAGGAAGTAAATAGTGGAGTTACAATTTAAAAATTATTGACTTCTATTTGTATTCCATTGTGGTTGGAGAATGTGCTTTGAGTATATTCAATTTTTTTTTTTTAATTTCTTGAGGCTTGTTTTATGTCCCAGCATATGGTCCCTTCTGGAGAAAGATCCGTGATCACTAGAGAAAAATGAGTGTCCTGGTGCTTTGGGATGTAAGATACTATATATGTCTGTTAAAATTCTCTTTATCACTGTGCTGGTTTGAGTGCATTGTGTCCCCCAAATGCCATTATCTTTGTGGTCTTGTGTGGGGCAGGCGTTTTGGTGATGGTTGGATTTGCTTGGAATGTGCCCCACACAGCTGTGGGCAATGATTCTGATGAGATGTTCCCATGGAGGCGTGGCCCCGCCCATTCAGGGTGGGCCCTTATCGGTGGAGCTATATAAATGAGCTGACTCGGGGGGAGAAAAGTGAGTGCAGCTGCGAGTGGCATTTTGAAGAGGAGCAAGCTTGCTAGAGAGGAACGTCCTGGGAGAAAGCCGTTTTGAGGCCGGAGCTTTGGAGCAGACGCCAGCTGCCTTCTTAGCTAGCAGAGGTTTTCCGGATGCCATTGGCCATTCTCCGGTGAAGGTACCCAATTGCTGGGGTGTTACCTTGGATGCTTTGTGGCCTTAAGACTGTAACTGTGTAGCGAAATAAACCCCCATTTTATAAAAGCCAATCCATCTCTGGTGTTTTGCATTCTCCAGCATTAGCAAACTAAAACAATCACTTTCTTCTTTCTTTGTTTCTCTGTTGGTAGGGCTCCCTTTAGAATCTGAAGTAGGGCAGGTCTTTTATCAGCAAAGTCTCTCAGCATTTGTTTGTCTGTGAAAAATTTAAGCTCTCCCTCAAATTTGAAGGACAGTTTTGCTGGATAAAGTATTCTTGGTTGGAAGTTTTTCTCTCTCAGAATTTTAAACATGTCATGCCACTGCCTTCTCACCTCCATGGTGGCCGCTGAGTAGTCACAACTTAGTCTTATGTTGTTCCCTTTGTATGTGGTGAATTGCTTTTCTCTTGCTGCTTTCAGAACTTGCTCTTTCTCTTCAGTATTTGAGAGTCTGATCAGAATATGTCTTGGAGTGGGTTTATTTGGATTTATTCTATTTGGAGTTAGCTGGGCATTTATGCTTTGTGTATTTATATTGTGTAGAAGGTTTGGGAAGTTTTCCCCAACAATTTCTTTGAATACTCTTCCTAGACCTTTACCCTTCTCTTCCCCTTCTGGGACACCAATGAGTCTTAAGTTTGGATGTTTTATTTTATCTATCGTATCCCTGAGATCCATTTCGATTTTTTCAATTTTTTTCTCCATTCTTTCTTTTGTTCTTTCATTTTCTGTTCTGTGGACTTCTAGGACACTGAGATGTTGTTCAGCTTCCTCTAGTGTTGTATTGTGAATATCCAGAGTCTTTTAAATTTGGCCAACAGTTTCTTTTATTTCCATAAGGTCTTCTACTTTTTTATTTACTCTTGCATTGTCTTCTTTATGCTCTTCTAGGGTCTTCTTTATGTCACTTGTATCCTGGGCCATGGTCTTCTTGATGTCCTTTAAATCCTTTGCCATGTTTTCATTCCTTGATTGTAGTTCTTTGATTAATTTTGTTAAGTACTGTGTTTCTTCCGATATTTTGATTTGGGAGTTTGGAGTTGGATTCTCCATATCATCTGGTTTTATCATATGCTTTAAGATTTTCTGTTGTTTTTGGCCTCTTGGCATTTGCTTTGCTTGATAGGGTTCTTTCAAGTTGTAAAAAAAAAGATACCAATCTAATTTTTCAGAAACACAGTTTGTTGGCATACACTTTCTCTAACTAATCAGCAGATGGCGTCTGCGAGTCACCTATATGCCTCCAGTCAGTTCTCCCCAACTCGGTCTCTGTGGTGTGTGGGGAAATGATTCTTGTGGGGTTCAGTTGGAGAACTCAGTTTAGGTGTGTTGCTGGAGCCATCTGCCCTGAATGTGGGGCTTGTGTATGGGTGGCCAGGGAGGAAGGGCAGTTTCAATATTCAAATCCCCCAGGTTCCCAGAGATTCAAGGCCACCGCAAGAGTCTAAGCCTTCATTTCAGTTTTGCCCCAGATTTTCTGTCACTGACCCACATACCACTGGCATTAACATAGCGTCCCTGGGTTTTCCAAGTGGGCCTCCCTTCTCAACTGTGATCTTCCAGGACCTCTGCTGAGGGAAGGCTGTGCATGTCATCCCTCAAGCTAAGCCCCAGGCCACCAGGCCATGCAGGAACTCTGTCTGCCTGATGCAAAGATTAGCCTATAATTCTTGACTGATGTAAGTTCTGAATGAAAGGCAGGCATTAAAGCTGGGCCCCACCCCTTTCTTCTTTAGAGAAGATGGATGCCTTAGGGGGAGGTCATTAGCATTTCAATGGTCTCTCTCTGCCTGTGCCACACCCTTGTCTGGGTCACAGAACTGGGAATTCAAAATGGCCGAGGCTTTCTCCACTGAGTTGAAAAAGGAACAGAGCTAGTCTGAGGAGACCCTCTGGCTTTCCAAGGTTAGTCATCACCCAAAGCCTCTTCTACTTGTTGGGGATTCGCACCTCATAGTGAGCAGTTCACACTCACTAATTAAAACCCCAGTTGGAGCTCAGCTGAGCTATATTTGCTCGCTGGGAGAAAGCTTCTCTCTGGCACCAGGAGGCTTTGTAACTCGGGCTATGGGGGAGGGGTCTCCCAATTTGGATCCGCAGTTCTTACTTACAGATTCTGTGCTGTGATCTCGGGCATTCCTCCTGATTCAGGTTGCTGTATGATGATTGGACGTTCACGTCTGTCCTCCTGCAGTTATTCTGGATTATTTACTAGTTGTTTCTGGTTTTTTTTTTTTAGTTGTTCCAGGGGGACTACTTAGCTTCCACTCCTCTCTATGCCGCCATCTTAGATCCCAGGTCTATTAGAATTTATTTTGTTTGGAGTACGTTGTGTTTCTTGGACATGTATATTTATGTCTTTCATAAGATTTGGGGAATTTTCAGCCTTTGTTTCCTCAAATATTGTTTCTGCCCCCTTTCCCTTCTCTTCTCTTTCTGGGACACCCATAATGCATGTGTTTGTGTGTTTCACTCTAATTACTAGGGCACTGCTCAATGTTTTCTATTATTTTCTCTATCTGTTCTTCTGTCTGTATGATTTCAATTGTCCTGACTTCCAGTTCACTCCATTCTTTCTCCTGCCTGTTCAAATCTGCATTTGTATGCTGTTAGTGTATTTTTAATCTCCTCTTGGGCTTTTCATCCCTATAATTTCTGTTATGTTTCTTTTTATACTTTGATATTCTTTTTTATGCTCACACATTTTCTTAATATCCTTTAGCTTTTTATCCATATATTCCTTCATCTCTTTGAATTTGTTTGAACATCTTTGATTACTTGTTCCCCCTTCTGAGTCTCCTGTGAAGTTTTAATTTGCTTCTTGACTGAGCCATATTTTCCTGTTTCTTAATATGGCTTGTAATTTTTTGCTGGTGTCTAGGCATCTGATTATCTTTATAAGTTAACTCTGAAGGTCTTTTTCTCCTTCTTGTCTAGGGTTTTATTGTTGGTTGGCTTTGTGTTAAGCCTCGTCTTTGACTTATGGTCCAACTTATTTTAGATCTATAGACTAGCCCATATTTAACTGTCCTGATTTTCTCAGCTCTTCTGATTCTTACCCTGGATATGCAGTGCAATTTTTAAGATTGCACTTTTTGTGCAGTTGTCTCACTACCAGGTAAATCTTCCTTTCCCTTGTTCCTTCTCTGGGAATCTTGATCTGGTCTGTTTGTTTTTGTGCAGAGTTTCCCCCACAGCTCCTGTGATTTGTTTAAATTCTCTTCCTCACTCAGTGCCCCATTTTCCTTATACTTTTCAGTTCTGGGACACATTCTATCTTACAATATTCATTTTAATCCCCCCTCCTTTTTTTTTCCGTGAGGCTTTTCTGCTTCCAGTTTCTTCCCCATTAGGGTATCCTGCTCTTGGGAGCCAGATGGGGTCAATCCAGAAAGGTGAGTCACTCCAGAAAAGTTTGTTTTGGATTTATATGGTCCAGCAAAGAGAAACTGGATTGAGTGAGGGCACAACAATTCTTGCCAGCAGTTCTATCCTGGTCTCTGTCTCTCTCCTTTTCCCCCCTTGAGGCCCTTGTGTATGTAGCACTCCTCAGTAGCTTGTGTTCTGCCTTGGGACTCTGCAGACTTGGTCCCTGGGCCTGGACATGCATGATGTTCTAACTTGCTGCTGTGAGTGGCTCTATAGTCTCTGCCCTCAGTGAGAAGGCTCTGAGCCATTGCCTCTGAGTGTCTCCCAAGCTGCATGGGACCAAGTGAGGCAGTGCAACAGGAACAAACCAGCAGGTCTGGGAATGCAATTTCCTACCTGATATTTGTTTTTTCTTCAATTCAGCATTTGTGGAGTCCTTCTCCAGTCTAATTTTCTAAATTAGAAAAAATGTCCTTTGCATTTACCAACAGAGTTACCATTTCTGGTATCGTTTTGCTTCAGCCTGAAGGACTTTTTTTAACATTTCTTTTAATGCAGGTCTTCTGGTGATAAAAATCATTTCAGCTTTTGTATATCTGAAAAAAAGCTTTAGTTTCACCTTCAGTTTTTGAAAGATATTTTACTGGGTATAGAACTCAAGATAGACTTTTTTCATTCAGTGCTTTAAAGGTATCACTCTACTATGCTGTGGATTGCATTATTTCTGATAAGAAGTTTTCAGTCATTGCTTTGAAGTACTTTTTCATATTTCTTCTGCTTAGGGTTCTTTGAGCTTCCTGGGTCTGAGAGTTTATAGTTTCCATCAAATTTGAAATTTTTTCAACCATGATTTTTTCAAATTATTTTTCCATTATGTATTATGAAGCTCTATTATTAAATGCCTAAATATTCTGATTTGTTACTTCCCTTTGATGAAGGAGACTGTCTCTTCCTCTTTCTCCTGTCCCTTTGGGATGCAAATTATACATATATTAGGTTGTTGCATGATGTCCCATAACTCACTGATACTGTTTTTATTTTTATTTTTTAGTCTTTTTTCCTGTCTGTGTTTCATTTTGGATACTTTCCACAGTCACGTTGCATAGTTCACTAATATTTTATTTTGCAATGTATAATTTGCTCTTAATTCCATTCAGTGAATTTTTCATTTCAGACATTGTATTTTAGTCTCTCAATATGGAGTTTCCATCTCTCTCCTCTCTTTTCTTTCTACACTTTCCACTGCCAGGGTAACATGGGCTTTACAATCATTCCTCCTCTCTTTGTTCTGATCTCTTCTTCTCTTAGCAATTTGGAAAGAGTTATTGCTGATGTACAGGCTTCCTTCATTCTGTCAGATCTCTCACTTTGAAGGAGAATAACTGTTTCTATATCATTTTTATGGAACTAATAATTTATAGATGTGCAATATAGGCCTTATTTTTCTAAACCTCATATCTCATCTACTGGAATAATTATAACTTGAAGACTCATACCCAGTCATGATGTATATGTGCTTTATCGAATGCCCTGTAGTACTTCGCACTATATAATGTTTCAATAAAAGGAAGGAATACTGAGGAGTGACTTGCAAATGGGATTGTTTTTCAGATTCAGTGTGTAAGAGACAATGATAATGTACAGAATTATAATAGTTCAATAATGAAGGTCAATCCATCACCATTTTTCTTGACACGCATCACACACGCACATACACACCTTGGATTTCCAACAAGTCTCATATCAAGATCTGATGCGCAATGCAAATGCCCTCATCAGGTCTAAAGCTCTTGGGTTGAAATTGCTCACATGAAAACTTTGTTCATTTGATTGAGGAATGGGAATGAATAAGAAGACTTACAAAGTAAATTTCTTTGGTCCCTAAAGCCCCTGAGACAGGGATTCAGGGTTACACAGTTTATTGAGGGAATGGTCTTCAAGATGAGGAAGGGGAAATAGCCAAGCAAGAATGTGGTCTCAGATAAAGGATGGCCTTGGCCTGACTCCTGTGGTAAGTGGCTCTAGACTGTCCTTGAATCAAGGGGCTTGGACTTTTGTATCCCCCCTCATCAGTCAGTTATTGGATACTGCTGGAAATGGAATGATGGTGTCAAACAGCCAAGGTCAGTTAACTGGTGAAGGTCAGATGGATTAGCCATTGGGGAAATGGATGTAGTGGCTTCTAAAAAGAAACTTGGAAAATGAGAAAAGAAGTTAGGAAGAGTATCAAGATCATATGCCACCCTAAAACAATTAGATGAGTAGACAATACCCTAGGTTATAATTTTACCACTGAAATGTCAATATTCCATATGTCATCTATTGATTTAGAAAAAATAACAGATTTTGTTTCCTTGCTAGCATAAAATACTAATTTTGGTTTAATATTTGGAACCTTTATCTGTAAATTTAGGTTACTATCTCAGAGTGTTATTGAAAGGATTAAACACTTGGCACAAAACAATTGTTCAATAAATAAGAATAATGATAGATAAAAACAATAATACTGAACTTTATTGATTGCTTCTTTATGTGCCAGATATCATTTCTAAAGTGTTTTATGAGTATTTTACTCATTAAGTCCTCCTATCAATTTATTATGTAGGCTTATTACTATTTCCATTTCACATATGAGAAAAAAAGAGTTTCATTGAGCTAAAACTATTAAGTGGACCATTTGAAGTTTTAAATACAGGCAATATTTAGTTGAACAAGTCTCAATCGAAATGAACAGAAGTGAGTTTCAGGCATAGATGGGTGACAGTTTAATCTTGCCATGTATGGTAGTTAGAGTAAAATTGTAATCACATTGTGAAAATATTATTGAAAAGTTAAAAAATAATTTAAAACATTTGCCAGTGATTTTATCCAAAAGACAGGAAAAGCTTCTTGTTACCCTGCACCCATCCCATACTTTCTCATACTCCTTCCTTGCTTTATTTTTCTCCTTAGAGTTCATTAGTATCTAATATGCTTACTTATTTTACAAATTCATTTCTTTGTTGTTTGTGTCACTGCCACCAGAATGTAAGTCTCCATGACAACAGTGATTTTTACCTTAGTTCATTGCTGTATTTCCCATGCTTAGAAATATGCCTGGCACATAAAATACCAGCAGTTAATATTTGTTTAATCAATGGATGAGTGAAGGAGAGACACAAAGGCATAGAAGTTCCATGAATCCCTAGGGCTGAAGCTAAACTAAATTAGGCATTTGACAGAATTCTTCAATCTGCTCTTTTCTCTCAGCAATATTGTCCTAGCTCTGGAAGTACTGCAGTCTGGGATATCTTAGCTCCCAGTTGATTATCATTCTTAAGGTTTTCAGGTTCTTTCCTTAAAGAGGATTAATATGGAAATACAATTGTACTTCTGTATATACTCTTCAAAATGGTAAGATGCCCCAGCAAACATCCTTATTCTCCTTTGTAGCAACAGTGAATTCATGATCATTAATTTCTCTTAACTGTTATGAAATTGATTATAGAGTTGAAGATTGTTAGACTAAACAGAGAGCAAATATCTACATATTTTAGGGGCTCAAAAATAAGTCACCCGACAGTTTAATGCAAGACTTATACCAACATCACAGAGATGAAGTAACACACATCATTCCATGGCCGTGGTTTCTGTTTAAACTACCAATTTTCTAAGAATCTTCTTTCTTCAAAAGCACGCAACTTGTATCGGATTGGATACTATCGCTGTGAAAATCACGGTAACAACACACCATGATTTTCAGAAGTAGTTCAAGGCCCTACTGGGAGTCGAACCCAGGATCTCCTGTTTACGAGACAGGCGCTTTAACCAACTAAGCCATAGAGCCCTATGAAGTCACGCACTTTTGCCCCAGTGGAATGGATCAATCAATTTATTTTAATAGCTATGATAGCCTCAAAAAAATGTGCCAACTCCAGAGATGCTTCACTTGTTCAAGTACGCTGCAATCTCAAAGATACAAGAGGAAAAATATCAGGCGGCTGGAGCGTTAGACAAAGGATTCTTCTATTATCTCAAGGAAAAGCGTTACACAAAGTCAAGGCTATGCAATTTGTGGTAATGACCATAAAAAGGAATACATATATATTCCGCACTAGCAAAAAAAATGAAAACAGAACTTTGAACTTTCAAGAAT
Source organism: Choloepus didactylus (assembly GCF_015220235.1). NCBI lineage: Eukaryota > Metazoa > Chordata > Mammalia > Pilosa > Megalonychidae > Choloepus > Choloepus didactylus. The sequence continues at coordinate 124,516,810 of NC_051313.1, read as the reverse complement.
TTGCATAAAAGAGCAGCTGTATGTAACAAAGTAATTCTTTTGGAGTTTGTGGAACTGCCAGATTTGTAAAGGGGGATGGGAGTGAGGAGGGGAAGTGGGACACCTGCAGGTCTCACGCGGAGCCGAAAAAGTGGACGTTAAGACAGCCTTCAGCTGTAGGTGTCAGCACCCGTAGTGCCATTTTCAAGAACTCTCGGGAGGAGTAGGATCAGGAATCTCTGCAGCTTCCATCTCAAGGAATTTGGTGAGCGTTTGAAAAATCCGACCAAGGAAAAAGAACCATTTGTTTGCCCCAGTTTCCCTCCACCCTTTGACCTCTTCTTTTCTAACCGGGCTTCGTTTCCTACCACTCATAGAATCAGTCGCAGAAGTGGTAACGCCTTCTCCTCCGGAAGCAGGTCCTTGCACCCCGCGGTGACCCGCTGCCCTGGCGCCCGCACCCCCACCTCCACCCCAAGTCGCATCTCCCTCGGCGACTCGCAGAGATCACCGCCGGGGAGATTCGCCTCCCGACTCCTGAAAAGAAGGGAGGGGAGGGGAGTCGGCGTGAGACTGAGCCTGGGAACCCGAGGACAGGGACAGGCGGGGACTGAGAAAATTATGGAAGTGAACGGCGGGGAGGACTCTTACACATTGTTGGTGGCATTGTACAATGGTGCAGCTGCCTTGGAAATCAGTTTGGGGGTTCCTCAGAAAATGGAAAATAGAATGACCATATGACCCAGCAATCCCACTTCTTGGTATATCCCCCCAAAGAATTTAAATCAGTCACTAGAACATATTTGTACACCAATGTTCATAGTGGCACTATTCACAATAGTCAAAAGCTGGAAGCAACCTAAGTGTCCAACGACAGATGAATGAATGAACAAAATGTGGTATACACCCAATGGAACATTATTCAGCCATAAAAAGGAATGCTATTTTGATACATGTTATAAGATGGATGAACTTTGAACACATCCATTCTGAGGGAAATAAGCCAGACACAAAAAGACAAATATTGTATGATTTTTCTTATATGAAATACCTAGAAAAAGCAAATTCATAGTAGTAGATTGCAGGTTACCAGGGGCTGGGGAGTTAGGGAAAGGGAGAGTAAATGGGTACAGAGTTTCTGTATGAGGTGATGAAAAAGTTGGAGTAATGAATCTTGGTGACGGTAACACAATATTGTAAATGTAATTAAAAATCTCACACTTGAAAGTGGTTAAAATGGGAAAGTTTGAATTGTATATATGCTACCACAATAAAAAGGTTAAAAAAAAAAGAAATTAGAGTTTTCTAACTGATTAACATAAATATTAGCTCCTGTTATTTTTTTGTGTGTCATGCACCTTTTATAGAAAAATTTACATATATAAGCATAATGCATAGTAAAGAGAATCATAAACCTCAAGAATTTTAGTTGGGATTTGTATTATCATTATAATGATAATGCTTTAAAATTTGCTGCCAAGGAATTATTGCTTATTACCTCCACTGAGATAGACTCTGGTGATGCAAAGGAGATGGTAGAAAATCAATAAACATTTTCAAAATAAAAGAAAAAGCAAATAACTCCAAGTACATGATTCTCAATCTTCCATTGGTTCATCTGCCTGTAGCAAAAATTACAATTGAGATACTGGACAATGCAGATGTGAGACTCTGTAGAGAAATTCTCAGGGGAGTGGGATCTCTAATTCTAGCCAAGAACTTGCTGTGGTCTTTAATAAAATGTTTCTTTCCTGAAAATCTAGAGCAAATGGGAGAACTACCCTTTATGTTGATGTTTTCCAGCTCCATCTTTGGTTGTCCTTTTTGGTTTGTGAGATGCTGTTATTCAGGAGAATACATTTTCATCTTTGAACTCTCCAAAATAGGCTGATGATTTCCAAATAACTTTTCTACATAGACTTCTTTAGAACTCCATGTTATTATGGCCAACTGCCTAGAAGACATTTAACTCATAAGGCCCTTTCTATTACTGCTTTTCTCTTTGAAGAGCACCCCAATATATTCAGTTAAGCCAGAAACTATGTAATTACCTTTAACAACTCTTCTTAGTTCATTCCCTCCTTATGCATTCACTGCTCAAGTGAATATAGTGTCACTAATATTTAGGCTCAAATAGGGATCTTTCCCAAACCTAATCATGACAATCAGTATGACATTCTAAGTGGAACTTACTATTATGAAATCACAATTTGATGGAATTGAGGGGTTTTGCTATTAATTCAGTTAACCCAACAGGAGCCAGCTGTTCCAAAGATAAAGCCATGGTTTTAATCTGATATTTATTTTTCTTTAAAAAAGATTATATTTTAAACAGATACAAACCTGATATTTTGACTAGCTAAAAGAAAAGGATCAAGTTTGGCACAAAAAGATAGTTGAATTTGTCAAAAAAAGAGAGACAACTGTGAAAAATAATCCTCAATGTTGACATGTATTATTCCAGGTTTGCTCTTTTCTTCAGAAGGGAATTGTGGACTTTGACCTGATTGACTATGACTATAAAAAGCAGAGTTGAACCACAGCCTCACAGTACCCAAAAATCCTAAGACAAGATTGTCACCCTCACATTAATGCTGTCTTCCATCCCTGGCCTCTTGAAATGGAGGATGAGTTCAAGCTTTGCCTCCTGACTTTCTAAATAGCCAACATGAAGGATTTGACAAAGTTTTTTTTCTGAGGCCTATACTCCATGCATATAATGCCAGTCCAGTGTTTTTATTGACCTCCTATCTCCTTTGTGTGAGTTTGTGAGTGAGAAGTTGAACACCGTTTCTCACTACAGATGCAGACGGGGCCATAAATTTCTTCTCCCAGACATCTTGGCAAGCAGAGCGAAAATGCACAACCTGGGCTTGGTCAACCAGATGATGATGCCTGAGTCTTTTGAATCTTGAGGTAGTGACACAAGATCTCAAGGATTAATGACATATCATTATTGGTGCTTATCAAATAGTAATGTTCTGTCCATGTAACGACTGTGGTACGACTGTAATTGTGTTCTGAACTGCCGAGTTTTCTTGATGCATATTCATTTTTGGATCCTGGTTCTCCAGCATTCCAACAACTTTTGTAAACTATCCAAGCTTACACAAATTTCTTTTCTGATTAAGTTAAGCTTATACAAGTTATATTTCTCATAAACAAGAACTCTGACCTGGATAGAACTTTAGATAAGTAATTGGTAATTGAATAATTGAAGCTGTGGTAGTAAGGCATGTATGTTTAGAAGAGTTCTCAGTGCTTTCAGTTTTCTCACCCAGCTGGAGAAATTCTAAACAACCCTCTCCAGGGCTCAATAGGTCCAATTCAGAAAGGTGGAGGTAGCCAGAGCAATTTAAATGAATTCTAACAATAGTAACAACAAAAAATGGCTACTGTTTACTGAGTTCCAAGTTGTTTTTTTCTTATCATAAATTTATATACATTTCTCATTTAAATCTGGTTAAAAAAAAAACTGCATCACAGCCATTATGGTTCTCTGTTTTCCCAATATGAAGGTTTAGAAAGTAAATACAATCCCTAAGAACCTGCAACCAGTAAGCAGTAATAACAAGAAGTCAAAGGTTTGTCTGAATAAGAAGTCCTCTTCACCAGGGCACTGTATCTTATACCCTTTTTCCAACAAATGTGGTGTCTGTCAAGTCCCTTCTATTGAACTGAAAAGACTAGTAGTTGGGAAAGTATGTCCACTAATTTGCTTCCTATGAATTTCCCAAGCTTGGATGAAGAGAACCCAAGTCCTGTTTTGGGGAAGCCTGGGGTCAAGCTAATTCCCTGCAAATCTTTTCTCTTCTTGTAATATGGGAAATCACCTCAATGCAGTACACTGTATTGAGTCCAAGGACACTGCCAGGCAAGATAACCCAGGAACCATGGAATATAATTGCTCAGAGACCAAATAAAGATGCTCAAATTGTATGGTTTATTGAATCCATTTAAAAACACATAATGGGAAGCAAGGGGAGAGAGGTAAGGTAACATACTTCTGATAGGGAGCAAGCAGGCCGAAGGACCAAGCACACTACGTGAAGCTAGGATTAGGCAATATTCACGTGTCTTGTCTCTCTTCAGTCACATCTGCTGTCTGTACTGATTGTGTGGTTACAAAGGGGAGAAATGAGTTTTGAGCACAGGGATACAACCGGTGGAGGCTGCCACAGGCCAATGAAGCACACTGCTCTATTGGAGAGCCACAGGGACAATACTCTTGGTCACAGCTGTAACTAGACAATTACCCTGCTAAATGTTTCTTGGGCAGAGCACATGTGGGGCCAGAATGAAACCAAAATAGGTGACGTCAGTTGATGGCCAATTTATGCATGACTTAGCTCTCAGCCAAAAGACCTATGACATTTCCACTCCTTCGAAAAACATTCTTGTCTGTTCCATCATATATTCCATTTATTCTATTCTTTATGTGTCTTCCAGACTACTAAATTACTATCTATATTTAACACAACTTATTAATTCTCCTGTCTTGAGAACTACTTTCTTATTCATTATCTATATTTAATACACTCTATGACCCAAATTTAACAATCTATCTCATAAGCTACTAGCTAACTTCCTATCTACATAGGCTTAATATATCCCATTTATTTTCCTGTCTCATTTCAGAATAATATGATATAATATAGCAAATACATAATTCATGAGCCTATGCATCTGAGCATTCTGACTTTTCAGAACAGGAGTCTAGGATGTCTGTGTCCTGAATAGAAATATCTCTGAGTCCCTATAAGATGAAGATAGAGCATCCTTTGCCAGAATTACTTCAGAAGATTCAAAAGTAAATGGATTAGGTGATACTCAACCTCTTATCCTGCTGATTTGTCTGCTGGGAAGAAATAATACAAACACAGTAATTGGAACTAGAGAGAAAAGAGTAAAGATCTGAAAAGAAAAGAGAATTCTCCAGTTATCTTTTCCTTAGTTTCCTGTGAAGTATAGTCTCAAAATTAGAATGCGTTCTTAAATACAGAAATACAAGTAATGATGTCACAAACTGTAGGTGGCGCTCTGAGGTTATGGAATGGTTGACTGTAAACTAAGACCCCTGTATCCCAGCAGCCAAAAGGAATCAGAAAGATTTAAAATTATTTCTCTTTTTCTTGCATTTTCAAGGAGACATGAGAGGGTAGACATGTGGATTCATAAAAAAAACTTCTTTTGAGAACTGGAATTTTTACACAGGAATTTCCCAGAAAATCAAATAAATGTTTCTGATCTGAAACTTAAGAGAGCAAGAGAAAACTTATAACTAGCACAAGGGGTGGTGGTAGACTGGAGGGGGCAGTGTGAAGGAAGAAGAGAAAATGATAATATATTCTTACTTCAAATAATAATCTACATCTAAGTCTTAGGCAATTTAATGTATCTTGAATTTGGACCCAAATGGAAACCATGAGGATCAGAGACAGGAAACTGAAAAAACAGGTAGATGGCTGGATTGTCCATGTCAACCCTGGGGTCTTAGGAACACCTAATAATTGAGTAAGGGCAGCGATGTGGCTGTGGTTGTGCATGGGGGGGGGCAGTCTGTAACCATGTCAAGTACAGGAGAAGTTCTCCTTGTCCATCCTGGTCTAAATGACATTTTCTGCAGAACCTGCATTCACTGAGGGAGTGATTCCCAAACTTTAGCATGCATTAAGGAGCACCAGAAGACTTGTTAAACACGTTGCTGGACCCCACCCTCAGAATTTCCAATTCAGTAGATTGTGGTAGAATCCGAAAACTGCATCCCTAACAATTTCCAAAGTGATGCTGCTGCTGCTGGACGAGGGACCGTGCTTTGGGAAACAAAGCCCTAGAGATTCAAGTCAAGAAAGAGAATATAATGAGTGGGTGGGGAAATAAAAGTTTGTCTATTTTCTTCTCTTGTGGTCTTCCTTGGGGATTTCTCTGGAAAGTGAATTGGTGTGGAGTATAGTAGATGGTCCTCATGGTCCTACCCGGATCCCCTTTATTGGGCAGGTACATCCAGCCCACCTGTGGTCAAAGCTGCACCCATCTTCAGAGAATTTCCCTCAGTCAACAGAAGCACCTCACCTAAAAGGTTATGGTCTCTCTCCTGGGGGTATGAATTCTGAGGTGTAAGAAAGGGTTAAGTTTAGCTTTCACATAAAGGCAATGTGGTGTAGGGAAGCAAAGGAGGCTGAACAAGTCTGGGTCAAACCGGCTCTGCAATTGGGAGGAGGGAAAGGGCCCTTGACGTAAGCCTAGAGTTGGCTCTCTCGGATAGGCTGTACAATTTAAAATCCCAAAGGCGGGCTAGTTAGCTCTCTCAGATGGACTGTACCCTCTGGAGTATCCAGCCAATGGAGAAACAGGGGAGGGTCTTGCGTTAGGCCTGAAATATAAATTTTCGCTGTGTTCTATTGTTCGCCATGCCTGCCATGTGTCTGGCTGTGCCTCCGTTCTTGCAAGATCGTGAATAAATTCTTTTCTCCTCCACAACCGGGTGAGCGTTTTTAAGGTATAATGCTTGTTTCTAACATGAGGAATCAGTCCATAGCCAATAGGTGACTGACATAGGGTACAAAAGGTCATTCTTCTTGTTTCAATGTGGGACTGATCATAGTGTAATTTATGCTGAAGTTAAACTACAGCAGAACATGTACCCTTATTTCTTTCCTTCCCCTGCCCTATCCTGCTCCACTGATTCCTTTTCTCCTGAGAGCACTCTTGAAATAAATCATGTGTGCCAGTATCCTTGTCTCAGGCAGTTTACAGGGAACAGAATCTAAGTCAAGGTAAGACTTTGATGTGCCCTGGGATGGACTTTGGGCTACTCTTCCACAGAAATTTTGGGAATCTAGCCTCTGGCACTGACAGAGCCCACAAAGAGGGTTGTGATCACAGATTAACTGTTGTTGGGGGCACTGTGTTGGAGTCGTACCTCCAGAGGACTGAACTCCTTAACCAATCTTCGATTAGAGAGGGTCCGAATTTTGATTGTCTGAGAATTTAGAACCCCTAGATCCTGCCCAAGGTCTCTCTTCAAAGGCTTTGTGATCGGTGGAGCCCTAGTGATTCGAGACTCCTGGTTGGTGGTTTGCAAGGTGATAAGTTTATGCAAAGATGGCTAGGTTTCAGGCCAATTAACTCCAGTTTATATAATTTGCAGGACAAGTTCTGTGAGCCTCCAGTTCAAAGAAAAAAATCTGCAGCAATAATAGTACTAATGATGATAATGATAAACACTATCATAGTAATAAGATCCCCATAGTGTTTGAGATTATTCATTGATATGTAAATGTCCTGCAATTTTAAGTGAAAAGGATATTTTAAATTGCAATTACCTAGGTTCAAAATAATTTGTGAAAAGAAAAAGAAACATAGTTCTTTTATTTCACTTCCTCACCTAATCTTCTTAGTTTTTGCTGGTATTTTTCTGAAATCTCCTTCACAGAAATGATTGAATTTTAGCTATAAAATATGGTTCAGATAGTGCTTCCCAGTGGGTCCCTACTCTTAGGATTAGGAGTACTTTTTGTTATGCTTTTCTTCCATTTTTATGCATTTTCATATTTTTTCAGTGGGCATGAATTAATTTTATAAACAAAATATATGTGCTTTTGTTATTGAGAGAGAGGAGATTTCTCGAGAAGTAAGGATTCCTCTCATGTAGGGGCCTCTCAGGAGACCTGAAAGGGAGAGTAGAGAGGAAGCCTGATTCCAGGAGGTCTGTGCTTCTGATCACAGCAGCTCTGTAAGCATCTAGGCCTCAACAGTGTCCCCTTCATGCTTTTGGCCAAGAAGGGATCTGGAGAGCTTGGAGAAAAACAAAATGCTGAAGAACTAGGTGAAGTGGTCAAGGGAACAGGGAAAAAGTAAGAGAGGGAGAAGCAGTGTGACTTTGTTACAACCCAGCTTAGCCCCCAGACTGAAGAACATGCCAGGCATGGAGTTAGACATGAGTTTACTAAGACTTACAGGAGATGGTTTGGCAGCAGTGGGCCGGGAAAGATGGAAGTCATTGCTCCTTAAAAGCAGGGGGTACCAAGGGGTGGTTTATAAGGGTTAGGACAAGAGGGGGTGTGAGAACAGAGTTTCTACAGGGTCTTGTTACACAAAGGTATGGAGATTTGTTATCAACAGTGATCAGGGGAGGGGAGTTTCAATGCTTTGTTTACATTACATTTTCCGCCCCCCTGGGAAGTTCTGTCCAGGTCAAGTAGGCGAATAAATGAAATCACTATGGAGAGGAGGCACTCCGGGCCCTGGGTCCCCACAGACTTCTTGTATAGTATGAGATTGACAAAACACCACAGAGAGTCCAGCTACTGCAGATTTTTTTTTTATTTGAGACAGTGATAAGAATGAATCTAAAGTTGGGGAGTCTCAGGGTGAGAGGGGAAATCCCATCTTTCAGAGTGGAGGGACATCCCTGCCCAGGTGCCATGACCTGAATGCACAAAGGGACAGGCACCAGGGAAGGCTCTGGTAGGGTCCAACCCAGAGGGGCTTTGAGACCCACCATCATGGAGATGCCCCTCCCTTCATGTGAACTGAGGTTCTTGCTCTTACCCTGACTTCAGAGATCTTATAGGAGAACTACAAGGTGCAGGGGCAAAAGGGGACTAACTTGGGAGAGAAAGCATTTATCAATGCATGCCTATCTTGGAGGAGAGAAGAGGCTATGAAGGGAACCTAGAGAGTCTTGCTGCCAGTTCTTGTTTTCTTTAATCTTCAGGACAGGGAAAGGATCAGTATCAGAGCTTCTGGGGATTGCCTTTTTAGGGACATGGGGTAGTTTGAACCATCTACCCTGAAGGATGGTTTTCATTTTGAATGGATTGAGAAAAAATTGATACTTTGGGAACAGAGGGTTGAGAGATACATTTTTTTCCCTTATTCTCCAAATGCACACACATACACAAATACATTCCTGTCTATCCATTTGCGTACACACGTGTGCCTAAGCAGCTGCTTCGGGAGTATAGGATGGTTTGGTCATATGGAGTCCCATTAGGAAGGAGTATGGAACAAAGATAGATCCAACAGTTGGGAGGCTGGGTGGTTACTTCTACCAGCCTCTGGCCCTTCCTACTTGGTTTTGGACTGTTTCAGGTAATCCAGCACATCTGATTTCACTGTGCTGACTGGAGCCCGGTGGTACCATCGCATGACGGGAACTCCATCAGGTCCCACCAGGAACTTCTCAAAATTCCAACGGATGTCATGGACTTTCATGGGCTCCCAGAAGAGTTGACTGGATGAGCCCAATAGCTCAGAGGGAGGAGGGCAGGAGTTCTGGAGTAGAGATATGAAAAATAGAAAGACAAGTATATTTCTGCTTCTATGTATTCCAGTCTGATTGATCCCTACCCCTTGTTACTCTACTCATGATTATGTGTCTCAATTTACTAACAACCTGAAATATTCCCAATCAACCACAGACCTTTCAATGCACCATCAACAATGCAACTATCACTTAAACAACCAAGAGTTAAAGAGTATGATGGCAATTGGAAAAAATTCCTCCTTTCCTTGCCTCTCCTTCCACTCCCATGATTATATCATGGTTCTTTTTTCTTGGGCAAGTCATGTTGTTTCTCTGGCTTCAGATTCCTTAGCTAAAAAAAGAGAAATGGTTTGGACTGGAGAAATTCCCAAAGTTTGCTGCTTCATAGGCCAGTAAAATTTCAATAAATATTTTTTGGAAATTAATGTACAATTAACATTTTTCATAACAATAAGAAAAGTTAATGTCTACTATAATCATAAATTCAAAAATTAAAGAATTTTTAAATAATAGGATGAACGCTGTAAGACTGCTGACATCATTGTTTTTGTGCAACAAAAATGGTAATTTATATGGTCAAACCTAACTTTAATAAATGATGATCTTTTATATTCACTAGGTTGAGCTTTATCCCAAACTCCCACTATTGTCCTATTTTTCTCCTTTTTCTGTAGATGGATGAAAATTTCAACAAGGATCAGACTTGTGCTGGGACCAATGGACTACGAGATCCTTGGGGGCCCTTCCATCCTGGTCTTCTATGGGCCTAACACTTTGGGACTTTAAAGGCTCTTTCCACAAAAGACAGTCTACATATTCATTTCTATCTTTGATTCCCCAACTAGATATGAGCTCCTTCTGGGAATTAATTACTATGCTAATCTTTGTTAATTTTTGTTACCTCATTTCATAGCACAGTTCCTTGCACATAGTAGGGGTTTAATAAATGATTTTTGATTGAATTAATCATTATCTTTCATTAGGGGAGGTGAGCACAAGTAAGAGCTATCATGCATTACATGTTTCCTCTACATGAAGCCAGAGCCCACAACAGATGTTGCCATGATCCCTGAAATTATCTGACTATCTCTTTCCAAGGAGTCCAATCCCAGTCCTAAACATGAGCTTTCAGAATATCCCTGACCATCCAGTTCATGCCCAGATTATGTTCACTCACCTTCAGGAAAGTAAAGACCTTTTGTTCTTTTTCTCCATTCACATCCCCTTTCTCAAAGAGCTGGAAATTGGGGACAAAGCCACCACCCGGACGAACATACCTGAAATGAGCCCAAGTGGTCCCAGGAGGATCTCAGTTAAGACAAGGATGGATAGTAAGGGACAACACTTCACCGCAAAAGAAAATGAAGGGGAGGGGGCGATAAGAGGGGAGAGAGGATGACAGGGAAGGAGAGGAAAAAGAGGTCTCTGGGAATTAGGACTTCAGGTAGTAGGCTTTACAGAGCCAGAGAATTCCAAGAAAATTGAAAGGCCATATTTTTTAGCTTAGGCTTCCTGATTCATTTCTATTTACTATATTATCCCCTTTCCCCTACCCTACCAACTATGGACCCAGCATCTCTGTGCTTCTTTTCCATTAGAACTCCCCTGGGCTGAACATCAAAGCCCTCAAAGGTAGAGAGAATATTTGAGCATTGCCATCAGGACAAGAAAGAATTCAAAGCATTAAGGTGGTACTCTTCAGGTCCTTTATCTACCACCCACTGCAGAGTTTCCAGAATGGGAGAGCTTCTATGGAGATTGGAGAAGGAAAATCCTAGCAGAGCTTCTTCAGGGTCCCAATCAGGTACTCACTTGAGCCCAGGAAGGATCTCTGAGTTCTTTCCTGGTTCTTGTTTTCCAAACTGGTTACAAGGAAAGCCCAACACAACCACACCAAAAGGCTTCAGCTCCTCTTGTAGTGCATTCAGCTCTGCAGGTAGGGAATGAATAGCATGGGTGGTCTGCCAGCAGCCTTGAGCAGAGAAAAACCACTGGATTTATCCATTTATCACATGAAGAAACTGAGGGTAAGTTCAAGGTTACAAAATTGCCAGATGCAGAGCTGAAGCTAGAACACAAGTTTCCAGAAACTCATCCAAATGACTGCCTTTTTTCTTGTGCTGTAGTTCCCATAACTGACAGGACTTGAAAATCCAATGGTAGCCCTTCTTTAAAAACACATATTCATTGGATCTATGTGGGGATCTTGTTTGATTCTGAAGGGAATCTAGACTTGAATGCCAACTGCCTCCCTTAGTTGGTGGATTGATTGATTGATCAAACTTTTTTTTAAAGAAAATGGCAAATAAAATGGACATTCAACCCCCAACTATGATTATGGGGCACCCCTGTCACATTCCCAGGAGCACCCTTTGGTGCTGTAACCTAAGAATAGCAGAAGGAATCAGGGAAATTCCAAGCCTAGCTCCATAGCATTCTACATTCTCTTATCGATTCCAGTGACCTAACTAGAATCCTCATTGGGACTCAGGCCACAAACTCCAAATTCTTTCCCACTGCCAGGAAGTCTTCCATCTTCTCTACCTAGACTTGTACTATCATTTCCATCTTAGTCATCTTCAGTTCAGTTATATTCAGTTGCCATGATCAACACAAGTTAGTCCCATTCAGACTCAGTTCTGCCTGCTGACATCTCCCCTAAGCATCCTTGCTAAATGGAGAGAGCCTTCCTGTTTTTATATATTTCTTCAGTTACTTTTCACACTAATCTCCCTCATATCTTTAGCCATCAAGAATATTTTGTTCCTACAGCAGAAACACTTAGCAGACCTTAATTTTAGTCCTGTGGCAAATTTCTTTAATACTCCACAATTTCCTCATCTGGAGCAAAAGTTGATTAAGAGTCTCTTTAAAATTCTCATCAAATAGTTAATAAATTACATCATAGTAACACAATGGAAAACCGTGTACCTTAAAAATGAATGAGGAAACTCATCACGTACTAATAACAGAATAACCTCCAAGACATTTCATTATATGAAAAAGCAAGGTACAGAACTAATGTGTGTGCATATTTATGTTTATGTGCCTGAGAGAGTGAGCGAGACGGAGAAATTTGCTTGTATATGCATAAAAGATTTATGGAAATGCACACCATAAACTGAAGATATTGCTTGCCTAAAGGGAAGGGGATATAGAAGGTTTCAGTGTAAACCCTTTTGTATCTTTTGAATTTTGAATGTTGTGAATATATTACTTAACTTTTCAACACATAACAAATTTGAATTAAAAACTAAAGCAGAAATAAAATTCTTGTCATGTCAAGAACTATGCCTATCTCTAGTGTAATCCACCTGGAACCTCTTTTGCTGTATCACTAGTAAATACAAAGTCTTCTCTAAGGAGTGCATAAAGAAAGAGAAAAATCCACCTTGGCCACCATTGGAGATAAGGGCTAAGGCTGTACAGATGGAGCATTCTCTATATTACCCGCCACCTTCTACTAGTCCTCATACCATTCAAAAGTCACTCAGGCATAAAACCACATCCCCTTCGTCTCTGTCATTTTGAGATGCCTGGTGAGCCCAAGGGCATTTTCCAAAAGATCAGTCCTCTCTCCTGTTGTTACCAGAAGTCACCAGTAAGAAAAGAAAAGCAGTCTCTGATAGCTAGAAACTGCCTGGCAGTCATAGCTTGTCCTCAGTGTTCTCCTCTTCAAGTAAACAACTTCACAGAATATCAATATCGCACAACGTGTGACCACAATAGATTGAGGCAAAAACAAGACCATTCTATAATCATGTCTGAATACAGAAAAAAACTTGAACATTATGCAAACCACAAAAATATTTCTCTACCCTAATCTATATGAGTGACTGATGCTTCTTTAACAATTACAGCTTTAGTCTTGCTTTATTCTTCCCATCTTGAAGATATGATTTAATGATACCCAATTACAGAATTGCCCCTATTTCCTGACAGCATCCAATCCAGAGCAAAGCTTCAATTCCTTGCACTTTTCTCAAAATCAACACAAGTCCAGATCTATAATAAGTCCTTTCTAACACTGTCTCACTGAGAAGCCCCATGTTTCCCTGCAGTGTGTGTTCTCCCATGCAGTCTCAAGCACCAAACTCAGCTTGTTCACCTACTAGATGTATTCCTGATGGTCTTTGGCTAAATCTTTGGGAGAGTCTTAGTTTTCAAATCTGGAGATAATTCTGGTATTCTAAGGAGTAGTGCAGTGGCAGCGTAGAGGAATGGAGTCACATAATCACCTATCATATAGGACAAGGCCTCCTTCCCCCTGTCAAAATAATACACTAGCAAAACTTTGTAGAATTAGAATATTGCTCTCCTGGCAAAGCTAGTTCCAAAGAGTTGAAGCATAAGTTCTTACCAGGATACTGAGCTGTCAAGCCTCAATAGGTGGCCACATTGACAAAAAGGACATGCTTGCCTGCATACTGCTTGAACTGGATGTATTCCTCACCATTGAGGGTGAGGGCTCCATACTCATAGATGGTGCCGGTCACCCCTTTGTAGCAATCTGTCTGAAATATAACCAAAATAATCACAGTAATGCAACAATTCATTACAATAATTCCCAACATTTATGGACATTTTCAAAACACTCAAAACCTTTCATGTAATAATGAAACTCTAAGAATTGAAGAGACCTATTCAAGTAATATTTTTATTCAGGGTCCATATCAAACTAGAATCTGTGTTTGATGTAAAAACCATTTTTGTATAGTTTTCCCATTCCTGGACAATTAATATACCTCACCTCCATTCTCTGACATTGCACCCTCTTTCACATCCTCACTCCCAGCTCTAGTCATTCCATCCCTTTTTAAATATTCTTAACAGGTTTCTGCAGAGTTTCTCACACTCGATATAAGTTCTACATGAATTTCACATGTTCTTATATTGTAATTTCCTCCCTAAAGCTGGGCCCATTTTTTGCTCCTTCTCTGGTTCCTGTTGAAGGTCCTTTCCAGATCTTTGCCAGTGTTTTGCTCACTGGTACTTACCAAATTATCCTCAATGATCCCCTCTTCTCATTCCTACACTGTGGAGAAACAGCTCAGACTCTTATCAATTAGGGATTATAAATTAGGAAGCAGGGGAGAAAACTTCCCACCCACAACCATATGGCGGGGTGGGGGGGTGGAGGGTGGGAAACGGACCTGGAATTAAATGCCAAGATGTTGTTATCTGATAAGAGAGGCCAAATTTAAACTAGATTTACTGGAGATGTGGAGGAAAGTCATAGAATTTTAGAGTAATTTAAATGGAGCTAAAAGAGATCTTAGTCTATCAGGGCTTGCCCCATGCAGCAAAGGAATCCCCTGTAGCTGAGCTTCCCTGGGGAGAATGGGGAAAGATGCTCTTTTTTCATCTTCTAAGTCTGTATATTCTGTCATTAGGACAACTGGTGATAGCTGCTCCTTCACCAACCTTGGAAAGGAGGCTCGTCCTAGGGCAAGCTCCTTCCTGAGTGTCTATACCCCAAGACACACCTGGGCACACACATTAATACACATATTTGGGAACATTAACCTAAGAAATTTGCTATGAATGGGTAGTCATCCATGTGCCTGTATTCTCCTTGTCTGTATGCCAACTTTACTCTATGCAATTTCTAGCATTTGCCTTTTCTTCTACTGCAATAGAAAGTCACATGAAATCATCCTGTGAGCTGTAATGCAGACAGGGTTCCAGGGAAATTGCACTTGAAGAGCTCAATCTTGCCTATCTAGCTCACCTAAGTTCTTCACTTCTGCTCCATTTGCTTAGGTCTGTTTTAAGGGGTCAGGACACCCAGAAACACAGCTTTTATTCACAAGATGATTTTCTACATCAAGGATTGGATCCTCAATCAGACAGCAGTGATTGATATACACCTGGAAATTTACTTTGGAGGTCACCTTTTTTAATTTCAGAGAGGGGGGAATGATTTAACTAGAGCTACCAGCTATTGTGGATTTTACATGCATTATCTGTCTCACTCTTCACATGAACCCAGTAACAGAGCTACTGAAAGCGTGGTATGAGGACTGGAACCTGGGAGTAGGTTAGAAATGCAAATTCCTGGGCTCCACTTCAGACCTACTGGATTCGAATCTCTGGTAGAGATCTATGTTTTAACAAGTTCTCTACATGATTCATATGCAAGCTAAAGTCTGAGATGCCCTGTACTATAAGATGGGTGTTGTTCTCCACCTTGTATAGATGAGAAATACATGTAACTAGCCTACAGTCACACAAGAGTGGCTCAAGATTTTGAATGAGTTTGTCTGGTTTTAAAGTTAATACTTTTTGGTGTCTCAAATCATCTTCTTCACTCTCAACTTCCAACTCCACCCCCTTAAAACCCAGACACAAATACACATCTTTTTCTTGGGTGGCTACTGACATCTAGAGTAAGGACTCTCTGAAGGGTGTAAAAATTGGGTGCAGAACAAAGATCTAGGAGCAAATCCTTTTGCTCTGATCTGAGCCTTGTCTCCACCTCACCCTGCCACCTCCACTACAATTACAATAGGCCGACAAGCATCATGGCCTTGTGTATTTTATTATACCCTGGATAAAAGCTACTCTTTCCCTCACCCTGAAAGTCTTCAGAGCACATTTTTGCACCATCTTCTCTCCCCTCCTCCTGTGTTCCTGGTTGAGCAGCGTCTCCCAAAGCACCCAGGTCAGCCTCCCTCTCAACCCATTTGCCACTTCAAGCCTCATTTTCTGAGACCCACAAGCTGCTCCAAGACATAGTTAAGTATGAAGGGGACAGGCTCTGGGACGGGAATGGTCGTGGCTCAAGAGCTATCAAGCAAGGGGAAAGGTGAGTGCCTGGGAGAGCAGCTTTCATCCCTCCCTCACATCCACCTCAATGATGCTGCGAAAGGAAAATCCATGTGAGAGACAGACCAGCTGCAGAAGTTTGCAAAGAAGTGTTGGGACTCTGTCTATGGAGAAAAAGAGAGGGGAAAACACCTGTCATCCCTGGAGGCCAAGTCAGTCATCGCGTGCTGAGACCGTCCTGCGTCCCCTGTGGGACACTCACCTTCATCATTTGCTGTTTGGGGTTCGGCTGCGCCAAGCCGACCAGGAACAGCGGGAAAAGATAAGAAGCCCAGAACTGCCCGATCATGGCTGGCACCAGGAGGGGTCCGCGTGTCCGAGGTTCGGAGGGATCTCCGCCCCTTTTAAGCCCCTGGCAAGGACCAGTTTGAAGATGAGCTCTCCAATCGCAGAGCGACATTCACACCCCACCCTCTTCCTCCCCTTCCCTCCTCCCCGACTGTCTCATGGGTTCTGCCCTCCCAGGCTCTGCCCTTCCGGGTGCATCAGGGATGTGGGATCCGCTCGTGTTCTGGTCGGCGAAGGTGGAGGCTTCCCGCTTTAGAACCTGAGGCACAGCCCCGCCCTCTCCAGGTGACTGACTCCACAACCAGGAAGTAAAGCCACTGCCAGATAATTAGAGTTTAGCTTTTCAAAAAAAGCTGCCTAATACTTTCCTTACAGCCTAAAAGACAAAAGACCCCATGTTATGAGACGGTCAGGAGAAAAATGACCCCAGGAAAAAAATATGCCCCTTATAAATAAAAAAAAACAAAAGATTAAATGCTTATTATATCAATACTGCCTAAGAATCTAAAAGAAATGTGGCCCTACAGGAACATGGGCAAGTCAGTGCAAAAGAAATGAGAATGAACAAATTATAGGAAAAAAATATCTCCCAGGTAAACAAAAAATGCAAAATAAGATAATCAAGTTTTATCTATCAGATCACAAAATTAAAATAAATAAAAAAAATACTCAACTTTGGGGTCTACTTAGTTGGATATGCATTCTCAGTCAGAGTATGTAGGGGTATTAATTGTTAAAATAATTTTGGAAGGTAATTTATCACTATGAATGTAGTAAAGGATAGAATCATTGACTTAATGATTCCTTTTCTAGACAGTTACACTAAAAAATATTTGAAAACATAAAGAGACATGTATGCCTGAGGACATCCACCCTGTGGTGTTGTGTTGCAAAACCTTAGAAGCCAATTAAATATCCAATATTAGTAATTTCATTAAAATTATTGCCTTTAGAGTGAACATTAGAGACATTAAAAACAATTATATAATCTCAAACTCAAGGAGATCTTTTATTATTTTATCCCCATAGGACAAAGGATTTGATAGATGAACCATATCCTTTGCCTGCTATATTTTAATGAATCATGGGCATGGCTTAGAGTTATGGCATGAGCCATGATCTAAAATCAAAGCAGATAAAAAGGATGTTTTAGTGAGTCCGAGCAGCCTTATCTTTGGTAAATAATTTATTTTAGTTAACTATGGAAATATTGAAGATAGCTCATAGAATGTAGAAGAGAGCAAGTAGGAAACCAATGAATAAGAAAGAAATTTTGAGGGTGGAGGGTGTGCCTCAGTAGTTGCAGAGAAATCATGGAATCATGCAACTGAAAGAGACCTCAGAAGTCTTCTTATCTAAACTTTATACCGTTCAAGAATTGTAGTAGCTCCTGCTTACTCACTTCTCGGTGAATGGCAGCTCAATATCTCAGGAACAGCCCAGGAGAAGAGGTGGTACTGAGATTCAGGGCCTTCAGGACAGTGAGAACAAAAGCTTGTAGAACAAGAAAGCTTTGAAAGGAAATACACACTCCTCCCACATACGTAACACACTTACCACAAAATCCAAAATTTCTGGTAATTACAAGGTAAGTTTTTCAAAGAAAGAGAATAGCTCTGAGGATGGGGTAGGGTCAGAATAACAGCTTTCTTTTTCTTCAGCTAAAATGTCAGCATAATACATTCTTCACACAATAACCACTAGACTCAGATGATAATCTAGTAAGAAAGCTTCTTAATCTCCCCTAGGCCCTCAGTACCCTAGGGAAGGGTCACAGAATCTTCTGGAAGGAAAGAGGAGACCCATGTGCATCATACAATGACTCAGAAACCCCAGATATCACCAGCAACTTCCAACAATAGTCTCAGAGTCTCAGCAGTATTTTACAACTAGAAAAGGTAGAGGAACAAAGGCCTGGGATTCTGGAAAATGCTGATTTTACTACATGGAGGAGAGTTCTACCTCTCCACTTCTCTTCCCTAACCAGCCTGAAGGTGGGCACCCACCCAGATGAGGAACAGCCAGAGGCATCTGCCAAGAACCTTACCGTGTCGTCTTGGGCAGGTCTCTTCCTCCCTTTGTCCCATGTCCACAGCTATTAAAAAGGTGGTTTCACTCCCACCTATCACCTTCCAGTTCTAAAGGTCTCTGCCGAGGGCTTAAGAGAGTGTTTAGAGGAGGTTTGAAGGGATCTTGACAAAGCTGATTTTTGAGAGAATACAAGAGAACTTCTTTTGAGATTAAATCATGCAAAAAGTACAAAATGTTATATAAAGTTTGCTCAGCCAATGCCTCATGCATTTAGTTGAACTTCAAGCTGTAAAAGATAAGTGCATTTAAGGTTAGGCCAGGTATAATCACAAACTATACATTTGAAAATTCAACTTGTCTAGCCTTCTTGTTTAACAGACAAGACCAGAGATATTGGACTGACTTTCACATCAAACAACCAGAGCAGGTACTGTGATCACCCAGTGCTTACCCTGTAAGATGCTCCTGTATGCCACTCTAATTCTTATTCCTCATTTCTAACTCTTTCCTGACCCTGTTTGTGATTTCCTGACCTCTAATACACTCCAGTGCAAAAGGATTAAGACTAAAATAAAGACACCCACGCTTTGGTGGTAATGGCAAGATTTAGCAACTATCCTTCATCAATGTCCCCTTTTAACCTACTTCTTGTAGCCTATGATTACAGGCACAAAAAGACACACAAACTATCAAAGCAAGAGCACAAATTCTCAAATAAACATGGGATTTAAGCCAGTGTCCAACAGTCCTATCTAATGAGACATAGCATACCTTCTAACCTGGGCTGAGAATGAAAGGTATCCTTCATTAAATCAAATATTTAAGATTTAGCTTAATCTGTACCTTCATCTACCACCCAATTTCTCCTCCTTAAATTATCTTTATCAGCAAATGACAAAGCATAACATAATAATGAATAGGAATTCATTGGAAAAGAAAGATATAAGTCAAGAGGCTGTAGGAGCTTGGCCTGGGGAGAAGTATAATATGTGCCAATGACCAAGCCCTGACCCTGCTCCTGAAGCCACCACAGTGTGGAGCAATAAATTCAGGTAGAGTGGAGTTAGGGTGGGTGCAGGAAGGGGCAGCTCTTGAGTGATTTTCAAGCTGTAATAAGGTGTACTTTCATGACTGTTTTTGGGTCCACCAGAGGCAGGTTAGGTAAGATGCATTCTTGACCCTTGCTACTCAAAGTACAGTCCAAGAACTACCATAGTAGGCATTGCCTGGAAAGATTCTTGGAAATGCTAAATCTTAAATCCCACCTCAGACCACTAAAACAGAATCTACTTTTTAACGAGATCATCAATTGATTATTATGCATATTATCAATATGTATATCAATATGTTTGAGAAGCATTGTCCTAGATGACTATCTAGTCTTTGTCCTGTACCCAGAAATTTTCATCACTCACACTATACTTTCTAATTATGAAGTCCAGCAGAGGAGGCCTGGGTGTCTCCCTTTGCCTAGTAGTCTGTCCCTTGGAGAAGCACCCATTAATGCAGGAGTAGCAGGAAAAAAGTCTCAGCAGAAAGTTAACAGGGAGAAAGCTCTAAATTGTGTGTCAGTGAGCTGCCCTGGGCTTGTGTTTCACTCTCTGTAAATGAAGGCAATCCTCTCTGTCCCGCCTACTATAAACCTATTGTGAGGCCCTAATAGGATTAAAAGAATAAAATTGTTGAGAAGTATTTGGATTGGTAAAGTGGCTGGAGTTGTTTTCCCAAGGTACCTCCTCTCCCATTCTGTTCCCATCTGGCTTTTCACTGACAGCTCAGCTTTACTGAGATCCCTTGTTAACTGAGGTGATAAATTCTTCCTCTTCAGTTATAAGCCCCTTTCCATCCAGTCCCCTCTACCTGCCCTGTCTCAGGTTTACAGAAAAGGTGGTCCTTGCCTCCTGGAACGGAAATCTGGGTAGGGTTGAATTCTTGTGAACTCTTTTGGAAGACAGAAGCTTTTGGTTATCTCAGATTTCTGAGCTC
This sequence comes from Choloepus didactylus, assembly GCF_015220235.1. Lineage (NCBI taxonomy): Eukaryota > Metazoa > Chordata > Mammalia > Pilosa > Megalonychidae > Choloepus > Choloepus didactylus. The sequence continues at coordinate 124,496,427 of NC_051313.1, read as the reverse complement.
TTTTCAATGGTCTCTATTCTAATGCCTGATCACTGACACCTGATCCAGCCTTGCAGGTCCCCAAGGCCTTTAGGGCAGCCAAGCAGAAGGCTTCCCTCTTTGGGCACACATTCCCAAGCTCTTCTGCCTTCTCCCTCTTCTCAGTTCAAAAATGACTATGAGGATACAGAGATCACTGAGTTCAAAATATCCAGTGACTAGCTCTTTGACTGTAAAGTTATTGTCTCTGAATCTCAGTGTCTTCATCTGTAAAATTAAGGTAATAATATTATTGACCTAAGGCTGCTGTAAAAATTAAATGTGACAATAAATATAAAGCACTTAGTCAAGGGCCAGACTCAAATAAGCAACTAGAAGTGTAATTTATCATTTACATTTTCAGCTTTATGCACGAGAGAACTGAAATCCAAGAAAGACGACGTTCAAAGGTCACAAGGTGAGTTAAGGTGAAATGAAGGAAAACTCCTAATTTCTATTCTAGAGCCTTGCTCCGGTTCCATATGGATCATCAGTTGTTGTTACTAAATCTTTACTGTCTGAGACAATTTGCATTTGCTCATCTTACAACAACTAGCCCTTGAGTGGTAAGGAGACACTTCATTATAGACCTCAACAGTAAGTTAAATGGCATAAAATTCCAAATTCCCAGGTTTCTGTGTCATGCTTTTGAGCACCTTGGGTCCTAGCCTCCAAAAAATAAGAAGTGAAGATAGAGGAGTACTCACTGAGCAGGAGGAAACAAAGCAGATATCTCATGTCCCTGGTCCACATGAAGGCATCACACATTGCTCCTATTCCTCCTGCTATCTCCTTCCTGGAGTGTTATTTTCATCTTTAGCTTATCTTCTCACTTTCAGGGTCTTCTCCAGCCCCTCTGTCTTCCTCACTCTGCCTCTATGATCTTTCTAAAGACTGGTTTTGTTTACATCATTGTTCTTTTCAAAAGTTTCTTGCAGCTTTAATTTGGAATACTTATATGGAGCATTCAGGGTCCTTACTGATTTGACATCAGCCTAATCCCGGTTTAACATCAAGCATTTTCTTCCATAAATGTGTTTCAGGCAGATTGAACTGTCTCCATCACCCAAAGTCCACACATTTTGGTATTGATTCTTGACACTATAAGTCAAATCTGGGTCAATACTTTGGGATCATTCCCGAATGATTCTTTGATGCATAAATTGTGCACTTTCATTCAAAATAATTGAACACACATGTCTAACTGAGAGGTAACTCTCTGAAGCCCAAGTCACAAATCAGAGTCCTGGTGAGCTTGATCAGGTCTCCAATTGGACACCTGCTGCCTTTCACAAATAGCCCATGAGTTGGAGCAGGAATCAATTTGTGTCAACCACTGCCCCTTTGATCCAATCAATATGAAGCAATTAAGAGAATATAGGCAGGATTCCTAAGAAAAGAAATGACTTGCACAAGGTTACATAGCAAGTGAATTTCAGTTCAGAGACAAAAACTGAGGTCTCTCTGATTTCCTTTCAAGGCTCTTCCATTGCCTTATGCCTGACTCCACACTTACCACAGGGTTCTTTCATGTTCAACGTCTTTGATCAAAAAGGAAACAGGATCCTTTATTGCTTTGATACAGGCCTTGATCTCAGTTCCAGAATGACACAACTTCTTTAGTTATCTGAACCCAACTTAGAGACTCAGGCCACTGCTAAGTTCCACCTGAAGGATTTTCCTGATTTAATCCATCCTCCTATGTATATGGAGCCCTCCTTTCAGGACTCCAGGGGCTTCCTTCTCTTGTCTTTTGAATTTTTTTTTCTTTAAACATCACTAGACTTCTTCAAATCCACTAACTATGCAAGTTGGGAATTTGAGGAGAATGATGGTTTTACTGCAGTTTCCTTTTTTGTTACATGTTTGTCCATGTTTATGCCTATTATGGCTTTATCCTTGCAACAGCAAGACCATGTCTGGAAGACATCTCAGATCCAGGCTGGCTGTGGCCCTAATCCTGAGACTTTATTAAGGCAACTTCCTGAAGCAGAGTCCTCCTGGAAGCTCTGTCACTATTGTCAAAATCCCCATCCTGTTCTAGGCAATAACTCTAGTGTTTGGTGAGACAAAAGGGACAAAGTGTAAGGAAGAATGTGTACTTTTTCAGGTAATGCCCATGTCCATTATTCTCTTCTAAAGGTACAGGGGAGGTACCATTGCGTCCATGCATTGCCATGGGCATCTGAGATGCCCACGGCACCCCCAAGAGCTAAGCAACTCATCTAACCACAGAATCAGATGTATCTCCACAGTCTTAGTCCCAAAGCTTCTGTGGCTCAGGCCTTGTTGCTCCCTAGAAGAAAGGAATTTTCCCATTTCATTAGCACTGCAAAACAAAATCCAATTATTTACCTGTGGTAGGGATTTGGATAGAAGATGGCTGCATTTTTTTTTCCTTCCAAATTTCATAGTCTTTAATATTTCCTCAGCTTTTGAGAGATTCAGAACACTTAGTGATCTAATTTGGTCAATTCTCAATTGAGGAAGACTGGGAAATGGGAGTATTGACTCAAAAAGCTCTAGTATTTTTGTGTTCAAATATTTCAGCTTCTTCACTTCATATATGGAAAGCAGAAGCCCAACAAAGAGTCAAAACTTGATTGACTCTTCTGACCTTGCACAGCCTTAGCCAGAAAAACGAGCATTGACTTCTGTCACTGTAGCCATGAAATCAGGTTAGGGACAACAAATAGAAGTTGGGAAGAATCTCGCATTCTTTTACTGCCATTGGTCCAACACCAAGTCCAGTCTGGTAGGTCCCTGAGGCTCTTGACCTCTCCCAGAGCCAAGTCTGTCCCTAAGCCACAACCTGGATATGGAAAAGCCAGTGGAAGCAGGTGATGTTAGGGGGGAATTTGGTCCAAGAGATAAAATAGGGAGAAGGTAGAGAGAAAAAAATTGGAGGAACAATAAACAGAGAGGGGAGATAAAGAAAAAAAAGAGAAGGAAAGAAAGAAGTATGAATGACAAGAAAGGAAGAGCTACACATACTGACTGCTGACTATGTGTTAAGACATGTTTATTAAAGATAATTAAATTATCTTATTTAATCTTCACCAAAATAACCACAGAGTTTTTATATTCTCCATTTCATGAATAAGGATATGTATGCAGAGTAAAAATAAGTAATTTTCCCCAAATCACAGATCTAGTAATATATCAAACTGGGACTCATATTCAAATGTGTCTTGACCCAAACTCAAGCTATTTCCTCTCTATAGTAGGCTGTATAATGGGCCCCCCAAATATCAGGTCTTAATTCCTTGAATCTATTATTGCCTTTAATGACAAAGGTTTTACAGATGTGTTTAAGTATCTTAAAATACAAATATTGTACTGGATTATTAGGGTGAGCCCTAAATGCAATCACATGGCTCCTTATAAGAGAGAGACAGAGGGAAATTTTATTACAGAAGACAGCAGGAAATCTGACAGTAGAAGCTAAAGGTTGGAGTAACGCAAGGAAGGAGTCACAAGCCTTTCCTCCAGTTTTCAATAAAATGTTCCTTATTTCCTTCTGAGCCCTCACCAGAAGCAGGTTTAACATCTACATTTCTACCAACAGTCAATTCAAGGGATCCTAGATTTTTTCTATCCTGTGCTTCAAAATTCTTCTAGCCTCTACCCATTATCCAATTCCAAATCCCACTGAAATTTTTAGATATTTGTTATGGCGGTTTCCCATTTTCAGGTACCAAAATCTGTATTAGTTTTTCTGTGGCTGCTTTAACAAATTACCACAATTTAGTGGCTTAAAAGAATAGAACTTTGTGGTCTCACAGTTCTAGAGGCCAGAAGCTCAAAACCAGTTTCAGTGGACTGAATCAAGGTGGAGGCTTTAGGTGAGAATCCATTCCTGGCTTCTTCCTGCTTCTGATGGCTGCTGGTTTTCCTTGGCTTGTGGCTACATCACTTCAATCTCTGCCTCCATGGCCACATTGCCTTCCCCCCTTCAATCTATAGTCTCATCTCCCTCATGAAACACTTAAGAACTGACAAAATGGTAAGCCAATTGACCGGAAATAGAAACTGAACACTAATAGTGTTTTTTTTTTTTTTTCCTGTGAGGGCCAGTGTCTTTCCAGGTAGAGTTGAACTTCTGATTTAAAGGCTTCTTATGCCTGGGGTGGGGGTGGAGGGGCTCATATGTCAAACCCCAGGTTCATTCATCAAGACAGCCTAAAATAAGAACCACCACCCCACTCCCCCCACACACACCTCAACTATTGACTAAGTAGATTTTCCCTCATGGTAAGGACAAACTGGAAAACACTGATCTAGCCAAACTGCAGGAGTATTCAAGAAAATTTCTCTTGGTATTGAGCATAGCTGTTGAAAATTTGTGATCTAAAAGTGGCTTTTGTGTAGACTTCTGTCCATAAATTCATGTAGAACAAGTAGATATACTTCTATTAATCTCTCAGTTTTAACTAAATTTCCTCATAGTCCTGCATTTTTCTTTACCATTTCAATTTAAATATATACTTTTATTAATGAAAGAAGCAAAGTAGATGTTTAATAGCACTGCTTAATTATTGTCAAGGGCTAAAATTATATCATTTCTTTCAAGATTTGCATTTATCTCTTCCTTATTTCCTTTCTGCAGTAATTTAGCTTGAAAACATATGTGTGCACACACACACGCACACACACATTCATAAGAAACTAGTGGCAGGGCCAGACACAGGGGAGACATCAATGTCTGGGAGGTTATGGATCCTCCTGTCTGTTGACACCGTAAGGAGGCAAGGACAATGGAATTGTCCTCTCTCTATCTTTTGCTTTATCCTATTTTTCTCTCCTTTTTTCCTCCATTGCCTATAGGGGAAAAAAGCTTGGTTTTAGGATTTTAAAAGACTTTAAGGTCTTTCTCAAAGAACTTGATTCTGGGCAAGCTATTTAATTTTTCTGTGTTATCAGTTTCTTCTTTGCAAGAGAGTATAATAATGATTTTTTTTAAAATTAAAGATTAAGATTTGTACCAGGAAATGCCTGGCATATAATGAGGACTCAATGAATGCTAATATTATTCCCCATTCTTTCTTTTTCTTCTCCTTTTTTTCCTTTCCCTTCCCTCTCCATTGACCTCTCCCTTATTTATCCCCTAATTTGCTCTATTAATTTTTTATCCATCAGTTTTAAGAACCCCCACCCTACCACCTCCATGCATCTTCAGTTTGTTTAAATTTTTTTTTTTTTTGATATGGAAAGCTTCAAACATATACAAAAATAGAAAAAGTATGATTGACCTCATATACCTAATTACACACTTGAACAATGATCAGTTCAACTCATGGTCAATCTCATTTTATGTATACCCACAAACATTTTTTACCAACCTGCCCCTACCACAAATACACAATTATTTTGAAATAAATTTCTAACATTGTATCACTGCATCTGTAAATATTTCTTGTTCCTACTAATATTAGCCAGCAAAAAAACCAAATCCTTGGGATTTCCTTGGGATGGGCTACAGGGAATTTCTAAGATCATGACCATGGCCTGATGTCATTCATAAGTTGCCACAGGCTGAGAGGCGGTAGGCTGGGAAAGGAGATTTGTTCTAAATCAGATGCTGATTACAAAAGGGATAGAGATTGTTATAGGGGACAAAGTTGTGGATTTGTCTAGCACAAGCCTCCTAAGTTGGACAAGGTAATCTCTCCACTTTACTGAGTTTCTGCTTCTCCTGTGTACAGTTGAGAGCCTGTAAAACATGATCTAAAGACACATTTGAGCTCAAAACTTCTAAGATTTCTCAATTCTTAATCTTGCTTCTCAATCATCTAAGGGTAAGAATTGGTCAGTCAGTTGCACAGGCATTCAGAATCTCTCAAAAGCTAAGAAAATAAACTAACAATGTCAGCTTTCAAGGGACTTTGGTGATTTTCTGATCTACTTCCCACTTTTTATAAATTGGTACAGAAGTAGTATTTTCCCAGTGTCCCACGTTTTTATTCAGTTGTTGATGATGGTTTTCAGTGTGTGTTGGTGAGATGCAGCATATTTATCCCTTCCCTGGGAGCAGCAATGGTCTGAGTCAGAGACTGTGAAACAGTTCCAGGTGGATGCACATCTGGTCTTGAGAACAGTGGGTTACTCAAATTCCTGTGGTTGTGCATGGACACAGAGCTCTCTCTCCCCCACACCATACCCCAGCCCATTAAGGGAGGAGTAATAGACAAGAACACTGCCCAAAGGAGTACACATTCTTCTTCTCACCGCCTCGCCATCCCAACCTCCAACAAGCAGTGTTCCTCCTGGAGCAGGTTGGGGGAGGAAAGATTGGCATTAGTCACAGAGCCTTTCAGGAAGTCTGGATTTCAGGGCCAGTTGCCTTACTGAAGGCTCAGGTTTAAGCCATAGCCAGCCTAGACCAGAAGTGAGCCCAAATTTCATCTTGTCTGGAGAAGGAGGGCAGAAGGTTAAGAACACTTGAGGATAAAAATTCAATGCAAAAGGACAAGTGATCTCTTTAGAACTTCCCTCCATTTCCAAACACATATATTACGGGGAATTGAGGAAGCCTAGAGGGTGAAGAGAAAAGTGAATCTGAAATTAAAACTCAATGTCATGTCCAGGTCTAAACTGTTATGAGAATTCAGCCAGGTCACTTTCCCTTGCTGAACCTCACTTATCTATTTGCAAATTAGAGCTGATGATGCTTACCCTACCTCTGTACCAGGCTGATTGTGAAGCTAAATGAAATTATGGACTGTGATGGTTAGGTTCATGTGTCAACTTGGCCAGGTGACGGTACCCAGGTGTCTGGTCAAACAAGCACTGGCCTAATCATTACTGCAAGGACATTTGTGGCTGGTTAATAAACCAGAAGGCTGGTTTATTAAATCGTCAGTCAATTGGCTGCAGCTGTGACTGATGATGTCAACAAGGGCATGTCTTCCACAATGAGAGAATGCAATCAGCTGGATTTAATCCAATCAGTTGAAGACTTTTAAGCAAGTTAGATAGAGGACCCTCACTTCTTCTTTGGCTAACCAGCAAAGCATTTCCTGAGGAGTTCATCGAAGTTGCCAGTTTGCTGCCTGAGGAGTTCATCTAACATCTTCAGTGGAGTTGCCAGTTTGCTGCCTGCCCTATGGAATTTGGACTTGTGCATACCCACAGTTGCATGAGATACTTCTATAAATCTTGTGTTTATAGATATCTCTTGTTGATTCTGTTTCCCTAGAGAACCCTAACTAATACATGGATGGAAGGACATTTGTAAACTATAAATTTTATATAAAAATAAGGGATATTACCTTAAAACGGCAGACTTGGGAGTAGATCTTAGGCTTCACTGTCACATGCAGAGTAAAGGCAGTCCTGGGGATCTGAATAAGCCAGACGTGGCAGCCCAGGGCCCAGGGCCCCTCCTAAACGGCCCATAACAAACCTGCTTTGGCCGAGGACAGGTCCAGAAAGTAAACAATCTCCCCAGAGGGGGATGAATGTAACCATGGATGTAAAAATGGCATTGACTGTATCTTAGTCTTAAACACTAATCTTAGTAAAACATCGCGTTTTAGGCCCCTTTAATGATTATACTAGAGATCCGATGTTCTCATACCGTATGGAATGTCTTTGTTCTAAAATCACATATTACCCTACCCTGGGCTTCTATTCCTTGCAGGGAGTCAAACGTCCAGAATGGCTGCCACCAGAGAACCTCTCCTGTTTGTAAGTCCAATAAATCTATGTCTACTTCTGTGCCTGGCCTGTTTTTTGGTCTCACAGCTGCATAAACCTGGCCTGGGCCCGAACACTGTGGAAAATTTTCAAGTAAAACCAAAGTGTGTACAAAACTATCTAAATCAGATTTGGGTGGCTGCAGAGTCTGTGGTTTGAATCCGGGATGAAGAGGTGGACTGCGTCCCAGCAAGAATTAGACCTGTGTCTTTTCTGATCAAAGGAGATTAAAACAAGAAAACTGGTGTTGAATTTCAAGTAGGATTAAGGCATTAATAGAGCCTAGGACAGGAAGTCTGAGAAGCTTCATTTCTATCTCTAAACTGCCACTCATTAGCTGGTGTGACCTTCCACAAGAAATTTAACCTCATAAGAATATAATCTCAAGGGAAAATTAGCATCGGATTTGGATTTTAAAAAGAAGGTGTGGGAGTGGTTGAGTCACATTGATTTTTCCCACCCTAGTCTGTTCAAGGTCATGAGTTATTTGCAATTGCAGGATTTTTAAAAGTCAGAAAGTGACAGATCTTATGGTTTAATTTAGGCCTGGATTGGTTTTTCAGCCTTGATCTATGGCTCAGAACACAAACATTTCCACCTAAAATACTGTTTGGTAAAGTTTGGTAAAATTGTATTCCCTCTCTTTTCAGTGGGAAAATGTATATATATATTCAAGATAATTTGAAGCAGAGGAAGTGGGATCCAAAGGTACTCAGCACAACTGACCTCCAAACTCAAGAATCTAAATCTAAAGAGGTACGTTTTGGATAATGGAAAGCATTCAGGTTTTCTGAAATATGAGGTTCACAGAGAGGAGCTACAAGAAACAAAGACTGAGAAGGAGGTTGAGATCACATAGGGAGAGCCTTGGATACCCTGTTGGAGAAACTGGATTTGATGTTATAATACCTTGGTTAACATCACTGGTTCTTCTTCAGGAGAGTGATATGACCAACAAGTGTACAGGGGTTCCAGTGGCAGAGGGTGGAGGAAGAAAGGATTGAAGGGGAGGAGCCAGGAAGAGAGAAGAGGAGCTAGGAGATTATTTCAGCATTCCAGAAAGGAAATGACTGGGCTTTGATATGATGTGGCTCTAATAGAAGGTGTGAAGGCAAGGCAGAGGGAGGAGGCAGTGGATATGTGATACAGTCAGGTAGACAAGAAGACATAAAGTGCTCTTCATGTGGTTCCCTGCTGAGTCCCAGTTCCTGTACTTTCTCCTCTCAGAGACTGAGATCTTGCCTCCAGGGAAACTGAAACAAAGGAACACAGAGTCTTGGGAAGGGAGAGATTTACAGGTCACTTGATCTGAAAATTGAGGTGGAGTTTATGATGAAAGTTACTCTTCCACTCCAGAAACTTATAAGCAAAGATAAAGCGGCTAAGAAAGTAAGGAATTTATAACAAGGAAAGAGTTGTGTGTAAGTTTCCCATCATCACTAAACACATGTCTTTGGATAAACTAGTTGCTCTGCTTGGGCCAGATCAAGTACCGAAAGACTAAATGAATTATCTCCTTTATTTAAATTATCCACATGAAGTTCATATTATTATTCCCCTAAATTTACAGAGATGAAGACCAGAGGCACAGGGAGAAATTTGTCCAAAGTCAAGTGAAGATAGGAGAATCAGCATCTGTGTTGGGGAGGTATCTTGAAGCAGAAAACCTTCAGGGCTGCCCTTCAGGGCTTTGGGGAGCTGGGTGGCTGGGTCAGATGTCATTGTGCTCCTCCCCCAAGATTAGAGACTCCTAAGAAGAGATTAGAAACCTGGGATAACAAAAAGCTTCTGTTTTCCAAGAAAGCTCATGAATGCCCTGACTCCACCAGAAGCAAGAATTAAACCACATTCAGACTTCAGCTTTAGGAGGTGGGGGCAGTTTTTTGCATCCGTCTCTAAGAGGCAGGGCAAGTAGAGAGGGCTGGTTGAGAAGGAGCTTAGAACGAGAGAGGAAGTATTTATCATGTCAACTCACACAGGAGCTCAGCTGGTAGTGCAAATTTCTTATGGGAGGAGGGCGAAGAGCAGAAGAGTGGTAACAGAAAAAAAGAAAGAAAGAAGAACTCAGCCTCTTTACTAATCCAAATATTTTTCCCACATATCTTTGATAGTTATCTATTAGAGCTTGAGTTTAGTTCCTGCATTCACCCCTTTCCTCTAATGCCCAAGCACCAGAAACAGCCAACCCACGTTAACATTCTCCCTTATTCACTTATTTTACCTTCTAACTCATCAAAGACAACAGTTTTGCCAAATGCTTTGTTGCAGCGTAACAAAGGTTGCCAGCTTTCCTGTAATATTTGTTTCACAAATATTGTGGACTGAAGATGAAAGTGAATTAAAATATATATAATAAGAGAGAATCTTTGCATAGTTTAATGACGATAAAGTGCCATGAATTTAAGAGTTTGATTAACTTAACTCTCTGAAATCGAGGTCCAAATGGGGAGTAGGGGTTGATTTTTTTTTTAAATTTCGAGGAGCCAGCAATCTGATGAAGATATACACATTTTTCAAGAATACAAACAATATGCATATTACACATATTAAATATTACATATGCCTATGGGGAGAGAAGAAGAATGGAGTTTGGAAATCAAAGGGGCTGAATAATAAATAAAACAAGAGGGGCCTTACAAAGACAAATAATCATGAACTTAGGAGCATGATTAATTCAAACCTTCGTGCTTGAGATCCAAAAAATAAAACTGGATTATAGATACAAGGAGAAAGTTCTTGGTCAATCTGCCATGAGATTGGTGGGGACTAAATATATTATTTATGTGGGAAACAGCAATTTCTAGGACTCCCAGTCTGCATTCATCAATCATCTACTACAAAATTTTATCCAAGACTATTATGCAGTTGGAAACTGCTGCTGAATGAATGGGGGTTCTGATATCTGTTGACAGGCAGAGAGCCTTTATTCTTAGAGGAAATTGTGTCATATTTCTATGACTCAGAGTGGCAGATTATCCACCAGAAATTTGGCAGCATTAGTATTTCGATCCCGTCCATCCCCCACTGACTATGTGTGAGAGCCTCATATACCAGACTGACATCAGGCTGGGTGCCGGCATTCCTTTTAACCTTTGCCAATCTGATAAATGAAGAATGTATTTTTTCTTATTTCTATTTTTTTGATTATTGGTGAGGGAGAACATTGTGTCCTACCACAGATGCCATTTGATTTTTTGTCTGGTGCCCATCTTTCTTTTAGGCTGACTGGCTTTTTTCAAGTGATTTATAAGCACTTGAAAGCATTTGTAAGCATTTGTATAATTAATATATGTTAGTCTGCTGTCCTCATATATATTGTGAATTTTTTTTTTCTTTCACCGGGGGCCCAGTTTCTTCCCGACACTCTCTGAGAGATCCTAGGAGAATCTTTTGTTTTTTTTTAAAGCTCAAATAATAGTATTAAGGAGGTCTTTAAAACGTCTACGTCAACCCTCTTGCAGTGACTTTAATGCAATGTCTGGGAGGCTGTTTCTGCCGCTAGACACTCCCATCCACTAAGGGAAAACAGACAGTAGTCATCATGGACCGAAGAGGACTTGCCGCCACCTTTTCTGCTATTATTTATGTGGGTCTCAGGTCTTCATCGCACTGCTGAGCGCTGAGTGCTCGCGGGGGTGTGTGTGGGAGAGGATGTGGTTTGAATTCTACCGTCCTCAGGCCCCACTCACGCCCCAGAAATCCTTGCCGCCCTGCTATTGGCTAGCGCAGGCTTGAACTAAGTCCTTGCCAGGGTATGAAAAGACCTCCGGGTGCGTGAGAAACCCCAGCCCCGTTGAGATCTGCAAACACCAGTCATGATTGGATTATTAAGGGCCTCCTATCTTTTCCCCCTTTTCCTAGCCAGCTTCATGCAGCCAAATCCCAAATACGAGAAGATGAAGGTGAGTGACCTCCAGAGAGGACGAGGCGAGGCCCAAACCCAGAGTTACTCTTCTGTCCAGCTTCCAGATCTGCCCTCTGGCCCTTCTTGTAACTGCTTTGTTCTTTGCGGGAGAATCCTAAACCTTTCTTCTCTTCTCCTTGAATCTTCTTCACTGTTACAAGTGGGTGTTCCTTGAACTGAATATGGGTAATATTCATTACCCATGAACTGAAAATCACCTTACTGTGGTATTTTCTCACCTCCTTCTCCATGCGAGGGTCTCCTGGATACCCCTTCAGCCGCATCAGCACCTGCATCAGAGCTGGGTCTGAAGCTTGGGCAGGGATGGGCGTCAGAGTGGAACTGGATTTCTGAGAGGCAGAGCCGAGCAGCCTCAAGACACTGCTCAGAAGGAAACACATGAAAAAGAGGAAGAAGTTAATCTGGAAGTTTTAGGGATGGATAAAGTTAGAGAGTTATTAGCAAACAACTGGATTTGGAGTCAGGAATCTTGGATTCTGGCCCAGTTCAATTCCAAAATTCAAGGCTCAGTTGCCTTATTTATAAAACATGTGTTTATGGCAGGAGGAGAGGCAGTGCAGGGAAGAATAGGGATGAACTAGATGACTTGGAGGCAAAAAGAAGTCATGAAGTCAGGGCCAGGCAAACTTGCATTCACATACTGGGTACCGCTTTTGGCCTTGGACAAGTCACTTCTCCCCACTTAGCCTTTATTTTCTCATTGTAAATTTGCAGGTAATAGAATCTATCTTAGGGGTTTGTGAGCAACAATGATTAGGCATATAATATGCTCTATAAAAGTTGTTCTGATAAGATCCTCCCCATTTCTAAAATTGACTATATGACCTCAAGGGTGACCTTCTATTTTTAAGAATTGATGTGTTTTTTATTGTTGTTACCCAGAGCTGTCTAATAGGGTGTGGACACTCTGGACTGGAGGCATTTGAGACATAGCATACACACTTCAATAAACTGGAACAGCAATGAATATCAGTAGTAAGCTGGATTAAAAGGAGTCTTAAAGTTCAGAGTTTCTCTAAGTCCCTGCATCCTGGTACCCAAGATGATTTTCAGTGACTTTCATTACAGTAGCAAAAAAGTCAAATGCTTAAAAATGTTCAGCTTGGGACCAGGCACTATGGAGATAGGAGTAGATGTTTTACATAATATTCTCTTTATACACGTATCCATTTTGCTGGTGCATATATGTGTATATGCATTTAGAGAAAGGTGCTAAAACCTGAAGAGAGAAGACGCCTTTCTCTCCAAGAGTAGGGAGTGAGTAGCTACGACCTGGTATGCTAGTAATAGAATTAGTGGGCTTCTAAGATTGGAAAAGGTTTTATTTTTTGCTTTGCATCACTCCTTCTCTGAATGAGGGCAAAGAGTGTTGGACTAAGATCCTTTCTAGCCTATTGAGTTTCCAGGAAGTCTAGATTTACCCAAATTTATGTCTTTAAATCTAGACCTTCCTTACCAGATGATATCTTTCCCTCCTCTTTCCAGTTAGTCCCTTTCTGCCTTTTTCTTACCCAGTTGCTTAGACATGTAGCTTCCTTTTCATATCTTCTATCTTATGCTCCATGTATTCCTTGTAGCTGCTTTCCAAATATAGGGAAAGGGATCAGGATGTGCTGGTGAGCTCTGTGGAGTTAGTACACCTGGGGTACTGCATGGATCCTGCATGGGTAAAGACAGAGGAGGACATAAGATGAGCTCTATCTTATGGAGAAGTTTAACATAAGAGCATGCAATGCAAATTTCATGTAGAACTTATTTCTGTTACGCAGAACTCTACATAAATATGTGTAAGAGACTTGAGAAGGGATGAGAAAGATGAGGCTGGTGATGAAGGTGAGTATTAGACATCAAGGGTAGGGAGCTGGGTGTGTGATATGTTGGATGCTTCCAGGCAGATTTTAATATCCTACTTGCAGATAGACTTTTGGACTTTCCTTTTCCTTTCTTGGGAGCTACATAAAGAGGGGGTCTCACAGTATTGGCCATCATATAAGTAAGGGAGTGGCATGAGGAGGAAAACTATTCAAGGTGGAGATTATATTAGATTTAGAATATAAACTTGGAAGGCCCTTTGGGGACTCTAAGAAATCTAGACCAATCTCTTCACTTTACTTATGGGAGACTGAGGGTGAGGGATGAGATTTTCCAAGATTCATAAAGGAATTTTAAAATAGAGCTGACTTCTGATTTCCTGGTCAAAGCCCTTTCCACTCCATTGCATTAATGAGTAGGGTAAGAAGCCAGAAGGACTAGGGAAAGTTAAAGTAAAGTAGGTCATCCTAAAATAGTTAGGCAATTTAAAACATGCCCTCCTGGGAGAATCCGGGCAAAATGCACTGAATCCAGAACCAAAGAGTAGCCTCATTTTCACAGAAGCCTGAAAAGCAGTTTGCTTTTCTCTTTGGCACCACTTACTTCCAGGTCCTCCATCCTAGCTCATGAACCTCTGCTCTTTTCCATTCATCCAAACATTTTCTAGAATCTTACCTATGCCAAAAAGTCTTGTAGAAATGATAGGAAGAGATAATTGATTCATGTGTTACTCAAAAAACCTTTGATTTCAAGTGAAAAGACCTAAGTTAAAGTCCTGTCATTGACACCTTAGACAAGTCTTGTTTTTTTTCTGAGTCTCAGTTACATGTATTAGTCTCTGAGTGCTTTGAAAGATAATAGTGATGTCAGGAAATGTTGTTACTAATACTATCATCTTTTTTTTATTTGTTTGTTTTTTTCAGATGCATTGCTACAAAGATGTGAAAGGAACCATCTATGACTACGGGGCCACCCCTCTCAATGGAAGGGAATACATCCAGTTCAAGCAGTATGCGGGCAAGCATGTCCTCTTTGTTAACGTGGCCACCTACTGTGGTCTCACAGCTCAATATCCTGGTAAGAATTCATAGCCTAATTTCCTTGTTAACAAATTTGCCATCTTATTATATTCTAAATCATAATTAGAATTATATTCTAATTCTAGAAAAATAGATACTCATGATCTATTTTATCTTCATTCCCCTATATCAGAAGTCAGCAAACTATGGCCCACAGGCAAATCTAAACTGTTTTTGTTTGCTTACTTGTTTTTATTAGAGAGGTTGCAGATTTGCAGAAAATCATGCAGAAAATATGGAATTCTCATATACCCCCATTTTAGTTTCCTAAGCTGCTTAAGCAAATACCATGAAATGGGTCAGATTAAACAATAGGAATTTATTGACTCACAGTTTTGAGGCTGGGAAAATGTCCAAATCGAGTCATCATCAAGGTGATGCTTTTTCCCTGAAGACTGTGGTATTCTGGGGCCGGCTGCCAGTGAACCTTGGTTCCTCCAGCACATGGCGAGGCACATGGCGGCATCTCCTGGTCTCTCCTTTCTCTTCTAGATTCTGTTTCAGCTTCTGCTTCCAATGGCTTTCTCTCTGTGTGTCTGAATTTCATTCTTCTATAAAGGACTCCAGTAATAGAATGATTAAGACCCATCTTGACTGAGGTGGGACACACATTAACTGAAGTAACCTCATCAGAAGGTCCTACTTATAATAGGATTACATCCACAGGAATGGATTAAATTTAAGAACATGTTTTTCTGGGATACAGATAGCTTCAACCATACCCTCTCTCACACACAGTTTTCCTTATTAACACTTTGTATTAGTGTGGTACCTTTGTTACAATGGATGAAACAATATTATTATAATCATACTATTAACTGTCATCTATGGTTTACATTAGAGTTCACTGTTCGTGTTGTATAATCCTACGATATTTTTTAAAATTCTAGTAACATCTATGCAACCTAAAATTTCTCTTTTTAACCACATTCAAATATATAATTCAGCAGTGTTAATTGCATTCACAATCTTGGGCTACCATCACCACCATCCTTTCCCAGAACTTTCCCATCACCCCAAACTTGAACTCTACCAATTAAGCATTAACTCCCCATTCCCTACTCCTACCCCAGCCTCTGGGAATCTATATTCTAGTTTCTGACTCGATGAATTTGCTTATTCTAATTATTTCATGTCAGTGAGCTCATACAATATTTGTCCTTTTGTGTCTGACTTATTTCATGATGTCTTCAAGGTTTATCCATGTTGTCACATGTATCAGAACTTCATTCCTTTTTACAGCTGAATAATATTTAAAATATTCAAATTTGGCCTGTCTGTTTTTGAAAATAAAGTTTTATTGGAACACAGCCATGCCCATTTGTCTACATATTGTCCATGGCTGCTTTCATGCTGCAAGGCAGTTGGCTAATTGCAACAGAGACTTTATGAGTAGTTGTGAAAGAGATATTATGGCTCACAAAGTCTAAAATATTTACTTTCTCACACTTCACAGAAAAAGTTTGCTGACCCCCTTCCCTATACCCCTGCCTCTGCTGCTCCTGGTTTCCAGGAGAATCTGGGAATTAGGAGCCTCTGAGAAAAATGGAGAAAAGATTGGCATTTTTGAGATTTTTCCAATGTTTTACAGGCATCTTACACTTGAGGGCAAAGGTGGGGGTGGGGATGGGGATTTTGTACCTAGAGCTGCTATGATAGGAGTGAGGCCTGGTAGAGAAGTCTATGATAGAGGCCAACACTCCTTCTCCAACCTCAACTCCTCCTTAAGGTACAGTTTTCACCTTCTCTGTACATTATTCTGGGAAGAATTTTATATTTCTGATATTCCAAGTCAGATGTTTTAATGATGAATGAATAATGAACAGGATGGATTATAACAGAAACAGATGCACTTCTTGTATTTTACCTAATAAGAACTTTATTTTTTGCTTTTAATTGTATTATATTTTAAATCAGTAATATTTTTACAAGGCTCAGAGTTCAAAAGGAACAAAAAGGTTTCGAGTGAAAAGTCTCCTTTCACTCCCTTCAGACAACCAGTATTAACATGTTTACAAAATAGATAGATAAATTCTTTTATCTGCTTTTCCCCTAGTTAATATACTATAAGTGGCATTTGTTCTACTTGGTTTCTTAAATTAATAAAGTACTCTGGAGTTCAGTCCATTTCCTCACTCATTTGTAAGACTAAATATTATTCCATAGGACCATAATTTATTTTACCTATTCATAGGAACTTTTAAAAATCAGCTTATTCAGTTCCTACTCTGCACATAACAGAAAAGGAAACTGAGGAAAAGTTGCACAAGAACTGAAAGACAGACTTCCTAATTTCCAGTCTCTTTCCTAGAAGAAGTAATTATACACAGTGGCTGAAGACAAAAGGGAGAGATATGGGGACATGTGGAAACAGGAAAGTAATCTCAATTTAAAAAAAAAGAAAGAAAAGGACTAAGAGGAGATACCAGTTGGTTGATCTTAATCTGAATGGGACTGGCCAAGGTTGGGACTGGAAGCACTGAGCCCAGAAACTGCTAAGACTGCTGGTCATAAAAGCCTGAGCAGACAAGTTGGGAAACTTTCTGGCAGTGGAATAGTGAAATTGGAAGCTTGTGTTTTGGCATATCAATGAGGATTTTTAGGAAGAATACTACTTTAACATCCTGAGCATTGTTGAAGAACTTGAAGCTCAACTTGGAATTTCTCTGGATCTCTTTGTGTCTGTCAGGTTTATTCCCATTCCATCAGCAAGAGGTAGCCTGTACAGGAGGGAGAATCTCAGTACTCATTGTTGTCTTTTTCTTCATTGAAGAATGATTCATTCTACCCAATTAACCAACTAGGGAAGACAAACTAATGAGTGATGTTCAAATCTGGCTTTGCTTAAAAAACACTTGGTGAGCTTTTAAGTAATAAAGATGACTGGGCCGCCTTTCAAAGGAACAGAATCAGAAAAATCTACGGAATGGGACATGAGCATCCCTATTTTTAAGGAAGGGCCCTCAGCTGATTCTGATATACTACGGACTTGGGAAATAATGCACTTTAAGAAAGAACATTTGGATGCATGACTGGAGATCTGGGATCTAACCTCAGCTCTGCCACTAACAGTCTGTCTGATCTAGAGATTATTCCCTCCCTGGGCCTCTGTTTCCTCATATGGAAAATGGGTAACTCCAATGATCTCACTCATAAATCTTGCTTTCTAAAATTAATTTTAAATTAAAGGTGGGCCTGCACAAGACAGCGTCTTTAGCCAGGCCACCATGTTCTCCCTTGTCTACCTGCAGAACTGAATGCACTTCAGGAGGAGCTGAAGCCCTTTGGCCTAGTTATATTGGGCTTTCCCTGCAACCAATTTGGGAAGCAAGAACCAGGAGAGAACTCAGAGATCCTTCCTGGACTCAAGTGAGTGCCTGCATGAAACCCTACAAGGAGCTCCCATCAATTTTTCCTCAGTCTCCACAGACGCTCATCCATATTAGGAACTTCCTGGGTGGATGACAGATCAATAGGCTTAGCTGTTATCCACTTTGGCCAGCCTTGATGAGAGTTTGGCATCATCTAGGGATTTTCTCCCCATCCCAAGGTAGTAAGGCCTGGATGGACCTGTGGAGTAGCAGGAGCACAGAAATAGCTGGCACAGAAACAGTGGGGCAGGGACAAGGAGAGAAATAAAGAAAAAGAAAGTCAATCAAGGAGCCCAAAGTCAAAATATGGGCTATTTTCCCTCTCCATTCTCATCTAGTGTACCTCTACTTCTTTTGTCCTTTCCCATGACTTCAAATCCTGTTATCCCATCATAACTTACTCTCTCAAAATCTGGAGCTTCCTAAGAACATTATGGCTCATTGCAGGTATGTTCGTCCGGGGAATGGATTTGTACCTGGTTTCCAGCTTTTTGAGAAAGGGGATGTGAATGGTGAAAAAGAACAGAAAGTCTTTACTTTCTTGAAGGTAAGCAAATTACTGGCATAAGCTTCCTGTTCCCTAATATTCCTAGTATTGGGTTGGTATGGATGAAATGGACACAAAGGCTCATACTTGAAGGTGGGATTGGATTCTTTGAAGGAGATCTATGGTTCAGCATAGAAATTTTAATTAATCTGTTGGTATCTGTGGGGTTCTGGCTTTGTGTGCTGGAGTGGCAGCTGCCCTATCTTGCTGATTGACATTCATTCATTCATTCAAGATACATTTATTGAGTACCTGCTATCTACAAGGCAGTTTTCTAAACAACAATGATATAAAAGCAAATAAGACACAGTCCCTACCCTTAATGAGTTCATAGTGGAGAGGGAGGAATAGAAATCAACAGGTATAATACAATGTAGTAAGTGGCTTTTATGAAACACTAACTTTTAGATATAGAGAATGCCAGAGCAGAAAGGGCCCCTAAAGATCACCAGAGTCATTTGTTCCTAAATGCTGGACTATATGGTAGATTTTCATATACTCTCAGTAAATTGAAGACAGTAAGACACTGTAAGAAGAGTTTCAAAAACTGAATTTATCTGACTTATAGGGCTTCCCTTTATTCTTGAGTTTATGGCCTATAGGCAATTTATTCTTACCATGATCTTTTTAAAATTAAATGATTAAATGATGGTATTTTAATTCTTTTATTTGTCAAAACAAAATGTCAATAACTCTAAGTTGGTCCCAAAAGATATTTACTGAAATGGTAAAGGCCCACTGAGCCTCAAGACCTGGTAAACTATGTTGTAAAGCAAGCTATTCAATTTGCAGACAAAGTAACTAAAAGCTAGAGAGGTGACATATCTTACCCTTAGTAGTATGATTTTGTGATGGGGACATGGGGACAAACAGAGAGAGAAAACAGACTTTTACTGTAACATCTCCTGTGGGATTTTTAGTTGTTGGCATAGTGGTGATTCAGAGAATTTAAGGAGTTTATTAGGAACCACAAGATAATTTAGTGTCTAGGTATAGGACAGAGTGGATTACCTGTGACTGAAAATAGCCTGGATCATCTAGGAACATAAATGATGCTGTCATTTCTCTTTTCTATCCCTCTGCTTCAGCATTTCTGCCCTCACCCCTCTGAGATTTTGGGCTCATACAGATATATCTCCTGGGAACCCTTGAAGGTCCATGACATCCGCTGGAACTTTGAAAAGTTTCTCGTGGGGCCTGATGGACTCCCTGTCATGCGCTGGTACCACCGGACTTCAGTCAGCACAATCAGGTTAGACATTCTGGATTACCTGAAGCAGTTCAAAACTAAATAGGGATGCTCAGAATTGGGGAAGGAGCCATTTTGCCTCTTTCCTGAAGACCTCTTCAAAAAAAGATCCATCTTCCCACCACACTGGCTTCCTAAATGGCTTCCACTCAACTAAATCGCCTCTACACTGCCAGTTTCCAATCTGTACCAAGTAGATTCATATCCTGATGGCTACTGCTATTTCTCCATGCAAGAGTATATGGAGTGAAGAACAAAAGATTGCTAATCCTAAATCCCCATGACTGTGTTACAAATTTAATAATTCATATCCATTAAAGGAAAATCATCCATGAGGATGGCTCATTTTGCCTCAGTATCCTGAAGGACATCCCTAGACTTCCTGACTCTGCACTCTCTCTCCACACTAAAGTTGTAAGAATGGCAATGGGATGACAGTCACACCAACTGGACTCCACTTAACTTTTTTCTCCCCAAAGACAAACATATATTGTCAGTTTCCAACTCTTTTAGGACAAGTCTTGATCCATGACTCTCCCCACCTGTCCTTCTCCTGTAGAAGCCCCAAGAAAAAGTGAGAGAAGAAACTTTACTTACATGAAGGAATGGGCTTCTTTATGATAAGTGAGATCCAGAGCTTCTTTCTGGATTGGACCTCACAATAGCTTCCCTTATTGTCTGATCCTTAGTGCATTCAGGTCATGATCCCTGGGTGGAATGCCCCCTACCCTTTGAAGGATGGACTTGCACTTTCAACTCTAGATTCCTCAGCTTCAGAACCAGACTTGCCACTGTTGCCAATAAAATGATTTCTGCAGCATCAGAGATTACTGTGATGGATTTTAAATTCTATCCTGTGCTAGAACACATGTGATCTCCCTCTTCTTTCTTGCTCTGATTATCATAGATACTATATGGCCCAAATATCCCCATCCCCTGGACAGAAGGATTTTTCCTCCCAGATACTTGAAAGGCTATCACCTGATGGTTCTCGGCTGTCATCCCTTCCCAGGAATTGCCTCAGTTCAAAGTCATGTTCCCTTTCCAGGGGAAACCTATATCCAGTTACTGGTCAGTAAGGATATAAAGGCCCAGTCCTGTCTTCTCAACTTGGAAGAAGGGACATCACAGCTGCAGAGACTCCCATGAGATAGGCTGATGACTTGTGCTTGCACTGCAGCCCAGTGTTTCCCTCTGCCAAATCCTGCTTTTTCCCTTTGCCCCTTGGGTGTTGGTCCCAAGGGAATGCCTTAACAAATTTTCTGATTGAAAATCTCTGTCTCAGAGTCTGCTTTCCAAGGAAACCAGCCTGAAATAGTTGGCACCAAAATTAATCTGAGAAAGCAGATGCTAAGATGAAATTTTGAAGCCCATCTTACCCACCATCTGTTTGACAATGAAACGTTGGTTGGAGCACAGATAGCCCTTGGCACAAAGTAGCAGTGCAATTGTCAAAACTTTTGCCCAACCTGAACTGGGATGGTACACTGTTAGAAGGATATACACTAGCAGATATGCTGTATAAGGTGCTTGAGAAATATGGTAGAAATAGTAAGGTCATTATAAGGTAAAAGGGCATGCACACTGTTTTGAGATTTTTGATCCTTTCTTTCTGCCATCTGTCACAAAGTCCTGGCAATTCTACTACATTTAGTGAAGAATATTTTTAGGTATGTATGAATGGGTTGTGGGTTGTGGATGAAGACTGATCCTAAAAGAGTTGGAAACTTATACTACATACACACACACACACACACACACACACACACACACACACACACACAAATATGTATATATATATATATGCATGCAAGCATACATATGTAAAGTTAAACATAAAAGAATAGAATTGGATGGTTATTTGTGGGAGGAATTGATGTTTTGGAGATAAACCGTTAAAGTTCGCTATATCATCAAATAAAGACTAAGAGTGAAAGCCAGAATGCCTCCTTGGGAACGTATAAAGAAACTCTCTTACCCTGCAACTTAAGTACACAAAAACTGAGGTCCAGGCCTAAGACTTAATCATAGAAAGTACAGAACTCTAAAGCAATTTAAATTCCTGACCAAGATGGTCTTCTTTGCCAAGATCATGGCCTTGATTGGAAAAAATAGAACCTGGAGACATTGGATAGAATTATCTGGTTTAATGCAGTAAAACCTCCAAATCCCTGAATATTCTGGAACACCATGAGCCTGTAGAAGTGACCCACACCTCCTTATTAAGGGCTATTTTGTCCTTCTTGCTCCTGTCAGACAACATGTGCTTTCCCCACTACTCAGCATCTGCTCCCATATAGGATTAGATGTTAAGGGTTCTGGATCAAGGGGACTGGAACACAAAGTTAGATAAGGGAAAGGGCATTGATATGGGAACACTCTCCTGGAATACAAAGTTTTTGTGCGTTGGCAAGAACCCAACACACTGTTAGGATGCTGTCCTGCTTGGAAAAAACAATGGTCTTCACTTAATGTAGTAGGAATGCCAGGATTGTTGTGACAGATAGCAAAAAGAAGAAATCAAAAAGCTCAGAGAAGTGGGCATGCTACAATGGATATACTGTGTAATGCTGGAAAGCCCACCAGATGACTCTGTGTCACAAGGGGGCCAAATGACATTCAGTTTTAAAAAATAAAAAGGAATACACTGATAAGAGGGGCACCAGAATCACAGAGAATTGCTGTGGTAAGTGTCCTCTGTAGACCAGGGCTGGTGGTAGAAAATTTTGCCACAGAACTGGTCTCACTCCTAGTAATGGGGTTTATAGAATCCTAAAATAATTGAGGTCAGATGGCAGACCCAAACCATCAAAATCCAGGGGTGGGAATGTGTATGTGTGCGCACACATGCAAAATTGCTACAATAAGAGGCAATGTCAGAGTAGCAGCCAAGGGAGCCTAATCTGTAGAGAGTGTTACAGATGAGTAATGGAGTACAGCATCCCTAGAAGCAATATAGGTAGCCACAAGGGTATTGCAGCCTACACATTCAGAGGAAATCAAGGATTGACATCAGTAGACTGAGGCAACTTTCCTCAACTAAAAATAAAATCACAATCCCTTGCTTGGTTTTTCATCCTGAACCAGTTTTCAGACCTGGAATCATTGATTAAAGGAGAGGTCAAGCAAGCATATATAGTATAATTTCCCCAATCTTTTCTTAAAGAAACCTATGATCATTTGCTCAGTAAACATAAACTCAATAAAGAGAAACACCTTTACTCAAGAACTGCTGGAAACAAGGTCCAAGTTTGCACTGATACTGAGAAACCCTAAGTATCATCATGGCTCCTCTGTTAAAAGGGGAGCAGTGGAGCACAGATTATAAATGGAGCCCTGGCCCACATCTAGTTCACTGATTGGTTCCACCTTCAGTTAAATGCTCACTCTGTCATGGATCCACCTGGTGAAAATTTCTATTGTCCCAAAATTTATAATTGGAATGGACATATGTGCTAGTTGGCACCACCCCTACTTTGGTTTCTTGGTCTGTGGGGTAAGTCCCATCACAGTGGAAAAAGTCAAGTGGAAGTCCCTGAAACTGACTCACCCAAATCCCAGCCAAGACAGTAAAGGAAACCATTCAAATGAATGAAAACCATCCTCCCAAGAAGAATGACAGAGATTATTGCCTTTAAGGACCAGAAGGATGTACAATTGGTATCCCTATTGTATCTCCATTTAATTCACCAATCTGGTCTTTGTAAAAAATAAAAATATTGAAGAATGACAGTGGACCCCCTAAAACTAAACCAAGTAATAGCCCCGATTGCATCTGCTATCCCAGATATGGTATCTTTGCTAAAAAAGAGTAACATGACATCTGGTACATGGTATGCATCTGTTGATCTGGTGAATGCATTCTTTTCCAGAAGAAGGATCAAAATCAGTGTGCATTCACTTGGAATAGATAGCAATATACTTTTACAGTCTTGTGCAGGGCTATGTTAACTCTCTCACCCACTTTCATAATATAGTCCAAATGAATCTGGCTGGCTGGGTACCTTGCAGAACACTATATTGAAAGAACCATGCTGATAGAACCAGGTATTCAAGAAGTGGTAAGTATGTTAGAGTCCTTGATAAACACATGTACCTCACAGAGTGAGAAATGAGTCCTATGAATATTTAGGAGACTGTCATATCAGTGGAAATTTAGAGGTCCAGTATTCTGGTGCATGACAGGACATCTCCTCAGCAATCCCCGTGACATAGGCTCCACCCTCTGAGAACACTGGGGTGGTAATCCTCTTCCTGAACAATGGAGTGGAACAATGGAACCATTGGGCTGGACTCACTCCTTCCATGCACATGGGTGGGCTCACTCTCTTGGCCTGAGAAGATGTCTTCAGTCCAGACCTCAGCTTCCATGGGCCTGCCCTTGAAGGGATTTTTCCTTCAGCATGTCCATTTTAGTCCAGGCAGATAGGTATTCTGCATATACAGATCTTGCAAAAAAGCTTGTTGGTTTTGCATGTAGTAGGGGGTCCAAACCATCAGATAGTAGGACATTCCACAGACTCTTCCTGGATAACTGCATTTCCAATCCTGACTTCCACAGAATTTGTTGACTGGTTCCATATTCAGTTAAATGCTCACATGGAGCACTATTCTCTGGAAATTTCTTTCCAAAACCACAGAATTTTCCAAATCATCAATTTCTAGTTTCTTTGTGTCCAGAAGCTCAGTTCTCAGCTTATCCTTTTCCTCTTACATTTTACTGTAAGCTGCAAGGAGAAACCAGGCTACACTACCACATTTAGCTTGGAACTTTCCTCAGCTAAATATCCAAGCTCTTCACTCTCAAATTCTGCCTTCCTTCTGACATCAGAACTCAATTTTGCCAAGTTCTCTGCCACTTTAAAACAAGGATTGCCTTTCTTCCAGTTTCCAATAGCACATTCAACATTTGCTTCTAAGACCTCATCAGAAGTACCTTTACCATTCACATTTGTAATAACAGTCTCTTCAAAGCAATCTAAGACCTTTCCATCAAGTGTCTCACAGTTCTTCCAGTCTCTACCCATTACCTAATTCCAAAGCATTTCCGCATTTTTGGTATTTGCAATAGCAGCACCCCACTCTCCTGATACCAAAATCTGTTTTAGTCTCTTAGGCTGCTTAAGCAAATACAATGAAATGGTATGACTTAAGCAATGGAAATTTATTTGCTCATGATTTTGAGACCAGGAAAATATCCAAATCAAGCATCATTATCATGATGCTTTTTTCCCAAAGATGGCTGCTAGTGATCCTTGTCTCCTCTGTCACATGGCAAGACACATGGTGGCATCTACTGGTCTCACCTTCTCTTCCAGATTTAGTTGATTTCAGCTTCTTGCTTCTGTGGTTTTTCTCACCTAAATTTCATTCTCTTATAAAGGACTCCAGTAATAGGATTAAGACCTATCCTGATTGAGGTGGGTTACTTAAGGGTTCCCACACACAGTAATGGATTAAATTTAGGAACATGTTTGTCTGGAGTACATACAAATTCAAATCACCACCATTGGTGATGAATGGCCTGGTTAGCTACTCAAAGATCTGGAAGGAGAATGACTGGAAGACCAGAAAAAAAGAGGTCTGGGGTAGAGGCATATGGATGATCTTGTGAGAGTTGCCACAAAGAATAAATATTTTGTATCACATGTTAAGGCTCTCCAGAAAGCATCCACCATGGAAGAGAATGAAAAGCTTAGTAGATAGAATGATCTGGACAACTGATGTTAGCCAGCCTAGGTCCTTGGTCTCCCCTGGGTGGCACCAGAGGTGCATGAACAGAATAATCATGAGGACAGGGCAAGATGTTATTTATGGGCCCAAGAATACAAGTTTCTATACACCAAGATTGATTTAGCTGTTGCCACTAGTGGCTACCCAGCTTGTCATCAACAGAAGCCAATACTGAGCCCCCCCAAATGGTATCAACACTTGAGCAGACAAACCAGTCATTTGGTGGCAATTTGACCTCATGGGACCCTTTTCTTCACTGAAGGTACATTGATTCATTTTGATGAGCATCATCACTTATGGGTATATGTTTGCTTTCCCTGCCCACAGTACCTCATCAAACATCACTATCTGAGGGTTTACAGAGCACTTCATCCACTGACACAGTACTCTACATAACTTCTATTAGACCAGTGAACCTATTTTATGCCAAAAGAAGTGCAGTATGGTGGCAGGGCCTGCTGTCCTCTCATGTACCACACCACAGAGCTGCTGCATGTATTGATGGAATAGCCTACTGAGGGCTCAGCTGAGGTGCCGTCTTGGACATGATACCCTCCAAGGATGAGGCACCAAACTCCAGGATGTAATATACATACTAAATCAATAACCATTATATGGTTCTGTGTCCCAGGTAGTTAGAATCCATGGTCTGGGAACCAAAGAGTAAAGCACTAGTGACCCAATTTATAATCATTTCCAGTGACTCACCTTGTAAAATTTGTGCTCCTTGTTCCCACAACTCTGAGCTCTGTGGGATTAGAAGTTTCAGTTCCCAAAAGGGAAGAATTTTCCAATGGGAGACACAGAAATAGTTACACCAAACTTTAAATCACAGGTACTGCTTAGACAATTTAGGCTTTCTTGTGTCAAGGAACCAGCAGGCAAGAAGAGGACTCACCATCCTGGCAGGAATAATTGACCTTGAGCACAGGAAGGAGATGGGGCTGCTGTTACACAATGGAGAGTGATGGATATGGTTGGCACCTAGGTTATTCATTGGGTGTCTTTTTGTACTCCCTTGCCCAATTTTGATGGTAAATTGACAAGCACAACAGTCCTAATCTTAGAAAGATATGGTAAAACAGGTACTCAGATCTCTCAGGAATGAGAGTTTGGGGTATTGCAAGACTAGAGATGCTAGCCAAGGGTAAAGGGAATACACAATGGATAAGAGAAGAGAGAGATGCTGAGAATCAGTTGGGGTCCTGGGACAAGCTGCAGTGGTGAGGGGGACTGTGGTTTGTCCCACAAACCTTCCTCTTACAAGTTTTCCCAGGAAAAGAGGCCCACCAGAGTTATGAAGGAGCTGCTTCCAGAACTCAAATAAAGTATGTGTACCTAAAAAGCACAAGGGTTAGACTGTCCTGAATACTATGCTCTGCCATCCATATCTCCCCTTCAGGAAATAGGGATTTATTCCCCCAGCTTTTGAGAAGGTTGTTGACTGACGGTTCTCAGCTGTCCATCCAATTTGATATTTGCCTCAGCTGAGGACAACCTCCTTTTCTAAGGTGATGCCTCCTTCCAGAGGAAGACCATTCCTTATAACTAGCTAACATGGAAATATAGAGGCACAGCTCCTCATTCAAACTCCTCAGAGCTTCCTATGGGGTTAGTTAATTGCTTCATAGCACAACTCCCACTGTCCAATCTTGTTTCCTTATCTTCCTTTAAGAGGTGTTGATCTTGACAGCACTTCCCAATAAACATTCTGCACATTACATCTGTCTCAGAGTTTGCTATCCAGGAAATGTGCAACATTGACCCTGCTTATATGGTCCACATGGTCACCTCATGATTAAGAATGTTTCTGTTTTGAACTGTGCTTTGGTTTGCTAAAGCTGCCACAATGCAATATACCAGAAATGGGTTGGCTTTTACCATGGTGATATATTAACTTACAAATTTATAGTTCTAAGGACATGAAGATGTCCAAATTAAAGCATCAACAAGATGATACATTAACTGAAGAAAGTCCACCAGCATCTGGGATACCTCTGTCACCTGAGAAGACACATGGCTGGTGTGATGGTTAGGTTCATGTGTCAACTTCACCAGGTGAAGGTACCCAGGTGTCTGGTCAAGAAAGCACTGGCCTAGCCATTACTGAAAGGACATTTGTGGCTGGTTAATAAACCAGAAGGCTGGTTTATTAAATCATCAGTCAATTGGCTGCAGCTGTGACGGATGATGTCAACAAGGGCATGTCTTCCACAATGAGAGAATGCAATCAGCTGGATTTAATCCAATCAGTTGAAGACTTTTAAGCAAGTTAGATAGAGGACCCTCACTTCTTCTTCGGCTAACCAGCAAAGCATTTCCTGAGGAGTTCATTGAAGTTGCCAGTTTGCTGCCTGAGGATTTCATCAAACATCTTCATTGGAGTTGCCAGTCTGCTGCCTGCCCTACAGAGTTTGAACTTGTGCACACCCACAGTTACATGAGACACTTTTATAAATCTTATATTTATAGATATCTCTTATTGATTCTGTTTCCCTAGAGAACCCTAACTAATACAACTTGGTATCGGGAGTGGTACTTGAGAAACAGAATCTTAAAATCGGCCTTTACAATTGGTTTTATATTCTGATTAGATTCAAAGACACTGATGACTCCATTTCCAATAATCAAGATGGCACTGACAGTCCATGGCATGAGTTGGCAATGGAGATATACAAAATATCACAGTTTAATTCTCCTAATCATACTCATGTATGAAGCAAGGCCATGGGTGACAGTTTTTGACACCTTAACAGAATTTTGCAGAGTTAAGAAGTATAGCGATCTTGGCTGGTTGCTCTTAGATACGCTGGATAAAGAGAAAGGGATGAACTAAAGGCTTCAAATTTAAAACTTAAGCACCTATGACAGATGTAAAGGTTTCTATGTGCGCCTTGAAAGAAAGTTGTGCTTCCTGTGGCCACAGACTTGAGATTTCTGAAAACTGGACCCAGGGTCTCATTGTGAAAGTAGCAGATTTACAACATAAACTAAATCTCAAGCTCACAGGTGTCTGCTGTTAAAGTAAAGGCATTGATTGGAAAAAAAATGGAATCCTTAAACTTGGGATGGGGACGTATGGATTGATAATAATGGCAGTGAGGACATTGGAACCCAGGATTCTGCTGAGTCTTTGTTACATATACCTGTAGTGATCTGTCCTGAGGAAACAGCCCCCCCCCACCTCCAGTCTGCCCTGGGGGAACAACTTCCCCACCTCCAGTCTGCTCTAAGGAGCCTGCCACCCAACCTCCACCTAAAGAGATTAACCCTTCAGTGTCGGCTAGAACTGTAATCACCTCCCCTAAGGAAGTGGTACTCACTCCTCTGTCTGGAGAGATTAATCCTGTTTCATGAGATGAAACTGCAACAGAAAGTCCTGAGGTAAATGGCTTGAAGGATATTTCTAATTCTTTTAATGACCCACCCCAACCACCAGTCTTTCCTTAAAGACCTATAACTAGACTAAAGTCCCAACAGGCCCTGAAGGGTGAGGTACAAAGTGTGGCCCATGAGGAAGTATGCTATACTTCAAAAGAACTATATGAGTTTTCCAACTTATACAGGCAGAAATCAGGGGATATGTGTGGGAATGGATATTAAGGATGTGGGATAATGGTGGAAGGAATCTAAAGTTGGATCAGGCTGAATTTACTGATACGGGCCCACTAAGCAGAGATTCTGCATTCAATGTTGTAGCTCGAGGGGTTAGAAAGGGTGTTAACAGTTTGTTTACGTGTTTAGGTGGTTGGCTGAAACATGGATCAAAAGGTGGTCGGCATTAACTGAGGTTGAAATGCCAGAACTGCCATATATAGTATATGTATAATGTAGAGGAGGGAATTCAAGGGCTTAGAGAGATTGGAATATTAGAGTGGATTTATCATGGAGGACCTGCTCACACACCCCCGGAATGTCCAGAGGACACACCTTTTACCAGGACTGTGAGGAGTAAATTTGTGAGACTAGCTCTATCATCCCTGAAGAGCTCCGTAGTTGCCCTTCTCTGTAGGTCAGATATTACTGTGGGAACTGCTGTCACTGAGCTGGAATCCTTAAACACAATGGGGATAATCAGATCCTGAGTTGGCAGAAGCCACGTGGCAGCAGTTAATAGTCAAAGACAAGGTGGGCATGGCTACCTGGAAAACAGGGTCAAGGCAGCAGTCAAAATAATCTGACTTGCAGAGACTTATAGCATTGGCTAGTAGATCATGGAGTACCTAGCAGTAAAATTGATGGGCAGTCTACTCAATTTGTTTGAGCTGTATAAACAGAATTATTCTAGGTCAAGTGAACAAAAGTCTACCTTGAATTACAAAAACAGAGAGTCATGGCCCCTTAATCAATTCCCAGACTTGAGACAGTTTATAGTTCCAGAGCCCCTTGAATGAGGGGAAGGCCAGGTACCCTTGGGGAAGGACCCTGTTACACTGCCAAAAATTTATACTTCCTCCCAGCCTTCCCCAGGGGGCCAATGCCTTTTAACAGGGTAACTGTGCATTGGGGAAAAGGAAATGATCAGATATTTTGTAGATTATTAGACACTGGTACAGAAGTGACATTAATTCCTGGAGATCCAAAACATCACTCTGGTCCACCAGTCGGAGTTGGGGCCCATGGAGGTCAGGTGACCAATGGAGTTTTAGCTCAGGTCCATCTCGCAGTGGGTCCAGTGGGCCCCCTGACTCAATCTGTGGTTATTACCCTAGTTCTGGAATGCATAATTGGAATATTATTAACTGATAGAATCCTCACATTGGTTCCCTGACTTGTGGAGTGAGGGCCATTATGGTGGGAAAGGCCTAGTGGAAGCCATTAGAACTGCCCCTGTGTAGCAAAATAGTAAACCAGAAGCAATACCAGATTCCTGGAGGGATTGCAGAGATTGATGCCACTCTTAAGGACTTGAATGATGCAGGGGTGTTGATTCCCACCACATCCCCATTCAGCTCTCCTTTTTGGCCTGTGCAGGAAACAGATGGGTCTTGGAGGATGATAGTGGATTATCCTAAGCTTAACCAGGTGGTGACTCCAATTGTAGCTGCTGTTCCAGATGTGATATCATTGCTTGAGCAAATCAACACATACCCTGGTACCTGGTATGCAGCTGTTGATCTGGCAAATGCTTTTTTCTCAATAGCTGTTAGAAAGGATCACCAAAAACAGTTTGCGTTCAGCTAGCAAGGCCAGCAGTTTACATTCACTGTGCTACCTCAGGGTTATATAAACTCTCCAGCCCTGTATCATAATATTGTCTGCAGGGATCTTGATTGTTTCTCCCTCCCACAAGACATCACACTGGTCCATTATATTGATGATATCATTTTGATTGGACCTAGGGAGCAAGAGGTAGCAACTACTCTAGGTTTGTTGGTAAGGTATTTGTGTGGCAGAGGATGGGAGATAAATCCAACAAAAATACAGGGGCCTTCCACCTCAATAAAATTTCTAGGTGTCTGGTGGTGTGGGGCATGTCAAGATATCCCTTCTAAGGTGAAGGATAAGCTGTTGCATCTGGTCCCTCCTATGACCAAAAAAGAGGCACAACATTTAGTTGGCTCTTTGAATTTTGGAAACAACATATTCCTCATTTGGATGTGCTACTCTGGCCCATTTACTGAGTGACCAGAAAAGCTTCCAGTTTTGAGTGGGGACCAGAACAAGATGAGGCTCTGTGATAGGTCTAGGCTGCTGTGCAAGCTGCTCTGCCACTTGGACCATATGATCCAGCTGATCCAATGGTGCTGGAAGTGTCAGTGACAAATAGAGATGCTGTTTGGAGACTTTGGCAAGCTCCTATAGGAGAATCACTGTGCAGGCCCTTAGGATTTTGGAGTAAAGCTTTACCATCCTCTGCAGATAACTACTCTCCATTTGAGAAATAGCTGTTGGCCTGCTACTGGGCCCTAGTAGAGACAAAAGGCTTAAACATGAGCCACCAAGTACCATAAGACCTGAGTTACCTATCATGAGCTGGACAGCACTCTATCACAAAATGGAAATGGTATATATGAGATAGAGCTCAAGTGGGTCCTGAAGACCCAAGTAAGTTACATGAGGAAGTGGTCCAAATGCCCATGGCCCCCACTCCTGCCACCTTACCTTCTCTTTCCCAGCCCACAGCTATGGCATCTTGGGGAGTTCCTTACAATCAGTTAACTGAGGAAGAGAAATCTCGGGCCTGGTTTACAGATGGTTCTGCATGATATGCAGACACCACCCAAAAGTGGACAGCTGCAGCACTGCAGCTCCTTTCTGGGATGCCCTTGAAGGACAGTGGTGAGGGGGAAATCCTCCTAGTGGGCAGAACTTTGAGCAGTGCACCTGGTTGTTCACTTTGCTTGGAAGGAGAACTGGCCTGAGGTGCATTTGTATACTGATTCATGGGCTGTTGCTAATGGTTTGACTGGATGGTCAGGGACTTGGAAGGAACATGATTGGAAAATTGGTGACAAAGAAGACTAGGGAAGAGGTATGTGGATAGACCTTTCTGAGTGGGCAAAAAACATGCAGATATTTGTGTCCCATGTGAATGCTCACCACAGGGTGACTTCAGCAGAAGAAGATTTTAATAACCAAGTGGATAAAATGATCCATTTGGTGAATACCAATCAGCCTCTTTCCCACACAACTCCTGTTATTGCCCAATGAGCTCATGAACAATGTGGTCATGGTGGTAGGGGTGGAGATTATGCATGGGCTCAGCAACATGGACTTCCACTCATCAAGGCCGACCCAGCCACAGCCACTGCTGAGTGCCCAATCTGCAAGCAGCAGAGGCCTACACTCAGTCCCTGATATGGCACCATTCCCTGAGGTGATCAGCCTGCTACCTGATGGCAGGTTGATTACATTGGACCACTTCCATCATGGAAGGGGCAGTGATTTATTCTTACTGGAATAGACTCATACTCCAGATATGGGTTTGCCTTCTCTGCACGAAATGCTTCTGCCAAAACTACCATCTTTGGCCTTATAGAATGCCTTATCCACCATCATGGTATTCCATACAGCATTGCTTCTGACCAGGGAACCCATTTCACAACAAATGAAGTGAAGGAATGTGCACATGCTCATGGAATTATCTGGTCTTACCATGTTCCCTATCATCCAGAGGCAGCTGGGTTGATAGAATGGTGGAATGGCCTGTTGAAGACTCAACTACAGCTTCAACTAGGTGGTAATACCTTGCAGGGCTGGGGCAGTGATCTCCAGGAGGCTGTGTATCCTCTGAATCAGTGTCCACTCTATGGTGCTATTTTTCCCATAACCAGGATTCACGGGTCCAGGAATCAAGGGTTGGAAACAGGAGTGGCACCACTCACTATCACTCCTAGTGATCCACTAGGAAAATTTTTGCTTCTGTCCCTGCAAGCATAAGCTCCACTGGTCTACAAGTCTTTGTTCCAAAAGGAGGAGTGCTTTTGCCAGGAAATACAACAATGATTCCATTGAACTGGAAGTTGACTGCCACCTGGTCACTTTGGGCTTCTTATGCCTCTGAACCAACAGGCAAGGAAGGGGTTTACTGTACTGGTTGGGGTGATTGATCCTGACTATCAAGGGAAAATAACACTGCAACTACACAATGGAGGTTAAGAAGTGTTTTCCTGGAATACAGAAGATCCCCTAGGGCATCTCAGTACTACCATGCCCTGTGATTAAAGTCAATGGAAAACTGCAACAACCAATCCAGGCAGGACTACCAATGGCCAAAAAACTTCAGTAATGAAGGTTTATGTCACCCCACCAGGCAAATAATCATGGCCAGCTGAAGTGCTTGCTGAACGTAAAGGGAACATGGAATGGGTAGTGTAAGAAGTTAGTGATAAATATGAACTATGGCCACATGACCACTTACAGAAACAAAGACTATGATGGCTTGAATATTTCCTCCTTGTTTTGTTATAAGTATGTTTGTATTTGTCTGTAAAGCAAATATCTTTGCTTTCTTTGTCTTATTTCCTTATTATATGGCATAAGCTGTATTGTTCATTTTGCAATATTTAAGTTAAAGGAAATCAATTTAAGAGTTAATATTACCCAAGGACTTGCACCCTATTCTGGAGAGGTTTAGTGCATTTCTGGTTGTATACAGGACAGAGGAATATTGTTAGGCAAAATATGTGCCTGTTATTGTTCTCTGCTTACAGATAAAGTATGATTTAAGGTGATGTGCATAACTGCCAAGTTGACAAGGGGTGGACTGTGATGGTTAGATTCATGTGTCAACTTGGCCAGGTGAAGGTAGCCAAGTGTCTTGTCAAGCAAGCACTGGCCTAACCATTACTGCAAAGACATTTGTGGCTGGTTAATAAACCAGAAGGCCTGGTTTATTAAATCATCAGTCAATTGGTTGCAGCTGTGACTGATTACCTCAATGAAAGGCATTTCTTCCACAATGAGAGAATGCAATCAGCTGGATTTAATCCAATCAGTTGAAGACTTTTAAGCGAGACAGATAGAGGACCTTCACTTCTTCAGCTGACCAGTGAAGCATTTCCTGAGGAGCTCATTGAAATTGCCAGTTCATTGCCTGAGGAGTTCATCAAACATATTCATTGGAGTTGCCAGTTTGCTGCATGAGGAGTTCATCAAACATCTTCATTGGAGTTGCCAGTCTGCTGCCTGCCCTATGGAATTTGGACTTGTGCATACCCACAGTTGCATGAGACACTTTTATATATCTTACATTTATAGATATCTCTTACTGATTCTGTTTCCCTAGAGAACCCTAACTAATATAGCTGGCATCTGCAGGACTTTCTCTCCTAGGTTTTGTTGCTTTCAGCTTTTGTCTTTAATGACTTCCTCTCTCAGCTTCTGTGGGCATGTCCTTGTCTCTCAGCTTCTCTTGGGCTTCTCTCTGAGATCTCTAGGCTTTTTCTGCCTTTTATCCTTTCATAAAGGACTCCAGTAAAAGGATTACAACACATTTCGAATGGAGTGGGTCACATCTCAATTGAAATAACCTAACCAAAAGGTCCCAACTGTAACAGGTCTGCACCCACAGGAATGGATTAAAAGGACATGGCCTTTTCTGAGTACATAATAGCTTCAAACCACCACAAATGGCTACCATTTTCTCAAGAAATTTTTGTACCCAAACCATTGTATGGGAGCACTGGAAAGACTTGTCTGTGCCTGGAAATTCTAGAACCTGAGAATTGAACTATTTAAAAACTGTGCCCATGAGTGAGTCACTTAAAGTGAGGCTCCATTCAGGTTTTCTGGGAAGCCCCATTAATAAGATAAACTTATTCTTTCCCAAGAAACTTGACTCTTTCTTTTGGCTTAACTCTACTCACCAGAACAAAATCCACATACTGCAGTGTCCTTCGTTGTTAGAAATAGACTTCAGTGGAAGGTGAGAAAACTTAGATGCAGAAAAGGGAGATAATTTGTTCAAATTCAGACAATTGAAATTTTTGCCATATTGAAATCAAGGTCTCCTGACTCTTAAGTTCAGGACATTTTACATTACATCCTGTAAAAACAGCTTATAAAATCCCTATGGTAAGTTCTGGGAATAAGAAGTAGGTGTAATTTTCCCTATTCCTCCCATTAAGTATACAACTAAAAAGTGCTGGACATTATAGGTAAAACAAGCATAAGAAAGTCTGAAAGGTGAAGAGAAGTCACATTTGCTAGGGACTCTGGGACTTAAGGTACAACATGGTAAGTTTTGGGGTTTTCTTTTTGTCTTATATATACCCCAGATTTGGAGCTGATGAAGCCAGCAACAAAAAACACCAACAAGCACAAATAAAGCCTTGTTTTCTGAAGCCAAATGATGAGGAAAGAGGAAATCTAGTAAAACAGAAAATTTTTAGACATTATACTGCAGCCAAACACCATGGAAAAAGGTTTAAATTTCAAAATCTCATAGCACAATAACGTCCAGGTTGCAATAAAAAAGCATTATTGTTCCAAGAACCAGAAAGCTCTCTGTTGAAAGAAGACAATCAATAGATGCCAAATCCATGATGATGACAGAGATATCTGTCAAAGATCTGAAATATCTGACAAAGATTTTAAAGCAGCCATGATAAAAACACTTCTGTGGGGAATTATGAACATGCTTGAAACAAATGAAAAAAATAGAAATCTTCAGCAAAGCATAGAAAGTCTCAGCAAAGAAACAGAAGATATAAAGAAGAACCAGATAGAGATTTTAGAACTTAAAAATACAATAACTGAAATAAAAATCTCATTGGATGGATTCAACAGCAGAATGGAAGGGACAGAAGAAAGAATCAGTGAACTGGAATATTGGACAATAGAAATTACCCAATATTAATATCAGAGAGAAAACAGACAGGACCAAAAATGAACAGAGCTTCAGGGACTTGTGGGACTATAGCAAAAAATCTAACATTCATGTCATTAGTGTCTAGGAGAGAAGAAAGAAAGTGGGGACTGAAAAAGTACTCAGCAAAATAGTGGTCTAAAACATTCCAGATTTGCCAAGAGACATCCACTTACAGATTCAAGAAGTTGAGGTGAGCCCCAAATGGTATAAACCCAAATAAATCCAGGCCAAGACACTTCATAATTAAACTTCTGAAAACTAAAGATTGAGATGATTTTGAAAGTAACCAGAGAAAAACAACACTACCTATGTGACAAAATAATTTGAACAGCAGATTTCTCATCAGAAACTATGGAGGCCAGAAAGGAGTGGCACAATATTTTCCAAGTGTTGAAAGAAAAGAATGTCAACCTCCTACACCTGATGAAAATATCCTTCAGGAATAAAGGGGGAATCAAGACATTCTTAGATAAATGAAAACTAAGAAAATTTGTCAGCAGGATACCTACCCTAAAAGAATAGCTAAAGGAAGTTCTCTAAAAGAAAGGAAATACTGAAGAAGGAGTTTGGGTGCATCAAGAAGAAAGGACATTCCTTCTTCTCTTGAGTTTTCTAAATTATGTTTAATGGTTGAAGCAAAACTTATAATACTGTCTTATGTATTCCTAAATGTATGTAGAGTAAATATTTAAGGCAATTCTATTATGAATAAGGAAATATAAAGGGATATAAAGGATGGTAAGGTTTCTATACTTCACTCAAGTTGGTAAAACAGCCTCTCTGTGATCAGACTCCCCTCAGCAACCATCCAGGTCAGTCACTGGAACCTGTTCTGCAGGTCTTTCTTCCCATAATTAATGTCTGGGACATTTTCACAAAAGGAACAATTTGTCTCCGTTTTTCGAGGTTACAAGTAAACTGATACATCAGAGTAAACACCTTGACTTCTTTCCATATCACTTACTCATTCCTCTTCATGAGGGAAGGAGTGAATTATCTCTTCCATGATCTTAGCAGACAGCATAGGACCTGCTTTTCACAGCCCCTTCTTCTCTCTTTTCTTGGCATCTGCCTCCTACAGACAGACTATATAGTGGGGTGGGGGATGGGGGTGTCTATAGTCATGTGTTTTTCTCAGTGCCTGTCAAATTCAGGGTGTGAAATATTAGTAAATCCACTACCCTTAGAAATCAAACCAAATGCTCTAATCCAGATTGCATCACTAATAACTTTGACAATTTACTGTCCATATGTCCCTGAAGATCTCTTTGTTCTAAACTCAGGTAGGGAAGAAAGATATCTATACATATTTATTTCTGAAAATGGAAACTTTTTTCACAATGTCTGGGTCTCTGGTTGACCATACTTCTTTGTTCTGGTGTCAACTCATTATTTACATGGTGTGGTGGTTAAAAGCACAGTCTCTGGAGTCAACTGACTGCACTCAAAACCTGGTACTGCAAACTATAAATGTTGTGACCTTAGGTAGTTTTCTCATTTCTCTGTGTCTCAGTTTCCTCATCTGTAAAATAGGTATAGTAATAATTCCTAAATGATAAACTTTAAGGAATACTAAATAAGGAACTGCATGAACTCTACCTAGCTAATAGTTTTGTCACCTGGAAAACAAAGATAATAATTTTGGACACCTTCACTATATAGTGTTAGATAATTGGATGAAGTTATGGATATGGAAAAGTTGTAGCCAGGAAATTTCAACAATAGGAATAGTACAGGGAATGTAGGGAAGAGGCATGCAACCATTTTCCACTGTAAAGATTAAATAAATTCTGCTCTGGGATAATAAAAGGAGGCAACAGAAGAGCATAATGGAAAAACATTCACTTGGGGTTTGAGACCATTACTATGTTCCAGTTTGGGTAATTTTAAATGGCACCTTACACAAGCTCACCTTTTACTCAGTGTGTGGCAGCTTGGAATGCACAATCATCATTATGGAAATTAGTTTATATTATAGTGTTAAATAAAAATAAAGCAGAGTACAAAAGTGCATTTATTATATATCTATGTGTGTGTATATATATATACACACACACACATACAGTATAATTCCAAATCTATATGGAAACTTCATAGAAAAAAAGCCTGAAATGAAATACAACAAAAGTAAATAATGGATGTCTCTAGGTATAAGACCTTAGAAAATTTTGAAATAATTATATTATTGTTTTTCTGCATTTCCTTAGCCTGTGTTGCATTTATACATTTAAAACAGTATTTTTTTTTCTAAAAGCAATACTAATTCTCTGAATATTTCAGGATAGCAAATTATTTTCACATTCTGAGGTTAAAAAACAAGTGTTGGGGAGGGTGGGAGAGAAGAGAGGAGGGTGGCATTTAAAGCAGAAGAAAGGTTAGTAGAAGGCAGAGTTGAAGTCAAGGAAATAGAGTGGCAGAGATGGAAGGTCCGCTGGAATGCAGAAGCAACTGAAAGAAAATGCACAGGATCTATACAGGAAAAATGCACTGTTTTACATGCTTCTGTGGACCCCTGCCATCTCTCTATTTTCGGGGAAACGGCGCCGGATAATCTAGTACCAGACGTCTCATGATTGCAGCTTTTAATCCTGTTCGTGGAAGTAACATATCAGAAGCTGCTCTGTTGTTCGCATTATTTCATATCTTTAACATAGATTTTTAGAAACATATATGCTGCAGCTATACAAATATCTTCACTTATACATCCCCAAACCTTAACTACAGTGGCTCCAGTGGCGCAATCGGTTAGCGCGCGGTACTTATAAGACAGTACGGTTGTGAGCAATGCCGAGGTTGTGAGTTCGAGCCTCACCTGGAGCATTTTTAATCGTAGTCTGGTCCATACAAATTCCAAGGACAACTTGAGATCTGTTGAAGATGAACCACTGTGCTTTGTATCTTACTTAAAATTTACAGTTGTGAGCTTGTTTGTGATTTGGTCTTAAAATGTCCACCTGAAGATCATGTGTAACAAATGTCATCCCCTATCTTGATGCCTGCCTTCTCTCGAAAGTTCAGCAACAGAGGACAGTGTTCACAGAAAACAATTCAATAAGAAACTGACCATCACAGACTCATACCCAGAGTTCAGGTACATGTGCAAATTTGTGAAAAATAATCTGATTTGACAACTTTGTTAATTGTGGATGCTCTTGGTTTTTATCATTTTTTTCAGTGGAAATTTTCCTGCAGCTTTCCTTCCCTCAGTTTCTTCACTCCTCTCAGCTTCTTATATTCTAAATAAGTCCATGGTGCCTGCAGTTATAACGGAGACACAGGTACTCAGTTTCAGAAAAATCTACTGACCCATTACAGCCTCCAATTTGAATGGGAAGTACTGTGTAGGGGCCAAATAATATCATTCACTGAATCTTAAATATTATCTGAGACATTCTGGAGATGTAGAGCTCTCCAGCATTAGTTTATAATTGCCCATGTGCAAAGGCTCAGAATTACCAGGTCCTTTCCAACTGCTGCTGCATTTTAGAGTGTTCACATTCTCTCTAGCCCCAGCCTGAGCTATGTGTAAAGCAAGGTTTACTAGCCAACTTGGATTAACACTTAGTGAAGAAATAACGGTAGATAATTTAATAGTGGATAATTTAATTTACTTACCAAACCATGCAATGGGAATATAGATAGGGGCTATTCACAGTGCTGTTTATAGTGTTAAATGAGATAATAAATGATTGATTAATGGCCACAAATTCTTCTCATCACTGAATGCAAGTCCCTTTGCAATGTGACTTTGCAGCTCTGAGACTATTTTCCTCCCCCTTGAATATGAGCTGGCCTTGTGATTTGCTTTAACCAATAGAATGCTGTGGAAAAGATGTGGAAGTGACATTGTGGAAGTTCTAAGGTTAGGTCTCAAGAAACCTTGCAGCTTCCCCTCTTGACCTATTAAAACACTGAGACCACCATGTGAAGAAACCCTGCCTAGCCTTGGAGAAGATGGAAGGCCACATGGAAAGAGTCCCAGCCATCACAACCCCCCCAGCTATTCTAGCTGTGTTGGAGTAGGTTGACATCTCTTTGTTATCCTCCATGCAGTAATGCTCCTTCTCTGGAGGTGGCAACAGGTGTGCTTCCCTCAACAAGAGAGAAGACCCAAATTACTAGAATCAGAAATGAGAGAGGGAACTTACTACCAACCTTACAGTAATAAAAAGGATTATAAATCAATACTATGAATAATTGCATGCCAATAAATTAGATAACTTAGATGAATTGGACAAATTCCTAGAAACACACAAACTACCAATACCAACTCAAGAAGAAATAGAAAAGCAGATTAGACTTATAACAAGGGATTGAATTAGTAATTTTAAAACTATCCACAAAGAAAAGCCCGGACCCACATTGCTTCATCATTGAATTCTACCAAACATTTAAAGAAGAGTTAATACCAATTCTCTTTCAAAAAGCTAAAAGAAGAGGGAACACTTTCCAACTCATTTTATGAGGCTAGTATTACTCTGATACCAAAAACAAAGGCAACAAAAAGAAAAAAATTTAAAACTACAGACAAATATCTCCTATAAATATGGATACAAAAATTATCAACAAAATATTAGCAAACTGAATCCAGCAACATATAAAAAGAATTCTACACTATGACCAAGTGGGATGTATCCCAGGAATGCAAAATTGATTTAACATCCAAAAACTCCTAGAAGAAAATGTCGGGAAACATATTCAAGATTTAGTGACAGGCAGTAAGTAGTTTCTTATATTTTATACCCAAAGCACAAGCAACAAAAGAAAAAAACAGATAAATGGGAACTTCTCAAAAGTGAATAATTCCGTGCTTCAAAGGACTTTGTCAAAAGGGTGAAAAGAAAACTGACTCAATGGGAGAAAATATTTGGAAACCACATATCTGATAAGGGTTTATTTTTTAAAACTGCAATTTTACTGAGATATATTCACACACCATATAATCCATCCCAGGCACAAAACCAATGGCTCACAGTATCATCATACAGTTGTGCATTTCACAACATTTTCATTACTACAAAAAAAAGAAATACAAATTAAAAAGAAAACCCAAAACATCCCATACCCCTTCCCCCCTTTATTATTATCCTGATAAGGGTTTGATATCCAGAATATATAAAGAAATCCTACAACTCAACAATAAAAAGATAGCCCAATTTAAAAATAGGCAAAAGAAAGACATTTTTCCAAAGAGGAAATACAGATAGCTAAAAAGCACATGAAAAGATGCTCAGCTTCACTAGCTGTTAGGAAACTACAGATCAAAACCACAAGGAGATACCCTCCCACATCAAACTAGAATGGCTGCTATTAAACAAACAGGAAACTACAAGTGTTAGAGAGGATGTGGAGAATTAGGAACATTTATTCATTGTTGGTGGGACTGTAAAATGGCTCAGACACTGTGAAAGTCAGTTTGGCAGTTCCCCAGGAAGCCTTATGACCCGGCAATCCTGTACTCGGTATATACCCAGAAGATCTGAAAGCAAGGATGTCAACAGACATTTGCACACCAATGTTCATAGTGGCATTATTCACAATTTCCAAAATATGGAAATAACCCATGTGTCCATCCATGATGAATGGATAAACAAAATGTGGCATATACACGCAATGGAATATTATTCAGCAGTAAGAAGAAATGAAGTACTGAAGCATGTGAGAACATGGATGAAGCCTGAGGACATTATGTTGAGTGAAATAAGTCAGACATAAAAGGACAAATGTTATATGATCTCACTGATATGAATTAATTATAATATGTAAACTCATAGATATAAAATGTAGAATACAGGTTACCAGGATATAGAATGAGGCTAAAAAAGGGGGGAGTGGTTGCTTAATATGTGCAGAATGTTTAACTAATTTGAACTGAAATATCTGGAAATGGATAGAAGTGATGGTAGTACATTTTTATGAGTATAATTAACGGTGCTGAATTGTGAGTGAATGTGGTAGGAAGGGGAAGTTTAGAGTCACATATGTCATCAGAAGGAAATTTGAAGGTTAAAACATGGGAATGTATTATACAGTGAAACTTGTGGTTGACAATGACTGTAATTGAATGTACAAATATAAAAAAGCTCTTTCATGAACTAGAACAAATGCATGACACTTTTACAAGGAGTTAATAATAGAGTGGTAATGGGGAAAATTATACCTATTGCAAACTATGACCCATAGTTAACAGTAATATCTTAATAATCTTTCATCAACATTAACCCAACACTATGGGTCAATAATGGGGGAGGGGTGTTAAGGGGTATAGGAAGATTTGGGTTTTCTTTTTATTTTTATTTGCTTTCTGGGGTAATGAAAATGTTCTAAAATTGATCGCAGTGATGTATGCACAACTATATGTGATGATACTGTGAGCCACTGATTGTATACTTCAGATGGTTTGTATGGTGTGTGAATATACCTCAATAAAATTGCTTTAAAGAAAAAAATTGATTTAACATCCAAAAATCAGCTACCATAATACACCATAGAACAAAAAACAAAAATCACATGATCATCTCAATAGATGCAGAAAAGGCGTTCGACAAAATTCAACACTCCTTCATGTTAACACCACTGAACAAGCTAGGTATAGAAGAGAGCTTCCTCAACATGATAGAGGCATTGACAAAAAACTTGGTGCTAACATTATACTTAATGGTGAGTGACTTAAAAAAGAAGAAAGATCTCAAATTAATCACAAACCTTCCACCTTAAGCATACTGGAAAAAGAGAAGCAAACAAAACCTAAAGCAAGCAGAAGGAATCCAATAATAAAGATTAGAGTTCAAAATTGATGAAGTAGAGAATAGGAAAACAATAGAGAAAAGCTGTAAGACTAAAAGTTTTAGGGGAAATTTCTGGATCCTTTCCCCCTAAGATCAGGAACAAGACAA
Source organism: Choloepus didactylus (assembly GCF_015220235.1). Lineage (NCBI taxonomy): Eukaryota > Metazoa > Chordata > Mammalia > Pilosa > Megalonychidae > Choloepus > Choloepus didactylus. Next base: position 124,453,784 of record NC_051313.1, on the reverse strand, counting down.
GGATGTCTGTTCTCACCACTTCTGTACAACATTGCACTGAAGGTTCTATCCAGGGACTAGGCAAGAAAAATAAATTAAACACATCCAAGTTGGAAAAGAAGAAATAAAACTAACTCAATTTGAAGATGACATGATTTTGTATAGGGAAAATCCTATGGAACCCATTAAAAACCTAAAAGTAATAAACACTTTCAACAAAGTTGAAGGAAGCAAGATCAATACATACAAATATACAAAAATCAATTCTATTTCTATACACTGAACAATCCAAAACTGGACTTAATAAGACAATGCTATTTACAATGGCATAAAAAATGAAATATTTAAGAATATATTTAACAAAAGAGGTGTAAAATGTATACTCTGAAAACTACAAAATCTTGTTAAAAGAAATTAAGAAGACCTAAATAAATGGAAAAACATCCCATGTTTATGGATTGGGAGACATAATATCATTAATATAGCAACTGAATTTACAGATTCAATGGAATCACTATCAGAACCCCAGATGATTTCTTTATAGATATTGACAAGATAGTTCTCAAATTCTTATGGCATTGCAAGAGACCCAGAATAGCAAAAACAATCTTGTAAAGAAAAACAAAGTAGGAGAACTCACACTTCCTGATTGCAAACTTAGAAAGCAGTGGTAATCAAAATATATCATGAGTGTGTGGTGCCCTAAAGACAGACATATAGATCAATGGAATAGAATTGAGTTACCAGAAATAAACCACGTGTCTGGGATCAACTGATTTTCAACATGGGTGCCAAGACTATTCAATAAGAATAGTTTCTTCAACAAATTGTGCTGGTACAACTGGATAGCCACATGCAAAAGAATTAAGTTGGACCCCCACCTCACACCATATGCAAAATTTAACTTAAAATGTACTAAACACCCACAAGTAAGAGCTAAAACTATAAAACTCTTAGAAGAAAACATAGTGGTAAGTCTTCATGACCTTGGATTTGGCAATGAATTCTTAGATATGACACAAAAAGCCTGAGCAACAAAAGAAAAAATAGGTAAATTGGACTTCATTAAAAATAAAAACTTTTGTATATCAAGATACACCATCAACAAAGGGAAATGGCAACACATAGAATGGGAGAAAATATTTGCCAATCATGTACCTGGTAAGGGATTGTACTAAGAATGTATAAAGAACTCTTATAACTCAATAATAAAAAGACAACCCAATTTAACATGGGCAAAGGATTTGAATAGACAGTTCGCCAAAGAAAATATATAAATGGCCAATAAGCACATGAAAAGATGCTTGATATCATTAGTCATTATGGAAATGCAAATCAAAACCGCAATTAAATACCACTCCACACACACTAGGACGGCTATAATCAAAAAGTCAGATAGTAAGTATTGGCAAGGAGCCCAGGTACCCTGCAGGTGGCAACGTAAAATGGTGCAGCTACTTTGTAAAACAGTCTGGCAGTTCCTCAAACAATTAAGCATAGAACTACTACATGATCCAGCAATTCCACCTTTAAATATATACTCAAGAGAAACGAAAACATATGTCCACATAAAAACTTGTACGTGAATGTTTATAGCAGCATTATTTATAACAGCCAAAAAGTGGGAAGTGTCTTGATTTATTTAGGTCTCACTTAAATTCTCCCACTAAAATTTTATACCTTTGTCCCTAGAGGTTTATGAATCTTTATTAGATTTATTCCTAAATATTGCATATTCTATTCAATTTATCCTGTGACACTTAATACATCTTATTTCATTTTTTTTTTAATAACTGCCTGTTACTTGTATATAGGAATACAATGGGGTTTTGTACATTTACTTGACTTTAGTGCCTTGCAAGACTCTTGTTTTAATTATAAAATTTTAGGAAGAACACTACAAGAAAGAATTATACAGTACTATCCCTATGATTATAGGACTAGTCTTCTGTTAGCAAAATATGTTGAAAGGTAGGAGAATTTCAGTTGTTCCACATTCTTGAAAATACTTGATATATTCATTCTTTAAAAAATTTTGCCATTCAGAAGTGTATTGCAATGGAATCGCATTGAGATTTTTAATTGCATTCTTCTGATGACTCTTGCAGTCATATTTTCATATAGTTACTGGCCTTTTAGATAATCTCTTTTGTAAAGTGTTCGCTCACAAATTTTCCCCATTTTATCTGGATTTGTTTGACTTTTTAAAATTTACTCCCAAGTCTTTAGGAATACAAATTAGGAGTTCTTTAAGTATTCTGGAAATGAAGCATTTATCAAAGCTTCTTTTATTTTTGACATTATTAAAAAATTAGTGTAATTCATGGTAAACTAAAGCACATGCATTTTGTTTTTAAAAACTGTTGTCAATCTCCAATATCGTGTTGGGGCAATCAATTTCTTCCCAGTTTAATGCATCCATCTGGTCAATAGCAAATTTAGAATCTCAAGTCCATCATTGATCATAACCAGCTATGTACCAAAAACATTTAATCAGCACACATTTTAGCTTTTCCACCAAATCAGTTCAAATGTAGCAAGACATGTCCAAATACAGAGCCTAGTATATCCTAGACCTAGATTTTACTTCAGTTTGATAGTGATTGTCATATAAGTTGTCCTTAGTAAACACAAGCTATCACCTAGTGGCCATCCTACACATAGGCCTTCGTAGTGAATCTTACTAAAAATAAGTGATAAAAAAGGGGGGGGGACCTCTAAATTAAGCTTGCCTTTTGGACTTTTAAAATTTCGTTTAGCCTCATTAGAATTAAGGATATTTTTAAAACTTTTTTTCATCTTTTTAATGTAGAATATAACATATATACATAAGAGTGATAACTTTCCTAGTGCAATTTAACAAGTAGTTAGAGAGCAAAAGAAATTCAGGATATTTTTATATCTCCAGGATTTCTTGTAGATATAAGAATTATAGCTTATTAATGATTTTTTTCATATCTTGAGATACTATTTCTATGGGCATATTTAGCCTTAAATATACAAATAGATAACTGCTCTCCTATTATCCTCTCACAGAGCCACATATTTCCCCTTAATCCTTTTCATTTTCCACTTTAAATATTATTTTCTTTAGTGAAAAGATGGAAGCAAAATGGGTGTTAAATAATACTGCTTTCTTATGTAAAAGGTAATATTATACCATTTTCCTTCTGCAGTTAGGTTATCTTTTTCTTATTCCTTTATGCCATTAACTTATATTAAAGCACATGCATGCCCACATCAACAGTATAAGTTATTGGTATAGGACAGACACAGGGGAGGCTCAAGTCAGGTGTCCTCTTCATTGTTGACATTATTGGACTAAAGCATCTGAAGGCAGGGGACTACTGATATTGCTATTGTTTATCCCAAGAAACAAGAGACATTCCTGGAATGTAAAAGATGCCAATATTTGTTCAATTAATAACTAATCACTTCCTAGAAGAGTCTGGGGGCTAAACAAGATCAGCCCTAACTCAATTGTCATTCCAGTGATATATATTGAATAACTTATTACAAACTGGATGCCTGCTTCTAAATTCTCTCTACTCTCCTTCTTCTTCCCCTCTCTTACCTCTCTGTACCACTTCTACTCTGCCTTCTCCCACTACTCTCTCCATTTCTTCCATTACATAGTTTTTCAATATTAAACCATGAAAAAACTCCCATAATACTTTTGCCCATACTGTCTCCATCTTGCCCAGGATGTGGGCCAGAATGGAAGCTGTGGCTCTGATATGGCTGATAACCATTGGACCTGGTGTTTCACCACTGGTCTTGATGCCTTTCAGTGGTAGCGGATAGGCACAGGGGAGGCAGAGATCCAGTGGGCAGGCTGGGCTCTTTCAGCCGCTAGTTTTTGCTCTTAATCTGATTGTTACATGGATGTGTGATGCTTTCAGTAGGGAGTTTTGACATGATGCGCCTGCCATGTTGCTTTCTTCTGAGTCTAGGCTAACTTCTCTTCTCAGGCTAGAAGCCATGCCCCAATGGTATTCGAGAGCATACCAGAACTATTGAAACAGAGAGATCTGAAAAGGCGGAGTCTTCAGTGCACTTGATCTGAATCATGAGGTGGGGCCTATACCAAAAGGATTCCTTAATACTCAAGAGCCAGTTTTTATAAGGTGAGCAAAGGTTAGTAGTCTTACACAGTAAGGAATTAGTACAGCATGTGAGGGGCGCTGTGGTATCATAGATAAGAGCCCTAAAGTAGAAATAGATATTGGAGTCCTTCCACCATTATTAACCACATGACCTCAGTGTATTACTTCTTCCCCTCTCGGGTACAGTTTCCACACCCATAAGTTCATAATGTAAATAATAACTACCATTTATTGAGTGTATAACAAATGTCGTGCTACTCCTAAGAGCTTTATATATGTTAACTCATTTAATCACATGAGATAAGTGTTACCACAACTTTTCAGACAAGGAAACTGAGACAAAGAGAAATTAAATAACTTGATTAAGGTCTCCTAGATAATATGGGATTGAATTGAGTAATCTTTATGGTCATAGTAGAGGAAGACTTTTGCATGACTGCTCTAAAGAGCTTTGAGTTTTTTAAGCACAGTTCGTTGTTTGTGTTCTGGACTATTATACTGTGATTTGATACCCCTGAGAAGAGCTCAGAAGTCTAGAGAAACAATTGGACATCTTTTCTCAAAAATAGCTCACAGAGCCTCATAATCAACTCCAACTGGAGTTCAATCCCAGGAAGCACCTGGAACACGCAGGATGGACGGAGGAGCTAGGTCCACTTAGAATGAATGCAGGAGAATTTCTTAATAAAGTGGAGTTGGTCAGACTAGGCCTTTGGGAAGGAGGCAGTGGACTGGGAGGGGAGGGATGGAGGATAACAATCCCTTGGGTCTTCACCAATCCAAATATTTTTAGCATCTTTTAATTTGTTATGTTATTAGAGTCTCACATCAGCTTTATGAAATAGGCAGGGAAGAAACTAGTGTTACCATTTACAGATGGTAAAGCTAAAGCCCAGGGTGGTCTCCTGACTCCCAGTCCAGGGCACTTTCCCCTATTACTTCTCTGCCATGGTTGTCCTTCCCCTGAGCCCTGCAGAGAAGTCAGGCTGCTGGGCACAGTGTCTGGTACTCAGACTCCACAACTGGGTCACATGCTTCAAAAGTATTGAGCAGGCTCTCTGGGGTGTGTCCTCACCTCCCCTGCCCCTCACAGGTCCATGAGAATCACACATGCATAGTCTATTACCTCTGAAAGGAGCTCTGGTGACTTTTGAGTGACTTGTCCAGATTCCTCCTTTTAAGGATGAGGCAACTGATGTCCAGAATGGAGCCACATATCCAAACTCTCTCAGGAAACTACTGGTAGAACTAAGACTAAACTCAATTATCTTGCCTTCTGATATATTATGCATAATATAAGTCATAAATTTTATCTGAAGAATGAGGTAATAGTGGTCTCTGGGGTCCAAAAGTCAAGATCTAAACATGCAGAAACATGAGGTCAGATCTTCCAGGGTAAGTCTTTGGCCCCTCCTCATCCTAAAGTGATGGAAGTGAGGGTAGGGTTCCTGTCTAGTCCAGTGGGGACATCTTTAACCTAAGTAATGACCCAAGATCTATCTTTCTAACTATCCTTTCCAAACTCCACCCTACCTCAATTCACTGTCCCCAGCATAACTCTGTACAGGAAAACAGAGATGTTGGTCACCTTGTCATTATTATCCTCTATCCCTCTTGAAGTTCCTAACCCTTGCACCCAATTTTTTACACCTCCCCACCCACCTTTTACAGAGAGTTGGAGTGCATTATAGGTTGATCTAAAGTACACCAGGTTTAGGCCAGGAATTTAGTGACAAGGAGGTTAAGATTTTAGGCAGCTTGCAGGGGCTTCTTAACATGTACCCTTGGAGAAACAGAGAACATGTTTGCCTAAAAGCTGTGAACAGGGTCCATCTGGGATGAGAGCTTCATACATAATAAGCTAGCTTTTTTTGATATTGGAAAATTCACACCAACCTTCTAGGCTTTATCAATTCAATGAAGAGTTTGGACAAGCCAACATCTCAAACTAATAATCAAAGATTTACCCAGCCCTTTCCTAGGTATATTTGAAGATGTTTTAACAATTAACTTTAAATTCAATTATACATGAGAAAGATTTGCAGAATAATTTTCATATACAAATTCTTTGCATCTTGTTTGGTTCCATCTGGAAAGTCTTTTGTACTCTCTAAAACATCCACATTTGGCAGGTCCTTTCAAACCTCTGCCAATCCTCTCTTATATCCCGGGTAATGTCTTAGAAAGAAGACGCTTTATCATTGGAGGGGCTAGAGAGATTGTGTGGTCTAAATTCCTTCTTTAGTAGATGTGAACTCTGAGGCCAAGAGAGAGAAGAGAAGTAATCTCTCCTAGGTTACACAGTAAGTGACACCACTTGGTAGTGCTAGGGTTTAAAGCCAATTTCTAATATCTGGCACTGCTTCTCATCTGAATGGATGCCCTATTCTCAGGCTAAAGAGCTGGGGAAGTGTAGACAGAGCTTTAACTTTTTCATTCATGTAGTGAAATCTGCAAGTCTCTCAGGGTCACAAACTCTCAGGGTTACAGGACTTCATTACCCCACCCTTTATTTTTGTAAAATATTGGCAAACATTTTGAGACTAAGGTTGGAGGTTGCCAATTACTTAAGGCACTGCTGTTTTTTTTTTTTTTTAAAGTAGTTGTGGGTCTTTCCCTTTTTTCTATAATTGTGGGAGAGTTTGTGTCTGATTAAACTTATTTATTCTTTCAACATTTTGAAGAAGTCTTCTGTAAGCAATGATTTTGACAACTAATTCAATTTATTTCATAGTTTAAGTCTATTATTCATATTTGCCATTCCTTCTTGAATCTAATTTGATAACTTGTATTGTCTTAATATTCTGTCAATTTCGTCTCACTATTGAAATGTGTTTAGCCAGATTCTTTCCACTTTTGCAAAAGCTACTACGTCTTCGTACTGATCTTTGCTTGGCTCGCCCCTTCTTGAGTTTCAGGTCTCCGTTTAACCTTGGTTCCTTAGATGTCAGTTACTGATAGTGCGACTGGCTCACTCCGCTACGTGCGGGAAAATCCGGCAGTAATTTCTGCAGAGCCTAGAGAAACAGTGCAGCGTCCGGAGGCCATCCACCTAAACCAGAAGCGGGTTTTGTTAAAATTATGTTTCTCCAGGACCTCTAAACTGTGGGAACTTTTCCTTTCGAAAGGGGGCGATATTTAAATTACCGCAAAAAGACAAATCTCTCCCGATACATTTTGCGTTTTTGTGTATCTGAGGGGTAAATATTTAATTTCACCGTTAAGTTACCGAGCGCATACTACGGACAATGGAAGTGTGTAGCAAGCAAATTGGAATCGTTAACTTTTCCCTGACGCTTCCACCACGCTTAGTGGGCCACCACGCACCTAAGTGCTAGCCCAGCCATTAGCTTCCTTTCGAATCTGCCAGATCCCAAGGGAGACCCACTGTGATACAGCATTCCGTTTCTCTTTCTAGTAGTCATGGCTGCAAAGACTCATCTTTTCTCAGATGCTATAACGGGGATTTGAGAGTTGGTACTTAGGTGAGTGAAAAACAGTAAACCAACCACGAAGGGATTCGAACCCTCAATCTTCTGATCCGAAGTCAGACGCCTTATCCATTAGGCCACGTGGTCTCATGGATATGCACCCACCGAAAAATCTAGACGATTCAGAGTCTGGATTATTTGGCTGGGTTATTTCACGCAACTTAAAATTATATCACCGTCACTATTAACTTCATTTCAAAGATGCTGCAATTAATACTCAGAAGAGCGAAGTCACTTCAATATCTCATAGAGTAACAGGCTGACGCTAAATGCGAATTCCGATTTTCTCCTATTCCCCTACCTTAAAACTGAACCCCAAATTTCCTGTCTGAACAATATTTTACACTTGTGCTGTGGTGTGCTTCTAAGCTGGTAGCATTAGGCCGTAATGAGACAGAAGAAAAGGATTGCACGCCCCTCTGTAATCAGGGCTACAACTCTTGGCTTGCCTTCAGAATGAAGTCAAGTCAGAAATGAGACCTCTTGGGAGTAAACGAAAATCGCCATGAGGTGACCGAGAAAAGAAACCCACTCCTGCCCCGAAGGCTTCAATTAGGAATGAATGAGTGCGTCTTCCTAGGCCTGGCCCCTCCTGGAGACCGTGAAGAATAGACCACGCTGAGTATCCTCCAGTGAAACATTTATTTAATACCCTAGAATGTACCAGATATTTAGTGAGCAATTAGAAAATGTCTGCCCTCTTGGGTAGCCGTTTAGTTGACGAGTTACGTAATTCAGTGGCAAGGGGCTTGGCTTTGGGCAAGTAAAGTTAAGCTTCAAGTCTCTTTGTGATGGTGTGTGTTTTCTTTCAATCTCATCGTTTTCCCCAGGCATAGCCACCCCATCTCACCGGCTACGGATCTCCCACTAGCGGTAGGTGCCAGCGGGAGAAGAGGGGTGGGAAGGAGCACGCGAGGCCCGGCAGGGTACAAACACCGCCTGCTGTTGTGCGTCTTCCTGTGGCTGCAGTGGACGTAATGGAAGCAACAAGGGCCGAATCAAGGCATGTGATGTCTTGTTCCGCATTATTGGGAACTCTTGGAGGGGCAAGACACTACAGTGTTTTAGGATTTTATTCTTTATCGAACCTGCCTCCCCAGAACACCCCAATCCTCCTCCTCCCCAAAGTTGGTCACACAGATTTTTCACATTCTAGAGAATCTGGAGAAACAGTGCTTTCCAAAAAGCACTTCTGGTCAACGGGACTGCACCCTAAGGAGGCTGTGCTCTTTCTCCTGTCCTCCAGGAAAGCGAAGCCCTGTTTGTGTCACCCACACTGTGTCTAGGTGTTGAGCTGTCAGGGACCCAGCTCTCACTAAACAGCTGAAGAACCAAAGTTAAACTGAGACCAAAAAGATGAGAAAGGGTTAGAGAAAAAAAGCGAAAGAAAAGTACTTCCAGAAGATGGATCAGCACTTGCAATGGTGTAAAGAATTTTGCTCAAATTATTTGAAATTTAAATGAAAAAGAAAACTCTGCAAAAAATATCATTTATGAAATTTCACGTAAGAAGAAACAGCAAATATGGATAGTCCTAAAACGATCAAATAAATTGAATAAATAGTCAAAATTGTCCCACAAAGAAATCTCCAAGACCAGATATGTTCACTTAGAAGTTCTGCAAAACAGTCCAGGGAGCATAATTTCAATCTGACACAAATACTTCTAAATTTATTACTAGAGGGAAGAACCTCCATCTCATTTTATAAGCCTGACTTCACCCTAATATCAAAACCAGACAAAGCAGTCGGTGCGTGCTGATTTGGGGCTGTTATGGCCCCCAGAAGAGCCACGATCTTTTAGTCCAATCTTGAGGGGTAGAACCTTTGATTACATTATTTCCATGGAGGTGTGACCCCATCCATTCTGGACTCCTTTAAGAGAGTTTACAGAGAGAAGGAGCTCAGAGAAGCTGAAAGAGACATTTTGGAGAGAAGCTAAGATACGTAATTTGGCGTTTGCCCTTGGGAGAAGCAAAGAGCAGACACAGACCCAGATGCTTGGAGACTCTGGTAGATGCAGACAGAAGGGCATTTGGAGATGCTAAGCTAAGAGATGAAGCCCAGAGTTGGCCCCAGAGAAGCTAAGAGAGGACTCCCAGATACTTAGAGAGAAACACCCAAGGAGAACCAAGCAGAGAGCTGAGAGAAGCTAAGAGAGACAGAAGCCCAGAGACATTTCAGAGAAAGACAGTTTGAAACCAGAACCTGGGAGAAGAGGACCAGCAGATGCCAGCCACATGCCTTCCCAGCTGACAGAGCTGTTCTGAACACCATTGGCCTTTCTTCAGTGAAGTTATCTGCTTGTTGATGCATTAGTTTGGACACTTCTGTGGCCTTAGAATTGTAAATTTGTAACCTAATAAACCCCTTTTAAAAAGCCAATCCATTTCTGGTGTTTTGCATAATGGCAGCTTTAGCAAACCAGAACACAATGTGAGAAAGGAAAATAATAGACCAATCTTATTTATGAACATAAATGCAAATATCCTTACAAAAAAGCCAACTGAATCCAAAGGGTAATAAATTGTGGCAAACCTTGGTTTATATCAATAATTTGTGGTTGATTTGACATTAAACTAACACATTTTTACCTTGTCCCTCAAGGGGACTTTGTAATTACTTTTTTATTTTCTTCCCAAAATACTCTGGAATGTATCAGGGTATTACATTAACCTGTACAGAATAACAAGCTCTCCTTCCCTAGTCTTGGTTCCATGCGATTATGTTGTTTAAAGAAACTGACCATACAGGTTAAATTAGATAGCGTACTTCAGAGAATATAAGATTTGTACCAAATAAACATCTCTTAAATAACAGTTTAAAAATGGTATTAGATTGATGTTAGCTTCATAAAATGAGTTAGGTAGTGTTCCATTTTCTTCGATGTTTTGAAAGAGTTTAAGTAAGATTGGTGTCAGTTCTTTTTGGAAAGTTTGGTAGAATTCCCCTGTGAAGCCATCTGGCCCTGGGCATTTATTTCTGGGAAGCTTTTTGATGACTGGATCTCTTTCCTTATGATTGGTTGGTTGAGGTCTTCTGTTTCTTCTCTAGTCAGTCTAGGTTGTTCATATGTTTCCAGGAAATTGTCCATTTCCTCTACATTATCCAGTTTGTTGCCATACAGTTGTTCATAGTATCTTCTTATAATTTTTTTAATTTCTTCAGGATCCCCAGTAATGTCCCCTTTCTCATTCATTATTTATATGGATCTTCTCTCTTTTTGATTTTGTCAGTCTAGCTAGGGGCTTCTCAATCTTGTTATCTTCTCAAAGAACCAACTTTTTTTTTTTTTTGGTGTTATTTATCCTCTTTTGTTTTTTTGTTCTCTGTGTCATTTATTTCTGCTTTAATCCTTTTTCTTTTACTTCAGTTAGGATTAGTTTGCTGTTCATTTTCTAGCTTCTTCAGTTGAGCCATTAGTTCTTAGATTTTGGCTCTTTCTTCCTTTTTAATGTATGCATTTAGTGCTATAAATTTCCCCCTCAGTACTGCTTTTGCTGCATCCCATAGGTTTTGGTATGTTGTGTTTTCATTTCCACTTGTCTCTATATATTTAGAAATTTCTCTTGCTATTTCTTGTTTAACCCACTGATTGTTTAGGAGTGTGTTGTTTAACCTCCAAGTATTTGTGAATTTTCTAAGTCTCTGATGGTTATTGACTTCTAATTGTACTCCATTGTGGTCAGAGAATGTGCTTTGAATAATTTCAATTTTTTTTAGTATCTCAAGTAGGGCAGGTCTTTTGTTAGCAAATTCTCTCAGCATTTGTTTATCTGTGAAAAATTTAAGCTCTCCCTCAAATTTGAAGGAGGGCTTTGCTGGATAAAGAATTCTTGGCTGGCAATTTTTCTCTCTCAGAATTTTAAATATGTCATGCCACAGCCTTCTCGCCTCCATGGTGGCTGTTGAGTAGTCACTACTTAGTCTTATGCTGTTTCCTTTGTATGTGGTGAATTGCTTTTCTCTTGCTGCTTTCAGAACTTGCTCCTTCTCTTGCATATTTGACAGTGTGATCAGAATATGTGTCAGAGTGGATTTATTTGGATTTATTGTATTTGGAGTTCGCTGGGCATTTATGATTTGTGTGTTTATGGTGTTTAGAAGATTTAGGAAGTTTTCACCAACAATTTCTTTGAATACTCTTCCTAGACCTTTACCCTTCTCTTCCCCTTCTGGAACACCAATGAGACTTATATTTGGACGTTTTATATTATTTATCATATCCCTGAGGTCCATTTTTATTTTTTTGATTTTTTTCCCCATTCTTTCTTTTGTTCTTTCATTTTCCATTCTGTTGTCCTCCAGGTCACTGATTCACTGTTCAGCTTCCTCTAGTCTTGTACTATGAGTATCCAGAATCTTTATAATTTGGGCAACAGTTTCTTTTATTTCCATAGATTATGTTATTTACTCTTGCAATTTCTTCTTTATGCTCTTCTAGGGTCTTCTTCATGTCCTTTATATCCTGTGCCATGCTCTTCTTCATGTCCTTTATATCCTGCACCATGATCTCATTGTTCATCTTTAGTTCTTTGATTAATTGCTCCACATACTGTGTCTCCTCTGATCTTTTGATTTGGGTGCTTGGGCTTGTGTTATCCATATGATCTGATTTTTTCATATGCTTTAAAATAACCTGCAGTTAACTCTGAAACCCTGTGAAGAGAGTGTTTGGGGCTGGGAATGTATGGGTTTCTGTGAGCTGACAGCTCTGGTATGCATTAACCCTATTTTTAATTTCCACTTCTTCCCTTGAATGTGGCTGTTTCCTCTTTAAACTCTGGAAAACCTCTTCTGATTATTTATTTAAACTCTAAATTATTATTTCCATTCTAAAACCTTGCCTCCCTTCTTACAGTCCCAATAATTAGGAGCCCACTCCTTACCCAAGTCAGCTAATATATAAGAAGGCAATATTTTCGGTATTAGATCATACCAGAAATACTATTCTAAACTAAATGTCCCTCCAAACACATATACACCTTTAAAAGCAAAGACAAAACTTTTAAAGTGATCCCCCATGTAAGCCCCCAAATTGCTTTCTAGTCCCCAAATTTATAGGCTGGCATCTACAGCTTAATATTTGGATTAGGAGATTAGGAATTTCAGAGTAAACGGTATTTCTGCAGGTAGGTGAGGGTACAGGTTCCAGGTGGCAATCAGACACATGAACACAAATAGGCTTTAATCTAATACTACCATTTGCTTTGTTTTATAGAAGACAAGACCAAATATACAGCAATTTCAGCATCTTCATTTCATTGGGAGACCCAGAAGCTGTCCAGTACACAGCTTCCTACACCATCAACCCTCCTCATGAGTGTGTTCAGGTGACCTTGGCTTAGAAAAATCAGAGCCTTGATTTTCTGCCAAAATTTCCTACCTTTCTAGTCATGTAGGCCCAAAGCTTGCATGTCAATTCACAACCCCTACAATTCAGATGTAGTCCCATGCAGGTGGAGGAGGCAGACACAAACATTCCCCATTTATCTTAACTCTGCAGTTTCCCAGGAAACAGTCCTGTCAGAAATTGGACACCAAGGTCATTACCAGGCAGCCCTGCATTAGCCCAGTCCAGAAGTTTACCCATTACTCATAGTGAAAATAGAGAAATTTGGGCCACTGAGCTGTAGAAAATCAAAGATCCATCAGGAAGTCTGAAGAATTACCTAAACCCAGTTGGTACAGCATTAGATTGAAATTCTACAACTTGTTTTATCCTGTTTTTCTACTGATGCTTATCGATGTAATTTTATTGTCTCTAACAATAATGGTTTATGAACCGGCTATCTGAGAGATGTTTGCAATAGAGAATCTTTCTGCTTTATTTAGCATCAAACCCTATAAAAATATTTCCATAGACTACATCCATGGGATAGTCTAAACCTCTACTAATGACTACAGTCTCAGAAAAGGAGCAGAAGCAAGTAGGGTTGAAGATTATTTATTTTTCCTCCATGTTTTCTTCAGGATGGGTCCTAGAAGTTTGTGTCACATTCAAAGACATTTCACTTAAGTAAACTCAAGAATATGACCATGAATGAGAACAGAGAAGCAAATGGAGTGATCTTTGTCTGGTAGCATCTTGGAAATAGAAAAAAAGAAAAATGTGCCAAATGCATACAGTCCCAGATTCTGCAAAAGTGAAGGTATACTCTGTCCCAAATTTTTGTTCAACTTTTGCCTGGGCTTCAGTAGAGTCAAAGTTGTCATTGAGATCTTTTCCTCTCCTTAGTTCTTGACAATGTGCAATATTTTTTTCTCTTCATGACTTTTTTTCTGTTAAAACAGAAAAATGTGCTGGTTAAAGCACATATTGCAGTTTCTAATTCAGAAGGCCCTGGATTGGGATCTAAGAACTTGCATTTCTAACAAGTTCCCAAGTAATGTCCATGCTGCTTGTCTGGGGACCACACTCTAAGAACATCTGCCCTAGAGCATATAACCTACTTCTGACCCTCTCCACCCCATTCCCTGGTTTCTAGCCCATCTCCACACAGATTTTGGATCTCTAGCATCTGAATAGGAACTTAGAGGCAAAAACGGGGATTTAGGTAAAGGATTAGGGAAATTTTGTTGAGTGCTTATGAATGCTGTTGCTGCAAAGATGATAAATGAAGTGGAGGGAAAGTATAAGAGGGTGCTCTTACCAAAAATGTACCTTCAAATGAGTAAGAAAAAGTTATGTTCTTTATTCTTAATAATAGTATATTAGGAAATATTTGTTTCCTGCTCTCTTCTTCCCTTTGCAAATAAGGAGGAAAGCCATACAGGTAGAAATGCTCACAGGAATGAGGACAATCTGACTATCTTAGAAGAGGAACAATCTTTTTATAATACATAAAAGTAGTTTAAATTATCTCACCAACTGTATGCAGAGAACTTGGTCTCTAAAGTGGTTCTCAGTGGAGTCCAAGTGTCCCTGCTTCCCTCCTTTTTCAAGGAGCTGTCCTTCTTCCTCTTCTAGGTAAATCCTTCCACTTGTGACTTTGACTATATCCCTACTTGCCTCCTTGAAGTTTAGCTCCATTGATGAGCCCCACTCTGTTTCCAACCTCTTCCTCTGTCATTTGCTCTCTCCTCTTCCTTTCTGAGCCATACTTATATGTAATACATTATAAATACCTTCTTGTCAGCTTCCTACAAAAGACTGAGGATTTCTTGAATATAGAACTATATCTTATATCATCTTTTTATGCCTGTCTCCCTGATAGTTTCAGTCATGTTTTAAGCACTCAATAAACATTTACTAAGGAAACTAATGAAGCTAAAATGCATGTACTTTAGCTATTTTCTTTCTCACTTCCTAATGACTCAAAGTCACTATAATCTGTTTTCTACTACTCCACTGAAACCATTCTGAATAAAGTCATCAATGACCTCTGTTTTTGCTAAATTAAAGGACCATTTTAAGACTTTCAGTGACAGAAGTCTTACTTTAACTAGCTTAAGGAAACATGAGACTTTATTAGCTCCTCTTAATAGAATCCAAGAGAAAGTCCAACGATTGAGTTTTGGAAAGGACAAGAATACAGTTGGTCCTTGGTAATAACTGAAATCTGGGAGTCCAATGTTGTCAAGTACTCTCTATCATATCTGCTTCCTTCTGCAAATAGGCTTTATTCTCTCTTACAATAGCTTTCTTTACATGAAAGAAAAACAGGTGTTATATCTTGTTTAAGTCAACAGACAGGAGGCATCCTGATCCTTTTATTTTGCACTCACATCCAAAAATCCTTGAAAAGTCAGTCATGAGCTTAGCTTATATCAAATGTACAACATGGATCAATCAGCTCTGGCCAGGTCAGTGGGTCTGTGTAACATAAAGGTACTTGATAAAGCAGCCATGTAGATGTGAATTGGTGGATAGTAGAGAAGAGTTCTCAGCAGGACAGATGTACTGAGCAGATTGTGCTTGCCTTACACTCTCATTTTACCAAGGCTTCTTCTTAACATCCTTCATCTTACCAAGGTTTTATATGGGTAACAATACCTCCCACATAAATCTTTCAGCCCTTGGCTACAGGTACAATGAAATTATTTCCTAGTTCTTTTCTTACTTCTTACCATTCTTTCTCCACATATTTTGTTGAGTCTTCTTTTTCTGTCTGATTCTTAAATTTAGTGTTCCCAAGTGTCCTAGGAGTATTTTTCTTATTACTTCATAATTCTCACTTAGATTATTTTATCCAGTTTCATGCCAGCCAAGAATTTTCATTCTATCTCCAAACTCATAGTTTAGTCTCCCATTGGAGAACTGAATCCCCCAACAAACACCTGAAACTCATCAAATGAAAAACAGATTATCTTCTCTGGTTTCTCAATTACTCACAAAAAGATTTTGCTTGTGTCCCATCCCAAATCAGTGAAATAACAACTATAACTGTCATGAGATATACAGGCCACAAAATTGTTATTATGAGAAAATTTTTATGCTACTATCATGGATGTACCCTTGTAAATAGCAAATATTTTGATGTTTTCAAAAGAAACCACTGATATATATAAACATCAATATTTTCCATGTAAAATATGTTAAAATTTCATCTCTGTGACAGTGGCTTACAGTTTATTCTCCCTCAGCACAAAGAAAACTTTCTTCTCTTTTAAAAGAGGTAGATCCTGGTGTTTATGGAGGCAGTATTCATGATTTGCAATGGATGGAGGTGGCCTAAGGGTACATAGACTGAGGAACAGAATGGTGAACTGTGGTGTACGCATACAATGGAATATTGAGCAACTACGAGAAGGAGTGAAGCTGTGAGACATGCAGCGAGGTGAATGGATCCTGTACACAGCATTTTGAGTGAAGTACGCCAGAAAGAAAGGCAAACACTATAATGCCTCACCAATATGGACTAACTACAATGTGTAAACTCAGAATTGAATCTTAGAACACAGCCTAAGAGGGGAATGATTATTGTAATGGTCCCTTGATTGTAAGCTCTTACAGCAGTCAAATCTATTCCTGAATTGTAATGGCTATCTCCAAACTCTGAGATGCTGATCCCTTAATGTATAACCTGATTGGTCTCTGGAACATTGGTATCTCTGTGACACCTGAAACTCAGAGCTAGAGCTTGGCAGATACGAATGTCAGTATTAGCACACACAGCAACTTTAAAAAAAAAAAAAAAAAAAAAAAAAAAAGCTGAAAAAGAGCCCAGACTTCAATTAGTGATATGAATGAAGCAGATCTGGTTAAGGCTATGGCAAACCAGGCCAAAGGGTAAAGGTCAAAACTGACTGTGTTTTAAAACTTCAACTTCCATGTGAGACCAAGGGAAGAGATGTCTATTTGGTGCAGGATCTATATTTTCTAAACAGTATAACTCTACAGCCGGTTTCAGATACCACAATTACATGGAACTTTGAATAGGAAGTGAGATATGGTAGGTTAGTATAGGTTAGAGTGAAATAGTGACACATCCCAAAGTAATTTGGGCAGAGAATAAAAATATATTTACAGGGTCCCCCTGAGGAGCTGGGGGAAAGTGCGGAAGTGTTAGACTTCCTCACCTGGACTGATGCTGATGTTGTCACAAACATTGGGACTGGTGGTTTGATGTGCTAGGCCCTCTGTCATGGGACTTGCCCTTATAAGGCTCGTTGCTGCAAAAGAGAGGCTAAGCTTGCATATAATTGTGACTAAGAATCTTCCCCTGGGTGCCTCTTTGTTGCTCAGATGTGGCCCTCTCTCTCTAAGCCATCTCAGCAGGTGAATTTGCTGCCCTCCCCTCTACATAGGACCTGACTCCTAGGGGTGTAAATTTCCCTGGCAACGTGGGATATGACTCCCAGGGATAAATCTGGACCTGGCATCGTGGGATTGAGAATATCTTCTTGACCAAAAGGGGGATGCAAAATGAAACAAAATAAAGTTTCAGTGGCTGAGAGATTTCAAATGGAGTCAAGAGGTCACTCTGGTGGACATTCTTATGCACTATATAGATAACACCTCTTAGGTTTTAATGTATTGGAATAGCTAGAAGTAAATACCTGAAACTATTAAACTCCAACCCAGTAGTCTGGACTCCTGAAGATGATTCTATAACAATGTAGATTACAAAGGGTGACAGTGTGATTGTGAAAACCTTGTGGATCCTATTCCCTTTATCTAGTGTATGGATGGATGAGTAGAAAAATGGGGACAAAAACTAAATGAAAAATAGGGTGGGATGGGGGGATTATTTGGGTGTTCTTTTTTACTTTTATTTTTTATTCTTGTTCTGATTCTTTCTGATGTAAGGAAAATGTTTGAAAATGGATTGGGGTGATGAATGCATAACTATATGATGATACTGTGAACAGCTGATTGTACACCATGGATGATTGCATGGTATGTGAATATATTTCAGTAAAAATGAATTTAATTTAAAAAAAAAAAGAGGTGGATCTGTGTTTCTGTTGAGGGTTTGGTCAATGTACTCTACCAAACTCACAAGAGAATTTTTGGATTTATATACTAGTGAAATTAATTATAACAGGATTAGTAAGTTCACAGTGGGCTAATTAATGAGGATTAACATGGAAATTCATGGAAAAAATAATTTATAACTTTGAGGAACAACCCCAATTTTCTTTAACATATATCCAAAAATTGTGGTTTCCTATGACAAGAGATTCCATTGGCAAGTCCTCTTAATTTCATAGGAGAACTTCTTGCTCATTTCAGCAAATAAACTAGCTAGAAATTCAAACTCTTGATGACAAGATCCATAGTGTATATATATATTTAAGTTATATATATATAACTTAAATAGACTTTAACCCCTCCAAGTAATTACTCTTTTTATTCCTTTGTGGCAATTGGGATATGTCTTAGTTTGCCAAGACTGCCAAAACAACTACCAGAGGATGGTTGGCTTAAACAACAGTAATTTATTCTCTCACAATTCTGAAAGCTAGAAGGCCAAAATCAAGGTCCTGACTGGACCACGCTTTCTCTGAAGTCTGGTGGTGGCTTGTTCTGAGGGTGGCTTGCCAGCAATCTGTAACTCAGTCTCTGCCTCTGTCACATGGCTGTCTCTCCTCCCATCTGTCTTTTCCTACTGTGTCCAAATGTCCTCTGCTTATAAAATCTCCAGTCAAATTGGATTCAGGTCCACCCTGATTCAGTTGATCTCATCTTAACTAACATCATCTTCAAAGATCCTATCTACAAATGCATTCACATCCATGGGACCAGGGGTTCAGACTTGAACATGTCTTTGTGGGGAATGAGATTCAATCCATAACAGGATGTAAATATTTTCCAGTCATCTTCCTTTTCTTTACAGCAAAGACTAAACACTTTGTATTTGCAAAAGCACTTAGTCACCATCATCTTTTCCTTTCAAGATTTTTGAATTAAATTTGATGGATTATAGTTTAAAAATAAACTGTATTTTAAGCTTACAAATGCATGCCCCCAGACACATTCATGACTCAGTGATTTTGCAAATCTTTTATTCCAGCCTTGATATTCAATGCTAACATTTTTGAGAATTTACTTTTCAGACATTCTTAATACACATAGAATATGATTTCCAACTTGAGATTGTGCTATATAAATAGTTTTATAATCTCCTTTTATATGGAGATTGTTTTAACAAAACATTTTGAACACCTTCCTATGGAAGAAATTACATCTAAATTTTTATTAAGACTGCTTAGTATTTAAATGTGTAAAAGAATCATTATTTGAGTAAACTGTTCCTCTAATGTTGACCTTTAGATGGTTTCTTTTCTGTCTTAGAATAATTTAAAATATCCTAACACACTAATCTCATAATGAGATTTGGAATATATATTACATAATTTTCTAACAATTTTAGTTGTTGGTGAAATGTTAACAAATTTTTAAACCTTTCCATACTTATTTCTAAATTGTTCTCTTGAAAAGCAGACAAACTTACTGTTAGTAATAAGTATCCAGAAAGTGTTTGCACAAACAGTTATCACTATTGCCAGACACTGAGGATTACCTACATAACAGTCATTCTCTATTGTTCCCGATAACAGAAATCCCTATTGTATGACAATGTACCCTGGCATAGAAAGTGAATCATGATTTTTCTAAGCCAGCCATGTCAATCCTATTTCCCTCAAAGATTGTGTAGGGTAAGTTATATGACCCAATTATAGTTATTTAGTTGAAGGAGAAATCTGCTGGAAAGCTTTTTTATTAATATTATTAGAGCAGTTGTAGGTTTACAGAAAAATCACGCATAAAGTACAGAGCTCCCATATCACCTCTACCACTCTCACAATTTTTCCCTATTATTAATATATTGCATTAATGTGGTACCTTTGTTAAAATTGATGAACCAATATTATTATATTATTAACTATACTCTATAGTTAGGAATATAACTATGTTGCATAGTCCTATGAATTTTTTAAAATTTTATTGTGGTGACATATATACAAGCAAAAATTTCCCATTTTACTCACTTTCAAATATACAATTCAATGATGTTAATTATATTCCCAATGTTGTGCTACCATCACCACCATCCATTACCAAACCTCTTCCATCACCCCAAACAGAAACTTTGTGTCAAATAAGCGTAAACTCCCTATTCCTCACCCCCATCCATGTCCCTGATAACCTATATTTTGATTTCTGAATCTATGAATTTGATACACTAATTATGTCATTCTAAGTGAAATGAATAATATCTGTCCTTTTGTGTGTGGCTTATCTCAATCAACCTGATGTTTTCAAGTTCATCCATGTTGTATCATGTATCAGAACTTCATTCCTTTTATTGGCTGAATATATTAAGTGCATATATCACATTTTATCTATCCATCCTCACATTCCCTCCAACAATTTTTAAGGATTCCTATTTCTCCACATCCTTGCCAACACCTGTTATTTTCCACTGTTCAATATTAGCCATTCTAGCAGGTGTGAAATGATGTCTTATGGTTTTTATTTGCGTTTCCCTAATGGCTAATAATGGTGACCATTTGTATGTTTTCTTTGGAGAAAAATCTGTTCAAGTCCTTTGACTATTTATTCACTGGTTTATTTGTCTTTTTGTTGTTTGATTGTTGGAGTTGTTTATATATTCTGGACAATAAACCCTTATCAGATATGTAGTTAACAATTATTTTCTCCCATTCTGTAGGTTGTCTTTTACCTTTTTAATATCTCCTTTTAAAAAATTGTTCTAATTAGAAAAGTTGTATGTTTACAGAAATATTATGCAGAAAATAGAGTTCCCATGTATGCACAACCATTTTTAACATTTTGCATTAGTGTGGTACCTTTTGTTACAATGGATAATTATAATTGTACTATTAACTATAGTCCATAGTTTACATTAGGGTTCACTGTGTGTGTTGTACAATCCTATGGTTGTTTTTTTATTTTAATTTTTATTCTAGCAATATGTATACCATCTAAAATTTTACCTTTTAACCATAGTCAGATATCTCCATTATGCACAAAATTATGTCCATTGATGCACAAGTTTTTAATTTTGAGGAAGTCACATTTATCTATTTTTCCTTTTGTTGCACATGCTTTTGGTGTAAAGTCTAATAAGCCATTGTATAATACAAGGTCCTGAAGATAGTTCCCTGTGTTTTCTTCCAGGAATGTTATATTTTAGTTCTTATACTTAGTTCTTTGATCCATTTTGAGTCATTTTTGGAAATGGTGTGAGGTAGGGGTCCATTTTCATTCTGTTGCATTTAGATATCCAGTTTTCCCAGCATTATTTGTAAAGAGATTATTTTCTCCTATTAAGTGGGCTTGACAACCTTGTCAAAAATCACTTGGCTATAGATGTGAGGGTTTATTTCTGAAGTCTTGATTCTATTCAATTGGTCTACATGTTTCTCCATGTGCTCATATCATGCTGTTTTGATTACTGTAGCTTTGTAATGAGCTTTAAAATCAGGAAATGTGAGTCTCCCAAATTTCTTCTTTTTTTTCATGAGTGTTTTGGCTATTCAGGGCTCCCTGCTCTCCCATATGAATTGGGTAACTGAATTTCCCATTTCTGCAAAGAAGGCTGTTGGAATTTTCATTGTGACCATGTTGAATCTATAAAGTGTTTGGGGTATCTTAACAATATTAGGTCTTCTAGTCCTTGACCTATCCTTCCATCTATTTAGGTCTTCTTTAATTTCTTTCAGCAATGTTCTTATTAAATTTATTCCTAGATGTTTTATTCCTTTAGTTGCTATTTTAAATGGAATTGTTTTGTTGATTTTCACCTCAGATTGTACATTACTAGTATATAGAAACATCACTGATTTTTGCATGTTGATCTTGTACCTTGCCACAGTTGAATTCATTTATTTGTTGTGGATAGTTCAGGATTTTCTATATATAGGATCATGTCATCTGCAAATATGGAAAATTTTACTTCTTTTCCAATTTGGATGCCTTTTATTTCTTTTTCTTGCCTAACTGCTCTGGCTAGTATTTCCAAAACAATGTTGAATAACAGTGGTGATGGTGGATATCCTTGTCTTGTTCCAGATCTTAGAAGGAAAGTTGTCAGTCTTTCACCATTGAGTATGATGTTTGCTGTGGGTTTTCCATTTATGACCTTTATCCTGTTGGGGAAGTTACCTGGTAATCCTATTTTTCTAAGTGTTTTTATCAAGAAAGGGTACCGAATTTTGTCAAATGCCTTTTATTCCTCAATTGAGATGATCATGTGGTTTTTCTCTTTGTTTTGTTAATGTGGTATATTGCATTAATTGATTTTCTTATTCTGAACCACCCTTGCATGACTAAGATTAAACTCATTTGATCATGGTGTATAATTCTTCTGATGTGCTGTTGGATTCAATTTGCAAGTATTTTGTTGAGAATTTCTGCATCTATATTCATTAGAGAGATTGATCTATAGTTTTCTTTTCTTGTAGTATATTTATTGGGCTTTGGTATTATGGTGATGTTGGCCTCAGAATGAATTAGGCAGTGTTCCCCCTCTTCAAGTTTTTGGAAGAGTTTGAACAGGATTTGTATTATTTCTTCTTTAAATGAGTGGTAGAATTCACCAGTGAAACTATCTGGTCCTGGACTTTTCTTTGTTGGGAGGTTTTTGAGGACTGATTCAATCTCCTACTTGTAATTGGTCTGTTGAGGTCTTCTATTTCTTCTCAAGTCAGTGCAGGTAGCTCGTGTGTTTCTAGGAATTTGTCCATTTCATCTAGGTTATCTAGTTTTTTGGCATACACTTGTTCATAGTAACATCTTATGGTCATATATACTCTTGATCCTTTTTATTTCTGTGGGGTCAGTAGTGATATCCCCATTCTCATTTCTGATTATATTTATTTGTGTCTTCTCACTTTTTTCTTTGTCAGTCTAGCTAAGGGTTTGTCATGTTATTGATCTTTTTCAAAGACCCAACTTTTATTTTTGTTAATTCTATTTTTTTTATTATTCTCCATTTCATTTATTTCTGCCCTAATCTTTGTTATTTCTTTCCACCTGTTTGCTTCAGAGTTGGTTTGCTGTTCTTTTTCCTCCAGGTGTGCAGTTAGGTCTTCAATTTTAACTCTTTCTTCTTTTTCAATGTAAATTTCCCTCTCAGAATTTCCCTCTCAGCACTGCTTTCATTACATCCCATAAGTTTTCATATATTGTGCTCTCATTTTCACTCATCTCAAGACATTTACTGATTTCCTTTGCAATTTCTTCTTTAACCCACTCATGGTTTAAGAAAGCATTATTTAACATCCATATAGTTGTGGATTTTCTAGTTCTCTTCCTATTAATTGCCAACTTCACTTCATTATGGTCAGAGAAAGTACTTTGCTTAATTTCAAGCTTCTTAAATTTATTGAGATTTGCTTTGTGACCCAACATGTGGTCTATCCTGGAGAATGATCCATGTGCACTTAAGAAGAATGTATAGCCTGCTGTTTTGGGGTGTGGTGTACTGTATATATCTGTCAGGTCTAGTTCATTTATCATATTAAAGTTCTCTGTTTCCTTATTGATCTTCTGTCTAGATGTTCTATCTATTGATGAAAGTGGTGTATTGAGGTCTCCAACTATTATTATAAGATGTCTATTTCTCCCTTCAGTTTTGCTAGTGTTTGCCTCCTATATTTTGGGGAATTGTGGCTAGGTGCATAAATATTTATGAT
The DNA here is from genome assembly GCF_015220235.1 of Choloepus didactylus. Lineage (NCBI taxonomy): Eukaryota > Metazoa > Chordata > Mammalia > Pilosa > Megalonychidae > Choloepus > Choloepus didactylus. The sequence goes on along the minus strand of NC_051313.1, from coordinate 124,430,099 downwards.
TGTTATTTCTTCTTGGTGGATTGCCTCTTTTATTAATAGTGTCCTTCTTTGTCTATTATAACAGCTGTTGATTTAAAGTTTATTTTGTCTGATACTATTATAGCTACCCCAGCTCTTTTTTGGTTCCTCTATGCATGGAATATCTTTTTCCACCCTTTCACTTTCAACCTATTTGTGTCTTAGGGTCTAAGATGAGTCTCTTGTGAACAACATATAGTTGGATCATGCTTTTTTATCCATTCTGACTACCTTTGTCTTTTGATTGGGGATTTAGTCCCTTAGCATTCAGTGTTATTACTATAAAGGCAGTACCTACTTCAGCCATTTTGTCCTTTAAAATACTTTCTTTGTGATAACCCTGGGGTTTATATTACACAGCCTACATCTATGACCTACTAATTTGAGAAGATATCACCTTAGCTTCTCTGCTCCCATATCCCTCTGCTTCCCCTCTTTCTGTTGTTTTTGTCCCATTTTTCCACTTTATATTTTGCAAATCCATTATCAGGAAATATGCCTTTTTCTTATTCTATTGCATTCTGTTTCATATAGGAATTAAAGAATAGAGTTGTATATTGAGGATACAGTACTATTGATTTGCATTTACCCCATTTTAGTTACCCTTAGTGAAGATCTTCATTTCTTCACGCTTCTCCAAGCCACTTTTTCCTGTCTTTTCTTTTCAACCTGCAGAGCTCCCTTTAGTACAAGAGTAGGGCAGGTCTTTGGTTGATGAAGTCTCTCAGTTTCTGTTTATGAATATTTTAGACTCTCCCTCATTTTTGAAGGACAGTTTGTCAGATAAAGAATTTTTGCCTGGCAGTTTTTCTTTTTCAGTGTCTTAAATATATCATACCACTGCCTTCTCACCTCCATGGTTTCTGAGAAGAAATCAGCACTTAGTCTTATTGAGGCTCCCTTGTATGTGACTAATCTCTTCTCTCTTGCTACTTTCAGAATTCTGTCTTTATCCCTGGCATTTGACATCCTGATTAGTATGTGTCTCTAAGTGATCTATTGGGATTTATTTTGTTTGGAGTATGTTGGGCTTTTTGGACATGTATATTTACATCTTTCATAAGAGTTGGGAAATTTTCAGCCATTAGTTCTTCAAATATTCTCTTGTCCCTTTTCCCTTCTGTTCTCCTTCTGGGACACCCATGGCATGCATGTATGTTTGTGTGCTTCATGCTGTCACTCAAATCCCTGAGACACTGTCAATTTTTTTCTGTACTTTTCTCTATCTGTTCTTCTGACTATATGATATCAATTGTCCTGTCTTGCAGTTAGCCAATTCTTTCTTCTGTTTGTTCAAATCTACTGTTGTGTGCCTCTAGTGTATTTTTAATTTCTACTACTGTGCCTTTAATCACCATAATTTCTGTTATGTTTCTTTTTACACTTTCAAATTCTTTTCTATGGTCACATATTGTCTTCTTAGTATCCTTCAGCTCTTTATCCATATTTTCCTTCATCTCCTTGAACTTATTTAGATTTGTTTGAATGTCTTTGATTAGTTTTTCCCACTTCTGAATCTCCTATGAAGTTTTAATTTGTTCCTTTGAGTGAGCCATATTTTTCTCTTTCTTAGTATAGGTTATAATTTTTTGCTGATGTCTAAGCATATTATTATCTTTTTGAGTTAACTCTAAAGGTCTTTTTCTCCCTCTTGTCTAGGGTTTTACTGTAGATTGGCTTTGTGTTAAGGCTCTTATTTGACATTTGGTCCAACTTATTTAAAAAAAAAATAGGCCTGGGCTACAGGACTATGTAAAATGTCTTGCTTACAGTATATGCTCAAAGGTAGATGTAATTTTTATATCTATGAGTATTTGTCCAATTTCTCTCTCTTCCTCACCATTGGATATCTATTCTTTATATATAAATAAGATAAGGTAATCTGATAGCTTTATTCAAACTTCATCATTTTCATTCATCAAAGATTGTTCCTATGTAGATTGGACATTTATTGTAGCACTACATAAATGAATCAGCACTATGTAAATGAATTAGCCCTTTCATATTGAAACAAGCCTGCTATCCTATGTAAAAAATAGCAAAATATTTGCTGTTTATAAAAAGAAGGGATGTGATAGGGTGGGGTTCAGGGAAATTTTTGAGTTAATTTAAAAATGAAATAGCAATTTTCTACCTGGTGACTTTGTGGTGAACTCACTTCTGATAGTGACTTGAATTCAGTATGTAAAAGGGGTTAATGATAATTTCATTGCTGCTGAAAAATGGCAACTTCCTCCGTGTCCTATGTTTTTTCTTAACTCTCAATGTACCAGTGGAAATTTGGATACAAGACCATGCTGTAACAAATAAGAAAGGCTGTCTTATCTGAAGCATGTAAATTGGATATAAAGTTCTACTTTTAAAACAGTAGATTGAAGATTGTGGCTAAATATCTATATATGCAATCTATTAAAAGAACTTAATTCAGAAAAAAGAAATCTTTTCAATAGCCCATATTTAACTGTTCAGATTTTTTCAGTGCTTCTTCATCTAAATTTGCCCTAGATATGCAGTGCAATATTTAAGATTGTGCTTTTTATGCAATTGTTTCACCTCCAGGAGAAAGCTTCCTTTTCTCTCTTTGTTCTCCAGGAATCTTGATCTGGTCTGTTTGTTTTGTGTACAATTTCCTCCCCAGCTCATATGATTGGTTTAAATTCTCTTCCTCTCTCAGTGTCCCATTTCCTTACACTTTTCAGTTCTGGGACCATCCTATCTTAAAGCTGTTCAGATTAACACCCTTCCCTCACCCTTTTTTCCTGTGAGCCTTTTTTGCTAGTTTGAACAGAAAGAGAGGGAACAAATAAAAAGCTGTAGAATCCCCCAAATTTAACAGGCATAAAAAAGACTAATAAAACTACTCATCTGAGAACACATGCTTTCCGTCACAAAAACGGAAGTATGCCTCTGAAGCCAAAGCAATTAGCCTAAGGTTAGAGACTCAAACTACAAAGGACTATTCCTAGTCATTGAAACCTACTGTTTTCCTGTCTGGTTTCAAAATTTTTGAGACCAATGTCTCATTTTTTCCATTCAGTTGTATCCATTTTGAATTGGAATGCCTATAACTGTTATCCCATACCTGTCCTACCATTGGGTGGTTTTGTTTGTTTGTTTGTTTGTTGTTTTGTTTTGTTTTGTTTTTAGCAGATAACTTGTTTTTTGAATATCACACATCGACACATGGACAGGAATTGTGTCCCAGAATGGATTATATCCAGATCCTTACCCATATGTAATTTAGATTATTTTAATGATGAGATTAGGGATTTTTGAGATTTAGATGAGATTTTGGATTTTGAGTTGAGGCTGTAATGTCTTGAGATTTGTGGGAACATCGGGTTGGGGTGAGTAATTTTTCACATGGGACAGACATGAATCATCAATGAACAGAGGGTAGACTATGTAAGTGTAATATGGACCCCAAGATGTCCACCACCTGTGACTGGGTTAACTTATATGGCACAAGGGACTTTGCAGGTGTGATTAATTTAAGAATGTTGGGATGAGAAGATCTCCTGGGTTATATGTGTGGGCTCAGTGTAATGAAAACATAGGTCAGAATCTGAGAAGGAGATGTGACAACAGAAGCAGAAGTCAGAGTGATGTGGCTGTGAGCCTAGGAATGCAGGTGTCTCTAGAGGCAGGAAAAGGCAAAGAATGAATTTTCCCCTAGAGCCTTCAGAAGGAGCACAGTTCTGCCAATTCCTTGATTTTAGCTGGGTAAGACCCATTTCAGACTTCTAACCTCCAGAACTAAAAGATGATAAGTTTGTGTTATTTTAAGTTACTAAATTTGTGAAAATTAGCTATGGCAGCCATAGGTAACTAATACAGATTTTGGTATTAGCATGCACTGTAGTCAGTATATTCAAATCCTGTGTTGCTACCAAAGGAAACTGGTAAAGTTCTTAAAGAATTCCTTGGGACAGTGTTGGAAATCACAGAGGTTCATATGTCAATTTGGCCAGGTAATGGTGCACAGTTGTTTGGTCAAGCAAGCACTGGCCTAATTGTTACTGTGAGGACACTTCATGGACTTAAATCATCATTAAGTTGATTACATCTACAATCAACTGAGGAGACTGCTTTCAGCATTGAGAGATGTTTCATCCAATCACTTGAAGGCTTTAAAAGAAGTGACGATTTCAGAACAGAGAACTTTCATCTCTACTTCAGCCGGCCATCAAAAACTTTCATCAGAGTTCCCAGCTTTCAGCTTACCTTATAGAATTTGGACTCCTGCATTTCCACAGTTGCGTGACACAATTTTATAAATCTGTATGATATTAACAGATAGCTGTGGTTTCTGCTTCCCTGCAGAATTCGTGCAGCTTTGGTTCCGAGCCCCATGTTAATCACATCACATGAAATGACGTTAAGCCTGGAAATCAGCATTTCATATTAAACAATTTGATCAGTTCCCCCCCCCCCCCTTCCTTAGAGTATTCAGAAGTGAAGAAATCTGTGTAGTTCCCGAAGCTCAGGTTTATCAAAAGACCAGGCTTTCTCTGAGGTTCGAACTCAGGACCTTCAGGTTATGAGACTGATGCACTGCCTACTGTGCTAAGAAGGCAGGTGGTAGCACAGCTTCCAGAGAAACTTTTAATTCTCAACATTTCATGTTTATGTGACACTTCTGAAAGATTTTTACATATGGTGAAGCTCCATTCCCTGAAAGGAATTTGTGCTATACCATATGTTTCCTATATTGCTCTGAGTAGGTCACAATAACCTTTGATCAAAACATTTCATAAGGATTTTACCCTTAATTAAACAAATATGCCACACAGTGAATTTTTTCACTATATCTTAGGCATCATTTATAGCTTGGTGACATTCACCAAGCTAGTTAACACCTCTGTGCCTCAGAGTCTCCATCAGTCAAATGAAGATAATAGTAAAACTACCCATTTCTTGAGAGAGTTTAGAGGATAGAATGATTTAGTAGATGTTAGATTATTGCATGGCACCCAGTAAGCCCCCCTCCAAATTTTAGCTGTTATTGTTATTAATGTTTTCCTATTTTTTGGGAACATATTCTAGAAAAACAAGGTAAGACTGCCTTTTGACCCACTAGATAATCTTTACTGTTACTTCAGCTTTCAATGACTCAAGAACTTAGTTGACCAGAAGGGAAATATTTTTAGTAGTATAATAAAAGTTCAACCATCCCCATGGTTATTGTGATGCTTAAAAGCAATGCTGGGGCTAGGGCGGGGCAAGATGGTGGAGTGGTGAGGAGCAGAATTTCGTCTCTCCCCTAGAGCAGCTGGCAATTACCCAAGAACTATATGAAACAGTGTTTTCGGGGTCTCCAGTAACCAGCCACACATCGGAAGCAAGTTTGGAATTGGAGGAAAACCTGAGATCGCAGTGAACATTGTAAGTTCACCAGACCAGGGGTCTGGCGCCCCTCCCCACCCAGACCTCACAGACTGTCTTGCTGCTGGCTCCCTGAAAGGGGAGGGTGGGGTGGGAAACAGCAATCTGCTGAGGGCAAGAAGGGAGGCTCAACCCAGCCTCAACTGCAGAATTAATTAACAAATTAATTAACTAATTTTGGGAGCTGGGGTGCTAAAGAAGGGCTGGGCTCTGAGAAGTGGGGGCATGTAAAAGCAGGCACCCATTCCCAGACTCCAAAAAAGCCATTTTTTTCCCCTTACATTTTGTCCCTTCTGGCTTCTCACTGATCCCTTATCTTTTTTGCATTTCAATAGCCCCTGGCAGGGGTGGAACTGAAGCTGATGGAGAGTAATTATCAGACAATAGCCCAAAGCATATCTCTAAATGCTCTATTCTGACACTGACAAAACTTCCACGCTGGGGAAAGACTTTTAAGAGACTCTTTTTTTTTTTTCTTTTTTCTTTTTCTTGTTTTTCTTTTCTATTTTTTTTTTTAAATCTTAAAGTAATATATGTGGTTATTTTCTATCGGAAAGCCCAGGTTGAGGGACTAGGCTGGGCTTGGGGGGAGACAGAGTACCCACAGTGTCTTTGAGTTCCGTATTCACTACTGAAGGTCTCCACCCCCGTCTTTAATTCATAACTCAGCCTAACCAAGGAATCTACCTGGAGAGGCCCCAAACAGGAGAGGCGAGAAGAGAATAGTGCCCCTGAGAGATAACTGGAGTTCTGAGGATTGGGAGAGTAGAGGCAGGTCCAGCTCAACTGGCAATCCTTCTTTTGGGAATTCAGACCCCAGGGGCTGGAATTCAGATTCCGGCTTCAGTCAGCCATGCCCCCAACAGGATCAGAGTCACCAGGAGAACTAAAGTCTACATACCTCCTTACACTGGTGGGGGAGCTGCGGGCTGGCAAGCGCCACCTGCTGGACAGGAGAGGAAAAGCACCAATTCTAAAGGCCTCATAGGAGGGTCTCATTCCCAGGAAAACTCCATACCCTCCCAATGAGACCTGGGCCTCACTAGACTGGGAAAATCTGACTAGGGTCGACCATATCTGAGGAGACCCACTCACAAAAAGGTTACACAGAGGCAGAGCAAGAAACAGAAAAAACAAGAGGGGAAAAATTCTGATCAACTAAATAGAACCTAAGTTAGAGGTCTAGAATAAGTTGAACTGAATAACAGAGGCCAGAGAACAAAGGCAACCAACAAGAAAACCACTAGGTGAAAGAAAACAAGCTCCAAAATAAACTAATCAAGAAAATCAGATGCCTAGACAACTTAAGATAACAAGCCATACCAGGAAACATGAAAACATGGACCAGCCAAAGGAACAAACTAATAGCTCAGCTGAGATACAGGAGTGGAGGCAACTAATGCTAAATAAATTTGATGAAATGAAGGAAGATACAGCAAAAGAGCTGAAGGATATAAAGAAGACACTGGATGACCATAAAGAAGAATTCATAACCTTAAAAAAACAAATGGCAGAACTCATGGGAATGAAGGCCACAATGGAGAAGATGAAAAACACAATGGAGGGACACAACAGTAGATTTGAACAGGCAGAATAAAGGATCAGTGAACTGGAAGACAGGTCATTTGAATTCACACACACAAAAGAACAGATGGTGAAAAAAAATGGAAAAATATGAGCAGGGTCTTAGGGAGCTGAGTGACAACATGAAACGCACAAATATATGTGTTATGGGTATCCCAGAAGGAGAAGAGAGGGGGAACGGGGCAGAAAGAGTAATAGAAGACATATTCACTGAAAATTTCCCAACTTTTATAGACGACAGAAAATTAGAGATTCAAGAAGTACAATGTACCCCAAATAGAATAGATCCCAATAGACCTACTCCAAGACACTTACTGGTCAGATTGTCCAATGTCAAAGACAAAGAGAGGATTCTGAAAGCAGCAAGAGAAAAGTGATCCATCATATACAAGGGAAAGTCAATAAGACTATGTACAGATTTCTCTGCAGAAACTATGGAGCCAAGAAGACAGTGGCATGATATATTTAAGATACTGAAAGAGAAAAACTGCCAACCAAGAATTCTATATCCAGCAAAACTTTCCTTCAAAAATGAGGGAGAGATTAAAACATTTTCAGACAAACAGACACTGAGAGAGTTTGTGAATAAGAGACCAGCACTACAAGAAATACTAAAGTGAGTGCTACAGGCTGATAGGAAAAGACAGAAGAGAGAGTGTTGGAGAAGAGTGCAGAAATGGAGATTATCAGGAAAGGTAAAAGGAGAGGAAAAAATAAGATATGACATATAAATTCCAAAAAACGAAATGGTAGTAGAAAGTACTGCCCTTACAGTAATAACACTAAACATAAATGGATTAAACTCCCCAATAAAAAGACACAGACTGGCAGAATGGATTAAAAAACAGGACCCATTTATATGCTGTCTACAAGAAACTCACTTTAGACACAAGGACAAAAATAGACTGAAAGTGAAAGGTTGAAAAAAGATATTTCATGCAAACAACAACCAGAAAAAAGCGGGAGTAGCTATATTAATATCAGACAAGTTAGACTTCAAAAGTGAAACAATTAAAAGAGACAAAGAAGGACACTATATATTAATAAAAGGGTCAATTCATCAAGAAAACATAACAATCATAAATATTTATGCACCAAGCCAGAATGCCCCAAAATTCATGAGGCAAACACTGCGATCACTGAAAGGAGAAATAGATACATCTACAGTAATAGTTGGAGACTTCAATACACCACTCTCATCAATGGATAGAACATCTAGACAGAGGATCAGTAAAGAAACAGAGATGTTGAATTGTATGACAAATGAACTAGATTTGACACACATTTATAGAACACAACATCCAACAACAGCAGCATACACTTTTTTCTGAAGTGCTCATGGAACATTCTCTAGGATAGACCACATGTTGGGTCACAAAGCAAGTCTCAACAAATTTAAAAATATTGATATTATACAAAACACTTTCTCAGACCACAATGGAATGAAGTTGGAAATAAATAAAAGGCAGAAGGTCATAAAATTCACAAACATATGGAAGCTAAACAACACCCTCTTAGAAAACCACTGGGTAAAGGAAGAAATTACAAGAGAAATTAGTAAATACCTCGAGGCAAATGACAATGAAAACACAACTTATCAAAACTTATGGGATGCAGCAAAGGCAGTGCTGAGAGGGAAATTTATTGCCCTAAATGCCTATATTAAAAGAGAAGAGAGAGCAAAAATTGAAGAGTTAACTGCTCACTTGGAGGAATTAGAGAAAGAACAGCAAACTAACCCCAAAGCAAGCAGAGGGGAAGAAATAACAAAGAATAGAGCAGAAATAAATGCAACTGAGAACGGAAAAACAACAGAGAGAATCAACAAAACCAGAAGTTGGTTCTTTGAGAAAATCAATAAAATTGATGGACCACTGGGTAGGCTAACAAAAAACAAGGGAGAGCATATGCAAATAAATGCAATCAGAAATGGGAAAGGAAATATAACTAACAACCCTGCAGAAATTAAGGAGATAATCAGAAGATACTATGAGCAACTATATGCTAATAAACTAGACAACTTAGATGAAATGGACAACTTCCTAGAAAAGCATAAACAACCAACATTAACTCAAGAAGAAATAGATGACCTCAACAAACCAATCACAAGTAAAGATATTGAGTCAGTCATCAAAAAGCTCCCAAAAAGGAAAGGCCCAGGACCAGATGGTTTCACATGTGAATTCTACCAAGCATTCAAGAACGAATTAGTACCAATCCTGCTCAAACTCTTCAAAAAAATTGAAGACGAGGGAAAGCTACCTAACTCTTTCTATGAAGCCAACATTACCCTAATACCAAAACCAGACAAAGATACTACAAAAAAAGAAAATTATAGACCAATTTCTTTAATGAATATAGACACAAAAATCCTCAACAAAATACTCACAAATTGAATCCAGCAGCACATTAAAAGAATTATACACCATGACCAGGTGGGATTTATTCCAGGTATGCAAGGCTGGTTCAACACAAGAAAATCAATTAATGTAATACACCACATTAATAAATCAAAGCAGAAGAACCACATGATCATCTCGATTGATGCAGAAAAGGCATTTGACAAAGTTCAACATCCTTTCCTGATTAAAACACTTCAAGGATAGGAATAGAACGGAACTTTTTCAATATGATAAAGACAATATATGAAAAACCCACAACTAACATCACACTCAATGGGGAGAGACTGAAAGCTTTTCCTCTAAGATCAGGAAGAAGACAGGGATGCCCACTATCACCATTGTTATTCAACATTGTGCTGGAAATTCTAGCTAGAGCAATTAGGCAAGAAAAAGAAATAAAAGGCCTCCAAATTGGAGAGGAAGAAGTAAAACTTTCACTATTTGCAGATGACATGATTCTATATGTAGGAAATCCAGAAAAATCTACAGCAAAGCTACTAAAACTAGTCAATGAATACAGCAAAGTAGCAGGCTACAAGATCAACACACAAAAATCTGTAGTGTTCCTATACACAAGTAATGTGCAACAAGAGGAGGAAATCAAGAAAAAAATCCCATTTACAATAGCAACCAAAAGAATCAAGTATTTAGGAATAAACTTAACCAAGGACACAAAAGACCTTTACATAGAAAACTATAAGAAACTGCTAAAAGAAATTGAACAAGACCTAAAAAAATGGAAGAACATACCATGTTCATGGATTGGAAGACTAAATATAGTTAAGATGGCAATTTTACCTAAACTGATTTACAGATTCAATGCGATACCAATTCAAATCCCAACAACTTACTTTATAGAAATAGAAAAACCAATAACTAAATTTATTTGGAAGGGTAAGGTGCCCCAAACAGCCAAAAATATCTTGAGAAAGAGGAATGAAGTGGGAGGTCTCACACTACCTGACTTTGAAGCATATTACAAAGCTACAGTGCTCAAAACAGCATGGTAATGGCATAAGGACAGATATACTGATCAATGGAATTGAATTGAGTGTTCAGAAGTAGACCCTCGCATCTACGGACAACTGATCTTTGATAAGGCAGTGAAGCCAAAGCAACTGGGAAAGAGCAGCCTGTTCAATAAATGGTGTTTGGAGAACTTGATATCCATTTCCAAAAGAATGAAAGAGTATGTCCATCTCACACCTTATACCAAAATTAACTCAAAGTGGATCAAAGACCTAAACATTAGCACCAAGACCGTAAAACTCTTAGAAGAAAATGTAGGGCAATGTCTTAAAAATCCTGTGATAGGAGGTGGTTTCTTAGACCTCACACCCAAGGCGTGAGCAACAAAAGAACAAATAGACAAATGGTATCTCCTCAAAATTAAACACTTTTGTACATCAAAGGACTTTGTCAGAAAAGTAAAAAGGCAACCTACACAATGGGAGATGATATTTGGAAACCACATATCAGATAAGGGTTTAATATCCCGAATATATAAAGGAATCCTGCATCTCAATAACAGAAAGACAAACAATCCAATTAAAAAATGGGCAAAAGACATGAACAGACATTTTTCTGAAAAGGAAATACAAATGGCTCAAAAACATATGAAAAAATGCTCAACTTCACTGGCTATTAAGGAAATGCAAATCAAAACCACAATGAGATATCATCTCACACCTACCAGAATGGCCATTATCCAAAAAACAGAAAATAACAAGTGCTGGAGAGGATGTGGAGAAAGAGGCACACTTATTCATTGTTGGTGGGAATGTAGAATGGTGCAACCACTCTGGAAGACAGTGTGGAGGTTCCTCAGGAAGCTAAATATAGATTTGCCATATGACCCAGCTATTCCATTGCTAGGTATATGCTCAGAGGAACTGAACCTTAAGACACAAACAGACATTGGTAAACCGATGTTTATTACAGCATTATTCACAATTGCCAAGAGATGGAAACAGCCCAAATGTCCATCAAACGATGAGTGGATAAACAAACTGTGGTATATACACATGATGGAATATTACGCAGCTGTAAGACAGATCAAAGACATGGATCATGTAGTAATGTGGATGAACCTTGAGGACATTATGTTGAGTGAAGTTAGCCAGAAACAAAAGGACAGATTCCGTATGGTATCACTAATATGAACAGACATTAATGAACAAACTTTGGGAGTTAAAAGCTGACAACACAGGTGACCAGGAGATAGAAAGAGGGCAGGGACCAGCCATTTGATGCCAAAGGAGTACAGAATGTTTAGGATTGATTGCATAGATCCAGAAATAGATAGCATAATACTGTGTGATGGTAGCACAGTATTGTAGGTACCCTGAACAAAGATGCCTGTGAGTAAAGCTGAAAGAGGTGGGATAGGAGAATGTATGACACCAGAGGTAAAGATAGATGATAAAGACTGGGACTGTATAACATGGCAAAAACTGGAGTGGCCAATGACTGTTACTAAATATACAAATATAAAAATGTTTTTGCATGTGGAAAAGCAAATGAATGTCAACCATGTAGAGAGTTGAAAAGGGGATGGTATTCAGGAAAAAACATAATCAAAGCAAACTGGAGTCTATGGTCAACAGTAACATTGTAATATACCTCCATTAAATGTAACAAAGGCAATATGCCAATGCTAAATGTATATGAGAGGGATATAGGGGAGGAATACGGGATTCTTGGTAGTGGTGTTATTTGCTGTCCTTACCAGTATATTGTATTGCATGATATGTTATTTTTTTAATCATTTTTTCTTATTGCTAAAAAAAAAAACTATTTTTCTTGTAGTAATCAATATGTTCAAGTGCTGATTGTGGTGATAAATGTACAACTTTATGATGATACCATGAACAACTGATTGTACACTGTGGATAAATGTATGGTATGTGAATATAACTCTATAAAATTGTAGGAAAATATATATATAGGAGTAAAAGTGTTGGAGAAAACATGGTGAGAGGGATGATGCCTCACCAATATGGACTAACTACAATGTGTAAACTCAGAATTGAATCTTAGAACATAGCCTAACGTGGACAAAATAATTGTAATAGTCCCTAGATTGTAAGCTCTTACAGCAGTTAACTCTATGCCTGAATTGTAATGCCTATCTCTAAACTTTGAGATGCTGATCCCCTAGCATATAACCTGATTGGTCTCTGGAACAATGCATATCTCTGAGACACCTGAAACTCAGAGCTAGAGCTCGGCAGATATGAATGTCAGTATTAGTGCATACAGCCACTGTCAAAAAAAAAAGCTGAAAAAGAGCCCAGACTTCAATTAGTGATATGAATGAAGCAGGTCTGGTTAAGACCAGGGCAAGCCAGGCCAAAGGGTAAAGGTTGAAACTGATTGTGTTTTAAAACTTCAAATTCCATATGAGACCAAGGGAAGAGATATCTATTTGGTATAGGATCTAAATTTTCTAAATGATACAACTCTACAGTCGATTTGTTCAAACACCACAATTGCATGGAACTTTGAATAGGAAGTGAGATATGGTAGGTTAGTTTAGGCTGGAGTGAAATAGTGACACATCCCAGAGTAATTTGGGCAGATAAAAAAATAAGTATTTACAGCCTCCCCCTCCCCAGCCCCGAGGATCTGGGGGAAGGTGCGGATGTGTTGGACATCCTCACCTGGACTGGTGTTGATGTCACAAACATTGGGACTGGTGGTTTGATGTGCTGAGCCCTCGAGCATGGGACTTGCCCTTATGAAGCTCGTTACTGCAAAGGAGAGTCTAAACTTGCATGTAATTGTGCCTAAGAGTCTCCCCCTGAGTACCTCTTTGTTGCTCAGATGTGGCCCTCTCTCTAACTGAGCCATCTTGATAGGTGAACTCGCTGCCCTCCCCCCTACGTGGGACCCAACTCCCAGGGGTGTAAATCTCCCTGGCAATGCAGAATATGACTCCCGGGGATGAATGTGGACCCGGCATCATAGGACTGAGAGTATCTTCTTGACCAAAAGAGGGATGCAAAATGAGATGAAATAGTTTCAGTGGCTGAGAGATTTCAAATGGAGTCGAGAGGTCACTCTGGTGGACATTCTTATGCACTATATAGATATATATAGATATTGGAATAGCTAGAAGTAAATACCTGAAACTACCAAACTCCAACCCAGCAGTCTGGACTCCTGAAGACAATTATGTAATAATGTAGATTACAAGGGGTGACAGTGTGATTGTGAAGACCTTGTGGATCACACCCCCTTTATCTAGTATATGGATGAGTAGAAAAATGGGGATAAAAACTAAAGGACAAATGGGGTGGATTGGGGGGATGATTTGGGTGTTCTTTTTTCACTTTCATGTTTTATTCTTGTTCTGGTTCTTTCTGATGTAAGGAAAAGGTTCAGAGATAGATTGTGGTGATGAACGCATAACTGTTATCATACCATGGACAGTGGATTGTATACCACAGATGATTGTATGGTGTGTGAATGTATTTCAATAAAACTGAATTTAATAATAATAATAATAATAAAGCAATGCTGGGGCTTCATTTTCCTGAATTTGAATGAAACGTCTCAATGGAGACTTCCCTACAATTAGAAATCTGATGAGTTCTTCGTAGGATTTATATAATGTTGGAAAAATAAGAATTCAGGGGATAATGAGAAGACTTAAGTAGATAGATTGAGAAGCTTCTTTCAAGAGTATGATTTAAATATTAAAGTAACCTTTAATTGCTTAAAGGTTTGTTTGCCTTTATATCAATCAAGTACAATTCTCCTGCATAAAATTGTGCAAATCTAAATTTGATGAAGAAGATATGAAACTTTATTTGTGAATTATTTTTAGTCAATGACTAATTTTACCTTGTGCATTTTTTGCACATTCAGTTTTGTCTTGTGTTGACTATTATGATTTCATAAGACCTATGACTTGCGTTTTTTCTGAGCTAAATAATTAGAGAATTGTGAACAATTTATTGGAGTAAGAGTCTAAGAAGACAGGGCAAGGGACGAGTGGGTGGGGTGTGAATACCAGAGCTGAGAGTGGCGGGGAGCTGATAGAGGAATAAGGAGGAGGGAGGGAGAAATAACAGATAAAAGTAGATCAATGAAACCAAGAGACCTCATAATTAAAGCTCACTATTATTGATGCTTGCTACATGTCCAACCTTGTTTTGAGCATTGTATATGTATTAGGTCATTTGGTATTCACAAGTGCACTGTAAGTCAAGAATTACTAATGTTATTGCCCCCATTTTACGATGAAAAACAGGCACAGAGAGCTCAGAAACTTGCCCTAGGTCACACAGTCAGTAAGTGGCAGTCAGCATGTGTACCTAGATAGGTATCTAGACAGACCAGCAAGAGTGAATCAGAGATTTTGTTTCTATTCATGTGTTTCAACCCCTACATGCAGTGCACTGTTAAAGTATCTTCAGGGCTTTCGGTGCTGTGGCGACTGCGCTGAGCCAGTGGCCCGACCCTCCCGGCTCTCCGTGCTTCCACCGGATCCTACCCTCGCTCTGCCACCCGCGCCGCCACCATGACGCAACAGGCCATCTTCGCCAAGGACTTCCTTGCGGGCGGTATCGCCACCGACATCTCCAAGACAACGGTGGCCCCCATCGAGCGGGTCAAGCTGCTGCTACAGGTACAACACGCCAGTAAACAGATCGCCAGTGACAAACAGTACAAAGGCATCGTGTATGTATAGTCCTCATTCCCAAGGAGCACAGCATCCTCTCCTTCTGGAGGAGTAACTTGGCAATGTCTACCGCTACTTGCCCCACCGAAGCCTTCAACTTTGCCTTTAAGAAAAAGTATAAGCAGGTTTTTCTGGGCGGTGTAGACAAGCACACGTAGTTCTGGAGGTATTTTGCTGACAACCTGGCCTCCAGTGGGGCGGCTGGAACCACTTCTCTCTGCTTCTTTGGGAAAATCTGGAGCACAAATAGAATCCAAAGGCCTGGAAGACTGGTGAATATCACAGTCTTACTGCATCCGAGGCCTGTACCAGGGCTTCAACGTCTCTGTGCAAGGCAGCATCATCTACAAGGCAGCCTATTTTGGTATGTATGATATCGCCAAAGGTATGCTCCCCGACCCCAAGAACACACACATCATGGTGAGCTGGACGATCTCCCAGACTGCGACAGCTGTGGCTAGTTTTGTTTCCTACCCCTTTGATACCGTGAGGCAGGGCTTATTATGATGCAGTCTGAGTGCAAAGGAGATGACATTATGTATAGTGGGACTGTCGATTTCTTGACAAAGATTTTCAGAGATGAAGGTAGTGAAGCCTTCTTCAAGGGTGCATGGTCCAATGTTCTCAGAGGTATAGGTGGAGCCTTTGTGCTGGTCCTGTATGACAAGTTGAAGAAAGTCATCCAAATGTGTCTGTCTTACTAGAAATGGTAACCAAGAGAATCGTGTTTCTCTCCACCATTAGGGACCATTGACCTTCAAGAAATTCCTATTGTTTTTACCCAGGCAGATGAAGTCTGTAGAGGGCTAAGGAAAGCTGTAGAGAAGGGGATCATTGTGATTGCATTTGGCTATTGGCACCTCTGATTCCATGTATTCATTATTGGGAGGAGGAGAATCATGACCATCATTGTGGGTCCACGGATGAGGCATCTCAGCTACACAGACCTAGAAACCCTTGAGTCCAAATGCTTGTAGGACCCTCAGTTGTGTGTAAGTATTTATTTAAAAAGAAATCATGTCTCCCATTTGTACTTAAGTACTATCTCCTTTTGCATAGCTGGATATTTGCAATTATGTTTTATGTTGGGCATTCTGCTGCAAAACAGTAACTAAGCAGGACACATACACACACACATTATATATATATAATCAGGATCAAGACACATCAAAGTGTCCACCAGTATTGGTTACATTGCAGTGCATCTGTGAATGAATTGAACATGACATCTGCATTTACTATTTAGTAATAAAAGACAAAGGTGTCGCTATGAGAAAAGCAAATGGAACAGTTCCTGACACCAAGCAGGTGCTTTGTAAGTGTTTTCAAGTGTAATTTTAATCATCCTCACCATTGTCATTGACACCTTTTGTCATACTTATCATTATAGGAAATGGTTTGTACCAGAGTATTGAATAAAAATAAAGCAGAATATAAAAGTACAGACTTCGTAAAATTAAAGCCATACCAAAAAAAAAAAAAAAAAAAAAAGACAGAAAGAAAGAAAAGAAAGAAGAGAAAAACTAAAAATATCCAAATGAAAACAATTCATAGAAAACAAATGCCTGGAAAAAAGCATACCAAATTTTAACTGTTTTTCTCTGAGTATAATACTCTAGATGATTTACAAATAATTAGTTTTCTTTTCACATTGCATATTCTTAGCTTTTATTAATTAGCCTGTTTTGTTTACACTTTAACAAAAATAATATTATTAAGGGCTCTTTTTCTTTTTAGCTCTCTAAATGTTTCTGCAAGTAGATTGTTTTGACACTCTAACAAGAATCTAACAAGGTTAAAGACCAAAGAGTGATCAGAGATAGTATTTACAGCAGACCAAAGATCTTTGGGTTTGTAGAGAGGGGCAGTGTGAGGAAGCAGAGTAGCTGGGAGGGAAGATCAAGAGAAGTCCCTTAATGTTCAGAAAATGCAGAAAGCAATAGAGGCAAAACACACATTCCTGAGAAGAGACTATACTGTGGAGATACACATCTTCATTTATGCCTCTCAATATCATCAATTGGTTGGTGTGTGGTCCTTGGAGAGCAGCATCTCCTTTGAATAGTATTGACCACAAGAGTTTGACCCTCACCTGCAGCAGTTTTCTTGCTTTCTGGAAGATCACAAATTCAGAAACAGAGAAGAGAAAGAAAACACAAAGTGAACTAGACTTCCCACTTCCCCACACCACAACATCTGTGAAGATGTCACTGGAAGGTGTCATACAGAGCTGAATCAGCATTCATGAAATTCTCCACCTGCCACAATGACAGACACAGGAAGCTGCTTGGCTCTGACGAGCACAGACGCAGTCTCATCTGGATCTGAAGACGCACTTCCTTGCCTGCCCAAGTTCCTCTTCTGATCAAGGTACCCAATCACGACGCCTGGAGGTGGAAAATCCTGTATGGGTCCACAGCTGTTGGGGTTTACATTTCACATGACCCCAAGGATAATGTAAACAGAGGTGAGATAAGAGGGAAGAGAAGAGGTGGGATGATTGAGAATGGGGAAAGAACATACAGAATTCAAGATAAGGCACCCTGGTAAAGCGAAAATTATCCTAAATTTCTAATTGTTGGGGTGAGAAGCTTCCATATACTATCTATTAACTTAGGAAAAGTAATTCACTTGGTTTCCTTGTGAATGTTATTTAATTCTAAAAGCTTCATGCTCTGTAAAATGAGATATCTTACAGTATTATTTAAAATATTGAACATGACAAAAATAGTTGTTCATTGATTACTAATAATGATACAAGTAGTAATAGTGAATTTATTGCTTGCTTATTATGGGTCAGGTTCTCTTTTCAGCAATTTACATGTATTTCCAAATCAAATTCTGCCATCAACTCTTCAGGCACGTTTTATTATAGCTTCCATTTTACATGTGAAAAAAGTGAGATCCAATGAGTTTAAGTGACTGTTAAGTGGCATATAATACGGGACAGGCGAGACTGAGTGAGGGGATGAGCAGCGGGGAGGTCGCACAGAGGAAGGGAGACTCGGGGACCCTTAGCAAACACAAACTGATCCCTCCTGAACTTTGGGAATGAAGACCATGAACACATTCAGCAAAAAGTAGAAGGTCTGTTTGCACAGACCTCCCTTCTACGCCTCTTACAAAAAGAAATCACACAGACACACACACCCGGACTCGAGTTCCTAGTGGGTGGGGATGGGTGCTCCTCTGTGTGTGGTTGCAACATTAAAAGTAACTTCCCTCTGCAGACCCCCAAACACAGCCACAAATCGGAGACTTCATTTGAACGTAGTTAGACCCGGAGCTTCTTCAGTTTGTGAACGACTGATTCTCCTTGAGTTTGATCCGTGTCACGCATTGGCTGCCTCTCCTTTCACCGTCGGGTATTTGGAACAGAGCACACGAGGCAGACACGGATTTCCTATCTGTAGGACAAGGAGCCATGATTATGAACCTGTTTGTAGACTTCACAGGTAGTTAGGACCATTACTGAGCAGCACCTGTAAAAATGTCTTACTAAAAAAATAATACATTGGAGACGTGTTGTGTCTTTTAAAACAGTAAGAGCACATTTTTAAGTACAACTTAGTTTGGCTGTGCCGGTTAAGACCTTGGAGTGGGGTGTCTTTTTGGTGTCATGCGTTCGAGTCCCATCGCTACCAAATTCCTGGTAAACTTAGGTTTAGCAACCACACACAGAGGAGCACCCATCCCCACCCACTAGGAAGTCGAGTCCGGGTGTGTGTGTCTGTGTGATTTCTTTTTGTGAGAGGCGTAGAAGGGAGGTCTGTGCAAACAGACCTTCTACTTTTTGCTGAATGTGTTCATGGTCTTCAGTCCCAAAATTCAGGAGGGAAAAATTTGCTAAGAAGCCTGAGTTATTGAGAAACCAATACAGGAAGAATTATTTGACTACAAGACCATCTATCACTGAAGGCATGATTGGTACCTCTAGTCATCAGACTAGGATACAATCTTGTATCCAAGGAAAAAACTTACAAATTTGTAAGTCAAAAAATGTAACGCTTTTCCGTCTTCCCCCAACCCATTCCATTCTGGCTCCTCGGGCAACCATATTGGAGTCTGGGGCTACCTTAAAGGGATAACTTTTGCATATACAAGCAGTAGATAGTGATATCCATATCAATACAGGAAGAACTTCTTTCCTCCCTGTTTTGTCTCCATAGTATTCTGTTTTATGGATAAATGAATTTATTTCACCAGCCATTTTAATGATATAAACAGTTTTGCAATAAAATAATTCATATTTGGCATTTTATAAGTTTGTAATCATTAGAGAACTTTCTAAAAGTGCAGTTACTAAGTCAAATCGTATGTGCAATGGTAATTTTGGTGATTCTTGTTTTAACCACCTTCCCTAAATGTTGCTAATTGACCTGTCCACAGCTCCCAGGGAGGGCCTGTTTCCTCCCTACTATGATCAGCACAGAGCATTATAATAAAGACAATTAATACCCATTTAGTGCCTACTAAGCCCCATGTATTGCCATAAGTTCTTTACATGTATGAAGTCATGTAATATTTTCAGCAATGTAAACCCAAAGTCAAATTATTATCCCCATTTCAGAGAAAAAAACTGAAGCTGTGGCCAGTTAACCCCTTACCTGAGGGGTTGTAGGTGGAGGAAGCCTGTGTAGACTGAAAAATGACCCCCCAAAGATATCCAAGTCCTAATTCATTGAACCTCTGAATATTATGCATGGCATAATGGCCTTAAAAAGAGGCAGTGGGGGGAGGCGGGGCAAGATGGCAGACTGGTGAGCTGTATGTTTTAGTTACTCCTCCAGGAAAGTAGGTAGAAAGCCAGGAACTGCGTGGACTGGACACCACAGAGCAATCTGCCTTTGGGCATACTTCATACAACACTCATGAAAATGTGGAACTGCTGAGATCAGCGAAATCTGTAAGTTTTTGCGGCCAGGAGACCCTTGGCTCTTTTTCACTTTAATTATTATTCTTGTTATTTTTGTATGTGGGGTAATCAAGGTGTCAGGTATTGATTTTGGTGATGAATGTACAACTATGTAATGGTACTGTGAACAATCGAATGTACGATTTGTTGTGTATGACTGTGTGGTATGTGACTATATCTCAACAAAATGAATATTAAAAAAAAAAAGAGGCAGTGGGGTTGGCATGCAGGCAGAGCTCTTTGCAGTTGTAATTAAATGAAGGCTCTTGAGAGAAGGAAATATCCTGAATTATCCAATCATGAATGTCTGTATAAGAGAGAAGCAGAGGGAGATTACACATAGAGAAAAGAGGAGGAGGCAATGTGGCACCAGAAGCTGGAGGAGGCAAGGAATGTGTTCTTCCTGAGGACCCCTGGAGAGAGTGCACCCCTGCCCAAACCTGGATTTCAGCCCAGTGGAAGTGATTTCCACCTTCTGGTCTCCAGAACTGTGAGAAAACAAAACTCTGTTGTTTTTAATATCTGAATGTGCCATTTACCCAAGTCCTATGTTGACATGAAGTTCAAGCATGAGGATACAGTGTAGTCTGCTGTGAGTTTGCAGTTCTATTTACAGCACAGTAGACTTAACTTCAAATGCATTACCAGTCCCCATTTATGTTTGCATATTATAAAAATATTTCTTGCTTTTTCAATTCTAAAAGTAAAATATGGTTGCAATCAATTTAAGCTTTTATTATTAAATTAATCACACTGTTGACCACAGATTTTGTTGTTTCTATTTTCAAAATAAACTTAGTTACTTCAGCCACCCTTAGCCCCAGGTTAGGCAACAGATCGAAATGGAAGTGACCTCTGATCTTCACCCTTGAGCTCTGTAGTTATAAATCTTTGTAAGAACTCATGTCAGCCCTAAATATATTCCCTAACCATTCCTAATCCAGAGGCACACACAAATGCAGTGCCAGGTCTTTGCAGATACAGACCAGGGAAATAAAACAGAAGCTAGGTGGTTCTGAGAGTCTGCTGAGACCAGGCCTAAAGAAAAACAAGCTCAGATGGCAAATGCTGGAGTGAGGTTCACACTGGAGGGGGGCTGATGCCGCATTATCTCAACTAGTATTTCTTGACCCTTTCTCATGTCTGAGGCACTGGGCTCACTTTTCTAGAGATGTAAGGATGATGGCTATTAACTCAAGAAACTCACCATTTTGGACAGTGGTTCTCAACCCTTATCAGGCCTAATGAAAACTTTTTCTAACAAATATTGGATAATGCTTGATACTGGTTCTTTTTAAATTTTAGAACACATAAGAATCACATCAAGAACTTTTTAAAACAGGTGTATTGGGTTCAAAACCCAGACATTCTGATTCAGTTCAGTACAAGACCAGCATTTTATACAATGTCTGGCATTTTGTAAGCACTATATACATTTTAATTGTCACTATAATACCCAGTGGTAGTAAAAGTGTGGGGAAACACAGCTTGCTGCTGGGAATGTTTTTAGACAAAATAGGTCAGAATTACCATTATACATACACTTTGCTTTATCAATACCACTTCTAGAAAGTATTCACACCCATTTGAAATATCCTTTATGCAACATTACTTATTGCAGCATTGTTAGTATTGGCAAGAGGTGATAGGTCAAATATATTGATATATCCATTCAATAGAATACTCTGTTGCCAAGCAAAAGAATGAAGAAAATTTATTGATCAGGAAATCACTACAACATACACAAAGTGAAAAAACCAAGATGCAGTGTAATGTGTTCAGAATACCCTTATTTATAATATGCATGAATTTTTTTGTATGGACAAAATAATATCCCTGGGAGGAGTCCCAAGAAACTAACATGTTGCCTGTCTATGTGTCTGTGTGTGTGTGTATGAGTGTGTGTAAGGGGGATGATAATTGGGGAGGTTGGGGGAGGGTCAAAGGATGGACTTTTTGTTTTTGAAATTTTGATCCATGTAAAAGTATTACCTATTTTAATATAAACGTAGTTTAAAATATAAACTATTGACTCTTGATTTGACATGCTCTCCTTAGATGGAAGTAACAGGAAAAAAATATGATAGTCTTATTACTTAAAAAATGGCTACCACTCTGTTCATGAGTGGGGGGAGGGGAGGGGGCAGCTGGCATGGGCGCCATTTCCAGTCATTTCCAAAGCACCTCATTGCTGATTCTCAGAGTCCAGCCTGTCAGCCTCTGCTCTGCCTTGCAGAGTAAAATGGCTAATCAGGTGAACAGTAATGTGGTAAGTTAAAACAATAGGAAGAACCAGTGGATCCTTCTAGTGTAACACACAGAACACTACAAGACACTGATAGAAATAGGCCTCCCACAGAACATGGCAGTGAGACTTGAGGAAATATTTCAGGTGGGATTGGTAGTTTATGCAGCTCTTGATGAAACAGCAATTGATGCTCTCAGGGAATTTTATGAAGTGTTGGGGACGATTAAGGTAGCATGTATAAAATCCACCCTCAGCGATGCCGGAGATATGCAACATGACCGCTAGGGCTGATGCAATAGCGGCTTAAGTTGCCCTCAGCCTTCTACGGAAGTGATAGCCGTTGGTGCCTAAGATTTGCGCCTAGAGTGCTAGCTTTACTACCTGCCTTCTACCCCAGCAACAATAGCCACCAATCCTGTGCTAGCCTTACATCTGCCATCCGCCCTAGCAACAGCAGCAGCCAATCCTAGACCGCCACCCGCCTTTGCACCACCAATCCTAGGCCACCACCCGTTCGTACTAGCCACTCCCTCTACCTTAGAGTATATATACCCTGCCTCTTCAATAAAGTTTTGCAGCTTGATCAGAAACCTGTCTTGCTGTCGTTCCTCGCGTCTCTTGTCCCATACCATTCCTCCCTCACAGGATTTGGAGCTTCCGTTGAACGTCCCGCCGGCCGGGACAAACTGGCGCCCAATGTGGGGCTCGAAGTTCTGTGAGAGACGGAACACCGCACTCAAGGAGAGAGAGGCCTCTCACACTCACCGCACCCGGGATCGCCGCGGGGAAGCGCGCTCGCGAGACAGATCCGTTCAGCAGTCGATCAGTGCCGGCGAAAGGAAAGAAGAAGAAGGAAAGAAAGCAACGAAAGGTAAGCCCCCACCCTCATCATGGGACAAGGAATTTCCCAACACGAATTATATGTTAGTCAAGTTAAGCAATCACTCAAGGCACGAGAAACACGAGTTAAGAAAAAAGATCTCACGCGCTTTTTTAATTTCCTGTTACAAACCTGCCCTTGGTTCCCTCGAGAAGGTACTATAGATCACCAGTGCTGGCTAAGAGTTGGAGATTGTTTAAAAGATTATTTTCGAACCTTTGGTCCTGAAAAGGTCCCGGTTACTGCCTTTTCTTATTGGAACCTAATTAATGAAATTCTGAAAGTCCACTCTTCAGCTCCAGACGTTCAAAACCTCTGTAAATTAGGAGAGGAAGCTTTAAGAGAGCACTCTTGCCCTGCTTCAGCATGTGGCTCAGTAATTATTAACATGCCTGAATATCCCTTAAACGAAAATTCTGACAGGGATAGGCCAAATACCCCAACCAGTCAAGTCAGTTTGTCGCCCGATCAGCATGAAATCGAACCAAAGGCTAAAATTTCTCCCTCTTTGGAGGAACCGGAGGTTAGAATTTCTCCCTCTTTAGAAAATAACTCCCTTCCTCCGTTTCGGCCACCCCCTTACGCACCCGATTTTCTCAAACCATATTCTCATTCTTATCCAGTCACGCCCTTATCTCAGTTTCGCGCTTTAGAAGAAGCCACAGAAAATCTCCGGCTACACGCCGATAATTTTAGAGAAACTTTTAAACAGGAGCAGCAGCATACCGCCGATCTGCTCGCCGACCTCCGGTCGGCAACTCAAAGCATTGCAGCCCTTTCGCTTCCAGAAAATGCCCGCTCATCACGCCTCCATTGTACTCGCCGCGCCTATGCTTTTCCGGTTACGCGTAGTCAGACTCGAGATTCTCAAAATGGCGTCGCCGGCTCCCAAAATGGCGCCGCCGGTTCTCAACATGGTGTCGCCGGCTCCAAAAATGGCGATTCTGGTAGCGATAGCGAGGAGAGTAATAAATTAGATTCCCCCGACTCTAGCGAAGGAGAGCAGGAGGAAGCTAGTTCCACCTCAACAGCTAAATATAAAAAACTTAGTCTAACATATCTAGAGAAATTAAAAAAGGCAGTGAGTGATTATGGCGCTACCGCTCCCTTCACGCTCGCCCTGCTGGAAAGCCTTAATGAAAAGGAACTTATTCCTAACGATTGGTTCCAGCTAGCCAGAGCTGCCTTGTCTGGCGGTGATTTCCTGTTATGGAAATCTGATTATGAGGAGCATTGTAAAAAATATGCCACCCGCAATGCCCGTAAGGCCACTTCTAAAACTTGGACCTTAAATAAATTTTTAGGTCAAAGTCCCTACCATCAAAGTGATAAGCAGGCTCAATTCCCCCCAGGTCTCTTAGCGCAAATACAAATGGCCGCGCTTAGAGCATGGAAAAAACTTCCGCAAAAGGGCGCCGCCACTGCCTCTCTTGCTAAATTAAGACAGGGGCCTGATGAGCCATATACCGATTTCCTTAGCCGCCTGCAAAACATGGCTGAGCGCTTATTTGGGGCTAGCAAAAACGAAAGTGATTTTATTAAACACCTGGCCTATGAGAATGCTAACACTGCCTGCCAAGCAGCAATCCGTCCCTTTCGTAATACTAATCTTAATAATTATATAAAGCTCTGTTCTGGCATCAGGCCCACTCAAACCCTTGGAATAGCTATTGGCGCCGCTCTTCAAAATTTTGCAGCGCAGCACAAAAATTTCGCGGCACAAGCAAGGTCTCCAACATGCTATAATTGTAAGCAACCTGGCCATTTCTCAAGCTAGTTTGCAAACAGGCGAAGCTTCGAAGCATGTTATTTCTCATTTACTACACTGCTTCGCTATTTTAGGCCAACCTAAAATCATTAAAACAGACAATGGGCCTGGATATACTGGAAAAAATTTTCAAACCTTCTGTCAACAATTACAAATTAAGCATATCACGGGAATACCGTATAACCCCCAGGGGCAAGGAATGGTAGAACGAGCACATCGCACCTTAAAAAATGCCCTGTGCCGTTTAGCCGAAAGTACTCTCAATCTCACCAAACAACGACCTCGAGACCTTTTACATCAGGCTCTTTTTGTTCTTAACTTCCTAACTCTGGATGATGAAGGACAATCTGCAGCTGACAGACATTGGCATCCCAAAACGCAAACGCAACAAGCCACTGTTATGTGGCGTGACCCCTTAACATCAGAATGGAATGGGCCTGACCCCGTGATTATTTGGGGATGAGGCTCTGCTTGCATATACGATCAAAAAAGGGAAGGCCCTCGCTGGCTTCCAGAACGGCTGATAAAACATATTAATTCTTCATTGCGGAAACAAACCCCTGAAACACTTCCTTCCCCTCCTCTTAATAATAACCTTTCCAGGGTAGAAGCCTCTCCCTGAGAAAAATGTCTTTCT
Organism: Choloepus didactylus; assembly: GCF_015220235.1. Lineage (NCBI taxonomy): Eukaryota > Metazoa > Chordata > Mammalia > Pilosa > Megalonychidae > Choloepus > Choloepus didactylus. The sequence goes on along the minus strand of NC_051313.1, from coordinate 124,404,573 downwards.
TTTCTCTTCCAGTGCATCAATAACTCCTGCTATAACCCATCCGGAGACGACCAGCCCGCACACAACCGGAAGTGGAAAGAAATCCTGCTTACAGGTTTATTCCATCACTAATCACATGAATTACCACTTGAATTACTATTGGCTTTTCTTAATTGGTCTTCTGGCTTTGCTGTTTGCAGCCGGATTAGCAACCGTTGCCCCAAAAGATTGGAATCCGTTAGAAAGATCCCTGCTTGCTATAGCATATTTGTGCGTTGTAGGGTGTATTACTTTGCTAGCTTGTCTCCCTTAACAGGGAAGAACCTATAGCCTCTATTAGTATGGCTTTGTTATGCCTACTGCCATTTAAAGTTGCCGCCTTATATTTTCTCCTGCAAAGTGTGCATGCCACCTTCAGCAACTCCAACCCCCATCAACCTTGGAAATGGACCTTGGCACGATGGGAAGATTCCACAGTTATACAAACCCAAGTTACAGCAGGGCGACCTTCCTTTCTTGTCAACGCAACTGATCTATTTCCCACTCCTTCCGTATGCCCCACTGGTTGGAATCAAGCCCAATATTACATGTGCCCATCCTCAAACCCCGGAAAACCGTACTGTAATGCTCCCAACCAATACTACTGTGCATATTGGGGATGTGAAACATTAGCCACTCATTGGAAGCCTTACGCCACTGATCATTACCTAACTCTAAAATGGGCCCCCTTGAACTGCAAACCACCTGAAGAACCCATTACCTGGGGTATCTATGGAAGTCATCACCACATTGCACCTACAGGTAGCTGCTCACATTTAAATCTCACCGTGCAGCTCCCTGCTGATCCCTCTTGGCTCCTCGGTCGAACTTGGGGCTTTAAGATTTACATGAAAGGGACCGACCCAGGAAGCCTTATTCTAATAAAGAAGGAAGCAGTACAGCAAAAACCTTCTGCCATTGGACCAAATATAGAACCCACGCCTCCAGCTACCCCTCCTATCCCGAGCACGCCAAGCAAAAATCTTTCCAAAATTCACCCCACTACTCCCCCTTTTATTAGCATCCCAATATTATCGCCCTCAAGCCCGTCCATATCATTTGACAGCCCGCTTTGGCCACTACTCCAAGCCACCTTTCTCTCTCTAAACTCCTCCCAGCCTAATTTTACTCGTAGTTGTTGGCTGTGTTTCTCTGCCAAGCCTCCTTATTATGATGCTATAGCTCTTAATGTTACAGTTAATACTTCTAATGAAGACAATCCTTCCCAATGCCCTTGGAATGCAAGAAAAATCGGTCTCACTATGCAATCCGTTCTTCACTCTGGGCATTGTATTGGTAATATTTCTGCCTCCTTAAAAACAGTCTGTGCACAGTCGTTCTTTCCATCGCCTGGTAAATTCTATATCCCCCCAACAGGGGCAAAATGGCTGTGCTCTTCTACGGGGCTTACTCCTTGCGTATCAGCAAAAGCCCTAACTGAAACAGGGGAAATGTGCCTCTTAGTGGCTGTGTTACCCCATGTCCTCTTTCATACAGAGGAAGACCTTTATCACCACTTGGTCGCGCAATCTCCAGCCACGCTGAGAAAGAAAAGAGAACTTGTTACGGTTGTTACTATTGCTTCTCTTTTAGGTATTACTGGCCTAGGCACCGGAATTGCCTCTATCGTTCTCCAAAACCAAGGCTTCTCCCACCTAAGAGCTGCTATAGACGAAGATTTAGCCCACATTTAAACCTCCATTACCCATCTTGAAAAATCCCTTACGTCCCTATCGGAGGTTGTTCTCCAGAACAGGAGAGGCTTAGATCTGCTTTTCCTTAAGCAAGGAGGGCTTTGTGCTGTGCTAGGTGAGGAATGTTGCTTTTACGCTGACCATTCTGGCATAGTTAAGGATTCCATGACCAAACTTAGGGAAGGAATTGAAAATCGCAAACGTGAGCAAGAAGCCCAAGGGGGTATCTCCTGGGGGCTTAATGGAATCCTCCCTTACCTCCTCCCTATACTAGGCCCCTTAATAACCATAATCCTTATAATATCTTTTGCTCCTTGGGCCATAAAAAGAATAATACAGCTAGTTAAGGATCAACTTGACTCTGCCCTAAGCAAGCCTATTCAAGTGCATTATCACCGGCTTCACCTCGCTGACCAGGGTTTGGATCCAGATCATCTGACTGCTACCCACCCTTACGGGTAAGAAACCCCCTCCTACGGGAGCAGCATATAACTCGAAAATATGCTTCTAGCGTATGCTATGATTGGTACCGCTGGGTGCAAGGCAAAGCACTGCAAAGGAGGGCCAAAGCAATTAAAGGCCATTTTCGAGCTCCTTGAGAAATATGCCTCATTTGCATAGGGGTTTTGCTCTGCCAAAAACTCCCCTCCCCAGAAAAACAGAGCCACAAACAACTTGGGGAATGAGGCCTCTATTTCCCCCAGCAGGTTAATGCCAAAAGAGTGCTCGATCAGCATTCTTCCTCCATCCTTTTGAAAAACAAAGGGAGGAGATGTTGGGGACGATTAAGGTAGCATGTATAAAATCCACCCTCAGCGATGCCGGAGATATGCAACATGACCGCTAGGGCTGATGCAATAGCGGCTTAAGTTGCCCTCAGCCTTCTACGGAAGTGATAGCCGATCGCGCCTAAGATTTGCACCTAGAGTGCTAGCTTTACTACCTGCCTTCTACCCCAGCAACAGTAGCCACCAATCCTGTGCTAGCCTTACATCTGCCATCCGCCCTAGCAACAGCAGCAGCCAATCCTAGACTGCCACCCGCTTTTGCAGCCACCAATCCTAGGCCACCACCCGTTCGTACTAGCCACTCCCTCTACCTTAGAGTATATATACCCTGCCTCTTCAATAAAGTTTTGCAGCTTGATCAGAAACCTGTCTTGCTGTCATTCCTCGTGTCTCTTGTCCCATACCATTCCTCCCTCACAGGATTTGGAGCTTCCGTTGAACGTCCCGCCGGCCGGGACAAAGAAGGAGCTCAGGGAATTTTATGAAGAAGGATCTCTGTCTGTACTACAACCAGTTCAAGGAAAGTGACTTATCACATGTTCAGAACAAAAGGGTATTTTTATGTGGAGTTTTGAAGACCTCCAGGCAAAAGGAGAAAGTGGAGCAAGGTACAAGTGTCCACAAGGGGATCTGAAGAAGCAACCATCAAGGACTGGTTATACTCTGGATGTAACCACAGGACAGAGAAAGTAAGGTGGTCCTCCACCAGACAGTGTGTTCTCTGGTGTGCAACCCGGAATTAGGACAGAGGTCTTCACAGGTAAGAGACCAAGAGATTTATACTAGGGTAAGTTGGTGGGCTTTTTGTGGTCATTTGGTCCCAATTGGGATCTATATATTATGGTGGATCCACCATCTGGTCAGAAGAGAAGGTATGCATTCATCACCCTCTTTGGTAAGGAAGCTGAACAGGAAGCTGTTAAACTTGAGACAGCTATGAAATTCACCTGGTAAACACGTTGGAGTGTGTATATCTATGGCAAACAACAGGCTTTTTGTTGAGTCAGTTCCAAAGAATAATACTAAAAGCATCTGGAACAATCCAATTAAGTAATGGGGGGACACTTCAATAGCCCCCCTCATTCCACCCCTCTAAGACCTGGATTCATCATGATTCTGGAAAAGGGCTGAATTAAAGCTGTCAGAGAGTAACTATTCAGGTGAAAGAGATAATAGCCTAAAGTGCATATCTTTAAATGCTCTATACTGGGACTGACAAAATTGGGGGCTGGGGAAAGGACTTGAAAAGAGATTTTTTTTTATTTTTTTAAAATAACTATTCTAAGTAGCTCTTTACAGAAAGCCTCAGATATTTGCAACTGGCCTCTGGACCCAGGCAACAGAAAGCTAAGATAGGGCTGACAGACAAAGCAATGAATCTATTGAGGGATACAATACCCTAAAGGGCATAACTTCCACAAGAAAAGGGGGTGTGTTCCAGCTCAAGTGGCAGTTCTCCTTCAAAGAACTCAGATCCCAGGGGCTGGAAAACAGAAACCAGATTTAGTCACCCATGCCCCTGGCAGGGATAGATTCTGTGGACAATTAAAGACACCTATGGCACCTCTTTACACTGGTGGGGAGCTGTGGGCTGACAAGCACCACCTGCTGGACAGGAAAAGAAAAGCACAGGGTCAAGAGGCTTCACAGGGGGATCTCATTCTCAGGGAAACTCCATACCCTCCTCCTAAGACTTGGGATTCTCTGGACTGGGAAAACCTGATTGGGGTTGACTGTACCTGGGGAGACCCTCTCACAAAAAGGTTACATAGAGGCAGGGCAAGAACCACAAAAACAAGAGGTGAAAAATTCTGATCAAATAAAAAGAAGCTAGGTTAGAGGTCTAGAATAACTTGAACTGAACACCAAAGGATAGAGGACATAGCCAACCAACAAGAGAACCTTAGGTAAAAGAGTGAAAACAAGCTCCAGAATAAACTAATCAAGAAGATCAGCTGCATAGACAGCTTAAAATAACAAGCCATACTAGGAAATATGAAAATATGGACCAGTAAAAGGAACAGTTCAACTGAGATACAGGAATTGAAACAACCAATTAAAGATGTTCAAACAAATCCCCTAAACCAAATCAATAAGCTGAAGGAAAATGTGGCAAAAGAGATGACAGATATAGAGAAGACACTGGATGACCATAAAGAAGAATTCATAAGAATTCATAAGCTTAAAGAAGAACTTATGGGAATGAAAAGCACAATAGAAGAGATGAAAAACACAATAGAGGTATACATCAGATTTAAACAGGCAGAAGAAGGGATCAGTGAACTGGAAGACAGTATATTTGAAATCATACACAGAGAAGAACAGACAGGGAAAAGAATGGAAAAATACAAGCAGAGTCTCAGGAAGCTGAATGACAACATGAAGCACACAAATATACATGTCATGGGTGTCCGAGAAGTAGAAGAGAAGGAAAAAGGGGCAGAAAGAATAATAGAAGAAATAATCAAAGAAAATTTCCCAACCCTTATGAAAGACATAAAACCACAGATTCAAGAAGTACAGTGTATCCCAAACAGAATAGATCCCAATAGACATACTCCAGACATCTTACTGATCAGATTGTCCAATGTCAAAGAAAAAGAGAATTCTGAAAGCAGCAAGAGAAAAGTGATCCATCACATACAAGGGAAGCTTGAAAAGAGTATGTACACATTTCTGCACAGAAACCATGAAGCCAAGAAGGCAATGGTATGATATACATAAGATATTGAAAGAGAAAAACTGCCAACCAAGAAATCTGTATCTGGCAAAACTGTCCTTCAAAAGTGGGGGAAGGCAGAAGGTAGAGGGCAAGGGACCAGATCACATAGGCCTACTGCTCGGAATGAGACAGGAGTGAAAAGATCTCGCTGCTACTAAAAAAACGATCATGCTAGCTGTTGAATTAAGAATAGAATGTAAGAGGACTCGGGCAAGATGGCGGCATAGAGAGGAGTGGAAGCTAAGTAGTCCCCTGGAACAACTATAAAAAACCAGAAACAACTAGTAAATAATCCAGAATAACTGCGGGGGGACAAATGAGACCATCCATTCATCATGCACCAACCTGAATTGGGAGGAATGCCTGAGAACACAGCATAAAATCTGTAAGTAAAACCTGCGGAACCAGGTCAGGAGACCCCCTCCCCCATAGCCTGAGCTGCGGAGCCACGTGGTGCCACAGAGAAGCTCTCTCCCAGCAAGCGAATACAGCTTAGCTGAGCTCCAACTGGGGTTTTAAGTAGCGAGTGTGAACTGCTCACTACAGGTATGCAGCCCCAAAAAACAGACAGAGGCTTTGGGTGACGACTGAACTGGGAGAGCCGGAGGGATGCCTTGGACTGGGTCTGAAGGGGACTATCTGTTTCTTTTTTTGGCTCAGTGGAGAAAGCCCCAGTCATTTTCAGTTTCCAGGGCTGTGACTCTGGGAAGGGTGGAGACACCACAAGCAGAGAGCAAGACCATTGAAATGCTAATGACCTCCACCTGAGGGGTCTGTCTTCTCTAGGAGGAAAGGGGTGGGGCCCTTTCCATTCAGAACCAGACCCCAGAGCCTGGGGGAACACGGCCATTCCTCCTCACACCAGGCAAGAATTATAGGCTAACAGGCGTCACCTGCTGGGCAGAAAAGCACAGTGACCCGAGGCATCAGAGGGTGGAGCAATTTTCTAAGATACACCCGCAGGGAAACCAGATACTGAATATTTCTTCCCTCTGGGACCTGAGCCTGTTCTGGTCTGGGAAAACCTGATTTGGATAACCAAGGAAACCATGCCTAGACAACAGAAAATTACAACCTACACTAAGAAAAACAAAGTTATGGCCCAGTCAAAGGAACAAATGTACACTTCAACTGAGATACAAGAATTTAAACAACTAATGCTAAATCAATTCAAAAAGTTTAGAGAAGATATTGCAAAAGAGATAGAGGCTGTAAAGGAAGCACTGGACATGTATACGGCAGAAATCAAAAGTTCAAAAAACCTACTAGTAAATCTATGGAAATGAAAGGCACAACACAAGAGACAAAAGACACAATGGAAACATACAACAGCAGATCTCAAGAGGCAGAAGAAAACACTCAGGAACTGGAGAACAAAACACCTGAAAGCCTACATGCAAAGGAGCAGATGGAGAAAAGAATGAAAAAATATGAGCAACGTCTCCGGGAACTCAAGGATGAAACAAAGTACAATAATGTACGTATCATTGGTGTCCCAGGAGAAGAGAAGGGAAAGGGGGCAGAAGCAATAATAGAGGAAATAATTAATGAAAATTTCCCATCTCTTATGAAAGACATAAAATTACAGATCCAAGAAGCGCAGCATACTCCAAACAGAAGAGATATGAAGAGGCCTACGCCAAGACACTTAATAATCGGATTATCAAATGTCAAAGACAAAGAGAGAATCCTGAAAGCAGCAAGAGAAAAGCAATCCATTACATACAAAGGAAGTTTAATAAGACTATGTGTGGATCTCTCAGCAGAAACCATGGAGGCAAGAAGGAAGTGGTGTGATATATTTAAGATACTGAAAGAGAAAAACCACCAACCAAGAATCCTGTATCCAGCAAAGCTGTCCTTCAAATATGAGGGAGAGCTCAAAATATTTTCTGACAAACAGACGAGAGACTTTGTGAAAAAGACACCTGCCCTACAGGAAATACTAAAGGGAGCACTACAGGGTGATAGAAGACAGGAGTGTGTGGTTTGGAACACAATTTTGGGAGATGGTAGCACAACAATGTAAGTACACTGAACAAAGGTAACTATGAATATGGTTGAGAGAGAAAGATGGGGAGCATGTGAGACACCACAAGAAAGGAGGAAAAATAACGACTGGGACTGTGTAACTTGGTGAAATCTAGAGTATTCAAGAATTGTGATAAAATGTACAAATATGTTCTTTTACGAGGGAGAACAAGCAAATGTCAACCTTGCAAGGTGTTAAAAATGGGGAGGCATTGGGGGAGGGATGCAATCAGCATAAACTAGAGACTGTAACTAATAGAATCATTGTATTATGCTTCCTTTAATGTAACAAAGGTGATATACCAAGGTGAATGCAGATAAGAGGGGGGGATAGGGGAGGCATGTTAGACACTTGACATTGGTGGTATTGTCTGATTCTTTATTCTACTTTGATTTAAGGTTATTTTTCCTTTTGCTGCTTCCTAGCTGTCATTTTTTGTTTCTTCTTTCTTTTGCCTCTCTACCTTCTTTGACTCTCCCTCCTGCCTTGTGGAAGAAATGTAGATGCTCTTGCTTAGTATGAGCAGAATGTTCAATTAGGATGAACTTAAATGTTTGGAAATGAACAGGGGTGTTGGTAGCAAGATGTGAGAATAACTAACAGCGCCGAATGGTGTGTGAATGAGGTGGAAAGGGGAAGCTCAGAGTCACATATGTCACCAGAAGGAAAGTTGGAGGTCAAAAGATGGAAATGTATAAAACTGAATCCTATGGTGGGCAATGTCCATGATCAACTGTACAAATACTAGAAATCACTTCATGAACCAGAACAAATGTATGACAATACAATTAGAAGTTAATAATAGAGGGGCATATAGGGAAGAACTATATACCTATTACAAACTATATACTACAGTTAGTAGTATTTCAACATTTTTCCATAAACAGTAACAAACGTACTATATCAATACTAGGAGTCAACAATTGAGGGGGGTTGGTTAGGGATAGGGGATGTTTAGAGTTTCCTTTTCTTTTTTTCTTTTTTCATCTTTCACTTTATTTCTTGTCTGGAGTAATGAAAAGTTTCTAAAAATTGAACAAAAATTAAGTGTGATGGATGCACAGCTGTATGAGGGTACCCAGGGGCAACTGATTGTACACTTTGGATCTTTGGATAATTGTATGGTATCTGAACAATCTCAATAAAAATGAAAAAAAAAGTGGGGGAAAGATTAAAGTATTTTCAGAGAAACAGACATTGAGAGAGTTTGTGAATAAGAGACCTGCATTTTAAGAAATACTAAAGGGAGTACTACAAGCTTATAGGAAAAGATGGGAGAGAGAGGTTTGGAGAAGAGTGTAGAAATGAAGATTAGGAAGGGTAAAAGGAGAGAGATTAAAAAATAAAATAAAATATGACATATAAAATCCAAAAGACAAAATGGTAGAAGAAAGGACTGCCCTTACAGTAATAACACTAAATGTTAATATATTAAACTCCCCAATAAAAAGACATAGACTGGCAGAATAGATTAAAAAACAAGACCCATCTATATGCTGTCTACAAGAAACTCACTTTAGACACAAGGACAAATAAAACCAAAAGTGAAAGGTTAGAAAAAGATATTTCATGCAAACAACAACCAGAAAAAAGTGGAAGTAGCTATATTAATATCAGACAAATTAGATTTCAAATGTAAAACAATTAAAAGAGATAAAGAAGGACACCATATATTAATAAAAGGGTCAATTCATCAAGAAAACATAACAATCATAAATATTTATTCACCAAGCCATAGTGCCCCAAAATGCATGAGGCAAACAATGAGAACACTGAAAGGAGAAGTAGATAGCTCTACAGTAATAATTGGAGACTTTAATACACCACTCTCATCAATGGATAGAACATCTAGACAGAGGATCAATAAGGAAACGGAGATGTTGAATTGTATGATAAATGAACTAGACTTGACAGACATTTATGGAACACTACACCCCACAACAGCAAGATACATATTTTTCTCAAGTACTCATGGAACATTCTCTAGGATAGACCCCATTTGGGTCACAAAGCAAGTCTCAACAAATTTAACAATATTGATATTATAAAAAGCACTTTCTTGGATCATAATGGAATGAAGTTAGAAATAAATAACAGACAGAAAGTTGTAAAATTCACAAATATATGGAGGCTAAACAACACACTCTTAGAAAACCAGTGGGTTAAGGGAGATGGAATTAGTAAATGCCTTGAGGCAAATGACAATGAAAAGACAACATATCAAAACTTATGGGATGCAGCAAAGGCAGTGCTGAGAGGGAAATCTACTGCCCTAAACACCTATATTAAAAGAGAAGAAACAGCAGAAATTGAGGAATTTACTGTTCACCTGGAAGAACTAGAGAAAGAACAGCAAACTAACTAACCCCAAAGCAAAGAGAAGGAAAGAAATAACAAAGATTAGAACAGAAATAAATGAAATTAAGACAGGAAAACAATAGAAAGAATCAACAAAACCAGAAGTTGGATCTTTGAGAAAATCAATAAAATTGACAGACCCTTAGCTAGGCTAACAAAAAAAATAAATAAATAAGAGAGTGGGTGTAAATAAATACAATCAGAGATGGGAAAGGAGACATAACTACTGACCCTGCAGAAATAAAGGAGATAATGAGAAGATACTAGGAGTAACTATATGCAAATAAGCTAGACAACTTAGATGAAATGGACAACTTCCTAGAAAAGCATAAACAACCAACAATGACTCAAGAAAAAATAGATGACCTCAACAAACCAATCACAAGTAAAGAGATTGAGTCAGTCCTCAAAAAGCTCCCAGAAAAGAAAAGCCCAGGACCAGATGGCTTCACATATGAATTCTATCAATCATTCAAGAAAGAATTAGTACCAATCCTGCTCAAACTCTTCAAAAAAAGAGGAGGAAAAGCTACCTAACTCATTCTATGGAGCCAACATCACCCTAATATCAAAGCCAGACAAAGATACTACAAAAAAAGAAAATTATAGACCAATCTCTTAATGAATATAGATGCAAAAATCCTCACCAAAATACTCACAAATCAAATCCAGCAGCACATTAAAAGAATTATACACCATGACCAGGTGGGATTTATTCCAGGTATGCAAGGGTGGTTCAACACAAGACAATCAATTAATGTAACAGAGCACATCAATAAATCAAAGTGGAAGAACCACATGATCATCTTGATCAATGCAGAAAAGGCATTTGAAAAAATTCAACATCTTTCTTAATGAAAACACTTCAGAGAATAGGAATAGATTGGCACTTTCTCCATACGATAAAGGCAATATATGAAAAACCCACAGCTAACATCATACTCAATGGAGAAAGACTGAAAGCTTTCCCTCTAAGATCAGGAACAAGACAGGGATGCCCACTGTCACCATTGTTTTCAACATTGTGCTGGAAGTTCTAGCTAAAGCAATTAGGCAAGAAAAAAGAATAAAAGGCATCCAAACTAGAGAGTAATAAGTAAAACTTTCACTGTTTGCAGATGACATGATTGTATATGTAGAAAATCCAGAAAAATCTACAGCAAAGCTAACAGAACTAATCAGTGAATACAGCAAAGTGGCAGGCCAGAAGATCAACATGCAAAAACCTGTAGTGTTCCAATACACAAGTAATGTGCCACAGGAGGAGGAAATCAAGAAAAAAAATTCCATTTACAATAGCAACCAAAAGAATCAAATATTAAGGAATAAACTTAGCCAAGGCCATAAAAAATCTACACAGAGAAAACTACAAGAAACTGCCAAAAGAAATCAAACAGGACCTTAAAAAAATGGAAGAATACACCATATTCATGGATTGGAAGACTAAGTATAGTTAAGATGTCAATTCTACCTAAACTGATTTACAGATTCAATGCAATGCCAATTAAAATCCCAACAACTTACTTGGCAGACATAGAAAAACCAACAACCAAATTTATTTGGAAGGGCAAGTTGCCCCAAATAGCCAAAAATAACTTGAGAAAGAGGAACAAAGTGGGAGGTCTCATATTACCTGACTTTGAAACATATTGCAAAGCTGCAGTGGTCAAAACAGCATGGTACTTGCATAAGGATAGATATACTGACCAACGGAATCAAATTGAGTGTTCAGAAATAGACCCTCACATCTATGGACAATTGATCTCTGATAAGGCAGTCAAACCAAAGCAACTGGGACTGAGTGGCCTCTTCAATAAATGGTGTTTGGAAAACTGGATATCCATATCCAAAAGAACGAAAGAGGACTCCCAACTCACACCTTATGCAAAAATTAACTCGAAATGGAACAAAGACCTAAATATTAGTGCTAAGACCATAAGACCCTTAGAAGAAAATGTAAGGTAATATCTTAAAGATCTTGTGATAGGACGTGGTTTCCTAGACCTTACACCCAAAGCACTAGCAACCAAATAACAAATAGACAAATGGAATCTCCTCAAAATTAAACACTTTTGTACATCAAAGGACTTTGTCAAAAAAAGTAAAAAGGCAGCCAACACAATGGAAGACAATATTTGGAAACCACATATCAAATAAGGGTTTAATATCCCAAATATAAAAAGGAATCCTACAACTCAACAACAGAAAAGACAAACAACCCAATTAAAAAACGGGCAAAAGACATGGAGAGACACTTTTCTGAAGAGGAAATACAAATGGCTCAAAGACATATGAAAAAAGGCTCAACTTCACTGGCTATTAGGGAAATGCAAATCAAAACCACAATGAGATATCATCTCATGACTACTAGAATGGCCATTATCCAAAAATCAGAAAATTACAAGTGCTGAAGAGGATATGGAGAAAGAGGAACACTTATTCACTGTTGGTGGGAATGGAGATTGGTGCAGCCACTCTGAAGGCAGTGTGGTGGTTCCTCGAGAAGCTAAGTATAGATTTGCCATATGATCCAGCAATTCCATTACTAGGTATATACTCAGAGGAACTGAAGCTAAGACATGAACAGACATTTGTAAACTGATGTTTATAGTGACATTATTCATGATTCCCAAGATATGGAAACAGCCCAACTGTCCATAAATGGATGAGTGGATAAACAAACTGTGTTATATACACATGATGGAATATTATGCAGTTGTAAGATGGAACAATGTCACAGAACATATAACACTGTGGATGAACCTTGAAGATCTTATGTTGAGCGAAGTTAACCAGAAACAAAAGGACAAATGCTATATGGTCTCACTAATATGAACTAACATTAATGAGCAAACTTTGAGAGTTAAAAGCTGAGAACACAGGCTATCAAGAGAAAGAAAGAAGGTAGAGATTAGACATTTGATTCTGAAGTAGTATAGAATGTTCAACAGGATTGATTGTACAGATCCAGAAATGGATAGAATAATACTATGTGATGGTAGCACAATATTATAAATACACTGAACAAAGATGTCTGTTAGTAAAGCTGAAAGAGGTGGTCTAGGAGCATGTATGACAGCAGAGGTGAAGATAGATGATAGAGACTAGAACTGTGTAACTTCGTGAAAACTAAAGTGGTCAGTGATTGTAACTAAATGTACAAATATAAAAATGTTTTTACATGTGGGAGATCAAATGAATATCAACCTTGAAAAGTGTTGAAGGAGGTATGGTATTGGGGGGAAAGTATAATCAAGGCAAACTGGAGTCTGTGGCTAACAGTAAATTGTAATATGCTTCCATTTAGTGTAACAAAGGCAATATACCATAGCTAGATGTGTATATAATGGGGATATAAAAAAGGGATATGGGATTCTTGGCAGCTGTCTGACCTCATTATTATACTATATTATATGGTATTTTATTTTTTATTATCTTTTTTATAATTCTTAAAAAATGTTTTCTCACGGTTATGAATATGTTCAAGTGTTGATTGTGGTGATAAACGTGCAAGTATATGATGATACTATGAATACTTGTACACTATGGATGATTGCATGGTATGTGAATATATCTTTATAAAATTGTAAGAAAAAATATAAATAGGGATAAAGTGCTGGAGAAAACATGGGGAGGGGGATGTACCTATTTATTGTTGGTGGGGAAGTAGAATGGTGTAGCCTATCTAGAGGACAATGTGGTGGTTCCACAAGAACCTAAGTGGGTGCCATAAGGTCCTGCAACCTCATTAAGGGGTATATACTTGGAAGATCTGGGAGGGACATGAGTGGACATTTGTACACTGGTGTTTATGGAGGCAGTATTCATGATTTCCAATGGGTGGGGGTGGCCTAAGAGTACATCAACTGATGAACAGAATTGTGAACTGTGGTATATGCATACAATGGAATATTGAGCAACAGAGAAGGAGTGAAGCTGTGAAACATGCAACAAAGTGATGGATCCTGTAAACAGCATTTTGAGTGAAGTACACCAGAAACAAAAAGACAAATATTGTAACACCTCACCAATATGGACTAACTACAATGTGTAAACTCTGAGAATTGAATCTTAGAGCACAGCTTATCAGGGGAATGCTTCTTTTAATGGTCCCTAGATTGCAAGCTGTTACAGCAGCCACATCTATTCCTGAATTGTAATGGCTATCTCCAAAGTCTGAGATGCTGATTTCTTTGTGTATAACCTGGTTGGTCTCTGGAACTTTGGGTATCTGTGTGCCACGTGAAACTCAGAGCTAGACCTTGGCAGCTATGAATGTCAGTATTAGTGCATACGGCAACTGTTAAAAAAGCTGAAAGAGAGTCCAGACTTCAATTAGAGAGATGAATAAAGCAGATAGGATCTGATTAGGACTACAGCAAATCAGGCCAAAGGGTAAAGGACGATATTAATTGTGCTTTATAACTTCAACTTCTGTGTGAGACCAAGGGAAGAGACGTTTATTTGGTACAGGATATATATCTTTTACAGCACACTGAATAATTTAACTTATATGGTCAATTTCTTTAAACACCATAATTACATGGAACTTTGAATAGGAAGTGAGATCTGGTGGGGTTGTACAAGTTAGTGTGAAATAGCAATACATTCCAATGTAATTTGGTCAGAGAATAAAAATATATTTGTATGGCCCCCTTGAGGAACAGAGGGAAAATGAAGAAATGTTGGACGTCCCCACCCTGGGTTATAACTGATATTCTCATAAACATTGGGGACTGATGGTGTGGTATGCCAAGCCCTCTATCTTGGGGCTTGCCCTTATGAAGCTTGTTACTGCAAAGGAGAGACTAAACCTGCATATAATTGTGCCTAAGATTTTCCCCCCGAGTACCTCTTTGTTGCTCAGATATGGCCCTCTCTCTAGCTAAGACAACTCAGCAGGTGAACTCATTGTCCTCCCCTCTATGTGGGACCTGACTCCCAGGGGTGTAAATCTCCCTAGCAATGCAGGATTTAACTCCTGGGGATGAGCCTGGATCTGGCATCATGGGATTGTGAAAATCTTCTTGATCAAAAGGGGGAAGTGAAATGAAACAACATAAAGTTTCAGTGGCTGAGAGATTTCAAATGGAGTTGAGAGTTCACTCCAAAGGGCATTCTTATGCAATATATCAATATCCCCTTTTAGTTTTTAGTGTATTGGAATAGCTAGAAGGAAATACCTGAAACTCAAACTGCAACCCAGTAGCCTTGATTTCTGAAGATGATTGTATAGCTATGTAGCTTACATGGTGTGATGGTGTGATTGTGAAAATCTTGTGGCTCACACTCCCTTTATCCAGTATATGGATGGGCGAGTAGAAAAATGGGGACAAAAACTAAATGAAAAATAGGGTGGGATGGGGGGATGGAATGATTTGGGAGTTCCTTTTTACTTTTATCTTTTATTCTTATTTTTATTCGTTTTGGTGTAAGGAAAATGTTCAAAAATTGATTGGGCTGGTGAATGCACAACTATATGATGGTACTGTGAAAAGTTGATTGTACACCATGGATGACTGTATGGTATGTGAATATACCTCAATAAAACTAAATTTAAAAAACAAAACAAACAAAAAAAAACAAAGCAAAGAAAAGTAAATGATTAATAGGGAAGGATGGGGTATGGGATGCTTTGGGTGTTCTTTTCTACTTTAACTTTATTCTAATTGTTTTTTGTGTGTGATAATGAAAATGTTCAAAACTTGATGGTGGTGATGAATGCACAACCATATTATGGTACTGTGAACAACTGATTGTACACTGTGGATGACTGTATGGTATTTGAATATATCTCAGTAAAATTGAATCATTAAAAAAAAAGTAAAATCATGGGAAAATATGGTTAGTGTTGAATGGGCTGACCCTGTGGAAAAACCAGATCCAGAAGTCATGGCTAGGATGAAAGTTTTATTTCTGAGAAATTTGGCTACTACAGTGACAGAAGAAATATTGGAGAAGTCATTTTCTGAATTTTGAAAACTTAAAAGAGTGAAAAAGTTGAAAGATTATGCATTTGTTCATTTTGAAGACAGAGGAGTAGCTGTAGATGAAATGAATGGCAAAGAAATGGTATGGGAAGAAATTGAAATAGTCTTAGCCAAGCCATTAGATGAGGAAAGAAAAGATTGCCAAGCTGTTGGGCAGGCCTTGAGAAGCTCTACATATGAAGATTATTACTATCAGCCTCCTCCTCACATGTCACCTCCAGTTAGAGGCTGGGGTTGTGGTGGGGGTAGGAGGGAGAGGTGGACATGGCAACCCTCCAGATAACAATGGCTATGGTGATTACAATGCTGATTACTATGGTGATGGGTATCACAACTTTCATGGAGGCCATGAAGATCCCTACTATGGCTATGATGATGGTTAGGCAGGAAGGGGAAAAGAAGGAGTAAGGGGAGGGTGAGGTACTACACTACCATCAAGGGGGCAGGCAGCACCACCTCCAAGGGGGTGGTGAGCACAACCTCCAAGAGGTAGAGCTGGCTATTATTAGAGGAGGGCACCTATAGACAACCAAGAGTCTCTCAGGGTAGCACAGGGGCTCCTGCACACAGCATAAGGGCTGTGGTTCCCATGGAGCTTTGGCAGTCATGGGAGCAATGTAGGAGGCAAGAGTAAGGCAGACTATTCTGGTGACTATGGTTACAGTAATGACAACCAGGAATTTTATCAGAATACTTATGGGCAACAGTGGTAATAGGCCAGAGAGGGCTTGAAAATGATATTGGCAGGATACCTTTGGCTCTAGATCTACATTATTTGTTTTTAATGGCTTAACCCTTTCATGTTAGCAACTTGCTGCCATTTGTATTGGGCTGAAGAGTCACTATCGTGTATGTACTCAAGTCTTTTCCTTTTTTTATAAGTGCTCTTGGACATTCCTTGGCTGGCAGAATTCCCTTATCCTGGGAGTGAAATCACATTCTAATTCACTAGAATAGCCTCTCTTTTACCAACTTGTTGAAGTTTTTTTTACTCTTTTTTTCTTCTAAGCCCACTGCCTTGTATTTTTAATAAGAGATTACATCACTGGTGGGACAAGTTCCTGCTTTCTTTTTCCTTCACTGAATTGACTGACACTAGTTTTAACTATTGAATCATATAACTTAAATTGACCCCAGAACATAAAATACCCTGAGAACAGAATTAAAATTAGCAGGAGCAAAAGGAAAGAGAAACACCAGATCCTAAAAGAAAGCAAGAGGTCCCACCAGCAACATCACAAACCCACTCCTCAAAATAGAGAACCAATCAGCAATAATGACCAACTTAAAATCCTCAATTTGAATGTTAAATGGCTAGTTACAATGTACCAAGTTCCTATCCCTTTTTCCCTTTATTTAACCCAATAAAAATCCCTCATCCCTCCAGCTCAGGAAAGTGGATCTGAGGATTTTCCTCCTGTCTCTTCTGGGCTAGGCTTTGCTAATAAACTTTCTCAAAATCCTGGTGTCACTGAATTGGCTTTTGTGTGCAATGGCAAGAACAAACACGAGTATTATCATTTTGGCAACCCAGATGGGGCAGAGGATTTAAAGACCCCTGCCTGAGGCTCCACGGTCCCTGCAGGATGAGGATTTCCAGCTGCTGACTGTACATGGACACTTATATCAATTAGTCTAGAGGCTATGACTGGGACTCACTCTCATTCCTGCTGGCATCATCAGCTCTATGGCACAGTTTGATTTTGAGAAGAGAAAAGTACTGGGAACAGATATTTTCTGGGTGAGTGACTTTATATACTATGCCTACTCTTTTGCCAATGTCTGTTAATTTGGTTTCTGGTTGTGGACTAGAACAGGAACTATTGATTAAGATTTTGTGTTTGAGGCCCACCTTAGTCAAGCCCCTCCTGTCTATTGGGTGCAGACACTGAGGCTAATAAATGTTAGTCACAAAAGTACTCATACTGAGTTGGTTTCCTGTTCAGTTTTCTTAGAAGTTATCAGTTTTCCTGGAATTTGGCTTGTTAGTTATTTTTTATTTTTTTGAGGCTCCAGAAAGAGAAATTATAAATACAGAAAATGTTGATAGTACTCCCAATAATAGCTGCAACCCCCTGAAATGTATTCTTGATAATTGGTCAATGTTCAAATATGATCTCAGAAAAAGAAAGGACTGATATTCCTCTATACTAATGTCTGGCCTCAGTATAAATCAGAATATGGAAAACAATGGCCAAAGGATGGTTCCCTTTACCACAAAACCATTTTTCAGTTAGAATGGTTTTGTAAAAAATGGGGAGAAATGGGATTAAATTCTGTAGGTTCGAGGAGGCGGGGCAAGATGGCGGACTGGTGAGCTGTATGTTTTAGTTACTCCTCCAGGAAAGTAGGTAGAAAGCCAGGAACTGCGTGGACTGGACACCACAGAACAACCTGACTTTGGGCATACTTCATACAACACTCATGAAAACGTCGAACTGCTGAGATCAGTGAAATCTGTAAGTTTTTGTGGCCAGGGGACCCGCACCCCTCCCTGCCAGGCTCAGTCCTGTGGGAGGAGGGGCTGTCAGCTCTGGGAAGGAGAAGGGAGAACTGCAGTGGCAGCCCTTATCACAAACTCATTCTACTGATCCAAACTCCAACCATAGATAGACTGAGACCAGACACCAGAGAATCTGAGAGCAGCCAGCCCAGCAGAGAGGAGACAGGCATAGAAAAAAACAACACGAAAAACTCCAAAATAAAAGTGGAGGATTTTTGGAGTTCTGGTGAACATAGAAAGGCAAAGGGCAGAGCTCAGGCCCTCAGGCTCATATGCAAATCCTGAAGAAAAGCTGATCTCTCTGCCCTGTGGAGCTTTCCTTAATGGCCCTAATTGCTTTGTCTCTTAGCATTTCAATAACCCATTAGATCTCTGAGGAGGGCCCTTTTTTTTTTTTTAATCCTTTTTTCTTTTTCTAAAACAATTACTCTAAGAAGCCCAATACAGAAAGCTTCAAAGACTTGCAATTTGGGCAGATCAAGACAAGAGCAGAACTAAGAGAGCTCTGAGACAAAAGGCAATAATCCAGTGGCTGAGAAAATTCACTAAACACCACAACTTCCCAAGAAAAGGGGGGTGTCCGATCACAGCCATCATCCTGGTGGACAGGAAACACTCCTGCCCATCGCCACCCCATACCCCAGAGCTGCCCCAGACAACCCAGTGTGACAGAAGTGCTTCAAATAACAGGCACATACCACAAAACTGGGCGTGGACATTAGCCTTCCCTGCAACCTCAGCTGATCATCCCAGAGTTGGGAAGGTGGAGCAGTATGAATTAACAAAGCCCCATTCAGCCATCATTTCAGCAGACTGGGAGCCTCCCTACACAGCCCAGCAGCCCAGAACCTCCATGGGGGGATGGCACTCACCTGTGACATAGCACAGAAATCCCTCAACAGAGGACCAGGGGGTGCACGGCCTGGAAGAGGGACCCACTTTCAAGTCTCAGGAGCCATACTCCAATACCAAGGACTTGTGGGTCAGTGGCAGAGACAAACTGTGGCAGGACTGAACTGAAGGATTAGAATATTGCAGCAGCTTTAAAACTCCAGGATCACCAGGGAGATTTGATTGTTAGAGCCACCCCCACTCCCTGACTGCCCAGAAACACACTCCATATACACGGCAGGCAACACCAACTACACACGCAAGCTTGGTACACCAATTGGACCCCACAAGACTCACTCCCCCACTCACCAAAAAGGCTAAGCAGCGGAGAACTGGCTTGTGGAGAACAGGTGGCTCGTGGATGCCACCTGCAGGCTAGTTAGAGAAAGTGTACTCCACGAAGCTGTAGATCTGATAAATTAGAGATAAGGACTTCAATTGGTCTACACATCCTAAAAGAACCCTATCAAGTTCAGCAAATGCCAAGAGGCCAAAAACAACAGAAAATTATAAAGCATATGAAAAAACAGACGATATGGATAACCCAAGCCCAAGCACCCAAATCAAAAGATCAGAAGAGACACAGCACCTAGAGCAGCTACTCAAAGAACTAAAGATGAACAATGAGACCATAGTACAGGATACAAAGGAAATCAAGAAGACCCTAGAAGAGCATAAAGAAGACATTGCAAGACTAAATAAAAAAATGGATGATCTTATGGAAATTAAAGAAACTGTTGACCAAATTAAAAAGATTCTGGACAATCATAGTACAAGACTAGAGGAAGTTGAACAATGAATCAGTGACCTGGAAGATGACAGAATGGAAAATGAAAGCATAAAAGAAAGAATGGGGAAAAAAATTGAAAAAATCGAAATGGACCTCAGGGATATGATAGATAATATGAAACGTCCGAATATAAGACTCATTGGTGTTCCAGAAGGGGAAGAAAAGGGTAAAGGTCTAGGAAGAGTATTCAAAGAAATTGTTGGGGAAAACTTCCCAAATCTTCTAAACAACATAAATACAGAAATCATAAATGCTCAGCGAGCTCCAAATAGAATAAATCCAAATAAACCCACTCCAAGACATATTCTGATCACACTGCCAAACACGGAAGAGAAGGAGCAAGTTCTGAAAGTAGCAAGAGAAAAGCAATTCACCACATACAAAGGAAACAGCATAAGACTAAGTAGTGACTACTCAGCAGCCACCATGGAGGTGAGAAGGCAGTGGCACGATATATTTAAAATTCTGAGTGAGAAAAATTTCCAGCCAAGAATACTTTATCCAGCAAAGCTCTCCTTCAAATTTGAGGGAGAGCTTAAATTTTTCACAGACAAACAAATGCTGAGAGAATTTGCTAAGAAGAGACCTGCCCTACTGGAGATACTAAAGGGAGCCCTACAGACAGAGAAACAAAGAAAGGACAGAGAGACTTGGAGAAAGGTTCAGTACTAAAGAGATTCGGTATGGGTACAATAAAGGATATTAATAGACAGAGGGGAAAAATATGACAAACATAAACCAAAGGATAAGATGGCTGAATCAAGAAATGCCTTCACTGTTATAACGTTGAATGTAAATGGATTAAACTCCCCAATTAAAAGATATAGATTCGCAGAATGGATCAAAAAAAATGAACCATCAATATGTTGCATACAAGAGACTCATCTTAGACACAGGGACACAAAGAAACTGAAAGTGAAAGGATGCAAAAAAATATTTCATGCAAGCTACAGCCAAAAGAAAGCAGGTGTAGCAATATTAATCTCAGATAAAATAAACTTCAAATGCAGGGATGTTTTGAGAGACAAAGAAGGCCACTACATACTAATAAAAGGGGCAATTCAACAAGAAGAAATAACAATCGTAAATGTCTATGCACCCAATCAAGGTGCCACAAAATACATGAGAGAAACACTGGCAAAACTAAAGGAAGCAATTGATGTTTCCACAATAATTGTGGGAGACTTCAACACATCACTCTCTCCTATAGATAGATCAACCAGACAGAAGACCAATAAGGAAATTGAAAACCTAAACAATCTGATAAATGAATTAGATTTAACAGACATATACAGGACATTACATCCCAAATCACCAGGGTACACATACTTTTCTAGTGCTCATGGAACTTTCTCCAGAATAGATCATATGCTGGGACATAAAACAAGCCTCAATAAATTTAAAAAGATTGAAATTATTCAAAGCACATTCTCTGACCACAATGGAATACAATTAGAAGTCAATAACCATCAGAGACTTAGAAAATTCACAAATACCTGGAGGTTAAACAACACACTCCTAAACAATCAGTGGGTTAAAGAAGAAATAGCAAGAGAAATTGCTAAATATATAGAGATGAATGAAAATGAGAACACAACATACCAAAACCTATGGGATGCAGCAAAAGCAGTGCTAAGGGGGAAATTTATAGCACTAAATGCATATATTTAAAAGGAAGAAAGAGCCCAAATCAAAGAACTAATGGATCAACTGAAGAAGCTAGAAAATGAACAGCAAACCAATCCTAAACCAAGTAGAAGAAAAGAAATAACAAGGATTAAAGCAGAAATAAATGACATAGAGAACAAAAAAAACAATAGAGAGGGTAAATATCACTAAAAGTTGGTTCTTTGAGAAGATCAACAAGATTGACAAGCCCCTAGCTAGACTGACAAAATCAAAAAGAGAGAAGACCCATATAAACAAAATAATGAATGAAAAAGGTGACATAACTACAGATCCTGAAGAAATTAAAAAAATTATAAGAGTATACTATGAACAACTGTATGGCAACAAACTGGATAATGTAGAGGAAATGGACAATTTCCTGGAAACATATGAACAACCTAGACTGACCACAGAAGAAATAGAAGACCTCAACCAACCAATCACAAACAAAGAGATCCAATCAGTCATCAAAAATCTTCCCACAAATAAATGCCCAGGGCCAGATGGCTTCACAGGGGATTTCTACCAAACTTTCCAGAAAGAACTGACACCAATCTTACTTAAACTCTTTCAAAACATTGAAGAAAATGGAACACTACCTAACTCATTTTATGAAGCTAACATCAATCTAATACCAAAACCAGGCAAAGATGCTACAAAAAAGGAAAACTACCAGCCAATCTCCCTAATGAATATACATGCAAAAATCCTCAACAAAATACTTACAAATCGAATCCAAAGACACATTAAAAAAATCATACACCATGACCAAGTGGGATTCATTCCACGCATGCAAGGATGGTTCAACATAACAAAATCAATCAATGTATTACAACACATTAACAATTCGAAAGGGAAAAATCAAATGATCATCTCAATAGATGCTGAAAAAGCATTTGACAAATCCAACATCCCTTTTTGACAAAAACACTTCAAAAGGTAGGAATTGAAGGAAACTTCCTCAATATGATAAAGAGCATATATGAAAAACCCACAGCCAGCATAGTACTCAATGGTGAGAGACTGAAAGCCTTCCCTCTAAGATCAGGAACAAGACAAGGATGCCCGCTGTCACCACTGTTATTCAACATTGTGCTGGAAGTGCCAGCCAGGGCAATCTGGCAAGACAAAGAAATAAAAGGCATCCAAATTGGAAAAGAAGAAGTAAAACTGTCATTGTTTGCAGATGATATGATCTTATATCTGGAAAACCCTGAGAAATCGACGATACAGCTACTAGAGCTAATAAACAAGTTTAGCAAAGTAGTGGGATACAAAATTAATGCACATAAGTCAGTAATGTTTCTATATGCTAGAAATGAACAAACTGAAGAGATAATCAAGAAGAAGATACCATTTTCAATAGCAACTAAAAAAATCAAGTACCTAGGAATAAACTTAACGAAAGATGTAAAAGACCTATACAAAGAAAACTACATAACTCTACTAAAAGAAATAGAAGGGGACCTTAAAAGATGGAAAAATATTCCATGTTCATGGATAGGAAGACTAAATGTCATTAAGATGTCAATTCTACCCAAACTCATCTACAGATTCAATGCAATCCCAATCAAAATTCCAACAACCTACTTTGCAGACTTGGAAAAGCTATTTATCAAATTTATTTGGAAAGCGAAGATGCCTCAAATTGCTAAAGACACTCTAAAAAAGAAAAACGAAGTGGGAGGACTTACACTCCCTGACTTTGAAGCTTATTATAAAGCCACAGTTGCCAAAACAGCATGGTACTGGCACAAAGATAGACATATAGATCAATGGAATCGAATTGAAAATTCAGAGATAGACCCTCAGATCTATGGCCGACTGATCTTTGATAAGGCCCCCAAAGTCACTGAACTGAGCCATAATGGTCTTTTCAACAAATGGGGCTGGCAGAGTTGGATATCCATATCCAAAAGAATTAAAGAGGACCCCTACCTCACACCCTACACAAAAATTAACTCAAAATGGATGAAAGATCTCAATATAAAAGAAAGTACCATAAAACTCCTAGAAGATAATGTAGGAAAACGTCTTCAAGACCTTGTATTAGGCGCCCACTTCCTAGACTTTACACGCAAAGCACATGCAACAAAAGAAAAAATAGATAAATGGGAACTCCTCAAGCTTAGAAGTTTCTGCACCTCAAAGGAATTTCTCAAAAAGGTAAACAGGCAGCCAACTCAATGGGAAAAAATTTTTGGAAACCATGTATCTGACAAAAGACTGATATCTTGCATATACAAAGAAATCCTACAACTCAATGACAATAGTACAGACAGCCCAATTATACAATAGGCAAAAGATATGAAAAGACAGTTCTCTGAAGAGCAAATACAAATGGCCAAGAAACACAAGAAAAAATGTTCAGCTTCACTAGCTATTAGAGAGATGCAAATTAAGACCACAGTGAGATACCATCTCACACCGATTAGAATGGCTGCCATTAAACAAACAGGAAACTACAAATGCTGGAGAGGATGTGAAGAAATTGGAACTCTTATTCACTGTTGGTGGGACTGTATAATGGTTCAGCCACTCTGGAAGTCAGTCTGGCAGTTCCTTAGAAAACTAGATATAGAGTTACCGCTCGATCCAGCGATTGCACTTCTCGGTATATACCCGGAAGATCGGAAAGCAGTGACACAAACAGATATCTGCACGCCAATGTTCATAGCAGCATTATTCACAATTGCCAAGAGATGGAAACAACCCAAATGTCCTTCAACAGATGAGTGGATAAATAAAATGTGGTATATACACACGATGGAATACTACACGGCAGTAAGAAGGAACGATCTCGTGAAGCATATGACAACATGGATGAGCCTTGAAGACATAATGCTGAGCGAAATAAGCCAGGCACAAAAAGAGAAATATTATATGCTACCACTAATGTGAACTTTGAAAAATGTAAAACAAATGGTTTATAATGTAGAATGTAGGGGAACTAGCAATAGAGAGCAATTAAGGAAGGGGGAACAATAATCCAAGAAGAACAGATAAGCTATTTAACTTTCTGGGGATGCTCAGGAATGACTATGGTCTGTTAACTTCTGATGGATATAGTAGGAACAAGTTCACAGAAATGTTGCTATATTAGGTAACTTTCTTGGGGTAAAGTAGGAACAGGTTGGAAGTAAAGCAGTTATCTTAGGTTAGTTCTTTTTCTTACTCCCTTGTTATGGTCTCTTTGAAATGTTCTTTTATTGTATGTTTTTTTCTTAATTTTTTTTTCATACAGTTGATTTAAAAAAGAAAGGAAAGTTAAAAAAAAAAAAAAGAAAAACAAGGAAAAAAAATATGCAGTGCCCCCTTTAGGAGCCTGTGGAGAATGCAGGGGTATTGGCCTACCCCACCTCGATGGTTGCTAACATGACCAC
This sequence comes from Choloepus didactylus, assembly GCF_015220235.1. NCBI lineage: Eukaryota > Metazoa > Chordata > Mammalia > Pilosa > Megalonychidae > Choloepus > Choloepus didactylus. The sequence goes on along the minus strand of NC_051313.1, from coordinate 124,379,736 downwards.
AGACATAGGGGACTGGTGGTTTGATGGGTTGAGCCCTGTACCATAGGTTTTACCCTTGGGAAGATAGTTGCTGCAAAGGAGAGGCTAGGCCTCCCTATAATTGTGCCTAAGAGCCTCCTCCTGAATGCCTCTTTGTTGCTCAGATGTGGCCCTCTCTCTCTGGCTAAGCCAACTTGAAAGGTGAAATCACTGCCCTCCCCGCTATGTGCGATCAGACACCCAGGGAAGTGAATCTCCCTGGCAACGTGGAATATGACTCCCGGGGAGGAATGTAGACCTGGCACCATGGGACGGAGAACATCTTCTTGACCAAAAGGGGGATGTGAAAGGAAATGAAATAAGCTTCAGTAGCAGAGAGATTCCAAAAGGAGCCGAGAGGTCACTCTGGTGGGCACTCTTACACACACTTTAGACAACCCTTTTTAGGTTCTAAAGAATTGGGGTAGCTGGTGGTGGATACCTGAAACTATCAAACTACAACCCAGAACCCATGAATCTCGAAGACAATTGTATAAAAATGTAGCTTATGAGGGGTGACAATGGGATTGGGAAAGCCATAAGGACGACACTCCACTTTGTCTAGTTTATGGATGGATGAGTAGAAAAATGGGGGAAGGAAACAAACAAACAAACAGACAAAGGTACCCAGTGTTCTTTTTTACTTCAATTGCTCTTTTTCACTTTAATTATTATTCTTGTTATTTTTGTGTGTGTGCTAATGAAGGTGTCAGGGATTGATTTAGGTGATGAATGTACAACTATGTAATGGTACTGTGAACAATCGAATGTACAATTTGTTTTGTATGACTGCATGGTATGTGAATATATCTCAATAAAATGAAGATTAAAAAATAAATAAATAAATTCTGTAGGTTCAAAGTTTTATGTATCTGTGCCAGAATAAGAATCTACAGAAATGTCATTATGTTTCAGAAAGACAACAATTCTTATGATCCATCTGTCAAGAAAAAATATATTAAAATCTCAGGATAAACAAGTGTTGCCTAATTCCTATCAAGAAGAAGACATTTCACTGTTAACATTTAGAGTATCCCTTTGCTCCTCCACCTCCCTATGCAGAAGAATAAGAGTAGGAAGAGGACCCCTTGCCTCAGAGCAGGATTTCATCAAGTCCCTCATCACCTCATCAGAAGGAACTGTTCTCCCCACCCCATACCTATCAAAGCACTCAACTTGGCTGGGGGCCTATCCAATCCCTAGCAGGGCAATTCCCATCAAGACAAGTTCCAGCTGGGATTGATGACCAAGGTAATCCAAGAGGATTTATATATGTACATTCTCCCTTCTCCAATTGGAAGAAGAATATGACTTCCTATTGGGAGAATCCCAAAAAGATGGAGGATCTCTTTGCTTCTTCCTTTCCAATTTGGATTCCTTTTATTTCTTTTTCTTGCTTAATTGCTATGGCTAGAACTTCCAGTACAGTGTTGAAGGTGGATACCCTTGTCTTGTTCCTGATCTTAGGAGAAAGTTTTCAGTCCTTCACCATTCATTATCATGTTAGCTATAGGTTTTCCATATATGTTCTTTATCATGTTGATTCCTAGTTTTCTGAAATTTTTTTTATCAAGAAACAGTGCTGGATTTAGTCAAATGCTTTTTCTGTGTCAATTGAAATGATCATGTGATAATGTAATATATTAAATTAATTGAGTTTCTTATATTGTACTACCTTTACAATCTTGGGCTAAATCCCACTTGATCATGGTGTATTGTTCTTTAACTGTGCTGTTGGGTTCTGTTTGCTGGTATTTTTGTTGAGGATTGACTTTTTGCATCTATATTCATAAGGGATATTGGTCTGTAATTTAGTTTTCTTCTGATACCTTTATCTAGCTTTGCTAGCATCATTGATTGAGTTAGGAAATGTTCCCAACTATTCAATTTCTTGGAAGAGTTTGAAGAGGACTGGTGTTGATTCTTCTTTGAATGTTTGGTAAAATTCAACAGTGAAGCTATCTGGTCCTTGGCTTTTCTTTGTGGAGGGGGTTTTGATTACTGATTCAATCTCTTTACTTGCTATTGGTCTGTCAAGGTCTTTTATTTCTTCTTGAATCAGTTTAAGAAATTTGTGTGTTTTTAGGAATTTGTCCATTCCATCTATGTTGTCTGATTTGTTGGCATACAATTGTTCATAATATCCTCTTATAGTCCCTTTTATTTCTGTAGGGATGATAGTAATGTCCCCCTTTTCATTTTCTGAAATCAGTTATTTGTGGTCTCTCACTCTTTTTTTTTTCTTTGCCAGTCTACCTGAAGTTTTGTCAATTTTATTGATGAATACCAAGAACCAACATTTGGTTTTGTTTAATCTATTTTTTTATTCTCTACTTCATTTATCTCCATTCTAATCTTTGCTATTTTCCTCCTTCTGCTTACTTTGGGTATAGTTTGTCCTTTTATTTCTGTTTCTTCCAGTTTTGAATTTAGGTCTCTGAGTTAAGTCTTTCTTATCTTTTAAAGTAAGCATTTAGACCTATAAATTTACCTCTCAGCACTGCCTTTACTGCATCCCATAAATTTTATTATGCTGTATTTTCATTTTTGTTTGCTTCAAGAAATTTCCTAATTTCTCTTATGATTTCCTCTTTAATCCATTGGTTATTTAAGAGCATGTCATTTAATTTCCACCTATTTATGAATTTTACATTTCTCCCTCTGTTATTGATTTCTAGCTTCATTCCACTGCAGTTGGAACAGCTATATTGTATGATTTCTATATTTTTTAATTTATTGAGACTTGTTTTGTGACCTAAGATATGGTCTATCTTGGAGAATGATGCATGTGCACTCAAGAATAATTTGTATTCTGTTGTTGTTGATTGAAGTGTTCTATATTTATTTCTGTTAAGTCTAGTTGGTTTTGAGCAGCATTCAAGTCTTGTATTTCCTTATTGATCTTCTGACTAGATGTTCTATCCATTATCGAGAATGGTGTATTAATGTTCCCTACTATTAATGTAGAACTGACAATTTCTCCCCTCAAACTATCAGTATTTGCTTCATATATTTTGGGCTCTGCTGTTAGGTGAATATATATTTATAATTGTTACATTTTCTTGTTGAATTGACCCCTTTATCAACATATAATGACTCTTTTCCCTTGTAAATGTTTTTTACTTTAAGTCTATTTTATCTGATATTAATATAGCTTCTCCAGCTCTCTTGCATGGAATATTTTTTCCATCCTTTCACTTTCAGCCTACTTGTGTCTTTGAATTTAAGGTAAGTTTCTTGCAGACAGCATATAGTTACATCAGGCTTTTTTATCCATTCTGCCAATGTCTGCCTTTTGACTGGAGAGTTTAATCCATATATATATATATTTTTTTTTTTTTTACCATTTTGACCATTTTTAATTGTACAATTCAGTGGCATTAATTACATATACAGTGTTGTACCATCACCATCATCCATTACCAAAATTTTTTCATCACTCCAAACAGAAACTCTGCACCCACTGAGCAATAGCTCCCCATGGTAGAATGGATTATGTACCCCATCAAAGGCATGTTTTTAATCCACGTTAAAGGCATGTGGAGCCTTTTGAAGATTTTATTTTTAGTTACGGTGTGGCCCAACTGAATCAGCATAAGTCTTAATCCATATTATTGGGGACCTTATGTTCCAGTTTGCTAGAGCTGCCATTATGCAAAATACCAGAAATGGATTGGCTTTTATAAAGGGGGTTTATTTGGTCACAAATTTATAGTCCTAAGGCCATAAAAGTGTCCAAATTAAGGCATCAACAAAAGGGTACCTTCACTGAAGAAAGGCAGATGACGTCCAGAACACCTCTGTCAGCTGGGAAGGCATGTGGTTGGCATCTGCTGGTCCTTTGCTCCTGGGTTGTGTTTCAGTTCCTCTCTCCCAGCTCCTGTGAATCATTGCTTCTCTCTCCCAGGGTGTTTCTCTGTAAGTATCTGGGGTTCCTCTCTTAGATTCTCTGAGGCAAACTCTGGGCTTTATCTCTTAGCTTAACATCTCCAAGAATCCTTCTGTCCATATCTCCAAGCATCTCTAAGCATCAGCAAGCACCTGGGTCTGTGTTGGCTCTTAGCTTCTCTCACATACTCCAGTGAATTAATCAAGACCCACCCTGAATAGGCAGGGCCACATCGCCATGGAAATAATTCAATCAGAGTTATCACCCACAGTTGGGTGAGTCACATCTCCATGGAAACACTCAATCAAAGGTTCCACCCTAATCAACAGACTAATAAATCTGCCCCCACAGATTGCATTAAAGAACATGGCTTTTGTGGGGGAAATAATATATCCAAACCAGAATACCTTATAAAGAGAAGCATCCAGAAGTCATAGGCAGTCACACAGAAAGAAGCCTGAAGTCAGTGGAAACCCGAAAAGCAGACACCATGTGACAGGAGGCAGAGGTACAAGCCAAGGAACCCCAAGGATTGAGGCAAGCCAATACCAGAAGGCTACAGACTTGCCAATGTCTTAATTTTGGCATTCTAACCCCTGAAACTATGAACCAGTAAATTCCTATTTAAGCCAACCCATAATCCATTTATATTTAAAATCACTACTGATAAAGCAGGACTTTCTTCTGCCATTTTTTTATTTAACCTTTGTAAACGTTACACTTTTTTGGCTCTCAATTCTTCCATTAATGCCTACTTTTATATTTAATTTTTTGTGGTGTATCATTTTGAGTTCCTTTTTTCTGTCTGGATATATTTTTTTTATATATTTTCCTTGTGATTACCTTGGGGTTAAAATAAAATTAACATCCTAAATATATAACAATCATATCTGGTTTGACACCAACTTGACTTCAATAGCATACACATACACTTTCCCTATACTCCTCCATCCCCCCATCTTTTTTTGTGCTGGTTATTACTTATAACTTTGTACATTGTATGTCCAAAACCATAGATTTATCATTACTTTTTTATGCATTTTCATTTTAGCACCTGTAGAAAGTAAGAAGTGGTGTTACACAAGAAACAATACAATACAATAATACTGGCATTTACAATGACCCACATGGTTTTATTTACCAGAGGCCTTTATTTTTTTTTTTAATGCTGCTTTGAAACACTGTCTAGCATCTTTTCCTTTCAGTCTGAAGAACTCCTAGCATCACTTGTAGGTCAGGTCTAGTGATGATGAACTCCCTCAGCTTTTGTTTATCTGGGAATGTCTTAATCTCTTCCTCATTTTTGAAAGATAGTCTAGCCAGATATAAAATTCTTGGCTGGCAGTTGTTTTCTTTCAGCAATTTAAGTATTTCAGCCCACTGCCTTCTTGCCTCCGTGGTTTCTGTTGAGAAATCAGCCCTCAATCTAATTGGTATTCCCTTGTACATAACACGTTGCTTGTCTCTTGCAGCCCTCAGAATTCTTTCATGGTCCTTTGCATTCAATAGTGTGATCAATATATTACAGGATGTATTTTTCTTCATGTTTATCCTGTTTGGTATTCTCTGGGCTTCTCAGATGTGCATATTTACATTTGGTAACTTCTCTTTTATTATTTCTTTGCATACTACTTCTACCCTTTTCTCTCTTTCTTCTCCTTCTGGGACTCCCATAATGCATATATTGGTATGCTTGATGGTGTCTGTGCTAATTTGAATCTATTATGTCTCCCCACAAAAGTCATATTCTTTAATGCAGTCTTGTGGGGGCAGTTTTATTAGTCTATTGATCAGGGTGGAACATTTTGATTGTTTCCATGGAGATGTGACTGACCCAACTGTGGGTGATACATTTGATTAGATTATTTCCATGGGGGTTATCACTGCCCATTCGGCATGGGTCTTGGTCAGTTCACTGGAGTATTTAAGAGAGAAACTAAGAGCTAACACAGACCCAGACACTTGCTGATGCTTAGAGATGATTGGAGATGCGACAGAAAGACGTTTGGAGATGCTAAGCTAAAGAGATTAAGCCCAGAGTTTGCCCCGGAGAAGCTAAGAGAGGACCACCAGATGCTTAGAGAAAAATGCCCTGGGAGAAAGAAGCAAGGACACATAGGAGCTGAGAGAGAGAAGCTGAAACACAACCCAGGACCAGCAGACACCAGCCACATGCCTTCCCAAATGACAGGTGTTCTGGACATCATTGGCCTTTCTTTGATGAAGGTATCCTCTTGTTGACGCCTTAGTTTGGACATTTTTATGGCCATAGAACTGTAAATTTTTAGCCAAATAAACCTCCTTTATAAAATACAATCCATTTCTGGTATTTTGCATAATGGCAGCCTTAGCAAACCAGAACAGTGTCCCAGAGGTGTCTTAGGCAAATTTCACTTTTATAATTAAATGTTTTTTCTGGTCCTCAGCCTGACTCATTTCAATTGTCCTGTCTTGCCTTTGAGTTCACTGATTCTTTCTTCTGCCAGCTCCAAAATGCTCTTGAAACACTCGTGGGGATTTTTTATTTCAGTTATTGTGGTCTTCAACTCCAGTAGTTCTGTTTGGTTCCTTTTTAAAACTTTTAAAATTTCTATGTGTTTATTGAAATTCTCTCATTGTTCATTCATTGTTTTCCCTGATATCCTTTAGTTCTTTCTCTGTATTTTCCTTCATCTCCTTGAGCACTTAAAGGAACATTTTAAGATCTTTTTTTAAAAGTCTTTGGTATGTCCATATTCTGGTCTTCCTCATGGGTATTTTCTGGATTTTTATCTTCTTCCTTTAGATGGACCATCATTTCCTGTTTCTTTGTCTTGTACACTTTTCTTGCACAGATATTAATAATATATTAATTATATAATATAATTATATAATATAATTAATTATAATTATATATATATTAATATTATATATATTAATATATTAAAATGTTAACTTTGGGATTTATTTCCTGAGGTCTTGATTTTGTAATTAGCTGGTGATAAGACTGTGATTCTTTTGAGCTTCAGCCCTCCTATCAGAAAGGTGTACTCAAGGCAAAGTCTCCCTGTCTTTTCTGGGCCTGTGTCTTGGCCTGAGCTTGTGCTTGTTAGTTGTTTTGGAGTTCCCCTATTTACAGGAGTTAGAGTGCTCCTTCTATTTCCCAAGAGATAGACCTCCTTCTCCAGGATGTCTAGAGCAGACACACCTTTGCCCAGGCTGTCCACCTCTAGTTTCTTATACTTCTTTCATTGTCTCAAGCTGCTTTTGCCTGGAGGACAAATTCTTGGAGGGGGGCATGCCGGAGAGGAATTTCCCAAGTCAATATTCCCCAGCCACATGAGGGCCATGGACTCACAAAGAAGTTGCAGACTGGATCCAAACTGTCCTGGGGACGGGATCAGGAAGGGTGCCAGGAGTTTCTTCCATGGCTCTCCAAAGCTGAGCTTTCTTGACCTGGTCAGCAAATGCAGCCCTTGAACTTATCCCCCACAGCCCTGAGGAAATGTAGCATCTTTAGGTCTCCCATGCTTTGCCTTTGTCCTTGGTCTGGGGCAGGTTGAGATAATGACCACCCTCAGAGCCAGGACCCCAGTGATCTGAAGTTGCTAATCAAGTGATCAGTGATTGGCCATGCCCACCCCTGGTCTTTGGGAAGAGGATTTTTATGTCCTTTTCTGTCACAGTGAGCTAGCCAGGAGCTAGACCTCATGGAGGCTTGCTGTGAGCATTGAGATGGGTACCAGTAATACCACACTGATAGAGAACCTTACTGGTCTTTACCATAATTTACCATCTTCTTCTTTGCTCTTACCCAGATGCTGAACAGTGCCCTAATGTCCTCCAGAGTTTCCAAATAGTTGTTTCAGACAGTTTCTGTATGTCTAATAGTTGTTCTGCTGGAAGAACTGTATCCTGGCACTCCCTACTTTGTCAGTTCCCACAATCCTCTTGTTGGAAGGCTTCTGAGAAATACTTTTCCTTACCAGTGGAAGAGACTTTGAAAAGGCGATTCTTTTGCCTCTTTACTCTCCCACTTTTTTTTTTTTTTTTGGTAGGGAACTGATACTAGGAGTGGCCAGCTTGTGATCATGATATGACAAGATGGAGGGTAAAGGCCAACAAACTGGGGAAAGAAAAGAAAACCTGAAAAAGCCCTAGACCCCTGATAACATTCCTGAGTCCTTGAAATAATCTTCAGGTCACTACCACCAGACTACTTGTTATATAGAAAATCAATCTGCTTATAGCTTCAAATACTGTTAGTTGGGTATTGTTTTTTGCTGCCAAATACATTTTAATAAATATGGGGGGGTGTTTTGCTAGTCCAACTAGTGAAACATATCATTTAATTACTATTTCCATGGTCATTTCCTCAATTTAAATTTTTCCTTATCTTTGTTTACTTTTTGTACTTATTTTCTAGAAAGGTGTTATAACATCAACATTTTTGTATGCTGCATTGGTATCCATCTTTGGCTAAGCCGCTTGTCTCAACACTGATCTTTGGCCTAATTAGTGACGTTTTCCAGCCTTTGGACATAAACTCCCCTGGATCCCAAACCTGCATCTATGTCCACCACCAACAATGCCCACATGCCTTACTGGCTATACACAGTTGGTCACAATAAGCTAACATTTCCCACCACTTTCAGACCCCAGTACCTTTCCCTTTTCATGTGCATTTGCTTTAAACTAATCAATCCTTGAATCCCATGGGAAACCTACTAACTTCCACCCTGGACTACAATAAAGGCAGAAATCCAGTTTCCTCTGGCTCTGCCTGTGTGCTCCCCTCCTGCTTGTTGGGCCACCCAGGCCAACTGCCCTTCCTGTTGCCTCTTTATGGTCCCCTCCTCTCTCTCAGGGACCCATAAGTAACAAACTGTCTTTTCTTATGCATTATGGCCTTGGTTTTCCATTGTGTCACACCATCTGATCTCCACCTGGACCCAATTTGAAATCCAACTTAATTTGGAGCAAGGGGTATATGTTCATATTGCTGTTGTATATTATTTTTCATAATCTGTCTTTCTCTCTCTGCCCTTGCTATGTCTTCTCTATGGATAAAGTATTTCCCCATCCCACCCTTGCATTACACCATGAGAGGAGCATACTAGGGCAGCTGCTGGTCCAGAATGAGGAGACACATAGAGACATATAGATAACACAACAAAGGTCCAGCCAATTCCAGATGAGTCTATGACAGCCTAGCCAAATGAGGGACCCATAAGTGAGAAATAAATGTTTGTTACTTTATGCCACTGAAATTCTTGGCTTATTATTTTTCTTTTAGACTGGTCAACACTTATTATTTTAAAGAGCACTACAAAATTTATATTATATAAATATAATAAACAAAGTGTATTATCCATTAATTATTCAAAATATTTTCCTAATACTTATACTTTGTCTTGTTAATTTTTTAATATAGAATTATAAAATTTCAAAGGAGTTAAATCCAACAATCCAGAAGTTACACTTTTATAGTAACTTTCCTAGGAGTCATCCTTTGTTTTCTTTTCCCACCTCCTGTTTGCATAAATATGCATCTAAATTTATTCCAACATTTAAAAGTACATTTAAACAATAATATATAATGGCTTCATTTTGGTGAAAAAGGTGAGATAAGGATGTTAATTTTGTTCAAAGAGCTAGACTATTCTCCCATAAGAATTTTTTACTTACTGTTTGAAATACCAGCTTTATAATGCAATCTTCCCTTCACATATGAAGGCAATTTGTGCAAGGAAAAGTATCTTATAGGGCAAATTATCCCAAGTGGAATTAATACTATCATTCATTGCAATGGAAAAAACATTAAGACATTCCTAAGCCCCAAAATTGACACCTACTTATTCATTTACGCACCAAATATTGGGCATTACCCTGTCCCAGGCACTTTTCTAGGCTGTGGGGAAACAATAATAAACAAAATAGATTCAAAACCCACACTCTCATGTGTACTATATTCTAGTGGGAAAACAGAAAAATTAATGATAGATCAATGGAGAAAAATAAAGCAAGGAAAGAGAAAAAGGGAAGGTAGGGAAGGCTAGTATAAGGCATTCCAAGCTAATGCAATGACATTGGTTTTTACTTGGAATGAGATGGGAAGCCACTGGAGGGTTTTAAGTAGAAGAGTGACATGATTTAACTTATATTTTAAGAGAATCTCTCTGACTGCTGTGTTGAAAACAGACTGAAGGGGAGCAAGGGCAAATGCAGTGAGATCAGTTAGGAGCCTATTGTAATGATACAGAAACCATGAAAAGAAGATGGTTGTCTCAAGTGCTTTTGATAATACAAAGTCATTACTCTTTATTATAAAGAAAGGGGAGAATATTGGGAAATATTTATATACAAGTTACTACATAGATTTTAATAGCAATTGCCATTAGAACTCGTCAATGAAATTAGTACTTGCCCATGAAGGAACTGTCAATTGTTATTAGGACTTGTCATAGGAAACTGCTTTTGTTAGGATATATGTTACAATAAATTGGGTTTGTTCCTCATAATTTTTTTAAAAAAATTATTTAAAAATTCTCCTCACCCTCCTTTTCCCAGCTTGTTATTTTTGTCTAGTGTTTTAAGTCCCTTCTTGGTGTTTCACTCTTGATAATTACCCATTATTACTAATGTTTTTATAGCAATTGCTTATCACTTTGCTTATCATTCCTTCTTGCAGCTCAGTTTTTCCCTCAAGGTTTAATTTTTTACTTCCTTAATTGTGCCCTTTAATAATTCCTACAATGAAAGTTTGGTAGTCAAGTATTACATGAAATTTCTGAAATTATTTTTATCCCACTGACATCCTTAAACACCACAGTGATCAGTGGGTTGACATATACTAGATTGATAGTTATTTTTTCTCAACTCCTTTAAAATATTATTTCACATTTTCTGGCTTCTGTTGTGACTGTTGAAAAACCTGTTGTGAACTATAACTTTTATTTATTTGCTATTTATTTTTTCTCCAGTTGCTTTTAATATATTTTTCCAACAATATGGATTTATGAACAAATTCAGTTTTATTTATCTTGCTTTGGACTGTTTTTGCTGCTTGAATTTGAGGACTCATAACTTTTAGCAATTCTAAAAAATTCTTATCCTTTATCTCTTTGAAGATTATGGATCACTGGTTTTCTCTATTCTCTCCTTATAAACAAATGTTGGAATTTCTCAGTCTCTCCATAGTTTCAGTTCTTTCATAATTTTCTTATTTTTATCTTTTTATTCTGCCTTCACCATAATTTTTTCAGATTTATATTCTATTTAATTAATTTTGATTTTTTAACATTGAAAATAAATAAATGAATATAACATGTATTTTTAAAAAAAACTAAATTAAATACCCTTGTATTTACCACCCACATTAAGGAACAGAATTCAACCTCAGAGTGGTGCCACCAAAATCACAATTCTCTCTATCCTTCCACACTCAACAGAGGTAACCGCTGTCCAAAATTGTGTTCATATTTTATGGGTTTTCTGTATATTTTTACAACATAGTATGTCTAATTTACATTGTTTTGTTTTTCACACTTTTAAAAACTTTTTGTAAGGCACTGAAAAATAAATAGGACAAAAGCAACTAGTAACTAGCTAGGAACAACTTATAAATAGTCCAGAACAACTGTTGGGGGACATCTGTGCCTGAATACACATTGTACACCAGCCTGGAATGGGTGGAATGACTGAGATTGCAGCGTAGAACTGTAGTAAAGCTCTGCAAAGTGCAGAGCTGGCACCCCTCCCCCACCAGCATGGCAGGCTGAGGTGAAACACTTCCCTGTGGAAAAAAGAAGCAGGTTACCTGGAGTGAGGGAAAGTAACTCAATCAAGCTCCAATTGAAGTTTTAGTTAACAAATTTGGACTACTGAATACAAGCTACAAACACAGATAAACCAGGAACAAGCAGGAAAAAAACCTGAGGTTCCTCCTAGAAGAGAGGAGGCAGCACTAACAGAAAAAAATACATAAATAAGTAAAAACAGAGGCTTTTGGAGACAGCTGAGCTCAGAATACTGGAATACAGCTGTGACCCAGGAAAATGGGTACAGAGAACCGGGTACCAACATGGGTTGACTGGTGAGACTGGAGGGCTGAGTAGTAGATTGATAAAGGTACTTTCTCTCTTTCTCCTTTTTTTTTTTTTTTTTTTTTTTTTTTTTGCCTCTCATTCTAAGTAGCTCATTAGAGAAAGCCCCAGGCATTTTCAATTGTCAGCACTAACCCAGGCAAGGGTGGAGTTAACAAAGTCAGAGAGACAAAGGAGGAATTCAAGAGTAGAAAATAACTCCCTAAAGGGTGTATCTTCCCTAAGAAAAGGGGGACAGGGTCCAGCTGAAATGGCTGACCTCCCTCAGAGAATTCAGACCCCAGGGTATAAACAACTTAAGCTTGGCTTCTGACACCCTCAGCCCCTGGCTAAGACATGGTCCACTAATAATAAAAGAGACCACACCTTTTTACACCACTGGGGAGCTGCAGGTTGACAATCACCATCTGCTGGGCAGGAAGAAAAAGCACAGAGTCTAAAGGCCTCAGAGGAAAGTCTGACAATCTGTGGAGGCTCATCCTCAGGGAAACCTGATACTGAATACAGCCTCCTCCTCTAAGACCTGGGCCTGTCTGGTCTGGGAAAATCTGATTGGGGTAATCAAGGAAACCAGATGCCTAGACAACAAAAAGTTACAAACCACACTAGGAAAAATGAAGATATGGCCCAATCAAAGGAACTTACACTTCAAATGAGATACAGGAGTTGAAACAATTAATTATTAATCAAACAAATCTTCTAAATCAATTCAAAAATCAAATCAATGAGTTGATGGAAGATATGGCAAAAGAGATGAAGGATATAAAGAAGACATTGGGCAAACATAAGGATTCTTATGTTTGAAAAACATAAGTTTGAAAAAAAATCAGCAAAACTTATGGGAATGAAAGGCACAATAGAAAAGATGAAAAACGTAATGGAGACATACAACAGCAGATTTGAAGAGGCAGAAGAAAGGATTTATGAATTGGAGAACAGGACATCTGAAATCCTACATGCAAAAGAACAGATAGGGGAAAAAATGGAAAAGTATGAGCAGCATCTTGAGGAATTGAATGACAGTATGAGACACATAAATGTATGTGTCATGGGTGTCTGAGAAGGAGAAGGGAAAAAGGCAGAAAAAATAGTGGAGGAAATAATCACTGAAAATTTCCCATCTCTTATGAAAGACATAAAATTACAGATCCAAGAAGCACAGCATACCCCAAACAGAATACATCCCAACAGACATACTCCAAGACACTTACTGATCAGATTGTCCACTGTCAAAGAAAAAGACAGAATCCTGAATGTAGCAAGAGAAAAGAGATCCATCACATACACAGGAAGTTCAATAAGACTATGTGTGGATTTCTCAGTAGAAACAATGGAATTGAGAAGGCAGTGCTATGCTATATTTGGGCAGTGGTATGTTATATTTAAGATACTGAAAGAAAAAAACTGCCAACCAAGAATTCTATATCCAGCAAAACTGTCCTTCAAAAATGAGGGGGAGTTTACCTGAGTACCTCTTTGTTGCTCAGATGTGGCCCTCTCTCTCTCTCACTGAGCCATCTTGACAGGTAAACTTGCTGCCCTCCCCACTACGTGGGACCTGACTCCCAGGGTTGTAAATCTCCCTGGCAATGCAGAATATGACTCCCAGGGATGAATGTGGACCCGGCATCGTAGGACTGAGAGTATCTTCTTGACCAAAAAGGGGATGCAAAATGAAACAAAATAAAGTTTCAGTGGCTGAGAGATTTCAAATGGAGTTGAGAGGTCACTCTGGTGGACATTCTTATGCACTATATAGATAACACCTCTTAGGTTTTAATGTATTGGAATAGCTAGAAGTAAATACCTGAAACTACCAAACTCCAACCCAGCAGTCTGGACTCCTGAAGACAATTATATAATAATGTAGATTACAAGGGGTGACAGTGTGATTGTGAAGACCTTGTGGATCACACCCCCTTTATCTAGTGTATGGATGAGTAGAAAAATGGGGATAAAAACTAAAGGACAAATGGGGTGGGATGGGGGGATGATTTGGGTGTTCTTTTTTCACTTTTATTTTTATTCTTGTTCTGGTTCTTTCTGATGTAAGGAAAATGTTCAGAGATAGATTGTGGTGATGAACGCATAACTATGTTATCATACTGTGGACAGTGGATTGTATACCATGGATGATTGTATGGTGTGTGAATGTATTTCAATAAAACTGAATTTAATAAAAAAAAAAGTGAGGGGGAGTTTAAAATATTCTCAAACAGACACTGACAGAGTTTGTGAACAAGATACCTGCTCTACAGAAATACTAAAGGGAGCACTATAGACATATAGGAAAAGACAGGAGAGAGGGATTTGGAGCACAATATTGGATGATGGTAGCACAATAATGTAAGTAAACTGAACAAAGATGACTGTGAGTATGGTTAAAAGAGGAAAGTTAGGAGCATGCAGGACACCAGAAGGAAAGATAGAAGATAAAGACTGGGACTGCATAACTTAGTGAAACCTAGAATGGTTAATGATTGTGATTAAATGTACAAATATGTTTTTACATGGGGGAAAACAAATGAATGTCAACTTTGCAAGGTGTTAAAAATGGTATGGTATTGGGGAAATAATACAATCAAAACAAACTAGAATATATAGTTAACAGTAATATTGTAATATGTTTCCACTTTTGTAACAAAGGCAGTATACCAAAGGTAAATGTCTATAAGAGGGGGATATAAGGGAGGGGTATGGGATTCTTGGCATTGGTGTTGTCTGACTTTTTAATTGTATTTTATTTTTTCTTTTGTTGCTTTTTCTTTTTTCTTTTTACTTTTTTACCTTTTCCTCTTTCTTTGTGGAAGAAATGGAAAAGTCCTTATATAGATAGTGGTGATGAATGCACAACTATGTAATTATACAGGGAACCACTGATTGTTTACTTAGGATGAAATGTATGGTGTGTGAATAAAACCATCTAAAAAATAAACAGAGGGACACAAGTGCTGGAGAAAATGTGGAGAAAGAGATGTACCTACTCACCGTTGTTGGGGAAGTAGAATGGTGCAGCCCATCTGGAGGGCAGTGTGGTGGTTCCACAGGTAGCTTAGCATGGGGTTGCCGTATGATCCTGCAACTCAGTTATTGGGTATATATACACTTGGAAGAACTGAAGAGGGGCAGGAATGAACATTTGCACAGTGGGGTTTATGGTGTCAGTATTCACAATTTGCAGTGGATACAGGTGGCCTAAGGGTACATCAACTGATGAACAGAATGGGGAACTGTGGTATATACATACAATGGAGTATTGAGCTGCTACAGGAAGGAATGAAGAGGACAGTATGTTGAGTGAAATAAACCAGAAATAAAAAGAAAAACATTACAATGCTTCACTAATATGGACTAAACATAATGCGCAAACTCTTTAGAACTGAATCTGAGAGCATAGGTTATCAGGGAAGGCTTATTGTAAAGTTCCTACATTGTAAGCTCTTACAGCAGTTACATCTATTCCTGAGTTGTAATGGTTATTTTTAAATTCTGAGATGCTGAGCTCTTGTGTACAACCTGGTCAGTCCCTGGAACTTTGGGTATCTGTGTGACACCTGAGATTCAGAGCCAGAGTCTGGCAGCTATGAATATCAGCATTACCCTATACAGCAACTGTTAAAGGAGTCTGAAAAAAAGAGATCAGACTTCAATTAGAGATACAAACAAAATGGACTTGGTCAGGATTAAGATAAATCAGACTAAAGGGTAAAGGATGATATTGATGGTGTTTTTCAAACTTCAACTTCTGTGTGAGATCAAGGGAAGAGATATTTATCAGGTGTAAAATCTATATTTTTTGTAACACACTATATAATTTAACTTGTATGATCAGTTTATTCAAACAACATAATTACATGGAACACTGAATAGGGAGTGAAATCTGGCTGGTTTGTACAGGTTAGTGTGAAACCCCAATACATCCCAGAGTAATCTGGGCAGAGAATAAACTGTATTTACAAAGCCCCCTTGAGGGACTGGGTGAAAATGTGGAAATATTAAATTTCCCCACCTGGGGAATTAATGATATTCTCACAAGCTTTGAGGGCTACCAATTTAGAAGGCCAAGCCTTTGATCATGGAGCTTGCCCTTATGAAGTCTGTTACTGCAAAGGAGATGCTAAGCCTGCTTAAAATGATGCCTAAGAGTCACCCCCAGAGAACCTCTTGTTGCTCAGATGTGGCCTCTCTCTCTAAGCCAACTCTGCAGGTAAACTCACTGTTCTCCCCACTATGTGGGACATGACTCCCATGGGTGTAAATCTCCCTGGCAATGTGGGATATGACTCGTGTGGATGATGTTGGCCCTGCCATCACGGGATTGAGAAAGCCTTCTTGGACCAAAAGGGGGAAGAGAAAGAAAACAAAGTTTTAGCAACTGAGAAATCTCAAATAGAAGTGAGAGATCATTCTGGAGGTTATTCTTATGCATTATATAGATATCCCTTTTTAGTTTTTAGTGTATTGGAAAAGCTAGAAGGAAATGTCTGAAACTGTTGAACTGTAAGTTTGTTTATATAGCTTACACGATATGACTGCGTGATTGTGAAAACTTTGAGGCTCTCACTCCCTTTATATGGTGTATAGACAGATGAATAGAAAAATGAAGATGAAAAGTAAATGAATAATAGGGGAGGGATGGGAAGATGGGATGTTTTGGGTATTCTTTTTTTGTTTAATTTTTTTGTTTGTGTGGTAATGAAAATGTTCAAAAATTGATTGTGACGAATGCACAACTATATAATGATACAGTGAACAACTGACTGTACACTGTGGATGACTGTATGGTATGTGAATTTATATCAATAAAATTGAATTTAAAAAATGAAGGACAATACTTGCACATTCTTCTGCAAACAGGCTTTTCTCAATGTTATGTTCTTAAAATTAATCCATGTTGATGTGTCTAATTGTAGGTCACTCATTTTTAAAGTCAATTTTATTGAGGTATAGCTTATATACAATAAAATATACCCATTTTATTTATACAATTCTATGAGTTCTCTCTCTTCTCTCTCTCTCTCACACACACACACACACACACACACACACACACGTGGAACCACAATCAAGACATAGAAGATTTCCATCACTCCCCAAAGTTCTCTCAGCAGTCACTTATTTTTACCTACAGTATTCTAGTTGCTGAATAAATATAATACAAATTATCTAGCCATTCTCATATGAATAAATATTTGGATTGTTTTCTATTGGGCTTTTACAAACATTGATGTATAAACCTCAAATACATGGCTCCTAGAGATGCCTGGCATGTAACTAAGAATGGAGCTGTACGATTGTAGGGCAAGGACATCTTCCACTTAACTAGAAAATGTCAAACTGTTTTCCAAAGCAATTGTACCATCATGTATTTAAAATCCACAGCATAGGAGTTTTCGGTGATCCACATTATTGCCAATACTCAATATTCAATTTGGGCCAACCTGTTGAGCATAAACAAGTATTTCAATTTAAATATGCATATCCATATGCATATGGAAATGTTTACATCTTTTAATGTATCCGTTGACTATTCTGTTTTTCTCTACTTTGAAGTGTCTATTTATAATTTTTCTGTTTGGTTGCTTGTTTTTTTCCTCATTGATTTGCTGTAATTCTTCACACTCTGGATAATACTCCTTTGTCTAAATAATAAACCTTTGTCAAGTATATTTGTTGCAGATAAATGCTCCCAGTTTTTGTTTAGTAATTTCACATTATATTGTGTCATGATAAACAGAAGTTAGTAATTTTAATATAGGTACATTTATTAATTTTTATGGTTTGTATTTTTGCATCTTAAAAATCATTTCCTTCTTCAAGTTCAAAAAGGAATCTCCCGATTCAGGGCAAGATGGTGGACTGGTAAGCTGTATGTTTTAGTTACTCCTCCAGGAAAGTAGGTAGAAAGCCAGGAACTGCGTGGACTGGACACCACAGAGCAATCTGACTTTGGGCATACTTCATACAACACTCATGAAAATGTGGAACTGCTGAGATCGCGAAATCTGTAAGTTTTTGCAGCCAGGGGACCCGTGCCCCTCCCTGCCAGGCTCAGTCCCGTGGGAGGACGGGTTGTCAGCTCTGGGAAGGAGAAGGGAGAACTGCAGTGGCAGCCCTTATCGGAAACTCATTCTACTGATCCAAACTCCAACCATAGATAGACTGAGACCAGACACCAGAGAATCTGAGAACAGCCATCCCAGCAGAGAGGAGACAGACATAGAAAAAAACAGAACGAAAAACTCCAAAATAAAAGCGGAGGATTTTTGGAGTTCTGGTGAACATAGAAAGGGGAAGGGCAGAGCTCAGGCCCTCAGGCTCATATGCAAATCCCGAAGAAAAGCTGATCTCTCTGCCCTGTGGACCTTTCCTTAATGGCCCTAATTGCTTTGTCTCTTAGCATTTCAAAACCCATTAGATCTCTGAGGAGGGCCCTTTTTTTAAAAAAAAAATCCTTTTTTCTTTTTCTAAAACAATTACTCTAAGAAGCCCAATACAGAAAGCTTCAAAGACTTGCAATTTGGGCAGGTCAAGACAAGAGCAGAACTAAGAGAGCTCTGAGACAAAAGGCAATAATCCAGTGGCTGAGAAATTTTGCTAAACACCACAACTTCCCAAGAAAAGGGGGGTGTCCACTCACAGCTATCATCCTGGTGGACAGGAAACACTCCTGCCCATCGCCAGCCCCATAGCCCAGAGCTGCCCCAGACAACCCAGTGTGATGGAAGTGCTTCAAATAACAGGCACACTCCACAAAACTGGGCGTGGACATTAGCCTTCCCTGCAAACTCAGCGGATTGTCCCAGAGTTGGGAAGGTGGAGCAGTGTGAATTAACAAAGCCCCATTCAGCCACCATTTCAGCAGACTGGGAGCCTCCCTACACAGCTCAGCAGCCCAGAACCACCCTGGAGGGACGACACTCACCTGTGACATAGCACAGTCATCCCTCAACAGAGGACCAGGGGGTGCACGGCCTGGAAGAGGGACCCACTTGCAAGTCTCAGGAGCCATACACCAATACCAAGGACTTGTGGGTCAGTGGCAGAGACAAAGTGTGGCAGGACTGAACTGAAGGATTAGACTATTGCAGCAGCTTTAAATCTCCAGGATCACCAGGGAGATTTGATTGTTAGAGCCACCCCCACTCCCTGACTGCCCAGAAACACACCCCGTATACATGGCGGGCAACACCAACTACACACGCAAGCTTGGTACATCAATTGGACCCCACAAGACTCACTCCCCCACTCACCACAAAGGCAAAGCAGGGGAGAACTGGCTTGTGGAGAACAGATGGCTCCTGGACGCCACCTGCTGGCTAGTTAGAGAAAGTGTACTCCACGAAGCTGCAGATCTGATAAATTAGAGATAAGGACTTCAATTGGTCTACACATCCTAAAAGAACCCTATCAAGTTCAGCAAATGCCAAGAGGCCAAAAACAACAGAAAATTATAAAGCATATGAAAAAAACAGACGATATGGATAACCCAAGCCCAAGCACCCAAATCAAAAGTTCAGAGGAGACACAGCACCTAGAGCAGCTACTCAAAGAACTAAAGATGAACATTGAGACCATAGTACAGAATACAAAGGATATCAAGAAGACCCTAGAAGAGCATAAAGAAGACATTGCAAGACTAAATAAAAAAATAGATGATCTTATGGAAATTAAAGAAACTGTTGACCAAATTAAAAAGATTCTGGACACTCATAGTACAAGACTAGGGGAAGTTGAACAACGAATCAGTGACCTGGAAGATGGCAGAATGGAAAATGAAAGGATAAATGAAAGAATGGGGAAAAAATTGAAAAAATCAAAACGGACCTCAGGGATATGATAGATAATATAAAACGTCCTAATATAAGACTCATTGGTGTTCCAGATGGGGAAGAAAAGGGTAAAGGTCTAGGAAGAGTATTCAAAGAAATTGTTGGGGAAAACTTCCCAAATCTTCTAAACAACATAAATAAACAAATCATACATCCTCAGTGAACTCCAAATAGAATAAATCCAAATAAACCCACTCTGAGACATATTCTGATCACACTGTCAAACACGGAAGAGAAGGAGCAAGTTCTGAAAGCAGCAAGAGAAAAGCAATTCACCACATACAAAGGAAACAGCATAATACTAAGTAGTGACTACTCAGCAGCCACCATGGAGGTGAGAAGGCAGTGGCACGATATATTTAAAATTCTGAGTGAGGAAAATTTCCAACCAAGAATACTTTATCCAGCAAAGCTCTCCTTCAAATTTGAGGGAGAGCTTAAATTTTTCACAGACAAACAAATGCTGAGAGAATTTGCTAACAAGAGACCTGCCCTACTGGAGATACTAAAGGGAGCCCTACAGACCGAGAAACAAAGAAAGGACAGAGAGACTTGGAGAAAGGTTCAGTACTAAAGAGATTCGGTATGGGTACAATAAAGGATATTAATAGAGAGAGGGGAAAAATATATATGACAAACATAAACCAAAGGATAAGATGGCTGATTCAAGAAATGCCTTCACGGTTATAACGTTGAATGTAAATGGATTAAACTCCCCAATTAAAAGATATAGATTTGCAGAATGGATCAAAAAAAATGAACCATCAATATGTTGCATACAAGAGACTCATCTTAGACACAGGGACACAAAGAAACTGAAAGTGAAAGGATGGAAAAAAATATTTCATGCAAGCTACAGCCAAAAGAAAGCAGGTGTAGCAATATTTATCTCAGATAAAATAGACTTTAAATGCAGGGATGTTTTGAGAGACAAAGAAGGCCACTACATACTAATAAAAGGGGCAATTCAACAAGAAGAAATAACAATCGTAAATGTCTATGCACCCAATCAAGGTGCCACAAAATACATGAGAGAAACACTGGCAAAACTAAAGGAAGCAATTGATGTTTCCACAATAATTGTGGGAGACTTCAACACATCACTCTCTCCTATAGATAGATCAACCAGACAGAGGACCAATAAGGAAATTGAAAACCTAAACAATCTGATAAATGAATTAGATTTAACAGACATCTACAGGACATTACATCCCAAATCACCAGGATACACATACTTTTCTAGTGCTCACAGAACTTTCTCCAGAATAGATCATATGCTGGGACATAAAACAAGCCTCAGTAAATTTAAAAAGATTGAAATTATTCAAAGCACATTCTCTGACCACAATGGAATACAATTACAAGTCAATAACCATCAGAGACTTAGAAAATTCACAAATACCTGGAGGTTAAACAACACACTCCTAAACAATCAGTGGGTTAAAGAAGAAATAGCAAGAGAAATTGCTAAATATATAGAGACGAATGAAAATGAGAACACAACATACCAAAACCTATGGGATGCAGCAAAAGCAGTGCTAAGGGGGAAATTTATAGCACTAAATGCATATATTAGAAAGGAAGAAAGAGCCAAAATCAAAGAACTAATGGATCAACTGAAGAAGCTAGAAAATGAACAGCAAACCAATCCTAAACCAAGTAGAAGAAAAGAAATAACAAGGATTAAAGCAGAAATAAATGGCATAGAGAACAAAAAAACAATAGAGAGGATAAATATCACCAAAAGTTGGTTCTTTGAGAAGATCAACAAGATTGACAAGCCCCTAGCTAGACTGACAAAATCAAAAAGAGAGAAGACCCATATAAACAAAATAATGAATGAAAAAGGTGGCATAACTGCAGATCCTGAAAAAATTAAAAAAACTATAAGAGGATACTATGAACAACTGTATGGCAACAAACTGGATAATGTAGAGGAAATGGACAATTTCCTGGAAACATATGAACAACCTAGACTGACCAGAGAAGAAATAGAAGACCTCAATCAACCCATCACAAGCAAAGAGATCCAATCAGTCATCAAAAATCTTCCCACAAATAAATGCCCAGGGCCAGATGGCTTCACAGGGGAATTCTACCAAACTTTCCAGAAAGAACTGACACCAATCTTACTCAAACTCTTTCAAAACATTGAAGAAAATGGAATACTACCTGACTCATTTTATGAAGCTAACATCAATCTAATACCAAAACCAGGCAAAGATGCTACAAAAAAGGAAAACTACCGGCCAATCTCCCTAATGAATATACATGCAAAAATCCTCAACAAAATACTTGCAAATCGAATTCAAAGACACATTAAAAAAATCATACACCATGACCAAGTGGGGTTCATTCCAGGCATGCAAGGATGGTTCAACATAGGAAAATCAATCAATGTATTACAACACAGTAAAAATTGAAAAGGGAAAAATCAAATGATCATCTCAATAGATGCTGAAAAAGCATTTGACAAAATCCAACATCCCTTTTTGATAAAAACACTTCAAAAGGTAGGAATTGAAGGAAACTTCCTCAATATGAGAAAGAGCATATATGAAAAACCCACAGCCAGCATAGTACTCAATGGTGAGAGACTGAAAGCCTTCCCTCTAAGATCAGGAACAAGACAAGGATGCCCGCTGTCACCACTGTTATTCAACATTGTGCTGGAAGTGCTAGCCAGGGCAATCCGGCAAGACAAAGAAATAAAAGGCATCCAAATTGGAAAAGAAGAAGTAAAACTGTCATTGTTTGCAGATGATATGATCTTATATCTAGAAAACCCTGAGAAATCGACGATACAGCTACTAGAGCTAATAAACAAATTTAGCAAAGTAGCGGGATACAAGATTAATGCGCATAAGTCAGTAATGTTTCTATATGCTAGAAATGAACAAACTGAAGAGACACTCAAGAAAAAGATACCATTTTCAATAGCAACTAAAAAAATCAAGTACCTAGGAATAAACTTAACCAAAGATGTAAAAGACCTATACAAAGAAAACTATGTAACTCTACTAAAAGAAATAGAAGTGGACCTTAAAAGATGGAAAAATATTCCATGTTCATGGATAGGAAGGCTAAATGTCATTAAGATGTCAATTCTACCCAAACTCATCTACAGATTCAATGCAATCCCAATCAAAATTCCAACAACCTACTTTGCAGACTTGGAAAAGCTAGTTATCAAATTTATTTGGAAAGGGAAGATGCCTAGAATTGCTAAAGACACTCTAAAAAAGAAAAACCAAGTGGGAGGACTCACACTCCCTGACTTTGAAGCTTATTATAAAGCCACAGTTGCCAAAACAGCATGGTACTGGCACAAAGATAGACATATAGATCAATGGAATCGAATTGAGAATTCAGAGATAGACCCTCAGATCTATGGCCAACTCATCTTTGATAAGGCCCTCAAAGTCACTGAACTGAGTCATAATGGTCTATTCAACAAATGGGGCTGGGAGAGTTGGATATCCATATCCAAAAGAATGAAAGAGGACCCCTACCTCACACCCTACACAAAAATTAACTCAAAATGGATGAAAGATCTCAATATAAAAGAAAGTACCATAAAACTCCTAGAAGATAATGTAGGAAAACATCTTCAAGACCTTATGTTAGGCGGCCACTTCCTAGACTTTACACCCAAAGCACAAGCAACAAAAGAAAAAATAGATAAATGGGAACTCCTCAAGCTTAGAAATTTCTGCACCTCAAAGGAATTTCTCAAAAAGGTAAAGAGGCAGCCAACTCAATGGGAAAAAATTTTTGGAAACCATGTATCTGACAAAAGACTGATATCTTGCATATATAAAGAAATCCTACAACTCAATAACAATAGTACAGACAGCCCAATTATGAAATGGGCAAAAGATATGAAAAGACAGTTCTCTGAAGAGCAAATACAAATGGCCAAGAAACACATGAAAAAATGTTCAGCTTCACTAGCTATTAGAGAGATGCAAATTAAGACCACAATGAGATACCATCTAACACCGATTAGAATGGCTGCCATTAAACAAACAGGAAACTACAAATGCTGGAGGGGATGTGGAGAAATTGGAACTCTTATTCATTGTTGGTGGGACTGTATAATGGTTCAGCCACTCTGGAAGTCAGTCTGGCAGTTCCTTAGAAAACTAGAAATAAAGTTACCTTTCGATCCAGCGATTGCACTTCTCAGTATATACCCGGAAGATCGGAAAGCAGTGACACGAACAGATATTTGCACGCCAATGTTCATAGCAGCATTATTCACAATTGCCAAGAGATGGAAACAACCCAAATGTCCTTCAACAGATGAGTGGATAAATAAAATGTGGTATATACACACGATGGAATACTACGCGGCAGTAAGAAGGAACAACCTCGTGAAACATATGACAACATGGATGAACCTTGAAGACATAATGCTGAGCGAAATAAGCCAGGCACAGAAAGAGAAATATTATGTGCTACCACTAATGTGAACTTTGAAAAATGTAAAACGAATGGTTTATAATGTAGAATGTAGGGGAACTAGCAATAGAGAGCAATTAAGGAAGGGGGAACAGTAATCCAAGAAGAACAGATATGCTATTTAACGTTCTGGGGATGCCCAGGAATGATTATGGTCTGTTAATTTCTGATGGATATAGTAGGACCAACTTCACAGAAATGTTGCTGTATTAGATAACTTTCTTGGGGTAAAGTAGGAACAGGTTGGAAGTAAAGCAGTTATCTTAGGTTAGTTGTCTTTTTCTTACTCCCTTGTTACGGTCTCTTTGAAATGTTCTTTTATTGCATGTTTTTCTTTTTTGTTTTTTTGTTTTTTGTTTTTTTTTTTCCATACAGTTGATTTAAAAAGGAAGAAAAGGTTAAAAGGAGGAAAAGAAAAAAAGGAAAAAAATATGTAGTGCCCCTTTGAGGAGCCTGTGGAGAACGCAGGGGTATTGGCCTACCCCATCTCAATGGTTGCTCACATGACCACAGACATAGGGAACTGGTGGTTTGATGGGTTGAGCCCTCTACCATAGGTTTTACCCTTGGGAAGACGGTTGCTGCAAAGGAGAGGCTAGGCCTCCCTATAATTGTGCCTAAGAGCCTCCTCCCGAATGCCTCTTTGTTGCTCAGATGTGGCCCTCTCTCTCTAGCTAAGCCAACTTGAAAGGTGAAATCACTGCCCTGCCCCCCTATGTGGGATCAGACACCCAGGGGAGCGAATCTCCCTGGCAACGTGGAATATGACTCCCGGGGAGGAATGTAGACCTGGCACCGTGGGACGGAGAACATCTTCTTGACCAAAAGGGGGATGTGAAAGGAAATGAAATAAGCTTCAGTAGCAGAGAGATTCCAAAAGAAGCCGAGACGTCACTCTGGTGGGCACTCTTACGCACAATTTAGACAACCCTTTTTAGGTTCTAAAGAATTGGGGTAGCTGGTGGTAGATACCTGAAACTATCAAACTACAACCCAGAACCCATGAATCTCGAAGACAATTGTATAAAAATGTAGCTTATGAGGGGTGACAATGGGATTGGGAAAACTGTAAGGACCACACTCCCCTTTGTCTAGTTTATGGATGGATGAGTAGAAAAATAGGGGAAGGAAACAAACAAACAAACAGACAAAGGTACCCAGTGTTCTTTTTTACTTCAATTGCTCTTTTTTACTTTATTATTCTTGTTATTTTTGTGTGTGTGCTAATGAAGGTGTCAGGGATCGATTTAGGTGATGAATGTACAAGTACGTAATGGTACTGTGAACAATCGAATGTACGATTTGTTTTGTATGACTGCATGGTATGTGAATATATCTCAATAAAATGAAGATTAAGAAAAAAAAAAAAAAAAGGAATCTCCCTGTCTTAGTTTGCCAGGCCTGCTATAACAAATACCACAGACTGATTGGCTTATTCAATAGGGATTTGTTGTGTCACAGTTCTGGAGGCTAGAAGCCCAAAATCCAGGTCCTGACAGGATCATGCTTTCTCTCAAGTCAAGCAGTGGCTTGTTCTGGTACTAGCTTGCAAGCAATCCATAACTCAGTCTCTGCCTCCATCACATGGCCATTTCTCTCCTCATCTGTCTCCTACTGTCTCCAAATGTCATCTATTTATAAAGTCTCCAGTAATACTGGATTAAGACCCATCCTGGTTGAGTTTGGCCTCACCTTAACTAATAACCTCTTCAAAGATCCTATTTACAAATGAGTTCATATCCACAGGACTGGGAGTTAGGACTTGATTTCTTTGTGGGGGACATGATTCGACCCATAACACTCTCATATTTTCTTCAAAATATTGTATAGCTTTGCCTTTCACATTTTAAGTCTTTAATATATCTAGAATGCAGGGATCCAATTTCATTTTTCTTAAAAATGGATAATCATTTTTTTTCTTTTCCCCACTGGTCAGCAACAGAAGTTCTGTCATATATCAAATTTCCATATATCCACAGGATTGTTCTTGGGCTCCCTATTCTTTTTTGATGGTTGATTTGTCTATTGCTATCTTAATACCACCCTGTCTTAAACACTATAGCCTTAAAATAAGTTTTGATATCTGATAGTGCAAGTTGTCTCACTTGTTTTTGTTTGTATGTATGTTTTTTCTTAGCCAGTCTTGTCCATTTCTTCTTCTATATAAATTTTAGAGACAGGTGTAACAGTGCATGAGATCTCCATTGGCATTTTCAATAGAATTGCAATCTGATACCCTTATATTATTTAACCTTTCAAATATGTCTACTTCATTTTATCCTTTTACCATTTCTCCAGCTCAGGTATTCCAGTATAAAATCCATGTTGGTCTCCTTGCCTCCAGCAAGCCATTCTATTTTCCATATTGTAGCAAGAGAAAAATTGCTAAACTGTAAAGTCACCTGCTGCTTATCATCCCTTTAGTGCCTTCCAAATGTCTCCAAAATTAACACTAAATTCCCCAATTTGGTTCATTTTTATGAACTGGCTTCTGTTCATCTGCATCCTCACT
Organism: Choloepus didactylus; assembly: GCF_015220235.1. NCBI lineage: Eukaryota > Metazoa > Chordata > Mammalia > Pilosa > Megalonychidae > Choloepus > Choloepus didactylus. The sequence goes on along the minus strand of NC_051313.1, from coordinate 124,352,937 downwards.
TCTAGCCACCTTTTCCCAACCTACAGCACCCTGCATTCCTCTGTGCTTCTGCCATTCTGAGTTCCCTTTTGTTTCTTCAAATTATCTAAGAGAAAAGTTTTTAAGATACAAAAATGGTAATTAGGAAAATTTGCCCTCCCAAAGATGCAAAAGAGATTTCAGCCAGAGATTAAATTTTCATTTAAATTCTAAAGTAAAGCACAATGTTGTAAACTAACTTTGCATTCTTTCAAAGTCCAAGCTTCTGAGGCAGAGACGCAGTAGAATCACAGACTCTTAAAAGTCAGAGTTCATAAACAACCTCATGATCTTTCTCTTTTTACATTTTTTAATGAGCCCAAGGTTTAATTGAAAAAACTGTAATTCTAATAATAACAATGACTACAAATACAATTTCACACAAGCATATCAGAATACAAAGCACATACAAGTATGTTCTCTGAACCAATAAATAATTGTCTTATTTCCTAATCATAATAATTTCTAATTTTATAGTATTTGGAACTTTGACAATAATCTTTCTATCTTGATGAACATTGGAAAAGACATACTGGAAGTTATTGTTCCAACCCAGATTAGCCCCAAGACCAAAGAACATGCCTGGCACAGTTACCCATGAGTTTAATTAGTGACTTACACACAGGAGATGAATCTTCCCAATTGTGGCAGTTTGGGAAGTCAACATACCCACAAAGAGAGAAAAGAGTGCCAAGGGGGGCCTTTTAAAGGTTTGTGGCAAGAGTCTCTCAAGGGATTTGGTTACAACAGGATTTCACAAGATTTGGTTACTAACAGTGATTAGGGGAGGGAAGTTTTAATGCTTTGGCGGGGGTAGGATATAGTGGCAGTTTCTGGTGCTAATCACTGTAGATTTCTTCAGTATAAGAGGCACTTAGCATCTCGCTGACCCATCTTTGGCCCCTCCCTAGTCACTATTCTCTGGGTAATAGGAAAAGTTCAATACAACATCCTGTTATACAAAAATAACTAAAAATACAATTTAAAAGCCAGCATATATTAAAAGCCAGCATATATGTACATGATATATAGAAATAAACACACTGCATACAGTATTCATGTGTAAACAAATACGCAATTACCTTTGCAGTCTATTCATATACCACATGTCTACAGACATGCAAACTCATTGCAGAACAAGCACAAAATAGGAAGAGAAAGATGAGGTGATCTACAAAAGTACAAGTCATTAATTTCATGTTAAGAATATACATTAAGATTTCATGGTATGAAAATTATTATCTCAATAAAGCTGTTGAATTAAAAAAAAGAGAGAATGTACAATAAGACAATAAAACAAACAGAGAAGGGAAGGGAGGGAAACAAATATTTCTAAGCCTAAAAATGATAAAGCAATTCCCAGTACTGAATCATTAGCAGGAAAAATAGGCAGTCACCTAATACAAATGTTTGAGAAGGCATCACACCAAAAATCTTGTCCAGATGACTTTAATTCTGCTCTCAGATATCCAATACTTTAGAATTCTTAGAGAGAAAATAAGGAAATTTAATTCTCTTTTAAAATACACTCTTAATATCTGTCCCGGCCGGCGGGACGTTCAACGGAAGCTCCAAATCCTGTGAGGGAGGAATGGTATGGGACAAGAGACGCGAGGAATGACAGCAAGACAGGTTTCTGATCAAGCTGCAAAACTTTATTGAAGAGGCAGGGTATATATACCCTAAGGTAGAGGGAGTGGCTAGTACGAACGGGTGGCGGCCTAGGATTGGCTGCTGCTGTTGCTAGGGCGGATGGCAGATGTAAGGCTAGCACAGGATTGGTAGATGCTGTTGCCGGGTAGAAGGCAGGTAGTAAAGCTAGCACCCTAGATGTGAATCTTAGGCGCAAACGGCTATCACTTCCATAGAAGGCTGAGGGCAACTTAAACTGTTGTTACATTAGCCCCAGCTATTATGTTGCATATCTCCAGCATCGCTGAGGGTGGATTTTATACATGCTACCTTAATCGTCCCCAACAAATATCCTCATTTTTTTCCCTCCCAGACCACTTTAAGTATCTACAGAAATAAATATAAAATCATCACATTGTTTAAAATAAAAATGGGAAATACAATATTTTATTCAATCAATAAAGCAAACATCAAGAGAGAGAAAATGTTCTAAATCAGTTAGTTTCAAAACATGGTCATATAGGAGAGAGGACACAAGTTGCAGGCGTATCTTCTAAATCTACCCACCACAGATTGGTAAAATTGAAAAGCTTTAAGATTTTGTCAAAACACGTGATAAAACATAATACAACTGAGGTTTCAGTACTAATGTGAAAAACGGTTCCTCTACTTTTAAAGATTTGGGAGATCCAGCCCCTTCAAATGCCTTATTTTTTAATCAAAAGCTTAAACTGTAAGTGACATTTTGTATCACTAAATATCTGTACATTCTTCAACTTTCAATTTTTTTTTAATTAAAGACACACTTACTGATTGCATCTCTATCTAGGAAAAGACTATCATTTTCTTCAAGGATTCTGGCATGTTTTACTCTAAAGAACTTGCCTTCTGCTAATAGTCTATTTCCAGTCATTCTAAGTGGGTACACAGACACAAGAGCAAATACGTGTGGCATATTTCTAAATCACCTCCAAAGAACAATAAAGGTTGTTAAACCTACCTGAGGTGCTAACAATATCTGACTTTTCCCAGAGAACCTTAAATGCAGTCAACTCAAGTAAAGTCTAAAATCTTCAACTGATATACACTTTTCAATATGGTTCAACCTCCCAGCCATATGAACTCAGGATTTATCAATATGAATCCAAAGCTATAACACCATTACAAGAAATGTGCCCTTCCCACTTCACCCATTCACACACTTTGTCTAAAAATGCACCTACCAAACCAACTTAACATCAACTTCCAACTTACACACTCTCTCTCAGCTTAACAAGCTTAACCTATTACTGCGCCCCTCCCTAGTATTTGAATTCTAATTCCACCCTCTAAACTCACTTCTCTTCACTGATCTAGTCTGCCATTTCAAAGAAATCATTCCCCATCTCGAAGTCATCCTACATCTTAATGCCCTAATGAAATTCAATAATTTTTTAAAAATACAAAATCCAAGACCAAATTTTTAATATTAGAATCAACAGATGTAAAATTCCATTTAAATAAATATAACATAAGGAAAAATAAAAGAATGATAAAAACTGTACACATTCTTCATTGAAAGAATGCACATTTTAGGCAATGTTTATATAGAATTGCTATTATACACACAACTTTTCTTGGTTCCATAATTTTAACTAAACAGAAAGTTAAGAGTGAAATAGCAAATTCCTCACACTAAAATGCCTAGATGCATACCCTGAACAAAAAAAAAAATCAATATTTAAAGTTTTTAATGTGATAAATGAGCTTGCTTCTTGCTTGTTAATTTATCTAATCTAGGTTGGATTGAGGACAATGCTACTCGCAAGGGATAATGTATATTTAAACTATTTCTATGTTTTGTTTTAATAACACTTAAAGTAGAGAAACCAGTCTCACAGAGGTATGTTGAGGGGAATAGAAGAAGAGATTTTAAAGCAATCTCAGAAAGCTCAGGATATTCATTTTTAACTTTTATCCAAAATGAAGCAAGTGATGCTGTATTTTCAAAATTAATCTTTAATCCTTCATCAGTGGCCAACTTCAACAACTTGTTCTGCAGGGATAAAGTTAAATTTACATTACCTTTTGATGAAAGAAATGGATTTTGGATCCATGAATTTCCTATTCGTAGATCTTCCTTTGAAGGAAAATAAAATTCAAAACATTCTAACAAATTTGTAAGATGTTCATTGACTACATTTTGCAGATGTGCAATATCAAGATCATTACCTACTTCACTGATAACTGTTGTTAAATTATGGAACATGTCATAACAATCTGTAGAAACTCTCTTTTTCCAGGCTTCTAACTTTTGTTTTTGTCCTTCAATTTTATCTGCCATTGAAAAACATGTTGCATTCTTTCCTTGCATGGAATCATTAAGATCATTAAAAATACTGAAGATATCAGACAAATAAGCAAGTCTGGCTGTCCAATTCACATCTTTAAAAAGTTGGGACCAAACTGGTTTCTTACCTTGCAGAAACACTAAGAGTTCATTTCGTATTTCAAACATTCTTGACAGAACTTTTCCCCTTGATAACCACCGTATCTCAGCATGCAGTAACAATTGCTTATGATCAGCTTCCATATTATCACATAATAAAGAGAATAATCTTGAATTTAATGCATTAGCTTTTACATAATTCACGATTTTTACTATGTCAGTAAGCACACTATTTAGTTCAGCTGATATTTTTTTCATAGCAAGACTTTCTCGATGAATAAAGCAGTGTGTTGTTTTACATTCTGGTGCAAGCTCCTTAATCTGAGTAATCACTTCTGAATGTTTTCCTATCATTGAAGCTGCACCATCAGAACATACTCCTACACAAAACTTAAATTCCAAACCACATTTGTTGACAATGTAATTCTTCACAGCTTCATACAGTTCTGAGCTAGTTGTGTTTGTTGGCAAAGAGGCTGAAAAAAAGAATTCTTCCTTTATATCATCATCATATTCAAACCTCACATATACTAAAAGAATTATCATGTTAGCAATATCTCTGCATTCATCAAGTTGCAATGAAAAATACTTTGCTAGCTTTATTTGTTCTATGAGTTGATCTTCCATATCATTAGCCAGTTCCTGAATACGTCGAGCTATGGTGTCATTGGAAAGTGGTACTTGAGCTACCTTCCTTGCTGCAGATTCACCCAACATTTCCAAACAAACTTCTTTGATGCAGTCTTTCACTAATGTCTCAGCAATGGTGTATGGTGTTTTAGACTTAGCAACAGGAAGTGCTACTTTATAAGAAGCCCTCAAAGCACTAATATTTATATGTGAAACACTGAGCACCTGCTTTGGTTGCTTTTTTAATTCATTACTCTTTCTTTCAAAGAATTCTTTTGGTTGTGAACTTATTTCTTTATGTTTTGAATATAAATGTCGCTTAAGTTTTGAGGGTTTCATTGCTTCATTAGCCAGTACATCACCGCAAATAATACACTGTGGTTTTAGCACGTCACCGTCAACGACAGCTACAAAACCAAACTCAATATATGAGGGATCATACTTCCGAGTAAAACTAGTATGAATTCTCTTGGTTTTCATTCTGTCAAAATGACTTCCAACATTACCATTTCTTTTCCTACTTCTGCTATATTCAGAAAAGGGCTGTCTTTTCTTGACAAAAAAGTCCAGTGAAGCTTGTTTCATCATCCGTAAATCAGAATCTTGTTTTGCCATCTGTAAATCAGAATTCAAAGTAAATAATAAAAATTTTATTTCTCTCCATAGGCTAATAATAGTAAACTACAAATTTAAAACTAGGCTTCATGAAAAATAAAAATGATTTCCAAATTAAGTTATAAAAATAAATAATTGCTTACATTTTCTGAGTTTTATATACTTTTGGGATAGAGCTGACTAACTATACAGCATCACATATTGTAAGGTGATTCTACTGAGCATGAATAGTATGTAACTCCTACTACATGTGACTTGCTTTGAGAATTAACACCCAAATTGGTCTATACTCTATTTAGTAAAACAAATCCAAGTCCACTAATCATGTGCTTGAATATTGCAGCAATGTCAAACAAACTGTTATAAACATTTCTAAATACTTACTCTCAATTTTTATATTTATCTCATTATTGTCTGTTACAAATAGTTCACAGATCAGCATTAGTCTGAGTAGAACTGTCCCAAATCATGTATAGCCTCCATATTTCAAAACTCTAACCTGAACACACATTGATCCTGCTTATCTCATGCTCTCTATTTAAATGCCAAAACTGAACTCTCCCACCATAAACCCAAATCTCCTAACCAAATTTATCACTCCCCACCCCCTCCTAAATATTTCTTCATTTAACCCAAAATACCCTTTCTTCACTTACCTCCCTACCCAAACTCACATACAATTGAAACAAAGTAATACTAAATTCATCTGGTCCCAAATTCACCCTTCTGTAGAAAAATGCCATCATATATACCATTCATCTTCTGGATCCTAGCTTTCTCATTTTCCTCCAAAGATCCCTGATATCAGAAAGGAGTAAAGGAGCTACTGTTCATCATTCCAGACCAATAAATAAGACAGCACTCAAGGATACAACTTTCAAATTAAAAAAAAAAAAAAAGGCATCTAAAATAATTAGCCTTTCTTTGGAGAAAATATATAAAGAATCCATAATTGTGCTTTAGTATACCATATCACACTAGTACAAGTAATTCTCACTCATGATCACAGCATAATGCAATGAGGCTCTTACCATACTTTGGTCTACGGCAGATACTTAAACTCTTACCCAATCTACTTGGTCTGATTGAAATGGTGTCTCTAATGGCTTTAGCATTTTGGATGGTTGAATAGCCAAATTTCTTTGAGTCTCATCATGTTTCCTTTTCATTCTAGTGGTCTTATAGCAAAGACTACAAATTATTCTGTGGCCATAGCCCTCAGTCTCATGTTGAGAGTACATGCCACAGATTGCATGGACATTTCCATCACACGATATGCAACTATTAGCACTTGTGCATTCTTTTTCACAAACTACACAAGATAAAAATCTTAGTCTGCTTTCAGGAGGGTTTTTTTCAGCCACCTTAGGAGTAATAGTAAGATTATCTTCAATATCACTATCTGTTCCAGTCTCAATGTTTTCTTCATACTGGCCTCTTAAAGTATTTTCTAAGTCTTTGTCAGCTTCTTCTAATTCATTTTCTGTGTTCAGGCTGGCAACAAGTTCCTCAGTTAGTTTATAATGAGACAGGCCCAGTTTAGATTCAGAGCTAAATGTACCTTCACATGGAGTCTGTTGCATGCCTCTGTGATAGGGTCGATTTTGGGTCATCTGAATGAACCACAAAAGTTCAGCCCAGTGTGATGAGTTGTTAGTTTGCATCCAGGAGATAATTCTGTTTTGGATATCCTCATTAGTCCATTCTAGATAACTTTGGCTCTGGCATGTCTGAGGCTTCCCATGGACAATTTTCAATTCTGGCCAAATATTACTGAGTTCTTGGACAATCTGGCTTGAAAATTCCCTCCCATTGTCAGATTGTAAGACATTGGGTGCTCCAATAATTGTAAAAATATCTACAAGAGCATGTGCTACTTCATTGGGCCTTTTAGATTTTAATGACCGCAAAAAACTTAACTTTGTACGGAGATCCTGATAATGCATAATAAATTTATATTCCCCATCAGGATTCAATCGCATGTCTATAAGATCCACTTGGCATCTTGAGTTAATTTCCTTAGTTGACTGGGATGTTAGAACTTTCCTGGGTTTTGAATTCTTTTGTTGGCATGGTTTGCAGAGTGTCAGGTATAACATTATAACTTCTTTTGTGATGTTCTTGTATTTCGCTTGTAACTCTTTTTCCATGCGGGTACGTCCACCATGTCCAATACTGAGATGTGTATCGTGCAGAATGTCAAATAAGTCCTCACTGTGTAAATAATACCGTATTTTATCTGTTTCCCCATTTATAGCTTCAATCAGCTTCTCATTTCCTTGTACAAGAATCACATCAAATCTAGCCAAGCGACGGTAGTCAACTGATTCCTTTTTTGCTTTAGCTTTAGCCTCCTTCACTTCCCTTATTAATTGACAGTACTTTGCTTTAGAAAATATCTTAGTGTTATTACTTTTGTTTTCTATTAACACAGCTAGGTTCCTGAAGAAGTTTTCTCTCATGTTTTCTGGTTCAATTTCTGCTTCATCAGCATCTAAGTTACTGAGATTATCATCTCCCACACATTGAGACATCACGGAAAGCCACAAACATGACCCTAAAATATAAAGGAAAAAGTCAGTAAGGATATTTGGTAATATAATTTAAAATACAGGTATTGCCCAAGCAATCACTGGAGCTTGGAGTGGAAGTAAAGGGTCATGGACACATAAAAGGCAGATATAATTTTGGTTATGGAGGAATGAACGAGAGTGAGTGAGGAACTCCAGCTAGGAACAAAATGTTCTGATATAGAAAAGAGTAGAAAGCTAGGAGATGACTTTCCAGGGCTACATCTAGGCTTAGCCTTAAAGTAAAGCACTGTTTTATGCAAAACAGGAAGCAATATAATGTTATTACTATTATTTTATTTATTAACCACAGAAGAACATTTTTTGGCTAAAGAAGCCTTGGCAATGCAGTAATAGCAAATGCCCCAGACTGCACTATATTTTCTGTTTTATTCAGTCAGGTTAGCTGTTATATTAATATTTGGGGTTTAAGTTCTAACATACTGTATTTCTATCAGTTCTCTTTTGGGGCTTTTGAAACCACAAATGCAAGACAAATACCCACATTACTAACTTTAATAAGGCAAGAGTAGGAGATGAACCTGGACCACTGAAAACCTCTGACTTAATAAAGCACATTAAAACATTTAGACTATTCATGATAACAGAAACAGAATAATTCAAACTTGGATTACTAGATATATAGAAAATGCTTAGGGAAACTAATTTGAAAAACATATAAGAATAATTTAGAATTAGCATATAACCTCCAGACAGTCTTACAGCTGCTTGGAAAAAATACTTTCTCTCAAATCAACATTGCTTACATTACCAAATTTGATGTCAAATACTGAATTAGCAAATTTAAATCATTCTCAAATGTTATAATTTTCAAAACCAGATTCCAATTAATGATATGTTGCTATGTGTTTTGGCCTCAATTAACTCTCAGTTATTCTAATAAGACTTCCTTTATCATTTAATTCAAGATCACAGTGAGTTCTCCTTTCCTGATAAACAAAATCTATTCATAAAACAAGTAAGCACTGTAGAACTTTCTTCTGTTTCATACATAGATCTAACAATATTGTACATTACTAAAGAAACAAGGTATGATGGTTTGAAGCTGTTACATATCCCCAGAAAAGGCTATATTCTTTTAATCCATTTCTATGGTGGAGCCTTTTGATTAGGTTATTTAAACTGAGATGTGACCCGCCTCATTCAAGGTGAGTCTTATCCTTTTACTGGAGTCATTTATAAGAGGATAATAAACAGAAAAAATCTCCAGAGAAGCTGAGAGAAAGCCCCAGAGGAGCTGAGAGAGGATACAGAAAACAGAGAGGAAGCCACTAAAGCCAGAGGTTGAAAGCAACGAAACCTGGGAGAGAAGGACCAGCAAATACCGCCACATGCCTTCCCATGTGACAGAGGAGCCCCAGATCGCCAGCAACCTTTCTTCAGGAAGAAAGTATCATCCTGTTGATATCTTAATTTGGACATTTTCACAGCCTTAGAATTGTAAACTTGTAAGCTAATAAACCCCCATTATTAAAAGCCAGTCCATTTCTAGTATATTGGATTTTGTGAATTCTAGCAAATCAAAACACAGGGTTTACTTATTTCTCTAGTACCTTTCACATTATGTAACATACAGAAAGGTGTTCAATAAAAATCTGTTGACTAACTTCACAATTGGTGATGACAATACTCACGGTTCCTATCTCAAAATGTGACTAAAAATACAATTATGTGAATAACATGTATTTCTTTTCACATTGATCCATTTTGTGCCATGGCTGTTTTAATCAACGTTCAATGGATTATTTGCATTTTTACACCCTTCACTGTTGCTTCTCATAGATTGTAAATGCCTAGGGAGCAGGGAATGTATTTGCATAACTCCTTCAATTGCCTAGTATAGAAAATGCTTTTGAGAGTGATGAGTTAAAAGAGTTTGAGAAACAGACACAGGGGACTGGTGGTTTGATGGGTTGAGCCCTCTACCACAGGATTTGCCCTTGGGAAGACTGTTGCTGCAAAGGAGAGGCTAAGCCTCCCTATAATTGTGCCTAAGAGCCTCCTCCCAAATGCCTCTTTGTTGCTCAGATGCGGCCCTCTCTCTCTAGCTAAGCCAACTTGAAAGGTGAAGTCACTGCCCTCCTCCCTACGTGGGATCAGACACCCAGGGGAGTGAATCTCCCTGGCAACGTGGAATATGACTCCCGGGGAAGAATGCAGACCCAGCATCATGGGATGGAGAACGTCTTCTTGACCAAAAGGGGGATGTGAAAGGAAATGAAATAAACTTCAGTGGCAGAGAGATTCCAAAAGGAGCCGAGAGGTCACTCTGGTGGGCACTCTTACACACAATATAGACAACCCTTTTTAGGTTCTAATGAATTGGGGTAGCTGGCAATAGATACCTGAAACTATCAAACTACAACCCAGAACCCATGAATCTTGAAGAGAATTGTGTAAAAATGTAGCTTATGAGGGGTGACAATGGGATTGGGAAAGCAATAAGGACCACACTCCCCTTTGTCTAGGTTATGGATGGATGAGTAGAAAAATAGGGGAAGGAAACACACAAACAAAGAAACAGACAAAGGCACCCAGTGTTCTTTTTTACTTTAATTGCTCTTTTTCACTTTAATTATTCTTCTTGTTATTTTTGTGTGTGTGGTAATGAAGGTGTCAGGTATTGATTTTGGTGATGAATGTACAACTATGTAATGGTACTGTGAACAATAGAATGTATGATTTGTTTTGTATGACTACATGGTATGTGAATATATCTCAATAAAATGAATATAAAAAAAAAGAGTTTGAGGAGACAGAAGAAGATGGCACATAGAGAGGAGTGGAAGCTAGTTTGTCCCCCTAGAACAACTAATAAACAACCAGAAACAACTAGTAAATAATCTGGAAGAACTGCGGGGGAATAAACGTGACTGTCCACTCATCATACACCAACCTGAATGGGGAGGAACGCCCAAGATCACAGCATAAAATCTGTAAGTAAAAACTGTGGATCCAACCCAGGAGGCCCCCTCACACACAGCCTGAACTGCAAAGCCTCACGGTGCTAGAGAGCAGCACTCTTCAAGCAAGGACTATGGCTCAGCTGAGCTCCAACTGGGGTTTTAATTAACAAATGTGGACTGCTCAATACAAAATATGAATCTCCAACAAGCAGACAGAGGCTTTTGGTGACGACTGACCTTGGATAGCCGGAAGGTGGCAGCAGACTGACCCTGAAGGGGGCTTTCTGTCCCTTTTTCGGCTCAGTGGAGAAAGTCTCAGCCATTTTCAGTTTCCAGTGCTCTGACCCAGACAAGAGTGGAGATAGCACAGGGGGACTATTCAAATGCTAATGACCTCTCCCTAGGGGGTGTATTTTCCTTAAGAGGAAGAAGGTAGTGCCAAGCTCTACTACCTGCCTTCCATTCAGAACCAGACCCCAGAGCCTCGGGGAAAACAGTCACGGGCCACACCTCCTTACAGCAGCCTGGAGCCTGGAGAAAAGCACAGTGACTTGAGGCCTCACAGAGTGTACCAATCTTCTAAGACACACCCTCAGGGAGACACGATACTATTGTCTCCTTCTGAGACCTGAGTCCATTCTGGTCTGGGAAAACTTGATTGGGGTAACGAAGGAAATCAGATGCTAGACAACAGAAAACTACAACCTACACTAAGAAAAACGAAGTTATGGCCCAATCAAAGGAACAAACTTACACTTCAACTGAGATGCAGGAATTTAAATCAATTCAAAAAGTTTAGGGAAGATATGGCAAAAGAGATGAGGCATATAATGAAAACACTGGGCGTACATAAGGCAGAAATTGAAAGTTCAAAGAAACAACTGGCAGAATCTACAGAAATGAAAGGCACAACACAAGAGATGAAAGACACACTGGAAACACACAGCAGCAGATCTCAAGAGGCAGAAAAAAACACTCAGGAACTGGAGAACAAGGCACCTGAAAGCCTACACACAAAAGAACAGATAGAGAAAAGAACGGAAAATATTGAGCAATGTCTCTGGGAACTTACAGACAAAATGAAATGCAGAAATATATGTGTCATTGATGTCCCAGAAGGAGAAGAGCAGGGAAAGGCGGAAGAAGCAATAATAGAGGAAATAACCAACAAAAATTTCCCATCTCTTATGAAAGACATAAAATTACAGATCCAAGAAGTACAGCATACCCCAAATAGAATGGATCTGAATAGGCCTACACCAAGACACTTAATAATCAGATTATCAAACATCAAAGATAAAGAGAGAACCCTGAAAGCAGCAAGAGAAAAGCAATCCATCATATACAAAGGAAGCTTGATAAGACTATGTGTGGATTTCTCAATAGAAACCATGGAGGCAAGAAGGAAGTGGGGTGATATATGCAAGATACTGAAAGAGAAAAACCACCAACCAAGAATCCTATATCCAGCAAAACTGTCCTTCAAATATGACGGGGAGCTTAAAATATTCTCTGACAGACAATGACAGAGTTTGTGAACAAAATACCTGCTCTACAGGAAACACTAAAGGAAGCACTGCAGACAGAAAGGAAAAGACAGGAGTAAGAGGTTTAGGACACAATTTGGGGAGATGGTAACACAGCAATGTAAGTACACTGAACAAAGATGACTGTGAGTATGGTTGAAAGAGGAAGGTTGGGACCATGTGGGACACCAGAATGAAAGAAAAAAGATAAAGACTTGAACTGTATAATTCAGTGAAACCTAGGGTGCCCAACAATTCTACTAAGAGGTACAAATATATTTTTATATGAGGTAGAACAAATGAATGTCAACATTGCAAGGTGTTAAAAATAGGGTGGGATTGGGGGGGAAATACAATCAATGCAAACTAGAGACTATAATTAACAGAAACATTGCATTATGCTTCCTTTAATATAACAAAGGCAATACATCAAAACTAAATGCATATGGGGGGGGACATAGGGCAAGGGTATGGGACTCCTGGCATTGGTGATGTTGTCTGACTCTTTAGTTTAATGCTATCTTTCCTTTTGTTGCTTTCTAGCTGTCATGGTTTTTTTTTCTCTCTTTCTTTTTTCTTTTTCTTGTCTCTCTACCTTCTTTGACTCTTCCTTCTTTGTGGAAGAAATGGAGATGTCCTTATATAGATAGTGGTGATGGTGCTGAATACATAAGTACGTGACTATACAGGGAACCAATGATTGTTTACTTAGGACAGAATGTATGGTGTGTGAACAAAACTATCTTTAAAAAAAATGGGTTGATGAAGAACCCTTGAGGGCACTATATTGAGTGAAATAAGTCAGACACATAAGGACAAATATTCCATGGGCTCACTGATACGAACTAATTGTAATATGTAAACTCATAAACGTGAAATATAAGTTACCAGGATATAGAATGAGGCTAAAGAATGGGGAGCAGTTGCTTATTATGAGCAGAACATTCAACTAGGGTGAACTTAAACATTTGGAAATGGACAGAGGCAATGGAAGCATGTTGTGAGAATAACTAACAGTGCCGAATGGTGTGTGAAGGTGGTGGAAAGGGTAAGCTCAGAGACACGTACATCACCAGAAGGAAAGTTGGAGGTTAAAATATGGGAATGTATAAAACAGTGAATCTTGTGGTGGACAGTGTCCATGATTAACTGTACAAATATTAGAAATCCCTCTCATGAACTAGAACAAATGTATGACACTATAACTAGAAGGTAAAATAATAGAGGGGCATATAAGAAAAACAATATGCCTATTGCAAACTATATACCTCAGTTAGTAGTATTTTAACATTCTTTCATCAACAGTAACAAATGTACTATACCAGAACTATGAATCAATAATGGAGGGGGGCATGGTTAGGGGTATGGGAGGACTGGAGGAGTTTCCTTTTTTCGTGTCTTTATTTCTTTTCTGGAGTAATGAAAATGTTCTAAAAATTGAGAAAAAAAATAATTGTGGTGATGGATGCACTGCTGTATGATGCTACCATGGGCAACTGATTGTACACTTTGGATCTTTGGATAGCTGTATGGTATGTGAGCAATCGCAATAAAAAAAAAGTTTGAGTGCAGAATGATGGATGAAAGGGGAAGTGTTGGAAAGTAGCAATAAGAAGCTATGAGCAAAAGAGAAGGGTAAACAAGAATGAATTTAGGTGAGAAAGAGATGCAGGGGGAATGGTAAATGAGAATTTAAGCTCCAGAAGTTAGTTGAATCAATATTAATAAGTCCCAGATGAGCAGGGAATAGGGAGTTGCTATGGGTATAAGAAGAAAAGAAAATTGTATCCATTATACTTAAGCCTTTTTTGGAAATGATAGCTACTCCAGGACAAGGCCAGCCTATATGTCTGCCTCTACTATAGAAGAGTATACCATTAACAGATCTTATAACTCTAATGAACTTAGACATCAGAAATTCCATTTTCTCCAGAAGAATTTCCAATTCTTAATCAGTCATTTTGTGACAAAAATTGGGGGTAGAGGCTAAGAAATGGGGCCTATGGCTAGACTGGCAAGAGCTCAACATTTACATCTCTAATTTATTCACAGGTACTTACCTTCATTGCAAAGTATCCATAGGAAATATTGTGTTCACCCATGTTAGACATTATTACTTGACTGCTTATTCAACTCCTATAATAACATTACCCTACTCTGGTTGACCTTCCCTTAAGCTATATTCAGTTGAAGATGAACTGGGATGAGGCTTGATACTATTTCAATAACTAGACCCTTCCCTCCCCCAATTCTCACCCTCTCTGGGGATTAAATTATCTTCACCATTATCTTGAAGTGGATGTGACTCTGGAGATTCACATTCCATTCTGTCCTCCAAAGGCTGGAGCTGGGTATCTAAGGACTCCTTTGCAGTATCCAGCAAGGTCATTTCTTCCACAGGAACTTCCTGCCTAAATGTGTCTGGTAGGACCTGGGAACAAAAAGGTACATTTGGGAATCAATATAAGTAACCACTGCACTAACCATAGCTAAACCTCAAAATATTCTTCCACTGAAATAGAATGCAAGAAGGGAAAAAAAGTTGTCATTGATTTCTCAAGAGGTACACAAGACAAAATAAGAAGATATGAGAAAAACCAGATCCATGCAATGGTCTTATGTTCAAGTTCTCTGATTCCTTCTGCTGCCAACTCCAATCTGTTGATAAACTTCTCTAGGGAATTTTTAATTTCTGTTACTTTGGCCTTAAGCTCTGTTTGGTTCCTTTTCATAACTTCCATCTCTATATTGATATTCTCTTTGTGTTCAACTGTTGTTTTCCTGATCTTTAATTCTTTGTTCATGTTTTCCTTTAACTCCTTGAGCACATTTAGGATCTTTTTTTTTGTAAGTCTTTGTCTAGTATGGCCCAAGTTTGGCCCTCCTCATTGATGGTGTCTAATGTTATAATCTTCTCCTTTGCCTGGGTCATCACTTATTGTTTCTTTGTATATTTTGTAACCTTTAGTTGAAACCTGGACAGTTGACATTTTCAGGTGTTATTGTTGGAATTTATACTCTGAGGTGTCTGTTCCTTAAGCACATATCCAGCTAGTGTTATGACAGAGCTTCCCTTGAATGCCAGGGGCTAACAAAAAAGAAGAAGGAAAAAAAGAAAACACCTTTTCCAGTCTTTGCAGATTTGCAGATTGACCTGTGCAGGTGCCTTCATTTAGGGCCTACACATACAATGAGTTTAGCAAGTATCTCCAGCCCAAAGAGTAGGGGCCTCCCTGGTCCTTTCTGTACATGCCTCTTGTCTTGGGCATGAGTTCATAGCCCTAGGAATTCCCATTTACACAGGTCCAAATATCCCCCTCTTCCCTAGCAAACAGTTCCCTCAGTCCCAGACACTGCTCTGTATATATTACAACCAGCAATTCTTTGCTTCAGATATTCAGTTGACTGTTCTCCCACAGTGGTCTACAGAAGACCACAGTGAGCTGCCTTCTATACACAGGGCAAGTTCTGGATAGTGAGTTCATCAGGCCACCACCAGACAGGTTGGGCCAGAAATATATGTTCTCAGTATATGAATGAACATTAGTATGTTCCCTCCAGAACCAGAACCAGGTATTTGCATTGGGAATGCAAGCTCACTCCAAAGCCAGTGAGGGGTACGGGTGGGGCCACCCAGGGTACCACAAGATTCTCCTGCTTTTAACTAACCTTTTTCTTGATTTCATGCTCACGCTGTTACTGCGGTCCTTTAACTGTTTTATAGAGCTTTGAGAAAGATGTTTCTGGCAGTTTTTGCTAGTCATTCAAAGCTTCTTTTGGGAGGTAGAGGGACAATGAAGCATCTCACTCTACCATCTTCATCCACAGCACTGCTCAGATACGAACATTTTGTAAATACAATTTTTATTGAAGTTTCATAAACTTATTACAAAGTGCACAACTCTTCAGTGTAGAGCTTGATGGCATCACAAAATGAATCACCCAAGTCAAGAAACAGAACATTACCAGCATCTCAGCTAGTACCAGCTACCTTGGGGCCCACCCTCTTCCCCAAAAGTAATCACTACTCTGACTTTTATCACTTTAGATTCATTTTGCTGCCTGAAACTTTATATAAGCAGAATCATACAATATGCATTCATTTTTGTCTGGCTTCTTTTGCTCAATACTATGTTTGTGAGAGTCATCCATATTGTTGCATGTAGTTGTTTCAATGTCATACAGTACTTAATTGTATAAATATACTACAATATATTTACCCATTCCACTCTTAATGAGCATTTGTTTCCACTTTAGGGTTATTATAAATAATGCTTCTATGAATATTCTTTTACATGCCTTTGGAGGTATTTGTGTTAGGTATATGCCTGGGATTAGGTTGGATGGATCATGGTATATAGTTACATATGGTAGATATGTCCAAAGTGGTAGTAATAATTTACTCCTACCAGTAGTACTACATAAGAGTTCCAATAACTCAAACATCCTCATGAAAATTTGGTCATGTTAGCATTTTTAATATTATCCATTCAGATTAGAATAAACATGGCACCATACTGTTTTAATTTGCCTTTTTCTGATTACTAATATGATTGAGTGATTATTTTATAATATTATTGGCCAATTGGTTATCTTCTTTTGAAAAGTACATGTTCAAGTCTTTTGTTGATTTTTCTATATGGGGTATCTGTCTTTTTTCTAACCTATCTGTAGTACCTTCTACATTCAGATATGCTCTTTTGGTATGTAGTTTTTCTGGAGATGACACAGGGAAAATATAATAGGTCTGGAAAAGCTTATTGTTTGAAAGTAATGAAACTTCCACTGGTAACTGAGCTAGTGCTGATATTTTCAATGCCAAGCAGTGACAAACTAAGCAATGGAAAACAATTATTATGGCAAATTAAAACAAGTCACACCTGTTTAAAAAAAAAAAAAAGCTTTTGTGGTCCATAATGATACTAGAAAAAAGGAAGTTACCATGAAATTAGTGCAAAATTCAATTATAATGCATATATAAGTTCTCAATACTACCTTGGAGATGTTATTCATTGATCAATCTAAATTACAAGAGTCTTGCAATGAAACTGTGACAAAATCCAAATTATCAAAAAATACCATTGATCTGTAAGTCTTGATTTTTTTAAGCTGCTTGTCTAAGGTTTATTAATTCCCCATTTGTGTACATTGAAAAGAAATGCTAAGTCAAGTAAGCAAGACTTATCCTATAATTGACAATAAAATATAGAATTATCTCAATTTTGCTGGATTGGTAAAGTTCATATAAATTCTTAGCTTGCACATCAGTGATTTTCTATGCTAAATGCTGTTGTGGCTTCTCTACCAAAGATAAAAAAAAAAAAGAAAAACAGAGGTCATGCCAATATTTAGGTTTCAGGTAGTGAAAATGTTCTACTTTAAAGTGTATAGTAGATCAGAGATAATTATAATATTCATCAGCAATATCAATGAAGAGAAATTATTTAGTTTCTAGTATTGTCATCCTAGTATCCCAAAATTTATCCTTAACTGAGTGTGTGCCAGTTTGAATATATTGGGTTCCCCCAAAGCCATTATCTTTGATGCAATCTTGTGTGGGCAGATGTTATCAGTGTTGATTAGACTGTAATTCTTTGAGTGTTTCTTTGGACTGTGCCTCACCCAGCTGTGGGTGATGACTCTGACTGGCTTATTTCCATGGAGGTGTTGCTCCGCCCATTCGGGGTGGGTCTAAGTTGAGTCACTGGAGCCATATAAATAAGCTGACTGACAGAGGGAACTCAATGCAGCTGTGAGTGACATTTTGAAGAGAAGCTACAGCCAAGAGGGACACTTTGAAGAAAGCACAGGAGCTGCAGATGAGAGACAGTTTGAAGACGGCTGTTGAAAGCAGACTCTTGCTCCAGAGAAGCTAAGAAAGGACAAATACCCCAAGTGCAACTAAGAGTAACATTTTTGAGGAACTGCTGCCTAGAGAGGAACATCCTGGGAGAAAGTCATTTTGAAACCAGAACTTTGGAGCAGATGCCAGTCACGTGCCTTCCCAGCTAACAGAGGTTTCTGGACACCACTGGCCATCTTCCACTGAAGGTACTCAATTGCTGATATGTTACCTTGGACACTTTACAGCCTTAAGACTGTAACTGTGTAACCAAGTAAACCCCCTTTTATAAAAGCCAATCCATCTCTGGTGTTTTGCATTCCGGCAGCATTAGCAAACTAGAACACTGAGTAAAGAAGTTTCTGAAATGATTTTGGTGTGCATAGAGATTAGTATTAAAAACATAATACATTGTGAAGAAAAATTTCCTGGCCCACCTAAAAAGATATTAAGCTGTGAGTATTTTAGGTAATATGACAGCAACAATGTTAATTATTTTCCTCAATTTCATAAACCAATCATCAGTGGATTATAAATACTGTTAGAATCAGGAACTCTAATAATACAGATTGAACAGGCAGAACAAGATGTTCAAATGGTTAAAAGATTCCAAAAGTGTCAATGGTGGAATTTGTTCTGCTGCATAACTAGAAAATGTCCACGGATATTGAACCAAAAATGTTACATAAACCAGAGTGGTAGTATTCAAATTGCTATCTCCCAAAAGGGAATACCCAATGACACATGAATAAATGAAAGCCAAGGTGTATAACATCATGCTAGAATTCAAGGGAAATCTGATTTATGTGTATGTTCCTTTCCCCCACTGGACCCTCTTCTTAGACTGTACAAATAAATTTTCCTTTAAAACAAGGTTCATAAAATGGTTGAACTAGTTCCTTTGGTAAGATTTCCCCCTCTCTGAACTGAAGAATAAGACATCTTATGTAGATTGTTTTGTATAATATAATAGCATGTGCTCCTGTTTGCCCAAATGTTTCCGTAACCAAGGAAAAACAGTATTCTGGAGTGAGAGATATAAGTCATCAGGGAGAGAGGGTAACCTGTTGTTTATATTATACAATTATAACAATTCTGTAAAGTTAGATTAAGCACTCCCAGATCTTAGAACAATTAAGATAAAAAATAAAGTAGGGTATGGGACTCATTGTGGTGCATTTGCCACTGTTCTTTCCTTTCCCAGCGCACCTACATGCACACACATACCTACACACATCTATCCTGTTGATTCCTTTACTTTTCTACCAAAGAAACTAGTTCAAGGTAGGTGATCCTGGTATTGAAAGGAATATGAAGAACTCAACTTCTATCTATGGCACAGAAGTTTAAAAGGTGATTTGGAGATGGCAGTAACAAATTACAAAAATGAAATTACTTCAAACTGGTTATGATAGTCATCTTTCTTTCACTATATAATTCCTGGGTTTGAGTAGCTTAAACAAATAGGCATTTATTTTACGCCACATAACAAGTTCAGAGAAAGGTAGTTGCTGGCATAGGGTCACTAACCTAACAGTTTTGTCAGAGAGTCTAGCTTTCTTTAAATTTTTTCTCTGCCATTGTTAACATATTTTACACACTCTCATGCTTATGATCACCTCATGAGCACAAAATGTCTATCACAGCTCCAGATATCACATTCATGTTCAAGGCAGGAAGTGGCAAAAGGTGGAACTAACTACATTTGTCCCATTTTATCAAGAAAGTAAAAGCTTCCCCCAGAATTCCCCAGAAAATAAGCTAATTTTTCCCTGTCCGAAACTATGCTGCATATCCTATTGCAGTGCAAGGGAGGCTGGAAAAGTATTTGGTTAGTTACATTACCATCATGAACAAAACCAACTTTCTGTTAGGAAGAAAGGACGGCAGAATAGACACTGGGTTGACAGTTCAAATCAAAAAGCAAAAAACATGAGAAATTTTTATGTAAACCGGATGTTCAACAAGAGTAGGAGATATTTATAACCCTGAACTACTTGAGAAACTATCAAATATGATCAAGATGTAAATCAGGGAATTTGACAGAACACCAAGACCCACCAGTGGCTATATTTCTCAATAAAGCTAGAAGAGGAAATTCTAAAGTAGCAGCCGTGTCTTAAAGAAAAAAAAAAAAGATTGTTTATTTGAAGCAAAGGGAAAAAATATGGCTGGCTCGAGGTAAGAGACTGTTTGTACAAACATCTTGCTATAATGTAATATAGTTATCCCTTCCACTTTGCGGGTGTCAGGGGCACACCTCCCACCACCCATCCCCAAGATCTGGAAAATCTGTGTAAAACATTTTGGCCCTCTCTTGTTACCAGAGAAGTAGTCTGAATTTTTTCTGTCCTTTTTTTTCTTATAGAGTGTTTAACTTATTGTAAAATTTGGGTTAAGTATTTGGTCATAGGCTATATGTGTCATCTGCTGGCCTTTGTGTGTCGCCTGCAGCTTCTACAAAACTCCCCCAGAATTCCCATTTAATTTCTTATGCCAACCCACAATATATTGAAGCACAACGGGGAAAAGTCATGCTGTGGGAAGGATAACTGTATATGAAAACATGAAAAAGTATGTTTTCTGTAAAACTGTACCCCAAAAAACTAGGGTTTATGGGGAAAATAAGGTAAACTATTTAAAACCTACTCAAGTTTGTCACCAGAGCACTAATAAAACTCTTCTAGTAAACTATAAGTTGAGTCAAAAAAAATTAAATTTCTAATAGATAAAGAAATATTACATTAAGTACAGGATTTTACCTTAGAAAGGTGATGGCATCTTGTTGGAAAAAGGTGAAAGGAAAGACTGAGGCAATGGTAGAGGGACATCATCCTCAGAAGTTCAGGTGGAGAAGCATTTGCACAATTTCCACGAAATGTAGTGATGCTATAAGAAATGTAGTGATAGTTCTGGCTGGTCTTTTATTTGTGTCTTCGACTTTGGACTATAAAAAGATAGCAGATTTTTGTTCTGTTTCGATTTGTTTTGTTTGTTTTTCTGTTTTAACAATTTCCTTCTTTCATACAGAAGCTGCTTATATGGCTTCAAAGAGGATATTATGCCATGAAGTGCAATCCTGCTGCATTCTGCATTGTAGTCATTATTTTCTATCCACTGCAAATGCTTTTCTTTTTTACTAAAAAGAGACAGTAACTCAGAAGTGAAAGGCTCTTATGGGGCAGTTTGTTGAACTTCATCATCTTCTTCCACACTTTTCTTTTGTGCCTCAGCATCTAGCTGTTAAAGGTCTTGTGTAGAAAGAGCCTCTGCATGAGGGTGCAGCAGTCCCTTAATATCCTCACTCTCACCTTCAAATCCAGCTCCTTTCCAAGAGCAAATCAGCTTGCCTTGAATTGTGGGAGCTCTTCTGAAGGTTCAAAACCCTCAGAGTCATTAATTAAATCAGGAAAAATTTTATGCCACAGCCTGTAAGCAGGCTTTTGTGACATCATTCCCAGCCTCCATAATTATATCAATCACAAGATTAATGTTGAATTGATTCCAGAATTCAAAAACTGTTTTGGCACTATCACCCCTGTAGCTGCCATCTCAAGCTCTAAAGACTGCCACCACATCTTGATCAAGGGGCTGCAGTAAAGAAGTTGTATTCGGAGGTAAAAAGAGGATTTTGGTATTTGAAGAAAGCCAAATATTCTTGCAGGATGGCTTGATGTATTACTGAAAATTAAAAGAATTTTAAATTTTTCCCCATGAGATTTTTTTTTTTAAAATCTATAAAAACATCATCTAGAAGATCAGTAAATATCTGTCATCCAGCCTCTCTTGCTAAACCTATAATAGACACCAAGGCTAGTCTTTACCATTTCTTTTTTTTTTTCTTTATTAGAAAAGTTGTGGATTTACAGAACAATCATGCATAAAACACAGGATTCCCATTTACCACCACACCACTACCACCTTGCATTGGTGTGGAACATTTGTTACAACTGATAACACATTCTTTTAATTATACTATTAATTAAAGTCCATGGTTTAATGTAGTGTAGTGTAATGCAATTCCTTAGGTTTACATTCCCTATTAAAGCTTATGGTTTGGCAGAGTGATAAATCACAACAGGCTTCAGCTTTAAATCTCCACTGGCATTTGCACCCAGTATCACAGTCAGTTGATACTTTGTGGCCTTAAACCTTCAAACTGTAGGGCCTGATGGGGCATTTGCTTCAAGTAGAGACTGGTTTCATCGAAATTAAAAATATGATCCAGAATTTAGCCTTCTTCATCAATCAAATTTCTTAACTAGGGGAAATGCCTTTGCAATTTCTTCATCTGCACTCACAGCTTCAACAGAGAGCTTAACATTGTGGAAAGCATAGTGGTTCTTGAAGCCACTAAACCAGCCACTACTTGCACTAAATAAAGGCACTTTCTGGAGGATTTTCAGCTTTATTCTTAAGGTCTTCATATATTGCTAAACTTTCTTTTTAATTTTGAGAAAGGTTGCCCCCAATTACTTCTTTGTTTGGTACTCAATATACACTTAACAAACGTTCCATTTCTTCCACTTCCTTACACTTTGTTCTAATAGATTGTGTAGCACTAGCACTTGTTTCAGCTGGATAAAATTTCTTTTATTTTCCCAAAATTGTCTCTAATTGTACACAATGTTGACTCCTCTATGCCAATCACATGACCAATGTCACAGCTTCTTTCATCTCTTTCAAAACATTTTATAATTTCAAGCTTTTCTTCAATTGTTAAAGCTTTTCTTTTATGCGCAATAGCAGAAATTTTGTCACCAGTACACTTCTGTGGCATTTGCAAACCCCTTTGCTTGCTCATTTTCTGGAATACAAAAAAGTTTAGCAAAACATATACAAAGATGGAAGGCAATCATGCTAAAAAGCACTTCCAAGACAGCTCTTGGGGCCAAACTGAGCCAAGAGGTAGGATGTGGCTATGAATGGACATTACGTATAGTACTATATGTCTCTCCACAACTTGCTGCATTCAGCTATAATCATGTACTTTGCCTTCAGTTGCTACTATTTGTTGGCACAAAGCATCAACTTGCTGGGAAAAATCATGTATAGGCCAGCACAATTTCAGCATTACATTGACTTATTTTCCTATTTACCAATCTCATATTAGAGATTTTACATTCCAGAAACATGTATTCTAGTAGACCAGTCTGTATACTTAAAACTTTTCATTCTCAAAAAGAGTTCAGATATATGAATAGTATTATTATAGAACTATGAGTGTGTTTAGCAATATCCGTAATGTTCTAAAATTACTATCACAGAAAGCAACCATACTCTCTTAAAAAATAACCGCTAGTATAATGGTAAAAGATAGAATACTGAGTTGAATACACCTCAGATACCAATGATTCTAGGTACTGAGAAGTGCCTAGAAAACCACGGAGTTAATCTCTTCCTTATACAGATGATGTTAAAGCACCGAGAAGGTGTGACATGCCCAAAGTTACGCAGTTAATTAGTGGCAGAGTCTATCACAGAACCCAGATCCCATGATTTACTGTTTCCTAATATTTCCACTAATATAGCCTTCTCTATTTGTCTCTCCTAAAAGATATTTCTTAAATTATTAAACTGATTTATTTTCAGACATGTTAAAAGTAGTGGGCATTATCTTCAGGACCTTGTGTTAAGTAATGGTTTAGACTTTACACCAAAAGCACAAGCAACAAAAGAAAAAAAACACGTAAATGGAACGTCATCAAAATTTAAAAACGTTAGTGCATCAAAGACTTCATGATGAAAATAAAAAAGACAACCCACAGAATGGAAAAAATATTTGGAAATCATGTATCTGATAAGGGTTTAATACCCAGAATATATAAAGAAATCCTACAACTCAACAACAAAAAGATAAACAACCCATTTTAAAAACAGGCAAAAGGCATGACTAGACATTTCTCATTTCTCCAAAGAAGACAGACAAAAGCCCAATAAGCAGTAATGAGAAGATGGCAGACTGGTGAGCTGTATGTTTTAGTTACTCCTCCAGGAAAGTAGGTAAAAAGCCAGGAACTGCGTGGACTGGACACCACAGAGCAATCTGTCTTTGGGCATACTTCATACAACACTCATGAAAACGTGGAACTGCTGAGATCAGCGAAATCTGTAAGTTTTTGCGGCCAGGGGACCCGCGCCCCTCCCTGCCAGGCTCAGTCCCGGGGGAGGAGGGGCTGTCAGCTCCAGGAAGGAGAAGGGAGAATTGCAGTGGCTGCTCTTACCGGAAACTCATTCTACTGATTCAAACTCCAACCATAGATAGACTGAGGCCAGACACCAGAGACTCTGAGAGCAGCCAGCCCAGCAGAGAGGAGACAGGCATAGAAAAAAAACAACACGAAAAACTCCAAAATAAAAGCAGAGGATTTTTGGAGTTCTGGTGAACACAGAAAGGGGAAGGGCGGAGATCAGGCCTTGAGGCGCATATGCAAATCCCGAAGCAAGGCTGATCTCTCTGCCCTGGGCACTTTTCCTTAATGGCCCTGGTTGCTTTGTCTATTAGCATTTCAATAACCCATTAGATCTCTGAGGAGGGCCGTTTTTTTTTTTTTTTTTTTTTTTAAATCCTTTTTGCTTTTTCTAAAACAATTACTCTAAGAAGCTCAATACAGAAAGCTTCAAAGAATTGAAATTTGGGCACGTCAAGTCAAGAGCAGAACTAAGAGAGCTCTGAGACAAAAGGCAATAATCCAGTGGCTGAGAAAATTCACTAAACAACACAACTTCCCAAGAAAAGGGGGGTGTCCGCTCACAGCCACCATCCTGGTGGACAGGAAACACTCCTGCCCATCGCCAGCCCCATAGCCCAGAGCTGCCCCAGACAACCCAGTGTGACGGAAGTGCTTCAAATAACAGGCACACACCACAAAACTGGGCGTGGACATTAGCCTTCCCTGCAACCTCAGCTGAATGTCCCAGAGCTGGGAAGGGGGAGCAGTGTGAATTAACAGAGCCCCATTCAGCCATCATTTGAGCAGACTGGGAGCCTCCCAACACAGCCCAGCAGCCCAGAACTGCCCTGGGGGGACGGCACTCACCTGCGACATAGCACAGTCATCCCTCAACAGAGGACCCGGGGTGCACAGCCTGGAAGAGGGGCCCACTTGCAAGTCTCAGGAGCCATACGCCAATACCAAAGACTTGTGGGTCAGTGGCAGAGACAAACTGTGGCAGGACTGAACTGAAGGATTAGACTATTGCAGTAGCTTTAAAACTCTAGGATCATCAGGGAGATTTGATTGTTAGGGCCACCCCCCCTACCCGACTGCCCAGAAACACGCCCCACATACAGGGCAGGCAACACCAACTACACACGCAAGCTTGGGACACCAATTGGGCCCCACAAGACTCACTCCCCCACTCACCAAAAAGGCTAAGCAGGGGAGATCTGGCTTGTGGAGAACAGGTGGCTCGTGGACGCCACCTGCTGGTTACTTAGAGAAAGTGTACTCCACGAAGCTGTAGATCTGATAAATTAGAGATAAGGACTTCAACTGGTCTACAAACCCTAAAAGAACCCTATCAAGGTCAGCAAATGCCACGAGGCCAAAAACAACAGAAAATTATAAAGCATATGAAAAAACCAGACGATATGGATAACCCAAGCCCAAGCACCCAAATCAAAAGACCAGAAGAGACACACCTAGAGCAGCTACTCAAAGAACTAAAGATGAACAATGAGACCCTAGTACGGGATATGAAGGAAATCAAGAAGACCCTAGAAGAGCATAAAGAAGACATTGCAAGACTAAATAAAAAAATGGATGATCTTATGGAAATTAAAGAAACTGTTGACCAAATTAAAAAGATTCTGGACACTCATAGTACAAGACTAGAGGAAGTTGAACAACGAATCAGTGACCTGGAAGATGACAGAATGGAAAATGAAAACATAAAAGAAAGAATGGGGAAAAAAATTGAAAAACTCGAAATGGACCTCAGGGATATGATAGATAATATGAAACGTCCGAATATAAGACTCATTGGTGTCCCAGAAGGGGAAGAAAAGGGTAAAGGTCTAGGAAGAGTATTCAAAGAAATTGTTGGGGAAAACTTCCCAAATCTTCTAAACAACATAAATACACAAATCATAAATGCTCAGCGAACTCCAAATAGAATAAATCCAAAAAAACCCACTCCGAGACATATACTGATCACACTGTCAAACATAGAAGAGAAGGAGCAAGTTCTGAAAGCAGCAAGAGAAAAGCAATTCACCACATACAAAGGAAACAGCATAAGACTAAGTAGTGACTACTCAGCAGCCACCATGGAGGCGAGAAGGCAGTGGCACGATATATTTAAAATTCTGAGTGAGAGGAATTTCCAGCCAAGAATACTTTATCCAGCAAAGCTCTCCTTCAAATTTGAGGGAGAGCTTAAATTTTTCACAGACAAAGAAATGCTGAGAGAATTTGCTAACAAGAGACCTGCCCTACTGGAGATACTAAAGGGAGCCCTACAGACAGACAAACAAAGACAGGACAGAGAGACTTGGAGAAAGGTTCAGTACTAAAGAGATTCGGTATGGGTACAATAAAGGATATTAATAGAGAGAGGGAAAAATATGGCAAACATAATCCAAAGGATAAGATGGCCGATTCAAGAAATGCCTTCACGGTTTTAACGTTGAATGTAAATGGATTAAACTCCCCAATTAAAAGATATAGATTCGCAGAATGGATCAAAAAAAATGAACCATCAATATGTTGCATACAAGAGACTCATCTTAGACACAGGGACACAAAGAAACTGAAAGTGAAAGGATGGAAAAAAATATTTCATGCAAGCTACAGTCAAAAGAAAGCAGGTGTAGCAATATTAATCTCAGATAAAATAGACTTCAAATGCAGGGATGTTTTGAGAGACAAAGAAGGCCACTACATACTAATAAAAGGGGCAATTCAGCAAGAAGAAATAACAATCGTAAATGTCTATGCACCCAATCAAGGTGCCACAAAATACATGAGAGAAACTTTGGCAAAACTAAAGGAAGCAATTGATGTTTCCACAATAATTGTGGGAGACTTCAACACATCACTCTCTCCTATAGATAGATCAACCAGACAGAAGATCAATAAGGAAATTGAAAACCTAAACAATCTGATAAATGAATTAGATTTAACAGACATCTACAGGACATTACATCCCAAATCAACAGGATACACATACTTTTCTAGTGCTCACGGAACTTTCTCCAGAATAGATCATATGCTGGGACATAAAACAAGCCTCAATAAATTTAAAAAGATTGAAATTATTCAAAGCACATTCTCTGACCACAATGGAATACAATTAGAAGTCAATAACCATCAGAGACTTAGAAAATTCACAAATACCTGGAGGTTAAACAACACACTCCTAAACAATCAGTGGGTTAAAGAAGAAATAGCAAGAGAAATTGCTAAATATATAGAAACGAATGAAAATGAGAACACAACATACCAAAACCTATGGGATGCAGCAAAAGCAGTGCTAAGGGGGAAATTTATAGCACTAAACGCATATATTAAAAAGGAAGAAAGAGCCAAAATCAAAGAACTAATGGATCAACTGAAGAAGCTAGAAAATGAACAGCAAACCAATCCTAAACCAAGTACAAGAAAAGAAATAACAAGGATTAAAGCAGAAATAAATGACATAGAGAACAAAAAAACAATAGAAAGGATAAATATCACCAAAAGTTGGTTCTTTGAGAAGATCAACAAGATTGACAAGCCCCTAGCTAGACTGACAAAATCAAAAAGAGAGAAGACCCATATAAACAAAATAATGAATGAAAAAGGTGACATAACTGCAGATCCTGAAGAAATTAAAAAAATTATAAGAGGATATTATGAACAACTGTATGGCAACAAACTGGATAATGTAGAAGAAATGGACAATTTCCTGGAAACATATGAACAACCTAGACTGACCAGAGAAGAAATAGAAGACCTCAACCAACCCATCACAAGCAAAGAGATCCAATCAGTCATCAAAAATCTTCCCACAAATAAATGCCCAGGGCCAGATGGCTTCACAGGGGAATTCTACCAAACTTTCCAGAAAGAACTGACACCAATCTTACTCAAACTCTTTCAAAACATTGAAAAAAATGGAACACTACCTAATTCATTTTATGAAGCTAACATCAATCTAATACCAAAACCAGGCAAAGATGCTACAAAAAAGGAAAACTACCGGCCAATCTCCCTAATGAATATAGATGCAAAAATCCTCAACAAAATACTTGCAAATCGAATCCAAAGACACATTAAAAAAATCATACACCATGACCAAGTGGGGTTCATTCCAGGCATGCAAGGATGGTTCAACATAAGAAAAACAATCAATGTATTACAACACATTAAAAACTCGAAAGGGAAAAATCAATTGATCATCTCAATAGATGCTGAAAAAGCATTTGACAAAATCCAACATCCCTTTTTGATAAAAACACTTCAAAAGGTAGGAATTGAAGGAAACTTCCTCAACATGATAAAGAGCATATATGAAAAACCCACAGCCAGCATAGTACTCAATGGTGAGAGACTGAAAGCCTTCCCTCTAAGATCAGGAACAAGACAAGGATGCCCACTGTCACCACTGTTATTCAACATTGTGCTGGAAGTGCTAGCCAGGGCAATCCGGCAAGACAAAGAAATAAAAGGCATCCAAATTGGAAAAGAAGAAGTAAAACTGTCATTGTTTGCAGATGATATGATCTTATATCTAGAAAACCCTGAGAAATCAACGATACACCTACTAGAGCTAATAAACAAATTTAGCAAAGTAGCGGGATACAAGATTAATGCGCATAAGTCAGTAATGTTTCTATATGCTAGAAATGAACAAACTGAAGAGACACTCAAGAAAAAGATACCATTTTCAATAGCAACTAAAAAAATCAAGTACCTAGGAATAAACTTAACCAAAGATGTAAAAGACCTATACAAAGAAAACTACATAACTCTACTAAAAGAAATAGAAGGGGACCTTAAAAGATGGAAAAATATTCCATGTTCATGGATAGGAAGGCTAAATGTCATTAAGATGTCAATTCTACCCAAACTCATCTACAGATTCAATGCAATCCCAATCAAAATTCCAACAACCTACTTTGCAGACTTGGAAAAGCTAGTTATCAAATTTATTTGGAAAGGGAAGATGCCTCGAATTGCTAAAGACACTTTAAAAAAGAAAAACGAAGTGGGAGGACTTACACTCCCTGACTTTGAAGCTTATTATAAAGCCACAGTTGCCAAAACAGCATGGTACTGGCACAAAGATAGACATATAGATCAATGGAATCGAATTGAGAATTCAGAGATAGACCCTCAGATCTATGGCCGACTGATCTTTGATAAGGCCCCCAAAGTCACCGAACTGAGCCATAATGGTCTTTTCAACAAATGGGGCTGGGAGAGTTGGATATCCATATCCAAAAGAATGAAAGAGGACCCCTACCTCACCCCCTACACAAAAATTAACTCAAAATGGACCAAAGATCTCAATATAAAAGAAAGTACCATAAAACTCCTAGAAGATAATGTAGGAAAACATCTTCAAGACCTTGTATTAGGAGGCCACTTCCTAGACTTTACACCCAAAGCACAAGCAACAAAAGAGAAAATAGATAAATGGGAACTCCTCAAGCTTAGAAGTTTCTGCACCTCAAAGGAATTTCTCAAAAAGGTAAAGAGGCAGCCAACTCAATGGGAAAAAATTTTTGGAAACCATGTATCTGACAAAAGACTGATATCTTGCATATACAAAGAAATCCTACAACTCAATGACAATAGTACAGACAGCCCAATTATAAAATGGGCAAAAGATATGAAAAGACAGTTCTCTGAAGAGGAAATACAAATGGCCAAGAAACACATGAAAAAATGTTCAGCTTCACTAGCTATTAGAGAGATGCAAATTAAGACCACAATGAGATACCATCTAACACCGCTTAGAATGGCTGCCATTAAACAAACAGGAAACTACAAATGCTGGAGGGGATGTGGAGAAATTGGAACTCTTATTCATTGTTGGTGGGACTGTATAATGGTTCAGCCACTCTGGAAGTCAGTCTGGCAGTTCCTTAGAAAACTAGAGATAGAGCTACCATTCGATCCAGCGATTGCACTTCTCGGGATATACCCGGAAGATCGGAAAGCAGTGACACGAACAGATATCTGCACGCCAATGTTCATAGCAGCATTATTCACAATTGCCAAGAGATGGAAACAACCCAAATGTCCATCAACAGATGAGTGGATAAATAAAATGTGGTATATACACACGATGGAATACTACGCGGCAGTAAGAAAGAACGATCTGGTGAAACATATGACAACATGGATGAACCTTGAAGACATAATGCTGAGCGAAATAAGCCAGGCACAAAAAGAGAAATATTATATGCTACCACTAATGTGAACTTTGAAAAATGTAAAACAAATGGTTTATAATGTAGAATGTAGGGGATCTAGCAGTAGAGAGCAATTAAGGAAGGGGGAACAATAATCCAAGAAGAACAGATAAGCTATTTAACGTTCTGGGGATGCCCAGAAATGACTATGGTCTGTTAATTTCTGATGGATGTAGTAGGAACAAGTTCACTGAAATGTTGCTATAGTATGTAACTTTCTTGGGGTAAAGTAGGAACATGTTGGAAGTTAAGCAGTTATCTTAGGTTAGTTGTCTTTTTCTTACTCCCTTGCTATGGTCTCTTTGAAATGTTCTTTTATTGTATGTTTGTTTTCTTTTTAACTTTTTTTTTCATACAGTTGATTTGAAAAAAGAAGGGAAAGTTAAAAAAAAAAAAAAAGAAAAAAGACAAACAAGGAAAAAAAAAAAAAAACAAACAAACAAACAAACAAAAAAAACGATGTAGTGCCCCCTTGAGGAGCCTGTGGAGAATGCAGGGGTATTCGCCTACCCCACCTCCATGGTTGCTAACATGACCACAGACATAGGGGACTGGTGGTTTGATGGGTTGAGCCCTCTACCATAGGTTTCACCCTTGGGAAGACGGTTGCTGCAAAGGAGAGGCTAGGCCTCCCTGTATTTGTGCCTAAGAGTCTCCTCCTGAATGCCTCTTTGTTGCTCAGATGTGGCCCTCTCTCTCTGGCTAAGCCAACTTGAAAGGTGAAATCACTGCCCTCCCCCCTACGTGGGATCAGACACCCAGGGAAGTGAATCTCCCTGGCAACGTGGAATATGACTCCCGGGGAGGAATGTAGACCCGGCATCGTGGGATGGAGAACATCTTCTTGACCAAAAGGGGGATGTGAAAGGAAATGAAATAAGCTTCAGTGGCAGAGAGATTCCAAAACGAGCCGAGAGATCACTCTGGTGGGCACTCTTACGCACACTTTAGACAACCTTTTTTAGGTTCTAAAGAATTGGGGTAGCTGGTGGTCGATACCTGAAACTATTAAACTACAACCCAGAACCCATGAATCTCGAAGACAGTTGTATAAAAATGTAGCTTATGAGGGGTGACAGTGGGATTGGGAATGCCATAAGGACCAAACTCCACTTTGTCTAGTTTATGGATCGATCTGTAGAAAAGTAGGGGAAGCAAACAAACAGACAAAGGTACCTAGTGTTCTTTTTTACTTCAATTGCTCTTTTTCACTCTAATTATTATTCTTGTTATTTTTGTGTGTGTGCTAATGAAGGTGTCAGGGATTGATTTAGGTGATGAATGTACAACTATGTAATGGTACTGTAAACAATCGAAAGTACAATTTGTTTTGTATGACTGCGTGGTATGTGAATATATCTCAATAAAATGATGATTAAAAAAAAAAAAAAAAAAAAAAAAAAAAAGCCCAATAAGCACATGAAAAGATGTACAATATCATTAGCCATTAGGGAAATGCAAATCAAAACCACAACAAAATACCATTTCACATCCATTAGAATGGATATTATTTTTTTTTAATGGAGAGTTAAGTGTTGGAGAGGATGTGGAGAATAGGAACACTCATTCATTGTTGGTGAGAATGTAAAATGGTGCAGCTGCTGTGGAAAACTGTTTAGCAGTTCCTCAGAAAGTTGAGTATAGAATCACCATATGATCCAGAAATCCTACTTGATTTACCCCAAAGAATTGAAAGCAGGGACTCAAACAGGTATTTGCACACAGTGGCATTATTCACAATTGCCAAAAGATGAAAGCAATCCAATGTCCATCAATCAATGAATGGATAAGCCAACTGTGGTATATACATACAATGGAATATTATTCAGTCAAAAGAAGTAATGAAGTTCTGATACCACAACAACACAGATGAACCCTGAAAATACCACACTGAGTGAATAAGCAGACACAAAAGGACAAATATTATATGATCTCAAGGATATGAAATAACTAAAATAAGCAAATTCATAGAGTCAGAAACTGTAATTCAGGTTCCAAGGGGCTGTGGTGGGAGTAGGGAATAGGGAGATTATGCTCAATCTCCTATGGTAGCACAACATTATGAATGTAATTAACACCACTGAATTATATATTTGAATATGGTTTAAGGTAGAAATTTTAAGTTGTATATTGTTACTAAATAAAAATGTTTTAAAAACCATAGGACTGTATAGCACAGTTGTACATACAGTCCATGTAAACTATGGACAATAATTAATAGTATAATGGCAACACTATGTTTCATCAATTGCAACAAAGGTACTACACTAATGCAAATTGTTAATAATAGGTAAAACTGTGTGGGAGGAGTATATGGGAACTCTGTATTTTCCGCAAGATTTTTTTGTAAACCTACAAATTCTCTAATAGAAAAGAAATAGTGGACCTTATAAGAAGACATTAATAATTTTTTTACAGTTACACCTAATATATTTCTTTAATCTCAAAATAACTAAATAAACCATTACCTACTGGTAAGCAATAGATCAAGGTTTCCAATTTGATTAAATCATCTGCTTATTTGGATCCGGTGTTACTTACACAAAGACTGTTGTCCTATAAGCATGAATCTATTCATCTACATCAGTGATCAAATAAGAAATACTGCCATAAACCAGAGCTTGCAGCTACAAAGACAATCCCATTTACCCCGGACATCCATGCACCCAAATTTTCCACATAAGATTCAACCTCCAATTTCTCACCTGTCTGGGTTCATCAAGCTCCCTCTCCAAATCTTCCAGCACAGTCACCACCTCCTCTGCACTCTCAGGATTATGCTCCCGCACCCAAGCCTGGAGTTCTTCAGGCAGAATGGTCAAGAACTGCTCTAGCACCAACAATTCCAGGATCTGCTCCTTGGTATGCATCTCTGGGCTCAACCATTGATAACAAAATTCCCGGAGTTGGCTCAGAGCCTCCCTGGGCCCAGGTGTATCCTGATAGGAGAAATGCCTGAAGCGCTGACGAGACAATTCCTTGGTATAAGACAAATTCCTCTGTAGGCACGATTCCTGATCCCAGTCATGGTGTTCTTCCTCAACCTTTACTTTGATAATCTCTTGTTCCTCTGAAGCCCGGCCAGCCAAGTCTGGGAGAGCTCTAGAAGCCGCCGCCATCCCGAGCTTAGCTCAGAGGAAGGTTTTCTCCAATTGGGTGCGGTCTAGGCAGTTGGGTGATTTTACAAGTTTTTTTGTTTGTTCGGGTTTTTTTTTTTTTTTTTTTTTTTGGGGGGGGGGGATAGGGAAGAATTTCTATAAAAGAAAATACTGTTACAGAAAAACTACAGACGCAGTTAAAATGAGCTAGTTTCCATGCCAACAAGGCAGTTACTTGAGCAATCCCACTGAAATTTGAAGACACCCTCTGACAAGAAGATGGCAAATATCAATCACTAAGGCTGTAACGTCATAAATTAAGCGGCAGTTAACTTGCGAGAGAAAACCCTGAAGTTATCAAGGACACGTTAACTCTAAAGAAAGTCCAAGCAAGTAAACGAGAGGGTCGCTCCTAGGACCGGAGGTCCCTGCAGCCTGGGCCGGGGCAAAGCGAGAGACAAGCTCTTCCCACTCCACGAGCTTTCTGGGGTGGAGGCCTGTTGTCGCTGCGCAGCCGCCCCTTTCCTTGGCTGCAGCTTCCGCCGCTGAGAAACTCAAACCCTCTCTCACGAAATCTGAGAAGCGGGCCGAAAGCAACAATCACCGACTGAGGCGGCGGATTAGCCCACAAACCCGCCGCTATCTTCGGCACGTTCCGGCCGGGCTCGCTGAGCCTCACTCACTTCCGGTCCGCTCTAGGATTCCGGGTGGTGCAGTTATCTCGGTGGTCTTGGTACCGAGGGCTAGTAAAAGTGCGGTGGCGAGTACGCTGTAGTCTGTACTGACAATTAACTCCCGAGTTACCCCGTTATCTGTAATCCCTGTGAAAAGAGTTTCACGCTGCGAATAGTGGTGATGTGGAGGCTCCTGTAGGTTCTCCTGTCACCGTGATGAACCGCCGCTGGCACTCAGGCGCGAGGTACTTAACGCGGCGTCCTAAAATATGACCTGAAGAGCCCCCTGGGCTGACTACCGAGTCAGTTGATCGGTAGGCTCCCCCCTGACCTTTTCTCTATAGTTTCGGGCTTCCCTCTTCTTTCCCAGTCAGAATTTAAAAAGAACTATAGGATCTAGTTCAATCTTTTCCATTTTACGAATGGGAAAACGAAGACGCCTAGAGAGTGAGCTTCCTTCTGATGGGTAGCAGTAGCCATTTCTGCTATTTCTGGCTCTGTGTGTTCTGACTGTGAGCAATTGTGGGAAACTGGCCCCAGAAAACTAACAGGCAAAATCTGGAAGGGTTTGCCGAGCCGAGCAAGTTTGGATCAGCTCAGAATGGAGTAACCAGAAAATTCCGACTTTCTTCAAGCACTGTGCTCTACCAAGCAGAGTATTTTGAACATGCACGGAGCTGGAGGTGCTAGAAGTTACCAGGGAGAGAAGGTCGTTGCAAGAGCGACAGGTTGCGGCCACCGGATTCTGCCAGTGGTCTGGGGGCGCAAGAAACATCCCCAGTCCAAGCCTTGGACTTCTCGCCGGAATCCCTCACCCCAGCCAGGCCCACAGCCTTGTTAAGAGCGCTCAATATGTAATAGATGCCCCAGTAATATTTATTGAATTGCTGAATGCCTCCCCTCCCCCATTCTCTCTTTGCCTCTACTTTGATGCCAACTGATCGCTTACATTTTGACATGTCTAATTTGAGGGGCTTTGTCTTCAGAACACTTCTTTTGGAAGTCTCTAAATCAAAATGTGATGCATTTGGGGGCTGCGAATGGTCTCGAGTGAATCGCTAAATCCAATAAAATCGCATATAAAATTTTTGTCTGTGTCCAAGAATGATCAGATCTTCAAAGGACCAAGATGGACCCTCCCAATTCATTTTCCTAGTCACCATTGACGTGCTACACTTATCTTTTGTGTTCTTCCCCTTAGGAACTGTTACTTATTTGCAATCAGTGATTCTACCTCCTATCACTTTCATATTCTGCATCGGATGATCTCGATCACGCTCAACTCAGTAGGTGGTGAACATGGGTAAATATGACTTCTAGGGGCATTTTTTGAATGGCATTAATTTTTTTAACTTTGCATTTTTAAATACAAAAGTGATATACACTTGTAAAAAAATTCAAATATCACAAAAGTGACTTTGATAAAAAGTGAAAACCTCCTTTATTCCCAATTCCATTTCTCAGAAAAATTCACACCAAGAGTTTGGTATATATTCCCCCTAACCTATTTGGAAATTATTATATAAATTCACAAATTATAGCTTACGAAAATTATATTATGCTATTCATTACAATTCAGCTTTTTGTTTGTTTTAAACTTACCAACATTCATTTAGCCCACCTTTTTAGTGACTATGTATTAATTCAGTCAAACAGATGGGCACATTTCCAAGCTTCTGAGGCTGCCAAATATTGCAATGAACATCCTTAGACATATATTTTGGTATTTTTTTTTCTTTTATTTCTGTAGGATGGCTTTTTAGAAGAGAAACTGATGAGGCATTATTTTGAAAAATATTGCCAGATTATGACTGTGTGTCAGGACCCCCACTTTCACAGGGCCCTTTTCAAGGCCCTGAGGAGAATCACCCTATGTGAAACACACACGTTTTGGTAAAATTTGCAAAAGTATGGTATTACAATGGAAATCAGTTAAACTGGTGCCTCTTTCTACTTCAGCATATCCTCAAATATATCTTATATGGATATATCTTTTATATATATATATATATATATCTTATATCTATATATCTAATTTTGTGTTGATAATTTCTATTTGTGTAAGCTTCAGGCCTCACAGATCTGGATCTTCCTGTTGCCTTCCAAAAGCTTGTATATATTCTCAAAGAAGCGAGAGCGGTTGCCTTAATATTTGCCCCTTGCCTCTTCAGCAAAAACAAAGCATCACATTTCATTTTCAGCATGGTCTCAGTGACGCCTTAGTTTTTCCAAATTAGTGTTCCCACAGTTCATTATCAAGGGGACATTTAAGCACAACTGTAGAAATATATTTACTCTCTGACCTGGTCTTGTGGTGTAAGGGGTTGCACACTAAACTAAACATGAGTTCCAGTCTTGGTGAGACGTCTCAAATGAGCCTTTTTATGGTGTCTAGGATGGTATCTGAACGTGGAAAAATTCTGAGGCTTATTTCTAAGTGTAACATCTTTGTGGCCGTATGCATCATTATTTGACTCCCATAACGACTTCCTTTAAATCCCGTTTTTGAAAGTGAAGGAAATCACGGTCAAAGGAGACACAAAAATGGGCGCCTCCCCTACGAATCTCGGGGATCTGGCGGAAAAGTCAAACAGTAACGTTGACACCACCACCCACCCACCCCCTTTCCCGTGGTGTAGGCAACCTCATCCCCCAAATCTCCAAGGTGCGAAGTCCTTCTCGCCGTCCCGCCCACTCTGAAGCCTGTAGCAAACAGGCCGAGTCGCCGAACCTCGGGCCCGGGGCGCGCTTTCTTCTCTGTGTCACTTCTCAGAAACTCCCTCTTTCCCACTCCAATTCACCAAGACCGTCACCCACGTCGGCCTTCTCACTACCCACCCCAACTCCAAAGCCAGCATGCATGTCCAGGCGGTCCAAGCTGCCCCCCGCTCCAGCAGGCGGAAAGCTCAGCTCAGGATCGATCCCCCGACCACGTCGCCCCGGGAGCTGGGATTCTCAATTCATTGCCAGTCGCCCGCATTTGTTATGAATAAAGCGCCCAAAAAGGACTACACAGCCTGGGGGGGGGGGGGCAGCGAGGAATCCACGACCTGTGAGGGGGAGGGAGGGGTACAACGCCCTCTACCTTAGGCCATTCTCGCGGCGCTTCCTGTCTTCCGCCCCTTGAACCTGGGTGAAATGCGAACCTCTGCCCCCATCCGAAGCTGAGGCTCAGGGACAGGTGATGTCTCCCTGAACAATAACCCTCCGTGTGTAGACGGCCCTCAAGGAGATTACCGTCTAGCTGGGGAAAGGAAAGGAAAACAATAACCAAACGATCAGAGTGCTAAATGCGTGCTGAAGAAAGAGCAATAGCTGTGGCCAGACACCTCGACACAGAACACGGAATTCTCTTGTTAAATTACTTTTCACTGTCGACGAGGATGGGATTCGAACCCACGCGTGCAAAGCACAATGGATTAGCAGTCCATCGCCTTAACCACTCGGCCACCTCGTCACGGACCCGTCCGGAGGAATCATTTTCTCTGTCCTCATAGCTCTTCCAGTTGTTCTGTAGTACATTTGACTGCCCTTTCTCTGGTTTAATTGTAACTCAATCCCCAGAATTACACCTGAAATCAGGTTTCTAGACACTTTTCATAACAACCACAAAACTGATAAACGTGGCTTAGAGTGGTTCAGTTTCTTGGAACATATAAAATCAATACCCCTAGGTACTAAATAAATTCTTGTCGAACGCATGAATAATTGAACACAGCCAGGACTTCGACCCTGGCTTGCTGACCCCGCGCAGCCAGCCACGCGGTGTTTGCCCAGAAACGTACACCAGGGAGGACCACGCTGCATTCAAGAGGCCGATTACCCTGTCTCGTGGTCAGAACTTCTCCCGGGATTTCTGTTTTCTGAGAGATAACAGCGAACAAGGAAACCCGACTCTGCGATTCCCTTTCATTTGCTTCGGCAGTAGGCACGACAGCCAGGAGACTGCTTTCATTTCTCTCTTCTTTGCTTCTCTTGGTAGGGCTTGGCGTTGATCAGTCTGCAAGGTGTCAGCAACGGGTGAGAATGTGGTTGTAAAAAAGTTAAAAAAACAAAACAAAAACAAAAACAAAAAAACACAAGAGTCCTGCTGGGGTGGTTGTGGTTCTAGAGTAGATTTCAGTCTTAGAGCGCCAGGTTGATTTAGCCTGACTAAATCAAGGTAACCCACACCGGGAAGGGCTTTGTGGGCTGAGGGTGGAGGAATCCCAGTTGTGGTCCTGTCCCAGGCACCTTGTGACCTTCACAGACCACTTCACCTTCACAGACCACTTCAACAATCCCCACGCCCTCCCGCCGCCCCCACAAGTTTCATCCTCTTTCCAGGAAGAAGTTGAACTTGACAACCTCTAATAAAACCACTATCAAGAAACTCCTTCCACTCGCCAGTGTGTCTCCTTGAAAAGCAGAGATTTGGAGAGAAAAGATTCTTTCTTGCCAAAATATTGTTGTTTTTTCTTCTTATGAAGTCTCTACTTCTGTTCTCAGTTTTGGCAGGAGGCACCCTCCTTTTTCTCTCTAATGTTCCTTTACTGAATTTCATATACTCACTTTCAGTGTACTACCTACCATGGGAAACTCACCTATAATACCTGAGTTAGAGAACTAAGGATTTATCCATTTAGTGTGTCAAACAATCATATTTATTTCTTTGAAGGAGGCCAGTTGTTATGGTTTTCTTTAAGCCTTGAGTTAGGACCGCCAGTCTGCTGCTCAAATCATTTATGGTTCTCTTCTTTTGTCCTTCTTTCAGAGTTCCAAGGAAAATCTAATTTTATACCAGTGACTTCAAAACTTTTTCTCAGTACAAACTTTGAGGGAGAAGTTTCCCCTATTAGATTAATAAAATTTTTCATCAAATATTTGACTTAGACAATTTTCTCTCTAACTAAAATACAAGGACTGTATTTCTTTAATTATCATATTACACCCAGTACATTAGCATTTAGTAGGCACACATTAATTATTGTTGAATGAATGAATGAGTGAATGAAAATCTAGATTTATAATAAAAGAACCCC
The DNA here is from genome assembly GCF_015220235.1 of Choloepus didactylus. Taxonomy (NCBI): domain Eukaryota; kingdom Metazoa; phylum Chordata; class Mammalia; order Pilosa; family Megalonychidae; genus Choloepus; species Choloepus didactylus. The sequence goes on along the minus strand of NC_051313.1, from coordinate 124,313,550 downwards.
AAGCACCAAAAAGAAAGACAACTTAGAGAGATTATCCTCAATTATTTAAATCTCTTGGGCTGATAAATAACACCCCTAGGGTTGCTGGGAAGATTAAATGAACTATGAAGATTAAATAAACATGTAAAGTACTTTTAAACATGTCTGGCAGTTAGCTAATCACTATGTAAGTGGGTTTTTTTTTTTTTTTTTTGGTCTCATAAGTTTTATTGGTCCATATATCCAAATTCATTGTACAAATCTTTCAAAATAACTAGACATTTCAAGAATAGCTTACAATTCCACTCTGATTGTACAAATACTTGACACAGGAAACCATTTTTACAAGTACATGTTTCCTTAAAAGAATAATTTAATAAAGAAAATAAGTCTCTGTATCTCTTACAGCAAATTTTATGCAATTTTTTTTATCCCATTCAGTCATCCATCATTTCAGGTTTCTATTATAGTGTGTCCATCATATCCAATAAATCAAATTACAATCTGCTGCTTCTAATTTTCTATTACTATTGAGATTTACACTGTTAAGAGTTGTTAAGCCTTTTTCTGATTTTCTGATGGTCTGAAAGAATTCATGTATTCAGGCTAGAAGAGGTTGCTTAAACAACATTCCTTTTGGAATACAACTTGGATTAGGTTAATCGCTGTGTTTGGTGAATGATTTTTTTTACTTCTCACCTGTTCTAGATCAGCTGGTAGTTTTACCTTCACCATATCAAGCAGAACGAGTAAAGTCAGTACATTCTTAATAGTTTCTAAACTGCAAAAATAAAATGCTAGAAAACAAGAGTTAAACAGAAACATTAAGAAAGCTAGAACATTTGCTACCAATTAGAGTAGGGGACATTTTTAAAGTCAGGGTCTCTCCCACATTGAAGAGATAAAGTATAAGGATGTGGCAGTAGTTTTATAAAACACTGAAAAACTGTAAAAGGTTAATTACTTATGTCAGTGGTGTATCATTTTCAAAATGCCAGATGATCCAAAATCTTGGACTCAGTGGCCAACTTAACTCAACACTTGAGATTCTTATGTTGTGGCTTTGAAACAGCCTTATAAACATCTACTTGCCCAGAGCAAGTAATCCCTTAGGCCAGCGACCTTCCAGAATACTGACCACATTTACCTGAAAGAGTGGTAACAAGGAGAGACATGCAGCATTCACTCCGCTCCTGTTTTTGAAAAGTGTGTCCACTTGGCAAAGCTTGTTGTCTTACTTTTCAAGTAGCATGAACTAAAACCTAGAGACTAGCGGTATTCTACAGTCAAATTCAAGTTCCTGAGGACTCAGCTCCAACTATCCAATATTCCTAAAAGGATTCTTTAATCAGACCCTTGTCCAGTAAGAGGTTTACCCTGTGTCCCATTCCTCTTCTCTTTTATTTCTCTTGATTTCTGTTTTTCACCCCAGTGTAACAAGTTGCTACAGGTTTTTACCAAAATGCTGCACAATAAATTATGGTGCATTACTAAAAGTGTTCACATTATAAGGGTTCACGTTTGCCTGTAACTACAAGAAAACCAAATAGCGTCTACTGCAGTGATTTTGCAAATTCAGCATAGTCAATGTATCCATCATGGTTCTTATCATCATCTCTCAAAACCCCGTCTAAGTTAATCAGATCATCTTAGTTCTTTGGTAGTGTCTGTTCACTCCCTTCCTCCTTATGGACATGAGTGATGGCTGTGGAGAGTTCTAAGCCACCAAGTAAATTATTGCCATCATAATCATGCATTCTGAAATAATGGAGCTGCAGTTCTTGGGGGACATCTCCGCCTCTGGTTTGTTGATGACACCTTCTAGATGCTCCATGATATGCTCTTGGTCGTGAACTGTGTTTTATCCAGGCCTGCGTGCAGGGATGTGAGAAGCTGGCCCCAGGCTCCTCAGCCCTGGCACCTGGGGTGCAAAAGGCCAAAAACAGGCTACACAGGAAATTTAAACCAAATGCTCTAAAACTAAGCAATATGATGATTGAGATATTTCCATTTGATACAACAACAACTTTTTTTTGGCATGTAAGTGATTAGAGATGAATACCGCCCATCTTCGAAGTCAAGCTGGTAGCCACCATTGTGAGAGAGTAACCCTCTAAATACCCTCATAACAGAAGCTTTCCAGGATGAGCCTTGCCAGCCCCCATCCTCAGCTCTTTCTCTCTGCCCTGCTCCTGGCCCTCCAATCATCATCTCCCCAGCGCCACCCCCCACTATGTAAGTGTTTTGCATCATTATCATCATCCACAAGACAAGACAATCTAAGAGGAAAAGGAAAAAGAAAAAAGAACCAAAGAACTTGAAAAGACAATTCACAGAAGTAGAAACTCAAGTGGCTAATAAACATGTAAAATAATCTCCACCTCACTTATATTTAAAGATGTGCCAATTAAAACAATAATATATAATTATGTCCCCCATTGGACTGATAGATATTTATAAGATTGATAAAATATGTGTGGATAATAGTGTTGGAAAACGCGTTTATGAAACACTGTTGGTGGGAAAGTTAATTGGCATAACCATATTGAAGGATAATTTTATAATTGCTATTAAAATTTAAAGATTTATATCCTTAATCCCTTCCTTAAACCCAACTATTAAGTGGGAAAAAAAGAGCAAGTTAAAGTGTGGTACATATTGTTTTATTATTATTATTATTACTATTTAAAATAGAGCGGTATACTGCTAGAAAGTTTTACATTGTATCCATGAGGGCCATTCAGCCTCAATTTTATGAAGACCCCAAATTTTATACTTTTCTTGATACCTCCAAAGGACATAAAACTATTGTATATTTATTTGATGTCAAAAGAGTACACCTTTAAATATAATCATTTCAAGGATATCCTGATTTTTATAATCTCCCTTTAGCATTTCTTCATGTGAAAAAACCTCAAAAAAGTGGAAATTGCATAGACCCTTTGCAATGTATGAGAAGCCCTTATCAATACTGACATTAAAAATATCTACAAGAATACATATCAATTGTCAAAAATGGTATCTCTAAGGCTGGAATTATGGGGTTCTTGCACTTTCTATACCATTTTTTACATTTTATATCATTTCTATATCATCTTTCCAAAAGATAAAAATAAATTTAAACAAAAATCAAGCAATATAATGATTGAGAAATGCCCATTTGAAACAACAAATTTTTGTGTGTGTGACAAATTAGAGATGAATACCACCCTTCTTAGAAGGCAAGCTGGCAGCCACCATTGAGAGAGAGTAATCCTCTAAGCACCTTCAGAAAAGAGGGAAATCACCTTCCAGAGATGTTCTATAGGACAGCAGTTATCACTAGCGTTTTATACTCCCAGTTACTCCAGGGCTTTCTTTCTATCAAAGCTTCCCAACCACACTTCTTACTTCTCAAAAGGATACATGAAATCTGGGGATTCACTTTCCCACCTCTTCTCAACAGCGATATGAGCTACATTTTCCATTTCCCCAAAGGGGATAAATGACCTCCAGGAGAAGCTATTCCATTACAAACCCTTCTGAAACTGAGCACTAGCAAGCTGAGAATTGCTACCAGATGCCCTGCATTGGCTTCCTGTGTTTTCCATTCAGCCTCTTCCTCTCACAACCAGTTCATCTTCCTGACCCCTTCAGGTATAAAGTCTCTCAGTTTATCTTGTTATTTTCTGTACTTGTTATTCCAGTTTTGATTTTCTACCCTACACATAGACTGCAGCAAAATATCTGAGTGGAGGTTTTAATATATAGAACACCCCTGTTTACATTGCTTTGTATTTATGTAGTTGCAGAAAAAAAGAAAAATGCAACAAATCCACCAATCCTCAACCAATCTCTTCAGTAGTTCTTTAAGGAGTGCCTTTTATGTTCAGGGTGCAGAGATAAGCAAATTGTTGATAATTGTTGAAGGTGGGAGATGAGTACATGATGGAGAGTGGTATGTTTTCTTTATAATTGAAATTTTTCATCATAAAAAGTTGTTAAAAGTCCATCTTTGGCATTCCCACAAAGAGATAATATTGTGCTCTTCGAAATGGTTAAGGAAGCACTAATCTTTCCTGATAAAAGAGGAATATAAGTATTTTTATTTACATTTTATTATAATGATTTATTTCACACAAGTTTATTTCATTGTATGTACTCTCTTCATAAGTTGGTGAACAATAACATGAGATCCCTGTCCCAATGAAATTAGTAACATAATTGGAGACAGACAATAAGTAAGTAGACAAACAAATACAGGTATAATTCATGAAGAATTGAAGGAGAGGCTGAACACCCCATTTATCAGATAATCCTTCTAGACAGCCTGGGTGTTTGAGAAGGCACGTGGATAAAACTAGGAAATTGGACATCATCACAGCTGGCAGGCCACAGCCTTTACCGCTGGATGCTGAATACTCCTGGTTAGCAAATCCCCAGGCTCTCAACTTCGGTTTCTACCTTTTCCAATGAAAGTCCAAAAGGTCGTGAAGCACAATTAGTGGCGATACCACTAAACCTAACCTGCTCCTGGAGGTCTTGGGGGCTTTCTGTAGGTCCACGTAATTTCTGGTTTCTGTCTTCTCAAAGCCCTCATATTAATAATAATAATGAGCAATAGTAATCATGACAAACACAACACAGCGCGGACTCTGTAAGGGGCACTGTCTTCAACACTTTACACGCATTAATACACGGAATCCCGGAACCGCCCCTACAAGGTGGGTGCTCTTATTCTTCTTCCGTCCTGGGTCACAGGGCGAAGAGTTTAACCCGGGAATCTGGATCTACAGCGCATACCCTTAACCACTACGCAGTATTTCAGTCCCAGAAACCTGACATTGCTTTTTTTTTTTTTTTTTTTCCCCCAGCGTTCAATGAGGACGCAATACTGTTTGGTTGACTGGTTGGTTTGAGGCTTAGGGGAGAAAACTATCCGTGGTGTCAAAAAAGAGTTAAAGCCAAACATGGACGCATGAAAGACCAGAAGCCAGGAGTGGACCCAATTTGCCAAAAAACAAACCGAGAGCTGTAAAACCAAAGCTTTCGGTGCGCAGGTAAGGTAGCTTTTGATGGACAATCTAGACTTCAGTTCTTTTGGTGGGGAAAGCTGTGGTTATAACTTGCTCTATAAAGTGGCTTTTCATCCTCTAGTCACAATTCCTCGGTGCGTCCGAATCGACTGCCGGGAGTCGGAGCCTTTCACACGCGAGGGAGAATCTTATCTATAGCTCCCAAACTGCCCGTGTTTCCAGACGCGAAGGAGTCAAGGACCAGGTCCCGTCCACCCTCTCCTAGAGAAGTGCGTGTTAAGAAAATCAAGGAAGATTAACTGGTGAAACGCCGGGAATTCCAGCGGTGACGGCATCCTTCACACCTTCCTCGCCCTCTCTGAGATGTGCAAATGAGGTTGTGAATTTAACAGTGGTGCGTCCTCGAGTGTAATTCACCACCAACAGCAGCGACTCTGAAACTGGGGGCTCTTCCCGCCTTCGTTTGCTGGGGGGTAAGTCGAGGACGGGCTTCGGATTTGCAAAGACTGAGGCTATGCGGATTGATACTGAGGAATCAGCACGGAAGTCTTCCAACAATTTTAATTCGTATCCTCCCAGGCGGAAAGAACTAACGTCTCAGGAAATGCCCTTAGAAACCTAGGGGAAATTTTTGAAAATTATTGGAATTGCCGCCTTTGTTGTTTCATGTCTTATTTTATATAAACAAAAAAATTACGTCAACAGAATTTCCTTAGAGGGAGATAGATGCCTTGGCAGCTCTTCTACAGCGCTCGATTAAGGCTCCAGTCCCTTGGAGGAAATGGGTTTGAATCTTACCGTTGCAATACTTTTTGTTTCAAATTCCTGAAAGATTGTTTTTCATTCTTTGTTACCGTTTCTCTTTCGTATTTTTGTATTTGGAAGTTGTAACCTTGGAAATGAAGGTGTGGTCGGGGATGATTTGCGAGACATTCTCAGAGTTTGTGTTCATGTGTAAGATCCCAGGAAAGCTGCTCGAATTCTTCCCTTCGCTGCATACCCTTGTGTTGTTTAAGTAGGTAAACGAACCTCTAGACTGATTTGGGATTTCCGAAATGTCAGCGATACACCCACACAGCCGTGGGCGGCGTTAGGGTGGACCAGTGCGCAGGCTCCAACCTTTTCTCGTGTGAAAGTCCTGATCCTAGCAGGACCATTGAAGCTCTACCCACTCGTGATCGGTGCTAAGTAGCTGTCAAACGTCCCCTAGACCACAGATACTTCTCTCAAACTGACCCCGTCCTCTTTATCTCAGGAACAGGTAAAGAGCGTAACTAAGATGTCCTCTTAACCAAGGCTGCCAATAAACCTGATGCAGGAGAAGCTTGGCAGAAATCGGTCCCGCTCTGTTGCACTCCCTCAGTATTGGGTGCATGTTGAGATAAAGACTCCTGAGCCTCTGAGAAGCGAGGTCCTTCTGTAGCTGAAGGAGATGTCCTCCTTGAACCTCTGGTGAACAAATGCAAGTTTATTATTTTGCCCGTTTCCTTAGTTTAAAAATTGTATATGTATTATTATGATGTATATATTTTTACATGAAAATATATTTTCCTTATTTAAAAATTATATATGTATAATTATATATACATACGAATTTTAGAAGGACATAAAACGTCTCTACAACTCTTTCTCTTACATATATCATAGTTAAGAGAAAACAAGTTAAGGAAAAGAATTCTCAAATGTCCTTTCGTTGCACTTAGTGAAAGAATTCTGTGGCCTTTGTTGAGGATCTTCAAAATTGCTTTCTAGATTTTTCTGTCTATAGGTCAGGATGTTCATTAGCAAAGGCTTGTACTGATTTTAAAGTCAAGTTAAATGAGAACAGGAAACAAGAAAAATAAAAGTGGAAAGGATAAAAATTAATGGAAAAAAAATTTAAATCGAGTTTAACCCAAATCTGAAGGTTAGAAGAGATCATTTCCACTAAGAAAAAAAAAAATTGAAGCTCCTGTAAGAAATTACTTTAAGTTCTGACCCCGTCCCATTTACGTTATTTGTGTGTGGTTTGATATTTGAAGATAACTGTCAGAGAAGATTTTCTGTTTCTAAGACCTAAAGGAATATGGAAGGAACTGGTCAAGCATTCAAGTTGATGCTCTTCCAATGATGAATCATAAGATATTTCCCAAGGATATTTGAGGATTCTGTTTTTCAACTTGCTTTCTCTTATATGTTTCCCAAACTATTTTTTGCCTGTTCTAATTTCCTCCAACGTGTTCTTCTTTTTCAGGAGTTTGAATTCAAGGATTTTTAGATTGTGGATGGAAATTGTTATTCAAAGGCAAAAAATAACTGGTCTTTTCCTGACCTCCACAGATTTGGCAAGGCATGGTTTGGTGATGTTCTTAAGTGTTGATTTTTCTTAATGTCTTGAAAAGTTACAACAAATGAAACAGTCATTAAACGAGAGTGCAAGCTGGTTCGTCCAAAGGAAAATGTGGCCCAACATTCCAAGCTGCATTCAGTTCAAAGAAAATATACAATTAAAGTTTCCCAAGCCTCAAATGCCCTGTTAGTTTAATTCAAATTTGGGATATTAGCCTCATTTTTCTGAAAAGGGCTGACAATGGTAACATTAGGCACTTTCTGTAATGTTTGCGTTATCTGAATCTTATAGTGGGTTCCCTGGAAACGAACTGTGAGATGGAGATTTACTGGGGTTGGGGATGTGTGCTTTCAAGAGCATCCATGAGGAAGTGAGAATGGACTGGGCAGACAGAGCAGCTGACCCACAATGCAGTGGCAATGAGGCTGCAGCCTATCCGACCAGGAACTCTGGGACTGATCCAAAACTGGGAAAATAAAACAATAAATAAAATTTAGGTTCACATCTGCATTGAATTATGCTAGACGTCTCTTGCTCATAAAAGACATCTGCAAAATATTTTCTTTCTCTTTTAAGATAAACTCTACACTGGGGACAAAATGCAGTAAAACTCACTACCCCAAGTTCAGATGATTCAATAAAGAAAAGTAAGAACAAAGAAAGAAACCAGAAAAGTCTGCCTAGAAGACTGATTAGTTTGCTCTCAAAATGTCTGTTAATAACATCAGGTCATAGATCACTCAGGATTGACTGGCTTTATTAGCTTTTGTCTATACTGGTGATGTAGTTTTATTTCGATCCCTACATTAACCCAGGGTGGGGTTAGATCAAGCCTGTATGCACCAGGGGGCGGGGGGTGGGTGAAAACTCCGCATCCTTGTTCTCAGGGTTTTCTCATGGCTGCCCTAGTATCATGACTCTTGACCATAATTGAAATTGATCTGCAGACCCAGACACTTTTACAGTCCTAGGCTAACCTAAAATATCTTCTGCTTATCCTCATGTGGATGGAGATTTCCAGTATTCACTTCTATGTGAAGATTTGATAACAGAAAATAAGGTTATCAACACTCCTTTTCTCTAAGCCATTTAAGGGTCCTTCTTTAAAACCCTATATCCATTTGCCTCAAAATTTTATTTTATTTGCTTTGAGATATTGTGACTTACCCCATTACATTCAGTGGTAAATTGTACCAGGAATTCAAACTGTTCCCAGGAATTCAAATTGATAAGAAATCAGGGGAGGGGAGTGGAAACATCCCAAACTGGATTATTCTAGCTATGATTTCTATTGTGAAGAAATAGATAATATTTCATCTAATCTCCTACATATATGCTCCTCCAAATTAATTTCAGAATCAGTTTATCAAATTCCACGGAAACTGTTGTCGGGATTTTGTTGGGCGTTGCATTGTATCTATTAATTATTTGAGTGTAGAATCGACATTTTCATAACAAGCCTGTGGTCATAAATATGGGATAATTACTGTATGTTTCTGCATACCAGTCTTGCATGTCTTTTATCAAATTAAATAGTATGCACACTTTATTTCTTTGAAATAGGAAATGATGTTTTAATTACATTCTCAAATTGTTTGCTAATGGTGTACAGAATGCAATTACTTTTGTATACTTAAATCATGTTACTAATCTCTATTATTTCTAAAACTTCTCTATTGTATTTGTTTAACTGTGCACAAAAATCATAAAAACTTCAGCTAATTTCTGTTTTATTTCCTTTTTGATACTTATGCTTTTAATTCCTGATTCTTGTTTTATCACGCTGGCAGTACTAAAGTACAAGGTTAATAGAAATGACAATAGTGGGAAACCTTGCTTTCTTTATGATTATAAAAGGAATTCAAATATTTTCCCATTTAGAATAATATTTGTTTTTGGCATTTTTGTAAACCCTAGTTTTCAGATTAAAGATGGTTGTTCCCAGTCCTAGTTTTTTTTATAAATTTTTATTACAGTAGGAGTTGAAATTTATTAAAACTTTTTCTGCATCTATTGAGCTGATCCTATGTCTTCTTTCCTTTAATGTATATATTTTTTTATGATGATTGACCTTTATAGATTTTCTAATATTAAGCAATTTTGGATTTGGTTTACTAATGTTTTGTGTCATTGTCTGACATTGGCATCAGGGTTATACAGGTCTCTCTATTTCTATCTTCTGGTAAATTTTGTAGAAGATAGGAATTATCTGTTCCTTCTTACTTTTGTGGTATTCATCTCTAAAATTGTTTGTGATTGATGTTTCATTGTGGGAAGATTTTTAACTACTGCTTAAATATCTTTAAAAACTACAGAACATTTCAGTATTTCATACTCTTCTTAAGTTAGTGTGTTTTCCTTTTCTAAGAATGTCATCATTTCATCCATGATTTCAAATGTATTGGCAGAAGTTTTTGTTAGTATTTACTGCATTTACTATGTTTTTAACCTCTGCTGTGCCTATGGTTTTGTCCTTTTTTAAATTCTATGTTTATTCATATCCTTTTTTTCCTTTGATCAGTCTCACTAGAGATTTGTGTAATTTATTAGTTTTCTCAAAGAATCCATTTTTTCTTTTCTATTGTATCTTTATTTTTTGTTTAATTGCTTTCTATTCTTATCTTCATGTTTTTATTCCTCCTGTTACTTTAGAATTAATTCTGTCTCTCTTTTTCTAACTTTGTTGGCCTATACATTTGTGTAAAATAAATATTTAAAAGTATAAATTTCTCTAAAAATTCTCTTTTACTGCATTGTACATGCGTATTTTTTCTTTTTATTTTCATTCACTTCTAAGTATTTTTAACTTTCCATTATTATTTCTTCTTTGACTTATAAGTTACTTAAAATTGTGTTTGTTATTTATAAAGTATATGGAAATTTTTCATTAATATCTTAATTAAAATCTTACTTGAATTGTATTGTGAACATACAACATGATCTGTATAATACCTGAAATTTGAAATGTATCAAGATTTACTTTATGGATTAGCATAAGTTTTAAAAAATAATATATGCTTTAAAATATATGTATAATCTTTAAATATTAATGAAAATTTACCTATATCCATTATGTCAAGCTAGATCATGGTGAACTTCAAATCTTCTTAATCTTTGCTTATTTTTTGTGTGTGCCAGTTCAAAATATCAATAATTGACAGAGGTGGTTTAAATATCTCCCACAATGACAGTAGATTAATCACTTTCTCTAAAGTAATACTATGAAATTTATCTTTATATATGTTCAGCCTATTTTAGCAGATGGACATACATTTTATTTTGTCTTCTGAGTATATTAAGTCTTTAATCATCATATAATAACTCTTTTAATACCTAATGATGCTTTATGTCTGAAAGCCTATTTCATCTGATATTAACAGCAACCTCAATATCTTTGGTTAACATAGCAGGTGAACTCACTGCCCTCCCCGCTATGTGGGACATGACTCCCAGAGGTAACAATCTCCCTGGCAACGTGGGACACGACTCCCAGGAATGAGCCTGGACCCAGCATTGAGAAAATCTTCTTGACCAAAAGGGGGAAGCAAAATGAAACAAAATAAAGTTTCAGTGGCTGAGAGATTTCAAATGGAGTCGAGAAATCACTCTGGAGGGCATTCTTATGTGCTATATAGATATCCCTTTTTAGTTTGTAGTGTATTGAAATAGCTAGAAGGGAATACCTGAAACTGCCAAACTGCAACCCAGTAGCCTTGATTCTTGAAGACAATTGCATAACTATATAGCTTACATGGTGTGTCTGTGTGATTGTGAAAACCTTGTGGCTCACACTTCTTTGATCCAGTGTCTCGACAGATAAGTAAGAAAATGGGGACAAAAACTAAATGAAAAACAGGGTGTGATGGGGGGATGGAATGTTTAAGGTGTTCTTTTTTACTTTAACTTTTTTTTTTGGAGTAAGGAAAATGTTCAAAAATTGATTCTGGTGATGAATGCATACTATATGATGGTACTGTGAATAATTGCTTGTGGATGATTGTAGGATATGTGAATATATTTCAATAAAACTATATTTAAAAAGAAAAAATTACCTTTTGTTAGTATTTACCTGATGTAAATGTCTTCATTCTTTTATTTTCATTCTTTCTGAATGCATCAGCAACCCCAAAAGGAAAGATGTTTTATTAAAAATAAATAAATAAAAATGACATTGTTCTTCAAAAATGCCAATGTCACAAAGACAAAGAAAGGCTGTAGAAATGTTCCAGATTATAGGAGACTGAAAAGACATGCCAACTAAATGCAATTACGTGACTCTAGACGGGATCTTACACTAGAGGGGAATTCGCTATAATGGATATTATCAGGTCAGTTGGTCAAATTGGAAAGCAGACTGTAGATTAGATACTATTGTATCAGTATTTAATTTACTAAAGTTCATAGTGGTGCTGTGGTTATGCCCTCAAATATTTAGGGGGAAACGGGCTTGATGTATGCGACTTACTCTTAAATAGGAGAGAATGAGCAAATAAACGATAAAACAAATGGAGTAAAATATTGGGAATAGCTAAATCTGAGTACAGAATATACGGGTATTTTTGTACTATTCTTATTCTTTCAACTTTTTAGTATGAAATTATTCAGAGAAAAAGAGAGAGAGAGGGAGAGAGAGAGAGCGTGGAGGCGCCCGAACAGGGACAGCTTTTCAAAATATGGGAAGTTTGATAAAACAAACAAACAGCAACAACAAAAAGAAACAAACAAACAAAAAAACTTTCCAAAGAACCAATAATCTTTCATAGCTCCCGGATAGCTCCCGGAATACTTAAGTACTGGTGGCCGAAAAACAGAAGCCTTCTTGCCCTACTAGCTCACCTCCAAGTAACTCACTCCTGCTGGTACCGCAGAGGAGGCGACCGCGAGGAGTTTGCGGCAGGTGGTAAAAGCTGCTCAGGATACCGATCTGGGTCCCAAAGTGGTGCCTCTCACTAGAGCTCGTCTTTTCAGTTTGTCCTTGTGATCGATCCAGGACTTAGTGAGCTCGCAGGGACGTTCCATGTCATCACCTCGAAACCTTCAGTGAACATTTTTTGACTTCCAGAGACGAGGATGATTTGAGGATTTTTGTTCCAAAGGAGAAGGTGCTGGGCTCGGGAACTTGAGAGCGTCGGGCGAGGACTCCGCTGGACTCCCCGGTCCCTCTTACCGACGCTGTGGTCTCAGCCGGTAAGGAGGCTGGCCCTCTACCTGCTGCAGCAACCTGGGACCTTACACAAGGAGAGAGCAGGAAGTGAGATTAGAGAAAGCGACAGACTCACGAATTGTTTCCCTTCAGCCTCTTTCCTTTGCAATTTCAATCTGTTGCTTTCATCTGAGGCTGCTGCTCAGAACCCAGTTTAGCTGTTTCACAAATGAAATTTATAGACACGATTCCGCTGCAGCTCCCTGAAACTTTGGGGTGAAGAAATCGAAGACTAGGTCGCAGAAAGAACGGGGGTGTAGCTCAGTGGTAGAGCGCGTGCTTAGCATGCACGAGGCCCCGGGTTCAATTCCTGGCACCTCCAATAATCCTAAGAGGGGGGAGTGTTTTTGATTTCTTACCAGTACAGGAACTGACAGCCTTTGTGATACTTTCTTTTATGATACCCAATTTCTACCTCGAGGGCATTACCTCCACCAGGAATGCCACTGGTTCACATGGGAATACCCTGACTCTCTATAACAAGTTTATTGACCTGGTTTGTTTGGATTCAGTACCATGGGATTACTGAGGAACAGAAAAGAACATAGAAGAAAACAATAGAGAGCATTTTAAAAAAGACAGACCCTTAGTATCATTCACATTCTTTTGAATTCTGAAGAGTTCTTGGAGCAAAGGATACCCTGGAGGTACAATAGCAAGAAAAGTCATTGAATTCCTCCTGCTGAGCTTACAACCACCCCATACAAAGTTTTCTTTAATCACCAGATACATAAGCAGTGGGCCCCAGTTATTACTGTGGGATAGCATGCATATAGAGGACAATAAAGTGCTTTCTGTACGTGGTGCCTTCCACAGTGCTTGAACTGTGAATGATACGTTGAATGAAGATTGGTTGGTTAAATGAATCCAGAATCACTGCAGTTCAACTGAAAATTAAATAGCTCATTGGGAGTGTAAGACCAAGTTTCAAAATATCTTTTCTTCAAGAAAATTTCAATCAAAATAAAGGACATGCAGGCTCCTTTTAGAAATAAATTTAACTGGATGACAAATTCCACTCCCGCCAACACATCCAAGCCCCCCCACAAACACCCTCATGTGCTAGCCAAAACTAAAAACTGGCTTGTCTATGCCAGAAAATAGTCTGGAGCAACAGTAGAATATATAATATTAGAGGAATAAAAGGTGTCTATGTTTAACTTATTAATTTTTAGGAATTGTTTTTTATTCTGGAAAATAATTCTATGCAACATGTATTTTTAACAGGTTGTTATGGTCTGTGCCACCTGTTTATATACCTCTTTAAGTTATTTTGTGGCCAAATAGAAGCCTTAAATTTTTTCATGGCAAGTCAAGGATGCCCATTATCTTCACTACTGTTAAATATTGTAAGGGCGGTATTAATCAAGGCATTTAGATATGATAAAGAAATTAGAGGATTAATATTGGATAGGAAAGGATCAATCTATCTCTACAACTTGGTAGGGTTATCTATCTGGAAATCAGCCCTGAAAATGTAAAAGCTAGTGCAAATAAAGAATTTAGTAAAGTACTTGTGCTTCCGTTTGCTAAAGCTGCCAGAATGCAATATACCAGAAATGTGTTGGCTTTTACAGTGGGGATTTATTAGTTCACAAATTACAATTCTAAGTCCATGAGAATGTCCCAATTAAGGCATCAACAGGACAATACCTTCTTTGAAGAAAGGCTGCTGGCATCCAGGGTTCCTCTGCCAGATAGCAAGGCACATGGCTGGTGTCTGCTAGTCCTTGCTTTCAGCTCCTGGTTCCAGTGGCCTCCTCTCTGAGCTTCTGTGGATCGTCTCTTAGCATCTCTGGGGCTTTTCTCTCAGCTTCTCTGGGTGTTTCTCTCTGAGTTCTCTCGGCGTTGTCTGTCCTTTATCCTCTCATAAAGGACTCTAGTAAAAAGGATTAAGATCCATCTTGAATGGGGTGGGTCACATCTCAAATGAAGTAACCTAACCAAAAGGTCCCACCCACAGTAGGTCTGCACCCATAGGAATGGAGTAAAAGACCATGCCTTTTCTGGGCTTCATAACAACTTCAAACCAGTATAACCTAATTGTAAATTTAACGTATACATTACCATATTCAACCTTTGGAGAATACTTGGCTATCAACCACTTCTGAAAATTGACAAAGGGAGGAAAAACAATCAAGGATTTATCCTACCTCTTCTGAATAGACGGTACTTCAGGGCAAACATATAATTGATGAGAAGAAGATCTTCTGGATAGAAGAATCACAACTAATAAATGTAGGAGAAAAGATAAAATTAGAGTCAGCATTTTGCACCTGGTATTGCTATAATGCATCCAGGCCACAATCATAAATGGCTGCCATAGCCATGTGGGAGAATTGTATGGGGAACTATAGAATGATGAGTCAGACTGACGTCACCTGAAACCAAGGATCATTTTCATATCACTAAAAGTGAGAAAACTATACTTCATGTGCCTTGATGCAGTTAAATAGAACATGTCCAGCACCAACTGATGAAATATTTGTGTCAAAAATTGAAGTTGTGTCTAATCAAACAGATGGAACTATCTGTTTACAGTAAATACTGGGAATGGAGGAATATGTCTAGTGATGCCATGAGGATGCAATTAGCCAGATCCAGAATGTGGGAAATTTTCTTGGACAATCTGACCCTCAACAAGTAAATATCATGGTAAAAAGGGAACTGGAACTAATACAGATTAAATTACACATAAGGGAATAACAGACAAATAAAACATGTCTGGGTCCTAATTCAAGCAAATTAACTGAAAAATGACTTCTTTAAACAATTGAACATGGACTGAACATTAAATGAAGAAAGATTTGTTAATTTATCTGGTTGTAATATTACTATGGTAATGTTAAAAAAAATTTATATCTATTAGTTACACATGCTAAAATGCTTATGGGATAAATTAATATAATTCCTGGAATATGATTTATACTCCAAAGGGAAAAAGCACAAATAAAAAGTATAAGTGAATAAAGATGAAACAAGAAAGACAAAATGATGATAAATGCTGAAGCTGTTTGATTGGTACATGGGTATTCATTATACTATGCTCTCTACCTTTGTATATGCCTGAAAATTTCCAAAACAGTACTTTAAAAAATTCCTGACCAAATGCATCAGCATTTTCCTTTAAGTCATTAGGTCCTTGTGTTCTTTAAGAAGGCCTCATTGACCAGGAAAAAGCAAACCTTTTTTCTATAGTCTTTAAAAATTTTTATTTTTATTTTATCAAAGAATGGCTTTTGTTTCTTGAAAATCACTGTAGAGTATCAAATTTTAACTCTATATTTTATGTCACATGCAGAGCTTTGAGATAATCACACTCTTTTCTTAACTGCACATTATCCTCATTAGCTTGTGGAAGTCTCCTCTCATATTTACATATGTGTTTTTTTATCCCACTCTCCTTTTTTATCTCAGGTTCCTTCAATCATATGCAATAATATAAATGTATTTAATGTGCCTTTTTATTGTATGTCTCCTAGCCTACATTGATTTTGTGCATGGTGTGATTTATTGAGTTCAATATGTTTCTTGCCCTTCAAAATAAGCGTGGTGTTTTTAAGATCCTGTGTGTGTATCTTGTGAAATGCTTCTAATGGATGCACAGTAGTTCATGGTATATGTCTACCACATTTTACCTTCCCATTCCTCCAGGGATAGACACCAGATTGCCTCTGAATTCCTCTTGTTATAATAAATGTTGCAATAAAAATCCTCCCACATGTCACTGTACAGAACTGTGTGAGAATTTTCCTAGGATATATAAACAGGGGCATAGTGACTTGATGTCAGATTAGATTATTTGGGAAGCAGACCTTGAGATGGTGTTTTAATGTGCAGGATGTTTATTAGGGAGTTCCTTTGGGATCAGATAGGATAAGACACAGGTTGCAGACACAAAATTGGGTAGAGGGAGAAGTCAGGCTGTGATGCAGCCAACCCCATGGGGAGTTCTGAAGCTAAAATGGCCTATCTGATTCCTTCCACATTGACCCTAAATGGTAAAGGCTTCACACTCCTTCAGTCATGGAAGTGAGCTGCTCCCAAAAGGGCATAACCTTTTACAGCTAAGACAATTCCCAATGGAGTTGACAGCTGAAATTTGTCTGCTTACTGCACTCCCATCAGATGGAGCAACAAGTCCTTCCTTGAAGGCAGAGCATTTTTGTGTCTCTCACATTTGGTCCTAGAAATCACTTTTTTCTTAATTACCTTAGTGGCAGATTTCTCTGTGGAATGGCTGCATTTTCTGTACTTTAACCAGCAGTGCAAACAAACAGGAAAGAAGTAAAATAATGAGATGGTTAAAAGAGATAAACAGGAATTTCCAAATGAAAAGACATGAGAGGCTAACAAGGATGCTCAAACTCATTGGTAATCAGAGAAATATAAAATCAAATAATGATGAATTTTCCCATTACACCACTAAGACTGCAAAATTTAGAAATCTGAATAATGTCGAGTTGGCAGGTTCGTTATTAATTTTCAGTTGTTTTGTGAATATTCTAGAATTGATGTCATAGTTGCTTTTAAATATTGCAAGAAAAGCTTCTCCTAATCTGTCATTTATGTGTTAATATTTTCTAAAATATCTTTTATTGAAAATAAGTCTTTAATTTTTATTTAATTAAATTTATCTCATTTTTTTTCTTGGCCTTGTGTATTGTCCTTGGGACCCCCTGTCCTAGTGCTGGAATGCAAAACACCAGAGATGGATTGGCTTTTATAAAAGGGGGTTTATTTGGTTACACAGTTACAGTCTTAAGACCATAAAGTGTCCAAGGTAACACATCAGCAATCGGCTACCTTCACTGGAGGATGGCCAACGGTGTCCGGAAAACCTCTGTTAGTTGGGAAGGTACGTGGCTGGTGTCTGCTCCAGAGTTCTGGTTTCAAAATGACTTTCTCCCAGGACGTTCCTCTCTAGGCTGCAGTTCCTCAAAAATGTCACTCTTAGTTGCACTTGGGATATATGTCCTCTCTCAGCTTCTCCGGAGCATGAGTCTGCTTGCAATGGCCGTCTTCAAACTGTCTCTTGTTTGCAGCTCCTGTGCTTTCTTCAAAGTGTCCCTCTTGGCTGTAGCTCCTCTTCAAAACATCACTCACAGCAGCACTGAGTTCCTTCTACTATGTCAGCTCATTTATATGGCTCCACTGATCAGCCCAGACCCACCCTAATGGACAGAGCAACACCCCCATGGAACTTATCCAATCAGAGTCATCACCCACAGCTGGGTGGGGCACATTCCAAAGAAACACTCAAAGAATTACAATCTAATCAACACTGATAACATCTGTCCACACAAGATTACATCAAAGATAATGGCGTTTGGGGGACACAATATATTCAAACTGGCACATCCCCCTAGATGGTCATGATAATGAAAATTGTCATGATGATAAAGATTTTGGAGTAATGAAAATGTTCAAAAATTGATTGTGATGATGATTACACAACTATATGATGATATAGTGAACAACTGTTTGTACACTTTGGATTATTGTATGGTATGTGCATATATCTCAATGAAGTCACATTTAAAAAGTATGTTATGTTTAGTTAATCAATAATGCCATAAATGATAAAGTCCTAAATAATATGATAGCCTCAGGGGCTGCCTTGTATTTGAAACATGCTTTCTATCATGCATTGACGGTATGCATTTTGTTATGCATATTTTCTTTGTTTAAATAAGGTGTGTAATGTACATACCTTTCCAGATGAAACTATATGTGCCACACTTTGCACTACTCATAACATAATGATAAACTCAAGACTATGAGAGAAATATTTAAATTTCCATTTTATGAAGAAAGGAACCAAATTATCAGTTACACTTTTTAAAAAATTATCAGTTTACATATTTAATCTGGGTGCATTTTAAGTTCTAACTTTTTTTGTTTATTGTTTGATGCATCATTTGAAAATACAAAGGAAATATCCTTCTGTTTTTAATGATGCATGAGTGGAAGTAATGCTAGTTGGCACTATTTGTAAGAAAACAATAAAATAATTGTGTTTAAATATATATATATATAACAACAACTCCTGATTTGCCTACTGATAGGGCAAACAGAGCAGAGAAAATTCAGAGAACAAGTTTACATATCCTGCTACCTCCTGCATAAGAAGCAGGCACTTTTCCTTCAGAATCAGTTCCCCTTATTAGAAGAAAGCCTTTCATAACCTCTTTTGAGAATCCATCCTGTCTGAGCTCATGTATAGTCTATGTTTTACATTATTGTCCAGCATTTAACTTCAAATGGACACAGGGAAGAGGAAAGAATGTTACAGTAAAGGCCTTTCCTGTGGCAAAGATCATAGTATAGTTGCAAGGTAAATGACCATAGTGGGATACAACTGTTTCCTCTCCCACTAAAGAGTTGATGGAACAGCCTCCAAGAGTCCTAGCACTGGAAACCGTGTGGCTTCATTTCAAGGTCTGCACTTCTTTTTCAAGCTAAGATGAATAAAGTTGGTACCGACTTAGTTATTTTAAGTTTATGTTACTTGGAAGTTTTTGGTGTGATTAAATCTACATGTCACAGAGCAAGTGTGATGTATTGAGAAGAAAATTACAGGAAAATAATTGGAAATAGGGGCATTTCTTTTCTGGAACTAAAAGGGAGAAAACACTCATTATGTGTTATTAGACAGGACATAGAGCAAATATTTGTTAAAAGATAAATTAAATTTACTACTAAAAAAGGAGGCCCTTACAGGAATCAAAAGTCTACTAATACCAACATCTAACCAACTGAACCAGCTGGCACGTATAATGATGTATCAGTAAAAACAAATAAACATATACATCTGCATTTAATCGTCTATACCTCTGGTGCTTTAATGTATTTTCAGATTTGCTAAAGTGACAAAGCTAAAAGCATTGTTTTGTTTACAGAATTCAGGCCATGTCATGCCCTTTAAAAAGGCAGGTGAAAAGATAGAATTCTAGAGATAGAATCTGCGTCTTCTAAGAGAGAATTCCTGCACTCCATCACTGACCCACTTCCTCACTACAGGTATTATTGACTCCTCTAATCATTGGCCAAAAATGCCTCCCAAATAGCGTCTTTATGTAGCTTCTTATAAAATAACTACCAGCAAGTGGGAAAAAAGGGTTGAGCATAAAGGCCAGCAAGAACATGGCAAGGAGAATGAAATAAGTCATGAAAGAACAGACAGAATGAGCACGTAAGAGTTTTGCCCTGCATTGTCCCTTAGTACAGAAGACACAAAATAGAGATACAAGGATAGAACTCGGGACTCCACGCATGCAAATCATAAGCTCTACCACTTATTATATACTCTTGCACCTATCTCTGTTCTCTTCCCAGACTTCGGTTAAAAAAAAATTATTTGACTGGCATAGTTGTTCAAGACTGTGTCAACAATTCTTGCTGATGAAAAGAAATTGAATCCAATTTGAACCAGACTAGGCCTCATTCAACAACCATTTGAAAAACTGGCTTACAATTGATTGTATATGTGACATTCAGAAAAAAATATATTGGTAAAAACACCAGAGTAATAAAAAAGAAGTATCGTAGAGTAAATAACTCAGTTCCTACTATAAAATGCAAAATCTAACTCATAAGATCTAGCACTGATTTGCCTACTGATAGGGCAAACAGAGCAGAGAAAATTCAGAGAACAAGTTCGATCATGTTATGATCGAAATGACTAAGAGAAGAGAGTAGAATCATCTTGAAATGTGTTCCAAAGAATTATATTTCTGGTCACAAATCATCCACCTTCAGTCAACCAGTGTCTGCCTGCACAACAGTGTAAACTTGACTATGTAAATTGGATAACTGAAACAGTATCTATGGGATGAAGAGCAGAAAAAGAAACAAATGTATTCCAAAGAATCATCACTCCTAACTTGAGAGGAAGGTTTGATAATCATTTCATTAATGTGTGATGGCATTTAAAGGCGGGTTGAAGTATTTACAAAGTTTTAATATATTTAATTTATAATTTTAAAAAACTGTTTTAAAGAGTTTGGTTATCTTTAAAATGTTCGAAGTAATTTCCTACAGCTGTCATAAAAGTCCTCAGTAGCCTATTTAAGTAATGAGTGAAGATATAAGAACCACCGATTGCAAGACGAATGAGTGCAAGTTTTCCTCTTCAAAAGACCTCAACTCAGCTGGAGATGCCGGGGATCGAACCCGGGACCTCATACATGCAAAGCATGCGCTCTACCACTGAGCTACATCCCCAACCACAAAATTGGCTTTTTCCCTTTAATTTTTCAGCAATAGTCATCCCAAAATAGCATGGTGCAAATCCGCAGAAACCCATGAAATTTTTTTCCGTTACGTATCCATAGAAACATAATCAGGTCGATTTAACAAATAAATACTTATTTTAAAATACCATCCTTAAATTCCCTGTACTTATTCTTAATATCATTTAGCACGGTTTATAATTGTAGATCTGTGTGATTTGATAAGTCTATTTCCTTCTCTAGTGAGGTAGCTTCAGGACAGCTGAAGCCATGACTCCCTAGCCCCTAACTTAGAGGCTGGCATTTAGCAGTCACTCACTAAAGTGAAACGATAACAGGTGTACTCTGCTCAGAGTATACATTACAGTGCAGAGAATCTTGCAGTGAAGTATGTGGGAGAAGGGTGAACCATATATATATATGTAAACAAATAATTTCAAAACCATATGACAAGGGCCCTAACCCCCCTGCCAAAAAAAATTTATATGTGACTACAGTAGCAGGCAGGAAAAATACCACATCGGTGTTCAGAAAGAAGCTGACGCCTCCAGAAGTCCTAAAGATCAAGATTTGACAACGTGAAGAAAGGCCAAGGGTTACGTTGGGTTGGAGGACTAACTTGAGCTTGCAGCCGTGGGTGTCTGTTTCTTGGATTTCGGACAAGTTCTGGGCGGCGGTAGAGCATGGATGCCCCCAGGAAGCACCCTACAGAGATTTGATCAGACGCATAATGCGGGCTGTCTTCACCAGCAGGCCAAGTCAGGAGCTGCGGACCTGAAATACATTTGTTTGTTTTATCGAATTTAAGATTGGCAGAAATCCAGCAATCCCTGGGTGGGACTGCTGCAGCCTTCTGCTAACACTGTGATATGGAAACGGGGCTGGCATGGCATATCTGGTAACTGTGCTGGCGACAGGAAGGATAAGGGCTACCAATATTCTGCTGCTGACACCAGAGCTCCCGACCTGCCTCTCCCAGGTGCCGATCTTCACTGTGCTCACTAGAGCGGACTGTTGGGTATCTCCGGTAACCATTCACAGTCACTACGTCTATCCTCCTACACTTTCAGCTACAAAACATGGTCCTCCCTCTCGGCTCGTAGGGGTTTAATTTCAGCCTTCAGACCATGGGTTTGGCGGGTTAACGTTGCTCGCAGGCCAAGCTGCTTCTTTGCTATTGGATTCAGCTTGAGATGCTCGGTTGACTCCCCGATGTAGCTCGAAGACTTTCCAGGTTGTGCCCGGCCCTGCCTCTCACTCCTGCTCTCTTCCTTGCCCTGGCACGTGTGGAAAGCAGGAGTGCTATTCCTCGTCTCCATCCGGTCCTTTCCTCCTTGTTGCAGACTGTTTGGCCTCTCCCGGTTTACCTCCCCGTAGAGGCCACTTCTCTACCGTTGGAACAAGGCTTGCTCTGTCGCCAGGCTGGCCGTCCCGGGTTTCTGTGCAGATGGTGGAAAAGCCCTGGATGCCGCGCTGTTAACCCGGAGGTCCATTCGGGATCATGGGGAAATCCTTCCAAGTCCCTTGCTTTAGGATTCTATGTACCGTGGAGCGAGGGTCCTCTCTCTGACTCCCCGGCCGCTCACGAATCGTTGGTCCCCACCGGGGTTCAGCTGTGGCTTAGAAGGCGTTCGTCGCGCTGCCCAAACTAACTTGCAGATGCGCCGACTTTGCGCGCCCGCCCTGCGAGCATCCAGGTGTGTTCCTGAGCGCGTCGAGCATCCCTGCAGCGTGCGTGGGCCGCATTCAGACCACAGCTGCCTCCTCCTCTTCGTCCCAATTCCATCTTTCCCCCTCTCGCAGCCACGGAAGAAAACTTGTAGCAGAAACCCGAAGAGCGAAGGAATGCCGGGGTTTGGTAAACCCATTACCCAGAGGCTGTACGACTGCTCTTCTCAGTTGGCGGGAAGAGGACCTAAGGACACTGCACATGCCCTGGGTGCTGTAATCTCGTGTCCAAGAGAGTCATCGCTTCCCTTCCTGTTTTCCTCTTGCTTCAGTCCCTGCTCGCCAGTTGGGTTCTTGGAGTTTCTCTCAGTGTAGTCAGCTCCAGTATCTCTCATGGGCTTGTGCCTGAGGTCTCAGTGGTTGGAAGGGTTGGTTCCAATAAGCTCTGTCCAGGTGGAACCCACCTATCGGGGGTGGGGGTGGGAGTGCAATAGTGTTTTTGTTTTGTTTTAACAGAAAGAAATCAACTTGATGGATGTAACCCAATGTTAACGATTCCCTTCTCTTGTATCCTCACTTTTCAAGACCTTGGGAGGGCCCCAAGCAATGTGTTTGCCTGTACACTTTTGTAAAATTTGTGTCAGTGAAATTTTAACCACAATCAAGATTCAATTCCGGAAAAGGAGTGCCACATCCAAGGAAGCCAGCGGGCGCTCAAAGGACCCACTCCCCACTCCCGGCAGGGAAAAATAGGAGGCGGTGCTCTCTGTTGGCCCCAAAGAGCAGGGAGGCAGGAAGGACACTTAAAGAGCTTTACGAGCCACTGGAGGGCACATCTGGTGCTAGCAGCCGCAGTAATTGTAGTTTTACTATTGTGTGTTAAATAAGCTACAGCTAAACTCTTGGTTGGATCTTGGGAGGTATTCCAAACAGGCGGCAGCAGTCTGGATGGTACAGTTAGGAATAATGGAGTGGAACTGGATTCCGCCTTATTAATTTTTGTATTTGAGGCCATGATTAAGAAGAGCTGCGGGTGGTGTTCCTATAACGCTGCCGGAGGTGAAATTCTTGGATCAAGGCAAGACAGATTAGAAGAAAAGCCAAGAACGCTTTCATTAATCAAGAAAAAAGGTCAGAATCAAAGACCATTAGATCTCTTAGAAGCCGTCGTAAGTGAAGTCTACTAGTGTGCTGAGGCCCCATTCCTTTGCCTGCTCTGGGAAACTAAAGTCTTTGGGTTTGGATAAGACAAAAGTTTCAGCTTTGGCTTTCAGCTTTGGAAAGGGAAAAACTAAAAGAATTGACCAAAGAACTTCATTGGGAGCTGAACCTGTGGCTTTGTTGGGAAACCTGCCAGAGCCGGGAGGAAAAAATGATGGACGCTTTGGTAGCTCTTTCTCCAATCCGTGAGTGATGGAGCTTAGCCATTTTTAGTAGTGGAACGATTTGTCTGGTGAAGTAAGATAACGAATGAGATTTAGACATGATACATTCCATGAGCCCCGAATGCTCAGCATCCCCAGATTCTTAGATGTTCAGCCACCAGAGGTTGAACACTGCCAACTCTAAATGCAGCCCACGATTGCACTGACCCGCCCGGCAGTTGCCTACTTTTAACAAATCTTTCAATCCCGTTGGTCTTAGAAATCAGATTATAATTACTTCTCACGGACGACGAATTCTTAGTAAGTGTGGGATATAAACTTGTTGAGTAAGACCATGCCCTTTGTGCCAGTGGTTTCTAACGACTGGGTGGTAGAGTGAGGCCCTGAAGTGGGCAGTTCTAATTTGGCTCAGGGGCCACAAGCGGCACGGGAAAGACGGTAGAAAACTGGGCTAAGTTACCAACCTGTGGTTGGTAGACTTCACAGGTATTTCTGAAATTAAACTGATTGTTGGGCTAAGAAATGTGTCCCGGAATTAAGCCACCTTTAATCTTAGAATTTTGAGAGATACTCTAGTTAAAGATTAGAGAACAGTCTTCTCTTCCCCCACATTTCTCCCTCAGCCCGGTGATACATTTTTCCTTTTTCTTCGGTTTGGCTCAGTGGTAGTGCTTTGCATATGCTACATCTGTGGTTCGATCCCTGCCATGTCCAGCTGTGTCCCATCATAGGACAGTGCATACCTGTTGATCTAACCTCTATCTCTTGCTTTGTTTGGTGAAAGCCTGCACTTCTATTTGCATTTCTCCCTTGCCTGAGGAAGAATTAAATTAAGCTTTTATTGTTAAGATTCAATAATTGTGCTTTAGTTAACATTTTGAATATAGAAGATAAAAATGGACATTGTGAAGTTAAGACCCTAAGAAACACAGCTGGTCTTTCATAAAAATAAAATTAAAGTTCCTGAACTTAGTATAAAGCCTATTTAAGACCAAAAAAACCCACCACATATATAAAAATTTTAATTCACTTGCATAGGTCAAAATTTTTTATTTTTTAAATTTTTATTAGAAAAGAAGTAGGCTTACAGAAAAATCATGCATATATTCCCCATGATTAACACTTTGCATTAGTGTATTACTTTTGTTACAAATAATGCAAGAATATTATTATAATTGTACTATAAAATATAGTCTGTAGTTTACATTAGAGTTTACTGAGCTGAAAAGTTGTCACAGCCGAAGAGTGCCATGCCAATCCAAAGGCCAAAGAAGACAACAAGCATTTTCTGATACATGAACTTTTATTCAGGGCTTACTTACAGGGTGAGAAGTCGTGGAGAGATTATGACGGCTCTCTCAGGCTGTGCAGGCATCACGTTCACAGGGAAAACTACCCAGCCAAGCAAAAAGGGCAGAAAGCCTTTTATAAGGGTTTAAGACAAAGGCCCTCCTAAGGGTGGGGGGAGCATAGATGCAGGAACAGGTCACTCTGACCTGGGGGGTGGTGCAGGAAGGACTAGAATAACACTTCAACAATTACATTTTGCTCTTTTTGTGAGACTAAGAGCCTTTAACTTCCTGCCTGCTTGCATAAAGTTACATTTTAAGGTCAATTTTACCCTTTTTCTCTTTACTGGCTTAGAAAGACAATAGGTTAAACATTTAGCTGCCTAGGTCATGCAGACTGCTGTGCACCAAAGATCTGCAGGCCTCTTTTGCCCAGGCCACGGGTTGCCACAATCTACCCCTGCACAACAGTTTGCATTGACCATAAGACAGACTTTACATCCATAATTCACAACAACATAATAAATAACAAAGTAATAATACACTGATACAGAGAGATAATAAACCCATTAGCAAGTGGTGCTATGGCCAGGTTAATGAGTTTTACCATTTAGCACAAGTACCACCTGGGCTAAAATAGCTAAAGGATAACACTACCAGGCATTCTGCTTTCTTCTGTACCTAGTTTTTACCATTTTTCAACCTTGATCACAGAAATAAATTTCCCTTTCCACCAAATTTCTGCAACTTTCTATATTCATTCAGGTTTTGTTCCATATCCCCCTTTTTTTTATTCTGATACAACCAGTCATTTAGGGAAAACACGACTGTTTTTTTCCTTCAATAATTAAAAAAAAAGACATCCCTCATACCTTCTTCATTCAAGTTACCAAAATAATTTTGGAAATTGTTCTTAAGCATTTCACAACATATTGTTACCAATAACATTACACTTGTTAGAAGGCTAAATACTAAAACATTTTAGTAGCACTTTTTTATAACAAGAATTAACAATACATATAAGCCTTAAATTGGATAGCTCAGTGGTTTAACAATATATATAAACTGAGTCTTCATAGTGGGTAGAAGAGTTCCAGGTGAGGGGGTTTTACATACCATGTTTTCTCCCCCTGCAGGGAGCCCTTCAGTGTCAGATCTACAGTTAGTTTCCTATGTAATTCTAATACCCATGGACTTAGGATTCTCAACCAGCATGGCTGCATGGGCCAGAACCAGAGCCAATTGACCTTATTTTCCCCAATTTCTAGTGTTTGTGGCACAGGCAAGAGAGAGTTATTATCATTGCCCTGTTGTGGCTTAAAGGCAGCCAGCCCGTTTATCTGGAGTTAATGCTGATATAGTCCTCAAGTCCATTATTTCTATCATCCTTTAAGTGTTCAGATGTATCCATGGCAGTGAAAGCATATTTTGTCCCTTTGGACAGAGGAAAGGGGCCAATATAGTTTACTTGCCACCAGGTGACATGAATCTGGTGTCCTCAGTACCCGGTCTTCCAGCACAGCCATTCAGCCACTTCATGTGTCACTGGTGTTAGGCTGTGGATTTTCACTAGGGCATCAGCTTCTATGTCACCTGGTAATGAACTGGTGTTGTGGGCAGAGACATGACAAATGGTTACCTGACATTTGTGGCAGGGAGTCCAGATGTCTTCTTACCAGATGGTATCAGTACTGGGCTGGACAGTCATGGCTGTCTAGGTAGCAGGTTGTCCGTGTGCCAATCCATGCAGAGTCAGGTGTATTTCCTTGTCTGTCAATGGTGGGCATGGGAGGAGCCACCTCAGGAGGATCAACAGGAAACAGGGCATGCTGCTCTTTCAATAGGAGGCCAGTCCTAAAATTTCATGCATCTCTGTACTCAAAGAGCCATTGTTAAAAAATGTCACATCTTAGGATGTAGACTTTCCATTCTGTCAGTGTGCTCACCTGAGCACTCCACAAATGGGGCTCATTTATAGTCTCCTGTATCTGCATAACTGTATGGGTATGCTCTTCTGTAAGGTCACTGGGCACCTGAGTTAGACCTTCAACACTTGCAACAGAGGATTACAAACTGTGCACAATTGCTCTTTCAAGGGGCTATATCTGCGTCCTGTGCCCTTCCATAGTTGGGACCAGAATCTAACAGGTACACATCTAGCTTGTTGCCTTTGCCACAAACCCCACCCAAAGCCAATATTGGCACTGGCCACATCCAAATCACAGGGTATATTGAGGTCCACCCCCCTTAAAGTCTGTGCTTGCATAATAGTTCACTTAGTCTTTTTAAACACAGCCTGCTGTGGAAAATCCCATTCCCACACTTTTCCTTTTCTAATTAGGGTATACAAAGGTTTTAAAATTCGTACGACATAGAGTATAGACACTTTACAATAACTTAACAAGCCAAGAAAAGCCATCAACTGTTCAGAAGTAAGCAATGGGTAGCTTTGCATTTTAACAACAACAGCTGAAGGAATAGCCTTAGTTTTACCTAACCGAAATACCCAAGTGTTGCTGACAGGGCAGCGCAGGAATGAGACACAGACACAAAGTTAAGAATTAAGGGAGCAGGGGGCCCACTGCATCTCGTGCTAAGTGGACCATAATGCACCTTTGCTCCAGTTATTTATTTCAGAAGATCAGGGAGTATATGCTAAATGTCCTCAGGCTCGGGAGAGCCCACCAGATACCTATGTTTACATCCTGTTGCATATCAGAAGGAACAATCTAGGTTTAGGACAATGGTAAACGTTGTCATCATAGTCACAAGACACATATCTTTACAGGGCGGGCCTGCATGGCGTTCCATGCAGGCCTGTGGGTTAACGTTCCAAGCCACCACCCTAGATATGCCTCAGGCAACATGGAAGACTCGGTTTCCCACACCCAAGAACTTGATAGAGTAGTCAGACTCTTCTGGAGGTTTCCACATTTGAAGGTATCCTTGTGGAAGCACAGAAAATGTCCATTATTGTTGTCCCTGTGTGAAGCCTAACACAGGTTGACTGGAAAAAATCTAAAAATATTCTAAATAACTTATTAGCAAGGTTTAACACAAAATGAAACAGGAGGAACCAGTTTGCTAATGGCTGTCTAGGTTTCTGTCAATACTGGTTACTAATATCTCTTAATTCTGCTGGGGAAAAAACTCCCAGGATGAAATGAGCACCCTCTGATCAGAAGCTGCTGCCACTGCTCCACCTTCCTCCCTCCATGGGGGATCAGGGTGCTGAACTTCCTCTGCTTTAACCCTTTGTTGCAACAGAGGTCAAGTACACCTACTTTCCTTAGTATCAATTTCCCAGTTAGACAGGGGCACATCATCTTTTGATGAGGAATCAACAGGGTCCTACACTTTACAGTCCCAGTCAGGGGAAGCCAGGATACGCCTAACTTGCCCTTTGGGTAGCTTATGCCCTCTTACTCTAGTGTGCTGGTATGCCAATACTTCTAAACATTTATCCAGAGCATCTTTCTATTCCACTTGTGCTAGCCTCGTATCTTTTTCTAGCTTTAATTTACCTCCAAGGTGGTTTATGGCCATCTTAGCTGCTAAAGCTTCCTCAGCAGCGGCGCATACAGCCTCTAACAATGGCCAGCCCACTGCAGCTGCAATCTGATGGCTCTTTTTTTCTTTCTGAATCCCCAGTAGTCCTGTGGCCTGATACAGGATGGCTATTTGTCCAGCCGGAGAGTTAGAAACATTTCTATACTCCCTCGGCAGATTCCACTCATTTAGGAAGGTAGCCACCCCTCCCCACATAGACATCCATTCCATGGGGGGGGGGGCAGCCCTTCCCACATAGACATCACAGGCCTCCCCGATATCCTGCCCGGGGCCTTCTCCATTCTCCTCCCCAAGTTCATGTCATCAGTGCTCGGGATCTCCTTAGTCTCTGGCTGGTGGCTATTTAATTCTCCAGGCTGGCTCTGCCAATTGTCGCAGCTGAAAAGGGCCATGCTAGTCCAAAGGCCAAAGAAGACAACGAGCATTTTCCGATACATGAACTTTTATTCAGAGCTTACTTACAGGTTGAGAAGTCATGGAGAGATCATGATGGCTCTCTCAGGCCAGGCAGACATTGCGTTCACAGGGAAGACGACTGAGCCATGCAAAAAGGTCAGAAAGACATTTATAAGTGGTTAAGACAAAGGCTTTCCTAAGGGTGGGGGGAGCATAGATGCAGGAATAGGTCATTTTGACCTGGGGGGTGGTGCAGGAAGGACTAGAATAACACCTGAACAATTACATTTTGCTCTTTTTGTGAGACTAAGAGCCTCTCACTTCCTGCCTGCTTGCACGAAGTTACATTTTAAGGTCAATTTACCTTTTTTTTCTTTACTGGCTTAGAAAGACAGTAGGTTAAACATTTAGCTGCCTAGGTCATGCAGACTGCTGTGCACCAAAGATCTGCAGGCCTGTTTTGCTCAGGCCATGGGTTGCCACAAGAGTCCTATGGTTTTTTAAAAAACACTTATTCTAGTAACATGTATACAATCTAAAATTTCCCTTTTTAATCATATTCAAATATATTATTCAGCAGTGTTAATTACATTCATAATGTTGTGTCATCATCACCATCTATTACCAAAAATTTTCATCCCCACAAACAGAAATTCTGTAACCTAGGTCAAATTTAATATGACCTTTTGATAAACTGAAAAACAAGGAGTAAAAGTTGTACCAGTTTGTATATATTATATCCCCCAGAAAAAAGCCATATTCTTTAATCCAATCTTGTGTGCACAGACATATTGGTGTTGATTAGATTTTAATTCTTTGATTGAGTGTTTCCATGGAGATGTGACCCACCCAACTGTAGGTGATAAGTCTGACTGGATAAGTTCCATGGATGTGTGGCCCTGCCCACTCAGCATGGGCGTTGATTAGTTTACTGGAGCACTATATAAGCTCAGAGAGAAGTAGCGAGCTAGCTGTAGCTGAAACAGACATTTCGAAGACAGCTATTGGAAGCTGATGGAGACATTTTGGAGAATGCCATTTTGAAAGCAACCTAGGAGCAAGCAGACACCAGCCATGTGCCTTTCCAGCTATCAGAGGTTTTCCAGACACCAATGGCTATCCTTCAGTGAAGGAACCCAATTGTTGATGCATTACCTTGGACACTTTATGGCCTTGAGACTGTAACTTTGTAACCAAATAAACCCCCTTTATAAAAGCCAATCCTTTCTGATGTTTTGCATTCTTGCAGTGTTAGCAAACTGGAACAAAGGGTAAAGATATTTTAGCACATATAAAGAAAAAAGTACATTTAAAATAAATAAGCGCTTCTACAAATCAATTTCCAAATGAAACCAATTAGAATAAAAAGCAAAATAGTGTATTCTTTTCATTTAACCAACAATGTTTATAAAGGTGGACCTTATGTAAGGCAACTCTGATTGTTGAATAGATTAATCTACAAAAGAAGTATATAGTTAATGGTATGTGCTAGTGTAGCAGGTAGTGTTTTAGTCTACAATGAGCTACATGTCATTTATTTTGATTTAAAATATTTTGAATGAGAGAACTTCATATATTTTGTCTGAAATTCTCCCATAGCCAATAAGTGCTTGTTTTGAATTCAGACAACTTATAGTATCATTTATAGTTTTATACTTTAAGTAGGAAGGAAGGAAGGGAGGAAAGGAGGGAGGGAGGGAGGAAGGTGGCAAATATGTTGCAAACCTCTGAGGCAGAGAAGAGCTGTCCTTTCTCTAATAAATGTTCTGGCTTCCTACTCTGTAATGTCAGCTATATAATCAGTGTTTTACTCTGTATTTTCCACTGGGAAACTCCAAGTGAAATTTCTCTGTTATGACGCTTTCTTAAATTGTGCTTCTGAAACATAATTCTCCCCTTCTAGTTTACTAAAATATTTTATTGGGATTATTAGAAGCTCAAATCTTCATTGAAGTTTCTGATAAATGAAAGCTAAAATGTATATTTCCTAGACTCCATTGCAGCCAAGGATCATGATGTAAAAGGGCTTAGACTTATATTAGAGGCACTTCTCTGAGATTTAGAAGGTGAAATATCATTCTGCTGATTTGGGCTATTTTCTCTTAGCAAGCAAAATGGCGGATCCACTTTTTCTCAGGGATAGTGTTATTAGTCTCTAATTTACAGATCTAGAGAGAAAATAGTGGCAGAGGCAGTGAACAAGTCCATATTCCAATGTTCAGGCACCAGCTTCATGGGTTTGGAAAATAGTTATAGAAGAAGCGGTCTTCTAACCCTAACTTTGTGTTTCCTGTATTGCAGCTAAAGTGGTATGTTTTGAGTTTCAGTAATTTTATTACTAGCTTCCCTTGAAGATTGTTCTGTAGATATTTTTTCATACTTGAAGTTCTAGTCTAAATTCTGTTTCTCAACCTCGTCTAATGATTTCATAATAATCTGTGGTAAATTGAATCATGTACCCAAACAAAAGACTTGTTGTTAATCTTAGTCTGCGTTCCTTGCTGCAACCCATTTGTAAATTGGACATTTTGAAGAGGTTTTTATTAGTTAGGGTATGGCCAAACTGAATGAGGGTGAGTCTTAATTCATATTACTAGAGACCTTATAAAGAGAGAAAATTCAGTTGCAGTCAGTCAGTAGAAACCAGAAACAAGTCAGGAGTCAGAGGAGGCCACAGGAAGAAACCAGAAGTCAGTGGAAACCAGAAAGGCAGACACAAGGAGAGAGAAAACGCCATGTGACAGAAGACTGCCATCTCCAGAACATGACAAACTTTGGAGAAAGCATGGCCTTACTGACATTTTGATTTTGGACTTCCAGCCTTCAAAACTATCAGACAATAGATGCTTGTTGTTTAAGCCAACCCATTATATGATATTTGTCATGGCAGATCTGGCAAACTAAGACATAATCCAATTACCTATATCTAATTCCTTTTTGCTTAAAATATTTAAAATGCTCATTGTTTCCTACACTGGACTCTGAAATATTTTTCAGCCTAATAGGTATCAAAATAAATAATAATAGCAATGAGTTATAACTTATTAAATAAAATAAAGAAACCATGAGTCTAAATAAATGAACAAATAAATGTAGGATGTAGAATGGATGATGGATTTAGAAAATCACCACAGGATAACCATCATATTAATAATAATAATAAGGATCATCACTGGGTACTAAAATAAGTGGTTATAACTTAAATGAGCAGAGGGTATTAGCATCATTTCAAAGTCTCTCCTCAGAAGATGCTTATTAATTACAAACAAAAAAGTAGTAATTTTACAGTGGAGAAACCCTGCAGACACCACCATAACCAAGTGATCAAAGTTGACATCACCGGTAATGGGAAAATTGATATCTTGTGTCCCCTGATATGATGTACTGAAAAAAACACAATATCAATTCTCTGGCATTACTGTCCAAAATGCATATTCTGAATCTAATTATGAGGACATAGAAAAAAACAACAACAAGAACCCTAACTGAGGGGAGTTCTACAAAATAACTGGCCTTTAAAAATGAACTTATTTCATTCATTGGTATTCTTTAAAAATTCCAATATCATAAAAGAAAAAGAAAGACTACAAATTAAAGGAAAGACATGACAACTGAATTCAACACGTGTTCAAAGATTTCCTTTTGCTAAAAAGTACAATTAGCATATTATAGGTAAAATTAGCAAAATCTGGATAGAACCTGGATGTTAGATAATAAGCATTAAATCAATGTTAATTTCCTGAGTTTGATCATTGTATTGTGATTATATAAGAGGGTGTTAAAGTTATTAGAAAGCACACACTGAAAGATTTAGGAGAAAAGGGCATTATATCTACAACTTATTTTCAGATGGTTCAGAAAAAAAGGTAATAAACCAAATGAGGTAAAATGTTCATATTTGAGAAATTTGGGTGAAGGATATATAGAAACGTTTTGTCCTATTTTTGCAATTTTCTGTAAAAATGAAATTATTTCAAAATTAAATGTTAAAAGAACAACAATGCTTTGGACTCTTTCTTTCCAACCTGGTCCCTGGAGAATGGTTCCCACGAAGAAGGATGGTGAGAAGGACATTCTGCCATCAATGAGGTGGTTACCAGGGAGTACATTGTCAACACTCCCAAGCACATCTATGGAGTGGGCTTTAAGAAGCATATCTCATTGGGCACTTAAAGAGATCGGGAAACTTGCTATGAAGGAGAAGGGAACACCAGATGTATACATTGACATCAGGGTCAACAAAGCTGTCTGGGCCAAAGTAACATCCCATATCATATACCCATGTATGGTAGTTCAGAAAATTAATGAAGATGAAAGATTTACCAAACAAGCTGAATACATTGGTTACCTATGTACTTGTCACCACTTTCAAAAACCTACAGATAGTCAATGTGGATTGATTAACTAACAACAAATTATTTAGTGAATTGTTAAATAAAATTATAAAACACTGCAAAAAAAAAAAAAAAAGAAAAAAGAAAAAAGAAAAAGAAAAGGATGAAAATAGTCCAGAATAGTCAAGGCACTTAACAAAGTTCCCATTTGGTTAATGGCAAATCCAAGACATGCAAACAGACTTTGAAACTTAAAATGCCATTCTCCTTTTCCTCCTGTGCATGGTCATTTTATTGTCAACTTTTTCTATGCACTTATATATCCACAGATTATTGACAATAACAATTTGATCCATTGAACGAGTGTATTGG
Organism: Choloepus didactylus; assembly: GCF_015220235.1. Lineage (NCBI taxonomy): Eukaryota > Metazoa > Chordata > Mammalia > Pilosa > Megalonychidae > Choloepus > Choloepus didactylus. The sequence continues at coordinate 124,279,776 of NC_051313.1, read as the reverse complement.
TTTCTCCAGAGTGGAAATCATCCCCGATTGAATCAAAAACCACTTCATTTTTCAATCTGTGCTGCAGTGCAGAATCTTAGGAATTCTTTGCTGAGTTTGCACTTTGAGGAGACTGCCTCAGCTCTTTGCCATTTGAGGAAACTGCAGGGCTCCTCTAAGTCACTTTAGATAATCCCTCTTGAGACTCAAAAGAACTTAGAGAATTTGACCTCTAATTTCTTCTTATTTTTTGCCAAGGTTTTACTCTTAAAATGCCTTGAAAAGGAGTCACTCTTGAGTAGTACCTCCCTTTGGACTGCAGAAATAGGCTCTTTCTCAATCTTATGGGGTTTCCTCTTACAACTTGATAACAATTCCCTTTCTTTACCTCTGGTCATGTTGCTTGAAATCTGCTCTTTTCTTTTCTGATTTTAAATGTACTTGCCAAAATGAAAACAATAAATAAGTTAGGAGAATAAACTCCAAACTTCAAAATTGCATTTCTTGGCTAGCATTGAAATGAGTATGTACTCATGTTCACTTCCACATGGATTCTAGTTGCTCTTAAGATAAAATTAAAACTCCCCAACATGGCCAATAAAAGTCTTGGTCCTATCCTCCTCCAGTCTCATTTCTAATTCTGCTTGCCCATGTCCTTTCCCCCAGTCTAATTGGCTTTCCTTCAGTCCTATGCCCATTTCTTGACTCCCTCTGCCAGAATTATCCTGTACTCTGCCTCTCTTTCCTATACTTTTCTTCCCTTTCTTTGCAACTCAAGGATCTGCTTTGACCTCCCTGACCAAACCAAATCCCTCCTCAGTGTTCTACATCTCAAAGTCATTCCAGTCATTCTCTTTCACAGTACTTACCATGGCCACAATATTAAATTTATGCTTGCAATTATGTAATTAATTTCTGTCTCTCCCACTAAGTTCTTATCTCTTCTGGGGTAGAGACCAGGCCTGTTTAGCTCACCTTTTCACAAACTGGTGCTAGGAGGCATCCAATACATAAGTTTTGGAATGAATACATGGATAAATGAATGACCTACATAAATCAACTAAAATGTATAAAGCAGACCTTTCACTTCTTGATACCAGCTTTGAAAGGGGGTTGTGTACCACATAGAATTCCTTCAAAAATTCATTTCAGTAGTTTCACATCCAGAAACAAAGAAATATAACTTCTTGGAAGTTACATTGGTCCAGAATAACGACCCCCTAGGCCCCCAATCTGCCTCTATGGCCAGGTTTAAATCAACTGAGGAGAGGAAATTACATGCTATAAAAATCAATGTCAAGAAGTAAAATATATCCTTTAAATCAGCTTACTGTTTCTTAAAACCCATTTGTGATATGAAGTCAAGAACTATTTTTCAGTGTTTAATGCACATTCAAGGGCTTCGGGACATCAGTGAACACCTTGAAAGAATAAACAAAATTTATTCACATCTTTTTTTTTTTTCTTTTTGGTAGTCATAGGCCAAAGTTTTCATCAGATGATCAAATGACTTCGTGTGACACACAATTTTAAGAACTAATATCCTAAACCATACTAGGCACTCTTTGTTTTTTATAAATACGTTTGTTTAATATTTAAGAGAAAGGCTTCCAACTGAGAAATATTAGGTTTAAATCCTAGTTTGATTATTTACTAGTTGTGAGATTAGGGAAAGTTACTTCACTTCTCTCTGATTTACAGTTTTCTCATCTGTAAAGTGTGCATAATAATGCTTATTTTGGAGAGCATTTCTAGGGATCAAAAGGTATGAGGGAAAATACACAAAACTCAGCACAGTAAGTGTTCAATAAATGATAACCATTTTTCATCTATGTATGATTTAAGTAAGAAGGGCTTGGACTTTGAGAAACCAGAAGGATATATTTGTAAATGATTTATATAAAATGTTTTCCAATTTTATTCAGAAATTCTCTATTCTCTATCTTGAATCCCCCAAAAGAGTTAAATCCCAATATATCCATGTGATAGATAGATCATCAATAGAGTACCTAAATACCCATGAGAATGCAAGTGGAATGAGGGGAGATTCGAAAGCTCGAAGCTTAAAGCAATGGGTTTGATACTGTGATTAAAACTTGCTAAACAATTGAAGAGCACTTAGGCCCTGCTGGGGCTCGAACCCAGGATCTCCTGTTTACAAGACAGGTGCTTTGGCCACATAAGCCACAGAACCAGGGATAATATAAGGAAAGTTCTCTTTTCTGATGAAATTGTATTCGAGTAGGCAAAAGGTGGTAGTTTTAATTAAGATCACTGAACACGCACTTTTAAAACCGATCGTAGACCCCTGAAAGAATCCCCTGGAATTTAGACTCCCTTCAAACGTAACAAAACACACACACACATACATGCATTCACACAATCACTTCGAAAATTTACTAGAGCAATGCCGGCGGGCCCCAGATGGCAGATGAAACCTGTAATGGGAGCCGAGACAAGCCTAGTGTTCATTGCGGAGGAAGGGGCCTCTCTGAGTGAGACCAGAGCAGTTTTTATATTCCCTCTGATTGTAGAAATTTAGAATGGTCAAATAATTGGATGATTCTAAAAGTGGGAGTGAAAGGCTTTTCTAGAAAAATAGATCAGTTAGAAATCTATGACACTCCTAGCTGTTAGGAGGTGGTACGCTCCAATAAACAAACCTCCTAACATATAAACAAATAAACAAATAAAGCAAAAACTCCTGAAGCCTCCGGACTCTTCTAACAGCTGTCAGATCTTACTCCGCTTGAGAAAGGAGGAGACACCAAGGTGATGGCTTGGTTAGGGTTCACTTAACGGTTTTATGATTTCAATCTCAAGACCCTTTCCTTGACCGAGCCCGTGAGTCATGTAAATGACCTCTCGTAACTGTGGCTCTTTGGAAGGTGCAAAAATGGAAACCTCAACTTAACAGGGGTTGGGGAGGCTTCACCCGACCGGGAATTGCCTTATTCTCTGTTCTGCTTTCCTGGTTCTGATTCTTTTAGAGGATGTTCTTTAGTAGCGTCCTCCGTGGATCTTCACCTTGTAGAAGTTAAATACACGTTAAGTGATCGATTATAAAATTAAGAATATTATTAACATTTGTGCCCTAGTTTACTGCTTTTAATTGAATTGAATTAGAACTGAGGATGGTGCTGAAAGGAAGAAGAGTGAGTTCACTGAATAAACAATAAGGTCTACCCAGCTTCCATAGTCTTGTTAAAAAGACAATAAGGAAGGCTCTAGAATTCTTTTTTTAACCAAGCAAATGCTGGAAGGATCTCTCTAATTCCAAAGGCTTCCTAAATTCCTTTCTTGAATCTTGAGACAATTGCCATTGTCTATCCCACTCAGAATGTTTTGTGGTGAACATAAATTATTTTCTCATTAACCAGGTTAGTCATTTTTTAGTCTTTATTAACAAATTTTATGTTCAGGACTTCCACCGCTGGTCCACTTACAGTCACTGCATATTTACTGAGTCTGGAAAGCAACAGCCCCCAAATCAAAATGGACCAGGCAATCATGTCATTTCTGAATTCTGTTTAGCGGAATTGTGTAAGATCATTTATGTATAAATTTCAGTCACAAAAGTACAATTAAGATGACAACATTTACAGAGAATTGTTCACATATTGTTCAACAAGATGACATTACTAAGTACCTACTATGTATTAGGTGCCAAAATAATTTCTGTGGCTATAACTAGGTACAAGAGGGCCACAGATGAGAGAAAATCAAATAAGAAATTTTAGTAAATTGTATAAATACTACAGTAAAAGAAGTGCAAGGTTATAGATGCACACATAGCAGGGGATGATCAAATGCATTTAGGCATATTTCTAACACTATCTTTTTCTTTTTCTTTTTTTTTTACTGTTTTGACATTTCTTTTTTTGACAATTTTTTAATTATTTGACATTAGCTGGAAAAGGGCATAATAATGTTTTAATTGAACACATAATATTTGAATACATCTGGAATGTGTTTTTATGCAATTTTATTGAGATATATTCACATACCATACAATTATCCAAAGTATATAATCAGTTGTTCACAGTATCATCATATAGTTGTGCATTCATCACCATGACCAATATTTTTAACATTTTCATTACTCCAAAAAATAAAAGTAAAAATAAAAATAAAAGTAAAAAAAAGCCTCAAAACATCTCATAATCCTCCCCCTCCCTCCCATTACTCATTTGCTTTTTGTCCTGCTTTTTTTCTACTCATCTGTCCATACACTGGATAAAGGGAGTGAGAGCCACAAGATTTTCACAATCACATGGTCACACCATATAAGCAATATAGTTATAAGATCATCTTCAAGAATCAAGGATTCTGGATTGCATTTCAACAGTTTCAGGCATTTCCTTCCAGCTATTCTAATACCCTAAAAAGTAAAAAAGGATATCTATATAATGCATAAGAATAACCCCCAGAATGACTGCTCTACTCCATTTGAAATCTCTCAGCCACTGAAACTTTATTTTATTTCATTTCTTTTCCCCATTTTGGTCAGGAAGGCTTTCTCAATCCCATGATATCAGGTCCAGGCTCATCCCTAGGAGTCATGTCCTGCATTGCCAGGGAGATTTACACCCCTGGGAGTCATGTCCCACATAGTGGGGAGGGCAGTGAGTTTACCTGCCAAGTGGGCTTAGAGAGAGACAGGCCATCCATATCTGAGCAACAAAAGAGGATTCCTGGGGGTGACCGTTAGGCAATTTTAAGCAGGTTTGGCCACTCCTTTGCAGTAAAAAGCTTCATAAGGGCAAGCCCCAGGATCAAAGGCTTGGCTTACTACAATCATAGTCCCCAGTGTTTGCAAGAATATCAGGAATTCCCCAGGTGAGGAAGTTTAATATTTCCACATTTTTTCCCAGTCCCTCAAGGGGGCTTTGCAAATACTTTTTATTTTCTGCCCAAATTACTCTGGGATGTATCAGGGTTTCACACTAACTGTACAAACCAACCAGATCTCACCCCCTATCCAAGGTTCCATGTAATTGTGTTTTTTGAATAAACTGACCATACAATTTAAATTATATAGTGTGCTACATAAATATAGATTTTGCACCAAATAAACATCTCTTCCTTTGGTCTCACACAGAAGTTGAGGTTTTAGAACACAGTCAATATCATCCTTTTCCCTTTAGTCTGGTTTACCTTGGTTCTAATCAAGACCATTTTGTTCCTATCTCTATTTAAAGTCTACCTCTTTTTCAGCTTCTTTAACATTTGTTGTATGGGGTAATGCTGACATTCATAGCTGCTGAACTCTGGCTCTGAGTCTCAGGTGTCACACAGATACCTGAAGTTACAGGTCAAACCAGATTATACACAAACAGCTCAGCATCTCAGAATTTAGGGAAAACCGTTACAACTCATGAAAAGACATGACTGCTGTAAGAACTTACAATCTAGGAACCTTTACCATAAGCCTTCTCCTTATACCCTATGCTCTCAGATTCAATTCTCAAAGTTTGCACATTATAGTTAGTCCATATTAGTGAGGCATTATAATGTTTGTCTTTTCGATTCTGACTTACAATACTCAACATCCTGCCCTCCAGGTCCATTCACCTAGGTGTATACCTCACAACCTCATTTCTTCTTGCGACTGCTCAGTATTCCACTGTGTCTACACCAGAGTTCACCATTCCGTTTATCAGTCATTGTACCCTTAGGCCACCATTATCCATTGCAAATTGTGAATTCTACTGCCATAAACACCAGTGTTCAATGCCCACTCATGTTGCTGTTCTCAGTTCTTCCAAGTTGTGGCAATCCGTGGCCTGAGCAAAACAGGCCTGCAGATCTTTGGTGCACAGCAGTCTGCATGACCTACGCAGGTAGATGTTTAACCTATTGTCTTTGTAAGCCCGTAAGGAGAAAAAGAGTAAATTGACCTTCAAATGTAACTTTATGGGAAGCAGGCAGGAAGTGAGAGACTCTTAGTCTCACAAAAAGAGCAAAATGTAATTGTTCAAATGTTATTCTAGTCCTTCCTGCACCACCCCTCAGGTTAGAGAGACCTGTTCCTGCACCTATGCTCCCCCCACCCTTAGGAGTGTCTTTGTCTAAAACCCTTATAAAAGGGCTTGCTGTTCTTTGAATTGAGCAGCCAATTTTCTCTGTGAAAGCGGTACCTGCCTGGCGAGAGAAAAGCTGTTTGAATTCTGCCTCCCTGTGAGTAAGCCCCAAATAAAGTTCATGTTTCAGAAAATGCTGGGCATTCTCTTTGGTGTTTTGACTGGTAAAGCCCCCTCGGGCTGTGACACAAGTATATACCCAGTAACGAGGTTGCAGGACCATATGGCAACCCCATAGTTAGCTTCCTGTGGAACCACCACCCTGTCCTCCAGCTGGGCTGTGCCATTCTGCTTCTCTACCAACAGAGAATAGGTACAACCCTCTCTCCACATTTTCTCCAGCACTTGTATCCCTCTGTTTATTTTTTAAACAGTTTTATTCACACCTATACAATCAATGATTCCTAGTATAATCACATAATTATGCATTCACCACCACAATCTCTATGAGGACATTTCCATTTCTTATGCAAACAAAGAGGAAAAGGAGAAAACAAAATGAAGAATGAAAATATAAAAGAAGAAAAATTAAAAAAAATAAAATACAATGAAAAGGTCAGATAACAACACTACCATCAGGAATCCCATATCACTCCTTTATATCCCCCTCTTATAGACATTTAGCTTTGGTATATTACCTTTGCTGCAGTTAATGGAAGCACCTTACAATGTTACTGTTAACTATAGACTCTAATTTGAATTGATTGTATTTTCCCCCATATCATCCAATGTTCAATACCTCACAGTGTTGACATTCATTGGCTCTCCCTCATTAAAAAATATTCTTGTATTTGTCCATTTATTCACCATCATTGACCACTCTAGGTTTTTATAAGTTATACAATCCCAGTCTTTATCTTCTATCTTTCCTTCTGGTATCATACATGCCCCTCACCTTCCTCTTTCAACCCTACTCAAACTCATCTTTGTTCAGAGTACTTACAATATTGTGCTACCATCACACACTATTATGCTATCCATTCCATTTCTGGATCTATAGAGTCAATCCTGTTGAACCTTCTGCACTCTGTCAGCATCAAATGCCTGATCTCTAACCTCTTTCTATCTCCTGATAACCTGTGAACTCAACTCTGAAATTTTACTCATCAATATTAGTTCATATTAGTGAGATCTTACAGTATCTGTCCTTTCATTTCTGGCTAATTTCACCCAATCTAATGTCTACTGTCTACCATTTTGTCTTTTGGATTTTATATGTCATCTCTTATTTTATTTTTGTTGTTTTTCCTCTCTCTCTCTTTTTGCCCTTACTGATATTCTTCATTTCTATACTCTTCTCCAAGCCTCTTTCTCCTGTCTTTTCCTATCTGTCTGTGGTGTTCCCTTGAGTATTTCTTGTAGATCAGGTATCTTGTTCACAAACTCTCAGTGTCTATTTGTCTGAAAATATTTTAAATTCTCCCTCATTTTTCAAGGACAGTTTTGCTGGATATAGAATTCTTGGTTGGCAGTTTTTCTCTTTCAGAATCTTAAATATATCACACCACTTCCTTCTTGCCTCCATGGGTTCTACTGAGAAATCCACATATAGTCTTATCAAGCTTCCTTTGTATGTGATGGATTGCTTTTTTCTTGCTGCTTTCAGAATTCTCTCTTTGTCTTTGACATTTGATAATCTAATTATTAAGTGTCTTGGAGTCAGTCTACTTAGATCTATTCTGTTTGGGTTATGCTGCACTTCTTGGATCTGAAATTTTATGTCTTTCATAAGGAGTGGGAAATTTTCAGTGATTGCTTCCTCCATTATTCCTTCTGCCCCTTTTCCCTTCTCTTCTCCTTCTGGGACACCCCTGACAAGTATATTCATGTGTTTTGTGTTGTCACTAAATTCCCTGAGACCCAACTTATATTTTTCCATCCTTTTCCTTATCTGTTCTTTCGTGTGTAGGATTTCAGGTGTCCTGTCCTCCAGTTCATGAATTCTTTCTTCTGCCTCTTCAATTCTGCTGTTGCATATCTCCATTGTGTTTTTCATCTCTTCTATTATGTCTTTCATTCCCATAAGTTCTGCCAATTGTTTTTTCAAACTTTCAAGTTCTTCCTTATGTTTGCCCAATATCTTCTTTATATCCTCCATCTCTTTTGCCATATCTTCCCTTAACTCACTGATTTGATTTTTGAATTGATTTAGCATATTTGTTTGAAGATCTTTAGTTATTTCAACTCCTGTATCTCATTTGAAGTGTAAGTTTGTTCCTTTGATGGACCATATCTTTGTTTTTCCTAGTGTGATTCATAATTTTTTGTTGTCTAGGCAACTGGTTTCCTTGATTACCCTAGTCAGATTTTCCCAGAACAGACAGGCTCTGGTCTTAGAAGGGTGTAATCTATCAGTTTTCCCTGAGGATGAGACCCAGCAGATTTTCAGACTTTCCTGTGAGGCCTCTAGACTCTGTGCTTGTCTTATCTTTCCCAGCAGGTGGTGCATCTCAGCTGAGGGAGTGTCACAACTTGAGCTGGGCCCTGACCCCCTTTTCTTAGAGAAAATAATCCCAACACTTGAATTTTTCCTTTGACTGTCTATCTTAACTCCACCCTTGCTGACATTTGAAAATGCCTGAGGCTTTCTCTATTGAGCAACTTAGAATGAGAGGGGAAAAAAGGAAAAAAGGGAGAAGTCCCCCTTTCAGAGCCAGTCCCTAGCCCTCCAGTTCATCAGGGAAGAACCGGAGTTCATACCCAGTTCTGTGTGCCCCTTTTCTTGGAACACAGCCCTCTTCCGGTATTCTGAGTTCAGCGGACTCCAAAAGCCTTTGTTTTTATTCATTTATATATTTTTTCCCATCAGCCCTGCCTCCTATCTGCCAGGAGAAACATCTGGATTCCTTTCCTGCTTGCTCCAAGTTTATCTGTGCTCATAGCATGTATTTAGTATTCTAAATGTGTTAATTAAAACCACAATTGGAGCTTGGTTTAGCTACATTCCTGTTCTCCTGGCAAGGACTGCTTCTTTTTCCCACACATTCCAAATCATCCTGCTGTGCCAGTGGGAGAGGATACCAGCTGTGCAGTTTGGAGAGCTTTACTTACAGTTCTATGCTGCAGTTTCAGCCATTCCATCCATTGCAGATGTTGTCTGGTCACAGAAGTCCCTCTAACATTTGTTCCAGATTATTTACTAGTTTTTCCCGGGTATTTGCTAGTTGTTCTAGGAGACTTACTAAATTCCACACCTCCCTATGCCATCATCTTGCCCTGCTTCCTGAAATACCTTTAAGTTAATCCTAGACATTTAACCGAAGTGTGGAATATTTGCCAAGGTGGAATGAAATAAGTCTGACCAAGGCTCAGAAGTAGGAAGGGCAGCAAGTTGTTTGAAATAAAATTATTAGGAGAGGATAAAGAGGCAGTATCAATGGAATCTATCCCACTGAAGGTCTCCTGGAAACAGACTTTCACTCAAGGAAAGGAAAGCATGAGTGAATTGAAAAAGCAAAAACTCACATGTTACCCCAGGCCAATTAGATGCAAAGGTCCTTGACTAATGTTAGACCCAAATAGCTGACTGAGGGATATGAATGTAGGCACAGGAGAATGGGAACTTGTTGCAATTGCAATGGTTTCTCAGTATCCTCAGTAAATTCTTTCTTTGTTGAAGCAGGAAGGTTCAATCTAATATTATTAGGCATCATCTTCTGAGGAAGAACTTGCTGCTAAGTATTTTCCCCCAAACGTAACTGAAATGAATTTATTTAAAAAGGAAACAGTAAGTAAGTGGTGAGAGGAGTAAAGTGAGAGGTTCATGTCTCCTAATTAAAGACGCCAAACAAAAATTAAAATTCAAAATTGGAAAAGCAAGAAAAATACAAGAGGAAGTATGTATTGGATTAGTGATCCGAATCCAAAGTTTCTGAGAACAACCAGAGTTGGGGAGATAGTGGAAATAAGTAAAAAACATTCAGACCTGGGGTATCTAGCAGATGTGTGGAAAAAAGATAGCTTAAGCCTGAGAAGGACAAAGCAAGTTAAGAATAGGGGTTGGTAAAAGCATGACTGTGATCAAGGAGGACAGAGTAGTCTGATGCCCAAGAGGGTTTGTAGGAGTGTGAGATGAGAGAATGGGAAGAATGGAGGAAGTAGAAAAAAATGACCTGAGATTCAGATGTGTTGACAATTTAGGAATAGCGGACAGAATGGGTGAATCAGAGAAAGTACTTTGACACAAGGCAGACATGAGAGATATGGGTGTTGGTGGTATAGGGGCTCTGCAGAATGGTTGGCCTAAGGAGAGACCAGAGAAAGTTAAGTTGGAGACACCAAAATGAGCTAGGGGAATAAGAGACTGGGCCATGAAATTGACAGGTATTATGCTAAGCAGTTGGATGTATTGCCCTAATATGGCATTGCTAGATGAAGTGTCATTCAGAGTTTAATGAACGAAGTCAATACAACATTTATGAATCATCTCCATTCATCAGAGGTTTAGATACAACATTTGTGACACTGGGCCAGCAGAAAGTCCTTTCGAACTTCTCTCATGGCAGCTCTGACACTAGCATCTTCATCCTTTTCCAGTCTAATGTGGCATCATTTTGAGTCCTGATTTTACTATAATGAGGCAGTAGAAAGTAAGAGAGCTTTCTAATTGTTATGCACACAGGAATGCTAGACATATCAGATCGATTGGCTTTAGGGAAGAGATTACATATTTTATGGTAATCTAGGACTATGAATATTAGAGCATCACACTTTGGGATATTACTCAAGTGATAGAGTTATTTGAATGATGAGCTATACAACAAAAATCTTGGTAAGATAATCAATCAGACCTAAATGAAGGAAAACTGAAGAAGTGCTCTGCTTTTCAGTTATAAATACAAGGATTTTCATCCTTTGAGAATCTCTTATTGGAGATATCTGTGAAGAAAACCCATACATTTGAATAACAATAGAAAATGTAAAATGTTTAAAATGTAAATAGAAACATAAATACATATAAAATACCAAAAGTGAAAAAGAGGGAGGGGATTTCCAAGTGTTAAACAAAAAAGGGAAATCAAGTCCAGCATAGTAGGTAGATGAACTGACACCATGTAGCCCAAAGGAGTAGACATACTAAGGTTGATAGCAGCTCAATCTTAGTTCTCTTGGAGCCCGAAGGCATGATATTGGTCTTGCTTGGGACATATATCTGGAAATGAGGCTCCTATGTTCATTGGGAGACTCCATAGGCTTTTCCCACCATGGGCATAAGATTAGAAAAATTTAACTAATTAGTAGTACAAAATGGCGAGAAAAGTTGTTTTCTCTCAGGGTCTCTTAGTGAAAATAACAACCAAAGCAACGTCCCCAATGAGAAATAAAAATACAAGCTGTACCAATTGAGGGTGCAGGGCCTAAATTTATACCATCCACAGGATGCAGGAATATCAAACTAGAATTTAATGTCAAAACTGGTCCAGGACTGGTAAACTCCAGGTAACCTGACAAAAGAAACTGCAGAAAAAGTCTTTGGGGAAAACTGGACAGCACATTGGTCTCAGGAAAAATATATTACAATAAAAATGATTTAAACAGGAGGAAGAAAAGTTTTTGTAAAAACTAAAGATAATAAAAGATTTTAAAAGATATTATAAAATAAGTAAACTTAATAAAAAAAAGATGACTGAAAATATGAAATGAAAGCCAAGCCATAAAGAATAAGACTGTGTCAAAAAGGGGACTGATAAATTAGGAAAATAATTAAATATAACTTCTAGAAACAGAGAATATATTAATTGTACTTTGGATGATTGTATGGTATGTGAATAAACCTTAATAAAAAATTTTTAAAAAGAATATATTAATTGAAATTAAATCAAAGAATAGATTAAACAACATAGACAAAGCTGCAGAGAAGATCAGTAAACTTGTAAATTGCCTGTGAAAATTTACAGAATTCACAATAAAGAAATAAAGCAAAGGTGCGGGACACTGTTAACGAGTTCCGACTTGGCGGGCCTGGGCCAGGGGAACTGATCAGCCCCTAGGAAAGGTAGTGGGCACGGACAGTACTATCCTCCACGACCCCCGGGCCTGAGAAAGTGGAGCCGGATGCAGGCCCCATTTCCTCACCCCAAAGTACAACTGTCAGGAGAAGCTTGCCGGAGAAAACCGCCCCCTTTACCTTGCCCGCCCACTCCCCGTTACCAGAGCAACTCCCGCCCTTTTCAAATGACCTCCGTGCCCTCTCAGAACCAATCCAAGCCTTTAACCCCTACAGCTAGCCAGCCCTCTAAACCGCCCTATATAAACGTGTACTCTCCCCTAATAAAGGCTCTCGGCTTCATCCTTCAAAGAAACGCGTCTCGCGTCTTCTTTTCGCCGCCCTCCACACCTTGTACGCCTCCGCCTGGGACTCGGCCAAGTCCCCCGCCTCGCCTTCGCCTCCGGGAAAGAGCCCCCCCCCCCGCCGGTACCCTCCGAGCAACGCAGAGAGCCGAGAGTTCAGCAACCGGCCGCCCCCCGACGCAGTAGACGCGACCGCAACTGGTGCCCCGTGTGAGGCAATCTCCACACGACGGTTTAGCAGGTCGCCCGCTCGCCCGGACGCCTCTCCATCTCCCCTTCCCCTCGCCTGCAAGGTAAGGGCCGCCTCTCCCTCGCCGCTCCGCGCCCAGAGCCGCCTCTCCCTCGCCGCCCCGCGCCCGGAGCCGCCTCTCCCTTGCTAAATTATCCCGGCTACATTCTCTTTCTATGACCCCCCATCCCTCCTAACATTCTCCCTCTACCCCTTCTTTACTTTGGCGTAGTCCTCTGTGTCTTCGTTTCCTTGTTCGGCGCAATGTGCCTCGCCGTGACCGCCCCCCCAGACTGTTCCCGTTACCAGAGTCCTGCTTTCTGTTCTCGTCGTCTCCTTCGGCCTCACGGCCACGGTTTACCTCATTCTCCTCGCTCGGTAGACGACCCCCCCCTCCTTTCCCCTCCGCTATGGGTAATCGTCTATCCGCACGCCAAGCGCCTCAAGTTCGCGCTCTGGTGGGTCTTCTGGACACACATCATTGCAAGGTGTCTGTCCGGCAGCTGCAAGTATACTGGGACCTCCTGCTGCCCTTTAACCCATGGCTCACCACTTGCCATCTTTGGGACCCCGTCACTTATGATCGCCTTATTGATCGGGTCACCAACGCCATGGAACATGAGAGCAAGCGCTTCCCTCCCGGCTTGCTCCCCACCTTAATAACCGTCCGCTCCTGCCTTCCAGGCTCCCTCCCCCCCGATCGAGGCCCCGTTAAATCCAAGGAGGCCCTGTCGACTCAATCGACAGATTCGGATAGTGAAACCAATGCGGACCACAATTCGGACACAGAATCCTTAGTCGAGCAGATTAACAACGCGCTCGAAGTCACCCCCCAACAACGAAACAATACCGAGTTTCGCCAAGATGGCAAACTTCCTCCTTCTTCTTCCACCGAAGGGAGGAAGAGCTCTAGCAATGACGTCAGCCCTGAGCCGGGCCGGAAACCGCATGCGCTTTACCCCGCCCTTACACAGGGCGGAGATGGCCCGCCATCTTACGCCTTAGCTACGCCCACCGCGCCGCCATCTTGCGACACTTGGGGCCTCCCGCTTCCGCTTCCCCCTTCGGCGAACTCTTGGATTGCGCCGCCGCTACCCACACCCACCCCCCACCCACGACCCGCCTTCCTCTTCCCCTTAGAGTCGCTGCTGGCGGCTGCCGCCGCCCCTCCCGCCCCGCCGGCAAACAACCCCTGGCTGCCTTCTACACCTCAAGGCAACCCTTGGGGCAACGCTGCCCCTGCCCCCACTCCCGTACCAGGCCCTCTGCAAGTGCGTCCTCCTTTCCCTCACGCTTTTCGCTGCTTTCCCCTTAACGTTACCCCCACACCGCAAAAACCGTACGACTGGTATCCCATTGACTCAGACACTATCAAGCAACTTCGCAAAGCCGTCAAGGAGGACGGATTAGGTAGCCCATACGCTTCCCAAATACTGCAGCATGTCGCCATGGACTTTTGCCTCCCCCAAGACTGGGCCTCGCTTGCCTGTACCATCCTTAGCCCCGGCCAGTTCGTTGATTGGCATGCCCACTTCCAGGCAGAAGCAGCTAGGCAAAGCAAACAAGACGCAGCCACTGGGGCCATTCATCCCCCCGAGGCTTACTTGGGCACGGGAGCGTTTATACACGCATCCGCCTATACCAATGTACCCGCCACCTTTTGGCCTATCCTTCGGGGAATCGCCTTATGAGCGTTTGCCAACTGCTCCGCCTGTCAGCCTACTAAATTCACCAAGCTCCTCCAGGAGCCGAGTGAGCCTTTCGCCACCTTTGTCTCCAGGGTCGAAGAAACCTGTGCGCGAAAGGTTAGTGATCCCCAGGCCCAACTAGCCCTCGCTCGAGAACTCATTCTCGAGGGAGCCAGTCCCCCTTGCAAGCAGGCTATCCTTCCCTTGCGGGAAAAGAGCATACACGATTGGGTGCTTGCCTGCAGCGCCTTTGACCCAGCTGCCGCGTCCCTAGCCCAGGCTGTCATTGGCGCTGTCACGGCCGCCTTAGCCGCCACCTCCGGTTGCTTCAAGTGCGGGCAAAGCGGCCATTTTGCCCGGGAGTGCCCCAATACAGAGGTCAACCGCCCACCTTTCATGCCGCGCAATGGGCGCCCCCCTCCCACTCCTTGCCCACGCTGTCAGCGTGGCTATCACTGGGCGTGCGATTGCAAAAACAACCCCAAAACCCTCTGCCGCTGCCCTGGTGTTAATCAGCACCAAGGCGCTGAGCAAGCTTTAAACTCCAAGCGGGGCAAGCCTCAGCCCCGCCCCTAAGAGGCAGCATGCCGGCCGGTTCTAATAAAACTAATCACCTCACCGGCAATAAAACGCTTCTCTGGACAGTCCCTATCACCCCGGAAAAGCCTACCCGTAAATTAAAAATAGGGGGGCAATGGTACATGGGCACGCTCGATTCAGGGGCAGAAGTCTCTTGCATGCCCGCTCAGTATGCCACCATGTGCATGGTTCTCGATGGTCCCTCGGTAGTGGGAGCCACCGGTACCTCCACTTCTCTTCAGGCCATGGGACCCATTAAGTGGGAGGATGAAGAAGGCCACTCAGGCACCTTCCGCCCGTTGTTCCTCCACACCATAGACCAAATTTTATGGGGCCGTGATATCCTCGCCGCCTCTGGGGCAGTGCTTACCACTCAGCCCGCCCAATAATGTGCGCCACTGCTCGTTTAACACCTCCAGCGCCCGTTCCTCTGCAGTGGGATACTGAGGAACCTATATGGGTGGAGCAGTGGCCCCTTCCCACGCACAAATTAGTTGCTCTCCTAGCCCTTGTCCAAGAACAATTGGACGCAAGCCACACAGAACCTTCCACTAGTCCCTATAATTCGCCAGTGTTTGTCATTAATAAAAAAGCCACAGGGAAATTTAGGCTCCTCCATGATCTGCGGGAGATCAATAAGCATATTCTTCCCATGGGTTCCCCGCAGCCTGGCCTCCCCCATCCGGTGGCCATCCCGGCTCACTATCACGTAGCCACCATTGACATCAAAGACTGTTTCTTTCCCATCCCGCTACATGAGCGAGACCGCCTGCGCTTTGCCTTTACAGTCCCCGTCCCCAATCACGCGGGCGCGGCTAGCAGGTACCAATGGAAAGTCCTCCCTCAAGGGATGCGTAACAGTCCGGCCATCTGCCAAATGTATGTTAATCACGCAGTGGCCCCCCTGCGAAAGCGGGCCATGCTCATCCATTACATGGATGACATCTTGGTGGCCTCTGAGGACGCCGAGGTGCTTCCTCTAATCCTCAAAGACCTCACCACTAATTTAGCTGACCTCGGCCTTACGGTTCAGCCCGAAAAGGTTCAGATTGTGCCGCCATTGGCCTTCTTAGGGTTTAGCATTGATAAAACCATTGCCCCGTCCGCTCCCCAGCTGGACATACCGGATCGGGTCACTATCACTGAGCTCCAACAGCTCTGTGGCCAGATCAATTGGCTCCGCTCTGCGTTGCCGATCACCACCGCGCAGCTCCAACCACTCTTTATGCTGCTGAGTGTCCCAGAAGCCCCGCCGCTAGCAGTCTCCCGGCGCATTAAGCTCACCCAGGAGGCAAAGGAGGCCATTGCCGCCATTAACAAGGCGCTCACCGCCTGCTGTCTCAACAGGTTCAGCACTAGAGAGGGCAATCTTATGGCACTCATCCTTCCTACGCCCGGAACACCCATGGGCTGCCTGTGGCAAAATGGCCCTCTACTTTGGGCGCACCCCGCTAAAAGCCGGCTTAGAAAAATCTGCCCCGCGGTGCGGCTCTGGATCAGCCTAGCTTCAGATCTAGTCACCCTGGCTGTTCATGTATTTGGAGCGCCGCCGGAAACAATTGTTTGGCCCCTGGACGCAGGCCAAACCCGCCTGCTTATACATGATAACCTGGACATGCAAATCCTTTTAGAAGGATTTCATGGGGAATTCAGCTGCCACTATCCTAGCCATCGACTGTTACAGGGGCTCGCCAAGCTTCCCTTCCGCAGCCCCTTCCACCCTTTCCCCTCCTCTGCACCCATCCCGGGTGCCACTACCGTCTTTACTGACGCCTCCAAAACCCGTTTCGCCTTCCTCTCTTATCCCCCGGACCACTCAGAACCCCGCCTATTCAGCTATGTCAACCTTCATTCAGTCCAAGTGGGGGAAATCCTAGCGGTGTCATACGCGCTGAACACCCACTGGAACGACCCAGTAAACATTTTCACCGACAGCCTCTACACTTATCAGGTCTGCCGAGTCCTCGCGTTTTCCACCTTTTTCCCCGGGAACTCAGCCATCGATAAAGCACTTTCTGACCTCAGGAGCATCTTAGAGCATAGACAGGATTC
The DNA here is from genome assembly GCF_015220235.1 of Choloepus didactylus. Classification (NCBI taxonomy): domain Eukaryota; kingdom Metazoa; phylum Chordata; class Mammalia; order Pilosa; family Megalonychidae; genus Choloepus; species Choloepus didactylus. The sequence continues at coordinate 124,262,875 of NC_051313.1, read as the reverse complement.
TTGGTTCATTAGCCACATTCGTAGTCACTCAGGCCTTCCGGGGCCCTTGGCTAATGGCAACAGTATAGTAGACCAAGCAGTCTCAGCTCAAGATACCCAAGCGATGCTAACTCACACAGTGGCCCCTCCGGGGGACGCTGTTAACCAGGCCAAGTTATTGCATTCTAGGTTTCACTTTTCAGCTGCATCGTTGCATCATCTATGTGGCCTCCCCCTAGACACCTGTAAACATCTTGTCCGCAATTGCGCAACTTGTGCGCCCTTCGCGCCGCTTGGCCCCCTGCAACCTCAGGGAGTCAACCCACGAGGCCTAAAACCAAATTCTAGATGGCAAATGGACGTAACTCACGTTCCGTCCTTTGGGCGCCTCAAGTATGTACATGTAATGATTGACACCTTCTCAGCCATGTGTTATGCAGTCCCCCTTGCCGGGGAAACGGCCAAACACTGTATCAAGGCCCTGAGACAAGGAATTCTCTTCATGGGAGTCCCCTGGGACCTAAAAACGGACAATGGGCCTGCCTATCGCAGTGCCTCCTTTACGGCCTTTCTTCAGTTATATAACATCACCCATCATTTCGGCATCCCTTATAATCCTCAGGGGCAAGCCATTGTAGAAGCAATCCACCGCCGCTTAAAAACACAAATTGAAAAGCAAAGGGCCATGCTCCCCCAGGCAACTCCAGGGGACCTTATCACAGCAGCCCTTATTCACCTTAACCTATTCACATTCAATAAGGAAGGGCTTTCGCCCCTACATAAACATTGGGGGCCCTCGTATAGGCCCACCCAGGCCCCGATGGTCTACTGGAAGGACCCAGAGAGTAATGCCTGGAAGGGTCCCTCCCCACTCCTCACCCAGGGGCGCGGGTTTGCTTGTGTTTTCCCAGAGAATGCATCACAACCAATCTGGATCCCGGGGAGAGCAATCCGACCCGCCACCAGCAGCCAGACGGCCGACAAGACGAGAACGCCGCCGTCTTCGCAACCTGACGTACCAGATGACAACCTTGCACCTGGACCAGGAAGGCCGTCCGAGAGCACCCCCGGAGAGGCATGAAAACTCGCAAGAGGAAAGACAAGAAATCATGCAAATTATGCGCCTTTACAGACAGGCAAAATCCCACCTCCATAACCCCCACCCAAGCATTACTTCCCTTCTAGTAATCATGCTTACCCTTTCTGCTTCCACCCAGGCTATCTACCAGCCCTACTCCCCCCACCAGCCTTGGAAATGGACCCTTGCACGTTGGGAGGATTCCAAAATAATTCTTTGCTTTGTCACTGCAGAGCGTCCCTCATTTAGTATTAACGCCACTGATCTGTTCCTCCCAGGCTCCCTTCTCACCGCCAGTAGCGACTCTGGCAGTTCTAGAAGAGGAGGCCGAGCTGGAGTACGCCAAAACAATAATCAGGCTCAATATTACATGTGCCCATCCTCAAACCCTGGGAAACCATACTGTAATGCTCCCAACCAATACTACTGTGCATACTGGGGGTGTGAAACATTAGCCACTAATTGGAAGCCTTACACCCCTGATCATTACCTAACTTTAAAACGGGCCCCTTTTGGCTGCAAACCCCATACTGTTGATTGGCTCGGCAGGGACACGGAGGGAAGCTGCACACATTTAAATCTCACCATGCAGCTTCCCACTGATCCCTCCTGGTTGCTCGGTCAAACCTGGGGATTCAGAATCTATAAGAGCGGAGAGGACCCAGGGAGTCTTATCCTAATAAAAAAAGAGGCAGCACATCAACCATGCCAAGGAACTACATAACGAACACCCTCTGGCATCGGTCCCAACCAAGTCCTCAACCCCCCTAGGCCGCAGCCTTCCAGCCGCACCTCAGCTGCCTCCAGCCGCACCTCAGCTGCAAACAGCGCATCACCAACCCCACCACCCCAACCTTTTCTGCCCCCCTCTCATTACTCCTCTCCCCTCTTCAGCCTAATCAAAGCAGCCTTCACCTCACTAAATGTCTCCTACCCCAATCTTACCTCCCCTCGGAATGCAATTGGAATACCTCAACCATCCCCCTAACCTTTCATTCAGTTTCCTCCACAGGAAAGTGCATCCGCCCTCGCTCAAACAACTCTCCCAACCTCACAGCTTGTGCCAACTACTCATCTCCCAGCAGCTCTGCCAAATTTCTTATTCCTCACAACTCCTCCCAATGGCTCTGCTCCTCTACAGGACTTACCCCCTGCCTTAACGTGCAGACCCTTAATACAACTCATGAAACTTGCCTCCTAATTGTCCTTATCCCTAGGGTCCTATACCACAGCGAGGAAGACTTCTTCCTCCGCCTAGAAAGAACTGCAGCTCCTGCCCCTCGGCAAAAGCGAGAGCCCATCACCGCCCTCACGCTCGCCTCTCTCCTAGGTCTTGCTGGCACCGGAATCGCTGCACTAGCCAGTCAAGGTTCCGCCATAACTCACCTCCGGGCGGCTGTTGACGAGGACATTCGTCACCTGCAAGACGCTATTTCCCATCTTAAAAATTCTGTTAACTCCCTCTCTGAGGTCATGCTCCAAAACCGCCGAGGTCTCGACCTTCTTCTCCTCAAAGAAGGAGGCCTTTGCGCCGCCCTAGGAGAAGAGTGCTGTGTATATGCCAATTCCACAGGTCTCGCCGAAGACAGCCTAAAGAAGGTCCGAGAGGGACTAGAACAACGCAAAAGAGACCATGAAGCCACCAACTATTGGTCCCACATCTTTACCCCCCTCCTCCCATACCTCCTCCCTCTCATCGGCCCCCTACTAATGATTATTCTAGCTCTCACCCTAGGGCCCTGCATTATCCGCAGAATTGTCCAGCTTGCTAAGAACCAAGCCAATGCTGTCTTTTCATCATTTGTGCAAGTCCAGTATCAACAACTCGCCTCTACTAAAGAAACTAACCCTCCACAGCGTCACCGCCCTCGTCCATCCCGCAAGCAGCGAGGCCCCTCTCGAGCGCTCGGACGCCACACCAACGTCGAGCTCCAGCCTCTCTAACTACCATCTACCCCTATTCCTTCCCCCACCTCCCCTTTCCCTCATCCCTTAGCGGATCTCTCCGGTAAGCTTCTTCCTCTAATTAGAAAAGAAGGGGGAAATGCGAGACACTGTTAACGAGTTCCGACTTGGCGGGCCTGGGCCAGGGGAACTGATCAGCCCCTAGGAAAGGTAGTGGGCACAGAGAGTACTATCCTCCACAGCCCCCCGGGCCTGAGAAAGTGGAGCCGGATGCAGGCCCCATTTCCTCACCCCAAAGTACAACTGTCAGGAGAAGCTTGCCGGAGAAAACCGCCCCCTTTACCTTGCCCGCCCACTCCCCATTACCAGAGCAACTCCCGCCCTCCCCGTTGCTGGAGCAACTCCCGCCCTTTTCAAACGACCTCCCCGCCCTCTCAGAACCAATCCAAGCCTTTAACCCCTACAGCTAGCCCGCCCTCTAAACCGCCCTATATAAACGTGTACTCTCCCCTAATAAAGGCTCTCGGCTTCACCCTTCAAAGAAATGCGTCTCGCGTCTTCTTTTCGCCGCCCTCCACACCTTGTACGCCTCCGCCGGGGACTCGGCCAAGTCCCCCGCCTCGCCTTCGCCTCCGGGAAAGAGCCCCCCCCCCGCCGGTACCCTCCGAGCAACGCCGAGAGCCGAGGGTTCAGCAACCGGCCGCCCCCCGACGCAGTAGACGCGACCGCACAAAGAAAAATATAAGGCACAAATATGAAAGGTAGAGTGAAAATGCCTACTAGTTTTGGCCAAGGGAGAGAATATAGAGTATTGAGGGAGAGACAAATTTGGATAGACACTTGCTGAAGATTTTTCCAAATATGAAGAAATACAAGAGTCATGAGATTGAAGTGTCTCCACTAGTCCATACCTTGTAGTAAAATTGAGGTACAACAAAAATAAAGAGAAATACTTACTGGTATACAGAACAAAAAAGATAGATCATAGACTGTTGAACAGATTGATTGTGGTGATCATTATTGTTTTTCACCAAATATTTCATATTGTCCTTGTCCTGGCAGGTGTGGTCCTTGTGTCAGTTGTGGTTATGATTACTTCTTTTCTTGCCAATGAGTTGTGAAAGGCAAAGGCAAGAGTGAATCCCTGGTCAAGAGCATCTTATTGCCAGTATCACACCCTCAGGAAGTCATTTCACCTCTGGCACATTTGAAATGAATGCAAGCCAACGAAGACTTGATGCCCAGAGTCACTACCCATCCCCACATGCATATACCTGCCTGCACAGGCCCACAACAAGCATGTAATATGAGCAATAAAAAAAGAAATCTTTGCTGTTTCTGCTACTGAGATTTTGGAGTTGTTTATTTTCACAAAATAACCTGTTGTACAAAACGTTAATAAAGCAACTGTTTCTGTTTGCTAGAGCTGCTGGAATGCAATATACCAGAAATGGTTTGGCTTTTACAATGGGGATTTATTAGCTTGCAAATTTACAATTCTGAGGCTGTGAAAATGTCCAAATTAAGGTATCAACAGGATGATACTTTCTCTGAAGACAGGATGCTGGCACTCAGTGTTCCTCTGTCAGCTTGGAAGGCACATGGCTGGTGTCTGTTGGTCCTTCTCTCCAGATTCCATTGCTTTCAGCTTCTGTGTGACCTTGCTTGCTTCTCCAGGCTTTTCTTTTTTAGCTTTCTCTGGGTATTTCTCACTGAGCTCTTTAGGTGTTTCTGTCTCTGTGCTCTATCCAGATTGTTTTCTTTTATCCTCTCCTAAAGGACTCCAGTAAAGGATTAAGACCCAATTTGAATTGAGTGGGTACCATCTCAGTTGAAACAACCTATCAAAAGGTCCCACACACACACACAGGAATGGATTAAAAGAAAATGGCCTTTTCTGGGTACATAGCAGCTTTAAACCAGCACAGCAACCAATGTAAGGAATCGTACTTAAGATTCTGCATTGTATTTAAGATTCAATAGAACAATTATAATCAGTTTTCATATTGTGTTTAAGATTCACTAGAACAATTATAATGTTTTCAAATTTATTATACTAGGAAAATGAATCCTAAATGAATTACCTTAACACTAGCTAGATAAATCAAACTGTTACATGTTTTAAGCACAATTTATTTAGAATACTTTACTTGGAGGATACAACTTTTAAACAGTATTCATTTTTTTTTTACCTAAAGCAATGAATTTGGAATTGTCTGAATAATGTTTCAGAGCATTTGTAACAACTAAAAGGCAAAAATAATTAATGTCCATGAAGAGAAAATAAGCATGCTGGATCTTTTAGCATTGGGAATAAACATCTTATATTATTTTAAAGTTTGTGGCTCAGTAAAAATTGGCTTCTAGTATAGGGAATCTGTGAAGATATATTTGCTTTAAAATATTTTTTCTGTTCTTCCCTCTGTAAATACTAATTTGCTTGTAAACTTTCATCATATTTTATGGGAGATCCCATCATTCCAATCTTATTTTTCCTTGAGCTAAGATGAGTTTATTTTATAATAAAAGAAGTAGCAATTAGGTTTATTATAGTAGATTTCTCACCAATAACACTAGAAACTAAAACAACAAAATAATATAATTACTATGCTGAGAAAAAATTAATCTCACTTTAAAATTCTAAATCTAGCTAAACAATCAATCAAGAATGAGGATTCAATATCTCAAAAATGAGTCAATAACTAAGACACTTGTCAAAATAATTTATTTCAGGAGAAAAGGAATTGAACAAGAAGCAGGGGAATATCAAAAGCAATGATGAGCAAATAAACAGGAAAATTTGTACTGAATAAACAAAATAAAACCTTCATATTAATTATCATAATAATACCTGTTGCTGACAGGGTGGCACAGGAATGAGACACAGACACAAAGTTAAGAATTAAGGGAGCAGGGGGCCCACGGCATCTCGTGCTAAGTGGACAATAATGCACCTTTGCTCCAGTTATTTATTTCAGAAGATCAGGGAGTATATGCTAAATGTCCTCAGGCTCAGGAGAGCCCACCAGATACCTATGTTTACATCCTGTTGCATATCAGAAGGAACAATCTAGGTTTAGGACAATGGTAAACGTTGTCATCATAGTCACAAGACACATATCTTTACAGGGCGGCCCGCACGGCATTCCATGTAGGCCTGAGGCTTAGCGTTCTAAGCCACCACCCTAGATATGCCTCAGGCAACATGGAAGACTCAGTTTCCCACATATCCCCCTTTTATTTTAGCCTCTGGCCAGATCTCTGTCTGCCACTTGGGCTCCGATCTGAGCTGGGCATGGGAAACAAAGTAGCCACAGGGGCAGGAGACCTCCCTTAAAAGGGGTGAGGGTTCAGACCCTTGCGAAGCTGGGAGTGTGAGGTTCTGTGCCCCACCTCTGTTGGCCCCCAAGTTTTCTCCTGATGGCCCCTCTGCAATTGTGCCTGTCTTAGGTTGTTCCTTCCCTAAGGAATCTTACCCGTCTCTGGCTAACCAGCCATCCTCCGGGGCCATACAGGGTGATGTAAGGGAGGGGCAATGCCCCCCAAGAGGGTTAGTTTTGTCTCCTTGACAGCCTATGCCCCGTGGCCTCCATGACCAACAATGGTTTGGACCCAGGCAGCCAAAATAAGAAGGAGGGAAAACTGAACGAACTGTTTTCTTTTGCACTGCCAATGTTTATATCTTGTTGCAGCAACGGGGGGTTAGGAATATAAGCCCAATAGGTATAATTTCCAGAATGAGCACATGCTGGAGATATACTCACAGCAACAGCAATATGAGCCAATATTGTTGCAGTCAGGTTAGAACCTATTACTGGCAGCATGGCTTGCTGAACATTTTTTTTTTTTTTTGCATCCTGACACAGCTTTTTTATCTGACCCCAAGTTGGATGTTGGGCTTCCCTAGTTCGGGGTGTTGACCCGACCACTGTTGTCTTCAGTGTCAGACCCTGGAACTGCATCACTGGTGGCTCGATGTCCCACAGGAATTTTCTTTTCTTTGCTGGGTTCATGGTACGGCTTCAGTCGTCGGGCCGGTATCCAAAGTGGTGCTCGTCCGTCACTTGGGGAAACACAAGCATAACCTCTTCCCCATGTTAATAAAGTACCCATTGTCCATTCATTAGTTAGCATGTCCTTCCACCATATAAGAGGTGCTTTATGGAAATAATGTTTCAGTGTTGTCTTTTCAGCTGGAAAATGTCATTCTGCGGCAGTGCCACCCAGTTTTTCATAAAAATTTAGAAAATTTAAAGTAAATAAAGCTTTTGATAATTGTTCATGGGGAGTTCCATCATCTCCCCCTTTTTGTTTTGTTAACACAGTTTTTAAAGTATGATGAGCACACTCAACAATAGCTTGTCCTTGGGGATTATAAGGAATACCAGTGGTATGATGAATGCCCCAAGTTGTAGTAAAAGTAGCAAATTTGCAGATGTATAGGCTGGGCCATTATCAGTTTTCAAAGCATAGGGCAAGCCCATAGAGGCAAAACAGGCAAAAAGGTGAGTACGAACATGTCAAAATGTTTCACCGGTTTGTGCTGTGGCCCAAAGAAAGCCAGAGTACGTGTCAATGCTGACATGAAGAGTGGCTAAATGGCCAAAGGAAGGGATATGAGTAACATCCATTTGTCATAAATCATTGAGGGCTAGACCACAAGGGTTAACACCAGGATCCTGCAAAGGTGGAGCAGTAAGGAGTTGACAATTAGGACAAGAAGGAACAATATCTTTAGCTTGTGTTCTAGTAAGGGAAAATCAAGTCATGAGTCCTTGCACATTAAGATGAGTAAGCGAGTGAAAATGAGAAGCTTCTGAAATAACAGGCAGTAATAATTTATCCGCAGCAGCATTGCCAGCTGCTAAAGGGCCTGGGAGGCTGGTATGGGAATGAATATGGGTAATTTAAAAAGGAGATACACGAGCGTGAATAGCTGATTGTAGCTTAAGAAAAAGGTGAAATAAACAAGGAGGCAACTGTTGCTTAATGGATGCTGTTTCAATTTTACTAGCAACATGAACAACATAGGCAGAATCAGATAAAATATTAACAGCCTCAGAAAAATCTGTTAAGAGGGCTATTACAGCAGCCAATTCAGCTTGCTGGGCAGAGAAATGACGAAGATCTAAAACTTTGGACTTAGGGCCAGTATAGGCAGCTTGACCTTTAGATGACCCATCAGTAAAAGCAATGGGAGCATTGATTAAAGGCTCACAAGAAGCTTACTTAGGCAGTATCCATTGTGTACGTCAAATGAACTGGAAAAGATCATTTTTTGGATAATGATTATCCAGCTGGCCAACATAGTCAGCTAGAGTAATTTGCCAAGCTAGATGTTGCAAAATAACTGAGAGTTCTTTAGCAGTTATAGGGAGCACAATTAAATGAAGGTCAAAACCATTGAGTTGTTTTGCCTTTTTTCTGGCTTGAGCAACTAAAGCAGCTAAGAGATCTAGATAAGAGGAAACGGATTTTATGGAAGAATTGGGCAAGAAGATCCATTCTACAAGCTTATCGTTTTGCAAAAGCAAGCCTGTGGGGGATTTGGGAGTGGAAAAGATAAGTAGAGATAAAGGTTGTGTAGGATCAACACAGGATATCTGAGCTTGTAGAACTTTAGCTTCCACTAATTGTAATTCCTTCTCTGCAGCTGAAGTTAAAGATCTAGGGCTGTGTAATTTTGAATCCCCACAAAGGAGAGAAAATAGGTTGGAAAGCTCATAGTTAGCTATACCTACTTTGGGGCAAAGCCAATTAATATCCCCTAGTAGTTTTTGTAAATCATTTAAGGTGGTAACAGCATCTCTGTGGAGTTGTACTTTTTGGGGTTGAATTGTAAGTCTGTTGATACTAGAACCCAAATACTGTACAGGCAAGGTATGCAATCCTACATCCTGTAAAGCTTTTTGAACAGCATAGAACAAAGCTTCTACTTCAGTCTCCTGAGGTACAGAGCACAAAATATCATCCATATAATGGATTATATAAGCCTTAGGAAAATTTAAATAGACAGGCTGTAAGGCATGGTTGACATAATATTGACATATTGTAGGACTATTTAGCATACCTTGCGGTAAAACCTTCCGCTGATCTCATTTAGAAGGGGTTTTATTGTTAAGGGACAAAATAGTAAAAGCAAATTTTTCCTTCTTTTGATCAGCTAAAGGGATGGAAAAGAAACAGTCTTTGATATCAATGACCAGTAAAGCCCAGTTTTCAGGAATCATGCTAGGATTGGGGAGCCCAGGTTGTAAAGTTCCCATGGGCTGAATGACAGCATTAACGCCTCTTAGGTCAGTTAACATTCTCCATTTTCCTGATTTTTTCTTTATTGGGAACACAGGAGAATTCCAAGGACTAAAAGACTCTTCAATATGCTGCAAGGACAATTGTTCTTGAACCAATTCATGTAAAGCCTCTAATTTTTCTTTTGTAAGCGGCCACTGCTCTACCCATACTGGTTTTGTTGTAGTCCATACTAATGGGACAGGTTGGGGAGGCGAATGAACAGCTGCTGCCACTAAAAAGGTTTATATCCTAAACCAAAGTGATCACATTTTGGTGAGACTTGTGTGGGTGAAGGGGTACCTTGCAAATGTACGCCAAGCACACAGCTAGGGGCATACCCCATATTTGCCATTATTTTGTGGCTTTGAACACTGTACACTCCACTAGGAGGAGGGATATGTACAGTAGCACCTCATTGTTCAAGTAGGTCTCTGCCCCAAAGATTAAGAGGCAGAGCAGCCACATAAGGTTGTAAAGTGGCCTTCTGTCCCTCAGGGCCAAGGCAAGGCAAAATATGAACACTTTGCATAAGTCCCTGAGGGGAGCCTAGGCCCACAACAGTAATTCGTGCCTCTTGCAAAGGCCAATGTTGGGGCCAGTGTTGTTGACTAATAATAGGGACATCTGCGCCTGTATCTATAAGTCCAGTAAAGCTATGCCTATGAATTGTAAGAGTACGCATAGGGTGTGGCTCCTGCAGAGCCTCTGTGAGAAAAATTCCTGCCTTGCCTGTGCTACCCAAACTTCCATTTTCCCAGTTTTTAGAGGACGAACCAACAGGTACATAAGGTAATAATAAGAGTTGAGCAATTTTTTCACCTTTATGGGCAGTCCATGGAATAGAAGAAGACATGACCACCTGAATTTCCCCAGTATAGTTAGAGTCAATGACTCCAGTGTGTACACGAACACCCTTAAGATTAAGAGAACTGCATCCAAGCAAAAGACCCACCGTCCCTTTAGGTAAGGGGCCATAATAGCCGGTGGGGACCTTAACAGGATTACTGGGGAGAAGACATACCTCAGCATTGGCAGTGAGTTCCACTGCTGCGCTCCCTGCTGTAGCTGGGGAAAGCTCCAAGATGGAGGGCTTGGAGTTCATGGAGGGACAGCACATGGCCTCCAGATCTCCACGCTGCCTGGCTTCTGCCAGACCCTGCTGTACAACAGAGAGGCAGGCAGGTTTAACTACCAGGGTACAGCTATGCTCAGAAAGAGGCAGCAGAGGAGGTGGGGGCCATTCCTTCCAGCAAGGCGCAGAAGGAGGTTTTGGGCATTGGCAAGAAAAAAAAAACTTGAGATTTTACTGGATCTTTTTTACCCTTATCATCATCAGAAAGAGGATTGGGACCAGTATTGTCATCAGACTCATATTCTTCCTCGTCATCATCAGTTTTTAAACGCTCAAGAACAGATTTAATTAAAGACCATGTAGACCAAATAGTAACAGATAAATTAACTCCTTGCATATGTTTTTGTTTCAATTCCTTACCTACCCACTCCCAGTCATTCAATTCAAGGGAGCCAAGGGTAGGGAACCAAGAGCAGTATTTTTCAATAACCTGTAGCAATTCTAAGATTTGTGACTCCTCCACTTTGACACCGCTGGCCCGCAGCAGCTGCCGTAAGAGGGAAATATAGGGAACGTATTTACTGTGTCCTTCAACATTACCCATTACCCTGCTTATAATACTCGGGGTCCTTCTACAAGGAACGCACACAAAAGACGGCCGTTACCTCCACCCGAGTTCCAGCGCTGCTGTCCCTCAGTCGTTCAAGCGATTCTTCTGTCAGGAACCAGGTCCGGTTCTTCGAGCCCCACGTTGGGTGCCACTTGTTGCTGACAGGGCGGTGCAGGAATGAGACACAGACACAAAGTTAAGAATTAAGGGAGCAGGGGGCCCATGGCATCTCGTGCTAAGTGGACAATAATGCACCTTTGCTCCAGTTATTTATTTCAGAAGATAGGGGAGTATATGCTAAATGTCCTCAGGCTCAGGAGAGCCCACCAGATACCTATGTTTACATCCTGTTGCATATCAGAAGGAACGATCTAGGTTTAGGACAATGGTAAACATTGTCATCATAGTCACAAGACACATATCTTTACAGGGCTGGCCCGCACGGCGTTCCATGCAGGCCTGAGGCTTAGGGTTCTAAGCCACCACCCTAGATATGCCTCAGGCAACATGGAAGACTCAGTTTCCCACAATACCAAATATATAGATGATTTAAGAAAACAAGGTGATACTAAAGTATTAGCAACAATATTAGGGAAATTTGTGAAGCAATATTCATAATTACAATATTATTAAATCCTTGTATTGTTCAGGAGAAGAATTGGGATACTGACCATGTTCAGTAGATGTGTCACCTCTGTTGTGAATTGGCAGCTGGAGAAAATCCAACACTCACCACAGGTAATGAAAATCACAAGGAAGAATTTAGCATTCATATTAGTATTCAGGTGGTGGGGCAGGATGGAATTGTAGTGCAATTTGAGATTAAGAGGCATTTATCATTTAATAAACTAATGGAAATACAGAGTTTGTCAAACATTCAATAGAAAAATGGAGCTACAAAGACTCAATACCTGGAAAAGAACACAAAAGGCCAATAAATGTAGTAAATGTGCCAATCACTAGTAATCAGAGAAATGCAAACTTTAAGAATAATTTTATCTTCATCATATTGGCAAAAATTTTAATGCTCAACAATGCCAAGGGATGGAAAAGATGTTGGGGGAATAGAAATTCTCATATATTGTTGCTGAGAGAAGATAGTATAAGCAGTATGGAGAGTAATTTGGCAATACCTAGAAAGGCAGAAGATATCCTTACTTTATGATTCAGCAATTCCCCTTCTAGTCAGTTACATTGTTTTACTCTGTTGCATCTCTAAAAGTGCTTGCAGTTAGCTACAAGTCAAAGCTTCATCTTCAACAACAACAACAACAAAAAACTTTTAAAAAGAAGCAAGGCAGGTATATAAATTATTTTCTACCCATTAACATAATCCTTGTAAAATGTAAAAAAAGAAAAATTAAACCTCTGTGTTAATTGAAGTGCTTGCATGTTTAAACCAAGCTCTTAGTGCCATTCATGGTGCTTCTCCATCTGAGTTATTGGCTATACCTGTTTCTGTGGTCCCTAGAACTATAAAGGTATCAACCACATACCATGGACATGCTCCAGAAGTAGATAGAAACATGCTGTTACTGAAAACACTGTTTACTATGGACACCTTTGTCTCTACCTGCCAGAAAAGACTCTGTCACTTTGGCTCTTCAGTAAACACTGCCTCCAGACTGGCTCTGTTGCATAGTGCCAGAGGGTGCTGTAAGACAGTCTGATGGAACCCTGGAACCCTGGAACCCTGGAGTCTGCTGTCCTGTTTTCAAAGGACCAACAATGCTGTGCTACAACTGTACAAAGAACATACCTCCTGGAGCTATAATTGCCAGAGTGATGTAGTTGAAACCTAAAAATATAATTAACACTAAGGCCTGCTCCTATGAGGGGACAGCAGGTATAGTATTGTAAGCTTAACACCCAAGCTGAGAGAAAAACTTGTGCATTCATTGGCATTAAGTGCTGCACATATATACCAGATAAATATAATAATATCTCTTCAATATTAAATCATATGCAGGATGATATTGATCATATTGAAGATTATAGTAAACCAGATGCATTTTCTGAGTGTTTAATGAACTTACCTATGAAATGGAAAATAGCCCTTATTAGCATGGCTTTTATTTTGCTTACCATATTTTGCTTACCATATTGGCTGTATTGAATCTATGGTTTTATGTTCAGAGCTTCTTCCAGATTAATATAAAAACCTCTTTGCCCTTGCTCAGCAGGAAGCAGTTACACAAGTAGACTTTTCCCACTTTCCCTTTTGTAAAAACTGCTCACAAAATACCACTTGTTAAGAATAAGAAAATATTACATGGGGGGGGTTTGATAGCAGGATATATAGAAAAACACTCAATATAATTCTTTAGCCTGAAAATGCTTAGTATAGTCTTCAGTAGCAAAAAAAAAAAAGACCTCTTCACTCAAGCAGCCTTGAGTTATTCTACGCATAAAAAGCCCTTGTTAAAATAACTTGCTATTTCTCTAATCTCAACCATAAAAAAACCTACTCTCTGTTCCCAGGAAATTTCCCAGCATTTGCAGGGGATATCACCATATAGTCTGATAACCAGTGTCTTCTTAAAAAAACAAGCCTGAATAAGGGGAGGACTTCAAAATAACATGAGATACTGACTGTTCCAGTTTGCTAATGCTGCAGTTAAGCAAAACACCAGAAATGGACTGGCTTTTGTAAAAGGGGGTTTATTTGGTTACACAGTTACAGCCTTCAGGCCTTCAAGTGTCCAAGGTACCTTCACTGGAGGATGGCCATTGGCGTCTGGAAAACCTCTGTTAGCTGGCATGTGGCTGGCGTCTGCTCCGGAGTTCTGGTTTCAAAATGGCTTTCTCCCAGGATTTTCCTCTCTAGGCCGCAGCTCCTCTTCAAAATGTCACTCTCAGTAGCTCTTGGGGCCTTTGTCCTCTCTTAGCTTCTCCAGAGCAAGAGTCTGCTTTCAACGGTCATCTTCAAACTGTCTCATCTGCAGCTACTCTCTCAGCTTCCATGCGTGCATTCTTCAAAGTGTCCCTCTTGGCTGTAGCAAGCTCGCTCCTTCTGTCTGAGCTTATATGGTACTCCAGTAAACCAATCAAGGCCAATGCTGAATGGACGGAGCCACACTTCCATAGAAATTATCCAATGAAAGATCTGCTCCAGAGTTGAGTGATCACATCTCCATGGAAACATCCAATCAAATTTCTCCAACCCAATCAACACCAATACGGTCCCTGCCCACATAAGACTGCATCAAAGATAATGGCATTTTGGGGGAGGTAATACATCCAAACCAGCACACTGACCAAACAACTTTTCTCTTCTATATTTTTTCCCCTTCTGCTTTCTTCAGACTCCTAGCAATTCCTTTGTCTGTTTGAAATTATAAAAGCCCAAAACACTCTTCTCACTCTGAACTGGTCTTGGTGAGTTTTTTTTCCTCCAGTTCTTTACTAATGTATCTTCAGTAAACTCACCTTCTCACCAAAGCAAAGAAACTTGTTTTCCTGTTTGATGCAGGATCAGGTGGGCCTGACTATTTAGGACCGTGTTTTCTGATGGTAACAGTAGTGATGGTAGCACAACATCCAGTGTGGTTAAAGGAGAAATTTGAGGTTGGATATCTGTTACTAGCATAAAAATTTTTTTAAAAAAATAGGGCTGTACAACAGAAACAGTGAACCCTAAGTTAAACCATGTACTATAGTTAATCATACAATTTTTAAAATGTTCTTTCATCAGTTGTAACAAATGTACTACATTAGGTGTTAGTACGAGAGAGGTACATGGGAACTCTGTATTTTATGCATGACTTTTCTGTAAACCCAGAACCTCTCTAATAAAATAAAAAATATATATCATAGCCATCTCAAGCCACCTGAACATTATTCCCACCTTTAAATTTGGAGGAGCAGGGTTTAGGGGATATTCCAGAAGGCCCTGATTATTAAGTGACACACTTTCTTTCCAATGACCAGTTTTGCAAAACAGGTACCTCAGAGAGTGGCAGAACTGATTTTAGAGTGGTAGAATTGTAGTAGGACAAAAAAGAGACGCTTATCATTACTTGACATTGTTACATCCCATTACTTCCATATTCCCTTGTGTTGGCCAGTCTATGGCCCCTGTGTCTATGAATATCTTTAGATAAGCCCAGCCTGACTGTCAGAGTGGGATCCAGGCGTCAGAATATTTTGGAACTCTCCAAGTGAATCCAATATGTAGCCTAATTGGAGAACAATTACCCCAGATTTAAAGGAATTTGAGTCTCAGGAAACTATATTGATTTGTTTTTCCCCATTTCTCCCATCACTGAATGTATATATTACCTATAAGATGAAATAAAATTAGTTGGGGCACTGATCTAGAAGTGTACTTAAAGCTTTTTATAGTTACATTTCAAAGACAGTCTTTTCCGGTCGACTAGAATAGAGAAATCTCGGAAATAATCCTGATCCCCTCTATCACAACTGGGTTATGATCTTGAATTGACAACAAAAAAGGCAAGGTGGAAAATGGAAAGGGGGTACGGAATAATTACAATTCAAAGGTGGTTACTGGGTAGAACTCCAGGTATCTCACTAGTGTTAGTCTCTACTGTAGGTGAGATGGCACGTTGAAGTGTGAGAAAAGAGAAAGGAAAAAAATCTGTAGACCATTTCCTAATGACCACACACTTGATAGGTAGATTCTGTGGCTTCTATTTTTTATTTAGTACAAAGTGTTCTAATATGGTTAAAGTCACATCAGAACTACACTATTATAGGTTAGTAATAAATATCGCCAAAAGCAACATTGCTCGTTAAATGACAGCACAGGATGGTTAAATCTGAAGCCAACAGAAGCAAATAAAGTGCAGTCTTCAGGGCAATACACTTTCACAGGTCCATTCTAAGACCGAGACCTTACTTTTTAATTTTTTCTTAAAGGGTCAGGTAGCACAAACACCGGATCCATGCATGCCTGGCAGACCAATACATTAAAAATCTGACATAAAAGACAGTATCCATTATTATTTTTTAATACGTGGCTCCTCTATCTGTAAGAAATTGGTACAATCGCTAGTCACGTGAATGTGCCCCTGACATAATCACAGCCAGGCAGCGTGACTCCGGGGCTGCTTGAGTGCAGGACTGGCGGAGAAAAACAAAATCACAGAAAAAATGTTTTCTAAACTTCCTTCACTTGCTAATGTGACAGGGTATCACAAGTCGAAAGTTTAGAATAAAGCCCCAGAATACAATCGATGCTGCATTCCAAAAGGGGGTTAGACCTTCAGCAAAATACACAAAGGAACAAGCCAAAGAAAGCCCTAATCCACAAGAATGGTTAAAAAAAGGAGGGATGGGGGGTGGGAACAGCTTTGGAGCTTTGGAGAGAGAAATGGATTGTTTTGAAGAAAATTGAAGTGGGCAGTTTTAGAATCACTGAAATCAGTACCGAAGGGAGCAAATACACACAACCAAGTAAAAGCTGTGTACTCACTTGCAAAATGCAAATTAGGAAAGGAAAAACATGAAGGAGAAACCTGTCTGTCGAAATGCTTCTATTACACCCCTTCGAGTTCGTTTTCTGAGAGAAATGCCACGGTTTGACAAGGTAAATATAACCAATACCTTCACAGCCTCAGGCCTGGGAAGAGTGGATTTTCTTCCCAGTTAGCTTCTGGAGAAATCCATCTTTCCCTTCTTGAGCCCGAAAATGTGAAATCTGAGACAGGAGCTCAGCCTATTGTCCCATCCCCCACTCAACCTCCAGCATCAAGCTAAGTGAAAATATTAATTCGTTTTCAAGTCTAATTTAGGGTTTAAATGAGTAAATGTCTATTTTTTTATTGAAACAGGGACCTAAGTCACTCATGATTTCTTTACGTGCCCTCCGACTTTCTGAGAACAGAGAGGAATAAAAACAAAAGGAGGAAGGGTTACATGTATAACTGGAGTAAAATACAAATATAAGTACTTGGGGGTAAAATGATCACTTCTGGGATTTTACAGGCGGTGGCCATAACATGATGGGGAAGTATTTCCACGGGTACAAAAGGCTGGAGATGCTGGGGATCGAACCCGGGACCTCATGCATGCTAAGCATGCGCTCTACCACTGAGCTACATCCCCACCGTGCTTCCCACAACTTCTTCATGAAATAATATAGAAATTCATTCCCTTTTAATTTTTTTTTTTTCCAACTGTCTTAGAATTTATAATTTTATCAGAATTCACCAGAGATTTCTAATTTATTTGTATCCTACAGACATCCGGTCACTGATGAAAACAAAAACAAAGGAAGGACACTGTAACTGGGGTCGGGAATCACAGTAAGAGATATTTTTTCATGATCCTCTTCTGACTGCTTTTCTCTTTCTTTCTTCAAGATATTCGAGACAAGGAAAAGATCCTTCCAGAAAAGGTAGAGAAGGTTTTGCCAATGCCTGTCTTTAATTTTTGAAACTACTAAACTGTCCCCAATTTCTCTACCCACTCCCCATTTCCGTACCCTATTCCGAGACTTCAGAAACCGCTATGCATTTTTTTCTTAGAAAAAAAAGGAGCCAGTGAAGGGATCTGTCGTTACAGAAGTAAACTCGTTTCACTCTGTTAGCAACTGGGAGGGTTAAAGGACTCGATTGTCCCCTGCGGCCCCCTGATCAGCATTCTATCTAGAGAATACCAATCGAATCCACAGAATACTAATCGTCAGAACCTGCTCCGACTCTTTCGAATGTGTGAATGACCAGCCAGAAATGATGTTAAAAATGTGTTTCTTCTGAGATTGAGGATAATCTTCCGCTTTCGTGGTGCTTTATATTTTCTGCAGAGAAAAGGGGTTCTCTAGATACTGAGATCCCTTTCCCACCGAAAGGTGCAAACCGAGAAGCAAACAAGTTCAGAGGAGAGACCGCATACAGTGACCTGTGAGCGAATCTGGAAGGATGGATAGGAATACCGAGTAGAAATGAGAAGAGAACTGAGGGTACAGCCTGTGTACAGGTGGGAGGATGCAAGTTATGATTGGAGTTGGAAAGAGGAACAAGGTGGAGATGGGGCTAGGAAAAGTGGCCTAGCAAGGTTACACCAGCATTTTTCACCTTTTTTCCTTGGTAAGAAAACCTAAATTTTGTTTCAATAGTAGAGTCTATGGACCCTGTCAGTGTGCATAATGAGTGGTCTAAACTAGTTAGGTTGTTTCATTTACTTTTGTGTTTAATGGTGGGTCTATAATCCTCTGACAGATAATACACAATGGGAAGTCAGCCTGTGAGGGCTTCAGATTTTTTTTTTTTTTTTTTTTCGGGATAAAAAAGAGAAACCTCAGAGGAGATGCATGCATCTTATTCCAGCATTGCTACTTGATTTTGAAGAAATGTGATCTATGATAAAAGTCTGGAATCTTGAGAGAATCTATAAAAATTCTCTCTCTCTCTCTCTCTCTCTCTCTCTCTCTCTCTCTCTCTCTCTCTCTCTCTCATAATGTTTATTTACTGAAGAGAAATTCTTTAAAAAAATTCGAAAAAAGTCATATTACAATTATACACTAAATCACTGAACATTATATATGTAAAACATAAGAAAAGATCAAGGCTGCAGAGAGTAAGCAACTTCTTCTACATCACAGAACAATTGATAGCAGAGACACAGGCCACTTCATTGCACTCTCATCAGATTTTTCCTTTCAAACAGTAAATTTTTTAAGTGCCTTGCTGTGACTTTAGTTATCTATTGCTGGGTAACACTCCAAAGTTTAGTGGCCAAAACGATAAATGTTTATTATCTCACAGTTTCTGTGGATCAGGAATTCAGGAGTGGCTTAGCTGGGTGGTGCTGGTTCAGGGTCTTTGTTCCACACCAGACCAGGTTCATGCAGAGCATGGGCTGGTGCTGCCACCAGACTGAAAAACACACCAGGCACAGAAGCAGACATAGATTTATTGGGACTTACCAACAGGAGAGGTTCTCTGGTGGCAGCGGATCCAGAGGGATAGCGGTACTGAGGGATAGCACTCCACAAGGGATCAGAGTACTGGGGGCAATATGTATATGATTTTAGAACAAAAACATTTTACATAGTATGACAGCATCAGGCCTCTAGTATAATAATTAGAGGGGCTTAAGACCTGATGTTTTACTAAGATTAATGTGTAAGACTAAGATATGATCGGTGCTGTTTTACAACTGTGATTGCATTCTTCTCCCTCCTTCTTGAACTTTGTCCTTGTTAAAGCACTCCTGTTATGTGCTTGGGGTCTGATTTCCATTTAGGAGTGGCCTGAGTCCTGGGCAGCCACAGTGTCTCAGGAGGTTGAAGTCACTTCACAATGTCTTCAAGGGCTGCATGTCTGTTCCAGTTTGCTAGAGTTGCCATAACGCAAAATGCCAGAAATGGATTGGCTTTTCAAAAGGGGATTTATTAGGTTACAAATTTACAGTTCTAAGGCCATGATACTGTCCAAACTAAGGCATCAACAAAAGAATAGCTTCAATGAAGAATGGCCAATGGCGTCTGGATCACCTCTGTCAACTGGGAAGGCATGTGGTCTCTTTGTACCCGGGCTGTATTTCAAAATGCCTTTCTCCAAAATGTCTCTAGGCTTCTGTCTTTGCTCCTCTGTCTCAGCTCCTGTGTGTCCTTGCTTCTTTCTCCCAGGGTGTTTCTCTCTAAGCATCTGGGGGTCCTCTCTTATCTTCCCTGGGGCAAACTCTGGGCTTCATCTCTTAGCTTAGCATCTCCAAATGTCCATCTAGCTGCATCTCCAAGTGTCTCCAAGCATCAACATCTATGTTGGCTCTTGAGCTCTTTTAAGTACTCCAGTGAACTAATTAAGACCTACCTTGAATGGGTGGGGTCAACACCTCCATGGAAATAATCTAGTCAAATTTCTCACCCACAGTTAGGTGACTCATATCACCATGGAAACACACAATCAAAAGTTTCCACCCTAATTGAAAGACTAATAAGTCTGTTCCCACAAGACTGCATTAAAGAACATTGCTTTTGTTGGGGATATAATAGATTCAAACAAGAAAAATACCTCCAAAGTTTTGACTGTGTCTGGGGGATTGCTTCCAAGATGGCTCACTCACATGTTGGTAGGAGGCTTCAGTCCCTCCCCACTCAGGACATGGTGACTGCTTCTCCAAGAGGATGGATCCAAGAGAAAGCAGGGAAAAAGCCACAGTGTCTTTCATGACTGAGTTTCAGAAGGTACATTTTGTCACTTTTGCCATATTATATGGTTACACAGATTAGTCCTGTTAAAGTGGGAAGGGACTGCATGAGGGTGTGATTGCCAAGAGGTAATTGTGCCGGTTTGACTGTATTGTGTCCCCCAAATGCCATTATCTTTGTAGTTTTGTGGGGCAGAAGTTTTGGTGCCGGTTAGATTTGCTTGGAATGTGCCCCACCCAGCTGTGGGAGATGATTCTGATGAGATGTTCCCATGGAGGCGTGGCCCCGCCCATTCAGGGTGGGCCTTGATTGGTGGAGCTATATAAATGAGCTGACTTGGGGGGGGGGAGGGGGACGGACGGAGTGCTGCTGGGAGTGACGTTTTGAAGAGAAGCAAGCTTGCTAGAGAGGAACATCCTCGGAGAAAGCCTTTTTGAGGCCGGAGCTTTGGAGCAGACGCCAGCTTCCATCTTAGCTAGCAGAGGTTTTCTGGATGCCACTGGCCATCCTCCGGTGAAGGTACCCGATTGCTGAGGTGTTACCTTGGACGCTTTGTGGCCTTAAGACTGTAACTGTGTAGTGAAATAAACCCCCGTTTTATAAAAGCCTATCCATCTCTGGTGTTTTGCATTCTGCAGCATTAGCAAACTAAAACAGTAATGATCTTCCTGGAGGTTAGGTACTGCACTGTATAACCCTTAACACTGATGGTAGCATTATTACAATACCTAGCAAAAGTAAACATTGAAATATTTATTAAAAGAATTAATGAGTAAATGGATGAAGGGATATATACTGATATAATGAATAAATAGGAGAACCATTCTTGATAGGTATTTAGGAGACTTTCAATGTGAGAAATCATGAACTATGCCTTGAATCCTCTCAATTCCATTAGAAGAACTAGAAAATTTATAAAAATGTATAAATTATCAAAACTGACCTAAGAAGTTATAGGAAACCTGATTCAATATAGCCATTTAAAAATTTGAATCGGAAATTTAAACAATATTCTCACAAAATTTAATTTCCAGTCTGAGTGTATTTTACTGAAGAGCTCTATGAAATCTTAAAGAAACTGATAACCCCTATGTTTTACAAAAATTCCAAACAATACAAAAGCTCCATGAGCTATTTAGCAGACTAGTATAATATTGATGTCAAGACCCAATGAAGATAGTACAAGAAAGAAAAAGGTATAGGAGAGTTTCACTAACAAACACAGAGGCACAATGATAAAGAAAACGTTGACAAACAGAAACAAAGATATATTGTTAAATATATCACTATGAAACAGGGTTTATTAAAGGAATATATGTATTTATGAACATTACAAAATACATTAATCTAATTCAACACATTAGGAGATTAAAAGAGGAAAAAGCATGTAACAATCTTAATACTTTCAGAAAAGTTCCCTCACTGCTAAGAGGAAAAAAAGAAGTAATAGTCCTAAATATCTCTTCCCACTCTGACATTCACATAAATACCAGTATGTTCTTGGAAGACAAGGAGCAAATCTTATAAAAGACCCAGATGTCTATTAACACTTATTCATGGAAGCAAGATGTTTTTGAATCCATACTTTTGTTTTCTTCTTTCTTCAGACATGATTCACTTTAAACTTTAAAACTGATAAGTGAGTGGCTTCTGCTTCTGGACAAGATGTAATAATGGGGACTGGAATTATTCTCCTACTCAAATCAACCAAAAAAAGTATTTTTAAAAGAAAACAATCTGAAACTGTTGAACTGCAACCCTGTAGGCTTGATTCTTGAAGATGATTGCATAACTATATACTTTACATGGTGTGACTGTGTGATTGTGAAAACCTTGTGGCTCACACTCCCTTTATCCAGTGTATGGACAGCTGAGTAGGAAAATGGGGACAAAAATCAAATGAATAATAGGTACAGATGGCGGATGTGCAGGTTTGGGTGTACTATTTCCCCCAAAACGCCATGTTCTTTAATGCAATCTTGTGGGGGCAGACATATTAGTCTTGATTAGTTCGAAAATTTGGATTAGGTTGTTTCCATGGAGATGTGACCCACCCAACTGTGGGTAATACCTTTGATTGGATTATTTCCATGGAGGTGTGGCCCTGCCCATTCAGCATGGCTCTTGATTTGTTTACTACAGCCCTATAAATGCTCAGACAGGTAGGGCTCACTGTTGAAAGCTGACACTGACATTTTGGAGAACACCATTTTGAAATGCAACCTGGGAGCAAGCAGATGCCAGCCACGTGCCTTCTGAGCCAACAGAGGTTTTCCAGACACTGATGGCTTTCTCCAGTGAAGGTGTATTCATGTTTATCCCTTGGTTTGAACACTTTGTAGAACTGTAAATTTGTAACTTAATAAATCCCTTTTATAAAAGCCAATCATTTCTGGTGTTTTGCATAATGGCAGTATTAGCAAACCAGAACAGGGACATAGGATATCTTGGGTGTTCATTTTTACATTTATTTTTATTCTTATTTTAATTTTTTTGAGTAATGAAAATGTTCAGAAATTGATTATGGTGATGAATGCATAGCTATATGATGGTACTGTGAACAACTGATTGTACATTGTGGATGATTGTATGGTATGTGAATATATCTCAGTAAAACTGAATTTAAAAAAAGAAAATGAGCAAAATACATCAAACAATGATTTTCAAGACACTGGGTGACATCAGGAAGGAAGGATAGGGATCTCTGAGAAAAGGGAAGCAAAATGAATATAATGACAGCTCCAGCTTACTTGGGAGTATTCCCAGGTCATGGCACAGGAAGAGAGAACCTAGGTGGAGCCCTGTGATTCCCAGGGTTGAGAATGTGAGGCTGAGAGTCTGGGGAGACAAAAGGAGCTAATGTCCATAGGATAGAGTACCAGAGACAGGAGAGTTGCACAGAGAGAGAACTTGGAAGATCTACAGAGAGTCCTTGTCCTGTATTCATCAGAGTACTAATCATCCATCATGTATGTGAGGAAAGTACCTAAAGCTAGGGAAGGAACAATCTGAAAGGATTATGAACAGTACTAAGCACTCACTATTCTCATTCACCAGATGGGAAAACCCCATTATTCAAGGTGTATTGAATAGAGTACTTAAAAAGATCTTGCCTCATTAGTGGAAAATTTGCCTAAATTAAACTGCTCTTGCCCTGCTTAGCAAATCTAAGACCAAAAAGGATCAAACTGTTTCCAAGGAACTTAACCACAACTCAAAACAAAGCTTAAGAAGATTTATAGGAATATAAAAATATCCAGCACTCAACAGTGTAAAATTCACAAAACCAGGCATCTAATAAAAAGTTACCAGCCATGCAAAGAAGCAGGAAAATTCTAACCATAATGGGGAGAAAAATCAAACCAAAACCAACCCAGAGTCTACACTGACATTAGAATGACCAAAGATTTTACAACAGTTATTATTACCATATTCCTTATATTCAAAAACATAAGTGGAGACATAGAAATTATATTTTAAGAAAACCCAAGACAAACTTTTAGAGATTAAAAAATACAATGTTGGGCTTGGGTGGGAGTAACATCAGATTAGATATATTAGAAAATAAAATATCAGTGAAGTTGAACACATAGCATTAGAAACTATCTAAAATGAAACATGCAAAGAAAAAAATTAAATAAGTGCATCAGTGGGCTGCAGAACAACTTCAAGTAGCCTCTTATACATGTAATTGAAATCTGAAATGAAAGTGGCAGAAAAAATATTTAAATAAATGATGGCTAAAAAGTTTCCATGTGTGATAAAAACTATAAACCCACAGATACAAGAATCTCAACTAACTCCGAATATATGAACCATGAATAAAGCCACACCAAGGCACTTTATAGTCAAATTGCTCAAAACCAATGATAAAGAGAAAGACTGTAAATGTGATCAGAGAAATAAGACATATAGTATACAAAGGAATGCAAATAAGTATGGCAGCAGATAACTTACCAGAAACAATGCAACCAAGATGATAGTGGTGCAACATCTTTAAAGTATTGAAAGGAAAAAAATTTCTATACCCAGTGAAAATATCTTTCTAATACACAGGCAAAAGGAACAGTTTTTCAGATACACAAAAAATATGAATAAATTCATCACCAGCAGTTATGCAGCACAAGGAAGAAAATGATAGCAGATGGAATTATGTATCTACACAAAGGAATGAAGAGCACTAGAAATGGCAATTATGTGTATATAAGATTCTTTTCTTACAACTTAAATCATTTTAAAATACAATTAACTGTCTAAACAAAACTGGTAAGTGTCCACTCTTTGGAAATGGATTAAGAGGTGAAACTAATAGAAACAAACCCAAGAATAAATCCCAAAGTGGTAAAGAAAAAAAAGGGAAATGGGGAATCTATAATTTAAAACATCTTGAATTTAGATTACTCACACTGAAATCAACCCACCCTCAATCTCACTGTTTTGGATCCCACTAAAAGCTGCCTCACTCTCACAGATTCTCTCATCCCAATACCCATGTGTACATCTATAGCACTTATTCTTTTTCTCTAATGTAGAAAAAAGTGGAATATCACCAAGCAAATTAGTCTGCCTACTTGTCAAGGAATCATTTTGTGGGGCATATTTGTCTAGTGAATAGGTGACTTTAACCTAGGAAGATGAAAAACAGTCAAATTAGTACAAAATCTTCATGCTTTAAGGAACACTTACTTTTCTCCAAAAGATAACTCAAAATACCTCTGAAGCTTGAATTGCCTTTAGGTATACAATAAGGCAGGAGTGAATGGAATAATATTATGCTGCTGTTTTAGTTGTAAAAGTGCAAAACCCAGTTCTTATTACCAATAGCTACAGTTCACTGTACATTTTAAAGATATCCTTAGCATCTGTCCACTAGGTGCCTGTAGCAGCCCCTAGTCTTTGTGAAAACCAATTTCCCTACAAATGTCCAAGTGGAACTATCCTCACTGAGAAACACTTATCTAATTCAATAATTGTAACTTCTTTCTTTTTTTATTTTATTTTGAAATAAATTCAAACTTACAGGAACAGCTGCAAAAACAATACAAACTCCATACACAGAACTCCAGCATACCCCGACCCCCCTCCCCTGATACCCTGATCCACCAACTTTAACATCCTGTCACACCACCATTTCTTTCTTTCCCTCCCTCCCTCCCTCCCTATCATCCATCATCTATTTCTCTGTCTTCTGAACATATGAGAGCAGCTGCACACATCCTTGAACAAACAATATAATTCACATATACAATTCCCATCAACAAGAACATTCTTTTATGCAATCCCATTAAGTGCAGCTAAGAAGTTCAAGAAATTCAACATGATACAAAGCTTACATTCTATATTTCCTTTTTTTTTCTTATGTCCCAACTGTGTCCCTTTGAGCTTCCTCTCCTCCATCCTCAGATCCCATCCAGGATCATCCTTGGCATTTAATTGTCATTATCTATTTAGACTGTCTTCTTTTCTTTTCAATTGTAGAAACATATATACAGCCTAAATCTTCCCATTCCAACCCCTTCCTAGCATTCCATTAGTGGGATTAATCACATTTGTAATGTTGCAATGCTATCACCTTCCCACCATCCATTACTAGAAATTTCCCTTCACCCCAAACAGAAACCCTACACTCATTTCTTAACTCCCCATTGCCCCTTCCCCCACTTCTCATAACCCATACTCTACTTTTCATCTCTATGGTCATATTCTCTGATACTTTCTTTGTGTTTACCATGGGGCTTAAATTTAACCTCTTGAATCTATAACAATCTTGTTTTTCTTTGATACCAACTTAACTTCAATATGACACATAAACTATGTTCCTATACTCCTCCATTCCCCTACATTTTTGTAGCTCTTGTCAAAAATTACATATTTTACACTGAGTCCAAAACCACTGATTTCTCATTACAGTTTATGTATTTTAGATCCTATAGGAAGTAAATAGTGGAGTTACAAATCAAAAATACAGTAGTCTTGGTATTTATATTTACCATGTGATCTTTACTGGAAATCTTTATTTCTTCATGTGGTTTCAGTCAATTGTTTAGTGTCCCTTCCTTTCAGCCTGCTCAATTCCCTTTAGCATTTCTTATAGGACTGATCTACTGGTGATGAAATCCCTCAGCTTTTGATTATCCAGAAATGCTTTCATCTCCCCCTCATTTTTACACTCCAGTTGTTTGTGAATTTTCTAAGTCTCTGATGGGTATTGACTTCTATTTGTATTCCATTGTGGTCAGAGAATGTGCTTTGAATAAATTCAATTTTTTTTTTAATTTATTGAGGCTTGTTTTATGTCCTAGCATATGGTCTATTCTGGAGAAAGATCTGTGATCACTAAGGAAGAATATGTGTCCTGTTGATTTGGGATGTAATGTTCTATATATGTCTGTTAAATTTCTCTATAGCTCTCTCTCCGTTCTTTGTTTCTCTGTTGGTAGGGCTCCCTTTAGTCTTTGAAGTAGGACAAGTCTTTTATTAGCAAAATCTCTCAGCATTTGTTTGTCTGTGAAGAATTTAAGCTCTCCCTCAAATCTGAAGGAGAGTTTTGCTGGATAAAGTATTCTTGGTTGGAAATTTTTCTCTCTCAGAATTTTAAATATGTCATGCCACTGCCTTCTCAACCTCCATGGTGGCCGCTGAGTAGTCACTACTTAGTCTTATGTTGTTTCCTTTGTATGTGGTGAATTGCTTTTCTCTTGCTGCTTTCAGAACTTGCTCCTTCTCTTCAGTATTTTAGAGTCTGATCAGAACATGTCTTGGAGTGGGTTTATTTGGATTTATTCTATTTGGAGTTCGCTGGGCATTTATGCTTTGTGTATTTATATTGTGTAGAAGGTTTGGGAAGTTTTCCCCAACAATTTCTTTGAATACTCTTTCTAGACCTTTACCCTTCTCTTCCCCTTCTGGGATACCAATGAGTCTTAAATTTGGACATTTTATTTTATCTATCGTATCCCTGAGATCCATTTCAATTTTTTTCCCCATTCTTTCTTTTGTTCTTTCATTTTCCATTCTGTGGTCCTCAAAGATGCTGAGTCATTGTTCACCTTCCTCTAATCTTGTATTATGAGTATCCGGAGTCTTTTTAATTTGGCCAACAGTTTCTTTTATTTCCATAAGATCTTCTATTTCTTTAATTTACTCTTGCAATTTCTTCTTTATGCTCTTCTAGGGTCTTCTTTATGTCCTTTATATCCTGTGCCATGCTCTTCTTTATGTCCTTTATATCCTGTGCCATGCTCTCATTTGTCTTTAGTTCTTTGATTGATTGCTCCAAGTACTGTGTCTCTTCTGATTTTTTGATTTGGGTGTTTGGGTTTGGGGTCTCCATATTGCCTGGTTTTATCATATGCTTTAAGATTTTCTGTTGCTTTTGGCCTCTTGGCATTTGCTTTACTTGATAGGGTTCTTTCAGGATATAAAAAATACCTATCTCTAATTTGTCAGATCTACAGCTTGGTGGCATACACTTTCTCTAACTAACTAGCAGATGACATCCGTGAGTCACCTATTCCCCTCAAGTCAGTTCTCCCCAACTTTGTCTTTGTGGTGTGTGGGGATCTGATTCTTGTGGGGTTCAATTGGTGCATGAAGTTTGGTTGTGTTGTTGGTGCTGTCCATCCTGAATGTGCGGTGTGTGTCTGGGTGCTTAGGGAGGCAGGGCAGCTTTAATAATCAAACCTCCCAGGTGTTTCTGGAGATTTAAGGCTATTGCAAGAGTCTAAGCCTTCATTTCAATCTTGCCACAGATTGTCTCTGCCGCTGACCCACAAGTCCTTGGTATTGGTGCAGGGTCCCTGGGATTTCCGAATGGGTTCCCCTTCTCAGCCATGCTCTCCCAGGACCTCTGCTGAGGGAAGTTTGTGCCATGTCACAGGTGCACACTGGCCCTCCAGGGAAGCCCTGGGCTGCTGGGCCATGCAGAGGCATTCCCAGCCTGTTGTTTCAGAATGCAGACTCCCATTTTCACCAAATGCATGGTCCCTGTGGATTTAGCAGAACTTGTCCAGCTGGTGCATTGCTGGAACTGGTGTTCTGGGTCACTTTCTGGCTTTTATCTAGTATTTTTTACAGAGGTGTTTTTTTGCCCTGTCTCACCTAGCTGCTGTCTTAGGTTCTCCTTATTTCTTTTTAACAGTGATTGGCCTTGGGTAGGTTTGTGATTTCATTCTGGCCAATACACTGTAAATGCAAGCCTTCCAGAGGGGATTCTAGGAAAGGTATTTCTGTTGATAAAAGAGAAATGTCCTAAGGGAGAACTTTCTTTTGCCTTTGTCTTACTTTCCTATTTTCCAATGTTTCCTGCTAAAACACTGTTGTGAAGAGAAGATACAATGTTTGGGGCTGCTGTGATCACCTTGTGACCATGATGGTATTATGGGTTGAATTGCTTTCCCCCCAAAATTTTGTTCAAGTCCTAACCCCCAGTCCTGTGAATGTGACCTTATTTGTAAATAGTCTGTTTGAAGAAGTCATTAATTAATATGAGGACAAATTGGAGTAAGGTGACTGGTTCTTAATCCAGTGCAACTGTTGTCCTTACATGAAGGGGAGAAAAGACACAGATACTAGAAGGGAGAATGCCATGTGACAACAGAGACATAGATTGAATTGCTGCAGCTGCAGACCAAGGAATGCCAAAGATTGCCAGCAAATCACCAGAAACTAGGAAGAGGCAAGGATGAATTCTCCCCTATAGGTTTCAGAGGGAGCATGACTCTGCCAACATCTTGATTTCAGACTTACAGCCTCCAGAAGTATGGAACAATGAATTGCTGGCTATGGTGCTTTTTTAGGGCAACCCTTGGAAATGAGACAGGGGAGACACTGCTGACACTTGAAGATAGCAGAATAGAAAGGAAGAGTCTGAGTCCTTGATAATATTGTGAGTGACTTCATCAAACTTCCTTCAGACTTCTTATGTGCGATTAATAGACAATTCTTATTTAAAGTACTAATAGTCAGGTTTTCTGTTATTGAAGAAGAAAATATCCTAACTCAAATTGAGGCGTTTAGGTAGGGAATTGATATAATGTGAGGTATATTTTTCTAAGATAGTTCTGGCTGCCATGTCAAGCATGGATATTAGGGAGATTGGAGATTCCAAGCAACTAGTTAGGAGGCTATGGTAATCTTGGCAAGAGAATATAATGCTTACTGGAATGCAAGTTCATTGAGTGGAGGGAATTTGTCTATTTTGTTTAGCATTGTGTCTCCAATCCTTAAAGCAGTGTCCAGCACACAGTGCTTAAGCAATATTTGTTGAATGAATATTTTCTGTCTAGGTTGTAAAAAGTGGAAGAGGGAAGAGGGTATATTTAGGACACACTTTTGGGGTAAAATAGACTTAGTGTTCCATTGAGTGGCAGGCAAAAGATAACACCCAGGTTGGGGGATAGCGGCATCCATTTACCAAGATGGAAAAGAATGAAAATAAGAAGGTTGGAGGAAAAGGAACAAACTTTCCTATTGTTTTGACAATATTAAGTTAAAGATGCCTGTTAGACATCCATGTGGAGACATTATGCAGGGCATAACATTTGTAAGTCTGAATTTCTGAAAGAGATTGAGTCTAGATACACAGATTTTGTTGTCTTTGGCATGGAATTTATTGAGATCTCCTAAGAAGAATGTGTGTAGAGAAAAGAGATGGGTCCCAGGACACATCTATAGGGTCCTCCAGCATTTGAAAGTCAAGCAAAAAGGATGAGCCAGCAAATGAATCTGAGAGGGAGCATTCAGAGACAGAAAAGAAAAAAAAAAAGAGTATTTACTCATAAACATCCAGAGAAGTGACTGTTTTGGCAAACAGTGAATGGTTGAATGCCTTAAATGCAAGTCAAGTAAAATATTTACAAAGATGTGACCATTGGATTTGTCATCATGGAATTCATGGATTATCTTGAATTATCAATTTAAACAAGGGAATAGAAGCCTTGGTTGAGTGGTTTGTGGAAATAATGAGATGAGGAAGAGGAGACATTATTTCAAGAAACTTTTGTCATGAAAAAGAACAGAGATATGGAGCAGCATCTAGAAGGAAATGGAGAGTCAGTGGAGTTTTGTTTTATTTTGTTTTGTCTTAAGGGTAAGAGGTATGAGGGCATGTGTCACTTTCAGAAATGGATAAGGCAGAAAAGAATAAACAATTGCAGAAGAAAATCTCTTTCAGAACTTAAGATTGGATGATCTAGAGCACAAATATTAGCGTACAGAGGGTATTTGGAGCGATTGTAGTATATAAGAATGCCTAGGAAAAGTGTAGAGAATATAAAGAAAGAACATCTCTGTCTGAACTCTGAAAAACACCCACATTTAACCAAAAAAGAAAAGTACAAACTAACTTAGGTGAAATCAATAGAACATGTTATTTCTGAAGACAAGGGAAAAAGTGTTTCAAAGGAATGATAATTAGGGTCAAATACTGAAATGTGTTTAATATGGTGAAGCCTAATATGTCTATTAGGATTAGAGACAAACGAATCATCAGTGATTCTGATAAGAGAATTTTCATTGGAATTCTAGGAGACAAGGTCATTTTCAGAGGGTTGAGAAGTAAGAGTGAGATGAGGAATGGAAATACAGAGTAGAGATATTCATTTCAAGAAATTTGGATGGACTTGGCAGGAGAGAGAGGGTCAAGGCCATAAGAGAACATTCAGAAGGGGAGGTTTTAATACATAAGAGATTTGAACCATTTGAAGCAATAATAAGGAACCAGTTGAGAGGAAGATGTTGAAGATATGAGAGTTAGTGGGAGTAACTGATAGAGAAAGCAGGACGTTATGGCCTGAGCACAGTTGAAGGACTCGCTCTAGATAAGTTAAGGTCTTGCCACTAAAAAGTGTAGCATGCAGACTACTGGCAGCAGCATCACCTAAGAGTTAGTTATAAATGCAGAATCTCAGACCTCATCCCAAACCTATGAAACTTGCATTTTAGAAAAATTCACAGATGACTTTTATGCACATTAAAGCTTTGAGTAGCACTGGGACAGGGATTTTCTTCCATTTTAGTTGGAAGGAATGTAAAAAAAATGCATCCACATATAGAATTGGTGAAGAAATTTAAGATAGCTTTCATTTGGCAGTACTTTTACGTTTGAAGTATGAGGCAAAGTCATTAATTGAGTTGGATTAGATGTTTCAAGAAAGCAAAGAATTTTTGAAGTAGCTATTGTAAAGAACAAAATCTAAATCCTATTAGGAATATACAGAAGGGCAGTGGTGTAGTTTTGAACAGAAGTAAAAGAGGGAGCCTGGAGTCACAGAGAGATCTGAAGAAGCTACACTGACTTTGAAGATGGAGGCAAGAGCCATGAGCCAAAAAGTACAGGCTGCCTCTAAAAGCTGGAAAATGCAAGGAAACTAAATCTCTTCCAGAGCCTCCAAAAGGAACACAGCCCTGCTGACACCTTAATATTAGCCCAATAAAATTCCTTTTTCTAACTCCTGACATCCAAAACTGTAAGATTAAAATAAGGGGGGGGGGGTATTTTAAGCCAATATGCTTTTGGCAGCAACAGGAAACTAATAAAGATACTAATACAATACTGTTAATACTAATAGCAGCTAACATGTGCTGAGCACTTATGTTGCTCTGAGGCATTGCTCCAAGTACTCACATACATATTAACTTAAGTATTATAATATATATTAAACACTCATTGAGTTCTTGACATGAGTCAGTTATTGCATAAAGTACATTAAATGCATTATTTATTTAATGTTTACACAGTCCTGTGTGTTGGCATCATTATTTCCCCCATTTTATGCATAAGAAAACTGAGGTTCAAATCAATGAAATCATCAGACTCCGATCTCACAGTAGATGAGAAGCTGAGATTTAAACCTTACCATCTGACTCCAGAACCTATGTTCTAAAAAACTATTCTATACTGCATGGATTTAATGCTATGGCCTAATACTAATCCATGACAATGTTAATAGCATAGCCATGGTTATGATTGACTGAAGTGGAATGGAAATAAAAGTCACTGGGGAAAGAGAGATCCAGAGACTGAGAAGCTGGGATGCTGGATGATCTGTCCAAATGGATACTGAAGACACCAAGAGTGAGAGGATGAAACCAAGCACCAAAGCCCCCATTAAATAAGGAAGAGTCTTCTTGATGACAAATGTGAGACAGTTGTATAAACCATAGCCTCCAACGGGCAGGGTTTTTCTACATTCCAATAAAAATGCAATCACTTGGAATTTAGAGTGTGGTCTCAGGAAGGAACCAACTGATCTTTGACCCTGAGATTGGAGAATGGATTCCAAGAAATTAAAAATTCTCCATGAGTTAAAAGATCCCATTGGAAGAGAAAAATTGATGGAAAGGAATGGTAAATTGAGAAATTAAGAGACAGGTGAAGCTTTAGAACTTAGCTTCATCCTTGAAGTGGATCCAGTTTTGGTGGATCTCAATCTCTTGGGAAAAAGTCAGCTATACTCTACTGTTCAGGTCCTTGGGAGAGATTTCAATTCTCTGACTGCTCTTGCTCTGGTACCCAAGCAATGGTCATAGTACAAGTCTTTTATGTTCTAAAACTTAATCTTCAGTGAAATTCCCAGCCTCAATTAATTTGGACTCTTGTAATAATATCTTATCCAGTTTCCTTGTTTTCATCTCATTTCACCACCATTCCCAATACATTTTCCACATTATTTACAGAATAAACTTTGTAAAATTAAAATGTGATTGTGATGGTCTCTTTTTTGTAATTCTTCATTGTTTCTTCATTGCCCAGTGAGTCCTGTAGGAAGGCCTATGCAGGCACATTGCCATTGGGAACTGCTGTTTTGCTTTGTTTTGTTTTGGTGGTTGAACTTTATTATATCTAGGAAATCTGACATTTTTAGTGCCAGATGCTTGCTTTCCAAAGCTACCAGCCTTGACCTGGCCAATTTGGTATTTTTTACCATTTAAGTTAACCATATAAAATACGATTAACTGATTGATACAAAATCCAAGACACTTGATGAGCTATATATTCTTAAAACTCCTACATCATCTCCCACCATTCCCTGTGTCACAGCCCAAGAGGGCCATGCCAGTCCAAAGGCCAAAGAAGACAATGAGCATTTTCTGATATATGAACTTTTATTCAGGGCTTACTTACAGGGTGAGAAGTCGTGGAGAGATCATGAGGACTCTCTTAGGCCGGGCAGGCATCACATTCGCAGGGAAGACGACCGAGCGAGGCAAAGAGGACAGAAAGCCTTTTATAAGGGGTTAAGACAAAGGCCTTCCTAAGGATGGGGGGAGCATAGATGCGGGAACAGGTCACTCTGACCTGAGAAGTGGTGAAGGAAGGACTAGAATAACATTTGAGCAATTACGTTTTGCTCTTTTTCTGAGACTAAGAGCCCCTCATTTCCTGCCTGCTTCCCATGAAGTTACATTTTAAGGTCAATTTACCTTTTCTCTCTTTACTGGCTTAGAAAGACAGTAGGTTAAACATTTAGCTGCCTAGGTCATGCAGACTGCTGGGCACCAAAGATCTGCAGGCCTGTTTTGCTCAGGCCACGGGTTGCCACACCCTGTTACATCTTATGATCCAGCCATATGTCACCACCTAAATTTTCCAACATGTTTGTTGTGTCTTCGTGCCACCTGGAGGCTGTTTATTGTAACTAGAATGACACTATGACCCTAATTTCCAAGTGAAAAACTCTCTCATTCTTTAATATACATCACAAGTGTCTCTTTTTTTGTGAAGTTTTCTCTGACCTAACTCCCCAAGAAGAGTTGATCCTACCCTCTTCCAGTATGGTAATTATGATACAGACTTTCAAGTATGTGTTTATATATTGGCTCTCTCTCACTGGACTTTTGGTTGTATCCCTTAACTTGCCACAGTTACTGAACAACATAGAAGAGCCACACAACACGTTTATTAAAGTAAAGGACTGGATTTTGTCTTCACAATGGCAATGAAATACACGTTACCATATCAGAGAATTTTTAAGATGTGAACAGAAACAATAAAGTAAATTCACTATAAATATTCCAAGGCACTCAATTGAAGCCAGGAATGAACATAAGTGCAACACAGAAATTATGTAAAGCTAAAAATTAATTTAATTACAATTGCCCAGAATGCAACCAAAGTTGGGTCCTCAGTAATGTCAGGCAAGCTTTTGTGGATTTCTAATCAACTTCACTATTTCTGACCTTTACTTCTCCTGCACAATAATCTTGTGCAGGGCCAAAGATGCTGTAGCCCATCAAGAAATTCCTTCTATGGTCCTAGAGAGGACCCTGAGTACCAATATGCAACTCCAACATCAATGCAACATCAATGCAAAATTACTAAAAGTGTTTTTACCTTACTGATTATTTTCCCCAATGAAGAATGGAAACGGATTGGGTCTCATTTAATTGATCCTAAATAATTATTTGATATGTAACTCTATTTCCTCTTCGTCGATGCATTCATGGGATGAATTTACTTCTGAACTGTCCCTCTGGCCTCTGGCTTTGTGCTGCTTGACACACAACAATACACAGACCTAAGGGAGGGTCTCGGTAGTGAGGGAATATGGCGGTGGCTAATTAACCAAAAGAAAGAGAAATAAACGTTAAGACAATAAATAGTTTGATTTAAAGGAAATCATTTTAAAAATGTAAAGGACTAAAACTATTTAATAATGTAGACCAGAGGTTGAATTAAACAAAGGAATAAAGGAAGAAAGAAAAGGGTGCTAATTAAGAACCGTGGAGATGCCGGGGATCGAACCCGGGACCTCATACATGCGAAGCATGCGCTCTACCACTGAGCTACATCCCCTGCCCGCAAACGACATTTGGGTGGAATTCCTCTGTTGTTAAAAGACCGAAAGGTGTCACATTTTGTGTTCAGCCAGAGTATGGCCGATTCTGAGAATAAATGTC
This sequence comes from Choloepus didactylus, assembly GCF_015220235.1. Classification (NCBI taxonomy): domain Eukaryota; kingdom Metazoa; phylum Chordata; class Mammalia; order Pilosa; family Megalonychidae; genus Choloepus; species Choloepus didactylus. The sequence goes on along the minus strand of NC_051313.1, from coordinate 124,227,921 downwards.
ATCTAAAGCCTTGTCCAGATTACATCCAAGTAGCCCTGGCCCTCCCTTCGTCCAGGACGCATCGACGACATCCAGACCGTATTGTTTCTGGATACAATATTAGTATCTTCAATACAATAATTCCTTCTCCAAGACCCTCGTATTGCTCTTCCGTTGGCTAAACCGAATCCCAGGAGGAAAGAAGTAAGGGATTTTTTAGACTCAATGGAGAATGTCCTGCTAACCAAAGAATCATGGAAAATCAGACCCAAATTCCTTGCAGCTGAGTGAGTTGGTCAAGTGCATCTTAGGAGCTGCCTCTTCCTACTTGACCGCATTCGTAGCAGAAACACTCCGGACGGATGAAAACATGAAAATACTGTCCCTGTTCCTTGTCCCCGGAGACAAAGGCTCTCCATACACAGACCCAGCGCACCTGACACTTAAGAACTTTGGCTGTATGAAAAATCCTAGATTTAATAAGATGCATCCTCTCCCACCTCCCTTTCATTCATCCAGCGTCAGCCGTCAGCCTCTCCCTTCTCTCTGAGTCTATGCAAGACTGCTGCGCTAAGGAGTGAACCTGAACAAGACTGCGGGTGGTTGGAATCCGCCGCGCCCGCCGGGAGCGCGCCACTGCTGGACCGCTGGGCTCGAGTGGAAGCGCTTCCCTGCCCTCAGACGAGGCAGCAGCAGCAACGGGCACATAGTATTTGTCTTAATTTTTAGAAGTTATACAGCAGCGGGTAGCGGCCTTCAAAACTAAATATGACCTCAGGAAGGCGATACGAAAGGCGCGCCATCAGATCAGCAGCCTCTGTGGAGAAGGAGGCAAAGGAGACGGTTTCTCATAGTATATCGAGTCGGGGAGACCAGTATTGGCCCAGACCCTAACTCGAGCATTTCCTCTCAAAAAAATGTGAGCGATCCAGGTCTGCTTAGCTACTGACGAAGCTTCCGCTTCTAGACGGTGAAAAATACTTTCAGAGCGGGGTCATAATCCAGGCCCAAATTTCAGCCCTGGCTACCTGAGGCGACATTAAGAGATTTTAATTCTCTTTTGCTCCCTTCAAACAAATAAGCCTGATTTCACAATTGTTTTTTAAAAAGGACCTGACTGAAGAGACTCCGGAAAACTGCACGACCACTTATACTGAGACCTCATGTTGCAAGGTGTTCCTATGAAGGAAACATTTCAATATCACTGAATGATTTGAGAAGAAAATCTTACTCTTCCAGTAGATGATAAAAAAAAAAAAAAGGGGGTGCCGCCTTAGTTCATTAAATTAGAATATAAACAAGAGGGAAAATGACCTGGTATTGGTTAATTTACTTTTTAACCCAAAGATTCCAGAATCCTCCAGTGTGAATTGCACAGTCTTTAAAAAATTTTTTTATTCTATTAGAGCAGTTGTACATTTAAAGAAAAGTCATGCTGAAAGTACGGAGATCCCATATATCCTCCCTCACAAACACGTTTCCCTAATATTAACATTTTGCATTAGTGTGGGATCTTTGTTACAATTAATGACACAATGTTATTATAATAATTATGCTAGTATCTTTCGCCCATATGCTAGTATCTTTAGCCCATATGCTAGTAACTTTAGCCCACTGTTTACATTTGGGTTCACTCTTTGTGCTGTACAATTCTATGGATTTGTTGTGTGGTAACATATACAACCTAAAATTTCCCTTTTATCCCTTTTCTAATAAAGAATTTGGTGTTGTTAATTACATATGCAAAGTTGTGCCTCTATCAACATCATCCATTGCCATAACTTTGCCATCATCCCAAACAAAACTCCATACTAATTAAACACTAACTCCCCATTCCCCTCCCCAAGCCCACCCCTGGTAACCTGTGTAATAGTTTTCAACTTTATGAATATGCATATTCTGCTTATTTCATATAAGTGAGATCATACAGTATTTGCCCTTTTGTGTCTGGTTTCTTTCATTCAACACAACGTCCTCAAGTTCATCCATGTTGTAGCATGCATCAGAACTTCATTCCTTTTAACAGACAAATAATATTTCTTTGTTTGTGTATACCACATTTTATTTATCCATTCATCTGTTGATGGACATTTGGATTGTATCCACCTTTTGGCAATTGTGAATAATGTGTGCAAAATCTCTCTGAGTTTCTGCTTTCAATTCTTTTGGGTATAGAACTAGAAGTGGGATTGCTGGGTCATATGGCAATTCAATACTTAACTTTATGAGGAATTGCCAAACTGTTTTCCAAAGTGGCTTCACCATTTTACATTCCCACCAACAATGAGGGTTTCTATTTCTCCATATCTTCTCCGACACTTGATATTTTCTGCTTTTTAAATAGCAGCCATTCTATTGCATGTGAGATGGCATCTCATTATGGAGTTGAATTTGCATTTCCCTGATGGCTAATGACATTAGGCATCTTTTCATGTATTTATTGGCTATTTATATATCTTCTTTGGAAAAATGTTCATTTGAGTCTTTTTCCCATTTCTAATTAGATTGTTTGTGTTTTTGTTGTTGACTTGTAGAATTTCTTTATATATTCTAGCTATTAAACCCTTAACAGACATATGATTTCCAAATATTTCTTCCTTCTGGGACATGAGCCTGTTCTGGTCTAGGAAAACCTGACTGGGGTAACCAAGGAAACCAGATGCCTAGACAACAAAAAACTACAGCATACACTAAGAAAAACAAAGTTATGGCCCAGTCAAAGGAACAAACTTACACTTCAACTGAGATACAGGAATTTAAACAACTAACACCAAATCAATTCAAAAAGTTTAGGGAAGGTATGGCAAAAGAGATGAGGCATATAATGAAAACACTGGGCATACATAAGGTAGAAATTAAAAGTTCAAAAAACCAACTGGCAGAATCTATGGAAATGAAAGGCACAACACAAGAGATGAAAGACACAATGGAAACATACAACAACAGATCTCAAGAGGCAGAAGAAAACACTCAGAAACTAGAGAACAAGGCACCTGAAAGCCTACACACAAAAGAACAGATAGAGAAAAGAATGGAAAAATATGAGCAACATCTCCAGGAACTTAAGGACAAAATTAAATGCAGGAACATATGTGTCATGGGTGTCCCAGAAGGAGAACAGAAGGGAAAAGGGGCAGAAGCAGTAATAGAGGAAATAATCAATGAAAATTTCCCATCTCTTATGAAAGACATAAAATTATGGATCCAAGAAGTGCAGCATAACAAAACAGAATAAATCTGAATAGGCCTACACCAAGACACTTAATAATCCGATTATCAAACATCAAAGATAAAGAGAGCATCCTGAAAGGAGCAAGGGAAAAGCAATCCATCACATACACAGGAAGCTTGATAAGACTATGTGTGGATTTCTCAATAGAAACCATGGAGGTAAGAAGGAAGTGGGGTGATATATTCAAGATACTGAAAGAGAAAAACCACCAACCAAGAATCCTATATCTGACAAAACTGTCCTTCAAATATGAAGGAGAGCTTAAAATATCCTCTCACAAACAGACAATGACAGAGTTTGTGAACAAGATATGTACTCTACAGGAAACACTAAAGGAAGCACTGCAGACAGAAAGGAAAAGACAGGAGTGAGAGGTTTTGAAAACAATTTTGGGAGATAGTAGCACAGCAATGTAGGCACACTGAACAAAGATGACTGTTGAGTATGGTTGAAAGAGGAAGGTTGGGACCATGTGGGACGCCAGAATGAAGGATGAAGGATAAAGACTTGGACTGTATAACTCAGTGAAACCTAGAGTGCTCAACAATTGTAATAAAAAGTACAAATATGTTTTTACATGAGGTAGAACAAATGAATGTCAACACTGCAAGATGTTAAAAATAGGGTGGGATTAGGGGGGAAATACAATCAATGCAAACTAGAGACTATAAGTGACAGAAACATTGTCTTATGCTTCCTTTAATATAACAAAGGCAGTATACCAAAGCTAAATGCATATGGGGTGGGGGTGGGAAGACGTAGGGAAAGGGTATGGGACTCTTGGCATTGGTGATGTTGTCTGAATTTTTATTCTACTTTAGGTCACTGCTATCTTTCCTTTTGTTGCTTTCTAGCTGTCATGTGTTTTTTCTCTCTTTTTCTTTTGTTTCTCTACCTTCTTTGACTCTTCCTCCTTTGTGGAAGAAAAGGAGATGTCCTTATATAGATAGTGGCAATGCTGCTGAATACATAAATATGTGACTATACAGGGAACCAATTATTGTTTACTTAGGATGGAATGTATGGTGTGTGAACAAAACCGTCTTTAAAAAAATAGGTTGATGAAGAAACCTTGAGGGCACTATATTGAGTGAAATAAGACAGACGCATAAGGGCAACTATTGCAGGGTATCACTGATATGAACTAATTATAATAGGTAAACTCAAAGACATGAAATTTAAGTTACCAGGATATAGAATGAGGCTAAAGAATGGAGAGCGGTTGCTTGTTATGAGCAGAATGTTCAACTAGGGTGAACTTAAACGTTTGGAAGTGGACAGAAGTGATGGTAGCACATTGTGAGAATAAAAGTGCTGAATGGTGTGTGAAGGTGATAGAAAGGCTAAGCTCAGAGTCATGTATGTCACCAGAAGGAAAGTTGGAGGTTAAATGATGAACTTAGTATAAAACAGTGAATCTTGTGGTGGACAATGTCTGTGATTAACTGTACAAATATTAAAAATCTCTCTCATGAACTAGAACAAATGCATGACACTATAACTAGAAGTTAATAATAGAGGGCCACATAGGAAAAAAATATATACTATAGTTAGTAGTATTTTAACATTCTTTCATCTATAGTAACAGATGTACTACACCAAAACTATGAATCAATAATGAAGGGGGGGTAGTTAGGGGTATGGGAGGATTTGAGTTTCCTTTTTTTGTCTTTATTTCTTTTCTGGAGTAATGAAAATGTTCTAAAAATTGAAAACAAGTTGTGGTGATGGATACATACTTGTATGATGGTACCATGGGCAATTGATTGTATACTTTGGATCTTTGTACGGTACGTGAATAATCTCAATTAAAAATTAAAAATTAAAAAAATAAAAAAGTGGTGTTATTCAGAGACCATATATGATAAAGTTGATAATTTTTGTGATTGTTGGCAAAACTTCTTTCAGGAATAGAGTAGAATGTATGTTGCAATTCCATGTCAGTGTGCAAAGAAATGAGTGATGATAATATAAGGAACTTCCCTTATTTACTAAAATAAAATATCAAAACTAAAGGCATTATTGAGCATTCTGAGAGCATCTCTGTGCAGAGTTTGAGGACTTTCTCCCAGCCAAATTTCTGTTTGGTGAAACAAAAACAAACAAACAAACAAAAACTTTTTACCATTTTTAAAATATCAGTGGCATTTGTAATTTCCAAACAGGACTCAAAACATAAGAATTCTTCTTAGAATGAGCATTTACACAGAAAACAAAATGGAGGAGATGACTACATTGAGAGATCTAGTTGCATGCTGATGAGTAATTATGAAGCTGACAATTCCTCAATGACCTTCTTCAAAATGGTAAAAGAAATATCAATTTGAGACTTATGACATCATTTGGCAAAGAAAGCGCTTTCAGATTTTATCCTCTGTTCCACTTACAAACAAGCTTAACTATTTCCAGCAAATATGGCATTACAAAGCTCTTTCTTTGAGCAGCAAGGGGCTGCTTTTGTTTTGGCAGCAAAGTAAGCAACTTCATGGTATGCTTCAAGAAAAACGTTTTTGTAAAGGGGTAAATTCAAGTTTTAGAGTGTTTCAGCCTGTTTTTGAACTCAGATTTCTTCCATAAAAACATACCTTTAGGTATATTTTCAATATAGATAGACATGAAGTGCTCTTTTAGTTTTGCTGGATTCACCTATCCATTTCAAGATTTCTACCATGGAAACAATGCTATGATTTTTGTTTCCATCATATTTGTTAAAATATGAGAAGCATAGTCTTCATCATACTTCCTTTTCTTTGACATTTCAACTTAAGTTGAAAATACTTACCAATTTTAAAGATTGCATTGTAACAACAGGAATGAATTTGTTTTAAGAAGTGACTTTTAGCATCTACAATACTGTTAAAAGTATTAAAAGCTTAGTCTCCAAAGTAAAACAAAATTTGATTTCAATCTTGAGCCCAGTATTTACTCATAGCTGTTGTTGGAATTAAATTAGATAATCTGTGGACAGTCTATGGATGAATGCTACCTCATGATGGGTAATTATGTATGTGGGCATATAATTTTATATACATAATAAAATATTACATATTGCATATATATGTATAAACATGTATGTGTATATGTGTGTGTATTTGCTAATGTCACCAAATTTATTTTCTCTGAATTGCAAATAAGGAGAAGATGGGTTCTGAAATGTTTTCCTAAAAATGGCCAATGAGCAAGCAAACATCAAGTTAATTATCATGAAATTGATAACCAATTTCAATTTCTTATGATAAACAGTTCCTTGCTCAGGTTTCTCACCCAACTCTCATCACCACGAGCATTGATTTAGGGGAAAGTCACCTTGAAGAACCAGGTCACCTTCCGTCCTCTCACAATTCATTATAGTAAATAATAGATGTCAGAAGTTTTAGAAGTTGTTTTATTTATTTCCTTCATTATTAGCTAATGTTACTCTATTATAAGAGATTTTTGAGAAAATTGGATTGTAAAAGCAAGTAACAGAAATTATTCTTCCACTCCCCATTACATAATCGAAGTGAAAGCATTCTGGTGCAGGACAGCTACATAACCTAATTGAAAAGGCATCTTATACCTCAGAATGATTCATGATTGTTTTGTTTCTTCTGATCCCTTTTTATTACAATTTACAGACACGATAGGGGCTACTGATTTAACTTGTGGCAATTGATCTATGATGTGACAGTGGTGATTCTTCTGTCAAAGATTCTAAGTGGAAAATTGGAACTTTATTAAATAAACAATCTTTGAATACCTGCTGTGATGGTTTGAAGCTGTATGTATCCCAGAAAATTATGTTTTTAAAGTTAATCTATTCCTCCGAGTGTGGACCCATGGCAAGTGGGATCTTTTGGTGAGTAGGATCTTAAGTTAAGTTGTGACCCCCTGTGGCAACCCGTGGCCTGAGCAAAACAGGCCAGCAGATTTTTGGTGCACAGCAGTCTGCATGACCTAGGCAGCTAAATGTTTAGCCTATTGTCTTTCTAAGCCAGTGAAGAGAAAAAGGGTAAATTGACCTTAAAATGTAACTTTACGGAAAGCAGGCAGAAAGTGAGAGACTCTTAGTCTAACAAAAAGAGCAAAATGTAATTGTTCAAGTGTTATTCTAGTCCTTCCTGCACCACCTCTCAGGTCAGAGTGACCTGTTTCTGCATCTATGCTCCCCGACCCTTAGGAAGGCCTTTGTCTTAACCCCTTATAAAAGGCTTTCTGTCATTTTTGCATCGCTCAGTCGTCTTCCCTGCGAACGCAATGCTTGCCCGGCCTGAGAGAGCCATCATGATCTCTCCACGACTTCTCACCCTGTAAGTAAGCCCTGAATAAAAGTTCATGTATCAGAAAATGCTTGTTGTCTTCTTTGGCCTTTGGACTGGCATGGCCCTCTTCGGCTGCAACAATTGGCAGAGCCAGCCTGGAGAATTAAATAGCTGCCAGCTGAAGACTAAGGAGATCCCAGGCACTGATGACATGAACTTGGGGAGGGGAAAGGAGAAGGCCCCAGGCAGGATATCAGGGAGGCCTGTGACATCTATGTGGGAAGGGCTGCCCACCCTCCCAGTGGAATGGATGTCTATGTGGGGAGGGGTGGCTGCCCCCCTAGATGAGTGGAATCTGCCGAGGGAGTATGGAAATGTTTCTAACTCTCCGGCTGGACAAATAGCCATCCTGTATCAGGCCACAGGACCACTGGGGGTTCAGAAAGGAAAAAAGGGCCATCAGATTGCAGCTGCGGTGGGGTGGCCATTGTTAGAGGCTGTATGCGCTGCTACTGAGGAAGCTTTACCAGCTAAGGTGGCCATAAGCCAACTTGGAGGTAAATTAAAGCTAGAAAAAGATACGAGGCTAGCACAAGCAGAATAGAAAGATGCTCTGGATAAATGTTTAGAAGTATTGGCATACCAGCACACTAGAGTAAGAGGGCATAAGCTACCCAAAGGACAAGTTAGGTGTATCCTGGCTTCCCCTGACTGGGACTGTAAAGTGTAGGACCCTGTTGATTCCTCATCAAAAGATGATGAGCCCCTGTCTAACTGGGAAATTGATACTAAGGAAAGTAGGTGTACTTGACCTCTGTTGCAACAAAGGGTTAAAGCAGAGGAAGTTCAGCACCCTGATCCCCCATGGAGGGAGGAAGGTGGAGCAGTGGCAGCAGCTTCTGATCAGAGGGTGCTCATTTCATCCTGGGAGTTTTTTCCCCAGCAGAATTAAGAGATATTAGTAACCAATATTGACAGAAACCTAGACAGCCATTAGCAAACTGGTTGCTCCTGTTTCATTTTGTGTTAAACCTTGCTAATATGTTATTTAGAATATTTTTAGATTTTTTTTCCAGTCAACCTGTGTTAGGCTTCACATGGGGAAAACAACAATGGGCATTTGCTGTGCTTCCACAAGGATACCTTCAAATGTGGAAACCTCCAGAAGAGCCTGACTACTCTATCAAGTTTGTGGGTTTTGTCCAGTTGAGTAAAACTGAGGCTATTCCTTCAGCTGTTGTTGTTGAAATGCAAAGTTATCCCACATTGCCTACTTCTGAACAGTTGATGGCTTTTCTTGGTTTGGTAAGTTATTGAAAAGTGTTTATACTCTACTTAGTATGAATTTTAAGACCTTTGTAAACCCTAATCAGAAAAGGAATCGTGGGAATGAGATTTTCCACAGTGGGCTGTGTTTAAAAAGACTAAGCAAACTATTATGCAAGCACAGGCTTTAAGGGGGGTGGACCCCAATATACCCTGTGATTTGGATGTGGCCAGTGCCAATATTGGCTTTGGGTGGGGTTTGTGACAAAGGCAACAAGCTAAATGTCTACCTATTAGATTCTGTTCCCAACTATGGAAGGGCGCACAACTCAGAAATAGCCCTTCGAAAGAGCAATTGTGCACAGTTTGTAATCCTCTGTTGCAAGTGTTGAAGGTCTAACTCAGGTGCTCAGTGACCTTACAGAAGACCATACCCATCCAGATATGCAGATATGGGACACTATAAATGGGCCCCATTTGGGAAGTGCTCAGGTGAGCACACTGACAGAATGGAAAGTCTCCCTCCTACAATGTGGCATTTTTAACAATGGCTCTTTAAGTACAGAGATGCATGAAATTTTAGGACCAGCCTCCTATGTGAAAGAGCAGCATATCCTGTTTCCTGTTGATCCTCCCAAGGTGGCTCCTCCCATGCCCACCATTGATGGACAAGGAAATAAACCTGACTCTGCATGGATTGGCACATGGACAATCGGCTACCTGGACAGCCGTGACTGTCCAGCCCAGTACTGATACCATCTGGTAAGAAGGCATCTGGACTGCCTGCCACAAATGTAAGGTAACCATTTTTCATGTCTCTGCCCACAACACCAATTCATTACCAGGTAACATAGAAGCAGATGCCCTAGCGAAATTCCACAGCCTAACACCAGTGATGCATGAAGTGGCTGAATGGCTGTGCTGGAAGACTGGGCACCAAGGACACCAGATTCCTGTCACCTGGTAGCAAGTAAACTATACTGGCCCCTTTCCTCTGTCCAAAGGGACAAAATATGCCTTCATCACTGTGAATATGGCTAAATACTTAAAGGATGATAGAAACGATGGACTCGAGGACTGTATCAGCATTAACTCCAGATAAAGGGGCTGTCTGCCTTCAAGCCACAACAGGGCAATGATAATAACTCTCTCTTGCCTGTGCCACAAACACTAGAAATTGGGGAAAATAAGGTCAATTGGCTCTGGTTCTGGCCCATGCAGCCATGCTGGTTGAGAATCCTAAGCCCATGCGTATTAGAATTACATAGGAAACTAACTGTAGTTCTGACACTGAGGGACTCCCTGCAGGGGGAGGAAACATGGTATTTAAAATCCCCTCACCTGGAACCCTTCTATCTACTATGAAGACTCAGTTTATATATATATATATATATATTGTTAAACCACTCAACTGTCCAATTTAATGTTTACGTGTGCTGTTAATTCTTGACTACTTCAATAATGCATTGACTAAAATGTTTTCAGTATTTAGCCTTCTAACAAGTGTAATGTTATGGGTAATAATATGTTGTGAAATGCTTAAGAACAATTTCCAGAATTATTTTGATGACTTGAATGTAGAGGGTATGAGGGATGTCTTTTTTATTATTATTATTATTGAAGGAAAAGGAAGTCTTTTTGTCCTAAATGACTGGTTTTATCAGAACAAAAAAAGGGGGATATGGAAAAAACCTGAATGAATATATAAAGTTGGTGGAAAGACAGATTTATTTCTGTGGTCAAGGTTGAAAAAATGGTAAAAAACTCTACATAGAATAAAGCAGAATGGCTGGTAGTGTTATCCTTTAGCTATTTTAGCCCAGGCCGTACTTGTGCTAAATGGTAGAACTCATTAACCTGGCCATAGCACCACTTGCTAATAGGTTTATTATCTCTCTGTACCAGTATATTATTACTATGTTGTTTATTGTATTGTTGTTGTGAATTATGGATGTAAAGTCTGTCCTGTGGTCAGCGCAAACTGTTGTGCAGGGGTGGATTGTGGCAACCCATGGCCTGAGCAAAACAGGCCTGCAGATCTTTGGTGCACAGCAGAGTACAAGACCTAGGCAGCTAAAGCCAGTAAAGAGAGAAAGGTTAAATTGACCTTAAAATGTAACTTTATGGGAAGCAGGCAGGAATTGAGAGGCTCTTAGTCTCACAAAAAGAGCAAAATGTAATTGTTCAAGTGTTATTCTGGTCCTCCCTGCACCACCTCTCAGGTCAGAGTGACCTGTTCCTGCATCTATGCTCCCCCCACCCTTAGGAGGGCCTTTGTCTTAAACCCTTATAAAAGGCTTTCTGTCCTTTTTGCTTCGCTTGGTCATCTTCCCTGTGAATGCGATGCCTGCCCGGCCTAAGAGAGCCGTCACGATCGCTCCATGACTTCTCACCCTGTAAATAAGCCCTGAATAAAAGTTCATGTATCAGAAAATGCTCATTGTCTTCTTTGGCCTTTGGACTGGCATGGCCCTCATGGGTTGTGACACCCCCTCATTCAGGGTGGGGCTTAATCCTCTTACTGGAGTCATTTATAACAGAATGAAATTCAGACAAAGAGAGAGAAAACCATGGAAGCAAGAAGCTAAAAGCAATGAAAACCCCAAGAGAAGGGAGAGACCAGCAGACACCATAATGGGCCTTGCCATGTGACAGAGGAATCCAAGATTGCTAGCAGCTGATCTTCAGGAAGAAGGTAACATCTTGAGGATGGTTTAATTTGAACATTTTCATGGCCTCAGAACCGTAAGGTTGTAAGATAATAAACCTTATCTTTGAGCAGCTTAGCGAACCAGGACACCTACAATGAGGCTTGCCTGAAAAGACTTGTAAAAAAAAAATTGGGTAAAAAGCTAATGATCTATTATATTTTATTCTCTAATTGAACTCTGTGTCTTTGGCATTTAATACAAGACCTGAAATAGGAGGGAACCACTAAATGATGTATGTGTATGTGTGGCTATAGCATGATATTATGAGAAAAGAACTCAACATTTGCAGTCCTATAATCTGGGTTTGTGACTTAAGGTCATTTAAAAGTTGATGACATAGGACAAATTTTGGAACTTTGTTTCCTCACCTTTTTCATATCTGTAAAACTGGACCATGTAAAAGGAGTTTTATCATATCAAAGGATATCATGCATGGATGGTATGTACAATGACTCAAGTGATATTCTAACACAACTTCTCTGGAACTCCTTCCAAAACAGCACCAAATTGCCTTCTATTTTCCCTTAAGAAATAGATAAGCTAGACATACACTTCATATGTTTTGGGATTTTCTGGATAAAGAATATTGGGTATGGGTGTGTTTTGCCTTCTGATTAAACAGTTGAGTTCCTTGCCATACCATGAAATTATTTCTTGAGGTGCTTGTAGAAAACAGAGAAAAAAAAAAAAATTCCTCTGTATTAGGAATAAAGAGTCCAGTTTGCTTCAATCACAATACAGAGTGATGATTTATCAGAGACAATGGACACAATCCTACTTGTGCTTTACATCAAGACAACAGAGCCAAATTTAAAGCAGCCCTATCTTCCACCCCCCAAATAGATGCCTGCACACCTTTGGGTGAGACAGTTCCTTAATTCTCTCCCTCAGTAAGATCCGTCACTTTTCTGTTTCCTATTCTCACATTCTCCCAATCTGGTGAAACTTCTGGGCCAACTAAGAGACAAGTTCTGACAGACAAATGGGGGACTCCTTAATGGGGTACTGTGAATATGAAAAAGTCTCATAACGGCAGAGGGCAAAAAGGAGCTATCACCTTTTAAGGATTCTCTGGATTTCCTGGGATTTCTAAGGAAGTTCCAGTGACATAATGCTTTCCAGAATGATCCAGAGCCCATGAATGCTCTAGCTCTCCACATGGTTTTCAATGTATAGCATTAATGAGCTTCTAATTTGCAAATCACAATGGACCCTTCTCAATTCTCATTCTACCCACTGTCTTTCCCTTCTGAAGCTACATGGTTAATTAAAAAAATCTCCTGATCAGAGATCTCTGCACACTTCCAGTCTCAAGGATCACTGTGCTTACCAAATATACTCATAGACTGCATCTTAAATTGTAGGCATTTAAAATTAATAAAGTTCAAACCCAAACTGCTCCCAGCTTATGGCTCTATCCAATATCCACAAAGCAAAAAATAAAACAACCTACCAAAAAGCAGAAGAGCGTTCTTCTCCTGTACTTTGGTAAAAGATGACACCATCTTTCTACACAAGCGGATCCCTCCCCTTTCCTGCTTCTCAAAGAAGACCATGTGTCAATTACCTCAAGCGCTCGACTTCATCCCTTCATTTTCATTCAGTGTTCATCCATCAACCTTCTCCCCATGCCCCACAGTGCCTATCCTTTATTAGATCTAAGAATAAATCAGGGAAGAAAAACGAACCTCTAACGCCCGAACAGGGGCTTGAACCCTGGACCCTCAGATTAAAAGTCTGATGCTCTACCAACTGAGCTATTCGGGCTCTTGCGTGTGTGCTTCTCTGACAACTTAATAAAGGTGAATACACCAGGTTATTTTTCTTTTTTCCTATGTAGTCCTGATTTCCAAGGCAATCTGCTAAAAAGCAATCGCTTGCAAACTTATTTCACACTATCAAGTCAAAAGCAGCTAGTGAATTCTGCTGTGCGCTCACCAACCTGCTCTCAACACAACCATGCAGAGGGATTGGGACAATCTGGCTTCCTAATGGGCTCTTTAGAAAACCATCAATACCAGCTGCAGTCGCACCTCAAACAAAACCCTAACCTCATGCGCGCAATCTAAAACGCTCTCAAATCCAACGGTTTGGGTATAAAGGAGTTATCTTTCTACGGGGCAAAAGTTTTCGTCCCACTTCCTTTAAAACACACAGGACTTCTGTATTTCTTGTACCTTGAGGACGCAGAAAAAAGATGCCACGCTTAAACAAGTCCTACCTACTCGTCTGTCCAAATTTTATCTGTGTTTAAAGGTCCATATTTAAGCCCCTCTTCTCTCCACTTTCCTATCCCCAATCCTTCCTCATCTTCTCCGCAATCACTTCACAGCCTCACCGTTTCCCCCTTCTCACAGTACCTCCAGTCCACTCTACCTCCTTCTGGGTGAGATCTTCCCCAAAGCTCAACTCACTCCATCCAGGTTCCGCGTTTTGATTTTCTAGGCCAGAGTTTCCTAAACCTAATGAATTTTCGGAATCATGTGAGGAGCTTTCTAATATTTTAAGTTACTGCCTGCCCTACGCTCCATCCCCTAATATGCTTTCAAGTTATTGGCTGCCTTCTCCTACAACATACTTTCCTACTTAATCCAAAACTCCTATGTTGGTTTTGACTATCACACAAAATGCTGGCGAAAAGACTGAGAGCCTTTGCACCTCAGTATCAGGGGAGGTTTGAGACGCTCTCTGGGTGTTACTCCGTTTCGCAAATTGTGCCCCAGCCCACATACCTTCTCCGGTGAGCTCTCGCACTCCGGGGAGAATTCCGTCGTAAAGAGGCTGCATATTCGACGGTAGCATTTGCCTTCCTTCTTGCTATCGTGCCTTCTGTCCTTCTCTTCAGAATTCTTATGCCTGCAAGGAAAGCGACTGAACCGGCCAATCTACATTTTATGGTCGATTTTGTGACTTCTTTTCCCTTCTGCTTAGCTCCTCCGGAAGGACCTAAATTCCCCGAAGCAGCACTTAATTTCTCTTCTTTGAATCCTTCTGCATTATCTTCACTGTCTCTTAGGCCGCCTTGTAGGCAGAGAAGGAGGAAGTTGGGAGAAAGAGGGAACTTGAAGGCCAGGAAAATGCCCCGTTCTTGGGACTTTCCCTGGTGATGGAATGGAAGTGTACCCCAGAGAGTCAGCCAGCAAGTGCAGTTTGGAGCAAGAAGTTACCTGAAACAGAAACAAAGAATCTCAGCGGCCAAATTCAGTCTAAGCGCAAACCGTTCTTTCATTTTCCAGAAATACATATCAAAGAACTCCTAAATCCTCAATTCCAATGGATCCTTTATGTCCTCACCTCAGAGGCCCTCTCCTCCTCAGCCACATGAAAATCCACATCTCCAGATGCATCATCTCTGCAGAATTCCACTCAGGTGTAAAAGGGCTTAGCAGACATCTTCATGAAGTTGTTTTATAGACATTTCAATTCCACCATGTTCAAACAGTGCCAGAACAGAGATTGTGACAGACACAGATAGCCTTTTATTTGGTAGCTGAAGGTTTTCTGTCCTATATTTTCCTCCGGATCTAAATTTCCAGAGGCATTTTTTCGGGTTCTCTCTTTGTGCCTAACCCCCTGCATTTTCCGTTAGGACTATGGTAGTCAGGATCAGTGTAAGTGCAGGGAACACAGGGTGATGGTGTGGCAAATCAGGAGAAGTGTCCGGAAAGTGGATTCTCTCGCGGGCTACAGTGGTAAGAGTATTAGTGCTCTTTGGGGACTTTCTCATGGCTTCTGCTCCTTCCCTTAGTGTTTCTGAAGTCGTTTCTTGACTCCACCTTTAATCCAGTGAGGTTTTGTAGAGCAAGAGGAAAAAGATGCAAGTGCAAGCTTTTTTCCTTGCTCTCTGCCAGGAGTCAGGGAACAAAAATTAAAGGGAAGAACAGCTAATTCGCCCAAAAAAGGAATTTAAAAGCGGTCCTTATTTAGCATCTGCCCTGAAGTAGAAACGTTTCTTAATTGGGAGAATCCAAAACAAGAGGACCTCTTGTTTTAGTTAGTTAAAGCTGCCTGCTGGATAAAAGGCATCTTGGGTTTGAGCGTCCATAATGTCTTGTCTTTTTCTTTTTCCTCTGAGAATAGCGGATTCCTATCCTCTCTGGCCCTCACAGCTTTTGGGAGATTAAACAGAGGTTTGTTTGTTTGTTTGTTTCTACACAGGATGCAAGCTTTGCTCTCTATTGTGAAATTCTACTTTTACAGTTTTCCACCCCTTTGATTTAAAAAAGAAAAAAAAAGTAGCATCCGAAGCCTTTAGAAATGAAATACGAAATGGAACTGATTTTGGTACATCGACCCAATGTAGGGCTGTATGGAAACAAAGTATTTCTATAATTTTCATTGGTTTCTTATTTATTCTGCCAGTGCTTGTTTTAGGAAACACAATTTACACATCTATCCATTCTTACTTCCTCCTGCCTGCTCCTATCTCATCCCACCACCAACCGCAAACACCCATTCCTTTCCCCACATCTTCCTCAAGGATCTGCGGTGTGGTGTTAACAGACTTGTTCCGATTTAAGACTTCATCTAAAGTTCTAAAAATAAAAAATTAGAATTCGGTGGATAAATATAGGAAATACAGAAAGGAAGGAATTTCAATCCACAGTACCGCTGCAATTTTATTTCAGCTAAACATGTCTGCGGGATTGGGTGTTTTCTGCCACGTGTCCTGTGTAAACCGCCAATGAAATTCGATTTCTTATCGACCATTTTAACCATTCTGCCAAAACCCGGCGTCGAACCAGAAACTTTTAAGATCTAAGCCCGGCGCCCTCCCAAATTGAACTATTCTGGCCAGCTGATGGCGTCCATCCATCCATCAAACTTCCAAATTATGTTTTCAGGGTTCGCTTTCAATGCCCTTGGGTTCCATGGGTGCAGCAGTTTGAGTTGTCAAAGATACACACATTCAGTCACACAAAGAGACTTGATTCCATGCCCGCTGCTTGGATCGGATAGTAAAGGAACTGGATGGGCGGTTGGAGAATGAGGTAGAAAAAAAGGGAGACGCAGAGAAATCAACCCGAAGCTTTTCTCTTCTCTGTTAAATGACTCAAATCTGACTGCAGATATGACTGTTCAGATGACTAAGGAAACTAAAAAGAAATTTTCCGTAGGGCCATTACTTTTTTTCTATTTTTCTCCGTGATTTTTTAAATTGTCCTCCTCCTCCTCCATGATACACTAAATGAAACGCAATTTGAATGGGCCCGCTTTGGTTGGCAGACTTCCTGCTTCAGTTATAGAAGATCCTGATAGGGCGGTTCCTTTTCTTCTTTTCTTCTTCCCTTCTTCCCCATGTCTTCTTTCTGCCGATGCCCGCTGAGAGAGGACAAGCCCCACAGAGTAGAAATGGAATAACACTAAAAACAATCCACAGACTCCTTTACCTGTGAGCAGGAAAGAGAGAAAAGGAATGAAGGGAGGGACTAGTAAGAGACAAAATGAAAAAGGAAGTGTCAAAGATCCAACCCAGGACCTCTTATATACGAAGCGCACTTCCTACTCTTTGAAGTTATTTTTCTTCCCAGAATTGGCCGGAGTAAGTCCACTGAGTTAAACGCTGCTGTTTGAGAAATTACTGAAGTGGATATTGCCTAGAGTCTCCACCAGAAGGGTAATGATTGTTATCCGAATGACACCTTTTCAGATCCTAGGATCTTCCCCCTCCTGTTAGCCTGCTCGGAGGCTTACAGTCAGCAGACTTTGGATGAAAGTTATTTGCTTCCACCCGGAAAGTCCGAAGAAAATCACGTGTCTCCAACATATCTCAGCGATAATGACAGAATGAAGTTCTCCTCAGTCCTGAAAGTCATTGGCTTTAGTTGAACTGGCGAATAGAACTTACCACTACGCTGGGCAGGATGCCATGCCAACATCCATTTTCTAGCTGATCCTCGTTGTTCGTTCACACGTCACGCGTTCTGAGATTGTTCTATTTGGGTTCTTCATTTCGGGATTATGAGTGCTTCAGGAAAACACACAAAACTAAAGGTTCCAGGAAATTTAAATGAACTTACTCTTCCCGCACGCTCCCTATGTAAGGGGATGTAGCTCAGTGGTAGAGTGCGCCCTTAACGTGCACGAAGTCCTGTGTTCATTCCCAGCGGCTCCAAGTCCCCTCTTCTTCTATCTCTGTTCTCCTCATCCGCTCCGCTGTCTCAAATTGAGCTAAGTCTCGGCATTTCTTTGTTGAACCCCTTTGGGAAATAGGGAGGTAATTCATGCTCGTTTGTTTTTCTGTTATACACTCATTCTTTCCAAACTCTCTCAACAGTCATTGGTACTTGGGACACCCTCTCGATGCCACAGTGGGTAGATAGGTTTAGGAAACTGTAACCAAGTCTCCAAGTTGCACAAGAAAACCACATTTAATTGCAAGGACAACCTCTTAAACACTCAACCATCTCTCAATCTTGTCTTTGACACTCTTCAAACAAGCATCATGAATTGATTCAAGAGGGCTCCAGGCAAAGATTGGCAAAGTTTAATGTTACCACTCTAGAGATCTGAAAAAGGGAAAACAGGGTTAACTCCATTGCCAACCTGTTCTGGTGCTTGGGAAAAATCAATGTTCCTCCTTTGGGATGGAGAACACAGAATTCTCAGATAATGTTACGTAAAAGAGAAGTCCTTCCTACCAAAGAAGATAGCCACTCCCTACCAAAGAAGCTTTCCTCCTCCTGCATGTTCTAAAATGTGGAGGTATAGATGTTCAACGCCAGGTTTGGGCTGAGGTATATATGTTCACTGTAAAGGCACATGGCCCTGTCTTGTTTACCCCACATTCACTGACACAGATATGGAACAGATAGAAGCAACTTCTTTGTCTGTCTGTCCTGAACTCAGACTCTGAGTGTGGTTGCAAAAGCCCCACCTCTTGAAGAGACTGCAAAGAAGGAACATGAGTCCTAAACAGTTTTGGAAGGGTCAAAAGAGGAGAACACAGACACCTTACCTCGAACATCTTGGGTAAAGTCTATACAGTTTAAGCACAGTTAATTACTCTTGTGGAATGTTTCTACACTTCCCTACAAGTATTTTAAATGTTCAATCCCAAGAATAATAGTAACTTGGATGAATCAATGGAATTTGCCCATGCAATCCAGAAAAAGAAATAAGAGGATTGTATGTTAGTATGTGTGCTTTGTACATAAATCAGGGGAAGACCTGGGAACAAAGAGAGAAGGTTGGAGGTGAGGGAAAGATTGTTCTCTCTGAAAGAAAAAGGCATCAGTCATGGTAGAAGAGATCATTGGCGTGTTGCTCATGACTGTGTGGTTAGTTTCAAATAATTCACTGCTTTCAAGAAACCAAGTCTCCCATAAAACAAGAGGCCACTGTAATGGTTTCACTTGAGGTGTTTGGAGACCTTGCATCTCTTCTACCCCACACATTTTGGGGAATCATGCAAAACATCCTCAACTGTTCTGTGAATTAATTTACAGGGGTTCTAGGGACACACTCCACCCAGAGTAAATGGCAGTTGTCGTTTCCATGTAAGAAGCACTTCACCAAGCTATTCCGTGTCACACAGCTTTAAGTAGCATCAAAACCACTTTGTTCTACTGCAGACATTCCCTTCACTATCCCAGAGACACTTGAGACCCAATGCCTAGACTCGTTTCCAAATTCTGATGATTCTGCCAAAAATGTAGTCTAGGATCTCAGTTTTGAAACCTATATTATGAAAGAATTGTATTTAAAAATATATATATTTTTTCTTTCCATCAACCCGGTCTTGCTTTGCCTTTGCAGGTGGTACAGGTCTGTCCCTGGAGTGAGAGCCACCCTTCCTCTGAAACTCAAATCTTGCAAATGTGTCACTCTCTGGTGCCTCTCTTCCCCTCTTCCTTTCATCTCTCCTTTCTTGCTACATTTTAGACTCTCGCTCAGGTTTCTCTACCCTACCATTATCAGACAGTTACCTGGAAGAACCACACTATTTCGTGTGGTCTCAGTTTTTCTTGCTTCAGTATAAAAAAACTCAGAGAGTTTTATTTTTCCTATTTTGAATATTGGTCAATTACACTTCTATCATGATAGGCTCCTCAGAAAATTGGACTATTGAAGCAAGTAGCAGTTTCCCCCACTCCCAGCTAATTTCCAGTTGTATGGAAACTGAAAAAGTAAAAAGATCTGGGTTTGTTTGGTCTAATTGGTAAAGGCCTCTGGTTCCAGATTAGAAGATTGAGGATGATTATTTTCATTCTATACCCTTCCTAACCCAGGTTGCAGAAGCCCTAGCAACTGCTGGATTTCACTGCCAGCATCTGAGGATTTGATGTGCTGGTCTTTCCTTTTTCTGTCAGAGACCTTCAATGGAAAAAATAATATCCTTAATCAAAGAGCTTTTCAATAACTACTCTAGGCTGACTCTGAAAAAACTGTGAGCAAAACATGGGTAATAACAGATAATATCAACAAGAATTATTCCTTGTTTTACTGGCATTAAAATTTTTTAACCATTCAACTTTTTGTTTTAATACAGAAAATAAGAAATTAGCTTTCAAATCAACTGAATTTTGTGAAAAGGGAAACAGCAAATAAATTAGACCCATGTTAAAATAGGTCAGTTAAATGTTCAAACTTAAGGATATAATAGCCACACATAAACTTTGATTGCACAGTCATTTTTTAAAAGGTTGAAGTCTTTGAAACACAACTTTTCTAAGAACTGACCCAGAATTCAACAGCCTATGGGAACACTCAACAGGGGCATGATCAGGAATCTCTGCTTAGTGTTGCTTTGACAGTGTTGTCCAAATATAGAATCACCTCTGCTGCTTTAGCTGCACCCAAAACAACTTGTAGCTTCAATTAGAAACTTTCTGTTATAACCACTTATCACCATATCTCCAATGATACCTTCCTTCATACCCAGTCCAGCAGTTGTGTTGTCTGCATTGTGGGCAGCTCAAAGCTGTGCCACCAGATCTGCACTCTCATAACCTACATTGTCAGCTATGATGGTTGGCAACATTCTTGGTGCTTTAGCATAAACTCTATTGCAACAGCTTCTTTGCCTGGTGTTCTTCTAGTGGCAAGCTTCATAACAGCATGAGCCATCAACATCTCAGAACAGCCTCCTTTATAAACTGTTCTAGAATCCTTCACAGTTTGGGCAAGAACACAAAGTGTATCATGCAAAGATCTTTCAGCTTCATCTAATAGTTGTTGAGTGGCATCAAGCAGAACAATGGTGGAAGCCTCACCAAGGCTACCCCAGAAAAGTGAATGAGCTTGTCTTTTCCAATATTTTTTCACTGTTAGAATATTTTACTTTCAAGTGTGCCACAGTGAATGGACATATCCATCTTGGTTTTTATAAATATACACATACATATGCAAAGTGTATATAGCATTGGTTAAAGATCTGTCCAAAGAGGGAATAATTAACAGCTAAGTTAATGGAGTTGTTTAACTTTTTTTGTCAACTATAATTTACTTATTTGAACTGAGGTTTCACTTGCTTAGTAGTGGCTGGTAATAAAAATGGCTGGCAATAATAACCATACAGAGAAGTGTAAATTTCACTGCTGTACCTTGGGTCAAAATTTTCAGTGATGGATAATTTTCACCAATACTCTCTAGCTTAGTTAATCTAAAAACTGATTATCTTTCACCACAGAAATTTAATGGAATCTTAAATAACAAAATTAACTAATTATTCTTGTAATGGGGTACACATTCAGAAGGAATAAATATGTCACTCCTACTAGAAAATTTTTCTCTGTAGAGCTTGAAAAGCAGTATGACATAATAAATCATTCATGTTAAGAAGTTCTCTTTAGATGCCACCACAAATTCTGATGATGCTGAAAAGAAAGGCAGCACCAAGTTTCTTATCATTGTTTCCTACAGTAAAGGAGAAAAACCTTTTTAAAAATTCTTTGAAGAAGTTTCAATAGATATGCTCAGAGTCAAACACAGCAGTACTTTATTAACAAGGATGGAGTGCTATGATCATGAGAAAATACTCCTAAGTCTATATAATATCTTGGACAGCAAAAAATGAATACTATCAAGGGTAGGAATCCAGTGTTTCTGTCTCATAGCCATTCAATGAAACAGTGGTTTGTAAGTAAGGAAAGACAAGAGTGACATTTACACTATAAATTGACTGTAGAATACATCATTACCTTGAAAAGGGTAATGAATGGTCATACCTATTATTAGAGGAGAAGCCATCTTGGTATCTATTAATTGGGCCAAACAGTACTGTTAGCTGTTAATGCTGCCTGGGATGGAAATCTGGTGTTGATTTCCTCTTAATGTAAGAAGTCAACTTCTTGCAACACTGATACATTTTCCTTGAGTTCTTTAATGGTGTAACTCAATATAATGTTACTATAAATTGAAGATGAGATGGGGCACAAAGGAACCCCAATTTATATATAAATAAATTAATGAAAAGTATCACATATCCCAGTGTTCCGGTTTGCTAACGCTGCTGGGATGCAAAACACCAGAAATGGATTGGTTTTTATAAAGGGGGTTTATTTGGTTACAAAGTTACAGTTCTACAGCCATAAAAATGTTCAAACCAGGGCATAAACATGAGTATACCTTCACTGGAGAAAGGTCACTGGCATCCGGAAAACCTCTGCTAGCTGGGAAGACACGTGGCTGGCATCTGCTTGTTTCCAGGTTGCATTTCAAAATGGCATTCTCCAAAATGTCAGCGTCAGCTTTCAATGACCATTTTCAAAATGTGTCTCTCAGCTGCAGCTTCTCTGAAGTCCTTCTGTTTCTGAGATTGTATAGGATTCCAGTAATTAAATTAAAACACAAGCTGAATGGGTGGGACCACACCTCCACGGAAACAGTCTGTGCCAGTTTGAATGTATTATGTCCCCTAGAAAAAGCCATATTCTTTGATGTAGTCTTGTGGGGCAGATGTTTTGGTGCTGATTAGATTTGCTTGGAATTTGCCCCACCCAGCTGTGGGTGATGACTCTGATGAGATATTCCCATGGAGGCATGGCCCCGCCCATTCAGGGTGGGTCTTGATCAGTGGAGCCATATAAATGAGCTGACTCAAAGAGAAGGAACTCAGTGCAGCTGTGAGTGACGTTTTGAAGAGGAGCTACAGCCAAGAGGGACACTTTGAAGAAAGCACAGAAGCTGCAGATGAGAGACAGTTTGGAGATGGCCATTGAAAGCAGACTCCTGCTCCAGAGAAGCTGAGAGAGGACAAATATCCCAAGTGCAACTAAGAATGACATTTTTGAGGAACTGCAGCCTAAAGAGGAACATCCTGGGAGAAAGCCATTTTGAAAACAGAACTTTGGAGCAGACGCCAGCCACGTGCCTTCCCCACTAACAGAGGTTTTCCGGACACCATTTGCCATCCTCCAGTGAAGGTACCCGATTGCTGATGTGTTACCTTGGACACTTTATGGCCTTAAGACTGTAACTGTGTAACCAAATAAACTCCCTTTTATAAAAGCCAATCCATCTCTGGTGTTTTGCATTCTGGCAGCATTAGCAAACTAAAACACAAATCCCCTCAACAAGTCACACCCTAATCAAAGGCGTTACTAGTCACATCTCCATGGAAATAATCAAAGAGTTCCAACCTCATGAACTCTAATACGCCTGCCCCCACAAGACTTTATGAAAGAACATGGTGTTTTGGAGGACAAAATGCATTCAAACCAGCACACCCAGTATCACATGACATAGAATTTATGGTCAGAATTATTCAAGGAGTTTGCTTTAGTTCTCCTGTGGCCACTCAATTTAATGAAGTAAAGAACAACAGCATATTAATAAAGGTCCCTTTTAATCACACAATATTTCTAATTGAATATTGGGAATGCTCAGAAGATTCCACTTTCAGTCTCCTCAAGCTTCCCAAGACATAATTTAAGTGGGATTTGAACAGGAATAAATATCTTCAGAAGTAGTTTCTGTTTAAATCCTGGGAAAACCTTAGATAACATGCCTTGTTTGTGAAACTAGAGAAAGACCAGATTAGCACACAAAGAGGAAAAATTCACCATATATCAAGGTGGGTAAAGGCCCAATTATTTTGAGTCCTCATAGTCTGTGCAAAGCTAGATGGCACAACTAGGCCAAGTCTCACTAAGCATCAAGTTTGAGAAAGATGTTTTCCTATCTGATGCACAAGGAAAGAATTTTATGAAAATATGGGGATGGGGACCGCTGTGCTTCTTGCTGTTACCTTTATTATGTTCTTAGTGTCACTGAGTCTAGTTTAAAAAATGGTCTGCAACAAGAATATTCTAATCACCACCACTTTTTCTACCTTTCTTCTTTTTCTGCCGTTGTTTCTTTTTTGTTGCTGGAGCCCCAAACAGCAGGTTTCTGGTGTCTTGTAGGTACAATATTACTTGTAGAAGCAGACACTGTTGCTGCACTTCCAGTTCTTGGGGAGGTGTGTGGTCTACTCAACAGTTTTACTGTCTTCAGTTTAGTTGAAGTTCTTGTAGTTGCTCCATGGGTCCCTTTCCCAATCTGATCCTTCTTTGTACCCTTCTTTCTTCCTTAGTAGTAAGAACATTCTCTCATTGGTAACCATCTTTTTGGATCTGGGGTAACTTTTGGGTCATAATTCTTAGGCAGTTTTCCTTTCTTTTTGTTCTTCTTCTTTCTAAAATCTCCTTGTCTTTCCTCCTTTGGTTGATTATCTCCAGCAACTTTTCCACCCTTCTTCCTCCTAGCTTCTCGATGACATGAATTGCCTCCAGTTACCAGAGACTTTCAGTCCAGGAACAGTTTCACTGTCTAACTTAATACAGTGGATTGTGTGATGAGAAAGAGGTTTTGAGGATAGTGTCATTCCCACAATGTACATTAAATCTTGAGAGACTTTAACTTCATCGGAACCATGATGGACTACAGAACTCAATAGCCCTCTCTTTCTGCCTTCGTAGCTTCTCTGCTACTGGCAATGATGGTCTGTGGCTTCATCTTTTTGCAACTAAAGATTCTGCTTCCTTTAATAATTCTGCTGCTAAAACAGTAACAAAGGTAGTGCCATAATCAGCTGCATCACCTTGAACCCTTGACATATCAACTAACACATCAGCGGCTGGGTTGTGAACACCAAATGTTTTCTTTAGAATAGTTGCACCATCACTGCTTATTGTAAGAGAGGCATCTTGTCCTCTGTTTAAAAAATTTTTGTCCCTATCTTTGGATCCGAAGGTGTTCTTTACCAAATCTCCAATTGGATGGCACCAATAAAATAAGACAGATAAGCTGTCTCTGCTCTCTCTTCACCAGCTCCTACCTTGAAGATGTTAACAGGTGCACGGAAAAAGGACGCTGGAGGATCGCCAGGCAGGTCAGGGAACATGGCCCGGGCCTGTAGGTGGGAGGGCGGGGCCAGCAACCAGCACTCGAAATTTCTTCGCTGGGGTGAGGCAGTGGCCACAGAGTCCTAGGATATGTTCTGAGGAGTTCAGCACACACCCTAATCCCTCACAGCTCATGCAGGAGGACCAGAACGTTTACTTATATTTTTAGATGCACCTGACAAAAGGCGTGACATAGGAGAGAACCACTATTGTGTGCATCTAGATTAGTTTTATGAGAAAAGAACTTAAGATGTAGTACATTACTTTGGGTTGTATCTTGACTCCCACATTGAGTAGTTGACAGAGAACAAGTTGTTGAATATCACTGAATCTCCTTTTCCATATCTAAATTGAGGCAACAATATTGGGTGAATGAATGATTATTGTAGTGATGAAATAATATCCCAAATATGATGCCCTCTGCAAACTCTGGAGCATATAACATAACTTACTCAACTACACCCCATATGACAAAGGAGAAAAAAATAGCAGTCATCTCATCTGAAAGCTGGTAGAGAGAAATAGTACTTCTCTGGGTCTTCTAAAGAAAATTTCTGACCTGTAATGGCAGAAGTTCCAAATCCTGGAGTCCAAAGTCAGTCTACGGGAAAGTTCATTTCTTTGTTTTCCACAGACACAAATAATGAGCTTTCATTCTTCCAATCCCAATGGACCCTTTTCAACTTTACTTTCCTTACTCTCCAGGGATATCCTCCATCTAAAGTACTGAACAATTTCTATCTCCAGATCAAACTCTACACAATTTCATTCTGGTATCATAGTGCTTAGCAGAATTCTACAGGAGGATAGCCTGTAAGAATCTTTTTATCATATTGTTTTTTAAAAAAAATCTCTTATTTTCAACACATTTCATGCAACCAAAGGAAAAACAGCCAAGTTACTAAACATCCTTAAACCAGAAAATCAGCCTCTTTCTTCATCTACAGTAGCCCAGACAACTGGAGGTCTTTCCTAAAGTATCGCACCTTTTTCACATTCTCCAAAACTATCCCCCTTCTACCAGGCACTCATAGGCCATCCCTAAAGCCAATTTTGAGGCCACCCATTTGACGTGTGAACGATTCACCTATATTGCCTCAGTGCCTATGCTAGGATTGAGGAGATGGTGACTATGCACGTAGCTGTCACCGATTGTATGGCCAGCACTAGCTTTCCACGGCCATTGTACACCTGTTCAGACTCCTTTTGAGCCAAGAGTAAGGATAGGAAGAATACAGGAGCCCACTGTAAATGTCAGGAAGAGTTTCTTCAGGAAAAATTTGGGTGTCAATAGACTTCTACGAGTTAGAAATAGGTGGATCAAACAAGCGAGAACTTTCCTTCCATTTCAAGAAAACCTAATACCATTCAAGCTCGAAGCTGCCAAAGGATCACGCTTCTACTCTCAACACTACTCACCGCACCACATTCACGCACGGAAATCGGGAAATCCGTGCAGCTCCTTCGGAAACCGCCAATACCAGCGGCTTCTGAATGGGAAACAAAAAACAGCCTCACCGGAGCCCCCGAAGTGCTCAGAAAATCTAATCAGCGACTAAAACAGCAGCCAGACGACAGTCTTGCGCAAAACGAGCGCATCCTCTTCTAGCACAGTCCTCCTTGCCTCAGGAGAAAAGAGGCTTCTCTCTCCTGCACCCCTGGAGGAAGCGCCAGACAGACGTGGGACTTGGACCCACTCTCCAGCCGGCCAATTCAAATCCTGATCACCTTGAGGATGCTTTTCCTTGCCCTCTTCCCCTCTCTCCTTTTTCTCCTTCTCTACCTGTACTTCACCGCACCCTGTCAGCCGGTGCTTCTCTCCCTCTCACCTCCCTCCTGTCTATTTCTGAAAGAAATTTTTGCAATAGGTCGATGCACTCCTAGTCCAATTTACACTCATTTTAATCTTTGTATTGAGATTCGCGTGTAGCTGATATTTTTATTTACCATATCACTTTCTAATTCCCTTGCTCCACTGTACCCCCAGCGCAGCATTTCTCCAGCACAGGCTGAGGGACGGTCGGGTTGGCGTGAGCTACGCAGCTCGGGGAAATAGAAAGTAGATGAATGCTCCGACCTGGCACGGTGGAGAAAGAATCTGTCGGAATCTAAAACATTTTTGGAAGAAATCATCCAAAACCTTAAATCCGAAATGGTCGTCACACCAAATTTTGGACCCTGTCCAAGCACAGAGAGGGTTTCATTAAAACTCTCTTCTTAGGTCTTCCTCAGCCGCTGCAATTTCCTCATTCCACAGAGGACTGATTCTGAAAAAGGCGCTGCCTCTGGAGGAGCGTTTCCTTTCCTCCTCTCTTCTTTACGTTCAGTCTCTGTGGGTGTAGTGCACTGAATAGCGTCCTCCCCAAATTTTTCTCTACCTGGAACGTCAGAATGTGATCTTATTTGGAAACAGAATCTTTGCAATACAATTAGTTAAGGATCTGGAGATGAGATCACCTGGATTTAGAACAAGCTATAATCCAATAACTGTGTCCTTATGAGAAAGGAGAAGGACACAGAGACACACAGAGAGAAGAAGGCAAGTCAGGACAGAGGCAGAGATGGAAGTGATGCAGCTCCAAGTTAAGTAACGCCAAAGACTGCCAGGAGCCACCAGAGCTAGGAATAGACAAGGAAGGATCTTTCCCTAGAGCCTTCAGAGGGAGCAAGTCTTGTCCATGCCTGGATTTCAGATTTGGAGCCTCTAGATCTGTGAAAGAATACACTTCTATTGTTTTAAGCCATGCAGTTTGTGGCAACTTGTGATGGCAACCCTAGTATACTAATCAGGGGGTTTCCAAAATCTGAACTTCAGAGACTCAGAGAAAAATTGCAGACTTGTCTTCAGATCACAACTCCCTGGTTCATATATTAAGAGTCTCTTGGTTTCTCTCACTATATTAATCTATAGCTATAAGTAAATTAGTGCCAAAGAGAAATAATACTGATTTTACTTCCCTATTTTATTAAATAGCAGTAAAACACAAATGAAAAAGCAGGCTTGATTAGAATTAATACAGTTATAAAACAACAAATAAAAATCGTTAAATTTTCTCAAATTTTTATGTTCTTTTGGGTTCCAGCTGACAAATCCACCTTACAATATTGCAAGCTACAACACAGTTCTACTTCTTGACTATGGCTCATACCACACTCCACTCACTCAACTCCTGAAATTTGTTGCTACCTTATTTAACAAGAGAAGTCCAATGTCCTAACACTTTCAGATTGACTTAAAAGTATTCTGATGCTCACAGATGGGTAAAAAACAGTTCTTTGACTGGCATCAGTATGCAGACCACAATTTGAAAAGGCTTAATGAAGAGATAGGATGTACTAGAGGCAAGGAGATATCCAAAGACATTCTTTTTTCTTCTCTTCTTTTCATTTAAATTGAGACCCAATATACATAAAGTAAAATGTACAAAAATGCAGCTGTGGAGTTTTGAGGTCACAGGTTATAGATGTATTAAATTTTCTTTGATATTTCCAAATAGTTTACCAGTTTGGTTGTACTGGTTTCACTAACAATGTATGAGCATTCTAGATGCTCCACATTGTCCTCAGCAACTCTTTTGATACTGTCAGTCCTTTTAAGTTAAGTGCTTCTAATGGAGGTTAGTATTATTTCTTTTTTTTTTTTTTTTTTAATTTGCATTTCCCTGATAGCTGATGATGTCAAGCACCCTTTTAAGTTACATTTTGAACACTTGGGCATCTTCATTGGTAAAGTGCATGTTTACTCTTTGCTCTTTCTTGTTGAATTTTCAGTCTTTTCCATGATATTTTTAGAAGTTCATCATATATTCCAGATAAGGATCTTTGACAAATATAAGTTTTTTGAAATATCTTATTCCAGACTGTGGCTCATCTTCTCTTCTGAAGGAGGGACTTAAAACATTTTGTAAGGAGAGGGAAAAGAAAAGGTGGAGACTTCATCCAGTGTATGGATGGGTTAGTAGATAAATGGGGACAAAAACTAAATGAAAAATAAGTTGGGATGGGGAGGATGGTTTGGGTGTTCTTTTTTATTTTTATTTTTATTTTTATTTTTATTTTTATTTTTTCTCATTCTGATTCTTTCTGGTATAAGGAAAATGTTCAAAAATAGATTGGGGTGATGAATGCACAACTGTATGATGGTACTGTGAACAATTGATTGTACACCATGGATGATTGTAGGGTATGTGAATATATCTCAGTAAAACTGAATTTAAAATAAAATTTAAAAAAAAAAGAAAAGGTGGAGAGAAAAAGTTGATGACACACAAAAAAGTTCCATCTGGAGATTTTTCCAGGTATTTGTTTAAAAATGCCCCCAGGTAGTATGCTGGGGAGGGAGGCTAGGAGCAGGCTGATGAGGTGGAATACTTTAGGAGCAGAAACAGTGTTCTCTGGTCTATTAGCCCCTTAAATTTCTCCTGGGGTAACATCTTAAGAGAATAAAGTTCAGAGTTTAAGAAATCATAGAGTGTAAAACACTGGATTTCCGTGTTGCTATATTATGTAACTTTCTTGGGGTAAAGTAGGAACATGTTGGAAGTTAAGCAGTTATCTTAGGTTAGTTGTCTTTTTCTTACTCCCTTGTTATGGTCTCTTTGAAATGTTCTTTTATTGTATGTTTGTTTTCTTTTTAACTTTTTTTTTCATACAGTTGATTTAAAAAAGAAGGGAAAGTTAAAAAAAAAAAAAAAAAGAAAAAAGACAAACAAGGAAAAAAAAAAAAAAAAGATGTAGTGCCCCCTTGAGGAGCCTGTGGAGAATGCAGGGGTATTTGCCTACCCCACCTCCATGGTTGCTAACATGACCACAGACATAGGGGACTGGTGGTTTGATGGGTTGAGCCCTCTACCATAAGTTTTACCCTTGGGAAGACGGTTACTGCAAAGGAGAGGCTAGGCCTCCCTGTATTTGTGCCTAAGAGTCTCCTCCTGAATGCCTCTTTGTTGCTCAGATGTGGCCCTCTCTCTCTGGCTAAGCCAACTTGAAAGGTGAAATCACTGCCCTCCCCCCTACGTGGGATCAGACACCCAGGGAAGTGAATCTCCCTGGCAACGTGGAATATGACTCCCGGGGAGGAATGTAGACCCGGCATCGTGGGATGGAGAACATCTTCTTGACCAAAAGGGGGATGTGAAAGGAAATGAAATAAGCTTCAGTGGCAGAGAGATTCCAAAACGAGCCGAGAGATCACTCTGGTGGGCACTCTTACGCACACTTTAGACAACCTTTTTTTAGGTTCTAAAGAATTGGGGTAGCTGGTGGTGGATACCTGAAACTATTAAACTACAACCCAGAACCCATGAATCTCGAAGACAGTTGTATAAAAATGTAGCTTATGAGGGGTGACAGTGGGATTGGGAATGCCATAAGGACCAAACTCCAATTTGTCTAGTTTATGGATGGATGTGTAGAAAAGTAGGGGAAGCAAACAAACAGACAAAGGTACCCAGTGTTCTTTTTTACTTCAATTGCTCTTTTTCACTCTAATTATTATTCTTGTTATTTTTGTGTGTGTGCTAATGAAGGTGTCAGGGATTGATTTAGGTGATGAATGTACAACTATGTAATGGTACTGTAAACAATCGAAAGTACAATTTGTTTTGTATGACTGCGTGGTATGTGAATATATCTCAATAAAATGATGATTAAAAAAAAAAAACAAAAAAAAAAAAAACACTGGATTTCCGATTGGCAATTTGAAGCTCCCCTCAGAAATATGGGAAGCCGGGAGGGCCTTTGAGAGAAGTGTGGCTCAGTGGTAAAGTGTCTTTTCCTTGTGAGAGGACTGGAAACCATACTCATTTATCTGCTTTTCACAATGCCCAACAATTCTCTATTTTTCCCTTTTACATTCTCACACAGAAATAAACACATTTTCCGATGGATTGCCTTTAAATGCTTCTCTGTTTCTACTCCTGGAGTCTCCGCAGCTCCCAGTGTGGCGGTATCAGCAAAGGAAAAACAAGGAAAAGGAAGGAGATAGAGAAAAAAGAGTTGACTCTCTCAGTATTTCTTCAGTCAGAAGCAAGAAACCCGGCACCGCATCAATGTGCCCAATAATCCTCTTTTCCCTTTTACAGTGTCATTGACGAGCCAGACAGAAAGCGAAGGACCCAAAGGAGGGGGCTGGGGGATAAGATCATTAATTCATTTTGAATTTCCTTAGCTTTCTGAGCAGTGTTTGGGTCGGAGGCTAACAAACAGAAAAACTTCTTGCTTTGCCTATCGCCCCTTTTCCTTCCTTGTTCTCTGCCAACCTATCCATCGTCTCGAAAACTGGATCTCGTTTTCAGACTTGGATGACGCCACAGACCTGGATGTTATAAGATTAAATACGAAGAAATACAGAACTTTACAAAAACAAACCGTAAACAATACTTCCAAAGAACATTTAACAGGGCGCTGTACGTGGCCGAAATAGCTCAGTTGGGAGAGCGTTAGACTGAAGATCTAAAGGTCCCTGGTTCAATCCCGGGTTTCGGCAAAACAATCTAATTTTGTCTTAACTCAGTTAACAGTTGCTGCAGTCCAACGTATACAATTACCGCCTCCTTCAGAAGCTACGGATTTAAGGAAACTCCAGAACACTGACGCAGTTTCACTTATTCATTTCAGCTTTGGGGGGTGGGGTGTTTTTAATCATAGGAATGCAGAAAAGACCAGTATGGAAAATTTTAAGTTACTTATGTTTTGGGATTCAGGAAAGTACAAAAAATAAGCATTTCTGTATGAAAGATTTCCTCGAACATTTAAGAGGACCTAGAATATTGAAAGTGAAAGCAAATGGGCAATGAAGTCATCAAGACATAGGTATGAATACCCCTCTTTTTTTATCCACGAATCAACTTCTTTCTTGAAAATCTTTGGGGAGAATAGGTCTTTTTTTTGTTGTTTGAATTATTTTTTCTTCTTTCAAATAAACAGTTTCAGTTTCAAGTGTCCGCTTTCCGCTGACAACTCCCGGACACTGTGTCAGAAGAAAATATTCTACAATACCACAACATTGCAATTACATCAATTTGCAAAAGGAAAATTGGTTCACAGTGATAAACAGCATCACTGTCGGGAAGGGACATTGAATGCACAGAAACTGGGAATCACACTTCCTTCATTAGGTCAGTATGCCGGTTTGGATATATTATGTCCCCCCCAAAGCCATGATCTTTTAATCTAATTTTGTTGGGTGGAAACTTTTGATTGAGTGTTTCCATGGAGATGTGACTCACCCAACTGTTGGTGATACCCTTGATTAAATTATTTTTACGGAGATGTGGATCCTGCCAATTCTGAGTGGGTCTTAATAAAGTCACTGGAGTCCTATAAGAGAACTTAAAGACAGAGGGAGCTCAGAGCAGCAGAGAGAAACATTTTGGAGAAAGCCGTTTTGAAACACAACCCCAGAGCAAAGGACCAGCAGTTCCAGCCATGTGCTTTCCCAGCTGACAGAGGTGTTCCAGACGCCATCAGCCGTTCTTCAGTGAGGGTATCCTCTTGTTGATGCCTTAGTTTGGACACTTTTATGGCCTTAAAGCTGTAAATTTGTAACTTAATAAACACCTTTTATAAAAATCAATCCATTTCGCATAATGGCAACTCTAGCAAACTGGAACAGTCACCTAGCCTCTCAACTCAGAAGATTGTGTTTTATTTGATTGTACAGACAGTATCATTGAGTGTTTTATTGCCTAATTCAGTAATGTTTCTTTTACATTCTACGGAGGTGGGAGGCATAGGATAATTGCTAAGCATACATAGTCTCCCGTTCAGTGTCTGAAAAATGAGGTCAAACATGTCTATGTAAAAAGGGATGTTTTAAAGATTAAAGGAGAAGCCCACCTATAATTATGCCCCAGAGTCACCTCCAGAGAACATCTTTTGTTGCTCAGATGCAGGCTTTCTCTCTCTAAGCCCAATTCTGCAAATAAATTCATCACCTTCCCCCCAACATGGGACAGGACTCCCAGGTGAGTGGATCTCCCTGGCAATGTGGGACACAGATCCCAGGAATGAGCCTGACCCTGGCATTGAGGGATTGAGAATGCCTTTTTGACCAAAAACAGGAAAAGAAAGGCAACAAAATAAGGTTCCAGTGGCTAAGAGATTTCAAATAGTGTCAAGAGGCTGTCCTGGAGGTTACTCATATGCAAGCTTCAGCTAGATATGCCAAATGGCCATGGTATGACAAGCCCAAATCAACAGTAGTCCTGAAAACCCTAAAGAATACCCTGATCTTGGGGCAAGATGGCGGCATAGAGAGGAGTGGAAGCTAAGCAGTCCCCCTGGAACAACTACAAAAAACCAGAAACAACTAGTAAATAATCCAGAATAACTGCGGGGGGACAAACGAGACCATCCACTCATCATACACCAACCTGAATTGGGAGAAATGCCCGAGAACACAGCATAAAATCTGTAAGTAAAACCTGTGGAACCAAGTCATGAGACCCCCTCCCCCATAGCCCGAGCTGCAAAGCCTCGTGGTGCCAGAGAGAAGCTCTCTCCCAGCAAGCGAATATAGCTCAGCTGAGATCCAACTGGGGTTTTAAGTAGCGAGTGTGAACTGCTCACTACAGGTACGCATCCCCAAAAACAGACAGAGGCTTTGGGTGACGACTGACCTGGGAGAGCCGGAGGGTCGCCTTGGACTGGGTCTGAAGGGGACTGTTTCTTTTTCAGCTCAGTGGAGAAAGCCCCAGTCATTTTCAGTTTCCAGGGCTGTGACTCTGGGGAAGGGCAGAGACAGCGCAAGCAGAGAGTGAGACCATTGAAATGCTAATGACCTCCACCTGGGGGGTCTGCCTTCTCTAGGAGGAAAGGGGTAGGGCCCTCTCCATTCAGAACCAGACCCCAGAGCCTGGGGGAACACAGCCATACCTCCTCACACCAGTCAAGAATTATAGGCTGACAGGCGCCACCTGTTGGGCAGAAAAGCACAGTGATCCGAGGCATCAAAGGGTGGAGGAATTTTCTAAGACACACCCGCAGGGAAACCAGATACTGAATATTTCTTCCCTCTGGGACCTGAGCCTGTTCTGGTCTGGGAAAACCTGATTTGGATAACCAAGGAAACCATGCCTAGACAACAGAAAATTAAAACCTACACTAAGAAAAACAAAGTTATGGCCCAGTCAAAGGAACAAACGTACACTTCAACTGAGATACAGGAATTTAAACAACTAATGCTAAATCAGTTCAAAAAGTTTAGAGAAGATATTGCAAAAGAGATAGAGGCTGTAAAGGAAGCACTGGACATGTATACGGCAGAAATCAAAAGTTCAAAAAACAACTAGAAGAACCTATAGAAATGAAAGGCACAACACAAGAGATGAAAGACACAATGGAAACATACAAGAGCAGATCTCCAGAGGCAGAAGAAAACACCCAGGAACTGGAGAACAAAACACCTGAAAGCCTACACGCAAAGGAGCAGATGGAGAAATGAATGAAAAAATATGAGCAACGTCTCCGGGAACTCAAGGATGAAACAAAGTACAATAATGTACATATCATTGGTGTCCCAGAAGGAGAAGAGAAGGGAAAGGGGGCAGAAGCAATAATAGAGGAAATAATTAATGAAAATTTCCCATCTCTTATGAAAGACATAAAATTACAGATCCAGGAAGTGCAGTGTACTCCAAACAGAATAGATCTGAATAGGCCTATGCCAAGACACTTAATAATCAGATTATCAAATGTCAAAGACAAAGAGAGAATCCTGAAAGCAGCAAGAGAAAAGCTATCCATTACATACAAAGGAAGCTTCATAAGACTATGTGCGGATCTCTCAGCAGAAACCATGGAGGCAAGAAGGAGGTGGTGTGATATATTTAAGATACTGAAAGAGAAAAACAACCAAGAATCCTGTATCCAGCAAAGCTGTCCTTCAAATATGAGGGAGATCTCAAAATATTTTCTGACAAACAGACAATGAGAGACTTTGTGAACAAGACACCTGTCCTACAGGAAATACTAAAGGGAGCACTACAGGGTGATAGAAGACAAGAGTGCGTGGTTTGGAACACAATTTTGGGAGATGGTAGCACAACAATGTAAGTACACTGAACAAAGGTAACTATGAATACGGTTGAGAGAGGAAGGTGGGGAGCATGTGAGACACCACAAGAAAGGAGGAAAGATAAAGAATGGGACTGTGTAACTTGGTGAAATCTGAAGTATTCAACAATTGTGATAAAATGTACAAATATGTTCTTTTACGAGGGAGAACAAGCAAATGTCAACCTTGCAAGGTGTTAAAAATGGGGAGGCACTGGGGGAGGGATGCAATCAGCATAAACTAGAGACTGTAACTAATAGAATCATTGTATTATGCTTCCTTTAATGTAACAAAGGTGATATACCAAGGTGAATGCAGATAAGAGGGGGGGATAGGGGAGGCATGTTAGACACTTGACATTGGTGGTATTGTCTGATTCTTTATTCTACTTTGATTTAAGGTTATTTTTCCTTTTGCTGCTTCCTAGCTGTCGTTTTTTTTTTCCTCTTTCTTTTGCCTCTCTACCTTCTTTGACTCTCCCTCCTGCCTTGTGGAAGAAATGTAGATGCTCTTATATAGATAGTGGTGAAGGTGGTGAACACATAAATGTATGACCATGCAGAAAACCATTGATTATTTACTTGGGATGGAATGTATGGTGAGTGAACAAAACCATATTAAAAAAAAATGGGTTGATGACAAAACCTCGAGGGCAATATACTGAGTGAAATAAGCCAGACACATTAGGACAATTATTACAGGGTCTCACTGACAGGAACTAATTATAATATGTAAACTCATAGACATGAAATATAAGGTACCAAGATATAGGATGAACTCAAATGTTTGGAAATGAACAGGGGTGTTGGTAGCAAGATGTGAGAAAAACTAACAGCGCCGAATGGTGTGTGAATGAGGTGGAAAGGGGAAGCTCAGAGTCATATATGTCACCAGAAGGAAAGCTGGAGGTCAAAAGATGGGAATGTATAAAACTGAATCCTATGGTGGGCAATGTCCATGATCAACTGTACAAATACTAGAAATCGCTTCCATGAACCAGAACAAATGTATGACAATACAATTAGAAGTTAATAATAGAGGGGCATATAGGGAAGAACTATATACCTATTACAAACTATATACTACAGTTAGTAGTATTTCAACATTTTTTCATAAACAGTAACAAATGTGCTATATCAATACTATGAGTCAACAATTGAGGGGGGTTGGTTAGGGATAGTGGAGGATTAGAGTTTCCTTTTCTTTTTTTCTTTTTTCATCTTTCACTTTATTTCTTGTCTGGAGTAATGAAAAGTTTCTAAAAATTGAACAAAAATTAAGTGTGATGGATGCACAGCTGTATGAGGGTACCCAGGGGCAAGTGATTGTACACTTTGGATCTTTGGATAATTGTATGGTATCTGAACAATCTCAATAAAAATGAAAAAAAAAAAGAATATCCTGGTCTTTATCTGAGACTCTATAAAGGTTTCACTCACTAAGTTTATTTTTCAGAAACTTGAATCCTCCGGAGTGTTCCTATGCCAGGTAAGTCCCCAAACCCAGAGGCAACAGCTTCTTCAAGAACATCAACCAGATGCATGCCCCTTTCCCATAATGCTGACACCCCTTTTCAACACTAACAAATTAGGGTAGTCACTGCCTAGACATCCCTGAAGATTAGACAAGTGATTAAACTAGAGGAAGGAGTAGCAACATACAAGACAGAATTTAACAAAGGATTATGGATACTGAATCTTTATATAATTATTTTCTTAGTTGCTAGGGTATTGGAATAGTTAGAAGAAAAGAACTGAAATGGTGGAACTGTAACCCATAAAATTCTTTGAAATTTCCTATATAACTACTTGTTAAATCATACTTTGGAAGTTATCACCTTTCCGCATATATGTTATATTTCACAATAAGGAAATAACTGAAATGGTGGAACTGTAACCCATAACATTCTTTGAAATTTGCTCTACAGTTACTCATTAAATTTTATGTTGAAAGGTGATAACCTTTCTGTATATATGTTATATTTCACAATAAGAAAATAACTGAAACTGCAGAACTATAACCCATATCATTTTCTGAAATTTTTGAGTGCCTGTTGAATTGTACTTTGAAAGTTATCACTTTTATGTATATATGTTATATTCCACAATAAAAAATTAAGAAAAAAAGGATTAAAGGAGATCATGCATGAGAAGACCTTCTTCCAAGTCCACACATGATATGAAACAGTTACTGGTAAACCATGCTCCATACTCTCTGGATTTGGGATCCTCCCAAAACAGTGCAGTACCTAATAAATACATTCTTTTCTGGCCAGTGCCGTCCAATAGAAATTCAACACAAGCCATAAATGAGAGTCACTCTTATAAGTTTATATTTAGCCCCATATAGCAAGTAAAAATAAATAGGTGAATTTAATTTTAGCAATATATTTAATTAATCTGACATAACCAAAACACTCCCCACCCACCCAACCCCTGCACTCTTGTGCAGTGTTGACCCTGCCATTAAGTTTGCCTTCAGCACAGGCATTGTGGAATGAATGCACTACCTCCCTAGATAAGAAGCCTCCTAAAATAAATAATCGGCCCAAGGCCCACAGCCAGTCCTCAGCCAAGCAGGTTTCAATGCCAGAGAGTCTACCTCCTGAGTGCCTGCTGTGGACATTTTGACTGGAGAAGGGCATCAAGAAGTAGGGTCACCCCAGCCTGATATAAGGTGTCAGACTGGCCAACTGGGAACAAACACCATTTTCCTTCCCCTCTCAAAAACAAATTGATTGAACAGGAAATATGTACACAGAATGCACCAGTTTTGAAATCACAAAGCATTGGAAACCCTGAAAAGGTGCATCAGAGGACGACAAATTCCTAGATGTTTTCTGGTCATACAAAGTAGATGTGATCAGATTGACCCAGACAGAACAGAGGAAGTGGTTCTTCTTTACCAGTGGAAGGGGCCAACACTCCTGTGACATTCGCATTTTACTTTACATCCATTTTCCATTATGACAGAAAAACCTTTCCTTGTTTCATATGGGGCCTCTGTTGGAGTTTAATTGATATCACCTGGCGTTGTTTTATTTAGAGTTAAAACAACGAGGAAAATGGGAAGAGTGAGAAAACACAGGAGAGTACACACCATGGAATATCAATTGGGAATGTGTAGATAGATATTTATTTCTTACTTCCGTGTGTGGAAGGAGTCCAATTCCCCGACACCTTTGTTCGGTCCTCCATAGTCCTGCCACTCACTTATCTCGGGATTCACAGCTGTCAATGTCTCCTAATCGGACCGACCTCTTGCCCGCGCTGTCCGAGCATGTCAATTGGGTGAGACCTATAGTGGACAGAAGCGTCTCCTCTGCCCAGAAAACAAAAAGAACTAAAAACTGTCTGCGGGGCGCTTGTTTTTCTCCCTCTTCCTTCTGCCTTTACTTCTTTTTAATAATAGTATAAAATCAGAGCCAAGGTGAATAGCCCATTAACGTCCACGCTTTGTTTCGGGTTCAAAAGACTGCTGAGACCCGGCTCTTCTTTTCTCTCCTTCATTCTAGTCACCCGCTGCTGTTGCAGTCGCCTTAGCTGAGGTCAAGGATCACAGCATAGAAATCAGAAAGGATTTAAGGTAATCCACTGGTTGTGTTTTTACTTTCTATGTGTGCGGGGATAAAATTAAATTCGTGCTGTGTTCCTTGGGGACTGGGAGGAAAGGGAAGACTTGGAAGTGCCGGGGATCAAACACAGGACTTCATATACGCAAAGCACGCGCTCTACCACTGAGCTGCTCCTCCTTCCGACGAACACTTGGGAGACGCTTATCTGGAAATAAAGTTTATGTATTTTCTGAGGATCTTGCATTGAGGTACTAGTGTTCAGTACTACCGAGTATCAGCAGCAACTTTGGACAGGAGGCCCTCCTGAACCAGTTGGGGAAACTGATTCTTTACGTAATCTTCTTTACTATTTTGCAGTGTCATTGGAGAGCAAGACAGATAAAGAAGCACCGAAAGAAAAAAAAAAAAAAAAAAAAAAAAAAAAAAAGCCTTGATAATTCATTTTGAATTCCCCTAGTTTTCTGACCAGTGTTTGGGTCGTGCAGGTGCCGGAGGCAACCAAGTAGGAAAGCTTATTCTTGTTTTGCCTATTCCACCCCTCTTTTTCCTCTTTTTCCCTCTTCCTCTGTCAATTCATCCACTCGAAAACTGGATCTCATATTCATACATGGACGGCACCGGAGCCCATATGTTTTTGGAGGAATGAGAAAATGAGAAGGTGAAATTGAACAAGATATGAATAAACATGGCGGAATATAAAAGCCTGCTAATGAAAACTTCAAATGATATTTTAAAAAAACACGTAACAGACTGTTCAAGCCGGCCGAAATAGCTCAGTTGGGAGAGCGTTAGACTGAAGATCTAAAGGTCCCTGGTTCGATCCCGGGTTTCGGCAGCTGCGCAAGGTTTTTGTTTTTGTTTTTTTTCGCAATTACTATCCCTCCCTTAATAGTTGCTTCCCTCCCTTAATAGTTGCATCCCCATCCCAAAAAGGTTTATATATCACTGAAATTTTACTGCTCTTTGCAACTATAATCAAGGTGTGTACATACATATTTTTATCACTTTCTCATTTGGTGGTATATTCCACTCAGGTCTTCCATTAAGTGTTAACTGATGGAGTGCATATTTTATTCAAAATTTCAAAACCTAGGAAATTATGGGGGTAATAATATTCAATATGCTAATGCCACTGCTCTTATTCATTTCTGCTTTGACAATATCTATGTGTGTGGTGGTGGTGGTGGGGTGTATTTAATCACACAAAATGTGGAAATGACCTGTAGTAAAAGAACCACTTTACTGTATAAGTGTATATATGTTTCTGCAGTATATGCGTGGAAAATCAAATTTTGCAAATTAAATTCTAATTTTCTGTCTGATTCCACTCCATTATCAAACTTCTAGAAGAAGGTAAACCATTGAACATCGGTAAGGATTTAAGGGTTTACAAATAGCGCCCTGAGTTTTCTTGTTGACAAGACATCTCTACAACCTTGCACTCCTGTCTGGAATTTCCAGATTTTCAGTTATTTCTATTTTACGATCCAGGAAAGAGCGAAACTAAACATTTCTCCATGAATAATTTTGTCAAACATACTCGGGGGGGGGGGTGGTGGAGGGGGCATAGAATACTGAAAGACAAACGAAAGAGGCTGGTAAAGTTATCAAGACTCAGGTACAAATATCCCATTTTTTCTCCTGTAACTTCAACATCTTTCTTGAAATGCTTTGTTGGAGATAATAGGTCAAAATTTTTTTTTTGTCATTTTGAACCATTTTCTCTTCTTTTCAAATAACTTTGGAAGATTTTCATTTTCAAAGTGTCTATTTTCCACTGAGGACCCCTGAGCACTGAGTCAGGACAAAAACATTTTACAATACTCCTCCATCAAGTTGCAAGAGGAAAATTGGAACCAAATGAGAAGCAGCATTAGGGTAC
Organism: Choloepus didactylus; assembly: GCF_015220235.1. NCBI lineage: Eukaryota > Metazoa > Chordata > Mammalia > Pilosa > Megalonychidae > Choloepus > Choloepus didactylus. The sequence continues at coordinate 124,187,651 of NC_051313.1, read as the reverse complement.
GGACACTGACTGCACAGGAACTGGAAATCACACTTCCTTCATTAGTCACCTAGCCCTTCTCAATTCAGAAGATTGTGTTTTATTTGATTGGACAAACAGTATCATTGAGTGTTTTATTGCCTAATTCAACAACAATTCTCTTACATTCTATTGAGGCGGGAGGCATAGCATAATTCCCAAACATAATTAGTCTCCCATTCAGTATCTGAAAAATGAGGCTAAACATGACTATGTAAAAAGGGATGTTGTAAAGATCAAAGGAGATCATGTATGTGAACTGGCAAAGTCCAAGCACGGCATGAAATTTCATTACTAGCAGACCATGCTCCATCATCTCTGGATTTAGGACTATCCCAGAACAGCTAAGTGCCTAATCAGATATTGTCTTCTCAAGACAGGGCTGTCCAATAGAAATAAAAAGACATAAAGCCAGGATAGAGGTGGGGCAAGATGGTGGACTGGTGAGCTGTATGTTTTAGTTACTCCTCCAGGAAAGTAGGTAGAAAGCCAGGAACTGCGTGGACTGGACACCACAGAGCAATCTGACTTTGGGCATACTTCATACAACACTCATGAAAACGTGGAACTGCTGAGATCAGCGAAATCTGTAAGTTTTTGTGGCCAGGGGACCCACACCCCTCCCTGCCAGGCTCAGTCCCATGGGAGGAGGGGCTGTCAGCTCCGGGAAGGAGAAGGGAGAACTGCAGTGGCAGCCCTTATCGGAAACTCATTCTACTGATCCAAACTCCAACCATAGATAGACTGAGACCAGACACCAGAGAATCTGAGAGCAGCCAGCCCAGCAGAGAGGAGACAGGCATAGAAAAAAACAGCATGAAAACCTCCAAAATAAAAGCGGAGGATTTTTGGAGTTCTGGTGAACATAGAAAGGGAAAGGGCAGAGCTCAGGCCCTGAAGCTCATATGCAAATCCCGAAGAAAAGCTGATCTCTCTGCCCTGTGGACCTTTCCTTAATGGCCCTGGTTGCTTTGTCTCTTAGCATTTCAATAACCCATTAGATCTCTGAGGAGGGCCCCCCCCATTTTTTTTTAATCCTTTTTTCTTTTTCTAAAACAATTACTCTAAGAAGCCCAATACAGAAAGCTTCAAAGACTTGCAATTTGGGCAGATCAAGACAAGAGCAGAACTAAGAGAGCTCTGAGACAAAAAGCAATAATCCAGTGGCTGAGAAAATTCACTTAACACCACAACTTCCCAAGAAAAGGGGGGTGTCTGCTCATAGCCATCATCCTGGTGGACAGGAAACTCTCCTGCCCATCACCAGCCCCATAGCCCAGAGCTGCCCCAGACAACCCAGTGTGATGGAAGTGCTTCAAATAACAGGCACACACCACAAAACTGGGCATGGACATTAGCCTTCCCTGCAACCTCAGCTGATTGTCCCAGAGTTGGGAAGGTGGAGCAGTGTGAATTAACAAAGCCCCATTCAGCCATCATTTCAGCAGACTGGGAGCCTCCCTACACAGCCCAGCAGCCCAGAACCTCCCTGGGGGGATGGCACTCACCTGTGACATAGCACAGAAATCCCTCAACAGAGGACCCGGGGTGCACGGCCTGGAAGAGGGACCCACTTTCAAGTCTCAGGAGCCATACTCCAATACCAAGGACTTGTGGGTCAGTGGCAGAGACAAACTGTGGCAGGACTGAACTGAAGGATTAGACTATTGCAGCAGCTTTAAAACTCCAGGATCACCAGGGAGATTTGATTGTTAGAGCCAACCCCCCTCCCTGACGGCCCAGACACATGCCCCATATACAGGGCGGGCAACACTAACTACACACGCAAGCTTGGTACAGCAATTGGACCCCACAAGACTCACTACCCCACTCACCACAAAGGCAAAACAGGGGAGAACTGGCTTGTGGAGAACAGGTGGCTCATGGACGCCACCTGCTGGTTAGTCAGAGAAAGTGTACTCCACAAAGCTGTAGATCTGATAAATTAGAGATAAGGACTTCAATTGGTCTATGAATCCTAAAAGAACCCTATCAAGTTCAGCAAATGCCAAGAGACCAAAAAAAACAGAAAATTATAAAGCATATGAAAAAACCAGACGATATGGATAACCCAAGCCCAAGCACCCAAATCAAAAGATCACAAGAGACACAGCACCTAGAGCAGCTACTCAAAGAACTAAAGATGAACAATGAGACCATAGTACGGGATACAAAGGGTATCAAGAAGACCCTAGAAGAGCATAAAGAAGACATTGCAAGACTAAATAAAAAAAATACACGATCTTATGGAAATTAAAGAAACTGTTGACCAAATTAAAAAGATTCTGGACACTCATAGTACAAGACTAGAGGAAGTTGAACAACAAATCAGTGACCTGGAAGATGACAGAATGGAAAATGAAAGCATAAAAGAAAGAATGGGGAAAAAAATTGAAAAACTCGAAATGGACCTCAGGGATATGATAGATAATATGAAACGTCCGAATATAAGACTCATTGGTGTCCCAGAAGGGGAAGAAAAGGATAAAGGTCTAGGAAGAGTATTCAAAGAAATTGTTGGGGAAAACTTCCCAAATCTTCTAAACAACATAAATACACAAATCATAAATGCTCAGCGAACTCCAAATAGAATAAATCCAAAAAAACCCACTCCGAGACATATACTGATCACACTGTCAAACATAGAAGAGAAGGAGCAAGTTCTGAAAGCAGCAAGAGAAAAGCAATTCACCACATACAAAGGAAACCGCATAAGACTAAGTAGTGACTACTCAGCAGCCACCATGGAGGCGAGAAGGCAGTGGCACGATATATTTAAAATTCTGAGTGAGAGGAATTTCCAGCCAAGAATACTTTATCCAGCAAAGCTCTCCTTCAAATTTGAGGGAGAGCTTAAATTTTTCACAGACAAACAAATGCTGAGAGAATTTGCTAACAAGAGACCTGCCCTACTGGAGATACTAAAGGGAGCCCTACAGTCAGAGAAACAAAGAAAGGACAGAAAGACTTGGAGAAAGGTTCAGTACTAAAGAGATTCGGTATGGGTACAATAAAGGATATTGATAGAGAGAGGGGAAAAATATATATGACAAACATAAACCAAAAGATAAGATGGCTGATTCAAGAAATGCCTTCACGGTTAAAACGTTGAATGTAAATGGATTAAACTCCCCAATTAAAAGATATAGATTCGCAGAATGGATAAAAAAAAAATGAACCATCAATATGTTGCATACAAGAGACTCATCTTAGACACAGGGACACAAAGAAATTGAAAATGAAAGGATGGAAAAAAATATTTCATGCAAGCTACAGCCAAAAGAAAGCAGGTGTAGCAATATTTATCTCAGATAAAATAGACTTTAAATGCAGGGATGTTTTGAGAGACAAAGAAGGCCACTACATACTAATAAAAGGGGCAGTTCAACAAGAAGAAATAACAATCATAAATGTCTATGCACCCAATCAGGGTGTCACAAAATACATGAGAGAAACACTGGCAAAACTAAAGGAAGCAATTGATGTTTCCACAATAATTGTGGGAGACTTCAACACATCACTCTCTCCTATAGATAGATCAACCAGACAGAAGACCAATAAGGAAATTGAAAACCTAAACAATCTGATAAATGAATTAGATTTAACAGACATATACAGAACTTTACATCCCAAATCACCAGGATACACATACTTTTCTAGTGCTCACGGAACTTTCTCCAGAATAGATCATATGCTGGGACATAAAACAAGCCTCAATAAATTTAAAAAGATTGAAATTATTCAAAGCACATTCTCTGACCACAATGGAATACAAATAGAAGTCAATAACCATCAGAGACTTTTAGAAAATTCACAAATACCTGGAGATTAAACAATAAACTCCTAAACAATCAGTGGGTTAAAGAATAAATAGCAAGAGAAATTGCTAAATATATAGAGACAAATGAAAATGAGAACACAACATACTAAAACCTATGGGATGCAGCAAAAGCAGTGCTGAGGGGGAAATTTATAGCACTAAACGCATATATTAAAAAGGAAGAAAGAGCCAAAATCAAAGAACTAATGGATCAACTGAAGAAGCTAGAAAATGAACAGCACACCAATCCTAAGTAGAAGAAAAGAAATAACAAGGATTAAAGCAGAAATAAATGACATAGAGAACAAAAAAAAAACAATGGAGAGGATAAATATCACCAAAAGTTGGTTCTTTGAGAAGATCAACATGATTGACAAGCCCCTAGCTAGACTGACAAAATCAAAAAGAGAGAAGACCCATATAAACAAAATAATGAATGAAAAAGGTGACATAACTGCAGATTCTGAAGAAATTTAAAAAAATTATAAGAGGATACTATGAACAACTGTATGGCAACAAACTGGATAATGTAGAGGAAATGGACAATTTCCTGGAAACATATGAACAACCTAGACTGACCACAGAAGAAATAGAAGACCTCAACCAACCCATCACAAGCAAAGAGATCCAATCAGTCATCAAAAATCTTCCCACAAATAAATGCCCAGGGCCAGGTGGCTTCACAGGAGAATTCTACCAAACTTTCCAGAAAGAACTGACACCAATCTTACTCAAACTCTTTCAAAACGTTGAAGAAAATGGAACACTACTTAACTCATTTTATGAAGCTAACATCAATCTAATACCAATACCAGGCAAAGATGCTACAAAAAAGGAAAACTACTGGCCAATCTCCCTAACGAATATAGATGCAAAAATCCTCAACAAAATACTTGCAAATCAAATCCAAAGACACATTAAAAAAATCATGCACCATGACCAAGTGGGGTTCATTCCAGGCATGCAAGGATGGTTCAACATAAGAAAATCAATCAATGTATTACAACACATTAACAATTCGAAAGGGAAAAATCAAATGATCATCTCAATAGATGCTGAGAAAGCATTTGACAAAATCCAACATCCGTTTTTGATAAAAACACTTCAAAAGGTAGGAATTGAAGGAAACTTCCTCAATATGATAAAGAGCATATATGAAAAACCCACAGCCAGCATAGTACTCAATGGTGAGAGACTGAAAGCCTTCCCTCTAAGATCAGGAATGAGACAAGGATGCCCGCTGTCACCACTGTTATTCAACATTGTGCTGGAAGTGCTAGCCAGGGCAATCCGGCAACACAAAGAAATAAAAGGCATCCAAATTGGAAAGGAAGAAATAAAACTGTCATTGTTTGCAGATGATATGATCTTATATCTGGAAAACCCTGAGAAATCGACGATACAGCTACTAGAGCTAATAAACAAATTTAGCAAAGTAGCGGGATACAAGATTAATGCACATAAGTCAGTAATGTTTCTATATGCTAGAAATGAACAAACTGAAGAGACACTCAAGAAAAAGATACCATTTTCAATAGCAACTAAAAAAATCAAGTACCTAGGAATAAACTTAACCAAAGATATAAAAGACCTATACAAAGAAAACTACATAACTCTACTAAAAGAAATAGAAGGGGACCTTAAAAGATGGAAAAATATTCCATGTTCATGGATAGGAAGGCTAAATGTCATTAAGATGTCAATTCTACCCAAACTCATCTAAAGATTCAATGCAATCCCAATCAAAATTCCAACAACCTACTTTGCAGACTTGGAAAAGCTAGTTATCAAATTTATTTGGAAAGGGAAGATGCCTCGAATTGCTAAAGACACTCTAAAAAAGAAAAACCAAGTGGGAGGACTTACACTCCCTGACTTTGAAGCTTATTATAAAGCCACAGTAGTCAAAACAGCATGGTACTGGCACAAAGATAGACATATACATCAATGGAATCCAATTGAGAATTCAGAGATAGACCCTCAGATCTATGGCCGACTGATCTTTGATAAGGCCCCCAAAGTCACTGAACTGAGTCATAATGGTCTTTTCAACAAATGGGGCTGGGAGAGTTGGATATCCATATCCAAAAGAATGAAAGAGGACCCCTACCTCACCCCCTACACAAAAACTAACTCAAAATGGACGAAAGATCTCAATATAAAAGAAAGTACTATAAAACTCCTAGAAGATAATGTAGGAAAACATCTTCAAGACCTTGTATTAGGCAGCCACTTCCTAGATTTTACACCCAAAGCACAAGCAACAAAAGAAAAAATAGATAAATGGGAACTCCTCAAGCTTAGAAGTTTCTGTACCTCAAAGGAATTTCTCAAAAAGGCAAAGAGGCAGCCAACTCAATGGGAAAAAATTTTTGGAAACCATGTATCTGATATCTTGCATATATAAAGAAATCCTACAACTCAATGACAATAGTACAGACAGCCCAATTATAAAATGGGCAAAAGATATGAAAAGACAGTTCTCTGAAGAGGAAATACAAATGGCCAAGAAACACATGAAAAAATGTTCAGCTTCACTAGCTATTAGAGAGATGTAAATTAAGACCACAATGAGATACTATCTAACACTGATTAGAGTGGCTGCCATTAAACAAACAGGAAACTACAAATGCTGGAGAGGATGTGGAGAAATTGGAACTCTTATTCATTGTTGGTGGGACTGTATAATGGTTCAGCCACTCTGGAAGTCAGTCTGGCACTTCTGTAGAAAACTAGATATAGAGTTACCATGCGATCCAGTGATTGCACTTCTCAGTATATACCTGGAAGATCGAAAGCAGTGACACGAACAGATATCTGCACGCCAATGTTCATAGCAGCATTATTCACAATTGCCAAGAGATGGAAACAACCCAAATGTCCTTCAACAGATGAGTGGATAAATAAAATGTGGTATATACACACGATGGAATACTACGCGGCAGTAAGAAGGAACGATCTCGTGAAACATATGACAACATGGATGAACCTTGAAGACATAATGCTGAGCGAAATAAGCCAGGCACAAAAAGAGAAATATTATATGCTACCAGTAATGTGAACTTTGAAAAATGTAAAACAAATGGTTTATAATGTAGAATGTAGGGGAACTAGCAATAGAGAGCAATTAAGGAAGGGGGAACAATAATCCAAGAAGAACAGATAAGCTATTTAACGTTCTGGGGATGCCCAGGAATGACTATGGTCTGTTAATTTCTGATGGATATAGTAGGAACAAGTTCACAGAAATGTTGCTATATTAGGTAACTTTCTTGGGGTAAAGTAGGAACAGGTTGGAAGCAAAGCAGTTATCTTAGGTTAGTTGTCTTTTTCTTACTCCCTTGTTATGGTCTCTTTGAAATGTTCTTTTATTGTGTGTGTGTGTGTGTGTGTGTGTGTGTGTGTGTGTTTTAATTTTTTTTTTCATGCAGTTGATTTAAAAAAGGAAAAAAAGTTTAAAAAAAAAAACAAAAAAAAAAACAAGGAAAAAATATGTAGTGCCCGCTTGAGGAGCCTGTGGAGAATGCAGGGGTATTGGCCTACCCCACCTTGATGGTTGCTAACATGACCACAGACATAGGGGACTGGTGGTTTGATGGGTTGAGCCCTCTACCATAGGTTTTACCCTTGGGAAGACGGTTGCTGTAAAGGAGAGGCTAGGCCTCCCTATAATTGTGCCTAAGAGCCTCCTCCCGAGTGCCTCTTTGTTGCTCAGATGTGGCCCTCTCTCTCTAGCTAAGCCAACTTGAAAGGTGAAATCACTGCCCTCCCCCCTACGTGGGATCAGACACCCAGGGGAGTGAATCTCCCTGGCAATGTGGAATATGACTCCCGGGGAGGAATGTAGACCTGGCATCGTGGGACGGAGAACATCTTCTTGACCAAAAGGGGGATGTGAAAGGAAATGAAATAAGCTTCAGTGGCAGAGAGAATCCAAAAGGAGCCGAGAGGTCACTCTAGTGGGCACTCTTATGCACACTTTAGACAACCCTTTTTAGGTTCTAAAGAATTGGGGTAGCTGGTGGTGGATACCTGAAACTATCAAACTACAACCCAGAACCCATGAATCTCGAAGACAATTGTATAAAAATGTAGCTTATGAGGGGAGATAATGGAATTGGGTAAGCCATAAGTGCCACACTCCACTTTGTCTAGTTTATGGATGGATGAGCAGAAAAATAGGGGAAGGAAACAAACAAACAAACAAACAAAGGTACCCAGTGTTCTTTTTTACTTCAATTGCTCTTTTTCACTTTAATTATTATTCTTGTTATTTTTGTGTGTGTGCTAATGAAGGTGTCAGGGATTGATTTAGGTGATGAATGTACAACTATGTAATGGTACTGTGAACAGTCGAATGTACAATTTGCTTTGTATGACTGCGTGGTATGTGAATATATCTCAATAAAATGAAGATTAAAAAAAATATGTCATATAAATGGAATTATACAGTAAAAAAAAAAAAAGACATAAGGCCAGAAACACTTTCGTAAGTTCAAAATTTTTAGTAGCTACATTAAAAGAGTAAAAACAAATGAAATTAATTTAATAACGTTTAAATTAACCCGATTGATCCAAAACATTATCATTTCAAAAAGTAACCAATATAAAAATTATTAGTGAGCTATTTTACATTTCTCACATTCTCATTGAAATCTGGGATATATATTACACTTACAGCACATCTCAATTTGAACTAGCCATATTTCAAGTGTTCAATGACCATATGTAGCTAGCCATATCTATATTCGACAGTGTAGGGTTAAAAATATACTTCATATCTTTGCAGGTTTTCTGAATTGAGTATATATGTCATGAATGTGCCCTGTCTCCAAAATTAAATGTTTAAATCCTCAGAAGTTTCTGTATTAAATGAATGCCTCCTATAGCTTGTGTAAAGATGTTCCAATAGTATGTTCCACTAGGACTGTTGGTAGACAATCTAAAGATTGCTACAGATATTTAATTTTTTTTTTATTCCCAATTTCTTCAAGACACAAAGAGAAAAAATTTTAAATTCCTGAGACTCCAGTAGACATCCAGGTTTCTCCAGGTGCACACAACATAATGACCACCAATGTTTCTGTAAACTTCCCTAATACTCCTTTTTTAGGTAGTTTCATTGAGATATATTCACACACCATACAATCCAGCCAAAGTACACAATCATTGGTTCATAGTGTCATCACATAGTTGTGCATTCATCACCACAATCAATTTTAGAACATTTTCATCACTCAAAACAAATGAACGAACAACAACAACAAAATCCCTGAGGAATCACCAAACTTCCCCCTATTATTGACCCGTAGCACTGGTGTGGTACATTTATTACTGTTGGTGAAAGAATATTAAAATATTACTGTTAATTATAGTGTATAATTTGCCTTAGGTACATTTTTCCCATATTCTACTCCATTATTAATTCCTTGTAATAGTGGCATACTTTTGTTTTAGTTCATGACAGAATATTTTAATATTTGAACTATTAATCACAGACCTCATCTACCACAGGGTTCACTGTGTTACACAGTCACAGGTTTTATCTTCCAGCTTTCCTCTAAGTGACTCTAAATTTCTGCTCTCAACCACAATTACACACTTAATTCAGTGCTGTTAATTATACTCACCATAATGTGCTACCATCACCTCTATTAATTTCCAAACATTTAAATTTAATCTAGTTTAAAATTCTGCACATATTACACATCTGCTTCCCATTCTCTACCCTCATTCCATCTCCTGGTAACCTATATTCTAGATTTTAACTCTATGAGTTTACTTATTATAATTAGTTCATATTAGTGAGATGATACAATATTTGTTCTTTTGTGTCTGACTTATTTCACTTAACATAATGTCCTCAAGGTTCATCCATGTTGTTACATGCTTCAGGACTTCATTCTTTCTTACTGCTGTATAAATTTCCATCGTCTGTATATACGCTCAGTTTGTTTATCCATTCATTTGTTGACAGACACTTGGGTTGTTTCCATCTTTTGGCAATTACGAATAATGTCGCTGTGAACATTGGTGTGCAAATGTCTGTTCACGTCCCTGCTTTTCGTTCTTCTGAGTATATACCTAGTAATGGGATTGCTAGATCACATGGCAGTTCTATATTTAGTTTCCTGAGGAATCACCAAACTGTCTTCCACAGCAGCTATAGCATTTTACATTCCCACCAACAGTTAATAAGAGTTCCTATTTCTCCACATCCACTCCACACTTCTAGTTCTCTGTTTAACAGAGGCCATTTTAGTAGGTATGAAGTGATATCTTGTGGTTTTGATTTGCATTTCTTTGATAGCCAGTGAAGATAAGTATCTTTTCATGTGCTTTTTAGCCATTTTTATTTCTTCTTTGGACAAATGTCTGTTCAAGTCTTTCGCCCACTTTTAAATTGGGTTGTTTGTCTTTTTTTTTTTTTTGTTAAGTTGTAAGATTTCTTTATATATTCTAGATATTAAATCCTTATCAGATAGTGGTTTCCAAATATTTTCTCCCATTGCATAGGCTGCCTTTTTACCTTTTTTACGAAGTCCTTTGATGCACAAAAGTATTCAATTTTGAAGAGGTTCCATTTATCTATTTCTTTCCTTGCTTATGCTTTCAGTGTTAAGTCTAAGAAACCACCTAACACAAGATCTTGAAGATGCTTCCCTACATTTTCTTATAGGAGTTTTTTGGTCCTGTCTCTTATATTTAGGTCTTTGATCCATTTTTAGTTAATCTTTGTATGAGGTGTGAGATAGGGGTCCTCTTTCATTCATTCATGTATAGATATCCCGTTCTCCCAGCACTATTTGTGGAAGAGAGTATTCTGTCTCAGTTGAGTGGAGATGGCAGCCTTATCAATAATCAATTGACTGTAAATGTGCAGGTCTCTTTCTGAACTCTCAATTTGGTTCCATTGAGCAATGTAGCTATATTTATGACAGTACCATGCTATTTTGACCACTGTAGCTTTGTAATATCCTTTAAAGTCAGGCAGTATGAGTCTTCCAAATTTGTTCTTATTTTCAAGATATTTTTGGCTAATCAGGGCCCCTTACCCTTCCGAATAAATGATGATTGGCTTTTCTGTTTCTTCAAAGCAGGATGTTGGAATTTGGATTGGGATTGCATTGAATCTGTAAATCAATTTGGGTAGAATTTGACATCTTAACTACATTTAATCTTCTAATCTATGAACAAATGACTTTCCATTTATTTATGATGTCTTGATTTCTTTTAGCAATTTTTTATAGCTTTCTGAATACAGGTCCTTTACATTCTTTGTCAATTTTTTTCCTAGATATTTGATTCTTTTAGTTGCTATTGTAAATGTAGTGTTTTTCTTTATTTCCTCCTGAAATTGCTCATTACTACTGTACAGAAACACTACTGACTTTTGTGTGTTGATCTTGTATCCTGATACTTCACTGAACTCTTTTATTAGCTCTAGCAGATTTGTCATAGATTTTGGGGGGACTTTTAAATTCTAAGATCATGTCATCTGCAAATGGTGAAAGTTTTACTTCTTCCTTTCCTATTTGGATGTTTTTATTTATTTTTCTTTCCTATTTGCATTAGCAAGAACTTTTAACATGTTGAATTAGAGTGGTGACAGTGGGCATCCTTGTCTTGTTCCAGATCTCAAAGGGAAAGCTTTCAGTCTTACTACATCAGTTAGTATGCTGTTATTTGTGGGTTTTTCACATATGCCCTTTATCACGTTGAGGAAATTTCCTTCAATTCCTATCTTTTGAAGTATTTTATCAAGATTTTGCTGGATTTTGTCAAATGCTTTTTCTGCATGAATTGATATGATCATGTGGTTTTTCCTCTTTGTTTTCTTAATGTGGTGTATTACATTAATTGATTTTCTTGTGTTGAACCACCCTTGCATACCTTGAACAAAACCCACTTAATCATGGTGTATAATTCTTTTACTGTGTGGTTGGGTTTTATTTACAAGTGTTTTGTAGAGGATTTTTGCATCTATATCCATGGATAAATTGGTCTGCAATTTTCTTTTCTTGTGGTATCTTTACTTGGGTTTGCTTTTAGGGTGATGGTAGCTTCATAGAATGAAAGCTAGTAGTGTTCCCTCCTCTTCAATGTTTTGGAAGACATTGACCATGATTGATGTTAGTTTTTCCTGGAATGATTGGTGGAATTCACATGTGAAACCATCTGAGCCTGGGCTTTTCCTTGTTGGGAGGTTTTTGAGAACTAATTCAATCTTGTTCTTCTATTTGAGGTCTTTTATTTCTTCTGTAGACAGTGTATGTTGTTCATGTCTTTCCAGGAAGTTGTCCATTTCATCTAAGTTTTCTAATTTGTTTGCATATAGATGTTCATAGTATCCTCTTATAATCCTTTTTATTTCTGTGGGGTCAGTAGTAAGGTACCTTTTCTCATTTCTGATTTTATTTATTTGCATTTTTTCTTTTTTCTTTTTTCATTGTCAATCTAGCTAAGGATTTGTCAATCTTATTGAACTTCTCAAAGAAACAACTTTTGATTTTGTTGATTTTTTCCCCTTGGTTTCACTTTTTTCTGTTCTAATCTTTGCTATTTCTGTTTTTCTGCTTGCTTTGGGATTAGTTGCTGTTCTTTCTCTGATTCTTGCATGCATCTAATTAAGTCTTTGATGTTAGCTTTTTCTTGCCTTTTAAGGTAGGCATTTAGGGCTATAAATTTCGTTCTCAGCACTGCCTTCACTACATCCTATAAGTTTTGATATGTTGTATTCTCATTTTCATTCACCTCAAGATATTTACTGATTTCTCTTGCAATTTCTTCTTTGACCCACTGATTGTTTAAAAATGTGTTGTTCAACATCCATATGTTTGTGCATTTTCCACTCCTCTTCCTGTTGTTGATTTTCAGCTTCATTCCATTATGATCAGAGAATGTGATCCAGGCTAGACCACATGTTGGGCCACAGCTCAAGTCTCAATAAATTTAGAAAGATTGAAATCATACAAAGCAGCATTCATTTTCTAGCAGTTCGGTAGATCAGAAGTCGTTCGTGGTGTGTTTGGGTTCTCTGATGGAGCAACTCTCACCACTTTGACCATATAGGTAACCTAATCAAGGGAATTAGCATATTCACAGGTTACATACACACTCAAAGGGAAGGAAATATAAAGTACATGTGGGCCAAGGGATGGAAATCTTAGGAGCCACCTTAGAAATCTTCCTACCTTACATGATAACAAAAGGAAATAACAATTGGTCTTTACCTATATGCAGAGGTGTTCAATCTTACTGGTAAAAGATATGCAAGTTAAAATTACACTGAGAGATGTGGCCCTCTCTCTCTGGCTAAGCCAACTTGAAAGGTGAAATCACTGCCCTCCCCCCTACATGGGATCAGACACCCAGGGGAGTGAATCTCCCTGGCAACGTGGAATATGACTCCCGGGGAGGAATGTAGACCCGGCATCGTGGGACGGAGAACATCTTCTTGACCAAAAGGGGGATGTGAAAGGAAATGAAATAAGCTTCAGTGGCAGAGAGATTCCAAAACGAGCCGAGAGATCACTCTGGTGGGCACTCTTACGCACACTTTAGACAACCCTTTTTAGGTTCTAAAGAATTGGGGTAGCTGGTGGTGGATACCTGAAACTATCAAACTACAACCCAGAACCCATGAATCTCGAAGACAGTTGTATAAAAATGTAGCTTATGAGGGGTGACAATGGGATTGGGAAAGCCATAAGGACCAAACTCCACTTTGTCTAGTTTATGGATGGATGTGTAGAAAAGTAGGGGAAGGAAACAAACAGACAAAGGTACCCAGTGTTCTTTTTTACTTCAATTGCTCTTTTTCACTCTAATTATTATTCTTGTTATTTTTGTGTGTGTGCTAATGAAGGTGTCAGGGATTGATTTAGGTGATGAATGTACAACTATGTAATGGTACTGTAAACAATCGAAAGTGCAATTTGTTTTGTATGACTGCGTGGTATGTGAATATATCTCAATAAAATGATGATTAAAAAAAAAAACTCAAAAAAAAAAATTACACTGAGATACCATTTTCACCTACTATTTTAACACGGATTTGTCAGGGTGTAGAGAGACAGCTACTTTCCTACATTATTCAAAGTTATATTAAAATGAAACATATGGCAAAGAGTATAGACTATGATAACAGCCTGCTAAAAATATCTGTATGGGAAAGAGACCAGAATGGAACCTGCAAAAGTGATAATAGTAACGTAAGAGAATTTGTGTGGTTTAATTTTTCTTTAATTGACTGTGAGACTTTTCTTCAGTGTTTACTCTTTTTTTCCATCTTTAAAATTATGTTTAAAGAGTAACAACAATAAGAAAAAACTCAGAAAGTATACTTGGAATGAAAGAAAGAGTAGGAGACAAAGAGGATAGAAGTTCCTTCACTATCAAGTGGCACAGATTGTTTGGTGGAGGTTCATTCTTTAATGTGAGATTTCAAGTTTTAAATCCCTGTAAGAAGCTAGTCTTAAGGCTGGTCTTTCACCTACATGTTTCTAGCTTTTAGACAGAGGCCAGTTAAAACCTAGCTTTCTATTAGGAAACTCTTCAAGGCATTTATACTGTGTGCTTCTTTTTGTACATCCTACTATTTACTCAACTGTCTATTAAAAGGCAAGACTCTAAGGGGACAAAACTAGGGTTGCAATAGAAAGAGAAAGCCATTGGTCAAATGTATGCAACTCAACAATTTTCTACTCTATTCTTCCTTTGTAGACAGGAAGGCAACTTTGGAGACTTACAAGGAATAGATGGATGAACAAAAGGGTTAATTTAAGCATGGAATGAAAAATACTTGAAAGAACAAGAAAGAATGTAGATTGACTCAGGATTTGTAGTCATTTGGAATTTGGGAAATGAGGGTTTCGCTTAGGAAGACCTCAAATAACTTGGCTAGCCTTCTATTGAGCTAGTAAGTACAGGAGGTTGAGCAGGATTTCTGCTAGGTTTTTTTAATTTTCGTTGTTGTTTAGTTGATTTGTTTTTTAATTAGAAGATGACCAGACTTGGAGGGAGATGCCCGATCTAAGAGATAAATTCTGCAATGAAATTTGTGTAGATGAAAATGGAGAATGATGGTAAGGAAGGGAGAAGGAGATCAGAAGAGGGTGATGCATTTTCTGTCCATGGGCTTCTTATTTTTTCTCCTATTTCTTTCTTCCTCTCTCTTCAGTAACACTGCAAAATAGTAGCCCAGGTAAAAATGATGATTAATCTGGTTGTTTGTTGCTTCACTTTCATTTCTTCCTTACATTGTCCTAAGCACACTACCTTTGGGTCTTGTGTTTACTTTGCCAGGGACCAGGAAATAGTGGGGGGAAAAAAAGAAATGAAGGGAGTTGCTGATTTCAGGTTATCAGAATTGTGACTATTAAACTTGTTGGGGCTAGAAAAGGTAACATCTCTGGAAGTGCCAAGGATTGAAGCCAGAGCCTTATATACGCAAAGCATAAGCCTCACCGTTAAGCTATGCCTCCTTGATATGGTTTCAGAATGCAATGCCAACTTTCAGTGGCTCTTTGAAGGCCTAACTATTCAAGGTAGAAGTTTTATTCCTTTAAACACATTGTTTCTATAACTCCCAGTTTAGATCCGTGTTTGCACTTATATTTAAGGAGGGGTAACTGAATTCTAGTCCATGTGATGCTGTTCCTGCTCCTAGAATGTCACCTGCCTGACAAGTCCTCTACCCCATCATTTAACCTGCCAAGTGCTTTTTTTTTTTCTTAATATTTGAGCCAATTCCAAGGAAAGTCCCAGGATGGAATTTTCTCTTGTCTTTCCCTCTCTACTGTTTCTTTCTTCTATGCTATAATTCTCTTGCCCTGACTCCTTCAACCTTCTTATCCACACCCATTTCCAAGTATTATTGATCAACAGTTAATTTCCTCCATCATTTTCTACACCATGCCCTGCCTTCCCCACCAGCAACCAATAAGCAAAGTCCAGGAAATATCTCCTTGGGAAATCAAGAATCACTTAGACACCAATATGTGTATAATGAAAGTTTTCTTTTACTTTCACACAATTTCATATCCTGAGAAATGACATACTATAGCTGGTAAGTACAGAGAAGATAGATTACCATGTCATATTCTGGGTTTTCATGAATTTACCTTCTGATCTTCAGTCCCAATTCCTTGAGGTCAGAGACCACTTCATTCATTTCTTTGAGTCAAGTGACTAACCCAATGACTGTCCCAGAACAAATAGCTGATGCATATCCTTAATTAAATGAATGGAAGATACAGTGCACAGCTATGGTTTTTACTCTTCTTGAAGGAAAACGCTGCCTGTATTAGATTCCCTTCAAGGTATGGAAGCAGAACAACAATCCCTACTTATTTCTTTAGTCTAAACTTATAACTTTCCTTTAGAACTGAGAAATCATGGCTTCAAATCTCAAAGGTGAAGAAGTAATTTCCTCATTGTAGGGATTTCTTTCTTCTGCCTTCAGAGCATTTTCAGTAGTATCTGTCTTCTAAATCTACTATTCCTATGATCTCCTTTAGGAGTAAGCACATTTCCAATTTGTTTGGGGAGTCTTCTGTCCTCTTATTTTATTTTCTGATTCTTCTCCCCTTTTTTCTGCTTTCCCTCCTTTCTCTCCAGGGTTCACTGAATTTCCAGTCCCTATTTCTACCCAATTCCTATGCTGAGGAAGGTTTTTTTAAAATAAAAGGTCAAGTTTTATATAAATAAGCCCTGTTTCTTAAATAATATAGCAATTTATTCAGTAGCCCACACATCTCTTTAAACTGTAAAGAGTTTCTTCACTTACGAGTAAAGAAAATACTGAAATCATGCTTCCCTCCAACATGATGAAACATTCCATGAACAACTGAAAACAAGCTAACACTCTCCCAAAAAGATGATACAAAGTTGATTTAGCCATCTTTGGGTAATGTTTATTCTTCTTCTAGCTGAATTACACTTCTCTTTTGGTATTCTATAACTTAAATACTGAGATATAAAGTTAACAACTATTAATACATCTTATGTTAGATGGTGGTGGTGTGGAAGAAGGGAAGAAAAAGTTTGTTATTGTAAACACACCATGAGGGGATGTTCATTCCTATTACAGTATTTGTCTGCAACTGGTTGGTATTTATAATTATCTCCCCCACATCCCAATCCATATTCCCTTTGTCCTCTATAAGCACCTCAGCTGGTCAAAGTTCTTTTGTCTGTTGGGGTGAATCAAATCTTCACTCTTGAAGGTTCTGTGACTTCGGTAGTGCCCCCTATTTCAGGCTACTGTATTCCATTGACTTCAAACAGAAGACATGAGATTACTAAGAGGCACCTCAAGAAATCTCTTTTCACTCCAGATCTATTCCTTCATAACCTCAGTGTGTAGTAACAATACAAGTTGTGAAAATGACCTACAAGCCAGTAATTCACTTTGACAGAAAAGATGACATTTCAAAGGGAAGACAGAGAACTGTACATGGACCCTATCTTGTCCATCAAAAGCTCTCCCAGCAGAGCTATTTTAGCACACCAGGCTATTTCTACAAATAATTTTCTCAACTGTCAAGTTTGGAAGCCTCTAGTATCATTGGGAAAAGTCATTCCCCATGCAGTATCCACCAACTCCCTCACAGAGAAAGAGCTGGGATCAAAACTTTCAGGGACTGATGACCAAAACGACCTTTCCAGACAAAGGGTATGTGGATGGTTGTGAAGATAGGGAAGAGCAGAAAAAAAAAGACAAAGAATGTGATGTTTTCCCTCCTCAGTCTGTCAGTTGACAAGAACAGGAAAGGGGATGAGGAGGGATGACAGAGAGGAGAAATCTAATGGAAATTGTCAGAGGGCTTATTCTTTTATCATTTTATATTGGTCTTTCCACACTAATATTTAGTATTAATTCATTTTAACCCTTAGGACCTTGATTCGTCCCAAAATGGGTTGCTTCAACACAGGACTAGTATTCACAAGTAACACCAATAAACTTAAAATTGAGGAAACACCAATAAACTTAAAATTGACGAAGGTCAAGAAGGAAAAGGGAATCGCGTGGAGGTGCTGGGGATTGAACCCAGGGCCTCGTGCATGCTAAGCGCGCGCTCTACCACTGAGCTACAGCCCCCACAGTTCACGTTTCATTGTATCCTTTGAAATGGTGGTCTCTATTGTCTGCACGTATTTGAATACTTGCCTTGAGAGGTCAACAATCTACTCTGCTCAGTAACACAATACTGTAAGTCTAATGAATAAAGCTCAGTGTGACTATGGTTGAAAGGGGAAAGTTAGGGTCGGGTATGTCACCAGAAGCAAAGCTAGAGGATAAAAACTGAGACTGTATAACTTAGAGAAACCTAAAATGGACCATGACGGTGGTTAATTTTACAAATATAAGGAAGTTTTTACACGAACTAGAACAAACGTATGTCACTATTACAAGGTGTTAAAAATGGGAAATATATGGGGAAAATACAATTAATGCACGCTAAGGTCTATAGTTAACAGAAACATTGTAATATTTTTCATTAATTGTAACAAGTCACTATAGCAAAGCTAAATGTCAATAATGGGGGATAAAAGTGAGGGGTATGGGATTTTTTTTTCTTTCTTTTCAAAATAAATGGGGATGTTCACATATAGATTGTGATGGTGAATGCATAACTATATGTTTATACCAGCAGCCATTGATTGTACAGTTAAGATGAATTGTATGATGTGTGAATAAAACTGTTTTTAAAAATTTAAGAAGGAAAACTTGGTATGAAGAAACAATTATCTCCATCAAATACAAGTCTTCAGTAATAAGTCATTTGGATATATAAAATATTCTCAAGACACCAATGATAAATTAAGAAAAGTGCTAACTAAAATATCCATCTATGGTTAATTTTTTTAAAAATCAACATTTTCAGTTGGGTGTGCTGAGTTTGGCTGTGAAATCATTATTTACTACAAGAAAGGGAAAATTCTATCTGCAAATAAGTTGAAATACAATTAAAATGTGTAGACTGCCTTTAGAACAATTTATTATTTTTCCTTTTATACTTTGAAATTTTCAAGCACTATACCATGAATGAAGCATTTCTTTAAAAAAGTAAAAATAAAAAGGTGCAAAAAAACTTTCAGTTTTTCTTTAAAAGGTCCACTGACGTCTGCAATATTAACAAATATCTAACATGTCACAGTATTTTCTTTTACCATTTTATGTAAATGAGGTAGAATAAAAGTGTGTGTATTTAATCAATAAATATTTAGAGTGTCTATGGAAAATAAGAATCTACTCTGTTGTTTCTGAAACCCTCAAGAAAAGAGACAAACTGCATTCTGAGTGAAAGACCCTGTTCCTGCAACTTGGAACTTGCCGCAATCGTCGGCCCCTCCAAGGACTTCTAGTTGACTTCATCGATCCATGGTAGTTCCAGCCCACTTCCACGGAGAGTCCCAGGATGGAACATTTTCGTAAGACTTCAAATCCCTTCCTTTCAACCCGAAAAGATAAAGTGCAGGGATGAAATAAAACCAGTACCGAGAGAGCTTCTCAGGAAATTTACGTCCACGAGGAGAGAAAAGACCTAAGGGGAATTAACTCACAATCTTGGCGTGAAACGAAGAGCGAAGAGTGTATCATTCACTACTTTGACGAGCCGCTTCGCGGAGCACAGCCTCTTTGTCTGAAAAAGTGGAAGCGGCCTTCTCTCCAAGATGCTGCATCTTTACACTAAAGACAGGGAGGAGAGGATTAGGAAAGGCACTCTGGATAGAATCCTTTCCGCGTTGAGGCGAGCACAACACAAGTCAGAGAAGCGAATTAGCTCTTTGTAAACCCTCCCTACGTCCTCAAACCCAGGCTTTCCCTGGGGCACAAAAAGTAGACGTTTCTTTTCCTCCTCTATACAAAATATGTGCGACAATCAATCCAGACACGTGCTTTGGAGGAAATCCTGACATGGGGGGAGGGGCAGCAATGTACGTGATTTTAAACCCCGTTCTCCGTCCGCCCCCGCTCCCCCACGGTGATTATGAAAATCAGCAAGGTTAGGTTATCACTAACCAGAAAGTCAAATGTCTGAGAACTGGAGAGGGCTACAGAAGAGAAATGGAGCGGAGGAAAGGGATAGAGGCGAGAGCATTACGGCAAGAAAATGGGGAAAGGAAGGAGGCAAGTGGGAGAAGTAAGAAGCAACGAAGAGCGAGCAGAAGAAGAGGACAAGAAGAGGTTTGGAGGTGACCCTCTAAACACAGATAGACTTAGGATAGGCGAGGATGTTGGACGCATACAAGCTCCTCATCTCTCCAGCGTTTTCACCAGGTCCGCTAAGAGGGAAGGCTCCTTTCTTCTAGCGAAGTAGGCTGAAAGATCCGGTTCGTTTTGCCAGGGTTATCATGCTTTGAGAGCGCCCGGCTGAATAAACAAGCTGAGCACTCTGCAGGACGCTTGTGCGTTAGAGTTTTTGTTGCGGTGCAGTAGCTGTTGGAATCCGCACCTTTGTAAAGAGTAGCAGGAAAGACACGTTGTCTGTACCGTTGTCTCTCTGTGGCTGTAGCCGGAGCAGTGTTGAGTGTAGAAGCAGGATCCACCGGCGGCTTTGGGCTTAAGTATCTGAGGCAGCAATTGATTTTTAGCTCGTTGGGCTTGGAATACCAGGGGAAAGTGAGAAAAGTAAGACAAACCAACAAAAAAATAATTATATATATATATATATATATATATATATATATATATATATATATATTTGACTTGTGTCCTTTTTCAAGAATACTAATGTCACTACCTCGGAGGGCTCATCAGATTTTAAGCTGAGGGGCGAGCCTTCAAGTCTTCTCGCCGATTCTTCCATTCTTGTTTCTTATTCTTAAGCAGAAGTCCCTTGAAATCCATTATTCTTCTAGAGAACTTTTTGGGCATTTTCGGTGATCTCCTTTATTGTTCATATCGTACACATATCTCAGCGGGAATCTGAAAAGCCAGGGTTTGAATAGGGAAAGTCAGGTTTACAGTACCGTTTGAGAACAACCCTATAGTTATGTAAATATCTTGTTTCTCGTTAACCTTTAATCCATAACTTTGGTATTGATTGGTGAATTGCGCCTGAATCAATCATTACAGGATAGTGCAAAATGATGACTCTATCATTCCGTCCCCATTTATTAGTTGGCATAACTGTAAGGAAAACTTTCTCTCCCTACTTTCTTCTTTTTTACATTTCTTCCTTCCTTCCTTCCTTTCCTTTCCTTCTGCCTTTCTCTTTTTTCCTTTCATTTGTATCAGTATGGACTCAAGTAGATTTATTTTATTTGATAGGTTATATTCCTTTGTTGTTCATTATTCATTTCATGCCCAAGGTTTCCAAGATTTGCCTAGTAGATTCTGTGGCCTTTTGAATATCCCACCATTTTTGGTCACTTGCTTGCTTTCTGGCCCAGAAAGATGCTCTAGGCTCATCTTTTATTTTCGCTGCCCCAGCCCTTCTGGTAACAGCAATTCTCTCCGGAGTCTTGGTTCCCTTTTGTGGAGAATTGGTATTTAGAAATGCAGACACAGTTACCGGGCTTAAGCTACTCGTTGCTAGTAGGGTGCTATTGTTGCTAGACTCTTTCAGCAGACAGAGCTGACAGGGTCATTATCTGTCCTCCTCTTTTGAAGTTTTGTGTATCGCTTTTCTCATAGTGAGAAGAGTGGCTTCCAACAACAACCATGTATTTACTCATTTGCTCAATCCTTTTATACGTAAAAATAATATCCTAATTACTACACTCATAGCACTACAAAATGACATACTAAGTAGAATTTAAGATTTGTTTGCAGCTCTTTTGTCTCTATACTGTGGATTTAAGTTCAAAGTACTGGGACAACATTTACTTGGATTAATTCTCTTTTTTTACTATTCAGTGTGGTTATATTATTCATTTGAAATGCAGTTAGTTTCTTTTTTTTTTTTTTTTTCCTATTTGTATTCAAGTTTAAGGTACTTTTCTTCTATACTTGTTAATCTGGTTTTGAAATTTGACTTTAAAAACTATTAATATGATTCCAAAAGAAAAGTCGCTGAAAAGAGAAATTTCGAAGTTGCAAGAGAATATTCTATCTCGGGACTCTTAAGTTGAGGAATGGAAGTGTCTTTGGACTGGATATTGCGGTGAACTGACCAGATTGCACAGATCCTTGGAACAGTGCCTTTCTGTCAAGAATTGTTACCTTTCTCCTGATATTGATGTAAAATAGAATGCAGAGATTTCAGAAATAGTGGATTTGTGTATAAGGGATCTTGATAATAACAGTTACAGGCAATAAAACACAGGCAATAATGGATACATATAAATGTTTTCTGAACCCGCGGGGGAGAGCATCTTAGGATTGGGGGTGTAGCTCAGTGGTAGAGCGCGTGCTTAGCATGCACGAGGCCCCGGGTTCAATCCCCGGCACCTCCAGTTCTAGACGTCTCTGGAACGGAATTTGACGTTCCGACGGAGACGTGGAAGAAGAGAAGATTTTGTATAGAGTATCAGAAGTCTGGACCCAGATTTTGTTGAGAGGCAATTGATAGCTTGCAAGACATTACCAGAAGGTGTGGATGTGGGTTATGAGAGAAGAAGAAAGACAAAAAGTAGGGACAACTTTCGAAGGAGCTGTAGTATCTTAAGGAGCAAAGGGAGGGTAAAGAAGTAAGGTACATAAACCTTTTTAAAAAGATGGAGTGAATACTAGTTTCTTCAAAAATATTGGAGAGTGAAAAGAAACCAGTAACTACACCAGCTATTCCTACTACTCTTCTCAAGGCAAAGGAGAAAAATACCTATAACACAGAGAGCTTACAAATTCATGTGGGATTTTAAGTCATGAGCTTCACCTTAAGGGAGAGTCATAACCCTAGACCAGTGTTCTTCAACCTCGGAGTCGCTGACACTTTGAGCCAGATAATTCTTGGTTGTGGTGGCTATCCTGGGCATTGCAGAATGTTGAGCAACATCCCTGACCTCGACCCAGTAGATGACAGTAGCGACTCTTCCCCAATGGTTATAACCAAAAACGTCTTAACTTTGCCAAATGTCCCAGAACTTTACCCCAAAATGCCCCCATTTGAGAACCACTACCCCAGACCAAAGAACAAACCAGGGATTACTTACATGTTGCCTCATCCTGAAAAGAACATAAGGCTTTCTTTCAGTCCCCTTATAGAGAATCCAAGAAGAAAGCTATCCACATTGTTTTCCAATCATTTATTCATTAGAAAGTATTTACAAACTATGTACAGTGAGATAACCATTGTAAGAATCCTTTAAATTTCCAGGCCTTAAACATTAGGAATTACTAAAGGACAGGTAGTCTGTGGCTTCAAGAAGTTTTGTCTAGTGCTGGAGGGTGTGTGGGAGACAAATACATCAGCAATTACAATATTAACTGATGACAGGGTGACACACAGGCCTGATTCAGTTATTTGGATGATGAAGTCATTGCTAAAGGTACGATGTTGAGGGGGAGTAACTTCTTTAATTGCAGAAGATTATTTTTACATTCCACACGCTAATATTGAAGTAGTATTTTATTTCCCAAGTGGAGATGTCCAGTAGTCAGATTACTGGAGAGAGTAGAAAGTTGGAGATGACAGAAGACAAAACTCAGAGAATCGCTAAAATTATGGCGCTCCATTAAAAGGAAGTCTTGGAATAAGCTTGAAAAAGAGATTTTAAAGAAGTTGGGGGGAAAACAGGTATCGAAGAAGCTCAAGGAGGATTGAGATGTAAAAGAGTTATTAAGGGAGATACATTCAATTCCTAACTCCTGGCAGCTCTAAATGTAACCTTATTTGGAAATAGAGTTTTTGCAGAAGTAATCAAGTTTACATGAGATCATACTGGATTAGGTTGGACCCGAAATCCAATGACTGGTGTCTTTATAAGAGAACAGAGAGGGAGATTTGGATACAGAGACAAAGGGAGTAAAAGTAAAGAAGAAGGTCATGTGATGATATAGGCAGAGATTGGAGTGACTCAACAACAAGGCAAGAAATGACAAAGATTTCTAGGAACCACCAGAAACCAGGAAGAAACAAGGAAGTATTCTTCCCAGAGCCTTCAGAGGGACCATGGCCCTGCTGACAACTTGATTTAAGACTTCTAACCTCCAGAACTATGAGAAAATAAATTTCTGTTGTTTTAAGCCACTTAGATTGTGTCACTTTGTTACAGCAGCCCTAGGAAACTAATATATTACCCAAGGCTACAGAAAGAACTACTGGAAATAATATGTGAAACAATCTCCAGACCTTACATAGGGCTAGGATTCTTTCACATCCCCAACATCCAGAGTGCAGAAGCCTCTTACTACATGGGGCATCAAATAAAGGGGAAGAAAATTGTCTCAGTGATAAGGTCGACTTAACACTAGACTAAAGATATTTTGGTTCTGATGAACAAAGTTTAAAATGAAACCTCTGAAGGACAAAACTGGTTTCAATGTTTTCAAGTAATTTAATTATTTCCCAGAAAAATGGTCAAAATTATTTAAAGGAATAGATTAAAAAAAATCAAGCAAGTAATAATGTAAAATTCACACTGCCTGACATCCAATAAAAATTATCAGTATGTCTTAAATTAAAGATAAAAATCAGTCAAAAGCAGGCACAGAAATTATATTTGTGACAGAATTTGTAGTTAAGAACATGCTAAAAGTTAATATAAATATACCCTATATGTGTGAGAAGGTAGAGGAAAGCATGAATATGTTACAGACAGACATGGAATAATACTTCTTTAAAAGATCAAAATTAAATTTCTAGAGACTAAATATATAGTTCCTGATATGAAAAACAAAAAACACTGGATATGATTACCAGTAGATTAAACCCTGCAGGAGAAAAGAATAGTGAACTTAAAGTTATAGAATAGAAATTATCCAAAATGAAACAGATAAAAAAATTTTTTTAAGAAGAACAGAGTATCAGTAAGTTACACAGCTTACTATGTATAAATGGATTCCCAGAAGGATAAGAGAAAGAGAGAGAGAGAGAAAGACCGACAAAATATTTGACAAAATAATAGCTGAAAATTTTCCAAATTTGATAGAAACAATAAACATAGAGATCTAAGAAGATGAATGCATCCCAAGAACAAGAATCATGAGGACAACTACACCCAGACCCATGATAATCAAATTTGTGGAAAATGGGGATAAAACGTAAATCTTGACCTCTTTTTCTGGGAAGGTTGAAGTAACAGGGATTGGATTTATCCTCCAACCTGAAACAACAAAAATGCAAACAGAAAAACATAAAACAAAGACTTTCAAGACACTTCTCCAGAGTTAATGAAGAAAAGTGTTCCTGTAGAGACAAGAAACAAATGAGGTGACCCCATGCATACCCAGCTTACTGCCTTGAGAAAGCCTTCAGGATGAGGCACAGGGAGGTAGAACCCAAGCAGAGCTGGGGAGACTCCCTGAGATGAGGAGATGGAGTTGAGAGTCCTGGGAGAAAACAGCAGCCAGAGTTTTTAAGGAAAGAGTACCAGCAAGGAGAGAGCTTCCTGGATGCCTGTGGAGGGTACCCCTTGAGTATTCTGCAGAGTACTTATCAACTTGTATGTACAAGGAAACAACATAAGTCATGGCAAAAAATTGTCAAAGAAGATTCCAGGAACAGTGCCAGGTATTCAAACAGAGCTGGAAATATGCCTATTCCCTCTAACCAGGCTGAAAAATCTCATAATCTTAGGGACACTGGGTAGAGTATTCACAAGGGTTTTTCCTCAGTCATAGGGGAAAACACACGGCACTGATTCAGGTTAATAAAAGTTAAATGGAAAACCCATAAGGGTCTAATCAATTTCAAGTAATTTAACTGAGTCCCATAATAAAGATCAAGAATATTTATAGGAATAAAAAAGTCCAGCAAGTACCAAGTTATAATGTCCAGTGTCTGACATCCAAAGATTACTAGGCATGTAAAAAGTGAAAAAAAAAATACAGCCTGTATGTTATACAAATGAACCAAAGATAGCCTTTGTGTATTGGTCCCTAGTTGTTTTCTTCTTCACAGCAGTCTGGGCCAATTAGCCCCAAAAGCCCGTCGCTGCCAAACTCAAATTCTTACACATCCAATTGCTTAAAAACATCCAAAATAAGCAAACTTGGGGCACTTAGAGCTGATCTGCTTTGCACATCCTGAGAAACTGCACCCAACATCTGCTAGCCACAGATAAGGTAAAACCCAGTAGTTATAAGACCCTACACCACTAATCAGAGCTCTCTGATCCAGAGACTCCTTGCCATGCTAACTTAAGTGACATTGTCTAGACCCATAATTCCCCTTTTGGGATTTCCCCGCACCCCCAGGAGTTTCCAAAACCTTTTCCCCCTTTGGGTGGTTCCCTTGCACCACAGCCTCTGAAAGATCACATGCTGTGAGATTCTGACCACCCCCTGGACCTCCAAACATAACCTCTCAAGCTATTGCCCCAATAAATAGCTTGTGCGTTCATGCCATCTAGTAGTCATATCTTTCCTTGGTCAGCTTTGACATCCTCAAACCCCAAGTCACAACACCATAAAGAGAAGAAAAATCAACCAATCAAATGCACACCAGAATCGACACAGATACATTCCAGATGTTCAAAAGTCAAGTGTAGACATAGGAGATATAAAGAGGCCCAAATTGAACTTTTAGAGATGAAAATTGCAACACTTGAGATGAAAAAAAAGATACACTTAATGTATGTAACAGCAGATTTGATACATCAGAAGAGATTAGTGAAGTAAAGGACATAGTATTTAAAAATGATCCGAAGTGAAACACAAAGAGAAAAAAGAATTAAAAATGAAAGGAGCACCACTAAGTTGTGGCACAAGTTCAAGTCGCCTAATAAATGGAATTGTAGTTCTCAAAAGAGAGGAAGGAGAGAAAGAGAGAGAGAATGCAACACAGACAAAATATTTGAAAAAGTAATGGCTGAAAAATGCCCAAACTTGATGAAAAATATACACTCACAGATACAAGAAATTCATTGCACCCCAGCATAAGAAATATGAAGAAATCCACACAAAGTAGCATCACAACCAAATTGCTAAATACCAATAAAAATCTTAAAAGCAGTCAGAGAAAAAATATATGTTACATACAAAAGAACAAATATGAGAATTACTGTAATTACTTGTTGGAAACAATGCAAGTGAGAAGACAGAGGAGGAACATTTTAAAGTACTGAAAGAAAAAAAAACTTAACCTAGAATTTTATATCCAGTGAAAATATCTCCAATAAGAGTCTCCCCCTGAATGCCTCTTTGTTGCTCAGATGTGGCCTTCTCTCTCTCTAGCTAAACCACCTCAGCAGGTGATCTTGCTGCCCCCCCCACCCTAATTGGGACCTGACTCCCAGGGGTGTAAATCTCCCTGGCAACATGGGATATGACTCCCAGGGATGAATCTGGACCTGGCATCATGGGACTGACAACATCTTCTTGACCAAAAGGGGGATGCGAAATGAAACGAAATAAAGCTTCAGTGGTTGAGAGATTTCAAATGGAATCAAGAGGTCACTCTGGTGGACACTATATAGATAACACTTTTTAGGTTTTAATATATTGGAATAGCTAGAAGTAATTACCTGAAATTATCAAACTCCAACCCAGTATCCTTGACTCTTGAAGATGATTGTATAACAGTGTAGCTTACAAGGGGTGACAGTGTGATTGTGAAAACCTTGTGGATTGTGCTCCCTTTATCCAGTGTATGGATGGATGAGTAGAAGTATGGGGACAAAGACTGAATGAAAAATAGGGTGGGATGTGGGGGTGGGATGATTTGGTGTTCTTTTTTACTTTTATTTCTTATTCTGATTCTGATTCTTTCCGGTGTAAGAAAAGGGGTCAAAAATAGATTGGGGTGATGAAGGCATAACTATATGATGGAACTGTGAACAGTTAGTTGATTGTACACCATAGATGACTGTATGGTATATGAATATATCTCAATAAAATTGAATTTAATTAAAAAAAACAATAGAGAGCATTAGCAAAACCAAAAGTTGGTTCTTTGAAAATATCAATAAAATCAGCAAAACTTCAGCTAGACTGAGAAAGAAAAACAGAGAGAGGACACAAAAAATTAAAACCAGAAATGGTACAGAGTTTTTATGTGGAAGGAAGGAAAAGTTTTGTTAATGGATGATGGTGATGATAGCACAACATTGTGAATGTTACTAACACCACTGAATTACAAATTTGGATGTGGATAAAATGGGAAATTTGGGGATGTGGATAAAATGGGAAATTTGGGGTTGTTCATATGTTACTTGAGTTAAAAAAAATAGGACTGTAACAATACAAAAAGTGAATCCTAATATAAACTGTGGACTAGAGTTAACAGTATAATTCAAATAATATTGTTTTCTCTGTTGTGACAAAGGTACAACACTAATGCAGTGTGTTCATAACAGGGAAAACTGGGAAGGGGAGAGGTTTGGAGGGGTTTATGAGTACTCTGTATTTTCTGCATGACTTTTCTGTAAACAACTCTAATAAAAAATAAATCAAAATTTTAAAAAAATGAAGGCAAACTAAAGACTTTTCCAACATACAAAAACTGAAAGAACTCATCACCAGCAAGCTCACACTATAAAATATGTTAAAGCAAGTGCTCCAGACAGAAGGAAAATGAAAGCAGATTAAAATCTCAACCTACATAATGGAATGAAGAACACTGAAAATTGTCATGGTGTAGGTAAATATGAAAGTTTTTGTCATTATTTAAGTATCTTTAAAGATCATTGTTAAAATTCAAATAATAACAAAGTATTATAGCTTTATGATATATGGAGAAGTAAAATGATAGCAATGGCACAAACACTGAGAGAAGAGAAATGGAGGTATACTGTTGTAAAGTCCTTATACAAAACATAAGATAATATAACCAATTGATATTGAAGATACAGTATGATCCCTTAAAAAAATTATGCTATATAGCTTAAAGAATCCACTAAAATCGGACCATAGACTTAAATGCAAAGCATAAAGCTATAAAGTTCTAGAAGAAAACAAGAAAATCTTTGAGATCTTGGGCTCAGCAAATATTTCTTATATATGACAACCAAAGTGCAAATCATAACAGAAAATTTGATAAATTCCACTTCTTGAAAATGTAAAAATTCTTCTCTGTGAAAGACATGGTTAAGAAAATGAAAAGAAAAACCACAGTCTAGAAGACATTCTTTTCAAAGCATATATCTAATACAGGATTTGTAGCTTGAATATATAAAGGACTCTAAAAATTCAATTAAAAACTTCAATTTAAAAATGGACAAAATATTTGAACAGGCACTCCACCAAAGAAATTATAAGGATAACAACTAAGCACATGAAGAGATGCTCAACATCATTAGTCATTAAGGAAATGCAAATTAAAACCCTAATGGTATACCGCAGCACATGTATTAGGTTGGCTGTTAGTTATAAGAATGACCATACCAAGTGTTGACAGAAATGTGGAGGAATTGGAACTTTCTTATACTACTAGCAGTAATATAAAACTGTACGACCACTTTGGAAAACAATTTGGTAGTTTCTTAAAATGATAACCATATACTAGCCATATGATTCAACCATTTCACTCCTACATATTCACCCAAGAGATAAGGAACTATTTGTTTATACAAAGAGGTGTACACAATGTCTGAATCAGCTTTGTCGCAGCCCAAGAGCACCATGATGCGGTCGCAGTTGATTCGTCTGGGGGAGGGTGGCGGCCGGTTGCTAAATCCTAGGCTCCCAGGATTGCTCCGAGGGTACCGGCGGCGGGGGCTCTTTCCCGGAGGCGAGGGCGAGGCGGGGGACTTGGCCAGGTCCCCGGCGGGAGGCGTGCAAGTATGGAGGGCGGCGAGAAAGGAACAGGCGGGACACGTTTCTTTTAGGATGATGAAAACCAAGAGAGTTTATTAGGGGAGAGTACAAGCTTATATTGGGCCGTTTAGAGGGCGGGGTAGCTGTAGGGGTTAAAGGCTTGGATTGGTTCTGAGAGGGCGCGGAGGTTGATTGAAAAGGGGCGAGAGTTGCTCCCGTAACGGTGTCCGGCAACAATGTATGCGCACCGGTGGTGATGGGAGTTGCGCTGGCAACGGGGAGTGTCCGGGCAAGATAAGGGGGTGGGGAAAAGGCGGTTCCCTCCGGCAAGCCTCTCCTAACATTTGGTATATTTTGGGTGAGGAAATGGGGCCTGCCTCCGGCCTCACTTTCCCAGGCCCGGGGGGCTGTAGAGGGCGCACTCACCCGTACCCACTACCCTCCCCAGGGGTGGATCCGGTCCCCCAGCCCAGGCCCGCCAAGTTAAAGCGCGTAATCAGTGTCCCGCACCATGACAGTCCAGAGGCCAAAGAAGACAACAAGCATTTTCTGATACATTAACTTTTATTCAGGGTTTACTTACAGGATGAGAAGTCGTGGAGAGATCATGACGGCTCTCTCAGGCCGGGCAGGCATTGCATTTGCAGGGAAGACGACCCAGCGATGCAAAGAGGACAGAAAGCCTTTTATAAGGGTTTAAGACAAAGGCCTTCCTAAGGGTGGGGGGAGCATAGATGCAGGAATAGGTCATTCTGACCTGGGGGGTGGTGCAGGAAGGACTAGAATAACACTTGAACAATTACATTTTGCTCTTTTTGTGAGACTAAGAGACTCTCCCTGCCTGCCTGCTTGCATAAAGTTACATTTTAAGGTCAATTTACCCTTTTCCTCTTTACTGGCTTAGAAAGACAGTAGGTTAAACATTTAGCTGCCTGGGTCATGCAGACTGCTGTGCACCAAAGATCTGCAGGCCTGTTTTGCTCAGGCCACCGGTTGCCACAAGCTTTATTTATAAAAGCCAATAACAGCAAAGAAGGCAAATGTTTATCAAGAGTGGGAAGAAAGGATTACACAAGGGCATGAGGAAATTTTTGCTGGTGACAGATATGTTCACTATATTGATTTTGGCGTTGGTTTCATGGCTGTATACATGTATAAAAATTATCAAATTGTGTATTTTAAATGTGTGAAGTTTCAGACATGTCAATTATACTTCCGTAAAACTGTGGGGAAACGATCTTTTAATCAAAAAGAAAACAATGAAATCCCACTAAAATTTTCAGTATCAAAGACTGACAATAAATTTTGGTGAGGCTGTGGATCAACTGGAACCCTTATACCTTGCAGGCAGAAATGCAAAATAATACAAACGCTTTGGAACACCGTTGGCCAGTTTCTTATAAAGTTAAACAAACACCTACTCATAACCCCGTAATGCCTCTCCCAAAAGAAATAAAAACACAAGTCCGCAAGAAGCCTTGTGAAGGCACGTTTATAGAAGCAGTGATTTCCCTGTCCCTAAAGGAGGGAAAAATAACCAACGGGGGATTCTTTTTCTGCCGCCGCAGCTTGAAAGAAATCGGGTGCTGTCGTCCTTTCCCTTCAAGAAGAATCAGAAGGAGCTGCGTACACTGACTTCCATTCATTTAAAAATATCTATTGACCATTTATTATCGATAAACAATCTCTTCATTCAAAGGTAAAGATGAAGTGGTCCCTGACCTGATAAAGTTTGGCTGGAGGGGCTCGGAAATTAAATACATCAAAGCCCAAAAGACTGTCTGGTGAGGCGGGGCAAGATGGCGGACTGGTGAGCTGTATGTTTTAGTTACTCCTCCAGGAAAGTAGGTAGAAAGCCAGGAACTGCATGGACTGGAGACCACAGAGCAATCTGACTTTGGGCATACTTCATACAACACTCATGAAAACGTGGAACTGCTGAGATCTGCGAAATCTGTAAGTTTTTGCGGCCAGGAGACCCGCGCCCCTCCCTGCCAGGCTCAGTCCCATGGGAGGAGGGGCTGTCAGCTCCGGGAAGGAGAAGGGAGAACTGCAGTGGCAGCCCTTATCGGAAACTCATTCTACTGATCCAAACTCCAACCATAGATAGACTGAGACCAGACACCAGAGAATCTGAGAGCAGCCAGCCCAGCAGAGAGGAGACAGGCATAGAAAAAAAACAACATGAAAAACTCCAAAATAAAAGCGGAGGATTTTTGGAGTTCTGGTGAACATAGAAAGGGGAAGGGCAGAGCTCAGGCCCTGAGGCACATATGCGAATCCCGAAGAAAAGCTGATCTCTCTGCCCTGTGGACCTTTCCCCAATGGCCCTGGTTGCTTTGTCTCTTAGCATTTCAATAACCCATTAGATCTCTGAGGAGGGCCCTTTTTTTTTTTTTTTTTTTAATCCTTTTTTCTTTTTCTAAAACAATTACTCTAAGAAGCCCAATACAGAAAGCTTCAAAGACTTACAATTTGGGCAGGTCAAGTCAAGAGCAGAACTAAGAGAGCTCTGAGACAAAAGGCAATAATCCAGTGGCTGAGAAAATTCACTAAACACCACAACTTCCCAAGAAAAGGGGGGTGTCCGCTCACAGCCATCATCCTGGTGGACAGGAAACACTCCTGCCCATTGCCAGCCCCATAGCCCAGAGCTGCCCCAGACAACCCAGTGTGACGGAAGTGCTTCAGATAACAGGCACACACCACAAAACTGGGCGTGGACATTAGCCTTCCCTGCAACCTCAGCTGATTGTCCCAGAGTTGGGAAGGTAGAGCAGTGTGAATTAACAAAGCCCCATTCAGCCATCATTTCAGCAGACTGGGAGACTCCCTAAACAGCCCAGCAGCCCAGAACTGCCCTGGGGGGATGGCACTCACCTGTGACATAGCACAGTCATCCCTCAACAGAGGACCCGGGGTGCACAGCCTGGAAGAGGGGCCCACTTGCAAGTCTCAGGAGCCATACGCCAATAGCAAGGACTTGTGGGTCAGTGGCAGAGACAAACTGTGGCAGGACTGAAGTGAAGGATTAGACTATTGCAGCAGCTTTAAAACTCTAGGATCACCAGGGAGATTTGATTGTTAGGGCCACCCCCCCTCCCTGACTGCCCAGAAACACGCCCCATATACAGGGCAGGCAACACCAACTACACATGCAAGCTTGGCACACCAATTGGACCCCACAAGACTCACTCCCCCACTCACCAAAAAGGCTAAGCAGGGGAGAACTGGCTTGTGGAGAACAGGTGGCTCGTGGATGCCACCTGCTGGTTAGTTAGAGAAAGTGTACCCCACGAAGCTGTAGATCTGATAAATTAGAGATAAGGACTTCAATTGGTCTACAAATCCTGAAAGAACCCTATCAAGTTCAGCAAATGCCACGAGGCCAAAAACAACAGAAAATTATAAAGCATATGAAAAACCAGACGATATGGATAACCCAAGCCCATGCACCCAAATCAAAAGATCAGAAGAGACACAGCACCTAGAGCAGCTACTCAAAGAACTAAAGATGAACAATGAGACCATAGTACGGGATACAAAGGAAATCAAGAAGACCCTAGAAGAGCATAAAGAAGACATTGCAAGACTAAATAAAAAAATGGATGATCTTATGGAAATTAAAGAAACTGTTGACCAAATTAAAAAGATCCTGGACACTCATAGTACAAGACTAGAGGAAGTTGAACAAGGAATCAGTGACCTGGAAGATGACAGAATGGAAAATGAAAGCATAAAAGAAAGAATGGGGAAAAAAATTGAAAAAATCGAAATGGACCTCAGGAATATGATAGATAATATGAAACGTCCAAATATAAGACTCATGGGTGTCCCAGAAGGGGAAGAAAAGGGTAAAGGTCTAGGAAGAGTATTCAAAGAAATTGTTGGGGAAAACTTCCCAAATCTTCTAAACAACATAAATACACAAATCATAAATGCTCAGCGAACTCCAAATAGAATAAATCCAAATAAACCCACTCCAAGACATATACTGATCACACTGTCAAACACAGAAGAGAAGGAGCAAGTTCTGAAAGCAGCAAGAGAAAAGCAATTCACCACATACAAAGGAAACAGCATAAGACTAAGTAGTGACTACTCAGCAGCCACCATAGAGGCAAGAAGGCAGTGGCACGATATATTTAAAATTCTGAGTGAGAAAAATTTCCAGCCAAGAATACTTTATCCAGCAAAGCTCTCCTTCAAATTTGAGGGAGAGCTTAAATTTTTCACGGACAAACAAATGCTGAGAGAATTTGCTAACAAGAGACCTGCCCTACTGGAGATACTAAAGGGAGCCCTACAGACAGAGAAACAAAGGACAGAGAGACTTGGAGAAAGGTTCAGTACTAAAGAGATTCGGTATGGGTACAATAAAGGATATTAATAGACAGAGGGGAAAAATATGACAAACATAAACCAAAGGATAAGATGGCTGATTCAAGAAATGCCTTCACGGTTATAATGTTGAATGTAAATGGATTAAACTCCCCAATTAAAAGATACAGATTCACAGAATGGATCAAAAAAAAATGAACCATCAATATGTTGCATACAAGACTCATCTTAGACACAGGGACACAAAGAAACTGAAAGTGAAAGGATGGAAAAAAATATTTCATGCAAGCTACAGCCAAAAGAAAGCAGGTGTAGCAATATTAATCTCAGATAAAATAGACTTCAAATGCAAGGATGTTTTGAGAGACAAAGAAGGCCACTACATACTAATAAAAGGGGCAATTCAGCAAGAAGAAATAACAATCGTAAATGTCTATGCACCCAATCAAGGTGCCACAAAATACATGAGAGAAACACTGGCAAAACTAAAGGAAGCAATTGATGTTTCCACAATAATTGTGGGAGACTTCAACACATCACTCTCTCCTATAGATAGATCAACCAGACAGAAGACCAATAAGGAAATTGAAAACCTAAACAATCTGATAAATGAATGAGATTTAACAGACATATACAGGACATTACATCCCAAATCACCAGGATACACATACTTTTCTAGTGCTCATGGAACTTTCTCCAGAATAGATCATATGCTGGGACATAAAACAAGCCTCAATAAATTTAAAAAGATTGAAATTATTCAAAGCACATTCTCTGACCACAATGGAATACAATTAGAAGTCAATAACCATCAGAGACTTAGAAAATTCACAAATACCTGGAGGTTAAAGAACACACTCCTAAACAATCAGTGGGTTAAAGAAGAAATAGCAAGAGAAATTGCTAAATATATAGAGACGAATGAAAATGAGAACACAACATACCAAAACCTATGGGATGCAGCAAAAGCAGTGCTAAGGGGGAAATTTATAGCACTAAATGCATATATTAAAAAGGAAGAAAGAGGCAAAATCATAGAACTAATGGATCAACTGAAGAAGCTAGAAAATGAACAGCAAACCAATCCTAAACCAAGTAGAAGAAAAGAAATAACAAGGATTAAAGCAGAAATAAATGACATAGAGAACAAAAAAACAATAGAGAGGATAAATATCACCAAAAGTTGGTTCTTTGAGAAGATCAACAAGATTGACAAGCTCCTAGCTAGACTGACAAAATAAAAAAGAGAGAAGACCCAGATAAACAAAATAATGAATGAAAAAAGTGACATAACTGCAGATCCTGAAGAAATTAAAAAAATTATAAGAGGATATTATGAACAACTGTATGGCAACAAACTGGATAATGTAGAAGAAATGGACAATTTTCTGGAAACATATGAACAACGTAGACTGACCAGAGAAGAAATAGAAGACCTCAACCAACCCATCACAAGCAAAGAGATCCAATCAGTCATCAAAAATCTTCCCACAAATAAATGCCCAGGGCCAGATGGCTTCACAGAGGAATTCTACCAAACTTTCCAGAAAGAACTGACACCAATCTTACTCAAACTCTTTCAAAACATTGAAGAAAATGGAACACTACCTAACTCATTTTATGAAGCTAACATCAATCTAATACCAAAACCAGGCAAAGATGCTACAAAAAAGGAAAACTACCGGCCAATCTCCCTAATGAATATAGATGCAAAAATCCTCAACAAAATACTTGCAAATCAAATCCAAAGACACATTAAAAAAATCATACACCATGACCAAGTGGGGTTCATTCCAGGTATGCAAGGATGGTTCAACATAAGAAAATCAATCAATGTATTACAACACATTAACAAGTCAAAAGGGAACAATCAATTGATCATCTCAATAGATGCTGAAAAAGCATTTGACAAAATCCAACAGCCCTTTTTGATAAAAACACTTCAAAAGGTAGGAATTGAAGGAAACTTCCTCAACATGATAAAGAGCATATATGAAAAACCCACAGCCAGCATAGTACTCAATGGTGAGAGACTGAAAGCCTTCCCTCTAAGATCAGGAACGAGACAAGGATGCCCGCTGTCACCACTGTTATTCAACATTGTGCTGGAAGTGCTAGCCAGGGCAATCCGGCAACACAAAGAAATAAAAGGCATCCAAATTGGTAATGAAGAAGTAAATCTGTCATTGTTTGCAGATGATATGATCTTATATCTAGAAACCCCTGAGAAATCGACGATACAGCTACTAGAGCTAATAAACAAATTTAGCAAAGTAGCGGGATACAAGATTAATGCACATAAGTCAGTAATGTTTCTATATGCTAGAAATGAACAAACTGAAGAGACACTCAAGAAAAAGATACCATTTTCAATAGCAGCTAAAAAAATCAAGTACCTAGGAATAAACTTAACCAAATATGTAAAAGACCTATACAAAGAAAACTACATAACTCTACTAAAAGAAATAGAAGGGGACCTTAAAAGATGGAAAAATATTCCATGTTCATGGATAGGAAGAGTAAATGTCATTAAGATGTCAATTCTACCCAAACTCATCTACAGATTCAATGCAATCCCAATCAAAATTCCAACAACCTACTTTGCAGACTTGGAAAAGCTAGTTATCAAATTTATTTGGAAAGGGAAGATGCCTCGAATTGCTAAAGACACTCTAAAAAAGAAAAACGAAGTGGGAGGACTTACACTCCCTGACTTTGAAGCTTATTATAAAGCCACAGTAGTCAAAACAGCATGGTACTGGCACAAAGATAGACATATAGATCAATGGAATCGAATTGAGAATTCAGAGATAGACCCTCAGATCTATGGCCGACTGATCTTTGATAAGGCCCCCAAAGTCACTGAACTGAGTCATAATGGTCTTTTCAACAAATGGGTCTGGGAGAGTTGGATATCCATATCCAAAAGAATGAAAGAGGACCCCTACCTCACCCCCTACACAAAAATTAACTCAAAATGGACGAAAGATCTCAATATAAAAGAAAGTACCATAAAACTCCTAGAAGATAATGTAGGAAAACATCTTCAAGACCTTGTATTAGGCGGCCACTTCCTAGACTTTACACCCAAAGCACAAGCAACAAAAGAGAAAATAGATAAATGGGAACTCCTCAAGCTTAGAAGTTTCTGCACCTCAAAGGAATTTCTCAAAAAGGTAAAGAGGCAGCCAACTCAATGGGAAAAAATTTTTGGAAACCATGTATCTGACAAAAGACTGATATCTTGCATATATAAAGAAATCCTACAACTCAATGACAATAGTACAGACAGCCCAATTATAAAATGGGCAAAAGATATGAAAAGGCAGTTCTCTGAAGAGGAAATACAAATGGCCAAGAAACACATGAAAAAATGTTCAGCTTCACTAGCTATTAGAGAGATGCAAATTAAGACCACAATGAGATACCATCTAACACCGGTTAGAATGGCTGCCATTAAACAAACAGGAAACTACAAATGCTGGAGGGGATGTGGAGAAATTGGAACTCTTATTCACTGTTGGTGGGACTGTATAATGGTTCAGCCACTCTGGAAGTCAGTCTGGCAGTTCCTTAGAAAACTAGATATAGAGTTACCATTCGATCCAGCGATTGCACTTCTCAGTATATACCCGGAAGATCGGAAAGCAGTGACACGAACAGATATCCGCACGCAAATGTTCATAGCAGCATTATTCACAATTGCCAAGATATGGAAACAACCCAAATGTCCTTCAACAGATGAGTGGATAAATAAAATGAGGTATATACACACGATGGAATACTACACGGCAGTAAGAAGGAACGATCTCGTGAAACATGTGACAACACGGATGAACCTTGAAGACATAATGCTGAGCAAAATAAGCCAGGCACAAAAAGAGAAATATTATATGCTACCACTAATGTGAACTTTGAAAAATGTAAAACAAATGATTTATAATGTAGAATGTAGGGGAACTAGCAGTAGAGAGCAATTAAGGAAGGGGGAACAATAATCCAAGAAGAACAGATAAGCTATTTAACGTTCTGGGGATGCCCAGGAATGACTATGGTCTGTTAATTTCTGATGGATATAGTAGGAACAAGTTCACAGAAATGTTGCTATATTAGGTAACTTTCTTGGGGTAAAGTAGGAACATGTTGGAAGTTAAGCAGTTATCTTAGGTTAGTTGTCTTTTTCTTACTCCCTTGTTATGGTCTCTTTGAAATGTTCTTTTATTGTATGTTTGTTTTCTTTTTAACTTTTTTTTCATACAGTTGATTTAAAAAAGAAGGGAAAGTTAAAAAAAAAAAAAGAAAAAAAAAAAAAAAAAAATGAAAAAAAAGATGTAGTGCCCCCTTGAGGAGCCTGTGGAGAATGCAGGGGTATTCGCCTACCCCACCTGGATGGTTGCTAACATGACCACAGACATAGGGGACTGGTGGTTGGATGGGTTGAGCCCTCTACCATAAATTTTACCCTTGGGAAGACGGTTGCTGCAAAGGAGAGGCTAGGCCTCCCTATGATTGTGCCTAAGAGCCTCCTCCCGAATGCCTCTTTGTTGCTCAGATGTGGCCCTCTCTCTCTGGCTAAGCCAACTTGAAAGGTGAAATCACTGCCCTCCCCCCTACGTGGGATCAGACACCCAGGGGACTGAATCCCCCTGGCAACGTGGAATATGACTCCCGGGGAGGAATGTAGACCCGGCATCGTGGGACGGAGAACATCTTCTTGACCAAAAGGGGGATGTGAAAGGAAATGAAATAAGCTTCAGTGGCAGAGAGATTCCAAAACGAGCCGAGAGGTCACTCTGGTGGGCACTCTTACGCACACTTTAGACAACGCTTTTTAGGTTCTAAAGAATTGGGGTAGCTGGTGGTGGATACCTGAAACTATCAAACTACAACCCAGAACCCATGAATCTCAAAGACAGTTGTATAAAAATGTAGCTTATGAGGGGTGACAATGGGATTGGGAAAGCCATAAGGACCACACTCCACTTTGTCTAGTTTATGGATGGATAAATAGAAAAATAGGGGAAGGAAACAAACAGACAAAGGTACCCAGTGTTCTTTTTTACTTCAATTGCTCTTTTTCACTCTAATTATTATTCTTGTTATTTTTGTGTGTGTGCTAATGAAGGTGTCAGGGATTGATTTAGGTGATGAATGTACAACTATGTAATGGTACTGTAAACAATCGAAAGTACCATTTGTTTTGTATGACTGCGTGGTATGTGAATATATCTCAATAAAATGAAGATTAAAAAAAGTGTAAAAAAAAAAAAAGACTATCTGGTAACTGGGGGACAAACTATTTCCCCTTTACTTTCCAGTCATAGGGTGTTTTGCACAAATTAATGTGGAGACGTTTCCTAAATTTTTCCAGTGGAAAATATACTGGACTTTATTTATAGATTGCTGGTGAGAAAGGCAAGGCTGCATGTAAAAAGTGAAGGCAGAGACTAACTGCAGAGCTATGATACTTAAAGGCATGTGAGGACAAGAGGGCCGAGGAAGAAAAGGTAGAACCGTCTATAGGAAAAAGACACGGTAGAAAGGAGGAAGATATTGATCGGAGAATTCCATCCTGGGTCTTTCCTGGAAGTCGTTACAAAACATAACAACAACAACAACAAAAACAGGCGTTCTGATACTGATAGGATCTTGGAGAGACTGACGGGGCTGGGAAACAACCAGGAGCAGGAATTGTATCCTTTGCTCTAGAATTCATTTTACCTTGAGTGCAACAGCAAGAAAAAGGATCCATTTTAGATTTTAGAAATAGTACAGTTGAATGTACTTGCTACCGACAGAAAATAGTTTTTGAAGGAACTACAGAAATAGGTGATATATTTCTAAATATAAACCCCAAAACAGCGTTTTCCGCGAGGGGGTGTAGCTCAGTGGTAGAGCGCATGCTTTGCATGTATGAGGCCCTGGGTTCGATACCCGGCACCTCCAGAACCGGGTAACGTTTTCTGCTCCTGATTTTTGTTTTATAGTTAATATGCTTCAGTAACATAGGCTGCTTTTCGTCTTTCCTTGCTTTTTATTCCCACTCATTTCCTGTTCTCCTGCAAAGTAAACGTTGTTGCTGTGATAGCTGAAGAAATAAACGACAAGAGGAAAGTACAGACGTGCTGGATATCCACCGAATTGCAATCAAACTAACCAGCGTTTTTTGTTTTTGTTTTTGTTTTTAAACCTAGCTTACCATTTAACAAAATTATTGAAAGGAAAGACAGAAATGAAGAAAAAAAGAAGCCCATTTACAATTTATTTAGCCATAATAACTAATCCAAAAGACACTAAATAGTGGGGAAAATTCAGATGCTGTGGACAGAATTCCAGGTGTCCCTGGAAAAATGCTTTGGACTGCGAATCTAATGCCTTGGACATCAACTATTCATGAACCTCTACGAACCTCCTTTATCAAGTACCTGGAATAGACCTCATGAACAAGAATCAAGGCTCTTATTTCTAGAGTAAGAAACAGAAAAAAGTAAAATAAAAAGAGCCCCATTACCAACCTGCTTTAATTTTGAAGACAAAATGTTTTTAGTATGTTGGAGAACACTTGGCTCTCAGATACTCAGTTGATGGAGAAGTTTTGTCTTCTAAGAAATCAACCATCTCCTAGTTTTCTTTCCTTCCCTTAAGGTATATCTGAAAAAGATTGAGAAGCAGATGCCCAGCAGCAGTTGTGTGTTGTGGAAGTAGGAGACATACCCTCTGAATAAACTAAGCCACTGTGGGTAGCAAGAGTCAATGTAATGCTTTACTTTGGAGGCTTAGGGTATATCATCTCTCCTATCCCGATTTTGGACAAAATTGAGGCTAATCACCCTCAATTGTTCTGTAGATAAAAATCACAGCATTCTAGAAGGTACAGTGCTCTGGTTAAAAACCTAAAACAAAGACCTCACAAGATGGCTCAGTGCACTGGACACTCAGTTTTAATTCCAAGCTCCTAAGTAATCACATTCCATGACATTAAGAGGGAGATCTCATTACACCATCTCCACCCTGGCATACATTGGATGAGTCACCACACTTCTGGCTGAAGAGCAAAATATTATATAACATCGAGTATAAAAATAATTGTAATAAAAGATTTTTAGGAACCAAGCTAGGCTTGTAATCCAAAACGAGACTTGCATTTTTGAAAACACGTAGTTCTCCCTCCCTGGAGCATGTATCATTGCTTCGTAGAGAATTACTGCATCTGAGTATCCCACCCTCTACTTCTCTTCCTCTCCCTCTTTGCTGACATTTTTCCATTGCCATCTATCCAAACTGTATTACTGCATTTAGCTGCTGGTTCAGGCATCTCCACTCCAAATCTAGCCATCACTATCAGTAACTTAAGTGGGAGTCACATCACAGATCTTGTCTCATCTTTCCATGTTACAGTTCTTTAGTTCTAAGTAATAGAAGTTTCAGAAGGCATTTTATTTCTTTTTGAATGTTGTTAATTTGTACCCCAATTGTGATTTGGCTCTTGAGCAAATAGTATCTTCAAAGCAAGTAACAGACAATTCTTGTCTCCACTATGTGGCTTGTTTTCAGCTTTGTATTGGCAGTGATAGCATGAGACATGAATTAGCCTCTTGGCTTAATGGATAAATCACCTGATTCTCAATCAAAAAGTTGAGGTCTTACAGTTTCTTCATCGTCACTCTTCTTTTGCTGGTCCCTTCTTAATCCAAGTTGCAGAAATAGTAGAAATGTTTGTCCTTTGAGGGCTGGTAGAATTGATGCTGTTTCACAAATGGCCTAAGATATCTGCAGGTTCTGCTTTTGTTTCTCTTGGAAAACCCCCTCTTGGAAGCTTCCAATAAGAAGTTTGACTACTATGGGTCCATCATGCTGTAAAGTCCAAGGTAGCACTGTGGAGAGAGAAAAGCCAAGGGAAAGCCACATAGAGTAGCACTCATGCACTAGACATGAATGAAGCTTTCTTGGACCCTTGAGCCCAAATCAGTAACTAGCTAAAAACAGAGCAGAGAACAGTGCTAGCTTACATCTGAGGAGCAGAAAACATGCCCAGCCATACCCTTCGCAAACTTCTGACTAACGACACTGTGAACAAGTAAAATGGGTGGGATTTTTTTAAGCTACTAAATGTGAGTGTTTCGATATATTTGTATACCAAATATCAAATCTCCAGTCCCAGATTAGAAAAGGAGAGCAAAGAAGAGATAATAGTCACTTCGTCTCAAAAACGATAGCTGGAAATTTATAGGGACATTAATATGTCTTCTAAGGAAATTTTAGAATCATAATCATAACTGGTATAAACTGTAAAAGAATAAGATCAGAGTAGACCAAGCTCATTTCTTTGTTTTCCA
Source organism: Choloepus didactylus (assembly GCF_015220235.1). Lineage (NCBI taxonomy): Eukaryota > Metazoa > Chordata > Mammalia > Pilosa > Megalonychidae > Choloepus > Choloepus didactylus. The sequence goes on along the minus strand of NC_051313.1, from coordinate 124,145,329 downwards.
TAAATACCAATAGTAAGTGCATTATCTCCCAGTCTTAGTGGTTATTTTAAATCCTTACTCTATCCACTATTCAGAGGTGCTCTCCCTCTAGCCAGATGAATGTTCAAAATTCAGGTGCAGAAATGTCTGCGGAATTCCAGACTCAGGTTATTGTGTGCTTAAGTAGAGATCCTCAAGGGGATATCTCATAGGCATTTAAATATCTGATATTTAAACCCAAACTAAATTTTCTCACTTTATTGTCCAATTTGATGCTCCTAAACCAAAAATAAATCCACAAACCACCACCACCACCACCAACAACAACAACAAATTAACAGAATTCCCACTCTTCCTTCTGCACTTACTAGTTTTGTGAAAGGCATTATTATCCGCATAATCCAGTCTACCTGCAGGCCTTCCTAAGGACTAAATAGGCTAAAGTAGAAAACTACTGGGTTGTATATATTTGACAAATGCATTCTGATTCTATTGCAGCCCTGGTTGCAATGTCCTCTTTTCAGAACCCAGTTGCACCAACAGCAGGATGTAAGAAGTGGAAGCATACACCAAATTATTCTGAAGACCTTCCTAGAAGAAAGCCAGGCTTCAATTAGGCTCTGTAAAAAAGTTAGAAAATTGGGAGGGAAAAGGAAAAATGATGTCTTTACAGGGATTTTAACTTAAACTCTGAAATCTCACATTAAAAAATTACCTCCATTAACTGAGCCATCAGGTGGGCCTCCTGATATCTAACCAATAGGAATACATTTGGTTTCTTTAACAGTACTGTCCAGTAGAATTACATAAGTAATTTAAAATTTTCTAGTAGCCACATTTTAAAATACAAAAAGGAAGATGTGAAATTAATTTAATAACATATTTTATTTAACTCAATGTATCTAAAATATTATCATTGCCACATATAATAAATATTTTAAATTTCAATGAGATATTTTTAAATTTTGTTTATCAAAAAATAAAAAAATAAAAAAAAACATTTCCAGATAAAATAAAACAGAGGAACAGGAAAAATAAATACCCTGAAATAACTTCATTGCTTCCAATATGCTCCTACCATACCACAAAAAAAGTAACAAACCATAGTCATTCCTGAACTTTCCCATATCATTAAGATTACCCTCAATATCTTACCTATTCTTATCAGATTTTCATTCCTTCTTCGCTAACTGCTATCTATCTCCAGGCCCCTATATTCTACAATAAGAGATCACATTAGTGGTAACACACAATGTTTCTCCTTTTGTGTCTGACTTATTTTACTCAACATATGTCCTCAAGGTTCATCCATGTTGTCATATGCTTCATGACCTTGTTCCTTTTCACTGCAGCATAGTATTCCATTGTATGTATGTACCAAATTCATTTATCCACTTATCTGATGTAGGACATTTAGGTTGTTTCCTATGCTTCATGACCTTGTTCCTTCTCACTGCAGCATAGTATTCCATTGTATGTATGTACCAAATTCGTTTATCCACTTATCTGATGTAGGACATTTAGGTTGTTTCCACTTCTTGGCAATTGTGAACAATGTCACTGTGAACATCAGTGTGCAAGTATCTGTTCGTGTCACTGCTTTCAGGTCCTCTGGGTAAATACTGAGAAGTGAAATTGCTGGACCATAAAGTAAATCTATACCTAATTTTTTAAGGAACTGCCAAACTGTCTTCCAGAGTGGCTGTACCATTATACAGTCCCGCCAGCAATGAATGAGAGTTCCAATTTCTTCACATCCTCTCCAGCATTTGAAGTTTCCTGTTTGTTTAATGACAGTCATTCTTATTGATGTAAGATGATACCTCGTTGTGGTCTTGATTTGCGTCTCCCTAATAGTTAGCAAAAATCAACATTTTCTCATGTGTTTTTTAGCCTTTTGTGCTTCCTTTTTGGAGAAATGCCTTTTTGTATCTTTTGCCTGTTTTATAATTGGGCTATTTATACTGTTGATGTTGAGTTGTAAGATTTCTTTACATATACAAGATATCAGACTCTTATCAGATAGATGGTTTCCAAATATTTTCTTCCATTGAGTTGGCTATCTCTTTACCTTTTTGACAAATTCCTTTTAGGTACAGAAGCTTTTAATTCTGAGGAGTTCCCATTTATCTATTTTTTCTTTTGTTACTTGTGCTTTGGGTGTAAGGCTTAAGAAGCGACCTCCTAATACTAGGTCTTAAAGATGTTTCCCTACATTATCTTCTAGGAGCCTTATGATGCAGTCTCTTATATTAAGATCCTTGATCCATGCTGAATTAATTTTAGTATAGAGTGTGAGGTAGAGGTTCTATTTCATTCTTTTAGATATAGATATCCAATTCTCCCAGCCTCATTTGTTGAAGAGGCTGTTATGTCCCAATTCAGTGGATTTTGGGGACTTTTCAAAAATCAGTTGACCATAGACCTAGGGGCCTATTTCTGATTTCTCAATTCAGTTTCATTGATCAATATGTCTACCTTTGAACCACTACCATGCTGTTTTGACTACTGAGGCTTTATAGTAGGCTTCAAAGTCAAACAGTGTAAGTCCTCCCACTTGGTTATTCTTTTTTAGAATATATTTAGTAATTTGAGACATCTTTTCCTTCAAATAAATTTGATGACCAACTTTTTCAAGTCTGCAAATAGGTTGTTGGAATTTTGATGGGAATTGCATTAAATCTATAAATCAGTTTGGGTAGAATTGACATCTTAACTATGTTTAGCCTTCCTATCTATGAACAAGGAATATGTATTCATCTTTTTAGGTCACCTTCTATTTCCTTTAGGAGAGTTATGTAATTTTCTGTGTAGAGGTCTTTTACATCCTTGGTTAAGTTTATTCCTATGTGCTTAGTTTTCTTAGTTTCTATTGAGAATGGAATCTTTTTCTTGAGTCTCTTCAGTTATGCCATTTCTACTATATAGAAACATTACTGATTTATTTGCATTAATCTTATATCCCACCACTTTGCTGAATTTATTAGCTCAAATAGGTATGTCATCAGTTTCTCAGGGTTTTCCAAATATAAGACCATATCATCTGCAAATAATGAGAGTTTTGCTTCTTCCTTTCCAATTTGGATGCTGTTTATTTCTTTTTCTTGCCAAATTGCTCTGGCTAGAACTTCTAGCACAATATTGAATAATAGTGGTGACTACGGACATCCTTGTCTCATTCCTGATCTTAGAGGGAAAATTTTCAGTCTCTTGCCATTGACTACTATACTGGCTGTGAGTTTTTTCATATATGCCCTTTATCATATTGAGGAAATTTCCTTCTATTCCTAACTTTTGCAGTGTTCATATCATAAAAGGATGTTGGATTTTGGCGAATGCTTTTTCAGCATCTATTGAGATGATCATTTGATTTTTTTCCTTCTAATTTGTTCATGTATTTTTATTATGTTGATTGGTTTTCTTATGTTGAACCACCCTGGCATACCTGGGATGAACCCCACTTGGTCAGGGTGTATAATTTTTTTAATGTGTCTTTGAATTTGGTTTGCAAGTTTTTGTTGAGAATTTTTGCGTCTATAGTCATTAGGGAAATTGACCTGTAGTTTTCCTTTCTTGCAGCATTTTATCTGGTTTTGGTGTTAGAGTGATGTTGGCTTCATAAAATGAGTTAGGTAGTGTTCTATTTTCTTCAATTTTGTGAAGGAGTTTAAATAGGAATGGTATCAGTTCTTTCTGGAAAGTTTGGTAGAATTCCCCAATAAAGCCATCTGGGTTTTATTTGTAGGAAGCTTTTTGATTACTGACTGGATCTCTTCACTTGTGATTGGTTTGTTGAGTTCTTCTATTTCTTTTTCATTCAGTCTAGGTTGCTCATGAGATATTTTACATTCTTTTTTACATAACAAGTCTTTAAATTTATTATGCATTTTACATTTACAACACATCTCAATTCAGATGCTATATATTAATCAGAAATACTTTATCTATATTTAGATTTCATAAAACTTACAGCTATAAAAGTAGATTCACATACCTTAAAGTTTTGCAATAACTAAATCAAGTATCAAAAGATATGTTCCTTTAATATTTGCCCCCACAAAGACAAAAGTGGTTCATCTTTTCAGATGTCTTGATATGAATTTGAAGCAAATATATATTATTTTCAAAATAATTCTGTTCAAGTTAAGTAAGTTCACTAACTCTTGGGTCGACTCCATTATTATCATCAGATTCAAAAAGGTGCTGCATTTGGATGAAACTCAAAACTGCACTAAAAGCAACTCTAAATTTATCCATATGAACAAGATATCCTTCAAACTTATCTTGCAGTTTCTTGTAGCCAATTTACATAATATAGTCAGTTATAATTAAAATCTTCTGCATATTGGTTCAGGTTACAAAATCTGTAATTTCCTTACTGTTGATGTATATTATTAAAAAATTTCAATTTTAACATAAATTCTCATATCTGTTTAGCTACCTCACAAATAAGCTTTTTTGTTGCCTTAGAGCTTCATATTTAGCTTGTTCAAATGCATTGTGATATATGTGAGAAAATGTAAATTAGAATGACATTTTTTTCTTTGATTATTGAATGTTTGGTAAACACTTCTTTTGATTCAGGGAAATGTTGAATTAAAGTTAATAGCAAATTGATCTTTCTAAAACTCTTTCTTCCATGATATAAAAAAATGGAAGAGTGTTCCATGCTCTTGTATTCTTTGTCAAAGGTCATTAAATTCATTCTTTTATATTCTTTTCAATAGACCAAAACCCAGGCAATGATTCATAACAGTTGTGCACATATACTGAATAATTTTAAGAACTGTATCCATGACAATTTTTAGAGAGGCTGCATCAGAAAACTGAACACAACACTTTTCAATAATTATCATACAGTAAAACACAGCAATAAGGGGAACAGCCTCTTGTTCTAAAATTGTAATAAATGTAGACTTTTTATATAACATAACTGGAGCACCACCTATTGTGACACAAGTTATTTTTTTACAGCTTCCTTGATAGATGTAAAATAATCAAAATATCTATGCCATGAGTTCAATTTTTTTTAGGCCATGGGTTTTTCCCTTCTTTCTCTCTTCACTCTTCCATTAATGTAGTCTCCTGATCCAAATCTTCAGCATCCACTAACAGTGGTCCAGGGTTGCTAGAATGGTGCCTGTCTGGTAAGAATATTTGTCATTCATTTAGCACGAGGTTTTGTAAATTCATATCTAAATTTCCAGGCCAGCATAAAGTTACTCATCTTGCCATACTTCATTCCCATCAAATATTGTTAAATGGTTCTCTTCTATCTTTTCTCCCCACATTGACTTGAATTCCCTGAGGCTACTCCTTTTGTATTTTTGGAATACCTTTTGTGTCTCACTGGCAGTTTTGTAGGCAGAGGGAAGGAAGTTGAAAGGAAAAGAATTGGGGATGGAAGAGTATATTCCCACATGGGACTCTCCCTGGTGGTAGACTGGAACTGGCATTCCAGTAACCTGTCAGCATAACTTGGAGTGGGCTGATTGAACTGGAAAATGGGAATGGGACTTCTTTTTTTCATGCTTGTCTTTATTTTATTTCTCATCTACCCATACACTGGATAAAGAAGTGTCAGTCACAAGGTTTTTACAATCACATGGTCACATAATAAAAGCTATATAGTTATACAATCATTATCAAAGATCAAATCTACTGGATTATAGTTCAGCAATTTCAGGTATTTGGAATGGGATCTTTTAATTTTGCATTTAATTATCCTCATCGGGGCACAGCTGCATAAAAAAGATTCCAGTCTAAGATTTTTGAAATAGTGAAGTAGACTTTGTCCTACAAATACTAGGTCCTAAAATATCAGAAATCAGAGCTATCAGCAGTTATAGAGGATTTCCAGAAGTATAGAAGAAACACAAAAGTAGAAGAAATTATTAGTGCTGGTGAAAGGAGAGGTATATTTGATAAGTCTCATTTAAGAGAGCTCTAGACTCCAGGTCAGGGACTTATCCTCAGGATTTGGAAGGTCCCCAGTTTATGTCAGACTGAATTATCCTTCCTGCTTGAAGTCACCAGACCACAAACACCCTCCTCCATTCACTTTCTCAAGTACATTTTCTAGATGTGTAACACAAGGAGAATCAGAATTCTGTGCCTTCCATTCTTCCTTGCCTTCACCAGTAAACACCTATGTTCAGCATTTTAAGCCTTGAGATGAAAACTTGCCTGGGATACTTCCATCAATATCTTATGGAGGATCTTGAATAAAGAAACAGCTAAGGCCTTGGGACTCAATATGGAGATCAGTGGTGCAACACACTAAGTTGAAAGCATCCCAGTGAGAGAAGAGCCATTACAGCTGCTTTTTCCCGCCAATTCAATCCTATCTTCTTGGTATTATTTTGGAGCCTCTGGCATTTTCTACTTCATTGACGGCACTCTTTGGAGGTTACCTGGGCTCTTTGGCTTTATTCTTTCAAATATCTATATCTATGGATATCTATAACTTACTTGTTGTGATAACAGGTTCTCAGAGGTAAGACAGTTTCTGGGGTCTCCCAACCTTGCTCTACCTCCCTGCATTTACCCTTGCCCTGTTTCATTCCCTTAATTTGGAAAAAAATCCAGTTATTTAAAGTTGATGGAATTTTTTTAAATTCAGTTTTATTGAGATATATTCACATACTATACAATCATCAATGGTGTACAATCAACTGTTCACAGTACCATACTATAGTTGTGCATTCATCACCCCAATCTATTTTTTTTATTAATAATAAATTTTATTTTGAAATAAGTTCAATCTTACAGGAACAGTTGTAAAAACAGTACAAACCCCCTACATAGAATTCCATCATACCCTGACCCCCCTCCCCCAATACCCTGATCCATCACCTTTAAGATCCTGTCACACCACTCTTTCTTTCCCTCTCTCTCTCCCTCCCTCCCTCCCTAACACCCATCATCTATTGCTCTATCTTCTGAACATATGGGAGCAAGCTGCACATATCTTTGGACAGGCAATGTAATTCACATATACCTTTCCCATGGACAAGAACATTATTTTATGCAATCTCATTAAACGCAGCTAAGAAGTTCAAGAAATTCAACATTGATATAAAGCTTACATTCTATATTTCCTTTTTTTTTTTTTTTCTTGTGTCCCAGCTGTGTCCCTTTGAGCCTCCTCTCCTCTGGCCTCAGATCCCATCCAGGATCATTCTTGGCATTTAATTGTCATCTATTTAGACTGTCTTATTTTTTTCTTCAGTTTTGGAAAGATATATATAGCCTAAATCTTCCTATTCCATCCCTCCCTAGCATTCCCTTAGTGGGATTAATCACATTTAGAATGTTGCAATGCTATCACCTTCCGACCATCCATTTCTAGAAGTTTCCCTTCACCCCAAACCAAAACCCCTACTCTCATTTCTTAACCCCCATTGCCCCTTCCCCCACTTCTTGGAACCCCTACCCTACTTTTCATCTCTTTGGTCATATTCTTTGATACCTTCTTTGTGTTTACCATGGGGCTTAAATTTAACCTCTTAAATCTATAACAATCTTGTTTTTCTTTGAAACCAACTTAACTTCAATAGGACATGTAAACTGTGTTCCTATACTCCTCCATTCCCCCACCTTTATGAAGTTCTTGTCAAGAATTACATATTTTACATTGAGTCCAAAACCACTGATTTATCATTACAGTTTATGTATTTTAGATCCTGTAGGAAGTAAATAGTGGAGTTATAAATCAACCATACAGTAGTATTGGTCTTTATATTTACCATGTGATCTTTACTGGAAATCTTTATTTCTTCATGTGGTTTCAGTCAATTGTTTAGTGTCCCTTCCTTTCAGCCTGCTTAGGACTGATCTAGTGGTGATTAAGTTCCTCAGCTTTTGATTGTCTGGGAATGTTTTCATCTCCCCGTCATTTTTATCTTTCAGGTGTTTGTGAATTCTCCAAGTCTCTGATGGTTATTGACTTGTATTTGTATTCCATTGTGGGCAGAGAATGTTCTTTGAACAAATTCATTTTTATATTTTTTATTTTATTGAGGCTTGCTTTTATGTCCCTGCATACAGTCCATTCTGGAGAAAGATCCATGATCACTAGTGAAGAATGTGTGTGTCCCAGTGACCTGGGATGTAATATTCTATATATGTCTGTTAAAAGTCTCTATAGCTCTCTTTCATTTCTTGGTTTCTCTGTTGGTAGGGCTCACTTTAGTATCTGAAGTAGGGCAGGTCTTTTATTAACAAACTCTCTCAGCATTTGTTTGTCTGTGAAAAATTTAAGCTCTCCCTCAAATTTGAAGGAGAGTTTTGCTGGATAAAGTATTCTTGTTTGGAAATTTTCCTCTCTCAGAATTTTAAATATGTCATGCCACTGCCTTTTCGCCTCCATGGTGGCTGCTGAGTAGTCATTACTTAGTCTTACGTTGTTTCCTTTGTATGTGGTGAATTGCTTTTCTCTTGCTGCTTTCAGAACTTGCTCCTTCTCTTCAGTATTTGACAGTCTGATCAGAATATGTCTTGGAGTGGGTTTGTTTGAATTTATTCTATTTGGAGTTCGCTGGGCATTTATGCTTTGTGTATTTATATTGTGTAGAAGGTTTGGGAAGTTTTCCCCAACAATTTCTTTGAATACTCTTTCTAGACCTTTACCCTTCTCTTCCCCTTCTGGGACACCAATGAGTCTTAAATTTGGACGTTTTATTTTATCTATCATATCCCTGATATCCATTTCGATTTTTTCAATTTTTTTCCCCATTCTTTCTTTTGTTCTTTCATTTTCTGTTCTGTGCTCCTCGAGGAGGTTGAGTTGTTGTTCAGCTTCCTCTAATCTTGTATTATGAGTATCCAGAGTCTTTTAATTTGGCCTACAGTTTCTTTAATTTCCGTAAGATCTTCTATTTTTTTATTTACTCTTGCAATATCTTCTTTATGCTCTTCTAGGGTCTTTTTTATGTCTTTTATATTCTGTGCCATGCTCTTCTTCAAGTCTTTTATATCCCGTGCCATGCTCTCTTTGCCTGTCTGTAGTTCTTTGATTAATTCTGCCAGGAACTGTGTGTCTTCAGATCTTTTGATTTGAGTCTTTGGGTTCGGGTTCTCCATGTCGTCTGGTTTTGTCGTATGCTTTAAGATTTTCTGTTGTTTTTGGCCTCTTGGCATTTGCTTTACTTGATCTTTAATTTGTTAGAATTGCAGTTTGGTGACATACACTTTCTCTAACTAACCAGCAGATGGCATCCGTGAGTCACTTATTCCCCTCAAGTCAGTTCTCCCCAACTTTGTGTTATGTGGGGATCTGATTCTTTTGGGGTCCAATTGGTGCACTTAATTTGGGTGTGTTGTCGGTGCTGTCTGCCCTCAATGAGGGGCGTGTGCCTGAGTGGTTAGGGAGGAAGGGCAGGTTTAACAATCAAACCTCCAAGGTGTTCCCACAGATTTAAGGCTGTTCTCTGCTGCTGACACAAAAGTCCTCGGTATTGGCGTAGGTTTCCTGGGATTTCCGAGCGGTTCTCCCCTCCCTGCTGTGCTTTTCCAGGACCTCTGTTGAGTGGGGGGAGGGCCATGCTACGTCACAAGTGAGCGCCGGCCTCCAGGGAAGCCCTGGGCCGCGGGGCCGTGTAGGGGCGTTCCCAGCCCACTTCAAAGATGGTTGAATGGGACGCATTAACTTCTCCCTTTCTGCACAGCTCCGCTCTCCCAGCTCCAGAACAATCAGCCGTGCGTGTATTCAAGGCCACTGTCCATGGCGGATATTGTGTCGTGTGAGCGGTGCTGTGGGAAAGACTCCCTGTCAGGCTGGGTTTCTTGTCTCGGTTCTGTGCTGTGCACTCGGCCCTGGGTAGGAACAGCCCCACCCGCTGGGGAGAGGGCTGTAAGTTGTGTGTCTCTCCTTTGTTTCCCTGGACCCGAGACAATCTGCAGTGGGTGTGGGAAGGGGTATCCTCCACCCCAGACACCCAGGCGTTAGTCCAGACCGCTCCCGTCTTATCTGCAGCTGTTCCCGGGCTTCTCTCTTTAAAAAAAAAAAAAAAAAAAACGCCAGCCCAGAGTCTCCCCCCACTGCAGCGTGGCCGACGGATCAGCCTACTCACTCACTGGTTTCAGAATGCAGACTCCTGGTTTCACCAAACGCACGTTCCCTGTGGCTTTAGCAGAACTTGTCTGGCTGGTGCTACTTCAGAAGTGGTGTTCTGGGTCCTTTCTGATTTTTTATCTAGTGTTTTCCACGGAGGTGTTTTTTCCTCTGTCTCACCTAGTTGCCATCTTAGGTTCCTCCTCCCAATCCAATTTTGAATATTTTCCTTACACCAGAAAGAATCAGAATCAGAATAAAAAATAAAAATAAAAAAAGAACACCCAAATCACCTCACCATCCCACCCTATTTTTCGTTTAGGTTTTATCCCCATTTATCTACTCATCCATCCATACACTGGATAAAGGGAGTGCGATCCACTGCGTTTTCACAATCAGTCTGTCACCCCTTGTAAGCTACATTGTTATACAACCGTCTTTAAGAGTCAAGGCTACTGGGTTGGAGTTTAGTAGTTTCAGGTATTTACTGCTAGCTATTCTAATATATTAAAACCTAAAAAGTGTTATCTATATAGTGCATAAGAATGTCCACCAGAGTGACCTCTCGACTCCATTTGAAATCTCCCAGCCACTGAAGCTTTATTTCGTTTCATTTCGCATCCCCCTTTTGGTCAAGAAGATGTTCTCAATCCCACGATGCCAGGTCCAGATTCATCCCTGGGAGTCATATCCCACGTTGCCAGGGAGACTTGCACCTCTGGGAGTCAGGTCCCACGTAGGGGGGAGGGCAGCAAGATCACCCGCCAAGGTGGCTTAGTTAGAGAGAGGGGGCCACATCTGAGCAACAAAGAGGCACTCAGGGGGAGACTCCTAGGCACAATTACAGGCAGGTTAAGCCTCTCCTTGCAGCAACAAGCTTCATAGCGGCAAGCCCCAAGACAGTGGGCTCAGCACATCAAGCCATCAGTCCCCAATGTTTGTGAGAACATCAGCAACAATCCAGGTGAGGAAGTCCAACACCTCTGCATTCTCCCCCAGCTCTTCATGGGGGCCCCAAAAATATTTTTTTATTCTCCACCCAAATTACTTTAGGATGTGTTGCTATTTCACTCCAATCTATACAGACCTACCATAGCTCACTTCCTATTCAAAGTTCCATTTAATTGTAGTGTTTGAACAAACTGACTGTAGAAGTTATATTGTTTAGAAAATATAGATCCTACACCAAATAAACATCTCTTCCCTTGGTCTCACATGGAAGCTAAAGTTTGAACACAGTGAGTTTCAACCTTTACCCTTTGGCCCGATTTGCTCCAGTCCCAACCAGATCCACTTTATTCGCATCTCTAATTGAAGCCTGGGCTGTATTTCAGCTTTTTTTTTTTTTTTAACAGTTGCTGTATGTGTTAATACTGAAATTCATATCTGCCAAGCTCTAGCCCTGAGTTTCAGGTGTAACACAGACACCCAACGTTCCAGAGACCAATCAGGTTACACAATTAAGGGATCAGTTGATGGAATTTTGAAGTTTCTGTTTTAAATGAAACAGTTTGCGGACACAATCCTCAAGCGAGGGGCAGATGTGAGAGTGTGGAATCAGAACTGAGGACAATATCGGAATGTGTGACGTGTGAATGAGCAGTGGGAGTAATCTGGGAAATGGATGCTGGAAAGGCATCTGGCCCAACATGGTGTCAAGTTCAGTTCGCTGTGGGACTAATCCGGTGTCTCACTCTGGACTGAGGAGCATTCATTTGAATCAGTATTGCTGGAGATTTGTGTTGGGTATTTGTGATTTTTCTAAGACTTTTCTTAGATGAGGCAATTAACTTTCACCCAAATAGTTTGCTAATGAGTGGACTTTGGAGCAAGCCAACAGGAGTGGGAAAGTCATAGGATCACAGAAGGTGTCATTCGAACTAATATCCAATTACCCTTCTAGAGAAGCTGCCAGACTGTATCCAGTTTAGTAATTTATACAAATAGCGGAATTTAATCAGTGGACTTTCTCCAACCAACAGAAAATAAAAGCAACAGAAAACAAAGAGAATACTTTATAAGATCTTCCCCAGAGAAAGCCCTTTGTGTGATGGGGGTGTAGCTCAGTGGTAGAGTGCGTGCTTTGCATGTACGAGGTCCTGAATTCAATCCCCGGCTCCGCCATACGCCTTTCTTACCGTTCTTGTCACCATTTCCTTGCTCACACTAAAAAAAAAAAACAAAAAAGTAGTCCAACCAATCGGTTTTACTATAAATTTCCGTTCCATTGCACCTGCTTCAACAAGAGGAACAAAGAAGGAAGCGAAGAAAAGAAAACAACTACACTCATCCGGATCTCCTTCACCCATTCACTCTGAGTAACCCCCCGTAAAGAGCAGGAAAGAAAAAAAAGAAAAATGGTGGGGACGCGGGGGAGTAGCTCTGGGAAAAACTGTCTTGCGCTCCTTAGTTTTCTGAGTACTTGGTTAACCAAGATGGAGAGGCAGAAAAGCTTCCCGATGGTTTTCTTAGACCTCTTCTGCGGATTCCCTCCATAGCCGCCGCCGCCGTCGAGAGTTGGATCCAAGCATCAAAGGGGTTGGGCAATAGTTTCTCCAGGGAAGTGCGTGGACATTGGACAATCGAGCGGTGGCACTTAGCCAAGATTTTTGCCACAAGAATGTTTCGAACTGAATACTGAAGGAAACCAGCTTTCATTTTCGTGGGACTAGCTTCGATGAGCCAGCCTTCCACCAAGAAGTTTTCAAGATTCCATTCCGGATTTCCGGAGCAGTTATTTTGGGTCCATATTAAATAGACTTGACGAGAAGTTTCCACACAATATTAATAAAAGACATCCACCAACTCCTATCTCACTCAAACCAAAGCCCCTAACTGAAGTAAAATCGTAGAAGCACTGGCGAAAACGGATTTAAATTTCCTGTCTTCTGCATTTCCTCGCTGGACTTCGGTTTTTTGTTCCTTTAATCTTTAAGTGAACTCAGAACATCTCAGGTAACACCACATCGAAGGCCTCAGAGGAAGATGAGGCCATCCGTGTTTGGGTAGGGAATAAAACAATTATAAAAAGAAACTATTTTTAAGAAATAGTAAATACTATAGTTTACCATTGTTCTCTTGTCTTTCTGTACTAGTCGTGTGATGGGTGAATGTACCAAAATCAGACCCATTTTCCCCCCAAACCTGTGCACAGTACTTTTTGTATTATAAAAAGGGTTTAAAAATTGTGAAGCAGAAATTTAAAACATGGCTTCAATTTCCTGTCCCCAGATCTCCCTCTTACGAACGTTGACCAAGTGAGCCACGAAGCCCCCTATCGGCACTCCTGCTGGGCTATCTCCAAATAGGCTGTTATGCTGTTGTCTAAATTGTTTCAAGGCGAAAACTGAGTTGATAAACTTTTCTTCTGTTGACTCTCATCCCCTTAACTCCTGGCTGGGGCTCCGAGTCGCCCAACAGTGAAAAACAGCTTGAGGGGTCTTCGGTTCTGCCCATATTTTTCCTCTTGCTCTAGGTAGCTTCACTATATTTGGTGTGGAGCCCCGATCCTGCCTGAGGGAAACGCCCAGGCAGCTGGCAACAAGTCAGGAGAAACTTTTTGCCAAAAGGCAACAGAACTCTGGCCACTGCTGCTGTCGAGAGAATCCACGTTATGGATGTCTTCTCACGGGGGAAGGGAATAGCTAAACTCTAGGACCTCGAAGCTTCAGACACGGATATGGATGGCCGGCGTTAACTCAAGTGGCTTCTGTTTGGAACTCTGAATTTGCTGCTTTTTCTCGAAACAGTCTCCGCGGTATCACAGATTTCCCACGCCGTCACACAAGGCCCCCTGTACCTCCACTACTTCTTCTGGCTCAGAGCCACAGCAGAAAATGCTTGGCGGAGGGTACAAAAGAGCAGAACTCGACAAGCTGGCTCGGGAAATTTCGATCCAGATAGAAAGAGAAACAGGTCCTAAATGAAAATCAATAAGCATATGAAGTCAGGGGCGTTCACTGCTCTAGTAATACCTGGAGCCAGCAGCGCGGTTGGGAAACCCGACACTGGCTTTCCTCGGAACGCCTCCTTTCTCGTTCTGAAACCCACAAAGAGGGCATTTCGCGGCTTCAAATCGAATTAACCTTTAATTACCGTCACCCCCATCTATTCTCCTGGACAGGTACTCAAACCTCAACCATCACAGAGGCGCAAAGAATAAGGGTTTCCCTATTGTTGCCAAAAATCGGAGTGTCAATCAACCCATATATGTTTTAGAAAGTAATCTGAAATCATTGTGCCTTCTCTTTCACTTTTAATTTTCATCCTGATATTTTTTTCTCACCCGTGTAAGGTCTGTATCTGCCTTAATATAGGAATGAATTATATATGAACTCTTCAGTCCTCCCTCGCTGTAGTTGTGTGGGAAACCGAGTCTTCCATGATGCTTAAGCCATATCTGGGATGGTGGCTTGGAAAGCTAAGCCACATGCCTGCATGGAAAGCTGTGCAGGTATACCTCGTAACGATATGTGTCTTGGGACCATGACGACAACGTTTTTACTATTGTCCTGTACCTAGAGTGTTCCTTCAATTATGCGACAAGATGTAAATATTGGCAATGCAAAAGAAAACAGCGCGCTCAGTTTTTCTTCTTAATACAAAAATTAAAAGGGGGAAATGTGGGAAAATGGCCTGAGCTTGGAATGCATCCTTGACATATTCAAGGGTACAGATATTGAAACACCAAATCCTGCCCGGACGGAACACTGTCCAGGGCGGCACCCGCATTGTTTTTTTTTGCTTTTTTTGTTTTTTTTTTAGGTTTTTTTTTTTTTTTAATTAAATTCAGTTTTATTGAAATACATTCACACACACCATACAATCATCCATGGTATACAATCCACTGTCCACAGTACGATAACATAGTTATGTGTTCATCACCACAATCTCTCTCTGAACATTTTCCTTACATCAGAAAGAACCAGAACAAGAATAAAAAATAAAAGTGAAAAAAAAACACCCAAATCATCCCCCCATCCCACCCCATTTGTTCTTTAGTTTTTATCCCCATTTCTCTACTCATCCATACACTAGATAAAGGGGGTGTGACCACAAGGTCTTCACAATCACACTGTCACCCCTTGTAATCTACATTATTATATAATTGTCTTCAGGAGTCCAGACTGCTGGGTTGGAGTCTGGTAGTTTCAGGTATTTACTTCTAGCTATTCCAACAAATTAAAACCTAAGAGGTGTTATCTATATGGTGCATAAGAATGTCCACCAGAGTGACCTCTCGACTCCATTTGAAGTCTCTCAGCCACTGAAACTATTTCGTCTAATTTTGCATCCCCCTTTTGGTCAAGAAGATACTCTCAGTCCCACGATGCCGGATCCACATTCATCCCCGGGAGTCATATTCTGCATTGCCAGGGAGATAGCACCCGCATCGTTGATACAAGAAGTGTAGCCTGTCCCTGACTTCCCTATCTTACTAACTTCTTTATCCTGCCTTCTCTGGCCTGTTACTAACTCCCCTAATTCTTGTGATAAAATAAAGCTAATAAATATGATGTGGAGCAAGTGGAGGCGCTCTTTGCCAACTAGGCTCTGAGTCCCCTGCTCCCATAACTTTATATTTTGTGTCCGTGTTTCATTTCTGCATTGCCCTGTCAGCAACATAGTTGTCTCCCCTCTCTGAGGCCCAGTTAGCGCCAGGAAGTCGCTGAAGTGGACGCTTAGTGGCAGGAAGACGTTTAAAGTACAATGACGAATAACAAAGTCAGTCAGAAGTTAGCCCAAAAGGTAGCAGTTCCTGATCCTGAGGAACTGCAGAGAATTTTATAAATATAGGTACTCCTGTTTCCAGCTTAAAGCTCCTGGTTAGACTAAGAATCACGGGCTGGGGGAAGGATGGACTCTCTATAATTGAAAAATCTCCTAGATCATTGTTTATCAGCCAGATTTGAGAACTTTTAACCTAGAAAGTGGAGCTGCAAGAACTGTAGTGAGCTAAGCTGCTGGGAAATTTACCTAGGATGAAGACGCCATGAAAGTGGGGAGGTGGAAGGAAAGTGGAGGCAAAGGCAACACAGAGGTGGTGAAGAAAATAGGAGGATGGGGGTGGCTGTGGTTGTTCCGGGGGAGAATTAGAAAGAGAAAGGTCGAAAGAGAGCTTGGAGCAAGGTACCAACGTCTAGGATTTGGATAGCCCAAGGGGTAGTTTGCCCCCTTCTTCCTATTCCTCTGCTTCCTCTAGGGATACAGGAAGCCAGAAAGTTCCTTTCTTCCTAAGGGAAGCATTTGTCGCTGATATTTTCAGGCAAGATTTGGGGAGAGGATGTGTGAAAGTGAAGGAGAAGCCATTTTGGATTTGAACTACGGAGGTTGTGGCAGGTGCTTTAGTACCTCTCTCACGGTGTCACCTATTTGCTGGCTCATCTCCTTGCTGCGGCACAGTGGCTGGGTGGACAACTGCTCCACCCTCCCTTGATCCTCCTTTGGCTTCTTAACCAGCTATAGGTTTAGTTCCATGATGAAGGGCATCCACTTCATCAAGGTTGGAAGCAGTGACCTCAGTCAGTTCTGGTGGGTTCTAGGTAGGCCTTCCCATCAAAGCTTCCTCCTCTGCAGACTTAAAGCTTCAGCATTAGACACAAAGACAACTGCCTTACAGAGATTGCTAAGCTAGCTCCAACAATTCTGTATGGTAAGATTGCCACAATAAATCAATTATAAATAGAAAGTAAAGCCTTGATCCCACAGGAAGACGAAGCTCTTTTTGCACAAGATGATTGGGGAGCTGAGAGAGCCTAAATGCTCCTCCTATCTCAGGAAATATTTTTCTCAACAGTGGATTGTGGAAGGCTCAGGGTTTCGTGTCCCTTGGACAGCATCTTAACTTTTCTTCACCGAGAAAGAGCTGAGATCACTGGTCTCCATGACTAGTTATTTGTTTGACTTTTTGCTGGCCAAACAACTAGTGGGAGGGCATGGAAGTTTAGGGGTCATTGGGAAATGGAAAATGTGAAATAATTTTTTCTCCTGAGCCTGCAGTCTGTCAGCTGACACAGCAGGCACAGTCGAGAACGACAATGGGATTTAAAAAGGAATCTTACAAAAAAAATTGTGCAAGGGTCTTTTCTTCCCTTTTTCCATCTGCCTTTAATTTCTTCCCTGCTTATTAATAATAATGAGAAATGAGAGGAAAGAACAGGCCGTCTATGCTGTGGCGGCATGCTTGTTGCTTTGCCTTGACTGAGTGAGCTGTTGTTTTTGCTCCATTTGGTTCCTGACTTTATTGCGCTGAAGAAGTCAGGTTAAGAGATCCATGGGGCGTCAAAGGCCATAGTAGAAAAGAGTAAATACCAATCGGTTCACCTTTGTTACAAGGAGGAAAAATGCATGAAAAAACATTCACAAAGAACGGGAAACGTATGAAACAATCTTGTGGACATTCAAGTGCGAGGGCGCGAGGAAAGAAACTGAAGACCTTGGAAGTGCTGGGAATTGAACCCAGGGCCTCGTGCATGCTAAGCACGCGCTCTACCACTGAGCTACACCCCCTCAGCTGACAAACACGTCAATAGTATTCTGTATTACCTATCTCCAACAGTTTCTGCAGCTGTGGAGATATTTCCTTCTTTACAGGTCCAAGTTCATTACATTCAATTCCTCTATTTCTGAAGCCCCTGGACTGGATCCTGTCTTGCACCTATGTCAGGAGGAGAAATGCATTCTGCACCCCAAGACCCTGGGATCTTCGCATAGTCATAGACCCTTTGGAGGACTGCTTTTAGCCTTTGTAGGTCCCATAACATTCTATTATGTCTTAAGATAGACCCTTCTTCATAACAGTCCTCTTTTCTGCCCTTGAAGATGCCAAAAAAGATGCAAAAAGTAGTGCAGGGGTTGTAGGGAGTGTGATTTTCTGCAGACAGGAGACACCCTGCTTTTCTGAGAAATACTTATGCAATATACGTGCATTCAGGGAGTGCTTTTAAGAGCCTGGCTTTTTTTTTTTTTTTTTTTTTTTTTTCCTGTTTTAAGAGGGAAAACCTATGGAATGAGCACTTGGGAAGTGCCTCATTTGTGGGTTTAAGGGATTATATTACTTCATTAAAAAGGGGCTGGAGCAAATGTGAGTAAATACATAGTGTGGTCATTGTGCCCTTCCTCTCTGCAAATCCCGAGTCTCCTTTTTTAAATTTCCTTTTAATCCTTTATGAAATCTTAAAATTTTTAGAAGTAAATAATGAATAAGATATTGAGACTCTGTTAGCCTGTTAGTTTTCAATTCTCATACAGTACCTTATTTCTATAATTGTTTATTCATTTTTTTTTTTTTGGTTAGATATGATTGATGGACAGTCAAGAGGGAACCACAGTGCAGACTTCTTCGTAAAGGCTTGGAATAGCCTACATCTTAATTAAAAAAAAAAAAAAAAAAAAAAAAAAGGAGTGCAGGGGAATACAAAGACGAGTCCCGTGAGAGTGATATTGGGGAAAGTAGATCCAGTTGGGGAGATAAGACAAGAAATTAATTATTGGGCAATCGTTTTCCAAACAAAAAAGTGACAAGTGCATGTTTCAGTCTTGCATGTTCTTGCAAACCGCTGCGTCCAACATTTGGATTAGGAAATGTGGCAGCTACTTTGTCTCCACGACGTTAAAGTTCTGGCTTTGAACACAAGGCACAAGTGGCGGAAGACAAGGGAGAGAGGAGAAAGGTGGTCGTTTCTATCGTTACAGCGTCTCTTTCAGGTGTATTAACCAACTAAGTCATGAAGCCCACCATACCGCGGATTTTTGGTTTCACTGTATCAGGAAATGGTTTTGCCACACTATTGTCAAAATTCCTCCAGAGCACAACCTGAGACAAGGACTGTACATTCATTCCTTTATGCAAAAGTACGTCGCTCCCCTCCAAGTCATTCCCTTGGTTTCGACTGCAGACGCGTCACTCAGACAGGGAACAACACCTTGGACGGTCCGGTCTATTACTCCAGACAATGATTTCACCAGGCGTCTGTCTCCTCTTGCTCTTATAACCAAGCATGGGGCTTGGAGCCTCAGTTCTACCTCAAGGAAACGCATGCAAGATTAAAGGGACGCTTCCGCTCAGACTCCTCTTAGAGCACTGAGACAGTCCATGATGATCTGTGAGGAAATCAATATTCTGGCCATTTTCCAACCTGAAGAAAGTGGAAGTTAAGGACCTCGAACCGCTGCCGGGACCCAGCAAAGCCACAAGTGCCTCATTCGCGCGCAACGCGCGGGGTGCAGTGAGCCGGGGCCACCGGCTTCAAAGCCGACATCCGCTTGTTAGTGGCTCCTTATCTGGAGGGAGCCCTGCGATACCGTTTCTCACTTCGTTGTACAGGGATTTTTGTCTTTTCATTGCTCCCGGCTGTCAGCACTGTCGGAAATAAAGCGGTACCTGTAACGGAATAAACGCTCTCTCGGTTCTGGAGGAGAAAAGAATTTATTTACCATCTTGCAAGATAGGGCGTCCAGCCAAACACATGAAAGGCTGGCGCGCCAGAGGAAGAGAATGGCCATCTTTAAATCTCCTACTCCTAATTCGCAAGTCCCTCCCCTGTTTCCCCATTGACTGGGTACTACAGAGGTTACAGCCTATCCGAGAACACTAACTAATTCATCTTTTGAGATTTTAATTTGTACAGCCAATCCCAGAGAGCCAACTAGCTCATTATTGAGATTTTGAACTGATCAGCCTATCCCCCCCCCAAATTTTTATTTTTATTTTTTTGCTGTGAGTTCCCGCCTCTGATATTACCTCATATCTCTTTACATTCCAGTAACTATGGTTACTTTTCCATATAAGGAGCAGGCAGATTCTCTCTTCTCTTTGTCTGGGGCTTGTTTAAACTGGTTTTGCCTCCATTTCCCTTATTCCATGCTGTCTCTATGTGAAAACGAAACTTATTCCTTTCTTACAGATTCCCTCCTCTTTCTTTTTAAACACTTTTTGTTTTCACATTTTAGATTCTCAAATTTGCTAAGGGATTTTTCACATTCCTCATCATAGGGATCTTTCTTATTTTTGATTCTAGTGGTTTTGATGGGTTTTTGAACTAGCCTTTGGGCACACGGGATTATGTAGCACCCAGCTGTTATAAACATTTTGGCTGGAATGATAAGGAAAATTAAAATAGATGTTGCAATTCCTTTCCATTTCTCGAACCAATTTTCCAACCATTCTGTGAGTGGGTTGTTAATGCTAGAATTCTTTTCTATTTTCTGAAATAAGGCTGTTAAGCCTTGTAGGGCTTTGGTGATAGTTCCATTAGGTGCGGTATTATTGGGGATGAATGTGCGACAATTTCCCCCAACTATAGCACAGACGCCTCCTTTTTCAGCTAGCATCATGTCTAGGGCCATTCTGTTTTCCCATGCCATTCGGCTAGTGGCATCTAACTGTTCTGCTATTTCTTTAATGACATCCCTGGTATAGTTGATAAATTTTAGCTGATGATGTGACATTTTTATTGATGGTGACCCACCAGAATAAGGACGATTTAAATTCTGCAGCTACTTGATTTTTAGCTTTAAACTCATTAGGAACTTTCTGGGGAACCCCTATACTATCTACAAACATTTTTTTTATTGAAGGAACTAGGTACATTTTGTACATTTTTCTTTTCTCCTTTGCCTTGGATTGGTACTTTCTTATTACTTTCAAATGCCAGGGTAAATGAGATAGCCAATTGAACCAGAGCACAGGTTCCTCCCCACCTTTCAGGTAGTGTTGGCCAGAGGATGCCCTTCCCACAGTACCACCAGAGGTCTGCTCGGGGTATGGTTAGGCTGGAGAAGTTGCCAGTACTATCCTTGCTCACATTCCACACCTGTGTACACAAAGCCATGGTACCAAGATCCTGGAGCCCTTCTTCCCATCTGGAGAGACAGGCAGAGTGGTTTCTGGGACCAAGGTGAGACGCTGGTATGGCTTTGACACTTCCCTTCTGGACTGGAGGGAAAAGGGAGGACAACATACTACAACTTTCACCAGGAGTAGCATTTTGAAAGAGGAGTGTTATACATTTAAACTCCCTTTCATGCTTTTTCATCCCCAAGGGGAAGGGCATAATCTGAACAGTGGGTTGTTTGGTCGTACAAGCATAACAGTCACTTCTGTTTAGACTCTGGATAGTATGTTTGCCCCATTCTACCCAGGCATTTGTATTTCCATAACCTGTCTCTATTTCTGTGGTTTGCTTTAAGTCTTTGGCCTTAAGTATTCTAATGACCTTGGGGTCAATTTGAACTGGAGAGTTAAATTCCAGCCAAGTTTCCCTTAATGGTTTTTCCTCCAACCTGGGTAAGACCCATCCCTCATACTGTGTGGTCCACCAAGCAGTGTTCCAAGAATAACAGGGGTTAGGTGTCTCATAAGTTATACTCTCAAATGTTCACCCCCCCAACAATCTTGCTTTTTATTTGAACAGTCTGCTTACATAAATGCTTATATTTCTCCCTCAGTTGTTGCTGATGTTTTAGATTTTTACAGCTCATTACTTGACAAACATCAAATTGTACAGTTTGAGACTTTAAGCCTTTGACTACACTTATAACCAGCTTAGCAGAACCTGTTACTCTTTGAATATAGAACATTATGATCAGTATAAGCAATTTCATCATTAAGCTATACACAGAGCACAATGCAAACACAGGGTTTAATCCAGCCCTCCCTCCCACCTAGTATGTTCTTTCAACTGTTGCCTATTTAAAGTGATCCTTAGGGGATCTGAGGTAGGAGTCACTTTCCAGGATTCAGGTTGAGTTGCTGGATACTTATCGTCTGGTTCAGGCACTGGTCCCTTCACTTGTGTGTAATGAGTCCAGCCTCTTTCTGCCGTTCGGACTGCCGTCTCAGTTGTCAGCAAGACTTGATAGGGTCCTTCCCAGATCGGTTGAAGTTTGGATTCTCTCCACGACTGGATCAGAACCCAGCTGCCAGGCTGATGTCGATGGGCAGCAAATTCAAGAGGCGGGGTCTGAGCCAGCAGTCCACAGTGCCTAAGAGATGATAAAGTAGAAGACAAGGCCAGTATATAATTCTTAAGAAAAAGATCCTTTGTGTCTAGGGAGGGGAGCTCTCCAGTCCTCCTGTGGAAAGGCAAACCAAAAAGCATTTCATAAGGGGAAATTCCCAGTTCTTTTCTAGGGGCAGTCCTGATTCTTAGTAGAGTTATAGGTAAGCACTTGATCCAAGGTAATTTTGTTTCCAAAACTAATTTAGAAAGATGTTTCTTTATGGTTTGATTCATTCTTTCCACTCTCCCAGAGGATGGTGGATGCCAGGGAGTGTGGAAGTCCCAAGTGACACCCAGGCTTCTCATGACATTCTGCAATACACGGGAGGTAAAGTGACTGCCATTATAAGAGTCTATATTTTCCACTAACCCATAACGGGGAATGATTTGTTCAAGGATAACTTTAGAAGTTCCCAATGCTGTAGCTGAGGATAGAGGGTAGGCTTCCACCCATCCAGTGAGGTGGTCGACAATTACCAAAATATATTTTAAATGACCGATTGGTGGCATTTCAGTATAATCAACTTGAATGCTCTGGAATGGTCTCAGGCCCGGCTCTCTTCCCCCTTGTACCTGTTTTCTTAAAACCTTTTTATTAATTTTTTGACAAATTATGCACCGCTCACAGATTTGTTTAGCAACTGTATAAAGGCCTACACATCCAAATTGTTTAAGTACTACATCACACATGGCTTGTACCCCCCAATGACTCCCCTGGTGTAGGACTGCTAATATCTCCCTCATTATTTGTTTATTTAACATTTGTCTGCCATCTGGGAGAAACCATTTCCCCTGATCATTTAAGGTTGCTCCTAACTGTTTCAACTCTTTCACTTTTTTGGTAGAGAATGTAGGGACCCCAAATTCCTTAGGGATAGAGGGTATTAGGACCATTATTTTTAAAGGGGGGTAGAGAGAGGCCTCCTTAGCTTTTCATCAGCCAACCTATTGCCTTTTGCCTCAAAAGTAGGTCCCTTTTGGTGTCCATTTATATGCACCACTGATATTTCTCTAGGTAAGAGTAGATTGGTTAATACTTGTTTCACCAATTCCCCATGAACCAGTTCTTTTCCTTTGCTATTGATTAATCCCCTTTCTTCCCAGATCTTTCCAAAGGTGTGGACTACCCCAAAGGCATACTTAGAGTCAGTGCATATTGTACCATCATTTCCTTCTAATAATTTGAGGGCTTGATTTAATGCATACAACTCACAAGTTTGAGCTGACCAGTTATTGGGCAATCGGCTAGCTTCTTTTACTTCACAAGTTATCCCATCTACAACTGCATAGCCATTGTACCTTTCTCCTTCTAGGACTTTGGAGGATCCATCTATGAACAGTCTTTCCCCCGAGTGCAGGGGAAGATCCCTTAGGTCAGGTCGGACTCGAGTTTGGTATTCAATTAGGTCTAAACAGTCATGCTCAGGGGTCTCTACTTGCTCAGGCCCCTTCCAGAGGAAGGAGGCCGGGTTTAGGCTATGATCTGTTGTTAAGACCAAATCATCTTTTTCCATTAGGATTGCCTCATATTTTAAGATTCAGGAATCAGTTAACCATTTCCCTGCCCTTTGAGACAGAATAGTTCTCACTTGATGAGGAGTACTAACTACTAATGCCCCTCCAAAGGTTAATTTCCTGCTTTCTTCTACTAAAAGGGCAGCTGCTGCAATGGCTTGAACACACCCAGGCCACCCCCTAGAGACTGGATCTAAAACCTTTGAAAGCAAAGCCACCGGCTTTCTTTGGCCTCCCCAGATTTGGGTTAGGACCCCCAAAGCTGTTCCCATATCTACTGTAACAAACAGGTGAAAGGGTTTTTCGAGGGAAGGAAGTGCTAGAACAGGAGCTTGCACCAGTGCCTGCTTGAGTTCATTTAAAGCCTTTATTTCCACTTCCTCCCATTCTATCTTGTCAGGCTCTTCCTCTAGTAATTTTTGGTATAGCCCTTTAGTTCAAGATGCAAAAGAATCTATCTACAATCTACAATACCCTACCAATCCCAGGAATTTTCTTAGCTCTCTTTTTGTTTGAGGAAGAGGCAACTCTACTATGGCCTGGATTCTTTCTGGATGGATTTTTCTTTTTCCTTCACTTATGAGGTGGCCTAGGTACTTAACTTCCCTTGCTACAAATTGCAGTTTACTTTTAGATACCCTTAATCCTTGTTCCCCTAAAAAGTTCAGTAGATTTTTCATAGCTTGAGCCACCACTTGCCTTTCTTTACCTGATATTAATAGATCATCTACATATTGCAGAAGGGTGATTTCAGGTGGGACTGGAAATTTTTCCAGTACCCTCTCTAACTCTTGCCCAAAGAGATTGGGGAACTCCGTGAAACCCTGAGGTAAGACCGTCCATCTGTATTGCTGCTTCCACCCATTGAAGGGATCTTCCCACTCAAAGGCAAATAGGTCTCTACTTTCTGGATCAAGGGGACAGGCCCAGAAGGCATCCTTTAAATCTACTACACTAAACCACTTATGATGGAAGGGAATTTTACTCAGGAGAGTGTAAGGATTAGGAACTACAGGGTGTCAAACCTGGACAATTTTATTAATGGCCCTTAGATCCTGCACCATTCTCCAGCTACCATTTGGTTTCTGAATGGGGAGAATGGGAGTATTAAAAGAGGACATACAGGTTTCCAAGAGTCCATCTCGAAGGAGACCCTCAATGATGGGTTGGAGTCCCTGTCTTCCTTTAAGAGGAATAGGATATTGTTTCTGGCACACGACCTCCCCTTCCTTTTTTAACTTGATTTTAATTGGGGGAATTTGCAACCCTCCCCTGTTTCCTTCTTTTACCCATACCTCTTCCTTAATGTCTTTTTCATCTTCTTCAGTGAGCAGGGCCAAAACCTCAATCCGTCCATTCCTCACCTCTAAATCCAGTCCCATAGGTATTATTAGGTCTCTTCCTAATAAATTACTCCCAGCTTCTGGGATGTGCAACAAGGGAGCTATGATTTGATTATTTTCCCAACAAATGTTAGCAGGTTCAAGAATGGGAACTTTAAATCCCTCCCCTTTTACCCCTGTGATGGTGAGGGAACTGCCAGAGAGCCTGGCCCCCTTTGGAAGATGATTTACAGAGGAGCAATCTGCTCCACTGTCTACCAAGAATGTAATTTCCTCTTGGTATGGGCCCACCTTTAAATTTACTAAAGGCTCCCGGTGGGCTTCTGAGATGAGGAGCCTCTGACTCTCCTAGTCTTCAAAATTCATTAGCGGTATAACTCGACCCTCCTTCTGTAAGTCTGGGCACTCCCTTTTGAAATGGCCAGGTTTTTCACAATGATAACACCCTGCAGAATTCTGCATTTTCCTTGCTACTTTTTTTGAATCAGCCCAGCCCCCTCCCCTATCTCGCCTCTGTCTGCATCCTCTATTTCCTGTTTCTAATCTTTTCTTGACCAAGTGGTCAACAGTGGCTATCATGACTTTAGCCTGCTGCTTTTGTTTCTTGTCCTCCCTTCTTACAAATACTTTCTGTGCTTCCCTTAATAACTCCTCCAATGGCTTATTCATCCATCCATCTATTTTCTGGATCTTTTTCTGAATATCAGGCCAAGATCCCTTCACATAGCTGACCTTTAACATTCCCTGGGCTACAGGGTCATCAGGGTCCATACCTGAATATTTCCTTACTTGTTCTCTCAATCTTTGTAGATAAGCAGAGGGAGACTCATCTTTCTCTTGATTTACCTCAAAGGCCTTATCCAAATTTTGAGATTTGGGTACTGCCAATTTTATTCCCTCTACAATGAGGTCTCTGAGATCCTTCATTTGTGCCCTATCCTCTTTATCATTATTATCCCAATCAGGGTATTTGGAAATTTTTGCTCTGCTGCCATCACCCCTTGCCCTGGCAGGTGTTGCCTTTCCCATTCTTTCATAGCAGCCCCTCTTATCATTCCTCTCTCCTCTTTCGTAAAGAGGATGTTTAATATGGACATAAGTTCAGACCACGTGTATAGGCTAGAGCCTAGGAACTGATCTATTTGCTCAGCCAGCCCCATTGGGTCCTCTATTAGCAATTTCATCTCCTTCTTAAAATTTCTTACTTCTGCACTCGTTAATGGGGCATTTACATACCTGACTTCCTTTGGCCCCATAGGCACCTCCCTCAAGGGGTAAAGGGATTTAACGGGGTGATGTTCCCTTACTCTCTTTCCTTCAAGAGTTTTTGGAAATGGAAAATTCTGTACATCCTTTTTGAACTGTGTTAATTCTTTCCTCAACCATTGATGGGTCATATCTGGTGGGGCAGTTGGCGCCGATGGGCCTCCTGATTCCCCTGGAACCTGTGCAGACTTTATTAGGTCCTCGGACTCTAACAATCTCTGCCCTGGGGGAGGAGGGGAATAGTAGGGAGGAGGAAGGCTTAATAAGGGGTCCCAGGGTTTAGATTCAACCAACTCATCTTTCAAGTTTGGGTTTTTGTCTTTCACAGGGTAGAGGGGAGTTTTTTTGTTCTTTAGCCAGCACATGGCATAATCAGACTCCTCCTTAGAAAAGGGTTTCTTCTCATTAACATAAATTACAAGGTTGGCACAGAGCCAGTCCTCCTCTGTCCCATACTTTGGCCAGAATACATCTGGCGGTGAAATGCTTTCTTCAGTCCAAATGTAACAACAATATTTAATCATTTTCTTTTTGTCCTTTCCCTTGGTCTGATCGCTATCGGTCCAATATTTTAACATCCTACCCAGTGGGCTATCTGGAGGGATGTCCCCGAGGGACTCTATAGGTGCCCCCTTTTCTTCTTCCCCGGCCAGCCAACTGCCTCTATTTCCCATCCTGAGTCTTGTCTGGGCTTCTTTCTCTCAGTTCCTTTCGCTTCGTCCGTCTCTGGCCCTTTCCCTCGCGGGAGAAGGGAACCGCAGATTGAGACTTCACACTCGCTTCGTGCAGTATGTCGCACATCTCAGTCACACACAAGCAGCTCCAGACTCATCAGGAATTCCCGACCACCAAGGCAATATATTGCTTTCCTTACCTTGGTCCGTGCACGGAGTTGCCTGGTCAAACAGAGGCAAGCCATTCCTTTTCCCCCTTTCTCATCCACAACCGGCAGATCCAAGCGTCTGGTCTCGGGCCCTTTAGCTGCCAGAGATGGGCCCCCAATGGCGGAGTCCGAGACCGCTCAATCAGCGGGGCGCGCCTTCCCTTTGTCCACCTCGGGGGTCCCCCTCCGAAGCTTTGGATCCCAGACGAGCCCCCAAGTTGTCGGAAATAAAGCGGTACCTGTAAGGGAATAAATGCTCTCTCGGTTCTGGAGGAGAAAAGAATTTACGATCTTGCAAGATAGGGCATCCAGCCAAACACGTGGAAGGCTGGCGCGCCAGAGGAAGAGAATGGCGATCTTTAAATCTCGTACTCCTAATTCGCAAGTCCCTCCCCTGTTTCCCCGTTGACTGGGTACTACAGAGGTTACAGCCTATCCGAGAACACTAACTAATTCATCTTTTGAGATTTTAATTTGTACAGCTAATCCCAGAGAGCCAACTAGCTCATTATTGAGATTTTGAACTGATCAGCCAATCCCAGAGAGCCAACTAGCTCATTATTGAGATTTTGAACTGATCAGCCTATCCCCCCCCCAAATTTTTATTTTTTTTTTTTTGCTGTGAGTTCCCGCCTCTGGTATTACCTCATATCTCTTTACATTCCAGTAACTATGGTTACTTTTCCATATAAGGAGCAGGCAGATTCTCTCTTCTCTTTGTCTGGGGCTTGTTTAAACTGGTTTTGCCTCCATTTCCCTTATTCCATGCTGTCTCTATGTGAAAACGAAATTTATTCCTTTCTTACAGCACCGCAGCGGAAAATGCTGGGCCGAAGTTCAAAGGGAAGAACCTGAAGAGTTGCCTCGGGGAATAGGGATCCAGATGTAGAAAGAAGAAAGAAAACGGGAGACTCTGCGGCTCTGGTTCTGAAGACCGGAGGCAGAGGATGCTCACATGGATTATTGTCGCAGCCCAAGAGGGCCATGCCAGTCCAAAGGCCAAAGAAGACAATGAGCATTTTATGATACATGAACTTTTGTTCAGGGCTTACTTACAGGGTGAGAAGTCGTGGAGAGATCATGATGACTCTCTCAGGCCAGGCAGGCATCACGTTCACAGGGAAGACGAACGAGCCATGCAAAAAGGACAGAAAGCCTTTTATAAGGGTTTAAGACAAAGGCCTTCCTAAGGGTGGGGGTAGCAAAAATGCAGAAACAGCTTACTCTGACCTGGGGGTGGTGCAGGAAGGACTAGAATAACACTTACACAATTACATTTTGCTCTTTTGTGAGACTAAGAGCCTCTCACTTCCTGCCTGCTTGCATAAAGTTACATTTTAAGGTCAATTTACCCCCCCGTTTTTTTTTCTTTACTGGTTTACAAAGACAATAGGTTAAACATTTAGCTGCCTATCATGCAGACTGCTGTGCACAAAAGATCTGCAGGCCTGTTTTGCTCAGGCCACGGGTTGCCACAACTATGCAATCTTTTTCAAGTAGAGGCCTCCCGCAAATAAGGAAAATAAGAGGAAAAAGTTATCCGGACTGTAGTAACAAATGAGCTTTGTGTAAAACGTTTCATCATCTGGACAAGTCTTCTGCCGTGTCCCTCAACCAGAGTGTTTTGGTTGTTTTGTTTTTGTTTTTGTTTTTTTAAAGGGAATCCTAATCATTTTATCTTCTCCCCTACTTTTAGGTTTCATTCTGGTACTTTCTTGCTCCTGTGAGGTCTGTACCTTTCTGAAGAATTGAAAACATATCAACTCTCTAGTTCTGTCCCAGCCCAGATCAACTCTATTCCCTGGTAATCAAGCCCAGACTGGGTCTCAGTTGGTGCAGGGAAAATCAGCTGAGCTTGGCACTTAGGGGTGGAAAGATGTAAAGGTGGTATGATAAACATCAGAGATCTTCCAACACAAACATAAACTGGGATATGTTGCTCAGATGTGGCCTCTCTCTCTAAGCCAATTCAGCAGGTAAACTCACTGCCCTCCCGCTATGTGGGACATGACTACCAAGGATGCAAATCTCCCTGGCAATGTGGGACATGACTGGGGATGAACCTGGACCCGGCATCTTGGGATTGAGAAAGACTTCTTGACCAAAAGGGGGAAGAGAAATGAAGCAAAATAGAGTTTCAGTGGCTGAGAGATTTCAAATGGAGTTGAGAGGTCATTCTGGAGGTTATTCTTATGCGTTATATAGATATCCCTTTTAGTTTTTTAGTGTACTGGAATAGCTAGAAGGAAATACCTGAAACTCTTGAACTGCAACCCAGTGGCCTTGATTTTTGAAGATGATTGTGTAACTATGTAGCTTACACAGTGTGACTGTGTGATTGTGAAAACCTTTTGACTCACACTCCCTTTATCCCATGTATGGACAGATGAGTAGAAAAATGGGAACAAAAAGTAAATGAATAATAGGGGGGATGGGACGTTTTGAGTGTTCTTTTTTAGTTGTATTTTTATTATTGTTTTTATTTATTTATTTATTTTTGTAGTAATGAAAATGTTCAAAAACTGATTTTGTTGATGAATGCACAACTATATGATGGTACTGTGAACAATTGATTGTACAACTGTGGATGATTGTAGGGTATGTGAATATATCTCAAAATTGAATTTAAAAAATCAATACATCAAGTGTATCAAAATGTTATAACTGGTGGATCTGAGTATCTTGGGGAGGGAGGGCTATGTTGGAGTTCTCTGTATGGGGTTTGTATTATTTTTGTAAACAGTCCTATAAGTTTGAATCTATTTCAAAAGTAAAAGTTAAAAAAAAAAAAGATAAATGGGACATAAATGCTGTAGGCCCAATGTCGATGGTTCACAAACCTATACTAATTTGAGAACTTCATAAAATATGGATTCCTAGGGCAATGGCCCAACCATGATTGTATTGAAAATAAGATGGGGACAGGAATTTATGTAATTTTAAATCAACCCCAGGTAAATCTAATCATCAGCTAGAATTGGGAACAACTGGCCTAGACATTTGAACCACTGGCCTAGACATTAGAACACTTCGGAGCTGACACTTGGAGATGCTTGGAGAGGTTTAGAGAGGCTAGCCCTAAGTTTGCTCCAGAGAAGCTAAGAGAGAAAAGCCCAGAGATATTTTTGAAAATGCCATTTTGAAACGCAACCTGGGACCAGCAGTCACCAGCCATGTGCCTTCCTGTTGAGGGCGATTAAGGTAGCATGCATAAAGTCCACCTTCAGCAATACCAGAAACGTGCAACATGGCCGCCAGGGCTGATGCAACAACAGCTTGGGTTGCCCTCAGCCTTCTTTACAGAAGTAGGTCGTGCCAAAAGATCGCGCCAAAAGTGTTAACCTTACATCTGCCATCCACCCTAGCAACAGCAGCCACCAATCCTAGACCGCCACCAGCCCTTGCTAGCCACTCCCCCCTCTCCTAGAGTATATATGCTCTGCCTCCTCAATAAAGATTTGCAGCTTGATCAGAATATTTGTCTTGCTGTCATTCTTCTTGTCTCTTGTCCCATACCATTCTTCCCTCACAGGATTTGGAGCCTCCGTTGATTGTCCCGCGGGCCGGGACACCTTCCCAGCTGACAAAGTTGGTCCCTACGCCATTGGCTATTCTTCAGTGAAGGTATACTATTGTTGATGCCTTATTTTGGACTTTTATGGCCTTAGAACTGTAACTTTGTAACCAAATAACCCCCCCCCCAAAGCCAATCCATTCCTGGTATTTTGCATAACGGTAGCATTAGCAAACCAGAACACTAGCTTACCCCAATTATGCTGGTTGACATGTAGAAGGGAGATCCACCATAAACTTTGACCTTGAGCTTCTCAAATAATGGTGCACCATGTTTATAAAGCAAGGCAAATAGAAGAAAGAAAGGTCAGAGAACACTCGACTGTATTAGTTTTGAGTGAATTCTCAGGAAATGTTGCACCCCTGAGGCTGGATGGTTTAGGAGGTAAGCTGAGACTCACTGTCCAGATTTCAATGCCTATTCAGGGTTTAGGGTCACCTCTCTCTCCCCACCCTCCCCCATCACAACCACAACAGGTGTTTTTAACTCTTAGATAGGAACCCTCTGAAACCCAGCTTTCTTCAGAGATATTCATGTGAGTGTTTGCACTGACTCTTCTACCTGCATCTATTTGATGGCCACCAATAAAAACAAACAGTTCTTAGTTATAACTGGGAGCCAGTATAATCTGGACCACTTACAATTTCAGGGCAACTATCTATGAATAGATACCATTGAAAGGTCAATGACAAGATATAGAACCTTTCTGAGAGTTAAGGATCAGTAACCGTTTATGTTTGCAGTTGGTCTTTACGTTTTTGTTGGTCGTCTTCTTGACCCAAGATGACATACCGACCACGGAGGGACTCGAACCCTCAATCTTCTGATCCGGAATCAGACGCCTTATCCATTAGGCCACGCGGCCAGCGTACCTATACTTTGGCCTGAATGTTTCTGCTTTCAAATTTTTAATTTTCGCAATTGAAGGAAGCGCTAACATTCAAAAAAAATAAAATGACGTCTGAAACCTCTCAAAGTAATTATTTTAAATTAATAAACTACGAGATTACCAGAAGTCACCTGATTCTTCGTGGGCGCTCTCATTTAAGCACTGACGATGAGAGCACAAGTTTGGACGGAGAAACATGACCCCAGGACTAAATAAAGTCTCCAACGCACCGGTGAAGATGGCACCATAATGAAAGGGAGTGCCACAAGTTTGTTAAGTTCGGATCTTTTCTGTCTCAAAGATAACGACAGTGCTTGCTTTAGGGAGAAAGATCTGTAAACTCAGACAAGAGCTGCCCTTGTCAGAAAAACCTGTTTTAACGCCAGGATACAATTTTATTATAATTCACTCATGCATAGGTTTTAACAACTTGATCCTTAACCAGCAATTAAAGGAATCACCTGAAATGGAGACGGGCAGGGATAGTGGATCCCAAACCTCTCTGCGAGGGTGGAGAACTGTACAAACATACACAAGTTATTAATATTTCTAACCAATTTCAGAATAATTTGCAGATATCGTGTCACTTCATCTCTAATCGTTCAGCATGTATTTCCTAAGGGAAAGGACATTCTCTTAAAAAACACAGTACAATTATGTAATTAATGTATACTATTAAGACAGTACTATAATATACAGTCCATATACAAATATCATCAATCATCCCCAAAATGTCCATAGCAATTTTTCCCCAACCGAGGTCCCAATGCAGGATCATATACTGCAATTACTGTTTTGTTTCTTTAATCTTCTTTAATGTGCGATGCTTTCTCAACCTCTCTGTCTTTCAAAACATTAAAAGTTTTTGAAGAGTTCAAGCCAGTTGTTGGGTAGAATGTCCTTTCAGTTTGTGTTTATGTGATGTTTCCTCACAGTGAGATTCAGGTTATGCAGTTTTGGTAAGAATATTAGTGATGTTACATTCTTAGTGCATCACATAGGAGGCACATGATATTGACTTTTCTTCCTTTTACAGTTTTTTAATTAAATTTAAAGGTATCATTTCCTCCCAGTGATTTAATAAGTATAAAATCTGTGGGGAAATATGTGAGGCTTTACAAATATTCTATTCCACGTTAAACTTTCAGCCATATTTTTAGGATTGATTGAGGAATTTTGCCTCAATCAATCATTACCATGATAATGACAAAATGGCAATACAGTAAATCTCTACCCTGAAAAATGTGAAACATTGTTCTGGAAAATTAAAGAAGACCTAAATAACTAGATAGCTGAGGAAGTGAAGATCTCATGGTAGGAAGTGGGAAGTCAGAGAGTTCACCTGAATTTCACCTGAAGTATTGGTGGAGGTGTACAGGTTGGGGCTGGAGGGAAATGTGAGAAGGCAAGGATGCAAAATGAGGTTATAAAGGAATAGACTATGGAGAAGTCTGTGGGAATCTGTTGCCTCTCTTTAGCTATCACATCTGTGGGTTCACAGCCAAGCATCTGATTGTGAGTCTGCAGCTACTGTATACCTTCATCTCAACTACCCATTGGTAAAAACGTCTGGACATGGAGCCAAGAACAAGCTGAAATCCACTGGTCACCTCTGCATCTGCGTGTGACCCTGACAAACAATGAGAGCAACGTCTGCTGCCTCTATTCTGTCTTCCAAGTTCATTGATCTCTTCATTTGGTCAGCTCTAACCAAAAAACATTCAGGGAAGGGGATTTTGGAAAATATACTTCCTAGCTTAATTAAGTTACTACAGCACAATCCAACAAATACATCCATGTCCTTTGAGCAAAGAAACTCTTTCTTCTATCTCAGGTTAATCATTTGGTTCACTTGCTTCAATCTGTACAGAAAAAGAAAGATTTCTATACTCACTAAATAGTTTAAATCTATCTTCTTACTCTCACCCCTGGTCTGACCATTTAATTTGAAGACTTTTAAACTCCTATTTGCTTCTGTACTTCAACTGATAACATTTCATCAAATTAGATAATGGTCCTATCCCAGAATCATGTCACCTCCAGTGGTCTCACAATGCACAATTTCAATGCAATATATACCTTTGTTCTTTGTGAATGTTAGTGAATCTTTCCCAGTTTTTATTGGTTATGTGCTATTCAAGGTTCAAAGGCTCAAAGTTGGATCTTTTTAGCAAATAGCTATAATTGTACCCTTCCGTCTTGCCCATTTCCACTTGGTAATGGAGACAAGAGCCAGATTGTACTGATCCACCACGTGGTCCTTCTTTTCTTCTGGTCCTTTCCAATTCCATGTTGAACAAGCACCAGAAACTTTCATTTCACTTCATTGGTGTGGATGGTGGCTCTTTTATGCGAATCCTCAATGAAAAAGAAAATTTCACTCAACATCTTCCTTGAATTGGCTCTTTTATCTGAGATTTTCAATTGAAAAAAAAAAAACTTCATTGAATGTTGAACTTGGTCTGAAAAGGCCTATGACAAACCTGAGTGGATACCAATCATAGCGACATTTAATTAGCATGTGTCTTTGAAAAGTATTATAAGGCCTGACAAAGGGGGACCTCACTACTGCGTGAATATGTGGGTATGTGTATAGCTCAATGTGATGAGAAGAGAACCTCCCTTTCCGTACCATACAATGGGGCACAATGACAGATGCAGCACAATTGAAATCAAACATATGATTGGTATCTGCAAACTCCAGAAAATTTTATAAAATATATTTAACTGTAAACCATACTTCAATTGAGGAAATCATAACAATCACTTCATACAGAAGCTGATAGTGGGAAATGCAACTTCTCTGGGTCTTCTAAGGAAGATCTAGGACAAGCAGTGTACAAAATACCCCAGGTTCCCTGAATCCCTGAAGATGAATCTAAAGGCCGATATATTCTTTTGTTTTCTACAAATAAAATTAATGACAGTCCAGTTTCCAAATTCCAATTATCCCCTTTTCAGACCTCACCCTCAAGCTCCTTCTCCTTCACAGATATATAAATATCAATGTCTCTAAATCAGAGCTTTCGGCAGAATTCCAGACTCAGGTATCATTGTTTTGCCACACACAAAAAAAAATAAAATAAAAAAATATATATATGGATCAGGACAATCCCTGTGGTTTGTTCCCTGTGGATCTTCTCAGAGCTTACCAAAACCAGTGGATACTGCAGCAAACAAAGAACTGAAACCCACCTGCAAGTCCTCCAGATTGTTCAGTTTAGCCATCATGGGAAAGGAGAGTAAGGTACTTTCAAAGCTATGAAGGCTGCCCACAGACATAGGGGACTGGTGGTTTGATGGGCTGAGCCTTCTACCACAGGACTTGCCCTTGGGAAGACTGTTACTGTAAAGGAGAGGCTAGGCCTCCCTATAATTGTGCCTAAGAGCCTCCTCCCGAATGCCTCTTTGTTGCTCAGATGTGGCCCTCTCTCTCTAGCTAAGCCAACTTGAAAGGTGAAATCACTGCCCTCCCCCCTACGTGGGATCAGACACCCAGGGGAGTGAATCTCCCTGGCAACGTGGAATGTGACTCCCGGGGAGGAATGTAGACCTGGCATCGTGGGATGGAGAACATCTTCTTGACCAAAAGCAGGATGTGAAAGGAAATGAAATAAGCTTCAGTGGCAGAGAGATTCCAAAAGGAGCCGAGAGGTCACTCTGGTGGGCACTCTTACACACACTTTAGACAACGCTTTTTAGGTTCTAAAGAATTGGGGTAGCTGGTGGTGGATACCTGAAACTATCAAACTACAACCCAGAACCCATGAATCTCGAAGACAATTGTATAAAAATGTAGCTTATGAGGGGTGACAATGGGATTGGGAAAGCCATAAGGACCACACTCCACTTTGTCTAGTTTATGGATGGATGAGTAGAAAAATAGGGGAAGGAAACAAACAGACAAAGGTACCCAGTGTTCTTTTTTACTTCAATTGCTCTTTTTCACTCTAATTATTATTCTTGTTATTTTTGTGTGTGTGCTAATGAAGGTGTCAGGGATTGATTTAGGTGATGAATGTACAACTATGTAATGGTACTGTAAACAATCGAAAGTACGATTTGTTGTGTATGAGTGCATGGTATGTGAATATTTCTCAATAAAATGAATACTAAAAAAAATAAATAAAATTCAATGATGTTAAATACAAAAAAAAAAGCTATCAAGCCATTAGGCAAAAAGAGTTGGATGATTTAGGATCAATATGTTCAGCATACTTCTCTTAGGAAAAGATATCTTTCTCTCTTTTAGTGTATCTAGGAGCTATTTCTCTCTTTTAGTGTATCTAGTGCACAGGAGAGATGGGGAGCATAGATATGTCCTTCTTCCCCATCTACACAAATCCAATAATTTCTTCTGAGCTATATGCCTCCTCCTCTGCCTTCGTTCCTCCCCTCCCAGAGCCTTCACTTTTTCCCCATCTGCTCTCTTCCACATCTCCTCTTCGTTTCTTGTCCTCAGCCTCTTTCAGGGTGAAGTTTTCTGGAGAGTCCAGCTCACTCTACTTCCTATGTCTTGACTTTGAAGGCCAGTGGTTGGCAAATTTTGCTGATTTTCAGAATCATCTGGGGAAAGCTTTTAAATCTTATTAATTCCTTCCCCTCATCATTCTCAATCCATTCAGGATATCCCGGTAAGGCTGAATATTCATCATTCCTTATGTTTGAGAACAGCTGTAGTCTGGGCCAAATTATTTATTTGGAAAGAGGTACTTTCAGAGGAGAAAGTCCCTTATAATTTTATGAGGGGTGGATATGGATCTCTCAAAGCCTTGGTTTCAAAGGAGGCAATGGGCAATGAATGCATAAATTACCTCTATCCCTCCTTCATGTTCATTCTTCAGAACAGAGCTCTAAATCCTTCATGCACCTACCTTTTATCTTGCCTTCAAATCCTCCCCCTACTCACCACTCCTAAGGTATTTGTTTAGCTTGTCCCTTTGACCATTGTAAGTCCCCCTCATGCATCCTCCTCTCTGGAGTAAGATAGAGCAGGCATTGGTGGTCACTAGTTGCTACTGACAGCCTGGCAACCCCGGCTTTCCTCAGGATTGCTGGGGAAAAGTCTGCTCCTGAGACTCTTTTTGAGCTAACATCAGATTTGAGAGGTGTCCTGGAAAAAATCTCCAGGACAGAATCTCCGGGACAAACCAGGTTTCCAAGAAGTTTTTGTCTAAAGGTTGGAAATACAGAGTAGAGGAGAAGTTTGCCATCAAATAAGGACTTAAATCCTGCACCCTAAGTTTAAAAATCTGATGCTGTATAGAAAGTTATCAGGGTTCCTAGCCTCAGTGTTTCCCTGATAAGCTAGTCAAGGCAAATACAGTATGAAACTATACTCATTCTCTCTGATACTTTGTTTTTTATTCCAAATCTAAGGCACTTAAAACAAAAGTGCTTCCCTCATTTCTTCATCTCTGGCTGATTCTGGAAAATAATGTTTCCCAATAGTATGCTTGTATAGTCTTCTCGATTTTGCCCTATAGAATATGAGCAGCTGATTCACTTCATTCTGGCACCCCCACACCCTAAGGCCTTCACGTATTCACATATTAAACAGTCCATCTCCAAAGAGTGTAATCAATGGTTCATCATATAATTGTGCATTCATCATCACAATCAAATTTAGAATATTTTCATCACTAAAAAAAACCCCCAAATATCTCATACTCCTTACCCCCACCCCCCACTATTATTGACTGTTATAGCATTGGTAAGGTACTTTTGTTACTGTTAATGACACAATATTAAAATATTACTGTTAACTATAGTGCATAGTTTGCAATAGGAACATTTTTCCGATATACTAGTCTAATACTAATTCCTTGTAATAGTGACTTACATATGCCCTAGTTCGTGAAAGAACATTTTTATATTTGTACTATTAATCAACGTCTTTATCCACTACAGCTTCCTGCGTTATACAGGCCCATGCTTTATCCTCTAGCTTTCCTTCTTTTGACATACATGACTCTAATCTTCCCCTTTCAACCACAATCACGCTCATAATTCAGTGCTGATAATTACATTCACAGTAATGTGCTACCATCACATCTATCCATTTCCAAACATTTAATTTAGTTAAAAATTCTGCCTACATCAGGCATCTGCTCACCATTCTCTACCCTCATTCTATCTTCTAACTTATATCCTAGATTTAAACTTTATGAGTTTTCTTATTATAATTAGCTCATATTAGTGAGATCATACCATATTTGTTCTTAAGTGTCTGAATTATTTCACTTAACATAATGTCCTCAAGGTCCATTCATGTTGCAGGAAGACAGAAATAGGGAACAGACTGTTGGTTTTTGTTACAAATCGTGTCAATTATCTGATTCTTCAAACTTCTGAATGTAAAACTGATAGAAATAAGAACATAAAGTTTTGCTATCTAGAAATCTTCTCTTTGTGAAACTCCCAATTTTAATTCTCACAGAATGGTGCATTTGAAAGGTTTTTCACTCTATTAAACTTCTATCAACTGATGTGATGCTTGGTCAATTTTGAAAACAACCAATATAGCGTTGGTGATTTAAAGAAAAACATGTCTGTAAGAGTAGTGGACTAAAGCTCCCATCTATATTATGAACATTTATGTCATTTTTTTGTAAAGTAATATCTTTGGGTAAAAAGTAAAGTGGGAAATTTGGGGAATCTCAAAGAGTAGATTGACCAAGCT
Source organism: Choloepus didactylus (assembly GCF_015220235.1). NCBI lineage: Eukaryota > Metazoa > Chordata > Mammalia > Pilosa > Megalonychidae > Choloepus > Choloepus didactylus. Next base: position 124,107,142 of record NC_051313.1, on the reverse strand, counting down.
AGGAGTCAAACATAGAATCTTGAGTTCTGTAGTCAGACACGTTATCCACTACACCACTGCCCCTCACACACAAACTTTGTGGAGTTAATCTTAGAGAAAAATATTATGGTGGTATTACTGTCCCTTAAAAAAATCCTACCTTCCATACCTGAGATGCTTAGGGGCTGGAAGAACCAATGACTGTGCCTCTGCACCCAAGACGACTACTCATAACCACATGGGACTGGGGCAGTTTGGCTGCCCTAGGTTACTCTCAGAAGCCATCAACACAGGTCACTCAAGCATTGCAAACAAAAATTTGAGTATACTGTCAGTCTCAAAATGCTCAGCCTATCTATCCAGGGACAGAAAGAGCAGCAACGTGCTCTTATTGTCCCAACACTCATGGGCAAAGTAAGCCAGATTTTACCAAGGACAAGTTGTTTCAGCTCATTTCCATTCTTTCCAGATACTCAGAAAGAACACAGGAGAGATCTGGATCTTGAACACATTCTACATTTTGACCAACCATGTTCTGTGTATCCTTAAAGACCCATCTCCAAGCCATGTTTCTTTGTCTTCTCTTGCTCCTTCTTTCACATATGGCCACCTCCCTCCAGAAACCTGCCTCCTCCCTAAGAGCTGGACTCGCCCCTCCCCTCTTTCCCTCTTTTCTCCATCACATCCTTCCCCCTCCTCTTTTCTCCTCCTTCTTTTTCTCCCAGGTGAAGTTTTCTATTGCGCAGCTCACTCCAGTTTCTGCCACTGGACTTTCTAGGCTACTGGTCCCAAAACTGACCAATAAATAAGAATCATCTGGTGACTAGAGATTTCCTCTAACTCTCCTAACTGGCCTACCAGATATCCCAAAATTTGCCTAAAAGTTTTGAGTCTGCATTTGGCTCCATAGTATCAGATGAGTTTTGAGGACCTGTTCAGACTTCCAAGGTACTAATTCCTTTCACAGATAGCACGGGGGATTCAAATACTGAATCCTTAATTTATCCTTGTGGGGAAGGTGATTGAGTCTATCTGAAAAAGACATTATAGTGGGCAGTTGTGTTTTCCTTGATCCTCTCTACCCTGTTTTTCCTCTTTGGGGTGTTCAGGACCAAAACTGCAGCTATTGTGAATTCATTCACTTTATCTCACTACCTGGAAATAAATTACCAAAGTACTACTCATGCTAATCTCTTTTGTAGTCCCAGCACTACCTTTTGGGCCTTTCTAGCAGCTCCTGTAGGCAAAGGGGAAAGAGTTGAAAGAAGTGAAAATTTGAAAACTTAAGAATATGTCTTCGGCCTCTGCAAGGTGGTGAAACATGTGTTCCCCCCCACCTTCCCCCAAAGCCAGTCACATTGCTGATTAGGTCACAAAAATCCTGAGTCTAGGCATTGTGTCTTTCAGACAAGAAATCGGTTGCTCTGTTCCTGGGGTAGTTCCTACACAGAATGCACTCTAGAGGTTTCTGAAATAATGAAATGAAGATTTTGAGCATTCTCTCACCAATGATAAGGTCTTCTAAGGCAGTCCTTTTCAAACCATCTGTGTTTTTTTTAAAACAAATTTCCACTCTGTTGCTGACTAATACTCTTGTAAAATACAATAATATGAATTCCCAATAAAATTAAACGAAGACATAAAGAAACATGACTCAACTTTTATTATTAGATCCAATATATGAAATTACATTTTAATAACTGTAATTAGAAAAATCATGACAAAGCAAAGCAGAGAATTACAAAATCTCTACAGTTGTTCATTGAAAGTATGCATATAGTGTTGCTATGCCATTCATAACTTCTTTTCATACTTTAATCATAAGTAAACCAAAAGTTATGAGAGAAGTTGTAGTTGCTCATGTATGAAGCATACTTTGGAGCAAATAAGCTGTATATTAAATTTAGAGATTGAATATGATATTTATCTAATCTAAACTGCATTGTCAAAAATAGAAAGTTGATGAATATCTAAAGAAATTCTCTGTCTGGGTTTCATAGCACTCATGGTATACAAACCAGTCTCACATATAGATGTTGATGAGAAGGGAAAAAGAAATTTCAATGCAATTTTAGCAACCTCAGGATATTCACTTTTACCTTTTATCCAAAATGAAACAAGGGATTCTGGGTTTTCAAAACTCATCCTCAAGCTATAGCTAGTGCTGATAAGTTATCTTACAAAGTTGCAATTAAATTTAAATTATCTTTGCTGTAATAATTGCATTCTGGATCCATGAATGTCTATGTGTGCCTCTTATTTTGATAGAAAATAAAATTCACAGTATTCTGTGTGATTTGCAGTGTTTGGTGATAACTTTTCATAGCTTTGCATGATCAAGATAACTACCTACTTCATAGATAACTGTTACTAAATTATGTAGCACATCATAACAAGCTGTAGATATTCTACACTTCCAAATTTCTAATTTTGATTTTACTGTTAGACGTCATCTGCCATTGAAAAACATGTTGCGTTTCTTCCTTGCAAGGAAGAATTTACTGATCTTTCCAAAGAAACAGCTTTTGTTTTCATTGATTTTCTTTATTGTTTTCCTGCTTTCAATTTAATGGATTTCTGTTCTAATTTTTATTATTTCTACTGCTTAAGTTTAATTTGCTTTTCTTTCTCTACTTTCATAAGTTGGAAGCTGTCTTAGTTTGAGTTGCTGTCACAAATACCACAAACTGGTTTGGCCTGAAACAACAGGCATATATTGGCTCGCAGTGTTGAGGCTACCAGTCCAAAATTTAGAAACTGGCAAGGATTACTTTCTTACCAAAGACTGTGGCACTCAAGTGCTAGCTACAGGAATCCTTGAGATTTCTTGGCTTTCCCATCACATGGGGATGTCCTCTCATTTCTTCACTCCTGTGACTTCAGGGTCCTCTTTATAAATCCTCCAGTAATCCCGATTAAGAGCCACCCTCATTCAGTTGGCCACATCTTAACTAAAAATAACATCTTCAGTTTGCCCTATTCATAATGGGTTCACACCCACAGGAATGAGGATTAAGATTTAGAACAGGTCCATGTTGGAGTACATAATAGATGTATTGCAGGCACTTAGAATATTCCCATTTCCTCTCTCCTATCCCTTATGACATTGTAGTCATTAATTTTACATTTCCATATGCTATAATTTAAAAACTGTTATTATTGCTTTAAAATTGAGAAAAATAAAAGATTAAATTTGACTTTTTCTTAAATTCATTTCCAGTGCTCTTCCTTTCATTACGTAAATCCAAGGTTGTGACCGATAGCATTTTCCTGCTGCCTAAAGAACTTCTTTTAACATTTCCTGTAGGGCAGTACATTAGCAGTACATCTCTGCAAGTAAAACACTGTGCTTTAGCACTTAACTATCAATAAAAACTGCAAAACCAAATCAATCCATGAGGATCCCACTTTGAGGTAAAACTAGTAGGAACTCTTTTGGTCTTCATTTTTGGTTTGTGTGTGTGTGTGTGTGTGTGTGTGTGCGCGCGCGTGTGTTTGGAATCCCTTCATGGTCATCATTTAGGACACTATTAATGCCTTATCGGAAAAGATATGTCTTCTTGACAAAAAGTTTAGGAAAAGTTGTTTTTCTTGCAGTAAATTAATTTAAAAATAAATACAAATTTTACTTTATCAATTTAGATAATCTTAAAGTAAACATTAAAAAGGCTGACAAAAATTTAAACTGGCCTAAAAAATCACACCCTGTGGGGGAAAATACTTAGATTTCTCAGAGTTCATACACTTTGGGGTTCAACAAACAAACTAACATTTTAAAAAATCACAATTGTAATGTCATACTGTGGATGCTGTTTTATTTTTATTTATTTATTTTTTTACACTCTGTTCACCTGGCAAGTTGGAAAACATTGGTCTGTGTCCTGTTTGTCATGTTCATATGATTGGATGTCAGAGCAATGACAAGCTCCTATATATGAGCTTTTAAACTATCAATATCTGTACTTTATTAGAAAACTAGAAAAAAGTGTTACAGTCTCTGGACCAAATATAGTTTACAGACCATGCTTTGAGAAACTATATTGTAAGACTTAGTAACAAAGAAGGTTACTGGTCATGAAGATTTTTCTAAATGTCATACATGTTCAGGAGGTATAATTCAGTGGAAGACCATGAGTCCCAATTCCATTCCTTGTCCTTCCAACCTTGTACTTTCTTCACTAAACAGAAGAGTTTCTTTCACTAACTCAACCAAACCCATTGGTTGAGTCTCCCCCCCCTTTATCTCTATTTATGTCCCTTTACTAAGACTTTCCTGTTCATATAGAAGGTAAACTCAACAACCTTTCCTACTGGCCCATTTGACTCCATGATCTTAACATAACCCAATGTGATTGTTTGATTGTATGGCCACTAGGAAGACAAACTAGAGAGAGAAGGAAAAAAAGAGAAAGAGAGAAAGAAAGAGAGTGAACTGGGGGAGGGAAGGAAGGAAAGAGAGAAGGTAAGAGAGGCCAATCCAAATTGAAGAGTGCTGTTAGTGTAAAATGCACAATAATTTTGAAGACTATGAAAAAACAGAATGTGAATTGTATAATTAATAATTTAAAAATATTTACATGCTTTATATGAAGAAATGAATTAACATTTTAAAAAGTTAAATTTTACTTTGGGGAATAGTATATGTAATTTTGGGAAGATTTAGCAAGCAGAGAAGGTCACAATCTTCCAAATCCTGAAAAAAAAAAAAAAACTCTTACAGTATTTGATCTTTGCTAAATTATGCACAATGTACTTTCTTATACAGAATAAACTTTACCTTAATAGCCATAAAACTATTTACATGTTGAAACAATACTTTGTGTATATTTGATTAAACAAAAATATTATTGAAATTAATTTCACCTGCTTTTTAATGCTCTTGCTGAGGCTGCTAGAAAATTAAAAATTACATATGTGGCTTGAGTTATAGTACTACGGAACTGCTCTGATATTGAACATTTTCAGCATCCCAGAAAGCTCTCTTGTGTATCTTCCCATGCCATGCCTCCTCCTGTATGCAATCACTATGGTGATTTCTAGCATCATAGTTTTGCCTGTTATTATACTCTATATAAAAGCAATATTTACGTCTGGCCTCTTTTGTCAACATTATGCCTGTAATCAATATTGTTGTAGGTAGCCATCCTTCCTTCGTTGCTGTGCAGTATTTTATTGTGTGAACTGTGTGAAGTATTCACAGATTGTTGACCCAAATAATCTTACTTTCTTGACCTTTTCATTTCCCCCACTTTGCTTACTTCTTTCTCGACTGAAACGAGATCTGTCCGCTTTTTAGGACGGGACAGCAACATCAGGAAGCCACACGAAATATCTAGGCTAACTAACAATCGCCACACGAAGTATCTAGGCTAACTAGCAATCAGGTTGCCTGAACAGGGACTCGAACCCTGGACCCTCAGGTTAAAAGTCTGATGCTCTACCGACTGACCTATCCAGGCTACCCTTAACACGTTCTCTGACCATCTAATCTAGGGTCATCTGTTTGGCCAATTCTCTTTATAATCCATATTCTAGTGCCCAAATCTCCCCCTAATTCTCATTTCAGGGAAGATTCCGTTTGAAAGAGACGTTATGATCGCCAGAAGCATTTTCTTTTCTTTTCTTTTCTGTCTTCTGTCTCTTTAAATGTTCAGAACCAGAGCTGCAGCATCCCTTGGACAAAGCACTGCCGGGTTTCCGACAACATCGCTAGACCCAGTGGGTTTATTTCTTTATTGCCAAATATTGCAAATTTATCCGTCGCTTATTATTTCCCCACCTGCCCCTAAATTTTTCGAGGCAACACTCAAGCTACACTTAATATCCCTGTGAATTGTCTTTTACGTCTTTCTTGCAGCCTTTGTAGGCAGGAAGGAAGAGTTGGAGAGTGAATCTGAAGACGAAAGAGAACGTTCCATAACCGACGTCCTTCTGTTGGCAGAGGAACTGCCACTCAGTTATTCCTTTGGCAAGCGGACCTCACGGCCAGCCGACTGCAGTGGGAAAACCACGCGAATCGGTGTCTTTTGGTCTCGCATTCAGGGCCGCTTTTCCTAGTGTGGTCACAATGTAAAGGCTTTAAAAGCAGTGATACAAAACGCAGCAAGCCTTGTTCTGCCAACTATTCACAGACAAAGTGATAATTAGTTGCGAAGGTTTCCTTGGTAGCTATGTGTCTGAGGGGTGGGTATCTGAGTGGAAGAGAGAGTTCTTAGCAAGCAAAGGGGCCTGGATTTGATGTTCTGAACCTCCATGTTTGCTTTTCTTCAAGCCGCAACTCTTCACGCATGTTTGAGCCACTCCTCCTTCCTTTCATTTTCTTTTTCCTCTTCCTCTTCCTCCTCTCCCCCCTCTTTCTCCTCTTCCTCCTTCATGTCTTTACTCACTGTTTGCTTTCACATCCAAAGTATAGAGTTGCTTTTAGTATCCAACTATTTTGATTCCATGGGTCTTGCTACCACCCAACATAACTATGCCTGCACAAATAACACTAGACCGAGCAAAACAACAAAGATATACTTTACTCAAGACGTTCGCAGCCCTAAGCAACAAATAATGTGTAACAACTTCATATTAACCATCATGTGCAATATTACTAAGGCAAAAAGGAAAAAGAACAAAAAGAAGGAAGGGAGGGAGGGAGGAAAAAAAGAACAACAAAAAAAGAGAACCACAGATAATTTCCTATCCCTATTTTCTCAGCTGTGCCCACGCCAATGAGCAGTCAAGTGGTAGACTGAAGAGTAGAAAATCTGCTACCACTGATTTTCCCTTCTCCCATTCTTACCTTGCAGTTCCCCTGACAAGTCGAGTCAATAAGCAGACAGTGAGGGCTATAGATCTCATCTCTTTCTGCATAAGTGGGTGAATGCTGAACAACAGAATCACATTTCATAGGAAATGCTGTGATTTCCAGATTCTAAAGTTGAGAAAACTATCAGGGCCATGCATTAAGGGAGTTTTGTAGTGTGGCTGAAATAGCTAGATTTAGTGAGGCTTGGTCCCATGGTCTAAAACATTACCCCAATTTGATCCAGGGCTTGGTAGGTCATCTGATTTGGTAAAATAATAATAATAATAATAATAATAATAATAATAATAATAATAATAATAATAATAATTCTCCTTTCAAAACTCGATTACAGAAGCCTTCTGACTACAGATTTACTCCTCTACCCATTTTCTGAAATGAAATATTTAGATGAGACCAGTGTGGGAGAATAGGAAATCTATGCTCTCAAATCTTTCTTGATTCCCCACAAAATGCTTTTGTTCATAACATTTAAAAATGTTAAAAAAATCAGAGAAGACACCAGAGAAAGGAACATTGAATGGGGTGGGGGAGATGGAAGTTATCATCTGTGTAAACAAAAATAATCCATCTCAAAAGTTTTAGCTATTTAACATCATTCTTTCAAATCTCTCTGCCAATCTTTTCTGTTGTGTGAAATTATTCTCTTGAAGTAAGAAATTTGGATGGTTTTGCTCATTCCTCTCTTACTCTGCTGCCCTAGTCTTCACCATAATCTCTTTCCTCCAACAGACTGAACAAAAAATCAGTTCGTTTAAAATTCATGCAGTTTTGAGGTTTGGTCTTCCAGCTTTGGCCACAAAATCTATGTGTGAGGATGTGTGGAGCTGTAACTGAGGAAAATCCCAGAACTTGTGAAAGTGCTTGCAAATCGACTGAAACATACCAGGTGATGGGGTATCCTGCCCAGTGTGCTGTAGAACTCAATTCTTCAGCTTCGGCTGGAGCCAATATGTTCTCACAGGGGCCATTTCAAGAAAGAAACGGACTTTACTAAATCAGTTTTATAGGAAACATGATAAGGCATTTAGCCAAGCCCCAGCACTAGCCTCTGCTGGTCTCAAAATGGATGATCACCTTGATGAATCAGTATACATTAGGACATGCCTTCCAGGATATGACTTAAAATAGTTCTTGAATTTTGATTTAAACCTGGAGAAAATACTATGAGAAGGATTCAGTGACAAATAGAGAAGTTTGGGTGTGAAGAATGGCTAATATCCTGGGAAGAAAGATGTGCCAGGCACAGGAAAACAGAAGTATTGTTTGTTTTTTTTCCAAATAATTTGACAGTAACTAGGAAACCAAGAAAATAAGGAAACTGCAAATAGTTGCTTTACTTTAAGAATTGTGGCTTTCTCACCTCTCCTACCCTACAAATATTGGGGACATGATAGGTGGCAGAAGTGTGTGGGGGGGCATATTAAATCATCCTGGATTGTCAGGTGGATCCTCCCCAGGGGAGCTAGGGGACCACCTTTAAGCTAAATATGAGGCAGGCGGAGGCAAGAAGTTAGCATTTCAATGAGACAAGAGCTCCCACAAGTCATTGTGACCCTCGCCTTCCCACCTAAAGTATTTTGAAGCAGCCCTCATATTGCACCTGAGACCACATGACCATTTACTTATTTGTAGAGAGAGAAAAGAGAGAGGCAGAACAAATAAAGAATTATTGAAATTGTTCAATATGGGTAATGCGTGGTAGCTTTACGTTTTCTTATAATTTCTTCTCCCTCTGCCACATGTCAGAACGATACAAAATGTTAGTGCAAGTGGATTCGAAACAACAGAGGCGTCAATGTTGCCTCTGGAAATTTAGGTTCAGGTGAGGAGACAAGAAAGAAGTGGGACTCACAATATTTGGCAGGAGATGAAGACCGACAATTGTGGATCACCGACAGTCACCACCCTCGCCAACGCCTGGGCCAACACCTGGGTCAGGAAGGCTGTCATTGGCTTCGTCTCAGGGATGCTGTGGTTCTGGTTCTGAGAGGCATGGACACTAAGGAAGGGGAAGAGGGGAGGGGAAATGCACCACCAGTTATTGCGCCTCTGAAAGCGTGCAGAATCCTCTTCTGAATGAGAGTTTCAGCGAAAGGAACTCTCTCTTCACCAAGTCCTTTCTTCATATCCCCTTTGTCTCTGCGCGAATGCTTCCGGCATTCAGCCAGTATTTGCTGCAACAGCCAACCTAGGTACTCTCTCTAGGAGGAAATCCTCAATCAACTCTGACCGGGCGAGCTTTCCCTGTTGATTTTGAAAATCAGCCAGGTTTGGCAATCCCTAGCCTTAGAAAGCTGACAGAGAGCGAGTTGAGCTACTTGGGAAATGTAACACAGGAGAGGACTTAGTAAGAAAGTAAGAGTGATGTAGCGAGTGCTCAGAAAGGGGAGGAGGGAGGCTGAAGACGCGGTGGTCTGCGCGGCTGCAGCGGCCGCGGGGAAGGTGGCGGAGGAGGGAGGGGTTAGAGTCCTTGGGCAGGCATGAAAATGGGTGGGCGCAGAGACAGCGAGCATCTCGGCAGCCCATCTCTGCTAAGATTCTTCTCGGTACCCAAGCCGGATAGAAGTGAGCTGAAAGACTACTCCCTCAAGAAGATACTACCAGTTTTGCCGTAGACTGTTGCGGATTTGAGAGCACCTGGCTGCTCTTTCGGTCGCTGGAGCACTTTAGAGAGCGCGTGTGGTTGCGTCTTTGTTTCGGTACCGGATGGTACCGCAGGTATTAGTGGACTCCGAGGGAAGCCGCCTTGTTCCCATTCCGGGGCGGTTGTGGTGCGAGAGGCGTTGAACTTAGAGGCGGGATCTGTCCTGTCTTTGGCTTGGGAGAGAGTGTTCTTTAGCGTGTTGGACTTAGAATACAAGACAATGAGAAAGGTAAGGCAGTAATGAATATTTTAAACTCTAGATGACTTTCAGAAACAATTTCATCGTGGAAACCCACGATAGTTCAGTTGTTGTACCACCAGCCTTTTAACGAAAGAGCCCAGGGCTCAAGCTTTACGGGCAACGGCGTCTTAAATTTTCTTGCAGATAATTCTAACCCAAATAAGCCTGATGATATCCAGGTTGTGGTTTTTTCCTGGAGAAGCTCACCTGCACTTTTGCAGTGGGCTCATATACTGCTTACATCTGGATCAGCCAGAAAAGCCCATGTTGCCAAACTTTTCCTTACAAAGGTAAAGAACAAATAAAGCAGTGGCTCAGAGGCAGAGAAGAGGCTACAAATGTGAGAGCAAAGCAGAATGTAGGTGAGGGGAGATTTTCCTACAGGGAGGGAGAGGATTGGTCTGTTGGCCACTCAGCAGTCTCTTCCAGGAGCACAAGCCTGGCTTAATGCCGGGAGGATTTTAACAACTCCTTCCTAAACCAGAGCATTGGTGAAACAGCTAGGTGGTGGCTGGAGAGGGTGGAGAGAATGATCGCAGCCTCTGTCATAGAACTTGCAGCTTTCCAAGCTTGGATGTTGAGTTGGGAGTCCGGCAGGCCTAAGTAGCTTGACGGGACTACAGATATTGGGGTTATGGAGCGTCTCCTGATGCCAGTTATGAGTTCATCCACAGAAAAATCAAGGGTTCTGTGGGTGACTTCCAAAGTCCACTAAAATACTGGGATAATGGAAAAGATGAGAAATCACCTAATCCCTGATAAGGGCACATCCAGCCCTAGCCCCTTTCCATGACGGTTTAAGACCTTGATTGAGAATGGCCTCAACCTGAGACCTTCTGAGTGCCTTCTTTGGGAATTTTCATTGGAGAAGGGCGTCAAGAAGTAAGGAAACCCGGGCCTGATAAAGGTAATCAGACTAGCCAACTGGGAACAAACACCAAACAGAAAATATGTACACAGAGTCAGTTTTGGCATGGGAGTAAAGCACTGGAAATCCTGAAAATGTGCATCAGAGGACGAGAAATTGCTAGGAGTTTTCTGGTCATACAAAACAGATATGAACAGATTGAACGAAGAAGAATAGAGGAAGTGGCTCTTCTTTACCAACGGAGGCAGCCAACAGACCTGTGATATACGCATTTTATTTTGCATCCATTTTCCATTATGACAGATAAACCTTCCCCGGTTTCATACGGGGCTTCCGTTAGATGTTAACTGAGATTCCCTGGCACTGTTTTATGTAGAGTTAAAACAACGAGGAAAATGGGATGAGTGAGAAAATACAGGAAACTGGACATTATGGACTATCAATTGGGAATGTGTAGATCCATATTTATTTCTTACTTTCGTGTGTGGAAGGACTCCAATTCCCCGACGCTCTTTGTTTCGTTGTCCAGCGTCCTGCCTCTGACTCAGCTAGAAAAACTCGGGATTCACAGCCGCCACTGTCTCTTTATTGGACCGAATTTTGGGCGGCCCTCCCTGCTCAGGTCAATAAGGGAAGACAAGTAGAAAAATAAGTGGACAATGGACAGCTTCCTTTCTGTGTGTGTGTGTGTGTGTGTGTGTGTGTGTGTGTGTGTGTGTGTGCGTATGTTTAATTTTTTTTTTCCTCCCAGAAAATGAAAAGAACTAAGGGAAACTGTCCTTGGGGCTCTTATTTTTCCCCGTCTTCTTTCTGCCTTTACTTCTCTTTAAAAATAGTACAAAAGAGCAGCCAGGGTGAACAGGGCGCGAATGTGCGCGCTTTTTCGGTAGAGATCCGGCTCTTTTCTACCCTTCATTCATGTCATGCTCTGCTGTTTCATTCATCTTAAGTGAGGTCGAGGCTCACTGCATAGACATCAGAGTTAAAGTAATCTAATGGGTGTTTTTTATGTCCTATGTGTGCGGGAATAACATGGATATTAAGTTCGAACGTTTTTTCTTTGGGGATCCGGAAAAAAAAAAAAACAAAAACAAAAATAACCAAACAGAACATTACGGAGGTACTGGGGATCGAACCCGGGGCCTCATGCATGCAAAAACATACGCTCTACTACTGAGCTACACCCCTCCATAATAGCTTTGAAAATTGCTTATTAGAGAGGAGACACTGAGGAAGCAGTTGAAACTGATTTTTCAGTGTAGGGCTTGAAATGGAAGGCAAAGAATAGGAAATGCGTGTCAGATAATCCCCACAGGAAGGATTCATTATGGCATTAAAACGTTTAGTTGCTATGATTTCCGAATTCTATTATGGTTGGCAAGGAATAAAGTCTCTGTTTCATTTCTTTCTGTATCCTCCAGAAATATCTTAACCTGAGAGAGAAAGCTATTGAAATTCCGCTTTTCTCTGCCTAGAACACTTCATGAAATTTACTGTATACTCAATCCGAATATTAAAGGCTGTATTTGATGGAAGAATGCCGCGCTGGAAAGAAACCCAGAGGAATATGCACTCAGCATTTCTTTGTAAGGGTCTTTTCTCTTCTATTCTGGGCTGTAACAATAGTCCAGAAAAGGAATTCATGAGGCATGAATGAAAGAACAGCAGCTTTCAAGATGGAGAGAAGGTTTGAATTAGGAGAAGTAAATAGAAAATAAATAGACAGAGAGTTTAATGGACAAGAGAAAAAATTGGATGAAGCATGTATTCAAAAAGAAAAAGAATCAAGGAGGAGGAAATGCAAAAAAAAAGGAAGTTCAAAAAATTCTTTTGGGAACGGAAGAAGACTGAAAGAGGGAGAGGACAGCTAGCTTTGATCATGTTGAATGCTCATGGGACCCCTTGTGAGAATGTTGTTACAGGTGAATTTGGCCCAGTATTCTGGTTTCCAGCTTTGGATTTGTGAGTGATCAGTAGGAACATGCATGTGAAGGGTAAACGCTGAAAAGTGTGCTTTGACATTCAGGGATAGGAAATTCATTCATGATATTAGCAGAAAACAAACTTTCTATAGACTGTTCTTGAAGTCTAGGATTTATCATGACTGACATTGTGTTCTTTGAGATATGGAAGACCAAGGGAATACGCATCTCCTGGTACCAAATTTCTAGTGCCTATTAACCCTTTCCATTCCTTTTTTTTTTTTCCCGATATATGAGTCTTTGTCTTTATTCATAAAATGACATTGACTTCCTTTTGAAATTGGAACATGATTTGGCTGGCAGATTTTGTTTTGTGGTTAGTTCATGGGATTTGTAGAATAAGAACAGAAAACTGAGAGTAACAGGATTCTCAGGAGAAAACTAAAGTGTCACACACAAACTTACTAGTGTGTGTGTATGTGTGTGTTTGTCTGCTTTACTGTGTGTGTGTGTGTGTGTGTGTGTAAGTAGGAGGAGAAGTGGCAGTATCTTTGCTGTTTGAGGCTGTAAAAGCAGTATTAGGAAAGATTACAGAAACACTGGTGGTCATTATGTTGTGTTGCACCTGGAGAAAACTGGATGTCTATTAGGCTCACAGGAATTTATAATTTTTTCTCTTTGTGTCATGAAGAAATAGGGAATTGAAAAAATTAAATATCTGTAGCAATCTTCAGACTCTCTACCAACAATGCTATTGGAACGTGCCTTGGAACATCTATGCATAAGTATAAGAGGGGTTTGTTTAATACAGAATCCTGTGAGGATTTAAACATTTAATTTTGGAGACAGAACACATTCATGCCATATATTCCCAATTCAGAAAATGTGCAAAGATATGAACTATATGTTTAACCCTGCAGTGTCCAGTATGGTAGCCACTAGCTACATCTGGTTATTGAATACTTGGAAATATGGCTAGTCTAAATTGAAATGTACTGTAAGTGTAATATATATCTCAGATTTAATGACTTAATATGAGAAAACTGTAAAATATCTCACATAATTTTTATATTCATTACTTGTTGAAATGATAATGCTTTGGTTCTATCAGGTTGATTATGTTATTAAAGAATTTTATCTGTTTATTTTTACTCTTTTAATGTGGCACCTAGAAAATTTAACTTATAACAGTGTTTCTACTAACCCCAAAGCAAGCAGAAGGGAAGAAATAACAAAGATTAGAGCAGAAATAAATGCAATTGAGAACAGGAAAACAATAGAGAGAATCAACAAAACCAGAAGTTTGTTCTTTGAGAAAATCAATCAAATCGATGGACCACTGGCTAGGCTAACAAAAAAAAAGAGAGAGCAGATGCAAATAAGCGCAATCAGAAATGGGAAAGGAAATATAACTACCGACCCTGCTGAAATTAAGGAGATAATAAGAAGATACTATGAGCAACTATATGCTAATAAACTAGACAACTTAGATGAAATGGACAACTTCCTAGAAAAGCATAAACAACCAACATTAACTCAAGAAGAAATAGATGACCTCAACAAACCAATCACAAGTAAAGAGATTGAGTCAGTCATCAAAAAGCTCCCAAAAAGGAAAAGCCCAGGACCAGATGGTTTCACATGTGAATTCTACCAAGCATTCAAGAATGAATTAGTACCAATGCTGCTCAAACTCTTCAAAAAAATTGAAGAAGAGGGAAAGCTACCTAACTCTTTCTATGAAGTCAACATCACCCTAATACCAAAACCAGGCAAAGATACTACAAAAAAAGAAAATTATAGATCAATTTCTTTAATGAATATAGATGCAAAAATCTGCAACAAAATACTCACAAATTGAATCCAGCAGCACATTAAAAGAATTATACACCATGACCAGGAGGGATTTATTCCAGGTATTCAAGGCTGGTTCAACACAAGAAAATCAATTAATATAATACACCACATCAATAAATCAAAGCAGAAGAACCACATGATCATCTCAATTGATGCAGAAAAGGCATTTGACAAAATTCAACATCCTTTCCTGATGAAAACACTTCAAAGGATAGGAATAGAAGGGAACTTTTTCAATATGATAAAGGCAATATATGAAAAACCCACAGCTAACATCACACGCAATAGGGAGAGACTGAAAGCTTTTCCTCTAAGATCAGGAACAAGACAGGGATGCCCACTATAACCATTGTTATTCAACATTGTGCTGGAAGTTCTAGCTAGAGCGATTAGGCAAGGAAAAGAAATAAAAGGTATCCAAATTGGAGAGGAAGAAGTAAAACTTTCACTATTTGCAGATGACATGATTCTGTATGCAGGAAATCCAGAAAAATCTACAGCAAACCTACTAGAACTAGTCAATGAATACAGCAAAGTAGCAGGCTACAAGATCAACACGCAAAAATCTGTAGTGTTCCTATACACAAGTAATGTGCAACAAGAGGAGGAAATCAAGAAAAAAATCCCATTTACAATAGCACCCAAAAGAATCAAGTATTTAGGAATACACTTAACCAAGGACACAAAAGACCTTTACATAGAAAACTATAAGAAACTGCTAAAAGAAATTGAACAAGACCTAAAAAAATGGAAGAACATACCATGTTCATGGATTGGAAGACTAAATATAGTTAAGATGGCAATTTTACCTAAACAGTGTTTCTATTTTATGGGTTGTTTTATGTTTTTATTGAACAGCCCTGGCCTGAGAAGACAATATTTGATTAGGTGCTTTGCTATTTTGGGAAAGTCCTAAATCCAGAGAGGATGAAACATGGTCTGCCAATGTGCCAGTTTGGATATATTATGTCCCCCAGAAAAAGCCATGTTCTTTAATGCATTCTTATGGAGGCAGATGTATTAGTGTTGATTAGGTTGGAATCTTTGGATTAGTTTGTTTCCATGGAAATATTACCCACACAACTGTGGGTAATGACTTTGATTAGATTATTTCCATGGAGGTGTGGCCCAACCCATTCAGCATGGGTCTTGATTGGTTACTGGAGTACTTTAAAAGAGCCACACAGGCTCAGATGCTAGCTGTAGCCAACAGAGATATTTTGAGGACAACCATTGAAAGTAGACTTGCTACTCCAGAGTTTGCCTGGGAGAAACTAAGAGAATACCCCCAGACACCAAGAGAGAAACATCCTGGGAGAAAGCCATTTTGAAACACAACCTGGGGCAAAAGAAGAAGACGCCAGCCACATGCCTTCCAAGACAACAGAGGTTTTCCAGATGCCATTGGCCATTCTTCTGTGAAGGTACCCTTTTGTTAACGCCTTAGCTTGGACACTTTTACGGCCTTAAGACTGTAACTTTGTTACCAAATAAACCCCCTTTATAAGAGCCAATCCGTTTCTGGCATTTTGCAAAATGCAGCATTAGCAAACCCGAACAGCCAGTAATGAAGTTTCTTGCCACGCTTGGACTTAGCTGGTTCACATACATGATCTCCTTTGAGCTTTACAATATCCCTTTTTACATAGTCAAGTTTGGCCTCATTTTTCAGATACTGAATGGGAGACTAATTATGTTTGGGAATTATCCTATGCCTCCCACCTCAATAGAATGTACAAGAATCATTGCTGAATTAGACAATAAAATACTCGATACTGTTTGTCTGATCAAATAAAGCATATTCTTCTGAGTTGTGAAGAGCTAGGTGACCTAAGGAAGGAAGTGTGATTCCCAGTTCCTGTGCAGTCAATGTCCCTACTCTAATGCTGCTTCTCACTTGGTACCAATTTTCCTTTTCTGACTTTGGAGTATTGTAAAATATTTTCTCCTGACTCAGTGTTCAGGGATTTCAGTGGAAAATAGACACTTTGAAATGGAAACAGTTATTTGAAAAGAAGAGAAAATAGTTCAATCACAAAAATTGACCGATTATCTCCAGAAAAGAATTTCAAGGCAGATGTTGAAGTTAGAGGGGGAAAAAAATGGGATATTTGTACCTTAGTCTTGATAATTTTACTGTCCACTTGCTTTTATTTATTCAGTATTCTCGGTCCCCCTGAGAATGTCTGACAAAATTATTCGTAGAGGAATGTTTGTTTTTGCTCTTTTCTGGATCCCAAAACAGAATAATGTAAAATTTGGAAATTCCAGACAGGAGTGCAAGGCTGCTGAGATGTTTTATCAGCAAGAAAACAGGGTGTTCATGTAATTGCTTAAAAGCTCACCGATGTTCAACAATTTTCCGTATTCTAGAAGTTTAATAATGGAGTGAATTCAGGCAGAAATTCAGAATTTTGATTTGCAAAATTTGATTTTCCATGCTTATAATGCGCCAACATATATACACTCACACAGTAAACTGGTTATTTTACTATAGCTCATTTCCGTATTTCTCGTTATGAAATTATCCCTCCCTACTCCACACATAGATGTCATCAAAACAGAAATTCATAAGTGCAGTGGCATTAGCATATTGGAAATTCTTACCCCTACAATTTCTTAGGTTTTGAAATTTTGAATAAAATATGCACGTTGTCGACTAAGACTTCATGGAACACCTGAGTGGAATATACCACCAAAAGAGAAAGTGATTGAAATATATATGTACTTGATTGGATTTGCAAATAGCAGTAAAAACGTAGTGACATGTAGACATTTTGGCATTGGGTTGCAAAAGGAATGGTAGTAATCGTGCAAAACGGTTACCTATAGCTGCCGAAACCCGGGATTGAACCAGGGACCTTTAGATCTTCAGTCTAACGCTCTCCCAACTGAGCTATTTCGGCCTGCCGGAAGTCCGAACCCGATGTTCTCTCTGAATGTTATTGAGAGAATATCCAAGATCGCTTATTAGAAAGAGGCTGGGCTCCGGAAAAAAGCAACTATGGATCAGGCAGAAACTGTACTCAACAACGGAGCTGGGATTCTGGAGATCGGGCGATAGCTCCACAATACCCAAGAAAGTGCGGGAAGAAGAGATGGAGAGCCTGCGGTGAGAGATGGTGAGTAACTCCCCACCGCCCGGGCTCCTAGCGTCCATCCCCCAGTCTCGGCAGAAAGCGTCTGATTCTCCAGTCTCTAGAGGGTAGGCAGTTCCATACTGAAAGAACAGTGGAGGTCTTCTCTCCCAAGAACAGAGCAGGACATAATCTAGCACTGTGCCAGCTTTTGGATGGTGAATTTGGGCACACACACCCCTCCCAAACCCCAGTGATTTCAATCTGCCTTGGAAGCGATGGCTATGCCATTGTCTGAAGTGGACAGGGAGATAAGAAGAGACTACCTTCAGAGAGCTGAGGAGAATAGGTTGCCAAAGAGTACTATTTGCTGGCAGGTGAGGAAAGTGAACCTTTGGGAAAGACATCTAAAATGCTTTTGGGCTAAGAGGGCCATATGCTGGGCAGGACAGGAAAGTGCACCCTTGGGGAGTGGAATTAAAGGCTTTTAGGCAGCTTTACCTGACCTCTCCCTTGGGGCCCTTTGGAGCTGGTGAGTTCACCCTTCGTGGTTCCCTGTCCCAGCTCTGGTTGGGTAATACTGACCAACCAAGTGTCAAAGAAGAGTGGTAACACAAATTCAATCAAAACAAAAGCTTTGATGAGGGAGAAAGAGAATCTGATCTTCAGAGTAAACTTACCAAGATAATCTGATGCTCAGACATCAGCAAAAATAAATAAATAAATAAATAAAAATAAGCAATATTAAGAAGGAGAAAGTAAGCCCCAAAGGAACAAATCAAAAAGTCAGAAGAGATACAGAATCTGGAATGATTAATCAAAGATGTTCAAACAAATCAAAACAGAGTCAACAGGAAGCCTAAAGAGATAAAGGGTATTAAGAAGACACTAGGTGAGCATAAAGAAGAATTTGAAAGCATGCAAAGAAAAATAACATAATTTATGGGAATGAAAGGCACAATAGATGAAATTAAAAATACACCAGAAGCACACAACAGTACATTTGAACAGGCAGAAGAAAGCATCAGTGAGCTAAAAGACTTAGCATATGAATTCAAACCAAGAAAAGAACAGATTGAAAAAGATTGGGAAAAACTGAGCAGGGTCACTGGGAACTGACTGACAACATGAAGCACACAAATATTGGCATCATAGGTGTCCTAGAAGGAGAAGAGAAGGGAAAGAGGGCAGAAAGAATATTTCAGGAAATAATGGCCAAGAAGTTCCCAACTCTTATCAAAGACATTGACATCCAGGTCCAAGAAGCACAACATACCCCAAACTGAATAAATCTGAATAAATCTACTCCAAGATACATACCAATCAGAAAGTTAAATGCAGAAGATAAACAGAGAATTCTGAAAGCAGCAAGAGAAAAGGGTTCATTACATACAGGGAATGCCAATAAAACTGACTGCTGATTTCTCATCAGAAACCATGGAGTCAAAAAGGAAGTGGTGTGACATATTAAAGATACTGAAAGAGAAAAATTGCAAGCCAAGAATTCTCTAATGAGCAAACTTTCCTTCAAAAATGAGGGAGAGTTTCAGATATTTTTGGATAAGCAGAAGCTGAGAGAATTTCTTAAGAGATCTGCCCTACAAGAAATACTAAAGGGAGTCCTGCAAGCTGAAAGGAAAGAACAAGAGAGAGTGACTTGGAGGTGAGTGTAGAAATGAAGGTTATCAGTAAGGGTAACTAAAGGGGTAAAAAGAGAGAAAAAAATAAGACATATAAAGACCAAAGGATAAAATGGTTGAAGTAAATATTGCCTTTACATTAATAACATTTAATGTTAATGGATTAAACTCCCTGTGCCAGTTTGGATGTACTATGTCCCCCAAAATGCCACTATCTTTAATGCAATCTTGTGGGTGCAGATGTATTAGTGTTGTTAGGTTGGAACCTTTTGATTGTTTCCATGGAGATGTGACTAGCAACACCTTTAATTAGGGTGTGACCTGTTGATGGGATTGTTTCTATGGAGGTGTGGCCCTGCCCATTCAGCTTGGGTCTTGATTTAATTATTGGAGCCCTATAAAAGCTCGAAACAGAAGGAATTCAGAGAAGCTGCAGCTGAGAGACATTTTGAAGATGGCCGTTGAAAGCTGACATTTTGGAGAATGCCATTTTGAAATGCAACCTGGGAGCAAGCAGACAACAGCCACATGCCTTCTCAGCTAACAGAGGTTTTCCAAATGCCAATGGCCTTTCTCCAGTGAAGGTACCCTATTGTTGATGCCTTACCTTGGACATTTTATGGCCTTAAGACTGTAACTTGGTAACCAAATAAATCCCCTTTATAAAAGCCAATTCATTTCTGGTGTTTTGCAAAATGGCAATATTAGCAAACAGGAAAACTCCCCAGTCAAAAGACACAGGCTAGCAGAATGGATAAAAAAAATATATAAGCCACCCGTTTTGTTTTGCTAATGCTTCCTTTATGCAAAATACCAGAAATTGATTGACCTTTATAAAGGTGATTTATTAACTTACAAAGTTACAGTTCTGAGGTCATAAAAGTGTCCAAACTAAGGAATCAACAAGGTGATACCTTCACTGAAGAATGGCCAATGGCATCGAGAACACCTGTCAGCTGGGAAGGTACATGGCTCATGTCTGCTGATCCTTTGCTCCCAGGTTGTGTTTCAAAACGACTTTCTCCAAAATGTCTCTGGGTCTTCTCTTAGCTTCACTGGAGCAAAATTTGGGCTAGCATCTCCAAACATCTCCAAGCATCTCCAAGCATCAGCATCAGTGTCAGCTCTTAGCTTCTCTCCAAACTGTCCCTCAGCTGCTCTGAGCTCCTTCTGTTTGTAGGCTCTTTTTAGGACTCCAGTGATTATATCAAGACTCACCCTGAATGGACAGGGTGAATATCTCCATGGAAATAATTT